>NW_026575128.1:3560000-8560000 GCF_905146905.1 Nyctereutes procyonoides
AGCTCCCTGTCTAATACCTGAGAAGATAAAGTGGAGTTACCTTCAAAGTCAAGATCAGAACTCTTGCTAGTTAGGAATCAGCTGCAATGCGCAGCCCCGGTGGCGCAGCGGTTTAGTGCCACCTGCAGCCCAGGGCGTGATCCTGGAGACGCAGGATCGAGTCCCATGTCGGGCTCCCTGCATGGAGCCTGCTTCTCCCTCTGCCTGTGTCTCTGCCTCTTTCTGTGTCTCTCATGAATAAATAAATAAGTAAAGAAATAAAGGAATCAGCTGCAAACAATATTCTATCACCCCATGCCTACAGCTGCTTTTCAACTTATGTTTTTATGTACGTTCGATTGTTTGTTTGGTTCTTACCATCACTAATTCTTGAGGTAGGCAGAATAGATATTATTCAAGATTTACAGAAGAGATGCCTCAGCATTCGAAAATGTTATTTTTAATTTTATTTTATTTTAGTCTGAGGTCACCCACTTCAGCAGTGGAGCCAGGACTGGGATTCAGGTTTCCTGATTCAATCTAGTGCACTTTCCACTACAACCTGCTGCCTCTTTAAGAGTGTCATTATGCCATATCCAATATGACACAAAACAAGTCAAACAAAAGAACGACTCTTCTGGGACACTTGGGTGGTTCAGTCAGTTAAGCGTGGCTGACTTCGGCTCAGGTCATGATTTCAGGGTCCAGGGATCGAGCCCTACATTGGCTTCCCTATCTGCTCTCTTTCTCTCTCCTGCTCTGTCCCCCAGCCCCACCCCCCGTGTGTACTCTCACTCTCAAATAAACAAATAAAACATTCAAAAAAAAAAAAAAAGAACTCTTCTACTCCAAATTCCAAGGGGGCAGAACCAAAAAATATAAAAATATCCCAACTCAGCCTTCCCACTCAACCAGTCTATGATATTCTGATCCTCGGCAAAGAAGCCAGAAATATGCTATGGCGGTTCTGGGCATCATCCTCACCTGCCCTTGAGCCGCCCTACCCAAGGCCGTAGGGTATTGGATATTGAGAGACTACTTAACTTCTACAGGCTGTTCTCATTGTGACTCCAATCTGGTGACAAGTCTTAATCTCGGTTGACGGAAAGGGCTCCTCTTCCTCCCCCTCAAGCTGTCTGATTTTATGTCCTTGGGAACCTCATGCCATCCATTATCATTTCTTCTCTCCCCAAACTTCAAGTTCTCCTTTTCTATTGGTTCCTCCTTATTGGCCCCAAAATCCACTGAAAATATTCCTCTTTCAATGAATGCATCTCCTCCAGCTAGTATCCTACCTCTCTCCTCGCCTGCACCACCAAGCTTCTGGAAAGAATGATTTACATTCATTGCTCCGATCTTCCAACCTCCCATTCATTTTCACTGCAACTGTGTTTATAACCTACAATTCCACTGAAACTGTTCTTATTAAGGTTACCACTGACTCTCGGCACTAAATCCCCCTTTCAGCCCTCACTCAGTCTCCCAATTGGATTTACTCCTGCTGTTAACTTCCCCCTTGAGTCTCTTCTGCTTTGGTTTTGGTGACACCAGTGTGTCCTGATGTTCTTCAGAGATTTCTAGTTTTTCAATTATATTTCTTTTTTTTGTCCTTTAAATGGTGGTATTTCCTTTCTTTCTTTTTTTCTTTTTAATAATTTTTCTTTTTTTAAGTAGGCTCCATGTCCAGGGTATATCCCAACATGGGGCTTGAACTCACAACCTCAAGATCAAGACCTGAGCTGAGATCAAGAGTCAGATGGCTTAACTAACTGCGCCACCCAGATGCCCCTGAACATGTTTTTCTTCCTTAAATAGTCTCTGTTTCCTCCAAGCTGGTGGGCCTGCAGGAAGTCTCTGGGAACCCACCTTGCCCTGACACAGCAGATCCTGTAGCTCTGCCAAGTTTCGGTCAAGAGGTTGAATCTGTTTGGTCCTCATTTCGATGTCTCGTAATAGAGAGAGGTAGGATACCAGCTTCTCATCATGTTCTAGACAGAGTTGCCGGTTAAATACATTCTGTGGAATCAAAAAGAAAACTCATTCAGATTAGACATTCTCCTTTAATTCTGCCTTTAAAAGTAGGCCAGGTCTTATTGACAAATAGAAATTTTTACTACACACAGGTGGAATGAAATGAAACATGTTACTGTGTCTATGTTGTCCCAAATCAATAGTCCAAAAAAAAAAAAGTGATTTTGTTAACTTTCCTGGAGAGGCTCATAATTACCAATCCATAAGCATCATTTTAGCAAAACTTCCAAAAGCTATTCCAACCACAGGTAGCATCACTCTGGTAGTTCATACTAGCTCCAATGCTGTTTTCTAATTTAAAAACCTTGCACGTTTCAGAAAGACATTCTTCCTAATTTTCTAACAACAGTGTAACAAACAGATGGTAGTAAACTAAGTTATACCTTAGAGAACCCTCTAGTCTCCCGAAACTGTGTGTATGCACACAATTGTACATACTGTAAACTCAATATCCAGTCAAGAGTTTTAGCATTAAACTAGTTAGATCTTAAAAAATATGTATACAAACACGCCAAATGGGAAACTTACTTTAGTTGTTCTGGAGGGCTCTAGGTTTACACCTTCATTTCCCCTTCCCCCAGCTGTAGTCATGAAGGGAGTCTGTTCACCACCAGGGCTTTCTCTGAGCTTTTCCAGTGGTGTCTTCTCAGCCATCTTCAATGTAGGGTGTATGTGTGGTACTGGCTTTTCATCACTGGTCTCTGGAATAGTGGGACTAATGGTGGCATCTTGTTGCCCTGAACTCTCTTTTTGAGACACATCTTTGAACAGTTTCTCTGGAAGAAGGGACACTAAGACTCTGGGAACACCCTGAGCTGCTATGCCTTCAAAAGATGCTGCTTCTACACCTATAACTGTAGAGTTTGACCTTTCTAGAAATTTCTCTCCCGTCATTTCCTGAGTTGTTACTATGTTAGATGCAAGAACTCCACAAATTTCACTATCACTTCTGTTGTCCTGATGATGAAAGTCCTTTCTGTCTGAGAATTCCAGATAATTGATTTCTTTTGAGTCTACTGTAGAAACTGTAGTTTCTTCTAACTTAAGAGTTCTTGTTGAGTCAAAAGGTAGCTCCTGGTATGACCTTTCTTTACATCCATCAGAGGAGCAAATCAGATCTTTGGTTTCTTTGGTCTTAAAAGTAACACAAGAATCTTGAAAAGAGTTGGTCTCCAGTCTGATGGTTCCTTGGAAAGGCTTGTTTGTTTCAGAAATGTGGGATCTGCCTGCAACTTGAGCCTTTCTAACTGATTCCTGGTAATGTAATCCTTCAGGTCTTGGGATCGTAGAAGAGGATGGTTCACTCTGGGCCCCACCAATAATTTGGGATAAATTTTCTTCTTGTTTTAAGGGTAAGGAGAGGCTTAGATTTTTTGCTTCTCCTTCACTGACCTGATAAGATTTGGAGAATGTTAAAGCATCCTGATTTACAGAAATCCCTTTGGGTATCATTGGGGAAGAGTTTTCAGTTTTACAAATAATAGAAAATCCCAGCTTTCTACCAGCTTCTTCTCCTTTTTCATTTATGGTTATTTCCACAGGTGGACTCTCTACATTGGATCCCTGGTCAGCTCTAATGGTGGTTTCTTGATTCAACTTTTCTTCAGAAAGAATTGGTTTGCATGTTTTGACACTTTCTTCTATTATCATCTCCCTCTTCCCCCTCTTACTTTTCTTGCTGGTATTCACTGGTTTCTGCATAACCTGCTCACTCGGCAATTTGCCTGAAGTTTCATAATCTGATTCTTGTACTTCTGAAATAATTCTTTCCTGGTTTTCTCCTATTTCTTTAGGAACTGGACCTGATATAGAATGTTTCATATGAGAAGTAATTTCTCTGTGGGCCCCCATGTTTTCCTGCTCTTCATTTGTGTTTTTTTCCATGTCATCACTAGCCATCTCTTTGAGTTTAAAATTACAAACTTCCGAGTGAGAGAGTGTCACCAAACCTTGGCCCAACGGTGTACCTTTATGATGACCAGGAATTATGATACTGACAGATTCTTCAGCATCTGGAGAAGCTCTCCTTTTATCTTGAGCCTTGCATTCTAATTCCTTTAATGAAATACCTCTGCTCTTTTTGGCCTGCCCCCTGTCAGAAACTCTTGTTTTAACCTTTCCTTGTGCAGACTGACTTCCAATCTGAAATAATTTCTCACTTGCTCCTTTACCATTATTCATTCCAGCAGTCTGATTACAATCAATTAACATTTCCTTTCTTAGAAATTCCTTTTCTATTTCACATACTTCAATTCCATCTTGCTTTTCAATCTGAGCCCTGTGATCACAGGACTCTAAAGTACCTATCTGGATCATAGTTGCCAGCTCAGGACTAATAAGTCTTTTCTCAACAGCTTCCTTTAGAGTCACTCTCTGATCATTAAATATGTCAACAATTCCTCCATTTACTACCTGACGAGACGCAATAATTCTGACCATGTTTTCATCTACTAATTCCTTTTCCAAAGCTGATGCTAAAGTCAGTCTTTTCCCTGTGGCAGTATCTATGATTCCCCCAGTATTTGCCTGAGCTTCCAGAACCTTCAGTGTAGATAAAAAGTCCACTTTTCCAAGCTGAGTTGCTTGAGACAGTGTTAGCACTTTGTCACTAGCCTCATCTTTAATGCCTGAGAAGGGAATTACTTCTAGATATCTCTGACCAGATTCAATATCAATCTTACATTTCTTTACTAATTCTGAATAAGGAACTATTCTGCAATTCTCAGGATCTACAATCCCATGCACCATTCCTGAAGACAATATTGCTTTATTACTTAACAGTCCTTCTTTTTCAGCTTCTGCCAAGGTCAATCTCTGGCTAGAAATGAGATCCACAAAGCTTCCAGTCAAAGCCTGAATTTCTTGGATTTCTCTTTTCAAGTCTGGGGTAACAAGATCTAATTTTATGGCTTCCAGAAGGGAAACAGTTTCCTTCGTTTCAGGATGAAAAAACTGACAGACGCTTAAGTTCTCAGCTTTTTTGAGTTGCTTAGCTAAATCTTCATCAATGATGCCATGTTCAAAGGCATTATCAACAGAAAGTCTCATCCCAGATATATGGTGAATGATACCTCCATCTACCACCTGCTTTGTCAACAACCGAATAGCCTCCTCTCTCTCCAGAAGTCCTCTGTCAATGGACTGCATGATTGTTAAAAGAGCTTTGCTCTCAGGGTCCATAATTCCAGTTATCTCCATTTGTAAGCTAATAAATCTCTCCCTCACTGCTTTCTCAGCATCTCTGCCTTTGGAAGCTTTCTCCAGATTTATAAGCTCTGTCTGGTCAGCAATGTCCACCAAGCCAAGATTTGAGGCCAAAGTCACCGAAACCTTTTTGCCTCGTTTCAGGTCAACAATTCCACCAGTCACCACCTGCCCCTCTAAAATTCTGGAGGCTGTTTGTGTGTCAAGAAGTCCAAATGCAACTGCTTCCTTCACAGAGCAGAGTGTGCGGGTACGGGGGTCTAAGACTCCACTAATACCTTTCTCTGCCATGAGGACATTATGTAACAGTTTCTCATCCATCAGACCTTCATCAATGACTTCTTCAGTGGTCAGAGACTCGCAGGTCTGAGAGTCAAAAAAGCCCCGAAACATGTTCAGTTTTCCCATAAGTTTCACAGCAGTGTGACTGGGCACGATACCTCGGGCTATTGCTTCATTTAGTAAGAGCTTCTGACCTGTTTTTTCGTGAATGATACCACTATCTAGTAATTGTGCAGATAATGTATTTAAGGTAGCTTCCTGGAGCATTTCTGAAGGATAACTGCATAACAGAGAGGGTTCATGACCATTATCTTCTGCATCTGTCTTTTCTAATGTCATCATACTACCACCTACAATGTCATGTCCTTCTGGATTTTGTTTATGGTCATCTCTACCCGAAAATGTTTTACTTAAGTTTTTCTTTTTGTCTAGAGTAGGAATATTCATGTTATTTTCAGACTCTAGTTTTGATTCTAAATTTAGCATTTTCTTTCCCTGAAATTGTGACTTTTTGCTTTGGGGTTTTAGGAGTGGCCTATCACTTTCACCTGGAATTTCAATGTCAAGTGTGTTTGCTTGTTCTGTCCGACACAGAAAGGAAGTCTTTCCGGGAGTCTGCCATTCTTCATTCAGTTTCTCAACAGAAAAAGGATCTCTGCCTGCCGCCAAGGTCACATCTTCAGCTTCCTCAGTGGGTACTATATGGAGAAATCTCCTGCTAACATTTTCTCTGGTAGACATTCCTATTAGTTCTTCCTTTTTGGTATCTAGCAATTGTCTTTTTAACTCTGATTTGCCTTTATCTAAGACCATCAAAGTACCAACATTTGGATTTCTCACTTTTTGTTCCCCCACAAATAGGTCTCTTTGAAAGTTCTCTATTGGGGAAGCTTCAATTTCTACAGTGGTTGTTTTGCCCTTTGCTTCAGCACAATCTGCCTGATTAGGATATTCTTCATTCTGAAAGGAAGCCTGGAACTCACGTGGCTGCCTACTCAGCCCATCACAGAAAGTTTCTGTGGTTTTGACATTTACCGATTCTTGTAATCCCTCAGGAGTTTCTAGTCTCTGATGTCCAACTTCAAACATTTCTGGAGGACCTGCCTGATGTTCATCTCTTGCTGTCAGTGTCTCTATCAGTTTGTTGTCTAACAGGAGCAGCCTCTGTCCATCCCTCACATTGATATAACTGTGAGTCATCAGCTGAAACAACAGCTTTTCACTCGGGCTTACCATGCCCTCTGTCTGGCTCTGGCTGCGTGGCAGACCTACTGCTCCAGGATTAATGTTCAATTTGCTCCATTCTGAAGAATCTGCTAATTGCATGTGGGGCATCACATCAGGTATGCAAACTGATCTTAAGTTATCAACAAGATCTTTGTCCAACATACCATCTTCTACTACTTTTTTCCAGGACCAAACCTCTGTGCTTGCTGGTAGAAATAGAGCTTTAATATGCTGTCGGCCACTAAGGATTTTATGAGCTAGTTCAGTAGACACAAGACCTTGTTCCAAGGCATCTGTGATTGGGAGGATCTCTCCAGATTCAGGCCACAGCAACCCCATGAACGACCAAAGGGACTCCAGAATCACAAGGGCAATCTTAGCAGCTACTAGATCATTGTTCACGGCTTCATCTATGGTCAGCCTATGCCCAGTGACCGTGTCTATGATGCCTCCTGTCTGAAGCTGCCTTATGAGAAGAGCACAGGCCATGTCTTGGTCAATCAAATTATGTCTTACAGCCTCTTCCACGGTAAGTCTGTGTCCTGTTCTTGGATCTACTATGCCACCAGCAAAAAGCTGAGCTTCCAGCAGCCGGACAGTGACCTGCCTATCTATTAGGCCTTCCTGAACTGCACGGAAGATGCTAACCTTCCGGCCTGATTTCAAGCTCACCATTCCCCCTGCCAATTGCTTGACAGGCAGCATTTTCAACCCTGAGTCCTGGTGAACAATACATCTCTGCATCAGATCCAGCAAACTGACTTTCTCAGCTGTGTTGGGGTCTATCAAATTCTTGGATGATTTCAGGGAAGACTCTAACACTGAGTGAAGTCTTGCAGAGATGAGGCCTTGGTGAAAAGCCTCCTCTAGGTTAATGCAGCTCTTATTAGGGGAGAGATGGAAACCTCCAGCTGCCAGGTGAGCTTCTAAAACTTTCAGCCCAACTCTCTCACTGATTATTTTCTTCTCAATTGCTTCCACCACAGAAAGAAGGCCTTTGCTCTCAGTAAGCCTGCTTATTAAGGACAGTACATCCTGTAGCTCTTGGAACTGCTGGTACATCGGGGGATTAATGAGGTTTCTGGCTAGACCCTCCTCCAGAGAGAGCTTCTCACTGGTCTCAGGGGCAATGAGGCCAGACATGATAACCTGGGATTCCAGGAGCACAAGGCCTGTGTCTTGGTCAATGAGGCCCTTTTGCATGGCTTTGAAGATGGGAAATATCTCCACTGTGCCTAGGTCAATCACCCCAGCAATTGCTCTGCAACCCTAAAAAAAAAAAAAAAAGAAAAGAAAAGAAAAAGAAAACTGAATCAGAGAAGCCCAACTGCTTAAAGGATTCATTTAAAGAACAACAGTTTATCAAATTCTGACCACAAGAAGAACCCAGCCTGGGATAAGCCCCAATGTGTAGGAAACACTCTAAAGCCTGACCGCATTAATACTAAAACAGAATTTGTCAAAACCACAGAATGTTGAACATGGCCAGAAAATCACAGATTACTTGACTGATGGTAGCATAAAGTATATCTGAGTGACAAGCTCTACAAAGTAGCAAGCAGTGAAAGTGAAAGATCAACTACTTCTAAGACTCACCACACAAAGGTTCCTCTAGAAATACACCAGTTCCCCAGAAGTGAGAAGTCAACTCTATATAACAACTTCTCAATGTTGCAACCCACGCAGAAGACTCTTGAAATAGTACTTCCCTGCTAATAATGAGTTTGGCAGGACTAGGCCACAGGATTAGAAGAAAGATTCAAGCAGGCCAGTAGCCATACAACAGGTGTGCATCTCTGTAAACAGCCTAATGTGTAGTACTCCAGCAGCTGCTTTACAATTGGGGCAGTCATAGTTGGTGGCCATTGCTAGCACCTCCCAAGGCAATGACCCTGAGTTAAATTAGTTCTGGGAACTGGAAGTAGCAAGTCAAGGAAGGAACAGACTGGGGACCTTTGCATCTGGAACCACTAGCAACTTTTCTTCTGGTCCAGGCTATCTTGGGCAGTTACAAGTACCATGCTTCCAGATACTGTTTTTTGGGCACTTAATAAATTTACTGAAGGCAGATATTTAATCCTCACAACAATCCTATGAAAGCAATTATTTTAATCTTTAGTTTGCAGATAAGAAAATGAGGCACTGCAAGGTTATTAGATAACTTGTCCAAGATCACAATACAAGTGAGTTCAGAATCAAATCAAGTTCTGAATCTAAGTCTTGTGCTATTACTACTGCCTCCACCATCACATTCAGAAGAGCATGAAGGATAGATGATACAGTTGAGCTGCATGATACACAGGAGTTATAATGTCCTAAGTCTAGGAAATAAGGCAAATCTTACACATCGCCGAAGTGACCCTTGCAAAAAAAAACCCTAAAAAGAGCTCCTAAAAGAATTCCTTTTTTAAAGCCTTTAATCACAGAATGATGGTATTCTGAAATTAAATCATTCAAGAGTTTTGCCATTTAAAATACTTCTATTATTGTCAACTTTCTACCCCTCCTTGTTCATGTTCATTATCCTTATTTTCTATAAATGATTTTGTTTGTCCCTCTTGAGTCAGTATTACTTTCTGATCCTTATTTATTTCTTGAGCTTATCCATGGAGGATGTTGTTGAAGCAACTGCCAATCACTTCCCTGCCTCCTAAATAATGCATTTTATTCTGTCTCAGTGAGAGTAAGCTCTGCAAAAGCAGGTACTTCACCCATTCAGTGCCTAGTAACAGTTGCGGCAGTTCAATAAACATTTGCTGAATTAATAAATAAATTGGTAAATAGTAAGGAAATCCTTAAAATCCTCAATTTTAAAGACATGCACCAAGGATTTCAAATTCAGTTAGTCACATGCTCTAAGAGACAAAGAATTCAGAGCAAATGAGAGGACACGTTTGGTTCACATCCCCTTTCTCACTATATTTGTTTAAATAATGGAACAACAGAATTTTGCACACTACTTAAAATATTATGTGTTGTTCCCCATTCCCCTTCTGTGTTCTGACCTAGAAAGTAGTTCAACTTGTACTAAAAACCTATCAAGTTCTAAGAACCTACCAGGTATCAGTTCTACTGAGACTGAAGGGAAAATCGTACTGGCATATGACACTTTGAGATACATGAATAATCCCTTTATTTAACAAAATCCAGGACAAGACTGTTCAGAAGCAGATAAGATGACAAAGGAAAAAGACTCTTTTGAGAACTTTTAATTTCTTCTATGAGATTCCTAGAGTCCCAGAGATGCTGATATTGAAGACAGACCTGGAGTCCAGCCCATTGCTAGACAGAGAAAAGACTACAAGCTGTTCCTTCCAATATTCTCTTAATTGAAGGACAGGCAAGAAGCACTGAGCTGGGAAGTAATCCAGAGAAATCCAGTTCAGTCCCACCAAACATGGGGATTCTGACCTAAACAAGCACAGCAAGACAGAGGGGAGTAGGAAGGGAAACGTAAAAGGCTTCTACTTACCAGAGTCGCAGCACGCCTCGGGCAGACAGAGAGAGAGCCTTACGGAGCAGCTCAGCCGCATCGCACACACAGTGTAAGCTTGGGGTTAGCGTCCAGCATGCGACTGTTTTTTGTTTTTTTTTTGTTTTTGTTTTTGTTTTTTTTTTTTTGCAAAAAAGAACCCCAAACAGGTCGTCCTCTTTTCCCTTTTGTGCATTTGTGCTTAAACTCCAAAGGGTTAGTGAAACTTGTAAGCAAGGATGTCAGTTAATTGGAACAATACTTCACATGAAACGCACAAACAGTAACGGGGACACATCATGCTCAATGTAGTGGTGCTCAGCAGCTTGTCTTTCCTTTTGTTTTCTCCCCCTTTTTAACCTTTCAAAATGAGAACTGGGTGTTCTCAGCAAGCAATTGTTAAAACTTTTCACATACTCCCTTATATGGTGAAGCAATAAGCCACTAAGAAGTGGGCCACCTGACACAGAGAATGCTAAATCAGCACGTTCTTTTTGGAAATCTACTCTCAAATAAATCATGGCTGGTTCTGTCTTGTGGTCTTTACAACTCTAGCTCCCGATGTACCAATTTCATATCCAAGGACCACAGTCAAAGCATATTTTGTGAGAATATCATTTTGAGCATCATCTAGACCAAATCTGATTAACCACAAGACATTAAATTTTGACCTGCCCCACACAGGATGGCCATTGCTTCACAACATAGGAAATAAGCAGGCAAACACACATATATATCCCAGAGACACATGTATATAATATGGTAAGTTTACATATACACACAAGTATCCAGGAAGAACTCAGGACAACCAGGAGGAATTTGACAATTTCATATGGTCCAGGAAGTGAATATGAGTGGGAACTGGTAAAGAAGTCACATGATGGGATGACTATGGGTAAGGGGAACCAGCGTCTCAGTCAGTGCAGCTAATCTACCAGTTTGCTTGGAAAATGAACATTTCTCATTTATTTAGTAGATATGAAAAAAGTATGGGGGGAGAGGACATGCCTTTTTCTTCCCAATATTCAGAACTCCTGGCTATCAACTTCTGGGAGACAATGCCAACAAGGAATAATCCCACTGCCCTGTGATCACATATAATATAGGATTTATGTTCTCAACTGTGGTCTGCCACAAAATGGCAGACAACAGAAACGGTGAACCAGGATCTACAGCGTTGGTCATGAGTGCCTTCTAGTATTCTTGACTGACCAATACATCATGGAACCCCAGTAAAGAAACACAAGACAAATGGCTGCTATGGTGAGGTTAAAAATTAAGTCACATTGGTCATGGAAAGCTAGTGAACACGATTCTCAAACAGCAAAGCTGCTTTCATACCATTCAAAAGGTACCCTTCCCATTTGGAGAAAGAAAGTAAAAGTACCTTTTGTTCTGTCTGCTGGGCCAACTGGCTCTGAAGTTGCTGAAGCTGGTTTGCTGAACCATCACAAAGGTCATGGTAAGTCTTATTCAGGGCATTCAATTGCTCAGATATTTGTTCCTTCTCTTTTTCTGAGAGCCTGGAAGATGAAGCATTGAAGCTCTTTCAGAGAGAAATTTTTATCTTTTGCTTCAAAATCATGACTTCTCCACCTTGGATGGTATTCTTCTTTGTCACTGTTAACTATGGATGATCTGATCACTCTTCCATATTCATCTGGCTCATATTCCTATTTATCTCAAATCAAGTCATGATTCTTGGTGATGTCTCCAATCCAAAGAGCCTATACTCCACTTTAATTGAATCCACACATAGCAAACTCAGATCTTGCCATCATCTAAAATTATTCTAATTCTAAACTTTTAAGCTTCAAGAATCTACTATCTGATAATAACTTCTGATTATAACCCTAACTTTCCAGTTGTCTTTCTTTACTCTTATGCCGTTTCTCATTTCAAAATAAAATATTTTAAACAAACAAAAGAGAAAATAAATGAAGTCTTATTTACCTACTACTCAACTATCCAGTTTTACTAAATTTTGACATTATACCAGATTTGCTTTAGATCTTTTTATTTTAAAAAAGATTTACTTATTTGAGAGAGAGCAGGGGGGTGGGCAGAGGGAGAGGGAGAATCTCAAGCAGACCAGACCCACTACTAAGCATGGACCCTGATGCAGGGCTCTGTCTGATGACCCTGAGCCAAAACCAAGAGTTGGACTCTCAACCAACTGAGCCAACCAAGTGCCCCAATTTTAGATCTTTTCCATAGAAATAAGATATTACAGATATATCCAAAGTCCAATGTACATGTGTCACCAACCCCATTCTTTTACCCTTCTCCCTAGAGGTGACCATGATCTTGAATCTGGTGAATTTCATGGCTTTTTTTTTTTTAATGACTTCTTTATCTCATTCAATACTGTTTCTGAGAATGAATCCTATGATACATATTACAACTATCCATCAATTTACTGAGATTTCCAAAACCTTCCTTACCTCCACTCCCCATTTTTTCTTAATCTATCAGTCCTCTCTATGATATTCACATCTTCTTTTTGGAGTTCAAACCCCACAGTCCATCAGCACAATCAGGTCCCTGCTATTATCCTTGAACTCTATCCTTGCTAACTTATGAAACTCCTGCCCAGATCAGTTGAACCACTGGACTTCTCTATCCTGCCTACAGGGGAAGCACATTGTATGTGTGTGCTGGGGGTCCCTGTGGAGGAGATCCTACTGGTTCCCAGACTCTACTAGATCTCAGAGCTTCTTGACAACCCTCTCAGAGGCCCCAGGCAATCCTAATTCCCTTGACCTCAGCTCCCCTAACTCACAGCAAATAACCACTCTGCCTGTTTCAAGGAGAAAATGCAGACAGACCACTGTGCGTGAATTCTCTCACCTTTTGTCTTTACTTCTGGCATATATACCTCCATCCACACCTTTCCTAATTTCCTTTTCCTCAAACCTCAGAGGGAAAGTTGTCTCAGCTCTAGTCTAGGGTTGTACTTTCCACTCATTAATGAATTTTATCCTTTCCTGCATGTTCCAGAACCTCTTTTGGATTACTTCAATCTCTTTCTCCCTTTTGGTCCTTGAGATCCAGGCCATAAACACAGCTACGTATCTCTGATCTTTTAAGAAAACAAGTCATTTTTTTTTTTTTTTAAAGAGGATTCTACACCCTTGCAGAGCCCAATGAGGGGCTTGAACTTAATCCTGAGATCAAGACCTCAGTTGAGATCAAGAGTCAGATGATTAACTGAGTTAGTTAAGGAGCCCCAAAACAAGTCTTTCTTGATTATATATTCTACTTTCATTGTATACTGTATTATTTGTCCTTTCCTATGGCCAGGCTTCTTGAAAGAGTAGTCTCTTTTTCCCATCACTACCTTCTTCCCCTCCTGTGCTCCCTACTCCAGACCAAACTCAATCTGACATCATGCCCTAACTTTATACCAATCACCAAAAACTTCCAACTTGCCCAATTCAGAAACTTCTCAAGTCTCAATCTTTCTTGACTTTTGACCACTTTCTTTTTTCTCGAATTCTGTTCTCTCTTGGGTTCTAAGGTATCACTCATAGTTTTCCCCATGCTTGTGTAAAACTTCCTTTACAGGCTGAGGAGCACCAACCAGGAAGCCCTTGAACCCTTGTAAGGTAATCCACTCATGCTTTCTTTCTACTATGCTGATGACTCAGATCTACATCACGTTAGATTTCTCTCATTAATCCTAAATTTACAAACACAGTTACCCATTGGACAACTTTAGTGGAACTATGTAAGGCATAAATTAATGTATTAGGTACTTCCTAGTACATGCTATTTCCACTCTGATGCCCTCTGAGCTCTTCACATTCATAATATCTAAAACCAAAGCTACCTTCTTCTCCCTCAATCCACACCTGCTTTTGTATTCTCTGTCTTGATTAGTGGTATCACCATACACTCAGGGGCCTAAGCCAGAAACTTGGAAGTTGTAGTTGACAATTTTCATTTGTCACTAACACTGTAAATTCATCATCTTTAGTATCTTTTGAACCTGTGCCCTTCTCTACCTTCATCATTTCTCACCTGTATCATCACAACAGCCTCTTTACTGGTCTCTCAGGCCTCCACTCCGGCCTATGTTAATCTACTCTCTGTAAAACTGTCCTAGAAACCTTCATCAACAAAATCCAATCAAGTATAAGGCTTCTCCCCATAGCCAATAAGGTAAAATGTTAACTCTTCTCATGAACTATAAGGCTTTTCATAATCTGGCTCTTAAAGCTCTGAACTCTCCAGCCTGAAAAATCTCACCATAATCCTAAATTTTAGTCAGATAGATTCAGTCCCCTAGATGTGCCATAATCTCTCATCTAATACTCACTTATGACCATGCTTGGCCAAGAAGATCTGGGAAGTTTTAATTGCTTCAGAGACTTGTTCCCTCTTGGTTGTCAGCTCCTCTGCCAGAACCTACATGACAGAAATAAGAGTATAGCTTCAGAACCCAAGAAATTAAAGGATCAAAATTATTTGAAATAATGCTTAAAAAAATCCTAGGGAAAACCCTATCTTAGTTCAATTATTATTATTATTTTTAAATATTTTATTTCTTTATTCATGGATGACAGAGAGAGAGAGAGAGAGGCAGAGACACAGGCAGAGGGAGAAGCAGGCTCCATGCAGGGAGCCCGACGTGGGATGTGATCCCAGGTCTCCACGATCACGCCCTGAGCTGAAGGTGGCGCTAAACCGCTGAGCCACCCGGGCTGCCCAGTTCAGATTATAATAATAATACCAATGAACTAATGAAAGTTGATTAAGAAGGTAGAAGTACAAATAAGATGATTTCTTAAGTTTCTTTAAGTCCTGGCAGTTAACATTTGTTGAGATAATCATTCCTGGGTGGCCCATATGTGATTTGTTTTATTCCCACCTAATGTGTTATTATATATTATTCTACCCAACAAGAGACAGACAGGTCTTCTACTCACCTGCTGATCTAAAATAGCTTTTTCAATGTCTGTTGATTCTTTGGTCTGGGATGAGATAGCTTTGCTTTGTGTATTCCTTGCTAGGGTAGACACCCAGCCCAAAAGTTCTTTAACTTTCTCCACATGCTCCTGTTTTTCCTCTTCAACAACTTTCTAAAATAGGAATTAGAAAATCAGTATCTTGGTCAATGTCTTATTAAACTGACCTAACATCTGATTTCCTAAAATAGAGACACGAAAGTCACCTAAATCAGTAGGAAGCTAAAATAACCAAGATAAATATAATTTACCCAGCCAGAGCATTGTTCACAGGTGTAAAACTGCGTGATACTAGTAGCTAAATTCATCATATCTAAGTTGGCACCTTTCCTTAAAAAAGCACTTTTTTTAATATATGAAGGATGTTCAATAATTATTTACTGATTTTTAAAAATCCTTTACATATAACATCTTATTTTCATGATTCCTAGATTTATAGGTAAAGAGAGTGAAGTCTACAGAGATTAAACGAGGTAGTTATTGACATAAAGAAGTTTTTTGCTAATTCACATAGACAAAAATTGATGTGAGTTAATATTTCCAACAATATTTCTTTTATACAAGTGGGTGAACATGCAGAAACTTACTTTGGAAAGACACAGTTTTTTAGAATTACAAAAAGATTACATACACATTATAACAAATACAAATAATCTGAAATGTGTAATATATGTCCCTTTAATCTCATTTCACAGAAATTTAGTGTACAGCTGACCTTTGAACAGCATGGTTTGAATTGCCCAGCTCCACTTACACATCAATTTTTTTCGAGAAATACAGTATAGCATTATAAATGTATTTTCCTCATGAAATTCTTAACACTTTATCTTATAATAATACAATATATAATAAACCTATTACATTATTTATAACAGTTTCATAGCATTCCATTACATAGAATTTGAATGTTTCCAATATTTCCCTTTAACAGATTATACTTTATTAAGGATCTTTGCTCACATCTCCTTTTTTCACACAATATTTCTATAATGAAGATACTTAGAGGTGGAAGTGTTGGACATAAGACAGTTAATCCTCATTATTCACAAATTCCCTATTTGTGAATTTGTGTACTCACTAGATTTTATTTTTAACCTCAAAATCAATACCTGTGCCATAAGCACATTCTCAGATATACTCAACATTCCCAGTTGAGATAGAACAAGGGGACACTCTATCTTCTTGTTTCAGCTCTGATACAGCTCTCAACAAGTGTCCTTTTCACAATCTATTTAGTGCCATTTTTTCCCACAATTTTTGTTGGTGATTTTGCCATTTAAAAGGGACCCAAGCATAGTTCTAAAGTGTTGTCTTGTGTTCCTAAGCACATGAAGGCTATGATGTGCCTTACAGAGAAAATGTATATTAAATAAACTTCTTTCAGGTGTGAGTTATAGTGCACTCGGCCTGAATCAAGAGTATATATTAAATAAAGTGTTTTTACACAAAAGCACACATAAAACAAGATTATATATTATTTGTGCTCTAAAAGGTGTGACCAGAGGCTTACAGGAATCTAACCCTGTATTTCCCACTAAGTGCAAGATTCCAGTATTCCCTAATGTAGCATGCATAGTAACGTCACAGAACAGGACTACTGTGAATAATGAGAATTGGCTGTGTGTGCACTTTAAATTTTGATAGATGAGACACAGGATTTTTAATTCTATTTTCAAAATGATTTAGAACCCAACTGTCCTCACCTCTTCCTCCTCCAGTCGCCGGAGTGCATCACTGATATATTTTACATGCTGAGTGGTTAAGGTCACCAGTGCTGTATAGCGAGTCCTTAAGTCCATGAACTATGGTTCAAAAAAAAAAAAAAAAAAAAAAACAGTTTAGATAAATTATCTGCCAGAAAGGTATATTTAAATAGTTGAAAATAAGAGGAAGTTTTCATGAAATCACATGTTCATCAGAAAGATGAGCTCTAAATCAAAGTGTCAGGGCCCTAACAACAAATCTTTCCTTAAGGGAAAATAGTGGCATGTCCTTTCCCCACCCTTTCACCTCTTGCGTAATGGCATCTGAGGAGGAAAGCATTCGACGGCGCTTGCCAGGGGATTTCTGCTGTGATTCCACAAAGGCCTTGTATGTCATCAGTTGCAATTCATAGTCCTTGGGGAGGAAGAAATTTCACTACATTTACATAGGGCTTTACAGCTCACATAATTCATACAACAAAATCATAGCATTTCATTGCTGGAAGCATTTTGGTGATCATTTAAACCAGTGGTTAGCAAACTTTTCCCCTAAAGGGCCAGATGGAAACTATCAACCCATATGATCTGTCATAGCTGATCAACTCTGCCATTGTAATTAAAAGAAGCTGTAGACAATCAGTAAAGGAAAGGGTGTGCTGTGTTATGATAAAATGTCATGTATGTATGGACACTAAAAGTTGAAGTTCATAGAATTTTCATGTGTCATGAAGTACTATTCTTCCTTCAAAAAAATTTTTTTAGCCATTTCTCACGGGCCATGCAAAAACAGATATCCAGGCTCAGTTTAGCCTGTGGGTCACAGTTTGGTGAGTCTTGAGTTTGCAGTTTGTTGTTTGTTGACCATCCTTTTCATCGCATCCACTGGGAAACTGAAGCTCAGAGACAGGAAGTGAGTTCCCCTGATTACTCAGTGGGTGAGCCAAAGAGTAATCCTAAGCCAATACTCTTCTCTTGTCCCTGTACTATGCTGACACTCCCTCTGCAATTCTGAGTGTTGCCACTGGCCAGACCCTCTTCATATCTCATGGATGGGCACAAGAGCCTCTTACTCTCTCCTACTGTGCTCTCTTCACAATTTATTTTCTATCCTGCCACCGGAATAACTTTTCTAAAACACAAAGATGACCACTTCATTCCTCTGTTTGAAAGCTTTACAAAGATTAGAGCTTCTCAAATATCAACATGTACACAAATCATCTGGGGATCTTATTGAAATTGAGATTCTGATTTGGCAGGCTGAAGATTCTGTATTTCTGACAAGCTCCAAAATGATCCTGATGTTCCTGGTTCTAACATCTCATGGTGAGAAATAAGAACAGAAAGTAAAGCGAAGAGAATTGGACATAGTCTTTCATAGATTGAATTCAACCTCCCCTTCTTTTTCATAGTCACTGCTTCTTATGTACCATACACTTTCTAGTTATGCCAGCATTTTTGCTATTTCCTCATATAGTCGTTATATTTCCATTCTTCTGTGCCTTTGATTATGCAGTTCCTTTTGCCTAGAATGTCTTGTTTTCTGTTGTCTACTTAGAAAACTCTAGCAGAAGGAAAACACACAATGAGTTCCTTAAGTAGTCTATAAAAAAAAAAACAGTAGTACTGGGGTGCCTGGGTGGCTCAGTTGGTTAAGTGTCTACTTTTGGCTCAGGTCATGATCCCACAGTCCTGGGATGGAGCCCCGCCTTGGGCTCCTTCCTGTTGCTCAGCAAGGGAGTCTGCTTCTCCCTCTCCATTTGCCCCTCCCCCTGCTCGTGCTTTCTCTCTCCCTCGTTCCCTCTCTCAAATAAATGGAGTCTTTAAAAAAATAAAATTTAAAAAAATTTAAAAAACAGTAGATGTAATAAAATGGTACTACTAATCAAAGCAGATGTTACCGTTTACTAAATGTATTTTAAGTTTGAGGAAATGTCCTATGTATACTTTATCCCACATAATCTTTCTAATCATTCAGTGAGGTAGTTACTGTTCCCATTTTGTAGACAGAGCAATAGATACCCTGAGAGGCTAAGACAGTTGCTCAAAGTCTTTAGCCTGGAAAACGGTGAAGCTAGGATTTGAACTAAATTCTTCATGTAAAATAAATAAATAAATAAATAAATAAATAAATAAATAAATAAATAAATAAATAAATAAATAAATAAGTAAGTAAGTAAATAAATAAATAAATTCTTCATGTTATCAGGTCTTCTGTTATTAACTAAAGAAATGTATTCATTCAAAAAATATTTGCTGAGCATCTACTATGTACCTGTCATTGTTCTGAGTGCTATACATAGAGTGGAGAACAAGTTAGAAAAAACCTTGTTCGGGCAGCCCTGGTGACGCAGCGGTTTAGCGCTGCCTGCAGCCTAGGGCATGTTCCTGGAGACCCGGGATCGAGTCCCACGTCAGGCTTCCTGCATGGAGCCTGCTTCTCCTTCTGTCTGTGTCTCTGCCCCTCTCTCTCTCTGAATAAATAAATAAATCTTAAAAAAAAAAAAAAAAAAACCACCTTATTCCCTTGGAACTTATATTCTCATGGGAAGGAACATAATAAATATATAATAATCTCAGGTCATTTTTATTTAAAGATGTTATCAGAGAAATAGGGAGGGGGGACCAGATTATGCAGGGCCTCATAAAGCCATATATAGCTTTAGGATTTTATTATGAGTAGGATATGAAATTTTGGACAGTTTTTAGCAGGAAGAGTGACATGATCCAATTTATCATATTTCAGCTGTTGTAAGGTACACATTTCCCCCATATTTTAGTATCTCTAAAACTAGAATAAGTTTTACAGTCAAATGGTATTTGCATAATTGGCAGAGTTTCCTCTTTCTTGGTAGTGTATAAAATAACGGTATGGTTTATAATTGATGACATCTGTGATTCAGTGACACCTAGTATGTTCTAAAAAGGTGAACCTGGCTACTGTGTGGGACAATAGTCTGTGGGGCAGGAGTAAAAGCAAAAGGTCAGCTCAGAGGTTATTAGAATAGTCTAAGGAAGATTCCTTACTTAGATGCAAAGCAGAGAAATGGAGGGGCAGGTGGGTGGGTAACGAAAGAGGTCAATGATATACTGGAAGATGGAGACATGTTCACAGACTGAACATAAAGTTTAGGCAAGGAGAAGAGGTAAGGATGACTCTGGTTTTTTGCTTCAGCAAGTAGGAAAATAGGACACGATTTCCTGAAATAGGCAAGACAATGAGAAGTATATTTGAGAAGAAATCCAAAACATTCTGACATGGCAAATTTTAAAAACCTATTAATCACCCAAAGGGGTAACTCCTTGAATCAGAGCTGATGTCTGGTACCACACTGAGCATTCCCATATGTAGGGTCATGAAGAGTACACATCTGCATTAATTGGAGGATGGGGCCAGCCTCTAGTAGAAGTGCTTATTTGTCTAGAAACAAAACCTACAGTGACGAGGAAGATCTTCCTACGCTGGAGATCATTTATGTTCCTCTGGGGATATGGTAGAGTTACCTTTACAATAGTGGAGTATTGCTGGGAAAATTTTTGACATTGGTCCAGCTTTGTCTGATTCTTCTCGATTTCTGCAAACAGATCCTAGAAAACAAAGTATCACAACAACATTATCTTTCTCCCTATTGTCATCGAAACAGCCGAGCATTTACTATACTCTAAGGCAGTTTTTCCAAATCTTAGCTACATCAGAATCACCTGTGAGGCTCAATAAAATACAGATTGCTGGGCCCCACACCTCCAGAGTTTCTGACTTGGTTGGTTTGGGTAGGTCTGAGAACTTGCATTTCTAAATGCTCCCTGGTGATGATGATGCTACTAGTATGAAGTCCACACTTCAGAAACCACTGTTCTGCATATTTTACATGTGTCACTTCATTGAACCCTGACAACAATAACCTTATGAGTGAGGTAGGTTGAGCAAATAATGGACTAGATCCATTTTATTGATGAGGAAGTAGAATACTGAGAGGCTAAGTAATTTGGTCAAGGTCTCATAGTGAGTGAGTGAGCCAGGACTGGAATCTAAGCAATCCAATACCAGATTTCATACTCTAAACTATAATGCTAATCAAAACAAGCTAAAAAAAAAAATCCCCCAAATACTAACAAGTGAAAACTTCAAACAATTTTTGTCCGTTCACATCTTTCCCAGTTTTAATGCCTCAGATTCCAATCCTAGTAAGATCAAATGCAGTATCAAGAAACAAAATGAAAAAAAAGAAAAAAAAAAGAAACAAAATGAAGAAAGACAATTTTAATTTGTCCATCTATGGTTACAATAGATGGTCACTACAACTCAGAACTGGAAGGGACCTTGCAAGTCTTTCTGGCCTAAATGCAAAGCCAAAACCAGCATCATCTTGAAATCATTCTGCTTGAAGAAGAGGCTCAGAATGTCTTACCACTTGGGGGAAGCTTAATAGCTAGTTTATCATCTTCTTTTATGATGAACTAAACCCTCCCCACTCCTCTCTCACCTACCCCCACCCCCCTCCAGCCAACTATTACCACAAGAGTGCTATACCCACCGTCTGTTGGCTGAGCTGCTCTGACAGCACTCTGCTATCCTCTGCCTGGCCTGGCTTCATCATTTCCTGCTGGGCAGTGGTCTCCTCAATCCATCTGATGAGAGTTCCATGACAGGCTCTATAATCTCCAAGAACTTCCTGGATACTTTCTAGCTCAGATTGGCTGGAGGAACAAAGGGAAAGAAACTGCCATCAGATACCTGGGTACAAACAATAAAATAAATGGAGCCATTCTTTCTAAGCCCTTTCCTCCAGTTGGGCTTGATCACAGAGGATACATCTTTATTTTGGTAGAACAGCAGTGCAATGCTGAAAACTATGCCTGTACCCAGTATCCTGTGGGGTAAAAGGGAATAGAAACCAGTTGTATATGCTAGCCCTGGACACTGCCTTGGAGCCTGGCATCCCATGATGATCCTTATCAAATTTTTACTTACCAAGGATCACCAGGGTTGCCAGTAAGGCAGTGCTGACTATACCTTCTGTTTCCTGATGACAGAGTACCCCAATTAGGACTGAGGAGGTGCTATAATTTCTTTGTGAAAGGTGGGTGAAAATAGTAATGATTTTCTATTAATTTCAGTAACAAGTTTCTTATATCACTTTTGTTAGTCTAACTAGACTTGGGATAGTAATTCAGTTATAGATAATCAATCCAAACTTATGAGTTCTAGCAACTCATATATAGGCAACTATATATAGGCAACCTTCTATATTTGCCTAGCTTCAGAAAGGTCATTTTTTATCTTTCCTATTCAAATCAGACATCAGAAGAAGGACTTCAAGTAACAAATATAAAAACCACTGACTAGCAAATGAAAGTGAAAGCAAGAAATTCTGCAAAACTTCACTATGAAAAATGGCTCATAGTTGGATTCATTGTCATCATGGCTTTACTAAACTGGTACAGGAGAAGCATTCCTAACAGAACCATCACTGCTGACTTAAAAGCAAGCCTCAGATCTGCTTTGGGGTTGGTGGTCCCAATTTTCTATCATTTGTCTTATCTAGAAGGCATACTGTCATTCAATTTGTCCCCTTCTCTATCACTTCCTACCTTTAAATAAGGAACATATAGATATAATTCAATTTCTGTTTAAAACCTAGTCCCTGAAAAGGAAGGGAAAAAAGGGGTCACTCACCGAGTCTCCAGCTGAACAATAACCCGATGCCAACGTTCCTGCAGCTGGGAACCTTTTTCCTGATAGCGCTCCAAATCCAGGTTTCGCTCTGGGGTCAGACGACTCAGCTGCTCTGCCACTACCTTAGCCTTGGCAATTTCCTCATCCAGGACTGAAAACACTGAATTCTTGTCCTTCACGTCACTAAGCCAGTGCTATATAAACACAAGTACAGCAACAGGTTAAATATGTTTCATGCTAAAAAGGATTCAGACTAAGGTGGAAAACAAGGCCATTGTCTATAGCTGACTCCACATTATATTTGGAATTCACAAGCTAGACCCTAGAATGTTTGTGCTAGAAACACCTTCATAGCGTTCATGCACATGGGAAGGCCAAGGACAGGTGGTACAGAGTACAGAGAAGTGTGCAAAGAACTAGTGTTTGAAACCTGGCTCTCCCACTTACAAGCTATGAAACCAAGATAAGTTGTTTAGCCAATCTGAATCTCAGTCTGCTCATCTGTGAATCAGAGATGAAAATCTCTTCCCTATCCACTCACAATTTTGTGAGAATCAATGAGATAATAGCTAAATGATTTACAAATTTAACAGTATAACCATTGATTATATCTGATTTAGATATGATTTTACTGGGGACAAAAGGGAGAAAATAAATATAAAGGTAAAGCCCTTTATTTTCCCTTTCCAGCCAGACATACTTCTCAGTCCCAACTTCTTTGAATCCATATTAAAATATATTAGATATGATAGCCCACCTAGTTCAAATGCAAATTTAAATCACTGTCATGACATCCAAAATTTGTTCTCTGCCAACCAAAGCAATGGACACGTTAAGTCAAGCTCCTGTAAAACTCAGAGCAACCAACCCGTAAGGTAGACCGATGGGACTCCAGAGCTGAGAGATCTGCGGGTACTGCTTCTTCTTGACTCAGCTTGATTTCATAACCTTTGACCAAGAGTTCAGCATCCTGGATGCTACGCACTATAACATCGATTGTCTTTAGCCTATGAGGGTAAAATCACCTTCGTTAATACACACATTTTTAAGAGCTGAGTCACAGACTTGGAGTGTAACAGAGAGGTTCACAAAATGTAACTGCTAAAAGTCGGTTTTCCTATTACTAGATGATGTCAGGGTTTCATAAAAACAGGAAACAATGATATATGTGTTGCCAATTTAAGCCAATTCAAAATAAAGTTCTTGGTGATTCTGGGACATGCACACATGTAGTGAACTCTCGGGAAAAAGAGCATGAGGCCAGAAACACACTCACCACTATGAAGAGTCTAAGATTTGTGACTCCTCAAGGTCATGGTGGATAGGGGGAAAGCCTTCAAAGACTATACTTAGTTTAACAACAAAAAAAATTTTTTTATTCTTTAGTATTCCTTCCCCCCCCCCAGAGGTATCTAATCAAACAGAAATGAGGTATGAAATAGTCCTAATACTGCAAATCCAACTCCCCCTCTGTATCACTGGCATTTTGTTCACTGCATCCCATGAATCCCATGTTGCCTGGAACTAAAGACAAGGTCTCTTTTCATGAGTACATGCTCTTCAAGATCTGCATCCTCTCTGGATTATTCATGAAAAAATCCAGGCACTCCCCCTTCTCATCCCAGTGAAAATATTGCCTTTTGGATCCAAATCCTCAGCTTACTCACTTATTCAGATAGACAGTGGAGAGACCATACACATGGTCCATTTTCTCTACCAGCAGGTTGAGTTCTGAGCGCAGAGTTGGGACACTCGAACCAGATGGAGACTGATGAAGAAAGCTGTTGCATTTCATGGAAATGGCATCAAACTCTGACCTCAGTTGCTGCAAATCCTCTTGGGTGCGCTGTTAGGAACAAGATACACAACAAAGATGGAGATAGAATTGAACAATGAAGTTAGAAAGAAGTTCTTGTTTATTTTTAAAAATTTTTATTTATTTATTTATTTACTTACTTACTTATTTATTTATTCATTTATTTATTTATTTGAGACACAGAGAGAGAGGCAGAGACATAGACAGAGGGAGAAGCAGGCTCCTCACAGAGAGCCCAATATATGGGACTCGATCTCTGGACCCGGATCACACCTTGAGCCAAAGGCAGACACTCAACTGCTGAGCCACCCAGGCATCCCAAAGTTCTTGTTTATAACAGCAAATACTGTAAACAGCCTAAATGCGCACATATAAAAGAGTAGTTGAATAAACTACAAAATAGCACCAAAGGGGGAAGACAGGAAGAACATACAAGTATTTCTTAAACACAGTATTTGGACTATAGGCTAAAAATAAAAAGAATCATAAATAAATGTCGAACCCCATTTGGTAGGTTTGTCTTCTTTTGAATACCATGAGTCAGCAATTCTCAAACTGTTTATCTCTACATGCTAAAACTGAGTGGTAAGTAAATTTACTGCAGATAATACAAAGTAAGTTTTTCAGTCTTGGGGAAGGGAGTTACAAAAATGAAAAGAAGAAAGGTTAGAATGAACCCCGTGGTACTAGTTTGGAACCAAATGAAGACAGCTGCGTATAAATTCATAGTTATGTCTGTGTGTGTGTGTGTGTGTGTGTGTGTGTGTGCATGCATGCACACACGTGAGAAAGAGACAGAGCTGGATAAATATACTGATATCAGTATTTAACCTTTGTGACACATTCCTATGAACATAATTACACATACATATACACACTTGTAGAAATGTATAGAAATGTTTGCATAACATAGGTGTGTTTTTGGATGTGTGTACACACATGTGTTATAAGTATGTACTTTTCTAGTTCTGTCGGCTGAGCAGACCTAGAAACAATGACATGCCAACAATTATGAGCACACTCAGCACCCAGATGTTGGTTTCTAATGTAATGTTTTTTTTTTTTAATTTATTTATGATAGTCACACAGAGAGAGAGAGAGAGGCAGAGACATAGGCAGAGGGAGAAGCAGGCTCCATGCACCGGGAGCCCGACGTGGGATTCGATCCCAGGTCTCCAGGATCGCGCCCTGGGCCAAAGGCAAGCGCCAAACCGCTGCGCCACCCAGGGATCCCTAGATGTTGGTTTCTAAATAGTATTCTCTATCTAAAGAAAGCAGGACTCCTTGGAGAAATGGCTGATTACATGGGTGGGGCCGGCAAAGGCAAGATGGGCTTGGAATATCTTGTTGAGAAATAAGAAAGCACTCAAAAAATGGTGGGGACATGTTAAAATGATAAAGATGCCACTTGAAGGGGCTCCCAATAGCTAAATTTGGGAAATTCTGAACATCAAAATAAAGACAATAACAACTTACAACCTTACATAACATAAGAATCCAAAGTCCAGGGACGCCTGGGTGGCTCAGCAGTTGAGTGCCTGCCTTTGGCTCAGGGCATGATCCCAGAGTCCTGGGATTGAGTCCCACATCAGCCTCCCTGCATGGAGCCTGCTTCTCCTTCTGCCTATGTCTCTGCCTCTCTCTCTCTCTCTCTCTCTCTCTTTCTCTCATGAATAAATAAATAAAATCTTAAAAAAAAAAGAATCTAAAGTCCATAATGACATAAAGAAAGGAGGGAGGGAAGCAAGCTCTTTCATTTTGAAATAGAATAGAAATTTTAAACTGTAAAAGGAATAACAGAATTTAATAATCACCTTTTGGCAACAGTCATACCAGTTAATTCAGTCAAGAATCAACAGGAGATGCTAAAACTAGTTGGTGAAAGTGTGATATAAGACAGGATATTTACATAGTCTCAAAGTATCTCTCCACAATATGCTTAGTAATTACAAAGGGGAAAAGAGCAACAAGTGATATGAGTTATTACCAATAATGGGACAAATGAACAGAACATTACATGCATCCTGATTATCTAACGTGCCGAGGACACAAGATCATTCCTGTGGTATTCTGCCAAAAACATGTAGCCTATATCTAATCATGGAGAAGCCTCAGATAAATATTAATAAAGGAACACTCTACAAAATAAATGACTTGTACCCTTCACAAATGTAGAAGCATAAAATATAATGAAAAATTGAGAAAAGGTTTCAGGTTAAGGAAATTTAAAGAGGCACAGAAACTAAACGCAATGTGTGGTAAGTACTGGACTAAATTGTGTACTAAAAATATCCTTTGGTGTGTGTTGATGGGGAACCATACTCTAAAAAGGTATTATTAGGTCAACTGATGAAATTTCAATAAAGTTTTGGGTAACAGCATTATATCAATGTTCATTTCCTGATTTTAATCATTGACCTCGGTTACATAAGAGATTACCCTTGGGGCGCCTGGGTGATTCAGTCAGTTAAATGACTCCTGATTTCGGCTCAGGTCATGATCTCCCAGTTGTGATATTGAGCTCTACATAAAGCTCCACACTCTGTGGGGGACTCTACTTGAGATTCTCTCTCTCTCTCTCTCTCTCTCTCCCCCCCTCGGCCCCTCCCCCTAGCTCGAGCACGCAAGTTCTCTTTCTCTCAAATAAGTAAATAAATCTTTTAAAAAAGAAAGAGACCACCCTTCATTTTTGGAAATGCACACTAAAGTATTTAGGGATAAAGGAGCATCACATACAGAACTTACTCTCAAGAAAAAATTATTATGATGTACATATGTAGAAAAAAATAATAAAGCAAAGAGAAAAAAATGTCAACATTTGTCGGATCTGGGTGAAGGCTATATGAGAAGAAAAATTGTTCCATATACTGAAAGTACTTCAAAATAAAAAGTTAATTTAAAAAGAAAGGTCCTTTAGAAGAGGAATATTAACATTTCTTAGAATGTTCACTTTTCCTGAGACAGATTTCTGATGACTACAGAAAACTAAAAAGTTTCAATATGAAAATTACAGGTTTATATGATATGCCTCATTTGGGTATTTAGATCCATCTTGGCCAATGAGAATTATACTGCCCTCTCATCCTCTTCTTCACACTTAGGAATAATTGAGAAAGGTAAGAAAAATTATTCCTCATATTTAGCCAATCCTTTCCATTCCTTTAAGTTCCCAGATCAAATCTACTATTCGTCACAGAGCTCTCTCCTACTCTAAATTTCTAAGGACTTTGTCTTAGTCTCTACACGCAGAGTACATAACAAGGCCAAAATATTTGCTTTTACTTCAAAAATACTCCCCTAAAAACAAAACAAAACAAAAACAAAAATACTCCCCTACATTTTGATGGCATTTCACTTTTTCAAGAAACTCATTATATGTATACATCCAAAGTTTTTTGGAAGTTAAGTGATACAGTTTGGACTCATGTATTACCACCATTTTATAAGAAAGGAAACTAAGAATGAGAGTTAACTTGCTAAAAGTGTGCATCAGAGCCTAGAATAGAATGAGTCCTTAATATTTTTTTGCATCCTATGGCTGATGGTAACCATGTCATAAAAAGTGACACATGCACAGAAGGGATAGAGCAGATAGTAGCATCTCTACTAAGCAGTCTTAAAATATGTGGCCCAAATGCAGTGCTGGAACAATTTGCCAATCTGTTTGCCTTCCCAACTGTAGAAAACTAATCAACATTCAGCAACACACTGGGAGCTGAAATCATGCTTTGCCATAGATAAAAGGCATTTACAGGCTGCAGGGAAGAATTCTCGAGTAGGAGGGCCATGAGTCTACTGCCTTATTTCTTCAGCTCCATATTGTCTTGCCATCCAATTTACTCTGAAAGCACTTACACTGCAGCTGGCACCCACCTTGTTCTCCAGGCTTACCTCTTGCTCTGCAATCCTTAATGCATTGTCCTGCCGGGCATCTTTGTCAGTCCTAGAACTGGCTGGAGACTGAATTCGTTTGACTAGCCGCTGTTCACACTCCTCTAGGTGTAGTCGGATATTCTTCAGCTCTGAAATGTACATCTTAGCCACAGTTTCCTCTTTGTCCTCTGTGAATGCACAAACACAGGTTACCATTAAGCACCACAACAGAGGTCAACAAACCTGAAAACAACAGATTCACCTTCAGACCTGTTACAGCAGACCTGATACTCCACAAATGAAATTAAGGCCTTATGTGGGGGGAACCTTCTACCTGGTCCTAATTCCCTGCATTGTATACTCATCTTTAAGGATCTAACTATGTTATTTCCACAAGAAAATGTGATTGGTTGATTAGTAATAATGACTGAAATATGGGCTCTTCATCCATGACCAGATTTTGAGAATTCATCTCTAAGTGTTTCCCTATCTCAACTTTTTAGCACTCAAATAAACAGTAAAAAGGTGGTGCTTTCTAGTCTACATGAAGGGTCTAGCAGTACCCTTCAAGGCTCTCAATCACCATTACTCTCCCTCTTCCCGAAGCACATACCATTTTCTATGGACTTCATCAGGTGCTGGAAATGGGTTTTACAAGCCTCCACCTCCTCTTCTAAGCGCAAACGATCAGCCACTGAGAAGAGCAGAGAGTCACGGCTATCCTGCAGAAAGTCTTCATAGTGGGCTTGGAGGTTCTTCATAACCTGGTGACACTCCCCTGGCCCAGAGGATCGAAGCTAAAGAGAAAGGGGGGAAAAAATGGAAGAAATTTCAGTAGAATGGGAATATAATACTTTATCTACTTCTTTTTATATTTAACATATATACAAATCAGGTGTACACATAATTGCAAACATGTTGATTTTTCAGAAATAGAACTTATCTGTGTAGTCAGCATTCGGATCAAGGAACAATATTACCAGCACCTCAAAAGCACCCATTGTGCCCTCTTGAACAGAACCCTTTATAATAGTTAATTCACCATTATTGCTCTACTACATACACACTTACACAAGAGCTGCTTGTCCTGCAGAGTGAGAAGAAGCCTACAACCTTTGGTTGGCCAAGAAGACTAAAGATGTTATTCATTTCCATGAGGAATTTCCTTAAACACTCAGGCTGCTGTTTTTAGTATCTAGGACCCCCTAATCCTGAAATACTATTCCCAACTCCACTTTACATCTTTGGGATGGTGGGAGTGTCACAGCAATGAAAAAAAGTTCCTTCTGAACAAAGTTTGCCAATAGCATATGAGCTGGAGGTAAGGCTTTCACAATTACCTTTTCCAGGTTCCAGGTCTTTACAAGGTCAAGGTCCCTCCTCAGATAGTTCCAGGAGATAAGGCTTTTGGTGTTAACATGTAGCTGATGCCAAAGGGCCATCACTTTTTGATAAGACTGCTCCACCCTAAAAATAACAGAGAACCTGGCTGTAGCTTTTCTAAATTTGAGCTCCACATTAGAGACCTTCCAAGGGAAAAAATGTGATTGCCTTAGCAGAACTGGGTTTATATGCTGAGAAGAGAAAGGCAGGGATCAAATACTAACAAGGTAACCTTTAGAACAAAATTAATTGAGATATTCAAACAATCTGGATTTATTACTGTATTATGTCTCTGATATCAGCATATGTTTAGCAATCTTATAAATGTGTCCTATATACAATACAACCATGAGAAGTTAGAAGATATACCCATGAAGAGAAGAAATAGAGAAAAGTAGAAATAAATAACGCCATCTAGAATCATTGAAAAATGACAATATCAATGCTTAAAAAGTGCATTATTGGGCACCTGGGTGGCTCAGTGGTTGTCTGTCTACCTTTGGCTCAGGGCATGATCCCGGGGTCCTGAGATCAAGTTCTACATCAGGCCTCCCTGCAGGGAGCCTACTTCTCCCTCTGCCTATGTCTTTGCATCTCTGTGTTTCTCATGAATAAATAGATAAAATCTCAAAGGGGGAGGGGGCATTGCTATGGTCCATATAGTCACAAAACTGCTAAGATGTTTGAAAGTTAAAAGCAACTTAAAAAGTCAACTGGCATGTTAAAAATAAAAAACAAGACTACATTATGAAGGACTGGAGAAAATTTTTTTCTAAAGTATCCATGCTTCATTCAATCTTAACTTCTGGAGGCCCTACAGACTCACAAATACACAGACATATTCAACACACACATACCTTGAATTCCTTCAAGTTGAGGAATATGAGATATAAAGAAAAGGATAGAAAACTAGAAGCCACTACCTTCAATTAAATATGTGACCTTATTAAACCCACTAGTTTATCTTCTTTCTCTCCAAAAATTCCACTAAAATTTCAGTGATGTCAAAATCTATAGTTGAAAATAGCAGACTCTGGAAAGCAGAACTCTGGAGTTGGGGAGGTAACTGCTGACTTTTATTACAAGCTTTGTGGTGTAATTCAGCTTTTAAAAATATGTTTGTATATTATGTTAATAAAATGCAGAAAATAAAATTAATTACAAAAATCAATCTTCTGAGAGTAAACTGTTTATAATCAAGAATGAACACTGAATATATCTTAATTGAACACAAGCATTTACTGAAAACCAACAATGTAGCTGCCAGTGCAAGACTCAGTATCTAGGAGGTCTTTCCCAAAAGAAACTTTAAAATTTGGTTGCTCTGTTTAAGAACACAAATGCAGATTCATCCCTCCCTCAAATTCACTCAAGGCCAAGCAGCACAGGTTGCAGTACAGAATGGTAGCTGAGCAAAGTTACCTGCTGGCCATCTCAATGGCATCCTTATTGGGTGAGGGGATGAGGAAACAGACCGATGGCACCATTGCCTCATTCCCTGTGGGGCTGATCACTTTCCACTTGGTCCGCTGAGAATTATCTTCCAACACGCACTCATCATTCTTGCAAATGGTGATCTGGAGAGACAAACTCACAAGTTTTTGCTAATGGATAAACCAACAACCCAACTATGATAGGGTGCCTGATTCCACGGCTATGAAATTCTTAAGAAAAAAAAAACATTTTTGAGATTTGCCATCACTTAGTGAGGGTCCCTGATTTTGATAAAAAGATAATCTTATAAATACACAATACAGGAAAGGTTGGGACATTAAATAAGTCAAAGAAGCAAGTGTTTGTTAAATGTTCATTACATGTCAAGTAAGTAACTCAGTATATGAAAGTTATAAGGAGACTGTCTTAAGACCTCCAAGAGCAATCTCTCTGTGTCTACAAAGGTAAAAAAGGGACACAAATAATTGCAACTTTGCTTTTGTGATACTTCCTCTTCCACCCTTCTTGTCATCCCAGTCAAATCCCTGAAAAGGTTTAAGCATTCTGGAATCATCAATTCTTTCTCTTGGGAAATAACCAACATTACCATCCATATTTTATAGACAGAAACACTGAAGACACAGAAAAGTGCCAGAGAAGTTCATTTCTTTGCATTACAAACATTAACTGAGCCTAATATGTGCCTGGAATTTTGCTGGGCCACTGGACATAAGAATGGTAAAATGGTAAACTGACAAATGTGGTCTATATCCCACATATTCTGGTGGGGTACAGTGTTACAATACTGTGTGAAAAATGCAATTTACCAGGGAATGCATGAAAGGGACATGACCCAGTCTTGCCTAGAGAGGTAAAGGAAGACTATTTGGGAACTTGAAGCCACATTAAGGAACTTAGACTTTCTAAATAGAATTGGGGAATTGTTATAGGATGTAAGCAGGGGAATGACTTTTTTAGAGAGCATGCTAGGGGGCGCCTGGGTGGCTTGGTCAGTTGGGCGACTGACTATTGATTTTGGCTCAGGACATGATCTTGGGGTCTTGCGACTGAGACTTGCTTTGGGCTCTGAGCTGAGCAGGGAGTCTGCTTGAGGATTCTCTCTCACTTCCTCTTTCTCTGCCCCTAACCCCACTCACGCCATGTCTCTCTAAAATAAATGAATGAATCGTAAGAAAAAAAACAAAAAAAATATCATCTAGTGGAAAGATAAAGAATGCATTGAATGGAGGAGGCTAATGCCATGATCCAACTGGGAGAAATGGCTGGTCTAACTTAGGGTAGTAGCTGCAGGGTCAGAGAAAAGTACATCTAGGGGATATTTGTTTACAGGTTGGTATTGATTTAGTAGTCCTACTAACTGTAAGGGATAAGAGGGGAAAAGCCAAAGGTGTTGCTCAGGTGTTACAAAGTACCATTTCTGATATCACTAAGGAAATAGGGTAGATGATCATGCCAATCCCTGAGACAGGGAGCAGGTCAAGGCAGTAGAGTCTGAACTTTTTTTTTTTTTAAGAATGGCTAAGTTTCTAATTTAAAAAACAAAACAAGGGATCCCTGGGTGGCGCAGCAGTTTGGCGCCTGCCTTTGGCCCAGGGCGCGATCCTGGAGACCCCAGATCGAATCCCACGTCGGGCTCCCGGTGCATGGAGCCTGCTTCTCCATCTGCCTGTGTCTCTGCCCCTCTCTCTCTCTCTCTCTCTCTCTCTGTGTGTGACTATCATAAATAAATAAAAATTTAAAATATAAATAAATAAATAAATAAATAACAAAACAAGCTGCACCTCCACCTCTTTCAGAGGGCTAAATAAATAAATAAGTAAGTAAGTAAGTAAGTAAATAAAACAGAACCATTGGACCTCTCCCTATCATAAGCCTAACTGAAGGTTTGGCGTCTCCCCTTACTTCCCTCTGGAGCCAGAGGTACCCCTTCCACATCCTCACCTCTATCTGCCGATAGTCGCAGATGGCCTTTACAGAAATGGTACTCTTCAGCACATGGTCAGGACTGCGTGGCTTGAGCTGAACAATGGTTTTTGATCTCCCAACAAGACTGGCAACGGAACTCTTGGACTGTATAAGCTGCTCCTTTTCATCCTAAGAAGTGAAAAGAAACACAAAGAAACATTAATGCTGCCACTCAGGGTGACTGAGCCAACAAAGAAAACTGAGTGCTCCACTCCCTCAGAGAATGTCATTTCTCAATTAAGTAGGGATCCATGGTGGAGCCATCTTAGAAATACAAAGATAAAAAAGAAACAAGGAGAGGATATTTCTGTTTTCTACCAAGTGCTTTTGTACTCATATTGCTCAGCTTTCTCCCTGTGCCCTTTTCAATGAATCATGAAGCCACATGCAAAAAATAATAAAAACATAAAACGAAAAAGAACTGCCAACTGCCAAATACAAATAAACACAGCTAACATGGGATTTCCCCAAATAAGGTTCAGAAAGCGTGGAAGTTTAAGAATAATAACAACATTGCTGTTGCTATTATTATTATTCAGTTTCTTACTGGTAGAAGCCAGTTCTTGCCTTCTGCTTAGGAGAAGCCAGAATTGTGCTCTTTAAGAAATTTTTAAATAATTATACCTCCCAAGCTCCACTATTAAATTTCACTTTCTTAAATTGAGTCAAACTTTGTAGAGAAAGATCTTAGCTCTTCCACCAACAATTTATAAACCGGTGCTGTTGGTGAAGACATCATGACAAATGTAGGATTTACCTTTTAGTGTCTTGCTGTGCCACAGTCACGTAAATTTGACTAGTTTGAAAGAAGTATCATGCAAAATTCAAGCTCTCAAGTCTCTGCAAACCCCATTATCTTAAAAACTAATAACTTCTTGTCCACAAAATTGGTAGCAATCTACTACCAATTGTGTTAGAGAGTAAAAGGTAACTTTCATGTATTACCAGGATGTGTCAAGCCCATTTTGAGGTATAAAGTCCTTAGAAGAGGGCTTTCTTAGGATGGAAGTAGATGTGATGAGAGTAAAGAGTTAATAATGTTAAGAAATGCCATTAAAGAATTAAGAATATGCAAGTAAAGAAAAAGAAATGCTTAAATAAACTACCTGTGCCTGTCCCCGGGAGCATGATTGGAAGAAATACAACTTTAACTTATTAGTTAAGAAAGAGGAATGGAATATATCAGGGAGACAGCCACACTGTTCCATACTTGAGAGCTGGTCTACCCATTTCCGTTTCCTTGCAATAAAGATGTAAATTTCTGTCTAACCCACAGCCAAACATCTCAAGTTCCAGAGACCAAGTGCTCAGCGTGGTAAAAGTTCTGAAAAGAACCAGAAGCCATGACAGATGCTCCCGAACCTGACGGACAAGCTGAGGAAAAGCTGAGGAGCAGACCCAGGTGACTTCATGCCTAGATGACGCCGCCAACCCGATGCCCCTGACCTGGAGAGGAGGGAACAGAGCAGCGACCCTCGAGAAGAGAAGATATGACAACAATTGCAGAGGAGTTACCCTAAGACAGGAAGGTACTCTGTGGAAGGGAGGAGATAATAGCCAAGGATTATTATATTCCTCCTTCATATTTGAAGTACCTCCAAGAGAGACATTCTAGAGACAACATCTAAAACGTCAGGTTTTTATCCTTCATTCCAAGTTAATTAAATTAACAGATTATTTGCCCAGGTGAAACACTGAATGTGAACAGGTTAATAACATCTGAAAATGTAAAAACAAATCAATAAATAATCAACTAATGTTCACAAATACTCAAGTCTCATTTATGAAAAAAAAATGACATTTTGGGTTTTTCTGGTTCTCTTATCATTTTCTACTGAAATGAGAGCCCCCTGCTTCTCATATAGAAAAAATAATTTCCCTATTACATACTATTCTATCTTAATTTGGGATGTAGCTGGAGCCTTGTCTTGACAACTCTGTGTAATATACATTCAATACATGTAAACTATCCTGCTCTGATTTTATTACTGGCACTCCTGGAAGAATAATTCACTGGAGAAAATGAATATAAAATTGATTGGATTAAACACTGGATGCCAAAATTTTTTTAAGTTCATATAGCTACATTAACTGGACAAATACTGCATTATATCTAAACAAGATATTAATGTCACCCTTAGTTAAATTGATATTCTAATATCTCATTTTACCAAAATGACCAACGAGGAAAAATTTGGCTCAGGTCTAATTCACTGGTTTGGTTTGGTTTTAATTCGTTTTGCATGAAAGAGTAAAAAAGATTTTGATGTCACCTAATCCCCTTCAACTCCATATTTTCATGCTCTACACCACATCTTTTATCCCAACTATTGAATTAAAATAAGAACAATGCAAAGAAAGTATGCTGAGCACTAACTGGCTCAAGGGGAGAAGACTAGGCCATTACTGCAACAGCATACCCAAAGGAATCTAATTAGCAACTTCTTTAAGGAAAGAAAAGAAGAAAAAGAAAAAAGAGCAAAATTGGGGTTAAACTCTATTTGAACGTGAGCCAAACTGTATAGTATTGACCCATTGCCCCAGAGCTTTCAAGGATATAAACAGCAGCAGCTGGGATGGTTTACTCTGTTTCTCAGAGGTAATCACCCCGCTGAGGCAACACCCACCATGGAGTCCTGGAGCAGGTCCTCAAGGCGAGATAAGCTGGTGTTGTGGTCACAGGAATATTTTCGTTTGATGGAGTCTTGGAGGTTCCTCAAGAATGACTCCAGGTCCCGCGCATCACTGAAGAACTGTGGGGATAGGAGGGGTACCTCATGCTCAACTCATCACAACACAAGGATGTTAAGTGATTGAGCAATCGTCTTGTGCTGAATTGAGCAGAACTGATTACTCTCCTGAATTAGTGATACGTCATTAGAAGGTCCACAGGAGTAGAAATGGGGCTGAAAATGCCACATCCGGGAAATATCCGTGATGACACCCACAGAGCTTAAGGCACTCTCTAGGAAAGTCAGTCAGCTTCCCCTCCTCAGAAACACTGCAAGTGATGACACCTGGCTATGAGGTAAATGTCATGAAGAGCTTAGAGGCTGAGGGATCAAGTGTTCCAATCCACTGACAAGGTTACAAAATGATCAGAAAGATTATTTAATGTAGGGCAAACCCAAACAGAGGTTAACAGCTTCTTTCCTTCTGCCACCCTCCTTGTTGAAAACAAGGAGCATATTCTCGACATTGTGATAGACTGAAGAAAAATGGTCCTGATATTTTACAGCTTCTCCCATCAAGAGAGAGGGTCTTCTTCTCCCTTTGAACCTGGCTTTGAGCACATGTCTTGCTTTGGCCAAAGACACATTAATAAATGTGACAGCAGAAAAATGGGCTTATGCACCAGGGCTTGCTCTCTCTGGCCACGTGTGGAACACAGCTACTCTGTGAAGAAGCCTAGGACAGCCTATTAGATGCTAGAGACTTGTATATAAGACTTGTACCCCACCACCCAACCCAACTGTCTGACACGGAAGTGATGCTATTTGTGACCGGCCAGCCCCCAACCTGCCTGCCAGCTGCCTGCAGCCCTCCAGAAGCTGGTGAGAAAATCATCTTTTCTCATTTCAGCTGGCCTAACCCAAATTACCAACCCACAGAATCAAGAGCTAACTCAAGGACTGCTGCTTTGAGCAGCTGTGCTTTAGGGTGGTGGCTCACACAGTATAGGTTAACTGATACAGACGTGTTTTTCAGCCCACCTCTTCCATGCACAGGCTCTCGTGCACGCACACACAGACACATACCTGAATGGAAAAGGGTCTTCCTTCACCCTCTCTGATAATCACGCACTCATCATGCACAAAATGTGCACACAGACACAAAGTCCACATACCTGAAAGTAAGCAGTATTCTCTTTCACATGCTGCTCGACACACAAGCACAGCTGCTTCATCCACTGCAGCTGGGACTGGGCGGCAGCACTGTAAGCCTGCAGCAGCCAAGCACACACACAGAAGGGCAGGGCTTAACAACATATGTGTGCAATGCTCTCTTCTAAGCACACCTCTGCCAACGACAGGCCAACAGAAGATACACGGGGATCCCAGATGGGCACCTACTGAGTGCTGGCCATCAGAAAGAGGCCTGCCTTTCATCCAATGCGGTTACATAGAAAAAAAGGCCTCTTCCACGCTCAGTTCCAACTACAACTAACCCTCGAACAATGGAGGGGTTAGGGGTGCCGAATCCCTGTACCGCTGGAAATCCACACATGACTCGACTCCCCAGAAACTTAACTACTAATAGTCTGTCTGGAAGCCTTACCTAGAACATAAACAGTCCATAAGCACCTATTTTGTGTGTTATATGTATCATATACTGTATATATTTGCTAGAAAGTAAGCTACAGCAAAGACAATGTTACTAAAAAAACCATTAAGAGAAAATACATTTACAGTACTATACAGAATTTAATTTTTTAAAAAAATCCGCATATAAGTGGGCCCAGACAGTTCAAACCCAGGTTGTTCAAGAGTCAGCTGTAAATGATCAGCAAAACCTGGACTATATAAATCTCTCCCAGATTCCTCCACTCTCTCTCTACTCTGGGCAAAGGCACCACACCAGGATCTGCCTGGATGCTTATCTGAAAAAATATGGTTCATAGGAGTCAATAGCTCTTCTAGTATCTTATCATATTCTCCTTTGTCTGTACTCTTTTGGGGGCTGGGATGAAGAGAGAGGATCCAAGACAAATGATCACTGACACTTCCTCCTCCAGGTGTTTCAGCAGAACAAAGTCTCAGATTTGACTGCCTCTCTAATGACAACCTCTGAGCACTTGACCCCCACACATTCTCAAGTCACATACCTCCACAGTCTGCTTGGCTGGGTGGTTCTCAAGTGACAGCAGCTCTGCCGTATCTTGTAGAGACCGAAACACATCCTGTTTCTCCTCCAGCTGCATTGTCAACTCCTGAAAATTGAATTCCATTATATGCAATAAATGCTATTAAAGGGGGAGGAGCAAGAAAGAAAAGGCTGTGTTCCTTGCCTGACTTTAAAGGAGCCTACAACATGGGGTTGGTGCCAAAATCAGAGGAGTAAACAGCACATGCCAGAGGGTTTCAGAGAAGAGCAAAAACGCTAGAATTACTAGAGAATGATTCACAAAGGATATAGGACCTAGGCCAGACCTAAGGAAGCAGGGGAACATTGGATGAGCACTGAAAGCAGAGGAAGGAAGTAACTTGGCAGAAGCAGCTGGTTCGTGTCCCCGTTGGCCTAACACAGTACCTGACATACCCCAAGATCCCAATCACTGACTGGCTGGCTTTGCTCAGACTGTTTTATTAGCCTGCAGTGCCCTCCACTGACTATACATGCTGTTAACAGTATGGGACCCTGTTTAGAGGCTTGCTCTTCTATGAAGCTGGGTACTGATCTCTGCTGTCAGATCCGATCCCTTCTTCCTACGCACTTTCTTTTTATCTTTACCATAGCCTACTTCCCATTCTCAGACAGATTGTTTTCTGTCTTCTAGCATCTATTCCTTCTCCTTTACTACAGAAGAATCATATTACCATTCTCCAACCAGGAGAAGTTTATATTTTCTAAACCCTAATGGAATTAAAAAGTATCTAAAGTAAGTATTAATTAAAAAAAAAAAAAAAAAAAAAAGCTGGGCAGCCCCGGTAGCTCAGCGGTTTAGCGCTGCCTTCAGTCCAGGGTGTGATCCTGGAATCCCGGATCGAATCCCACATCCAGCTCCCTGCATGGAGCCTGCTTCTCCCTCTGCCTGTGTCTCTGCCTCTCTCTCTCTGTATCTCTCATGAATAAATAAATAAATCTTAAAAAAAAAAAGCTGCTTATTTGCATAAAGTTTATAAAATCCTTAAAAAGCCGCACTTAGCAACAAAATGACCCTACCTATATTCACTGAAAAAAAAGAATAAAAAGTATTATACCATTGTCCAATACCGAATTTCCTTTCCCATTCTACAAATGAAGAATTCTGACCAAAAAATTATTAAATGGATTTAAGAGAATTCAGAATTTGTGAGAAGCCAAGAGTATACATCAGTTAAACAATTTCTAAGCTCCAAACTAAGTGCTTTGCCTTTATTAGTTAGTCAATCTTTTACACAATCCTTTGAAATAGTACTACTATCCCATTTTACAGAGAGGTCCACCGAGATTAAATAACTTGCTAAGGGTCAAAAAGCCAGTTAAGCAGAGGAGTAAGAGTTTGAACCTAGGTCTCTTTCACTGCAAAGCCTATCATCTTAAACACAAAGCTATTCTGAAATGATTCAACTTGCAGATTGATACTCTTTGTCCAAGACGCTGCCTTTTTAAAAAATTTATTTAAGAGCAAGGGTGTGTGTGTCGTGTGTGTGTGTGTGTGTGTGTGTGTGTGAGAGAGAGAGAGAGAGAGAGAGAGAGAGAGAGAGAGAAGGAGCAGGGGGAGGGGAGAGGGAGAAACAGACTCCCACTGAGCAGAGGGACCCTGGGATCATGACCTAAGCCAAAGGCAGACACTTAAACTGACTGAGGCACCCAGGTGCTCCAAGACACTTCCTTTCTAAATGCAGTCTATGTAAATTCATTCCAGGGCTCAGGTTCCCATCTCTCCATGTATTCTTCTCACACGCACAGATGCATTTAAATAGGGAGGTGCCTATTTCTACCTAAGCAGAATGCAAATCCAGAAATCCAAGTTCTCAATAGACTAGCCTCTCTGTCTCCTTCTGCTATTACATAAATATGACAGGTCTGTTGTGCTAGACTTACAGAGAAATAATTTCTCTTGGCTGAGATGTTGGGGTTGTTGTCACTCCAATCATATGCTAGTTCCTCCTCCTCCTTCTCATTCAACCAGATCAACTCAGCTGTAGCTCTGGAGACAAATTTATGCAGGCTCTGGAGGTGCCTCATCCGGAAGCTAGAAGTTTCCTAGACAAAGCAAGGATTACAAAGTTAGATTCCCAGGATTTCCCATGTAAAAGAGCACATGTGGCATCAAAGCAAAGAATAACCCAAGAAATAAATTTGGCCTTGATTTTTCATCACTGGGTGTGTCTACCTGAACTCAAATTTAGTACAAGTTTGGTACAGGACTCCCAGAGCCCTGGTCAATCCTAGCAAGAAGTTAGAACTCATCAGGCTTTTGTGGGGCTTCCTGAATAAAGGATGATCCTAGACCTGTCCTACCCTGGACAATCTCAAAAGACAGGAACAAAGAAGACATAGAAGAGGAGTCTCCTTCCTACTAATCTCAAACTTTTAGTTTTGGTGTCTCAAGACACATACAGCCACTCCTGGGTAAAACATGGAAACTAGGGCAGGTTCTACTTAATTAAACCGTTCTGGGGCAGTAGTTTCTGATCCACTAAGAAAACAGAAAATGCTATAATACATATGAACAATTACAAAGTAAGTGGTATAACCTAATAAACAGAAAACCAAAACAGGGCTGAACCATATAAACTTTCTGAATTAGTGAAGACAGTTGTTTGGAAAGAACTGTATTGTCCATGAAGAAAATAAAAGAGCCAAAACTCACCTTCAGTTTACAATATTGTGTCTCCAGCTTTCCAAGAGTTTCGACATAACTGGTATGAAAATTTTGGGACATTTTTCCCTGATAAGAAAGGAATGAAATAGATACATTAGAGAAAAAGTAAGCAAACTATATGTACAATATGGTTTCAACTATGTCTGCACACAGATAAGAACTGGTTAGTTGAGATAACAAATCTCTGGGTCAGGTTTTAAAGCCTGGGGCAGCACTGGGTGAGGGACAATTCAGTGGGGTGAATACAGCTGACTGATCTGATACTTCCAGTAACTCTGGGAGGTTTCTAGCAAAACTTATGCTTAATGATACCCAAACTACTCGATTGCTTTTTTGAAGAGGAAAGTTAAAATTACAAATGGGGAAGACAGAATGAGGGAGGGAGAGACTGAAGAAGTTTCCCTGTATCAGCTCTCCCTTGCAGGCAGGAGGTGAAGTGGAAAGAGCAGAAAGTTTTAGGGGAGAGGGCCTGTGTTTGGAAACTGCACCCACTACATACTGATTTTGACTTTAGCTTTCTATATCACTATTCTTTTTTTAGTAAAAAGAGGTTAATAAAAATACCTTGCTCATAAGGGTATTTCAAAGAGCAAAAGAGACATTTCATGTGGAAAGGGAATTTGTAAAGTGCTGCTCATGTTATCATTCTTTTCCAGAACCCCCTACTTGCCTTTTTTTTTTTTTAAGTAGGCTCCATGCCCAGCATGGAACCCAGAACAGGGCTTGAACTTACAACCCTGAGATCAAGACCTGAGCTGAAATCAAGAGTTGGATGCTGAACTGACTGAGCCACCCAGATGCCCCCAGAACCCACTTCTCCTCGGAAATAGCTGCACCGTGCACACTATTCCATTACCCGCTCTGCCCTACTGCACCTTCTCATAATGGATTCAGAATAGCACGTACCTCATACAGCCTGGCCTCTTTGACACTTGAGCCCAGTTCTTCCACACTAGCGTGGATGTGCTGCTGTGTTTCCAGCTGTAACTCCACACTAGGCAGGTCATTGCCCCATTCTGCTCGTTCTAGTTTCATCTGGAAAAGGAAAAATATGTACATAATTGACCGAATTGGCAAACACGGAAAAATTTCAGAATTGATGTTGGGCAAGGGGGTTGAAGGTAGAAGACTGGGCAAAAGGAGACCTAGGCCACCTCCGTCATGGCCTCTCATAGGAAAACATGCCATTGTCACCCCAAGGGGCTGGAGACCAGACCCCACCAGCTACTGCAGCAAGGGCAGCCTTCTGTTGGCACATTTTGGGATACATTCCTGAATTTACCAACCAGAAAGGTTTTTCCACAGGCTGAAGATTAACTTTATAGTTTAGGCATTTTCCTTTATGGAGCCCCTTCATTTCACAATCAGAATGGATATAAAAAGTATCTGAAAATGTTAAACTTCATTCATGGCATCAACTATTGATCAATGGTAGGTAATTTTCAAATAGCTTCTCTTGGATGTTTTTATTTATTGGTACATGGGGAAGAATTTAATAGAAAACGAAAGGATGGGGCACCTGGGTGGCTCAGTCTATTAAGTGTCTGACTTTAGCTCAGGTCATAATCTTGGGGTCCTAGGACCAAGCCCCACATTGGGCTCTGCTCAGTGGGGAGTCTGCTTCTCCCTCTCCCTCTGCTTCTCTCCTGCTCATGCTCTCTCTCTCTCAAATAAATATATAAAATCTTAAAAAGAGAAAACAAAAGGATTAGAAGGATAAGGACAATATCAAATTGAACCACTACCTAGAAAACATGTAAACAGTGCCCCTAAGATTTGTGAAACACAGCAACCTTGCTTAAACTGAAGAGGTAAGACCAACAACAAAGAGTCAAGAATAAGCTCCTCTGCCAATGAGGAAATTTCTGAAAAGGTGACTGAGATTTACAGACTGCACTCTCTCCCATGAGCTCCACTTTGAGCATGGTTAGCTAAAGGGAATGGATTCCCATAGAACTTCAAATCAGAAAAGCCTATGCTATTGGGTGTGGGATTTCTGAGGATTTGAGCTGACCCCACCCGTTTAACATTTGTGAAGGGGGCTTGAGTAACAATTAAGAGTTTATACAAGGGGCACAGAGCAACCTAGCACCCTTAGGACAAGTTGCCGGATCCAGTAAACCTGAATACACTGCCTAAGTACTTGGAACATACACCCACCTGCATTTCTTCTACCCAAGACAGTAGTTCATACACAAATCGAAGATTGCCTTCATCTTCAGAGGAGGAGATAGTCACAAGTTCAGCCCGAGTCATGGGCTTTCGGAACCAAGGGGTTGAGGAAGAATGGGTTCCCTTTGTCAAGGGTTCTGCCTTAAGATGAGTAGTGGTTAAAGTAGAGGGTGAAGCCAATTCAAGTGAAGTGAAATGGCCCTTTCGATACAAGTTTGTGCATTCTAGACGCAAGGTGACCAGCTCATCCTGCAGGCGCATAACCCTGAAATGTAAGAAGAGAAAAAAGGAAGAGATTTAAATCTGTAACCTACTTTTCTTAAGTGGGCTCCATGTCCAACGTGGGGCTTGAACTCACAACCCTAAGATCAAAGGTCACAGGCTCCACCGACTGGGCCAACCCAAACCCCTGTAATGCACTTTTTAAGATAAAATATTCCTTATCCATTTGATTAGGATGAGGTAAAAATAAAAATGAGATCATATCAGGAAAAAGTGTTTTGAAAAAGAAGTGTTATATGAACACAAGGAGGTATTAGTATCTTCATCGTTCATGAGGCAAATGCCAAATTGCAGTATTAATTGGAAGGAGGCAAACTAGTTTCTGTTTATTAACTTTTGGATAGTATAATAGAATGAACAATGGATAAGGGGTCAAAAGATGTGAGTCTAAGTCTCGGCTCTGTACCAACTACATGACTTAGATGATCCTCTTCCCCTTTATGGGGCTTGGTATTCTTCTCTATACAATAATGCATTGGCTCACCAGCAGCTCTAACCCAGATGTGGTACTGTATCCCTGCAGGTCACTCTGAAATATGTGTGGGTATTATAAGGTACTACAATGATTAGGGATTCCTATAGTACTACAGGTACTACAGAGTCTGCAGTAAGGGGAAGTTGTCCTCCACCATGAGAACTTGCCTGCACCAAATACCCCTAGTAACCCCACCGAGATGCTGACCTCCGACCCAGATTACAAGATTCAGAGCCTGACTCTCCATCTGTGAGCCTCAGCAGTAAGCAAGTCCTCTGTCTGAATCCCATGTTCCTCACCTAAAAGCCAGCTCTTCTAGCTGGTAGTAATTCTCATCCCGTAGGATCTGGAGGTCCACCTGCAGCTGCCTGATGAGACCTTCACATTCCTGAATGTACATGATGACATCTGACTCGCACTGAACCGGCTGTCCTGATTCCAGGTGAGCAGCGTCCTGAGAGAGAGAGAGAAAGGGAGTAATGGAAGTGGGAGAAAGCCAGTGGCCCCACCCACAAGGAATCAAGGAGCCAGGGGGGTCACTGCACATCCAGGAGTGAGGAAGTGACACAGCTGGATTTCCCAATCAGTAATCTGGACCATGAGAGCAGAGAGTGAGAAGGGGAGAACATGTGACATGAGCAAAGAGACAGCACTCACAGCCTGCAGTGTATTCTTAGCTAGTGTCAGCTTCTCTTCACAGTTCAAAGCACCATTCTGGATTTTGTTTGCAATCTGTAGCAGCAATTCCAGCCTACAATAAGACAAACATCATAGTCACATGCCAGGCTCAAAGTCGGGAGGTAGCATCAGGTCACCTTCAGGCCCTGGGCCCACCTCTCCACAGCTGGGCGAAGTGACTTCTCTCGCTCCAGCATCTCAATGATGAGCTTTCCCCACTCTTCCTCCACGTCATTTGGGTGGTAACCTTGAGGCAGTTTAATTCGGCCAAATTCAATCCACACCTAAAAAAACCCCAGAGACACTGATTTAGTCCAAAAACACAGACCCTCAGGCCCAGTTTTACACGTTCTCACTACCTCACTTCTAGCTTCTTCATCCCGCCACCTGCAGTTACTTCCATTGTCCAATAAGAGGAACCTGAATATTTAGCAGTACCTCACCTTGAGGTGAGAGAAACCACCTCCAAAATATAGGGACTACTGCGTGTTCTAAATCTTTCCATTCCTTCTATGTTTTCCATAAATCCTCCTGTCCTCTCAATAACCCCCTTCTAGAAAGGCCCAATGCCCAAATCTACAGCTTCAAATTCTCTAGGAATCAAAATGTGGATGGAAGAGTCTTTCCATCTTAGTGAAAGAACTACTTCCTTTTGAAAAACAGAAAGCTCATTCACAAAACTCATATTTCTGAAAAAAATGCATGCCATTTTTCAAAAGCGTGCTTTAAAAATACAGGTGGTTGATACTGCCTGCCCCTTTACCACAAGTTTTCAAGACGAGACCAAAAGTGAGGCTTGTTTGTCACCCTGAGATTATTGTTATCATTCCAGGTTGGGAAGAGGATGCAGGCAGTCTGACAAAGAAATAACAATAAGGCAAACTAGGCACACCCTAAGAATCAGCAAAGGATAAGCTTCCTTACCTCTAATAATTTATATAATTCCTCAATTCTTCCTTTTTCTCTCTCCTTGGCCAGAATTTCTGTTTCTTTGAAGTGTATATATTGGTTATAAAGTGCCTAAAAAATTAACATTTGGTAAATGAATAGATGGATATAAGCAACCTGACCCACCTTTTATGCCACCTCACTCAGGAGCCAGCAGCAAAAGCTCTGAGACTTAATCCCAGGAATGAATTTTATAAAAAACAATTTAAGTCCATGACCTTACCTTTAGTTCAACAGGGTTCTGGGGGAAAGATTTATCTGACATCAGTAATGTATGCTGTTTGATCCAAGGAATAAGGGAATCCACTCGGCTTTGGTATTCTTGCCACCTGGAGTCTACTTCCTATTGCCAAAAGGTAGATATCATACACCTTCTGATTAGCAGTATACAAAACAAGCACAGAAGACAGCAGCTTAGGCTATCCCCAACCACATAAAACCCCCTTCTTCTAATTGCCTACACAGCTGCTCAGCTTAATGCTTTTAGTCCCAGTTTCAGGGCTCCTCAAGGGCTCTCAAGATGGGATTCAATTTTCTAGCACTAGAATAGTCTATGCTGGATGCTATAAAATTAGGAGCATCTAGACTCATTCCTGGGGACCAAAGACAATGACCATGTATAAAGATGTTGTGGATTCAGTTTGCTATGTATAAAAGTGCTCTGCATACAGTGAGTGTTTGAAAATAAGGTCTAATTAATACTTCCACCCAAACATATCAAAGTCAGAAGGCATTTTGGGAAAGTGTTCACTTACCGTAGCACTGATCCCCTCTCCACCCTCAGGGACTTTAGGGAAGGCATCATAAATTGAAGACACATAAGTGATCACAGACTTTTCATCCGGAGATGGCACATCCACATCTGAGAGAGACAGGGTGAGAAATCTCTTAGTCAGAACAGAGGAAGCTGCCAGGAGAAGGACAATAAATATAAGCCAAACATACTCAACTCTGGCCAGGTCTCACCTTCTGCATCCAGTAAGCGGGTGACCCCCAGTCTTTCTGCCACTTCAAAAGCCTGCTCCAAATTCTCACGGTTACTTTGGATTTGTACCCTCTCCATATCCACCAGATCAGGTCTGTAAAAGTCCACCAAGGCAAATGAAAGGCCACCATCTACACATTACATATGCGTTCACACAAAGTAAACCTCTCAGAAGCACCCAGAACTGGACTACACTGATTGTGTTAGACAGAAAGCAAGAGGTTGAGAAAAGCACTAACTCCATTTTTAATTACATGCCAGGAACTTAGTGCTCGCTCACTGTAAACACAGACAGCAAGTAGACTGGATTTCACTGGAATCATAACCTAGTAGAAAGTGAATATTGGGATGTGTTTATGACCACTAAGAGTGCAAGAATTTTTATTTTTGTCATCATAATTCCTATCTTCCTCACTCCTCTCACTCTAGCCACCTGCTGTTCCTCATCCACTACAAGTAAGCCCCCACTTCAGGCCCTCTGCACTTGCTGTTTCCTCCCAGTGAAGTACTCTGACCCTAGAAGGCCTGCATGGCTTGCTCCTTTACAGCTCTGCTCCAATACCCTAATCAGAGAGGCAATCTCCAGCTACCCTGTCCAAAATACAACAAACCCCATCACTTTCTACTCCTCCATTGTACTCCCCGTCATAGAACACCATGTATTTATGTGTTTGTTGCCTAATAAACAAATAAGTTCTGGGAAAGCAAGAACTGTTGCTATTTTGTTTATTGTTATTTGTACCCAGTGCTAGAACAGTAGGGGTTCAATATATATTCATTTTTTATTTTTTTTTTAATTTTTTTTTATTTTTTTATTTTTATTTTTTTTATTTATGATAGTCACACACACACACACAGAGAGAGAGAGAGAGAGAGAGAGAGAGAGAGAGAGAGAGAGAGGCAGAGACACAGGCAGAGGGAGAAGCAGGCTCCATGCACCGGGAGCCCGACGTGGGATTCGATCTGGGGTCTCCAGGATCGCGCCCTGGGCCAAAGGCAGGCGCCAAACCGCTGTGCCACCCAGGGATCCCCATTTTTTATTTTTTAAATATTTATTTACTCATTCATTCATTCATGAGAGACACAGAGAGAGACAGAAAGAGGCAGAGACACAGGCAGAGGGAGAAGCAGGCTCCATGCAGGGAACCCGACATGGGACTCGATCCCAGGTCTCCAGGATCATATCCTGGGCCGAAGGCAGCTCTAAACCGCTGAGCCACCTGGGCTGCCTTATATATTCCTTTTCTAAATGAGTAACATGAACCAGAGTCTTGATTCTTGATTGAGGGGAAAAATGGCATTATAACTCATTTCAAGCAAGATGAGAAGCCCCTCTAGGAACAGTGAACTTCTACTGCATTTACCTGTATCGGTGAATAAGTGCATTGAACATCTTCCCATCACTCCAGCAAGAGGAAAAGTTGGTACATTTAATCCCTGTGTAGCCAGCTGTCACCTTCTGGGTCCACAAGAGCAGCTTCTCCTTGGCTGACATGTCCCCTGACTCTCCACTAATGTAGATGTCAGAGATCTGCCAACAAATCGGACACAGAGCACTTTAGTATAAATAAGATGAAGCCTTCGGGCCTTCTCTTCTTCATACACATGGCTCTTAGGGGATCCAAGGTTGACAGAGCTTGAGATGACAACTGCAACACACATTCATTCTCTTTGGTTGTCAAAGGGATGCAAGTTAAAACCCCACAAGAGGTCATTTTTCACCTATCAAACAGGGAGAGTTTTTTGTAATGACACTGTTCAGTACTGGAGAGAACACCCAACCCCAATTCTCACACACCACACAGGTGAGAGAGAGTCCACATGACAGAACTCCTCCAGATGGCAGTTTTGAATCAAAAGTCTTAAAACACACATACACGATAGGAAACCATCAGAGATAAACACACAAAAAAGTTTATACCAGAATGCTTATCAAAATATGATAAACATTACAGTAAAAACTGTAGAGCTTCAACTCTAATAAAGGATTGACTGGTTACAAATTAAGAGCATGTACACATGGTAGATATCTTTGTAGGAGTTAAAAAAGTATTTTACCTTTTATATATCTGTCCCAATATTAAGGACACGGGAAAATGATCACCATATTTCATGAAAAGAAAAAGAATACAAAATAATATACAATGATAGTGGTTTGTATAAAAGATATACTGACTACCTAAGTATATAGTCATATGTATATAAATACACATACATATGCAGAGGGCATGTGGTAAATGCACATGTGTACATGAGAGTAAATAAGGGTAAGTACAAGAGAGAAAGACACGAAACCAGTCTTCACAGGTATCTCTAAATGGTAGCATTAGAGGTGATGTTTATATTTTCCAAATTTTTTATATGTGTGCATTTTTACAAGAAAAAAACTTTATTTTATGAAACTGCCAAATCTAGCAAAGGAACTACTTTAGAGAGAAGATTCTGTGGGACAGAAGGAAATCCATGCCTTTGGCTCCATGCAGACCTGGGCTTAAATGTCAACTTCATCAACTTCACCAACTGTAAGCTCATAACACCTCAGTCATAACATCTATAAAGTGGGAATAATACCTGAGACAAGGTTTTAGGACTGTCTCGGGATTGCTGTGATAACCAACAAGATTATATAGTAAAGACCTAGTCCAAACACAGGGCTATGTGTGCTCTTCCTTGCATGGATGATGGCTCTTCCTTCAACTCTTACTCCCACATAATATTAAATGTCCTCTTTAATTATTGGCTTTTATTTCATACATTGTATCTTATCTCCCCTAGACTATAGGTTTCCTGAGGAGCCAGTACCACATCTTCATAGTCAGAACTATCTAAAATTCCAGGCAGCCCCTATGAGGGAGAGTTCCTCAACATGGTGTGTTCAAGCAGAAGCGGGGATATTGTAGAAGAAACAACCTCTAACTCTGAGACTCAGCGATCACAGTGCTTCCATATATCACCCACACACCTAGTATTGTGCTGGTTATATGCTGGATATTTACATGCTTAATATAATCACTTAGTTTAAAAATAAAACAATAAACAAATGTAAAAAAAATAAGATAAACGAACATATTTTGTGGTAAGGCCCACCTAGAATCTTGCAAACTTACTTATTAGTAAATTCAAAACAGTGTGTAGTATAACCAAACAAGTTTGAACTAACATCAACAATGGTTGTCTCTCCTGGAGTGGGACTATGGATAATTTTCTTTTCTTTTTACCTTTCTTCAGACTTTAAATAATGAACATATTTTACTTTTATAATGAGAGCTACAAAACAACCTTTCTCAATAAGACAAAGAGTAACTAATAACTAAGCCTTTGAGTCAGAGAGACATGCATTTGAGAGGAGGTACTTAGCAGGAATGTAACCTCAGGCAAATTACTTAAGCTTTTTGCACCCTATCTTCTGCATATATATTTTTTAAGATTTTATTTATTTATTCATGAGACACACACACAGAGAGAGAGGGGGGGGGGCAGAGACATAGGCAGAGGGAGAAGCAAGTTCCATGCAGGAAGCCCAATGTGGGACTCGATCCCAGCTCTCTAGGATTACGCCATGGGCTGAAGGAGGCACTAAACCGCTGAGCCACTCAGGCTGTCTCTATCTTCCCCATATTTAAAATAGAAAATAACTTTCTCATAGTGTCATTATAAGGATGAAATAAAGTGATATAGGTAATATGCCTAGGGTATGTGCATTTCTTTCCCATCATAAGAAAACAGCATGCCCAGCACAATTTTGGGGCCAGGTGTTTTGGGCAGGGAAGGCACAGGCATGTTAGTAGAACACCTGTCTCTCAGCTATCTCCATCAGGTGTGGCACTGTGAAAGGAGTAGCCTCCCTGGTGATCAATACAAGGGGGCAATCAACAATAGGTCACTTCCCAGTCTCTGAATGTTAAATTTATAAACTCAAGTCCTAGTAGATAAGATTAAATATCAGGTGAAGATATTCTAAATTCAGAAAAACACAGGGCCAGGAACTTTAATACTCCATTAGGAAAGCTGAAGACAACTAAATATCACTAAGGTGTCTGAAGAAAGACTAAGGGAACAAGAGTATGAGTAGTCTGCATGGAGTCTAGAAAGGGGAAATCAATGCATGATGCCGCCAAGACTGTAATGGCAAAATGGTGGTCTAACTAGTAGATTCCAGGACTCTCATCCCATTGATAAGTGCCTTTCTACGGGAGAAATCGGGCTGCCAAACTTTGATGATTCCAGTTAGTGAGATCACCCTTACAAACCTATCCACTCTACCCACCGTGTCTTTGCTCTGAATCCATGTTCCCCTAACAACCTTTAGATTAGTATTTGCTCACGATACAGATATCTTAAAGCAACAAGATACACTGAGTGGTCTAATACTGTACCACTTGGCAGTTACAACTCATATTATAAATTAATTAATTTATATCAGTTCATCTCAATCCCCTAAAACCTAGTCAACTCCAAGTATGCTTAAAAAGGAATGTACATAGTTGCAAAACGGAGGGCCCAAAACAATGGATCATGGTACCCAAGCCATCATCCTGTGACTCCAATGAAAACAGTCCCTCCCTACTACCAATTCTATTGCAGTTCTCCTTAACAACACTTTGAGATGCTTATTTCAGTGGATATATACCACCCACCACTGACAGATCCTAGCACTTCCACTGTAGCCATTTCACATTCATATTAAGGCAAAACACGGTCAGGAACAGGATATGTTGAAGTGAAAAGGAATAGAATTTGAATAAACAAGAGGAAATTTGAGTATCTGGGTTCTTTATTCAAAAAAATTCCACTTAATTAGTATTGTATGTCCAATACAACTACAGTCAATCTTGGGTGGCATCCTATCTGCCAATCATAGTATCTTGTATATTGCACCAAAAATAGATTCAACTATGAACAGCTTTACTTCAGATTCCCTACACAGCTATAATGAGACAGGAAAATGTCTGGATCCCTCAGGGAAAGGAAAAATACTCTATTTGGATTAGGGCCCTTCCTAGACTGTGAACTGGATGAGAAAAATGGGATTATCATCACAACCATCTCAGTAATTAAATTGGGCTTTTGTCCATCTCTTCATGGAATGCTCCCACATGGTGTGCACAGTGCTGTCCTTGGGGCTAAACAGAAGCTTTTACCTTAATCTCCCAAATGCAGAAACCTGGCTTCAGCGTCAAGGAGCTTTCTCCCTTATCTGGGTTTTATTTTATTTTATTTTATCATTTTATTTTATTTTTTTATTACTTACTTACTTACTTATTTATTTAAGAAAGAGTGAGCAAGCCCAAGCGAGCCAGGGAAGGGAGAGGCAGAGAGAAACTTTAACAGACTCTCCACCTGGGTGTGTAGCCTGACAGGAGGCTTGATCCCACAACCTTGAGATCATGACCTGAGCTGAAACCAAGAGTCAGACACCCAAATGACTGTACCATCCACGCAACCCATCTCATCTGAATTTTTAAGAAGAAGCCATCTGGAGAGGAGGACAGCCTCAACACCATCCCAGAGACTATGCATGTCTACCTGAATTGTCTTTCAACCCACACTTCCCAAACCTTGATTAATTCCTTCTTTGAAGTATATCTAGAAACTTAGTGTGTTCCTAATAATTCAATAAGTATTTATTGAACAACATCATCTGTGCTTAACAGTATTCCAGATACCATGGAGAACAAAGTCAAACACCATTTGTTCATTCTGTTATTTCTTTGACAACCACTATATTCTAGAACTGTGGTTAAGTTCTTGGTATTTCAAAATAAAAAGGTCAAACACTGGGGCTCCTGGCTGGCTCACTCATTAGAGCATGGGACTCCTGAACTCAAGATTGTGAGTTTGAGCCCCATGTCGGGCGTAGAGATTACTTTAAAAAAATAAAATCTTAAAAAAAAAAAGTCAAACACCAATTATTTATTCTGTTGTTCCTTGACAACCACTATATTCTAGAAGCTATGTTTAAGTTCTTGGTATCTCAAGATAAAAAGCACAACCTCAGGCCTCAAGCCCAAGCAATTTAGCAATATGCCACACAGAAGAGAGGGGTCAATGATGGGACAGAGGTAAGCAAGCAATCCAGACTAGCAATGCCAAGGAACCTCTCTGGGATGACATTTATGCTGAGTTTCAAGATATAAGTAGAAGTTATCCAGGTGAAAAGAGGGAAATAAAAAAAATAGACATGCTTGTCTTCAAAGAATTTAGGTGATGGCCACCCTATCTAGCTAAAATAAGACTATCCCAAATATAAGGCCTTTCCCAATTTTCCCAAATGATAATAGATGGATGGGAGAGAGGAATGGAGAAAGGGAAGCTCTCTGGTCCTCTTGAATATATAAACTTTTAGAAGGTTATTTACGTATATATACATATTTAAAATTAAGCAGTGTATCTAATTTAGAATTAGATTTAGATATTTAGAATATCTAATTTAGAATTAATGTCACTTGCTGTGATGAACACAAGTGTTATATGAAGTGTTGAATTACTGTATGATACACCCAAAACTAATATTATATTGTATAACTGGAATTTAAATAAAATTTTTTAAAATTCAAATTAATGTATTTTCTACTTTTACATTTCATAAAACCATGTTATTCAAACTCTTTACATGCCTCTTTGGCATCAATGTTTTTTCATCAATAAAGCTACTTAAAAAAAATAAACTAAAGCTACTTTTTGAGTGAATAGTCTAGAAAACATTGTCTTTATTTCTTATTAAGATTTCTGAGACACAATGGTACTTTTCTGGATCCATGTTGCTACTGGAAATTTTATCCCCAGTCACAGGAATCCAGTTGTATAACACTGGATTAGGGTTTTTTTCCCCATTCATTCATCCTATTGGTATTTATTTATGATTTCTATAATATGAACACTTGCTGTGTGTGTTTTTATAAGTGATGTGAATTATTTTTTTAAACTTCTAATGTGATTAAGACTTATACACAATACATTCAACGCTTCAAATTAGGATGCTTATATTCTCAGAAACAATATAACTAAAACTGTATTAGGTTTCTTTGTCTCTCTTTTTTGTTTAACCAATTATGTGGGTTGATCTCTATAAAAGTTGATATTGACTGAACTAGCCAGATGGTGACACAAATTCATTCATCATTTTTCATGAACTGACTGTAATTTCACTGGGAGCCCAACAACAAGAAAAACTTTATAAAAGGTCAAATACAAAGGGGATCCCTCTTTTCTTGTATGTACCATATGTGGTAGGTTATGCTGAAGGCCCTAAAAAAGCAACCATAATACTATTTACTAATAGTGATACCCAGCAGAAGATCTCAGCAGAATGAAAAGTTAGTATGGGTTAGAGTGTTTAAAAAAAAAAAAGTATGATTTAAACTTATCCTTAAAGGATATAGAATAGACAAAGAGAAAGAAGGTAAGAATTATAGGTAGAAAGTAGATGTAAACAAAGACTAGAAGTTGAAATAAGTTGAAACTGGAATAGACGATTGAGGGGTTGATCCTTTAAGATAGGTAGGTTCAAGAGGAAAATTGACACAGGAGAGAAGATTAGATAGATTATAGAGGGTTGGAAGATTAGGCTGTTAAGTTTGGACCTTGTAAGTTTAGATAAGTCTCAGAGAATGGGACTAGAAGTAGTGAGCAGATAGTTGATTCTCATGTCCTGAAGTTTCTAGCTGAACTCATCCCATGACAGAGAGGGCATCGGACTGAAAACTTCCACCTGAGGAGCAGGTGAGGGCCCAGTGCAGTCGTTCACAACATGCTTGGCTAGTTAGAGGGCTCTAACGGCAGCTGTGTTTATTACCAACATCTGAGTTAGGTAATGGTCAAGGGGTGTTCCTTTCAGCATTCAAATTCAGAGTCTTGAAGGGCTTTTGAAGGAAATCTTAGGTCATAAAATATGGGGATCCTTCAATTCTACTAAATATTGGTAAGCTGCTCTCCGAATATCAGTTCTATTTTATACCTCCACACACAGGGTGCAAAGAGATTTTCCATCACTCTATACCCTCATCTGCACTTGGGATTTTCAGACTTTATTTTCTGATGGGAATAAATTGCTAACTGGTTTTGATATTCACATCTTTGATTACTAGAGAGAAAGACCTGAATATGAGGCAACTGGGCTGCCTTTTGTGTGAATTTCTTATTCCTGGGTTTTCCCCTTATTTTTCTATGAGGGTGTTTACCTTTTTCTTATTTGGTAGGGACTTTTTAAATAATACTATTACCTAGCATTGATTGCGCTAATACAATTCTCACATAATAAAATTCTCACAACTCTACAAAGTATATTCTACTCTTATCCTCAATTTACAAATGAGGAAACTGTATCACAGAGAAGTTAAGTAACTTGCCCCAAGGTCACTGCTAGCAAGTAGTAGAGATGGAATTCAAACTGCCAATCTGGCTCCACACTCTTAACCGCCTTACTTGTACAGTTCACAGATCCTGAATAGTCATCCTTTTTCAGAATACGTATTATACAATAATTACCACTATTTTTCTTAACTTTCCATTTGAAATGGAAAATTTCAAATGCATGCAAAAAGAAACTAAATACTGTATTGAACTCCTAGGTACTCATCACCCAGTTCCAGCCATTCAACTCAAGGCTAATCTTGTTTCATCTGCCCTCCTCCCACCTTCACCCTCCCCTATTATTATGAAGCAAACCCACACACATGGCATTTCTTCCATAAACACTTCAGTAAGCATCTCTGAAACATGACTGTTTTTTCCCTTAAAAAAAAGATTTTATTTTTAAGTACTCTCTATTCCCAACATGGGGCTCAAACTTGGAACCCCAAGATCAAGAGTCATTCACTCTATCAATTGAGTCAGTGAGGCACCCCAATAAGAAAGGTGCTTTTTCTTTTTCTTTTTTTTAATTTTTAAGTAATCTCTATACCCAACATGAGACTTGAACTTACAACCCTGAGATAAGGAGTCACATGCTCTACTGACTGAGCCAGCCAGGCGTCCCTAAATCAGGAGGACTCTTTTTAACATAACCATAACCATGTTATACCTAAAATTCAGATGATTCTTTAGTAATAATTTTTGAAAAAGAAGGAAGTCCTTTCTTATACAAAACACTTGACTTTAACTGCTACATTCGTCTAATAGGATGATCTGGTTAATTTTGCTTTGTTCTTGCAATACTAAGCCAATATTAGTAAAATAACTCCCTGTAATTAAAGAGGAGAAATGGGAAAGGGATATTTGTAAACTAAAAAGGCTGAGCCCAGAAACTAATATACCAACCAATTTCCCTCTCATCACTTCTAGCCTCCAGTGTTATCTTACTATTCATTGTAGGGACTCTAAAGTTTTGTGGCAAGGACACTGGTATACAGCCAGATTCTTCATTTGACAGAACCCGCCAACAGTGTGGACAGGAGACTGGCATGGGAGCCAAGACAGGGAGGGGGGAAGGGATTTTCAGTAATTTTCCTTGTTCCAGTAAGCCAGGCATCATGTATATTGATGGCAGCTGGGGGTAGGGAGTCCTCCTGAGAGAAGGTCTGTGCCTGACACTCCCGCTCAGCTCCAAATCCTAGGCCACTTAGCATTCTGAAAACCATTTTTTTGTTAGCTGGTCCCTGTCATCCTATTTCTGCATTAACTATTTCCTACAAGGGAAGGATCAACTATCACAGGTGAATAGGAAAGGAGACCTTTTGTCTTCACTTATCTAATACCCACACTCAGCAAGAATCAGAATCAGTTCCCATTCATTTCTCTCTATCCCAAAAAGAAATGGAACCCATGGCGAAGTTCATCCAGCCACAGCCTGGTCCCATGGCCATCAATATGCCCTGGGTGGATCAACAGGAAAGATGATGCAGCCTGAGTTATGCCAAGGACAGACCCTTTCCCGAGGAGGGTTCCTACTCTGACATATTTAAAACAAAACAAGCACAAAAAAGCAAACCAAAAAAATCAACTCCGTGGAACTGCCAACTGTCTCCTCTTTAAGAAGGAGCTGGAGTATGACCAGCAGCTGCTCTTCTGACCCCTGTGTTCTCCCTGGGCTCTCACACTCTCTTGTCTGATGTTCTCTTGCCTGGAGTCTCCACCCACATCTTACAGAAGGCCTGTGGCGTCAGGACATACCGCCTCTGTCTCCCTGGCCACTGCTGTCCTCAAGGCCTGGGCACAGCCTGCTGCTAAGGGAGCAGCTCCCTTAAGAGTTCCTGTGAGAGCCAGTGAGGATTTCATGCCTCCTGGCCTAAAGGACTTGCTTTCTGAAGGGACTTCACACTTAATCTTGAGAAGTTAGTCCTTATCTGTGATACAAGATGATCAATCTGTGTTCCTGCTTAACACGACGGACATGGACCCTCGGAGATGTATCAGTCATCTGAGCAGACACTCTGTCACTGAGGTTTTCAGCCTGAGCTATAACTGAGTGGTCCGGCTATGTCTGCTCTGAAAGGGTAAAAGGGATGGGATGCCCAGAAAACACCACACACCAATTTAACTCACATACTGAACAGCCAAAGAATCACCCTGCTGCCAATACTGCTGAACTACAGATCATGGTCCAATATGTTTCTCCCACCAATCTTTTCCTTGAGACTCTGCCCAGGGTTATTCAGATCTTTCCCTTCTCAGAGTGGAGACCCCAGACTAAAAGTGCCTGGTCCCCTATGGTCCCGTTACCTAGAATTGATTTCCACTAAGAGTTCCTTCAAATTTTACACTCCAAACTTTCTAAACATCTTACACTCACTTAAAAGTATGTTTCCGAAAACATTATGGTGCCTCCGAACTTCAGCTTTCATGCCAATGGTACCAAAAGAGCAATCAGCTCAGCAAAACTGCTCTGTATCCATTCCACACAAAGGTAAGAGCTCAAATACTCACACACTCCCCACCCTAGCAGCCTCTACTGCTTTCCTTCCTATCTTCTCTCTCTCCCTTCCTCCCTGCCCCCAACACACATTTTTATATGGAAAAGTCTACTGGTGGAGGCCTTGCCCAACCATATAATGAGTATTTTCAATGGCCACACTTCCCTCCAGCTGTTGAGAGTCTCTAAACTCTGTAATATCAAAGGGCACTGACATGAGCCTATCCATGGAGCAATTCATCCCCAAAGAGAACATTTTAATCACAGATCAAGGGATCCCTGGGTGGCGCAGCTGTTTGGCGCCTGCCTTTGGCCCAGGGCGCGATCCTGGAGACCCGGGATCGAATCCCACATCGGGCTCCCGGTGCATGGAGCCTGCTTCTCCCTCTGCCTGTGTCTCTGCCTCTCTCTCTCTCTCTCTCTCTCTCTCTCTCTGTGTGTGTGTGTGTGTGTGACTATCATAAATAAATAAAAAAAATTAAACACAGATCAAGCATAAGAGATTGTGTCTCTACTCAGCCTCATGCTGTTGGGTGGTAAGCAGGGCATCACTATGTAGGCTACATCCTGGCTTTGCAGACACCAGGGCAGCTGGCCACAGCCTTAGCAAGGAAATGCCCTCCTTCATCTCCCACCATTTGCTGCTCTCTGATCCTAAAGCTTTTATTTCTTCTGGGGCAGAAGCTGACATGCCAACAAAAGTTTTTCTTTTTTCTTTTTTTTTTTAAGATTTTATTTATTTATTCATGAGAGATGGGGAGGGGGGCGGGCAGAGACACAGAGGGAGAAGTAGGCTCCATGCAGGAAGCCTGGCGTGGGACTCGATCCCGGGACTCCAGGATCACGCCCCAGGCTGAAGGCAAGCGCTAAACTGCTGAGCCATCCAGGGATCCCCAAGTTTTTCAATCACTGGTGAATTATAACTTCAGTCACCCACACAATCACATGCTCACATCCAGACCCTGTGCCACCCAGTGTCTTGCTGGGTCTTCTTCCCCTCTCAGTGAGTAGATCTCTTGAATGTCTACTTACTCCTTGACCCTGAAAGCATTCACAGCACCCACCATCATCACCACAGCCACCTATGCCTCAAAATATACCTCACAAACAAAAGTCCAACAAGAACACAAACTTTTTCTAGCCTTGAACCTTTAAACTACCCTAACTCCCCTCCCTGGAGCAATCTCCAGATAATTCTGTGAGCTTCTCCTCTAATGCTGGAGTTAGGAACCAAAGGAAGATTGGCCCTCTCCACCTGTATAAATATCGGATGGGTGTTGTCATTAGCAGCATCCCCACAAGAGCAGGATTAAATCAGCTCCTAGGAACATCATCACTCTCCAGGGAAGAACAATCATGTCGGTGAGAGCCATCTCTCCCCGAATCCCTTCAACACCCTCCACGCCTCCCACACTCACTTAGCAGGTGCAGCCAGGCCTCCTCTCATCCTTTCTACTACACCACAACTTCCTCTAGCAGGGAAGCTGAGAAACAGACCTGCCTGAGAAAGTTAAGTGGTACCTAGCACTGCACGTTGAAAGATAACCCCACCAGATAGCTCGAGTAATTATGCTGCGTGGTTACCTGGAATCAGGGATTCCCTAGAGACAACAAAAGACTTGGTTTCAAGCATCAAGAGGCAGACCTTAAATAGACTCTGTTTGCCAAACCCAGTCACTAACTCCTGGTACATGATGCAGGTAAGCTTGCAAAGAAGCAAGATCCTCGCCACTTAGCACACTCCACTTTAATAAGTTTGAGGGCCAGGAATCCAAATGTGAACGTAGCCCACCCACCTCTTCCAGACCCCACAATGGGGCATGACTTGCCTCCAAAGAAAGGGTGCCATCCTCCTCCGAGAAGGATGTAGAGGTCTTTTCAGGTTCTGTGTCTCTAGGTTGAGCCCCACGTAAATGTGGCCCATCACTGCCATAACCAGAGGAGGAGGGCAAAACGCTCACAGTCCTGCCACTGATGGATAAATCACTCTGAGAAGTAGGCAGTCTGGGACCCTGGGGGGGGACTCGGCCCACGCTGGGGGGTTCTGTGCATCTGTGGCCTCTGGACTGGTCCAGCAGGAATGAAGGAACAGAAGGTTCTGCAATCCAGGAACCTGTGTGAGGGGTGCTGCAAATAGCCATGGTTCCTGCCCCCCGACACCAGCCCTCTGAAAGGTGGTTTTGAGTCTCTGCGTAGGTGGTGGGGTGGTCTGTCCTGGGGAAAGTGCTGCTCCGATGTCCAAACCGAGTCCCCCTTTTCCCCACTGCAGCCTCTCCTTGCAATGGCAGCAGCACAGCCCTGCTGCTGCAGGATGCTGTCCTCGGAAATTCCACCAGTTGGCTCACTGACTTCTCACAGTTCCTTTCTGCTGGGTTATCAAGCAGGTGAGCGATGACAGTCATCCCTTCTTCCAGGGAATCCCAGACCCCTCCGGCAACTGATGACTCATTCTCTAACAAAAGGTGAGCAGTCTGGATCTCCCCCTGGAACCTCTCCTTCACCTGCACGATCATCCCCTGATCACCCACCCCTGAGCTGGGGGCCGAGTCCCGAGGCAGCGAAACGTCTGCGGGGGGATGCTCTACCCCTCCTGCCCCTTCTTCCTTTTGAAGACTCACTGTTAACTTCAGTTGGGTTTCCGTCTCTTCGATGACTCTGGTTCCTTCCGAGGGTTCTTCCTCATGAGACACCTCTGGAGTAGGGGTTTTCTTCCCCTCCACTTCCTTTTAAACCGAACCCTTTTCTTAGGAGATATGGGAGCCTTCTCAGGAATAGCTAGTGAATCTTTCGGCTCTTTAACACAGCCCAGTGAATTTCCCATCGCCTTCCTCTCCTAATCTCATCAAAAACGCAGCTAAGCCGGTCCTGGTATCCCAGAGAAATCCCAACCTTGGCTTCATCGGATTCGATGCACATTGAAAAACATGCACTATGCCGGCAATCCCTCCAATTCTTTCTCCCTCCCTCCCCGCCTCTGTCTCTCCCAGCCGCTGCCGATTCAGACAGCCATCTTACAGGCTCAGAGCTGCAACAAGACAAATTCAAAGCATCTCACTGCAGTTCAGAAATCACTTGACCTAAAAGCAGACAGAAACCGGATTGGCTGCTGCTTCCTCTCTCCAAATATGAGGTAATTGGAGCACTGCCCTCAGAAACACAAACAGAAAGCAAAAAGGAGCCAGAAACCAGGGGAGGGGAAAACCTCCGGAGGGTGGGGAGGAGGGGGTGGGATGTAAGAGTAAAGGGGAAAGGGAGGGGAAAGCGGGAAGGCCACGGAAGAAGGGTACGTGAGGGGGGGAGGAGGAAGAGGAGGAGGAGGAAGAGGCGAGGAGGAGGAAGAATAAGCAAACCAGCCTGCTGCTACCAGCGGGCAGGGAAGGGCCAAGAAGAACCAGGGCTGGAGACGCTGCCATTATTGCCACCCCCAGACTGTGAATGGAAAGAGATTTCAATTGTTGTGCCAGGATGTCCAAAAAGAAATATCAAGCCATGCAGGTACATGTTCAAATTTTTCTGGTCAGAATAATAAGATTATTCTAAACAAAATATAATCTGAGCCTCCTCCTCACAGTTAAGGCGCAGACTTTAAAGATCTAGCTTCATAGAGTATTTATTGCCCTCTTCCTTGCCTTCCCAGAAAGAGAGAGACAGAAGAGAGAAAGACAGCAGATAGATCCGTCAATTCTGTTAGCCAATGACAAAGAGGGGACACTCAGAAATGGGTTGAGTATTGTGTAAGGAAGCTCCATGAAAAAGGATATAGCTTCCAAATACAACAGAGAAGCTCCATCTCTGCTGCACAAGAGTTGACACAGGTGCTCAGCAGTAATGTCTCTGGCTGACATTTTTCTCCCCAGCATTTGTTAGGTGCCAAGCACTGTGCTAAGCTATGCTTTATCTCATTTAATTCTGACGGTAACCATTATCGGTCAAAACTGCTCTTTTCGGTAGGTTTGCTCCAGGCTACCCAGCTGGTAACTGGCGAAGCCTGTAGGCAAACTCGTATTTAAGACTTTTAATTTCAACCTCATGTTATACTGTGGCAGGGACAGGTGTGTCCTCAGTTAGGTAAAACAGGAAGGGACCCACTGTCCTGAATTGTCAACTAGACTCACATGGGCCAAGGGCTCAAACAGAGAACACTAGCTGTTGGGAGTAAGAGAGGAAGTTGCTAAAATGAGGCCCAGGTGGTTTTTATCAAGTTGCAGTGGGGCAGGAAGTCTGAACTCAAGTCTTAGAAGTTGGATTCAAAAATCCCCGTTACATCAATGGGATTCACTCACCTCAGTCTTTAGTACAGTGTCTGACAGATGACATAACACCCCAACCCAAGGGGCTCTGGATGGAGTGGGAAGAGGTTGTATGTGCTTTTTCCCGACCACCACTGTTTATTCTATGCCAACAGGATCCAGACCCCACAGCCTGGCTCTGTGTAAGTCCTGCCCGCCTATCCTGGAGTCCTGAGAAATGGCCTCCACATAAGGAAAGCAGCAAGAGACCCTAAAGCAACAGCTCCTTCACAACTGCTCCTGAGCCCCTGCACCACCTTGCCTCCACTGCGGTAGGTGTTTCTCCCCAGGCCTTCTCCTACAGCTGAGTGCAAAGCCGCAGCACCATCTTATGTTGGTCATAAACCATAGCAAGAAACCAGACAAGGAGACCAGTCTGGGAGAGAAACTCACTTAGACTACAGGAAATCATTTAATCAGCACAATAACCCTTACATCATAATTCTCTAGGCAGGCACCAGCCCTTCGCTCCTCCAACAAAGAGAACTACAACTATAGAACTTCCTAGATGCACATCCAAAGGCCCAAGCTTGAATTTTATTCGTGAAATACAAGCAAATCAAATTCCTGAAACCTCTCAACTCCAGGGCAAGAAAGACAGCTGCTTAGTCTGCCGGCTGCTGACACAGAGGCCTGACAAAGTCTAGCATATTTATTTCTATGAGCCTTTTCTTTTTTAAACTTCTTACGTATGTTGGACAAATCAGGCCTTCATTTCTTTCTGCTCCAGAGGAAAACTGGCCTAAGGAAGGAACAGAGCTTTCTGTAAAGTAGGCGTAGGTGCCAATTCCCAGCTCCAGGAACTTCATAGCTAAGTAACTACCTAACTTGTTTGGGTGGTGCAGTTTCCTCACCTGTAAAATGTGGATCCTACATCCTGCGTAAGGGGGCACCAGAGGGCTGATGAGACAACCCCTACAAATAGTCCTAGGCTCAGTGCCCGGTCTATAGTAAATCCCTTTGCTTCCCATTTGTTATTTATTAAGCTACAAGACAGAAGACACTCAACCACCACCACCACTAGGATCCTAACATACTGTTTCTTGATTAGGCTTTTAGGAACGTAGATCCGTTCTAGGGCCCAAAATTTATGTGCTTTTTTCTTCCCCCTTGCTTGTTTTTTTCTTCTATTTTTAAGCAATCTCTATACCCAACATGAGGCTCGAGTTTACAACCCCAGGATCAAGAGTCACACGTTCCACAGACTGAGCCAGCCAGGCACCCTGAATCTTGTTTGACTTCACACGGGCTCCGCTTCCACTATTCCACTAAGTAAGTTAGCTCTGATCACCAAGACCTCCCCCTGGACCTTTTTCTCATCTCGCCTGCACTCTGAACACACAGCCTTCTGGGAAAGCAGCCGACCAGGGGTGACTAGGACACAGACATTCTGCAGGTCTTCTGCTCTAGCTTTTTTTAGTTAACTGTTTACTGCCCACAGTTCTCCCATGGATACAGCCAGAGTGAATGAGCTCATTCATTCATTCCACAAACATGAATGGTGCCTCATCTATATGTCAAGTAACAAGTGCCACAAAGTGCACAAAAATGTAAATTTCGCATCTAAGCAGCTAAAACCACTTTTCATCTTAACTCTGAATTTTTTTTTATTTCAGAGTGATAGATGTACCCTAGGATCTAATAAACATTTGAGAGTTGGAAAGCTAATTTTGTCAGATTTTGATTTTGAAGAATTTATTTTTAGAAAAACTATAAATCCTAACATTAAAACAGGTTTGGACAGAATCAAGAGACAAGAAACCCTATTATTTGGATCTGAAAGTATAACTCAAAAATGTCAGTTGGACTGTTTCAGTTGCTCATCTGAACAATGAGCACTGGAAAATGGCCATCACAGTCTATTTATCTAGTTTAACCACCCCACAGCTTTGAGAAGATCAAATCCATAAAATATTCATTCATTTAACAAATATTTATTAAGCACCTGTTTTTTTTTTTAAGCACCTGTTCTAAGCCAGGCAAAGAAGAGAACAAAAGAGACAAAATCCATTATTAAGTTGGCATCCAACTACAGGGATCCGGACAACACATAAACAAACATTCAAATAGAAGTAGGTGTTATCCAACACAACACTGTGTGTCACACACTGCTTCTGAGAGTAATCTACCAAAATAAAGCGTATAACGCAGCAACTCCAGTCCAGGTATCTACCCAAAAAACACAAAAACAAAAAACAACAACAAAAACCCACTTTCCTATATGCATAAGGACACATGTACACAGATGTTCACTGTAGCAATGAATGCCTTCTTCATACTGGTAAGAAATAAACTGCAAATAGCAGCTGTGTCACACAGCTGCAAGGGGCTCCACTCACAGTATAGTCCACATAAATTAGTTAAGATGAACAAATCAGATCCTCTTTTATCAACACAATAGACTTCAAAAACAAAGTTTAGTTTAAAAAAGAAAGGGTATATAGAAGATAGGACCTGTGTCAACTATAAAAACAGTACATGGTGTTTATGAATCCCTCATCTGTCATAAAGGTACAGAAGAATATATGGGAATGATCTACATCAACCTCAGGACAGTATTTACCCAGGGGGCGGGGGGGGGGGGTCAGAGGGAGCAAGAAAGTCAGTTGTATTAGAAATGTTTCATTAGCACCAACCATAGAGATTATAATGATTATTTTACTGATCCCCTAGCATTTGATAGCTCTATTCTACATTTCTATTTGGCTTTACATAGTTTTGGTGTCCTCGGTAAGAACAGCTAACGGATACTCAATAACAAAAGACTAGAAAACAGCATAATCCATAACTAGCAAGAGACATGTCACACTCTCTCTGAAGCAAGACAAGGACAGTGGAGGCCCTATATAACCCTTTGTCAGCCAACCAAAAGCTTTCCAAGCAGGGAACCCTTCCCCACACTCATTTAGCTAATATAGACAAACACCAAGTCATCAAGAACAGCAAAGAAAAGGAATTGGAATTCATAGTTAGTTGCCTCTGAGAAGATACTCTGGTAGCAGAGCTTCCCCCTACAAAAAAGACAAAATAGTCATTCAGCTATGCTGAAATAGCAAACGGAGAAAAGCAGGTAGCTAACGTGCGTGCTGAAGACAGATGCAGCCAGAAGTATTTTATCTTCTAGTGAAATTGGTAACAGGGCAGAGTACAGTGAGCTAAGTCAAAGCTATGGGAAATACAAGGTCTGTTAATAATTATCACAAGTTGCTACCAATAACTGTTAATTATCGAGTACATCCTATGCTCCATCTCCCTGCCTCATATCTTCCTGCTTCTTTAAACCTCCATCAAGTTATTTTATGGTGCATCTCTTCTCATTTCCCCAAATCATTTAGGTGAACTTGGACTGAGTCTGTGTCTATTTCACTTTATATCTCTCAGGGACTCTACCTAGGACCCTGCTCATAGATGGTCCTCTGTAAATGTTTGTGAAATTCAGTTAAAGAATACATTTTCCTGTAAACTAAAACTACAAGATATCATTTCACACTTACTATGATGGCTATCATCAAAAGACAGACAATAACAAACCTTGACAAGGATGTGGAGAAATGAGAGTCCTCACAGATTGCTGATAAGAAGATAAAATGGTATAGCCACTCTGGAGGACAGTTAGGCAGTTTCTTAAAAGTTATACATAAACTTATCATACAACCCAGCAATTCCTCTCCAAAGTATATATCCAAGGGAAATAAATACATCCGCACAAAGACTGGTACTCAAATATTCATAAACATTATTTGTAACAGCCAAAATATGAAAACAACCCAAGAGTCCATCAACCGCTGAAAAGATAAACAAAATATATGGTGTATCTATGCCACAGATGAGTACGCAGCAATAAAAAGGAATAAAATACTGACACATGCTACAGCAGAGATGAACCTCAAAAATTTAATCCTATGTAAAAGAGGCCAGACACAAAAGGGCACATATTCCATAATCCCATTTATGTGAAATGTCCAGGACAGGGAAATCTATAGAGACCAGAAATAGGTTGGTGGTTGCCTGAAGCTGGGGAGGAGAATGGAGGATGATGGTAAGCAGGCAGGAAGGGTGTTACTGGTATGGGGAAAATGTTCTAACATGTGGGTTATAGTGATGGCTGTAAAACCTGTAAAAATCATTGAATTGTATAATGAATATGGGTCAATTTTTATGGTATGTAAATTATACCTCAAGAAAGTCATTTTTTAAAAGGAACATATTTTCCTAAAATAAACAGACAATAGAATGGCAACCAAAAAGGGGTTTTAAAATGGTTAACAAACTGGGGATCCCTGGGTGGCTCAGCAGTTTAGTGCCACCTTCAGCCCAGGGCGTGATCTTGGAGACCCAGGATCGAGTCCCACATAGGGCTCCTGGCATAGGGCCTGCTTCTCCCTCTGTCTGTGTCTCTGCCTCTCTCTGTCTTTCATGAATAAATAAATAAAATATTTTTTTAAAAAATGGTTAACAAACTAATATAGAAGGGGAAGAAATAGGATGGAAGGAACAGGTATAGAAGCTAGACTTCATCTCATGTTTACTTTTAAGATGTCCCTTTGGAACAACATAGATGGTCTATATAATGTGAAATAAAACTAAAAGGGGGAAAAGGCAATCCCTAAAAATGTGGAGGAAAATAAAAAACAAATGAGCCTAGTTGTGTACTGAATTAACGGTGTCACAAAACAAATTTTTTTCAAATGATTTTTTCTCTTTTTAAGATTTTATATATTTACTCATGAAAGACACACAGACGGGGGGGGGGGGCAGAGACATAGGCAGAGGGAGAAGCAGGCTGCATGCAGGGAGCCCGATGTGGGACTCAATCCCAGGACCCCAGGATCAGGCCCTGGGCTGAAGGCAGGCGCTAAACCGCTGAGTCACCAGGGCTGCCCTCAAACGACTTTAAATTATAATTATTTGTACATCCTTAGGAGATATACACAAAGGACAAAGAAAACTGCAAAGAAATCACAAATGTCTCAGTAATCATATTGTTAATAATAACACTGAGATTGTTGTTTTGGTTCGAATACATTACATGTAATATACACATGTGATTATATAGATATCTATGGGTCTGTGTCTGTCTGGAAAAGGGAAAAAGTAATAAGCTACTGTTGTTAGGATCAAGATTTTTCAGAATGAGTAAAAGAGATATAGAGTAAAAATAAGTTAAACAAAACTCTGTAATTTGGGGGCACCTGGCTGGCTCAGTTGGAAGAGCATGTGACTCTTGATCTCAAAGTCATAAGTTCGAGCCCCGTGTGAGGTGTATAAAGATTACTAAAAAATAAATAAACTTAAAAAAAACTGTAATTTAAGTTTTTATTCAGACATATCAGTATAAATTCATGATTTTTTAAAAGAGAAAAATACACATATTGGCGAGCTCTGTCCACAGAAAAAGTGACTAACCCAGTAGCATTCAGATTGTGGCCAATAAAGAATGAGAGTTCCTTGGAGAAATTGCTAATTTCAAGCCTTGGACAGGAAATACACAAAAAAAGTCTGGAACATCCCATCACAAAGAAAGAAAAGAGATTATCAAAAAGGACTATGGGAGTCATGCCAAAGGACTGAGTCAACTTTAGGAAGCTCTCATTGGTCAAAGATGAAGCTATTTGAGTAGTAAAAAGAATGATAGTTGCATTTTATTGCAATACATTTAAGTCTGTTAAAAACCCGTAAGTTATAAGTGATACTAAGAAAAAAAAAAGAAGAAAGAAACTTTCATTTGTCATCTTTGGAGAATATTAGGGAACCAATTAGTTATACTGAAAACTGATAAATAGAGGGAAAGAAGGGAGCATTGATCTTGTCATCGCCCTTTGTCTATAGGTGTGACCTCTCAGGGTGATTGATGAGGTGAAATTCTTTACAGAAGCACTCCAGCTAAATAATGAAGATCGAATGAAAGAACTGGAGTAGCACCATTCTATAACTTCTAATGAAATAGTGGAACTAGCAACATAATCAGTAGTTAGGTGAACAACTAACTACTATTTGGTGAACAGCTAATAGGGAACTGATGGATCGGGCTGATGACAGCTGAACCCATTGCGCCTCCTGACAAGCAGCAATAGGAGTATGCAACTCAACCATCCCTGCCCTCCACAACCCCCAGAAAGGAACCCGAATGGGACCGAGCCTCAGGTCTAGATCTAAACCACCAGTTTAAAGAAAGACAACAAAGGGATGGAGGATATTGTTCCAAAAGACACCCGAGACATGCTATCAGCATCTTTATAAACCTGTAAGGACAAAAGACTTGATTTTCTCAATGAACTGCAAGGTGGCCAGGCAGGGGCAGGGGATGAAGGAGGGGGTGGAGGGGAGGACTTAATGCAATATGCAGACTTTGTTGGGATTCTGATTCAAAGATATCAACTTTTTTTTAAATGAGGTAATTGGGGAAATCTGAACACCAATCAGATATTTGATGATTTTAAGAAATTACTGAATTTTATAGTGTTATAATAGTTTGCTTAAACTAAGAATTCTTATCTTTCAGAAATACACACTGACATATGTACAAAAGTTACATGAAGTTTCAGATTTCTTTCAAGATAACCTACTGGGGTTTGAGGAGTGCATTAGCATATAGGTAAAATAATACTGGCCAAGAGCTAAGAATTATTGAGCTAGGTGATGGGTACATCATAGTTCTTCATATTATATTTTCTACTTCCATAAATGTTTAAAAGTTTCTGTAAGGAATTTTTAAAGAAAGAGAGAGTAAGCTTTTTCCTGATGGTGTTCAGGAAAAGAAGAGTTCCATTACCCCGTGTCCTCAGTCCTCAGCAAAGTGTTGATTAACCAATTCAGTTCTTATTCCTTGGGACACGAGTCTTCCTTTTAAAAAGAGTTTGAGTTGCAGTCAGGGTAAATAGAGACATAGTGGATAGAGACCTCCCACCTCATCCCTATGAGACCAACACTGACTGGGCACTCACAGGACAAGTCTGCAGCAAAAATATAAACAACCAAAACAGTTTCTCTAAAAACAAACAAACAAACAAACAAGGACAAAGTAAAAAAAAATCTCCTCCTGGGCTTATAAGGGTCTTCTAGGGAGTAACCCTAGTCCTCCATGAAAGCTCAACAAAGTTCTTGTTCCCACCCTGCTAAGGCACACTTGCCAAGTTCCTGCTCCTAGTTATCCCTATATCCAATACATGCCTGAAGACACCCGTGGTTGCACAAAAATGCATGTTACTTCCACACCTTCCAGACTCAGCAGTGCCTCCAAACCAGAGCCTCAAGAAATAAGTCCAAAACTCAGAATTTTCTCAGGTGATTAGGAATTCTGGGACACCTGCTGCTCTGCTTTTACCCAGCAGGTGGCACTAGTGCCCCAACTAGGACACCACTGCCGCTTCAGCCCCTGGAGCCAGAGTCCTGAGTTATCTATACTAGCCTTTTTCTTACCTGCTCCAGAAGTGCTCCCTCTAATCTGTCTGCTTCATAAACAGCAATTGTGTATGAGAGCTGTCTGAAAAACAGCTTTTTTGGCTGGGCTAAAATGATTCAAGATCGTCTTTCCATAAAAATAAGGCTGTACTTTTCCAACAGCAGTCCAGACTTGAAAAGGATTTGCTTTCTCAGGAAAGTGCAGGAGGAGGAAGGCAGTGTGACCATGTGAACACTACCAAGATGTCACTGCTCTCGAATGGATGGAAGCGACAAGCTTGCGCTTACAAGCACATATATATATACAAACCCGGCCTCTGAGGTGCTTGCTACTGACCCAATGTTTCATGTCCCCTCAAAATTTGTGTTGAAGCCCTAACCCACAGTGTAACATATTTGGAGGTGGGGGGGGCCTTCGGGAGGTAATTAGGTTTAGATAAGGTGATGAGGACAGAGCCCCTATAATGGGATGAAGGCCCTTATGAAAGGATGAAGAGACAGGAGATCTCTTTCTCTGCGTGCAAGCTCCTGTGAGGAGATAACCAGGAACAGTGCCCGCACCAAGAATCTGCACGTGCTACACCCTCATCTCAGACTTCCAGCCTCCAGAACAAGAAAGTGTTTGTTGGCTAAGCCACCTAGTCCGTGGCATACGTGCACCTCACTGCATTGCACTTCACGTTATTGCACTCTGAGGTCTAGGGCAACCCTGCCTCGAGCAGGTCTGTCGGTGCCGTGTTTCCAACAGCATTTGTTCACCTTGTGTCTGTGTCCCATTTTGGTAATTCTCCCAACAGTTCAAAATTTTTCATTATATCTGTTATGGTGATGTGCCATCAGTGATTATGACTCAGAGGGTGAGTTTTTTTAGCAATAAAGTATTTTTTAATTAAGATCTGCATACTTTTTTAAAGATCTGATGCTAATGCACACTTATAGACTATATAGTACAGTGTAAACATTACATATATGCACTGGGAAACCAAAAACTTCATCTGACTTGCTTTCCTGTGGTGGTCTAGAAGCAAACCTGCAGTATCTCTAAGGTGCGCCTGTATTTCTCTATTGAAGCCCAAACTGACTAAGGCAGTGCTATAATTAACCTGGCTTGTTTTAAGATCATTAGAGATGAGGAAAAGTCTACATCAAAGCAGGATTATAAGCCTTCACTCCACCCTCCTAAAGCATCAAACCTTTCACACACTCTGAGTCCCCACAGAGCCAGTTTTGACTCAGCAGAGCAGACTTCTTACCTGACTGCCAGCATGCAGACCAGACAAATGAAAAAAATCCCATTTTAGCATGCAAATGGAGCAGGAAGTCCTGGGTTTAGACTACTCTGTCCCCAAGCCACTCCCACACACAGAGAAGGAAGGCTAGGGGCTCAGCCCATGGATGTCCATACAGCTTCTAGTTCTTTCTAGGCAATGTTCAAGCCAAGCAACAGTGGCCCCAAACTTCACAGGCCCTACCTGGAAGTGCAAAATAATGGTCCAGATCAGGCCCAGGGTCAGCTTGGGGTTGCCATCCGTGATGTCGTCATTGCGAATATTCACTAGTTTCACCTGGAAAAGAAACAGAAGCTGATCTCAGAGCTCTGGGGACTTTCTGATTTCGTTTTTATAGATTGTCATCATTGTATACAATTAAACTGTGTGCACATGCACACACAGTTCTATGAGTTTTCACATCTATAGAGATGTGGGTAATTACACTATAGGAAATAGAACAGTTATGTCATCCCAAGAAAGGTGATGTTACACTGCCCCTCTGTAGTCAACACTCTGGCCCTACCACTAATTCCGGCCAACCCCTGATCCGTTCTCAGTTTTACTTGTTCTAGAATGTTGTATGAATAAGTAAGACTTTAATAATGGCTTTTTTTTTTCCCCAGTCAGCATAATGCCCTTGAGATCTCCATCCACACTGTCACATATACCAGTAGTTTGCTCCTTTTTGTTGCTGGGTAGTATTCCCTTGTATCAACAGACAACACTGTGTTTACCCATTCATCCACTGAAAAACATTCCGGTTGTTTTCAGTTTGGGACAATAATGAATAAAGCTCCTAGGTTCATGAGCATATGCTTTCATTTCTACAGGGTAAATGTGCAGGCGTGGGACTGCTGGGTCATACGGTGTATGTTCAGCTTTAAAGAAATTGCCAACTATTTTCCAGCACGATTGCACCAATTTGCATTCCCATCAGTGAGGCAACCCCATAAGCACATGGTATCCTGACTTGCTTTTTTATTAAGTTATCATAGCCCTGACTTTGTTTCTTTTTTCCCCAAGCTCTCCTTCCTTGCCAGTCTTTGGCCCCACCTCCATTTTCCCTCCTCTGTTGAAGATATCCACACCTGGCCATGCCTCCAGTAGCATCTGCATTTACTTAGAAGATTGCATTCCAACAACACAAAGTGCATAGACACATGGGCCCTATCCCCTGCTAGGGCAGCAACCGTCCCATGTGCTGGAAGCAGAGATTTCCTGGGATGTGGGACTTTCAGTGCTAAAACTAAGGATACCTGGAAAACCAGCTCAGCAAGCCTCTTCTGTCCTACCTTCATGGAGCTCCTGTTCAATTGTTTTCTCTGCCTTTATCTCTTCAACTGAACTGAAATCTGCATGTCTCTAGAGAACTCCAGTGACCTCAAACAAGCGTCACTTCTCCCCTACTGTGTCCTGATACTACAGGCTAACTGCTTGTGTCCCTTCAAAATTCATTATGTTAAATCATAACACTCAATGTGATGGTATTTGGAGGTGGGGCCTTGGGAGATGATTAAGTCATGAGGGTGAAGCCATCATGAGTAGGAATGGTGCCCCTGTAAAAGAGACCCCAGAGAGCTCCCTCGTCCTTCAGCCAGGTGAGGACATAGCCAGAAGACTACAGACTATGAACCAGAAAATAGGTCCTTGCCAGACACTGAATCTGCCAGTAGTGCCTTGCTCTTGGACTTCCCAGTCTCCAGAACTGTGAGAAATACATTTCTGCTGCTTATAGGCCACCTAGTGGATAGTATTTTTGTTATGGCAACCTGAACACACTAAGGCACCAGTATCTCCATCTGCTCTTCTATATACTGAGGGTAGGAAAAGCTGCCCTTCTAGACTGAGAATACCGTTTTCTAATCACTGACCCACAGATGGGTCCCCTTTCTCCCCACTTCCGGTCGGATGCAGGATCAGCCAAGTCCAGGTTTCTCAGTCCCACATCCAACAGCTTCCTCTTTCATCCTGAAATCTACCTTGGCAAACTACCTTCCAACCTCTCCAAACCCCTGATTTAGCACCTAACTCCTAAACTAGCGACTTTAGCACTCATCTCAGGGACCCAAATATTACCCTATCTGCACAATTCATGTGCCTTCTCCATTCTGAGGACTTTTACTTTTACTCTACAATTTGGATACCTATACAACTACAACTTGGACATTCCCGTTACCAAGAGCTGTCCCAGAGTTCACCTCGCCCTTCTCTGCATCCACCATTCTGATCTGCACACACACATTCTCTCCTTTGATCATGGTAATCAAATCTACCGTCAGTTCTTATTTAGACTTGTAGCTAATCAATTCTTCTCAATCGACTTTGGCTATTAAGAACCCCCAGGTTCTCTCCAGCTCTACACACAGACATTTCCAATCTTGCTTTCTCCTGTACCCTAAACACTGTCTCTAATCCTCCCACCACTTTTCATTTGTCAATTTATTTCAACAAATATTTATTAAGTGTCAGTTATGGGCTATTCATTATGACAGGTGATGAAGATAAAAATGTTAAGTAGATCCTGTTCCTGGTCCTCACAGGGCCTACATAACATGACAGCAAACAGAGAAATAATAAAGTAGTAGATTTTATATTGGGAGTAAACTGCTCTGGGAGCACAGAGAAAGAATTTCCCAAGTTAATGAGAACTACTGATAAAAGTGACAAAAATGAACTAATTCTAAAAACATGCATACCATTCAATGTCAGCTTGGCCCGAACTACTGCCTAGCACCCGCAGCCAGACCTATCTCTTCCACACAGCTGGCTCTCAGCAGACAGACTCTTGGACACCCTCATCCATCTACCTTTCCACCACATACTACCCCTGCATCTTTATCTCTCCCTCCTTCCTTCTCCCTGTATCTTAAAAAGAGGGGCATTTTCCTTTTCTTTTTCAGAGATAACCATGCCAGCTGTGCTCAGAATCTCATCCCCAATCCCTGGACTTCGTTTCTTCCAACAGGAAGTGGGGAAAAAGGGGAGAAACAGCACGGGTGGTGGCAGGATTACTGAATCCCAGTGCAGGAGACCCAGGTCAAAGTCCCAGCTCACTCCAGCTTGTGCGCTCTGGGGCAGGTCATTTCACCTGTTCAGATCCCAGTTTCATTATCTAGGAGATGCAGAAACTCGGCTGGTATCTCTCTATGGCATCTCCCAGGGCTAACATTTTATCACTCAGGACTCCTTCTTACTCTCATTTCTGTCTGCTTCTTTTCACTGGCTTCTCCTCCTATGTCCAAAAACACGTGGGAAACTTTTCTTCCCCTCCTATATCCAGGCCCACTAAACTACATCTGCTTTTCTGTTCTATTCCTACCATTCCCTTAAGTCAACAATGCTTGATGGCTCAGATCTTTCCCTCGGGTCTGACGTGGCTCCAGCACAACGGCAATCCTGACCAGCCCCTCCTCTACTTTTCAGGATCATGTAGCCTCCTGGCTTTCCCTCTTCCTGGACAACGTACTTTTTTTCTATCTTCTTTGCCAATTTAATTTCCCATCTTCCTTTTGACCTCCACCTAAAGTGAGTCCATAACGTTTGATCTTTTTTTTTTTAAAGATTTTATTTATTTATTCATGAGAGAAACAGTGAGAGAGACAGAGACATAGGCAAAGGGAGAAGCAGACTCCCTGTAGGGAATCAGATGTGGGACTTGATCCCAGGACCCCGGGACCACGCCCTGAGCCGAAGGCTCACTGCGTAGCCACCCAGACATCCCCATAAGGTTTGATCTTTAGTGTCCTGCTCTTCTCTGTTAACACTGTCCCATTGAGGAAAGCCACAAATTCTATGCAAGGACTACCAAATGATTTGTCCAAACATAATGCAATTGCTCACTAGCAAATAAGACTTAGACTTGGCCAGTCAAATGCAGCAATTACCAGGGTCCCATGAGGAGCACTGAGAACCCCCAATGGAGGGACTTAACGCCAACAGTCCCTGGCAGAGCAGAGAAAGCATGGAATCGTCCTACCTGTCGCTGCTTTAGGAAGTCCAGGGCGATCTGCACATTCTGCAGCCTGTGAAAACGCATCCTGCCCTTCTCCCGGGGCTGCAGACAAACAAAAAGAGTTGTTAATTTTAGCTGCACCAATCTACCCATGCAGACCCCAGTCTTTTTTCATTTCAGGGACTAAAAGACCACAAAGAATCCCTGATGGTGGAAGCCAGCCATGGGAGCATCACATAAAGCACCCTTTAGTGGCAGGACCTGTGTGTCTCGCCATGCTGAGGCCTGCAAAATGCTTGTTTACCATTGTGCCTCCAGTGAACACACAGTGTATTTTGACTATAATGCTGAACCAATGCCGAAGCTTCTCTACAGGTTCTTCTGTAGCCATAATACAGATGTGCAGGTAATGGGAACAAAGACTGGCTGTATGGCTCCTGAAATCACAGTTAAATGCTATTTTAAGGGAAGGTGGAAAGTCCTAACTGCATATTGTGCCGTAATAAAGCCAACCTTATTAAAAACCTGGCAAAAGAAGTCAGAGGCAGCCAATTTTAAACCAGGGAATGAGTTATATATGCTCAATAAACAAGTTAAAAAATAAAAAACGAGAGACAAAAATCAGGAAGAAACCTATTTTCCAGACAGATAGGTGTCTGTTTAGGAAAGCCACCTTTTACATCAGTATGAAATAACAAGAGCAATGAAAGTCTTGGTGATGTAGGGCTGTTCAACAGTGATACTCCAAATAAAGGTATTTCCCACTAGTTGCTCAGTCCTGGATATCTTACAAGCCATATCCATCCTCTGGTACCTCTGCTGCCCTGTCCAAAGTCCAGCTGTTATCCCTCCAAAAGTGTTTAGAATCCATTGCCCAGTGAGAACATGCAGGGATGGCTATCTACCTCTGGCGCCTTTTCTCCTGCTCATTTTCCAATGTTGTTTTTATTTTACTAAAATTGGGCCTGAGACAACATTCTTGCTAGATTATATACACCCAATTCATTTGTAAATGTCAAAGTGGTACACTAATTAAAGGCTGATGAATAATAAGGTAGTTCTGTGGCAGGTGCCTGCACAGAGGGAACATTGCCCCAGGTTGAACTGCACAAAAAGTAACCCAACACATATAAAGATATGGGTAGTAGCATCTCTCTGGGAGCCCCCAATATTTCTAAACAACACTCCCACATGAGGATAATATACAGAGATGTTGAGGCCTCTCTGGGCAACAGGATAACTTCTTACATCAAAGATTTAGGAAAAATCTTTCTAGCAAGAACCTCTTTATCAGTCATCTCAGCTAACATGGCTTTAAGGACGACAGAGCCTATGAAACTGAAGAATCTATGGCAATGGGCAGGGATACTGAAAAGGTAAAAAATGACTTTAAGAGGACAGGAAATAGGGATATTGCCTAATCTCTGTTTCTGGAGAAAGGTTATGGGCTATAATTTAGGGCCTGCAAACAGGAAATGCCCTTCTTACACACTCTTATCTTTACTCCTTGCTACTCCCCACCACAAAGAGCATGCAAGTTAAAAATCACTGTCCTCTACAGCAACTAGAGATATTATTGACCAAGGCAGAGTATCTCCATGCAGTGAGTGGTTTGCAAACAAAAGGCTGCTTTGAAAACAAATGACATGTTGTGTGGTGAGAACCTGAAGGGTAGAAGTGCAGAGAGGGTGAGAGTTAGTCTCAAGTGTGGAGCCATGAGCAATTAACTGTCATGCCTTCAACTAAACTTTCCACAGCTCTGCAATCCAGACTCAGAAAACACAGCAAGGCCAGCAGAACAGTATGGGTCTCCAGGTCACAGAGGCACGTGACACCTCCGAACACCAATATTCTTCTTGTGCCAACCACTCTCAGATAAGCAAAACAATCCTCACTCTAGGATCATCTAACAGTGGCAAGAGGCACAATTAGTTTTAACCACTTTCTTTGGGACCCAAATTCCCAGAGGCAGAGGGAAGAAGGCAGTTGGTAACTGAGCTACTTGGAGACCTTAAGAACCTCAGACTCTCTAATGGCCCTGCAGTGCCAGCTGGGATCCCAGGAGGACCTACGACATCATCATCATCTTCCTCCTCCTGCTCCTCGCTGTTTGTATGGCGCCAGGAGGGCATGCTCACGAGGCGGAGGGTCTTCAGCCCTGCTGGCTCCTTTGGCCACCAACCAACACAAAGATATGAGAGAGTAACAGAAAATTCACAACACAAAGATGAAAAGGAAATGAATGCAACATTTTAAAAAAAAAGTGAAAATAAATATGAAAATACCCTCCCACCTCCCAAAACATGCAAAACCAAATCAAGACCATATCACACGGTTATACTGAACACTTATATTGCAACACATCTTCAGGGTGCCTGCGTGGCTCAGTCGGTTAAGCATCTGTCTCTTGATTTCAGCTCAGGGCTCAGGTCACGATCTCAAGGTGCTGGGATCGAGTCCCTCCTCAGTCTCTGCACCCAGTAGGGAGTCTACTTGTCCCTTCTCTCCCTGTTCCTCTGCTCTTCTCCTCTCTCTCCTGCTTTCTCCCCACCCCCCAATAAATGAAATAAAATCTTTAAAAAAAAAAGAGAGAGAGAGAGAGAGACACACATCTTTAATTCTCGATGGCCGCCTACCCTCTGTTTTTGTGAGTCAACTAAAGGAGAAAGAGATTGTAAGAATAAACATGAAAGAGAAATTTGGACGGTTCTCAGTGAAAAGATGATACCTTATGAATATCTCCATAAACATAAACAACCTCCAGGTTTTCAAAAGCTAGGCAAAGAAATTAGATCAGAGTGTTTTCAACCTGTTTGGAAGCAATGTCACCAAAAATATCATTTTCAATAGAAAATCACTATTTCATTAGATATGCCCAAAATGTAACTTTGTGAGTGCTGAAGAATAAAGTCCAGCAATGTGAAAGTGACATTTTGATTACTTATCAGATTTATAAATGAAGGCCAGATAAGAACTGGAATTCACCAGTAGTGGCTGTGCTAATAAAAAGTGTCAATTTTAAAATTAAAAATTTTATAAAAGTTGGGATGCCCGGAATCCAGGATCAAGTCCCACATTGGGCTCCTTGCAGGGAGCCTGCTTCTCCTTCTGCCTGTGTCTCTGCTTCTCTTTGTGTGTCTCTCATAAATAAATAAAATCTTTAAAAAAAAAACAAAATTTTATTTATAAAAGTAATTCTATCATAAGACAAAAAAGATGTGAAACCAAGACAAAGAGGCCATGGGAAGCCAAGCCTCAATCCTTGAAGAAATTGAATATTACTTAAGGAGCGAAATTTAATGTGACAAATTCCCTTCTTGAAACACAACAAACAATGACTAAGAATTCACCAAAGGCAGTGAGTGGGCTGGGCTTCAATTCTTTCTCTTCCCAGAGATGTTTCCAGTATTCAGACCTGGACTTTTCTAAATGAAAAATATGTTGTCTATGACACTAGAGGCAGAACACAAACTACAGAGGATCACCTGCTTCCATTAGGCTCAAATATACGAACAAAGAGTCAACGAGTGGGGTTATTTTGATTCCTCAAAGCAAATATAAGAACTATCATCCGACAAGCCAAGAAGCCTGGGCAGGATTTGCCTTCGGTTATGTAGGTGTTTCCCACAAGCAATGTTTATTAACACATTTGGAAGGAGGCAGGCATATTTAATTATCCAAGGAACTCAAATATACTTGGGCTGTGCTCAGATACTAACTTTAGTACTTTCCTTTTTAAAAAAAAAAAAAAAAAAAAACTTTAGTACTTTCCAAACCTGTGAGACTCAGTGAATCAAAGAAGGAAGAGTGTGAGGTGAACTGGAAAAAATATCTCTACATAACCCTGAAAAGAACTCTAAATAGCTCTGAAAATAGCTCTTAAATGTGAAATCTACTGTTCCTAAATACTATCTCTACAGACAGATAAAGAACAAGGAGAAAAAAAATGCAGATATGAGAGGAATAAAACTGATACCTAACTCCATCAAGAAATAATATGATACATCAATTCACATTAAGATAAAATTACATCATTTTAAAACTCAGTCTGAGTTAGAAACAAAGTCCACCAATAATATCTCTACTTCTTCCTCTATCATAACAAAAAGCAGGTAGTGGTGGCCACCGTACTGGCACTCAACAAGATGGACCAGCAGGTCATTAGCAGGGATGCATTTGTGAGATCACTCATGAGAAAAAGGGAGAAGCTTACCAGTTTGATGCCCGATAGGACCTCCAGCAGAGAGATCAGGTTGTGGCCATCCCGCAGATCTTCATAAAGATCATTGATGTGTTTACGGACCTGTGTATAAGAGTGAAACAGATTGATTTTTATTTGATCTTGAATTATTTTATTATCTACACGAGAATTTCTGGTTCTAGGTAAACAAAGATTAAAGAATTTGAAACAGGGCAGCCCCAGTGGCGCAGCAGTTTAGCACCGCCTGCAGCCCAGGGTGTGATCCTGGAGACCCGGGATCGAGTCCCGCATCGGACTCCCTGCATGGAGCCTGCTTCTCCTTCTGCCTGTGTCTCTGCCTCTCTGTGTGTGTGTGTCTCTCATGAATAAGTAAATAAAATCTTAATAAAATAAAATAAAATAAAATAAAATAAAATAAAATAAAATAAAATAAAATAAAATAAAATAAAATAAAATAAAATAAAATAAAGAATTTGAAACAGCAAACAATAATAAAATTCAGGAATTTTCAGTTTGCAGTACAATATATATGAAATGGTAACACTTAACAGAAATGTATGTGTGATGTAAAGCCAGATCTATTACATACTCTAATCAACTGTAAACAATGTTCTAAAAAGTCTGGACAAGGAGATGGTGAGTCAATCATCCTAAAACCCTCAAGAATTATTTTGGACCAAAACGTGATATAATGGCCAATGACAGATGAGTCCAGTCAGAATCAGAAAAGCCTTCAGGGCGCGTATGGCTGGCTCAGCCGGAAGAGCATATAACTCTTGATCTCAAAGTTGTGAGTTTGAGCCCCAATTGGGTGTAGAGATTATTTAAATTAATAAAAACTTAGAAAAGAAAAGAAAGAAAAGAAAAGAAAAGAAAAGAAAAGAAAAGAAAGAAAAGAAAAGAAAAGAGAAAAGAAAAGCCTTCCATAGCGCCAAGGGAACAAAAATGCTAGGTACCCAGTGTTTCATGGGATGTATCTACATGTTAACTCCTCTCCTACCAAATATTTCTTTCAAAAAAAAAAAGATTTATCTATTTAGGGGCTTCTGGACGGCACACTCAAGTGTCCAACTCTTGATTTTAGTTCAGGTCATCATCTCAGGATCGTGAGATTGAGCCCTGGGTTGGGCTCCACACTCAGCATAGAGTCTGCTTGAGATTCTCTGTCTCTCCCTCTGCCTCTGCCCTTCTTGCTTGTGCTTATTCTCTCTCAAAAGAAATAAAAAAAACTTTTGAGGTTGATTTTCCTTGTGAAAATAACAATTGCAATTTTATAACTTGAAACCGTGGGAAAACATCTCACTTTGGGAAAATCTGTGGTTAATGTCAAACACCATGCTGAATGCTGTACACATTATCTCAGCTCTCTCTGACACTGACAAAGTAGGTAGTACTTCTATTTTACACATTTAAAAACAAGGGAAAGAGAGGTTGAGTAACTTGCCCAAGGTCACAAGTGGAAAAACTGGCCTCAGTTTGGTCTTTTCTGAAGTTAGTCTTTGCCATTAACTACTGTGCTTTATAATCAGTCAGAATCTCATTTTATTTATTTAATCCAAACAACTGCCCTATGATGTTTATTTATGTATCCTCAGAAGGAACTGAGACTTTGAGAAGTTAACGTCACACAGCTGCAGGAAGTGGCAGTAGGTTTTCTGGTTCGTTCCAAGTCCAGTGACAACTTCACCGAGTGACACAACACAGAATCAGAAGACTAGTGGCAAGTATAATAAGGAAGAAGATTCATTTCCAACATAAATAGTTCTCTAGACAACAATAAAAAGGGCTACTTCCAGAAGCAGTGGGTTTCTAGTCACTGAAATTTTCAAGCAGAGCCTGGGATACTAAGATTTCCACATTTGAGTGGAAAACTGTACTACAGTCATTTCCAATTATAATAGTCTAACATTCCAAACAGAATGAGAGTCAGAAAAGATCATGGCTATGGGGGCCATCTGACTGTTCAGTGGGTAGAGCATGTGACTTGATTTTGATGTGAGTTCAAGCCCCACATTGAGTGTAGAGATCACTTAAAAAAAAAAAAAAAGATAAAGGCTGGAAATAGCTGGTGATACTTCCTGGAAGAGGACGAACTAGAAGGACAGGGGAGGGGGGTTAAGATTTTATCTATCTATTTGAGAGAGACAGAGAGCTGGGGGAGGCACAGAAGAAGGAGAACATCTCAAGCCAACTTCATGCTGAGTGCAGAGACTAAAGCAGGGCTCAATCACATGACCCTGAGATCAAGATCTGAGCCAAAATCAAAAGTTGAACACTCAACCAACGGAGCTACCCAGGCACCCCTGGAAGGATTAGAAAATGTTTAGACAGAAGACAAAAGATCATAAAACCACAGCACATAAGGTACAGAGGTAGAAATATGCAAGGTATGAGTGCTTGTACCTGTGTGAGTGAAGGATTAAGAAGGTGATGGGTAGATTATCACCAGTTGGAGAAAATGGTTCATGATGAATTGGTTAATACCTTTCAAACACTGAAGGAATATTTCTTTAATATTTTTGTGCTATTCATAATATGAATATAGATATAACACTTTTTAATCTGCAATATTAACATTTTCTCCACTACTTCATGTCTAGACAAAATAACACATCTAGCTCAGACTTGTAGCATCTGTTGATTTCCATGATGTACATACTCCCACCATGACCAAATTCCAGCCACTAATATAATACCACTAAACGCAATGTTGGGAAGAAATGTACAACAGCACACCACTATATACTTTTTCATCAGAGATACAACAGACATAATTAACCTCAAGAGCATAGACAATATTAACATGTAGTAAAATAATTACGAAGTGATGTGTTTTGAGCATTTATTGCATTTATTTTAAATATAATTTATTTAATTGTAAGTTTATATAATTTAATTTTTCATAATGGCTATGCTTAGCAATCAGCTCACAAAATTAGTATTCAGCTCTTGTGAGCCCATGTAACCTGGCTCCAAGATTTTAAGAGCTCTCCCTCAAATGGGTCTAAGATTTCAAACTTGCACAACAGAAACAAGCAGGTCATGAGGGTTGGGAAGAAAGTGGATTTGAAAAGTTCAATTTTGGGTGCCTGGGTGGCTCAGGGGTTGAGCATCTGCCTTCAGCTCCAGTCATGATCCCGGGGTCCTGGGATGAAATCCCACATCCAGCTCCCATGAGGGAGCCTGCTTCTCCCTCTGCCTATGTTTCTGCCTCTCTCTGTGTGTCTCTCATGAGTAAATAAATAAATAAAATCTTTTTTTTTATTCAGTTTTTTTAATTTAATTTTTTTAAGATTTTATTTTTAAGTAATCTCTACACCCAATGTGGGGCTTGAACTCACAACCCAAGATCAAAAGCTGTACACTCTACCAACTGAGCCAGTCAGTGACCCTGAGAAGTTCAATTTTAAATATACTGAATTTAAAACAGCAGCAAAGGAGCTACAAACAGTAATGTTCTGGAAGCAGCTGAAAATACCAGAATTCAATTTGAGTCAGCTGAGAACTTAAGTTTAGAAGTCATATGCGTGGAGGTGCTAGCTAAAGACATGGGAAATGCTGGCCGTTAGGGCTTGGGGCAAGAAAGAAGAGCAGAGTGCTAAGGACTAAGCCTGTGGGGATAGCCAAAATTAGAAAGCAGGAGATGGAAAAGCAATCAACAAAGGATAGGGGATGGAAAAAAGGCAGTGAGAGAGGTAGGGGAAAAATACAAGAAAGGGTAATCAAGGAGGGAATGGATGATCACCAGTATCAAATGCTCCAGGACAAGCATGAGGACCAAGAAAGGGTTTTTTAGTCTTTTTACAAATAATGGTGTTTTTTGTGAGACTCACTTTCTAAAGAGTGGTAAAACAGAACTCAGATTACATATGAATGGTAGGTTAAAAAAATAAACAGAGAATATATTAAATACTTAATATTAAGGGTTAAAAAGAGAAGTGATAACAATGAGCAACTTACTTTTGATAGATAAGACCTGAGCATAGGGCATTAAAATCAGGAATGGGCACTAAAAAATTATTTAAATAAATTATAATAGGAATGAGGACCAAGTGAGATCATATTATCAACAGGACACTAAATACCACAGAGTACTAAAAAGGAAAAAGTAGTACTTTGAAATATAAAGTTAATCTCACATCGAGGACTCAACATCTCCTTCTAAAAATCCCAGTTGTTGGGATCTCTGGGTGGCGCAGCGGTTTGGCGCCTGCCTTTGGCCCAGGGCGCGATCCTGGAGACCCGGGATCGAATCCCACATCAGGCTTCTGGTGCATGGAGCCTGCTTCTCCCTCTGCCTGTGTCTCTGTCTCTCTCTCTCTCTCTCTATCATAAATAAATAAAAATTAAAAAAATAAAATAGAAATATAAAAAATAAAATAGAAAAATAAAAATCCCAGTTGTTTTATACCTGAGAACAGCAAAATTCAACCACCTTACAAGAAATTTTGCGAGACTAGTTTATTATGTCTCTCAGTCTTTGTCTTATTAGGACTAAATAACTATGAAAAACTATAAAAGAGAGATACAGACAGAAGTAATGGGGGCAAGGAGAGGAGTGTTTTTTTCCCTGGAGAATTTTCAGTAACAGAGAACAATCTATTTCTGAAGCATACTGGATATATCTCTGTCTAGAGAAGGATAAAGTACTAGCTAATACTTACTAGTGCTTCTATGTCAGAAAATTTTTAGATACAGAGATGAGATTTGGAGGGCTCAATTCACATCCCAAGATCACATACTAGTAAATAGCCAGGTCAATAAAATCTGCTGGTAAATGGCCAGGCCAATAAAGTCCAGGTCTGTCCCATTCCAAAGTCTTTACCCTCTTCTGCACACACTAAATTGCCTCTAAAATTTTCTACAAATCTCTTAAAAAAAATCCAATAGCTAAAAAATAAAAAATTCTGAGTTAACACTGCGTATGATACATATGAAATCCTAAGAGTTAAAAAAATAAAAAAATAAAAATAAATAAAAATAAAAGAAATAAAAGAAATCCTAAGAGTTGCCATCACAAGGGGAAAGTAATTTTTTTGCTTCCTTTTTTGATCATATCCATGACACAATGGATGCTAACTAAACTTACTGCTTATCATTTCATAATATATGTAACTCAAACCAATGCACTGTACACATTACACTTAAACAATGATGTATGTCATTTCTGTCTCAATAAAACTGCGAGAGGAAAGACAAGAAAAAGTCCAGTGGACCAAGCATCAGATGTTTTAGAGGCAGCCAGGCGAAGCTAAGACTGCTCAGAAATCATCAATATATGTTTCTCTTCAACAAAGACTCATGTTATCCTGTCAACAAAAAGATGACTGAACTTCAACTACCTAGGTCTTTGCCTGTTTGCACTCCCTGTGAAAATCACTGTCAACGTTAGTGAATGTCTCCAAAAAATATATGCAAATGGCTAACAAATTCATGAAAAGATGCTCAGTATCACTACCAAGTCAGGAGGAAAATGTAATCAAAACTATCCTCCCCATCCAACAGGAGGACTATAATCAAAAAGATTACAACTGTTGATGAGGATATTGAGAGACTGGAACCCTCATACATTGCTGGTAAGAATGTAAAATGGTGCAGCTGCTTTGGAAAACAGTCTGACGGTTCCTCAAAAGGCTGAACACAAGTTGCCATAAGACCCAGTTATTCCACTCCCAGATGTATACCCAAGACGACTGAAAAATGTATGTCCAGGAAAAATATGTATATATGAATGGATGTTCATAGTATTTACTATCCATAATAATAGCCAAAAAGTGAAAATAACTCAAATGTCTATCAATTGATAAATGGACAAACAAAATGTGGGACATCCATACAATGGAATATTATCTGGCAATTAAATACTGATATTTGCTATAATGTAGATGAACTTTGAAAACAATATGCTACATGAAAGAAGCCAGTTACAGGGATCCCTGGGTGGCTCAGTGGTTTAGTGCCTGCCTTCAGCCCAGGGCACAATCCTGGAGTCCCGGGGTCGAGTCCCGCATCAGGCTCCTTGCATGGAGCCTGCTTCTCCCTCTGCCTATGTCTCTGGCCCTCTCTTGCTCTGTGTCTCTCATGAATGAATAAATAAAATCTTTAGAAAAAAAAAAAGAAGCCAGTTACAAAGAAAAGGGTCACTTAATATATGATTCCATTTATAAACGATATCTAGAATAGGCAAATCTATAGAATCAGAAAGTAGATTAGTGGTTGTCTGGGGATGGGGAAAGGTATGCGGGTGGGCATTGAGGGAGAGACTGAACAGTACAGGGTTTCCTTTGGGGATGATAAGATGTTCTAGAATGGATCGTGGTGATGGTTGCACAACTCTGAATATACTATAAGCCACCATATACTTTAAATGGGAAACTTGTAGGATATGTGCATTAAATCTCAAAAAAAAAAAAAGCTACTTTTAATAATTAACAAATGACTAACTTTTGAGGGATCAAGTCCACCCAGACCAATCCTCCCCAACTCCTGGGCATTAATAAGCCAAGGAAAGCTCTGCTCTGCCAGTTCTTTAAAAATTAACTTGAAGTTATGGGCGCCTGGCGGGCTCAGTCAGTAGAGCATGTGACTCTTGATCTTGGGGCCGTGAGTTCAAGCCCCATGTTGGGTGTACAGCTACTTAAAAAAAAAAAAAAAAGATTAATGTGAAGTTAGAGAAAAACAAACGGCTCCCCCCAGCTTCTGAGTGGCTTTAGCAAGGGAATAAACTGTTCTAAGTACTTAAGTACTTAGAACCAGAATCTGGCCCAAAGGGATTTTAACACTCTCAGCTGCCAGATGAGAAGAGTGTTGCCTGGAGAAGTTAAGTACCCTGTGAAAGATCACTGAGCTGGGAAGTGTCCCCTCACTGTCTCCTGAGTCTGAGTTCAGTGCTCTTTCCCTTTACAAGACTTCCGTGATGCCTGACAGGCAGAAAGGACATACTAAGAGGACCTCCCCCTCCTCCAAAAAGAACCAAGGACTGTCACACGGTATTCTGATACCTGCAGAAAACCTCACTAAGGAAAGCTTTCCTCTAAGACTTAAAAGAAACACAAGCAGCTCAATTTCCTTGACCCAAACTATGTTGAAGAACAATAAAGAGGTCAGAAGAGAAAGCTTTGAAGAGTCTGTTATTTACTTTCCTCTATACTTATAAAAGGTACAGGGTAAACTAGAGTGAGCCTGGTTACTTTAAATGGGTTTCTGAATTTGTGATTTCTAAACTGCAAGAGGGGGATCCCATGTTGATTCAATGGCTAAATTTATCCTCAAGGAAAAGCCTAAATGCTAAGGCTTAAAAACAGATTGCAGTTGTCCCAGACTTTCTGCTTGTGAAAGAACGTGCAGGGAATGAGTAGAGGCTGGAAACCTGTTGGGGTAAGTAGAGGGAGAGGGGAGCAGAGTGTGAGGCTCTTTACTGATAAGAATTCTATTGTCTCTCTGTTTGGAGAATTCCTTAAGCTTTGAGGAATCTAACAGTGAGTGGCACCAGCCACACCTGATTCACAAAGGTTCTCTGAAGATGACTACTATTCTAAAATCCACATAAGGTAGCTTTACCTAACAGGCAGGCAAGGCACTTAGGTGTAGGAGTAGAAAATCCAATCCAAATGTAGGACCAAAATTTCAAGTGTGGGTTGAGATGTGTTTGGAATGAAATCAGGTCCTGAAAACACAGGTCCGGGCAGAGATGGTTCCTGAACCACCAACATGTGGCCACACGGGCAGTGCTCCTCCCTTCTGTGTCTCAAGCGTACTGCTCTGTCAATCTCTTCAATGAAACTCTTCCGCCAGTCTCCTTTTGATTGTCCGCACAGATGCGAATAAGCAAAGGCGTGTAAAAGTCCACGCCATGCTTCCGTGAGTTGTCTCACGGCTACGGCACAACAAGGGTGCCTAGAATCACCACAGCTATCTACAACCTAGTGTCCAATTAGACAGCCTCACACAAAGAAGTTGAGAATGTTGGAGTAAAAATTCAGAGTTGGAAAAGTTTTATTGGTATATTGGAATTCTTCATTGAAATTCAAGGAAGGCCAATAGCTACTAGATTGCATACATGAATAAAAAGGGAAAGAACTGTTCCATCTGTGAGGCTAATATCGGCCTCTCCCTTCTAGCTATAACTTCTGAAGTCACCAAGAACTGATCAGAGAGGGGCAGCCCGGGTGGCTCAGCGGTTTAGCACCACCTTCAGCCCAGGGCCTGATCCTGGAGACCCAGGATCGGGTCCCACGTCGGGCTCCCTGCATGGAGCCTGCTTCTTCCTCTGCCTGCCGGCCTGTCTCTCTCTCATGAATAAATAAATAAAATGTTAAAAAAAAGAAAAAAGAACTAATCAGAGAAAGCATTTCTCTTCCTTAGGAGCTCATGCGCTCAGTTCTCTCATCCTTCCTGGGGACACAGCATAAATAATTTACATAAAACCTTATTTAAAACTCTAGATTTTTCAGGGTGCCTGCCTGGCTTAGTTGGTAGAACATGCAACTCTTGATCTTGTGGTTATGAGTCCAAGCCCCAAGTAGGGCATGGAGCCTACTTTAAAAAAAATTTTTTTTAGTAATAAAACTCTGATTTTTCTTTTTTCTTGCTTTCTTTTTTTTAACATTTTATTCTCTTATATTTTTTAAGTAATATCTAAACTTACAACCCTGAGATCAAGAGTCACACATTCCACTGACTGAGACAGCCAGGTACCCCTCCAGATTTTTTTTTTGATATTTTATTTATTTATTCATGAAAGGGGGGGGCACAAGCAGGGGGAGTGGCAGAGGGAGAGAGAGAAGCAGACTCTCCGCTGAGCAGGGAGCCCAACTCGGGATCATGACCCGAGCCGATCATGACCTGAGCGGAAGGCAGATGCTTAACTGACTGAGCCACCCAGGTACCCCTAGATTTTTCTTTTTGACAATTCTAGCATATGCCCAGAACTCTTGGGTTTGTAGGTTTGCATTCTAAATTAGCTTATTTATATATTACAGATGCTAACAACCTTAACAAACATCTTTTAAGATTGGACCAACAGTATTCTCAACATTAGTTGAGTTCTTTATTAAAAGAATTGTTTATTCCACAACAAACTGTTCCCCACAGAGATAGCTGGGGATCCAAGAGATCCTAGGTCAACTAAATCCACAACTTGGAGAGACTTGGTTGCTTTGATCTTATAACCATCTACTTGCCAACGGCCACATTATTCCGGGTATGCTTGGGGAGCAGAGCAAGGGATGCCTGAATTACAAAAAACAAATCTTGATCCGTAGTTCTCAGCCCAAAGTTTCAAGAATGACAGCATGGGGATCCCTGGGTGGCACAGCGGTTTGGCACCTGCCTTTGGCCCAGGGCGCGATCCTGGAGACCCGGGATTGAGTCCCACATCGGGCTCCCGGTGCATGGAGCCTGCTTCTCCCTCTGCCTGTGTCTCTGCCTCTCTCTCTCTCTCTCTCTGTGACTATCATAAATAAATAAAAAAAAATTAAAAAAAAAAAGAATGACAGCATGGAGCAAGGATTCTGATTAGCAGTGAATCTCTTTCTCTCTCTCTCTCTCTCTGAAATATCCCAAGATGAGAAAATGCCATTGGAACTTAAAGGGTTGGGGGTCCAAGGAGAGAGGAAAAATAGCCAGGGACTGAAGTAAGGCTCTGGCTGGCCTCCAATTTCTAACAATGTTCTGCTGTGCTCATCTCATTTCTCCCTCCCTGGGCCTCCTGTCATCACGCAGCACTGAGGCAGAGGTCCAACTGGCAACAGCAGAGAGCCAGGGCATTTGTGTTCAACTACAAAGTTTAGGAGACAAGCCTGAGTCAGGATAAATTCAGTTCTTTCAATTGTTAGTGATGAGGCACAAAAGAGTAAGTTGGGGGCATATTTAGTAGAAAGAGCATATGATTTTGGTCAGAAGACTCATGAATGGTCCCTAGGTCCCACTTTCACTAGCTATATGATCTTGGGAAAGTCATTTTATGCCCTTCTAATTCTCACTTTCCCTCATTGTGAAAACAGACAAAATTAAATACCTTTACTGCCTTCAGAATTCTCATAAGAATCAAGCCAGGTAAGAATGTGGTCTGTAAGCTATAAAATACTATTAAAATATTAAAATATTATTTACTCAAGGCAATCAGTCCTGGGTATCTCTTACATCTGCAGTGTAGTATGTGGCAGAGAAAGCAGTACATATACAGTCTGAGCACTCAGTGAGCACACTGATGGGGGGAAGACCAATGTGTGAACACACAAGCCATCACTTCAAAGCAGTGTGGAACAGAGATAGAGTTGAGATTAATTTAGGCTGAGGACTGGATGGAGGTCAGATTCTCAGGAAGGTGATACTGTACATGGAACCTTGAAGGATAAGTGGGTGATGGCCAGGCAGAGGAGATTGGGACGTGCCTTCTAGGGAGAGAGAGATGAAGAAGCAAAGAGGTGTGAAAGCACACTGTGTTTAGAGAGCAGTGACTTATCTCCTGTGGCCACAGCTCCGGCTACACAGGGGAGAATGCCTGCAAATGAAGCTGGGCAGCTTGGAGGCAGGTTGTTAAGGACTGTGCATCATGACAGAGTTCTGTGTCGCCGAACTAGAGGCAAATGGTACATATTGAAGAAATTAAAGGGGAATAGCAATTTTCTCTCCCTGTCTCTCTGCCTTTCTTCTTTATCCTGGCACTAACCAAGTTAAGATGTAATGTCTGCCTTCAAGTTAAAATCAAACAGAAAGATATAGAATGTGCACAAGTGCTATAACAAAAGCACACAGGGAAAACAATAAGGGCACAAAGGAAAGGGTAGCCAATTCCATGTGGGAGATTCAGTTACATATTTAACGAGGTGGTATTGAATTGGGGTTATGCAGACAGAACAGAGATTGGGGGAGGCTTCACACACGGGGAACAGGATGAGCTAAGATACAGGGTCATAAAATAGCATGGCACACAGTTCAGCAAGTGCCTGAGGTAGAAGGGGAATTCGACACTATGAGCCTGGAAAGGTAGGCAGAAGTTGGGCCATTACTGTAGATGTTAAGAGCACAGGTTCTAGACTTTAGGTTACCTGAATTCTAAAATCTCAGTTCTGGGGCGCCTAGGTGGCTTAGGGGGCTAAGCGTCTGCCTTCGGCACAGGTCATGATCCCAGGGTCCTGGGATCGAGCCCTGCAGTGGGCTTCCTGCTCAGCAGGGAGTCTGCTTCTCCCTCTCCCTCTCCCTCTGCCTGCCACTCTCCCTGCTTATACTCTGTCAAATAAAATCAAAATCTTAAAAATAAAATAAAATTTCTGTTCTGCCTCTTTCTAGTGGTGTGACCTTAAGTTAACCTCTCTAAACCTCCTTTTCCTCACTGATAAAATGGGAAAACTGAAAGAGTCTCCAACATCAGGTCACTGAGGAGTAAACAAGATAATCCACATAGAAGACTTAGTCCAGAATGCTAGCTTTACGGTAAGCACTCAATAAACTATTACTACTATTTGCATTATCAGTGTTACTACAGAAAACTTTATTAGGAACTATCAAGTGATCAAGGCAAGCTGAAAAGGCCCTGGACGAGAGCAGAGGTCATGGGAATGGAGAAGTGAGGTGCAGGCATATTTCTGAGTTGGAAGTGACTGACTAGAGATGGTAACAAGGGAGATGATGGGTAGAAAACATTCTAGATTCCTAACTTGGATAATTATGTATGTGAATGAAAATATTCAGCAATTTAGGATGTGTTGGATATGGGATATTGTCTGGGTGACGTCCAGATGAACGTGTCCAGTGCACTGTCTTCGGCTTAGGAAAGAATATAGGAAATGGCTCTCTCATTACATCCACATCCATATCTTTTATTTTGAAAACTGTCCTCACCTGCAGTCCCAACTAAACGTGGCCTCTAGGAGCCACGTCTGATTTATGTAACCATCTCCCTAGCCATAGATTACTAAGCTATAGATGGACACCTGACCCAGGGAGGGAAAGAAAATTCCAGCCAATCAGAATTTTGTTTTGTGTCTTCAGAATTATAGCCACAGGGGTTTACGTCACCATTTGAGAGACAGCCACCACAGTTTCCACAAACAATGGCAAAAGCAATTAACGTAGGAGATATGTAGGAAGAAATAAAAGTGAGACAACACAAGCCCTCAATAAAAAGACGGAGTAGCTGCCTGATAATGTTTAGTTTTCATAAAGCCTAGCTGCATCCAGACACCAGATTCTATGAGATCACTTCATATCCTTTTTCTACTTGTGCTTCTTTATGTTCCACACCACCAGTGATCACTGTGACTAACACACATGAGATTGCCAAAGAAGAGTACAGAGAACCAAACAAGAAAATGAGTATGGTTAGGACCCTAGAGACCAGCAACATGGAGGAATCAGAGAAAGAAAAGCCACTCAAAGAGGCATGAAAAAAGCATTCATAGAGGAAAGAGGTAATTCAGGAAAAAGCAGTGTGTTAGAAGCCAACATAAAAGAGGGTTTTAAGAAATAATGTTAGTCAACAGTATCAGATGCAATGGAGAAACCAAATAAGAGGAAGATAAACTAGGCTACTGGATATGGCAAGTAAGAGGTCACTGGTGACCTTTCCCTGAGCAGTAATCAATATAACTCAAAATTATGTAAATTATTTGAGTAATTATTATATAATATCCAAAAACTTTGTCTGCAAATCTTGACTGTCACATTAGTCAGTCATACTGGTCGTCCTCAGGAGGGCATTTAACATACCTCTGCCTTGGTTTCTCTTCTATTTAAAAACAATAATACAATCTCCCCCCAACCCAAGCCATTCTGGAAGTGTTCTGCAACTTAAACTGCATGGTGGTGATAATGTATAGGCACATGTAAAAATTGCTTAAACATTTAAGATTTATGCACTTAAAGAGAAAGAAGGAGAACAAAAGTCCCATCCTGTTTCTCTAGAAATAGAAAGAAGGAAGCTTATAAAATAATCTATAAAGCTAGGAACAGTGTTTTTGAGTCCAGGAATCACCCCCTGGTATCCTCACCCTTAATCTTCTGAGGTAATGGCATCTATTACTCTCCTTTCCAAGAAACTGATCAGTACAAGTTTCCACACTGTTATGACTATGTTAGTTATTTTTAAAAAGTCACATGTGTATCTCCATGAGGCACATGACAAGCATCTGAACTATCAGTGAGAAAGGACTGAGAGATCCAGCTTAAAAGTAGCCAAGGGGCTAGGGCAGCATCTATGGAGTCCTACCTTCATCAGGTGCTTGTTCACCCATTTGGTGAACGTCTTCTTCTGAACACGGTCCCGTTCATCTGTAAAGGAAACACAGAGAAGGCATTGGCTCAGCACTGCCCAGATAAGTTCCCATACCCCTGCTTTGTCCACACCCCAGCTTCTGCACACACTGTGGTGATGGTTTCCCCAGACCCATGAGAAATGTTGTGTTGTTGGGAAGATTTCTCCTGTCTGAGCTTCATCTTCTGTCCTGACCGTCTTGCTACTTTACAGATTAGACAGACGCATAGCCTCAAAACCCACAGCCATGGCAAAGTCTCCTTCGCACCATAACCTGGTGGGTGAGTGACTCTCTGCTTCCCCGCAAAGCAACCTCCAAAAAGTCAAAGCTGTGAACACCGCCCGCAGGAGAAGCAGAGCGGCCTTGGAGTTTGGGCCACTTGTACATCTCCCTCTTCACAAACCCATCTGCAAGACCAGTGCTCTGCTCTCACCCCCTTCCTACCCCACTTTCTACCCCTAGTTCCAGTTTCCTCACCAGTCATTACCAACTCGGCAACCTCAGAAAGCTGCTCAGTTTACCTGCACTGCACATCTCCATCACCTCCACCTTCTTATAGAGCCTCCTCTTTGTAGGCACACTCTCCTTCATCCTCAGTTTTGTGGACCTCATTAACAGAAGCATGACTGCCGCTGTTCCAGAGGCCCGATCCTGCAGAGGACTCCCTTTCTCCCACACCTGCCAATTCCCCAGAGCACCTCCAGACCACTGATCCTTCGGCCTTGCTCCTTTTCACCTACTTGAAGCCTATGCCATCCCCCTATTATCTTGTTCAAATCATCCTCACTATCATCAACCACTCCCTGCCACTGCCGCCCACCCCCCATATGGTGAATCTACCTTAGCTTCCCAACAACTTGGTTCACATTTACTACCTCCACATGCATCCTCTGGTGTCATCCTCACCTTACCTCATCTCCAGTTCATATTCAGCCACCACGCTGCCACACTGTATTTCCTGCTCCAAACATGCCTCCTTAGCAGTCATCCTAATCATTCCCAAGCTTTATCACTCCATTCTCATTTTATTCCTTTTATTAAGAGCATCTAAACTTACTCTGGTCTGTGCTAGAAAACACAGTCAAGCAATTCAAAGCTGCCATCACTAATCCCCCAGGAACTGCCACCTGCCTATCCTTCTACCACTAAGCACACCATGACAATTTGCAAAACTGAATTACCACCATTGCTCAACTCTTCCATTTTTTCTCCAGGTCAGAGAATTAAGTAACTCTAGTTCACTAGTAATCCACACAAAGTGAGGTTTTTCCGTCTCTCCTGCCCAGTTCCTCCTGACTGCCTCATAAGAGCCACATAGGTGCGATTCTGAACAATGCTGGCATGCTCTCCAGGTCAATGTACCACCTACTCACATTTCTGAATTTATAGCCACTCGGTAAATGCTATCTCTTCACTGCCTCTGGTCTTAACGTCACATCCTTCTTTCAGCCTTGAATTTTTTCCTGCTTTGCAAGGAACAGCGATCTCTTACTACTACATACCACAGAACTTGGGAATCAGAATTAGCTATCTACTCTTATCCCCTGCTGAAACACGATTCCTTTCAAGAACAAAGAATCATCTGTTCAGGGTTGAAAGGTCTGCCCAAATCCTACATAACTCTATACTATTCCTGATACTTAAAATTTAATAGAGAATTCATTAGCTCCTAAGGCAATATGTATCACTTTAATAGTTCTATAAAGTGTTATCATTTGCTTCCTTATAAATTCTCCCTACTGGCTCTCATTTGGAACTGTTAGAATTTTAAGTACAGGCCACCTTTCACTTAAGGGTCCTGCAAGTACTCAAAGCTGGGATTTTTATTAGATTTGACCACTGTCATTCCAATATATTTTGATCTTTTTAGAGGCTGATTCAGTTATCCAACATCTTCATTAACCCTTCCAAGCCTGTGTCATCTACAGACGGAATGAGAATCAGCTTACAAATGCCATCTCTTCTAAATCACTGATACTGCTCACACTATTTTCTCTTTATGGCATGCTACTCTCTCCCTTTCTGCCTCTCTCCAAATGCTATTTACTATATATATATTTGAGAAAGAGAGCATGAACAGGGGGAGGAACAGAGGAAGAAGGACAAGCAGATTCTGCGTGGAGCACACAGCCTGATGACCCCAATCCCATAGCCCCAAGATGATGACCCGAGCCAAAATCAAGAATTGGACACCCAACCAACTGAGCCACCCAAGTGCCCCAAACACTGTTTACTCTTTAAAATCTAGTTCATTCATTCATTCACTCATTTTTTCTTTGAATACATCTTTATTAAGGACCTAGATTCTTGGAAGAGCTGTGTTTGACTCTAACAATAGATACCAATGACACAGTCCCTATCTTTAAAAGAATGACATTTGGGACACCTGGCTGGCTCAGTTGGTGGAGTGTACAACTCCTGATCTTGGGATCATAAGTTCAAGCCCCATGTTAGGTGTAGAGCCTACCTTAAAAAATAAAAAATAGATGACAGTCTAGCAGAGAAAAGAAATAACTTAAAAAAAAAAAAGAAATAACTTCAGTGCAGTTTCATACACACTCTAACAGAGCTAAGCACAGAGTGCCCAAGAACAGAAGAAAATGGTTAGGCCACTTGAACAAGAGAGGGAAACATGGGCAGTTAGTGAAAGTTTCCAGAGGAGAGACCCTAACTAAATGGTAAAAGGGGAGTAGAAGCTAGCCAAGAATTAAAGGGAAGGAACAAAGCTACTACATGTAAACTTCACCTAATGCAAATTCGTGGAGACAACCAGGAGCTAATGTTCAGAGAAGTGCACAGAATCAAGGATGCCTGAAAGACAGGATGTGTATTAAGTAGTGGAGAGACTTCAAACTAGATAGGATGCCATGGGCCAAATCACAACCTTTCTTACAAGTTAAGGAGTCCAAACTTTACCACTAAGAAATTGATAGGAGAAGGTAAGGGAAAGCTTCAAAAGATTTTAAATAGGAGATGACATGATCAAATGTGTGATTAAGAAAAATTACTCTGGCAGCCTTTCCTGACAACTCCAGGTCCCAACTGTCTCTTTGTCCTACACATTTTTATGGTACTTACTATGCTAATCACTCAATCAGCACTTATATAGAGTCCTGAACTTTTAATATGCTCATTCTTACATCACCAATGAGATCACTAACTCCTTAAGAAATCATGTTTTACTTTTTGTATCTCTTAAAGCGGCTAACAGCTACCACTCTGCAAGATATGACCTAAAACAAAAACAAAAACTTTCTTCACTGGCCAATATATGATTAGAAGACTGCTTAATGAAACACACAGAATGAAATCAGAGCCAAGTCACCTACAGGAAAACAGTCCAATATGTAAAAAAATCCCAATACCCCAATAAGTGTCACTCTTGTACTGAAACATGCAGCCACGACAGGAAAATAAAATTAAAGCTAACAAAAAGTTCTGCCCCCCTAACATTTTCACCACTACCAAAGCCATTTTGCTTCACTACACTAATATCTTCATAACCAAGAACGGCCTGTTTCCATTTTTACAAAATTCTCACTCCAGAAACACAAGTTTACCCTTTTTTTCCTTCTTAGAATTTCTTTTATTATAAAGGTTATATATGTTTGTCTTGACAGGTTAAATAATACATAGATGGAAAAGGAAGTTATCAAATTTCCTTTTAAACTAATCAACATTTTAAAGAAGAGGCAGGGAAATCCTGGGTGGCTCAGTCGGTAAGTCATCCATGGTCTTGATCTCGGGGTCATGAGTTCAAGCCCTACATTGGGCACCATGCTGGGCATGGAGCCTACTTAATATATATATATTTATTATTTATTTTATTGTATATACAAAAATATTTATATATTTACGTGTATGACTATATGAAGAAGAGGCAGAATTCATGGGATTTCTTTTTCTTTTTCTTTTTTTTTTTTTTAAAGATTTTATTTATTTATCCATGAGAGACACAGAAAGAGAGACAGAGGCAGAGACACAGGCAGAGGGAGAAGCAGGCCCCATCACAGGGAGACCGATGTAGGATTCGATCCTGGTCTCCAGGATCACGCCCTGGGCCAAAGGCAGGCACTAAACCGCTGAGCCATACAGGGATCCCCAGGATTTCTTTTTAGTCCACTGCCTCCTTTATTTTTTACCTGAAGATGCGACACCGATCCATTTTACTATTTCCGTAAGTAATTCCGTTCACCTACCAAGCCCTCCAGGAGAATAATACGCTAGGGAGACCTGATGTTCTGATACTAGTCATATTTCCAATAGCTAAAAAACAGTCCTTCAAATCACTGGCAAGAGGTCAAGTACTTATTCCGAGCCTAATCATTAAGGGCAACATGATTTCACAAGCCCTTCTCAAGACCAGCTAGCCTTCTTTAGAGCTGAGCTGTAAGTTCCTCAGAAAAAGATTTTATGGAACAACTGTGCTCCAAAGCTGAAGGATTCTTTTTTAGGATCCTGTGTTACAGACCCACCAATTACATGCAAGCTCTTTCCTGATTTAAGCATTGAGACAAGAGGATACTAGAGTGCCTCAGGTTTAGGATCAGCAAGGAAATTCATTACAGAAGCCAAAGAACAACTTAACTATTAAACTTTCAGAATGCTCCAAACAGCTCAGACTTTCAAACTTTTTAATAAATTTTACATTTGGCTCCCCACACATAAATCCCTAATTTAATCCCAGGCTCAGCAAGAATCTTTCTACCTAATGCTGGAAGTAGAATTTTCAAAGACACTCTAGTCAATCAAAAAAAGGGGGGGGGGGATCATATTCTTTTTTGATGCTTCTTAGAAACTTGGCCCAACCAAATGCTATGAAGACCCAACAAATTACCCAACTGCCCACTGGGAAATTCTAAGATTAAACATATTGATGTTCAGTTAATCATGGGAGGTTACTTAATTAGAAGGATTTGATACTTGTTTCTGACTTTTAATAAGACCATTACAGTCCAGGGGATCCCTGGGTGGCTCAGCGGCTTGGTGCCCTTCGGCCCAGGGCGTGATCCTGGAGTCCCGGGATCAAGTCCCACATCAGGCTCCCTGTGTGGGGCCTGCTTCTCCCTCTGCCTATGTCTCTGCCTCTCTCTTTTTCTTTCATTAATGAATAAATAAAATCTTTTAAAAAGGGGGGGGGAGACCATTACAATCCACCAAGTTATCAAAAATACCCTAATTTTCTTTGTTTTATTTTCATCTGCAGAGACATCCTTTGGTAACTTAGGCAAGTCCTTCCACCTAAAATCTGGATCCCACCTCTTCCCTTCTCTTTAGGAACTTAATTATCCCCTAGCTTGTAGATCTTTAACTTCTCTCTTTCCTTTTCCTTGGCTTCCTGAATAAGTATGATGACAATGTTGTCTCCCTTTCCTCACCTCCTCTTTCCCCCCATGTGACCTGTGTAGCTTTGAGCCCCACAAATTCACCGAAACTGTTTTCTCCATAGTCACCTACCTAACTGCTAACTCAGAAGACACTGCTAACCTTTCTTTCACCTTTTTTTTTTTAAGATTTTATTTATTTATTCATGAGGGACACACAGCGAGAGGCACGGGTAGAGGGAGAAGTAGGCTCCTCGAGGGGAGTCCAATGTGGGACTTGATCCTGGGACTCTGGGACCACATCCTGAGTTGAAGGCAACTGCTCAACCGCTGAGCTACCCAGGCGCCCCCATCTTTCATCTTTTAAATTCACTCTCCCTCTTGAATATGAAACTCCACTGCACCCTTGTGTTCCTCCTTCATCTTTGGTTATTCCTTCTCTTCTTAAATGTTTACTCATTGTTAGCCCTCTTTCCTTCATTTTGTATTACAGGTTCTTAAGATATCCATCTTAAGATACCCACAGGTCCGTACATGGGTCCATACATTTGGAGAGGGGTGCCATGAACCACCTAAAACTGCATGCATTGGGTGTTATGCGCATGTTGGGAAGGGGTAAAAAGACGCATAGCTTAAAAAAAATAAAGAAAGACGTTATAAAGAGCAGTTCTCCCCATTTTCCCAGAATAATTCTATCTACTTCCATTTTTCAAACTGTAACTGATCACTTTCATTTGCTGACAGTTGGAACGTTAGGTCTAGAGTTCAGAATAGCAGTCAGAAGTGAGGCTACAAATTTGAAGCTAACAGCTGGCAGCTGAGGCTATGGCAAGTACAGCAGACTAGCCTATCTCAACAAATCTTCCGAAATCACCACTTTGCCCATATTATCTCTCTACTCAAAAATCCTTTACTGGCTTCCAGAAGACCAAGTCCAGGTCCTTCATTTCCAGTTTGCTATAAACCTTTGAAATTCAATTCTAGTTTTTATTCATTGTGTGTTAAATGGTGGGAGTAGATAAAGAAGTGGCCTCTGACCTGAGGAAATTTACAATCTACTCTTCCAACTTTATCTTTGGGCTCTTCCCTGCATGACTCAACTACAACCATTCTGATACCATTGTTTCCCAACATAACTTGCACATTCTTGTCCTTGTTGCCCCTACTGTAATATCTCTCCCTCTCTTTTCGGGTTATCTAAGAGCCTCCTTACAAGGTCCAGATGAAGTCCCATTTCTCCCCTCTCTCTTTCTAGCTATGCCAGCCACTTCTATATGCCTGCAGATGCTTGCGTTTATTCAGTTGACTTGGCACCAAGCATATAAAACCTATTATTAGATACTTCTCTATGTAAATCCTATTTATCAACTTTAGCTCTTTGGAGTCAAGAATCATGTTTCAAATTTCCTTAAATATTCAACATTTAAGACAACAATGGGTACTCAAGAACACTCACTCATTTAAGAAATATATACTGAAAGCCCTCTATGTGCCAAGGTTATACCTATAAGGACACATTAAGATGGTATTTTCAAAGTCAGACTAAGAAGTATTCCCAAATGATAATTAAAAGGTTGCTTTTCAGCAGGAAACCGGGATTTCCATTCAGATGTCCCATCTACAGTTACAGCTTTCCTAAATTCTTCTTGCCACATCTGGATCCAGGAGACTTTGCACCACTTAATGTAGGTTCAAAGAAAATGGGCTGAAAAAAATAGACCCGTAAATACAAAGGAAAAACTGATGGTTGCCACTGGGTAGGGGAGTGCAGGGAGGGGCAAAATGGGCAAAGAGGAGTTGAAGGTACAGGCTTCCAGTTATGGAATGAGTAAGTCATGGGAATAAAAGGCACAGCACAGGCAATATAGTCAATAATATTGTAATAGCGTATGGTGACAGATGATAGATACACCTGTGGTGAGATAGCAGAATGTATAAACTTACTGAATCATATGCCTGAACCTAATGTAACATTACATGTCAGCTATATAGCAAAAGGGAAGGAGGGAAAGGAGGGAAAGGAGGGAAAGGAGGGAAAGGAGGGAAGGAAGGAAGGAAGGAAGGAAGGAAGGAAGGAAGGAAGGAAGGAAGGAAGGAAGGAAGGAGTGGAGAGGGGGAGACAGATCAAGCAATTAATTGTGCTTACCAAAAATATATAATTGCACCAGCATTATAAATGATTCCTATCCTCAGACAAACATAAGTCAACTTTGGGATATAAGACTGACCTAGACATTGTATTTACATTGTATTGACTCACAATACAACTCTATCAAGTACACACTATTTGTCCTCAATTTCATAGTGCAAATTGAGGCTCAAAAAGGCTTATTAATAATTTTTCCAAATCACCCAGTTAGCAAGTAGAATTGAGATTCAAATCCAAGTCTGTCATGGACTTTTAACCTCCACACCTACTGCCACCATGAAATTATTAGAAGGCAATACAATACAGTCCTGTGTAATGACAGTAAGAAGGGAGGTGCAAACCATCACTGTAATCAGTATTCATCACCAGCATCTATCACCAAGTGTTAGCACAGACTTAGAATGTCTCAGTGAAGATTGAGAATTGGGAGTTTAAGGAGGTGATAATTCTAGAAAATTCAATGCAAATTAAAGTTTATGTTATTTCCCAGGCAAATTAGAACTTTATTTTTTTTTAATTAGAACTTTATTAATGATAATTCTTTGCTCTATTGGGAATTCAAGAGTAAACGACAGAAGTTAGATATGGGAATAAGAATGGTGACAAGAAATGAGTCATAGAGATGGCTGGACAGGCACACAAGGAGAAGGGAAGAGGGAGAAAAGCTCAATAGTTTCATTAGGTTATCAGAAAAACTAAATCACAGATACAAAGAGATCAGAGGTTTAAGAATTCTCAAAATATCCTCTTGGAGATGAAGAAATCAAGCCCTAAGAGGTTTAAGAACTTGGAAAAAGTGACACAGGGGCAGAATCAGATCTGTACCTTGGATCTGTTGGCCTCTAGTCTATGATGCTTACCCTATCGAACACTCAGCATCCCTCTCTGAATCTGAGTTTCATCTGCAATATAAGGAGTTTGGACTAGGTCAATGGTTCCCAAATACCAGTCTGTGAACTGGCCACATCAAAATCACTTGCAGAGCTTACACTGGGCTAAGCACCTGAATATCATGACTCCTCATAACGACTCTGAGTTAGGGCCTATTTAAATCCCCCTTTAAAAAATGGGAAATCACGGCATAGAAAGATAAAGCAATTCTCTCAGCGCATCTAAACTATTTAGTATAGAGCAGGGGCCCCAAGCAGACGGGTGATGCCAAAGTCCATTCTCTTAACCACTAGACCACAATGCCTCCATGGGATTAAACAGGGCAAGATGAGACAGAATAAGGTTTCTGCCCCAAAACTTTTTTTTTAATTTGTTTATTTACTTATTTATTTATGAGAGACACAGAGAGGCAGAAACACAGGCAGAAGGAGAAGCAGGCTCCACGCAGGGAGCCGGATGCAGGACTCAAACCCGGGACCCCGGGATCATGCCCTGGGCTGAAGGCAGACATGAGTGTCTGAGCCACCCAGCCATCCCTGCCCCAAAACTTTCAATAAAGATTCTAAACTTTCTTATACTTCTCGTTGATTACAGGAAAGGGAACCTTTATCTCCACGCACTTTCAGATGCAGACGATTCTTTTCTCTAAGTCTCAGGGAAGAAATCTCAATGATACCAGAAAGATAAAAGGCTAGACTGCATGGCAACAACAGACTAACACAGCCTCTCCGTGTGCCCCAAACAATATTATAATATCACCTTTGTTTCTCAGAAAGCACTTAAATATCTGGCAGTACTGGCCTAGCGGTCAGGAGACAGGATCAGAACCGTAGCTCTCTGCTACACCCCTTTTGAAATTTCTTCTGCCCTCTCCTCTCGATGAAACAGCTGACGATTTCAATTTTAGTGAAAACCTGCCTATTTGGGTCACGATTTTGTTCTGCTTTGGAGACTCGAGAGTATAATATCAAAGATACTTTGATTATCAAAGTCAGTGATCAATCCAGGAGCTTCCAAACTCCGATTTTACAAACCAGTAAAGGTTCCAAAATAAATTGAAAAATCTAACATAAAGCTGTCAACCTTTTCTTTTGCTAGGTAGGGATATCTAAAACCAAGCTACCACCTAAGAACCATTCTTTCATAAATAAAGGACACTTTAACACCAGAAAAGTAGGAAGAGTGATTCCAGAGTAAAGGACAGTTATTTAAATGAGTTCCCCTTTATGAAAAGCACACTACCTTCTCCTTACCTTTTTCATTTTACCAAGAACTTGATAAATTGAGATCTCATTCCAGCACCAGTCTACATACCCTGCTGTTTGGAAGCCAAAGAAACCTGTGGCCAAAAAGGCTGGGCCACTTGCTCAAGGTCACAGAACATGATTTTAATGAACTCTTGTCCTTTATCCAGGGAGATCTAAGTCACAGCCCATACAACACTCCTCCCTAGCCTGCAATTTGTTTTTAGGTTCCATTCCCAGACCACCTTGGAGCCTTCTTACCTCCTACAGCTGGCAGAAGAGAGTAAGTGAAAGAGGAAACCCAGGCCGTGACTCCTCCTCTGCTCCCCCCCCATTCTAGTTCGCTCAGAGGTGGACTCCGTAACCAACCAACTTCTGCTAAAAATACACCCTGGACTTTCAGAACTATGCAACATAACTTAAAAGTAGTTTCCTGATACAGGCAAAAAGAAGCGTGAGCATGAATTCAGTCTCTATAAAAAAGTCCCACACCCAAAGCTCAGGCTCTTAAATGCCAGTCTACAAGCTTAAAAAGTTCCCCAGGAACTAGAGCACCCCAGTCTCTTCCCCTGCACATTTTAACAAGCCCAGAAGTTGTAACATCTGCAAGACTTCAAAGCCCACATATTCCTATGAGTTGATGACAGCAAGAGCTACTTGGGATACACAGGCCCAGACAAGGAAAAAACTTCACATACTAACCCATACAGCACATGCGGCAAACCAGGTGGGCGTTGAACTCGTGCTCATCTTGGTAACTAGGCCACATGGCACTCTTGTGTCTGCTGACCCCACCCAAAAGGAGGGTGTTCCAAAGAACCTCCGGCTAGTGGTTCGTGCACCCTCTGCAGCTCCTCCAAAAAGTCTTCAAGGTAAACAGAGACAGCTAGCCAAAGGGCTATTCGAAGAGCAAAGAGAGACAGCAGAAGTAGAGAGACGTGGCTCCACCCACCACTTCCTAATGACCTCCTCCTCCCCTTGAGGTCAGAGAGGAAGCTCCTCCCTAGAGCACTTCCAAAAGCTGGGTTCAGGTATTCAGACAAAGAGCATCCCATTCAAAAGTGGCACCAGCTCAGTGTTTTCAGACCAAAGGCAGCATACGGAGATGGGAGCTTCATGTGAAAAAGTCCAGCCAAGTTACTGAGTAAGCCTGAACAGGTAGGAGGAGGCTGGTCTTTGGGTTACCCTCCATTTGCAGAGCCGAAGTTTGTGACCTGGCAAATCTTAGACAGCTGCAGGAGAGCTGGTAAGGTAGGACGGCTTACTGCCAAGTCAGGAATGGTGCAGCCGTTGCCCAACAAACTGTTCCTCTGGCTGGCCTCTTCTCAGGCAGAAGTACATATGAAGTGTTAACCAACTGAGAAGGTCCCACAATGGGAGAGACTATAACGGAGTGAATCCCATATGCTGTCCACTGCCGACAGACTCCCAGATTCTAAATGGAGCTTCATTTCCCCACATTTACAGCTGCCCGAAGGGAAGAGTACAATTTCTCCTCAATGACCCCACCTACTTCTCAGAGTAGCCCTGCCCCAGCCAGTCTCTCAGGTAGATCAGCAGGGCAGATTTCATCAACTTCAAAAATACTGTTTGCTTGTTGGTCCATTCTTTCTCCTCATCCAGCCAGGAACCTCATCCCCAAGTCCCCTTCCTCCTCCCAGAGCCTCCCACCCTGTCTCTGCAGTCAGTGCACTTAACTCAGCGGTGCCAGGAACCCCTTTATCCATCAGTGGAAGGCGGCTTGCTTGTTTGTCCAACTTGTTTTCTGAGTCCTGGCTAATTGTACCAGACACTGGAATGTTGAAGGAACACAATGAAGGGCTTTTTCATTCGGATGGCCCAGCCCATCTATCGCTTCTTCACACTTCTGATCCAACCAGGGGTTAGAAAAGCTGAGTCTCTGTTGAAGGCAGGAGAGCCGCCGATCCTGGCCCCACACTACTCAGAAAGGCTCCACTACAGATAAGGGCCTAATCACTGGCCCTCCGCCCCAGCTCCCTAAATAGAATGACTTCTTCAGGCTAAAGCTACTTCCAATCCTGTTCCTAAAGGCAGGGAGGGAGGGGCAACACCCAGGAAAGCCAGTTCGAAGAGATTAGCCCCAAAGACTGCAAGTGAAAAAGAGTAAACGTGAGCTTGCCTAGAGGCCACTCAATTTAAACATGCCCTGAGACCTGCCTCAGTACCCTGACAGCTTTCTTCACTCCCTACCGGGTAGCCCTCCCACCTACAAACTGCTAATAATCCTGTTACTACTTACTAATAACGGGACTCACAGCTGACTTTATCCCTCCTTGACTAAGCTCCCAGTCACCCCGATAACCTGAGACAACTCTACTCAGTTTGTTCTTCATATTAGACTTTTCTTAGTCAGTCTTGGACAGAAAGGGTCCTCCTAGAATTTACCTTGTCCTAAGAAGAGAAATGCATAAGAAATAGGGAAGAGAGAAGAAAAAGGAATAAATGTCTCCTGATTCATACTTAGTAACCTTTTCCATTATCAGATTTAAATTTCTTGAGCCTTGTATCTTCGATCTTCATATCCTGGTCTCTAACATATTTTGAAGGTGCTCAATAACCTAAGTTAAAATTAATTCAGCATCTACCATAACTGTTTTTTAATACTTTAAAAAGGCTAAGTAACTTGAGGGTGCCTGAGTGGCACAGCTGGTTAAGCATCCGACTCTTGGTTTCAACTCAGGTCATGATCTCAGGGTCGTGAGAGAGCTCCACATCTGTTTAGGACTCTCTCTCTCTCCCTCAGCAACACCTTCCCTCTCCCCCATTCACATGCTCGCTCTCTATCACTCTCTAAGTAATTAAAAAAAAATTTTAAAGGCTAAATAACTTGACCAATATTACATATCCATTTGTCCAGCTCCAAAGCTACAGTTCCTATTACACCCTACTGTTTCTGACAGGGACCTAATCCAGAATAACTACACTGCCATGAGGGGGCTGGGTATTTAAGGTGGCAGAATATTCCTCAGAAGATTAAGAAACAGAAATATTTGACTATAGCCAATTAGAGATTTAAGGCATATCCCAAATGAATAATGTGAGATAATTTTTAGAAATACTAAATAAGGGTAGCCTGGGTGGCTCAGCGGTTTAGCGCCGCCTTCAGTCCAGGGCATGATCCTGGAGTCCTGGGATCGAGTCCCACATCGGGCTCCCCGCGTGGAGCCTGCTTCTCCCTCTGCCTGTGTCTCTGCCTCTCTCTCTCTCTCTGTCTCTCATGAATAAATAAATAAAATATTTTAAAAAAAGAAAAGAAATACAAAATAATTCCAGAGTCTCTAAAAGTCAAAATAATCATCACCAGGTAAGGTTTGAAAAATGTGAACCAAAGCCTCCTCCCTGTTCCTCACTCCCCTGGGATCCAAACAGAATCTATGTCCTGTGAAGGCAATACAGACTGATGAAGTTAGGGTGGAGAGTCTTAGGGATGAGGTCAGTCTGACTGCCAGGAGGCAGGCCTTCCCTCCTAAGAGGTCCTGTGCCTCAAAAGGGAAGCTACTGCTGATAGCAAGACCTTGATTAAGACAGTCAGCTCTAAATTCAGAGGAGACCCGCCTGAGTAGTGATTACCCAGGTTATCCCCCCTTTTTTTGCCCAGCTTTTAGTCGTGTCATAGGTCATTGGGTGTCCAGAGATGTCAGGGGCAGGAAAAAGAGAATCTGGCTGCTACCTGTAGATATTTAAAATGTTGAATGGGGAAAAAAATAAAAAATAAAATGTTGAGTGAAAGGAAGAAATTCAAGTCAGTATTTCCATACACGGCTAGAAGTTATTGGAGAATTTACAAGCACTGACTTTCTTACAATAGCACAGGAAATTGAAGCTATACATTTATTTCCTTAAATGCCAGAATCACCTACGGTTAAGGATACTGAAGTGGACACAGAGTCTTTCCTTCTAAAATGTAAGACAATAATTCATAATGTATCACTAACTTTTTGCATACTCCCACATTGGCTTTTTTCACATTTCTTCATTCCCAACTGTAAAGACAAATATTTATACTTTGTCCATGCAGCATACAGAAAATTACTATGTCCTCAATGATTCCTTTTGTGGAAAAAGCATCATGAGTAGAGTAAACAAATTATATAGTTCTTGGAGCATCTGGCTGGCTTAGCTGCAAAAGCATGTGACCCCTGAACTCAGGGTCGTGAGTTCAAGCCCCACGTTGGGTGTAGATATTACTACTACTACTACTACTAATAATAATAATAATAATAAATATATACATACATACATACATACATAAAGCCCACAATCATATAGTCCTTACTATGGGCAGAATGTATTCTTAAAACTAACTCAAAACAACCATGCAGTATTATTAACCCCACTTACAGAGGAGGAAGCTCAAACCCAGACAGACTGACGTCAATCCATCAGCAGCGGCAGAGCTAGGATGATAACACAGGCAGTCTGATCCAGACCCTCAACCACAACTCCATGTCACATCCAAGTAAAGGCCAAATGATTGCTAGAAGCCACAGGAAATTAGAGACCTTAGTCTTTAATCCTCTCATTCAAAGGGAAATTTGAGGTGCAGAGGAAGTAAGTGACTGTCTAACATCTCATGTAGTCAGCAGAAGAGCCAGGACTTAGAATCCATGGCTCCTGACACCAAGTTTAGTGGTTTTCCTACACACTGCACAGATCTATAAAGAATAGCTAAGGAAAGAAAAAAGGCAAGGCTTCCACCTTGATTAAAACAGCTAATGGTAAAAAAAAAAAACACACAAAAACACAAAAACAAAAACAGCTAATGGTTTAGTTATCAGAGTAAAGATATATTAGATATATGACTGTTTACTAATTTACCGAATACCTGTTACATGCTTAACAAATTTTTAGATAAGATGAATGGAGGATGCTCAGCTAATGTCATAATAATCTCAAAAGGTGACACCAAATCTCACAGGACAAAATGTAATGACAACTCCTATGTCGTGTACTGAAGTTCAAGAAAACTAAAGGCATAGCAGTGTCTCTAGAGGGGTGATATCAGCAATTCATGTACTGTATCAGCATTTATGACTGATCTTAAGGTTAACAGACTCAAAGGTGTGATGGAGCTGATTTAGGGAAAAAAGAAAAGAAAAAAAAAGAAAAGAAAAAAGAAAAAGAAAAGAAAAGAAAACAGAAAAGAAAACAGAAAAGAAAAGAAGAGAGAAAAGAAAAAAGAAAAGAAAAGAAAAGAAAAGAGAAAAGGGATGCAAAAAAAAAAAGAAAGGGGATGCAGGAGAGGAAAGAAGGAAAGGAAAGGGAAAAAGGAAGGAAGGAAGGAAAAGATAGATAGATAGACAGATAATGCAATCTGAGGTTGCACTATGTTCGTATGGTCCAGATCCAGGGATTATAGCTGGTCTGCCTAGTGGGATGTTGGAAAATGGAAAGAACCTTAAGAAACTGGACTGTCCAACTCTTTTATTTTGCAGATTAAAAAAACAAGACAAAAAAAAAAAAAACAAGACCATAGAAAGGGACACATTTTTCCTTTGGTAAACACACAAAAATTAAAATGTACTTCTCAAGGAACCATAAAGCTTTTTTCTTGTTTATGTTATCATGATGTGAGATATTAATAAACTAAAACACAGGGCAGCTCTATATCATTCATACTGAAGCACCTACCTTGGGGCCCACATGTCAAGCTAAGCCAAGCCCTATAGGTATAAATGAATAGGACAAGTTCCCTGCTACAGCTTATATCGAATACTATCTTAATCCTTTCAATTTATTTGTTCAAGTAACATTTACTGACAGCTATTTTGTCTCAGACACTTGGGAAACTGAGATGAGTAAGAGTCCCTGCTCTTAAAAATCTTACACACTAATAGACTGTCATTAGTGGAGAGAGAGACAGACAAGCAGAACAAGATGACAATACAGGTTTGAATAAGAAGCACTAACACAGTGCCACTGACCCACAAAAGAGGAGCTCTTACTTCAGTGGAGGAAAGCTTTCCAGAGGCTCTAACTACTTACCTTGAAGGACAGGAATCAACTAGTCCAGTTGAAAAGAGGATATGGGCATTTGGGGTAGAGAACTACAAGTTTTTAAATGATGCTAGAGTACTAGGTGTTTGTAAGGCCAAGACAGGAAATAGAACTAGTGAAATAGGCAGGGAGCAGATCATAAAAACACCTTTTTTTTAAAGTTATCTCCACAACCAACATGGGGTTCAAATTCACAACCCTGAGATCAAGAGTCACATGCTCTACCCACCAAATCAGACAAGCGCCCCATAAAAACACCTTTATGTCATCCTGAAAAGTTTGAACTTTCTTCTTAAAAGCAGAGGGGAAGCACTGAAGGATTTTAAGCAGGAGAGTGATACAGACAGCTCTGTATTTTAGAAAGTTAACTCTGGCTACAGCTGAAACACAGGTGGGGGTGGGAAGGAGTATGGGGGAAATAGATTGTTTCAACAGCCCTAGGTATAAACATGAGGATGCAAACTAAAACAGTAGGAAGTGTTTGGAATAACAAGATAATATATGTGAATGTAAGTGTGGGCAAGGTATTTTGAAGACTATTTAAAAATCTAAATACTAATTGAAAGCAAAGTTCTATCTTACGAGTATTTTATGACTTCAATACAAACTGTCTATGTCTTCCTGTATCTTGTTTACAACTGCTGAAGAGACTATGATTTAGGAACGTGGTCCTAAGTTCCGGTTCTGTAAACAGAACTCACCAATGGACCCATAACATCTAGGAAAATGAAGGAATAGTGATCCATGACTCCTTCCCCACACTTCTGCTGTACTCCCTTCACCTCTCCACATGCACACCTGGCCTCCAAATTTTCAAAGCAAAACCAATCAATTTAACTGTCCAATGGGAATAATAAGGAGTTAGGGAATCATATATAGTAAATGGAGAAGGAAGAGTCTGGACTGGCAAAGATAGCCTTCAAACCTAAGCAAGCCTGACACCTAGAAGAGAAAGAACTTGATCTTTGCCAGGCTGAATTGGGACTAATGGGCCTAAGTTACAAAAGAGGTAACCTCCAGTTTAAAAAAGAATCCCTGTTACCAACACAGTGAATAGTCCATAGGTTGTATGTTCTACAATCACTTTTTCAAACAAATCTTATATGCAACTCAACATATAGAACATATAAAAACAGTATTTTAAAAAAATAAAGAGAGGATCCCTGGGTGGCTCAGCGGTTTAGAGCCTGCCTTTGGCCCAGGATGTGATCCCGGAGTCCTGGTATCAAGTCCCATGCGGGGCTTCTGCATGGAGCCTGCTTCTCCCTCTGCCTGTGTCTCTGCCTCTCTCTCTCTCTCTCTCTCTCTCTCTCTCTCTCTCTCTCCCTCTCCCTCTCTCTCTGTGGCTCTTGTGAATAAATGAATAAAATCTTTAAAAATAATAATTAATAAATAAATAAATAATAAAGATAAATAAAGCAGTGTTTAATAGTATAAATCAATTTTATAGGTTCAAATTTGTGTTGCATATTTTAAAGCTAAATGATATAACCACTCAAGTAATTTTGATTAAAATTAGAGATTAATTAATTACAGTTATATCCTTTGGTATCCAGTCTATTTCTAAGTTGCACTTTATCAGAGTGAACCCTTTTTTAAAAACTGGTTCATACAAATAGCAACAAACAGTAATAGTTTCACAGTGTGCCTGGTAATCTCAGGATATTATTCAAAAAAATTGATACAAGATACTGAAAGAATAGCAGAAATATTTGTTTCAATGTCAAATACTTTGGACATCTAAAATTGTGTACATCCTTTACAATACGTAAATATAGACTAGAAATGGGGGACAAGAAGCACAAAATCTTTTAGTACACACTCGGCCCAGTATTATAGTGTCATCACTTAGCAATGTGTAACCCATTCACTGTTATGGACTGAGCACCTGAGCCTTACCTAGAATTAACCAGGCACAGGACCTATGTTCTGTAGTATGTTCTGCAATAGGGAAACATTTCCAATTTAAAAAAAAAAAAAAAAAAAGACCAGATAAAAAGATACAAATTTCACTTTTTTAATAAACTGTACATTCATAAGGAGTTTAAATATGTACTTAGAGATGGTGGAGAAACTTTATTTTGGTGATATCCAACTGGCAAGTAGTATATTAGAGCATACGTGTTACTTTTTTTTTTTTTTTTAAGATTTTATTTATTTATTTGACAGAGAGAGAGCACAAGTAGGGAGAGTGATAGAGAGGGAGAAGCAGGCTCTCCTCTAAGCAGGGAGCCTAATTCAGGGCTCAGGGCTTGGATGACCTGAGCCAAAGACAATTAACTGACTGAGCCACCCAGGCATCCCGCATACGTGTTACTTTTAAAAACATTTTAAATAGATAAAATACATCTCAAAATTGAAATTAAAATAAATCTTAATTTATTTTAATTTATCTGGGTACAGAATCTCTTAAACACTTCTACAGAAGTTTTGGTATCTCTAATCTCCAATTATAAAACCCCTGCTCCAGTTTTACAGATAAATGAACACGGCACCTTCCCAACTATTAGGTACTAGAACCAAAGTTGTTTCACAAACATAAAAAACTTTTACAATTTATTTTTCTTTTTATTTCGATGCATTTTATGGATGTTTACAAAATGCATTTTCTAAAACATAAAAAAGAAAGCACTTGAAAGATAGGGCTCTGACTCCTAAGTATCATAGAAAATCCTATACTGAAGATAAACTTTTAAAATATTAATCAATTAGTGGTTTAAAAATGTCATTACTACCGTGCACAGGGAAAGGAAAGGAGCAGGCTCCTTCTAGATGGCAATTACTTTCTCATTGCATATGAAATAGTATATAGGGCCAAATAATTCATGCCTGTCTGCTCCTTTCTTTCTAAGATCAAGTACAGGCTTACATTTCAGGAAAGTCACTTTGGGCTATCTCCTTAAACACATCACCACACAAGCTAAACATATTTCTAAATGTCTGTTTTTGCTGATATAGACACATGCTGGGATCTGAATATTTAGTCAAAAGCTTTTCTGGGACTTACTGGAAAGGACACTGAGGAATGACTGAATCTAATTCTAATGCTGTCAAGCATTCATGAACTTTTAATAGAAAGCGAAGTAATAAGCCATCAAATCTCCATCTTAACTTGTAAGACACAAAGGAACAAGTATCTGAATACTTTGGTTTGAAGGTAGTAGGCAGATTACAAGGACAGTCCTGAAGGCACTGTGATCCGTGGGTGGACTCCAGAAGAAGCCAGTCTTTATTAGTCCTCAACCATGGAGATTCAGAATTAGCTAAACATGAGGCTGATTCCTGCACTGGGCTTTTAGAAATCAAAGGCATATAATGTAATTAATACCAAATACGAGGAGAAAGAAGGGTCTGCTTTTTTTTTTTTTAAAATCAGGGCCTGACTCCCTGGGGAAAAGAATAGTTAACTTCATGGCATTGAACAGGATGACTTAGATAAACAAGTAAACTCTACTGCTGCCTGAAGGGAAAGGAACAATTTTAATCTACCAAAGAGAACAGAGGCACCTTGGTAGGGACACCACTCACCCCTTCCTCTCACTGGCCTTTCCTCCTCTGTCTTTACTTATCTGAAAATACACCAAATCCAGAAACTTCTCTAATCCCACAAGTTTTCTCCTATCTCTACCTAAAAGGGTGATAGAATCACTGTATGTGTTTGGTTAAAGACAGAGATCCAGAAGCCACTTTGAGATTGTGAGAAAGTGGGGAAAGGAAGAGCTTGACTCTCTGAGGAAGGACCCAAGTCAGCACAGTTGCCACTTCCCTCAGCTTGGAGTCCAGACATCACCTCATCAAACCAGCACCCTCCAGCAGACAGCTGCACAGAACAGGGAAGAGTCCAGGTCTCAAACTAGTCCCAGGGTGGCCCAGTTTCCTCAGTAGGTCCAAACACGCATAAAGTCTCAGCACCCCAGCTGAGAAGAGGTACTGGCCCTTTAAGGAAAGCCACTGGGAAGCCCTCTGTCATTTACCCCACCCTCAAACGCCCCCCCAGTAGATTTAAAGAATAACTGGGTTCACACATTACCTGCTCTGCCTCTGGCACATCTCTTCCAGTACAGGACACCGGCAATCCCAAGAACATGAGTCAAAATAAAGATGGTTGATGGCAAATAAGATGAATCTAAGAGCGGCATTTCCAGGCCCGGCTTTCCTCCTCCCCTGAGTTGAGCCACAAGCCCACAGCTCGGCGCAGGCCTCCGAATGCCTTTCTCCTGAGGTTACTGCTGTCCTGTCCCAAACTGTCAGCACAGAGGCGGCGGCCCCAGCAGTGTTGTCAGAAACTTCCTGGCGGCTTCTCCTCCATCTCGCCCCTGACTGAAGGGCAGCCCTAGATGGGGCTAACACCGCACAGTGTTTCTCAGACAAAGCCCAGGAAACAACTGGCCAGGGGGGGAGGGGAAGGAGGAACCAGGAGAGTGAAAAGGAGCGCCTAAGCTAGTGCTGGGCTGACTCAAATTTCTATCTTTGGCATCCTCTGTCCAGCTTAAACAAACAAACCTCAGACCCTTCTATAAGAAGGGGGGGTGTCAGAGGACGTCACACTCTTAACTTTCCATTCCCCGCCAGGCTGGAACGCCAGGCTTCAGGATGAAGCCAAAAGAAAAAAGTCACAGAATTACTAGGCAATCACTTGTGGGGAGGAGTTAAAAGTACACAAGGACGTATTTTAAGTGTCCATGAGTAGTACCCTGGCCAGTCGGGACAACCCTTCCACACCCACGGCCTAGGAGGAGGAGGAGAGGCGCCAGAGCATCACATACACAGCAAGCTCCAGGAGACAGATCTGACATCACGGAGCGATGAAGATGAACGAGGAGGACAAAAAAAAACCAGTGTTTTCAGAGTTGGAAAATCCACCACTAGCTGCCCAAGGGGATACGGGGAATAGCTGCTCAATGACAGTAGAAAACAATGCCTTCCACAAAACTAAGGCCTGCTGACAAATGAAAACCTGATACGGAGGCTGTAGCAACAACTGAAAACACTTTACCACCACATACCTACTAGAAGGACTAAAATTAAAAAGATCGATTATATCAAGTCTTGGCAAGGATATGAAGCAACTGGAACTTTCATACAGTGCTGGTGAGGGTGTAAATCGGCACAACTGGTTTGGCAGTTTCTGGTTTGGCAATTTCTTATAGAGTGATGCATCACATACCAAATGATCGGGCAATATCACTCCTAGGATTTACCCAAGAAAAGTGAAAACATTGTGTTCACAGAAAAACCTGTATGTAAACTAAGAGCAGCTTTATTCAAAATAATGAAAATCTGGAAACAGCCCAAAATCCATGAACTGGTGGACTAATAAACAAATCACAGGGCGTCCATACAATGGACTACAACATGGCAATAAAAAAGGAACAACCTACGGCTACCACAGCCTGGATGACTCTCAAGAGCACTGTGCTACATGGAAGAAGCCAAACACAAAAGGCTACATACTGTATGGTTCCATCCACGTGACATTCTAGAAAAGCAAAACTATACATAGGACAGAAAGCAGGTAACTGGTTGCCAAGGTCTGGGGGTGAGGGAAGGAACAAACTACAAAAAACACAAGGGAACTTTTTGTGGTAATGGTTCCTTAAACTGTATGCATTTGTCAAAATCCACTGGATTGTACACCCAAAATGGTGACTTTAGTTGCACATAAAATATACTTCAATAAACCTAACACACTGAAAACCTGGAAAGAAGTTCACACAGCCTAAGTTGAATATGCAAAGGCCTCCTTGTACCACTGTTCCTCTTGTCACCTACTTTTCTCTGAAGAGATTTTTTATAAAATGAAGTGTGGATACAAAACATAACACAGAAGACCCAATAGCGAGGAACACATCTAACATCCTCTGTGACACCTTTCACTCGGGGAAGAGTTATAGCTTCTCCTACTAACAAACTAGTTCTTTATTTATTCCTATGGTGCCTTTTATACTATGGTATGTAAATATGCTGTATTCTCTCACAAATAAGCCTTAAAAACACAAATTGTTTTAATATCCATAAAGTTACCCTTATTTATTTTATTTATTTGGGGGGAATAGGGGGAGAGAAAGAATCTTGGGCAGGGGGGCTCAATGCCTAGTGCAGAGCTGGACATGGGGCTCCATCTCACAACCCTAAGATCATGACCTGAACTGAAATCAAGAGTCAGACGCTCGGGGGGTGGGGGTGAATGGGTGACGGGCACTGAGGGGGGGCACTTGACGGGATGAGCATTGGGTGTTATTCTGTATGTTGGTAAATTGAACACCAATAAAAAATAAATTTATTATTAAAAAAAAAAGTCAGACGCTTAAGCGACTGAGCCACTCAGGTGGTTCATTCCTTTATTTGTTTAAAGCTATAAGAAAAATAAATAAAAGAGGAAGTGTTTTAGATTTGAATAATCTATTAAACAAAGGGATAATAAAGGGCCCTTGATGGGTGAACAAATGCAATATATTTTAATCTGGCATCCAGATCATCTATAATTTTGTGCGAACCCATATCTCATTTATCCAATATTTACTGTTTACTCTGTTTCAGGCTCTGTTCTAGATACTGGGAACAATGAATAAAACAAAGACCTTGCTTTCATGAGGCTTATATATGAGTAGGAGAAGATGGAAAGTAAACACAAACAAACACATATACAGTTTGTCAGACAAATATAATGGAGAACACTAAAAGAGATGAAGAGGAGAAGGGAGTGTCAGTAGGGTCAAGTTTCCCGTTTTATATATAAGATGTTCAGGGAAGGCTTCTCTAATAAGATGGCATTTAAGCAGAGACCTAAAGAATATGAGCAAACCAATCATATGGCTATCTAGAGAAAAGATGAGCCAAATTTTTTAAGAAGCAAGTGCAAAAGGCAAAAGTAGATTTGGTGTGTTCAAGGAACATGGGGAAAACTATATTGATTGGAGCCCACAGAGAAAAGGGGAGAATGTCAAGAGATGAAGCAAGAGAGATTATCAGATCACCTACATCTGTATAGGCCACTCGTAAAGACTTTGGCTTTTATTCTAAATGAAGTAGGAAACCTTTGGAAAGTTTTGTGTGAGTGTGTGACAGGATTTTAAAAAGAACCCCCCTTGCTGCTAAACTGAGAAGAGACTATTGAGAGGCAAGAATGGGAGCAGGGCCACTAGTTAAAATGCCATTACAACAATGTAAGTGAAAACTGGTGGCTGAAAAACAATAGCTGGGACCAGAGTGTGGTGTTAGAGCTGGCAAGATGTGGTCATATTCTGGATAAATTATAAAGGAAGAGTCATCAGAATTTGCTCATAGACTGGATGTGGGGTGAGGACAGAGCCATGGACAGAGCCTTGGCACTAAGAGTTAAGGCCTGAGAAACTGAATGAACAGAACTGCTACTTCCTGAGATGGGAAAGACCATTGGAGAAGCAAAGGGTTTGGGCCTCACTGGTGGTTGTAGTTGTTTTTGTTTTGTTTTGTTTTGTTTTTTTGTTTTTTTTTTTTTTTTTGAGGAGGGGGCAGAAATTCTCTTTTGGATATAGCAGATTTGAAATGCTAGTAGACATACCAGTAGAACTTTGAATATGCAACTGAATATCTGAATCTAGAGTTCCAGGAGAGACCCAGGATGAGTTTTAAAGCCAGAAAATCAGGTGAGATCACTTGGGGAGTGAAGAGAGAGAGAGAGGAGATGAAGTTCATGGACTAAGTGTGGAAAACCCTACAACATTAGATAGGGAAGAGGAAGAACCATCGAAAGAGAAACCAGTGGATTAGGAAAACCAAAAGATCATGATGCCCCAGAAGCCAGGGGAAGGAAGTGTTTTAAGAAGAAGTAATTAGGGGCACCTGGCTAGCTCTGTTGGGGGAGTGTGTGACTCTTGAGCTAAGGGTTGTAGGTTTGAGGTCCATGTAGAGTGTAGAGATTACCTAAAAATAAAATCTTAAAAAAGAAAGAAGTAATTAATCATTGCCAAAGCTCTTAATGCGTCATGATGAAGATCAAGAATGGACCACTGAGGGACGCCCGGATGGCTCAGCGGTTTAGCGTCTGCCTTTGGCTCAGGGAGTGACCCTGAGTCCCAGGATCAAGTCCCACATCGGGCTCCCTGCATGGAGCTTGCTTCTCCCTCTGCCTGTGTCTCTGCCTCTCTCTCTCTCTGTGTCTCTCATGAATAAATAAATAAAATCTTAAAAAAAAAAAAAAAGGGACCACTGAATTTAGGGATGTGGAGGTTGCTAGTGACTTTAATAAGGGGAGTTTTGATGCCAGAAAAGACCTGACTGGAGTGATTCATGAGAGAATGGGATTTAGAGGGCTATGACGAACAGCATGGTGACTACAGGTAAAAATTTTTTGATAGATTGCATATGTGAAAGCTGTGAAGAGAGTGTATCTTAAAAGTGCTCATCACAAGGGGGGAAAAAAACTTTTTGGTATCTATATAAGGTGACAGATGGTAACCAGACTTACTGTAGTAATCATTTTGCAAGATATGCAAATATCAAAGTATTATGTTGTACACCTGAAACTAATATAATGTGTCAATTATACCTCAAATATAATTTTTAAAAGTTAAATGTAAAAAAGAGAGAAGGAGGGGAAAAATTAGTGACAATGAAGTGAAAAATACTCAAGAACTTTGCTGTAAAACAAAAGCAGAGAGGGATGTACGGTCAAGAGAACTTTTCTTGACATGTGAAATGTATTAGTGTTTGCTGAAAAGAATAAGAGCAACAGAAGGAAAATGGATAGTGGAATCCAGGGGAGACTAAACCAGAGCTCCCTCTGGAGCAGGGCTCTCTTGCGAAACAGAACATTTTGTTCATTCATTCAATTTAAAAACACAGAGCATAAAGCTAGACACGGTGGACACAAAGATGATGATAATGACCCACGTCTTGCTGTTGGAGAAGCCCCGGAGCTTTGATAGCCAAAGAAGTACTTGCTTGGAAGGGCATTTATAATAATATACTATACTAATACTATGATATGCTAACATGTATTGAGTGGCAACTAGAAAACACTTTCACATCTGTTACTTCATTCAACTCTGACAATATTATTAGCATTAATGCTATATTATACATTATTAATTATTATTATAAATGGGGATATTTTATAAATCAAGAACTTGGGGCTCACAACATTTTGTCACCTATACTCAAATTTTAAAGTTTTATTATAAATAAAAAATATTTTTTAAAGAGAAACTGGGGCTCAGAAAAGTCAAGTTATTTTGCCCAAAGTCACAAAGTAAGAAGATGAACTGACATCTGAACTTTTATCTGCCTGATTTTAAATCAATGTATTTTATCACACTGTCTTCCTTTACTAAAATGTTCTGGCAAACTAAGTACATCAACTTAAACTTAGATATGTATATGTCTGGGATACTTCCTCTTTACAAGGCTTTGTACACAGCCCCACCCTGCTCTAAGGAAAGAACTTCAACACACAGCACAGTGCTAGTGCTGCCTATATCACCATTGTACAACTGTCTTTTTGCAGTCTTATAAATATCTTTACTATGTTTTCATTTCCTAAAGTAAAAGCCATTTCTCTACCTTATTCTACTACCAGAAGCCATTGCAAAACTATCTTAATTAGAAAATCACATATCATGCTTGTGCCGTCAAAAATACCTAGATAAAAAATCCAAAGCACTCGAATGTCAAGACACATTCTGAACCTACTGTTATTATTAGAGAAGACAATGAAAGGTATCCAAAGCCATTTGCTCTTCATAAGATGGCACCCTATACCTTGGATACACCATTTTTCTACATGTTTCCAGCCTCTGTGTGTATGTACATTTGTCTAGAGGGAGAAAGAAGGACTGCCTTTGTGAAAACAAAATGAATTTTTCACTTAACAAAACTAAAATGGATCTGTGTGCTGTCATTTATAGGAAGTGGTTAGAGGCTGGCAGGAGGGAGTGACTCGGGGTTTTTTTTAGAGATCATTTATTATACAAAGAATGAGCCATTTAAAGTCATATTTAGCACCCCCCAGGATATCCCTTCCATACAGCCATTAGGCAGGGCCCCAAACCACCAAAGAAGCCCTGTAAAAAGCAAGACTCTAAACTTCATTAAGATTTTAGATCTGCCTCTCTTTAGGGTTACTTCACTCATGAGAATTTAGGATGGTCACCCACAACCATTACCCACAAGAAATCTCAAAACAAGGCAACACCTCAGAATCACTAACATTTGCAACTGAGATGAAAGGAAGCCTGTGAAAGGGGGCGCCGCAACTGTTACTCACACTGCCATGGAGTTATACCTGGTCTCAAAAAGCTTGTGGACAGGGCAGCCTGGGTGGCTCAGCGGTTTAGTGCCGCTTTCAGCCCAGGGGCGTGATCCTGGAGACCCGAGATCGAGTCCCACATCAGGCTCCCTGCATGGAGCCAGGTTCTCCCTCTGCCTGTGTCTCTGCCCCTCTCTCTGTCTCTCATGAAAAAATAAATATAATATAATATAATATAATTAAAATAAAATAAAATAAATAAAATAAGCTTGTGGACAAGCCTCTTAACTTGAGCAGATATGGACTAAAACTCTAAGACTCATTTAAAAGACTAAAATCTGGGAAAACAATGCTTACAAAGAGGAGGCATTTTTCAAACAACAAATATACCTCAGATTAAAAATTTGGTAGAGACTGGGGGTGCCTGGGTGGCTCAGTTGTTAAACATCCAACTCCTGATTTCAGCTCAGGTCATGAACTCAGGGTTGTGGAGCCTACTTAGAGTTCTCTCTCTCCTTCTCCCTCTACCTCCCGACCGCCTCCACTTGCAGGAGCACACACCTTCTCTCTCTCTCTCTCCTTAAAAAAAAAAAAAAAAAAAAATTCAGAGACTAGCGTATGACTAATAGCACTGGAAACCCCAGGCTTCTGAAAATGGCAGGATCCAGGCATCAAAGCCTGGCCCTGAGCTCTGGTCATCTGTCTCCTTCCATGAGTCCAGTAGGCAGAAGGACTTGTGTTTCACAGGAGCTAATCAGAAGACACTGTGACTCCTGGCTCTAATGTCTAGCAATGTGGGATTTTGACAACAATCAATACACGAAGGCCCAGAAATACCTACAAAGAATATTCTACATACCCAAGTGTGCCTGAAAATAGTAATGTTAGAAAACTCTCCCAAATTTCTTGCTCAGTAATCTAGATTCCATAAGCTTTATAGTAGCAAGGTAATTACAAGCTCAGTCTAAAGTCACATCACCTAAGTTCAAATCCAGACTATGTTTATGTCACATTAGCACTTTTGGGCAAATTATTTAATTAACCTCACACAGCCTCAATTTCCTCATCTGTAAAATGACACTACTAATAATAACCGTCTCATAGAGCTGTAGTGAGTATTAAATGAGTTAATATATTTATGGTGCTTAGATAATGCCTGGCAAACAACCTGTGCTAAATAATTATTTGCTATTATTATTATTTGAAGGAGCAGCATACAAACCACATCTGACCACAAAGACCTCTGAATACTGTGCAGACTGCACAAAACCTTAATAAATTGATTATCTCTCTAACTTGCCTAATCCCAGTCTCCAACATGCCAATCCTGTCCACATTCGCTGTGAGTTTAATTTCCCTGACACATGCGTAATGACCAGTACATCTTAAATGCTTAATAAATATCCATTTGTAATTTTATTCTAAAACTTTCAATTCCTCACTGTCAGCAAATTAAATCCAAAAATCTCCGGGCTTTACAATATTTTCCTCATTTACTCTAGAATGTATTTCCTTCTCATTCCCTCAAGTCAAAATCCCATTTGTATAGACCAGCTTAAAACCAATTCCATAGAATTTTCCCTGGTGACTCCCTCCATCCCACCCTCTCTTGAGATTATATTATACTTTGTTTGCTTATTTTTACTCTCTCACTCAAGTTTTTGAAGCTAGATGAATTCTGCTCTCCTATATGAAATCTCATCCCTAAACAACTATTTGTGTAATGAGTGAATTAATTAATTAATGAACAAGAAGAGTCCAAAAGAGCACTGTGAGAGCCAAGGGTATAAGGGTGGAACATACTGAAAAGAACTAAACAAGGTCCCATAAACCATGAAGAGTCACAAAATATAAGTATTTCTTGGGAATGCATCTATTTTGACTGCAAAAAACATACTAGAGAGAGCAAATGCCTGGAAAATTATCCATCTTACAGCAGGAATAACTCACTATTCTCTAGATGGCCCAGCAGATAACACACACTAACAAAGAAGCTGAACCACTTTTAACACCAGAATTCTAAATCCACTTGGGAGTTTTAGGAAAAAAATGACTCCAAGAACACAGTAGAAATTTTGCTTTTTCTTAAAGCTGGCAAAAAACTGATTTACTGATCCAGAAATTTCACAAGAACATCTAGAACACTCTGTATTTTATTTTTTAAATGGAGAACAGAAAGGGCACCCAGGGGATGCAGTCAATTTAACATCTGACTCTTGTTTTGGGGAGGTCGTGATCTCTAGGTTGTGAGTCTCCACGTTGTGGGTCGGGGTTCAAACATCATCCAGCTCTGTGCTCAACAGGGAGTCTGCTTGAGATTCATTCTCTCCTCGTCTGCCCCTCTCACTCTCTCTCTCTCTCTCTCTCTCTCAAATAAATAAATCTTTTTTAAAAACGGAGGACAGAAGACAGTGGATCACCATTTTTAAAGATTTTTATTTTAAGTAATGTCTACAGCCGATGTGGGACTGAAACTTACAACAGGTCAAGAGGCACATGCTCGAATGACCGAGCCAGCCAGGCGCCCCTAGAAAACCCATTCTTAGAACCCAAGTGCCTCTTTCTCTGCCCAGAGTTCTCAACTTAACACATTCTGTTAGCCAAACCTAGATTCAAATTCTGACTTCACAGTTTCTAGCTGTGTGTCTTTGAGTGAATTACTTAATCTTTTTCATTCTCAGTTTCTTCATCTGTAAAATGGGAATAATAAAATCACCTCTTCATGGTGTTACAGTGGGGATAAAGGGAGAAAACACATGCACTATCTGGCCCACCAGATAGCATTCACTATTGACTTTTTTTTTAAAGCATTAAAAATTATCTCATTAATGTTAGCTATTGTTGTTATTGTTACTCTACTCAAGCTTTTATACCCCAACAGGGTATCGAGACAACTTCAGTGGCCAATGCTAAGAGGTAAGTCAACGTAAAATGTGTGGTATTTAACAGCTCTAAGCTGCCAACTCAATGAATAAATCAAATAAGGTTTCAATGGCATTGCTTCAAAAAGGGAAAGGACAAAAATATTTAGTCCATCTTAAAATCCATATTATTATTGTAAATAATCTCTCTTCAAGAATCTGATTATTCACTGAACATGGGTGTTTGCCAGCTTTCCTCCTCTTGCTTGGCAGAAGGAATAAGATAATAACTACTCAGACTTTGCCAGAAATGCCTTCCTGGCCTTCTCTACCCATTTCGACTTTCCATTTATTCCATAAATCCTTCACTAACATTGATTTCTTCCAGTAGGGAGCCGGTGAGGCCAGCAATGAGGTTATGTCATTGAAGGTATTTGGAGAGCAATCAGAGAGAGGTCGGAGTCAGGAGGGGGAGGGGCAAGATGGCGGAAGAGCAGGGTCCCCAAATCACCTGTCCCCACCAAATTACCCAGATAACCTTCAAACCATCCTGAAAATCTACGAATTCGGCCTGAGATGTAAAGAGAGACCAGCTGGAATGCTACAGTGAGAAGAGTCTGCGCTTCTATCAAGGTAGGAAGACGGGGAAAAAGAAATAAAGAAACAAAAGGCCTCCGAGGGGGAGGGGCCCCGCGAGGAGCCGGGCTGAGGCCGGGGCGAGTGTCCCCAGGACAGGAGAGCCCCGTCCCGGAGGAGCAGGAGCTGCACCAACCTTCCCGGGCGGAAAGGGGCCCGCAGGGAGTTGGAGCAGGACCCAGGAGAGCGGGGATGCCCTCGGGCTCCCGGGGACACTAACAGACACCTGCGAGCGCAGGAGAGTGCGCCGAGCTCCCTAAGGGCTGCAGCGCGCACCGCGGGACCGGAGCAGGAGCAGCTCCGAGGGCTCGGGAGCGGCTCCGCGGAGGGGGCTGCGGGGCGGGAGCGCGAATCCAACATCGCAGGCCCCGGAGCACAGGGCGCCGGGACACAGCCCAGGATCCGGCCTCCCCCTGGGACAGGCAGAGGCCGGGAGGGCCCAGGACAGCAAGGACGCTCCTGCCCCAAGCCGAGCAGATCAGCGGCCCCGCCCCGGAGCCTCCAGGCCCTGTAGACGGAGAACCGAGAGCCCGAGCCCCGTAGTTCCTGCGGAGGCTAAATCCAGGCTTCCAGAGTTGCCATAGCAACTGCGGCTGTTCCTCCTGGGGCCCCACGGGGTAAACAACCCCCGCTGAGCCCGGCAGCAGGCAGGGGCAGAGCAGCTCCCCCAAGTGCTAACACCTGAAAATCAGCACAGCAGGCCCCTCCCCCAGAAGACCAGCCAGAGGGACCAGTGATACTCCCCCGTGTTCCAATACAACTTGTTTTTGGCCACTCTGCACTGAGCAAAATGACTAGAAGGAAACCTCACCTCAAAAGAAAGAATCAGAAACAGCCCTCTCTCCCACAGAGTTACAAAATCTGGATTACACTTCAATGTCAGAAAGCCAATTCAGAAGCACTATTCTACAGCTACTGGTGGCTCTAGAAAAAAGCATTAAGGCCTCACGAGACTTCATGACTGCAGAATTTAGATCCAATCAGGCAGAAATTAAAAATCAATTGAATGAGATGCAATCCAAACTAGAAGTCCTAACGACGAGGGTTAACGAGGTGGAAGAACGAGTGAGTGACATAGAAGACAAGTTAATGGCAAAGAGGGAAACTGAGGAAAAAAGAGACAATCAATTAAGGGACCATGAAAACAGATTAAGGCAAATAAATGACAGTCTAAGGAAGAAAAACCTACGTTTAATTGGGGTTCCCGAGGGCGCCGAAAGGGCCAGAGGGCCAGAATATGTATTTGAACAAATCCTAGCTGAAAACTTTCCTAATCTGGGAAGGGAAACAGGCATTCAGATCCAGGAAATAGAGAGATCCCCCCCTAAAATCAATAAAAACCGTTCAACACCTCGACATTTAATAGTGAAGCTTGCAAATTCCAAAGATAAAGAGAAGATCCTTAAAGCAGCAAGAGACAAGAAGTCCCTGACTTTCATGGGGAGGAATATTAGGGTAACAGCAGACCTCTCCACAGAGACCTGGCAGGCCAGAAAGGGCTGGCAGGATATATTCAGGGTCCTAAATGAGAAGAACATGCAACCAAGAATACTTTATCCAGCAAGGCTCTCATTCAAAATGGAAGGAGAGCTAAAGAGCTTCCAAGACAGGCAGGAACTGAAAGAATATGTGACCTCCAAACCAGCTCTGCAAGAAATTTTAAGGGGGACTCTTAAAACTCCCCTTTAAGAAGAAGTTCAGTGGAACAATCCACAAAAACAAGGACTAAATAGATATCATGATGACACTAAACTCATATCTGTCAATAGTAACTGTGAACGTGAATGGGCTTAATGACCCCATCAAAAGGCGCAGGGTTTCAGACTGGATAAAAAAGCAGGACCCATCTATTTGCTGTCTACAAGAGACTCATTTTAGACAGAAGGACACCTACAACCTGAAAATAAAAGGTTGGAGAACCATTTACCATTCAAATGGTTCTCAAAATATACCCTAAAAACTATAGAACACTTCTGAAAGAAATTGAGGAAGACACAAAGAGATGGAAAAATATTCCATGCTCATGGATTGGAAGAATTAATATTGTGAAAATGTCAATGTTACCCAGGGCAATTTACACGTATAATGCAATCCCTATCAAAATACCATGGACTTTCTTCAGAGACTTAGAACAAATTATTTTAAGATTTGTGTGGAATCAGAAAAGACCCCAAACAGCCAGGGGAATTTAAAAAAAAGAAAACCATATCTGGGGGCATCACAATGCCAGATTTCAGGTTGTACTACAAAGCTGTGTTCATCAAGACAGTGTGGTACTGGCACAAAAACAGACATATAGATCAATGGAACAGAACAGAGAACCCAGAAGTGGACCCTGAACTTTATGGTCAACTAATATACGATAAAGGAGGAAAGACGATCCACTGGAAGAAAGACACTCTCTTCAATAAATGGTGCTGGGAAAATTGGACATCCACATGCAGAAGAATGAAACTGGACCACTCTCTTGCACCATACACAAAGATAAACTCAAAATAGATGAAAGATCTAAATGTGAGACAAGATCCCATCAAAATCCCAGAGGAGAACTCAGGCAACACCCTTTTTGAACTTGGCCACAGTAACCGGAGAAGGACAAACAGTGTATGTTCTCATTCATTTGGGGAATATGAATAATAGTGAAAGGGAATATAAGGGAAGGGAGAAGAAATGTGTGAGAAATATCAGAAAGGGAGACAGAACATAAAGACTTCTAACTCTGGGAAATGAACTAGGGGTGGTGGAGGGGGAGGAGGGCGGGGGGTGGGGGTGAATGGGTGACGGGCGCTGAGGGGTACACTTGACGGGATGAGCACTGGGTGTTATTCTGTATGTTGGTAAATTGAACACCAATAAAAATTAATTTATAAAAAAAAAAAAAAAAAAAAGAATCTGATTATTTCCCCCCACAAAGTAATAATGAGATCTAGCTATTAAGTTTTTTCCAGGAAACTCTGGTAGCCAGTATCTTAAATAAATGGAGAAAATTCAAGGGAAAGAAGCTTTGTCCATGGAGATTGCTCCTGAATTTTGCTAAGGATTGTTATTTTTATCCAGAAATATCCCTCATTCCAAGTGAATTCATGATGGAGAGTTAGCATCTGACTCCTATCCAGCCTAAACACATTTTTAAAATGCTTTCCCAAATAAAAATGGTTTCAATGGCAAACATCTTTTAGTGTGGTCTGGCTAAGAAATATGTGATCCACTTTAGTTTCTCGGAAACACCTTGGAATGCAAGAGGGCAGAATGGGCATGTGGCTGACAAAGGGTGAGGACCTCAACAATAAGAATAAGGTAAACAGGCAGGCTTTAGAATGATAATTGCTAGTTATATTCAAGACTCAGAAGAAGAGTCCAGGCAACGATGATAAGAGGTAGGTAAGTGAGACCAACTTAAACTACTTATCCATGGAAACCAAGCTTTGCACACAAACAGCTAATTTTAGATCTCTGCGAGATTGTTTTCTAGATCCTAGCAGTAGTCCTAAATGATAAAGAGGGAAAACTTAACACCTGAAGACAAAGATTTGTCAGTTTTATACCTGCGGACCCCCAGAGCCTGCTCTGAACCCTAATCCACAACACAAGAATCATTTTGGTTTTTCTCAGGAGAATCTAACACCAGGCTTTCTCTCTCTCAGGAGAATCAGATCACCAGGCCTGATCTTCTAAACTGAACTTCAGTTTCCTAAAGTGTACAATGTGTATAAATGTACCCGTTTCTCAGGGTTGTAGGTAGGTACACACCAGATGCTTAACAGTTTTCTTCCCCGGTTTCCTTTGATTTTTTTGAAAAGTCTCTTCCAGTCTTATTTATAAAACCAATTCCACCTCAGTCTTGGTTTCTTGCTTCACCTAGCGCTTGAAATAATCTGTTCTTCAAATACTCAATAGATAGATATTTTTCTTTCTTTTTATTGGATTTTTTATTTTTCTAATTTTGTAAATTTGTATTATTTTCATGTTCAAAATTAGACATCTTAAAATGATCGGTGTACACCTGACACTGATATAATACTGTATGCTAACTGTACTGGAATTTAAAAAATTAAAAGAATATTTCATATCCCTTTCAGTTCCTTTCCATTGTGGAATCTTCAAGTAGTTACAGCTTTATAAAAAAAAATTGCTTTACCTTGCACTCTTTGACTACAAATATTACCAGAGACTATTCCTAACAGAGGGCCCCCCATAGGCATCCATTTCTTTCTTTATAGCTTGGGATTGCCCCTGGAAATCTCTTAGATCCAGTTGTCATTGGATCCACAAAATTCTTAATACAAGTTCACATTTTTAGGATGCCTGGGTGGCTCAGCAGTTTAGCACCGCCTTCAGTCCAGGGCGTGATCCTAGAGTCCTGGGAGGGATCATGGAGTCTCGGGATGGAGTAGCATGTCGGGCTCCCTGCATGGAGCCTGCTTCTCCCTCGGCCTGTGTCTCTGCCTCTCTCTTTCTCTGTGTCTCTCATGAATAAATAAATAAAATCTTAAAAAAAAAAAGTCCACATTTTTTATTTCTGCTCTAATATTAAAAAAAAGTGCTCAATATACAAAGGGGCCACAATAAAGACAAGGAATTTTTTTTTTTAAAGATGAGGAATCTGGCAGTTTCTCTCATTTAGAGCTTAAACCCCCAGTGACCCCTACTGGACAAAGATGGACACAGAAGACTGAATTTTATAACCAAGACCAAAGATTCTGTGACTGCTTTTATTCTATTTGTGTGAAATTCACACACATAGCATTTTCATTACACAAGCTCAAGCTTGCTTCAAAACCCACACACACGACATAAAAGGCAGAGATGCTAGGTCCAGTCAGTTCACTCCTTCCATGAAAACATTCTCACCTCAAAGTTGGTTGGCTTACTGGCTGCGCCAACTTGATCCCCAGTATTCAGAACTTTGTGAGATTTTTTTTTAAGATTTTATTTATTTGACACAGAACAAGCAGGGGGAAAGGGGGAGCAGTAGGCAGAGGGAAAGGTAGAAGTAGGCTCTCCGCTGAACATAGTGCCCTACGTGAGGCTCAATCCCAGGATCTCGGGTCACAACTTGAGCAAGAGGCAGGCGCTTAACCGAATGAGCCACCCAGGCACCCCATGTGATGAGTTCTTAAATAGAGGAAAGAACAGGCAGTGAAGAAGCAGTCACTGGCATACAATCCCTACCCCCCACTACCCTACATTTTTCCATTTCCAAAACTGACTCACTCTCAGCTCAGCCCAGACTCCCTACCAGCAGTCAGGGCCACTATGTGTGCCCAGTGAGTAATGTTTCCCCAGTGCATCCTCCCAGCTGCCTCTGACTTAACAAGTCAGGAAAGGAAATATGGGTAACAGTTTTAAGGGAAGAGAACACACACTCCATCCTGGAGACAGGGATAGTTCCTCTCAGCCCTCTGCAGGGACTCAAAGCTACAGTGAATTCCCTCTAACGGCAGCCAGGTGGCAATGCAGAAACAGTCAAAGGCAGAAACACCAATGAGAACAATAAACCCTTACTCTCTCAAATCTGAGAACAACAGATTCTATTTTGGATAAAACCAAAAGTCGTGGATATTAGGCAGAGCCCAATCTAGCCTAGAGGTTGGTTATGGTTCATCACCACAGACTGTCTAGCAATAGCTTGCTCAGTGGAGATTGCAAGCCAGACTCAGTATCAAACTGTCTACAATCATCAGCCTCATTTGTAAGGCAAAACCCTAATGAAAACTGAATCTCAAAGAAAGGTATAAATACCTGCCCATCTACCCTCAAGTTCCCAAAGGAGGGTGATGAGGAAAAGGATGGTATTACATTTTTGATTAATCAGTGACTGGCACAGCTGATATTCAACAAACCCTAAACAGACAATAGTCATCATAGTTTTTTCTTTTTAAGATTTTATTTACTCATCAGAGTCACAGAGAGAGAGACAGAGACACAGACAGAGGGAGAAGCAGGCTCCCCACAGGGAGCCCAATGTGGGACTCAATCCCCAGATCCCCGATCACACCCTAAGCCAAGGCAGACGCTCTTAGCTCAGCTCATCGCTCTTCGGCTGAGCCACCCAGGCGTCCCAATAGCCGTAGTTTAACTTTCCCCAGTAGATATTCCTGGAGCATTTAAATCTCTGAAGTTTATCTGAAACATTCTGGAAATGCCTGTCAAGAGCTAGATAATTTTCGACACAACTTAAAGATAACTTTGAAGCAATAATCCTTATGAATTACCAAACAGCAAAACTCCAATTAACTAGGACTCATCCAAATTGGGTCTGCACTCTACTGGTAAATGAAAAAGAATCACCCCAAATGCATAATATCACTGATTTTTGAAGATTTCCTTGTAATCAGGGCACTTTCAGTACAGTTGCTTGTGTTTTTCTCTTACCTATAATCCATGGGTCCCTGATACTCTGGAATAAAACTATTAGCCAGCTCAGTTTTTCTATTAAACCTATAAATGAAGAGCCTAATTTATCGAAAAAACAAAACAAAGAAAGAAAGAAAAGAAGAAAAAAATTACCTATGACAAAATTTCCTAATTACTAAGACCAAAAAGATTATGTACAAAAATGTTCAAGAAGAATGAAACAGAAAGTGCCCTTTGGTTAATCCTGGATTAATGAGAATATTTGATTAAGCACATATCAGATTTTATCACTACATTTAGCAGTTCAAGAACTAGAGAAGGAGGTGACAGTTCCAGTTCTGTTCCTAGTTTATCATATGACTGTAGGATCACTTAATCACACTGGATCTGTTTATTCATTCATAAAATGAGCTGACATTCTAGAGCTCTATATTCTTTTCTAGCCCTAAACTACTGTGGTTTTGTGAAATATTTAGTTGCCTAGGTTCTATGTTGTTACCCATGACAACAACAACAACAACAACAAATTACAAAGCAGTCTTACAATACACTTTAAAACCTTACAATCTAACTGGGGAAGTGGTATGTGTATAAATAATTATAGCATAAGGCAGTATGCTGTGTCATGAGGGTGGTAAGACCACAAGAATTTGGTGCACAAGAAATCTAGAAATTCAGTCAATGGAATGGTCATTTCCAGTAGGAGAAATGTTTTTTAAAAAAGGCTTCCATGTATTGAGGTACATAAATTTGCTCTAAGAGAATGTGTAGGATGTCAACAGTCTGAAATGAGAAGAGCAGACATTCCAGGAGGAAAGATGGCCTGAGCAAGAAAACAGAAACAAGAAAATATAAGCAAAGCTAGAGTACAGGGTTTGTGTATTTGGGAGAGAGTGAGCAAGTGAGAAGTTGGGAAGATTCACTTCTGCCAACTTCAGGTTATAGGTGGCAGACTTAACATGAATATTTATGTTCATTCTTTGAGACCTCAGGAAAATGACAGTGAATAAAAATGGCACAAACCCGCAGAAAAGGAGAACAAAAAACATCAACAAAAGTTTGAAAAATAGCAGAGTGGACAGATCAATGGTCACTAACTTCAATTTCAGCTTACTCTTTCTGCTAAGTGCCTGTGAAGAGTGGGGAACAGTAAGAAACCAGGTAATCTGTGCTGCAGGGCTCCAGAAAGGCTGGGGAACTGGATGTACTGTGGGCCTCTGAAGGCTTGAGGGGAGCAGAAGGAAGCTGCGGGGTGAGGGTGCAAACAAGACCGGTTGAAGTCTTCAGGCCCACATGAGGTCAGAAGTGTGCCTCACTAAAAATAGGGGGATCAAGTGAAATTTGACATAATGAACAAGCCTTTCCACGGGGACTCCTAACCTGACTGGCAACACTAGAGTTCTGGCAGCCAGGATTACAAGGCCCCAGTAGCAGACTAGCCAATTCCTCTCTGGAGAAAAAGACCTTCCCCTACCTGGTTATTGTTAAGAGTACACCACTGATCAGCTTTTTAGGCTTCCATTCAGCTTTTTAAAGGGTTAATTCTTACATTATGAAGATCACCAAGAAAAGCGGACATTTTAAGAGTCTCGAACATGAAAAACAGACTAAAATGAACAAAAGGAGCTTGAAACAGAGACAATGTTGGAAGCAAAGGAAAACATCGAGGGGGTTGGGGGCACTGTAACTAATATCCTCAGCACTAAAAGGCAACATTGCCATAAAACAAGAACAAGTAGTATTATAAAAGAACACTCAGAAAATCTCTTAAATGCTTAGAAATAAAAATACAATAGCAAAAATAAACCATTGCAAGAAAGAGTTGAAAGATATCATTGAGGATCTTTACCATAAATTAGAACAAAAAGAAAAAGAAAATATTGGGGGGGAGGAATTCAGTGAAGTCATCAAATTAGCCCAAAATCCAACAGCAGAATCAGAAAGAGAAAATGCAAGGGAGGAAATTATCAAAGAACTAATAAATGCAAGATGTGTTTTCAAATGAAAAAGACCCACAGAGAACTCAAATCAGCAAATTTAAAAAGATCCTCACAAATGTACATCATCATAATATTTTAGAACACTAGAGATAAAAATAAAACCCTAATAGCTGTCAAAACAACAACAGGTCACAAAAAGAAGTCAGAAAACAGAATGGCACAGGACTTCTCAACAGCAACACTGGCAGGCAGGAGTAATGCCTTCAAAATTCTGATGGAACGTCATTTGCAACCTGGAAGTCTATACTCAAACTCTTACTCAAAGAGAAATTAAAATTAACTTTCAGATAAAGACATTTTCAGGTAAGCAAAGTCTCGAAACTATTTACCTCTCATATATCTTTTTCTCAGGAAGCTACTCTAAGATAAATCCCAATCCTTGGATGGAGTGAACCAAGAAAAATGGCAGCATGAGATCCAAGAAACATAGGATCGAATACAGGAGAGGTAAAGGAATTTCCGAGTGTGATGGTGAAGGAAAGTCTCAGGATGACAACTTTACTAAAGGCCTGAGTTGGAGAACATAATTAGAGAAAAGAAAGCTCCTGGGGGATATCTCCAAAGAAAATATTGAACTAAAAGATTATTTGATCCAAAATAAATAAATAAATAAGAGAGATTATTTGATATGTTTACAACATACTGAGAGCTGTCTTAGCTTTCCATGGAAGAGCATGAAGATAGGGCCACAGACTAGTAAACAAATAATAAAATAAGGCAATTACTAATTCCATGAAGAAAAAAAGTCCATCAAGAAATGAAATGTAATTACAGAATACTATATGGCTCACCTTTAAGCAAATATTTATATAGTGATAATAATCTTAAATACAGAATACCCCACAATGGTAGTGATGTGTGACAATGGGAAAAGGGGGAAGAGGGAGGAGGGCAGAGATGAAAGAAGTAAATCCAAATTTTCAATGGTAGGTCATCAACAGATAATGTCTAAAAATGAAAAATCAAGAAGCACTAGTACATGAGTATATTTAAGAAAAGTAGGGATCCCTGGGTGGTGCAGCGGTTTAGCGCCTGCCTTTGGCCCAGGGCGCGATCCCGGAGACCCGGGATCGAATCCCACAGACCTGGGATCGAATCCCACGTCGGGCTCCCAGTGCATGGAGCCTGCTTCTCCCTCTGCCTGTGTCTCTGCCTCTCTCTCTCTGTGTGTGTGACTATCATAAAAAAAAAAAAAAAAAAAAAAAAAAGTAGTAGATGGGCACCCGGCTGGTTCAGTCAATAGAGAACACAACTCTTGATCTTGGAGTTGTGAGTTCAAGCCCCATGTTGGGCTGGAGTCTACTTTTAAAAAAAAGAAAAGAAAGAAATGTAGTGGAAAATACTAAAAATAGCTAAATGACTTGGAAGCATGTCTCAGAAGTGGGGAGGGAGAGATTATTTTTTTATAAACCTCATTGTAACATTTGACCTTTTAAAACAAGAACAAAAATAAAGTAATTTTGGAGCACTTGGGTGGCCCAGTCAGTTAAACGTCTGCTTTCGCTCAGGTCATGATCTCTGGGCCCTGGGATCAAGCCCTGCGTTGGGCTCCCTATTCAGTGAGGAGTCTGCTTCTCCCTCTCCCTCGGCCCCTCCCCTCAGCTTGTGCTCATGCGCACACTCTCTCTCTCAATAAATATATAAATAAAATATTTTTAAAAAGAATAAATATAATTTTGATAAAAATAATTTTATAGAAAGTTGAGCTGGATTATGGAAGGCCTTAAATGACAAAATGAGTTTGGATTTTATTCTATAGGTGACAATGAGCCCTAAAAGTCCTCCTCTCCCACTTAAAAAATAAGTAAATAAAAAAGATGTTTGGAATCCCAGCCCCCACAGATTCCCTTCCTATGTTTAACTAGAATAAATATTCTAGTTAACTGGTATGTTAGAATACTTCTCCCTTATCACTGTTCAACCTTATGATTAAAGGTCATAATCAAAGGTCATAACTTTAGCTCATAACCAAAGGGAGAGAAGATCTGTATACATCATGAGCAGGTACAGAAAACATGTCTAGGTCAAGACTGCTGCTTCTGCTCAGACTCCTCTAATTCAGAGTCAGGCTCTCTGAAACAGGCTCATCACAGATTACCCTCAGGGAGCTCCCAAATCAAACCCATGCTAGAGAAATTTTCCCTGGGTCCTCTGGCACTTCAGGCTAAAGGTCTCTTCTAATGATTTGTCATTTCATGGAGAGTTATAGGGAGGAGGAATATTGTCATGTAGGGTCCAGGGAAGCCCAGTACCCTTCCCTAAAAAATGTGGTATGATTCAGCCCCTTCTGATTGATGTCCTTCTCACCAGAAGATCAGCTTTAGTCCACAACAGACGTGGTAGTAATTATCCAAAAACATCCCATTGTCAGCACCAAATAGTAAGCTTTCCTCCCTCTCTTCCAATTCTGAGGTTTTTTTGTATTTGGGTTTGGTTTTTTTTTTTTTTTTTTGGCTTTTTTTTCTTGTTTATGATATATCTTAAAGAGAAGCAGTATCTTCTGTCCAAGAAGTCCTCCAAGCCACTTTCAGATAAATGATTCATAAAGCACAAAAGCAGCAATTGATATTGCTAAGCCATTTCTCCCCAGATACTTCTTGGGAGACCTGAATCCTGACACAGAATACAAGCAATAAATATCCTCTCTTTTAACTTTTGGAAAACTAATTTAGCCTCCAAATTGATAATCATATAGACTCTGGAAAGTGTTAAAGAATAATAGTGACCAGCAGCACTCTCTTCCAATCTTAATATAAATGGAAGCCTGGGGGTGCCTGGTTCACTCAGCAGGGGTTGCAAGGGTATGTGAAACATGTGACTCTTGATCTTAGGGGTCATGAGTTCAAGCCCCATGTTGGGTAGAGAGATTACTAAAAATAAATTAGTTAATTAATAAAATAAAACAAATGGAAGCCTGAATACCTAACCAACTTTAGTGATTTGAAATATGAAGGGATACCAAAACTTACTATCCTTTTTCCTGACTGTAAGGTTTCCCCATTTATCAGCTTCATCCATACACACCACAAAGGGCCTCTAATTCAAAGGGGGGGGGGAAGAAATTTATCTGAGGTTAGAGCAAAGATCCAGCTCTTGCCCAACACTGAAAGGAACTGAAAAAACAAAACAAAACAAAAACACTGGAGGGAACCAGAGTACTTTTGGCAATAAAGTAAAGTCCCTGAGATTTGACCTTCTGATATCTAGGCAAGTTCCTGTATCTAATATATCAAGGGAAATGCCACATTCCAGCTGCCATGAGCATGTGCGGTTCAATTCCAAGACATAGACCCTGCCAGCCATAGAGTTAATGTACAGGGTGCAGGAACACAGCACACTGCGTGTCATGAGATGTCTCATCCAGATATGAACACAGTACACCCAAGACAAGCAGAGACTTGACCACATGCTCTAAAGGCACATGAACAGCACTGCCCACACCAAAGCTCATGAGAAAGGAACTACAAAACAGGTGATGTTTCTTGTGATCTCTGCCAGTCCATCGTTCTGACTGCCCAGGCAACCGTTCTATTCAACCCCTCCCTCCAGCCTCAATCAAGGTTCCTGTCTCCACCTGCTCCTCTGACATCATCCTGTCATTATATTTTCTTTGAAATGCCTTTGATGAAAAATGAGTCATCTCTTCCTGCCGACACAGGCCTAATAAGCCTCTTCCTGGCAAGTTATTCCTTTTAGTCCATCCTCTGAGGGCAGGGCGCCCCCCAGTGGCTCCTCCAGCTGCTGTCTCTACACCTCCAAGGAAAGCCTGTTCAGACCAAGATCAAAAGCCTGGAGGAAAAATCTAAGAAATGAAAGTGAGGTTCTTAGTGGAGCTGGAACGAGGCCTGCGATCCAAAACGTAAACTATCTATGTGGTGTGTGTGGATGAAGTTGGGAAGATAAATAAGAACTCGGGAAGGACAGAGTCACACTTAAAACTCGAAACGCTGTAAAAAAAAAAAAAAAAAAAAAAACTCGAAACGCCTTCAACTCAACCTCAGGGCATTCCCCTTAAAAGGTTTCGTTCCTCAAACAGTGTGCCTGTCGTCAACTTTTCTCCTGCACGAAGTGATCGCAAACCTTAATTTCTCATCTTGAGGCTTTGAGGGCAATGGTAACCTGCCCAGTGCTCAAGACAGTGATGCTCTAACTTTAAGATTCACAGTGGCAAGAAGGGGACAAGCACAAATCAACAAAATGCTATTCACACATAAAAAATCACCCTCAATTTTTTATAACAGTTTTATTGAATTTAGTTCACACACCATACAATTCACCCTTTTCAAGTGAACAATCCAAGAGATGTTAATATATTCACCATCACCACTATGTAATTTTAGAACATTTCATTACCCGCCCCCAAAGAAACCCTATATCCATTAGCAGTCATGTCCAATTCCACCCTCTCCTAGCCCCAGCAACCACTAATCTACTTATTGTCTCTGTGGACTTGCCTATTGTGTACAATGGAATCACACCATATGTGGTCTTTTTTAACAGCCTTCTTTCACTTAGCATGTTTTTTAATCTGATCCATCTTAGCATCAATTAGTACTTCATTCCTTTCAACTGCTGAATAATATTCCATTGTATGGATATGACACATTTTGTTTATCCACTCATCAGTTGACAGATATTTGGGTTGTCTCCACTTCTGAGCTATTATGGATAATGCTGCTATGAGCAATTGTGTACAAGTTTTATGTGGACATACATATTTGTTTCTCTTAGATATATGCTTAGTGGAATTGCTGGGTCTCCTTAACTTTTTAAGGAACCACTAAGTTATTTTCTGAAGCAGCTGCACCATTTTACATTCCCAACAGCAAGGCATGATGGTCCCAATTTCTCCACATCCTCACCATATCTTTCCTATTACAGTAGCCATTCTACTAGTATGAAAAGGTATTCTCATAATGATTTTGATTTGCATTTCCTTAATGACTAATGATGTTGAGCATCTCTTCATGTGCTTATTGGTCATTTGTGTATCTTCTCTGGAAAAATGCCTATTCAAATCTTTTGCCCATTTTTGACTGAGTTGTCTTTTTACTATTATATTTAAAATATAAAGATTCATTGAAGTCTCTTATTAAATATATGACTTGTAAATATTTTCTCCCATTCTGTGGTGTGTTTCTTCACTTTTTAAATAGTGTCCTTTGAAGCACTAAAGTTTTTAATTTTGATCAAGTTCAATTTACCTATTTTTTCTTTTCTTTTGTTGCTTATGCTTTTGGTGTCGTATTCAAGAAATCATTGCTTAATCCAAGGTCGCCAAAATTTATTTCTAAATATTCTAAGAGTTTTAGCTCTTACACATAGGTCTGTGAGTCATTTTGAACTTTTGCATATAGTGTCAGGTAGGAGTCTAACTTCATTCTTTTGCATCTGGATATCTGGTTGTTCCCCAGTATAATTTGTTGAAAAGATCGTCCTTTCTACATCGAATTGTCTTGGTATCTTTGTCAAAAATTATTTGATCAGGGACGCCTGGGTGGCTCAGTGGTTGAGAGTCTGCCTTTGGCTCAGGGTGTGCTCCTGGGGTCCTGAGATTCAGTCCCACATCAGGCTCCCCGTGGGGAGCCTGCTTCTCCCTCTCTATAGCTCTATATCTCCGCCTCTGTCTCTCATGAATAAATAAATAAAATCTTTTAAAAAATCATTTGATCATAAATGCAGGGGTTTAATTTTGGACTTTCAATTCTATTCCATCAATCTACATAGCTATTCTTTTTTTTTAAGATTTTATTTACTTATTAGAGACACACAGAGAGAGGGAGAGACACAGGCAGAGGGAGAAGCAGACTCCATGTAGGGAGCCCAATGCGGGACTCGATCCCAAATCTCTAGGATCAGGCCCTAAACCGCTGAGCCACCAGGGCTGCCCTACATATCTATTCTTATGCTAGAACCACACTGTCTTGATTGCTGTAGCTTGTTAATAAGTTTTCAAATTGGGAATGTGAGTCTTCCTTTTCAAGATTATTTTGACTACTATAGATCCCTTGCATTTCCATATGAATTTTAGGGTCAACTTGTCAATTTCTGCAACAAAACGTTAAAAAAAAAAAAAAAGGCCGCGATTGTACTGGGGACCACATTGAATCTGTAGATCAACTGGAGGGTACTGTCATCTTAACAATATTAATTTTTACAGTCATGAACATATAAGGTAAGATGCAATCTGAGCCACTGTTTTCTGATACTTTGAGACATAAATATTTAAATTTCCGTATGCTCTATCAAATACTTAGCACACTGGGGAGCCTGAGTGCCTCAGGCTGTTAAGCATCCAACTCTTGATTTTGGCTCAGGTCCTGATCTCAGGGTTTTAAGATCAGGCCTCACACTGGGCTCTGCTTGCCCCTTTCCCTCTGTTGCTCCCCCGACCCTCACCTCAAATAAATAAATAAATAAATTAATTAATTAATTAATTAATTAAGAATAAATAAATAAATAAATAAATGAATTCTCAAAAAAAAATACTGAGCACCCTGGAGATACTCGATATTAAGGCCCCCTCAAAAGAAACAATATGCTAAAAGATACTAATTAAAAAGCCACAAAGTATCTTTCATATTGCCAACATATTATGCTTTTTATCAAGTTTCCAAAACAGCTGCTAAGACCTAGAGACTCAGCCAAGCTTAACTAGGGCTGAGAGGAATAGCAAAGGCCCCGTGATCTGCGAGGACCCACTGGCCTTGGCTTATTCCACTTTAGTAAAGCACAAAGGGTAGAATAACCATGACCCATTTCTCTACTACAAATGCCTCAAATAAGACAAAATAAAATGTTCAGAAATTATTTTACACCTTCTTTTATATAAATCGGCGACAAATCATTTCTGGGAGAAATAAGTCTTTGCATCAGTACCACAGTAGGGAACCAGACATTTTTAATAAAACAGACTTGTATGTAGCAATTGGGTTGGAAGAGGGAACACGATCATAGGAACTCCTAATGCTGTATTTATATAACAATCAATTTGCACTTATATTTATTTAGAGTGGCTGGGGTAAGGGGAGATGATGACAGGAGTGGGAGGGAATGGCGACAGGGGGACACTAAAGGCCCACTTAGCCCTCCTTTGGGTCGCCACTATATTTACTAAAGTAAATAAAGGCAAGGAATAGTATAACTTTAAAAAAAAAGGAATAGTATAACTTTATGTAATAATATATGAACTATATAATTAACATTATGTAGTTAAGTAGGCAAAAAGCTAACCAACGGCAGTCCACTAGCTACCATCAACCCTGACCTCTTCAATCACTCAGCAAAGCTCCTGCTTTCAAACATAATTAAATGCCTCTTGGGTGTGCCTGGCAATGATCTTTACATGCACAACTCTAATCCTCTCTAAATCCTACTCTTTCAAGTAGGAATTATCACCCCCATTTTACAGAAGAGGAAACTGAGACTTGCAGAAATTAAGTAACTTGTCTAAGATCATACAGCTAATAAGCAGCGGAGCTGGGATTCAAACCCAGGCACCTATAATTCTTTATCTGGTGATTCTTCCACCTGTCCAGTGGTTTTCCAAATATTCCAAATCACCTATCCTGCTTCATCCCAAGGCCTCCAAGGAACAGAAGACACAGAGGAGCAGCCAAGTCCCACTCTGTGCTGAGTGGACCTGGCTTTCTGAGACCAATAAAGCAGCATGAAAGAGGGAGAGAGAAGCAGAGGCGACGGTGGGAACAAAGGGGGCTGAGGACAGGGACAAAGAGAGAAACACAACCAAAAACAAAAATGGGCACCAATAAAGTGTGTGGGGAGTTCACCTTGTAGCTAAAAATGAAACTGAAAAAGTGCAGGCAGCCCTGGCCAAGAAAGATAAGATGATTTCAGTCAAAATTACAAACGTTGTTTTACTGATGATTTCCATTTCTTCTCTGTAAACAGAAGTTAAAATATCACTTAATTACTGTTTAATCATTCTCCAAGTTCACTGCAGTTTACTTATATTCTGACGACTTCCAGCATGCTTCTAGAATACTCTGGAGGGAGCTAAGGAGACCATCAAAAGAGGGCTAAAGCTAACAAGAAAGCAGAAGGAAACTTTCAGTAAGCATGAGGCTCCAAAACCACTTTTCCAAGCCGGAAGTTTTATATTAAGCTCACAGGCCACCTGTTCCTTCAGCTTTTCGATCTGACACCTAATCCACGCATGGCTACGGCTCATGATAGGATTCCAGGAGTGAGACGCCAGACCAGAATTTCACTCCTCAGGACCAGGGCTTCAAGACTGCTGGAATGTGCAGTAAAGATGTGGGGGTGTCTGGGCAGCTGAAAGCCCACAAGGGAATTCAGTAAAGACAACTGCTTTCCTTCAACCCAAGATGATGAATTTAAAAATAAATTTCAATGACCCTCATGCCTGAAGAATCATTTGGGAAAGAATGTTGTTGAATCCAGTAACAATTTGTCCCATTTGGGTGAAACAGAGAGAGGAAAAGAGAGAGATGTTCTTACCATCCCTCTCAAGGAGTTGGATTGGAAAAAAAAAAAAAAACAAGGGAACTTCCAAGTTGGCTTCCCCAAAAGCCAGGGCTTATAAAGTATGTATTTTTTATATTTCTTGTATTTGCAGTTTTCAAGAAGTATGTTAATGCATATGCAGCAAGTAAGAGGCAGTAAGATTATGTTCAGTATATAATGTATTTTTAAAAGGAAAAACAACAGTGTAACTATAATGCAGAATACTGGCAGGCCTCTGTGGACTGCTTGTCATACTGAAGATAGGGACACAGCCTTGAGGCCTCATGTTCCTCTCCCAAAATTTGTAAATAGCAGACAGTGGGGAATAACTGTTTCCCCGACAGCCTAGATACTGCGGAAATCCCCTTCTCAGTGATCCCATTTCTCAACTTGATTAAAATTACTACCACCCAGATTCTTGGAAATTGGCATTTTCCTTATTCAACTAGGAGCTTTATCACCATGGCAGTGCAGCTTTTCTTCTAAGCCAAATAGCTACAGGATTTCAGCATTATTCTCACCCAAATGATTCTTAAGACTTGAGGGTCACTGGGAACAGCCTAAGGGCACTTGAGAAGGCCAAGACTCTCCCATTCACTACAGCTGCTGGTAGAGATAGCTAAGTAAACAGGGCTCAGAGCAAAAACGAGAGGCTTCCACAAAGTCACCTTACGAAGCAGATTCTCTGAAAGGTTATTATCACCAACGCCAGTTAGAAACTGGTCATGGGGGACGTCTGGGTGGCTCAGTGGTTGAGCGTCTGCTTCTGCATCAGGCTCCCCATGGGAAAACTATTTCACCCTCTGCCTGTGTCTCTGCCTCTCTCTGTGTGTCTCTCATGAATAAATAAAATCTTAAAAAAAGAAACAAACAAATAAACTGGGCATGGAGTTGATTTGCAGTCCTTCCTTGCTCTACACACACAAATGTCCCTACCACCACCACCACTACCACCACCACCCCACCCCCCCAGCAATAAAAATGTTATGAATAGGGCAGCCCCGGTGGTGCAGCAATTTAGTGCCGCCTGCAGCCCAGGGCGTGATCCTAGAGACCCAGGATAGAGTCCCATGTCAGGCTCTCTGCATAGAGCCTGCTTCTCCTTCTGCCTGTGTCTCTGCCTCTCTCTCTCTCTCTCTCTCTCTCTCTCTCTGTGTGTGTGTGTGTGTCTATGAATAAATAAATAAATAAATAATCCTTAAAAAAATGTTATGAATGGCATGTGGACTGGTTTCTGGACCCTTCTCTGATGTACCCTCCTTGCACAGCAAAATGATGATAGCAGGGCCTGGTATAGTCCTTTGTACATTAGCTATCAATCTAGAAAAGTCCCATATAAGAAACCCTGTGAGGCTCTACAGGTCAATCATGGTTGTTGAAGTTTTTGTTTTATTGGAAGGTTCTAAGTTGTTTCCCCCCCCTCCAAAAAAAATTATTTTATTTTATTTTTATTTTCATTATTTTTTTTTTCTGTTTTTCATTCTAGGCGACCAGAACAACTGCAGGGCCCTCCCATCCATAAGCTCCTTCTGCCTCTATGTCTGAAAGTACTGACTACATAGACTTCCCCTATGCCTGATAACTATTTGATTTATATACAGCAGGGACTATCTTTCACAAATCTTTTTTTTTTAAGATTTTATTTATTTATTCATGAGAGACACACAGAGAGAGGCAGAGACACATGCAGAGGGAGAAGCAGGTTCCATGCAGGGAGCCCGTTGTGGGGCTTGATCCCAGGACCCCGAGATCACACCCTGAGCCAAAGGCAGATGCTTAACCACTGAGCCACCCAGGCATCCCCACAAATTTTTCTTATCAGTTACTTATTTCTGATAGCCCCTCAATTCTCAAAAGAAACATTTAAAAAAATTTTAAGAATGAGAACTTACCTAACTTCACTGCTTATCAGCAGTAATTCCCAGAAGGAAGAACATTAGGAAGAAAAGGAAAAAAGGGGTATAAAGAACTCCATTCTTCCCCAACTGACCTTTTCACTGAGTAAATACCACTGACCCTTGAGACCCTAGGGAAACCCCACTTCAACCTATTTGAGACCAACCTAGCAATCAGTGCCTTGTGTTTTAGGATTTTTCCAAGGTCCAAATGAACAGAAACTATCTTCTCCAGTTCTGTGACCAAATCAGGACAAAAGAAATTACATCCTTGCTGAGGTATCTCTCCAAATATACACACTACCATCTTTCCTCAAGTTGAACCAGGGGACTGTCTGAGCCCCCTGAAAGCCATGACTATGCTTGTATATTTAACACCTAGTTCTATACCTTGCAAAGAATGGAATTCAACAAATGTTTGTTGACTTCAACTATCCTTTGAGGTTCCAAGTGGTGCCATATACAAACTCTCATCGTCCTCTACTATGGTCATCAATCTCCCTGCCCTCAAATCTCTAGGCCAATGACAGTAACTCCCAGTCCTGGAAATTGTAACATAGCTCCAAGTTTCTTTTTTTCCTTTTTAATATTTTATTTATTCATGAGAGACACAGAAAGAGAGAGAGAGGCAGAGACACAGGCAAAAGCAGGCTCCATGCGGGAAACCCGACGTGGGACTCAAGGATCATGCCCTGAGCCAAAGGCAGACGCTCAACCGCTGAGCCATCCAGGCGTCCCACAGCTCCAAGTTTCTAGCCTATCTCAAAAGATGCCACATAATTCTCAAATACGTCTTTGAAACAGAACTCATTTTAACCCTCTTGAAGTTCACGCTGTCTGGCATTCTTGTTAAGGGAAGGAACCAAAATAAAATTAAACAAAGTCGTAAGTCCCCAAAAGGCTGGAGGTAAAAACAGTTAAAGGGTCTTTCAAAGGACTGCTCCTCTTCAAGACTTCAATGGCAAGCAATGTGATTCAGAGAAACCAGGTCATGGTTTCATCTTGTCAATAACCAGCTCTGTGACTTGAGCAAAGTGTCCTTTGACCTCTCTGGGTGGGTCTTCCTCATCTATCTTTTTATGATATATAAATTTGGGGTTTATCCCAGAACCAACTAAACCTCTAGAGCTAAACCAGTGATGCCTAGTAGGTAAAACAAGAATTCAGTTCTAAAAGGCCTAACCTAAGCAGGAATTTCCTACAGAAAAATAGCCTTAAAAAGGAAGAAAATGAAGGAAAGAAAAGGCTTTCTATGCAAGGGATAAGAATCATAAGTTAGTGGAGGCCCCCAAGAGGAAGAAAGTGGAATCTGTGACTACAGAATTTAAATGAAGACTCTTAGGGGTGTCCCCTGACCCCCAGCCATTTGCTCTCTCCTAGCCCTGTTTAAAGAATCCTAAACACTGAAAATAATTAAGAAATGCAAAAGGCAAACATATGAATCAGCATTCTGGACAAGAGAAAAATTGCTGAGAGCTATAAAATGGGTTCAGGAGAAGAAAATAAGGACATAAAAAACAGAAGAAATAAGAAAAACAGCAAAAAAAGATAGAACCAATACGCAAATGTAGAACCACAACGCACTTACATTTAACTGTACAGACTTGACCAGAGAGAGAAATAACTTAAACACACACAGAGGTCTTGCTCATGCCTCCACTCAGCAACGTCTGACACCAAGGTAAGGTTATGCACCAGGGTGAACGTGAGAGAGAACCGGGATCTGAGAGGTCAGCAAGTCTCAGTTCCCATGTGCCTCTCACACCGAGGGCACCTAGAATACTGAATATTATTCTTGTGCTTGAGAATACTTATTTTTTCATATGAAATGCCCCCTACTTAAAAACCAACTACTTCATATGGTGTTCTAACTCTGTCCTGGTATACATACAAAGCCGTGTTTATACACTTTGGGTTTCTTTGTTTTGGGGGGCTTTTTTTTAATTAATTAATTAATTTATTCATGAGAGACACACACGGAGAGAGAGAGAGGGAGGGACGGAGGGAGGGAGGGAGGCAAAGACACAGGCAGAGGGAGAAGCAGGCTCCATGCAGGGAGCCTGACGTGGGACTTGATCCTGGGTCTCTAGAATCAGGCCCCGGGGTGAGGCGGCACTAAACCGCTGAGCCATCCAGGCTGCCCAATATACACTTTGATTTATGGGTCACTTAAGGTATTTTTCCAAGATAATTTTGATTATTTGGGATTTTCATTTTATGGCTGACTTTAGGATCTAGCCTCCTACAAGATGTAAGATGAGACTTGGCCTTGAGGGGAAGACAGGAGAGACATGGAAATCCTTCAAAAGCTAAAGACAATACAGAAAAGGCCAAGAAAGAAAAAACTGACTTATATTTGTGTGTCACTCCTGAGCCCCAGCAACTTGGGAAAGGAGGTGGCAAGTGCATGAAACAGCCACCTTGCTTGCTTGGGGCAGGTGGTTCAGCAGGTCTCTTATCGATGGTCAGGGAGATGCAGTGACAGGGCACTTGCTCAGATGCACCATTAATGACACTCCCCAGTCCTGGTGCTAGAGTCACTAGGGCCAGACCAGCCCTGAGGATGACCCCTTCCTTACTGAATTTCCTTTTCCTGCTTCTCTCACTACTGTGTATTTGGAAGACCAAGGGCTCCTTCTCTTATAGCTCAGTTCAGGCTCTCCTAGAGCACAAGAAATCTCACTACCCTCAGACAAAGACCAAGAAAGCAGATGACCTCCTATAGTCATGACCCACACCCACTCCACAAATAAGAACTGTTTTTGCCAAACAGTACTAATAAAAGTTCCCCAAAATGAAATGGAATCCTTGCTGATATCCAACTATGGAGACCCTGAACCTCCAAGATGTATCCACAGAGAGAATAAATCTTTCCCTTTGCCTATGATTGATAAAAAGATCATGCCCAATGGGAAGGTCTATCTGTTTTTTATTCTAAAAGGACAAAAGCCTGACACCATTAGAAAGCAATATTTGAAATCAGGAAAATAAAGCTAAACCCAGCATTTATAGTAAACAGGCAGTAATAGCAATATTTACAGAACTAGCAGTCAATATTTCCTGAACACTTACTTTGTGCCAGGCACTATTCTAAGTACTTTTTAACAAAATTATCTTGCTCGATTCACATTACCATTCTATAAAAATGGCACCATTATAATCTTCTGTAATAGCTGAGAAATTCTGGCTTAAAGAAGAAGGTGAGGTAACTTGCCTGTAGTCACACCAAGTGACAGCATGCGATTCAAGGGTCATCAGCAGTGTAGGTCCTTGGGGAACTACTATTTTAGATGCATTTCCAAAAAGACAGGATGAAAGAAAGGCTAGCAAAAGCAATCACCAAAAATTGGACAATTTTGTTGTTTCCTTTTTTTTCCAGCTCTGCAAAATGGATGGTAAAACCTGATTAAGCCTCTCCTAGTTCTATTTAGCTATGGTTCCTTCCCCCAAGCCCCTCAGACACAGTACCTTCACAGGCTCTGAAGTCTTCCCACAGCAGCTTAAGGAAAGGAAAATGAGATGAAGGCCTTCATCAAAAGCCCTTTTCTTCTGGCAAACAAAAGGCCTTGGTATTTCCACAGACAGACTAGTTATTCTTAACCCTAACCAAAGATTCTTTGGCAGAGAAAGAAATATGAAAATGTTAGGCTTGTGGGAATGGCTTGTGCTCTAGGCTTTTGTGTCTCGGTCAGTAAAGCCAGCCCACTGAAACACAAACACACGGCCCCTCAGTAACTCCAGGCCGATTCAGTTAACTCCAGGGTCCAGGGAGAGACCAGAGCAGAGATCCTACTACTCCTGATGGTCTAAGCCCTCTCTCCCCTACCCCCTTTCTGAGAGGGGAGTGTTCCACAGTTTTCCGAGTACACGAGGCAGAAAAATACATCTGAAGATACAGACACGTAAAGGTCAAATTCTGACAGTGTAAGGAAACCAACAAGTAGTAGTGGAAGCAGGCAGAGATGAGGCCTAACTCCGGGTGCTCTCATTAGCCTCCATGCTTCTCACCCCAAATCAACAGTGCAGAGTTTTAGCACTTTCTTAAGTAAACTGTGAAGATCTGGTGATTGTTTCAAGTGTTTTCTCCACTCGGCACTGGGTTTTAGAGGCATAGTGTGGCTCTGAATGGCCTTAAGTGGTCATTATTTGCCCAGCAGGGAAGAGAGAAATTAACACTATTTTTAAAAATAGGTTGATAAGGAAAAAAAAGGAGGGGAGACTGTCCACCAGAAGACAGGAAGGTCCTAGCAGCATTGACTCCAGATATATCTGGGCTAAACTCTGAGTCTGTGATACTTCCAACTTGCATCCACAGCATGAGCACGGTAGCATTATGATATAAAAGTACCTAAAGCCTTTATACCCTCCCAGTCAACAGCACCCTCCCCTTGTTACCTTACTCATGATATTATGAACAAAACCGCTATGAAGACACAGGCACAAATGGCATACCTCCTAGCAGCTGAGTCTCTGTCACAGCGGGAAACAAGAGTAGCCAGGTATGAGGAGTTTCAACCTGGCTTTGAAATCCCCGGGAATGAACAGCCTAAATTAAGGTGTTTTCTTCTATCTATAATCCACCAATCCTTGAGGTGTTAAACCATGAGGTAGTAAGGACCCATGTGGTTTACGATTCTGAATCCTCTTGATTACCCAGGAAGCAGGTCCTCATTTTGCTTCCATGCAGTATCAAAGGCAGGTGGAGTAAAAGGTCCTCTCAGCTAGGCTCAACCCACTGGCAAGTTTCAAATGTCTGGCATATAGCAGGCACACAAATTTTTGTTGAATGAATAAATGAATAAAACATTTCATCTTCAATTGCTATAACTGCTATAATCAGTTCCTTCCTACACCCAAGAGGGTGGAGACAGTGTCAGAGAATTCTAGACAGTAGGAAGAAAAAAAAAATCTTTCTTTTCCCTGCCATTCCTTGGTGGTGACCAAGCTCTTCTGTTACAAAGTATAATGCTCCCTTCAATATAAAATTCATTACTTGACTGTTCTCCCACAGAGTTGGATAACAGGCCACACTATCCTAATCAAGGACAATGGTTCCTCTGCAGCTGGGGTGCAACATAGAGTCCTCTCAAAGATGGCAGGGCATAGTCAGGGAGATGTCCCTTGCAGCAGTTTTTATACAGCAACAACTTGGGAGAAAATTCAAGCATTCAACAATTAAGAGATGGCTAAGTGAGGCCATTATCAACTTTATAACTTAACTTATAATGACTATAGGGAAATACTAAAAAAAAAAAAAAAAAAAAAAAGATTTTTACAATGTTACCAGGAAAAGGCATGAAAATATATATGTATATGTTAAGTGAAAAAAAGCCAGACACAGAACGCCACATTTATATGAAAGATCCAGAATAGGCAAGTCAGAAAGCAGATCAGTGGTTGCCAGGGACTGAGGGAGGGGAGGAGGTGGGGAGTGACTGCTTAATGGGTACAGGGTTTCCATTTGGAGTCATGAAAAGGTTCTGGAGGCTAGACAGTCCTGATGGTTGCACAACACTGCAGACGTATGTAATGTCCATGAACTGTACTCTTTCTTTCTTTTCTTTCCCAAGACTGTGAGATGGAGGCCTGAGCTGAGATCAAGAGTCAGACGCTTAGCTGACTGAGCCACCCAGGCACCCCTGAACTGTACATTTTATAACAGTTACAATAAGGGGTGCCTGGGTAGCTTAGTCAGTTAGGCATCTGCCTTCAGCTCAGATCATTATCCAGGGTCTGAGATAGAGCCCTGGGTCAGGCTCTCTGCTCAGAGTATGCTTCTCTGCCTTTCCCCACTCCTCCCATTTCTGCTCTTGCTCATTCTCTCTCTCAAATGAATAAATAGAAAAAAAATTGTTTTACTAGTTACAATGGTAATTTTAATGGTATTTTATCACAAAAACAAAACAAAGCAAAACTTGGATTGGAAAAAAAACAACAACTAAAAACCCACATCAACAACAAATATATAGGCCAGGGTTACAATTATGTAAAAGGAGACATGAACTAGAGGAATACAGACAAGTCCCAACATCTGTTAAAGTAAAATGGGACTTCACCGATACTGGACAATAAATCAAAATTGAGAAAGGAAAATAAGAAAGCCAGGAGCATATAGCCAGCCCCAAAGCCACACTTGCAAGCCTGCAAATAAGTACGGACCAAGTGGGGGACAAGTTACATTGCTCACCAGGCACCAGAACAGCAGGTGTGTGTGTTACAGGGTGAGGGAGAGAGGTCTCAGGCCCTCCACAGCCCAGTCCTCTAATCCCCCTTAAAAACACTCCCTAGGGCAGAGAAACCATCTGTTTCAACAAAGCCCAGAGCCCTACAAGCATATTAACTCCTTCACTGCTGACTTCCTATAGATGGGCTTCCCTTATCATTAAGTGTTCATTTTTAAAATGCCTTTAAATGTTAGAACATAAGCTCTTTAAAAGGGAAGAGACTTGCCTTCTCTTCTCTGGTATATCCTTAATACTCGGAATAAATCAACATCTGGGGATACTAAATAAATTATTGTTTCATTTATGCCTATTTTACAAAAGTCTTGTCATTTGTTCTCACTTAGAGCCTGACCTGGTTTCCTCAAATACACTCCACCAACCAATATTCTGTGTGCTTGTGTACAAGAAAACTAGTCTCCTCACTGTGCAGTTTATTGCTAGATCCCAGTGTCCAGCACAGCACACACAGTGGGTGCTCATACCTATTTGTCAAATGAAGGAATGAATGATTCGCCTTTGGTCACCATGCCTTGTAAGCATTCAGCAATGAGCACTTAAACCTGGCTAGGTTTGGACTAAGTACCATGAGAGTTCACAGAACTAGAATATCTACAGAATGGTCCTCTCAAAAAGCATACAATTTTGACAGGAAGACAAAACTACCGTGTAGGAAAGTGATACATCAGTGTGAACAATGATAATCTGAGAAGTCCACAGGGAGAAGAAAGGCCTGAAGTGAGGATGGAAGGGATGGATAGGTTTCAGTGAAGTATAAAGAACAAGGGTGTCCCGGGTAAAGAGAACTGCCGAAGACACAGCAACAGGAAAGAGTAAATGGGGCATTTCGAGGTACTAGGAGGAGATGAGTCTGTCTGCTGCTGGGAAGTGTGTTCTAGGATATTACATGAGATGAGCCTGGAAGAGTTGAAGGGGGTCAGAACACAACAGTCTGTCATGGGGCATCTGGCTGGCTTGGTCGGAGGGGTGTGCGATTCTTGATCCTGGGGTCATGGGCTCGAACTCCATGTTGGGTGTAGAGATTACTTAGACTTTTTAAAAATAATTTAAAAAATAATTTTAAATTACTTTTTAAATAGGGTCTGTCCTACTTTTGGTAACAGAAAGCACAGGAAACAAAATATGAGGTGGTGGTAGTGATTCAGGCATAAGGTAATGAGTGACTGGACCAGAGTCATGGCAAACGGAGTGGGGAGGAAAAGGCAAATTTAAGAGAAATTCTGAAGAAACAAAAGGACTTGATGACAGACTAAAAATGGGGGTTGATGAAGGGAGAGAAGCCAGAGATGTCTCCAGGGTTTCTGATCTCGGACACTGGAAGAATGTGAACACAACTGTCAAAAATGGGGAATCAAGGAGAAAAGCCAAGCCTAGGCTTGGTTTTGAAAACACTGAGCTAGAGGAGATATCCAAGTATAGATGTCCTGCAGGCAGCTGAAAAATAGACCAAAAAATTGAGGGTTTTTTATACATACAATGGAATATTATTCAGCCTTTAAGAAAGGAAATCCTGTCATGTGCTACAATATAGGTGAACCTGAGGACATTAGTTAGACTAAGTGAAATAAGTTAGACATAAAAGGGCTGAGACTGCATGATTCCACTTATATGAAGTATTTAAAGCAATTAAACTCATGGAAGCAGAAAGTAAAGTGGTGGTTACCGGTGGGGGGAGTTGCTGTTCAACCAGTATAGAGTTTCAGTCACGCAAGATGAAAAAGTTCTAGAGATCTGCTGTACAACAAATGTGCACACAGCTAACAATACTGTGCTGTATATGTAAAATTTGCTAAGAGGGTAGATTTGGTACTTTATGTTTTTGTATCACAATAAAAAATAGTAACACCTGAAAACACTGGGAAATTTTTAAGTAGCAGAAGACAGATGGGGGAGTTTGCAATTTCAAAGTAAAGCAGACGTCAAAAGAACTGGCTAGAAGAAAAAAGAGGTCAGGAGCAGCATAATAATGCCAGCTATGTCTGTATCGTGTGTTTATGTGTCAGCACTGTTTTGGGAGTTTTACATAAGCCACTCCATTTAATCCTCATCATTTCATGTGGGACATATTATTATCCCCATTTTACAGATGAGAAAATGAAAGCGCAGAGAAAGTGAGTAACCTGCCCCAAGTCACGCAGCTGGTAAATGTAGAAACTTGGATTTTAACCCAAACTAGCCTAGATCCAAAGCCCATGTTCCTCCAACTTCACCACATTGCCTCATCCCTTAGGAAACTGCCAGAGGTACAGTGTTAGAAAAAAGAAAAGACCCAGCAAAAGCACACAAACAGCAGTCTGGGTAAAGGAAAACAAAGAAATGCCCTCATTGAAAATAACAGAAGAGAACATTTTAAATAGGCAGCAAAGGGGATCCCTGGGTGGCTCAGCAGTTTGGCGCCTGCCTTTGGCCCGGGGCGTAATCCTGGAGTTCTGGGATGGAGTCCCGCGTCGGGCTCCCGGCGGCGTGGAGCCTGCTTCTCCCTCTGCCTCTGTCTCTGCCTCTTTCTCTCTCTCTCTGTGTCTATCATAAATAAATAAATAAATAAATCTTAAAAAATAAATCAAAAAAAAAAATAGGCAGCGAAGTCATCAACAGTGTCAAATACCAACACTCCTCCCAACACAGAAGGAAGTCCACACTTCAAGTCGATCTCTGTAAAGATGGGCCAGATAGTACAGCACAGAGAATTTCAAAGAACCAGAAGCCCAACCTAGAACTAAATGGGCTTCTTCTCTCCCTCTTCTCACTGGCAGGCACCTGGGGCTGCTGGTCTCCAGGATACTCCATGAGCCTCATCGTGAAGTGCAGCGCCTGACATCGTGAAGTGCAGCGCCCAGGAAATACCGACCCAAACACAGACTGTTGTGCAACAGGTTCAACTTGAGCTGTGGGAGAAGTGGATCTCCACTCAAACTATAGTTCAATATCTGATGTTTGCTTCTAAAACCAAACTTGCTTTTAGAAGAATTTCATGTGCCTGCTCTCTTCTCTCATCCTAGACAAACTAAAATCAGGTACGCACAGCTACAGCCCTACTTTCCTATAAATGACCTGTCACACTGATGCCATTGTTATACTTCTCTCAAAAAGCTCTGGATTGTTTATATCATTTCTCTGCCTTGAAAATATCTAGAGCCTTCTTCTGCCTATGTTATTCTTTAGCCCTTTATGAACACAGGCTCAACATTCCATTCCAGCCTCATCTCTCACCCTAAACAACTGCCCATTCTCCCCAGCTTTCTAATTTATAACACTTCTCATTCTTCCCCAAAGGAAACAGAAACATCCATGAGTCTATTCCTCTGCACATCTGTTGTCTTTCCAGAATACTACTTCTCCCTTCTGAACTGACAAACTGCTAAACTATTACCTTGCTAATCTCGAGGTTCAGCTCAAATGTCAATTCCACTGTCAAGTCTTCCCCATCACCCACTGTGCTGCCCCTAGTAATCACTTCACCTCTGCTCTCACAACACTTTGTTCATATCTCTACAGGTAGCACCTGACAGGCAGATAGGTAACTATATCCCCACTAGACTATGCATAGGACTGGCAAGCCCTCAGTGGCTTGTACAGGGTCTGGCATACCGAAGGTTCTCAATGAAAGGAAGGAAGTGGGGGAGACCCCTGGCTGGTTCAGTCAGTGAAGCAGGCAACTCTTCATCTTGGGGTTGTGAGTTCAAGCCCCACACGGGGTGTAGAGACTACTTAAATAAAATCTTTAGAGAAGGAAGGAAGGAAGGAAGGAAGGAAGGAAGGAAGGAAGGAAGGAAGGAGGAGGAGGGAGGAGGAGGAGGGAGGGAGGGAGGGAGGGAGGGAGGGAGGGAGGGAGGGAGGGAGGAGGGAGGGAGGGAGGGGAGGGGAGGGGAGGGGAGGGGAGGGGAGGGGAGGGGAGGGGAAAGATGGGGACTCCTAGAGAAAGAGACAGGAAGCATGGCACATTATCAGGGAGCAAACTAGTTAGTTGATAACAAATTATAAAAAGTGATCTTCCAAATCAAAGGATTTCAAGATATATCAAACCAAGAAGTCTAAAAGGTTCCTACCACTCCACAATGAGCAAAATATGCTGTTTAGCAACTGGTATTCATTCAGAGAGACCATCCTCACAGTTGTTGTAATGTAAAATATATATGATTAGGGCTACCAGCCTGGTGTTTCTCCAGAAAAATAGCCAAAAGAAACTGTGGCAGAATGGTATAGACAAGAGTCGTAACCTATCTTTTTTTCTTTTTCTTTTTTTAAGATTTTATTTATTTATTCATGAGAAACAGAGCTAGAGAGGCAGAGACACAGGCAGAGACAGAAGCAGGCTCCATGCAGGGAGGCTGACATGGGACTCGATCCGGAGTACCCAGGATCATGCCCTAGGCTGAAGGCGGTACTAAACCCCTGAGCCACCCAGGCTGCCCAGTCATAACCTTTCAATACTGATATCTACTCTAAAAAAAACTCCACAAAACCAAGGATGGGAGAAAAATAATAATTTATACTTTGTTAGCATATAGGGTCACTGAGACAGAGGCATAGTGTAACGCTCATCTCCTGTTGTAACAAAAAACACAGAACTACCCCACACGTTTGAAAAGTCCAGAATACTAATCATAATGCCACCGAACCCCATATTCTCCATGCATTTAAAACCAGGGGCAATAGGGACGCCTGGGTGGCTCAGTGGTTGAGCATCTGCTTTGGCTCAGGGCATGACCCGGGAGTCCTGGGATCCAGTCAGCAGGCTCCCCGCAGGGAACCTGCTTCTCCCTCTGCCTATGTCTCTGCCTCTCTCTGTGTCTCTCATGAATAAATAAATAAAATATTAATTAATTAATTAATTAATTACTTTTAAAAACCAGTGGCAATAGAAGGCAAACCCAATGTGAACTTGTATTGATAACCCTCTCCAGGCCAGTGACATGCAGTAAGCCTTAAAAAAATACAATTAAGGTGCTCACTTGGGCAGCACATATACTAAAATCAGAACAACACAGAGAAAATTAGCATGAGCTCTGCACAAGGATGACTCGCAAATTCGTGAAGCAGCGATCATATTTTTGATGGTAGCTGTACTTGTGGTAAACACAGCATAATGTGTAAATCTGTCAAATCACTAAACTGTACACCTGAGACTAATGTAACATTATGTGTCAACTATATTCACATAAAAATAAAAATTATTTTTAAAGCTAAATATAGGATCCCTGGATGGCTCAGTGGTTTAGAGCCTGCCTTCAGCCCAGGGCATGATTCTGGAGACCCGGGATCGAGTCCCAGGTCAGGCTCCCTGCATGGAGCCTGCTTCTCCCTCTGCCTGTGTCTCTGCCTCTCTCTCTCTCTCTCTCTGTGTGTGTGTGTGTCTATCATGAATAAATAAATAAAATCTTTAAAAAAAAAAAAAAAGCTAAATACAGGGGCATCTGCCTGGCAGTCAGTGGAGCACACAACTCTTCATCTCCGGGTTGTGAGTCTGAACCCCAAACCGGATATACAGATTACTTAAAAGTATTAAAATATTTTTTTAAAAAAGCTAAATACACATGCAGTACACACACACAATTAAGGAAGGGATATACTTTAACAGTACAAAAACTGCCATGCATCTAAAAACTACAGGATTTATCAAAGGTTTAAATAGGTGCCTAGTGCTGTAAAAGATGTTGACAGGCCTCACCCCAGAAACATGCAGATTCCCAGATCCCTTGGCTACAGAGAATCACCCCATTGTGATAGGTTTGCTTAAGGGCCTTGGGAATGGGAGGAGCAGACAATTCTCACTGTGAAGGATGCAATCCTGTGGGTGACTCAAGCCATTTTCCACTATCCAGGCTGCTGTAGAGACAGGCAATTTTATTGACCTCCCCCCCACCTGCACACAAAGTCGCACACATGTGCCTTCCTTCTCTCAGTCCTCAAGCTAATTTCCAAACACCCCAGTGTATCATCAGCTAGAAAACCCACAATGTCGGCTCCAGGATGTCAACTCCAAGTCAGCAACAAAACTGTACTCTCATCAAGTCTATAATTCTACCCTAAGGCTGTCAGTCCCAAGTAACAGAAGCCAATCTGCACTTCACTGCAATATGTTGATTTTAAACACAGCACTGGGGTGCCTGGGTGGCTTAGACAGCTAAGCATCTGCCTCCTATGATGGAATCCCAAGTCCCAAGTCCCTGCTTAGCAGGGAGCCTGCTTCTCCCACTCCTGCTCCCTCTGTTTGTGTGCCTTCTCTCACTGTCAAATAAATAAATAAAAATAAACACAGGATCAGCTCCATTTCTTCCAGAGGCAGTCACCTACCACAAGCAAGGAGAATGACATAGTAGTTTGTCAACCAATTTTATCAGGCTAAGCTGGCCTGATGTACTAGCTAAACTCTAGCTCAGTAACAGCAAGAAAAAAGAGAATCTCAACCTCAGACCAATCTGGGGTTCCAGTGCAGAATCTCTATACAGCAATGATTAGGTCATTCATGGTACTGCAGTTTGCTGATCAACACTGATGGATCTCTTAGTACAAGTGGAAAAGGTACTAGGGTTGGGAGATCAGTGAAGCCATTTAAATGCCTGGAGTTGCTAGAAGTAAAGTTTCAGAATAAAACAATGCAGTGATGAAATTATGACATGTGCGAGCTGCTAAGTGAAAGAGACACTTGGCACCTGTCCCATGGTGCAATTAACTGCATGGTAAAATATCTGAAACAGCTGGTCACTAACCCTGAAGACACAGCTATCCTCAGAGGTTAAAGGGCCCAGAGCTATCAGAGGGGTATTCAAAGGGTTACAGGTAACTTCAGCAGCTTTTAAAAGTGCAATAAAGTTAAAATTCAACACCCAGAGCTTTAAATTATATATTTTAAGACCAGTAATTCCACTTCTAGAGCTCTATCCTAAAAAGATAATCAGAAACACACAGAAAACTTTATCTATGAGGATAATTATTATCATATCCTAGCAGAAAAAAATTAAAATTGTTGATCAGCAAACTGCAGAAATGTACATGCCCCACAACTGGGAAATGTTAAGTAAATGATCCTTCCATTTGAGGAAATCCCATATAGCTGTTAAGAAATGTTGTAGGAAAAAAAAAAAAAGAAGAAGAAATGTTGTAGACAGGAGCACCTGGGTGGCTCAGTTGGTTGAGTGTCTGCCTTCAGCTCAGGACATGATCTTGGTCCCGCACTGGGCTCCCTACTTCTCCCTCTCCCCCCCAACTTGTGCTCTCTCTCTCTCTCTCTCTCTCAAATAAATGAAGAAAATCTTTAAAAAAAGAAGAAGAAATGTTGTAGACAAATGGATAAAGGCATCAAAAATGCTCACAAAATAATAAACAGCAGGACAGAGAACTACATAATAATTAACAAATATATGAAAGCACAAAGTTATATATATAAAGGTATAAAAAGATTAAATGGAAACAATAAGATATGAACACAGTAATCTGTGAATTGTAGGCTTTTCGTGATTTGGGGGTTTTATTTTTCTATGCTTTCTGCAAGGCTAAAATTATGCATCTATTTAATGGCAGAGGGAAAAAAATCTAAGTTTTTTTTCTAAGATTCTTTATTAGCCGCATTGAAGAGGGAAAAAATCCCCCCCCCCCAAAAGGCCAATCTCTGAAGGGTAAGTGTCGGGGTGTAAGGACTTCTCCTGCTTGCCCAGACATGGCAATAAAGGACAGTCTTCCAGGCTGGCCAACTAAGTGGATGTCCAAAGTAAAGCTATAAGAAAGATAACAAGAAAGGTGACTTAAAAACACCTCAGCATTAAGAACCCAAACTGGCTGTGCACCTTGTCAGTCATCACTTTGTTCACTTGTTCAATATTGCCATTGCCCAAAACTTACCAGGAACTCCTCATGTGGAACTGCCTGCAGACTAGTAATACCATCTTCCCAATGTTTTCTTTTTTTTTTTTTTTAATTTTTTTTTAATTTTTTTTTTATTTATTTATGATAGTCACAGAGAGAGAGAGAGAGAGAGAGAGAGAGAGAGGCAGAGACATAGGCAGAGGGAGAAGCAGGCTCCATGCACCAGGAGCCCGATGTGGGATTCGATCCCGGGTCTCCAGGATCGCGCCCTGGGCCAAAGGCAGGCGCCAAACCGCTGCGCCACCCAGGGATCCCAAGAATATATTGTTGTTGTTTTTTTATTTTTATTTATTTATGATAGTCAGAGAGAGAGAGAGAGAGAGAGAGAGAGAGAGAGAGAGAGAGGCAGAGACATAGGCAGAGGGAGAGGGAGAGGGAGAGGGAGAGGGAGAAGCAGGCTCCATGCACCGGAAGCCCGACGTGGGATTCGATCCCGGGTCTCCAGGATCGCGCCCTGGGCCAAAGGCAGGCGCTAAACCGCTGCGCCACCCAGGGATCCCTTTCCCAATGTTTTCAAGAGCAGTCCATTTTTATTCTTTGAGATTGGATTCAATGTTTCAAAACAGTCTTAATATCATTTTCTGACCAAAAATTAAGTAGGACAATAAAATGACTATAGTTTCCCATGGAAGTCATTAAGTCTGTTGATGAAAAGAAAAACCACAAGGGTTTTATGAATATGCAACAGGTACCAATGTCAGGGTGGCTTTTTTAGAACCCCCTATGGTGACTACTGAAGGACATTTGGACATATACATGAGTTTAGTTCAATTCTTCAAATGTTTTTTATGCTTAACATGTGCTGGGCGGTTACAGATGCAAGAAGGGAGTCATAGTTCCCACCTCTAGCAACTGTTACACTTCCCTTTAACTCTGTGCCAGATGTGACTTGTACTATTGCATTTAATCCTCACAACATTTTGTGAGATAAATTGTATCATCATCCCCACTTACAGGTGAGCATATTGAGGCTTACAGAAGTTACAGCAAACTTGCCCAAGAAATAAAGACTAGGAGGAAAAACAAATGTTTAATAATTAACACATAACTATAACATATTTAAAAATATAACTAGTTAATATCTATAAATATAAGCACGCTCTTAAATAAGTACATTGAAAGTGCTATGGCAACACAGACGAAGAAAAGAGAGAATTCTATCTCAAAATGCAAAGGAAGAAAAAGAAAGAGAGAGGCAGCAAGGAAAGAAAAGGAAACTATGGGAGAAAGCAAGGTTGGGCTGAGCACTGAAAGGTGAGTGGAAGTTTGGTTTATAAAGAGAAGGACAGGACGCCTGAGGGGTGGTTAAACCTCCGTTTCTTGGGAACCCTGGGTGGCGCAGCAGTTTAGCGCCTGCCTTTGGCCCAGGGCGCGATCCTGGGGACCCGGGATCGAATCCCACATCGGGCTCCCGGTGCATGGAGCCTGCTTCTCCCTCTGCCTGTGTCTCTGCCTCTCTCTCTCTGTGTGTGACTATCATAAATAAATACAAAAATTTAAAAAAAAATAAAAAAAAAATAAAGTAATGCTTAAAAAACAAAAACAAAAACAAAAACCTCCGTTTCTTGGTTTCAGCTATGGTCATGATCCTGGGGTCCTGGGATCGAGTTCCCATCGGATTCAGCACTCAGCATGGGGTCTGCTTGTCCCTCTCTCTGTTCCTCCTGTTCTCTAACAAAAAAAACAATAAATAAAATCCAGAGAGAGAGTGACAGAGTGAAGGACAATGGTATTTCAGGCAAAGGCACCAGGACAGTATATACAAAGGAAGAGAAAGATGAAAGTGTGTGGGTATACTGGTTGTTTTTTTTTAAGGTTTTTAAAATTTATTTATTCATAGAGATACACAGAATGAGAGAGAGAGACAGAGAGAGAGAGTCAGAGACACAGGCAGAGGGAGAAGTGGGCTCCATGCAGGGAGCCTGATGTGGGACTCGATCCCGGGTCTCCAGGATCACGCCCCGGGCTACAGGTGGCACTAAACCGCTGCTCCACTGGGGCTGCCTGGTATACTGGTTTTTAAAAATCAGTCATTATCTCACAGACTTAACAAAATTTTTTTTAGCAAAGACTAGAGAACCACTTTCTCATCATTCAACTTCAACTACCTCTCTGCCTCCCTAATTAATCCCCAATTACCAATCCACAGCACAGGCCTGGACTCTGCCAAAGAGCAGGACTTGAGCCAATATTTGAACCTGTTCTACCCACAGGAGAGGTCCATCTGGGCAGAAATCACTCAAAGACTATGGGTTTTGGCAGGCCTGAGAAGTAGAAATTAAAGCCCAGAAGCCTCAGCAATAGGATACACTGTATTCCAATACTGGTATCAGAGCACCAAAGAGTCACAGGAAATTGGGGGCACCATACTCTGCTCTCCCACAGGGAATAAGGTGCTCCAACATGGGCAGTTGTGGGTATTCTCCTACACAACACATGGTCCCCAGCACAGGACAGTAACACAATATAGCCATCTTGGAAATCCTTAGCAGGACAGATGTTCTCAGACCAGCCAAGCCTTGGGTTTTCCAAAGTAAACTACCTATGTCATGGGAGTATTTAAAGAGCTATGTGGATTAATACATGTAAAGTGCTTAGAACAGGACCTTGTTCCCAACTAACATTTGCTGAGTGCTTCCTTTCATTACTATTATCACTACTGCTATTATCTTCCCCTCTCAACCATCATAACTGTCCTACAGTGAGATCAAGTAAGACCTGGAGCCAACCATGTGGATGGGGGACTAGAGCTACAACTCCCCAGCTAGAGTGTGGCTTGACCCAGCTCATCCTGGACTAAAGCAATAACGAGAACTCACCATGATTCAAAGTCTCTAGGAGGGACAGGGTAGAGAAGAGAGAGAAGTAACATCTGGTGAACTCTGGCAACATTCCAGACACCAAGCAGTATATATATCCTCTTGTTTAATGCCCACAGCAGTAAGTGTAGAACCAAAATAACCCCAGTATCTGGGGTGGGAAGAGTAGAGTGTGAGCTCCCACTGCAACTGTGGTCTTTTTTCTTCTCTGATTTCAGCCCCACACAGGACACACCCCAGTGAGAGGTGTACCTCGTCTGTTACTGGTTCATTCCTAGCACTGTTACTCACTCCTTCCCAGAAAAGACAGCAAAGGAGGGAGGGAGCGAAAAACTTTATAGGTAGGCTAAGAAAATAAATGATTGCCAAGCTGGTTTTACTATAACCCCTTTCAAAAGCAGAAATAACCCTTGCTAGGGTGCAATTTCTAACTGCTATACCCCTGAAAGGATCAATTCAAGACCTATTTGTTCCATTGGCCCCACTAAGGAAGTCAGAAGAGTTAGAAGAAACTGGGGACCAAGGTGACCCCCCCCTACTTAGGAAGTGAAAAAGGACTCCTTCCTCCATGCATGTTTTATGGGAGGAAAACAAGAAGTGCCCCTATCAGTCATATCTGCACTTGGTCCTGAAGCACACGTAGCAGAGGACAGGATTATGTGTGGTGTGGTCTCTTGAGAGCCTCAGTAATCTACTTAGGTCACTGCTAAACTTGATTCACTTAGGCCACGGCCATCCTCATGTGGTTTAACTGCTCATCTAAACCCCTGACACAAAGAAGAACCAAAAAGAAAAGTTATATTCTCCAACTCTATAGATAAGTAAATCTGTAGTTTCCATCCACCACCTGCTCATCTTCAGGAAGCTCTGGCCTTTTATCAGAAGGATGGTGCCAAGGATAATAGAGAATAAATCTATACTAAGGAGCTCAGTGTCTAAGGAGAGGCCTGGCCTTCCTACTCTAAACCTCTTCTTCTACTGAAGGAACATGCAAGCTAATTAAGCCTGATAATCCTTCCATGAGTTTTGTAAACAGAGGGAAAGGGCTCCTGCTGCTGGGTGGGCATCATGCCCAGAAATATAGAAGGATCCCTCTAAGACAGGAAATAAGGCAAGAAAAGGGGGCTCTTCTTTTTTTTTTAATAATAAATTTATTTTTTATTGGTGTTCAATTTGCCAACATACAGAATAACACCCAGTGCTCATCACGTCAAGTGAAAAGGGGGCTCTTCTATGGCACAAGGCTACATTCCTGTATCTCCCTTCACCCAGGCCCCAACAAAGCCCAAGAACTGGAAGAGCTGCTGAGAAGCTCCACTGGTTCTGTCCCACATCTTATACCTCTCCCCCATGAGTCTGGATGAAGAAGTCCAGCCTCCTTCTGCCCTCTCAAAACTTACTTTGACAGGGAAACAAGTTACTGTGACTCATTCTTGCTAAGACCTGCCTGATGCCCAATGAGCTTACAGAGCCCCAAACATAAATGGGAGCCAGGAGTCCTGGGAAAAAAATATATTTATGTGGTGTGAGGGGAGACAAAAGGGAAGAGAAGGTAGAAATTACTAGAACAGTATTCAGAGTTGCATATCCCTTTAGAGCATACAAAGTTCTCCATGTAGACACTCTCTTGGAAACAGTTCTTCAACAGATAATGGAAGAAAGGAAAATACCAACAGATCCTGGCAGGATGGGAATCCAAGGAGTACCCCCATTCTCTCCTCCCTGAAGAAACCCACTTACTCTGTTCCTTTCTCTATCTCCCCTACTCTCTCTGCCCCTACCCCCACCATGGTTGCTCTGGATCCAGAATCCAGACTGCTGATGAAAGAGGGAGGGCTTGGGCACCTTTCTAAGCAGATGGAAATAAAACCACCTATTAATTAGAAAATCAGAAGCAAGATGTCATTCACCTTTCTCCTTAAGAGCCAAAGAGGTCTGCATTTTTATCATCTGTGTTCAGTGAACAGTTAGTCAACAATGTAAAGCAGACACTATTCCCTTTAAATACTATTTTATTAAAAAGTTACCTCCTTTAAAGTCACTGACTTACCCTTTATATGGCTTTCCTGGCCTGTCCACCTGCATTCCTCCTTCCCCCACCCCCCAACCACTCCCGATTCCCTGTTCTCTCCAGGTGGGGACTCTGACTCACTGTAGACACAGGCACTGAAAAACCTGGCCCAAGAAAAAGCTACACCTAGGTGAGGCTGCAGCACCCAATGGCAAAAGCCCTCCACCCACACTGCCCCAGGAGTGCCCTGAGCTCTCCTCCACTCAGGAGAGCAGGACACAAGTCTTCACTGCCCATTCAAGCAAGAGAACAGACCGCTGTTGAAGCAGCTGAGAGGATCCCCTCCCACTCACTCACAATCACATTTACAATGCTAGCCCTGCTATGTCATTGCCTAAACACACCCAAACATATGGCCGGCTGGGAGTAAGAGGGCTCTTTCCGAGACCCTCGGCAACTGATGGAAAGTAAAGACCCCACATGACACCAACACAGAAGTGCTGGCGAATTCAGCCAGGGTAAAAGCAGAGAGCCAGAAGCCCCATAATACCTCTAAGGTTGTTGAGTCCCTCCAGGAACTTCTGGTACTTGTAGGCATTCATGCCCCTGCCCAGCTGTGTTGGTTCAGTGGCTAGAAGTAGGCAGCATGGCACAGTGACAGCTGAGAAGTGAGAGCGTTCCAATCGGCTGATCTCCACCACCGCCTTCTAGCCTCCTAGCCCCCAAGAACTGGACTTTGACCACATTTACAAGTGACGTCACCAGAGAAGCCTAATTTCATGACAGCCTCTGCTCTCCCTCATTTGTCGCAGCAAGCGGAAATACCTCCCCAGGACGGGACAGCCCCTCCTTTGTGTGAAAATGAGGCAGGAGACCACAACAGGCCCCTGCCTATCATCTGTCACCTCATCTGCCACCTTCTCTCTAGACTCCAGCCCAGGGTCCACTGGGATTACCGCTCCTCTGGTGTAAACTCTAGGGACAGGGGCTTTAATGTTTTTCAAGACACCAGTTAGGGGTTCGTCTAACATTTGAGAACGAAACCTTTAAAGGGCCACACTCACCACAAGAATGTCACTACAACAGAAGCTCTTGGGCAAATATCACACAGCAACGGAGCAGGTTTTACAAAATAAAAAACCGAGGCTGCGCTCTGCTTACAGCAGGCCTGTTGACAGAATGGAACACAGTCACACACAGGTGAGACACTGCTGATCAACACATCCAAGGCAGAAGCAGAAACTATGAAGCCCACTCCCTAAGTGCTAAACACACAATTCTGGGAGGCAGGGCCTTCTCCATAGATAACTAGGGGGAAAATGCAGTTCTGACACCCCCTCATGTTTCCCCCTCCAGGGCACTATTCTACTCAGCTGACTTGTTTCTGGTTTGCTTTTTTTTTTTTTCCAGATTTTATTTATTTATGAAAGACATAGAGAGAGAGGCAGAGACAGAGGCGGAGGGAGAAGCAGGCTCCATGCAGGGAGCCCGATGCGGGACACTTTCCCAGGACCCCAGGATCATGACCTGAGCCAAAGGCAGAAGCTCCACCACTGAGCCACCCAGGCATCTCTTTGGTTTGCTTTAATGATGTTAGAAGGTACTGAAAATTTCCTCCTACTCCATTAGCCTCAAAAAAATGACCCCTGCCCAATAATCATAGGCTCATACAATAAGCTACACAGCTTATATAATAAGAGGAGGAAAAAAAACCTCTGAATTTTCAACAGCATCTCATTGTAAGAAACTCAAAGTGGTCCATCTGCAGGGTGCCTGGATGGCTCAGGCAGTTCAGCAGCTGCCTCTTAATTTCTGCTCAGGTCTTGATCTCAGGGTCATGAGATCGAGCCCCAAGCGGGCTACATGCTAAATGGGGAGTCTGCTTAAGATTCTCTCCCTCTCCCTATCCCTCTCTCAACTTGCACACACTAACATGTGTGCTCTTTCTCTCTAATAAATAATTCTTTTTTTAAAAAAAGTAAAAGAATAAAAATAAAAAGTAGTTCATCTGCATCATTATACTTATCTTCTAAAATGTCTTTATAAAGGGTGCCTGGGTGGCTTAGTCAGTTAAGGGTATGTCTTCAGCTTGGGCCATGGTCTCAGGGTCCTGGGACTGAGCCCTGCATTGGGTTCCATGCTTGCCGGGAAGCCTGCTTCTCCTCCTCCCTCTGCCACTCCCCTAAGCCTGTGCTCTCTCTCCCTCACTCTCTCACTCTCTAATAAATATTTTTTAAAAATAAATAAAACAAAATATCTTTATAAAGATAATTGTACATTTTATTTTTATTATTTTTTAAAGATTTTATTTATTTATTCATGAGAGACACAGAGAGGCAGAGACACAGGCAGAGGGAGAAGCAGGCTCCATGCAGGGAGCCCGATGTAGGACTCAATCCTGGGACTCCAGGGTCATGCCCTGGGCTGAAGGGAGGCACCCAACCACTGAGCCACCCAGGTGTCTGTACATTTTAAATTGTATATGAGAAAATAAGCTAAGCAATCTGCCTAAGAACTGTACTCTGGTGCTCTGGCTCATCTTACCATAAAAGCCTTGGAATCCTAGAAACCCACAGGCAACCAACCGAATCAGACTCTACAGAACAACTCCTCGGGATCCCTGGGTGGCGCAGTGATTTGGCGCCTGCCTTTGGCCCAGGGCGCGATCCTGGAGACCCGGGATCGAATCCCACGTCGGGCTCCTGGTGCATGGAGCCTGCTTCTCCCTCTGCCTATGTCTCTGCCTCTCTCTCTCTCTCTCTCTCTCTCTCTCTCTCTCTGTGTGTGTGACTATCATAAAAAAATAAAAATTAAAAAAAAAAAAAAAAAAGAACAACTCCTCATAAGAGAGACACCCCTCTACCAGTCCTGAAGGTTTTCCAAGCAACCTGCCATGCAGGCTGCCATTCAGTGATTCGGGTAGAACTCACAGCATGTCCAACATGTTCCACAAAAACTCCTAATTATGCAGGTTGAATGCAAGTGAAGAAACTGTATAAGTACCACTGTGAAAACAAAGAAAAAAGAGACTGTGCCCACTTGAAAAGATCAGGCTAAGTAATACTAACAGCTGCTAAGATAATAGAGAGGGGAACATTTTTAAATAATAAAAATATCCAACCCAAGGTTTTGTGCCTTCTGATGCTACTAGTCAGTGCTAACAAGGTAGCCAACCACTGTGTGCAGACCTGAGTATTTATAGGAGTCAAGGGGGACACAATATATGTTTCCTTTTCTCAAAAGAACAATTTCATAGGCAAGATTCAATGGTTACAAGGGACTTCTGCTTGAAGACCATAAAAGTTAGAGAGTGGAAAACAGTAAAAAATAAAAAAATAAACAGATTCTATGACCTATTACTGTAAGAATCACTGTATCTTTGATGTCACCTAGGCCAAAAGACCAGGTCCTTGGATTCCTTATCTGTGAAATAAGGCTGTGGACAGAGAAAGGCAAACATTAAACATCAGTTCAGATCATGTGTGTCTGTTCCTGGCATTATTCCACTTATTACTCCAGGAAGAGAATGAATAATAGAGTACAGAGCAAAGAATTTGCAGTGCAGAATCAAAATACCTGGATTCCAGAGTCTATATCAAGATCCAACTTTACCACAAATTAGCTATGTGAGCAGGAGCCCCCAAATTCCCATAAAATGTTAGTTACTCTTTTCTTTTTAGGTACAAACTCCAATGAGAATCTGATGAAAACCAAGGATACTTTCCCTAGAAAAAGGCACATAACTCACCTACATACAAACTTCTGTTTACAAGTGGAGAGGGGTCAATGAACCACAGATCTCTAAGATCCGTTCTGTGTCATGATCTGGAAGCAATTAATAGCACAATATGAATATAAGAATGTAAAAGAAAGATCAATTAGCCAGGGCAGAGCTGGGTCCTCTTGCTTTAACGCCACCATAACATCCTATTCAGAGACTCCTCCCACCTGAAGGAGCAAAGCAGCCCAGACAACAGGAATCTAACAGCAGGAAAAACTGACTTTTAAAATAGCCACTCGAACTAGGTGCATTTAAAAGACAACACATGCTAGTTTGTCATTTCCTCTGTGTGTTTCACCATTGAAATTGTTTAATGACATTTTATCAGATAAAAATTAAACAAAAACAAGGATGTTTGGAATTATGAAGTGAAGGCTTCATAATACTTAAGGCTTTTGGGGAAAGAGTAGGGGAGGACGGCAGTCTCCACTCCAGTTGTATTCTTGCAGACAAGGGACCTTTCCTCAAAATTAGAGCATTTCAAAGCACTGTAGCCCAATACCTCTCTATGCTTTGCGGGGCTGTTCATCTTTCATCTTCATAGGTCCCACGTGACAAATGGTGAGGTGAAAGCTCAGGGGGCAGGAGAGATGCTCCCCTATGTTCCAGACAAAGATGAACAATGTGAAAGGCTCAGGATCTGGCAGTCCAATAGACACCCTCTGGCCAGCTGCTGACAGAGGGAGAAAGCCCTGCTGTCTCCAACAGCCCATAAAGGCACAGACACCTCCGAGTGATGTGGAACTTGATTGAATGCAGACAGACGAGGAAATGCAGATGACAGGGCATAGATGTAGTCCTTAGGGCTCCCCACTCTATAATGACAGGATGACAGTTAAAAAGGAATACCTGCCCTGCCCCTGAGTGGGCTCAGGGACACCAGAACCTAGGTGGAATGAAGGCAAGGCCTGAGTCAGGCCCAGGATATAAACCCTAAAATAGGAGGACAAGTCTGCCAGTTGAGCATTACAATTGAGGAGAAAGTTCTAGGCTGATGAAGAGAGAAAAGATCCAGCGTGGGAGTTCACACAGTCCCCCCAAACCCTACTACAAATCAATAATTTCCATAATTCCTTTGAAGCAACCTTTCCTCAAAAAACAAAGGTCCTGGGGCCCCCAGTGGCTCAGTCAGTTGAGCATCTGCCTTCAGCTCAGGTCAGAGTCTTGGGATTGAGCCCAAAGTCGAGCTCCCTGCTCAGCCGGCTTCTCCTTCTCCCTCAGCCCCCTCTCTCTATATAAATATAATCTTTAAAAAATAAAACAAAAATAAAAGACCTTCTCCCCCAGGCACCCCCATGTCAGGGTGTGGTAAGCTAAACCTAGAGAGCCAGTTTAAGGACTTCACCCATACATACATTTGTTGCATACTCCGCACACACGAGGCACTAACCTAGATACTGGGAACATAGAACTCAGTCTAACGAGATACAGAACAGGACAAAAAAGGAATCAATCTGTTCAGATTCAGAGAAGGTGAGGGTCATAGGTGGTTCAACTGAAGGCACAGCTGACTTCCAACTGCTCACTCCCTAGACTAGCCCTAACAAGAGGTTTAGGGACATGAAAGGTAACTCTCCTCATATAAATACATCCATTTTCTTTGAGGCCAGTTGCTACTGTTACTCCAAAGCAGCTGCTGACCCAGGAAGACAGCAAAAATGTCTCCAGTGACTTAAGAAGCCAGTAACAAAAGTAGGTGCCAGGTTCATGGTCCTATTCAGGGAGCAACAAAGATCACTTTCTCCATTGTCTCCCCCTGGCAGCAGTGTCTGATGGAGAAAGGGGTTGAATTACACCTCGTCCTTCTGGTCTGCTAGAGAGAAAATGAGTTTGCCATCTGAAGAAAAGAGTTGTCCCCAGGGCCAGAGTTGCCTCTGCAGGGCTGAGGAATAGAAGGCAAAGCAAGTCAGACTTCATGCTTAGAAGGACAGAACTGAAATGGCAAGACCAAGGGAGGCTTTAAAGGGAACTAAGCGTGGGCCTGGCAGCAAAGGTCCAAGGAGCTGTGCCCACTCTGTGCTCACCCCAGGCTTGGAAAGCTACTTTGTGTGGACCAGATTTATGCTCTGGGGCCTGGCAATAAGCTTTAAAAGGCCTTGTGTTTTAGGCCACGTGCTCTCAAATCAGTTCTCTCTCCTTGATCCTTTTCTTTCTGGCTGTATGGTCCATGGAAAAATGGGTGAAGCCTAGGAGTTTTCTCCTCCCTACATTGGTTTTATAATACTTCAAGTCCAAACAAGGTGAAAATTGGGAGGGAAGGCAAAAATACCTGCCCTTTAAGTCAATCTGTACCTGCCATGATCTCTGATTCTAGTTCTACCTGAGACTAAAGTTCCCTGCTATGTTTATAACATCATAACCTAAAAGCTTCCCTGGGCTTTCTGGGGACCTAAGAAAAAGGCCAGAGACCAGAGTCACCTACTACTGGAACAGGGTTATGGACCTCCAGCAGAGAGATGGGAGGGAAGGACATTTATTTCAACAAAAGCACCCTGACACAGCTACAGGCATCCATGTGTAATAGAGATCAACAGTTTCCTCTTGCTCCAGAAGAGCTTCTCTCCCTAAACCCATCAGGACTCAGAGGATGCAGCTGCACCTCCATATCAGCTAAAGGCGCCCACTAAAGAGAACCACATTTAGTTATTCTGACAAACCCAGAGTGGGAGAGGGAGTGCCTACCAGCTCAATTCACCTGAGCTCCTCCACAGCAACTAAAACAAGTCTCCAAGACAACAGGAGTGGCCTGTGTTGCTTTTGAGCAGAGGAAGGAGGCAAAATAAACAGTTTTGAAACTCAGATGCTAGACACTAAAAATAGCATAATGGAATTTTCCTTTGAAGCTTTTTTCCTAAAAATGAGGTTACATTACCAAAAACAAAAACAAAACAAACAAACAAACAAAAAAAAAAAAAACAGTCCAAGATAGACTGTATAGTGATGACTCCAGGATGGCAGGGTATGAGTTCTAAGAAACTTAGTATCTTAAGTCTGAGATAATATTCAGTGGGACAACATCACGATGCTGAAAAGGTGCTATAAGTACCTAATAGGCAGACAGACCCTCAGTAAGGGTGTCAACAACTGTTTAAGGAGTAGTGGGTACATATGTATCTGCTATAGTGTTTTCTATACTTGTCTACATGCTTGAAATATTCATAATAAGAAAATTAAAGTCATAGATCAAACTACCCAGCAACTGCACACTTATATATGTCCTATATACACATGCAAAATGACAAATACACAACAGGTTTTTGCAGCATTTTGCAGCATTTTATAATAACAAAAGATTATCCATCAGTAGGGAACTGGCTAAATAAATGATAGTATATCCATATAATGGAATAATAAGCAGGAAAAGAAAGAGGTCTTTATGAGTTAAAATGGATTAATCTTCAAGATATAGTAAGTAAAACAAAGTAAGGTCAAACAGAGTTTATGTTATCCTCTCTCTCTCTCTCTCTTTTTTTTTTTTTACAAAGGAGGGAATAAAAATATATAGAATTTAGGTTCCAGGGGTGCCTGGATGGCTCAGTGGGTTAAGCATCTGCCTTCGGCTCAGGTGACGATCCCAGACTCCCACATCAGGCTCCCTGCTCAGTGAGGAGTCTACTCCTCTCCCTGTTCATGCTTGCGCGCTCTCTCTTGCTCTCTTTCTCAAATAAATAAATAAAATCTTTAAAAAAAAAAATTAGGTTCCAGAAAGTCAAGGATTTTTATCTGCTTTCTTCACTATTCATCCCCAGAGCCTAGCTTATTAGTACCTGGCACGTAGTGCATGCTCAACAGTTATTTGTTGAATAAATAAGTGTGCGTATCATCTCTGAAAGGCACAAAAAACTGATAATATTCATTGTCTTCAAGGAGGGGAAAGGTTAAAAAAAAAAAGGAGGGGAAAGGTTGGCTGGAGTGGAAGAAAGAGTTTACTGTACATCTTTTCGCACCTTTTTAAATAGTCCATTATATGAACAACCTAGTCAAAAAGTAAATGAAAAGCCTATAAGCCAAGAACCAGAGATTGTAAATCCTAATGCCAGCACTGCCACTGACCACATACCTCCTCACTAAATCATTCATACATCCAACAAGCCTGCCCTGTGCCAAATTTGTATAGCAGCAAGGATGGAGGTGAGGAGCTGAGAGCCTCTTCTCTCAAGAGTGAGACGAGCCAAGTGTACCAACATGCAATACAGTGCAGCCGACACTGGTAAAGGTCCACAGAAGCAAAGCAGCACATGGAAGCCTTGGGAAGGCTTTCCAAAGGAGGTGCTACTGCGCCTACGGGGCCAGAAAGAACTGGATTGATGGGGGCAGGAGTGCTGTGGAGGGAAAAAGCAAAGTAGAAAACACAAGAGAACACAATGCAGTAAAGGAACTTAAAATAGTTTGACATGGCTACAGTGTAGGGTACTCTGTTCCCTGGAAGAATGATGGCAGGACATGAAAGCTTGGCATGCCATGCTAAAGAAACCATATTTCACTCTGAAGACAATGAAGTCTTTGGAAGTCACTGAAAGCATTTATGCTTAGGGGTAACTTTTTTTATGATTAGATTTTAATTTCAGAAAGTGTATTCTAGCAGCTGTGCAAGGAAGGGGAGCAAGACAGAATGGAGGGGAACCAGTTAGAACACTATCCCAGTTATATACTGAGAAATAATAGAATCATAACAAAAAAGTAGCATTGGGGATGCAAAGAAAGGAAGGGATATGTGATCCGCAGTCGAATTATACAGCATTTGAGCACTGCCATATTTGAGGTAGGGTGGATGTAAGCTGATGGACCAAATGAGAGAAGATTCTCAAATGATTCCCTAAGTATCTCACTCAATGTGACTGGGTAGAAGACAGGAGAGAAAGAAGCAGGCTTGCCAGGGTGAAGATGAAGTGTTCAGTGTGGAACGAGCTGAGTAAAAGGTGCCTGCAAGGTATGTAAAAGAAATCCTCCAATACCCCCAATACCCAGAGATCAATGCACGCAGCTCAGGAGAGAGCTCTGACCCAGCAGTTGAATCTAAGGGTATGAATAAGATCACTCAAGAAAATGATATACAGGGACAAAGACAAAACCCTAGAAAGCACCTTTATTTAAAAGATAAATCTGTAAATGAAGGAGGAAATCAGGAGAGGATATGGTCACAGTAAGTTAGGGAAGGAGAACCTTTCAAGGAGGATGGAGTGTTTCATAGTCAAATACATGAGAAGGTCACATGAGATCAGGGCTGGAAAATTCCCATTGGATTTGGCAATTAGGAGGTGATTAATGACCTTAGCAACTGCAATTTTGGGAGACCCGGAGGGGGTTGGAAGCTAGTGGGCAAGGATATATACCACACTTAAGAATCTTGGAGGAGGGATCCCTGGGTGGCGCAGAGGTTTGGCGCCTGCCTTTGGCCCAGGGCGCGATCCTGGAGACCCGGGATGGAGTCCCACGTCGGGCTCCCGGTGCATGGAGCCTGCTTCTCCCTCTGCCTATGTCTCTGCGCCTCTCTCTCTCTCTCTGTGACTATCATAAATAAATAAAAATTAAAAAAAAAAAAAAGAATCTTGGAGGAAACAAAGAACATGGCTGTGAAAGGGGAAACATTTCACACCTCTTGTTTTCCACTTCACTTCCCATATCTGCCTATTTAAGAAAAATAAGTAGGAAAATGCACATAAAATAGTGTTAGCACTTTATTAGGTGTTAGGTAGAGAACAATAATCCAATTCATAAATAACACATTAAAGTGGGTTCTATTTACTCCGTAAATCACCAACTATTTTTGGATACTTATGTGCCAGCAATAATGTGGAAGATAAAATGGAGTATATGACACAGTCCTCAACATCGAGGAGCTTCCAATCTTTTGGAAGAAAATAATGCACATGTACAAATGGGATGTTAAAATACAATATAAAAGATACAAGGGGAAAAAATGACCATTAGCATTTAAGAAATGAGGAACTAATTTCCAGTGTGGGTGATCAAAGGTTTCCTGGAGGACTCTGAGGTGGGTCGCAAACAATGGGTAAGATTCCACAAGACAGACACAATGAGGGGAGGCCCTCCAGGAAGACAGTCTTGTCTGGCTTAGATCTGAGGAGGCAGCTGGAAGAGAATGCTGGAAAGGTTATTATGGAGGGGTTTAAGTATCAGGATGAGATGACTGAGCCCTGCCTCTCCCGACTACTGTTGTGCCATGCCAATTGCCTGCGGGCCATTTCCATCTGAGCGTGCCACAACAGCTAGAACCCAAGTTATTAAAAAGGAATCCACAGCTTCCTTCCCCAAATTGATACCTCCTTTTAATTTCCCACTTCAGGTAATGGCACCCTTTACCTAGCTGGCCCACTATCAAGTCCTTATCAGTTCTCCCCGCCCCCTACCCCCCATCATCTCCGTTATGCAACAGTCACTTCTCCCACCTAATCCTAGTAATATCACACCAGAATTGCTAAAACGGCCTCCAAAGAAGGGATTTCTCACCCAATCCATGTTGCATATGGTGCAAAATCAGTCTTCCTAAAACACAGCCTTAATTAAATCTTTCTAATATGTAAAACCTCCAATAACAAAAAAAAAAAAAAAAAAAACAACCACAGGGGAAAAAATCTCAAGGAAGTGTAAAAACTCAACTACATGGTACAACTCCTTCAGAGGATAATGCCCATGCAATGGAATATTGACAACAGTATAGATTATCATATGGGGGGAATCCCTGGGTGGCGCAGCGGTTTGGCGCCTGCCTTTGGCCCAGGGCGCGATCCTGGAGACCCAGGATCGAATCCCAGGTCGGGCTCCCGGTGCATGGAGCCTGCTTCTCCCTCTGCCTGTGTCTCTGCCTCTCTCTCTGTGACTATCATAAATAAATAAATAAATAAATAAAAATAGATTATCATATGGGTACGTATTTCTTTTTTTTTTAAAGATATATTTATTTATTTATGATAGACATAGAGAGAGAGAGAGGCAGAGTCACTGGAGGAGGGAGAAGCAGGCTCCATGCAGGAGCCTGACGTGGGACTGGATCCTAGGTCTCCAGGATCAGGCCCTGGGCTGCAGGCGGCGCTAAACCGCTGCGCCACCGGGGCTGCCCTGGGTACGTATTTCTTGACACTGACTTTTACCATAAAGAAAACAAGTAATAGTATAATTTTGCAAAATGTATATTTACATGTATATATATTCATAGAAGAAATATCTGAAAGAAAATACAGCAAAATGTTTATAGTGGTTATCCAAGTGATGAGATTTTAGGTGACTTCAACTTTTTTTTAAGATTTTATTTTTTTTTTTTTAATTTTTATTTATTTACGATAGTCACAGAGAGAGAGAGGCAGAGACACAGGCAGAGGGAGAAGCAGGCTCCATGCACCGGGAGCCCGATGTGGGACTCGATCCCGGGTCTCCAGGATCGCGCCCTGGGCCAAAGGCAGGCGCCAAACCGCTGCGCCACCCAGGGATCCCTTAAGATTTTATGTTTAAGGGGAGCCTGGAGGGCTCAGTCAGTTGGCCATTTGCCTTCAGCTCAGGTCATGATCCCAGTGTCTGGGGACCGAGTCCCACACCAGGCTCCCTGCTCAGTGGGGATCTGCTTCTCCCTCTCCCTCTGTTCATGCGCTCTCTCTCTCTCTCTCTCTCTGATAAATCTTTTTTAAAAAATTTTTTTTAATTAATCTCTACACCCAACAAGGGACTCAAATTTACAACCCTGAGATTGTTAATTGTAGATTTTGAGATTGTAGAGTCCCATGCTCTACCGACTGACCAGCCAAGCACCCCTAGGTGACTCTAGTTTTACAGTTTTCATTATTTTATAATTCCACATAGTAAACACATATACTTTGTGAAATAAAAAGAAGACAGGAGATCCTACCACAACTAATACCCACCAGCATCTTTGCTCTTTCAGACTTCCAAAATGTGGAGACATCAGACTCTGTATACATGACTCAACAACTCGATCAAGCGCATGGCACCAAAGAAACAAGGATGAAAAGGTATAGTCTGCCCTCATTAAACTCAGGGTGTAAAGGAGCCAGACGATTCAACAGATAACTATAAAGTAAGATAAGTACTATTACAAAGGGATGTATAAAGTACCATGAGAACTCAGATGAGGTGATAAATTCCATTTTTCCTGGTTGGGGCAAGGGGAAATAATCTGGAACATCATCAACAGCTAGTTAGTTTTGAGCTGCCATGAAAGATTGCTTTACAATAGGAAAGGACTTTGTGAGCAGATGGAGTAAAAAGAACATCCAAAGTATAGGAAAGTGCATAAATAAGGGATAAAACTGAGAATCATATCCATTCTAAGAGATCTGAACTTCACCCTCTGAAGGAATAGAAAGCAGTGAGCATTGGAATTTTCAACAAGAGATATAATGTAAAACTCAACCATGTGGTACAACTTCCATGGAGAGTACTTTTGTAAAATGTATCGAAAAAAATTTTTAGGTGTTCAATGACTGTGGACCCTGCAAAAGTCACTGGCAATAAGCCAACGATGATGAGGATCTAAAACAGGGCAGTGGGTCCTGCCAGGATGGATGGATGAGAAAGGATGGATGTTGAGATGTTTCTGAACTAGAACAAACAGAACTTAGTGTCCAATCAGATATGGAAAATGAAGACAACAAAAAACAAATCCAAAGTTCCTAGCTTGGGCAAATAGGCAGAGTGTGATACTGGTATCGGAGATGGGGGACACTAGAAGAGAAGTGGGTTTGGCTGGGCAGGGGAAGAAGGAGGATGATGATGAGCTTGGTTTCAGATATATTACATAGAATTTCTGCAAACTCTGAAGTGGAAAAGGACCATAGCTACTTGGAAATACAAGGCTGGAATCCAGGAAAAGGTCCTTAGAGATTCTGCTGTGAGAGTCATCACCATACACATAGACAACATTCATAAATGAAATCACCAAAGTAGGTAAACTCATCCAGGAAGAGGGCAGAGTGGGAGGGAAAAGAGATCCAAAGAGGGTCAAATGCTGTGACAAGGTCAAAGAGCATGAGAAATGAAGGAGATTCGGGAACTTTGCAAGTAGGTTACTACAAGTGATGGCAGCTTCACTTGGGATGGTGGTCACCACAGCCAGGCTACAGGGGTCAAGATGACTAGTGGTTTAAAGGGGGGGGGGGGGCAGAAAAAGATGACAAAGAAGAGACCAGCTTAAAAGAATTTCTGTCCTAGGATGGAGGAAATCTAAACATATTTATAAAGAGTCACTAAAAAAAAGTCACTAGGTGGGGAGAGACTGGGAATACAAACCATGTGCATGCCCAGAGACCTGCCTCTGACCCAGGCTGTACACGGTGAGGACAGGAAGATCACAGGTGCACTGAGAGGCAGAGCCATGGTGGGTGCAAGGCTGCAGGACTTATTGAGAGTTACCAGGTAGGGATGGAGCAGCAAGTCTGAGGAGATGGGAAAGTTTGGGATAGCTGCTATAGGGGCAATGAGCAGGAGTCAGCCAGGAGAGAAGAGAAAGACTTCAGGGCTGGGCTCAGAGTCAAACTGCGGCTGGAGCTTATAAATCTGTAAAGGCTCAGTCAGCACAATGCTATGCAGCAGAACTCGGTAGCTCAATGGAGAAAATGAACCTGGGTCCAGCTTTGGGGAATGGAAAGTAAGGTGTGGCAGCCAGAGACTTAGAATGCCAGGACAGGTGTTGTCATATAGGATAGAGGTGGGGAAGGAATGACACCATTCAGAGGCTGAGAGACCAGGTTTCAGGGGCATAAAGGAACAGAAGCAGAAGAAGGGAGCTTGTGACCAGACTCTGGGACATCTAGGAGGAGGGGAGCAATTTCAGGTCACCTCAAATCCTCTTCCCCTAGAAATTTAGCAATTCACACAATCCACATTGATGCCATGCTGACTTCCGACCCATGCTCTGAGATGTAACCCAGATCTTCAGACAAGCTTTCATCTCAAAGGCTATCAGGCAGAGTTCCAACAAGAGAATAGCAGGACTGAGTCCTCCTATAAACTTCTTCTTTCCTGTACTTGAAGATCTGATCTGGACCTCTGGGTGCATTATCAATAACTTCTTTCTATTGACTGGGAGATTATGGAAGTTGTCACGTGTGTGGAGTTGCTAAAAATAAAAGTTGAAGAAACTGCCTAATTGCTGACTTAGTAAATCCCCCAGGGTCCTGGAGCCGGCAGATATAGGACAGGAGTCACAGCCCTTCTCAGGGCACCAGATCCTTCCAGTGCTAAAGGATAACAGGCGTAAGCATATTCAACAGAGAGGCAGGACTGACTGGGCTTTGCTAAACAAGGTAGGTGACATCTAGGACTGAAGTGGGAAAGAGTTCACACTCTCTCACTGTAAAGCCCGAATCTAACCCTTGTCTCACAGGACAGGAAAACCTACACAAGCTACTCACTCCTTTCCTAAAGGTCTAGGCTCCCATGCAGCCTCTTAGCCCAGCCTAGAAAAAAAAGACTCGAATCCTCTCAGAGGGTGAGCCAGGACATTGCCACCAAAAAGGCTGCTGGCTTACAACTCTGATTCACTCTAAGAGCCCCAGCTTCCTTCAAAACCTTCTCTCACCCAAAGACAAAGGGGTCAATGATCACAGAAGGTGATTTCTTCACAGAAGTGATTAAAGCTCACTGATGGATGGATTGAGATTTCGAGGGTGGCTATCTGGATAAGCATCTGGAATTTGGCCCCCATATCAGCCTGGCTGGCCCGTTCCATTTGTACTGAGATGGACCCTGCTGTGTGAGACAAAAAAAGTAACTGCAAATGTTTGTTTAATGCAGCTCTGGTTCACCTTCACTTGGGTCACCGCCTTCTTTTGCTCACAGACACTTAATTGTCTCTGAAAAGTAGGTCAGAGCCTTGTGGAACAAGCTGGAGGGGGGGCTAAGACCCAGCCTATCACTCCAACAGGCCTGGAGAGGCCCAAGCTGTGTCTAGGAGACCAAGAGCAGTCAACAGTGCATCACGCGGAGAGCGCTCCAGGTGTTCCGGGCAGCAACCTGGCTCCTGCCATTCCTACGTGGTGATTCAGCAGGCTGGGAGAGCAGAAGATGCCCGAGAGGCAGGGCTGAGGTTCATGTGAGTCCAAGAAATACTTGTCCCACTCCAATGGCTAATGAGGTGTCCCTAATCGTCCCTGAATGGAGGGAGCAAGAGGTGAACAATCAGAATGCTAAACTCTTCCCCACCGTCCATATGGTCCCTTCTGTAGAATGCCAAGCATTGCTCAACCATAAATGGAGCTATCTGAACTTCTCCCCGCTCCTTTACCAAATATTTTCTTCAGGACACCCAAAAATAAACACTGCTCCTTGCCCATGAGCTAGAGGTACATTCTTAGCACTGTACGCTGACCTTTGAACATGGCTGATGATGAAGATGAGGTTAAAGTTTTTTTTAACAGGACACATCATGTTCCTGGGTCCAAATACTCCAACTAGCCAGAATTCTAAGGTGGGAGAGACATCCCCCTCAAAGCTCTAACTGCCTAGCTTACTAAATATAGGATACTGCTTCAAAGTCAAAAAGAAGGGGCCCAGGGAAATGAGGCGACAAAGGGCTGGTAGTTTGAGAAATAGCTACCAGAGGGTTAGCTGTCCAGCTGGCTCTGGAATCTGAAAACTTCCAAACCTAACAACTGCCTTTCTCAGCAAGAATCAAAAGTATGTGAATCAGCTGTGGAGGATCAAGGCTGCAGAGCCCAGCTTCAGAAGCCAGTAGCAAACCACTTCCTTAGCCATTGTTCCCCACAAAGAGCAAACTGCCAGGAAAGTCACCATCAGCCCCGCTACCAGTGCTATGAAAGAGGAATGAGAAAAGGAGTTGGGTTATCTCTGGCAAACATAGTGCCAGCATCTCTCACTCGTCCCCCATCCCCTTCTCTTCCCCCTCTTTCTCTCTTCTTTCCTGCTTCCTTTTTCTCTCTCAATTCCTTCAATTCTCTGGTTTTAAAACCAAAACGACTGATAACCCCAGTCTTTCCAAATTTTGTTTATAGAACTTTCTATTATCTCATCTTATGTACCTCTCCTCCTCCTGACCCCTCACTGCTTCTCCCACCCCCAACATACACATACTTCATCTCTAAAGGACTTTAGGGTCAGAACCACATGAACTGGGCAGCCCCAGTGGCCCAGTGGTTTAGCGCCTGCCTTCAGCCCAGGGTGTGATCCTGGAGCCTCAGGATCAAGTCCCACGTAAGGCTCCCTGCATGGAGCCTGCTTCTCCCTCTGCCTGTGTCTCTGCCTCTCTCTGTGTGTCTGTCATGAATAAATAAATAAAATCATTAAAAAAAAAAAAAGAACCACATGAACTAATAATCACACTATTTTTTATTATTTATTCAATTTGAGTCTAGTCTTTGTAACTAGACTGTAGACTCTTACTACCATTACTGTAGTTAACACTGCATATTTATTGTGAGCCAATAACCATCATGTATCATTTCATTCAATCTCCGTAAGAATTCTATGATGTAGGTGCTAACAATATGATCACTTTCTAGATGAGGACTGAAGCACAGAAAGGCTTAAGAACTTGCCCAGGCTCACAGTAAATGGCAGGGCTGAGATTCAAACCCTAGTAGCTTAGCTCCAGAGTCCATGCTCTTAACTCATACTCTATGCAAGAAGTCCCAGAACAGCAGCAGCAGCAGCAGCAGCAGCAGCAGCAGCAGCAGCAGCAGCAGCAGCAGAAGCATCTCCTGGGAACACGTTAGAAATTCTCAAGCCTCACCCCAGACACTGAAATCAGAAACTGGGGGTGGGGCCCAGCAGTCTGTTTGAACAAGCCCTCCAGGTGATTCTGATGGAACCACTGCTCTACACTACATTCACAAACTACGCTGCTTCTGCTTTTTTCTAGTTGTGCCACACCTGAGACAGAAAGGAGTTCATAAGGAACATAATAGTGTAAAAATATTCTTAACAACTGATAATGGCATAACAATTAGGAGTACAGGGGGATTCTGGGGCCCGAACACCTGTCAACATGAAACCCAACTCTCTGCCTTCTTAACTGTATGGCCTTGGGCAAGTCACTTAGCTCTCCTGTCGCTCAGTTTCAACGAGTATAAAATGCAAATGAAACAGTACCTATCTCAAAAAAAAAAAAAAGAAAGAAAGAAACAGTACCTATTTCATGTAGTTGTTGAGAGAATTAACTGAGTTAATACGCAAAATATTTATAAAAGTATCTGGCACTTAGTAAATGTCATATAAGTGCTTATACTAAGGTCTTTGATCCATTTTACAATTAAATCCTACAAATATGTATTACACATCTGTGCTACATAAATGTATTCACTTACATCTCCCTGACTTATCATCAGCCTTTCAAATGTTTACTGATGGCTTATTATACACAATACTCTGTGCTATGGGATATAAGGGTCACAGAGAACAAAAACAGCACAAAGTAGTGCGCCAGATAAATAACCGTAACACACAGAAGCAAGAGATAAGAATCTTAAGATAGCATTGTTTGGTAGAAAGAACATGGGGTTTGAGGTCATAAGATTTATATTCAGTTCCAGCTGTGTGTGACCCCAGGTAAGTCACTTAGCCTCCGTGAGACTCAGTTTCCTCAGCTGTAAAGCAGAAGGCAAAAACTGTACACGAAGCTCAAAAGAGCTAATATGCATGAATAGCATTTTGTAAAAGGTCGTAGGAATGTCAGTTGTCAGTTGTGATTACTATTCCTTTTAAGTGAATTTCTTTCAATAATATTATGTAAGGTCAGAAAGATGATAGGACTTCTACCTGAAGGGATTAGGAAAATTTTGCACCAAAACCAGTGATGCTTGAGATGGATGTGAAGGACAAATAAGATGTAGAACTGAAAATAAAATCCAGGCAGAGGAAACAGCCTAAGCAAAGGCACAAAAGAGGAAAACACAGGGCACATATAGGAAGGGCACTAGTTCATTTTGCTGTAACGTAAAGAATAATGAGTGAGAACATTTAAAAAGTAGGTAAAGAATAAACAAAGGCGGGGAAAATCTGTTCATTTGTTCCCCCTATAAACATCATTGGTAATTCCAGTAGCAGTAATGATAGAACAGTTGGTTAAAATTAGTTTTAGGATTTATCTGTGAGTCTAAAGTATTCAGCACGCCCTCCTCCATTTTCATGGGTTGATTAAGAGCCAACTATATTTCGTATGTATGGAAAACGGAATACCTATAATTATGCAGTTTGTGCACAGGCCAATTTGAAAATGATACTGTTATTCCTCATCAAAGTTGCTCACAGGGAATTCGGGAGAGGGATCGCTCACAACTAATTGTTTTGGCCTTTAGAACCTTTTGACAATATTATTCAAATAAGAGAAAGCTATGTTCGTTTAACATCAGCTACAAAATGCAAGTGGAAAGGGTTCAAACCTCTTAGGCATTTTTCAAGTGTTTGTTGGTACCTCTAGGCACACACAATATGAAGTACGTTCGTTTTTTTCTTTGTTATCACTCTTTGTTTTTGTACAAGAAACTATTTGAATAAGATCCTTGAGTGACAGCTAACACATAGAGTAGTAAGAATGTGCCGACAACAGAAATTGAAGCTTCTAATAGATTGTTTCAGACAAATTTTTAAAGATTTTTATGTTGATATTGTTAAATGAAATAATGTTTAATCTGGTAATTTCTGCTTGCCAAAGAGCACCTGAAAGTAAGAAAATAAATTTAACAAAAAAATTTTTTTAAGATTTTATTTATTAATGAGAGATACAGAGAGAGAGGCAGAGACACAGGCAGAGGGAGAAGCAGGCTCCATGCAGAGAGCCCGATGAGGGACTCAATCCCGGGTTTCCAGGATCACACCCTGGGCTGAAGGCGGACGCCAAACCTCTGAGCCACCCAGGCGTCCCAAATTTAACAAATTTGAAGAAAGTCCATTTTTAGTCGACAGAGCAAACAGAACTTGTTGAATATGCCAAATATTTTTATGTTTAAAATCCAACTGTCAGTTTTGCATAAAGAAAACTGCATAAGGGAAAAACATGAACTTTCCAAGAAACATGTTAAAGCTCAAAAATCAAACTGAAGAGTCTTGGGCATGTCTACTCCACTGTCATACAAGTGCCCCCTACTGTCCTTTGTATTTAACCTATGTTTCTCTAAAACAGATTATTTTTGTATATTCATTTTTAGATCCTCTCCTGTAGTGGCCTTCACAAAGCACAAATGTAATTCCTTAGTCATGTATGTTTATACAACCATACTGAATAACACTAAATGTAATCTTTATTAACTTAATATAGAATTAATATATTATGTGGACAACATAAAATCACCCTGAATAACTTTTGAAAGAAAACTGATCTCTAGGCATTGGAGGTTAGAAAGCAGGAAATATGAAGGTAGGCCAACTTGGGAGGGGGATGTTTCCCTGTATCCATGATACAACCAAACAAAAAACCCCAATGACCTCCAGTCCTCTTACACATAGAGAGAGAGGACTGGAGACAAATCATTACGAACCACACGTCACCCCTATAAGCAAACAGAAGAGTACACATTATAGCTATCCAGGAGTTTAGAGGGGACTGCCTTTCCCTCTCAACCTCAACCTCCATCCCCTGCGTTCAGCATAAGCACAGGATACAGAAGCCTGGGCTCTTGGACTTGTAGAGGTCTAACCCAGGCCTGGTATGGCCCAAACACTCTTCAGAATTTTGTTAGAAACCTCAAGTGCCTGTCCAAACTATCAAGACCTTCCTGCTATGGTTTTTTATGCCTCGATCCCCTAGAAAATCTCTCCCATCATCCTGAGAACCCCCTGTTGCCAATGTGTATATTCTGGTGGTGGGCTGGGTTGAGGGGAAGCCAGAGGAGAACATGTAGCTTCCATGTTGTATCAACTGTCAAGAACAGTATGTGTGTGGATAGTCATGTGCATATATACCTGTGTACCCACACACATCCAGCAAGCCAGGCTGGATACGGCTAGTCATTCATTGAGCTCATCACACCCATGGTACAGCAATTCCTCTCAGCCCCTGACCTGTGTAAGACAAACTAAGAGTCTCGGGTGCCTGGCTGACTCAGTGGGTAGAACATGTGACTCTTGGGCAGCCCCGGTGGCTTAGTGGTTTAGCGCCGCCTTCAGCCCAGGGCATGATCCTGGAGACCCAGGATCAAGTCCCACATCAGGCTCCCTGCATGGAGCCTGCTTCTCCCTCTGCCTGAGTCTCTGCCTCTCTCTCTCTCTCTGTCTCTAATAAATAAATAAAAATCTTTAAAAAAAAAAAAAAAAAAGAACATGTGACTCTTGATCTTGGGGTTGTAAGTTCAAGTCCCAAACTGGGTATAGAGATTACTTAAAAAGAAAATCTTTGGGATCCCTGGGTGGCGCAGCGGTTTGGCGCCTGCCTTTGGCCCAGGGCGCGATCCTGGAGACCCAGGATCGAATCCCAGGTCGGGCTCCCGGTGCATGGAGCCTGCTTCTCCCTCTGCCTGTGTCTCTGCCTCTCTCTCTCTCTCAATCTGTGACTATCATAAATAAATAAAAAAAAAAAAGAAAAGAAAATCTTTAAAAACAACAACAATGCAAACTAAGTCTAAGATATGTTCCAACAGCAAGAATAGCATTCATAGTAAGAGCAGAGGAGGGAGGGAGGCAGGCAAGGCTGGAAAGTCACAGGCGCTGCAAAGTACTCTATCCTTGGGAAAAATTAGACTAGGAACTTTCCCCCAGGGTTTCTACCATGCTTGGACCCTCCGTACGGGCTCCAGTAGGTCCATCATGTCAAGCCCCTATCAAAATGGGGTTCCATCATCCATCAGACTCCTATCAAAATAGGTCCTGTAACCAAAACCCAGAAAGATGAAGTCAACACAAAAACAATGATTATCTTCCTTCACTTCATCCTCTTCCCCCAGCTTTGGACTTCTAACTGTAGAGAATCAATCCAACAATATTTTTTTTTGAGATTTTATTTATTTGAAAGGGAGAGAGAGAGAGAGAGAGAAAGAGCAAGAGCATGCACACAGGAGCAGGGGGAGGGGCAAAGGGAGAGGGAGAAGCAGACTCCCTGCTGAGCAGGGAGCCCAACACAGGTATAGATCCCAGGATTGGGAATCAATCCCATGACCTGAGCTGAAGGCATATGCCCAGATGCCTCCCAACAATATTAATATTAAAAATAATCACATTGCTAGCAACTCAAATGTCCATCAATGGATGAATGAATGAACAAAATGTGGTATGTACAAAGGATTATTCAGCCTTAAAAAGGAATAAAATTGGGCAGCCCCGGTGGCTCAGCGGTTTAGCACCACCTTCAGCCCAGGGTGGGATCCTGGGGACCTGGGATTGAGTCCCATGTTGGGCTCCCTGCGTGAAGCTGCTTCTCCCTCTGTGTCTCTGCCTCTCTCTCTCTATGTCTCTCATGCATAAATAAATAAAATTTTTTTTAAAAAAGGAATAAAATTCTGACACTATAATATAGATGAACCTTGAAGATATTATGCTAACTGAAATAAGTCAGTCACAAGAGGACAAGTAATATACAATTCCACTTATATGAAGTACCTAGAGTATTCAAATTCATACAGACAGAAAGTAGAAGGATGGTTGCCAGGGGCTGGAGGGTACGGGGAATGAGGAGTTACTGTTTAAAGGGTATAGAATTTAAGTTCGGAAGACAAAGTCCTAGAAATGGATGGTAGTAATGGCTGCACAACAGTGTGAATGTACTTAATGCCACTGAACTGTACACTTAAAAACGGTTAAAGAGGGGCCACCTGGGTGGCTCACTGTTAGGCGACTGACTCTTGGTTTTGGCTCAGGTCATGATCTCAGGGTCATGGGATGGAGCCCCGAGTCCGGCTCTGTGCTTAGCACGGAGTCCAGTTGGGACTCCCTCCCCATCTCTCTCTGCCACCCTCCCCACTCTCTCTCTCAAATAGATACATCTATTTAAAAAATGGTTAAAGAGGTAAATTTTATGTTATGTACAGTTTGCCACTATTTTAAAAATCACTGTTATCACGACTCTACTTTTTTTTAAATTTTTATTTATTTATGATAGTCACAGAGAGAGAGAGAGAGGCAGAGACATAGCCAGAGGGAAAAGCAGGCTCCATGCACCGGGAGCCCGACGGGGGATTCGATCCCGGGTCTCCAGGATCCCAGCCTGGGCCAAAGGCAGGCGCCAAACCGCTGCACCACCCAGGGATCCCCTATCACGACTCTACTAAAAATTCCAAATACATACCCACTATGTACCAACCAATGAGCTTCATATGCATTCATTCATTTAACCTTTGCAAAAACCCTGCAAGGTAGTTACTATCATCAACATCTGCTAATTAAATAGAAAAGGCACAACTCAGATAGTTAAGTGACTGACCAAGGTCACAGAGCTAGTATGTAGCAGAACCACAATTCTAACACCTACACTACCCTTCCACTGAAAGATGCTGCTTTCCACCCTAAAGGAGAAATTTATCTGATACTGTAAAATAGTCCCAAACCAGAAAGTCCCTGGAGCAAGGAGAAAGGGCACACGGTCCACAACAAAAGGAAGAATTTACTGTTAAAAGTTAGGCACATGCTTGCTGATTCTATTTATAAGGCTGTTCTACCTCCAATGATCTCCAAGAACTTTAAACGTACCAATTACCCAGCCATGTAAAACCCTGGTAAACTAGAAAAAGCTGTTTGTGTTACCACAGAACCTAAAAATGACATTTCTTATAACCTACCAAGCAATGTCCTATTTTTTTTAAATTTTTTTTAATTTTTATTTATATGAGAGAGAGAGAGAGAGAGAGAGACAGAGACACAGGCAGAGGGAGAAGCAGGCTCCATGCACCGGAAGCCCGATGTGGGATTCGATCCCGGGTCTCCAGGATCGCGCCCTGGGCCAAAGGCAGGCGCCAAACCGCTGCGCCACCCAGGGATCCCGCAATGTCCTATTTTGTAAGAATTTCTAAGGACTTCTCCAAGGAAAAGAAAAAAAGAAAGAAAAGAAAGAAAAGAAAGAAAAGAAAAGAAAAGAAAGAAAGAAAGAAAGAAAGAAAGAAAGAAAGAAAGAAAGAAAGAAAGAAAGAAAGAAAGAGAGAAAGAGAGAAATCTAAGAATTAGTATGTTGCAAATTGAATTCCAGCTCCCCCAACACTAAGCAGAACTCAGCTACAAGCAAAGTAGATCGTGATGCCTTCATCCCCAGTCTTCTCTTCTAGTCCTCTGCTCTCACTCCAGATGGATCAGGAACAAGCCAGTCTGGACCTACAGGCAGCTCTCACTTAGGAACACAGAAACTGCTGTGCGGGTCCACAGGTGGCGCTGCTTGTTAACAACCAGCTCCCACCCGGCCAGAAAGGAAGCTAGAGGGTCGGCTCCTAAGGACAGATGACAGGAAATCTGGAGAGCCAGAGCCCCAGCCAGCCCGTGACAGTCAGGACTCAGAGGCACATCCTGCCAGCTTCCACTCCAAGGGTGGAGTCACTTCCACAAGAGGCTAACAGTGGCTCCCCGGTAGACCCAGGGGATGTGAAGAGAGTGGAGGTCTGCATGAGGGACCAAGCTTTTCTTTCTTCTTTCTTTTTCTTTTTCTTTTTCTTTCCTTCCTTTCCTTTCCCTTTCTTTCTTTCTTTCTTTCTTTATGATAGTCACAGAGAGAGAGAGAGAGAGAGAGAGAGAGGCAGAGGGAGAAGCAGGCTCCATGCACCAGAAGCCCGATGTGGGATTCGATCCCGGGGTCTCCAGGATCGCGCCCTGGGCCAAAGGCAGGCGCCAAACCGCTGCGCCACCCAGGGATCCCGGGACCAAGCTTTTCTGAGCCAAGTGAGAGATGAGGCTCCACCACCACAGGTCAGGTGGGAAAGGGGTTCAAAACAAACCCTTTAAGGCATGTGTCTCCCCCAAGGGGACAAGGAAGCTTGGGTTCGTGTATATGCTCTGAATTCTTCAAACAAAAGCCACTCTGCTGAAAACAAAAGCAGCCACCCTCCCACCCCACCCCCCAACTGATTTATAGTCAGCCAGTGTCTCCTGGTACTCAGAAAATACACTATCAAACAGGAAATGAGAAAATATCCATTCTTCCCAAAGGAAGGGGGAGGAATCACACATCCCTGTAGAGACAGGAAATCAGCTGATCAGGATCCAAGTGTCTTCTCAGGGAAGCAACTGCTCCCTTCTCAAGGCAGGAGGTTGTGCAAAGCCTAGCTCCCTTCAGGCTTCAGTCACTCCCTAGGTAAGAATGTCCAACCCTGGCCTATCTTCTTATATAGATCTTTACCAGTTTAGATATTTACTAGTTATATGTGGAAAATGAAGGCACCTCATGCTCAAACGCCAACTAAAAGCACATCTCCACAAACTTCCTCTTTTTTGCTGCTGGACAGAAGGAAAAGAGAAAGTAATGCTTGCACAGGACTCTGAGAAACCACAGGGGCATTTGCCAACAGCCACAGGTGACCCCAACATTCAAGTCTGCACCCACTCAGTCTGAGGTTGATACACACCAGACAAGAGGCTGAGACTTTCTTGTTTGCCAACAGCAATAATCATAACAACTTTGTATTTCTACCGTGCCTGGCCAGAAGGGGCTCAAAGCTTTCTTTCCCCACTCCCAATCTCATCCTGGGCCCCTCCCTTTGCTGAATCCCTCCATTGAGAGGCAAAGGCAAGTAGGTATCTTTATAGTCCCTGCTACAAAGGTCACAGTGACTAGAAGCCTTGCTCAAGGTCATCAGCTAGTCAGATGAACTAACACAACTTCTAAATGCTTTCTCACATAAGAAAAACTGCAAAACACGTATTTCTCAAGAAATTCTTAGGCAACTGTGTCCTATCCACAAAAATTCTTTTCTTTATCCATCTCCACTCTCTACTAATGTCTCCCAACTCAATATGCCAGAGATGCATCTGCCTGTAGTCAATGCATTTAAAGCTTCCCTCCACTATTCAAATCAACATACATTTATAAGCACTTCAAGTTGGGCACTGTGTTAAACACTAGGGACACAAAGATGAGTAAGACTCCATCCCAGCTTTCAAGATACTCAATTTCACAGAGGACAGAAAGACAAACAAGTAACTTATTCAGAGGAATTGGTAACAACAAAAAAGAAGAGTATATGCTTTTATTTCTTTAGCTCTCGAGCCATAGCATCTAGGGGGACTTGGAGTGCCACTGAAAGGGACCTTTACCTTTCTCTCAAGAAACTTCTGAAAATACTTCTACTTTCCTCATTCCCAACTTAACACCTCCAAATGATGCCACCCGAGATGCCAAAGCTATAAATTGGTACAACATGTAAAAACAAGAACACCATCACAATGGAAGAGAACTCTTGAGTCAGCTCTTGGAGGAAGCTCTGCAGAACCGCACCCAGGAAAGGACCTGAACAATGTGATGAGTGTATTAAATCTCCCCCCACCACCTCATCCATCCCTCCCAGAGTCAGAGAATGGGACACGTAGGAGGATTTATCTGAAGGGAGAGAAAGAAGTAGACACCACAGCCCACATTATTCCCGTGGACCAAAACTCTCCCCACCAAGTCTCAAGTAACATCACAATGTTCATTGATGTATGTACAAAGTCATTTAGCATTGTTATTCCCTCTAGATTAGTCTGCAGCTAAATCACCCCAAAGAAAGCAGGGTGGCATCTAACCTAAAACAATGTACTTTAAAATGATGTTTTTAAAACCCAAAACTATGGGACACCTGGGCGGCTCAGCAGTTAAGCATCTGACTTCAGCTCAGGGTGTGATCCTGGGGTCCCGGGATCAAATCCCACATCAGGCTCCCTGCATGGAGCCTGCTTCTCCCTCTGCCTATTTCTCTGCCTGTCTCTCAAATGCCAACTAAAAGCACATCTCCACAAACTTCTTTTTTGCTGCTGGACAGAAGGAAAAGTGCATCTCATGACTACATAAATAAAATCTTTTAAAAAAAATCCCAAAGCTCAATCATTACATATGTATTAGTGTCTTGCCTATAGTCATAGTCTATCCAAAATCTTTAATTCTTATCTTATGATAATGTTATATTCTATAACAGGAAAAAAAAGTCAAGTCAAAGAGTGATCTTTTCCCATTTGGGGACAGTAGCAACCCTTCAATATAAATCTGTCTCTGGGTCCACATTACTCAGAGTAAAAGAATGAAGAATGGAGTGAAGCCTTTCCATTAACAAGAGAATAGATCTTCATATTAGGAGACCCCACAACCCCTAAACCCAGCAATCAAAACATTCTGCCCTCTAAACCAGACTTCACACAATCACATTCCATTTCCTTTTCTCTACCTTCCTACTATTTGGAGAAGGCAGAGGAGTAGAGGATAGACAAATTACATTTGAGGTCTAGACAGCTCATGGCAGGGTAGTCCCCTGCACACCTGGGCCTCAGAGATGGGAAAGGACTAATCTAGCATGTGTGGTAGGAGGGCATCAAGTGAAGGAGGAAAACAAGATGGGGCTAAAGGAAGTGGTAGGGGTGGAAACAAGAGGGCTTTCACCACTCCAGTAGCAAACCCTACTAGCAAATGCAAAGGGATCTTGGCAACCAGTAAAGCATAGGGGCCGATAGGACAAATAAGAGAAAGGAATATTGCTATCTCTTAACCTGCTCTGACTACCCTGCATCTCTCTTGGATTTCCTAACCCTAAAGTAAGCCCTTTCTCCAGACTCATCCTAATGAGAAAGCAAGTAGCTGGGTGGTACAGTTTTATTGCAAAGAAAATAAATGGCAATTAATAACTGGTTTGCACCAGAGAAGCTGGTTTGTCTAATCAGCCTACTGGTTCCAAGAAGTTTCTCTCTGCATTACACCATCCTTTTATTTATATTTTTAATAAAGCTACATCCCTGTCTAACGATGTAGCATCCTCCCTTCCATCCCCTTGTCAGCCCTCCTCCTACCTACACTTATTATCTCTTTTCCCCACTATGGAGTCTTAATCCCATTCATTAGAGGAGGAAATAGAACCTGTTGCACAAGTATTTCATCTGCTGACACTCCTGGTCACTCCTCTCGGTGGCACACGCCCCATCCTGACAGGCAGGCAAGATGATGTCATCAGTTAAGTGTTCCCTCAGCCCTCCGGCTCTGAGCACCCAATCTTTAAAAGGGTGTTAAGTATTAAGAAAATCTAATCGCATCAACATTTGGTGAATACTTGCTAAATGCAGGGCACTGTGCAAGGCAAAATGAGGAACAGAAAGAAGAACAAATCATAATCTGTGAGCCCAGGAGCACATCTAATTGGGCAAATATGTGAGAAGTTAAAATGCAAATAGTAAAATACCAGTGACGATACACAGCATTTCACTGTCAACAGGCAAATAAGCAGTCTTAAGTTTGTGCTAGGAGTTCAGAAGCAGAATGAGCAAACTCAGGTTAGCATGGTTTACAAAGGATTAATGAGAAAGACAGGACTGGAGCTGAGCTCCACAAAGAAGTAGATTTCACTGGGAGAGATGGGGAAAGGCTCTTTGGAAGAGGGGTTGGCTCTGGCCATGGCATAAATCCTAAGTACCAAACAGAGGCCCAAAAGTAAGCCAGATTTATGACAATAAACATAAATAAGAGGTAAGGCTGTGAGACAAGAAACGTGAGCAATACAAAAGAGAAAAAGCAGGCAGCAGTTCCAGAATAAGCCTGGTCAGGGAAAAGCCAGGAGAATATGGACTAAACCTTGAACACTGGTTACCCCAACCAGTGGGACAAAGCAGAGAGCAAGATGAGAAAATAGAACTTTTGCTTTTTCCTTTGTACTGCTTAAATGTGTTACAATGAGCACGTGTAATTCTGTACTAATAATACAGAGTTCGATAAACATAGTCAAATTGTGTTTGTCTTCGGATGGTATTTGTTTGTTTTAAAGTAACTCGCAAGGCTGCTCACCTGCCCAGGGCCCCTGGACAAGTCTTAAACTACTAGGTAAAAAGTGCAAGCTGAAGTCACACTCCCCCTTTCCCTCGCAAACAATAAGACTCACAAGAATGCAAGTAAAGGTCACTTTCCTGACCCCTTCAGTAGGCATGCTTCCAGAACCAGGAGTTTTTAGAGAAAAGGAGACTGGGGCCAGACAGTTCTATTCAAGGAAATGAAGACAAAGTGTAAGATCTGGTTAAGAGCTGGAGCTCTGTAGTCCCCAAAGAGCTAGATTTAAATGCCTGCTCTATCGTTTTCTAGGTGTTACCTTGGGCAAGTTATTTCACTGGCTGAGCCCCACTTTCCCCTTCTGTAAAAAAAACGATAGTAATATCTACTTCATGGGGCCGTTTTGCAAATTAAACGGGCTAATGTATATAAAGTGCTTAACACAGCCCCCGGCACACAGTAAAAACTCAACTAATGTAACGATTATCATTACAATTATTTCTTTTTTTAAGATTTATTTATTTGAGAGAGAGAGCACAAGCGGAGCAGGAGTGGGGGCCTTGCGGGAAGGAAGAACGGAAGGAGAGAGAAAAGCAGACTCTCCGCTGAGCAGGGAGCCAGACATGAGGCTTGATCCCAGGACCCTGAGCTCATGACCTGAGCCAAGGCAGACATTTAACCGACTGAGCCACTTATTATTATTGCTATTACTATTATTAATCCATTCAGCTCATAAAAGTGAAACATCACCCATTGAAGCTACAAAGCCAGGTCCAACTCAGCTCTTTCTTAAATGCAGCCAAAACCTGAGAGCAGAATTAGAAGGAGCAGGGTTAAACCTGAGTTCTTCCTGTGTCTCTACTGATAGAATCTTAGTAATAAATAAGTCTTAAGAGACCCGCAAGAGCTAATTTCATATATGCTCCTCTCTCTAGGTTAGAAAGTGGCTAAACCTTCTGTTATAGGTTGAATTGTGTCCCCCAAAGAGATGTTGAATTCCTAATCCCCAGTACCTGTGAATGTGACTTTATCTGGAAATAGTGCCTTTACAAATGATCAAGCTCAAATGAGGTCATTCGGACGGACTCCAACCCAGTATCAGACAGGTGTTCTTAGAAAAGGGGAAATTTGGACACAGAGAAATACAAATGACATGAAAGCAGAGAGCAGAGAGAGAAAATGCCATCTACTAGCTAAGGAACTTCTGAAGCTACCAGAATCTAGGAGAGAGGACTGAACAGATTCTTCCTCAAAGTCCTCAGAAGGACTGCTGACACCTTGATATCAGACTGCTGGCCTCCAGAACTGTAAGACAATACATTTCTGTTGTTTAAGCCACCCAGTTTGTGATACCTTGTCATGGCAGCCCCAGAAAATTAATATATAATATTTTTAAATTAGTATTTATCCTATTATAAACTATATATTTTTTAAAGGAATATTAAATTAAAATCAAAACGTGTGTGGGGTACTTGGGTGGCTCAGTTGGTGCAGCATCTCGATTTTTCGGCTTAGGTCATGATCTCAGGGTCATGAGATCGACCCTGAGTCAGACTCCACACTCAGCCAGGAATCTACTTCTCTCCTTCTCCCTCTCCCTCTGCCCCTGCTCACGTGTGTGTGCTCGTGCTCTCTCAAATAAATAAATAAATCTTTTTTAAAAAAATCAAAATGTGGGTTATTGTAAAATGACAGGACCTGGCTATATGTACACTTCTTTCTCTACTATTTCTCATCTCCCAACAGTGAGAATATCATTATGGAAAAAAGTACCTTAGGACCAAGAGACTCTTACTTTGTTTGAATCTGGTATATCTGCTTCCCTAGTCATCCCTTGATGAACAGAAAGAAGGAAAGAGAACTCACGTATATTGATTACCCACTGTGTGCCTCACATATGCTAGGTGCTGACCTACATTATCTTATTCGAACTTCACAATCCCTGCAAGGTATGGACTATTCTCCCCATTACTAATGAAGAAATTGATGTCTGAAAGGTTAAGTTGCCCAACACCATAGTAGATGAGCCAAGATTCAAACCCCCTGTTCTTAAATATACCAACCTGCTTGAACAAGTACTTTTGAACCAATTCCCTAGATATGATTTTCTACCAAACTTTCTATTTTAATAACTATGTGCTAAATGAATCAACGAAGAGACCTTATAAATCCTGTCTAATTCTCCCATTCTTACAGTACAAAAATGGGCCCAGAGAAGTAAAGAGACTTGAAAAAGGTCACAAAGAAGCTAGTGGCAGAGTCAGGTAACCAACCTCCAAGTCTTCTGATTTCCATTACACCACATAAATTTGATGACAGTAGCAGTACATGAAAATAGAGAGCATGGATGCTAGAATCAGACTGCCTCAATTCACATCTTAGCTCTGCAATTTACTGGCTGTGTGATCTTGGGCAACTCAACCTCTCTGTTCTGTTTCCTGATCTGCAAATAAAGATGATAATACATAACTCACATGGACTGAATGAATTTATAAGTACTTTATAGTACTTAAAATAGTGCCTGGCACATTAATAAGAGCTGTATTTGTTAACTGCTGCTGCTGCAACTATTATTATTACATAATGCTAAGCAAAACACTAGAGAATATACACACACTGACCATACTTCATAAAATTGCAAATACACTCAGTAAGAGAGAAAAGAGAGGCTCTTTACTCCTGCAAATTTGCCTAACTTAATTATTAGTTATAACATTTATTTTTTATTTTGTGCCAGGCTCAGTATCTGGTATGTTACAGACTTTACTAAATTTCATTAAATCTAAGGCACTATCAATTGCAAAATGCACCAATATTTCATTTACTTTTCCCAACAGCCCTACAGAATTAAGAGTCTTCACATCACCACTGAGCACCACACTATTCTGCAACCCATTACAACCTCTCCTTCTCCAGGGTCTCCACCATCTCAGCAATCAGCTCATGAAAGGACCCAAGGCCCAAAGGACAGAGAAGCCTCCTAATTAAGTCTTTTGTTTCTCTGCCACCTTGGCAATCCCTTCCTTTCCCCCTATGGGCTCTCAGTCCCTACTCTTCTTCCTAAGGCAAGCTACACAAAGCTACCTGAAAGGGAGCTAACAGGGAGATAAAAATGAATGGCTGTGTTTCCAAGGGGACCTTTCCAATGGGGAGGAAAAATGTTAACCTTATGCTTAGATGATTGGGGTGACAAGGTGCTAACTCAAAAGTCCACACCCACCACTGTCACTCTGAATGGTGAGTGAACACTTCTGGAGTAAAATGGAAACTAAGAGTTATTTACTCCCATCATTTCTCCAAAGAATGGGTGTGACCTCTTCCCACCCCCACTCTCAGATCAGGTCTCTGAGCAACACAGGTAATTACGGTCTGCCTACTTACCACAGAAACAGCTAGTTTCAATTGGGTTCACTCCTCTCATGCTTTACCTGTCCTACATTTTAGGTACTGTGTTTGTGCTCTGGGAGCATAAGAGCACTACCAAACACACTCAGAAGTGGCTGCACTACACAAGAGTGTGACATAACCACCTTCCTATAGTGGTTCTGGATGCCTGAGTTAAAAAGGAAGCCTGAACTTGAATTATATGTGATATAACTGAGTAGAGGTATTTAGCACTACCCACAACATGGAACTGTCGTGGGGGTTTTACTCAAGACCCCTACAGACTCCTTCCTATACCACAACCTCACTATTACATGGGGTTGTCTTCTGCAATTCTACTTGAGCGGTTCAAATACGACCATTTTCAAGAGTAGTCTGACTTGAAAACCTTAAAGCAACTCAGACCACAAATCCAAAAAACTTTTAACACCTTAAGGTAAAAGGGCCTGTTGCCAAGTGGAGTTTATCAGGCCAGAGTTCAAAACCCAGTTCAGTCACTTACTAGGTATGTGACCCTCGGGGAACTTATTTCGGTTCCTTAAGCTCTAGTTTCCTCATCTGTAAAATCTTCCAATGTTTTTGGACCATCGTAAGATGTTATTTGTGATGATTAAATGAGATCAAGCACCTAGCATTTAGGAAGGGCTTGGTCCATATTAGTTTGTTCCTCGAACTCTGGTCATAGGGATATACAGTTAAGTCCATAATGTACGTCAGTATCAAATCACATGAAGGAACTATGATTAAGCATGATTTCATGAAAAAAAAAAACACAACTCACCTAGTGAGATCTGGGGTTAGCACTAACTAGTTATATAACCTTGACCCAGTTATTGACCCTTTCCATGCCTCATTTCATTCCCCTACAAGGAATAAGAAGGGTGAGCTGAGTGGATCATTTCCAGTTCATTCACTCAACAAATATTTCTTGATTATCTACTACATGCCAGACATTCTTCTGGGTGCTGGGAATACAAGAGTTAATAAGCAAATAAAAATCTCTACTTGCAAAAGGAGGCTGCATTCTAGTAGAGAGGAAGACTCAGACAATAAAGTAGAATATGTTAGATGAAAAAAAAAAAAAAAGAATATGTTAGATGGTAAGGAGGAGTTCTGGGAGTAAGGTGAAGTAGAATTGTAACATTCCAAAAGGGAAAGGGAGTTTGAGAAATAGAGGTTAGGGGCATACATAGTTCTAAAACTTCAGGAAATGGAACTTGGAAGATCATGTAAGGGAACGGGATTATATTCTGCTGGGTGGAATTCTCCATCCACTGTAACACACTGGCCTTCAACTCTTAAAAGGGATAGATTATATATTTAGCATACACAAAGCACTCAGCACAGAAGCATCTCATACTGTACCCTAGACGTAAGCTGGCCACACATTCAGAAGACAGAGAGCCAAGGATCTAAAAGGGTCCTCAGAAGAGCAACTGGCTCAGTTTCCTATCTCTATCAAGTGAAGAATTATTTTTAAAAAAGATTTATTCACAAGAGACATAGAGAGGCAGAGACACGGGAAGAGGGAGAAACAGGCTCCACACAGGGAACCCAACATGGGACTCAATCCCAGATCCCAGATCCCAGATCCTGGGATCACACCCTGAGCCACCCAGGCGTCCCCCAAATGAAGAATTAAACCATCCAGGAGACCGCTCTATTTCCTTCTTGAAATTCCTCCAGAGCAAAACTGGCATGCCATTCTCACAATCTAATATTATTATTATTATTATCATCATCATCAATTATATTATTATTATTACCCCAATAACAGGAATCCCTGGAATGTTTTCTACTAGTAACCAGTGCAATAGCCTCTTATTTATTATTTAGGCTGATTTCATGCAGTGAACATTTGTAAAAAATCTGTGCAGTCTTCACTCACCAAACACTTCTCCAGAACCTCTATATGCCAGGCTCTGTGCTAAGGCTCAGGACCAGAGCTTAAAGTGTGTAGAGGAGATAATCATAAGACCAACCAAACCACAATCCACTGTGATATGCATTATCAGAGGACTACTGCAGGGAGGAAAGAGATTAACCACATGGGAAGAAAGGGTAAAGAAAGGCTTCCCAAAAACAAATGTCTGAATTATGTTTAAGGGTAAAGTCGAGGGCAGCCCGGTGGCTCAGTGGTTTATGCCTCCTTCAGCCCAGGGCATGATCCTGGAGATCCAGGATCGAGTCCCATGTCGGGCTCCCTGCATGGAGCCTGCTTCTCCCTCTGCCTGTGTCTCTGCCTCTCTCTCTCTCTCTCTCTCTCTCTCTCTGTGTGTTTCTCATGAATAAATAAATAAAATCTTTAAAAAAAAAAAAAGGGTAAAGTCGAATTTACCAGCAGGTAAGGTTAACAGGTGAAAGAGGAATTTCAGGCAAGGGGGAAAACACACACACACAGGGACATTTTCCAGCCTGGCAGGCTAAGGCAGCTGAACAGAGATTCTTCCTGACACAGTGAAAAATGCAAGGAAAATGAAGTTACAGAAGCAAGCAGGTATTTAACTTTTTGCTAAGTCTTGGTCTTTCTTGTAGGGGTTTCAAGCAGAATACATCTTCACAAATCAGAATATGAAATGTACCCAAGGAAAGGAGAAGGAAGAGAAGAAATGAACGCAGGGGATCCAAGTCTGCTTAGACAATATATATATGTGACAAAAGGCAAAGGAAAGCAGCTCCATGAGAGCAAAAAATATGTTGTCTATATTAACTCCCTTAATACTACCCCACACCTGTCTTCTCTTACTCGCACCACCAGGCATGATCAGTTTTATTTTTTTTTAAGATTTATTTTTTATTTATTTATGAGAGAGAGAGAGAGAGAGAGAGAGAGACAGACAGACAGACAGACACTGGCAGAGGGAGAAGCAGGCCCCACGCCAGGAGCCCGACGCGAGACTTGATCCCAGGACTCCAGGATCGCGCCCTGGGCCAAAGGCAGGCGTGAAACCGCTGAGCCACCCAGGGATCCCCATGATCAGTTTTATACTTCTGAAGTTTGGTGGGGTTTTTCTGGTAGGAGTGTGAAAGAAAGATTGATGGGGAAGTAGAGTTAAGCTGTTAGGAGGAATCACAGCAGTAATAAGGCCCTGAGCTCAGGCCTTAGCAATGAGGCTGTAGGAGATGACAGAGGAGAGAGAGGAGATGAATCCACAGGACCTGCTAAAAGATTGGCTGCCTGGACAGCACGGGGGAGAGAGAGGAGGAATGCACAAAGCCCAGGTCTCAGGATGCCTGGGTGGCTCAGCTGCTGAGCATATGCCTTTGGCCCAGGGTATGATTCCGGAGTCCTGGGATCAAGTCCCATGTCAGGCTCTCTGCATGGAGCCTGCTTCTCCTTCTGCCTGTGTCTCTGCCTCTCTCTGTCTCTCATGAATAAATAAAATCTTTAAAAACAAACAAACAACAACAAAAAAAAAAGCCCAGGTCTCTGGCAGGAAGGAATGGATGGGGGGGAAGGCATTCATGGAGATGGGGGACACTGGAGGAGAAGCAGGTCTGGAGGCAAGGATGGCACCCATTTTGGACACAGCAAGTTTGAGATGTCTGTAGGACAATCACACGGAAAAACCCATCATGAAGGGTGCTTGAAGTTGCAGAAATACGAAAAATTAGAACAACTACCACCATTTGCCAAGTGGTTCAATTCATGACATGCATCTCATTCAATATAACCTATCCTTTCAACAAGATAACAATAAGGTCGGACAAATATACACAGTTAAGTAACAAAAAACACAATAAGAAAACCTACCAGGTAGTTTTGGTTTATGACGATTTGCAAGAAAAATACTTGTTTTACTTAAAGACCAGAATCAAATCACCACTTAGCTTTTCAATTTACTGAGACTTTCATTTAACTTTGCATATTCTCACAAGTCTATTATTGAAGGTGCTATACATCTTTACAAGTCAGAAAAAGAGAATCAAGAAAAGGAGGAGGAGGAAGAGCAAAATCATGCAGGAGTTCTGGCTCTGTTCTGAGACAACATATGTAGGCAAAGGCAAAGAGAAGCAACTAATGATGGCACCAAATATTTTCTGCCTTTACCAGCCCCCTGAATCCTGCCCCCACACCTATCTTCTCTTGCTAACATACACCTGTGCTACAGCTATTTGGATACTGCATCTTATCCCTCCTCAACAACATATTTATGCTGGGGCCTCCGCCCCCTCACCCCTTCCCAAAAGCTACCTGAAGGATGATCAGAGAGGAAGCCTAAGAGATGAAAATCCAATTCTCCCTCTCTCCCACAATGAGGATGGAGGGAAATTGCAGCCCCGGAGAGTTCCCCATTCTTCCTTAAAAAGGCAGTATTGGGGCGCCTGGGTGGCTCAGGCAGTTGAGCATACAAGTCTTGATTTCAGCTCAGGTAATGATCTCCAGGTCATGGGATCGAGTCCCGTGACCAGCTCCGCACTAAGCACAGTATGCTTCTCTCCCTCTGCACAACCCCCCACCAGGTGCACATGCTCCCTCGCTCTTTCTCTCCCACTCCCCCACCAAGATAAATAAATCCTTTTTTTAAAGGCAGTATTATATGAATACTGTTATTATATGAATTAACAATAACAATAATAAAAACAATGAGCCAGTCCTCTGAGAGATGTTAGAACCTCAAAAACCTCAACTAAACCACTCTGGTCTCAGTTTTCCATTTGGGAAACTAGCCAACAGAGGCTGGGATGGGTCCTACATTCTTGCCCTGTAGAGGTGTCCCACACCAAGCCAGACCTTCTTTCAAACCCAATCCTGACCCCAGGGCTCATGGCTCATTTGTGAGCACGAGGGTGTTTGCAGGTAAGTCTGGGGTGAACTTCCTCATAACACAAAGATAATTGTAGCAGAGGCCCCAAGTCTTCTGGATGTTCTCCTGCCTACCACTTCAGTCGCTAGAGAGTGAGGGCTCCGTTAGGATCCTGTTCTAGCTATAGAGAAAGATAACAGAGCAATAAAGTCCTGCATCACAAGAAAGGACATTATAGAAAAAGTGCCTGGTACCAAGGAGCCACGGAGGGCAGCTCCCCTGCCATCCAAGTCAGAACAGAAGATGACCTTGTCTCTGTTGGTCCCATTTCCCTCAGGATTAGGTCTCTTTTTGGGATATCTTCTAGTGTGAAAATGATAGCTGAAGGAGGAGTGGCCTTCCATTATTTATGAAACTACTTACACATTCCTTATTGTCTTGTGTCATTTGCAATGTTTATTGTATACTGTAAACTACAGAACAGAGGGTTTATGAACTCTATTTATTCAGTGCTAGACACTCTACTACATTCAAAGAGGTTCTCAGAGGCATTTTTGCTGCCAGCGATGACAAGGACGGTAGAGGGAATCCACACATGGAGAGTAGCATCCCCTGGAGTAGGCCGCTCACAGCAATATATGAAACCAGAGGCAGGTGACGCAAGTGTACACACACACCCCTTGCAGGACACAGAGAGAAATTGTACCTGATAAGCCAAACCAGAGACTGAAACAAGATCAAAGATTCTCCAAATTAGTGGAGACACACCTTCCACTCCCTGGAGTGACTCATGTCAAGTTTATCCAATACCCAGTCCAAATTTACAAAACAAGAAGCAGAAAACAAGCTACGCTGTGGGGAGCATGCCAGTTAACAACCAAAGGATGAACTGTATGCCAAAAGGGAGACGACCTCAGCCACTTCTGAGCTGAACCTAACACACTAAGAAACATCCTCCTTCCTAGACTAAAGGGGAAGGACCCAAGCAAGCAGAGGACAAAGAAAAGGGTAACCAATACTCTTTTCAGATATAAAGGTCAGATAAACGCTGTTGGACACTATCGCCATCTGAAAGGTAGTGATTATACTGAACCTGTTAAGGTAAGGCAGGGAGGACTCTGAGTCATGAGAACAAATACATCACGTTTACTGCCTGCCTGCCAAAATAAACAAGGAGGAGGCTGCATATTGTGGAGACAATAGCCACTCTGACTAGTCTTACAAAGAACCCTGGTCTTCACAAGTCCAGTCCAAATAGACTAGGGAATACTAATCCCGCGGCCTTCATGGAAAGCACAAATGTTTCTAAGCTCAACTATTCTGGGAGACTAAGTGAAGCTAGCCTGTGAGATTTATGCCCAAGACTAGCATGGAGCTCCCTTCTCTCACCAATGAGTCTGGCACTCTCCATATCAGATAGTAAGATGAGGATTAAAGACCACAGGTGAGAAAAGGTTCTATGTCAAGAGTCAAGATGCCCCTGGCCACAAAAGTCAGATGAAATAAAATATGTAAGAATGGGGGCACCTGGGTGGCTCAGTGGCTGAGCGTCTGCCTTTGGCTCAGGTCTTGGTCCTGGGGTCCTAGGATGGAGTCCCCCATCGGGCTCCCTGGAGGGAACCTGCTTCTCCCACTGCCTATGTCTCTGCTTCTCTCTGTGTATCTCTCATGAATAAATAAAATCTTTAAAAAAAAAAAAAAGTAAGAAACAATTTCTGCCCTACATTTTACTAAATTATAGAAAGGAATGCAAAAGTTACACATTTGGTTCCTCCCCTGAAAGAGTTTACAATTTTGCTGGGGGAACAAAACACAAGCCAGCCAGAGAGCAATGCAATGAATAATCAAGCAGATGTTACATTTTGGGGGGGAAGGATTCTTAATTCCACAAGTACCACTTATTCTTCCATCAAACCTATGCTGGAGGGATGCCTGGGTGGCTCAGCGGATGAATGTCTGCCTTCAGCCCAGGGCATGATCCTGGAATCCAGAGATTGGGTCCCATGTCGGGCTCCCTGCAGGAAGCCTGCTTCTCCTTCTGCCTGTGTCTCTGCCTTTCTCTGTGTCTCTCATGAATAAATAAATAAAATCTTAAAAAAAAAAAAAAAAAACCTATGCAGGAAAACTGATCCCGGATCAATCCTGCAGTCTGTCTCTATCTATACCCGGGTCACTTCCCTCTGCAGCTAGAGAGAAAGAATGTGCACATGCGTGCAAGTGCAGACACATGTGCGTGCACACACACAGAGCCCCTACACTTAGCAGATAACTTCACCCCCCACTTCAAAGACAGAGTAAAAGCCATCAGGAAAAATTCCCTCAAGTTCCTACACCTGTAGCCAACCACCTACATTCTTGCCTTCCTTCCTTCTAATCTTTTTCATCAGACACATTCCTATTCTTACTCCAGAACCCATTCTCCCATGGATTATTCTCTCCCTGGAATTTTATTATAGATCTTTCTCTACTGACTCTTTCCAAACAGCCTTTTTTTTTAAATATTTTATTTATTTATTCATGAGAGACACACACACACAGAGGTAGAGACAGGCAGAGAGAGAAGAAGGCTACATGCAGGGAGCCTGACGTGGGACTCGATCCTGGGTCTCCAGGATCAGGTCCTGGGCTGAAGGCGGCACTAAACCACTGAGCCATCCAGGCTGCCCGGCAAACAGCACTTAAACATGTTTACATCTCTCCTACGTTACAAAATAAACAAAACTCGGGCAGGCCAGTGGCTCAGAGGTTTAGCACCGTGTTCAGCCCAGGGTGTGGTCCTGGAGACCCAGGATCAAGTCCTGCGGTTGGGCTCCCTGCATGGAGCCTGCTTCTCCCTCTGCCTGTGTCTCTGCCTCTCTCTCTCTCTCTCTCTCTCTCTCTCTCTCTCTGTGTCTCTCATGAATAAATAAATAAAATCGTAAAAAAAAAAAAATAAACAAACTCCCTCCACCCAACATCCCCCTCTTTCAAATGCCTTCCTCCCCTCTGTGTCTTCTAAGTCCAGGTTTCAAAACTCACTGACTCCACTTCTGCACTTATTCATTTCCCAACCCACTGCCTTCAGGACTGCACTTCCCAAAACTCCACTAGAAATGCTCCAGTCGAGGTGATCTTTATATTCTAGAGCCTCAAGTTCTTATCTTGCTTGACCTCTTCATAATCTGACACTGTGCAATACAGCCTCCTTCTTGAACTCGCGTCTCTCCCTCCTACATCTTTAGGCACTCCCTTTTGGTGGACAGTTTCCTTCAGGGGATCCTCTGCTCCCAAACCACCCCTCTCCCCTTGGAGTTCCCCAGTTTCTGTCTCAAACTTCTTCCGGTACACACACTCCCAGCAATCTCTTTGTATCCACCCCTGTGGTTCCAAAAGCTGACAAGTACCTCATCCATAGCTCTCCTGAGGGCCATACTCTATACAGCCACCTACCTGCTGGACACCTCTGCCCAGCATCCCAAAGAAACCTTGACTTCAATACAACCAAAATAACTCAGTATCTTCCCCTGCACCAGCACTGCCACTAAGCCACCACAAATAACCTTCCTCCTCTCACATTCCCTCTCTTTTAGTTAATGATATCATCACCCACCCACACAGAACCCCCAGCCAGAAACCTGCAAGTCATCCTAGGTGCTTCCCTCTCCTCTCATACCCGCATTCAATTAGTCATCAAAAACATGTGGATTTTACCCCTTAACCTGGTTTCTTGATTTGCCCACTTGGCTGTATTAGTACTTCCACAACCTAAAACTCTAATCACTCCCTGCCTAAATTATTGTAACGGACTCCTAACTGATCTGTCACTGGTCTTGCCCCTCTGCAATCCTTCTTCACACTGCTGCCAGGGGGAAAATATTTCTAAAACATAAATCCAATCATAGTCTTTCTTCCCTGCCCCAAATCCTTCAACGGCACCCAAAAGCCCATAGGATCAAGTCCAGTATGACACAAAAAGCCGCTCAACACTGTAAACCCATCCACTTCTCCTTTCCTCACATCCTACATTCCGACCTTATTAATACCCCTTATTTCCTCTCCTCAAGCTCTCATCCACTTGCTTCTGTTTATGCTTCCCTGAATGCCCTTTACCTGAACTTTTGGCCCAAAATCCCAAATCTTTAGGTGACAGGTCAGTCATTCCCTCCTGGATGCCTTCCCTGACCCTTTTCCACCCTGGCCGTAATGGCTACTCCACTTCCACAGTGCCAGCATCTATCTCTATGAAAGCACTCCCTACAATGGATTGTAACTGTCAGTACCAATATGTTTTCCCCATTAAACCATAAGATCATAGAGATGCAAGGACAGTATCTTTGTTACTTGAGCACTTTGCCTACTGCCTGGTTCAGAGAACACATTCGATAAATGTTTATTAAATGAATCAACGGATCCTCCAAGCCCCCTGACACCCTAGGAGATTAGCCATTCAAGATATAACTGCAGATTTTAGAAGGGATTTCAGAGGACTTCTTAGGCAATTCTTGAAAGGTATTCCTGGAAACATACAATGAAGGCTGTCCAGAGAATGAGTAGAATTAGGTGTTCTGGGGCACTCAACATTGTTAATTCAAATGAGAAGCTCAAGGGTGCCTGGGTAGCTCAGTCGGTTAAGCATCCCACTCTTGATTTCAGCTCAGGTCATGTTCTCAGGGTCATGGGATCAAGGCCCAAGACGGACTCCACACTCAGTGGGGAATCTGCTTGAGGATTCTCTCTCTCTCTCTCTCTCTCTCTCTCTCTCTCTCTCTCTCCCTCCCTCCCTCCCTCCCTCCCTCTCTCCTTCCCTCCCTCCCCTCAGTCACACACACATACTCTCTCTCAAATAAATACATAAACCTTTAAAAAATAAGACTCATGGGACACCTAGGTGGCTCAGTGGTTGGGCATCTGCCTTCAGCTCAGGGGGAGTCCCGGGATCTGGGATCGAGTCCCATATCGGGCTCTTTGCGGGAAGCCTGCTTCTCCCTCTGCTTGTATCTCTGCCTCTCTCTCTCTCTCTCTCTCTCTCTCTCTCTCTCTCTCTCATGAATAAATAAAATATTTTTTAAATAAAATATTTTTTAAAAAATTAAAAAAATAAAATAAAAAATAAGACTCAAAAACACAACTTTGAGTCACAGGTCCAAATGCCCAACTCTATCTAACAAGTTCAGAATGGAGTAAAATCTTTAAAAGAAGATTTTTATACAAGAAGAAACAGGGCTTTGTTTTACAACAAAGCAGGGCAACAGCCCTGACATAAGGGGTAGTTCATTCTTTTTCTCAAGAGTAAATCTTCTACAAAAAGAGTTATCAATGTTAGTATCTAAAGCCCCTGTACCGGGATCCCTGGGTGGCGCAGCGGTTTGGCGCCTGCCTTTGGCCCAGGGCGCGATCCTGGAGACCCAGGATCGAATCCCACATCGGGCTCCCGGTGCATGGAGCCTGCTTCTCCCTCTGCCTGTGTCTCTGCCTCTCTCTCTCTCTCTCTGTGACTTTCATAAATAAATTTAAAAAAAAAATTTTTTTTAAAAATAAAGCCCCTGTACCTGCCCAAAATGTCTCTCAAATATACACCTCTCCTCTTTAAAATCCTTTAATCTAACCTCGTGATACAATTACAACAGTGGCCTCCTAGAGACTAAAGCTCCACTTTCATCCATCATTTATACAGCCGCCACATTAATCCTGTCCATTTCCTAATGGTTCCTCATATTAACATTCAGGATCTTCTCTCCCTCCACCCCTAATCCTCATATCACTCTTCTAATGTTTTCCAGTGCCCCCCCCCCAACTTCCCACTATCACTTTCCCCAACACACTGTTTATATATACTAGCATATGCAGTGTACAATGTGAGCTTATTTACTGTTGTTGATTAAAAAGGAGAGCCAAAAAAAACCCTTTCCTATATGTCTCAATCCAACATGCTCCTGCGGGTTGAAACCATCTGCGCTCCAAGACACTTCAAGCACGCTCAAGTTCTTTTCACCAACACAAAGGAATTGTGTTTACCTTTCTGAACAAACTTCACAATTGAAATTCGCTATGGTAAGAGGGAATCCAGTAGTACAGCTGGCAAAACCCTTGCCCAAAAGAAAGATACTGACTGACCAGTTAATTAACTTGTCCTAGGCAACAATCCAAATCATTCCCAATCACTGGCACATCCTAGATGACTGACACATGGTTTTTGCAGAAGAAAGCAAATTCTGAACAGAGAAAAACAAATGCTTGTGCCCAATGAGAATAGACGTAACACTGTTGCATAGATTTATGGAAGCAGAGCGAGCTGAGGGCATCAGACCTCCAGATGACCAAAAAGGGCCTATCCTTGACCACTGCATTCTGCCCCGGGCAGAGCACATCTATCTGCTGGTCGGGCTGCCTCTCCACTCTCTCCTTATACACATACACAACTAAGGAAAGTGTATTATCTAAAACTCTATATACTTTCCTGTACTTTTTTTTTTACAATTTTCCACATTAAACATATATTACTTTTATAATTTGAAAAGAAAATCATCTTAGTTTTTTATTAAAGATTTTATTTACTTTCATGAGAGACACAGAGAGAGAGAGAGCAAGGCAGAGACACAGGCAGAGGAAGAAGCAGGCTCCATGCAGGGAGCCCGTTGTGGGACTCCATCCGGGGACTCCAGGATCATGCCCTGGAGCCAAAGGCAGATGCTTAACCGCTGAGCCACCCAGGTGTCCCGAAAATTATTTTAAAATACAACTTGAAAGTGCTCATATGATTGCCTCTTCCCTCTTGAAAGAAACTCCCTGCCAATCAACCACATACAAAAGTATAAAAAGTCCCTATGCTGTAAGCACATAAAACTTCATTAGGGAAACAATTCTAACGACATAAGACAATGCAAAAATAATACAAAACAGAAGAGAGGTAAGAGACAGTCAGGTAGACACTGTAAGAATAAGGAAGGAGAGGAGTGCCTGGGTGGCTCGGTGGGTTAAGCCTTTGGCTCAAGCCATGATCTCTGGTTCCTGGGATCAAGCCCTGCGTCAGGGTCCCTACTCAGTGGGGAGTCTGCTTCTCTCTCTCCCTCTGCCCCTCCTCCCTACTTGTTCTCTCTCTCATATAAATAAAATCTTTAAAGAAAAAAAGAATAAGGAAAGAGAGGTTAATTTCTGAAAGAGTAAGGGGAGAAAGCTGCATGGAACACACAAGTCCCATGCTTAGTTTTAATTTTTTTAAAAAGAGATAAGATTTGAATAATCAGAAAGACAGAGGGTATTCCAGGAAGAGAAAACATAAAGGCACAGGAGCAGATGTAAAGACCTAAGGGGAAGGAATACTGAGACCTGCCCAAATGCAGCAGAGAACTGTGTGGGACAGTAACAGTTGATACAGTTAGGTATACAGAATAAGTCAAATAATGGAAGGCCCTAAAAGCCGGAGACAAAGAATCAGTGATTCACTGTAATTTATTCCAGGAACTAAGAAGTTCTGGAAGGAAAAACAATAAGTAACCAAAAATGGGGCAACTGATTGAGCATCCAACTCTTGGTTTCAGCTCAGGTCATGATCTCAGTCAGGGTCATGAGATCAAGCCCCCAAGCTGGGCTCCATGCTCAGCGTGGAGTCTGCTGGAAATTTTCTCTTTCCTTCTCCCTCTGGCCATCCCACTCATTTATTCTCTCTCTCTCTCTCTCTCTCTTTTTCTCTCTCTCATAAATAAATAAATAAACAAACAAACAAACCTTAGGAAAAAAAGTAGTAATCCCAAAAAAGTGGAAGTAAACATTCTTAGATACTATGCACCAAGCCAACAGGCCTGAAAGGGATCCTCCAGGCCAGAAATAAGCAAATGCCCCTGGTAGAAGCAAGACAAAGGAGGTTTAAACTCCAATCAAAACCATGAAGAGTGGGGTGCCTGGATGGTTTAGTCAGTTGAGTGGCTGACCCTTGATTTCAGCTCAGGTCATGACCTCAGGATTATGGGATCCAGCCCCATGATGGGCTCCACACTATGCATGTAGCTGTAGTCGGTTTGGGATACTCTCCTTCTCCCTCTCCCTCCTCCCTCCTCTGGTGAGTTCTCTCTCTTTAAAATAAATGGATAAATAAAATCTTAAAAAAACAAAAAGCCATGAAGAGCAAAAGCAGGCTTTAGGATACCATATAACCTCATCACAACATAGCTCAACATATAATTATCAGAAGGTAAAATGGCCAACCTTATTTAGTAAAAAGAGGGCCTAGGTGTTTTCCAGACCACTGAGGAAAATGCTACAAATTCATTTTGCAACCCATTGTTTACTTGTGACCTTTGATCTTAGAATGTGCAATCTAAACAGCTTTCTTTCTACCATCATCTCTAAAACCTGAAATTGGCACTGAGAAATACCAGGATAATAAGGCCTCAGCTGATCCATTTCCCTGGCGTGTATTATGTCACTTGCCAAGCAAGCCCAAGATGAAAGCAGCAGCTCCCATAAGCACTGTTAGCACATGCACACATTTTATGATTTCAACAGTATGAATGTGGCCAAAGTTTGTGATTTCCCAGAAGACGGACTTGACTCATTTTCTGAATTAACAGTGTTCATGTCAAGAAGCAGCAATTATTCTATTGTTCTGTCTAGAAGTGATCCACTCCAATCCAAGGGCTGTGTTCTAAAAAAAAAACTTAAAAACTGAGTTTACATTTAACCAAGAGGTTGCTTCAGAAAGTCACCTAGTTAAACAATACTAAAGCCTCAGCCTATATTTTCTAACCACTGTGCTAACAAAACTTTATCACTTTGCATTACATTGTTGTTATTGTTGTTTTTTAAAGATTTTATTTATTTATTCACGAGAGACAGAAAGAGAGACAGAGCATAGAGACACGGGCAGAGGAAGAAGCAGGCTCCACGCAGGGAGGCCGACCCAGGACTCAATCCTGGGACTCCAGGATCAGGCCCTGGGCCAAAGGCAGTGCCAAACCGCTGAGCTACCCGGGCTGCCCTGCATTACATTATTTTTTGCATAAAAATTTCAAAGTGGAGGTGCTTTGCTGGCTCAACTGATGGAGCACATGACTCTTGATCTCAGGGTCCTGAGTTCGATCCCCACCTTAGAGATTACTTTAAAAAATATATGAGGGGGGTGGGTGGCACCTGGGTGGCTCAGTCAGGTTAAGAGTCTGACTCTTGATCTCCACTCAGGTCTTGGTCTCAGGATCATGAGTTCAAGCCCCAATTTGGGCTCCAGGCTCACTGTGGGGCCTATTAAAAAAAAAAAAGATTTAAATATCAAAACAATTTATATACCATAATAAAAGGAAAGGAAAAGAAATTTTCCACAGTTCAGAGATCTGGAAATGTATGCCACATAAGGGTTGTGAGTATAGTTCAGAGGCTAAAAACTAACGATATTAACAATTAAGGCATTTTCACAATCATCTAGTTTAACCCAAGTTACTGTTCTGATTTTATTTATTTTTTTAAGATTTAACTTATTTATTCATGAGCATCACAGAGAGAGAGAGAGAGAGAGAGAGGGGGGGGGGGCACAGACACAGGCAGAGGGAGAAGCAGGCTCCATTGAGGGAGCTTGACATGGGACTTGATCCCAGGTCTCCAGGACCACACCCTGGGCTGAAGGCAGCGCTAAACCGCTGAGCCACCCAGGCTGCCCTACTGCTCTGATTTTAAAACTTCTTCCTGTGATACAATGTGAAAACTTCATATAGAAATCTGGGATCTTGGCTCTTGGACAATAATTTAAGTCTCTATGCCTAAATTTTATCCATGTATATATTACCTTCCTTACAAAATAGTATAAAGATCAAATAAGATAATAAATATGAAACTACCTTGTAAAAAATAAAGTATCATCTACATAGAAGTCTTTCTAAACATGAGTGGCATAATATGTGCCAGCAGCTTTTTTGGGTTGGGTTCTCATGAATCCCAAGGAGTTTGTATTACCATCCCCATTTTAACCCAAAGGAGATGTTAAATGGCACAACTAGGACTGGAGCACAAGACTAAAGAAATCCAAAACCTCATCTCTACTATATTGTGTTGCCTTGCTAGTTTTGAATGTTAAGTAATATGCAGACTCTTCACTCTTCTCTGCACAGTAAGTTCTTTAAATTCTTTTCGTGATACGATAAACAAAAATCGGTCCTAACTAGGTTCACATAACCTATGGCACCTACTGAGAACTCCCTGGTTTTTAAGTACCAGATAATTCATGTTACCAACGTTGAAATGTGAATGTTTTTCACTCCTAGGTGAGCCTGGAATGTAAGGACTCTTTAGTCTTCAGGGCTTTGTGAAAAACCAAAGTCTAATTCCACACAAACCAACTTACACATTACCCTTCTGCTTAACCCACTACCAGGAGCCCAGATTGTATTTCCTTTTACACTTCTTCTCTAAAAACCTAAAACTATGCCTGTGTGTGCCTTGCTACTTCCGTGGAGTTTGTGCCTACCCCAGGAAAAGAATCAGATCCGGGTTCTCCTGCCTCTCTGACCCAGTTTGCTTTGGTGTTCTCAAGGACCTCAATCTACTGAAAGGAAAACTTTGCAACTGGCCAGAATAATCTGGGTGAAATATTCCTGAAAACAATGCACGTCTCTTTTGTTTCTATGTATACCAAGCAAACCATCTGATTACTAGCTTCATAATCACTCTGGTACAGGGAAAAGGGTGCCCCAGACAGCAATGTAAGTATTCCAACTATGCCATGATAAAGGACAGGTATGTCCTCTATGATGAATTAATAAAATTGGCATAGTCGTTGTTGCTTCTTTTTAAACTTTCAATGACACCCCAGCTGCCCGTGGAACAAAGCCGTAAGTTGGACTCTGGGTCCTCTACAGGATCATCTGCTCCCAAAAAACTCTGGCCCTTTAGTCATATTCAACTACTCACATTCTATTCCTCAAACCCCTCCATTCACTTTTACCTTCAAACCTTTGCATGTGGTATTTATTTCTGTCTTCTCTCTTCCTCATCCACCTCCACCTGACTAAAATTCCATTCATCCCAAAGGCCCACTCAAGGGTCACCTCCTTTGTCAAATCTCCTAATAAACCCCAAATGGAAATACTCATCCTTCCTCTTGCTTCCACAGCATTCCTTCATACATATCTCTTTATACATACCTTTATACATAACCTCTGTTCTAGCACGTACAGTATCATAATTACTTGTTCAGGTATGCCTTTTCCTTTGCTAGATGTGAATAACCAATGGCAGGAACCAGATCTCATTCATTATTCTGGCATCTCCAGTGCCTAACACTGTGTTACTTGTAATAGCTATTTAATAATTGTTTGTTGTAGGATTAAAAGAATAAAAACGTGGTCTGGCTCTACTGGTTGCTATCCACTCTGAAATATTAAGATAGAAAGTTATTATCTAATACCTCCTGTTTGCTGGAAAGTCAGGCTCTGAAAAAGCCTTTGGGATATTTAGGAAATGAGAGAGTGTTTATGTCCATGCTGAATCATCTAATCCTGCCAAAACCATGCTCACTACCAACACACAGGGAAATGGTTGCCAGGCACAATTATGGAAAATCCATGCCTGACAACCATTCCTAATACAGCTGCAATACATACTGTTCTACACCCTTCACAATGCAAATGCATCACTTCCCTTCTAGCCTCTGCCCCTTTCCAGGGACAGCTGATTCAGCTGAAAACTTTAGCTCTCCTTCTGAATACAAAAATCCTGTTTCATTTGTAGAACGAGGTGACAACAAATCAACAGCAGCGGAGAGAGAAAGATCCAAGTAATCTGGTGGGCTACCAAAGAGACCTAGCATCAGAACGTCATCAATATCTATTTCCCCAAGTCTCTCCAAAACTAATCCCTGTCTTTGTTCTCACAAGCTACACCCCTGGTCTCTCTCTTGATCCCAGCTTAGGCAAAGAGTTCTCCTATAAAGGCAGTCAGGGGATTTCTAAGTCTGGAAAAATGCAAGAATTCCATACAGCGAAGTAACAAAGGCCTGGATGCTAATCCACCCTGACTTCCTAAGACTGATGCAGTGGAGGAAAGAGAAATTCTTCTGCACCTATCCTAGAGCAGCCTGCACAGCAACTCAAGAACAGCTCAACCTGATTTATTCTGGCCAACCATTTTCCACTCATTCCTCCCCTCAAGAAAGAGATCTGTGCCTGGAAAGGATCAAATTCCTATACACCTGATCAAAGTCTTTCAGAGGAAACCAAACTAAGTGAGCCAGGGAGAGAGGGGCTGAGCACAGGAGGCCTCCCCTGGAACCAGCCCTACTCCCCGCCCCCCCCCCTTTTTCCGCGTTTCATTTGCTAGGAATCCAACTTCCTTTCAGCTGGAGGCCACCAGCAACACGATCCAGTGAGGCGCTGAGATTTCTTCACCTAACTTGTGTTATAATTCTGCTAGTTTTTGAAGCTGTCACAGCCCAAGACAGGCCCAGAGTACCCTCCCTCTAAAGAGTGCAGAGTTGCTCAGAAGCCCGCAAGGGACCTTGAGGGAACCAACCACTCCTTAGCAGCAGGTTTTCAAAGAAGCTCACAGCAGCACAGTACAACCTCTTTGTGCTCTGAAACGAACCACGTTCTTAAAAGAAAGACCGCGGCGGGGGCGGGGGGGGGGTGACAAGAACACTTGCTGCGGTCAGGGAAACCTGGACGGCTTACAGGAGCTGGTGCAGAAGGGAACAAGCGGACCTCCTCAGCAGGTCCCCTTTTAGCCTTTCATCTCTCTCTCCCCCTTTTCTGCGGCATTCCCGGGCAGCGCTCTAGTGCCACAAGAGAAGAAAAAGAGGGAGCGTTTTACAGCTCCTGCATTAGTTTCCCTTCACTGGGTCGTAAACAAGCACGCAGGGCTCGGTCGGAAGGGCCGAAGTTTCGCCTCCCGAGGAAGAGCAGCTGGAGGCCAGTCACAGGGCTGCCCGTGGAGTCGCCGGGGGACGTCGCCCGGTCCGGACAGCACGACTGCCACACAAAGCAAAAGCCCGGCGCTGGATGTTCGAGACCAGAGCGGGGTGGGGGGCGGGGGGCGCCCCCAGCGCGCGCGCAGGGCACGTCGGGCGCCGGGGACACGCGGGGGCGCCGCAGGCCGCAGCCCCTCCGTCTGTCAAAACTTTCTCGCGGACGCGCGGGGCTGCAACCCCCGCGAGCCTCCCGCCCCCCCCCCCCGCCTCACCGGCGCGAAGCCAGCAGGCCTCTCCCGCAGAGGCGCCCGCTCACCGGACCCCGGGCGCCCCGCGACGGCGCGGAGACCCGGGGAGACAAAGGGGGGCGAGGGGAGCCGGGCGGACGGGCAGGCTCCTGGCGCGCGGCGGCGGCGGCGGCGACTCCTCCTCCTCCTCCTCCTCCTCCTCCTCCTCCTCCCGGCAACTCCCCGCGGCGCCGGGGCTCCCGCGGCAGCGCCGGGCTCGCGCGCCTCCCATAATGGGGCGGCCAGTGTGGCCAGCGCCGGGGGGAGCGCCGTCTCCGCGGGCTTACCTCGACTCCGCAAACAAGGCGGCCCGCGCCAGAGCAGGTCCGGGGCGAGCGCGAGCCCGAGCCCGAGCCCGAGCCCGAGCCCGAGCCCGGCCGCCCCCGCCCCCGCCCCCCGCCCCGCGAGCCCCGGCCCCGCCGCACCTTTGTAGCGCTCCAGCACATCCTCGTACGCCTGCACGAACTCCTTCTCCTGGCTGCGGTTGGCCGGCTGCTGACCCGGCACGTACCCGGCCATGGCCGCCCGCGCCGCGCTCTCCGCGGGCCTCGGCGGGCGCCGGCTGCGGGCCCGCGCGCTGAGGCTGAGGCGGCGGCTGAGGCGGCGGCTGAGGCGGCGGCTGAGGCGGCCCCAGCGTCGGCCCTTTGTGCGGCTCGGCGGCGGCGGCGGCGGCGGCGGCCCTGCTGTCGGCTGTCGGCGGCCCGCCCGCCTCGCCCGGCCTGGCAGCGGCGCTCCGCTCCTCAGCCCGCCCGCACCCGGCCGCTCGCGCTCCGCCGGTCCAGGCTCGCGTTTCCGCCTCCCCACCCCTCGCTCCGCTCCTCCCTCGGCCCGCCCCGGCGGCGGCGGCGGCGGCGGCGGCGGCTCCTCCTGTCAGGAGCGCCGGGCCAGGCCCGCTCCCGCCCCTCTCCCGCCGCCCGGGCGGCCCACGCGGGTCCCGGCGGGCGGCGGGCGGGGCGCGCGCGCGAGGGCAGGGCGGGGCGGGGCGGGCCGCGGGGCGGGGGGGACCCCGGCCGACGCCCCAGGGCGGGCGGGCACCCCGCGGCGCCGACCTGCACCCGCCCCCGGGACAAAGGAGGGAGCCCCCCCCCCCCCCCGGCCGCTGGAGGAGCCGAGCGGGCCTGCGCCGCCGCGGGAGGAGGCCCAGAGCCCCGCCGGGCAAGGGCGGCAGCCGACGGCCCGGAGAGCGCCGGGCGAGACCCGGGGCGAGACCCCGGGCGGCCGCGGACGGCGGGGGGCCACACGGCAGCCCCCGAGACAAAGGCTCTTCCAGAAACGGAAGACACTGAACTTGAGACGGGAGGGCACGCCGAGCACCGCGAAGGAAACCAGGCCAAGGATGAGGAGCCGGAGGCCGAGACGACCGGGGGGAGGGGCGGAAACGGGATCCCGGGCGCCGGGGGGAGGGGAGGGGAGGGGAGGGGAGGGGAGGGGAGGGGAGGCCGCAGACGGAGGGCGTCGGGGGCGTCGCGGGGCGCGGGCAGACCCCGCGGGGTCGTGGCGCTGGGACAGCCCTCCGGGCGGACACACTTCGGTCGGCGAGGGGGACCGTGGGGACCTGTTAGGACCTGGAACAAAGGAAAGGATCCTGGAGCCCGAACGGGTCAGGGAGGAATAAAAGGAAGCCCAGGATTGCCTGTCAGGGCAAAGGAAAGTGAGGGGAGGAAACTGGGGAATATGGGTGGGGATTTACTTGGGACCGTGGAGAGAAGGGAGTTCCCAGGATCATCTGACCCTCCATTCACTCATCCCTGTGTCCCTTCACGGGGCACAGACCCGCACTGGGGCCCCGGGCTGGGAAGGGACAGCTCAGGTAAATGTGGGTGATCTTTTTGCCCCCCCCTTTTCCCTCACCCGGCCACGATCCTCCAGAGGCCTCATCAAGTCTGTTCACTTGATTTTTTTTCAGTGGATGTGGTTTAAAAAAGTTAAGCTGGCTGATCTCACAATAGCAGCGTATTAGCAAGTTAAAAAAAAAAATAAAAGAGTTCATGGGACACTGAGCAGGCAAAATTGGGATTTGGGTTTCCATTTCAGTTCCTCTTCTCAAGATTTTTAAAGAGGAGCTTCTTCCCCCTGGGGCAAGGCCTGCCCGCCTCTTCATAAGACTACTGGGTAGTGCCAAGCCAAGCGCTTGTTCAATGCTCAGCACAGTAATGATAAGAAGAAATGATGTTTTTCACTAATAGGCATGCACTGGTTGTTTCCATCCTACCATGATCAAAAAATCAGGGTGAGCAAATCCTTAATCATATCTCCCATCATCCATCAAGTTCTGCTGGCCTGCCCAAGTTCTAGGCATGGAAATCATATAGGGAAGGGCCTAAAAGAGGGCAGACAGAGAGGGTCTTTGGACAAAGGCTCTTTTCCTTCCAGTTTAATCCATTGTGCTTCGGGAAAAAAGCTAGTCCACCACATTTTGGTGTCAGCTGCTTGTGAGCTCAATTTAAGAAGAATAAAGCTTGAGGTTTATTATTTTACAAATAAAAGACGTAGTGGAAAAAAATGCAGGGGGGAAGGAGTTGAAAATTGATGGCATAAGCACATTTTTTGTAAACAGCAGAGAATATAGAAATGCTAACTCTGGGGACCTTGACTGTCTCCATGCTGAGTCATCTGCATTTCCTCTATTATTTTATCCCAGTAGGGCAAAGAAGGCCCAGACACAAATACACACATACACACCTCCACCCTCACCACCAGACATCTGCCTCATTTTCATTACAGTAAATAGAAAAGTCCCTGCATCCCCTCCTGGAACTGCTACGTATGCCACTTTGTAAGCAGGTTCCTCAAGAACTGTGACCGAGGCTTGCCAAAAGTAAAGCAAGACAAGGGCACCAAGGGAAAGAGAATCTGTTCTGGGAATCAGACTTTGTTGAAGGCTTGGGGGGCTTTGGTGGGGGAGAGGGCAAAAGGTTGAGATTCCTATTAAGAAACATGGTAATCAAGGAGGAAAGTTCTAGTTTGGGTTGTGGCTGGAGGGCTTCTCAGACTCAAGTAGCTTTCTTGACAAGATTTGCATTTAAATGCTACCATGAGATTTTGAAGTAATGAATTCTTCTAATGAATGGAAAAGGGGAAGTCCACATGTTTGGCTGATGTTTCTGTTTTATACAGAGAAAATTTTATAAGGATAGAGGAAACAAAGCAGCTGCCGGAGGGTGGGGGGATGGGAAGAAGGAAGACTATGAAGGGGAGGTTTCTGGGTTTTTCCAAGCAATGGTCTAAATTTATAGCCAGACCACACAATCAGGACAGCTCTGAGGCTTTCTCCTTTTGGGCTATGATTTTCCTTTTGCTTCTCATGGCAAGACTGCTGTTGCATTTCTAAGGAGGCTGCAATGGGGAAGCCAAGGAGGCAGGATGTACTCAGGAGGACATCTAGTGGGGGCAGAGGGTAATACGCGTAAATAAAGCCTCATTTTTCCTTGGTGTCCTCCCCTACTGACGCCTCAAGTGCCCCCTCCCTAAGGTCCAGCCACTTTCAACTTCTTTCAGCCTCTCAAACCTGTGCTCTCTCTCGCCTCCTGGCCTTCCCACCTGTTCTCCCGGGCTGTAACCCTTCACTGCGCTCCTCTTTGGGTCTGGCTCATCCCTACTCACACCTCTGCTGAAACTCCTGCAGAGAAGCCTGCCTTGATCTCCAGGATTAGTAGATCCTCCCTCCCCCTCTACTCCCCTTGGTAATATCCATCACACTTGAAGCTATCAGTTCCATGGCTTTCATCCTTACTAAACCATTAGCTCCCTGAGGACTGGGGCTGTTGTCTGCCTCCTTCACCACAGGACCTGCACCTAGCAAATGACCTGGCAAGCGTGCAGGGCATTCAGTTAAGTATTTGTTTAAAATTTTGATTAAGGGTGCCTAGGTGGCTCAGTTGGTTAAGCGGCTGCCTTGGGCTCAGGTCATGACCCCAGGGTCCTGGGATCCAGTGCCACATAGACTCCCTGCTCAGCAGGGAGTCTGCTTCTCCCTCTCCTACTACCCCTCCCCCTGTTTCTCTTTCTCTCTCTCTCTCTCTCTCTCTCTCTCTCTCAAATAAAATCTTTAAAATTTTGACTAAGGGCACCCCGGGTGGCTCAGCAGTTTAGTGCTTGCCTTCAGCCCACGGCGTGATCCTGGAGACCCGGGATCGAGTCCCATGTCGGGCTCCCTGCATGGAGCCTGCTTCTCCCTCTGCCTGTGTGTGTGTGTGTGTGTGTCATGAATAAATAAATAAAATCTTTAGGGCAGCCCTGGTGGCTCAGAGGTTTAGCACCACCTTCAGCCAGGGGCGTGATCCTGGAGACCAGGGATTGAGTCCCACATCGGGCTCCTTGCATGGAGCCTGCTTCTCCCTCTGCCTGTGTCTCTGACTCTTTCTCTCTCTGTGTCTCTCATCAATCAATAAATAAAATCTTTAAAAAAATAAATAAAATCTTTAAATAAATCAATAAAATTTTGATTAAGCGGATGAATGAGCAAACCAGATGATCCTAAAACACTCAGCTGCCTGTGGCTTCTGACTAGCTAGAAGGCTAGAGTACTTTTTTTAAATTTTTTGAAAGAATTTATTTATTTATGAGAAGCACAGAGAGGAGAGAGAGAGAGGCAGAGACACAGGCAGAGGGAGAAGCAGGCTTCATGCAGGGAGCCCGGATCTCCAGGATCACGCCCTGGGCTGAAGGCAGCGCTAAACCACTGAGCCACCAGGGCTGCCCTAGAGTATTTAAGAAGAGAATATGCTTGTCTCTCACAGTATCCCTCACCTGTGCCTGGCATTCAAAGTCCTCCATATTTTGACATCTACCCTCCTTTACGAGCCAATCTCCCAAGATCCCCTCGTGTGCAGCGTCTTCCCCTATAATCAAGCTCTGAGCCTTTGCCTGGAATGTCCCCCACTCCTCAACGTCACCTAATGAAATCCCACCCATCTCAAAAGCTCACCCAAAACGACACAGAGTCATTTTTAATCAACCTAGGTAGAAGAGACTCTTCTCAAAACCCCAGCCACATTTTCTCTCTCTCATTCCTAGGGCTCCGGCCACATGCATTGTGGGTGTCTGCATCGCTGCCTCCTTAATGTCCTGGTTCAGAAGTTCCTTGAGGTAGACACACCTCTTTCATCTTTCCCCATCATAGGACCCAACACAGTGCTTTGCACCTAGTAGACGTTGCAGAAATATTTGCGGAAGACATAGATGCCTCAGTTGAAGACATCTGCGGGTGGGGGATGTGGGCTGGAGCTGTGATTCAAGACAATGAGAATCCAATTCAGTGTCCACTCTGTGGCCAAGGGCTTCAGGTGCAGAGAAGAAAGAGGAAAGTGGAAAACTATTTCTCCTTCGGCTAGTGCTCTCGTCCAACCTCTAAAAGGTTTACTCCCAGCACTTCTTCAGCTTGGCTCCTACTGCATTATTTTACATGTGTTGATGGATGCTGTATAAATAAATTCTCTGCTAGTAGCAAGTGTGTGCACGTGTGTGCGCACGCGTGCAGTTCTTCCTTGCAGGGGTAAGCTGTCCCCTGTGCCTTCTGCATTCCCCAGTAGTAGGTGGAGTCAGACAGCGAAGGAGCTGCCCCATGCCCTATCCTTCAGGTAGATCTTGGAAGAAAATCGCCCAGTTCTAGTCTCAGGACACCTGCCTCCAGGCCCAGCCCCACCAGCCTTTCCATCACCAGCCAAAACCCAACTAAGCTTTCCCTCCAGTTCCCCCACTCAGCTCTGGGGTGGGAAGCCTTTGCCCACCATCCTGCTGCCCTCTTCTGTTCAGAAGGTGCAACGTCACTCATTTCAGAGGTCTGGATGGTGCCAGCCACCCAGGAAGACAAGATCCCTGCCACAGGCGGCCCGTCACCATAGCAACCCTCAAAATGGTTACTCAGCCATCTGGGTTACCATAGCAACTGGCCAAGTCTCTCCACCTCAGCCTCTCCCCGGCCTTCTCCCCTGGCTTGCCAGAGCCAATGCCAAAGAATTTCCAGTCCTTCCTGGGGGAAGCTGGACCTCTGATAGGCAGCTGTCCCGAAGGGGCGTGGAATGCCTCCCCCGCCTGGGGCTTCCCCAGGCTCCATGGACATAATGGGAGTTAAGGCACTCTGTGAACCTTGAAGTGCTGCGCAGATGTTAGTTATTATTAAACTACCCTTCCTTGTAACGGGGGAGGCAGTGGGCGGCCCGAGGCAGAGCTAGTGCCATCCCCGGCCTGGCCCCTTCCTGGCTAGGAGACCTTGACCAAGTTCCGGGACTCTCCGGGTTTCTGGTTCCAACTACTGCAGCACATCTGCCTCCTAAAGTTGTTTTAACGATGAGGTCAAATAAAGCACATGAGCTGCTAAGCACAACCCTGGCATTCGGAACGTGTCAACAGTAGCTAGAAAAGCTATTGGTCCCTCTGCTGTCTCCCAGGCTTTCTGGGACTATGACTATTTTATTTTCTCTCTTGAAGGAAACAGGAATGGGAGCTACACTTGATCAACCACACCCAACCTTCCTTCCCGCTCATCCTGCATAGGGCCTCTGGTTCCTATGAAACAGGACTGTAGGCACTCTGCACTTGGGGGGGGGGGAATTAGGAGGTTCCCCAAATTAGGAGCTGTGGCCAATGCCTCCATTTGACAGCACATCTCCCCACCCAATACTACCTCTAACGGACCAGTGATGGGCAGCCTGGAAAGTGAGCATATATCCCAGAGAGGCCCTAAAGAGTGGTGGCTGCTCACATGGAACAGCTCGCCAGTATCAGGGCAGTCTGGGGGGCACAAACCCCTCTCACGAGACCAGAATTCCTCCCCTTTATGATTTTAAAGACTTCAATCCTATCACATCTCAAGTTCAGTCTCTTAAGACTGATGAATCCTCGAAATCCACTGTCAGGGTCTTTCCTTAATTACACCAGCAGAGTCCTGATTCAAACCCAGGGTCCATAGGCTTGAAGGGTTTTAGGCAAAACAGACAGACACCATCCACAAAAATCAAATTTCCAAACAGAGAGCCAGGTATGCTTTCGCCTAACTGTGTATTTTCTAGGAGTAGGGCATGAACCTCCAGCTGGAAGGGCCAGAGGAGCAGAGAAGCAACTCGGGAAGGGACACATTACCCCTAAGACCCTGGCCCTGGGAGGTCAGAATCCTCTGGGATTCTGCTGACGCCTCTGGGAAATGGATGGAGTGGGACGATTCCGGCTCAGATAAGGCTACTGAGCAGATAAATCACTATATTTACTATAGGAAGTGAGTGTATGTGATTCCTGGAACTTCCATTTCTGTGTCTGGGGAGGCAGGAGTGAGGTGCGTGAATGAAATAAGATTGGCCATAAATCGATCATTCTCGAATCTGGGTGATGGTTCATTATACTATTCCCACAGCTTTAGCATAAGTCTGAACTGTTTCTGAAGAACGCAGGGAGTCTGGAGGCAGGCCAGCCTGAACCACGGCCATGAACTCCAAAGGACACACGGCACGTGTGGTGTACCAGGGCGTGCCATACACATTCCAGCAATGCTGAATCCCAGCTCCACTCCCTGCTTACCGCACAACCTCAGACAAGTTCTGTAGCCTCTCTCTTCTATAAAACAGGGAGAATAGCAACTAGTTCCCAGGGTTCTGGGAGGATCGAATGATATATGTAAAATGCCTGGCGCACATCTAGGCCTCAATATGCAGTAGCTCTTACAACTATTATTTCCTAGGGGGATCCCAGCTGGCATCAGTTCTCAGGAGCTCCTGGGCTGAGTCCAGAGTTCAAATCCCCAAATCACCCTCTGAATTCTTTAATTCCCAACTCCTACTGGCTGTTCTCTCTTCATTTCCCTTCCTTCCTTTCTACTGAGGCCAAAGAGAGGAGAGCCAGAATAGAAAGAAACAACAGGAATGTGCCCTTTCTCTTCACGTTGTCCTGGCTAAGTCCTATTCCTTTTCCAAGTCCCAGATCAAATGTTATCATAGCACTAAGCTATCAGCAGGGGCAGAAGTCGGAGGAAGGCCTTCCCTCTCAGAACTTCCAGATAACTCTGGCTTGCGATGATGTGCACAGCTAGAGGCTGCATGCTGGCTGCCTTGCAAGGGAGGAAGCTGGGTTCTGAAGCCCAGTCGGTGCCTAGCAGAAAGCAGCTCTGGAAACATGTGGTAAACGAGGAAGAGTGATCAATGAATAAGCAAAGGAATGAATCGACGCATTCATGAATTAGTGAACAAGTGTATGATATGCATGAGAATAGTTAATGCGTATCTAGCGCTGATTACAAAGCAGGCATCGGGCCAAGCACCTCACTCCCACTATCTCATTTAATCCACCCCTTGAGACTCTGTGGTGGCACTCTCGCTCCCCCATTTTAACTGTGAGAAAGTGAGGTTCGGTAAGGTTAGTAACTTCCCAGGCTCACCCAACTGGCAAGTGATGGAACTGGAACTGGGACTCTGGCTGGCTCCCAAAGCCCATGCCCTTGAGTGAATGAATGAGAGAGTGAGCACGGGAGGAAATGAGTAAGGAGAGAATGCAGAGGGAAAGGCCTGGCCAGGGACACACCCACTGGGGCTCCAGGCTGAACCTTCCCCTGGATACAAGGCAAGGATTTTCTTGGGTAGGGTTGGGACACGGCTGAGGACACAAACTTCCACTCGTCATCAGGTTTCGAGTTACAGGGGCTTCCAGCCCTTCTCTGCGGCAGCATCCTAAGTCCAAGCAGAGATTGCAGCCAGGTGCACCAGGCTGCTCCTGCAGGAGCGCCAAGGCAGAGCCGGGAAGCTGGCCTACTTCTACCTGACAGGTGGCAACAGGCAGACCCGGGGCCAAATCACGGCAGGCCCTAGCCGCAGCAACTGGCCAAACTGGGGAGAGCATGTTGGTGATGGTGGGTTATTAACACTCACCCCCAGATATGTTCACAGACCTTCCCCGGGGGAAACCTGCCGGAGCAAAAGATAAGCGCAGTCCTAGAAGCTGCAGCTCCTCTGGTGGCATGTCATCTCAAACCCCGTGGGACTGAGAAATGACAGCCTTCCGCAGCCCCCACATGAACCAGTCCCTCTTCCGCATTCCTAACCCCAGTCTGTGGCAGCTCCAGAACAGAAAGGCATGAGTCAGACTGCCATTCTAAACCTGTCTCCATGTCACCTGGGAAGTCACGAGAAAAGCATGATGGGAAACCAACAGCACAAAGCCCACACCTTGCAATGTGGCAACCACCTTCCTTCACCAGCTGGGGTCCCCCAAAGACCCTGAGCCTCAGAGAAAAGACAGCCAGGCTGTCTTTTCTGCTGCCTGCACAAAAATTCTGCCCACGTGGTCACTTTCCACCCCTGCAGCTACTGTGACCCAGATTCACTTTCAAAGAGCTGGGGCTGAGCTGGGCGTGTGTAGCTACAATTCATTCTGCCCCACTTTCAGGGGACTCTCCTGATCATCTCTCCTGCTATTGAAACCAAGCTCCAGGACAGGAGCAGGGACTTCTGAGGATACCTCCAGGAAGAAGTAGAGAAGCTAGGAAGGAAGAGGAGCCTCTTTAGGTGCAACGTTCAAAGAGCCTGGGGCGAGCAAGGATGGTGGCTCTGGAGTAAGGGTTCCTAGTGGAACGGTTTTTAGGGCTCCCTTTCCCGCCTGCATTCCCTTCTTCTCACTGTGGCTTGGCCAGAAATAAAAAAAAACCATCTCCATCTGCCCTCTGACAAAGCCCTAGTGGGAACAAAAGAAAGGGACAGAACTAAGAGGCCTGGAGCCCCTCCTTGCTCACATTCCTAGAGACTCCACTGCCTCTTCTAGTGGCCCAGAGAAGGTACAAGGAATGACACGTTACGTGCAGTAATGGGCATTTTAACCCATGTTTGTCTAACACGTTCCGACTCTCATTCAATGATCACTCAAAGCAGATACCATCATCTCCCTTTTACAGATAAGGAAACTGAGGCTCTAAGCACCGAAGTCATTTGCCAAGTTTTCTGACTCCAGGCCAACTTGTCTCTCCACAGTGCCTGGCACCTAGACGGGGCTAAATCCATTTTTTTACTGAACGAACCAATGAATGAACAAACAGGCGCCTTCTCAGAGCTTCCATCCCAGACGCATGGGTGCAGAGAAGCAGGCACCTTCCTCTGACCAGGCATGTGCTCTCAAAGGCTGTCTCCCCAAAGGTAAGCCCTTAGTTGAGAGCTTCCAGCAGCTGAGCGAAGGCTCTGAAAGCGGGGCAGACACCAGCACTGGAGCTGCATGCATTTTGTGGCCCTCACTGGGCTTCTGGATTCTAGAAGAATCACAGAAGAATCTAGAAGATCTCAGAGTGAGATCTTGGGGCAACACCAGGAAGGGTAAGATGGTACTCCTGACTATAGCCAACTCCAGTTCTGGTGGCAGAAACAATGAACTTTTTTTTTTTTTTTTTTTTTTTTAATGATAGTCACAGAGAGAGAGAGAGAGAGGCGCAGAGACACAGGCAGAGGGAGAAGCAGGCTCCATGCACCGGGAGCCCGATGTGGGTTTCGATCCCGGGTCTCCAGGATCGCGCCCTGGGCCAAAGGTAGGCGCCAAACCGCTGCGCCACCCAGGGATCCTTTTTTTTTTTTTAAAAAGATTGTATTTATTTATTCATGATAGACAGAGAGAGAGAGAGAGAGAGAGAGAGAGAGAGAGAGAGGCAGAGACACAGGCAGAGGGAGAAGCAGGCTCCATGCCGGGAGCCCGACGCGGGACTCCATCCCGGGACTCCAGAATCGCACCCTGGGCCAAAGGCAGGTGCCAAACCGCTGAGCCACCCAGGGATCCCCCAACAATGAACTTTAATATGAGGTCAACTGAAACAAGGGCTGGGGGGAGATACAATTGCTATCTGAGTGGAGGGATCAGGGAAGGCTTCCTGGGGGAGGCCACACGGGAGGAGATGTTGGGGATGATGATTTCACCAGGACCTGCTGGTGGGCCCCCAGGAACAAGTCCAGTGGATGCCCTGGGTCCCATGCTTCCCTCTTTCACAGCGTACACAGGAATGTAATTATTTTTTCCCCACTATCCTTTCAACCACACCGAGCTCCGTGAAGAAGGGACCACATCCTCAGCCATCTTGGCATGTGAATGCCAAGAACAGGGAGGGCCCTGATGATGTGATGTTAGAGAGATGAATACCCAACTGATAAGTGGACTGATAAGTGGATGGTGAATTCCTCCCACACCCAGCCCAGCCCCTTCTTCCAGGCACTTTACCGCCATCTGCAGGAAACTTGTCATAATAAATATACAAATCCACAATGATGAAAAGCATGAATGGCGCCCCCTAGAATCGTACGGTGCGAGACGGTGTGACACTGCCCTGCACCCATAGTCGCCCCCCACCAGGGAGGGGTGCTCCCCACAAGCCCCTTCTGTCCTCTCCTGTGGGCTTGTGCTCTTGCTAGAATACCTTCCCCATTCCCTCCCATTCCTTGTTGCCCCCCAACGACGAGGAAGGGTATCATGATTGCTGTTCACCCACAACAGAGAGCCAGAGGTCTTCAAAGAGGCAAAGTTTCAGAGATCTTTGTCTCTGCCTTTTTATAGGCCCGGACCTTGAGGCCTCTCCCAGAAGTGACCAGAAGGGCTCTCAGGTGAGTCTGGAGACCACCAACTCATCTTTTTTATTATTATCACCTGCAGAAGATTCGGCTGGGCCTGGTTGCCACACGTTGCCTAAGGAAATGGCAGTAGCGGTGTTTCCCAGAGTCAGAGGATCTGTAGCTACCTGGGTCTGACTGCAGGCCAGGTGTCCAAATCCTCTGAGCCTCAGATCCTTTTTTTGGGGGGGTGGGAGGGCTCAGATCCTAACACGCATCCTCCCTAACTCAGCTAAGGAAATCCTATGCAAACCAAAACACTGATCCACAGAAACAGGCTTTCTTGCTAATGGACTATTGTTCCTGTAGAGTGGCCAAGCTTAAGGAGTTGAGAATAGGGGTGGCAAAGAAGAGAGAGAAACTGGCGGGAAAGATGTGGATGGGAAGAATCGGGTTTCGGCCTGTGTGGAACCCCTAGGACCTGTTTTGACTTTGTAGGATAAGATCAGCAGATTTCTCAGCCCTCACAGGCCTCTCCAGTGTGACACGTGTGGCCAGCAGGGGCCCCCATCAGGCCTCTGAAGCCCAGGACACTGAATGGGGCCAGGAAAGGAGGGAGGACTCTGTGTTTAGTGAGACTGATTCAGACACCGCCGCGTGGCTTCCCACCCAGACCCCTAGGAGGAGAAAACTGCATGGGCCACCGCTGGCTTCCAGTGCAAGACTGACTTCACTTCCTCCCAGCATGAGAGCTGTAACTTCAGAGAGCCTCAGAGCACCTGGGGGGCTCCCAGGAGTGCCCTTCCTGCACCTCACAGGAAGCAGTCCCTGCAGAAGTCGGGCTGCCTTTTAAATAACCCTGGAAGAGCCCCCGCCACGTTCCAAAATCACAGCGAGATTTCAGCCAGGCCCTGAAACAGCAGTCCCGCCTCTTCTCTGCTGCCTCACTCCTCTCCTGCTAACGAAACACGCCTAACTGCAGCACACAAGTTATTTTTAACCATGACAGTCTCCACATTTTCAGCCTAACCGGCCCAGCCCCCTCCTCAAGACTGTCATTTGGCAGCATCAGGAGGTGCAGAAGATCAGCGTGGATGCTGGAAACACAACCCAGCGCCCGCCAACCCTCTGCTTGGTTGACCCAGCAGCATCTTTAGGCACTCTGCCTGGGTCTGAAGCCCCCTCAAGTCCACTCCACTTCTGGTCTAGATTGGGAATGTTAAACGGTAGGCAAATCATCCTGTGGGACCCCTGAGAGCAGAATGGAAGGGGAAATCATCACAAAGGGACCTATGGGTGTGGACATGTGGTGGCAGATGGGGCGAGAGGGCATAAGGAGGGAGGAGGAGGCTGCCTTCAGCAGAACAAGAGCTTTGTGGGTCCTGAGACCCCTTGGTCGGGGCCCCTCCAGGCTGGAGCCAAGCAAAGCCCTTCCAGCATCCTAGAGACAGCTGTGAAACTCCATGGACTGGCTAAGGCGACAGGCCCAAAGGTCTTGAGAAGGACTGAAGACCTTTGTCCGAGAGCTTCCTATCACTCAAAGGAGTGCAAGGTCTCCAACCTGCCTTCCAGGTCTCCTCTTTGGAAGGTGACCCTTTGCTGAAACCCCTCCATCCTGACCTGAGTCCACATAACCCTCTCCCTACCTAGCACTCCACTCCAGCCCACTGCCTGTCCCTGGAGCACAATCTGTCACCTATTCTCCTCTAAACGCTCCCTGCATTCATTCAGTCATTCAGGGCTGGTTGATCTCCAACATGCACAAGGCCCCATGCAAGTAGCTGGGGGCAAAACCATAAGCAAGAGGTGGTCAGGCCTTGCTGACAGTCCTGAGGGAGGGACAGGTTCCCTGAGGAGGTAAGTGCCATGCTCTACAAGGGAACGCAGGGGAGGGAAAAGTATGAACACGGGAGCGGAGCGAGGGCAGAGGAGGGAGCTCTGTGTACCCCTGGGGGGCCGGGGGGCAGACGAGGAGGTACTTTCCCAGTGCCTTGCACAGAAGAAAGCTAAAGCACGGAGGTCTGAGCCTGCAAGCCGCACACCTCTGGGGTTCAAGGTACAGCTCAGAATGGCAAGGTGCTTAGAGGCAGAGATAACAGAAGGTGAAGCTCAGGAGGGGCCTGATTCCAGGGGCCCCATTCCACAGGCAAGGAAGAGCCAAAGAAGGCTTACAAGCACTGAGTAAAAACAGGATCAGGTTCACATTTTGGAGCAAAATACTCTTATGAGTCGCATGGAGGTGGGGTGAGACTGGAGGAGGAGAAGTGCCAGAGGCAGGCTGGAGGGTCCAGGTGCGAAGTGGCAAAGCAGAGGCGGGCAGGGGGTCGAGAGACTCAAATGAGGGAGCAGGACAGGCCTTGGTGATGGAATGAAAGCCTGAAAGCCGGTGATGTCACCGAACTAAGCTGCCGGCACTGCTTTGTCTGGCTTTGCCTCTGCACTCTGGCCCCGAGGGTGCGGGGACGCTGAGCACAACCCACCCAGGCAGCTCTGGAAGGCCTCCGAGGAAGCCGCAGACGGAGCGCTTCGCAACACCGCCCTCCGCTGAGAGCTTGACCTACGCATCTCATCTCCTCCTCAAGGTAGCTCTGCAAGGGGAAGCAGCCTGAGCCGAGGAAAGAGGCTCTCACACAGGACAAGAACCGTTCCGTTCGAGGGCAGGGCCTCCCTCCAGCACCTCCCCTGTCTCACCTCTGACTGCCTAGGCTGCGCTCCGAACCACTGGCAAAGCCGAAGCGGGCATCTCCCACGGGAGTGGGTGACCCCAGGCCTCGACAGCAGGAAGGGTAAGCGCGCACCACATTTTCAGAAAGCTATGTGAGTGAAACTGCCCTCTCCAAGGACCTATTCAAGGAAATAACTCGACAGAAGTCAAGTGTTATTAATCATAAAGATGTTCTCTGCAGCACCATCTATTATGATGAAAAGAAAAGGGGAGGGCGCTAGAAAAGGAGTAGGATTTTTTAAAATCCTGAAATGTTAAAACAGCCTTTATAAATGGTAATTCGAAAGCCTAAGGTGTAATGTGGAAAACCGTTTGGATATAAGAGTAAGCGAAAAAAGTCAGATTCAAGAATGGCACGTAAGCCATGAAGGCAATGCCGTGGGGGCAAGACAGAAAAGGTGCAAAAATGGAAAGAGGTCCCCTGCTAGCTCACAGGGATGACGAGTGGCAGATGCTACTCCCTCTGGCTTTCCCTTAACGTTATTCCATCATCTTTCCAACAGTAATAATACCAAACTGTATTCCATCTGGCTTGTCAGAGCCCCCCCGCCACCAGCAGGACCCCTCCACTACTGGCCCCAGCTGGGGGACACTGGCCCACTGTCCCCTCGCTTCCCACCACCATTCACTCGGGCCTCTCTTACCGGCAACTCTGACCACGGCCCGCTCAGCAGGGTCCAGCACCGAGTCCTGGCTCTTCCGCTTTTTCTGCTCATGTAGCGGCAGGTTCCAGGGTAAGGTGTCCCCTGGGGGACATGGGGACAGGCTCCCTGACCTCTCGCTCCTGTACGATCGCTCGCTCCGGCAGGACCGCTCACTCCGGCAGGACCGCTCACTGAGCGTTTCTTCGTCGGAGGAAGACATCGCCCAGGCAGGAGCTGCGGTGGGAGGGCCTGGGAGCCCAGGGACAGGTGATCTGTAGGAGAGAGGAGTGCAGGTGAACCGACGAAGGGGTCGCATAAGGTACACAGGGACTTGGGAAGCAGGTGCTAGTCCTAGTTCTGCCACTGGCTTGACCTCTTCACCTCTCTGAATTTCAGTTTCTTCATCTGGGAAATGGGGTGATGAGAATACACAGCAAAACCAATTCACGGTGCTTAAGAGAAATACCATGAGGCAACCTACGTGAAGGTGTTTATAAATCTGAAAACTCTCAGGGCACCTAAGTGGTGCAGTTCATTGACTCTTGGTTTTGGCTCAGGTCATGATCCCAGGGTCGTGGTGTCTTGCCCCCCCCCCCCAATTGGGGCTCTGCACTCAGCAGAAAATCTGCTGGAGGTTCTCTCTCCCTCTCCCTGTGCCCCTCCCCCTCCACCCTGTCTCTCTCAAAATAGATAAAATCTTTAAAATAAACAAAGCTGCAAATGCTCTGTGAAAGCTATTACTAGTAACCACTATTCTTGTTAGTTGCTACATTTGAAGCTTTCAAGTCCCACAAATCGGAGGACATGGATTCAAGTTCTCCCCTGGGGAAGCCATTTGAACTCTGAGCCTCAGCATCCTCACCTATAGAATGGGAATGACGACAGCACCTCTACCTCACAGGGTTGTATGCAAGGCACGAATGAGATCCTGCCGGGAAAGCGCTGAACAGTGCGCAGTGTCCAATAAGCACTTAATAAACAGCATCTATTATATTCCTGTGCGACCCACCTCCCAGGAATGCTGTAAGGATATAATGGGGCAGCAGATGGGAAGTATCTTCAAAAAGCCAAAACACGATCTCACTATCAGGCACGAAACAAAGCATGAGCTAGAATAGACAGAAATTTTACATTTCTCCCATTCCATCTCCAGCCAGTCTATTAGGAAAAGTGCTCCAAGTAGACCAGCCCGCGTATAAACTCTGGTCTGGCCACTTTACAACTGGTGTGCTCTGGGGCAAGTCATTTCGCCTGTCTGGGACTGTTTCCTCATCTGCAACATGGACCTAATATCTCACCTGCGACGATGTCTCAAGAACATAGTGAAATGCAGATACAAAACTGGCTGGCCCCACACAGGGCACACAATAGGCACAAGATAAAAGGTTCATTTGCTTATTCCAGGGGCTGTTGTGGAAATAAGTGGCACAGCACGGGGTGGGGAGGGTGGTACGGAAAGTCAGTTCGGCTAGTGGAGAGATCTGAATGAAAACACAACCACTCTGGGGCCTGCTGGACTCCACCACCAGCCAGACTGGGCAGCCGGCCCTGCGCCAGGCCCAGCTCACTTCCCAGAACCATCTGCTACACGTGGCCCACCACCTCGCCGGCCTCACCAGGGCCTGGATGGTGCATGCCTTCAGCTGCCAGCCTCCCTGCAGGCCCCAAATCCTGCTCAACTAACCAGCTCTCACTCTGGCTCTGGGGGCCAGGTGGGCAGCAGACTGCCGACTCTCCGGTAGGGGGAATGCCTGCACACAGGGCTGCGCGGAGACCCTGGGGTGGCCCAAATGCCTGGACCCCATGGCTCTCTGGGCACAGCTCCTCCCTGAACCTGGGAACCTCGGCCTGGAGGCAGCAAGAGCCAGGGACAGGCTCCCGGGGCCATGGGCAGATTCCCACCAGAAGCACAGGATGTGAAGAGATAACAAAAGAAACATCAAACGGTTGCGGGAAGCCTCTGAGCAGCCTGGAGCAGACAGAACGGGCCGCCAGGGCACCTCCTGTGCCAGGAGCCTGCGGGGCCCTGTTCCCAGGGAACGTCAGCGGGGACCGGCCACAGAAGGCAGAGGAAAGGTCCCCGGTGCGGGCGCAGCCTCGCCTTTCATCCCAGCGCGCCCCCCGCGCCCCCCCCACCTCTTACCGCCGGGTCGGGGGAGGTTCGGGCCGCGCTTCCTCCCCCGGCGTCGGCCCCGCCCGGAAAACGCCCTCCTCCCGGGCCACCTGCTTCACGCCCGAACCGCGTCCCTGCCCGAGACGCCCATTTACTACAAAGGCCGGCGCGTCCCGGCCCCGCTCCCCGGACCGTCCCTCCCCCGCCCCGCGCGCCCCGCCCGCACCTGCGTGACCTCCGGGCGCCCGCCCCGGCCCTCGGGCCCCCGAGTCACCGCCGGCGCCCGCCGCCGCCCCGCCCCCGAGGCCGACGGGCCCCTCGCCCGCCGCCGCCCCCGCCCCCGCCCGCCGCCCCCGCCCGCCGCCCGCCGCGGGGGAGGGGCGCGGCCCGAGCCCGAGCCGGAGCCCGAGCCCCGGGTGGGTCCGCGTGCCCGCCGCGCGCGGCTGACAAAGAGCGGGGCCGCGCCATGCGGATGCGCGACCGCGGGAGCCGGCGGCGGAGACCCGGGCGGGCAGCGCCCTCCGCCGCCCCCCGGCCCCGCCCGCAGCTGCCGGGCCCGGCCCCGGCCCCGAGGGCTCGGCTCCCCTCCTCCCGAGAGCACGCCTCCCCCTGGCCCGGGCGGCGCCCCCCGCGCGCTCGGCGCCCCCCGCCCGGGCCCGGGGGCTGCAGGTGCGAGGCCCGGCGGCCGCGATGCCCGCGCTGTCAGCCCGCCCGCGGCCGCGCCTTACCCTGGGAGCCGGAGCCGGGGACGCGGCCGGCGGCAGCGCGAAGGCGAAGGCGGCGGGGCGCGCCCGGGGCTGGAGCGCGGCGGAGCCGAGGGGAGCGGCTCCCACAATGGCCGAGCTCGCGGCGCCGAGCCCCCCGCCCCCCGCGCCCTAGCGGCAGCGGCTGAAGCGGAGCCGGCGCAGCCGCCCAACCCGCTCCCCCACCCCCGGCGCCGACGCCGCCCCCCGCCCCCCGCTGCGCGCTCCCCCCGCCCCGCACCCCACCCGCGGCCGCCGCCTTCGCTCCCCGCGCGCTCCTGCCCGGCCGCGGCCCCGCGCCCTGCGCCCTGCCCGGGGCCTCCCTCCCCCCCCCCGCTCCCTCCCCCCGCAACGCCTGGGGTGCGGCCGCGGGGTCCCCGGGCCAACTCCTCCCCCCGCTGCTCCCGCACCCCTGCGCCCTGCCCGGGGCCTCCCTCCCCCCCGCTCCCTCCCCCCGCAACGCCTGGGGTGCGGCCGCGGGGTCCCCGGGCCAACTCCTCCCCCCGCTGCTCCCGCACCCCTGCGCCCTGCCCGGGGCCCCCCCCGCTGCTCCCTCCCCCCGCAACGCCTGGGGTGCGGCCGCGGGGTCCCCGGGCCAACTCCTCCCCCCGCTGCTCCCGCACCCCTGCGCCCTGCCCGGGGCCTCCCTCCCCCCCGCTCCCTCCCCCCGCAACGCCTGGGGTGCGGCCGCGGGGTCCCCGGGCCAACTCCTCCCCCCGCTGCTCCCGCACCCCTGCGCCCTGCCCGGGGCCTCCCTCCCCCCCCCGCTCCCTCCCCCCGCAACGCCTGGGGTGCGGCCGCGGGGTCCCCGGGCCAACTCCTCCCCTCGCTGCTCCCGCGCCCCTGCGCCCAAGGCCCCGCGGCCGCTCGCTGACCCCGGCCCGCCCGCCGCCCGCCGCCCCGCGTGAAGCTCCTCACCGCGGGTCCCCGGGTCGCCGTCCCAGGCTGCCTGGCTGCCTCTCAGCCCGGACCCGGTGCTCGATGGGCCCCTTCCCCTGCCTGCCCCGCCTTCGCCCGCTTTCCCCAAACCCACATTCTCTCCCTGCTCCTGGGGCCTCCGCTCCCGCTCCCGGAGAGCGCCCAAGCCGTGCGCACCCCCGCTGGGCTCCTGGATCTGCATGTTGGAGGGCCCGGGAGGAGGCCCCATCTTCCCCACGGGGTAAAGGGCAGAGGGGATCCAGGCCCCGGGAGCACCAGCCCCGTTCAGAGCCCCGGAAGAGGCTTCATTCATCTACTGAGAAAACATTTATTGAGCTGCTTCTGCATGCTCCGCGCCTAGTAATACAGAAAATAAGAAATGCCTTCAGTGCCGTCAGAGTACAGATACCGTCTCCGAAGATACGGGAGGACACCTGCCCCAAGTCACTCCACTAGTAATCCCAATAGCGACACTACGATTTGGGTGTGCCCCCGGGGGGACCATGCAAGGACCAGCAAGGACCAGCAAGGTGCTTCCCCGCCCCCCCCCCCCTGGTCATGCCGTAGCCAGTCCTCACGATCCTGTTCATTCATTCTTTCAACAAACATGTGTGACCATCTAGCATGTGCCAGGCCCTGGGCTCCGTGCTAAGAATACAGTGATAAGCAAAATGCACCTGGTCCCTGCCCATGGACTCCACTGACGTAACAGTAAAGATAGAGGATAGAAATCACACTGCCCCCCTCGAGGCAGTATGATGATCTTTAATTTCTGGATGTAGAAAAGCTGAGACTAGATAATTCACTCAGTCATCTAGGAAGAAAGTAGCCAATTCAGGACTGGAATCCGTGTCCTCAGACTCCACATCCTGGGTTCTTTTTCACTGTAAAGGTTAGGAAAATGTGGGTGGGATCAATGTACAGGCCCTTCAACTTCAAGCCAAGAAATTTTGGTCTAAATCAAATGGTTATGAGCAGCCAAGGAAGGAAGGAAAGCAGAATGACAGTGACCCAAGGACAGGCACAAGATGGGCGTGGATGGTTATGCCGAAGACTCTTGCAATGCAAATAGTCCCAGCAAAGGGGTAGTGAGGCTCTGATCTCGAGAAGGGACAGTGGGGATGGGAAGGGGGGATTTCCACCCTCTGAAACCTTCTAGATCTCCGTTTGCATGCATTCTTATGTTAAATAAAGGAAAGGAACCACCAGTACCAAGTTTCCACTAAGTGCTAGGCAATGCCCCAAGCATTTTGTGTATATGATCTTGTTAAATCCTCCCCAGTATGCTGCGCGTAGGTATTTTTATTCTCATTTCAGGATAAGGAAACATAGACTTTGAGAGGTTAAATGACTTGCTGATGCCCACAAAGCAAGCTGTGTTGGGGTTGGGTTAGAGCCCAGGCCTGTCTCCAAAATCTCACGCTGTAACCACTGCTCTCTACTGTCTGAAGCCAAGGCAAAGAACCAAAGTCCTCTGATTCAGCCAAGGGTTCTTTACCGTTGGACCACAGGTACCTTTCAGGCTTCCAGAGGAAGGTCAGGAGGTCCCCAAAGGTAACCTATAGCATAGCTGGGCCGGTGGTGCAGGCTCCCGTGTGGGACATCTCTCCCCAGGACCCTGCAGAGGCCTCAGCCCTGGAGAATTCTGCAGCCCAGTTCCAGAGTTCCTGTGGGGATGGGCCGAGAAACCCTGAGGCAGAAGCAGAAGTGCAAAAACCCTTCTGGGGTGAGAGGGGAACCATGGGTGCCAAGCGGAAGATGTAGCCAGAGTGCCGGTGGCTGGGTATGACTCTGAGTGTCTGCTGGGACCTGTGTCCCGCAGCTTGGCGCTACACAGACAGGCCCAGCTGCGGAGAGCTCGTGAGGCAGGGCCGTCTAACCACCCGGGAAGCCTGCAGTCCCAGCCTCTCTGACTGGAGAGCATCGGAAGCTTTGCCTCTTCTCAACCTCATTGTCCTTTCCAAATCTGACCACCAATCCTGCCCTGAATTATTCATGCTGTGGGCTGTGAGAAGGTGGAGCTTCCAGAGGCTTCCGGACTTAGGACCTAGGACATTCAGCTGTGTCTCCCCAGGGCTCTAGCTCCAGCAGTGCTACCCTGGGATTGAGCTGCTGGTAAGATTTGCCAAGCTTCCTGCAGCTGGCAGCTGGCCAGTAACCTTGGGCTACTGGGCTTCGATTCATTTCAGCAATCTTTTATTGAGGAATACTATGTGCTGGGGACAGTTCTGCTACGTGTTGGGAACACGGAAGGGAATCTGATCAGGTCTTTGTCCTTGAGGATTTGCAGGATGGTAGAAGGGGCACTTAGGAATATTTCCCTTCTACAATGTCCTCTGGGGCTGGGAAGTGCTCCCTCGACTGTCCCCCATTTCGCCAACTGAAGGCCTCTGCTAATCCCCCCACAGAAATCGGTGGCCTTGGAAGTAGGGAACCCCACACCCAGACACCTGGGCAGAGTTCTCTCCTTGGAGGGGCACCAAAACAACTTATTCCCTAGGACTATTTGGAGTCCTGAACTTGGCCTCAGACTGTGGCTCAGGGCCCTAGCTTTGCAGCCACATCAGGAGAATGACACTCACTCTCAAATCTATCCATTCAGCAAATACTAATTAAGCATGGAATCAGTGCCAAGCACCCAGCTTTGTGCTGTGCTGCTGGTTCAGAACCAAATCACACAGGCATAGCCCCTGTTCTTATGCTGCTCACAGTCTGGGTGGGGGGACAGACAAGCAAAAGGGCAATTATGCTTCAGCTGATAGTGTGGAGATGGGGCAAGTACGGGGCACCCTGGGAAGAAGCACACCACAGGGACACTTCCTGGAAACTTGAGGCCGGATAATTTTACCAGAACTTCCATCCTTGTCTTCCTAGGTCTTTGCTTAAATGGAAACTCTTCGGGTCGCCTATCTACATCTTCCCTACTGGCTTTTTCTTCCACTATTACCCCCTATCCCAGCCGATTCCTCTGGACCCTTTGGAATCAGACAGGTGTCCAATGGAAGGTGTGAAGTAAAGCTATCCAGAGGAAAGAGCACAGGATCCCCAAACTAGGAGGGACTATGAAGGTTTCTAAGCTCTGCCTAGAACATTCCCCCCCACCATTCACGAGGTGATTCCTCACAACCAGACACTGACATCCACATTTGTATCCCATCTGTATCTCCTCCCAGCCCCAGATTCATATCCAACTGCCTCCTTGACATCCTCCCACCCTGGATATCTGATAGACATCTCAAGCTCACAGTGTCCCATATGGAGCTCTTGATATCCGCCCCTACCAGCTGCAACACTGCTCCTCCCCATCTCTGCCATCGCAGAAAAATGGCCCCACTACCTACCCACATACTCAAGTCAAAGATCTAGGAGTTTCCCTTGATTTTTCTCTCATTGTCTTCCACATCAGGAAGAGCTGACAAGCCACCTCCAGAATGTATGCTGAACGCATCCACTTCCTCCATCCGTGACTACCTTCATCTGTCATTCACTGGACAACTGCACTCGCCTTCTGAATGATCTTCCAGTTTCCGCTCTTGCTCCCACCCACTTCAATCCTTGAAGCAGCCTAGAGTGAGCCTTTTTAACCATAAATCATGTCATGTCACCCCCCACAGTGCAGTTCCAACCTGCACTTAGAATAAAATATAAACTCCTTATAAAGGTCCATAATGATCTGGCCCTGGCTTAGACCTCATCTCAAGACCCCTGGCTCACTGGATTCCAACATATCGGACCTTCTTCCTGTTGCTCTAACAAGCTAATCTCATTCTCATCTTAGGGCTTTGCCAAGCTGTCTTAGCTGCCTGGAATTCCCTTCTCTAAAATGTTACATGATTGGGGCACCTGGCTGGCTCAGTGGGTAGAACAAGGGACTCTTGATCTTGGGGTCATGAATTCAAGACCCATGTGGGGCATGGAGTAGGCCTACTTAAAATTAAAAAAAAAAAAAACTAAAATGTTGCATACTTGGTGTCCTTTTCATTGTCCAGGACTCAGCTTAAAATACACCCTCAAAGGGACGCCTGGGTGCCTCAGTGGTTGAGAGTCTGCTTTCAGCTCAGGTCATGATCCCAGGGCCCTAGGATCGAGTCCCACATCGGGTTCTTCTCAGGGAGCCTGCTTCTCCCTCTGCCTGTGTCTCTGCCTCTCTCTGTGTGTCTCTCGTGAATAAATAAATATTAGAAAAAAATTCACCCTCTAAAAAAGGCCTTTTTTGACTACCCATCTAAAGTAACCACCTCCGTTAAACATTTTTACTTACTTTGTTTTGTTTGTTTTTTTTTTAATTTTTATTTATTTATGATAGTCACACAGAGAGAGAGAGGCAGAGACACAGGCAGAGGGAGAAGCAGGCTCCATGCACCGGGAGCCCAACGTGGGATTCGATCCCGGGTCTCCAGGATCACGTCCTGGGCCAAAGGCAGGCGCCAAACCACTGCGCCACCCAGGGATCCCATCACTTTGTCATTATCTTGCCTATTTGTTTACTTCTTTCTTTCTTTTGTTTTTTAAGATTTTATTTATTTATTCATGAGAGACACACAGAGAGGCAGAGACACAGGCAGAGGGAGAGGCTCCCTGCGGGGAGGTTGATGTGGGACCTGATCCCAGGATCCCAGGATCACGCCCTGAGCCAAAGGCAGATGTTCAACCACTGAGCCACCCAGGCGTCCTACCTGTTCTCTTCTGTCCCCCTACCAGCATGCTCCAGGAGAGTGAGGACGCTGTCTGTGCTGTTCACTGCTGTATCCCTACAGTGTCTGGCACATGGTAGCTTGCATAGACACTTGCTGAATGAATGAGCTTGACTGAGTGGATCATTGAAGTGAGAACAGCAGATAAAACAGTAAACAGCAGAGAGATCAGTATGGATCAGTATGTACAAAGACCTGAAGTGGAGGGAGAGTATCTAATGCTCAAGAAATTGAAAGAAGTTCAGAATAATTGGTATGAAGAGCACCTGGGGGTCAGTTGTCCCAAAATAAGGCTTGAGAAGTAGTTAGGAGAAAGTACAGAGAATATTGGATTTTAGATTCTCTCAAGTTCCATGTGAAGTAATTGGAGGGTTGAATTGTTTGGGTGGTTTTTTTTTTTTTTTTAGCTTTATTAAGGTAGAATTGACAATAAAATTGTAAGATATTTAAAGTGTACATCACGATGATTTGGTTATCACATCCACGTGGAAAATTTCCCTCCATCTAGTGAATTAATACATCCATCATCACACACACAAACACACAATTTTGAGGGGCGGGTGAGAACATTTAAGTTCTACTCTTAGTAAATTTCAGTATATAATATTATCAACTATAGTCACCATATATGGGATCCCTGAGTGGCTCAGCAGTTTGGTGCCTGCCTTTGGCTCAGGGCGTGATCCTGGAGACCCCGGATGGAGTCCCACGCCGGGCTCCCTGCATGGAGCCTGCTTCTCCCTCTGCCTGTGTCTCTGCCTCTCTCTCTCTCTCATGAATAAATAAATAAAAAATATTTTTAAAAAAATATAGTCACCATATATTACATTAGCTTTTCAGATCTTATTCATCTTAGAGCTGAAAGTTTGTACACTTTTTTTTCCCCTTGTATCTCCTACCCTCCACCCCTCGGCAACCACTTTTCCACTCTCTGTTTCTATAACTTTGACTTTTTTTTAAATTCCATATATAAATGATACCACGCAGTCTTGGTCTTTCTCTGTCTTGTTTCACTTAACAAAATGCCCTCAAGATCCATCCATGTTGTTCAAATGGCAGGACTTCCTTCTTTCTCATGGCTGAATAATATTCTGTTGCACATATATACCACATCTTCTTTATCCATTTATCTGTTGGTGGACACTTAGGTTATTTCCATATCTTGGCTACTGTGAATAATGTGCAGTGAACATAGGGGTGCAGATACCTCTTTGAGATTCTGTTCTCTTCTCTTCTTCTTCTTCTTCTTCTTCTTCTTCTTCTTTTTTAAGATTTTCTTTATCTGACAGAGAGCACAAGTAGGGGGAGAGGGTGAAGCAGGCTCCCTGCTAAGCAGGGAGCCTGATGTGGGGCTCGATCCCAGGACCCTGAGATCATGACCTGAGCCAAAGGCAGACACTTAACTGGCTGAGCCACCCAGGCACCCTGAGATTCTGTTTTCATTTCTGTTGGATATATATCCAGAAGTGGGATTGCTACATCATATGGTAATTCTATTTTTAATATTTTAAGAAACCTCTATACTTTTATCCACAGTGGCTGCACCCATTTACATCATCACCAACAGTGCACAAGGGTTTCCTTTTCTCCACATCCACACCAACACTTGTTATCTCTCTCTCTCTCTCTCTCTCTCTCTCTCTTTTTTTTTTTTTTTTTTTTTTTGATGATAGCCATTCTAACATTTCCAACAGGGCAGGGACTTAGTCCAATAGGTGTTAAAAAAAATTTCTGGGTGCTAGGAGGAGAATAGACTAGAAGAAAACTTGTAAATTGAGTGTGAGAAAGCTACTGACGGGTGCCAATGAAAAGACATTTAAACTTGTCCTGACAAGACTAGACAAGAGTGACAATAGTGAAAATGGACAGAATTGCATTGAATCAAAGACCGTTTTTAAAAATATATGTATATAAAGATTTTATTTATTTACTAGAGAGAGAGCGTGAGCAGGGAGGAGGGGTAGAGGGAGAAGCAGACTCCCTGCTGAGCAGAAAGCCCAACGTGGGACTCTATCCCAGCACCCCAGAATCATGACCTGAGCTGAAGACAGACATTTAACCAACTGAGCCACCCAAACAAAGACCTTTAAAAGGGCATCAATAGGGGCACCTGGCTGGCTCAGTCACTGGAGCGTGTGAGTCTTGATCTTGAGGTTGTCAGTTCAAACCCCACGTTGGGTGTAGAGATTACCTTAAAATTAAATCTTTAGAAAATAAATAAATAAATAAATAAAAGTACATCAACAGGGGTGTGTGGCTGGCTCAGAGCATCGGATTCTTGATCTTGGGGTCATGAGCTTGAGCCCCACATTGGGGGTAGGGTTTACTTAAAAAGGGAGGGGCTGCAACAGGACTTAAGGATGAATTAAATGTGGAGTGTGGGGGGGGGGAGGTGCCAAGCATAACTTCCTGATTTCTGGGCACCTGGGTGGCTCAGTGGTTGAGCGTCTGCCTTCGGATCAGGTTGTGATCCCTGAGCCGAAGGCAGATGCTTAAGCATCTGAGCCACCCAGGCGCCCCTAAACATCTTTTTTTGTGAACTAGGTCCTCAAAAATCCCATGTGCGTTTTACAGTCATAGCACGTCTCAATTTGGAGCAGCCACATGTGGCTGGTCGCTTCCAAATTGGGCGATGTAGAGGGAGGAACGTTTCAGGCAAAGGAAGCAGCAAGTGCAAGAGTGCTGAGGCAGGAATAAGTTCGTGTGTTTGAGGAGAGCCAGCAGGCATGGGAAGGAGCGAGGGTGAGTGGGCGGGATGCTGATGAGGCTGGCGGGAGCTAGACCCGGGGACCGGGGCCCAAGCAGTCTGGAATTATTCGAAGTGGGATCAGGAAACCACTGAAGCGCTCTGAGCAGGGAACATGTGCGGTCCCTTTGTGACATGAAATGCAGGGCACATGTTCCTTATCATTATACTGTTTCTAATTATAGGGGAAGCAGCGTGGGGCCTTGGATCCCGCTTCTGCTGCACAGGAAAGCCAGCTCACTCTCTCTCTCTCTCCAGTTTCCCACTTGCAGACCAGAGGCCCAGAGACAAAGAGGGCCTGTACCACGATGCACAGCACGTCTTCCCCTGTTGCCGGGGGTGGGCGTGAACATGCTCCGTGGGCCTCCAAGAGTAGGGCCCAGGCCGAGGGTAGGGCCAGGCCGAGGGTAGGGGCCAGGCCAAGGGTAGGGCCCAGGCCAAGGGTAGGGCCAGGCAGAGGGTAGGGTCGGCAGAGGGCAGGGGCCAGGCCGAGGGTAGGGCCCAGGCCAAGGGTAGGGCCAGGCAGAGGGTAGGGGCTAGGCCGAAGGTAGGGCCAGGCCTAGGGTAGGGGCCAGGCCGAGGGTAGGGCCCAGGCCGGAGAGAGCTGAAAAGGAGATGGAGGGCAGCCCGGGTGGCTCAGTGGTTTAGCGCTGCCTTCAGCCCAGGGCCTGATCCTGGGGTCCCAGGATCGAGTCCCGATGGAGCCTGCTTCTCCCTCTGCCTGTGTCTCTGCCTGTCTCTCTTCTCTGTGTCTCTCATGAATAAATAAATAAAATCTTAAAAAAAAAAGAGAGAGAAAGAAAGAAAGAAAGAAAGAAAGAAAGAAAGAAAGAAAGAAAGAAAGGAGATGGAGAGTCCACCGTGAAGGGAAGGAGAAATGCTGGGGTGGGGGCGGGGTGTCACCTAAACAACCTGGAGTTTGTTCACTTGGGTTTAAGCAGGCAAAGATTTGGGCAGGCCTGAAAACCGATGTGAAAGGAGGAGTAGAAAGGGAGAGGCTGGGGAGGACGGTCCCGGAGGGTGTGGGGCTCCCGAAGGGCAGCGGGGCCTGCTGTACTGGGGGGAGGCCATGGGGGTGTCCGTAGGTCCGGGGACTTGGTGGCGGCTGCCTCGGTTGCCTGGGCCCCAGGCTTCCCGGGCGTCTGTGCCTTTGCCCCCTGCCCCACAGGACCCGCAGGCCGCCTCCGTCCTGCTGCCCTCTTTTCCCTTTGCTCGTCCCTCACAGACCCCCGGACCAGAGAGGACCCTGGCAGGGCTGCCGCCACCTGCCACTTCTGCCCTGAGCTCCTGTGCTCTGGCTAGGGACTGCTGCTCAGAGCCTCCTGTCCTTTAGTCTCTTCCATTCTCTTTTATCTTTTTTTTTTTTTTCTTTCTTTCTTTCTTTCTTTCTTTCTTTCTTTCTTTCTTTCTTTCTTTCTTTCAAGATTTTATTTATTCATTCATGAGAGACACAGAGGCAGAGACACAGGCAGAGCGAGAAGCAGGATTCCTGCAGGGAGCCCGACGTGGGACTCGATCCCAGGACCCCGGGGTCACGCCCTGAGCCAAAGGCAGATGCTCAACCTCTGAACCACCCAGGCACCCCCTCTCTTCCATTCTCTTGCCCCAGCCCCTGGATGCTGCCTCAGTCTACCTACCTCCCCAGCAGAGCACGAGCCTCCGGGCTCTGACACCCGAAACTCACACACGTGCCACGACGTGTAAACCCCTCCGTGTTGACGCTTCTGCTCCTTGCTTCCCGGGTAACAGTGCATTGGTCCTTACCAGGCTACAAGACATGTGATGCCAGCATCCCATTTTACAGATGAGGAAACTGGGGCTCAGGATGGAGAAGCATCTTCAGTGAGGTCTCGTAGTCAGTACAGCGCCAGAGGGAAGATTTGTCCTAAATAAAATCTTAAAAAAAAAGGGGGGGGGCAGCCCTGGTGATGCAGCGGGGTGTGATCCTGGAGACCTGGGATCGAGTCCCACATTGGGCTCCCTGCATGGAGCCTGCTTCTCCCTCTGCCTCTCTCTCTCTGTGTCTATGAATAAATAAATAAAATCTTAAAAAAAAAAAAAAAGATTTGTCCTAAGTCAGTGAGCTCTAAAAACTGGCCTCGTTCTTCGGTGCCACACTATCAGGTGTCAGAGCTGACGCTTTGCAGATCTGTTCCCATTTGGGCGATGGGCTTCGGACGACAGCAGCTGAGAGCGGGGCTCAGCTACGGGGAGACTGGTTCCAGGAAAGCCAGAGAATGTAAGTTCTATGAAGGCGACGACTGGCGCCTGTTCGCTCCCTGCTGCATCTCCCCCAGCTCCAGCCCAGCCCGGCCCCCAGGACAGTATCGGGTGGAAAATAGTGTGCAAGGGACGCCTGGGTGGCTCAGGGTTGAGCATCTGCCTATGGCTTGCGGTGTGATCCCCGGGTCCTGGGATGAAGTCCCCCATCGGGCTCCCCGCGGGGAGCCTGCATCTCCCTCAGCCTGTGTCTCTGCCTCTCTCTCTGTGTGTCTCTCATGAGCAAATAAATAAAATCTTTTTTTAAAAATGTGCAATAAGTATTTACTGAATGAATGAATGAATGAATGAACTCTAGCCGCTGAGAGGGCTGGTTAAAACCCACCCAGAAATGAAATCAGGCAAGAGTACAAAGCAGTGCAAAGCAGGGAGCAAGGGCCTGGAACTGGCCAAGGTGCATCTTGGTTACAGGAAAGTCACAGGTCCGGGACTCCCCGACCCACTCAGTGGGATCTTGTAAATTCAGCCTAAACCAATCGAGACGTTGCATTTCTCGGCCACAAGAATCAATTCAGAGGAAAGCACATAAAAAGCTGCTTTATTCAGGACACTGGGTGGCTCAGTGGTTGAGCATCTGCCTTTGGCTCAGGTCGTGATCCCGGGGTCCTGGGTTCGAGTCCTGCTTCGGGCTCCCCGCAGGGAGCCTGCTTCTCCCTCTGCCTGTGTCTCTGCCCCTTTCTGTGTATCTCTCATGAATGAATAAATAAAATATATTTTTTTAAAAAGCTGCTTTATTCTTTATAAACGACTGTGTGTAATTTCACTATATGGATGTATTAACATTGATTTCACTGGCACCATAATGAGGGGCTTTTAGGTGATTTTGAATCTTTTGCCGTTACAAACAATGCTGCAGGACGGTGGAAGTGTCAGGGCTCATGCATATGTCATACCTGAAATACGGATTTCTAGAGGTGAAATCCCTGAGTCGAAAGGTGTGTGTACTTAAAATTTTCATAGATATTTCAAGCTGCCCACCCCTGAGGTTGCAGCCATGTAAACTCCTTCCAGAAGTGTCTGAGATCTGCTTATTGCATTCCGGCCAAAACAATATCACTGAAATGTTTTATCCTTGATAGTCTGACAGGTGAAAAATGAAATGCCAGTGCCGTGTCAGCTCGCGCTGCTCTTTTTTTAATTTAGATTCAATTAGCCAACATATCATACATTATTAGTCTCAGATGCAGGGCGTAGTAATTCATCAGTTGAGTGAAGCACCCAGCGCTGTTGGATCACATGCCCTCCTTACTCACACTGCTCTTAAGAGAAGTGAGAATTCGTATGTTTTCATGGATCTAAGAGGGCTTTTCTTAAAAACCTACTACAGGGGCACCTGGGTGGCTCAGCGGTTGGGCGTCTACTGTGATCCTAAACCTTAAACCTTAAAAAAAATAAAAATAAAAATCTGTCTCTAATCTCAGAAAAGCAATTAGTGCTATTATGTACTTCCAGGGTTTTCCTTAAATTCATATATATTTATATAATTTCATTTTTTTAAAGATCTATTTATTTATTCATGAGAGACACAGAGAGAGAGAGAGGCAGAGACCCAGGCAGACGGAGAAGCAGGCTCCCTGCAGGGAGCCCTACATGGGGCTCAATGCCGGGACCCCGGGATCACGCCCTGGGCCAAAGGTAGGTGCCAAACCGCTGAGCCACCCAGGGATCCCCTAAAGATTTTATTTTTAAGTAATCTCTACACCCAACACAGAACTCAAACTCACCACCCTGAGGTCAAGAGTTGCTTGCTCCACGGATCAAGCCAGCCAGGCACCCAGATGCCTTGCATTTTATTTTTAAAGATTTATTCATTCATTTGAGAGGGGGAGGGGGTGGGGCAGTGGAGAGAACTCCCCAGGCAGGCTCCCTGCTGAGCACGGAGCCCAACTCCAGTTTGATCTCATGACCCCAAGATCGTGACCTGAGCCAAAACCCAAAGTTCCGATTCTCAACTGACTGAGCCACTCAAGTGCCCCAAAGATTTATTTATTTAGTTTTTAGAGAGAGAGATGGGGGGGAGGGGCAGAGGGAAAGGGAAAGAGAATCTCAAGCAGACTCTGCACTGAGCACAGAGCCCAACTTGTGGCTCAATCTTATGAACCTGAGATCATGACCTGAGCCAAAACTAAGGGTTGGTGGCTTAACTGATGGAGTCATCCAGGCGCCCCTGCATTTTATTTTATTTTTTTTCATTTTATTATTAATATATAACTTTTTCATGGTCTGCCTCTCATTTCCTTATTTTTAAAAATATTTTATTTTTATTTATTTATTCATGTGAGAGAGAGGGAGGGAGGGACACAGGCAGAGGGAGAAGCAGGCTCCATGCAGGGAGCCTGACATGGGACTTGATCCTGGGTCTCCAGGGTCAGGCCCTGGGCTGAAGGCAGCGCTAAACCGCTGAGCCACTGGGGCTGCCCCTGCCTCTCATTTCTTTAAGGCTGTTTAGTATGACGTTTGGGGTATGCAATAATCTATTGCATTTTGATTATTTGGGTTTTTTTTTTCAATTTGTTAAATCCCAACATGATGCAATGAATATTCGTCTGCGTGCATTTTTATTTACATGTGCTATTATTTCTTTAAGCTTTATTCCTAAAAGTGGTCTTTGGCTTCTTTCGATGCTACACTGATCTGATCCAGGATGAATCTAAAAGTGACAAAATAGGGGCATCCCAGATGGCTCAGCGGTTTAGCGCCACCTTCAGCCCAGGGCATGATCCCGGAGACCCAGGATCGAGTCCCATGTCGGGCTCCCTGCATGGAGCCTGCTTCTCCCTCTGCCTGTGTCTCTGCCTCTCTCTTTCTCTCTGTGTTTCTCATGAATAAATAAATAAAATCTTAAAAAAAAATAAAAGTGACAAAATGACACAGCTATCGGGGCGCCTGGGATGGGAAAGGCTTCCCTGTCAAGTATTTTACCTTCTGTCTTGGGCAAAGAAAATAGGTCTACTTTCAAATTTGTTCCCGTGCGTGTCACGCATAGCTGGGTATTTCCCTGAACAAATGATATTACAATTCATCAACGGCAAAGGATTCTTGAGTGGCTGCTGAATTCAACGTAAGGAGAGAGAACAACGGAGAAAGGTCTCTGCCTTCCAACTCGCAGTCTAGTAGACAAGAGGGCTCTAGAAAGAGAAATCACGATTCAAAGGATAGAAAGAAGAATCGCCTCCCTCTAGACTTGCTTCTCGGATGTCCTGAGTATTTACAGTCCAGGGTGGCGGGAACATCACCTACGGTTGGCCGGCTCCATGAGCGTGCTCCGTGGACTGGGAGAGAGTGGCTCCTGTAAGCAAGGGCGGATCCACATGATTCCACTAGGCTGGAAGCCCCAGGGTCTCTATCTCTTCGCCAACACAGGGTAAACAGGCCCTGTCAGAGGTTGGGGACGCAGTGCCACCCTGGCACTCAGGTGCTCACTAACACACGTTGTTATCTGGAAGGCACTGGGTGGCAAAAGATAAATAGTCCAACGTTTGGCCTAGAAAAACTCAGGCTGAAAGCTGGCGTAGTTTGTTGACGCCCCCTCTTTCGCTGTCGTTGTTGGACCGAGGATGCTTTATTGGGGTATAGTCTACATGCAGTGACATGCGGCCATCTCCAGGGAATGGTTCGGTAAGTTTGGAGAACTCTATCCACCTATGCAAACAAAGCCTGTAGAACACGACCATCCCCGCCAGAGTTCCCTCATGCTATTTAACTGAAAATAAAAACTTTTCCTTTGTTTTTCAGTTAATTTCAGCGACCTCTCTATCCAGTGTGGGGCTTGAACTCACAACCGTGAGGTCAAGAGTTGCACGGCACTCTCACCGAGCCAGCCAGGGGTCCCAGAATCTTTCATTTTAAGAGAATTATATATTCACAGGAAGTTGCAACGATAGCGCAGAAGAGCTCCATGCACCCTTGGCTCAGTTCCCCCCACCCCCCGCGGTTACATCTCATACGACTGTAGTACAGCATCAGGAGCAGGCCATTTACATTTGTAGAATGTGAACAGGTAATCTTTTATATATACATATATATATATTTTTTTTTTATGATAGTCACACACAGACAGAGAGAGAGAGAGGCAGAGACACAGGCAGAGGAGAAGCAGGCTCCATGCACCGGGAGCCCGACGTGGGATTCGATCCCGGGTCTCCAGGATTGTGCCCTGGGTCAAAGGCAGGCGCCAAACCGCTGCACCACCCAGGGATCCCCTGTGAACAGATAATCTAAGTAAATAGCTCTGTCATTTTTTTAAAAGATGGATTTATTTATTTGAGAGCGGGGGTGTGCATGTGAGGGGGGGCAGGGGCAGAGGGAGACCATCTCAAGCAGACTCCCTCTCGGTGCGGAGCCCCATGTGGGGCGCGATCTGATTACCCCTGAGATCACGATCTGAGCAGAAACCACAAGTCAGACGCTTAACCGACTGACCCACCCAGGCCTCCCGACAGCTGTGTCATTTTGTTACTTTTAGATTCATGTAACCACCGCCACAATCGAGATATAGTGTGTTCCATCATCACAGAGATCTCCCTGGTGTGGCCCGTTTACAGTCATGCTCCCCCCTGCCCCACCATCCCTAACCTCTGGCAGCTAGCAACCTCTTTTCCATCTCTACAATTGTGTTATTCGTTTGTTTAAAGATTTTATTTATTTATTTATTTATTTACGAGACACAGGGAGAGAGAGGCAGAGACACAGGCAGAGGGAGGAGCAGGCTCCAGGCAGGGAGCCCAATGCAGGACTCAATCCTGGGACCCCAGGGTCACGCCCTGGGCCAAAGGCAGAGACGCTCAACCACTGAGCCACCCAGGTGTCCTTCCATCTCTACAATTTTGTTTTTTTCAGTAATGTTACATTAAATGGAATTATACAGCGTGTGACCTTTTGAGATGGCTTTTTTTCACTCAGCTTGAGATTCATCTAAGCTGTTGCCGTATCGGGTTTGGTCCCTCTCAGGGATGCACAGCATGCCCTGGTATATTTATTTCCTTGTGCTGTGATAATAAATTAGCAAGAGCTTGGTGGTGGCTTCTAATGACAGAAATTTATCCTCTCCTACCTGGAGGCTCTAAGTCCTAAATCCGGGTGTCAGCAGGGCCATGCTCACAATCCTAAAACTTGAAAGGAGGGTCCTCCCTTGCGTCTTCCAGTGTCTTCCAGCTTCCCCCATTCCCTGGCTTGTGGCTGCATAAGCCCAGTGTCCATCTCTATCTTCACATGGCCTTCACCAGTAAGTCTGTGTCTTCTCTTCTATCTCTTACCAGGACACGTGTGGTTGGGTTTAGGGCCCAGTGAAATAATCCAGGATGATTGTATCTCAAGATCCTTAACCTAATCCCGGCTGTTCTGCTAGACTTTGCAGGAGGAATAGGGAAAAGTATGTCTGTTCCATCGTTCCAGAAGTGGAAGTTGTTCGACATCCTTTAATAAAATTAAGACCAACATTTAGGGCAGCCCCCGTGGCGCAGCGGTTTAGCTCCGCCTGCAGCCTGGGGTGTGATCCTGGAGACCCGGGATCGAGTTCCACGTCAGGCTCCCTGCATGGAGCCTACTTCTCCCTCTGCCTCTCTCTCTCTCTCTCTCTCTGTCTCTATGAATAAATAAATAAAATCTTAAAAAAAAATGCAGGCTTCTGGTTTCTCACGAACCACTGGAAGACAAGTCATCTTGGCCTGCACTTCTGCTTGGTAACAATTGGCTGGAGCTGGACATCACTGCCGAGTGGGTGGCCGTGATGACTTTGCCACAGGGCCTGCCCTCTCCCAGGGAATGTATTTATACCTACGAAAGGGTTGTATCGCTGGTTCTCACTTTACAGTAGGAGTGAACTCGCTGCCTCCGTATAAGAACTTGTGTTTGATCTCCAGTAAGTGTTGGCCACAACAGAGACTGGATGGGACACCAGAAAACAAGCCACTGGCGGGATCCATTTTTTTTTAAGGTTTTATTTATTCATTAATGAGAGACACACACACACACAGAGAGAAGCAGAAAGGCAGAGGGAGAAGCAGGCTCCACGCAGGGAGCCCCATGTGGGACCCGATCCCGGATCCCAGGATCTCGCCCTGGGCTGAAGGTGGGCGCCCAACCGCTGAGCCACCCGGGGATCCCACTGGTGGGATTCTTAAAGGATGCTGCTTTATCATCGTGGAAATGTTCTCTCTCTCCCAGCACAAAACAAAACCCTCTGCTCTAGCACAGACTGTTCTAAGCAGTTACAGTAAAAAATATATATATATATATAATAATAATAATTAATTTAGAAAAAACAAAGAAAAAGAAAAGAAATTCTCCTCTCTCAGCTCAGGAAACAGCTAGCTCATGCCTCCTCTTGACAGCTCCTAATCATGACCTGACCCAGGCTGAGCTCCCAGCCCATCCTTGCGGAAGCGCGACCCAGTGAGCCAGTTGGGCCACAGGAACACGTAGGTCAGCAAAAGCCTTGGATTCTTGGTGGCTGCAGAGTAAAGCCCCGAGGGGAGGCAGCTTTGTGTTCTCAAACGGCAAAGAATGTTATGTTGGAAGAGCTCCAGCCAGACTGATGACCCCGGGAGTGTCAGCGGGCCCAAGGAAAGGCCTAGAAACGATCCATTTCTCATCACAGATTCAAACAAGTGGTTCTGTTCGTCTGTGATGTCAGTGTCCAAACTTATCAGCGCAGCTGGGGGGCAGAATCGGGCTCAGGGAAGAGATTTTTCAAATTGTTGATTTCACTGACTCCTTTCGGAGACGTGAGGCCCCAAGAGCCGCTTACTCTCTTCAATCCAGTGCACTTGGCTTCTTCCTGAGAGAGAAAAACCAAGAGGGAGCCGCCGATCTGTGCCTGCATGCTCACCCATCCTTGTCCCCAGAGCATCACGTCAGGGGCCATAGGTGTGCAGGAAAAGCCACCACTGCTTCCGGCAGAGCTGGGAAATGAGGAGCAACAACCTCATTGCTCTGTTTGGACAAAGCAAAACCCCTGGGTGGCTCAGCGGTTTAGGATCTGCCTTTGGCCCAGGGCACGATCCTGGGGTCCTGGGATCGAGTCCCACATCAGGCTCCCTGCGTGGAGCCTGCTTCTCCCTCCTCCTGTGTCTCTGCCTCTCTCTGTCTATAATAAATAAATAAATAAGTAAATCTTTTTAAAAAATTAAAAAAAAAAAAAAAGCAAAACCCAACAACTGACGGCAGGCATGAGCTCCCTGAGGAGCCCTGGTTCCCTGACGTGGTCAGTCTTTGGGAGATCAAACGTGAAACCACCCGGGTTGCCAACAAGGATGTGTTCGGCCGGGGACAGCATCACTCTCCTTGGCCAGAGCCACAGGCCCGGCCCTCTGTGCCATCAGGAAGCAAAAGCACTGGTGCCACCGGGGAGGAAACTCAACTCAGAGACCTTTCAGGAGGGCTGGCCATGTAATAATGAGCGAGAGGAGGAGAAGGAGAAAAAGCCCAGGCCGCCCAGCCAGGGCTGGCAGACAGGCACCTCTAAATTTTATGTAGATTAATAATAAGTACCCACGGCCTGCGTCATTTCTGCTGTCTTTATGGCCTGCACATGACAGGTGCCACTGTCGCTCTGAATGGTCACTGGAATCAAGTGAGTCCTGCAGGTGCCTGGGATGGAGACAGTGGGACGGATGCCAGGCAGGGACCTCAGGGCCACCCTCGCATGGGGTGCAGGGGCTTTACCTGCAGGCATGCCTCCCCCGTCCCCTCCTCTGCATGCTCACCCCCACTCTAGGCCAGGTCGGTGCTCTTCCGCAGTCGCCATGACTCCCCCTGCTTCCTCCAAGCCTGAGATGGCGGGCCAACACGTGCCTCCTAGAAACAGAGCTCTAGGCTTCCTTGCCCTCCCAGAGGCCACCTGGTCAGTCCCCTGAAGCTCCGGTCATGTCACTCCTTTGCTCCTGAGCCTACTGGGGCTCCCCGGTGGTGTCACTAAACTCCTGCACTCATGTTCATGGCTCATCTTGATGTAGGAAGGACGTGAGGGTTGGAAGCCAACAGCCCAGAAAGAATTCTTGAGACGTCTTTGGTGCAAAAAGGTGGTTTTATCAAAGCACAGGGACACGACCTGTGGGCAGAAAGAGCTGCACCGGGGTCATGAGGAGTGGCCCCTTACATACTTTCGAGCTGGGAGGGGGTTAGGAACAGGGTAAGTCTCTGAGGACCTTGAGGGCCTGGCTATTGTTGGTACAGGGTCACTTATCACTGTCTAATAAAACCTTCTCCCAGGACCCTTCAGATGTACTTCGGTGGGTTGTATGCTTGGGGGATGATGGCCAACAGGTGTCTTGCGGGGTAGAGACAAAGGAAGTTTCCAAGGGAACTTTCATATGTTAAAGTAGACTCACAGCTCCTGGGGGTCAGGCTAAGACTGCCTTGTGGCCTTAGCAAAGGATTAACATGGAGGCGGTGGAGTCTCTAGAGGAACGTCACACTGCCTGGTTCAAGGCTTTGTCACTGGGCTCTAGACAGTAAGGCAATTTATTATTATTATTTTTTTTTAAGATTTTATTTATTTATTCAGGAGAGACAGAGAGAGGCAGAGACCCAGGCAGAGGGAGAAGCAGGCTCCATGCAGGGAGCCTGATGTGGGACTTGATCCCGGGTCTCCAGGATCAGGCCCTGGGCCGAAGGTGGTGCTAAACCATTGAGCCACCCAGGCTGCCCAGTAAGGCAATTTAATAATTTTTCTTCTGTCCTTGTTTCCCGCATCAATCTCATCTATTCTGTCAGGTCTCTCTTTGCTCCCCATTGGCTACTCCACATTTGGGCCCTGTGGTTCTTAAACATTCCTTGGTTGCACCAGAACACTCCACCGAAGCTATTTCACGATGAGGACCTCTGCTTCAGGAGACACTGGGCCACCTGATGATCCCTTCTCCCCTTCTGCTGGAAAACCATGGCTTGAACCCAGGGATTCTGAGCGTGGTTGCTCTGAAATACCTCGAGGCTTTAGCTCGAGTACCCTCTGGCATGTGTGGAGCATCTCCATGTCTAAATCCTATTAGTTCTTCGAGGGTCAACATGAGTGGCACAGTGGCATCCCGGTGCCCTGACCCCACAACATCTACTGCCATGCCAGCAAGGCCTTCTCCCCTCCCCGGGCTCACACAGGATGTGCATATGCCTTGTGGCAGGGCACCTGGGTGGCTCAGCCAGTTAAGCTTCTGCTTTCAGCTCAGGTGTGGTCCCAGGATCCAGGGATTGAGCCCTGCATCGGGCACCCTGCTCACAGGGAGCCTGCTTCTCGATCTTCTCCTCCCAGCTTGAGCTCACTGTCACTCTCTCTCTCTCTCTCAAATAAATAAATTCTTAAAAAAAAAAAAAAAAAAGAAAAGAAAAGAAAAAGAGCATATACGCCATGGAACTGAGCAAGTACTTTCTACACTGAGCGACTTGTATCCATATTTGCTCTCTCACTGTGCTGTGAGCTCCAGGAGGGTAGGGATCATGTTCTCTCATCCTGGACTCTTCCTCAAGGCCCAACACAGGATCTTGTACTTGGTCTCACATCTAATGTCACGCCTTGAATAAAAATAATGTCCAGTAAATGAAAGTCAGTTGTCCAGTTCCAGTTTCTTCTCTATCCTTCTGGATAAGAAACTTCTAATCCTTCATTTTCCAAACTGGGTACCGTAGGACACTAGGCCCATGCGATGCTTCATCCGAAGTGGGTTCTTGCACCAAACACAGTTGGGTAACATTGCATAGTCTATCGTTTCCTTGGCGATTCACACATTCTTTTTTTTTTTTTTTTTAAGATTTTATTTATTCATGAAAGACAGAGAGGCAGAGACACAGGCAGAGGAAGAAGCAGGCTCCATGCAGGGACCTGATGTGGGACTCGATCCCGGGTCTCCAGGGTCACGCCCTGGGCTGAAGGCAGGCGCTAAACCACTGAGCCACCCAGGGATCCCCTGATTCACACATTCTATTAGCATAGTAAAAGTTCTAAGTTTTGCAGTTAAAAATAACAACAACTGGTTTACTCAGCTTTACTGAATTGTACTGACCTTTTCCAACTGCCCCAAAGAGTTCATACTGCCATCTCATACAGTACTGTTGCAGGGGCACTTGGGTGGCTCAGTGGTTGAGCCGCTGCCTTCGGCCCAGGGCGTGATCCTGGGGTCCTGAGATGGAGTCCCACCTCGGGCTCCCCGCAGGGAGCCTGCTTCTCCCTCTGCCTGTGTCTCTGCTTCTCTGTGTCTCTCATGAATAAATAAATGAAATCTTAAAAAAAGAAGTACCGTTGCACAGCACACACTAGGAAAAGCTGTTCTAGATTCCTTTTCAAAGCTTCGGTCTCGAGTCCTCCTTCACGTGACCTAGGAGAATATTTAGGAGGTAGGTCAAATACAGCAGCGATGCTGATTAAGACTGCGACATCTTTAGGGTCTGGGACCTTTTTTACTGCACATAAGCACCAAGGAAAGGGACGGACATGTAGGAAAGGACTAGATTCAGAGCCTAGTTGCTTTCCTTCTGCTGTCCCCTCTTTCCCAGACGCTTCTGGAATCCTGTACTGCTGGGTGAGATTCCTAGCCTGGCAGTCTTGGCCCCAGTTTGGCCTCACCTACCTTTTCAGGTTTCCCCCCCCCTCGACTCCCCAACACATCCCCAACCTTCACTCTGAAGATGGGGCACTTTCTCTTCCCTGAGCAGGGCAGTGCTTTCCAACTATCACACCTTTGCCCACGTGACACTACCTGCACTGCCATGCTCACAAGTTTGCTAGTGGAAATCCTGCCCCACCTTCCAAGATCTCGCCGCAACCTGCACTAAATTAGTCGGAAGTTCATGGATCAGTGAATTTGAGCCCTGGAAGAAAACAAAACTGGTCTAATCTTCATTTCAAGAAACAGTGACTCAGATAGGCTTAGTGACTTACGCAGGTGATAGAGCTCAGTCGGAGATAATCCAGAAACAAGCTCCTCTTCAGTCTTTTAAAGTTTCCCTCCAGTTGTATTTATCTTATTGTGCCTTGAATTATAGTTAAAATGTAAGCCCCTCCACGGAATTTACTTTTTCTTTTTTTTCTTTTTCTTTTTCTTTTTTTTTACTTTTTATTTTCATTGATAAATCGTAATGCTTTGACCAGAGAATACAGAGATGGATGTAGATTGAATATCTTTCAAGAATGTGAGCTTTGGAGTTAAATAAACCAGAACTTTTTTTTCTTAATGGAGGTAAAATTTATACATAAAATGCACACATTATAAAGTGTATAGTTCTAGTTTAGAAACACTCATGTGACTTATCACCACCATCAAAATATGGACCATCCCATTACCCCAAAAGGTTTTCTTGTGCTGGTTCCCAGTCAGCCCCCATCCCGCTTCCCTCCCCACAACCACTGATCTGCCCTCTATATACGGGTTCCATTTGTCTTTTTCAGAATTTTGTGTAAGTGGAATCATACACTGTACACTGTGTCTGGCTTCTCTCACTCAACTTAAAGACTTTAGGTTTTGTCCAAGTGCTTGCATGTTTCTAGTTTATTCGTTGTTATTGCTGAAGTATTTCATTATATGGATATGCCACAATTTGTTTATTATACTGATGGCCATTTGGGTTTTTTTTGTTGTTGTTATTTTGAATAAAGTTGCTATGAACATTCAATACAACCTGGATTAAATGTGCATTTTCACTTATCTTGAGAAAACATCTCAGAGTGAAACTTCTTGGTCATATATGATCTATGTATATTTAACTTTAAGAAACTGCAAAATAGGAGCACCTGCATGGCTCAGTCAGCGAGTGTCTGACTGTTGGCTTAAGCTCAGGTCCTGATCTCATGGGTCATGAGATTGAGCCCCATGGTCGGGCTCCATGCTCATTGGGGAGTCTGCTTGAAGATGCTCTCCCTCTGCCCTTCCCCTCATGCCCACACATGCTCTCTAGAGAGGAAAGGAAAGGAGAGGATAGGAGAGGAGAGGGGAGGGGAGGGGAGGGGAGGGGAGGGGAGGGGAGGGGAGGGGAGGGGAGGAATACATCTTCCTTTTGGAAATATGTATTCAAGTCTTTTGCCATTAAAAAAAAAATTGGAGGATGCCTGGGTGGCTCAGCGGTTGAGCGTGTGCCTTCGGCTCAGGGCATGATCCCGGAGTCCCAGGATCAAGTCCCACATCGGGCTCCCTGCATGGAGCCTGCTTCTCCCTCTGCCTGTGTCTCTGCCTCTCTCTCTCTCTCTGTGTCTGAGAGCCACCCGGGCTGCCCAATTTATCAATGTTTCTTTTTTTTTTTTTTTAAATATTTTTATTTTATTTATGATAGTCACAGAGAGAGAGAGAGAGAGAGAGGCAGAGACACAGGCAGAGGGAGAAGCAGGCTCCATGCACCGGGAGCCCGACGTGGGATTCGATCCCGGGTCTCCAGGATCGCGCCCCGGGCCAAAGGCAGGCGCCAAACCGCTGCGCCACCCAGGGATCCCTTTATCAATGTTTCTTAATGGTTAGTAGCTTCTGTGTTCTTTGTGAGGTATCTCTGCCAACCTAAGATCATATATACACTCTCTTACATTTTCTTCTAGAACTGTACTACTTGGCAAAGTCACTGATTCTTCTGTCATTGGGATACTGAGCCCATCCAGTGACTTTTCAGCTCAATAATTTCAGATTGGTTCTTTTATAGATTTTTCTACTTGCTGAGATTTTGGTTTCAAGATTGTAATTGCTCGCTGTAGTATTTTTGTGATGACTGCTTTAAAATCTTTGTCAGACAATGCCAACATCTGAATTATCTTTGTGTTGGCATCTGTTGGTTCTGTTTTCTCATTCAAGTTCCTAGTTCTTGGCATGATGAATGATTTTCTATTGAAACCTGGACATTTTGGGTATTAGGCTATGAGACTCTGGATCCTACTTAAATCTTTTTTAGCTAGCAGTCACACTAGTTTAGTGCCCAGGTGCTGGCTTAGTTTTGAGAGCTGTCATTCCAAAGACAATTTAGTTGTCAGAGTGCTTGCAGTGCTATTCCGGTCTGCTTCCTTTGTGTGCTACCAGAGACCCATCTGAAAATCTGCATACTATTCCACACTGCAATTCAATTCCCAAATGTTTGCCATACAAATGATATTCATTTTGACCTTTGGGTCATGCTAGGGTGGCCTAGGACCTCACATATAGGTTTTAAGGGACATTTCTCATCAGTTTTCTCATCTCCAAAATCCTCCTCTGCATGGACGAGGGGTTACCTTGCTGCTATTGGCTGGGTGATGGGGGTAGGGGTCAAAGTCCAAGGCATCCTGCTTCTTCATGAGGAGAGTGAGTGAGGGAGCGAGCGAGCCATCAAGGTGGAAATAAGTCTTTTGTAACCTAATCTCAGAAGTGACATCCTTTCACTTTTAACATATTCTATCCGTTAGAAGAAAGTCTTACACACCATAAATGGGGAAGAAGAAAGGCTTACACACCATAAATGGGGATTACATAGGACATGAGTATCGGGGATGGTGATCACTGGGAGTCATTTAAAAGCAGCCTACCACAGTTATCTTTAATTTTTCTCATCATTTTATAGTTTTCAAAGATATTAAGAGAAGTAGAAAAGCTACCTTTTACATTTACTCATGTATGTACCATTTCTTAAGTATTAATCTGGTGGGGTTTATTTTTATTTATTTATTTTTTAACTTTTTGGTGGGGTTTAAATACACCACTTTGCTACTTGTTTCCTATCTATTTCACCTGCGTCTTTTTGCTCCTGTTCCTGTTTTCTTGCCTTATTTTAGGTTAATCCTGTACATACAGTGAAATACATAGCTCTTAAGTGTATAGTTTTATAAGTTCTGATGACTGTGTACATCCATGTAATCACCACTACAATCAAGATAAAGAACCTTTCTGCCACCCTCAAAAGTTCTCATGTCTCTCCCATTCCAGCCCCATCCAATTGCCCCTCTTAGGCAATTACTGCCTTGTTTTCTATTACCAGTGATTACTTTGTTCCTGAAATCCCTGTAAATGGATTTAGTAAATAGTAAATAGACTATACTATATATAGTCTCCTGTGTCTGACTTCTTTCATGTAACCCACTTTTGAGATTCCTTCTATTGGCTTTTTTTGCTCTTTCTCTGTATTAAACCTCTTTGACTGATCTTCAGTGTCACTGAACCTTTCTCCTTGTGTCTCTGATTTGTTGTTAAGCCCATCTAGTGAAGTTTTCATTTTATTTTTTTAAAGATTTTAAAAAGTGCTCACTTCGGCAGCACATATACTAAAGAGTTAAAAAATTTATCCATTGAGAAAGAAGAGGGGGAGGGGCAGAGGAGAGGGAGACAACCTCAAGCAGATTCCATACTGAGCACAGAGCCCCATCGAGCACACAGCTTGATCTCATGATCCTGAGATGGTGACTAAGCTGAAATCAAGAGTCAGTTGCTCAACCAAATGAACCACCCAGGCACCCCTAGTGCATTTTTCATTTTATTTTATTATTATCTTGTAAGATTTTATTTATTTATTCATGAGACACATAGAGAGAGAGAGACATAGACACAGGCAGAGGGAGAAGCAGGGTCCATGCAGGTAGCATGACGTGGGACTCGATCCCGGGTCTCCAGGATCACACCCTGGGCTGAAGGCACCGCTAAACCACTGAGTCACCCAGGCTGCCCACATTTTTCATTTTAGATATGATAATTTTCAGTTCTAAAATTTCATTTGCTTTCTTCCATGTTTTCATTTCTCTTCTAAGATTCCCTACCTCTTCATGTATTATATACATGAACATATATTTTTTTTAAGATTTATTCACTTGAGAGAGACAGAGAGAGAAAGAGGGAGAGGGGCTGAAGGAGACAGAGAGGAGAGAATCTAAAGCAGACTCCCTGCTGAACATGGAGCTCATGATCATGGATCATGATCTGAGCTGAAATCAAGAGTCAGCCCCTTACCCCACTGCACCATCCAGGTGCCCCATGAACATATTTTTAACAGGTGCTTTTAAGTCCTTGTCTGGTAACTGAAGTTCTGAATCATCTTCGGGTCTGTTTCTGTTGACTGCTTTTTCCCTTTACTGTGGGCCACATTTCCTGCTTACAGTATACAGGTCTCCCATATGTTGAATATTGTGAGTGATAAAAGTAGTAGAAAAAATAATAATAAAAGTAGTAGAGACTCTGGCTTCTGTTATTATCTTCTCAAGTGTGTTGATTTTATTCTTTCAAATAGTCCTATTACTGGCTGATCTCCTTGGACTTCTGGAAATGTAATTTTATCCAATGTCAAAAATTGTCAAAAATCAATTGACCAATAGATATATGGGTTTACTTCTGGACTCTCAATTCTGTTCCACTTATCTATAGGTTTACCTTTATGCCAGTACCGCGCTATCTTGATTACTATTGCTTTGTTGTAATTTTGAAACTAGTAGGTGAGAGCCTTCCTCTTTGTTCTTCCTTTTCATGGCTGCTTTGGCTATTCTGGCTTCCTTATAATTCCTTTTTTTTTTTTTTTAAGATTTTATTTATTTATTCATCAGAGACACAGAGAGAGAGAGAAAGGCAGAGACACAAGCAGAGGGAGAAGCAGGCTCCATGCAGGGAGCCTGATGCGGAACTCGATCCCAGGTCTCCAGGATCACACTCTGGGCTGAAGCCAGGCACGAAACCGCTGAGCCACCCAGGGATCCCCTTCCTTATTCATATAATTCCATAGGAATTTTAAGATCAGTTTGTCAATTTCTACAAAGAAGCTAGCTGGAATTCTGACAGGGATTATGTTAAATTTGTAGATCAATCGGGGAGTATTGCCATTCTCACAATAGTATCTTCTGATCCATGAACATGATGTCTTTCCATTTTATAGATTTTCTTTCTTTTCGTTCACTAATGTTTTGAAGTTTTAAAAGTTTTACACTTTTGCGAAATTTATTCCTAAGTGTTTTATTCTTTTCAATACTATTGTTAAGTGGAATTGTTCTTTTAATTACATTTTTAGATTGTTTTTGAATGTCATAGGCAGTATTCTCTCCTGCCCTTTTGAAACTCCAAATATATGTAGACTGCTTCATATTATTACATGGGTAACTGATACTTCTCTTTCTGCTTTAGTTTTTACTGATCTGTATTCACATCCACTGATTCTTTCTTTTATAGCATCCAATCTGCTAAGTCCATTCAATGCATTTACTTCATTGTATTTTTCAGTTCTATAATATTCATGTTTATAATAATAAAACTTTATTTTAAAATATTTATTTGAGAGGAAGAGAGCATGAGAGAGCACATGCGGTAGAGAGGGAGAAGTAAGCTGCCCATCAAGCAGGGAGCCTGATACGAGGGTCAATCCCAGGACACTGGGATCATGACCTGAGCCAAAAGCAGACACCCAACGGACCCAACCACCTTGGCACCCCATAAAATTTATTTATAATAGTTCTTTGACTTTTTCTCCTTGATTACAGATCACATTTACTCACTTAATTTGCATGTCTTACAATTTGATAGCGTATTTCAGATACAGTATATAAAAGAATAAAGTAGAGCCTGGATGGCTCAGTGGTTGAGTGTCTGCCTTCAGCTCTATTCGTGATCCTGGGGTCCTGGGATCGAGTCTCGCATTGGGCTCCCACTAGGGAGCTTGCTTTTCCCTCTGCTTATGTCTCTGCCTTTCTCTTTGTGTCTCTTATGAATAAATAAAATCTTTTTTAAAAAAAGAAGAAAAGGAAGAAAGTATAAGAAACAATAAGAAAAATAAATAAACAGGGGGAACCCTGGGTGGCTCAGCAGTTTAGCTCCTGATTTGGGCCCAGGGTGTGATCCTGGGGTCCGGGATTGGGTCACACATCGGGCTCCCTGCATGGAGCCTGCTTTTCCCTCTGCCTGTGTCTCTGCCTCTCTCTCTCTCTCTCATGAATACATAAAATCTTTTTAAAAATAAAAAATAAACAGAATAAGAATAAATAAAATACTTGTTTTGTAGAAACTGTTCTCTAACCATCAGAGGGACTCATCCTTCAGATTCATCTTAGAGTAGCATTAGGACTGAATTGTGGCTTAATTAAATTGATTTCATCCAAACCTTCCTAGATGTTGTCTTTTTGATCTTGTCAGAATTTGAACTCGGAAGAATCTGAGTTGGCTGCACTTCTAGATATTCTTGGTTCACCTTTGGAGCCAACTCTGACACGGTTGGTCCCAGAACGTAATCACCCCCAAGAATGTGCAGTGTTTACATGCAGGGGAAAGCAGCAGGAGTGAAAGCAGAATTGTCTAACCAGGCACTTTGGAGGTTCTTCTAGATTCCCACCTGTCTTCCCCTTCCCAACAGTCATCTCAGACCCAGCTGATTTCCCCTTAACCCTGCAGTATCTCCCTACAGGCCTACCCCATGACCGGAACCCAATCCCCGCCCTGAGATGGGAAGCTGATCAATTCTGTTACCTAGATATTTTTCTGGAGTTCAGTTCAAGATTTCCTGCATATACCATTTTTTATTAGCACCATGGAAAACTATTAATTATTTTGTCCAGATTTTTCTTATCATATTAACAAAAGACTATCAAGGTTATTTAGAGGTGGAAATCTAGTTTTAGACTCAAATCCTTCTTTTAACACTTAGATGTTTGATACCAGCTAAGTTACTTCACTCTTCTAAGCCTGTTTCCTAAGATGTAATGAGGCAACTTTGATGTACTTGGTACCTTTGGTGGGGCCTTTTTGTAATTGCAAGTGACAAAAATCCAACTGGCATTGGTTTAGGGAAAAGGAAATTTATTGGCTCATAGAACTTCAAAGTCCAAGGGCAGGGCAAATTTTATAAAAGACTTGATGTGGAAGCTCTTGTTACCAGTTTTTCTAATTGGCTGTTCCTCTTCTTTTTTTTTTTTTTTTTTAAGATTTTATTTATTCATCCATGAGAGACAGAGAAAGAGGGGCATGGATAGAGGCAGAGAGAGAAGCAGGCTCCATGCAGGAAGCCTGATGTGGGACTTGATCCCAGGACTCTGGGATCACGCCCTGAGCTGAAGGCAGAGGCTCAACAGCTGAGCCACCCAGGCACCCTTCATCTGTTCAATATATACTTTTATATTTGTTAGTAACATGGTTGCTTAATCAAGAATAAAACATTTCTACAGCACCTATAGCACTTAAACCTCCCCTGCACTAAATCCAGAGGAAACATCATTCCTTTCTATAATTCCAAGCAAGCCTCATTCATTGGCTCCAATTGGGCCATATGCTTGATTTGGAAGATTCTTGAAAGTACAGTTAAGAGAAGAAAGTAAAATGTGGAAATTATGTGCATAATATGCTACCATTGGTTTTAAAAAGGGCAAAGGAAACGAGTGTATGTGTGTACAGGCACAGAGTATCTCTAGGATACTCAAAATATGGTTGCCTCTGGGTAGGGGTACTGTATGTCTAGGGAAGGTTTTGTTTTTTTTTTAAAGGTTTATTTATTCATTCATGATAGAGAGAGAGAGAGAGGCGGAGACACAGGCAGAGGGAGAAGCAGGCTCCATGCCGGGAGCCTGACACGGAACTCGATTCTGGGACTCCAGGATTGTGCCCTGGGCCAAAGGCAGGCACCAAACCGCTAAGCCACCCAGGGATCCCCCCCCCCTTTTTTTTTAAGATTTTAATTATTTATTCATGAGAGACACACAGAGAGGCAGAGACACAGGCAGAGAGAGAAGTAGGCTCCTTGCAGGGACCCTGATGTGGGACTTGATCCCAGGACCCCGGGATCACAACCTGAGCCAAAGGCAGACACTCAAGTGCAGAGCCACCCAGGTGTCCCCAGGGAAGATTTTTCATTATCTTTTATACCTTTTGAATTTTGAACCACATCAATAACCTATTCAAAAAAATTAAATAAAAAACATAGTCACCAAAGCTCTCAGTGTTTTCCCTTGTGTACGGAGTTCAACAGTCAGGGTCAAAAAGCACAGGCCAAAGGGGTTATGAGTCCCATTTAACAGAGTGTAGGGAAAGAAGGGACTTAAGGGCAACAAATAATGGTTTTTAGAGAGAGTAAGTAACTTGTCCTGTTTAATCATCAATTGCAAAGAACCTAACAGCTTTATCCCTCCTTCCTCCCAAACCCAGTTCTGGGTTGGGTTTGGCCAACAGAGTTGGCCAATAGTCTTGGGGCGGCTGGGTGGCTTGACCACTTACGCACCAGACTTTGACTCAGGTCATGATCTCAGGATCCTGGGGTTGAACCCTGCATCCAGCCTCCCCCCTCAGCAGGGAGTCGGCTTGTCTATCTCCCTCTACCCCTCCCCACCCTCATGCTTGCTAATAAATAAAATCTTAATTAAAAAAAGAAATCATACAGTCCTATTTGTTCTTATTCAAACCGCTTAAAGAACGGGGGTCTTGGAGCTGGCTCCTTGCTTTCAAGTCCATTAAAAAAAATTTTAAAGCTCTCAAAAAAGCAATACAGGGAAAGAATTGACTAAACATACAGAGGCAAAAGGCAAGGTTGCTTGTTCCAGAGCTATTTGTGGGTATCTGATAGAAATGAAGGCTTTTGATATTCTGTAAAGACGTGAAGGCAATGCTTTCCAACAAACAGAATTAAGTGTTCTCTGTCACTCTTTTTTTACCTTCAGGTAAATACAATCGAATGGAATTTGGTCTCCTCTCATTCTACAACCAAGAGCTCAGGAATGAAAAGAGATCTTGAATGAAAGGGCATGTACCTACTTTAAGCCTTGATTAATATTGTGCTTTACTCTCCAGCATTTCCATTTGACGTCTCTGATTTTCCAAAATTATATATACATGGGAATCCCACTTTGGACTTAAAAATTTCAGAAAAGCTCATGAGCACAGAGCACAGTGAAACAATCTGACATAGGACACACACCGCATGGGACTTTGCTAGAAGGACTCCAGCTTGTTTCTCCATTGTGACTGATTAGTGAGTTGTTTATTTATTTATAATTTTTTAGTGAGTAGTTTGACAAAATGCTGCTTGGATAAAGATTTGCCCTATAACAAAGAATAAGCATGATCTTGCTCAAGTGCCAAATCCCTTCCTTCCAATTTTGAGACTACAATGCAATGTTACTTTCTCTTTTGAGGAGACTCTTATATTCAGCTGGTATTTTTTTTTTAAGATTTTATTTATTTATTCATGAGACACACACACAGGGAGAGGCAGAGACACAGGCAGAGGGAGAAGCAGGCTCCATGTGGGGAGCCCGATGTGACACTTGATTCCGGGTCTCCAGGATCATGCTCTGGGCTGAAGGCAGCGCTAAACCGTGGAGCCACCTGGGCTGCCCCTCAGCTGGTATTTTTAACTCAAAATGTTGCAAGACTAATAATGAACAATACAAAAAGGAAATCACAATACCAATTCCACTTAAAGTAGCATTAAAAACAAAAACAAAAAATATAACCCAGGGGTACCTGGCTGGTTCAATTGGTAGAGCATGCGACTCTTGATCTCCAGGTTATTAGTTCAAAACCCACCTTAAGTGTAGAGATTACTAAAATATAAATAAACTTAAAAATATTTTTTTAATTTTCTTTTTTATTTTATTTATTTATTCGAGAGAGAGAGAGACAGAGGCAGAGACACAGGGAGAGGGAGAAGCAGGCTCCATGCAGGGAGCCCAATGTGGGACTCAATCCCAGGTCTCCAGGATCATGCTCTGGGCCAAAGGCAGGCGCTAAACCGCTGAGCCACCCGGGCTGCCCTAAAATTTTTTAAGTTGGCAGCTGCATGTATTAAACAAAACTCACCAAATTTAGGAATTAACTTTACCAGGAGGTAAAAGACTTGTACAATGAAAATTACATAACACAGCTGAAAGAAACTAAAAAAGACCTAAATACACAGAAAGACATCCTATGCTCATAGATTCAAAGATTTATTGTTGCTGTCAATATTACCCAAAGCAAGCTACAGATTTAATACAATTCCTATCAAAATCCCAGTATTTCTTGCAAAATAGAAAAACCCATCCTACAATTCATACAGAATCTCAAGGGACCCTGAGGAGCCAAAACAATCCTGAAAAACAAAAACAAAACTGGAAGACTCCCACTTCCTGATTTTAAAACATATTAAGGCTACAGTAATCACAACTGTGTGGAAGCGGCAGAAAGACAGATATATGGACAGTACTGAGCTGAATCCAGAAATAAACCCTTGCACACATAACCAAATGCCTTCTGAGAAGGGTTTCAAGACCACTCACCAAGGAAAAGAGTCAACAAACGCTGGAAAATCTAGATATCTACATGCAAAAGAATGAAGTCAGACCTTTATTTATGTAACAAGATATACAAAAATTAACTCAAAATGGATCCAGGACCTGAAACTATAAAATTTAAAAGAAAACACAGGGGAAAAGTTTCACAATGCTGGATTTGAAATGATTACTTGGATAGGACATCAAAGGCAAGAAAAACAAATTGGATTTGATGAAATATTTAAAATTTGGTGCATCAAAAGACATCATCGGCAGAGTAAAAAGACAACTTCCAAAATGAAAATATTTGCAAATCATGTGTCTGATAATCAATATCCCAAATAAAAGAGAACTCCAAAAATTCAGCAACAAAAAAATAACTCAATTAAAAAATGGGCAAAAGACCTGAATATTTATCCAAAGAAGATACAGAAATGACCAATAAGCACATGAAAAAATGCAGCATTGCTAATCACTACAGAAATGCAAAATCAAAACTACAATGAGGGGGCGTCTGGGTGGCTCAGTTAAGCATCTGCCTTTGGCTCAGGTCATGATCCCAAGGTCCTGGAGTCATGAGTTGGGCTTCCTGCTCGGTGGGGAGTCTGCTTCTCTTTCTGCTCCCCGCCTACCATGTGCTCTCTCTCTCTCTCAAATAATTAAATAAAAATTTAAAAAACCTACAATGAGATACCACCTCTTATCTACTAGATAGCTACTAACAACAACCCCCCACCCCCCCAGAAAATAACAAGTGTTGGCGAAGATATGGAGAGACTAGAACACTTGTGTGCTGTTGGTGGGAATGTAAAAAATGATGCAGCCACTATGGACAATAGTATGGTAGTTCCTCCAACTATTAAAAATGTAATTACCTTATAATCTAGCAATTCCACTCCTGGGTATATATTAAAACCAACTGAAAACAGGGTCTTAAAGAGATTATCTGTACACCCATATTCACAGCAGCATTCTTCACAAAAGCTAAAACATGGAAGCAACTGACATATCCACCAACGGATAAACAGGTAAACAAAATGTAGTATACACACAATGGAATATTCAGACTTCAAAAGGAAAGATATTCTGCAATATGCTACATGGTGACCCCTGAAAATAGTATGCTAAGTGAAATAAACCAGCCACAAAAAGACAAATAGTATGAATACACTTATGTGAAGCAGAATGACCAAAATCCAAGAAAGCAGAATAGTGGTTGACAGGGGCCGTGGGGAAAGGAGGAGTAGTAGGTGGAACTAAAGAGCTTCAGTTTTGCAAGATGAAAAGTGTTCTCCATATGGATGGTGGTGATGGTTGTACAATGTGAATATATTTAGTATCAATGAACTGTATACTTAGAAGGGGTTAAGATGAAAAAAAAGTGGTTAAGATGGTAAACTTTGTGTTATGTGTATTTTACCAAAATAAAAGTTAGGAAAAGTCTAAAAGATATCGGAGATCTTAATTCTATTCTCTACACATATTAATTTTTAAGGTTCAAACCTCCTTTCTTCCCTATTTCCCTATTTCTTTTAAAAACCATTTCTAGGAGTGCCTGGGTAGGCTCAGTCAGTTAAGCATCTGCTTTCGGCTCAGGTCATAATTCCTGGGTCCTGGGATCGAGCTCTGAATTGGGCTCCTTGCTCACTGGGGAGCCTGCTTCACCCTCTCCCTGCCGCTCCTCCTGCTTGTGCTGTCAAATAAAATCTTAAAAACAAAAAAATCTAGGGGCACCTGGGATTGGGCCCTGCATCGGGCTCCCTGCTTGGTGGTGAGTCTGCTTGTCCCGCCCCTCTGCCCCACCACTTGTGTTCTCTTCCCAAAAAGTAAATATAATCTTAAAACAACAATCCCCCCCCACCATTTCTAAATATGTCAAGAGAAGTACTAATATGCCACATGTAAGATAGCAAATTGAACCAATGGTATTGCTTCTTCAAAATTATCTGAAAATTAATTAAATGAAATAAAAACAAAATTAAGCTATCTGAACTTGCCATTTTCTTAGCCTTAATGTTCACAGACCTTACAGTAAACACAACCACTCTCTCTACTGCCTCTCCCTCCCAGCCCAAGTCTGTATTTTATGGAAAATAAACCAGAATGAAAGCAGTAAAGAATACTGCAACTTCTTAAATGACTTAACATGTTTAAAGTACTTTATACATAGTAAATGTCATTAAATGCTGCTTATTACCTACATGCTAATTTTTAAGGCATCGGTAAAGCCATTTTTCCAAATTTAAAAAATAGGTTGCAATCTCATTATAGAGAAGTATGATCCAAGAGAAAAGAGGATAAACAGGATAGAGCAATCCTTTATTTTTAGACACTTTTCACAGAAGTTTTCAGTAAATGAACTTTCCGGGGCGGGGAGGAGAGAACATGAAAACCAACGTCCAGCCATCAGCAGCAGCTCTGCTCAGGGCCTGGGATCCTCCTTGCCCAAGTGGTGAGGTGGAGGTGTGTACTTCCCTTCCTTTATTAGCTTATTCCGCTGCCTCCTGATGTCACTCAGACGCTTCATCTGTCAAAGGAGAGAAGTATTTAAACTAGGGAAAAGATGTACCAGAAACTGGAGGGCTAGAGAAACAGAACGAAAATTGGTTTCATTTTTAAACTATGGAAGCTTTCCATCCTAGACGGCGTGAGATGAAATCCTCCTTTAAAAAAGTAACTTGAGGGATCCCTGGGTGGCGCAGCGGTTTGGCGCCTGCCTTTGGCCCAGGGCGCGATCCTGGAGACCCGGGATCGAATCCCACCTCGGGCTTCCGGTGCATGGAGCCTGCTTCTCCCTCTGCCTGTGTCTCTGCTTCTCTCTCTCTCTGTGACTATCATAAATAAATAAAACAAAACAAAAACAACAAAAAAAAAAGTAACTTGAAATCACTTCCCAAGCTCTTAACAAATTCCTAGTATGTATAATAATATCTCCTTCAAAAATAATAACTAGAACGTTCCTGTTATATGCAGGATTACAGGTGTTTGCATAAACATGAACAAAACATAGATCAAAAACCTTTAAGAGGCATACCTGTGCACACTTGTCTTTAATAATCTAGTATCTAAAATATTAAAAGATGAGATCATCTCACGGCTGATACATCCTGACCTCTCTGTGTAAAGTTGGCACTGCTGCTGGTGACTGATCACTGGGTATGAAGAAGGAAGAAAGAGCTAACATGACGTTCTCTCTCTCTCTCTCGCATTATTCCTCTGCCCAAAGCCCAATGCCTTCCCATTTTACCGAGAAAAAAAGCTGAACCCTTCCTTATGACAACTTACTAGGCCTACCTCTGACTTCATGTCTTTTTTTTTCCTTCTGATTCTATCTGTGTCTTAATACTTTCTCTCATTCTCTCTGCTTCACTGCAGGGACCTTTGCACTTGCTCCCTCCTCTAACCAGAACATTCTTCCCTCGAATCCACATGACCCACTTTAAGTCTCTGCTCAAACGTCTCCTTGTTGCTGAGCTCTTCTCCAACAACCCTATTTAAAAGAGCATCCAGGACAGCCCGGGTGGCTCCATGGTTTGGCGCTGCCTTCAGCCCAGGGCCTGATCCTGGAGACCCGGGATTGAGTCCCGCATCGGGCTCCCTGCATGGAGCTTGCTTCCCCCTCTGCCTGTGTCTCTGCCTCTCTCTCTGTCTCCCATTAATAGATAGATAGATAGATAGATAGATAGATAGATAGATAGATAGATAGATAGGGATCCCTGGGTGGCGCAGCGGTTTGGCGCCTGCCTTTGGCCCGGGGCGCGATCCTGGAGACCTGGGATCAAATCCCACGTCGGGCTCCCGGTGCATGGAGCCTGCTTCTCCCTCTGCCTGTGTCTCTGCCTCTCTCTCTCTCTCTCTCTCTCTCTCTCTCTCTCTCTGTGACTATCATAAATAAATAAAAAATTTAAAAAAAATAAATAAATCTTAAAAAAAAAAAAGAGCATCCATTCAGCTCCTACATGCATGCTTTCTATCTTTATCTTCCCTGCTGCACTTATCAACACAGAACACTTTTTTAAAAAAACTTGTTAATTTTGACACCCTTTTACCCAAATAATAAGCTCTATTAGGGCAGGGTTTTTTTTTTTTTTGCAGTTTTCTTACTGTATATTCCTAGCATCTACGATAGCTCCTGACATAATAGGTGCTTCAATAAACTTTTCTGGTGATTTAGTTTTCACAAAGACATGAAGAGTTAGTATATTTAAAGATTCCATTAACCTTAAAGAATCAGTCAGGATATAACTTCAGGAGAAAAAAAACTCTAGGAGTCCTAAATAATGGTATGAACGTTAGCCATTTTTAAAAGATCACATTTTAAAAATTTCATTATAGGTAACATAAAATATTGCATCCTTAAACATTTCTCTATTAAAGAATCTCTCCCCCCACCCCCCCCACCCCCAAAAATAAAGAATCTCCAACACAGGACTAGTCATGATTGAGCTATCACTAACACATAATGTCAAACCTTTCTCTGAGGTCTAACAAATCACCTCTTATTATTGTAGACAGAAGCACAGGCTCTGAAGATGGTAGTATGGTCAGGTTCAAGTCCCAGTTCCCCTGCTCACTACAATATGACCTTAGGCAATGGCCTTGATTTTTTTTGACTTGCTCCAAGTTTTTAATTGCATAGTGGAAAAATTCCAGTAAAGCATCTCCCAGGGTTATTGTGTGAAATAAATCCACTATTACAAGCTATGAACTTAGAACAGTGCTTAATTCTAATTCCCTGATTCACTAGCTTCTTCGCCTAGGGCTTAGTATCTGGTCATTCAGGGTGACCCCTAAAACAGTAATGGACCTATTTACAAATTCACAGGCTGAGGAAGTGACCTGAGAGCAACTCTTTAGTATCTCCAGGTAAAGAAATCGAGACAAAAAAAGGAAGTGAGAAAAAAAAAAAAGGAAGTGAGTTGCCCAAAGTCACAAAACCAGTGGTGGCAGAATCATCGTCAAAACCCAGCTCTCAGGCAACCCGGGTAGCTCAGCAGTTTAGCGCCGCCTTCAGCCCAGGGTATGATCCTGGAGACCAGGGATGGAGTCCCACGTTAGGCTTCCTGCATGGGGCCTGTTCCTCCCTCTGCCTGTGCCTGTGCCTGTGTCTGTCACTAATGAATAAATAAAATCTTTAAACAAAACAAAACCCAGCTCTCCCAGAGGCACTTGGCTGGCTCACTTGGTGGAGTGTGTGGCTCTTGATCTCCAGGTTGTGGGTTCAAGCCCCATGTTGGGTGCAGATTATTTTAAAATAAAATCTTAAAAGAACAACAAAATCAGCCCTAACTCCCAATCCAATGTTCTTTCCACCTCACCACACTGCCTCCCTTTGGTGTAAATTTTCCATGAAGAGTAGTCTTAATCTGAGCAATGAGTAACGAGGGTCCACAGGAAGAGAAGTTGGGACATACTGTGAACTAAATAGCTGGTAGGTGGCTAACCATGACCCACTAAATGTCCCTCAGTAATACTAATATATCACCCACTTAATGATTGACATTCCTGCATAGATCATATCCCCTAATTCCTTCCAAGTCTGGCTTCACTTTATCCAAATGCCAATAGCAGATGTTAAAAGATAAGAAATTAAAAATTTTTGATACAAATAACTGTGATAAACTTAACTAAAATCTAAATTGCCTTCTTGAACTCCAAGGAGTTGGAAGGAATAAAAACATTTCTAGGGTCTCTTGGGTGGCCCAGGTGATTAGGCATCTGCCTTCGGCTCAGGTCAGGATCCCTGGATCCTGAGATCAAACTCCACACTGGGCACCCTGCTCAGTGGGGAGCTTGCTTATCCTACTCCCTGTGCCCCCTTGCTTGTGCTTTCTCTCTCTCACTCTCTCTACTCAAATCAATAAATAAAATCTTAAGAAAAAAAGAAAACATTTCTATTTGTTATATCTGGAGCAGAGAAATAGGCAGAATAACAGCCCATACCCAAAGATTTCTTCTCTAAGGGAGAATAGAGCCCTATATGTTATGTAACTCATTCAACTCTTAAAGAGGTAGATATTATGCTATTAATATCCTTTTTCCCCTGCCTCTTTCGTCAGGCTCACCTAAAGCAATCTCATTAACACCTCTATCTTCCCCAGAGTAGAAATTAACCCAGATTGTTATATCAAGTTCAGTATAAAAGTATGCAGGGTTTTAATCTCTTTTCAAATGAGGGTTCAATGAATTTGAAACACTTTCACTCAGAAATGTTCAAAGACAAACATCCAAAGCTGGTTGGTACTTCTGCTTTTAGCCTACTGCAAAAACGGGAATGCACACACATGCAATTTCTACTCCGGTGGCTGTAGCAGGGTACATCGCCAAGGAAAATCGGTCAGAAGATGAGGAGGAACACTGAGGAATAAGAGACCCTCCTCAGATCGGAAGGCACTTAACTTCCTTGACATGCTACCTATGTAGAGAAAGTGTTTCACTACCGTTTGGCCAATTCGCACTGAGCAAGCCATTGCCAATGACCAACTAAAAACACTTAAAAGCAGCCCCAGTGAAGCAAGGAAATAATTCAGCTCCCGTATCCATCACTCCTCACCGTTTTCTGCCGAAGCAGACATTCTACGAAATCATCAAATTCTATCTTGCACTCTTTCTCTGCACGGGTAGCACCGATTCCATGCGCACATTCTATCCATTCTTTTTCAAAAGCATGGCATCGACTTGGAATCTTGTGAGGCTGTTCGGCACTTTGGATTGTCATCCAATGATCTAAGTTTAGGCCCAGCCTTTTCTGCACATCAAAGAAAGGCATGGCTGAAATGGAAGATAGAAAAAGACATAATGCCATAAAAGTGCAACCAAATGCGAAATTCCTAAGAAAAATGGGTTAATTAAAAGTATCCCTCTAGAAAGATATTTTATGCTATTCTCCCAATATATTCTCATTAATTTTTTTCATTTCACAGGTGCCTCCAGTTTATGGTAGATGAACAATATTTGTTTTTAGCAACCCCCCCCCCAAATTGTCTCTGTATTGGTAAGGTCATTTTTTTATAAGGTCATCTTAATAAAAAGTCAGTGTTTATGTTTTGACTCAGTAATTCCAGTTCTTTGACATAGATCTGAAGAAGTTACTGAAAAGAAAAAAAAAAAAGCACAAAAACATTTCTTTACACTTCTCTATCCATATGAACTCAGATGACACCTCTGCAATGTCATCCTAAATCTGGTGTCCGTCCTGTGTTCACACAGCATCTCAACTTCCCACAGGAGTACTCTGCATGCCTCTGTAATGGTTTATTAACCTGAACGTCTCCCTTATTGAACAATGAGTGCTGCGAGGGTAGGGACCAGGTAGGGGCTCAGTAATTGTTGGGGAGGGGGGGGGAGACCCCCCCCAGAAAAAGAATCTCAAACAACTTAAGTGTGCAAAAATAGGGATACGGATAGTTAAATCTGGTACCTGCCTAGAATACATTAGACGTTAGGAAGAACAGATAATACAGATGTACACTTTAATATTAAATGAGAAAAAGGGTCTCCAGTGTCAAAGAAAAATTGCAAAAGAAGACCGGAAAGCACAAAAAAAAGTCAATAGTCATGTACGAGTGGGCAGATTTACACGTGAACTTAATTTTTATATTTTCTACAGATTCCTTCGTTTACTGAATAATAACAGGCACTGGAATGGGGTGTGTGTGTGTGTGTGTGTGTAGGGGGAGGGGAAGCAGCAGCTTCAACGTTAAGCACTAGAAATGGAGACAGACACAAGGAACTGGGGACCCAACGGACAAGAGGTAAGAGCTCGGGCAGCCCGGGTGGCTCAGCGGTTTAGCGCCGCCTGCAGGCCAGGGTGTGATCCTGGAGACCTGGGATCGAGTCCCACCTCGGGCTCCTTGCATGGAGCCTGTTCCTCCCTCTGCCTGTGTCTCTGCCTCTCTCTCTCTGTGTATCTCTAATGAATGAATAAATAAAATCTTAAAAAAAAAGAGGGTAAGAGCTCGAAAGGGTAAAGCACCAACTCGGCGCAGGAGGCTTAAAATGCCTTTTAAAGACGGGCTGGAAAAAATAAAAAATAAATAAAATAAAATAAAATAAAAAAACTAAATAAAGACAGACAGACAGACATACGGACGGACGGGCTGAGCCTGCCAAGGGAAGGTCGGTGGGCAGCGAGCTCCAGCCGGAGGTCCCGGGTTCGGGGGCGGGGGTGGGGGCACCGAGCACCCAGACGTAGCCGGGGAGCAGAGTGCGGCCGGGATCAAGACCCGGAGAAGCCGGAAGCGGGCGGGGCCGCAACCACTCTGGGCCTCGGAAGCCAGGATGAGGTGGGTGGACCTCAGATTAAGAAACGGAAGGCCAAAAAAGAAAAAAAAAAAGAAAGAAAGAAAGAAAAAAGAAACAAAAGGCCGAAGCATGAGTCCGGCAGAAGGAGCCGAGGGAGGCGCGCGCTCCAGGCTTCAGTGACGCAGGGGCCCGGGGGCGCAGGAACCCTGCTCAGAGCTCAGGCCTGGAAGAACGGACACCCGGGGAAGCTAGAAGAAACTCGTTAAAGGAATCTCAGAGGGGACCTCCGCAGGCTAAGCCGCCCGCGGACACACGCAGCCCCGACCTACCGTCGCGCCGCGGTGCCCTTGTCGCCTCGCCGGCCGCCGCTCCCAGAGGCTCTACGAGCGGCGCCGAGGCCTGCCGCAAAGGACGCCCAACAGCGCGACGCTTGCAGCGCGACAGCGAAGCCCGCCGTCGCGCCCGGAAACCATAGAAACCAAGCCCTTCGGTCTGCGCCTGCGCGGCTGAGCTGGAACCGATTCGTGATGAGCTGACGGTTGCGTTGGGGGCCTCGGTGGGGTTCCTGCTGCCCCTTTGCCTTGTGCCCCTCGCTCTCACGGCGGCTCGGCTTGGTGAGGGGCTTGGCTCAGGCCACGGAGAGAAAAAGTGGTGCCTTCACCACCTCCGCGTCGGCCCGTGGGGGTACTGGGCCGCGGACCTCCGCTGGGGGCGTGACACTCGGGCTGCGCCACCTCCGTGCGACCTGACAAAGCGTCTTAACCGCAGTGGGCCTCGGTTCTCCCGTCGTAGGTACCTACAGCGTCGCATTACTTTGGGGGTTAAACGACTTAAGTGTGAAACCCCGAGGAGGTTCCTGGCACGTGGAAAACTCTCCAAGGCAATCAGTTCTCTGCATATCTCAGCTTCTAGGTTTGTTTTTTTTTGTTTTTAGATTTTATTTATTCATGAGAACACAGAGAGGCAGGCTGCCTGCAGGGAGCCCGACGTGGGATTCGATCCCAGGTCTCCAGGGTCATGCCCTGGGCCGAAGGCGGTTGGAGCCACCCGGGCTGCCCTCAGCTTCTAGGATTTGCAGATTCGAGAAATCATCAGGACATCCTGGGGGCTCCCCTTGGCTACAGCAGGGCCTCGGAAGTGGCGTATGCGGTATACACTGGATGTGAGGGAACAAAGTACTCAAATACTTGTATTTTTAGTCTAATCTTTTTAAATTTATATTTAAAAATTTTTTTTCTTATTAAGTAAAAATTCTGCACCCAACATGGGACTCGAACTCAAGACCTGGAGATCAAGAGTCGCAATGCTCCCCTGACTGAGGCAGCTAGGTGTCCCTTCAATGTCTATTTTTTGGTGTAAATGTTTACAAAGTACGTTAATATTACTGCAGTTGTACCTATAAGTAACTTATAGAAAATAATACTTAAATTGGGCTTTCGACTGAAAGTTTATTGTCCTTTAAAAGATGTGTTCTATGGGCAGCCCTGGTGGCTCAGCGGTTTAGCGCCGCCTTCAGCTCAGGGCGTGATTCTGGAGACCTGGGATCGAGTCCCTCGTCGGGCTCCCTGCATGGAGCCTGCTTCTCCCTATGTCTGTGTCTCTCATAAATAAGTAAATAAAATCTTTAAATAAAAAAAGATGTGTTCTCTGGGGCGCCTGGGTGGCTCAGTTAGTTAATCGTCTGCCTTCAGCTCAGGTCCGGATCCCGAGCCAGGCATTGGCCTTCCTACTCCGTGGGGGGCCTGCTTCTCCCTCTGCCTCCTGCCCTGCTTGTTGTTGCTCCCTCTGGCGCTCTCTCTGTCAAATAAATCTTAAAAAAAATAAAATAATGGGGCGGGGTGGGGGGGAAGGTGTGCTGTCAGAAACGTTTAGAGAAGTCAGGCCTTCCAAGCCTCATTGTCCAAAATCCTCTGCTTAATCTTCCACCCAAAAGTTTGCTGTTCCATTGTATTCTTGGAAAAGTCCTGCCAGCCAGTCTCTGATTTTTCCCCCCTTTCCCCTGGAGTGACATTGTTTCCACCCCATCAACATTTCTATGGTCAAATTCTTGCTCTGCTTCAGGACTTTTGCGTAATTTTTTCCCCAGAACGGGTGAACTGCCTCCAAGCCCTAGGATCACCCACCCTGGAGAGAATTCCTAAGATCCCACAACTTAACTGGTTTCTTTTAAACATTCTAATTCTCCCGCTGTTCCCTGCAGCCTGTCAGAAACCTCCCAACTGAGATCAGAGTTTCAATTCAGATAGAATTTCCTAAACACCTAATGCATGTCAAACAGAATACTGGAAGATTATGGAATTAGTAATTAATGGCCCTTGCCTGTAAAATAGGAGTAGCAAGATAATGATTGCCAACCTTTTCCACATCTTCCACTTTCTTGTTTAAATTGGTAATATCATCTTCCCAGTCATTCAGGCAGGAATGTTGTATTTTGCCTTTTCTTCATCTTTCATCCAATCTTTTTTTTTTAAGATTTAATTTATTCATGAGAGACACACAGAGAGAGGCAGAGACACAGGGAGAGGGAGAAGCAGGCTCCATGCAGGGAGCCCAACATGGGACTCAATCTCAGGACTCCAGGATCAGGCCCTGGACTGAAGGCGACACTAAACCAATGAGCCACCCAGGCTGCCCATCATCCAATCTTTTTTTTTTTTAATATTTTATTTATTTATTCATGAGAGACACAGAGAGACACAGAGAGGCAGAGTGAGAAGCAGGCTCCATGCAGGGAGCCTGACGTGGGACTCGGTCCCAGGTCTCCAGGATCAGGCCCTGGGCTGAAGGCGGCGCTAAACCGCTAAGCCACCGGGGCTGCCCCTCCAATCTTTTAATTACTGGCCAAGTTCTCTCAAATATCCCTTTAACAGGTTTCTAATTTATTTATTTTTTCTTTCTGCCTCCGCAGCTCCTCACTTCAACCTGTTTTTCACTGAGTAATGTTTCTAAAATACTGATTTAATTGTATCACTCCTCAGGTACCAGGCAGGATAGATCAGTACAAAGATGGGTGACTCAAATGTCTCCCAAGGCCAAACAGTTCACTATGAGGAAATAAAAACAAGCACCATAATAAATAGCAATTGGTATTTGGCCTCAGTTTGACTGATGGAAGGAGTGGTGTGGCATGTGACAAAGTACAGGGGGTATGCCCTGTCTGAAGGTGGCAGCAGCTATTCACCTCCATCCTACAGCTATGGAGATCAGGGCCCCCAAATCGTCAAATCTTCCAAGTTCTTCAAGAAAAGCCAGAAATCTTTTGTTATTGTTTAAATGTGAAACCTACCACTTTAAAAAAGCAGGGTAACTAATTTTTTTTTAACTGCTGGCCAAACAAAACCCACATTGGAAATGGATGTTGATGAGCCAGATTTTAAACTTTGGATAGAGGATGGAATCTGAAGGTAGGGAAAGCAATTTCCTTTGATGGCTTTTTATATCCAGCTTTCCTCCCTTCTTACTCTATTGCTGCCAGTTGCTTTTCTAAAACTCAAAACTGATCATTCAAAAATACACTTCCTGGGGCAGCCTGGGTGGCTCAGTGGTTTAGCGTCGCCTTCAGCCCAGGGCCTGATCCTGGAGCCCCGGGATCAAGTCCATGTCTGGCTCCCAGCAAGGAGCCTGCTTCTCTGTCTGCCTGTGTCTCTGCCTCTCTCTCTCTCATGAATAAGTAAATAAAATCTTAAAAAAAAAAAAAACACTTCCTAAAAAAGCAAACTAAAAGAACCCAAAACACTTCCTGAGCTCTTATGTGCCATGGCCCTTGTTGAGCTCTTGGGAGTAAGACACAAAAAGCCGGAGCAAGCGATTAAACAGAAAGATGAACAAAACAAGGGACAACACAAAGGAGTGGGTGATTCATACTGCTAGGGTTGTGTATCAGCGTTTTTAAGAAAAGGTTCAAATTCTTGGGTTTGGCATTCAAGACTCCTCATGATCTGATTTCTTCCCATTTCTAAATCTTTGGATATAATTGCTTACTCAGCCTCCATGTGTTCTCGGCCATCTAGAACTGCTCTTTCAGACTTTGTAGGAGCAGCTGCTTCTGCCTGGAATGGTCCCAACCTGCCCGCTGCCACCTTCCTACTGTCTCCCAGGCGGATACCTAATCCGTGCAGACCATTTATGGAGCGTTTTCTGGTGAAAGCTTCCCAAAATTCCTCAGGCATTTTCCTAGGCCTTTTTTTTTAACTGATTTTTTTTAAGATTTATTTATTTATTCATGATAGATATAGATATATATCTATATATATAAATAGAGAGAGGCAGAGACACAGGAGGAGGGAGAAGCAGGCTCCATGCACCGGGAGCCCGACGTGGGACTCCATCCCGTGACCCCAGGATCGCGCCCTGGGCCAAAGGCAGGCGCCAAACCGCTGAGCCATCCAGGCCTTTCTTGAAGCCCCGCAAGCCCTGTAGCCTTCTGTTATAGATGCTGTTAACTGTTGACACGCCGGCCCCCTCCACTTGACAGCGCAGACACCCCCGTATCCACACGGTGCACAAGGATGTCGGGGGCGGGTCCTCCTCTACTGCGAATCCTGGAAAACTGCAACTCCCAGAATTCCCACTCCAGAACTGAGTCTGCGCCGTTGCTATGGTGAGCAGGCGCTCCCGCTCTGACGTTTGCGCTTCACGTGACAAGTGACGTGCCCCCCGACCTTGGGCGGCGGTGGCCGTGGCCGCGGCCCTCTCACGCCCTTCGTTTCCCTAACCTTTGCCTTTCTGCGCGGATTCTCTGCCTCGGGGAAGTGTGGTGTTTACAAGGACCTGGAAGAACTTTATACGCAGAAGCGAGGCGGCGCTGCCACGCGGTGGCCGGGAAGCGAGGCGCGGAGACCGAGTGGACTGCGGCTGTGCGGCGGCAGAGCCCGGCCCCCGGGTCCCGCGCGGGGACGGCCCGGTGACCGCAGACTGCGGCCACAGGCCTCGCAGCGGACCCCGCCGGCCTCCCCACGCGGGACTTCCGTCCTTGACCTCCAGGGTGCCCTCCTCTTTACACACCTGACTCAGCTGTAACCTGAGAAAAGCCTTAACCCTTCGGACCCGTAGGCCCACCCAGATGGCTTCGCACAGGGGAGCTTCAGGCCTGCGTCTGCTGCCACTGCTGCAGACCTGAGCACACCTGTGGGTGGCCTGAGGGCCCTAACACATCCAGGGAAGACTCACCCCTCAGGCCTCCAGCTACAGGATGAATACCAAAAAAAGCCAGTAAGCAAAGTGATCCTAAAGTAATGGAGACTAAGGCCAAGGCACCTGGCTGGCTCCGTCGTGGAGCATGGGGGCCCTGAGTTCCAGCCCCATGTTGGATGTAGAGGACTGTAAAAAATAAACAAAAAAAAAAAAAGGCACCAATGCCAGGAATATACTGGAGACTACAGTGATCATTTTTTTTTTTTAAGGATTTTATTTATTCATGAGAATCCCAGAGAGGCAGAGACACAGGCAGAGGGAGAAGCAGGCTGGATCCTAGGACCCCAGGATCACGCCCTGGGTGAAGGCAGGGGCTAAACCGCTGAGCCACCCAGGGATCCCTACAGTGATCATTTAAAGAAGAATGTGCTGACTGGGGTGGAGATACCAAGTTGAAGATGCAGAAGGATCAGGAACTAAAGAAGCATAATTGAGGTGGGAAGGCTGTGCCTGCTTCACCGTGGCAGGGGTAACCTGATGTTGGTAAACATTCCATCCCTATTATTAACTCCCCTCGTTCTGACTTTAATAAGGCTTCCCAAGTGGTATGATTATATGACAAAAACACACTGTTAAAGCCAATGGGGTACGGTCCTGCACTCATAAATTAACACACTGGAGGGGCGCCTGGCTGGCTCAGTAGGGCATGGAACTCCATCTCAGGGTCATGAGGTCAGGCCCCACGTTGGGCACAGAACCTACCTAAAATTGAAAAAAATAACACCGTGAAGTCTGGTTTTATAGACCAATACAGCTGTATTAGTGAGTCAGCCTTTCTGAGAACAGGTCAGGTGATTAAACTACCTGCAGGGAATCTGCCAGGGCAGCTGTGTAGCCTTCCCCAGGAAACACCCTCATCTCTCTATCCAGATGCACAGAACACTTACCAGATCAAGTTTTTTCATATTTCTGCCCACAGACTGAGTTTTTCTAGGATAAGGAGTGCAGTTCTCTTAACCCTGGCTGCAGAGAGACAACCTGCAGAAGGTTAAAATTATCAAGTCTGAGGGCCACCTGCATGGCTCAGAGGGTGGGGCATCTGCCTTTGGTTCAGGTCATGATCCCCAGGTCCTGGGATCAAGCTCCCTGCTCAGTGGGGAGCCTGCTTCTCCCTCTCCCTGCCACTCACCCTGCTTGTGCTATTATAAATAAGTAAATAATCTAAAAAAATAAATAATTTGATCTGAGAGTTAAGGGAAAAGAGTTTCAGGTAGTGCACTGACGGGACAAAGGGAGTAACCACATAATTCATTTAGTTACTCATTTAAGAGGCAAGAATAGAGGGGGGCCTGGCTTTCTCAGTGGACGGATCATGGACTCTTCAGCTGAGGGTTGTGAGTTTGAGCCCCACGTTAGGTGTAGAGACTTTAAAGTTTTATTTTAAAGATTTTACTTATTCATGAGAGACATGCAGAGAGAGGCAAAAACATAGGCAGAGGGTAGGCAAGCTCCCCGCGGGGAGCCTGATGTGGGACACAATCCCAGGACCCCCGGGGATCACGCCCTGAGGCAAAGGTAGACAGACACTCAACCACTGAACCACCCAGGTAGGCGTCCTATGTTTTTTTTTTTTTAATCTTAAAAAAAAATAGAGAATAGCTCAAGGTGCTACTAATTGCTCAGTATAGTGGAAGAGTGATGTAGACACATAAATGCGTTATATAAAAGGAACTGCGTAAGAGTATGCCTCAGAAAGATCTTCCTTACAGTCCAATTTAGGCATCTAGTTACTCTCATTACCATTTTATTTTCTTTAAACACCTTTAAATCTTGGATTAACTTGTTTTGCTAGATTGCCTGTCTTGCCTCATAAGAATGGAAGTATACGAGCAAGAACTTTGTCCAGCTCAGTGATACACTGCTAGTGTTCAGAACAGTACTTGGCAAACAGTAGGTGCTCAATTAATATGTATCAGACGAACAGGTAACTCTTACCTGTTAGGGAGCAGGGAGAGCAAGGGAGGACAAGAGCCACTTGAGCAGACAGTTGTCAAGTGAGAAGAGCTTTAATTCCACGCAGAGGAACAGCAAGAGCACCATTAAAAATGACACAGAGTTGGCGGTGAGGACAGTTTGAGGAAAATCTCTCAGTAATTCATTCAAGAACTAACCAGTGCTTTTAAGAGCAGGTAAAGAGAATCTATGCAAATAAAACTCAGCAGCAGCAGCGGAACTGGGCTAGATTAGTTAAGTGAAGAGCAAAGACAAGCCAAAACAAAAAGGATCTTTCAAAGTGTGTCTGTGTGAAGAGGGAAAAGAGACCAGAGATCCTTCAAGCATCTTCTTAGCCAGGCAAAGCCAGAGCCATGTTTAATCATCCTTCCCAACGTACAGGCCTTGGTTATCTCTGATGAGACAAAAGAGAGGCTCTTTAACTGGTCAATCTGTTCTATGGTGTGGTATTTCCTTCTCTTGTATTTACCCCTGAATTCGTTTCCCCAAAACTCTCCAGATTCCCACAGATTAATAGCTAAATGCCTAGTAGCCAAAACCCTTCATTATCTAGCCTCTGCTACCTAGCTTCAGGCTCTTTCCCAGGATCTACAAGATTTCCTACTCTGGCTAAACAAGAATGTCCTCCCTACACACCACCATGACTTTCCACCTCCCTGCCTTTGCTCATTTCAAGCCCCAATTCCTTTTTTTTTTTTTTTTTTTTAAAGATTTTTGAGAGAAAGCGAGCATGAGCAGGGGAAAGGGCTGAGGGAGGGAGATACAGACTCCCTGCTGAGCAGGGTTCCCAACTCAGGGCTCCATCCCACAACCCTGGGATCATGACCTGAGCAGAAGGCACTTACCCCGCCGAGCCACCCAGATGTCTCGCCAATTCCTACTTTTGCCTGAACCTTATTCATCCTTTTGAAACTTTGCTCCAACTCTGCCTCCCCAAATGAAAACTTCCTGGAACACCACTAAGTACCATCTGTTCCTTAGACCATTATCTGTACCATTCACACAACCACTCAGCAACTTTTACCTCACCTGTTTGTATTCCTCACTAGACTCAGCCCCCATCTCAGGGGTCAAGATCCCAATGCCTAAGTATATTTATGTATGTTAGTTCCAAGTCAGGTACTGAGGGTGTAAGACAGACTAGGGCTACTTACAAAATTTGTCAGGCTAGGGACGCTTGGGTGGCTCAGTTGGTTAAGCCTCTGACTCTTGATTCCAGCCTGGTTCATGATCTCAGGGTCATGAGATCCAGCCCTGTGTTGTGCTCCATGCTGCTTGGGGAGTCGGCTAGAGCTTGTCTCCCTTTGCCCGCCACCCCCGCTCTCTCTAAAATAATAAATCTTTAAAAAATAAAACAAGCTTGTCAGGCTTTAAAAACTCAAATACCTGCCCTACACAATAAAGAACTCAGAAGACACCAGTAACATTTGCCGAATGATTGGGAAAATACTCAAATCCAATATAAACGTCTTTCCCTACTTGTCTCCCACTAACATGAAGGCATGTTGGGTACCAAGCCAGGTTAAGCATCTTCACCAAAGCTCTCATGAGACCAAAAACACATAGGATTTGAACTTCTAGAAATAGAGCATGAGGAAGTGTGGATCAGCCTATTACTAAGGTCAACTAAAAAGCAGTTGAAAAATTTTCTTAAAAGCATAAAAAGGATAAGGAATTACTGAGCCAAAGTTTGAGAACCCAGAGAACCTCAAACTGAAAGCTGCATTGTTAAGGCATTTATTTGCCAGTCTGGAAGTCCCTGGATGCCTGCAGTGCATTTTCCAGAAGTCTCACAGACTGAGCGGGACAAAAATCAAAGGCCAGCTGAAGGTGGAAACCCCCATCACAAACTCTTTAAGCTGAGATTCCGAAGTATTACACTTTCAAGATAAGAGTGAAACACAAGTAAACCAGTTTTCACATGGACCTGGTTGTGTGCCATCTAGATCTAGAGTACCTCCAGCCTTCAATTTGAGCTAAGGTGTAGTAGCATCTCCAGCACAGGAAACCAGAATTCTAAGGGTAGATGCCTCATCCTTGTCCTGTTTATTCCTACAATTGCTCAAATATAGTATCCAGCTCACAGTAACCTGGCACATAAAGAGACAAGACACTATAAGCAACAATCAGTAGAGACCCAGACTTCAGGTGCTTAAATTTTAGGCAAATTTAGGTAATCTTCATAATGAAGTGCTGTTTCAAGGTATCATTTGGGGTAAGTAGGTAGAGATTTTTCCGTAAACTTGCTTCTTCCTTAAGGTATCAAAATTATTCAAGGTCCAGTTTAACTGTAGCTGTGGACTATAGCACCTCTGAAGCCATTTTCAAGGAAATAATCACCCCAGCAGCAAGCACTGAAGTCACTGTTCCTTAAAGAGTAATACTTAACAAACGATCTTCAAAAAACAAAAAACAAAACAAAAAAATCCGATCTAATAACATAAAATTCTTAACACCCACTTTTTTATCTAAAATTTCAAAATTAAATATGCCAAAAATAAAACTCATATTAACCACTCCCTCCTCCCCCTGCCCAAGCATGTTTCCTGTCCCCATCCTTGGGAATCCTTGCTTTGAAAACTTCATTGGCTTTTTCTGTAAGATACTCACTTTGACAATCAGTTTTCATTTCTAAGCACAGGATTTTTTTTTTTTTAATCATGCCACAACCTGAGGTGTAACTCCCCCAGAAATGACAAATTAAAGGTACTTGTCCACCAATCCATGATGCACCAAGTTTGCCTGTGAGTTTTTCAAATGTGTATCAATGCTACAGTGCCAGGGGCTCACAAACTTTTGTGCGAAGGGCCAGAGTTATCTTCAATTCCGTGGCCCATACTACCTGTTTCTAGAGCTGCAGACTGTGAAAGCAGCCACAGATGCAAACAGGTGTGGCAGTGTTTGAATATAACTTTATTTACAAAACCAGGCCTTAGTTTGCTGACCCCTGCTAGGGTGAATAACAAAATACAGATTCACTGAAAGGCATTACTGAATTCATCGGTCATTCATCTTTTATTGTTTTCTTAGTCAAACACTTGAAAAGTACAAATTCTAATTAGAGGATGTGAGATTCTGATGTTAACAAAGGGTTATTCAGACTGGAAAGTTGAGAATTGCTGCTGCAGAATGTTTGGCTTTCAGATCTAATGAAGACCACTGTAAAGAAACCCCCACTATGTAACAGTGTCAAATGCATATCTCGTGTCCCAGGCTGTGCTTTCTTTACATGGGCTATTGAACTTAATCTCGCATTTGAAAACAAAACCCAGTGATGTACATACAATTAACCCTCATTTTACAGACAAGAAAACTATGGCTCACAAGTTTCAGTAGCTTGGCAAGGCTCACGTAGCAAACTAAACTCTAGGGCTACACACATCCAAAGGAACTACTACGCAGCCAACCCAACCTCCCTGGCAGGCAGAGAAGATTCACCACGTGTGAGAGGTTGGCTCAAATTCTTGTATTCCCTGATGTTCTTCTCCTTGGGGAGCTCTTAACAATTATCTGCCTCAGGAACTTCATCTACTTCTGACCTAAGCTTGAACACCCACTCCTTTCATTCTCCTTAAGATTTTACCAAAAGATGATAACAAACAAATATTATTGAAACAAAAAAACTTTAACTAGGTCAGTAGATGTGGCTATTCTAAGACCCCAGGTCCTGGCCTATCCTTATAGGTCTCTGTAGATTGACTTCTTCCCTGGGCATTGACCTACCTCCATGGGACAAAGACACTTCCCTACCCCGGGAACGCCCCTAAATTCAAGCTCTAGGAATCAAGGTCCAGGGAAAAACTCCTTTTGCTAGTCTAAGGCCTACATTACAGGTCCCTATTTTCTGTCCTAAGAACGGTCTCTTCTCTAGATAAAACACTAAACAAACATCTCTAGTCCCTTTTGAGGAGATTCCAAAACCCAGCCACCGGCAGTGTGTCTTACTTTATGGCCCCAAAGGGCAACCATACATATCGTAATAGCCTAACACCACCAGGTGCAGTGAGAGTGTTTATTATTTTCCTTATAGAAACCTACTCTACCTCCCAGCCAGAAGCCATTTAGTAGGAATGGGGCTGACACTTGCCCCACATCACACGGATTCTATTCTGTAACAAGATGTCAGTACAGCAGCATTGCCCATTCTTGATCCATCCTTCAGGACTCATGATGGCCCCCACAGCTGCCCTTCCCTTGTTTTGGTGTGCCTATCTCACTCTAAGGCCACTCCCATGACAGCCACTGCTATGCTCCTCCTTCCAGGAACAAGGAACTACCCTGGAAAAAGAAGAGATGAAACAATCTGCCCTTCAAATATGAAGTAAAATAATTCTTTAATTATTTAAAGATCACTGATGGGCTTTTTAAAGTCTATAAATCTTAAGTGTAATGTTTTGCTAGGAAATGGTTATAGCAGCCTCACATAAATTATTTGAATAAATAAACATTATCACAGTATTAAGAAGGCAAGGTAAACAAATAGCTTAAGTATTTTATTTGTTTGCAACTAAGCTTGTTAACACTATATAATGAAAATGTACAAAGAATAATGTTGCAGTTTTTGGTTAGATTTAAGTCAAAGACATTCATTAATAAGGAATCTTCGAATATGAATATTCCAAAATTTCTCTAAGCCATCTGATCAGAACTGTCTCTGAATATTACCTTACTTTGGAAGGTACTGGCATACATTTGAATTAAACTCAGAATTTTTCAAAATAAGCCCTAATTAATAAAACTATTCTATATTCAAACTAAAACAATTTTAATAGAACTTTCCTTTCCAGAAACAATAATAAAGGAAACAAGGCATTTTGTAAAATGTGGTCCTGAACAAGTCACAGTAAAAAATAAATGTATACTTAAACTTCCACCTCCTCAAAACAGAGGCTACTTTCTGTTCCACAGCCTTGGAAACAAGGTGAAGAACAGTCTGTAAGCAACTTTGGGCAGGGGGTTGCCAAAACAAAGCTCAAGCAGTTGAACATGGTCACTTTTTAAAAAAGAATTTGGGGGAGCCTGACCAAAGGATCCAAATTCTGTTTTTAATAACCGATACAAAGGCGAAGTGGCTCCTCACAAGTAGCAGTGCCACCAGGGGCTGGCCCCGCCCCTTGCTCACCTATGTTGTGCTCCCAAGCAAACCCTGATGCTCCTGCTCCAGGGCAGACTTTTTCTTTTTAGAGGTTCAGTGTCCAGGGAGCTGTCTGTGTGAATGAGGTGAGCACAGACTCCACGTGGGTATTTTAAGGCTTGGAGTCAAAGTATTTTTCAACACGGCTAGGCAGTCCATGTGTCAAACGGCCCGTCTCCAGTTTGTCCTAATTCCTCACCACGCATTTGTAGACCTAGGACCACAGACCTTTGCTATGTCATCATAATCACATCTAATGTCCATCCTAACTTATGATTCATATTCTGTGCCTGGAAACAGTCCCTGTATTTAACAATAATACCTACACATAAAACAATCCACCGTTACAACTTATATGGTCACAAAACATTAATGATCTTCTGTAGACCAAGCGAATGTTTTTAACCATAATTGTCGTGCATCAAATTCACAGCCAGAATCCCCAAGATCAAAAAAATTTGCACAATACAAATAATAACTTAAAATACACACACACACATATACACACACTCTCACACACACTTCTTACAGAACTGTGCTTGGGGAAACTCCATTTGTTGAGTGCCACTGAGGGCATATTTTACTAAACTGCTGCTCCAGGTATTTTTGTTTGGAAAATCTATCACAGTAGGGCACAGCTGTTTATTGGATGAGCAGAAAAGAAAGATATGCTTGTGGCAACCAGAAAGTTTTAAGGTCTTTCAAGTTGTATAAAATGGACCTGCAGAAACGTTTAAGTGTTCTCAGGATGCAAAGTTGGAGCTGAAATGTGATATCAAACCAGTTGCAAAAAGTGTACAGCAGCCATCTCTTGAGGTCAAACCTGGTACCCAGATATGCAAGAAAGCTTCAGGACACGTCTATAAATTAAGAAAAAAAAAATAAGAGTTCACTAAAAATACAGTGCCATGCTTTTTAAAAATATTAACCAATGGGAAATGTGATAAATGTGGAGAATGTAAGTCAACACTTAAAATGTCTTAGGTTTCTCAGAATTTAAGAAACTTGACTCCGCTTCAGTTTAGATAAACAGCTATTTATTATTTTATGCTTTAAGTAACTGGTAGTTCCAAGATGTCTAGAATTAAGAAATCTGACCACACACTTGATAACCTACCCTAAGGAATTAACTTTCGTAAATAATTGAAACTACTTTCCTGGAGGAAAAGCCATGTAACAAACTGGTACTGCAGTCAAACTATTTAGGTTTCAGTCCTGGCTGAACCACTAGCTTTATGAGCTGGACAAATTATTTAACCTCCTTAAGCACTATCCTTACCTGTAAAATGGATCCAACGATACTTCCTCCCTCATAGGGTTATTATAGATTAAATAAATTTCATGAGGATTTAAAAGGCTTAGCACGATGCTGGGCATGCTTTTTTTTTTTTTTTTTTAATGTTAGCTATTACTAACATTACTTCACAGGGGTTTTTTGCTCTCAGGAGACAAAGTATTCAGTGTCAACATCTTGCTCTTGGAAGTTGGAAAATTCAAAGAAAAACTTGGCAATACTTACAGCTTGTTGGCCTTGTCCCATATCGTCGCATAATCTGATCATGTGTGAATTTCACAAAAGATTCATATTGTTCTGTAAGGGGAAAGACAGTATATACTATCCCCAGAATTCTCCCCTGGTCTTTCAAGAATCAAGTGTCAGGATCACATCTAGTTTTCCAGTTTAAATGATCCACTCTCAGACCCTCCTTATAACAGCCGCTCTGAGATCTGTTACTTCCTCTTAGATCCCAGAGCCAAATCCCTGGCTCCCAAATTGGTCACTGATCATCTATAATATTATATTCTCCTAATCTCGCCCTGCTGTTATTTCATCCCCTACTAAGGGTTGACTTGCTCAGTACTGCAAGCCAACAAATTTTAGGAACTCTATAGGAGCTTGAAGATCTTTTCTGCATTGCTATCCTTGCTATAAATCTCAACAGACACACAGAGTAAAAGAAGTGGGATGGCTAGAAAGTGGAGAAAATTTCATATTCCCTAATTATAAACAGTTCCACAGAACTAACTTCTAAAGGGAAACTCAGTACAAAAGATATAAGGTAGTCTGACATCCATGAACAGAGAAGTGACTTGGAACCAAGAGAACAACTTTGGGGTGGAGCCAGGATAGAGGAAATGGTATACTGGAGCTTCTTGTTTTAATACACACTATTAGTATATTAAAGAATCAAAGAAGTTTGACTATAAAGAAACCCATTTAACTGTTGTTAAACCAATAGTTCTCAATTTATTTTTTTTTTTCAGATTTTATTTATTCATGAGAGAGACACAGAGAGAGAGAGAGAGGGGCAGAGACACAGGCAGAGGGAGAAGCAGGCTCCACGCAGAGAGCCTGATGTGGGACTCGATCCAGGGTCTCCAGGATCACGCCCCGGGCTGCAGGCAGCGCTAAACCGCTGCACCACCAGGGCTGCCCATAGTTCTCAATTTAGAACAGACTTTCTATCAATTTGAGGAATCATGTGGTATGGATCACCAGATTAGAAAATAATACTGTTGCAGGAAGTTGTTGCCTAAAACCCCTCTCTCTGATCACAACATTGTCTACTTTCACTAAATGGGTACTACTTTCTATCCCTGTCCAGGTCTCTTCCTTTCACAAAAGGCTCTACTTGTGTCAACTCCCTTTGTTCCAACCTGAGCTATGCTTTCCAAACTAATGATCTCCAAATCACAGAATGCTGGACTTTGTACATCCAAAAAGTGACTACCATCAGGAAGCCTGATCATGTTGAATATACTCGTTAGCCCAAATTAACTGCTCACTGCCTTCATTCATATGGAAAAGTCTCAGAAGAAAAGCTTGGTTTATCTGGTTTCAGAAATGTAAATGAAAAGTCCTTCCATATAACCTATAAATAAAATGTTTAGAATCACCAGAGAGTAACTTACTATTCACAACTCATTAAACCTTCTTGCACGAAGTCCTCCTCTTTTTCTAAGTCACCATCTGACTGAACCTTATTATCTACCAAACCCTATTATCAATGGCACAGCCATTTTGCCTCAGCCTACCTGCTAGTTTGGTATTGAGGATTTGCTCATACTCCTCCCGAATTTTATCTTCATAGTCTTTTAAGAGACGCTCACATATTATTCCAACTTGTCGGAGGGTAAAGGTGGGCTGGTCCTTCTTCATCCAGGAGGAACCTGGCCAAAAGACAAATCTAATTGTTTGTTTGTTTGTTTTTTAAAGATTTTAAGTAATCTCTACACCCAATGTGGGACTCAAACTCACAACCCCGAGATTAAGAATCACATGTTTCTACCTACTGAGCCAACCACACACCCCAAGACAAATTCAGATTAAATAATACATTATAGTTCTAAGGTTCAGAGTTAATAACTTTATGCAAACAGTCCTAGGATACAAAAACTGCTCAGAAAAACAGCATTTTTCACAACTCTACAAGGAATATTTCACAAAATTCTCTGAACTTCTGCCATTAATTTTACAAAGTCAGGCCAAAAGGTAAACTGAGAAGTAGAAACAATGTGTATCCAGGTGTGCTAGCTGAACTGCATACAGAAAAACAGTTCTGATGCCATAACAATGTGAGCCCATACTCAATAGTCATTTGGTAAAGAACAAGAACAAAAAGTAAATAAAACCTCTATTCGGGATTAGAGAAAGTAGATTTAGAGAATTACCCAAATCCTTGGTGATTATATAAACCTATGTTTAACTGAGGTGCATCATAATTATCTGTAGAATTCAAAAAACATGATACACATTCTGATTTAATTCTAGGTTAGGGCCTGGCCATCTTTTCTTCTTCTTTTTTTCTTTAAAGAGTTTTAGTTATTCATGAGAGACACAGAGAGAGAGGTAGAGGGAGAAGCAGGGTCCCTGCGGGGAGCCGGATGTGGGACTCATCCCAGGTTCTGGGATCACGCCCTGAGCCAAAGGCTGATGCTCAACCACTGAGCCACCCAGGCGTCCCAAAACAAAATTTCTTTAAAAATGAACTTGACCAAAAGTTCTACCCAATCATCATTTTTTTTTTTAATTTATGATAGTCACACAGAGAGAGAGAGAGAGGCAGAGACACAGGCAGAGGGAGAAGCAGGCTCCATGCACTGGGAGCCCGACGTGGGATTCGATCCTGGGTCTCCAGGATCACGCCCTGGGCCAAAGGCAGGCGCAAAACCGCTGCGCCACCCAGGAATCCCTACCCAGTCATCATTGTATTATTTCTTTGTACCCGTATCATATTCTATTACTTCAAAATTCTAATACTAAAATCTCAAAAGAATATTAAGGAGAAAAAAAAAAGAATATTAAGGAGAGACTCGTTAACTATTACCACTAAAAGGTCTATCACTGATGAACACACAAGAACAATTAAAGGGTGCAATTCCGGGGATCCCTGGGTGGCGCAGCGGTTTGGCGCCTGCCTTTGGCCCAGGGCGTGATCCTGGAGACCCGGGATCGAATCCCATGTCCGGCTCTCGGTGCATGGAGTCTGCTTCTCCCTCTGCCTGTGTCTCTGCCTCTCTCTCTCTCTCTCTCTATGACTATCATAAATTAATAAAAAAAAATAAAATAAAGGGTGCTATTCCTAGAGCCAAGACCTTTGAGTCAAAAAATTTTTTAATTATTTGAGGTGAAATTCATATAAAATGAATCATTTTAAAGTGAACAATTCAGTATAATTTAGTATACTCACAATTTCGTACCACCACATTTATCTAATTTCAAAATACTTCCACCACTCCAAAGTAACACCCCTTACTATTTAGCAGTTTTCCCCCATTCTCTTCTCTCCCTAGCTCCTGGCCAACACAATCTGTGTTCTGTAAGGCAATAATTTTTAATCAAGATAATTTTTAACTCTCAGAACTATTAAAAAGTAGAATATTTTGTGAGGAAATAAAGTTCTTTACTGATAAAGGACAGAGTTCTCCACAAATGGAGATGTTTGTGCACTGGCCTCTTGACTATTTGCAGGGATATGGCAGGCAAGACTGGTGGCTGAACTATGTGACCATGAAGATTCTCTCCAACCCTGAGATTCTATTTTTGAGCACATCCTCTCTGACCACCTGTCAATGTTACACAGCACTGCTGTCACAAATGTGTGCAATGATGGAACTGTCCCATAGCTGTGCTAATACAAGAACTACATGTGGCTACCAACACTTGAAATTTGGCTACTGCATCCAAGAAACTAAATGTTAAATTTTATTAAATTTTAATTAAATAGCCACATGTGGCTAATCTAATGGCTAAGATATTAGTTACAGAGGGTACTTCTATACTGGGTGCATGGAAGCCAAATCAAAGCAACCTAAGGTTTTTCCCAATTTCATGACTCTATGGTTCCAAAAGTATTTATGAATAGTAATACAATGCGTATATTTTACCTATTTTATTACTTTATATGAAATCCATTCTGGATTAGGAAACCATCATTTTAAGAACCATTCAGAAACCTTTTCAAATTTTTATTTAAATTCCAGTTAGGTAACGTACAGTATAATATTAGTTTCAAGCATAGAATTTAGTGACTCATCACTTACACACAACACCCAGGGTTCTACACAACAAGTGTACCATTTAGAAACTCTTAAATGGTTGGTCTGTCCACACTAATGCTTGCTTACCTGGAGAACTAGGTGCTGTGAGTGCTGAGGAATGAGGCTGACTTTCTGAAGTACAAGCTTCACTCTGATTAAGAACAACTTCTAAATGTCTCCACCTCTGATAACGACTATATTCTTGTTTTATGTTCTGAAAGATTTGTTCTAATAAAAAAAGAAACACATTTGAGCATTCACTTTGTGTCATGTCGTCAAACTTCTTGTCCCATCCCCCATGTTATTAATATTAGCAAGAAAAATGCTTACACTGAGTAAAGCACTCCTCCTATAAACCCCAGTGTGCCCTTACTACTATTTCAACAATACATGAAAGAGCAGCTATTTTAGCATAAACCCTCCAGATAATTCCCCTTGCTTGTTTTGCTGTGACAATCCTAAAGCAAACTGCGTATCTGGTCTTCATTAGCACAATTTACAGCAAAAAACAAAAAACACATCCTTCACCTAATAGGAAGCTATTTTTGATCTATGTTAAGCTGCACAATTGCACAAACTAGTATATTGAGGTAATTTTCTGACCACCCGAGGCTTTCTAAAAATAATGGTCTTGTCCCATTTGGAACTCAAGATCTTTAGGGTAGAGGACAGCAGAAATCACGATATGGTCACCTCCTGGACACTGACCATGGGGAGACTGGAGATTTATTTCCTGGAACTGATGATCAGGGCATAGAAAAGAACTTTCTGATCCTGCCGAGAGGCTATACTTGATAGGACTCAGATTACTTCTCTGAGTCAAAGTAATCATAAACCAAATTTGCTAACGCTATTGAAGGGAGTCCAGGACACACAAATTCACTCTCAAGTACATTCCTAGAGACAACACAGAGTCTGAAAGGATGTGGTTTTCAAGGTTTTCATTTTTGTGGTATAATATGTATCCACTTTCCAGATAATAAAGCCTCCTTTATCAAAAACAAAACCCAGAAAATCGTATCGCCACCCCACTCACATTATTTTAATGTATACTTTGCCATAGCATAAATATCTTTTTTTTTTTAATGGCTTTAACTGTAAATAATGCCATTTTGCTTCCTCCTATGACCTTGGAAAGTCATTCAGGATCTTTAGCCTACTTCTTCAATAAAAATATTAAGGTTTTTTGTTTGTTTGTTTATGATAGAGGGAAAGAGAGAGAGAGAGGCAGAGACACAGGCGGAGGGAGAAGCAGGCTCCATCCCGGAAGCCTGACGTGGGACTCGATCCCGGGACTCCAAGATCGCACCCTGGGCCAAAGGCAGGTGCTAAACCACTGAGCCACCCAGGGATCCCCTAAAAATGTTAAGTTTTGAAAACAAGGGACAGTACATACAGCCCAGGAATCGACACAAACTCAAAAGTATCTCCACACATAACTAAATCTAATACTCAGCCTAAACACACCAACAATGTAGGATTAGCAAAGCCTTTCCTTAAAAATGCTAGGAAGTTCATATTTTAAGATCCCCGAATTTATGAAGTCTGTGCTTCATCTTTAAAATGTAGTATTCTCCAAGCATCAACTTGCCAGATTCAATACAAGGATGTCAGGAACTGCAAAGACTTGAAACAAGAAAGGACAAGTATGAGGACAATGCTCATGAGAACAGAAGGTCTTTGATAAACCTCTAACTGCCTCCTGTATGGTGAAGTGAACAAATGGAAAGATAGAACTTTAAGGCTAGTTAAAGGACCAGCAAGCCCAAGAATCTAAATATGGCATGCTCAGGAGAAAAATAAGGAAGTAGATTTGATTTCTCTCTCCAAGAAGGCCACTTACCAAAAAAAAAAAAAAAAAAAAAAAAGAAGCAGCAGCAGCGCAAATTTCTTTTTAACAGCAGATGATTACTTGGGATTGTACTTCTGGGTTATATCAGACTAAGCCTATCCTCAAAATTCTACAATGGTCCCTAGCTGTTACACACCAAAATCCAAGCTCTTCAACATGGCATTCCATGCCTTCCAAGTTTTGGCCCTAAATTGTTTCCAGTTCTACCTCCCACTACAGCCCAGTTATATTACTTTATCCTTCGTTAATTTTGTGGGTTTTTGGGCCTTTGCTCAAGCAGTTTTCCTCTGCTTAAAATGTAGCTGTCAACCAAGAAAGTAGTTTGCATGATCTATGCAAAAAATAAAATTTAAGATTAAGATTAAAAAAACAGCAATTCCCATTTCTGCACTCCACAATACTGAGGGTTCCAAATACATTCAGCCATCATTTATTACACATTTGCTGTAATGTGAACTACAACAGAATTAGTCTACAGGGTAGTCCTAAACAAACAAAACATATGCATAAAGTCCATCAAGATAGATAGGACAAGTATTAACTCTATTTTGCAGAAGAGATCCAGAAAGATTATTATGACTATCCTTGGAATCTGTAGGAACAGAAGAAAAATTATCGTTTCAAGTGGGTATTTTTGTTCCCTGCTTCTCTTTTCTTTTTTCTAGGTAGGCTCTGTGCTTAGTGTGGAGCCCAACGTGGGGCTTGAACCCAGGACCATGGGATCAAGACCTGGATGCTTAACCGACTGGGCCACCTCAGTGCCCCTGACCCCTGCTTTTCAAGGGCTCTTTACAAAAAAAAAAAAAAAACAAAAACAAAAACAAAACTCTGCAAACATTATCTCATTCAGTACATAAGGCTTTGCACATCAAGTGGTGGTCGGGGAATTTAAAGTAGAACAGAGTTCCTTGTGAGGAAGGGTTAAGTCAGGTAATGGATGGGAGACTTGCTTAGAAATGACTGTATTTGGATTAGCAAATACAAGGGGAAAACATCATGATGGAAGAAGGCAAGGATAACAAGCACACCCAGGTGGATCTGGAGAAAAAAAGAGCAGCAAAAGCATAGCTGGGGGGAAAAAATGTGCAAAAGACTAAAGTAAGACATATGGTCATAGCCGATAAATCCTTTGAAGGCCAGGATAAAAGAAGAAGTGAACATGACAAAGATTCAGTGTCTGGGGGAGCTTGGCTGGCAACTGCAGGAATCTCCCTGGGAGAGGAGGAGGGCCAGAAACCTGCATTATGGATATGCAGAGGAAAAAAGGAGAATAAACCCCAAAGACACAGGTAACTGGAAAATGGTTGAGGAAAGAACGATTTCGAGGCAATCCTCAGGCTGAAGCAATAGAAAAACACAAAGAAATGTAACAACTTGGCAGAGGTCCCTTTTTGAGGACCCTCCCCCATTTCCAGAAGCCCTTTAAAACCCGCCACCTATGAACACTGCGGCACTTTCCCCCTCCGTTCCTGCACAATGGTGGTGGTGGTGGTGGGGGGAGTTCCGCCTTAACTTTGCAGTCACACTAGCTCTCCCCTTTCCTCGACCAACGTGTGTGAGCCTTCTTGAAAGCGTCCCTGCGACCGAGAGCTGAATTCCTGCTTCCGGAATGTGTGCGTCTGTTGGAAGGATTCTCAAATACATTCTGGCTAACGACCTGCCCGTTCCGAGCCATATATGGTGCCAAGACAATAGCCATACAATAAAAAAAGAGAACGCCAGCCAGCCCCTTGGAAGTAGATTGAGAGGGGACTTCTGCGACGCCTGCGGTCCCTGGAGACTCGGGGAAATCGGGTCTCGCGGCCGCGCCGCCGAACGGCGATCGGCGATGGGCGCGCGCTCAGGCCCCTTCCCAGGACGCCGCCGCCGCCAGCCCCCACCCTGCAGGCCGGGTTCGTGAGTAGAATCCCATTTTGCACGGCCCACTGGGTCTGCCGGGCGGCCCCGTGCAGGCCCCGGCCGCGGAGGCAGCAGGGGCCCCGAGCGCCCAGGGGTGCTCCCAGCTCGCCCTCGCTGCCCGCCCCGCGGGTCTCCACAGCTCCGGGAAGACGGAAAACCGACACTGGGCCGCCCCCCCACGCCCCCGGATGTCTCCCATTCCCGGAAGCGACCAGGCCCGGCGCACCCCAGTTCCCGTTTCTCGGCGCTAGAGAAGGGGTCGGTGGGTGAAGGAGCCCGGCGCCCAGAGCCGCCCCACCCCCACCCACCCCACCCCCACCCCCATGCCCGTGCCTGGCTTCCTGCCAAGCCCGCAGCGCAGGTTACCCGGGGTCGGAAGGCGCCGCTCGCTGCCGGGCGGGGCGGGCTGCGGCAGAGCCGGCGGCGGGGGCTGCGTCTGGAGCAGCGGCGGCGGCTCGGCGTCCGGGGGCCTGAGGCCCGGTGTGGGGCCGGGCAGGGGGGCGCAGCGCCGCCGCTTCGGGGAACCGGGGCTCAGCAGCGCCGCCTCGAACTCCATGGGCCGCTTCAACGTCGCCCCGCACGCCATGCCGCCGCCGGGCCGGGGACCGGGAGCAGACGCGGAGGCAGCCGCGGCCCAACCTCCGGCTCCTCAGCAGGGCTCGCGAGCCAAGCCGGCTCCAATGGCGCCGCCAGCACCCGGCAGCCGCGCTGGCCCCGCCCCCTGTGACGTCACGGGACCCGACCACCGCCCGGCGGAGGGGGAGAAGCCGGAAGAGGCCTGCGCTGGGCAGCCCGGCAGCCGCGCTCCGGCCCGCGGTGCCTCCCCCACCCCCGCTGAGGAATTGGAACGGTCTGGGCGGAGAGCTCGGTCGCCAAGCAACCGCGGGAAGGCCCCCACCCCCGCCTCCGCCCCTCCCGGGGTCCCATCCTCCCCCACCCCCGCCGCCCCGCGTGCCCCCTGCTCCTCGTGCCGCCGCGCCGGGGTGGCCCCCGCGTGCCTTGCACCTGCGCGGCAGGGGCGTGGGGGAGGGGGCGCCCCGAGAGGCCCGGCTGGCGAGGGCGCGGGCGCGGGCGCGGGGGTCGTGGCTTGGGGTCCGTTAAGGCTCCTTCTATCTAGGCCGCTCTCGTCCCCGAGGTGGAAGAGAGGGGCGTTCCTGAAGGTCTTCCAGGGCCTTCCCGAGTCGCGCTTAAGCAGAACCTGAGATCTGAGGATGGACTTTAAGGGGGGGGTCCCCCAAGCGCGTGGAACTGCGTGCAGAATTGTGAGGGTGCATCTGGGGACGGATGGTCCAGATCTCCGGCAGCTCATCAAAGGGGTCTGCTCCTCAAAATAGTTACACACACACACACACACACACACCCGGCTTCAATCATCCTGGAATGGTGTCAGAGTGTTAAGAACTTAAGCTGGCAACCGATTTGCCAGTCTCCGCATCCGACCTGGCAGCTCAGTGCATCCTCGGGTCTATGAGATTTCTTCGCAGCCGTGACAGCTGTGAAATGCTTTTTGAAAAAAAAAGGAAGGAAGGAAGGAAGGAAGGAAGGAAGGAAGGAAGGAAGGAAGGAAGGAAGGAAGGAAGGAAGGAAGGAAGGAAGGAGAAATGCTTTTTGATAAATTCTGGGAAGAGGCATAGATAACAGGAGGGGTCCACTCTGTGGATTCCTGGGAAGCAGGTCAAACGCTTTCAAATGATCACCAAGGAATCTGGGTTCCAAAGAAGGTTAAAACCTTTCTACAACTCCTCATATACGTTGAATAATGGCCATTTCTCCTGGGATCTGTTGGCTTCGACGTAGCTCTGGGATTTCCCAGTACAGTTCAAGTTTCGGATACTTTGTTCTAATACGCCATATGCCAGGCCAAAGTACCCCAATAGTTGAGTTGAAAAATGTGATCATACTACCTCAGTCCCATTCTTTATCCTTTTTCTATTGCCCTTGTCTGGATCTCCCCCAGTTTCTCCAGCTCTTCTAATGATCCAAACACAGGTCAAGTTTTGTTTTTTGTTTTTTTTTTTTTTTTGTATTTATCTTTGACAAATAGCAGAAACAACTCAAAGATGACTGAACATACCAGACGTCGAGTTTATTTCGTTCCGTTTCTTTTTCACAAGGACATAAGGAAGGTTTATGATGGGCTAGAAAACTAGAAATAGAATATTAGAGCCAAACTAAAGAAGAGATCACAATTACCCTAAAGTTAAATATGCTTGTGACTGAATCTGAAACAGTTCTGAGCTTCCTGGCTGCCAGGGTAAAAATGAAAACATCGTATGTGACATCTAAAAGGAATTACTGCAACAGAGGAGACAGACCATACTTTTTTTTTTTCATAGCTAAAAATTCTAATTCTAAAGGTAGTTGCTCACATGACTTTATTAGGAACCAGTGAATGGGGACACCTGGGTGGCTCAGCGGTTCAGTGCCTGCCTTTCGCTCAGGGTGTGATCCTGGAGTCCTGGGATGGAGTCCTCACATCAGGCTCCGTTCATGGAGGCTGCTTCTGCCTCTGCCTATGCCTCTGCCTCTCTCTCTCTCTCTCTTTCTCTCTCTCTCTCTGTCTCTCATGAATAAATAAATAAAATCTTAAAAAAAAAAAAAGGAACCAGTGAAGGATGTAACAAAGCAATGAAGAAGATTTGAACAACAAATGCAAAAGCAAAATCCATATAGATAAGTCTTGTTATGCCCAATAAAAGCCAAGAACATAAAAGCAACCTAGTGATGACTGTTTTTTAAGGGGCTTGTCTAATGTGTAAATTGTTTCTGTGGTCTAAAGTGGTCCAAAGTTAGAGCTTAGAATGTTTGAAAAGTGTGTCCCCTGGGTCATCATTAACAGCATTTTTTTCTAGCTAGGGTTTTGCTAAGTGCTTTGATAATCAGTCTCTTCTCTATGACCCTTTAAAACTTTGAGTGTGCCTTGTAATAGTGTTTTAAAACAGGAAGTTATAATTTGTTTACATATTTGACTGTGCATCAAAACTATAAGTTCCTTGAGAATAATAACCAGTCTTCATTCATCTGTGTTTCCCCATCCCAGCACAATGCTTGACTACAGTGGGGGTAGGCATAGGATAAATATTGGTCGAATGAATAAATGGTAATTATTTTGAGGTTGTTCTTTCCGTCCCTGAAAGTTGATAGTCCACATTGCTGAATGAGGGTGGATTCAAATGATTCAGAAACCAAACAAGTAGGTGATATATCCTATATTATAAGTTGCAGTTGACAGTGGTCCAACCAGCGAGATATCCTTGAGGGAAGCAGATAGGCTGCACACCACCCTGTGTGGTGTCTCCTTATGGGATTACCACAGTACAGGTGTGCATTGCTTTGCATATCCTGACAGTTGACCAGTCATACACACGCACATGCATATACACACATTACTCACTACCAGGCACTCTGCTATCATGGTTGAAGCTACTATGGTATGAAGAGAGACATGGTCCCCGTCCCCCTAGAGCTCCCAGTGTGTTAGAGATGGCAGACATTAATCAAATCATCACAACAACAAATATATAATCACAAACTGTGACAAGGACTGTATGGAAAAGGGCAGAAAATGATGAGAGAGTACAACAGACATCTTAACTGATCTTGGAGAGCAGTGAAGACCTCCTGAAGAAGTGACATTTGAGTTCGGTGTTAACTGAGCAAAGACAGGTTGGGAACATCTCAATCTGAAGGGACAGCATCCAGTATTTGTTATTTAAAAAAAAAAAAAAAAAAAAAAGACCACAATGTGTTTGAAGAATCAAAGGAAGTCTCAAGTGGCTGTGGTACAAAGCACAAATGCAGAGTCAGGAGAGAAAAAACTGATGAGAAAGGTAAGAGCCTGATGACTTAGTCCCCTGTTGGCTGCCAAGAACTTTTTTACCTTTATCTTTCTTTTTTTTCTTTTTTTTTTTTTTTTTTTTTTTTTTTTTAGAGAGAGAGCACATACCCAGGAGCTCGGGGGCAGGACAGAGGGAGAATCCGAAATAGGCTCCACACCCAGCACAGAGCCCAATACAGAGCTTGATCTCAAGACCCTGAGATCATGACCTGAGCTAAAATCAAGAGTCAATGCTGAACCAACTGAGCCACTCTTTCTTAAGGATAGTGAGAAGCCACTTCGGGGGTTAAGGTGGGAACAAGGGGATCCCTGGGTGGCTCAGTGTTTTAGCTCCGCCAGGGTATGATCCTGAAGGATTGAGGGGATTGAGTCCCAAGTCTGGCTCCTTGCATGGAGCCGGCTTCTCCCTCTACCTGTGTCTCTACCTTTCTCTCTTTCTCTGTGTCTCTCATGAATAAATAAATGAAATCTTAAAAAAAAAAAAAAAAAAAAAAAGAGGTAGGAACAAAAGAGCTGAAGTGTGGTTAGATTTACATTTGAAAAGATTCCTAGCTGCTGTATTGAGAACTGGTTGGAGGAGAGCTGGGGTGGATGAAGATCAGTAGAGGTTATTAGATCTGTCCAGATGCATACCTTGTAGTATTAGTTTTATACAATTACAAGGAACCTCCCACTTCCTGGCACACACAGTTCTTTCATATCCCCACCTGCGGGTGTTTCTACACTAGTTCATCCTGTGAAAGCTCCGAAGTCGGTCTCAGGCTCTGTTTCCTGGTACCAACAGTTCTCTGACCCAGGGGCATGGCAGGGCTAAAAAGATGGGGATGGGAGTGAAAAGAAAGAAGGATATCACCTTCGAGAATCTTCCCGGATTCTTTGCCTACAGTTTTCTTTCTTTTTTCTTTTTTTCTTTTTCTTTTTGCCTACAGTTTTCAAAGGAGTTGTCTATATTTGCTGTCTCCTTTACATGCTTCCTACTCACCAAGCATTAACCCACATCAGTCTAATTTCTGCCCCTCCCATTCCACTAAAACAGGTAAAGTCACCAATGATCTCCAAGCTATGGAGAGAAGCAGACTGACATGAGCAAAGTTTGGAAGATAAAGTGGACAGAGGCGCCTGGCTGGCTCAGTCAGAAGAGCATGTGACTCGATCTTGGGAATGTGAGTTCAAGTACCAGGTTGGGTGTAGAGGTTACTAAAAAAGATGTTAACTTTAAAAAATAATAAAGTTTAAAAAAACAAACAAAAGATAAAATGAACAGAACTTGGTGAAGATTAGGCCTGGAGGTGGGAGAGATTAAGAACTCAGATATGCCTTTTTCCCAGTGTCATTTTCCCAGAACATTTTTATCAGGTAAGGATCAGACTGGGGAGAAAGATATGCATAGTTTTGTAGATGTTGAGTTAGAGGTCCCTTTAAAGGGTCATGTGAGATTCTCAAGTGGGGAGTGTGTGTGTAAATCTGTGGGTCTGGCAGCCCCGGTGGTGCAGCGGTTTAGTGCCGCCTGCAGCCGGGGGTGTGATCCTGGAGACCTGGGATCAAGTCCCACATCGGGCTTCCTGCATGGAGCCTGCTTCTCCCTCTGCCTGTGTCTCTGCCTCTCTCTCTCTCTCTATGTGTGTGTCTCTATGAATAAATAAATAAAATCTTTAAAAAAAATATGTGGGTCTGGAATTCACAAGTCTGGCTGGAGAAAAACCTAGAGTCATTAGTGTAGAAATGGTAATTGAAGTTATAGTAGAGGCAGCTGGGATGGTCTAGGCTAGGAATTCTTAGCCATTTTAAAATATATTTTATTTTATTTTTAAGATTTTATTTATTCACAGGGAGAGAGAGGGAGACAGCAAGCACAAAAAGGGGAAGCGGCAGAGGGAGAGGGAGAAGCAAGCTCCCCACTGAGAAAGAAGCCCAGGGACCCTGGGGCAGGACCTGAGCTGAAGGAAGACCCTCAACCAACTATACCACCCAGGCACCCAAAATGTTTTAATTTTAAGTAATCTCTATATGTACCATGAGGCTCAAACTTATAACCCCAAGATCAAGCATTGCATGCTCCACAGACAAAGCCAGCTAGGCACCCTTCTTAGCCTCTTAGCCATTTTTCTCAATGTGTATATATATATATATATATATATATATATATATATACACATATATTAATTTTTGAATAGTCTAAACATTGGATACTAATAGACTACCTGGAAAGATATAATATTTATCCATTAGATATTAATAAACGATTGGCAACTATATAATATAAAGGCTAAAAAATCTTTTTTTTTCTTTTAGGCTAAAAAATCTTGAGATTGAAGAAACATACTGCAAAGGGAGTTCTTTTTCTTTTTCTTTTTTTTTTTTTTTTTTAGATTTTATTTATATATGAGAGATACACAGAGAGAGGCAGAGACACAGGCAGAGGGAGAAGCAGGCTCCCTGTGGGGAGCCTGATATGGGACCCAATCCCAGGACTCCAGGATCATGACCTGAGCCAAAGGCAGACGCTCAACCACTGAACCACCCAGGCATCCCTCTTTTTCTTTTAATTGTTAAAATTTTTAAGTAATCTCCACACTCAAGGTGGGGCTCAAACTCCCAAAATAAAGAGTTACATGCTCTACCAACTGAACCAGCCAGCCACCCCAGAAAATTCTAGTAGCCTGAAACAAAGAGTATCAAATTATCTGAGCAAGACCCAGGAATTGGGGGGAGTCAGAAGAGAAGTGGTAAAATCCATCCAAAGGTTTCATGTGAGTGGAGAATGGGAAAGTAAAAGTATTCTAAAATATCACATCTTAAGTTAGGGGAAGAGATGGAAGAGTTGAGGGAAGAAAGGCAAATAGTTGGTATTTTTTTATATGACAGTAGAAAAAATTTGTTTTCAATAATAAACTTAGGGAAAGGAAAAGAAATCATAAATACAATGAGAAAGTGTGATAGAACTCAAAGATTAACAAGAAAAGGAAAAAGGGGTAACATGGTAATTTGATAAAACCAGAGGAATCAGCAAAGTAAAATACATAAAAAACATAATATCAATTGACAGAACTGAGTGGTATCAATTGCCATAATTGTAAATAAACAGAACTTCCCCTGAAAGATTGTCGGATTGAGTTAAAAATGCACCCAACTCTGTACTGCATATAAGAATCAGATTTAAAAATGCAGTGCCAGGGGGGCTCAGCGGTTGAGCGTCTGCTTTGGGCTCAGATTGTTATCCTGAGGTCCTGGGATCAAGTCCCGCATCGGGCTCCCCGTGGGGAGCCTGCTTCTCCCTCTGCCTGTGTCTCTGCCTCTCTCTCTGTGTCTTTCATGAATAAATAAATAAAGTCTTAAAAAATAAATAAAGAAAACAAAATGCAGTGATATAGGGGTCCCTGGGTGCGGGGTTGATTAAGCAGCTGACTTGTGGTTTCAGCTCAGGTGGTGATCTCAGGGTCATGAGATGGGGCCTGAGTAGGGCTCTGTGCTCAAGGTGGAGTCTGCTGGAGAGTCTCCCTCTCCCTTTGCTCCTCACCACCCCCTCCATGCACACTTTCTCTCTTTGTTTTTCTCACTCTCAAATAAATAAATAAATCTTGAAAAGAAAAATGCAGTAATAAAAGATGAAAATAAGGAATGGGGAAGGCAAATCCAGCAAATACTAAGTAAGGGGAAGGCAGAAGCAGCAATGTTAATATCAGGAGGAGTCTAAAGAAAAAGCATTCAGTGGGATAATGTGATATAACAATAAAAACCATAATTTAAGAATTTTTAGTAATTATAAACTAAACAACATGGCAGCTAATTATATAAAGCACAAACTACTAGAGGGTGACTAAGTGACTCAGTTGGTAGAGCATGCAGGTCTTGGTCTCTGGGTCATGAGTTCAAAGCCCATGTTGGGCATAGAGCCCAGCTAAAAAAAAAAAAAACTATTAGAAAGGCAAAGAGAACTTTTTTTTTTTTTTAAACTTTTTTTTATTTGTTTATGATAGTCACAGAGAGAGAGAGGCAGAGACACAGGCAGAGGGAGAAGCAGGCTCCAGGCACCGGAAGCCCGACGTGGGATTCGATCCCGGGTCTCCAGGGTCGCGCCCCGGGCCAAAGGCAGGCGCCAAACCGCTGCGCCACCCAAGGATCCCCAGGCAAAGAGAACTTGATAGAAATACAACCATATTGTGAATAAACAGATATAGTATGAATAATAGACAAGAACATAAAGGAACTGAATAATTGAATAAACAATTTTGATTTTTTAAAAAGATTTTATTTATTTGAGAGAGAAAGAGCTTAAGTGGGGGGAGGGTCAAAGAGACAAGTGGACTCCCCACTGAGCAGGGAGCCCAACATAGGACTTGATTCCAGGAGCCTGAAATCATGACCAGAGCCAAAGTCAGATGCTTGACCGACTGAGACACCCAGGCAACCCTAAACAAATTTGATTTAATAGTCATTTATGGATCCTAATATCCATTGAATGGAGAATATCCTTTTTTTATATGCACATGAATCATTTACAAAGTTAGACCATTTACTTGTGTCACAAAGAAAACATTAATGCATTTTTTTCAAAAGCAAGTTTATAGAACACACTTTAATTATAATCCAATGAAATTAGAAATACATAATAAAAAGGTGATAGAGGGGGTGTCTGACTGGCTCAGTCAATAGAATGTCCAACTCTTAATCTTGGGGTTGTGAGTTCGAGCCCAACATTGGGTGTAGAGATTATTTTTAAAAAATTAATTAAGGGCAGCCCAGGTGGCTCAGTGGTTTAGTGCTGCTTTCAGCCTAGGGCCTGATCCTGGAGAACTGGGATTGAGTCCCACATCGGGATCCCAGCATGGAGCCTGCTTCTCCCTCTGCCTGTGTCCCTGACTCTCTCTCTCTCTCTGCATGTATTTCATGAATAAATAAATAAAATCTTTAAAAAAATTAATTAATTAGAAAAAAAGGTGATAGGAAAATCTTTGGATGCCTGGAAATTAATAAGCATATTCCTAGATAACATGGAAATCAAAGAGGAAATAAAAATTGAAATTGTAAACTAGAAAGCAATACAAAAAAAAGAACATTTTATTAAAACCTATATACAGCAAACACTTCCTTTTGTAGTCAGAGAAAATTTTATAGCCTTGGTGCCTTTAATATTGAAAATGAAATACTGGGTGCCTGGATGGCTCAGTCAGTTAGGTGTCTCCTTCTCCCTCTGCCCTTTCCCACTGCTCAAGAGCTCTTTCTCTCTCTCTCACTCTCTCAAATAAATAAATAAAATCTAAAAAAGAAAGTAAATGAAATACTAAAAAGAATACATGAACTTAAAATTCATCCTAAGAAATTGGAAAGACAAACTAAAATAAAATAGGAAGAAATTATTGATAGAAGAGCTCAGATAATATAAAACAAAAACTAGTAAAAAGGATGAATAAAGTGAAAGCTTTTTTGTTTAAAGAATAATAAAACCAGTAAACTTGAAAGTTTCACTAAGGAAAAGAAAGTCAAAATATTAGGAATGAGAAGACAGTCATACATACAGAAGAGATGAAAAATTTAGAATACTACTTGCAACTGATGGCAAAACATTTGAAAAGTTAACAGAAATAGTTAATTTCTAATTAAATTATAAATTATACATATTAACTTTAAAAATAGGAAAACTATAATATACCATTCATCAGAAAAGAGATTTGAAAGGTAATTAAAAATCTACCATTTAATAAAAAGATCAGGGACACCTGGTTAGCTCAGTTGGCACAGCATGCAACTCTTGATCTCAAAGAAGTGAGTGTGAGCCCCACATTGAGTAGAATGATTACTTAAAAAAAATTAAAATACAAAAAAATAAAAGAATCAGAACCTGATGGTTTTCCAATTCAGTTTTATCAAACCTTTTAAGTACACATGATTCCACTGGTATTTCACCTACTAGTCCAACCAAAATTTAGGAAACTCCTCAATGCATTTTATGAAGCTGACATAATTTTAAAACCAAAGCATGATAAAGATAGTTCCAAAAGAAAAAGAAAGAAAGAAAGAAAGAAAGAAAGAAAGAAAGAAAGAAAGATAGTTCCAAAAGAACTATTGCTCACCTTTAATGAATAGAGGCAAAAATTCCAAATAAAATATTTGCAAGTTAAATTCAATACACAAAAGTAACACACTGTGACCTAACTGGGTTATATCAAACATATAAGGGCGATTAGAATATCAGGAAATATAATTCATAAACTTCATGAATCAAAGAAGAAAAGCCTTAAGATCATATCAGTAGATGCTGAAAAGGGTCTGAATAAAATTCAATAGCCATTCTTAATAAGAATGCACAGTTTTCTCTAATCATATGCCAAAAGCAAGCTTGCCCTGTCATTTAAGGGCACAGGCAAATTCAAGTTCTCTAAAATACATAACAACCACATTAATGAAAATAAATAATGAAAAGAAAAAATATTTAACATTAAGAAATGGAGAGAAATTACTTAAACATGAAAAATACTGTTTAACCAATAGACAGTAGCATTCCAAATGGTGAAATTCTCAAGCTATTTTGATTAAAACTAGACAGAGATGACCACAAAGACCAATGTTATTAAATATTGCCTTGGAGTTACTATCATAGGGATTAAAACAAGATAAGACATTGTATAAATATTAAAAAAGATGAAATACTAATTGTGCTGATATCAAAAATGAAAAAAAAACTAGAATTAAGAAAATTTGATAAGGCAGGTGGCTACAATATAAATATATTTTTTAATTTTAATTTAATTTATTTTTTTTAAGATTTCATTTATTCATGAGAGACAGAGAGAGGGAGAGACATAGGCAGAGGGAGAAGCAGGCTTCCTGCAGGGAGCCCAACACAGGACCCAATCCCAGGACCCTAGGATAACAATCTGTGCCACCGGCAGATGCTCAACCACTGAGCCACCCAGGAGTCCCTATTTTATTTTTGGAGAGACAGAAAGTAAGTATGAGTGGGGGTGGGGTAGTGGGGGGAGGAGCAGACAAAGAGAAAATCCCAAGCAGGCTCTGCTGTCAGCACAGAGACTGACCTGGGACTCGAGCTCACATCCCTGAGATCATGACCAGAGCCAAAATCAAGAGCTGCACATTCAACCGACTGAGTCACATAGGCACCCCAAGGTAAATATTTTTTAAAAACACAATAGTGTGGGTGTGTCCAACTCTTGATTTTGGCTCAGTCATGATTTCAGGGTCATGAGATCAAGTCCCACATTGGGTTTCATGCTAAGCATGGAGTCTTAAGATTCTCTCTCCCCCCTCTCCCTCTGCCCTTTGCCCTTGCTTGTGCTTCTTGTTATCTCTCTCTAAAATAAAAATATATTTTTTAATTTTTATTTATTTATGATAGTCACAGAGAGAGAGAGGGAGAGAGGCAGAGACACAGGCAGAGGGAGAAGCAGGCTCCATGCACCGGGAGTCCGACGTGGGACTCCATCCCGGGTCTCCAGGATCGCGCCCTGGGCCAGAGGCAGGGGCCAAACCGCCGCGCCACCCAGGGATCCCAATAAAAATAATTTTTAAAAAAGCAATAATTTTTTTCTGTACTTAAGGTAAACAGCTGCATGGGGAACCTGGCTGTCTCAGTTGGGTAGAGTGTAACTCTGGATGTCAGGGTTGTGGGTTCAAGCCCCACGTTGTATGTATATATCACTTGAAAATAAAATCTTTTTTAAAAGAAGGTGAACAACTACAAATGAAAATGGAAAAAATTTTTTCTTGGGACACCTGGGTGGCTCAGCAGTTGAGTGTCTGCCTTTGGCTCAGGGTTTGATCCCAGAGTCCTAGGATGGAGTCCCACATCAGGCTCTCTGCAGGGATCCTGCTTCTCCCTCTGCCTATGTCTCTGCCTCTCTCTCTCTCTCTGTGTCTCTCATGAATAAATAAATAAAATCTTTTTTTAAAGATGTTCAAAGATTTTATTTATTTATTCATGAGACACACACACAGAGAGAGAGAGAGAGAGAGAGAGAGGCAGAGGCAGAGACACAGGAAGAGGGAGCAGCTGGCTCCATGCAGGGAGCCAGACGTGGGACTCGATCCCGCGTCTCCAGGATCATGCCCTGGGCCGAAGGCTGCGCTAAACCACTGAGCCCCCCAGGCTGCCCAATAAAATCTTTTAAAAAAAGAAAGAAAGAAAAACTTTATTCTCAGCATTATAAAATATCTAGGAACACACCAAATCTCTTAGGAACATTGATGCAAAAATTCTCAGTGAAACACTAGCAAACAGAATTCAGCAGCATATTAAACGGAGCCATGAGCAAGTGGAATGCAAGGGTGGTTCAACATATGAAAATTGGTTAATGTAATACACCACAGCCAAAAAATGAAACAAAAAATCCAAATGACCATCTCAAATGATGCAGGAAGAGCATTGACAAAATTCAGCATCCTTTCCTGATAACAACACCCAACAAAATTAGAAGGAAATTACCTCAACATATTAAAAAGAACATATGACAAACCCACAGCAAATGTCATACCCAATAGTAGAAGAATAAAATTTTTCTTTCATGGGATGCCTGGGTGGCTCAGTGGTTGAGCCTCTGCTTTTGGCTCAGGGCATGATCGGGGTCGCCAGAAGGAGTCCCATATCGGGCACCCAGCAGGGAGCCTGCTTCCGTCTCTGGCTCTCTCTGTCTCTCCGTCTCTCATGGATAAATAAAGAAAATCTTAAAAAAATTTTTTTTTCCTCCAAGATCAAGCATCAGGCAAGGATGCTCACTTTTACCACCTCTGTTCAACATAGTATCAGAAGTTCTAGCCAACACAATTAGATAAGAAAAATAAATTAAATGAAAGGCATTCAAAATGCAAAAGAAGAGATAAAATTATTTCTGTTTGCTGATGATATGATCTTATACGTAGAACAACCTAAAGACCCTACAAAAAAAGATGTTAGAACAAATAAATGAATTTAGCTAAATAGCAGGATACAAAGTCAACACACAAAATCATTTATACATGGACAGTGAAGTTTCTGAAAAGGAAATTACAAAAACAATTCCATTTACATAGCATTGAAAAATAAAATAATTAGGAATTGGGGCATCTGGTGACTCAGTTAGTTAAGTGCCCCACTCTTGATTTTGGCTCAGGTCATGATCTCAGGGTCATGACTGAGCCCAATGTTGAGCTCCAAGTTCAGTGCGGAATCTGCTTGAGAGTCTCTCTCTCTTTCCCTCTGTCCCTCCCCCCCACACCTGAATTCTCTCTCTCTCAAATAAATTAATATTTCTTCTTTAAAAAATCTTTTAAAAAATAGTAGGAATTAATCAAAGACGTGAAAAATTTGTGCAATGCAAATTACACAAAACATTGCTGAAAGAAATTAAGGAAGACATAAATACGTGGAAACATGTTCCATGTTCATAGACTGGAAGACTTAATATTGTTAAAACACCAATACTACCCCAAAACAATCTACAATTTAAATGTAATTCTATCAAAATCCCAATAACATTATTTGGCTGAGATAGAAAAACCCATCCTAAAGGCACCTGGATAGGTCAGTAGTTGAGCATCTGCTTTTGGCTCAGGTCATGATCCCGGGACCCTGGGGTTGAGTCCTGCAGCAGGCTCCCTGCTTCTCCTTCTGCCTATGTTTCTGCCTCTCTCTGTGTGTCTCTCATAAATAAATAAATAAACAAACAAATAAATAAATAAATAAAATCTTAAAAAAAAAAAAAAAAAAACACCCATCCTAAAATTCAGATGGACTCTAAGGGGACTCCAAAAACCAAAACAGGGCAGCCTGGGTGGCTCAGCGGTTTAGCGCTGCCTTTGGCCCAGGGTATGATCCTAGAGACCTGGGATTGAGTCCCACATCGGGCACCCTGCAGGGAGCAGGGAGCCTGCTTCTCCCTCTGCCTGTGTCTCTGTGTCTCTCATGAATAAATGAATAAAATTTATTTTAAAAAATGATTTGTAGGGGATCCCTGGGTGGCGCAGCGGTTTGGCGCCTGCCTTTGGCCCAGGGCGCGATCCTGGAGACCCGGGATCGAATCCCACATCGGGCTCCCGGTGCATGGAGCCTGCTCTCCCCCTCTGCCTGTGTCTCTGCCTCTCTCTCTCTCTCTGTGACTATCATAAAAAAAAAAAATGATTTGTGAAAAGGGTGCCAAGACCATTCAAGAAGGAAAGAATAATCTTTTTTAAAAAATATTTTATTTATTTATTCATGAGAGACACACAGAGAGGCAGAGACACAGGCAGAGGGAGAAGCAGGCTCCATGCAGGAAGCCTGATGTGGGACTTGATCCTGGGACTCGGTGAACATGCCCTGAGCCAAAGGCAGACAGACACTCAACTGCTGAGCCACCCAGGTGTCCCGCAAGAATAATCTTTTCATCAAATGGTACTGGGAAAAGTGGGTATCCATATGCCCACTTTTAGCATATGGATACTAAAGAGTGGGCCTTTACCTAACACCATTTATAAAAATTAACTCAAAATGGATTATGACCTAAATGTAAGACATAAAATAATAAAATTCTTAGAAGAAAATATAGAACAGGGATCCCTGGGTGGCGCAGCGGTTTAGCGCCTGCCTTTGGCCCAGGGCGCGATCCTGGAGACCCGGGATCGAATCCCACGTCGGGCCCCCGGTGCATGGAGCCTGCTTCTCCCTCTGCCTATGTCTCTGCCTCTCTCTCTCTCTCTCTCTGTGACTATCATAAATAAATAAAAACTTAAAAAAATTAAAATATAAAAAAAAGAAAATATAGAACAAAAACTTCATAACCTTGGATTTGGCAATGACTTCTTAGATATGACACCAAAGGCACTGATAACAAAAGAAATGAACTACATGAAAATTTTAAAAGTTTGCACATCAAAAAACACTATCCACAGAGTAAAAAAGCAACTCACAAAAGGGGAGAAAATATTTGCAAATCATACATCTGATAAGAGATTAATATCTAGAATGCATAGAGAATTTCTAAAACTCAACAAGAACAAAAAACCTGATTCAAAAATGGGCAAAGGGACGGCATCTGTGGCTCATTTGGTTGGGCATCTGTCTTCGACTCTGGTCATGATCCCAGAGTCCTGGGATTGAGCCCCGAGTCAGGCTCCCTGCTCAGCAGAGTGTCTGCTTCTCCTTCTCCCTCTGCCCCTCTTTTCCACTCATGCTCTCTCTCTCTCTCTTTCAAATACATAAATAAAATATTTTAAAAAATAGACAAATGATTGGCATAGACATTTCTCCAAAAAAGATATATTGATGGCCAATATTCCCATGAAAAGAGGCTCAACATCATTAATCATTAAGGAAATGCAAATCAAAACTATAAGGGATACCACCTCACACCCATTAGGACAGCTAATAAGAAAAATAGAAAATATCAAACGTTGGCAAGGATGTAGAGAAATTGGAACTCTTGTGCGCTGTTGATAAGAATGTAAAATAAGGTAGCCACTGAAGAAAATAGTATGGTAGTTGTCACAAAGTTAAACATGGAATTACCATATGATCCAGCAATTCCACTTTTGAGTATATTCAAAGAGTTGAAAACAGGGTCTTTTTTTTTTTTTTTAAAGATTTTATTCATTTGTTTGACAGAGAGAAATAATGAGAGAGAGCACAAACAGGGAGAACAAGAGAGGGGAAGTAGGCTCCCCACTGAGCAGGGAGCCCAACTCGCGGGGCTCAATCCCAGAACCCTGTGATCATGACCTGAGCTGAAAGCAGACACAACTGAGTGAGCCACGCAGGCACCCCAAAAACAGAGTCTTGAAGAGATATTTATACACCCATGTTTTTAGCAGCATTATTCACAATAGCCAAAACATGGAAGCAACTCAAGTGTCCACTGACGAATGAATGGATAAGCCAAATGTGGTATATACAAGCAGTGAAATATTTTCAGCCTTAAAAAGCAAGGAAATTCTTAAAAAGTAAAAAATAAAAAATTCAAGAAAAAAATTTTTTAGAAAAGGAAGGAATTTCTACAATATGTTACAACATGGATGAACTTTGAGGATATTACGCTCAGTGAAATAAGCCAGTCATAGAAAGACAAATACTGTATAAGTCCACTTTTGTGAGGTACTTAGAATAGTCAAGGTCATAAAGACAGTAGGTATAAAGGTGGTTGCCAGAGGTGGAGGGGAGGAGAGATTGGGGAGTTATTGTTTAATAGGTATAGAGTTTCAGTTTTGGAAGATGAAAATGTTATGGAGTGGATGGTGGTGATGGCTGCACAGCCCTGTAGATGAACTTAATGACATTGAACCATGCACTTAAAAATGGTGAAGTTGAGGCTGGGTGTGTGACTCTTGATCTCAAGGTCATAAGTTTGAGCCCCATGTGGGGAGATTACAAAAGTAAATAAAGAAGAGATTACAAAAATAAATAAACTTAAAAAAATGGTTAAGGTGACAATTTTTGTTTCTTAATGTTTGATTTTTGAAATTCCAGTATAATTAATATATACTGTTATATCACTTAAGGTGGTAAATTTCATGTTATGTGTTTTGTCATAATGAAAAAAACACTTAAAAATAAGTTGAAGAACAACAAAAAAGAGATGAATAAGTTGAATAAAATCACAGGCCATATACGAAGAACATGGTGAAATCTTATTGAACAACATAAAATTGGAGCTAGACAAAAAGGAAGTTATTTGTTCTCAGGTAACAATGTTATAAAAACAAAAAAATAATAAATAATAAATAATAAATAAATAAATAAAAATAAAAACAAAAAAATATTTTATTTTTTTTTAATTTTTTTTAATTTATTTATGATAGTCACATAGAATGAGAGAGAGAGAGGCAGAGACACAGGCAGAGGGAGAAGCAGGCTCCATGCACCGGGAGCCCGACGTGGGATTCGATCCCGGGTCTCCAGGATCGCGCCCTGGGCCACAGGCAGGTGCCAAACCGCTGCGCCACCCAGGAATCCCACAAAAAAAATATTTTAAAATTATTTATATTTAATGAAATTCTAGTTAAAATTCTGACAGGCAGGTTTTTTTGAAATACATTGGATTGTATTGGTAAAATAATCTGAAATCCACATGGAAGAATGTATGCCTTACAATAACCAAAGAAAGCACAAAATTAAGTATAGTGAAGGGGGGGGCCACTTGCTTAACCAGATGTCAGAATATTCATAAAACTGCTGTAATCAGAGTAACGTAATGTTGGCATAGGACTAGTTCAGTGGAAAATAATAGAAAAATCTAAAAGTAGATCTTAGTGTATTAGACAGTTCAGCATGTGACAATGGTATCATTTGTCACAGAGAGAAAACATGGTTTCTTTAGTAAAAGATGCTGTTGAACTGGTTCTGTATATGGAAGAAAGGAATTTTTTTAAAAAAGATTTATTGATTTATTCGGGGGGCGGGGGGGACAGAGACACAGGCAGAGGGAGAAGCAGGTTCCATGCAGGCAGCCTGACGTGGGACTCAATCCCGGGTCTCTAGGATCACACCCTGGGCTGCAGGTGGTGCTAAACCGCTGTGCCACCGGGGCTGCCGGAAAGGAATTTTTTTTAAGAGAGACAGACTACATGTGGGGAGGAACAAGAAGAGGGAGAGAGAGAACCCCAAGAAGGCTCCACACCCAGTGCACAGCCCGACTTGGGGCTCAGTCTCACGACCCTGAGATCATGACCTCAATTTGAAATCAAGAGTTGGAGGCCTAACTGACTGAGTCATCCAAGGGTCCCTGGAAGAAAATAATTTGACCCCTATCCTACACAATGTCAGTATATGGCTTAAATATTTACAATTACATGTAAAATGTAAAAAATAAACATGAAAACCTTATAAGAAATTGTAGGAGGGGATCTAATGTATTGCAACATGGTGATTATCGTTAATATACTTGAAGTTTGCTAAAAGAGTAGATTTTAAGTGTTCTCACTACATACAATGGTGACTATGTAAAGTGATGGATGTGTTTCTTAAATTTTTTCTTAAAGATTTTATTTATTATTTATTTCAGAGACAGTGAGTGAGTGAGAGAGAGCAAGTGAGTGCACACAAGTGCATAAGCAGGAGGAAGGAGAGGGAGAAGCAGACTCGCCAGCCATCAGGGAGCCCCATGCAGGGCTGGATCCCAGGACTCAGAGATCATGACCTAGGCTTAACCCACTGAGCCACCCAGGTACTCTTGAAGTGATGGGTGTGGTAATTACTTTGGTGATACTCATTTCAAAATCTATACATATACCATCACTTTTTTTTAAAAAAAAGATTTTATTTGTTTATTTTGAAAGAAAGAGAGAGGGCACAAGGACAAGTGGAGGGAGGGGCAGAGGCAGAGGGAGAATCTGACCCAGACTCCCTGCTGAGCACAAGCTCAATCTCAGGACCCTGAGATCATGACCTGAGCTGAAGTCAAGAGTTAGATGCTTAACTAACTAAGCCACCCAGGTGCCCCTCATCTTATACATTTAAAAAATTGTGTTGTATAACCTAAATATACAAATTTTTTTTTGACAACCACATACATCAATAAAACTGAGAAAAAAAAAAGATATCTTCCCTGGCAAAGTACCTGTATACAGTGCAGATGCTCAAAACATTTTAGTAAAATTTGGATATGTCACATAATTTAAAGAGAAAAACATTTTTTAAAAAGCAACTATTTTAACTTTGCACATATTTTATTTTTGAATTTCTTTTAAAGAGGGAGAAAGAGACAGAGAATCTTAAGCAGGCCCCATGCCCAGCGTGGAGCCCAATGCAGGGGTCAATCTCACCACCCTGAGATCATGACCTGAGCTGAAATCCAGAGTCAGACGCTTAACCAACGGAGCCATGTAGGCACCCCTTTTCTGTATATATTATTTATTTATTTTTTTATTTTTATTTTTTATTTTTTAAAGATTTTATTTATTCATGAGAGACACGCAGAGAGAGAGAGAGAGAGGCAGAGACACAGGCAGAGGGAGAAGCAGGCTCCAGGCAGGGAGCCCGATGTGGGACTCGATCCCAGGTCTCCAGGATCACACCCCAGGCTGAAGACAGCACTAAACCGTTGAGCCACCCAGGCTGCCCTGTATATATTTTTTAAAAAGAAAGAAAATGCAAGAGACCATATGTACAATCTAGGTATGAGGTAGACCAAGGCAGCAAACTCAGCTATTAGAAAAGAAAGGTAGGAGATGCCAGGCTGTTTCAGTGTGCAAATCATGCAACTCTTGATCTCTGGTCATGAGTTCAAGCCCCATGTTGGGTATAGAGCCTACTTAAAAAAAAAGGTAGTAACTACTTGACTAAATGATGTCTTTTTTTTTTTTTTTTTGGTGGTCAGCAAAACAAAGTTTATTGAGCACTAGTAAGTTTTATTGAGTGATAGTACAAAGCTCCCAAAGAAGGAGGGGACCTGAGAGGGTTGCTCCTAAATAAAGCTTTTTTTAAAAAAAAATATTATATTTATTTATTCATGAGAGACACAGGCAGAGACATAAGCAGAGGGAGAAGCAGGCTCCTTGCAAAGAGCCTGATGTGGGACTGGATCCCAGGACCCCGGGATCAGGACCTGAGCCAAAGGCAGACACTCAATCACCGAGCCACCCAGGTGTCCCTAAATAAAGCCTTTTATTTTATTTTTTAAAATATTTTATTTATTTATTCATGAGAGACAGAGAGAGAGAGAGAGAGAGGCAGAGACACAGGCAGAGGGAGAAGCAGGCTCCACGCAGAGAGCCTGATGTGGGACTCGATCCTGGGACTCCACAGTCGCGCCCTGAGCCAAAGGCAGATGCTCAACCACTGAGCCACCCAGGTGTCCCTAAATAAAGACTTTTAAATGAATCATGCAAAAATTTGGGGGGGGGGCATGCAACAGAGTGAAAAGAGGGTTAACATTTATGTATTTTAAAATAAAGATTTAGGGGATCCCTGGGTGGCTCAGCGGTTTAGCGCCTGCCTTTGGCCCAGGGCACAATCCTGGAGTACCAGACGCTCCTGGTATAGCCTTATGGAAAGCACTCCAGCAACACCTATTAAAAATAAAAACATACCTTTTTATCTACAAATCTCACTTCTGGGTAGACATCCTATAAAAGAAAAGCACAGGACTCTATCTACAAGGATGTTTATTGCCCCATTGTTCACAGTGGCCAAACAACTGAGATTAAAGTACATGTTCATCATTCAAGCAGGGGTTGAAGAAAGCGTGGTACCTTTAATGCAGCTATTAAAAAGAATGGATCAGAAGTATGCAAATTTACATGGTAGGATTTTAAGAAGGAAATCAAGATATGGAGAATTTATGTAATTCCTCAAAGATCGCACATCTAGTAAAGAGTAGGACCAGGATCCAAAAAGTTTGGGTTCAGAGACCATGAATTTAGCCCCTGTATTGGGCTATTTCTGAGGGGAAGTAAATAGAAAGTTGGTAGAGGGTGACAAATAACAGGGAGAAAAAAGAGATACAGCTAAATACCACGAGTGTCAAAGGAGCGTGGAACAAAGGGGGATTAATCATCTGGTAGCAACTGTTTGCTCCCACCCCCCAAGACAGGACAGGACAGCAGAGACCACCCTTCCTAACTCGCAATGTGACATGAGTAGTGACTTTTCTTAGAGCACCAGAGGACACCCCGGCTTCTTCGCTGAGATGCAGAGCCTGTATCAGCAATGCTTTGGGTCTCCTTGCCATCCCTCTCTAGGCTGACCCCGAGTCTCCTCTCTGCTGGGTGGCTCTGCCTACCCCTGCCGCTGGCTGCTGCTTGTAGAGCTGAGATGTAGCAGAGGCCTCTTCTCTCTGGCAAATAGCTGAATGAGATGATTAAAACACAGATCTGGGGGAAAAAAAAAAACTAAACTAAAAAAAAGAAAAAAAAATACCCACACAGATCTGGGGACTGGGGAGATATGGGTTCAAATCCGAGCCCAGTTATTGCCCTCCGTGTGGAAGCCTAGGCCTGTCACAATCTCTGTGAACCCGGCTTGCTCACCTGTGAAATGAACCTAATCACAGGTGAATTACCAGAATTAGCTGAGAGAATGCATCTCCAGTGCTAAGTGCAGCAGCTCCTGTTACTAAAGTCAGAAAGTAAAAAAATAAATATAAATAAATAAATAAATAAATAAATAAATAAATAAATAATAAATAAACAAAGTCAGAAAGTAACTTTCGATGGGGGCACTTATACTCAGCTACCTTGCCTTTATTTTTCAACCCACAAACTTTCTTCCCGTCATTTGCTGTGAGACTCTGATAAGGAACCTGGGCATTGAACCACCATGTTTTGCTTACATATCCTCTAAAACAATTTTGAAAAATTGTGTGTGCTCTTGTGCATAAGATTTAGTTGTTATTTAAATGTTTTCATTCTTGGGTGCCTGGGTGGCTCAGTCAGTTAAGTGTCTGGCTTTTTTTTTTTTTAATTTATCTATTTATGATAGTCACAGAGAGAGAGAGAGAGAGAGGCAGAGACACAGGCAGAGGGAGAAGCAGGCTCCATGCACCGGGACCCCGATATGGGATTCGATCCCGGGTCTCCAGGATGGCGCCCTGAGCCAAAGGCAGGCGCCAAACCGCTGCGCCACTCAGGGATCCCTTCTTTGTTTTGTTTGTTTGTTTGTTTGTTTGTTTAATTTATTTGTGTCTGGCTTTGGATTAGGTTGTGATCTCGGGGTTCTGGGATCGAGGCTCTGCGCTCAGCAGGGAGTCTGCTTGTCTCTATCCCTCTGCCCCTAACCCTGCTTGTGCTCTGTCTCTCTCTCAAATAAAGAAATAACATCTTTAAAAAAAATAATAAATTCTTTTCATTCTAAGCTAAGTATTGCAAAGGATAGGATTTCCAGCATATTGCAAATATCAACACTTAAAAATTAAAAACCATTACATAATTGTTTTTGAATATATTGAATATTAAGTCAGATGTCAGAAATCAGCTTCACTGGGCCAAAAATCAAGAATCATTATAAATATAGTAAATATATTGAATCATTATAAAGTGACCTGGAAAGAGCCCTGACCAATAAGGACACTAGATCAGATAGTCCTTGACCAACCTCACCATATCCCTTTTCGGGGCATCTGACTATGCATGAAACGGTAGTCGAGACACAGAAGGAAAAAGCTCTAAGCAGAAGCAATAAGGTAGCAGCAGCATCTAGAATAAAGAAGAAACCAAGCAGGAGACAGAAGGAGAACGGGGACAGGAGCTATCAGTAGAAGCAGCAGGAAGTAGCAGGGGCAAGGACCGAGATGAACTGTGTCCAGAGAATGGAGGAGCAACTCGGGTAGGAAGCAATAGATGGCCTCCTGTGGATGGAGGGGAGAGGGGGTGACCCCTGGAGTTGGGTCTGTGCACTAGAGCTGGCACAGTATTCTGAATGGCAAAGAGCCAGGGTTCAGTTGCACAAAGCCTGAATATACAGCCCAGGATGCTTTCATGTGCCTTTTTTTTTTTTTAAGTAGGCTCCATGCCCAGTGTGAAGCCCAACATGGGACTTGAACTCATGACCGTGAAATCAAGACCTGAGCTGATATCAAGAGTTGGACACTCAACTGACTGAGCCACCCGGTGCCCCTGTTCTTGTGCCTCTTATCTGTGGTTCTGAACACCAAATTCCTGTTTCCTGTGGTAAGTTGGGGATGCTTTTGTTTCCTTTGGCCTAAAAGATGAAGGCACCAACACCAGGAGGGGGGTGGCAAGGAGCAGACCTCTGTAGTTGTGAAGAAGTGAATGTGGCAACCACAGCAAGGTGGTGACCGGTGAGAACCTTCTTCCTTTTGGTTGCAGGACAGCCTAGCGACTGGGAGTATATGCTGTGGAGCCAGATAGCCTGCATGTGAATTTGTCCTTGTTGCAGGATTTGGGGCAAATTTCTAGGCCTCAAATTTTTTTTTTTAAAGGTTTTACTTAGGGATCCCTGGGTGGTTCAGTGGTTTAGTGCCTGCCTTCGGCCCAGGGCCTGATACTGGAGACCCGGGATCAAGTCCCACGTCAGGCTCCCTGCATGGAGCCTGTTTCTCCCTCTGCCTGTGTCTCTGCCTCTCTCTCTCTCTCTCTGCATCTCATGAATAAATAAAATAATAAAAAAAAAGTTTTATTTATTTATTTGAGAGTGAGCGAGTGAGCAGGAGTAGGGCTGGGAGGGGCAGAGGGAGAGGGAGAAGCAGACACCACGCTGAACAGGGAGCTCCGGGATCATGACCTGAGCCCAAGGCAGACACCTAACCGACTTAGCCACCCACGTGCCCCACTAGGCCTCGACTCTATCTGTATGTGAGATACACTGGCTTCCTATGGCTGTTGTAACGAATTGCCACAAACTTGGTGGCTTAAGACAACAGGAATTCACTCTTACATAAATCCAGAGGTCAGATGTCTGAAATCAGTTTCACTGGGCCAAAATCCGGAATCAAGATATTGGCCGGGCTCTTCTCTTTCCAAATACCCCAGGATAGAATCTGTTCATCGCCTCGTCCAGCTGCTGGTGTTTGCCAGTATTTCTCAGCTGTGGCTACATCATCCTACTCTCTGCTTCTCTGGCCACGTTCCCTTTTCTTCTTCTGCCTGTGGCAAATCTCCCTCTGCCTCCCTCTTACAAGGATACATGTGATTGAATTTAGGGTTCACCTGGATAATCCAGGTGGCTCAGATAACCTTAATTTAGTTACATCTTGTGCTGTATAAGGTGATACTCTGACACCGACTAGTGCACTAGAATAAAACTCTGGGGCTGACCACCAGGAGTTAGCACAAACTCACAATTAAAAGGCATGATCCCCAACAAAACTGCCTTGACTTCAGAAGCCACCCAAACTTCGGCCATCCCCAGGCCACTCCCACTTATGCCAACTGGCTACAAAGTTGAGGGTTCCCACACTCCCATCTGGTTTGAAATTTTGGTAGAATGACTCACATAATTCAAGAAAGTTCTATACTTACAATTATCGTTTTATCATAGATAATACCAGTCGGGACGAGCCAAAGAGCCACAGAAGTTGGGAGGGCCTCAAATGCAGAGTTTCCATGCCCTCTACCTGCAAAATCAGGGCATATCAGCTACTGGCACATCAATGTTTGCTAGCCAGGAAGCTCTACCAAGCTTCAGAGTCCAGAGTTTTTCCTGGAGCTTTGTTATATAAGCACAATTGATTAAATCATGGGCCATTGGTTGACCACCAATCATTGATTGAACTCCATGTCCTTCCCATGTCCTTTCCTCTTTTCCCTCCCTAGAGGTCAGGATAACATCATGTGGGTATGTCATTGTGGTTTTGATTTGTATTTCTCTAATGACCAATGATGCATGATGTTGAACATATTTTCATGTGCTTATCGGTCATTTGTGTATATTCTTGGCAGACACCTAACCGACTTAGCCACCCACGTGCCCTACTAGGCCTCGACTCTATCTGTATGTGAGATACACTGGCTTCCAATGGCAAAATAATTTGCCATTCAAATTATTTGCTCAACTTTTGATTGAGCTTTATGTCTTTTTATTTTTGTATTTTTTAAAGATTTTATTTTATTTATTCATGAGAGACACAGAGCGAGAGAGAGAGGCAGAGACACAGGCAGAGGGAGGAGCAGGCTCCATGCAGGGGGCCCAATGTGGGACTCGATCCCAGGTCTCCAGGATCACGCCCCGGCCTGCAGGCAGTGCTAAACTGCTGTGCCACCAGGGCTGCCCGCTTTAAGTCTTTTTAATTATTGAGTTCTAAGAGTTCTTTATGTATTCTGGACAAGTCCCTTATCAGATATGTGATTTTGCAAATATTTTCCTCCCCTTTTATAAGTATTTTCTCTCGGACAGCCTGGTGGCTCAGCAGTTTAGTGTCGCCTTTGGCCCAGGGCATGATCCTGGGGACTCAGGATTGAGTCCCGTATCGGGCTCCCTGCTTCTCCCTATGCCTGTGTCTCTGCCTCTCTCTCTGTTTCATGAATAAATAAATAAAATCTTAAAAAAAAGAGAGATTTTCTCTCATGTTGCTTTTTTGGTGGTATTGTGTACAATACAAACACTTAAATTTTGAGGTAGCCCAACTTACCTGTTTTTTTTCCTTTGTCAGTTGTACTTTCGATATCACATCTAGGAAATCACTACTTACCCCCAGGTCACAAAGATTTTACTCCTGTTTTTCTTCAAGGAGTTTTATAATTTTAGTTCTTATACTTAAGTCTATGATCTATTTTGAGTTCATTTTTGTGGATAGTGTGAACTAGAGGTCCAACTTCATTTTTTTGCATGTGGGTATCCAGTTGTGTTTGGAGCACTTGTTAAAAATTAGTATGTTTTGGGGGTGCCTGGTTGGCTCAGTTGGTTAAGTGTATGCCTTCAGCTTGAATCATAATTCCAGGATCCTGGAATTGAGCCCTACAATGTTGCTGGGGCTCCCTGCTCAGCAGGAAGCCTACTTCTCCCGTTAGCTGTAGAGCTCCCCCTGCTTGTCCTCTCTCTGTCAAACAAACAAACAAAAATAAATAAATAAAATCTTTTTGAAAAATTAGTATGTTTTTGAACCAGGTGTTGAACAGTTCCAGAGTGCTGGATACAAGCATAAGGTTTTCCTGCCACGTTTCATGATGATTCTGAATTTTAAAATTTGCTCTGATATCTTTAAAAAAAAAAATAGTTGGGGGGATGCCTGGGTGGCTCAGCAGTTGAGAGTCTGCCTTCGCTCAGGGCGTGATCCCAGACTCTGGGGATTGAGTCCCACATCAGGCTCCCTGCATGGAGCCTGCTTCTCCCTCTGCCTGTGTCTCTGCCTCTCTCCGTGTGTCTCTCATGAATACATAAATAAAATCTTTAGAAAAAAAATTGCTCTGATCTGGGAAATGTAAACCAAAATTTTCCTTGTCTTGCTGTAGGTAAAATAATCAATGATCTCTTACATTTTTTGACTTCATGAAATTGTTCTAGTCAAATCTTCAGTGTCTCACCTTCACAGGGTATATTGTCAGGAAGTCTAATAACCGTGGTTAATTGTCACAAACAGCAGAACGCGAGAATTCCACTAGATATTAATCAGGGTTGTCCATTGCAACAGTAGGTGCCAAAAATGGCTAACTTAGGAAGAAAATGAATTTATCAGAAGGATATTATATAGCTTATAGATAAGAAGGGAAAACTGGAGAAGCAGCCTGGGAAAAGGAACAGAAAGCCAATAGTCTAGGTTTAAAAAGGCTGGACAGCATTGACCATTTCTCTCACCACTGGACATTGGTTGCTTCCAGAATCTTGACATTATGGCTGCAGTCTTTAATAATCTCAAATTAAGGGCACCTGGGTGGCTCAGTGGTTGAGTGTCTGCCTTCGGCTCATGTCCTGGTCCTGTGGTCCTGGGATCGAGTCCCATATCAGGCTCCCTGAAGGGAGCCTGCTTCTCCCTCCGCCTGTGTCTCTGCCTCTGTGTCTCTCCTGAATAAATAAATAAAATCTTAAAAAAAAATCTCAAATTGAGTCTTTACAAGACTCCATTGTCCCAGGCATGAGCATCTATTGGCCAAACCTTGGCTATTGCCCATGACCTATATGGTAGGGGATAGGGAAGGTGAATACTTGTCTTCCCGCATATTTTTATAACACAAGTTACTCTTCTCTCTCCCACTGAGACCAACAAGTGGAACCACTCCTCAAAATAAGAAGGTATGAGATGGCTAGAAAAACAATAAGGTATATTACAGAAATAAATAATAATAAAAACAACAGTCAATATTAATTGAGAGCTATGTATGTACAAGTTTTATGTGAATTAATGCAGTCAATCCTTACAACAGCCCTACAAGGCATGTCCCATTATTAACCTATGTGGTAGGCTAAATAATGCCCCCCAAAGATACCCATTTCCTAATCCCCAGAACCTTTGAGTATGGAAAAAAAGTGAATATTACTTGTTGTATAATGAATAACTTGACTGGGGTTTCCCAGCTGGTTCAAACAGTAGACCATGTACCTCAGGGCTGTAAGTTTAAGCCTCATGTTGGGCGTAGAGCTTACATTAAAAGAAAAAAAAAATTAGGAGAGCCTGGCTGGTCAGTTGGTTAAGCGGCTGCCTTCAACTCAGGTCATGATCCTAGGGTCCTGGGATAGAGCCCCACATTGTTGTTGGGTCCCTGCTTAGTGGGGAGTCTGCTTCTTCCTCTCCCTCTGCTGCTCCCCCTGCTTGTGCTCTCTCTCTCTCTCTCTCTCTCTCTCAAATAAATAAGTAAAATATTTAAAAAATGGAGTGGGCTTTGTTATGTCAATTGTATATCAACAAGCTGAAAAAAAAAACAAGCTGTCAGAAAATTTTATTAACACATGATAAAATTGCTATGGAAGATAAATCTGACTTCACCATGAAGGTAGTAGATCTGTGGCTGCCAGCCATTCCAGACTCACATGGTCACATTTTTTTTCCTCCAGAAAGGAAAAGAGCATTTTCCTCCCAAATTTGCTTTGAAAAATCTTAGGGAAAATATTGACTAACCTGTCTTGCGTTATACTCTCATCCTGTTTCCCTGGAAGACCACATGTCTATGTTCAGGAGAGAGGAGTCTACAGGGAGTCTGAAAACAAGATTGTGCTGCCTTAAAGAATATAGGCAGAGTAAATTGCAGAAATTGCTTAGAGAATTTTGGCAGAATCCAAGAGGAAATCTAGGAGCTTGAATTTCAAGAGTCTATCACCAAGAAGCAGCAAGTACACAGTTTGATCAGACTTCTTTGTTTGCTTTGAGGAGTTTCAGTAGAGATACAAGAGTTAGGGGATTAAGTAAGGCAATAACCATATGGGCGTCTGGCTGGCTCAATGGGTCGAGCATCTGACTTTTGTTTTCAGCAGAGACCATGATCTCAGGATCCTGGGATGGAGCCCCACCATGGGCTCTGTACTCAGGATGGAGCCTGCTTGACTTTCTCCCTCTGTTCCTCCCTCTCTCCCTTTCTCTGTCTCTCTCTCAAATCAGTCAACCAATGAATCAATCAAATCTTTTTTTTTAATGATTTTATTTATTTATTCATAGAGACAGAGAGAGAGAGAGAGAGAGAGAGGCAGAGGCACAGGCAGAGGGAGAAGCAGGCTCCATGCAGGGAGCCCAACGTGGGACTCGATCCCGGGCCTCCAGGATCGCGCCCTGGGCCAAAGGCAGGCGCTAAACCGCTGCGCCACCCAGGGATCCATATTTTTGTGGCATTTAAATATTTTGCAATATTTTATAAGAAATAAACAAAAGAAAGATTTTTAAAAAGATTTTATTTAAATTGAACACCAATAAAAAATTAATTTATAAAAAAAAAGATTGTATGTATTTATTTATTTGTTTATTTATTTTAGAGAGAGAGAATGTTCTGGCAGAGGGAGGGGCAGAGAATCTCAAGCAGACTCCATGCTGAGGTGCCGAGCCTGATGTGGGACTCCACCCCGAGACCCTGAGATCATGACATGAGCGGAAATCAAGAGTTAGATGCTCAACCAACTGAGCCAACCAGGCTCCCCAAAAGAAAGATTTTTTTAAAAAACAAAATCTGTCTGAAAAAGAAATGGGGTTCTCATTGTCATCAGACTCTCCTTATCTGGTGTTGGGTTCCCCAGGACTTTTTCTCTCTCACCAGCTATTAAAAGTAGACTGGAGGAGAAATAAGTATTAGAAAAAGAAAAAGAAAGCTTCATGCACTGTGGGTGGGAATGCAAACTGGTGCAGGTACTATAGAGAACAGTATTGAGGTTCCTCAAAAAATTAAATATAGAAATACCATACAGGGCAGCCCGGGTGGCTCAGCAGTTTAGTACTGCCTTCGGCCCAGGGTGTGATCCTGGAGACCCGGGATCCAGTCCCAGGTCGGGATCCCTGCATGGAGCCTGCTTCTCCCTCTGCCTGTGTCTCTGCCTCTCTCTGTGTGTCTCTCATGAATAAATAAATAAAATATATAAAAAAAAGAAGTGCCATATAATCCAGCAACTCGACTATTGGGTATTTACTCAAAGAAAACAAAATCACTAATTCGAAAAGATATATATATCCCTATGTTTATGACAGCATCATTTACAATGGCCCAGATAGGCAAGCAACTCAAGCGTCCATCCACAGATGAATGGGTAAGAAGATGGGACATATATAGATACAATGGGATATTACTCAGCTATAAAAAAAATAATGAAATCTTGCCACTTGTGAGAACACAGATGGCCCTAGAAGGTATGTTGCTAAATAAAATAAGTCAAAGACAAACACCATATGATTTCACCTACATGTGGAAACTAAAAGAACAAAGCAAATGAACACACACACACACACACACACACAAAACAGAAAGAGACTCATAAATACAGAGAAGAAACTGGTGGTTACCAGAGTGGGGGAAGGTTGGGGGAAGTAGATAAAGGGGATAAAGAGGTACAAACTTCCAGGTATGAAATAAGTAAGTCACAGGGATATGAAGTATGGCATAGGGAATGTAATCAATAACAGTGTAAAAGTTGTGCATAGCAACAGGAGGTAACTATACTTATTGTGGTAAACATCCCATAACTATACAAGTTGAATCACTATATTGTACACTTGAAACTAATAAAGCCATTATGTGTCAAGTATGTTTCACTTAAAAAATGAAATTTAAAAAAGTAGACTGGAGAAAAACAGTGTGCACCTTCTGCCCCAAGTATGTGAAACAAAAAGGGAGGGTTATACAGGCACAGATACACGGATTATCATTGGAATGATAAACAGGAAGCTGGTGAAAATCAATGATTCTTGGGAGAAAAAGGAGGGTGAGATTTGGAAGATAAAGGCAGGTAAGAGACTTGCTTTTCTCTTTTCTTTCTTTTTAAAAAGATTTTATTTATTTATTTATGAGAGACACAGACACAGGCAGAGGGAGAAGCAGGCTCCATGCAGGGAGCCCAATGTGGGACTTGATCCTGGGTCTCCAGGATCAGGCCCTGGGCTGAAGGGGGTGCTAAACCACTGAGCCACCCGGGCTGCCCAGGATTTGCTTTTCATTGTCTACTGGTGATGGTGTTTGAATTTTTTTTTTTTACCATGCAAATGAATTACCTATTAAAAATTATTTTTTAGGGATCCCTGGGTGGCGCAGCGGTTTGGCGCCTGCCTTTGGCCCAGGGCATGATCTGGAGACCCAGGATCGAATCCCACGTCGGGCTCCCAGTGCATGGAGCCTGCTTCTCCCTCTGCCTGTGTCTCTGCCTCTCTCTCTGTGTGTGTGTGACTATCATAAATAAATAAAAATTAAAAAAAAATATTTTTTATTTTTTAAAATAATTTTTTAAAAAAGCATTCAGGGACTCCTGGGTGGCTCAGCAGTTGAGTACCTGCCTTTGGCTCAGGACATGATCCCAGGGTCCTGGGATGGAGTTCTGCATTGGGCTCCCTGCCTGCTTCTCCCTCTGCCTATGTCTCTGCCTCTCTCTCTCTGTGTGTCTCATGAATAAATAAATAAAATCTGAAAAAAAAAAAAGCATTCAGAGTTTGAATAAAAGGGAAGGGGTAGTAATCTGAGGCCAGGGGGGTGGATAGCATGCTCGGCATCTGCACCAAGCCCCACTATCCAGCCTGCCTATACTGCAGAGGCTAGGAAGTTAAAACTACACTTCCAAGATCTTCTTGGAGCTTAGTCTCCAGATGCATTTTAAATTCCCCAGTCAGATACATGGGAGGGGGCTTGAATCTGAAACTGAATTTCTCTCTGGGAGAAATGAGGCAGCATGTGAGCATTTAGGATGTCACGGTTCTGGAACCAACAGCTCTGACACTGGTTTCTTTTCTCCCAGATCGTGTCTAAAGGGGTGCGTTCTTGGAGCCAATAGTTGGGACAGTGGCTTCCTAATTTCCTAATTTTCCCATGAGGAAGAAGTAACAATTTTCTTGGTGATAATATGTACCTGACTTAAATAGACCCTCATTCAATCACTGGCTCTAAGTACAGGTCATGACAATTTGTGAGCTTTGTTGGCAGCAGGCTCTGTGGGGGAACTAGAACCAGTCCAAAGTTGATTTTAATCCTTAGTTTAATTCAGAAGTCTTAATTTCATTAACTTAATTCTTTTTTTTTCCATTAACTTAATTCTTAAATTGATCTTAATTCCCTGGCAGGGGTGGTCTTGAAGTGGGTATATAGTGGACATTTGACATTTCCTTTGGGGACTTGGCATTGGAACTCCTGTCCTGCATTTAGGAAATTATTTCAGTTTATGAATCTGAGATATAGGGCCTATCATCCTCTACAAAAGGTAAAAGTGCTAGGTGTTCCCGTTGCCATATCCCTTGGCACGTGGATGGTGCTGTGCCGGTCACGTACCCCCACCTCGAAGCTAGCTGGAGAAACTGGCTTCAGGAAGATTGTTTCCTGGACAGGCAGTGGCCATAGGGGTGGTGGCCAGCCAGTACTTAGCCCAGCTGCGTGTCCAGATCTCCGCAGCAACAGCAGTGGTGTCCTTACCACCAGATCCGTCCTAGAACTTGATTTTGGCTGCTTTCGTTGCGTAACCCAGAATGGGATTCTTCTCCTCAGCCCTCTCTTAATTCTACTAGCTACTGAATCTCCTTCAAATAAATTGCTTTTCTGCTTTAAAAGACCCAGAGTTGGTTTTTGTTGCTTGCAATTTGGAATTCTGATGGTTCTCCAGGCACCTGGGTGGCTCAGTGGTTGAGCGTCTGCCTTTTGGCTCAGGTCATGATGCCAGGTTCCAGGATGGCAGGGAGCCTACTTCTCCCTCTGCCTGTGTCTCTACCTCTCTCTCTCTGGGTCTCTCATGAATAAATAAATGAAATCTTCAAAAAAAAAAAAAAAAAGAAGACTAATTCTCTCTCTTGGGTAGGACTTTTGCAGCAAGATTTTCAGTTTAAGGAACTCACTTTGCATTGACAGAAGTATGGCAATAAGTGACAAATGGATCCACTCGTGCTATCAGATTAGGACATTTCAAAAAAAAGATTAGGATATTTCATATGTATACGACACAAAATATGACACATTATTTACTTTAAAAAATTTAAAAATATTTTAAAGTGGAGTTGACACAATGTTATATTAGTTTCTTTTTTATTTTTTATTTATTTTTTGTTATATTAGTTTCAATGTTACACTAGTTACATAGTGATTTGACAAGTTTATTGGTTATGCTGTGTTTATTCCTTATGTTGTGCTCACTACAAGTATCCTTACCATCTGCCGCCACACGCTATTACAATACCATTGACTATATTCTCTACGCTATATTAGGTTTTACTTTTATAAGATCCTTATAAGGACACCTGGGTGGCTTAGTCGGTTAAGTATCTGCCTTTGGTTCGGGTCATGATCCTGGAGTCCCAGAATCCAGACTCTGTGAACTGAGCTCCTGGATGGAACCCCTGGACTAAGCCCCTTGTCCTTGCTCAGCGGGGAGTCTGCTTCTCCCTCAACCCCTCCCCCCCTACTTATGAGCTCTCTCTCTCTCTCACTCTCTCTCAAATAAATAAATTTTAAAATCTTTAAAAAAAAAGAGAGATCCCAATAAAAAAGCTTTTGAAAAATAGATTTATGTATTCATTTGAGGGGGTTGAGAAGGGGCAGAGGGAGAGAATCTTCAAGCAGATTCCTCAGGGAGCTCCGAGCCCATTGCAGGGCTGATCCCACAACCCTGAGATCGTGACCTGAGCTGAAGCCAAGAGTTGGAGGCTTAACCAACTGAGCCACCCAGGTGCCCCTAAAAAATGCTTTTTTTTTTTTTAAGATTTTATTTATTTATTCATGAGAGACAGAGAGAGAGAGAGGCAGAGACACAGGCGGAGGGAGAAGCAGGCTCCATGCAGGGACCCCGATGTGGGACTTGATCCCGGGACTCTAGGATCACGCCTTGGGCCGAAGGCAGGTGCTAAACTGCCGAGCCACTCAGGGATCCCCAAAAAATGCTTTTTTGTATGTGTTTCTATGTATGTAGGCATCCAACTATCAATCATACATTTAGAATCATAGTAGATTCCTGGTAAATCAAAGCTCTTTTAAAAAATATATGTAGGGACCCCTGGATGGCTCAGTGGTTGAGCACCTGCCTTTGGCTTAGGACTTGATCCTAGAGTTCCAGGATCGAGTCCCACATTGGGCTCCCTGCATGGAGCCTGCTTCTCCCTCTGCCTGTGTCTCTGCCTCTCCGTCTTTCATGAATAAATAAATAAAATCTTTTAAAAAAAGTATATTTTATTATTTTTTTCATTTTAAATAAGCTCCACACCCAGCATAGGACTTGAACTTACAACCCCAAGATCAAGAGGCCTTTGTTCTATCCACTGAGCCAGCCAGCCACCTCAAAGCTCTTTTCAACTCATAGTAACCCTCTTTTATCTCTGATAACTTTGTTAACTTAAATTCTATTTTCTGTGATACTGCTATATCAACTTTCTTTTGCTTAGTTTGACCATGTGTTTTTACAGCTTAACAAAAATCTTGCGGAGGCACTGGGCTGGCTCAGTTCGTGGAGCATGTGACTCTTGATCTTGAAGTTGTGAGTTCGAGCCCCATGTTGAGTGTAGAATTATGTAAAAACAAAATCTTTAAAAAAACTTAAGAAAAACTTTTATATACTTTAAACTTATATAATATTATATATCAATTATATTTCAATAATAAAAACCCCCAACCTTTACTACTTTCTTAATTTGGAGGTATGTCTTCTTTATTTATTTATTTTTTAATAAATTTTATTTATTTATGATAGGCACACAGTGAGAGAGAGAGAGGCAGAGACATAGGCAGAGGGAGAAGCAGGCTCCATGCACCGGGAGCCCGACGTGGGATTCGATCCCGGGTCTCCAGGATCGCGCCCTGGGCCAAAGGCAGGCGCTAAACCGCTGTGCCACCCAGGGATCCCGGTATGTCTTCTTTAAATAGATTTGTCCATATAGCCTTAGTTTCCTCCTGTTTCCTCCTAGGGATCTCTTAGATATCAGCCAAAGTTAGTCATGCACTAAATATATATATATATTTACATTTTATCTATTTTTTGGGTTCTGCTGTACTGGGCTTTCTACAAACGGCTACTATGTCTTTTTTCATAAACGGAATACCTTTTCAAAAATTCATATTTTACATATTTTAGACATATAATGCTAAATCCCAGAAGGAAAGCTACTTTATTGGGATACTCACATTTGCAGTTTAGCACATTTCAGGAGAGATTTCAGCATTTGGGAAACATATTCCAGGGAATTGGGAAAAATATAATGAGTAAGTTTATGCAGCCTAGATTATATTGCTTCCTGTTGAGTGGCCTGACACTCCGGTGCCTCGAGCTATGCCACAGACTGCACACCTCTGGGGACTCATCAGTAGTTGTACTACCCACTATGGATCACAATCCAGACAGGAAGCTTGGTGGCCCGAAGCTACAGAGATATGTCCTGACACCTGCTGGTGGCTGAGGGAGCCTTCACCTGCTAAAGGTGGGAATTGTTGCTCCTTCTGAGTTCAAAAGTTCAATAAACACTTACTGTTTCACACTTCTGTGCAAATTTTGGCATCATCGCAGGGATACAAAGATGACACAGTAGGTTACTGCTCTTGAAGAATTCATAACCTCAGGGCATGCCCTTTAGAGGGGCAAGAGAAAGACACATACGCCGATAATTTAAATACTTTGTGGTAGGTGTTAGGATGTGTGTGAGATAGTAAAAAATATATACTGGGCTCTCCCAAGTTCCTGGCACAGAGCTCCTAAAACCCTTGTAAATTCCTAAGGGATAAGAGCACTAGAAGCATCTTTTGTTCTACTGAGGTGGCTCTGGGTGGGCTTCTGGGTGTCTCCTGGGTGGAGCTGGTCATCAGAAAGACCAAGCCTCTATCTGAAGCTTGGAATTTTCAGCCCAGCCCCTTCCCATATCTTCAGAGAGGGGAAGGGATTAGAAATGGAGTTGGTAATTGATCATGCCTATGTGAGGAAGCCTCCATAAAATCCCAATAGTATGGGGTTCAGAGAACATCCACGTCTGTAAACCATCCATGAATTGGGAGGGTAACGCAACCCTTCTGTTTCCATGGGTACAGAGCTCCTGTGCTCAAGACTCTCCCAGACTTTACCCAATGTATCTCTTCATCTGGGTATTGATTTGTATCCTTTATCATACCCTTAACTAACCTAGTAATGATATATCCCTGAGTGAGCCACTCTACTAAATCAATCAAACCAGAGGAGAGGGATGTGGGAACGTCTTAGCCATGGCAGAGAGCTGTTGTGGGTAACCTGGGTACTTACTACTGGCGATGGGCATCTCAAGTGGGTGACAGTCTTGTGGGACTGAGCCCTTAATCTGTGGGATCCCATGCTATCTCCACGTAGGCAGCGTCATATTTGAGTTAAGGTGTATGACACCCGGCTGATCATATCACAGAGAATTGCTTGATGGGTAAAAACCTCCACACTTTTGGTGACCAGAAGTGCCAGAAGAGTTGTATGTGAGGGAAAGACTGCCCCCCCCCCCCCCCCCCCCCGCCATGTGGTAGGCTCACAGTGCAGGAAGGTTAGTTTACTTTGCATCTCCATCCAAGGAACTCTCTGTAGCTCCCAGATTTACTGCTTTTTATTTCAGCTACAGGCCGAGGCACAGTAGTCTTTCTGCCCCCAATGCAAATTTTTAGGAAAGGGAAATGAATTGCTTCCCCCTCCCCTTTAGTCAAATGTGTTTTCTGGTCCAATTGCTAGGACCAATGTTGGTCACTGAGTATGTATATATGACAGCCAAAGTCCCAAGGAATGGTGTGGGTACAAGCAGTTCTCAGAGAAATGGTATTGTGATGGGCCGGCAGGCTACTTGGCCCTTGGCCCTTGTCTTTCTGAAGCACTCAAACCTAAATCAGTCCTGCCACTGTCTTTGCCTGAGCAGCTAAAGCTGTTGGAGGAAACACACACACACACACACACACACACACACACACACACACACACACACACAAAAACCCCAAAAAACCCCACACAAATATTCGTGGGAATTTCAAATGGAACATCCAAATGGGAAGAAGTCCCCTGGGCTTCCTGAGGGTGGTTGGGCAGGGAGGGATGGTGCTAGGGGGGTAGCCTTGCAAAGACTGATCCGATGGCCCCAAAGAGTTAACATGAGCTTGGTGAAGTCACCAAGTTCAGGAGCAGGCTCTGAATTTTGCAAGCTGAGAAACGTGCGCTTAATATCTCAGAACTGAGGGACAACGGGCTGGCTCAGTCCGTAGAGCATAGGACCCTTGATCTCAAGGTTGTGGGTTTGAGCCCCACATCAGGTGCAGAGGTTACTTTAAAATCTTAAAAAAAAAAAAAAAGATTCTCAGAAGTGCGATTTTGTAGGTACGGATTCACATTAACAAGGGTCACAAGCCACTGGCGTACAAATCCTAAATAATGTGTAACAATTATTTAAGGGCATGTGGGCCCCCTCGGGGGCCTACTGCAATGGGAATTACTCCCAAAACGCATTGCATGAATAATCGGAAACTGGTAAACCTGTTTCACCAGGGACCAAGGTAGGAGCAGTTTGGTAGAGAACCCAGGGGGCTTGTGACGAAATCTGAGGGTCACCAAATCAGATGATTTGGTGGCCAGTGCCAGGCCTGGCGGGGTGACAGAGAGACCACCCTGCAGGGCGGTGGGGTGGGGGCTGTCCCAGGGGGCTGGGCCCGGAGGGACCTGGCAGGAAGGTAGGACTGGGAGGAGGGGCCACAGAGGACAACCTGCGACTGTCCCAGGTCCCCGGCTCAGACCCAGGCAGGATTCCTTCATCCAGGGCAGCCCCGCAAGGGGCCTGGGCCTGCCGGGCGGGGTGCGGACGGGGTGCGGGGGGAGGGGACTCCAGCAGGCTCCCTCCCCGTGGGCCGGGCGCCGGGACCTGCCGGGACGATTTCAGCTTGGGGAGGGGCCGGAGGAGCGGCGGGAGCGCTGGGCGCCGGCGGCCAGGAAGGCGGGGGCCCGGGCGCGTGGCCTCTGCAGGTGAGCGGGGACCCGCCGAGGGGCGCCCTGGGGCGGGGGGCGGGCAGCCCGCCTGCCGAGGGACACTCTTCCGGAACAATCCCCGGGAGGGCGGCTGGGGATCCCGCAACTTTCATTTTACAAGTTGCAGGCGGACGGGACTGGCGTGGGGCCCGCGCAGCCCCAGGGGCGCGGGGCTCCTGATCTGGGGGTCCTGAGTTCGAGCCCCAGGGTGGGCATAGAGGTCACTGAAATAAATAGACAATTAAACGGTAAAAATAAATAAAAGTTGCATGTTGAGTCAGGAGTGGGGGGCTATCTGGCTTCTCTCCTCCCCCACCCCCAGCTCCCCAGGACAGGGTGTGTGTGGGGGGGGGACGACCAGGTGATGCCATCCTCCTTTCCAGCCCTGGTCAATCACTGGCCTTCTGTCCCTACATCACACTTGCCACAATAACCAACCCCCCTCCCCCCCTTTGTCCCCCAACTCCTGTCCCTCCAGCCTGAGCCGGTTCTGCGCCCCTGTGTCGGGGCGCCGGTCCTGGAGACCTCAGCCCGGGAAGACAGTCTCTGGGCCCCTCCCCCTGGGCCCCTCCCCCCGGGGTTTCGTTTCCTCCTTCCTGCTGTGGGTGTCTGAGGGATTTCTATTATTCACTTGCTTATTCATCACTCTCAGAGCATATACCTGCCCTCCCGGGGAGGGGGGCACACAGGCTCCTCCTGGGAATAGGAAAACTGACATTTATTTCACACACATTTAATAATGATAGACTGGTGGGCAGGGGGGCCTAGGGTAAGATTATCTTGGAGACACTTGGATTCGGGTCCCATCTCTTTTCTGTTCACTTCCCGAGGCCTGGTAAAGTGATATTGTTAGGAAGATGCCATGAGCCAAGGCGCCAAGCCCTCCCCCCCCCCCCAATGGTGGGGCCTCAACAAACACCAGGCTCTTCCCTTCTTGGGCCCCTTTCCTTCCATGCCACCTCCACCTCCCTATGGGCTGGTAAAGATCTATAAGACAGCCCCTGGTCTTGAAAGGACTTAGGCAAGCTTGGAAATCCAGAATGGGTAGTGAAGGGAGAGGTGGAGAAGGGAGAGGGAGGCTCAGTAGGCGTGGGGGTGGCACTGGATGGGGAAGGTGCCTCCTGTGGGTCTCAGATAAGAACCTGGGACCAGGGCTGGGACCCCAGTGGAGGGAGATGCAGTTCTCAGCAGGATCTGAATTTGCACTCACACTGAGCAAGTGATGGCAATTACCAATTTCTAAAACCAAGTCTGCCTGGCCCCAGGCTAAGGGCTTTTAAACCCATTATCTCCTTGAATCACAACCCTGTTATGGTATTATTGTTAGCCCCAATTTACAGGTGAGGAAATGAAGATCCAGACAGGCTAGGGGATTGCCTGAGGTCAGTGGGCTAGTAAGTCCTGGATCCAGAGTTCAAGTCTAGGTCAGACTCCAGGCTCTATGCTCTCGGTTCAACTCCTTGCTGTCTTTCCAGCTCCTGTTGATCAGAAAGATCAAAAGGACGGCATCATTCTCCCAGCTTCCTAGACACGGGCTTCTCTCTTCTCCTACATCTACTCTGGGCCCCTTCATCCCAGTGGGGAGGAGCACACGCCTTCCCAATTCATTAATCCATTCATTCATTCATCCATCATTTATTCAATCAAGTGCTCTGTTGGTCACAAGAGGGCAGGGGCCATGTCTGTTCACAACTGTGTAACCAGCACCTTGTAGACCCGTGTAGCCATGGATGAGATGGTGATCATACAAAGAAGACATGGTACCTTAGGAGCAGAGGCTGCAGAGGGAACTAGGAGAGTTTAATTCCACCACGGCTCCTTTGTTCCCTACTGTATTCAGGGCCCAGCCAATGGCAGGCTCATGGTAGATGCTTATAAGGCTTTGCAGAGGAAGTGCTTAGGACAGTCTTGAAGCAGGTATTAGAAGTTCACCGGAAGAGGGGCCCCTGGGTGGCTCGATTGGTGAAGCGTCCAACTCTTGTTTCTGCTCAGGTCATGATCTGAGGGTTGTGGGATTGGGCCCCTCATTGGGCTCTGTGCTCAGTATGGAATCTGCTGGAGAGTCTCTCTCCCTTTGCTCCTACCTCCAGCTTGCTCTCTCTCTCTCTCTCTCTCTCTCAAACAAATTAATAAAACCTTAAAACAAACAAACAAACAAACAAACAAACAAACAAACAGAAGGGGCCCCTGGGTGGCTCAGTCTGTTAAACATTTGCCTTTGGCTCTGGTTGTGAATCCTGGGATCGAGCCCCATGTCAGGCTCCCTACTCAGTGGAGAGCCTACTTCTCCTTTTCCCTCTGCCCCTCCCCTTGCTTGTGCTTGCTCCTTCTATCTCAAATAAATAAATAAAATCTTAAAAAATAATATTTAGAAAAGAAATTCACCAGGAGAACAAATTGAGGAGGGAAGATATTCTAGCAGAGAGAGATGCTCCTGGAAAGGCCTAGTGGAGGGTGGGAGCTGGAATTGCTAGGGGCTCAATATGGCTGAAGTGTAGAATGTCTATGGAAGAATGATGGATAAATAGGCAGGGCTCAGGCCATGGGCCTTGTTAAGGAACCTAGATTTTACACCAAGGGTATTGGGTAACTATTGAAGAGATTTAGCAAAAGGAGGACTGGTATTTCAGAAGTGTGGCTGATGCATGGGGGTCAGGGAAATGGCACTCAGGTCTCTAGGCCTGACAGGGTTCCTCTCTGCTTAAGGAAATGAGCCTTCTTTAGGACCTGGGTTAGGACTTCCTTTTAAGGACATAATAATGGTTCCCAAAGGGCTTCCTAGGTTGCCTTGAGTCCTGATCCACTGTGTTTTGTCCTCAGCTGTGTGCTGGGTTGCAGCCAATCTCTTCTTTCTAGAAGTACTGATATTTACAAATGATTTACATTTGTATAATCTGGGGCAAATTCTGGGGTTTACCGCTTGCTGATCTGTGCTTTGTTATGTAAAGGAGAGAGTGGGTGGGGCACCAGGAATTATGTTGGGCTGTGAATGTGTCCTGGGAGTTTGTGTTGAACATGGTACTAGGGGTACATGGACGTGGATAGCTTTCAGAGAATCAGTTTCCAGACCCTCAGATTCTACAGGTATTCTTTCCTGAAAGGAAACTGCTTTATTGGATTTTTTTTTTTTTTTTTAGATTTTGGTGTTTTGTTATTATTATTATTTTTTAAGTAGGCTCCATGGCCAGCATGGAGCCCAATGTGGGACTTGAACTCACAACCCTGACATCAAGACGTGAGCTGAAATCAAGAGTCAGACACTTGACCTCTTAAGCCACTCAGGCCCCCCAGGCTGGATTCTTTTAAGCTCTCCTTGTGAACTCTTTCTTTCTTGCTTTCTTACTTTCTGGCTTTCTTGCTTGCTTTTTCCCTTGCTTTCTTTCAGTGGGCTTCATGCCCAATGTGGGGCTTGAACTCAAGACCTTGAGCCTGAGGGTTGCATGTTCCGCTTCTGAGCCTGCCTGGAGCCCCTAACTCAGCTTTGTTTCCCTTCTCTAGCTTTACTAGATTTGTCCTGAATCTTTTTATGGTGCATTGCTCGGGGCTATAAAACCAGAATGACAATTGGAGAATGCTTTGTTCCTTAGGGATTAGATAAAATAAACTGAAAGGGTGGTACCTCAGTGTAGGCTCTTAGAATTTACTTTTCATTTTATTTTATTGTTATTTTTAAAGTAAGCTCCACTCCCAATGTGGGGCTTGAACTCATGACACTGACATTGAGAGTCACATGCTCCCAACTGAGCCAGCTAGGTGCCCCAGTAACCAGAGGTTTAATAGGTTGCCCAAGGCCACAGAGCTATTAAGTGGTAGAATCAGGACTTTAATTCCAGAGCCTCCTTTCTAGAATTTGTACCCTTAACCGTTATGCTACTCTACTTTGAATTGAAGTGCCTTAGCTCTTTTATCTGTGTATTGTAGAATTAATTGGGACTTCAGTTGATTGTTGTGTGGATACAGATAAATTCATTTATAGAAATTTTTATATTTTTTTATTTTATTTATTTATTTTTTTAATAGAAAATTTAAAAAATGAAGATAGATTTTCTTACAGACAGAAAATTATTCTGGTTTGGCTAATTGGTTTGACGGTGAGGATTGGCTTTGACAATTGGATTACATGGCAGACATTTTCCAAACACTGAACGAGCTACATCTGGAGCTCCAAGGTTTAGATGAAAACCTATCTGAAAGCATGTTTCTAATAAGACAACACCAGAAAGTTCTGTCTTGGAACCTATTTTAACTTTTGAAAAATTTTAGTCATTATCGTAAAACGTGTGAGAGGGCCATGGCTTTTTCAAAATCTAATGGGGATTTGTGAGCAAAACTATGTGAAGACTTCTGGCATGTGGCTCGTGTACACATCACTGGCCATGTGCCTCAGGTGGGGATGAGGCTCCCGATCAGGTGAGCTGAAGTGACTTGTCCACGGGTAAGCAGAAGCCCAAGTGAAGCAAGATTAGGCATTTCTGACTGCTGTGATTTCTATCACTCCATGCTTCCTTCTTCATTCCTTGATGGTTTATTCGGCAAACATTTCCTGAGCACCTACAGATAGAGTAAAAAAATACACATTTTCTACTTTTTCTGGAATTTATATTCTAGTAGAAAAGACAATGAATAAGCATCCGATTTTTTTAGATAGTGACAAATGCTGGGAGCAAATGAGCAGGAGAATGTGCTAGAATATATGGGGCGGGCAGAGGGGTGGGTCAGGGAAGACTTCCCAAGGAGGTACTCTGTTATAAAGGAGCCTTGTGTATATATATGCTAAAGTGTGTGGGAGGGGTGGAGGAGAGATATTTAGGTCAAGGGAACAGCAAATGCAAAGACCCTGAGGCTGGAGAGAGCTTGGGGTGTTCTTGGGATAGAGAGAAGAACTCATGTATAACAACATGGAGATTTCTTTAAAAATTAAAAAATGGAAATAGCGTACAATCCAGTAATTCTACTTCTGGGTATTTACTTGAGAAAACAAAGACACATTCAAAAAGAGGCATGCATCCGTATGTTTATTGTAGCATTATTTACAATAGCCATGATACGGAAGCTACCTAAGTGTCCATCAGCAGATGAATGGGTAAAGATGTGGTATATATATATATATCTCCACTACTCAGCCATAAAAAAGAGAAGGAAATCTTGCCATCTGTAACAACGTGGATGGATCTAGAGGGTATTATGCTAGTGAAATAAGTCAGACAGAAAGACAACTACCATATGACTTCACGTATATGTGGAATCTAAAAAGCTAAGCAAATGCATAAATAAAAATAGAAACAGACTCATAGGTGAGGTGAGTGAAGGGGGATAAGGGGTATCAACTTCCACTTATAAAATAAATAAGTCATGGGGATAAAAAGTACGACATAGGGAATATAGTCAATAGTACTATTATGTTGTATGATGATAGATGGTCCCTACACCTATTATGGTGAGCATTTTGTAATGTAAATAATTGTTGAATCATTATATTGTACACCTGAAACTAATGTAGTACTGTATGTCAACTATACTTCAACTAAGAAATACATGTATTTGTATATAAAAGCAAGAACAGAGATATTGGGAGGGAGTGGTAAAATTCCACCAAGAAAGCAAGAACTAGGTCATATAGGACCTTACCAGCCCCAGTAAGGATCCTGTGTTCATCTCGAAGACAGTGAGAAACCATTGAGAGGTTTTAAGCTAAGTTGCTATACTCTGATTTATGGTTGTATTTGTTTGTTGTGGAGGGAGACAGGAGTGGAAACCAAGATGGAAAAGATTTCAGGTAGGACACTGGGGGTCTCCTCTGCGGAGAGGTAGTGAGATGAATAATGTTAATGGGAATGCAGAATGGTGTGGGATGCCATCTGTCTTCTGGTTCTGATGAGGTATGTTGGTAACTCTTGCTATATTAACAAATCACTCTAAAATGTGGCAGCTTAAAACAATCGTTTTATTTTATCGTGATTCTGTGGGTCTGGCATTTGGGCAGAGTTCAGCTGAGCAGTTCTGCTCTGTGAGCTGTCGGCTGGGGTCAGCAGCTTGGCTGTCTACAGATAATGGATGAGCTGGGCTGTACAGTCTAAGAAGGCTTCATTCAGGGGCACCTGGGTGGCTCAGTGAGTTGAGCGTTGGACTCTTGGTTTCCACTCAGGTCATGATCTCAGGGTCATGAGAGCCCACCCCGAGTGGGGCTCTGCTCAGTGGGGAGTCGGCTTGGAGAGTCTCTTCCTCTCCTTCTGCCCTTCTCCCTACTCACATGTGCACATGTTGGCTCTCGCTCAAATAAATAAATCTTAAAAAAAAAAAAAAAAGAGGAGCACAGAAGTGCCAGACCTGTATGTAAGTGGAGGCTTCTTTTCTCTAAGTGGCCTCTCTCTCCATATGAATAGATTGGGACTTCCTCATAGCATGCTAGCTTCAGGGTAATAAACTTTCTTTTAAAATTTAGTTTATTATTTATCTATTTAATTTATTTATTCCACTTTTCTTTTTTTTGTCTTTCACAAGAACTTTATTTTTATTTATTTATTTAAGATTTTATTTATGTATTCATGATAGGCATAGAGAGAGAGAGAGAGAGAGAGAGAGAGAGAGAGGCAGAGACACAGGCAGAGGGAGAAGCAGGCTCCATGCCAGGAGTCCAACGCAGGACTCGATCCCAGGACTCCAGGATCACACCCTGGGCCAAAGGCAGGGGCTAAACCACTGAGCCACCCAGGGATCCCCTATTTTTTTATTTAAATTCAATTAATTAGCATATAATATATTATTAGTTTCAGAGATAGAGTTCAGTGATGCATCAGTCTTGTATAATACCTGTGCCCATTACATCACAGGCCCTCCAACTTTCTTATTTATTTATTTTAATTAATCAATTAATCAATTAATTAATTAATTAAAGGTTTTATTTATTTATTCATGAGAGACACAGAGAGAGAGGCAGAGACAGGCAGAGAGAGGAGCCGGCTCCCTGCGGGGAGCCCGATGTGGGACTCAATCCCAGGACCCCAGGATCATGACCTGAGCCGAACGCAGACGCTCAACTGCTGGACCACCCAGGAGTCCCCCCTATTTATTTATTTTAAAAGCAAGCTCTGTACCCAGGGTGAGGCTTGCACTTATGACCTCAAGATCAAGAGTTGCATGCTCTACTGACTGAGCCAGCGAGGTGCCCCAGTCTTCAACCTTCTTATGGTCTTAGGTGTCCAAGAAGAACAAGACTGGGGTTGCTAATCTTTCAAGGTCTGGCCTTGGAATGTACTACTTCTGCTATGTATTATTGGTCAGAACCTGTCACAGGGCTAGCCCAGATCCAAGGGCAGGAGAAACAAACCCCACCTGTTAGTGGGAGGAATGGCAAATAATATACTTATACTCCATCATTAATCTATCACACTAGGCTTCTGGGAACTGATTAACCATAATCATCCTGATGGTGCTGACTCACTTATAAATCTAAATTGCAATATACCATGTTGGCACTATTTATAGATCTTTATTCCTCACTGGATAGGGAGGACCTGGGAACAGGAGGTGTTTTGGTTTTGTTTTGTTTTTTCCTTATGTTTCCAGAACCCAACATATATAAGGCATTCAGGGAATGCTTTTGCAGCGAATGCACACATCACATAAGAATTCATTGCTTATCAAGCCACAGTATACCTTAAGGGGCCCCCAAGGAGCTGTCAAAAAGGCATGCAGATTCCTGGGCAAGACCCCAGTCCAGACCCTCTGAATCTAAATCTCTAGGGTAGAGGTTTTTAGTCTAGGCTGCACATTAAAATATACCGGTACTCAGGCCCCAGCTCCAGAGGCTCTGATGCCACTGATGAGCTGGACTCCTAAGCCCAGACAGTCGTATTTGTATACAATCTCAGATAATTCTGACGTGTAGCCCAGGTTAGGAACCATTGCCAGAGGACTAGAATCGGCCATCTTCGCCTGACGTCCCCAGATGTTTCTGATGTAGGTGGTCCAGGAGAGGTGACTGTCCTCAGTTTGCCCAGGACTATCCTGATTTTAGCACCCCAAGTCTCACATCCCAGGAAATCCCTACTCCCACACAAACTGGCTCAGTTGGTCGCTATCAATGGGCCACTATTCAAGAAACATTGTAGATGAGGCAGTGAAAGCCCTCTTAAAGAATAATTACAAAAAATTTAAAAAAAAATTAAAAAAAAAAAAAAAAGGATCCCTGGGTGGCGCAGCGGTTTGGTGCCTGCCTTTGGCCCAGGGCGCGATCCTGGAGACCCGGGATCGAATCCCACATCGGGCTCCCAGTGCATGGAGCCTGCTTCTCCCTCTGCCTATGTCTCTGCCTCTCTCTCTCTCTCTGTGACTATCATAAAAAAAAAATTAAAAAAAAAGTAAAAAAAAAAAGAATAACTACAGATATCTAATGAAAGCAATGATTTTCCCTCCTTACTTAAGGGACCCACATGGTTGTACCATGCTATCAAGCAGAGTCAGCTCCTCGAATGAAGGCGGAAATGGCTCAGGGTCAATGTTTTCCTTCAGCCCCATACCCTGATGTACTTGGTTAACCTGGCTTATTTTATTTTATTTTATTTTATTTTATTTTATTTTATTTTATTTTATTATTTTATTTTATTTTTAACCTGGTTTAATAGGGTGTCCATCCCTGGTGATTTTTCCAGACTATATTCCTTAGTGTACATGAGGCAGCTTTGAAAGCCTGACCACAAACAGCAAGGATGTTGTGTTGAGGACAGTATGAGATGCAGGATGAAGTTCTTGTGTCTACACCAGTGTGTATTATTATTACTGTTACTTAAATTGTAATAAGGTACAAAGACATGTGTCCTATCTTAGCTCTGGGGGAAGCAGTGTGGTTAGTGGAGAGCCCAGGATCTCCAGATGCCTCAGAAAAATGGTTTTGTGTTTCAGCTTCGGTGTGGCGAGGTAGGCACATGAGCACGGGGGCCTCTTTTGCTTTAGTTGTTCATCTGTAAAATGGGCATAGTAATGACATCATTCTTCCCAGGGCAGCCAGGAAGACCCATTGAAATAGTAGAGGTAAAAGTGGCTGTCGACTGGGAAGGGGAGGCATTGTGATTTTGTGGAATGGGGGAGACACAAACAAATTATTCTGCTGAGAGAGGCCTTGCTGAGGACCAAGGCCCTGGCTCCCCCACCCTGAACCACAGCCACAGTTGTGTGGGATTCCAAGGAAGAAGTTTCACACGTAGTGGGCATGCACAGACCTCAGGAAGCACAGTGTCTCTACCTTAGTTGCCCTCACAGTGAGTGCAAGTTTGCTTTGCTTTAGGAATAAGAAAAACTTTTGGATAAGGGGGTTTGTGAGGGCATTTCTGTTTTGTTTTGTGTTTAAATCGCCTGCGTATTTGTTCCAAGTGTATCCTCAGAGAGGTAGCAAAAAGAAAACAACCACAGCCACAAACCCATAATATTGAAAAGCCGGTTCTTAATTTCTGTAGCTAAAAAAGCACTCTTTCAGGCTATAACCGCAGAGATGGCTGCAGGCCTCTGGAACTGGGCATAATGATGGTCTGCAGTGTGATGAAGGAGGCTGTTAATCTCCGTGGCCCAGAAGCCCAATCTGTGGCCTCTCCAATTACCAAGGTTGCCTGGCAACACCACCAAAAGCCTCCCCACGAGGCCCGGCTGGGCAAAAGTTGGGTACACCCAGCCCAGCCTGCCGCCCAGCCTCCTGGGCTCCCAGGCCACATCAAGGCTGGACTCAGCCTTGGCAGGGGCCCCGCCTGGTACCAGTGAATGGGTGGGGCCAGCGGCTTAAAGAAATAATTCAGATATTTAAAAACCTACTCATTTGAATGCAAGTAGGAAAGCGGCACAAACTAATGATCAAAAGTCTCTTCTGCCAGAGAGGAGTTGTCCTAAGGTGGGTGGCCTTGCCTGTGCTCTCCTGGGGGAGGTGAAGAAGGTGAAGGTGAGCCAGACTTAGACATTTGGGTTTTCAGAGAGGCAAATCCTTTTCCTTCCCTGGGTGCCTGTTTCTCTCTTGACTCCCGAGGGCAGCAGTGGGAATGGTGGGGATTCCCAGCCCCAGACTCAGGCCCATGACCTGCCCCTTCACAGCTGTCATTTGGAAACTCCCAGGCTCTGGTCTGGGTCTGTGTGTGGGGGAGTTGGAGGAAGATGAAGGAGATTAGGGGAGAGGGAAGGATGGATGCGAATAGTCAACGTGAAGGTGTGCACTTCTTTAACACTTGGTGTGCAGAAACCAGAGGGCAGAGGCTCACACCGGGTCTGGAGTCAGATGCCTGGGGCTCCTGGCCCAGCCCTCCCATCACTGGTGGGATTACCTTGATTAAGGTACTTGGAAGCCTGCATTTCCTTAACTACCCAATGAGGATGTTATAATCTTTTTAAAATTTAATTTTATTTTTAAAAATATTTTATTCGTGAGAGGCACCCAGAGAGAGGCAGAGACCCAGGCAGAGGGAGAAGCAGGCTCCCCATGGGGAGATCCTGATGCAGGACTCGATCTCGGGACCCCGGGGTCATAACCTGAGCTGAAGTCAGGTGCTCAACCACTGAGCCACCCAGACGCCCCTCTTATTTTATTTTTTTATTTTCATTTTTGGTTATTATCCTATTTTATGAGGTTGTTGTGAAAATTAATGAAGAGATTGCTCCTCAAAGGCTTAGCATAGAATCTGGCAGGTAGGAAGTGCTCACCTTTACGGCAAATCTTATTATTTCATTTGTTTCTTACAATAATTCTATAGGATACTGAAGGGAGAAGGGGGGGGTCTGCTTTATAGCCGAGGAAACTGAGACACAGGGAAATTAAGGGGTGTGCTGGGAGCAGAACTCGGGTCTTCACGGTGCCCAGCAAAAAGGCAGGTGACAAGCCCTGTTGTAGCCATTGCAGAGTGGTGGCCTTGGGGGTCTCCTCTGAGGGCTCCGTGACAGCAGAGCATGGGGTGGGGAGGGGGGTGCAGAGGAACAGGGCGGTGGAGGGCACTTTTCAACACAAAGTGTTATAAGGCTCTTGGTTAATGTGGTCTTCGTAGAATTCCCCTCTCCTTCCTTCCAGTATTCTTTTAAATAAACTCTATTTTGGAATAATTTTAGATTTACAGAAAAGTCGCAGAGAGTTTATTTACCCTTTACCGAGACGCTAGGATTTTCCGAACACCTCCTGTGTGCCAGGAACTTTCTGGGCACAAGGAATCCAGCAATAAAAGTGCCTCTGGTTTCCACTGGAAGATCACAGAGTCTGTGAGAGGAGTGGGCCCCCGGAGCCCCTAGTTTATGGTTCTCCATGTCACTTGTCAGAGACCTGCTACATCTATTAAATTAGTTTTTTCAGGGGTACCCGGTTGGCTCAGCAGTTGAGCGTCTGCCTTCAGCTCAGGTCATGATCCCCAGGTCCTGGGATCGAGTCCCACATCGGGCTCCCTGCCTGGGGCCTGCTTCTCCCTCTGCCTGTGTCTCTGCCTCTCTCTCTCATGAATAAATAAATAAAATATTTGATTTTATTTATCTATTCCTGAGAGACACAGAGAATATTTTATTTATTTATTCATGAGAGAGAGAGGCAGAGACACAGGCAGAGGGAGAAGCAGGCCCCAGGCAGGGAGCCCGATGTGGGACTCGATCCCGGGTCTCCAGGATCAGGCCCTGGGCCAAAGGCAGCCTGAAACTGCTGAACCACCGGGGCAGCACCTAAATAAAATCTTAAAAAAAAAAAAAAAAAAAAAAAAAAGAGTTTTTTCAGGAGTGGGGCCCAGGAGGCTGTATAAAAACATGTCGAAAAACAAATGTTCCAGGGGATTCTAAGGCAGAACTAGTTTGGGGGAACTACTGGTCTAGTGCAGACCATCCATTTGACCCCGCAGGTAAGAGCCAGGGCTCAGAGCAGGGGAGCGACTGGCTCCAGCCTGCACAACCGGGGAGTGGCAGGGTCTAGGCCAGAGAGCAGGTCCCCTGGTTCCATGTCTCCGTGTCTCCCCAACGCAGAACAAGACAGGAGTTTAACTTGCCAACAGGAAGACCCCACATAGAGCTTAGAAGAGTTTCTTGGCTACTCGGGTGTTAGCAGGTTCTTGGTGCCAAGGGACGGAAAACTGATTCTGGCTGATGGACACCAGTGAATGAATCTGATGGAAGGCACATTGGGTAGGAAGAGAAAAAACTATTTCTTGACTCGTACTCACATTTCTGACACCAAATATGTGGGTTTTTTCACACGGGGCATTTCTGACACCAGCTACCCCACCGGGTAAGGACTCAGTGCCCATGACTGCTCCCTGCTTCAGATGCCAGTTGCAGATCTGGGCTTCCAGTACTTTTGATCAACTGGCTATAAATTGGGGTTCCTATGACCCCCTCCTTGGCTTAATAATTTGCTAGAACAGCTCACAGACCTTAGGAGAGGACTTTACTTATTATTACTGATTTTTTTTTTTCTTTGAAATATATAAAGGAGACAACTCAAGAACAGCCAAATGGAAGAGATGCGTGGGGCAGGGCGGATGGGAAAGGATGCAGAGCTTCCATGAGATCTCTGGGTGTTTCATTCTCCCGGTGCCTTACTGTGCTTACCAACCTGGAAGCTCTCTGAGTCTTCTGTGGTTTTTTTTTTTGTTTGTTTGTTTTAAATATTCTATTTATTAATTCATGAGAGACACAGAGAGAGAGGCAGAGACACAGGCAGAGGGAGAAGCAGGCTCCCTGCGAGGACCCTGATGGGGGATCAAATCATGCCCTGAACCAAAGGCAGATGCTCAACCACTGAGCCACCCAGGCGTCCCCAAATCTTCTGTTTAGAGTTTTCATGGAGGTTCCATTACATAGGCGTGATTGGCTATTGACCATTGCTGATTCAACTCAATCTCTAGCCCTTCTTCCCTTCCCAGAGGTGGAAAATTCCAACCCTGTAAACACAGGGTTATTTCCTCAGGCAACCAGCTCCCATCCTCCAAGAGTCACTTCATTAGCATGGGCTTATTATGAATAACAGAAGATGCTCCTCCCACCCCTGTCACTCAGGAAATTCCAAGGGTTTTCTAGCTCTGTGCCAGGAACTGGGGATGAAGACCAAATATATGTATCTTTGTACAGCACAATATCACTGGTAGGTTACAAAATCCCTGGAAGGCTGCAGAAACAAGGTTTGGGAAATAAGCGGTGACAAAAGGAGACCAGGCACCTAGAACGACACCGAGATCACATTGCAGGGCCTGGTAGGTGAAGGCGGCCCCCCTGCTACTGCTGCTGCGTGCTCATTGCTACCACCTGCATCAATGATGCCACTGTGACCCCAAGGGCATGGACACTGGATCCAGCCACCACTGCTTTCGAGTGCACCAGTGTAAAGAACTTACCCAGTTTTGAAGCTCCAGCCTCAAAAATCCTAAGCAAGTGTGGCTAATGGGTGAAGCTTAAGTCACTACCTGAGCCTAGGGACCTGGCCGAACAAGGAGGACTGGGAGTTTTTACCCTCTGTAGTGGGAAGTGGTCCCTGCTGCCCATCATTCATGAGATGAAGGATTCCCCAAGAACCCTGACAAGTGACCTTTATCTAAGTGTTATCAAAAGAAGACACTGGGAGCCCTTGACGTGTGCAGATTCAACACTTTCAGTTTTGCATTTCATTATCTACCCTCAAAAGCCCCTTGTAAGTGGATGTGAATTGGATGACTTTGCTGCAGCCAGTCATTCAGGAGCTAGTGAGCCAGGCCTACTGTTCCTCTTGGGCTCGCCTGTCTTCACTCTTCTCTACTAGTTACAGCCTTTGGGTAACCTGCATGCAGTGACGAAGATCTTTCTTTTGTGTTGGAGAAGAGACTCCTAAAAATAAATCACTTGATAGTGCTAGAAATAGAAATGAGAAGAAAGTGAAGAAGCTTGAGAAAGTGACTTTTTTTGTGTATGTGTGTGTGGCCAAAAATAGAAGTGGGGGATAAAATTGGCATGGAATGTCGGGTTCAGCGGTGCCTAGGATTTCTGGGGGAGCTACTATGTGTGTCACATAGCTACAAGGAAAGGTGCTTTGGGAAATTGTCTTAATGGGTGTTTCAGCCAGTGCAGAAATTGCTCTTCGAGAGACAGGTTAAACTTGGCTTAAAGACGAAGAGGCACAGTGAACTAACCAAGGTTCTATTTTCTTTTCTTCTTTGGGACCTTGGGTGCAAAGGGTTGAACCTGGTCAATTAATACTCCTCATATAACAAACTTTATAAATAACCCTACATCTACATTTATGGAATTATTTAGGGTCTGAAATGCAATTGCTTAAAATTTTCTGGCTATAATTTATGACTTGATCTTGGGAGACACTATGTGGTATATTCAGTTTCCTGAAAGAGCTTTGGAAAAATCTTGTGCCATTGTACAGGATCTCCTGTGTAAATCTCCTTATGGAAATCTTTTTCTACTTTTTTTTTTTTTTTTTTAAGGCAGAAGAGTGTTCTGGGTAAATGAGTAGGACCCCACCCTTTCCAGTCCTTGGCCAAGACAATGGCTCTATGATTCATCACATGAGCAATGCTTATTCCAGATAAAGTCGGGATGTAGGGAAGTTCTTTCCACTTTTCCTCTTAAGAATACTTGCTGGCGCGCCTGGCTGGCTCAGTTGGTAGAGCATATGACTCTTGATCTCAGGGTTGTGAGTTTGAGTGCCATGCTGGGTGTGGAGCCTATCGAAAAAAAATTAGAATACCTGCCAGCCATTAAGGGAAGGTCTTTAGCTTTTGCTGCACAGGGGGACATCTTCATTTTTTTTTCTTTTTTATTTATTTTTTTTATTTATGATAGTCACAGAGAGAGAGAGAGGCAGAGACACAGGCAGAGGGAGAAGCAGGCTCCATGCAGGGAGCCTGATGTGGGACTCGATCCTGAGACCCCAGGTCATGCCCTGAGCTGAAGGCAAAGCCACTGGTGAGCCACCCAGGCGTCCCTCCTCTAACGTTCTTTTTAACAATCTACCTTTATTGCTCCACACTGGTAGGATGAGAACTTTTCACAGCAGTGCCACCCAGTTTTGATCTGTATTTGTGTGTGTGTGAGTGTGTGTGTGTGTGTGTGAGAGAGAGAGAGATTTCAACAAGAGTTGACAGCCACCTGATAAAGATAAAAGAGATAAAAGGTAGGAGGTGAGGCATCACATCAAGCCAATACTAAAGAAAGGTCATGAAACTTGGAAGATCTTTGCTTAGTGAGTAAGAAAGCACAGCCAGTGCAATAATAATTCCACTCCATATGCAACACCATGATGAGAGTGACCAAGTGAATAATTTCACAGCTGCAATGCTTTTATATCTCTCCAAGAGTATGATGTGTTGCCTTGTTTTGAGGCGCCTGCTTTATTTAATTGGGCCTTCAAAAATTCTAAATCTAAAGTATGTTTCTGGAGACTCTCTCCCAACTTTGACCTGTAGAACCCATGGAGTATCCGGACCATGCCTATGCAAGGACAAAATTAATGGCCTAACCTTAGATTAGCCTAGGGAGGAAAACCTTGTACCTAGGAGCAGAGGTCCTGCTGAGCAGACTTCAGCAGAGTATAAGGAAGAGCTACCTAAGAATTAGAACTGCCAGAAAACTGAAGTTCTTTGTAATTTTTCGCTACGATAAATAGTTCTGCACTGAACATTTTGAAATATAGCTTCTTGCACTTGCTCAGATACATTTGGAGGATAGATTTCTACCAGTAGAGTGGTTCTGTTGAAAGGTGTATGCTTTTCATATTTTGTAGCTACTGCCCAATTGCCTTCCCAGAAGGCTGCACCCATTTCTCATAGCCTCATAAATACGAATAATCTTTTTTCTTTTCTTTTCTTTTTTTCTTTTCTTTTCTTTTTTTCTTTTCTTTTCTTTTTTTCTTTTCTTTTCTTTTCTTTTCTTTTCTTTTCTTTTCTTTTCTTTTCTTTTCTTTTCTTTCTTTTCTTTTCTTTTCTTTTCTTTTCTTTTCTTTTCTTTTCTTTTCTTTTCTTTTCTTTTCTTTTCTTTTCTTTTCTCTCTCTCTTCTTTTCCTTTCCTTTCGGAAATCTTTTTCATTGTTTGATCGGTAATTTCTTCAAGGTGGTGAACTGGGCTCTCAGGAACTTAGGTGTGGGAGCAGAAGATAAACAAGAGTGGGAGGGACAGGGAATGCCAGAGACTGGAAGCACACCTGTGAGCATCGAGCAGCAGATGGTGGAGAGCTGCTTCGCCAGGGGGAGGCCCCTGTCTCCAAGGAACAGGGCACACAAACAGAGCTGGAAGTCAGAGTGTGAGTGTCATTGAGAAGAGAGGTAAAAACCAAATTGCTGCAGTTGCTACCAACATGTTCGTCTATTGCTGGAGCCAGAAGGAGCTAGAACTGGTAGTCAGATCTCATTACTGGACGTTTCAAGGAAGAGAGCAGACCCACAGTGAGTCCTGGCCAAGCTGAATGGGTTGTATATCTTTGTAGCACAGGGAATACATTTTTCTAAAATACCTGAAATGCTGGGCTTGACTTTCCAAAAATTCTAGAAATTTTGAAATCGAGAGAAGACAAAATTTTGAGGAAATATGATCCTTAGTTTTTAAAGCTCCTTTTAAGCTTTAAAGTTGTATTAACAATGTAGAATTAAAATTGTTTTTAAAGATTTTATTTACTTGGGAAAGAGAGAGCGCGAGAGTGAGCACGAGCAAGAGAAAGAGCAGAGGAAGAGGGAGAAGCAGACTCCCCGCTGAGCAGGGAGCCTGACTATGTGGGACTCCATCCAGGACTCTGGGATCATGAGCTGACCCGAAGGCAGACACTTAACCAACTGAGCCACCCAGGTGCCCTTAACAACGCAGAATTTAATTTCCTTATAAAATGATCATGTATGGTATCTGTATTTACAGTAGAGCTTATTAATACAATGTTAACCATCCCTAACTGAACTTATTTAGTTAATTTTAAGATTTTACTTTAATTTTTATTTTCTAAAATTTTTTCTAATGATTTTATTCATTTATTCATGAGAGACACAGGGAGAGGCAGAGATACAGAGAGAGGGAGGAGAAGCAGGCTCCATGCAGGAGCCCGATGCAGAACTCGATCCTGGAACTCCAGGATGAGGACCCGAGCCAAAGACAGATGCTCAACTACTTGAGCCACCCAGGTGTCCCTACTTCACTTTTTGTTTATTTTTTAAAAATTTTTATTTATTTATGATAGTCACAAGGAGAGAGAGAGAGAGAGGCAGAGACATAGGCAGAGGGAGAAGCAGGCTCCATGCACTGGGAGCCTGACGTGGGATTCGATCCCGGGTCTCCAGGATCGCGCCCTGGGCCAAAGGCAGGCGCCAAACCGCTGCGCCACCCAGGGATCCCCTACTTCACTTTTTAAAGAGTAATCTCTATACCCAACATGGGGCTCAAACCTACAACCTTGACATCAAGAGTCTCATGTTTTACTGACTGAGCTAACCAGGGGTCCTTGAACTTTTATTATTGATTTTTTAATAAGATTATTTATTTATTTATTTATTTGACAGAGAAAGGGAGAGCACAAACAGGGGGAGTGGCAGGCAGAGGGAGAGGGAGAAGCAGGCTCCCCACTGAGCAAGGAGCCGGATATGATATCGGACTCAATCCCAGGACCTTGGGATCATGACCTGAACTGAAGGCAGACACTCAACCAACTGAGCCACCCAGGTGCCCCCCCCTTTTAAGATTTTATTTATTTATTCATGAGAGACACAGAGAGAGAGAGAGAGAGGCAGAGACACAGGCAGAGGGAGAAGCAGGCTCCATGCAGGGAGCCCGGTGTGGGACTTGATCCCGGGTCTCCAGGATCATGCCTTGGGCCAAAGGCAGGTGCCCAACTGCTGAGCCACCCAGGCTTCCCCAGATGCCCCATTTTTAAAAGATTTTGTTTATTTATTTTATTTTATTTTATTTTATTTTTTATTTTATTTTTTATGTTTTTTTGTTTGTTTGTTTGTTTATTTATTTTAGAGAGAGTGAGTGGCAGGGGGTGGCGGAGGAGCAGCTGAGGGAGAAAGACAAGCAGATTCCTTGATGGGTGCAGAGCCTGACACGGGGTTTCATCCCACAACACAGATCATGACCTGAGCCAGAAACAAGAGTCCAACACTCAACCGACTGAGCCACCCAGGTGCCCCGAACTTATTTTTAAAATGCTTTAATATTTGCTGTTAAAAGCTGCAGATCTTAAATCCGCACTGTGTTTTGCCAATTATGAGAAGTTGTGAAACTAGAAACAATCACCAACATTCAAGGAAAATTCATGAAACAGTGAGGTCTATAGACTTAGTGTCTGACCCTGGGGAGGGTGGGTGAGTGGGGAGGGTAGAAGATGTAGAGGAGGGAACTTTCTTCTCAGAAAAGTTGCTGGGGAAAAGTAACATAAAAGGGGAATTCTCTTCTTCTCTAAATTTACTGAATATAATCTATTGTAATGTGGAAACTGCCTAATGAACTATTTTAAACAATAAATTCAGTATGAGTTGATTGCAGTAACTTGCAGTCTGAAAATAGGCCCTAGACTCAGCCCTATCCCTTTCATCTTTCCATCCATCCATCCATCCATCCATCCATCCATCCATCCACACACCCACTCATCTATCCATAGCTAATAATAACTAATAATTGTGGAGTGTTTATTATGTGCCAGATACTATTCCAAGTGCTTTACATGCATTACCTTGAATGATCTTTCCAACAATGCTACAAGGTAAGGTCTATCATTATCCCCACTTTATTTTTATTTTTTTGAATTATCTCCACTTTAAAGTGTAATCTGAGAGTTTTCCAGTAAGTTTTTTTTTTTTTTAAGATTTTATTTATTCATGACAGACACAGACACAGAGAGAAGCAGAGACACAGGCAGAGGGAGAAGCAGGCTCCACGCAGGGAGCCTGATGTGGGACTCGATCCTGGGACTCCAGGATCACACCCCAGGCCAAAGGCAGTGGTAAACCACTGAGCCACCAGGGCTGCCCTCCAGTAAGTTAAATATAGAATTACTATATAGCTTAGCAAGTCCACTCCTAGGTATAGACCTCAAATAACTGAAAGCAGGTGTTCAAACAATGCACAGGGATGTTCATAGCAACTCTATTCACAATATCCAAAGACAGAAACAATCTAAATGTCCTTCAACAGTCCAACAGATAAACAAAATATGTTTATATATCTGTACAATGCAGTGTTATTCAGCCATAAAAAGGAATGAAGTACTGGGTTGCCTGGCTGGCTCAGTCAGTAGAGCACGTGACTCCGTTTTTTTTTTTTTTTTAAGTTTTTATTAAATTCCAGTTAGTAAACATACAGGGTAGTATTAGTTTCAGGTGTAGGTTTAGTGATTCATCACTTACATGCAACACCCAGCAGTCATCACAACAAGTGACCTCCTTAATTCCCATCACCTATTTCATACATCCCTCCACCCTCCCACCTCCTCTTTCTCCCACCTGTGACTATTGATCTCAGGGTTGTGAGTTTAAGCCCCACACTGGGTGTGGCACCTACTTAAAAAAAAAAAAAAGGAACAAAGTACTGATACAGGGCACAACCTGGATCAACCTTGCAAACTTACTACTAAGAGAAGCCAGACTCAAAAGGCCTCATGTTGTATGATTCCATTTTCTTTTTTTTTTTTAATTTTTTATTTATTTATGATAGTCAGAGAGAGAGAGAGAGAGAGAGAGAGAGAGAGGCAGAGACACAGGCAGAGGGAGAAGCAGGCTCCATGCACCAGGAGCCTGATGTGGGACTCGATCCCGGGTCTCCAGGATCGGGCCCTGGGCCAAATGCAGGTGCCAAACCGCTGCGCCACCCAGGGATCCCCTCCATTTTCTTTTCTTTTAAAGATGTTATTTATTTATTTATTTGACAGAGAGTGAGAGGGAGAGAGAAGGAGAGAGGCGCAAGCAGGGGGGAGTGGCAGAGGGAGAGGAAGAAGCAGGCTTCCTGCTTCTTAAAAAAAATCTTAAAAAAAAATAAAATGGCTAAAGTGGTACACTTTAGGTTATGTGTATTTTACCACAATTTAAAAAAATGCAATCTGAGGCTCAGAGAATTTAAGTGACGTACCTAAATTTACAGTTGACATGTAGTAGAGCTGTGTCCTAATCCCAGTCTTCCGGCTCCATGGATCATGTTTTTTTAAAAAAGTTACCGTGAAAAACCTTATTTGGGGTCATTTAGGAAATTTAGATGCATGAACCTAAGCTGAAAATATCAGTATTATATCATTGGTGAAGTACATATTGGTGACACAAACACTGTATCTAATCTTCACAAGGACTTTGAAAGTTTCACATTATTTGTGTGTGTGTGAAATATACATAACTTAAAATTTGCCTTTTTAACCATTTTTTAAATGCTTTTTTTTAAAAAAGATTTTATTTATTCATGAGAGACACAGAGAGAGAGAGGCAGAGACACAGACAGAGGGAGAAGCAGGCTCCATGCAGGGAGCCCGATGTGGGACTCGATCCTGGGACTCCAGGATCATGCCCTGGGCTGAAGGTGGCACTAAACCGCTGAGCCACCTGGGCTGCCCCCATTTTAACCATTTTTAATTTTAACCATTTTTAAGTGTACAATTCAGTGGCATTAACTATCTTAAATTGTTGTGCAAGTCTCATTACCATCCATCTCCAGGACTTTTTTGTCTTCCCAAACTGAATCTTTGTACTCATAAAACATACAGCCCCCCATCACCCACCCCCCCACCCCACAACTACTAATCTTTTTTTCTTTTTTCCAACTACTATTCTATTGTTTATGCTACCAGGCCCTAGGCCATTGTCTATGGTTGCTAAGAAAAATAAGACAAGGTCATTCCTCTGGTCTGTCTGGTGTTAGAACCCCATCCTCTAGGGACCTTGCCACTAGCTCCTCTTCAGCAGGTTAGAGAGGTCCAGTTGCAGGATGAGCATGTTGCTGAAGCCCCCAGAGGGGATGCCCATGGCTGGGGAGGAGGAGAAGGCAGTCAGTGGAGGCAGTGAATGAATTATGGTTGAGATGAAAGACGGAGAGAGAGATTTCAATAGGAAAATCTGTTAGGAAGGTTGAAGACGAAGAGAATTGGGAACAGAATCATTGCCTTTTTACTTCAGGTAATTCTGAGGAGTACGTGAGATTTTGCAGTGAGGCTGTGCTTTGAAATGCCAAGGGGGCTCTGCAAACGTGGTTGGGACTCACATCACTCCAGAAGTGGATTTGTTTGAAGGGCATAACTCAGGAGATTGATTTCAGTGGGGCATGCAGATGACCAGCTGGTTAGGGTATAGATTCCTCCTTCAAGACACTGGGCCCCAAAGGGAAGGGGAGAAATAGTATAGGAGTTGAGACTCTAGGATCAGGTAAAGTTGTCTTAGATATGTCTTTCTTAGTTTTTTTATTTTTTTATTTTTTTATTAAAGTAGTAATACATGGATAGCCCGGGTGGCTCAGCGGTTTAGCACTGCCTTCAGCCCAGGGCATGATCCTGGGGTCCCAGGATTGAGTCCTGCATCGGGCTCCCTGCATGGAGCCTGCTTCTCCCTCTGCCTGTGTCTCTGCCTCTCTCCCTGTGTGTGCCTCTCATGAATAAATAAAATCATAAAAACAAATAGTGATACATACTTTAAAAAATCAAATAGGGGCACCTGGCTGGTTCAGTCGGTAGAGTGTGCTACTCTCGATCTTGGGTTGTGAGTTCAAGGCCCATGTTGGATGTAGAGATTACTTAAAAATAAAATTTAAAAAACTCTTCAGGGATCCCTGGGTGGCGCAGCGGTTTAGTGCCTGCCTTTGGCCCAGGGCGCGATCCTGGAGACCCGGGATCGAATCCCACATCGGGCTCCCGGTGCATGGAGCCTGCTTCTCCCTCCGCCTGTGTCTCTGCCTCTCTCTCTCTCTCTCTCTCTCTCTCTCTCTGTGACTATCATAAATAAATAAATAAAAAATTAAAAAAAATAAAATAAAAAACTCTTCAAATATAAACAGAGGTGGATTTTCTCTGAGACTAATAGAGCTTAAATGTCAGGTCTCTCATTTGCATGGGCTCCTTCAAAGGCCGTGTATCCACTTTTGCAATTTTTATATTTTGTAATTTTTTAAAATAAATTTTTATTTATTTATTTATTTATTTATTTATTTATTTATTTATTTATTTATTTATTTATTTATGATAGAGAGGCAGAGACATAGGCAGAGGGAGAAGCAGGCTTCATGCAGGGAGCCTGACGTGGGACTCGATCCCGGGTCTCCAGGATCACGCCCTGGGCCAAAGGCAGACGCTAAACCGCTGCGCCACCCAGGGATCCCTGTATTTTGTGATTTTAATTTTATATTATTTTTTCCAAGATGAAACTCCGAAGGGAAAGGAGATCGTTTAGCTGGTCAAGACTTGGTTCAGTTATGCAGTGTGCATGGTTTAAGCTCTGAGATGCATCACCTCACAACAAACACCTCATCTCTTACACTGAAGGTTGACTTGACAGTCCGTGGCAGAGGGGAATGAAGGGGTATACAAGGTAGAGTTTCTATTCCAAGGCCCTAGTCCATCCTTTTAGGTGGCAGCAATAGAGGAAACCAGAAGTGATCCCGGGGAGTTCTTTCCCTCATCTGGGGAGATCCTCATACTTTGTCACAACTGAATACTGATGATGAGGGTATGGATATTATAAGTATTTGGAAACCAGATGTTTAATTGCCTTCTATTAATATACAGGAAAGCCTTGGAAACCAATGGTTATGCTAGAGAGCCCAGGAAAGAGTCATGGCCCAAGGACTATGGGGTTATCTGTTTTTCACTGACATTCATGGCCCTTTCAGGTGGAGGGAGGACTCAGGACAATGGCTGCTGATGGTGATTTGGAGATGGAGGATGTGAATCTGAATATGGGTAGAGACATGAAAGGAGAGCTGGAAGAGGAGAAGGAAATGCAAGAGGACTGGAGAAGCAAAGATCGCTTCAAGAATAAAAAGGTCCACAGGGTTGTCTCAAAATGGATGCTTCCTGAAAAGGTCCGAAGAACATACTTGGAGAGAGCCAACTGCTTCCCACCCCCTATATTCATCATCTCCATCAGCCTTGCGGAGGTGAGCATGTTGGGCGGGGGGTGCTAGAGCAAGTAGCACTGGGTGGGGGAGGGAGGAGGAGGAGGCTTTGACCTCATCTGGTCAAAGTGGTAACACGTGGGAAAAGAGCTTGGTAGTGGCCAGTACAGCACTCATGGAACTCAACAGCACCCTCTCTGGAGCCCCCTTAGGTCCATCTTCCCTATGATTGCAGCCACTTTCAGCCAAGGGTTGAGGTTTATTTTTCAAGCAACCGCCCCACCCAGCAGTGACTATGATTTTCAGTGGCTTCGTTTCATTTTAGTTGTTGGGGCTTTAGAAGCCAAATCATCTTGGAATCACAAATTGGTCTCATGAACCGACTTGGATTGGTAAGGTCTTTCTGTGGAGCCATTATAGGAGCCTCACCAGAAGAGCTGTGGGCTGCCTCCAGATTTCAGTAGGGGGAAAAAATGGGATCCCCTACTGATGTCTACTGTGGGCAGCCTGTAGTGTGTTTTGACTCTGATCTAGTCAGCCCTTTGATTTTCCAGAAAAGAGTACAACACCCAGAGAAGTGGAATGACTTGCCCAAGGTCACATACTTAGTGGCTGGGCCAGGACTGGGCTTCTCCTGAGCCTCATTGTGCCTACCTTTTCCTCCTTCACCACGATGCCTCATAAAGGAATTGGCAGGGTATGGATGTGTGTGGGGTGTGACTTTGGGGTCATTAGGAAGTCTCTAACATAATCCTCTTAATTCCCATCGATGTCATCCCTGGTGACATGAGGCTTCATCACTTGGTTAAGGCTTCTGTTCTGTAAGGTTATTACTGTTCCCTTTCCCCTCATCTACCCCTTGCAAGCCAGCAGCGATTTAATTTCACATTAACTTGTAAGTGAAAGACTAAATGATGGGAAGGGGCAGTGAGAGCAGAGGGTATTTAAGGGGGTCGAGGGGTTCTTTATATTTGGTCTCGGGCTGCTCCTAATCACTGGAGGAAGTAGGATGTGACTGCAGTTACATGGTCAGATATATGGCAAGGGGGTTTCATTCCTGTCGTCCTCTGAGCACACGCTGTGGAGAGGCCCACTTGAGAGCTAATCGTTTGGAAGCAAGGTAGGGCCCACGGGGCTTATGTAATAGGGCCACTCTGGCAGAGAAAGTGGTTGACATTCGTGTCTGCCCCTCCCTGGCAGCTGGCAGTGTTTATTTACTATGCTGTGTGGAAGCCTCAGGAACAGTGGATCACCCTGGACACAGGCATCCTGGAGAGCCCCTTTATCTACAGCCCTGAGAAGAGGGAGCAAGCCTGGAGGTTTATCTCATACATGCTGGTACATGCTGGGTAAGGAATGACAGTAAGTCGCGGATGTCGGAGGTGACTGCAAGTACTCGTAACCCCCAGCATTTGGTTGGCGCTCTTATTGATAAGGCAATTACATGGCCATAATCTTTGATCCTCAGCGACCCTAGGAGGCAGGTACTAGTCCTGCCCTACTGTGTCCGAGGCTTGGGGGATGTTACTCGCTCCATGTCACTTGGCTAAGTTGCAGAGCTGGAACCATTAGTGCTAACTCCGCGTCCAGTGTACTTTCTATTTCATGATCATTGCCCAATATTGGTATTTATATAGGAATATTCATGAGAAGAGACCAAATCATTCTAAACGATATGTATGTTCCCCTAGTTGCTTTGATGTTGTTAAAATGTTCCCTTTAGGATATGAATCATCAATCCCTCCCTCCCTACACCTGCCACACACTTAAAAAAAAAGAATTCGTGAGCACTTTGCTGAGTGTGTAACACGGACTAACACAAGCCATGGGCAATGCCCTGCCTGCCATTTGGCTTCTTATATGCTCATCATCTTTTGTGACCTTGCTCAGAACCCATGAATCACTGTGCCCATGGCAGGCAGTGAGCAAGCTGCCTGCTGCTGGGTTCCCCCTCCAGTGGACGCCTGGGGGTTCAGATGGGGCCAACTTCATCTTTGTGACCTACCCAGCCCTGGACCTTGAAGGAAGATGCTGGCCAGCATCCACAGCAGGACACAGGGCTCAGAGGCTTGACAAATCAAGGACAAAATTGCTTATTGCCCAGTTTCTATGGATCCTTTCGGTTTGGTTTTTCATTTAACATGTTCTGAACAAACATGGCTCCTGCACTCAAGGGATTTATATGGGCGAGCAGTCGGTTAGATAGTAACTCAGGGCCATATGGCATTATAGTCATAGTAGTGACTTGGTAAAATGGGGCAATAGTATCTGTCCCATGAGGATGCTGTGATTAAATGACACCGTGGTTATCATGTAATTTCTGCAGTGTCCAACACATAGCAAAGCACTCAAAAAGAGGTCTCAAGGCTGTGTAGGACAGTCTCAGGGCTGTAGAGGTTTGGAATGCTTTTGGATGAAAGTAACCAAAAGAATCTAATGGGGGCCTAAACAAATGGAGGTAATTCTTTACCATACAAGAAGCCCAGAGGTTTGTGGTTAGTTCATGAGTCTTTTTTTTTTTCTTAATTCATGAGTCTAATGAAGCCAAGACTCCTGGTTCTGTGCTGGCGTCTCTGGTTTTCCCTTGACCTTTCTCTCATGGCTGCAAGTTGGCAGCTATAGCTGGGTGTTAAAAGCAGGAAGGGGAAGTGTAGGACCAGGTACTGGTGAAATCCATCCCGTTTGCCTGGAAAGCAGCTTTCTTACTAGTCTCCCATCAGCCCATCAGTGCTGCTCTGACCTGCATTTTGTTGGCCAGAACCATGGACACGACTACCCCTAGCTGAGAGAGGCTGGCCAAATGATAAGGAGATCGATGTGGGCTTAGTTATTGTAGATATAAACAGAAAGAAAGGAAGGTCAGAATGGGGATGGTTTCACAGATGACATGGGTTCCAGCTGGACTTGGAAGGGTAGATAAAATTTGGATGAAAAAAGTTAGTATTTCTGTTCCGAAGTTTTGATAGGATCTCATCCTTATGCCATTTCTACTCATGTTATTGAGCAGCAGAAAGAACACCGAGGGTGATTCCTTGGGGTTTTTGTGCTACTGGTCACTTTGTCCTCAAGCTGTTGCCAGAGGACAGGATGGGTGGCTTCCTTTGACTTTGTTCAAATTCACTAAGGGCACAGATTTCCAAATACTCTTTATGTCTGACGTCTCTCTGTAAGGCCAGTGTCACTGTCCTTGCTGGACTATTGTGTGCTGAATTATATGTTACTTCTTGTATGTCTTTGAAGATGCCTTGGGCAGTGATAGTTGTGGCTGGGTGCACACGTGGCCATGAAGGTAAGTAATCCGTTCTGCAGTCTATGCCCGGAGAACCTCTGCTGGGTATTTGTTGAGCAATTTATAATGCAAAAACACAATCCTAAAGCTAGTATGAAAGCTGCTACACTTTGTGGAAGATCCAACACCTATTTTGTTTTTTAACTTTTTCGTTTAACCTTGAAATCTCTTACGTAATAACTAAATTGAGGATTACTGTAATGTGGGAATGTACCAAGATACATCCAGAAATCCTCCAGAGATAACCTGTGGGGTTTGGCAGGCAACATAATGTGAATTTTATTTAAAAATATTTTTACCTCTGTAAAAACTAGAATAAAAGCAACGGGTGCTCAAATATGTCATATGCCAATACTACAGTTTGGCAGATGCTAACTTTAGCTGGTGTTACTGGGTAAACTTTCTTTTTCATCCTGGTAAACTGTTTTTTTCAGCTTTTTAAGGTAGAACCGGGGATGAGGTTTCTCTTGCCGTCTCTGTTTTATTAAAGAATATCCTAAGACGGCAAGAGCAGTTGTTTAAAAACCTATTGAAACTTGGGGGCATCTAGCTGGCTCAGTCGGTAGCGTGTGCGACTCTTGATCTTGGTGTTTCCACATTGGGTGTGGAGATTACTTTAAAAAACAAAACAAAACTATTGAAACTTAAACTCTCAGTCCTAAAATTAGGACTTTCTCAATACCATGCGAACAAAACAAAATCAGATGCCAGGGGCTGATGTAAGATGGTAATTGTCATCTAAACCTAATATCAAGTTTCTGTTCCTTAAGCCATCCTTATTGCTCCCTGATATTGTCAGTCACTTGTTTTTTGTTTGTTTGGTTGGCTTTTTAAGATTCTATTTATTTATTCACGAGAGACACAGAGACATAGGCAGAGGGAGAAGCAGGCTCCCCACTGGGAGCCTGATGCGGGACTCGATCCCAGGATTGCGTTGTCAGTCACTGTTATAAAACAGAACTTATAATATGAATGTACACTTCCAAAATGTCCTTTGTCTGTTTTACATACTGAGATTTTATTTAAAAGAAAAAAAAAGTCACCTAAAAATACTAGAAAATGGCATTTGAGTGAAGCAAGTCTGTCATCAGGAACAAGACACCAACGCCTGTTAATGTCCCAAAGAAATAACTATGTGCGTTGGTCATAATTTTTGACTACTGTGTTTGTCTCTGCAGAGTTCAGCACATCTTGGGGAATCTTGTTATGCAGCTCGTTTTGGGTATTCCCTTGGAAATGGTCCACAAAGGTCTCCGAGTAGGGCTGGTGTACCTGGCAGGAGTGATCGCAGGTTAGTGTCCTCAGGGTCAACACAGAATCGATGCCTCTGCACTCTGAGGAGGCAATGCACAAAGCAAAAGTAATCTACGTTTTAAAAATAATATTTATTTGTTCATGAGAGACACAGAGAGAGGCAGAGACACAGGCAGAGGGAGAAGCAGGCTCCCTACAGGGATCCCGATGCGGGACTTGATCCCGGGACCCTGGGATCAAGACCTGAGCTGAAGGCAGACACTCAACCGCTGAGCCACCCAGGTGCCCCCAAAATCCAGGTTTTGAATTAGATCTGCTGAGCCACCCAGGTTTCCCAGTAATCAACATTTAAGTCAAGATTTACTGCACTCCTAATATGGGCTGGGGAACCTGATGAGCATTAGAAATTAATTAGGGGCAGCTGGCTGGCTCTGTCAGAAAAGCATGCGACTCTTGATCTCGGGATCATGAGTTTGAGCCCCATGTCAAGTATAGAGATTTCTTAAATAAAGCTTAAACAAAAAAGAAGTTAGAAGGGTGCCTGGATGGCTCAGTTGGAAGAGCATGCTACTCTTTATTTTAGGGTGGCGAGTTTGAGCCCCACATTGGGTGTAGAGATTACTAAACGAAAAATAAACAAAAAAAAGTTAAAAATATCTGAGAGAAGATAAGCAGATGGGTAGAGGTCATGGTGCCTGTCCTCAGATATCTCAGAGTCGGACTGGGTTTTGCACAATTGGGAGTTGTGTGTAGTGTCCAGGTGCACAGATTGGGTAGAGACTTAATAGCTAGATCATGAAGGCCCAATGTGTCAGACTGGTGATCTTGGGAAGTAACACGAATTTGCGTTTAAGAAAACACAAATTTGCGTTTAAGAAAGACAGTTTGAAGAGAATGCAGAGAAGAGCTAGAGGGGCCCCCGAAAGCTCAAGAGAGACTAGCTGCATGCCAGTGATCTCTGAAGTTGGGTGTGCCTTAAGATGATCCACTTTGGTCGGAGCAGAAAAATCTTAGAATTCCCATCTACCCTTTTATTGGAGACTTTATTTTTTTATTTTTTATTTATTTATTTTTTAATTAAACTTTTTTACATTGCAGTTGTATGAAATCAATACGTAGTGGTCCCATGTGTCCTTTAACCAGTTACCCCCAATGGTAACAGCTTGCAAAATGACAGTACACAGTATCACAACCAGGATATCCACCTGGATACTGTCAAGGTGCAAAACAAGGATCCCTCACGTTGTATTTTTACAGTCACACGCGCTTCCCCCCCACACCCTCCTTCACCTTGACAACCACTAATCTGTTCTCTATTTCTATAATTTTCTCACTTCAAGAATGTCATATAAATGGAATAACACAGCATATCACTTTTGGGATTGGTGGTCTTCGCATGGCATAATTCTTTGGAGATCAGTGTAGGTTGTTGCATGTATCAACACTTCTTCATTTTTATTGCTGAGTAGTATTCCAATGGCTAGACCACTGTTTGTTTAACTCTTTTTGTTTGTTTCTTTGTTTTTTTGTTTAACTCTTGACTCATTGGAGACTCTCTGGGTTGTTTCCAGTTTGGGGCTATCACAAATAAAGCCGTTATAGTGTGTACAGGTTTTTGTGAACAAAAGTACAGAGTTTTGTGAACATACATTTTCATTTCTCTGGGATAAATGTCCACAAGCACAGTTCTTTGGTTGTATAGTAGTTGCATATTTCGTTTTTTAAGAATCAGACAAAACGTTTTCCAGAATGGCTGTTCCATTTTACATTCCCTCCAATATTGTATAAGTGATTCCATTTTCCACATCCTCACCACCATTTGTTTTTTCCTCACCACCATTTGTGTTGTCACCATTATTTCAGCTGTGCTTGTAAGTGTGCAGTGATATCTCATCATGGCCTTAACCTGCTTTACTCAAATGGCTAATGATGCTGAACACCTTTTTTTTTCCCCCTAAGATTTATTTATTTATTCATGATAGAGAGAGAGAGAGAGAGAGAGAGAGAGAGAGAGAGAGAGGCAGAGACACAGGCAGAGGGAGAAGCAGGCTCCATGCTGGGAGCCCGATGCGGGATTCGATCCCAGGACCCCAGGATCGCACCCTGGGCCAAAGGCAGATGCTCAACCACGGAGCCACCCAGGGATCCCCATGAACACCTTTTGATGTGCATAACCTCTTTTGTGAAATACTTGCTCATGTCTTTTGCTTACTTCCTAATTAGATTTTTTTCATTAAGTTTTTATAAACCATTAAATTTTGAGAGTTCTTTTCGTTCTTCTTTTCTTTTCTAGTCATTTATCGAATATGTAGTTGACAGGTATATTTTTCTCAGTGTGTAGTTGTCTTTGCATCGCTTTAATCGAGTCTTTCACAGAGCAAAAGTTTTTTTTTTTTAATTTTTATTTATTTATTTATGATAGTCACAGAGAGAGAGAGAGGCAGAGACACAGGCAGAGGGAGAAGCAGGCTCCATGCACCGGGAGCCCGACGCGGGATTCGATCCCGGGTCTCCAGGATCGCGCCCTGGGCCAAAGGCAGGAGCCAAACCGCTGCGCCACCCAGGGATCCCCGAGCAAAAGTTTTTAATTTCGATGAAGTCTGATTAATTTTTCCTTTATAAATCGTGCTCTTGATCATGTCTCAACTCTTCACTGCACTCCGGGTCCTAAAGATTTTTTCTGATGTTATCTTCTAAAGTTATAGTTTTATGCTTTATGTTGAAATATGATCTATTTTGAGTTGGCTCATTTTTGTGTAAGGTATGAGGTTTAGACTGAGGTTCTTTTTGGGGTTTTTTGGATATCCAATGACTTTGCAACAATCTATTAGAAATTCTATCTCCTTCATTGAAAAAAAAATTCTTTTTGCACCTTTGTGAAAAATCACTTGGCTTATTTGTAGGGCACTATTTCTGGGTTCTCCTGTTTGTTTTGTTGACCGATGTGTTACCCCTCCACCAATACCATGTAGTCAATACCACTGTAGCTATACAATAAAAGTCTTGAAATCAGTTAGAGAGATTCAGTTAGAGAGTTAGAGATTTTGCTCATTTTAAAGACTAAGCATTTTTCTTTTACAAAAAGATGAGTGTCTAATTTGCTGACTTTTCCCCCTGTGGTAAACACAAGGCTTTCAGTAGGATGCTACCTAACAGATGTTGAAAAAGCAAATGCAAAATATGTTTCTTTGGCGACATAATAGCCTTTTTCATACAAGGAGAAAGAACATAACTGCTCTTCCAAAAACACTAATGCTCTGAAAGGGCATTTTAAAAACTAATAATTGGATATCGTTCTCTTGTTGTTTGATTTTGCTGCTGGGAATGATGCAATGAGTCTTAGAAATTCACACTTAAAATGTGGTGAAACAATTTCCTTTTTTTTTTTTTTTTGGAAACAATTTCTTAATCGGTTTTAAGATTTCTCAGTTAAGAGCTTTAGTGGGTTTTAAACATATTTTATAATACTTTCTGATTAAGAACAAGTGACTGATGCTAAGAAAGGTGGGGATTAACAGTTAAATTACAACACATTTTTTTTTCATAATTGAAGCACAGTCAATGATATAATTCTCCCATTGGAAACTACATGTCCTTTTTATTTTTATTTTTATTTTTTTACATGTCATTTTTATTTTTTTTATTTTTATTTTTTAAAGATTTTATTTATTTATTCATAGAGTCAGAGAGAGACAGGCAGAGACACAGGCAGAGGGAGAAGCAGGCATCATACAGAGAGCCCAATGTGGGACTCGATCCAGGGTCTCCAGGATCGCCCTGGGCTGTAGGCGGCACTAAACCGCTGCGCTACCGGGGCTGCCCTCAAGTCATTTTTAAATTGTACATTTTGGCTATGATAGTAAGAGAAAATTTCTATAGAAAATAACCAAATTTAGAAGTATATATTTGTAATTTCAGGGTTATGATTTTCAATGAGGGTTTTTAAAAAGTAATGAAGCTTATTTTATAAATCTGCTCATTGAAAAAAAATTTTTTAATTAAAGACTATTTTTTTTTTAGAGGAGTTTTAGGTTTACAGGAAAATGAAGAGGAAGGCACAGAGATTTCCCATAAACTCCCTGCTCCCCCCATATATGTCCCCCCCCCCCCCAACAGATGGGCCTTTGTTAGAATTGATGAATCCTCCGCTGGCACATCATAATCACCCAATAGAGAAGTTTACTCTTGGCATTGTACCTCCTGCAGTTTGGGACAAAGGCGTGATGACATGTATCCATCATTAGAGTAGCATGCGGAGTATTTTCACTGTCCTAAAATCCCTCTATTCATCCCTACAGCCCCCCCCCGCACCCCCCCAGCAACCATTGATCCTTTTACCATCTCTGTAATTTGGCCTTTTCCATTATGTCATATAGTTGGAATCATACATCATGTAGCCTCTTCAGATTGGCTTCTTTCACTTAGTAACATGCATTTAAATGTCTCCCTTGTCTTTTCATGGTTTGATAAACATTTTTTGTACCAGGGGTGCCTGGGTGCTCAGTCAGTTATACGGCTGACTCTTGATTTCCACTCAGGTCATGATCTCATCTCACGGTTGTGCGATCTGGCCCCAGGTTAGGTTCCACACTTAGCGGCGAGTCTGCTTGAGGATTCTGTCTCTCCCTGCTCACTCTCTCTCTCTCTAAATCTTTAAGAAAAAGCATTTTTTGTACCATTAATAAAGTAAAAATGATAATCGGGGATCCCTGGGTGGCGTAGCAGTTTGGCGCCTGCCTTTGGCCCAGAGCACGATCCTGGAGACCCGGGATCGAGTCCCACATCTGGCTCCCGGTGCATGGAGCCTGCTTCTCCCTCTGCCTGTGTCTCTGCCTCTCTCTCTCTCTGTGACTATCATAAATAAATTAAAAAATTAAAAAAAATATTGTGTAATCAATGTTTCATCCTTTGAAAATCCTATTTTTATACTTAAAAAAATATTAGTATATGAAAAAAAACCAGTAAATGTACCTGCCATCAAAAACCCTACATTAGTACAGTGGTACTTCTATATGCAACCTACAAATAAGTTCATATGCCTATATTGCGGTGGGTGGTTGTATCGGTTTCCTGGGGCTCTTATAACAAAGAACCACAAATTGGGTGGTTTAAACAACAGCACTGTACTATCTCACAGTTCTGGAGGCTGCAAGTCTGAAGTCAAGGTGTCAATAGGGCCATGCTCCCTCCTCTGATCCTGTTGTCCGGGAGAGTCTGGGGTGGCCATCAGTCCTTGGCATTCCCTGGCTTGTAGCTGCAGCCTCTCGAGCTCTGCCTCCATCATCGTGTGGAGTTCTGCTCTCATATGTCCCCTTCTTCTCTAAAAAGGACACAGTCATATTGGTTAGAGCCCCACTATACTCCACTGTGACCTCATCTTAATGAATCGTATCTGCAACAACCCTATTCCCACATAATATCACATTCTGTGGTGCTAGGGGGTTAGAACGTCAATATGTCTTTTTGGGGGGACACAATCCAAACTTTTGCAGTGCTCAGATTTTTTTTTTTTTAACTGATGAAAACCTTACTGGCCTCCTGGGGCGGTGGGGCCAGAGAACAGGAAGCACTCCTGAGACACATTAAAGGGATAGAATTGTCAATGCTCTGTGACGTAGCTCCCCATTCTGCTTCCCTTCTACTTTTGTGGAACCTGTTCTTCTGCCTTCTACCTTCGTTCCTGCACACACCTGTCTTTCCTGCCCTTGAAAGCCTTTGCACTGATGAGGCCCTTCCTGGCTCTGGCATTTGCGCGGGGGGTTTCCCCCGCAGCTTGATTTCAACCTATGGAATCAGCCCTGCCCCAGTTTCAGAGGAGAGAGGGGAGGGAATGTGATTAACCTGTTCACATCCCCTGCTAATTTTTGCAATAGCTTCTTGGCAGGTGTCTCTTTGCTATTCCAGTCCTCACACTGTTGCCTGGGTCACCTTCCTCAAGCACAGATTAGATCATATTATATCCTTCCTAGAACATTGACAATGCCCAGAAGAAAGTCAAAACATCCAAGATTGCTCATTACCCTCCACTGCGTGGCCCCATTGCCTTTCTTTTCTTTCCTTACCTTGGAAGAATAATCTTTACTAATGTTCAAAAAAGAAAATTATAAATAAGAGGTTAAGGGGATCTTGATGTAAAATGTTTTTTAATAACTTGCGACGCCTGGGTGGCTCAGAGGTTGAACATCTGCCTTCAGCTCAGGGAGTGATCCTGGATCATTAATCCATTCCGGGATCAAATCCCGCATTGGGCTCCCCACAGGGAACCTGCTTCTCCCTCTGCCTATGTCTCTGCTTCTCTCTCTGTGTCTCTCATGGATAAATAAATAAATTCTTTTAAAAAATAACTTTTTTGAGGTCTTATTGACAGACACAAATCTGTACATATTTAATGTATGTGCCTTGATGGGCTTGGAGATAAGTATACAGCTGTGAAATCGTCCCTATGTCATAAACATATCCATCATCTCTAAAAGTTTCTGCTTGCCTGCTGTCTTCTTGCTTTGCTTTTTTTCCAGATTCCTTAATACATCAAATAACTTTAGTGTCCCCATCCTTGCTCCTGGCAAAGCAGGAGCTTCAGATTAACAGCATTAGTATCATTCCTCATAAAGGCATAATAGTGCCCCACCCCAACAGACCTACTTATCAGAATCTGCATTTGAATGAACCCAGAAGTGATTTGCATGCACATTAAAGACTGAAGAGTGCTGGTCTGCAATCCCACCTGGGCTCCCCAAAGTTGACTGATCATCATAGTCACCTGGAAAGTTTGTCATAGCTACAGCTATCCAGAGCCTATCCAGATCTACTGGATCAGAATCTCAGAGGATATGGCCCTGGCATCTGGTTTTGTTTTCTTCTCTGTTTGGTGAGGTATGATTGACATATAATAGGCTGCACGTATTTAAAATGTATAATATGAGAATTTTGCTATGTGTATACAATCATGAAACTATCACCACCGTCAAGGCAATAAACATATCCATCGCTCCCCAAAAAAGTATCTTTGTGACTCTTGAAAATTGCTCTCTACTGTCCCTGTCTTTTCCCTGCCAACTACTGATCATTATAGATGAATTTGTATTTTCTAGAATTTTATAGAAGTGCAATCATAGAGTATGTACTCTATCTTTGGTTCTGTCGGTCAGCATAATTATTTTGAGATTTATTCATGCTCTATGTCTATCAATGGTTGATTCTTTTTTATTGCAAGTGGTATTTGATTGCAGGGGCATACCACAAATTGTCCACTCTCCTGTTGATGGACATTTGAGTTGTTGGCAGTTTGGGGTTATTGCAAATGAAGCTTCTATGAACACTTGTGTGTAAGTACTTGTGTAATCAAATGTTTTCAGCTTTCTCGGGTTAATACCTAGGAATGGAATGGCCAGATCCTATCAGAGGGTATGTTTAACTTTTTAAGAAACTGCCAACTGCTTTCCTGAGATATAAGCTATACAATATACAACTCACTCATTTAAGTATTTAATTCAATGTTTTTTTTTTTTTTACTTAATTCACAGATTATATACTCATCATCACAACTGAATTTTACGTTTTTGTTCCCCAAAGAAACCCTGGACCCCTCCCCACTCCTCACCCCATTCTCCCTTTTCCAGCTTTAGGCAACCACTACTACTACTGTCTTTTTAGATTTGCCCATTTTGGACATTTCATACAAATGGAATCATATAATATATGATCTTTTGTGATTGGTATTTTTCACTTAGCATAATGTTTCCATTCTTCATTGATGTTGTAGCATATATCAGTGCTTCACTCCTTTTTATTTATTAGACTATAGTCCATTGTGTGGCTATACATGTTTTCTCTACACATTCATCAATTGATGGATATTTGGATTATTTTCACTTTTTGGATATTACGAATAACACTACTATGAATATCTGTGTAGAACTTTTTGTATTAATCTCTTGGATTTATATCTATAAATGGGATTGTTAGGTTAAATGGAAGAAAGTACAGCTTACCCTTAGGGGGTTCTGAGCCCCCTCACACAGTTGAAAATTTGCATGTAATGTTTGACTCTCCCAAAATTTAATAGCCTACTGTTGACCCAAAACCTTACTGATAACATAGTCAATTAACATATATTTTGTATATATTATTATTTACTGTGTTCTTATAATAAAATAAACTAGGGGAAACAGTTAAGAAAACCATAAGGGGGTGGCAGGCTGGCTCAGTCAGAAGAAAGAGCCTATAGGGCAGCCCCGATGGCCCAGCAGTTTACTGCCTCCTTTAGCCTGGGGTGTGATCCTGGAGACCCGGGATCGAGTCCCACGTCGGGCTCCCTGTATGGAGCCTGCTTCTCCCTCTGCCTGTGTCTCTGCCTCTCTCTCTCTCTCTCTGTGTCTGTCATGAATAAATAAATAAAATCTTAAAAAAAAAAAAAGAAGAAAGAACATGTAGTCACATGATCTTGAGGTCATGAGTTTGAGCCCCATGTTGGGTATGGAGATTACTAAAGGCAAAAAATAACAACAAAACTTAAAGAAAATCATAGGGAAGATAAAACACATTTACAATACTATGCTGTATTTATTGGGAAAAAATCTGCATAAGGGTGGACCTGAGCAATTCAAACCTGTGTTGTTCAAGGGTCATCTGTAGTACCATTTTACACCTTCACCAGAAGTTCCAGCTCTTCCACAATTCTCAACACTTGCTAACATCAGTTTTTTAAAATTTTAGTCAGTCTATTGGGTGTATGAAGGTATCTCACTGGGATGGATGGATTTATTATTTTTTTATATTTAAAAAAATTATTTTGGGAGCATCCAGGTGGCTCAGTTGGTTAAGTAGCCAACTCTTCATCTCAGTTCAGGTCTTCATCTCAGGGTTATGAGTTCAAGCCCTGCACTGGCCTCTATGCTGGGTGTGGGGCCTACTTGAAAATTTAATAATTAAAAAAATAAAAGACATTTTATTTTTGAGTAATCTCTCTACCCAATGCAGGGCTTGAACTCACAACCCTGAGATCCAAAGTCAAATGCTCCACTGACTGAGTCAGCCAGGTGTCCCTCTCACTGGGTTTTAATTTGCATTTCCTAACAATTAATGATGGTGAATATATTTTCATGTGCTTATTTGCTATCCACATATCTTCTTTTGGGGTAAGGTATCTGTTAAATCTTTGCCCATTTAAAATTGGATTATATTCTTTATTATATATAATAATGTATATTCTGATCATAAGTCCTTTATCAGATATATGACTTGCAAATATTTTCTCCTAGTCTGTTGCTTGTCTTTTCATGTTCTTAATATTATCTTTTGAAGAATAGGAGTTTTAAAGTTTTGGTGTATAACTTATCACTCTGTAGATTTTAGGAATTGTGCTTTCAGAGTCAACTCTTGCACATTTGTGTGTATGTGTGTGGGGGGGTCAGATTTATCTCCATATTTTATATTTTTGATATAAATACTTTACAGTGCTGTAAAGTACTATTTATCTCCATATTTTATATTTTAAAGTATCTGTATCTAAAGTACAGATTTATCTCCATATTTTATATTTTTGATAAAATACTTTACAGTGCTGTAAAGTACTATTTAAAAATTTTCTATTTCCAATTCTTCACTGCTATGACATGGAAATAAAGTTGATTTCTTTGATCTATCCTCCAATTTAATTCACTTATTATTTCTAGTAAACAGTATCTTCCCTAGGAATTTAAGTAATTAGGCAAAATCTTGTGGGTTTGTTCATGTTCTCACCATTTCCAATGCCCTCCATTCCTTTGTATAATTTCATATTTTCATTTGATATTTTTTCCTTCTGCCTGAGGATTTCCTTTAACATTTTTTTTAAATTAAGTATTTATTTATTTATTTATTTATTTATTTATTTATTTATTTATTTATTTATTTGAAAGAGTGTGTGAGCAAGTGGGGGGAGGGGCAGAAGGAGAGAGAATCTTGAAGCAGACTCTCTGCTGAACACAGAGCCCAAAGTGGGGCTCAATCCCAGGACCCTGACATCATGACCTGAGCCAAAAACAAGAGTTGGCCACTTAACTGATTGAGCCACCCAGGTGCCCCTCCTTTAACATTTCTTGTATGAGTCTGCTGTTTATCTATTCTTTCAGCCTTTGTATGTCTGAAAAAAGAATCCTTATTTTGCCTTCCTTTTTGAAATATATTGTTATTAGGCACAGAATTCTAGCTTGACTGTATTTTTTTGTTCAATGGCTTAAAGACGGTGTGCTCTACTGTTTATTCATTTGCATCATTTCCAGTGAGAAATCAGCTACCATCCCTATCTTTGTTCCTTAGTAGGAAACATGTCTTTTTACTCCGGTTGCTTTTAAGATTTTCACTGCTTTTGAACAATTTGATTTTGTTGTGACTTGGTATAGTTTTATCCATGTTTCCAGTGCTTGGGGTTTGTTGAAATTCTTGGATTGGTGGATTTATAGTTTTCATAAAACTTTGGAAAAATTTGGCCATAATTTCTTCAATTATTTTTTCTGTACCTGACTTCTCTCCTCTTCTTTGGGGACTCCAATTATGTATGTATTAGGTTGCTTGAAATCGACTCACAGCTCTTTGATGCTGTATTTATGAAAAAAAAAATCTTCTCTATGTGTTTCATGTTGGATACTTTTACTACTATGTCTTCATGTTCACTATCTTTTCGTCAGTACTGTCTAATGTGTCATTAAACTCTACTGATGTATTTTTTCATCTTAGACATTGTAGTTTTTGTCTTTAGAAATTTGAGTGTTTTGTATCCTGTATGTCTCAATTTTTGAACATACAGTATTACAGTCGTAGTAATTATTTATTCCCATTATCAGCTAAAACTTACACTTGTGTTAGTTTGGGAACGTTTTAATTGATTGCTTTTTCTTTTTCTTATGGGTCATATTTTCCTGTTTCTTTGCATATCTGACCATTTTTGTTTGGATGCTAGACATTTAATCTTTGGATGGTGGATATTATTGTATTCCTATAAGTATTCCTTAAATTTGTTCTGGAACACAGTTACTTGGAAGTAGTTTGAAACTTTTTGGTAAGCTTTGCTAGATGAAACTGTGTTTTTTTAGTGTGATTATTACCCATTACTGGTGTAGGATCCTTCTGTGTACTTTACCCAATGCCCCATGAATTATGAAGTTTTCTAGTTTGGAAAGTTACTTAGCCTCTCTGGTGCTGTGTGAGCAAAGCTATTCGTTCTTTCCTTTACTCCTTTCTTTTTTTTTTTTTTTTTTTGGAAGATTTTATTTATTTATTCATTCATGAGAGACACAGAAAGAGAGAGGCAGAGACACAGGCAGAGGGAGAAACAGGCTCCATGCAGGGAGCCTGATGTGGGACTTGATCCTGGAACTCCAGGATCACACCCTGAGCTAAAGGCAGACACCAACCACTGAGCCACTCAGACATCCTCCCTTTACTCCTTTCTAGTGGTCCTTTCCCTGGCTCAGGTAATTTCCTCATGTGCTCCTCTCTGGGGTTCCCTCTGTGGTGCTCCTTCCTCTCTGGTGCACTGTCTTGCAAATTCCAGTTGCCTGGGACTATCTGGACTTCAAACTCTATCTCATCAACTTAAAGTTTACTGAGATATACCTGGGTTTCCCCTTCATGTGTTGTAGCCTGTAATCTCTCTCAAGGCAGTAAAGCTGGGCAATCAGACAACTCACCTCATATATTTCTTATATGTCAGGATTCACTGTCCTTTGCTATCTGGTGTCCAGTATTTTGGAGACCACTGTTTCACAGAGTTTGTCCAGTGCTTTTGGTTCTTCCAAGCGGGAGAGATAATCTTATCCTTATTACTCCATCGTGGCCAGAAGTGGACATTTGTATCTGTTTTAAAAATAAATTACTCATATGATTAAGATGCAACCACCCCAGCCCTAGTCTGAAGGTTGATATTTGAGGACCATTGCCCTAAACTTATTGGACTACTCCTAATTTTTAGTCACCCATATACTTTTGTTTCTATGTTTTTGCTTTTCCAGTTCCCTAAGTCCTGAATGCTTTCTCCTTATCTTTTATTTTATTTTATTTATTTTTATTTATTTTTACTTTCTCCTTATCTTAAAAATATTTTAGAGTTTAATCAAAATGCTACATCCTCTTTCTCAGAGCAGCAAGGCTTCCACCTCTCTGTTGAAAAAGAAATCATTCCTTCCTAAGTGCTTCCATAGTAAATTCACTACTTTTAAGAAATCATAGTAGTTATTTTATTCTGCATCTTATAATTGTTTACTCATCTGTATGATTCCTAAGGCCACTTTGTCTTTCTTGCACAAAGCAGGTATTACATTGTATCCTAAGGAATGAAGGCGAGCCTTAAGAGCAAAAAACTAAGTAGTAGAACAAAGCAGTACAGAGAGAGCAACTTAGAGTTTGACTTTAGGTGATTTGAAAGTCTTGTTTTGGCTCAGGAAATCTAAGATTGGGTTGGCAAATAGGTTTCCTGTTGTTTGGCGAATCTGATTAATGCTATGTTGAAAAGGGTTCTGAGGCCACATCTTGACTCCATGAGAAAGCCAGCCATCAGATAATGAAATGTTGGAATGTCTCAGGTATTTGGATAGTTTTGACTAAATGCTTGCAATATTTTGAAACAATAGCTAACAAGTACATAATGCGTGTCAGGCAGCGTTCTAAGTACGATGCACATATCAATCCATTTACTTCCCCTGACAATGCATTCAGGTAATTTCTTTTAATATTCTCTTTATGTAGGGAAACTGGGGCACAGAAAGATTAAGAGACTTGCTCAAGTCACACAGGTGGTAATTTCAGCACTAGAGTTTGTGCTCTTGTCCCTGTTATACTGCCCTCATGCTGAACATTTATTATTTCAGAAAAATTAAGGTAGTTAGCTCACATAGCTATACCTTTATAGGATGGAAGAGACAAACAAAATTACTTTGTTGCTTGTTAATATGATAATGGTCCAAACTTCCCAACTTCCACCTCGTATTAGAAAGATTTACCTTTCATGATTCTTACAATTATGTGTCATCCTTTGTTTTTTATTTCTTTAGGGTCCCTTGCCAGCTCCATTTTTGACCCGCTCAGATACCTTGTGGGTGCTTCAGGAGGAGTCTATGCTCTGATGGGAGGCTATTTTATGAATGTTCTGGTGGTAAGAACTTTGGGAATGGAATCTTTGGATTTTTTTGTTCTTTTAAAGAGTTAACTAGTATTTGGTTCAGGGAATCTTCATCATATTTACTGAGCACTCATCTTCCTTCTGGGCACCAGAATTTTCCTTTTATATTTTAATCTCTTTTTTTTCTGATCTCAAAAGTGATGAATACTAAAAAAAAAAAAATTAAGTTGAAAAATAGTCAAAATCTCAAATATTGTATCTGTTAACAGTTTACTGTACATCCTTTTAAACCTTTTTCTATATGTATTCAAAATCCTGCCAAAATTAAGGCTACAAAAATTGACCCACCCTTAAAGATACCATTCTACATCTTAACATAGTTACTTTGATCCCATTTACCCATATCAGTAAACAGAAATCACTTCAATCTCTTCAAGTGCTCCACAGCGCACTAGCTAGGCTGCATCCTGATTTAATCCTTCAATGAAAAGAAATTGGGGTGACTCCACCTATTCACACTTGTAGGTAATGCTGTAAGGATGTTCTCTTACATTTATCTTTTTGCATTTGTGTGTGTGTGTGTGTGTGTGTGTGTGTGTGTGTGTATTTTGGTAGGATAAATTCCTAGATATGGATTTACTGGGTGAAGGGTTTAAATTTTCATAGATAAATGCCAAATTGCCCTCCAAAGCTGGCATACCATGATATAGTATGTAAGAATGCCAACCACTGGGATCCCTGGGTGGCGCAGTGGTTTAGTGCCTGTCTTTGGCCCAGGGCGCGATCCTGGAGACCCGGGATCGAATCCCACGTCGGGCTCCCAGTGCATGGAGCCTGCTTCTCCCTCTGCCTGTGTCTCTGCCTCCCTCTCTCTCTGTGTGACTATCATAAATAAATAAAAATTAAAAAAAAAAAAAGAATGCCAACCACTTTCTAAAACAACCTATAGTGTAATTCCTAACTAGTTCTTAAATCCTTTAACCATGTAGGTATGTATACTTTATAAAAATACTCTAGGAGGAAAATATGAAGCAATTATAAAACTATTCCAAAAATAGAAGTTATTTAGAAAAATGTTTTTCAAAATTTGGATTGCAACCCATTAGTGGTTGAGCAGTTTAAGAATTGTGACCAAAAATTAATCAAAAAGAGGGGCACCTGGCTGGCTCAGTGGGTACAGCACATGACTCTTAATCTTGAGGTCATGAAGTCAAGCCTCATGTTGGGCATCGAGCCTTAAAGTAATAAAAAAATTAAGAAAATTAAAAAGAAAAAATTACAAAAATTTCAACATATATCACACATAATACTGGCTCTGTATGTACTGGATTGTTATGTAAATTGTTTCTGTAGGCTTTGATTAAAAATAACTGATTTAGAATAAACTTGGGTATTTCATTGTCTACTCTTTGGGAAGAGAGTCAATAAATTGAAGAGGAAAGGAGAAGTAACTCAATAAATTAAAGTGGAGATGTCTTTCTGATTCAGTAGTTATTTTTAAAAGTTTTTTTAAAGATTTTATTTATTTATTCAGAGACACAGAGATTGAGATGCAGAGACACAGGCAGAGAGAGAAGCAAGCCCCATGCCGGGAGCTTGACGTGGGACTCAATCCCAGGTCTCCAGGATCATGCCCTGGGCCAAAGGCGGCGCTAAACCGCTGAGCCACCAGGGCTGCCCATCAGTAGTTCTTTTTTTAAAAACATAATTTATTTATTTGGGGGGGGGCATGAGTGGGGTGAGGGGCAGGGGGAGAGGGAGAAGCAGGCTCCCCACTGGGCAGGGTGCCCAATGGGAGCCTTGATCCTGGAACCCCAAGATCACAATATGAGCTGAAGGCAGATGCTTAACCAACTGAGCCACCCAGGTGCCCTGACTCAGTTGTTTTTTAGTAACACAGAAGGGTACTGTAAATTGGACTGAGATTTTTTTTTTAAGTTTATGTATTTATTTTGAAAAGAGAGGGGGCGAATAGGCAGAGAGGCAGAGGGAGAGAGAATCTCAAGCCGACTCCCCTTGGCTGAGCCCAGAGCCCCACACAGAACTTGATGTCACAGCCCTGAGATCATACATGACCTGAGATGAAATCAAGAGTCAGATACCCAAGTGACTGAGCCACTCAGGTGCCCCTGGACTGAGATTTTTCAACTAAAATCTAACTTGATCTTTTTAACCAATATTTTAAATTCTTTTAAATTATCTAAAAGATTAAGGTAATACTCAAATTTTAACTAACTCCATTGGGAAAGAGGATAAAGTATTGAATGAATATTAACCAATAAAACCTTAAAAATATTTCATCAGTTAGTTTGACAGCATCTATCTATCTATCATCTATCTATCATATCACTGACGTGAAGTATTGATTTCATATTACTTATATTTATATTTTTTCCTGCTAATGTAATTATGTCTATTTCATATCATGGAGTTAAATATTCATTTTGTTCTCCAAAGTGCACCAGCATTGTACTTCCCAAATACATTTGAAAACTGGCTGCAACAGCATTGCTTTATTTTGTAAATATTTGACACTCAAACTTCAAATGAAAAAGCAGATGGAGAGAGAGAGTACAGTTGAAGTTTCATTGGCCAATAGATAGCTTACATTATTTTTATTTATCTCTTTACAAGAATTTTCGAGAAATGATTCCTGCCTTTGGAATTGTCAGACTACTGATCATCATCCTTATAGGTAAGTTTGTTTTGTGAACACTTCGCACCTATAGTGTTATTGGTTTGACCTCCAGAGGGCCTCACTTTTCCTAAACACTAGCATGGAGTGACAAAGAACTGTGGCTCCATAGCCCTAAGCAGAAAGGTCCATGGAGGAGTTTTCACAGATGCCCATGGGTGGTTTTTGGAGGTGCCTCAGTAATGAGTTTTTGCTTTTTGTTTCTTTCTGGAGTGGGGGAAGTCAAGAGAGCAGAGCTTTAGGTACTCTGTCTACTTTAGCCACAACAGTTTCATTTATGTTTCTTTTTCTTTTCTCATTTATGTTTTATATATTGGATTTTTCTCATTCATACATTGGACCCTGTATATGATTTTGCCTGAAATGGGAAAGCTTGAAAACCACTGACATAATCTGTTTTCTTCCTCAATTTATACATTGTCAGATTAAAAAAAAAAAAAGAATAAAACACCAATCTAGGATCTAAGCACAGAGTGGGTGGCTTAGGGTTGAAGACAGAGGCAGAGGGTCCAGGAACAAGCAGGATGGCGAATGTGGCTTTTGAAATCTCTAAGAATTATAGCAGAGAATTACATGCTGAGGGAATTTAGGAAGGGTGCTCAATCTGGAGAGGAGGTGGAATTTTAGCTGAGTCGGAATGTCAGGGCAGATTCTGGGTGGGGGCAGGCCACCCAGGGTAGAAGAAGAAGGAGCCAGGGCAGGGCTAGTACCTCGTGTTTCTGCACCTGCTCTGGCTGAAGCTGTAGCTGCACAGGGAAAGACAGACCCTGGGTCAGACCGTAGGGTCACGCTTGGAGGCCAAGATGGAAGATTTGGGCTGTCCACATGAAAGGAAGAAATGAAAAAAAAAAAAAAAGAAAGAAAAAGAAAGGAAGAAATGGTTCTGCTAATGGGTATCAAGAGTTCAATTATCCACATTGCTGGAAACAGGGCCAACTACCTCTGAGCAAAGACACTAAATCCAGCTTATGGGCACTTCAGCTGTAAACACAAAACTCATCCTGAGAGAAGATAAGTGACTTGTTTATAGGTCACATATACTCTATGTAATATTTTTGTCCCTGAGAAATTGAAAATGGGAGGGAAAGTTGTGAGCACAGAAGGGAGAGCTAGTGTCTGGGCTTGGTGAGGAGAATCGCTGTGCAGAAGAGCTGCCACCTGGGCTGTTAAGCGTCACAACCAGGACCAAGGGACAAATCCTGTGACCAAAAAATGTTGCCACACACAAGTTACCCAGTTTTCAACCTGTTTCTTTTAGGTAATTATGAATGACTTTGTAAAGGGAGCCTCAGACCCTTGATGGGGAAATGGTTTTAATACTCTTCAATTTTGGAGTAAAAACCCTTTCCTTATGCACAGGGAGGCTCCAAAAATAGTTTATGTAACATTATGTCATTCCTGAGGTAAGTAATAAAGTCACTTCATTTTACAAAGTAGCTAAGACCCCTTGGCGTTACCCTTCCCTTCTCCTTGGCACGGGCCACTTCTGAAAGTTCTTTGGCCTGGTTTACCTGCTACTGAAGATGACGAAAGTTGCAACACACGTTAGAGTAACAAAATATGAGTATTTAAAAAATTTTAAACACATTTCCTTGGGAAATATATAGTTTTAAAAAAGGGCAAAAAAAAAGGTAAATTATTATTAATTATGAAGGTATTATAATACCTTCCTTCATGAAGCCTTATTTTTGGATGTGTCTTCTAGTAAGGCAACTGGGCTTCCCTTTTGAAAAAGGAAATCCTGCATTTTCACCTTTCAAAAAAAAAATCCATATAAAGGCAACTTCTCTTAAAATCAGTGTCAGATTTTTAGTGAGGACAATGAGTTGGTTTATTGGAACAGAAGCTTCTTTTCAGGTGGGAAGACATGTCCTAGTGTAGATATTGCAGCGGATGTAGAAGCAAGCTCCCCTGGGAAGCAGAAGGACCTGGGCAGAGATATGGAGGAAGGGCCTGAGCCGAGAGAAAGAGATTGGAGAAACTGACAGTTGAGGGTCACAAAAACTTTCTGAAAGGAGGCCTCCTCCTGTGGATGACAACGAGGCCAGAGTAACTGCTTCCAGTAAGTCAGCCCTGTCCCATGGGGTGGTTTTCTTAGACTTTCCTAGTTCTGTCTCTGTGGTGTGCCTTTACACTGGATTAGGAGATTCACATGAGGATTGAAAATACAACACAGCCGAGTTTAATCCGGTGTGTTATGTAATAGTCATTTACAGTTAAATTACTATTGAGTACTTCCTCGACCTCCATTCCGGTCTAGTCACTTGAACATCATCAATACTGTCCTGAAAAGGGAAACGAGCCACAACACAGGGTCGTGATGCTATTTTCCCAAAGGCAAGGACTAAGCCTTTCCATCTGTGAGGACACGACGGCTCACTAAATGGAGCACAGGGTGGGGTGGGGACAGTGGGTGTGGAATGTGACAGCTGTACGAGAGGTTTCCAAGTGCAGGGCACACGGAGGGCGGAGTTCTTCTAGGCCAAGAGACCCCCAGGATCTGGCTTCTTCCAAATACTGGCTTTCACTGTCCCATTGGAGATGTGGATGCATGTCATTCCTTGGTCCGTCTTCAGTGCTCCTGGTGGGGGAGAGAGGGGCCTCCACAGCCAGACTGCTTACGGTTCGGATCCTGCCCCCACCTCTGAGCTGCGTGGCCTTGGATGAGTACTTACCCTGGGTATTTTGGTTTCCCTATGGATAAGATGCCACCGTCATTTCTTGCCCGGACTGGTGCAGTATCAGTTGTCTCCTGCTCCATCCTTGCTCCCTTCCAGTCCTCCCTGTAGGGCAGCGAGAACAATCTTGTGAAAACATGAGTTGAATCATATCACTCCTGTGCTCAGACACCTTCCTAGGTTTCCTGCCACTTGGAGTCAAAGCCCTTACAGCGGCCCATAAAGCCCCTACAGGATTTGTCCCCTGTTCCACGCCTATAATTTTATCCCTACTTATAGTCCAGAGTCACCTGGAGGTCTTGTTAAAACACAGACTTTGGAGCCTCATCTTCAGAGTTTTCTGGTTCAATAAGGCTGGGGTGGGCCTGAGAATTTTTATTTTATTTTATTAATTTTATTTAATTTAATTTTATTTTTATTTTGTTTTGTTTTATTTTATTAATTTGAGAATTTAAATTTCTACTAAGTTCCCAGGTGAATGTTATTGCTGTTCTTGGAGGGGCAGGGAATCACTCTGAAAATTAGCCAGCCAGCCAGCTCAGCTCCAGCACATCAGGCACAGTCCTGCCTCAGGGACTTTGCACTTGCTCTTCCCTCTGCCTGGAAGACTCTTACTTCAGATGTCAGCATGGCTTGCTCTCTGATCTCTGTCAAATGGCATAGTCTCAGTGAGACTGTCCCTGACTCTCCTACTAAACATCACACCCTACTCCCAGCTTTCCTAATCCTCCTTCCTCTCTTTGCATTTTGTCTATTTGATGGAGCACTTAGCATCATTTGATGTAGTGTATGTTTTACTGGTGTGCCCCAACCTCTCCGCCCCAACTAGACCATCCACTCTATGAGGCAGGGCTGTTTGGTCTGTTCCCTGCAGTATCTCCACCACCTAGAAGAGTGCCTGGTGCATAGAAGATAACCAGTATACAGGTGGGATGAACGCATCTGTAAAATGGGATAATGATATACTTATTTCCTAGGGTCTTTGTGAGGATTAGGGAATTAATACCCATAAAGCTCTTACAGCAGCACCTGGCACAGAGTAAATCTCAATAAATGTTAGCTGCCACCATTATCAGAAGAGAACCCAAAACATCTGGTGCGTTGTTGTGGCGCTCCTGGGGGCTTCATCAGGCTGTTTTTCTTTCTAGTTATGTTGGATATGGGATTTGCTCTCTACAGAAGGTTCTTTGTCCCTGCAGATGGGTCACCGGTGAGTTCAGTTTATTATGTTTTTCAATGAAAGCTTGTTTACCTATCCTATCCATAGCTAAAAAGGCCCAGCAAATAGGGGCACCCATTTAGGGCAGCCAAACTTCCATTAGGAAGGCAAGCAAATTCCTGAGGAAATCAGACTTTTGGATTGTCCTTTTCACTTAACTCTCTCACAGCCCTGATCCCCACCAGCTCTATTTCTCTGCACCTGCCCTACTGGGAGCAAAACAGGGGAGAAGGGATTTCACTGTCTACAGGGTAATAAAAAGCTGATTGGAAAATAGCAATGAAAATTTGGGTCCAGATGACTTGGCAGTAAAAAAAAAAAAAACCATAAAAACATAAAAAAACACGTGGCAGAGATTTTCAGTTTTAAGTAGTCTTTGAATTGGATAGTTTGTTTGCATATTTGTGTGTATCCATCATCTGGGTTCTCATTCGGACATTCCATTTATGTGGGGTCAGACACGGCTCCTACTGAGATCCCTTGTGGTCATGCAACACATTCTCTTGACATATAGAACCATCCCGAACGTGATGGTGACAGAGAATGAGAAACAGTGGCTCGGTCCTGTGCACTCAGAGAGCTGATGAAATGACATTTTTTGGCTCTGCACGTTCTCAGAACATTTCCTCTCTGTGCACATGGGAGTTTTAAGTGTCTCTTTTGCCTTATTCTCCTTGTTCTGTGAGCTTTTGGGACTCTTGTTTGATGGCATTTGTGTTTTAGGAAGAGGGTGATGCAGCTCGAATATGAAAACAGCATTTTCTTCACTTATTTTCATTGCTTCCCTCTCCCTCCCCAGGTGTCTTTTGCAGCCCACATTGCAGGCGGATTCGCTGGAATGTCCATAGGTTACACTGTGTTTAGCTGCTTTGATAAGGCACTGCTGAAGGATCCACGATTTTGGATGGCAATTGCAGCTTATTTTGCTTGTGTCTTATTTGCCGTGTTCTTCAACATTTTCCTATCCCCGGCAAACTGATCTGCCTCTCATAGGAAGCAAGTAATGAAAAGAGCCATCTGGGAAAAGAACTGAAGTCTAGGAAGAGACAGAGAAGTCCTTGCAAATGCTGATAGTTTTATAAAGAGGTCAGAACACAACTGAAGTTCTCAGTTGCAAAGACTGTTTACAAAAGGGGTTAGGGTTTAGGGATGGGGATTCTGAAAGCAGGAGGAGGGAGAAGAGAGAGAGGGAGCAGGGGAGGGACGGTAAAAAGCAGGCATTGGCTCTTTCTAGACATGTGGTCTCTAAAAGAGACTTGCTCTCCTTGGAGGATATATTATAGAGACTGTTTGATAGAACCCACATATATTGTACTGTGCTGATAATAAAAACTTTTCATACTTGTGTCAGACTATTGATAATCACCTTCAATCACTGTTGGGGTGGACATATCACTGTTTGAGGTGGTTTATATGCATTATTGCTCATCTTTTCAGTGACCCAGAAAGGTGGCTATTACTCTGTATCTGGGGGGAGGACATGGAAACTCATTAAGAAAAATCAAGTAACTTGTCTAAGAGGGCGCAGGATTTAAAGGTTGGTAATGACTCGAAAGCCCATCCTCTCCTCCCCTACTGGTCTAATGATGCTCTTTCCCCCAAATCCTACAAGTTGCTGGTATCATGGGAGTATAGGAACAAACATTTCTGTGAGTGTGCCATAAGTGGTAGAAATATTTGTAAAAGACGACTGAAAATTTTCTGGACTCCCAGTTTAAGATTCTAGAAGTGTGTCTAGGACCCCAAGGAACCTAGAAGTAGCTTTCTGGTGCATACGAGGCACCTGGACTCTGGATTCTTTTTTTTTTTTTTTAAGATTTTATTTATTTATTCATGAGATACATAGAGAAAGAAAGAGAGAGAGGCAGAGACTCAGGCAGAGGGAGAAGCAGGCTCCATGCAGGGAGCCCGACGTGGGACTCGATCCCAGGACTCCAGGATCACTTCCCGGGCTGAAGGCGGCGCTAAACCTCTGAGCCACCCAGGGATCCCTGGATTCTCTTCCTTTACATGAGTGGCTCTCCTGGGAGTGGGTAGGATTTATTTACAAAAGGTAAAATGTCAGATCTGAAGGCTGAGAAGCCTGTCTCCTTTCTTATTATAGAACCCAGATTGTTGGCTATTTATTTTTTTTTTTTAAGTTGGCTTCATGTTGGGACGCCTGGGTGGCTTAGTTGGTTAAGCATCTGACTCTTGATTTTGGCTCAGGTCATGATTTCAGGGTCATGGGATGGAGGCCCCCCCCCCCCCCCCATTGGGCTCTGAGCTCAGCCTGGAGCCTGCTTGGGATTCACTCTCTGTCCCTCTGCCCCTCCCTCCCCCCCTCCCTCTCCTCGCTCAAAAAAAAAAAAAAAAAAAAAGTAGGCTCCATGGAGCCTAACACAGGGCTTGAACTCACAACCTTGAGATCAAGACCTGAGCTGAGACCACGAATTAGATGCTTAACCAACTAAGCCACCCAGGCACCTTGGTCAGTCTTTTCCAAAAATAGTAGTTTGGGGCCATGTGAACACAGGAAATACAATTTTTTCTTTCATCATTGGTGTGTTTTATTTATAAACACCTATGTAAACATGTTGCTAAATAAATAAATAAATAAATAAATAAATAAACAAACATACATGTTGCTGTATCCTGAAAGGAGCATAACTACTTACATAGATATATTGAGAAATGTATTATTTCACCATATTGAGAAAAATGGATCGGAGATTTGTTAAAAAAAATACATAGATATATTGAGAAATGTATTATTTCACCATATTGAGAAAAATGGATCGGAGATTTGTTAAAAAAAAAAGTTTTTCAATTTGAGTAGGAGAATATGCATGGGAGTTTTGTGTCTCTTTTGCCTCACCTCCTTGTTCTGCAGGCTTTGGGGCCATGTTTTTGGTTAAACAAAGATGTGAACAAGAAGTTAAAAGAGTCCTTCTTACCTTCCCACCCCGAACCTTCTCTTTTCCCTGGTGATGCCTGCTGTCGACAGCTGGGTGTGTTCTCACAGAACTTTTTCCATCCATCATGCACAGAAAGGAAAATGGATTTGAGTTGAGGCCTGGCTCACTCACTGCAGTGAACGGCACTGAATCTGCTCTGCACCCTCAAAGGGGCAAGTTCGGAGATCATGTTGAAGATACTGTGGGATAATTTCTAAGAATGATTTGCTTCTCAAGAAAGATCTGGGTTAATCTCTGTTCCAGGTAATTAAATATACGTATGAAATGCAGATTTTAACAAGATAAGTGAGATTATACTACATGTATTGCTCTGTAACTTAGTTTATAATGGGACATAGAGACCTTCATTCTCTGAGTTGCTGAAGGATAAAGACGTACTGTGGTTATTTAACCACGCCTCTATTGGACACTCAGGCTACTGATTTTGTACTATTATCAACCCTATGTGAATTTCACTATGTGAATTTCCTAGTACATGCAGTGTGCCTTTGAGCATGATTGCTGAATGAATCTTTTAAGCACCCAGAAGCAGAAATGTTAATTTTCAGATTTAAACTGCCTTTTAAGTAGCTGCATCCATTTATATTCTTATTGAAAGTAGATGATAGTAATTTTCCTCACTTTTGCAAAAAGCAGGTATTGTAAATCATTGAAAAATTTGCATTTTGATAGTTAAAAAATAAATACTTCACTGAGATTTGTATTTGTTTAATGAGGCTTAGTGTTTTCCAAGTTTATTAATAATTTATATATTACATATTATATGTAATTTATACAATATACAAATATGAATAAATATTTATACTTTTTTCGCTGTGAAATAGTTGCATTTAATCTGAAAAGTATCTATTAATTGGCAAAGAAGCCCAGAGAAGGGGTGCCTGGCTTGTTCAGTTGGTAGAGCATGCTCTCAAGGTTGTAAGTTTGAGCTCCAGGCTGGGGAGTAGAGATAACTTAAAAATAAAAAATCTTTGGGGCATCTGGGTGGCTCAGTGGGTTGAGTGTCTGCTTTTGGTTCAGGTTGTGATCCCGGGGCCCTGGGATCGAGTCCCACATTGGGCTCCCCGCAGGGAGCCTGCTTCTCCCTCTGCCTGTATCTTTGCCCCATTCTGGTCTCATGAATAAATAAATAAAATCTAAAAAACCACCACCAAACAAACAAATAACCTTAAAAAAAAAAAAAAAAGCCCAGAGGAGAAATACTCATCTGTCATGGTCAACCCATCAGGTCACTAGCTCTGAAGACTTGAGATCTTTAATGACCTAAACGGAAGTCTAATTGTTCATAACAGAAAACTAGACAGAGAAACAATTCATCGAACGATGAAACCATTTTTAGTCAGGGACTTTTTGGTACTAGAAACATGGTGCATATTATCCCAACCAGTACTATTTAATTCGTTTCCCCAGGGGGCAAAATTACTGTTAAAAAAAAAAAAAAGCATGCAAACATCTGGTATTTTAAATTTGACATCTCTGAATTATAGAGGAACCATCTGAACAGCTTAATTTGGGGCTTATCACTTCTGTCTTCTAAGCTGCTGTGTTATTAGAAATAGTGGAAATATTCTTCATCTGTCCTGTCCAATAAAGTAGCCACAAGGCACATGAAAGCCCTTACGTTTTATTTTTATTTTTTTTAATATATTTTTAAAAGATTTTATTTATTTATTCATAGGGACACAGCTAGAGAGAGAGAGAAGCAGAGACACAGGCAGAGGCAGAAGCAGGCACCACGCAAGGAGCCCGATGCGGGACTCGATCCCGGGTCTCCAGGATCACGCCCTGGGCTGCAGGCGGTGCTAAACCGCTGAGCCACCGGGGCTGCCCCAAGCCCTTACGTTTTAATTAAAATTAAGTAAGATTAAAAAACTCAGTTCCTGTGTTACACAAATCATGATGCGAGCACCCAATGGTTATCTGTAGCTAGTGGCTACCTTATTGGTCAGTCCAGAGAGAGTTTTTTACAACCCAGGGAGGGTTGTAGAAGCAAGAACAATGAGTCCAAATGATTTGAGCTGACGCTGACTCACTGCTCAGACTGAACTTTTCTACACTTGCAAAGGGACACTTTCAGAGAACAAACATGACCTGCTTCTCCGATTTATCTAAACAGGTTTGTGTTAATCTCTGTTTTTGCAAATTAAGAAAGAGTTGTTTGAAATGTTTTCTTTTTGAATTCTATGGGATTGAATCTGTGTATACTAGTATTCATGTCATTGGATATGAAAGCTTCAGAACCTAAGATTTGTAGCTAAATGATTTACTGCTCCTTCTTTCAGTAAATTCTATGCTTTTGTACTTTAAGGTGAAAAGCAACAACAGCATTTTTGGGGGATTATAGAGGTGCTCATGGTAAAAACAAATTAAAATACATATAATTATAACAAATTAAGTCGATTGTAATCATACACCCAGAGATTATCATAGTATCTTTTTTTTTTTCTTTTTTAAGGTTTTATTCAGTTAAGGCACACCACTTAACTGACGGGGCCTCTCAGACACCCCCATAGTTAATACCTTGATGAGTATCCTTCTAGGCTTTTTTGTATGCATCAGTACATATAAACAAATATACAATTATGGGGTCATACTGTTCTATTTTGTAAACTGAAATGATATATCAAATATCTTTTTTTTTAAAAGATTTTATTTATTTATTCATTAGAGACACACACACACACACACACACACACAGAGAGAGAGAGAGAGAGAGAGAGGCAGAGACACAGGCAGAGGGAGAAGCAGGCTCCATGCAGGAAGCCCGATGTGGGACTCGATCCTGGGACTCTAGGATCACGCCCTGAGCTGAAGGCAGATGCTCAACCGCTGAGCCACCCAGGCATCCCCCAAATATCTTTTTATATTAGTAGTATTTATCATTTTTGGTTGCATAGTACCATACTATAGATGGACTATTATTGATTATGGACGATACTCTTTCTTGTATTGATAATTATTTTGGACATTTTCATTTTGTGATTATTATAAACAATATGAATAATAACATTGTTTACACTTTTAAAGTGTTTTGGATTGTGGATCAAAGAATATACTATCATTAACATTATAAAAGGTAAATAGAGATTTTCTCTAACTCAGGAATACAACTAAATTTAGAAGGTTGATGCTTTTGCAACCTTTTAAACTGTACTAAGTTTTAGAAAAAGAACTAAAGACTTTAGAACCAGTTATTTAAAAAGCCCAGATGATCACTATTTGACATACCTAATTTAAATAAACTTTTAAGAGAAAACAGATGATTTCTTAATTTTTTTTCATGCAAATCTCAGTGCACCCAAATAGGAAAAATAACAGTTTAGTAGAATAGGATCTGACTTTAATCTGATTTTTTTTCCCCACACTGATTTTTAATGCCAGTTCCAGCTGTGTGACCTTGGGTAATTTAAAGATTTTTATTTATTTTTTTGTGGGGAGGGGCAGAGGGAGAAGGAGAGAGAGAATCCCAAGCTGACTCTGCGCTTAGTGCAGAGCCTGATATGGAGCTTGATCTCACAACCCTGAGATCATGACCTGAGCCAAAATCAAGAGTTGGATGTTTCGGGGATCCCTGGGTGGCTCAGCGGTTTAGCGCCTGCCTTTGGCCCAGGGTGTGATTCCTGGAGACCCGGGATCGAGTCCCATGTCGGGCTCCCTGCATGGAGCCTGCTTCTCCCTCTGCCTGTGTCTCTGCCTCTCTTTCCCTGTGTCTATCATGAATAAATAAAAAATCTTAAAAAAAGAAAAAAGAAGGGGATCCCTGGGTGGTGCAGCAGTTTGGCGCCTACCTTTGGCCCAGGGCGCGATCCTGGAGACCCGGGATCGAATCCCACGTCGGGCTCCCGGTGCACGGAGCCTGCTTCTCCCTCTGCCTGTGTCTCTGCCTCTCTCTCTCTCTCTGTGACTATCATAAATAAATAAAAATTAAAAAAAATTAAAAAAAAAGAAAGAAAAAAGAAGAGTTGGATGTTTGGTCGACTGAGCCACCCAGGTGCCCTGACCTTGGGTATAATGTAAGGTGTGTCTCAGTTTCTCTATCTGTAAACTGAGGAAACAACATACCTACCTTCTAAGATTTTTGCGATGAATATATCATTTAGCTATAGCATCCCAGCCTTTATTTTTTTTATAAATTTATTTTTTAATGGTGTTCAATTTGCCAACATATAGAATAACACCCAGTGCTCATCCCATCAAGTGCCCACCTCAGTGCCCGTCACCCAGTCACCCCAAACCCCGCCCACCTCCCCTTCCACCACCCCTAGTTCATTTCCCAGAGTTAGGAGTCTCTCATGTTCTGTCTCCCTTTCTGATATTTCCCACTCATTTTTTCTCCTTTCCCCTTTATTCCCTTTCACTATTTTTTATATTCCCCAAATGAATGAGACCGGTACCCTACACGTTCAGAGAAACTTCTCTAGTAACAAACTATAGAAATGATCCCTGAAAGTATAGTCTTAGCATCCCAGTCTTTAATTGTGTAACATTTCCCTTTACATATAGGATATAGGATACACATTGATATTTTAAATTAAAGTTACAAAAACATTCCTCTTTGTATCTTTCCTGTGGGATGTAACTTCCTCTTAGAACTAGGATATCTATCTTAATATGGAATGTACTGCTTGATAATCCAAGCATGTAAATTATAATTTGCCCACTGCTCCTTCCACAAAAGCAAGCTAAAGTGTCTTAAATAGGTCAAATATTGTTACAATGAAAAAATATCACCACCACAACAGCCATCAGTTTATTTCAAGAACTATCTAATATCATTCTGGTAGCACAAAAATAGTTGAACATTTTTGGAGTTCTTTTTTTTTTTGCATTAATCTTTAAATTTTACTTAGTTAACTGGAGTTCATTTTAAGATGATAAAAATGTATACAATTATTAAGGATTTTACAGATATTCATAAATATTACTGAAATTTGTTTCGAAAATGCTCAACAACTGCCAGAAAGCCACCAGAAATTTGACACTTATATGTGGATTAAAAAACAAATCTAAATTCTTTAGCAAAAACCAGATCTGTTTCCTATGGTTTCATTAAGTGCTGTATCTTACTGACTTATCAAAAGAAACCCATTCATTTTCCCTTGAGTGTATAAATGAGGTTTTTAAAAGCACTGACTTTGGTTATAATTTTTATATAATCTTAATAAAGAGGTTTATAAAATCATGTCAGTAGTCTTAGAAACCTCTCCAAAAGTTCTCCGTTAAACAAAGTAAAACAGTAATAAACTTCAGCTAACAATAACAAGATTCCTTTCTTGTAGGGAATCCTACGATTGTTGTTTTTTTTTAAGTTTTATTTACTTATTTTAAATAATCTCTATACCCAACATGGGACTTGAACTCACAACCCTAAGATCAAGAGTCACATGCTTTTCTGAGTCAGCCAAATACCCATCTACATTCTATTCTTCATAGAGAATATATACAACCGCCTCCTCCAGGTATCTTTTTTTTTTCTTCACTGCATTATGACGTCTAAACATAAGTGATTTTAAATTCCTGATATCTTACATATATTCTTGATAAAATGATCAGTTCTCTAGGGAAAAAGTAGAGCAACCAGTACACTTAGAGAGTGATGCTTTGTTCATGTTTTGGCCATAGGTTTGCTTTACGAAACAGCACGCCCTTCAGAATAGAAGAATTTATCTGTCTCCTATCTGATGGGGTTCAGAGTGAAGATGGCTGAGTAAATAAGCATGGGGAACTGGAATTTCCTTGGAGGCATCCTGGAGGAAGTTCACATCCACTCCACCATAATTGGAAAGATCTGGCTCACTGTCCTGTTCATATTTCGAATGCTTGTTCTGGGTGTAGCAGCTGAAGATGTCTGGAATGATGAGCAGTCTGGCTTCATCTGTAATACAGAACAACCTGGCTGCAGAAATGTGTGCTATGACCAGGCCTTTCCTATCTCCCTCGTTAGATATTGGGTTTTGCAGGTGATATTTGTGTCTTCACCGTCCCTGGTCTATATGGGCCATGCTTTGTACCGACTGCGGGTTCTGGAGAAAGAGAGGCAGAGGAGGAAAGCTCAACTGAGAGGAGCACTGGAGGGGGTGGGGTTTGAAGTGCCTGGGGATCGGAGAAGACTGGAGCAAGAACTCTGTCAGCTGGAACAAAGGAAACTAAATAAAGCTCCACTCAGAGGAACCCTGCTTTGCACTTATGTGGTACATATTTTCACTCGCTCTATGGTTGAGGTTGGGTTCATGATTGGACAGTATCTTTTATACGGATTTCATTTACAGCCTTTATTTAAATGCCATGGTCACCCATGTCCAAATGTAATTGACTGCTTTGTCTCAAGACCAACAGAAAAGACAATATTCCTATTATTTATGCAATCTATAGCCACTGTTTCACTTTTCTTAAATGTTCTAGAAATTTTCCACCTCGGTTTTAAAAAGATTAAAAGAGGGCTTTGGGGACAATATAAGTTGAAGGATGAGCATAATGAATTCTTTGCAAACAAGTCAAAACAAAATCTTGCCAAATATCAGAGCACATCTGCAAACTCACTGAAGGGATTCTCTCCTGCACCTGATTATTATCTGTTAATGGAAAAGCAAAAACACCCAGCAGCGTGTCCTAGTTTAAGTTCACCTGCGTTCCAGGCAGATCCTGACAACCACAGTGTAAATGATGAGAAATGCATTTTGGATGAACAAGAAACTGTACTTTCTGATGAGATGTGTACACTTAGTGCTACGTGTAGTCATCTTCAACACATCAGCTCATGTAATAATGAAGACACTCATAAAATATTTAGAAGAGAAGTGGGTACCCCATTAAAGGAAAAGAGAGAAATGGCCTGCAAAGACGGCAAAAGGAACCACTGCTCTAGAGGTCATTGTTCTATTCCAGGTGTTGCTATAGAACTGGACAATCACATGGGGCAGTCATCCCAAACAGCTTTCCCTCCGCCTGCTCAGGGTGCTTGGGAACAGTCGTGGCTTAGCACGACATGGAGTCCCTCTCCAGAAGAGGAATATCGGGGGTCACCCCCTAAAGGAAACCTCAAGGGTCAGTTCAGAGAGGGCACAATTAGAACCCTTCCCCCTTCGCAGGGAGACTGCCAAGCACCTGACATTTCAGACACTCCTGATTCTTTGGGACAGTTGACCTTCGAATCTGATTTGGTCAGAGGCTGCAATAATCCTACTGCTTGTCCTCCAAATCATTTAGTGTTGCTGACAAACCACCTCACTGGCAGGCGGGCTCCCACAGACCTGCAGATCTGAGCAGCTGTGGGCTCCTAGACTTTCTGCATATTGTTATCACAGAGGTAGCCTAGTGGTGGTGGAGCACAGGTTAAGGGCAGCTCTAAAGACCAGCTGTTCCGACAGAACATTGCAAACCCATCTCAAGAAGAAAAACACACGCATCAATTCTGAATGGCGAAGGGGCAGTTTTAAATTCAAAGCCATAGTTACCAAATCAGGGTTACTGCTTCACAGGCTCCCTTCGGAATCCATGAAAACTGATTCTTGCAAAGTCACAAATTCAGAACTGAGGCTTCACGGTTTGGAACCAGGTTTTTCCTTGAAGGAAGTACAGCCTTGCGAGATGGTTCTGGATCTACATCATCCTCCCTTTTGGTTGCGAATCTTTTGTTTCTGGACGATGGTTAATTTGTTTGTCAATGGGACTTAATTTAGTTTCCTTATAGACTGCAACTTGCTGCCTCTTGAGTGTAACGATGACGTTGCTATCTAGTAAATAAAATCTTAAAAAAGATCGGTGGCTTCAGAGCATCGTGATTCATTGCCCAGGTTGGCGGGCGTAGCTCCACACTCCCCTGGTTCCTCTAACCACTTCACTCACCAGCGCCTACCTTGCAGGAGAATGAAAAGAAGAAACCTGTTTAACACCGGCACCCAGTACGACGTCACTGCTCACCCTCCAGGGGCCCTTCTCAATCACGCCGGCCACAAAACAAACTCTGAAAGTGAACAGCTGGAGCTGAAACACAACGATTCCAAGCGCTCGGTCGACCGGCGGCGGGTCGCGCGCCCCTTTCCGGGAGGAGCGCCGGGAAGTCAGCGCGTCCAGGTGGGCTAGCGCCCCTACCGAGGTCCCGGGGAGGCAGGTGCGCCCAGCCCCGCGCCCGCGCAGCCCGCCGCGCTCCGGCCCCTGCAGGCCCCGCCCCCGGGCGCCCCGCCCCCTCCGGCCCCACCTGGACGCCCGTCCCGAGTCCCCTCGACCTCGCCTCTCGCTGAGCAACCGAACCGCCGCAGGGACCGGAAGAGGAAGGCGAGGCGCGGCCCCGGGAGCAGGAGGCGGGCGCGCGCAGCCTCCCTCGGCCCGGCCAGCGGCGGGGCCCTCGCAGCGTCCCCGTCGTCATGAAAACAGGCCACGCCCCCGCGCTCGCCGACCGCGGTTCGCAAGTGCGCAGGCGCGCGCGCCCTGCGGCGCATGAGCAGTGCGGCTCGGAGCCCGCCAGCCACGGTCTCGGGCGCCAGCTACGCCGCTGCCGCTGTCACTATGGCCCATTACAAAGTGAGGGGGGCGCGGCGTGGCTGGGGGCGTGCGGGCGGGAGCCAGCCGCTGGTCGGCCCCGGGAGGGCGTGGGGGCGCGCGCGCAGGTTTGGGGGGCCTGAGTAGCCAGGCGGAGGCGGAGGCGGGGCTGCCGGACTCCCAGCGCCTTCTTCCTGCTCCGGCCCCTGCGCTTCGGCCGCTGACCCGCCGTGTCTCCTCAGGCCGCCGACTCGAAGCGCGAGCAGTTCCGGAGGTACTTGGAGAAGTCGGGGGTGCTGGACACGCTGACCAAGGGTGAGCATGCGCCGGAGGGGGCTCCTCGTGTCCACGTCGTGCTCCTCGGCGCTGCGCCCCTGCCGGGCCGAGGCGCGGGGCGGGGGCGGGAGGGGCAGCAGGTGGGCGCTGCCAGGTGGGCCCGGGGCTCGGCGGGGACGCCGCCCGCGCCGGGCCACCGCGCTCTCCGGGCGGGGAGTGGAACTCTTGCAGCTGTTGCAAAGTCCCTCCAACTTCCGTTGCTTTGCCTCCAGCGGCCGCACAAGGCATGTTTGCTAAAGACCCTGAGATCCCAATCCCTCCCTCCTGACACTTTTTGCGGAGTCAAAATTAGGTAAAGCAGCATGTTTCCCCCCGGACAAAGGGCAAGGGGGAAAATGACCGGATTTCCAAAGTTGCGGATAAAAATAACCAGGTGAACCGAATCCCCCAAATAGGCGATTAAGAATCAGTTTGTGGTTTTACAGCCCCGCTTTCGTAGGCTATGCCAGTTCCTGCCCTGTGCAGATTTCCGAAGTAGAATTAGAGTTTAAAGAGCTTGAGGGCACATGAAAATGGTTATATTGTTTACACTTAAGATGGAAGCTGTGACACTGTATCTCTTTCTGGGGGGGGGGTGTATGTCTGTGTGTGCCTGTGTTCAAGACCTGAGATGAGGAAGGAGCTTGAAACTGCAGCGTTCCAGGAGACAGTTGGGCTACTGCTTATTAGCTCAGCAATAATGTGAATGCCTGCTATGTATCGTTCAACTCACTGGCTAGGACTTTCAAGGGTATAGAACAGAAAAGCTGTTCGGGATGATGACTGCGTCCACACGAGAAGCGTCTGGGAGATAATTTGGTAACTGCTCTTTGGCCAGAAGCAAAGCTTATTAGGAGAAAATCTGGGAGAGTAACAACTGGACCTTAGCACAAAGCAGGGCTTTTAATTCCCATACCTGGGCTGATGATTTTGAATTGCTACCTACCTTAGGTTTGGGTACTAGTTTCCTTCTATCTGCAATTAAATTAAATACAATTAATTAATACAATTAAATTTCAGCAAACATTACAGGAGTACTCTATGAAAGTGCTGTGCTCTGTCCTCTCTTGAAATGTCACAGAAACTTGGAATTTCAATACCGACCCCCCCAACCTTAAAAAAACTCCATGAGTTCTTTTCTTTCATTTGTTAAACTGTTTTATTCAGGTCTCTGTTCTAGGCACTGGGGATACATCAGTGGGGAAAGAAGAAAAGAAAGACCCTGCTCCAAATAAGCTTCTATTCTAGTTGGTGGAGACAGATAAATAAGTAGTGCCAGCCAGTGGGAATTGTTATGAATGAAAATACAGCAAAGGGGGATAAAGAGCAAGAGGTGGTGGGGGAAGGTTTCTTTTAAGTAACATTTGAGCAGAGATCTGAATGAAATGTGATGTCAAGAGTTCCAGGAAGTGCAAGGAGGCCAGGGTGACTGCATGAAATTAAAGACAGAATGTAGGAAGGCAGAGAAGTGACCTTGGCAGGGGGTAACAGCCTTGTGGCCATACATGGATCTTCCCTCATGAGACTGGAAACCACTGAAGGCTTCTTTTCTCTTGGTCACATCTATTGGCATCTAACTCCTCCATCTCTGTAGACTTCCAGTCTCCTCAATATCAGATAACATAGTGTCTACTGATGTGACCTATCTAAAATTTGATTTTTCAGCTCCAAACGTGGGTACTTTCCACAAATTTATGATTTTAATACAGCTTATTTCTAAGAGGATCTGAAACTGCTTCTAACATCAAAACACTATAAGGATGGCTAAAGATAAAGAGAAGTCATTTGGAAAAAGGCATTTGAGTACCACACTAACCTCTAAAAAATCCCACCTCTAAGGCAAAAAGGGAAACACCAGCTATCAAGTTCTTGTCTGATTAAAAGGAAGTATATTTCATCTATAGAAAAGCACAGGAAGCTTGACATTTACATTGTGTTCTGTAACTATCAAACTCATGGTAGCACTGACAGAAATTTAGAAGCTGAAAGAAATGGGGTGCAGAAGAGGTAGAAAGGCTAAGAGTTATTCATGTCTTATAGAGTTAGTTGGCAGAGATCAGTAGAAATTAGTGGAAGAAGAAACAGGCTTGAGTATGTAATTTAAAGAAAAACATATTGAAGGGAGAGGGGGCTGGTGATGTAAACATACCAGATTCTTAAAAAAACGGGTTGTAATACATTTAGAAGAGTATCAGAACTCAGTCCAGGTTGTTAAAAGTCATTGATTGTCATTTGACTTTTTCATACTGTGTATTATTTTGATGAATTACTAAAACTAAAAAAATAAAAAAGGAAACGTGTAAGTTTTACAGCAGTTCTTGGAGTCTAGAGATGCACATTTTTTTTGTGTGTGTAGTTACATTTTTGGCTTTAGTCATTTTTCAAAGGGTTCCATGCACAAAAATTTAACCACTGGTTTAGAGAGATTTTTGTCTGAGTAGTAAATCCTAGGAGGAATTTGTTCAATAGAAGATGAGAAAGGTAGTGCTGACATAAGCTTTTGGGTACAAACTAAAACATCTATTTTAATGTTGATCTGAGCATGTCGATTACTGGTAAAGTTTTTGGTTGGTGGTTATTTAGCATGTTGTATATGAAACTATTCTTGAAGCACACTTTGAATTCAAAGCTTCTTCCGGTAATTACCATAAGTCCTGTTGATTCTCCAAAATTTTTCTCAAATTAATCTACTTTGTTTTCACCCCTCCATCACGCTAGCGCAGGTTACTATCTTTTTCAGATCGATTAGGACACCTGCCTCTTAACTGCTCTTCCTGCCTTCATCCTTGTCCCACTCTGGATCTTTCACACAGCAGTCAAGAGCGATCCTGTCACTGTCCTGCTTAAACTGTTTAATTATATGCCTCCTGTTCTGAGCATCAAAGTCCAACCAAACTTGCTGGATCCTTCCTGGTCTGCCTCCTGACCACCTTGCCAGCTTCCTTCCCTGCCACATAGTTCATAGCTCCATCTAGCCATATTTGAATTTTCAGTTCCTCAATATGTTGTTCTCTTGCCCTCCCCACCCCCTCACCTTCCCATTTTATCTGAAACCCTCAGAGCCAAGTCTCACATCTTATTTCCCTTCATTGGGGAGCCTTCCCTGGTGCTTTGGGCTGAGTTAGGTGTTCTTCCAATGTGCTCCCATAATCCATCATCCTGTATTGCCGCTTGATGCTCTTTTTTTGTCTAGTTCCTTGCCTTTGCACTAGACTGTAAATTTGTTGAGAGCAGGGACCTTATCTGCCTTGTTTACCATGGTATGGCAGCCCTAGCAATGTGCTTGGCATATAATGGGCACTTAATATTTACTGGGCTATGGAATATAATTTCAGTCAAATTTAAGACTTTAATTGTTGCTTTTTTCTGCTTTTTGATTTGCAGTATTGGTAGCCTTATATGAAGAACCAGAGAAACCTAATAGTGCTTTGGAGTATCCTTTTCATCTTTCAAATCAGAAAAAGGACTTATTTTTGGAACTCTTATTTTTTCACATAAATAATATTTGAAATATTTTTGATGATTGAAAAAGTTACTTCAAGTTTTGTGATGATGATCTCTGGGTAAATGGTGGTGGTAAGATGGGGTGACCGTGATCAGAGATATTGATACTACTCTGAGATATTTCATTAGTTTCATTCAGCTCAAGTAAATTCTTAACTTTGATATTAGTTTCTTAAAGCATCACTTAGGAGCTGCTACCCCAGAAAATCCAGAAATAGAGCTGCTTCGCCTAGAATTGGCAGAAATGAAAGAAAAATATGAAGCTATTGTAGAAGAAAATAAAAAACTGAAAACAAAGGTAAATGTTTTAAAAGAGTTCATGTTAAAAATAATTTCATCTTTAATGATTATAAGATCAAAGCCTCACTAAAACGGATAGCAGGGAAGGGAGGGGGATTAATAATCTCAATTAACTGCAAGGCTGAACTGATGCCCTATCTAGAAAACCACAGACAGATAGTAAATAGGACAAGCTACGTGTGGTCAAGAAGAGGTTCTTAGGAACCTACATCAAGAAAAAGATGAGAGGGATGCCTGGGTGGCTCATTCGGTCTTGACTCTTGATCTTAGCTCAGGTCTTGATCTTAGTAGGGGGTGTGAGGTCAAGCCCTACACTAGGCTCCATGCAGAGCATGGTGCCTACTTAAAAAAAGATGAGAGTACTGGTTACTGCTGCTTATGAGTAAATGGAGGTTTCTGGGAGTCATGAACAGTTGATTTAAGTAGGTCAGTGTAGGGTCATTGCTTTGTGAATAGCACCTCTTAGAGTTGTGCAGTACATAATCTGCACAGTCGTATGTGTTGGCCTATCTCTATAAATTTGTTTGCACCTGATTTTGTCTATTTGCTAAAGTTTTCTCTTTGTTGAAACGCCTGTGAGAATTTTCATAAACTTCAAATTAGTCAACTCCAAGTCTTTGAGGTTTTTCCACATTTGAATCACATAACGCATTTTACATTAGGCATTTCTCATAATGTGATTTATCTTCTCAACAACCTTGCGAGATAAGTGAAACAGGTACACAGACCATTTTATATTTAGGAACTGAAAGCACTTTGAAGTCTAATTATCTTCTCAAATCTGACAGCTAATTGGAACAACCTAAATCTTAGCCTAGTGTTCTTTCAGGGAACCACAGCTTAGCATAACAGAAAATGCAGCATCTTAAATTATCCAGGATTCCACAACACAAATACCAGTTAACTTTTTGGCACTTTTAAGTCAAAGACATGAGCTGCTCTTCATTGACTGGCTAGATTAATATATTCTTTTTCCTGCTTTTTAAGAGAAAGTTCAGTCAACGTTTGGTAAAGAGAAAGATTAAGTACCTTGCCAGAAGCCACAACATCTTTGGGAAGATACAGATTATTGCATATCAAGTATTTGAGTAGTGTAGTCACGAACTGGAATTCAGTTTTGGTTTCCCAGTAATTTTAAAGGCTTTTATGAAAAGAGTTTTCTTTCTTTTTTTTTTTTTTTTAATTTTTATTTATTTATGATAGTCACAGAGAGAGAGAGAGAGAGAGAGGCAGAGACACAGGCAGAGGGAGAAGCAGGCTCCATGCACCGGGAGCCTGACGTGGGATTCGATCCCGGGTCTCCAGGATCGCGCCCTGGGCCAAAGGCAGGCGCCAAACCGCTGCGCCACCCAGGGATCCCTGAAAAGAGTTTTCATTAGACTTGATTGTATTAAATCTTAAATTGTATTAATCTTAAATGGTTTAAAAGGGATAGGATATTCATATAATAAGTTACTGATTCAGTAATTAAACTGAACATAATAGTTAACTACTCGTTTTGTTACTATTAAGTTTTTTTTTTACCCAACTTAGAATAAAATTCACCTAAACTCCTCTGTCTTTGCCCTATAGCTTGCTCAGTATGAACCACCTCAGGAGGAGAAGCGTGCTGAATAGGATTCTTCTCAGTTGAAAAGACACTGAAAAAATGGTTTTGTATGACTTGAATAGTTTGTATAGTATATAATCTTTTCTGAACAGATGCTCTAGAACTCTTTTAATATGTTGAATTCACCTATCACACTTTAACTGTTATAAACACATATACTTAGAATCATCAATAAAAACTCAATATAACTTTCTTTGGGTCTTAAAAGCAGGAGAATCCAAAGTGAATCCTGAAAAAAAATCTAAACACAGCCATTTAATTCATTACCTTAAAGGACATTGTTTATTTGTCTTACTAGGAATGATGGTACTGGTTGTATGTAGGCCAAGAAGTTCAGCATGGAACTGTTCCTTGGTTTAGTGCAGGATGTGAGCACAGGTACAGTCATTCTTTAAAATTAAGAGGACACTGTTGTTTATATCCTCTGTAGGTAGCTGGAGAGATCTGTGTGACAGAAGATGCTTTTGCATGGGTTCCCATGAATATTGTACTCTTGTTTATATATTGTGGAACAAATAACTCTTCTTTGCCACCACTTTGCCTTAGATAACCGTGTGTGTGCCAGTTTGAACTCTGACACCACGTTTCCTTCTATGCAATCATGCCCTATCTGATAATGTTGCCTTGCTTTGCTCTGTGCTTCAGTGGGTTCCAGCTGCACATTGGCCTATGTTGTTTTTCAATTTGCTATACTAGCAGTTACCCTGATTGTAATTTATATACCTTCAAACAGGATCACACTGTTCCCCTGTCTTACTTAGTTGCTTAATTGACTGAGCACAGAACTGAGGCAATATAAATTTCTGGGTTCTCGCACAAGCTGGGATAAGAAGGGGAATGAGCCATATATCGTGGAGAATTATAGTTTGCGGGTATAATTATATAGTGCTTTTTTCCCCTCAAAGTATTTTTCTAGCCTTGAATTCATTTTATCTTCATTATCCCTGTGAAGTAGGTAGGGCAGGTATGAGGGGAGGTTGGGTGCTGAATTTTTAGGCCAAAGACTGATATTAATACAAATTCTTCACTAACTATAGAACCTTGGGCACTTCAGTTAACTGCTCTGAGAGTCACTTTCCTCATCTGTTAAATGAGAAGAATAATATCAGTGCTGCCTACCTCACAGGGTTGTTGTGAGGGTCAAATGGAATGTATGTGAAAGATTTGTCAATGGTAAAGCACTATATTCTTGTTTGTTAGTCCTTTTCCTTTCTTTTGGAAGACCTATAGTCAGATGTTTCATTTTAGTGGTCATTTGTTTTCCTTACTGATTGACTGACATTATTAAGAGTCATCCTGTTTTGTGTATTCTAACCCTAATGTTAGAGAACCTGTCTTTACTGTGGTCAACACACACACAGAACACAGAATGCTCCAATGAAAGCTGATTTAACTAGCAAAAGCCTCAGCACAGCTAGGAACTGTGACCAAACTAATTGTAAAGGCATTTTAGTCAGTCATGTTGGCAAGAATGTGGCAATGGTCTGTGTCTCTTCTAGTCACAAGTTCGTTTTTGGAGGGGGGCCAGATACTGTTGGAAGAACATTCACTTGAATCAGTTTATCTTTTACCAATTTGAGTGCTTCCTACATGCTCAGCGGTAGGCTGAGTGCTGGGTGTTATAGAGATGAATGACTTGAAGTTAGTTATAGACATGTACATAAGCAATTACAATGAGGGATAGGAAGTGCTAAGAACCGTAAGAACAATAAAACATGGCCCCATGGGGATTTTGAGAGAGACAGACAGACAGACACTTGGCTTCTTTAAGCAGTTGCTATGACAGTCCCTTTGTGGAATAGAGACAGGCAGAATTTTTTCTGGCAGCCAACCCTCATTTGCTTTTCTCCCATGGGACTAGTATTAGGGTATATATGTCAGGTTGCTGTCTCTTGTACCATACTTTTGGACAGAACAGCAACCTGTGAGTTGGATAATCACACTTTGAAGGGGGAACCGACCTGTTTTAAACTGCTGTACCAGTCAGTGCTATTTAAGAATTCAGAGTCAGCCTGGCCTCTGGAGGTCCTCTTCATTTCTATCAAGGATATGGATGAAGAGAATGTACAAGAAGATGCTCAATGAAGTGGAAAAAGGATGTCATCCATTCAGCTCCTGCTATGCTTCAGCAGCCTTACCTTTAAAATGTAGATTTCATATCTTGCCTACCTCACTGGGTTGTTGTAAGGATCAAATTAAATATAATGGATGAAAAGTGCCTGGTAAACTGTAAAGGACTACATATGGGTCACATGGTGTAAAGCCAAATCTGTAAATGCCACAAAGTTGGCTGGTTGGTAAACTATAATTGAGACAAGCTGGAAAATGAGTAACTCAGGGTACCCTAACTTTTGGGCTTAAACCAAAAAGCTGAAATGTCAGGTCTTACGTTTAGGTTAAAAAATGCAGTGGTACAAGTTTAGGCACTAGGATTGCTGACAAAATACTAGTCCCAGTGATTATCAGTGTGAACCACATATACTCTGGATATTAAAAAAAAAAAATTCCATTCTGGAAAGCATTAATAGAAATACTGTCCAGGTGCTAAACAGGCATCCTGAAGGCTGTATTGGTCAGTATCGCATTGCAGGTGCCAGACATTTGGTAGATGTTGACAAACTCAGATGCGTGTAAAAAAGAGTGATCAATAGGGAGAAGGCATCTGGAAATACAAGGTTGTGCTGTCCAGTATGGTAGCCACTAGCCACATCTGGCAACTTAAAAGGTTAAAAAAAAAATTCAGTTCCTCAATCATAGTGGCAACATTTCAAATGCTCAATCCTCACTGGCTGCTATATTGAACATTATGGTTACAGAACAGTTCTATCATCACAGAAAGTTCTGGACATCACCAGAGAAGGGATGGTCAAAGGAACGGAGTATATTTAACGTGAACAGAAAGACTTAGTGGGTCTTGAAGACAGCAATCTAATATTTGAAAGGCTGTCATGAAAAGAGATGAAGACTGCTCCTGTGTTCCATTTTAAGCTCCAGGGAGTGTGATTTTTGGTCTGAAGAGAAGACTTTCAAACAACGTTCTACTTCGGTGGAAGTAGCTGCTTTTTTAGATAATATGCTCTCTTCCTTTGCAACATTGAAGTGTATGCTGATTTACCAGCTAGAGGTGCTATAAAGTGGACTCCCTTTAGGTGAGACATCGGACTAGACCGCTAAGGGATGTAGCCTACCTTTAACTTACAGCTTCACAAATAACGAAGTCCCAGACCGTCAAGAACATGCTTTCCGTTCATAATCAAGAAATTCGTCTCTTTGGAAAAAATCAGTGCCAACGCCATCACCTCCATTTTAAGAGGAGGCTCTTTAGTCAGATTTTCATTTCTAAAACCTGACTGTCCAGAGCGAACATTCCTGTAGCTTTCTGAAACGTATTTGGTGAAAGCATTTCAGTTTGCTTTCATTTTTCATCCCTTTGGTCTGTGATCCCAAAGTCCTAGAAGATGTAACGTTCTGTTGGGGGGGGGGGTAAGTTACATGAAAAGCAGATCTGGTGGGAAGGAGGGAGAAACAGTCCTTTTGAGTCTGAAGTGGTAGTAGTAAATAACCGCCGCCTGATGCTCTAGCTTGGCTGCTGTGGCTTTCTTCTCCGGGTCCTGCGACTTGCTAGATCCAGCTGTGCGTCACAGCCACGACTCGGCCTTTGGTTGAGGCTTCGCCCTCCCTCGGGCTGGCTCCTCCCCGCTCCCCTCGCACATCCCGACCGCATCCATCCATCTAGACCCACCCAGACGTCACCTCCGTACAGACTTTTCTCACCCAACTCCCGAGCATTTTTGTCTCTCTCTCTATATATATATATATATACACCCCCTTGACCTTTCCAGTTCCTATCTCGTACCGGAGCTACTTACGCGGACGGAGATCCCGAGCTCTGTTACTCTCCGAGCAACTGGAGGGCGGGCGGGGTCCGGGTCCGTTGCAGGCTTGTGTCCCCTTGTCCCCCGCAGGGCATCGCGGGCATCAGCCAATGCGGGTCGGGCGCGTGCCGCTGTAGGAGCGCCATCGGTTCTCCCCCCGCCCCCCCACGCCCGGGGGGCACCTCCCGCTGCGGCGGCCTCGGCAGCTCCCAGGAAGGCAGGGGCGCGGCGGGAGCGAGGCGCTCGCTAGGGCGGAGGGCAGAGGGCTCCGCCGGCCGGGCCGCCCTCCTCGTGACTCCTCCTCCCCCCTCCACGGCTCCGGGTCAGGTGATTCCGGGCACGTGACGGGCACCACCTACCCTGCTGCCCCCGAGTGGCAGCTCGGGCGGCCAATGAGGGGCCGGGCCTCGGCGCGGAGCCAATGGGAGCCGGGCTCCGGGGGGCGGGCCGCACGGCGGCGGCGGCTGCCGGGGGCGGCGGCGGCGGCGGCGGACTGGGGAGGCGGCGGCCTGGCTCGGCCTGGCCTGGCCTGTCAGGGCGCGGGCGGCGGCGGCTCCGGCACCATGTCCCTGCAGTACGGGGCGGAGGAGACGCCCCTGGCCGGCAGTTACGGCGCGGCCGACTCGTTCCCCAAGGACTTCGGCTACGGCGTGGAGGAGGAGGAAGAGGAGGCGGCGGCGGCGGGCGGCGGGGTCGGGGCGGGGGCCGGCGGCGGCTGTGGCCCGGGGGGCGCTGACAGCTCCAAGCCCAGGATCCTGCTCATGGGGCTGCGGCGCAGCGGCAAGTCCTCCATCCAGAAGGTGAGCGGCGCCGCGCCGGCCCCTCCTCTCGTTCCCCTCCCCCCTCCCGGGGGCTCGGGCGGCCGCCGGGCACGGACTTGGGGGGGGGGCGGGCTGCCCCGCGCGCTGGTTCTGGTCCGCGGAGCCCACGCCGAGGCCGCCGAGGCCGAGCGGTCCCCGCCGGCGGGACCGGCTGGAGCGAGGCAGGTGCCGACGGCGCCGCCCGGGACCCAGCCCCGCGGTCCTTTCGGAAACCGAGACGTACCCTGCGGTTGCAACTTGGAGAACTTGTCCGACTCCCTCCCCTGCCCTGCCCGGGTTTTGCGTGTTTTCTCCCACTTCTGGTGACCTGGGTTTGCAGGGCTTCCCAGGTGAGCCCCAGGGAGCAGCGCCGGGAAGAGCAGTGACCAAGCCACTCCTACTACGGGGGAGGCTTCACACCCCCGGGCCTGGAGGGCAGGGGCTGCTGCCGTGCCACCAGCTCTCGCACTTGGGGCCCGGCGACTGCAATCGCCGGTGACAGTCCCTCCCGTTCCGGGTGCGGATACGGACATCTGAGACCTCGAGAAATAGTTGCAGACCTCTGTCAGGCTCGTGTGCTTTCACTTCGGGTCTGTCAGGAGCAAATGGAGGGCCAGACCCTTTAGAGTAGGGGGTAAACTGAGGCAGGACTCCGTTGCCCATCCCTCTGACACACAACTGAGCCGGTAATGAAACGCCAGAAGCCTGGTCCGTCGCCCTTTCCACTCCGTTGCAAAGGTCTATTCAAAACAAATGTGTGTGAGATTTTGTAAACATGATGGTCCTTAAAAAAGAGTGGCCTTCTTCTGAGATTACTGGATTACTGTGTTTTATTTACTTCCGAATTTACTAGATTGCTGCGTTTTGTTTGTTTTTTTTCATCTCTACAAGCAGGTTTTGGTAAATTCGGGGTAGGATTTTTTTTTATTTTTTTAGCAAGCTGAATTTAATTCTTCTCACTTGTTACTCATTGACTAAACTGATAGTAACTACCCGTTTTTCTCTTCTACAAAGTAACAGCGAGACACAAATTTAGGTTTATGTTAGAGTTGTATGGATTGATTATCCTGATTCTTCTTTTCTTTTCTTTTTAAAGATTTTATTTATTTATTCATGAGAGACACACACGGGGGGGGGGGCGGGCAGAGACACAGGCAGAGGGAGAAGCAGGCTCCATGCAGGGAGCCCGATGTGGGACTCGATCTCGGGACTCCAGGGATCACACCCTGGGCCAAAGGCAGGCGCTAAACCGTTGAGCTACCCAGGGATCCCCCGATTATCCTGATTCTTAACAATTACTTTTACCACTTCTTTTTTCATGGGAGCTGTCTTTTCCCTGTCAACTCAACTCCCACCTACCCCCCAATATAATTTTCTGTTAGGTATAATTGCTGTCCATTTGGTTTCTTCCACAAGACTGCAGACTCGGTGAAGGCAGAGTCTAATCAGTCACCTTTCTGATTCTCAGAGCCTGATTTAGGCATTCCGATAAGTTTTCAGTGAACAAAAATTCTTAAACCTCAGCTATAAGCTTTTATAATCTTAAAGCAGATTATGGCAGAATTAATACATTTTTAATAGAAAAAATCGATTGACATGAGTAGAGGCATTCTACTCCTACTACTGGGATTGAATGAATGATGCAGAGAAAATAGACAAGTTTCAGCTCCAGAATAGGCTTGTTGGAGAATAATTTGGTGTCTTCTCATCTCATAGAAGTTAAAGGATAGTGAGTACTGAGGATACACTGTTCACTTTTTATCTCTTTTTAAATTTTTACTATAGGTTGAAATTCTCTATATGTTAATTCAGAGTGGAATTTTGAACTTTGAATACAAAGTTGAATAGTTATAAAATGACCTTTTTTCTTTGAACAGGTGGTGTTTCATAAAATGTCACCCAACGAGACACTCTTCTTGGAAAGTACCAACAAGATTTATAAAGATGACATTTCCAATAGCTCCTTTGTGAATTTCCAGATCTGGGATTTTCCTGGGCAAATGGACTTTTTTGACCCTACTTTTGACTACGAGATGATCTTCAGGGGAACAGGAGCACTGATATATGTCATTGATGCACAGGTAGTAGGAATAATGACGCTTATTTCTTTTTTCTGGTGTCAAAAGATGTAGACACAAAGGAAAGGTGTTTACCATCTTTATCATGTGCTTCTTGCAGCTTATTTCTTTGCTGGTAGATTCCTAGCAGTATGAGAGATGCAACCGCAGAGGTGTGTTTGGGAGCAGGCTGCCATCCTGCGAATTCAAAATATGCAATGATTAGGAGATAGTGGCTTATTATCTTTGAGTTCTAGTTAATGAGTAGTTCTCCACTTTTATTTGTCCAATAGTGGATATTGCTGTACTTCATTAACTATTATAGTAGTGATGTCACTCACTGGAAAGATCTCCTCGGTGCTTATATCTAAAGAGGAATAGGAGAACTGAGTAAATATTAAAGTGAATAGTTTTCTTGGTTGCCCAAATTGGGTTTGGCTTAACAAACATGTATTGAGGGCCTAGCAGGTGACAGGCCCTGAGATGAATGGGACATGTCCCTGACATTAAGAAGCTTACTTTTGTAAGTTTATAAACATTAGTTAGGAATGCTTTCTGAGTGACAGGCTCTGTAATCGATGCTTTCACATACATGATCCAACTTAATTTATTCTTCATGATACTGTGAGCTGGTTACGGTAATTCCAATTTTATGGATGAGTAAACTGAGATCTCAAATTTAAGTGACCTGCTTAAAGTCACACATCTAGTAAATGGCAGAGCTGGGATTACTTTTAAAAAATTCTATTCGGAAGACATGTCCATTTCCCTTTTTCTTTTTCTTATATTATGGATATTAAAAATTACAAGCATTAACTTGGTAATTGATTTTTTTTTTGTCTGGAGAGATTAAAGATTTAGAGAGATAAAGGAGGTTAATGTATTGGAATGTTTGGAGTATTTGTGAATGGTTAGGGTAATATATTTTCTGTGGTTGGGGAAAGAGGTGGTTTGAGGCTTTCTTAACTCGTTACTGACTTTTACAAGATTTCTTTTTAAAAAATATTTTGTTCTGACTTACAGGATGACTACATGGAGGCTTTAACAAGACTTCACATTACTGTTTCTAAAGCCTACAAAGTTAACCCAGACATGAATTTTGAGGTTTTTATTCACAAAGTTGATGGTCTGTCTGATGATCACAAAATAGAAACACAGAGGGACATTCATCAGAGGGCCAATGATGACCTTGCAGATGCTGGGCTAGAAAAACTCCACCTTAGGTAACAACATGTGTGTTTGATATGAGAGCCCTGAAAAATGTGTAAATGTATTCCCATCTCTGTCATTACAAACACATAGCTTTCTGTTACTGATAAACCCTTCCCGAATCTGTAATGTTCTTGATCACTTCTTTGTTGAATTCAGTTTTGGGAGTCTGATGTGATTTGAGAAGTTACTTTCCCAGTGTTTTGCATTTTCCTGGAGATTGAAGTTATACGAAGTGTTCTCATTGGTGCTTTTAGAAATTAATCTCAGGAGACTGGAATCAGCCTGTTTCCTCGTGGCATAAATCTGCGTTGGGACTCCCCTTTCTTGATTCCTTATTTTATTTTATTTATTTAATTTAATTTTATTTTTTTATTTTAATTTAATTTAATTTAATTTAATTTATTTTATATTTTATTTTTGCCTCATTTCAAGGACTGTCAGATTTGTAGAACTGTTGCTTGAGTCTTCACAGTATTTTCTTTTCAGTAGGAAAAGCCTTTTAAAGAGGGTACATTTTCAAGCCTGGATTCTTTTTTTTTTTTTAAATTCTATTTATTTATTTATTTATTTATTTATTTATTTATTTATTTATTTATTTATTTATTTATTTATTTAATCTATCTATCTATCTATCTATCTATCTATCTATCTATCTATCTATCTATTTATGATAGAGAGAGAGAGAGAGAGAGAGAGAAGCAGAGACACAGGCAGAGGGAGAAGCAGGCTCCATGCACCGGGAGCCCGATGTGGGATTCGATCCCGGGTCTCCAGGATCGCACCCTGGGCCAAAGGCAGGCGCTAAACCGCTGCGCCACCCAGGGATCCCTCAAGCCTGGATTCTAATGTATCTTGTATATGTTTTTAAAAACAGTTTATGCTTTTATGAATCTCTATTGTTTAGGTTAGCGACTTTATTCTATCAATCCGTTTAGGGTTCCTGTTAAGCTTAAAGAACTGATTCATAATTGTCTTTAAGAATTATTATTATTAAAGAACAACTACTAGAAAGGATTGATTTATTTATCTGCTGATGTTCTGAAAGTGTATGAGGAATATTTTCTATATTTTGCATTTTTTTGGTGGTATAGGTAGATATGAGTAATAAAAAGTGCCCAAGAAAATATTCTCTTGATGATATAAACAAGTTAAAGGGGAAGCAAGGGAGAGACACATGTGTAGCTATTTCCTTAACCCTGGTCTCTTACGGTGACTTCCTGATAGCCTCAAGCCAACCCCTGTCCCTACCCCTAATATTCCTTAGGGCCTCAGGCTCCAAGGTCTTTCAGTTACTTTTCTAGGAAATACTGTAGAAAAAGTCTTTATTGATCTGTAGTTTGTCTGGATTGAAATTTTAAAATACTTTCCAGTAATTCATGCTTAAAAAAATTCAATATTTGTAAGATAAAATTGCCTCCCTATGAAATTCCTCAATCTTACTTTTTGGAAATCTATTAACAATGGATTTTAGGCTGCGATTGTCCTGTGTCCTCTAGTGTACATGGGGATTCTCTTAATCCTCTTTACACCACTTCTGTGTCCCTTTTTGGGGCTTCCCACCCCAGTGGTACACACCATCCCTTTCTCTAGTTCCTTATAGGGCCTGAGGCCTTGTTAACCTCTGTAGAATCTTTGCGCTGAGCTTTTATTAATTACTAGCATGCCTCTGGATTAGGCTCTATTTGATTTCCGGAAACTCAGCATACTAAAATGCCCTGTATGGTGTACAGCCCATGTCCCTATCTATTTCCAAGCCTCACAGTTCCTCAAGGACCTTTCCACATTGCTAACCTTTTTGCCTAAGGGAAACAATAAAATATTCCTTTGTCCCTAGTGTGTGTATGGGGTCATTTTGGCTTCATTTGTTTTGTTGCTCTAACTTCGGGAGTCAAGCTTCATCTTGCATAGGGTTAGGTTCCTAGGTCAGCGTCTTTGAAGTATTTTTAAGTTGCTTGTAAAGTTTGATATCCACAGTTCTGTATTTTCTGACTTCGTAATATATACTTATAAATAAACAGAACAACTATTAACGAGGAATGTACTCCCTGAGCTAAAAAGCAGGTAAAATTGTCTCTATTGTTTAAAATGTTCAGGGTCTCTCTCATATATGTTTTGTTAAATCTGTGGATGTTACTTCTCCACCATATGTCATTTTAAGGCCACCAGATTCCTGTTCCTTTCCTGTTCTCTTTAGGGCCCCAGCTCCTATCCTTCTAATCTAAATTCGAAGCTTCAATTGTGTGCATTTGTTTATTGAACAAATATTTATGAGCACTGTTCAGGACAGGGGGGGTTATAGCTATGAGCAAAGCCGTCAAAGTCTCTGTCCTCATGGACCTTATGTTCTAATGAATGAGACAACTCAAAAGCACTTATAAAATAAATGTGTAATATAGTTTGAGGTACTTAATGGTACTATGCAGAAAAATTCAGGGAAAGGACTGCTGTTTTAGGTAGAGAGGTCAGGAAAGAGCTTTGTGAAGAAATGACATTTTAGTAGAAACCTGAATTATATTGCTAAATAAATGTAACCCCTCTTTCTGTGCTCTCCCTTGGTTTTTGTCTTAGTTTTTATCAGTACGGGCTTAGGGATCCAGGTTTTTTTGGGCCAGGTTGCAAAGACTTAGGTGACTATTCAGGTTTCTGCATCTGGAAATGCTTGCCTGGGTACTAGGAAATCGCCCTCTTTTGTAAATGGTGTAAAGCAATGGATAGTTACAAGCCAGGTGGTAAAGCTCCGTGGGTCTTTTTGAACAGTGGGGACAACAGGCAAGATAAAAAGGCTTTATTTGAACTTAGTGACATCACATGTTAGGAAACTTAAAATTTTGTATTTTATGATAATTGTCATGGAACTTAAGATATTTTTCAAATTAATTAAACTGTGTTGTGTTTTTCAGCTTTTATCTGACTAGTATCTATGACCATTCGATATTTGAAGCCTTTAGTAAGGTGGTGCAGAAACTCATCCCACAACTGCCGACCTTGGAAAACCTATTAAATATCTTTATATCAGTAAGTGAGCTAATTCACTATAATTTCCGATTCCATTTTCTTGAATATATTTGTGTATTCAAATTCTCCAAAAAATGGTTTGAATTAGTCTGAATCAGGCTGAAGACTAATGACACACATAACATGCAAAATAAATCATAAGAACGTTAAAAAAATGGCTTATTTTCTGAGTTCTTTCCTTACAGCTTATCCTTTTGGTCTTAAAATGAGATGAAAATTTTTTCAGACTTTCTTAATTAATAAAAGTTTTCATGATAAAAATCTTCATAATATCTGTTTCCTGAATGAAGAGTAGTAACTGGAAAAGACTGGGTTTTGGGAATTTGACTCTGCTTAATCTCTGCTTTATAGGAGGTCACATTGAAAAATTGATCTTTCCTTTCCTTGCTAACTGTAATCTTAGTGTCATATTTCTTATTTTGAGGATTCAGCTTAATAAAAAGGATGTTCCTCAATTAATATAAGACTCAACTATTATATTTTTCTAGGCATTACTTTGAAGGACTCAGGGTGTAGCGATCCCCAGTTCTTTTGGGCTTTGGGGTTATGCTAGATGTTGACATCAAACTAATTCTTTATGTTTTGTTAATTGCCATGGAAAGCCTTTCTGGTAGCAAGCTCATTCAAATCAGGGATTATTGTAACAAAAAGGATTATTGAAAATGTAGCACAACTTGATTTTTGGAGGATTTTTTTTTTGTTAATGTTTTTTGGTGTAGTGTCTTAGCAAACAATTCATTTAAGTAGAGGAGGAAGAAAAAACAAATTTAGTGCAGTTCAGTCAGTAAATCAGATAAATAATTCCACTTTCATTCTTTGGATAACAGAAGTGTCTCTCAACCAAATACTATTTGCTTGTTTGGTACGGGGTTATACAATTAAAAATATCTTTGTGTATTAATCAGTAATTTCAGGATCTTAGGTAAATTACAAATTTTGACTCTTAAAACTGAATACTTCCCCAATTTTGTTTTTCCAAGAATTCAGGTATTGAAAAAGCTTTTCTCTTCGATGTTGTCAGCAAAATCTACATTGCAACAGACAGTTCTCCTGTGGATATGCAATCTTATGAACTTTGCTGTGACATGATTGATGTTGTAATTGATGTGTCTTGTATATATGGGTAAGTTATGTATATACTTTTGCAAGGTCTCAGACTGGTGGAAAACTACCTGTTTGGTTTGTCAGGGATTAATTTTTGAGGCCTCTAGCAGGTATCATATGGAATGGAATTGTTCTGACCATTGCTTAAACTTGGAGCTTGATTTCCCTGTAGATAGATGGCTAGGTCTTACTGCTTCAGAGAGGATGGGTAAGAGCAGTTGAAAAAGTGTGCTTGAGCCAGATTTAATTGTTACTGAAAGTTTCTCCTGCCATTTTTCTTAAAAAGATTTTATTTATTCATGAGAGACAGAGGCAGAGACACAGGCAGAGGGAGGAGAAGCAGGCTCTATGCAAGGAACCCGATATGGGACTCGATCCTGGGACTCCAGGATCAGGCTCTGAGCCAAAGGTAGATAGTCAACTGCTGAGCCACCCAGGCGTCCCATCTCCTGCCATTTTTTGAGGGGTTTGCACTGTGTCTTCTCCCTTAGGGGCTTTGCTAGATCAAAAAAGTAGATTGATTAACTTAAAACATTTTGAAAAACAGAATTAAGTACTGCTTTCTGATTTAACTTCAGGCTTTATGGAAATGAGGGATCCTGATCTTTCAGACAGCTAAGAAACCAGGAAATCAGAATTTTGGATGTCAGGAGGACTTACACATAGAAGAAAAATTTGACCCAAACCTCTGAGTATCCAAAATAAATGTCTAAAATGTAAACTCTTTCTTTATGTAAATTCATCAAACTCCATACAGAGATTTATAAATGCCAGCAAAGGTGTGATTTTGTGGAATAGTCTAGAGGACAAGTGAAAACTTTGGAGAATTACTGGTATTTCAAAAGCCAACAACCTTGTTCCTAACAGCCCTGATCCCCCTCCCATATGAACATCAGCACTCCCAAGACACTTTCCGATGCGCTAACATAATCTCTGCTTTCTGTTTCCTTTATCTGTTCCCTTCTTCACCTGGTCTGGTCTTCTCTCTCTGTCCCTGCCCTTCACCTTGGTCTCTCAGCCTAATTTGTTGGTGTCTTTCTACAGCTGACTGAGTAGGAGAATGCATTTCTCTCACATGTTCTTTACTTGTCTATTCCTGTCTTCTATTTATTTTTTCCTTTTGTGGTTACGTGCTCTCCTTTGCTCTTTTTCCATAATGAAACTGTGATTTTTATCTTTGTTGTATTATTCAGTAAAGTTTCATGTTCCCATTCCTGAGTTAAAAAATGGATGAATAGAACACTTGTTTTTTCTTTAAAAGAAGTGAAAATTTCGTAACTTTTTTTTTATAATTTAAAAATCAAATTTAATTGCAAAGGTTTTTTTTCGTATAAGGTACATTGTAAAATCCATTATGTTATAAAGCACATCAAACTTTTTTTTTTTAAGATTTTATTTATTTGAAAGTGAGTGAGAGAACACGAGCAGGAGAGAGGGGCAGAGGGAGAAGCAGGCTCCCCACTGAGTAGGGAACTCAATGTGGTGGTCCATCCCAGGACCTCAGGATCAAGACCTAAGTCGAAGGCAGACACTTAACCAACTGAGCCACCCAGGTGCCCCTTTAAGGCACATTATAAAAGGGAAGAAAAAATATTCAATATCTCATTTTTTTTAAAGATTTTATTTATTCATGAGAGAGGGGGGGAAAGGGGGAGGGGGAGGGAGAGGCAGAGGGAGAAGCAGGCTCCATGCAGGGAGCCCGATATGGGACTCGATCCCGGGACTCCAGAATCACGCCCTGGGCTGAAGGCAGGGGCTAAACTGAGCCACCCAGGGATCCCTCATTATTTCATTCTTAACACAATCCATGCATGCAGTTTGGTGTGCTTTATTATGTTTGCTTCTTCCTTTAGTCTTGATTACATTTTTTGAAGGAGAACTGCATATAATTTTGAGAGTTCTAGTAAAAATAATAGCTTTCAGACCCTGATGGCTCACTTTGTAAGCATTAGGATTCCACAGTATCTTTGATAGACTATATTCATTTTAGTTTTTAATACTTTTTTTTCCTACGAAATGGGAGTTTTCTTATGTTAGGTCCTTTTTTATTTGTATACTGCATCAGTACAGATTAGTGTGAGGGGAGATGTGAAATCTATATTCCATGCATCCTAGGTAACCAGGGTGAAGGTGTGCACACATGGGATACTGCATCCTAGTCTGGGAACCCTATTTTCTCTTCTCTTCTCTCTCTTCTCTTCTCTTCTCTTCTCTTCTCTTCTCTTCTCTTCTCTTCTCTTCTCTTCTCTCTTCTCTTCTCTTTTCTCTTCTTTCTTTTTTCTTTCTTTTCCTTCTTTTTTTCTTCTTCTTTTCTTGTAGACTCTATGCCCAGCATGGACCCCAAGTGGGACTTGAACTCCCGACCTGAGATCAAGACCTGAGCTGAGATCAAGAGTTGCACTCCTAATCAATTGAGCTACATTGGCACCCTTGGGAACCCTATTTCTTAAACGAGAACTTCTGTTGCTGTATATTAAAGCCAGTATTTTTTCTTAAAAGACACTTGGGAAACGGTGGAAAGACTTGTCATTGTGCAAATTAAATGTGACAAAATACGTCGTTGGGAAACCCATAATGAATACTTTCTTTTAAAACAGGTTAAAGGAAGATGGAAGTGGAAGTGCTTATGACAAAGAATCTATGGCAATTATCAAGCTGAATAATACAACTGTCCTTTATTTAAAGGAAGTGACTAAATTTTTGGCACTGGTCTGCATTCTTAGGGAAGAAAGTTTTGAACGAAAAGGTAATGGCATTTTAAAAGGCATTTTTTATGTTACATTCTTTGTAATAATTTATTAGGTTTTTGAAAAATCAGAGAAAACGATATTGCAGTGTTAGGTAATTTTCAGCTCAAACTACTTCTGTCTCTTCCTTTCCAGATCTAGTCCAGACTTTATCCTCCACTTGATCTTTTATGTTAAATCAAGTATTTAATTCCAGCCTTTCTGATTTGGGTCCTTTTAATACATGTCTAAATGCCGGCAGTTGGGCTACCACCTGTACCTGTTTACTGAGATGATTCTTTGGCAGGTTCCCAGGTTACCTTCTTGCTTTATGCAGAGATGGTCCCTCATTCTGTAGCCCTTCAGCCTTCTGAAGCGTGTGGTCCTGCCAGTCCCTCCTTTCTTGAAGTTTCCCTCTCACTTTGCTTCTCTAAAGCTAAGCTCTCCACGTTATTTTATGTATTTGTTTCTCTGACCTACACTTCTGTTTCTTCTGACCTTTTTTCTCAGCTCTGAGCCTTCTTCACAGCCAATCCTTTTGCTTGCTTCTTCCGTTATTCTCCTGGTCAGCTCATTCAAGCCATGGTTTCAGTTAATTTTCTCTATGTGGTTGATCGAAAAATTCACCTTTCCAGGTCTGACTTGGACCCATATTCCAGTCCCATATTTGGAGCTGTTAGTAAGACGTTTTCACTTAAATATTTTATTGTCTTGTACATGGCGTCAGAAGTGATGAAAATTTTCCCCTCTGTTTTATGACCCTCTCGGCTACCGTAGTGCTGTTACCAGTTACGACATTTTCTGGTACCCAAGCTCAGATATATCGTAGTCAGGTGATGATTGTGTGGTGGTACCACGAAGGGGCCCCTGTGGGGCATTTCAGAGAGGACCTTCCTTCTGTGTTCTCCATTTTCGATTCTTTTCGTGTATTGTTTACATTGAATTTTCACCAAATTTTATTTGTTTCTTGGGTTTCCTTTCTACCCCCACTGTCCGCGCCCCCAGTGCAGGTCCTCATCCCTGCAGGCCCATGGCGCTGCAGTCATGTCCTCCTTGAGGTTATGCGCTCAGCCTGTGTTTCGAGGGGCTAGGATGTGTTGTCTTTTATTCCAAAGGCAGATTGACTTTCAGGAAGTTACTTTCAATATGTTATTTCATTACTCAAGGATGCATCCTCGCTCTCTGTTCACTGTAACAAGTACCTGCTCTATGGTCTGCATTTTTAATATTAATTTATATGGGGTGAATTAATATTCCACTAATGTTAATATTAATGAACTCTGTCAGATACACACAATTTTTGGATAAACAAAAATGTGTGTATTCACCTTTGAGCTCCAGAACTGAAACATGGCAGAGACATAGTTGTCTTCTATGTATGTCTCATTTGGAAGTCTCTTCCTGTGCTATGTGGAATGTAGTAGTTAATTTTCCCATTTATGATGTATTCTTTTACTTTGTATCTTCCTTAACCAATACAGAGTTTTGTATTGTGTATCTCTGTGTAAATGATGCAGAAGACTACTTACATTTTTACAGCTTGCTCACTCTTTTCACTCATTATCTTGAGATTTATTTGTGTTGGTAAATGTAGCTTTAGTTCATTCTTTCATTTTCACTCCACACCATAACATGCAGGCTAAATATACCACATTTATTTTCTTCTTGCTGGACACATAGATTGTTTTTAAAATCACAAGTAGCGGGGTGCCTGGGTGGCTCAGTTGGTTAAGTATCTGCCTTGGGGCAGATCTCGGGGTCCTGGGATTGGGCTTCCTGCTCAGCGGGGAGCCTGCTTCTCCCTCCCCCTCTATCCCTCCCCACCACTTATGCTCTCTCTCTCATTTGCTTTCTGAAATAAATGGATAAAATCTTAATAAAATAAAATCCAAATAACTTTGTGAAAAATACTCAAATGCAACACATGAATATGTTTCCCTTTGTATGTGTGGAGAGTTTCTCTTAGAACATATTTAGTAGTGGAATTTAGAGAGATGTATTCATACGTCTTCAACTTTATTAAACATTGCTCTCCCAAGTGGCTTTCCCATTTTTGCCCCTGGCAGTACTGTGTGGTGGTTCTTGTCACTTCATGTCCTTGATAATGCTTGCAATCTGTTAAATGCAAAATGGTATTTCATTTTGAGGTTCTAATTTTTACTTCTTTTTTAAAAAAATATTTATTTATTCATGAGAGACACAGAGAAAGTAGCAGAGACATAGGCAGAGGGAGAGGGAAAAGCAGGCTTCCTGCAGGGAGCCCGAATAGGGGACCCGATCCCAGGATCCCGGGATCATGACCTGAGCCAAAGGTAGACGTTCAACCACTGAGCCACCCAGGAGCCCTAATTTTTACTTCTTTATTTTAGAGATTTTATTTATCTGACACAGAGAAAGCACACAAGCAGGGGGAGTGGGAAAGGGAGAAGCAGCCTCCCTGCCAAGCAAGGAGCCCAATGTGGGGCTCAATTCTGGGACCCCGGGATCACGACTTGTGCTGAAGGCAGACGTTTAATGGACTGAGCTACCCAAGCACCCCCAATTTTTATACTTCTTTAATTACTACTTAGGGCGGGCATTTTCTTCATGACAGGTACCTTTTATACCAGTTCAGGTTTCTTCTTTGGTAATTTACCCGTTTCATGTTACCTTTATCCTTTTTATACTTCTTAGGAGTTCTTTATTTTTCTGCATTCTAATCTGAGAAATTAAAACAAAAAGGTTTTGGTTATGGAAATTTTAAAATTTATCCAAAAGTAGAGCAACACAGTGAGTGTCCATGTGCCCATCCTCCTGCTTCTGCAGTCACAAGCATATGATCAGTCTTGTTTCCTGTTTATCCTATCAGCTTAATTATTATTTTTTACCCTTTTGTTGTAGAAACTGTCAAACATAAAACAGAGGGAAGATAACAGAATGAACCCCTTTTGTCTATCACCCAGATTGGATAACTATCAAAATCATAGCCAATCTTACTTCATTTCTGTACCTCTTTCCCTACTGGATTATTCTGAAACAAATCTTTGACTTGATTAAATAATTTTGTCTCTACAGATTTCAGTAGGTATCTGTAACAGTACTATTAATAAAACATTAAACCTAACGGTACCATTGATAAACATAAAAAAATGAACAGTGCTTTCATAATATCACATCGCTGGCGAGAGTTCAGATTTCCCGGATTGTCAGTTTTATTTTACCATTTTCCTAGAAGTCATTTTTAATGTAGTTAAACTTCAGAATTTTTATAGTTTATTTTTTCTGAGCCTGAAGGACCTCCTGGATTTGGCTCTAATCCACTTATTCAGACTTGATTCTCAGTACTTCCCAGTGAGAATTCTCTGCTCCTTTCCCCAGTCATACCAGTTTCTTTCCTGTCTCCCACCTGTGCCATGTTCTCATTGCCAGCTCCCTGCTGTTTTTTTTTTTTTAATATTGTCTTTCCTGCCTAATTAAATCTTGCCTGTATCCCCAAAGTTCTGCCTCATTCCTGAGGCTTTCATTGGCTGCTTTTGCCCTGTCCTGGGCTCTTCTTCCTGTAGTCATTTTGACACCATGTTGTTTTGATTTGTGTCTTGTGTGGTCATCTTCATGTCCTAGTATCCTCAAGGGCATTGATGCTTCTCTTTCTGATCTGTAATTCTTCTGACTAGCTTCCTTTTTTTAAAAAAAAAAAAAGATTTTATTTTTTCAAGAGAGACACGGAGGCAGAGACACAGGCAGAGGGAGAAGCAGGCTTCATGCAGGGAGCCCGATGCAGGACTCGATCCCAGGACCCTGGGATCACTACCTGAGCCGAAGGCAGATGCTTAACTACTGAGCCACCCAGGTGCCCCCTCACTGGCTTCTATTCTTAAGGTCACCTCATAGTTCACAATGGCTCCTGGAGCTCTGTATTCTAGGCAAGGAGGAGGAACAAGGCTGGGGATGGAATACATCCTTTTCCTTTTAAGATTTCACAGAGGTCCGGTGTGCTTGCACTTATCTCAGTGGCCAGAATTGGTCGTGTGGCCCTACATAACTGCAAGGGAGGCTGAGAAGTGCAATGTGTTAGCTGAGCACCATTGTGCTCATCCAAAATTGGGTTTCTGTTACTGAGGAGGAAGGGGGAACATGGATTTTTGATAGGCAGCTAGCCATTTGTGTCATAAAGTAGAACTGTTTGACCAAAGTCTTACTTGGAAGCCAGTTCTTGAAACCGACGAAGAAGGAGCCGTGTTGCCTGGAGAGCAGTCTAGGCTGCCTGAGGCTCTGGCTGGTGGGCCTCTCGGGGACCTCTGGGACCCCTGGGCTCCTCTGAACAGTCTGCCAAACTACTGCTCCAACCCTTCCCTTCAGCTCCTCGCTGGCTGCCCGAAAGACTTGTGAAAGGAAAAGCTTGATACTTTGAAGAGTATTTTACTTTCACTTTAGGTTTTATTGTAGATTTTCATAGCAAATTTACCTTCCTAATTGTTTTATTTATTTACCCAGCTCGTTCCCAGGCCCCAGAGGTAGCCAGTGTTAACAGTGTGGGTATACGCTTTATCATGTTTCTAACAGAGCACATTCCTCAGTGGGATGTGTATCTAAAAATACATACCAGTTTTTTTCTTTTGTTACCAAATATTTTTTAACAGATAACTTCACAGTTGACATTCAGGGGGCCTGATCTTCCTTTACTCTTTTGCAGGTTTAATAGACTACAACTTCCACTGTTTCCGGAAAGCTATTCATGAGGTTTTTGAGGTGGGTGTGACCTCTCACAGGAGCTGTGGTCACCAGACAAGTGCCCCCAGCCTGAAATCGCTGACACACAATGGCACGCCGCGAAATGCCATCTAGCCTGAATTCCAGCTGTCGGGGCTCTGTGCCAGCTTACTCTTCACTCCAGGGTCAGATGCCACGTGCTACAGGACAGGGAGCTGCCGCTTGTGGGAATCCTGGTGCCTGTCCCACTAGAGACAAGGGGTAGAGTTTCTCATTTGGATGAAGACCCCCTTCAACCAGTGGTGTGCAACTGAAGCTACTATTTCTTTTTTTTTAAAAAAAAAAAAAGGCAAAAAAGAATTCTAGAGACCACAGAACTCAGTGTGTCTTTCTCCTCTTTGGGGTCCTATTTTGAGTAGTTGGGATATTTTGGACCTGGCGATAACACCACTTACCCATCCTTACCAGAGAATGTTGCTGTCAATTACCAGTTGGAAATAATAGAAAGAACTGAATTTTTATATGCTTCACTTAGGTTTTCATTTGAGTAGTCTCTAAAAATCCTGCCTTGCTTAAGTTCTAACACTGCCTCTCAGATTTCAATTTTGGACATTACACACCTAAGACATTTTAAATGCATTTGCTTGCTAACTCAGAAGACATGATCTGACCGCAGCAAAGGACATTCCTTGTATTTGTTACTGAAGAAACGAGAAAGTTTTATGCTGCATCAGTTTGAGAGCAAGGCTCAACAGTGGCTGCTGCATTAGTTCTCTTGAAGTGTTGAAGAAACTTTAAAACAGAAGAAGTTTGCACCTGTGTTTTGGGTACCAGATATCTGGGTTCCTTCTCCTCCATTAGATAAGTGATCATGATCAGTGTAATGATGGGAATTTTAAAAATTTGTTTTCCCCACAATTTCCTCCTCCTAGGGGAGATACTCATCATGTCATTGAAATACTTAGCTCACATCTCTTTAAACTTGGTACCAGCCGCTACATACCTTTTATTCTAAGCTATCTAGATTCTCTAAGAATTGCTGTTTTGTTGGCCATGAATGACCCTAATAAGGCACTGGTGGACTGTCCACTGGGAGTTGGAGAGAGCACATGGCACCACAACATGTGTCATTAAACATACTTTGTCTCCAGTATTCTGACACCGAGTGTCAACTGTGGTACTTTCTTCACCTAGGATATTAATTCATAATTATTTCTTTTTGTTGATGGTTGATACCCTGTCCATTGATTTAAAGTGACACATTATTTTTATTCGACATGCCCAGTAGTCCTGTATTCCAAAGCCACTGGACCACTTGAGTACATAAGTGCCGCTGTTTAATGAAATGTGTATATTCAGGTCTGTAAACCTAACAGTGTGACTTGCAGCGCTTCCTGCAGATGATTCTGACTGTTGAGTATTTACATGGACCATGGGGATATCCAAAAGAAAATGCTTTTATATTTATAGATTATTTCACTGAACTATACAAAATGGGTATCAATAAATGTATTTACTCCAAAATCAGTTTTTTATTTGCCTGAAATAAGAGGGTGGGGTGATGGGACTTTGGGTCGTTTCACTTTATCATTCTAGCATCCATTTCTTTTGCTGCTTCAGATGGTTAGCATGCTATATGTTTTAGGACTTCAAGCTCTGTCCCAGTGCTGCAGGAATTTCATGCTTTGTGTCCAAACACTTCTCCTGGCCTATTCCTGCTTAGTGTAGGAGGTCCAGGCCTAGGTGAAAACGGTTTTTTGGTTGTAGTGTTTCATACCAACAAATCTCTTGTGAGGAATAACTGATGTGCTATAGCCAAGCCAGGGTGCAGGGGTAAAGAGATGAATTAGGTGAAACACCATCTAAAAATTCTGTACCAATTCCAGCTTGTTCATTTCTTCCATTTCGTGGGATACTCATTACTGAACCTTAAGTGTCAGGTGAGATCTACGCTGATTGGCGTAGAGTATACGTTAGTTTATAGAAGGGAGGAAGGTGGATAGAGATCGAAAGATCTTTTGATTTTCATGATTGGATTACTTTAGAATTCAATTTTAAAACTTTGAAACGGAAATCACAAAAACATTAAAAACCCCACCCAAACCTCTTAAAATACTATCTAATCCTGTATCTTTTTCCAAATTATGGAAACAGAAGTGCAGAGGAGTAGAGAAGCTTGTCTAGGATGACCATATAAATTAAACTCCAAACCGGGATACTATTGAGATAGAAGGGATGCTGTTAATCATGATGCCAGAGCGACAGGTGTAGACTGGCACTGTCTTGGAAAACCCAGGTTGGCAGCCTAGTCCTAGTTGGAGATCGTGTGCTGTGGGGCCTGCGCTCCAGATGCACCTGCCCCATGGGGCCTGCCTGTGTCTTCACCTCACACTCTGGTTGGCTCAGTGGAGATCATGCCTCAAGGTGAGCATACCATGGCACAGAGGTGCCAGAGAATTATTTTTTCCCCCTGCTACTATGGAAAATGACAAATTCAGGGAGGATGGAGGAGAAAACTTGAAAAATGGTGAAATAGAGAAAATGAATGAAGGAGACAACTCGGAATTAAAGGAAATGGAAGAAGCCTATAAAACTATTAAGGGAATTTGCCTCTGTATCTGTTCCAGGCTACCTCTGAGAGCACTGCAACAGATGGCTGAATAAAACCTTTACAGTCTTCAGCAGGGAGCACTCCCTCTCCCGTTCACTCACCCGGTCTCATACACACAGATGTGTGCGCACGCACACACACACACACTGAAGTCCCCCCATATAGGATGCTGGAGGTGTTTGTGAATTAATTGGCCTTCTACGTCTTGAGTTCTGTGCTTTTACAGAGAAATGATTTTAAAGATCATCACAAGCTTTGTAGTTGGGGAAAGCAATTGTGTATAATTTGTTGTTTTGTTTTGCAAATACTGAAAGCTTTTCAGAGTTCTATCCAAGAGAGATTATTAGTGAATATCCTCATCATTTTCCATCTAAGCTAGTAGAGTAACTTAAAACCCTCTCCTATTTCCCCCAGAGATCCGAAGGAACATAGTCTCTCAAGGGAATGTGGGCAGCAGTTAGGCCTGGCTGGAGTGTGTTTCTTGTTTAACAGCATTTTCCCTGAACTCCCACAGACCCGGAAGCCAGTGGGTCTAAAGAGAAGCCAAGAGAGACACACTAAGTGGCAGCAACTACTAGCAATTATTTTAGGTGGTTTATATGTATGACCTCACACAATCTTCACAGTATCTTGTGAAGCAGGTACCATATTCCTATTTTGAGGAAGGGAAAACGAGACACAGGGAGGGACTCAATTGTGAGTGGTGGAGGTGGGACTGGAATCCACACAGCCTGAGTCTAGAACTTGCATCCTTAAACCACCACTTGACCTTGCTTCCCTAAGTAGGGAGGGAGGGTTTGCTTATGGGATGTTTTGCAGAAAATTCTATAGTCAAATTTTGGAAATTGCGTTCTATAGTCTGTGGGGACTTATGGTTTTCAGCCAAATATTAAAGGTTCTGAGAAGACTGCAATAGAGAAGCCTTTTTGCCACAGTTTATAAAACCCCATGTTCTTAAGTCCATGTGACACTTTAAGAAATGCCTATTCAATCTGTATAATGAATACACTGAAGGGCACTTCACTGAAATGTTTTCTGTGGGATTGGAAGTAGGATTCCATTTTCCAAGTATCTTTTTTTTTTTTTTAAAGATTAGAGTGTGCATGAGCAGAAGGAGGGGCCGAGGGGGAGAGAATCCTCCACGCTGAGCGTGGAGCCCTCCGTGGGGCTCCATCCCAAGACCCTCATATCATGACCTGAGCTGAAATCCAGTGTCAGTGTCAGTGGCTTAACCAACTGAGCCACCCAGGCACCTCCCTTTTCCAAGTGTGTTAATACAGCCTTCAGGGACCTGGTTGTGTAATAAAACCTGTGTATTTTCACAATATAGGCACTGGCACTCTCTTGGAAAACCCAGGTTTTCCTAAACCAGGCTATGAGCTAGCCTCGTAGCTCATGCTTTTCTTCCGACCTGGAATTGGCTTCCCTTGCCCTGTAGAAATTCTCTTCCTCCTGCTAAGCTCAGCTTAAATGGCAGATCCTCCCTCAAAGCCCTCTACCCACTGCCTTTTCCTTCACCTACACTCCACCCCCCGCACCTTGACACGTGTGGGGCTGTTCTCTGCCTCTTTCTTGCTCACTTGGTCAGCCTCCATCCTTGCTGGGCGCCGTGCGGGGGGCACACCTTGATGCCCTGCAGCACTTCCTTGCTATTCCACCTGCTGTGGAAAGCCCGAGCTCACTTAAATCGCCTTTCTTGGCGGGTTTGACGCGAAGAGGGGGATGCACCCCCCTGTTCTAGGCAGCCCCTTGCCAGGCTTTTCACCTGGTTTGGCTGCAGGGTCCGAGGCCCTGGTGTGTGACCTCTAGGTGGCGGTGTTGTACTGTTCAAACAGCCTTTGGCTTTTGGGACTCCTGCCTATTTGCTCTGAAAGTTCAAATTATTATCACCCAAGTGTACACCCCACTTAGAGATCCAAGGGATTGCTGGAGTTATTTCCCCTGAAATGATATTCAGGGCTGATCTGAGACAGTTTAGGAGGGGAGCCGTTTGTGATTTTTCACGTTTTGTATCCGTTATCAGCTTTTTAACAAGGGGTGGGATAGGACGAGGGTCATAACATCATTTGCTTCGTGGATTGTGGGTTACAAAGGGGCCTTAAGGAGACAGCTCTCTCCACATTCCTGTTAACAGGACTATTCGCCCCCCTGAACCATCTGTTGGGGATGCGTGTGCTCTTAAAGGCTCCCCTGGAAGGAGAAGCCACATCTTTGAATTGAAATATCTGCTTTCATCAGTTTCCTTGGCCTCAGATGAGGTCTGTTGTGATTATTTCACTCTGGAGAACTAAAACACTGCAAAGGAAAAGGCTGGGCTGCATTAGCCTTCCGCGGGCACTTGCTTTTCTTTCTTCTGGGGCCACAGCAACTCTCCACAATCCCCAGCTGTGACTCCGTTCTGCAAAGACAGATTTTAATGTGAAAAGAACTAGATGCCTCTGTACACCTTCAGGGCTGTTTAAAATATAACTGAGAACATTGCAGAAGGGCAGTTATAATGAGGAACTGAGTGGAAGGAAGCGAGCTGGTGCCCCCCAGCCCCCACTTCAAACCACCTGTTACTCCCCACGGGTTGTGAAAGTGTTACAACTTCCACTTTAAGACCCTCACACTGTGAAAAGCATCTCTTGAGCTAAAGTGAGCAAACATCAGAAGGCACGTGGCAGGTGAGTAGTTTGGTTTAATACAACATAACCTGCAGAACAAAAGCCTGGGCCACAAAAATGGAATATTAATCTTATACACTTTCCTCCCTCCCTCCCTTCTTTCCTTTTTTTAATTTTTTTAAAGATTTTATTTTTTGGGATCCCTGGGTGGCGCAGCGGTTTGGCGCCTGCCTTTGGCCCAGGGCGCGATCCTGGAGACCCGGGATCGAATCCCATGTCGGGCTCCCGGTGCATGGAGCCTGCTTCTCCCTCTGCCTGTGTCTCTGCCTCTCTCTCTCTCTGTGACTATCATAAATAAATAAAAATTTAAAAAAAAAGATTTTATTTTTTTATTCATGAGAGATACAGAGAGAGAGGCAGAGACACAGGCAGAGGGAGAAGCAGGCTCCATGCAGGGAGCCCGACGCGGGACTCGATCCCAGGTCTCCAGGATCAGGCCCTGGGCCGAAGGCAGCGCTAAACCACTGAGCCACCCGGGCTGCCCCATTCCTTCCTTTTTTTAAAAAGAGAGGTGCTGGGTATACTCATTTTGGTAAGTTATAAACATTGCTCTTCTCTTTTTTGGGTCCTCTCTATTCAAATAGGCATGTGAACTTTGTGCTCCACGTAATGAGTCCGCTGAGAAGGGAGTGTTCATGTATTTGAGCAGAATGGACCAATCTTATTCTGAAAAAGCAGTGCTGGAAGTCTCTGTATTGGGACTTCGTCCCAGAAAAGGCATTGGCTTTCCGGCTTTGGAAGATGGGCCGAGAAGTCAGCTTATGGTCCTACCGGCCGTTTCCCTGACACTTGTCTTGACTTGGAACTGCCTGCCATTTCCATGCTGGAAGGATGCTTTTGTGCTGCATGGTTGCTCCTCCTAGTTAGATGTCTAAGACCAAAGGTTCTGTGGGCTCTGTTTCCTCACTATATGACCCTTGGTGGCTGTCTACCGAGGGAAATAGGATTATTAAGAAAGGTAGGCTATTTGGTAAAAAGGAGCTCATTTAGGTGTTGGGGGGCCTGGGATCTCAGAGGAGAGGATGCAAGGGAAGAGAGCTGAGCGGAATGAAGACCGAGCTGGCACACGGACAGGGCCAGGACAGGACTTGGGGAAGGCCATGGCCAGTCAGCAAGGGGAGGGTGGCAGGGAAAGAGGTCAGAATGATCCTCGCAGCCAGAACACCAGGTAGACTGTGCGGTGCAAAGTGCAGCACAGATGGAGGGTGAGGACGGAGAAGAGACCTTAATTTTGCTTAGGAGTATTGGTGGCTTTGAAAACCCCCCAAACTGGAGATCTGGGCCACTTTTTGCTTCTTTAGGCCCTCGACTATCTTCTCACAGTGTATTTATTAGAACCTGAAATTATTTATTCTTGATTTCTCTCAGATTCGAGAGAATGGTCATAAAAGTGCTTTTTTTCAACTGGTATTCTTTTTTATTTTCCCCCAGGCCAGGTGCTTGCCACATTTTATCTCCATTCTTACAGGAATCTCACTTTGTCTCTCAAAATTTTTTCTTTGTTTTTCAAAGTCTGGACTAGCCTATAATAGTAGTAGAATTGTTTTTGTTATAATTATTAGCAGTGGCGTTGGTACTATAATATGTGCGTGCTTACAACTCCCTAGACATTGTACTGCGAGCTTTGCGTATGCCTTCCCATGAACCTACCCAGTGTCATGAGGTTAGAGCCATTGCGGTGGTCCATTTTGGAGATGGGTAAACTGAGACACAGAGAGGCTAAGGAACTTGCAGGAGCATATTGCTAGTTATTGGCAGAGCTTGGCCTCAAAGTCCCATCTGTCTGATGCCAGAACGAAGGTCGGCCTTCTTGGTAGTAGCAGAGCACCTTAGAGGCGGAGCCAACAAAAGGAGGAAGGGGAATGGCTCCATGGGGACTCTGAGCAGCTTGCCCCAGAGCTCCTAGTAGCTGTAGACACCCACCATGGCGGAGGCCTGATACCTGTTCAACAAACGAGCTTTCTCTTCTCAGGCCCAGGGATAGTACTTCCAGCCTCCCTTGAAATTCATTTAGGGATGGCTATGTGACTGAGCTCTGGCTGATGGAAGGCCATGGAAGCAACACATGCCACTTCGCCCATAAAACCCACTCATGCGTGATCCTCTACACAAGATCCTTTCCCTTTCCACCAGATAGCTGCCGATGAGTGTGACAACACCGCCAAAAATACAGAGCTTCGACGTGCAAGGGGCCTGGACTCCTGGATGACCTTGTTGGAGGGGTCATCGGATGACCAGAAGCACTTGCACTGGACTGTTACATAACAGTGAATAAGCACCTCTGCTGTGAGGTCTTTGAGATCATGAGCCTTATTTGTTACAGCAGTTGGTGTTGTCCTAACTTATACATCTACACACCTAACTCATGCACCTGCACACCATGTCCTAACTTATGGACCTACACACTTAACGTATGCACCTATACACCATGTCTTAACTTATGGACCTACACACCATGTCCTAACTTATGCACCTACACACCATGTCCTAACTTATGCAACTACACACCATGTCCTAACATATGCACCTACACACAATATCCTAACTTATGCTCTACACACCATGTCCTAACTTATGCACCTACACACCTAACTCATGCACCTGCACACCATGTCCTAACTTATGCACCTACACACCATGTCCTAACTTATGCACCTACACACCATGTCCTAACTTATGCAACTACACACCATGTCCTAACATATGCACCTACACACAATATCCTCACTTATGCTCTACACACCATGTCCTAACTTATGCACCTACACACCTAACTTATGCGCCACACACCATGTCCTAACTTACGAACCTACACACCTAACTCATGCACCTGCACACCATGTCCTAACTTATGCACCTACACACAATATCCTCACTTATGCTCTACACACCATGTCCTAACTTATGCACCTACACACCTAACTTATGCGCCACACACCATGTCCTAACTTACGAACCTACACACCTAACTCATGCACCTACACACCATGTCCTAACTTATGCTCTACACACCATGTCCTAACTTATGCACCTACACACCGTGTCCTAACTTATGTACCTACACACCATGTCCTAACTTATGCACCTACAAACTTAACGTATGCACCTACACATAATGATTCTTTTTTTTAGATTTTATTTATTTATTCATGAGAGACAAAGAGAGAGAGAGAGAGAGAGAAGAGAGAGAGAGAGAGAGAGAGAGAGGCAGAGACACAGGCAGAGGGAGAGACAGGTCCATGCAGGGAGCCTGATGTGGGACTCGATCCCCGGTCTCCAGGATCATACCCCGGGCTGAAGGCGGCACCAAACCGCTGGGCCATCGGGGCTGCCCTACACATAATGATTCTTGACTAGGAGCTCAGTCAGGTAGTGAGTGAGGAGGCAACCTATCCCTGGAAGGAAGTGAACTAAAAAGATCAATTTTTTGTTCCCAGTTGTAAAATGTCAAAAAATGATATTTTTCAGGCCAAGGAGATTATACTGATTACAGAATTTGAAGTCTGGGTTTTGCTGGATCTTCTTCTAATGCAAACTTCTAAAGCAAGAAACTCACTGTATGAACCTAGGAGTCAGTGGGAAGATTTGGAGAGTCCTGAATTTGCGTGCAAAATCACACAGACCAACTGGACAAAGGGGACCTGGCTTTTCCTGACATTCCCCAAGGGGTATGCACTCAAAAAAGCAAAGAACCAGCTGTGAAGCACAAAGCACTTAGGAGGCTTATTTAGAATAGAAATGAAAAACCCGATTTGGCTGAATGTTCTGGATTTCACATTTTTTCTTGGGATCTCCATTTCCCCCCACTTCTATATGTAAAACTATAAATGCAGAGCTTTTCTTAAACCCAATACATTTGCATATGGTACAAGTGTCAATGAGCAAGTGAAATAATCTGGGTGAGGGAAATCATGAACATAAAACATAATTATCTTGTGGTCAAGTAGCACATTAGTAGACTATTGAGTCTTAGGACTAAAAGTAAGCCTAGATCATGGTTTACCATCTGGCCTAGCAACTTGCTTTCCTCCGTACCAGTAGTCCCCCTTACCACAGGGGATATGCTCCAAGACTCCCAGTGGAGGCCTGAAACTGTAGGTAATACCCAACCCTATACATACAATGTTTTTTCCTATACATACATACCTATGATAAAGTTTAATTGCAGCTGAAGGGCCAGGGCTGTGTATCAGCCCACTTTTGGAACCACCAGGAGTTCTCGGGAGAGGCCTGGCCTCACACCGCACACTCTGGCCGTGCTGTCCCGTGGTGGGGCGTAACATGGAAAACACAAGCAGCAGGACTGGGAAATACAGCTTCTGATCCTTAAAGACCTCTTAGGACCAGGGTAGCGTGGGATGACTGCTGGTGGCGACATTTACCGATCGCATGTTCGGGGCGAGGGTCCAAGCCAGATACTTATTCATTCAATCGACAAATATTTATTGAGTGCCTGCAGGGTGCAAGGCCTGCAGGGTGCAAGGCTCCATCCCCAGGGTGCTGGGGATATACCAGTGAATAAGATAGCAAAGTTGTCCCCATTAGAGTGGTGACTGAATTTCATCCTGACCAACGTTAGGACGCAGATGGGGGAAAGTAGAGGCTCAGGGAAGTGAAGGGTGTGCCCTAAATCACACAGCTGCTGAGTGTTGGTCTTCTGACGCCGGGTCTCAGGGCCTTGTCAACACATAAGGGTGGGGAGGAGAGAAATGAAAGGTAACAGAGGCAATCTAATAAAGAGTTATGTTTACTGTTCCTTTTTTTTAAACATATGAATGAAAAACTTCTTAATGTCAAAATATGCTACTATACACAAGACAGGAGAAACTAGGAAAAAATATTTGCTAATGTGTAACACACAAAGTTAACATTCTTTATCTGAAAAAGATTTTTAAAAAATTTATTTGCGAGAGAGAGCATACATACCTATGATAAAGTTTAATTTACAAAGTAGGCACAGCAGGAGGTTGATAATAAAATAGAACAAGTATAATAATATAGTGTAATAAAAGGAATGTGAATGTGGTCTCTATCTCAACATATCTTACTGTCCTGGGGCTCCTGGTGGCTCAGGGGGTTAAGTGTCTGACTCTTGATTTCGGCTCAGGTCATGAGTGGAGGGAGGAGGGGCAGAGGGAGAGGGAGAAGCAGGCTCCCCACTGAGCAGAGGGTCATTGAGGGGGGGGCCTCAATCCCAGGACCCCAGGATCACAACCTGATTGCAAGGCCTGATGCTCAACCTACTGAGCCACCCAGGCACCCCTGGTGTAGAGATTACTTAAAGAAATACATAAACAAGTAAACAAACTTAAAAAGAAGAATGTTGGGGTGCTGGGTGGCCTCGGTTAAGTATGGCCTTCAGCTCAAGTCATGATTCTGGGGTCCTGGCATGGAGCCTTGAGTCTGGCTCTTTGCTCAGCAGAGAGCCTGCTTCTCCTCCCTCTGCCTGCTGCTGGGCCTATCTGTGCTCTCTCTCTCTCTCTTAAATAATAAACAAACAAACAAACAAACAAATAGGTAAGTAAATAAATAAATAATAGTTTAAAAAAATAGTAACTTCTACATCCAACATGGAGCTCGATCTCATGACCCTGAGATCAAGAGTCATGTGCTTTTTCTTTCTTTTCTTTTTTTTTTTTTTTTAAAGATTTTAGTTATTTATTCATGAGAGACAGAGACACAGGCAGAGGGAGAAGCAGGCTCCATGCAGGGAGCCCGATGCGGGACTCAATCTCGGGTCTCCAGAATTACACCCTGGGCTGAAGGCAGGCACTAAACCGCTGAGCCACCCAGGGATCCCATCATGTGCTCTTTCAACTGAGCCAGCCAGTCGCCCTCAAAGTTAACATTCTTTTTTTTTTTAATTGTATTTTTTAAATTTGAGATACAGAGAGAGAGGGAGGGAGAGCACACAAGCATTGGAGAGGGGCAGGGGGGAGGGAGAAGCGGGCTCCCCAGTGAGCCGGGAGTCCCATGTGGGGGCTCAGTCCCAGGACCTGGGATCATGACCCGAGCCAAAAGCTTAACTGACTGAGCCACCCAGGTGCCCCCACAAAGTTAATATTCTTTTTTTTTCAAAGTTAATATTCTTAATACAGTTTTATAAATCAGTAAGAAACACATTCCAAAAGAAAGTGAGGAACAGATATTAGTATGTGACATGTACACACAAAGAAGCCAGAAACATGAAAAACGACCAAACCTCACAAGGAAGAGAAGAAATACATATTAAAATAGCAATGGGTTTCCCTTTCTCTTTATCAAATGGGCATTTTTTTAAGGGATGATACTCAGTGTTGATGGAGGTACAGGAACAGGGTCTTTCATTCCTGCTTTAGCAATCAATTTTAAGATGTTTTCAGATGGATTGATTCTTCTACCTCTTTAAAATAACAGGGATTTGAAAAGCCTCTTTTTCCCCCTACCTTTTAAGCAGTGTTTTCCAATTTTTTTCTACAATGAATATGTATCCTTTTCTATAATTAACAATATACATAAATGCATTTTAAAAAATTCTATAAATATTGAAGAGAAGATGAGGAGGAGATTTTATCGGCTTTTTACATGCGGTAGAGCATGGTCCTAAGCCTCAGAGTAGGGAAGCAAGTTCATTGTCTGCACTTTGCAATGCGCCCGATTGCCCTCCTTTTACGGGTCCTCACCTGGCCCATCTGTGGTTCTCCTTTCGGCTCCTGGGCAGAGCCTGGTCTCCAAGTCCTCCAATTTCCTGAGTGTGGTCTGTGCAGTTTCTACTGCTACTGTGCCGGGTGCCTTTGAGGTGATTCTCAACCCCAGTTGCCCTCCGATACTACTTGGAATGATTTTGAAAAATAGTGATACCAGGTCCACCCCAAACCGTTAAATAAAGACTGTGATTCAACGTTAGTTAGTGCTGTTGAGAACCAGGGGCCTACAGACTGGATTCAACTGTGCACGTCTAGTTATTTTGTGTGCCTGGGCCTAGTCATGTGATATAATATAGGCTTGTTGAGTTGAGTTAAATAGGTTTGGTTTCCCAGGCTTTCCAGCATAAGGAATTCTGATTTTGCTTCTTCTGGGCTTTTTTTTTTTGGGGGGGGGTGGTAACCCAAGATGTCAAACAGAGACACATGAGAGGTGTCAGATGTCTATGGGCGTCAGTACACCGTTCTTCTTAAATCTAAATTCCTGGGTTGTAATAGCTCAAAGCTCTTGCTGTTAGTTCCAGGTTTATTGTGTGAATTTCAAAGCAGGGTGAATTTTGATTCATTTGGTTAAACAAAGAATATGTTGCATTGCACTATTTGACAGAAGCAATAGTTAGCCACCAAAGGGTGGTCGCTGTATTTGCCCATCTCTGGCACTTGGTAGGTGCCCAATAAATGCAAAATGAATGAATGAATGAGTGAATGGTTAAATGAATGAATAAATGACAAAAAAACCAGGGCAGTACCGTGTCTCTAACTTCCTACTCATCTCTTTGAAGGCTTTCTAGCTCCTCCAACTACTACCTATGCTACTTTTCACCACTAAATTTGTATTTGGGGGTCACCTGGGTGGCTCAGTCAGTGAAGCATCTGCTTTTGGCTCAGGTCACGATGCCAGGGTCCTGGGATTGAGCCCCCCACCCCACATCGGGCTCCCTGGGGAGTCTGCTTCTCCCTCTCCTTCTGCCCTTTCCTCTGCTCATTCATTCTCTCTCTCAAAAATAAACAAAATCTTAAAAAAAAACAAATTTGTATTTGGAACTTAAGTTGGATTTCCCTGTTTTGGTGAGTGGCTGCTCAAAACAACTTGCGAGCCCTCGATCTTCTTCAAAGTAAACCAACTTAGGAGCTAGGGCAGCACGCAAGAGCGTTCCCTGCAGAACCTGGGCACCCGTAGACGGTCTATCGGTTTCTCAAACGCCAGCATTTGCTCTCATGCAAAGTTCCCCCTTCCTCTCTGCTCTGATTAAAGCCTCTTAAAACACAGGTATGAGCCTCACCAAATTTCTCCCGTGGCATCTGCTCTGTCGACAGGCATGGTACCGTGAAAGCGAATGTCACTGCAGCAGCCATAATTTAAGACGTCCTTTTAAAAAATTTCAATTTCATCATTTCACAGAAGAATAGATCAATATTTCTACAGTTAAGAGTTTAGTTAAAAACCCTGCTGTGCAATGAAATAATGCATCTGCTATTGGCGTAGAGCGACTGGGATGTTAATTCCCTGGTTTTGTGTCAGTTAAGGGCAAATTAGCCTTCCAGCACCAGTCATGACTCATTATGTCATTATGTGGAAGGCACTTACTGTACCTCTACTACTATGCAATTTAGATCCAATAAAAATTGTGACAGCGTTTTTATCCACTTCATTAAGCTACTAATTTCTTGTAAAAAAATGTACATTAATCTTTTTATAGCTTCATGCAGAGTGGCATATTTTTAGACTCTAACATTGATTAGGTCCTGGTTAAGAATAATTTTCACAGTACTTTTAAGAAATGTAAATAAAGTTACAATAATTTAATTTTTCAACATAGTTATGACAGTATTGATCTTAAAATGAACATGTTGGCTGAATTAAATGTGTAGCCCAAATGAAATACAGACTGAATATTTAAACATGCAACAAATTACAAAGCATGGCTTAACAATACCCTGCAAACAGAATGAAGAGAGGGAGCGTGAACCTCCATGGAAAATATTAATTGCTCACATTTTAAAAGATGTAAATGGGGACTTTTTTTTGACATCTGACTTTTCTTACCCAAATGTTTAAAAAATACAGTAAAAAATTGTCTTCCTCTTTTGATTTTTCATTCTTTGTTAAGTATTCATGGCCCTTCTGCCTGAATGCATTAGGGAAAAGTAGAAAAGGGAAAAGTTCCCTCTGCCGAGGTTGTGATGTTAGTAGAGCAGAGTCAGGGAAGATGTGTCCGAAGATTCCAGAGGCTTCTGTGGTGGGCAGTCTGGGGTGCTTGGCGGCCAGAACTGCTCCTGCCTCGTCACTCCAAGCACCCACTCTCCCCAGGCCAGTTTTGAACAGGGTGGACCGAGCCATGAGTCAGGTCCTCACTGGCCATAAAGGTGATGCTCTAAATGCTGGCTGGCATTTGATGCAATTGTGCAGACGTCCCATTAGATCCCATTCCATTAGATCCCTGCCTGCTGGACCTCGTCTCCCCGCCGTGGACTCTGTGCGCTACATTCTGACTTAGCCCCCCTCTGACAGCAGTGCCTTCTGCTTTCCCACACCGGGGCGCCCCAGCTCTGTCCTGGTCTCTCTCTCTCTCTCTCTTTTTTTAAAAAGACTTTATTTATTTATTCATGAGAGACACAGAGAGAGAGGCAGAGACACAGGCAGGGGGAGAAGCAGGCTCCCCGCAGGGAGCCCGACGTGGGACTCGATCCCGAGTCTCCAGGATCACACCCTGGGCTGAAGGCAGATTCTCAATCACTGAGCCACCGGGTGTCCCTGAACCCACTGTGTTCTAGCCCCTTGGCGACGGTCCACGGCATCAGGCTTGGGGGGCACTCAGGGAGTGAGGGGAGGTGCGGGACCCATGCCGCACTGTCACAGGGGACGCAGCGTGGATGGCACTGCACTGGAGTCAGACTTCTGTCCTCCCAGAGGACAGCGGTGTCCCCTCTGCAAGCACGTCCCTGGCTCCCGTAAGGAGGCTTTGTGCTGCGGGGGTACAGAGGCTGCTCTAGAACCCCAAGCCGAGGACGGAAGGGCCTCCCTCTCTGCGTGGGAATTCCTCCCGGGACATCCCGGGCGGCTGGCGTGGATGCTTCCGATGCTGGGGAGAATGACTTGAGCGTATCGAGTCCGGCATCATGCCCGGAAGGGTTTCAAGCGGGGGTAGAGTTTCCTGCCTCATGACATCCTTGTGGGCACTGAGGCAGCGCACGTCGGAGCGGCTCTGAGTGCTGCTGGCAGGTGGTCATGATGCTGCAGCTGCTGTGAAGGGTGATGACGATCCTGCTACCACTGCCCGGCCCGGTTCTGATTGTCCCCGGCTAGGCCTGCGTGGGGCCGGGGCTTGTCCTTAGCCGGTGGCCATGCGGCATCTCTCTGGTCCTTGGTCACTCTCCGAAGGGCCTGGGGATGGATGGTCAGGCTGCTGCGTGGGGCCGGGGCCTGTCCTTAGCCGGTGGCCAAGTGGCATCTCTCTGGTCCTCGGTCACTCTCCAACGGGCCTGGGGATGGATGTCCAGGCTGCGGCCTGGCTGCCCCAGGCCCTGAGCTCACACGGAGCCTCCTTCCCTGGCATTTCTCTAAGGCCACTCCTCATTGCTGCTGCCCCTTCCTTTCATCCGAGCAGGGCTCTACCCTTCAGCCCATTAGGAAGCACCGTGGGCCTCAGGCTCCTGCTCGCAAGAGCATCACCGCCTCCCTGTGGGGCAGCCCGAGAAACGGAGACCCAGAGAGACAAAGTGACTAACCCACGGCCACACAGCTGGAAGGCGGTGGGGCCAGGACTCCAAGAACCCTGGCCTTCTAGCCCCAGAGCCCATGCTCAGCCCATCAGAGCTCACGAAATGGTCAACGGCTTGGGCACCCGAAGGGGGTAGATTTGGGCTCAAACTCCAGCTCCCACTTCCTAGCTTACTTGGCTCGCGGAGGTAAACCTGACACCTCTGAGCCTCTGTTTCATCCTGTATAAACGCTTTTTCGCTTCACATGGTCGTGGCAAGGCCTGCATGAGATAAAATGTGCAACACTCAGGCTCCTGCCTGGCTCATACTGAACTCAATAAATGGGGGCCATTATTATTATTATTATTATTAGTAGTAGTAGTAGTATTACTATTACTTCATTGGAACCTCACTATAACCGCATGTGGCAGGTATTTATTTATAGATATTTATGATCATCACAGCTGAAACTGGCAGAGGGGAGGAGGAGGCTGGGCATGGGTTTGTTAGGATCTCCTGGGAGACTGCTCCTGCATCTCTGTGCCTGGCGCCCAGCACCACTTTGTCAAACCCCAATCCTATAAGGTCCTGTCTCCTTTCTTCCTTTCACATGCCCAGGCTCAGGGCCGCTGGGCCCCGCGGCTGGGTGGCCCCTGGTTCTCAGGAGGCCATCTCGGTGGCCCGGGAGGCAGTGGCTGGGGCAGCAGGCCCCGGCCCAGAGGAGGAGCTGAGCAGTGCCCCACGCACCCAGCCTCTCTCTCCAGGAAGAACCAGTGTCCTGGGGTCAGGTAATTACTCCCGGAGAAATCTCTTTCAACTTAAGTATAGGGTCGCACAGGGACGCTGTTTGCAAGGCAGGCCTGAGCACTGGCGGGAGGTGAAGTCCCGCTTCTCCTCAGGACAGGGATCCCTCCGAGGATTTATATAAATCCCCCATCAGTTTCCTATGATGACGCCGCCAAGGAGCACTTGGTTGCATCTTCATAATTAAGACTTGAAGAAAAGTCAATGACAGGGAATAAATGATAAGGACTTGGAGGTTTTGTCGCCTGCCCCGTCCTGCACCTTGGGACACTGCAGGGACAGGCCCGCACCCCAGCCCCAGGCAGGAACTGAGTGGCCCACGCCGTCCTCTCCCCACCGGCTGCCAAGTCCCCGAGTGGGACACGCTTGGGTTTGCGAGCTCTCCTGCCAGATGGCATTTGATACGAATATTGATGTTAATGGCGTTTGGATAATGACACTGTCTGTGGCAGGGGCTTTATCACTGTTAGGAACCGCGCGGTCCTGGAGGGAACCATTCCGTTTAGTTACCTTTGTGTGTGAGTTGCAAATGTTTAACAGACAATTACCGGGAGACGATGTTCGAGGGGATTCGGGTGATTCCTGGGTCCCCCCGCAGGGCCTGCGATCAGCTCAGGCGGAGCTCCGGCGCCTGGAGGAGCGGTCGGGGCGCCTGAGATCATTTCCTTTCTGCAGCCACCGGTCACCCTAGTCTTTTCCCGTTCGTCCTGCCACAAGGCTTTCTCATTCTCCGGGGAGGGGGTGGGGTGGGGGTGGGGTTCTGCTTTGTTGCAACCTCTCCATCCCAGATACATCAAAACCCTACCTTTTACACTTCCTGGGGGAGTTTGAGCTTCTTCCTATTAAAAATGAATAATAAAATCCTCCGCTTTCATCCTAATGGGGTTAGTAGGAGGTGTTTAGCTTTTTATAGCTACCTCGATGATCGAAGGAGGCAGATGAAGCCATCACAAAATTAAGGAAGAGGTCATCATTAGGAGGCCAGGGACCGAAGTCTTTTAAAAGCATTTCTGGTCTTAATTCAAAGCGCCTCTCCGGAGAGCTTCAGCGAGCACAGGGGCTCCACAGAGGTTTCCTCTGTTGGAACCAAAGCTGGGGCAGGCTGCTCTTCGGGGCCTGGGAAGGGCCAGTCTCCTTAGAGCAAGTATGACACCTGCATGATGGATAATCGGGGGGGATAGTTGGGCCTGTTCCCCTACATCCGGCAGCAGCCTCCTGCCCTGGTGAGAATTGGAGGAAGGAATGAGCGGGACCTCAGGTGTTTTCGGAGTCCTGGACAATGGCTCCAGAGGCTGGGCTGGCGGATGGTTCTGCCCAAATGCTCCTGGGATCTAAGACATCAGGCAAAATGGGAAATCAGGAGGCTGAGCTGAACTTCTGGAAACAGCATAAAAATGGATTGTTGTGTGTGCTCCCAGCGCAGCTCTGAATCTGAATACAAAATAGAGAAGATGCTCTTTTGCTCCTTTCAGACTAATGATTTTGTCCTTTTTCCCTCTCCTCCTCATTTTATTTCTTCATCTATAACATCTGCAAGAGGGCAGCCAGACTAATAAAAGTGCGCTAAGCTCGCCTAATGCCAGCCATTGATCCAAGGGTGGGACCCGATTAATCAATGGGATTTTAGCCGAGCTCATGTCCCCAAGGGACATCAGGCCCAAAGACAGCTCTTGCCTCTGCAGAGAGGAAGAATCTGAGAACTGATGGAGCTGATTCTGTGTGCGGGTTCTGGGATGTGGGGAGAGGCGGGGTGCTCACCCCCCTAGAACAGCCCTTGTGGCAGTTGGATGTGGGTGTTTGATGGCCTGGCTTTGGGGATGTTTGCTTGCTCTGCAGTGTGATCTCACTGCAGGATTTGCTGGGCTCCAGGGGTGGGTCCTGCAGGAGATGGGAAGAGGTTTCTAGAACGGAGAAAACCTCGCCCAACCTACTAGGCACCTCCCACATAACGACAGGTGTGACGGGGGGAATCATCTCTAACCCCCTCATTGTGTGGTAGAAGAAGGGGGTCCAGGGAGGGAAGGGACTTGCCCAAGGTCGCACAGTAAATTGGAAACACCATTGAACTTGAATTTGGGTCTCCTGGGCCAAGCTCTCTGCCTTCCCTGTGTTTGTAAGGCTGAGTCAGGAATCTGTTGCAGCTGCATGACTCAAAAGGTTGATACACTTGGCTATAGAGAATTCAGGCAGGATATAGATCCCCAAATTGAAGAATTAAATTTGAAAAAATTATATTTAAAAAATAGCCTGGAAAATCCTTCTCTTCCTTTTTCCTTGAACACATTTTTAGGGTAAGCTATCACGCATACACAGAGAAGTTCATAAAACCCAGATACGATCTCATAAATAATTAATAAAGGAAATACCTTTGCAAACACCATGTGGGTCAAAAAATAAAGAGTATTGCCAGCCCCCCAAAAGGCCCACTGTGTGCCCCTCTCTATCTCAAGCCCCTTCCTCCTAGAAGTAATCCCTATCTCCACTGTTGTGATGACGACTTACTAGCTTTCCTTCATAAATTTTCAACCTAAACAGTTTCTTGCTGCCTGCTTTTAGACTTTGTATCAGTGGAACCATCCTTTATGCATGTGCTCTTTGGGTCTTGTTTCTTTGATTCAACATTGTGAGATTCACCAGTGTTGTTGCCCATAGTTGAATTTTATTCATCTTTAGCACTAGTAATTTTTAAATTATTTTAAAGATAATTAGATAATAATTTTTATTATTTTAAAGAAAATTATTTTAAAGAAACCACTGGAGCTCCGCCCTGTGAAATAAAGTGTGATTTTTGATATAGTTCAGTCTAGGGGTGGGTTTTGGGACAAGAGTGCCCCAAAGACGTTTTTTTTTTTTTTATTTAAAAAAATTTAAAAATTTTGTTCTGGTTGCCCTGACAAAATACCAATCTCTTTTTATACCCTTTAGGGACTTGTTTCATGAATTCCCTCAAAGCAATTCAAGGGATGCAGGATGGTGGTGGGGTCCAGATTTCCACATTGCTGGGAAGGGGAGGGAACCCCAGAATTCCTTGCTTGCAAATGAGGTGCTTAACCTTGACTGGGAGCCCCCTGGGGGTAGGAGCTGTTTTATGGGTCTTATATCCCCAAGGCCCTGTAAAGAATCAGTCCCTAGAAGGAGATCAATAAACATTTGTCCAATGAACGAAAAAAATGAAGGTCATTCAGAACAGCCCTCTGCAGGAAGTCTGGATTTCCTCAACGATATGATCAATCTTCGATCTTCGGTTACCAGTGATAAAGGAACTACTTCACTGGTCTTAGGGAGATTCCCTCCAATGCAAAAAAGCCCAGCTTAATGGTGGAGGCAGGAATCTTGATCATCCTTAGTACATTTGTGACTTAGATTCAAAAGGACCTTAGAAAGCTCAACTTTGACCAGAGATTCACCATTTCTCAGGAAATCAGGTAAGGGGAATGTGGGAAGAGATACCCATTAAAAACAAAGTATGCCACAAGCACCTGCAGGTTGCTGCTGGGGGTGGGGGTGGGGCTTGATGGGGCTGCTCCAGGTCTCCTGCTCTGAGGTGTAGGATTTGTGGCCACTGTGAAGCTTCTCTAGGAGGCTCTTGAGCACCTCTTGCTGGGAGGGGAGAGGAAGCTGAAAGTGAGGCCAAATCGCTGCTTCAGTGGGTTGGGCCTGATGGAGGGCAGTCTGAGGATCCTCTGTGATCCACACCTCCTCCTGCTGGTGTTCAGTGACCCTCACCTGACCCAGCCAGGTCAGACAGCAGGTCAGCTACCCTGGCAGCTGCAGAAGCCTATAGACATTGCTTGAATTATTTTTAAGTTTTTAAAAAGCTCATTATTTACATAAATGTCTTAAAATATTTAGGACACTGAAGGCTTGTTTCAGGATCACTTCTCTGCCATCCTTAAGGGCCTGTGGAAGCTTTTAGAACTTTCGCGGTATCCATACTAGAAGAGTAAAAAAAAAAAAATTCTGTTTTTTTTTTTTTAAGGCATTCGCTGTAATTTGCATGTATTTATTTGTGAGATTGTTCGCTAAATCAACCTTCCCCACCAGATGTGAATCCCAGGTCTGTTTTGATCACCAGCATTCAGCTAAGGACTTAATAGGTACTTGGTGATGGGTAAATATTTGTTGAATGAATGGTGGGTGAATGCTGAGGGGTCTGGCTCCGTGGTGGATTGAATTCAGGAAAAGGATCGGTCCTCCTCTGACCCCATTCAGGCCTCAGTGAAGGAAGGTTCGGAGCCCTCAGCCGAGAACCCCGCACCGCCACCCCCAACCCCCAACCCGTGATCCCCCGGAGAGCCCTGCAAGGCGCCGCGGGGAGGCCCGCCTTCCTGGAAAGCCTGGCTTGGAATTGTCTTCAAAAGCTGCGACGCAGCCCCCGGAGTTTGAGCACGAATAAATCATTAGCATTTTATTTACAATTCTGGGTTTACAATTCCTCGAAAAGGATCCTGCTGTTCAGTGCGGAATCCTGCTCTGCTGCCTTTCCGCAGCGCCCCCTTCCTCTCCCGTCCCGGGAAGGGGTGAGCCCGAGGTCCCGCGGCGGGAGCGCGGGGTGCGGGGCCCACGCCCCGCAGGGGTGGCCTCGAGGAACGAGGTGCGCCCCTCCCGGGGTCTCGCCTCTCCCGACGACCCTGGGCGGAGAAGCCGTCCCCGCCCCCTTTCCCCGGGAAGGGAGGTTCGAGTGCGGCAGGGCCGGGGGCTGGTCCCCGGTCACGGCCCGCGCTGCGCTCCCCGGGCCTCGGCCTCCAAGCCGGCGGCCGCACCCCCGCGCCCCCGCCGCCCGCCCGGGGCCCCCGCGCCCGCTAGATGGCAGCCTTGGTCTCCGCCGCGCGCGCCGCGGGCTGCAGGCGGCGCGGGCGGCTCCGCGGGAGGCGCTGCACTTGGCACCGAGCCCCGGGGCTGCCGGGTCCACGCGGCGCGAGGAGGAGAGTTGTTGGACGCCGACCAGGCTCGCGTGCTCGGGGTGGGGGGGCCCTTCCGGCCTGGGCAACCCCCTGGGCGACCCCCTGGGCAACGCAGGACGCGCATCCAGGGCCGGGGCGGGAGGTGGGGGGGGGGTAGGGGGGATGGGGGCGCTGGCGAGGCCAAGCGGGGTGGAATCCGCGGCGGGAGATCCGGCCCCCTTAGACGCCGCTTGTCGGTTCATGAAGCCTTCCCCAGACTTGCTTGCGATGAGCCTCGTAGTAGCAGCGCAGCGATCTGGGGTCGGTTTCCGCGGGGCCCTTGGCCGCAGCGACGGCCCACCCACTCAAGACCCCCAGTGGCAGGTGGGGTCACCCCCGCCCCTCCCCACGGTCCAGCCATGGGAGAGGGAAGGCTGTTGGTGTAGAGGAGGTGGCCTGGGGTGTGTGTGTATGTCAACACTGCCTTTCCCAGTGCAGAGAGAAGGTGGGACCCCGGGCGGGGCTGGGGGGGCTGGGGTCAGCCCTATTGTCTCTGGGGTGTATGATATAAAGTATGGGTTGATTTTATTGCCCTCTTTCTTTCAGGCTCCAATGTTCAGGGCTCTGCCCTCACGGGTCCGCATCACCCTGCTGAGAGCTGCCTGCTGGGCAGAGGAGCTCTGCAAACACCTCGCACCTCCCCTCTGCAGTGGGGTTCCTTCGCTGCTTTTTAGGAGGAAGGGGGCCTCAGTCTGAATTCGTCTTGGCCTAGGGGCTGTTTCTAGGCACTGGTCAGTCACAGACTTGCACCGCTTCAGGGTCTGAGAAGCTGGGCCTTGCCTTGGCACCTGGAGACGGGAACCCCGAGGCTCAGAGGAGACAGACCTTTGTCAAGGTCACTCCGGGGCACCCGGGTCTTCCACTTTAGGGTTCCTGCTGCCGTCAGGCTTGCTCAGGAGACTTTTTTTGTTTAGTCCTTGCCGAGTTCTGCAGTTTGCGTTGCTCTTGAGAAGCATCTGAGGCTTTGTCCCCCCAGCGCACGGACCCCTGGGGTCGCAGGAGTGGGGTCAGGCGTTGAAGGGGTGCTGCTCCCCCGCCTGTGGGTCTCCAGGCCTGCAGGTCAGGTCTGATGAGCGCGCCCCAGAGTGAGGGGGCGGCGGTGTGAGCCTCCGGGGCTCCGGTGCCCCTGGGGAGGCGGCCCGCCTGGCAGTGGGGCGACGTGCAAGTGTCCAGCACGTACCGCTCTGCTTAGACGGCAGCTTCCCTGAAAGAGGCGCCGGGTTAGGGGAGCCCAGGGCACGGCCGCGCAGAGCCCCCCGACGGCGGCGGGTTTGGGGCGGCCCGGGGCGGGGGTTGCACCTGTCAGGCGGCCGTCGCGCTCCCCGGTCAGTATTCCGCAGGGCCGTGCGGTCCGCTGGGTGGCGGCGGGTGTCCCCAGGCCCCGGGGGGGGGGGCTCGGGCGGGGTGTGTGTGTGTGCAGCTCCGACCCCCCTGGGCAGCCCCCCCACCCCCCGGGGGCGCTGGAGGCTGTTGCGGGAAACTGCGAGACCTGCGGCGGCGGCGGCGTCTGTGCAGCAAAGCGGCAGCCGAGCAGTTTGCAGCGCGTTCCGCTCCGCGCGGCCGCCACCGCCTCGGCTCCGCAGCGCCTGCGGGGGGGGGGGGGTGACCGAGTTCACGTCCCCGTCGCCGCCTCTCGGGGGTGATGGATGGCTGTCTACTCAGGCGGGGGAGCCCCAGCTCAGCTCGCCCTGCAGGGAGCCGCTCAGCTCCCGCCCCCCGCGCCGCGGCTGCAGCAGACGCCGGGCCGGGTGCGGGGGTGGGGGTGGGGGTGGGTGGGGTGCGGGCTCCGCTCCCTCAATCCCGCCGGCTGATTGGCGTTAATGAGGCCGTCGTCCTCGCTGTCACCCGGACCCCTGGCGACCTTGCACAAACCTCCATCCGACTCCCGACCCCCCCCCAGCCCCCCTGGGGGTCTTCCCTGCTCAGGTCCCGGCGGCCGCGGAGGTGCCAGCACTCGCCAGAGTTTTCCTTGGGTGGCCTTTGGTGCCCGGGTCAGGGAGCCCCGTACCTCGGGGAAGACAGATCACCGAGGCTGGCTATTTGTCCCCCTCCTCGTTACAAGATAGGACATTAAAAGTTCCATTACTGGAAGACTATGGTTAATCAGTTAATTATAGGAATTAGATTCTATTTTGTCTTTCTTCTCTCCCCCCTCCGCCCCCACCTCCCAGGTTCTTCGTGTATCTTTTGTAGTCGGGAATCCTGAAAACCTGGCGGTGGGAGGGGAGGGGTGGGCTGGGGAGAAACCTCGCCTCTGGGAAGGCCCTTTATTTTGCAGTTTGCCTCATTTGGGGGCTCCTGGGGTCCAGCTCACCATGGGGAACCAAACCCCAGCTGTTGCTTTGGGATAGGATCTGCGGATGTTACTGCATCTGGGGGCCAAAGTGCTTTAAACATCGACCCCACCAACAATAAGGATGATGAAAATAATAATAATGTGGGGCAGCTGATATTTCTTGGGCACTGAGTATGTGTCAGGTACTGTGTATTTAATCCCCATTATCTTACTTAATCTTCAGAGCAGACCCTATAAGGTAAGTGCTATTATTATTCTCCTTTGGGGATCCCTGGGTGGCGCAGCGGTTTGGCGCCTGCCTTTGGCCCAGGGCGCGGTCCTGGAGACCCGGGATCGAATCCCACATCAGGCTCCCAGTGCATGAAGCCTGCTTCTCCCTCTGCCTGTGTCTCCGCCTCTCTCTCTCTCTCTCTGCGACTATCATAAATAAAAAAAAATAAAAATATTATTCTCCTTTGGCAGAGGGAGAACCCGAAGCTCAGAGAGGTTAATTGACTTGCCTAAGGTGACACAGCTGGAAGGGGACGGAGGCAGGACTCAGCTTAAGTTCTGATTTCAAAGCCTTGGACTTAATTGCTCCTCTCTGTTATTACGGAACCGTGCAGGTAACTTGCTGCAAAGCACATTCGTAGGCTGAGAAATATCCTTTAAAATACTTTTACTAAATAAATAAATAAATAAATAAATAAATAAATAAATAAATAAATAAATAAATAAATAAATAAAATACTTTTACAGTTTTGCAGCGAGTGAATATTTGGCTCTGCTGCTTCTCTCTCCCTCTTTTCAAAACGGACTGAAAACGGGGAATCCCTGGGTGGCTCAGAGGTTGAGTGTCTGCCTTCAGCCCAGGGAGTGATCCCGGGTCCGGGATCGAGTCCCGCATCGGGCTCCCTGCATGAAGCCTGCATCTCCCTTTGCCTGTGTCTCTGCCTCTCTCTCTCTGTGTCTTTCATAAATAAATAAAATCTGAAAAAAACAAACAAACAAACAAAACCCAGACTGAAAAACAAAAACCAAAACACCCTGTCACTTTCCAGTGGGTCAGCGAGATCAGAGGAAGAAACCTCCGCGTTCCACTGCTGGCTTATGTAAAGGTGAGGTTACCTCAGAATTATTTGCCTTAAAGAAAAAGATCCATTAATGTAACTAATATTCGGTGCACTTACTGAGAAGCCATCTGGAGCGGCTTCCTTTTGCCCCTGTAACCCTCTCCCCATGCTCCAGAGTCCAGCTGGAGCCAGCCAGGTCTGTCCTCCCTTGGCGCCCCAGGGTCCTTGCCTTTCACCTCCCGTGAGGGTGCAGAGGGCCACCCAGGGAGAAAACTCTGCACAGGCCAGTCGGCAAAGTTGGCCCAGAGCCATGGAGACTGAGTAACTTTCAAATTTCAAAACTGCCCTGGGCCAATTTAATAAATTTCTGCCACTTCCGTCCTCTCCACATTTTTGAATTCTCAAAAATTCACTCCCATCTAAGATGCGTACAGAGTGGAAGGATTTGGGAATGTTAATAATGCAGAGTTGTACAGCACAGCAAGGTGAATTCTCAAGGGGGTAGCAGTTACCGTCTGCTTTCTCCCCGCCAGGTAACAGTGGGGGAAACCTGCGCTCACACACACGCACACCAAGCCAGGACTGCGAGAGTTGAGTTTCTCACTCGGCAAAGAGGTAAATTGTCCCCAGATCCAATGCCAGGAACAATAATGAGAAAACCTGGATGTGGCAAGAGTGACAGTGATAGCAAAAAAAAAACCAAAAAACGAAAAACAAAAAACAAAAAACAAAAAACAAACAAACAAACAAAAAAAACAAAAACCAACCAAAGCCAAATCTCTCAGGGGGCGCATTCTGGGCTGTGAACAAGGCCCTTTCTTCCAGGGGGCAGATGGCAGATGGCAAAAAAGCTCTGCTTTCTCCGAGCAGGGCGATTCTTGGCCATCGTATCAGAGCTGTGGTCCTGACATGTCCCCTGGGAAGCAGTAGGATGCTTTGTACCAGAGGGAGACAAACGGAGAGAGCTCAGTCTCTGTTCTAGATACAGGCTCTGGCGCATTTGGGGAAGGGGTCTTGTGCTTGTCCTCTGGGCTTTCTGTGCTCTTGCCACCACATCTGTCCTCCACCCTAAAGGGTAGTGACCACCATTGGGCTCTGGAAACAGAGGATCCTGGGACCCAGTTCCATACCTGCCCATTTGTACTCTCTGGGCCTCATGGTCTTCTCAGTGTAGAATGGAGAGCTAGCCATCCTGGCCCTGTGGGTTTGGGGCTGCTTAGCCTAGAGTCTAGCTCAATACATGGTAACTATTTAAAAAAAACACAGGTACATACAATCCATGCTTGTTTTCTAACCCATTTCACACCCTTTGAGCTGCCCATTTTAGGGAAGAAAATGTTCTGTGAATTGGAACCAGGTGACCCAGAATATAATTTCTGATCTAGCCTCGCCCTATAGATTCACTCGGATGGCTCTATGGAAATGATCCAGATTCAAATCTAGGAGCAGCGCAGACACGCTTTTTGAGGGAATCTCTTGGTTAGTTCTATCGGTAAGAAAAAAGATGACCCAGAAGTTATTTTTAAAAATGAAGGATGCCAACCTTTTGCTCGCAGCTACCTGGGGATTTTTTATCACGGGATTTTGGAGCTGCAACAAATGTTCCTGTATGTTGCGACGATATCTTGGAGCTGGCGGAGAGGCGAGGAGGTGGCCCGGTCTCATTGTGCAGATGCCATTTTAGCCGAATATTGGAAGCCCTGAGCTGTGCACGCGCTTCTCTGTGTCGCTTGCATAATGCAATTTAAATCCCTTGTTAATTTCCAGGTCGAGTTTCATTCATGAGGATAATCTTTAATTGATGTTAAATATAGGGATCAAGTTAAGTGCATTATTTCTTTTTTTACAAAGTGCTAATTGTTCATGTTCTCATAAATTATTTTCTCTTCTCGTGTAGCAGGTTTTATGAAAGAACTTTTCAGCCAGTGCTTTTAACCTCATTGTATGAATATTATCCTGTAATCAGCAGACCGTTCAGGTCCCTCCTGGGCTGATGATCGCTATGTCACCCTTCAGAGCAGAAAGGAGAAGAAAAATGAGCTCGTTTTGAGCGTATTTACATATGGGTGGTTCGCAGACATTAAAAAAAATATATTTATACTCAAACATTTTAAACCTAAATGCCTCTGTTCAGCTACTCTGTTCCAACTGGGACCTTTAAGGGATTCAGCCTAAATCTACTTTTTTTTTTTTAAGGTCCGAAGAAGTTACTGACTTTATTTTAGTTTTTGCTGAGTTTTAATGGTGGTAAAATATACATAACATAAAATTTCCCATGTTACTCATTTTGAAGGGTACAGGTCAGTAATGTTAAGTACATTTACGAAGTGTAGCCAGAATGCTTTTCATCTTGCAAAACTGAAACTCTGTATTCATTAAACATCTCCACGTTCCTCCCTCCCCCAGTTCCTGGAAACCCCCTTTCCACCTTCGGCATCTATGAATTGGCTCCTCTAGGTGCCTGATGTTAGTGGAATTATACAGTGTTGTTGTTGTCGTTGTGACTGGCTCATTTCATTTAGCATCACGTCCTCAGGGGTCCTCCATCCGTTTGTCAGAATTTCCTTCCTTTTATTTTTTTATTTTTATTTTATTTTTATTTTTATTTATTTTTTTATATATTTTTTAATTTTTATTTACTTATGATAGTCACATAGAATGAGAGAGAGAGGCAGAGACACAGGCAGAGGGAGAAACAGGCTCCATGCACCGGGAGCCCGACATGGGATTCGATCCCGGGTCTCCAGGATCGCGCCCTGGGCCAAAGGCAGGCGCCAAACCGCTGCGCCACCCAGGGATCCCTATTTTTATTTTTTTAAAAAAGATTTTATTTATTCATGAGAGACACACAGAGAGAGGCAGAGACATAGGCAGAGGGAGAAGCAGGCTCCATGCAGGGAGCCTGATGCAGGACTCGATCCCAGGACTCCAGGATCATACCCTGGGCCGAAGGCAGGCACTAAACCGCTGAGCCACCAGGGATCCCCCAATTTCCTTCCTTTTAAAGGCAGAGTAATATTCTATTTCGTGATTACACCACATTTTGTTTATCCATTTATCCACTGATGCGCAGTTGGGTTGCTTCCACCTCTTGGCTGCTGAATAATGCTGCTAGGGACATAGATGTGCAGCCTAAAGCTACTTCTCATCGTTTCATTTATTCCAAAAATGTTTAGCCGTGTTCAGGAAGGACTGTGCTGAGCTTCTGTGAGGAGAGGAGAAAGGCGGTATGTCTGCCCACAAGGAGCTTGCATAAAAAGAAAGCCAGCAGCAATGCTACCCACTATTTACTGAGTTCTTACATGCATTGGTTTGATCTTCTCCAGGACCCTCTGAAAGAAGTGCTGTTTTATTCCTATTTTACACCTAAGGAAAGTGAAGTTCAGGACCATTAAGTCACTTGCCCAAGATCATCACAGTTAAGGGACCTGGGATGTGAACCCAGCCTTGTTTGACTCACAACCTTGCCCTTATCAGTATGGTGCCTCTTCACGGGGGGGGGGGGGGCATAAAACTGCATAAAAAGGAGGTGAGGGAGCTGTGTCTCTTGGGAGAGTGGCAGACATTGTGCTGGGGGTGGGGGTTCAGAGGGGATGAGATGGCTTCTCTTGGGATGGGGCAGCCTTCCAGGAGGAAGTGATGTTTGGACTGGAGCTGGGAGGACAAGGAGGATTGGGGTGGGCAGAGACAAGAGGGGAGAGGCTTTATGGGAAGGGACAACGAGAACAAAGGGGAGAGAGAAGGCAGGAGGGATCCAGGGCAGGCCAAGTGCTTTGGGTGGAGTATGAAGGCACCAGCTGGGAGGTGAGGCCGCAGATACTCATAGAGTCAGGCCACCTGAGAGGCAAATGCTGAGAGATGCGACTGTCATTTCACCAATGGGAAGCCAAGGGCCCGGAAGGAACACAGAGCCAGGACTTCAGACTCCAGGCGGTGCTTGTTTCACAGCAGTGGGGAAAGGTGAGGTTCTGGTTGTGGGGGTGATGGGAAAGCAGTGAAGGTATTTTGACCTTGTATTCTGAGCCCCGGAACCACAAGGCAGTCTAGACGTGAGGGTGGTGTCAAGGCCAGTAACACACCCACACCAGGCGCTACTGGCTTTGCCTGTGAGTGGAGGGGACAGCTCCTTCCTCCAAACTGCTAGCAGCCACTCATCGCCTCCCTGCAAAGCTGCTGGGGGTGCTTCTTCCATCATGGGTACATTTCCAGACACCCCCCCACCCCCTTTTTTAAACAACTGAAGGCAGTAGGTGCAAGGGTGGTTAGGAACACAGGCTCTGAAATCTGACAGATGTGGGTTGGAACCCGTCCCTCTGTGCTACACATTTCTCAGTTGAAAAGAAGAATTCGGTAGAACTCCGGTGCAGATTAAGGGGAGACCGGTGCGGAAGCAAGGAAGGAGGGTGCTTGGCATTAGGGATCACTGGTTCCGCGATAGGGCTACTGTGGGTGTTCCCAAGATGGTTCAACAAGAGGTTTTCTTTCCAGTAGGAGCAGCCCCGTGGTAGGTGGTCCCCACTGACCTTGAGGCTGCAGGTCCTGCCCTTGATCTAGCACAACCCAGAAACCAAAGAGGGCCAAGGTTCTGAGGTCAGGTGTTAAGCATCTAATTTTGGATTTTGACCGCCCCGCTTAAGTCAGGAAAGCTTGCTGCTTGGGACTGAAGAAGTCAGACTTTTCTGCTCCTTCATCGTTCCACAGATCAGTACTTGTTGATGGCCCGCCCTGGCAGGCATTTCCCAAACGGTGTCTGCACGGAGAGGTAACTGAAGCACCGCACCTGCGGGGCCTGGCGCTGTGGGACCCCCACCCAAGGCGTGGCCCTTCACAATCTATTCAGGCTTTTTGGTGCATGCTCTTGGCAGGATCTATTTCAGATGTGTGAATGCATTTGGCTTATTTTTTCTGTTCCCCCGCCTGCATGCTCCAGCCAATAGTCTGGCCCTCGGAATGTCTCTGCCTCACGGATCCTTGCATGGGACAAAGCCAAAGTTATTCTGTAAAAGCCAGGGCTCCTTGAATGAACGGTGTCTTAGAGAGTGGGGAGTGCCTTGGAAAGCATCGAGAAAGAGAAGACTGAGCCATCGGGGAACTGGAAAGGGAGAGGGCACTGGGTCTCTCCAAGGGATGGCAGGGGCCCATTTCCAGGAGAGAGAACGTGACCCCGGAAGGCTGACCGTGGCAGTGGGGCTGTGAGGTTGGGTCTCCTGGGCATGTCCTTGGGAACCAGCAGGGCAGGGTGCGTCTCTGAGGCTGGTGCTGCCTGAGACTCCAGGATCCTGGGGGCAACTCCGGAGCAAGGGAGAACCCCAATAATGAGTGATAAAATTGCCCATGGTTTAGAGGATTGGGTCTTCAGAACTGGGCTTGAACTTTTTTTTATAATTTTTTATTTTTTATTTTTTTATTTATTTATGATAGTCACAGAGAGAGAGAGAGAGAGAGAGAGAGAGAGAGGCAGAGACACAGGCAGAGGGAGAAGCAGGCTCCATACACCGGGAGCCCGATGTGGGATTCGATCCTGGGTCTCCAGGATCGCGCCCTGGGCCAAAGGCAGGCGCCAAACCGCTGCACCACCCAAGGATCCCTTATAATTTTTTAAAAAAGATTTTATTCATTTGTTCACGAGAGAGACAGAGAGAGAGAGAGAGAGGCAGAGACACAGGCAGAAGGAGAAGCAGGCTCCATGCAGGGAGCCCGATGCGGGACTCGATCCCGGGACCCTAGGATCATGCCCTGAGCCCAAGACAGACGCTCAACCGCTGAGCCACCCAGGTGTGCCAAGCCCGTTCTCTTTTAAAAAGCAATTTTATTTGAGATATAATTCACGTATCATAAAACTCACTCTTTTAAAGTGTACAATTTAGTGGTTTTTATATATTTACAGAGTTGTGGAACTGTCACCTCACCTCTCTCCAATTCCAGAACATGTTCATCACCTTCCCCCAAAGAAACTTTGTACCTATTAGCAGTTACTTCCTGTTACCTGTTCTTGTCTCCGTGTGAGCATCACCCCCCCGAACTCCTGACCATCTGTCTTTATGGATTTGTCTATTCTAAACATTTCATATAAATGGAGTCATACAATACGTTGTCTTTCCTGACTGGCTTCTTCTACTTGGCATTACGTGTTCAAAATTCTCCCCTGTTGTAGCACAGATCAGCACCTCATTCCTTATTGTGGCCCAATAATGTTCTACTGTACAGACATTCCATATTTCATTTACCCATTCATCAGCTGATGGGCATTTGTTTTGTTTTGTTTTCTTTTTCTTTTCTTTTCTTTTTTTTTGTGTTTTGGCTATTATGACTAATGCTGCGGTGAGCATTCATACACAAGTTTTTGTGTGGACATATGCCTTCCATTCTATTGGGTAGATACCTAGGAGTAGAGAAGCTGGGTGGGCGATAACTCTGTTTAACTGTTTTCCAGTGGCTGCACCATTTCGTGTTCCTCCTGGCAGCGAAGAGGGCTAGAATTTCTGCACGGGCTGTGGGTCTGTTTGGTTATTGCCACCCTAGTGGGCGTGAAGTGGTATCTCACTGTGGTTTTGATTTGCATTTCCCTCATGGCTAATGATGTTCAGTTTCTTTTCTTGTGCTTATTGGCCATTTGTAAGATCCCTTTTTTTTTTTTGGAGAAATGTGTGTTCCAATTCTTTTCCCATTTAAAAAATTCAGCTATTTGTCTTTTCATTATTGAGTCATAAGAGTTCTTTACATATTCTAGATACAAGTTCTTTACTGGATATATGATTTGCAAACAGTTCCCCCTTTTGGGGGGATTGTTTCTTTCTTTCTTTCTTTCTTTCTTTCTTTCTTTCTTTCTTTCTTTCTTCTTTCTTTCTTTCTTCCCTTTCTCCCTTTCTTTCTTTCCTTCCTTCCTTCCTTCCTTCCTTCCTTCCTTCCTTCCTTCCTTCCTTCCTTCTTTATTCCTTTGCGGCATGGAAGTTTTTTAGTTTTGGTATAATTCAACTTCTCTTTTTGGTGTATATGTGCTTTTGGTGTCATATCTAAGGAAACCATTGCCTAACCCAGGGCCACAAAGATTTACCACTATGTTTTCCCCTGAGCTCAATAGTTCTAGCTCTTATAATTAGGCCTATGGTCCTTTTTCAGTTAACTTTTATATATGATCCTGTGGCTGTCTGTACCAGCGCCATTTGTTGAGTCTTTCCCCATTGAATTATCTTGACGCTTTTGTCAAAAATCAATTGGCCGCAAATGTCAATGTTTAGTTCTGGACTTCCGATTCTATTTCTTTGATGTAGATGTCTGTCTTTCCCCAGTGTCACACTGTCTTGATTACTGTACCTTTGTGGTAGGTTTTGCCGCCCCCCCCACCCCGCGCCCCCGTGCCCTGGGGCAAATGCAGGTGCTCAGCACCTAGCTGGTGCATGAATGGGAGAAAGAGGCAGCCACTTCCTTTGATGCTGGGGTATCAGGTGCACATGCACACAGCCACCTGAACCTTGGAGCTTCCTAGCTCCTTCTTAAAAGGTGCCACCCCAAGCACAGGCTTCTTCTCCAGCCTCCTCTTTTGAATTCATTTGTTCCTGAGAACCTTCCGGGCCAGAGAACTTTAGTTCAAAACAAAGTGCGCCCCTCACTCTACTCGACTCTACAGAGACTTCTGCTCTTGGCTGCTTCCCCCAGCAGTGCAGGAGCTTCCTAGCTGTCAAGACCTCTGCCACTTTACCCCTCTGAGCCCCATTTACTGTGACAGTATTAATACCCACCTCTCAGGATTGTTGAAGAATAAATTAGATAATGTGTCAAGCACTAAGATAAGTGCTTCTACAAGCATTTACTCCTAGGAGATGAGTACTCGGCTTCATTTATAAAGGTGGGGAAACTGAGGCACGCATAGCCGAGGCTGGAGACCAGGCTTGGAGATCCTTCCACCCAAGCCCACGCCAGTCCGGCTCCAGAGGCTGCGGCTCAACGGGAGCTGCAGGGACGGAGGCCAGGGGCTTCCTGGGGGGAAGACCGGGTCAGGCAGAAGGGGCGGGGGGGGGGGGGGGGGAGGGGAGGCGCCTCCTGAAGGGGGTGCGTGGTGGTGGGGAGAGTGGCCGGCGCAGGGCGGGAGGCAGGTTCCGCCCCCTCCCCGTCTCCCCCACCAGGCAGCCGCGCCACCGCCTTCCGCATCGGTGGCCCCGGGGCTTGGTCCCTGGCCCGGGATGCGCCGCGCGCTCGGGCTGGAAAATGACACAAAAGAACGCACAGGAAGGCCTCTCGCAGGCTAATGCGGCGCCGCGCGGCTGGCGGTCCCCGCGCCCCGGCTCCTGATCGCCGCCGGGTTGTGGCCGGAGCAGCGGGGACACGGGGACATGGGGACACGGGGCTGCGGGGACACGGGGACATGGGGCTGCGGGGACACGGGGACATGGGGACATGGGGCTGCGGGGACACGGGGACATGGGGACGCGGGGCTGCGGGGACATGACATGGGGCTGCGGGGACACGGGGGCCGCGGGGCTGCGGGGACACGGGGACATGGGGACGCGGGGCTGCGGGGACATGACATGGGGCTGCGGGGACACGGGGGACGCGGGGCTGCGGGGACACGGGGGCCGCGGGCTGCGGGGCTGCGGGGACATGGGGACGCGGGGCTGCGGGGACATGGGGACATGGGCTGCGGGACACGGGGCCGCGGGGCTGCGGGGACACGGGGACATGGGACGCGGGGCTGCGGGGACATGGGGACATGGGGCTGCGGGGACACGGGGGCCGCGGGGCTGCGGGGACACGGGGACATGGGGACGCGGGGCTGCGGGGACATGGGGACACGGGGCTGCGGGGACACGGGGGCCGCGGGGCTGCGGGGACACGGGGACATGGGGACGCGGGGCTGCGGGGGACACGGGGGGCCGCGGGGCTGCGGGGACACGGGGACATGGGGACATGGGGCTACGGGGACACGGGGGCCGCGGGGCTGCGGGGACACGGAGGACACGGGGCTGCGGGGACACGGGGACACCGGGCTTGCGCGCTCCGGGGCCCCGCGGTGGGTGCGTGCGCCCGGCCCCGGTTCCCCCACGTCTTCTGATGAAAAACTCTCATCAGCTTCCTTGAAAGTCCGACGGCGCGGGAGGCCCGCGGGGAGGGCGCGGGACAGGAGGCAGGACGTGGCGCAGAGAGAAGGCCCACGGCCCTCCCACGCGCGTTCAGGACCTGCCAGGGGACCAGCCCTTACCCCAGGGCGGAGCCCGGCCCACTTCCTAATACAACACTTTGATTCAGAAAACCCCCCAAACATGCAAAGGGGATAATAGTTGATCGCCCTCACCCTAAAGACCGGCCTGGTGATCACCTGGCCTCTCGCCTGCTTCTTGGGCGCAGGGTCGTGGCCGGAGGTCTTGCCGGTCCGAGGCCCAGCTCCAGAGGATTCTCTCCCACAGCCCGTCAGATTTCAGGGTGTCGGGGTGCGATGGTCCATTTAACCTTCCTTCCGTTGCTACTAATTAAATGCCTGCTGCAGGCCAGGCCTTCCCAGGCGCTGTACCAGGACGGTCATTTCAGGGCCACAGGGGCAGGTGTGATGAAGGCTTCCCTTCGGGTGAAGCAACAGGCACAGAGACCTGAAGGTTTTGCCTGGGGCCACACAGCTAGTAGAATAATAAAGGCAGGATTTAAGCCCAGGTGGACTTGACCTGAGGTCTTGAATATTGGTAGGGGGCCCTTCCTGGGTTCTGATGGTTCCTTTTCCCACAAACTCTGCATCAGTGTTTCTGTGGGATTCTGCTGATTGCTGCGGGTGATTTGAGCCCAATTATTTTAATCTAGGGATTAAAAAGAATGAACATACTATTTACTTGGTTATAAACAAGTACTAGTGGATATGAAGTGAAAACTAGAAAACTAGTTCTCCCACTCCAGACGTCCAGTTTTCTTTGAGAGAAAACCCTTGTTGCAGGGTTTTTTTTTTTTTTTTAGATTTTTTAATTTTTAAAAAAATTTTTTATGTGTCTTCCTAGACATTTTCTTTTTTTCTTTTTTCCCTAGACCTTTTCAATTCATATACTTTCCCATACAAATGATAGCACAGCACACCAGATAGGCTTCTGCACCTGGCTTTTCCCACTTAACATTATATTTGCAGATCATTTTGTATTGGCATGTACAGATCGATCTCATTCTTTTTCTTGGTTGTTTTAAAATTCAGTTTTGTTTTTGGAATAGGTAATACATTCAAAGGATTCAAAAATCAAAATAGCAGAAACCAGAATACATTGAGAAGTCGATTCCAGTCCCTATCTCCCCTGTGGGTGTACCTCCCTCACCTTGGGCATCTGCTTTTTTTTTTTTTTTTTTTTTTTTTAGTGTCTCCTTACACAACATTCACTATACTTCTTATGTATTTAGCCTATTGGTGAATGTTTAGGGTTTTTGGTTTTTTTCTTTTTCTTTTTTTTTGGAGATCGCATAAAGCCTCAGTGAACATTCTTGTGCATGCTTTCTGCACACGTGTGTGAGTATATCTGTAGGAAACATTCTTAGAGGTAAAATCCCTGGGTCAAAGGACTTGTAGGTTGAAAATTTGAACCTCATTGCCCATTTGTCCTCAAAGAACTTCATAAATTTATACTCCTGTTGACAGTACATGAGCATGTTGGCATTTCCCTGTCTTCACCCACACTAGGTATTATTAAAATTTTTTTGCCAATCTGATAGGTGAAAAACAATAATCTTGCATTATTTCATGATGACTGAAGCAGAATATCTTTTCGAGTGTTTAAAGTGAGTTGTATTCCTTTTTTTTGTCTGCCACCATTTTTCTATTGGGTTGTTGGCCTTTTTCTTCTGAGTTTCTGAAAGTTCTTACATAATGTGGGAATTAACCTTTTCTCAGGCTGCCGGGTTTTTATTTTGTTTTGTTTTTGTTTTATCTGGCAGACATTTTCAATTTTTTGTGTAGTTATATTTGTTAGTTTTAAAACATTCATGAGATACGTATCTTACTTTGACCTTAAAATACTTCTCAAAAATTTCAATTTTTTTCCATGTTTTCTTTTGTATTTTTATTTTTATTTATTTATTTTTTTAATTTTTATTTATTTATGATAGTCACAGAGAGAGAAAGAGAGAGAGGCAGAGACATAGGCAGAGGGAGAAGCAGGCTCCATGCACTGGGAGCCCGATGTGGGATTCGATCCCGGGTCTCCAGGATCGTGCCCTGGGCCAAAGGCAGGCGCCAAACCGCTGCGCCACCCAGGGATCCCTCTTTTGTATTTTTATAGTTTATTTAATATTTAGATCTTTTATCTATCCAGAATATGTTTTGGTATAAGAAATAAGGTCAGGATTTGACTTTTCCCCTCAAAGTGCCTAGCCAGTTGTTCCAACACTGTTTATAAAATAATAAAAAAATTCCTTACTGTTTAGAAATGCCAGGTTTATTATATGCAGAATCCCAATACGTGTTTTATATCTATTTCTATACCCTCTATTCTTTCCATTGATAGGTTGGTCTATTTATGTCTCGGTACCAAATTGTTTCAATTATTAATGCTTTGTAATATGTTTTCATGTGTAGTAGGGCGAGTCCCCATACCCTTTACTTTTTTTTGCCAGAATTTTCCTGGCTATACTTACATGTTACATACTTACAACTTAAGATATACTGATCTTGTTCCAAGAAATATCCTGTTGGCAATTTATCAATTAATTAATTAACTCATTCATTCAAAGTCACTTCTACACCCAACATGGGGCTTGAACTCACAACCCTGAGATCAAGTGTCTCATGCTCCACCAACTGAGCCAGCCAGGCACCCCTCCTGTTGGTACTTTAATCGGGAATTATATTACATTTATAGCATAACTGAGGGAGAATTGATATCTTTTGTGAGTCTTTCAAAATTCAGATCACCTTATGACTTTCATTTACTCTGGGGCAGATGCAATATTTAATTTAATACTTGGTGAGTATAAATTCTCACCAAGTATTTAATTCATTCTCCTACATTTTGCAGCCTCTTGCACATGGCAGGGCTACATACCTGGTTCTGGCTGGTGAACTATGAGCAAAAGTGACATGTGACACTTTGGGGCCAAGGCAGTGACAAGCCCAAGTGTGGTTCTCTGTGTTCTCTTCCCTCGCTCTGGTGATCATGGAAGCATGAGGTATCACAGGATGAAAGCAAGCTTCTTGCTGAGCCACACACAGAGGGCAGCCGTCTTGAACACTTACCCAGATACACAACTCACTTCAGTAAAGAAAAATAAGTGTTGTGTTAAGCCACTGAGATTTTGGTGCTGATTGTTTATTTATTTATTTCTTTTTTTTTAAGATTTTATTTTTTTATTCATGAGAGACACACACAGAGAGAGAGAGAGACAGAGGAGAAGCAGGCTCCATGCAGGAAGCCTGATATGGGACTTGATCCCGGGACTCCAGGATCATGCCCTGGGCCAAAGGCAGGCGCCAAACCGCTGAGCCACCCAGGGATCCCCAAGTGCTGATTGTTTCTGCAACATCATTTGGCCTTTTTCTTTCTTTCTTTTCTTTTCTTTTCTTTTCTTTTCTTTCTTTCTTTTCTTTTCTTTTCTTTTTTTTTCTTTCTTTCTTTCTTTCTTCTTTCTTCTTTCTTTCTTTCTTTCTTTCTTTCTTTTCTTTCTCTTTCTCTTTCTTTCTTTCTTCTTTCTTTCTTTCTTCTTTCTTTCTTCTTTCTTTCTTTCTTCTTTCTTTCTTTCTTTCTTCTTTCCTCTCCTTTCCTTCTTTCCCCTTTCCTCCCTCCCTATTCCCCCTTCCTTTCTTTCTTTTTATTTTTTCCTTTCTCCCTCCCTTTCTTTCAATCTCTACACCCAATGTAGGACTTGAAGTCACAACCCTGAGATCAAGAGTCAGAGGCTCTATTGGCTGAACCAGCCAGGTGCCTCTAGCCCATACTTTCTTTTCTTTTCTTTTTTTAAAATTTTTCTTTTTTTTTTTTTAGCTCATACTTTTTAATACACCCTCGGTAGAGTTTTAAAGTTTTATCTTTAAAAGATTTATTTCTTTATTTGAGGGTGGAGGGGAACAGGGCAGAGGGAGAGGGAGAGAGAGAATCCCAAGCAGACTCCCTGCTGAGCACAGAGATCTTACAAACCTGAGATCAAGCCCTGAGTTGAAATCAAGAGTCTGATGCTTAATGGAGTGAGCCACCCAGGCATCCTGAGTTTTAAAGTTTTACTCATGGATCCTATACATTTCTTATTAGGTTTATTTCCCGTTTTTGCTATTATTAAATAATTTCCCCTCTTCCTGTATATTTTCTAATGGCTTGTGATTTATGTATAGAGATGCTGTCAATTTTTATGTATTATATATCTGCAATCAGTCACGTTACTGAAGCTCTTAGATTTTTAAAAAAAATTTTAAAAATGTATTTATTTGAGAGAGAGCGAGAGAGAGTGAGAGAGCACTAGAGAGACAGAGCAAGCAGAGTAGGGGGCAGAGGGAGAGGGAGAAGCAGGCTCCATGCTGAGCAGGGAGCCTGACATGGGGCTCCATCCCAGGTCCCTGAGATCGTGACCCGAACAGAAGGCAGACACTTAGCTGACTGAGCCGCCCAGGTGCCCCAAAGCTCTTAGATTTTTGAATAGATTTTCAGTTGATTCCTTTGGTTTCACCTTTCCTTTTTTTATTTCCCTTCTTACCTATTTGCTAGTATGGAGGTTGAAAACTACTCTAAGACCAGGTCTATTTTATGTATTTGCAAAACAATTCAACTATCTTTAAGAAAAAAATCAAGAGTTTTTGCCCCTATATTAAAGTTAGAATTAAAAAAAAATAAAGCTAGAATTCCAGCTTTGCTTGCAATTTTAGGTCATAAGACAACACCGGGCTGGTAGTACTGCTGTGGAACATACACTGGAGCCCATTAGCCTCTGCCCTCTGGTAGGTGATGATTCTAGAGTTTAACCAGTCTCTGTTGTTTAAAACCTGATTATCTTCACTTTTTAAAATTACCTGCATGACCCCTGAAGGCAATTGAGTTTGCAACCTTGCTGGCATTTTCAGAAACAAATGACATGATATTGGTGATAGAAGGTATCCTTGACTTATTTCTGACTTTAATGGCAGGGCTTCTCTTTTACTGTTAAGTATGAAGCTGGCTCTTTCCTCTAACATTTTATTTTTTTTATATTTTTTTAATTTTTATTTATTTATGATAGTCACACAGAGAGAGAAAGAGGCAGAGACACAGGCAGAGGGAGAAGCAGGCTCCATGCACCGGGAGCCCAACGTGGGACCCGATCCCGGGTCCCCAGGATCGCGCCCTGGGCCAAAGGCAGGCGCCAAACCGCTGCGCCACCCAGGGATCCCCTTCTAACATTTTATTATGAAAAAATTCAAACACAGAGAAGTTGAAAGAATTGTACAGGAAACACTCATATTCTCAGTGCCTGGTTGCTACAATTAACATTTTACTATACTTGTTTTATTATCCACCTATCCTTCCCTTCATCCACCCATCATCCATCTTATTTTTAGTTATTTTTATTTTTATTATTTTTTGACATTTTATTTATTTATTTATTCATGAGAAACACATAGAGAGAGGCAGAGACATAGGCAGAGGGAGAAGCAGGCTCTCTGCAGGGAGCTTGATGCGGGACTTGATCCTGGGACCCTGGGATCACGACCTGAGCCGAAGGCAGATGCTCAATACTGAACCACGTGCCCCACGTACCAAGTTTATACATGTAAGGGGAAAATGAACCAGCCACGTGCCCCATCTTATTTTTTTGGATGTATTTTATTTTATTTTATTTTATTTATTTATTTTGGATGCATTTTAAACTAAATTGAAGACAGCATACACTTTACCTCCAAAAATTTCAGCATGCGTGTCATTAACCAGAGTTCAATGTTTGTTTAGGCTTCTGCTGCTTGTTTTTCTTCTTTTTTAAGGTAAGATTCACATATAATTTAATCATAATTCTTAAGTATGCCATTCAATGAGTTTTGACAAATTCAGACACTTATGTAAGCCAAACTCCTATTAGGATATAGAATATTGCTATCATTTTGGAAAGTTCTGTTGTTCTCCTTCCCAATTTAGACTCTATCTCCCCACCTCAGGTGACCACAGTTCTGATTTTTTTCCACCATAGATGAGTTTGACCAATTCTAGAATTGTATAAAAGAAGGTGTGCTCCTAATGTAAGGCTTCTTCCACAAAGCATGATGTTTCTGAGATTCAGGCACGTTGCTACAGGTACCAGCAGTTCTTTTTTGTGGCTGAGTATTGTTTCACTGATATGGACTGAATGTTTGTGTCCCCACGAATTCATATGTTGAAGCCCAGACTCCCAATGTGATGGTATTTGAATGTAAGGCCTTGAGGATGCAGTCAGGGGTACGTGAGGTCAGCAGGGTGGAGGCCTGGTCTGGTGGGATCAGTGCCCTTATGAGAAGAGATGCCAGAGAGCTTGCTGCCTCGCTCCTCCATGTGAGGATGAGGCCATCTGCAATTGCATGACAGAGCTGTCACCATAACCTGACTGTGCTGGCACTTTCATCTTGGGCTTTCAGCCTCCAGAGCATTGAGAAAATAAATTTCAGTTCTTTAAGCTGCCCAGTCTGTGCTATTTTTTCATGGCAGCCTGAGCCGACTCAGACACGCATTATATGAATACACCATGGTTTGTTTGACCATATCTTGTTGGTGGGCCCTTTCCGGTTTGGGGCTAGTATGAATAATGGTGTTGTGACCGTTCATGTGCAGGTCTCTCTCTTTGGAGACATTTGCTTTCATGTCTCTTGGGAAAATATGCAGAAGAATTGCTGGGTTGCAGGGTCAGTATATACTTAGTTTTTTTTTCAAGATTTATTTATTTATTCATGAGAGACACAGAGAGAGAGAGAGAGGCAGAGACACAGGCAGAGGAAGAAGCAGGCTCCATGCAGGGAGCCCATGGCGGGACTCGATCCCGGGTCTCCAGGATCATACCCGGGGCTGAAGGCAGCGCTAAACCGCTGAGCCACCCCGACTGCTCTATACTTAGTTTTATAAGAAAATACCAGACTTTTTCTCAAAGTGCTTTGCATGTCTACAAACACTGTGTAAGAGTTCTGGTTGTTCTGTGTCCTTGGCAACACTCAGTGTTGTTTTGATGCCTAAGGTGTATAAATCATGTTAATGAAATACCCATTTATTCCTAATTTCTTAGGTTTTCTTTTCCCCTGTTTTTAAAATCTGGAATGAATGTTGAAATTTATGAAGTCTTTTCCAGCATCTAGAAGATGATGCTTATTTTTTGCTTTGTTATTACAGTGAATTATAGTGACAGACTTTCTAAAATTGAACCAGCCTTGCATTCCGGGGATGAACTCCATTTAGTCATGTTACGTTAGTCTAACCTGTGGCAGCATTCTGTTTTTTTTTTTTTTTTAAACCTGTGGCAGCATTCTGGTCACTAATAATCTATTGAGATGGTTATTCACTATTCATAAATTAGACAAAATGTCTTCATTTTGGGTTTTTCCCTTTTAAGGTTTTAATGTTATACATGTTGTTGCATGAGCGTCAAATGTGGTCAAACTCCAGCTCTGCCCCTTTCTGGCTCCAAGAGACAAATACCTGGTTAAGAACAAAGAGTCAAAGATATCTTTCAAATCCTCATCTGTGAACAGGGGTGATGATAGTAGCAGCTACTTGCCAGGGCAGTTGGGAGATTCAGCGTCAGGTGAGGACACCAGCAGGGAGCCTGGTACACGGTCAGCATGTGGGAGACGTTATGGCCAAGCTCGTTCTGGCCCCTGAGTCAAGCCACATCAGCCAAACTGCTGCAGTCCTCCGCCAATCCACAGCATCGGTGTCCTTTCCTTGGGAGCAGCTTTTTCTTTTTTTCCCCTGGATGCAGGATGAGGATGCGAGACAAGCCAACCCAAGGTTCCCTGGAAGTTTCACTGGGTTGGTGACAGGAACCATCATCGTCCAGATGGGTCCACCTGGACTCACTCAGACCTACGGAGATCGGGTACCAGGTGGGATGTTTTCTCTATCACCCATTTCCTTGCCCTGCTCCTGTTTTCCCTGAAGGAGTGAGTGTGAAGCTGATGAGCGCTTTGGAGCAGGTAAGGATCCTGGATGTTGCTGTATTTTCAGTCCCCCCGCCCCCCCGTATTGAATGGTTCTTGTTGTTTTAGAAGGTAGGTTTAGGACTTTCCTCTTATCATCCTACCTCCGTGGGGGTTTAGGACTTTCCTCTTATCATCCTACCTCCGGGGGGGGGGGGAACCAGAACCTTCCTGGTTCTCACTGAGGTGGGGAAGAAAGCATGGGGGTGCTGGTGGGTGCCTCGGAAGGGCACGAGCCCTCTATCGCAGCAGCTGTTTGAGCAGAGGCAGGATGGCCACTAGATCTGGATGCTGCAGGAGGGATTTGGATATTGGAGGATGGGGTGGGCATGGGGAGTGAGGTGGGGGGAACTGTGAGTAACTAGCGGGAAGATCTCATAAAGGTAGCCCAACCTGGGTACACGTTCCCACTTCTCCAACTTCCCAGTGGTGTGATCTCCTGGCAAGTAACTGCTTTTCTGTGCTTTAGTTTTCCTACCCCGGAGGTGGGCACAATGATACCTCCTGCAGAGGAGGATGTGAAGGACAAATGGGATAATGGGGCTAAAGTGGCCAGAGATTCTGTGAAGCAGGGATGATTTTCCTAACATTTAGTCGGAAGGACATTGCTGTTCTGAGCATCTGCTCCTTGGGCACACCCCCACCCTTCCCACAAAGCACAAAGCTTGGGTTTAGAGGTAATCTGGGGGCTGTGGCTACAGGGACGGGAGATGTCACTATGAGTGGGTTCTGCTAAGCGCACGGAAGGTTTTGGTTATATTTGGCCTCATTTGGCATATTTGACCTCATTGGCCATAAATCAGATGCATGGGCCTCATTGGAACGCCCACTTTGGCAAAACCACCTTCCTTGGACTAGAAACGCAGCTGCCCAGTGGCTCCCCGGGGGCCCAAGGGGGGTCAGGCTGGAGCGTCAACTCCCTTGTGCTGGGAAGAAAGACTACGGTTGAAGACCGGTGCAAACCATTACATTTCTGGGTGTTCAGCTAGCGATTTATGGTGCAGAAATTTCCAAGAGAGGAAAGATTTGTAGCTTGACGTATAAACCTGTCTCGAGGGTTTGATGGTTAAACATTATATTCTAGAACTACAAGATGTAATAATAAAAAAATTTGGGAAAATTTCCCTATAATGGCAGATGGAGATTAAAATGCATTTGGGGACATTTCCAACATACATGAACATGGTGGAGGAAAGCAAGTCCTACACGAGCTAACCTGCAGGAGCCGAGCTCGGCCCTCCCACCTCCACCTGAGGGGGGAGTTTAAGAGACCTACCTGCCTGTCGGTAATTAGGCTGTAAGGGAGGGGAGGGGACCAGAGAGCCACAGCGGCAGGTCGGTGCGATGGAGCGATTCAGTGACAAAAGTGGTTTGGGTGTTGGGGTTTTGGATTGTGAACGATGCCAACACCAGTGAAGATCTAACCAGAGCCAATATGGACAGAGATTGTTGCCCATTCTGCAGTGGGGGTAAACGGAACTTGGAAACACAGAGATTTCTAGAGGCTAGCCAAGGAGTCAGGTGTGCTGAGACAATAACGCACGTCTCCTTGTCCCCGTCTTCCACATGGACCCCGTCCATCTGGATCGGAACGCTCTGTCGTTGAGGCTGGGCTGGCATGAACACCACCAGGATTAGAGAATCACCTTCTGCAGGTGCTAATTAGCAACGTGGAGGAGAGAAGCCTTCAAATCCCAGCCACGGGCTGTATCCCAGGAGCCGCATGTGCGGGAGATGGGGCTGTATCAGCACCCCAAAGCCTGAAGTTGTTGCCCCAGGAGGCCCCGAGAGTGGGTGACTCAGGGTGCCTGGTAGAGGAGGCATCCTCGCTGGGGTGGAGGATGCTCGTCACTGCTCTTTGGCTGGGAGGTGTAGCAGCTGGATGCTCATCAGCCCCAAGCTGGGCCTGAGGGGCAGGTGGCCGCCCACCTTGTGTTGCCCGTGCGGGCCCTCTCTGTCCCCTCTCCCCACCCCCTGTGCCACTCTCCCAAATCTTCATAAATTCTGCTGGAACGCATCAGGTGCTCCGTGCACACAGATTTCCAGTGGACGCTGGTCACGGGGCTGAGTTTTGCACCTGGGGAGATGTGGGGCCTAACAGAGTCCTCAAAAGGAACAGCAAGGGGAGCGCAGGTGCATGAGCCTGGGGACTCGACTCCTCCTGGGAAGGCCCGAAAAGTATATACCCGGGAGGTATGTTAAAAATTTTTTTTAATTTTTATTTATTTATGATAGTTACACACACACACACACACACACACACACAGAGGCAGAGACACAGGCAGAGGGAGAAGCAGGCTCCATGCACCGGGAGCCCGATGTGGGATTCGATCCTGGGTCTCCAGGATCGCGCCCTGGGCCAAAGGCAGGCGCCAAACCGCTGCGCCACCCAGGGATCCCTACCCGGGAGGTATGTATATATGGATGTAAACCTCAGGCTGGGACTGTGTGTTCCCCTGTCAACACCCCCTCTTTACAGCCCAGTCTCGAGGGGCTGTCGGATGCCTGGCCATCGTTTCCCATCTGGAGCTTTAGATCCTGGTTGCGATGCTCTCTGGCTTGCTTCTGCAATCCCTCGTGCCTGGAGCGAGAGTGGTTCCCCCCTTGGGGGCCAAGGGGAGACCCACTGAGAGCTGAGCTGTGAAGGCAGGGAACAGAGCAGTCCGGGAAGCAGGACTTTGTAATGGTCAAGGCCACTCAGCCCATGATTGGTGAGGATTTTGGAGGCTGCTTCCTGGAAGCCCGAAATGCCCAAGGACCTCTTTGTCCCTAGCTGGCCGAGGGCCTGACCCCTCCCTGCAGCAGCCTGGGCCTCCTCTCCATCTCTTTGTACCTTGGGCCCTGGGCCCTGGAGGTTAGCTTCCCATCCCAGCGTCCCCAGCGGCCTTACGTGCAAGCATTTCAGTGCCAACAACAAAAGCGCTAGAGAAAAGGGGACTCTTTTCTCTAGAGCATTTATTATTAGGGGCCAATGGTACTTGGAGAAAAAAAAAAAAGTAAACCCACTGACTTCCAAATTCTGCTCTGGAAACCAAACCTAATTTAGGGAAGTACAATGTGCTAAAGAAAGATTGCCTCTTAATTTTAGATTCATGCGGAATGCAGGCAGGAAGCCAGCATCCCTTAACATAACACAGGCCTTTTGGTGGTGTAACAGAATAATAAATCCTTGAGGAATTCCCCAAGCAAGGTAAAGTAGGATAATATACATTTCTTAATATTGCAGAAGTTCCCTTAATCTTATTGTTTAAACTTTTCAATAAACCGTAATGTTTATTAGTAGTTTTTCATTTCCAACTGTCAGATAATTCCTCTTGCTAAGTTGGGATAAACAGGGTCCCCCAGTGCCTCTGGTTTCAGTTTCGTGTGATCTATATCTGACCAGACACTTGATGTAATAGAGAAGTATTGTGTTTTCCACTGTGTTGAACTTAGAGGTTCAAATGTGTTAATGCAATTGAATTGATTGTAATATTTTATAAAAGTTTCTCCAACGGAAATATGGTTAGCGATCTGAGTTGTTGGAGGTTATGAGAGCACATAGAGGCTTGCTTGCAGTGCTGGAAGCTTCCAGCTAAGTACTGGGGGAGGGATGAGAAGGCTCAGCATCGGGGAGCTCATTCCCTGTTAGTTCGAGGAAGAGATTCACCACAGGGCACAAGAGGTTTGCCCCAGAAAGGTCTGCCGGAGGGACATCTGTGGTTTGTAAAGGGGAGCACTTGTCCATGGGTGAGTTGGGCATGGTTGGCTCCCCAGAGGACCTCCTCTGCCGAGCCCCCCAAAGGTGAGTGGGGTCAGATAGTCCAGAAGGCTACATCTAGCTGGAGACTTTATCAGAAGAATTCCAAGCCCCTTCTGCAGAAAAGAGGGGGAGATGGCAACATGAATCACCAGAGACAGAGAAAGAGAGCAAGAGAGAGAGAGAGAGAGAGAGAGCACTTTTCTTTATCAGATGCCCCAGAAGTACTGCTACGGTTCATAGTATCCCTGCAGGGGAAAATCCTGTCCTAAGTGATCAGCACAAATGATAAAGAAATTCATTTTATACCCTCTCCCTGACTCTCTTTTAATTGATTTTTCCCCCTCTCGGAAATGGCAAATAATCTAACATGGTTACAAAAGTCCTTCCACTCAATCGTAAAGGGGAAAAAAATACCCCACAGTTACAGTAAGGAAAAGGGTAAAAATCCCACGTGGTTAATGAGGTCCATAACTGAGCCCTTAGCTGTGCTCGAAGCCCCCAGGTTAACCTGACGGCCCATCCAGGTGTTCTCAGATTCCTCTGGTAGCACACTCTGCGTCCCTCTTCACCACCTGCAGGGGGGCCCTGGCATTCTGTTCTCGCAGAATAAAAGGATGGCTATATGTTGGCAAATTGAACTCCAATAAAAAAAATACAAAAAAAAATTTAGAAAGTTGATGCACAAACTACAAAAAAAAAAAAAAAAAAAAAAAGAATTAAAGGACGGAAATTTGGCCCGGGATGTTTTCTGCTTTCTGTGCAGGTGCCGCAGGATGATGGAGAGGATGCTCAGGGCAGACGCCTGTTGGTTTTCTGATGCTGAATTCCAGCTCCCCAACCTTCTAATGTTTAGCGGGAGAAGCAGTCTGAATATAATTTTCAGAAAAGGCTAGACTGAATGGAGCAATCAGTAGAGAGGGCTTCTGAACTCACCTTTTGTCATTTCTTTTCCCCTCCTTTCAAGGATGTCCGGGCTTGTCAGGAGCCATGGGGGCTGGTGGCACAGAGGTGAGCCTGTCCCCGGCAGGGTTGTCCTTGAGCCTTCCGTCTCTCTTCTGCCTTAGGATTCGGACCTGCTCTAAGGCCTGAGAACGGCGATCTGTGCTCTCCAACCCGGTAGCCAGCAGCCACATGCGGCTCTTGAAATTTAAGTTCCCTTTAATCAAATAAAGGTACAATGAAAATTTAGCTCCTCAGGGGCACTCAGTTGCACTTTTTAAGTACTCAGTGTGGCTAATGGCCACTGCCTTGGACGGCACACAACACCTCCATCATCACAGAAAGTTCTACCGGGCAGTGTCTATGTGAAGCCCCGGCTCTGGTTACCTGCGCAGGAGGCCTCCAACATACTCAAGGGCCTAAAGCTGAGACGGCCACAGGATTTGATGTTGTGTAGACAGCAAGGCTTGCTGATTATTGACTGAGAGCAGGAAGGAACCGTTATAGAGCCTGTAGAAAAAAAAAAACAGATAAACCCGAGTTCTCCTTGAGCAAGGCTGCTGGCAGCCACAGGCTGGGGCCAAGTGGGGCTCTGCTGGGTGACCACGATGTGATGCTGTGATTCGCTTCATGCAGTTGGCCCTGAGGGTTCCTAGCAGGGGGAACGGAATATACCAAGGCCCTGAGGCAGGAGGAGGTGCCATATTCCGGGAATTAGAGGGTATCACTCAGCTCGAGGAGCTGGCAGGGTAAAAGCGAGGCAAAGGCGTTGGCTGTGATCGAATCCACTGCGTGCAGGGGCTGAGCATGGTGTCAAGGGAGCGTCCTCAAGACCTCTTCCCGCTCAGGGGTTCAGAGTGTCCTGCGTGTGACCTTCACCTGACACCCCAGGTTTCTCACCTTTTCCAGAGCTGGAGCCTTGAGCCGTCCCTGACGATGGTGTGTCTGGTTTCCAGCCCCCAGGACAGTGCTGGTAGACGGTGTGGCAGGTTGTCGTTTCCAAAGATAGCTACACCGATAATACATCCGACTCCGGCTCTCCTTACAGCGGGAGGTCAGGTTTCTTCTTGAAATTGGCCAGAGCTTTGTAGCTGCCTTGACCGAGAGAGTGTAGAGGAAGTGAGGCTGTGTGACCTGGGAGGTGAGGTGATGGAAGGTGGTAGGTGGCCTCTCTTCCTCCTCCCTTTCACAGCCTCCTCTTCCCCTCCTCTCCCCTCCCTCTCCTCTCCAGGCCCTGGGGAACTCGGGCTGCCACCTAAGCAATCTGACTGCCTCGGAGCCCACGTGCCGGGGAGATCACGCGAAGGGGCTACACGGAGGAGATGCCCGAGGAGCCCCAGTGGTCCAGCGTGTAGCCAGGACCCAGGGTCTCGCAGCAGAGACGAGCACACCCCTGCCCTGCCCCGTCTGGATTCCTGACCCGCACAACCCAAGCGCGTAATACACGGATGTTTTATGTCACCTAGTTTGGGGATAATTTGTTACACCTGGCGTCATAACTGGAGCAGGGGTTCTGGTGGGATCCTTGGAGGTTGTAAATGTACCAGCTTTTCATCTCGGGTGGCCTGGAGCATCCCTGCCAGGTGCTGGAGACGGGAGGGTGCTTTTTGCAAATGCAGTCAGATTTCGTGATTTTGGGATTTGGAGTTTGGTTTGTTTTCTAATCAGGGTTGGGCTACAACTCCCCAGAGCCCCTTCCATCAAGAAAAGCAAATAGGAATGGCAACCGAGTGAGGGGGAGCGCTTTAGTTACCTAAGAGGACAACTGATTTTGAAGAGACCCAGCCAAGTGTGTATTACTGTTTACACATAAACGATTGATATGCTTACCACAAATCCTTGTCAATCCACCAAAGCGGGCCCCTAAGGACCTAGTTATGGGAGCTACAACCAGGTTTGTTAGACTTGGAGCTTGGCTACCGTCAATATAGTCACTTGCACTTAAAAAAAAAATAATTGATGAGCATTTCCCAATGGATCTTAAAATCCGATTTTTTTTACTTTTTGAGATGAGACCAGCCCCTGCACTGATCGGGTGTGAAAAATCGTTGCTATTATTTATTGAGAGCTTCAAATGCACTGGGCAGGCGCTATGCTGGGTAGTTAGCCTGGAATATCGGCCTTTACCTCTTGCAGCACGCCTTTGAGGAAGGTTCTAGAACTATCCTTGTTTGGCAGTTGAGGAAAATGTGGCTCAGAGAGGTTAGATGACTATCCAGCGTCACACAGCAGTCTGACTCCAGCGCATGAGTGGGCGACCGCCAGTGGCAGGTTCGGCTTCTCCAAGGGAATCTCGTCCGTCTTCCCGGAAGGTCTGGTGGAGGGCAGCTGGCACGGTACCCGGGAGCTCCCGAGCCCTGTGTCCGGATGCAGGGGAGAGGTTTTCTTGGGGGTGCGGCTGCAGTGAGCTGTGTGTGACCTTGGGCAAGTCGTGTCCCACTCTGGGGGAGGCTGGCCTTTGAAGATCTCCAAGCCCCCCTTCCCAGTCTTGTCACGGACAGGCTCTCTGAACCCGGGGTAGCAAATATCCCCTTAGGTGGCAACTGCTGTTTGCAAAGCCTGCCACAGATGCCTTAATTAATTATTCAGGCTGACATCTCTGGCTCCAAAATCAGAGGGTTGAGGAAAGATCAGAGGAATATAATCAATGTGAACTTGGCTGATAATCGCCGGTCCCAGGGTGGCGCGAAGGGAAGAAAACCCTCCAAATTGGTCGTCTTTCACACCTTGGCCCGGTCCTGCCGGCGGCCAGGATAAAGCAGGCCTCCCTCAATAATTGATGAGCGGGGCCTGCAGGAGGCCCGGGGCCTGCAGGAGGCCCGCTCTCGGCTGCACACGTCCTGTGCACACCCACGTGCACACCCACGTGCGCCAGGCAGTCGGGCAGGGCCGGGGGGTGGGGGGAACACTGAGTCACGCCGCTGACCCAGCAAAGTGCTGGGAGTGTGACCGGAATGAAGGGCTGCTCCGTCTGTCTCCGGGGTGGCCCGGTGGATCAAATCACAGCGGATCGGGCGCCGAGATGTTGCCTTGCTCTGAGTGACAGAAGTTAATAATTAGTGACAATGATTGACAGATACACTCCATCTGCTGCTCCGACGCCTAGGAGCAGTTATCCCACAACTGTCTGCGGGCACAATGAACTCCCCCGGGAGCGCGGGCCGGCCGGTGATTGACAGCTGCCTCCGAGAGAGACGGGCCACTGACGGGAAAGTCGCTGTCAGCAGAAGCGCTCCGGTCCCCCCCCCACCCCCCCGTGTTCCCGAGGAGGCTCACTCTCTGTATACATTTATTCTGTTTCATTTATCATGTCAGCCGTGGTTTTAAATAGATTACTAGCTAGCCTGGGTTTTCAACTCGAGAGTTCTCTATCGGTGAATTAGAGACCCACGCAGGCGGCCGCCTCCCGGGGCCACGCGTCCTCCCTGGCTTGGTTCCCTCCCTCTGGGCGGGTGGACGGGGTGGGAGGGTGGGCGCTGGCCCCCAGGGACAGGTGTCGCTGACCCGCCCCCTGAAATCAAAAAGGGCCCCGTTAGCCGGCGGCCCTGGGAGATGGTGCCCAGCGGAACTGGGTGGGTGCAGAAGCCCAAGGAGGGCACCCAAGTTCCCTGTTGCTGTTTGTCCTCCCTGAGATGCTCCTAAGATGACATGTGTGGTTTTAGATCATGAGGACAAGCCTGTGGTGGTCCAGAAGCCCAGCTTTTGGGGGCCCCCCTGGGGGGCTCAGTGGTGGAGCTCTGCCTCTGGCTCAGGTCGTGACCCTGGGGTCCTGGGATCGAGTCCCGCATCGAGCTCCCTGCAGGGAGCCTGCTTCTCCCTTGGCTTCTGTCTCTGCCCCTCTCTCTCTCTCTCTCTCTGTCCTTCATGAATAAATAAATAAAATCTTTAACAAAGAAAAAGAAATTGATCAAGGGACCCCCAGGTGGCTCAGCAGTTGAGCGTCTGTCTTCGGCTCAGGTTGTGATCCTGGGTCAGGGGATCGAGTCTTGCATTGGGCTCCCTGCATGGAGCCTGCTTCTCCCTCTGCCTCTGTCTCTGCCTCTCTCTGTGTGTCTCTCATGAATAAATAAAATCTTAAAAAAAAAAGACCCCCAGATTTTGAGGGCAAACTGCTTATTCCCTGGTGCTTTCGTGGTCAAAAGCTGGGACACACTAGCTGGGGAGGCTTCACTGTGGGTTACAGTCCTAACTGGACCGAAGTCCCTGGTCCCCTTGCTTCCCTGAGTATTTTTATCCTAAACTGAAGCCTGGCCTCAGACCAGCCCATGTGTAACAGGAGGACTCTGACACCTCCTAGCCCTATTATAAATAGGGACACAGAAATACATATACATTTTTACCAGAGGAATTGTCATTACCTAATTGTTCCTACTTATCATTTGTTTAGCTTTCTGGAAAAATGCATTTTAATTTTGCTTCATTTAGGATCCAGCAGATAGGCTTTCCGGACCATCACTTCGTTCTCTCGCTCCTTTTGTCCCCTTGATGCTTCAGCATAATGCAAAGGACTGTCCATTGCCGTTATGAATAAAAGCCTACTTAAGTCCTGCTATTTAAAATACAGTGAACCCTGTTTATATTGATCTCATTCAGAGTGTTTTCCCGCATATGATGTCCATCTTTTAAAGTATGGGTCATGTTTCCTCTTAAGATGTTTTCTTATCTTATTCCTCTAAAATGATATAAACAGTTTCAGTATTCTTGATAATTAGGTATGCGGGTAAAGGAAAGGCATCCTGTTCCTTTTCAAGTTTCTAAATGATCAGGGTACCAGAAAATGAAGTCACAGGGAGCACAAATGTTTGCATCTCCTCCGGGGATCTGTCCGAAGGTGGTAGCAGCAGCACCTTAGCCGAACCCCCGGGGTGCCTGAGCTGGTCTTGTGCTGTTCTGGAAGCTCCTAGCTGCCCTGCCCCAGAGGCTTCCAGTGGGCTGAATATCAGAGAGAAAATATCTAAGTATGATTGTCCCTCCAACCGCCGCCTCCCCATCCCTGAGTTAAATGTGTACCTGCTCTTCCTGTGATAGATAAGAGCACATGAAATACACCTGCATGTGTGGATGGCTGGTGTCTCTCCTCTCTTTTCTGATTTCTTTTTTGAGATTTTATTTTTAAGTGATCTTGGTGCCCAACGTGGACTCAAACTCACAACCCCGAGATCAAGAGTCATGTGTACCACCGACTGAGCCATATATTTCTAGAGAGACTCTGAAGAAGATGTGTTGATGGAGCTTGATTGTTTATTTATTTTTGGTCCACTGGGGGGTCAGGAGGTGGGCATGCTGCATTTTCTGACTTAGAATCTGCCCCAGTTGGAGCTATAAGTGGCCTTAAGAGCCAGGCACAGTGACGTCCCAGGAATGCAGTGGGGAGCACAGAGACACCCCCAGGATCTTACCGCCTATGGAGGGGTTGGACCAGCAACTGGCAAGTGGACATTTCATGAATTGTGCCAGGATGGGGAAGGACAAGGACCCCGGGGAGAGGGACTCCTGTAGGTCTGTGCTGGTCACGGAAGCTCTCCAGGGAGAAGCCTGCTGAAGGGGAATGGGGTAGGAGCCAGGCTGTTTCGAGCAACAAGGATGGGATGTGGGAAGGATCTAGGAAAACTCCATTGTCACGCATCATTGGAGCAGGAAGTGGAAGTCGCTTCGCTCGGGCCTCATCTGTCATTTGAAGAGTGTGGGCTTCATGTTAAGGATTTGCACTTGGAGAGGATCTCTCTGTCGTGATCTGCAGAAGGGGTGGGGCTGGGGTGGGGTGAGCCGGGAGGTAGGGTGCATTAGGAGGCCGTTGGCCCAGGTTAGGGTAGCAGCAGAGGGAAAGGGGATGCATAGACAGATGGCAGAGGCCCCTGGGACGTGTCCCCAACAGGCTTCGAAGATGGGGATGTGCAGGGTGCTGCCTGCTGTAACTTGGGGGACTGGGTGCCTGGCAGGGCTGGTCTTTGAAGGAGGAACTTAGAAGGAACATGTTGCACCCAGTTAAATCTTGGACTGGTCGGGTGTGAGATGTCTGCAGTCAAGGCTGGCTTCGTGAGTTTGCAACCCAGGCAGTCTCCCGGGTCTTGCCCTTGGTTCAAGGCTCTGCTGTCACCGTCTCGAAATTCAAGCCAAGTTTGAGCAATGGGCCCCGTGTTTCCCTTTTGCACACAGCACAGACAGAGGTATTCCACACCCTGCTCAGGAGGGAGAATGTGAGGGATGAGACGATAACCAAGCACAGGACCCTGAGATACACTGCATTGTAGGGACAGGTTCGAAGGAGGAAGAGTCTCCAAATGCAAAGACCCTGCTACTTATCGCCACATTTTGCCTTGGAGACGAAACATTGCAGGTGAGCCGCGCTGTCTGAGGTCTGAGGAGTGTCTGGCTCCATCTCAGGTTATCTCCCAAATGGCAAACTCAATCAGCAAATGAAAGACAAAAAAAAATCTTGGGAGCAACTACCTATAAGTTATTTTTATAGACCTTTGCAACTTTCTCCCCATTTCAAAGCTCTTTCATTCATTCATTGGGCAGGTATTTCCTGAGCACCTACTATGTGCCGGGCACCGTGCTGGGGGCTAGTGATGTATCAGTGAACAAGAGACAAAGCTGTCACCCTCGCAGAGCTTACATTCTAGAGAGAACCATGCGGAAAACAACCAACGTGATATATGGGTTAAGATATAACCTATTAGGTGGTCACCGCTTTGGAGAAAAAGTGAAGTCTCGGTTTTTCATTTTTTTCTTTTATTTTTTTAGAGGCAGTGGGACAGAGGGGGAGAGGGAGATGGAATCTTAAGCAGGCTCCATGCCCAGGGCTTGATCCCTGAGATCATGACCTGAGCTGAAATCAAGAGTTGGACGCTTAACCGACTGAGCCACCCAGGCGCCCCTCAGTTTTTCTTTTTAAACAAAAACTGGCATTTTGCCTCGTGTAACATGAAGCATCATGGACAGGCCCCCGGGGCCCCGGCATTGTCCTCTGGTCTCTTTCTCTGTTTCCTCTGTGCTGACTCCATTGTCAGGCCGACACCCCCTTTCGTGGGTGGTGAGACATGGTGCCAGCAAACACCCAGGAGCAAATCCCCCAGAACAGCATATCCACTCCCACCTTGCTGGAAAAAACTCCAGAGACACCTGGCACGGAGAGGCTGGGATTTTTGCCCTCTGAACTGTTCCTCTCCCCCTGTAATGTTTGCAACGCTCCACTGGGGGAGTCGCCCTCATTCTCGGGTCACAGGCGAGGCGAGTGACCTTGCCGGGCCCTCCACTTAGAAACTGGCGGAGCTGGGAGCTGGGCCCAGGCTCTCTGACCCTAAAGCTTGACCCAAGGCAGCATATAAATGCATTTACCACGTCATCTGTCCTCCAATCCACTGGAAGGCTTCAAGGTGACAAATTTAAATAATTGTGAAAGACTTAGGAGGGACCTGATCAGGCAAGTGGGTGAATGTGCAGACCACAGTTGCTCAGCCATTCAGCACAATCCTTAAATCACAGAGATTTAGAAATGCAAAGAGGCTCCATTCTGGTCCTCACCTGGGATGGGCAAGGCAGCTGACATCCAGGGGTGGGAAGGCACTCGCTGGGTGGCCAGGCAAGGGGAGAAAGGGTGGGGCTGGCCTTGATGCCAGCACTCGGTTCATCTGGAACCGGGTAAGTGACCGACTGAGTCGAACTCCTCTGCGGTGTGCCCGAGCCAGTCCGCAGCGACCCGGGGAGCTCACGCTTGGCAGGGTTACCACCTGGCTAAGCAGCACCGCGGGTGGGGGACATGGGGAGACTTCTCAGCCTCTCAACCACCTTCTCGTTTGTGAATTCATCTCCCCACTAATTTTTCTTGGTGATAATAATGATGTCCCCCCATTTTAAAAATTTACTTATTTATTATTTATTAGAGAGAGAGAGAGAGAGAGAGAGGGAGAGAAAGCGCTTGTGTGTGTGCACATGTGCACATGAGCGGGGGGAGCGGCAGAGGGCTAGGGGGGATCTCAAGCAGACTCCCCGCAGAGCATGGAGCCCGACGCAGGGCTCGATCCCTGGACCCGGAGATCATGCCTGAGCTGAAACCAACAGTCAAGACGCTCACCTGACTGAGCCGCCCAGGAGCCCCAATAGTGTCACCTTCTTAATGGGCTCGATATTACACTAAGAGCTTTACCCGCACCCTTACATTTGATCCCATCAGCGACCCCCAAGAGATAGGAACTATTTCTAATCCTCTTTTGCAAATGATCCAGCCCCGGGGCCTTGCAGGGATGAGGTAACTCGCTCTTGGTGAAGGGTGGTGAGTGGTAGGGAGGCCGGATTTAAGTCCCCATCTGTCTGGTTCTCCCACCCTGGTTTTTAACCACTGGCAGAGCAAAAGTTTTTCTTCTTCCTTTTAAAGAAGAACATTAAAAACTAATAATGGATACAAAGTACAGCATGCCACTTTCCCAAACCCTGCAAGGACTTTTTTTTTCTTTTTAAGGTGGAGTTAGTCTCTGCTGGGAATAGAAGCCATCAGCTTAAGTAGCAAAGTGCACCTAACGCCAAAGACCTTGATAAGGTGTTTGACGGGTTCAAAGGCACTTTGAGGCTGCATGAAGCAGAAAGCTACAAAGCCCTGGGACAGAGCCCCTCACTACCCTCTGGGCTGTGATGTCCCTATTTGGAGGGGATTTATGCATCTCTGTCAAATGCACAGTCTGCAAGGTTTTTCCCAAGCTTCACTGTTATCAAAAGTGCCGAGAGAATTACCGACTCAAAATAATCATAACAGCTACCACTTATTGAGAGCTCCTGTGCCGGGACTGGCTAAGAGCTTTGTGTAATTACCTCCTTTAATCCTCATAAGAGCTGGTAGGAGAACAGAGGTAGGTAGGTCCTGTGAAGTAGGTACAATTATAATCCCCAATTGACATAAAACAAACTTGAAACTTGCTCAGGGATGTCGGATGACTCGCTAAGGGTGACAGTCTCTAAGTGGTGCGGCTGGGATTTGAACCCAGGAGAGGCTGCCGCCTTAGCCACCATGCTGTGTGACCTGCCACAGAGCCCCGGGGACACCTGTGAGGTCTCCGGGGCTCGCCAAGGCCAGAGTGGGACAGGGGCCCATTCAAGGTCGAGAAGCAGGTGGCCAGCAGAACCGGGGCCAGAACTGAAGTGTCCTGACTCCGGGTCTCTACCCTTTCAACATACTGTCCAGCTGCTCAACAACCCAGGCTGCAGGGATTCCTAAAACTGACCCAGAGGAAACACTGATGAGAGTTCTTGCCCTAAAACACGTCCCCAGCTCAATCTGCAACGAGCCAGCAGTGCTCGGGAGCTTGGCTTCCAGCCTGCCCGCGGTCCTGCGTCTTGCAGCCCTCGTCCGTGACCTCGTCTCCATCGTCCTGAGATCATCCTTGCTGGGGGGCCGTGGTATGCTTGGCGGGCAAATCTTCCACCCTTGGTCTGCCGTGCTGTTCCCAGCAGCAAATCTCTTCGGGGCTCCGGAGACTAAACCCAGAGATATGGTTATAAAACAGGCCACCGCTGCGGGGCCTCGGTGGCTCAGCTGGTTGAGTGTCCTGCTGTTGGCCTTGGTTCTGGCTCAGGTCATGGTCTCAGGCCATGGGATTGAGCCCTGCGTTGGGCTCTGCACTCAGCGGGGAGTTTGCTTGAGATTCTCTCTCCCTTGGACCCCACCCCTCAGCCCCCCCGCGCCCCCATGGGTGCTCTCTGCCTCTCAAATTAATTAATCTTTAAAAAAAATCGGGGATCCCTGGGTGGCGCAGCGGTTTAGCGCCTGCCTTTGGTCCAGGGCGCGATCCTGGAGACCCGGGATCGAATCCCACGTCGGGCTCCCTGCATGGAGCCTGCTTCTCCCTCTGCCTGTGTCTCTGCCTCTCTCTCTCTCTCTCTCTCTCTGTGACTATCATAAATAAATAAATTAATTAATTTAAAAAAATAAAAAAAATCAGGCCACCACTTTGTCACTGTGAATGTGCACAGTGCTAAGAGCAGCCAGTGTGTGTTTTTTCTTTAAGATTTATTTACTTGAAAGAGACAGAGAGTGGGTGTGGTGGGGGGAGGGGCAGAGGGAGAGGGAAGCAGACTCCCCCCTGAGCATGGAGCCTCATGCAGGGCTCGATCCCAACACCTTGAGATCATGACCTGAGCCCAAACCAAGAGTCAGAGGCTTAACAGACTGAGCCACCAGGTGCCCCTAAGAGCCATTGGTGTTTATTGGGGATTGACTATGTGCCGGGCTCTCTATAGAACCCTTTTTTTTTTTTAATTTTTAGGTTTTATTTTATTATTTTATTGTTTTTAGAACTCTTCTTATTTAATCTTTGTAACTGCCCTTTGGAGGAAATATCCCTTTAACCCCATTTTACAGGTGAAGAAAATGAGGCCCAGACAGGTGATGACCCTCGCCCCTACACATGGCCAGGAAGCGGCCCAGTCGGATCTTGAGCCTCTAGGGTTTGTGTGACCCACGAGTCTGAGCTTTGAAGCCCTTTGACTGTTGACTGTACTTTTTGGAAGGTTATCCCAGATTGGGGGGGAAAACCCAAGGAGGCATTTTTCTTGTGCACGACTCACCTTGTTCTTTGGATATGAGGCCGAAGCCTCTCCGCGCACCTGAACGAGGACAAGCTAATGTGCCCGGGCACCGTCCACCTCAACGTCTGAACGTGACCTACCTGCACTGTGGAGCTCACGCACCAGTGCTTTGGTTAAGTTTGAACACCCAGCAGGTGTTTCTTAAGGCCCTTGCAGGGGGTGGGGGCTATAGCAGTTACCGGGAATGGTGACAGGATTCATGCTTCCTGCCTTCCCTCAGCTCATGGTCTGGTATGGAAGGCAGGCAACGAATCGGGTAATTACAGTCTTGTGGGGTGAGCACAGCAATGAGGCAGGGGCGGACTGCGCAGAGGCACACAGTGAGGAGACTGAACCCTGCCTGGAGAGGGATGGGGGAGATGCCATCAAGAAGGGCTTCCTGGAGGAGGCGAGGTTGAAGTCGAGTCCTAGAGAAAGAAAAGGAGTGTGTTGGGCCAGGAAGGGGCTGGAAAAATCTTGCAGGAGAAAACCTTGGGTGAAGGAGGGAAGAAGGAGGGAAGATGGGGCTCCTTTAAGACAGCCCATTCCATCTTCGCTGTACCTTTGCACACTCTTCACCTGCCTGTGGTTGGATACCTGTGAAGTAAAATGGTTTGGCTCCAGGGACAATGCTTTTAGCCTCCACTCATGTTCCCTTTCCTGCCCTGGACACTGGCGTGTCTGGACGTGAGGCCTGGAGCTGGCGCTGCTGCTTGGGTGCGCGAACCTGAGGGCCAGGTAGGTCCCCTGGCTGCACCATGGGGACATAGAAGGAAGCGGTGTCTGGCCTGTGGCTCACTCTACTCCTGCCCTCAGGGGACATCATAATGCAGCCCCTGAGAGTATAGGGCGGCATCCCCGCTCTGCCACTGGCGGGCCGTGGGACTCTGGGCCCAGGGAGTCGTCTGAGCCTCAGCCTCCTCATCTGTAAAACCAGGGGGGGTAATAATTGATAATAGTCGCACTTACCCAGCAAGTGAGGTTGGAGGATCACCCGTGTTAACGTGTGTCGTGAGCTCACGATAACGCCCGGCCTCGGGAAGTGCCAGCAGATGGCAGCTATTAATATTGCCAACACAGATGCCACCGTCGGCTCACACCCCCAGCCTTTTTGAAGCTCTCGATTAATAGCAGGGAGCGGGTCGGGCCACGGGCAGGGCAGGTTGATCAGCGCGTGGTGGCCGGGCCGGGGCAGTTGGAGGTCTGTGGGCCGCGGGCTTGAGTGGGGGGAGCGCCCACCCCACTGAGCTCGGAAAGGCTCAGGGCCTTTGTAGAAGCAAGGAGCCTGAGCCATGAGGGCTTCACGTGGAGCTGTGTGGGCATGGAAGGAAGGCAGGGAGGCTGGGCCTGGGTGGCCGAGGGCCCTGGGTGCCAGGCCGAAGGGTTCTTGCTCTACGTCCCAAAGGTGTTCATGGAGCGGTGGCCCTAAGGGACCCTGCCTGAAACCAGGATTCCGTGGTGGTGGCGTCAGGTGTGGAACTGCTGCACACCTTGCAGTCCTGGGAGGGCTGATGCACATTAGCCTAACCACAGACAAGGGGTAGTGGAAGGCGACGTGGGCCGGCGGATGGGGTCGCTGGGTGACGGGCACTGAGGAGGGCACTCGAGGGATGAGCACTGGGTGTTCTACTATATGTTGGCAAATCGAGCTCCAATTTAAAAAAATAAAGAAAAAAATAATAAGGGCTCTGACAAGTCCTGTAGGAAAACCTGTCTAACCTGGTTTAACCCAGTTCTACGAACTCATTCAGCCCCAAGGAGCCCTTTATTCGCCCAACCCCCATTACTGTGGATCCGGCATCAGGGGATGCTGCTCCAGGTGTTGGGGGGCTGTCCAAAGGCTCGAGCATGGGAGTGAGGGGCCGATTTTGTGTTTTCCAAAAGTTCCTTCTAATTATTTAAACAACGAGGGATCAAATTAAGTTGCAAGTAAGGCATTTCGCTGGCTCAGCTGAGGATCTTTCATTTTAAATGGGTGACTTCTCTTGGCCGTGTCCCTCTCTGAAAGTCTTCTACCTTTCAAGTATCCGAGACAGAAAAACTTCCTGCCACGTACTGTGGTTTCCCTTCTGACCTTTCTGCTCTGGCTCTTTCAAGCTGAAGGTTAGATAATTCAGGCCCAGCACTTGGATTGACACTTGAAAGCTGCGGTGATGCTTTTTGGGGGGTTAAAGGTTAGAGTCACTGGAGCTGCAGTTTGACTTGAAAAAATTTTTGAAGTTTTTAATTTTCATTTTTCCCCTTCTCTTTCTCTTCTCTGCCCCCCCAACCCTTTCTTGTCCTCCCTTCTTAACATAAGGGCCAGTTGAAAATGATGCTTTCCAACTTGGCAGCTCCTGCTGAAGGCAGAACAGATGATAAGCATGCCCCTTTGGAAGATTTTGGCAGAGGTTGGGATTTCTCAATTACCTGGCAGTGGGAAGGTGGGGCTTCTGAAAAATACACATTCCAGGGAATCTGCTTTCTTGGGTGATTAGGATGTATAGTAAAGTTTGAAAACAGGAGGCCTGGAGCCTTCAGACCTTTTACTCATCTGACCTACGGATGCTCTCTAGGTGGGAACACCTCTTTTTTATCCATATCTCCTTGGTGCTGCCCATTTGCCTGGTCCCCACCCCAGGGTGCTCCCCCTAGGATTGGGGGCAGGTCCTAGCCAAGGCCACACAGACTCTGGCCCCACCCCCTGGATCTCTGCGCCCTTTCTGACTCTCACTCCCCTGCTGTAGCCAATGTCCTTGCTCTTGGGTGGTGAAGAATGAGGCTCAGGTCAGGAGCAAGGACCTGGGGGTGATGGAGGTGGTGGTGGGCATTCTTAGGGATTAATGCCATTGGTGCTGGCCCAACCCAGAGTGCTGTAAGTGGTTCCACTTTATGGGTGTCTGACTCTCATATGGCTCCTGCCATAGGAATGGCCATAGGGAAATTTTCTCTGGGGTCTCAGGAGCTCCTCTTCTCTTCTGGCTGTATCCTTCCCCCTCCTTTTTTTTTAAAACCTCTTCATCACTGCAACATTGCCTTTGTTCTCCACGCAGGGACAGATCACCTCCCAGGGCTAAGTGACTAGTGGTGACATTGGTGGCCACAGATCCTCATGACTGTTCTCATCTGCCACCCCAGTTCTGCTCTTAAAGGACATCTCCCATCTCCCACCACACCAGGATCCCTACTTACGAGGCCTTATGTTGCTCCTTATCCCAGAAAGCCATTCCAGCTCTTGGGAGAAAAGGCTCTCCCCTGGGTTAACTATTGAAGAGATCAGTAACACCTTCCCCACTGGGAGCTGTTGGTGCCCTGGAGGTTGTGGTCTCTGTCTGAGTGGCTGGGGCTCTTATAACAAAACACCAGAGACGGGGTGGCTTAACCAAGAAGTTGTTTCTCACTGTTTGGGATGCTGGGAAGCCCAAGATCATCAGGCCAGGAGACTTGATGTCTGGTGAAAGCTCTCTCCCTGGATTCTAGATGGTCACCTTCTTGCTGAGTCTTCACATGGCCTTTCTTTAGTATGTGTCCATGGTGAGAGAGAGAGAGGGTGCAAGCTCCTTGGTGTCTGTTCTTCTATAGGCACTAATCTCATCATGAGGGCCTCACCCAATGATTTCATCTGAACCAATTAGTCTTAAAGGCCTCATCTTCAAATACCATGATATTGGGGAGTGAGGGAAGAAGATAGGGTTTCAATGTGAATTTGGTGGGGGATACAATTTAGCCTGTAGCAGTCTCCAAGTCTTTGTTCCAAATCTTGCTCCTCTATAAGAGAACTCATCCTCTCTTCCCTCCTTTCTCCATACTATTATCCTGGGTGGCTTCATCCAGCCACAGGACTTTAAATATTATTTATTAGTCAAGGTTCCTGATTGTGAGCAACAGAAAGGAATTCTGACTGCTGTGAGCAAAAGGTAAATCTACCAGAAGCCTATTGGGGTGCTCCCAGACTACAGGGGAGCTGGGAGACCAGGCCAGGAAAAGGAGGTAGGACTTTGGAGCAGGAATTGAGGTGAAGATCAGGCCACAGGGAGAGTCTCATCCTCATACACACTGGCCTCCACCATGACTTTGACCTTGGAATGTGCTGTCCATCCTTGAGACACTTGCTGGAGCTTCCCAGCATCAGGAGGAATGAGGGTCGGATGGGCCCAACTTAAATCATATGCCTGCCTCAGGAAGTGGGTGGAGGAGATGAGAAGGTTTTCAATGACCTGACCCTTCCTTCCCCAGCTCAGCTCTCTGGTCAGAGCAGCAGTAGATTGGGAATTAGCCTCCTGCCAAGATGATAAGAGAATTCTATTAAAATGGAGATCTGGGTACTTTTGGGGAAGAAGGTGGAGAGTTGAATTTCAAACCACAAAGCAATAAATATGCAGTTTACCCTTTGTTTGCAGAAGGTTCCAGATTTATACTTTTAGCTCTCTTTCCCGAGCCCCTAGGATGTTTGATGTCCACCTTTAACTTAACATATCCGAAATAAAATATTTGGGTCTCTTGCTGCTGCCCAAATCAGCCGTACCCACCCCCACATCTTTCCCATCTATTCCACCATTCACTTAATTTCTCAGACCAAAAAATGAGGAGTCGACTCTGACTCCTTTCTTTCTCTTCTCCCTGCAGGTTCTATAGGCTCGACCCAAAATTTAGCCTATAGACTATTCAACTTGGACTTCTTGGTCTCTTTTTACTCCTCTATAATCCATTCTCTATGAAGGGCCTTTCTAAGGCATGGGTCGTATCAGGACGGTCCCTCATTAGAAACTTAGAGCCTTTGAAGAGTTTTCGTTTTTGTAGGGAATAAACTGCATACTCTTCCATGGCTTCAGTGGCGTCTGTATGACCTGGCCCTTCTCCATTTCCCCAACTTCTTCTCATACTACCTCTCCCCACCCACCCTCATATTTGTTGCTCTCCAACCATGCTGGTCTTCTTTCCATTCCTGTAACATCCAGCCTCTGCCTGGCTCAGCCCTTGATCACTGCTGTTGTCTCTATTGGAAAGTCCTTCCAAATCTTGGCAGGGCTCCTTTTCATCATGCAGATCTAGACTCAAGTATTACCTCCTCAGAAAGTCTTCCTCTGACCACCCAATCAAAGGTGCTCCCTATCCATACTCGCTGTCTTATTACTGTTTTATTGCCTTATAGCACTTATCATTATCTGAAATCATCTTGTTTATTTACAGTTTACTTTGATTATCTGCTTCTAATTAAAATATAAACTCCCCAAGAGCAGAGTTCTTGTCTCTGTTCCCACTGCCTAGGTCAGTGTCTTTTTTTTTAATTTTTTATTTATGATAGTCACACACACACACACACACACACACACAGAGAGAGAGAGAGAGAGAGAGAGAGAGAGGCAGAGACACAGGCAGAGGGAGAAGCAGGCTCTATGCACCGGGAGCCTGACGTGGGATTCGATCCCGGGTCTCCAGAATCGCGCCCTGGGCCAAAGGCAGGCCAAACCGCTGCGCCACCCAGGGATCCCCTAGGACAGTGTCTGCACACATGGTGGGCACTCAGTAGCTATTGATTATTTGTGAATGACAGTTGCTGACAGTACTGATCTGGAGCCCCCCAAGCCAGAGGTCCCACTTAGGGCCAAGTCCCATGTGTATGCGGGGAGGGGGATACGGCAGCAGCTCAGAGGGTGGAGCCCCCGTCTCTGTCCAACCACATACCAATAGCCTCACCTGGCCACTATCCCCTCAGTGTTCCCATGCCAATAAATGGCTCCATGGTCTCCACATTTGTTGGAACCTGAAGACCAGGTGTGACTTTTAATTCCCCATTCCCCACATCTAATCAATCACCAAGCCCTAAAAAATCGATAAGAAGAAGACAAATAACCCAACAGAAAATCAGATTAAAGCTGTAAACAGTCAGATCACAGAAGAGAAATACAAATGGCTATAAACATATGAAAAGATGCTCAATTTCATGAAAAGGAGCTCAGTAAAATGAGTTTTCTCTTACCCCCTTAAGATGAATAGAAATTTATAAAAATAGGTAAAATATCTAGTGTTCAGAAAGGTTGAGGAAATGAGTGCTCTCATGCACTGTGGGGGGTAATATGAGTTGTTTGAACCTCTTTGGAGAGCCACTTAGCAGCATCCATCAAAAATCAAAATGCACAGGGAATATGGTGCAGCTGGGAGTGGCTGTTCCTGGCTGCCTAGGGAACATCTGAAGGAAGCAAAATATCCCAAAAGACACAAGAAGTATCTAATCCAGAAGTGCTCCTTCCCTTCCAGCTAGATGAAGAAGGACCTAGTTTCTCTGGGGATTTGTCTGGTCTGAATGTCCTTTCTCCACCTCTCTCCATTTGAAATCCACACATCCTGAGAATAGAGGCATAGGAGGACCCTGAACTCACCTCTTGCCATGGGCACACCAAATCTACAGCTTATAGATCAGCTTACAGATAGGTCTTTTTCTCTGAAAAAGACCTGAAAGCTAGCTTAAGAGCCCCTCCACAGCAAAGGATAAAAAGGCCACATTGAAATGGGTGGAAGACGCAGAGATGTGGTCTTGCTAAAAACCCTATCCCTAGCGCAGTGACCCACAGGCATGAGGGATCTCACAAATATGCCCCACATTAGGTACCCCAGCCCTTTGGACCTATCCTGGAGAGACAAGCTCTGCAAACATCCGGCTTTGAAAACCAATGAGGTTGACTTCCAGGAGACCCAAAAGGCTATAGGAAAACGAGACTCTGCTCTTAATGGACTCATGTACAGACCCACTCGTCCTGGGACCCAGCACAAAAGTAGCAGGTTTCATTGCTAAACCTAAAGCACCTAGCCATGTGTGAAGAGGTTTCATTGGCTAAACCTAAAGTGTCTGCCAGGGGGCCAGGGGTCTGTTGGAATTCTCTCTGGAGAAGGAGGCACTGGTGGGTGCCATTTTTGCATTCTCCTACCTCTCTGGTGCTGGCACTGATGGGTATTTGCCATTTTTGTACTTTACTTTGCTAGTGTCACTTGTCTTGACCCTGTTCTCGCCTGAGGTTTCCCCCACCTGCCAAACCTGGTGGGCTAGCTCACCCTGGCCCAGTACACCCCCATGATGCTGCTCCACCAACCTGGTAGGCAGGTGTGCTCCAGCCTGACACTCTCTTGTGGCCTCACCACTGCTGGCAGGTGCATGCAGTCCCACAGGTGATGCCTTGGTGGTCACCGTCTTGACTATGGTGACCAGGGGAGCTTGCATTTCTGCAATCCCCATGGGACTGAAACAATTGGAGGGAGTTTTTGACAAGCTGGCACCCCAGGACACTGAACAGACAGCAGACTGAAACACATTCCCAGTCTTCCTGGCTCACTCCTTCAAGACTGGGAGAGACAGCTGTTTCACCTAATACATAGAAACAAGCACAGAGAATCAAGCAAAAACAGGAAACAAGAAGATGTCTCAAATGAAAGAACAAGATACAACTCCAGAAAAAAAAATGTAATGAACTGGAGATAAATAATATGCCTGATAAAGAATTCAAAGTAATGGTCATAGAGATGCTAATTGATCTTGGGAGAAGAATGAACAGTGAGAGAACTTCAACAAAGAGATAGAAAATATAAGAAAGTATGAAACAGAAGTCACAGAGCTGAAGAATACAATAACTGAAATGAAAAATACTCTAGTGGGATTCAACAGCAAACCAGATGAAACAGAAGGTAGGATCAATGACTTGGAAGGTAGGGCAGTGGAACTCAACCAAGTAGAGCAGCAAAAAGATAAAAGAATTAAGAAAAATGAAGATAGCTTAAATGGCCTATAGGCAACATGGAGTGGAACAGCATCGAGGGGTTCCAGAAGGAGAGACAGAAAACTTATTTGAGGGGATCCCTGGGTGGCTCAGCGGTTTAGCACCTGCCTTTGGCCCAGGGCGTGATCCTGGAATCCTGGGATTGGGTCCCACATCGGGGTCCTTGCATGGAGCCTGCTTCTCCCTCTGCCTATGTCTCTGCCCCCCCCCGTCTCTCATGAATAAATAAATAAATAAATAAATAAATAAATAAAATCTTTAAAAAAAACTTATTTGAAGAAATGATGTCTGAAAATTTCCTTGACCTGGGGAAGAACACAGACATCCAGATCCAGGAAGCCCAGAGTTTCAAATACAATGAACCCAAAGAGATCTGTACCAAGACACACAATTAAAATGTCAAAAGTTAAAGAATCTTAAAAGCAACAGGAGAAAGAAACTTGTAACACACAAAGGAACCCCCATAAAATAATCAGCAGATTTCTCAGCAGAAACATTGCAGGCCAGAAGAGAATGGCATGATATATTATTCAAAGTACTGCAAGCAAGATTTCCAATCAACAGTACTCTACCCAGCAAGGTTATCATTCAGAATTGAAGGAGAAAGAGGAATTTTCCAGATAAGCAAAAAACTAAAGGGGCATACCACTACTAAGCCAGCCTTACAAGAAATGTTAAAGGGACTTCTTTAAACTGAAAAGAAAGGGCACTAATAAGTAAGAAGAACACATATGAAAGTAAAAAAAAATCTCACTTGTAAAGGTATATAGATAGTAAAGGTAGTGGACTAATCACTTATAAAGCTAGTGTGGAGGTTAAAAGGAAAAAGTAACAAAAATAACTATAACTTCAACAATTAGTTAAAGGATATACAGAATAAAAAGTTGTAAAATGTGACCTCAAAAAAAAAAAAAGATGCGAGAGTGGGATTAAAAACGTGGAATTTTAAAATGTGTACAAACACACATGTAAAATTACTCAGCCATATAAAAGAGTGAAATCTTGTCATTTGTCACAACATGAATAGACTTTGAGGGTATTGAGGGTATTGTGCTAGATTTTGAGGGTATTGTGAAATCAGTCAGAGAAAGACAAATTCTGTATGATTTCACTTATGCGCAGAATCTAAAAAACAAAACAAATGAACAAACAAACCAAACCAAACCAAACTCAAAGATGGAGAGAATAGATTGGTGGTTGTCACAGGAGAGGGGGGAACGGGGTAGAAAAAATAGGAGAAGGGGTCAAGAGGTACAAATTTCCAGTTATAAAATAAATAAGTCATGGGGACGAGATATACGGCATGGTGACCATAGTCAATAATATTGTATTGCATATTACATAACTTTATATGGCGTCAAGGGGAACGTAGACTTAATATGGTGCTCGCTTCACAGCGTATCCAAATATCGAATCATTATGTTATATACCTGAAACTCATATAATGTTATAGGCCAGTTATACCTCAGTAAAAAAGATGGAATTGCAAAGAAATAAACTAAAATAAAAATACGCATACTCTGCAACTTGCGCATGCCACCTGTAGTTGTCCTTCCCAGAGAAATATTTATGGAATAATCAAAGAGTGAGGATGGTCATTGCAACCTGGTTCATAAAAGCAAAAAATTAGGAATAACCTAAGTGCTCACTACCAGGGGAATAGTTAAATACTTCCCTCTTGTGCTCAATGCATTGAGCCAGGGGTAGAATGGTTAAAAAAGAGGAAGATGCATTTGTAAATATTGATGTGAAGATGCATCCAAGAAATGCAAGACATGTTGTTAAGTAGAAAACACAAGTTGTAGAATGATATTAATGGTATGACCTTACTTATGTTAAATAACCACACCATGTGAATTTATAATAATAGTTAACATTTACTTATTAAGTAATAATAACTGGTGATATTTACACAGTGCTTATTCTGTTCCAGGCATTCCTTGAAGTGACTGAGCTATGCTAACTCGTTTCTTCCTCATAATAACTCTGTGACGGAGATACAATGATGGTCATCAGCCCTGTGGATGGATGAGAAAATTGAGGCACAGAAATGTTAAGTTACCTTGCCTAAGGCTGCACAGCTAAGAGGGAATGGAACTGAGATTCAAAACCAGATTGACTGCGTCTTTTAACTCTTGCCCTGGTGTGATAATTAGGCACTTGTCGACCTTGTGTGCGACAAGTGTGCGAAGCACTTGTGTTCTTCTGTTGGTATTCTCCGATCCTACAGGTAAGGAAAGTGAGCCCCTGAGAGGTACAACAATTCACCCAGAGTCACCTGGCTTGTAAGCAGGGGAGCCAGATCTGAACATCAGCATCTGTGTCCTTAACCACCGCTCTGCCTCTTGGTATTTATAAAGATTGATGGCAAAAGTCTAACTTCCCAACAATTGAGAAGAACGCAGGGTAGAAAGAGCCCCTGTGCTTGTCCTCCTCTCTGTTTCCACTTTCTGAGAAAGAAGACACACCAGGCAGGACAGTCATTTGCCACCTCAGTCGGGCAGGGTTGGGGCTGGGGCTGAGACTGGAGGCTGGGGTCACAGTGGACCTGGTTGGTCCCCGAAGGACTGTGCGCTGGCGGCTGGCCACAGTGGGAGGGCCACGCAGGTGCTTGGAGCGTGGAGGGGGGAGCAGGCAGGTTGGGCAGGTGGCTGATCTCGAGGCACCATGGGATCTGGGCTGTGGGTGGCCCGGTCCCCGGTGAGAGTGTGACTGTCCAGGGAGGCCCCAGAGGGGTCTCCAGCGAGACCAGTGAGGGCCTCTATGCTCAGCTTTCCTCAAGGAAGCTCAAAAAAGCAAGGACATGGATTCTCCCCTAGAGCCTCCGGAAGGAGCCAGCCCTGCTGGTGGCTTGCCTTTAGCCTTGTGGGACTGACTTCAGATTTCCAGCCTGCAGAGCTCTGGGGGGACGAATCTGTGTTGTTTGAAGCCACACCCCCCCCCCCGCCCCCGTTACTTGTTAGAGCTGCCGCAGGAGCTGAATACAACCTGGCTTTTAGGTGCCTCTTTAGCTGGTCCTCCTTTGCCCTCATTCTTGCTTCCCCTCGTCATCCCTGCTCCACACCCCTCCCTAAATCTTGTGGCATCCTGGGGGGGCCCTTCATAATGCGGGTTGGCAGAAGCCCATCCTACTTAGACTCGAGCCCCAACCCCCGACGTGACAGTCAGTGTCCACTCTGACCAGTCTCCTGCCTGGGGATCTGGCTTCATCTCCAGCCTCACCTTTGTGCTCAGTGCAGCTATTCTTAACCTGGGGTCCATGTATCCACTTGCTTCCTCCCCACTTAATTTTCATTACTAGCTTTATTTTTTTTTTTAAGATTTTATTTATTTATTCATGAGAGACACAGAGAGAGGGGCAGAGACATAGGCAGAGGGAGAAGTAGGGTCCCCATGGGGAGCCCGACGTGGGACTCGATCCTGGGACCCTGGGATCAGGCCCTGAGCCGAAGCAGATGCTCAACAACTGAGCCACCCAAGCGCCCCTATGACCAGCTTTAGAAGGTCTGGGAGCCTCCTGGAATTCAGGGCAATACTTTGTTGTGCACACCTGTGCTCATGTGTGTTCTGGAAACAGAATCTACAGGTGGCCCTGAGCAGGCTCCCATGGCCCAGAAGATGACATGCTAGGGACAGGTTCTTGTTCCCTGCGCACATCCTGCGGTGTCACCACAGCATCTACCCACCCTGTTCCATCCACCTGCAGTGCCCTTCCCCTGGAATTTCCTCATTTCACTCATATCTCTGCTCTGTGTCACCACCTCCTCAGAGAGGACCCCTGGGGGAGGCAGTGCACAGGAGGGCCCCCCTCTCCTGCCCACCCTGAGGCACAGATAAGAACTCTCGATCCCTCCCTCTTGAATCTGTGAACCCCAAGGGAGGGACCTGGGGGCTAGAGTTCAAGGTATTTTTCCCAAAGGACAACATTTTCCTCCCTAAGAGAAATTCTGGCATCAGCCGCTAGATAATAATTTCCCCACCTCATTACCTAAACCATAAACCTGGAAGAAATAAATGTTATAATGCTGGTATTAGAGCTCTGCTTTGGAAGCGAAGAGAATTGGGTGATTAGTTCCAACCTGGGGAATTATGGCAACTCCACAGAAGAAATGTCATTTGAGCCATTTCTCGTTGAAGAACGGGAAGGCCTTTCTTAAGGGGAAAGAAAGATAGAAAGGGGAGGAAGGAAGGTGTGGGGGCAGGAGAGTGCTTGGCGTGGGAGACCATGGGTTGTCTTGTGATGGCTGAACCTTTGGATCCTTGGATGGAGCTGTGGCCAAACAGATGAGCCCATGGACTCATCCTGGGGGGGTCCCTGGCCTGGGTGCCAAGGACCATGGGCTCCAGGGTGAGGGGGTGGAGAGCCACCAACAGGAGAGGGATACACTCAGCTCTGTGTCATTTGCTTTGGTATTCTCAGCACTGAATAAAGTGTGTGGCACACAGTAGGTGCTCAAGAGATGCTTTGGCATAAGGGACTGAATGTGTATGAGAAAGTTGACCTTGCGAGAAATGAACTGAGTTGGGAAGGACTGAGAAAGGAAGGCCCCGGGGGAAGCTTTTCCCATAGTTCAGCCTGGAATGATGGACGGAGAGTGAGGGGCACTGGGAGTTATCACCGGAAGACTGACAGTGCTTCTTGCTCCTGGGGTGGGGGTGAGGGGAAGGGTGAGGAGGAGAGACTGGGGAAGGCTGAGGTTTGTGGCCTGTGAGGAGCAGTGGTGGCATCATTTACCAGTGGGGACCCAGGAAGAGGAGCAGGTTTGGGGATGGAAGGATGGAGAAGAAAAGGAGGCCACATGGAGGCTGGTTTTCTTTTTTTTTTTTTTTTTTTTTTTTTGAGGCTGGTTTTCTGAGTTTGCTCAGGGGCTAGATTCATGGGGCAGGGTTTGCGGGGGGGTGGAAAGCAGGGAGGTAGCATTTTGCAGGGAGAGTGATGTAAGTTTTACAAGTGATTCAGGTTATCCCCCTCTTCCTGGTCTCTTCCCAGAGGAAAAACTAGGAACAGTGCTCTTCCCAAGGGCAGGAACCTCATTTGTTCTATCTGAGAACAAACCAACACCACAACCCAGCATGTGAAGCAACCATTTTTCATCCCTGTCCTCAGCCACCAGCTCCTCCTGGGAGCCCTCACCCTGTTATCTCTCAGCTTGGCATGACCATCAGTTTGGACTGGGACAAGGCCCGGTATCTTATGGAGATTGTCCCGATACGCTATCAGCAGCGGGCTTTCACTTCAAGTCACAGCACTTCTAAACATCCATGAGAGGACCAGCCAGCCTGATGGAATGTTAATTATTCGGAGATCTTGAAGGTGTTTCTCGATCATACTTAAACTATGGGGTAACCCCTAATTCCTTATCCTGAATCTGCCCCAAGAGCTCCAAGGCAGTGCATAGGGAAAAATCAGGGCCATTTGGGGGGCACAGGCAAGAATCCTGGGGGGCCTTAGAGTGGGCTGCCGTTTAAATAATTTCCCTGGGGTAAGCCTGGGTATGAACCAGTCCTTTCCTTCTATTTTCATCCATCCATTCATCCATCCATCCGTCTGTCCATCCGTCCATCCATCCATCCATCCATCCATCCATCTAACTGTCCATCCACCTACTCTTTCATTTCACAAATGGTCACGGTAGGTGCATGTTAGGTACTAGGAAGGTAAAGGTGAGCAAACAGACTTGTGTATTTTGTTGCTCACGCGGATGAGTAAACAGACATATACAGTGCTGAGTGCTGAGAGTTCAAGTGTGCACAAAGGGATAGCTAGGTAAGAAGGGATAAAGTGTACAGAATGTTCTGGAAAGAGGGTGCAACATGTTCAAAGGCCTTTGGGGGTTGGGGAGGATGAGGTGTGAGAGAAGGAAGCACGAGGCGTTCTGGAACTGAAGAGCTTCAGTATGACTGGAGCGTAGTGGGCATAGGCCTTTGCGTATGCATATGTGTGGGCGTGTATGGCCATGCATGCGTGGCTGTGTGTTCACAGAGGCCTACACACTGGAACACCATTGTGCACGGCCATGCGGCTGTGCCCGCCTGCGTGTATGCATATGCATGTTTGTGTGTGTGCGCACGTGTGTGCATGTGTACCTGGGCGGAGGGGGGGAGACTGGAAAGACAGGGAGAGAGATTCTTCTTTGAAGAATTCAGGGTTTAAGCAGCAAAAACCAGGAAGGGGACTGTTTTGCGGGTGACTTCTGCCCCCTTTCTGGACCTCTTGTGGTCAAATGAAGCTCCCCGAGGAAAGGGGGCAGTGAAGGGCCTGGCCCCCCCATGGCACAATGACACAGGACGCAAGGGAGAACACCTGCCACTTAACCTTGCGGCACTCTAGCCTGCCCCATACCCCTATCATTGCAAGAGGCAAAGAGTTAAAATATTCCAGGTTCCTAATTCCTGCCCTTGCTCTTGGGTCGCATGAAGACCCATCAAGCGGAGCTCAGAGAGCAAAGGTGTGCCAAGTCTCTGCCCCAGGCTAGTTCACCCAACAGAAGAGAAGGATGTTGCTAAACAGAAATTTTCCAGGCCAGTGGCTGACAACCCAGTCGTGCATTTGGACGAAGAAACAAATGCAGGCCGAGCTCCTGCTCTGCCCCAAGCGTGGTTCCTGCGTGTGCAGGTTAATTGTTTGTGTTGAACATTTCCTCCAGAAGACTGGTGTTTAGCAGGGAGCAGAAATGGGGGGTCATGCTGCTCAGCCCCCCCCCCAGCCAAGCTCAGAGGGCTGACTGTGGCTAATCTTAGGCCATCAGTGAAAGCTGAACGGGGGCCCCCACCTTTGTCCTGAGACTCAGAGCCCCAGAATCCACCACCAAGGCTGTGCCCATGCCCTGAGCACCCCGGGGGTCAGCCTTGCTTGGCCTATCCTGGTGCGTTTCCTGGGAGCCCCCTTTATGGCAGGCCCTGTGGAGGCCCTGGCTGCTTTGCTTGGCCTCGCTCTCTTTGAAGAGACAGGGAAGTGACATGGAAACACTTAGGGACAACAGAACAAATGCTGTCATGGGGGGGGTGCTAACATGCAATGCTGGGGGGCCAGTGACAATAACAGCAATAGTATCTCGTATTGCCTGATATTTATTGAAAACTTATTGCAGTAGGCACAGGCTGGAAGTTGGGAAAATGCCAATTACTTTTTTTTTTTTATGATAGTCACACAGAGAGAGAGGCAGAGGGAGAAGCAGGCTCCATGCACCGGGAGCCCGACGTGGGATTCGATCCTGGGTCTCCAGGATCGCGCCCTGGGCCAAAGGCAGGCGCCAAACCGCTGCGCCACCCAGGGATCCCCCCAATCACATATTTATTGAGGGTTTACCAAGTGCTGGGCATTGGGCTTAAACTGTTTGCGTGAATTATTTTTTTAAGATGTTATTTATTTATTCATGAGAGACAGGGAGGGAGAGAGAGAGAGAGAGAGAGAGAGAGAGAGGTTGAGAGGCAGAGACACAGATGTGGGACTTGATCCTAGATCCTGGGATCATGACCTGAGCAGAAGGCAGACACTCAACCACTGAGCCACCCCGGCGCCCCTCTAAGTCTTGGACTCTACCTGAGTGGTCTGAAGGCCATATCATCTCTGTCCCAAGAGTTTTCCATCAGAGCTTCTCCAGCGTAGGCTGATCCGCTCTGAGGTAGCGGACTGCTCACCGTCAGCTCAGGAATCACGCAGGGAGTGCTGGACTTGGTCAACAGGTCTGGGTTCAAACTTGGCCCTAACACTTACTACTTAAACAAAGCGCTTGATTTTTCTGGGCCTGGGTTTTTCATCTGCAAAATGGGACTGAAGATGCCAACCTGGCAGGTGGCCAAGAAGATTGAATGTGGGGAAGTCCGATGCAAAGCCTAACACATAGTGGTTGCTTAATAAGCATTTAATTTAAAAAGTTAGGGTGGGGGTGCCGGGGCAGCACAGTCGGTTAGTGTCTGCCTCATGGTTTCGGCTCAGGTCGTGATCTCAGGGTTGTGAGATCAAGCCCCAGGTCAGTCTCTGCACTTGGTAGCAGAGTCAGTTGGGATTCTTTGTCCCTCTCCCTCTGCCCCTCCCCCCTGTATACTCTGTCTCCAAAATAAATAAATAAGAAGCTTTAAAAAAAAAACAAATCTTAGGGTACAGTGGAGAAGAACATGTGTTCTTTTCCAGGAGTCTCCAGGAGTCAAATCTTGGCTCCAGCTGAGAGTCTGTGGACAATTCATTGAATCTCTCCAGGACACAATTTCAACCTTGTCCTGCGAGAGACATAGTAACAGTGGAATCAACACCACAGGGCTTGGGGACTCACGCTCGGGCACTGTGTGTAAAGCACCTAGTCCTGTGCATGGCACAGAGTGGATCTCAACAGATGAGTGTCTTTCTCCTTTTCTGCTCACTGGATGAGTCAAGTGAGGCTTTAGAGAATCCTGAAGCTTGGACTTGGTGATCTCTGATGTCCCTCTTGCTTCTCTGTAAGGAGGAGACAAAAAGGCCCTGGGCTCACTGGCCACCCTCCCCTGGTCTCTCTTGAAGTCACAGCTTGCGTGACTCACCTCCTGGCATTTGGACCTCAGTTTCCCTCATGGCTTCTGTTGAGTTCATCCCTACTTCTGGTGTTCCAAAGTCTTGAGTGAGGCTGCCCCAAGCTCCCCTGGACACCATGAGGTCCAGTTGGGTCAGCCCAGCCCTCCCCGCCCAGGCACCCAGGGTTGGATTATGGGTGGGGCAGCTGGGCAGATGGCAACTGTATCAGGGGTGTCACTGGAACTATAACACAATCGAGAAAATGAGGTTTTCTTGAAATCTTCTTGGGAAGAGGACAATGGAGGAATACTTTGGTGAGCTGCTTGCTGGTGGGGCTGAGACCGCAAGTGGCATGTTGATAGAACAGGTGACCTCCAAATTGTCTCATAAGGGGCTGGCCTGGGTAACTGCAGGGCTTTGGCCTTGTGGAGTGAGGAATGAGGGCTTAGGTTTCTCTTTTTCAGTCTTTCTTCCACATGGTACCATGGTATCATGGGGGTCTGAGAAGAGAGAAGGGAAAAGAGAGCATTCTTGGTTGAGGGACAGGCATAAGCAAAGGCCCAGAGGCGTGGCCACTGGTGGCAACCCACTAAAGTCAACCTAAGAGGATGTCAAGATGGTTCTCTCTGTCTCAGTTTTGGCATATGCCCTAAGACAATCAAGAAATCTTTTTCTGAAGAAATTTTCAGAGTGCTATGGTGTTTCTCCCCACTGGCCCCATTCACAGAATGAGGTGTGTGTGTGTGTGTGTGTTATCCTAAGCCTAAGAAGAGGGACTTACATCGTCTCTAGAGCTTGGGACACACTGGAGGGGTGACTAGCATGGGCTTAGACATAATTTACAGCTGAGAGGCTGGTAGATGCGGCTGTAACCACACTGAACTTCCAAGGCCAAAGGACTGTGACCAGGAGCCCACATCCCCATGTATCAGGGCCATTTAAAAATGGTTAATTTTACGTATCAGCTTGGCTGGACCATGGTGCCCAGATATCAGTCAAACATTATTCTGGATATTTCTGTGCAGGTGTTTGTGGATGAGATTAGCATTTAATTAATTAATTTATTTATTTATTTTTAAGATTTATTTATTTATGATAGACATAGACAGAGAGAGAGAGAGAGAGAGAGAGAGAGAGAGAGAGAGGCAGAGACACTGGAGGAGGGAGAAGCAGGCTCCATGCTGGGAGCCTGACGTGGGACTCAATCCCGGAACTCCAGGATTGTGCCCTGGGTCAAAGGCAGGTGCCAAACTGCTGGGCCTCCCAGGGATCCCAGAGATTAGCATTTAAATCAGTGGCCGTTGAGTAAAGCAGGTTACTCTCCATAATGTGTGGGTGGGCCTCATCCCATCAGTGGAAGGGCTGAATAAATGAGGAAATTCTAAAAGAAAAAAAAAAGAGGAAATTCTGCAGCAGGTGGCCTCTGGACTTGAACTTCAACATGGGTACTTCTTGGGTCTCCAGCCTGCCAGCTCACCCTACAGATTTTGGACTTGCCAGCCTCCATAATCACATAAGCTAATTCCTTAAAATACATCTCTTTCTGTATATACACACTTTCTATTGCTTGTGTTTTTCTGGAGAACCCTGACTAACACACCACGCACAAGGCTTCCTGCCAGGGTGAGGCCACCTCAGCAGAAAGAGGCTGGAGGGGTACTGCTGGACGCAGATTTGGGAGGCAGCATATGGGTCATTCATGTAAGCATCCGTTGGGTGACCAGTTGGATGACTGGCATTACCTGCACCGAGGGGGCTGCTGTGTCATGTTCCCAGTGGGAATCCAGGGATCCCAAGAAAGCCACTTACTTACTCAGAATGGTTTGTGGGAGAAATAACTCATCAGAAGGTGGGGGCTGTCTCACAGGCTCAGTGAGGAGGCAGGAGCCCAAACTCATCCCTTTTCCATGTCCTTCAGTCTCTTGTGTTTTTCATCATTGCACTTGCCTCAAAATACCTTCCCCATTTATGGGCTCAAGACGAACTATCATCTGTATCTCTTAGTTCAAATTCTCAGGAGAAGTCGGATTTGCTGGTGGTTGGCTGGTGGGCTGCCTCCTCTGGGTCAGGAGCCCCCCTCCCCCTCCACAGTAAGAGAGGCTAGGAGGAGAGGATGCCCCCAAATGCACGGCGTGGGGGGCCGCCCCCTTCCAGAGCTCTGAGTGGAGCAGACTGAGTGGTGGGAGGATTTCCAGCGGTCCTGCAAGGCCGCAGCCTGCAAACCCTGGCGGGTCGGGCTGGAAGATGAGGTTGTGCAGGGCAACTGGAGCTGGATCGTGAAAGGTCTTTAATGCCGTGTCAAGGAGTTTGGACTTTAACTCCTGTAACCAGGACCCGGGGAGTCACATCCAGCAGCAGCAGCAGCGCCACCCCCTCAGGTCACTGCCGAGTGGCCCATTTACCTGGCTAAGCAGTTGGATTTGAAGGGGGCAGGTAGAATGTGTTTTTTTTGATGGACGCTTGAAATGATGCTCGGGCTTTGGAATGATTCACTTCAAGGACTCTTGGCTTTTGTATGTTTCAACTCTCAATTGCAACACTACACTAATGTGGTTTTTTGCATTGAATTAAAATTAATCTAATACTTGACAACTCTGGCTGGATGCCTGCCAAATATGGAGACTGGAGATGCTTCCTGTAAATTCCGCCACGGAGGATTCTTACGATTCAGGGAACATCTCATTTATCTCACTGCTATGCACTCCTGACCCTGATTCCCTAGAGATTCCTTCCGTAAGATCCTCTTGCATAAACGTGAGCATGTTCCATGGCAGTTACTTTTTCAAATCTGTATAATCTCTGGGGACCAGGATCATCCGAGGTGCAGGGAAAGGGTCATTTAGATGAACCAGGTCTGCTCAAAGTCAGTCTTGGATTTTTTCCAGTAATAATCTCTTTCGTCATTAATGGCCTGCTGGGTGAATCTTATTACATCTCCTTAAAATAATTTAGATGCTAATATCTCCCAGTGACCATTATGTGGGGAACGCAGGGCTGGAGGTGGTGGTGAGGGCAGAAAGCTGTCTTAATTCTATGCTCCTTTTCACAGCTGGACACACTCAGCCGATGGTTGGAAAAGCTGCCCTAGCAACTAGGATTTTCATGCCTTTGCCCTTAAAATGCCTTTGATCGCCATCCTCAAAGTTCTACTTTCCCCGATGAGGAGCCAGGACTCTGGGCGAGCCACCTGAGGGGATTCTGGGTGAACGGTGGAAGGGCAATGGTGGTTTTGATCAGATGTGAGCTTGAGGGTGGGCTGGGGGACGCATGAAGGAAGTAGGAAGATCTGGTCTTCTAGAAGTTTGACTTCCAGTTCTAGGTTTATTTATTTTATTTAAGAAATTTTTTAATTTTTAAGTAATCTCTACACCCAACGTGTGGCTCGAACTTACAACTCCGAGATAGAGTCATGTGCTCTACCCACTGAGCCAGCAGGCACCTGCCCAGTTCTAGGTTTATTATGACTAGCTGAATTAGTTCATTCATTCATTCATTCATTCATTCTTCATTCATTCAGCAACTCTTGATGCCTACTCTGTATTGAGTCCAGTGCTGGTTTTGAGAAAGCAGAGACAAGCCATCCTTCCTGCTTCAAGGACATCATAGTCTGTGTGCAACTTTCTCCTTCTTGGGTGTCAGTGTCCTTATGTGCGTAAGGAGGAGGTTGGAGGAAAAGTCCTTAGAGTGCTCTTCCAGGGTCAGTGCTCGGGACCATAAGAGCGCCTTCCTCTCCCTTACTGCACCCCCACGCTTTGCCTCGGGGCTTGCCATCAGTATCTTGCTCTTGAGGAGCTCAGGGTCAGTTGGAGCAGGGTTCCGTGGCCTGGTGTTGGTAAGTGGGCCAACGCATGTTTGTGCAGAGCCCTGTGGCAAAGCTGAGGAGGCAACGAACATCTCTGCTGGGGGAATGTGATTGTGAGGATTCCCATAGGTCCCGACCTCCAGGAATGCCCCGAAAATCCCAGCCCACTTCCAGCTGAGCCTTTAACTACCTTCATTGGATGAGGGGCTGTGTGGCTCTCTCTAGCTCTTAGGAACTCGGTTTCTGATGCAACCCCGGAGAGTAGGCTGATTCTGCACCCAGGTTCTTGATGTTGAGCACCAGGGAATATGCCACCACTTACAAAGAAAGTGATAATGCTGTTGACATTTTTACAGAAATATTTCTTGTTGGATGCTCAAGAGTACGCCTGTGTTGTTTTCTTAGAACAGGAAGGAGTGCGAGGTGTGAGTATAAAGCTTGATTGTGTAGCAGATGGGCCCTGCCAGCCGGGAGGGAGGGGTCAAGGTGGCATCCCAACATTGTCCTGAGGATGCTGTGTCCCTGGCTCCATCTCAGGCCACCCTGAGAACCTCAAGTCTAACAGGTTCATCCCAATACCTCCTGGGAGCTCCTGGCTCTCTTGCTTTGGGTTCTCCCAGAAGCAGAATCCAAGACAAGGTGTATTGGTGGGGATTCAGTTGGAGAGGTGCACCTGCCACCAGGGAGAAGCCAAACACTCTGTGTGTCTCCCCTTGGGGGTTTGCCTAGGCCCCGACTGACAAACTTGGTCTCTGATTCTTCTTCTGGGACACTATATACCTACGTTCAAGGGGGTAGTTATAGGGACCAGACTTCATAGCTTGTGGGAGTGTCCGTGAGGCTGTGGTCACGGTGCCTGCCATTGGGGGCTGAAATCCAGAGGGCAGACAGGAAGGGAAGATGGGTGGAAAGGGAGGGGCGGCAAGGACAAGCTGGAACCCTAGGAGACCTCTCTGCACTTGGGGTATGTTCTTGTGGCCCTCATGGTGGGGTGTGTCCTGCAGAAGCTGGGGTCAGTGTCATGGAGCTCAATGCAGGTGCCTGAGAAGCTGAGGGAAGGTCTAGGGGAAGCGCAGCAGGTGTGGACCTCATGCCACCTGGCCAAGTCCCAGTGTGCGCGAGCTACAAACGGCTGCACTTGCCCACTGCCCTCCAGACCCCCTGCAAAAATTCCTCTGTGGCCAACCTTAGCCAGAAACATCCAGGGAACGGAATTCTGGGAAAGGTAGTGTCACCTAGCCAGGTTGACCCGTTACAGAGTCACTAAACAGGGTGTTAAGGCCCCGTAGTTCATTCAAGAGCAGATTCTAAGAAACACGGGTGGGTGGGGGGTGGGGCAGGGAGGACTGAGTAATGCCACTTCCCCTGTGGGCTCCTGGGACCTGGCCCCCCTGGGAACCCTGGAAGACGGTTATCTCACTTCGTGGCTGAGGACGCTGGGGCACCGTCTCTGTCTACGGTTGAGGGTGGCTTCCAGGCAGAGGAGGGGTTTGTAGAAAGTCGCAGGTGTTGGTGATACACAGCCTTCGGGGCGGGGGGAGGCCGGGGGGCAATGCCGAGTCCTTCTGCACTGGGGTGTGACTTTTATGTTCCCAGCTGCCGGGTGTCCCTCCATTTTCTTGACTTCTTGCTTTGGCCACGGTGGTGGCAGCTTCTTCGTCTCTTGCAGGGCAAGAGTCTACTATGTACCAACGTGTCCCTGTCTGTCTGTCTTCTGGCCTCAACCGAGTGTGGGAGCTGAGCCAGGGGATGTCTGTGGGGGGACACTTTTGTGCTCTTCTCAGAACCAGCCCTCTTTTCTGAGCAAGACCCACTGCCCCTGCCCTAAGGGTTCGCTCTGCTGGGCAGATCCAGGCTCCCCTCCACTCAGGCCGCAGGACCATGACTCGGCCGAGGCTCAGGGCTCCAGAGCACCCCCCACCCCGCAGAATCTCAGCATATGGAGGCTGAAAGGGGCCTGCTCAATCCCCTCAGTTCACAGAGGGAGAAGTCGAGGCCCAGGAAGGAGACAGATCCTCCGGGGGGTCTCACAACTGTTTCACGCGACCCCAGTTTGTCTGAACTTCAGGCCAGTTGATTTTCTACTGTGCTGTGCCGTGCCGTCCACTAGGACAAAGCATCTGAGTGGCTGTTGCGTCAAGAGGGACCTCATCACAGTTTGGGAAGTTTGCAGCTGTTTTTGAGCCTGTTTCAAATCCTTGCATTACAGCCCGATCTTTCTTTCCTTCGTGGGCAGGTTCACAGATGTGCCCTTAGATATAGTTCCTCTAAACAGGAAGGGCAGCAACTTCAGACTTGGGGAGCCTGGGGTCAGGTTCCAGCTCTCTGCCTGCATGTCTTTGGGAAAATGATTTAAACTTATGTGCCCCATTTCCTTGTCTGAAGAAGGAGGATAAGAAAACACACCTCTGATGCCCGTTGCGTGGATTCAGTGTGTGGTTGTGCGCAGGACGCAGTAACTGTTGGGTAAGCAGTGATGGTGACTGTTGTCACGGTTATTGCTGGCTTCAAGGCCGTCTGCCTCCTTGATTGGGGCAGCTGGTCATGCTGCCTGTGTAAGTCTTTTTATTTTATTTTTTAAAGATTGTATTTATTTATTTAACATAGAGAGCATGAGAGAGGGAGGGCACAAACAGGGAGAGCAGCAGGCAGAGGGAGAGGGAGAAGCAGGGTCCCCACTGAGCAGAGAGGACCCCAGGATCAAGACCTCAGCCAAAGGCAGAGGCTTAACGGCCTGAGCCACCCAGGCGCCCTGTGTAAGCCTGTCTAATTCAGGGGTTCATTAGAAGCCCCGCTTTCAACCCTGCCAGCCCCCGGTAATAAAATGGAAACTTTGACCTCTGCTCGTTTTATTCTTTTGTATTCCTTTCCATTAGTTCAGAGCCTGAACCAGGAGACAGGGGTATTTATTGAGGCTGCTCAAGCCCCACTAATGTCTAGTATGGACGGTGTTGAAAATTCAGAGAAGAAAAAGAACAAAAATCTGCCCGTAGTTGTGTCACCTGGCACTGACCTTCGTCAGATCTTTCCGTGTGGGTATATATATATATTTTTGACAGAAGTTGCATTATGTACTTTTTTCACTCAAAGATAGAATGGATTCCTTTTCAAGAAATATTTTTTCTTGGCATGATTGTTGGCTGAATGTTATTCAAATGCATGGGTGTCCGGTGATGTATCCCACCAGTCTCCTGCTGGTGATGGGCCGGGATCTCTTGTGTTTGTCCGCAGATCCGGTCTTCACCCTTTTCACCTGCTCTGGACGTCCAGGGACCCACCAACAGGCTCCCGGGGGGACAGAGGGCAGGGCAGGCTGCATTCATTGCTCTTGATGAGGAGGAGAGGGATGGGCTGGGTGAGGCAGGGCTGTTCCTTCCTCAACTCACCCCCATCAGAGCAGGGGGGCAAGGGGGCCTAGCAAATAATGACGCCCCAGGAGTATTTAGATAAACTTCCCTTGTGTAGAACCAAAAGATGTGGGGGAGGAAAAAACCCCAACCCATGTAAAATAAGTCAAAGCACCGTCACACAGCTTATCTTGCTTCATCCTTAGGCTAAAACGGAGAGGCAGGTAATGTTTTTTTGGTTCCCATGTTACAGGTAAGAGTGAGGCTCAGACAAATTAAGGAACTGGCCCAAAGTCACACAGCTAGAGGGTCACAAGGTTGGGACCAGAAGCCGTCGCTCCTGACCCCCCTGGCCCCACTCTGCTCCGACTGGGAACCTGTTTGAGTGTTTTTAAATGTTTGAGGTAAGGTTGCCAAAGGGTGATGGGCCTGAGAACCGCCGGGGGGGGGGGGGAGCAGGGAAGGCAGCTCCTGATCGGGATCTGTGAGGGTGCCCACCGCAGCCCCTCTCTGCTTCCTCTCACTTTCCCCAAGTGCCCCTGCGAGCTGCCCACCTCTCTGCCTTTGCACCTGCTGTTCCCTCTTCCCAGGATGCCTTCCCTGCCTATCGTCCCGGGTGGAAACGTTCTGTTCTCAAGGGAAACTCTGAGATGCTCTCTTCCCCCACAAAGCCTGTCTTCACCCCCCAGAACTGCCACGTGTTCTCTCCCTCCTCTGTCATTTCTCTGTGGAGCTGGACCATGCACCTCCAGGGGCCTCCGGCGGAAACTGTCCCCCAGCTTCCGCAGCAGCTCGCCCTTAGAGGGTGTGCAGCTGTTTGTCAAATCGCATCAGAAGCAAGGAATTTTTGCCTTTTGACATTGCCCTTGCATCCCAAGATTTGGAGGCTCTGGATCCGTCTGCTGCGAGTCTGCAGCCGCGATTCTGGGGGGGCCCCCACCTTCCCTCCACGCAGAGCCACGAGCTGCTGGCCCGGCGTGCACAGTCTCCGGGATATCTTTCTCCTGCCCCTTCGCCCCATCCTTCTCCACCTGCCTGGCCCTCCAGGCATCAGGCATCAGGGAGCGGTGCTGTGTGACAAAGGACGCCCAGGCCTAGTGGCTTCAGGTGATGCTTTATTGTTTCTTATGCTTCGGTGGCTCGACCGCGCCCCCGGTGCCCTAACAGAGGTGACTCAAGAGCCCGAGAGGGCCGTGGTCTTCCTTGAGCCTCTCCCCATGGCAGCTGGCCTCCAGAGGGACAAAGAGAAGCTGCTCAGGCTCTTGAAGGCTGCATCCCATGGTCAGAGCAAACCGCAGGTGCACCCGGATTCAGGGAGGGGAACTAGCGTCAGCCTCTTGACATGCTGAGCAGCCTGTGCGTGGAGGGGCTGGAGGAACTGTTGGTGGTCATGTTTAAATCAGCTCTCCCCCTTCTACCACCCTAAGTCCGGCTTCCTTCAGCCCCCCAGGGGTCCCACGCTTCAGTCTCTTCCCCCTCTGCCCATTCCCCAGCCAGAGGGATCACTCCAGAGTGCAAATATGGCCACATGCTCACCTAACCTCACCTCATTGACAGTTTGCCAGGTGTGCCACGATTCTTAGTGGCCTAGATTTCTCCCTCAGCCTAGGATGCCCTCCTCGGCCACTATGGTGCACTCCTCTTCGCGCTTCGGGCTCCTGCTCAAAGGCTACCTCTGCCCCAAAGCTGAGGGAGTTGGTTCTCCTACAGCTTCTAGAATTGTGTGAGTCTAGGCAGCCCACATCCCACCAGGGGACGGTTGCCAAGCTACTCAGTTCATTGCTTTGAAGGTTTTCCACACGTTCCTATTTCTGAAATCAGGATGCATTTGTCACCCGGCGAGACGCTGTCACTGTCACCGTGGGAGAGGGACAGCCGTGATGTGGTCACCACTGCCTGCGGGGGCCAGCCAGTGATTGGGACACCCATCCCTCCTTGGAAAAGTCACAAGCCAGTTAGGGGCCATTTGAGGAGAGAATGGGCGGTGGGTTCTCGTCTGTAATCTTCAGTGGACAGCCTTCTGGTAAGACCAGGAAAGTCCAGAATTGGAACTTGCAAAAGTGGGTGTGAGCAGCTGGGAAGAGAGTCCCGGAGATGGTGGTGGAGGAGTCTTTGAAGGATGCACCATCATCTACACGCCTGGTGTCATGGGGATGGTGTTAGTGACAAGAGCCTGGCCGTGGACCGGGCTCAGTAGAAAAGAGAATCAGAAGAGTTGGACTCCGAATGCATTTTGGAGACCTCAAGCAATTAGTTTTGCTTAGGGTTTTCTTTTTATGTGTATGCCCAAGAGTGATATATAATTTAAAAAAATATCTAATTAGGTTGAATGGAGCTCTTTTGATGAGAATAAAATAAACATTCTGTGATAGAAAGTATTGTATCTTAGTTGCATTTTCTTTCTTTTTAGTAAATTAGTAATTACCATCTAAGAATCAGTGCTACCATATATTAAAGGAAATATGGTAAATACCTGGGCAAGTGTTAGGATCCCCCCCCCCCCCCCCCGCCAGTTGAGCCCCCAAGGGCAGGGAGAGGGCCACTCCTGTGACTTGGTATCCCTAAATTTGTCGTGTGAATAAGCTTAACTGTATTCCTACAGGAAGAGATGAGGAGGCTCTGAGCGGTCCGAGGACTTGCCCAATGTCACCCTCAAGAATTGGGATTCAAACTTGAATCTCTTTGGATGCCAAGATCAGTGCTTTTCCCATGACACATATCAGTTAGGTTACTTTTAGTTCTATGGAATAAAAGACCCAACCAAAAAAAGTTTAGGCAAGATGGATAGTTTAGTGTTCTATCATAAGAAACCTGGATTTAGGACAGTTTCAGAAATTGGTTATGTCTGCCACTTGGCACTTCCCTCATCAGGGACTCAAGTGTTTTCCATCTTTTGTCAGCTGTTTCCCTCATGGTCGCAAGGTGGCTGCAGGAGCTCCAGGCATCTCTCTTTAAGATCAAAGATCCCAGAAGTCCTCTGGTGGATGCCCTGCTTATGTCTCATGGGCTAGAATAGCATCTTGTGCCCATTCCTAAAACAATCATTGCCCAGAGGGTTAGGATGACCTCACTTGGCTTAGACCAATCAGAATATCCTTGCATGAGTCTGTGACATCCTGATACAAATGAATAAATAAATAAATAAATAAATAAATAAATAAATAAATAATAAACTGGGCTTCTGTAAACTGGGGTGGTGGTCGGTGGCATCAGAGGACTCACAGAGAGGGCTGCACCATGCCTGGATGTGCTGCATTACCTAAGCAGCCTCACATCTTTGAGGAACAGCAGAAAATATCTAGAGACCTTTACCAGCTTCTCTGCTTTCTGTCTGTATCCTGGAGAGGCCTGGTTTGGCCTAGCCAAACTGACTGTGCTGCCGCTGCCCTGAGCTCACCTCCTGGGTGTGTGTGTGTGGGGGGGCTTCCCTCTCTTGGGCCCAAACATTTTAGAGAATGAAATCTTCATTTCCCCTGTCTGTGCCCTCCCCCCCCCCCCGCCCCCGTCTGGGCGATCACATGCGTCTCTAACCTTCCTTATCTTCCTGGCTTACACACTTGACAAGTGAAAATTTTACTTCCCTTCTCCAGCTCAGATAACAGGTGATGTGGGAGGTTTAGCTTCCTTAGGAGTGTTTGCTTGGGGCTTCATGTGAATATATTTTAAGGGTTTCAAGATGAAACTACTTCTCCTTCCACTTCAGAGAGGCAGTTTCATGTTCATTTTATTTCTCAGTAAACTTGGGCTTGGACGCAGAAGATCCTAGCTGACCATTTGGATCTTCCCAGGAGGCAGGGTACGGGGTTGGTTAAAAGCCCAGTCTCTGATTTCAGACCTGAATTGAGTTCTCAGTGCTGTCGCTCATTAGCTGTGTGACCTTGGACAAATTGCTTCAGCTCTCTGATCCCCAGATTCCTCAACCAGGGCTGGGGATGGCCTCTGCTCCTAATGTCGCTGTGAGGATTAAATGAGGCACCGTGAAATGCCTGGCACTTAGAAACATGCCTAAGTGCCCCTTCTTCTTAGTGTCCCTGGAGACGGTCTCAGGGCCTCTGTTGGCTCAGCTGAGAAAGGGGAGGCAGTTCTTACAAGACCAGAACTTCCCTTTCTTCCTTCTTTCCTTCTTCTCCTCCTTCCTTTCTTTCTTCATTCGATATTTATTAGTCTCCTTTAGGAAAAAGATGCCAATGGGCTTGGAGTTAGGAATACAACACAGTGAAGAGCAAAGCAGATGCCGTCTCTGCCCTCCTGGGGCTTACAGTCCAGCAAGGGAGACAGATTATATATATATATATATAATGTCAAGAGCAAACTCAGTAAGGGTTCCAGAAGGGAAATGGGGGCATCATAGAAGGGAAAAGAGGGAGCTCCCCTGGGACCCGGGGTGGGAGAGGAGAGTGATAGTTAGGGAAGGCCTCTGATGAATACTGATGTTTAAGCCGAGCCCTAAGGGATTACAGTAGTTAGCAGAGGTTGGGGAACCGTGTTAGGGTAGAGGGAGCAGCATGTGCAAAGGTCCAGAGGTGAGAGAGGGGTGCACGTTTAGACCAGCTGAAAGAAACACATTTTGGCTGTGTGGGAGGGCTGTAAGACTCAACCAGGGACGACCCTCTGGGCCGTATGAAGGAGTTCCATTGTTTTCTAAAATGATGGCCAGTTTTGAAAGGGTCTTAAGCTCAGGTGTGCATTCGACAGGTTTCTCCTGGTTGCCTCATGGGGACTGGATGGAGTGAGAGGCAGTGGTAGGAGGAGGGAGAGAGAGAACTTAGGTGGCCTGTGTGGCAGTGCAGGTGGGGAGTGATGGGTGTGTGGCCTAGGGTGGGGCAGCTGAGCTGTCACCTGAGTCCAGGTGAGTGACGGTGAGGAGACCGCTGTGGCTGCTTCTCTGGCATCCTGGGCTGGGCTGCAATTTGCAGGGCTGGTTGGATGTTCGGGCTTGAAAACTCCCAGATTCCAGGACTCGTTCGCTGGGTTAGGGTCCCGCAGGCCATCTTGTGGAGGGAAGGGGTTCAGGTGGCTTCTCAGGGGCTATATTTACCTTGAGTGTTGAACTAGGTCGACGTTGGTACCAAGTGGTAAGCCTTGCGGGTGCGCACCTTTGTCTGAGTTCTGCTCCCTACGAGGAGAGTCTCATTTCCTTCATCTGGGAAGTGGGATTGGTGACAACTCCTGCCCCTTAGGACGGAGTGAGGTAGAGCCTGCAGAGTGCTGGGCCAGTGCTCGGTGACCAGCTGGGCCTGCTATCATTTCTGCTGTTAGAAAGGCGGATACCGTGGCCTGGTCTGTGTGTGTCTGTGCATCGAGGGGGCGCTGGGCTGACCGCTGAGTCCCTTAGTACCCATAGCATAAGCGAGTTTTGTCCTGGGAGCTTGTGATGGTCAAAGGCCAGACTCCAACCCATCGCTCTTAGGGGATGTGCGCTGGGTTAGTAGACAGACTGTTAACCAGAGGTCAGCAGCCTTGGGTTCTAGCATCAGAGCCCTTACCTGACCTGGAGAAAATTCTTTCCTCGCTTCGTTCAGTTCCCTCATCTGAGCAGCAGAACAGGTAACTGCCACCCTGCTGTGTACTCTGTAGATTTATCCTCCCTCTTCTTAGGGGTCACATCATCTCTAGGGGGAGCTGGTGCCCGTGCTGAGAGGCAGGTTTGGAAGGTCCATCCTGCTCTCACTTGCAAACCTTCCTCAAACCTCAGAGATCTCCCACAAGGTCATAAGGGCATGCTGGAGTCCTGGCCATCAGTGGCGTCTCTCCTCCTCTGAACGCAGTCCTGAGGAGTTGGGGCATTTTCCTGGGGTCTCCACTGCAAAAGGAGGGAGAAGAGGGGGCCCTGAGTGTGGCTAAAACACCAACATGTCAGCAGGGCCTGAGGTGCCTCACCACTCACCTGCAACTCCCACGCCACCCGCTCCCTTCCCCAGGTGCCACACTCAGTGTTCCAGCTCCACGGGAACCCCAAGAGTGCTCTCCTACCTGCAGCCCTTTGCTCAGGTTCCATGACTGCCTGGCTTCTTGTTCCTCCAGTGTCACTTCATGAACTCCTACTCAGGTAAAGGCCAAACTCAAATGCCACCTCTACTCAGAAGCCTCCCTTGACTGACCCATGGAGCCAGCATTGCTCTCCCTTGCTGTCTGAGAGCCAGTGCTCCAGGCAGTGACTGGGGAGCATTTCCTGCAATTTTTGGTTCACTTTCACCTCCACTAGGCTGAGGACTCCCTGAGTGTAGGATGGTGCTGGCCTGTTGCCCTTATTCCCTGGGTGCAAGGGTAGGTCCTCAATGGCTGTCAGCACTGACCCAAGCATCCTCTGGGCCTCTCAGCCTTTGGGGGCACATGGGGTCCTCTTACCAGGTAGACCTGGCTCTCCTGTGCCAATAGCCCTTGACTGTAGAACTATGAGGACTCAGGCCCTGTCTTTTCTGACAGGCCGAGGGGCTTCAGCAGATAATCAGACTGTCGTGCTGCATTCCCATGATGTCTTCCAGCTTTTCCTAACACAGGGCTGCAGCAGCTACTACTTCTGCCTCCCACCCTGCCCCTTTCCCAGCAGTGCTGTGGGTGCTCTACTGTGCTGCTCTTCTCTGGAGGCCGCCATCCCTATCCCGTTGGGACTGTACTGGTCACTTGGCTGCCAATTGTGGGAGAATTTTGTCCCCCTTGTCGTGTTTTGCTTTTTCAGAGGAGCCTCAAAGCAGGGGTGCTTGGGTGCCAAGGTTCTACAGCTCCTGTGGTGTTAGGCCTCACAGCCTCCCCCACTCCTCTGGGTGGCTGGACAGGGCAGGTGGGAGCAGCAGCCACCCAGAAACACCACTCCTTCCTGGTCCTCAGGCCCTTCCCCAGGGTTGATTCTCTCCCAGGACCCCATGGGTTCTCCTTGGGATTTGACTTTGGTGGAGCTCCAGACTCCTAGGCATGCCTGGAGACAGTTTGTATAGTTATGCCCTGGGGGAGCTGACAGTCTTTGAGTTCTTTTCCAGAAGTCTCCTCAACTGCTGTGTTAATCAGTTGATGCAAAGTGTGTGTGTGTGTGTGTGTGTGTAGGGTCCCTGCTCACACACCCAGGCTCTGCTTAGGATCTGCTGGAGCAACCCGCTACTGTTGAGTGAATGAACACACAGGTCCCTGCCCTGGTTTCTCGGGGATGCTGTCTGAACAGCTGGTGTGAGAGTGCAGGGGCTGGGCTGGGGTGGGGTGGGGTGAAGGGGATGTTACTGGTTTTAATTGGCACCTTTACTGTAGGCTCTGTTTACATTCTTTCAGGCACTTACTATCTGGGAACACTCGGGCCGATTACATAACTCCTCGGAGCCTTGGTTTCCTCTGGTGGAAGACAGATGCACGAGCAGTGTGGCCTGTGCAGTCTCTGTGTGTGCTGCCCGACGCCCTGCTTACCTACTAGGGCAGTGGTGGGGAGAAAACGGGTTACTCTGGGGGCAGAGGTTTCCTGGTGAAACACTCTTGCATGGAGAGGTCTGGCTTGGGGACAAAATTAGGACTGTGGGGCCAGGAAGAGAGCGGATGACATGGAGGTAAGAAGCCAAAGGAGGGGTATGGGAGGGCAGCAAGCAATGGCTCAGGGATCTGTCCAATGGTGGCTGAGTCCCACTAACCCTGAGTCCCAGGCAGAGGGAGGGAGGAGCAGACGAGGAAGGCGGGGCTTCTCCAGCTTCTCCAGGAGAGGAGCGAAGACCCAGGCTGTTCTGTGGCATCTCCATCTCTTCCATCTCCTGGCCTCTGTGTCTCCTGAGGCAGCTTGGGGTGGGGTGGGGGGAGCTCACCTGCACCCACCTCCAGGCCCCTCCCATTCCGTGGTCCTCAACTGACTCTCTGGCTCTGGGCTGTCTGCAATGAGCGGGGGAAGCCGGGGCAGATTATTTTGGGGAGTTTGGTCTAATTCTGTTCATTGATCAAAACCATTTTTTCCTAATTTAGTCAGATGATTTCCTTAAGAACATTCGTGTTTCTACAAATGAGAGCACTTGCATAATCTATTCCATTGTGGCATCCCTCCACCCTCCATCCCCACCCGCACCTGCCCCGCCTGCCCGCACCCACCCCTCTCCGCCTCCAGGAAGCCACACAGCTTCCGGGCTAATTTGATCAAGATGAGTAAAAGCAAAACCATCTGGTTTCCTTCGACAGCTGATTCCAGAATCGCTATTGTAAGAGACCTGTCTTCCAGGTGGGCCTGCCATGTGAGGGGGTGTCTCTCTTTGCCGAGATGAAAGGGCTCGGCCTGCTACAGAATACCTCTGCGCAGGCATCAAGCTTCCAGTGAATCACATCAAAGGCCTCCCTGCCAGCGCTGGCCCCTTCCAGCTGGGGGAAAATGGGCTCATTAGAAGCAGGAAGAGTACATTGTTTACATTAGGCGGTGCTGATTTACAAGCCGGAGCCTCCATTCCCCTGCTCACCTCCGCGCTGCTGGCTGGGGAGAGCCCTCCACTTGCCTGGAAAGGCTCCTTTGAAGGTGCGCAGCCTCCTGCAAAGGAGGCTGTGACGGCGGCGCTCCCCCCCCCCCTGCTCGCCCTTCCTCCGCTAATTAGGTTGTTACCAATTGAGCAATATCTGGGGCTTGGGTAGAGACTAGCAGGGGGACTGTCGGCGAAGGCCTCTGCATAATTGTGTTGATTAAGAGGTACAAGGCTGGAAATGTTGTCTTCCTTCAAGATCAAGTCCCTGCGCTCGTGGGAGCCTTGATTTTTCTGGGCCAATTTGTTTGTGTTGGCCTAATTGCTCAGGAAGGGCATTTCCCCCGGATGCTTCAGGTCCGAGGGTTTGGTGTAGTTCTGCAGCCCAGGCTGCCAGGACGCCCGGGGCTTGGGTGGGGGGCGTCCTGGGGGCTGGTGGCTTCTCCCAGAGGGGTGTCTCCCTGTGGGACAACTTTGGTGCCCTTCGGGGGGTGGGGGAGCAGGTGGGGTGCCTGCACAGGCCAACTCAGTGTATTCTCCCCCCCCCCCCAGGGCAGGATAAACAAAATGTTCACTGGGCTCGGGGTTCTGGACTCCCCTTTAAAAGCCACCCTATTAAAAAGAAAAAAATAAAAGCCACTCTATTGGGCAGCCCGGGTTGCCAAGTGGTTAGCGCCGCCTTCAGCCCAGGTCGTGACCCTGGAGTCCTGGCATCGAGTCCCACGTCGGGCTCCCTGCATGGAGCCTGCTCCTCCCTCTGTGTCTCTGCCTCTCTCTCTCTCTCTCTCTCTCTCTCTGTGTCTCTCATGAATAAATAAATAAAAGCCATCCTATTTGGGGCCCTGGAGAAAATTCAAAGAAAGTTAAGAACTCCAGCTCTAATCATATTTAAAGTTTTTTTTTTTTTTTGGGGGGGGGGGAGGGTGTGCGGAAATCTCACGTGGCTCCCAGCAGCCGGCGCATCCTCATCCAGGACCGAAAGGCCATCTCCTGTTTCCAGCCTCCCTTGCAGCTAGGCGGGCCATGTGACTAGTTCTGGCCAATAGGTTTTTTTTTTTTTTTAAATTTTTATTTATTTATGATAGAGAGAGAGAGAGAGAGAGAGAGGCAGAGACACAGGCAGAGGGAGAAGCAGGCTCCATGCACCGGGAGCCCGACGTGGGATTCGATCCGGGGTCTCCAGGATCACGCCCTGGGCCAAAGGCAGGCGCCAAACCGCTGCGCCACCCAGGGATCCCTGGCCAATAGGTTTTGAGAGGAAGTGACGTACGTCACCGCGCTAACGGAGTCGACGGCCGGAACGGCCCGCCGTCTTTGTTTTTGCCTCTGCCACTGAGACCTCGGAGGCGAAGGCTGGGGGCGGCGGCAGGCCGTGCGACCCAGGCCTGACCTGGTGAGAAGCAAACCTTTATTGCTTTATGCCCCCGGGGTTTCGTGGTTAAGTTCTTCCTGCGGCCTAGTGACCTTCTAGTGGCCCGTCCCGACCCATACAGGGACCCACCCAGTGCTGCCGGCGCTGGTTTGTCCGGACATGGCTGACGTAAGAAAGGGAAACCGCCTTCCCGGACTTGCCGTTGTGCCTTTCAGTTTTACCTTGGACCTGTCAGCCTTCCTCTGGAGCAACAGGAGGGCTTGTCGGCCTGGGTCCTGTGCCTACCCCCTCCCCTGCCAATCACGGAGCCCGCTGGCATCGGGACGTTTTGATTGGTCAACCTGGGCTGGGGGGGTGGGGGCCATATGATTGACAGTCCCATCCGGGGCGCGGGGCTGTTGGGGAAAAGAGAGGACCCTGAGCAGCTGGAGATTTCTATTGCAGGTGCTGTTCCTTGGACCGCTGTGCACCGAGAGCCTCGAGTGGCTCAGGGGCTTCTAGAAGACCGTACCGCCAAGGCCCCGGGGGAGCTGCCCGGCCAGGGACAAAGGATGGCTGTGTGTGTGAGTGGGTCGGTGGTGATCGGATGGACTCACCCTACCTGCTTGCGGCCAGACGTGTGGCAGGCGAAGGGATATCGCTTGCGTTGATGGTGGAGAGGCAGGAGCTCTGGAATCAAGGCGTGGATGTGGGTGCTGGGAACGGGGAAGCGGAGGAGGCCTGGGAGGGTGCACTGGTGGGGATGGTGGAGCTCACCTGCCTGCCTCACCGGCGGAGAGGGACCTCGTGGCCTCTCATTCCCCGCAGGGCTTCTTCCGTCTCTTTCTCCACAGCCTGACTTTTGGTCACACGTCTTTTTGGCACAAAGCCCCTTGTGGTTGTTTCAGAATGGTGGGAGCATCCGCCCTGAGTCTCCTGACCTCGCAGCTCCGCTCCCACAGCTAACGCCACAGGCTCTGGGGTCTTCCATCCCAGAAATCTCCGGAGGAGATAATAGGGTCGGCCCAGCCTGGGTCAGGTGTCTGTGGGTGGCCAATCAGCTGCGGAGGCCTTCAAGGACACGTGGCACTTCGGGAGGCCTCAGTTTTCTAGCTGTAAAGAGATAGTCAAACGGTATGCTCTCTGGGGTGCCTGGTGCCTCTGATGATGGGAAGTGGTGTGTGGTACGGTGGTCAGGAGTGCCTGCTTTGAAGTCAGATAGCCCTGGGCGTGAATCTCAGCATCCCACCAATTAGTGGTGTGAGTTTGGGAAAGTAATTTGACTTCTCTGAGTTGCAGTTTTCTTATCTGTAAAATGAGGGTAGTAGTGGTACCTCTTTTAGAGTTTTTAAAACAATTTATTTATTATTATTATCTTTAAAATTTATTCACAGAGGCAGAGACCCAAGCAGAGAGAGAAGCAGGCTCCATGCAAGGAGCCCGACTTGGGACTCGATCCCTGGACCCCAGGATCACACCCTGGGCTGAAGGCAGATGCTTGACCAACTGAGCCACCCAGGCTGCCCGAGTTTTTACTTAAAAAACAAAAAACAAATAAACAACAAAAACAAAGATTAACTAAGATGATGCACATAAAGCATTTAAGCTGCAGTTGGTACATAGCAAATGCTCAACAAATTTAGGTATATAAAAAAAATCTATGGTTTTATTTATTTATTTATTTATTTATTTATTTATTTATTTATTTATTTATAAGATTTTTATTTATTCATTCATGAGAGACAGACAGGGAGAGAGAGAGAGAGGGAGGCAGGGACACAGGCAGAGGGAGAAACAGGCTCCATGCAGGGAGCCTGATGTGGGACTCCATGCCAGGACTCCAGGATCACGCCCTGGGCTGAAGGTGGCGCTAAACCGCTGAGCCACCCGGGTTGCCCAAATCTATGGTTTTTAAAGCTATTTTTCCCAGTAGTCTTTTCTGAAGACTTGGGTTGTGTTTTCACAGTGATGTCCTTTGGAGAGTAATATTTGGATCTGGAGGAGGCTGGGGAGAAAGGGAGGATGCCAGTGTGGAAATCCACTGCGTTCTTCTGACTCTGGTGGGCTCAGGGATGATGCTTGGCGGTGAATTTAGGCAAAGGCGTGGCTAATGGGGCAACTGGGCATAGGCCAAGTGGCCAGGGTGACTCAAAGCCCTGGGTCTAAAGTGTGACCACTTATAGGACACTGGCCCTGGTGGTCCTGGGAGGGCCAGTGGGTTGGGTGAGAGGAAGGCAGGTGGTGAGTGGACTCCTGTAGGTGGCTGATGCCCTGGAAGCTCTGTTGAGATGTGACTGTGCTGTGGCACATGTGCAAGACTGTCTCCCATGAGTAGGAGGCAGGGAGGAAGGATTTAAGCAAGGGCGAGGCCCAGGCCACCAGATGCAATCACAGTGCTGGGGCAGGAAACTGAGGTTCTAGGCCAAGCAGTAGCTAGGTCTCTGAGGCCTGAGAGGGGCCAGCCTGGGGTGGGAGGTGGTCTGGGTTCCAGAACCTCTGAGCAGCAGTAGAGCCCATTGATTCTGGCTGAGCCACTGGCGTCAGGGCTGCAGCTCTGGCTTTGTGCCCACTCTTGGAGCTGCCTCAGACACCCATCCCAGCCAGGATTGCTGCAGGGACCAGAGCCAGGGGGAGATGCTGTGCAAGTGGGAGCCCCAGTGGGCCCAGGTGCGAAGCAGAGGGAGAAGAAATGAACAGATCGACCTGCAGAATAATTGAAAGTGGTAGTTCTAGCAAAGACGCAGGGCTTGTGTTGGGATGTTCGAGGTCAGAGCAAGCATTAAGAAGCTATACGAGGGCAGTTGGCCCAAGGGAAAGACACAGTCTGGCCAACTCCCAAGCCATCAGATGGTCTCAGCATCAACACTAACTTTCATCCGTTGGACATTTACTATGTGTTCTTATTGTGCCAAGAGAGCACTTTGTGTATGTTATCGTGAATCCTGACATTGACCTTGAGACACGGGGATCATCACCCCCTTTTGTGTGTCTGAAGAATTTGGCTCAGAGAGGTAAAGTCACTTACTCAAGATCACACAGCTAGTAGCTGGTGGAGGCGGGATTTGAACCCACCCCCAGCTAGCTGTAGAGCACAGGCTTCTGGCGGCTGCTCCTGCCCTTGCCCACAGTGCTCCAGTCGTGTTGCTTTCCTTTCTACTCCCTGATTGTCTGAAGGGCCCAAGGCCTTGACACATACCCTTCCTTAGGTCTGCAGTGCCCCATTCCCGCCCATCCTGGGTCCCAGTATAAAGCCGCTTCCCTGAGGAAGTCTTACCCCCAGTCTGTTCTATGTCTCTTGGCTGTGATTCCTCAGCATCTCCTCTCCTCCTTGGAGCTGCTGTTACATATTTTTATTTGTAGTAATTTATGTCCAGTTGGTTTTCTCCACAGGAAGAAAATACCATGAGGTTCAGGAGGGCAGGGACAGGGACAGGCTTTTGGATTTTGTTTCTTTTTGTCACAGCTCTATTTCCAGTGCCAGGGACAGGAAACCTCACACATATTTGCTCTCTCATATCTGGTACCCAGTTCCATCCTTGCTGGCTCTGGGAGCCTCTCTGTGGCCTTGGTATCCTAGCTTCTTACCCACAGCTTGGCTCTGGAGGGGAGTCTTGTGCTGACAGGTGGACTGGGCACCAGCCCTGCATCCCCAGGGCTATGTCCCTGCCAGAGGAGGAGGGGCAGACCCCTGGATGTTTGCACAGCTGGTATTTCCCCTGGACTCCTTCACTGGAGGCATGGAGCAGAGGCCCGGGGCTTGGCTCACCTTTAGGCTGTAACCCATCTCCTTTGGCTGACACACACTGCCCGTGTGACTTGGAGACAAAGATGCGGTGGCTGGGCGAGAGAAATTGCGTGCTGACATTTTACACCGAGAGGGTCTGTGACCGGCTCAGGCAGGAGACAGTAATGTTATTAAGTCAGTTTTTAAACTGGACAACATTCTTGACATTTCGGCCGAGATGCCCGAGCATGAAAAGCTTCTCCCTTCCTGTTGTGCATCTGCAAACAGTAACTCTGTAGCAATATGACTTGACTTAAAAGCCTGGGGCAGTTTGCTCATAATTCTAATAACCATCCAGAATTAGATCACTTCACATTCACCTTATTTCTTCCCTCATTCATCTTCTGGTCAGGTCATTAGGAACTCCCTGATTCTTCCCCCAACCTCAGCGTTCTATTATTTATATATTATACACATTTCTCTATAGAGTCCCTGGGAAGATTTAAAATGGCCACAGAGGATGGACTTTCTGCCCTAATGACAGCTTGGGAAACCACCTTTTCTCTATTCACAGATTCATTTTGATCCATTGAGATTTTTAAAACTTCCAGCTAAAAATATTGCACAGGGGTTTCTATCTGGGGTCCCAGTGAGTGTGGGACAGGTCAAGGGGATGAACCAGTGACCACAGCTTGACAAGAGGGTAAGGGAGGTGGGTCAGATGTTGTGCAAAGCCTTCTATGACCCTAAATGGGCTCTTGGATGTCACCATGTTGCTGTGGCCCTCTTGTGGTTTTAATGTGCCCATGTCAGCTTGATTTGACAGGTTGGAAAACCACCATTTAAAGATGACATTTGGGGTACTTGCGTGGCTCAGTTGGTTAGACATTCTCCTTTGGCTCGGGTCATGATCCCAGGGTCCTGGGATTAGGCCCTACACTGGGCTCCCCACTCAGCGGGGAATCTGATTCTACCTCTCCCTGCTGCTCCCCCTGCTTGTATTCTATGTCTCTTTGTGTCAAATAAATATGTAAAATCTTTTTTTTTAAAGACTTTATTTATTCATGAGAGATGAGAGAGAGAGAATGAGAGAGAGGCAGAGACACAGGCAGAGGGAGAAGCAGGTTCCATGCAGGGAGCCTGAAGTGGGACTCGATCCCTGGACTCCAGGATCACGCCCTGGGGCGAAGGCAGGCACTAAACTGGCTGAGCCACCCAGGGATCCCCTAAATATGTAAAATCTTAAAAAAAAAAAAAGACATTTATCGGTGTGCCTGGGTGGGTCAGTCGCTTAAATCTGTGTCTTTGGCTCAGGTCATGATCTTAGAGTCCTGGGACTCTAGCCCCATGTGTTGGGGCTCCCTGCTCAGCCTGGAGTCTGCTTCTCCCTCTCCCTCCGCCCCTCCTCCCTACTTGTGCTTTCTCTCTCTCTCTCTCTCTCTCTCTCTCTCTCCCTCTCCCCCTCCCTCCCTCCCTCCCCCCTCTCTCCCCTCTCCCTGTCAAATATTTATTTGATAAGATAAAAATCTTAAAGATGACATTTATCTTCATTTGTTTTTCCTGACAACAAAAGAAATACTTGCTCACTGTAAATAACTCAAACCCCACAAAGATACATAATGTAGAAAGTGAAGGTCCCTTGTAATCCTGCTACTCCTGAAGATGATAGTACTGTGCATTATACCCTAGATGTTTTTCCTACACATATATCAACAGAAGTAAGAATATATAATTATATATAATTATTTTGTTGTAAAAAACGTGTGCCACAAACATTCTGGATCCACACTCCATTTCTGATTACTTAATTTCAGTAAACTCTTGGGCTGAGGGCTGGAGTTTGGTTCAGAATTAGGTAAGGATGTCCATCACCCACTCTGCTGGTACTAAAGGAAGTACCTTGTGCTTTAGCCCATGCCAGAGTGTCCTTCCATCTGGAGGCCAAATCCTGGGCCTCTGCTGGTGCCCTGTGCCTCCCATGGGCAGCAACCTCTCTCTCTGCTGCTTTCCTCCAGAGAGGGTCCCTGGATCCCCCACCTTGGACCCCTCCCATTCTGCTGAAGTACAGAAGAAGGCGAGGTAGAAGGAGCAAGGCGCCTCTGAGGTTTAGCATAGACCTAACATTTCCCAGTGTCCAGCTTTTTTTTTTCTTTGAGAGTTGGTCTCCGCAGATGGTCTAAATATTCGTGTCTCCCAGCAATTCCCATGTTAAAAATCCTGACGCCCAGTGTGATGATATTAAGAGGTGGGGCCCTTGGGGCCCTTAGGCCCTGAGCACTGGTCCCTCCTGATGGGATTAGCATCTCAGAAAAGAGGTCTGAGAGAGCTCCCTCTGCCCTTCTGTCCTGTGAGGGCACTGTGAGGAGGAACTGGCCATGAACCAGGAAGGGGGCCCTCACCAGAACACGACCATGCAGGAGCCTCCATCTTGGACTTGCTGCCTCCAGAACTGTGAGAAAACATACTTCTGTTGTTTATAAACCACCCAGTCTGTGGTATTTTGTTATGGCAGCTGAATGAGCAAAGAAAGTCCTCCAAACAATGCAACAAACCCCTTTGTTTCCAGTGCACTTCAAAGTTGCATTTTAAAACAGTCTTTCTAATATGCAAGGTTAAGATAAATGGTATTTGGTCTTGGCTGGAAGGACCAGATTTTTCACCTCTTAAAGTTTTAGTCCACGTAGTGAGGTGTTAATTTAATGCGTTGAATGGCAGAACAGATGAGCTCGCAGTGCACAGAGTATTTTCTCCAGGAGCAAAAAGTATTAACAGTAACAAAAATAAGACAAATGATGTGCAGATCAGCACGTTTATGAAGTACAGTATCTAATGATTGTGATAGTTGATCTTCCTTCAATAACTCATTGCTCAAATGAGAGACATTCATTGTCAATATTTTAGAGCATCAAACCACAAACAGGTAGTTCCGCGTAGCAGAAGGAGCTCCTCTCCACCTCTAACATCAGTGTGGCAAGTTAGTTTCCCTCTCTGAGCCTCAGTTTCCTTGTTGGTAAGATGGGAAAGATGCCACCTTCTCAGGGTTGTTGCAGAAGTCAAATGGAGTACTAAAGGTCAAGGAGGTATACGGTAGACATTGTCTTCTAGGATTGCCTAGCATTTGGAGGATGAGTGGGAGGGAAAGCTTCCCCCCCACATGGAAAGGGAAGGGGTCAGGTACCCATATGTACAGGCACGTGGTCCATGCTTGGCCAACCATATGCTATTGCCCAGTGCAGTATTTGGGAAGGAGTGATGCCCAGAGTTAGGGGACAGATCAGAATTCATCCCGGTGGCCATGGGACCAGCAGGTGGATGTGGCGGTTCCAGGAGTGGCCGCAGCTGTGTTCTACTCAGACTCCTGGCATCCTGGATTTCTCCCTGCTTTTGAGCCTGCTTCACCTCATTGGCGGTGTGAACTCTCAGTCTTCCTTTGCTGCGTCAGTTGCCTATAGTTGGCTTCCATCATTTTCAATAAGGAGTCCTGACCCATAGAGTCTTCTGTGAGCTGTGCACCCATGAGAGATTTCTTTTTGTGGGATGTGGCTCCTTTCCTGGAGGACTGAAAAATACGGATGCCTGGGCCCTGCCCCTGAGCTTCCAATTATGGGCAATTTTGGTTTAGGGGGTTCTTCAAGTTGGAAGGGACCCAGAAGTGATGGTCTTGGCCCTGCTTCATGATCTGACCAGGGCACAAAGGCAATGTCTTTTAGAAAATGTGCCCACATGTGTTATCTCCCTCAATTGCTTCTCCCGGAATTCCTCCCTTCTAGTTAACCTGACCTAGGTTAACCCGGAAACAGCTTTAGGTGGAAGGAGAGTCATTACAGCATTGTGTCTAATTTAACAATATGGAGATAGGCCTGGTCACCACAAATGAGGCTAATGGTTACGTAAGTCATGGCGTAGCCACTCTAAGGAATGTTATGCAACCACTAACAAGTGATGTTTGGGTAGAGGTAGGAAATATTTGTAAGTTAAGTGTTCTTGACCAAGAAGATACAAGAGAATCTACCAAAATATTTGTGGCACAGTGTGTTTCTTTCACAAAATACAGCTTTCTCCTTTCTCCAGCTTCTCCTCCTTCCTCTTCATGTTGTTCAGTTCAGTCAAACTGGTTTGTGTGCAGAGAGAGTTTCTACCAAATTACTGAGAAATGTTGGCTGGCAGGACAGTGGCCATTTGAAGGCCAGCTATCTGGCCTAAATTCGTCCTGGGTTAGTCACTCCCTGCCCGGCTTCCTGCCTCCCGTTGGGGTGGCTGCCACTGATGGGCACGCTGGTGAAGAGTGTGTTTTGCTGTGCAGGTGGACAGGCCTGGCTTGCCCCCAGTGGGGAGAACAGTAGGAAGTATGACACGGTCCAGTTACTTTATGATTTCCCTATATGGCGTCCTATTGAAACAGATGTTTGAAGGAAACTCTCTTTTCCAGCTTGAATATGGATCAAGATAATAATAGATTGCCAGGTAAAATGTATTATCTCTAGTCATTAAAAATCATGTATTTCCAGTCTTCACTCCTTTTTTAAAAGTTTCTGTGAGTTGGTAGAAAATATTCATTTATTGGTGTGTTCATGCACTCATCATTTATCATGGTTTGCTGAGAATAGAGCTGGGCAAACACCTTTGTTCACTTGCATCGTTTCCTGAGGTCAGAAGCTTCTGGTATTTGTTTGGCTCAGTCTGGCTGCTTGAGGCTTTTGGATTCTGGTCTTTGCTTGGGTGTTGAGGGGTTTTATCTTCGTTCCTCCTGGTTCTTAGCTGAGAGGGGCAGTTCAGTCAGCTTTCCATTATCCTCCCAGAAGCCCTGGGCAGAGACTCCAGCTCTACCTCCCCTCAGCCTTTGCAGGGGGACATCCTGCCAGCCACCCTCTCTCCTTTAGGCCTAGTCTTGAAAGAATAGAAAGTCTGCTCTCCTAGTTCAGTCCATTCCAGTTCAACCCATTAAACAGGAAATCCTGCCATTTGAGACAACACAGATGGACCTTGAGGGCATTATATCAAGTGAGACAAGTCTGACAGAGAAAGATGAATGCTGTATAATTTCCCTTATATGTAGAACCTAACAAGCAAATGACAATAACTAAATAAAACAAAAAATCAAACTCCTAAGAAAAAAAAGATCAGATTGTGGTTACCAGAGGTAGCAGATGGAGAATGAAGAGTTAGGTGAAGGTGACCGAAAGATACAAACTTCCAGTTATAAGATAAATACATACTGGGATGTCATGTGCCACACGGTGACTATAAGTCAACACCACTGTAGGATATATTTGAAAAATGTATTAAGAAGGTAGAACCTGGGGCACCTGGATGCTTAGTCAGTTAAGCATCTGATTTGATTTTGGCTCAAGTCATAATCTCAGGGTTATGGGATCAAGCCCCATATTGGGCCCTGCACGGAGTGTGGCTCCTGCTTAAGATTCTCTCTCCCCCTGCCTCTGCCTCCCCCCTCCACTAAAAAAAATACTAATAACTGAAAAAAAAAAGTAGATCCTGAGAGTTCTCATCTTAAGGGAAAAAAACCCATTTTTTGGTATCTGTGAGATGATAGATATTAACTAAACTTACTGCGATCATTGCACAACATATGTACATCAGGCCATTATGTTGCACTCCTTAAACTTACATAGTGCTATCAATTATGTTGCAATAAAACTGGAAAAAAATAAAAATTTAAAAATTTAAAAAAGAAAAACATGGATGTTACCCTGAGCCCAGGCCTGTGCTGGGGATTGAGGTGGATATAAAAGGTTAGAAGCTCTAAGCTTATTTGGAGGCAAGGCAAGGATACAAGTAGCCAAGTTCTGTGAAACCCTCCAAGGACACTGCTTGGCATCCTGCCCTAGCCTGTATTGCCACTGGGTTAGTGGTTGTTTTTCAGTCATTTGTTAGTTTATGTTTTCAACACACTTGCTGGGTATTGGGTGGGCACTGTGCAAGCCCTGGCAACAGAGTCAGAAGCTCATAGTCTTGAAGGGGAGATAAGTTGTGCATAAATAACTATACAGTAAAATGCAGAAAATTGCTGGTTCTACTTCTCTAATAGCTTTTAAACCCTTTTCCTCCTCATTCCCACTCCTATTTTTTTTTCTCTTGTGGATGACTATATAGACTTCCTAACTCAACTTCCAGCCTCCAGTCCAGCTTCCACATTCCCATCAGATAGGTTTGTCTAAAATCTAGACATATATCTCCATATACTGCCAAATCCTCCAGTCTCTACACAAGGCCATCTGTGGGATGGAACTCTGCCTCCCCTTTCTAGCCAGACTGCTTGCCCCCAACCTGCTTCACAGTCTCTGTAGTTTTGGTACGATGTGCCTTTGTGTCTTCGGGCCTGGTATTCTCTCTTCCAGATGCGCTGTCCCAGCCTGTTCTCCTAAAAGACTTCAAACCTCAACTCCTATACCAGATCATCTGGAAAAGCTTCCTTCTTTTCTTTTCTTTCTTTTCTTTTCTCTTCTCTTCTCTTCTCTTCTCTTCTCTTCTCTTTTTTCTTTCTACAACTCTTCAGTGGGTGTCCGCTATGTGCCAGGCATGGTGCCAGGAATATGAAAGTGAGTAAAACCAATATGGTACCTGACTTCATAGAGCTTCAAGCCAGGTGGCAAAAAGAGATACATGTTAGACGAATTTACAAAAAAACGTAGGATCACAAATTGTGATAAACAGTATGAAGAGGGTAAATGCAAGATGCTCTCAGAGAGGATGGCCAGGACGCCACTCCCAGAGTATTGAACAGCCACAGGACATCCGTCCTAATCTGGTACCAGGCCTCTCTAAGCAGATGGTCTGACCAGAGGTATAACGAGAACCATTTGGCTTGGCCCTGACCCTGTGTCAGTTGTCTCTGTAGTGACAATATAGTCCTTTGCTGGATACCTTCTGGGAGGTTCTGCTCAGCTCCAGTGATCTTCCTGTATTACCCTCCTCATCCTTGGCTATGTACCCCCATAGATGTGTCTGTACCATGGGACCAACCCTCCTTGGTCATGTTTGGATGTGTCAGAATGGATACCTGAGCCAATTTGGTGAGATCGATTCTTTCTCCTCAGATTTTGAGACCCAGAGATCTAGTAAAGGCTGAAATTTTCTCTAGAATAGAACATATGGAACTTGGGAGGAAGGGGTGTCCATTTCCTTCTGCCTGAGAAGCAAATATGCTGAAGAGAACAGAAATGAGACACAGAGCAAGGACTTTCTTGAGGTCTGGTGCTATTTGTGCCCTTGAGTTCTGGGAAACAACCCTATGTTCCTTTAAATGATTCCCCTTTGCTGTCTAAGCTTAGCTTCTGTTGGTTTCTATTTCTTGCAGCTTAAGAATTCTCGCTATATAGATCCCAAACAGCTGATCATCAGCGTGGGCAAGTTGAAGAAAAATCAGTCACCTCAGCAAAGACTTGGATGGAGCTAGTCAGTGCATGTCAATCTATGGGGTCAGGTGTTCAAGACTTGCAGCTTCTTGGCTGACCTTGAAATGTCTCATGGGTAGTTTCAGCATCTTGTGCATCCCAAGTCAACTCCAAAATGAAATCGCCCAGATAGCTGTTAACAAATACACTGTAACTGGTCTGTCCAGTTCTAATGGTTGGTTGGCATCTGTGTGTACATGTCCTGTGTTTACCTCAGCGGAGCCTTTGGTCTTTTGGGAGTACTTGTTAACTCTGCAGAGCATATGGTCTGGTTCTAATCCCTGCAGGGATATTGATATTCTGTAGATGCATGATTTGCCAGGTCAGATTTTTTTTTTCTGCTTCTTTCCTCTTGAGAAATCAAATTTTTTCCTATTCTAGATCACAAAGAGAATTTTTTTTTCTGATTGAATTTTTAACAGATCTTTATGAGTAAAATTAGCTGCCTTTGACTTCTGGGGTTTACTCTCCTCTTGGGTTAATTTTATTTAATCGGTGGCAGAATAAGTTTTCTAAAAATCACACTTCCTTCCATAGTCTTAGAAAAATAAATGAAAAAAAAAAAGGCCCCATTTAAGTGGCCTTGTTATTTCTCTTGATTTGCACAGCCTTAGCCTCTCGCTTTTGTCCATATAAACCGTAACACAGAGGTCACAAAAACCTCTTGACTTATTTAAATGTGGTAATAGCATCGTTGATGCAAACATGGGGTTAACCCAAATATTTCATAGTTTGGAGATTTTCAACTAATAAGAGGAATCAAGCACTATATTTGGGGAGAGATTAAGGTCACTGGCCCTCATTTGAGTTGATTGGTCTCTTGAAATGAGATGCTAATTGTGAAATTGATAGGCAGATTTCCATTTGATTTTACCCCCAATAGTTTATGTTTATAATTAAAATAATAAAAATGGAAAATGTCCAGTTCAATCAGCATAATCTCCCATCTATTCTCAAGCAACCTAACTGAAGTGAGATGCATCTGTGCGTGTAAGTCACGAATTCCTTTTCCTTTGCCTCTTCTGGCTGGAGGGAAGGGGAGGAATAAATTGCTTATAGTCTAGATATGTTGACATCTCAGAAACTAGAGAAGACCAACTACAATGTTAGAATAAAAAGAAAAACCAAAAAAGAATTGGGGCCACTTTATATAAATAAAAGAAGATTCTGGTTTGCAATTAAGGTTATTAGTTGATTCATTCATACAAGCAATATTTACCTGGGTACCTACTCTGTACTAGGAACTAGGGATATGGAGGTGAATATGAAAGTTAGATTTCAGGCCTCGTGGAGGCTACATTTTGGTCAGGGAGGTTTTTAAGCAGGGATTGGGGTGATTTGATGTGGTTTCTGCTAGCTAATGGCCCTGGCTGCCCTGTGAAAAATGCACTGGAGGGAACCCAAGTGGAAGCAAGAAGACTAGTTAGAGGACTCTTGTAGTCGTCCAGGTGGGAGATAACAGAGCAGTGGTTTAGAACTGGTTGTGACAGTGACAAAGGCAAGAAGTGACACATTTAGAATGTTTTGGAAGTTGAGTGGAAAGGACTAGCTGATAAGGTATGGGGGTTGAAGAAAGAGAGGAATAGACTTTCCCCCCTCAAATATATGGTTGTGTCATATGGCAGGTGGGGAAACTGAGGGGGATCTGGGAGTTCCATTTTAGATATGTTGGCTGTGAGATGCATCCAAATTGACAGGTTGCTAGCTACCTCAGTTCCAGAGGAGGATGGGGAGACCAATCCTTTATAAGGTCTGGCTCCAGTGAGGAGGGAGGCAGAGTTTTCCAAGCTATGGGGAGCACTAGAAAATTATTTGCATGACAACTTAGAATAAGAAAACTATCTTGGCCAGCTGATACATTGGGCAGCACCTGAAAAAAGGAATTCAATAAAGATGAATGAAAGGTGAACGAACCCAAGGACAGAAGGGAGCTTGGAGGAAAGGAGGAAGACAGAGATATTTTGCATCCTAAGAGCAGGGTTTAGGGAAGAGTAGACCCCACTGAAGCCAAATGGAAGAGTATGACAGAATGCATATGTGTCCTGCCCCTGCTTCTGAGTGGGAAGAGTCTTGATTTAGGGGTCAGACAGATCTGCGTTTTAATCCAGATACTATCACCTGCAAGCTGTGTGTTCAGGCCACTTGCTGGACCTCTCTGCACACATACTTTGAAAAATTTCTGTCTCCCCAAAACATTGAAGTCATTAGGTAAAAAGTAATTTGTTTCCCCTTTCTAGTGTTGAGCAAAGAAATATCAAGCTGCAGCTCGAAATGTCAGGTCAACTTGAGAGAGTGTGACCATATGAATTGAAATAATTGCAGCCAAAAGCAAAGGCAGTTTTCTTTAGGCATAGGTCTTATCTTGCATGAATGGGTCATTTAAGCTGTGATTTTTAAAACCTTGAGACAGGCTTTTGTACCCTCCAGGCTGTTGTCTGGGATGCCGGGAGAGGGACCAAGGGGCCATTTTCCAAGAGTATCCCAGGTGATAAGCTCAGGAATGTCCAATAACCTTGACTACTTCTGTGATTGAGAAGAGATCAAAGGAAATGGAGGTACATTCCCAAGAATTAAAAGACCTTCAGAGCAAAAGGAACAAAAGCAAAAATAAAAATAAACAAGTGGGACTATACCAAACTAAAAAGCTTCTGCACATTGAAGGAGACCATCAGCAAAATGAAAGAACGACCTATACAATGGGAGAAAATATTTGCAAATCCTATATCTGATAAGAGGTTAATATAAAAATATACAAAGAACTCATAACTCAAAAGCAAAAAACCAGTCTGTTTAAAAAATAGGCAGAGAAACAGAATGGACATTTTTCCAAAGAAGACATACAAATGGCCATTGGGTACCTGGAAAGGTGCTCAACACCATGTATCATCAGAGAAATGCAAATCAAAACTACAATGAGATACCACCTCCCACCTGTCAGAATGACTATCATCAAAAAGACAAGAGGTAACAAGTGTTGGTGAGGATGTGGGGCAAAGGGAACCTTCGTGCACTGTTGGTGGGAATGTAAATGGGTGCGGCCACTGTGAAAAACAGTATGGGGGTTCCCCAAAGAAATTAAAAACAGAACTACCACATGATCGAGAAATCCTACTTCTGGATATATATCCAAAGGACCCCAAAGAGATATCTGTATCCATACTCACTACACTTCATTCACAACAGCCAAGATATGGAAACAACTCAAGTGTACATCAACAGATGAATGGATAAAGAAGATGTGGTATATATACACAAAGGAATATTATTCAGCCACGAGAAAGAAGGAAATCTTGCCACTTGAACATTGAGGAAACTTATGCTAAGTGAAAATAAGCCTGACAGAGAAAGACAAATACTGTATGATGTCACTGACATGTGGAATCTTAAAAAAAAAAAAAGAAAAAAGTTGAATTCACAAAAACAGTATAAAAGTGGTTGCCAGCGCCTAGGAGATAGGGGAAATTGGTAAAAGGGTACAAACTTTCAGCTATAAGATGAATAAGCTCTGAGGATCTAATGTAAAGCATGGTGACTAGAGTCGATAGCACAGTATGTGTAATAGAAATTTGCTAAGGGAGCAGAACTTAAACGTTCTCACTTTAAAAAAAAAAGATAAATCTCTGAGGCAGTGGATGTGTTAATTAACTAGATGGGGGATTCCTTTCACGATGCATATTTGTATCAAGTCACCATGATATGCACTTTAAATATCTTGCAATTTTATGTCAATTACACATTAATAAAGCTGAAATTTAAAAAAGACTTTCACATTTTAGGAAAAAGTATGCAGTGCTTCCTCTGTCTACATTCTAGGAGTGTCTTGCAAAGGGTATTGATATATCCTTCATCTTTTGTCAATTTTTACATCCGATGAGGAACGAGAAGAGACTTTCCATTGTGGGAATGCTGTGGGATTATGTCTGCGGGAAATCATGTCATCTCATCTTAATTCTAAATCTAGTTATTTGGTTCACATGATGCCAATGAATTCTTGATACTTTTTCATCACTGGGTTTTCTGGTTTGATGGCTTGTGCATAGACACCGGCCATGAAGAGATGGCCCTGTTTTCCTAAATGTATATTATAAACCAGAACTTCTCAAACTAAACCGTGTACACAAACCACTTGGGCATCTTCTCAAAGTGCAGACTAGTTCAGCAGGTCTAGGTGGGGTCTGAGGTTTTGCATTTCTGATTAGCTCCCGGGATGCCTGAACTTGCTGGTGTGGGGATCACACTCATACCTGAGTAGCAAAGTTGTAGCATCCTGGTCTGTTAGTGGAGCCCAAGGGAGGAGAGGTTTATGACAAAAAGGTTTGGGGAAAATTGTATATTTTATCTCACCACGTAGATTTAAAATGCACCGTATTCACATCTTCTTAAAGTCTCTGAGAAGTTCTGCAGTTAAAAAGAAACTATTTGTTTTACTCAATGTCAAACTCATTTAATCATGAAACCCCTTTTCAAGCAAAGCCATCAACATTCAGTAGAATTAGTGTTCTTCGTATCAAATTTTGGAGAACAATTTGAGGCACCAAGGATAATCATGTTGATTGCAAACAGTTGCTAGGCAGTCCCCTGGGAGAATGCCACAGTGTGTGATTATTAAGAACGTGGGCTCTGAAGTTGAGTCAAAGCCTGTGGTTGAATCTTGGCTCTTCACTTAGAGCTGTGTGACTGTGGGTCAGTCCACTGCTCTGAGCCTCAGTTTCCTAATGTATAAGTGGGGATAATAAAAGATCCCGAAAATGGAAGCTGATATCATAGTTGCCTGGGTTGGGGAAACCCATATGCTGATCATCTTGGTTAGAGTGAAAAGGGCTCAGGTGAAGGAAACCCAGGAGAACAGTAATATAGGAAAGGTTGGGAGTTTGAGCCCAAGGGGCCCCAGAGACTGTCTGATGCTGCACCCTCCCTTTCTGGGTGGACGACCTGGTCACACAGTGGAAGGAGTTCACCCAGGTCAGACGTGAAGAGCAGACCAGAACCCAGAACTCTGGCCTGACCCTGCTGCACTCTCCTGCCCACTGTGCCAGGCATCATTCAAATCACCCAAGTAACACCTTCAGGTTTCCTTGTGACGAACCTTTCCGACATAGTGTTTGAAACTGTGGCACAGAGAGGGGATAAGAAAGATTTTGCAGGGCACCTTTCCCTTTGGGGGCCCAGGCGAGAGACCTCCATTGTTGCCGGTTAGAACCCTCAGTTTACCAGGGTGCTCATGGAAGTGGTGGTGACCTTCCCAGAGAAGCAATACCCAGGTGGTGGGGGTGGGGATGTCTATAGGCCATGGTACAGCCTGAGAGGGACCCTGAGGCCAATTTTGTAGAGGTCAGGCCAGTTCCGCAGGCCACCCTATGACTGTGGGTCCCAGGTGTGTTGCTTACTCGATCTGCACACAGGCCAAAGGGACAAGAAGTAAACACACTACTTTACAGTTCCTGAAGGCCTGTCTGTTTGATTTCTACTTTGAATCTCAAAACATCCCTGGAAAGTGCCTCGGGTTGCGAGGCTCCCTCATTCAGGAAGAAGGAGACAACGTGCTGCCCATGGGAGGGGCGGGGGGAGGTACTTGATGCCCAGGTCCGCGGGTACCTCTGTCTTCAGCCGCAGCTCTTGTCTTCACAAAGCCCTCCCTAAACAACCCGAATGGGTGCATCTGGCCTGACAGCTGAGGGCTGTTACCTAACCGGTTTCCTGAAAACTTTCTTCCTTACCTCTCTCTCTTCAGGTGTGGAGGCTGTGCAGAGCCCCAGAGCGTGAGTGAGCCACTAGGTTGGTGGACAAAAGGATAGACTGATGTGGGAAACAAAGGCAAAAGAAAAATTCAATTTCCTTACTACCCATATAGTCCACTGACAAGTCCTTGAAACAGGCAGAGTGACATTCCTCTAGAAACTCCGCTCCCTCCATATTAATACTTTGCTAAGGGCACAAGGCAATCTTAGCCCGACCCCTAGGATCCCGTAAGTCTATTTATCATGAAAGTTCCTTTGGAAACTTCCTTTATCTCTACCCTCCAAGATACATACTGGCAATCATCCCCCAAGCATACGACCCATCGGAAATACATCTAAAGGGTCTCAGGACAAGGTTTTATTAGACAGTAATAAATGACCCTTTACCAACAATAGCCAGCCCCCTCAAGGTCCTGAAAACTTGCTTCCAAATTCCTTAGAGACTTAGGCTATCCCTAACCCCTTCCCAACTTGAAAGTATAATATAATGGGCCACTCCTCATGACCCTGGTGCAGCTCTTTCTGCCCACAGGTCGTGTCCCTGTGCTTTGATAAAATCACTTTTTTTGCACCAAAGATGTCTCAAGAATTCTTTCTTGGCTGTTGGCTTCGAACCCTCATGTCTTTCCTACTCACCATCCAGGGCAAAATCTCACCCAACACCCTGATCATATAATGCTAACTAACGTTAGAGAGGAGCTTATAAAGTTTGTTCACGTCCATTTTCTTAATTCTTCCCTCTGCTATCCTCAAGAGTGGACAGGGCAGGGTTTGCAATTCCCCTTTTTACAGATGAAGGAACTCAGGCTTAGAACCGGCATGATGGGTCCACGGCAAGACCGCAGGGCAACCAGCACAGAACCAAGGCTCTGGGCTGGTCCAGGCCACCCCAGGAACTGGATCAGGGGCCACCCCTTGCCTGACGGAGCTCCTCTGCTGCTGCCACATCCAGGAAAATCCGTGTCCCCTAAAGAGCTGTGAGCACCATTCTTCCCAGAACTGCCCCTTGCCCTGTGCCAAAGGAGAGAAAGAGTGGGTTTTTAAGAATCCTCTTGCAATAGCCCAACACTCAGCCTGGCCTGCAGTCAGCCCAAATGCATGTTTGTGCAAGTAGGGGTGGGCAGGCGAGGGCAGAAAGAACCCCGGGCTCTGTGCCCAGTGCCTGAGATTTCCCAGGAGGGAAGCCGGCGTCCAGGCAGAAAGCCAGAAGTGTCCCTCATCACTCCCGAAAATGGGTCCTGGAGGAGCCGTCCATCCCTCGTCCCTGCTGCTGATGCGTAGCGCGGCGGCGGGGGCGAGAAGGGGCCAGCCTTGCCCCCTGAGGGCTCCCACAGAATCCGGGAGGAAGCCGCGTATTTGTCTTATTTCCTGTGCACCATTTTGACTTATTTTCCCGGTCCAAAGAAAGAGCTGCCACGTAAACTAAGGCTCCGTTCTAGGGGGCCTGTTGGCTCCTTGGAGTCTGTAATTGGGGCATTGAAAGGATACAAAAAAAAAAAAAAAGCCCACAGAGGAGTGGATGATCTTTTATACTTAAAGTTCCCCCCTCTATAAAAGCGACATATTACAAACCTCTTTCTCCTCTCGAACATTTCTTGCTAAGTGCATTCTGATGCCACATTGAAACGCAAAATAGCTGGAATCAAGCAGGCACCGAAGGCTATTTATATGCTAATCTCTATTTCCCAAGCTGAAGCAGGAACCTGCAACTGGGTGCTGCTTCTAATGATGGCTCGGCTTTAACCTCTCTGGAAGAAAGAAAAGTATTTTCCTTAAGAAAACAACTCAGTTTCTTTAAGATGAAATGTAATTATCTATTATCAGATGTCCCTTAAAATGCAAGGCCTATTAAAGCTGCTAAAAATATTGAAGCCCTAATTTCACCATAATAGCATTTTAATTTCAGCAAATCACGGCTCTATTGTTACAGGACATTTTGCGGTAGGAATGTGGTAAGAGGTCCATCTTAGCTTTCTTCTTAACATTTTCCTTTCTTTGAGAAGTACAATTAAATCATTGCAATCATCTAACCTTGCTCGACACAAAATTTTACTTATCAAGCGCGAAAACAATGGTCATTAGCATTTAAAAGAATTTGTTTTAAAAGTAGCTAAAGTTTAATTGCTTTAAATGTTCTTGTTAGAATGTGCAGCCGCTGTTGGTTCAACGTTCATATTAAAGAGAGACGGTGTTTAATTGATCGCTGAATTTCATTGAAAAATATTTACTTTCTTCCTGGGCAAAGTACGAAAGACGTTTTGATGGACCCTGGAGGAGGAATGGTTTGGGGGAAGACAGCGGAGTGTGGGGAGTAGCTGGCAGAGTGACCAGCTGGGTGCTCACCTGTGCATTGCCTGCATTTTCGGGAGCCCTTCCTCTGTAAGTCTCTAAAGCGAACGAACCCCCTCCTCCCTCCCCGCCCTGTCGTCTTAATAGACCGCAACAGGAAGCATCTCTTCTCCACTGCATAATCCTTGAACTTGTATTCTTGTTTATCGGAGACCCTGGGGCTAATCTCGACATCTAAAGAGGGGAACTCCATGCCGGGGTAACCAACCTCTCCCCTCTGAGCGTTTTGATACTGGGGCCCAGAGCAGAGCTGGTGCGCAGCAGAGAGAGGGCCACTCTGTTCCGGGTCTTCTGCCCACACCTGTTGGGGAGAGCAGACTCTTCCACAAATCCAGCTCAATCTCCACCTCCTTTTTTATTTAAGAGACTTTAGGCGTCTTAGTGGTGCTGTCCCCACTGAGTCTCACCAATTTTACAGGATTTCTGAGTTCCTGGGGAAGGCTCTGGCTGGTGGGAAGAGCCCTGAGGAACAGGGCCGGAAGACAATCAGCTCAATAGGCTACTGACTGAAGTTGGCAAAGAAGATGTCATTGGGACCCTCGGAATCAGTGTTTATTGAGCATATTACTGTGCACCCGGCACTGAGTTACTGAGTGCTGAGATCTTCATTTGCATCATTTCCCTTAATCTTTGCAATAACCCTCTGATGGACAATATTATTCCCGTTTTCCATGTGTGGCAACTGAGGCTCGAGGAGGCTAATTTGTGCAAGCAGCCAGTGGGAGGCAGAACCTCAAACCATCCGAGATCCATCTTCTAACAACTTCCACGCTAAGTAGCTTTTTTTCTATTAGTTTCTGTCCTTAGCCATGACCATAACTTGGGCCTCCCGCTGGGACCCAGGTCACACTAAAAGCCAGTTCCCTCACTCCATTCTACTTCCTTTCTGCCCCCTTTGCCTTGGGACCCTCTGGGCCCACGTATACATGGAATTTAAAAAGTCTCCATTTTTTCCCCCTTGAGTCTCAGTTTGCTACCTGGAAAATGAGGACCTTGGCTCACCCAGTCTTCAGGAACTCTGCTGGGTCCAAGTTTCTATGGACTCAGTTCTGGCCTGGGAGGGTACTGAGTACCTAATCTGTGCCAGGCCTGGGGTGTTCAGAGAAGGGTAACATGGATCCCTGCCTTCTAGATGAATGCTCTCAACAGCCAGCTCACTGCAGCTGACCATCTTCCTTCTAATGTCATAGGGCTGAACAATAGCAGCTGTACCCAGCACAGTACTGGTTGGGTCCTTCAGGGTCCCAGGGCAATCTGAGATTTTGCTTGGTGTTCCCTTTCATTTGCTGGACCAATGCTCCTTCTCTTTCAACATCCAGCTCAAGAGTTACATCTCCTGGGGAGACTTTCCAGCCTCTTTTCAAACTTGGATTCCCATGACTCTTCCAGCATTTCTGTTGTGTAGCATCTCCTCTTACAATAGAAAAGTGAGGATGTAGCCCAGGTTAAATGTCTGGTTCTACTATGTGCCAACAGATACTCTCAGGTAAGTCCCTTATCCTCACTGAAGCTGTTTCCTTGTCTCTACAGTGGGGTAATAATATTGTCCACTTCCCCCTTTTGTTGTAAGTGCCTAGTGAGATTTGTATAAAGCTTCTAGAACAGTGTCTGGCACATGCAAGCACTTAATGAGCATTACTTACTATTAACATAATAAAGGTACTTACTCCTAGGTGTGTGCTACTGCCCGGCCATGTGCTCTGCCAAGATTGTTACTTTTATATCTCTGTGGCTAACACAGAGACTGCTGCCTATGGGCAAGCATCAGAAAATGGGCAAGAGCAAGGGCTCCAATTTATGTCATGGCACTTACCAGCTCTGTGACCTTGGATAAGTTCCATGACTTCTCTGGCCTCCAGTTTCTTAATTTTATTTTATTTATTTATTTTTTTTAGTTTCTTCATTTTAAATGGAGATACCTACCATGCCTTCTTTGTGAGATCATCCAGAGGGTTACATGAGGCCACGTTGGGGAAGTTCGGTCCTTGTTCAGGGACAGTTGTAAGAGCCCAACCCATGGTACCCATTAGGTGACCAGGTGCTCATTAATCACTGACATCTGTATTCCCCTTTCACAGTCTTATCTCATTTAATCACAACAGTTCTGGGAAGGACCTTTATTATAAACTCTGGTTCATCAAGATCCTACAGCTGGTAAGAGGCAGGTCCTCTGACCTCACATCCCCTTACCCCCCCATTAACCACCCCCCTGTATGACATCCTGTATGATGAAGTCAGGTGGACACAGCAATGATTCTCAAACAGGCCAAATCATCTTCCATTAAAGTTAAATGGGGCTTAGGAAAAAAAAAGTTAGGTGGCATTTGGACTCATTAGGAATCCTAGCTAAATCGATTTCATAATGGCGGGTCCTGAAATGACACCTCCAACAAGAAGCTGCACTTGGCTTTTTATACTCTTCGGAAGCTGTTATAAATATTATATTTGAAATACCAGATTTCAAGTTGAAGTCCCCTTTGTCCACTCTGGAATTCAGATTTATTTCTAAGAGACCAGTGCAATTTTCTTATCTTTGTTACAAATTACTACAGTCTGGGTTAATCTCATGCAGCAATAAAGCTGTTTGCCCAGGAAGCTGCCTGTGGTGTCAGAGCTGATGAATGGCTCAGTCCAGAACATTGAAAAAACTTGGTTCTCCTGCGGCAAACTACTGATGTGTTCAGCTGCTCAGATGTTAGTGGGCAGACACTCTTACCTGGGTCAGGGCATCGGACCCTTTGAACCTAAGAAGTCTGAGGTGCTCCAAGCTGCCTCTCTCCTTCATAAAGAAGGTATTCCTGTTTGAAGCTTTCTGATAGTGGCTGTGAATCAAGTGATGACATTCGAAGCCAGAACAGGGAGTGGGTACAGGCAGGGTGGTCTCAAGGGACAAGAGAGTGAGCGGGCTGTTCTCAGAAGCAGACAAGAGTGGAGTATAGGGGAAGGAGCAGAAGGCATGTGTTTCATTCATTCAACAATTGCTATAGTTTTAAAAACTTAACACACACCATTGATTAGAAAGTGCACTATTGACTTAATAAGAACCCTTTTTGGAGGCATGAGGGGAATAAATACAACCACTTTCAATGTATGTGTTGATTTTAAGACCCAGTGTTGAAGGCATTCTAGAGGGATTGAGATCTGAAGGATAGTAAAAGACGACTGTTTGTGTGCATGTGTGTACGGGTGAATGTGTGCATGGATGTGTGTGTGTGTGGCTTTTTTGAGCAGTGGGAGACCCTTGGGAGAAAGTGTTCAGGCAGAGAGAGTACAAGCCCGAAGCTCTTGAGACAAGGAGGCTTGCTGATGAAGCTGAAAGAAGGTCAGTGTGACTTTGGAGGAGGAGGTTGGTGGAAGGTGAAGCTGGGGATCATCTGGGACATCTCATGAATACAGGTGAGCTGAAGAGTTTAGATGTTCTTCTGAGGGCAATGGAGAGACACTGAAGAGGTTAGGATTGATACATTCTATATGTGGGGCCCAAGGGAGGCAAAGAGCCACAACCTGGAAGACAGCTGAGTCATGGGAAAGCTGGCACTAGAGAGGATGCACACACCAGGGGGATGTCCCCCCCCCCACTTCCGGGATGAGCACTGGCTTTGCGGGCCTCAGGCAGTGCCTCAATCAGAGCACTTAAATTATGACTTTAGAATTGAGGAGAGAGCAGATTTGTCTCAGTTCTGTAAGAATGAACCTCTTCTAAGTGCTTATCCTTCTAGGCTGGCAAGGTCAAGTCTTCAGCTGGGTTTCTGTTCCTACCCTTTCTGCCACTGCTGAGTAGTACCAATGTCGGGGGTGGGGGTGGTCCTCACCCAGTCCCTTCCAGTCCTCAGTCCCCTTTGGTCACTGTAGATGAGTGACCCAGCAAGCCTGCTGGGTGTTTAGATGATGGGGTGCTCCTCAGCCCTTCTGCTACACTTGGTCACAGGGGTCTTTTCATGTGGGTCCAAAGGCCACAGATCTTAGAGTTCAACTACTTCACTTCTTTCTACTCCATCACATCTTCTCGTCACAGCAGCTCTCCAGCTTGGGGGTCATGTACCCATTGGTCTGTGTTCCACTTGGAAGCCTCTGAGAAACCTATCCTTTTCTCTTCTTCCTCCCCCTAATGGTTTCCTTATATTGTAAGCATTCCCCTCTGCCCTTTCCCAGTCTGAGATAATTCAGATAAACTCAGGAGCAGGTTGTCTTTCCCTACCTAGGAATTTCAGCTTTTGTCCCTTTAATACCAAAGCTCTGCAGGTAAGGGTGAGGGAACACAGAACCCTAGCACTCTCCCCAACCCACCCTTTTTTTTTTAAACTTTAGAAACTGTTAGAGTCATGGTTTAGCTGGTAATGGGCTGAGCAAGGAAGAGATGGCCCATCTATTCATCCATCCATCCATCCATCCATCCATCCATCCATCTATCCATCTACTGCTTTCGAGCAGGAGTAAAAAGGTTTTAAGGATGCCATTTCTTTGATAACTGCCCACTTCTGAGGATGGGCTACCACAGCCTTGTTTCTCTGCTAGGCTCTGTCCATTGTCCACAATGTCTGAGACCAATACTGTATAATATTGGAAGCCTGGGTTTTGGAGTCATACTCCCTGGGTTCATGTCCTGGCTCCATCACTTGCCAGTTATGTGACTTTGGTCATGCAAATCAGATTTTTGTTATGGTACTTATCTCATGCATAGGAGGAGGCTAACAGCACCTATTTCAAAGGCTTGTAAGGATTAAGTGAGTTAATACATATAAGGCTTTAGAGCAGTACCTGGTACTTAAATGTTAGATATTGTGAGTACTCTTAGATCAGGGGTGGACATCTGACACAAGCTGGGTCAATCTGATTCTCTCTGCTCTTCTTGAAGTTTGGAATCAGGACTGGAATGTGTCTGGGTCACTCAAACCTGATGTCTTGAACTGAGATGAAGTGAGGCTGTCCTGGGCGTTGAGCAAGGAGAAGCTGGTCTACAGAGAAGAAAAGAGAAAATGGGTGTCTGGAGAGGAGATAAGAGTCTGTGTCTCTGAGGAAGGGGTAGGGAGGAGGAGGGAAAATGAGAGGGAGGAAGAGAGGTAAGGAGGAAGAGGAGGAAGGGCAGAGGGAAGAGGAGAGAGGTTTAAAGATGCTTAAGTGCTTGGGTCCCTAGTCCCAGACTTGCTCCTGATGGTCCGTGTTCTTTTGTGTTCAGGTCAATCTCCATTTGTTTAATTGCTTTTTGTTTCTATTACTTTGGAGTGGGTGTCTGAACGGGAATGACAAGCAGATCACATCCCTGCCCTTGAGGAATTTGCCATTGCTATAGGCTGAGTGTTTGTATCTCCCCAAAGTCATATGTTGAGACCTAATCCCCAATGTGATGGTATTAGGAGGTGGGGTCTTTGGGAGGGGGTTGGATCCCAAGGTGGAGCCCTCATGCACGAGGTTAGTGCCCTTGTGAAAGAGGCTCCAGAGAGCTTCCTTGCCCCTTCCTTCAGTCCTCTATGTGAAGACACAGCCAGAAGTTGGTCATCTAGCTAGGAATGTGCTGGTGCCTTGATCTTGGCTTTTCCCAGCCTTCAGGACTGTGAGAAAGTTTGTTGCCTCAACCACACAATCTATGGTATTTTGTTACAGCAACCCGAACAGAGTAGGTGAGGACAGGAGATACAACGTGGTTGTAGCAAACTAGAAAATGAGTATGGATAGGATGAAGAGGGGATGTGCTAGCACTGCTTGAAAGCAAGCAGGATGGCAGAGGGCTTGATGGAGAAGATGACAGTGGCATTAGGTCTTGGGAAATGGATTTTCCCACAACTTCCTTTGTGGAGCTGAGCTGTGTCTACTGCCTCCAGCCATAATTGCCCCCTGGGGCTATGGACAGAAGACACAGCTACACCATGAGAAAAAGACCCTCACAGTAAAGTTCCCTTCCCAGTGTGTCAGAGCTTTCTAACCGGACAAGCTACGGCTCAGTGCTCTGGGATTCCGGATAGGATGGGCTTATTTATTAGTGTCTTTTGATCTCAGGGAATGTTAAGAGGCAGCTCTAAGAGAGAAGATTTATAATTTAAGCATCCCCTTTCTCCACACCAGCCATATTGGGTATTAACCTCACTGAAAAGGCTGACAGGTTGTTCCATGAGGCAGGCTCTTCCTGGAATCAGATCAGCTGCCTTGTGGGGGCCAGATCTACAGCCCATGAACCCAGTGGGACTAGTTGCTGTTCCCCATGTCCACTCTGGGAGAAATTTCCTCACTTGCAGGCCTTTTTTTGTGCTCGTTCCCTTACCTGGAGTGTCCCTCTCTGTGTGCTCATGGCCCCCCATGAGAACACTACCCATTCCTCAATGCCCATCTCCCCTTGTGCCTTTTCCATGATGGTCTCTTCGCTCACCATCTTCCCAGATGAGATACGGCTCTCCCCGGCACTCCCTCATTTTGTAGCCCCGATGCAGCATCGTTGGAGCATATTCTGGGTGTGGGTGTGATACCACACACTTGTTTTCTCCTTTAACTCCCATCAGAGTGGGACCTCTTCAAGGACGAAACCTATGGTTTATTCATCCTTACATTTCCAGACCCTCCATAAATGTTTATTGACTGCATAATCAGACTTTTTAGTGCTTTAAAGTTATTGATAAACTACAACCCAAAACCTGTGCTGCTAATCATATGCCGGGAATAGGACTAAGATCAATCATTTCATGTCGTCCTGATGCCAACCCTGTTGGTAGGTGGCACCATCATCACCACTTTGCAGATGAGAAGAGCAGATGGGACTGGAAAGAATTAAGGCAGGGCACACAGCTAGTGAAATGGCAGAATTATTATATTTTCAGTCCTAGACTACTTGCAGCCAAAGCTCTTAACCCTTGAAAATGACAAGATGCAACCACCCTTTTGTAGGACACCTCTTCCCCAAGGCTAATTAAAACAACAAAGAGGTATCATTTTTCTTAACCTGTCCAGTGAGGATAAAAAGGTAACATCACTTTGGACAATGTTGCAGTGGATTCAGTAGTCTCCCATGCTTGTGGCATTAATGCTGAGTCCAAACATGAGTCATGCTCTTTGACCCACTCACACATACTGCATTAATGTGGAAAAGTTCTCTTAAGGGGTGCCTGAGTAGCTCAGTCAGTAGAGCATCCAACTCTTTTTTTTTTAATTTATTTATGATAGTCACAGAGAGAGAGAGAGAGAGAGGGAGGCAGAGACATAGGCAGAGGGAGAAGCAGGCTCCATGCACTGGAAGCCCGATGTGGGATTCGATCCCGGGTCTCCAGGATTGCGCCCTGGGCCATAGGCAGGCGCCAAACCGCTGCGCCACCCAGGGATCCCCCGAGCATCCAACTCTTGATCTCAGCTCAAGTCTCGACCTCAGGATCATGAGTTCAAGCCCCACTTTTAAAAAATTATTAAGAAAAAAAGAGAAGTTATCTTAAGGAAATAACCCCAAAGACTGAGGAAGAAAACAATAATAAATAAGAAGCTCTTCATGGCATCATTGCTAAGGATAGTGACATGCTCATCAGTAGAATAGCCAAGTGAATAATGGCACCACTCCATGGAGTACTAGGCAGTCATTAAAATGACAGTTGTGAAGATTGTGTGGGATACCAAAACTGTTTAGGGTGTAGCATGAGGCCCTAAAACATTGGGTACACAGTTGGGGGAGTACCTCAGTTACCACGAGGTAAAATCTAGAGCTGAGGAGAGAGGAAACCTATTGAGAATGCTAATGGTGCTTGTGTCAGGGTGAATGAGTTATGGCTTATTTTTGTTTCTTTTGTTTCTTCTATTTTTCACTTCTTCTGTAACCTGGTTTATTATTTTTTGTGATGAGAATGATGTGTTTTTTTTTAAAGCTGATGAATAATTCCATAGCTGAGCTTTATTAGCAGCCCAAAGGTGACCTTGTCTGAGGGAGATGTTCTCTAGGCCTTGGATGGAGGCAGGGAGGGCCGGGCAGCATGTGGCAGTTGCCCTGGGGGTGAGGGGGTGGGTGGACACCTGTGTGTATGTCCCATTGCACTGAAACACTGCCAATGAGGGGACTGACCCCAGGTCCCTGGAGGTGCCTTACACCAGGAGGGTTGCTTAGCTTTTTGGGTGAGGCAAGCACCCCAGACATCCCTTTATCTCTTTGAGATGTACCTACTTGGGCACACTGCTATGCCTCCCCATTTTCTCTAGCGCAGAGCTGAGTAGCAAGCTCAGGGAGGAAAAGGCTGGATACAGCATCTGTATTTTTAATTAAAAGAAAAAACCAACAACAAAAATGAAAGCTGAGAAACTAAGGATGTGATTGATAGTGTGCAACATTTTTATTATCTGCCCAGTTCATTGAAGAGCACCCTGTGGTTTCTGACCACCTACAAGGTAGTTTGGCCCATGTTCTTTCTGACTTTTGGCCACTCTTTGTTCTTCCTCAGTTTGCAGGGCTCTTTGACAAGAACAGGGTGAAGGAAATGGGCTTATAAAAACTGTCTTGGATTCCCACCTGGTTTAGGCTGTTAAAGCTCTCCTCAAGGGATGAGGGCTGTGGTCCCCTCTGAGAGGAGGTGATGTGGTAGGGAAGAAGGCAAAGCCAGGTATGAGCTCTGTTGTAGCTGCTTACTAATCATGGCTAAATTATTTGGGCAAATTCCTTCATCTCTCTGAACCTCATTTTCCTTATCTGTAAAATGGATGATATGGATGGTACCTGCCTCAGGAGGTTGTTATGAGGTAAAGTGAGTTGAAGTATATGGAGCAGTGCAGACCTGGCCCATTCTTCATGCTTGAGAAGTGCCAGCTCTTATTTTGATTATTACTACTATGTAATGACCATCCCTTCCTTGGTACCCCTGATGAGATATATGGGCTTTTTCTTTTCTTTTTTAAAGATTTACCTTATTTATTTGAGAGAGAGAGAGAGAGAGAGTGTGTGAGAGAGCACAAGCAGGGGCAGAGGCAGAGGGAGAAGTAGGCTCCCCCCTGAACAGGAAGCCTGACTCGGGGCTCAATCCCAGATCATAACCTGAGCTGAAGGCAGACACTTAACTGACTGAGCTATCCTGGTGCCCCACTTTTTTTTTAAATAAAAGATTCTATTTATTTATTTATTTGAGAGAAAGAGCACATGCATGAGTGAGCATGCTGGGGTGGGGGAGTAGCAGAGGGGAAGGAGAGGAACAAGTAGACTGCACTGAGTGTGGAGCCTGACGTGGGACTTGATCTCACAACCCTGTGATCATGACCTGAGCTGAAACCAAGTGTTGGATGCTTAACTGACTGAGCCACTCAGCTGCCCCAGATATGTAGGCTTTTTCAAACAGAACTTTACTGTAGGAGAAAAAAAGGTGGTGGTAAGCAGGAGATGCAGAATAACTTGCAGACTTCCTGTGCCCTTGAATGTTTCTGAGCCTCAGACTCTGTTCCTTCAGGAATTCTCTTTGCCAAATATCCCCAGGTCTTCCTGGGACTTTGGTCTAGCTGATACCCTCCTGTCCTGTCTTAAAGACAGCTTCTTGGTTCCCACCAAGAACCGTTGTTCTAACACCTGAGCATTTCCTTGTTCCTGCCAAGGATTCAAGACTACAGTGTGTCCTACACAAGGTACTGTGCTGAAGGCTATCCATACAATTTCCAATTTAATTCTCACAACCTTTGAGGTAATACTGTTATTATCACCCATTTTAGAGCCAAGGAAAAGGAGGCTCAGAAAAGATAAATAATGGCCCAAGGTTACCTTCTGAGTAAGAGGCAGAGGAAGGATTCTAACCTAGGATTCTGACCATGAGCTCTTAACCACTGCATCTATAGATGGTGACATTAGTACTGATGTCCAGGAGGTTGTGCTGTGGATTATTAATGAAGGTGAAAAATGCATTGTAACCTCTAACGTGCTAGGCAAATACAATGGCGTAATAACATACAACATCATATATAGGAGGAAGTACAACACTGTGGTTATAGGCTTGTGTTCAAATTCTAGGCCATTCCTTATTGACCTTTTATCGCTTAAGTGACTTTGGACGTATTGTTGAATGTTTTCAAGCTTCAGTTTCTTTCTCTTATAAAACTGGGAAACCAGTATGGGATTGTGATGACAAAAGTGGTAGTATGGGTGAAGCCTTAAAACAATGTCTGGCACATGATCGACAATAAATAAACAAAACTCTATAATGTGAACTCCACAATGGGAGAGAGTTTTGTTTGTTCATTCTTATGTATCTAGCACCTAGGCCAGTATCTGGCCCACTTGTGCACTCAGCGACTCCTTGGTGCACAAACAAATGGTGGTCCTAGTTGTAGCCACAGTGTCTCTGGGGACACTCTGGGTTGGATCCTTATGGAGGGACAGGACTGGCTCTGTTACTCTGACAGGCAATTTGATGGATGTGCCAGGGTAGCCCATAGACATGATGGCTTGAATGGCCTGATCCAAAGGCAATACTTAGGGATAGTCACATGGACACCCCAAGAGCTGCTGCTACCTGAGATTTCATCATTTCCCTGTGAGCTCAGTCCATCTAGGAAGTTCTTCCTGGCCTAATCAGAGTTGCTTGTCAAAATTTATTGTCTAGAGTCAAGGGGAAGACCTTTATCAAATTAGGATTACATAGGGCTGGAGAGACCACCGGGGCTTGGGCCTCTTACCCCACCCCTCCCTAATAAGGAGGCCGCAAGTAGTTAAAATTCAATTAAGCCCTGGTGAAGGGAGTCTTCGAGGCAGGGCTGGGGCAGGCCCATGTCTGGGCTGAACAGAACAACCGATTTAAGCTAAATCAACGCCTATTTAAGTGAGCCGTAATAAGCATTCTGGGGGCAACGCCAGCCTGGGGGCGTCATTTATCACCGGGTAATAGAAAACCGTGATGAATAATAACTTGGGCCGAGCAGCCGGAGCGCGCATACATTACTGGGTTCGAGCCGCCGCTGTCCACTGAGCCGGGAGGGTGGGGTCCGGGGCCTGGGTGGCGGGTGTGCATATCGAGTTCTGCCGCCTTGCACGAAGGCCTTTGTTGCGCAGGAAGGCCATTAATCTCGCGGCCGCTTTGCCAGTCTTGCAGTTGGCGTGGGGGACGCCGCGGTCCGTTTGCTTGTGTTGCACCCAGAGGGACCAAGATGCCCGAGGAGAAAACGTGCTCTTGAGAGATGCTGCTGTTGGCTTCTGCTTGGCCAGGACGTGAGAACACAGACCTCACACCAGCTCCCTTCTGACGCCAGGTCCCATGAACTCACGCGGCCTTGTCAGGCAACACAGCGTGAGCCCCCGCGGTGGGCACAGTTCCGTGTGGGCAATGATGGGGTTTGGGGCCAAGACCGGGACGTGCATTATAAAGTTTTGCACCGGCAGTGTCTCATTTAACATAACTAACTGCTTTTGAGATCAATGTTATATACTTGCCCCGTTTTACGGACAAGAAAACTGAGAACCAGAAGGTTTAAGTGGTGGGCACACACAGCTAGGAAGTGGGGGTGGGGGGGTCCTGGAATTTGAATCTAGGCATTCTGAATCCTTTACCTTTTAGCACTTCCCCTCCCAGGAAAAACAGGCTTATCTAAGACTTCTTTATCTGGTCTGATAGCATTGCCTTCGGGCTCTGGATCCTCTCTGGGTCCTCAAGAGTTAGATATTGCCCCTCCCCTGATGTGTCCTGGCAGACCACTCCCCTCCTCTTGGAAGTTCTTCTTGTGTCTTCCATAATACACCTGCCCCTTCACCTCGGCCTCCTCAACAGAATAATTACTGTGTCTCACTGCTGTTGTGAGGATAATACATCAATCTGTACTAAGCCAAGATTCTTCTGGTCCTGCCGGCCTGGGGGTAAGAGAAGGCCACTGGAATAATAACACACCAATGTCTTCTTGGCTCAGACTCCACCACAGCTTTGTTCCTAATCTGTCCCCTCACATTCTTTGAGGATTTTTGGGGTACCTCATGTTGCGGACAGCTTCTGTTGTTTCCAGGGAGCCTCCGTGACTTCCTCCAGTCCTCTCTGTGAGCCTGTTGAGTGGCGTCCAGTTCAGTGTTGACCTCTTCTCCTGCCTCCAACACTAGTAGGGGTGACTTTTCTTTTGTTTTCTCGAAGTCCTCCCTTCAGACAAGTGGGGAGGTTGCCCTCCTGCACATTCACTAGTCCATTCAACAAACATATATGCACCTTCTGGTGGATGGAAATTCAAAGAGGACTTAGACCATATCCTTCTACACCAGACAGAAGCTTTCCTTAGGGGCTACCACTCCTTGCTCACCTTCATATTTCTTATTGACTCCATATTTCAATTTTAGAGGTGTACAGTCTTATGTTTTTTATTTCCTGAAGAATCTGCTACTGCTGTTTTTTTTTTTTTTAATTGACTGACTCTTGACCATAAACTCAACTTCTCAGGATTTTTGATGAGTTCATTGAAGCCTAGAACAAAGCGTCAGTGCCATGAGCTATGCTAGGCTCAGTATCCTCCCTTTTAACCTCAGCCAATGTCCTCAGACCAGGGGCCCAAATTTTCATTGGTACCTTCAACTGAACGCACCGCAGGTATCAGAGCTGCGATATTTGTGTCTCAAAATGCAGGACTCCTCTCATGGCCATCTTTGCTCCAAGCTCCTTATTGGCCTGGCCATGACATTCTTAGAGCTATACTGCATTTTGTGACTTTTCCTGCCCAATCTTCCTTTTGTCCCCTTCCCCAGTCACAGATGTCAGATCAGTATATTAAAGGTTTTCCTTGCCCACTCCTGGTGTTTCTTCCCTTTATCCTTCACAGGCATTTCCCCACTATAAATACCTGGCACTTCTAATTCTGTCCTAGCATCTGCTTCCTGGAGACCTGGGCTGACACATGGTAAGAGAGAAGCAAAAAATCATACCGACACTCAAGATGACTTTAAAGGACCAGAACAGAGGCTCTCAGGATCACTGGGGTAGCCCTTCAAGTTTCTAACATGGACTCAGCTTTTGACTGGAATGGCAGTGAGTGAGGGACACTAGGACTCTTCCAACCAGACTGCATTTAGGATAAACCTGTTGTGCCAGGGGCAGAACTGAGAGGCCAGAAGGTCTTGCTTTGGTCTGCCTTGTTCAGCTTCCCTTCCTATGCTATTATCACCATGAACTGTGTCAGTCTGTGATATTAAAGTGGTTGCCTGTATGCTGTTTTGGCACCATTGGACCTCAGGAAGGATTCTCAAGAACAATCTGCCAGGTCTATCTTCCAGAAGGCCTTGACCTCTGTTACCTTGAGACCCCTGTTGGTGCTCATACGCTGAGAATACACCACTTCATTCTCCTCACCACCATCCTCAATCTTCAGGGAAATATACAGTTCAGTTTGGAGGGAAGGGCTGGTCAAAGTCTGTTCTAACTTCACGGACAGACTGACAGTCACCTGAATGACAGTTGTGATGGGTGGTCACTGGGTGGGGTGGCCAGCTGGCTGAAATTGGTAAGCAGGTTATGTGGCCTGAGAAGTTGTTAAGGAACCACAAGAATGTCCAGGGTGCAGAGAGATACTGATTCTAGAAGGTAGAAACAGTGGCATTCCATGTTGCTGAACCCAATCAACAGTGACGTCTCTATCCTCATTCCCCCACGTCGCAGCAGAATTCCACACAGTTGTCACCCCTCCTGCATGTTAAAAGACAAGCTTGTGTCATATTCCTGAGAGATATTTGTTTGTACTTAACATACCCTCAGTGAAATTTTTGGTTTACTCCTCTCCCCAACTCATTCATCCCACCATCTTTTTTATCTTAGCAATGTGGTTCATTCAGTAGCTCAACATTCATGCAGAGATTCAAAGCAAAAGCTTTGGAGTCCTCTTTTTTCTTCTTCACTAGCACCTAATCCATTAGTAAGTCCTATTGCAGAGCATCACCTCTTACCACTGTCACCGCTACCATTTCAACCTGGATCATGACATCTCTTGTCTGGACTCTTACAGTGGCCTCCTACACGATGTCCCTGCTCTCCTCCTGCAGCCCACTTGACCTTTTTAGAATTTCAGTCAGATCATTTCACTTCCCTCTTAATCCAAACCCTCTTACCATATTGAAAATGAAACCCATCATGAAAATGAAAGGTAGAGCATAGGGGATATAGTCAATTGTATCATAAGGCAAAATAATAAAATAAATAAAATAAAATCCAGATCTCCTAATCTCATAGTGTGTCTCCCCGCCACCCCCCCATCTACCTATTCCACCCAGGCCCACTCCTTTCTGAATCCTGAACATAATGAAGATTTTAAGATATTTTTTTTCCTACTAAGGGCCTTTGCACATGCTGTTCTCACCACTTCTTATGCTCACCTACCTAATCTTTGCCGTTGAGTTGCTCTTTATATCACTCCAGTCTGATGTAAATTATCATATAAAGAAGCTCCTCATCCCTGTCACTTTCTTATTCCACTGTCCCTTTATTAAAAATTAATAACCTGCGTTAATTGCAAAAATGGCCACAATTTACCATCCGTCTGTCTACTGATGCCTCTTTGCGATGTGACTTTGCAACATGTCCCATAGACAGGTAGAATTGATTTTCCCATTCCTTGAATCTGGGCTGGAGTTATGGCTTACTTTGGCTAATAGAATGTTTTAAAAATATATGTGTGCCAGCTCTAAGCCTTGCAGTCTTCCACTGTTCCTCTTGGATCCCAGCAACTGCCATGTGAAGAAGCTTGAACTAGGTTGGTGGAGGATAAGAGACACATGGAGGTAAACCAAGGCACTCTAGCCCAGTAGTCAGCCTTCCCTGGAAACAGAGCCATCTGGCTGACCTGAAGCCAATTTGCAAGTGTATGAGGGATCCCAGACAAGACCAGTAGGACTGTTGAGTTGACCTCTAGCCTCATGAACAAGAATAAATGGTCCTTTAAAAAAAATCATAAAATATTAGTATGGTTGGTTATGTAGCAAAAACTAATAGATCTAACTCATGCCATTATTTGAAATTATCTTACATAGTATGCTCATTTGTATATTGTGTCTCCTCCACTAAAATACAAATTCCTTGAGGGTCGGGAGGTTTGCTCATCACTGTATTGATTATAGCTATAGCATTGGATCAAAATGACAGTGTGACAATATGGTACTTTAAGAAAGGCCAAGATATTGGCATTTCATTAAAAAAGGTGGGATTGGCCACCAAAAATCTTCAAGCTTTGTCTTAAGTTCTTCCTGAGGGAAAGCCATGCTAAGACTGAGGCAATTTTGTTCTTCCAGGAGAGTGATGGTCAAGATAAAGTACCTAGGGGAGGAGGCATCAGGCACCAACAAGGGATCCAGCCCTTTTCTGGGAGGGGAGCAGAGTAAATCTAGCACTGGGGGAAGGAAGCTTGAAGGGTCTGGGGACTTCATTCTTTCCTTGTCCCTTCCTTACCCCTTAATCCTGCTGCCATATCCTCCACTTGTTTGCCTTAATGTGTCCCCTCATTCCTGTTCTAAGGAGACTCCATTGGGCCCTCATAAGAACAGCAGAACGCATACTGGCTTTGGGAGCAGTATAAATTACTAATAGCACTCAACCCTGAAGGGAAAAACAAATAATGGCCAACTACCCAGTGATCCAGGTCATGGGATTTTCACAATAGCTTGGAGAAATATAGACAGATGGATTTCTAAGTGATTGCTCCTTGGGCTGGTTAGAAATTTTGCTGTAGCACAAAAATTTCTGTGTATCTCTCCAGATGTAAGTAATTCTGACCTCAGATTTTGAAAGATACTGAAATAATGGTATTGTACCAACAAAAATATTAATATTTTGATACTTAAAGCAAGTATATAATACTGAAATGTCCAAGCACCTACAACCTAACTGTGATGGCCATCACATTCCCAGCACCTAGCACAATGCCAAGCAGGTTCTTGGTCTGTGCATGAATGGATGAGCAAATGCTCACCAGGGTTTGGCTGTGGGAAGGGACTGGGTGGAGGTCTAGCACCAGGGTAAGCAGCTGCCCTCAAACATACATACATACCCCTTGCATATACACACATGCCACCTCCCCAGACAATAGCGGCTCCACTGGGCAGGCGGAGGCTCTGAAAGGGAAGCAGGAGGGACATGCATCCCAGGGCAGCATGTCTGGAGGAGGATGCAAACACTCCATGTCCCCCTGGCCTGGCAGGGCTGAATCTTCTGGCAGAGGAACTTATACCATCGGCTCTCCTGGGTCTCCCACTTGCTGACTGCAGATCTTGGGACTTTTTAGCTTTCATAATCACATAAGCCAATTCCTTATAATAAATCTCTTTATATCTATCTATATATATATCATCTATATATCTATCTCTATATCATATCTCTATATCTGTAGCCCTATATTTATATGTATGCATCTATATCTATCTATATCTATGTCCTATTGGTTCTATTTCTCTGGAAAACCCTGACTCATGTAGCCAGGGTGGTGGCTTTCAACTGTGACTGCCCACTAGCAGCACCTGGGAGGATTCAAAGAGTGTGACTCCCTGGGCTCCATCCCCCCAGAGGTTCTAGTTCAGTCTTCTGTGGTGAGACCTGGGCATCTCTAATTTTTAAAAGCTATCCAGGGACCCTTTTGTGCAGCTGGGGTGGAAAAGCGCTGAACTGGGGCATGGGGCTGGTGGTGGAGAAGAAGGGAAGGGATGTGAATTCATTCAGGGCATCTGTGTTGCAGGCATTTGCATAAGTTTTCTTGTTTAATAGATACAGGCAACTGCACATCACAGTGATGATTCTTTTCCTTTTTTTTTTTCTCCAAATAAGGACATTGATTGCTCAGTGAGTAAGTGGATGATGTCCAAGGTCACAAGGCTAATAAGTGGCAGAGCTGGGATTCACACTCAGGTTGTTTGACCCTAAATTTGGAAGATGAGTCTGGAAAGTTTTGGCCCAGAAGTAGTTCTTGCCTTCTACTTTGGGAGCATGGAGAACAGTGGAGCGTGTAAACCCCACTCTGAGGTCAGATCCCCTCATATATAACCCGTTGCTCCTGCCTGGGAGGAGGTCTTCCAGCCTGGGTTCCTGCAGGATTTATGAGTCCCATGACAGTGTCTTCGATAGCAGAATATTAGCATTGGGCTGGCTCTCAGAAATCAAAGCATTCCCCCATCCCCTTGTTTTCCTTTCAGAGTAGGGATGTGTCACATTCATTTCTTAATTCCCTGACAGCAGAGCTTGGCATACTGTGGGCACCCAATTAATGTTTATGGAATTGAAATAAGTAGTTTTAAAGGTCACAAAATTGATGCAACAAATGCTCAGAGAAGTTAATTGTCTTTCCTACACAGAGTCAGCTACTGCAGAGTTGGGACTAGAATCAGTTCTGATCCCAGCCAGGTGGCCTTTTCATGCTGCTGTGCTACAGTATTGCTGGTTTCAGAATCACAGCCTTTTGGGGCTGAATGGGCCTCAGAAAAGGGTTATGCAGGATTTAAAAATAGTTTTCACCTTCCATGTCCTCTCCAACTCAATATCAGTGGCACATTGTGTAGAAAAAGATTCTGAGACTCATGAGGAAAGAGTGCCATCATTGATTAGTGATGTCTGCCAAAGATATGGGAATGGTTAGTGGCAGCATGCATGCCATATAGTTGCTGTTCCTGATTTCATTCAAATTCTTTAATTTATAGTTAAGAATTTATGGTTAAGAGCATCCTGGTCCTTTTTGCCATCCATAAAATTTTGTCATCAAAGAAAAAAAAACCCAACACCACAAAAACTGCACCCCAAAACAACCCAATGTAAGTCTCTTATATAAGTAATAGAGGACTATTCCACAAATCCCAGGTCTTCTAGGGGCTCTATGAGGAAAGCCAACATTGGAGTTATGGCAAATATTCTGGACTTGAAATTGAATGAAGAGATTTATATACACATACTCTTGCTTAATAATGGTGTGATTTCAGGCATTTCCCTTCTTCTTTCTGAGTTTCAATTTCTTCACCTATAAAATGGAAATATAATCACTGTCTCTTAGGGTTGTTATGAAGAGTAAATTAAGGACAGTATAAAAAATGTCTCATTAACTATGTAGCATTGTGGAACTCATTCCTTGTGTAGATTGTGTTATTGATCCCAATTTTTTATCTTTCATATGCCCTTCGCCATATGACTTTGCAGTTCTTTCCTTAAGGGGAAGTATACTTTCCTGGCCCTTAACTTTGGGCTTGGCCATATAACTTGATGTGTCCAATGGAAAAGGATAGAAGTCATAGGGTGCCAGTTTGGGCTAGTCCTCAAGAGACATCAAATGTTTCCACTTCTGTCTTGTGGTTCTGTCATTGTGATGAGAAGAATGTGTCCCAGCTAGCCTGCTGGTCCAATGACGATGAGAGAAATGAGGAGCATACTCAGACCTAACTTGCAACATATTGCTGCCCAGCTGAGCCCCAGCTGATCTGTAGATGCCAGAGCTAAATGATTGCTTTTTGTGGAAAGTAACTGAGATTGTTATGCAGCAATAGCTGACCAGGTCACCTTTGAAGGTGATTTCTGGTGAGAACTAGATTTCTCTCTCTGCGGTTATAGTTCCATTGTGGAGTGAGTAAAGGACAATGTGTCACAGGATAGTAAGGGCACCTTGTCACAGACTGGCCTTCCCTCCCTTTTCTGCCTCTGGGAACGTGCCTAGAGGCTCCTGGATGCTACTGACATCGATCTATGCAACAGCTTGTGTGAGGGCCCTTCAGCCCAGACATGGCTTCATGGCCTCCTGCAATTCAGTGACTCAGTGCAGAACATCAGTGATTTCAGTTTTATTTCCTCAGTCTTGGAAACTATGGCTTCCCCTGTTCACAACCACCTTGTACCTGTACCCCACCTTCTGGGGTCCTCACTGCCTTTTCCCATTCTGTAGTCTTTCTCTGCATCCCACTTTGGGTTGGACTTTTATTCTCTTCAGGAGTAGGAATGGATGTATGGGAAGGTCAGTTACCCCCAATTAGCTTTGGAGGGAATGGGCCTGAGCTTTGGAGGGAACAGGGCTGCTCTGTGGTGGCCAGCTGAAGGGCAAGCTGGACCCTAAAGAGTCTAGGAGAATATGTAAAACTCTGCATTAGAAAGGCAAAGGCTTGGCTTTCCAAGTCCTTTGCTCTGAAGTTCAAGCAGAAAATATGAGAATTGATATGCTAAACGGATGCAAAGGAAGAAATTCTTCCAGCAGGTGCCTGGGTCTGGGATTTTTTTTCCTAGATAAAGAAAGGTAATGTGTGTTCTGAAGTCATTTTCACTGGTATTTCTCAAAGGAAGAAGTTGTTTGACCTGACAGCATTGGGTTGAGAGAAAGAAAGAAGGGCCAGAGAGGTTGGGGACTTGTCTAAGATCTCATAGTGACTTGAGGCAGGGCAGGCTGTGCTAGGTCCTGGCTAAGCTCTTACTTTGCGGAGTGTGTTTTCAGAACCAAACTAGTTCAAGAACAAAGTAGGGTCACCACCCTCACATGGTTCAATTTTCACTTATCTTCTTGCTGGAAAATATCCCTCTTCAAGGTATTCTCATGGTTTGGCCCCACTCTCCTGGATCCCCAGGGTCACTCCCATGCTCGCACTATTGGTGGTGGGGCTATGCGCCTGTTGCCTGTGAAGCTAACTGAACAGGGCTGCCTTCCTGCAGGGCTGGTGTTTGGGCCACTGTGGCCCTTGGCGCTGTGAATAAAATGTGGGGGCTTGCTGCACTGCTCTCTCTGGCTCACTTTATGTGGTTGGGGCAGCCCACTCTTCTCCAGTCCTTCCATTCTACAGAGTTTGGAGCCAAAGACATCCTTGTGCATTTGCAGAGAGAAAGGAGCCCCCCTGTCTCCACACACAACACTGGACTGTTTCTTTTTCCCAGATTAATTACATGATAGGATGATTGACAATGAGAACGCTTACCTTCTTTCAGGCAAAAATCCATTCTTCTCCTTGGTGTTTCGCTCATGGTCTTGACAAGATAATCACAAAATGGTTCAATATTAGTATCTTTCTAAGGGTTGGGTTTTCCACTTGGTTTTATCCGTGGTCACTTGGTTATATCCATGTGTTAAATGGGAAGCTGAAGCCCCGAGGGTGTGAGTGGCTTGCCTAAGGTCATACAGCTGGTTATGGTTGGAGTGGAGGTGTTATGGGCTAAGTGGTCGTGTCCCCCCAGAATTCATGTGGAGAAATCCTAAGCCCTAATGTGATGGTATCGGGAGGATGGGAGGTGATCAGGTTTAGTAGAGGTCATGAGACTATTGCCTTTATGATAGAATTAGTGTCCTTAGAAGAAGAGGGAGGTACATGAGCTCTCAGTCCCTCCATGAGCACACAGCAAGGTGCAGACCCCATGTGCACGCTTGGCTCACACCAAGCCCAAATCTGCTGGCACCTTATTTTGGACTTCGAAGATTCCAGAATTGTGAGAGGTAAATGTTTGCTTAAGCCAGCCCATGATGACAGCCTGAACTGAGTAAGGTGGGTGGTAACAAGTCAGTCCTCTCACCTCTTAGCCCAGCTATCCTTCTCCCTCACAGAAGGGCAGGTAGGTTGTACACTTTCTGGGAGAAGATAGGTTAAACACTCTCTCTGTGACCACTGAAGCCTTTGTTTACCTGGCTCATCGCCGGAAGGTGAACCTCATTCTCTCCAGCCGAGGATGATGGAGTGGGCTTAGCTGACAGTCACATCATCAGCCACAGTGACACAAAGTTGGAAAAGTATGATTCCCCAAGAACACTTGTGGCAAGAGAGCAGGAGCAGACATCTTGCTGTCCAACAAGTGAGGTAATTAATATTCCATTAACAAGGCCATTACAACTCCTGAATAGAAATATGCTTTCTCTTAAGGTGTGAAGCCCACTCCTAAGTGAGGTGTAACAGCTGAATAAGCATACCTGCTGATTTATGTCCATAAAACTTAATTTATTAGCAATGTCTTAATTGTGATGGTGCATACAGTCCCTAAGCCATTAGCAAAATCCTCTAAAAGCCGCTGACGAGAATAATATGCCCAATAAATGGGATGAGCAGCACTTTTTCTGCTTCTGAGGCTATAGACTTGCTAATAAGGCTAGACTGTTTTTTTAATGGAGTGGCCAAGTGCATGGGTGGGAGCTCCTGGAGAGTACGATGGGGGATGGCCTCAGCCCGTGCCTATGGCTGTGGCTTGAAGGATGGGTGATATTTGGACAAGTAGAGATAGTGCGAGAGGTGGAGGGAACAGGAGTGGTTCTCTAAGGTGTAGAGAATGTGGCACAGAGGTGAAACAGGAGTACCATTGAGTTGTTCAGTTTGTCTGGAAAATAACTCTGTGACATCAAGTGTTAGCTGTTCCCACCCTTCCTCCCTTCTTCCTTTGTTTCCTCCCTGTGCCTCCCACCTTCTCTTCTTCCTTCCTGTTTTTCCTCTTAGTCCTACCAAGGGCTTGGCCTGTATGAGCACACATAGTACCTTAGTATTTGGGTATCCATAAGAATGCCAAGAAGTGGACCCTGATTCCTTCTTGCATGAATTCAGACATGTTGGCCCACCTGGGGTGCCCATACTCAGAACAAAAGCCTGGTAGAACCAACAACCCCTGGGCTTTGAAGGACATACTATCTTGCACATTGCGATATCTACCTAGATGAATTTAAGTGACAAAACAATACTTCCTCTGGCAACTCTAATGGGCAAAGAAGAATCATGTTCCTTTGCCCTGCTTTCCTCCTACGGAAAGGAGCCATGTTAGGACCCTTGTCATTAGGGGGAGCACTTCTGGTTCTTCTCCATTTTTCATGGACACCATCATCTGAAAAGTATAAATGGAAGGAATAGATTGAATAGATGTACTCCCAGGCAAACTTTGTTACCCAGCATCCTGCTTGCAGCTATACACCACCCTTCCCCATCAATGACCACTGACCTTACAGAAGCGCCAGAAGGCCCAGGGCTTCAGTGCTCTTGGGATGGAATGCACTAGAGTCCTGCAGAGCAGTGGCACTGCTAGTTCCACTCAAGATACTCATTCTGGTCAGCCCAGCTTTTGTTCTGAAGTTTGGATTGGAGTTCTGTTACCTAAAACCAAAAGAATCTTGATTAATGTCGTCTGCTATGTATCGCCTAAAACTTCACTAAACAATATGCGGGGGAAAGCCAGAAAAGAACTAACAGCATAAGGAAAAGATACTGGCTGTCCAAATCCTGTCCTAATATGTGTGTGTGTGTGTGTTTAAGTTAACTTTATTGAGATGTAATTAACATATAAGAAAATGGACATGTTTAAGCATACAGGCTGATAACTTTTGATAAAGGTAGATATCTATTTAACTACCACCTGATTAAGATGTAGAACATTTCCATCTCCCCAGAAAGTTTCCTGCTGCTGGGCAACTACTGTTCTGATTCCTAGCACTGTTGATTAGTTTTACCTGTTCTACTATATGGTATAATCAAAGGCCCATAAATTCTACAATATCTGGCTTCTTTTTATCTGGCTTCTTTTACTCAATGTAAGTACTTTGTGATTCATTCACATTATTGGGTATATCATTCATTTTTTTTTTCAGAATAATATTCTACATAGCACAGCATAATTTGTTTATCCATTTACCTGTTGATGGACATTTCAGTTGTTTCTAGTTTGGGGCTATTATGAATACAAATGTTATGAACATTTATGTGTAAATATATATATGTATATACACAATTATATATATACATATGTAATTATATGACTAAATTATATATGTATTACATATGTATAATTTCTCTTGGGTAAATATGTAGGAGTGGAATTGCTGGGTTGTATACATATACATTTGGCTTTGTAGGAAACTACCAAACTGTTTTCCAAGGTGGCTATACCATTATATATATTCTCTTCAGCAATGTATGAATAACTCAGTTCCTCTACATCTTCATCATCTGCTCTTAGACTTGTCTGGCTTTCAAATTTTAGCCATTCCATTGAGTGTGAAGTCATCTCTCATTGTGGTTTCAACTTACACTTCTCTGATGACTAATGATGTTGAGTATCTTTTCATAAATTTATGGGCCTTTCTTATGTCTTTTTGTGAAGTATCTATTAAAATTGTACCCCTTAAAAATTAAGTAGTTTGTCTTATTATTGATCCATGAAAGTTTTTTTTTAAGTATTCTGAATATAAGCTCCTTGACAAATATGTGTGATACAAATATTTTCTCCCAGTCTGTGGCTTGCCTTTTCTCGATAGTGGTTTTTTTTTTTTTTTAAAGAGCACAAGTGTTTTATTTTGATGAAGTAGAATTTATCTTTTTTCCCTTTTACAAATAATGTTTTGTTTTTCCTGTCTCAGAAATCATTGTCTAACCCCAAACTGCAAATATTTTCTCCTACGATTTCTTCTAGAAATTTTATAGTTTTAGGTTTTATGTTTATGTCTCTGATCCATTTCAAAATAACGTTAGTGTATGGTATGAGGTAGAAGTTGAATTTCCTTTTCTTTTATATGACTATCTAGTTGTTCTGACATCATTTGTTTAAAACATTATCCTTTTCCCATTGAGTTATGTTGGTGCCTATGTTGTTGAAAATCAATTGGCCATATATTGGCCAATTTCTGGATTCTCTAGTCTGTTCGCTTGATCTATATAGGTTTACCCATATACCAATATCATTCTCTCTTGATGACTATAGCATTATAGTATAAATCTTAAAATCAAATAGTGTAAATCCTCTAACTTTATTCTTTTTTTCCTATTTTGCTTGAGCTATTCCAGATCCTTTGTATTTCCACTTAGCTTTAGAATCAGTTTGTCAATTTGTACAAGAAAATCTCACAGGATTTTGATTGGGATTGTGTTGAATTTATAGATCAATTTGGGGAGAATGTTGGGGAACAACTTCATGGTGTGCAGTCTTCTAATGTGTGACTATGCTATATCTCTCGATTTATTGAGGTTTTTAATTTCCCCCAGTAATATTTTATAGTTTTCAGTGTTTTTTTTTTTTCATAAATGCCCTTTATCAAGTTGAGGAATTTCTTTCTATTTTTAGTTTGCAAAGAGTTTCTTTTTTGGTCATAAATTTTTGCAGTATAATCCCCCATTTTGTACTGATTTAAGTATTTTTTTGTGTTAAAATTAATAAATACTATACCAGAAGAAATTTTAGAACAAAAAATGTTAAAAAGTAAAAAAAGGAAATATGGGAAAATATCTTCATATCTTTTATAATTTACTGGTGTAGAGGTCCTGTATGGCTCCAAAAACAGAAACCATAAAAGAGGTATTAGATTAGGCTACATGAAATTGTAAATTGCTGTTCTACAGATATTATAAACACATATTGGCTAATTACCACCTGGTTAAAAATGTACACAACATATATGATAGATAAATGATTGTTGTTTCTAATATGTAAAGAGTCTATATATATCAATGGTAAAAATTAGAACAATCTCATAAATAAATAGGCAAAGGGCACAAACAAGCAATTTATTAAAGGAATGTAAATACCAATAAAAGTATGGAAGGATGCTCAATCTCAACGGTAATAAAATAAATCCAAATTAAGCAATGTTATTGCAAATTTATGCCATAACATATGCAATATTATGCAAATGTTATTTGGCAGATTGGCAGAGTTAAACAGATTGATAATTTTCGGTGTCAAAGAGGGTGTAAGGAAACTTTCGTATTAGTGGTGGGAAAGTAAATTGTTATATCATTGGAAGACGTGCTAATATTTATAAAAAAATCTTAAAAAGGTGCATACCCTTGAATTCTGCAATTCCATATCCAGGAATTTATTCCAAAGCAATAATCAAAAACTTAAAAGAGATTTATATATAAGGATGTTTATTGCGAGTCATTGTTAATATAAAATTTTGGGTACAACCTGAATATCCATCAGCAGAGACCTGATTAAGCTAGTAAATTATAGAATACTATCTAACTATTTATATGAATTATGTGGCTTTATATTTATTGAAATGGGAAGATGTCCCTTGTTAAATTAAAGATGGCATGTTTATATTAAGATCCTATTTTTTGTGTTAAAGTAAGTGTGTGTGTGTGTGTGTGTGTGTGTATATACACACACCCAATACAATGATTGGCACATAGTAGGCACTCAGTAACAGCTGACCAACTAAGGTCCAGATTAAAAACACAAGGCTAGGTATATGTATATCAGATTTTTAAAAAAGATTTTATTTATTTATTCATGAGAATACACAGAGAAGAGCAAGACAGAGACAGAGACACAGGCAGAGGGAGAAGCAGGCTCCATGCAAGGAGCCCGACATGGGACTCGATCCTGGGTCTCCAGGATCACACCCTGGGCCAAAGGCGGTGCTAAACCCCTGAGCCACCTGGGCTGCCCATGTATATCAGATGTTAATGATGACTATTTAAAGGTGGAGGGTGTTAGGTGATTTTTATCTTCTCTGTTTATTTGTGTATAGTATGAAAATTTTTCAACAAATGGGTGTTATTTTCATAATCAGAAATTGTAATCTATTTATTTTCAGGAATGAAAGACTGGATAGGACTTCATCAATTGTAAGTAGAGGTGTTGAGGATGCTGGCCTGTGTTTTGGGTTGAGTGACTGCCTTTAAGGTTCTCTTTTCATTGGAGATAAGACTATTAGAAGGAGGAGAAGGAAGAGGAGCAGGTGTATATTTTTATATGTGTATATTTGTGTTGGTGTTTAAATTTTCCACCTGTTGTGTTTGGAGTGCCAGTGGGACACCCATTTGGATATATGGGTCTGGAGCTCCAAGAAAGAGGTTGGATTATAATCCAATTACTGTTGATCCTAAGTTATGAGTCAGCAGTCAATGTGTGGTAGTTTTCATCATGGCCATAAATGCTGGCTGCCCAGTGGAGAGAACAGAGTGAGGAGAGAGGAGGACAAGGGGGTAGTTCTTCAGAACTCCAATATCTTTAGGGAGGGCAGGAAGAGTTTCCAGGAAAGGAATCAGAAGAAGAAAAGGGAGTGAGGATGGAGAAGCAGCAAGTAGTGTCCTGAAATAATGGGACAATTATAAAAAAAACATAATAATAAATGCAGCTGAGAGGTCAAGCTGGGTGCAGAATGCAAAGTGCCCAGTGGGTCTAGTTGTTAGTGGGACATCTATGACCTTGGTGGGAGTGGTCTCAGTGGAATGGTGGGTATAGAAGTCAAAATGAAGTGAGGGGTGAATGCCATGTGAGTTGGTAGGGTAGTAAGTGTATTCAACTCAGTTCAGTAAGTGTGTCCAAGTGTATGAGACACTTGGATGAGCAGGTAAGACCAGACTGATGGTGATAGCTGGAGGGAGATAGGTTAAGATCTCATGTACTTTTTCTTAGGATAGGAGAGATGTGAGCATATTCAGAGACTGAAGGGAAGGGGCCAGCTGCTAGGGAGCCATGGACACTGGAGGTGGAGAGAGGGGCACTTCACAGGGGGTCAGAACAGGTGGGAAGGGACAAGAGCCATGGCACTGAGAGGATTAGTCCTTGATCAAGGAGGCAACCCTCTTCTACTCTGATAGAGCAGGGGAGAGGATGGGTGTGGGTGCAGAGGCAGCTGTAGGGCAGGGAGCAATAATTACAGGTGGTTCATGCTTGATTTTCTCCAGAAGGCAAAAGATGCCCTCCCTCGTGATGGTGTTTCATCATCTCACTACCAGGAAAACCACAGTTTTAAGGTTCCCGCTTGATGAAGTTGGCTTGACGCAAAGCAATAATGAAAGTCGCCAACGGAGAATGTGGCAGGAATCAGCCCGAGTGTCAAATTCACTCAGCTCCTATGTGCAAATAGATAATTACGAGGCATCTCTATCAGTTGAAGAGATCAAGATTCTTCTCCTGCGTAAGCTGGCACATGTTTAAGATTTCCAGAATACAGATTTCCGAAATAATGATTCTAATAAACAGTGGTTATCTTAACTTTATTTTCAGGCCATAAAACATATCCTTTGATAAATTATTTCGCCGTCTATCCCCAAGTGCACCTCTCCATGCAAGCCTCCCCTCCCCCGGCCAGCAGCCGCCCGAACGGCAGCTCCATATATTATTCATTCCAATCAAATAAGACACAGTGGTGCCTCAGTAAACTTGCTTTTCATATCAGAATTGGTCTTATTGAGTAATACACACTGCAGACCCCAGCTTCCAGCACCAGGCCTGAAATGAGCAATTCTCTCATTGTAATAATGTGCCTCTGTCATCTCCTTATTATCAGCATGATAAAAGATGAAATATTCACAGATGCTGCCCTCCTAACCTGATCACAGCTTGATATTTGAGCTTTGGAAATGAGTTTTATAAGCTTTAATATACTCCTTGGCGGAGTGACCCCTGAAATTAAACATTATTACAGAGCGGATATTTAAAAAGCTGGGGCCGCAAATTACATCAAAATGAAAATATTAAGGAGTATTACGAATATACCAAGTGGGAGCTCACAGCTCTGGAAGCTGTGAGCGCCGGAGAACTCCACACGCGGGTGTCAAAAACATCAGAAAAAATAATAACAGCAGAGACACCTTGACTTCGGTTATTTTATACTTAGGACTAAACGAAATTATTTGAATGGATTTTTTTTCTCCTGTAGGCTAGCTTTCCAGGAGGGGAAAAAAAAAAAGCCCATTATTCTCAACTTTAGGTTCCTAATACATTTCACGCTTGGTTTAAAGAGGCACCTTCCTTTTTTTTTTTTTTCCTAGTGCATGGATAAATAAAAGAAATACCTAAATATAATGAAACCAAAGATCATGCTAAGAAAAAAGTGAGCAAACACGACTAGAAAGAGCCCCTGGATTCAATTTCCCCTGCGATTGGCACTCTGATGGACAGGCTTCCAGCAACATCGGGGCTGCAGGAAACCAAGTAGGAGAGAGTGGGGTGGGGAGCTTGCCAGCCTGCGGTAGGACTGTGGCAGGTTCAACATGGGGACCTGAGGATAATCAGAAACATAGTATTGTCTGCTTGAGCTTCACAAGGGATTTCAGTTTGTGGGATGGTGGTTCCTGGAGTTGGGTACTATGGATGCAGACCAGTGATTACTGGTTTAATGCTGGACTCTCTTGGATTGAAAACTTCATGAGGGCAGGAATGGTGCCTGACTTGTTCCCAGTGGTATTCTCAAGTGTAGCCCCAGGACTCAGATAGATGCCCCTTAATACTGTATTTGTTAAATGAAGGAGCGAGTGAGTGAAAAAGAACCAATGACTTCCCAATTCTTTTCCTTCCTGGCCCCCATGAAGAGTTCCATGGAGGTGTTGTCTCTATGGACCTGCAGGGAACACACAAGGAATCTTGTCTGTTCTCTTCCAAATTCTTACCCTTTTATATTTACCTGGGGCTGTAAAACTAAGTTGCTAATTATAATTGGAGAATATGCCAAAAATTTTTTTTGATGCAATATATACATTTTGCTATTCTGCTTGTCATGGAAAGCTCCTCTTTTTGTCATTGCTTTTTAAAATTAATCTTTCTGAGATTCTGTTTTCTCAGCTGTAGGACTGGGACATTAACACTCAACTTGGTGGTTACTGTTGGGATGGAATGAGCAAACGTATGCAAAACAGTATGTTAGCTCCCTTCCTTCCTTCCTTCCTTCCTTCCTTCCTTCCTTCCTTCCTTCCTTCCTTCTGGCTTGGAGATGGTACAGATGTATTGACCAATTCAAAATAATCTTTTTCTTTAAAAGAAACAAAAATCCCTTTTCTCAGTGGCAGATCAGTTATTTTACAAATCTCAAATGTTTATGTATAAAGGGGAAAAGAAATTCACACATAAAATCTAAAACATGGATTTTGTAATGGCTAGACTGGGGTTTGAATCCTGACTTTGTCTATTCGTAGCTTTGAGACTTTAGGCAAGTTATTTAATTTTTCTGAGGCTCAGTTTCCTTATTTATAAAAATAGGAATAATGGTAATGCTATCCCATTTGCCTGCTTCATGCCAAGGTATATATGTAAAAAAAAATTAAATACAAAGTGTAAAGATTAGAAGAGAAGAAATAATAGTTATTATTTGCAGGAGTGCCTGGCTGTCTTAGTCAGTGGAGCATGTGACCCTTGATCTTGGGATTGTGGGTTCAAGCCTCATGTTGGGTGTAGAGATTGCTTAAAAATAAAATCTTTTCAAAATAGTTATTTGCAGATCTATTACTATATAGAAAACACAAAAGAAACTATAGATAAATTATTAGAATCAAAATGAGAATTTAAGTAGGGTTGCCGGATACAAAATCAATATACAGAAGTCAGTTGAATTTTTATATGAATAGCAATCATTTGGAAAATATAAAAGAAGCCATTCACACTAGCAACAAAAATATAGAAGTACCTAGGAGAAATACAACAAAAACTGAAATTTTTTATGGAGAAAATTACAAAAATTTTTTGAAATATGCTAAATGAAGGGCTATATAAACAGGTATATCATATTCTTGGACAAGATGCCCAACATTATAAAGACGTAAATTTCTCGAACTGCTCTTTCAATTCAGTGCAATTCCAATTAGATTTACGATGAGATGGGACCTTGACAAACTAATTCTTTTTTTTTTTAAGATTTTATTTATTTGAGAAAGAGAGCATGAGCAGGGGGAGGGACAAAGGGAGAAGCAGACTCTCTTCTGATCAGGGAGTCCAATGTAGGGCTCGATCCCAGGACCCTGGGATCATGATCTGAGTCGAAGGCGATGCTTAACTGACTGAGCCACCCAGGCACCCCTAACAAACTGATTCTTACATTTATATAGTATAGCAAAGGGCCAAATCCTTCTGAAGAAGAATAAGCTGGGGATATTACTGTACTAGATGAGCAAGACTTACCATAAAGCTATAGTAATCAAGACAATGATAGATAAATAGGATGATGGAACAGAAGAGCCCAGAAACCATGCATATGGAAACTTGGCTTTTGATGGTATGTGCGTTACAGAGTAGAGGGGAAAGAATGGAATATTCAATTCCAGGTGCTGGGAAAATTGGTAATCCTTACTAAAAAAAAGATTCTGGTTCTTACCTTATGATTTACATAAAGATAAATTCTATGTGGATTAAATTATTAGAAATGAGAAGAAAAACTAGAAAATGTTTAGAACAGTATAGGAGAATATCTTCATAACCATGAGGTCATGAAACATACATGTTGTAAAGACAAAGATTAATAAATGTGACTATATTAGAGTTAAGAGCTCATTCATCACAAGACCCCATAGAATGAAAAGACAAGCCATAAACCCAGGAGAAGATATTTTAACACACATAACCAAAAAGGATTAATATCCAGAATATATAAAGAATGACTGCAAATGTGTAAGAACAATACATTTGTATCAGACTAATGGGCAAAAGACATAAACAATTATTTTCCACAAGAGGAAATATGAATATGCAATAAACATATGAAAAGATGCTTAGTCTCACTGATAATTGGAAATTGCACATTAAAACAATAATGAGATTTCATTACATGTCCATCAGATTGCTAAAAATTAAAAAGACTGGCAGCACAAAGTTTTTTGGGGATGTGGAGTAACAAACTCTTGTCTACTACTGCTGGGTGTAAATTTGTGCAACCATTTTGGCAAAATTTTGGAATCATTTAGCAAATTTGAACTCCTACATATACTGTGATCCAGTAAATTCATTCGCAAAGTATATCCTTAAGAAACTTTCATATATATTTACCAAAGGACATGCACAAAAATGTTCATACCATCATTTTCTGTATTAGCAAAGATAATGGACTTAATCAAAATGTCCTATTGTATATTGGATAAAGAAATTCTGTTAAGCTTATATAATGGACTGCTATTCTGAAATAAAAGTGAACATATTATTACTATTTGCATTAACTAGGGTGAATTATAATTCAATGTTGGGTGAGAAAAGGAGGTCATAAAGAACATCTATAGTAGGATACCATTTGTAGAAAATGTGTAAAAAGCTGATGATGATAAAATTATAGAGAAAACCTAAGGAGTGATTAAAACAACATTGAGATAGTGGTTATGCTAGGGTGGGTTGGAATCTGTAGGAGAGGATATGAGGCAGGGGAGGAGTATATAGGGGGCTTCTAAGATGCCAGGGTTGTCTGATTTCCATTTTATTATCTCTGTTTTAACAGTACATATGTGTTTTTAGACCCTCTTTTGTATGATGTATTTCATAGTGAAAAACAAAGCAACAAGCTCAGAGGTGGGGAAGTGACTTGCCCAGAGTAAGAAGTAAGCAAAGACACAGATCACAGTCCTCAGGCTGGTGTCATTTCCTGAAGCATTAAGGTTTAACCATTAATTCCTTAACCTTCTTTTGACTGTGGCTCTTTCCCTCCATTTGCACATATGTGTTCATGACCCCCTGGGCCTGTGGTGTCTTCTTCCAATGTGTAGGTCTTCCCCGTTGGACAAGATGCTGAGTTACAAGGCCATATTTCCAATCAGGACTGTGTATTTTCCTTCAATCTGTCATTAGGTGACAACATTGAAACCAGATGTATCAGTCATTTTGGTCGTGGTCATGGTCAGCAAAAGGGCCAGTTTGCAAGTCCAGTTTCTTCATAGCAGACTAATGGCAACTATACCAATATTAATAAACATCTATTGAGCACCTACTGTGTGTCAGGCACCATTGTAAGCACTTTTACTTAGTCCTTCCTGTAGCCCCTAAGGATACTGTCATCCATCCACATTATTCCTCTGGATCTGGGGTTCATACCCAGCCAGTCTGACTTCAGAGCATTGACCACTTTCCACACATTTAACTATTTATTACATGCCTGCTACATTCAATTCCATGAAATAAGTAATAAGCAAAACAGACATGGTTTCTGCCTTTACCGAATCCAGTGTGGGAGGCAGGCACTCATCCAAATATAAAATTGCAAATAAGGATAAGGCTGTAGAGGCAAGAGGTATAGGGAACTATGATAGCATATGTCGGAGAGCCTATCTGTGTTGGGAACATCAGAGAGAGCTTCACTAGGATGTAACATTTGAGACAAAAGTGGAGAGGGCATTAGCCAGCCTGGGGATTTCGTTTTTACACTGAAGAAAGTGGTTATAGGGCAGAGGGAGAGCAGGATGGTGCAAGAGGAGGGTACAAGTCTCTAGGACAAGACGGTTAGAGAGAGGTAATGACACATTGTTGTCACAGGAGACCTCGTGTTCACAGACAGCTCCAGAGTTAGCAAGACAAATAAGGGCAGCTGGAGAAACAGCCTATCCCAACCTACCCAAATAGGCTGATAGGATTTAGCATTCTAACACTGGCATGGGCAGAGACCTATTTATTTGGGGTGAAATGGGAAGACAGGACTGATATCCTGCCCTTCCAATTTCCCTTCCTGAGCTCAGGGGAGCTTCTTCTAGGATATGGCTTCCTTCTCCTGAGACGCAGGTGGCTGCTTTTGGACCACAGGTAAATTACTTCTTGGCACCTGGCTTTAGGAGCCTGTTAAGCCAAAGAATTCAGCCAGTCTCAGTGTTATCCACACAACTAAGGTTGCGGCAGAAACTCTATCTTTTGTTCTTCTCCCCTTTGATTTTTAGTCAGAACCAGGGTCTGCTTATCATTGGTCCACCTCTCCCAAAGTTGCTGTTTCTAACTTTGTCTGTGAATAGGACCAATGCTTGCAAGTGCCATAAACTCAGGTGGAGCTAGCACAAAAAATAGGGGCTTATTAGGGTTTCAGGAAATCCAAAGAGAGTGATGAGGCTGGATCAGAAACAGACTCACATGGTGGAACATAAAGCCAAACCTCCTTTCCAGTGCTGCAACTGTCAGGGAGAATGGGTTCTCTGCCTCATTCCTTTAGTCACGTGTAGTATAGACATGTAGTATAGAGTGCAGGTGGGCCTGCCCACGAGGCAGAAGAAAGCCCGTGTGCAAGAAGAAGGGGATGTCCTACTTTTTGCCATCAACCATGGAAACTATGACCACTGAAAAAATGTGGTTCAATGAATGTCTAGGCCTGGACAATTAGATTTGTCACTCCTGTCCATCAAGAGAAGCAAGTGCAAGGATGTTGAGAGGAGCTAGAGTGTTGCTAGATGTTGCTTCCTTTATGAGCTGAGTTGGAAATATGAGGCAAAGAGAGAAGCCTTCCTGTTAATACTGGCAATTTGAGTGGGGTCTCAAAATGCCACCTAAACCATTGGGACACTCATGCAGCAGTCCTGGCCCTGTGTCGGGATCTCATTCCATTAAGAGTGTGTTCCTGTTCTGACGTCAGACACGGGCATTGGCTCCTCATTGGTCCATCTCCCCCTACGCTAAGGGGAGACTGACTTCCAATTGGCTGGCCCACTCCCAGTGTTGTCATAGTAGAAGTAAAGGCTTACTGCTCTTTGGTCCAGTTGCTTCTATCTTTGTACAGCAAAATGTAGTAATGCCAGAAACAAACACATTTTTGCATCAGCACTTGTCAGGGCACATAAAGTTACTTTTGCTTTCTTACTACAGCTCTTGAAGAACATGAGCATGCCCTGTGTTTGCTTTTCTCTTTTTATTTTTCAAGGTGAGATAATCATGAATGGCATTTTAAGAAAATTCTTGTTAAATACTTTGAGTATCTAGCTTCCAAGATGTGACACGGAGTTGGGAAGAGGATTTCTTCTGTGTCTGCATGGAATCCATGCAGAGTCTCTCTCCCACCCCCAATAAGTTCTGGACCTCAGCACAGGGTGTTGTAATAACTCCCATTTCTCTGCCTGGTAACTACTGTCCCAGTCTTTGCTTTTATGAGTTTGGCTATTTTAGAGAACTTGTATAAATAAAATTATGCAAAATTTGTGTTTCTGTGACCAGCTTATTTCTCTTGGCATCATATCCTCAAGGTTCATCCATAGAATTCAGTTTTCTTACTCTGTAGACCAGCTTCTATGCACTGCACTGCCTTGCTCCTCTGTTCTTAGCCAGCCCTGGTTCAGTAAGACTTTACATTTTGACTCATGGTTATTTCTCAGCTAATTCTCAAACTGCCAGCTTTCTACCTGGTTGAAACTGTTAGACATGGCAATCATGACTTTCCCAGACATATACTCTTCCAAAGTAGCCTCCTTTACTCAGGCTCCTGCTCAGAGGGAGGGCGTTTAAGTGCCCTGTTTATAAGAACATGGTGCGCCTTTGCTGAAATTTCCCTATACACTTTGGCACTTATGTGCATTGGCCCACACAACCTGTACCATCTTGTGCGATAGGTCTTGATTCTGTAATTCTTTGATTCTAAGACACATTGTCCATTTATTTACTTTTTTGGGGAGGTGAGCGATACTATCACATCAAATGTCTAAATCAATTGTAATGCATAGCCCAGTTTCAGAATGCTAAAGTGTGAAAAAAAAACACAGGATAATTTTTACTTAATAATAAGGTATTAGAGACTCAGGGAGATTAAGTCATGTGCCCATGCTCAAACAGTAAGTGGTAGAGCTGGGATTTCTAAAATTCCTGGTGGTGGGGCACCTGGGTGGTTCAGACGGTTAAGCCTCTGCCTTTGGCTCAGGTCATGGTCTCAGGGTCCTGGGATCAAGTCCTGCATGGGGCTCCCTGCTCAGTGGGGAGTTTGCTTCTGCCTCTCTCTGTCCCTCCCCCTTGTTCCTGCTCTTTCTCTTTCTCTCTCAAATAAATAAATGAAATATTTTATTTATTTATTTAAAATATTTTATTTGTTTATTCATGAGCTACACAGAGGAGAGGCAGAGACAAAAGCAGAGGGAGAAGCAGGCTCCACGCAGGGAGCCTGATGTGGGACTCGATCCTGGGACTCCAGGATCACGCCCTGAGCTGAAGACAGCGCTAAACTGCTGAGCCACCCAGGCGTCCCTTAAATGAAATATTTTAAAAAATAAAATTAAATTCATGGTGGTGAGAGGTGACCCTGTCCTTTCTCTTCTCCTTCCTCCTGTACCCACTTGCAGCTGGAGCCAGCAACCTGGTTCGGGTATGTGCATCTGATCTCCTGCTGTTCCAAGTACTGTCTTCCTCTCAGGAATGAAGTATTGGTGTTGAGGGAGACTGTAGTGCCTGGGGCTGCAGAACTGGGAAGTCTGAAAGGGTCAGAGCCATGACAGGCTGGAGCCTTGGACAAGCTGATGTTTAGGGGAGCAGACAGTTTGAGGATGGGTATATAAATGGGGCAGACCAGCTGAGAAGGTAAGATAGGGATACTAGCCACTATGATGTTCTCACTCTCCTTCCTCCAGGAGGATTCTGGAACATTCTCCTGAATAAAAATAACCTTTATTTGCCAGGTGCTTTGCTTATTAGCATTTGCACCTCATGATCTCATGTCACCTTTATGACAACCCTTTGGCCAGTTCTAGTCTCACCCCATTTTAGAGTGAGAACATGGGTTCAGAAAAGTGACTTGCCTCAGTCCCACAACTGGAAAGTGGCTGAACTGGATTGGGATCCATGTGACCTCTATCCAGAGCTGGGCTTCTCTACACCATCTTACTTTGAGATCACTAGAAACAATAACACCAAAGAAACAAAAGACCCCGAACCACCCTCTTATTCATGATGGTTTGCATGAGTGTCTGATCCTTGGCACTAGGCAATTACAACCGGAACAGAAGTTTTCACAGAGGATTTTGTTTTCCCCTCTGGGTTTATTCTGTTTGACTACGGTATCAGTGACAACATCTGCTTTCTGTTTTTACAGACTCTTTTTTTTTTTTCAAAGCATGCATTTGAAGTATGAGTATTTGGTTTTTTGGACTGAGTGAATGAATATGTTTTATTTCTCTGAGAATCCACATCTCTTAGGCATGTGGATTGAACTGAACTGTCTGGATTGTTTTTTCATCTGAACAGTCCATGCCCCAAACGCGGCTTCTTACCACTCCTTCTCTATCCCCCTTGATGGTTGAATCCATTTGAACAGGCTTTTACACTTGCCATATGATTTATTTACTAACTCAGGTGCTCATTCAGCAACTGAGCATTTACTGAGCACCTGTTCTTTACTAGACGTTGTGCTGCAGCCAGAGAGCTCCACTGACCCGCCCCTGCTTCAAGAACCTCACAGGGTGGGGTGTGGAGAGAGAAGTAGGAGGGAATAAGGTTACTGAGGACCCCACAGCATCACAAGTGCTATCACAGAGGTAAGTACAGCGATGACAAGAGCAGTGTGTACGTCAGACTGGGGTTTTATCAAAGCTTCCCGATTGGTTGGCTGTGATGTTGAAGGACAGGTGAGTGTTAGCTACATAGAGAATGGGTGGAGAGGTGGGGAGCATGTGAAGCAGAGACAATAGCAAGTATCAAAGTCAGGAGGAAAGTTAGGAGAACTGCAACTCACCTGGTGTTGGGAAGGCACAGGTGAGAGTGATATGGACAGAGTGACAGGGATCAGGCTAGAGAGGCCATCAGGGGACAGACTGAGCCTCCGTACAGCCTTATTAATGAAAGCCTTCCTTAATAACAGGTGAAGGAATTCCATGGAAGGGTTGAAGCGGGGGAGTGTTGCAGCCAGGCTGCTTTCCTGTGGTGGCAGTGGAGTGAGTGGGGTGTAGTGGCAATTTTCGCTGTCAGAAAATCCAGTTGGGAGGCAGTTGCTCTAATCCAAGAGAACAGTGGCAGTACAGATGGAGGGGAAAAAAATCAACAGATTTGAGAGCTGTTAGGGAGGTAAAATAGGCTGAGCTTCTTGACAGAGTGGAGCAGTGGGTGAAGGAGAGGGGGGCATCCTTCCTTCCTAGGTCGTTGGTTTGGGTGACTATGTTGGTGGCACTGGCACCATTTAGCAAGATGGCATTGGAAGTGGTGGAGCAGGTATGGGGGCTGGACTGGGATTGGAGAAACAAGTTCAGATTTGAATATGCCAAAATAGATATGTCTGTGGGACATGTAGGGGAATGGTGGGCATTGGCAGGAGAACACCAGAGAGGGGCAGAACAAGAGAGACCAGTGCTCAGCATCCTACAGCTGCCCTGGGAATGGGATGTGAGGATGGGGTAAGGAAAACTCTTTTGCTTATCTCAGGCATCCTGGATCTTTTCTTACAAGGTTTTTACTTGGAAAATTTCCTGTCTGTCTTGGGGGGTATGCAGTCAAATTGCAATGTCAGTGCACCCAGCATTGATAGTTTCCCTGGAGAGATGCATCTTCCCACCCATTTGGATATAGCATGTTGGGGCTGATGTGGAGGATTCTGCTTCCTTGCAGTTCATTGATACATTCCTTGCATTTGGTATCCATCGTCCTCTGGCCATCACCAAGTCAACGGGATTCTAATATTCCTTTCCCTGATCCAACCAAAGCTCTTTGTAAATTGGACTCAGCAGGAGTAAGTCCAGTGACCTCATAAATAGTGGAAATGATTGCAAATCAGAATTCATATATGTTCCCAACTCAGTGGGTATCCTTCTCCCCCACAAAGGAAGCAATCATTGCTTTCAAATTTCTGTTTGCCCTTTCACTCAGCTATGTTGGAAGAAAATATATAGAGAGATTTTGCTGTATAAGCCTGAAAAGTCCACTTCCTCCAACCTGAAAAAATAAGAGTCCTATGCCTGGCCCTGTGTAGTCAGGTGTTTGCACTTGGAGAATCACCCAGAAGTGTGAGGCTCTGGCTGGGGGCTCATAGAAAAGGTCTTCCATAAGCACCAGGGAAAATACTTCATACTGAAAGAAATACTTAAAAACATGGTGGCAGAGACTGCTAATGCGTGACCAACATCAGTCTTTTCCCCTCTTTTCATGGCACGTGGAGGAGGAAGGGCTTCAGGGACTCGTTTTGGCCGATGGAGCATGAGCAGAAGCAATTATACCCTTTCCAGTCTTGGCCCTTCATGAGATCTTCCACTTTCTTTCTTGTCTGTTTTCTGGCTTTTGTGGTGATCCAGTGGAGGACTCTGAGATGATGGAGCAAATATATGGAAGGAGGTTGAGTCTCTGAATGACTGTATGGAGCAGAGTTCTGTCTACTGGCCTGCATTAAACTATGACTTGAATAGGAAATAAACCTCTCTGTGTCTAAACACTAGGATTTGGATGGGTTTGTCCAATGTGGGAATTTGGTTGTCTTTTCTGCTATTTCTTCTCTGAGTTCTGTTTTTTTGGAGCCCTGCTTGGATTTGTATGGAAAAGAGTGCTTTCTCATACCTCTTTCCTTGTCTGGCACTCTCCTTGCTTTTCCCTATAGAGAGATATATGAATCGAATAACTTGTGGTTCTGATGCATAAAAGGTACATGGGGGGGGGGGAGAGAGAGCGAGAGAGAGCGCACGGGTCCGCACGCGTGCAAGGGATTGCTTGAGGAGAGAGCAGGGATAGTCCTGGATTCCCATCCCACCTGTAGAGTCTGTTATCTGATAAAGCACTTAATTTTGTCGAATCTCAGTTCCTTCACTTGTGAAATGGGCTTGTACGAATAAGGAGAATTGCTGTGAGCGTTTGATGAGGTAATGTATATGAAAGCACTTTATAAACTGTAAAGCTCAAAAAAAATAAACTGTAAAGCTCAATATGCCTGTGGGTGATGATCGGGAGGTAGGAGGATGTTGACACTTGGCTGAGCGATGCTTCACTGTGATTGTTCTCTTTTCGCCTGCCATTCTGGGCACCCACATTCTTTAAGTGGAAGCACCCATGTTGAACCCCAGTTCTTTCATGTTGCACTGCTCGAAATACTCCTTGGAGAGCATTTATAGAAAGTTAAGGTTAATTTTGCTCACTCTCAATGCTTTTTTTCCCTCTTCTTTCAGTTGTTGCTAGATTTATGGAAGGAGAATTCATAGAGCAGAGTTAATAAGTCAATTAAATTTCATTTGGTTTACAAAAAAAAATTCCCCATTCTAAAACCGCCCAAGAAACAAAACTACATCTATTCACACAAATTGCAACGCTTTTTCTCTGGATAAACAATTTCTTTTTGTGTTTTATTGTTTTTATGTCCTAAAAGGACAGAGAGATTCACCCGTCTTGGAGTTTCCATAATTTAAGAACAATCATTTGCTTTTTCTAATTTGTCCTAATGAGCCCACATTTTTTCTTTATCAGACCCATTTTCTCTGGCAAAAGGTCATCACAGGCAATCATCCATGTCTGCTGGGTATAAATTGTTTTCATAACAATTTTCATTTGCCTTGGAAAATGCGCCAGGCTGAAAACATGGCCACTTTTTATCTATGATAGCATGCATCATGTTTCTTCCCATTTGCTTTGGAATATCAACCCTCAGAAGAATAACAAGCCATGGAGTTGGGAATGTGAGCTGGTGATGTGGACTGACAACACTCCGTCCCTGCTTTCTAGACCTGCACACCTGTTCCATCTCTTCTTTCTGGCTCACTTTGGGATCCAGATCCCCTTTTCACTTCCTCTACCTCCTTGGTGTGTTTTCTGGCTGCCTTGGCCTAGTCGGGCCTTGATTCCCCTTCATTCTGTGTCCCAAAGCTGAGGGCTGATCAAGCCCACTCTCACTCCCAGTCTCAGCTCCTAGAAGTGTCCTGGGCTGAGGCTGGGAGACTGTGATAATCAGAGGAAGGGAAGATTTTGAAAAACATTTTATATTTCATTTTAATAATTCTCCAAAAGCTCCAGCATGTGTTCTGTTGATTCCTTCACTCATTCATTTGACTAAAATTACTGAGCATCTACTCTGTTCCAGGAACTGGGCATAAAGATTACATTCCTGCAAACACAATGCTTTTGATCCATTGATGGAGATAAGCAATGGTATGAGAAATTATATTGCCATTGTGGGAAGCACAGAGACACTGGGGGAGCAGGGTGTCTGGATGACAGTTTCTGCTCAGATTCAAGGCAAACAGACACAATGTGCTAAAGGAGGGGCTCAACCAGCACTGTCCAAGAGAAATATAATTTGAGTCACCAATGTAATTTAAAATTTTTTACTTAAAAAATTATATGGTAAAATTGACTTCTTTTTTCTTTTCCTCCTGCAGTGTTCAGTTCTAAGAATTTTAACACATGGTATATACTTAGGTACCCACCACCACAGAATATAGAACAATCTTGTCTCCCAAAAAAACTCCTCTGGGCATTCCTTTGTCATCACATCTTTTCCCACCTATAATCTCTAGCAACCACTCATCTGTTTTCCACCACTATAGTTGACCTTTTTTTAAAAAATAAATTTTATTTATTTATTCACGAGAGACACAGACAGTAAGGCAGAGAACAGGCAGAGGGAGAAGCAGGCTCCATGCGGGGAGCCTGATGTGGGACTCGATCCAAGGTCTCCAGGATCACGCCCTGGGCTAAAGGTGGCGCTAAACCGCTGAGCCACCCAGGATGCTCTTATAGTTGGTCTTTATAGGAATGCTCAATAAAATGGAATCATATAGTATGTGAGCTTTTGTGATTGGCTTCTTTCACTCAATGAATCTTTAAGATTCATCTGAGTTGTTTATTAATATTTCCTTCCTTTTTTGCTGTAAGTAGTTTTCCATGATATGGATATAGTACACTTTCTTTATCCATTCACCTCCTGGAGGAGATTTGAGTTGCCTCCAGCCCTTGGCTATCACAGACAGAGCTGCTGTCAGTCTTTTCCAGCTGCCATGACAAAGTACCATAGACCAAGTGGTTTATAAACAATAGAAGGTTATTTCTCACAGTGGCAGAGAGGGAGAGCTCTCTGGGATCCCTTTTGTAAGGGCACTAATCCAATTCATGAGGGCTCAACTAGCATGAGTGACTCACCTCTCAGAGGTCCCACCTCTTAATACCATCACACTGGGAATAAGATTTCAATATAAAATATTCATGGGGTAGGGAACAAAAATTCAGTCCATAAAAGCTGCTATGAACACTTATATAGACTTTTGTATAAACGTACATTTTAATTTCTCTAGGGTAAACACCCCGGGGTAGGATCTCTAGGGTATTATGGGAAGTGTATAATTAACTTTGAAAGAAACTGCCAAACCTTTCCCAGAGTGCCTTCCATTTTGCATTCCCAGTCGCAATGAGAATTTCACTAATTCCTCATCCTCACCAGCACTTGGTGTTGTCAATATTTTTAATTGTATCTATTCTAATGGATGCTAAGGGATATCTATTTTAATTTGCATTTCCTTAATGCCTAGGGATTGAACATCTTTTCATGTGCTTATTTGACCTCCTTATATCCTCTTTGGTAAAGTGTTTGCTCAAGTCCTTTGGATGTTTCTTACTGAGTTTTGAGAATTCTTTTTTTTTTTTTAAAGATTTAATTTATTTATTCATGAAAGACAGAGAGAGAGGCAGAGACATAGGCAGAAGCAGGCTCCATGCAGGGAGCCTGATGTGGGACTCGATCCCAGGAGCCGGGATCATGACCTGAGCCGAAGGTAGACGCACTCAACCATTGAGCCACCCAGGTGCCCCGCATTTTGAGAATTCTTATGTTCTGGATACAAATCTCATGTCTGTTACGTGGTTGGAAAGTATTTCTTCCCAGTCCGTAGCTCGCCTTTTAATTCTCCTGTTTGTGTCTTTGGTAGAGTAAAAGTTTACAATTTTTATGAAGTTCCAATTTATCAATTTTTTCTTTTACGAATTATGCTTTGGTATCATTTCTAAGAGCTCTAAATGTTTTAAATTTTCTAGCAACCATCTAAAGAAAAGTCAAAGGAATGAGGCAAGATAAATTCTAATAATATATGATATATGTCTCAATATTTCCAAAATGCTGTAATTTCAGCATGTAATCATTTGAAAAATTAAGATGTTTCACATTTTTGGGGTACTTAGTCTTCAAAATCCATTGTGTGCTTCGTACTTACAAGCCATCTCCACCTGACTATCCACGTTTCAAGTGCTCAACAGCCACATGTTAGTGGCTACTGCATTGGAGGGTGTCAAGCCAGACCATGTGACAAGTTTTTGAAAGGTGATGGTTGACAACTCTTGAAGTCCTCCCCTACACTGGGGGTACAAAAAGAAGAGGAATCAGAGATTTGGAGCTGGTCTTTGGGGAGGATTTCTTCAGGGAAATCTGTGCTGTGAATTCTAGCCTCCTTCCCTTCCGTGGGGAGGGGGGTGGGATCTGCTACTTCTTAATCCTAAACCAGCTGAGAGAGACCATGAGGAGGAGAGCAGGATGTGGGGGCTCAAGCTTTGGAAAGGAAATGGTGCTGTGCTGTGGGTCCCAGGGAAAGGGCTGTGGGATACCTGTCTCTTGTCTCAAGTCTTGAGAAAGGTCTTGAATGGGTCACTTGGAGAGCTCATTATACATCCCCTCCAATTTGAGGGACACAGCTGGTGTATGGTTTATACCTAAGAAACCTACAGGTCAAGGATACTGACTGAGGCAGCCTAGAAGTTGCTGTACTCCCATCTGTTTGGGGTCAAGAATGCAAGAGTGTAGCCCAGAATGAGTCAGACAGAAAGCCAGTGTGAGATCCTATGCAGGACCTTGGCCATCAGACCTCAGCAGAGAGAAGCTACAGGTGTCATCCAAGGCCTCAGGACTAAGGCAGGGCAAGCCATGGGCCTAGGCAGAGATACAGTTGCCCTGATTAAGAAGACTGCAGCTGTGAGACAGCAGTCTCCAAAGGACCCACGAGAGAAAAGAAGTCAGTTGTGGGCGTCTGCGAAGTTCAGAGAACAGCAATGCTAGATCTCCATGTACCAGTCAAAACAGAACTTTCAGGCTCCCCTTCCCTCTTCCTCCTCTTTGCCTTCCATCCCTGGAGATATCAGAAAGGTGGATGGCAAATGGGAGAGGAGGAGTAGAAGCGTAGGTGAGGAACAAGAAGACATCCACCATGTCTCTCTCCTCTGACTGCAGACGCTCCACCTGTAAGTAGTCTGGAGTGGGCAGAGTGGAAAAGCCTCGATTTTAAATCAGATCTAGGAGTTTGATTATTATATGAGGCAGGATGTTTAAATTACTTAAATTATCCTGTGACTTAAAAGACAGTTTATGCTTCTCACCTGTTTGATGTCTCATAACTAATCTCCTGCCGCTAGACTCCCTTTTGCCCCCTTCCTGCCCACTGATGTGGAGGTAGCCTATTGAATTTCAGCTCGATCATGTCACACCTATTCTCACAAACCCGTCATGTGCAAACCTGTCAAGGCTTTCCATGAGGGTAGAAGATAATACTCCCTCTACTCAGTCCACAGGCGTCATCGTGGTGGTCATGGTGGGGATCGTGGTGGTCATGTGGCAGAGAACACATTTGTCTCAGGTGCTCCTGGGGCCCTTGACCACAAGGTACAGATATAGTTTAGTTCGCTTGCAGTGGGGAAAATCAAGCCCATTGTTAAATGAAATTGATCAATTGGAAATGTTGATACATCATTAGGTTGAGAAAAATAAGCCAATCAGTCATCAGATGTGTTTGATGGAAAATGTAAGAGACTAGATTGGGTGATTTATTAATTCAAGAATTATTTGCTGAGCCAAGCACCATGCTAAGGAGCTGGGCATACAACAATAGAGTAGTCACAGCCCTTGCCCTCATGCAGTTTGCAGTTTCTTAACTAGGATTTTTGCAAGAAATTGTCACTACAGTGTGTGAGGATTGTTACGATAGAGGAAGTCCCAGGTGCTTCGGATGCCCATGACAGAGACAGTGTCTAAAGCCTTACCAGTTTGAATTTCCATCATTTGGGGATCAAATCTGCAAGCATATACAGATGTAGAAGGGAAACACATATTGGAGAAGCTCTCAAGAGAAATAGAAGGATATAGCATTACTGAGTAGGAACATAATTAGGAGGGCAGTGGCAAGAAACGATCCCCAAGGATAGATGGGGAAACAGGATGATGCTCATCAATCATGGGGGAAAAAAGGCACCAAAGAATTATCATTTGCTTTTTGAGATCATTTATTGATTCTCTGCAATGGAATGATTAACAGTGGGTATTAGTGTGACGCAGCCCTTCAGTGGTGGAGGTGATGAGGCACCTCTGATTTCCAAAGACTTGGAGTATAACTGGCCATCCACTGCTGAGCTCTGAAGTCCTTCATGTGCTTGCCTGAAGGCCACACTTCTTATGCTTATCCCCGGCCGGTAACAGAGCGAGGTGGGGCTACTAAAACAGACTTGGTCTGAGGAGATGCGGGGCCCTTCTGATGGGTGACTTCCCACTTTCTTCTGTAGCTTCTCCCCCTAGTGAGTTTTTGCACATCTAATCTCAGAGGATCCAGACTAGCATACCTTCCCAAGAGTATTCCAGAAGAAATGAATAGATGTTTCTTGAAGCATATTTTTATTCAGAAACCATCAGTGCTGTCAGGGTAGGTGCAGCAGTGGGGGCGGCAACCAGGCCGGGCTATGTGGCCACATGGCATGGCATTACACATGCATCTGGTTCAAAGTTTGGCTCTTCCACTTTGGGGTGGGGGACCTGGGGCAAGTTACTTAATTTTTACTACTCTCTGTATCCTCATCTGTAGAATGGGATACTCATTTTTCCGTCACAGGCTTTTATTTGGTGGGAGAGATCAAGGTAATGCATGTAAAGTCTTACCATAGTACCTGGCACAGAGTTGGGCTTGCTGCTAAGGGCTTTATCTCCTTTCTCCTTCATCCTTGCCCCTGAGTGAATCATTCCTTTTTCATTTAGGGCCCCTTGATGCACCGCCCTTTAATACAGCTTCATGAGGGCCCTACTTCTCCAAGAAGCCCTTACTACCAAAGTCTTAGGGTTGAGATCTTTTGCTTCTTCTGACCTGCTGTTGGTGTCCCTTTCTTGGTTCTGATTGCACTGGACCCTGTATGGTTTACAGGGGATCTCTTCCACGTCCTCTTTATAGGAACTCCTCCTTCTCCATCCTTGTGGTTTTCGTGGGAGCCATGTTGGTGCTCTGCAATCCTATCTCCTGGGTACAGTTGGTTGTTCTGTGGCATCTGAAATGAGCCATTGATACCTTCCCTAGGAATTTTAGACTCAAGAATGTCAGATTGGTTTTGGGAGGCAACTAAGGTCATCACATCTCAAGCTCGGAGGCTACTGGCAGCCCAGCCATGTGTTCCATTGGACGGAAGGAGAGAGCCCGGCCACAAGGAGCTGCCACACCTGAAAGGGAAAGAGGAAGGACGGAGAGAGGTCTGGCAGCATTGAAGTTCTTGGTTCTGGTTATTCCATAGGTTCTGAGAGACACCCCATCATAACCAATACCCTTCTTGCATAAGCTAGTTTGAGTAGAGTATCTGTCACTTGTAGCCCAAAGAGTTCTGAGTAACGAAGGTGTTATTTTGTTCTATGTTTCTACCCTGCCTTCCCGCCTTGACTATGAACCTCTCAGGGGCAGAGACCATTTCTTTCTCTCTGCTTCTGCCCCCAGAGCTCAGAATAGTGCCTGGCCCCTCCCTGCAGCTGCTCCAGACAGATGTGCAGTTGACAACAAGGCTAAATGAAATATTATGCTCATGGAAGCTTTCTATATATTCTGTGCATGATGTCACACGACCACTTTAAATCTATGCCCAAAATTCAGGCTTAAATGTGCTAAAAATGTTTGGTGGTAAGGACTGTGGGCCCTTTTGGAAAAGAGCTCCTGGCAGGTATTTTGTAAGAGGCATGGAAGAGTTTCAAGTTGATGGGTGTTGCTAGGAGAAACACCACCCGAGATAAACCTATGTCACCATGTACCCCACCCCCGGCTCCCCTGCTCCTCTTCCTTCCCTTGTTCCACCAGGCGACCTATTTAAAAATGCAAACATGGGGATACTGCAGCTACAACCAGCCTGTCTGTGGTTGTAGATGCACAGAAAGTTGGTTGGATTTGCTCTCAAGGCTCTTTGTACACATGATTCCATTTGAGTCCTGATTAAGGTGGAAAATCCACAAGGACAGAAATTTTTATATTTCATGTACAACCTACACCAGGCTGGCCTTCTCAGTAAACATCAAGCGGGGTTCCTCTTCTGAGTTCTGCAACATGAGCAGGGCTAGGACTTGGGTAAGATGAAGACATGCACCTAGATGCAAAATTAAGGGGGTACTGAAAAACTCGCCATTGAGATAAGTAACATTTCAATACAGTATTTTAAAAGGTCATTATTAATTTAAAAAGTCTGTGATAACATTTTAGCATTTTACTTAAAGATGGGCTCTGTTGATGGGGTCAGGATTAGGGTGAGTTGCATGGGACGAAAGGGCAAGTGTGGGGTTGACCTTGAATGGAAGGTCCAAGGATAGAGGACACTCCTCTCAGTTCACCAGAAGCCATCTGTCTTTCTCCTTGGCTTATAGATGACTGTGTGTTTCATTCTCCTTTGCAGTTAGGTACAGCCATGTGACTAAATTCTTGTGGAAAATCAGTAGAATTAATGTGAGTCACTCCAGGCCTGGCCATGGAGAACTCCAGCATTCGATTCTTCATGCTCTTCCAGCTTGATACCCATGAGCATGGGGACCTCAGAAGCCAAGGGTTGAACATGACAGAGTCACCAGACAAAATAACCTAGGAAATGAAGTCAGTAGTGAAGGAGAGCCCACCGGTCAGATCAAGGCATCCTTTCTGGACCTTAAGAGAATTAAAAAAAAAACTTATATTCTGTTAATCCACTGAGATCTGGGAGATTTTATTTTTTCCAGCAGCTAGCATTACCTTAACTGATAAATAATTTGGTACCAGAAGTGGGATATTGCTGTTACAAAAACCTAAAATATAGGACATTGCCTTGGTGGTCAGGTGGCATGCAGTGAAGAAACTGATCTTGGAGGCTGGAAATATGGACACCCATGATGTACAGGTGCAAAGCTTTTGGTACAGTTGTCACCTGGGATAAATGAGAAGGCAGGCTATGTGCCTACTGGGCCTGTGGCTCTAAGGGACTCAGTTGGAAAGAGTCTGATAACAGGCTAGATTTTACTGTCTGCTTCTGGCAATAGATTACAAGAAAGAGATGAGCTCAAGAGAGATGTGGCTGAGTAGCCTTAAAATAGCTCCCATTTCCCTGAACTTGTAGTAGAAAGCAGCTGCAAAAGGTACACAGCCTCAAAAGAAGGATTAGTCTCCTATACCCACTTCAGATGTGGTCACAAAATATGATGGATGAGAAAGAGCCTCCAGATAGGAGCCACAGGAAATCATGAATGTGGAAGATTCTCCCAGAGAGCAGAGCCAGCACCTGGTTCCTTAAATGTCCTTACATTTCTCCATCATGAGGGTAGGCACACCTCTAAATTCCACTAGCAGATTGTTTATCTGAACCTTTCCCATCTCGCCTTTCAGGCTGTGTGCTGCTCCATGCCTGGAATGTGTTGGTGAGATCTTGGTGAGATTAGGATTGCACATTCCACTAGCAAATGTATAACCTGCCAGGGGGCTTTCAAATGCCTATGCTCTTTATTATTTTTTTTAAGATTTATTTATTTATTCATGAGAGACACAGATTGAGAGGAGAGGCAGAGACATAGGCAGAGGGAGAAGCAGGCTCCCCACAGGGAGCCCGATGCGGAACTCGATCCCGGATCCGGGGATCACGACCTGAGCCAAAGGCAGGCGCCCAACCGCTGAGCCACCCAGGTGTCCCTGCCTGTGATCTTTAGTCCAGTATTTCCATGTGTAGTAATCTGTTCCAAAGAAACAGTCCAATGTGTAAATAAAGATTTAGGCACAAAGATATCCAATTCACTGTTATTTAAATAATAAGAAATTTGGGGCATCTGAATGGCTCATTTAGGTAAGTGTCCAACTCTTGATTTTGGCTCAGAGCATGGTCTCAGAGTCATGAGATGGAGCCCAATGTGGGGCTTTGCACTCAGCGGGGAGTCTGCTTGGGATTCTTTCTCTCTCTCTCCCTCCACTTGAGCACTCTCAAATAAATAAATCTTTTTTTAAAAAAGTAATAATAAAAAAAAGTAATAAAAAATTTGGAGACTATCTAAATATCCAACAGCGAATTAAATAAAAGACCTAGTAAATTTATCAGATATTTATAGCATAGAATATTACTCATCCATTAACCTTTTTTGTATATGAAAAGTTTTTCATGATTTGAGAAAAGCTTATCATGCAAAATTGTATGTCAACGAAGACTGCTGCTCAGTAAAGACATTTGCACAGCAAGAAAACCAGAGAAGGAGTATGTTAATATGTTTGTGGTGATTTTATAGGGAATTATAGGGCTTATTAGAGACAGTATCTTGGAGGTTTTGGTAATATACAGATTTGCTACAAAGGGTATAGATGGCTTTTATAATTAGGGAAAAGACTCCCTTGAAAGAATTGATGATGTATCAGAGCCTTCTTATCCCTGATGCTCTTCTGATTCTAGCATTTGGTTTGATGAGCTGGAGATACCATTGGCCTGAGAATCAGGAGCCCTGACTTCAGGCTTGAGTTGCTGGGGAAACTTGAGCCTCCCTGGGGCCTGTTTTCCCATTTGTACCCAACAGGGGCTGCGTGGGATGATACCGAGCTGGCCTTTCCAGTTCAAAAAGTCTGTACACAAATGTGCTGAATCACCCTCCAGTTCATCATTCCTTGAGGTAAAACCAACCCTAAATCTTGGAGCCTGATAGACTTTGAAATTGGCCCTCATTTTAATTCTCAAGTTCTTAGCGTGAGAGCAACATTCAATATGGTTCTGAAATATCTCATGCAAAAAAGTGCCAGAGTCATAGACTGAAATATTTATTTGAATATAAATGAACTCAGATTTGCCAAAATGCGTTCCCCCTGTTGTCATGGACACAAATGCCTGACTTTCTGATTTGCATTTCTTCTCTAATGGGTACAATATGTTTCAGCTCCTCATTGGTGCTGGGATTGGATATGAGAAACTCACCCTTCTGTGAGCTCCCCAAAATGTCAGCCAGTGAGGAACTTTTGTGCCTTGGGTTCTGCTTCCCTGAGCCAGCTGGAAGTAAGTTTGTGTGCCCCTGGGGTCAGGACAGCAGCTCAGAAGACTCCTGGCCCCTCCCAGCCAGCTACTCCGGGAGGAACACAAGCAGTGGGCCCAGGTGCCTCCTACGTATTGCCTCTTGTGGTCCTTCCTCCCGCCTCTTCAGAAGTTCACTTTTGCTCCTTATTCTTGAGTAGTGAGGGTTGCAGGAATTCTTGAGCAGATATTCCTGATCCCTGCCAACAATGCTCTTTGTGATCCCTCTCAGTCCTAGGTTGCCCTCTGCCCTCCCTCTCAGCTCGAGTCCCCAGAATCACATTCTCCCTTGCTGCCTCACCTTGAAAAAGACAGTCACCGAATCTCCCAATTATTCCCCCTCCTCTCACTCACTGAGCCTTATTTTCCATTTCTAAAATGCTAATGGGATCTTGTGATTTTTCTTAAAACCCCTTCATGGTCTGACCCTGATGTTAAGATAAAGTCTCAAATCCTTATCATGGCTTTTGAGACCCTGTCCTATCTGGCTCCTGACCCCCTTTTCGATCTCATCTCATGCCATCGGGCCCCGGGCTCACTATACTCCAAGCACACTGGCCATCTTGGCGTGTCACCTTCCCCCCTTCATGGCCTTTGCCCATGCTGTTCTCTCACTTGGAGCTTTTTCCTCTCGCCCCAGAGCAGATATTTCTTAGTTTTCAGATTTTATCTTAAATGCTACTTGTTTAGGGAAGTCTTCTCTGATGCCCTGAGTAGGTTATATAATCCCTAGATAAATGTACTTGGCATCCCCTGGCCTTTTCGTCTATGGACTTGTCACAATAGGAATTAAATACTGATCTCGTGTCTAACTTCTCTGCTGATCCGTAAGCCCAGCGATGTTTAGGATCAGGTTTACTCAGTTGGCCATTATATCTCCAGCCCCTTGCAGAGCGTCAGGGACACGGTAGGTGCCAAATAATTATTTGAATGAAAATGAGTTCTTCAGTCTGGTTGTCACAAATTTCTAAATCACAAATCTGACCCTGTAAGCCCCCAACCCACAACTCTCTCCTTCCCTGACAAAACCAAGTAACTCAAGCTTAGCTGAGGGCTCACTGGGAGCATGAACAGACAGAGGTCCCCCATGGTCTGACTCCCAGGTCCTCTTCTCAGCCCCATTTCCTCACTCCCTGCCAGACCCTGCATGCCCCAGGCCTACCCCACACTTCAGAATCTCCTGACCCACCCGTGGCTTCCACACTCTGAGTCTTGGTGCTTCCTGCTGGGTTTGTTCCCTTCTGCATGGAGAACTTCAGCACACCCTTCATAACCCAGCTTGGATGAAGGAACCAAGGCCTTCCCTCCTCCGAGAAGCCTCTTCCACCCCCAGCCAGCTGGTCCAATCCTGCTGGGTTGTATTACTCACGGGTAAGTTTGTAGTCAGTGTCACTCTCTTGTGAGTTGCTTTAGGACAGGAAGCCTGTCTTATTCTCCTGTGCCACCTGTGACCAGCATGAGATCTGGCCCACAGCCTGATGAGGGAATGCTCTTCTCCTCTCCCCATGCTTTCTCTCTGCTCCTGGACAGGAAAGCACTTCTGCCTCCCCTTGTGCCTGAAGTGCCGCTGCTCCAACCCCTTCCTAACTGTGCCCTGCCACCAGAGGAGACGTTGATATCCGATTGGTCAGAGTGAGGATATTCTCTGGAACAAATTGCTCTCATGGATGGCATGTCTGTGTCTTAAAGGCAGAGACAGAGGCTCTGCCCCTCTCCCAACTGTTAATCCAGCCAAGGCCCACAGTTCCTCCGCCCTCCTCTCTGATGCAGGTTCTGTGCCTCAGCCCCAGAGGTAGGTCACATGGGGCCTGCTCTGAGGGTCTCACCAACCTCACCTTTGGAGATTCAGGCCTCCTGGCAAAGCTTTGCTCCCTGTCTCAGTCCTGCATATGAGGGAGTGAGGAAAAGACGTTGGACCCGTGGCCAGTTGCCAGGAATAAAGGGCTGCTTTGTTTCCTATATGATGATGGTGCCTGGTGCATGTGCTTTACCAGGCAGTCCTCGATGGCCCCCACGGACTCCCTCACGTGGTCACTGAAATAATTCTCAATTCCGAGAGCGTGGGTTCAAATCCTGGCTCAGTACATGCTTGACTGAATGTGAACAAGTGACGAGGCTTGCATTTCCTCACCTAAAAAACAGGGACATCAATAATGTTCACCTCTTAAGGCTTTTGTGAAGATTACTTTTATTTTATTTTTAAAAATTTTATTTATTAGAGAGAGCACAGAAGCAGGGGGAAGGGACAGAGGGAGAGGGAGAAGCAGACCCCCCACTGAGCAGGGAGCCCAACACGGGAATTTATCCCAGGACCCCGAGATTATGATCTGAGCCAAAGGCAGATGCTTCACCAACTGAGCCACCTAGGTGCCCCTGTGGTGAAGATTGAATGAGAGGTTCTGAGCATGATGCCTGGCTCTCAGGAAGCACCAGGTGACAAAGAGGGACCTTGTTAGGGCGCTGGAGTATAAGCTCTCCGAGGGCATGAATGCATCAGTCTCTTTCAGGGCTGCATCTTTCACTCCTGGGACTGAGCCTGAGGCAGAGCAGGTGCTTGGCGAATGCTTATTGTGTGAATGTTATTGTTCCTATTGTTAATAACGTGTAGGAGCCACTCAGTAAAGCTTTGAAAATGAATGAATGGATACATGCACATCTCTCCAAAGCCAGTCTCTGATACACAGGCTCACTAAAAAGATAGAAAAGAGTCTGTTTTAATAAAATCAAGCACAGACCAGGGAGACCTCTCTACTTTGCAGTTATCTGAAATGTCAGCAGAATTTTCTAGATTTGGATAGCACTGGCATTTTGGAACAGTCATGTGATGGGAACTCCTTCCTCCTTTCCACACGACTCTCTGGCCTCCTTCCTGTCTCAGATTCTCTCCTGGGTCCTGTGACACAGATGCACCAGGCACCATCCCCGCCCTGAGGAGCTCCAGGCTCACAGGTGAGTCCCTGGGCAGCCCTGGGGTCATGGTCTCAGGTACCCACCATGTGCTGCCGTCCAGCTCCAGCTCTGTCCCTTCCTTGCGAGTCCCCTGAGGATGCCCCTTCCTCTCTCTAGGAACTTCCATGATGGGTTTGGACTAGGTCAGTAGTGTCCCCTCTTCGGAGCAGAGGAACTCTTTGTTCTAGTAAAAATCCTATGTGGAAAATGAGGCTGCCTTGGTGGCGCAGTTGGGTAAGCTCCGATTCTTGGTTTTTGGCTCAGGTTGTGAGCTCGGGTTCGTGGAATGGAGCCCCACCTTGGGCTCCATGCTCAAGCCTGGAGTCTGCTTGGGTTTCCCTTTCTCCCTCTCCTTCCTGCTCTCTCTCTCTAAAATAACTAAATCAATTGTAAAAACAAAACAAAACAAAAAACAGTACAAGTGAGGGTAAAAGCAGATACAAGGGAGCTGCCAGGACTGGGATGGGGGAGGCTGGCTCTGCCCACAGGCTCAGTCCCTGCCCTCCCTTTCCGACCCCCCCCCCACCTCAGGAGTGCTGAGGGTGGGAACACAAGGGCCCTCCAGCATTATTCATGATCCTGTGGTCCTGGACTGCCCAAGATTTCTTTGTTTTTTTGTTTTTTTGTTAAATATATGTTTATCTTCAAATAGTTTTTAGATTGAGGGAAGAGGTGAGAGGAGAGTACAGAGAGTTGCCATAGAACCCACACTGAATTTTCCCTGTTATTAACCACTCACGTCAGCATGGAGTGTCTGTCACAACGCACGAGCTGGTATTGACCCACTGTTACTAACTGAAGTCCATACTTCACGAAGACTTCCTTAGTTTTCCCTTAATGTCTTTCCCCTGTCCCTGGACACCACCTCGGACATCACATTCCATCTACTCATCGTGGCTTCTCTGGCTCCTCGTGGCTGGGATCGTTTCTGAGCTTTCCCTTTTTTGGATGATCTTGACAGTTTGCAGAGTACTGGTCAGGTATTTTGTAGACTGTCCCTCAGCTGGGATTTGCCTGATATTTTTCTCATGATTAGTCTGGGGTTATGGGTTTTTGGAGGGAGAGCCCAGGGGTGAATGCCATTCTCATCACATCATTATCAAGAGTCTATCCCATCTGTGTGACTTATCACTGCTCTATCAGTTGGCTGAGGCATGTTGGTTGGTTTCTCCACTGAAAAGTCACTCTCCATCCCCACTTTCCTTACTCTGTACTCTTTGAAAGGACACCACTATGACCTGAGGGTGGGGAATTTTACTCCACTTCCTTGAGGACAGAGGATATACATAAATTATTTGGGATTCTTTCGCACCAAAGATTTGTCTCTTCTCCCCCACTTATTTATGGTTCACTCATTTATTTATCTCTGTATGGATTCGTATTTATTTTATATTTTGGGTTATAATCCAATACTATTTTATTTGTTGCTCAGATCATATCCAAAGGGTTCTGATTTCAGAAGAGCTTGGGTACCGGCTGGTCCTGCCCCCAGAAAGAGCTCATCAGTGAGGAGACAGAGTTTGGTGCAGGAGGAGGGATGGGGCTATTGGTTATGGAGGCCTCCACTCCATCTGTGCTCTGTGCTGGAGGAGGGTCTCTGGCAGCTGCTGCTGAGGATATTTTGGGGGGGGGGTGGGAGAAGTGGAGGTTATCCCCACCCCTACCACCCTCAAAGAATCAGAAGAGAACTAAAGAGCTAAAGAAAAGCTGGCTTAGCTGGAGCCCACTCTCTGTTCCCCTGAATGGTTTTGATGGTGGAATTTAAAGGGGCAATAACGTGTACTCACACCATCTTCTGTTATTTGTGTCACATGTTGAAAACCTTGTTGGGTAAACTGGGGAGCAAAGCAAAAGGAAACCCTCAATGATTTCACCTGCATGCAGATCTCAGAAGCAAGTCCTCCTTAGTGAGAGAAAACAGAAGTGGGGTGTACACGTGTGTGTGGACCTGTGTGTTAAGACTGGTCCTGATGATTCACAGCATCTGCAGATGGAATAGGACCCCAATATTGAGGATTTAGCTGCAGGAGAGGGCTGTTGGAGGAAGGAGACCCGAGTTCCAGTCCCTGCCCCATCATCAGCTTGCCGTGTGACACTGGGCAGATGCCACATGCCACACATCTCTAGGTCTTGGATTCCTCACCGGTAAAGCGTGGAGGTTAGGAGCAAAAAGAATATAACATCAGGAACGAGGCCAGTGACAATACTGACTTTTTGAGGGTGTTACTATGTAGTAGATGCTCAATTAAGTGCTCTGTACGCATCATCTCCACGACAGACCTGAGACGTCAGGGGTTTTGTTCTCATTTGACAGATGAGGAAATAGGTTCAGGCGTGGTGAGGCCAATAGATCAGGAAACAGTTACCACTGAAAAGACAGTTTGTTACTCACAATTCCCAAGAGGGAAGCAGGGCCAGAAGAGGAAGCACCCGGGTAGGTCAGGCATGCTGTCTGGGCTGAAGAGAACATAGTTGATGTCCAGGCTGGGATTTGAATTTTCTCTCCAGGACTGGGATTTTTATGATTGAGAACCCAGGTACTGGGGCAGATTCCCGGGGCTGCGATGCTGTGCAGCTCAGGCCATTTGCATCAGCTTTCTGAGCCTCCACTCTCCCATCTGTAAACAGGCTCAGCAATAGAATTTTCTAAGAGGATGGAAGCTCTGCCATCTGAGAGCTGGTCCTTGAAGGAAAACCCTTGCAGGGGAGCTGAGACAGGTTCAGGATGCAAATGCAGACAGTTCAAGCTCATTAATTCTGACTTCAGTGGTTTGCAGTCTGGGATGATTTGAAGCCCGTAAAACTAGGCTTCCTTTTCACTATTAATAAGAGTGTAAACAAGATTAGGGGGCGAGTGCAGGGAAGCTAAGGTAGGCCATTGTTATCATAATATTGCAAGGGAATGTTAATTCACACAAGCAAACAAACTATTTTCAACTACTTTGAGGCTGCTGTTTACATATCAACAGTGTGCTAATTGCAAATGACTCCTCTTTCTCAGCGCAGAGCTGGGTCTACTCTGTTAGCTTTTGGTGGGGGAATTTTTTACATTTGAAGACTTCTCTTTAAATCTACTGTGTGAGTTGGGCTTTTCTTTTTACCTTGTTGTTACCAACCATCGGAGGATCCCCAAGATTCAGGGAGGGTGCTCACAGGAGAGCACTGCCTTGCAGAGAGGTGAGCAGAGGCTGATGGGGAGCTACGGAGAGCTGTGGGCATAGAGGTGCCTGAGCAAAGTCTTCCCAGGAGAATTGACCATCTGCTTGGGTCTAGAAGGGTGATGGGTTTGGTTTGATCTGGGACCAATTCCTGAACTCACACCCTGTCTCTCCTGTCCTGTGCACCCCACCTGTCTGGCCATCCCCCCATTTGTTCGTTGCCCTACCTTTCACATGGTACTCAGCTGCTAGATAAGAGCCCAAGGGGCTGTCGCTGTAGGGAGGCATCACTCCTGGGGCAATGTAGCTGGACATTGTGGAATATGGGAAGCCCAAAGAATTGCCCCTCTTTTGAACGCATATGCAAGATGTTAGAGCAGGAGGGTATAGTAGTTCTCAAATCTGGCTGCATATTAGAATCACCTGGGAAGCTTTAAAAAAAAATTGAATTCCCAGGTTCCACCCCAGATCAATTAAGTCAGTAGGGTAGAGGATCACAGCTGTAGAGTTTATTACTTACATTGCTCAAAGGGATGCTTGATCCCACTATATCTCACATGGCTGTCACACTCTTCTGTGTGTTTTCTTTGCTTCTCCCTCATTAACAAGCGTAACGAATTCATTACTTCCATTAAGTCAGCCAACCTTTATTGAGTGTCTGCTTTATACCAGGCATGATACCATAATTTGGAGGGCCAAAGATGAATGACACAATTCCTGCCCTCAGGACTTCGTAACTGGGGAGAGAGAAGTGTGCAAAGAAAATAGTATTCTGGTGTGGCCAGTGCTGTCACGGAGGAGGGGCACCATTGTGCAGGAGCACCGAGGAGGCAGTGAAGGACTCAGTCTGGAGGGGATGGGGAACATTTCCTAGAAGAGCTAACATTGAGGGTGAACCTTGAAAAGATAGTAGGAATTCTCTGGGCTAAGGGAACTTTGGGCAGAGGGAACAGTATGAGTAAAGGGGAGGAAGTGTGAAGCTGGGTTGTGCATTTACCACTCTGTGTCAGGCATGGTGTGGAGCACTTCACCTTCATGAACTCTTCCTAATCCCACAAGGTAAGAACTCGTTTTACTTCCAGTTTACAAATTAGGAAACTGAGGCAAAGGGAAGTTGAACAGTGTGACTAAAGTCCCACAATTGGTAAGTGGGGGAAGTTGAGATGGAAACCAAGCTGCACCCAACCCCAGAGCAAGAACTAGATGAGGAGGATGTGGGGAGGTGGGTGGGGGTGGGTAGCAGGGCAGGATGTGTGACAAGGGTAATGCTCACAATAGGATCTTATATTTATCCACTGTTTATCTGGATCATGATTTCTTTTTTTTTCCCCAAAAGAAAATTTCAAGCAGACTCCATGCTGAGCACAGAGCCTGACACAGGGCTCAATCCCATGAGCCTAAGATTAAGGCCTGAGCTGGAACCAAGAATCAGATGCTCAAGCAACTGAGTCACCCAGGCAGCCCAGTACATCATGATTTCTAAAACACATTTCTTTCCTTGGGTGCCCAACACTTCCTGAGTGGACTGATTTTCAATGCACCACCTCTCAGACCTCTCTAGAGCCAGATGGATATAGGAAGGGCAGCCAGGGCTCTGAGCCAGTGGCAGGGTTAGCAGGGCCTCTGCATGGTGGTCACTGGCCTTGGAGCTCCCAGGGTAGGCTGTGGGGCCCTCTGGCTCTGACTGGGGAAGTGCTGCACATTGCCTGGGGTACAGAGTGCCTAATTTGATGATTTTGGGGATTCCTGTGTCATTCATTGATCTGGAGTGTCATTCATTGATCTGGAGAAATATACACTCATTTTGGTGCCACCTTTGGGTCCCCACTAAATACCCATAGTTTGTCTGAGGTCTTCCCTGGTTGTGATAATGTATATATATCTTTTGTAAGAATGACTTTTTTTTTTTTTTTTTTTTTTTTTTTTTTTTTGCGGCAGAGCTAAGACATTGCATTTAAAAAGCAAGAGCTCTGGGCTTTGAGTCAGTGGAGCTGGTCTTGCTATTATATTAGGACAGTAAGTAAGTGACCTGCTCTTAAGGGCAGGAGGGGTAAGATGGTCTCACAGTGTGCAGGGTCATTCTGCTTCTTAGAACTCAGTTGGGGGGTCATTTGTAATTCTTGAGACTGGTTTTGAGGGACACGGACCCCTTGGTACTATAACAGAGCTCAAGTGGAAAGCTATAATCACAATATGTTACCCTGACAAAAGTGAAGACTTGTTTAAAATACGTATTTCTGAGAATCCTCTCTTGCAGAGACAAATGAAGCAATTTGAGGAATAGGCTCAGTCTATGTTAAACACAAAGGGGATGAGAGAATTAATTAAAGGGGAGGGGCGGGATTGATCTCTGTGCTTGAAGCTGTGAGCCTTGGTTTGACACATCCCTGACAACCTCTGATGCCTGTGCCGGGACACACCTTAGAACGTGTCCTCTGCACAATGCAGTGGAGAAATGAGATTAGCAGGCATCGTAGGAGGCATTAACGGACGGTGTTTCTTACACAGGGCAAGTCCATATAGCATCTGAGCAAGAACTAGAAAAAGGAGTCCCTTCTGGAAGGAAACAGCCTTGAGAGTGCCCGGCTTGGCAAGCGATGAGAAGCTGGTTTCTCTTATCCCTCTGCTCTCTTGGCCAAGTGCCTTTGTGGAAACTGTACACCTGTGCCTGGCAGCCAGGGGCCTGAGGTTGCGGTTGGTCCTCTCTCTGTCTCTCGGCCTCAGCCCAGAACAAACATGTGGCTGGATAGGAGCCACAGAAGCCAAGAGGAGGTGGAATCTGGTGGCCTGCCAAAGACATCTCATCACATTCTTCCCCCAGGACTACCTGAAAAAAGCCACGGGCCTGAGGACTGACCTTCTTGAGAAGCTCCCCTGTGCTGACACTGGCAGCATCACCAGGGAATCATTTGGAGGCATCTCCTGTGTGCCAGAGGATGTCTTCAGAGCCAGGCAGCGTATTGGTTTCCTGTTGCTGCTGTAAGGAATGACCACAAATTTAGTGGCTTAAAATGACACAAATTTATTCTCTTCATGTTCTGGAAGTCCAAAAGTCCAAAATGGACTTATTGTTTAAAATCAAGGTATCGGCAGGGCTGCATTCCTTTTGGAGGCTCTTCAGGAGAATCTGTTCTCTTGCCTTTCCTAACTCCTGGAGGCTGTCTGTACTCTTTGGCTAGGGCCCCTTCCTTCATCTTCCAAGCCAGCTATATAGCATTTTCATGTCTTTCTCTTTGACTCTGACCTTTCTGCCTCTCTCTTATAAGGACCCTTGTGATTAATTGTGATTATCTCAGATAATTGAGTATTGTCTATCTCAAGATCCTTAAAAGTCACATCTGTAAAGTGCTCTCTGCTGTGTAAGGTAACATCATCACAAATTCCCAGACCCAGAACTAAGACATGGACTTCTTTGGGGGACCATTATTCTGTCTACCACAACACTTATATGTTGCCTTTGTTTGTTTGTTTCCAATGTCTGTGTCTCCATCAGATTGTCAGCTTCTCGAGGGTAAGAATTGTATACATTTTGTATGGTTGGCATGTATCACATTACTTAACACAGTTGCTGTTGGCAAATACTAATTCCTGAACAAATACATCCTGACCTCTTCAGGGTTATGGGTAAGGTCACCGAAGCCTAGAGAGATGTGCGGCTTGTTTCAAGTCTTAAATCAGTCTTGTGGCAGAGCTGGATTCAGAACCCAAGTCATAAAAGTCTTTCCACTTTCCCTAAATAGATAGTGGTCCAAAGTCTCAGCATAAAAGATAGCCTATCCTTTTCCCATAGGATGACATGGACATTCCTCCAACCCTGCTGGCTGGGGTTGTTTAGAAGGACATTACCTATCCATACGGAGTATAAAGAAGAGTCCAAGCTATGGAGTCTCTAAGACGTAGGTCTAAGTTCCGCTTCCACTTTATAGCAGTTAGCTATTGCTGTATAACCAACCTCCCCATAACCTAGTGGCTTAAAACAACAATAATTTATAATTTCTCATTTGTCTGTAGGTTGGCGGTTTGTTAATCTAGACCTGACTTGATTGACCTTGGCTCGGTTTGCTCATGTCTGTGGTCACCTACTAGGTGAGTTGGGGACTGGCTGGCCTGGGATGGCCCGAGCTGGGACAAATCAGCTTTGTTCCATGTAGTCTCTTATCCTCCAGTGGGTAATCCTAGGCACGTAGTCGTGGCCACGGCAGGTTCTGGGAGAGAGAGTAGGAGTGTACCAGCTCAGAACTGGTGTGTTATTACTTTTGCTACATCCTCTTGGCCAAAGCAAATCAGACACTAGATTCAAGGGGATATGGACATGTCCCCACTTCCTTTAGGGGAGGATCTACAAAGTCACAGTCCTGATACAGGAAGGGGTAGAAAATTAGGGACAACTGTATAGTTAGTGTACCCCATGCTTTGACCCCATGACAGTCAAGTTTCTTAATTCTTTGATTCTCTAGTTTCCTCACCTGGAAAATGGGGAAATAGTAATAATATTACACTGTGGTGAGGATTAAATGAGATGGAACTTGTGAAATCCTTAGCAATGCCTGGCATGGTGCTCAGTAATGATAGCAGTGGCTGTGCCTAATAAGATCAGCAATTACTCTTGTTTTTGTTATTGTTATTACATAATAATTGTTCCTATTATTGTAGTTTCTACGTAGCAGAAAAACCATGGTCCTAATAAGAGATAACAGATGCTGGCGGGATGTATTTCACTTCATGGGGACAGGAAGGAGGCCAGAACATGGCTGTTTCTCAGGTTACTGAGAACCTTTTATCTTTCTTCCATTTCATAAGGATAAATATGAAGGGCACCTGAGTGGCTCAGTTGGTTAAGCATCCGACTCTTGATTTTGGCTCGGGCAGGTCATGATTTAAGGGTAGGATCGAGCCCTGCATGAAGCTCAGAGCTTAGGGGGGAGGACTCTGCTTGAGATTCTCTCCCTCTCTGCCCCTCCCCCTACTAGCGCACAGAGCACTCCCTTTCTCTCAAATAAATGAATCTTTAGAAAAGGGATAAATATGAATATAGCATTTAGGGACAGCGTGGCACTTGAATTCAGAGGACCTGGATCCACGTATTAGATCTTCATCCTATTAGCTGTGAGAATTTGGACAAATTTTACTGTATCTCCCTGATTCTCAATTTCTTTCCCTATAAAATGGAGCTAATAGTACCTACTTCCCTAGTCTGTTAGGCGAGCTGACTCAGTTGTGACAGGTAAAGAAGAGTTCTGCAAGCTGGAAAACACTAGGCAAATATTCCTTATTATCGATCAGTCCTTTCCTTCTTGTCATCTGCATCTGTGCCGTCAAAGGCCTAGGCTGTCTCAGGATGATGAGCTTTAAGAAGATGATGGAAATTTCTTGGCTCTCTGGTTATCTGTGAGCAGGAAACTTATCTTAACTTGTGTGATTTTCCAGCAGTTATCCAAGCTTAAAAGTTTCATAAAAGGGGACAAATTCCAAATGTTCAACCTTCTAAAATCAAAAGGAATGACTCACAGGTCATTAGCATCCCTGGAACATAGTGGCTTCTGTTTTATTGCTATTAAGTAGGATTTAGCTCTATTTTATTAAGGCAATTTTTACAATCATGTGAGAGGTTAATGCATTTCGCACATAATCCACTGCCTAGCTCACTAAATGCTGAACCCATTAAAGCCAAGCCATACAGGGGAAGGTTTCAAGACAGAGTGACAAATTATGGGTGGTGTGCAATGAGTGACTAAAAGTATCTGAGGGTGTTTTTTTTTTTTCTCCGAAATTTAAAATTTGTTCTCAAGCAGGAAAATAATTGGGCTGTACTAGCAAAAGTACTTATGTAGGAGCATATGGCTGCAGCTGGTAAGCTCTGATGGGCAGGAATGGACTCTTGCCCAGGTGCCAAAGTTCTGAGATAGTATCTCTTCAACAGTTCCTAGCCCCCTGGCCACTTAGGTCTTCTTTTATGATTTTTCTACATCTTGGGACCTGAAAGGCAGTATCTGCCAGGAATTCTGCATTTATTAAGCAATAATGGCTTGCCCCACCCTTTGTACTCTCTTCATGGAAGACAGAGCCGGTTGGAGTTTTGAGCAGTAAGCAGGTCATAGTGATCACGTGGGTATCTGAAGCCTGGAGAAGGAGGCAGGAGCCAGATCATGGAATACTTTGTAAATTTTTTAGAGGAAATATGTAGACATTTGGGGTAAATATCTAGGGGTGGGATAGTTGGGTCAAATAAGCAGCCTCTGTTTAACCTCTCTCATATATTTTGCCTTCCTACCAGTAACGTATGATCATTCCAGGCTGCATCTTTGAAATCGGAGCCATTCTGGCGGGTTTCTAGTGGCATCTCTAGTGGTGTTGTAATTTGTGTTTTCCTAGGGACGAGGGACATTGACATCTATCTGTGTATGTGATGGGGTCAGGATTTTAAACAGTGGACGCAGAGAATCCGATCTGTGTTTTAGGTTCTCGAACCAAGATGGAACTAAGATCTTGAATCTGATTTCTTCTCATCATCCCCGCTGAAGTGCTACAACCGAAGGGACAGGGAAATTCCTTTAAAAAATTTATTTATTTATTTATTTATGTATTTATTTATTTGTATTTTTTTATTGGAGTTCGATTTGCCAACATATAGCATAACACCCAGTGCTCATCCTGTCAAGTGCCCCACTCAGCGCCCATCACCCAGTCACCCCATCCCCTCACCCACCTCCCTTTCCACCGCCCCTTATTCGTTTCCCAGAGTCAGGAGTCTCCCATGTTCTGTCTCCCTCTCTGATATTTCCCACTCATTTTCTCTCCTTTCCCCTTTATTCCCTTTCACTATTTTTTATATTTCCCAAATAAATGAGACCATATAATGTTTGTCCTTCTTTGATGGACTTACTTCACTCAGCATCGTACCCTCCAGTTCCATCCACGTTGAGCAAATAGTGAGTATTTGTCATTTCTAATGGCTGAGTAATGTTCCATTGTATACATAGACCACATCTTCTTTATCCATTCATCTGTCGATGGACACCGGGGCTCCTTCCACAGTTTGGCTATTGTGGACATTGCTGCTATAAACATTGGGGTGCAGGGGGACAAGGAAATTCTACATAATTTCTGAAAACCACAAAAAGGTCCTAGCCACTTCTTTGAAACCTCTGAGAGTTTTAGCAAAATAAAATTGGAAGCGGAGAGCACAGTAGAGGCAGGTACTGGCTGCTTGCTCTGCTATCCTTTGGTTGGTGGAATGAATGAAACAGTTTTACTCTGCCCCACTGCTTAGTTCTTCTTGGATCTAGCATTCTATGTTAGAAACTCCCGATGGCAGAGGAAGGGGTAAGGCTCAGTCCTCTAATACCCACACCTGAGACTGCAAAAAAAATTCCAAACAAACAAAAACCACCCCTGGTTGTACCGTAATATCTATTGTTTTCTTCTTTCATAGCAGTAGCGTTTTTAGCTAGTCAGATGGTCACTCAGATTAAGAATTACATTTCCTAGCCTCCCTTACAGTTAGGTATGTTTATATGATTATAGAGGTTTAGTCTCTGGAATGTAAGTAGAAATGGTAATGGTCATCTCCAGGAAATACTGTGTGTGTGTGTGTGGGGGGGTGGATGGGTGTGTGTGGATGTGGGTGTGCGTGTTGGCAGGGTGGGGAAGGACTGAGGGAGAGAGAAAATCCCGAGGAATCTGTATGCCCAGGGTGGAGTCCAACACTGGGCTCACATGAGGCTTGATCCCACCACCCAGAAATCATGACCTGAGCTGAAATCAAGAGTCAGACGCTTAACTGGCTGAGCCACCCAGGTGCCCCACCAGGAAGTGTTCTTAAAGAGAGAGTGTATAAATTTTCCCCACCTTCCTACTGCTGGATGGATTCTGGACTTGAGGGCTGGAGTTGAAGCATCCTCTTTAGACTATGAGGTAAGACCCTATGCTGAGGAAGATAGAGCAATAAGACTGAATGAGCCAAGACCCCTGACACTGTGGAACGTTGAATCAAAGCTAGACTGACAGCTTCTGGAGTTCTGTTTCTTGAGAGAGAAATAAGCTTATATCTTATTTAAGGCACTGTTATTTTGTCATTTGCAGCTGAAGTTAATTTTAATTTATAAATCCTAATTCCTCATTGCCGTTGGTCACTTTCAGGAAAGGTATAGTGACCTACTAATTACCAGCAGATTATCCAAAGTGAACTAACTATAAATGTCATCAACAAGTATGAGGAAATGGTGAGAAGATGCTGGTTTTGTGAAAAGACTTAGCAATTCAAAGAGAGGGGCTAGAAGACCAGTCTGAACATTGAGCATAAACAGTGTACTCGGTGGAAAGGGTATTTCAAAAAGCCCTCTTAATTGTGTGAGATGCTGTTATGTTGATTTTTAAAAGATCAATCTGAAAACAATAAGGAGTTCTTAGAAAGAAAGACATGATTTCCATTGGTTTCTACGCTATCAAGGCTATGCCTCGCCAAATGGAAACGTCAAAGAAGAGCCTGATGAATTAAAAAACTAGCTTGAGAAACTCTCCCAAAGCTCAAATGAAGATAATGAAGAGATAGAACAGAAGTGCCAAATGAAAGGGAAAAGAACTTCAGAACGAATGGGGGAATACAAGTAAAAATAGGCCTGGAGACCCAGATCCAGGAAATTCACTGTCCATTTAAAGGAGGTTTCAGATGCAGAGAGCTCTATAGAAGTGAAGCTGTAATTGAAGAAGAGACTGTCCTTGAATTGAAAACAAAACAAAACAAAACAAAACAAAACAAAACAAATACATGTTCAAATAGCAATCTCCACAAAGGGTTGGAGAGGAGCACTGAAGGAAGTTCAAAACTTTAGAGATTATCGGAAAGGTATCACTAGTATCAGAAAAACCAACAAGAGGTTCAGATTGTTGACTGATTTATCTTCAAATTGTGCTCAAATATGATGGAAAATATAAAGTTCAGAGAATAAGTAATTGTGACTGTACTTTCTCCCATAAACTATTAAAATAATAACAGTCTTGGTTACTTACTATGAGACAGCCACTGTTCAAAGCATATTGGTTGAATTATTTCATTTAGCTCTCATGGCAACCTCAAAAGGTGGGCACTACCATTCTTTTTACAGATGAGGAAGTTGAGGCACAGAGAGGTAAATAACTTGCTCAAGGCCACACAGTAAAGGCAGAAGGGACACAGTATGAACTCAGCTCATGGTTTTTTAAATTTTTTATTTGTTTATTTGAGAGAGAGTGAGCAAGAGCACGCACAAGCAGGGTGAGGGGCAGAAGCAGAGGGAGAAGCAGGCTCCTCACTGAGCAGGGAGCCAGACATAGGTTTCCATCCCAGGACCCTGAGATCATGACCTAAGCTGAAGGCAGACACTTTAACTGACTGAGCCACCCAAGCGCAACCTCAGCTCATGCTCTTAACTACCAAACTACACTACTTCCTAAAACAAGTTGAGGAATATTAATCTAGTAGGAGAACCAGACTTTAATCAATGCCTGTTAAGCTGCAACTATGATAAGTGCCAGTAGGGGGTGCTGTAGAGTTTTCATGCCTGGGAATCCAGCCTGACGCTTCACAAATGAATGGCGTGTAGTTACTGCTTATTGAATGCTTTTTTTCTACCAGATACTGAGCATCATCCAAAGGGGAAAACTAGAGGAAGGATCTGGGGTGACGATCTTCTACTTACATGGAACACAGAGAAACTCAGACTTGGGAGGAACCGTGTCTGTCAGAGGAGAGGATTATCTCCACCACATCCAGTATCAGCTTATAAACCCCACCAACGGGGAGCTCACTACCTCTTGCGGTACCCTGCATCTTCATTGAGCACCTGGACCCCAAACAGTCCCAGACTTCAAATCTGAGGTTGTCCTGAGCTAGAAGATGATCGCAGAGTCTTGGCTGGTTAACAATAAAGAGAGAGGAACAATGTGCTTTCCCAAAGGACAGGCATGCTTATAATGGAAAAAGGAAGTGTTCATGAGGGCCGCGATGCAGCTTCCCAGGGGCTGATCTTGTAATCACACCTCCTGGATGTCCAGAGTAGCCTCTAGTGCTCAGTGAGTCTCTTGATTTCCTGATTCACGTATTTACTCCTTCACACTACCATTCATGGATTTTTTTTTGTACACACCTCTATTCATTCACTCCTCCATTTATTTTTTTCATTCATTCATTGATTCAGTAGGCATTTGCTAGGTCCCTGCTGGTCTATGTGCAGGAGGAGGACGGGATCCATTTCTGGGAGGTCCTGCTCCATAAGAACTAAGACGTCAGTTACTAACTATGAAAAAGCCTGCAGATTTCCAAAGTTTTTGGGGTCTATAAGAGTAGGGACTGCTCCCAGCATCCATTTAGAGGACTCGAACTGTGCACTGAGGGGCAAGTGTGTGTGCTGTCCCACACAAGCAGGCAATTCACTAGAAGGAGGGTGGCCCTAGTGACTTATGGGTAAATGAAGATGCACTTGAGTTTTCCTCTCAGCTCCCATTTTATAAATGAAGATCTGGGCTCAGGTCACATTTCCCTAAGCCATGGTCTGAAAGCAAGGTATGCTTCCCACTTTAGTGCAGGTAGGTAGCATAGGGGATAGCTATTTAGGAATCGATCTGAAATCATTTACATTCCAACCAAATTCCCAATGTTAATGTCTTAAGCCAGACATGATTGGGGAGGAAGGGAGAGACTGGAACCAAGAGAGTGATGGGTACGGTTTTAACATAGGTACGAGGATGAAAGGAAGGCAAGACACCTCTTGAAGGACAGGGGAATGCTTGGCCAAGGGTCAGGGTCAGGACCAAATGGGGGGCAGACTGGAAGATGGACAATAAAACATGAGGAGTAAGTGGAATTCCACCCAGGGATTTTGCTAGAACCTGGCGTGTGGCTGTCCTTGGATTTGGCATAGAGGCCACTTGGCACCAACACACCTTCTTCAGGCACATCCTTTATGGAGCTCCTACCCATGCCCCTTACTGCCATCTGGGTGTCTCCCAGTGCCATATTCCCAGCAGGAGCCACAAGGGCTTCCCACAGAAGGTACCTAGGGGCCCGGTCCATGCACGATCACTCCTATCCCCATTTCCCAACTCTAGCTCATTCTCCATCTCATTCCCTCCCTCCCCCTTCCCTCTTCCCTCCTTCTCTGTTCCCTTTTCTCTTTTTTTCCCCAATGTCTTGTGAGTCCTTACTTTTTCTCTCCGCAGTGATCTGTCCTTTCCTTCTGCCTGTGTTCATTTTCTATCATCGCAATGAATATGAAGCAGTGCCTCCCAACAGCCAGGTGCCAGAGGTACAGAGATGAAAAAGGGTCCCCCAAAGGTGGATCTGCTTGCAGGGGAGATAGACTAATGCTCTGAGGTTAGAAGGAAGCTCAAGGTGCGGTGGGAGTGCTGAGGAGGGGGTGGTTATTAAATTAGTGGATCCTGGGAGGTGGTAGGGAGAGTTACAAAGAGGAATGGATGCCTGGGATGGGCACTGGCCAATGACAGTTCACGGTTGGATGTGGGCCTTCCAGGGAAAAGGAGCAGCATGTGCCAGAAGCTTGGAGACAGGGAGAGCATGGTGGGTCCATGCGCCTGGGTCTCAGGGAGGTGGACTTGGTGGGAAGTAACTGATTTTGGACGCTCGTTCCATACTCTGAGCAAATGCCTCTGTGGAGGTTCAGTCTCCTGGCCAGGAGGAATTTGGGGGAGAGCCCCCCACCTTCAATTCCCAGTTGGAGGGAGCAGATGAGCTGTGAGCAGACAGGAAATAGGGGCTGGGTAGTGGGCTACCTGGAGCTCACGCCTGAGCCCTTGTTCACCTTGACCTGTCCTGCTGCCCTGGGGACTGTCGGCTGCAGGGAGGAAGGGAGGCAGAGGGAAGTAGTAGTTTGAGCGACATTTTAGCTGCTGAGACTTCACTGGGCCTGTCTGCTTGCCCATTGATTATTCTGGGTAAGGTAGGGGCAGATTTTCCAGGGGGCGAGGGAAGAAATCACCTCTCTAAAAAGGAAGACGGTAACTCCTTGTGCCTCAAGCTGGATGCACAACCGGGCTTCTGGCAGCCCTGAGTGGGCCCCATGGGGCCTTGCCCAGCCCCGGAGCTTTCATGATGAAATAATTGGCAGCTCATTGCAGCCCAGGCTGGGGCCCAACCAGGCCGCATTGAGGTCTGTGGCTCCCGATGAAGCAGGGCCCATGCAGAGATCCTTAATGAGTCACAGAAGGGCTTCCCCAGGGGCCCAGGCCGCTGGGACAAGGTCACTACAACAGACGTGGAACCCCGTGGGCCCCTTCCCCACTGTGCGTCCATGAGGGGCTCCCACCGTCGGGTGCCACAAAGGCCAGTCTTCCCACAATGTCCTTGGACTGTACCCACATGGCCAACTGTGCAAATCTCAGCTCAGCCTTGCAGCCCGGAGCTGAGCCAGAGGCCTCTTGACTCATTGCTGTAGCTGTTCTGGAACTTGGCACAGTTACTAGTATTCCTCAAAGTCATAATTACCACCACTTAGCCTGGGTTAGTGATCTGGAGCAGGGAGCAGCCCAGCCCGCATTGCCTCCTGCTGCCAGCAGACCAACTACTGGTGATAGCTTCGTGGTTCATAATAATAATAATGATGATAATAGCTATCATTTATTGGACACTCGCTGTGGACCTGGCTCCGGGCTAGGTGTTTTACATGCGGAACAGAGCCTGCTCCTGTTCCTCCCCCAATTCTCTCCACCCCCCGCCCCCCCCACCCCCCACTCCGGGTCTGCTTCATAACCGTTGATTTGCATGGCAGCTTTTATTTTAGAGCAGGGGAGGAGAGGGTGTTCTGAGGACGAGGTTGGAGTGGATGAGATGCATTGTTTCCCATCTGGCCTCTCATGTGGTCTGGTTTGAGCAGTTTGGTCAGCAGAAGGCCAGGAACGGACAGAATGCTTTTTTTTTTTTTTTTTTTTTTCATGAGACACCTGGTAAGATTCTGGACAAGAAATCCTGGACAGAAATCCGGGGAGACTTTGTGAGGCTTTAGGCAAAGCAAAGCTGCTTTGGAGGGCAGCCCTTACCCAGTTCTGCCAGGACCCCAAAGGCCGGTGGCTTTGGAAACAGCCAGCTGTTGATGGCCACCTTGTGAAGGGTGAGGCAGGGGTGAAGCTTCCTGCAACAGGTTGTGTTCTCCAGAGGCAGATGCTGATGGTAAGACGTTCTGGGGACCAGCGCCTACAAAGGTGAGGGGGCGCGTGCAGGATTGGGTGGAGGAAGAAGCTCAGCTACCACGCAAGCCCAACAAGGTCTCGGCCAGCCGGATGAGGAGCTCTGAAATGAGTTTGTCCCTCAGAGTGTCTGCACTTGGCAGGAGTGCACAGACTCACACCCCTACCTCACCATCACCGGTGACAGGCTGTCCAGAAAGGACAGCCAAGGGTGGAGCTTCTGAGGCAGATCTTGAAGGAGCTGGGAACTGTGGTGGCTATAGATTCCTCCCTATAGCTGGGCTTCTCCAAGTAGCTTCATGGTGGAGGGTAGAGGGGTGTGTGGGCCAGAAACAAGGGGGAGAGGAGGAACAAATGAGGACAGCTGTCCGGTTTTGTGAAGATGTGTGAAAGTGCCTTTGGCAACTCCTACAGAAACCGGGTGGTGCTTTGGGGAGGCTAATTTCCATCAGTCAAGTGGCCTGGAGCCACCATAATTTGGTCATGAGAAGTCAGTGTGACCTTATTTTCTGGTCAAAGGCTGGTGAGATTACACATATGTGTTCTTTAAATTTCCCACAGTAACCCCACTTAATAGATGGGAAGACAGAGTTCTGAGGGCCAAGTAGCTCGGGTGTTCAGGTCACCCCCGAACACAGGCCCGGCTGATTCGGAAGCTCAAGTCTTTCCCCTCATTGCTGCCGGGGGCAAGGGGGGCCTCAGGCGAACTGCCTCTGGGAGGTCCTCATTGCATTTGGCTCCAGTTCAAAGAATGGAGAGAGCAGGACCCTCTTAGCTTGCCAGGCCTGCCATCACAGAGCACCACAAGCAGGGTATCTCGAAACAACAGAAATTTATCGTCTCAGTTCTGGAGCTAGAGGGCCAAAGTCAAGGTGCAGGATGGTTAGCGCTTGGAGGAGAATTTGGTCCACGCTCTTCTGCTTCAGGTAGGTAGTGCCAGGTGCTCCTTGGCCAATAGATGCATCATTTCCATCCTTGGACAGATGTTGGATGCCTGCCTATGGGGACACCAGTCATGTTGGATTAAGGACCTGTCCTCCACAAAGACCTCAACTGATTACATCTGCCACCACCTTCTTCGCAGATAAGGCTACACTCTGAGGTATCGGTGTTCTAGGACTTTAATGTATCTTTTTGGGGCCACGATTTAACCCAGAATAGACTTAGAAGACCCTATGTGCCATCTACCCTCCCTGAGCCCACCCTCCAATTCTTCTACTGCCTTGGATTCATTGTGCCAGGACAATGAAGCTAAGCTCTGGGGTTCAGCTGCAGGGAGGGCAGCATGCTGGACCCCTCCTTGCCATCGATGGAGGGGCCATTGTCTCTCCCCAAACCAAGGGTGTTTATGGCATCATAAAGCATCATAGCAAGGTCTCACCACAGCGACCCGAGTCCCGGGACAGCAGGGACTGATGTGACCTGACTCACGCTTAACCACTGTCCCCTACGGTGCTTGGCACACAGCAAAGTCTGAGAACAGGAAGGGATTCTGGAGGAACTGACCCGCCGTGTAAGGTGCAGCACGGCGGTCTGGCAGGATGGGGTGAGCGGTGATCATCAGACCTGGCAGGGTGGTGGCCCCTGGTGACTCGGGGATAGTGGCTTTGTCGAGTGGAGGGGCCAGTCACAAGTTGAACTGGGATGAGGGTTGAGACAATATTCTGGGGGAGTCTCCTGTGACTGAGGGAATTCAGACACTAATCGGAGTTTAGGAAGGGGGCTGTGGGGTAAAGTGAGGTTTTTGTTTTTTTTTTAATTGGAAAACTTGAGCTACGTGGGTGCTGACAGCAAGGGCTGGGCATGAGGGGGAGCTTGAAGGTGCAGGCAAGAGGAAGGAGGATGTTGGCTGAGGCTGGCAGGTTTTCTTCTTCTGAGCCCCTCTAATCCACACCATCTGCTCTTACCTGGAGATTAACACCTCCTCTCCTTGCCCCCATTCAGTTCCAGCCGGGTGTCCTTGGCAGGGACCCAGAGGGTGCCGTTGGTAGGGTCACAGGTGCAGTTTGGGTCCGATGGGACGGCCTGCACGCCCTGTGTGCTACAGGGTAAAACCTACCCCCCCCCTTAGCCTGATACCGTGGAATTTTTGTGGTTTAGTTACCAGCCTTCTCTGTGATTCTGTCGATTTCTAGGCCCTCAATCAATGTTTGCTGAACGGTGAATGAATGGATGGATCCCAAGGACAGGGTTACCGTGGAGCTCCCAAGCATTTATCTTGAATCTGGAAAATGCAAGAAAAATTGGGCCATCTGTTTCTGTATTATATCAGGATAGCAAAAAGCCACAGAACTTAACTGTAGCCAACTCAATCATGTGTGACAACCTGGCAGTAACGCAGGACGCCTTTGTGTAAAACACAGTGTGTGCGTGTGAGTGTGTCTGCAAGAGTTGGAGGTGATTGCATATAAAATCACGTGTGTGTAAGGGCGTGCATGTCTGAGTGCGTGTGCCTGTTATCTGGGCGGTTGTGTGCATCTAAGTGAGCAGATACATTCAGGAGCATGTGTGTCTGAGTATATGTGAGTCCTCGTGTACACGCGCAGCCCTGCGGGCTCAGATGAGCAGGTGCACTGCAAATTGCCGTCTGTCTGGTTGTGTCCATACATTATGTCCCCTGGAAAAATCTCTTGTTCGCGAGCTCACGGTGTCCAAATGTATCTGAGAACTACTCCACCTCGCTCCCTCAGCCCAAGCTGAGCTGAGCCATGTGAATTGGTTAAAAACCAGAATGATCGGGTCCTTAGGAAGATAGGCAACCATTGCTGTACTGGGCAGCTAGTAAGTAACGCGGGCTCACCTCCCACCCGGGCTGCAAGCACCGTTCCACCTACCGGTGCTTCCAGCACAATATTCCGTGACGACAAAATTATTCTATGTCTGAACCGTCTTTAGCACGACACGAGGCGGCCCACATGTTAAACACTTGACGTGTGGCCACTGTGCCTGAGGAGCTGAATTTTTCATTTTCAGGACTTAATTAATTTAAATTTAAATTGCCACATGTGTGGCTAGCGGCTGCTGGATTGGACGGTGCAGTTCCAGGCCCTGTGGTCCAGGCTTTTCTCTCCACACTGTGTCTCCAGAGCCTAGCCTTGGCCTGACTCTGGGAGGGTGCCCAGTAAGTGTCAGCAGACTGGAGAATCTGCAGGCAGGGCAGGCAGGCCTTTGGGGGATTTGTAGTAATGAAGAGAATAATGGAAATTTGATATAATAAATGGGAAAATAAATCATGTTTGTAGATAAATTAGTGCTTCTGAAGTGTTGGATAAGTGCCTTACCTAAAGAGGTACACGATATCTTTATGGTGGGTTTATCCTAAGGGTTTATTAAGACTTGGCCATTTTTTTCCCCTTCTCTCTCTCTCCCTCAGTCTAGCAGGAGCAAACCTCAAACTCCTATTTGCACGAGGTATTAATTTCTCCCCAGTGGAGGCTCAGTTGGTGAGATAATTTAAGCTACTGTGGGGACAGAGGGCTGTCCTCACCTTTGTGTGCCCTTGTGAGCTTGCTGTCTCAAAGGTTGGGTTGTTCAAAAGACCGTCCATCTCCAAATGCACAGCATGGAAACTACAGAATCTCTGAATTAGGCACTCAGTAGCTACTCCGCCGATTCCTAGAAGCCCACCATGCTAAGCTCGTCTCACCAGTAGGTCACAGAGTAGGAAGTGTGCAAATTCCTGCTGATTTGGCAGCCCTGTCCCTGTGCCCACCGAAAAGGAATGTCCTCCACCTCTTTCACATTGGCTGCAGTTGCACAGCTGGTGTTGCTGAACCTAAGTGCACGACCTCATGTGCATTACCTCTTGCGAACCCTCTGTGCCTCAGTTACTTCACCCATAAAATCGGGGTGACACCGGGACCCATGGTACCCACATCACAGGGTTGTAGGGACACGCAAATGATTTAATGCACATAAAATACTCAGAAGAGTCCCTAACGTGTAGTAAGCTGTAAACAGATGTTAATTATCAATATCAGCATTATTATTTTTAATCATTATCTCATCTTGCTAGGATCTGATGATGGCCCATCAGGGGATATTGTTTATTTACAGAAACTATTGATGACTATTTTTTTTTTTTACCTTAAATAAGAAATTGTGAAGTCAATACTCCTGGCACTTTGTCCTTAACCACCATACCTATAATTAATTCTATAAACCAATAGTTTCTGTATTTTTAAAAATCATGGACTCCTTATTTACTGGAAGCTCAAAATGTAAAATGTATATAAATGGAGGTTTTCTAGGTGAAGGGAAAGTGGGCGTAAAGACCCTCCCTGCCCCAGCTGTCCTTCCATGGGTTTCTTGGAAGCCTTGGACTCCAGGATTATCCTTACAACCAAGACAGTTATGCTTGTGGTTATGTCCTCTACATCCTCAATCCCTCTTCAGGCTGGGGTCAGGTGACATGTGCTATTCCATTACTTAGTTACTATAAGTGTGTTAAGTGAGGATATCAGTTGACTCCATTTTAATGCTTTGCCTTCCTTCCAATCTGGAACCTTAATCCATTGTCTTTGGTTGATTTGCACCAACACCCTTCCTTAATCTCCTTAGGTAGATGGACTCTTCACTTCTGATACCCAAAGTTGTTCTTGTAGGGAATTTATGGACACTCCCTAGAGATGCTTTTACCTCTGGTGTTTCAATGTGTCACATCTCCCAACCCCACCCTGAGTTTTTGCACACAGGAGCCAATGCTGGGGTCCTCTATCTTTTCTGCAGCCCGCTGAAAGGCCAGGCTCCAAGTGGCACTCCATAAATATTTGCTGACGAAGATATTTTCCTAGGGAAGAGCAAGAGATTTGGAGTCGGAAGACCTGGAGTTAAGTCTTGGTTCAACCATGGGGGGTGAGCAAGTCCACTCGCTCTCTCTGGACCTGTAAAGCACCAACATGTGTCTCCTGTATGTAAGGCCCATGTGAGGAGTAAGCCAGGGGAGATTTGCAGCTCTTTGTAAACTGTGAAGGGATGGAGGTGCGTGAAGGGATTGTTGTTACTGTATCTACGGGGGGGCAACTTTGGCCTGGTAAGCCTCTGGGCTCCCTTCTGGGGCCGAACAACAGGGACAGATTCATTTGTAGAAAACATTTGCTAATTATCGTCTGGTTTGAATAATTATCTAGGGATCCTGGAAACAGCCCTTCCCACGGATCAAACTGTCACATCTGCAGCCGACCTTTAAGTAATCTGAGTGGGGGTAATTACAAAGGGCTGGTTTTCTCTAAATATAGCTGTTCCCCAGCTAAAGGTCAACTTGAGGGAGCACAGTTTGATAATTGCAAGCAGTTTGATAATGAATTAGGGCAAATATTCCCAGGGGTGCAGTCAGTGGTCTCCTCTTACAAAGACCAGAATGTGGACGCCCCAATGGGGAGGACCTGGCTTTCTGACTGCTGCTGGAGAACCTCAAGGTTCCCACTTTATTCAAGCCCCAGCCCTAATGTGCTATTGTTCCTGGGAGGGTAACTGTAGAAAAAACTCTTACAGAGGGTGAGGTTGGCTCTTCTACCCCTGGACTCCCCGAGTCCTGCAAATTCAGTGCTCTGCTGGGGTCTACTGTTTGTTTCCTGGCTGCAGCCCCCATCTCCCATTTTACTACCTATTGGCTGAGATCCCAAAACAAAAACATTAGGAAGTATAAAATCAGAGATGACTTGGCCCTGCCAAGATTCTTTGGGGGGGGGGGGCTTTGGACAAATTACTTTCTTCATCGAATTCAAGTGTCCTTATCCCTAAAACAGAATGTGTGACTCTCCTGCCCACCAGGATAGGTCATAGGAAGATCCAATAAGGAAATGCATGGGAAAGTGCTCGGCAGGCCTCAAAGTACTCTGTAGATGTTCGAGGTCAAGACAAACTCACTCTGTGCTATCTCCTTAGCTTGGTTTTAAGCTCTCTAGCAACTGTGTCCTCTCCTCACCTGATGCTTAAATTCAATAAAAATTTGAGAGAAGTGACTTGAGATAAAAGTGGGAGAATAGGACTAAACTGAAAGAAGGTGACAGCTCTGCAGAACGTGAGGCTTGGTGGGTGGCTACCCTGTGTGCGTCAGACGGCTTATCTTCCCTTTTCTTGCTTCACTCTCACCCCTTCCGGCTCCCTCTTTTAAGTCTTTATCTTAGGTCCAGACCGATTTCTCCTTTCCCTGGAGTTCCCCAGTCCTATCACTTGCAGTACCTGGAAAGGTCCTCCCTCCTTTCGGCTCAGCAGTGTGGATGTTTAGTAGAGTTGGGTTGCAATATCCCTTCTGCCCATAGGTGTCACCACTGAGCACACATGCTGCCTAGTCGTCCTACATCTGTTCCTTGAGGCTGCTCTGTGCTAGGCCCTCAGCCAGGCATCCAAACAACACCCCTGCCCTCAGAGTAAGGACAATAGCTAAACCACCACTTAGATGCTGACTGCAACGTCAGGCCGTGGCGAATGCTATGGAGAGCAGGCAGGCTGTTTCAGATAAAGTGAAGGAAGGTGACACAAAAATATCTTGAGGCCACAGACTGTGTGTCTACCCATTCATGTGTGTAAGGCATTTTACCTTAAATGGTTTTTTTTCTATTGCTAAATCGATTTTTGGACTTTGAACCCTCATGTCATAGAGCTTGAGGGGTAGGAATCATCCTCAGTCTTCCTCAGGGATCCCCACTCCCGGGCAGAGTTGGAGTTCTGGGCTCTTAGGCAGAGCCAAAGCACTGGGAGGGAGAGTCAGGGAATAGACCTCTTGCCCCGAGTCGTTGGTCCCCACAGTGCCCTACAGGGCCTGGTGACCTTCTGTTGCTGCTATGTCCTGCTTGAGGTGGGGGAATGATACAATGCTCCTGCATGTATCTGCTCACTTAGATGCACACGGTCTGTCTACCTGAGTGACCATCCCAGGGGGCGATGAGAATGGGTTCTCTCCTGGTCATCTTTAGGTCTCTCTCCTCCCCGTCCCGGGGATGGTGGGGGTGGGGGTGGGGGTGGTGGAGATGGATGGTGGTGGGTGGGCTGGGGCGGGAGCGGGGGTGGAACTTCTACCTGAGGAGGGGATGGAAAGTGAACCCCAGCTCTCCCCCTGCTTCTGGATACTTCCCAGGCCCAAGAAGGTCCCCCCTGCCCCGTGGAACCCCAAAGCCAGAGAGATTTGCAGGCTATTTCTGGTTTTTGCCCTGTTGCCTCTCTCCCAAGGCTTGGCGGTGGGAGTGAACAGGCAAAACACAGGGGAGCAAAAAGCACAGATTGGAGAGATTCATATCTCAAAATATCATCTCAGCCACACCTGTCACAGCAATTCCAGCCTTCTCTCACTACTCCTCGAAGTTCAGCATTTTGCGTGTCCGGTGTACTTACACCAAGGGTCACCAGACACCTGTGTGTGGTGCCTGCACACTGGTTCACATCCACACCTGCCCCCTCTAAGGTAGGTAGGGTTTCTTCTAGTTCAAGTGTGGAAAACATGAAGTAGTATTAATAGTTCCCCCCCCACCCCCAAATGAACAGTGATGCTGCCAGGCAAAAGGCAACAAAAAAGCATTTCATTAGCTTTCGGGTGACTTGGAAACTCTCCTCTAAAAATACGGACAAGCAGGAGTGTGAAGGAGTGTGTAGGAGGGCTGTCCCCACAGTTCTCTACAGTTAGGACAACTGGGGCCACTTGTGGGAAATGTGCCAAAATGTCCCTGCTTAGAGCCTCTTTTAAAATAAGCTCCCCTCCCACCCTGAGGTTTACAGGAAACTTCTCAGCAGATGTGGGCAATTTTCCCCAAGCCCTTGAAATGGAAGACAAAGGAGGCTGAGTGACAGGGCATCAGAATGTGGAGAGAGGGATTGCCGGGCAGGCCGGACCAATTAGCTGCCTTCCGCCCCTCAGCTCTCTGCGGTGGTCTCTGGGACTTTAGTGGGGAAGTGAGGGGAGCTGGTGGGCCCTGGCGTGCTTGACACCCAATTACTGCTCATTCACCAGCTGACCGGCCAGCCTGCTCCCTTCCAGCTGCTCAGCAGCCCTCTCAGCCAGCAGCTCCAAGAACAGAGGGTGCTAATTGGTTGCTGAAGGCCCATCGCCTCTCTATCAGCCCAGCCCGGCCTGGTCCAGGCCCTGGCTTTCCGGACCCAGCTCCTGTCCCTGGTTCTAGCACCTCATCCTCCTTGGGAAAATGCCATGCCTTTCAAGTAGAAACAGATGAGCTGGCCTGCAGCTTGTGCCAGGATTCTTGAGGAGCCCAGGACAGGACAGAGGCAAGGTCAGTGGGGGATGATATGAGGGCCTAGGGGCCAGGTGGATAAGGTGGGAGACAGGGAGCCTTGCCACTGTCTGTTTCTGGTATCTCTTTGTTCTTGGGCCTCTGTTTCCCTATCTGCACACGGGGTGCAGGTGGGGGGGTGGTCCAGTGAGATGCCCTGCATGTACCCTTCCTGTCCCAGTGTGGAGAGTCTCTGTACCAAGACCCTGGGGTGTCTGAGAGATCCCTGTGGTGAGGGCGGGGTGTGAGCATCTTGGGACCCTGAGCCGTGTGAGGCCTTTTTGAGCCAAATCAAGCTCTGGCACTGGATGATGAGGGACGAGCCTGCCTCCTAGAAGGCTGGGCTCCCCAGCACAAGTCAAGGTGCTTGGGGAACAGATCCCGGTCCTGGGAACCCAGATGCTCAAGTTGTTCTGTTGTTTCAGTGATTCCAGGGAGGTCGCAGGGTTACAGCATGGTCACATGTACTCTCTGGAGGGAGCCATGGCCCCACACCCATTCCTGTGGCAGCTGCAGATGTGTGCACACGTGCACAGCTTGGTGTCCAGCCTCAGGGCTCAATTACAATGTGCCAGGTCCTGATGCCACAGATATTAGGAACAGAGTCGCCCATGAGAATTCAAATGATAATGTCCCCGTTGCTCTGATTTTCCACTCTATCCATGTGTTAGAGTTACACATCCATGCCCTTTAGCACGTGACTTTGCATTCTGTGCAACCAAGTGGGTGGTATGTATGATGGTCGTGAACTGGGTCAGATGACTTGCTTTGGCCATTGGGATGTGAAGAGTAGTGACCGTGTGCTAATTTGGAGCCGAGACCCTCAGATCCATCCCCATTTCTCCACAGACCCTTGTGCCCTTGTGATCTGCTATGGAAAGAGCACGCTCCAGGCTGCCACCACCCCTTAAGCCTAGGCCCCAGATTATGACATGCCCAGGAGGCCTGAACCCATCTCAGAGCCACTGGGCCACACGAACTCAGTCTCGAGCAGCCAAACTTAGATCAGACCTGTAGACCTATGAACTTGAAAACAAATGTGTGTTGTGGTAAACCATTGGGATTTTTAAGTTGTTTTGTGACAAATAACTAATATACCCACAAAGGTGAGAAACTGCCCAAGAAGGCCTGGGGAACAGCACCTTGCAGGTGTCTGGAACTGGGTGCCATAGAGAATGGTGCTATGATACCATTAAGGCCAGGGAGCAGGATACCCGTGTCACCATAGGCCAAGACTGGGCACCCCTGGGCCACTTTCTGGCACTGCCCAGACTAAACCAAGCTCCAGAGAGACCCTGGGCTTCTGAATGGGATTGAGGAAAAGATCCTGAACTTTATTTTTGGAACCTCCCCCACCGAGAGGACAGAAAGGAGTGGGGGCTACTGTTACCCAAGTAGTAAGCCACGAACAAACCTGGCGAGGGGAAGAGGCAGAAACAAGATCCGCAGAACTGCCAAGGGCGTCTGGGACAACCCTGGAGCAGTTAGGATCCATGCCGATTGGAAAGCCTGGGCAGCAACCCTACTCATTTTTGAGATTCAGGGATGATGCTGAAACAGAAAGTGATTCCTAATCAGTTTAACTGAACGCCAGATGACTCTTTCCCGGGAGTCTGCGGCACTGAGAGAATTGCTATAATTGCAGGCACTTGGCAGAGAAATCAGGTGCCTGCCTCCAGTCCCTTAGGCAGCATACCCTTGGGGACCCCAGGTTCAGAGACCCTCCTGCTGAGACTCGGCTTCCGACCCCCTGCGGATGTTGACCGCAGCCTGTTAGCGTGTGGCTGGAATTTTGGTTAGGGGCTTTCTAATTGCAGCCTGATCTGTCCTTTCAAATGTGCACAGAAATTAGGATGCTCATGGAATTCTGATTCTAGACTTTCTTTGTGCTTGGAGAGACCTGGCGTTTGCCTTTTCCCAGGGAAGGCTGCAGAACGTGCCACTTGAGTGCACCTGTGTGGCTTTCCAGGAGTTTCACTTATGCTGGGCGAGTTGGCCACTCGGCCTCACTGTCAGCAATCCGGGCTCTGGTCCTGGCTCTGCTATCACCTCTGTGCGACTTTGGGCAAGTCTGGTCATTGTGTTGAGTGTCACTTTCATCCTTCACAATTTGGGGAGAATAAAAACCAGCCTCAGAGGGGGTGTTGTGAAGACCAAATGAGATAATGCCAGTAAACGCTTATCACCCTGTCTGGCACCTAATGCCATGGTTGTGGTACGTGGGACCAGCCCAGTAGCTTCTATTATCACTCTTCTCTCTCTCTCTTTTAAAGATTTTATTTATTCATGAGAGATACAGAGAGGCAGAGACACAGGCAGAGGGAGAAGCAGGCTCCATGCGGGGAGCCCGACACAGGACTCGATCCTAGGACCCCAGGGTCACACCCTGAGCCGAAGGCAGGCATTCAACCACTGAGCCGCCCGGGCGTTCCTATTATCACTATTAATAAGGGTGAAGTGCTTAGCGTGTAGCAAATCCTCCATCAGCGGTGGACTGCTGTGGTTGTGATGATTGTTGAAACATCTGGTCGTGTGCATCTCTGGCCTGAAGTCCTTTCCAGAAGCCCTCGGAAGTGGGTTTCAAACAGCATTGCTTAGTGCCCGGGGCTTCTAAGGCTGTGTCCTTGTCTGTTTGATGTTCAGGAACTGAGTTAGCTGCCCAAGATCACACAGGTAGGAAGTTACCCGTGGGAAGTCCAACCCAGTTCCCAGTGCACTCATGACCTGGGCACGTGGGACTTCTAGCACGTCTTCCTCAGACCCCTCTGGCACCTTTATATTCGTGTTGCATTGGGCAAATCATTCCCCCCTCCCTGGCAACCTTTTTCCACTTCTCTGCTTATCCAAAATACCTCCCTCCCAGTCTGAAAAAGCTTCCTGAGCTCGTCAGGCAGTCACTGCTTCACTGTTGGGTGTCTCTGTGTTAGAGCCTGACCCTGCCTGGTCAAGGTCTGTCTTCAAAGTGAGCTGCGACCCCAGGGCCCCAGGCCTAGCCTCCTCCCCATTATCCCAACCTCATCAGTCACTAGTGCAGGATGAGTGGTAAACGAGCCAAACTAAGGCTGAGTGTCAGCTGGTTACAAATGCACCAGGAGGCTTAGACTGGGCCACCTCGTTCCTGCATCCGCCACACCCTGAGCTCCTACTCATGAGGGGAGGGCCAGCAGGACAGCCGGAGTCCTACAGGAACCCAAGCCTGGGCCTGGTATCCTGGCCATGTCTGCATGTGTTAGCTTTATGTTAAGCACCACAATGAGATTGCCAGATAAAATACAGAATGCTCAGTGGAATTCAGATCTCAGATTAGCCATTTTTTTTCTTAGTATAAGAATGTTTCGTGAAATATTTGGGACTTCTTTAAACTAAAAATTATTATTATAATTTTAATTTTAATCTGAAATTCAGATTTAACTAGGTGTCCTGTATTTTTATTTGCTAAATCTGCCAGTTCTATAGCACTGGGACAACTATACGCACCCTCCTGAGGCAGGGGTCCCAGGCACATCAGTAGGCAGGGGCTCTGAGACAGCTTCCTAGGCTGTATCTGTCCACACCAGCTCTGGGCGTGTACCCACGTGGACCAACTAATTTTCTTTTTTTTTTTTTAAAGATTTTATTTATTCATTCATGAGAGAGAGGCAGAGACACAGACAGAGGGAGAAGCAGGCTCCATGCAGGGAGCTTGATATGGGACTCGATCCAGGGACTCCAGGATCCTGCCCTGAGTTAAAGGCAGACACTTAACTGCTGAGCCACCCGGCGTCTCCCAACTAATTTTCTAATGTTATATTTCATAGATTCAAGAGATCCACTTCTTCCTATTTTAGCATCTCTATAATCAGGACCCATCTTGGGATCTTAAAATTGTTGCTCCTCTGGCAGTGATGGGGGTGTAGCCACCACTCACTGAACATGTGTAATCTTGGTGGTGATGCTGGGAGGCCTGACCAGGCCCCAACAGCCAATGCCTCGATGGGTCAGACCACAGAATGCTCTAAGACCAATTGAAGAAGGGAATAAGCCTCGTTCATTATCCAAAAACTTTCCATTGACACCTCTGGAAAGATCAAGGAAGAACCAGTGTCACAAATGCAAAATGAGTAGAAGTCATTTGGAAGTAAATCCAGGGATGCTGGTGGAGTGCTCTTGGAAGAAAGGCAGTGATGTCACTTACACTTGGTTTCTCAGAGGATGACGCTGTGCAGGAAACATGGACGTGGGTGACTCTGAGTTGAAACGTGATCCAGAAGAGGTGGACCCTGGCACCTGCAGGTGTGAACCCTGAATAGGTTAGGAATACCCTAAGCAATTCATCACATTTAAAATATTCTTTGTGGGGCACCTGGGTGGCTCAGGTCACCCAAGGTCAACTTGGTCGGTCACGTCAGCCAAGCATTGGACTCTTGGTTTGGACCCCAGTCACGATTTCAGTCTTGTGAGATAGAGCCCCACGTTGTTGGGTTCCACGCTCAGCAGGGAGTCTGCTTGAGATTCTCTCCCCCTCTCCCTCTGCCCCTGCCCTGCTCGCATGCTCTCTCGCCCACACGCACTCTCCCCCTCATGAATAAATAAAATCTTAAAAAAAATTCTTTGCCCTTATAATATTACATGATCTATAACAACAATTAAATAAATATTAAAGAACATTTTCAGTGATTACAAAGTAAAAATCTCAGTGATGCGTAAGCTCTGGGTCACAGCGTCATTTCCTTCCCTCATAGTAAATAAACGATGGTTCCCTTTACGATCAGTGGCATCCCAGGTGGGGCGAAATGCAGGTAGCTGAGTTCAGTTAAACTAGTGGTCTGTTAGCCTAGGCTAATGAACTTATATTTAAAGGCAACCAGGAGGTCACGAACCGTCCCCCTGGTGAGATGGCCCCTGTCAGTGGTGGGTCTTGCTGGATGGTCATTTTCAGGACAATCACTTCCTCGAATGGAGAGCACGCAGAGGGGAAGCCAGTGGCATTAGCGGAGGGACAGTTACGTGGGAGCGCTCTATGCATTGCAGGATGTTTTGGGTCCTTCCTTTCTACCATGTTCTGTCCTGCCCCCCAGTCGTGATGGCAGCAGATAAAACCTCCAGAGTCCCCATATGTTGCAGACGTCCCCTTGGGAGCAGCACCATTCCTGACGAGTCCATTGGGCTGTAGGGCAACGAACAGTTTGATGCAGCGCTGCCCCCACCCGTCCCCACCCTAGCTGGCTCCTCATCTTCCAAGAAGCCACAGCACTGCCAGGATGATTCCAGTTTGGGGTGTGTGCCCAGCCTTGATTTGCAGGGGTTGAGGGCGCAGCCCTGGACATTTCTGCCTCCCCTGTCAGGCCCCAGTCAACCTTCCTCCGCCCTGCGTCCTCCTTCCAGGAGCATTTTCTCTGCATTCCTAAAGGCAACCTCGGAGAGAGAGGCACAGAGAGAGAGGCACGTCGTCAACTCCTTTTCATTTACATGGGGATTACTGGAGACCAGAAAAGTGCTTTAAAATGATATAATGTCTCTGCACCTCATCAAACCCTTCCCCTTCCACCAATTTCTGCCTGATTTACAGTTAATATTGCACACTCCCATCACCCTGCCGGAGAAGCGGTGATTATTTCTCCATTGCCATAAAGAATGTAAAGGAGATGGGAAAAATCAGGTGAATTCAGAGAAAGTTTAGTATAAAAAAAAAAGTGCTGGGGGAGGGAGTGTCAGGGAAGGCAGTGTAATAATGGGAGCAAAAGTGTTCCTGGAACCAATTTCAGAGTCAAGCGATTCCTGCGGGCCTGGCAATGAAGCCAGCAGGTGTAGGGCCCTGGCTGCCTGACAAATGCTCTAGCCTGGTCCAGCCAGGGCTGGGGCCAGGGCCAGGGCTGGGCGGACCCTGATATGGAGCCTTGTCAGGACTTCATCCCCTGGGGGGGCCTGGTCTGGATAAAGGGGAGTCAGCTCACCCTGAGAGGGTGGGAGCACCACCTGTCCTTCCCCCTTTCCCTGGATGTGAAGGCTTGAGGGAGCACGGAGGCTCCTGTCTCTGAGACACAGAGGTGGCTCTGAATTCAGGGTTCCTGGACAGGTGTTTGTTTATGCTGCTTATTTTATTTTATTTTATTTTTTTAAGGATTTTATTTATTTATTCATGAGAGACAGAGAGAGAAAGGCAGAGACACAGAGAGAGAGAGAGGGAGAGAGAGAGAGACAGGCAGAGGGAGGAGCAGGCTCCATGCAGGGAGCCCGACGTGGGACTCGATCCCTGGTCTCCAGGATCACGCCCTGGGCTGAAGGCGGCACTACTACTGAGCCACCCGGGCTGTCCTATGCTGCTTATTTTAGTTGCACCCTTATTTTAGTTGCATATGGGGTCTGGGCTCCAATCCTGGCTCTGACGAGTCCTGACTATGAGGGCTCAGGCAGCCATTCACCTCCCTGAGTGTCAGCCTCTCAACCTCTCTAAGGGGATGGACTGGCCTATGGTAAGTGCCCCAACAACCCCCCCACCTTTACCATCTCTGTGACACACTCAGCAGTGGCATCACCCTTACCATCCTTCACCAGGCAAGCGTGCAGGTGACTAACTCTTCCAAGGGTGCTGTTGCTGGACCTTGGCCGATTTTCCCACGAAGTTGCTGAGTGTCGTTGGTGATTCTTAACTGAAAAGAGATACTCTGTGCCCCGTGTTGTCCATCAGCCGAAGGAAATGATGGCTTCCGTTGGATTTACTTACTCTATCAATCCAGTCTTTCAGTTACCCGTTGCTGCGAAGCCCACGACCCCACACCTTGATGACTTATGATGCAACCATTTTATTCGTTGCTTTTGACTTTGTAGTTTGGGCAGGGCTTGGCAGGGCTCCATGTGGCTGCAGCAGAGGGCTGGCTGGCCCAGCTTGATTCGGGTCCCAACGTCTGGGGTCTTGGTTCTCGTCATCTGAGTTCCTCTGTTCTCCAAGTGGATTTTCCAGGTACTTAACTCGGGCATCCTCACAGCAGCAAGATGGCCTCAGGAGAGTCAGGCTGGCTACATAGTGGCTGGCTTTCCCTGCAGAGCATAGAAGGATGGAAGCCGCCGCCCGCCAGGACTTCTTAAGGACTAGGCTTGGGATTAGAATGGCATTGCTTCTGTGGCATTCTACTGGTTGCAACACGCCCGGGCCAGCCCGGAATCGGGAGGAGGTGGGTACCCAAGAGCATGAAAACTCAGTGGTTCATCGCAGACCACTCAAGTCACAGTCTACGACTCCCGGTCTTTGGCATCATTATTTGTTCCTTCTTCCATAATAGTTTGGCTTTGAATTTTTACTTCTATGTGTATGCCTTATTACACACGGATCTTTATTGCAAGTTACCTCAAATCTCTTTCTTTCTTTCTTTCTTTCTTTCTTTCTTTCTTTCTTTCTTTCTTTCTTCTTCTTTCTTTTCCTTCCTTCCTTCCTTCCTTCCTTCCTTCCTTCCTTCCTTCCTTCCTTCCTTTCTTTCTCTTTTCCTTTTCTTTTCTTTTCCTTTCCTTTCCTTTCCCTTTCCTTTCCTTTTCTTTTCTTTTCTTTTCTTTCTTTCTTTTGAATTAAGCAGGAGAGGCATGGTGTTCCATGGTCATCCTGGTCTTCCTGTCTTCCTGCTCTGTGTCTGGCCACTCCATCTCTGTCTCTAGGACTGTCTTCTTATGTTCCTGTCTGCATCTCTCATCTTTGTCTCTGTGAGGCTCTGTTTCTATCTTTCTGCTTCTGTATCTCTCTCTCCACCTCTCTCTGTTTTGGGCATATTTTCTCCAGTTTTACTTCTGTTGGTGCCTCTCTCTTCCTATGAATCTTCTGTCTTTTCTCTGATCCCCCGCCATCACCCTTTTAGCCAGACACTTAGTGCTGTAATTGTTATAAATTGTGGCCTTTGGTGTTGTCAGAGAACCTCACATCTGGTCTTTGGCAGGTCATCAGGGATTTCCTGAGTGGGAGAAGCCCAGCCTGCCCACGGACTATGACCTAATGCAGAGAAGCCATCTAGAGATTCCTCTTCTTCCTCTCATGTCAGCACCTTGCCTCTGGAGCCTGAGAACTGTCTGGATCTCATAGCTTTGCCAAGCCCGGGGGTGAAGGCTTCCTCTTCAGGGCTCTCTCTTGGGAAGCAAGGGATAGAGAGGAAATGGCAGGTGGGGGCAGGCCTGGGATGTGGTGAGGGAAGGGAGACAGAGCTCTAGACAGGCCCAACTTTTGAGGATCTGTAAAAGGTCTATCATTTCCACCCTTGAATTGAGAGAGGAAGAGGATGTTGCTGTCTTACCTGACTCCCCTCTGTGCCCCAGGACCTGGAGTGTGCTGAGCACACAGTAGGTCAGGGAATGCTGAATACCCTCACGTCCTAAAGCTGTTCGGGGAACTGGTAGTTTCAGGAGGCAGTGAGTTCCCCATCCCTGGGTTTATTATGCAAGCTGAGGCAGGACAACCACTGGGACAGGGTTTAACCAGCTGCCTATTCAGAGGAGAGTGCGATCCTGGTTTTCGTGTGTGGAGCATTCCACACTCAATTTGAGGGTGGAATGATGAACCGGAGCCACTGAAGCGGAGGGGTAGGGTTCAGTGCCCTGTGTCAGGCTCAGCCCTGGCTGTGCAGTACTGGCTGAGCCCTCCCTTGCCTCTCCCCAGGCTCCCACTCTGTGGTCCCCTCCCCTTGCCCTGGAAACTGCTGGCAGAGGTGGGTGCAGGCCAGGCAGGGGCAAGGCAGAGGCAGGGAGGGAGGCAGCCAATACTTCTTGAGCCTTCTGGTGAGGGCATGCTCTGCAGAGCTCCCCAGGAAGTGACCTTCCCCTGTCCTTTGGCACTGGATCACATGCAGGCTGCAGGGGTTGTGCACAGCATCCCCCAAGGTGCTGCAGGCAATTTCCCAAAGCACGAAAGCAAAGGGAGGAGTAACTCAGGGTTTAGGGAACAAACACATATTGATTTTTCCACTTTCAAAACTGCTTTTCTACTGAGTTTCTGGTGATGCTGGTGCTGAATTTTGACTCTGCAAGGAAGCTGGGCTAACTCGAGGGCTGCCTGTGTCTCCCATGTGAGACCCTGCCCGGTGCTGGGCTGCGCAGGACAGACCCCAGGGGGAAGCACACTCTGGGGCATACCATCACAGCTGCAGACACCAGTGTGTAAGTGCACTGGTGTTGTGGCTTTCCAAACCACATCATCTGCAAGAGCAAATGCTCAAGGTCACACACACCTGCATTGTCACACACACACACTGAGAAAACATCCCCGAATCCCCGACACACATGTGTGGGCAGGCACGGCCACATTGACAAACCTACCTGGCTGCACAGGCACATGTTAGTATACAAAACCGGTGCCTGTGTGTGTGAGAGACATACCCACACCCACAGCTGGATGCTCATGAATGCAGACATACACAAAAAGCAGGTGCATTGGCACTCAGCAAGAGCCACATGCAAAAGCAGATCTACACACACACCCACGTGTGTATACACACACTGGTGCACCACACGTACGCATCTACACACAGCCGTGTACGCAAATATGCACATGGCGCACCGTGTTCATACACCTCTGCCTTCCTTGCTCCCACAAACGAGCACCACAGGCAGCACAGCATGGTGGTAAAGGGTGCCTGGTTCAAATCTTGGGCCTGCGACTTTCTAGCTCTGTGTGACCTTGAGCAAATCATTTAGCGTCCCTAGGCGTCTGTTTCTGTCATTTGGGCCTCTGTGCCTCTGGCCTCAAACTTCATTTCTCTGTGCCTCAGTGAATGGGGATTGGCAGCCTTGCCCTGACTGCCTCCCGGAACTCAGGTGGGGTGCAGCTCTTCAGGAACTGGAAAGTGGTAGCGATGCACCAGGTGAATTCACTTGCTGGAGAACCACAGTGTCCAGGAGACTCAGCAGGGCCTGGTCATGGCCTAGAGGTGGCCGACACACACAGGCTAGTGCCCCAGTGCCTGGGGCTCTCACCCTTTGAGTCACTCATGTGGATTTAGCTCATGTGTGCTGAAGGCCAGTGCTGCTTGGAAGGAAAAGTTTGGTGGCTTTGGTCGTGCATGGAAGCCCAGAAATTCAGGCAGGGAGGCATGGCTGCTGGTTCTTCTGCACCACAGGCTCTCCTCCTCTTCTTTGGAGGAGGTGTGATTTGGGAGAGGGGCCACGGAAAATGGGAAGGAGAGGCCCACATCCAGCCAGCCAGATGAGCCAACTCCACCGGGCAGTCCCTGCGGCCATCAGAGAGACATCAGATCGTGCCAGACCCCAAGGAGCGCTCCAGGGCCTTCCAGTGTCCTTAGAGGCAGCTCCCAATATCTTTTCCAGGCCTTCAGGGAATTGCGGGAGCTGTCCCTTTCTATCTCTCCTCCTCACTGACCACCTCCCCTTGTTTACTCTGCTCTAACCAGTGAGGGTTCTTTCTGCTCTTGTTTCGGATTTTGCCCATGCAGGTCCCTCTGCCTGGAATGTTCTTCCTCAGACATACATAGCTGACTCCTCACCATTCAAGCTTCAAATCCAATCAATCTCCTCCAAGAAGTCTACTCTGCTGTTCCCCCTCCCACTCCATCCCCCTATCATGCTTTATTTCCCTCAAATGTACTGCATTTATTATCTATTGAAATGATCTTTAACAAATATATTTATTTATCGCCTTTCTTACCCTCCCTCCTCTGCCACCTAGAATGTGGCTCTATGGGAGCAGGATCTTCTTGGTGTCTGGCAGTGCGTAGTAGATGCTCAACTAATATATGTCTTGATAGCTAAATGACTGACCATGCTTCCCCACCGCTGTGTAATCCAGCACTTCTCTGTGGTAAAACGTATCATGAGTGACTTGTGGTGAAAGTAAAGTACCATGGCTGGGAGTCATTTATTAAACAACAACAACAAAAAGAGGGCAGCCCCGGTGGCCCAGCGGTTTGGTGCCGTCTTTAGCCCAGGGTATGATCCTGGGGACCCAGGATCGAGTCCCATGTCAGGCTCCCTGCATGGAGCCTGCTTCTCCGTCTCCCTCTGCCTTTGTCTCTGCCTCTCTCTCTGTGTGTCTGTCATGAATAAATAAATAAATAAATAAATAAATAAATAAATAAATAAATAAATAATTTTTTTAAAAAATAAATCAGAGGAGATTCAGGGTCCTCACCATCATGGTAGTCCTCTTACCTTATCAAATTTCAACATGGCTTATGAGTGAAAGAGACAGAGGAATAGCAACAAGGAAAATGGGAATCGTGTCTCCAGCCTCATATCTACCTTAGCTTTTCAGAAATAACAGCCACTGAAGTACGGATAACAAGGCTAAACTCGCATAATGCTTCAGTGTCTTGAAAACATTTTTTTGGTCTCATCAAAATTTGGATTGTGCCTGTGAGACTTTAGTATACAGGTGAATTTTTTAATATATTTGAGAAGATGAAAAGTTGAGAACCTTTGGCATAGGAGGTGGGGTAATAGCTAGAGAAATTGATCTGCAGACACGGGGGAGGAAGAAATGGTTCCTGTTATAAGCCACTAAAATGTGTGGGCTGCTTGTTATGCAGCATTATCATAGCAATAGTTGACTGATACTCTGGGCACATGAATCAAAGTGCTGTGTTCGTAATAAGGCTCTTGGCTAAGCCCCTGTGATGCGAGGTCCAGGACACAATGTTGGGTGTGGTGATCCTGATGGTATTGGTGGTGTTGGACTCTTTTAACTTGTCCATCCTTTTATTTTTCAGTAAGTGCCAGTCCTAGTGCAGGGTCTGGTGACTGTTTGTGCTTAACACTGACTGCCAAAATAATGACAGAGGAAGTGAATGAGTACCAGGCCTGAACCTTGTACATAAAGTCAGCTGTACCAGAAGTGTTCCATTCTTCCTTTTGTGTTTTTATTGAAGTCTAATTGATATATAACATTATATTAAGTTTCAGAAGTGCAACGTAATGATTTAGCATATATTGCAAAATGATCATCATAGTAGTCTAGCTAACTTCCATCATCACACATGGTTATAATTTGTTTTCTAGTGTTGAGGACTTTTAAGATCTATTCTCTTAGCAACTTTCAAATATGCAAAACAGTATGATTAACTACAGTTACCATGCTGTATACATTTCTTATTTTAAACAGATTAATTTTTTAAAAAAGATTTTATTTGCTTACTTGTGTGTGTGTGTGAGAGTGGGGGAGGGAGAGGAATAAGCAGACTCCCTGCTGAGCACAGAGCCCGATACCAGGCTTAATCTCATGATCTTGAGATCATGACCTGAGCCAAAATCAAGCGTCCAACTGAGTCACCCAGGCCTAATCTAATCTGAGCCTTTTCCCTAGGACTGTGCCTGGGAGGAGCCTGAGGGTTAGCCAAGCTCTACAAAGAAGCCCATCTTATCTTCTATTTAATTTCCTGCCTCCAAAGGCATCGATGGCCCAGTGGAAGGAACATGGCACTTGGGTCAGGATGACCTGGTGTCAGATCCTCTAGTGTACTTCCCAGTTATGCGACCTTGGATAATCCACTTGAATCTCAATGTCCTCATCTGTAATATGGGACTATATTTCCTTCTAAAGGTGCTTGTAAGGCTCAGTGGGATGACACAAGTCTCCTAGGGCCATGCATGTCACAGGAAATGGGTCCAGAAATGATTGCCCTTTCGCCCCCTGAGGTGTCAACCAGCTCACATGATCTCTACAAAAGTAGAGAAATTTCCAACTACAATGATCATCAACTTAGGGCTACTTAACAAGAAAAGCAACAACATCAACCACAGTAAGGAAGTTAAAGATCTATATACTCCAAGAAGCAACAAATACAATGAAAGGCAGGTTAACTGAAAAACAAAGGTTTCCAACAAGCATGAAAAGTTATTAAAAGAGTTAATATCCCTATTATGTACTGAGGCCTCTGACAATTCCTCAAGATAACTCTAATAGTCCAATTATGAAATGGGAAAATACTATAAACAGTTTACATAAGATGAAATACAAATGGTCAATGAAGTGAGATGTTCCACTTTGCTAGTTATTAAAGAAATACAAATTAAGGCAAAAGAGCATTTTTATCTACCAAATGAGCAAAGAGTTAAGAAATGGTAAAGCCCAGTGGCAGCAAGGATGAAGCAACACAGAATTCTCATATTCTATTATTGGTAATTTAAATTGCTATCTCTTTTCTAGAAAACAAGTAGGGACTAGGTATTAAAAACCTTTAAAAAACTCCTTCACATCCTTTGGGGCTAGGACTCTGCCTCTAGGAAATACTCAGAAATTCAGGCACTCATACGCAATGACATTCATTATTTATAATTGAAATTAAAAAAAGGAAACAACCTGAATAGTCCATAGGAAGAGCCTGGCTAAATAAACTATGGTACATCCATATGATATTATATTCCATAGCCATTAATAATTATATTTTCCAAGAATTATTAATGACATGGAAAAATACTTACTCTGTAATGTTAAATGAGAAAAGCAGGATACCAGACTATATATGTCATCATGCTGTGTAATCCTGATTATGTAAATAAATAAATATACACGTAGAAGGGCGATCAGCGAAGCAGAACAAAAATATTGTAGGGATTTTGCAGTTTTTAAAAGTTGCTAGCAGATTTAAGTTCCTACCAGTCACTGATGTTAAAGACAGAAGTCACCCTGGAAAAATGGTTATTTGTTTGGAGGTTCTTTAGTCACAGAAATGTAGGACAAATATCCACTGAATGTTCTTGTGGGTAATACTCAGCATGGGGTGTGAATGATGAAACAGAGAAGCAAAATATTCTATTCTTCTTATTATTAATTTTTAAGGAAAAATACTGTTTTGTGGCAGGGTGGGTACATCTCTGAGAGAGATCTTTTTGATATTAAAGGATTTCTCCTTTCTTAGGGGAAGAACAGTAGGGAAAGCATGGTGGGAAGGTTTGATTCACTCGTTCAACGAGGAATGATTGCTCCATGCCAGGCGCTGTTTAGACCTCAGAGCACGGTCAGTGAGGGTTGAGTCCTTGCTCTTGTGGGGCTTACTCTAGTAGGGGAGATAGACAGTCAGCCGGTGTGATAATATGTCAGGATATGGTAAATGCTACGGAAGAGAAAGAGGGCCAAGGCCTGGAGAATCATAGGGTGGGTGCTATTTTACGTGGGGGGCTGGGACCAGAGAAGGCCTCACAGGTAGGTAACTTTTGAACAGAGATCTGGAGGCAGCGAGGGAGGGAGTGATACAGGCGGGCGTATGTAGGGGGAGTGTTGCAGGCAGTGTGGACAGCAAGGGCGCAGCCCTAGAGATGAATGAAGGGCAAGAGGGAGGGGTGGGTAGGGCAATGAGTAGGATCACAAAGACACAAGTACTTCGAATTGTGTTTTAGACAACCCCACCGAGATATAATTTCTATGCAATAAAATTCACCCGTTTTAAGAATTTATTCATTCAGTGGGTTTTGGCAAATGTCTGCACGCATGCAACTACCACTGAGATCATCACCCTTGTCCCCCTTTGCCATCAGGTTGCGCCCACCACAGCCTTGGGCAGCCATAACACTGCTTCCTGTCCCTGTCATCATGCAGTGTGCACTCGGGTCCAACTTCTTTTGCTCAGCGTATCCATTTCGAGACTCATCCATATTGTGTATGTTAGTATTTTGCTCCTTTTTATTGCTGAGTGGTTTTCCTTTGTAGTATATACGCAGGGTATTTGTCCGGTCACCTGTTGATGACATTTGGAGTTTTCTGGTTTGGGGTTCTAGTGAATAAAGCTGCTTTGAACATTCTTGGCCACCTGTGGACCTACTACATGCATTTCTCTTGGGTAAACCTCAGAGTAGAATTATGGGTCATGGGTTAAGTATATGTTCAAATTTATTAGAGGGGCACCTGGGTGGCTCAGGGGTTGAGCATCTGCTCAAGTCATGATCCCGGGGCCCTGGGATTGAGTCCCGCATCGGGCTCCCCACAGGAAGCCTGCTTTTCCCTCTGCCTGTGTCTCTGTCTCTCTCTCTGTGTCTTTCATGAACAAATAAATAAAATCTTTAAAATAATTTATTAGAAATGGCCAGTCTTCCAAAGTGATCATCCATTTTACACGTCCAGCGTACCAGAGTGCCAGTTGCTCCACATCCTCGCCAACACTTGGTGTGGTGACTCTTTTGAATCACACCATGCAGTGGGTATGTAGCGGTATCTCATGTTTTACTTTACTTGTCGCGGAACCTCAGGCAGCTTAAGTTCCTTGAACTTTGGCTTCTTGTCTGTAAAATGGGGATAGCAATCGTGTGTCCCCCGCAGTGATGCTGTGAGGGTTCAGTGCCGTGGTGGGGGTGGGGGGATAGCTCAGTTCCGGGCCCGTGGCCAGTGCTCGATGGAGAAGAGCTAGTTATGCCACCCTTCCAAACAGCCACCTCTTGTTTGTCATGTACCTTCTCCCATATGCTGTTGGAACCCACTGATCCCCCTTGGTGACGGTTCCCTTTCTCTCTCTCTCTCTTTTGTCCCCTATGCCTGTCCCCTGACCTCTAAGCCCTGCAAAAGGGAGCCTCCAAGTCACTTAAACATCCTAACAATGTGGTCGGTCTCACCTCCTCTACCAAGTGCCTCTTCAGGGCTTTTTCCCAATGAACATGGTTTTTGCCTGAGCAGAATTTGGGGACCACTATTCAGATAATAAATAATTTTCAGGGATCTGATTCTGTGAATTCTAACAGGAGTGAGGGCTCTTCCAGGCACAGGTGGGGTAGCGGGCAGAGGCGGGGATCCAGAGCGGCCTCACAGGAGAAGGGCCGTGTCCGCCCCGCTGGCTGCCTGCACCTAGCAGCCGTGACGATCCCCGCCCCAGCTCTGCTTGTGTTTTTCTCAAGGAGATCTTGAATATTTATCATGTATTAGGTGAAAAAAAGAAGCGGAACAGGAGGAAATTGTGTTACTGCATATGAAATTTGCCTGAAAAGTTTCCACTTTCCTCTAGTTGGAAAATAGTTGTGATTTGAAATATGAAGCTTCTCTCCAACTTATTATCTCAGAGACGAGAATGGAAAATGATGCTCCTTGGGCTTCAGGTGGAAGCGCCCGAGGTGGTGGGCGTTTCCGGACACTGGGAATTGTCGGTAGAAATTGCCCCACGCGCATCAAAATTGTAAATGTCTTTTTTTCTTGTCTTGCTGCTCCCCCCGCCCCAATTGGCCAATAGCTGACAGGTGGGAGCGAGACTGGGGGAGAATCTGGCGACAGGCCGCCGGGTCCCTGCGTCAGAATGAACACCCAGGTTTGCTTTGTCCCAGACACGCACTGGAAAGCAGCGGCCTTCACTCCATCCAGTTCCAGGATGGGAAGGATCCCGCTTCCCTCAGAGCAGATGCCTGTGCTTGTCTGGGCCACTCTTCCTTTGAGATTTGGAAGACCGCTGTGAATCCAAGCCCCGAAAAAGCACATATACACACCAACTTGTGTGCCCACCTTGAGAGGCGTTGTGCATTCCCTAAGCTTAATCCTTGGTGCACCTCCAGGTCAAAAACATTCTGCCATGGGGGCCCCTGGGGTGCTCAGTGTTGAGCCTTCAGCTCAGGTTGTCATCCCGGGGTCCTGGGATCAAGTCCCACATCTGGCTCCCTGCAGGGAGCCTGTGTCTCCCTCTGCCTGTGTCTCTGCTTCTCTCTCTGTGTCTCTCATGAATAAATAAATAAAATCTTAAGAAAAAGAAGAACATTCTACCCTGACATTAAAAACACTACAACAAAATCATGACAGGTACCATTTAGTGAGCACGTAGGTGCCAGTCACTACACTAAGCATCTCGTAAAGGCGTGAACACAAGCGAAGGTGCTTAGCATGATGCCTGGCACACAGTAGGTGCTCTTACCATTGCAGTTCTCACTCTATCCTCACAACAACCTTTGTTGCTGTCATTACCTTTATATTATACCTGCGACTCCCAAGGCTCAGAAAATAAGTAATTTGCCAAATGTCACCAGCAGTAAACAGCAGGAGTGAAGTCTTTCGGACTCTGGCCTTGTGCTCCTAATGTTCACATTGAAGGGGGTCCTCTTCTCTCCTTGCATAACTGCAGTGACTCAGCTCTTGTGATCACCCAAGCTGGGTGCCTTTCCACATCAGGATTGTCCGGACTCTTAGGCTTTCGCTTTCCTGGGGCCCGAGCCTACTCCCCAGTCTTGGCCTGGTCCTCTGTGGCTGCACAGCACACTGATGCTACCACTGCCCTTCAACCGCTCCGTAAAGACTTGAGTTGTATCACACTTTTCTTCTGGCTTGTTTCCCTCCATTGCCTCCCAGAGCCTTGCTCAAGGTCACACACCTTGGAACTGGTGCAGGCAGAATTCAAACTATGTATTAGTCTTCTGTGGCTGTTGTAACAAATGACCCTAAATTGGGTGGCTTAAAGCCACAGAAATACATTTCTTCACAGTTCTGGAAACTAGAACCAGAGTTAGGGCATTGGCATGGTTGGCTCCTCTAAGACTGTTCCTAGCCTCTTCCAGCTTCCAGTGACTGACAGCTTCTTTGGTTTATAGACACATCGCTCCAAACTCCGCCTCTGCCTTCGCACGACCCTTCTCCTCTGTGTGTCTTCATTCAATTAAGGATACCTGTCACTGGGTTTAGGGCCACCTATATAATTCAGGATGATCTAATCTCTACATCCTTAGCTGAGTTACATCAGCAGTGACCCTTTTTCCAATTTACGTCACAGTCACAGGTTCGTGGTGGACATATCTTTTTTATTTTTATTTTTTGATAGGGGGCATCATTCAACCCATGACATTGAACTGGGCTCTTTCCAAAGCATTGTGGTTGACTGCTACACCCCAATGAAGAAATCTTGATGAAGAAAGCCCATCCCAGGGGCTAAATGTGATTCAAGGATTGAGTTGATCCTAGAATTTTTTTTAAAAGATTTTTATTTTTATTTATTTTAAAAAAAACTGTATTTATTTATTCACAAGAGACACAAGAGAGAGAGGCAGAGACATAGGCAGAAGGAGAAGCAGGCTCCCTGTGGGGAGCCCGATGGAATACTCGATCCAGGACCCTGGCATCATGACCTGAGCCAACGGCAGATGTTCACCCACTGAACCACCCAAGTGCCCCTTTAAGATTTTTAAATTTATTTTAAGAGAGAGAGCATGGGACAGTGTGCATGTGAGTGGGGGAGGGGCAGAGTGAGAGAGTAAGAGAACCTCAAGTAGACTCCACACTGAGCCCAGAGCCCACACTGAGCCCTGAGATCATGACCTGAACTGAAATCAGGAGTCAGACTCTTAATGAACTGAGCCACCCAGGTGCCCCTGATCTAAGAATCTTTTAAGAGAAATTTGTATTGATTCCTGTTATTTAGAAATTGGTAAAGACCTCTCATATGTGGCTGTGTAAAACAGCACTTTCCTCTCCCCGCACCCCCCAGAAAGCATTGCAAAGCAACAACAAAATGAAGGAGTCCACAAACTTCATTTTTAGTGAAACTAGAAGGCAGGCCTAATCCTCAGACTCTAATTTACGTGAAATGAGGGCTGCCAAAGCCGGCTGAGACCAAGGAGGATATCAATGAAGGAAAGGGACACAAACACTGAACAGAGACGTCTCAACAACGAGAGGGCTCATCGCTTGGATATCTCAAAAAGTCCTCTGAAAAAACATTATTCTAGTGGGCGCCATCCAGTATGTCTGGTGTCTTTCTGAAAAGGGGAAGTTTGGATACAGAGACAGACACCTACACAGGGAGATGGTGTGAAGACACATGGGAGAGGGCAGCCGTGTGACTGGAGTGGTGCATCTATGAGCCAAGGAACACCAACAGTTGGTGTCAAACACCAGAAGCTAGAAGAGGGAAGGAAGAGTTCTCCCTTTAGAGCCTTCAGAGGGAGTGTGGCCCTGCCCATATCTTCATTTCAGATATCTGACCCCCAGAACAGTGAGACTATACATTTCTGTTGTTTTAAGTGCTCCCACCCCTGCCCAGTTTGTGGTATTGTGTTCTTGCAGCCCCAGAAAACTAACGCAGGTGGTAAGGCCCAGGTGATGGGATTGCCATCTTAATATCAGATAAAGTGGAATTCAGGATGAAGTCATTAAATCAGATGAAGGAGAACTTTCCAATTTTAATAATATAATCCAGTGTTTATATGTACTAATAATATAATGTGTACTTAATTGCAATGTAAGTATAGTGGTTATGAACTCTCATAAATAAAGTGGCAGCCATGTAAAGCAACAGAATTTATAAGAAATAGAAGGAGAAGCACACTAATAGAAGAGTCTACTTTTTTTTTGACAGACTAAGTAGATAAAAAATATAAATAAATAAGACCTAAATAATATACTTAACAAGGTATGAAATGTATATGACAATGAGAGAGAGAGAGAGAGCTCCTCTGCTACAATTTTCCTTTAAGTGCCCATGGGACATTTGCAAAAACTGACCATATATATATAAGGCTACACATTAAACCTCAATAGATCTCTCCCTCAAATAAAAATAGTACATCATTTCCAGATCATAATTCAGTAAGGTAGCAAATTATAAAGTCAGAAAACAAGCCACTGTTTTATAGGAGTAGAGGAGCAGGGCAGCAGGCTAGCAGTACCAGAGGGAAAATTGCATACCGAAAATGCTCCACCTTAAATTCCATAAACAAGAATGAGAAACAAAGCATCCAACCCAAGAAGTTAGAAAAAGAATAACACAACAGATCTAAGGAAAGCAGAAGGAATAGTTAATAAAGTAACTTTAAAGAATAATTTAATTAGTTAGAAAATAGATTAACAGTAGAATAAGTAAAATAGAAAAAAAGGTTTAAAAGCCAACAGTAAAATAGATGAATTTATAGTTCTAGTAAAGAAAAAAATTAGAAAGCAAACGTACACAAAATAAGAAACAATGAGGGGGAATTAACACAGAGACAGAATTAATCATAAAGACCATTTGCTCAGCTCTGTGAAAACAAATTTGAAGACCAGAATGGCTATGGAATTTTCTAAGAAAATATAATTTACCAAAGTGATTCCAGAAGACACAAAACATTCTAAATGTATTAATATCCATGGAAAAAATGTAGAAAGTTGTCAAAGAGCTATATCCCCAAAAGTACTAAGGTCAGATGGTTTCAGAGAAGAATTTTATCTGCTTTAAAAACATCCCAATATTGCAATATTAGTTACTGTGTTCTAGAAATTTAAAAGAAAGGAAAAACCAGACTGTTTAAAATAATTAAGCAATACATTGGTACCAAATCCCAGTGAAAACTGAATACAAAGGAAATGCTGGGCTAATTTCACTTATGACAATTTTCAAATCCTAAATAAAACATTAGCAGGCAGACTTAGCCCTTAAAAGTATGATAAGTTAAGTCCAAGTGGCATGTACTCCAGGAATGCAAGGATAGTTTAACATTAAGAAACCATCAAAATGCTTCATTGTATGGAACTGATGAGAAGGAATGACCAATTCTTGATTTTAAAAAAGTACTCAATAAAATAAGAATAGATGGATATTTCCTGAAGATGAAAAAAGATCTGTCTCTGCTCAAAAACCAGTATCATTCATAATGGGAAAATGCTGGAAGATTTTATACTAAAGTTAGGAACAAGAGTGGGGAGATGGGCAAAAATAAATAAAGGAGATTAAGAGGTACAAACTTTCAGTTATAAAATAATAAGTCACAGAGGTGAAAAGTACAGCATAAGAAATATAGTCAAAACTATTGTAATGATAGTGTATGGTGATTGCACTTACCGTGAGCATTGGGTAATGACTAGAATTGTGGAGTAATGTATAGAACCACTATGTTGTATTTCTGAAACTAGTATAATATTGCATGTTAATTATACTTCAATAAAAATTTTTTGTAATACAAAATAGTTTTTAAAGATTTATTTATTTGAGAGCAAGAGCAAGAGAGCACAAGTAGGAGGAGGGGCCGAGGGAGAAGGAAAAGCAGACTCCCTGATGAGCAGCGAGCCCAATGTGGGGCTCAGTCGACCCTGGGATTGCGACCTGAGTCAAAGGCAGACTCTTAACCAACTGAGCCGCCCACACACCCCAATACAAAAATCTTAAAATTAAGATAAAATCAGGAATAAGAATTCTGTTTCTTTTTTTTTTACTTTCAGCACCCTTATTTAATATATATATATGTATTTTTATCCTTATTTAATATTATACTGGAGGCAGCAGTCAATGAAGTTAGGTAAAAGGAAGAAATTAGAAGTATGAAAATTACAAAAAGGGGAAATAAAATTACAGTTCTCAGATGATATTATTGTATACCTGGAAAACCTAGAAAGATATATTTTGGAACTGCTGCCAACAATAAGAAAATTTAATAAAGTAGTGGTGTATAACATAAATATATAGAAATCATTAACTTTTATATATATAAATAACCAGTTATAGGATATAATGAAAGAAATGATAAAATTTACAACATCAACAAAAAGATAAAATACCTAGTAATACATTTTAAAAATGTTCAAGGCACATATGAAAAAAACAAATGAAAACCCTAAAAAATTCCACCTCTGTGGGCTAGAATCTCAGACAAATTAGAAGTCTGTATATGCATGCTTGGTTGGGAAAATTTGACCTCATAACTCTTACATTTCTCCTAAGTTAATTTTTTTTCTAAGCCAATATTTAAGCTTCACGTGATCCTAATAAGAATTGCAATAGCTCTTTTTGAGGGAGACAGGAGGAATGGGGAACCAGACAGGATGATTATAAAATTCATATGGAAAAATAAGCATAATCCTGCAATTTGTTCCTTTTTACTCAAATTATGTTTAAAAAACGATCCATGTTGATACACATAGTCATGCATTGTTGTACATGTTATATGATACTTTCCCACTGTGTGAAGACACTAAGTTATTAGTTGGCCTGTTGGTGGATGATATTCAGATGTTTCCTGGGTTGTGGTTGTGGAATCTCCTTTTGATCGGTATGCGCGTGCGTGCGTGTACATGTGCGTGCGTGCATGTGTGTATATGTGTGTGTGTGTGTGTGTGTGTGAGAGAGAGAGAGAGAGAGACAGCGGCAGGTAGCTTCGGGCTCCTATACCATCTAGGGACTAAAAATTCAGACCTACACAGACCTACATAGTAGGACAGTCACTTGGGATTTTTGAATTCTTGCCGACAACTTAAAATTTGTTTCTATCCACGGCCCTAGCAATTTGCCTGATGCTTCCCAGGGTTGATGGAAATGGGTCTTCTTGACCCTCTATGAGAGCTCTGTGCTTTCACTGTGCACAGGCTGGAGGCCTCAGTGCTGTTCTGCGAGCATTAAAATCCCGGCTCCCATGTCACTGGGTCCAAGCCCTCTGTGGGTCACCATAGTATCTGTTTCTGCTTATGGCTTTGGCTTCAAGGTCCCTTTTATCTGACTTCTGGGACTTTCACTTCTTTCATTTAAGCTTGACTATGCACTTGTCATCTCGATGTTGTGCATCACAGCATTTCCATGGAGCTGTGGGTGGTGGGAAGCCCTTTTGTGTCAGCTCTGTTCGCCACACTGCTGCAAGTCCAGGACTCTCGATGGGTGCCCCGGACATTCCATCCTGTCTGATCCCTCCAGCCAGTGAGTTCTGTTCATGTTGCGATTCTGGCCTCCTACTCTGTCAGCCCCAGATGCCTTTATATGGGAAGTGCTGTGCGCAGTACCCAGCACAAAGACTGCCCCAAAAAGGGGTGTGCTGATTTAAGACATCAAAAACAGACATTAAGAGAAGTCTTTAAACTGTTCTCCAGCTTGACACCACCTAACCAGGAGTATAGTCAACTATTTCCAAACCCACAGGCTTATATTATCAACCAGTTCATTTGTATGGTGTCTGCCCCGGGCATCCAGAACCTCTGTGCAGGGGGCTGGGGAGGATGGAGGGTGTAGGAACAGGGGAGAAAAGTGGAACAGAGGTTGTTCAAGGCCGAGGAAATTAAGTTCCCTGTGGGTTTGCCTTGCACGAGTCATAACCTACAGGCTGGAGGAAAAACAGGTTTGATGTGCCCAGGAGAGACTTCTAAGGGCTCAGATTTGAGGTTTGGCCCATGGCCAGCAAGGTCCCTGGGCCAGGTCCTTCCTATCATAACAGATTTTGCAGAACCAGGTTCACAGTGATCTATGTAAGTAAAGAAGAACCCATGAAGTGAACCTACCTATGGCAGAGACTCAAGATGAGGCCCCCACTCCCAGTGACCTGGGCGGATAGTGCAGCTCAGTGGACCCCTGGCCATGGGCCACACTCAGAGTGGCACAACTACTTGCATCTCCTGTCCACTGGCAGCTCCCCAGGGGCTACCAGTGGGCAGGATCAGGGCAAATTGTGCGATTGAGGCCAGGGCACATCGGGACCAAGAAATCAGAGGTTTGAACCTACCTATGACCCTGGCATTCCCACTGAAGCTACCATTCTGCACTTCCAGACCTTTCTATCAAGGCCAGAGGGACTTCAGGCCAAGGTGTCCAGGCAAATGGAGGAAGAGGTGTATGTTAGACATAGAGATCGGTGTTATTTTCGGTCATCCAGTGGCCATAACTTGGCCATATCCTTTTATAACTTTGGTTGGGATGTGATCTCGGATGCCCATGTGCAGAAAGTGTCTGTAGGAGGCTGGGATTTCCCAAGGAGGTGGGAGGGGTCAAGGTGCTGTGACACAGCTGTGGTGAAGTGTGTTTCTAGCACCTCCGGACAGAGTAGGCCACCCAGTGGGACCAGGTCTCCCCTTGTTCTGGTGTTAGCCTGCCTTTGCTGGTAACACAGCCCCCCCCAATCCCCTGTGCACCATATTTTGCAATGGGCAGATGAGGGTCATTACTCAGTGGACAATGTGACCCTTTTGCTGATATTTACCTTTAGGTAGAGGCTGGGACACATGCTTGAACCAACAATGTCTTAGAGGTTGAACCCATTTTGACTTTGGTGACCTCAGTACTTGAGGAATGGTCAGAGAAGCTGATGGGGACACATCAAGCCAGAAGGAAGGCATTTCCTCTTCATGAATGGGTTGGAGGCTACAAAGAAGGAACCCTTGGAAAAGAGTTACAGGGCCCTCCAAGAAAACGTTCTAGAAGGATCCCTCCACAAACAGAAAGTGGGTTAAGGGAGCATATTAAGGAACAGTTAGTTCAGAGCATTATTTCTAAGGACTTGGAAATTTGGGGAGATAAGAATGTGTGTGCATTAGAGGACACTGAACAAACTAAGAGTGATAAACCCCACAAGACCTGAGTTAGGGATGCCTTAGGTAGATTGGCAGGAATCCAGGGATGTTTGGGTGTTTTTTAAGGACTGGAATTACCAGACACTCCTGGTATAAAAGGATAAAGTCCAGTAAGATTCATTGAGTAAAGGACGCCTCTGGGATCCCTGGGGCCTTAGCCACCTGCCAGGGGCTGTTGGAAAGTGCTGGCGTACTTGAATAATGTCACTTGTTCACGAGGACCTTGGTGGAGCAGGAGATCCCATAAAGTGCCAGACCATCTTGAGGTGTGGTTGAAGTATCACTCACCGAATAGCGATCCTTCTCTTATACTCAGTAGAGGACTACTTTCTGACAGGAGGGAGCAGAGATCCAGCAAAGATGTCAGTCTTTTCCAGAAGACTCGGTCTTAGAGGACTAAAGACATTTAGAAGATGAGCAGCTCCTGGCCCTGTGCTGCGGTGCCTTCTCCCGGCAGCAACTCTGCAACCTCGAGTGCAATGTGCTGCACAAACTGCACTTCAGCCTGGGCACGCCAACCATCAGCTTCTTCCTGGAGCATTTCACGCACGCGCGTGTGGAGGCGGGGCAGGCTGAGGTCTTGGAAGCCCTGGAGGCGCAAGCCCTGGCGCGGGGTGGCGGAGCTGAGCCTGGCCGACTACGCCTTCACCAGCTACACTCCCTCGCTGCTGGCCATCTGCTGCCTGGCGCTGGCTGACCGTATGCTCCAGCTCCCACGCCCCGTGGACCTGCGCCTAGGCGGGCACCCAGAGGCCGCACTGCAGGACTGCCTGGGCAAGCTGCAGCTTCTGGTGGCCATAAACGAAACCTCCCTGACTCACATGCTGCCCTTCCAGATACGAGAGAAGTGCAGCCTGTCCCCGAAGTTGAAATGAAACAGACCTTTGGTTTCCTGTCTACCCTGCCCCGGCTGCTGGACCTTTCCCATTACTGTGAAAGAGTGCAGTCTCGATTCATGGCTCCCGCTTGGTCAGGAGGTCATCCTGAAGGTTGTAAATAGTGTATGATAGTAGTGTCTCCCCCTTTATTTATTTTGCTACGAGCACACGAGGGACCCGAGTCTTTCCCCAATAAACAGGCTGTCTTCGTTAAAAAAAAAAAAAACCCACAGCCAAGATCTGAGGGTGTCTGGTTACAGTGGGGCCTCCTGATGGTGGAGGGGACAGCCAAGGGCAGCTTGGGGGGGTGGGGAGGTAGAGAAGGAAGTCGAGGTCACTGGTCCTTGAACCCAGGCAGGTAACTATGGGAAAGCAGGTAAGCAGTCATTCTGGGCAGAGTGGGGTGGGACTAAGGAGGCGACGCCCCCATGTCTTTTGGGGACAAGACTCCCTTCTCCACACTGACACCACCTTGGAAGGCCTGGGGGCCATGTCCCTGGTGGATGCTGTGGAAAGAGACTTGTGGTTTTTACTGTCCTGCCACATGAAGGAGACAGAGGTTCCCTGTGGCTCCTGGAACCTTGAAACATTCCCCTTCCCAGTCTAGGAGAAGCTAGTCAGTCCCCATGTTTGGCAATTTCCATAGGGCCCCTCCTCTATATCTTTTGGGGGGAGAGGGAGGATAATCTAGAAACGCGATTGGAGACATTTGGTTTTTCCAGACATTTGGTTGTCACCACTTGTGGGGGTGAGGGTGGGTGGTGCTCCTGGCGGTGGGGGTGAGGGTGGGGTAGTGCTCCCGGCAGTGGGGGTGAGGGTGGGAGTGCTCCCGGCAGTGGGGGTGAGGGTGGGTAGTGCTCCCAACGGCGGGGGTGAGGGTGGGAGTGCTCCCGGCAGTGGGGGTGAGGGTGGGTAGTGCTCCCAACGGCGGGGGTGAGGGTGGGGTAGTGTTTTCGGTGGTGGGGATGAGGGTGGGAGTGCTTCCGGCGGGGGGGTGACAGTGGGGTTAATGGGGGTGAGGGTGGGGTAGTGCTCCCAGCAGCAGGGGTGAGGGTGGGAGTGCTCCCGGCACTGCGGACGGGCTGCTGGAGATCCTAGGAGCATAGGGAGCGCTGCACCGAGTGGGGCCCGGGTGCTGGCCCTGTGGCTGATGTGTTTCCGGCAGGTGCCAGCCCGCTGCCTTCCCTTTCAGCCTCCGCCACCGGCCCTGAGGCCAGAAGTCCTGGGTCGTTTTCTTCCAGCAGGTGAGGGGGAAAGAGTCACAGAGACGAAAATACATATCGTTCTCAGCTTCTCCTCCATCAGGGAAAACAAGATGTAAATTCAATTTTCCATCCATTATTGTGCCCCACCTTCAACCTGCCAAGCCTTGAGGTGTCTAAGGACTTCCAACTCAACACTTTTTACTTTTCTTCCCTTTTTTTCCTCCCACTTTCAACTCCCTGCATGCGTGTGGGGATGGAAGTTTCGAGTGTGGGAGTGGATGAGCTCACTCACGGAGCATCCTCTCTGCACAGTGGGGAGAGCAGAGGAGCAAGGATGGAGCCCCAAGGCGTGCAAACCCTTAAGGGGGGGGTGAAAAGAAGCAGGGGCGGAGGATGGGATCCTGGCCAGTTGCGGAGGACCCATGGGCACCTCGCCTGAGCACCTGGGGTGGGCGCGGGGCGGGCCTGGGGCAGGCCCGGCACCTAGTAGGCCTCCCCAAATGTTGGACAGACGAGCACGTTTCTGGGTCACTGCCTAGAAATAGTGTCCGGCTCCTGCCCAGGGGATGTATGGAAGCTCCCCTTACAGCCTTTGTGCTTTTTCTGCGAAGTTTTGCGTTCAAGCAGGAAATACAAGGTGCTGGAGTCTAGATTCAGGAAGGGGACGGAGGTACTTATTATTCCTTTGGTACAAGACAAGGCACAGGACCAGGAAAGGAGTAATCAAAGTTGACAGCTCAGGGGGGTTGACAGCAAATGGTTTGGAGGAGCCTCCTTTGGTCACGAATGTGGAGAGAATTTGTGCCGAACCAGGGAGTTAACTGGGAGAGATTTTGCCTCAAAAACATGTCTAATTTCATTTTTTAAACCCTTCTAGTAGAGGTGAAGCGGGCTTGTATCCGTGCATTACGCACCCCGGGAGGGCTCCCTAATAGACGGGAAAGTAGATTAGTTCTGACAGTCCCTTCCCGGAGCCGGCGACCAGCGGAGTTGCAGGGACGGAGGTTTAGGGAAGCCTCTGCGTGGGTGGTTTCTGGGCCTGGAATCTGAGTCCGTCCGGAAGGTCCACGCTGATGCCCAGACCTGCGCGCACGATGAGAGCAAGAGGCGGACCCGGAGGGTTTGTTTGAAGAAGAAGGATCTGGATACCAAACCCTGATGAGACTTGACGTTCGCCTGGCATCCGAGGCCGGGAGGCCTGCGTCTCCTCCCAGGTGACCACGCTTGCCCCTCCGAGCTTCTGCAACCAGGGCATCGGACCCACGGGCCACGAGCGTCCTGTCCAGCACCTGCTCGTGGGGTAACCGCATGTCCACTTCCCTTGGGCAGCTCCCTCTCCCCACACGGACACTGTTGGTGCCCTTGTCGGTCAGGTCCCCTCACCTCCCCTGAGCCAGGGTGGTCGTGTCCGCGGCCTATTCCTTTCTTCCCTGGAATTCTCTTGTTGCCTCCATGAGCAAGAGTGTTTCTGGCCTTGCAATCAGTGAATACTAGTGTTACTTTGTTATTTGACTAACAATAATTTAATATTTTATTAATAATTTATCATGATAATATCAATTCTATCATTTATAAGTTATATTAGTTATGTCATATAATATATAAATCATATATTATCTTATAAAATATAATTAATATATTATATTATTAATATATCACTTATGTTATATGTTATATTGATATGTTAATAGTATATTATATTAATATTGATAATATATGAATATATGGCATGTAACATATTATATATAATGTAATATTTATTATATTATTATTATAGCTTAATAATGACTTTGTTATTTGACTAATAATAATAGGGTTACTTTGAGCTTTGAGGTTTGGGGGAAATAATCTCACCTCGCAGCTTTGTTAAGTAAAACTAGGTATCTGAAGCTCCACGCTCAGGGCTGGGAGGGGGGTAGTTCCTTCCCCTTCCATGTCTGTGCTATGCCTTGTCCATTGAACATCCTTGTTCCGTTGGTAATGGAACTTTCTCCACTACATCCTTCCACGAGAAGCTTTTGTGGGAATTAAATTGAGTAGGGCTTACTGTGGAGAATAAATGAGATAATTCATTTCTTTTTTTTTGGAAAATAGTCAATGAACACCTACGACGTGCCGGGCCCTTCTAGGCATTGGAGATGCAGCAGTGAATAAGCTCAAGATCCTGCTCGCAAGGAGTTTACATTACAGTGGGAGATATAGACAATATGTAGGTGTAACTTGAAATGGGGGCGGTCAGGGAACATACCTCTTTGGAGATGACAGGCAGGCGTCTGATTAAAGTGAGGGAGGGGGAGATGCCAGTATCTGGGGGAAGAACTTTACAGGCAAGGCGGGGAAGCAAGTGCAAAGGCCCTGAGGTTGGGATGTGCTTGGTGTGGCTAGGAAACAGCAAGGAGGCCAGTGTGGCTGGAGCACTGTGAGTAGAGAGGAGAATGATAGGAAAGGAGGCTGGAGAGGTAGCAAGGCTCTCCGGCAGGATGCCGAGTGCTCAGTCCTGCCTCTGCTTGCATGCCTCCAAGGGTGGGGAGCTTACTCTCACCTGAGGCGATCTTGCCCATATTAGGACATGCTTGACTTCCAGGATTTCTTCCTTACCATGAGCTTCTAACCACTGACCCCATTTTTGCCCCTGGAAACCCCACAGAACTTGCGTGCCCTTGCCCCTCTTGGTCAGCCCTTAGGAGATCTGAAGCCGGCTCCACTTCATGTTTTAATTTCCTCTCCCTTGAGATGTTCCTCCCATTGTATTATTTGGAGCCTCTCTGGGGTTCATCAGGGTATTTCCCCCCTTGTTCTAGGGACAATACCTGTATTCATTCTGCCTCTGATGGTTTGTGCTTATACGGCAGCCTCTCAACCCCACGAGTGCCCTTCGCTCCAGGCTTTTCCTTTCTGGAAGGGGTGGCTCTCCCTCCATCTCCCCCACCCCCATTTCTGTCCTGAAGCCACCAGGCTTGAAATACGGGTACAGGACATGACATTTATTCATGTTAAATATCCTCTTGTTGCATTAGGTCCACTGATTCTGCAAGTCAGGCCTTTTGAGACCCTGATTCTGCCACCCGACACATCTACTGTTTCTCTACTTTGTGTCACCCACAAGTCCCATCCCAAAGCCACCCCGTGTCTCATTTGTGCATGCACAAGAACACAGTGGCCTCTGCTCTGTGCCGGGTTCTGGCCAAGTGCTGCAGATGCAGGGATCCCCTTGGGGACCCCACAGTCTAGTTTGGTGGGGGACACGAGAGAAGTGCGTTCATTATGGCAAAGTGTGTAGGTTCTGGGGGAACCTGGTGCAGGTGGGGGTCGTAGGCAGAGATGACCTGCAGCAGGTGCTTGTCAGGAGTCCAATGGGGATGAAAGGCATGCCGGGAGGAGAGCACAGCAGATGCCAAGACAAGGCGACAGGAAAGTTAGTGTCGTGTTCAGGGAAGCGCTGGAGGTGCGGGGCGTCTGGTGTGTGTAGCTGCGTACATGGAAGCTCTAGCTGGTTGGAAAAAGTGGGTGCAAGAGATCATCAGTGTCTAGAGTATTTCCCAAGGACCCACCGAGTCCTGGGAACCTTTGGTATTCAATGTAAGCACAACCTATGGGATTGCCGCCGTGGCGTTTTTATTTTTTAAAAAAGATTTTATTTATTCATTCATGAGAGACGCAGAGAGAGAGGCAGAGACAGGTAGAGGGAGAAGCAGGCTCCCCGCGGGGATCCCAATGCGGGACTCAATCCCAGGACCCTGGGGTCACACCCTGAGCCAAAGGCAGATGCTCAACCGCTGAGCCCCGCAGGTGCCCCCCACCGTGGCACTTATAGGCACACAGCACTCGCTTGGGGGGGGGGCGCTACCGTGTGAGAGATGCACGTGTTTGATGCTCTCCTGCCTGTCCCCCCCTCCCCCCCGCTTGTGGGAGCCAAGCAGGAGCACTCAGTTCCCAAGGTCTCCATCCCAACTTTCCCAGTCCTCCCCATTCCCTGCCGCCTGTCCCTGCGAGATCTCTGAAATTCTGGGGGCCAAGAATAACTTGTGTTCCAAACGAACGAACGAACGTAGCACCTCCAGGCCGGCAGCGTTCTTTCTGTCTCCCAAAACCACCACTCTGCCAGCTTCACACGAAGGGGCCGCTTAATATGCAGCTGAGAAACAGCCCTACAAAGCAAAGAAGATAAGGTGGGAATGTTGAATATTCATTTTTTGTGGTTAGAGGGTGTTTTTCCTATGATTCTGTTATTCAAATGAGCTTGGATTGTAACTCCCATTTCAACAACAAATGCTTAAAGAAACACAACAGGATAATCCCCAGGGTTGTTCCCCGGAGATGCCTCCAGAGTGACCTGCCTCCCAGAACACTTCACCTTGAAAGCAGGGACCTCACGTATCGGATCACTTCTTCTGCCCCCACGGACCTAAGGCAGCGACAGCAGGAGGAGGAACGAGAGCTAGCGGGTCTCCAGGCCCTGGGGCAGTGCCCACAGGCCCAAGAGCTGGTCGTTGTGGCCTTTGACAGGCAGTGGGCCAGCCTGACCCCCAGCTCAGCTTAGGGAGCCGCTGGGCGGGGAGGTCAGCTGAAGAGCCCCAGGGGGCCATGGCCACATGGTCCTAGAACTGGTGAAGCCCATTCTACGAGACCTGGAAACTGAGTCCGAGACCAGATAGCACCGATGAGCGATGGCAAGGTGAGCTGCACTTGGCATTTGCGTTATGATAAAGCAGTTTGGCATCCGCTCCCGTCTCTCCATCACCCCTGACACCTCTTGGTTCAAGCCTGGGTAGACACTCACCTCTTGACAACATCTTGCTGTTGCTCTCGCTTGTCTCCAGTCTCCACCTGGCAGCCAAGGTGACTTTTGAGAATGTAAATTGAATCATGTCATTCTTACTAAAGAGCCTTCCATGACCTTCCATTGAGCTTAGGATGAAAGCCATGGCTTAGATGGCCCTGTGGGGCCAGGCCCCCACCTGCCTGTCTGAACCCCTCTTTTGCCCTTGTCCTCCCCATGCACTGTGCTTTGCTACCAGTTCCTAGGAGGAGCCAAAGTCTTCTGCCTCAGTGCCTTTGCACTGGCTCTCCTCCCTCTTGGGACACGATTCCCAGCTCCTCTCCTGGTTAGCACCATCTCACTTTTCATTTTTCCATACACCTCCTCAGAGAGGTATTCCCAGACCTCCTCCCTGAGCCGGTTTCCTCGTGTGACTCTCTTCATTTTCTTCCTAGCTTTCCTAGTCACAATCTGTAATGAGTTCTGTACTTGTGATCTGTCTCCCCTATTGACAGGCAAGTCCCCCCAGGACAGGTGTCTTCTCTTTGTCATCTCTGTGTCCTCAGGACCCAGCACAGTGCTCAATAAATATTGACCAAATGAATTTATTGAGCATCAACCGTGTGTCAGATTCTTCATATACTTTTTCGCATTTAATCTCCCTATGACCCTTGTGGAGCCGGTCAGTGTCCCCTGCTGCAGAGGGCGAAGTCACGCTCACAACACCACACAGCAGCCGAACACCTGCTCTGGAGCCCATGCTCTTCCCACCATCTCCTCTGAGCCCGAAAGCCCAAGTGTTGGTTTTGCTACTGCCTGTGGGATGTAGGACGAAGCCCCAACTTTCTTGAACCTTCTTTCTCTCATCTGTACAACGTGGGCAATAATAAAGCACGCCCGTGTACTGCAGTGAAGCGTGGACTCCGAAGCCACGTTGTCAGAGCTCACCAGCCGGCTACAAGCCGTGTGACCTTGGATGAGTGACTCAATCTCTCTGTCCCTCAATTTCAAAATCTGCAAAGTGGGCATAAATGAAGTTGTGGAGAGGAGTTCAGGTGTGTGTGAAGCCTTTGCAACCTGCCAGACACATAATGGTGGAAGAGTTAACTATCTTCATCATCCTCATCCTCATCCTCATCCTCATCATCATTGTCATCATCATCGCCATCGCATTATTAGTTAGCATATAGGGACTTGATGGCTTTCCAACCCTTTCATGTTCCAGGCTCACAAAAGACCCTTTATGGTAAACAGGGAAGGCTTTCTTTTCCCTGTTTTTACAGTGGAGGAAACTGAGGCTGGGAGGTCCTGCTGGGAGTCCTCCAGCAGCAGGAGGAAGCCCCGGGCCTGGCCCAACACTCTCCTCCATGTCCGCGGCTCTTCCTCTGACTTCATCCCCGGTGCCCGCGCCCTCCTCCAGCCCCACCTGCCTTGCTCCTGCTGATCTGTCCCTTTTGCTCCTTTAGGCAGGGGTGCGACCCCAGGGCCCCATGGTGCCTTGGGCCCCTGTGCCCCTGCGCGCTCCCCGCCCGGGTGATGCAGAGTGAATTAGTGCACACCCTGGAGTTGAGGGGGGCGCACTTCCTGGCCTCATATTTGCACAAAGTGCTCCCAGGGCCTCTCTACATTTGCACTTGCCCATGGACTTGGCATTTTCAGGCCCAGATCGAGTGCAATCTTGCCATAGGGCACCTGCACGCCAGGTTTGGGGAGCCCAGGGGACCACAGCTCTCTCTCTGTCCCACCAGCTCCCCGCGGTCTCCCCCCTGTCGGGCTCTCTGGGTCCCACCTCTCTCCCCCTAGGGTCTCGGGCTCATGTTGGTGTTCCCTCCCATCCCCACTCTCTCTCCTTCTCGGCTGCCCACCCCAGCCGCCCCCCCCCCCCGCTGCTGTCTCCTCTCTCTCCTCATCCCTGGTTTTACATGTTTCTTTCCCTCCATTCCACTCTCTCCCCTCCGCTAGGTCCTCTCTTGCCCCACCCCCACCTCTTCTCCATTTCTGCCCTTGTCACTCCCTCCTGCTCTTCTTCCAACAATAAGGGTGCAGGTCTAGCTTCACATTCCCACCTGCGATGCCTCATGGGGCCACGAGCCGATCCTTGGCCCCAGCGCACTTACTATCAGATCCTTTCGGGGGGGCTGAAGGTAGAGGAGAAGACCCAGGAAGGTAGAGGGGAAGGACTGTCGGACCCCACCTGGGCTCTGTACTGGGGGAACAACCATTGTAGGCCTAACCTTCCAAGGGCGTTAGCTCTGGGCACTAGCCCAGTTCGCCTTTCTGTTCTCTCTATTCCCCTGGGCTTCTTTGATCCAGCCTCACCGCTTCCCTACTGCTCCAAAGCTGACTGAGAGTTTCTCCTGGGAAATTCCAGATCTTCCAGCCTCTCTAAGCAGTTGGGACCTCTAAGCCAGAACCATTCACCTGGTCTGGCAGGAAGTATCGTTCTCCATCCCCCTGCACCCCAACCCCATGGTCCTGGGCCATCTGAAACTCATGAGCTGCTTGTCTCTGGCAGGGAGCAGCCTTGGCTGAGGGTTCCTTGGAGGGGCTTGGAGGTGGGGGGGGCGCACCCTGAGGTCCCCGCAAGTGGCTCGCAAGGTTAGTGGCATCTGGACCCCACCCCCTGCTGAAATGGGCCAAATGTGGTCAAGGAATTTCCTCCCCCTGGACATCTGCTACCTCGTTTCAGAGTATGCCGCTGTCCATGGTGAACCGGGGGCCCCAGGGGGGTCTGGGATTTGTGTCGCAGGTGTCCAAGATGTCCCCAGCCCGGGGTGAGGTCAGGGAGGCTGGGAAGCAGGGGAGTGGTGAAGCTCCAGCAGTGACCCCGGATCTCCACTTGACATGTGTTTGGATCCTTCTGTCCTTCCTTGCCTGCTTTGCCCTTTCAGAGGCATCCAGGCTCTCCGCAGTCCACCTGCTCTAATGGTGCATGGCTGGTCTGCAGATTAGAGCTGCATCATTTTGCAATACTTTTGTGTGAAAAAATTCGATTAGATCCTACACCCATTTGCTTTAGCACTAGAAATTCCAACATTACTTTTGTCAATAAAGACCTACAAATAGTCTGCAAATATAATTGCAATTGCTGTGTTGAATGAATACTTGCTTAAAGAATGATTTTAAAATATTTTATCACTAACACGTGAGAACAAACTTCCTCATTGATGCCACTTGTCAAGGATTTGAAAAGATCCTCATTAAAAATTTTGATTATTTGTGTGGAGTCATTTTGATAAATTGTGTGTCCTACTCATTTCTAGTGTAAAACCTGATATTAAAAGAAATACGCTTCCAGAAGCGAACTCAAGTTTCTCGTTAAAACATTTGAAAGGATTTAATTTGGAACCTATGTACAAACTCAATATTTAATATCTTCCCTAGTATTTTGTGTTGTTTTCTTATCATAATTATATTTTATAAAGAATATGTAATTAGTTTTTGATGCTTCCCAGTGGATCTACACGAGGTCGGTGGAGGAGCGGATGAATTGGCCTTTTGGTGAGGTGGTGCCAGCAAAGGAGAGATTTCTGACTGAGGATCTTGCCGAGTCAGGTCAGAGGGTATTTTTTCCGGGAATGGGAAGTTGTTCCTGGTCGGGGGGCAGCCTGGATTTGGGGCCTTCTCCGCTGTGCTTCTCACTTCTAGAGTAGAGCTGGGAGGATGGACTCCCTGATTCCACTCCCAGAGGCTTGATCGCTGCTTGGGGTCCAGGCCACCCACACCCCAGCACCCTCCCTGGCTGCTACCCGCCCCCCAGGCAGTGTTTTATTCCACCCTCAGTGGCAGACAGGCTCCGTCACGCAGGGATCACTTGTGGGGGACCTTCCTTGGAGTGTTCCTAGGCACTGCAGACTCCAAACAAGAAATGCTTGTCCCCAGAACCTGCCTTTCTGGGGATGGACACAACCAGGGGCCTGGTGAACCTAGAGACCCTATCTGATCCAGGGGATTGGTGTGGGGTCGGAGGGGCGTCTGGCTTGAGTGCAAAGGCTCTACCCCTTGTTGGCTGTGTGACCTTAACCTTGACCACCCCAGTTTTTCTCTCCAGGCCCCAGTTTGTTCACCTGTTACTAGGAGACGTTAATACTTGCCTTGCAGGATCGTAAGGAGAAACTAAGGGAATGTATAGAAAAATGCTTTGTGAACTGTAAAGTGCTGTGCATACATGGAGGGGGGGTGATGATTGCTGTCAACAAAGGCAGGACCACTATGATTCCTACCGAACTGCGAATGGTCACTGCAAACTCCTTAGGGGCAATTCTACAGGTAGAAGCTCCTCTGGTGTTCCAGGGCAGTGACTGGGTGGTGAGGGGGGCTTGGCTGGCAGGGGCTGACGTCAGCTTTGAGATCCAGCTCAAATCAGAGTCTGGTAACACACTAGAGCCCTGTTCTTTCATTCACTAAACAAACATTTACTTATTTATTTTTAAATAGCTTTTCTCCTTTTTCCCATTCCGACGGTAACACATGCTCGTTCTAGAACATTTAGAAATACAGATATGGTAAAAAAAAAAAAAAAAAAAAAAGAAAAGAAAAGAAAAAAAGAAAAAAAAGAAATACAGATATGGTAGAAGAAGAAACTAAGAGTCCCCCCAGTTCCTGCCTCCATGAATGAATGACTTGGGTGCACGCACTTCTCCCCACACTCCTTCAAATCCATTTTAGAAAAATGTTGCGTAATACTTCCTGTTTTGTGACCTTCTTTTTAAAAAATTCTAACAATAAGTTGTGAACTTTGGTTTGTCATAAACCATTGCACCACATCATAAAAATCACTGCCTATTTGTCCATACCGTTAAACATTCAGTGGTGCCTGCTGTGCACAGACCTGTGGGTGAGCCCCTCTCTGGAACGAGGCGGGGGGTCGGGGAGGATGTGTAGAGCTGCCCCTGTCTGCCCCCTGAGGACTCATCATCCTGCAGAGGAAAACAGATCACCTCAGAGAGATGGGATCTGAAACCTAAGACAGGAGGGGTTGAGCCCTGAGGAAAGGGTGCTGGGAAGGAGGGGACATTTCCAAAAAAGGGAGCGGGGAAGGTATCCTGGAGGAGAAGCCTGGCATAGAGAAGTGGGCTGAATTTAAATGTGAAAATGGGGAAAGGAATTCTGGATGGCAGGAAAAACGTGAGTTAGGGAAGTGTGTGAACCCACACATCTTCAGAAAATTAGCAAAATCACGCCTTGCTCTTTGTGCCTTTGTAGAAGCTAGTAAAGGGCATGGGGTTTGATATTGGGATTGGTGAACTAAAATCTGCTATCCCACCCAGAGAATGGGGAGTATTTACAGGGGGATTATATCTGTGACTTTGAGCACGTCACATAATCTCAAAATGTTAAAGGAGGAAAGGCTTGATCATCTTCCAACTTCACATTTTTAAAAAAGATTTATTTATTTCAGAGAGAGAGAAAGAGAGAGAGAGAAAGAGAGCTTGCATACATGCACCAGCAGGACGGGGGAGGAGGAGAGGGAGAGAGAGAGAGAGTTTCAAGTATACTCCCTGATGAGTGTGGAGCCTGGCAAGGGGCTCGATCTCATGACACTGAAATCATGACCTGAGTCAAAATCAAGAGTTGGATGCTTAACTGAGTGAGCCACCCGGGCATCCCCCAACTTCACATTTTATACATGGAGAATTGAAGCCCAGAACAGTGGGTGCCAGGTGACACAGCAACTGTTGGGGGTGATGCTAGGAGCTGGTGGGCCATTTCCAGAGCAAGGGCCAAGTTGTTCATAGAAGTCCACCTAGCACTTGGCACAGACCTGAACAGGAAACTCCCAGGACAGGTTACCCTGAGCTGAGCTAGGACTGCTTTCTAGCACTGTCTCGGGGAAGACCACAAGCTGTACAACACTCCAACAGCTAAGATCTACTGGTGGTACAATCAAGACTTAAATATTTGTTCTTGCCCATCTCCTACATCCCCACACCTACCTGGGAAGAGGGCTTCTATCTGAGTCAGGCTCTTTTGGTTAGAAGAAAGAGAGATCCACCAAACTGCCTCAAGTAGAAGGGGGTTCATTACAAGGATACAGAACATTCTCTTGGGAATCCGAGGATGAGAACCATAAAGTGGTCAGGCCTCATGGGGATCGGAGCTGGGACCAGAAAACTATTACAGTAAAAGCAGCTCCATCTTTTCCCTGGACACCAACCTCTCAGGCTAGGGAATCTCCCACCTATCCAACCATCTATCACATGATCCATCCACCTATCCAACCATCCACCACATGATCCATCCATCTATCCACTATCCACCTGTCCAGTCATCTATCACAAGGTCCATATATCCATCCAACCATCCACCTATCCAACCATCCATCATATGATCCATCCATCTATCCAGCCATCCACCTGTCCAGCCATCTGTCCCATGATCCATCCAACCATCCATCCATCCATCCATCCATCCATCCATCCATCCATCCAGTAAAATGTTGCATAGACTGCCCTCCCGGGAGCCTCTCCTGTAGGCTGTTGCATACTGTGGTGGAAAGAGAAATGAACAAGTGCAGTTGACAGTCTAATAGCACATAGCTGCCATGTTTATTAATCCCCTCAGCCTTCTGGAAGCGTTTCTGTGTGCCAAGGTTGGGACTGGCATTGGCGATGCAGAGGAGAACGAGTCAGGCACCAACATACCTCCCCAAGGACTCACGGTGCAGGGAGGGGGACAATCATAATACAATCTGATAGGTGCTAAAGAGAAGCTGATTGAATGATTAATTGATATTCAGCCTTGTTCCGCGAAAGATTTAAGATTTACAGATATGTAGATTGAGACTCTGGGACGTGTATCTATGTGCAACCATCTTGCGATTGTATTGCTGGGGTCTTGGGGCCAGAGCATATCCTTAGGGACGGGAGTGGGGTTTCCACCAAAGGAAATGAAAATGTCCATTGTCAGTCTTCTAAGAAAGATGTCATTCGTACAACAGGAAATGAGGACTTTGGCGAGCAGGCGTTGGGTGGGGGTGAGGAAAGACTCTCCAACTGTGGTACGAAGGGCTGTTTGTTCTGGATTCTGAGGTGTGGCAAGCCCCAGAACATCCCTAGAAGTGGTGGGGTGGGGGAGAAGGGCAGGTGAGCTTCCCTGGGCCACATGGGAGCGGGCCAGGAGGGAGGCTGGAAGGGGACTCTGGGGCCGACCTGGCCTAGGCCCTTCTACTCTGTGACATACCTTCTTTCCTCATGACAAGGTGACAATCGATCGTCCAAACCAGCACCCCCTAGAGAGGAAAAGGGGAACCATTAATAATCATGCGTGTACAGGAATTGATGGCAGCATGCAGCCACGTGACCCCCTAACCACTTACCACTAGTCTTTTGGTAAAGTGCCTTTAGAAGTTACAGACCTGTCTCTGCCATCTGGGGAGAACCGAGAAGGGCCTATACTGATGCTTGAGGCCCATGAAAATATTTGATTTCTGAAAGAAATGATTAATGACTCCAAAATGCAAAAAAACAAAACAAAAAAAAACCCCAAAGAACCTCCCAAAACCAGAAAAACCCAAACCCAAACATAAGCCTGTTCAAGATAAAAAAAAAAAAGAATAGGTATTTAGTATCTATAAAATATCAGGTTAACTTTGTTCATTCCTAAATTCTTAAGAGCTGCTTTACATTTGAAACCAGCTTGCTGATTTAATTCTTCCTTTTCTCAAGAATCCTCGAGAATGACTGCTGAGAAATCATAGCCAAACATAAATCAGCTGCTCATAGCCAAATAATTGCAAGAGTCAGATGATAAACATTTTTTCAAAATATTTTTACAGCAAGAAATTATACTAACGGGAGTATACGGGTATGTTGTAATATGGATGTTTTTGTGTGTGGTGGGACCTCCCAAAAATCAGAGGATCCAGCGTCGATGAAAGTCTTTACAAGGCCCCGCACCCAAGCAGGGCGGCGAGGCCCGCAGGGTCGTCATTCACCCCATCGTCTACCTGCATGGCGTCAGGGACTTGTGCAGTGCACAGCCTGCACAGTTCTATCAGGCGACCTGGTCATGGGGTTGGGCAGAGTGCTCTTCCAGAGTCCAAAAAGGGGGGTGGCCACGAATGGGACAGTTTCCAGGGCGGACAGCCGTGCCCAGGAAGCAGTGTGGTGAGGAGACAAGGAAGACAGAGCTGAAAATAGTCCAGCGAATTAGAACCAAGTCTCAATTCTCCGCTCACTGTCCAGCAGGAGAGCCAGCAGCCCTCCCCACGAACAACAGGGGTCAGAGGTGGCCCCATGACAGGGGCTTTGGCAGCAGCCAGAGAGAGTGCGATGGGGGGACAGGGGCAAGAGGAGGAAGGTAATCCCGGATGAAGGGACTTGGATGCTGCACGAAACAAGGGTTGATTCCCATCAAGCCTTGCAGTGCGGCAAGGATTTGTTCAGGCAGAGAGCCAGGGGTGGCAAGCACAGGATAGAGAGCACGCGGGGGAGCCCTGGGGGCCCGTGCCAGCCTCTCCTCTGGCCCTGTCCTTTGCCAAAAGATGTCAGCCATCAGGTGCTGTTAAATTCCAGCTGGACAAAACCCGCTGGACAGGAGAGCCGGCGTGCCTGGGCTGCAAGCAAAGGTGTTCAGACGAGCTCAGCCTTCTCCCTGACACCGGCTCGCATCTTGGCCCAGCGCACAGCTGCAGGCCAGTATCCTGGAAGGAGCTGCTTCTCCCTTCCAGTCTATTCTGGGGCCTCTGGACCAAAGACTAATTTTTCTTTTTTTTTCTCTCTCTCTCTTTACCATACAACAGCTCTTCCTATACTGTAAATCTGTAAAAGTGTCCCTGGTGGGGGCAGAAGCATGCAGGTGACCTTTAGAACCTATCTGAGGAGGACTGGTGTTTGAAGGCCAGAATTGCCCCCTCCCGCCCCACCAGCTCAGGAATGGACAGGGCCAGCCCCTCATCCGAGGGATCAGGACAAGTGACTCCTTTCCTACCAACAGGGACGAAGAGGTGAACTGCCCTGTCCGTGGTCACCCAACGATTAGCGGAACCAGCATCCCTGCCAGGCAGAGAGACCGAGGTGACAATTGAGGCTAGATTTCAACATGGAGAGGATTTGAACATGGAACCACGGGAAGAGGATGATGTTAGGCTAAGGGGTCAGCCGAACCAAGGTGGGTAGCAGATGACAGCAATGGCCACTGTGCATTAAAAAGAGCTGACACTGGGACGCCTGGGGGGCTCGGTGGTGGAGCGTCTGCCTTAGGGTTAAGGGCGTGATCCCGGGGTCCTGGGATCGAGTCCCCACAGGGAGCCTGCCTATGTCCTTGCCTCTCTCTCTCTGTGTCCCTCATGAATGAATAAATAAATTAAATCTAAAAGAGCTGACACTTTTTTGAGCCAGGCAGGATTTTATTGCTGTTCTTGCATTTGTTCCTTGGCTTCGCACAACAACACGATGAATCCCATTTTATGGATAATAAAACAGAGGCACAGAGAGTAACTAAGTGGTCTATCTGAGCATCAGAGCGGGGACTTGAACCCAGGGAGGCAGCCGGGCTCCAGGGCCCTCCTGCTCCAGCCACCACCGGGCAGTCTCGCGCCACCCACCTGCCGATTACCTGCTGCCAACCCGCCTCGCTCGCTCGCTAAGTGCTTTTCATGCATGGTCGCATTTCATCCCCATCACAGGGCGACACGGAGGGAGGACTATTATTACCATTTTACAGATGCGGAAATGGAGGTTCAGGCGGGGTGAGCCCCTTGCCCACGGTCACGCTCTGCTTCCCACCCCGGGAGGTAGTTCTGACGAGCACTCCTCCTTCATTGAGAAAAGCCTCGCGCTCCCCGCGATCCCGCAATCCCAGATCAATCGCTCCCAGGCTCGCCACGGAGGCCTGTGTAGCCACTAGATCACTTTTAAGGTTTTCAATAATTCTGTGAAGAGACAGAGCAGCATAAAGCAAAGCTAAAAATATCATTTTTCTGTAGCTGTCATAACAACATTTGGGCTAATTGATTCTCAATAGAATAATGACATCCAGTATGTAGTGAGAAATATTCATGAAGAGCTCTGTGAAATCCTCGAGGTGCCGGGCCGGGCTGGCAGCCCAGGACCACTTAGGAGCGCGTCCGTGTAGACGGCGTGGCCAGGCGGGGCGGGTGAGGCCCCGATCCCCAGCCCGCTGCGGCCTCCCCGGCCTGAGTTCGGACATCAAAGCGTTTTGGTCCCGGAGGATTGTGGCTCCCAGCCCCCGGGCTGCTTTAATCAGAGAAAGGTGATGAAAAGATTAGAGGGTATGATTTATGGAGCGAGATTAGCATCAGAGGAGTCGAGGGGGAGAAGAGAACTCTCTTAAAGTAGTTGAGATAACGGCGTCTGCGGAGGGAGGGCAGGTGCGGAGGCCGTGGCGGGGCTGGCGTCCTGAGTGGGTCTCTGAGTGGGTCCCGTGGGGATGGGCAGGCGGGGAGGAAGCACCTCTGGGTCGTCAGAGCCCCCCCCACCCATGGACCTGCCCCCTGGGCATCTCTGGGTGGCCCCAGGCTGGTGCTCCCCCAACCCCCCAGGCCCGATTGCCTCTGCGTGGCCTTTCCCCTGGGCCTTGGCGACAAAGAGAGGGGGGCTCGGGGCCCTTGGGGTTGTTGTGCACCCCGCAGTGTCCCTTTCTGGTGAGATGGCCTCCCAGGCTAGCTGTGCGTGTCCCGTACAGGCACAGGGTATCGGTGTGCACCTGTTGGGGTGGGATGGAAGCCGGACTCTCACATTTGGGCAGCGCCCCATAGGGGCCACGTACTTGCCCTGCATGAGCTCCTTTCCTCCTCGCCGCAGTGTCATGAGGTAGGGACTCTGACAATTCTTGTTTTTCCCCTCTCTAGGGGAAACTGAGGCCGAAAGAGCCTTCAGTAATCTTCTCAGGTCACATGGTTGGCTAAGTGGCAGAGCTGGGATGGGGGGCCGGGGCCTTTGGGTCAAGCCCTGAAGCTACAGGGTGCTGGAGAGAGAAGAGGGGGTGGCAGGGGTGGGATGTGGGAGGGCATGGGAGGGGCAGGCCTGCTGAGTGCGGGTGGTGCACCCCACGTATTCAGCAGGTGCGCAGCAGGAATGGTGTCTGTGGGGCGGGGGTTGGAGGGGAGGGAAGGCCATGCAGGGGGGCGCACCATTCCACGCTGTCAGAGCAGGTCCTTTCCCCGCCCCCTTTCCCCAATACCAGGGGCCTTCAGCTGGTAATGTGGCCCCTCAGCTATCACAGCCCTGAATTCACTCGTGCTCCCCCCTGTGGACCATCTGCCCATCCACAGCCTCAACCCATTATTTCTGGAAGCTTCCTGGGTGTCTTGTGTGAGCTCTGTGACTCTTCTCTGATGGTTCTGCCCTCCCCACCCAATGCCTCCATGCGTGTCTGCTGCGGGTCCAGGGGACATGTCACCCCGCGAGCGCTGCTAGGCCACTCCACGATCCCCAAGGTTCATTTGAGTGAGCAGGTACCGAAGCTCATAGACTGTGAGCTCCAGGAGGGCAGGGCTGCGTCTCCTGTTCCCCACTCAACCCTCAGCTCCAAGCCCGGGCCTGGGGATGTAGTAGCTGCTCAGTAAAGAGGTATCTCAGGTTCACTGGAGGCGCCAGTGCACCAGCCTGTGTCAGCCTGGTAACCCGGGAACCTGAAAACAGCTCCTTCACCTTCATTCCCTCTGCTGCCCACCCACTCCTCAGCGACTCTTAGACACCCGGCGTGCCAAGGACCCAAGGACCTCGTTTCCCTTCTCATTCCTTTAGCCAAATCCTCATGAAAATCAGCTCCTTCCCGACTTGGCCTAGTTAATAGCAGCTAATGATTAACGGGTAACGTGTACTGAGTACTGGCTGAGGACCAGACACTGTGCTAAGCTGTTGGTGTGAATTCTCTCCTCTTATTGCAAAGCAGCCCATTGAGTTAGGCACTATTTTTATTTCTATTTTACTGGTGAGGTATCGGGCTCAGAGAGGGTGAGCAACTTTCCCAGAGACACACAGCTGGCGCATCAGCACAGGAGCTGGGAGGGAAAAGCCGAGAGGTCTGACTGTGAGCTTTGCTGTCAAGCGTGTGCAGCCTGCCCTTCGCACTGGTCTGAGGTGCAGTGAAGTGTGGTCTGAGACGTCGGCTGCACATATCAGTAGCTGCGCATCAGCAAGTCTTTGGTGTCGGTAACATGATCCCAATTTTACAGATGAAGAAGCTGAGCTCAGAGCAGTTAAGCAGCAGCCAGCCAAGGATTAAAGAGGCGGCTAGGGTTTGAGCGCCGAGCTCCTAGCTCCAAAGCCTCATGCCTTGCGCTGTGCCCTCCCTCTGGGGACTGAGACCGTCCTTGGTCACGGGAAACAGGTGGCAAGAAGGAGTAAGAAAGAGACCCAGCCTGTGGTGTGTGCTCCGGAGCTGGGGACCAGGGTCCCGGAGGAAAACACAGATACCCCAGCACTCCAAGAGACCTGCGCAGAGGGGTGGGGAGGGACCCAGCATCTGGAAGGGGGCATTTGGGGTTGCTGCCACTCGCGTCACAGGAGTGTTTTGGGTTCCAGCCCTGCGGCAGAGGGCCCCCAAATTATTTCTCAGCGGTGCACCTCCATGGCATGAGGGTTACCAGGGCGCTGTCCCCTGGCCCCTCATTGGCCTGGGAGGGGTGGGGCCCCCCACAGTGATGGGATGTTCAGCATGAACAGAATGGCCTCTGTGTCCAGAAGCAACATGTCATTACACAGAAAGAGAAGAAAAAAAAAAAAGGCTTTGGTGGCACAAATCCAGGCACGCGTTCATCGGCCGTGTGACAGACACATTCTGAGCCTCAGTTTCTTGATGCATAAAATGGGGATATCAATGTCTGCCGATCCTCCCGGGCAGGGTGAGGCTTCTGTTCTTGTTGCCAAGGCAGATGAGCTACACCCAGTGCATCAGAATTGGGGGCTGAGGTGGGTGTGGGGAGTCTGGAAGGGAAGGTAGAAGGAGCCAGGGAGGAGAGAAGGTGTGGAGACACTCGTCCCAGAGGCATCTAGTTATTGGGGTCAGATCCAAATGGAAATCCTCACTCCACTCTGACCCCAGTCCCCGAGTATAGCTTTTCTGTATCAATAGAGCTATTTTCATTTCCCAGGATGATCTGTTTTTGTAGTTCATTCACTCGTATATCCGTTCTCTAAAGCAACGTTTATCGATAAGGGATCTACCGGAGACCTCGGACGCTCAGAGGTGAAATGGGCAAGGACCCCAATATGCCTCAAGGACTGTAAGGTGTATTTGTGGAGAAAAGACATAGGCCTAATGGGTGGGATACGAGTGTGCATAGTTGAGACACCACTTCCAGCTGAGGCAATGCGGGAGTGGCTCCTGGATGAAGTGGCAGTTAGGGTGCAGAAGGCTCACGGCCTACCAACAGCAACAAAGGTTGTGCGTGGAGACTAAAGGAGGGGTTCTGAGCCCCATTTCCCTCAAGGAGCTATGCCCCAGAGCTAACACAAGACGCGAGATGGGTCCTGCTGGTTCCCCAGTGGCGCTCGGGTTCTCTGCGCCTCTATTCCGGTGAGTATCACCCTGAGGGTGATTTTTGTGTCTAAAGCCATGCATCTTTCATGTAACGTGGTCCCTCAAATCAAGCCAATAACCTCATCTGCTGCTTAACCCAAAGAAAAGTGATTTGTTCCAATGCTGAAGGAAGCCTGACTGTGCTGGGCTTGCTGAGCTATGACATATTGGTCTCTCTCCTAAGGGATTTGTAAGGGTAATTTTGACCATGCCTGGTTTTCCCCTTTATATGCCGACTTTAAACACCATCTCTACATCACACAGACTACTGTCGTGGGAGCCATGCAGCCAAGGCGTGGAGGTGGGGACGGCGAGATGTGCAAGGAGCATAATTAGAGGACTCCACGACTGCGAAGGGCCCCTCAGATTCCAAGAGCTCGCGAGTCGGCTGTGATCTTTGGAATCCTCATTAGAAATTCTCTCCAGAGCCCGGGGCATATGCTTTTGCTCGTCTTTAATAATGGCAAATCTTCATGCTTTTGAGGTTGGATTTGATTTCGGGAAACAACCACAAGAGGCATTTGGAGCCCAGCCTGGTGGAAGAACAAGCTGGAAAATGTGCTTCTGGTTAAATGGGAGGTGTGACTCTAATTGGCACATGGGGATGCCAAGTTCAGGTAGAAGCCAGAGCAGGAAGCTCCAGGGAAAGCTCTGGAGTTGCCGCAGGGGATGCCAGCCCAGGGGCAGGCGGAGAGGGAATTCTGGGGCCCCATCAATGGGGCTGGACTTTGTCTCCCTCCCACAGGGACTCGACGTCACGAGCGGAGTAGGGCCATTTTCAGGGTGTCTGGGCCCAGGGGAAGCCAGCAAGCATCCTGTGGAGGCCGGATCTAACTCTGAGAAGCCACGATGGGAGCCCCGGGGGAACCACCAGGCCTCCCCGAATCGACTGTGGCACTACAGGACCTTGGGGTAGCCCCTGGAGGAGGCCCATGGGCTGGAGACTCGCCAGGGGGAGACTTGCGGGACTGACTACCAGGCCTTCAAATGGCAGGCCAATCACCAGATGCCACCCAGGGCTCGGCTGCCTGGGACATAGGATCCTCAGTGGCCCTGATGATCTGCTTCAGTGTCCCCGCACGTTTTTCATGGCCCCGGGGCAGCCACAGGAGGCACTGGGTCCAACAGGGATTGGCACACCTGCTCCTCCCCCCCTTCCCTCCACCTTAGCCCTCTGGGACTATTGGCTTAATTCCACGGTGACCCTTCAATGCCCACATCCCACCCCCTGCAAGGTGATGGACCGTCTTGTCCGGGTCATTTGATCACTGACTTCAAAGGCACCAAACTCCAAAAACTTGGTGTGTGGGGGGGTCCCATCCTGGCTTGCAGGGGGAGTATATTTTGAGGGGATGGGACATGTCTGTCAGAGTGTTTGTTAGACGGTCATCCCCAAACAGTCTGCAGATGGTGAGGCATCTGGGTTTCTGACCCACGAGGCTGAACCTCTAGGCCCTAGGATCTGAGGATGGAGTGCAGAGTGCTCCTCCAGAGGAGGAAGCGGACCAGAGGCCGGTAGCACATGTATGCACACTCCCTGACGCGGTGTGCCCCCGAGGATTTGCTCCCACGCTCCCCTTACACTCCGCGCTCCAACCCACTTCCTCACACGGGCACGCCACCTGCACAGAGGTACCGAACCACCCACTCCCAAATATCCCACACGTAACTAGTCGGGCCTCTCTCCAATGCAAAAGCACATAACCATGTGCCATTCCCCGCACGCTGACGGACACTGGGACCAGCAGACCAATCTGAGGGCACCTTCCAGATGCCCTTCTCCCCACATGAGCTTGTAAGCAAAATGATATGGGAGAAAAAGTATATGGTCTCACAGTCTGATGGACTGGACTCAAGGGCTGCGATTGCCTCCTTGGGCAAGTCGTTTCCCAGCGCCTTACTTTCCGGATCTGTTAAGAGGGCAGGGTGCTAACCCCTCTCACACGAGGTTGTTGTGAGGATAGTACGAATTAACGGAGGAATGTGCTTTGCCTGGTACGCTGCAAAGTACAAAAAAAAAAAAAAAAGTTCATCACCAGGATCGTGGTTATCGCTTCCAACTGAGGAATAAGCCACATTCAGATGAAATGGACCTTCCTCAGCCAGCCTGTCCAAAGTAGGGTGGGCCGTGCAAGTCCACCTCGATGGGTAGAGCCATCTGTCCTCCCCACACGAGCGGCCACCTGGGACTGGGCTCCCTCCCCGAGCCTCTGGCTCAGGTGGTCTGGCACCCTGACCCAGGAGACCCGAGATGTGTGCTGGAGGTGGAACTGGTCAGTGAGGACCCAGAAATGGCCAGGCGATTCCCAAAAGAACTTTACATAATCAATGCAGCATCTATTACAAAACATCTATATGCAGAGATGACTCTTGCCCCAGCGGATGAAAAAGTGGCTATTGGCAAATCCCTGACAAATGTTTCTGGGATGTGAGGGCTTTGGGGAAGGTAAAGAGGGGAACACAAGGGGAGAGCCAGAGCCCTTTCGGTGTGCGAGAAAGGGTGGGGATCCAGGCCTGGTGGTCCAGAGGCAAGTTGTGGGGGGACCGGAGGAGTAGCTGAGCAGGGTGCCCACTGCAGAAAGGCTCCCAGGAAGGTGACCCGAGGTCACCGATGGCCGGAGGGACATGCACTTGAATGATGCATAGATTATGCTGCAGAGGAGTGGACGGGCTGCCACGGGCCCCGGACTTCCTGTAACTACTTGAGAAGCAAACAGTTCCAATAAAGCAGTCGGGGTAAGGCGAGGAGCCGAGACGGGGCGATGCGCATGCAGTGGTTGGAAACTCTGGGAGAGAAACCGTTCTGTCTTCCAGTGACTCGAACTTTCCAAACGGGAGCGAGCAGATGAGATTGGGAAGCAGGACTTGGGCATCGGCGTTTGAAGCAGAGAGTAGGAGAGGTGGGCCCTCGGAGGTGGGACTCCCCAGTTTCCTGTCCTCCCGGGACAGACTGAGGCCCAGGGCCAGGGCAAGAGGGTTGTGTCCGAGTTTCCCAGGGAGCGAGCCGGGCTGGCGGGGTCCTTAGGACAGATGAGGTTCAAGGTCGGTGTGTCTGCTGCACACACCCGAATGGTGCGGCAATGGGATAGACCTGTGCGTTTCTTCAAGAAAGACCCAAGAGCTTCCTTCCATCACATGTCCAAAGGGTTTTAGGACTTCAACCATATGAAAGAGTGGACTTATGAGCCAAGAGCGCTGGGGTTCAAACCCCAGCTCCCCCGCTTTCTAACGGGTGGGCAAGTTAGCAGCCCTCACTTCCCTCGTCTGTAAAATAGCTGTAGGTAAAATCCCCACCCCATTAGGGCTGTTGAGAGGATTCATGAAATAAAATCACAGTAAGTGTTGGGCCAAGTGTCACGCCTACCTCAAGTCCGGAGGCAGGAGCTGTAACGATTTACATCGCTGTGATCATTATATTATTATCTTGAAGATAAGGGGGAGAAAGCAAGCACCTCCTGCCTGCCCTTGGGCGCAGTGCCTACTGGGGGAGGGGGTGGGTGGTGAGCGGTGAGTCCAGCTGGGGGCCTGGCCTGCGGATGCGGGATCCGGATCCGGGGTGCAGGGCCAGGGCCGCCCCACACCCGCGGGTGGTTTGTATGCAGAGGCTGTTGTGAGAGTGTGTCCCGGAGAGGGGAGGGTTGCTCCATAAGACTGATTTGTTGCTGCTGAACCTCATTAATCAAATCTTACCGGAGAGAGCCTCCTGCAGCTGCTGGCAGGTCAGCGTCGGGGAGATAAGTGATGTAGCCAGACCCGGCGAGGGGGAGAGACGAGGCGGCCATAAGTCTTGACAGTGGCAGGCTCTGAGCAGGAGCCGGAGCAGGCGCGTCCTCGGCGCCTGGGGCAGATCTCCGAGTCAGGACCAAGTTCTTCCTCCCAGGGGAACATGGGGAGATGGGATGACATGCGTCTGGGGCCGGGGGGGGGTGTCCATGTGTTTTGGGGACAACTGAGTCAGAAGTGCCCTGTGCCATCACTGGGGTCGGGGTTCTGCAGACCGCTGGACACCCCCCCCCACCGCAGACACGGCCCCCACCCCTCCCCACACCCCCATCCACGGCCCTCTTCGCAGCCCTGCCCACCTAGCCGGCCCGACTTCAGCACGTTTGCTGTCAGCCTCCCCTGCTCAGTTGGGCAAGTGGCCACCAGCTCTGAACCTGCTCCCTTCTTGGCAACAGCAGCGGGACCCAGAACTCCGTGCCAGGTGCGGTTCTAACGGCTTGCTTAGTCCGCGTGGACCATCGAGCGCTGCAGGTGCTGCCACCTTTCCGTCGGATAGAGCCGGACGCTGAGGCCACGTGAGGCTGCTGTGGCCCCCTCTCTGCTGGGACCAGCCACACTCCGAGGGGCTGATGGCCTGCTCCCTGGCGGTGGCGCAGGCAGCCTGATTGGCGGGAGGCTGGGCGGGGGTCCTGAATGGGCCTGGGGGGGCCCTCTGCCCCTCGTGCGCTGGCAGGAGGCTCACAGTGGACTTGACTGTCTCCCCGGGGATGGTTCTTCCTTCTCTGCCCTGGGATGCCTCCTGGTGCCAAGGCCTGGGAAACTGAGCAGGGCTCCCGCCAGGCCCCCCACCCTCCCCCGGATTAGTATCCCAGCCCCATCACTCACTGTCCAGCTGGGTGACCTTGGGCCTTCACTTCTCTGAGCCTGTTTCCTCTTCAAAAATAATAATACCACTTCCATGAGGCTCCTGTGCGAAGAAACCCCCACACCTGTAAAGCATTTAGAGCAGTGCCAGGCACACAGCAAGCACGTAGTCATTGCTCTGGTTACTGGGGAACCAGAGACGAACCCACCCGGTTGCTCCCCCAGGATCCTTGTTACTCTGTTCCTGCCCGTAGTGACCTAAGCCCTGTGCTTCCTAGAGTCCCATCCTCTCCAGCCTGTTCTCCCCTCTTCCTCCCCTCCCCGTCCCCCCTTCCAGGCCCCGCTTGCTACCACTGTGCTCACCACATTCACAGGACCACTGATTATCTTCCATCCCTTGCAAGAGGTGGGCTGGACACCCCCAAACTCAGAAGCTGACATTGCCCCAGTCGCTGCGTAGATCATAAGTACAGGGTTTTTTTTTTTTTTTTGCACATGTGTGTGACGGGCGTCATGCTACGGGCTTTGCAAGCCTTAGCTCACGTCATCCTCATATCATCCTGCAAGTGAGGTCCTGTATGGCGCCTGGTTTACAGCCGAGCAAACAGAAGCTCAGAGAGAGTGAATACCATATCCCAGGTCACCCAGGAGCGAGTGGCAGGCCCTAGGCTTCAGTGCCTGGCTGGCAGACTGTGCACACCCCGCCCTGACCCCGACCCTGATCCTCAGGCGGAGCCCCCAGCACAGAAAGCGCGGCCTCCTCGAGGGCCTCGGAAGGAGCCGGGCCCTTCCCTCCTCACCCCACACGGCTTTGGAGAAGCCTCCACATTTAGAGGGTTGGCTGGGCCCAAGTTCGGGAGTTGTTAACTTCTTGGTAATTCTCTCTTTGCCTCGTTATGGGGTAAAACTGCATTTGGTTTTTAAAATTCCCTTTTTATTTAGTCGCTGTGAATGTTAAGAACTGCCAGTACTGGAAGCTGAGATCCCATCCATATGCCAGGTTTTAAATAGCAGACTGAAACAAGTTTACACAGGAAGACCAAACTCATCCCAAACATGCCGTTACTGCACTGTTCCGACAAGAAACCCGTGCCCCCCACCCGCCCTGCCTGCGCGCCCCTGTCTTCCCACTTCAAACGATTCGGAGAGTAATCCTTCTTGTTTTAGAAAAACATTTCTGAATTCCGTCTGCTGCGCTTCATGCGTGAAGAAGCGAGTGGTGACCGAGTCACGGCAAGGTGTGCCTTGGTCTGGGGTCTGCTCCCCGGGGAGAGATCTATCCACACTCACACCCCCCACCCCAGGTGGTTTCCACCTGCCCGGGCTCGGAGGCGCTCCATCCTTACCCTGGGCAGCCGGATGAAGCTGCACATGGAGGGTTCCCCTGGACTTGACCTTCCTGCGCTGCAAGAGCTCCACAGTGACCGTGGGCAGGGACCTCACCCCTCTGAGCCTCGGTTTTCTCCTCTGCTGAATGGGCGCAGCCAAGAGCACGATGGTTAAAGTGCTTGGACTCTGGCATCATGTTGCCTGTGTTCAAAAACCTCAGCCCTGCATCTTCCTGACCCATCACCTTGAACACGGCCTGTCTGAGCCTCAGTTTCCCTCCCTGGGGAGTGGACACCCCCGTAGTTGGTGCCTGCCTCCGAGGTACCTTGTGGGGAGGGAGTAAGAGCCACGATGCCATGAAGCACTGAACGCAGGGCTGGCACGTGGAGAGTGGCGGCAAATGCCAGCTAGGTTCACCAGAGCCCAGGGCCACCTGCCTTGTGAGGGGTGGTGGTGACACTTTGCATGAGGGCCTGGAGCCTGGGACGGGGCACTGTTTCAAAAACTCAGCGCTGCATCCTCATGTGATGTGGGTCTCTGAGGTGGGGGACCCACAGAGGAGCTCGTCCTCACCACCACCCCCTTTTTTTTAACCAGCCTGGGCTCCCTGGGGGGGGGTCCTGGCGGCAGGGGAGGGGGACGGGGTTGATCTATGGGCCCGAGAGCCTGCCTAGTAACCCGCCTGACCCGAGGGGTAAATCACGGGCTTCCCCAAGGGCCCCGCAGTTCCCTGGGAAAGGAGCCCTGGGCATTTGTTATCTCGATGTTTCCCCTGAGGGGCTGACCACATGATTCATTTCACTCACACTAATTGGATGTAAATTAGATGAGAAATCAGTAATTTGTCCAAAGATTTGTCATTCCGATGGCTTTCTGGACAGGCCGCAGTGCCGGTGGGGTGAAGGCGCCCCCAGATGGAGGAGAGGCACGGGCAGCTTTGGGAGCCCTGAAGGTTTTCCTGGGCGGCCCCTGGGTTTGTGTTTTTTCTTAGAGAGGGTGGAGGTAAGGTGGAGAGAGCAGAGGGTGGAGAGGAAGAAAGGGAGCCAGACCGAGGGAAGGAGGGAGGGGGCGGAGAGAGGGAGGGAGAGCAAGAGGGAGGGGGCAGGGGGTTGGGGTGAAGGAGAGAGTAGAAGGGGAGCAGCTGAGGAGAGGGGAGGTGAGCAGGTGCCAGGAGACTAGGAAAGCAGAGAGAAGGGACAGGAAAGAAGAGGAGGGGTGGCCAAGAGTTGGGGAAAGAGGCAGAGGAGAGAGAGAGAGACCCGTGGTTCCCATTTCTTTGGCTGCTTTTGGCCTTGGGAGGGGCCGGGGAGCCTTCAGGTAATGTCATTTAGGGTCAACAGGGAAAATGATTACAGATTTCCTTCCCTACAATAATACGCTCATCGACCCCTTGGGCCCGCCCTGGTCTGGAAGCCAGGAGGCGCGTGTCCAGGGTCTGGAAGCCAGGAGGCGCGTGTCCGGGAGGTGGTGGCCACAGATTTGATGAGGGGGAGGGCATGGAGGAGTAAGGGGCTTCCTGTGGGGCTCCAGGGCTGTGGGGGGGGCTGACCCCGGAGCCTGCCAGGAGAGGAGCGGGTGGCAGGGCCCCCCCAGGTCCCCCCCCCGCCCCCCAGGGCTGCCTGGGGGCTGGGCACCAGTCGAGGCTCATGTTCCCTTTATTAGAGAGACAGCCCAGGTGCTCCCACAGAAGGGCAGAAATGTAAATGTTTTTTCAAAGGGATCCAAGGCCTGAGTCACGGGTATAAAGGAATAGAAGCGAGGTGCTGAGGTGGCGGGTAGAAAAAAATAAAGGGGAAGGGGTCGCTGGCCCGAGGACCCTCCTTTAGAGTGGCTGGATCTCAACTCTAATAGACGTGAAGGCCCCAGCGTGAGGCTGGGAGGCCTGGCCACCCTCCAGGAGCAGGGACCGAAGCATCACTGCTGCGGAAGGAGGTGCTGTTCTGGGGTCTAGGCTGGCTGCAGGGCCCAGAGAGAGCCTGGGGCCGAGGCCCTGCAGGCAGAGGGGGCCGGGGCTGGGGCAGCCTGCAGGCAGCGGGGCCTGAGGCCTCTGACCTTGCACTTGAAGAGGCTCATTGTTGGGGTCGCTCATTCATTCCCACAGTCGGTCGCACGAAGCCTGCACTACACGCACAGCACCAGCACGAGGTGTGGGCAGAGCCCCGCAGCCTTGGGTCCCCGGGCTCTGAGGCAGCGGGTCCAGGAGGGGAAGCCCACCCGGGAATCCAATAAGCGCGGGCATCCTTGTGCGATGATGATGATGAACTGGGGTAAAGGCCATGCAAGGAAGCACGGGGCTTTGACAGAGGTCTGGGTGTAGGGGGAGGCCAAGGGGAGGCCGAGCGGGGACACAGTGCTAAGATCATCAATTCAAAGTGATAAAAGGGTAACTGCTTTTGATTCTCACAAGGAGAAGCTTTTGACCTTGGTATGTCCTGAGTACGAGGGAGGGTGAGGGTAGGAGGGGACTGGGGGGGGAGGGCATGCGGGGTTGGGGGGGAGGGCATGCCTTGCTCTCCTTCCTGCCTGCCTGCGTGCTTGCGTGTGTATGTGTGTGTGTGTCTGTGTGTCTGCGTGGGTCCCAGGTGCAGCGGGGGCAGGCGCTCCTGGGCGGGGGGGGGGTGCTGCTGGTTTCGGGGTGTGCTTCAGCAATAGGCAACGGGGTGCGTGACCTAAGATGATCCCCGTCTCTCCTCTTCACCCCTCCAACTTTGAGAAAGAAAGAGGAAGTGGCCCCTTCTCCGGATTTCTGCATGTGTTCTATGCGGTTCTGCTGTTGAAAAGCCCAGGCCGGGCTGCGTGGGGTTCAGTCTGGCCTCCCTGCCCACCTTCCCACGACCTTCTTTCCTGTCTCTCTCTTTCTCTCTCCCTCTCTGCTCTGACGTTTTACGGAGCACCTGTTAAGTACCCAGCCCCATGCTGTGCCTCTCAGATGCGTAATTCCATTTCGTTGTCCTTGTGTTCCTCCATAGGGAGGTTCTTATCCCCATTTTACAGGGGAGAACACTGAAGCCGGGAGAGGGTACGTGACTTGTCCAAGGTCTTGCTGCCAGTGAGTGCAAGAGCAGACTCAAGGTTGCCCTCTCCAACCCCCAAGTGCCAGAGTATTCTTTTCTCCCCTGTTCTCACGTCCTTTCTTCTCTTCCTCCCAGCCCCCCCCCATCCCTTCCAGGCTTCTACAAACATGGACAGGTTCACAGTGAACTGGAGCCTGGCTATTTGCATTCCACCGTCGTGCCCTGCTTTACACACGGACGGTTTTGTAACCAGGATCTGATTCACGCACAACTTTTGAGGACACCTCTGTCTGTGTAACGTTGCCAAGTCCCTCAGCAAATGCTAAGGTGTTGAGGGAGACTCATTGACATTTCCAAGCTGGGAGCGCACTGTCTCCTCTTCACACGGAACGGAACGCGGCCCGGGGGGGTGGGGGAGAGGAGGCTTGTGGGGGTGATGCGGCATTGCAGGCAGCGCCCGGGATCCCGTCCTGAGAAATTGGGGGATCCCCTGGAAGGCTATGGGCACCCCAGGGAATGCAGGGCCAAGGATTCCTGGGGGCGAAGGCACCACCAGCCACTCTGACAGCTCCCAGGCCTCAGGCTGCCAAAGGAAGGTTCTCTCCGGATAAGCTGCTATGCCAGGTGCTGTGGATGGAGGGTGACCTTTATACCTAAGGGGGCCCTACTCCTACTCCATTGAACAGAGGAGAGGAAAGGGGAACCTGAGAGAGATAAACATGGTCGAGCCACAGGAGGCCCCCTTCCCCTCTCCCCTCTCCCCCACCACCCATTGCTGGTGGTGGCTGTGGCTGTCGAGTAGTGGCAGTGATTCCCAACACCTTTCAGGGACACTCAATGGGACAGTCTGAGGCTCCAGGGCCAGGCAACACTTGAATTCCGACCCAGGTCCTGATGCTGAGGACTCTCCGTCTCCCCATCTTCTAAAATGGGAACAAGAGCCTTCCCATAAACGTCGCAGGGTTGTTGGGAGGGTGGTCGACACCACGAAGCAGAGGTGTGGTCAACACCAAGCGAGGGGTGCTGTGTCTGGCAAGGCGTGGAAATGGGAAGCAATGAGCCCAGGGCCTACCCCACAGGCCCTGGCATGTCTGCAGGGTTACTAACGGTCAGGTCCTCATTCCTCTCCTTTCCCGGGGCTGGCCTCTGACCTCGGTGATTAGGAAAAGAAACTGGGGGTCACCTCCTACCTTCCGTTTTGCGTGGAGCTCTGAGTTTCCTGTAAATAGCACAAGTCATTTTTCTTCTTTTCTTTTTTTTTAAAGATTTTGTTTATTCATTAGAGACACAGAAAGAGAGGCAGAGACACAGGCAGAGGGAGAAGCAGGCTCCCCGCAGGGAGCCCAATGGGGGACTCGATCCCGGGACCCCAGGGTCACACCCTGAGCCCAAGGCAGATGCTCAACCACTGAGCCACCCAGGAGTCCCTAAAGTCGTTTTTCTAAAACAGGTTGATACAACTCAAAAATAGCCCGAGGGTGGAATGGGTGTTACAAAAATTGAGGTGAAACTCATGTAGCATAAACGTGACCATGTTTAGAGCGTGTAAGTGGCAGTTAGTGCATTCTCGGTGTCGGGCAGCCACATCCAAGCATTTTCATCACCCCGAAAGACCCTCCATACCTGTCAAGCGGCCGCTCCACTTCCTCCCTTCCCCTAAAGATTCTGGCAACCACCAACTGCTTCTTGTCTTGGTGGATTTAACTGTTCTGGACATTCCTAATACATGGAAGCAGACGGGATGTGACTGTGTCCGGCTTCATCCCCTGGCGTGATGCTCTCAAGGTTCTTCCGTCTGGTAGCATGAATTGGCGCTTCACTCCCTCTTTAGGTCCGAGTAATATTCCACCGAATGTGTGTGTCACATTTTGTGTATCCGTCCGTGTGCTGATGGACAGAGTGGAATTGTTGGGCTTTATAGAAATTCTCTAGAATGTCTCTCAGGGTTATTGGGAGAATCTGGGAGAGAGTGGGTGGGCCTCGGGCATGTGGCTCCATGCCTGGAAACTAGGAGATGCCCAAGAAACGGGCGTTCCCTCCTTACTTTTCCTCTCACCCAACCTCTCTTCCTCACCTCATTCCTTCCCAAAGTTCATGTGAATGTGCTGGGGTCAGTGGGGCTGCGCGGGGAGGTGGCACATCAAGTAGTAGTAGACTCAGGACACCTGGGTGGCTTCCCAGATGAGCCTCTGCCTTTGGCTCAGGATGTGATCCTAGAGTCCCGGATTGGGATTGAGTCCCCATCGGGCTCCCTGCATGGAGCCTGCTTCTCCCTCTGCCTCTATCTCTGCTTCTCTCTCCGTGTCTCTTATGAATAAATAAATAAAAATAAAATCTTAAAAAAAATAGTTCGGCTGCTATCTGGGGAGGGCTCATCTGGAAACCGGAAGGATTGGTCCCCAGAGTCCGACTTGCAGTGTGGGGAATGGGACATCCTGGGTTTGCAGGTAGGAGAAGCAGGAAGTACTCCAGGCCTCTCTGCTGGTCTGGTTACCAGCCATGGGCTCACACAAGGGCGTGAGACTATTGGCACACTGAATGTTGGTCTTCAGATTTTTCATCTAAGACCCTTCTGATTCACCCAGAGCACAACACAAAATCCAAATGCGGAGCTACGAGATCAATAGCTGGATTTAACTGACCATCAGATTGGACATTGGTTGGTCCAGGCTGGGTCCTGGCCTCTCACAAGGCACTGGGGTTCTGGGCTTGCAACACTTGTGCCCCAAATTAATTTTCTTTTCCTTCTTTTGGTCTTCTCTTTGATTCTGTGGTTCAAACAAATTAGTAATCATCTTACATATATAACATACACTCTACATTATGTATGTGTAACAACAGCTGGCATCTGCTGAGCGCTTACTGTGTACCAGGCACACTGTGTGCACTAACTCAATCCTTATAACAACCCTATTTCCTTGGGAGAATTGCGTGCCCCTCGCGCCCTGCAGATTTATAAATTGAAGTCTTACTGACTCCGTGGGGGATAAGGGCTTTAGGAAGGTGAAGGTTGAATAAGGTCATAAGTGTGGAACCCCGATCCTGTAGAAATGGTGCCCTTATAAGAAGAAGAGACACACCACAGCTGTCTCTCCAACATGTGAAGACACAACAAGAAGGTGGCCGTCAGCTGAGCCGGGAAGGAGCCCTCACCAGAACCCACCCGTACTGGCACCCTGATCTTGAAATTCCAGCCTCCAGAACTGAAAAAATAAATTTCTATGATCCAAGCCACCCGGTCTGTGATATGTTATGGCGCCCCAAGCTAACATGACTACGAAGACGGTATGTTTACCGCCCCCCCCCATTTGCATCTCTTACAGAGATGTCCTATCACTCGACCAGGGCCACACAGCTCCTAAGTGGCAGGGCTAGAACTTGGAACCCTGGATGCATGGTTCAGGAGCCCTTGCCCCTTCACCTTGAGGCTACAGTGGCTTCAAGAGCCACATGGCAGAGGAACCATCCAAAAGTCTGCGACAGTGATGTTGGCCTTGACTTAAAAGTTTTTGACCAGGGGAAATGGAGAAGAGTGAGGGGGTGACTTGCCAGTTATTCCCAACACATCCCCTGAGTGGTGCGCTCTAGTTGGTAGGAGTGCCAGCTTACAAAAGTTGATTATGTGCATCTTTTCTCAACTCTGTAGTCAGTGCCATCATGTTGGTAGGTTGAAATCCTCCATAGTGGGAGTATTCACACCACAGAAATTGGCAAACACTACAAATCAGAGCTTTTTCACTGGAGAGCCCGTTGTTAAACATTTACCAGTACACTATTTCACAGCACATCAAAACACAGAGAAGGCGTACGGGGCTAGGTTCCCTGGCAGCATGGGGTAAGGCCCGGTCCTACAGGAACTTGCTTGGTGGCTCTCCTATTGGGGTTGGGGTTTTTTTTGTTTTTGTTTTTTTGTTTTTGTTTTTTGTTTTTTGTTTTTTGATAGAATCCTAGATCTTCGGGATGTTGAAGCAGACCCTTACTTAGAGATAGTCAAGCCTAACTTCTCATTTCAAATAAATGGAAACTCGGGGCCCAGAGAGGGGAAGTGACTTGCCTATGGCCACACAGCACATGTCACAGCAACTCATGTGAATTTACATCCATGTAGTCCAAGCCCGTAGCTCTAGTTGGGGGGAAATGCCAGAGGTTTTCTGACCTAGACGAGACATGGATGCTGCTATTTAGGGAACTATTCTGTGAGGATGGGGTAGTGTTTTCCGGATTTCCTGGCTGTTCCCTCCTCCTGCACTTGCACACCCCACAGGGTGTAGTAGAGAGATAAGCAAGATGCGCACACTGTCATCAATAATGCAGCCTCTTCTGTCTCTGAGTGGAGGCCGTAGAAGTCGATGCAAATAGCACAGCTTGTAAATGTGCAGATTGGATCGGGGCCTCCAAGTGCACCCTAGAAAACACGGCTGCGTGTTCTTCATCTCCAGCTAATTATAACTTTATTCATTACAGTCTGGCTCATAAGATTATAGACCTAAATCAGGAATAGAATATGTGTTACATATATATTTTTGTAATACTTTCCCTCCGTCAGAAGTGAGTCTCTGCCTCCATCGGGAGGCGTGAAGTCAGAGTCCCATCCCCAAGTCGGGCATCTGCAATGTGGCATTTTCTGTCGCAGCCACACACTTTGCTCAAAGCAACGTGGAGGTGTTAATCAACTCTGAGAGCACCCGCCCCACCCGTCCCGCCCGGCAAATCAGAGCTGACTGTCAAAGGAAGATGTAAACGGAGTTATTAATCTGTGGGGCCAAATGTTTTCAATTATGTACGTACAGGATTCAAAGTCGGTTAAAAATGGTCTCTGTAGGTTTGGTTTTTGCCTCTGTGGTTGGTCCTGCGGGTGGAGGGGCACGCAGCTGTGAGAGGAGAGGAACATTGGTGGTGGTGGTGGGGGTTGTTTCTTGTTTAAAAGGGCTTGACTTCGAAATGTCAAATCCTAAACTTCAGCCCTTGGCCCTCTTTTATTCTGTTTCTCTCCTTAAGAGACAATCCAACCCTTGGCTTTAAATACCATCGATATGCTGAAGACCTCAGAATGTTTATCTGGTCCTTTCCTGTGTACCCAGCTCTGGGATCCTGCAACGGTCCCCCACTCCGTGTCTCTACGTGGATGTCTCACAGGCATCTCAAAACTTACAGGCTCAAAATAAAGCTCTGGTTTTTTTGTTTTGTTTTGTTTGTTTTTTTCCCTCTACCAAACCATGGCCTTCTCTGAGATGCCCCCAGTGATAGCATGCTCATTAGATAGCACTATCCATACGCTCGCTCCTCCTGCAAACCCAAGAGTCATTCTGGATTCTTCTTTCCCTCCCTTCTCATAGCAACGAGCAAGTCCAACAGACACCACCTGTAAACTATATCCCCTTTCTAGCTCTTTCTCTCCAATGTCATTGATATTCCTGTGGCCCTGGCTGTCCTCATCTTCTCCTGAGGCCCCTTGCTAGTTTCTCTGCTTCCTGTCTTGGCTCTCCACGGTCCATTATCTACCCAGCAGTCATAGGGATCCTTTGAAAAATAAACAGTTGCACCCCACTCTCCTGCTTACAACCCTCTAGGGGGGCTTGAGGATAAACTCCAAGCCCCTTGTGGTGGCCTCAGGGCCTCATGGGCTCTGGCCCGGCCTACCATTCTGCCCCGATTTCTGCTGTTCCTCATATTCTCTGGGTTCCTTGAGCTCAGCAAACTTATTCCTGTCTTAGACATTTTGCCCTGTGATTTTTTCACCCTGTAAGACTCTCCCCACCTGTTCCTAACCTGGCTGGAATCCTTCAGATGTTACTTACCTCTTTGGTGAGGCCTTGCCAAGGCAGCTAAGCGTAGGCAGGGAGAGAAGAAATGGAAGCCCTTCTCCTTCCTTGAAGAGAACTGTGATCTGTCTCCAAACAAATCTCATGCAAGATGGAATTCTCACCGGACACCCAGGAGCTGAGAGGAAAGGAGGGTGGAATGCCCCCTGCTCCTACAGGCCAAGAGCGGCCTGCCATGGCTTTAAGCTCAGTGGTGGGTAGTGAGCCCCCGAGCAGTCTGTGATTACAACCCACTGAACAGATTTTGTCTTGTGACTTGGGGTCCCGGTCCCTGGACAGAAAGCATTGCCATGTGTTGATTTTTACCATTCTTTTTAAGAACTTTCCAAAAACTCTTCCCTGGTTCCCAATCAGACTGTTTCCTGCCACAGAGTTCCTAAAGCGCGTGGGCTCTGATGTTCCTGAGGACAGGAAATGTGCCTTCCTTTTTCTCCTCCATGCTTAACCCTGTGCTTGGCACATGCCAGGCATTCCATAAGGGAGCAGCAAAGGTCTGCTGGTTGCATGCACGATTGTCTTGTGGCTGTAAGGACTTGCCTTGCCTTAATGGACTTGTTTCTTCCCCAGACTGTTAGACACTGAGTGCACTGAGGTCAAGACAAGGGTCCTACCCACCGTTTTGTGCTTCCTCACTGAGCATTTAGTGAGCTCTCAGCACATTTCTGTAGAACTGAATTCACCACTGATGGGACTGATCTACAGTCATCTCAGTTTAATGAAAAGGACCCACGGAGATAAACGCCAGGTGCCCGGCTCCCAAAAACCTGACGTCCCAGTGAATAAGGGTGGTGTGGTCTTCTGACATTTTGGGAGGAACAAAGGGGACAGCTAATATGGGACTGAAGTCTCCTTTGGGGTTTTCCTCTGGAGAAAAGAGAGTTTTCCCCTTTTACTGAAGATGCCAAATGAGGCCTGGCATGAAACATGGATTCATATGTTTTTTTGTGTGCAAACAATATATCCATTATAGAACAGTTTTATATTTCCTCATCTGACTTGAAAGGGTGGCGCTTTGTATAAACCACATTGTTTGAGCTGAAAATTGTATTCTACAGATTTCATTTTGATAAGAGAATTCTGGCTTTGTTGCTAACCAACATTTTAAGAAGTCACATAAAGAAGCAATGCCTTGAAAATGCATTTTCTTAGCATGCTAATTCTGGTAGGTATCACCATTCTCCACGGTTATTTAACTTGTTGCATCCAAAACGTTCTTTGTTTCACCAGAAGCATGCACTGGAAAAGGCAATGGTCTTGGCATAAATACCATTTCCCCTCTTTTGTGGTACCTTCTATGGGTGTGTCACACAGACTGTGTCAGTGACGTCAGGTCATCACCATCACCACCATCGCCATTGTCATCATCATCATCACCATCATCACCACCATCATATCATCATCATCATTCACAATCATTGAGATCTTTCTATGTGCCAGGCATCTTGCTAAGCAATCCATATGTGTTTTCTTGTATAATCCTCACAACAGAGCTTTAGGGGGCACATCCCGTTATTATCATCTCTATTTCACAGATGGGAAATGGAGCTCAGAGGGATTAAACAGCTCGCCCAAGGTTGATAAAGTCGCCTGGGCAATGCAAAGCCTATACTCTTGAGCACTGCACAATACACAATACAGAGATGAATGCCCCCCCCCATTCCCTGGGGGCTTTTGATCTTCCGAATTAGCTTTGAAAGACATCTTGGCATGATGGAAAGAGCATCCATGTTCAAGTCAGGCAGACCTCAGTCCTAGCCCCAAAGCATTATTATTTATCAGTTAAATGTCCTTGGGCAAGTTGTTTCATTTATCTGAGCTTCATTCTCCTTGTCCTTAAAAGGAAGTAAGAATAAATATTTGTAAAGTACTGAGCAAGTGCCTGCCATACAGTAGTTGCTCAGTAATAATATTTGAATAGTTATTGGTCACTCACCATGCTTGATAACTAAGAACTGAGACTTAATGCCAGACTAAGAACTTTATCTTCATAGATGAGCTCATGAGATCCTCAAAACAGCTCCACGAGATCAGTACTTTCATTTTACCTTCATTGTGAAGATGGATAAATTGTGGCTTAGAGAATTTAAGTTACTCAACAGATACTGATTTTGGGGTCAGATGAAGCTGCATGTGAAACATAACTCTTTCAATTAAACATTTCTTGGAGAAATCCCTTTATCGGTCTGAAGCTCAGTGGGCACACCTAATATATGGATTACCACCTCATTAGGGGGTGGTAGAAATGGAGTGACGTAGGATAGCTAATAGAGATGTTCATTTTTCTTCCCTTTTCTCTCATAGACTCCCTGCTGCATCACTTTCCTCCAAATTCTCATAATATGTTGGTTTCTCTTATGACCCGTGTTACCAAGCGCATGCACTATTGTGTACAACCTCCTAAGAGGTAGAGGCTCTGTCGTCTTTGTCTTTGGGTCCCTCGCCACATCTCCCACAGAAACTGGCTCATTGCAGGTATTAACAAACGAATGTGTAAATAAATGAAATAAATGAACGTGTGAATAAAGGAATAGGGTGGCTCCCCCCACGGGAGGCTCCATGTTGAGCCTTTGATGTGGTGTCATTAGAAGCTTCGTTTGAACTGTCAGCTTTGGCTCATCACAAGGGCAGCGCAGTGGACAGCAACCTGTCTCTTCTTTGCCACAGCTGTCCCCTTACAGCAAGGGGAAATTCTAGCCAGTTGCTCTCTGATATGAAAGCAGTCATAAAGCCTGGGAGTCCATGTGCCAGAGGAGAAATGATTCACAGTCATTGCACTGTGTAGGAAGGACGAACTGGGAGGCAAACTGCTAGCATGCTCCAGGGTTTGCCTCTCGGTAATGTGAGCTTTGCAGTCTGGCCAGGAGTGAGCTTTTTACCATAAACATTCAGGGCATGCTGCTTATGTTTTAAAAGTGACGTGTTTTAATTTCCAGCCAAAAATACTATATGTTTGGATTGCAGTTTCTCAAGTTGCTAAAAAATTATTCAGAGGAGATGAAAACCTGCCATGCGGTAGAGGAAGCAGCCTGATGTTTAATGCAAAGGCTAAATCAGTTCTCTGGGAAGCACAGCCTTCTCTTCGGGCTAGGCCGTGAAAGTGGACACTACACACCTAGGACATTTTCAGTATCCCATGAATTGGTGTCATCTATGGCCAACTTGGGTTCTTTAGGGCAAAAACATCAGAACAACTGGTTTTGAGTTGTTTTCATTTGTTAGGAGTGTAACAGAGAAAATAGGCTAGGATAAGCTGCAGCAACAAACAACTCCCAGAGTGTAATGTCTTATGGCAGCAAGTGGTATTTTCTTGCCCAACTACATGTTGCTTATGGGTCAATGAGAAGCTCTTCTTCATGTTTCCTCATAAGAGACCTTGCCAGCTTGATAGAGCAGCCGCCATCTTGAACGTTGCTAGTCCTCACCGCAGGGCAGAGTTCTGGATGACTCATGGTGGCTGCCAAACGGCTAAGTGCTCTGGCCCAGAAACAACATGTGTCATCTCTGCTGTCCACTTATTGACTGGGACCAGCCACTTGGCTACATCCAGCCTCAAGAAGCCAGGAAATGGCAATACTATCCTCTCTTGGAAGGAGAAGCTCATGTCAGCAAGCAGCACCAACAAGTTCCACGCTGGGTATTAGTGCACATGAAACCATTGAGAGAAGAGATGAGAGAAATCATAATCATATCTCAGGGGAAGAGAAAGCTTGACTCTTAGGTTTTTATAAAATCCATTCTGAGCAGGATACAAGATTTTTTCCCCCTCTCTCTCCTTTAACTTCTGAGGAATTGTTTATAAATTCTCTCTGTACTTGAAAAACAACTAAGCCATTAGAGTTGAGATAGATTCTCTGGTGTTTGTGTTTAAGTGTGTGTGTGTGTGTGTGTGTGTGTGTGTGTGTGTGTGGTGTGTGATACAGTATAGTGTAGACAGTAGGCCAGAGACAGAAAAGTGCTTTATTCTACTGTGTTATGAAACCTTCCCTGAGCCACCCAAGGGCTTAGAAGTTGTTGGGAAGGTGGAGAATGTGCAATGTTCATTCATTTCTCAGGCTTGGTCTTGAACAGGCTCAGTGTAGATCTTCTAAAACAGAATTCAACAGACCTTCTAGTTGGAAATTGCCTTCTTTCTTCAAGTATTTCAGTGGTGCTGGTTTTCAAGATGATTTCTAGGTTAGACTTTGAAGCAGGCAGGCTCATGCACTGTGCTCTCCCTTCTCAGGAAGAAGAGCTCCGAGGCCAGGTGACCTAAGAAATAATGACAGCGAAAAAAACCACAACCCCTCCCATCTGTCCCTACTTAAGCTCAAATTGGGTCCTCCCAACAAATCTCTACAATAGGTTGAGCATTATTGTCCTCATTCTTCAGAGGACATACCTGAGGCCTGGAGGGATAAGCTCATTTGCTCAAGGTTGCCTGATTAGTAAGGAGCCGAGTCAGGATTTAAACTGGACACGAGTGCCAGTGCTCTTTCCTTTGTGGTCTCCATAGGAACGAGATGCCTATGGTCCCAAGTTCACTGTTATGAGAAAAATTCATATGTTGAAGCCCTAACCCCTAATGGGATGGTATTAGGAGGTGGGGCCTTTGGAAAGAAATCAGATTTAGATAAATCCATGAGGCTAGAGCCCTCATAATGGGGTTAGTACCTAATAAGAGGAGGAGAGAGATCAGAGCCCTTTTCTCTCTTTACCCTGTAAGCACACAATGAGAAAGCATCTGTCTGTAAGCCAGGAAAAGAGCTCTCACTAGGAACTGAACCCACTAGGACCTTGATCTGGGACTTCGTAGTCTCCAGAACAACAAGAAAGAAATGTCTGCTCTTGAAGCCATTCAGTCCATGGTATCTTGTTATAATAGCCCGAGCAGACTAGGACATTCACAAAGTCATAAGCCTTATTAACAAGCTAAATCTTGGGTACATGTACCAGCTTTCGAGATAACCTCTATCCTCTTCATCCCGCGTTCTTCTATACTGAGATGCCAGTAAAAGTAACACTGGTCTTTATGTGCCTTCACCGACTAGTCCCCAGAGGAAGAGTAATTTATTTGATGGGCAAGTTTCAGAGAAAAAACTGCACATGCTCAGCTCAGCCATCTCTGTATTTTCTTGGATCCGTGTTCGGGGAGGACACATTCAGGACCTAGTACCAGGTAGGAAGTCTCCTGGGGGTAGGCCCTGCCCCGTGTGGCAGGCATATTGCGGTCAGCCCATTTACTGGATGGGTAAATTGATACCTGAAGTGAGGTGCTGGGAAGCCCACTGTGGCCATAAGTTTAAAGCCACATTCTTTAAATCACCTTCAAAGATGATATTTTGAAAATCCATCGGTGTCCCATGTCTTAGGTCTTGGTTGGTTCCGAACTTCATTAGGGAAAGACAGAAAAGGGTGGGGATTCATAATCATTCCAAAAATCTGACTTAAGAAAATGATCAGTCACATATGAATGGATGAAGGTTAGTGTTGGATTCCCCAGACCTTCTGTTTTCTTGCTTTCTTAAGATTGAAAAATGCTGGCTGATTTCCAGGGCTCTGGGAAAAGGCCTGTGTTTTGTTTATGTCTGAATTCCTCATGCTTAATACAGTTTCTGGTCTGTAATAGTCCCATAATAAGTGTTTGTGGAATAAATAAAGTCCACTGTTGGCTCAAGAGGCTAGGTCAGGGCAATGGACAGAGAACATGAGCTGGCTTGGAAATCTTGACACCTGGGTTTTGGAGACTTGACAAGAGACTAAGACAGCAGCTCTTACGCTCACTCTATGTGCAAGGAGCCACGAAGACCCAACACACAAACAGGCCCTGGTGACAGGCCCGACCCATGCAGGTTTGGCTCAAGTTCAGGCCTATCCTGGTTGGGGGTGGGGGACTCCTTATCAAACAAAGAAACCTTGGTCCAGGGCCCTATTCTGGTCTTGTCAGTAGAGCTGCATCTGGGGCCTGAAGCATGATTCTCCCCACAAAGTCTCTGTCTGATGGGTCCTGGGATTCACGTGACCTGGCCTACCAGGCCTGAAGCCCAAGACTCTCTGGTCAAAGACCTAATTCCTAAAGAAATCTAAAAAATGCGCATCTGTATTTGTTTGAATGCATCCATGCACATTCCGTGCGCATGTGAAAGACATGCATGTATGAACTATGTCAGCATGTTTTTTCATCCTTCCCTGCAAATCTAAGCCTGTAGGCTTCACTTTTCTTAAAAGTGGTGGCCGTGTTGGGTTTGTGCACAGGATCTGGCATTTGATTAGACTCGGTTCCCAGCTACACATACACACATGTGCATGCATTTCCCTAGCCTATAGCACTCTGGGGTTTTTAGATGCAATCCCATTAGGAGTAATTAACTCGTCCTTCACTGGCTCTGGCGTTGGCCTCTTATTTTAGGATTCCTTGCCTCTTGATTATCCCCAATCCCTCAAATTATTTCTGGATGCCTTACATGTGCCCAAGAACAAATTTTGTCACTTTATTATGGTGTCCATCTGTCTCTTCCCTCCCTGCTGTCCACTGCTAAAGGGGTTGGTGACTGAAGCTTTCTGAGCTCAGAGCAGAGTGCCTGACATATAATAGGCACAGTAGGGTTCTCCCAAGAACCAGAACCCATAGTTGGGTATTCATATATATTAGAAATATATTCATTTCTTCTAAAAAAGATTTATTATAAGAAATTGCCCATGTTACTAAGAAAGCTGAGAAGTCTCCTGAGACCTGTGGGTGGCAAGCTGGGGAGACCCAGGAGAGCCAGCAGTAAAAGTTGCAGTCTGAAGGCAAAAGACCAAAGTCCAGCTCAAGCAGGCAGGCAGGTGAAATTCCCTCTCACTCAGCCTTTTTTGTTCTACTCAGATGATTGGAGGAGGCCCTCCCATTTTAGGGAGGGCAATTTGCTTTGCTCATTCCCCCAAACACCCTCATAGACATACCGGGGATAATATTTGACCAAGTGGAGACACCTGAGTGGCTCAGCATTTGCGTGTCTGTCTGCCTTTCGCCCAGGGCGAGATCCTAGGATCTGGGATCGAGTCCCACATCGGGCTCCTTGCAGAGAGCCTGCTTCCCCCTCTGCCTGTGTCTCTGCTTCTCTCTCTCTCTCTCTCTCTCTCTCTCTCTCTCTCTCTGTCTCTCATGAATAAATAAACTCTTTGGGAAAAAAAGGAAAAAACCTATTTGATCAAGTGTCTGGGCACCTGGTGGCCCAGTCAACTTGACACATAAAATTAATAGTCACAATAGGCAGTCGGTAAATATCATTTAATTAATTAACTAGTTAATATATTAAGGAGTGAAAATATTGCTCCAAGGTCATTTATCACCACAGGTGCTGCTGATGGCCCTAACATTGTGCTGGACCAGCCTCACACCGTCCAGAAGCTGATAAGGGGAGGGGGATAGTCTCTCCCTGCCAGTCTCATATCAGAGCATATAGGCCAGCTGGGTGGTTTGTGACGAGCCCTCAGAGGGCTGCCCTGGGCTCCCACCGCCTCACTTAGACCCTCTCCGCACACGGTGCTAGCTTTCTGGTACTGCCCATCCCTCTGGGACTAAAACCTTCAGGGATGAGGCCTGGTTGGGCCCACAGATACAAGCCTGGCCCAGAGACACTGTCCTCCAGAATCCCCTCCCCTCCCCCCACCCCACCCCTCCTTGCCGATCCATCCCCTGCGGGGCTCTGTAATGAGCCCCTTCCACATTACACTTGTGCTGACCCCCCTGCCAAGCTTTCCATAGACACATGTGGAACATGTGAACCCAACACCAGCGAGTCCTTCGGCCTCCAGATCATTTTGCCTGATACTTATGTCCGCATTTGCTTCAGCACTCCCGAGGTATTTGTGGGCTCTCATCGGAAACCACACCATCAGGCATGCGGGGCTGTTCCCCAGCCTCCAGAAATGGGGGTGAGGTGCTATAGACCAGATGCTTGTGAGCCCCCCAAATTCATAGGTTGAAACCCACCCCCCAATGTGGTGGTATTTGGAGGTGGGCCTTGGAGGAGATTAGATTAGTGGGATTAGATTCCCTAAAGGGGAAACTCCAGGGAGTTCCCTCGCCCTGTCCACCATGTGAAGGGCGACAGGCCGTCTAGGAACCAGGAGGCAGGCTCTCAGTGGACTCTAAATCCCCTGGTGCCTTGATCTTGGACTTCCCAGCCTCCAAACCAGGAGAAATAAATTTCTGTTGTTTTTACACCACTCAGTCCGTGGTATTTTGTTACAGCAGCACCACCTGAGACAGGGTGTTCCTCTGAAGGATGACGCTCTGGCCCATGACAGAAAGAGGCAGGATCTGGGGCCTCTGGGGATCCTTTAGCGCTCCCTGTACCTCAAGGCTTGAGTTTACTTTCCATCTTCACCACGTGCTAAATCTTTGAACCTCTGTTTACGTGTGTCCAGAGTAGGGATGCTTGGTCCTGCCTAAGATAGCACGTCTCATTGCTAACTAGCCCTGGCACTAATACCAGCAGTCCCGCTATGATAATAAGAATTATTCTCAATAGCATTTGTAGAGCACTCCTATATGCCAAGTGCTAAGCACTTGACATGGGTTATCTCATTTAAACCTCTCAAGAACTCTGAAATAGATGCTTTTATTATTCCTATTTTGTCCCTTGTCCCTATGGACAAGGAAGCTGATGCACAGAGAGGTTACGTAACAGCTGTGTGGTGATTCAAGTTGAGACGGTCTGGCTCCAAGGCCTGAGCATTAAAATGTGTTATTTGCGTTCTCTCTCTCTCTCCTCTCTCTTTCTTCCACCTCTCAGTTCTAGGTTTGCTCTTTTAAACCCCAGAGGCAGCAAATTGAACACCAATAAAAAATAAATTTACAAAAATAAATAAATAAATAAAAATAAACCCCATAGGCCAATCTTCTCGTTCTTTCCCATGACACTTTTCAGAGTTTTACAAACAGCAGTCATTTCCCCAGATCAATCACTTTTTCGTTTTTAAGAGCTTCAGCCCAGAACCTTCCTCTATTCTTCCCAGACGTGGCTTCCACGACTCCCCGTCAAACTTGTCATCCTCTTATAGGGCTCTCGCTGCTTGTGCCCCTTTCAAATGTAGTGTCCAAAGGTGAGTAGAGGCTCAGGTGACAGATAGGAACAGGACTCTCCCACCCCTTATGTGGGACACTGGGAGACTTGTGTTAATACAGCCTAGGAGCATCTGGGAACCCACATCTAGAATGCAGGCTCATTCTTAGCTCCAAGTCCGTGAAAATCCCCACTGGGAATTTTCTCATTGGCTATGGCTGCTAAGACTCTACTCCCCTGTCTTGTACTTGAGCACTTGTCTTTTTGCAACCTGAGAGCCAGACCTGACAATGGTGTCTATTAAGAATCTTCAACAATGACAGTCCCACTAGGGATTAGACTCACAAATCACAGCAAAGCTTTCCCAGACATCCTGTTTGGAAGCGAATGGTAGTTTTGCACTGGCTTTAGTTGGCAAAGTCATTGGCTTTGTCAATCTCATAAAGCAAAGAGATGCAGAGGAAAAAGATGAGATTTGGAGTCAGAAGACCCGAGTTCTGGTCCCAGGTTTGAGCCGGTTAAACTAGTGACATTTGGCAGGATGCTTCACCTCTCTCTCTACTGGCACATGACCCCATTAACAGGTTAAATTTGCAGGGTTTCGAGATGCACAAACCCTGTACCTAACTCCTGGGATTGAATCCTGACTCTCGTACTCATAAGCTGTGTGACCTCAGGCAGATTAGCTAATCTTTCTTTTACTTGGTATCCCCCTCATCAAAGTGGGAATACTATTAGCAACTACGTAAGAGCTGTTTTGAGGATCAGCAGAGTTAACAGATGTAAAGCACCGGATCATTACCTGGTATGTAGGATAAGCAGCATTAAATCACCGCTTATGTTTATTATTTCACGACAATAATAATAGCACAGTAATTGTGCAAGATAAAAGTTCAGTGAGAGTGAACTGTTTTCTGTGTCCATATACTTGTTTATTTATTTAAATTAAATAACTCAACGTATATGTAATAGGACATGTGACATAACGTATGACCAGAAAACATGAGTCCAATTCTGGGAGTTACACATAAAAAACAAAAACCCCAAAAGCTATTTAGAAGCATAGGTGATTGATCAGAGTCACTTTTGTTTGGGTTTTTCCCCTGCTCACACCTCTCCCTCACTAGGTAAGATTTGCGGTACTGAAGCAGTGAGGAGGGGCAGAGAGCAAGGGCTTTAAGCCTTGGGGCTTGATCCCCCAAGAGGTCTTTGGGGGAGACGAGAATATAGAGAGCTATTGCCTTGCCAGGGCAGAGCTTAGGGAAGGCAAGTCTTGTGGGATTTTCATGCATGGGGGGGAGCAGTTGGCAAGGTGTTGGTGCAGAGAGACAGGAGAGAGGAGGGCTGAGGGAGCCTCCCAGAATTCCCCTTGCTCCAGCAGGGCATCTGGAAGACATTGGGACAGCTGGCCTTGGGGGGCTTGTGGTCCAGGCAAGGAGTGTGCAAAAGTGTGGACAGGATGTGACAATGGCCAACCAGAGACCTCCCGCCTATGGATGGCTTGACAGTTTGCAAGCCCCCAGTACCTGATTTGAACACGATTATACTTCTGCCACAAAGGGGGATAGAGCTGGGACTAGAGGTTGAACTCACTAATAGGAAAATTAAGAAAATAGCATCTCTCAAGTACCTGAGTTTGTTAAGTGAAATGTATACTACTAGTGTGCTCAGTGTGAGCAAAAAGGTTAGAAAATGCTGGCAAATCAAAAAAGAAAAAAATAATTTAAACCACCCATGATTCAAAATAATTTAAATCACCCACAAACTGCTAATATTTACACACGCACACACACACACGCACACACACATGCACACACACACTGATCAGATACCTAGAAGGTCCAGAATCTGACTTATTTTACATTAACAATATTTCTAGGATTTAGATTCTTGACTTCAAAGGAACATGGTAATTGAAAAATATATTAGGGTGGAAGATACAGTATACAGTGTGTGGTAAGAACTAAATGCAAAGAACTTTTTTTTAAAGAACTTTTGATTTAATATAATTATGTCCTGTGACCGTATTGAAGTATTGATTGCAAATACCATCGTGTTGTATCTGCTGAAAATGTCTCTTTTTACCTGAAAATGGAAAAACAATTACATAAAGCCTACGTACTTAGTCATGTAAATGCAATACTGCATGTTCTTATGAATTTTCACACTAAAAATCAGAATTAGCAACATATTCTTGAGAACATCCTATGATGATAAAAATGTACATTATGTTTTTATTTGCTGGGAAATCCTTCCTGACCTCTGGGTGGAGTTGTGGCAAAAATCACTTGTCAGCAGGATTTGCTGTAACAACTTTTGAGAAACCGCAGCTCTTTTGAAAAGCCCCTTCTGTGGTAGCCCCTTGCTCCTGGGACACTTTCCTTTCACATTTCCTGCCACTTGGATCTGGAGACCCTTCAACAGGGTGCTAAGGGACCCTCGTCCCAGAAGACAGGATCCTCACCACACTAAGTGGCTTCTTTCCATCTACCTGTGGTGACCTGCTCCGCCCCGTCCAAGCTAGCCTGTCGCATACAGGCCACTCACCAGTCTCCAGGCACCAGTAACTTGCTCATTCATTATTACAGCAGGAGGATTTTAAAAGGTGATCGTAAAATTGTAAAAGAAAAAAAAAAACAAAAACAAAAAGCCTTTTAAAATGAAACCTTCTGGGGATCCCTGGGTGGCGCAGCGGTTTAGCGCCTGCCTTTGGCCCAGGGCGCGATCCTGGAGACCCGGGATCGAATCCCACGTCGGGCTCCCGGTGCACGGAGCCTGCTTCTCCCTCTGCCTATGTCTCTGCCTCTCTCTCTCTCTCTCTCTCTGTGACTATCATAAATAAAAAAAAAATTAAAAAAAAAGATTAAAAAAAAAAGAAAAAAAAAGAAAATGAAACCTTCTGTTCTAAGATTGTAGATCGTTCAGTGTTTAGATGCTTCCAGTTTTAGACTCACAGATAACATATGTTTTACCATCTCTAATATATGTGTATCATAGAGAATACATATATTTTTTCTTTTGTAAACTGATTTTATAACTAAAGAGTATAGCATCCATTTTTTAAAAATATAGCAATATTGTCTTTCTAACTGGTCGCATGGGACTCCATTTATATGAAACCACCAGAGTTTATTTAACCAATCACCTACTGTTGAATATTGTTTCCAGTTCTCATTACCCCCCACCCCCAATTGCAATGAATATCCCTGAACATGTGACTTTGCATGCTATTTGGATTATTTGCTTAGATAACATTTTAAGAAGAGAAGTGGAGGAACCAAATGGTATGTATATTTAAAAAATTATGCTACTTATTGCTAAATTGTCCCTCAGAGGAGTGATAGCAATTTGCACTTAATCCAGCAGGGCATGAGAGTATTTCCTTTTTTCTTTGTTTTTCTTTCTTTTTTTTTTTAGATACAATTTTACTTTTATTTATTATTTTTTTAAAGTTCTTATTTTAATCACCCAGTGCTCATCCCAAGCGTACTCCTTAATCCCCGTTACCTGTTTCACTCATCCCCGCCCCCCTCCGGTAACCAACAGTTCATTCTCTATAGCTAAGAGTTTGTTTCTTGGTTTGTGTCTCTGTCTCTCTTTTTCCCCTCTTTGCTCATTTGTTTTGTTTCTTAAGTTCCACATATGAATGAAATCACAAATTTGACTTTCTCTAACCGGCTAGCTTCACTGAACATTGTACTCTCTACTCCATTCATGTCATTGCAAATGGCAAGATTTCATTCATTTTTATGACTGATAGTCTGATATATTGAGATTATATATATATATATAATATTATATATGTATATAGTCTGTCAATGGACACGGGCTGCTTCCACAGTTTAGCTATTGTAAATAATGCTGCTATAAACATAAGGGGGCATGTATCCCTTTGAATTGGTGTTTTTGTATTCTTTGGCCAAATACCCAGTAGGGCAATTGCTGGGTCGTAGGGTAGCTCTATTTTTGACTTTTTGAGGAACCTCCATACTCTTTTCCAGAGTGGCTGCACCAGCTTGCATTCCCAACAGCAGTGCACGAGGGCTCCCCTTTCTCTGCATCCTCACCAACAACACCTCCTGTGTTTCTTGTGTTGTAGACTTTAGCCATTCTGACAGGTGTGAGGTGGTCAATCTCATTGTAGTTTTGATTTGCGTGTCCCTGATGATCAGTGATGTTGAGCATCTTCTTATGTGTCTGCTGGCCATCTGGATGTCTTCTTTGGAGAAATGTCTGTTCGTATCTTCTGAGACATTTTTAATTGGATTATTTGTTTTTTGGGTGTTGAGTTTTATAAGTCCTTTATATGTTTTGGATACTAACCCTTTATCAGATATGTCATTTGCAAATATCTTCTCCAGAATACTGTAGGCTGCCTTTTAGGTTTGTTGCTTGTTTGAGTGTGAGTTTCCATCCACCTTCCCCAATCCTGAGTGCTGCTATTCCTTCTACTCCTTGCTGCGTTGATAGGGAAACATCAAGGTATGACACTCTTGATATAAATTTGTGTTTATTAACTTCTCTTTCTTCTAGCTTAAGAAATGTCTCCTTGTGTCTTTAGCTCATTTCTTTTCAATAGGCACGCTACTTATTTTAATTTATACAAATGTATGGATATATGCTTCTTAATTGTCAAATGGGTTTCAAATGTTTTCTGGTTTGTTGTATATTCTTTAGTTGTATTTATATTGTGTTTTTGAGATTTTAAATTCTTTTTTTTTAATTAATTAATTATTTATTTATGATAGTCACACACACAGAGAGAGAGAGAGAGGCAGAGACACAGGCAGAGGGAGAAGCAGGCTCCATGCACTGGGAGCCCGACGTGGGATTCGATCCCGGGTCTCCAGGATCGCGCCCTGGGCCAAAGGCAGGCGCCAAACCGCTGCGCCACCCAGGGATCCCGAGATTTTAAATTCTTTTAAAGAATTTTATTAGCTAAAACTTTACTATTTTTTTCACTTATAAATTTGGGGGCAGTTTTGTCATATTTACTTGACAAATATATAAAAAGTTTAGAATGATAACTCTGAGCTTCATAAACTTCAACCTCTCCTAAACACTGTGTACCTTAGTTAGGATGTTCTCATTTACAATGAAGTAAACTGACTTGCATGTTAAAGAGGATCCCTTGACTCACATAAGTGAGAAACCAATGGGTAGGTCGCGTAGGCTCCAGAGCTCCACTTCTGTTTCTCAGCTTTTCCCTCACCTCTGTACTCTTCCATGTGTTGGTTCCATTCTCAAGCTGGCTTTCCTCCCCATTGCAAGATGAAAGCCAAGAGAACAGGTGTCTCACTCTTTCTTGCTTATATTTCCAAAGGAAGAAAGAATGACCCTCCTCGCAATGACCAAGGAGAGTCCTAGAGTTTCTCTCTGATTAGATCACCTGAACCAATCTGTGCATACCTGTGAGTGACATGTGCTGATTGGCTGAAGTCTGGTATATGAACCAATCACCATGGAAGGGGATAGGTGATCCAGATTAACTTAGACCAATCACCCTTGGAGATAAGGGTGGAGTCAAATCTCAGGCTATTTCACAATGGAGGATGGGTGGGCTAGATGTTGGAGTGATGATTGTGATGTCTACTTAGTTTGATTCTCCACCCTGGGTGGAGATTGGATATGATTTAGTTATAGGGACCATGGGTTTTGGAGTCAGGCAAACCTAGGTTTGAATCCTGGCTTTATCCAACTTTGACTTCAGGGGTGATAATGCTAACTCCAGTAAGTGTTGTTAAGAGGAGATAAAGATCTTGGGTATGGAAGCCCTGGACAGCGTGCCTGACCCAATGTAATAGCTTTAAAATGGCAGCTATTGACAATGTCCACACTAGCCAAACTATGGAAGGATCTCAGATATTCACCAACAGATGAATCGATAAAGAAGATGTGGTATATGTATATACAATGGAATATTACTCATCCATCAAAAGTTAAAATCTTACCATTCGCAACAACATGGATGAACTAGAGGGTATTATGCTAAGCAAAATAAGTCAATCAGAGAAAGACAACTATCATATGACTTCACTCATATGTGGAATTTAAGAAACAAAACAGAGGATCATGGGGAAGGGAGGGGAAAATAAAATGAGACGAAATCAGAGAGACAGAGAGAGACAAACCGTAAGAGACTCTTCACTATAAGAAACAAACTGAGGGTCGCTGGAGGGGAGATGGGTGGGGGAGGAGATAACTGGGTGATGGGCATTAAACAGGGCACCTGATATAATGAGCGCTGGGTGTTATACGCAGCTGATGAATCTCTGACCTCTACCTCTGAAACTAATAATACAATATATGTTAATTAATTGAATTTAAATAAAATAAAAATTAAAAAAAAATAGCAGCTAACAACATTTTTGTTTCCTGATTGCCACCAGGTTGAGGGCAGAGAATGAGTACATCTATGAGGCCTCAGAACTCAGGTGCTTGGCATGGAGTAGGTCTGTAGAAAAATGAGTGTTTGATTAATGGGTCAACAGGTGTAACTTCTCTTACTTGGGAGGCCGCCACCAACAGAACCCTTCTGTCTCAGGTGTTGTGACCCCCGTGCTGTTTCATAGTGGAGGGTCCTTCAAGGTTCTATGTCCTTAGAGGTTACAGGAAAAACAGCTCTGGGTGTGAGTAGACTCCTATACAGGGAATGGGTGTAATAACATCCACCTCACAAGGTTATGGTGGAGAGTGAATGAATTAATACAAGTAAAGGGCTTACAACAGTGCCGGGCTCATGGTGGTGAGCCCGGAGGAAGGGCTAACCATTCATGTCATCACCAAGGGGCAATGGTCATTAAGGACAGACTCAAGCCTGGGTTCAAATCTCTGATCTGCCACATTCTGTCCACAAGACTTTGAGCAAATCACTTAATCCCCATGTGCCTCCATTTTAGAATCCTTAAAATCAAGGTAATGAGAATAAGATCTATCTCACAGGGTTATGAAAATTAAATGAGTGAAGATGTCTAAAGCAATTCAAAGGGTGCATCTAGTAAACGCTACACATTTAAAACATTTTTTTACTACTAAAATTGTTTTTCTAAGTATAGCTACCTTGGAAGTGTTCTCCCCAGGGATTAAAGTGCCTCTGGTAACCAAGGCCTGTTGAGTGAAGGAGAGCCCTCATTATGTGAGGCTCAGGGGACTGACCGCGTGGGCCGGATGCTCCCCACCTGCTCTGGGTTTCCAGGATGGAGTCTGAGCCGTCACACGTGAGTCCCGATTTGCCATCAGTGTTGCTCGGATAGTTTCTCTCTCTCCTTCATGTCTCATCCACCCAGTTGCAAAAGAGTTAGTTGAAGCCAAGGTTTCTTTCAGCCCACCAGGCCGCAAGGCTGTGGCCAAGTTCCCTCCAGGGAAATCGACTGTGGAACACAGGCTGGGGGTGAGCCAAGTCCTAATGCGGTGTCCTTTGAAGGCGAGCCCAGCTTCACCATTTCAAATGCAATATGCTTATTGCTGGTCTGATTTTTATTGGGAAAAAGCAGTGGTGTACTTTCCAGGTCCCTGGGGTCTGAATTAAAATAAAGGAAGTACTTTAAAAAATCAAATCCAAATAGCAGGACTTGGAAGCATGCTGTTAAGCAAGGGTATCACAGACCTCAGAAGCTGCTTCCACACCAGGCCCTGAGACAAAGCCCTGAGGTAATTGCATTCGGAGTTCCCAAAGGCATTGGTAATGGGGGCAAGCTTCTTCTAGAGTCCTGTCTGCATAGCAAAGCAGATCAATTACAAAAGCTACAGCTTATGGGGTACCTACCAAGTGCCGAGTCCTGTGCCGTATAATACACGTGGGTAAGACGGCCACTGTCTTCATTTTGTAGATGAGGAAACTGAAGATCAGCTTTTTTTTTTTTTTTTAACCAAACAAAATCTTTCCTATATTTACACAAGCAGTAGGTGGCAGAGGTGAGATCTGATCCCAGGGAACTTTTTTTTTTATATATACCAAAATCTATGTGCTTTCCATTAGGCTAGAGTTTTTCAGATTGCCAACTGAGACACAGTAGAGAATCATGAAATCACTTCAGTGGGTTGCAACCAGAGTTGTAAAAAAAAATGAAATAGAGTAGAATGGAAAATACAACCAGCACTGCACGGGTAAATATAATTAGCATTTAGGGGCACCAGGGTGGCTCATTTGGTTAGGTGTTCAACTCTTGATCTCTACTCAGGTCTTGATCTCACAGTCATGAGTTTGAGCCCCATGTTGGGCTCCACACTGGGTATGGAACCTACTTAAAAAAAAAAGATAATTAGTGTTTAATGAAAGACACACACACACAAACATATGTGTGTAGATACATACATGTGCATAACTATAACATATATGTATGTTCTGGGTGATGATCCCAAAAAGATTTGCTATCGTGGGCCACAGTCAAAAACTTTGAGAAAACCACGGCTCTAGGACATAACTGCTTTCCAGGTAGGAAGAGCTAACATTTCCTATGATTTTGCTGTGTTTTTGGAATATTTTTACATACATGGGCATAATGCAATACTACAAGGCAGGCACTCTTGCATCATTTCCTGTTTGCAGATGAGAAGGCTGGGGTTCACAGAGATTAGTCTGCCAAAAGTCACAAAGTCAACAAGCAGCAAAACCTGAATTTGAACTGGATTGTCTGGTGTTTGCATGCCAAGGAGGCCTCTTGGCCAGCAGCACGACACAGACAAGATGACAGGTCCCGGGAAGTCTGATGCCCATTGGAGCAGCTGGCTCTGTTACCATGTTCTATGGTCTCCATCTCTTACCTCTCTCTGTTTTCATTAGCGGAACAGGCTTGCAGATCTCTATTGAATCCGTAGCTTCAAATTTCTCTCATCCTCCTATATTTTAAATTAATTAACCTCCTAATTATTTAGACATTCATTCACCAACTTGTGTGCAATTCAAATCTATTACACTTCAGGGGATGTGTCTATATCGTGTGTATTCTGCTGCGAATCCCACGCGGTCAGAAGAGAAGTGGAGGGGGAGATTTGTAGAATCAATTTTTAAAAATTCCAATGCATTTCTGAGGCATCTGAAGTGTTGATGAGATAGCCGGGGTTCTTGGGTGCTTGACTTTTAAATTCACATTTCTGAAAAGCGAGATACAAAATTGATTATACAGTATGATCTCAACTGTGTTAAAAATGTATATAGAAAGGATTGGAAGGAGGTGGAAGAGGTGGTTGCCTCTGAGTGGTGGGGTGATGGGTGATCTGATTTTCTACTTTCGCTTTTTTCTCCCCTTCTCATCTCTTGCAATTGCGAAGGAGCATGGCTTTAAAAATTCACCAAATTAAAACTTAATTTCCTAGGTAGAACATGGAGTTGTATGTAGTTTTAAGAAATGAGTGTAGTTTATAAGTCCAATGTATCGTGCTTTTGGTACAAATTAGGAAGCATCAGAGCAGCTCCCCAGTAGGGTTCAAGGCACGGCGTGTGGCATGGCGTGTGACATGGTGATGCTGCCCATGTGGCTGCTACCTACACTTTTCCTATGGCCCCACTGATTTGAGGGGCAGCTAGGCCAGAGCTTAGATCCTATACCTGACAGTCCCATGGCTAGGGTTAGGACCAGCTACTCCAGAGCAAGCCATTATGGTATCTGACTTCCCACCACGTGGTGCCCTTGCCCCAAGGCTGACCTCTTATCCTGTTCATCTTTGTATTTTTTAAGGCCATGTGTGGGACCTGGCCCAAGAGGGGCAATAGATATTTGAGGAATGAATGTATGTGTTCTTCAACATCTATAGTGAGCACTCATTTGAGGCTCAGGTCAATTTAGAAAGATGTTGTGGGTCTGATTTCTGTATTTATTTTCAATGGGATTGAGTAACTCAGGAAAATAAGAGAGTAGCTTCTTCCAGTGGTTCTCCCAAGCTGCCTTTTGGGGAGATGCCAGTCTCCCTCCAGACCAATGGGCAGGAGGCAGAGTAATGGGGTAGTTAAGCAAATGGACTTTGGACTTAGAATGTCTTTGGTTTCCTAATTTTAAAAAAGGTACTAGTGCTTTACTACCAAGGGTTGGTTAGAAGTTTAAATGAGATAAAGCATGGGAATCTTTTAGAGCAATGCCTGGTACAGCTAAGTGCTCAAAAAATTGTGGATGATGATGATGATGATGAGAATGATGATAATGGTGGCCAGATGATTTCTGGGGGTTTGATGCTGTGATTGGCAGGGCCTGAGTCCCCCCTATGGTGGAGGTGGTGATGACACCTCAGCCCAATGGACTGAGAATTGAGGAGGAGTGGCTTTCTGGGGAAAACCAGCAGGGCCACACCTGAAGATGGATGAAATGGTTGTGGGGGTGGGGATGGGGCTGGGGATTGGATATGCAAGTTCATTCTTGTGGAAAGAAGAGAACATGGAATTTCAAAGCAGCAGCAGATCAATCTTTGAGTTCCCACTCTTCCATGTCCTGCCTAAGTGAGTCACTTAGAATTCTGATCCTCGGTACCTTCTGATTGGGCTCCTCATCCACCAGTGGCCCCGCCTTCTAGAGTCTTCACTCTGATTCCTTACCCTGGTATACAAGGCTTTTCCCCATCTGAGCCTGGGTCTCCCTCCTTCACATGGAGTCAATTTCAATTCCCATAATGTTTCTTGAATTTCACACCCCTGTGTCTTTGTATACACTGGTTCTTTCAACTAGAATTCATATTTACTCTTTGTACACTAGAAGTCCCTGCTCTTTCTTTGAGGTAATTAATGATGCTTCACACTTATTGAGGACTTGCTATATGCCAGGTGTGCTTTTAAGCACTTTGCATAGGTTATGTATTTAATACTCACAGCCAAACTAGGAGCTAGGTATTATTGTTACCCTTATTTTATTGATGGGGAAACTGAGGCAAAGATCATTTAAGTAATTTGCCCAAGTTCACACAACTAGTAGGCTACAGAACTGAGTCTCAAACCCATATAATATAGCTGTAGAATGTCCACTTTAGCACCAACTGCACTGCCTGGCTGGCTTTAAAACATTGTTGAAAGTCAAGGCCAGTCACAGGAGACCCCCATTTGGCTCCCAGACCCTCCATCAGAAGGGAGCAACAAATTTCAATTATTTACCTTAACTCTGAGTGAAAACTTCCATCCAACGGCAGCAATACATCGACTGAACTGAAAGAGGATCATGTTTGTCATGCAGCCTTGTCTGCTTGGACTGTCCTACCTGAAATGCACAATGAGTCAATATATTTTCATAATCTTGGAATTATCTTGTGGTAAGCACATTGCATTATATCACAAATGCATTACAATCAGATGTTAAGTTCAAACACCTCAAATATACCAGAATTCTGTAACTTTGAATTTATATATTGATTTTACTATACCATAGCCTTAAAAATAGAAGTGATGTGGGCCTTTGGGACTCTGGGAGAGCCCTGTTTAAATGACCTCCTGCCCTAGATTCTCTGCCTTACTCATTCCTTTTCACCACAATAGCAAGGTGGGCATTTCTAAGTTGCTACTTAACATGTCATATTGGGCTTGATTATCTGGAGTGCCTAAGGATGTAGACTTGACAAACAGAATGCTTGGGTTCAAATCCTGCCTTTGACATTTACTAGCTGAGAGAATGGGGAAGGTAGTTAACCTTTCCGGACCTCAGTTTTATTATCAGTAAAATAAGGATGATTGCCATGCCTACTTCATAAAACTGTTGTGAGGATTAAACGAGTTATTGCTAATGAGGTGCTCAGGTGGTGCCTGGCATATAGAAGAGCTCAGACAAGTTAGCTGTTATTAGGACGAGCATGATGATGTCTGCTTTTCTCTCTTGGAGTTGTACATTTTGAAAGCAAGAGCTGCATTTTATTTTTCTCTGTATCCACAGAGCTTCCCAAGAGTTGGGCCCAGAATAGGTGCTCCCAAAATGTCTGTGAAAGAAATGAATGAATACCTCTGTAAAAGTGGGCCAACTGTACCTAGCCCCCAGTGTTATGGGGAAGATCAAAAGAAAGAAACCATATTGAAATACCCTATAAATTGTTAAGTATGGGAAGGATGTTCCTTTCCTCTCTTATTCCATCTTTTTTCCATTCTTCCAGGCCCAGGCCTCCTTGACAATTGTAATTACCTAATTCACAGGGCTGCAAAGGGACAGCACTGGATGGTCAGGACAAGCAGGCAAGTATGACCAACCACTGCCAGGCGGTCAGGTACTAACCAACCATTGCCAATCAGGTGGGTGCTGACTAATCACTACCAGGCGGGCAGGAGCTGGCCAATCTCTAGCCTGGGTGGATTATTCTGATGAGTTATTAGTGCAAATGGATGCTGACCAGTGCCTTTGAGATGAGGGCATCTGAAGCAGTGAGACCCAGACTCAGACCTGCCTATGACTCACTTGGTGCCTCCAGGGAGGCCCAGGCCCTGTGCTCAGGACCTGGAGACCCCCAGGAGTGAAGGGACCTGGTTTCCCCTCAGCCTGGGGCTTGGCCATACTTGAGTTGAGGTTGCCTCTAAGGAGGAGGGGTTGCCAAGGAGACTGGCATTCTCTTACCCAGTGTGACTTGTGGGAGTTATCACCCTGCTTCATCTTCATTAAAAGCCTAATTTTGTCACAGTGTCACTGACACTCCCATTCCTCTTCTGTTTATGGCATCTTGGGCTTCCCCTGCCCAAGAAGGGAGCTAGAAATCACCAGATTGTTTGGTCCTGTTTAGCCCAGAACCGAGTTCTCTGTGGAGGTGAATCCCTGTTAGATCTGGTCCTGATCCATGATGTGCTGGAGCCGGGAGGGGCTAGAGGAGCATGGGTTAGCCTTCACTGTGGACCATGAATTCCTGGGGTGCTTGTTTATTGTACCCTCTTGAGTTATGTTTCTTTTTTTTTTTTTAAAGATTTTATTTATTTGAAAGAGAGAGAATGAGAGAGAAAATGAGAAGGGGAGGCTCAGAGGGAGAAGCAGACTCCCTGCTAAGCAAGTAGCCCAGTGCAGGGTTTGATCCTGGGACCCCGGGATTATGACCAGAACCAAAGGCAGAGGCTTGACTGACTGAGCCACCCAGGCGCCCCTTGAGCTATGTTTCTAACTATATCTGTCTGCCTCCTCTTACCTGCTCTTCCTCTCATGGTGGGTGGTGTTCACAGCTCCATTTTCTTTGTCCTGGAGACAGTGCCAGCAGGGATCCACCGCTGGCATCAGATCCTGCTTAGGAAACAAACCTGTGAGATCCCACCAGCTCTGATAAACCTGGTTGGGTTGGAGGGTACTTGTGGCCCCCCTGTGGCTTGGGAAAAGTCTGTTTCAATTTGTGACCTCCCTTCTGACTTGCCCCCCCACACACAACATCTTGTTTCGTTTGTTAGTTTATTCAAATCTCAGAGAATTGTTTGGAATAGTTTATCCCTTGGGCTACTGGTTCTGAGAACCCACTGCAAGCCTGGGGTGGGCACTCAGCTTGAGAGGGTAAAGGGGACAGACTGCCCCTGCGGGCCTGGAGGCTGCTGTCTAGAGAGAGAGACGGTGACAACACACAGGTTCTAGCAAAGAGCTAGAGGAACAAATAGTTTGTTAGGAGAATCCCGGACAGAGTGACTATTGCGGAAGAAAGAGCTAGAAGTCGGGGAGACTGTGCAGGGAAAGACATCTGTGAACTACACTTTGAAAGACAAGGAGAATTTGAATAAGAAAAGAATGGGAAGTAGAGCTTATCAGAATAATAATTTTTAAAAACAGGAAGAAGGGGTGCCTGGGTGGCTCAGCTGGTTGAGCATCTGCTTTCGACTCAGGTCATGATCTCAGGGTCCTGGGGTGGAGCCCCACATTGGGGTCCCTGCTCAGCAGGAAGTCTGCTTCTCCCTCTGCCTCTGCCTGCCGCTCCCCTGCTTGTGCTCTCTCACTCTTTCTCTCACTTGCTTATTTTCTCTCTTAAATAAATAAATAAACAAACAAACAAACAGAAGGAAGGAAGGACAATTATGGGCTCTTCTCATCATTATTTGCAAAGTACAGTGTTTGGCGTGCTGATGGATTCAGCAGCACCAGGCTGGGTCCCTATCTTTGAGGACAGGGTGAGGAAGAAGGGGCGACGGCTTGACACAGGGCCAGCCGTGCTGGTGCTATAATCATGGCACAAATGAAATATTTTGGGACCATGGAGAAGGGAGATGATCACATGTCACAAGATAGTTGGCATTTGGCTCAATTTCTCTTTTTAGTTTCTGCTTAGTTCATGATTTCCTGGAAAATGCCATCCCCCTCCCCTTCCTCCATCCCCCAATCTTCCTACCACCATCTTTGCTACAAATGGATCGGAAGGCAATTAGTCCATCTTACGCTGAGGATAATAGCTACCACTTATGGACTGGCTGTTGTACGTGGTCCCTTATTAAACCCTCCGTTCCATGGCATTGGCTATCTATTGCCGCATAACGAGCTACCCCCCACCCCCATTCAGTGGTCTGAAGCCATAACTTATTCCCTCCTAGTTTCTGGTTGGGAATCTGCAGGTGGCTTTCCTGAGACCTCCAGCTCAGGTGTCTCACAAGCTCTGGTTAGAGGTTGGCCAGACTGCAGTCATACTAAGGCTTGACTTGGAGAGGGGACCGCTTCCAAGTTCATGGATAGGGTTGTTGGCAGGATTCTTGGCCACCCTCCGTTCCTTGTCCTGTGCACGGCTCCGCAGGGCAGCCCACACAAGAGGGAAGAGCCAGGGAGGGGAGGCAAGCAAGACCTAACTGTGACCTGATCTCAGAAGCCACATGCCATCACTTCTCCCATAGTCTCTTCATTAGAGTCAAGTCACTTGGTACAGCTTCTGCTCAAGAGAAGGACGTTACCCCAGGGCGTGAGCACCTACAGGTTGGGCTCTTTGGGAGCCGTTTTAGAAGCTCAATACCACAACCGATCGCTATGGCAGAGGCTCTCTCCATTTTTGGTAAAGGAACCTGAAACTCCGAGGCCTTGCTCAGGCCCACACACTGAATGGCAGAACCAGAATCTGGACCAGTCTTTCTCCAAAGCCTGCCTCATCCCGCTGTATCCCGCTGTCTCCTGTGGCTGGCTAACATCTCCTGGGACCGACTAGCTGACAGCCTGCCCCCAGCATCACCTGTTCAGGTGGCTCCATTGACAGCTGCCCAGTCTCATACTGGGTCTTAGACTTGCCATGAGCCTGCATGGCTTTCCAATCCTCCCTGACCCTGAAGGTATTTCTTTCCATTCCGGTTTTAGACAGCGGTGAGGTACAGGAAAGGCCAAATATTCAATGCCCCCTGAGCAGCTCCTTTCCTGAAAGCCTCTGCACTAACTGCCCAGGGTCTTGTTGAAAGCACTTGAGTGAGAACATGCACCTTGCAGTAATGTACTTTTTCCACAGATGATTAATCAGGAGCGTCCCCGGATGGTTTGGCACAGATGGAGGGAAAGGAGAGAGCCAGATCGTAAATCCAAATAAATTTATAGCCTCACCATCCATCCCATTATTATATCAGGCAGGCTGTGTTTCCTTTTAGTGCTTGAAGATCTAGAAGAGGTTTTGCATACTGAGCGCTCAGTACCGAGAGATGAAACCCACCAGGCAGGCTTTGGATGGAGGGAGGGTAACCAAGGGGACATTGTTAGGGATGAACTTTCAGGATCTCGCCTTGGTGGAAAGCGCAGCCTTCTTTACAGAAGGTTCATGCGAGACTCTTAAGGCACTTCACATGGCTGCCTTAATGTACTCCTTCCTTGCTTCCTATCTCGCTCTGTTTTGAATCTACTGCCTCTCTATCTGCGCTTGTCCTGATGCATCTTGTCCATGGTAGGTAGCTGGTAGCTTTCATTTCCGGGAACATGTAACTGTCTCCTACATGAACCTAAAGAGCCATCTTTCCATCAGTTCCAGCTCAGCTATTTCTCTTCTCCGAAGCCTGGCCTGATAGAACCAGCTCTCTGTCCCTGCAGCTGTTCAGATCCTTTGTGCTTTAGTTGGACTATCCGACCAGGAGGTGTTGTGCATTGATTTGCTATTTCGCATCTAAGGCTTTAAAATTATTGAAGAGATGTCCTGATGAGACGGTGGTAGTTCTGCATCTGTTCTTGGTCCTTGCCCTGCTTTCTGGGTTTGCTCTGCATGGGCCTCGCACCCTCTTGTTAGCTTTGTTTTCCTCTGTGTGCAAGGTAGAGAGCAGTAAACCATCTCCGTGTCAGAATGAGTGAAGAAGACAGACAAGTTTCTTGGTAAAAGGGACATTGGGACCAGATCTCAGTGTAAAAGTTGTGCTGTTTCCAGTACTGTCCCTTTTGTGGGATGGTGGGGGGAAAAAAAAACCACTTACTTTGCTCTGCTGCTTCCTTGCTACGTTCTGAACCTAACTTTGCTTATCTCTATAATGAGACTATTTATTACTGTCCTGCTTACCTCACAGGGGTAAAGTGGGAATCACAAGAAATAGTGGATAGAAACCACCCTATGATATGATGTTCATGCTGATATAACACCATAGGGTTGTTAGCAGTGGCTCATTCATAAAGCACTGTATACTATAGGATTATAGTATCACCCCCATTTATGCAAGTGTCAAGTATTGCCACTTTATTTTCACACTTGTTCAGAAGAGTACATTAAAATCCATTGTCTCTCAGAGTATAAAAAGCATGTAAGGGGATGCCTGGGTGGCTCAGTGGTTAAGTGTCTGCTTTTGACTCAGGTTGTGACCCCGGGGTCCTGAGATTGAGTCCCACAGGGAGCCTGCTTCTCCCTCTGTCTGTGTGTCTGCCTCTCTCTGTGTGTCTCTCATGAATAAATAAGCAAAATCTTAAAAAAAAAAAAGCATGTAAGACTTTGATAAGGGTTCCAAGACCATCCAGTGGGGAAAGCACGGTCGGTTCAACAAATGGTGCTGGGAAAACTGGACAGCCACATGCAAAAGAATGAAGTCATATCCTTACCTTATGCCATATGCAAAATTAACTCAAAATGGGCTAGAGACCTAAGTATAAGACCTAGAACTATAGAACATTTTGACGAAACCCCAGAGGAAAACTTTTATAACATTGGATTTGGCGATGATTTCTTGGATACAGGACCAAAAGCATAGCAACAAAGCTAAAACCAGACAAACTGGGCTTCACCAAAACTGAAAAGTTTTTGTCTGTTAAAGAATGCTTTTGAGAGTACGAAAAGACAAAAAGACAACCTATGGGAATGTGATAAAATATTTGCAAATCATAGATGTGATTAATATCCAGAATATATAAAGAACTCCTACAACTCAACAACAATGAAAAAATCCACTTCAAACGTGGGCAAAGGACTTGAATAGACATTTCTTCAAACAAGACATATAAATGGCCAACAAGCACAAGAAAAGATGCTCAACATCTTAATCAGGGAAATGCAAATCAAAACCATAATGAGATTCCACTTCACACAAATTAGGATGGCTATAATACAAAAAGGGGGAAATAACCAATGTTGATGAGGATGTCGAGAAGTTAGAAACCAGTGGAAATAGAAAATAGTGCAGCTGTTGTGGAAAACATTATGGAGGTTCCCCAAAAAATTAAATAGAGAGTTACCACGTGACCTAGCCGTTTCACTTTTAGGTATATACCCAAAAGAATTGAACGCAAGGACTTGAACAGTTACTTGCACACTGATGTTCATAGCAACATTATTCACAACAGTCAAAAGATGGAGACAGCCCAAATGACATCAAAGACAACCAGGAACAGAGGGTACATGTGTTACAGGCTCATAATAGAATACCATTCAGCTTTATTTATTTTTTTTAAATTTTTTTAAATTTATTTATTTATGATAGTCACTCACAGAGAGTGTGTGTGTGTGTGTGTGTGTGTGTGTGAGAGAGAGAGAGAGAGAGAGAGAGAGAGAGAGAGGCAGAGACACAGGCAGAGGGAGAAGCAGGCTCCATGCACCAGGAGCCCGATATGGGACTCGATCCCGGGTCTCCAGGAGCCCGATATGGGACTCGATCCCGGGTCTCCAGGATCGCGCCCTGAGCCAAAGGCAGGCGCCAAACCGCTGCGCCACCCAGGGATCCCCCATTCAGCTTTAAAAAGGAATGACATTCTGACACATGCTACAACACGCATGAACCTCGAAAACATTATGCCAAGTGAAATAAGTCAAATACAAATTGATAAGTATTGTATGATCCCACCTATAGGAGGTACTTGGAACAGGCAAATCCTAGAGACAGTAGGATAGAGGTTTCCAGTGGAAGGAGGGGGAAATGGGAAGTTATTGTCTAGTGGGTACAGAGTCTCTGTCTGGGATGATGAGAAATTTCTGGAAATGGATGGTGGTGATCCCTGTATAACACTGGGAATGTACTTAATGCCACTGAATTGTACCCTTCACAATGATTAAAATGGTAAAATCTCTATATTTTACCACAGTAAAAACTTTTTTTTTTAACAGGCACCTGGGTGGCTCAGCTGATTAAGCATCTGCCTTCGGCTCAGGTCATGATCTTGGGGTCCTGGGATTGAGCCCCACTTTGGGCTCCCTGGTCAGTTGGGAGTCTGGGAGTTGCTGCTTCTTCCTCTGCTCCTCCCTACTGCTCATCCTCTTTCTCGCCTTTAAGTAAATAAATAATCTTAAACACACACACACACACACACACACACCATTTTTTTAAAAAAGCATGTTAAACATTAACTAGCTCCTAATTTGACTTTTTGTTACGATATAACTTTTATTTTTTATATTTAAAAGTATAACAGTTCCTCAAAGAAAAAATGGAAAAGGCCAATAAAGCTAAGTCACAAGGGGAAAATTAGAACATTCCTTACCCTAGGTGTAGCCACATTTAAAACCTTAGTATCCTTCCAGACCATCTCTCTCCCCGTCCCATTTTCCTTCTATTTCCCTCATGATGTGCTTCTGTGCCCTTCCATTCTTCAGGAGCTTTGAGGCCACTTCCCTTTCTGAGTTCTCATCTAAATCAGAGTTTGGTTGTAGCCATCCAGTGGGTGGAGAAACATTTTCTAAAACCAAGCGAGGTGATAAAACACTGAAAAGAAGCCAAGAAATATGTGATCAGAACACTCCAATTCATGCTGAGACCATTTGGAAGTCATGCTGGAAAGGCCGACTTTCAGCACACTGTGCCCAGAAGTCTCTGAAGATGTGTGGCCAAAGGAAAGATCTCCAGTGTCCACTAGAGTCCATATCACAGAAGAAAAATGTATGCACGTATTTTAGCTCCCACCTGTCCTCCATTCTAGCCTCTTTATTGGGTTGTAGGGACAATCTACAACCTAGCTGTGTTCTTGGTCAACATGTTATTTATTTGCAGAAACTGAGATTCCTTGTCTTCCCAAGCAGGAGCACCCCTTAATGCTACCCTTACCTTTTGAGTTATGCATAGGGTGCTACCCAGCTAATTGCAGAGTGTGAATTTCTGTTCTTTTCTATTTACCATAATATTTTTTTATTTATTTACCATAATATTAAAGGTAAACTGATGACTTCCTTTTCAAGGAGAAAAATAAGCCTTTCTGCTCAGTAGAGTGTACCCTTCCTGTTGAGCATCACAGGGGCTGCCAAAGTAGGTAGACTCTGGACAGGTTCCTTTTCGGGGAGCTTTGCCCTCCAAGGTCCTAGAACTGCTGCTTCATTCAGTTGCTCAGAAGCAAACCAAATGCTGGAGCTTGGATTTTACTTAGAAAAAGAAGGAGTGAAAGGGAGCCTGGTTTCTAAGGGCAAGGCAGCTATGCTGCTGATTTGGCATTATTCCCCCCAGGGCTGTCTGCCCCACTTCTCAAGCATAGTTTCAATAATACAGTGAGAACCTAAATCCAGATCTCTATTTTTATTACCTTAGGTTTCCTTAAGCACATCCCATAATTTCCATTTCCTCTTGGCTGTTTGGCTCCATTCCACATAGTGTTGTCTGCCCGTGTTCCCGCGCCATGGAGGCCACTCGGGGTAGCTTCCCTTTGCTTCTATTGTTCTTCCCTAAATCTTGCCCTGTGTGGGTCTTCTGGGAGCCAGCATACAGCTTGGTGTGTTTCTTCTCCTGGGGAACATTCCAGATGGTCCTCAAGTTTACCCTGATCCTCTCAATGCTTCTGCGCAGCTCTTAAAGCTTTTGTAATGCTTTCCCCAAATAGTTCTTAAAGATTCATTAATTAACTCACTCATTCAACAAATATTTATAAAGCACTTACATTCCAGGGCCTCTGTTAAGCATGGGATGTATTTGTGAAGGAGAAAATCCCTATCCCTGAATTCAGTTGAATTGAAGAGATGGTTAGGTTTCCCCCTCTCTCCACGATAAATCTTTTTTTTTTTAAAGATTTTATTTATTTATTCATGAAAAACACACACACAGAGGCAGAGACATAGGCAGAGAGAGAAACAGGTTCCACGCAGGGACCCCGGGATCACGCCCTGGGCCAAAGGCAGGCACTCAACCTCTGAGCCACCCAGGCGTCCCTCTACAATAAATCTTTGTGATGATCTGAGACTGTGAGTATCATCTCAGTGTCTTGGGAGCAGAGAATGTGTGTGGATCACCCTTCTTTCCCTTCCTTCTTTGCTCCCAAGACATCATGACCCTGCTTAGCCTCCCAACCTCCCTGAGCACCGGGTAAATGTTGGTGTTCATCAAGATCCTATCCTAGGTTCTCTCCTTTTCTTTTATCATAACACGTTCTGTTTGATCTTTTTAAAGTCTTTCTGGATGGCTTCCCCCCCCCCACCCCCGGGCTCCAGTTATCACTGAATATTGATGAACTATCCCTCCATGTCTCCAGGTGGGACTGCTCTCTCCAGCTCCCTCTGCCACATATCCCCAGCTTCCTGGATATGTGTCCCCCACACACTTGCAGTTGGGCATGTGGAAGCCTTCCTCTTTCTCCCAAACCTGTTCCCCCGATCTCCCTCCTCCTTCCTCAGACCAGAAACCTGGAATTTCAGCAACTTGTCTAAGAATGTTCCATTAGGTACACCCCTTCCGCCCATTCCTACCCTGCAACTGAGAAGTCAATTCCTAGCTTTCTGTATTATCTCACCTCCTCTCAAGATGCTTATTGCCACCCTCTCACATGGTCGAGGCCAGTGGCTTCCAAACTGTTTTACTCATCCTTTTGGAGCCTTCTGAAGTTGGAATGGAAGAGGATATTAAGCAGGCAGGATGAGGAGCTTCTCATCCATAATTTAAACAGAGCAATTATGTGCTTATCTGTTGTGCATATTGTTTGAAGAACTTTGAGTGGCTAAAGATTTGAAAACTGTTGGTCTTAAATCTTTCTCATTTGTTTCCTGGCTTTCTGCAGGGCTATAGTTGATCATGTTCTTTCACTCATCTACTGCAGGGTCCTTAACCTTTTTTTGACTGATGATGCCATCACCCCAAGAGGGGTGATGTTGGCACTTCCTGCTGTTAGGTGTGAGCACCTGGTGTACCATAAAGCAACCAGAATGCAAGCGAATGAGTGGTGCTATTGTGAGCACAATCTTGGATCCACTGTAATTTTTGAAAATAAATAAATCCTCTTTGGCCTTTACCTATTATCTGTGATAAATGACTTACCACATATCCCATGTACCATCCCCACTCTGTTCTAACCCACTCGCCATGCAATTGCAACCTCCACATGTGGGAAATATCACTCCCTCCTCTGCTTAACACCCTTCAGTGGCTCCCAGTTGGTTCTCAAATAGGTTTGAAGCTTCTAAGTGTGGCTGGCAAGTTCTGCTGTGATCCAACCCTCGCTAGTCTTTCTAGTTCAGCTCTCGCTCCACTGCTCCATGTGCTGGCCAGGCCCGCCGAGCATGCTTCCAGGCTGGCCGGGCTTCTGGGCTCAGATGCTCCTCCTGCCCATCACTTCTTCCCCCTTCTCCTCTCCTTCAGCCTGCATGTTCAACTCCATTTTTTTTTAGTTAAAATAGTTTTATTTCTCTCAGTAAGTACCACTTGTGTGCTCTATCACCCTCTCCTTCCTTTCTTGTTGAGTAGCAAGGATAGACTGGATGGGCCCCTGAAGCTTATTCCAATTTGCTGGGTTTGGTGCGTGAGACACAGACTAGCAGTCAGTATAGGCTCCTCAAGCTGGGGTAGCTGTAGTGGGTTGAATAGTGTCACTCCAAAATTCATGTCCCCCTGGAACCTCAGAATGTGGCCTTGTTTAGAAATTGAGTCTTTGCAGATTTAAGTTATGATGAGGTCATACTAGATTAGGGGAGGCCCTAATCTGACAACTGCTGTTCTTATAAGAAAGCTGTGTGAACACATACAGGGATGAAGACGATGTGACAACAGAGGCAGAGACTAGAGTGATGCATTTATAAGCCGAGGAATGCCAGGGATTGCCAGCAGCTACCAGAAGCTGAGAACAGGCAGGGAAAGATCCTTTCCTATCTACCCTCAGAGGGAGCATGGCCCTGTCCCTTTGGGTTTGGATTTCTAATGTCCAGAAACGCGAGGGAGTAAATTTGTTGTTTTAAGCTACCAGCTGTTATGGCAACCCTAGGAAGTGTATGCAGTGATTTCCCCCTTGCTACCTCCATGATGCTTATGTGAGTAGAACCTTCCTTCTGGAGTTGAATCACTGGACAAGTGGAGGAGGGGCGGGGGGGGGGCACAAGGTTGTTGAAGGCATTAGTGCCCTCCCATGCCTCTCTACACCCCTGTGGAGATTTTAGTCCTGTGGGATGGTCCATGGTCTGCTCAGGGTACAAGATGGATGGGTTCTGGTTAGCCTCAGGAATATGCCCCATCTTTCTCCCATAGTCTCAGAAGAAATACTCCAAGGTGAGGGTGTACAGAGCCCGAGCTTTCTACCTTAGGCCCCGACATCCCCATGGTGGGCTCCCTGGATAGTTGGCAGCTTTAGCTTGTGAGCTCACTGAGCTTTGGGAGGATTTGTCATGGCCTCAGGGGTTGGCTCAGTAGATAAGTAGAGTCTGGAGTTTGGGGCCTGTGCCTGCTGGTACTGTTTGATGCTGAGGGAGATACTGCATCTGCAGTGTGAGGCCCTCCTGTTCTCTGCCAAGGCATGTCCTCACTAAGGCTGCTCCTCTTGATGCAGGAAAGACACGCTGTACATCTCAAGGTGCCCTTGTGGGTCCCGGGCCCCTGGCCTGTCTCCTCTGCGAATACTGCATCTGGGTGGGTGTCACTGACCCAGCCCTGGCTTGTGAGAGTCTTTCCTTCAAACTGGAATAAGCTCTGGGGGCCCACCCACGGCTACCGTTATGATGTCATGGGAAGGCGCAGTGGCAGGAGGAGGGGGGAATAGATTCATGAGGTCATCTAGCCCAAAGCCCTCTTTGCCATTCCATGCCACCAGGATGGCAGAGGTTGGCACATGTCTCTGGCAGCCAAGCCCTTGAATACCCAAGGCCACACAGCGGCAAAGTCAGGGATAAGCTCCCTGGGCTGATGCCCAGCTGCTCATCTGGGAAGTTCTACTGGGCTTTCACTTCTAATCAGCAAACCCAGACCACTCCTCACCTTAAGGACTATCAGACCAAGCTTCTCTTGGGATCCTTGAAGTCGGCTGATAACCAAAGTGAAGTGATGACTCATGTCATATTTAAGCAGGACTCCGGGTGTGCGTGTGAGTGGGGATTGCTCAAAATCATGTTGAGGTGCTGCTGATTGCATCAAAGCCTCTACCTCTACCTCTATCAAAGGGGGAGGGCAGGAGAGAGAAAAGGGAGCTGTGGATTTTGATACGAAAAGGGAGCAACCACCTGAGAAACTTTAGAGAAGGATGCTCTGCGGTCATGGTTGGTTTTGTTTTCATAGCCTCGGGAGAAAACTCTGTTTTCAAAGTTCTTCAGGGACAGATAATAAGAGAGACTTATGCAATGACCAAATAAAGTTCCCAAAGTCAACATGGATCAGTGAAGACCAGAGAGGAAGAAGAGCCAACAAGGTGGCCCGGTCCCTGTCACTTCCCCTGCTTGGCGGGGGTTAGCACATTGTCAACTGCCTGCTCGACCCTGATCAGAAAACCGCCAGAGGGTGACCATGTGGCCGATCTGTTAGAAGAGTCTTTGGGATCTCACCCGTGCAATTTTGTCCACTCCAGCCCACAGCTGGATTTACTTCTTTCTGCTTCAAAATCACCATGCCCCTTGTAACAAAAGCCCGAGTCAAACAGCATAGTTTGTAACCTGGTTCCCTTCTGCACTGGGGGAGAGGTATGCAAGATGTGGGGAGTGGGCCAAACGTGGTCCCACGTCTCTCTTCTACCTCAAACAGAGATGAATTATGTGGTAACTTCACGCTGTTGGTGATGGGAGCACTCCCCTCCTCCCCGAGAGCAAACTTTCCCCAATTTTTCAGGAAAAGATACACTGTGGCAGATTAGAATTTGGTCTAAGGGGCAAGGTATTTGATGTCACCCCCGGCCAAAGCCTAGCCCCCAATTCCATCTGACACCCCGAAAGCCTCACATATGCAGCCTCTTAGAGACTCTTACAGGCAGATTAGGAACAATCTGATGGACATGCTCTAGGGCCACGTGAAGGAGGTCAAAGATAAAGCCTGCTTAAAAGCCCATGTCTCCAGAAGCTCCAGGCCAAAGGGAGGTACTAAGACTTTGTTTCCATGGAGCAGAGCTGGGAGGGACAGCTCTGGGACAAAGAACACAAATACTGGACTTGAAATAAAAATTCTGGGTCCAAAGCTCAGCTCTCCCATGCACTGTGTGACCTTGGGCAAATCCTGTCACTGAAGTTTTCTCATAGTGAAATGGAAGTAATCACTCCATTAAAAAATGGTTAGAAGGACCATATGGCATGTTTGAGTGTCATAAAGGCTATGCAAGGGTGGGCCTCAAATATGAGATACCAAACGGCGGTGCCCGTGTTCACGTCACAAACTGTTGGCCATGACACCTGGGTGGCTGCGAATGTTGGGTTTAATCAGAAGATCTTCTCTTTTCTGAGAGCAAAAGGTCTAGGAGAATTTTTTTTTTTTTTTTTACTTACAGGTGACTGGGGATACTCTTTCTTAGGACTTCCTAGCTAACACGTCTTCTTACATTGCCATTGACCAAAGGTCTTCGGGGGCGACTCTTCCTACCCACTTGAGCCTTTGGATCTTCGTCCCTGAAGTGAATGGGGTGGAGAGCCTTCCTCAGTGGTCCATCTCCACCTTAAAGCTGTAGGACTCCACACACCCAGAGGAAAGCTTTAGACTGTGTCAAATAGCCTCCTGAAGTACAAGCTACATATCAGGGAGGATGCTGGGCATGGAAGGAGGCCCTCAAAGCGTCTGGCTTTCTCACAAGCTGGAGGGCACTCACGCCCAGGTAACCGGCACTGCACAGAAGACACGTGCCCAGCATGTCGGGGTGCCAGCAGAATGCTAAGGGAGTTAGGAGAAGGGTGGTGTCCCCCAGGCTTGGGGGGCAGAAGGGAGGGAGTAGTGGGGACCGTGGCACCGAGATGGCCTGGCCCAGGGAGAAGGCCCCGCAGGTGCAGTGCACCCCATGGAGCCAACTGCTTGCGTCAAGGCTTAGAGGCAGGAAATGGGAGGTGGCTCATAGTCTTGACCAGAAGAAAAAGGACTAGATGCTGAGGTTGAGGAGTTGCTATTGTGTTCGGGGTACAGCACCTGACCCCATGATAACTGGTACACGTTTCTGAATTAGTTAGCCTGAGTTTCTCACTTTGGGGCCCCCCACCCCCGCCTGATGGCAAGTGTGCTTGAGACCCAGCTGAATCCTGATAGGACCGGGCGCCCACACCCTGTGCCAGGGCCCCCGGGGGGAGGCACCTTTTCCGTGTGGGCCCTGCCAGTTGCCATTTGCTTCACACACTGACGTTGTGACATGTCAGCGCCTGGCCTGCTCGCACAGGGTGACAAGGGAGGGCGCCCAAAGGCGGTGCCCCGCTCCTGAGCTGGCTCAGGGCCAGGGCGGCCTCATTGGGCTCCTCTCCCTGGGGTGGCAGGAAGGCAGCTAGTTGGCCGGTCTGGCTCCTCAGAGCGCTTGCAAACCAGCATCTCTCCAAATGTCAGGGAGGAGAGTTTATGACTTCGTCCTTTTATGATGCACCTTGAAGGCCAATTATTTCTAGAGCTAATAATCCTGACACCTCATTGAATTAGGCATTGGAAAGAGAAGGTGTACACTTTAAAATCCACGAAATTACAAATGCATTGAGTGACTCAGTGTTCTGGATAGATGCTTTATAGTCTGCGGTCATTATTATTATTATTAATATTAATAAGCATTTATTCTCACACACACATATGCCCATGGGGCCCTGGGCAGAGCTCACGGAGGACATAGCCTCTGTCCTCAGGGATCCCGAGGAGGCTGCCTCTAAGACGTCGCAGTAAATCACACGAGTATTGTAACTGTCAAGGTTTTAAACACCTAAAAATCAGCACCATCATTAGCAATCAGTAATCACTGTTATAGAAGAATAAATCTTGTAATCTCCAAATTACCTGTTTGCACCAATTAGAGTTCAACTGATGAAACATACCAATCAAAGGGGAATTTACTGGAGGCACCCAGGCTTGTCTAGGTTTAAAAAAAAAAAAAACCAGGAACCTGCCAAGCTCCCAAACTGTTGTGTCTTAGCTCAGTCTCCATTAGGGTGGGTTTTCTGGAAGTGGAGCTGACAAAGCCTTACACAAGTACTCTTAGGCATTGGGGGGGGAGGAGGCTGTTTTTCATTTATTTGTTTATTTTTTCCCCTGCCTGGCTACAAAAAGGAGGTGAGGTAGGTCACACTAAAGACACAGACCTCATAAGACAGCTTTACAAAAAAATTAAAAGGAAAATTGGAAATCTTTGGGGTGGAGGTGAGGGGCACAGGGCTCCAGTGTCGTTGAGCTTCCCCAAATCTGTGTTAGTCCCGTTCAAAGCACTGGGCTGGGCCCTGCGGGACTGGAAGGAGAAGCAGGCCCTCCTGTTGCCCATGAGGAGCTCCCAACCTGGGGTCGACACAAACTTCCATTGAGGTCTAAGGGGCCCAGGGGCAGTGCACAGAGGCACCGCGTGTGTTGTGTAGCTCTCAGCGCACAGTGGAAGAAAGCAGGTACCTGGAGAGGTAAATTTCTAAAACACAAAACAAAACAAAACAATTGAAGGGGCCCAGTGTGAAAAAATCTCAGTGTTTTTACCCATCTCCTGGGAATGGTCTCCGTGTGGTCACTTCCTGGCTGCCCTTAGACGAAGGAGATGAAAACGTGGACCCTGTGAGCCAGTTGACTCTGGCGCTTCGGAAAACCTTGACTCGGTGTTTGCAACTGAGGCAAACCCAGGGAGCAAGGGGCCGAGAAGAGGTGGGGAATGCGATGGGTGCTGCAGGTGACCTGGCAGGAAAAGCAGTACCCTAGGAGATGTGGCTCAGGAATCAGGACATGAAGGTGTTGTTTAAACCCGCAGCCCGCACGCGGCCCTGTGCTGAGTGCCAGGCTTCCCCTAAGGGCACCTCGACACACTCTGCTATTGCCATAGTCCCAGCATCCCCATCCTTGCTGTTCCCTGGATCTTGGTCACATCGCCATGTCCCCAGCCCCTACCTGGCTTTGTGGCTTGCCCTCTGCGGTTCTGCATCTCCAGGAAATGATACCACTGTCCTATTAGGGCTCCCTTTATGTTTGCTTTGTGTTTTTGTTTTAAGGCAACTATGTGTTCACTCTGCGTTGTGCCTTCGAACGTGGGAAGATTGTTCTAATGGCAGGAGTGTTTATGTGGTACCTGAGAGTATCTCCACGTGACGCCCTCTGTCTGTAGGCAGCCTCCGCGAGGACCCCCATCGCCACCCCCCACCTCCTCATCTATTCATGCTCTTGTGTAGTCCTCTCCCACACTGACTCAGGGTTGTTCTGTGTGACCGGCAGGAGAACACCATGTTAAGCAGTGTGCCGGGTGGGTGCTGTGGCTAGGACAGGCACGGTCTTTGGCCTCATGGAGCTTAGGGAGCTGGGAGTCTCTAGTGAGGAGAGCATGGGCTTCAGAGCTACATGGAACTGGCTGAATTTTGGCTTCATCACTTGGCGGTGTGACTTTGAGCCAGTTATGTGACCTCTCTGAGCCTCTGTTTCCTCATCTTTGAATCAAAGTAACATCCTCCTTAGAGAGTTTGGTGAGGATGACATGGGACAATGTGCATAAAGTATTTTCCACGGTTCCACGTTTGGGTGGCTCCTCCATAAACGTTACTTTCCTCCAGCGGTGCTGGTGCTGAGAATCTGGCAATGAAGGAGAGATCCACTCTGCCTCCGGGAGGGGGGGGGCTCAAAATCCAGCAGAGGGGACAGAGGGTACCCCTGAAGTTCAAAGCAGGATGTGACAAACACTGTAATGGGGTGGACTGGGCAACGCGAACCCAAGGGGAGGCATAGAGAAGGCTTTGTAGAACCTGGATGACATTCTAACAAAGTCCTGGAGGGTAAGGAGAATTTTCGTCAGTGGTGTAGGGCAAGAGCCTTGCAAGTGGGGGAAGAAAATCCTGAGAAGTCACGAGGGATAAAACCTCCTGGTAAAAGAAATGGTGGAGGGACACTAGCTCTTGGTCAAATGGCCTCCCTGGAGTGGCCCATGAACTCTTCATCGATGCAGCTGCTGAGCCGGAGAGCAAGCGCTCCTTCCAGCTCCCAAATGGCACAAGGGCAGGAGTCCCCCTTGATTCATCACCAATGTCCAGCCCCTGACACATAGTAGGCACTCAATAAACATTTATTAAATAAGCAGGTATAATTTTATGCATAAACAGCTTGTCCCAAATGAGAAAAATCAAGGAGTCATTTCCCTGGGGTCCAAGTGTCGTGGCACTTACCCTGACTCTGTTTTGTCAAAGTCCTGTCATGCTGTTCCTTCAGTTTCCTGGTGGGGCTTCCTATTTCTTCCTCACATCCCCGAGTCTCGCTGTGGGATCCTACTCAATCTTTAAAGCTACTGGCATTTCCCTGGCGATTCCTTCAGCCCTCCGCACCCTGTCATCGGTCCAGGGGGGCAGACCCAGCTACCCTGGAGGGAGCTTTGCGTATTTTCCTTCACTGAACTCCCATTTTGCTTTTGGCGTCTCCATGAATGCAATGACTTTGAAACCAGAGCTCAACAGAATGTCGGAAGCCCTTGGCTCCTTTGCCACAAGATGCGCCTGCCTCGTGGTGAAATTGTGCAGTGAGGGGGCCCCCACCCCCACCCTATTTTGACTCTGCTCCCCTTCCCCAGGCCTAAGCTTAAGACTCTCCTGCTGTTTTCTTCTCCCCTTAGTACATCACCCCTGGGGCTTACCCTGCACCAGCCTTTCCAAATCACCCTTGTTCTTTCCAAGCTCACCCTGGTTTCCATTCCCCCTTGAGATCTGTGGCTCCTCTGTTTTTGGTATAATTCAGTCCACAGTTGATGCCCATCCGATGCCTAGATGGGTACTAAGCTTTTAGGGTGCGAGAGTGAAATGCAATTCTTGGCTCCCGATCTAGCTTTCTAGCATGAGAGTCCCCGAGATGGCAAACCCAACTATGCAGAATGATTAAAGGACAGTCTTGCTCAGGTAATAGACTCTGCATGCTACCAGGAGCTTTTTGAAGTCACTGACTTACCTTCAAAGCACCCTCTTTGTTAAAAACAACCTTTAAAATGTTTTCTTTCAGGACGCCCAGGTGGCTCAGTGGTTGAGCCTCTGCCTTCAGCTCAGGGCATGATCCTGGAGTCCCAGGATCCAGTCCCACGTTGGGCTCCCTGCATGGAGCCTGCTTCTCCCTCTGCCTGTGTCTCTGCCTCTCTCTCTCTCTCTTTCTCTCTCCCTCTCTCTGTCTCTCATGAATAAATAAATAAAAATCTTAGAACAAAATAAATAAAATCTTTTCTTTCCTCTTGACCTTAAATAAAAGCAGGAGGGCAGGACTGACCAACTGTAGAAACCTCGGAGACAGAAAGCCTACATAAGTAGTGGACCAACTTGTTGATGATCTCACTACCCAGCGGAAAGCCAGCGTTGGCATATTTTTCCTGTCTTTTTTTTTTTATCTGTGCACTTGAGATCCCGTGTTGATATAATTTTGCATACCACTTTTGTTAGTGAGCACTATATCCCAATCATTTTGCAGTGTTATAAAACACACTGAAGAGTGATTCTAATGGTAGGAGTTTGTCAGCAAGTGGGAGTGCTGGATTTATTTGGCACAGAGACTTGGGGCAGCCTCTCTAATAACACTCTGTGCCTTCCAGGACAAGCCCTGCCTCCCTGCAAGTGCCTCAATGGCATATTTGTAACTTGGCGGCTTTGCTCAGCCCTTCTCTGAGGAAACAGCATCCTGTGCCAGAAGGTGTGAGCCTCTCCAGGCTTCGGCTTCTCCCCTTCCCACCCCCCCCATCCCCCGGCCCAATTTCCTTCGTCTCCAGTGAGCGATAATATCTTTCATTTGAGCTTCTCTCCCTGCCTCCGATGACTGCCTCCCCTGATGAATTCTCTCTGGGTGACTTTGGCATTTGCATATTTCCTCGCTTGGATATTCTGAGATGTTGGAACCAGAGAGCAGGGTGATGCGATCAGGTATTTAGCTGAATGAGGCTTTCTCGGGAACTGCACAAATATTTGGAGTCGGGTGTGTGCCAATAGGCAATTAATTGAAATGTGGACACAGCAAGCTTCTGGAGGAAGGAAACTGAAATTGAGAAATTAGCTGCGGGAAGCGAGGCTCCGCAAGATACAAAACAGTATATGGGAGTTTCCTTTACCTCAAAGTGAAGTTGATTTGGTAGAGAAAGAGAGGGGGGAAAAAAAACCAAAACAACCCAAACCAAAACAAAGAACAAGTGCAGGACCAAGGTGGACCCCCAGATGACCAGAGCTGGAAGGCACTTTCAGAGAATACCCGTCTGACCCCCTTGGAGGTGGAGGCCAGTCCAAGGCTGGCAGCGAGTCGGGGCGAATTCAGGACCAGGAGCAGGATGTCCTGACTCCAGCCCAGGGCTCTTTCCATTCTATGAGCCGACTGTCTACCTGGAGACCCAGATTAGCATATCAGGAGCAACCACTGCGACCAGTGACCTTGCGAAGACATTTAGTAAAACCCATGACAAAACCAAGGTTCTCGCTGACTGCAGCCTGAACCCAAGCCTGGAAGCACATCTGGCCAACCTTTACAGAGCACATCTGGCCAACCTTTACGTAGCTCCTGCACCAGGTCTGGCTGTCGGCTAAGTCCTGAGAATGGAGGTGATGACAGATGGGGTCCCCGCTACACGCGGGGGACGTTGCCTGGCTCCCAGGAGGGGCCCCACTCCTCACTATCCTCTTCAAGAGGACGAAGCTTCGGTGTCCATCTACATGTCTCTGTAGATGTATGAAAATCTCCTGAAGATAAGAAGAGGGAAGTAGAAGAAGAGTGTAAGACGTATAGGAAGAGGGAGGCTCTGGCCGTGACGTTGCTTTAGGATTCAGATTGTCTCCAAGCTGCCTGAAAATCACCTTTTCATGTCCTGGTGTATATTTCGTTGTTCAGGACCAGAGGGGATCAGTTTTAGGTTCCCCCTAGAACATGGTTCTCAAAGCGTGGTCCCTGAACAACAAGGCATCAGCACCACCCGGGGAACTTGTTAGAAATGCAGATTCTCAGGTCCTACCTCAGGGCGACTGAATCAGAGACTCTGGCAGGGCCCAGCAATCTGTTTTAACAAGCCCTCCAGGGGATTCTGATGCACAGTGTAGCTGGAACACCACTGCCCTAGAAAATATGATTTGGAAATCCCGGCTGCTGAATTCCAGCACCAGGGAGGTAATCTATTTTTTATTATTGGACCCTTAAGAATAAACTCTCTTCATTTCAGAATACCCAGGTGAGCTGTTTCTATACATTGCTGAGTGTTAAGCAGGAAAAAAATGTCCAAATAATTCTTCAAAATGTAACTGACCAGCCCAGTCAGACACAATCCGGGTAACCTGTCATATTTCCAGTAAGCACAAGATTTGCTTACTTTCAAGTTGCAGAGAATAACTGAATAAGTTAATTGATTGCTTAATCTGTTATTTTTAGAGCATCACTTCCTTACCTCATGCGAAAGTTTATTCCAAATTCAAATGGGAACATTTTATTACCCCAAAATGTTTTCCTATATACTTGAACACGTTACTAAGGAAACCAGTTGCAACATTGCAGTGATATTGTTGCTCTAACAAATTAACGATTCAGCAATGTATATGCCATACTATAATGTTTCTTCTTCTTTTTTTTTTCCTCTCTAGAAAATTTCACACTTATTGAATTTATACATTTCTAACCCAGGACGTTGGAAGCAACGCTGGAAGGAGAAATCGTATCCCAGAGTGACAGCGGAGGTTTCCCTGGGATGCGTTTTGTACTGTTTGAGCACAGGCAGCAGGAGGTGATTTTTTCCTCCAGCATCAGGAACTCCTCTGCGCAGAGAAGCTGAGGGACACCGAGCAAGCCTCTCACAGGGACACTTGGGTGTTTAGTGAACAGCAACTAAAACTGGCTGCGTTGGTGCAAAGTGTGTGCTGATCACACGTTTAAGGACTCAAAGGACATGAAGGCACGAGATCACACAAGCGAGCAGGCGACTGAGATGACACTGGCTGATGGGGGGGGAGGTGAACAGCACAGTGGGAGGCCTCCTGCTTTTTCTGCCTTGGTGGGGGGAGGCGAGGTTATTAATGATGGGATGGATTAGAACAGATGGGTATTTTTGACACATTTCCCCGTGTTGTTATTTTCCAATATCCCATCTTCCCACCACCTAGTCATGTGCCTTTCTCTTGGTTAGGAGTGAAAGCATGTGACTTTTTAAAGGGAAACCTCAGGAAGGGAGAGTAGCAATGAAGACGTGGCCGTATTGCTCAGAAGGCACGCTCCGCAGATCTGGAAAGTCCTCCCGAAGCCTCTGCTGGGAGGCGACAGGGAGAAGCCATGGCGGGCACGTGTGACTTTGGACGCTGTGTTCGAAGGCAAGCCCTGCAACCCTTCCCACTCGCTCAGTCCCAACCTCGGAGCATCCACCACTCACTTCCTGATTACCTTTCTGCAGCCCGGAGATTTGCATTGTAAATGCTGTTTGTTAGGCCCCTGAAATAATATTAATCACCGTAAAACAATTATGTTGCATAATTTGTACATAAAAAAGAAAGAATGAACCTTTGGCTTGAATTAATATTTCCTCGTTGGTGTCTTTTTCATCCCCACACATAAGGAGACCCTCGTCTGCCCTTCTAGGTGCGAATGGCTTTGGGAAAAGGAAGGTATCTATCTTCGTGCGGCTTCTTGAAATGATGCACGTTTGTCCAGAGCCGGGTAGCCTATGTGATTTTGGGTGAAACAGCCAGGGACCCTGGGGAAATGGACACCCCCGCACCCATCACAAGGCACATCTTGCAAAGAGAGGGGACCGCACCATGGGGCTGGACTAAGGGAAGCTCTGGGAAGCGAAGCAACGGAGTAGCGAGGCTCTGTGCCCGGGTCTCTGCTGGTTCACCCTTGTGTCCATCTGGGGGTAAATAGCCATTAGTGAACAGAAGCCTGGGGAGTTGGGATCCACCCTTCTGACACCCACTGGAGTGGGTTGAATGGTGGCTCTTGACAACGTATGTCCTCGTACTAATCTCTGGAACCTGTGAACATGACTTTATTTCAACAAACGGTCTTTCCAGATACAATTAAGTTAAAGATCTTGAGATCAGATCATCTTATATTATCCAGCTGGGCCCTTCATCCAAGCATAAGCGTCCTCCTATGAGATAGAAGGAAGAGAATCACGGGAAGAGGAGAAGAGCAGACCCCGGGAAGATAGAGGCAGACAATGCAGCCGTAAACCGAGGGATGGCCGGAGCCCCAGAAGCTCAAACAGGCAAGGAAGGATCTCCCCTCCAGCCTTCCGAGAGGGCATGGCCCCGACTGACCTTGCTTTCAGATTTCTGGACTCCAGACCTAGGAGAGAGGGGATTTCTGTTGTGTTAAGCCACTAAGTTCACAGTAATTTGTTACAACAGCCCCAGGAGCCAACATACAGCCCATGCCCTCCCCCTTCCCATGACCTCTCAAGGTGATTCACTGGTTCTCGTTTTTGAGTTTACGGTAACATTCTCTGGAGCCCCTGCTGAAGGGCCCCTAGACCACATCCAAGCTTGTCGGTTGGCTCTACTGTGCTGCATCCGGGCCCGGGTGACTTCTCCCAGGAAGGCTGTCCTTCCAGAGAAGTCAGATACCAGGCATTGAGTGGAGCATCTCAACGTTGACTCACTCTGACATACAATTTCGGACTGGAAATAGGGCCTGCAGGTGAGGCGGGAAGGGACAGGGCTCTGTGGCCACAATTTTGGACTCTGCTTCTTTACCAAGTCTCATGGGCTCATGACCAGATTTAGCACCTACAGGCGAGGACGACATTCATTTTAAAAATAAGAGGACGCTATGCCGAGCACATATGTGCCAGGTGCTGTGTTAAAAATTGTACATTTGTTATTTCACTTATCCTCACAGCAGTCTTGGAGGTGTGTGGGGTGGTTATCCTGATTTTATAGATGAGGAAACTGAGGCCCAGGGACATGAGGTTATACTCCAAAAGTCAGGAAGCTGATAATTTGCAGAGCCAGCCTTTGAACCCAAGGTGTCTGACCCCACAGCTCGTACCCTCAAGCACCTTACTACTACTTTGCTCTTAGAAATGCAGCCTGGTGCAGGCATGTCCCTCTGTGCCTGTTCTGGGCCCTGACCCTCAAAAGAATGTGAATATTTTTGCGTTTGAGGCCATTTGGCTTGGATCGTTTGTGCGCATTGCATATTTTCTTTCTGTAGGCCCTCAGAGGGCATCTGAGGACAGATTCCAACTTGAACTCTACCCTCCAAAAGGTGCTTTGTGATGTGGTTGGGCTCTGCCTTCATGCTGAAGCTCACATACCAGCACGCTCTAAGAATTTTTGCTGTCTGGCCCCCATCTGCTTCCCCAGCCTCAGCTCTCTTAAGCCCCGCCTCTCCACTTTTGTAGTTGACCTCACAGCTGTTCTAAGCTACTTTCATTTTCTCTGTGTCTCATCCTCTCAATGGACTCCCGTCCTTTGAGCAAATTGTTTCTTCTGCTTGGAATTCAACCTCCTTACTGCCCCCTCCACTGGTCACCCCATCTCTATGCTTTGACTATTTTACTTACTTAGCTCTATTCATCCTCTAGGTCCCAGATTAGAAGTCAACCATTCCAAGAAGCCTTCCTGGATCATCTAAGCTTAGCCAGGTACCTCTGTTGGCACTCTCAAGGCATCCTTGACCTCCCCACCTATCACGTTGTACGATAATTTTTATTTGTATCCTTCACCTTGCTGCGGGTTGAGGCCAGGAACTGGGCTGCTTCAGTCACCATTGTATCCCTGGCACCCAGCCCAGCGCCTGGCATAGAATAGGTATTCAATAAGTTCTTGCAAAGAAAATGGAGTTTAGAATGCCAGAGATGACTTCCTGGATCATTAGGCTCAGAGTTATGTCATTGATTAGGACATTGAAGAATGTTATATTAAAGGGCATAGCTACTTGACCAGTTGTCAACCTCAAAGGTTAAGAATGTTCTCAGAATATTCTAGATCATTTCACAAATTCCCACCCACAGCTTCATCCAAATCATTTAGACACATTTTAGCGTCAAAGGAGATGGCATTATTGGTGGTCTTCAGTTCGTTTCCTCTTCGCAAGTATATTTTTAGTATGACCACTTAGAGTAATAAATTGCAAATCGTTGACCACCCAGTGCATAAGGTAACTGTTTGTTTGTTTGTTTCTTTGTTTATTTATTTATTTTTGAAAGAGAGTGAGCGAGCATACACACATGTGTACATGCAAGTAGGGGTGGAGCAGAGGGAGAAGGAGAAAATTTTAAGCAGGCTCCATGCTCAGCAAGGAGCTTGACACTGGGCTGGATCTCATGACTCAGAGATTATGACCTGAGCTGAAGTCAAGAGTTGGTGGCTTAACTGAGCCACCCAGACACCCTGGTAACAGTTTCTAGGTTGTTTCTAAATTGATTCCTCCAAGTGTCAAAAGAAACTCCTAATTCAAGTACCTAAGATGGGCTGAGTGTTGCCTTTTACTAAGGTCCCTGTGAGATATTAGAAAAACATATATATTGGTCTCTGCCCCTGGTTCCTGGCACAGAACTCCCAAGATCCTTGTACTTTCTTAAGTGATGAGAGCACTAGGAGCAGGGGAGGCTACTGAGGAGGCTCTGGGTGGGCTCCTGGGTGTCTCCTGGATGGGGCTGGTCACCGGAAAGACCAAGCCTCTATTTGAAGCTTGGAATTTTCGGCTCCCTACCCTCCTGAGAGGAAAGAGGGGCTGGAAATGGAGTTAATAATTGATCATGCCATAAAATCCTAAAAGTATGGGGTTCAGAGAATCTCCAGGCTGGCAAGCACACCAGTACAGGGACAGAAGCTCCTGCACTCAGGACCCTACTAGACCTCACCCAATGTTTTTTTCATCTGTATCCTTTATTATACCCTTTACCAAAAAAAAAAAGTTTATTTATTTATTTATATAGAAAGAGTGTGTGAGCAGGTGGGGAGGGGCAGCGGGCAAGGGAGAGAGAAAATCTCAAGCAGACTCTGCACTGAGCATAGAGCTTGACATGAGGCTCGATCTCATGACCCTGAGATCATGACCTGAGCCAAAATCAGAAGTCAGATGTTTAACCAACTGAGCCACCCAGGGGCCCCTTCATACTCTTTAATAAACTGGCATATGTAAGTAAGTGCTTCCCTGAGCTCTATAAGCTGCTCTAGCAAATCAATTGAACCCAATGAGGGGGTTGTTGGAAACTGATCCGTAGGTGCTTAGTCAGAAGCACATTGATAACCCAGGCTCATGTCTGGAGTGTGTATGTGGGAGGAGGGAGGGACAGGCTGGTGGGACCGAGCCCTTACCCTGTGGGATCTGACACTATATCCAGGTGGACAGTGTAAGAATTGAGTCAAACTGTAGGACCCCCATCCAGTGTCAGAGATGCGTTTGTTGTGGGAGGAAAAGCCCCACATATCCAGTGACTGAAGAGTCAGAAGTGCTGCGTGTGGAGTGAAGGAAGGCCCTCAAGACAGACACACAGGAGGGAAGAACTGGGTCTTTCCCTGCCCCGGAAGAGGAAAACCATGTCTCTCATTTACATCTTCCTGGTGACCATGGATTTAGCACCTGTCCCTTCTGTGTCTTCTGATCATGCTGAGTAGTAGTCATTTTACTCTGTCCCCTGCTCTTCTTTTGCTCAACACGAAGCCATTGGCACCACCCTTTAGATTCTTTCTGGCCTTCATTCGGGATTGCAGAGCCTGGTTGGATGTGCTGGGCTTCGAGAGCGGTCAGACCTGGTGACTTAAAGACCAATGCTTTGTGGCCAGTGCCAGAGAAAGAGCACCAGATAAAGGGTCAGAGAACCTGGGCTCCCACCTGGCTCTTCCTTGTAGCTTCTCTTAGTCAATGTCTGCTGAAGTATCATGTCCTGGTTGCTGGGTAGTTCTGTATCCCCTGCCTTTTGAAGACCTCTCCTTGATTTTTTTTTTTTTGAATTGTCTTTCCCCTCCCATCTTAAAACCAGTAAGAACAAAGGTCAGTCTCAGTGGCATTGTTGGAATGGAAAGTCCCATTCCAATTTTCTGGCTTCTTGTCTGCAGTCCTGCCTTCAATCGATACCAAAATATCCTTGCAAAAAGAGAAAATGGGAAGTCTAAAATGGAAGCTAATGGCCATAGACTCCAAGGATGGTTGAGTCAGAGGAAGGGAAGGAAGGCGAGGAAGGAGGAAGGGGAGGGGAGGGACATGAGCGAGGGAGAGCGGGAATAAACTGGAGTTACAGGGCTAATCATTGGACTCCATTCCAGGACTCCCTTCCCTAGTTGGGTTTTCCCAGTGGGAGGAGTTCTATGTTCATCTGGTAAATTCAGATTGAGAAGCTGGGATCATCAATAACCTCCCTCCATCCTTGTTTAACTTGGGCTTGTTGCAGCAGCCCTGTCTGGGGTGTTGGTGTGAGCCCAGGGTCCCCCTACTCCTGACCGCTGAGGCTGACCTGGACCACCCCCTGGCGCTCTGACAATTGGGTCAGAACAGCTCCCACAGCAGTCTCTGCAAAACCAGCCTTCCACACCCAGGCCCATCAGGTCTGGCTTGCGACAGAGCTGGCTAGTTTTTTTGGAAGGTAAAATGGTGGTTCTCCGTGGGAGGCTCTAATTCACCAAATGATGGCAGAGGCCAGGTTGGCCTATGAGGTGTCAGGGATGTGGAAGGAGGGAGGCAGCAGGAGATACCGGCTCGTGTGCAAGTCCGGCCTCTCTGGAGTCTCATTGATTGGGGAAGGTTTGCTCTCTGGGTCTTCACAGGGCTACATTCAGAGGCTTGAGGACAGTTCTGATTTCCCCTTTAAATCAAACTTGGGGGATGGAGGGCCTGGGGGGGTGGGGAGCTGACTGGGCTAGTTCTTGGGCACTGGGGGTCGCTCTTGGCCCATTGAAAGGCCAGAGCAGGGCCCTTCTTGGGCTCTAGAGGAGACTTTATGGCATTGCCTTTGGCTAGCCACAGACAGCTACCCAGGGCCCTCGGTCCAGGTCCAGGCTATGCCAGACCCCAACGCTGAAGGCTGGGGCATTTGTGGTTTCTGCCCAGAATCAGGGCAGACACGCTCAGGCTATGCCAAGTCCTTGGGGTTTTAGAAAGAGATATTCAAGGTAGAGGAGGCCAGTCTGTCTTTTCGGACTTGGGGGAGTATTTCTTCTTCCTCTCCCAACACTACCTTAGCAGTACTACAAGACCCACCACTTCTTACCAGGACGATTGCGACAGCCACCTAATGGGTCTTCCTGGACCTGGATTCTTCTCCTGTCCTTCCTCGGCTATGTGGTCAGTGACATCTATTGAATGTCAACTATAGGCACTGAGTTGGTTACTGGTGATACAGAAATGCACGAGACCCAGGCCCTGAGCCCCAGAAGCCCATGGTCTGTAGGGAAGAGAGATGGTGACAAATAGTGACAACAAGCTGTCTTTAGTGTTGCAACAGCGGTGAGCTCATGCTGCTTTGGAAGCATAAAGCAAGTCACAACAAACCAAACTGGTGACATGGAGCTGAGCTGTAGAAGGCAAGTAGGCGTTTGCCTGACAACGAGGTAGGAAGGGGTTTTAGGCAGAGAGTATCCAGGTGTACTGACCTGGCAGTGTGTGTGGTGCCTCCGGGATGGTGGATGGGGGAGCTCATGCTGGACGAGCAGCCAGGCAGCGATCGGATTGGCCAGGGGCGTGCGGACGCCCTACTGAGCTGGCTGGAATTTTTGCCAAAACCCAAATCAAATCGCTTTACTTCCTGCTTATGAACCTTACACAGTCACGGGGCAGAGTGCACGCTCCGTATTGTGTGGTTTTCGTGCTCTCAACCCTTTCCACCTTGCCTTCCCCATATCCGCTTGTGGAACTCTGACCCATCCTTCAACAACTTCAATCCAACCCCCTCTGTGAAGTTTTTCCAGGTTATTCCAAATGAACATGATCTTGCCTTCTTCGAACCCTCAGAGCATCGAGTGCCCTTGAGGACGTCTCCTTCCCTTAGTTTGTATTTAAGTCTGATGTGCTTGCTTTTTTTTTTCCCCCTCCCTAGGGACCTGCCCAGCCTGGCACATAGAGGTGGTCAAAGGTTTGCTGCCGTAAGACTGTGTGTTTGATGCCTGGTAAGGGTTGGACGGTGCCTCCCCCTGAAGAAGATCCGTTCACGTTCTCAGCCCCAGTACTGCTACTTGTGAATGTGACCTTATTTTAGAAAAAGGGTCTTTGCAGATGGAATAGAGTTAAGTAGAGGTCACAGTGGAGTAATGTGGGCCCTACTCCGATAGGACTGGTGTCCTTGTAAGAAGAGGACAGGGAACAGACATAACAGAGGAAAGCTGGCCTTGGGAGGGCAGATGCCGGGGTCGGAATGACGCTGCCTGGCGCCCAGAACGACGAGGCCACCAGAAGCTGGAGGAGGCAAAGGAAGGATCCTCCTCCCAAGGCTCCTTCTCTCCAGTGTGGTCATGGGCCCACCAACCCCTTGATCTCAGACTTCTGGCCTCCAGCACTGAGAGGCAATACATGTCCATTGCTTTGTGGTACACTGTTAGGGCAGCTCCAGCAAACTCAGGCGATGCCCTTCTCCCCATGCTTCTCTCCCCTCCTCGTTGGGCCACAATGTTGCTCCCTGGCTTTCTGGGCCCGGACTCGTCCGCCTCGGCCTGGTGCCTCCAGCTGAGTTCCTCCCTGACTCACCCGCACTGTGGCCACCAGCACACCCACCCCCTTGCCCCTTGTCAAGGCCCCACCTCCCGGGAGTTGGCCAATCTGCTGTGCCATCATTTGTTCTTGTGTTCCCTTGGGGAATAGATCTGGACTTTAACCTGGGCCTTCTGGAGACTTAAACGCACACTCCCGGGAGTGGTGCTGAGTGTGGGCCTGTCACAGCATCACTGAAGGGCGGGGTAGAGGGGCCCTGCCATACAGGTGGGAAGACTGAAGCGCAGACATTTATGGAGCACCCGTGCCAGGCACTGGGCTGGGTGTGGATGTGGATGTGCACTGGTAATTAAAGAAAAGAAGACAAACAAAACCTGCCCTCACTGATCTTATCATGTGGTGGGGGAGGAGGCCACTAGCTATCAATCAAAGCATCACCTCATTAGATGCAAAATTACAACTATGATCAATATTTATGAGGGAGAGGGGTACATAGTGCCCATGACATCAGGACGGACACCAGGACATTGAACCGTTCTGTGGGCAAGAGATTTTGGTTTGGAATGGGCGTCAAGGTGCTTCTGCAGTCATACCTCTGCTTTCCTGGGTGGGCACTACCCCCCTGCCTTCGGGCAGGCTCTCTGCAGGCAATGAAAGAAATCATCTCTAAGTATACTCCCCAAAGCTGCGAAAATCCCAAAGAAAAGGATCACACATTTCTTAAAAATTTATTTATGCCTTTATTCAGTCATTTATGTATACATTCAACAAACCTTCATGAACCTTCCACGTACCAGGTACCGGCTAAGTGCTATAGACGCACATGCTTGCCCTTGCTCTCAAAGAGCACACAGTCTAGGTAAAGAAGACAGACACACGGACAAGCAGGTCCCCGGCACATAGCAGGCGCTTTCGGAAACCCTGTCCTGGAGAGGACATCCGAAACGGACCAGTTGCGGTTGCCACTGGGGGCAGGCCAAAGAATTCCAGTTTCCTTTTCTTTTACTTTACATGTCTTTAGTATGAACCAGTGCAACGCCTTTCGGGTGAGATCCCTTTCCAGGGAACTGGGCTGTCTTTGATTAACACCAAAACCTCATTTTTCACTTTCAACTGGTTCCCCTCCCCTCCCCCCCTCCACTTTAACATCAGAGCTCTCAAGATGTTCTTTGTTTCTGTTGCAAAGTGTGTGTGTGTGTGTGTGTGTGTGTGTGTGTGTGCGTGTGTTGGAGGTGGGGGCTACAAAAAGGCGAGGTGTCTTTTCAGAGGCATCGAGTTGCTGGCAGACACTGAAAATAAGGTTTTCAAGTTCACATGCTTATGCTTTAGAAGAGACGGAGAAGGAAAAGCTCAGTGGCAAGGAAAAATCCAGACTTGTGTCCTGTTCGGCATCTAGGAAGCGTCCTGCGACCTGCCTTCAGCATTCTGATGAGAAAGCCTCCCTGCCCGGTGGGTGCCTGCCTCCCGTCCTCTTCCTCTTCCCCAGCGGGGCCTGATTTTACCAGGTGGGTGCTCCAGGGGGAGGAGCCTTTTGTTCAAGCCTCCTGGCTGAATGAGAAACCTGCTTTCCCCCCGTTCTCAGGGCACGGATGATCAGGGCAGATTAATCCCAAGAGGTAGTCGGTGCACAATTAACATTTTTGCCTCTTATTTTAATTAAGAAGGGCCAGGGGATAGGGTGTTAGCATGTCTAATGGGATCGCGTGGCATGTGCCGCCTGCCGGAGGAGTTTCAGTTATTAGCACTTGTTGAAGACTTTCTAGATAATTAAATACCACATTAATCATTGCTCTGAGTGGACACCGAATTGGATTTCTCATCCTGACTCCTCCTATGCAGGAGGCAAAGTGGCTCTGGGGGCCCGGTGGTCCCCTGGCACGCAGGCAGGAGCTCACCCCACGCGTGCCCACTCTCAGCGGTTTTGTGGAAAAGAAAAGCTTCTCCTAGACGTTCGCCTTCGTTGTTCTGACAGCTGAAGCTCTCTTCACAGGCACATTAACATGACCTCATTAGTTTCTGCATCTACTCTTCTAACCACATAAAACGGAGTGCAGTAGGAGCCAATCATGCTAATTACATCAGATCGGTTTGCATATTCATAAACCATTTTCTGTTTTATGGACAGCAAAAATAAACACAGTATCTCTTTAATAATTTTAAGTGGGTCACTTTCAGGACTGTATCTGTTTTAAATAAATTATCATATTGTTAAAGGCCACAGTCAAAAGCTATTTTTTGAGCAGCCTGCAAGGTGGGGGTGGGGGGCAGGCCATGTAGCGGGGTGGGGGGCTGCCGGGGAGTCAACGGGATTAACCAATTGGTCAATTTCCAAGGTCTCTTCTGCCAAAGAAAAATCCAGACTTGAAAAACCGCCCTGGTGTAGTGAACAGGTGCTGTGCAGCCTCTTACTAATGACAAAATATATTCTTGTCAGAACTATGAGATTATCCAAATCACAAGTCTTCAGCAGTGGGAGTGAAACCCAGTAACATACCGACTCCTGTGTCTTCTTGGAAGTGTTTAATTTTAGGGGCCAAGCTTGACATTCTGGCTTTTCTCAGGCACAGTAAAAAAAAAAAAAAAAAGCATGGAAACAATTAGAAGCGGGGCGCCTGGCTGACTCAGTCGGTGGAGTGTGCAACTCTTGATCTTGAGGTCCTGAGTTCGAGCCCCGTGTGGGTTACATAAAAACAACAACCAAACAATCAGAAGTAGGAATCAAACCTGCAGACGCGGACCTTTCCACCGCCCTCCTTGCGCCCTGACAATCCTGGGACCCAACAAGCCCACCCAAGGCCCCGTGATCTGTGGGGATCCTTCCCATCCAGGGCCTGTAACTCCTGACAAGGGAACCGAGTCACAGATGTCCTTCACTTTGAGGGGATAAAAGCCTTAAGCAAGAAAGAGATACAAGATTTTTCAGAGAGAGAGAGAGAGAACAAGTAATCAACCCAGTTAGGGACTGTTTTCAAGACTAGTCACCGACATAGTTACACGAGACAATTGATTTGATAATTACGAATCATTCCTATTCATTCCTTAAATTAGGTCCAGAGAACTAACATTGCCCTAATCCAGTTGGGAGCAACACAGCATTTCTTTATTTAAAAACCATCCTGTGACCTAGGCATGGCACCGATACAAGCTGATCTTTTCCATCACGTGTAATGCAGGGGTTGTTGCGCATTTACGCACAGTTGCAACGCCACATTTATTTCGAGCTCTGGCTCTTCCTTCCTTTTCTCTTTGTTGTAAACACTCCTGGGAGAATTAATGTGGCATTTCTTAGTGGTAGTTCAGGCTATCCCCATCTTGTTGTTGTTTTTGAAATGCTGCTTCCGATTGAGTGGGCGTAGAAGCTGGAAAAGGCTCTCATTTTCCATAATGCGTAGGTCCCTGACTCAGAGCTTCTCGAGGACCTTCTGCTCAACCTCCAAAAAGGTTTGCATTTATTCACCTTCACCTTGGCTCCTGCCGAGGTTGGTAGACTGAGCGCAGATGGCTGCCCCGTGTTATTATGTGAACCGGAGTTGAAGCTTTTGTGTGTCAGCTGCACTGATTTTGAAATACCCTATTATTTGTGCAATATACCTTGGAATTACAGTTTATAATTTCATGAAAGCCTAACATATCTGAATGTTTACAAGTTCTATCCCTTGGGGAAATATATAGTGTTCATTTCTTTTGTTTAGTCTATTTAAAGGAGGACTAGATACAAAGCAGGAGTGATTGACAAATTAATGCTCTCAGCTCCTACTCAAAAGTACTTGAATTATTAGTACAAAAAGCATGTTACAAACTGTAATAATTTTAACTCCATTTCATTGCTAAAAGCTAATAATAATGAAAACAAATGAAAATAGTAATGCAATCTAACGCTAGCCAGAATGGAAGCAGTCACAGAAGTTGGGACTCTGCAATCAGATAATTAGTTCCATTAAAACTCAGGAACGGGTAAGTCTGTTCATTTATTTTGGATTCAGTTCTGTGGGGGAAGAACGAGAGGAAAAAGAATGGCCCCTGTGCAACATAAATCAGCCCTAACCTTCCTTCTTTCGTCCTTCTTCCCTCCATAGCCGAGGGACTGCATTTCCAGGGTGACGGCTACACTCCCACAGCGGAGGACAAGGAGCAGAGCTAATGGGTGGCACCAGTGGATGGAAAGTCACTGCTGATTGCAATTAGAACAAAGGAGTCTGGGAGGCTCGAGTCCCACCTGCAGACTGTCTCAGCCATCTCTGGGGAAGGGGAGGAAGTGTGTGTGCCAGGGAGAGGCTAGGAGCAGCCCTGAGCGGAGAAAACCGGTTATCAGGAAATGGGGCGTATTAGGATTCTCCAGAGAAACAGAACCAATAAGACAGATGGATACAGATATAGATATATAGATATAATTGTTTTATAGATACTTGCAACATAATATTTATAATTTATAATAATATTTATATTTCTATCCATCTATCTATTGAGAGATTGATTATTAGGTATTGGATCATGTGATTATGGAAGCCAAGAAGTCCTGACACCTGCAGTCAGCACTCTGGAGGCCCAGGAGAGCTGGTGGTATAAGTTTCCGTCCAAGTCCGAGGGACCGAACACCTGCAAGCCAATGGCATAAGTTTGAGTCTGAGGGCGGGAAGAGGCTGGTGTCCCAGCTCGGCAGTCCGCAAGCAGAGTTCCTTCTTACTCAGCCTTGTTGTTCAGTTCAGGTCTTCAGTTGATTGGGTGAGGCCCACCCACACGGGGGAGGGCAATCTGCTTTACTCTGCTGGTCTGAATATTAATCTCCTCCAGAAACACCCTCACAGGCCCATCCAGAATGTCTGACCAGATATCTGGGCACCCCGTGGCCCAGTCAAGTTGACACATAAAATTAACTAGGGATCACACTTGGGATCCTCTAATCTGAATTCGTCTTGTCAGTGTATCCATGATTATCTGCGGATGCAAAACAAACCACTCAGTGTGGTTCTTCTGGTCTGGGCTGTTAGGCCGATCCCTGCTGAGCTCACCCATGCGGGTGCCGTCAGTGCGTAGGTTGGCCATGGTCGAACGATCCAGGATGGGCTCATTTATGTGCCTGGGGGGGTCAGCAGGCTGTCAGCTGCGGGAAGGGGCCGTGCACCTCTCATCACCCAGCAGGCTAGCCAGGGCATCTTTCCGGGTGGCGGTCACAGGCTTCCAGGTGCAAGCACTTTTCAAGTCTCAGCTGGCATCACAGTCGTTATTGTCCCCTTGGCCAACGCCAGTCACGTGGATAAGCCTTGAGTCAGTGCGGTAGGGAAACGCTCAAGGGCGTAGCTGCAGGGAGGTGTGAACAAATCAGAGGCCATCCTGCCACAGCCTGTCACAGTCGGCGTCCGGGTCCCCTAGAGGTGCTCTCTGACACGGGCATGGCCGGGTGGATGTGGGCAGACACGCAAGTTCTGCATGGTTTAATTTGGCGGTCTCTTTTGTAGATGCCTACCCACCCCCCCCCCCGCCCCCCAACCCCCGTCTTTAAATGTGAGTATTCTCAAAGCTTCTGTCCTCGGCTCCCCGTAATAAGGATCGTGTCGGGACACTAACCTACAAGCCCAACCTGGAATCTGAGATATTAGATCAGATTACCACCAGAGTAGAGTGTGCACATGAGTCTCACTGTCCTTTGGGGGGAGATCCTGCAACATGGTGTGGTCTAGGCCTGCAGGGAGTGTCTTCTAAACTCCCTGACAGCGGAAGCATCAAATATATCTTAGGAAGTGATAAAAGGAGCTGTATTTGCCCGACAAATTATTGTCATTGACTTCAAGAATGAAAATCCTGTCAGGTCAGGTCATCCAACCGGAAACTCTTCCCTGTTTCGGACCACAGCTGGGTGTCTCCTTGGTGACGGTACTTCAGGAAAGGCACCTGAGGGACAGCCAGAGAGAAATCACTGTGGCCATTTAGGGAGGAGCTGGAGCTCCTCCATCTTGGGGGCAAAGGATGGGGCGGGAGGAGCTGGGATGTTGCTGCCCTGCAGACTAGGCCAGGAGGTGGCTGGTGGGAAATACTCTGTGACGAGCACCACCGCGAGTCATGGGACCACTGGGCCCGCTGGGAACCAGACCGGCCCTGTACTCTTGGGAGAATGATGCCTTTCCAAGATGTGGAACGTTTGGGCCAAGAGGCTTCAGGACCCTTGTGGCCCCCAAACTCCTCCACAGCCTGGTGGCCTGCTTTGGCTGGGCTGGTCACCGGGAGTCCTTCTGGTGATGGGTTTGCCATCCTCACAGAGCCAGCAGCGGCCCAGACAGCCAGTCTCCTGGTCTCTCCTTGTCTGTTGTGTTGCTTCTGCCTTTGGAATTAAAATATTGTGCAGAAATGCAAGTTTATTGTTATCAATCCCATCTCGTGAAACTTGACAAATGTATTCTTATGCAGATAATTAAGAGATAATGTCAACCGAACAAAGCTTTGTCACTGAAATAATGGCTTCCCGCTGTGAAGTTTACGCCTCAGCAAAGTCAAGGTGTTTGTTCCTGAACTATAACTCTTTATCCCTCTGACAACTGTCTGTGACATCCTCCTTCATCCCCTTCCCCCTCCTCCCCAAGTCAGGGGAAGAGCGGAGCCAATGTCTGGGGACACCAGGTGGGGATGAGAAGTCTCTTCCTTCAAGGGTACTGGCCTGGGGACGGAACTCTGGCCTTCCAACACAGGCTTCCATGCTTCTGCTCTGGGGGAGTCAACTCGGACAAGGAGGAGCCCCTCCTCACGCTGCCTTTATTTCCCCTCTTCCAATATGTAAAGAATAACTCTTGCCCCTGATTCCAAAGTTGAATGGGATGCATCTGATGGCATTTGGGGAACGTAGACTATTAACAGGATATACACAGAATGTAGTCGTCGGGTCTCACTTCTGAGAGCAAATACACAAATGAGCTCATAGAATAAGTAAAAATTGGGGGCGTCTGGGTGGCTCAGTAGGTTGAGCGTCCGACTCTTGATTTTGGCTCAGGTCACGATCTCGGGTGGTGGGATTGAGCCCCAGGTCGGGCTCTGCACTCACCACGGAGTCTTCTTGTCTCTCTCCCTCAGCTTCTCCAACTCTCTCTCTCTCTCTCAAATTTTGCAAACTCTTAAAAAAAAAAGAACTTAAAATTTATTTTTAAGGGCATTAGGATTGGACATGGATTAAAACAACTAAGAAAGCTTGTGTCACACTTGCTGTGTCGCACTGTTATTCTGCGTGGTCCGATAAGGTGTGAAGTAAGCACATTATCTCCAGCACAAGGGTCAGAAACAGTCCCAGGCCTACCAAGGCACTGCTATAGGAGGCTGGTGTGCGCACTTCACTAAAGAAGTGAAAACCGTGACCTCCCTAGAGCAGGTGTGAAGGGGGTGATGCTTCGAGAGGGGTGGGCTGGTGGTCCTGCTGGAAGGAGGCAGGAGGTCTTAGCACAGAGCTGCTTCTCGCGTCAGCAGGGTAGGGATCGCTATCTCCAGTGTCTTGGACAGATGGGAGGAATGTAGTCAAGTTTCCAAGTTCATCTGCTCCAAATACTTTGTAGGATTTTATTCCTAGGTGTTCTTTTATTATACCAATTAGAATTTCATTATCATAGGCCACGAGGGAAGAGGAAAACCCCCATCTCTGCTTGGATGTTCCGGTGTTTTTTACAGCAGAACCTGACAACAGGCAAGAAAAGGGGAAGGCAGAGGGTGGCGACTGGAGGAGACCTGGGGTCTAGTCCCTGCTCTGTCTCTCACTCCCTGGGTGGCCTTGGGTGAGCCATGGGAACTAGGTCTTAACAAGGAGGGAGCACCGGCTGGTTTCTAAAGCATCTCCTAAATTCCATATTTTATTACCCCGATCCTCAGGACTACAGATGACCACCTAGGAGCATTGTGCTACTGATTGCATGCTCGAAATAGGTTTTTAGAATCCTATCAAAATGCATTTTTCCTTAAATTTACATTTCTCCCCACATCTGTCATATGTATGATTAATCGTTGGAAAGGAAGCCATAATTCCTGAAAGTTGATTACTAGAAAGGATTCCTTTATTTAAGGAGAAAGAGTCATGGGTGATTTCTCTTAATTTCTTAGCTTTTCCTCATTTTTTTCTTAATTCAAGATGAGGAGGGGGAATGGCAATCAATAATCTGGACTGAGACGAACTTATCTCTGTATCGTGAAGCTTCCTGTGTGAGCATTAACTTTGGAGACCAGAGGTTATAGTTTATAGTGTTGCTCTTTGAACACTAAACTTCACCAGGGTCAATGCTTAGAATAATTATTCGGGAAAGATACAGTGGGGGAAATTGCACACCTATCACATGTAGGCATGATTGAGAATTATCTTTTTAGGTTTTTATTCTGTGGCAGGAAGGATAGGGCGTCATAAGGCGATCTGGAGTTTTCAGGAAGAATTATTTATGTTCTCTTAAGTTAGCTTCTTCTATATTGCAGAAAGAAGTACGTCCTGTGGAGATGGAAAAAATGCTGAGAAATATCTCAACCGAAACTGGGGGGTAGAGGTTGAAAAGAACCTCTAATTTCCTACATAATAAAATGGGAGAAAGGAAGAGGGGATGCTCCTGGAAGGTTAAAAAAAAAAAAAAAAGAGAGAGGAAGAGAGCAGAAGGCAGGGGTGGGATGGGGAGGGGAAACTAGATGATGGAAGTAAGTGGCAGTCTATTAAGAAAAAGATTTTTATTCATTTTTTGCAAGTTTTTAAAAAAAGATTTTATTTATTTATTCATGACAGACACACAGAGAGGCAGAGGGAGAAGTAGGCTCCCTGCAAGGAGCCTGATGCAGGACTCGATCCCAGGAACCCGGGGTCATGCCCTGAGCCAAAGGCAGATGCTCAATCACTGAGTCACCCAGGCATCCCAAGAAAAAGATTTTTAATATCAAATTACATTTGTTATGATTATAACAAATAATTGGGGTATAAGTCCATTTCCATGACCCCAAAACCTTTAATGAAATCTCTTGTATACATGCAGGTCTTTAGCGAGTGGGGTTGTGTGTCTTTCTTTCTTTCTTTCTTTCTTTCTTTCTTTCTTTCTTTCTTTCTTTCTTTCTTTCTTTCTTTCTTTTTCTTTCTTTCTTTCTTTCTTTCTTTTTCTTTCTTTCTTTCATTCATTCTTTCTTTCTTTCATTCTTTCTCTCTCTCTCTTTTTCTCTTTCTTTTCTTTCTTTCTCTTTCTTTTTTTTCTTGCTGTTACTATTTGTTGGCTTAGTTTCCATGGGGAAGGATGGCAAGTCAAAGCTTGCCTTGAATTGACACTCCTCACTTTGTCCCTGGGCTGGAGGGGGAAGAACTGATTGTTGAGTTTGGAAGTGGAACCCGGCTTATCGCTCAGCCTCTTTCCCCCACCTCATTTTGGGAGCTGTCTCAGGGGTGAACCTGCGCATGGGCAGCCCTAGCAGTCTCTTTCAATTGGTCAGGAACTCAGGCGGTCAGGACAGAGGGATGCTGGTTGTCCCTTAACTCCACACGCACCAGCCTAGACGTTAGATGATACTAAATGTGTGTGGAATGAGAGGGCGAGCCAGTGAATCATTGGATTACGGGTACCCGTCTGCGAACAAAGCGGTACAGACAAATGAATTCACGAGAGGTTAATATGATGTGGAATCGTATGAAGTTGCTGTTTCTGCAGGTTGCAAACAGTTGAATATTGGCAATTTCATATAGTTTAACCTAATAATCCTCCCGTCCCAGGAGGGCAGTGAAGATCCTTTCTGAGCTCCCGGGAAGGGGGGGGTCATCCTAAAATAACCAACTTCCAGCTGCTGGCTGACTGGTGGGTACAGGCCCCTGCCTGGAGTTCTGGATCTCCACCTGGGGCAAATGGTGGTACTTGTTTCCTACCATCTGGAACCAACCGTCACCCGCCACTGTACTGCGGTTCCACCCAGAACCCAAAGAGGCCTTCCCCTTGCCCCGTACTCTCCCCACTCAGAGCCCCGTGAGCAGCAGTAATAGGGCCCCTCGAGGCCCCCAGAATATCTTACTACTTCCAGGTCAAACGGCCAGTTCAATCCACTCCCTCAGCCTCAGGGATCTTGTCCAAGGCCACACAGCTGGGCAGTGGTGGAGCTGGCATTCTGGCCAGGACTCCAGAGCCCACTAGGTTGGACGTCTCTCTCTCTTCCAGGCAGAAATCCTTTGAGGTTGCATGACTCAAGAACTGAAATCTGAGGACCATCATTTGCTCCCCAAAGGTATTTCATCAACCAGCATTGCCTTGAGATAAACATTTCTTTCTGATAGTCTCTTAATTCTTCGTGTTGGAAGGACAAGAAAGACTCATAATCAACAAATTGAAAGTACTACATACTCTTAGTATTAATTTGAGGAGCAGAATGAAACATTATGTGGAATTCCGTATGGAACTTGACACGCTATAAAGTCACCAATAAATGTGGAGGCAAGTGGAGATGACGGCTGGTCCAAGGGCAGGTTGGGGGTGGGGGGAGGCCCCAACCTCCAAGCCGGGGCTTTGGCCTCAGCCTCCCACTTACCACAAAGACTCTCCTTGAGCAAACTTTCTTCGGCTCCTCTGACTCTCCTTTTCAACTAGGTCTTGACCTTGGCGCTCCAAGTCTGTCCCCAAATAGCTGAAGTTTTGCAAGAATCCTGCTAAAGTGCATTTAGAGAGAATTCTCCACCCTCGAGAGCTGATCAGGTAGGTTCTCTAGCCCCCACCGTTGGGCATTTTGCAAGGATTCCCTGCCCTCCTGTCCGCTAGGTGATTTCCTGCCCACCGACGCCCTATCTCTCCTCCTTGGCTCTAAATCCCCAGCTACCTTTGCAGTGTTTGCGGAGTTCAGCCCCACGTCTCTCTCCTATTGCAATAGCATTGAATAAAGGCCTCTTTACTACTTGCTTTCAACAAGTAGCAGCATAATTTTTCCCCACTGCCCCACATACAGCCCCACTGACCTTGAGCAAGTCCTTTGACCTCTTTGCACTTCACGTTCCTCCCCCCTCCATCAAAGAGGAGCGATGCTTCTTGTTCGGGAACTCTCTCCCCGTGCCTCTGGGAGAAGTAGATGAGATGAGGAGTATACATAATCTGTGTAAACTGTCAAATATTGAGCGAACCAATGCATTATCTTTGAGACAACCGACAAGAACCACGTCTACGTGTCGCTCTACTGAGGGCCTTCCCCAGGCTGCGGTGGGGGGGGGGGAGGCCTCCAGGAAGGATCTGGCAAAGTGGGAATTAAGGTGAACTATGCCAGTACACCAAACTCCACGCAGGGTGCTTGGAAACCTCCCGTACCCTCTCAACATGCAAACTGTTGTCGTTCCCAAACCAAGAAAGATTTCACTGCCTCTGAAAAGCGAGGTGTGATTGCACATTTCCCACACGGCTTCTGACTGCACACACCACGCAGCCTGCTAATGGAGTGGGCGTGTGCATGTCTGTGTGTGTGTGAGTGTGTGTTTGTACTTGGACAGGGTGTCTGTGAAATCTAAAGGGCCATATCGTACTCGCTGCAGCTCAGAACAGCCAGCGCCGTCTGGGGAGCTCCATCCCCTACTGACACCCTAGAAGTTGTAGCAGAGAGCATTCTGGAATCAGCATGGGAATGTGTGCTGGGTGGGTTGGTGGGGAGGTTTGCTGGCTTTCCCCAGCTTTCAGGGCCGGTAGCCAAGCAGAAGCTTGCCATTCGGGTTAGCTCTCCCAGGGGACAGTCCTCCAGCCAGGAGGCACTTTGTGGAAATCGCTTTAAGAACAGTGACATGAGAGGCTTTTGTTTTATTACTATTATTATTGTCACCATTAGGTGTAAGCAGCCCTCACGGACGTGAGTGTCGGCAACTGCTGTGTCCCACTCCCTCAAGGATTTATAACTAAGACTGATTTAAGAATCTGAGATAGAGACAAGGTGAGTCTTCCTTTCTTCCTTCTTTCCCTTCCCTGTGTCCACCTGTTCTCTCTCTTTTCTCCTGGAAAACTTACACACACACACACACACACACACACACACACACACACACACACATTGATGTCATGTTCCTTCTTTAGGAATGACCCAAACCATATCTGGGTTTTAAACTGGGACAAGGCTTGGAACTTGAGCTAATTCAGCCATTCCTAGGTATGTTCAAGTACTAGAAGAGAGGGCCAAAAAGGGTTCATGAGCCAAGGCTTGGCAATGGGAAGGGAAGGCGCCAGCGTTGGGGCTGGGGCAAGATTCAGGGGTGGGAGCACAGCCCCCCTCAGCCCCACTGGCATTGTGGGGGGTGGCAGGCCTTTGTATCCAGGGTTGAGGACCCTGGGAAACACCAGTTACTCGGCCGGAGGCAGAGGCGGCCGAGGGGGCTTTAGACATGCTAATTTGCTTGAGGGTTTGGAGTTGATTGACAGGCAGCAGGACAATAAACCCGGAAAGGTGAAAGGACCCGGCTGCAGCGGAGGCTGGGGGCCCCTAGGGTGGAGGAGCGAGGTTTCTAAGTTTATATTCCCCGCAAAGCGGATGATTCGGTCCTAACTCAGGTATCTGCAGCCAGAACTCCGCAAATAAGAACTAATTTAGACTTTCTCAAACCAGGGGGTCCACGGCTGAGCTTCAGGAGGTCCCTGAAATGAGATGCAACATTTTATGTGCGGGTGAATTTTTCTGGAGGGGGGAGGCCTGGTTTTCCTGAGATTGTCAAAGGCATTTGTGACTCCAAAAGGCTTAAAAACGCCAATCTGTTTCAAAACCGCAGGAGCCCAGGTCCCTAGGGAGCGAGCAGGCTATCTCGGGGAGGAACGGGCCTGAATTGCCAAGTCCAGATGGGTGTGAAGCCCCCCAACACCTCATTAAATCTCCCCCTCGCCCTATCCCCAGTATCCTAATTGCCAGTTCCCCTGTCATCTTTTTAGTGCTTATGGCATTTGACATCTTGGCTACTCCTCCTTACAAACTCTCCCTTCCCTGTTTTGGTGACACTAATCTAGACTTCTTTTTGCTTCTCTGATTTTCGTGGTTCACCCTTTAAATGTCAGCCTTCTCTAGGGCTCCCTTCTGTGCTCTCTCCTGTTGACCCCTTACCCCTGCTCTCTGTGGCCTTGTCCCTAACTCCACTCCCTTGAAATTCCGTTATCATGGCAGCTGTAACCTTCTCTCACGCTTGCCCATCTGCCCTGTCCAATTTTGCCACATTTTAATCCGAATAATATTAAAAATTCGGCTCCTCAACCACACCAGCTGCATCTCAAGGGCTACTTTGACACATGTAGCTAGCGACTGCCCATACTGGTAGGTTATAGAACATTGTCATCGTTGGAGAAAATCCTATTGGCCAGCACTGGTCTAGCTACTCCTCTGTGACCTCAGCCTGTGTCATCTCCACCAGGGAGCCTCTCCAGCTTAGATTAGAGCCCCCGCCCCTCTAGGAGGTCACCTTCACTGCTTCTTACATGGTAATACAATATTCATTGACTTCTCTGAATGCTTCACTGTCCTATACGTTTCCTAAGGACGGGGGAACCATACTTACTTCCTTGCCTCAGTATCCCCAGCACCCAGCAGTGTCTGCAGTAAATAGGTGCTCAATAAGCATTTATTGAATGAGTGTGTGGGAAATGGAGCTGAGCAGCAAGGGGGTGGCCCTCTCAGTGGTCCTCTCCTGGGGCCAGTTCACTGGTGGGATGTGCTGGTTACAGTGGCAGCTGTGGGGGAGAGATGAGCTGTTAGCCCAGGAGTGGAGGGGGAAGGAAAGAGGTCTTTATAACCTCTTGGCTGGTGCCCTGGAGGTGGCCAAAGGCAAGTGTTGAGCACTTTGGGTTTCCTGTGCATATAATCATGATCTGAGACTCAAGCCTGCGTGGCTTCCTGTCTCCCACCTCCACAATTCATGACGCTCAGAGAGTCATGGAGTCTTAGAATCGGAAGGGACCTTAAAAGTAATGCAACTCACGCCTTTCCCCATGAATTCATCTCCTCTGCAGCAGGGGCCTCCATGTGATCACATCCAGTGGCAGGCAACAAACCCTTCCTCCTGCATCAGGCTATTTTATTTGCAAGCAGCTCTTTTGGTGGAAAGTGTTTTGTTTTTTTTTTTAATATTGAACTGCAATCAGCCTCCTTATATCTGCATCCCTGGCTCCGGCCCTACCCCCGATGCATGAAGAATATATCTGTCCCTCTTCTATAGTTAAAAGCAACCTGTGGGTGCAGGCATTTGTCTCTTCATGCAAGGACCCCTGGCATTTCTAGGTTGGGCACCTCATGGGTAGTTAATTTTTATTAAGCCAATTATTTCACAGCTTCCTACTTCCTTACTAATTCACACAGAGATGTAAATTAGCAAACATTTCTTGTCATGGAAAAGCAATATAATATATTTTACCTCTTAAATGCTTTTTGTGTGTAAGAGCTGAAGTCTTTTTTGGGGGGGGGCTGAGATGCATGTTCAGGGAGGGAGCTGAAATGACAAGTGAGTCATTCCCCTTTGACAGGGACCCTGGGATGGAGAGTAGACGTGGAATGGAAAATCAACATTGCCCAAGTGGAGGCAGGTGCGTCGACACCTCCTGGTTGATACGTCGTTATTTACAGGATATAATACTGATCTGTGACATCCATAATAATAGCAACAACAATACTAACTAACCTCCATTATGGGTTCTCTGGAGGCCAGGCAGGGCTCTGAGCACTCTCTATGGATTTTATTTTTCAGCAGTCCTATGCGATAGGTCCTATTATTACCCCCACGTTGCAGATGAGAGAGTAGAGGCACACAGAGGGAATGTTCTCGAGCTTGGTTGGCTAGTTTTCTTCTTTCCTTCTTCATGTGGTTTCCTAGCCTTGCCATGTGCACAAAACGTACCACACTCTCACAGATGGCACTGACCTTCAGCAGACAATGTGTGGGTCCCCGAATGCTCACAGCACCCATGGAAGGTGTAGTTTATTAGATCCAGTGCATGGATGAGAAAATCAAGGCTCAGAGCAATGAGACTGTCCATCATGGAGCTTCTGAGGACTGGAACTCCGGTGAGAATTCAAAACTCCCAACCTGGTGCTCTTGGCTTTCCACCACCACCCCTCTCCAAACAAAAGTGGGGTGATATGATCGTTTACAGCATGCTTCGCACCTGCATTTCCTCCCCTTTCTAAGGCAGTAGGACAGACACCGTCTCCCCGTTGACCTAAGTGTGCTAAGGTGGTGCTGAGGCTGGGTCTAGAACACGGGCTTTCTTCCAGCTTCCTGCCCAGAAATTTCTGAAGACCTACTTGAGAACCAGCAAGGCAGAGTGTGCTCCTGGGAGTCTCCAGAGAAGTCTCTAGTAAGGGCCTTACTGTGGTAGAAGGCACACCCAAGGCCTCCTGAGCAGCACTGGGGGTAAAGAGATTTCAGAGTTCCTCCCTTGACTGCTTATCATCTCAGCCCTTTAGACCTGCCCCCCGACCCCCACTCCATGCTCTCTTGCCCCAGGCCTGGCCTCATGGGCTCATGCTCTTCTGTAAATCCTACAGGAGGTCTCCACATAGAGGATTCCCTGCAGAGCAGGAAGGATGGCTGGATGGAAGAGGGCCCTGAGATGCCTGAGGCCCTCTCTTACCCCCAACGCCTGGTGCACATGGACAAGTAATTTATGGTCTTGTGCTTTAAGTCACTCAGAGCTAAAACAAAGCCCATAATTTGCCATTCTCACAGAGCTGCCAGGGGCTTCTAATGGGATAATACATTCATTTGTTCATTCATTTGCACATTCATTCATTCAACAAATATGTATAGTGTCAGCTAAGTGCCAGGCACTCTGGGGGGTGCTGAGGATACATCAGGGAATAAGACAAAGGCCAGGCCTCATGTCATGGTGCTTCCGCTCTAGAAGGGGCTACAGACACAAAGCACAGAAAAAAGGAAAAATAAAGCAGGTTGGGGGATATAGTGTGACAGGGCTGCTGCTTTATACAAGATGGTCAGAGAAGACTTCTGTGAGGAGTTTACATTTGAGCAAAGAACTAAAGGAAGTGAGAGAGCCAGCCACGTGACTTGGGAGAAAATTGTTCCAGCCAGAGAAGAGCAGGTGCAAAGATCCCAAAACAGGAGGATGTTCTACCTGCTAGGAGCCCCAAGAGGTCAGGGTGGCCCAAGTGGAATGAAGGAAGGTGGGAAAGGGAGGGGATGACATCAGAGAGATAGCCTGAGGCCTGATCACTAGGGCTTGCAGAGCTCAGATGATCTGAATGTAGGGATGGCGTGAGGCCCGAGCCACTCCCTGAACCCTGGGTCCCAGCCACTCTGGCCAGCCCAGGCTAGAGCTCAGAAGACTATGTCTAACGATGGCTGGGGCCGTTGGGCTGATTTGAAACGGCTCCTGGATGTGGATGTAGCCACAGCAACCAGTTCATACAGGGAATCAGGGTCCACTTCCAAGTAGGACTCAGGGATATGGCTCGGGAATCCCAGTGGGGCATGGGTGGAAACAAGCTGACACCAGGTCCAGCTCCTGTGGCCCCAAGACAGTCACTGCAGCCGCTCTGTTCCAGGCGACAGAGGCCTCCTCTGGCACAGCCGTGCTTGGTGGGTGGGTAGGGCTCTTGCCCACTCTGGTTGCATTGTAGGACCGCAGAATGAGTGGAAGAAACTTTCCTTAGAATCTGAAGGTACAATGTGGCCAAATCTGATGAAAGAGCTCAATGGTGTATGTGTGTCTGCTCGTGGGAGGAGGGGAGGGGCGGTCCCTGCTCATTGCCTGGTTCCTGGAATCCTGGACTGAGCCCTATGCTTCTGACTCAGTGCCTTTGGCCTCCTTGTCTGTGTTGGCTTTCCAGGCAGGCTTATTTGTAATTTCCCCATCCTCCCATCCTGAGGGGGCTCAGCAGATCTAGAACTCACGTGCCCCAGCAAATCCTGGAAAATCAGGGACGCATGGGCACCCTGGTGAGGCACCTGCAGGCAGCCCATCCTGGGAACCGCTGGCAGGAACCTTGAGAGGGGTCTCAAGAGTTAGGCTGATGGAAAAAATAAAAAAAAAAAAATAAAAGAGGCTGATGGGCATTCTGGAGCTCCATGAAATACCTAGGACCTCTTGCTCTGACCACAGAAATCTTATCGCGTGTGATATTTTAGTTTACAGAACCTTTCAGATGCACGTTTAAAAAAAACCTTGAAGTATATATAATTCACACATAAAATTCATTCTTTTCAAGTAAAAGGTTCAGTGGTTTTCGGTATAGTCACAAAGACGTGCACCGGGCACTGCCATGTAAGGACAGGGCTCTTTCCCTCACCCCAAAAGGAAGCCCTGCATCCTTCAGCAGCCACCCCTTCCCTCCAGCCCCTGGCAACTGCTAATCTACTTTATGTTCCTATGGATTTGCCTATTCTGAGCATTTCATAGAAGTAGAAGCCTACACTATGTGCCCTTTTGTGTCTGGCTCAGCCCATCCCAGTATTTCTCCCCGTTTATGGTTGAATAACCTTCCATTGTGGGACTTAGAGGACGCTTGGTTTATCCATTCATCAGCTGACGGATATTTGGGTTGGTTTACACTTTTTGGCGATTACAATCAACACTGCTGCAGACATTCACATACAAGTTTCTGTGTGGACACGTTTTCAATTCTCCCGGGGGCAATTGCTAGATCATGTGGTAAACTCTGACCTTTTGAGGAGCCACCAAACTGTTTTCCGTAATGGCTGCACCATTTTACATTTGTACCAGCCATGCAGGAGGGGTTCCGATTTCTCTACATCCCCTCCAACACTTTCCATTGTCTGATTTTTTGATGACAGCCATCCTGGTGGGCGTGAAGTGGTGTTTCACTGTGGTTCTGATCTGCATTTCCCTAATGACTAATGACGTTGAGCATCTTTTCATTTGCTTACCGGTCATTTGTAGATCTTCTTTGCAGAAATGTCTATTGAAGTCCTTTGCGCATTTCAACCAAATTTGATGGGTTGTCTTCTTATTGTTGGGTTGTAAGAGTTCTCTATATACTCTGGATATTAGGCCCTTAGAAGATACAAGATTTATAAGTATTCTCACCCATTCTGTCGGTTGTTTTTTTTACTTTGATAGTGAACTTTGCAGCGTAAAAATTTCCAGTTTCGATCAAGCCCAATTTATTTACTTTTTCTTTTGTTGTTTGCGATTTTTAGTGTCATATCTAAGAAACTATCACCTGATCCAAGGTCACAAAGATTTACATCTATGCTTTCTTCTACGAGTTTTACAGTTTTAGCTCTTATGGTTATGTCTGATTTATTTCAAGGTAATTTTTGTGGATGATGTGAGGTAGGGGTCCAGATTAATTCATTTTATTTTATTTTATTTTATTTTATTTTATTTCATTTCATTTCATTTCATTTTATTTATTCACAAGAGGCAAGAGAGACAGAGAGAGGCAGAGACACAGGCAGAGGGAGAAGCAGGCTCCATGCAGGGAGCCCGACGTGGGACCCAACCCCAGGACCCTGGGATCATGCCCTGAACCAAAGGCAGACGCTCAACCGCTGAACCACCCAGGTGTCCCCAGATTTATTCTTTGGCATGTGCATATCTAGGTTTCCAGCACTGTTTGTTAAAAAGACATTTTTGCCCATCAAATTGTCTTGGCACCACTATCCAAATCCCATTGACTCGTGCACAGATTTAAAGATGTTGGTTGGTTCCTCACCTAATTATGAATTAACTTTTGGGGATCAAAATTATCCTGTGACTTTGTATGCCCAGCATGTAACCCTGGCCCTGGCACAGAGTAGGTACATAATAAATGTTGACTTTAATCAAATTGAATAAGCCTGCGAGATAGGCCTATTTAGACACCCTTTGAGCCCTTCTATATTGAGGGAGCTCCACAAAATGGAGAGAGGTGATTTTTTTCCCCCTCTGGTTCCTGCTCTACAACTGACCCTGTTGAGCATCACCAATTCTACCAACTACATTTCTGATTTATCTTGTAGTTGTGATTCTGTTTCTGCCTCCTGGGGACTCAGCAAGCAGGCAAGCCTGAGCTCCTTCTTTAGACCTGAGGAATTTACTCTGAAGCTCTGATCCACATCCTTGGTAAGGATGCACAGTGCTGCCGGCTGGTGTGTACATCTCTCTGTGGGTTACTGGGGTGGCCTTTTATGTCCAACCTTGTATGTACACGGGTGCTTTCCAGCATTCCCAGACCCTGCCTTGACAACACAATGCGATGACATTAAAGATAGGCTTGCAAAGTAAAACATGCTGGTACTCTCACCCCCCAGAACAAGTGTTTTCATTCTGCTGTGGCCCTTTCCAGTCCTTGGCCACACACGGACATAGTTAGTTTTTTTCTTTTTTCTTTTCCAGTATAGTACAAATACAATTTGTGGCTTGATCTTTCACTTTATTTTCATAACATTTCCCATGACTTCACTTGGCCTTCGTATGACACATTTGTAAGACTTCACTGTGTGTAAATGTTCAATCAATCCCCTTTATTGAACATTTAAGCTATTAGGAAACAGATTTTATTTTATTTTATTTTTTCTATTTATTTTTTAAAGATTTTATTTATTTATTCATGAGAGACACACAGAGAGAGTGGCCAAGACATAAGCAGAGAGAAGCAGGCTCCATGCAGGGAGCCCGATGCGGAACTCGATCCCAGGACCCCAGGGTCAAGCCCTGAGCCAAAGGCAGGGGCTCAACCGCAGAGTCCCCCAGGTGTCCCAAGAAACAGATTTTAAAATACAAAAGTAAAAACAAGCAGTGCCCCACTCTCCAGGACCACAGCTCTTATTCAGGTAAACCCTGCAAGACTTGGGGGTGGGGGGTGGTGTCAGGCCGAATGATCAAACCAGCTCTGCTGATTCCAGGAAGGACGTGTCCAAACAGTCATCTGAAACCTCAGTGTCTCCACCGACTAGGAGATCCAGGCGGTTCGCTCACGTGGCCTCAAGCCTTCCAACTCCTTGCAACTTGGTCAGGGCCACTGGTGCTGCCGTAAGGGAATCGTGAGAACCTGAGCTGCGTGCAAAAAAGGGAAGGCTAGCACACTAGGGCGGGCTAGGGAGGAGGGCGAGCAAGGAGCCGCGCCTATGGTGGAGGGAACTTTGCCCACAAGTCCGGGTGGCATCACGGAATGATCACTTGGCGCTTTGAAGAAAACCTTAAAGGAGACAGAAGTGACCCTAGGAGTGCAGCTCGTGTGCAAGGTTAGCCACCTGCCCGACGCAGAGCACAGGACCGGGTCCCAGGACAAGTGGATCCCGAGAGAGACTACTACACCTACCCCATTCCCAGGAGAAGTTTCTGGAAGCCAGGGAGCAAAAACACACGCAGCACGACACTGTTGGCCCGACAGTGAAACTCATCGCTTCTTTACCCGCAGCCCCCTGAGTCACCCCCCAACCATCCCCCTGAGTGGGATCCCCCCGGTGCTGGGAGGCCCCCAGAGCAGCCACTGTGCCCCGGCAATTAAACAAGAATGCTCCGAGCTGACAATTCCACTATGAAAGTTTTCAAATAGTGTTTGGAATGTTTACATAATTGTTCAAAAGAGGCTTTTTCAATGTACCTGTTTACACTCTTTACTTTTGGAAATTCTTTCAGCAATCAGGCCTTGGAGGGCTCTCAGCCTGTACTTGCCGCCCCTGATTACGACGGAGCAATGAAAGGCCTGTCAGAGAGTCGCTGGGAAAACGTCCCCTAACAAACACCCTCTAATGAGGGGGTGCTGGGAGCAGAGGGGACGCGCGGGGGGCCCGGGAGCCGTAAGGTCATGGTTTTGTTGTGGGGCTTGTTGGCAAAGGGAGCTCCAGACACCCTGCCTTTGTGTGCAAATTTCCCACCAGGGCCAAGCGACTTTCCACAATTTAATTAAGTAGCTTTAGAGTCCCCGGGGTTGGCCTAACAAGCTAGTCTTCGTGAATGAAAGACTTGTCCCCAGCGGTGGGGCCCGGCTGGAGACGAGCCGGCAGCAGTTATGGCTGGCTCCGGCCGACGCAGCTGCTCACATGACTGCCCGGGCGCTGGGGCCCGCCGGCCTCCTGGGACCTGTGTCACCTCGCCATCCGCGTGCCAGGGCTCGCCACCCGGTCAGCCCGGCCGGGCCTGGCAAAGAGGCATTTCCATGGCTAGTATTGTGCCCGACGGCAGTGACAGCCCTGCCGGGGATCAGGCCTGCGGCCTCCACAGAGACAGACTTGGGGGGCTGTGGGTGGGGGGAGCCAGAGTGAGAAACCCCGGGGCTGGGAGGTGGGGACCCTTGGTGGAGAGCCGCTGGGGACACACAGCTCTGCCCAGACGCACCCACGCTTGGGGCACTGGAGCTGCTCGGCTGCCTCGGCCCTGGGTCACCCATCCTTTCTGATGGGGGCCAGCTGGAGTGTCCAGAAAGGCTGCTCTGCAGGGGGGCGGGGTGAGAGGGCATCTCCCTCACCCTAAAACAAGAGGGGTTTTCTAGAATGACATTTAAAAACAAAAAAGGTAGTGCAAGCTGGTTGGAAGCAGGAAGGGCCGGGGCTGTGAAATGTTCCCTGGGCCCTAGTGGCTGGGTATCATCGGGACCCTCGCCACCCTTGGCGGTGGCCTGCCCGTAGGCTTGGGCCCCGGGCTCTTTCGCAGCCGGGTTCCAGTGGAGGGTTCACGAAGTGTTTTTCTCTGACTGTATTTTTAGAAAAAATTATGATGACAGTTGTTAGGTCTCAGGCAGGCAGGCAGCACATTCCCTTACAAAGTTAGCATGAAATCAATATGTAAATAACCCTTTCTAACTGCCAGCTATTTTTGAAGGCAGAACGCACCTGATGTTGCGGGTTTGTTCCAGTTTACTTTAAATACCGCTCTGTCCTCCGGGTCTGGGAATGTGCTCACATTCGGAGGATCCTTTCCTCCTCCCCCTCCTCCCTCTCCTCCTTCCCCCCTCCTCCTTCCCCATCCTCACCTTCCTCCTCCTCCCCCTCCTCCTCCTCCCCCTCCTCCTCCCACCCACCTCCTCCCCCTCTTCACCTTCCTCCTCCCTCCTCCTCCTTCCCCCCTCCACCTCCTCCCCCTCCTCCCTTGATCTTTGCATCACCCTGGAGATGGCAGGGCCACCAGGAGCCCTGTCCTCCAACTTCCTCTCTCGTTTCAAAATCAGGTTGACGAGGCCTCCTGCGAGGCTGGAGGTGTCATAACGCTCCGGTGTGCTGGTCATTTTTCAAAAAGTAGGGGTTGCTCCCCCCATCCCTGCCCCGGGGATGGGAAGGGACTGCAGAAGCCTTGGCTGCTGAATGGGAAGGCAAGAGAGAAAGCCCAAGAGGCTGAGACCGGGGTGGAGTCAGAAATTCAGGCGTCACCACCAAAATGCAGGGAGGTCATTGCCAGGACGCAGAAGAAGGTCAGAGGATCCCAGTCATGGGAGGAACCGGTTAGAACCAGGGTGCCAACCAAGGTCCCAAGGTTAGAACTTGCAAGATGAAAAAGTTCTGGAGATCTATTTCATTCACAACAGCATGAATTCCTTAACGCTGGTGAACTATACACTTAAAAACAGTCGAGGTAGTAAATTTTAAATTATTGGGTTTTTTTTAACCACGATTAAAAACACAAAAATAATTCTAGGTAGTGAGTAACTTTAAACAATGAAATAGATCTCCAGAACTTTTTCATCTTGCAAAACTGAAATTCTGTACCCTCATTGTCCCATCTCCTCAGCTCTTGGCAACTACCATTATACTTTCTGTTTCTATGAATTTGACAACTTTAGACACCTCACGTAAGTGGAATTATATAGTATTTTTGTGACTAGCTTATTTCATCTAGATTAATGTCCTCAAGGTTCACCCATATTGTAGCATGTGCCAGAGTTTCCTTCCTTTTTTTAAGGCCAAATAATAGTCCGTTGTGTGTATACCACATTTTGTTTATCCATTCATTCCCTGATGAACATCTGGGGTCTTCTACCTCTTGGCTATTGTGCATAATGTTGCTATGAACATAGACGTGCAAGTATCTCTTTGACATAAAGTTATATTATGATGCCCTCTGATTTGGATCCTTTGTGGGAAATCACATTCTTCCGTTTGCCCATTGTTCACTCCTCCAGGTCAGGAAGTCTGCAAATTCTAAGGATTATCTTTGGTTAATCCCTGGCCCTCGAAAGCTGAGAGACTAGTTCCAGTTGGTAAGAGTTGATCTTAAATTCAAAGTCATAAGGTTGTTTCTTTCCTCATGATTGCTCACTTATGATGTCATTCTTTTTTTTTTAATTTTTATTTATTTATGATAGTCACAGAGAGAGAGAGAGAGAGAGAGAGAGAGAGAGAGAGGCAGAGACACAGGCAGAGGGAGAAGCAGGCTCCATGCACCGGGAGCCCGATGTGGGACTCTATCCCGGGTCTCCAGGATCGCGCTCTGGGCCAAAGGCAGGCGCCAAACCGCTGCGCCACCCAGGGATCCCCCTGATGTCATTCTTTAGGAACGTCATTCTCAATGCTACCACCAATATCTCAAGAAGGTGCTAGAAGTTTTCAAGAAGAAAATGAAGGCCTTCAGACAGCTTTATGTTTCTAAAGTGTGATTTGGGCTCGTGGCTAATCAGTCCATTGTTGCATGTTCAGAAACGTTCCTACCACTTAATAACTGGGTTTTCAGTGATTTGGGATGTGTGATAATTTGCCTGGTGCAAGACTGATATTTATTTTTATACTGTTTATTAAATTAGAGACTGCTAAGCAAAATAGTCCCATAAACAAAATTACAGGATGGGGGCAGGAAGTTTCAATTGCTTAAGGGGACAAAATGTATTCAAGGATATTGGCAGTTTAATTTGCATATAATTGATATACTAATTACAGATAAGTTTGTCTACTAATTAAAGTAACATTGTTACAACTTCTACTTCGAAATATTGGGGAACGAAGTATGCACTTGAAATTAGCAAAATCAGGGATCCCTGGGTGGCGCAGCGGTTTAGTGCCTGCCTTTGGCCCAGGGCCCGATCCTGGAGACCCGGGATCGAATCCCACGTCGGGCTCCCGGTGCATGGAGCCTGCTTCTCCCTCTGCCTGTGTCTCTGCCTCTCTCTCTCTCTCACTGTGTGCCTATCATAAATAAAAAAAAAAAAAAAAAAGAAATTAGCAAAATCACATTTCTTTTCCTTTGCAACTTAAATACGAAAAAATTCCACTTTTCCCTACAAGTTCCTGGAAGCATTATTGAATGAATTATTGTAAAGTAGGTCATATTTGATAATAAGAACTATGTAAGTCATTCATTCAAGAAGCATTTGATCAAGCCTCTCTCCATGTGCTGGGCATTGTGCAAGGCATCAAACAGAATATAACAACGCACGGGACAGATACTCTATCTGCTCTCCTAGAACTTACCTCTTAGTGGATGGGAGACAGGCAGTTAGAGACAAATAACTCAATGAGTAAGATAGTTTCCAATAGTGAGAAGTGTTATGGAGGCAGTAAAACAGGGTCGTATGGACAGTTGGTAGGAGGCTTGCTACTTCAGATTAATAGGTGGAGGAGGATCTACTTGAGAAGGTGATATTTGAGCTGATACTGGAGTATGAGAAGGAACCAATGGTGTGAATCACTAATCCCAAGGCAAATGCTCTAAGATCTCATAAGAAGAACAAGGCTCAGTACAAAGAACAGTTCGAGGACTACAAGGGCTGCAGGGACTGGAGCATTGTAAGAAAGGGGGAAAATGGTATATGATGAAGTTGAAGCCAGGGGTAGGGGCCAGCTACATGGTGAGACCATGGTAAGAGCTTGGTAAGGCCATGGGAAGGCCGTGGGTTGGAATATTTCATTCTAGATGCAATGGCCACCATTGAGCAGGTGTAAGGAGGGCAATGACCTTCTCCAGTTTGGGTCCGATCAAGATTCTCGGAGCTTTGAGTGGTCAAGGGACAAGAGAAGAAGCAACTCTTGCACCTGATCAATGACAGGCATGTGAAATAAAGTCAGGGGCATGAGGAGATTAAGACTAATTTCAGTCTAGTTATTTTGCATATCTTGTTCTTTCTCTCTGTCTTCTTCTCTCCCTCTTCCTGAGCCCATCATGCCCTGGGGCGAAGTTTCTTAACCTAAAGGTTACATCAGAATCACCTGGGGAGCTCCCTGTGAGAATGGTGCCCTTCTTGCCTGGGGAGATTCTAGCTCAGTGATCTGGAATGATCTGATCATATTTGCTTGTTTGTTTAATCTACACAGATGATTGTGTTGTGCACTGAAAGAAGTCCCAAACAGCAAAATACGGTGATCGGAGAGGGCTCGTATAGGAAGTAGGGAAGAGAGGAGCAAATATACTTTTGCCCCAAGGGACTACCAATAAATAGTGGAGAGCAGACCTTGTGTGCAATTAATTTGATACCAAATAGAGCAAAATTGGGGCTGCCCCTGGTGGAAGAAGAGCTCCTACAAAGGGCTCCGGGTATTCAGGGGAGTGGGAGGTCCTTAACTGTGAAGAAAGTCAAGGTCTGATTATGGGGATTTTAGCTCCAGAGCATTTTTAATGATAATCGATGGAACCACTTCACCCCCTCAACTGGCTGTGTCCTGAGTGACTGGCTACCCACGACTCATAAGCTGCGGATACCGAGAGTGGGTAGCAGAAAGCCTCAGCAAACAAGCAGGTACATCCCAGTGGCTGAGGGAGGAGGGCAACCCTGGGAGTCAGGGGAAGCTCCGTGGTGGGACTTCACTAATTCAGACCCACTCTTTCTGGCTCCTGCCTGCCCCCACCGACTCTGAATTAGTGAGTGTGTGTTTTGGCAAAGACATCTTTTCTCTGGGCAGATGGGTCATCAGTACAATAGAAGTGGGGTAGTGCTCTGGATCTGTGGGCAAGTTAAAAAACAAAGCCAAACTAATTTCCCAGCTATTCACTTGCTATATTGACCCTCACTAGTAGAATTCCAGAATGTGGGGGATTTGGGGAGTGTATAGAGGGTCTGGGTTCATCTCAAAGAATTGTCATCATGTGTTGAGAAACAGACGAATAGAATTTGGGATGGAAAGGAAAGGGTGTGGAAATGAGAAAATTGTGGATTTTTATCTACCTGCACTGCTTTACTCAATCATAAAAAACACACTCAACTTATAAAGAGATCAACCAAAGGGTGAATATTTGCCTTACAAAAGGATTCCCAAGGGAGTTTCTTTATATGGCAAGGTCTCCCTAGTACCTTCATTATCGTGAATCATTAAGTGGAAAAGATACAGTTAACATCAGGGCTTCAGGAGCCACCGGTAGCTGAGCACTGTCCCAGGTCAAGTTCTGCTCGGTTTTCATGGATTGTGTGAGAGATGGGTCATCCGACTGAGTTCCCACATTCTCTGAGCAGTTTCCAAGCTCCTCGCTACTGTTGGCCTCCTCATTTGGCCTCTGCATCTTGTGGAAGACGCCAAAGCACTTGACATTTAAAATTTATCAGCAAAGTTTAAAAAAAAATCTAACGCGAATTAAATGGGATTTTTAATCCCCTCAACTGTTGCCATCAGTATAATCACTAACAGAATGAAATCAGAATCAGTGGAGGAAAATATTAATCATGCATTTGCATTTATTAAACATAATGCAAGAAAGAATAGGTTGGATGCTCAGGGCTGATTCTCTAACATTTGTGAGGCAGGTGGCTGTGGGTCAGAGGGAGAGAGGGGTGATACTCCAGACTGTCTGTCCCCTTCTCACCAGCTCTTGTGCCCACAGAGCCCACAGATGCCCCACTGCTTCAGGGTGACGGGGCAGAGAGCTAGCTGGTAAGGAAACCCCTTCCTGCCCAGAGCTCTGTGACTTGGTTTGGATTATACAGCAAATTCCTAGAAACTTTGAGACTTTGAGTCAATTCCTTGCTTAAATAAGGAAGAGCTTTCCTCCCTGGCCTGGAAGCTCATCTCTGAACCTATGAAATAAATCCACTTCTGGGGACCCAGTGAGTGCAGCTGAAGACCAAGAGCTGGGGTTAGAGTGGATCCGTGGGATATTGTCTTCAGTGAAAGACTAGTGGTTAAGAGCATGAATTTTGTATTGAAAGAGACCTGCATCTTACTAGCTGTGTGACTCTGGGTAAGTTTTTAAACTCAATTTCAGTTTTTAAACACCAAAATAAAGGTAACAATAGTTACTATGATAATTAATGGAATAAATTTAAAGCACTTAGTTCAATGCCCTGTTCGTAGTGAGTACTCAACAAATATTTTTTAAAATAGTCTCCACACAGTTTATCTTTGGACAACACATGGTCCCGGCTGCCTCACCTCACCTAGGATTTCAACTTCTAATGACCGTAAGACCCTTATCTCCAGCTCTCTTGTCTGCATTCACGACTGAATTACGTTCTGAACAAAACCCATGGATGCCTCAAACTTACCAAGTTCACGACAGAACGGCGCATTTCCCCAGCCTGATCCTTCTCCAGTCCCTAGTGCATAAAGGGTGATGCTCTTCAGGCAGTCACCCAGGCCAGGCACCTGAAGATCATCCTCATTTCCTTCCACCTTCCCTCCATCACCCAAATCAGATAAGATTTCGTAGTCTGTTGATTCCATCTACTAAGTGGCTCTCAAGTCCATTTAGCAACTACTTCCTGGTCTAGATCCCCAGTCTTGCCTCCTGACATTCACAGGTCCCACAGAGGGATCTACTGAACTCATCTATCTGACCATTTCTCTTTTGCCTACAACCCTTTGATGACTTGCAGAATGGAATTTAACCTTCTTGACTTGGGTACAAGACCCTTCATAACTTGATCCCTGCTACCTCTCCAGCCTCATCTCCTGCTGATTCCCCCTCCTCACTCTTGATTCCTTTCAGGGGAATAAAAGCACAAATCTAGCCCTGAGTGTTTTGTAAAAGTAGAGTTAAAAAGATGGGATTTTCCCAAGCAGATATATTTTAACGTTCTCAAAGTACAATAACTTATTCATTTATTTAGTCACCATTTCAATGAATATTTGAATATCTACTATGTGAATACAGTGATGGTATCAAATAACATCCTTTTCCTCATGGAGTTGTACCACTGTTGCAGGAGCCCATAAAGAGATCAATGGAACTAAGGAGACAATCCAGTTATGGGCTTAAAAATATTTTAAAAATATAGAGATATTACAAAAGTGGCATTTAAAAACAGCGAAGAAACATGGATGATTCAGTACATGATATTGTGATGACTGGCATGCCCTTTGGGAAACACACTAAGTTGGATCCCTGCCTCACACCATATACCAGCACATTCCTAAATGGATGGAAAGTCTCAGTGTTGAAAATAAGCTTTTGTCTTTGGCCTCACTGATTAAAGTCAACCCTCAATCTCTGTCCTTGTCCTCTTTTCTGTCCCAAGGCTGTCACAAGGACCAGGCAAGTCATTTAAATAAACAAAATGGTCCTGCAGGGACTGAGCAAACTGGAAAACATTTGCTCCCATGTAAATACCTAATAATCACAATCACAATCATGACCATAATAGCAGCACTAATGTTTGTAGAGCCAGGGACTTCTCTAATTACATAACATGAATTTACTAATCAAATCCCTACAACAAGTCTATGTAACATATATTGTTAGATAGGTAAATGGAGGCACAGGGTAGTTAAGAATGTTGCTTAAAGTCACCTAGTTAATAAATGTTGAGCAGGATTTGGGATGCAGGTAGCCTGATGCCAGAACCTAAGTTTTTTTGTTTTTGGGGGTTTGTTTGTTTGTTTGTTTGTTTGTTTAGATTTTTATTTATTTATTCATTAGAGACACACAGAGAGAGGTGGAGACACAGGCAGAGGGAGAAGCAGGCTCCATGCTGGGAACCCGATGTGGGACTCAATCCCGGGTCTCCAGGATCTCACCCTGGGTCGAAGGCAGCGCTAAACCGCTGAGCCACCTGGGCTGCCCCAGAACCTAAGTTTTTAAACCCAATATTCCAGCCGGTTACCAGACCAACAAAACATAAGCATGTGCCAGACTCAGTGCATAGGTAGATAGTTTCCAATCCATGCCTGGAATTCTTTTATTTCTTACTTACTTAGTTTTAAGATTTATTTATTAATTTGAAAGAGAGAGAGAATGCAAGCAGCAGGGGGCGGGCGGTGAGGGAGCAAGAGAGAATCCTGAAGCAGACACCCCACTGAGCATAGAACCCAATATGGAGCTCCACCCTAGGACCTTGGGATCATGACCTGAGCCAAAGCCAAGATGCTTAACAGACAGAGTCCCCCAGGTGTCCCAATGCCTTGAATTGTTTTGGAAGGCTCACTCACTCTTGTGGTTTTGCTATCTCCTCTCTGCTGATGACTACAAATTTCTACCTCAAACTCAACTTCCACTAGTTTCCTGACCTCCATCTTTTTCCCACATTTTCTGGATCCCACTTGGATTTTCCCCATTCCCTGAAACTTAGCAAGTTTAAGCTGACTTCCTCTTCACCCCTGCCCAAACCTGCTCCTCACTTATAGGCAGGCCATTCCTAGAAGTCTCCTGTGCCTCCTCTGCTTTCCTCCCTTCTTTGTGTCTTCCCCAGATGTCATCTTCCCAAGCACGCTCATTCATACATTCCTACCAACATTCCCATTCCCTATCTTTCCCTGGTTTATTTTTCTTCATACCACTGAGCTTCTAATATACCACATATTTTTTGAATTTTGTTTGTTTTTTATCTCCCATTGTTGCAGTGCAAGCTCCATGAAACAATGATTTTTATTTGTTTTGTTCACTGTTATATCCTCAGTATCTGGCAGGGAGGAATTTTACTAAAAATGGAATGAATTAATAAATGAATGAACGAATGAATGAATTATGGGTTTATCTTGTACAACAATGAAATTTCCTTGAGGTCTTATGTTTTAACTTTAAAGAAGATAGATTTTACCTTCCACTCTCTATATATCCAATTTTATTTTAATATTAAAGACATTTTGTTTTGTTCCCCCTCCTCCCCATGCAAATTTTCAAGTAAAATCAGTGCTCCAGGTCAATGCTCCCTGTTATCTTGTAGCCTCCTGTACACCTGGCATATCATCACACCTCCCACTGCTCTTTGTCTTGCTCTTGCTCTGGCTTTCCCAGCAGCAAGTGAAGAGACCAGCTGTTCCAGAGAAAGGCCTCCGGGAGTGAGTTGTCTGTAAGTTCAGGAGCAGCTGACAGTATGAGAGACTGTGGAATGCCTCGAAGCCAAAGGCATTTCAGGCTTCTTGGCTAGGCAGGCTGTGGTTGGAGGCAGGGAAGGGATGATTTCTTGCTTTTTCACAAATCAAATCATATTTTTTTTCCTTTTTAATTTTTTCCTATCCCCCCAACCCCCTTGAGCATGATTTCTTTGGTTATTTTCTCTTTCTTCACTCTCATTTCAAAATGATACCACTCATTAATTTGTTTAATAAATATGCATTGAGTGCCTTCAAGTAGCCAGGCAATGTGCCGGGTTCTGGGGATAAAGCAGTAGACACAGTAGACATTATTCTCACTCTCATGGAGATCTCAGTCATGTGGGAGACACACAAGAATACAGGCTGTGGAATCTGGGGTGATGATTACTAGGATAGGAATGATCCATTGCAGGATGCTGGGAGGGCACCTACAAGAAAGAGCACCTAACCCAGATTTGGGAATTCAAGGAAGACTCCTCAAAGGATGTGATGGTGGGGCTGATACACAAGGTTGAGTATGAGCTACTCAGGCCATTGGATGCAGGTCCTGTCCTGGTGCCAGCATTCTATCAAGAACATCATCAAACCAAAGTGTGTGTGTGCGTGCGTGTGTGTGTGTGTGTGTGTGTGTGTGTGTGTATGTCTAGAAACCATTGTATGTGGGTTGGATTTGGGAACTGGGGATTTTTCCCCCCGAGGTAGAACAGGCTCAGGCTCCCTCAGGATTTGAAAGACTGACACATAGAAAATGGATTAGACTTTATTCTCAGTGGCTCCAGAAGACTGAGTGGTAGTCCTGGGTAGGTGCTAGAGGCAGGTGAGGCTTTTAAACAGATCTGTCTAGAAACACAGTGGCCACTGAGGGAGGTTATAAGTGCCTTATTACTGGAAAGACCAAGAAGGAGCTGGAAGGCATGTGCTATGTTACTTGCCAGGTAATTGGACGAGGATATCTTTGTGGCTCTTCCTGCCAGAAACTCTGTGACTCTGTGCCATTGCCCTTCAGGAGGGGCTTTGTTGAGGAGAACCTGGGGAATATTTAGACTCTGCTTTGCTTTTAGCTAAGACAGAAATATTAGACTGAGCCTTGCCCGCAGGGGCTCCCATACTCATCAGGAAGAGAAGCACATGCAAAGCTGAAGACAATTCACAAGTGATTTTGTGGGACAGATCACAAGAGTCAAAGAAGTTAGATAAAGGAGCAATTGAGCAGCCTGGGGCAGTAGTGGGGGGGTACACTGGAGTGAGGAGCCCCATCTGGAGTCAGAGGCCTAGGGTTCAAGGCCCAGTTCTGACCCAGACAGTGCAGGATGTCTTCAGGCTAGCCATTTCCCTCTCTGAGCATTTATTTGCTCCTCTGGAAATTAAAGGCCCCATTTAAACTCAAGCATTGCAGGGTTCCATGACCAGCATCCTGGAATGACCATTTCAATAGCTGATAGTTGGGGAAAAGAGAAGTATTCACTTATTCATTCATGCATTCGTGCCTGTCGTAAGTACTGGCTGAGGTCCCCCATGGGCTTGACCACCGGAGAAGGAGCCAGAGACAAACACAAAGATGATTGGGATGGTCCATAAGAAGACATGGCCCCAGGTTTGCAATGGTCACAATTAAAAATCCATCAAGAGGGAAGTGGCCAGTTACATGTGGCTTCCTCTTATGGTAGCATAATATTCCTCACTTAAAAGGAATGAACTAGATCTTTTTGTTATCAAATGGGTGGATCTCAAAAACAAAATGCTGAGTGAGAAAAAGCCAGACGCAGAACCATGTACTCTTGGCTAGTAAGTGTCGGATACCATCTGTAGAGGACCTTGTCGCGGCCTCTGCATGTTTTCCTTCTCTTGACATAATTCTGTGCAAATACCCACAGCAACTGTGCAGCCTGTGTGCTTTGGAAAAGGCTGATTCTACACTCATAGCACACGATATGTCCTGTGCCAATGCCTGTGGATAGAATCCCACCCCGTGGCTATAATGTCTTGTTCAGGGCCAGTTGTGTGGACCATTTTAGGCCATGAGAAATGAGGAGAAGTGTGTTGGAGCTCCTGGAGAAGATGCATCCTCATGCCTGGCACCCTCTCTCCCTGGATGCAGACAAGGAGCATACCATCCTCGAGTGCACAGCAGCCAGCCTCTAGGGAGGAGGAACCAGCCCTGGGATGACCCTGAAGCCAGGGAAAGAAGAGCCAGGAGACAAAAGAGACTGGGTCTTTGATGACACTGTCGAATTGCTAAATCAAATCAACCTTGAAATCCTCCTTGTCATTAAACATTTCAGTTATGGGAACTAGGAAATCCTCAGTTAGGGTTGGGCTTTCTGTACTTGCGACTCAAAGGATACTAACTAATATGCTATTTATGTAAATTAAAAGAGCACATACAAAAAATACTATACCTTTCTCATGGATATAGACATATGGAAGTGAAAGTACGAACCAGGGACCAAGAGCATGTATGTTCAGTTCATGATACAGTTGACTCTGGTAGGGGTGGGGAAGGAGCATTGAGAAGGAGGTCTAGGGTTGGAGGATAAGTCAGAGCTAGCATTTATTGAGCATTTATTATTTATGTGCCAGGCAAGCACCGTCCTAAGGCCCTTACATGTGTTAACTTGCTGAATTTTCATGACAATGTTCCCCATCCATTTTACAGATGTGGAAACTGAGGCACAGAAGGGTTAAGCAGCTTGCTCATGGACACTTGGCTAATAAGCAGCAGATGTGGGATTTAAACCCAAAGAATCTGGTTCCAGAGTCACTTACTAGCTCTATGGTCTCCTAACAGCTATGCTAAGGTGACATCAACCTTACCTGTAACACTTTCTGTCTTAAAAAAAAAAAAAAAGAAAAGAAATGGGGACACGTAGCTGGCTCACATGGTAAAGCATGTGACTCCAATCTTGGGGTTGTGAGTTTGAGCCCCACGCTGGGCCTAGAGCTTTAAAAAAGTTGTTTTTTGAAAGAGATAGTGTGGGAGGGGCCGAGAGAGAGAGAGAGAGAGAGAGAGAGAGAGAGAGAGAGAGGGAAAGACCCTCCAGCAGACTCTACACCCACACTCTCAGGACCTTGAGATCCCGACCTGAGTCAAAATCAAGAGTCAGATGCTTAAAAAAAAAAAAAGAGTCAGACGCTTAACCAAGCCTCCCAGGCACCCCAGGTTTTACATCTCTTAAAGGAAAAAGTAAAGCTGGAGACAGCTCCTGTTCTTAAGGAGCTCTCAGTCCCCCAACACATGGCTGCAGCCATACTTGGTGCCAGAGGACGGTCTGAGTTAAGCAGAGGGCGCCCCCCACGAGCTTGGGTGAACACGGATGGCTTTATAGCCACCTGGCATTAGAAGCTGAGCCTGCAAGTGGATCCAAACAAAGGTGGGACATCCTGGGTTGAGGGCGAGGGACAACTAGGCAGCAAGGTGGGAAGGTCCAGCACCAAGGGAGCCCATTGGGATCCTGTGGGGAGTGTGAGGATGTGGCTAGAAATCGGCTGAAGTCCAATGGTGGCAGGGCTTGCTCTCCATTCGCCCTTCTCCGCACCCCAAAGGATGGCCTCTTGATCGCCTGGTGCTTCGGGCGCCTGCCTCCTCTCCACCCTTGACGTTCTCACGAGGTGCCCATCTGGTTGTTTGCACGGCGTCTCCAGATGTTCTCTGGACTCCTGCTGCGACTTATCTGCTGACCCAGCAGTCGCCCCATCCTGAGCACCCGGGGTGCTTTCAGTGTACGACACACAGCCACGTTTAAACCAGCGAGACCTTGTCTTGCCTGGGAAGCCGTATTCAGCCTGCGCTGCTGTGTAGACTCTATTCTGGGCTCTGAGCCTGCTCGGGGTCACCTGCGCAGAAGCGGGTGTGATGTCCCCGGGCCATCGGCAATGGCTCCTGACAGCCACGGGAGGGACACAGATGCGGGCTAGCGTGTAATTAGTGCTAGGAACGCAGCTCTCTGATCACTCTCCCCCAAGAACGTGCCTCTCTGGCTGAGAGGCAGATAATGGACAATCACAGAAGATCCTTGATTATGGCTTGATTGAGCTTATGGGAGCTCCAGACGGCTAATGCAATTGTGGCTTCCAAACCATTCCGTGGAGGGCATTTCCATATGGACGGGGAATTAGATAAAGCTGTCCTGAACGCTTTACTGGGCTTGTGCCTCCAGTGTCTGGCCGGATACAATCTTCCGCTTCAAGTGACCTCGACAGAGACTGTAGGGAGTGGTCATGACCCAGGACGAGAAGGCCAGCTTCCTCCTTAATTACTGTCACATTTTTCCTTCAGGGCTCTTGACCTGCCTGGCATTAGCTTTTTGCTCCCTTTCCTGGAGCCAGAGATCCACTCCCTGCCCCCCAGTCTCCGCACAGTCGGCACCACAATTCCAGGCCTTGGGCTTTTCCAGAAGGCTTGACTTTCAGTAAATGGAAGATCCTTCTGGACACCCCTTCCACAGGGAGGTGACTCACTGGCCTGATAGAGACGAGCCAGAGCAACACATGGAGTAGAGCAAGGGTCTCAGGTCAGGGCCTCGGGGTAGGTCTAGATCTGTCCTGACCCATGTTTGGCCAAGTTCTTCCTCTTTCTGGACCTCAGGCTGTCATCTGCGACATAAGGGAAATGGGCTACATGATCTCTAAAGTCTAGGAATTAAACCAATTAACCCCATATACGAAAGCAATAATGTAAATGAAATAGGATGCTGAATTCACCTTCCAGCTGTCTAGAAATGTTGACAAAGGCACCGAGGATGGAAACCGTAGCTGCCACATGCCCTGCCCACAGCTTCCCAGAAGAGGGTTGAAGTGGTCCCCAGTCTTTTCCCCACCATCCATCCGCTGCCATGTAAATGGAAGGACTGGAGCTCCCCGAAGGAAGGAATTCGGAGGAGTAGAGAGCTGTTGGCTTCACGAGAGGAGCTGCGCCATTCCCTTCCCTGCCCCACGGGGAAGATAAGAAGAGTGTTCCCCCTACCCAAAGCCAAATGACAGTAATTCCAAGAGAATTACTCAGAGCCTGAGGTGCCAGCAAAAGTGCAAACAGGCATTTCACTCTCCAGCCGGATAACTGCCAAGCTGCAAAAACTTCCAAGCCTACCCAGTGATGCCCGGGAGTGGAGCACGGTGGGAGAGCTCTTGGAGGGCTTGGCATGCATCCCCTGGAATGTACATGAATATAGAAACTGCTGCCTGGAAGATTCTGAGAGTAATTGGTAGTTGGAGTTACTTGTGAGGCCAAAGGTAGGCCAAAGGACGGCCAGCCTGCACATCACAGTGGAACATGGCAAGGCCATGCAAACACCTCATGAGGGAAGTGGGTGCTATGGCAGGTAAGTGGGCTCAGGTAATCATGGTGGTGAATCATCCTATCCTCTAGGCAAGGGGACTCCATCAGGAGAGGTCCTAGAGGGGAAGGAGGATTATGAGAGGTCTATTAGAGGGCACATTGCTCATGTCAGGTGACTATTCATAATCGAGGTCCCAGAAGGAACCTTCCAACGAGAGAACCAGCATTTGAAGGCCTGTCACGTCAAGGGCATCAATGCCAACAGCATTGGCCAAGAGAGAAGATAGGACCAGTTAAGTTAAAGATGGGACTTCTGCTCTTTCTTTCTAATCCCCACACCTCCTGTCCTGATTCTAGAATAACCAAGAGTATCACGAGAAGAAGAAGAAAGAAGAAGAAGAAGAAGAAAAAGAAGAAGAAGAAGAAGAAGAAGAAGAAGAAAAAGAGGAAGAGGAAGAAAAGACCCTCTTCTCCATGGTCAGTAGATGCCACTCCTTTCTCAGACCCAGGAGAATGCATAAAGGCGGTGGTTGGAGAAAAATAAAGCCTTTTCCTATTTATATGCCGTCGATTTCAGACTGTTCAATATGCCAGTTTTTATAACAAATTCTCTGATTCGATCTGTTATCTTGTTTAGTTTGGTTTAGTGTCAGAAGTGAAAAGGTGAGGGAATCCCTGGGTGGTGCAGTGGTTTGGCGCCTGCCTTTGGCCCAGGGCGCGATCCTGGAGACCCAGGATCAAATCCCACGTCGGGCTCCCGGTGCATGGAGCCTGCTTCTCCCTCTGCCTGTGTCTCTGCCTCTCTCTCTCTCTCTCTCTCTCTCTCTCTCTCTCTCTGTGTGTGTGACTATCATAAATAAATAAAAATTTATAAAAAAAAAAAGAAGTGAAAAGGTGAAATGCACCATATTCACCCCTCAAGCTGAGCCGATACTGTCTTGAAGGTGCAAACCTCATTCCTTGGCCCCAGTCAGCCTCCCCTGGCCCCCCAGAGGCCCGTCACGTGCTGCCCACCAGCCCAGGCCTCCCCTGCCGGATTGCATTTTGCTTAGGTCTGTCCTCTGTCCATGGTGCTCCCCAAGAGCGTAGGCTGGATCTCTAATTCGTGGTCTAGAGTAGCTCTCAGCGTGCACAGTTGAGTAGGGTTTCAGCCTCTGATCTTAACCCCCTGCCTGTCCAGAGCTCAGTTCTCTCATCTTTGAAATGGCAGGTTGGTCTGGATGATTTTAGGGGCCCTTCTAGGTCCAGAAACCTTGGACTAACAGCATGGGGTTTTCTGTTGATTCCCATCCTGGGAAACATTCTGAGAACCAGCTGTCGAGTGTTCAGTGCTGGATTCCTTGAGAGAAAGGTCTGAGTTGGGCAGTCGGGACCATTCACCTCTGTACCGGCCTCACATCATGCAATGTTTTGTATTTGCATCTCGTACGACAGGGTGCACACCAGGTCACCGCAGCAGGACTGGTGGCTCGGGAAGGACCAGGAAGCAGTAGCCACCGCCTGTCCCCCCATCCCTCCTGACCCGATCCACTCTACCAGTAGAAGGAAGGTTTGTTGTCAGGTGGCTTCTGGTCTGAGTTTCACCAGGACCACCCTCCGTGGGAGAGAGACAAAAAACAAGCTGGATCACAGTCCAGAGGGGTTGTGGGGAGACAGGACCTTGTAGGTAGCTGGTCAAGGTCTGGCTCATACAACGACACTGGTGCTGAGTCCCAAGCACTGGCTGGAGTTTCAAAAGTTCCTGCTGCCTGAGTTCAGGATTAGTCCTTTTCCAGGGAGGTAGAGATGCTGAGGGTGCAAGGGAGGACTTCCAGGGCGGGGTGGGGGGTGGGGGTGACAGCGCCCAGCTTGCTTCTCAGATTTCCTTATTGCTCTGTCTGTTGTTTGTACGTCAGTGTTATATGTTGTAAAGGGTGAGCGCTGTGATTTGCACATACCTGTCCACAGAAGCACAGAGCTCATGCAAGGGGCATGAGTGGGGGGTGCTGCAAGCACTGGATTTGGGATTTTTCCAGGAGGTTGGGGTACTCTGGGGTGCTTGACTAGGCCGTGAGAGCCTCATGAGGTTGGGTGAGGACCATATAGAGGGTTTCATGGGCCTTGAAGTTGTATAATTCTTGACAGCCCTCCACCTTTACACACACACACACACACACAAATACACACAAATACACACAAACCGTCAGTCTTTTCAATAGATACATGCTGAGCTCTGGAACTTATATAATTAGCACAGTCATGGCAGCTGATCATTTCAGAGTACAAGAGCCTCTTGTCTTTCCAGCTCCTCACACTTGGTCGGCGTATTTACCACCAGCACCATCCCCGAGGGCCTCTGCCCCTTGGGGGACGGAAGGGTGCGTGACAGGTCTCTGCCGGGGAGGATGACTCGAGAGGAGAGAGAAGGGAGAAAGAACAGAGCTGCCATTCTGACCTCAGCCATCCCCTCGAGGATTGTGTGACTTGCATGAAGTGTGACTTTGCAGAGAAATCCAAACCCCAGCCGGCTGGGACAGCTGGCCTCAAGCCTTCCCACGAAGCAATGACTCAGGCAGGCCAGCCCCACAGAGGCAGCTTTGCCATGGCTTGCTAAAAGAATGCTGTGTATCCTGGTCTGATTTCTTTAGGATCTAACCTAAGTCATCTTAGGGATGCATCAGTGGTTCTAATTCAGGTCTCCTCAGGGTGTCTTGGCCATACTCGGTTTATCCCGGTGACAAGAAGCTGTTTCAGGGGGAAAAAAAAGTCCAAAAAAAACAAAAAACTCATCACCATGACTAGGCTGGACCAGCACATCAGAGAAATGTGCTACTTTCCAATGAAAGGAGTCTCCGAAGCATCTTACTTCTTTTAGAATCTTAATAATAAAATTAAACCAATTTGGGCACCTGGGGGGTTCAGTGGTTCAGCGTCTGCCTTCGGCTCGGGTCATGATCCCGGGGTCCTGGGATCGAGTCCCACGTCAGCCTCCCCAGGGGGAGCCTGCTCCTCCCTCTGCCTGTGTCTCTGCTTCTCTCTCTGTGTCTCTCATGAACCAATAAATAAAATCTTAAAAAAAAATTAAGCCAACTTATGGGAGGAAAAATAAACATGAAAGTCAGTTTTGTTTATGGCTCATTTTGGTTGCAAGGAATAACCTTTATCAAAGTATAACACAAACACAGGGAGGAGTTTGGGAGGAAACTGGCAGTAGGATCACCGAATTCAAAAGTAGGGTCCTCACAGGGATCCATGTGCTGACCGGAGGGAGCTGTAAGGTGAAGGCGTCTCTGGGGGCCTTGGAGGCAGCTGTCCCTGGGCCTTCTCTCCCTTATTACTGCGGCCCGGTGCTGTGGGATAAATTGCTTCCCGTCACCCCCCCTCCCCAAGAGATATGTTCAAGCCCTAACCCCAGGTGGCTGCGAATGTGTAAGCAGTCTTTGCTGATGTAATCAAGGAAAATGAGTCACACTGGATTTGGGAGGGCCCTACATTCAATCACTGGTGTCCTGAGGAAAAAAAAAAAAAGAGGCACAGAGACACACAGGACACTTGGAGGGAAGATGGCCATGTGAGAACAGAGGTGGAAATTGGAGTAATGTGGTGGGAAGCCAAGGAGTGCTAAGGCAGGCCTGGCAACCGCCAGCAGCAGCAAGGAGCATGCAGGGACTCTCCCCTCCAGCCTTCTCCGGGAGCACCGCTCTGCTGACCTCTTGATTTCCAACTTCCAGCCTCCGGGCCTACGAGGGAACACGTTTCCATTGCTGTAAGCCACCCAGTTTGTGGTATTTTGTTACAGCCTCCCTAGGAAAGGGATACCCCAAGCTACCCATATGGGTCTGCTAGCAACTGGTGTCCTCCTTGCCTCCTGTGGGAACAGAGCAGGACTCCTTAAGCTCAAAAGACCGGAGAGGTCAAACGTCCCAAGCGTGTCCCATGTACCCCCACCCCAACCCTGTACCTGGCGCAGAGCCCTTCCGACCTTGGGCAGGGCCTAGAGGTCTTTCTCCTCCTCCCCCTCGGCCTTTCCACGCACCATCTACTTCCTACTTTGCACTGCTAATGGCTCTGCAGAGAAGTAGATAATTTTTTTTAAATGGAGTTTCTGTGAAAAATACAGGGACTTGGGTCCTACATTCAGATTCCCGAGTCCTGAGTTTAAAAGCTAGGTTTTGGCACCTACTGGCTGCATGACCACGGCACCGTTTCCACTCTGCGGAGCTTCCATGGCCCTCCTGTGAACCGGAGTCAGAGTCCCTGGCCTGCTGAGAGTCCCATCAGATCAGATAATAGATGCAACCGTTGTCCTTTGCTCTTGGTGAAGAATCCCCAGCCCCACCGAGAACCCTGCAGGCGAGGAGCCGCCTCCCAGGTCCGGGTGGGCCTCCCAGTGCAGACATGGGGACAGGCTCAGGGACAGGGTGCCTGCTGGCCGCTGCTTCTCCTTTGTCTTTTTCGATAATGCTAATTTGGTTACTCTTAGTAACAGCTATTCTCCATTACTATTACTCATTCCAGGCTCTGAATCATTCTGATGGATATAACTTGACATCAACCAATTTGCCTAATTCATCACCTTTGCATTTCTTTAATAGTAAAGACAAAGTAGGGAAGGTTTTTTCCAACTGGCTTTGCAATTCCTTTCTCCTCTCCTCCAGCACCAGCAGGGGAGGCAGGAAAAGCTCCCTCCAAGGGGCTGCCCTGGGAGAAATCAGCTGGCCATTCACCCGATGGGCTGGATGGGCTCCATCGAGCTCAGGATGACCCCAGTGAATCCTTTCCTTCACACTGCAGACCAGAAATACTCTCTCTAACAAGCCAAACAAGACAGAAACATATAAGGGAAAAAAAGTTAAGATTTTCTCCTTTTCTGTTTCTCCCTCACCCTTGGGTTCCCTTGGGTCACCAATGCTCTGTTTCATCTGCATCTTCCGGAATACATGCCCACATGAACATATTAATTCATATACTCACATATGTAAAGGGTTTTTCTTCTAATTTTTACATGGGATCATACTACATATATATACACAATTACCTTCTTTTAAAAAAAAAACCTTAATATATTGTAGTCATTTCTTCAGGCCAATTTGTGTATATTTACTTCATCCTATGACTTCATACTGTTCCATATATTTTTTATCTCTTACTGTTTTCTTTTTTTAATTTATTTTTATTTGTGTTCAATTTGCCAACATATAGAATAACACCCAGTGCTCATCCCATCAAGTGCCCCCCTCTGTGCCCGTGACCCAGTCACCCCCGCCCCCCGCCCACCTCCCCTTCCACCACCCCTAGTTTGTTTCCCAGAGTTAGGAGTCTCTCATGTTCTGTCTCCCTTTCTGATATTTCCCACTCATCTCTTACTGTTTTCTGTTCTTCAGTCTTCATATGTATTTTTTTTTATATCGGTGTTTATGTTTCTGCAGGAAAGGGTCACAACCATGTGGCTTCTGGGTCAAAAGGGATGTCATGGGTAATTCTTGTAGTTTCTACCGGATAGGAGGTGTTGATGTGGTTCATCAGTGAAGTAAGGGGATGCCTGTACCCTCACCCTCCCACCAGGTTTTAGATGTTAAACCTAACGTTTTACATTTCCATCCATCTACTGTGTGACAAGTGGCATTTTATCGTTTTAACTTGCATTTTCCTAAATACTGGTGAATTTGCACATCTTTTTCTATTTATTGCCCATTTGCATTTCTTTTTCTGTGAATTCCTTGTTCAAATCTTCTGCTCATTTTTTATTGTATCTTTTAACACTTAATGCCTGATATAGTTATTTTTGTACTTGTCCGACATTCGCCCATTCTAATAGCTAACATTTGTATAGCATATAAAGCACTTTCCACATACACTAGCTCATTATGTCCTCACCGCGATTCTGCAAGGACAGTATTATTATCCTCAGTTTCAGGAAACTAAAGCTCGGAAGTCCATTGAGCACCTGCGCTATGGTGGAGACTGAGACTGGGACTCTACCCCCCCCCCCACACACACACACAGCACTGTGCAAAGGATCCCGGCAACTCTTCCTCCCACGTGATGCCTCCATGGGCCTTATATCAGGGATTACTTGCAGAGTAGAGAGACATACAGTGGATGGGAGAGGGAAGGACAGGTGGGCAGCTGGACAGATGCAGGCTTGGATGTCCTGCCTGATGGAACGCTCCCCCAGCATGTATCTCTCAGATTTCTGCTGAAAAATGCCCTTCTCATTCTGCATTATCATGGCCAGTGGTCTTCCTGAGGAGTCTGACCTTGCTCTGTTTCTTGCCTTCTCCTCACGTAGTGAGGCATCTCTGGCCCGTGCACGGAAAACAGCCCCTGGCTTCAGGTAGGCCACCACAGCATGGGAAGACAGAGGCAGCAGTTCTCCACTGGAGGTGATGTTGCCACAACTGGCAAGGTCAGGAGGTGTTTTTGGTGTCATAGCTGGGGCAGGAGATGCTGCTGCATCTGGTGGGTTGAGCCAGGGATGCTGCTAAACATCGTATAATGCACAGGACAGTGCCCATAGCCGAGAATTATAGGCCCCAGAAGCCAGGAGTGCCACTTTCAAAAACACTGACTTAAAGTCACAGCAAGCCCATCAGTAAGAGCACGTTGAAAAGGAAGGAGATAAAACCTGCAAAGTTACGGGCTTGGCTTCGAGCATGCCAGTGCCTATATACTAGCTGTGTGCTCTTGGGCAAGTCATTTAGCTTCTCTAAACCTTATTTTTCTCCCACATAAAATAAGGATGGTCTTACCTCCCTCCAGAAGCCAGTGGGAAGAGGAAGCAGAATGATGTGGGGGGAAAAGGTGCTGGGTAATGTGGGAGGTGGCCATCGTCGTTGGAAGCACTGGGAGAAAGTCTCTTATTTATCTGAGTGTGAGTTTGAGGGAGCTCGGTTTGGACTCTCTTGGTTTCTGGGCTGACAGTACGTAGGGTGTTTGGATGGGAAAATGCAGGTGTTTGTGGTTTGGAGTCCAAAAGACTAGCTGAATGCTAATCTCCCAGTGTCCTTGTTTGCTCCTCTGGAAACTTTGCGGGTGGACAGCTAATCAATGGGGGGAAATGATGACTCCTGCATTGTGCACAAGCCGACTGGCAGTCTGTAGCTGAGACCCAGGCCTTGGGCACATGCTTTTACTCTTGAAGGAAGGCTGTGCAGGGAACCTCGGTAGAATTCCTAATCCGGGGTCTGGTTGGCTGGGGAGCAAGACCTGATCCATTCTGGACATCAAACAAGGCAGCAAAGGGAGAAGGGGGAAACGAGGCACAGGGCCAAAATCAGAGCCTGGAAATCAGGAAAAACTAAAAGGGAAAAGAAAAGGGAAAGTGGGAGGAGGTCTTGAGGATATTTGGAGCCTGGGCTGGGGATGCTGAGAGAGGCATTCCACCCTCGGTCTGGGCGTGGGCAGATGATGTTTTCTAATCAACCCTACCACATGCTCCCAACTGCAACCCCTCCCCCGCTCTGATCACACTTCCTGACCCAGATTCTAATTTCTGCTTGATCCCAAGGCAGGCCCTCTCCTCCCTGTTCTCTTTTCCCCACACCTAGACCTCCAGCCCTTCCACCAACCTCTTTGCTCTGACTAGAATCCCACCTGCCATCTTGGCGTGGTCCGCCATGTTGACCTTAGTTGGGAGAGAGAAAGGGAGAGAGCCCCAGAGAGGAACTGGCCTCTTTCGAACCCAGGAAATCAGACTCCTCAGCCTGCTGTCAGGTTATACTGCCCCAAGGACCAAAAGGATCGTCCTTTCCTTGATATTCCTGGGCTAGAACCAGCCTATGCACAAATACACAAGTTCTGTTTTGAGTCACAAATAGTGACTCACAAGCATCTTTTACAGTTTATGGAATTCACAGCACGGAGGCGATACACACTCTGCCCAGGATTCAGGCCCTAAGCCAGGCTCTGCATCTTCCCAGCATGAGCGGCCTGAAGCCATTGGCCTTCTTGTCTTTCTGGAACTCTTGGGCTAGGGTTGCCCTCATCTCAGTAAGAAGCTTCTGTGAGGGTGGAGGAGAGGAGCAGATAAAGTCAAGGATGTCAGGATAGCTTGTAAGGTGATTCAGACCCTAGTTCTGGGAAGCAGGAACCCAGGGAAATTCCGTTATCAGTGTTTCTCGCTCAGCATCGTAGCAGGCGGGGTGGAGAGGACACAGACCGCCTGTCTCCCCATGTGGGGACCAGCCCCCCGGGTGAGCGGAGTGCACGCTGCCTCCAGCCTGGCTGGGTGGGGCGGGCCTGTGGGGGCTGGCGTGGCAGCTGTGGGCTGCACCGAGGCCTGTCAGGGAGGAATGATTAATGAACAGCCGCACCAGCTGAGGCTAACCTTTGGAGAGCCGAGCAGGACATCTGCAGAACTGTCAGCGCTCTGACAAGGACAGAGCTGAACAACCAATTATGCCGCCATCACTAAGGTGGGCTGTCACTTTAATCCCAGCCATTCACTTAGGCAAGGACAGGGAAATTTCTCCTCTGCAGAGGCTTGTGCCTTGACCACCTTAACCATTTCAGGACAGGGCAGGGGCCCCTCGCCAGGAACTGCCCAAGCTAGGCCTCCTGACAAGTCTTCCCCCTTCTGGGCTTTCCTGGTTTCCAGTCCCTCCCTCGTCCTAGCCATTGGAGCAGAGTTTCCAAACCACACATGCTTCCCATTTCATTCTAGTGCCCCCATGGCTTCAAGGATAGAGTCTGAATTCCTTAACCTGCTATCAACGCTTTCCATCCCATTGGTTCCCTCAATCATTCATCCAATGAACAATTACCTATTGAGGATTTGATATGTAGGTTGTAGTAGGTTGTCTGATGTCTGGTGAGCATGGTAATTAAAGATGAGAACGTTCTTACCTTTAGAAGTCCGTGATCTCTGAGCAGAGGCAGATAAGCAAGTCCCTAAGTAGAGTATGAGGTGTCTCCTAGGGCTAGTAATGGAAAGCTGTGCGAAGTCAAGGAGCGGTGCTGCAGCCAGATCCATGGGACAGGGACAGAGGTAATCTTGGGCTTTGTCTATAGCACTGAACGCACGTTAGTCAGACAGAGGCGGGAAAAGGGAGAAGCAAGTACAAAGACCCGAAGATGAAAAATTCATGAATTGTAGCAATGCCATGTGTCTGGAGTTCTGGGTATGGAGAAGTGACCAATAAGGCTGGAAACGTGGCAACCAAGAGGTGAAAGGCTTTGAATACCAGGATAATGGGATTTGAATTTTATCCTGCTTCTTAGAGGGGAATAGATTTGGGACATGCCCTCCTACTTAGGCTTTTGATGTCCTCTGTATCTTGCCATGTATCCTGGATTCCAGGCACATTGGTGTTTTTGTTATTCTCCGACCTCGCTGTACTTTCACACCTCCACGTTTTTGCTCTTTTTTTTTTTCAATATGCAATGTCCTTCTCCCATCCTTTGCTGTAAAGCTAGGAATTGCATGTTAGCTGCTAAAAAGAGAGGCTCCAAATAAGAGTGGCTAAAGCAGGTTGGAGATTGTTTTTGTTGTTGTTGGTTGTTTTTCATGTAACATGAGGTTTAGTGATAACTAATTCAGGGCCAGCAGTGACATAATAGCATCATCAAGGACCCAGTCTCCTTCCATTCTTCTCTTCTATCCCCTTTACTGTGCCTTCCATCCTCAACATCACCTCACAGTCACAGGATGGATGCCAGAGCCACAGCCATTATGGTTTCATTCCAGGAAAAAAGGATGAGAAAGGGGACAAAAGCAAAAAAAAAATGCACGTTTCAATTAAGCCAGCTACTTTGAGCTTTTCTAGAAATCTTGCCTTAAATTTCTGCTTTTATTTGGTCACCCCATCTGCAAAAGAAAATAGAAAATGTAGTGAGATGTTTTTTGTTTTGGGGGTTTTTTGGATTTCTTTTGGGGGGGGTAGTATTCATTCTATCCCTCCAACAAAATTAGAGTTCTATTAAGAAGGAAGAAGCAGAGAATGAGTAGGCATCGGATTAACAATCTCTGCTGCAACTGCGAAGCAGAAAGCACCCATACATGTGCCACAGAAAAGACAGATACGAACGAAGTTAAGGGTCCAAAGATGGAGAAATCCTGATCTAAAAGGTAAAATGTCTAGGAGAGAATAATGAAACCAGAATAATGAGGATAAATCTAAACAACTGTGAAAGCCTAGGTATCCCCCAAATTTCTAATATTTATCTTGAAAAAAGAGTTTTATATGATATAAAAGGAGAATAGTAGGGTATAGTAATCCACCTCTAAGACCTGAGTTAAAAAAAATGCAGCAGGGAATTGAAAGAAGAGAGTAAAAGTATACTTAACTATTTCTCTTCGATAAGAAGATCTCAGAAGACTCCAATCCACACTTGATTCTGATAATTAAAAGAATGTAAATTAGGAATTATTTTGGAAAAATGTCAAGGTTATAAATAGTGGGGTTGGCACCAACATTTATCTTCTAATACATTAGAGAAATAAATGCAAACAAAATAGAATTCATCTACCAGTAGGCAGGTAAAAAAAGGAAACAAGACAGTTACCACAAGATAACAAGAGAAAATGAAATGGCCAGTTATAACAGTGTGTAGCAATGTATCCAATCCCCTATTAAATGCAAAGACTTCCGGATTTTATAAAAATAAAATTCAACTATACTCAGGGCACCTCGGTGGCTCAGTCAGTTAAGTGTCCGACTCCTGACTTTGACTCAGGTCATGATCTCAGGGTCATGAAACTGAACTCCATGTTGGGCTTAAGATTCTCTCTCTGCCCCTCCTTGCTGTTTGCTGTCCTTCTCTCTCTCTCTCTCTCTCCCTCTCCCTCTGAAAAAAAAAAAACAATAACTATACTCTATTTACAAGACAATCAACTAAAAGTTAGGAAAAGCACTTTTTTTAAAAAAAGGATGGGCAGATGCTTCAGGCAAACAGAAATCAAGGACCCCAACATTAATTGGGCAAAGTTTAACTCAAAGCAATAAAGAAACAAGAAAAAGAGTCTTGTTTCATGTAGAGGGAATCCCAGCTTTAGCCTGAGTGGGACTGAGAATTCGCTGAGTATTTCTCTTGAGATGTGAACTGAGGCTGAGGGTCTCCTAGGAGAGAAATCAGGCTGTGTCCACTATAGTGATTGAGATACAGTGGTTGAGGCATATCTAAAGAGATGATAGCCCTTTCTGTGCCAAAAATATTTTTGCCTGAGATTCTAGGGGGTTCATCACTAGAGTTAAAGAAACCAGGTACAACGATGTGACCCGTGAAGGAAATCATAATTACCACAAGGTAAAGCATTCCTTAGGACAGTGTGGTATCTATTATTGGGATTTGCCTTTTGGTCCATTCTTTGTTATTTTTCTAATCTACGTCTTGTACAAAGCATGGAAACTATAGTTAAAGATTTAAATGATCACTTTCCTAAAACCATAGTTTTAGGAAAAAGCCAGCAATGTGTCCTTGAGATTCTTATAACAGAGTATAACATAAAAGGTGGCAAGGGCTATTCATTCACTTCAATTTTGCATTGATTACCATACAATATGATTGGTGTTTCCAAAGTATCACTCTGGCAGCCATATGGAATGAATGAGTCTGGAGAGAGAATAGATATTTTAGAAGCTATTACAGTAATCTAAGAGAGAAGTGCAATTTGGCATCAGAAGGGCTCTAGCCTATTGTCACTGGTGTAGAGCATAAAACTGGGGTGCTTAGCAAATAGATTCATGGTTGTATCCCATGCATGCCCAGAAGAGGGGCAGTGGAACTTCCACTTATAGCCATCATGGAGCAATTGGGATCACCTCCCACATTTCCTCCCACCATATAGGGATCTAGACAAAAGATATGAAATAACTCTTTCCAGGCATTGGACAATGGTATTGCAGTGCTGTGATTCTTTAGAAAAGGGAAACAGGGCAGCCCTGGTGGCTCAGCGGTTTAACGCCGCCTTCGGTCCAGGATGTGAATTTGGAGACCTGGGATCGAGTCCCACGTTGGACTCCTTGTGTGGAGCCTGCTTCTCTCTCTGCCTCTCTCTCTCTGTGTCTCTCATGAATAAATAAATAAAATATTTTTAAAAAGGGGAAACAAACAAGATAAGCTCTACAGGTATTCCAGACTTCTGCCTGGATGTGTCTTATAGATCATGGTTCCATGAAAAGCTAGAAGCTAGAAAAAGAAAAACAAATTAAACCTAAAATAAGCAGAAGCAGGGAAACTAATGAGTGGAGTTCAATAAAATAGAAAATAAACATAGAGAAAATCAGTGAAACCAAAAGCTGGTTATTTCAAAAGGTCAAAAAAATGAACAAACCTTTAGTTCGACTTATCAAGAATAAAAGAGGAAGGACAAAAATGATCAATATCATGAAAGAAAGAGGACATCCCTACAGATCCTACAGACATTAAAGGAGAAGAAAATATTGCAACAATATTATACCAATACATTCATCAACTTAGATGAAGTTGAAAGACACAAATTTAAAATACATTCCTTGAAAGACACAAATTTAAAACTGACTGAAGAATAAATAGAAAAATCTGCGTTGTCTCATATATTTGTTTAAGAAATGGAATTCATAATTTCAAAATCTTTTTGCAAAGAAAACTGCAGGCATGGATGGCTTCAATGATAGATTTTTACCAAACACAATCCTCCACAAACTAAAAAAATAGGGGCAGAGGAACGCCTCCCAACTCATTTTACTAGGCTGGCATTTTCTTGATACCAAGAACAGATAAAAGTGCTATAAGAAAGGTAGACCCTAGACCAATATCATTCATGAACCTAGAGGAAGGGTAGAGACATCAGATGGACATGGCAGTCCTCAACAGAATTCTGATGGGAAATTATGTTTCTAGAGGATATAGAGCTCCTAAGTGGGTGCTTGGTGGCGCAGAGAGGGTATTCTGTGGAGTGAATTTGTTAATGAGCAAATGTGAATACCTTCCCCGGCGGACTCCTAAGAGAGAGACCAAGGAAGTCTGTAGATCCTACGTGTGGTTGGGAGTAAGAGCGGTTGAAATTATGGTGTCATTTGCTTCCACGTGCTAGTAAGAGCTGGAAACCTTGCATTTTATTGACAGAATGCACACTTTGCCGTGAAAGTGCAATTTCAAGAACTCTTAGGCACAAGATAACTTTGCATCCGAAAATATAGAGCAAAAAGCTATCAGAAATATAAGAATAAATCATCAGAAACACAACTGTATTGAAAGGTTTTACCATTCCTCCTTTCGTTTATTTTTATTCATAACTTGGTGGATCTTTTTGATCTATATATTCACTTTGATTATGGCTCAAAAAGCTTTAGCTTTTATTCATTCTTAAAAATTATGTCTTTGATTATTGCTTCTGTTATAGATATTCTATATGTATCTTTGAAAATATCTTTAATTTTTCAATTTAATTTCCTTTTTCCTTTTGGTCCTTCATATGACTTTTTTCTCCCCATCGCTTTATCCTAGCTTTTTTATTTAGGAGTTTAATAGCTCTACTCCCAAGTCCCCCACATTAGTGATTCTTCTTCTAAATACTATTTTATTATTGTCACTGTTATTATTATGCCTGTTATATTATCAGTACTATTCTTATGAGCCTTTGTAATCTGCCCTTTACTTGAGCCAGAGACATGGATGCAATCTTTGAATCTACCCTTCTCTCTTTCCCTCCTATTTTCAATGCCTCATCAAGTCCTGTAGCTTTAACCTTCAAAAGGTGTCTTAGACCCACCTTGCCTCTATTCTCCCTGCTTGCTACTCCCTTTGTTTGGTTCCTCATCATTTCTCTTCAGGGTTATAACAAAAGCCTTCGAGCCGATCTCTTGGATGCCAGCATTTTAGGACAATGCCTGATTCCTTGGCTAACCTAAGAAACTCCTTATAATTTCACCCTTGTCTCCCGCACAAGATGCATCTCCCCTATTCCTCCTCTTGGATGCTTCAGTAATTAGCATTCCTGACCGGACAGGCTTCCTCTCCTTGTGATTTTGCATGTGCTGCCTGGACGTTGCTTGTCTCTACCCCTTGGCAAGCCCTATTTCATTCCTCAAGATTCAGCTCAAACATCACATACTCTGGGAAGCCTTCCCTCGTATCTGCCTCCCCTCCCTTGTCCGTGTCAGGTGTGGTCCCCCAGATCCCACAGTTTCCTCCCATCACAGCACACATCACGTGCTACTGCAGTCTTCTCTTTATTTGTCTGTCTCCTTCATCCCCAGATGGTGAGCTCTTTGGGAACACGAATCATCTTATTCATCTCTATTTCCCTAGCACCTCAAGCAAGGCTAGTATGAAGAGTTTTTTTTTTTTTTTGAAGACATTTTTAAAACTTTATTTTTTTTAGATTTTTATTTATTTATGATAGAGAGAGAGAGAAGCAGAGACACAGGAGGAGGGAGAAGCAGGCTCCATGTCGGGAGCCCGACGTGGGACTCAATCCCAGGACTCCAGGATCGCGCCCTGGGCCAAAGGCAGGCACCAAACCGCTGTGCCACCCAGGGATCCCCTGAAGAGTTTTTACTGAATGAAAAACGTCTAGTGATAACTCCAAGTCCTAGATGAACAGCACTCATGCTCACCCTTTGCTAAATGCTGCTTTAACCCAGCTCCTGGACTCTGTGATACATGCAACAGAAAGTCAGCCCCTAAATCAGCTGGGTCTCCAGATCCTGGCATGGGGTTCAGCACACCATAGGCACTCAACAAACATTTCTCGAGCTGGAGTGGCCTGCAATATATTATTCTGTCCTAAGTCAGATCTGTGCATTGGAAAAGGGGCTGGGAGTCAATGATGAAAGGCTATTTAACTGCATCCACACCAGTCTCCACAGGGATTGTATGGATTTTGTTTTATGTGGGGAAGTGAGAAGACTATTGAATAGAAGAAACCCAGGGCTGCTCACTGGAAGGGACGTAATGACAAAAGACCTGGTGACTTGCAAGGAGGCATCTACTGGAGGGTATTTCTGAAGTTGGCCAAATTCAGTGTGATGTGCAGCAGCATAGCAATCTCCTGCTCATTTGTGGGGGTCATCCAGCAGGTGGAAATCAGAATTAGATTGAAATCATGTTTACGGGACAAATAAATAACAGAGCATCAGGCTCCCTCCACCCTGCTCCCCTGACACCTGGATGCAATGAGGGAGCCGAAAGGCAGGATGGTGGCCGGATATTGCCAGCCAGTGGTGCCCACAACCAGGAGGGTGACTTGGGACAATTCCAGGGGAGACTGAGAAGTAGATGCAGTAGGATGGTGGTGCTGCCTTAGGCAGCAGCTGCTGCGTCCCAGCTGGACCAGGGCACCAGGACATTAGCCTCTACTGGGCCATCCCCAAGGGTCATTTTAAGAAGTAATGATAAGATTTAATCAATTATTGTGCAGGAGAGGGAGAGAGAGAAGTGGTAACTAATAAATCTCTCAGTTAGCCCACCCCCACAACCCCCAATTTTCCTAAGTCCTCTCTAAAACCTCCCATTGTGCAAGAAAGCGCATCCTAACTGCTCGTTACTGCTGTAGGGGCCAGGGATCCACAGAGGGATGGAACACAGTGCCTGTGGTCACGGGGTTCTCAGCATGTCCAGATGGTTGGGGGAGAGACAGAGAGGCTGGGCTGGTGCAGGCCCTGACCCAGGAAGAGGATTGCACAGAAGGCCAGCCCAGGACCCAGAAGGGCAGAGAGCTCCTCTTGGCAGCACGGGTGGGGTGAATCCCGAGGAGGCTGGAACCCCAGTGCGAGGGTTTATCTAAGCCAGTGGAGAGGAGCGGGACATATGACAGCACTGAGAACAAGAACCAAAAGACCCAGCAATGGGGTAAGTAGGGCTATTTATGGGGCGGGGCGGGGTGGGGAGGAGAAAACAAAGACCAAACAACCCCAAACTGGCCAGATCAGGGAAAACAAAGATCATCCAAGGAATCAGGAGAAAAGCCCTCGGACTGCTTTCTTGGGCCCTCAGCGTGCTTCCATCCCGGGGGATAAATGCCCAGCGTGTGGCTTCCGTGCCAGCCTAGTGGAGACAGACACGAAGCACCCAGGGTTGCAGCGTGTGTGAGTCACACACCCGGGGTGATGCCGGGCCCGAGGAGGGGGCATCAGGACGGGCCTCGTGGGATCAATGGCTTCGACGGCAATCTCCAGAAGGGTCAGGGCCACCCCGATCTTGGCACATGCCCCAGAGAAACCGCTCCCACTCATGCCGGATGTCTGAGTGACTGGCAGGTCTGCCTCAATCCTTTCCTGAAATGCCGTCTGTTCCAACTGTTCTGGGGCTGGAACATGGAGCCTCCGCGCAGCAGCAGGCCTATTGGGATGCACAGGAGGCAGCCGCCTGCCATCTCCTCGTCTTTCCCTGGGCTGCGTTCCCACGGAAGGCGCGAACCTTCTTTCCCGTGTCTCCTGGGTGGAACGTTTGAATTCCCCTGGGAAACCCCACTAATTCAAAGCCCAGTGACTCAGAATTTGGGATCACGTGACTAGGCCTCAGATTAACTTACTCCTTGAACTTGATGCAAAGGGAAGACTTCTCTAATCACATAAATAGGGCAAGGTTTTATGGCTAATGATGGATTTTTAAAAGCTATTTTTCCAAGGGCTTCAGGAGAAATCAGAGTCTCCGAAGAGATCTGAGTCATTCAGCCCAATCACAGGTGGGTTTGGTATCCAGCTTCTGCTGGCATGATTACGTACAGCCTGTGACGGGAAACTCACCCCTTCCTGGGGCAGCAGATTCCATCTTAAGGCAGGTGATTGGCAGGGTCTTTCTTTTTTTTTTTTTTTTTTTTTTTTTTTTTTTTTTTTATAATAAATTAATTTTATTGGTGTTCATTTTTACAACATACAGGAATATACACCCAGGGTCATCCCGTCAAGGTACCCCTCAGTGCCCCGTCACCCATTTCTCCCCCACCCCCGCCCTCCTCCCACTCCACATCTCCTAGTTCATCTCCCAGAGTTAGAAGTCTTATGTTCTGTCCTCCCTTACTGATATTTTATCACACATATTCTTCTCCCTTCCCTGATATTCCCTTTCACTATATTTCATATTCCCCAAATGAATGAGAAAACATACCTTGTCCTTCTCCGGTTTACTGTGGCAAGTTCAAAAAGGGTGTTGCCTGAGTTCTCTCTGGGATTTTGATGAATCTGTTCACATTTAGATCTTTCATCTATTTTGAGTTATCTTTGTGTATGGTGCAAGAGAGTGTCCAGTTTCATTCGTCTGCATGGGATGTCCAATTTTCCGCAGCACCATTTATTGAAGAGACTCGTCTTTCTTCTAGAGGTCGTCTTTCCTCTTTATCGTATATTAGATGAGCATAAAGTTCAGGGTCCACTTCTGGATTCGTCTATTCTGTTCCACTGATCTATGGGTCTGTTTTTGTGCCAGTACCACACTGTTTGGAAGGGAAACAGGCATTCAGATCCAGGAAATAGATGAGTTCCCCCTAAATCAATAAAAAAACCGTTCAACACTCGACATCTAATAGTGAGCTTGCAAATTCCAAGATAAAGAGAAGATCCTTTAAAGCCAGCAAGAGACAGAAGTCCTGACTTTCATGGGAGGAATATTAGGGTAACAGCAGACTCTCACAGAGGACCTGGAGGCCAGAAAGGGCTGGCAGGATATATTCTGGGTCCTAAATGAGAAGAACGATCGCAAACCAAGAATACTTTATCAGCAAGGCTCTCATTTTCAAAATGAAGGAGAGATAAAGGCTTTTCCAAGACAGGCAGGAACTGGAAGGAATATGTGACCTCCAAACCAGCTCTGCAAGAATTTTAAGGGGGACTCTTAAAAAACTCCCTTTAGAAGAAGTTCAAGTAACTCTGAACGTGAATGGGCTTAATTGCACCCCATCAAAAGGCGCAGAGTTTTCAGACTGGATTAAATAAACAGGATCATCTATTGCTGTCTACAAGAGGACTATTTTAGACAGAAGGACTCCTACAACCTGAAAATAAAAGGTTGGAGAACCAATTTACCATTCAAATGGTTCTAAAATATACCCTAAAAAATACAGAAACACTTCTGAAGAAATTGAGGAAGAACAAAGAGATGGAAAATATCCCTGCTCATGGATTGGCAGAATTATATTGTGAAAATGTAATGTTACCAGGGGCAATTTACACGTTATTGCAATCCCTATCAATCTACATGGACTTTCTTCAGAGCTTAGAACAAATATTTTAAGATTTGTGTGGAATCAGAAAAGACCCCAAACAGCCAGGGGAATTTTAAAAAAAGAAAAACCATATCTGGGGGCATCACAATGCCAGATTTCAGTTGTACTACAAAGCTGTGTTCATCAAGACAGGTGGTACTGGCAGGGTCTTTCTTATACCAGATCCGTAGGCCCCTCCTCATTGATCCTATTTCTGGCCTCTGAAGCTGCACAGAGAGGGTTCGTGGCACAAGGCTGCCCATCAGAGACCTGAAGACAGGTCCTCCAGGTTTTGTCTTTGCTGGTCATACTCAGAGGAATTGGCCTTGAGGTCTCAAGCTTTGGGGAGAGACTGGGGACTTTCTGGGTGAGATGGCTTAGTGGCAGCCCTCCCAGGGACGGGAGTGAACAGCCACTGCAAAGCCCTGGCCAGAAAAGAACTGAGAGATAGGAGGGGTTCTGGGTGCTGAATCATTCTAAGGCTAGCTGGGCCCTGAGACCAGGCTCCTGGCAGAAGGGAACAGCTGACGTGGGTGGGGAAGGAGAGGCTCTGGACCCAGTGCTCTTTTTTTTTTTTTTAAGATTTTTTTTCTAATTTTTATTTATTTATGATAGTCATACAGAGAGAGAGAGAGAGAGAGGCAGAGACACAGGCAGAGGGAGAAGCAGGCTCCATGCACCGGGAGCCCGACGTGGGATATTCGATCCCGGGCCTCCAGGATCCCCGGGCCAAAGGCAGGCGCCAAACCGCTGCACCACCCAGGGATCCCTGGACCCAGTGCTCTTGCAGGACACGGATGAGAGGCAGCCCAGCAGGACAGATGTGCCATGAGGCTCTCCTTCTCCCCACCCTCCTTATCCCCACCCTCGCCCTCTCCATCTCCCGGTTCTTTCCTATCTCCTCCTAATCCTCACAAGTTCTAGCTGGTGTTCCCTCTCATAATCTCTCCTCTCCTTTGGCCTGGCCCATTCTCCTCGCTTCCTATTCCTTCCATCTTTTCCATCCTTTAATGGGCCCCTTAACCAATCACACGACATTAATGATTTCTTTCTCCATTCCTGCCCCCTCTGCCTCCATCACTGTTTCTGGGAGCCTCACCCACGGTATTCAAAGAGAACATATCATACACACCTGCCACACTCAACTGAAGCTACTTGTGAGCTGGACTTCCTCTGTCTGTTATCTTGAGTGCTTTCTGTGGGGCAGTGACCCTCCCTTGAAATACAGTTCTATTCCCTGCTTCTAAGTGATGGTCTCTGCCTCCATTTCGGGATAGTTGAGAACAGGTAATTTCTGCAGCAGGCAAATAGGATACACCGATGAAGATCCAGAGTCACAAATACAAAATGATTTGCTTCAGGAATTATTTAAATAGCCAGTGCATTTACAATGTGATTCAATTTACAAAGATTAACTTCACATGCAACCTCTCTGTAACATCCTTCTTAGGTATGGTAAGTTCATATTTGAGTCTTTCCAAAAAAAAAAAATCAGCAAAATATTTGAAAGCCTGAGTCCTCATTCCTTTGAGCAATCAGAGGAGGTAAATCCTTTTTCAAAGGCAGCTTGACATAGTGGGAAAAGCACAAATTTTATATCTTTAACGATTTTTAAATTTATTTTATTCATGAGAGACATAGAGGGGGGGGGGGCAGAGACCCGGGCAGAGGGAGAAGCAGGCTCCATGCAGGGAGCCCCATGTGGGACTCGACCCCGGGTCTCCAGGATCCCACCCTGGGTCAAAGGCAGTGCTAAACCACTGAGCCTCCAGGGCTGCCCAGATTTTAAATCCTGGGTCCCTAATCCTCTAGGTCTAGAAAGGCTTGGTCTTTCTGAGTATCTGTCTTCTCATCTGTAAAGTGGGGAGAATAAAATAACCTGGCAGGTCCTCTGTGCATTAAAAATGAGTCAACATTTCAAACTCTTGACCTTCAAAGCTGGTAGGATTGCTTGAGATTGAGAAGGGTGTGTATCCGGAGTCCTTAACATTTTCTGATCATACATAGGAAAACCGTAAAGATTTGGAGACTGGATTTAAGAAGGCCATGCATGGTTCTCTGCGGGAAATCCTACCAGAACCATCATCAATTCCTGGAATTGGCTTAAGAAAAACTTATTACACTGACATGTGGAGAAACCATGAGAGCACCCTGTTATTGTTAGCGTGGGTCAATAGGTATATTTTAAATGACCTGGAAGATGGTGTTCCTGAGAGGCAATAGGTATGTATGAACTTAGAATTTTATGGCTTAAAATTCTAGGCTCTGTATCAAAAGAATGATTTGGCAAAGGATGCAGATTTCAACAATGAATAAGAAACACAAAGTCTTAAATTAATTCATGCCAGTGAAGAGGAAAATAGGAGAGGTGAAGAAATGATGAAGCAGAGAGAGCTCTGTAGGATTGGAGACGGGCTCTGAGGAGAATGAGGCTACAAAGTGCTTTATCAGTTTCTTCGTGAACTAAGGGAGGGAGAGGCCACCTCCCCCTGGGTGGCAAAAAACCACTAGGGACATTCCCCCCAGAGGGAATGTCCAGTCAGCAGGGGGAGAGGATCGTATGAGCTTTTGACACAAAATTGACTTCAAATCCAGAGTCCATGGAGGGAGTAAAGTTCTCAGGAGCAAAGTGTTTTATCGGGTTTCAGGACTAAATCTGGGCCAGATTGGTCTAAATAGTCATAGATACTCGTTAATGATTACAATAGGATGAAAAAGACATAACAGAAGCTATCCACCTATTTCCTTCAGTTCTAACCTAAATGTGTGGGGGTGGGGTGGGGTGGGGAGTCTTAAAACGTTTCAAGCGGGGGGTTGGGGTGACTGGGTGATGGGCACTGAGGGGGGCACTTGACTGGGTGATATGCTATATGTTGGCAAATTGAACTCCAATAATAATAATAATAATAAAAGTTTCAAGCTGCTTTCTCCACTCCCTCGGTGCACGTTCCTTTCAGTCCTTTCTGACTGAATCCCTGCCCCACCTCCCCTCCAGGACTGCCTGTTGGTCATCAGGGTGCGCCATATTGCTAAATCCAATGGCCAGTTCCTGAATTTTCTTATGTGACCTGTCAGCAATATTCAGCATGGTTGACCACCACCTCCCCCCCCCTTCTTTGCATATTTTTATCTTTTTATTTTGGAAATTTTCAAACCCATGGAAAATTTTCAAGAATACTCTGATGAACACCCATATAGCCTTCATCTGCTGATCCATTCATGATGCCACCACTGGTCACGTCCGCTTCAACCACTCAGTTAAGGTGGAACCCCACAGACTTCCCCACTGTAAAGGGATTTCTTTCCTTTTGTATTTAGCAGATGGTCTGTGGTGAGGTACTCTGATCTGGACCCCCCGATGAAAGAGTCTTAGATCCATTAATGATTTTTACCTGAATCAATTATTGCAAAATGTTGAATTTCTTACTCTTTCATCTCTTGTATACTTCGTAGTTGGTATTCCACTGTAAGGAAAATTTTCCCTCCTCTCACCCTCCTCACTTTACTTCTTTTTGGTTTCTGGTTTTGTATCTATGAATTTATTGATTTTTTTCATTCAAGGAGTTATAATCCATTACTGTTATTAATCACTTTAATAACTAAATTACTCTAAAATTGGCCAGTGGGAGCTCTCTCAGGTTGGCTCCTGCGTCTCTTCTAACCTACTAAGAGACTGAATATACAAATGAACAATGACCAGACCATACATAAAAATAGAACTCTGACCCATGATCTGCTGCAACTAGCCCAGAAAACTAATCTGTTATCCTTATCACTATAGGTCAGATTCTTAACAAGTCAGACTACTATCTTTAGCAACTGATCCAAGAAACCAATCATTATCCTCTGTAACAATCAGCCCCCAATAGCCAGGATTTGACTAATGACTGCCATTTCCCTGATTTTTGTCCCTGCTGCTAATTTAGGACCAACCAGAGAACCGAATGTGCCCCTTAACCAATTACACAGCATACCCTGTTTCTATTTAGCCCACCTACAGCTTCCTCCATGCCAACAGCCTCCAATTAGGGCATACCTGAAGGGTTCCTTTTCCCCTACTATGAAGCTTTTTCCACTCTTGTTCATGCCTTTGAGTTTCTACCAAAATGCAAGTGGGGTGGCAGACTCTCACCCTATTGTAAGCTCTGAATAACTAAACTTTGCTTGATTTCACTTGGGTGGTCTTTGTTTATTTCCATAGGACCCCCAGCATTTTGTTAGTGGAGCACCTCTTTGTTCTTTGGCACAAGAAGTTCCAGGCTCACCTTGTAGTCTCCCTGCCCCAGCCCTGCCATCAGCCACATTGTTTTTAGTGGAGATTGATATTTAGGAACCCAGATCTGGGCACTGCTTGTGCCCATTTTTCCTGGGATCACTGTCTCCTTTTAAGAACACTCTCTTCTCTAGAGGACTGTGATATTACACTCCCCCGTTTTATCTCCTCCTTCACTCGACATGTCTTCACAGTATCCTTTGCTCTCTTACTTCCTTTAATCAGGCTCTAAGTGTGAAAGCACTCCAAGTGCCAGTCCTAATTCCCCTTCTCTTCTCCAGAATAAGATGATAAATACAATTATTTAAAATATGTATTTACTGAACACTTATGATAGTGAAAAGAACTCAAACTAGGTGATTGAAGTTCTGGGTTCAAGCCCAGGTATTGTACTTGCCCATTGTATATGGCCTAGGGCAAGTCTTTTATTATTTAATTCTTATTTTAAAAGCCTTATTTCTTCATGTACAAAAAGAAACATAATAAATAAAATAAAATATTGTAAGCATTTAAGTGCTGCAAGTAGTGGTTGTGAAACTCAGGTGTGCTAAAATGTGCCCCATCTCACACAGGTATTAGGAGGACCAGATGAGTTAGTGCATTAAAGTGTTTAGTGGTGCCTGGCATGAAGTAAATGCCATATATGTGTATTATTGTTAGTAATAATTAATATAATAATAGTAATGTGTATTATTATTATATATTAATATAGATAATAATAATACAACTGATTAGTTAACTCATATCCATCTTTCCTCTGAGTAGTAGAAAGCCACATCTTCCCAACTCAAGGTAAATCATATGACTTCCAGATTTAAATATAGTGGATTTATGGTTCTTTTCCTCTTCTTTCTCTTCTCCAGTCATCTTGGTTGGGGTGATGGAGTGGGGAGATGGCGATGTGAGTATAGTCAGATGGTGCTGGAGCTATGAGTTTTGCTCTGAATTGCTGGCCCCACAGTGAGGGGGTTCCTCCTTTCTTCCCTCCTTCTCTCTGGATATCAGCTTTTAACCCCAACACACACCCCACTCCATCCTACAACTGATGATGGCTTTAGGGCCTCAGAGTAACCCAGATCACTTTTCCCTCACTCTTGCTTCCTTTGGATCTGCCCAACCTCCTCCTTGGGAGCCACAGAAACCTCTGTGTGAGTTTCTCTTACCATGCTGGAAAGCATGATATTCTGTGATTAGGGCCAGGAACCCAGTTGCCTAGAAATTTCAGTCAGCCACTGATATTGCTCCTCCCAGGTCATGTTGGATCAGAGCTCCCCTAAGAGTCTTGCTGACTCCCAAACTCAAAATATTCCACTTTACCATAAAAATCCATAGCAATTTTTTTCTATATTTTTCTATATTTTCTACCAATATCTAATTTTTCTGGGACAATAGCTTTGACTCCTTAGGCTGGTCAGTTGGGTCTGGTCTATATTATCTTACATCAACCAGTGTCAACTCGATCAACCTATATCATCCTTTGTTTCCTCTGAGTAACCTCCTTGATTCTGGTGCCCACCTAGGGTAGGGTGTGGAGGATGCCCTTAATACCACACTTCAACAGGCCTACCTTTTCTATTTAATGTGGAAGGGAAGCCTCACATATCTTCTTGTGGAATAGAGACCACCCAACCTGGACTGGACTTGCACCGAAGAGAGAGCTGGGTCCACTGGTAAAGTCTTCCTGAAGGTGTATGTAAAGCAGGTCTTAGAAGATGAAACAGACTTATGGACATGGATGAACTGAGAGGAAGGAGGAAGGAGACACATGTGCATGATGTGGGATATTCTGGGCCAGTAAGCACAGTGGTTTTATTGGAGCAGAGCTTATAGACTAGACTGCACAATGCTTAGAGGCTAGGGAACCACACCCAAGGATGACTTTGGCCAAGCAACATCATCCAAGATTGGGCAGCAGCACCAGGGCTGGGTAGTATGTTTGATAGCTTAAAAATCTGAGGACTTCCTAGGACTCCATTTTTCACATATCAGTTTGGGCTTGTTCTAATCATAGCTTTATAGCAGGAAACTGCCTTATTTTATAAGCTCGTGCACACCAGGGCCCACCCTGCAATCTAGTACCCCGTAGATCTGTCCAACTGCCAGTCTCATCTAAGGCAGGATAAAGCTTTTGCTAGTTAAATGCTTTGGGACTGGTTCAGATCACCAAACTAGACTCCTCAGCCTGGTTAGTTGGACCCAAGTTATATCATCCTACCTATATCAACTGGCATCAACCCTGTTTAAAAGCATTCAGTGGCTTCTATTTCCCCGTGAGGAAAGTCCAGATGCCCCCTCTAGTTTGCAAACTCCACCATGTTCTGGTCATTCCTTCCCCTCACCTCTCATACCTCTCCTCTTCCAACCTGCTCTAGCCTCTCTAGCCCTCTTTTTATCCCTCTGATGAGACAAGCCTGTTCCTTATATTCTTTTACTAGCAATTCTTCTGCCTGGAACTCTCTGCTAGGTCTAAAGTGACTGCTGCTTCTTCTCATCCTCCAGGACTCAGCTCAAAGCACACTGCCTTTTCTCACCACTTCCTTGGAGCCTTGAAGTGATAATGCTCCAGTAGCAAAAATCACATCTAATGTCCAGATCATGGTTTCTAAATACCCCTCTCCATTAACGAGAACTAAGGCTCCATAGAGAAATAGCTGATTCTAGGACTGGGACGTGAAAATGCAAGATGAGCCTCAGACACCTTATACTGACAGCAAGTGAAGAAGATCTAAGAGAGAGAGAGTGAGCGAGGGAGAGAGAGAGAAAAACAGAAGGTAAGAAAAATGACAAGACCATGTCAAAAGGACACAGGAGCCAATCTGAATGAGCTCCCAATGGCCAAAGCTGGGGCAATTAGAGAAACAGAATACATTACAATAATGCTGGGTTATAATCCCCAAAATAAAATATATTTCAATTAGTCTGTACCAACATAAACATTGAATGAATAAATAGGGAAGAAGAGACGAATTCCACATGCAGAATTCCAAATAATTTATGTAGATCTTTTTTTCTCAAGGAGGTAGAGCCCCTTAAGTATGAGCTGTGCATAGTGACTTCCTTCCAAAGAATGTAGAATGGAAAAGGGAGAGGGGAGAGTAACTTGGAGAAACTGGCCAATGCAGCCAAGTGACGGAGGTCAACAGCAACAGTGATCAGTCATGTTGATAGTACGCACCCTTGATGCGCATACTCTTCTGTGGTCTTAAGCCCTAAAACCGATAACCACAGTGAAATTATGAGAAAATCATCAGAAAAATCCCAGTGAGAGGCATTGTATGAAACAAGCCACCAGTACCCCCAAAACTGTCAAGATCAATTAAAAGCAAGGGGAGTCTGAGAAACTGTCATAGCCAAGAGGAGCCTAAGGAAACAGATGACTAAATGTAATGTGGTGTCCTGGATGGGATCCTGGAACAGAGAAAGGATATCACATAAAAAGTGGAGAAAATCCACATAAAGTATGAACTTTAACTAGTGGTATGTCAGTATGCCTTCATTAACGGTAACAAATGTACTATACTAATTTAAGATGTTAATAATAGGGAAACTGGGTGCAGAGTATCTGGGAACTCTCTGTACTATCTTTGCAATTTTTCTGTAAATCCAAAACTGTTCTAAAATAAAAACTTTTTTTAAAATTTTGCTTTAAAAAGCTCACTTAACGGTATTTTTAAATGTGTGAATTTTATTGGATAAAAATAATACCTTAATTTTTTTAAATGGAAAAAAAAACCCAAAACCTGAGGAACTTGAGAGATTTCCCCATCAGAGCTAGCAAACGGTGCAGCTAGAATGAGAATCCAAGTTGCCTTGTTCTGTATCTCATACTACCTGCTATGGACTGAATTGTGTCCCCCTACTAAAATTACTAAATCAAGAGCTAACCCCCAATGGGATTGTATTTGGAGATGGGGTCCTTCGGAAGTAATTAAGGTTAAATGCAGTTTTAAGAGTGGGGCCTTAGAGTCTGATAGGATTAGTGGCCTGATAAGAAAAGAAAGAGATCTCTGTCCCAGACTTCTCCCTTCCCCAAGCCCGGATGGAGGAAAGGCCGCATGAGGACAAAGCAACCATCTGCAAAGGCAGGAAGAGTGCTCTCACCAGAAATGGAACCTGGCTGGACCATGATTGTGCACTTTCCAGCCTTCAAATGGTGAGAAAATAAATTTCTGTTGTTCAAGCCACCCAGTCTGTGTGATCTTGTTATAGCAGCTGAGATAGACGAACACACTACCTTAAAAAAAGAATAATACCATATTTTATAGAGTACTATGTCCCAGGCACCATTCTGAGAACCGTATAGACATTCCATCTTCACAGCGACTCTGACAGGTAGCTAAGTGATGCTATTATCCCCATTTTGCAAATAAAAACTCTCAAGTTTAGAAAGGGTAATGCTTGGGATCACACGTCTAACAAGGTTTGGGAGGGGGTCTCCCCCTCACGATTAGTTGAAATTAAAGCCCAAACTCTTTCAACCATTCCCCAGAACCTGTCTGTGGGGAGTCATGCTCCAGCTCCATGAGAACAGGCTATCTGCACAATTTATTTGGGATTCTTTTGCATGGGGGATTTGTTTCTTCTGCTCCATTTATTAATTTATTCGGCCATTTCTTGATGTCACTATGGACTCGTGGATCTTTATTTTATACTTTGGGTTACAATCCAATACTACTTTATTTATTTGATTGCATAACTCCAATCTTGGCCACTGGAACTCCAATATCCCTTGGACATACCTCCATCCCTGTGTTTTTGCTTTTGCCTTCTTGAGCTCTCCCTTCCTTTGTGACACTGCAAGACATTCCAGGATCGTCTTATATATTTTCTGCTCCAGTCCTGAAATCAACCATTTCTCCAAAGAGTCCTTGTTCCTTCTATTGGAGGATGATATTAGAAAGTAAAATCAGGGCATTAGATGTGGTCATTGCTACTGGTGAGTCCTTGTTTCTAGGTTCTCTATATATCTCTGTATATAACCATTTATACCTATACTAATCAAAACATGCATTCATGCTTATATTTGCTTACTTATTAATTGATTACTTCATGCATTTACTGTAATCCATGCTAGCCTCCTCCCTTTGCTTACTTGTAACCTCTCATTCCAACAAGGAGAAACCTGACTCCTACCACCTGCCATCCATTCACAAATTGTCCGGTTCCAGTACTCAAGCTTAGTGCTATGAGCATTGTGAACTCACACCCTCATGGGAAACAACATTATCAACTAGAGTACGGTGGTTATTTTCATATTGATTTTTGTGTTACCTTTAGTCGTACAGACTCATTTCCAAAGTTACTTAGGTCAGAACCTCCCCTGTCTTCAGTGGAATTGTTTCCTACATTTGTCATACAGTTAGACTGCCCCAGCACTGCCTCTCCTGGGCCGACCCTGACCCCCTAAAAGATTTTTTTATTTGCATATTGCTATCTAGTTGTCCAAGCACCATTTGTTAAAAGAGCCTCCCCTTTCTCTACCAAATTGTTCTGTATTTTTTGTTGGAAATCCATTGGCTAAATAATATGAGTGTTTATTTCTGAACTCTCTATTGTGTCCCATTCATTCATTTATCTGTCTTGAAGCAAACACCACATTATCTTTATTATAGTATCTTTATAATAAGGCTTGCAATCAGATAGTCCGTCCTTCCACTTCGATCTTCATTTTCAAAGTTCTTTTGGCTATTGTACATCTTTTGCACTCCCATGTGAATTATGGACTCTTCAATTTCCACAAGAAAAACAAAGCCTGATGGGGATTCAGCTGCATCTATAAATCCATTTGGGGAGGTTTTAACTCTTATTAATATTAAATTTTCTAATACATGAACATGGCACATCTCTCCAGTTACTTATATCTTCTTTAATTTTTCTTTTCTCATTTATTCATTCATTCATTCATTAATTCATTCATTCATTCATGAGAGATACACAGAGAGAGGCAGAGACACAGACAGAGGGAGTAGCAGGTTCTCCATGGGGGACCCTGATGCAGGATTCGATCCCAGGGCCCCGGGATCATGACCTGAGCTGAAGGCAGATGCTCAACCACTGAGCCACCCAGGCGTCCCTTCTTTAATTTTTCTTAAAAGTGTTTTGTGGTTTTCAAGTATACAGATCTAAATTATTCTGTCAGATTTATCCCTATTTCCTATTTCTGATGCATTGTAAATGCTATTACTTTTAACTTCCTTTTCCAATTTTGTGTTGCTGATAAACTGAATTATATTGATTTTATGTTGCATAATTGCACATAATTATTGTATACTGGATAATTATATTGTATGAGATACATTGTATCTTGCAATTCTACTAACCTCATAGTTCTAGGTCTTTGATTTTTATTCCATAGAATTTTGCACATAGGCAATATGTCATCTGTGAATAAAGATATTTTTCCTTCTTCCTTTTCATTCTGGATGCTTTCATATCTTTTTCTTGCCTGATCACCCTAGCTGGTACTTCTACTGAAATGTTGAATAGAGGTAGTGAGAGTGAACATCCTTGCTTTTTTCACGATCTTAGAAAGAAAGTATTCAGTTTTTCATCATGAAGTATGATGGTAACTATTGTATATTCTCAGATGCCCTTCATCAGGTTAGGAAAGTTCCCTTTTATTTCTAGTCTGTGAAAATTTTTATCTAGAACAGATGCTAATTTTTAAAAATGCTTTTTCTGTACCTATTGAGAAAAAATGGTATGTTTTTTAATTTGTTATGGTGAACCACGTCTGTTGATTTGATAATGTCAAACTAAAATTTTTATTCCAGGGACTAAGTTCTACTTGGTCATGATTTATTACCACTTTTATATATTTCTGCATTTGATTTGCCAACATTTTGTTAAAATTTTTTGCATCAGGGTGCCTGGGTGATGCAGTCGGGTAAGCATCCAACTCTTGGTTTTGGCTCAGGTCGTGATCTCAAGGACATGGGATGGAGTCCCATGTCAGGCTCCATGCTTAGCACAGAGTCTGCTCGAGACTCCTTCTCCTTCTCCCCCTGCCCCTTCCCGCTGCTCTCTCTGTCTCTCAAATAAATCAATAAAATGAAAAAAAATTTTTTTTGCATCTATACTCACTATGGAAATTGGTCTCTAGTGTTCTTTCCTTAATATCTGTCTAGTTTTGATATTAGAATAATACTGACCTCATAGAATGACTGGGGAGTGCCTTTATACCTCTGGAAGTGTTTATAGAGAATTGGTATTTTTTTTCCTTCTGAGTTATTTGTTATAATTCACCAGTGAAGTTATCTGGGCTGGGGGTTTTCTTTGTGAGGAGGTTTTTAGTTATAAATTGGACTTCTTTAATAAATACCGGTCAATTAACATTACCGATTTCTTCTTGAGTGAGATTTGACTGATCGAGTCACTTAAGAAATGTGTCCATCTCCCAAATTTTATAATTTATTGGCATAAAGTTGTTCATAATATTATCCTACTACACTTTTAAAATCTGTAGACTCCAAAATCTGTATCTCCAATTATAGATATCACCTCTTTAATTCCTGATATGGGTAATTTGTATCCTCTCTGTCTCTTACTGTCTCTCTCTTTTCCTGAGTAGCCTCCAGGAGGCTTAACAATTTAGTGATGTTCTCAAAGAGCTTGCTCTTAGTTACATTGATTTTCTCTATTGTTTTCTTTTTCCTATTTTATTCATTTCAATCCAGATATTTATTATTTCCATATTTACTGCTTACTTTGAGTTCGACTTGCTCTTTTTATTATAGTTTCTTAGAGTGAAAGCTGAAGTCATTGATTTGATACCTTTCTTCTTTTCTCCTATAAGAGTACATATTTTCCTCTAAGTACTACTTTGGCTGTATTCCATATTATTTCAAAATTCTGTGTTTTCATTTTGTTTCAGTTCAAAATATTTTCTAATTTACTTTTTGATTACTTTATGACCCAAGAATTGTTTAGAACTGTGGTATATAGTTTCCAAATATTGGGGAACTTTTTAGATATTTCTGTTATTGATTTCTAACATAATTCCATTTATGGTCACAGAACATACTTTGTATGACTTGAATCATTTTTAATGTATTGAGACATAATTTATGGCCCAGACATAGACATTTTATGCTCTATCTTGGTAAATGTGTACTTGAAAGAAAATGTGCATTTTGCTGTTATTGGGTGAAGTGTTCTAAAAATGTTAAGTGGGTCAAATTTGGCGATAGTGTTCAAGTCTTTTACATCCTTACTGAATTTTTATCTACTTGTTCTATCAATTATTGAGAGAGAAGGACTGAAATCACCAACTATAATTGTGGATTTACCTATTTCTCCTTGCAGTTCTATTAGTTTTTACTTTATTTTGGAGATAATAGGTACATAAACATTTCAGATTTTTATGTCCTTATGAATTAACCCTTTTATCATTATGAAATGACCATCTCTATCCCTTTTAACATTTTTCTGTGGTAAAATTTACTTGGAGACTAATGCAGTTACTTCAGCTTTTTTTGGGTTAGTGGAATACAGTCCTAATAACTGTATTAAGGAGCATGTCTATTAATTCTATCATTTATATCATTTCTGAGTCATTCTTGGTTGATTTTTCTCCTCATTGTGATTTTTATTTTCCTGGTTCTTTGTGTACCTGACAATTATTTTACTGGTTATGTGATATTGTAAATTTTACCTTGTTGGGTGCTGAATATTTTTATGGTCCTAAAGGTATTCTTGAGCTTCGTTTTAGGATGCGATTAAGTTACTTGCAAACAGCTTAATCCTTTTGGTTCTTCCTTTTAAGCCCAATTAGGTGGGACTAGAGCAACATTTCCATCTGCTAAGGCAAGACTTTACCTGTACTCTAACTAATGTCCAGGATTTATGAAGTGTTTCACTCTGAGTGTTGGGCATGGGCACTACTTCTAACCTGTGTGAGTGGCAAGCACTGTTCCTTCTAACCTTTTTGGGTGATTCTTTTCTTGGCTTCAGATAGTTTCTCACATACATGTGCTGATAATTATTCAATGAAATACCCAAGGGAAATGTCTACAGATTTCTGAAGTTCTCCCTGTGTGCAGCTCAAGTCTTCAATACACTGAATTGAGAATTCTAGATGTCTTTGTTTTCTTGGACCTCCATTTCAGCCTCCTCAACTCAGGAACATGGCAAGGCTATTCCAGGCAGTAAACAGGGTCAATAATAGGGATGTATTTGTTTCCTGTCACTTAGGGATCACTGTTCTTCATTACATAATGTCCAAGGCCTTCAGAGCCATTATTTCACATATTTTGTTCAGTCTTGTTTGTTTGTTTCAGGGGGGAGGTTAAATGCAGCCCATTTACTCCATCTTGGCCAGAAGTGAAAGTCTCATTGATTCAACTTTTTCAATATTTAAACAAAGAAAGAAAATCTTTCCTTTATATTTTTCCATGGAGTTACCATCTCCAGTGCCCTTTATTCTTTCCTGTGGATTTGAATTTCCATATGGTCTCATTTTTCTTCAGCTTAAAGAACATTCTTAAGCATTTCTTGCAGTTGGGTCTCCTGATGATATATTATCTTGCCTTTTGTTTATCTGAAATTATTTTATCTTCATTTTGTATGGTATTTTTACTTGATATAAAATGTTATGTTGGTAGGATTTTTATTCCTGTTTTTCTTTTAGCATTTTAATTATGTCTTCTGACCTCATTGTTTGTGATGAGGAATCAGCTACTTTTGACTGCTTTTAAGATTTTTCTGTCTACTTGTGTTTTTAGGTATTTAACTTTGATGTGCCTATATGTGATTACTTTGTATGTATTTATTTTGTTTGAGATGTGATAAACTTTCTGGATGTGTAGGTTTCTTTTTTGATCAAATTTGGTAAATATTTGACCAATATTTCTTCAACTATTTTTTCTGCTCTATTACCTCACTCTTCTCCTTCTGAGACTGTAGTTGTGCATTTGTCCATCCATTTGATGCCATCTCACAAATTAATGAGGTTCTATTAATTGTTTTTCAACCATTTTCAGCCTCTTTGCATCAGTTTGGATGATTTCTATTGAACTACCTTCCAGTTCACTGATTCTGTCTTCTTTTTTATCCAATCTACAATGATATTTTTTAATAAATGTTTTTTAGATTTCAGATACTTTATTTTTTCAGATCTAGAATTTCCTTTCCATTCTTCTTCACAGTATACATATTTATTCTCAAATTCCCTATCTCTTCACACATTAACACACCTTTTCTTATAGATTGTTTATCATGTTTCTCATACTTGTTTTAATGTTTTCTTCAGCTAATTTCAGTATCTGCCTCATTTGTCACTTTGTTTTTATCAACTGATTTTCCTCTTCACTAGGTTATATTTGTCTGTTTCTTCACATATCTAACAGTTTTTTAAAAAGTTAATTATATATAAAGAACTCTGCATTCTGTTATTTTTCTCTGAAGAGCACTGTTTGTTCTAGCAAGTAGGTAAAGTACCACTGGATTCCTTGATCTTGTGAGGACTTAGTTTCAGTCTTTAAAGCAAGTCTGTTTTGGTTTTTCCCTTAGTCCCAGGATTAGTGCCTTAATCTTGGGATGTGGTACTTAATCCTAGAATGTGGTCCATCTGAGGTTTAAGTGGAAAGCTTGAGGTACTTACTGAGGCCCTTCCATTCAAACTTTGAACTACACCTCCAAGGTAGGCAGCTTCTGAATCCTCTGCTCAGTCCTTTTTTTCCTCCAGAATTCCAGCTATTGTTTCCCTCCTAGGCTACTTGGAGTCTTACCCACACATTCAGGGTTAGGGTGTCAGCCAAGGATTAGAATGACATGTATATGCAGCTTTGGGAGCTCCTCTCTCTATGGTCCTTTCTAGGATGTCCCTTCTTCAATTTCCAACTGCCCTGGCAGGCCCAAAGTCCATCCCCTGACTCTTTAGGCTAATACAACAGCAACTTTCTGTGTGAGCTCTCTCAGAAGTGCCCCAGTGCACCACGTAGACTGGGAACTGCCCTCAAATGAGAAGCTGGTTAAATGGATACTACCCAGTGTGGTTCCTTTCTTTCAAGAATCAAATCCCCTCTAGTTTCTGCTTGGCTTTAGTCATTTTCCAGTACCTTCAAACAGTTAACTTTCTTTCTATTTTGTCCAGAGTTTATAATTAGTGCAGGTAAGCCAATTAGTACAATACAAGCTACTCTACTATTACCTTAACTTGGAAGTCTCCTGGTTCCTCATTTTTTAAAAATGAGGATCATATCTACTTCAAGATTTTTCTCTCTGTGTGAGGATTAAACAAAAGTACACATGTAAAATGCCTGGCATAGATAGATATTCAGGAAATGTTAGTTTCCTTCTCTTTATGTTAAATTGGCATCTGCTTCCTTTTATCTTCCTTTCATTAGTCCTTGTTTCACTCTCTAGGTCCAACCTATATAGGATAATTTCTTTCCCATGTGGCAGCCCATCAGGGGTTTGATGTCAGAGATCATAGCCTGTGCCTCCAAGGCTCCTTTGTCTTCAGGCTAAAATTCCCAATTCTTCCTGCCTCATCTCAGGCCATGGGTTTTCTCTGGGGAACCTCGAGCGCCTTTAGCTATTTTTTCCATCAAGGAATCTCCTAATCTTCAAGCTCCACTTCTGCCATTTATAAACGCTATGATTCAAGCAAGTCAACATAACTCCTCAGTGTCAATATCTCCAATTGGAAAAGGGGTTAATAATCCCTATAGAGTTTGTGCCTAGCAGACTCAGACCCCTCCAACTTTAGCCACAGTTGGTGGAAGAGTCTGAAGGAGTCGTATCCCCTGCTCAGGTTCCTTCTGGCACCCATGGAAGGACTAGGGCTCCAGTCCTCTGACTATCTGGGTGATGGACAAGCACAGGGCAGAGTTATAACCACAATTCCATTTCTAATGGCTAGTTTTAGTTTGAGTCACCAAAGGCAGTCATATCTTCATCTAGCAAGTTTCACTTTTCTTCCAAAGACTACACAGTCCAGTCTCATCTGAGAAATGCATATTCCTCCTGTTATCATTTTGACTCTATTCTTTACAAAATTAACACTGATCTCAGTATGCCATAGAAGCATTTTCCTCCCCCCAGAGTGTCTCTGTCTGAAACAATAGGATAAATGAATCTCTTTCTGATCCCCAAATTTCTTTGGGAGAAAAGGAATGATAGTGATTTGTTTTATCCCCAAATAACTGTAAGCAATAGCAAAGGTATAACAGCTCCTTTATAAATTATGAAGTCCTTACACAAGTGAGTAGGGTGATCATAAAACTTTTTATCTGAAATAGGATACTTTAAGATGCCTGGGTGACTCAGTCAGTTAAGTGTCTCACTCCATTTTGGCTCAGGTCCATGATCTCAGAGTCATGAGATCCAGCCCCAGGTCAGGTTCTGTTCTGAGCCTGGAGCCTGCTTGAGACTCTCTCTCTCCCTCTGCCCCTCCCCCTTCACTGTGTGCTCTCTCTCTCTCTTTCTCTCTAAAAAAAAAAAAAAAAAAAAAAAAAGACACCACTAAAAAACAAAAAACAAAGTAGGATACTTCTGAGAGTAAAAGGGGGCACTATTAATAATATATCACAACCGACTCAGGAAAATGGGAATGTGTATGGCATTGTGCTATTACATGCTATAGGGTCTGACTTCCTCTAAAGCTTCTTGATTCTCAAGGAAAAAAATGTCATGCAACCAAATCACCAGATATACTGACAGAGAGCCCTTTTCCCCAATTCCTCTGCAGAGACTTCCCTTCTCAGGAACTGTATTGTTTGGGGACTCTCCCCCACTGGTGGAAGGTGCAGGGAGCTTAGGCAGGATCACCTGTGCAGAGCCACCAGGGAAAGGACTATGTGGTCACTTTTGTCTGAGGCACATTCTCTGCTCTAAAGGCAAAGACTCAAGCTCAAATCACCTTCTTGGGAGTCAAGGTCTCGCTTCCCCTCATTGAGTTGTGTCCTGCCTGGCTAATATGTGTTTACTCACACAGCTCCTGCGAAAGGTCACTGCCTTCCCCCAGAGGTGCTGGTTTGCATGTAATGGAGCTGCAAAGTGACCCTTTTCTCCTCCAGTTGAATTCAGCCCAGGCCCAGCCCAGGCCTAAGTCCCAAACTGAATATTCAAGAAATACACATGCTATACTTATCTTGTTATTTTCTGAGCAAACCATGCTATTTTACTCTTTGTACCTTTCCACACTGTTGGTATTGTATCTTCCTGTTTCTAATCCTTTCTATCTAGTAGAATTGTACTTATTTTTCAAGCCCCAACTCAAACATTATATGCTCCATGAAATCTTTCCTGACACCTCTCACTTCCACTAATCTGCTACAGGTGTCAGAATTCATGAGGATTTGCTTCTGCTAATGTAATATATATATGTATAAATATTTATATTTAAAAGTATGACAATACTTTAAACAATATAGGATTTTATTTTGCTTTCACATAGAAGAAGCCAGAAGGTTAGTAGTCCAAGGCTGGCATAGTGATTTTTCGGTGCTATCGGGGATTCAGGTTCCTATCTTCCTGTTTTGCAATCCTTAGAGCATGGCTCTCCTCCTCAAGGTCACCTCATGGTTTGGCCTATATGTCCTACATGACAACTGGAAGAAGAAGTAGCAGGAGGACCAAAATGGATTTTCCTAGCTACTCAGAATTTCTGTGTGTTAAACTGACCTTGAATTCCTGGAATCAACCCAGTTTGGTCAGATGTATTATCATTTAGACACATTACTGGATGCCACTGACTGGTGCTTTGTTTAAGATTTTTGGCACCTGTGGTTCCTGAGGGAGAGTGATCTATAATTTATTTTCTCTCATACTATCTTTGTCAGAAGTGGGCATCATGGTGATGCTAACTTCATAAAGCAGGTAGCCCCTACTCCCATTTTGGGTGCTTTGGAATGCTTATATAAGACTGGACTATTTGTTCCCTTGAATGTTTAGTAGAACTCACTGAGAAAACCTTCCAGATCTGGAATTTCCTTTATGGGAAGACTTTTAATTATTCCAGTTTCTTTGATGATTATGGGATTCTGGGTTTTCTACTTCTTGGTAAGTTATGTTTTCTAAGAATATGCTCATTTCATCTAAATTTTCTTTCATATATTCTATCTTTTTTCTGGTTCTCCCATTAACTAATCCTGCTGCAGTCCAGATGATATCTTCAGTTCTGTCTTCTGGTTCACTGGTTCTTATATTTTATTTTTAGGTTATCTTTGGTTCTTCAAATCTTGATCTTTTCTGATAGTTTCATGCATTTAGCAGCTTTATTGAGGGATAGCTGACATATAATAAATGATACATTTATAATACATAGTTTGGTAAGTTTTTGCCCCATGTATACACCTGTGAAGTTATCACCACAATCAAGAAAAGGAACATATCTGCCACACCCCAAATTTTCCCTGTTCTCCTCTATAACCCTTTCTCCATCTCTCCTTGCCCAGTCAAACACTGATCTACTTTCTGTCCCTATAATTTAGCTTTCACTTACAGAATTTTATATAAATTAAATAACATCATATATACTCTTTTTTGTGGTCTGGATTCTTTCATTCAATAAAATTATTGTGAGATTCATTTCTATTCTTGCATGTATCAATATTTGATTCTTTATTACTGATTGGATTCTGCTGTATGACTGTACAACAATTTTTCTATTAATTCACCTGTTGATGGACATTTGGGTTGTTTCCAAGTTTGGGCTATTACAAATAAAGATACTATAAACATTTATACAAGATTCTTTGTATGGACGTATGCTTTCATTTCTGGTGAGTGTCTACAAATGGAGTGGCCAGGTTATATGGTGGGTGAATGTTTAACCTTTTAAGAAACTGCCAACTGTTTTCAAAGTGGTTCTGCCATTTTATTACATTCCCCCCAGCAGCATATGAGGTTCAGTTGTTGCACTACTTTGCCAAAACTTGGTATCGTTATTCTTTTTAGACAGTCTGGTGGATGTATAGAGTGTCTTATTATAGTTAAAATTTGCATTTTCTTAATAATTAATGAGAGTGTGTCTTCTCTCTCTCTCTCTCTCTCTCATCAGGCTGGCTAGAGATTTATCAATTTTAAGATCTCAAAAAACCAGCTCTTGATTTCACTGCTATTCTCTATTGTTTTCTGAGTTCCACTCTGGTTTTTATTATTTCTTTTTTTCCTGCTTCTTTTGGGTTTCATTTACTCTTTGTTATCTAGTTTCTTTTTTCTTTAAGACTTTATTTATTTATTTGAGAGAGAGAGCATGAGTGGGGAGGGTGGGCAGAGGTAAAGGGAGAAGCAGACTCCCACTGAGCAGGGAGCCCAAAGCGGCACTCAATCCCAGGACTCTGGGATCATGACCAGAGCTGGAGGCAGATACTTAACCAACTGAGCCACCCAGGCACCCCTGTTATCTAGTTTCTTAAGTTGGAAGCTGAGGCCTTTGATTTGAGACCATTCTTCTTTTTTAAGATAGGAATTTAATGTTATAAATTTCCCTCAAGCTAATTTAGCTACATCACATAATTATGATATGGTATATTTTCACTTATGTTCAGGCCAAAATACTTTCTAACTTTCTTTTCATTGTTTTTTTTTGAGATATAGGATATTTAAATTGTGTTAACTTCCAAATATTTAGAGATTTTCCATGTATCTTCCTGTTATTGATTTCTAATTTAACACATTTGTGGTCTGAAAACATACTTTGATGGCATGCATCCTTTGAAAGTATTGAGACTTGTTTTATGGTCTAGAAATGATCTATTATGGTGAATGTTCCACATATACTTGAAAAGAATGTATATTCTTCTGTTACTGGGTAGAATGTTCTATAAATGACAGTAAGTTGGGTGATAACGTTGTTCAAGGCTTCTATATTCTTATTGATTTTCCACCTATTGTTTTGACAACTTTTGAGAGAGGAATACCAAAATCTTTGACTATCTTTGTGGATTTATTTCTCTTTAAGTTCTATCAGCTTTCACTTCATACTTTGTTGCTCTGTAATTGGGTGTGTAAACATTTAGGATTGTTATGTCTTCTTGAAAAATTGCCCCTTTTGTGATTCTGAAATAATATGCTTTATTTCTGGTAATATTCTCTATTCTGAAATCAATTTTGATATTAATATAGGCACTCCAACTTTCTTTCGATGTGTTAGCATGGTGTATCTTTTTCTATCCTTTTACTTTTAACCCACTTGTGTCTTTATATATAAAGACACTCTAAAAAAATAAAAATAAAATAAAGTGGGTTTCTTATAGGCAGAATAGATTTATTTTATAATCTAATCTAATAATCCTTTTAATTGGATTATATAGATCATTTGTAAGTTTGTTGTTTTTATTTACATGATTGGGCTTCAATCTACCATCTATTTTGCTTTGTTTGTCCTTTGTTCTTTGTTTCCTAGTTTGTCTTTTTTCAGCCTTCTTTTGAATTAATTGGGTATATTTTTCTGATTCTCTTTATCTCTTGTTAGTTTATTAGTGGTAGCTCTTTGTTGTGCTATATTAGTAATTGCTTTCAAGTTTATGGTATACATCTTTAACTTAGTACATTCAACATGTCTATGTCTTCTCTCCCAGTTTTTGTACTACTCTAGTCATAGATCCAGCTTCAACACCACACCTCATGATGCATTATTATTATTTTTCCTTTAAACAGTCAATTATCTTTTAAAGATATTTAAATGATAGTGGTTATTGATTGCTATATATTTTAAATTTTTTATTTTTTTAAGGTTTTATTTATTTATTCATGAGTGACACAGAGAGATGGAGAAGCAGGCTCCTTGCAGGGAGCCCAGTGTGGGACTCAATCCCAGAACCCTGGGATCATGCCCTGAGCTGAAGGCAGATGCTCAACCACTGATCCACCCAGGCTTCCCTGATTGCTACCTTTTACTGGAGGTTTCTCTTAGGTCATCTTTGGCTATTCTGTAGCTCTTTCTCTTTGCTGCTCTGAGTTGTTCTTTGCTGCTTTGACCCAAGCCTGGATACAAAACCTTCTATTCATTCCCCCAGAGATCATTCTGCATGGTAAGGGGGTGTGGCAGTTGGCAGGAGTGGGAAAGTACAGGTATGAGGCTAACAGAAGAAAAGAGAAAATTAGAACCGGATGTCAGATAGACCTATTCCTACAGTCCATCATTTGTGCTCTCCACTAAGTCATCCCTGGCCACATTTGCTTCCCCCTCCAGAACTACTTACTGCCATGTTCCTGCGCCAGAAGGAAGGCCCTATTGACTCTGTCCCTCTCCATGGACAATTAGCCCTGGAAAGACTGTAGGATCCTCCTTTTCCATATTCTGAGGCACACTTCATCTCCATCCCAGAAGATTGACAGCGAGAACATCTATCTCTTACAAAGCAAATACCCTACCTCCATCCCCAGGTCAAGGTCAGGCCCCATAGCCTGAGAGGTAGTCACATTAGTCAATAGTATGTTTCCCAAAGATTATACCAAATCCCCTCCAGTTCTATTTCACAGTCTTTCACCTCCAGTGTGAGATGAAAAGAATATCAGGCATACCCCCTTGTTGAATATAGGCTTATGATCTCAATAACATATATTTGAAAAAGACACACAGACATCTCCCAAGAAATGAGTGGGACGTTACTGGGTAATCCTTCTAAAATTTATTTCTAGAAGAATGATCTGTCCACAAGGGCCTGGTCCTACTAAAGATGTAGCTGATCTATGGCACCTCAGGAACAGTCAACATCTAAGCTTACATTTGGGCCATGTCACCGGTTCTGTGGTTACCCAGGAACGGTGGGACATACCTACTAGCCTTATATCTGCAAGACAGTGTTGTGATTTTGAGTATGAAAGAATCGCCCTTAATGGCTCTTTACAGAATGAAATGAGGGCCTTCTCAACAAAAATTTCCTGTTTCCCTCTAGAAGCGGATACTTTTCATAATCCTCCAAGTGGAAGTTTTTCAATCCCACCAACTTTAAAATCTAGAACTAACTCTAGGTAAACCTTATGCTGGCAATCCTAAAATGATTGTGTGTCTCCACTATGTGGAGGGTTGAGGCAGGATAATATCAAACCTCTGATAACCATTACCACCAAACATACACAATGAGAATGTGTCATCATTCGCCTTGCCCTAAGCCCCTTTGAGAGAGTCCTCCCAACCTCTAAAGAGTTGCTCCATGTTCTGCATGTTCTTGCCTTCCCTTTTCCCAAACACATATTTGGATCAGAGCTGGACACTTGCCCCAAGGCCAGCCATCGGCCAACCAAACCATCTTACTCCAGAATTTAAATAAGAGTCAGCACCTGGTCAGCAGTGATGGGAATTCCAGTTGAAATGTGTAGTTGAGGTTAGAGTTGGCTCAAGTTATAGGGAGCAGAAACCACAGGCTACACAGACAGCAGGTGAGAAGAACATGAGTACAAAGCAAATACTATGTGTGTCCCCTGGAGAAGAGATTCCTACATCATTGACCCAAGCAGCCCAGCTGTGCTCTTGCCCTGGATGCTGTGACTTCCTTCCATATGGCCGAGATTGTGATCTTCCTATCCAAAATCTGCTCCTCCCTTCTTGGTTTTATTCAGTGTCATAGTACGCATGACAAGGAGACTACATTTCCCACCTCTCTTTACAGTGGAAATAGCCTTAGTCTTAAAGTCCCAACCTAGGCAATATAAGTGGAACTTGTTGGGTGGAACTTCCTGGAAACTTCTTTAAAAGGGAGAGGCAGGGGGGATGCCCTTGTTTGCTCTCCCCACCTTCCTAACTGCCACTTGGAGTGCTAAAACCCCAACTTAAGGTGGATTCCCTGGCTAAGGATGGAGAAGCAGAAAGATGAAAGAGGTCTGAGTCCTTGATGATGATCAAGCTGCCATGCTAGCTTGAGATTACCTACCTCTCTGTTTCTTTTAATGAAAGAAAGATTGAAAGAAAGACCAACTCTTCATGCCAACATTGCTCTGTTGAGAGCTAAAGGCATCTGACAGTATGGGGTCCTCCCAGAGCCAGAACTCACTCAGCAAATGTTCCATGCTAAGTAAGTATATGTCAGTAGCCCATGAGCTGAGACATAGGCCCTGCCTCACTGTGGTCACTATCTTCCACGGCCCCATGTCCACAGAAGAGGAGGAAGTGCAGATGCTGACTGCTTAGAACAAGAGCAGATCTACTTTGAGGAGTGGCTACTCAACAGCAAGAAGACAGCTGTGTGGGGCACTCTTCAGGGCCTCTGAGTGGTCATGTGAGAAATCCCTCCTTGGGCTTGGAGCTGGCATCCATGCTTAGGGGCAACATCACCATTATTCATGAATTCTTAAAAACTCATATGGTAACAGTTTTCTGTAATGGTCACCAGGCCTTCCTTCACTGGTTTATAGGAGAAGAGATGGATGGGGTGGGATTCACGAAAGTAGAAAGTGACAGGCTGATCTGGTATTGGAATACCAGCAGAGTGAAGAAGCTGCAGCTGATGACGGAGAAGAAACTTTTGAAGATGGCGAGAAAAAGATCAGTGAACAAAGGAGCCTCCTTGACTTAAATCCTAAAAACACATGGTATTTCTTTAATCCTTTATAACTGAAGACTTGTGCATTCAGACTGAATGGCCGCTGGGTGAAATGGCTCACATAGTTGCAAATAAGTTTATACAGGTCCCTCAAAGACATGACAAAACTGTAACAGCAGTCATCCGAAATACAGAAAGCACACTAAAATAGCAAGAGATTGGCAATCCCACCAAACAGGTCAGATGATGAGGACTTTCTGTGATGGGATTTGAAACAACCAGTAGACCATGAATGGCTACATAAAAGCCTTACTTTTCACTAAATGTTCAGCCATGGTTGAGATTTAGCACAGAGTGTAGTTAGAATAATTAGTAGTTTTTCATCCTTTTTGATAAAACCCTGAAGCTGTATAGTAATAGTATGTCTTGAATATGCAATAGTAAACTTTGAAATATTATTTTCATAATAAAATACTAAAAATTCTAAAAAGAAGTTTTCTGGAAAAACAAACCTGACAGTATCTAGTGCAGCTAACGGTCTGCAAACCCTTTAACCGTACAATTTCCTCATAAGCCTATGCCCTAGAGCAGAGGTCAGCAAACTTTTTCTGAAAAGGGCCAGATAGTAAATATGATGAGCTCTGTAGGTGCTGTGGTCTCTGCTGTAACAACCCAACTCTGCATTCAGAGCATAAAAACAGCCATAGACCATATGTAAACACATGAGCAGGTCTATATTCCAATTAAACTTTATAAAAAACAAGGGATGGGCCAGAACTGGATCAGAGCTTGACAACTTCTGCTAGAGAAACTCATGCAGATGTGCACCAAAACGTACCCACATTCTTTGCACAAGAATATTGTTGCCTGTTGTTTGTAAGAGCCCCAAACTGGAAACAACCGAAACCCAAATGTCTATTGACAGGAAACTCAAAACGTAAATTGTAGTATATGTCCCAATAGAACACCAAACAGCAAATCACATGATCTCGGTATACATAGACATTACATTCTTTTAAGATTCGTGAATAAATCTGAAAAACAAAATGTTGAGCAAAAGAAGCCAGACACAAAGAAGTGTATCTTGTATGATGTTTGACTTGGTAAAACTAAACCATACCGTCTGTAGAAATGCTGCCAAAGAAAGCAAACAAGCAATTACGATAAAAGTCAGAAAGCAAGAAACAATAGTGACCAGGAATGGGTTTCATAGTGGGTCTTGGGTGCTTCAAACGTCCTATCCCTTGACTTAGGTGATGTTTACATAGATGATTCACTAATATTTTATACAATGTGAATATGTAGGCTTTTATACAAACTTCAAACTTTTTTTTTATGATAGTTACACACAGAGAGAGAGAGAGAGAGAGAGAGAGAGAGGCAGAGACACAGGCAGAGGGAGAAGCAGGCTCCATGCACCGGGAGCCCAATGTGGGATTCGATCCTGGGTCTCCAGGATCGCGCCCTGGGCCGAAGGCAGGCGCCAAACTGCTGCGCCACCCAGGGATCCCTTTTATACAAACTTCAACCTGTGTTTTGTACATGTGTAAGTTTCATAAGAAAATGTGAGATTTTCAGTACTTTCCATCTATAAAGTGCTACAGACCAACAGATGTTAATGATATGATGTCTGGGTCTCTCTGGAATGAAAGGTGCCACTCGTGGTTTTTATTCCCAGAGCAAGAGCAGATGCCTATCTTGCCCCACGTGCTTGGGGCTGAGGTCAAGCAGCAGCATGAACCAATCAGGAGCCCATCAGCCAGGCCTCTGTGTCCATAGACTTTCACATGCATGTAACATAATTTCTTAGTGGTTCCTATGCCTTTTATTTTGTCATCTGTAAAATACTAATGCGCAAACCCTTGAGAAAACGCCTGCATTGTTCCTGTAAGTGAAATCAGACGTCGACTACATGGTATCCTGGCGTAGTTGGGGTCTGCAACTGTCTTCCGTCTTTCACTCTGAAAAATATTATGAAATTGAGAAGTGCTATCTTGGATAGTGTCTCCTGGGAGCAGAGCACGTGATGAACAGACTTCCACCGTGGAAGAGATGGGTGAGGAGGTTAAGTAAATTTTCTTTGTGTAGTTCCCATTAAACTTCAATCAGAGTTACAGAAAGAAATTTCCTCCAGGCGGCTGCGAATACAGGTATTGGTTTGACTTTAATAAAAGTCATAACTGATCTCTCTGAGGTCTCTCGTGGAATGAGCTCAGCAGAATTCAGGCAGGTCCTTGAGAGGGAAAGCGCCCACTTAAACATCACATTATCCTAATAATCCCATTCCAGAGCTGCCGTCCCATTATTTTAAAGGTCTTCATTTGCAAATTGTGGTATTTGAAAGTTTTCTTTTTTACATTATTGCAGAAAGCGGGATGGATCTTCCTGAGGGGCCCTGCACCCAGGTACACATTCCCTCTGCTTCCAGGCCAGTGGAGGATGGCATCGTGGGCAAGCTGCGCTGCCCCCATCCCTTCACCTGCCGGCCTCAATTAAACCACCTGCTTAAAGCAATGGCTACTTTGGAGGGAAGGAGGATTTTAAGGAGATTTGTTAAGAAAGGATAAAAAAAGAAAAGATTCTCTCATTGCTCTCAAGAATAGCCCTGGTCAGGCTGGAGATCAGGAACAAGACAGAAAGTCTCCTTGCATTCAGTCATTTTTCTACAAATCATTTCAGGGCACCTACTATGTGTTAGGTGCTATTCGAGGCACCAGAACAAAGCAGGTGTCAAAGTAGACAAGGGACCCAATCTAGTAAGGGAGACACACAGTGAACAAGTGAGAGATTAGTAAAATGATTTCAGATAATAAGAAAAGATGAAAATATAAGACTGGATAATAGGCTAAGTGACAATTTAGCATGGGGGCACCAACGTAGAAGGGGGTGCTCCCTGCAGAAGGTGTCGTGTGAATAGACAACTATGAGAAGGAGCCATCCACACAAATATTTCAGGGAAAGGGTATTAAATCCTTAAGGGAAGACAGGAAGAGATTTGGAGCTTCCAGAATATCCTTAATGGGGAAAGAGGGATAAAAAAAAATGCATCTGGAAAGGTTCTGCAGAGCCTTGTGGGCCAAAATAAGATTTTAGATTTTATTGGATGTGCCGAATGTCTTTGCTCCTTTAACAGGTAAATAAGTATTTCTTAAGATCATGTCTGGCTCTCTGGTGTGCAGAGATACTTGGGTGGGTATGAGGGCAAACGAAAAGTGGCTCTGAATTCTGGCTTAGTCACTTACCTTTTGCACAACCTTGGGTGCATTTCCCAGGCCTCTCCAAGCCCCATCTGTGAAATGGTGGTAACCACACCCACGTCGGACTCATGGTGAATATGAAATGATTGTGAAAATGCCCCACCCAGTGTCCACACTCAGTAGGCACTAGAAAATTTTCAATAGACTCTTCATCTGAATAACTCCTGGGGCCTACTGAGCCTCTGGGGAAGCCTTCTTTTCAGTAAAAGCTTATTGTTTAAAATAAGGTCAAGTCAGTGATCATGCATCAAGAAAAAATCTGAAGGTATTAAGAGATCCAGGGCAGGCAGCCTTGGTGTAGTGGGGTAAGCACCCAGTCCTGGCACCAGCTCTGCTGTTCACTGACCAAATGATCTCAGGAAACTAGGCCTGGGTCTCCAAAATCTGGGAAACCAGGATACTCATCACCATAATCTGGCCGAGGGCTTCCAGGGCAGCACTGCCCTCCTGGGCTTCTTTGCTTCGCTTGCCGACCCTAGAGGTGGAGAACCAACTGCTAAGGCGTCTGAGTTACTCTGAAGCAGTGCTTGAATTGGAGGAGTGAGCAGCCATCCTGTTCCCGACTTCCCTTTGTCTTGTGCTCTACTGAGATTAAAGGAATTAATTTATGAATTTTCTTAGGCTGTTCTGTCATTTACACTCCATCAGATTTAGAGCGACTTTAGTCCAAGTCCTGGTGAAATGCCCTCTCTCTTTGAGAGAGCAAAGGTACCTATCCTAATGCAGAAGCTTCCTGCCCACCCTCCACTTTCTCCTTTTTTGCTGAAACAGAGATAAGAGGCCCAGCTCTCACTCTGGGCCACCCAGGGTTCTCACTGGGGTCCCATTACAACCCTGGTCAGCACAGCTTTAAAGCAAGCCCAACACTGTTGCAGGGATTCCAGCCTCTCTGAATAGAAGGGATCCTCTTAGGTTCAGGACTGTTTCAGAAACTTTAGCCTCCCTTCCCCTCTGCCATTTGCCTAAGTAAAGGGACACAGATTTAAAAAAAAAAAAAAAAAAAAGTTCTGGCTGAGACCAGGCAGGAGTGAGGGGCTGGTGGCAGAGGGCAAGGCTGAGCTCAGCCTGGGGCAGAAGGGTGGAGAGGACATCCTGGTGACAAACCTGGAAATCAGAAAAAGTCAGAACAGCTCCAACATGACATCAACAGACAGGTATTTCTGCCCCTAAACTGAGATGGGACCCAAAGGGACAAACCCTATTGAGCCATGAGCACTTGAGTACCATGCAGGGGAAGGAGAGGAGGAATGCAAATATAGAATTAGCTGGGTCCTGGTTTTGGTCTTGGTTTTTCAGTTCTGGAAGGCTTTGGTGCAAGTCTGTTCCTCAAAGTTCTGGAAATAAAAATGATGCGAAAGTGGGGAACCAGGATTGTGGATGGGAATTGGGGCCTCTCCACCAGGCAGGCCCTGACAACACACATTCTTCTATTTGACAGGTCAGTTCTGTGAGGTAGGGTAGGATTGCTCACTATTCACATTCACAGGGGAGAAAGTGTGGCCAAAGGGATTAAAAACTTGTCCTTTGGCACACAGTTTATAAAGACAGGGCCTCTACTTAAGTCAGCTGGCTCTAGTCCTGAGCCTATGGGCGGGCCAGGACAATCCAGAGGTCCTCTCGACCACCCCAGTGCCAACCCCACCTTCTCCACCAACACCATGCACCTTAGAGGGAGGAGCGAGAGTCCAAACCCCCCAAAATGATGCTGACTACTCATTAACTGGAAGGAGAAAGAACGGACTCACAGCTCTCTCCTGCTTAAAAGAACAATTTGTACTGATTAGGGAAGGCATTTGTTCAAGTCTGCAAATCCTTTTAAGAACTAGAATCACTTCTATACGGGAAAATGCCCGCACAGAGTCTCTAACTGATGATAATTACTAGTCAATTACTCTTTTGTGAAGCCCTTGGGCCCAGTAGAACACCTTGAAGGGGCTGTGCCTACAGGCCCTGCCCTGCTCCTCCAGCATCTCACTTTTAGGAACCCAGAACCAAGCTGCTGGCTTTAGGAGACCAGCTATCAATCCCAATCTGGGTTGCAGCCCCAATTTTTTTTTTTCTCATATAAAATACAGGTGTGCCAGTTGGGACATACTTAACTAAAAAATTGTTTGTTGTTTATCTGAAATTAAAATTAAATTAAAATTTAACTGGGCATCCTGTATTTTAATTTGCTAAATCTGGCAGCCCTATAGGCCACCCACCCCTTTCCCATGAGCCCTGCAACCCTCAAATCATGAATCACTTCAATAAGAATGCTTCCCCCCTCCCATTGACTCCCCCATGGCTTAGGTTCCCCAGAACCCATGAGGGATGGGTGGGCACAAATGTAGATTGATGCCTACTATATGCCAGAAACTTCCATATTCTAAGTCATTTTAATCCCCACCACAATCCCCTGGAGTGGCATTCTTAGCCTGTTTCATAGTTGAGGAAGTTGAGCATCAGAGTTTTCTCAACTTTCTCACTTTCCCCTGTAAATGGTTGGACCAAGATTCAAATCCATGTTTGTGGATTCCAGGGAGAGAATGGACAGTGCTGTGTTACCTCTCTAAGGCCCTCCGTCTCCTCTATACAATGGGAGTCAAGGGTAATGGTCCCTACCTCACACAGAGGATAAAAGGAGATACTGTATTGATGCAATCACTGGAGGGTCTGGCACACAGTTAGGCCTCAGTACTTGGGAATGGCTTTTGGGCTCATTTCCAGTTTCCACCTTTTGTAGATCCAAGACTGTCCAGTTCCCACGGCAAGGCAGCTTGGCCTACAGGATTCCCTTTGGCAGAAGCAGCAGCTTTAAGGATTTGACTAAATACTACGAAGACTTGCAACTCTGACCTAGCTCTCAAAGCACCTGCTTTGTGGTCTTTTTAATGAGAGATAATTGTGCTCAAACCCTCGGTGTGTGGAGAGATGAGTTAATGGTTCAAAAGGGCCTTTGAAGTCCCAAACCCACAAGCAGTCCAAAGCCATGCGTGAATGTTCACATCACCACCTGAGCATTTCCCAAGCTGTGCCCTGACTGCCAACAGATGGCCTCCTGAGAGATTCCGGGCAGTCAGACTTTGTCCTAAGAGAAGGGTAATATTCCTCAGTTTCCCCTCTGGGTGGTACTGCACACAACCTACCTGAATGTAATCTTCCTCCCACCACTATGATCTACTGTCTGATTGGACTTCGCTAGTGGATAGGTCAAACTCTACGTCCCAGTACCCCTTGTCAGCACATCAGCCTGGGTCATGCTGATTGGGGTTCCAAGATAACCCAGGTGAGTAGCTGGAAAGAGTTCTACTAGTGTTCTCAAATGTCTTCCTCAGCCTTCTGTAGAAACCCATGAAATGTATGGCTTATGAAGAGGGTTGGAAACAATTCTGTGCCTAAGATGCATTTCTCAGAGGGCTTTCAATTCTTCCAGTTACTATAGTAACTGAGTACCTGGTTGTCAAAGACATGATGGGGGTAGGAGAGGTAAAACCAAGAGCCATCCAGGTCTCCCCTGAATGATTCGCAGGTTAAATTACAAATGACATGGAACTAGGTATACAGGTAGATAGCTGCTTTCTTAGCATGAGTGTCCAGGGGAAGATTAAGCTCTGAGGGCAGTGACCATGGCTGTCCTGGTTGCCGTTGTAACTCTTATACCTAGATTAGTGTCTTACATGTATTAGGTTCTTATATTTGATGATGGGTGGATGGTCAGATGATTGGATGGATGGTTGGATGGATGACTGGATGGATGACTGGATGGATGGGTGGATGGATGACTGGATGGATGGGTGCGTGGATGGATGGATGGATGGATGGATGATGGATGGATGATGGATGGGTGGATAACATCTAAACTAGTTTAGCAGAAAAAGCCAAGATGACACTCTAGAAGGAAGTCAAGAGCAGCAGTTCTGGGGCAAAGGCTGGCAGCCCATTGGAGCCCCCCTGGGCAGGCCTGGTGGGGAAGGATGCAGATGAAAAGATTTGGGCTTGGAATCAGAGCCATAAAAAAGAGACTCAGTATGTCTGTTCTTCTAGGCTCTCAGATACATGTGGACCCGTTCTCCATTCTCTTCCATTTTGCAAGGCTACCCCTTGGTGCATTCTTGTCTCCTTTCCTCTCTCACAGCCTATGCTCAATATATCATCCAATCCTGTTGGCTCTACCTTAAAAATACATCCTGTCACTGTTCTTCAAATTTTTAAAAAAGGATAAAATAAAAATACTTCCCAAATGCAATTACATCTTCATAATTCCAGTTTTCGTGTTAATTCAAGCCATAGTATCTCTCATCTGGATAGTTTTAAAAGCTCCTCACCATCTCCTTGCTTCTGCTTTTGCCCCAGACACCTACTCCCCAAATAGCAGCCACCATGATTCCTTAAAAAAGTTATCTCAGCTTCTGTCACTCCTCTGCTCAGAATCCTTCAGTGCTTCCCACTCCAACTCATTCGGAGTGGAAAAAAAAAAGTCTTTGCAGCAACCTGCAATACCTCACACACCTGGACCCCAGTCTCTTGCTGACCAATTTCCCCCACACTCACTGCCTTTCTGCTGCCCTGGGCTGCTTGAGCCTGCATACTATTCCTCAAATATGCTCATGTGTTCTCACCTCAGGGCTTCTGGGCTTACTCTTCCTTCTGCCTGGGCATCTCTAGATGGGCCTGACCTCGCTCCAAAGTCAGCTAGACATGAGTATTATACTTGATGTTTCTGCCCTGCCATAAAAAAATTTCTGTTTCTAATTAACTGGTCTCTTGGACCCCAAGCTGGCTCATCTCCTGGCCAAGCCTGGCTAGGGTATGCTCAGGTCCTTGCCAGGAGAAAGAGCCAGTAACAGTCAGTGATTCAACCTCTAGAGTAAGGAATTTGAGAACAAGTTATATATGGTTGTGTAGGTGGTACACTGCACAAAGGCACCAGTCAAGGTGGCCAATAGGGGCTGGAATCCAGCCTAAGTGCTGCTTGTTAAGCTTGCGAAATGTTGCAGCCCCCTGCAGGGTTGCATCTTCCCAAAGGAAGCAGAGACCTGCTTGGATGCCTACCCAGCTACAGGGGCTGTCTGAATGGGAGACAGTTGACATTTCAAGCAAGTCACAGGCTATGGCCCAAGTCCTGATTTTGGAAATAGAAGGTTCTGGGTAGGCCTATCAGTGGGAAATCAGCAAGAGGCAAATGCTAAGCAGCTAGGTGGGTGGTGGGAAAACCCTGGCCTCTCTCATCCTCTCTAACTATATAGCCCAGGTTCCAACTAGACTGGGTGTAGGGAAGCCTAAAACTTGCTCAGAATTAATGGAAGCTACAGACATTTCTGCAGAAAAGGACACACACACACACACACACACACACATGCCCTAAATTTTGCACATGATTTCCAAGGACCCACACCACCCACTTACCCCCACACCCTATCTGTGACTATTAAGTCAAGTACCCTTGGTAATCCAGCATGTCTCCAAGAGTCCTCCCAGCTCAGATGCAAAATTGAAGCAGCATCTAAACACTCCAAGGAAGCACCTGCTCAATGGCAGCTGCCTCCACAGCCTGGCAGCTGTGCTGGGGGCTGGGGCTGCAGGAAAGGAGGGAGATTTCCAGAAAACATATGAGAGGGTGGTCCTGCAGGGTTGGACCCTACTTGACCCAAGTGACCAGAGACCTCAGAAGGAAGTTCTTCTCCTTGCCTCCCGACCCCAGGATCCCTGTTCTGTCCCTTTTCCCTCTAGAAGAAATAGGCAGAGCCTTGGCTGCCTCCTCTTCGGTGCAGACAGCCCCATCACCAAAGGGCCCAGACAATTAATTACCCACCATCATGGCGCCGTTTAGCCTTCAATTTTCCTGACTACCACAAGGATTAACTCAATCTGTGAGACTTCACTGGGCCATTTAAGGGAGCATCATAACTCTTTCTGTTCCCCAGAAATTGTAACCCGGACTCGGTTTTGTAATGCTAATTGCCTTATCTTCATAAATTCTACAGTCTTACATAATTTACCCGCATTGTAGCAGGATTTCCCAAGAATAAAAAAGCAGGTGCCGTCAATGGTAATTTGAATAAGAAAAGACATGTTAAGTGGTTCTTCTCTCACTAGTAATAGAAATTAATTAGCTTTGAGCGGCTTTGGAGGTTTTTGCATTTTTTTGCTGTAACCTGTTATGTTTTCTAATTGTATGGAAAGAAGGTTTGATTTGATCACATTATTTGGTGACGGAGAGGCCTCTGTTTGGAGTCAAAGGTACAGAAGGGTGGCAGCCAGAAGAGTGGGAAGCCACCAGAGGCGTGCAGAGAGCGTGGGCTTTGCAGTCAGATAAACATGAGTTCTGAGCTGGGGTGAGTAGCTTGCTAGCTCTGTGACCCTGGACAAATCACTTCCCCTTTCTACACTTCAGCTTTCTCATCTAGAAGACAGGGGCCAGCAACCCCACTGGAAGAGAGGACATCTAGAGCTGAGCAGTTAAGAGCTTTGGCTCTGGAGCTGGACATACCCAGCTTCGGATCCTGTGTCCTGTGACTTTTCCAGTTAGGACGCCTTAATTCGAGAAACATAAAATGCCGTTGAAAGTGGCTTAAACAACAGGAAAGTGTATGACCTCACATGGGAACACTAGCACTAATGCAGGCTGCAGGCCTGGTACTGTTGATGGATGAGTATCACCAAAGACCTAAGTCTTCTTTCTCTCTTCACTCTGCTTTATCCCAATGCTCGTGCCCCCCTCCCCTGGCAAGGAATACAAGTTTCCTGGTTCACACCCAGCAGAAGGGGGAGTGAGCCTCTCCCCCTAGACATGAATCGTTCCCTTCAGTCTGACAGAGCCAATTAGTTTAGCTGTCCATCCCTGGAGCAATCGTTGACTCCAGGAGAAGGCGACCCATGGATTGTTAGACTAATCAGGATCTGCATCCATAGAGGTGGGATGGGGACTGCTTCCCTTAAATCATGTGTACTACCCAGTAGGTGCATTACACTGTAGTGCTAACTACAGCGACTTTGGCGAGTTATTTATCCCCTCTGAGCTCAGTTGCCTTGTTTACAAAATGTGGACAATGAAAGCACCATCTCCCAAGGTTGTTGAGAGGATTCATAACACAGATCTAAAGCATGATAGGCCTTCCATACCTTCTAGTTTCTTCTTCCTGCTTTCACTTCTCTTTCCTTGAAATCCTTGAAAGAAATCCTCAGCAGGTTATTCAAAGCAACTCCGTGGGTTTTGGAAGGACTAAGAGCAAAGGAGGAGAGAGAGAAGAGAAATCTTTTCCCTGAAGACATTTTCCCAACTGGCACCTTCTCTACCAGAAGGAAACAGCAGTTAGGGAAAGATGGCTATGAAGAGAAGCCTTGTTAAAGCAGGATATGAGACACATGGAGAAGGTGGTCAAAGGTGGATCGGGTGTTTTACACACTTGCACCAGTCATCATCACACACCCTGCCTCACTCACTCACAATGGTTCTACCCTGAGTCCTGGCTCCTTCAGGGCTAGCCAGGTGACAAGCAGGTGCCTTAACTGCTAAAGAAGGTCCCAGGGTCCTTTCCCCAGGGGATTGGAGTCATAGAGACAGGAGCTGAAAGGCATCTCTCCAATCAGTTGGCTAAACCCCTCTTTTTACAACGTTTAAAAACCTGAAGTCTAGAGATTATCAGACTGGGTAAAAATGCAAGATCCAACTATTTTTTTGTTCATAAACAAAAAGCTGTATTTTAAATGTAAGGACCCAGATAGGTTGACAGGAAAAGGACAGGGGGAAAAGATATAGTATCTTCTTTCTTACGGAAACAGCAAGCTATGTAAAGCTGTGTGGCTATATTAATATCAGACTAATTAGACTTCAAGATAAGGAATATTATGAGAGATGCAGAGACATATTTCCTAATGATAAAAGAGTTAAATCATTAGAAAGACACAAGTATCCCAAATGTCTATCTATCTATTAATGGATTCTCAAAAGAAATGAAGCAAACATTGGTTAGCATTCTTCCTCTCTGTAATTAATAGAACAACTAGACAAAAAATAAATAAGCATATAGGAGATTTGAAAAACACTATCAACCAATTTTACCTCATTCACACTTATAGAATGTTATACCCAACACCTGAAGAATTTACATTCTTTTTAAGTGCACACGGAATGCTCAGAGATAGGCCGTGTACTAGACTATAAAATATGTTTTTATAAATTTCAAAAGATTGAAAACCTACAGAAGTGTGTTTTCTGATAATAGTGGACTTAAAACTAACCCGGTGGCTTAGCGGTTTAGCGCCGCCTTCAGTCCAGAGTGTGATCCTGGAGACCTGGGATCGAGTCCCACATCGGGTTCCCTGCATGGAGCCTGCTTCTCCCTCTGCCCGTGTCTCTGCCTCTCTCTCTCTCTCTCTCTCTCTCTCTCTCTCTCTCTCCCCTCTGTGTGTCTCTCGTGAATAAATAAATAAAATCTTTAAAAAAAAATAGTGGACTTAAAAATCAGTAACACTGAAGTATTTGGAAAACCTTTGAATAATTAGAAATTAAACAATGCACTTCTAAATGACCAATACATCAAAGAAATCACAGAGGAAATTGTAAAATACTTTGAACTGAGTGCCAATAGAAATATACATATCAAAACCTGTGGGATGTAATCTCATCAGTGCTCAGAGTGACATTTGTGTGTGTATGTACGTGTGTGTATGTATATTTAAATTCTTATATTAGAAAAGAAGAAAGTTTTTAAATAAATGATCCAAGTTTCTGCCTAAGAAGCTAGAAAAAGAAGAGAATTTTCTTAAAAAGGAAGGAAATAATAAGATAAGAGCAAAAAAGCAAAGTGAGAAAAATTAACAAAGTCAAAATTCATTCCTTGGAAAGATTAATAAAATTGAACAACCCCCTAGCAAAACTGATCAGAAAGAAAAATTCAGAGAGAGAGAGAGAGAGAGAGAGAGAACCCACATCAGGATTAAAAGAGTTATCACTACAAATCTATAAATATTCAAAGAAAAATGAAGCAACATTTTGTCAATAATTAGACAGCTTGGATCAAATGGACAAATTCCTTAAATACATACACAAACCAAACTTATCAACATTGACACAAGAATAAGTAGATAATTGGAATAAGTCTTTGTTTATTAAATAACTTGAATTTATAATAAAAAGCCTTCTTATAAAGAAAACCCTAGACCCAGTTGATTTCCCTGGTGAGTTCTAGTAAACATTTAAGGATAAAATAACAGCAATCCTACACAAATTCTTTCAGAAAATAGAGGATGGGGCAATCCTCAACTCATGTTATAAAGCCAGCCTAACCCTGCTACCAAACCAGACTATTATAAGAAAGCAAAAAAAAAAAAAAAAAAAAGAAAAGAAAAGAAAGCCATATACCAATATTTTTTATGAACATGGGTGCAAAAATCCTGAATAAAAAAATAACAAATACAATCTGGAAATATATAAAAAGGATTCTGCATCATTGGCCAGGAATCCAAGATTGATATAACATTTGAAAATCAATGTAATTTATCACATTACAAAAATAAAGGAGTAAAATAATATATGCAGAAAATCACTTCGAGAAATTCAGCACCCATTCAGCTCATAGAAAACTTCCTCAGTCTGGTAAGGAGCATCATAAACAACAGCAAAAATAATGACAACAACAAAACCCTATATCGAACACGACATTCAGTGCATGAAATACTGAACAATTTCCACATAATACTGGCAATAAGGTAAAGATGTCTGCTCTCACTATTTCTATGCAACATTGTACTGCATATGGGTTCTAGCCCATACAATTAGGAAGAAAAAGAAGTAAATATTGTAAAGGAAGTAACACTGTCTTTATTCACCAATGGTATGACTATTTACATATCAACTCTAAGTAATAAAAATTTTAAAACTACTCAAACTAATAGATTAATTTAGCAAGATTGCTATTATATAAGGTTAATATACAGAAATCATTTGTATTGCCATATACTAATAGCAAAGAACTAAAAAATTTCATTTATAATAGCACAAACACATCAAATACTTAGGAGTACATTAAACGAAGGTTCTATAAGCTCTTTACATTGAAAACACAAAATATTGGGGCCCTGAGTGGCTCAGACAATTAAATATCTGATTCTTGATTTTGGCTGAAGTCATGATATCAGGGTCATGATATTGATGGTGAACCCTAAGGAGCCCATATCAGGCTCCACACTGGGCTGGAGACTCTCTCTGCCCATCCCCCATTCTCTCTCTCCTTCTCTTAAAAAAAAAAAGGAAAAAGAAAACACCAAATATTAAATGAAAGAGGCTATGGAAGACCTAAATAAATGAAGAAATCTATCACATTTATGGATTGGAAGTCTTAATATTAGTAAGGCATCTATCCTCCAAATATCTATAGATAGAATTCAATCCCAATCATAAATGCAATGGTCATTTAAAAAAAATGAAATTGACAAGTTGATTCTAAAATATATAAATTGCAAAGGATCTAGAATCTTGAAATAAAGAGCATGGTTGGGGGACTTTCCCTAATTTCGAGACATCAAAAACTTATAAAGCTACAGTACTCAAGATGGTGTAGAGTGGAGATAGAGACAGACAGGTCAATGGAACAGAATAGAGAGTGCCAAAATAGATCCCTCCAACATACAGTTATTTGAATTTTAACAAAAACATCAAGGCAATTCAATATGGAAATAAAAGTCTTTCAACAAATGGTGCTAAAAACAAGTGGGGAAAAAAACATGAAAAAAGACACAGAATTCCAACTCCTATCTCACAACATACACAGAGATTAGTTTGAATGGATAATAGACCTAAGTGCAATAGTTAAACACTGAAGCATCTAGAAGAAAACATAGGGGACAATCTTTGTAACACCGGAGGAGGCAAACGTTTCTTAGCATATAAAAAGCACTAATCATAAAAGAAATTGATGTTAGACTTCATCAACACTTTGAACTTCTGCTCTGCTGTTTCTAAAATGAAAACTAAGCCACAGACTGGGAGAAAACATACATATGTCTGTCTAGCTATATAAAGAAGTCCTAGAAATCAATAAGAAAAAGACAACTCCTAAAAATGAACACGGTGCTTGAATATACGCCTCATAGAGTAACACATGGGAATGGATATAACCACATGAAAAGTTGATCAATACTACTAGCCATTACAGAAATGCATTTAAGCCACAATGTGATGCCACTTTACACCCTCTAAATGGCTAACATTAAGAAGGCAGAAAATACTAAGTGTTGACAAAGATGTAGAGATGCTGGAATTCTCCACATTGTTGGTGGGAATGTAAGACAGGGAACTGCTCAGTAGTAAATATACACCTACCCTATGATCCAGATACTACACTCCTAGGGAGTTACCCTAGAGAAATGAACACATGCATCTTCTAAGAGGCCCATATGTGAATGTCCTTATTCATGATAGCTCCAAACTATAAACAACCCAAACATCCATTAACAGGTAAATTGATAAATAAATTGTAGTATATTCACACAACTGAATACTATGCAGCAATAAGCTTGGGCTACTAATACATATTACAGTATAGATGAATCTCAAAGATGTGCTGAGGACATTTTTTTAATCCTGATTAAAAAAAATTAATCTGGGCAGCCCGGGTGGCTCAGCGGTTTAGCGCCGCCTTCAGCCCAGGGCATGATCCTGGAGACCCAGAATCGAGTCCTATGTCAGGCTCCCTGCATGGAGCCTGCTTCTCCCACTGCCTGTGTCTCTGCCTCTCTCTCTCTCTCTCTCTCTTTCTCTCTCTCTCTCTCTCTCTGTTTCTCATAAATAAGAAAATTTTAAAAATCTTTTAAAAAATTAATTTCTGGTGAAGAAAATCAGAGCAGTGTCTACCTGGGGGTAGAGATTGGACAGGAAAATCATGGGAGCCTTTTAGTGATGAATGTATACTGTATCTTGATTGGGGTGGTGGGTACATGGGTACATGGGTACACGTATTTGTCGAAACTCATCAAATTATATAGTTAGAATCTGCAGTCTACTGTAGATACATTTTACCAATTTAAAAAAAAAGAAAAGAGGAAGATATGCTATGGACAATGGATTTGAAGAAATGTTGAGCGGATTCTGGGAGAATAATCAATAGGCTATTCAGGACACCAGGTGGGAAAACATGGTGCTTGGGACACAGCGGTGGCAGTGGAGTTGAGAAGTAAACAATGTTGGGAGATATTGAGGAGGTAATGTGGTTGGGGCTTGGTGATTGGAGGAAGATGGTGTGTCTTGGGTTACTGTTAGACTTTTGGCATCATTCAATAAGATGGAGAACCCTAAGGAGCACACAGTTTGTAAGATCAGATCACAGCGCACAAAGTAAACGTACCAGGACAAAGCTCTGACTATGTCCCTTCCCTGCTTCCTCTCTTGCCTATAAAATACAGCCCAAGCCTCTTAGACACATGAGGTCATATATGATCTGAACTCTGCTGACTTCTCCAACCTCAAGTCCCTAACTCTCTTTCCTCCCAGCTTGAATCCTGTGCTACATTCGTTTCCAGAGGTGGTTGTGTCTTTTCATGCTCCCATGCATTCGTACTAGCTGAACTGTTTGCTTGGAAAATCCCTCAACTTAAGTAATGTATCAATCTGTTCTTTGGGAATCCCAAACCATTCAGTGCATGCCTCTAGTACGGGAATCTTTTGCTGTGAATTTTGCTTTTACACAACTGTCTTTCTCAAAAGATTGTGAATGTCTCGAAGGTAAGGTTATTTCTCATTTACCTCTGGTATTCTCTGGGCCTGGTAAGTTGAAAGAATGGAGAGCTGATGAGGGGCCGAGATTTCTGTCTTTGCCCTCACCATCCATTTTGCAAGATCTTATTAAAGTCGCAATAAGTTTTCTGCAGAAGAGGAGAAATGCTAAATTTTTAGGGGGTGACAGATGACATGATAAGTCAGTAGCATTTGACCAGAAGACACTATGGGAGTGATTTCACCGCTGTCATTCTCTGGGCTCTGTAAAATGAAAGCAGCCTCAGCTGCTCCCAAGAAAGAAAGTGAGACGACCACATACTGTGCTTGGGAAAGGAAGGACACCACAAAACACAGAACCTGTTTGTAACAACATCACTAATAAGGTGATGCTAAAACCAAGTTAGTGAAGTTGCTTTTGTTAGAGTATTGGACACAAGGAAAGTGTGAGCCGGAATATTTCCTTTCCTGAAGATCTTTAAGAGGAGAAGAAATATCTTATTGGATATTTTACTCTCTGTCTGCAAATCACAGGTTATCATCTTTTCTATCTTCACTGCTTCTCCCTTGGTTCAAGCTCTTATTCTCTCTTGCTGAAGCTACTGGAATAGCCTGCCAGGCCTCCCTGCCTCCAATCCATCCTAGGCTTTGGCCACCAAAACGATCTTTCTGTAATATAGATCCGACCGTTGTACTCCCTAAAACTCCACCTCACTTAGATCTTATAGGAAAATGCCCAAATATGATCCAAAAGACCTTCCATGTTGTGGCCCGTTGCAGCCTAAATTTGTGCATTACTGGTGGGAGATATGTCAGGTGGGCAAAAACATTGAAAACTATCCTAGCCCTTCTGCTTTTCCTGCCATTCTTTTTTAGATGTTGCCTTGATGCCAATTGGTGAGTAACACATTACCACAGATTCAGTTTCTGGGGTCTGGAGTCCAGGCATGGTTTAGTTGGTTTCTCTTCTTCAGGGTCTCACACGGTTGCAACCAAGGTATTGGCTGGGCTATGTTCTCATCCTGAAGTTTGACTGGGGAAGAGTCCACTTTGGGGCTCACTAAGGATGTTAATAGGTTCCAGTTCCTTGAGGTTGGGGCTTTCTGCTCTGATGAACCACCTAAAGCTCTTTGTCACATGGGTCCCTCCATAGGTAGCTCATAACATGGGTACCTGCTTCCTAAAGCCAGCAGAAGAGAGAGAGAGAGCAAGGCTGCTAGCAAGATGGAAGCTCTCTCTCTCTCTCTCTTTTTAAGTGAGAGAGTATGTAGGTTAGTATGGGGGTGGGGAAAGGGCAGAGGGAGAAGGAGAGAGAGAATCTTAAACAGGATCCATGCCCAGTGCAGAGCTAAACACAGGACTTGATCTCATGACCCTGAGATCACGACCTAAGCCAAAATCAAGAGTCGGACACTTAATCAGCTGAGCCACCCAGATGCCCCAAGATCGAGTCTTATAAACATAATGTAATCACAGGTGTGACATCCTATCACCTTTCCCACAATCTGTTGGTTAGAAACAAGTCCCAGGTCTCAACCACTCTCAGGACATGAACACCAGAGGAAGGGATCACAGAGGTCATACTTGGGTCTGTCGACCCGATGCCACAAACTTGTTGAGCTTTCACACCCTTTCTCATGCTGTTCCCTGTCTCTGATGTGCCCTTCCCCATCTCTGGGCACTGGTGTAGAGACATAAGCACTACACTTGAGTGGCTCAATGCTGGCTCCAGACCCACCCCCTTCTATAGGTTGTAAACCACAGACACAATTGGAGAAAGCTGCTGCGATTCAAGTCTGCTTCTGCCACTTGACCTGTTTCACTTTTGGAAAGATACTGATTCTCTCTCGGGCTCAGTTGCTCAATTGATAAAATGGTGCCGTCCACGTCATGAAGTGGCTGTGAGGATTAGGTGAGATGATACAAGTAAAATGTCTCGTGGAGTGTGTGTCATGCAGGAAGCCCTCCATAAGAGTTTTGTCATATCAAAGATGACTTCTAGGTTCAGCAGCTTTCAGGTACGTCCCAGTGAGTGGATGAGGCCACGAGAGCAAAGGACATTGTCTCTGGGTGGGTGGGTGGGGGGTCCCCTTGTTCTCTGCAGATCCCACCCCTGTGTGGCTTACAAAAATGACTTATTCAGAAGGCATCCTCCTCCTGCAGTCCCTCTCCTCTCAGGCCGCCCCTCCCCAGCTTCAGCACTCCGGACAGGGTCAGGCCCTCACTGGACTTTGGCAGCCCTCACTGGGGAAAAGAACAGCCACAGCATAGCCCCAGGACAAGTGCATCTCCTGCTGCAGCTTTCAAAGCCTGGCTCCCTGGGGGCAGGAGGAGGGGCATCAACCACCTTTTCCGTGGCTGCCTCTGAGCACTTTGAATTTCATTAGGGCAATTATTTCAAATGGAATTAAAAGGGTTTAAAATTAGACCCTAAACTCTTAACAATTAGTGACGCAGCGACCTGCCATCCACAGAGCCACAATAGACCTATGTCGATTGGTACGTGAGCACAATGCCAGTCTCCAGATTTGCATGCACTATTACAATAAACGGCTTTTAATAAAATGAATATTCTTAATTACCGCCGCATTAATAAGCTGCAAATTAGTCATCATTAAAGGCCCCACGGTCCCTCTCCACCTCTCTGAGAGTCACTGGTGGGCTTCACCAGCTCAGCGCTTCTGAAAATGCTCAAGTTTTCCTGTGGCCTTCTAGAAGGTCGCCAGTTGGGGGATACACCCCATATTGGTCTCAAGGCAGTGGTATGAAGACTGGGTCAGGTCCCTGGGATACTTCTTGCTGCCCCAGCTTGAAGTTACCAGTGTTCTGCAGGCCTAGAAAGCATTAGGCCAGCTTAGGACCCTTAACCACCCTGATCACATCATTTGTTCACCCCACAATCCATTCTTTGTTTGCTAGGCACAATGTGGGAAAGACTCACTGAAAAGACATCCAGCATCTGCTTGAACCCCTCCAGGAGCAGGAGCAGACCCTGCTGAAAGATTTTTCTTATAGGGTCTAGGATCTGTCCAGACCCTACTTCTGAGGCACTGGTCTCCACTCCCTACATGCTCAAGGATGTTCTGGCAGACAAGGTCCCTGAGGGAGTGTCATCTTGGGCAAGAATCCTAGACTCACAGACCTTGAATCTGCTCTTGAATCACTATGAGCAAGTCACTTGCTCTTCTGACCTCCCTTTTCCCCTCTGTATGATGGATGCCTTGGTCAAGGCCAAGAACCAGCATGCTTTTTCTCTAAAGGGCCAGATTTGGGAAGAACCTTGGGGAAGCTCTCATGAAGGTCATTTAGACTGCACTACAGGGTGCTTTGTTGTGGCAGGTGATTTGTAGAAATGTGACAGAGGGTGTGCTGTCCTTTCCTGTTCTGGATCACACCCACCAACACACACTGCAGTGGGTGACTTGATGGCCTCATGAGATATCCCTGGCACTGTACAGGGTTGTTTTTGCAAATTAAGTATCTTGAAATGAGACAATTATGCTGGATTAACTGGATGGGCCCTGAATACCATCATAAGCTTATAAGAGAGAGGTGAAGGAAAAAAGAGACACGGAAGAGGAGAGGTGGTATGGAGAAGGGAGGCAGAGTGTGGAGTGATGCAGTCACAAGCTGAGGGGCCGCCAGCTGCCACCAGGAGCTGGAAAAGGCAAGTAGCAGTTCCTTCCCTAGAGCCTTCAGAGAAGTACAGCCTGGCCAACACCTTGATTTCAGCCTAGTGAGACTGATTTTGGACTTTTAGCCTCCAGAACAGTAGGAGAATAAATTTTTGTTGCTTTAGATAATCAAGTTTATAGTAATTTGTTATAGCAGCCATAGAAAACTAATACACACACTTTTCCTCCTTTAGGAACCACAGATGTTCTTCATGCTTCTGTTTGTTATACTTTGGCTAAAAAGAGAAATAACAGTAATGATAATCCTTTAGATGGATTCCGGCACTGTGGTTTATAGTGATAAAACATTTTCATATGCATATGGTAGCCCTGTGAGGAAGACGTTAGAGTCTGCACTCTGTAGGGGAAGAACTAGACTCTAGGAATGGGAAGTATTTGCTCAAGGTCACTATTAGTAGTAGGTGTCACAGCCATAACTTGAACGCAGATCTTTCAATTTCAAATTTACACTGCAGCCCAAGTTGAAGGCTGTGGTGTAAGCAGCTGCAGGGAAACAAGGACTATCAGACAGGTGAAGTCAAACTATGTTTGGGAAAGCAGTCCTTCAGAATGGAATGATAGTGCTTTGGTCCCCAGCTAATGCCTGACTCAGGTTCAGGTTCTGATGAGTTATTTACTGGGTATCTGCTGTCCAGTCAGCCAACAGACATTACCCAAGAGCAGCTCCTGTTTGGAGACCAGAAGAACTTCTGGGGACTTGGACCCACCCAGCAAGCAGGGCTTTTGTGAGTCCAGAGGTGACTCTTTGATTTATGTCTTTTCACACCATTTGTGACAATCCCAGGCAACATTGTGGTGAATGCCAGAGAGAGGCGCTCTGCAACCAGTTAGCCCAGCATTCTTTCCATCACACCATAGCCAAAGAAACCAGACAACAGATGTGTTGACACTCTTATAAGTGCTAGTGTGAAGGGGAACAAACCCAGCCAAAAACCCACCTCATTAAAAAGCAAGATCCTATAAAGGATGCCAGTTATCCAGTTTACACCTAGAACCATGACTGCTATGGTAGCGGAACTCGCCAGACCAAATCTTTATTTGTTGCAAAATCCAGATGCGCACTTTAATTCATGATTCTCAGAAGACCACATACCTATTGCCTGAGTTGATTTGAACAACCCATACTAAAAAAGGATAATAGTTTATATTACACACTTAATTCAAGCATTTATTTCAACAATCACAAATGATATATACATAGCATGGTGTTCTAAAGTTGGAGGACTGATATTTGGTTTCAAGATGTATGACAAAGCTACAGTAATCAAGAAAGTGTGATATTCACATGGGGATATACAGAGAAGTCAATGGGGAAAATAGAGTCAAGAAACTGACTTAAATATGTTCAGTTGATTTTTGACAAAGAAACCAAGGTGATTCAATGGGAAAAGGATGGTTTTTCAACAAATGATAATGGAACAACTGGATATCTTTATGGAAAAAGAAATAACCTAGGCTCCTACATCACACCATAGAAAAAATTAACTTGACTAGATCATAGTCATCAGTATGTAACCTAAAACTATAAACTATAAAATAGAACACAAAAAAAGTATTTTGTTGGGCAGCCCCAGTGGCTCAGTGGTTTAGCACTGCCTTCAGCTCAGGGTGGGATCCTGGAGACCCAGAATAGAGTCCCACGTCAGGCTCCCTGCATGGAGCCTGCTTCTCCCTCTGCCTGTGTCTCTGCCTCTCTCTCTCTCTCTCTCTCTCTCATGAATAAATAAATAAAATCTTTTTTTAAAAAGTATTTTGTTCTTTGTATTATATTTGTATCCTGTTTCATAGTATTAGGTTTTTCCAGAGAAATAAAACAAATAGGAGAGAGAGAGAGAGAGTGATTATAGGAATTGGCTCAGCTATGGAAACCAAGAAACTTCACAATTTGCCATCTGCAAGTTGGAGAACCTGAAAAGCCATTGGTATAATCCAGTCTGACTCCCAAGGCCTGAGAACCAGGGGGCCACCGGTATAAATCCTGGAGTCTAAAAGCCCAAGAACTAAAAGCTCTGATGTCCAAGACCAGGAAAAAATGGATGTCCCAGCTCAAGAAGAAAGACAGCCTTCTCCTTTCCTTCATCTTTTTGTTCCATTCAGGCCCCCAATTTATTAGGTAATGCCAGCCCACATTGATGAAAGCAGATCTCCCTACTCAGTCTACTGACCCAAATGCTAATCCCTTCCAGGAATATTCTCATAGACACACCCAGAAATAATGTTTACCAGCCATCTGGGTACCCATTAGGTCAGTCAAGTTGACAAAATTAACAACTATGTATGTATTTTTTTAATGAGTATAATATTTTTTCATATATTTCACAAAAGAAGATATTTATATGGTCAATAAACACATAAAAAGGTGTTCAACATCATGAGTCATTAAGGAAATGCAAATGGGAACCTGAATAAAGTACTGCTTCATACTCACTACGATGGCTCAAACTAAAAAGACTGACAATACCAAGTGTCAGTAAGTGTAGGGCAACTAGAACTCTATGTTCTTTTCCTTTTTTAAAGATTTATTTATTAATTTTAGAAAAAGAGAGAAAGTGTGCATGTGCAGTGAGGAGGGGCAGAGGGAGAAGGAGCAGAGGGAGAAGGAGAGAGAAATGCCTAGGTATTTACTCAAGGAAGATACATGTTCACAGAAAGCTCATATGGAAATATTCATAGCGGCTTTATTCAAAATAACCTAAAATTGAAAACAACCCCAATGTCCATCAACAGGTGACTGGATAAACTTAGTACATCCATATAATAGAATACTACTCAGCAATGGAAAATTTAGCACTGCCTATGCATGCTAAATTTGATGTTCTAGATGTTCTAGATGATGTTCATATGATGTTCTAGAACAGACAAAATTAGTCTATAATGATGGAAATCCCACCATCAGTTGCCTGGGGAGGGAAATTTGGGGGAGAGAATTGACTGAGAAGGGACACAAGGGCACTTTTTAGGGAGATGGAAATGTTCTGTATGTTGATTGATGTGGTGGTTACACAGGAGTGTACATTTGTCAAAACTCCAATGGGTTCATTTATATTGTGTAATTTGTTACCTCAATAAATTTTGTTTTTAAAAATACATACATATTGTGGGGTTCTGATCATTAATTTTTATATCCTCTCCCAAATAAACTGGTAAAAACTCACACTCGGATATGGACATGAACACAAGTTCTGCCCAGATTTTTCTTCTTCTTGTGTGGTTCACATTCTAGGAATTCTCGAGCCTGGGTCTTGTCCAGGCCTTGTCTGCACTGGCTCCTCACACCCTTGTAGGAGATCAGATTCTGCAAACTCTCAGGCTCTGCTTAGGACAGCTATTTGGTTTGGGGGAGTGAGAGTCACACTATTCTGAGAATAGAAGCAACCAAAAAAGAGATTCTGGGATTAGAGCTTTGCCAAGGCTAATAAAAGCTTAGGTTAGAGGTCAGCTGCCGTTCCCTATTATCCCTCCCTCTCCAGTCACTGGCCTACTAGACAATCTCAGCCTCTTCCTCAAGCGCAGACCTGCCCCTCCAGTTGATTACATGGAGAAAGAGGGGGTGCCTCAATCCAGAGCACAGATGCTCCTAAAGAGAGAGCACCTGGAAGGGGCTGAACCCCACTCTGTCTTATTCCAAATTGCCCAGATTCAGGAAAGTCCTAGGGGGAAGTGGGAGAGAGCCAAAGAGAGGAAATTCTCATCATCTATAAAATACAAGGAGCATGGGGGTAGGTAGGGGTAACAGGGAGACAAGCAGTGCTTATCATTAGAGTGACCCCACATTCTATTCTTTCAGGGACAATCCCAATTTAAGCCTGCTGTCATGTAGTAACTACAGATGGTGTCCCTTTCACCCTCAAAATATCCCTGTTGAGACAACTAATGATACGGTCCTGCCGCCTACCAATCATATGGAAAGGATTTGCTTTCTTCCAATGCTGTCAGTGCCTCTGTTTCTCACCTGTTACTATGTTTCCAGCTCAGCAGCTCTTTCTCTCTCCCTGGGCACCCAATCTACTGGGTCCAAGTCCTGCTCATGCTGCAGGCTCGGGAAAGCTTTAAAGGTCTAATTTTAACCAGTCATGAAAGGTCTTTTTGGCAAATTGGATCCAAGTGGCCCACTGGATGAATTTACAACAGACCCTATCTTTCTTGAGCACTACCATGAGATTCTCTGCTGTTTCACTTTTCCCTCTGCTGTGAGGGGGTGGGAGGGGCTTCGCTGTTGCTGGAAGAACCACAGAGATGCACATGAGTTCTGTCCTGCAGAACTGCTAACTTGGACTATTGTGGCAACATATGTAACTCATACATACAGGGCAGCTCAACAAAGACCCTTGAGGCTCGGAGAAGGAGGGAGATGGTCTACCAGTGGAAAGGCAGCAGGAGGCCATGGTCCCTGGGCAGAGTCTGAGAGCTGAGAAGTCTTGCTGGGAACAGAGATCAGCGAGAGGCCTTGGGCTCATGCATGGGATGGATGGTAGTCCTTTGGGTCTTCCCTGCTGCCCCTCCATCCTTGTCAGAACTTCAGCCCTTCCCATTGGATATCGTCCCACAGTCCTCCACGGTGCCATCCACTGCACCACTGCAGAGACCCTGTGTGTCTCCCTCAACACATTCCACCTCCCCGGCTCAAGAACTTGCAATGGCTCCCCTTGCCTACAGAGCAGCCACCGCCTCAGCCTGTCATTTAAGGCTTGCCACAGTAGAGCCCACCCCTCCCTCCTATTTTCATCTCACTGTCCCCTCCTACTCAGAGGCTTTTCACTTACATCTCGCTGTGCTCCTTCCAGGTGTTTGCATCCAAAGAAAGATGTCCTCATTCTTCAAGAATCAGATCAAATGCTCCCTTCTTTCCACAGCCTTCTCCGATTCTTCTAGGCTACAGTGGCCTCTCCTGTTCCCTTTGCCTTGCTACACTCCATTCACATCTCTCTTTGGTGACTTCATCAGACTGCTTTGTCCCCTAATTCCCTTGGGTCATGTGCCCCACCCTCTTAGACTGAGAGATCCAATAGGGCAGGAACAGTGTCCTTCATCTCTTCATCCCCAGGGTCCAGCCCCCAGTAGGGCTCAGAGCAGGTGATTAGGAAGTTCTGCTGGGTCATGTGGAAGGGTCCCATGGAACTGCTCCCACATCCCCTCAGCGAACCACTCCCTACTTGACTTGTGCCCTGTCCATGCCCAGGGCCTTAGGAGGTACCCTTGATGACCAGCCAGCCTGTCTTTGGGAAAGTTTACAGGACAGCCACCTGGCCCTCCAGTCATCATTTTGTCCTTTGGGTGGAACTAGAGGGGGAAAGAAATGAAGTATATTAGTTTACTGCTTGATCTTTGCTCCTCTTCAGCAGAGCCAAATCTAAAGTGAATATTGATGACTTTACAAAGCCCAGTGTTTGGTATTCACTGAAAACCATTGTGTATTCCCTAAATAGTTCGTTTTGTTTTCAAAAGTTCTAAAAAACTCACTGTATTGAAATGCATGTTGTTGCATCGATTTTTCTAAAATACACCTTGTTATCTTTTCTTTGGTAATTGGTGACTGGTAATGACTTTGGCAATTTAACATGTTCTTGCAGACACTTTTCCCATTCCCCTTGATAACTGAAGTCAGGAGCGAGGGCCTGTCTGTCAATCTCTGACGCCTGTCAGCCCGCATGATTGACGGCTTTTGGTCCCACAATAGAGACCATTTTTGCAGCCCCCATTCTGTTATTTTCCCCTCCTTTAATACTTGTGGGGGATGGTGTTTGCTTTATAATCTGCGTTTAAAATCCAACTTGGAATGAGGCCAGCTCCAGAGAAATTATCACAATGTCTTGTTAGCTTTGCATCAGGAAAATTCTCCAGAGGGTTCCTTAAGCTATGATTCCACCTTCTGAAATTACCTCTACTCAAAAATCTAAGCTTCAGCCTTCATCCTGATCCCTTCAAATTCCTGGAGAAAGGCCGAGGGGTCCGCCCAGCCATGCTCTAATAGAGGGCATGACCAGGGGGACCGTGTGCATCTGGAGTGGAGTCAGGCCATCCCTCTCTCCCGGGGCCTCCACGTATAAGCCCCCACATAATGAATGTGAGTCTGAGCGGCAGAGCTCAGCAGAAAAGAGAAAGCTCTGGGTCTGCTGGGCAATTATATTCCTCAAAAACCACAGCAGGCAGGAGCCTCTCCTAACTAACATGAAGCAGCATTTGGTTCAGCTCGACACCACTGGCTCATAGGATTGTCTGAACCTTTTGTAGAAGCAACTAAAAAAGCAAAATCCATGAAGGTCGCAGATTTAAGTGATGACGTGTCTTTCTGTGGTTATGAAGAGTTGGGGTTCACAGATCCAATTGCGAATCTGATGAAAAACTATGGCTTTTCTTCCTAGGAAAAAAAATGCACATCCCTTCCTCAAATCCTGTGTACAATTCCAGGGGAAACTGCTCTCTCTCGGGGTCACATTGAGATCTCACCTCCTCCGTGTGAAGGTAACTGGTGATCTGAAGCAGTCTCGTGACTGTGATGTTGGATGCTGGTCTGGGGGCAGGCGACAGGGACAAAGTCTGTATGTAGGAGGCTAACTGTTGAACAAGTGCCCTTGGTTGGGGGCACCTGTATGTGTAACCAGGGGGAAGGCCAGACCTACAGATGTCCACTGATTCTTAGGCCATGGAGACTCTGGGCAGGTAGGACAGCACCAAGCAGTCTATAGGGAAGAGGGAAGACTGGAAATTTGGCTAAACTGAAAATCAAAGCAATGGTGGGAAACCAGAGAAGAGGCTGGGTGGGTCAGAGAATGTCCAGTTTCTGTGTCACTTACTGAAAGACAACGTTAAGAACAAACTCTGCGAACACCTTCTCGGCAGCTCTCCCTCTTCAGCGTGGTCTGGCACGTATTAGGAAGAGATGGTAAGTCATTCCTAAAGGGACTGAGCGTCACTGTAAAAGAAAAATAAAAGACTAAAATTTAGTATCTTTCCCTTCCTTGTTTCCCATCCTAGCCTAACTCCTCTGTACTATTTGTTGCCAGGCTTAAAACCCAGGAGGTTTTTAAAGGCAGTGGCTCTCCATTTACCCCCATATCTCTCAGGATGAGGCCCAAGTTTCTTGTTGTGGATTCAGAACCCTTTATAAAAATAGCAACATCTGTCATATCCAGCAGGTACCATGTGCCAGGCATTCACATTCATCACTTCTTTTAATCTTTATAATGTGAAGTAGGTGTGGTAGGCAGAGTAATAGCCCCACAAAGATGTCCTTGTCCTAATCCCCAAAATTTGTGTATGTGCTGCCTCACGTGACAAAAGGGACTTTGCAGGAGTGTTTAAGTCAAGGATCTAGAGATGGGGAGGTTATCCTCACTGTCTAGGTGTGCCCAGTGTAATCCCCTTTTAAGAAGGAGGCAGGAAGGGGATCCCTGGGTGGCTCAGCAGGTTTAGCACCTGCCTTTGGTCCAGGCCATGGCCCTGGGATCTGGGATTGAGTCCCGCGTCAGGCTCCTGGCATGGAGCCTGCTTCTCCCTCTGCCTGTGTCTCTGCCTCTCTCTGTCTCTCTCTCTCTATCTTGAATAAATAAATAAAATCTTAAAAAAAAAGAAGAAGAAGGAAGAGGAGGCAGGAAGGAGGGCCAGAGTCAGGGAAGGAGATGGGATGATAGAAGCAGAGGTTGGAGGGAGGTCTCCATAAACCAAAAAAGTGTAGACAGCTGAAAAGGGCAAGGAAAAATTCTCTAGAGCCTCCAGAAGGAATGCAGCTCTGTCAAAATCTTGATTTTAGCCTCATGAGACCTATTTCGGACTTCTAAACTGCATCATAATAAATTTATGCTGTTTTAAGCCACTATGTTTGTGATAAGTTGTTATAGCAGCAATAGGAGGCTAAGACAGTACAGCTATCTCCCCACCCCTCTTACCCCAGATGCAGAGCCCAGGTCTCAGTGAGGTTATCTGACTTTGCCCAGAGTTGTGACGCCCCTAAGTATCCAGCTCTGCAATGAGCTCTAAATCTGTCCAGTTCTAAAACCCATGGCCTTAAACATTCAACCACACTGCCTCGATGGGCTCCAACATCATTATCACCCACATCTCCTGCTACATCTTCCTCTACCCTCTACACTCCTAACATGCTCATGCTTTTGCTCCCTCCATTCCTTCTGCCTGGAACATCCTTCCCCACCTCACCTTTGCATGTTGGCATCTTGGTGCCAGACTACAACCAGCCATGCTGAAGAGCTTCTCTCCCCTTCGCAATGAACCACATGCTTCTCTCCTACCCCTGCTTCATCAGAGCCCAGGTTAGGCTAATATCAGGACAAGGTGAGAGGAACTATTGACTACCTGCCTCCAAATCAGAGTTCCCCAGGACAGGACTCGGAAATCTGCATTTTCATGCAATAGAATGTACATTTAAGAACCGTTAAGGTGGTAATTTCGTCTCCCTGTTAGGTATTAGTTTCATAAGGACTGGGTCTTTTCCAGTTCTGTTATCTCCTTTGGTCCATTGTGATAGTTGATTTTATCTGTCAGCTCGGCTGGGCTACAGTGTCTAGATATTTGGTCAAACATTATTTGGGATATATTTCCATGAAATATGCATTTGGATATATTTGGATAAGATTAACATTTAAGTTGGTAGATTTGGAGTAAAGCAGATCACCCTCCATAACATAAGTGGAGTTCATCCAATTAGCTGAAGGCCTTCATAGAACAAAGACTGACTTCCCTGAGTTAGAAAGAATTTTGCCAACAGATGCCTTTGAATCCAGACTAGAACTCCCCTGGGTCTCCAGTTTGATGGTTCACCTGCAGATTTTGGACTTACTAAGCCTCCAAAATCATGTGAGCCAATTCCTTAAAATAAAGCTCTCTCTGTATAGCTTTATATCTCTGTATCTATATCTATCTATTTATATATATAGATATCTATCTATATATTTATATCTATCTGTATATTTATATATAGTATCTATATATTTATATCTATCTATATACTTATATATAGATATCTATCTATACACTTATATATAGATCTCTATCTATATATTTATATACAGATTTATAGAGAGATATATAGATAGATATACACACACATTAGCACTCTGTCGGTTCTGTTTTTCTAGGGAACCCTGACTAATACACTCATTAGTAACTGTTTGTTAGATGGGTTCAGGGTGGGGTTCATAGACGGGCTTTGTAGAAAAGCTTTAGTAAAATAGGCTTTTTTTCTTTCTGGTCTCAAAAAGGTAGACAAAAGAAAAAAAAAAGAAAAAAGGTAGACAAACAAGGTCAGCAGGAATGATTTCACAGAAAGTGTCTGCAAATGAGGGTGAGGCTGGAGGCAGATACCTGGGGATGCTGGTCCCTCTTGGAGGGAGGGGGTCCTCAAAAGTGAAGAGGACTCCTTGTTGTGTATGTGCCCTGGCACCAGGGCCACTGGGCCACTGAGGGGCAGATGAACCTGGCGTCTGGGACTCCCAATCTACTGAAGCTCAGGGACCTACGTTCACAAAACAATTCTGAAAATATGTTTCAGAGTTTCTAATGATGCTTTTTTGAGTAACTGCTCACAAACTATAGCTTCAGGCATCCTGGGAGGCCATCTCTGGTTTCTGGTATACCCTGTAGCATTTCACTCATTTGCTTCAATGAAACTTGTATGTGCCTTTTACAAGGTATACACTAGGAAGGCAAGAGGTGAACCAGGCAGAACCAGGTCTCTTTCTCTATGGATCTTATATTCTAGTGGATTGGGAGCAGGGAAGAAAGGGCAGATAATAGGTCAAAAATACACAATTAAGGCAATTTGGGGCACTAAGTCTCACAGGGTGCTACAACAGTATGGCAGGCTGTATTTTCCAAAGATGGTCACAATAATGTCTCTGATCTCATGTGTCTTTCTAGAACCTTGCCACAGCTCATAAGGAAATAGAGTCTAATTCCCCTCCCCTTGAATCTGGGAAGGCTTGTGACTCACTAGAAACCAACAGGATATCATGGAAGGGAAGCCATGTGACTTCCAAGGCTAGTCGTAAAAGATGATGCTGCGTCTACCTTGTGTGACTAAACATTCGTTCTGAAGCCCCTAGTGCGGAGAGAGTAAACCAACTGTCCTGACGTGCCATATTGTAAGGAAGCCCAAATTAGCCTTCTCCAAGCAACCATATGAAAACACCTTCAGATTACATAAACAGAGAGAGGGAGATGCCCAGCCACACTCCAGCTGCCCTAGCCTTCTGCTTTTCCAGCTGCAAGCACCATTACTGCAACTGCATGAGACATTCTGAGCCAGCCTGCCCTCCCAAGCCCCTCCCAAGTTCCTGATCCACAGAAACCATAAAAGATTTAAAAAAAAAAAAAGATTACTATTATTGTGAGCCACTAAATGTTGGGTTTATTTATTACACAGCAATCGATGATTAGGATAGTCTCTGAATGTAAGGGACTACCCTATATTAGGCAGTTAGGAAAGCATCTCCTGGGAGATTATAGGCAAGCTGGGGCCTGAATGACAAAAGGAGCAGCCATGAAAAGATCTGAGGTATAAGCATTGCAGACAGAGGAAAGTGCATAGGTTCTGGGGTAGTAACATCTGGGAAGTTCACAGAGGACCAAGAAGGCCAGTAGGACAGGGAATAAGTGAGAGAGAGAGTGGGAGGGGAAAGGTTCAGAGGAGTGGGAAAGAGGCAGGTCATGAAGAACCTTCTAGGCAGGCAACACTACATCCCCATTTGCCTGTGATGCTCCTGGCTTCAGCTTATTGTTTTTTTTTTTAATAAATTAATTTTTATTGGTGTTCAATTTACCAACATACAGAATAACACCCAGTGCTCATCCCGTCAAGTGTCCCCCTCAGTGCCCGTCACCCACTCATCCCCACCCCCCGCCCTCCTCCCCCTCCACCACCCCTAGTTCGTTTCCCAGAGTTAGAAGTCTTTATGTTCTGTCTCCCTTTCTGATATTTCCCACACATTTCTTCTCCCTTCCCTTATATTCCCTTTCACTATTATTCATATTCCCCAAATGAATGAGAACATACACTGTTTGTCCTTCTCCAATTGACTTACTTCACTCAGCATAATACCCTCCAGTTCCATCCACGTTGAAGCAAATGGTGGGTATTTGTCGTTTCTAATTGCTGAGTAATATTCCATTGTATACATAAACCACATCTGGCTTCAGCTTATTTTAGTAGTATGACCCACCCAGCCTCCAGCCATGGTAAAGAGCATGGGCATTCACCACCATGTTTTTCCTTCATTCTCCCCAGTCTTGGTCTCGGCTGATTCCTCCCCACCTCACCTCTCCCCTACTCTTCCTTGTACCTAAGAGATAGCTCTTTCCCTCTCATGCATCACTCTTCCAACCTTGCTATTTACTCCTCTTTTCCTTACCCACTTTGGAAGCAGCCAGGCCTGTTTCTTCAATGGTCCCAGGCAGACCAGATGGCCTTAAACCCCATGGGAGGTATGGAGTGAGTGGTTAAAGTGGACATTTAGACTCCAAGATCCCCTCTGTCTGGCCTGCATGACCTTAGGTGGCTTGCTTTACTCTCTTGGGCCTTGAGATTTTTATTTATCAAATGGAAATTTTAAATGTTATTTCACAGAGTTGTTGAAAAAGAACAAGTGACTCTTAAGGGTTAGTTTCAAGTCCAAGGCCACCTGAGAACCAGAAAGGGTTTAAAATTAAAGGGAGAGATTATGAATGGGTACAAGGAAGAAGTGCTTGATATTTGAGGGAGGGGATGAAATCACTGGAGTGATGGAAGGTGGGGTCACCCTGGAGATGTTTAAGATGAAAATAGCTGACTGCCTCTCTGGAAGGGGTTCTGTATTCTCACTCTGGAGGCCAAAATCTGGAACAGATGACCTCAGATCCTTCTGTTGATTATTAAGGTAGTGTATTCATTCACTGAGGCCCAGAATCAAGTCCCAGTTCTCTCACATGCTAGGCTGTCAGCCTGGGCAGAGTACTCTCAGTTTCTTCATCTATATAACAGGGGAGGGGATCCCTGGGTGGCGCAGCGGTTTGGCGCCTGCCTTTGGCCCAGGGCGCGATCCTGGAGACCCGGGATCGAATCCCACATCGGGCTCCCGGTGCATGGAGCCTGCTTCTCCCTCTGCCTGTGTCTCTGCCTCTCTCTCTCTCTCTCTCTCTGACTGTCATAAATAAATAAAAATTTAAAATGATTTGCTTATATAACAGGGGAAATAATAGTAGCTATGGGAGGGAGGGCTTGGGAGGCTAAACAAGAATAAAATAAAAACACAGGGCAGCCCCGTTGGCCCAGCGGTTTAGTGCCGCCTTCAGCCTGGGATGTGATCCTGGAGACCCGGGATTGAGTCCCACATCAGGCTCCCAGCATGTAACCTGCTTCTCCCTCTGCCTGTGTCTCTGCCTCTCTCTCTCTTTTTCTCTGTCTCTCATGAATAAATAAATAATTTAAAAAAACACAAATCCTGTATGTCCCACACTAAGTGTTCAAATATTAGCGTGCTTTTTCCTGTTCACAATATGTCAAGCCCTGGGTTATACCCTGGGGTGGGGGTGGGTACAAATATGACACTATTTCCAGAGGAGTGGCAAGGAGGGGACAAGTACTGTACATCAGCTGCCATCATGCTTGTTTAAGTCAATGAGAGGGTAGATGCAGGAAGGCAGGTACCCAGTGAGAGATGGGGAGAGTCACTCTCAACCCCTGATGGCTTTCCAGGTCTCATTTCTGAAACCCATGAGGTCTGGCTGGGTATGGTTCCTCTGAGACCTCCGTGTCCTTACAATAGTCACCATCCATCCTTATCTCAGCTGGTTGAGTATGGTTCTGCTCCTTTTAAAGCAGTGATCCCTGAGGAATGCAGAAATGTTAGAAGGTCATCTACATGTTGAAGGATCCATTCAGGAAGGTGATGTTATTTCCTGTTGGTCCTGGGGGAGGTTAGGGACTAGGACCTTAAAGCTACATTGTTTAGGGGTGAGCTTTCTTTCTTTCTTTCTTTCTTTCTTTCTTTCTTTCTTCTTCTTTCTTCTTAATTTTATTTATTTATTCACAGAGAGACACACACAGAGAGAGAGAGAGAGAGAGGCAGAGACACAGGAAGAGGGAGAAGTAGGCTCCATGCAGGGACCCCGATGTGGGACTTGATCCCAGGTCTCCAGGACCATGCCCTGGACTGAAGGCAGCACTAAACCGCTGAGCCACCCGGGCTGCCCTAGGGATGAAATTTCTGTGGAATAAAGTGCATGGTCAAAAGAAAGAATCTGGAAAGTGCAGGGCATGTTCAAAAACTGGGAAGTGGTACAATCTGGTGGGAGTTTTAGTATGTCTAAAAGAGAGTGAGGAGCCCCCCAGCTGGAGAGGCAAGAAGAAGCCAGATCCTACAGGCCCTCCCTGGCAAATTGATAAGATAGAACTTTGTTTATACCTCTGATGGCTTTTAGGCATGAGCAGGAGAGAGTCAGGGATGATCAGTGGTCATTGAGGATGGAAGATGACTGCATAGCCCTGGAGTCAGAGACAGTAGAGAGAAGGCCATGGCAGTGGCTGGGTGCAGAGGTGATGAACCTGAGGCTAGGAGGGTGCAGTGGAGATGGACAGCGTAAACTGAGGAGGTTATAACTAGGCCAGAAGGAAGGGGTACTCTGATTGGTCTGCTGGTCATGTGACTACCTCTCCTCCCTTCCCTAACCCCTTAGTACCAGGGATTGGGGCATCATGGCAGTCCCCTGGATTATATGGAGTGAAGGGGAGTTTCCCAAAGGAACCAGAAGGAAGACAATGGAAGTGTGAGCTGGCAAAAACCAAACATAAACTGTACTTTGTCAGACATTTCTCTAGAACAGTAAAATTGGGGGTAGGATTGGAGCATGTGGAAGAGAAAGAAAAAACATAAAAGCTCAAAGTCCCAGAGGTGTTCATGACAGCATTGTTTTTAGTAGTAAAAAACAGGCCGGCACTGGAGTGTCCAGGAGCAAGAGACCTGATAAATAAATTATGGGCCAGCCATTCAATGGAGCTGTATCCTAGACTTTAAAAGAAAACGGTAGGCCTGGAAAAGTATTGTGAGAGAGTGGGGTTAACTCAATAATGTGTTTTGGTTTTGGTTTTCTTTTAAGATTTTTTTTATTTATTTGAGAGAGAGAGCAGGTGCATGCATGTGCACAGATGAGCCCAGGAGCACGGGGAGGGGCAGAGGGAGAGGCGAGAGAGAGGATCCCAAGCAGACTCCCTGGTGAGCATGGAGCCCAACTCGAGGCTTGATCTGAGCCCAAATCAAGAGTTGGATACTTAACTGACTGAGTCACCCAGGTGCCCCTTTCACTAACTCAACAATGTGTTTAACATGATCCTATTTATGTGGATAAAGAGATGTAGTGAATTTTTTTTTTTTTTAAATTCTAGGAGAACTGACTCTTGCAAGAACAGCAGTCACAGAAGAGCAGCGCTTTCTGGGGCTGTACGTGATGGGAGGCCTTCGAGTTCAGGAGGGCACAGCCCAAAGAAGGAAGAGATGAGTAGGAGGAAGCGAGAAGCATCTTGGTAGCAGCAGTGAGGGAGACACGTGGGGAGGAGGAGAGATGTCTAATGCTGGCTCTTGCAAAGCTGTGCAAATCCCCTGCACTGTAAGATTCACATTCACATTACTCTTCAGGCTTCTGGAGTCCAACTTGGGTTATTTTGGATGCACTGTTGGGCAGAGACCAGCCTTAAAGCTTTCTCAGGTATATTTGGGTCACATCCATATATATTTATATAAGCATTTTTTAAAAGTCTGAAAGGATATACACCAAACTGTCAACAGTGGTTATCTCTGAAGGATGAAATACCAAGGGATTTTATTTCTTCTGTATTTATTTTAAAAAAAAAATTTTTAACCTGGTCATGCATTATTAGAACAAATAATACAGATATAGAGAAAAGGGGAAAATCTGCTAAAATCAGACAAAGTGCACAGTAAATAAATACATGTTAGCTACAAGCACACTTAGTAAACAATAATTAAGTGACAAATTAAGTAAAGCTAGTAACAGAGAAAAAAATGATAAAAACCCAAAACAATGGGAGAGCCTTCCCCCCACCTCCCAGCAGTGTCCGTTCCACTCCCAGAAGGAGCCTCAGGGTGGAAAGACTTTAGTCCACAGGCTATGACCCATTCCAGAAAAGTCCCGAGGAGCCCCAGGGCAGATTTCCAGGCTGGGCAGAACCAGATGCTTTGGAGGGTTGTGTCTGAGCCTGAGCTGCAATCTCTCTCTCTCTCTTTTTCTCTCTCTCTTCCTCTTCCCTCCTCCATGCTCCCCTCCTCTCCCCCCCTGCCATCTTTTTTCCCCCTCTCTGAAATCTCAGTTCAGCAAATGCTATGGGGATCAGTTCTACACCAGACCCCACTGTGCCCTCAGGGTGAGTTGCAATGGTGGGGTGGGGGTTCCCGAGGAAGATGGGAGAGGCACATTTATCTTTAAAGAGCTCCTGATCCAGAGGAGAGAGAGGCCCCACCCCAGGACGCCAGATCTGAGTGACAAGGAAAGTTCCCGGACATGGCAAACAGGAGAACAAAGTGCAGGTCACTATCTCTCCCGGGAAGGTCAAGGTGACACTTGAGCAAAGAAGGAGAAGGTAGGTAGGTACAGTAGACGTCATGGATGGGACCAAGTTTGAGGGGGGTGTCAGCCCCACATTCGAGATCTCCAGGTGATCTGGGGTGGCAAGAATGTATGATAGGTGGCAAGGAAGAGCAGGATCCAAGTGTCAAGGTGAAAAGCCTTGAATGTCATGCAAAAGAGCTGAAACTAGGGTTCTGGGCTTTGGGATGTCAGCAATGGATTTAAATGGAAGCGTGACAGTCAAATGTGCATCATAAAACAGATGAGGCGGTGGACAGTTTGGACGGCAGACAGAACAGTAGCCAGGCTGCAGAGCAGACCAGGCCGGATACGATGAAGTCCCAGGGGAAGGAACAGCAATGGGGATCAGGAGACACCAAGAGAACAAGGCCCACCCTAGTGGCAGGGGCAGCAATGGTCTGGGGCAGATGCCAGGGCACTCCCCCTGTGGATCTCTCTGGCAGACCATCTAGTTCACAGAGAGAACAACTCCTTATTATGTATTATTCATTCATCCTATTACATATCACTCCCTCGAGAGACGTTATGGATGCCTTCTCTATTCTCAGCCTCGGACAGTCACCAAAACACAGACACGAATGGGACATAATCCCTGTCATCTAGGCACTCAGAGTCCAGTAGGGAAGGTAAATGATAGATTGACTGTAAAATGGTTCCAATTATTCCTTTCTCTGTATATACAAGCCTTCGCAAAGTCACTTTGTGAAGGCATGAATAGTTCCTCTTATGTGAGGTGGAATCTGTTTCTCATGCCATAAATCTGGGCTGTCCTATGATTTACCTTGACAAAGAGAATGTGGTTGTTCCATGGCAAAGCCTCAATAGGATCGGGGCCCAGGCCCTTGGTCTCTTGGAACCTTTTCAAGCCATGAAAGACCACACGCTCCGTGTCCCAGTTGGGCCTGAGGAGATGTAAAAAAGCACAGCAAGATCGGCCCAGCCCAGGCCAAACCAGCGGTACCTCCCAAATGACTCATATTCATGAGCAATAATAAGCAATTTTTATATGAAGCCACAAGTTCTGGGTGGTTTATTATGCAGCAATGGTTAACTGATTCAGCATGTAATAAACTACTTCTTTTCAAAAGCATACTATAAAAGCTCATGACCCAGATGTCACTAGGGGTCATACACACCTTCTCATCTCATCCTCCTCCCACCTAGAGGCAGGGATCAGCACTTCACCTTACCCCAGGGAGACAATTCTCCGGGGTCTCTTGCATTTCTGTACACTTTGCAAGCAAAGGTTCTGACAGCCTTTGTTTGGGACTATCCTTTAAAGTATTTTTTTTTTTTTTTAGTGAAGAAACAGTCTCTCTTCAAGTGCAGGGAAGGCCTGCTTGTTGCCCAATATAATAAAGATATGTCTCTTTCCAGGGCAAATTTCAAACAGGCTTACTGCTCATTATAAAAGGTGTGGGTTCCCCAAGCTAGGGGTCCCTCACTTGTACAGAAACTACTGCATGTGCTGCAGGTGTTAGCTGTCCCTGTGTCAACCTGTGGGAGTTGGAGCTTCAAGAACCAGCACAAATGCTGACACTCTGGCTACAACTATCGTTGCGAGTCTTATTCAAAAGTCCCCTGTGTCGTGCTGCTAGTCTCCGTGATGCTATGGCAAGCTGACTTGTTAGCTGGCAAGTAGGGTGAATCTCAGACCCTTCACAGTTCTTGATACCCTCCCGGAAACTATTTAATCCGGTTCCACAGAGGCTTAGTGAATCACATGTTTCACCGAAGATATCATAGGGAGACAAAAGAGAGGTTTACATAGCACACCACGCATGAAACTTAACAAAAATTCCCCAGGAGACATTCATTTCCTCTACACAGCCCACCAAGCTTCATCAGCCATCAGCTGCCTCTTCTCCCTATAGGCTCCTCCCCAAACCACCCCTCAAGTCAGCCTCCCAGATTGCCATGTCCACTGTCGTGATTCCTTTGCTCAAGCAGAGAAATTGGCACCAGCTTCCACCAGTTTTGCCTGTCCAGCCTCCCCATGCCCATCACCCATGACAACAAAGGACACACCCTTCTTGGAAGGTAGCTGGATAGGATAAATCATAAATAACTCCTTTCTCAGATTTTGTTTTTTCCTAACAAAGATGTAAGCAAGGTGCTGTGAAGGTGCAAAGGGGAGGAAGACATATCTCTGCTCAGGAGACCTAGTAAGGAGTTGCAAAAGGTGGCACTGATCCCTGAAGGATGCATAGATTTTCCAGAGACAGAGAGCTGGAGCCTCTGGGTGGGAATGACATGCAGTGAGAGAGAGAGAGAGAGAGAAAGAAAGAGAGAGAATCTTCTGAGGCTAAAGGTCTGGGGTCTGAGGTAGAAAGACTGCCATAGGGAACACTGGAGTCCACAGAAGAGAATGACCCACTGCAACTGCCATGAAATGTAGCCCATCTTTGGGTGTTGGGCACATGTGCGAGGTTCTTTATGCTCACACATGAAATATCAAAGCACAAGGGCTTGTAACCAAAGGAAACACCCACTAATCATAGTTTTCGCCAGGAACACCCTAACTGACATTTTAATTAACAAGCTGTTCTCCCCCCACTCCGTTTTTAATATAAGGACTTCTTGTTGCTTTAAATCTAAAATTAATTAAGTGAGAGTTCTCCTCTGGAGTGGAGTATATGGCTCACGCTAAACGGACGGGAGTGATAAGGTAAGATATATGGCTGGAAGAGTGGGGGGGGGTTGCACTGGGAAACTCTGCCTCTGCAGCTGAGGTGAGCCAAACCAGCCACAGCCCACCTATTCACCGAGGACCTGGGGCTCCTGGACTGCTTCCAAGAAATATTCCATTTGCATCCACCGCTAAGACCTAAGGTTACTGAAGCTTAAAATACTGCTGCAAAGCCCTGTGTGGTCTGGTCTCTGTAACCCCAATCTCACCAAGCCCCACCTTGTTCATAGGCCCAACCACACTGGTCTGGCTGTTCCCACAACATGACAAACTCCTTCCCACTCTTCTAGGCATTTGCATGTGCTGTTTCCTCTGCTTGGGACACTCTCCTGGCTGGTCTGAGGTGAGAGATCAGCTCTCTCTTGAGATCATCTCAAAGCACTCTACCAGTCCCTCCCCACCTCCACCATTACCCTGATTTATTATCTCCACAGCACTCCACTAACTGAAATCAGGCATCATTTACGTGTTCACTCTCCGTCTCCCTCCACTAGAACAACAGCCCCAAGAAAGCAGGGATCCGAGCTTTCCACCTAGGGATCCACCTAGGATCCACCTAGGATACCCCTAGTGCTCAGCAACTGTTGAATCAGTGGAGGGAGGGATGCTGTCCCTTCTGCTTACCATGCTCTTCCCCTCCTTTCCTCTTCTCTTCTCTCCCCACCTCTACCATGAGCATACTCATGCTCATTCTTCTGGTTTCAACATAACACTTCTTGGTCCTTCTAGATTGGGCCAGGCCCCTCTTGGATACTCTGTAGCATTCACCATAACTGAAATTAAAAATTGTTGGAATTGGGGGATCCCTAGGTGGCTCAGTGGTATGGCGCATGCCTTTGGCCCAGGGCGCGATCCTGGAGTCCCGGAATCGAGTCCCGCGTCGGGCTCCTGGCATGGAGCCTGCTTCTCTCTCTGCCTCTCTCTCTCTATGTCTATCATGAATAAATAAATAAATCTTTAAAAAAATTGTTGGAATTGGTTACTGTCCATCTACAATGCAAGCTCTGTGAGGGCAAGGAGTGGATGAAACACTCCATACTTAGTACCTGCTATTTTAATTGTATTTTTATCAACATCACCACCAGCATCATCACTGTCACACAGGATTCATCTGACCAAGGCAAACAGAAGGCAGACCTTCCAAGATAGCCTGGTGCCACCATGTTCTCACTGGGACATATGAAGGTATTTGGGGACAACAGGAGGAGGGACCCACATGATCTGAATTAAGGTCTGTCTACAGTACAAGGGATCTTGGCATAAGGATTCTCAAGCAAATACATCACAGAGGTCCCTTCTTGCCAATGAAATTTATTCCTCCAGGCAATGAGTCAGCTGTAGAGTATCTCATCATTTTGCATGTAACATTTTTTCTATTTTTTTCTTGATGGATGTTTTAGGCTATTTCTAATTTTTTGCTGGACAAATAATTCAACAGTCATCCCTTCACTCCTGCACCATCAGATCTTTTCCTCTCTACTGGATTGTTCATCCCAGCCAACAAACACATTGTAATTTCTCCCACCTTAAAAAAATAGTAATAAAAATTCCATCCCTATACATCTTGTTCCACGACCACCCCACTTCCCTGCCACTCTTCACAGCAAAACTCCTCAAGAAGCTGCTCTTACTCAGCATCTCCACATTTTCTGGCTTTCTCTTGAGCCCACTGACATCTGGCTCTTGCCCGCCAAAACAACACCTGGCCAGGTGGCCAGCAACCTCATGAGGCTGGATCCAGCTGTCTTTAATCAGGCCAGTTCGTCTGTCCTCCTTCACCATCGGTGTCATTTAGTACATCCGATGGTGACCTCATTCTTAGAAACTCTCTTCACTTCCCTCTTTCTTGGTCCTTGTTCTAAGAAGGGCCATTTCTTCTCAGCCCACTTTTCTGATTTCGCCTGATAACCCTGTGCTCCAAACGATGGCCGATCCTGGGACTCAGTCTTTGGACTTCTTCTCTTCACTGCCCACACTCATTCCTTGGGCAATTTGTATGTACCCACGGCTCTGAATACTGTCTCACACTCCAGACTCCCAGATATCCACCACCCACCTGACCTCGGCCCTCAAGGGTGGTCTCAGATGTCCAGCTGCCTCCTCACACCTTCACCCGAATGTCTCGCAGGCTTATTGAGTGTAACATGCACACACCCCCACACGTACAGCAAATCCTGGTACTTCCAGTCCTCCTCTCCCCACCTCCTCACCCCTGCCTCATAAATGGCAGTACAATTCCTCCAGGTGCTCATGCCAAAAACCATGGAGTCAGGCTGGACTTCTCATTTTCTCCCATGATATATCCAATTTTCAGCCCATCCTGTCGTCTCCAGTATTAATTCTGGATACTTCTTCACCATCTCCACTTTGTCCAAACCTCATCATCCCTCACTCTGCCCCTCTCCCCAGTCTCCTTTCAACACAGCCACAGCAGCCAGAGGGATCTTTATAAAACACTGTGAGATTAGGCTGTTGATCTGTTCAAAACCCTCCAATGGCTTCCCATCTCACTCAGAGTAAGAGCCGAAATCCTTACATTGGCTGACAGGTGTTGCATGAGGGGGGCTCTGGCTGCCCCGCAGACTTCATCTCTAACCACTCTTCCTTCCCTCCCCCACCTTCCTTGCTGCTGCCACACCCACCTAGTTTCTGTTCCTCAAACTCACCACACCCACTCCTGCCTCAAGGCCTTTGCCCTGGCTAGTCTTTAGGCCAAAGTATTTCCTCTCCCCACACACAGACATATCCACATGCTTTATCCTGCCCAGATATCTGCCCCCAATCAGAAAGATCCTCCAAAGAACAGCAGCCCTGTTCCCCAGGGCTCCCTTTGCATCTTACTTGGCTTCACTCTCCTCTACAGAACTTACCACCATGTGACGTACCCTTTAACGTATTTATTCACTTATTGATTATTGCCCATCTCTCCCCAAGTAGAATGGAAGCTGTATGAAGGAAGGGGTTAGTTGCATTTCGTTTACTATTTATCCCTGGTGTGTAGAACACACATAGTAGGTGTGTAGTAAACATTCATGGAGTGTATGAATGTATCTTTGTGCACATCTGGGTTTCTCCCGGTCAGATTCAGGAACAGAACTGCTCACTGACGGGGTGGGGGCATTTTCCATTTTCCTAGACAGCTGAGTTGCTGTCCAAGGTGGCTGACATCGACCCTTCCCATTTTCCCAGATCCTCTCCTACACTTACAATTTTTGCCAGACCAAGGGGCGAAAGTGGTATCCTGCTGTTCTAGTTTGTATATCCCTGATTATTAGGAAGCTCCAGTTTCCTTTCACATTCCCTTTGCCTTGGCTTCACCTTTGCTCATTGTCACATTGGGTTGGTCTCTCTGGGCCCCAGGGCCCTTCTGAGAAGACAAGGTGGTCTCCAAGCTGAAAGATGTTCTCTGACGCAGTTCAGGTGACAGCTATTCGTGGAGAGCTCTATGGGCCAGGCACCTGTGCAGGCGCTGAAACTATGTCCAAAAACAATAGAGATGGAGTCTTGCTCTCATGAAGCTTGTATTTTATGAAGATGAGGCAGACAAGGACACAACGAGTAAATGATGTAAATTCAGACCATGCTCCATGCCCTGAAGCACAGTAACAGGTAGGAGGGGCTGGTGTGAAAAGCCTTTCTGAGATGATATTTAAGCTGGCACCTGATGGATGAGATAAAGCCAGTGATGGAAAAATCAAGGGAAATACATTCCAAGCAGAAGGAACAGAAAGCATAGAGGTCCTAAGATAAGTTTTGCAATTTTGAGGGAGACGGAGGAGGCTGGGAATTTAGGGTGAAGGATCTGGACAGGCAAATATCTGGAGAATAACATTCCAGTTGGAAGGAACTGCAGGCGCCCATGTTATCAGGAAGGAGAAGCCAATAAGTCTGTTTGGAGGGACCGAAGGGGACACTGGGGCTGGAGGGAGGCAGAAGAAAGGGAGAGGCATGCACAGAGTGAGGGAGGATGCAGAGCCAGAGCTGCAGAGTCCTGTGCCACGTCGTGAGGGTTCTGGATTTTATCCTAAAACAACAGAAGGATGATGAAGGTTTTTATGGAGGGGAGCCATGTGCTCAGATTTGCTTCTTTAAAAGAAGCCATGTAACATATGAACTGCAAGGAACAAAGCAGGTTGAAAGAAATAGGTGAGGAGGCTGGAATAGATACCTGTAATTTCTATGAACCTCTGAAGATCCCAGTCAGATTTGGGGACCCATCATTCTGAGAGTCCTATGGGGAGGCAGGGCCACTTCCACATCCCAGAAGCTAAATGGGCAGGGACTTACTCTCCTTGACCTCTACAGCTAGAGAGAGGACGAACCAGGACAGTCACCTAGCTGCTCCTGCCTGGGGTTGAGTCTGGAACTAGTGACACAGAGCAACCAGGGCCAAACAGAAGTCATTCCACTGTAAAGGTGGTGGCATACAGCAGCATGACTGTCACTGTGACCATCAGAAGAGATCCTCTTCTGTCCTAGTGCAGGCTGTGGGCCAGAGGACGCCAGGGTGTTTGATAAAGCACAGCCCCATCTAAGGGGGCAACCACTAATCTGCCCCAGTGAACCTGGATCACGCTGGAAATCAAGCCCAGTGTGGCCAAATCTTCCGATTTCCCAGAAGAAGTTGGAAAGCCAAAATTTTATGTAAATGTCCCGGTTTTTATGCTGATTATAAATGAAAAATTTAAAAACCCTGCAGGTCGGGGCAGAGAGGTCAGACACAACTTTCCAAGGGCCAGTTTATAACCTCTCCTACTGTTTTATCCTTTTGAGGTCAGGAAGTGTTCCCTTCCATCTAACAAGGTGAAAGGGGATATTTTTAGCAGAGGCCCAGGAAACAGACATCTAGAGATAGAAGTTTCTGGGCTAGAGGAAGCAGCTGAGCTCCTATTGCTTCCCAAAGTACAGAAGGCCAAGGACAGAGGCTGAGCTGAATCCAGAGAAGAGGAAGATGGGACACCTCTGGATTAAATTAGCATAGCTGGAGAAGGCCAAGGGTGTGGAGGCAGAGCACATGCCCAGGGAGACAGCCCTGACCTTTGGGTCAGGTTGGCCCTGTCACCCAACCAGGAGCATCACGGTTCCTCTGGAGAGAAACAGGCAGCATCAGGCAGGAGGAAGCCTCAGAGACCTGGGCTGTGCCACCAATGTACCGAATGACCCTGCGCCTATTGCCAGCTCTCCCTGGCCTCAGTTTCCCCTCCACCCCGTAAGGAGCTGGGGCTAGATGAGCCCTAAGAGTGTATCCAACTCTTCCATCGTATACGCTGGGCTTCTCCACGCGAACATCTACAGGATGTGCAGCGTCTCCAAAGATGCCCTATGGAGGGGGCAGCAGAAGCATGGTGAGACCCCCCCCAACCATGCACTGAGCAATCATTTCTGGAATAACTTCAGATTCAAGCAGCTTTTGTAAACTGCCCCGTTTAAATTAAAACAAATCAATATGCTTTCTAAAATTTAGTCTCAGCTAAACAGCTGTGACAGTTCATAGCAACCTGAACTTGAAATGAACCCACCCTACGTATAAATAAAGCCTTTGATGTCTTCATTAGTTTCTCACATGCCATTTTTTCACAGTCTATCAGGCTAAGTGCTTTGCAACTTATATATATTTTTGCAGGAGGAGTATTTAACCTTCTGATTAGTCACCGCAAGCAGCACAATGACAGAAACCCTGATTTTGCACACAATGAATTTATTGATAGATTTAGCCCATTAGCTGTATTTACCTGTCAGTTCTATGGACACTAATGAGTTGTTTTTCAAGGACTAATGAGAACTGTAATGGCTAATGGATGTTTACAGCTTCACCGCGCCGCACCATGTGATGCCGTGAGCACCCGCTCCCGTCCCTCCGAGTCTTTAATTGGCACCATCAGAGGACTCTTTAATTACATTTGAGCAGACAATAAAGATCCCGGCCAAATCAATGAGAGGAAGGCAGCAGGATTCCACGGGAGGCTGGTCACTCCAATGGGCACCAGCCCAGGGCTCCAGGCAGCGCTGTGACTTCCCAACGATACCCTTTAGAGGTTGAAGAATGCTCAGGCAGGACATGTCTCTACAGATCTGTCTCCCAGCTCCCTTCCTTAACTTGTAGAACAGGGTTAGAAGTCGTTGTCCTCCCAGGAGAGTGTCATCCACAAAGTGATGACCCTTCCAGGCACTGTTGGATTTAGTCAAATGTTTCTATTCATCAAGGACAAATCTTCATAGTTGTACTTCCAAAGATTGGCCCTGGCTAAAGCTAATATTAAACATATTTTTAGCATCATCAAGGGAGAGTTGGCTAAGGATAAACTTAGAAAAAAAGACCTGATATTTGCAATATTTATTCACTCATTCATGCATTTATCCATTTATTCAGCAATTATCAAATACCCATTGAAGATTAAATGCACCAAAAAGTAGAACTATAGTAATATCTCACCAAGTAAGTGAATGAAGGAAAAGAGAACCTAAATTTACAGGATGTTTTTAAAGAGGTAGATTACTTCCAATCGCATACAGACTCATTGCAAAGATAATCTTTCTATACCAAGACACCATACTTGTCAGACATACTGTTATATGCTTCTGATCAGTCAGTCTGGCAGGCAGCATAAGAACATCTCTTTCTTTTTAGTAGATGAAGATGCTGTTGACCACTTCCTCACAGAAAGGGCAGGGGTCAGTTTGGCTGGTCAATCAAATCTTCACTAGGAGGCTAGTGAGAATAGGGAGGAGCCTGCGCATCGTTCCATAACAGGAGTGGGCTATGGAGATGTTAAGGCACTGGAGATGTTAAGCCACTGGAGATGTTAAGCCAGGAGAAAAGTGAACCGGCATGATGGCCCTGAGAGAGGCCATTTGTTTGCTGACCCAATAGGGTCACACAACGATCACTGGGTATAAAGTACAAGAGGGCAGCTATTTGAAGACCAACCTACCTGTAAGTGACTCCACTGCTGGATATGGTCTCCCATCAGGCGGGACTTTTCCCAGTGCCTAAGCCAGTCCTGGGAGGGAGGCTCCACCTTCTCAGTGCTTCCTGTGGGCCAGGAACACATTCAATTTGGTGGTGAGGATGCTGCTCGAGAAATTAGAAGAGCAGTTTCCATAGAGAAGTGGGGGCGGAAGCCAGATTGCACAAGGATGAAGGAAGGAGTGGGTGGTGAGGAAGTGGCAGCAGTGACAAGTTGAATGATGGAGAGAGATAGAGCAGTCACTCAGGGGGGTCAGGAGGACTTGAGCACGTTTATAAGTTTCTAGGAAGATGTCAACTGAAAGGGAAAGATTGGAAATGCAAGAAAGGGAAGATGACTGATGGAGTGAGGCCTCAGATGTCTCAGGAGAGGGGTAAGAACAGAGTAACAGGAGGAAGAGGAGGGAATCCTCAGAATGAGAGCAAGACCTTACCTCCAATAGGCAGGAAGGAGCAATGAAGACGCCCAGCATTTTTGAAGTGGAAAAGAGAGGAAAGAGGGAGCTTCAGTTTCTCCTTTTCCTGTTCTCTGAGAAGACCAGGAGACCTCACTGGTCTCAGCCTGGAGGGGAGTGGAAAAGATTTGGAGCAGCCACACTAGAGCTCTCAACTCCAGATCACTCGGCCTAACAGGATTAAAGAGAGTCCACTCAGGCATCCCAATGACTGTCTTCAGGAGAGTCTATCAGCAAGGCTGCCAGGCTCTGCTCAGGAAGGAAAAAAACCAACAGAATGGTTTCCCCAGAGTTCAGGGTTAGCCGTGGGCAGTTCAGGAGCCGTGGGCAGTCAAGGGCATAATAAAGGTTGCTCAGAGGTGGCGAGACATTTGATGGAAAAGCTTACTACAGAGAGTAAGGATTGGGAGCATAGAGGAGGAGGACAGATGAAGAGATCAAGAGAAGCAGGGGAATGAAGAGCCTCTGAGGATGAAGGGAAAGTTCAGAGGAATGGAACAAGAGACAGAAAGGCAAGGGAATTTGGGGGTCAGTGGATTTGAGGATTGACCTTAGGCTGGCTTGGTGACTAACAACAGGGTCCTGCTCCAGCACTGGGTTCCTCTCACTCCCTGAGACCAGTCTGATCAGGAAAGGAAGCCAGAAGCAGCCTCTCTTCTCATAGCAGACAAGGGTCAGAGTTAGTTGTGCTGCCTCACGAACCTTACTATCAGGCATTCCTGGGGCAAAGTCTTGACTTCCTTGTGCCCCCAAGTCACAGCATTCCTCCAAGGTATGTCAGAGTTCCCACCAGTTTCCATGGCCAGTGTCCTGAGTCCTTGTTAGAACAGAAGCATCCCCAAATCTCAGCCTGTAAGCATAGACTCATCTTGACCCTTTCTTTATTTGGATCTTGTGGGCCTCTTCCCCAGGGAGTTAGGGTCCTATACTGGATCCTCCAAGGCAGACACCAGTGAGACCCAACACCATTGATCAAGTCTTGGGAACTATCCTAGCCCCCTGGAGAGGAACATTTGGATAGTGATGTCTTTAGCTGCAGCCAGCCAGAGTTCACAGCCCCTTTGGCTCTGAAAAGCTTCCATAGGGATGATGAAGCCACAAAGGACCATGTTGGAGGCATCGGAAAAGATGTCTGAGATGGAAGTTGTGGCCAGTGGGGGAAGGGGAGGATGGTGGGCACAAGAGGAAGCAGGCTTGGGGTTGGTTATGTCCATCCAGTGCTTCATTCACTCAACGAGCATCTGTCGAGCAAGCACTACTGGGGGTCAAGTTCTGTGCTTGGCAGGCGGTACCTAGACAGATAAGACACAGCTCCAAAGAAAAGAAGGAAACAATGTGATTTGAGGATTTTGGGAATGGAAGGAAAAGTTGTGAGAGGATCCAGCCCAAAGAGGTCAGGGAAGGCTTTCCAAAGAGGAGGAAAGTCTGAGCTGAGTCCTACAGAACAAGTAGAATTAAGTGGGAGAGGCATGCCCAGAAAAGACAAGATATTCAATCATTTATTCCCTGGCTGTCTCTGTGAGGCACTGTTGTAGGGGCTGGGGCTACAACTGAGAAAGAAACCACCCCAAGTCCCTATCTGCATCCTGCATACATAGGATAACCATGCTGTGTGCAGGGGACTGCATGTTTTTCAGCATGATTAGAACCAAAGGTCTGAAAGGGTTAAAAACAAGAGAAATGGGCAAGGAGATGTGCAGGGCTGAAGTCCTAACGGTCTTCTGTTCTAGGACAGGGAGTCTGGAGCTTACCCTGAATGCAGTAGAAAGGCCACTGAACAACTTCACACAGCTACATACACTCTGCATTTTAATTATGCAGTAGTCGGGTTGAAGGTAGAGTAAGACTTGACACTGAGAGACTATAGTGAAGAGACTTCTGGAATATTCTAAATGAGAAACAAGAGTAGCTATAGTGGGGATGGGAAGAAGCAGATAAACTTGAGGAATCTGTAAGAGGTAGAGTCAATAGAAGTGGATGATCTGTTGGAGGGAAAAAGAAAGGGTTCTCAGGTAGGTACCTGGGGGGATACCAGTGCTGAGCAGAACACAGGAGGAGTGGAGATTCCTGGGGAAAACGATCACCTGTCAGAGATAGTGGGTCTGAGGTGCTGAGGGTCAGCAAGGGGCGCGCTGGGATGGTTGCTTCTACTGGTCTGAAGCTTCAGAGATTAACCTGAGCTGTCGTGTCATCAGAGCACTCATGGGGGCCGGGGTCACAGGACGTTGGGGGACAATGAGTATACTCAGGGAGAGTGGTTATCATGCACAGAGAGAGCTGAGGACAGGACCCTCAACATTGAAGGGGTAGGAAGGGCTGAGGCCGAGGAGCCTGGGAAGGACCAACTGGAAAGACCAGAGGACATCCAGGAACACTGGACATGAAGAGAAGAGGGTTTCAGTAAAAGAGAAGGTGGCCAGGTGTCAGATGGCTCAGAGAGGTCCTGGAGAGGCTGAAGATAGCTGTTAGATTCCGATAAAGCAACATGGCAGTCTTCGTGGGATGGGTTCCCATGGGAGTGAAGATAAGGATGGTGGGAGAGCACCTGTGGAGGTGAGCAAGTGGAGACAGGCCCCCCACTTCCAAGAATCTGGCTCTGAACAGAAGAGAAAAAAAAAAGATGAGGGAGGATAAATAATCATTGGGTTGAGGGAAGGAGGTTTTATTTTTAGATGAAAAATGTTCAGTTTGTTCATGATTCTGAGAAGAAACATCCAGGCGAGAGGGAGAGGAAGTGTGAGACGGGGAGGAGGTGGCTGGTGGAGCAAGATGGACCGGGAGGCTGAGGGGCTGGCGGAGGGCACCGGGGCAGGAAGGCCAGCCCGGCCTCCTAGACTGGGGGCAGGGGGGACGATGGGGGTGTGGGGGGCAGGCATGGGAACAGCCCCGGGTGGTTTCTGGTTGGAAGCTGGAGGGAGGGGAGATGGGGACAGAGGCCTTCAGCCACAACACGGGAAGTGACGCCCCAGCAGCCTACCCGGACCCGACGGGCCAGAAGGCCGGGAATGCCTCACATAGGGCAGGGGTGGGTAGCAGCCATGGGGATGCCTCCAGGTGGATGCAGTCAGATGGGGGAGGCCCCAGTGGCCTCTGTGAAGTGAGAGACAGAGGGCAGGGTGGGGGGGCTTCGGGCTTCCTATGCTCAGCTTCCCGTCCCTTCTCTGACCTTCTCTCCCCTTTGCCTCTGAGGCCTCCTGAAGCCCCAGGGCCTGCAGGAAGGTTCGACGGGCTGGGGAGGACCAGGCCCAGGGTTGGCACAGAAGCCAAGGAAGGGGCTCCAGGGGAGCGGCCTGTGCCACGTCGCTGTGCCCAGGCTGTCGTCAGCCTGGACGACCATGGAGGGTCTTCACTGCTAGGAAGGGGGGGGCAGGAAAGAGGCAGGAGGAGAGAAGGGGCGAGAAAGGAAAGCAGCGTTTACTCCTTCACACCCAGTGGGTGCAGTGCGGGCACACAGGTGCTTAGTGAACTGTTGAGGGGGCCGTGGGAGGCGGTGTCGCCCCTGTGGCTGGGGTGGTGGGGACGACCGCTGGGCGTGTGGTCCAGGGCCCTCTTCCCTCCATGTGGGCACCCCTGCCCCTGAACATTCTGCTCCCTGGGCGATTTTGCCTCTGCCACCCCTCGACCACTAGGACCGCGGGCCCTGCATCCTGCTCACCCGGACGAGGCCTCCTGGCCGCTGGGGCCTGGAAGGGGACGGCGCCGCCACCACCTACTGCTAAGTAGACAAGCTCAACTTGTTGCCAGAGAGCACTGGACCTGGAGCCGCAAGGCAGGGGTGAGTTCCGTCCACTGCTGGCCAAGAGCCCCACCAGCTCTGCCTGGGAGATGACACTGCACCCCCTAAGTCCCAGCTCCCTCCTCTCTAAAGCTGGAATCCCCATGTCACAGGGTCATTGGAAGGGTCAAACACAATTAGGGACCTGCTGGTAGGGGTTCAGAGGCTGGTTCTCCAAAAAAAATAATAAAAAAAAGAAGAAGAAGAAAGAGGAGAAGGAAGGGGGGGAAGAAGAGGAGGGGGGAGGAAAAAGAGGAGGAGGACCAGCCTTGTGGTGTCTGCTCACTTCCATGGCGTGATCGCCCTCCCATCCCCACCCCACAGCCAGGAGCAGGCTACTAATTCGACATCACGAAACTTGGAGTGGGAGGGGGTGGGGGGCACCCTTGTCTTGGGTGGTACTGCGCGCGGTGCTTCCTCCACCCAGACACAGCGGACTTGAACGGCCCCTGGAGCATCAGCTCTAGAGTAGAGATGATATTAAAATAACTAGAAAATGATTTTTGTCTTAGGGCTTATTGCCTTTGTTTTAAGCATAATTTATTTAATTAGGAGTTTCTGTCATTTAACTTTTAATAATGGCTGCATCTAACCCACAGGTTCACAGAAGTCCTAAAGCCCAACTGGCAGCTGCAGCAGCCACCACTGCTCACAGCAGCTCGGGCCGGTGCTGAGGGGAGGGGCGAGGCTGGGACTCGAACCCAAAGGTGCCTGACTGCAGCGTCCACACTGTCACCTGCTGCCTGCCTGCACTGTGAGGTAGGGACCTGGTTGCCTGGAACTGCCGGGCGGGCAGCCGAGGGCCTTAGGAGGGAGGAGGGAGGGATGCCGATCAGCGGACACCCCAAGGAAGAACACTAGCAAGGCCTCTGTCCCGCGGCGACACAAGGCTTGGGTTCAGTCTAGGTAGCAGCAGGCTTTGTCTCTGCTGCCCAGAGCTTTTGTAATAAAAGCACAATAAAGCCAGGATGGGGGCCCCAGCACTTCTGGGGTTTCCCAAGCGCCGGACCACTGGTCCCTCAGTTCAGCCTCACTCAACCTCCCAGAGCCTCCATTTACTACTCATTCATCAAAATGAGTAGGTTGGACCAGCTGACCCTGAAAGTCCCTTCCAGACCCCAAGTCCCTGGAACTGGCACCATTCATAAACGCAGCTGGAGGCTTGGACAGCTTCAGAGTCAAGGGTGGCGGGAGCCCGAGGGTGTTGGACGGGGGGGCAGAGACCAGGGAGGGAGGAATCGTGCTGGCTCCCTTGAGGAGTCCCCAAGAAGCAGCTGAAAGGGTGACACGTGGCCACCCTTTTGCACAGCACAAGGATGCCCGCCTCGGACTGAGCGCACTCGAGACATTCAGGACTACAGTCACCTCCCTCGCTGGCAGGCCCCTCCCTCTCCTTGTCTATAAAGGGGGAGGCTGAACCGCAGGTGTCTGACCCCTGTTTGCTCCACGACCCCAGATGGAGACCCTGTGGAGGGGGAGGCGGTGGGGAAGGGGCAAGGCGCAAGGGCTGGATGATGGCAGCCCCGGCAGGTCCCAGAGGAGCGGGGGAGCACCAGGGGCTCAGCGCCGCCAGCTTCGGGGTTGGGGAGAGGGCAAGAGTGTGCCTGGATGTGTGTATGCATGTGTGGGGGCACACTCGTGCCCAGGTGTGCATGCGTGTGCACACAGGGGTGGGGGGTGAGGTTGGCTTTGGAAGCCTGCGTGCACGGTGTTGGCAGCACCTCGGCGAGAAGAGTTGCCCCCCAGCCGGGAGGCAGTCCTGCGGCCCCGGGCACAAAGGTGACTGCTGCCTGGGGAATGCTAGAAGGTACTGGCATCTTTGCAGGGTTGCCATGGAACCCCAGGAGAAGAGCAGGCTGGGAAGTGACTGCTGGGTGCAGCTCCATCTCGAAGGAGCCCGCATCACGCCTTTGGCAGATTATCAGGTGGGAGTCTCGGTACACAATGAGCCATTGTTCTTTGAGGTTTTACAAGAACTCTGTTTCCAAGGTTTTATGAATCATTTTGCTGCCGATCTTTTTTTTAAAAAAAATAATAATATACAGGCCTCAGAGGAGGAAGCCTTCAGCTTATTTTCTCAGAGAGAGGGACATGAACTTGGAGAGAATTCTTTCCCGCGTCTTGCCTACACAGACTCTTGATCTTCCCACAACTGTCAGAGAAGCCTCTTTGAAGTCTGTGATGCCGCCTGTGGCACAGGCCACCTCAGTGTTGAGCCTCAGCCTGGGAAGGAAAGTCTGGTGCTGAGGAAGGAGGGAACAGGGAAGCACCCTGCCTGGGAGACCGCCAAGGAAAATGGTGACAAGCTGCTCAAGGTGCAGCAAAGCTGCGGCCGTGTGACCTGTGCCCTCAGGAAGTCCGGCCCAGCACCGTTTAGGCCTCCCCCAGGTTCACCCTTGAGGGAATAAAGTTCTCCCCAGGTTGGCCATGAACTCGTTTCCAAGAACACACATGCAACTCATGGCTAAGCAGAGTTCCCGGCTTTACTCCTCCTTCGCCTGCCTTCTGGCCCACTTGTCCTTCTGTCTGTCTCCTGGCCTACTGGCTGAAGTTTCTCCTTGGACGCCGACTACAGAAGAGCATGGGAGGAGCATGGGACTCAGCTGTTAGAGGCTCGTTGGCTGTGCCGCTTAGGGCACCCCCGGTTCCCCTGCTGGGTCCCCCTGGACGCACCTGCCCTGCCTGCCTCACAGTGGCTCCCAGCAACCTGCTGCTCCATCTGCCAAGGGCCAGAGTCCGGACAGTGGTGTGCGATGCCCATTTGCAAGTGGTCTCTCTTGGTTTGGTTTGTCCAAATGGAGAAATGGGGGTGGGAGGGGGGTCAGGGGACTTGTCTAGAGCTCATATGACTTCACTGCTCTAATCAATGTGGATCCACACCTCCAGCTTCCCCAGAAACAGCTGCATTCCTTCACCTGGTCTGATTCTGGACCTTGACATGCACCGGCTTTTGCTTCCCCTCCCCTTCGGGACTCAAGCCCCGTCTCAGCTTGTCCCCTTTCCCCAGAGCCCCCGAGTCTGAGACACCTTCCAGCCTCAGCCCATGCTCTCCTGGCCTCCAGGGCCTCTGTCCTCACCTCCTCCTCCTACGGCCTGACTCCTCCGTGCAGATGGTTCCAGCGCTGGTTATTATTTAAGCGAGCTGCTTCTGGCTCACATGTTAATTAAAACCCGCTGTCCAAAATCTCTTGGTACAATTTGCAGTGTAATCTGTAGCCTCTAGTGCATCATTGTATCTCTATTAAAAGGGATTCTCTGTAATGATGCGGGGATTTAATTAGTTTCTTTGCCAATGTTGTAAAACACAGTGATAAACGAGCCAACAGGTCCGCGGATCATTATTCTCCTCAAGATGAGCTTATTAGCTGATTATGAATCATTAACAAAGTCTACACGGGATTTTCTTATCTAATTCAACACAATTTTTAACATTCAATGCTCAACATCCATTTCTCTCTACCAGCAACATTGGGTGGCGATTGCAATCTGTATGTATGGCTTCCTCTTCTCCACTGGGGTTTTCCCCCTCTTCATATCTCATTTTAGATACATTGAGGGGGACGACTCAGTATATGGTCCTCAATATTTAGATATATATTATGGTCTCCAGTCGGAGGAATTCAAGGTCCCATTTCATGGAGGGAACATAGCCGCGGTGCACAGGGCCTGGGAGTGTATTTTTGTGTACACACTTGTGTATGTGTGTCTATCTGTAAGAGAGGGACCAACTGGCTCTGTACAAGTTCCTATGTGCATGGGGGAGGTGCTGTGTGTCGTCATGAGTGTTTGTCTATGGCCTGGTGTTTACTTATTCAGTATGCATCTTGTGTGTCTGTGTGTGGGGGTGTGTCCCTGTGTGCACACAAGTACATGCATATAGAGGGGAGCTTAAGGCAAGAGAAATCCTGGACAGGATTTCCAACTGACATTATTCAGCCACTCTGTGACATGTCAGTATCCCCCAAAAGTTTCAGATGGACCCCCTCCTAGCTTCCCAGTTTGGGGTCATTCCCTTTTCGGTCAGCACATATATGGATCCCTGATAGGGTCGGGCACAGCGCTTGGCCCTACCAGCTCTACAGCAGCCCTGGGAGGTAGGGGGTAACTTTCCCTGATTTACAGATAAGGAAACTGAGGTCCAGAGAGGTTAAATGGCTTGCCCAAGGTCATCAATGGCAAATGGTGCACTCAGGATTAAACATAGTCTTGCCTCATTCCAAAGCCTTTTCTGCAACACCATGCTGCCTCCTGGGTGTTGTCTTCCCCTTATCGGAGATCTCATCATTCCTCCGGAGCTGACAAGGGCACTGCTCTCCCTGCAGCACCACCTCCAGGCACACACCACCTTGGCTGTAACCTTCTGACAGACTGAATGAGGGAAGAGCAGCTTCTGCATGCAGGATAAAACACCCCCCAGAAAGTGCCTCCATGGACTTGGCCTCAGCAGCTAATATTCTCTTAATGCTTTTTCTTTTCAGCCAGCAAGCTAGTATCATTTGGTCAAAGCTACTATTGCTAACATGCATGACAGCCAATTAGCTACAAACAACGTAAAGAGAAGAAGACTGGGCATTATCACCTCAAAACGGCAACGACCAAGAGACTCTACTTTGGGGACAACATGCATGAGAGATTAACTCTCACAACTTAGGTGGCTTGAAGGCCCAGCAAGCACTTCAGAGAGTGACTTTTTTGGAAAGAGGGTCTGTAAAGAGGTAACTTAGTTAAAATGAAGTCATAGAATGGGCCTGAATCCACTATGATTGGCGTCCATATAGGAAGAGGAAATTTGGACATTGACACAGAGTAAGAGAAGACCATGTGAGGACACAGTGAGAAGGTGGCCATCTACAAGCTGAGAAGAGAAACCTCAGAAGAAACCAACCCTGCCAACACTTTGGTCTCAGACTTCCGGCCTCCTGAATTGTAAGAAAATTAATTTCTGTTGTTTAAGCCATACAGTTTATAGTACTTCATATGGCAGCCCTAGCAAACTAATACAGGGAACTAACACTCGCAGAGGATAATTCTTCATCCAGTTGTGAGTGCAGTCCAAAGGAGGGCAATAAACAGGCGCATACTTCAGGGTGCTATCCATAGTCAAACAGGTCCAACCTGACCAGGGAAGCAAAGTAGCAGATAGCTAGGTGATAAGAAATGCTCTACATGAGGTATAAGGATTCCAAATAATTCATCCATTCAAAGAATGAACCCAGTAAGGAAGAGAAGGGTGCTGAAAAGAACTTAGGGGCCAGGGACCCAGCCAAGCTAGTGGGGTGTCAGGGCATCACAGTCCCAGCAGCGATACAAAGTTCTGGACAAGGAGTTACAATCTTGGTCATGCCAACGGAACCAGTGTGGCAGCAGATAGAAAAAGACCTTGCAAAGTTTCCCACAAGCCCACAGGAGCAAAGTAGATATTCCACAAAGATTCATGGAATGATTGAGCATCAGATAACTACCATTTCTGTATTAGTTAGCTCTGCTCTGTAACAAAGCATCCTAAAACTTAGTAGTCTAAAACAACAGCCATTTAATATTATTCATAAGCCCATAGGTTGTTAGGCTCTCTGTTTTGGTTTTTTTTTTAAGATTTTATTTATTTATTCATGAGAGATACCCAGAGAGGCAGAGACATAGGCAGAGAGAGAAGCAGCCTCCCTGCAAAGAGCCCAATGCAGGACCTCATCCCAGATCACAGGATCATGCCCCGAGCTGAAGGCAGATGCTCGACTGCTGAGCCACCAAGGCGTCCCAGCTCTCTTTTGATTTAAATCTGCTTTCTACCATTTGGGGCCAGGCTTAACTGATCTCAGCTGGGCTTGCTTGTGTATCTTCTGTGAACTGGAAGTGAGTTGGGGGCTGGATAGTCTAGGATGACCTCATCTGGAACAGCCCAGCTTTCCTCCATATGTCTCTCACAGCCCTCCATCAGGATAGCCCAAGCATCTTCTCACATCAGCAGCAGGAATCAAGGCAAGATACAAGAGAAACCAAGATAAGAGAGAGCTAGCCTTGGACAAGGTTCCAAAGGAAAACTAGTCTAGTTATCACAGGGAAGCCAGAGATAGAAGAGAGGACATGGAAATCTAAAAGCACTTTTCCAGCTTCTGCCTGTATCATATTTACAAACATCACATTAGTCCTAGAAAGTTATACGGCCAAGCCTGGAATCAGGGTAGGAGGGGACTACAAAGTTACAGGACAAAAGTTTGGATACAGAAGGACCATTATGAGGGGTCATTGGTGTCATTAATCCACTACAGTGAACGAACGAATCAACAAGCATTTGAAGCAAAAGTCAATGGGAGCAAAACTAAATCCAAACCCACTTGCTGGTGGGGTGAGGTCACTTATTCTTCCTATCCTTGATCGGGACTGGATTAAATGCTATAAGAGCTGAGCCTGGCCCTCTGTAGCTCCACAATGAAGGGATAATAACTTCTTCTGCTGGATGGTCCCTGAGACTACACCTGGCCCCATTTAATATGATTGGAGTGCTACTAAATGTTGCATGGGAATCTGAAAATGGAAGGGTCTTCAGAGTGCTCTCTGAGCATTCTTCCACTTGGTAGTCTCTTCCTGGATAATCACACCCCGTTCCACCCTGCTCATCATCTCAACTTCTTTTCTCCTGCACTGACACAACTGAGGACCATGTCTTGATCCCCAGCATAGCTCCTGCATTTAGAAGGGTAATTAATACAACTGAACATATAATAAGTTATTGTTTAATAAATGAATTAAACCCAGATGAGACACATAGGATTAATTTAGATACCGCAGGGGAATTTTCCAAGCTGTTCTCCAGGTTCCTAGTGAACATTTCCAGAATTATTGATTAAAATTTAGATATTGATCTGCTTTTCACATTTCCCATCACCATATTGTAAAAGGTAGTATTCACTGTGACCTGCTTACATTCACAATGACCTTTAACTGTGGTGTTTAACCTAAGGAAAAGGGGGAGACTGGCATCTCTGTTTTCAAATATTTCAAGGGATTTTTGAAGGCAGACTTGAACAAGGATCTTCAGAGGACACGTTAGGACTAGAGGAAGATTGTGGCTCAACAGAGCATCTTTCTCATGGACAAAAAAAGAGTATAATGGGGTAAACTCTAGAATAGACAAAGAGACAAAGAGAAAATTAGTGGGAATAATGCCTAAGAATATCCCAAGAACATAGAATAAACATATGATTTGAATAGATTTGTAGAGACATGGAGAAGGGATTGACAAGCTAATATTAGTCTATTGACAATTATTAAAAAGGAGAATGAAGAAAATGATAGAAATGGAGCATTTGAAAATATCAGAACTGAAAAATTTTCAGAATTAAAGAATATATAATTCATGAGATTAAAAAATAGATCAACTGAAAATAATTCTACACACAGAGACACATTACAGAAAGTGTATAAAGTGTCAAGGAAAAAAAGTATATCTTTAAAATACCAAAAGACAGATAATTTACAAAGAAATGATACCTGGAGTGACAACAAAATTCTTAGCAGCAATAATATACAGCAAAAAGACAGTAAAGTAGCAGTTGTAAAGTGCTGAAGGAAAATAGCTGGAAATCTTGAATTTTATACCCAGATAAATTATCATTCAAAGTGAAAGAGGAGAAGACTTCTTCAGCCATACAAAGACTATGAGTTTCCCATCTCATTATAAGAACTCCTAGAGATTTGAAGTTTCATCTCCAACACATAAGTCATAGTTCTCATCCTTACAACAACAATAAAAGCTGAACAAATGGAAAATTGTGACTTTTCTTAGCTCCATTAAGGAATTAAGGGAAAGTGCAAACCATTACTTTGAAATTTGGAGGAACAGATTAATCCAAAGAATCACAGCGCAGATCAACTTACCCTGAGCAAAAGCTGCTTGAGCCATGGATGGTAGGTAAACTCAAACAGTACTTTTAATGAATTGCTGGAGAATGGAGTATAAATTATTGTAAATAAGAAACCTCAGAGCTGTAGTCATAGGCCACCTTGCATTTTTTGTGGGTCTTACCCTCAGGAATCCCACCAAGTTGTCATGATAAAGAGTCAAAACAACAATCCCATGTCTCTGGCAAGGGAAAGGGAATAGTAATAGTTTTGAAATAATGTCCAGAGCATTCTCCTTAACAAATGCCTATCTGTTAATGGCAAAGAGCTTTATCTGATGTGGAGGAAGGGAATTTATCCAACTCAAGCCTCCTTTAGTCTTTCTGTCTCACCTAAAGGAAGAGAACAACATAAGGATCATTTGTGAAGGTCACAGCTCAGGGATACAAGCTCACTAAAGACTAAGACTTATTCACAGGATTATAGATGTCCTCTCCTCCCCTACCCCTTACCACCTCATCAATAGGGCTCCAGTATGTTAACAGTGGATTGCCGCTGAAGCAGCTATATGGCTCTGACTGTATTTAAGAGAGTTTTTAGAGAAACCCAAAGATAAAAGATAAATTAAAAAACAAGTATCCTGGAGGAAATTAAAGCCTTTGAAACCTACAGCCACAATAAACATTAGACACAATTCCTACCTATGTTAACATAAAACTTCATGCTAAAAGCTATTTACTTCAGCTCATATTATCTAATACAACATGTTCTGTTTTCAACAAAAAATTACAAGACATGATTAAAAAAGCAAGACAAGATATATGATCTAAATAGACAAAGCAATTATCAGAACTAGATTCAGATACAGCAGAAATTTTAGAATTATCAGACTGAGAATTTAAAATAACTGTGATTAATATGTTAAAGATGCACTAGTAGAAGTATACAGTATGCAAAAGCAGATGGGCATAGAGACAGAAAATGTATGAAAGAATTTTTAAAATGAAAGAAAGAAAGTAAATTCTAACTTCATAATTGCCAAAACTTGAAAGCAACCAAGGTGTCCTTCAGTAGACACCTGGATAAATAAACTGTGGTTCCTTTAGACAATGGAATATTATTCAGTATTTTTAAAAAAGCTATCAAGGCAAAAAATAAACACAAAGGAATCTTAAAATCACTTTACTAAGTGAAAGAATCCAACTGAAAAGGCTGTATACTATATGATTCCAAATACATGACATTCTCGAATAAGCAAAACTATGGAGACAGGAAAAAGATCAGCGATTGCTAGGGATTGTTGAGGAGTGGTGAATAAGGGGAACACAAAGGATTTTTAGGGCAGTAAAAAATAGTCTGTATGATATGATAATGATGGACACATGTCATTAGACATTTGTCTAAACCCACAGAATATACAACACCAAGAGTGAACTTTAATGTAGAGTCTATGGATCCCTGGGTGGCGCAGCGGTTTGGCGCCTGCCTTTGGCCCAGGGCGCGATCCTGGAGACCCGGGATCGAATCCCACGTCGGGCTCCCGGTGCATGGAGCCTGCTTCTCCCTCTGCCTGTGTCTCTGCCTCTCTCTCTCTCTCTGTATGACTATCGTAAATAAAATAAAAAAAATTTATAATGTAGAGTCTAGACTTTGGGTGATTATGATGCGTCAGTGTAGGTTCATCAGTTGTAACAAATGTACCACTCTGGTGGAGGATGTTCATAGTAGGAAAGGTTGTGAAGCAGTAGGTCTATGAGAAATCTCTGTATCTTCCTCTTAATTTTGCTGTGAACATAAAATTTCTCTTAAAAATCACATTTTTAAAAAATTTATATATATATAATATATATATTATATTATATATATATAAATAAAAATTAATTTATATATATAATTTTTTATATATATAGAGAGAGAGCATGTGAGCAAGTGAGTGGGGAGGGGGAAGAAGAGAAAATTTCCAGCAGACTTCATACAGAGCATGGAGCCCTAGTGGGGCTCAATCCCATGTCGCACAAGATCATGACCTGGGCCAAAACCAAGAGCCAGACATTCAACTGACTGAACCACCTGGGTGCCCCTTAAAAAATCATCTTAAAAAATATTGTAGCAGAAATAAAGAATGCTTTACAGCGGCTCATCAATAGAAAGGACATGGCCAAGCTAAAAATCATTGAGACTGAAAATATGTCAGTAGACATTTCCCAAACTGAAATGAAAGGAGAAAAAAAAGAATGAGAAAAAAAAAAAAAACAAGATATCCAATAACTGTGAAACAAGTTTAAAGGTATGACAAATGTATAACTGGAATACCAGAAGAGAAGGAGAAGAAAGAAGGGACAGAGCAAAAGAAATATTTGAAGGAGTAATGGCCAGGAATTTTCCAAAATTGATGACACCAAAACACAGATTCAGGACGCTTGGAGAACACCAAGCAGGATAAATACTAAAAAAAAAAATTTATTCCTAAACATATCATATTAAAACTGTAGAAAACCAAAGACAAAGAGAAAATCTTTAAAGCAACACAGGAAAAAAACTTTACCTATGGAAGAACAAGGATAAGACCTAAATCAGACTTCTCATCAGAAACCATGTAAGGGGGATCCCTGGGTGGCGCAGCGGTTTGGCGCCTGCCTTTGGCCCAGGGCGCGATCCTGGAGACCCGGGATCGAATCCCACATCGGGCTCCCCGTGCATGGAGCCTGCTTCTCCCTCTGCCTGTGTCTCTGCCTGTCTCTCTCTCTGTATGTCTATCATAAATAAATAAAAATTAAAAAAAATTGTTGAGAAACCATGTAAGCTTGGGCACCTGGCTGGCTCAGTCAGTGAAGCATGCAACTCTTGATCTTGGGGTTGTGAGTCTGAGCTCCCACGTTAGATGTAGAGATTACTTTAAAAAATAAAATCTTAAACACACACACACACACACACACACACACACACAAGAAACCATGTAAGTTAAAAGGCAGTGGAGGGAAATATTTAAACTGTTGAAAGTGGCTCATTCAATTGAGCATCTTGACTCTTCATTTTGGCTCAAGTCATGATCTCAGGGTTTTGACATTGAACCCCTCATTGGGCTCTGCCCTCAGCATGGAGTTTGCTTAGGATTCTCTTTCTCTCTCTCTCCCTCTATCCGTCCCCACCCTCACTTGCACACACACACTCTCTCTCTAAAATAAACAAAAATAAACTGTTGAAAGAAAAAAAAGGCTTAGAAATCTATATCCAGTGAAATTATCCTTCAAAAGTGAAGAAGAAATAGACTTTCTCAGACAAAAACAAAACAAAACAAACAAACAAAAAAACTCAGAGAATTTATCACCAATACACCTGCTCTGCAAGACATGTTTAAAGAAGGTCTTTGAAAAAAAAATAAATAAAAATAAAAAAAATAAAGAAGGTCTTTGGGGAAAGGAAAAATTATGTAGGTCAGAAATTTGATCTATACAGAAAAAGAAAGATCATCAAGAAGGAATAAATGAAGTTCAAATAAAATATTTTGTTTTCTTATTGTTAATTGAGCCAGTAGGTCATCGTTTGCTCCCAGTTATAATAGTAACAATATATTAGAAGATTATAGTATATGGCTAAGTGAAGTAAATAACAGCCATGTAACAAAAGACAGGAGGAAGGAATTGGCAATACTCTATTATAAAGGTATCTTTACTACCCATGAGGCAATATAGTGTTATTTGAGAGTGAATGTAGGCTAGTTATAAACATATATCACAAACTCTAGAGAAAACACTAACAATTTTTTAAAGGAATATAATTGAGCTTTTTTTCCCCTTAGTGTTTGGCAGACCACCTGCACTCCTCTTTTCCTTCGCTGTCCCCCAGTTCCTGGATCCGCAGATGCCAGGGGTTTTGGAGACTTGAAAAGCACCCCCAGCCTCCAGGTGTTCAACAATTACCTAGCAGACAAAAGCTACATCAAAGGGTGTATACTGTCATAAGCCACCCAGCAGCATTTGAAGCAGTTTCCAGTCCATGCCTGCTGACTCTTATCATGCTCTACATTGATATAATCACATCAGCTCTTATGAAAAAGAGGCCAGGCTTCCAGGAGTGAAGAAAGCTTTGGGCAAGTATGGCCCTGCTAATGTGGAAGACACCACAGGAAGTGGAGCTACGGATAGTAAAGATGATAATGACATTGATCCCTTTGGATCTGTGGAGGAAGAAGAAAGTGAAGAAGCAAAGAGGCTAAGAGAGGAATGCCTTGTGCACTATGAGTCAAAGAAAGCCAAAAAACCTGCACTTGTTGCCAGGTCTTCCATCTTACTAGATGTGAAATCCTGAGATGAGACAAGTAGGACAAAACTAGAAAAGTGCATCAGGAGCATTCAAGCAGAAAGCTTGGTCTGGGGCTCGTCTAAGCTAGTTCCAATGGAATATGGAATTTAAAAAAACTCTAAGTATGGTGGGTAGTGGAAGGCCATAAAGTTGGAACAGATATGCTGGAGGAGTGGATCACTGCTTTTGGGACTATGTATATAGTTCATGGATGTGGCTGCTTTTCACAAGATCTAGAATCCATCATAGATCAATGCCATTACATAAAAGTTTGAAGGACAAGAAAAGAAAAAAATATGGTTGATATGCTAAGAGACAAAATGGGATCATATAAAATGCTCAATTAAAACAAGAAGGATGTTAACAGTCCTTAATGTGTATGTACCTAATAATAGCACATCAAAATATGTGAGACGAAAACCAATAGAAGTTCAAGAACAATAGACAAATCCATTATTATAGCTTGAGGCTTCAACATCCCTCTTTTAGTAACTGACAGATCAAGCAGGCAGGATATCAGTAAGGACACTGTGGAACTCAACAGCATTATCAGTCAACTGGGAATAATTGACATCTATTAACTACTTCATCTGACAACAATAGAACACACACAGGCTCACATGGGACATTCACCAAGACAGACCACATGCTGGGCCATAAAACACAACTTAACAAATTCAAAAGAATAGAAATTACACAATGTCTGCTCTCAATACAACAATGGAATTAAACAAAAAAAATCAATAACAGAAAGATAGGTAGAAAATCTCAAAATACTTGGAAATTAAACAATACACTTCTGCATAGCATGTGAGTTTAAAAAATAGAAATCCCAAGAGAAATTTTAAAATATTTTGAGTTAAATGAAGAAATAAATTATCAAAAATTGTGATATGCTGTGAGAGTAGCGCTTAGAGGGAAATTTATAGCATTGAATACATATATTAGAAAAGAAGAAAGATCTAAACATCAACAATCTAAGCTTCCACCTTAGAAAATTAGAGAAAGAAGAAAAACTGAAGCCTAAAGCAAGCATAAGGAAAGAAGTAAAATTAGAGCAAAAATCAGTGAAATTGAAGGCAGGAAAATAGAGAAAATCAGCCAAAACAAAACCTGGTTCTTTGAAATTGATAACGCTTGACATATAAATCGGACAGGAAGAAATAAAATTGCTGCTTTTGCAGATAACACGGTCTTATATATACATAACACTAAGTACACCACCAAAATAAACTATTAAAACTAATGGATAAATTTAGTAGATTTGCAGGATAGAAAATCAGCAAACAATAACCAGTTGCATTTCTATACACAGACAACAAACTATCCTAAAAATGAAGAAAACATTCCCTTTTTACAAAATAGCATCAAAGAGAATAGAATACTTAGGAATAAATTTAACCAAGGAGGTGAAAGATACATACACTGAAAACTATAAAACATTGATGAAAGAAACTGAAACAAATTTTTAAAATCCGTGTTCATAGATATAAATAATTATTTCTTAAAATATCCATTCTAACCAAAGAAAGCTACAGATTTAATGCAATTCCTACCAAAATTCAAAAGGTATTTTTCACAGAAATAGAAAAAAATCCTAAAATTATGAAACCACAAAAGACCCTGAATAGCTAAAGCAATCTTGAGTAAGATGAACAAAATATTGGATATATCACTCTTCCTGATTTCAAATTACATTACAAAGTGATAGTAATCAAAACAGTATGGTACCAGCATGAACACAGACACACAGACCAGTGGAACAGAATAGAAAGCCCTGAAATAAACCCAGGCATATATGACCAACTAATTTTCTTTTCTTTTCTTCTTCTTCTTTTTTTTTTTTCCAACTGGTTTTCAACAAAGTCACCAAGAATATGCAATGGGGGAAGGGTAATAAGGCGTTGGGAAAACTGGATATCCACCTGAGAAAGAACATAATAGAACCTTTATCTTTACACCATGCCCAAAATCAACTTGGAAAGGATTAAAGTTTTAAATACAAGACCCAAAATCATAAAATTCCTAGAAGAAAACATAGAGGGAAATATATAGACACTGGTCTTGGCAATGATTTTTTGGATTTGACACCAAAGCACATACAACAAAATTAAATAAGTAGGACTATATCAAACTAAAAATTTTCTCCATAGCAAAGGAAACAATTAGCAAAATGAAAAGGCAACCTATGGAATTGCAGAAAATATTCGCAGACCATGTATCTGATAAGGGGTTAACATCCAAAATATACGAGGGACACATACAACTTAACATTAAAAAATAAATTACTAAATTTAAAAAATGGACAAAGGACTTGAATAGACATTTTTTCCAGAGAAGACATACAAATTGCCAAAGGGTATATGAAAAGATGCTCAACATCACTAATCATCAGGGAAATGGAAATCAAAACCACAATGAGTTATCACCTTACATCTGTTAGGATGTCTATTATCAAAAAATCGGAAGATAACAGGTGTTGGTGAGGAAGCAGAGAAAAGGAAACCCTCATGCTCTGTTGGTAGAAATGTAAATTAGTACAGCCATTATGGAAAAGAGTGTGGAAGTTCCTCAAAAAATTAAAAATAGAACTACCATATGATCCAGAAATCCCATTTCTGGGTATAAATCCAAAAGAAATAAAATGACTATCTCAGAGAGATATCTACACTACTGTGTTCATTGCAGCATTATTCACAGTAGCCAAGATATGAAAACAACCTAAGTGTTCACAACAGATGAATGGATAAAGAAAGTGTGGCATATATATATATATATATATATATATATATATATATATATATATGGAATATTATTTACCCTTTAAAAAGAAGGAAATACTGCCATTTGCAACAACATGGATGAAGCCAAAAGACATTATGCTAAGTGAAATAAGCCAGACACAGGGACAAATACTGCATGATCCCACTTATATGTGGAACCTTTAAAAATTTTTTTTAACTCATAATAACAGAGAATAGAATGGTGATTACCACAGGCTGAGGGATGGGGCAAAGGGGAGATATTGTTAAAGGGTAAAAAAGACATTCAGTTATGAGATGAAGAAGTGCTGGAGACCCAACATACAGCATGGTGACCACAGTTAATAATAATGTACTATATACTCGAGATTTGCTAAGAGAGTGGATCACAAGTGATCTCACCACCACCACACAAAGGTAATTATGTGAGGTGATGCTTCTATTAATCAGCCTCATTGTGCTAATCATTTCATAATGTATACATATATCAAAACACCATGTTGTGCCTCTTAAATATATGTAATTTTTACTTGTCAACCATATCTCAATGGAGATGGAAATATTTTTTAGCTTAAAAGCTTAGTGTTTTCAGAAAAATTGAAATATGAGTGGCTTATAAGTATATTAATGTATGCTCACATATGACTAAGAAATACAAACTAACTTAACTTAGTGGCAAAAAATTGAACATTTTCCCCTAACTTTGGGAACAAAGCAAATATGTTCCCTCTCACTATTTGTACTGGAAGTCCTCACATACACAATAAGACAAAAAAAAAAAAAAGGAAACAAAAGGTGTCCAAATTTGGAAAGAATAAAGAAAACTATCTGCTTTTTCAGATGACATGATTGTCTAGGTGGAAAATTCCAAAGAATCAACCAGAAAATTCTTAGAACTAATAAGTAATTACAAGAAGTTTGTAAGATATAGGCTAATATACAAAAGTTGATGGTTTCTATGTATACTAATAATTAATAATTGGAATTTGAAACTTAAAATGTAAAATCATTTATAATAGTATGAAAAAGCCTAACAAAAATGTACAGGATCTATATAAGAAAAACTACAAAATCCTGATGAAAGAAATCAAAGAAGATCTAAACAAATGGAGAGATATTCCATGTTCATGGATAGCAAGACTCCAAATCATTAAGATGTCAATTCTTCCCAACTTGATGTATGGATGCAACACAATTTCAATCAAAATTCAAAAAGCTAGTTTATGGATATCAACAAACTGAGTCTAAAGTTTATATGGAAAAGCAAAAGACCCAGAACTGTCAAGGCATGAAGAAGAACAAAACTGTGGGACTGACACTATCTGATTTCAAAACTTACTATAAATCTACACTAATCAAGACAGAGTATTATTTTTTTAAAAGAAACGAATTGACACAGAGAGGGAATAGGGAGCCCAAAAATAAAACCACACAAATATAGCCAACTAATCTTTGAAAAAGGGAGCAAAGGCATTTCAATGGAGAAAGGATAGTCTTTTCAATAAACAGTGCTAGAACAAATGGATTTCCAAATTTAAATATATATATATATATATATTGATCCAGATCTTACATTTTTCAGAAAAACTTACTCAAAGTGAATCATGGACCTAAACATAAAATGTAATTCTATAAAATTTCTAGAGGAAAACATAAATCTATGTGATAAAACATATCTCCATGACATTGGGTTTGACGATGGGATTTTAGATACCACACCAAAAGTATGATGCAAAGAAGAAAAAATTAATCTATTGAACTTTATTAAAGTGCTCTGCTCTGTGAAAGACATAGAAGATAAAATCAAAAAACAAGTCACAGACTTGGAGAAAATATTTGCCACATATATATCTATAGATCCAAAATATGCAAAGAATTCAACAACCTAGTTTAAAAATGAGCAACAGATTTGAACAGACACCTCACCCAAGACGATATACAACTGGCAAATAAGCATGTAAAAATATATTTAGCATCTTTCATCATCAGAGAATTGCAAATTAAAACAATGAGATACCACTATTCACTTTTTAGAGGGAAAAAAAGTCAAACCTGAAATATTAAATGCTGGAGAGAATGTGGAGCAACAGAAACTCTCATGCGTTGGTGGTAGAAATGTCCAATGGTACAGTCACTTTGGAAGACAGTTTGGCAATCTCTTGCAAAGCTAAACATAGACTTCCTATACAATCCAGCAAGCACACTCCTAGTTATTTACCCAACTGATTTGAAAATTCATGTTCACACCAAGACCTGCATGTGAATGTTTACAGCAGTTTTATTCAAAACCTTCAAAAACTGGAGGCAACCAAGATGTCCTTCAATAGGTGAATGGATAAACAAACTGGCACGTCCATTTAATAGAATAGTATTTAGAATAAAAACAAAATAGGCTATCTAGCCACAGAAAGATTGGGAGGAAACTTATATACACATTGCTGAATGAAAGCAGACAATATGAAAAGGCTACATATTGTGTGATTTCAATTCTATGACAATCTGGAAAAGGCAAAATATTGACATAATAAAATGATCAGTGGTTACCAGAGGTTTGGGAGTAGGGGCAAGCAATGAATCAATAAAGCACAGGGAATATTTCAGAGCAGTGAAATTACAATGTTATACTGTAATAGTGGATACACAACAATATGTATTTGTCAAACCTTTACAGCACAATTAATGAAACCTAATGCATACAATTTTAAAAATCCAATTATTAAAGGGCCCCTGGGTGTCTCAGTCAGTTAAGCATCAGACTCTTGATTTGGACTCTGGTCATGATCTCAGGGTCATGAGATTGAGTCCTGCATCAGGCTCCACACTACGACAAGGGGCCTCCTTGAGATTCTCTCTCTGAGCCTCCCATGCCAAAGAGCTCTCAATTGTTAAGTCAGGGATCCCAGAAAGGAATACATACTATGACAAGAGAAACTACTAGTTATTACAAATATATGAAGCCACCTCGCAGCAAAGGCTAAGGGAACAAGGTGTGGACCGAAGTCACTTTGAGAGTCAGTTGAACCTATGTCAATATAAATAAATGATTGAATAAATTAATAAATGATTGAGAAAAGATAAATCTCCCACGCAGAAGAATTCCAAATAGTTTGTATACATACTCTGCCCTCAAGGAAGGGGAGCACAACTCCCCACTCGTAAGTGTGGGCTGTGCATAGTGACTTCTTTCCAAAGTATATAACAGGGAAGGGGTGTGACCAGGGGAAGAATACATTTCACAGTGGAGAAACCTGACAAACACCAGCTCAGCCAGGTGATCAAGGCCAACATCGACAGTCATAAATCATGTTGATAGTAGGTTATGTATCCTTGATATGATGTAATGAAAATGTCACTTTACCTCTGTGATCTTCCTCCCATCAACCCATGACCTCAGTCTTAGGAGGAAAAAGAAAAAACAGACAAATGCCAATAGTGGGGCATTCTGCAAAAATACTTGACCAGTATTCCTCAAAACTGTCAAGGTCATCAAAAATAAGGAAAGTCTGAGAAAATGTGGCAGCGAAGAAGAGTCTAAGGAGACATGAGGACTAAAGGTAATGTGGTGTCCTAAATGGGGCACCGGAACAAGAAAAGGACATTAGGTAAAAACTAAGAAAATAAGAATAAAATAGGACTTAAACCATTGAAGGATATACCTCAACAGAAAGACAAGTGAGTTTGGGGGGAGCTAATGAGATAAGAAAAAATATATCAATCAACTTAATTAAATTGTAACTGAAAAAGAGATGGTTTTGTTACTAATAGCACAACTAACATTAGAAACAACAGTAACTAGCTGGGAATGGTGTTCAGTTAGTTAAAGAGGGTTAAAGTCTGTGTCATGTTTTGGAAGAGGATAGAAATCTGAATGACTTTTAAATCTGATAGAAAAATGTATGGTTAAGTATATTTTTGTAATTAAGTATGTACAAACTCCAGGATACACTCCATAAAAATAAAAATACAGCCTATTTTCCAAACTGCTACAGGGGGAGAAAAGGTTTAGGGGTGGAAGATGTTAAAAAAAAGAAAAGAAAAAGAAAAACCTTGCTCAGTTCCACAGAAGGCAGGAAAAGGGGTGGGGGGGAAATGGAGCCAAGAACAGAAAACATAAAACCCAAAATAAGGTGGCAAAAAAATAAGCACAAATATATAAGTAACTACAATGAATGTTGCAGGAGATGTGTCTTGCGCACACCTTCAAATTCTCTTGGCTTCATCTATCTTCCAGACCTGGCCTTTGGCTCTGCTACAGCCACCGCCGAGCAACAGCCAGCTCTGCATGGGTCTGTAGCAAAGACCACGGCCCACATTCTCTACCTTCTTGGTTGACATCTTACGCCACACTACGTGGGTTAGGTAATTCAACCTGCAGTTCAGGTGAGGTAAATCGCTAAGAAGCAAACTTTGATTAATTAGAGACCAGGTTAGGAAGAAGCCAATGGATAAATCCCTTCTCTTGTCCTCTCTTCCATGGATTTTTCCAAGGCACAAATATGTCCATACAGCATGTGTGGAGATGTACCAAGAGGCCAAGCAAGTACACCTGTCAAGTGTTAGCACCGTCTCATGGCTTGTTGTGAGGTCCTTACATGTGCTTTCTGCATTTCCTACCTTGGTTCTCTCTTCTCTCTCTCTCTCCTCATGTCCTGGGATTGCTTCAGGTTCTGTCTTTAAGACAACTGTTAACCGCCCCCCCCCCAAAAAAAACCCTCCACCCACTAAAATACAGAGATTACAAAATTACATTTAAATCCAGTGAAACACTTACAAGAAACCCACTTGAAATAAAATCAGTTAGAAATGTTGAAAGCATAGGAAACATACACCATCACCACCACCAATAACAACAAACTGCTGTCATGATACAAGCATCAGACAAAAGAAAATTTATGGTACAATATATTATGGAACTTATTATGGATTATATACTTATATAGTACATAAGAAAATCGATCTACCAAGGAAATATAACAATAATGAATGTATATTTGCCTCACAAAATTACCTCAAAGTATATAATACACCTTCATGCCCAGGGCATGATCCTGGGGTCCCGGGATCGAGTCCCACATTGGGCTCCCTGCATGGAGCCTGCTTCTCACCCTGCCTGTGTCTCTGCCTCTCTCTCTCTCTGTGTCTCTCATGAATAAATAAATAAAATCTTTAAAAAAAAAGTATATAGTACAGAAATAGAGCAAATTACGAAGAAAAAATGACATAGAGAAACACAATGGGAGATTTTTAACAAGCCATTTTAGAAATTATATATGAACAGACAAAATGTTATTAAAGTGTGGAAAGTGTGAACAATTGAAACAACACATATCTTCTAACAAATGTATATAGAATTTTCAGCCAGCAAATAGAGAAAATGTATTCTTTTCTAGTATACGTGGAACACTTACCAAAAAATAACCACATATAATAAATACTAAGACACAGAAGAAATCTCAACACCAAAAAGAAATCAATATCTATAGACCATTTCCTCTTGTAACAATAAAACCAAATCAGAAAGCACCCATAAAAGTTAATTCCAAACAAAACAAAACAAGCAAGCTGTTAGAAACTTAGACTGCATTACTAAGCAACTTATTGTGGACAAAGGCATAACCATAGAAATTACAAAATATTTAGCATGGAAAGTTGCGTACTGAACCCATGTAGGTAGAAGAGTACTTAGAATTTGTAACTGCAAATGCACAGATTTAAATAAAAGATATAAAATAAAGCAGCGTTGTTCAAGTCAAGGACCAATAAAAAGACCAGAAGCAGAAACAAGAACCGAAAAAAGAAAATATTATAATTTAAGAGCAGAAATTAATGAAGTAAAAAAAAAAACAAGAAAACAATAGAAAAGATCAACAAAGACAAAAGCTATTTCTCTTTTCAAAAAACTAATAAAACTGGCTTCCAACAAGGTGGAACAAAGGAACAAAGAGACAAGGCATAAGCATCCAAAATTAGGAATAAAGAGGAGCTATCACTAAAATAGAGACTTTTAAAGATCACAATAAATGACGACTGGCTTTCAGTTTTTAAGTGGGAAAACCTAAAGAAATTTCATATTTCTCAAAAATAAAAATTGCCAAAATTAGCTTAAGAAGGAACAGGAAACTATTCCTATAAGTCAAGCCGTTAAAGAAATAAGGTGGTAAACAAAAGTAACCCCTCCTCAAGAAAAAGATCTGTCCTTAAATAGAGACTTGACATGTGACAAAGGGAATGTCACCAGTTGATAGGGGAAGATGAATTCTTCGCTCAACAGCACCGAGACAATTGGTCATCCCCACTGAAAAATCTAGGTTCTTACAATTTTCATCATATACAGGAAGTATTTCCCAAATGAAAGAGACAAAATTTTTAGACCTTTAAACAAAAGTGAGGAAAACACCTTCAGGGCTAAGAAAGACTTCTTAAGACAAGGAATTATAAAAGAAGAGAAAGACGGATAAATGTGACTGTCTTTTAATTAAAAACTTTGGGGGGCACCTGGGTGGCTCCATGGTTGAGCCTCTGCCTTCTGCTCAGGTCGTGATCCCGGGGTCTTGGGATCCAGTCTGTCGGGCTCCCTACAGGGAGCCTGCTTCTCGCTCTGCCTACGTCTCTGCCTCTCTCTGTGTCTCATGAATAAATAAAAAATAAAATCTTAAAACCTTTGTTCAATAGCTACCACAAGCAAAGTGGAAGACAAGCTACAACAGCCACTGTGAAAATAGTTTGGCAGTCTCTAATAAAACTGAAGATATGCATACCTGATGATTGAGAAATTCGTCTCCCAGGTAGAGTCCCTGGAGAAACTCAGGTACGTGTGCACAGGGAGACACATACAAGAACGTTCCAGGTGATATTGTTTGAAATATTTAAAAACTAGATGGAAAACCACAAACCAACAGCAGGATGGATAAACTGTGGAATGCTTGTTGGATAAAATTGCGTCAACAGCGAAAATGTGTAACTATGGCTGCACGCCGCAAGAATGAATCAAATAAACCCGTGTCGAGTCAAAGAAACACGAAGTAGCAGAAAAACTGCAAAATGATTTCACTTCTATAAAGCTCTAAAGTGGACAAGACAAACCGATCGTGTGTTTAGGGGTTTCTGCGTGGGTAGCCAATCTGTACAAAAAAGCAAGAACATGATGAATAAAAATCAAGACAGTGGTACATTTAGGAGAGGGGGAAATAAATATTAGGAAGGAACATATGATGGATTTCTGGAGCTGGTAACTTTCTACTTTTTAAATTGGTAATTTCTGTGAGTATTCGCTTTGTAATTATATGGAACACTTATGTCTTAAGCTGAAACTACAGACTAGGAGACTATCTTTGTAATACATATGACTAACAAATGATTAACATTCAGAATTGTCATATGTATATTCATATATATTCTTATATATATATATATATATATATATAAGGTCTTCAAATCAGTAAGAAAAAGAGGGCAAAAGATATGAACAGCAATGTGGTAATTATATATTGTATTTATATATATTATATTTATAAATATATATAAGCATATATATTATATATAAAAGCTATAAATTAATGTATGTATTAAATATATAAACCATAAATTAATATATGTTAACTATTAAATAGTTAATTTAATATATATTTAAAATTCTCAATCTCATGATCATGTGAAAGAAGATTCCAAAATTTAAAAAGTTTTTTAAAGAGTAAACATTGCTAAGAGACTCATCGAAAATAGAGTGGGGAGGAGAATTGGGGAAGCAGAACCTATACACCTCTTAGGTTTCAATTCGTAGAACACCAGGAACTGGACTTTTGGACATTGCAACTTGTCAATGGCACTTTAACCACCTTCTCAAACCCATTTTTTTTTTTTTTACTTTGGATTGAAACAGAAATAATGGAACATCTACTAGTCAAAGAGCCAATCATGTATTAGATACTCAATTTAACTCTGTCAATACCAATCATAATTCCTTCAAAACAAGTCCTATAATCTTCTGGGTCTTGTCTTTAGAAGCCTGTACTCCCCACTTGCCCTTGCAATTTGGAGCACACTTCAATTTTGGTCTGGGCGGTGTCTCCCAGATTGCCAATCCCCCACGGTTACTTTTTGTCCACTTATTGGCCAATAGTAAATTGGGAAAAGTCAAAACAAAGCAAGGATGAGATGTCATTTTATAGCCATCAGACCAGCAAACATTAAAAGCCTGATGACACCAAGTATTGGTGAGGATATGGAAAACCAGATCTCCGCCTACACTTCGGGGAGTGTGCTTTGGGGAGCAATTTGGCCATATTTGACAACTTTTAAAAAGAGTATATCCTGTGGCCCAACAAACCAGTTTTGCATGATGCAGAAGGAGCCTTTTATGAGAATATTTATCCTTGCCATTGTTTGCAATAGCAAAATTAGAAACAATTTTACTGTTCCTAAACAAAAGAAGGGATAAATAAACTGTAGTAAGGCAATTACATTGCAACACAATGGGATGTCATATAGCAACTAGAATGAACTAGAGATTCAAGTATCAAAATGGAAAGCAAGTTGTAGAATATGCATAGTAACATACCATTTGTATAAACTTTGAAAGCATGCAAAACAACACCACATATTGTTTATGATGCATACATATGTAGCAATAGTATAAAAATATGCAGGAGAATGATAAACACTGAATTTAAGGTGGTATTTGCCTCAGGGGAGGGAGGGGGAAAAATGAGATCCATGCGGAGTATACAGAGAGCTTCAATTATATCTGAAATATTTTACTTATTTAAAAAATACCAAAACAAAAAGAAAAGAAAATCTATCATTTTAATTCACCAGATTAACAAGTTACAGTAGAAGAACCACGTGATCATCTCAATAGATTCAGAAAAAAAGCAATAAAATTCAGCAACACTAATTCATGATTTTTAAAAAAACAAAAACAAAACCCTCTTAAATTGGGAAGAAAATCTTAACCTGATAAGAACTCTCTACCAAAAACCAATAGCAAATATCATACGTAATGATGAAATCTTGGCAGTTGTTTTTTGAGGTTTTTTTTCCAGTCAAGAGTAAAGATGTCTGGAGGTCCTAGTAAGTGTAATGTAGGGGAGGGGGGAGTAAATGTAAGCGTTACTGAGATAATTTCCCATGCTTATCAGATTGGCAGAAATACGGATGGCTGCTAACACCTCATGCTTTGGAGGATGGGCGAATGAGGAACTCTCATTGTTGGTGCAAGGCCCTAAGTGGGCATTTGAAGAATAAATTGTTCCCATCTGGTAAAGTTGAAGATGTGTACATAATATGATCCAACAATTACACCTTTAGAGATTTTTGATAGAAAAAAATAGTAGGAAGCAACCTCGATGTCGGTAAATGGAGCATAAATCAATCCAGGGCAGTTCATTCATAGAGCAAACTACTATACAGCTGTTACATTAAGTGAAGCAAAAATACATGCCTCAAAAGTCTCCAAAACACCACATTAAATGGAAAACATCGTTTGCAAAAGGACACAGTAGGATCCAATTGGTGTTGATTTTAAAAAGCGATACTACTGCATACGGTTTATGGTTACAGATAGATGCATTAAATGCATAAAAACTGGTATGGAGTGATTAAAAACAAAACAAAACAAAAATGAAACAACTTTAAACTAATTGTTACCTCTAGGGAGAACAGAAAAGGTGGGGACTTTAGCCAGATCTGTGATTTTTCTTCCTTAGAAAAAGAAGAATGGGTTACAACAATACAGCAAAATGTTAACCTCTGAAATCTGGGTGGTGAGATGGGAGTGTCTCTCATATTATTTGTTACCTTCATTTGTGCATATTTCAAGTATTTCATTGTTAAAATGGTGTGTTTTGGGGGATCCCTGGGTGGCTCAGTGGCTTAGCCCCTGCCTTTGGCCACAGGGTGTGGTCTTGGGGTCCCAGGTCGAGTCCTGCATTGGGCTCCCCACATGGAGCCTGCTTCTCCCTCTGCCTCTCTCTCTGTGTCTCTCATGAATAAATAAATAAAATCTTAAAATGGTGTGTTTTTTTTAAAAAGATGATGAAAGATCATGGCACAGTGGAACCTCAGACTTGAAAGAAAACTCGGAAGTATATTAATCCAGCTACACTATTTCCCAAGAGGCCTCTGGTCTTGGCTTTCATGCCCCTGGTGATGGAGAGCTCATTACCTCCAGACAACCTGCTTCAGATCTGGACAGGCTTGCCCAGTAAAATAGTCATCCTTATCCTGTTCCAAAGGTTTTTGGCACCTTTTACGGCCCAGGGTTCCAGCACCCAGTTGTAGCTTTGCCCTCACGTACTCGGCCGGGAGTCCAAACCCAACCCTTGGACCCTAGTCCCAGCTCGGGTATGAGGTCCTGAGCAGGACTTCCCAGGCTCTCGCTATCATCTCTCCATCTATGAATTGCCTGTTTTGGGGTTTCTTTTTTTAAGATTTTATTTATTTAAAAAAAAAGATTTTATTTATTTATTTATTCGTGAGAGAGGCAGAGACACAGGCGGAGGGAGAAGCAGGCTCCATGCGGGGAGCTCAATGTGTGACTCCATCCCAGGACCCCCGGGATCACACCCCAAGCCAAAGGCAGATGCTCACCTCCTGAGCCACCCAAGTGTCCCAAATTGCTTGTTTCAGATAGTCACTGTGGGCTCTGATATCCAAGAATCCTGTAAGATAAATGTATTTCTGACACTTGGGCTCAGCAGAACCTTTTGGTGAAACATGCCTATTTTATTTCATAAAATGTGCCTCTTTAGAAAGTGTACATATTTCTTTAGAAAAAAAGGCTTAACGTTTTTTTCCTACGACTTGCCCGGTGAGCCTGCTGCATTCCACAATCCTGGAGACACAGTGCACAGACAAAAAGGTGGGCCAGGGTAGTGGGGCTCCTCGAGACAGCAGCTCCCCCTGTTTGGCTCGGTGGAGAGGAGCCTCCAGGCCTCCCCTCAGGGGGAGCCTCATAGCTGGCCTCCCGGAGAAAACTGGGGAAGGAGAGCCTTCGATCTGATCCGTCTCCACCTATGGAAGCCCCTCATTCTCATTATTTAGAATCCAAACAAGTGTGGCTGCCTCTCTGAGGTTGCCCTTCATCTCCTGCAAGAGGACGAGCTTCCCTCTCCGTAGGCCTTTCCTTATATTTCTGACATAACTCCCCCCACCCAATTTTTTGCTTCACAAACTCTCAACTTCTTAGGTCCCAGGCACAATTGCTGACTTATTTAGGTAGGTGCTCTCACGAGGATCTCCATTTTACACACGGGGAAACTAAGGCACAGAGAGATTGAGGCGCTGGCCTGAGTTCATGGAGCGAGTTTTTAGCAGAATTGAGGTTCGAGTCTGGACAACCTGGATCTCTGGAGCCTACTTCTCTCTCTCTCTCTCTCTCTCTCTCTCTCTCTCTCTCTCTCACACACACACACACACACACACACACACACACACACAGTGCTGGGCTGATCGGAGTCCTTCCAAGCACTCCTGTTTGAGTTGTTTATACACATGTCTTATCACCTCCCCTAGTTCATCTGCTTTATAAGCTGCTTTTTCTCACTGTACATCTTTCCATGCCATTAAATATTATTCCGCAACATCATCTTTACTGACAGCCTCATGATCCACTGTGATATAAAACCAGCTCGACTGTTGGACATTTAAGTTACTTTCCCATTTTCACTGCCATCTACAATGTTTCGGGAAATACGCTTATAATTAAATCTCTGCGCACATCCTTGGCTGTTTCTTTACCATCTGTTCCAGGAGGACCCACTAGATCAAAGCACGTACAAACCTTTAAGACTTCTGATCATATTGCCAAATTACCCCTGGAAAGACTTGCCAGTAGTGAATGGAAGCACCTGTTCCCCATGGTCTTGGCCAACCCAGCCTACAACTGTGCCTTAAGGAAATAAGAAGTCAGCCTTTGGTGGTGGTGGGCTGTGGGGAGGCACCTTATGGTTTTAACTGATTTTTTTTTATTCCGAGTAAAGTTTTTGACTTCCTAATTGATTATTTGCATTTCTTCTTTTGTGACTATATCCTTTGCCTATTATTGAAATCCATATTTTTATTTCTTATCAGTTTGCAGGAACAGAGAGAAAGAGAGAGAGAGCAAAACAGAAGATAAAATCAAGCATTTCATTCCTCCCCTATGGGCAGAGGCAGGAGCTAATACGAATGTTACATTTGCAGACTTTTATCAAAGCTTTCGCAAAACATAAACCCCAACAAACCCATGCCCCTGCCAGCTTGCAGGGTCTGAGTGGTAAGGACATCCCTGGCTGCCACCCCATCCTGCCCTGTGTACTCCCTGCTGCGCCCAGGGAGCCCGCACCCAGATGCGGGAATCAGACCACCCCCCAGATCCAAACCCCAGCCTTCCCGCACACAACCATGGGACCTTGAGGAAGCTGTTCAACCTCTCCGTGCCTCCTCATTTCGCTCCCTGGTACCCTTTTTTAAATCAATTAAACACACAAGAGCCTGTTCTTCAGGCTCTGCTTTCAGGGACACATAGGCTAAGAGAGATCCTAAGAGAGAACACCTAAGAGGCTCTATGGGATTTCAGAGGACAATCTAGGTAGGCTTCCAGGATAAGGTGGCATTTGGGTGGAGCCTTGAAGCCTGGCCATGCACTGATGGGAGGAAAGGCCTGAGCAAAGTCTTGGATACAGAAATCCCCAGGGCATGAATGGGAGAGGAAGGGCTTAGGCTGTCTGAAACTGTGTAGATGAAGGAAACTCATAGAAAACAAGATGGGGAAGAGAGGCAGAAATCATACCTTGAAGGGTCTTGAATGTTCAGTAAGGAGTGTGGACTTTTCCTGAAGGCAACAGGTGGCCAAGGGGTCAGGTCTGGGCTTTAGAGGAACAAATTTGACTGTGATGCGAGACAGGTGAGCGCAGGGGCCACACCTGACCACGGCAAGGGAGAGACCAGTCTGGAGGCTCTTGGGTGGTTCTGTGGAGGGATGAGAAGGACTGAACCATGGGGGGGGGGCGGGGGCTGGAGAGGGGACAAAGGAAAAACCTGGAATCTACAGGACTTAACGGGACCAGGGTGGAGGACAAGGGTAATGCTCACCCTAGTTAATATGCTATTATTAACCATTATTTGCACCATTATTATTTGTCTATTTTAATTAAGATGCCATTTCTGTCCAGGAGCAATGAATCCTTATGTTGCTCAACAGTACAAGGCTCAATCCATTTTCTCCAATAAACTCATGCTTTTAATGATGATGTGAATGGATTCCCCAACTCCTCCCCACAGCCAGAGCGAGGGTTCCAGGGAAGAGCTGTGCAGACATGGTGTGAGACTGTGTCGCTGGGAAACTCTTAACAAATTCCTGTTGAGGCAAAGCAGCCCATCAATCAGTCAGCTGACACCAGCCGCTGTAACGAGCATCCCCGAAATATCAGTGGCTTAACCTACTAAGGGTTCATTTGACACTCACGCAATGTCCGATGCATATGTTGCCTCTGGTCACCTCCCCCAGGGAGCTCAGGAACCCCAGCGTTTCCCCTAGTGCTCTTTCCAAGCTCTTCACGAGCTCCTCCTTGGTGTCTAGTTCGAGAATGAGGGGAGAGATGCTGTGAAGGACTGGCTGCCCCCTACTTAACCTCATTGGCCTAGAAGGACATACATGGTTTCCACTCACCTTCCACTGCAAAAAGCAGTCCCATGGAGAAGCGCTGAGCAGCTGCCTCCCTGCAGCTGCCCCACATTGTGGAAGGGGGGACGTGAGTCTCTGGTGGTCGACAGTGAATGAGACCCTATTGCCGCCCCCCAGAGAGCTTGCACCCTGGTGGGGAGACAGACAAGAGGCCCCAAAAAGGAATGTGCTAGAGGCAGAGCTATTGGGGTGGGAAGGCCTGGGGGCATTGGGCTCAGGGCTTTTTGGAAGAAGGGGGATCTAAGCGGAGATCTACAAGAGGCAGGAGGTCAGCCAGGAATAGGGAAAGAGCACATTCCAAGTGGAGGAGACAAAACATGCACAGAAGGGAAAATCAGAAGAGCACACTGTGGTCTAAGAACGGAAAGAAATTCCGTAGAGACTGTAGGGAAGGGGGAGCAAGAGATGGAGCTAGGGGGTGGGGCAGAGGTAGGCAGGGGCCGGACCCTTCATTCCCTCTGCCAACAAATATTTACTGAATGTCTGGTCTGTGCCTGACATTGTCCTAAGCAGCGGGGACAAAGCAGAGGATTGCAGAGACAAGATCATGAGGAGCCAGGGCCCAAGAGGCTGGACTTCAGTCTAAGGGGACATGAGCCCCTGAAGGGACTCATTTAGGGCATGACATTGAGGGCAGGAACAGGGTGAGCCTGTGCCCCGCCACCCCCTGCCTCCCTCAGAGGCCCGGAGGAGCCGTCAGGACCACCAAGGACCTGCAAGTCTGGAATTGGCAGCCGTGCGTGGATCCAATTTCCGGCTTTGGGGCAGGTGCCCTTTGCTGCGGATGGTTGTTTACTCTGCCATTTGTCGTAATCATTTCTGATCTTTTTGCTTATTGTGTCAAAGATAAACACCGCTTGGCTGGTCCCCCGGGAGCAGGACGCACGTTCCACGGGGCTTCGTGCGCCGCCACTTCACACTTGAAACAACCTGTTATTTCCTCTCTTGAAAGAGGCTCATAAAATGATAGATGAATCTCCAGTAACTATAATACCCTCCTAATGGTTAGAGGAACTGGAGCCAGATAGCAGGAGCGCAGTCTAGAAGAGAAATAAGTGAGTTAGAAAGACAAGCTTTAAAATATAATGGTGTCGTAATGGGCAAAATGAAACACACGGATGCTGTTAGAATCCCGCCCGACGCATCTTGAGCACCGCGTTGGTGGAGAGCGGGCCCCTCTGCCAACAGCCGCTTCGCTTCCGTGCTGTGGATGGCGCCCTGGCGTTTGTTGAATGACTGAACAATGACCGGGTTTGCTGAATGACACAGAGCGCTTGCACCCTGTTGACTGTGCAAGTGATAGAAAAGTTCCTAAACATCATGTCGGGCACTGGAGGGATGTGCGCAGGTGAGACCGAGGAGTCTAAATGTTCAACGCACCGGGAGCTCAAAAACCCTGGGTACAGACCGTGCTCCAGGCCCCGTGTTGGAGGCTCCACTTGTTCACTGACCTCCAAACCCACACAGCTAGCAGCTGACGGGGGACAGGTGATCAGTGTGGTCATTACCCCAGGGAAACACGAAGATTAAAGACACTGAACCCCAAAACATATGTGTGTGCAAAATGATGTTCCAAGGAAAGCAAAGGGACCCGCACTGTTTTCCTCTGCCTTGCAACCAACTCCAACACGCCCTGTAATGACCGCAGGGTGTTCCTTTGACTTGTATTTAGCTCAGTTGTGCAGGTTGCATTTTCTAAAGACGGGGCCACAACGATGCTCCACTCGCAACACGCTCTTCTCCAGGCGGCCTTGTCACTGCCCCATCAAAAGGTGGGTGGAGCCTAATTTTCCTCCCCTTAAATGGGTGTGGGTGTGGGACTCCTTCAACCCCATAGAGCACAGGGAAATGAGGTCGTATGACCCCCAAAGCTGGGTCCTACGTAAGCGATGCAACCCCACCTTGTTCACCAGAACACTTGCTGTTGGAGCCCTGAGCCACCAGGTAAGAGGCCCAAGTCCCCGGAGGCCACCATGCTGGGAGAAAGCCAACCTGCCTTGGAAGAAAAGACACATGTAGGCACTTGGGTCCCAGTCCCAATCTTTGTGGCATCCCAGCCCACGGGCTAGACATGTGAGCACATGCGACTTCTGGATTCCAGCCCGCAGCCTTGGAGTTGTCATAGCCGAGACCCAAGATATCGAGGAGCAGAGATAAGCCATTCCCAAGGTGTCCTGACCCACAGAATCTACGAGCATAATGCCATCGCAGTCTTCAGATGCTAAGTTTGGAGGAAAGCGGGTTACGCAGTGTTGTAGAAGAAGTTGTGTCCCTCAAAATTCGTATGTTGGAGTCCTAACCTCCAGCACCTCAGAGTATAGCTGCATTTAGAGATAGGATCTTTAAAGGAGTGATTACATGTGGGGTGGACCCACGCCAATGGGATCGCTGTCCTTACAGGCAGAGGAGATTAGGACACAGACAAGAACAGAGGGCGGACCATGTGAAAATCCAGGGAGAAGGCGGTCATCTGTAAACCAAGGACAGAAGCTTCAGAAGACGCCAACCCTGCCCACCCCTTGATGTCAGACTTCCAGCCCCAGACTATGGAGACAATAAAAGTCCCCAGAGCCTCGGGCCTGTGGTAGGTCACACCGCTTCGCAGAAGCACTGCAGCCGGAGCATCAGTGCACACGTTCTGGGCCCCGCTTGGGACCGGGCCCTGGGCTGGGTTCTCAGGGTGCTGCCTTGACGTCAGGAGCTCTGGGTAGAAACGGGGAAAGAGACCCAAAAGCAGCCTTCAAAGTGTGTAAGGGAGGGTGTACGGGGATGCCAGGTGCTGTCTGGTTGCCAGGAGGAGGGGGTGACCCGTCAGTTTGGAGGGGCCAGGAGATGCTTCAGGACCTTTGAGCTGGACCGTACAGGGGTGTAGAAGCCTTTCCCCTTTTCCCAAGCGGGGGAGAAAGGGGAAAAGGAGTCATAGACCGGGGGTGGGGAGGGGTTGGGGACCACACGGGGGGCCAAGGGGCAGTTGTGTAAGGAGGGTCTGGAGGGGAGGGCCAAGGAGAGAAAGCCTTCCATGTGGGTCTCGCACAGAGTTGGTGGGGAGGCCGCAGAGGGAGGTCACACTTGGGGCTCGCTGGTTTCCTTTGCTGCGTCCCCCCAAGTTAGAGAAAGCTAACAGGAGAGCTGTGAAGGGAAACCGGGGCTTGAAATCCAGGAAGGCAGGAGAGGAGCCCCGCCGGCTCCCATCCCAGCAAGAGTGGGGCCGGGGAGGACGGAGGGCCCTGCGCCCCGGCTTCTGGCCCCAGGCCCCCCGGCCTCCGGGGCTGGCCAGCGGGCTGGCAGGGAGCAGCGGGGCGCAGGGGGCAGCTCCGAGGCCCCATGAATATACATGATCGCGCCCGGGAAGCCTGGTTCCCACGGAACGTTCCCAAGCTTTATCTTGACAAGGTGATGTCCTTCAGTGGAGGACGTCGGATGGCTCTTAGTTCAGCAGTTCTGTCAAGACCGAGGCAGGCGTTTGATTTCCGCTTCATACATATGCTTAGGTGCTCAGGAAAGGCAGCGAGGAGAGGAGAGGAGCGGGAGGCCGGGGAGGGAGGTCAGCCCCGAGGAGGACGTGGGGGTGGCTCTGACTTACAGCTGACCTTGGCCACGACCGCTGCTGCATCCCAACCCCGACGAAGCTCTGGCCACCTGCTGGCCCCCGGCTCCGAGGCCCTGCCCCTGCCCTAGGCCGCTGGGTGGCTCCGGACAAGCCCCTTCCCTCTCAGGGTCACGGATCCCTCCCCCAACAGATGAAGGAAGCCTATCAGCGGTCAGCAAACTTCTTTGTCTTTTCTTTTCTTTTTTTTTTTTTTTAAGCAGCTAGACCCTGATGTCAAACAAAATTTAAACACATCATAGTAAAACTGCTTTGCTTGCTTGACGTAGGACGGGCAGGGTTACCTGTCCCTTCCCCTCTCTGTGGCTTCTGAGGCCCCTACGAACGGCCCGGAATCCCAGGCCATGCAGAGCTCAGCCCGACAGCCCCTGCGGCAGGGCGATGTCTGCAGCTGCACCCCACGTTTTGGGAACCCCTTGCTAATTTCCAGATGTCCCAGCGATCTCCCACAGAAGGGTGATTGCACCTTTAGCCACCACCACTCACAGCCCTCCGGCCTCCACCCCTGTGTTGAGCAGAAAGGACCCTGGGTTTGGGGAACAATTCGAGTAGATCTGCATTTTGTTTATTACAGCATCTATAACCACTTTGAAATAGCAATTCATGGAAAATAAAGATGTATCCAGTCCAGAGCAGCATTTCCCAAGGTGGGCTTCTCAGAACATTAGCCTTCCAGGAGAGCGGTCATAAAAGCTTAGTGGGTAACTAGGATCGTCCTGGGTGCTTGATCAAATGGCAGGTCTCTTGGGCCCCATCTGGGGAGCTTTCCATGAAGGGTCTGAGGGTCTAGGTGGGGACCAAAGGCTGCATTTTTAAGAACCCTCCCCTCAGGTGGTTCTCACACAGGTGGTTTGGGGACCCACCGTTTGAGGAACTCTGAGCTGTATACTCTATTTTAATAAAAGATAAAAAAGAAAAGAAGCATTCTTTGGTTTAAATAAGATCAGGAGGGGGCACCTGGGTGGCTCCGTGGTTGAGCGGCTGCCTTTGGCTCAGGGCGTGATCCTGGGGTCCCAGGATCGAGTCCTGCATGTGGCTCCCTGCGGGGAGCCTGCTTCTCCCTCTGCCTGTGTCTCTGCCTCTCTGTGTGTGTGTCTCTCATGAATAAATAAATAAAAAATCTTTAGAAAAAAAAATCAGGATACCCCATACTCTCTACCTCTCTTGGAGCTTCACGAGAGCATAATAAAGGATCTGAGTAGGCCAGCAGTATCTAAACTTATTTGGCCACAAAAGCCCTTTGTTCTCTCAAGTAATACCATTTAATTTTAGGATGTATTTTAAGAAGTGTTGGCTTTTCAACAAAGTTTGACACTATACAGGTGAAGTGGGGTCCATTATAATAATTTCTTGACCTCTTCAATACATGTGAATTCTTTCTTCTTTGTTAGCTTTTTAAAAAAAATACTTTCTTTATTCAACTGAGACAGAGAGAGAGAGAGAGAGAGAAAGCATGAGCAGGGGGACAGGTAGAGGGAGAAGCAGGCTCCCCGCGGGGCTCAATCCCAGGACCCAGAGATAGTAACCTGAGCCAAAGGCAGACGCCTAACCTTGTGAGCCCCCCAGGTGCTACTCTGCTAGCTTTTTATGCCTCCAAACCAGGGCCTCTCCTAGGGAAGAGGGAAGGCCGCTGGCAAACTTGCCTCTTTTCTTTTTCCAGCAAAAGGCAAGAGCTTCTTGCTGAGGATGAGGGTCTTGCCTTAGAAATATATGGCAATCATGGATCCTTCCATCCTGCTCGTCAGACTTACTCCTGTGAGACAGGCACATTGAAGAACCTCTCCCCCGGTTGCACTCTGAGTCTGGCAGTAGATCATAGTGATGGAGCATGGAGACTTTGGAGTCTAACGCCTTCGGGTTCAAATCCACGTAGCACCACCTGCGTGACAGGGGGCAAGGCCCTGCACCTCTCAGAGCTTCTATTTCCTTGTCTGTAAAATAGAGATAATATTTAGCTCATGATTTTGTTGTGAAGATCAAATGAAAGAGGAGGCGCATTCGCCGTGGCCTTAGAGCACAGGAAGCAGCCCCCTGTACCAAGGGTGACATGATTATTATTTCTAGCATCAACAATAATGTAAGCCCATATATATGGGCAGCTGAGATTGGGCTCTGGTGGAGGTGAATCAAACCAGAGATGCTCACATCAAGGCAGTCGATAATCACTTAGACCGGCCGTTCTCAAACTGGGCTGCGTGCTAGAACCACCTGCGGCTCAGACCAATTAAGTCAGGATCTCTGGAGTGAACCCGAGCATGAGGATCTTTTAAACCTTCAGCCCTAACTTTCTTCTGAGTTCAAGGCCTATCTCACATCTTTTCTTGGTCTTCTCATCCTCAGCATATCCAAGACTATCCTGGTCTTCACCGCAGATCTGAACCCCTTCCAGTGCTCTTGCCTCCAGTGAATGGCACCAGCCAGCCAGTTGCAAAAGCCGGACACGTAGAGGTCCTCCTGAAGCTCTCCCTTGCAATCCAGGTCCTGTTGAGGGTCAAACGTTTCAACATCCCCCCAGCCCCCTCACCACTTTCTGTCATCCATACACCGGAGTCTCTCGCCTGGACCACTGCCACAGCCTCCTGACTGGTTTGCACATACCCTCTCCAACCCAATTTCCTAGGTGCATCCAGAATGCCTTCTCTAGACACAAATCCAATCATGCTGTTCACATGCGGGTGCACACCCACGCCCACACACTAACTCACACTTCCCGTTACCTGTAGGAGAAGGACCAGACTCCTTGTCTCTACATTCCTCTTTGTTCCTTGCTGTACAACACTGGCTTTTGTCCCTCCTACTGGCCATGCTCCCTCCCGCCCCAGAGCCTTGGCAGATGCTTCTCCCTCCTTCCCTGGAGAGCTCAAGCAGCCACCTTGCTCCCCAAGACCAGGTCAAATCCTCCTACTCTGGGTAATCCTGTTGCCCCCCTGCCCTTCCCTGTACCTGTCAGAGTTCCAGAGTAACGTTTATCAGTGCGGCTATTTGAATAATCTCCATATCCCCCAGGAGACTGTATGCTCCTTGAAGGCAAGGCCCATTTCTATCTTGCTTGCCTTTGTTTTAGGTACACAATAGGCGCTAAATAAATGCTTGAGTCCAATTCATGGCCTCAAGGAACTCCATTACAAACGGCTTTCCTGGGATTTTTCCCCTCTGCATTCTTACTGGTGGGCTTTAATGAGGATTCCCAAAGAATGTGCAGTCATAGGTATGAGTTTTAATTAACTCCAATAGGCATTTAATGTAGATTTAATAAGACAGTTATTGTATGTTAATTAAATGTCAACTGATTGCTAAAAGGTTTTTGCAATTATTGAAGTTTACTAATTATCTAATAGATAAATCAGTTTCCCATGTAAATAACTAGCATCTACATAAGCAATAAATATGCCATTAGATTCCACACATTAACATATTGAAATTAGAGGTTAGCCCCTCGGGGAATTCTTGAAACCAGTGTCCAACCCGGGGAGGGAAGGTACCAATCATCACGCAGTCGTTATGCCCTTCCTTTGGGAGACAGTGAGAAATCGGGTTGTGGAGATGAACCTGCTGGAAGCTGGAGCTGGTTTTAGGAATGCTTATTTATCACACTTGCCAAAACAGAAAACTGGTGGCGCGGAGAAGTCTACCATAGAAAGGTCTCTTCACATCCTTAAAGCTCCATCTTGTCAACTGTAAAAGGGGGGATGGTCTGTAAGGCTCCTCACCTCCTGGGGTGCCCATGAGCACTGCATGCACCCAGCACAGAGTGAGTGCGCAGGGAGGGGCAGCGTCCCTCTGTCCTTAGCCCCACCGCCGGTGTCCCAAGCCCTGGCTCTTCCACTGATCACTGTGTGACCTTGGGAAAGTCACTTCCCTCCCTGAGCATCGACACACCCGTCTGGAACACCCACCTCACCTGGTCGCACAGATGAACTGAGGCAGGTGCCTGTGAATCTGAGCGAGGAATGGAGAAGGAAGGGAAGACCAAAGGATGAGACAGGGGTGTTGTACGAGAAAAACTGGGAACCTGCCAACTGTCTACCGTGTGCTGGGTACCGCGTCAGGCACCGCCATATATTTTCTCATTCAAGCCCGATCTGCTCTCCCTCTCGATGTGGGTCAAATCGTCCCCATCTGAAAGATGCAGAAAGAGACATGAATTTGCAAAAGGTTACACAACAGAGTCCTGGAGCTCGACTGCAGTGCTGTGCGTCCCTCTTGACTCCTCCCCACCCTGCATCCTTGCCCCGAACCGGGGCCACACAAAGTGATATCAGATCCTTCTAAATAACAGCCATTCTGAAATGGAAAAAAAAAAAAAAAAAAGCAAAACCCAAGTCAGCGTTAACTATGTTCCAGGCAGTGTTTCTAAGTACTTCATATGTAGAATCTTTCTTAATTCTTGCAATAACCTTCTGGGCAGGTGCTGGTGGTTTCCAGATGAAAAAAAACGGGAGGCACAAAGGGACTTAGTAACTTCCCCAAGGCCACAAGGCTGGTACAGATGGAACCCAGAATTTGAACCCAGGCAGGTTCCGTGTGGCTCTAGACTCTGAGCCAGGCCCCCTCCAGCATCCAGAGAGCGCGAAGGGAGGCCCACGTACCATAAGCTTGAATTTTTAAAGCTTATAAATATCTCTAATGAAATACCTTCACGCACAAACATCCACAAGGACCTAGAAAGGCAGATTTGCATTTAGATTCTTGGACTCAGCAGAGTCTCACACGCGCCACAGCCTGGCGTCCTCCTTTGTCCACACATAATACCCCGATGTGGCCTGGTCCCAGGAGGACAGACCCAAGGAAGAGGCTCACACAGGCCCTGGGGGTGGGCATGGGGCCATTTGGGGTGGGGAGCCCTGGTGTCCCAGGTACCTGGAACATGATCTTCATCTAGAGGGGTAGTAGGGCTCCAGGGAGGGGCACTTGGCCTTGGATTCGTCACCCTGGAGGAGAGGAGTGGCCACAGGAGGGCCAGAGCAGGGCCCCATTGAAAGCAAGAGAAAGAGTTCAGCAGAGCAGGAATCTGAACCCAGACGATCTGACTTCAGAGCCCCAGCACTTGGCCAGTGCCTGGAAGACCGTGGAAGACGGCCCGGCCTGTACCGGGCGTCCTCCAGTGACACAGCCTGCAGCCCGAGAGCGCTCAGTGCTCGGCTTTCGGAGTCCGACAGGGACAGTTAAGCCTTACAACCAGGAAGATGCGGAGTAACTCGCTTCAACTATCCTATCCGAACTTCAGGGTCCCGACTTGGAAAACAGGGATCATCTTGGCTAAGCGTTGTTAGGGCATAAGATGACATGACATCATGTTTGTAAAACACTGAGGACAATACCGGACACATAGTAAATTCTCAGTAAATGTCGGGGGGGGGGGGGCTCTCCGCGTCTCTATCTGTGTCCGCCCAAGGAAGACCACCAAGGGGCTGCTTCCCGCAGCTGCAAATGCTCCAGCTGCAAATGCTGAGATGCCTGTCCTCCTGCCCTGCTCAGCCCATCTCAGCACCGCCCCACACCAGCCTGGAGGCTCCGGTAAGAGGCGGTGCCCCCCACGTGCAGCCTGTCGTGCCAGCCCCATGGGCACCCCCTCCCAGCCCCTCTGGGGGCCGCGTGGAGCCCTGGATGCTGCGGAGCTCCGTTTGCAGGGATTCTCTCCCTGTCCCAAGAAAGGGACTTCTTTGGGAAATCCTCTTCCTTTCAGTGCCAGGAGGCCAGAGGGGCTTTCTGCCAATGAAAACTCACAGAGTAAATAAAGGGGAGCAAACCCCCCAAAGGGCTCCCAGGACCCCCGGGGTCAGAAGCCAGGCGCTGCATTTATGTGCAAATGGGGCTGGATTAAGGATTATCGGAGTCCCGAATTACGTGCAGCTGCGCGATCTCTTTGTCCGGGGGGATCAGGGGGGATTTCGAGGTCTCTCCCTGCCCTGCTCTCCCAGCCCCGCCCCTCCCAGGTGCTGTCAGAAGCGGCTGAGGAGAGACTCTCCCTGCCACCGCCGCCGCCAGGAAGGGGGGTGGGGGGGGGAGACAGGCCTGCAATCGATAGGCGGCCCACGTGGCCCAGCTGCCGATGGCAATCGATGCCAGTCCTGCTGATTTCTGCGCAGCCCACGGGGTGGGGTCAGCTGGGAGCTCAGCACCTCCCACGAGCCATGGCCTTTCCCCTCCCAGCACCCACCCGAGGAGAGGCCATTCAGGCCATCAGGTGCAGCCAGGCCCCCAAACCCCTCCTGGGATTCGGACACCCCCCCCCCACCGCCCCGCGGCCTCAAGCCCACTTGGGGAACTTCAGCTGAGCCCTGCCTGGCCCCAGGAGCCGGCGTGACAAGGTCCTCTTCCCAGCCCAGGGCTCTCCCTCTACGCTGGCGCGTGAGCCCTTGGGCCAGCAGAGAGCAAGCCAGAAGCATCCCTATCATGCAGTTTTCCTGGTCGTCTCTCTCCTAAACACTGATACAAAACCAGAATCTTTTATCCTAACTATTTAAAACGGCCCTTGCAGGTAATTATGGTTGTTCCCATTATAAAGCTGAGGACGTTGAGACTCAGAGGAGCATGCTGGCTTGCCCTTGGTCACCCAGCAAGGATGACGACACCTGGGACATGGGGACTAAAGGCCTTGAATTGTCCCTCACCGCCAGCCCCCCCCCCCCCCGAGTTCTGCGGTCCTACCCACAGAGCTGAAGGCTGCTGAGAAGTCGGGACAAGCCCCAGGCCAGGAGCTGTGTGTCGGGGACACAAAACATCTGGACCTCGTCTGCCCTGCAGCCACTGCTCCTTGACTGGCCTCAGCAGGTCAAGGCATCCCTGTGTGTCTGCCCAGAGGATGAGGAGGTGGGGCGCAAGCAGGGCCACAGCAGCCCTTGCAAAGCAGCTGTAGGCTCTCCCTGAGGAGGCTGACCCCTTCCCTCTCCCTGGGGTGGGGGTGGGGGCGTGAGGGGGCATTGCAGAGGGCTGAGGTCCCTGGGGAGGCAGCCCAAGGCTCTCTGCTCCTAATGCTTAGACTTGGGAAAATTCGCCTGCAAAGCCAGGAGCAGGACAACAGTGTCAACCAGGGCTCAGCACAAATTTGCTGTAAAGTAAAGCTTTTGCTGGATAACAAATGCTCCAGGCCTTGCAACGGCCCACAGGCCCCATGCTCCTCTTTGCTTTCCTTTACCACCCTTCAAGAGAGTAAAAGCCATTCTGAACCATTCTGAGCTCCGGGGGCAGGAGCTCTCAGTGCCCACAGTTTGTGACCCCTGGTCCAATCTGAGGCCATCATCTCAGGCTAAGGGGTGGGAAGCATGGCGGCAGGGGTGGGAGGGAGTGGAGAGGAGCCTGGTCTTACGACCCAGAAACTTCTGCTGGCGTCTCCTTGGCCAGAACCGCTTCACATGGCTGCTCTGAATGAACAAGCGTGTAGGGAAGGATTTTTAGCTGAGCACCTGGCCTCCCCAAGCCAAAGATCAGGGTAGGTACGGGGACAGGGGCTGGGAATAGGCTGGAGGCAGGAGCCGGAGCAGGGCCCAGGGGAGGACGCTGGGGCTGGGTGCAGCTGTAAGGAAGCCAGACCACATCCCCACGCTCTCCCCTCAGTGCGAATCAATAACTATTTGAATTTCTTTCATCTGAGCAGGGATAGCAACACAGGCAAACACAGAAAGGGAAAAGCCATTGATCCTTCCCAGCTGCCGCCGGCCCCTCCCCGCCATCCTCACCCCTCACATCTTGCCATCTGGCCTCCCCTCCCCCAGGCCTCTCTGCTAGACATCCGCTCCCTGTCCCACACTCAGACATCTGTGGGACCTCCAGGGCAGCTAGCAATGCCAGGCTATTCCGGTCATCACAACAACCGCAGCCATCCAGTTGGTGTATAGAGAGGACTCACCTCTCCTCTTGCCCCAGGACCGGATAAGCCCAGGCTTCCCTGGGTGAGCCTCGGCCTCTCAGGGCAACCCACCTTTATGCCCTATACCTACTCCCCCATCCTGCTAGCTTCAGGAATCCATTTTCATATTCATGAGTCTGAGAGACAAAGCAGGTATTTCATGATTTCAGATTCAGCCAACATTGGAGTGGTTCCCTGAGGTGCCAGATAATGGATTTCATGGGGAGACACTGGAGGCGGGGAGCATGGTTAGGGGAATGAAGCAGAGGAGCTGGTAGGAGATGATGGAGGTCTGCAATAGGGTACAAAGTAAAGGGGACGGTTTGGAGCATATTTGTGATTTAAAATTAGTAGGATGAAGTGGTAGGATAAGGGAGAGGGAGACCCTGGAAGGATCTCCAGGTTTCTGCTTTGAGTGAGTGCGTGGGAGGTCATTCACTGAGGGGGGCGGCATCAGAAAGAGGGTGGATTTGCAGAGAAATATGGTGAGCCTGGCCTCAGATACGTTGAACTGGAAATACCTGAGTATCATGAAAGGCAAAGATCTAGAGGGGCAGCCTGTGCTGCAAATGTGAAATTGGGCATCCTCACTTCTCACCCATCTTCTGATAAACCCCCCGCTCCTTTGAGACCCTCGCTGTCTGGCTATCCCACCCTCTCTCGTTCCAGGTCTCTAGTGACCATTCCTCCTCATACAGGGAAGGCTTCACACCCTGGATCCCAGGCTTTTCCTACCCAACACATGTGCGATGCCTTGAGTATCCAGAAGGGATGCCTGCTTGTCAATTCTTGACCTCCTGACCTCCAGTGTCCGCTCTTCCATACCTGTCACACTTCAGGACTTGTCACTACCAGGAACTGTACCACTTCTGAAATCACCAACTAGAAGTACCCACTCTCCAATCAAAACATATTACCTTTTGAATTTCTTTCCATGAGTACCCTTCTTTGATCTCACCAAGGCTCCAAACCAGTTGTCCCCCACTTTCTTCCCATCCTTAAGCCCCCTATGTAACTCAGAAATTGTATTCACATAATGGAAACCCAACGATGGTGACTTAATCAAGTGGGAATTGATTTGTTCTTCCCTAATAATATGGAGGCTGGCTTGAAGACGTCATCGGATTTCTGATCTGCCGTACTTGGAGGGTAGCTTTCAACCTCCTCTGTAGTAAATTACATTATTGACCCCAATGCTTTGCTCCTCCTTTGCATCATGTGACTTAGCAGGTCTTCCTACTACAGGAGAGAAATATGTCCCCACCCTTTGGCTTTGGGTCTAGCCCTACTTTGGCCAATAGGATGAGGAGGAAAGTGGCTATGTGCCAGCTCTAAGCCTAGGCCTTAAAAGAGACATTATGCATTTTCACTTGTCCTCTTGGTCTTCTTCCATTGCCCATGAGAAGAATGTGCCTGAAGAGGGAGGATAAGAGACACTTGGAACAGTGCCACTCCAGCTGCCACAGTCTGAAGCAGAACTGGCCCCCCTGCCCTGCCTAGATCAGTGGAATTGCAGACAACCAGTAATTTTATGGCACATTAAGTTTGGGGGTGGGTTTTTTGCAGCATTAGTGTGGCAATGGCTACCAGATACACTCATGATCTCCTGGGTAGTAGCTTCACCTCCGGTCTCTCCATCTCATTCTAGGAATGAAGAAGGACAAAGAGCAAAAGGCACATCCTACGTGAGTTTTTCCTCTTGAAGAAACTCATAGAGAAGCCACACCCAGCAACCTCTCCATATATGTCATTGGCCAGAACTCTTTCACATGCCAGTCTAGATGAAAGGGTGTATAGGAAGCGAGTGTTTTAAACTCAGCACACTGCTGTCCCAAGCTAAATCAAGATTCTTTGGGTACCTGACTTTACTTTCCCGTTCATCTAGCTTAAATTCCATAATTTGTCATGGTAGTCCTTCTTGTCAAATGTCCTTGACTTCCCCTGCCTGTCCTTCTGGCCATTACACTCACATGATAAGAGCCCAGCCTTGAATGAGCCCAACTGTCCTTTCTTCACGACTTGACCCAAGAGGTTGAATGCATCAAAGAAATCACACCACTGGGCATCAAAGAAATCACCATAGATCAATGATCCCTTACTTCAGAGGGCAATGCCTGGAAATCTTACTATATTTATGCTCATCCGTACTCTTTTCACACCTTCATGTCCCTCTGCAAACCTCCAGTCTTTCTCTCTACCCATCGTCCAGTCTCAGTAGATAAACTTCTCTTATAGTTATAGAAACACAGAAACCATCAGATTGGGTGTTTCCTCAGCTTCCCACCACCAGATCAGATCTTCTAATCTGCCAGTATCTGCACTTGACTCACAAACACCTGCTCATCCCTCATGGCTAAGCCTTATGTGTCCTCTTACTGAGGATTTTCCAGGACTCATAATTCCAACCAGATCAGATTTCCTGGATTTACATATTTGTAGCACCCTGTATTTCCCCATTATAGCACTTATAATCACTATGATTATATAAATATTGTGTAGTTCCCACTGATTGTCTCTTTGCCCCATGCATGCATTCATTCACTGAATATGTGCTGAGAGTCTGGCATTAGACAGGATGCTGGAGAGGCAGCAATGACCATGAGGCTTACATTCTGATCTATGAGCTCCAAGAGGGCAAGGACCATGCTTGGCTTTCTCACTTATGTCTTCCCAGTACCTGATACCTACTGGGTGCTCCCTAAAGAGTCATTGAACCACATGGTTTGTAAAAAGGCAGTTAAAATCAAAACATTAGTTAAACAGGTACTGGGTCCACACCATAACCCTAGGGAGCATTAATATTTAAGAAGGAAAAGGAAACAATAGTCCACCATTGACAGGAAAAGGAACAGTCAGCAAGTAGAAAGGCCCCAAGGTGAGAATATGTTCAGCATGTTTGAGGAACAGCAAGAAGGTTCCTATGGTTGAGATGCAGAAAGGGGAATGAAGTCAGGGAGGAGAGCAGGAACCAAATCCTATAGGACCCTACAGGCTGTGGTTAGATGTTTGAATTTTGCTCTAATTGGAACAGAAATATAACATCAGTTGCTCTGTGGAGAAGGGACAAAAGGGGACAAGAGGGAGACAGGGACAGCAGTGAGGAGATGGTGACTGTATTTAGGCAAAAGAGCCTGTAGCAGAAGAGATGGTGAGAATTGTTCAGATTCTGGATATACTTTGGAAGCTTAATCACAAAGACAGATTGGATGGAGTTGGGAGCAAAAGAAAAAAAGAGGAATCAAAAATGATTTCTAGTAGTAGATCCAGTACTTCAACACAGTACTGGATGGAGATCACAGCCAGGGCAATAAGGCAAGAAAAAGAAAATAAAAGCATGCAGATAGAAAGGAAGAAATAAACCTGTCTCTGTGTGCTGGGACACAATCATCTATATAGAAAATTCCAAGAATCTACACAAAGGTTACAAAAAGGGTCAAAGTATACAAAATCAATACACAGGAATCAATTGTTGGTCTATATACCAGAAATGAACAATTGAAAATTAAAATGTTGGGAGACCATCACAATGTTGGTTCAGCAGCTGAGTGCCTCCCTTCAGTCCAGGGAGTGATCCTAGATTCTCGAGATCAAGTCCCACATCGGGCGCCCTGCATGGAGTCTGCTTCTCTCTCTGCCTGTGTCTCTGCCTCTCTCTCTCTGTCTGTCATGAATAAATAAATAAAATATTTTTTTTAAAGTAAAATGTTAAAGAAGCCATTTATAATAGCACCAACATGTCATAAATCTAGCAAAGCATTGCAAAATCTGTATGCTAAAAACTATAAAAACTGAAGGAAAAATCAAATATAACTTAAGTCAATGGAGAGATGTACTGTGTTCATATATTGGAAGAATATTAAGATATAAATTTTCCCCAAATTGATCTATAGATTCAGCAAAATCCCTATCAAAATCCTAGCAAAATTTTATAGAAACTACCAAGCTGGTTCTAAACTTTATATGGAAAAATGAAGAAAAGAGAAAAGCCAAAACAATTTTGAAAAAAGGTAGAGTTGGATAAATCACAGTATCTCATGTTAGGACTTTCTATAAAGCTAGAGTAATCAAGACATTTGTTATTGGCAAAAGGATAAACACAGAGATCAACAGAACAGAATTGTGTCCAGCAATAGACTCCTACATACATGGTCAATTGATTTTTGACAAGAGTGCAAAGGCAATCCAATGAAGAAAGGATAACTTGATAAATAGTGCTGGACCAATTGTACACCCATAAGCCTAGAAAAAAAGAAAATTGATCCATACCTTGTGCCATAAATATAAAAATGAACACAAAATAGATCATGATCTCCTAAGATGGCTAGAAAAAACAAAGGGTGAATCTTAGGTTAGGAAAAGACTTCACAGATGTGACACCAAAAGCATCATCCATAAAAGGAAAAATTGATAAATTGTACTTCCACAAGATTAAAACCTTCTGCTCTTTGAAAGACACTGTTAAGAAATGAAAGGGCCAGCCGCAGGTTGGGAGAACAATATTCATAAAGCACAAATCTGCTAAAGAACATATAAAAAAACCTAGAGGACTCTCAAAACTCAGAAATTAGAAAAAAAATGACCCAATTTTAAAACGGATAGAAATTTTAAAAGTTCACTCCATCAAAGACGATCCGTGGATGGAAGTGTGCACACACACACACACACACACACACACGCACAACACTGAAAGGTGTCGGATATTATTATTAGTCATCAGGGAAATGTAAATTAAAACTACAAGATAGCATCACGAACCTATTGGAATGGCTAAAAACTATTTTAAAAAGGCAATACCTCTGGCTAAGAAGTTTGCAGAGCAACTGCAACTCTCAAAGATTGCTGATGGGAATGCAAAATGATATAGTGACTTTGGAAAACAGTTTGGCACTTTCTCATCAAGTTAAACATAGCATGTCTGATGCACCAGTCCTCTCACTCCTAAGCATTTCCCCCAGGAACAATGAAAAGTCAGGTTCACACCAAAACCTATTGGCGAATGTTTGCAGCAGCTTTATTTAGAATTGTCCAAAAAAAATGGAAACCACCCAGACGTCCTCCGATGAGGTGAATGGATAAACAAACTATGGTATATCCACACAAAGGAATACTACTCTGCAATAAAAACAAACATCTTTTTTTTTTTTAAAACAAACATCTTACTGATGCATATACCCACAAGGATAAATCTCACATGCATCAAGGTAAGGAAGCCAGACGCAAAAGGCTGCATAATGTTTGAATCCATTTATACTACTTTCTAGAAAAGACAAAGATGTAAGGAAAGAAAACATATCAGTAACATCCCAGGAGCTGAGGATAAGGGAAGTGCTTGATAAAGGAGCTTCGGAAACTTGGTGGCGGGGAATGGGAGGCAAGATGATGGAAATGTTCTGGATCTTGGTTGTGGTGATAGCCACGTGATTATACGGGATTGCCACAACTCATCAAGTTGTACCCTTGGAAGGGTGAACTTTCCTGCATTGAAATTATACCTCGATAGGCCTAACTTGTCTAGGTTTGATGTCTAGGTTTCTAGATCATCTCAATCAAATTCAAGGAAGGAAGGATGGAAGGAAGGAAGGAAGGAAGGAAGGAAGGAAGGAAGGAAGGAAGGAAGGAAGGAAAAAGGAGGGAAGGAAGGAAGGAAGGAAGGAAGGAAGGAAGGAAAGGAGGGAGGGGCTGGATAAACACATGGAAGGATCCTTGGATGTGTGGCGGCTGGCAGACTAGCTCACTGAGCAGCTGGACAGACAGACGGACCATCCCCGGAGTGTAGAGGACAGGAGGCTACAGAGGACAAGCAGTGGGTGCAATGGCAAGAGCACCCTCCTGGACCCAGAGTCCTACCGTTTGGGTTCCAGCCCAGGCATGCAACCTGCACCAATCCCTCTCTCACTCGCGTGCAAATGGGAAGAACAACCATGCTCTCCCATCTGACCGCACTTGTTCACTTAACAAGCATTCGTTCAGTCCCAGCTCTGGGCCAGGCGCCCTGCTAAGTGCTTTCCCCAGATCCATCCATGTAACGCACGCGACACTTTCACATCCCCGTTTCCCAGAGGAGGGACAGAGGTGGCTTGCCAAGGTTACCCAGGGAGCAAGCGGCAGGGCTCTCGACTCTCTCCCCCAGCCTCACCCAGACACGGGGGTCACTACACTCACTGATTCTGGGTTGAATCAGATGAAACTGCTGGTATTTAGCCTCTTCTGACTTACGAAAGGGGCATTTGGATCTGGCTTCAACCTAACAATAGTGCTATTAGTTACCCCTACTTCGTGAGTACGTCCTGTGAGCGAACAGTACCCCTAGCACTTTGCCTGTATTATCTTACTTAATGTTCTCAAGGAATGCTCTGAGTATATGGATTCCCGACTTGCAGGTGAGGAGACTGAGGCCTTGAGAGGCGAGCCTCCCCTACACGGTCCACCAGTAACCGGCGGAACTGAGCTGAATTCCCTCTGTGATTTCAGAGCACAGAGCACGTCTGTTCCCTGCTGAGGAAGAGCCAGATGCTGAGCCAGGTGCTCGCTTCCCATTCAGCCCATTGCACCCACTGGCAGCCCTAGGATCTCCCCTTAGTCCTTCCAACCTTCCTACCCAGGCCCCAAACCCCACAGGCCTGGACAGATAAAGAAGAGAGACGAGTGAGCAGGACATTTCTGAATTCTTTGTCCCTGATTTGTCCCTGACTCTGGTTCACGGTCCAAGAGGGCCAGGACTGTTGTCTCCGTCCTTCCACTCCCCACACCACCTTCCGGGTTGTCTCCACCACTTCCTCCAGTCTGTAGCCCCCGTGAGGGCAGCCCCCCATGGCCTCCCAGCTGTGCTGGGTTTAGGCACCCAGGCAACCCCGTTCCTACAGTTCTGGCCCCCGCCCCTGCCCCTGGCCGCTCCCCAGCCCAGCTTTGGATGACAGGAAGGCAGCCTTGGTTGGTGCCTGCCAAGTTCTTGTTCCTCGGCCAGTGCTCAGCTGGGGTCTCAGGGACTCAGACCCCCCACATGCAAGGCTGACCTCTGCTCCCGGCTTCTCGAGGCCTGAGCCCCGGCCCAACTGAGCTGCTGCCCCGACTCAGAGCTAGAGGAAATGGCTATTGCTGCCATGGCAACAGGGCTCTGTACTGTCTGGCCAGAACAAAGAGGGTTTTCTTGTCCCTCCTGGGGTCCCAGGATGGGAGAGTGACTGCTATGGGGTAGACGCTGGGAGAAGGCTCCGTGGTGTCCCACTAGCCCCTGGCCCAGCATGCTGCGAGCTTGGGATGGCTGAGAAGGGCCCGCTCCCTCCCAGCCACTTTGGAGGCTCAGAGGCTGGGAAAGAGAAGTCTCTGGTCAGCAGCTTTCTCCGGCAGTGGACCTCCAAGTAGCATTTTCCATCTGGAGCCTGGGGAGGTCCCCTGAGGTCAATATGTGAAAGAGCATGCAGAGGTTGTAGAATGCGCAGCCTCTTCCTCCACTCCAGGGGACCGGACATGTGTGTGCTTGAACCTGGCCCGTTCCACACTCAACATTCAGAGGGGCAGGGACTCGCCCAAGGTCACACAGCCGACTTTTATCAGCCTGGAAGTGGCAATTATTTTGGATTCGGTCCAGTTCCCCCCGCCCCCCCAAATCAAGCACCACCACCATCTCCTGCCAGGCACCGATGCCTGTGACTCAGCCTCAGTGTCCTCCCTTCAAGTGCCAGAGTAACCAACTGGTCCCTAGGCACTGTTCTGACACCAAAGGTCCCCGAGAGGCTGACGCTGCTAGATTTGTAGCCAAGCGATGATCTCTGAGCATCAAGCAAAGGCCCAGCTTTGGAAGGTCATCGAAGCTAGAAAGCAGCGACTCCCGAGGGCAGGATAGCCAAGAAGTTCTTAGGTACAAAAGAACCACTGAGGCAGAGGGATCAAAGACGTAAGTCAAGCTTAGTGTAAGATCCAGAAGTGAGGGTGGAAGGTCCACAGGCCTGGCAGGAGTCAGCCAGCCTGAGCTGAGAGCCTCCGGGGTCTGAGGCTGGCTCCTGCCCCTGCTTGGGTCCTTACCTGGCTGCACCACACCCCACCCCCATCCCAGGCCCCCTGATGAGCAGCTCGCCTTCCTTTTGGCACCAGTCGAGAGCGCTCTGCAGGGAACCCCTGTAAGAGTCGAATCTCAAATCTCGAATGCATGGCCAGGAATTGATCCTCTTCTGTGATGTTGCTCTGTTGTTTCTAAGTAAACTGCACAGTGAGGAGCTCTCCCGCACTCTCGTGAAAGCTGCCGACCGCTGCGAAACAGGGGAGCCTGGTTCCTGTCGCATCTTGTGCAGGCTGGGGTCCCGGCAGCCGTCGCACGCTTGCTTAGTGACTCTGGACAAGACATTTCCTCTCCCAGCCTCACTTGACTCATCTGTTCAACGAGAGGGTGAAGCCAGGAGACCCCTTAACTACTTCCCGACTCTGAAATTCTATTTTATTGGCCGTTAAAATTTAAATGATTTGAGTTTGTTTGGGGACCGGTGTGGTGACATTTAGCTGGGCCGTCTGGAATAACCGTTAGAGGCCTGAGATTTAGGACAGAAGAGAGAAAAAAAAAATATATATATATATATATATGTATATATATTCCACTATATATATTCTCCAGGGCTCTTCTGTAGGAGACACCGGTGCACTGGCTGTGAAGTCTGAGTTCATATCCCGATTCCAAGATTTCTGGAGCGCCTGAGCGTGGGTGGATCACTTTCTGAACCTCTTTGGGCCTCAGTTTCCTTGTCTCCTAGAACGCAGCTGATAATAGCACCTATGTCACGGGGCGATCGTGTTTTCAATTCGGTATATAAAGTCCTTAGCACAATGTTTGGTGGGTAGCAAACACTCGACAACATGTTGAATAATTAGGGAGGGAGGGAGCAGGGTGGGGTGGGGTTGCTTGGCTTCTAACCCCCAGCACCTGCACCTGCAGCTCAGGGAGGCGGGCTTGGAGGGGAGCACTGGGGAGTCTAACTCCCCTTCCAGGGATCCCTGGACTGAAGCTACCCTCTGCGGGTTTTGCCTGCAGTCACAACCCCCAGCCCCTCAGCCGGCCTCCTCCCTTTCCTCGCCCTGCTTCCCCTGTCCCTTACCCAATGCTCAGGCCTGGTTTGGATTTTCCTTCCCAGGACTCGGGGGCTCGAGGGGCACCCTCTGGGTGTGGATCCAGGGCAGCGCATGCAGGGAGCGTCCCAGAAGCAGGACCCAGCAGGGAGGAGGTGGGTGGGTGGACTGTGTGGGGCCAAAGGCACAGAAGTCCAAGGAGAGAAAAGGAAGCCCTTCTCTCTGAGGGCTGTTTATCACCCCGTGGGTGGGCCACATCCCATGACCCCCGGGGGCGGCCACCTGACCCAGGCTGGGCAAACACAGTCACTCCTTTGAAAATTGGGACCTGGGGGTGGGGGCCAGCCAGTTCGTTTCTTCACGTGTCTGGAACTGTATCAGGAGAAAAGAGACATCAGACAGGGGCCCAGAGGGGTGAGCGGCCAGGGCCAGGGCACAGAGTAAGCGGAGGCCCAGGCAACAAGTCACACAGCCTCAACCCACGGAGAGTGGACCCAGGGCAGGACCCCGAGCCCAGGAGGGAGGGAAGAGCAGCAGAGAAAGAGGCCTGCAGGGACACAGGGACGGGGCCAAGTGTCTGTAAAGACGCTGAGGAGAACAAAAGCAAAAGGGAAAAATTAAATTTCCTTGCAGCATGTAGTTCATTGACAAGTCCTCGGACAGACAGGCGGGGTGACCTTCCTCTAGGAGTTTAGCTGCCCCGACGTCGAGACTTTGCTAAGGGCAAAAGGCAATCTTGGCTTAACATTACCCTGACCTCCTGGAGCCTGTAAGCCTCCTCTAACATATAAAAATTCCTTTGGAAACTTCCTTTATCTCTGCCCGGCAAGATATATGTTAGCAATCCCGCTCAAGCACACAGCCCCCCGATATACATCTGAAGGGTCTCATGACTCAGGTTTTACTAGACGGGAGTAAATGACCTTTTCCTAACAGCAGCCAGCCCCTCAAGGTCCTGGAAACCTTGCTTCCAAATTCCTTAGGGACGAATGCTGTCCCCAACCCCCTCCCAGCTTCAAAGGACATAACCAGCCACGCCTCACAATCACAGGTCCCGTCCCTGGGGCTTTAATAAAATTCCCTTTTCTGGCACCGAAGAACGCCTCAAGAATTCTTTCTTTGCTCTAAACCCCAACACAGTAGGGGTTCACATCAGTAGGACTGGGAGAAAGTACATGGCTTGTCCAAGAGCCAGGGGACTAGGGCTGGGACACAAGGGTTGCTCGGGAGGACTGGCAACCAAGAATTCTTTCTTTGCTCCAAACCCCAATGTTTTTACATCAGTAGGACTGGGAGAAAGTGCATGGCTTGTCCAAGAGCCAGGGGACTCGGGCTGGGACACGAGGGTTGCTCAGGAGGACCAGGGTACAGAGCACAAGGGCTAGAGCCCGACCTCTGGGTCCCCAACAGGCCCCCTCCGGGGGCCGAACCCAGAGCCAGGCTGCCTGTGAGCGGGGCCAGGGCAGCCCCTCGTGAGGAGCGCCCCGTCTGGGGACAGTGCCCGGCCTCCCGGCTCGGGCTGCCTCCTGGGCCCTCCAGGGCCCTCCGCCCAACAGCCTGGAATTACCCTGCCATTAGTGGTGATCCATCCCTTCTGAGCGCCGTGCCATTTCATCACGCCATCTCGGCTCCCGGCATTAGGAGATAACTGCGCTCACAACATATGTCATTACTCATTAAGGGACTTTTTCTGGATTATGGCTGGGGCTTAATGACTTGTTAAAGATGTTTAACACTTACAATTTTGTTTTTAATTTAGGAAGCAGCATGATCAAACTGCGCCCTGAGACCCTCTCCTCGATTTGGTGAAATCTGGAGATGGGCCGGCTCCGAGGCTGGCTGTGCAGGGGAGGCGATCTTAAATTGAATTGCAGCCCTCGGAGGGGTGTTTGCCCCGACAGCGGCTGCCAGGATCTGACATGTTAATGGGGCTGAGGAAACAATGGGTTTCAGAGGTAATTGCTGAAGCAATGACTTCCAGGCAACATTTGACTTGAAGAAGAAGCTTGCGGCTGCCGGGAGGGGCCGGGCCGGGGCTCGGCTGCGGGCCTGGCTCCCGGTTCCAGCCAGGTCTGCTTACCTGCGGAGCTCAGGTGGGGCGGCCGCAGGTGCAGCGCTGACGTCTTCCTCTCCCCACGGCTTTCCGTCCTGCCCTGCACACCGTCTACACTGGCAGTTGTTTCTCAGCCCCCTCTCCGAGCCCCACACCTCTCCCCCTCTTTCCCTCCCCCATCCCCCCACTCCGACCCACACCCTCAGCCTGGCAAAGGAATTGGAAGATTAAGCACCCCATCAGAAGAAGGGCCCTGGAGTGAGCAGGGGCGGAGGCCACACTTGCCCAGGCTGTGCGGGGGCCAGCTCTGGGGTTTGGGGCAAGCGGCGGCGTCTCCCAAGGCCTCAGTGGCCTCCCCTGTAGGACTCCTTAGATTTGTCGTCAGGCTTCAGGGGGTCACTCCAGTAAAACGCTGGGCTCTAGATCTGGGCCAGGACATACACAGCAGGTGACAGCAATAGCCAACCCTCAGTGGGCGCCTGCTGGCTCCCAAGTCCCTTCTAAGAACTTCGTAGGCATTAACTCGTTGACTCCACCCGCCAGCTCTCTGAGGTGGGAAGTAGTGTGTTCTCTTTGTGGATGAGAAACTGAGGCCCCAAGAGTTGAAGTCATGGAGCCGGAATCCAAACGTAGGCCCCTGACTCCCCCGATCTCAGCCAGCACATTATTGGTACAGCCAGTCACTGCTTCCTGGCTAAGGGGCTCTGAGCAAGCCAGTTCATTTGTCTACACTTTGGGGCCATGATCACACCATGAGCTGCGCTTCTTCTCTGATTGAGACGAGCAATCTAAGGTCCCTCAAGCCCTTCTGTTCATTAGGAAGAAATTTGGGGAATCACAGAAGAGATCTTAGCAAATGGGCAGCTGGAAATAGGTGCGGGGTGCCTCATGGGCAGGAGCGAGCTTAACTTCAGCCTGGGACGAAGAGGTGGGAACGAGGAACAGGCCTGAGCCTGGCTCCTTGGAAAGAACGTGCCAGACTCAAGCTCAGAGAAGCAGACTGGAGTGGGATGGAGGCCTGAAGCGGCAGTCGCAGGACTGGCGGAAAGGTTCATTAAATCCTTCATGTATGCATGCGTGCATTCAATAAATATTCACCCGAGCGCCTCCTCGGCATGTGGCTGTGTACTGGGCAACCGTAGAGAGACAGATGTCCCCGCGCTCCCGGAGCTCACAGCCACCATCACCCGGTGCCTACCAAGTGCCAAACTCCGCCTCAGCTCTCTTCAGCCTCGTCCTCAGCCTGCCAGAGGCCTGGGATCTTGTCGCAGTGCCCACGGATTTCACTGCTCAGGGGCCCCCAGCCTCTCCCACAAAGGGAGGGGGCGCCTCTCCTCCAGCGGGGCTCCCGGCCCAAGGCCAAAGGAAGCAGGCCACTCGGGTGGCTTGCGCCTTAGCTGCCCTGAGCTGTTCTGGGGAGGCGACCCAGAGGTGGGCAAGCCCCATCCACCGAGGACCGGGGCCCACCGGGGGTCACGGCCCAGCGCCCTGCCATGCGAGCCGCCAGCCCACCGATGGCTCAGCCTGTCCTTGGTGAGTCCGGCTGAGCTCTCCCCGCGCCTCAAAACGAAACCTCCTATTGAGAGAGTCGTGGCCCGTGTCCTGGTGCGGCCCCAAAGCCCCCTGCACAGCAGCCCCACCAGAGGGCAACCCAGTGACAGGGAGAGTACGGCGCCCCCATGCGGTGCAGGGGCAGAGAAGGTCCCAGGGCCATGACCCATGCTCCCCGCTCCGGAACTTCCGAGGAAGAGCATCCCCCGGTGACCGAAAATGACTATGGGGACCCCCAACAGGAAGGGGGGCTTCCTGAAGCAACAGGCAGGGCTGTTCCCATCAGTACTGTCACCTCTTCAGGCACGCTGTTCCACGATACACACACACGTCCACACACGCACACAGACACACGCACAGAGACATACACACATATACACACGTGCATATAACCACACAGAGACATGCACGCACAGATACACACATGCACACACACGCAGATACACACATGCACACGCACACACAGATACACAAAGAGACACACACATAGCCACACAGAGACATATGCACATATACACACGTGCACATAACCACACAGAGACACGCACATGTAGATACACACATGCACACATGCAGATACACACATGTACATGCACACACATAGCCACACAGAGACATACGCACAAATACACATGTGCATATAACCACAGAAACCTGCACACGCAGATACACACATGCACACGCACACACATAGACACACACATAGCCACACAGAGACATACACACATATACACACGTGCATATAACTACACAGAGACATGCACGTGCAGATACACACATGCACACTCACACATAGCCACATAGACACGCACGCACAAGCACACACCGACACAGGCACACGCAGATACACATATGCACACACACACATAGACACACACATAACCACACAGAGACAAATGCACATATACACACGTGCACATAACCACACAGAGACATGCACACGCAGATACACACATGCACACACACATACACACCAACAGACACAGATGTACACCTGCAGACACACACACACACACACACAGACACGCACACATACAAAGGAGACCAAATGCACAAGCTCAACCTCCAGGCCTCTGTCTGTCTTCTCTTTCCTCCCACAGGGCTTCACCACCCCTCAAACCACTCATCCAGAACCTCCAGCCACAACTCAGTGGTGCTTCCTCCTTGAAGCCTTCCCAGCTCCTCCCTCCTCTGGGTTTTCATAGGACTTTGCACCAACATCTGCTGTAGGATGTGGCCACTGGCTCCCAAGCATGCCCCTCCCACAAAACCAAAGCTCTTTGAGGTCGGAGCTCTTACACCCCTTTCGTTTTTGCATCCCAAGCACCAAGCACGAGGTAGGGCATCGCAAGTATTCAAAAAGATTTAGAGAAGGAGGAGGGAGGAAGGATGGATGGAAGGGAAGGAGGGACAAAAGGAGAAAGAGGGAAGGGGAGGGGAGGGATGAGAAGGGAAGAGAAACATAAGCAGCCAGTTGTAGCCATCTCCCGCTGTGGACGTCTACCTGCCACTCGCTCAAGATACAGTAATAACCCAACTAAATTCTTTATTTTCGGAGAGGGAAGGAAGAGCCAGACACACTCGTCACTATTCATGGCTCTGGCTCTAGTTCACGGGTGACTCCTGTTCAGCCACTCACGGTTTTGCCTAGGTTTTTTTTTATTTTATTTTACTCTCCATCCTGATGGAAGAAGAAGAGTGGTTATGGCTTCTGCTTCGCTAGTGTGTTGCATGCGTTGCAATTTAGAGGGAAAAAGTTTATTTAAACTTGCCATGTTACCACAATAATGTACACTCCAAGAAAAACAGTGCCTTCATTATGCACACCTTCATTAGGAAGCCGTCAGCACCGCAGTCGCGAGCTTCCTGATAAGAGTAGATTGTTCTCAAATATATCTTACTGCTCTTTCCCAGTCCTTCCTTCCTAAGCGTTAAAATCACCTGTTTCACTATTTATGAAGCAAATTTCTTCTTTCATTCTATTGCTTTTCCCACCCTTACAGATTTTTTTTTCCCTGCTCCTGGAATCCACAGGGCAGGTGTGGGCCTGGGCTCCCCCCACATCCTGGTCAAATGCTATGCTTATGGCCAGAGGGACCCAGAAACCTCCTGGGGGAGTCCCCCCTCCCCGAGCCTGTGATGGAACAGGGATGAGGTTCCAGGGGAAGGGCTTCAAGGCCCCAACACTGCCTTCCCTCCCAACACCACTGTCCCTGCCCCCCCAAGAAAGCCAAAGGCACCAAAACAGTGGTGTCTGAAATGAGGCAGAGACTTGAGAGAGAAGCCAGCACACTCACGAGAGCCAAGGAGGGATGTTGTGCCTGCACCAGTGTGGGGTTTAAACACAGTAATTAATCCCCAAAGTCACCCACTTCTACAGATGAAGGAGCCAAGGCTCGTAGAGGTTGAGAAACAATAATCATTCAATAAATAGATTTGGATGCCCACAGTGGACGGACACTGGGGATGTTCAGGGAGCAAAGCAGGCAGACAGACTTCCGTTTGGACAGAGCAGATGTTCTGGCTGGAGGGGCAATAGAATAATAAACACAAGCGTACGTAGAACAAAGAGCAAGTCAGAAGGGAGATAAGGCATACGCAAGGTAAGAAGGGATGGGAACACCTGCCATGAGGTCAGGGGAGAGGGTGCTTAAGATAGGATGGCCAGGGTAGACCTCACCCTAAAGGTGACACGGCATAGGTAAGTGTGTCAGCCCCGTGGCTATCTCAGGAAGTGTTGGAGACAATGGGGCACAAAGGGCAAATGCCCTGTGGTTGACGTGGTGAGTGAAGGGAAAAGCCTCTAGAAAGGGGGTCACAAGGCCAAGGGGATATACCCATCATGAGGATGCCGGATCGTAGGGGCCTTCGAGCCATCATAGACCTTGGCTTTTGCTCTGAGCAAAACAGGGGAGCCCCTGCAAGCCTCTGAGCCCAGGAAAATGACGTGAGTTGTATTTTACAGGATCTCTCTGGCTGCTGAACTACACCCCAGAGGGCAAAAATGGAAGAAGTGCGCTTCATTAAGAAGGCAGTTGGAATAATCCAAGTGAGATAGGACAGTGGCTTGGACCAGGGTGCCCCCCGCCGATACCTCAAGGCAGGGAAGAGGACTGTTCCAGGCAGTAGACATGGTGGGAAGCGGTCAGATCCTGGATGTTTGTGGAAGGAAGAGGCCGTGAAGCTTCCCAATTGAGCAGATATGGCAGGTGAGGGAAAGAGGGGGGTAAGGAGGCCTCCGGGTCTCTGTGACCCAAGCAACCAAAGCATTTGGCGTTCATTTGAGACGTCATTAGGCCTCATTAGGCCCAAGAGATTTGACGGGCCTGAGGTTGGAGGGGGCTCTGGGACGGAGGGGTGCATTTGCAGGGTGTGAGCCCAAGACGGCATTTAACACCACGAGGCTGGATGAGATCATGGGGGGTTGGGGTAAACAGAAGCACCAGGAGGAGCCAGGGCCGTGGCACTACACGTTCAAAGGCTGGACAGGTGAGAGTGAGGCAGCCGAAAGCCCCAGGCGGGTGGCCAGTGAGGAAGGAGTGGCTGTGAGCACTGTGCTGTCCAGGAAGCCAAGCGGCAGGGAGGGGTTCAAGGAGGAGGCGGTGGTCGGCTCTGTCCTGTGCTGTGAGGCCCAGTAAGGGGGGACCAGAAAGTGCCTGCAGGGTTGAACCAGGTGCTCAGGGTCATCCAGCCGGGCCGCCCTCCTCTGCTCCACAATCTGACTGTAGCGTGTGTTGGTCTCATAGACCTTCGTCTTCATGGCTGGAGAGGGGTCTGGACATTTTAGCCAGACCCCCAGGGGGCAGTTTAACATAAAGAGCAGACTTGGGGATCAGAGGTGGGACCTCGGGCAGGTCACTCCAACTCTCTGAGCCTTGATCTCTTCCTCGGGAAGCAGGGACAACCGTCCCTACCTCTCGAGAGTGGGTGGGACAGACTCACAGCCAACAGGAATGGCTGGCGGAGACTGGGGCATCCTCCCTTTGAGAAACGAGGAGGCCTCACTTGCGGGGAGTGGGCTCGCCATGAGGTGTTCCTTGGGGGCCTGTTGGGAGCAAGGCCTACAGTGCGGAGGCTGGAGGGCAGTAGCAGGCCAGACCCAGAGGGATGTCTGGAGGGATGTCTAGACCGTGGACAGGCCCTGCTGGGATTTCTGTTCAGAACCCCGGCTGGACTGTCGCTTTACGGAATGGGGCACTGGTGGCACGAGTGTGCATTCCCTGGAAGGGTCAGAGGCAGAGCAGGGCTTGGGGTCTTGCCCCCCAGAAACACACTGAGCCTCACCACCCCCCCTGCTGGGTTATCTGGGGCTGTGAGTTGGTGGCCGGTCTCCAGGGAGCAACAGTAAGGGCATCTATCCTGCCCCAGTGCTGTGTATAGGGATGGGTGAAGATGTGTGTGTGAGTGGTGTTCTTGCATGTGTGCTTTTACAAGTGTGGGGCATACAGAGCATGGCAGCTCACACATGTGACTGTTCATGGGCACTCCCGGGTGTGCATGTGCCCTCAGGTGAGCCCGCCTGTGCGCTCTGCTGCACTGTATCAGCCGCTCCTTGCACAAGTAAAAGAAGTGACGGGCAGAGGCTAGAGGTCTGGGGGCAGCAGCCAGCCCAGGAGCCAAGCAATGTCCTAGGAGAAGTACTCGAGGGCTCCATAGCCACGTTCTCTCCTACGTCACACACGGGAATGGGGCTGCCACCTTCCCTGGCCTGACGTCACGTCGCCCCTGCACAGCCGTTGGCAGGAGGCTCCCAACCTGGTTTCTGGGGCCAAGTCCCAGGAAGCCCGTCTCTGCCTCGACCTGGTGGTGGCTTCTCATTCTTCACACTGAGGACAGAGTTCCGAGGAGTGGGAAACCCTGGGCCACACCCAGATGCCAACCGAGGCCACCAAGCAGGGACTCTATCCCGTCCCGACGAGCCTGGAGCTCTGTGCTTCTCTCTGCAATAAACCAGACTCCCAACTCCCCACCTTCTGCCCTTGGAAATGAATCATTTAAGATTCCTCTTTCATTCTGGAGCCTCTCAAACAGCCTCATGAGCTGTGAGCATGTCTCCCAAGGTAGAATTTAAGGCAGCTGCAAAATGCCTCGATATTTTCAGCGGCCTTATTGTGCTTAAACTCGTTAGAGAGGCCATGGAGTTAATTAGTATATAGATTTTCCCATAGAAAGCTAATTTTCAGAATGATTTGCAGCCACTGGGTCTGTAACAGACTGCAATCTATTTTCTTCCCAACTTTTTTCTTCCCCAGAGAGAAGCCCAAATTGCAGTGACCAGGTGATTCCTGTACCTCAGTCCCGGCCCGCCCCTCCAGGGGTCCAGAGCCCCCAATGGCTGGCAGCTCGCCCACAATCCTGTCCAACTCACTGGCTCTCGGCCAGTCGCCTCCACTTCCACGAGCGCCTGCGCTGGCTGGCCAAGGGGTGCAGCGCCGGCGGGCTGAGGGGTCCTTGCAACGGCACACGGTGCAGGGTTTAAGTGCACGAGCCTGGGGCCAGACATACCTGGGACAACCCAGGCTCCGATCTTCTGGAAGGTTATTTAAACTCTCTACATTTCACGTCCCTCGTTGGTAGAATCAAGATTAGTAGATCATTACTTCGTAAGGATTATTAGGAGTCACAACATTGGGATTATAAGGATGGTTAGTAACGTTGATCTTGAAAAAGGCAACATTTAGGGGTGTCCCCAGTGTCCTAGGCCCTGTGCTTCAAGTACCTTATATCGTCTCATTAAATTCTTATTATCTCCTTATTTCACGGGGGGGAAACTGAGGCTCGGAGGGGTTAAGTAACTTGCCCAAAGTCCCACAGCTAGCTGGTGACGCACAGGGCTTTGAATCTAGGGCTGCCTGAGTCCAGAGCCAAAAACAGGTGAAATAACTCATGCAAATGGCAGCTCTATGATTGTTATTACTACTATGAATGCAGTCACTCCTGCTACTTTTTCCCCAGGACCTGAGCCCCTCCGTTACATTTCCCAGCACTGAGATTCTGCGTTCTGGGCAGAAAAGTAAGAGAATCCAAGTCTCAGGGCTGAAAAGTCCCTCAGACTGTGGGATCCATCCCTCCCTCACTGGCCAGGTGGGGAAGTTGAGGCCCAGAGAAGTTAACGGACCTACCAAAGTCACCCATGCTGAGCAGTTTGGGGCCCACGACGGCGGACCGCTGGCCAGTCCCTTTTCCCCTGCAGAGAGCCTGCTGCTTTTCCATATCAGGCCTCAGAGCTCCTCAGAGGGCCCCTCAAAATGTGAAGGCAGGGGATGAGCTGACACCTGACAGCCTGGTGATGGTTTGGATGGTTTCTGAAGCCCTCTGCTGAGTGAAGGCAATATTAGTCATCAGAGATCGGTGCGCGTCGGAGAATCCTTGTCAGAAAATGTGATGACTTAGTGGACTGAAAATGTATTTCCCTGCCTTATCACACATCTGGAGTTCCAGCAGAGCAGCCCCTGGGCTGGGGAGACAGTCGGCCTCAAGAATTTGCACAGATATTGGTGTTTATCAGAAGAAGTCCAAATGGAGGCTGAGCCGCGAGGGTGACGGGGAGTAATAGCTTGAGAACATGCCGATGGTGATAAGGAAACAGTATCTGCTCATTACCCTGGGGACCTCTCCCACCGCCTCAAACCCACAGCCCTGCCTGCTCCTGGCTTTAGGGGCTGATTATATTCGCTCTTTTGACCAGTGGCAAAGGAAGAGAAAATACATTTTCGTTGACTAGGGAAAAGCCAACAGATTTCCCAGAAATGGGCCTTCTATCCCATTGCAATTCCACTCAGCAATACTTACAGAGCACCTGAGAGCCAGGCCCCCCACTCCTACTGGGAGCTAAGCTCTGTGAATGCCTGCTTTGTGCCATGCCTTGGAGGGGGGAGTCACCAGCACACACTGCGACGTATGCCAGGTGGGCACCTGGTGGGTCACAGACCATGGGATGGCTGGGCTTCCATGGTGTCCCACGTTCCCATGCCATCAGTGCCAAGTGCTGGGCCTTAAAGCTCAATCTGGGATCATCCCTGTCTATAGGGCATTTACAGCTTGGGGTAAAAAGACATATGACCCAGTTGCTAAAATGCCCTCTGGGCCAGCTCTTACGGGTTGCCTTACAAAGGGACCTAGACAGGTGAGAGATCACTCTGTATGGGGTCCGGGGTGGGGATGGCCTCCTGAGAAAGGCTGCCTTTGAGGCAGGCCTCAAAGGAGGAGTTGGAGTTTGCCAGACAAACAAGGCAAGAGCATTCCAGGAAGAGGAACAACTTGAAGCAATATAGGGAAGCATGACCATGCAGAACATTTTTGGGGACACCAGTAAGTTGGCCAATGCTGGGGCAGGGGTGGGGGGTGGCAGTGAGGAGACAGCAGGAGATAAAGCTTCGCCAGGAGGCTAGAGCCATCTAGTGAGCGGTCATCCCTGCTCTGAGGAGCAGAATAGGTCTGCAGAGGAGCTGTAGAGGGTAGGTTTCGGGGCCCCCACCCACATTCCAGCAGGATGAGCTCCACCTTTCTTTCTTTCCTATATTGGATATCTGCATAAGAGTCCACTTGAAAATGGGATTTGACAGGTGAGAAGAAGGAAGGGAAGATGAGAGAAGAAAGAACGGAAGGGACAGAGGATGGGAGAGAGAGGAACAAATAGCATTAGGTCCAAACTCCATAGGATGTAACAATAAGGAGTCTGAGCCCTGAGAGGTTAACAGACAACCATGGGGTCATATAGGGAATTTATGGCCAAGCTGGGAGCAGAATCCCAGTCTGCCAGCTTCCAGACACTGTTTCTCCATTTGGCCTTGAGGCTGCACACGAGTGGAACCCCAAGATCAGCTTCTACTAGCCTGAGTGCCCCACAGCCCAATGGATGCAACAGGGACCGCCCCTCCCAAGTCCCAGAAGGCACTAAGCCAATGGACAAAATGTTTCCCACTTGCAACATTTCTTCCATGAAAGAGTCTGAAGCCTTTGTCTGGGCATGCCTCTGCTCTGAGGTGGGCCTGGTGAAGATGGCATCCTGACGAGCAGTGGGCTCAGCTGTCCTGGTGTCTGGAAGAGTGACTCCCAGCTCCTCTCTCATTTTTAGATGAGGAATCTGAGACCCAGGGGGAAGGGGCATCATAGTCTAGGTCCCACAGTGGGCAGCATGGAGCCAAGCCTTGACGCCAGGTCTGTGGGCCTGCCCAGGTGTCTGCAACTGCCAAGTCTGAGGAGGCACTGAGGAAGCCTATGCAATGCCAGCAATGATGACAGTAAATATGTCTCGCTTTGTTTGCTCAGCACAGTGTGCAGTGAGCCTTGGGTGCGTACTGTCTTAACACAACCGGGCCTCACCTACACTCATCACCTCTCCAGGCAAGTCAGGATTGATCCCTCTCCAATCTGCTAGATTTTAAAGGGTTTGTTTAGTGTTTGTTTGGGGGAGAAATTGAGTCCTGCCTGATGAGGGAAGGATGGGACAGACGCTCGGCCTCTTCTGCTTTCTGTCACGTCCTCACTGTCCGAGCAATTCCGTTCTACCCCAAACTTGCACACTTCCACTTAGCAAAGCAAATGTCTTTAGCATTCAACTGACCCACTGTCCTTAGAAGGCAGGTTAGAAGCTGCCCATTTTCCCTTTGGCCTTCAGGGGGGAGGCTGCAAGGAGACATCGTATTCCCACCCTAAGCAGCTTCTGTTCAGCCATATCCAGGGTCCTCCCTGAGACAAGTTGTGACAAGCACAATTGTCCCCATCTTGGTGCATTTCCAGTGTTTTGGGTGCCCTAGGCTTGGCCAGTAGGAACTACCATAGCAAGGTGGATCAAACCCTGACCTCAGGAATGAACATTTAATTTACTACCTACTATGTGCTGGGCACTGGCCCGCAGCTTCCATATCAGTTGTTCCTTTAAACTTCCAACGGCCCCAAGATATAGGTATTGTCATCCTCATTTCACAGATGAAGAAACCAAGGCTTAGAGAGATGCTGTCACTTGTCTGAGGTCCCATAGCTCGGGACCTGGGTGTATTCCTAGCTCTGCATTTTCTTAGTCTGCCCTGCCCCAGGGGGTGGGATTCCTTTCTCCCTCCCGATATGGGCCCTACTTCCTGGACGATGCAAATGGGTTCTGCATGTATAGACTTGCCTTCGAATCCCTTTGGGATTCAGGAAACCAATCCTTTCTCCAAGGTCATTCAAGAACCCTAGGGTGGGAGTACAGACCTCACAACTGCAGGGTACGTGGGCTTTCTGGGGTCCTGCACCCTACAAACCCAGCTCCCTGTATGGCCTTTCCATTCCCAGAGGCTGGCTCCCTCACTTCCTGACTGCTATTGAGTTCTCCCAAGGGTTAAAAATGGGAACAAAATAATTTATTTCAAGATCTTCAAAAACAAATTCAAATTTTTTTTAATTATGTCAAATTAAGGCCATTAAAAGTTAAGCTGTGTACCGAGAGCATTTTCCTGGGAAAGGTGCTGTAACATCATTATTTCTCCCCAAAACGCACTTACTGTACATTTCTCAAAGCCATCAGCCTTGATTGAAGGCTAATGAAAAAGCTGTCCTGCGTCAGTTTATTTCTTGTATCCATTAAGAATAATTACGGCTGAACAATTTTTGATGCCTGTAACCTTCGAAAGCGTTGCTAATGGCATTATAAATTGCTCCTTGTCCAATGACTACAGCGAGATGCTTAATTCAAAGGCGCTCTGTCAACAGGACTGATTTGTGTGGCTAATGAGTGCGTTTAAAACAACAGCCTCAGCTCATGCATCCGAATGTCAATAAGAGGACGAGGTTCAATAAGGAGGCTTGTCCGTAATAATTAGCAGGGACAAGTGCTCTGGATCAGGCCCACTGTGGCTTTCACAGCCCTGTTCTCAAGACATCACCAGCATCCCTGGGGCCTGGACACAACTCTGCACTCTGGGGCTGGGGTTGGAGCCAGTGCCCAGAAGACCAAGGCAGGGGTCAGTGGCAGAGGGGGAGGTGTTGACCGGGAAGAGCGTTCAAGGTGATGCTAAGAAGACGACTAGTTACTATGAGTCAAGTGCTCCGTCACTGATTCTATATAAATTTATTGAGCACCTACTGTGTGCAGATGGTGAGAGATGAAGCTGCAGGGATTGGTAGAGGCCCTGAGAGTGAGAGGTGGGGGACTTGGGGTATGGGAGTAGGCAGATCAGAGGGATGGAAGCATTTGAGTAATGCAAGTCTCTCCCCAGTCTCAGAATGCCCTCTCTGTCCCCAGTCCTTAAGGTCTCAATGCCAATGCTGTCTCTCCCAGGAAGTCTGCCCTGATTTTTCCTTACTTTCCTGGCAGACTACAACCACCAGCTAGCATCAGGGCTGCACTTGTTAGCATCTCCTTGCTTCCTGCATGTTATATAGACACGCAGCTCCTTAAGAATAGAGACAGAGTGTCTTCATCCTTTCTTGGCCCAACCACAGATTTGGGCATATAGATGGCACTTACCCAGGGCTTGTTAACCATTCCATTTGCATCTTCCCAGCATTCCCACTGCTGCTGTTATTCCCATGGTTAGCTTTTACTGCACAAACATTAGGATAGGAGAAGGGTGGGGGGAAGTCATGGGTATGACAGAGAAGATGCCAGAGTTGGAGGTGCTTAGAGATAAGACGTGAGCCCGGCCCCCCAGGACCCCTCACCTGCCTCCTGGACAGCGATGCACACAATAGGTTTCTCAAACAGCACATCTTGCTGGGTGCTAGGGGCCAAGGCCTGTGTGAGGGAGGATGATATATGAGGTCTTGAAGGCCCAGCTAGGGCATCTGGGTTTTAATATGCAGCTGTAGGAAAGCCAGCAGGTGACTTTAAGCTCAAGGGTGGCCTGGGCAGACGTAATATTAGCAGGTGCCTCCAGCCACATGCAAGGAGTGGGTATGGAAAGAAATAAGCAAAAGCCCAAAACCCCACTGCCTGGGTTTGCACCCCAACCCTGGACCTTACAACCTGTGAGATTTGGATCAAACTACCTTCTGTGGCATCACTTTCCACCTGGGTGAGATGGGAAGACTAGCGAAACCACCTCATGAGGTTGTGGTGAGGATTATGAGAGAAATGCCTGTAAAACATTTCACGTGATCCCTGGCACTTTTGACTATTGCTATGGTTGCTGCATATCAGACACATAAAACAAAATAAAATAAAATAAAATAAAATAAAATAAAATAAAATAAAATAAAAAGTAAAGTAAAGTAAAAGTAAAGTAAAATAAAATAAAATAAAAGTAAAATAAAGTAAAGTAAAATAAAATAAAATAAAATAAAAATATAAAATATAAAATAAATTAAAATGGACCCTCATTTTATCCAATGAGGAAACAAAAATGTGGAAAGGTAACGTAACTGGCATACTTAGATAGTATGAAGTGTGAGATCCTGGATCCCAAACCGGCATCATTTCCTCTCCGTCTCCCCAGTGCTCTGGGCGATTGTACACAACAGCCAGGGGGGCGTGCGTGTGCACGTGCATGTGTGTGTGCACGTGTGTGCGCCTGCCTACGCGAGCTTGCAGGTGGGACGGCGCAGCCGCGCAGCACCGTCAGATGCAGGCCTTTGTCCCAGGACAGCCCGGGCCTGCTAGGAGAGCTGCAGGTGTTTGCCTGCAGGAGCCGAGGGGAGCAGATTTGGGGGGACAGCTCCCCCGCCTGCCGGTGCCCGAGCCTCCGGGGGCTCTCCAGGTGCGGGAGGCAGCAGGCAGGTTTCAGAGGACACGCTGTCACGATCTGTCTCCCCCTTTTTGATGACAAGCCTCAGATTTCTATCTCAGCAGAGAGGTGCTAGGGAAATCCCAGGGGGGGTGGGGATGATAAACGGGGTGTTTGTTCCAATCCGTCTCCAAAGAGAGATTCTGCTCTGAAAGCCCCTCGCTGCTACTCCTGCCAAGAGTGAGGAAGTTGGTGTTAAGCTGTGCCCGGGGCCTCCGTGTCCTCCAGGCCGTGGGCGCTTGGGCAGTCCAGTCTGTCCCTCAGTCAGTCGACGACAACCTTCAGTCCTCATCTCGGTGGACTTCTGCGGCCTCGGACGCTTCTAATTTGAAAATGTTCCCTTCCTCTGGCTTCTGAGTTTCCTCCAAAATCTCTGGCCCAGCACCCCTGGTGTCTTAGATCCCAGGGATTGCTTGCTCTGCCTTCCTCTTAACAGTTCGTGTTCCACTGGCTTCCACCCTGTGTTCTCACCCCTGGCCTTCTCCCTGGATGAGGTCGCCCAGCCCTCTGGCTCCGTGTGTCACCTCCAAGCGACTGCCCCCACCCCACCATCACCACCACCACCAAATCACCCACTCTAGCCAGGGCTTGTCAACCACCCTTTGAACATCCCGGTTCAGGTGACTTTCCGGGAAACCCGGTGTCAACGTGTCCAAAGCAAATGTCACCAGCCAGCTGTCTTCCCGCATCGTCCCCCGTCTCACCGAACAATACCAACATCCATCCATCTGGCGGAGACAGAAATCGGGAAGTCAGAAAATCTGGGTTTCGATCCAGGCTCCAACACTTAACAGCTGTATGATCTTAGCAAACTGCTTATTTCTCTGAGCCTCAGCTTCCCCATCTGCAAAAGGGGACAATAGTTCTCACCTGGTGAGTTGTTGTGAACCGCAAATGAGTTAATCCACATAAAGTTAGAAGAATAACCTCCTCATCCAATTCGTCACTAACTGGATCAGTTCTGTCCCCTAAATGCTGCCCGAACCTTCTTTTCGTCCCACACTGTCAATACTTGTAAGTTCAGGACTTATTCCAAAAATCTCCTAACTATTCTGCTTCCATTGATTTGTCCCCTTCATTATATCCCCAGAGTGACTCAAGAGGACAGAGGACATTGCAGCCCTCTGGCCTCCTCATTGCCATTGAGACGAGGTTCAAGTTTCCGAACCTGGTTTTGCCAGACGACGCCCTCCAGGGGTTTGCCCCCTGCTTACCTACCCCGCCTCTTCTTTTACCACAACCTTCCGAGCTCTGGGCTTGAGCCACATTAAATTACTTGTTCTTGTCCCAAAACGTAAGGCCCCTGGCCTTGCACGAGCTATTCCCACTACGCCGCCCACCTCGCCTGAATCCCTCCTGCCCTTTCTTCCAGTCTGGGCCTGGGCATCACCCTCCAGGACAAGGCTCTCAGTGTCCAATACCTGGAGCAGGAGCACAGACTGCGACTGTGAGGGATCCAGACCCAGCTCCCCTGACTACTTCTGGACAACCCTGCCCTTCCCAGCTTCCCAAGCCTCTCCCTCTGCCTCGACTGCTCCCTTCACTTCCTTGCAGACGCGGCTCCCAGAAACAGCTCCCTGCAAGATTTCCTCACGTAGTCTCTGCCTCAGACTCCACCTCCCAGGGAAGCTGACTGAGACACCTCCCAGAATGCCCCTCCACCCCAGGCTGGGTTAGGTTTGTTTTCTTGGAGTCCCCCAAACCCCTCTGAGCCCTTCTACCAAAGCCTCTAAGATATGGGATAAAATTACAGGTCCTGGTCCGTCTCCCACGGAGTGGAAGCTACTTGTTGGCCTCTGTCTCTGTAGCATCTGGGTTGCCGCCAGGAGTAGCCCCCAGGTGGGCAGACTCAGGGGTCTTTATGTAGCCATTTCAAGCAGGGATTTTTGATGTGGCTTATAAAAGAAATCACTGAACATTCCATTCTGGGTTAGTACCAAATAACAGCTAACATGGACATCCCAGAATGCCATTCCTTCCCTGAGCCTGAGCAATGAGGGAGCCTTGGGGAAGGTAGACAAGACTTGAGACATGAGAAGAGATGGGACAGGGCAGGGACAGTGTAGGGACCAGGAAGAGATGACATTTGGTGGGCATTGCTGTCAGCCCCCCAACTCGTAATGGGAAACACCCCACTGTTCACGCTTTGATAGAGCCACGTGGGTGGTGAATTATACCTGTGCTCCAGCCTGGCACGGGCTGGGCGTGCCCTAAGACCTGTTCAATGGCTCCTATGAACTTTATCCAGTGGGAACAGCCTAGAATGCTTGGCAAGTCCCATCGGGTGGTCCCTCACCTGACCCTCACCCACTTCTTGCCGTGCCTTCCTCAAAGGTCTACTCTGGCCCTGTCTCCAGCACACCTGGTCCCTATCTCCTGCCTGCATGGCCCTTCCCCACTTTCGCAGTTCAGGGAACTCCTATTCAGCACAAGTTCCTCCCGGATTTCCCCAGGAGGACCAAGGCACTTGGTCCATGTCCTTTCCCCCTCTGATTCCTCTTGCACCCCTTTGCCTCAGGATCATCTATTGTCTGTCTCCTCACACCAACTGTGAGCTCCCTGCAGATTCATCTCTATCCCAAGTACAGCATTTGACCTAATCCAGTATGGAAGCTCACGCACTACTGGCTGCGGGGGGAGAGACATTTCTCTGCATCTGAGCTGGTTCACACATGCGTGTGGGCAAGATCTTCTGCTCCCTGGGACATGGGTTGAAAGTTTAGCACCCAGGTAGCTCTGGAAAGCACGGAGTTAGGGGCCTGAGCAAAATCTCCAGAGATGAGGAAAGGAGAAAGTAGCATGGACTGGGAGGTCAAAGTGACAAAGTTCCACGAAGACCTCACACGGAGGAGGTGGGATCAACCGTCCCAACACTACTTCATAGTCAGTGTCTCTAGAGCATCTGTCCCAACGTCATCCCAACCTGTAGTATTTCTACTTCACCACAACCCTGAAGTCCAGGTGAATGGTGGCCCTGTCTGACAGATGTAACTGAGACCCAGGGGTCTCCTGCACCCCTTCCAGCTCCAACGTTTCCTTGATACGGTGGCTCTTCCTGAACCTGATGCATGAGGACCAGCCATGACTCTGGCCGTAGAGCCTAATACTCACCCTGGCTCTTGAGTCTTCTGCTGGGAGCCCAGGGCCTGCTGGAAAAGAGGCAGCAAGCCTGGCGGACCGAGGAGGCATCTCTTCCCCTTAGAAGGGCCCACCATGACCCTCCAAAGCTGGTTTGCATCTAGCGACCCGGTTAGCCTGCCCTTCGGGTAGGGCAGGGATTGCAAGCCACACTCTGTTCCATAAGCCTCCCAGGGGCCTTAAGACCAACCTCAAATTGCTATTTACGGGACAAGCTACATAACATTCATGGCTGAGCTTCTGGAATCAGAGTGTCACAGACAGGAAGGTCATCACAATTACTGTGACTGTTGTTTGTGTCGTTTTGATTTTTGAAGGAGGGTTCCTGGCATTCCCTTTGTTCATAGAAAAAGATTCAAGAATCAGCCTGCGTATGAGAGATTTCAGATAAGCCACAGAATAGATTCCGTGATTACTTTTTAAAATATTGGTTTTTATTCTAGAAAAATCTCAGACTCATCCGAGAGTCAGGGAGAAAGACAAATGGTCGGAATGATTTTGAAGTTTTGTTTTTTCTAAGTAACAAGTGCATGTGTTTTCATTCACAAAGCACGTGTGGGTGCCAGGGGAGCAGTGCATGCAGACACACCTGGGCTATAATGCCTCAATGTTGAGTTCCCCAAGGGCAGGGACTGTGTCTTCTTTCCTGTCCCCCACACAGAGCCTGGCACATGACTGATGCTCAATAATTACTTGTTGAGTGAAAGAAAGTGAAGACAGTCCGGTCAATAAGAAAAAGCTGATGTAGCAACCTTCCCCTGGGCAGCGCCTTGATGGGCCGTGACCTTCTGTCAGTTCGCAGCAGTGGGGGTGGAGCAGGGCAAAGAAAGGGATAGAATTGCTAATGCTGTGATTCCCCAAAGTACCAGGAACTATTTCCCAGGGTTGTCACTGCCGCCCCCCACCCCTTGTCAGAGGTTGGCATCTTCTCAACACCCCCATGGCTCAACCCCACCACCACCACCCACGTGCGCGCGTGCAGGTGCACACACACACACACACACGGCCACCCCCCTGAGGACCTGAACCACCACTGTCCTTCCTGACACTCCGTGTCGCTCCCCCTCACTCTCTGGCACCTTAGCACCCAGATCTTAGTCTCTCTCCTGGAGGACCTCTGTGTTTGGACTGATGATCCATCCCACCCCCCGACTCTCAGGGTCTTCTTAACTGTGCTACACTAGAAAATGGCCACACTTCTCTTCAGCTCCCCACTGCAGGATGAGGAGCCTATTTCTCTGCTCCTTGATTTGGGGCGGGGCTTAGGACTCATTTTGGCCAATACAATGCAGGAGAACGGAGGTTGCACACGTTCTCAGTACCGGCCTGAGCTAGGTGATGACAGATAGACACCACGTCTGGTCCTTCCCAACACCTTAGCCAACAGCCAGCCCAACCCCAGACCTGTGAGTGAGGCCATCTTAGAGCAGCCAGTGCCAACCACCTGCCAGCCGGCCTCAGACACAGGAGTGAGCCCACCAAGACCAGCCAAGCCTGGCCGAGACCAGCAGAGCCTCCCCGCTGACTCTGGACCTAGAAGGAGTAATGAGCTGTGGTTGCTTTGAGCCACCAGGTCTGTGAGTAGTTTGTTACGCGGCAGCAAACACCCTGAACTGTGCCTCAGCCACCGTTCTGTGACCTGGGACCCCGCGCCTCTGACGTGGGCAATCTGTCCCCCACTCTCTGACCCAAGCCTGACTCCCTTGCAGCCCCTCACCCTCCTATCTTCACTCCAGTTCTTCCGTTTCATCAGGGCCATCACCAACTCCTTCTTCCCTCTGATCTTTCCCCATCTGCCCATCCTGTCTTTTGCTCCCTCCCACCCCCACCCCCCACCCCCCAGATCGCATGCCCGTTACACCATCTACTCTTCTGCCAAAGCCTTCAGTTCCTTTGGCCCTTGTCTTTCCATCACACCTTTGGAGAAACCTCGTTCCTGGATCAAGCCCACCGTCCCCTTCTGTGCTGCCCGTCACTGCCACTGCCGATCGTCCAGCCTCAGGGGTGGCCCTCCCGCAGACTCATGGCTGTCATCCGAGGTCCCACTGCTGCCCGCCAGGCCTCTGTGTTTGCCTGGTTGGATTCCTGTCCCGTGGCCCACAGGCCCGTCCAAGCCTTCACCCTTCTCCTCTCCTACTAATGCCCTGTAACACTCCACAGGCAGTGAAGTCACCTCCCATTTCACCAAGAAACGGGGCCACCAACATCCTGCAGCCACCTGCAAACTTGCCTGCCTGCCTAGGCCCCTGTCTTCCTCTTACCTTCCACAGTCGGAAAGTCCTCCTTCCCCCCACCTGTGGCAACTCCAGGAGAATGAATGTGTCAAGGTAGTCAGGAGCGCAGGTTCTGGGTTTAGATGGTCTGGGTGGGTGGAAAGTCCCTGCACCTATGGCCTGGCCCTGCAGTGGACAAAAATGGCCCACTCCTCTTCCAACAGAGCAGCTCCTCTGCCTCTCTGTCTCCATCTCTCCCCTCTCTCCCCCATCTCTCTTGTGTCTATTTCTCTAGGTGAGTGTCTTTCTCCTCTAGAGTGCCATTGTTCATATGCGTCTCTCTCTCTCTCTCTCTCTCTCTCTCTCTCTCTCGCTCTCTCTCTTTCTGTCTCCATACATACTCTCTGCAGAATGGGTGGGAAAAGAGGGAAGGGAGAGATGGGTCTGGAGAGGCAGAGACTGATCTGATCAGGGCCCAGCATGTCTCAGTAAGGAGTCTGGGATGGATCCTGAGGGTAATAGGGAGCCTTATAGGAGTTTAGGTCAGGGAAGGACACAGTCCAGTGTAGACTTCAGGTAAATCGCTATGTGGACACAGCAGGGAACAGGATGCGCCTGGAGACAAACAAACAAGTGTGGGATGTCCTGGGGAATCCAGCAGGACATGAGGGAGCTAAACCAGAGGAGTGGGGGGGGGGTGGCAGGGTGGGGCCAGAGGGAGGCCTAGGGAGAGGGCATGAGAGAGCAGAGACAGAAAGGCAGAGGAAAGACATGCAAGAAGGGACAAGGGGACAGACAAAGGTACAGGGAATGAGAGAGAGAGAGTCCAGGAGACTTAGAGAAGAGAGAGAGAACCAGAGACAGGCAAATGGGAGGAGGAAGAGAAAGACAGAAATTCTATCTAGGCATAGAAAGTGGGAGAAGCCTGGCAGGAAATGTGGGGGGCGGGAGTCTAGGGGAGCCTTCCCACCACCCTCTGTGCTCGGTCTCAGGTGCTGGGCCTGGGGTGGAGACGAGGCCCAGGGCGGGGTGGGGAGGCCTGGGGCAGGGGACAGGGGGTCACCTCGGCAGGCCTGTGGAGCCAGCGACCGTGGCCTCAGCCCAGCTCCTTAGCCGGCTGCCACCTGCCTTTCCAGCCTTCACGTGCCCTTCCAGCCTTACATACAGATCTGCAACTGGGAGCATTTTTGAGTTGATCAAGCAAGGGAGGAAGGCCCAGTTGGATATTCCTCTGTTGACCAGCTCCGGAGGACGGAGTTTCCTTTAGTGAACTGCAAAAATTCTCAGGGATTCATCCTCGTAAAGGGCTAGCAGGGAAAGCTGAAGGACAGAGGTGCTGACCCCGGAGAACAGCACCGACATTCAGCAGGACACAGGCTGTCGGGTCCTGGAGTGAGCCTCCTCCGGGCAAGCGGTAAATCCGCACCTGGACTCAGGCCAGGTCTGCAGAATCTCTGCGCCTTCCGCTCACTGGGCGCCCACAGGCAAGTCGCCTGGCCCCTCTGAGTTTCATTTTCTTCCTCTCTGAGAGTGGAGCATAACCTCGGGCCTGAGCCCCTAAATGCCAAACACATCTGCTGAAATCCTCTCTGCGAAAAGTCCTCTGTACACCAGCTTGCAGTGGGCGCGTGATCCACGTGGGCATTTGAGGAGATAACGAGGCCCTCCTGCAGCAGAGCGCCTGTCTCATTCCCTGAAATGTATGCCCAGGGTGTCAGACCTCACGCCCTGGCCCCTGGCTCACATCCCCACTTATTGTCTTCGTGCACGTCCTGTCCTTCTGCACGGCTAGATGGATGGAGGGTCAGGGCTCGAGGAGAAAGCCCGGAGGCTGCAGAGAAAGTGTACACACTCCAGCTGCCCCTCGAAGAGCTGGTCAAGGCAGGGGCCCTCTGTCAGGCCAATGCCAGGGCTGGAGTCTGGGCAGGCTTGCGGGAAACCACACGCACACGGGGGGCTCCGTGCAAGAACACTGGGGACAGACGCTTGCCTCGGGAGGATCTGGGCCCTTCCACCGAGGAGGATGGGCCTTGAGACGGTCTGAGAGGAGGCGCGTTTAACTGGGGGTCTCTGGCCAGCCCTCAAGGGGGGAAAGCCACCAAGGAAGGCGACGGGGCTGGTGACTGGAGGCCTGAGGAGGGGCCCTCTCTGCGGGGAAGGCAGGCCCGGGCCCGCACCCACCTTCCCAGACTCTCAAGACAACAAAGGGAACTGGTGGCCAGGCCACCCCCGGCTGGTAGGGGCCCAGGACCTGAGACAAGTGTGAGGAGGAGCGTGATTCTGTCCATAAACATCTCAATAGCGTGATTAACTGAGCATCGCCAACTGTAACCCTTTCCGTTAATGCACTTTCCCTGAATTACCGCGAGGAGCCGGCCGAGGAGCCCGTACAAATTGCTGGAATGGGCAGTTAAGCGGGGAGGTCGGAGGTTAAATGAACACGGTTGTTTATGAAGACACAGCCCGAATCCATTTGCATTTTAATATTCTCTCAGTGAGACGGAAAGCCACTTTGAGGACAGCTTGTTTGGAAATCCCATTAACGGGTTATTTATGGGGCTCGTGGCTGCGTGACCCTTGCCCTTGTTTTGTTAAACATGAACCAGACATGAATCAGACGGGCAGCGGGCTAGTTGCTATTGTTTCCCGTAGCACGAAATGTCATCCGATTCAATTATTCTGAGGCTGACACTTTCTGAATTATCACCCTCATAATGCTCAATTTCCCCTGTTTTCCCCTTTGGTCAACCTGATTATTTCTGTCTTTGTAGAAAGCTGACTCTCAGAGCAGCCATCTCACTGCCATGGGCTGTCACGGGGGCTGGGGACTCGGCAGGCCCGGGCGGGACGAGGCCCCGAGAGGCCACCAGCCTGGGTGGGTGGGTGGGGGGACGGAAGGCTCAGGTGGCAGTAGGGAGGGCCCCGCGGCCTGGGCTGCCCACCACCCCTGCACCCTACTTCCAGCTCTGGGGACCAGCTCCGGGAGCTCCCACTGCCCTGAGAACTGACTTCTTGGGATCTGTCACCCACTCTCGGAGAAAGCCTTTTGATCAAGATCAAAATGGATTTTTCTGAAAAAATGAACTGGAAACTCGCTGGAAAAGGATGGGGGTCGGAGGAAGCCAAGGGATATTCTGGTACTTGGGGGGTTTTTCTCATGAAAAGTTTGGTGGGTTAAAAAGGCTTGTGAGGGCTACAGGCAGAGTGTGCTTGGAACCTGCGTGACACGGGTCAAGGCAGGAGCACGCGGAGAAGAGCGGGACACCCAGCGAGGTTCGGTCTCCTGCTCCTGTGTGTGCCACGTGCAGACAAATTCACCCGTTTGCTGATGGATTCGCCTTGAATTGGGTGTCATTTTAAGGATAAAAAGCATCCTGGTGTCTTGGGCCTGGATGCCACCTCTCCCCAGCACTCCCTGGCCCCCACCCTGGGCATGCTCAGAGGCAGCAGGGCCATTCCGTGGGGCTGGTACCCTGGCTTTTCTCTGGCTCAGGAAATCAGGAGCCTGTGCATCTGGCCAAGCTCTACTTTTCAGCCCCGTGCAGCAAAGCCAGACTAGCCTGCCAGGCCCCACAAGCCAGAGCTGGGTGCCCATCACCTCTCCACCCTTCTCTATCGAGGCTATGACTTCGAAGCAAGAAAGGGCTTCCAAGGGCATCCCAGAACGTCATGACCTAGAGAAAAAGATAGAAGGAGCTGATGTGTGCAGTTCAGGGAAAAGCTGGGACTGGGACCCAGAACTTATCTCCCGGGCATGGGCACAGGAGACACCGATAGCTGGCATGGCACGTGTCTGTCTGGAGTAAAAGAAATGCTAAAGCCCAAGGAAGAGCCCTTGGGTGGGGCTTGGAAAAACAGTGCCAGCAGCGGGGTGGCCGATAGATGCCTGTGTCCCTTTTCCCTGACTCTCTCCATGACCCACCAGTCCTTGCCAGGGCCCTTCTCTGGCTCCCGGAGCTCACATTGACACCTCAAGGGAGAGGCCGGAAATACCACGAAATTAAACCCCTGGAGCAGCCCTCCAGGACCTACTTGGGGATTTGGTGTATACATACCCCAGCTGCCTCGCAATTCATGTCGGCTAACTCTAGGGTGCATCTCCTACATGAGGAGGAGGGAACCCAGGGAACCCAGAGGTAGCTGCCTTGCTGCTGTACCTTTGGTGGTGTCTACCTTTGGCACCTCATATCCCCTCTCCCCTGCCTTAACCTTATGTTCAAGTTCTTGACACAGGGTCCTCTTCTGCGGGGATCCCAAAACTAAGACAGTCACCCTATCTGAAGGCTTCCTGTGTGTCAGTCTCTTTGTATGCATCTCTCCTCTCAAATGAGCCTCAAAACAAGTGCTTTTATTACTCCATTGCCAATGACGTGACCAGAGGATGGAAGATCAAGTCCTTGTTCAGGGTCACAGAGCCAACTAGAGTCAGGGACTCCCAAATCTGTGTATCCAACCATTTCACTGAACATTTTAAGTCCAGAGTCAAAGCACTTGAAGGCGGTGGACCCCATTGCTGGGGGGGAGGGGGTGGCATCTGAGCTCAGCAACTGGACTGCTCAAGGCAGTACCCAGGGGTCAACCCACAGTGGGCATGCGCGGCCGCCCTCCACACCCAGATGCGGGGATGACTACCAGAGCACCTGCATTTCCTTAGGAACTCTCTTCCTACTACTTTCTACAAAAGCCTTTGACCAAGTTTAAAATAGATTTCTCCTTATGAATTGGCCGTCTGAGGAATTCTCCTCCAGTGGTTAATTCAATCTTAATAGAAGCTGATTTTTTTCTCCCAGAAGAAAAAGGAACAATACATCTTTAGAACGGGTTTATAAGTGTCATGATTTTTCTACTAATTTACGCTGCATTCTCTGCTTTAAAATGTGAAATTACCTCATTGTGTCTCTGAATATCCTCCGTGCTTGGACCCGAAATTAAGCTCGCTGTAGAGAAGCCTAAATGACCACAATTTGCTGTGTGAAATGCCCTGATTGCAAGTGCAATCCCCAGCAATCCCGCGCCCCTGCACAGCCCGGCTCACTCTCGCTGATTGGCCTGCCCCAGCGGCTTTGCCAGTACACCTGGCGCTACCTGCCACATAGGAGAGGGGCCGGGACGGAGTCACGCACCAGCCAGATCACCCATCACCCGAGAGCAGATGCTGCCCCCCACCCAGCCACCTCCCAGGAACCAGAGAGCATAGGGTCCTGGCTCGGCCCCCAAAACTTGAGTTGGGTAAATAGGGTGGGCCTGCAATAAACACAGCCCACGGATCACCAGGTACTTCTGTAGAACCGACACCGTACAGCCAAGATGAGCTTGTCAAACCTTCGATGACATCATGATTGGCCCCCACTCTTCCTGGGTCGCTGGTGATCGCCAGCTCCTAGCCCTCTCATGAGGAGATTGCCACTGGGGGGCCAGTCCTCTGAGGGACCCACCCTTGGGCACTGTGGGGTCAGTGCCCTGCAAGGTCAATCCAAGCAGTACCACTTACTGTCTGTGTGACTTGGGTAAGTCATGTCCCTTCCTTGTGTCTCAGTTGTCCTCACCTGGAACACGGAGGAACAGAGTCGTCTACAGGACCGATGGAACTCAGTTAACAAACTGTCTGGCGGTGCTGGGTGCTCCGTGAATATTCACGGGTCTGTATTCCAGACCACACACTCAGCTGTGCAGGAATTTTAACTTTATTTTTCTATAATGCACCCGATTATCTACCTCAAGTGGGCTTGAATTACTGTGTAAATTTTTTTTGACTTATCATTTGGGAGAAAAACAAATTGACCCCGGGAGGGACCTGAATTTGAACCGTCGCACCCACTTTGTCCCGAATGTCCAGAGCAGAGACACCCCTATTCCCTGTTTCATGTTTCCAGGTGGGGATTCCAGGCCCCTCATCCAGAGACATAGAGGACCCTAAACTCAGCATCAGACCTCTGCTTGGGCTCCTACACTTGCAAGGAAAGTAGCCCTTCCTTCGCCCCACTCTTTCCGAAGGACTAGCAGCATTTCCTGGGCTCCTGAGCCTTTCTAATCATTTTGGTTTCAGGGACAAAGAGAGCCAGTGGTGTCAGCCCCAAGGCAGGTGTCCCTGTCCTCGCTGCTACCCAAGGCTGAATCCTAGTACTGTAGACTCAGAGAACATCAGAACGAGAGAGGCTTTCGCTAAGGTGTTCGTTTTCTAGAACCGCTATAGCAAAGTATCACAAACTGAGTGGCTCACACAACAGAAATTTGTTGTCACAGTTCTAGAGTCTGAAGTCCAAGATAGAGGTGCCAGCTCTGTTGGTGCCTTCTGAGGGCCGTTGAGGAAGGATCTGGTCCATGCCCCTGTCCTGGCTTCTGGTGGTCTGCTGGCAATATTTGGTGCCCCTTTGATACCGCACCCCAATCTCTGCCTTTGTCATCACATGGTGTCCTCCCTGTGTGCATGTCTGTGTCCAAAGTTCTCCTTATTATAAGGACACCAGGACACCAGGTGACCAGGACAACACATGAGGACTCACTCTGATGACCTTATTTTAACTTGATTCCCTCCATAAAGTCGCTACTTCCAAATGAGATCACGTTCTGAAATACTGGTAGGTCTAGAATGTCAATATGCAAATTTAGGGGAACATAATTCAACCTATGACAGCCAGCCACCCCCCCCACACACACACCTTATTTCATAAATGTGGATGCTGACAGCCAAGAGGAAAGGATTGGCCAAGCAGAGTCAGCGGCTGGGTGTCAGGGATGACGTTCCAACTCCAGACTCTATCTCTCACCCATTGACAGCATCAGCCCAGGGGAGGTTTGAGAGGCACAAAGGAAGAGACTTGGCCATGACCCAATAGGACTGACAGTGACAACATCTCCAACGGGTCCCATCCAGACCCAGAAGCTGGGCCCACACATCCCAGCTCCAAGCTACTTGTTCCTAATGGTCAATCAGGCTGCACCAAAGAGCTTTTTAGGAAACATCATTCATCCTTTTCCAATGCCAGCAATGGGACTGGCTCACACATGAGGAACACAAACCCTAAATGCAGCATTAAAATGATTTTAATGCTCACCATCGAGCGCCAAAGCCTGTGCCCCCCGTCTCCACTGCAGCCCATCTTGACATGGGAGTTGGGATCCTGAAAGGCAATTTTGTTAATGCTACTGGGAGGAGCTTGAAGGTCTGGAAACTCATCCATCATCTTAACGCGCTTTGGGATGGACTGAGAAGATAAAGCTTTCATCTCCTCTGCCAGGCGGAGCCTCTTCAATTAGGCAGGGAGGGATGCAGGAGAGGGTGGGAGTAGGGCTGGTGCCCTGAGCGGGGAGGGAAGGGAAGGAAGGAGATACAAATCCCTCCCAAGAGGAGAGCCTGGATATTAGGACAGTGGCCCAGCCCCTCCATCCTGTAAAAGAAGGAAGCACAATATGGAAAACAAGGGTGGGGTCTGGCCCAGCTCTGCCTTCAGAATAGAGGAGACAAGAAATGGTGACAGTGGGGAAAAGTGTCTGTCTTCAAAGCACCCAGAGGTCACTGGCACCCCTTCCCCACTGGAAGTTGATGGGGAGGAAAGCCACTGGCCCCTGCCATTGTCCCTCAGAGTTGTCCCTAGTGCCAGGGAAGAGCTCTAGAGGGACAGCTCAGAGTCTCTGCCAAGGGGATACCTTGCTGATTGGACCCTGGATTGGGGGCCAGTGGATGAAGGCACCAGGGTTCAGAGGCTTCCAAGGACCCCTGGCCCCTCTGTGGTTCTCCCCTCAGCACACAGACCTGCAGGAGAAGCCTTGATCCTCACAGTTCTACACATGCAGGAAGTCAGTCCGGACTCTCAGAGCACCTGTCCCCAAATCTGTTCCCCTTACCCGCCCCTACAGAGTCAGCAGGACTGAGCAAACACCTTTCTCTCCTTCTCTCCACAACCCTTCTTGCTCCTCTTGAGGGGTAGCCCTCCCCTCCAAGACGTGGACAAGGGGAGGACAGGGCTGTGCCACAAAGAGAGGCCACCAGAATCAGCAGCTACCAGGGGTAGGCTGCAGGTGGGCCAGGGGGACATCCCCGGAGGATGGGTTAAACAAAAAGCAAAGTTTACCTGACCTGCCACTTATGTCTTCATCCTGACACATTGTCACCTGCCACGGCTTGACTCCCCCAGAGTCGATTGATTATTGATCAAGCTGCCAATAAGTCAAGTAGGGATTTACCAAGCAGTATCCACTAGGAGTTTAATGGACCTCGCCCTCTGCCAGTCAGCCAAGAAACATTTATTGAAACTCTCCAGCAATCCTAATAACAAAAATAAAAAATAATCATAATGGCAGAGACGATTTACTGAGTACTTACTACGTGGTCTAAATGCTTTGCATGTTCTAATTCATGGCCTTTCTGGTCAGCCCCATCCCCCATCTCTCCCTGCTTCCTGTTTTAAGCTCCAGTCATACCTACCGGCCTGCATCTTGTTTCATATCTCATGCTGCTCCCTCAGCCAGCCCTCTGTGGCTGACCACCCTCTCCACATCCTATGGATGTCAGGTCAAGGGCATCTCCCCAGGACACCCAAAGGAGCCCCAGCCCTGTCAGGTCAGGGTCATCTCCCCAGGATGCCCAAAGGAGCCCCAGCCCAAGCCCAAGCCCTTGGTTCCTCCTACACATTCCCAAATGCACCCACCTGAGGAGGCAAAAGGAGTTTTCGCATCTGTGTGGCTTCGCCCATGACAGACATCACTAACGGATCACGACACCATTGAGACCTTCCCCGGGCTCAGTGGGAAGTGCCCGCCACGAGGGCACAGTGTTGGTGATTAAAGAGTGTGGATCATGGATGTGCAGAGCTCAGCCTAATATCTGGCTCCTAGTAGCACATTCAACACTGTTGCATTATCATGGCCCCAAGCCCGCAGGCCCGGCCCTGCCCCATGGTCCACGCCTATCACCTTCTCAGTGTAGGAACTAACAGGTACAGGACAGAACAAGAAGACAGGGACCATTTCTAGAGAAGAATGCGAGCTGGTAAATGCAGGGGAACAAATGGACCATACGTCCTGGCGGCCACTGTGTAGGGTCAGAGCAAGACGTGGGCGTGGGAGGGTTGGAGAGGCACCCCCCCAGGGGGGCGTGCAGTTGAATATTTCTGTTCCCAAAACCTCAGCAATGTTGCCACCGCTCACAGATCTTTACCCCCTACCAGGTGCTTCTGTGCCCAACCCTCCCTTTCCTCAAACGCCCTCCAGGGAATTGATGTTATGAGCCCCCATCACACCAGTGGGGAAACTGAGGCCCTGAAAGAGTCCTTTGTCAAACATGGCACTGAGATTCAACTCTGGGGACTTCCAGGGGCACCCGGGTGGCTCGGTGGTTGAGTGTCTACCTACGGCTCAGGGCGTGATCCCGAGGTCCCGGGATGGAGTCCCACATCAGGGATTTTATTAAATGAATAAAATTTTTAAAAAATAAAACATATGGGGATTTCTGGAGTCCAAAGCCTCTCCTCTTCCCCACAGCACACCCTGCCTTTCTGATCCCTGAGCGCTAGTCTTTGAAATACAAACTGGAGGGTGCTGGGGGGTGAGGGGGAATGAAAACGCAGGCCCTACAGTTGCACAAGGACGTATGGAGATAAGAAATGAAATGGTTCTAAAAAAGGAACAAATGAATAAATGCAGACGAAGTCGCACCTGCCTGTCCAACGTCCCATTTCTTTTCCGGTCAAGCTGATGTCACCCTCCCCACCCCCACACGGCCCCCCCGAATCGCCTAGAAAGCCAGAGGGAGGGCAGGAGGTGCGCTAATCTCAGGATCCACCCCGTCTAGGTGACCGGGACTCTCCTTTTTTCTGAAGACAGAGGCAGTTCCCTTGTGTTCTATGTAAATGAGCTGTTTGTGAATGTGCATCTGTAATGGGGGAGCTGTCAGGTGGGGCTGGGGATTGGCTGGGATGGAGGAGGACAATAGATTCCGGGCTCCTGGGTCAGGCCTGCGGGGAGGGGACCGGGGTGCGCAGAAGGCCAGGGGGGGAGAAGGAGCCAGACGTTGGGTGGACCTGAGCCTGGTCGGCAGAGGTGGTAAGGAGGCCCGAAGCCAGAGCCATGCTGAGACCTGGAGCCTCAGGCACAGAGGTGACAGGGAGCAGGGAGCCTGTGGTGACAGCTGGGGGGGTGGGGGTGGGATACGCCAGGGTGAGGAGAGGCCCCGGGCTCTGGGGCAGCTGGGGCACCCCCTGGGTGCCAGGAAAAGACCTCAGGGCAGCCTCAGAGCAGCTTCATTGGAGATTGGCAGGGAAGACTCACCCCGCGGAGGGTTGTGTGCTAACCAGGGTGCTGCACGGGCCCCGTGGCAGCAAGTGGCCTGCTTGGGTCCCACGAGGCACCTTAAGGTTTATCACAGCTCCGGATGCACAGAGGAATTCGCAATAAATGGCAGCACTGATATTTAAGGCTTTAATTGCAAATAAAAATAAAATCGACTCCTGTTAAGCAGAAAGGAGGGATGTATTATAAGGTCCTGGGGGTGTCTCCAAACCCCAAGGTGAGACAGACTCAGCACCAGCCTCTCTCCATTCTCTATAGGGCTCCTGGAGCCCCCTCTCTGCGCACTGGCTCCTCCAGCTTGTTTGGTGCTTGGTGGAAGGTGTCCCCCCACCCCACTCCCCACCCCAGCCCTTGAATTCCTGCCCCTTGTAGGACCTCACCAGCTCTCAAGCCCAATTTCAAATTATCAGGAGAGGAAAGCTAATAGGGCCACCTGGGATCCGGGGTTTCTTATGGTCTATCAGTCATGGTTGGGGAACGGAGATCACATAGCCGTCGTTGGCTTACTTATTCATTCAATCAACAAAGGATTTATGGTGTACCCACCCTGTGCCAAGCTCCGTGGCAGGTGTGGGGGCAACAGAAAAAGCCTTGCCCTCATGGGGTGTAGCCTCTAGTTCAGGGAAGACAGACCAGAACCAGCCCACTAAATGTGTAAGACGTCAGGACAACCCAGGGTGAAAGGAAAGGGCACTGGGGTGAGGTCAGAGAACAAAGTCCTCTTTCCTAGAAGGTGGTCGGACACTTCACAGTCCGACTTCACATCTGTTGAGAGACACAAGGCGGGGATCGAGGAGACAGGATGTCAGGTAGGTGAGGAAAAAGCTCTTCAAGCAGAGAAAAGCAGCGACCAAGGAGGGAGGGCCTGGTGGGCTTGAGGACAAACAGGGAGCCCAGTGCTGCTGCAGCAAATAAGCCACTCGGGGAGTAGAAGGAGTGGGTGGAGGTCGGGTTGGTAGGTTCTGGGGCCCCTGGGAGGTGGGGAGTGGTGCTGGTTCTGAGCCGGGGAATGGCATGACCTGACTTTGTCTCTCAGGGTGCCTCAGACCTCCTGTGAGTGGCCTCAGATCCTCTTGGCCTGGCCGTCTCTAGCATCCTTGACTTCTGGCTTTGCCCCAAAGGCCACCGCATGGCCTGCTTCTCCCGGTGGGCAGCGCCCCAGTGCATCCCCAGGGACCGGGCAGTTCTGCAGCCAGAGGTGTCCTCCGGGGCCTCTGGTCCCACAGAGCATGATGAGGCTTGGTGCAGCACCCAATGTATATGGCGGTGCTCAATACACAGTAGGGCACCAGGATCCTCTGGGTCCTCCTGCCACTTCTGCGTCCAGAGAAGAACCACACCAAAAGGCATGGCTTCTAATTTCCTCAGGGTCACTGAAGGGGTGGGTGACACCATCCAGCAGTGCAAGAGACCTGCCATCCCATGGGGCAATCTCTGAGGTGCGCGGAAGCCCAAGAAGTTCCCTCTCTCAGCTCTGCCATGAGCAGTCCATTTGGAGAGCATGTACAGTCCTGCACACACTGGGGTGACCTGGCCACCGAGGTGTGCAGGGCTCGCTCCTGCACTTCTTTGTGTCGCTCTGCCTCTCTCCTGGCCTTGCCCTCCCCTTCCTTCACCCTTGCTACCCTGGGACTGCACTTGCCATTAGTGGGGTCAGAAAAGCTTTCATCTTGGGCTCTGTTTCCTGGGCCCCAGAGCTCAGGCAGTTGGTACCAGGTGTGGTCCTAGAAAGCAGACCTTCAAGTGGGGTTGAGCAGTTGGACCGCCTGTCCATCTGAAGACAGCGGGGACCCAAGTGCTAATGTGAAGTGGAGTGGAGAACTCTGGTAGGCCGGGCTTCTCAAATACCTGCAGTTACAGGGAAGGTGAGGCACTGGGTGGCTTTGGGGCTTGATCAGTCTGGAGGAAATGACAATCATCGGGGTTGTGGTGAGGGTGGCTTGAAAGCCTTGCAAAAAAATACAATGGCAGACCCAGGGAAGCTAAGTGACAACTTAAGGTATGCTTTGAAAGCCACAGGGTCCCATAGCATCCTCAAAGGACACTCCTCTCCCGCTGCCACCAGGATGGAAACTGGACCGAGGATTTGATCGAGTAGCTTTGATTGGTCATTAAGAAAGACACATGCCAAAGCAGAGTTTCGCAGATGTCCTTAAAGTCTGTGACAGATAAAGAGGAGGACTGTGACGTACGGGATGAGGATATGGGATGAGGATATTCGTGGAGACAAGCCTAAAAGCCTAGAACCTCAAACTCCCCCTGCACCTTCTGTGCCAAAGCAGCAGCCCCCTCCCCACCCCACCACCTTTTGCCAGCGGAGGGCAGCCACCTCTCACCTCAGACCATGCGGTGACACCACCCAAAGCGCAGGGAGCTCCAGAGGTAAGATGGTGTTCAAAAAGAAGGCTGAGAATCCAAGATCTATAAAGAACTTACCAAACTCAACACTCAAGAAACAAACAATCCAGTTATGAAATGGGCAGAGTCATGAACTGACATTTCTCCAAAGAAGACCTCCACATGGCCAACAAGCACGTGAGAAAATGCTCCACATCACCCAACGTCAGGGGAATGCACATCAAAACCAGAATGAGATCCCACCTCACACCCGCGAGAATGGCGGAAATGAACAAGACAGGAAACAACAAATGTTGGAGAGGATGTGAAGAAAGGGGGACCCTCTTGCAATTTTGGTGGGAATGTGAACTGGTGCAGCCACTCTGGAAAAAGGTGTGGAGTTAAAAGAGTTAAAAGAGTCAAGAGTTAAAAATAGAGCTACCGTACAACCCAGCCATTGCACTGCTGGGGATTTACCCCAAAGATACTGATGTAGTGAAACGCCAGGGCACCTGCACCCCAATGTTCACAGCAGCAATGTCCACAAGAGCCAACCTGTGGGAGGAGCCACGATGTTCTTCGACAGATGATGGATAAGGAAGATGCGGTCTATGTGTACAGTGGGATATGGCTCAGCCATCAGAAGAGACAAATACCCCCCATTTGCTTCGACGTGGATGGAATTGGAAGGTATGATGCTGAGTGAAGTAAGTCAGTTGGAGAAGGACAAACATCATATGGTTTCATTCATTCAGGGAATATAAGAAATAGTGAAAGGGACCATGAGGGAAGGAGGGAAAGTGAGTGGGGAAGAATCAGACAGGAAGACAAACCATGAGAGACTCCTGACCCTGGGAAACCAACAAAGGGTTGTGGAAGAGGAGATGGGTGGGGGGATGGGGGGACAGGGTGACAGGCACTAAGGAGGGCACATGATGGGATGAGCACTGGGTGTTACTCTCTATGTTGACAAATTGAATTTAAATAATTTTTTTTTAAAAAAAAGGAGGCTAAAAAAAGGAGGCTGAGATTTCACTGAGATTTTTGGAGGGGAACACAGTGTTATTAAAATCAGTACTAAAAATAAAAAATAAATAAATAAATAAAGTTAGTACTAAGATATGACCATGAGGCTGAAAGAGATAAGATGGAGAAAGGGGGTGAGGGATGTGAGAAGAAAGGCTGTTAGTAGGATCCTCTCTATGAAGTTTGAAACCGCCAAGAACTGTGATGGGGCTGTGTTGGAGAAAAGTAGGTCAGAATTTTTAAATCTACAAGGATGGGAGTGGGGGTGACCATGGGCCCACTGGTGGCTGCCACAAGGAGGACTATCAGAGGCAGATGGTTTGGTGGCATGAAGATTAGATGATACGGGCTAATTGGGGATTTTTGTGGTGACTAATATAAAAAAAACATGGGGAAAGGATAAAAGGATCATGTCGATGAGTCTGGGTAGGTTCCCGGGCAGATGATGTGGTGAAGGTGGGATGTAGGGGAAGGAAGGGAAGAGGACCGTCAAGAACATGGGGCCCTGGGGTCTCTTCTTTACTCTCGTCAAATACACACTGACCTGGATGCTGGGGCCCAAGCCTGAGAATAAGAAGGAAGAGGAGACAGATCCTAAAGGAAGTTGGGTGGTTATGACCTGGTGGGACCTGGGTTCAAATCCTCACTCTGCCTTAGCTGGGTGATCCGGACAAGTCCCCAAACCTCTGAGCCTGTTTCCTCATCTATGACGTGGACATGCAATACTTCCCTCGTGGGGTTGTTGTGAGGATTCTTTGAGATGGGACAGGCGGAGAGCTGAACACACAGTCTCAGAATGAGGTGGGTTTTTTTTTTTAAGATTTGATTTATTTATTCACAAGAGACACACAGAGAGAGAGAGAGAGGCAGAGACACAGGCAGAGGGAGAAGCAGGGTCCCTGTGGGGAGCCCAATGTGGGACTCGATCCCAGGACCCCGGAGTCACGCCCTAAGCCGAGGGCAGATGCCCTCTTTCTATATATATTCTATGAAAAGAAATTGCTAGGATGTCCCAACACATGTGACCCTTTCTGGGCCTTTACTCAGGAAAGGAGGAATGACGGGGCCACTGAGCCTGAGACCTCTCCAAAGGACCCTGAACGCTGGGTACCTGGCTGACCCTGAGAGGGAAGACACTTCCCCATCCCATGGGCCCCCAACTATCCACTTATTCATTCATTCAACACCCATTCACTGTGTGCTCCCTGGAAGAAAGCCTTATATTCTAATGAGAAGAGGAAACAAATAAGCAAAATAAATCAGTAGAGTACGGGAGGTCAGATGTTATTAAACTCTCTGGGGACAGAAAAATGGAGAAGGGGGAGAGAGTGCTATCTTAAATGGGGTAGTTAGGGAATGCCTCATTGAGGAGGTGACAAATATTTGAGCAAAGTCATAAAGGAGATAAAGAGGGCAGCCATTCAGCTCTACGGAGGAGGAGTATCTCAGACAGAGTACAAGGTAGGAGTTCCCCGTTGCTGCTGTAAAAAAGAAGGAAAAAAAAAGCCACAAACACAGTGGCTTTAAACAAAAGAAATTCATTCTCTTGTAGGTCTGGAGACCAGAAGTCTGACATGGGTCTTTCAGAGCTAAAATCAAGGTGTCAAAAGACAGGTTCCTTCTGGCAGCTCCAGCATTTTCTCTTCCAGCTCCTGGTAGCTGCCAGCAGGCCTTGGCGTCCCTTGGCTCGTGGCCACATCGTTGCAGGCTCTGCTTCCATCACCAAGCGCCCACTCCTCTCCTCTAGTGAAATCTCCCTCTACTTCCGTCTTTTTTAAAAAAGGTTTTATTTATCTATTTACTTATTTGAGAGAGAAAGAGAGCATGGGGGTGGGGGGAGCAGAGGGAGGAGCAGACTCCCAGCTCCATCCCAAGACTCCAGGATCACGACCTGAGCTGAAGGCAGACGCTTAAGCCACTGAGCCGCTCAGGTACCCCCTCTACGTCCCTCTTGTAAGAACACATGTGACGACACTGGACCCACTTGGGATGATCCAGGATAATCTCTTTGTTTCGACTTAATCATATCTGCAAAGTCCCATCTGCTGCGTAAGGGGACATTCACAGGCTCCATGGATGTCCTTTAAGGGACCGTTATCCAGCATCTCACAAACAGCAAGTGCAAAGGCCCCGAGGCAGGAGTAAGTGTGGCTAGGACGGAGAGAATTCATGGGAAGGCAGCAGGTGATGAGGTCAGAGGTGTAGCACAGGACAAAATAATCAGAATAATCAGTAAATCAGAATAATTAGAGCCTTGATATGGGTCAGAGTCAACACTAGCTGCTCCAGAATCTCAAAGGTTACCAGACATAAGATGTCCCTCTTCTCAGGTCCCAGCCTGACGTAGACTCAACTCATCTTTCTAGTGATTTCAGATCCTCCAGGACTTGGAGTGCTCAGAATAAGGTCTTCTACATCCTTCTACATCCTGCTGGCGATGGGTGGAAATCTTTCTGGAGAGTTGAGGCCCCCAAGACAAGCAGTGGCGGATGTCACTTCTTCCCATTCTCCAGTGGCCACACTAGTCCTAGGGCCCCACCTTTTCACACAGAGAGTAAGAAACCATGGCCTTCTTGGTGCCCAGGGAGAGAATGAAAGTTCTGGTAAACACACAGCCTTTGCTCGCGCACTCTTGGGCGTTTAAAGAATTTTGACTTTGACTTAAGGGGGATAGGAACCCTTAGAAAATGTTAAGTGGCATGGTCCAACTGTAATTTCTTTTTAAGATTTATTCATTCATTTTAGAGAGGGGAAGAGCGGGGTGGGGAGGGAGAGAGAAACCCAAGCAGACTCTGCCCCGAGTGCGGAGCCGATGCGGGGTTCAGTCTCACGACCCTGAGATCACCACATGAGCCGAAGCCAAGAGTCGGACACTCGATGGCCTAAGGCACCCCAGGCTCCCCTAACTGAAAATTTTTTTAAAAACACACACTCACAAACATTAAATAAATAAATCATATAAATTAAAAATTTAAAAAATAAAAACACTCACGGAGATGTTCCATGTCCCGATTGTAGTGGCGGTGAACTTTAAATTTGTCAAAAACTCATTGGATTGTATGCTTCAGATTAGTGAGTTTTATTGTATGTAAATTATACCTGAGTTTTAAGAAAAGGATCATATGGACTGACTAGTATTTTGAGAATAAAGTATGGTGGGAGATGCAAGAATAAAATCCGCAAGACCGGCTGGCGGGCTACCGCAGTAGTCCTGGCCCAGGGAAGTAGCTGTGGAACGACAAGAAGTTGGGTTTGGGGAGTGGTTTTTAGGCAGAAACAACAGGATTTGTTGCCATAACAGATAAAGCAAAGGGGATTAAGAAGCAGGCTTTAGACTCAGGCTTCTTAGGGCCACATGGTGGCTTGGCTACCTGATGGTGATCTTGGACAAGTATCTTAATTATCTCTTAACCTTAGCCTCTCAGTCTGCAAAATGGGAGTAATAATCATAGAAGTGACAACAGAGGTTTAATTGGCTAAAATGAGGATATTTGAAAATTCCTAAGCATAGGGCCTGGCATAAAGGGAGCACTGGGTACATTTCAATAGAGACAGTAGCCACCCCTGGATTGGGTGCTCACCAGGTAATAGATAATGCTTTATAGTCCTTATCGGGTAGTGCGATGGCCAAAGGGCTGGTCCCGGTGTTTGGCTGGCATGGCTGGAACCTAGGGCCAGAGTTCCCAAAGCAGACCCCAGAGATTCAGACTCCGTGATGAGGGCATAATCCAGACCAGCCACCCAGCAATGAGAGTCAGAGCACTTCCTTATAGGACAAGTAAGATTTTACCAAAACTTAAAAACTTAAATATATATATATATATATATATATATATTTTTTTTTTTTTAAACAGATCCTATAGGAGACAGTGGGAATGTGTCACGTCAAGTACCAGGACAAGACCTTCTTTGTTTCTCAGCAATCCCTAGATTTTCCAGAAACAGCAGCAGTTAACATTCTCAGCACCTGCTATGTTCCAGGGGGCTGGAACAAAGGGCTTCACCAGCACGCAGGGCCTCACATGCCCTGTATGAGATTTGCCATTTTATTTTATTTTTTAAAGATTTTTTTAAATTCATTTTTTATGTTTTAAAGATTTTATTTATTTATTCATGAGAGAGAGAGAAGCAGAGACATAGAGGGAGAAGCAGGCTCCATGCAGGAAGCCCGATGTGGAACTCGATCCCAGGTCTCCAGGATCACACCCCGGGCCAAAGGCAGATGCTCAACCGCTGAGCCACCCAGGGATCCCAAGATTTGCCATTTTATGAGGAATAGTAACTATCCCAGGTGATGTAGTAAAAAGCAGGTGGTACAGTGGTTGGGGGCACAGACTCTGAAGTTGCATTGCCTGTGTTTACAGCCGGCTCCACCTCCTACCAGCTGCATGCACCTACAGGAGCTACTTAACCTCCCTGTGCCTCAGTAGCCTCGTGTGTAAAATGGGAATAATAATAATAATATCGGTACCAACACTAAAAGATTGTTTTGAGCAGTGGAGGAATTGATATCTATAAAGAATTTGGAAAGGCGCCCAGCATACAGGAAGGACTAGGCACGAGTGAACTCGGTATTATTGACTATGGCCAGCCCTGGTGCCTGTGATCAGCCCAGCACACTGACAAAAGGAGCAAGAAGAGAATCATAAGGTTTGTAATTAGAAGAGTCTGAAACAGGGGTTGGCAAATCATGACCTGCACCGGCCCTCCACCTGCTTTGGTGGATAAAGTTTTATTGGAACACAGCCACACTCGTTCCTTTACATACTGTCTCTGGCTGGTTTTGCTCCTCATAGTACAGGTGAGTGGATGGCACAGAAACCATCTGGCTTGCGAAGCCTAAAGTCATTCCTTTCTGATCCTTCCTAGAAAACATTTGCTGACCCACCCAGAAGATAGCTAGTCTAATTCCTTATCCTCGAAATCTTGGAGGTGATGGACCACATCCAGGAATGGGGCGTTCTCTTCCTCCTGAGGCAGCCCAGGCATTTTTCAGATAACTCGAATGCTTGGAAGGTTCTTCCTCAAGTTGCTGTAGCCGGTCTCCCTATAACTTAAAATCATAGAGCATTACAAGGTCCAGTCTCTCACAGGGAGAGCAGAGGCTCGCCCAGAGTACCCAGGACCAGGCAGTAGAGCCAGGATTTCAGCTCACTTCTTCGCGTGTTTTGTCTCTCCTGTTACACTAGAGATTCCTCACATCAGAGCTGAGTCTGGAAACCAGTCTGAGTCACTAAAAGAAAAAAAAAATCAAATTACCCTGATTCCCAAGACAGAGAGGTATGCAATATATTTGCGGAAAACTTTCACCCTCCAAACTATTTTACTTTTATAGTTTCCGCGGTCATAGGAGTAAAACGTCTATTGGTAAAACTAACCTCTCAAGAATGACTCATTTAAACAAAGAAAAGAAAAATGGGGACGCCTGGGTGGCTCAGCGATCCAGCATCTGCCCCAGGTCATGATCCCGGGGTCCTGGGAGCGAGTCCCACGTCGGGCTCCCTGCATGGAGCCTGCTTCTCCCTCTGCCTCTGTCTCTGCCTCTCTCTGTGTGTCTCTCATGAATAAATGAATAAATAAAATCTTTTTAAAAATAAATTTAAAAAATTTAAAAAACAAAAGACATTTTCTAAAAAGGTAGAGAGGACAGATAAATGGAGTGATTAAGAGCTAAGGCTGAGGGGTCAGACGTGGCTTTCAACCCTGGCTCCATCACACAATAAGCAGGAGCCTGTGGGTAATTATCTTGTGTTGTCATCAGTACTTGGGGACCGCAGAGTGCCCACCTCACAGGATTAACGCCAGTTAAGGAATTTATTTTCTTTCTTTTTAAAAAAAATTGAATTTTTCAAATATTTTCAAATATTTTGAAAAATATTTGAATTCAGTTTGCCAACATAAAGTATAACACCCAGTGCTCAGCCCACCAGGTGCCCTCCTTAGCCGGTTAAAGAATTGAGCGCAGTCCGGATGCTACGCATCTGCTCAGTATTTGCTGTTAGGATGACCGAAGATGTACTCTCCAGCCCTCTCTCCCCTTCTTTCCCTTCTGCTTTTCTTCCCGTCCCCAAGTTGGCATAAAAATTATTTTCCGTTTCCTCGCCTCCAATTAGATATTGATTAGAGTATCTGATTGAGAATGAGCACTTAATAAAAGTAAATAAGTTCTGACATTTTATTTTTACTCTTGAATAAAAATGCTCACCATCCTCCTGAAAATGAGCCGTCACATTTTATTTAACAGCAGAAAAGATTTGTACATTTGGCCCTGCAGGAGCTGAGGAATCTATTTTCATTATAACAAACATTGATTTTGCATTAAAAAGTCTCATTATTTGAGATAATGACTGCTGGGCTCCTTAGTTATTCTTTTGGTTCCTAAATCATTAAAAGTCTAACATTTAAAGAGCAAGTGGGTCCACAGTGGCTCCCAAATTATCACCGAGGAGTTGTTCCCTCTGTGCCCAAGTCACGACGGACAAGATTCGAGCGCGGGCGGAGAGATGCTGGCCCGCACATGGCCAACCCAGTTCCACGATGCCAAACTCCAAATCCGACGGGCTTTCTTGAAAAATCTGTTTACAAAATAAAAAGAGAAACGAGGAAGAAGAAGAAAAAAAAAAAACAGTCCTCTGGTTTCCATGTTCACATTCAACGGGTTCTTCTTCGAACAAATCTTAATTCTAAAGGAGCTGGAGAGAAGGGAGAGTGGCTTGTCCCCGGGAGTGGGAGCTGGGTGGCACTTGGGGTGGCCACGCTGGTGGCAGAGGTACGTGAGAGGCTTACCTTCCACCAGCCACAGGATAAATTATTGACTCCAGGACTATTCCCTAGCGGATGCTTTTCTGCAGTTTCATTCCCTGAGTCTGGGCATCTTCTGCTGCCTGAGACCCGGCCGGACAACTCATTGGCAACCCACGTGTGTCATAACTGAGTTTTGCAGAATTTCAACCACATGCACCGATTTGGATAATGTATTCTTTCAGAAGCCAGGGCTGAGATTTAAACAAAGCATAATCCTGCCTGCATATCAATTTCCCCAGGACTGTGAGGAGGGAAAGGAAAAAACCCAGAGCCACGAGGCTTTCGGCAGCAGCATTTCCATTTGGGGCTTAGCAGTGGGGACGGGCCGAGCAGCATTCACAGTCTCCAGGTTCATTAACAGCAGCACAAGGAAGGAAGGAGGGGGAAGGGGGGGTGAATCATAAAATATGAAAGGACTTCCCTGGAAATTGGCATCAATGTGATTTATTCAATCCAGACCCAAGCTCAACTATTTGAAAATAATTGAATAGTTGATACCCACTGCCACTTGCAAGTGATAGGAACATGGGCTGGGGGGCTGGGGGGCGGCCAAGGGGAGGTCCCGGGCAGATTTTGAGAGGTCCCACACTTCAGCCCTCCCCAGCCTTCTGGAAGAGGAGGAACTCTCCCCAGACCCCGCCCTTAACCACCAGTGACTTCTGGAATGTTCCTTCTCATTCCATTCCCATCCCCCCTGCTCCCCCAGATGCAGATTTCTGTGGAGTCACGGCCACTGACTGATACCCTACCAATCGTGTACGGCGTTGCGCTGTAAACATTTTCTCTTTGTAGAAATTATTGGGTTTTTACAAATTATATAAGCAATGCATGCCCATGGTAAGAAAGGAGAACAATTCAGGAATACATGATGTAAAAACAGAACATCGTCCCCCACGCATAGACACCCATCATCCTCTGAGATTGACACTATTAACCCCTTGCGCCACGTCCTTCTAGCTATCTTTCTAGATCTACAAACACACGCACGCACACATATACATGTACACTTTAAGACTTCTTTACAAGATATATATATATCTATCCTGTTTTGCAACTCTTTCGCTTAACAGTGTTGTGTCCATATTTCCACGTCAGTACATACAGAGACCCGCTTCTATCTTTTTCACAACTATATCCATCCCATTGCTTATTTTACTCATCCCTCCATTGCCAGGCAATTAGGGTATTCCCAATGTTTACTGTGAGTCGTGCTACAGTGCCATCGTACATATATATTCATACATCTGTGCAAATGTTCTTGCAAAATTGATTCGCGGAAGCTAGTGTGCGGGATCTTAGCATGTGACCTAGAACGTTCTCCATGTTGCTCCAGGCATCTCAATCAGCACTTTTCATATCTGCGCAACCACCTTTTTTTTAAAAGATATTATTTATTTATTTATTCATGAGAGAGAGAGAGAGGCAGAGACACAGGCAGAGGGAGAAACAGGCTCCATGCAGGGAGCCCGACGTGGGACTCGATCCCGGGTCTTCAGGATCACGCCCTGAGCTGAAGGCAGATGCTTAACCACTGAACCACCCAGGCGTCCCGTGTGACAACCTTTCAAATCCAACTTAGCCAACTCACACGGCAGCAAAAAATAAAATAAATTAAAATAAAATAAAAAATTAAAAATTGGGCAGCTCCAGTGGCGCAGTGGTTTAGTGCCGCCTGTAGCCTGGGGTGTGATCCTGGAGACCCAGGATCGAGTCCCATGTCCGGCTTCCTGTATGGGGCCCATTTCTCCCTCTGCCTGTTTCTCTGCCTCTCTCTCTCTCTCTCTGTGTGTGTCTCTATGAATAAATAAACAAAATCTTTAAAAATAAAAATAAAATTAAAAATTAAAAAAATAAAAAATCTGTTTAAAGCTATCCTGTCTGCAACTGTCTTCACGCAGAGAAACAAAAAAGAACTTGGGGGTGGAAAAAAGGCCCCACCCCGGGGCACCATCTGGGAAGACTGGTAAAGCCAAGACAGAGCAGAATTGTGCGTGGGATTTAGAGTTGCCCGGAGGATCTGGGAGAGAAGGGACGGTATGGGGGGTTCACGGAGGAGAAGAATGCCAGTGGTACAGCAGTGGACTTAGGGTCCCCTCACTTACGGAGGGCCTGGTAGTCAGTGGTACACAGGCCGAGGAGGTTCAACTACCAGCTGATTTGTTTTCTGATTTCCTGGGTGTAAATATTCCTATGTTGGTGTGAGCTGGGTCCGGGGCACCACTAAGCACCCCACAATTAGCCCGTAAACTGATGGCAAAAGTCTGCGCCCCGATCCCCCAACAGCCTTGGGCCAGTGGAACTCTGGGGATAGAAGCAAACGGGCAGAGTCACGCACTGTGAAGCCACCAGGTGAGGAGGGTGGCACCGGGTCCATGGGTGGCCTGGGAAACCACCTGCAGTAGACTGAAAGGAAGGTTGTGAAGCACCCCCCGCGGAAACTGTGGGAATCCTTCGGGGACTTGGCTGTGGGAAAGTGGGGAGTTCCCCGGATTCGCTGTGCAGGAATGACCCCAGGAGGCTGAGGGCGTGGTGCCTGCTGGTGCCTCCCTGGGGTGACACCCGCTGCCTCAGCTAACACCATGTCAACATCTTCGGCAGGTGTCCGAGGCTCTGCACACCGCTCCTCACTCTTGTCCACCATTACCCCCCTCCTTGCTCCACAGCCTCCGTTCCACTGCCCCACGCTCCTTCCCCAGCCCCACGCACGCTGCACCCCGGACTCGTCCTTCCCACCCAGGCTCATCACAGCCATATCCATCCCTCAAGGCCCGATTCGCACGCTTGCCCCACTACAAACCTTCACAGGAGGGATGTGTCCCCTCCTTCCCCAGAGCCCCACAACCTTTTATGTAATCTGCTTCCATAGCACGAACCCCCTGGTCTCTCCGCAGGCTGGTGGGCTCCCCGGAGGAGGAGGAGGCTAGGACTTAACCTTAACCGTCTCCTGGTCCTCAGCACAGCACAGGGGTCCCCCAGTGGGAGCCCTGGGTCACCACCTAAGAAGCCCAGCAGACACTCTGAGCCCTGCTCCAGCCTCTGACAATGTGAAAGTCACCCACAAAATAAAAAAAAGAATTGTCCCCATGGTGCAAGCGGAGAAACTAACCTTGCTCTGGTTCCCAGTGAAGCAAGGCCTCAGGTCTTCCGACTGCACGCCCGGCCACCCTTATACTCATTCACACTGCCAGGCGGAGAGGCCTCTGCAAGCTGATCTGTGCAGGTGCCTCCCCCTGGGGCCTCGGAGCCCCAGGATCTGCAGACTGGTTTCAAGGAGACCTCAGGTCCATGTGCACACAAAGATAGAAGGGAATCCATGCCTCTTTGCTGCTTTTCTTGTTTGCTTTTTGTTTTTGTCTGTATGTGCCTACGTGTGTGTTTGTGTTAGAAGAAGCGGTAGAGTCCATCCTCCAACAGGTGAAGACCTGAAACTCAGAGACAGAGACAAGTACCGGGTCCAAGTCCCAGGGCAGGTGAGGCCTGTGTGCTGCAGCCGCCCAGTGAAGCGGGAACTACACTTCCCAGAATTCCTTTCCCCACATGGCTCTGGGCGAGGCAAGGCCACCAGGGAAGGTAGGCCCTGGTACTCAGGTCCTCGCAGGATGAAGCAGTGGCCCAGCTCACACATTTGCTGTCCACCTTTTGAACAACACCAGGCCCGTGTCAACTCCAGGCCCCACCAGGCTTCCCCCCTCGGGTTCCCTGACTCTGGGCCCAGCTGTGAGCAGCACCCTGGGAAGCAGGCCAGTTCTTCTGCAGATCACCCATGGCATCAGCCGGGAGGCTTGGGGGCAGCGGGACACCAGCCGGGTCCCAGGAAGAGGCGCATGTATATCTCAGCATGTCGCCCCTGCGGGTCCCAAGCCACTGGTCCAGGTCTGACTCTGTCCTTGCTCTTCATGTGCCAGGCCCCCTGACCCGAGGCCTGGAGCGGACCCATGGGCACAGCCTGGGATCACGGCCCGGCGGCTCCCATGATCACAGAGGCCTCATCCCCAGCACGCAGCCCTCAGACGGCGCCTGGTGGGTCCCTCCTCTAGGGCTCCATATGATACCCTGAGCTCGCTGCAGGACTGAGCACCCAAGGTCCTGGGCCCTGCTCCTGACTCCTTGCCACTCTCAGAAGCCAGAGAGACCGCCTGAGCCTCTGCCGCAGGCCCTGAGATCACTGCCTCCATCTACGCAGCTGGGAGACTTAGAGCTGTTTCCCCAGGCTGGTGGCCGGGGGAAAATCCTGAGTGTAACCCGTCCCCCAGACCATCAATATCGTCGCTGCCAGGCTCCAGGGACACGTACTCCTCCCTAGTGTCCTCACGGAGCCCTCAGAGGATACAAGGACAGACGTCTTGCCTTGGCCCCACATCCTCCCCCCAGCAGGCCTAGCCCTTTGAAGACTATTTATTTCTCCTAGTCCCCAGACCCATAACCTCAGAGCTGCCTCAGATGCCTCCTGTCCCCAAGGCTCTATTAATCAGACAGTAAAGATGTCACACTACCGACTTGGGCCATTGCCCAAGCAAGCCCTGGGCCGGCCCTGCCTCCCGCACGCTGAGCTGAGACTTATTACTGCTCACCGTGTCCAGGACTCCCGCCATCTGTGTCAGGACAGGATTTCTCCTCGCTGTGGCACCAAACAAGGGACTTCAGGATCACTCACCCTGTCCTAGCCTCTTCAGCCCCTTCCTTCCTCTAGAAGGTCCCAGGTAGCCCAGGGGACTCTCCTTTCTCGGCAGCTAATTTTGAGAGAGAAAAGTCATAATGAGGGCAGCTGGGTGGCTCAGTGGGTTAAGCATCAGCCTTCGGCTCTGGTCATGATCCCGGGGTCCTGGGATGGAGCCCCGCATCGGGCTCCCTGCTCAGCGGGGAGTCTGCTTCTCCCTCTACCCCTCCCCTGCTCATGAACCAGCGCGCACACGTGCTCTCTCTCTCTCAATAAAGTGATGGAGACGGACAGACCTGGATTCAAGGGTCTCCACTGCCACTCGCTGGCCGTGTGACCTAGGGAAAGTCACGTAACTTCTCTGAGCCTTAGGTGCCTGGCCCATAAAATCAGGATATCAACCTCGTGGAATCGTGAGGATTAAATGAGGTGCCGTACGGAAGGCACATAGTCCTGACCGGCACATTACCATGTACTCCGTAGGTGTGAGTCATTATTACTACAACTATTGCTATTGCTTTTACCCTCACAGGTGCTAAACACTCCAGAAGGATGGGAACTGTGTCTGACTTGTTCTCTCCACCACCTGGAAGTGCTGAGCCCAACCAAGCACTCAACACCGATCGGTTGGACAAATGAATAAATGCACGTGCGTTGGTTTGGCGCAGGGGCCTGTCATGGACAAAGCGCCTCGGGCGACAGGACGCTTGGAGGCTCCGCCAGTTAAGGTTCTCCTAGAACCGCTTCCATCAAGTTTAGCCACCTGCGTCCTGTTTGAGGCTTTTCTTGGACCGCCTGCTGGCTGCTGACCCACAGGCAGCCTGCCTCAGAACCTTCCCCGGGGGTAAGGACTTCCACGCAGGCCAGGGCACGGACCCTAACCCACAGTTAGGGCACTTGGGAGCCACCACCCAGCTCAACTTCACAGCGGAAAGCAGGCAGGGGCCAGGCCAACTAAAAAGCGGATCCTATTACAAGCTTCGACTTCACAGATGAGGAAACTGAGGCACAGAAGGAAGTGAGTAACCTGGGATGCCTGGGTGGCTCAGCGGTTGAGCACCTGCCTTTGGCTCAGGGCGTGATCCTGGGGTCGCTGGAATGAGTCCCGCGTCGGGCTCCCTGAGTGGAGCCTGCTTCTCCCTCTGCCTCTCTGCCTTTCTATCTCTCATGAATGTATAAATAAATAAAATCTAAAAAAAAAAAAACAAAAAACAAAAAAAGGAAGTGAGTAACCTGCCCAACATCCCATGGCCAGAAAATGCTGAAAAGAGAATTCAAAATTCAAACTCCCCTCGTGCCTCCCCTGTGCTCTGCAGGGCAGATGGTAACATCTGCACACTCCGATGAGGCTGAGGCTCGCAGGGGGCTAATAACTTGCCCAGAGCCGCAGAGCCAGCTAGTATAGGAACTCACATCTCCTATGGGCGTCAAGTTCTAAAACAGGTGCGTGGGGCACCCGGGTGGTTGAGCGTCTGCCTTTGGCTCAGGTCATGATCCTGGGGTCCCGGGATCGAGACCCGCATCGGGATCCCCGCAGGGAGCCTGCTTCTCCCTCTGCCTGTGTCTCTGCCTCTCTGTGCGTGTGTCTCTCCTGAATAAATAAATAAAATCTCTTTAAAATTTTTGTTAAAAAACAGGTGCAAAGGCAAAGGTGGCAGACCTAAGCTGCCCTTGCGATCTCTTCGATTGTCCACATACCTTCCATTTCGTACATCCTGGTACATCCCAGCTACACGCGCTCAAGTGTGAGAAGTGATGAGCTAGACTGAAGGAGGGAGGACCAGGAGGAAAGTTTGTGTGAAGGTGCCGGGCCCTCAGACCATGCAGCTGTCCAGCCGGTTAGATGCACCTGCTAGCCGGGGGTCACCATTTGGTGGCACAGCAAAGAGCACGGCCCAGGCCGGGAGGGCAGGAGCACCTACCCTGCAAGGTGTGGCATCCCTCGTGGTGGGCAGGGAGGCCCCAGGCTCGGGGGCCAGGCTGGGCGTCAGGATTGATGCCACCCCCTCCCTGCCAGGCGTGTGCCCGCTGCTCCAGATGCGGGCGGGTAGGCGGCCGGGCGCTAATTTACACTTGTTTAACTACAGCTGCCGCCCTCCTGCCATGTGTCTCTCCACCATTTATTGCGCTTTCCAAAGCCCTGCCCAGCACTCAGGGGCATTTCCTGCCTGCGCTAATGGAAGAGAATAGACGCATTATATGTGAATAATGGATTATGATGATACAATTTGGGTCTCTTAGCTCTCACCGAGCCTAGGCTGGCCTTGCATTATTGATAACTTACACACACCTTCCCGAGCGTGTTTATGTAAATATTTAATAGGGAAAGCAAGTTAACCCCTTGGTTTCAGCCACTTCCAGAGCTTTGGCATTAAAGGCTGTGAGGGCAGCTAGGGGACCCCTGGCAGGAGGAGATGATGAGCCAGACCCCTTTTAGAAAAGCTGGAAAGTTCCCTAGGTGTTCCCTCGGTCACAAGAAGTCTGTGGCCTCAAGCATGGTTGGGCTTTGCAAGACCTGAGATAGAAGAGTAGGTCTGCTTCGCCCTGGGAGACCTGCTTGGGGTCAGGAAGACAAGTGGCACGACAGGGACATAGCGGGGACAGGCTCAGGTTGCGGGAATGCAGCGGTGGGAGTCTCCCCACTGAACAAATAGGTCTGGTGCTTCCCGTTTCACGAGGCTGACTGCCGGTTTCTCACACAGCTTCACACTCCACTTCCTGTCGGGAGACAAGGCTTCAGGGCTTGCTGGGGCTTCAGCCTGGAGTCTGTGTCCACCGGCTGGACAGAGAGCTACTCAATCTTCCCATGCTCCGGCTGTCACCTCTGTAAAATGGGGAAGTAACGGACTTATCTCAAAGGTACTTGTTGGTTTTGCTGTAAGAATCCGATGAGACAGCGTATCTGAAGGGGCTTGTACAGCGCCCAGCCCACAGCAAGGCCCCGCTACTGCCTTATGGTTCTAGAGCAGCAATTTGTAGATGCATATGTTTTTCACGTGGGTCTTAAAATAAATGCCACGGTGTACCTTAATTGGACAGTGTTTCTTAGTAAATAGTTGTGCCTCTTAGACTTTGTTTGAAGGGAATCGTTCTGGCTGCCATGTGGAGCATAGAACACAGGGGGGCAACTTCCGGAGCTTGGACACCTATTCGGACCTTGTTGGGAACATTGAGGCAAAACAAGAGGACACCTTGCCCTAGGGTCGGAGCAGAGGAGGTGGAGAGAGGGGGTCATTGGCTTCTCACCTGCACCTGATGCACCTGCATAATGCACCTGCATAATGGGTGCAGCGGTGAACAGAGGCAGAGAGGGAAGCAGGGCCAATGAAGGAGGCAGAGGAACGGCCTGTGGGCTAGCAGGAAGAGTCTTGTGTTGAAATGTCAGCGTATTGGAGTTGTCGCAAGCAATTATAATAAAATATCTACCATTAACTGAGCACGTACTCTGTGTTAGACTTGCATGTATGGTTTCTCCCTTGATCCTGAGATTTAGGAAATATCACCCCCCGTTTTGTGCAAGAAGAAACTGAGGACGGAAAAGTTTAAGCTGAACAGGACTTCATGGCTAGCGATGGCACAGCAGGAAAAATCCCAAGCTTTGGCTTACAACTATTGTTTATGGACCATCGACCAAGCTTAGGTGCCTTTATAGACATTATTTTATTGAATATCCCTAACATCCATGTGCTGCAAAGTAGAGGTGATTTCCACTTATTTTACAGATGTGGAGACAGAGGCTTAGAGCCTCATTCAGTGACCTACGCAAAACTACCCACAGAAGAAATGGCTGCTGGGGATTTGGATCCTGATCTCCTGCCTTCCTCTAGACATTTGGGATCCCCCTCCCCCAAGTCTGCATTTGGAAAACGGAAATGGGATGAGGGGTTAACTTTGGCTTCTCAGCTTAGAGTCTTAGGCTCCTTCCAGGGACCAGATGTCAGGCTGGTGCCACAGGGCCCTCTGCTGAGTCCTCGGCTGGGCGCAGAGAGGGAGGGGCCTTTGTTACCAGAACCCAGCCTGGGTGCTCCCAGGAAGTCTCCTTCCTCCCCGCCTGCCCAGCATCTGCCCTCTGCCAGCCCCTGCCTGGCTGCCAGATGTGCCAGCTGTGGCTTCTCTCCATGGAGAGCCTCCTTTATTAATTAACGTGGACGCCAAGGGGGCAACTTCTCAGGCCCAGCCTCGGAGCAGATCTTGGCACATTTTTCAGACTTTGTTTAATAATTTATCATCTTTTAATCATAAAAATAATTAGCACAAGAGTGATAATCTGCACTCTGCCGAGAGCAGACTGGAGGAGGAATCTTCCGACCACGCCGGAGCCCAGAGAGCAGAGCCTCGGCAGAGGGGAGAGGGACAGGCTGGCTCAGAGCCCGTTGTCCACTCGAGAGCTGGCCTCTGAGCATTGGGGTGTCAAAGATGCCCCCTTCGGGAGGAACTCGGGGACCCACGTTGCTTTCCTTAGAATCGGAGGCTCCTGCTCCTGTCTGACCTGCCTTCCTGGCTAACCTTCTGGGAAATGCCTTCCTTCTCCTCTCCGGTCTTCCTGGATTTTTCCATCTGTAAAATGGGAATTAGATCAGCTGATCCCTTTCGTTCAAGACGCTATGATCCAACAAGGCAGCAAATATAGAAGCCGTTAAAAGAGTAAGCTCGAGAGTCCATGAGAGCCGTGGAGCTCTCTCTGGTTCCCTCAGACACAGGTGTGCTGTCCCTCCTCCGCACCTCCGAGCTGCCAATGGAGCCCGGGAACGGGCACGAGCCGTGTGGTCCAGCCCAAATCCCTCCCCGTTTCTGAGTTTACCCAGGTGCAATGTGGTAGTTGGGTGGTGATCATCCACGTCCCACCGGCCTCCCGGGGCAGATCCACGCGAGGGTGGGACCGGATGACTGACCCCATTCGGCCCTGGGTTTAGCCCCCACTCCCCGCCCAGCCTGCTGGTCCTGGCAGCAGAACAAGGACACCCTCGTCCTTCGTGCCCAATCCCCACCAAGAGTGAATGAATAAACCAAGTGTTCTGCTCACCCCAGGGACCCATTCTGGGGGTTGTTCAACCCGTACGGGCTGACACATCCTTCCCCAGGGTGACAGCAGTCTGGTGGCTCTGGAAAAGACCATGGCCGTGCACGAAGGCAGTGCTGCCTCTCCTTGCGGGACTCTACACATGCCGTTCAGCCTCCAAGTGCATCAGTGTGTTCATTTGCAAAACGGGCATCCTGTCCGGAGTCTGAGGCGCCCACAAGCAGATCCCGAGGCAGGAGTTCGAGAGCAAGCTATTTATTCCAGAAGAGATCCAGAAGCTCGAGCAGGGGGTCCAGGGATGATGCAGAGAAGGGGAGGTGGCCGTCAGAGATCGGTCAGCAAGCAGGCGACCCCTGGGGGCCACCAAGGGCTCGGTCCTGCTGGAGACTTCTCGGGTGTCAGCAAACTGGAGCCTGCCTGCTGTTTTCATAACTAGAACTTCTAGTTGAAGCCTCAGAGCCCGGCCCATTCGTTTACGTGTTGTCGGCAACTGTTTTTTGGCCACGACAGTTGACTAGTTGTCGCAGAGACCGCGTGGCCCTCAAAACCCTAAAGGACTCTCTGGTCCTTTGCAGAAAAGGTTTGCCAACCCCTGGGCCAGGACATAGTACAGAGCTTGCCTCATGGCCGCCTTCTTGAAAGAGAGGAAGGTGGGTTCTTTATCCACAGAGAGCAGCCCCCTGTGACTGCTCCTGGGATCCTCAAAAGCCACCCCGTCCCCGGTCCTGTCCGACACACACACACAGTTCTGGGGCAGCACGTTCCTGCAGCCACAGGGACCCCTCCAGCAGAGCCCAGGCTGAAGGGCGACCAAGGCTGAGCACCTAGAGCATCTGACCCCAACATCTCACTGAGCCGTGACTGGAACTAGGTTCAAGGACACTTGGAGTGCCAAGAACAGGGAATGTCCCCTGATATTAGGCGACTTTGATCATCACTACCAGTCCCCAACCAAAGCCTTTCCTGGCTCATCCCAAAAGGATCAGCCTTTTCCTGCTCCCTGGGCCTTTGCCCGCCTCTCTTGCTGGGGCGCTCCTAGTCTCTGAGCCCACGGTCACGCTGGTCCTGCGGAGAGAATTCTGACCGTCCGGTCAAAGCTCCACCTGCGCTGAGCCCTTGCCAGCTCTGACTCAGGAAACTGCCTTTGCTGCTTCTTCCCCGAGGTCCCCTGTGCCTCCCCCCTCCTCAGACTCCCCAGAGGCCAGGCCCTTGGACTCTACCCTCAGGTCTGGGTTTGGGGTCAGCACTGGGTGGGGGATCAGGGCCTAGCCCGGATTCGGGTTCAGGATTCAGTCAAGCAAATCCTGGGGTCAGCAGCGTGGCCACGCAGGGCCGACGTCCGGGGGTCTGTGTCACCGTGGGGCCCAGCATAGTCACGTGGCTTGTCTCACAATCCAGCCCAGGCCTCGGTACCTGCCGCCCTGACTTAGCACCAGCACCCTGGCCACCTCCAGGGGCCACCAGCCCATCCCTCCCCACTGGGGCGCCTGCATTCCTGTTCATGTGTACACCCTCCTGCCCAGGCGGCGAGGATCCCCAGGTCCATCTGTCTGCTGAGCTGTCGTGGGAACCGAGCTCAGCAAATGGGCCCAAGCCTGTCTCCCTCCGGAGCCTGCCTCCAGACTGTTGGCGTTCACGGCTCTGCCTCGCAGCCTCCGAGCTGGGCGCACGCTGCCGAGTCCAAACGCCGTCCACTGCTCAGTTCCAGCCAGCCACCAAGCACTCCCCAGATGGGCAGGGACTGCACCATGCCTGCCTGCCTCCTGCCTCAGGCACTGCTCGCTCCCTGCCAGGGGCCCAAGGAAGGTGCCCACTCCCCAGACGCACAGCCCTGGGGGCCAGGCAGGTCCGGGGAAGGGCAGGGAACCCACCGGCTCCAGCTCCAGGGCCCTGAGCATCAACCAACCAGGGATCTCCTCCAGTTCCGACCCTGGCCTGCTGAGACCTGGCTTTTTCTCCCACCAGGTTCCCATTAGCCTTCATCCTCTGACCACGGACCTGCCCAGGGGACTTGGGGGACCCCAGGCGAGTCACGGTCGATATGCTCCCCCAGGGAATCTGAGAAGCTCCAGGAAACATGGAGTTGCAGAATTAATAGACCAGAGTTGGAATCTCAGCAGTGCCATCCCAAGATGTGCAAACTTAAAGAAGTTAGTCTGTGCCTCGGTTTCCTTGCTCATAAATGGGCATAATAACCCCTAGTTTATAGGCTGCATGAGGGTTAATAAAAAGTGTAAAGCCCCTGGCATTGGAAAGGAGCCCATGGGGACACCTGCCATATGGGCCCGCGCAGCCCCCTGGCCTCTCCTAGCCAGAGCACCCCCTTCCTATGTTGAGCCAGTCCCTGTCTGGTGGGGCGCCCTTCCCAGCACCTGACCCCCATGGCCAGAGAGTGGGCACAAGCTGTCTCACAGGTAAAAGCAGAGAGAAGCCAAGAGAATGAGTGAATGGCAACCCTACTGACATCACAGAACCTCTGGCATCCCTGCACCAGACCCCACCCTGAGCCAGCAAATGCCCTTTAGCTGAAGCTGCTGGACTTGGGCTTCTGTCCCTAGATACAAGGTTCAGAAATAGAGTAAGTGCATGCTGCGGTCAAGAGCCTTGACCTGAAGCCAAACTCCTGGGGTTCAAATCCCAGCTCGGTTGCATCTCAGTGGTACCTACACCTCAGGTTGCTCCCCTACCCTATGGCGCGTCCGTGTTCTCATCCCTAAAATGGGGATGATACGGGTACCCACCTCGGGGCTGGTGTGACAATTCAATTAGCCCACTGACGTAAAACACTTAGAACAATTCCTGGCACGTGGCAAACACTGTAAGTACTTGCTAGGATGTCATTAATGCCCTGCCCTGCCCTTCTCTTCCCCAATCCGGAGGACAGAGTCAAATACTCAACAAATATTGAGTCTCTACTCTGTGTTCTACTCTGCGACGCACTGGGGAATGCACCTGCTGTGCTCTGTCCCCGGGGGCTCACGCCCAGTGAGGGCGGGTGGCCTGCTGCTCAGACTCTAAGAACCCACCCGTCGCCCCTGAACCTGACATCCCCAGCTCTCACCCAGGACTCCAGAAAACACAGGTCTGTGAACGTGTCAAGGAGGTAACACCAAGACCTAGGGGATAGGGCGGGTGGGCCGCGGGGATAAGTGGTAGAAGAATCTTGGGTGGACCCCAAAGACAGAAAATGACATTGTCACCAAGATGGAATCAGAAAGAGAGGAGGAAGGAGGGAAACTAATAAGAATCTTGAGTGCCTGTGATCAAGCACCCCAACCGAGGCTGTGTCAAGAGAGGGGACTGATGGAGATGTGGCTGGGTGGACAGGAGACCGGGGTGAGGCAGCCGGGGCCTTTCTCGAGAGCCCAGACGTCCCAGCCTAAGCCATCCAGGAGGCAGCTGGGCTCAGCCTGGGGGATGCGGACAGATTGGGCTGGCAGGTTGAGGACACCCTGGAAGCGTCAGGGTCTGTGCACCCCGCCAACTCAGAACGGGCACCGGTCCCCACTTTTGGTTAATTCACCTTTGCCACGTGGCTTTGTGGTGATAACAGTCACTGACGGCTGACATTTGTGGTGTAGGAAGAGGCCATAGGGCATGATGCTGAAGGGTGAGGGCTCTGCGCTCCGACCACCTGGCTTGACCTCAGGTCCACTAGGCAGGGGGTGGGTTCCATCTTGAATAAAGCATTAGGCCTGTGTGCCTCAGTTTCCTCATCAGTAAAAGGAAAATGATGAAGTAATAGCTCCCACCCCCTGGAATGCAGAGAATTACTGGAGTTATTACGTGGAAAGTCCTGGGACGGCACCTGGCCCGTGGACGGCGCTCCACGAAGGTGTGTTACTGATGCTTGAGCGCTTGCTACAACCAGCCGCTGCACTCAGCGCGTCATTTGCATCACGTACCTTAATCCTCACAACAACCTAGGAGGCAGGTGCTTTAATAACCTCATTTTGCTAATGAGAGGACTGAGGCACAGCACAAGCAATTTTGCTTGAATTCCCAAGGCTCCTAAGGGGCTGAGCAGGAATTCTGGGAGGAATCCCACAGTTGAAACTCCCACTCAGGGGGGTCAAAAGCACTAATGGGACCACCCAGAGAACGAGGAATCCGACTGGGTGGATACAGGGCACCCACGGGGGGTGAGGTGGTGAGGTGCAGCTCTCATGCCCCATCTAGAGGGAGCGGCCCACTCAGCTCCCCTCAGGGACTCAAAGGCTAGAGTGGCAGCCTTGCCCCAAGTCCCCTGGCAACAAGCCTGGAGCCAACCAACCTCAGGGAGACCAGAGAGGCCCACTTTCTGTGCCCAGGACCTGTGGCCAGGGTCACAGCGTGAGCCCCCGGGCCACCACTAGTCTTCGTGACACCTGACACCTCATAATGCTGCTCATCCTTGCTCCTGCTCTGCTCTCCCACCCGGGCCCCAGACTCTGGTGGTGTTGACCAACCAGAGAAGCTTCTCCAGGCATCCTCCACCTCCTGCCTGAAAGGAAACCAGGCTGTCTCTTGAGGACACCTCTTCTTCCCTCGCGACTGACTCCCTCCAGAGGTTGCCGGTTGCACTCTCATACCCCGGGGCTAGGATGGGGTCCTATCCTGCTCTGGGTCCTATCCTCGTGTGTCCACCCTGCTCTCCGATGCTAGTCAAGGCTACTGCTCCTCTTCTCGTATTTAAAAAACACATCTTGGGGCAGCTGGGTGGCTCAGTGCTGGAGCTCTCCTCTGCCTGTGTCTCTGCCTCTCTCTCTGTGTCTCTCATCAAGAAAAATAAAAATTAAATTAAATTAAAAAACACGCCTCTTGGAGGACCACCTTCTCCCTTCGCCTTATATTGATTGATGCATCGCCGCCGACGTCCTGACCAGCCTCCACAGGCACCGGAGACTTTGATACCTAGCTCAAGTCTCCCTACTCTAAGCTGTGCCTTTATCTTGGGTGAATTCAACAGCCACAGGAAATACCCACCCAACACCCAGGCTTGCTCAGGGCCTTGATCTCCTTTCCAATGACATTTCCTCCCACTTCCCCCAGCCGCTCATTCCCACGCCTTCCAACCAGCCTTGCCATTACCTCAACGGTTCTCCCACCAGCACAACTAACTCAAGCATCCTATTCTCTGACTAGACCCTCCCCTCTCCTTTGCCACCCTTCATCACCATCCTTCTCTAGCTTCATCCAGCCTCCAACCTCTTTAGCTTTCTCCCAGTCTGCCAGCCCTCTCTTTCTTCACTTCCCCCATGCTCCAGCAGGGATACCATCCTTTTACTGACTCTCCCAGTACCCCAAACTCGCTTCCCCACCATCTTTTCTCTACCTGTCAATCAAAATGCCAAGTTTCAGGTGGACCCCAAACCACTGCTCTCACTGGGCTGCCCACGAACCTACAAAGGCATGATCACCAGCTTTCCATGACTCTTCAGCTTATCTCCATCAGCTTCCTCTTCTGCTCTTCATGACTGTATCAAACTTTCCCTGATCTCCTCAAACCTCTGAGATGCTTTACTCCTCCCTCCCTTCCCTCTCTCTTTACAGAGAAAATGGAGACCCTCCCCCAAGGAATTCCACCAACAAACCTATCTCCATCAGTCCCCCTTCTCCCCAGTCCTGTGCTAGAAGTGGTCTTCCTCCTAGCTCTCCCTGTGTTCTGGAACCCATTCTCTCCCACCTTCTCAGGAGCCTGCCTTATCCATGATTTCTTCTCTCTCTTCTGTACCCATCACTTCCTCTTAAGAGTATGTTCTCCACACATTTAAAATTTAAATCTCCCCATCTGGGATCCCTGGGTGGTGCAGCGGTTTGGCGCCTGCCTTTGGCTCAGGGCGCGATCCTGGAGACCCGGGATCGAATCCCATATCGGGCTCCCGGTGCATGGAGCCTGCTTCTCCCTCTGCCTATGTCTCTGTCTCTCTCTCTCTCTCTCTGTGACTATCATAAATAAATAAATTTAAAAAAATTTTTTTAAATTTTTTTAAAAATTTAAAATAAATAAATAAATAAATAAATAAATAAATAAATAAATAAATAAATCTCCCCATCTAATCATGAACTCTCTATTGCCTACACGTCCCCCTCTGGTTACAGATCTCTCTCTCTCTCTCTCTCTCTCTCTCTCTCTCTCTCTCTCTCTCCCCTCTCCCCTCTCCTCTCCTCTCCTCTCCTTCACAGAAACTGCTTAAGAGAGTTTTCTTTAAGTAATTCCTTTGATATAAGCTAATGGTTAGGAGTATGGGTTGGAATTCCAGCTCCACCCCTTACCTGCTGTGTGACCTCAGGCAAATTACCAAACCTCTCTAACCCCAGTTTCCTCATCTGTAACATGGAAATGAATGTACCCACTTCAAAGTGTTGGTGAAGACGAAATGTGTTCATACACAGAGTGCTCAGAAGAATACCTACCCGTAGTGGATACCCATGGTAGGTATTCACTTCCTGTTCACCACCATTCACTATTAGTATTTGCTGTTTCCTCACCTCCTGCTCATCCCTCCACCTCATGGTCTGATGTCTCTGCTCCTTCACTCCACCCCCAACAGTTCTGTCCAAAGAAACTAATGACCTCTTTGTCCCTAAATCCAAAGGGCACCTTCCAGCCTCGCCTTCCTTGACCTCTCAATAAGCTGGCATCCTTTCCTACTTGAAACCTTCTTTTTCTTCTATCTCTCAGAGAATTCTTTTCCCGTTTCCTTTGAAGTTTCTTCTTCCTGTCCCAGATGCAGGCTTGGATGACATTGCCATGGGTCACTCATTACCCCCATGAACCTGTGTTTCCCCAGTTTATACCTCCAATCCAAGGCTCTCCCCTGACCTTCTAGTCCATGAATTATTCCACATTTCCACTTCGATTTCTCAACCACCCTGAAATGCAATAAATAAGCAAAATAAACTTGTGGTCCTCTGCTCACCCCATTCCACCACAGCCAACCCGGTCCTCTTTCAAATGTCACCACCATCTATGCAGCTTTGCAAGCCAGAAACTTGGCAGCCATCCTTCCTCCTCTTCTCTTCTCCATCCTCACCAATCACTCTCCACGTGCATATCACCTCCTAAAGAACCGTCACCACCTCCACTGCCTTCTCTCAAATCCAAGCAACCCTCACGGTTTTTCAATACTTGCTTATCAACTGGTCTCCACACTGGACCCCTCTACCAACTCCAATTTTCATACAGCACAGAGAGTGGTCTTCTCAAAAGACAAATCTTATTTCTCTCCACCTCTGAGCCCTGATATCTTCCATGTTGACTTTTTCTTGGGCGCCAGGTGGTAACAGAGTGGCTGCCACAGCTCCAAGCCTCACATCCTCTGCCTTTCAGTTCACTTGTCTCTTATCCAGAACTCCTTGCAAAGCTCCATAGCATCTCTATAGCTCTAATCTGACCACGTTCCTATCCAAAAACCCAACTATGCTATCCAGGGAGGATGCAACGTCATGAGTGGCTTATCGTGGGTTATGTGCCCACTCTTGGAGTTGAGGAATAGGCCCCCAAATAAACCACACGTGCTTTAAGAAGTTGATGAAGGGGGGCTCTCCAAATGGCTGTTTCTATGGCAGAACCAATGGCTGCAGTAACAGACAGTGTCCGCTGTAGTCACCAGTACAAACATCAGTCGTGGTGTATCAGTATTTCCCAGAGTGTGTTCAGTTGAATATTAACTTCTCATAAATCCTCTGGGATAAGGGCTAGGGGAGAAAAGATATTCATGGGTAAATAAGGTTGGGAAAAATTGAATTCTATCCCTGCTGGCTTTAGAGATGCACTGTGCACGTTAGCATATTAAGGGTACAGAAATCTCCTACAGCCAAGGAACCACTCTGGCTTTCCTTTACCCAGACTTTTCGAAATATATTTGGGTGCACACCTCTTTCCCCCACACTATACTATGAAATTAACTTCGAAAAACCTCACTGCTTTGAGTTCCTTTGTCTGCTCTTAGAGTTTTTCTCTCTTCCCTCACTTTCAGCTGTGATTGCCTGCTGCTTTTGGCGCTTTTGCTTCTAGAATCCATTCTGCACCTGTTCATTCTCCTTCTAAATCCTCTATGGGCTGAACAAACAATAAGAGGCACCATCAAGACTACTGGTAAAGAAAGAGAAAGGAGCTCCAAGCAAGGTTCTGGTACATCTTCCTGTGGATAACGTGCGTTTTGTCTTTGTGGTCCTGATTATTTTAGCCGTTGAGTTTTGACTATGTTCGGGGAAGATGGGCTGCCTCGGAGCTGAGTTCTAGATCCAAGACCGCTATTCTACACTGGCCACTCTTTGTAATACAGTGGAAGGATCCAAGCCAGGAGAATGTTGCAGGGCGGGGAGACAGCAGGGCAACCTGAACACCTACCATGGAACACGCAGCTGGTGGCCAGAACAGAACAGGATCCCCAGGCAGGCTGATCTCGAAATGCTGAAAATGCAATAGCAAGCCCAGTTTCAGGAGAGATTTAACTGGAAAAGGGACAGAGCAATCAACAGGAGGAACAATTGTAAGGCGGAAGCCAAGAGAGATCCTGGAGCTCTGTGTGTGTGTGGTGTGCGCAACTACACAAGCACGTATGTGCACACAGGAAAGGTGCCTTTGGAGGAGCACATGGGCACATAGGGGGAGGTCTGTGTGCATGTAAGAGAGGCAGAAAGAGACTTGGCCCAGCCTGCCTGGAGGAAGGGCACGCCGATAAACCCAAGGCGTAGAGCCGCAGTGCTGGCATTTCCTGAATCCCCAATCAGGAGCCGTGGCCCTCTCTGTGGTCTGACATGTGGCTTTCTCCCCGGTCTGTCTTGCGATCCTACTCACGATCTGATACATAATCGGACCCCCGGACCGGCCTGTGGTCTGACTTGTGGTCTGCCGCCGCGGCCTGTCACACCTGCACCACGACATCGACTGTCCAAAATCAGGCCTGCCGTGGGACACGCGGGTGGCGGGGCTGGGAGGCGCAGTCCTCCCGCAGCCCGTCCAGGCCCCCTTTCGGGAGAGAGGCATCGACGGCCCCCGTGAGTTATGACTTTTATTATGCAGAAAACAGGCACATTAACTTCAGGTCCTTTGAAAAATGTGGTCCTGTAATCAGAGGCTGTGTCTGTCCTGATGCACAGTGGCACCGGGCCAGAGGAGTGCAGGCATGAAATAAACATTTGGAAAGACAACTGCATTTGCAGATCTAAGAATTGAGTTATATTCATTTCTGACAGCTTCCTGAATCACAGCCCACGTCTCCGCCCGGCAAAACTGGGACCTGGCCCTTTAACTAGACTCCATTTCACATAATTAAAGACTCACAAAATTAAATGGCCTGCATGGAAAGTGGCTTTCAGTGGACTAAATGCCGGGAGCAATCTCCTCGCCAGAGTGGAAAAGTGACACTAGCTTGCAGATCAATATCATCTCTGTTATTAATATCAAAAGCACATTACTTTGTTTTTGCCTGGCTCCCCTCCAAGCCTCCGGCCCTGCCGCGGAGCAGCCATTTGCTCGGGCCATAATTTACTTTGGTGAGTTTTTAAGGTATTGTTTTGTCAGGACCAATCACCGTGACGTTATAAATGGCTGGGAGGACTTGCGCTCCCCCTCAGTGGCATATGCAGCGAAATTAATTTTTAAAAGTTTCACGTCAATTACTCCTGTCCTTGAGTTATGCAAGGGGACAAAGGAGCAGAGACGTAAGGACGTGAGTGATCTCAAGCAGATGAGGTAACGACACACAGAAGCCGGGGCTGCAGACCAGAGCAGACATTACACTATCTTTAATTGATGCATTGAATTAAACAATGCTAAAGCCAAATAAATATTGACCACTTAGCAAAAGAACCATTGATTTTTATGATGGACAACAATGCCATGCTCCACTTTGCCGGTTGAGGGTCTCGAGCTGGGGTCCCGTCGGTTCCCTAAGAGCCACTTGGCTGGGCTACCCAGCAAGGAAGGGATGCTATGGCCCTGGGGTGGGACGTCGGGTATAAATGCTGTCGCTGCTTCTTGCTTCGTCTGGCTTGTGTTCCCTCGCTCAGGTCTACGCAGGTCACCCTTCTGTGGCTTGCTCCAAGGAGCCCCCAGGCTGGGCCCTCCCCCCTCGGTGCACCAGGCAGACCTCCCCCCCCCCCCCCCCCCCCGACAGCCCCAGGCATTTCCTGTCCTCCTCTCACACTGCCCGGCAGGCTGTCCCTGAACCCAAAGAAGTGGCTCACCTACCAGGGATTTTCAAGGCAGCAAAAAGGTTCCATAATGATATTATAATGATGGATACATACACATTTGTCCAAACCCATAGGGCGTGCACCAGCAAGGGTGAACCCCACGGTAAACCACGGACAAGGATGCTTCGGTGTAGGTTCATCAGTGGTAACAAATGTACCAGTCCTGAGGGAGGCTGTGCATATGTAGGGCCAGGGGTGTTGGGAAATCTCTGTGCCTTCTTCTTAATTTTGCTCTGAACCTAAAATTGTTCCAAAAAAAAAAAATACGTCTTTTACAAAAGAAGAAATGTCTCACCTTCGGCCCTGAACACAAAAAAGCCTCTCTTGTGTCTTGTCCTACCTGAAAATCAGGGCAGTGATGGGGAGACACAGGGAGAGGGACACCAGAAGACCTGTGTCTGGACAAAGAGGGGGGATGTCCTACTTACAGAGCACCCCGGATCCGCCCGGGGCCATACCAGACACCGCGCAGGGTTGTGTTCACCGACTCCCAGAGACTTAAAAGGTTGGCGTTGCGGGGTCAGACTTAAAGGTGGACATTCACTTTCAGGAGTGGGCATCCCAAAACCCTGGGCCTCAGGATTGAGCACCTACAGACCTCACCGACCTCAGCTGCCTGTGTGTCTCCACCCCAAAACCTCTACCCTTCTCCACTGGGAGGCAGGCTCCATGAGGGTGGGGACGTGTCTGTCCCCTTCTGCTTTGTTCCCAGGGCCAGCGCAGAGCTTCCTCATGGCAGGTGCCTCATGACTGTTTGTGAACCAAATCAATGTCCCAAGAGAGGCAGTAAGGGGTAAAGTTGAGCATCATCATTAGAGAGGGACAGGTCACCGTCTGGCACCCAGTCCCATAGAGCCACCTGCCAGGCTGCCTTCATCTTGGAGGAGTGAAGGGAGGACCAAGTCAGGTAGCAGCGGCGCTCAAGCCGATATACACTCCGGTTAAGACCTACGGACTCTGGTCTGGCTGGAAACCTCCCCTCACTGGGCTCTGAGATGTCTGAGCGAAACAGTCACGGGATCTAACCTGAGTTGGGACAGGTCCCTTTTCTTGTTTCCCTACACTCAGATGTCAGAAGCCAAGACAGGCTGAAGGTGGCAGTCAGCATCCCTGGGCTTTGGGAAGCACCTTCCACGTATTATGATCCCCATTTCACACCAAAGGAAACCGAGGCTCGAGAAAGCTGCCTATCTTGTTAGGGACTTGGCACCTCCACCCAGTAGTCAAGTGAGGACTGCACATTTCAATTTTCCTCTCTTTTTTTTTTTAAGATTTTATTTATTTATTCACGACCGACACAGAGAGAGAGAGGCAGAGACACAGGCAGAGGGAGAAGCAGGCTCCACGCAGGGAGCCCGACGTGGGACTCGATCCCAGGTCTCCAGGATCAGGCCCTGGGCTGAAGGCAGTGCTAAACCGCTGAGCCACCCGGGCTGCCCTGCAATTTCAATTTTCAAATTGTTTCCCCACGTCTCAAAGCTGAGCATCACAAGGGTGGAGAATACAGATCCTGGGACACGGCCTTCAGCTTTGTCCCAGAGGCTGCCAAGTGTGGCACACGTGGCCCGGTCATGCCTCACCCACAGCACTGCCCTCTGCGGGCACTTCCTGGAGACTGCGGGTGCGCAGGCAGCTGGGCACCCAGGGTGCCTGGGGTAAGCTAGGGGCCACTTCCAGGGAAATCCACGGGCCCCAGTGCAGGCCACGCTCTCTGTGCGCTGGCGGGAGAGGCAGCTGAGTGTGGCAGGGGTGGGGGGTGGGGGCTCTGGCCTGGGAGCACCAAAGGCTCACCACTCACCCCCCAGCAAGCACTCGAATCCTGCGCCGCCCTAGGGTCACTTCAGCAAATGAGGCTCCCATGCCTTCACCCTCTCGCCCAGCTCATGGTTGGAGGAGAATGAGACACTGCGTTGTTTCAAAATTCTCTAGCTTTTATTTGCATGAACCTCAAACGAGGGAGACAGCTTTTAAATTACGTTCCTAGCTTAGTAAGGAAACGTAGAGACCCTCTATGTCATAGAGACCCTCTATGTCGGTAGGTTAATTAGAACCAAGGTGGGGGGCCTATGTGACATTTGGTGACAAACTCGGGTTTACAACCAAGTATTTACACCAAAGCATCCAAATAAATGCGTTCTTTCGAACCCAAGTATTTACAAGAAGTATTTTAACAAACGTATTCTTTAACCAACATTCATGGGCCCGAGGCAGCAAGGGAGCAGTCCTTGAGAGAGAGCTATTCACATTTGATTACAGCAGATGATTTCTGCTTTTAGTAAATATTCAGAAACTTAACTTCCAGGTGCCAAAAATCCTCGTAAGTACAGATTTAATGTAAACGTTACGGCGGGCAGCGTACGACCACACTTGTAACCTTGTTATCTAGTTAAAAGGGGGGTGCTCGCTCATCTAGCGCTTTTGTCAACGACTTGGGTGCCCAAAGAGCTCTTGCCAACCAGAAAGCGTTTGTCAGGCACCCACCCGGGCCGGGCTGCGCGTGCGGCCCCGGCTCTCGGAGCTAAGACAGCTGCTGTCCTGGGGCTCGGGGCAGCCTGGGCCAGTGCAGAGAGAGGGGAACAGGCCTCAGGAAGCACAGGGAGGACATGAACTTACAGCGTATGGGAGCAGGGGCAGGAGTCACGGGGAGGGTGTCCGGGAGCTGAGTCCCGATGAATGAGTCGGGGTGCTCTGGGAAGCACGGGGAAAGGCGTCCTTGGCAGAAGGATTTGTGGGTGCAAAGGCCTAGACTAGGTCCAACGGTGTGCAGTCCATCCGGAAAAGAATGTGGTGTGGGGCAGGATTTGGGCTGATAACCCACGTCCTGTGGTCGGCGCAGAAGGGAGAGAGAGCCCCTATGGCCGGCCAAACACTGGATGATGTTTCTCCCCTGAACCAGCCCTCCTTGGGCTTCCCATTGCACTTAGGACAGAAAAAAAATAATAATAATCTGAATTCTGACCATGGCTGCCAAGCTTCTGCACAATCTGACCCCTGCCCACCTTTTCCCCTGGTTGCTCACCACCCTGCACCTCACTCCCCGAGCTCCAGCCCCATTTCTGTTCCTTGAGTTAGTGTGGTTCATTCCGACCTCTGGGCCTTTGCACACCTTACTCCCTGCATCCGTATGGGCTTCTTCCTCGAGCGCTTCCTTCAGTCGGCTTCTTCTCATTCCAATCTTGGTTCAAAGGTCCTTATGTGCCACCCAGAGTGGAGCACACGTGTGCCCACACATGCACACGCACACACACACCGACCCCGTGACCTCGATCACTTCCCACTGCACCAGCTCGCCTTCCTGACATCAAGACACGTGTCACTATCTAAGGTCATCTGGTTTATCCATTTGTTCATGGTCACCCCTCGGCCTAGGACAACAGCCTGGTCTCTGTTCACTGCTTTGTTTCCAGCCCCTGGAACAGTACCTGGAACATATTAGGCTCTCAAAATGTATTTGTTGAATGAATAAATGAATGAATGAGTAAAGAAGGGAAGCCCAGGGAAGTCTTCCTGGAGGAGGCTTGTGCTCTAACTCTCGGGACATCTGAGAGGTCCGGAAAGCGGAAGAGGCAGCTCCTTCATCTCCACGCCCGGCTGTGGGAAGGAAAGATAGAGGGAAGGGAAAGTCCCCAAAGACAGAGGCAGGTTTGAGAGCGCTGGGCCAGACCCCAGTGGGCCCGATGCACCCCCCCCCCACAGACCAGCAGGTAGCTGACCCCAAGAGAGAGAGAATGTGGGCAAAGGCGATGGGGACCTGGGGCTCCTCCCTGACCTTGAACATCCCTGCAGCCCAGGGAGGTGGAGTCAGGACTGAGTGCCTCTGATGCCAGAGAGAGTCCAGGACTGCCCCTGGCTGGACTGAAACATCCACGTCCTCCTACGGGCCTTGCCTTTTCCTGCCACCGTGCTGTCCCCGCTTCCAGGGCTGTGTTTCCTGGCAAATCCCTACTCATCCTCCGGATGTCAGCTGAGAAGTCAGCTCCTCCAGGAAGCTTTCCCTGACTCTCCTCTGCCCCCTGTCAGGCCGGGTTTGGAGATCTTCCCCATCAGAGCAACTGTCACCCTGGATTGCCATCGCCCGCCTCCGGGGTCACACACACCCCGGCTCACACTTCAGCTCAGCCGATTGCTGCTCAATCTCTTTGTGCCTCAGTTTCCATGTTTATAAAATGGGAGCCATGATATGTATTTTGCAAGTGTGTGGGGAGGATCGCTTGGCATGATACCTGTAGCCAGCAAATGATAGGTGTTTAATAAATATTAGACGTGATAATAATGAGAAAGAAAATTTTCCAAATCTATCCCAAGTACCCAATGGGTTGTGGTAAAAAATAAATAAATAAATAAATAAATAAATAAATAAATAAATAAATAAATAAATAAAACGAAACCAAGAAAACAAACATCCACAGGACTTGGAATCCAAAACCCTGGCTCTATAATTAATTAATTAAATAAATAAATTAATTAATTAAAAAATAAAATAAAATAAAAAATAAAATAAAATAAAAATAAATAAAATAAAATAAAGTAAAATAAAATAAAATAACAAACCCTGGCTCTGCCACCATCAGTGTGAGCCGAGTAGGTGTGGAACTCCCTTGCAGCTTCCCATTCCTCCTCTGCAAGAGAGAATTTCTAATGCCTTCCTCATGGGATCGTTGTAAGGTTTAGGCTTATGGGGTCATTTTTTTCAAATATGTAGAGAGCACCTATTGTGTGCCTGGCACTGGGCTCAGTACTAGGGTTAGATGCAAGATGAACAGAGCCTGACCCTCGTACTCGTGGAGGCGCTGGGACCATTACGCAATGACAAGGCTAGAGCTCATGCACGCTTACATCCAGCGGTATTTATTGAGCACCTACTGCATACAAACCGGGAACAAAGCTATCAGATAAGGCTCCTGCCTTAATAGGATTAAAAGTAATAGCTACTATGCATGGAGCATTTAGTGTGTGACCTGATGCGTAAGCTCTTTAAGCTCTTCTAAAGCACAGAAATAACTCACAGCTACCTCGTAGGCCGGCAGGGAGGGGTGTATGAATTAATGCACGTGAAGCTCGGAGCAGAGGTCCCGGTAGCTCCCAAGTGGTCAGTAAATGGGAGCCGTGATTCTATTTAGTAGCTCACTAGGTAGCAGCCTTAGGTTCAGAGCTTTCCATGTTTTGCCCCATTTAATCATTTAATCTGGGGTGATAAGTACATCATACAACACATGAAATCGCCTATAAACTGAAAAGCCTTTGCACCGGTGAGTGTCCATTACCAGTTCAGGGGGGGCCAGCAGAGGACGCGAGATGGGACGGGGTGGCCGGTAGGAGGTGAGGTCAGCTACGGGAAGGTGAGCCTGGGGTGGGTGTGGAGTGGGGTGGGGTGGGGGTGACGGAGGCCTGAGCCTGAGAGAGGGGAGCACAGGGTGGGGGTGCCAGCCTCTCTCCTGCAAGCCGGGCCGCCAGGGCGTTTCTGCTGGTGCAGAAGGCCAGCGTCAAACAGGGCAATTTAAAAACATGTAAAAGGCATAAAGCGAGTGCAGCTGTGCACAGCTGCCGCCGAACGCTCCATGGCTGCCTCGCCGTGGACTCTAAATGACAATAAACCTTCCACCCCTTATAAATTAAGCAGACTTTCAAAAAAACCATATCTCCTCCTGCAACTTTTTATGGCTGTTTGGCAACTTTAATCATTTTGCAAAATGCAATTCCTGGCCATAAATTCTCTCCCAAGTACAGATTTAGGGAGATCTAGAGGCCTGCGGCGGGTTGATAGGTAAGTTTTAATCTGACAAGGCCAAAAAGTCTATTCGATTTATAGGGAGGCAGCAGATACCCTGTAATTACACCAGGCCCGACCTCCGGGGAATCTCGAGTGCTAGGGGATGGGGGGCGGGGGGCAGAGCAGGGAGGCAGCTGCCGGGGTGGGGGGCAGGGGGGGTCAGCGGCGAGGGCAACTAGAGCCCCCTCCAGGTGCCAGCCCCTGACCCCGGCCCAGGGGTCCCAGGCCATGGCGATTTCCTGCAAAGGTTCCAAGACCTTGGGTTCCAAGTCACCGAAGGCCCTGATTGATGCATGTGCGTGCACACACACACACACACACACACTTCTAACACACGCACCGAGCCTGTGGCCATGGCTGGTGCCTGTCAAGGGAAGCTGAGCTCTTTGGAAGGGGCTCGTATATCCCGGAATGGGAGACGGCGCTGGATTTTGTTCTGATACTTAGTTCACACCTGTGCTGCGGGTCACGCACTGTAGGAGGCGCTGGGGACAGGACCACGGACACTGCCCTGGCTCTAGCGCGGCCCAGGGACCTGGCAAGAGACCCGAGGGGGGCCGTCCTCTGCCCCCCAGCTTGGAGGCACTGCCCCCCACCCCCACAGCCTGGATCTGATCAGGACGTGCTCAGAGGCGAACAGGACCCCAGGGAGCGCCCGGCAGTCTGCAGGCTGAACGTGCCACCGAAGGTGTTGCTTGGCCAGCGCGGGGTTTTAAAAGTCTTGAATTTGAGATGAGTTTTCTTTGGGCACAGCGCCACCACTTCTTCTCTTACCCCCAGAGGACTCCCCTACATTAGCTCTGGGACCCTCAGGGCATGAGTTCCACAACACCCCAGGAAATGGGTGACGATGGAGAAGTAAAGGAAGCCGCAGGAGCACCAGGCACAGCCCAGACCCCCTGTGGAGGTGTGGTGGGCGGGAGAATGGCCCCGGAGGTAACCGTGTCTGTCTTCACCTGTTTGGGTTGCTGTAACAGGACATCCGAGGTGGAGGGGCTTAAACAACAGAAATTTATTTCTCAGGTCTAGAGGCTGGAAATCCAAGACGAGGGTGCCGGCAGCTTTGGGTGTCTGGTGAGAGCGCACCTCCCAGCTCGTGGATGGCCGTCTTCTCGCTGTGTCTTCACGTGGTGGATGGGGTCTCTTAGGAGGGCACTAATCCCATTCATGAGTGCCCCACCCTCATGACCTCATCTAATCCTAACCGGCCCCCAAAGGTCCTACCTCCTAAAACCATCACACTGAGAGGGGAGGCAGGGTCTCAGAAGGTGACTCTAGGAGGGACATAAACATCCCGTGGATAACAATGTCCTAACACCTGAAGCTCTGTCCACATGTGATGTCATGTGGCAAGTGGGAAACCAAGGTCGCAGGTAGAAATAAGGTTGCCAGTCAGCTGACTCTGAGGCAGGGAGATTATCCTGGATTACCTGGGTGGGTGGGCCCAGTATCAACGAGAGGCAGAAGAAGAGTCCAGCGAGAAGGATTCGATGTGAGGAAGTCTCCACTGGCCATTCCAGGCTTTGATGGTGACGGAAGGGGCCGCGAGCCAAGGAGTGCAGGTGCCTCTAGAACCTGGCATAGGTGAGATAAAACAAAGCAAACCCAAAACCAAACCAAAACAAAACATATTCTCCCCCAGACCCTTTAGAAGGAAACACAGACCTGCCGACACCATGACTTTGGCCCAGTGAGACCCACCCGTGACTTCTCACCCCCAGGGCTGTGAAAAAATAAACCTGTGCTTATTACCACTGAGTTTATGGTGATTTGTTATAGCAGCCATAGGAAACAAGTGACTTTTAAGCCGAGGCCTAAGAGATCAATAGATTTGGCCTGGGAGCATTTCTGCTGAAGGAAACACAGTAACCCTGTCATTCCCGCGTCTCCCGGTCTTGCTCTCCGGGGCTCTGGGGTTGGGCCTGCTTCTCCTGTGCACTTGAGGCATTGGTGGATGTGGCCTCCACTGGGGGAAGGGTACCAGCGGAGCCTGCCAAGGGAGGACAAGCCACGGACAAGTCAGCCATTCGGGGGTAACACTTTTTAGGCCTCGTACTAGGACATCTTACGTGGATTATCTGCACAAGCAACACTGGGTGACTGGGAGCCTGGGGCCTGGGACCGATTCCCATGCAAACTCTATCCGCCACTCACTGGAGAGTTGGCACTTAACCTCTGTGCCGCTGTCCCCTAGTTAGTACAGGGGTGGTCCTGACACGACGTCATGGGGTTGTGGGAGGTCAAATGAGATGGTCCCTGCAAAGGACTTGCAACAGTGTCTGGCGCTAAGTGTTTCCAGGCGGCGAAGGTCCTTCTCGGTGGAAGGTGACCCCCATCTCCTGGTGTTCACGCCGCAGGCAGCCCCCTCCCACGAGGGCGGGCTGTGCCTGGGACCTGCTTCTTTTTAAAAAAAAAATATTTTATTTATTTATTCATGAGAGACACAGAGAGGCAGAGACACAGGCAGAGGGAGAAGCAGGCTCCACACAGGGAGCCTGATGTGGGACTCGATCGCAGGTCTCCAGGATCACGCCCCGGGCTGAAGAGGACGCTAAACCGCTGAGCCACCGGGGCTGCCCCTGGGACCTGCTTCTAACCAACAGGACGTGGCTTAGGTGATGCCATCTCACGCACTGCACGAGCCACGCTGCATCATATTCCCAACCGTGCTCAGACTCCCGACCCACTGAAACTATAAAAAACGCATGTCATTTAAAGCCACTAAGTTTGTGGCAATTTGTTAGCATTTGTGCAGAAGCAGACCTGGGTTAAGTGTTACTGTTTTCCCCCTTGTAAGGTGAGGACCAGGGAGGTGAGGATCTTGCTCAAAGTCACAAACCAGCTGAGACACAGCCAGGGCTCAAGGCTGGGATGCTCTACATCCAGAACCCTTGCCTTCCATCGCCACGCCAGGCTGCCTCCCTGCCTCTGGGGTGGCCACTGGCTGGGCATGGGCTCCTCCCTCCGCTCCCTACCTTTCCTATTCTCCCTTCTCTCCTCCATCCTCCCCCAATCTCATCTTTCTCCCTCACCTTCCCCATTGGGGGAGCGCTCTCTGCCCTCCCAAACCCCTCCCTGCAGAGAGCCCTCAGGCACATCCTAACAGAAACAGTGGGCCATCTAGGGCAGCCTCTCCTGACCAGGACCTAGTTGCCCACCCCACTCTCCCCTGACTCCTGCAGAGAGCCTGAGCTCTTCTTCCAAAAAGCCAGAGGCAGGCCTCCCCGAGGTGGGGCTCCGACGCCCAGGGACAGCCCACCCCACACGCCCCCAGCCCAGGCCTGCGACCCTGGGTGCGGGACAGGCCAGTGCCCCTCTGCTCCAGCCCATCTGCGGGTCCCCGGCCCCACCTCCCTTGGCAGAAGAGAGAGAGGGACTTCTTTAAAGATGGAACAGAATAAAATATAGATAAGCATTAGTCAAATGAAATTAATGCTTTCAATATTGTTTTAGCCTTGCTCATATGCATCAAGCGTTTATGAAATTGCAGTTTATCACATGGGGATATTGCAGTTATATATTAGCTGACTGTCTGGTGGCCACTCCAACAGCTCTCCCTGGACCCCGGGTCGCCCTTCACAGGCAAAGTCAGCCTTGCTAACATCCATCTCCTTCCTCCGCCGACGCATCCCCAGATGCTGATAAAAGGCCTTGCCCCCAACAACATATGAATATTTAAATGACAGTTAATTATTCAGCATATAATGATATTATTAGCATCCACTTCATTGCTGGCTGTGGGCCCAGCTTAGCCTTCCTTGTCCCACACTAACGGGAGTAGGGGAAAAGTCAAAACCCAGGCGAGCCCCGTGTCCACTGCATCTGCAGGGGCCTGTTATCGTTTGGGGGAGGTGTCCATTCACAAAAATCACCGCCAGGATCTCCCCGACCTGCTCCATGTCAAGTCATGTGCTGGGTCTCAGGGAAGAGATTTACCCAACGTAGTCTCTTCACAAAGTGCCTACAGCCTGTGGGAATTCACGGTCACCCTGCCACGCACCAGACACGAGCATCGGTTAATTCATAGAACAACCTTATGGAGCCAGGACCACTACTATCTCCCTTTTCTTATAAATGGGAAAACCAAAGCTAAGATGCCTAGGGTGGCATGAGTGAGGTCCGAGAGCCGGTGACGGAGCCAGGGTACAAAGCTGGGCAGCTCACTCCAGGGCCCTCACGCTGCCAGTCAGCAGCCAAGCTCCATCCCCAGACAACAGGAAGGACGTCTGACAGACACACAAGCAAAAGGTTCTGCGATCTGGAAGTGAGGTTGAATTTCAGGTGCAGATAAAGTGGAAAGGCTTCTAGAGAAAGGTGGCACTAGAGATGGATCTTTTTTTCTTTTTAAAAGATTTCATTTATTTATTCACAACAGACAGAGAGAGGGAGGTGGAGACAGGCAGAGGGAGAAGCAGGCTCCATGCAGGGAGCCCGATGTGGGACTCGATCCCGGGCTCCAGGATCACGCCCTGAGCCGAAGGCAAACGTTCAACCACTGGGCCACCCAGGCTTCCCTGGAGCTGGATCTGGATGATTGGATAGGCCTGGGACTGGGGATGAGGCAGGGACTGGAGAGAAGGCATCCCAGAGGGATCAGCACATGCAAAGGCCTGGAAACTAGTGAGATTCTGGAATAAGCGCAAGGCAAGATTGCACGGGACACGTAATGCGAAGGCAATGTGGGAGCAGATGACAGAGGGCACAGAAGGCGAGGTAAGGAGTCTAGGCTTTATTCTGAGAACACTGGGGATCACATAAGGTTATGCAGACTATGACAATGGACATTAACTGTCCCTTCCCATAAAGAGGTGGAATCGGTTGCTCTACCCCAGCCCCCAGGTACCTCTGGGCTCAGCCACAGAACTTGCTTTGATGAGCAGGACTTCAGCAAAGGTGACCCAAGTAGAGCTTTGTAAAATGCTCACGTATCGGGGCTCGCCCTCCTGCTGTTCTTGGAACCCCAGAAGCCACCATGGAAACAAACCCGAGGGGTCACATGCGGAAGAAGTGAGGTGTCCCAGAAGAGCCCAGCCCAAGCTGCTGAGAGCCTGCCAACAGGCTGACATAGGAGACCATCCTGAATCATAGAACCACGGCAGCCAACTGCCAGCAGACCCGTGAGAGAGCCCAGGTCAGCGGGCCAACCCAGACCAGGACAACCACCCAGTGGACCAAGACAATCATAAGCTAAATAAAATGGTGGTGGCTTTAAGCCCCTATGTGTTGGGGCAGTTTGTCAGGCAGCGACGGCTAACAGACACAAGGGTTCCAACAGGGACACGCCGACCAGAAGTTGTTTCATGAAGGTAAGTGTAGCCACAATGTGGAGGACAGGTTAGAAGTGGTAAAACAGGAAGCTGGAGACCCTCCAGGAGGCTGACATCAGAGTCTGACTGAGAAGATGGTCCCATCAAGGCAATGGGGATAAACAGAACGAGACTCGTCCCACAGTCTCCCAGGGAGACACGATGATGTCAGGAGAGCATTCTTTGAGGCTACTCCCTACAGACACAGATACAGGCACACACACCCAACATCCTTGGCTACCTTGGGGGTCCCACACCCAGAGAGAGGCCCCACATCCAACCTCCTGATGGTGTTTTCTCTCTGCCTACCTCTACCTCCATCATCCCACCTCCTCACCCCTCTACTTACTCTTCCATGCCAGACCCTTATCCACCCCAAGACAGGATCACATACATAATGGAGGCAACAGAGTGGAAGCTGCAAAGAGCACTATACAAGGAGTCCAGAATCTCACCTCTACTCCATTCTCAGCTGTGCCTCCTACCGGCTGTCTGACCTGAAGCAAGGTTTTGCTCCTCTTTGAGCCTTGGTTTCCCCAAATGCCTTCTGCTTAGACTCTAGGTTTGTGACCTGGTACTCTGGATTCCCAGGATTATGAGGCCTCCTCAGGCCTCACTCCCACCTTATTCCATCCGTGCTTGAATTCTTAGGAGAGGCAGAAGACGTGCCACTTACCCACTCTTCCCCACTGACCAAAACATCCTCCTTCCTCCAAGGCCCATCCCAGCATCCAGCCCCTCAGAGTCATTGTTCAAGGCCTTCTGGGAACATGAGCTCACTGTACACACCCAGTACAGCTGAATCTGGGCAGCAGTCTAGTTCATCCATTGGAGGAATGGAATCCTGAAGGTGGGGGACCCAGGATGGGGCGGGGGGGCAGCATGGTTGGGGAGACAGAGCTCAGGACTTTCTAGGGACAAGAACATGTAAGTGTTGTGTTAACTCTGCCATTCCATTGAATTTATGACCATAGACAAGCTCACTTAACTTCCAGAACTGCTTCCTGCATAAAGTGGGCATCATAGCATACGTGGAAATACCCACCTCCGTGCCTGGCACCCAAAAGTTACTTAGCAAATATGTGTTTCTTTCCCCCACCACTGCCACCTCTGAGCCTCAGTTATTCTGCAATAAAATAAGGATGTCAATCTCCTTGCCTCAAAATTATTTCATGAGTCCAGATAAAATAACCCTGCAAAGTTCTTGGCATATAATACACAATCATTAAGGCACACTTCATTCTTTTAAGGTGAACTTCAAGAAAAGCCCAAAGAAACTAGGATGCATTGCTTTCATATGGCAATATCAAGTGTACCCGGTATGTATACTTGTGAGCAATGTTTAATTTGAATCTAATTAAGCATCTAGAACTAAGTTTCTGTTTCCAGGATAAACCAGGGGAGGAAGAACAAGTTAAATGACACCAGACGGAAACAATCAGGTAAATTTGGCATCTAGAATCTTCTATAAGAAAAACTGGCCTCCATTCTTCAAAAAGTTAATGTGATAAAAAAAAAAAGCTAAGAGATTACTGTAAATTTCGAAAGACCAAATGTAAAACATACTTTGATTGGATTCTAGTTCAAAAAAATTTTTTAAATAGCTATATAGAGCATTTTAGGACAACGGGGAAACATGAATATGAACGAGAAATTCCTGATGTTCTGAAATTACTGTTAATTTTCTCATGAGCAATAATGGCACTGTGGATATGAAGAAGAATATCCTTATTCTTAGGTAATGCATGAAGAGTATTTAAGGATGAGGTGTTATGTCTACAAAACATTGTCCAATAGCATATCAAAGAGAGAGATATAGCAAATATGGCAAAACATTAACAGATGCTAAATCAGGAGCATATATGATAATAATTAGACTATTCTTTAAACTTGTCTGTAAGTTTGGAAACTTCCAAAATAAAATGTTGGAGGTAGGGGAAGAAAATCAGACAGTGGATCCAGAGCTGGGCAAGCAAACTCAGCCAGCTGCAGAGGCCCTCCTGGCACTGTGTGGCCAGGCCATCAGAGGACAATGTCTGAGTCACTGTTGGAAATGATCCTTCCGGCTCTGGCTCAAGCTGGGAAGGGCAGGAGGGCAAGGGGTTGGGGGACCAGCTGCAGCCCTACATCCTCCACCACCACCCATTTTGGAAAGGTCAGCTTTCCAGCATCAAGGAGGGCCCTGTCCCTGGGGAGGCCGGAGCAAGGAGCATTCTGTGAAGTTCAGTGCTCCCTGGCCGGGAGGTGACCATGGTCACCAACCCCTTGGGACAAACATGCTTTTGTTTTCGTCACTTTGAGCTTTTGGTCCCTGGTGCAAGAACTGCTATTGGTTCCCATTTCTAAATGCTGCTGTAGCAACTTCTCCCCCACCTCCTTATTTCTGCTGGATGATGGGGGAGCTGCTCTCTGGGTCATGAGGTATTTGAGGTATTCAGAGGGATGTTTGGGGATCACAGGGGTTCCTAGACTGCATGGGCTGGGCCAGGAAGAACAAAGCTAACAACTTGGGGATGCTCAACTCGGGGGCCTCCAGAAGACAAGACTGAAGAGTGGTTTAGGCCCCTAGCGAGAGGGCAGATGGGGCCTAGATAAGCTCTGAGGAGGGCAGGGATCGTCATGGGCTTTCAACCACCCAAGAGGCTGCTGGAGGCTCCCATACAGCCTGGATCCCTGAGGCTAATATTAGCCATATCTCAGAATCCAGGGGAAAGAGCTGTGGGACCCACTGAGTCTGCGGTAGGGTCTAGCACCCTCATCAACCTGAGTGCAGACATAATAAAGAGATGAGACCAGTGCAGCTGTGAGCACATGGCAGATGAATATTTATTGAGCCCTTCCCAAGTGCCAAGCACTGTGCTAAGCATGGGTTCCATGCATTAACCCTTTCAGTTCTACTAGAAGTCCTGCTTGTACTCTTTAACTATAATCAGAGGATATGGACCATCCTTCTCCTTTGGCTGGGTATGGACAAATAAACATCAGGGAAATACTAAGTAAAACAGAAATGGTGTCTAGCTTATGAAGCACAGTGAACCAGGACTTGACCCAAATGGATGGTCACTTCTGTTCCTCTGAAAATAGCACCAGCTCCAACCTCGCCCATGGACAAATGGGCCATCAAAAATTCAAGTACAGGCCATAGGGGAAGTTTTCCAGAGTGGGTCTGATTGGATGTGTTTCCCTAAAAAGGGGATTCTGGGGTCAAATGGGCTTAGAAACACCACAGACCATTTCCCTCTCTTGGAGAGTCACAAGGGACCTTAGCACCTTGTAGGCTCTAGAAAGTCCTGGAGTAAAGAAGCCTCCCAATCCTGTTCAACCCAATGCTTCCCAAAACTATTTGCCCTTCAAATCCTTTTCCTTATATAACACTTTTTAAAACTCCAGCCATAATGTATTGGAACACCTTCAGAGAGTCCTGCTACGGAGTCATCATTGTAGCCTGTGGGACAAATCTAGCTTGTAGAGCACCCTACACACTGAAAGTCCTCCCAACACATGGGACAGACTAAAACTCCGTCAGATGGAGACATGAACTCACCCCAGTCCCTGGGAAGGGCAGATAAAGGGAAAAGAGCCCTTCTGAGCTAGATCCTGAGTTGGGGATAAGGGAGAGGAAGAAGGGTGTTCCAGGGAAATTAGTCAGTCCTGAGACCATTCTCCCCTTTTTAAATCACAACTCATCTGGAACAATAAAAATGATTGTATAAGCCAGAGACTAATAAGGAAAATCAGGAGGGGCACCTGGGCGACTCAATAGGTTGAGTACCCACTCTTGATTTTGGCTCAGGTCACGATCTCAGGGTCATGAGGTGGGATAAGCATTGGGCTCCACACTCACTGGGGAGTCTACATGTTCCTCTCCCTTTGTTCCTCCCCCTGCTCTCTCTCTCTCTCTCTCTCTCACTTTTACTATCTCTCTCTCCCAAATAGATAAATAAAGTCTTTTTTTAAAAAAGAATTTAATGCCAAGAATTGGTTTACATGGATGATAGAAAAGCTGAAACACAACCAGGTGGCAGGGAGGTGATGAGAGGTTAACAGGAAGCCACCGTCACCTCTGGATTGGAAAGACAAAGAAGGAGGAGTGGTGTCTCTGGAGCTCAGAGGTCAGGGCCACCAGCAGAACTGGAACCACAAAATGTGGAGGATTTGGAGCCGTGGAAGAGAAGTGACCTCTGCCAGAGAAGCCACCGAAGCAGAAAGGGAAGAAGACGGGCATCCTGGATTCTCCACCATCCAGTCTTTTGCCAATGCCTCTTACTGGTCCAATCCAGAGGTTCTGGGAAATAAATGCAGCCTGCAGGGGGTCAGCTCCCCAGCACACAGAGCCCAGACATCTTGGGATCCCAGGACCCAATCAATATTCCACATGAACTCTTGAGCTTCATTTTTTCATCCCAAAGGCCCCCACAAGGAAGTGGATGTCGGGGTTCCTTCAGCCCCAACTTGACTACCCCAGGTGCAGACAGGTCCCTCCTCTGAGCACAGGCCGAAACACCAAAGTGTACCTGCACGAGAGTCGCCACACAACTTGGAAAGTCTTAAGTGCTTGCAATCCAGAGCTCTGAGCTCAGTGAAAGTTGTGGGTTGGGTTTAAAACCCAGCAAGGCCCAGGCAGAGGAGGGATTGAACCACCCTCAATCCCTACCTCTTAGCTAGCGAGCACCAGCCAGACCATGGCAAACTTTCTTCAGTATGAAATATAGTCCCAAATGTGCACCAAAATCATCCAAACAGCAAAATGCTGAAAAGAGCCAAGGTGGCTGATATAAGTCGGGTTCCCCAGAAAAAGACTCTAGGATGGGGAGTCTATGAGGAATCTAGCACTTATCGGGAGTGAGGAGAGTAGAACTGAGCAGAAGCAGAATTCGAACCAGGACATGGCCTCCCCCAAACCACAACCCATAGAAGTGGGCAGGAGAGCCTGAGTGACCCCACTTAAGCATCCCAATCAAGGACTTCCCCCTCCTCCCACTAAGTTGGTGATACCTGGAAATTCATCTTGTTATGTAAGGAAACGAGGTGTCCTGATACTGGGATTTATAAGCCAGTAATATATCGGAAGTATTCTACCCCTAAAGGGGGATGTGGGTTTTACAGCTGCCAGCCAGAAACCCTGCTTTTAAACAGTAATTAGCCATCAAAGCCAGCTCTTTATCAAAGATGCTCCTGGTTTGTTAAAATAAAGTCATGTCAGTGGCATCTAGGAAACTGCTGCTCTTTTCCTTTGGAGGTGAGAGGACAGGCACCCTGCCGCCTAGAAGCTGGAGCAAGCATTTTGATAGAAATTAGCATAATGAGTGGAGTGGGTCAGAACTTACTGCTCGAGCCCTGATCAGTCAAGAGACTGATCCCTGCCACCCTCCCCTCTTCACATGTAGCAAAAACTGGTCAGGCTTGACCCAGCGCAATGGTTGTATATGAAGACTTCAGACCATGGCCTTAAGAACATGCAATTCTTCCCAAAGGATGTTTTTCAGGCCAGATGGTATCTGGAAATGACACTGTCCTGTGAAAACCTGAGCAGGTTGTGGTTCTGCAAGCCACACTCTCCGCCCCAGCAGCCCAGTCAGGCCAGCCACAATTCAACCATGAGAAAGGCATTTGTATATTAACTAGACCCCCAGGGAAACAGAGATTGCTCCCCCCACCCCCAGGTAAACAGGCCTCTGGCCACATGGAGGAGGAAAATCACCTCATTAGAAATAGTTGGCCTCAGTCCAATTTTGAAATTTGAACTTTTCGGATCAAGTCCAGGAATTCTCTGCCGTTAGCATTTAAAAGAAGTGACCCTCCTGGTGCCAGGGTGTGAGACTTGATTGTCAGCAACACAGAGAGAGACACCACAGAAGGAAAGGACTGGGCCTAATTCAACCATCTAGTTACTGAGAACCTACCAGTGTGCTGAGCGCTCAGAATGCAACGGTGAGCAGCGACGTGGCCCTTCTCTCCTGGATCACACAGCTCGGGTAACATAGACTGGAAAACTAACATACCAAACAAGAGTAGAAAGGCAACTGTAGTAAGGGCTCTGGGAAGGCACACCAGGGGCTCAGAACCAGCAGCAGCAGCCTGGCCCAGCCTGGGGAGTCAGAGCCCAGGGCAGACACACTCCACTTAGCTAAGGGGTCTCCCATATATCTTCCTGTTGACATGCATCATATATGTTTCTATATGTATTCATATAAATACCGCAACGTACACTATGCATAGACGTGGGAGTTAAGCATTTAGTAACCTGTGCGTTGCTCTTATTCCAGAACAGACTGTGCTGGTCTCAATTAATCCTTGGTTGACTCTATATATGACAACCCCCTTCAGATATTGTTTCCCATCATTGGTGTCCAGAGTGAGCACAGCAGGTAAGGGCCTTCACCCAGAACAGGACTTTAGCCAAGGAGCATCCTGTCTAGAGACACCATGTTATACTGCTTTGGGGAGTGTGTATGAATTTGGACAGGGATGTGCCTACAAGCCTGTAAGGGAGGCATAAGGCATGCAAGGATCTCTGCATGCCTCACTCTGTGAGGGTGTGTGTATGCATGTGCGCACACACATACGTGTGCATATTTATGTCATGTGGGCTCGTGTGTGTGTGTGTGTGTGTGTGTGTGAATGCTCTGTGTTCTGCCAAGGAGGGGGTGGAGGGGAGCACCTCATTTTCCTGGGTCGGCAGTTCCATGGCTCAGTGCCTCTGGGGGTCGGGCGCTCACTGCACGTCCTGGTGTTCCTTACAGCCGTTTTGCCTGCAGCAGTCACACAGTTGAAAAATTGGAGTCCGTGAGCCTGCTCAGAGACTCTGCAAAGGCAAACAAGTAGAATTCGTAGCCATTTTGCAATTCCTGCTCATTAGACATGTCTGGGGCCTTGCGAGTGAGCTCTGAGGATAAATAAGTATAAATATTATATTTGCCTCCAGGTTATCTTTAAAAATGTATTTCCCTCTCCCTCTACCTGCCCCCCAGCCCCCACCAACAACTGTCAGTGCCTTCTGAAAACTCATGGGTATCAGAAGGGCTATAGTGAAAGTCTGGGGTCTTCTTAAGTTGTTTTCTTCCCTGGGCTGCCCCCCCCATCACCCATCTATAGGGTGGCCAGAGGCAGCAGGACACCCTATGGGCTTCTTAATGCTCCCCTAGGTGGAGAGGAGGCGTGTGAATGTCCCCTATGTGGTGAAAGTCTGAGCCACCAAGTAGCATCACACACAGAGCTTGTCAGGGATTTCTTCCTCACCAGCAGTGCCTAGCCAACATGGCCAGGGTCAAAAAAGGAATTAGGGGCAGAGCCAAGGCCTACATGTGCCAACCCTGAGCTGGCACAATGTCACCCCCTAGAAGGGACTAGGCCCCCACGTCAGGGCAGAAGAAGTCCAGGCACCTCCAATGTGTGGGTCATTAGATTTTAAGAAAGCAAAATCTACTCCAATAATTCAAGGGAAAGGGGATTTGAAGGAAGCATATGGGGATTCTATGCTCACCCCCTGAGATCTCCTGAATCAGTAGTGTTTTCGTGGGTGGGATTTGGGAAGTGGTATTTTTAGAAATCTCTCATGTGATTCTGGTGTTCAGCCAGAGTTGAAAGCCACTGGTGTGAAGTGAGAAGAAAACGGAGGGCAGAGCCCCACTCGTCAAGCTTTGGATGGCTGCGAGCATCCGAATCTGCATTGTGGCAGAAAGCCTTCTGTGGTTCCCTCCCTCCTCTCCAGGATTACAGCAAAGTGTCTGCTCTCTGCCTGTGACAGCCTTTCAGTGGTCTAAAGAGACAAGGAGTCCCCAGCATGGATCCTCTCCCAACCGAGCTGCCTTGGCCCTGCCTAATGGGACAGTATTTCCCGTCATCCCAATGACTCCAGTCCCCCAGCAGTGTCCTCCAAGTGAGCCCACATGCCACTGTCACCTAAAATATGAGACACAGTGGGATCTGCTCAGTGTCCAGCCAGAAGAGCAGGTCATGGTCGGCTCCAGCCATTTTAGGAGAGTGTCCTCCCTCCCTCCTGCCTGCCCAGGACTCAGGCGAAGAGATTTTCTTGGACTCTGTATTTGGGAAGGGATTGTGACACTGTTACAACAGGAAAAAATGTCCCCTCCTCCTTGCATAGCAATAACAGCTGCCATTGGTTTAATAATCCCTGTGCACCAGGTATTCAGCTGATTGCTTTACATGCATGATCTTATTTAATCTTTACTATAACAAAGGTAGCATTGTTAGCATTTTGCAGATGAGAAAACTGAGGCCCAGAGTGGTTGGATAACTATCCTAGGGTCACCCTGCTGGCAAGAAGTAAAAATGGGCTTTGAATCCAGATTTTTCCCTCGACCACAATTCTATACAGCCCATAGAATCCTCCTAAAGCAACAATCAGTTGCCTATGGGGACCCCTCTAAGTGACACTGTGGGGATAGGAGTTTCAGGCCTCCAGTTGGAGACTAGGGCTTCTCTGGAATCCTGGGAAGAGACAAAGCATCTCCACGTATAGGAACAGGACTGATCTACACCTAGTGCCTAAACCCAAGGTCATGTCATTTGACCGTTTGAACATCGCTGGGCTCCCTAGGGTGTGACCAGAGACCATGGCCACACCAAGTCTAAAAACAGAATTTGAGTAGTAAGATGAGAAGAAGGTCAACAGGGAAAGAAATCACCTGATCCAACCCCCCCTTATTACACTCGGGGAAACCTAGACTTAGAAAGGAGGCTCTTTAGGTCCACCAAGCCACTTAGAGGAACAGTGGTGATGGGTTTCATCTCATACACCAGCTCTTACCAGGTGGCTGGCTTTGAGCATTGTGCCAAGAATTCTGAAGCCACATCTAGGTTCAGTGGGAATGGGTGTTCTAGTTAACTGTCAGTGACCTCCACAGTTTCAGGAAGAAGTTGTGGCAGCAAGCATGTCAGGTAACATCAGCCCTGCATGAAAGCCGTGATTAAGTCTCAGGTCTCCTGATTGCAAGGGCAACACCCATCAGGCACAAGCATACTAGTCCGTTAGGAAATAGTCTAGAAAACTGTGAAACAAGGTGTCTCAAAATGTCTCAGTGGTTGTCTTAGGCCTAACGCTTTTGGCTGGCAAAACTGGAAACGTTCTCAAGTTAGCTTAAGTGCAGGAGAATTGGTTGTCAGGATATAACAGGAGATCTCATAGACCCTCCAGGACAGGAAACAGTGCATCCAGCCCACCAGAGCCCCAGAGGTAGAACCATAACCTCAGGGACAGAGGCCATGCTCTTTGCTTCTTAAAAATACATATGGCAGAAACTATTGGCTGCCCTATCCAATAGCTAAGCCCCCACCTTCTTCCTTGCCAGCAGAACACAGACTTTGTCCCCAAATTAGGTTGTATTGAGTCCTGCCCAAGGAATGTATCACGACTCACCTAAAACAGTCTTTTTTAAATTTATTTTTATTATTGAGTTATAGGTGGCATACAATATTATCTTAGTTTCAGGTGTACAGCAGAATGGTTCAACAATCCTATACATTTCTCAACACTCACTGTGAGAAGTGTGGTCACCATCTGTCACCATACAACATTATCACAATATTATTGACTCTATTTCTTACGCTGTATTTTTCATCTTGGTTACTTATTTTGTTTATTTTTAATTTTTACTTTTTAAATTAATTGTCATTGATACATAATATTCAATTCGTTTCAGGTATACAACACAGTGATTCGGCAATTATATACATTGTAAAATGCTTGCCACCCTAAATATATTACATTATGGACTAAATTCTGTAAGCTGTACTTTTTAATCCCTGTGATTTATTTTATGGCTAGAAGTTTGTACCTCTTAATTCCCCTTACCCATTCACCTGCTCCCCAACCCTTTGGCAAACACCAGTGTGTTCTCTATGTTTATAAGTCTTTTTCTGTTTTTCATGTTGTTTAACCAGTCTGGATAATCGTATTCCCCTTTGCCAGTGGTTGGTTTATTCCAGTTCTGGGAATGATAAGGAAGGAAAAGTCTGCAGGGAGCTCAATGAAAAAAAAAAACCCCACAAGGAGAAGCTAATCCTTTCCTTCCTAACTTAGATGGAGCCACGTGAGGTTGTTGCCATGTGATTGGTCTAGATTGGTCAGGTGTTTACCCCTGAGCAGACGTGGGTTAGCTGCCATAGCCACCTCGCCAACACTAGAGGAGACGTTAATTGCTGCTCAGCATCAATGGCTGGCCAATAAGCGCATCATCTTGGACATCCAGCTCAGCTGAGTTTTGAAATAAGACCAGTCCTTAAAAAAAAAAAAAAAAAACAGTCCTAGCCAAGATTAGAACATCTTGAGATACCAAGATACCCCCAATGAGAATCACCTAGCCAAGTCTAGTCAACCCACAAAACCATGATAGATAATAATAAACTGTTTTAAGGCACTAAGTTTTGGGCTGTCCTGTTACATTAAGTAACTAAGACATTATTAATATAATTATAATATAATTATTATTCTCTCTTTCTATGTACTTCTCTTTAATTAACTCCAACTTGCATGTGAAAGGAGTGTATCCAAGAGCAAATGGACAAGCTAGGACATCCATCTTTGGCCCCAACTCCACATGGCTTTTTGGTTCTAGTGCCCAAGTAGTGCCATCTTACTAATTCTAGTCTCTGTGTCTGTGTCTTGGTTCCAAATGCCTAGGAGAAAGAATCTGATTGGTCATATTAAGTTAGGTGTTCACCCCTGATAAAAACTATTTCTAATGAAGAATAACGGTCACATGCTGCATAATACTGTTGGGAGTGGGGTGCAGAATTCCCTAAGAAAGCTTGTGGGTACGGAGGAAATAATTGGCATCTCTTGCAAGGTATCTCTCAGCTCACTTCTTCTATGTTGCTTTTTCCCTCAAGCTCCACATGGTGCTAAGATAACTGCAGCAGCTCCAGCCACTACATCCTCTTGAATTCAAGTACAGTGAAAGAGAACCAGACTCTGATAGCTCCTCCAAAAGTCCTAAGCCAGTCTGCAATCAAGGACAAGACATGATCTGATTGGATAGGCCTGGATCATAGACTCCACCTGTGGAATCTTAAACTGTTTCCAAAAGAAAGGTAAATGGATATCGATGTGTGTGTGTGTGTGTGTGTGTGTGTGTGTGTGTGTGTGTTTGGGGCTTCGAGGGGATAAATAATAACTCTATACTCACCAAATACCAGATTTGAATATTCCAGGAACCTCAAGAGGATGAGAGGACTGTTCTCAGCAATGGGTGGTGTGTGCTGGTCACTGGAAGGCATAGCCCCTTTTTAAGCAAGAGCTGGTCACCTCTTTCGCCTCTTGGTCTTAGGCAGTTTTCACCAGTCTCAGTCTTGTCTTCTCCAGACTCTAAACTCTGGCTGCTTCTACCCTACTTCATGGATCTCTGTCATACCACAGCATGATTGCCAGACCAGTGTCTGCTCCTACAAGGGGCAGCCACCAGCTATACTGCCTAGATGCCTCTTCAGTACAAATTACAGTGACAATAATAACTTCTCTAGAAATCCACACCGTCCTGTCAGAGTCATTGGGATAGGTAGGAGGGTGGGGGAGGGCAAGCCTCTACTTCCCCAATACCTACCTTATCCCGGGTACTTCTGGCTGTTTCTCTTCCCCTCAAAGTCCCCCCTTTCTATTTGACATTCCCATTGAGAACTTGTTGTAACTCCCCCCCCACACCAATGAGATCAGTTGGAAGACCTGACTTCATAAGACTGACAATTATGTTGCATGAAATAAACAGACATCCTCAGCCCCAGGATGGACTGGCTGGTGTGGGAAGTAGCCAACCTAGAGGGAGTGAGGAGAAATAGGCATCGGAAACCCAAAATCCTATATTGGCTTCAAAGCCATTCATCAGAAGCTGATACTTCCTTCGTTGTTGGCCCAGGGCCAGGAGAGTGAGTGGCTCATTTTTGTTGCATTACAGTTTGAGTCCACATGCAAACCAGAGGGCTGTGTCTATAAATAAGATATTATAGTTAAATCAATATTGATTACTAGGAGTTAGTGTTATATTTAAGGCCATAAAACTGAATAAATATTATGGTAAAAGTGTCCTAAATCTCATGGGCAAAACCATTGAGACATAGGCCTTGGACTGATGGAACCATGACCCCATTCCCCGATTCCCTAAAAAGGGCTGTCAAGCAGATGGCTATCTTTAATGGGGGCAAGGGAAAGTCAAAATATGGGCCAATGGTGACATCCTCCAATCCATTTTTCAGCCACATTCTTAACTTTGTTCAGACCTTGCTATGTGTTACTCAGTATTTGCTCAGCCAATTCTCATGACTGGTAGTAAAAGGGTAGCTTGTTCACAATAATTGACAATTGTACTTACCAACTTTATTTTTCTAAGAAAGGCATTTTTCTGATTTAAATAGTATTTCTTGTTAATTACAGAAGCCATAGAAAAGGCAAGATAAGCAAAAAGAAGATATTAAAATCCACCCAGAATCTTACTATCCTGAGATAATCACTGTTAGCATTTTGGTATATATCTTTCCAGTCATTTTTCTCTGCGTGTGTGTGTGTCTACATTTTTTAATAGGGTAGGAATACGTAGGCTATTTTGCAATGGGGGCAGATTATATTCTATTGTGTGTACTGAAATGTATTTACTCAGTCCCTTATTACCGTATATTTAGATTGTTTCCAATGCTAATTAAATTACTTTTCAGTTTTGTTCATTTGTTTACAAGTTGAACTAAAAAGTCCTAACTTGAGAAAATAAGCCTTTATTTTTCCAGTTGACTAAGAGGAATGAAGCCTGAGGCAAGAACAAAGTGCTGTGTCCCGCAGAACACAGGAAGTCACTATGCTCCTGCTTGTAGCTTGGAGCAGAGGTAGAAGCACTCAGTAACTGGCACCAGTGGACACTGACATCCGTAAGGCTTCCCCATCAGTTTCCGCCACACATCTCCTCTCCCACGGAACCTGGAGTCCTCTGGAGGCCCTGCAATGTCCCATCAGAGAACTGCTCAGCCTGAAGAATTTGGGGCTATCTTCCTTCCAGTGAGCATGGGTTGGAGATAATCATTACTGCATACAGTCATGACAGGAAGGAAATGCCTGTGTCCCCTGCCCACTGCTCTTCACCAACTATGCACATAAAGACCATCATACCCTTCATCTGTATGAGGGACTTGGCGGGGGTGGGGGGGACATTACCTAAAGTCTGCCAGTAGTCACTGTCTCCCAGGACACTCACTCTTGAGTGCCACAAGGATCACAGGGCACTTTGGGGGTGAATTCCAACAGTGTCAGAAAAAAAAAAAAAAACATGTCACCAGCAGCCCTTCCCTTTCCCATCTGCTCTTGCTGAGAACCAGTTTCTCAGCTCCTGGCTTCCAGAATCCCAGGCTTCCAGAGCTAACTCAGTTCCTACCTTTCTCTGGCCTGGTCTCCCAGCTCCCTCTTGGTTAGTTATACTGAGTTAATTCTGTTGCTTGCACACAAGAATCCTAACTGAAAGCTACTTCATCCCCACTCACTCATCCTTCCAGGGTCAGGCCAAATGTTATCTCCTCCCTGAAGCTTTCCCAGGTACCCTAAACATAATCGATAGTATCTTTCTGCTTCATTTTCACACTCACAGCTTATAACTCTTACAGCCTGGTACGGTAGGTAAGTTTTAACATGACACAGAGCCAGAGTCGTGTCTTACACCATAATCATGGCTGCTCTTTGAATGAATAAACAAACATGCATATCTGTGAGACTAGGAATAACATATTTTGTGTTCAACCATCAACTGATTAACCAATGTTAACAGAGACACTGGTTATTGTTCAGTATTTAGTCCAAAGAAAAGTCACAGTGTTTCCATCTTCTGCAGCTGTGAACAGTGAAGTAGTCCTGGTCAGTAGGGAAAACATGGATGTTGAATTGTAGGTATTTCCTAGTGCATTCAGCCTTAGTTGGTGTACCTGGCTATTATTAGATCCAAGCATGCCTTGGGTCCCTCTGTGCTTCTACATCAAGCATCATGAACTGGCCACCCGCGGGCCAAATGCCTCCCAAAAGCCTTCATAAGCTGCCTGCAGATTTGTTTGGTCCACACTGATATTTTTTTAATTTAGTAGTTGCCAACATTTAAAAATCAGATTACACAAAAAAAAATTCCAGATTTCAGACTTTTCTTGAAAACTTAGAGGATCTGGCAACCAAGTTTCCATTCCTTACATGTCAACCAACTGCTGGAACTAAGCCCAGCTATCCACCCCAAACTGTGACTCAAGCCTTTTATGGAACATAAACTCTCTGCAGTCCCCACAAAGCTGACTTTGTTCATCACCTTCTTGGCCCCTGAAGACATTACTACTCTTGGTCTCTGTTCACTGTGGTTGGTCATTACAGGTGGAAAGATGGCTGGATAGGGGTATTACAGAATGGCAGTGTCCTGCTGTTGAGTAGAAGTTTCAAGAGTATCATTCAAGAGTATCATAGTCAGTCATAGGAAAAGTAGATTTTCTCCTTTCCATCTCTACCTTCCCCCCTGGGGGACTCATCTGCTTCTGTGAAGCTAAAACCAAGAGGCACCTGGGTGGCTCAGTCAGTTAAGCATCTGACTTTATTTTGGCTCAGGTCATGATCTCAGAGTCATGAAATTGACCCCCCATTTTGAGCTCTGCACTCAGCATGGAGTCTGCTTAAGATTCTCTCTCTCTCCATCTCCCTCTCCCACACTGTGCTCTCTCTCTCTCTTTCAAATAAATAAAATCTTTAAAAAATAAAACCAAGCTCTTCTCTTCTCTGTTAGCCTCCAGAGACATAAGTCTGTCCTTCCCAATAGGCCAGGGAGGGAATTCGGACACCCAGAGTCTCCAAAGTCCAAATAGAACCAGTTGAGGACAGGCCTTCCCATTCTGCCACATTGTGATGTAACCCACAGCCCCGTGGGCACCACTGGACTCCTCAGCCTTCAAGGCCACATAAGGAACACCTCCGGTGGGAGGAGGTTATCGCCTTATCTTGCCTGGATAAGACAGGGCAATAGGGGTGAGGGCTGATGGCTCTCCAGCCTGATTGCTCTCAACAAAAGGCCCGTTGAGGGGATGGTGGAAAGATGGAAATAAGCCTAGCTGGGTCCAACCCCTCCTCATGGCTCAGTCATGATCAGGGTTCACTCAGCTCAAAACTAGGCCAGGCTGCCTCCACACAAAACAAGTTTGATCCTTAGCCCCTCTCTGAGCTAGCATTGTCAGAGCCAGGAAGGGGAGGTGTAGATAGTCAGAACTCTGGCCTGGCCTGACCCTGAGTACAATAGGAGGAGGACCTAGGATGCAACTCCATGCCACTCAAAATCTAACAGAGCAGAGCAGAAGCGGTAAAGGATCCTGAGAAGGAGTGTCTGGGGAGGTAGGAGAAAAGCTGGGAGAGTGTTGCTCGGAAGAAACAGGTCAAGGAGAAGGGAGTTGTCAACAGTTTCAAAGGCAAGAGAAATCCTTAAGATACGGAGTGGAAATACTACCCTTGTAATTTGAGGATCATTGGGAGCCTCCTTAGAGTAGTGGTGGGCTCTGGACCACACCAGACTAGAATGGGTTGAGGAGTGAATAAAAGGGAAATATGCAAAGACAATGATGGAGCAGAAATCCTCCCATCAATCTGGCTTCACAAAGAAGGTCAAAGATACAGTAGTAGCCAGGGAAGACAAAGGGTCACAGAATGACTTTTAATGGGAGGGCACCTGGGTAGCTCAGTAGGTTGAGCATCCAACTCTTGGTCTCAGCTCAGATCTCAAGGTCATGAGCTCAAGCCCCATGTTGGGCTCCATGCTTGGGTATGGAGCCTACTTTAAAAAAAGACTTTTAATTGGAAGACTGGCATATATGTGGCCCAATCTTTGATCGTATGTGACTCTATAACGTGGTTTAAGTTCTTTTCCAAATTCCACGTACCAAGTTCCTCCATCAACATGAGAAAGTAAAAGGAGCAAATGACTGTGAGAAAGAGGTACTGAGTGATGTTGTGGATAATATAACCACCAATCTCTTAGATGGGTAGAGGGTGTGTGCTGCAGGGCTCTGCTCTAATGGTCTTTGAATTTCCATCCCTGGCTCAGATAAACAGAAGCTGAGCCTAACAATGTAATAATAATAAAAAGACACTGCAACAGTTATCTGGATTCTACTTCCAGTTTTATCACCAATTATGTGATCCCTCTTCAGGCCTCAATTTTTCCATTGTCCCATTAAGGACATTGACCTAGATCTTTTCTGAGAACCCACCATCTTTGACACTCATTCTGAAGCCAGTCTGCCTGGATTTAAACCCCAGCTCTGCTATGTTCTACTTGTGTGACTTGGGTGAATTCCTTAATTTTTCTGTGCCTTACTTGCTCATTATTAAAACAGAGCTAATAATTGTTCTACTTCCTGGGGTTGTTGTGAAGATGAAATGAAGATTAATATATATAACATCTTTAAGAGAGTGCCCAGGACCTAGAAGAGCACCATACAGGCATTGACTAATGTTATCATTATGGTAGCCACTTGGCCCAAGAGAGACCCCCAATGAGTGAATGAAACATTCTGGTCTCATTAAAAAGGGCAGGAGGATTTGCAATGATATGGATGGAGCTGGAGAGTATAATGTTAAGTGAAATAAGTGAGTCAGAGAAAGACAAATACTGTATGATCTCATTCATAGGTGGAATTTAAGAAACAAAACAAATGAGCAAAGGAAAAGAGAGAAAGAGAGAGAGAGAAACCAACGAACAGACTCTTAACTATAGAAAGCAAACTGATGATTACCAAAGGGAAGTGGGGGGGATGGGTGAAACAGGTGATAGAGATTAAGGAGTGCACTTGTTGTGATGAGCACAGGATGATGAAAATAAAAACTCTCAAAAGGGAGGGAGGTGCAGGAAAAAGGAGAATCTAGAACCGAGGTGGAAAAATTTTTTCTGTAAAGGACCAGATGGTAAATATTTCAGGTTCTGTGGGGTATCTGGTCTCTATTGCTCTACAACTCAACTCTACTATGTGGTAGAAAACAGCCACAGACATGTTAACGAATAGATGTGACTGCTTTCCAATAAAACTTTATCTACAAAAATAGGCAGTGGGCCCAATTTGCAGACCCCTATTCTCAAACAAGGAACCCTGGGGAAAGGGATGGTGAGTTCTCCTCTCTGGTGGGTAAAACCAAGAAATTTCATGCCTCCAGACCCAGACCAGAGGTCTGACCACTCCTGGCTACAAACTCACCAAGAAAGTAAAGCTTCCAACTCACAGAACAAGCAAATAATAAACGAGTTTTGAAAATAATTAAAATTGAAAATTGATTGTCTGGGCCAGAACAGATTTATGCAAAGGGCCCCCGCTCCATGGGGAGTGGAAGGAGGGTCTCTAAGCTCTGTGTTGAACAAGCTAAGCATTTTTTCAGATTATTCCCAGCATAATATGCCAAAGGGAATAGGCTCCATTTATTATTTCCTTAAAAAAATCAATGGGCTGAAACATTCCCTCTAGACCTATAATATTTATTTCAATGTTCTGTCAATAAATATAACAAGGTTAGCTTTCTATCAGTTTAGTTGGAAGAATCATTTGAGGGAAGTTCTATTTGTTAAGCTCGATTACAGAAAGCAATCAATAGGGGAAAATTCCCTGGTCACTATAGGCAAGAAATATAGAGCTCAGAGGAGCCATCCCAGAAAGGAGATTGATGCCACTGCCCCATAATCCCTCCCTCCTTCCGCCAGAAGTAGGAGATGTGGGTGCAACATTGAGTTATGGAGTGTCAGGCTGAAGCAGTCCCCATTTGGCACTGATAAAAAAAAAAAACTGAGGCCCAGAGAGAAAAAAGAATTACTCAGAGTCACTGAGTAACACAATCTGATCTAAAATCCAGATATTCTGATCTCAGATTTCTCCCAGGTCTTGAGTTGTTCAGTTGACTCAGGTTGAACAGTGGAATACAGAGACCCAAGGAGAAAGAATGTTTTTCTCTTTCATTTGAATTCAGCTTCATTGAATAGAACTTTCCAAAACACGGTAAAGATAGGAGGTCTGAGAAGAGTATTGAAAGGACAGAGGAGGGGCGCCCAGGCGGCGCAGTTGATTAAATGTCCAATTCTTGGTTTCAGCTTAGCTCATGATCTCAGGGTCATGGGACCGAGCCCCAAGTGGGGCTCTTCACTCAGTGTGGAGTCTGCTTAAAGCTGTCTCTCCTTCTCCCTCTGCTCCTCTCCCGCAATGCTCATGCTAGCTCTTGCTCTCTCTCAAATTAATTAATTAATTAAGAAAAGGAAAGGACAGAGGAGAAATATGTATACCTTCTGTGATTTGGGGATTCCCGGAGATGTGGAGATTTAAGGGAGATATTTCACCATTTTACCCTCACTCTCCAATCCTAATGCACATGCATACACACACACACACACACACACACAGGCACACACATATGCATCCCAGGTTGGGTTGGGGAGTGTGTCCTCTCTCCTAGAACTTGAGTCTCATCTTTAGGCATTGATTCAGGAATGGGCTGGATGAACTCACCCAACTATACCTAAACCTTGCATGAAATGAGTCATGGGGTACATGGGATTTGGGAAGGGAAGACTTGACAAGGTGGCTCATCTGCACCATATTCTTTGCTAGGTGAAGTCATTTCACCTCTCCAAGATTCTCTGATATGTAAAATGGGAATAACAATGATGACATCTTACTCATAAGATAGAAGGAGTACAAGGAATATATGATATTGCTGGGCAGATTAAAATAATTATGAGTATGCTTCATTGTTTATTATTAATAGCATGCACTGAATGCTTTTTGTGTGCCACACATTGAGCTGATACATGTTTTATCACATTGAATTTTCACAACAACCTACAAAGAGGATGACAAGAATATCTCCATGTTACAAGTATGGGAAATAAGGCTTGGAAGCTAAGTAACTTTCCCAAGGTCACAAAGCTAGGAAACGGTGGTGATGTGAACCCAAGGTAACCAACTCCAAAGCCTGTCCTATAACCACTATAATCAAGATTATAGTAGGTCCTGATCCAGAGGAGCAAGTTGCCTTCTTCAGCCTTCCCCCAGGCCTCAGTCGCCACCTCATTCAGAAAAGCTGGGCCCTGAGTACATGTGGGTCTTCATCTCCCACCTCTAGGTCTCCATATCCTTGAACATCCAATAAGTCTTCAGTAATTAAGTTACTTTGTGGACATTACCCAAAACCACACCCCTTCTGTTGGAGACCTTGCATTATAGCTAACCAGTCTCTCACCTAGAGACTAAATTATCTCAAATAAAGAGTAAAAATGACAGTCCTGATTATTGCTGAGGTTGGGTGTTACTGGAGGAATTTGGGGAGAAGAATTTAATGTTGTTGAACATATATTTATTGAGTTCCTGACATGCCAGGCATTATCTTAGACAACAAATATATCCAACAAACTAACATTACTATTTTGGTGTTCCTCCCCATGTCTAAAACTAAAATCTATATCCCACCAAATAGTCACTGGAGCCAGAAACCTGGGAAATCATCAGACTGTGCCCCACCTCTTACCTGGTCCAGCATATATTTCCTGCCCCTGGTACAAATACAGTCGCATTACTTTGCTAACTTGAATCTCTCAGCTGACTGATGGCAAGAAATCTGGTCTTTTGAGGAGTTATCTTCCACTCTACTTCCTTGCACCTCCCCTACCAAGTGTTTCTGGGGATCTTAAGAGCTGCCACCATCTTCCCACAAATCCGTCCTGTCTCCTCCTTATTGCAGTGATAATCAGCTAAATACCACACAGCCTTGGGACTCAAGAGTTTTGTAGAGCCACTCGAACAGAACTAGAACTCGGAGCCTTTGCTCTACTAAAGAGAACAGTCTCACTGTGTTAGGTTGAGCTAGAAAGCTCCCACCACAGAGTTCTTGAGCATCACGTCGCTAATATTCAATGATAAATGTCTGACTCACATATACAGCCCTTTCCTCCCAGAGGATAACTGCCAACAAGAGATCTCAGCAGGGCTTATCCTGGAGCCACTGACCAACTGTGGAAAGAACAAGGAGTGCACAGAGACTAACAAAGTGCACGCACTAAGACTAACAAAGTGATATGAACCAGATAAGAGAACACTTACTGTCCTATTGATTCTTTTCCCTAAATATCTCAAGTCCATCTACCCATTTCTCCATCTCTACCGCCACTATCATATGAGTTCAAACCACCACCATCTCTTTAAGACTCTTATAATTGCCTCCTAACTAGATTCTCCAGTCCACTGTGGCCCCTCCAATCCATTCTCCATGCAGCCACCAGAGTCATCTTTGTAAAATGCAAATCTAATCATGTCCTATCCTTGCTTAAAACCCTTCAGTGGGTTTCATTGCACTTAGGACAAAATTTAAAATCCTACTGTCTCCACAAAAGCAGATACTGAGACATAGACTTGGGTGCAGGAGATAGTCTCAAGGAGCACAAGTAAAGTAGCGAATGGGAACAATTCATAGGAGGTAGAAGTTTTAGACTTATTCCCTGTTGTCCCCATTATGTGGCAGCAACCCTAGCTCCTTTCCTCGTAGGCTGGTCTATCACAGCATGAAAAACCCAAAATAACTAGCTAGAAATCTTTGTTCCCAGTTCAGTGAAATCTTTGTCATTTTCCCTGGTGGAAGTAATTCACCTCTAGAGACCAGGACCTCTAGTCCCACAGAGCCTCAAGATCCTAGGACAGGAAGCACAGGTTTCGCCAAGTTGGTCCCTGGTGAAAGGGCTCAATCCCACTTTCACCCCTATGGTTTTCATCCATATATTCTATTACAACACAACTCCTCTTAATAGCCATTGGTGTAATGTATATGCTTCATCCTAGAAAACAATCCCAAACTTACAGGGTACCACTTCTCAAGCTGCCACCCTACTGAGTTTTTAAGAGGCCATTACATTTTTCTATCAGGCTGACAGCTTCCTAGTGATATAATATATAATAGGACCAATGAATCCCAACGTTATGTGTCCATTGTCATACCTCCTTTGTTGAAAGTGTGTTCCTTGATCTGAGATGGTGTGGAATCCCATGTCATAAGTCAAACATTCTGTAAAACTTTGCATAGCGATGTTGGAATAGATAGTTCAGGCAGAGAAGACAAACCCATGTCTAGAACATCATTCTCAGTAAGCACAAATTGCTGCCCCTTGTAGGGGCACTTGCCACCCAGTAGGCAGTCATTCTCCACAAGGATCAGTATTATCCTGAGAGTTCAGTGTTGGTCTCTGCTGCTGACGGGTCATACTATAGCAGCCACATTAGCTAAATCAGCCTTGGTGAGAGAGAGCCCAGGCTATTGGGCTTATGCCCAGGCTCCATCCCCACCACAGTGCTACTTTTGACGTGGGCCCGTAGGGTATGTGTGGAATGGCTTGAGACAGACACTGACACTCAATGATTAAGTCTTCTTGTCCCCCAGTTGTTTAATGCCTTTTCTACACTGGATACTATGTGATGAGCAATAATGTGAGATACGAAAATCTGAAAAAATTTTTAAAGATTTTATTTATTTATTCATGTGAGACACAGAGCAAGAGGCAGAGACATAGGCAGAGGGAGGAGCAGAGTCCCCACAGGGAGCCTGACATGGGACTCGGTCCCAGGGCCCTGAGATCATGACCTGAGCCAAAGGCAGATGCCCAACTCCTGAGCCACCCAGGTGCCCCCAAAATCTGAAAATCTTGTGTCCATTTCAACAGAGCCATCCACACCTCTTGTTTCCAGACTTCTAATCTCTTAATATCCAATCTTGCTTCCTCTAGGCCTTTGACCAATTAGCCAAGCAATTCATCCTTGCACAATCAGCTATGTGTATGGTCACCTGAGAACACATGACCTTCCATAAAAAGTTGACAACCAATATACATTACCTGAAGCCTCTTTCCTCTAGGACCACCAACATATTGAGCTGACTCACCTGTGAACCAACCCAGGATTTTTCCCTTCTCCATCAGCTGGTGATGGGAATACTCGCACAAGATGATAGACACAAGCTGAAAGTAGTGTTGGTTCAACAAACATGGATGACATGGGAGCCTAAGCCACCTGACCTGTACTTACTTGTGCCCTCTTAACCTATTCAGATCTGACTCAAACGAGCCATTTCTACATACAATGGGTTGCTGATGCATTTACCCTACTTTATGACTCAGATCTGATAATACCTACTCATGATGGGGAGCTCTGGCCATATAGTTACTTGATAGTCCATGATCAGGTGCTCTGTCTCTGCTAGGACCCAGTAACACCCCAGGAGTTGAAGTAGTTTTCTGCAACAGAAGGCATAGCCTTGCTCCATAACTTTAACCCAGTGTTCCTCCTAATAGGGCTTTCCAGAATCCACCATAGATATCTCTAACACTATTGCAGTTACCAGGTCAAATGGCCCAAGCAGTAGGGTGGTTTACTCTACAGCCCTAACTTGTTGAACCTTTTTTTGATCTAGGACCCATTCAAAACTGGCAACCCGGGATCCCTGGGTGGCGCAGCGGTTTGGCGCCTGCCTTTGGCCTGGGGCGCGATCCTGGAGACCCGGGATCGAATCCCACGTCGGGCTCCCTGCATGGAGCCTGCTTCTCCCTCTGCCTGTGTCTCTGCCTCTCTGTCTCTCTCTGTGTGACTATCATGAATAAATAAATAAAATCTTAAAAAAAAAAACTGGCAACCTGCTGAGCCCCTGAACAAATGGATTAGAATGCTATTTCCAAGTGTCACATACACTGCCTCAAAACTCCAGAGTCCCACCAAGCACTGCGCCTCTTTCTTAGTGATAGGAGATTCAAGGAGCAACACCTCTAAAGGATTTACCAATGTGTCAATCCTTTTAGGATTTATCTCCTACCACCTGACATACTTGCCTCTTACTAGAGCATCCTGAGTGCTTGGCACTTTTTATTCATACTGTTTGATGAGAATAATGCCACCAACATAGTGGATCAGAATGGTGGTTTGGACTATCAAGACAATCAAGGTGCCCTTAGATTATATTATGACAGAAAGCAAGAAAAGGAACATAGCCCTGGGGCAAGACAGTGAATATATATTGTTGTCCTTCCCATGTGAATACAAACTGCTTCTAATCCTTCTTCCTGATGTGAATTGAAAAGATCAAATGCTGCATATTAAATGCTGGAGGCTATGTTGATCTGTTCTAGTAAAGATACCATATTTAGCATAGCAGCTGCAACTGGGGGGTCCCACTTGTTTTGGTAGTCCACTGTCACCATCTATGACCAATCTGGATTTTTCAGAGGCCATACCAATGAATTGAGTGGGACTGTAATGGGAAAAATTAACCCTGAATCTTTTAAGTCTTTGTTAGTGGCCCTAATTTCTACGATGCCATCTAAGATATGGAATTGCTTCAGATTTAACATCTTGGCCAAGAAGTGAGAGCATTTTTAAAGGCCTCCACTTGGGCTTCTTACCATAATGTTCAGGGAACCAATGTAAATGTTTTGGCCACTACTAAGTATATCTATTCTAATCATACACTCGGAAACCAGAAAATGAACAGAGTCTATGTGGGTTTAAGAATCTAAGCTAGGACTCTCAATATGCCCTACCTCAAAAATGGGAGCCATTTGGGCTCCCAGCTCAGATCCTGAAACCAAAGACCCTCAAAAGAACTTCATGTTCTTCCTTTCCCCAAAATGTTATCTAAAGAATAGTTATACATCCCTTTGGAGGAAGATTGGGGAAATGTTTACTGTATATACTTGAAGTGATATTGTAGTGTCCTTCCTCAGGAGGACTTGGCCTCTTCTCCAATCAATAGAATTAGTCTGAAAAGTGACTCTGATCTAAAAAATGGGTAAAGAAAAAAATAAATAAAAATAAAAATAATTAAAAATGGGTAAAGATTCATTATTTTCTATCGCAGAAGCTGCCATAAGCTTTTTACTCATCTGTTCTTGATCTTCTTTTGGTTACAAAGCCAAGCAATACCCTTGTTGGCTGCCCATATAGCTAGCCTCTAGGAACATTATCTATCAGCTATCAGCAAGATCCCTTTGGGTCAAAGGGCTGCCACTCCAGTCTTTGCTGGCTGATTGTGATATTGATTCTTTCCTCTGTCAGTTACATACTGGCACCTGACCTCTGCAATTTCAAAATTCTATCCTCCTCATTGTAATCAGGGAGCCCAGTTCCGTGGTAGCACCTCTTACCATCAACCCTCACCTTGAGAAGATAGCCACTGCTGAGCTCCTCAGCCAAGCTGTATGCTCTTAACTAACACATTCCTTATTGCTTTAGTGAAGGAAGTATCCTCTGACCCCTTTCAGAGAACTCAGTCAGTTGGCCTCAGTCTCATACCACATCTCTCGACCCTCTGACCATTCCCTCAATACTCTACCAGGACATTAGAGCATCTCCACCTAACTTACTCCGGGCAACCGTTATGTCCAAGCTTCACAAAGCCATTCTGTCAGTATATTAGCACTGTCTCTAATGTCCTTGCCAGACATTAAGTTCCAATTCCCGAGAAAACATTCCTATATTAATAAACACTCCTTGATCCAGATATATTCCCACCCTCCCCCATCCTGTTTCAAAACCTTCAGGATCCACCTCTATGTGTATTCCCCTGGTACATACTGGTACATAGTGACAGTTTATACAGCTCTTCTGCTAAATAAGCTGTTTCATTCTGGCTCAGAATCTGTACTCCCCTGCTCAGGCTACACTGAGAACTGACCTCAGTTAGTTTTCCTTCTTCCATGGCGACCTTGGGAGTCACATGTTAAAGATGGGGGAGCCACAAGATGGAAGGAGCCTGGGTCCCTAAGTGCCACTTGGTAGAAAGTCAACAGTGATCAAGAACACCTATTTTGGAAGCAAGAAATAATCTTTTATTCTGTTAAGATACTGAGGTGTTAAGGTTTATCTGTTACAGAAGCTGGCTATAACTAACATAATATTAGTTATCTTGACTTATATAACCTTAACTAATATAATGCTCTAGTTACCCCCATGTCTTAAAGCCCAGAACAAACCAATTCAAGACTCAAGAGAGAAGAGGAAATTTTTCCTCAAAGCTAAATTCTATTTCAGACCTCTTCATTTTTTGCTCCAGGATTAACCTCCTCCCAGGATGATTGAAATTGGGAATGTCAGTCCCTCCCAAAATAAATATCACCCCTCTAAGACACCCACAGAGATATGATCAAGCCTAAAGCCCCAATTATATAATTAAACAATAATCTGAGGGATCCTTGGGTTGCTCAGCGGTTTGGTACCTGCCTTCAGCCCAGGGCGTGATCCAGGAGTCCTGGAGACCAGGGATCAAGTCCCACATCGGGCTTCCTGCATGGAGCCTGCTTCTCCCTCTGCCTGCATCTCTGCCTCTGTGTGTGTGTCTCTCATGAATAAATAAAATATTTTTAAAAAAATAAACAATAATATAATATTATACATTCCTCAACATCTGAGCTTTCAGTGTTACTATGGGTCCTCACTGGCCCACAAGATGGGCTAGGCTGTACTCAGCCTGGTTTCTTTTTATTCTTGCATCAGTTCAAAAGGTTTTACCTGTGCTCATATTTAAAAAAAAAGATTTTTTTAATCAAAAGGAAAGGAAGGAAGAAGAAAAAGATGAAAAGGAGAAAAAGAAGGAGAGCCAAGAGTACTGTTTGTAAATGATGCTACTGCACGCTCTCCATCCCACAAATTACCTATACTAGACATTTCAGAAGCATCTCCTGTTTTGTCAGTCAGGCCTGAGAGGTAGTATCATGGTTGAGAAGGGATGTGATATCTGGGGTCTGGAGGACAAATTCTGGACCTGAATCAGCTGTTCACTGGCCCTTCGTCTTGTCTACTCACTGGTTTGGAGTTTTGCATCTGGAGGTAATTCTTATTTTCCAGGCTACACCAGCCAGAGGTAAAAATTAGATCAAATACTAACCCAAAAGAGACAGAAATGGATGTGCCATCACCTATGCCAATGTCACTGCCACTGTTGCTGTCATTGAACCCCTATCAGCACTATTCAATCATTCATGCAGCAAATATATATTGCATGTGCAGGGATACAAGTATAACAAGGAAGTCACAGCCCCTGCTCTAGTGGAAGAAACAAGTTATCGTCAGATAATCAAATAAATTAGTGTATAATTACAAACTGATGTAAATATTCTGAAGGAAAGCAAACCATTCTATGAGAGCAAATAAAGAATAAGTTGGTGTAAATGCTTCTCTAAGGACATAACACTTGAACTGATATCTGAAGCATGAGTAGGAGTTAACCAGGCAAAAGAGAGAGGGTGGAGGAAGAACATTCCAAGCAGATGGTATGACAGGTGCCCAGGCTCTGCAATGAGGGGACAGGGACATGAAAAGATTGGGGGACATAAAAGGCCGGCATGGAGGGATCATAGAGGCCAAGGGGAGGACAGCCATGAAGTGAGGCTGGAACGCAGGTATGGCCAGGTCCTGTGGGCCTTCAAACCCATTGTTAAAGAGTTTGGTCTTCCTGGTAAAACCAATAAGAGGTCAGTGGAGGATTTAGACAGGAGGAAGTAACACGACCAAGTTGGTGTTGGGAAAGGATCACTTTGGCTATGGTGTAGACAATGGATTGGAAGCAGCAGGAATAGAAACAGAGGTAAGTGAGGAGCTCTTCATAGTAATCCAGGCAGGAGATGATGAAGGCTTAGACCATGGGTGTAAAATCAACAGGACCTGGGTGGTGGGTGGATAATGGGCTAAGAGCAGCTGCTGCTGACATCTTGTGCTCTCAGCGTCTCATGAAATTTGCAAGGTTCTTTTGGTTTTGAACAATGGAATCTCATTTTACATAGGGGTGAGATTTTTAAGTCTGCACATAAGACAAGAATTGCATATAGTCAAAAGTATCATTGAAAAATTCTGAAGCCACTCATAAAGTCCAATATCCATGGGTTCATTTACACAGCCACGAAGAGGAATTTTTAGGCATGCTAAAGGTAGAGAGGCATTGAACTAGAATAAAGAAAGCCACAGAAGGAAAGCCCATATGCAAATGTCTGCGCATTCATTTCTCTCCGTGCTTAAGACAACTATTCAAATCCCTAGCAGTGAATGGGTGGGGGGTTGGTTGGGGGTATGGGGGAGAAATTAATATATAGGAAGAAAGGGTAGCAATCTTTAAAACACTCCCACTTCCCTGAATTTATTTCATTCAGTTTTAATAGCAAGGCTTTATAACTCTAACACATACTAACATATTAGTGTCTTATATTAGTTGGCCTGTGTGTAGGACTCACACATCAATCTACTCCAACCTATACTCCTCCTTCCCTGAAAGTGAGTTCTTTCCCAAGAGGCCTCCCCCCATTCCACTCCAGACCTACCTGACTGCTAAGATGAACTCAGCTTGATCAAGACAGGACTCTGGTAAAAGTCAGGATAGAAGGTCATGCTACTGTGACGAACAACCCCCCAGCCTTAGTAGCTTCAAACAACAAAGATTGTTTCTTTTACAAACCATTTGCATATTATGGGTTAGTTGGGCTCTCTTCTATGTCTCCTCACTCAACTAATGGAGCAGACATCATTTCCAACATTTCCAGTCACCAAGGCAGAGAGAAGGAGCTCTGGAGAGGGCTTAACACAGCAATTAAATGCCTAGACATGGCACGAGTCACTTCCACTTACAACTCATTGGCCAGAATTAATCACCAGGCTTCACCCAACCACAAGAGGGCCAAGAAGTACAATTCTTCCATGTGTTCAGCAGGTGCATAGCCAGAAATATTTGACAAACAACACTAATGACTTCCACATGCTCTAAATGTACAATAACAAGAGAGAGGAAATACGAGCTTTAATTATTAAGTCTGTGTTTGGATCCCAGGCCCTGTGCAACCATGTGGCTGAATAAAATGTGCCCCACTCATGCCCCAGGGGGTGGAGTCTATGCCCAGAAATAGACTCCCGAACAGCATTTGAATCATCTATCTTGGAAATTAAAGAGATGTTCCAATAGAGGCAGCTGACAGCCTGGGTCTTGGCTCGACTACCTCCCTATCCCCTCCTCAGTCTCTATGAGGACCAACACAGCATGAGATTTATTGGGGCTGGAGCTCACTGTCACCAAAAATCTCTGACAGCTTTTGGAAGTGCCTGGGCTTAGGGGCAACGGTTATACAGTTGAATCCCTGCCCTTGTGGAGCTCCCAACATAATGACTCTTATGTGCCATGGTAGATAGTGTCCAAATATGGCCATCAGCCATTTCCTTTCATTCCCAGACACAAATGATGCTCTTCCCTTCAACAGGTGGAACGTATTTCCCCATCTCCTTGAATCAGGCAGGCCTTGTGACTTGCTTTGATCAATAGACAGCAAGAGAAATGAGGTTCTAAACTTTATAAACCCAAGACTTAAGAGGAATCGCCATTTCCAGGTCTTTTCCCTTTGAAACTCAGCCACCATACTGTAAGGAAGCCAAAGCTAGACTGCTGAATGATTGGAGGCCAGAGGAGAGCATCCATTTGGACAATCCAGTCACAGTGGGGCTCCCAGCTGAGTGCAGCCATACAGGTGACCTAACTACAGCAGATGGAGCAGAACTGCCCAGTTGAGGCTGGCCAATCCCTAAAAGCATGAGCAAAAGTCAATCATTACTTATAGCCACCGAAGTTTTGTGGTGGTTTGTTTCACAGCAACAGATAAGTGAAAAACACACAATTATCAGGTGTATATGCACAGTTCTGGTGGGAGCCCAGAGAAAGAGGATTTTGAGAGATATTTTAGATTGGGTTCTTTGGAAACAGATGTTGAAATAGAGTTGAATAAGATTTATTGGGTCACTGGAGTCCCCCTGGAGAAATATACCTATAGAAGCGAGGAAACTAGGATTGGACCAGCAATGTGGTTGCATCTGAGGCCCTAACCAATCCTATGAGATGCCCTAGAAGTGGGAAAAATTCAGAGTTGTCCCAAATTCAGACAAAAAGGGCTAGGTCTTGTATCCTCTCCTCAGTCAGCATCCACTATAAGCTGGCCCAGGCTGGGAAGCATAACCTTAATCAAGACATCTCTCTGCAGCTGAGGACATTCCCCTCAGAGGGATGCAGCTGTGAGCCCTCAGAGCCAGTTTTCTCAGTAGCTGAGGATAGAGGCACTAGCTAGGAGGAGAACTAGGAGGAGAACACGGTATCTACCACAGGAAGTGATTCGGTGGCAGTTGAAAGGGGACAGGGAAGTACCTGGTGAAACGAGGGAGGGGGGGCAAGTTTGTAAGCAAAGGAAACAGCAAAACCCAAGGCTCATATGTGGGAATATACATGGCAAGTACAAAGCAAGTAATGCGTAGAATAGGGAGGAAGAGATGAAGCAACACCAAGCCCAAAAATTGTAGACTGCCCAGAGGCAGGTTATATTCGGTTGCCAGAAGCTGAGGAGAGTAGATCCTGGAGAGGCGGTTGGGGGTGGCATGGCCATCATGTGACACAGGGCACCTTGTGAGGTAGAAGCTTCTGCATTACCTTCAAGCCCGGGGAAGGCATGGGACACTCTGTTGCCTGAGAGGGCTCAGTGTAACCTGGGATTTCAAGGCATTCAAGTACGTCAACCCAACTGTTAGGGCCCTACTCCTTCCCAAACAAGGCCCTGACCAATCAAGACATAGCCCAACTTGCTATGTTGAGAATTCAATTCTCTCTGGAAATCTGCAACCCTTATAATTAATTCCTGGGTCAAACCTTAGGTTTTTTTCTGTCCTCCAGTTGCAGAAGAAAGTCTCTTTATCTGATGGCAAGGAGGCCCTCTGGCTCTCACACTGCACCTTAAATTGGTGATTAATCACCCTCAGACTTTAGTTGTCTTTTTCCAATGCACCAATAGCCTCCAGAAACAATCGTCTGATTCCCTAGTCTTCATAATTGCTGCTTCCTCTGAGACTCTCAAATGCCTGTGATAATACTCCCACCCATATGTTCCCATCCCAGTTCACCACTGGAAAAATGTTTTAACAATTGCTCTGCTAGTGCATGTCAGGGGCCGTTAGTACTTCCGCCCACCTCCAGTGAGAGGGTTCCCACTACCAACTGGCCAGTGGGTGATACAACTCCAAAATCCCATTTGAGAGTCTGTTTCCTAGGAACCACTCCTAGCTCTAACTGTAGTAAGTTGGGTTCTCTAAAAACAGATGGAAGATGGGGATTGGCACGCAGAGGGCTTATTGGGATCTCGGTAACAACATCTGCGAAAGAGGGAAGACAGTAGGACTGGACAGAGGGAGAAGTTGAACTCTGATGCATTTGCAACAGAAATGTGTCTGTCCCATGGAACTCTCTAGGGCAGGTATGGCCCTTTAGAGATGTCCTGAAATGAAGGGAGAAAAATTCTTTCAGTCATTGAATTTGAACTGCCTCCAGAGAGGGGCATTAAACTTGGGAGGGGCCGTTCCCTTTGGCCAAAGACAATTCTTAGGGAGAGATCAGCTGAATGCTGTTGGCCACCAGTGCTCCCATTGGCTGGGACAATGAGTATGGCAATCTCAGGGAGGAACCTGAAAGCACACCACAGCATCCGCTCTACCCAAAGAGTGATCTTAGGCAACGCAAGATGGACAGTGGTGGTCAGCGTCAGTTGTCACTGAGGTTGAGTAGGTGTCCACTGTATTTGACCCTGAGGTGGTCTCTGGGAACCAGGAAGCAAGCTCATTCAGTGGAACAAGGCGGGAGAAGCCCATGCAGGAGCCAAAGAGTGAACAGAAGGTAGGGAAGGGGAGATGACTCTTGACCTCTTCAGATTCCACTAGTGGCTACCTTTCCACGTAGGGCCTAATGCCTAGAACAAGTTATCATTTAGGAAGCATGGCTCTGAGTATGGCCTGCACTATCTCCATACAGACATGTATACAGATATGTGTCCACACTCAGGTACACGCTGAGGCTTCCTGAGGCAGGAATTTCAGCCATCAGCTTGAGTAGGTCTCTATCTTCGTTAGCCCAAAACTGAGCTCTGCCCATCAGACTTGCAGAAGCAGAGCTCACCTCGTCCTGTGCACCTGGAAGGTCAAGGGTCCCAGCTTTGTTGTGAAGCCTGATCAGAATCCTGGCAGTAACCCAAAGCAGGGAGATCCTAAGACACGAGCAGCACCAACAACAGTAATGTTTATGACCAGCTTTGTTCGGTACCTGCTAAGTACTTTAGAAGCATTAGCCCATTTCATCCTCTCCCAACCCTTTGAGGTGGGTATTTCTACTATTCCATTTTATAGATGAAGAAGCAGAGGCTCCCAGAAGTTAGACAACTTGCAACCCACGGTTGCACAACTGGTTAGCAGCACAACAGGGGATTTGATTCCAGAGAGACTGATGACCTTGAGACAAGCAGGACACTGAGAATGGACAGGCTCATTCACTCATTCAGTAAATATTTAGGGCCCAAAATGTTGTAGACACCTATCAGGGAGCTATGCCCACCAAGAGCCCTTCCCTCCTGGGGCTCATTTTCTAGCAGAGAGACAGCTATAAACACAACACAGTTAACATTTACTCATTCACATATGTTAAAAGGTTCTGTGCACACTGCGTGTGCCTCCCAGGGTCCCCACTGTGGCACCCCGGCTGCTGGGGGTACGGTGACCCACAGCAGTCGCTTGGGTGCCTCTCCTCCAGAGTGCCCTCTGAGAAGAGAGCTGCCCCACCCAAGATCCTTCCCCTCCCTGGGGAGCCCACAACCAATGTCCAGTCCATAGAGGGTCCTAAAGGCCCCAGGGCTCCCTCCTCCACACAGAGCAACTTGGAGAAAGTCATCCCAGCCCTAACCCTTCCCTCTGCCTGGCTCTGTCTCCTGCATTCCCAACAGGTCTTGGTCTGAGAGCCTCCCCAGCAGACTTCCTGCAAGCGAGGCTATGGCGGCGGCTGTTTCCTGTGCACCCAACCCATGGAGGAAGGCCTCTGCTCTGTGGGAGGAAAGAAAAAAAAAAAACAGAGCTGAGGAAGGGACATAGGGAGGGTGGGAGCTGAAAGTGCAGATTTTGTTTAATTCCATACAACAGTTACGGTTCTGGCATGAAGAAGCAATAATGGGGCAAAGACTTGAAGAAGGAAAGGGAGCCAGCTCCTCAACTCTTTCCCTAAAAGGAGCAGATTGCTGACATGACCTGACTTGAAACCTCCTCCAGCTCTGCGTAGAGAAGGGCAGAAGAGCAGGCAGGCCAGTTTGGAGGTCCTTTCAGTAAAATAGGTAGAGGGCTTAGTGGACTTAGAGAGGGTGGTGGCCGGGAAGGTGGTGAGAAGTGGTCAGAGTAGGGACGCGCCTCTCAAATCCAGCCAGCTTAACCTGCCGATAAACTGCAGGTAGGAAGTGACACACAGGGAGGAGTCACAAACAATGCCAAGAGGTTTGTGATATTGTGATTTATAATAAGAAATATATGTATTAGGTCTTCGTACGCATTCCTGGCACAGAGCTCCTAAAACCCTTGGAATCTCCTAAGTGTTGACAGCCATTAAGCTGCCCTTTATTATGCCAATGAGGTGACTTTTGGAAAACCCCGAGTAACCCCAGGTTTGGGGCTGGTTGCCAGGGGAACCAACCCCAGGATTAAGCTGTAGGAACTTTGAATCCCACCCCCAGGGCGGGGAGAGAGGCTAGGGCCTGAATTCAATCACCAATGGCCAATGATTTAATCAATCAATCCTGCCTACGTAATGAAGCCTCCATGGGGGGGGGGGAGATGAGGTTCAGAAAGCTTCTGTTGGTGAACCTGTGGGGCGTGAGCAGAGGGTGTGGGAGCCCCTCATCCTTTCCCCCTCCGTTGCCCTATGCATCTCTTCCATCTGGCTGTTGCTGAGTTATAACCTTTTATAATAAACTGGTGATCTGGTAAGTAAATTGGTTTCCTGAATTCTGTGAGCTGCTCTAGCAAATTAATCAAAGGGGGGAGAGTGGGAACCTCTGATTTGTAGCTGATTGCTCAGAAGCACGGGTGACACCCGGACGGGTGCCCAGCACTCGTCCGGGTGTCACCCGTCGTGGAGGCAGGACTGAGCCCTCAGCCTGTAGGGTCTGGCGCTATCTCCAGGGTGACAGTGTCAGCACCGCGCTGAGCCGCAGGACACCAGCTAGTGTCAGAGAATTGCTTGGTGGTGTGGGGAAAACACGAGTCGCAGTGGGCGTGAGAGTCACAGTGTTTCCATCCTGAGCAGTGGGAGGAAAGACTCGCCAAGACCTGAAGGGGGAAAGAAGGCAGGTGAGGCCTCTCTGGGGAGAGCGGGAGGCCCACCCTGGACTCGCCCACTCCAAGAGCTGCAGAGAGCCAACCCCGGGCCAGCCGGGCTCACGACACAGTCCAGGGACGGAGTGGAAATGGGTGGCACATCCGCTCCAAGCTACGACTGCAGCCTGACCTGGGCATGCCAGACACAGCTCATGTCAGAGGAGTCTCCGCGTGACAACGAAGAGTCAAAATGCGTGCGCTTGTGGGGCTGAGATGAGAGTGTCCTTGGGGGTAAGAGAGGGGATCTGTGCAAATAGTGTGTCCCTGGGTATGGAGGTGTTTGTGAGTGTGTGCGAGCGCTTGTGTGTGCTTTTGTAAGTGTGCATGCATGCTCCCTTGTGTGTGTGCATGCATGCATGCTTCTTGGAGTGTGTGCACACACATACATGCTTCTACGAGTATGTGCATGTGCGTGTATGTGTGCGCTCCTATGAGTGTGTGTACATGTGACAGTGCAGCCCAGGGGCCTGGGCACACCCTGGAGTGCGCACGTGTGTATGTGAACGTCACAGTGGCTGTGGCGGCTGGGCACAGGCTGATACGGGCGAGCAGAAGATGCCAGCTCGGGGCCTGGCACACCAACGACACCTGTAGTTGTGGGACAGCCTCCACTGGCGTTCAGAACAGAGCCCGTGGGTCACCCAGGGGGCGGGGGTGGAGTGCCCCCTTGGCCCCTGCACCCCACGGGTCCCCTCAAAGCCCGGCAGGTCCCCCCTGTTCTGGGCCTTCCTGCTCCCGGGGCGGCAATCAGGCTGGGGCTGGGAAAACTGCCGACGCAGCTCAGGGGAGGGAGGGTGGTTAACTCTCCATTTGCCATTAAACATAATCAGGAAAAAGTCTGTGTGGAGCCCACTGCTCTGGCCCAGAAGTGATTCCCCGGAACAACAGATAAAAGCCTGGCACTAAAGTGCAGCCAGAAACGATGTGTAATTGGGATGAAAGAACCCTTAAATCTGCATGCTGCTTTTAACTTAGAAGGTTTAAATTACAATTAATAGTTCCCTGGAAGAAGGCAGGAGGGGAAACAGAATTCCAAGGCTGTGAGCTCAGAGCCCTGGGCTCCATCCTCGCTATTGAGTGTTTGGGGGGTTCTGAGAGGTAAGGAGGGAGGAGAAACAGGAGGTTTTTCAGTGTCTGGGGGGCCCCCGATGGGTTGCATCCTTTATAAGCCCCACACTTGCCGATTCCCAAACAAGCTCATGCAGACCCCTGGACCTTTGTCTGGCGCCCCCCTCACACTGCCCTTGGATGTTGCCAATGGCAAATATTATCGTCCCCATTCCACAGATGGGGCAACCCTGGAGACATGCCTGTCCTCGGGCTCTGGGGTACAGCTGGTTCACCTGCATCTCCACAACCAGGAGGGGTTGAGAGCTCATCCCTCCTTATGGTTCTCTGGGACACGGGGACCCACAAATGGGAAGGTATTTGCCCCACATCACTCAGGGCAACCAAATGGAACTAGTGCTTGAACCCAGGCCTCCTGACTCCAGTGGACATCCCCTCTTGTGCACCCCTGCCCAGTGAGTCTAGGGTTTTCTGAGGAGAGCATGGTTCTCTGCACCAGCCATGCGGCCCCTTCCTTCCCCCACCTGCTCTGGAGACGTACAGATTGAGCCCCGACTGTACCAACCTGAGGGAGGTTAGCAGTCCCCCCTGCTCAGACCTGGGCCTGGCCCTCCACCTTCGCCAGCCCTGGTCTGGGCTCTCCCCCTTCACCCCAGCACACAAACTTGCCAGGTTTCCCTCTGCCCAAGACTTCCTGCTTTCTGCTCCCACGTCAGGCCCTGGGCTCTTCCTCTGGGGTCCTGCCCTAAGGGACAGTAGGGCTGTGGGCAGGCGTTTAGGTGGGTGCACACCTAGGCACAAATCAGAAGCATGAAGCTGACTGGCTGTCCTCCGGGAACAAGGGTTTGGGTCCCCAGACAACACCCCCAGTCAATCAGAGAGAGCCCTGAGAGCCGGCTGGGCCTTCCCAGTGCTGGCTGAGTGGCTGCCCCTGCCGCTTGGCCAGGAGCACAGACTCCTGTGTTGGTGGGAATTCGAAAGCTCCCTCACATGAGCTCATGAGTGGCTGGGCGCCCAACCCTGCAGTTAATGGCTTTGGAATGTGTTCTCTGGGCTGGCCTGCTTCGGTCCCCCCATCTCGCCACAGCAAGTGCTCTTGCCTGCTCTTGGCCCTTCAAAGTCAGGCAAATTCCAAAAGAGCTCTTTTCTAAGCCTGCCAAATTGTGTAAGCACATACATGCATGTGTGTGTGTGTGTGTGTGTGTGTGTGTGTGTGTGAGAGAGAGAGAGAGAGAGAGAGCGGACCATGCACAGAAGCATCTGCGTGCATGGGTGCACCTGTCTGTGCATGAGTGGGCATACGTGTACATATTTGTGTGCATGTGTGTATATTGTGTGCTTGCATGCACTCACATGTGTATGTGTGTGTGTGTTCCGTGCATGAGTCGTTTTAAAAGAACGCAGTGGGATCCGCTCGGGGCCCTGTGTAGCTGAGCCTTATTTATAGCTCTCCTCTGTCTGGTTCGTTTCCTCCAACTTCCCCGCAGAATGATATGAATGAAAATGACACTATTGACTATCTTGGTAACCATAAAAGACCTTATAGAAATAAGATTTTTATAGTTTGTGGACTGAGAGAATCAAAAAACTAAGAGTTATGGACCCGGAGGGTAGGGGAGAAGCAAGCCGAGGCGGCAGGAGAGGTCCCCACGGTGGGTCGTCTGTGGGTTTTTAAAAACAAACTCATATAAATAAAGTGATTGTCTTGAAAGAGTTACGAGAGCCCTGAAGCGGGTGGGCAATATCCCCGTGGCCTCTGCAAAGGCAGGAGGGCGGGCGGGCTTCTGCCTGCCGGAGAGGAGGGCCGAGCTCTCGGAGCACCGGCTCCTGGCCTCCCGCTGGCCTCCCCACTGGCCTCCCCACGGGACCAGCGCCACCTGCTCTTCTCCAGCAGAGACAGCGTCCGTGAACCCTGCGGGGCCTGCATGCGCAGCCCCCTCTGAGCCCGAATGGAAGGACCACCCTCTTCCGACCGAGGCAGGCGGCACGTGTAAGTCGTGCTTGGCGGCCCCCATCAGGGGAGACCCCTCATGAAAAGTCACAGCATCACCCCGTCCCTCCACCCTGCAGAGCGAGCCCCCGCAGCGCCCTCTGCAGCAGAATTCAAAGCCACGTCCACAAAGTTGTGCCAGCGCTCATTTCTCGTTGGTCCTTCAGGGGGCGAACAAGACTTTCTCCTACCCTCAAGGAGCAACCTCTCTGGTTGGGGTGCGGGGGTGAGTGGTGAAGGGGCGCGTAGGCGGGGGCACAGGCCCACAGACCACACACAGGTATGCGGGTACACGGGTGTGCAGGTACGGAGAGCAGGGCTGAAGCTCGGCCGTGCAACTTCTGCTTTTGCTCAGCCCAGCGAGCGGGGTGCTGGGCCCTGGACACCCAGCGCTGTGGCCCCGAGGGGAGCCCCACGCCCAGTGGCAGAGGGACACTGAGGGGGGCAGGTGCATCACAGATGCTAAGGGTTGAATTGCACAGACTTCCCAGGGGACGGGGACCACCTCTGGCTGGGGTGGGGGCGCAGGGGTGGGGGGTCTCCGTGGAGCCTGGAAGGGCAAGGAAGTCACTAGGGGGAGAAGGAAGGGCGAGCCTGCCAGGGGAATGGCCGGGGTGGAGGTGAGAAACAACAGACCAGTTCGGGAGCCGGATCCCATGTCCAGAAGGATGGCCAGCTGGGGGCCCAGGGCAGGGGGCGGGGGGTGTTTGGAGGGACTATTGAGGCTGGATCTAGATTGTTCACCATGGCTCGTTTTCTGAGGGAAACAGAGCCACCTGGAAGCACTTTGTGGGGAGGAGGCAAATGTTCCGGTCAGATTCCTGTTTTGGAAAGGTCACGGTGGACGCAGGGAGGTCAGGGCGGAGGGGTGACCCGGCCCAGGCATTCAGCCAGTGGCAGTGACATTGGACAGAGTTGCGTCAGAGATAGAAAGTCCAGGAAAGGTGGGAGAGGCTCCTCCCCAACTTTGCATCCGAGAGAAGCTCCCAATCCGGCTAATGGATTTTCAGACAAAGAGCGGGATGGCGCACTTAGCAGCCAAGCAGTCAGCAGCCCAGCTTCCCTGGGGCTTCTCCTTCCCTCTCCTGTCTCCTTCTGGTCCCCCCTGCACCCCCACTTGTTCCCAGCCCTCTGGAGCAATACCAGGTCCCCGCCCTCTTCCACACAAAAAGGACAATCCTGAAAGCCAGACAGAAGCCGCTCCACCTGGCCAGGGAGCCCCTTGGAGATATCAGCCGGGCCTGAGAGGCCACCCGGCTGCCGGACCCCTCTTCCTAGGGACCTGGGGACAGGGGGTGAAGGCCAAGGAGCGCCCGTGGCCTTGCCCACAGCCTGACTCCCGGTCTGCAGGCACCGCTTGCCCCGCTTCGTGACCTCTCAGGACAGGGACCCCGTTCCCTGCCAGGGCGGAGCCTGGCCCCCTCGCCTTGGCCAGCGCCCCTCCGGGATGGGGTGCACGCGCCCTGGGGAGCAGCCTGGCCGCCGCCGGCCGGCCCAAGCGTGTCTGAATCGAGGCTGGAAGAGCAGGGCTCGATTCACACCGACTCGAGAGCCGTAGGCGAGTTTATGGTTCTTGATTACACCCAGCAGGGAGGCCTTCTTAGTGATGAGAGAGAAAATATTCCACAACCTGTCTTTGCAATGTGCTGATCTCTTGGAGAGAGGGAGAGCCGGAGAGTGGGAGGGGTGGGGGAGGGGTGCAGAGAGAGAGGGATTTATGCAATATGAGAGAGGGGTTTGGGGTTTTTTTTTGAATCCAGGGTTCCCCAAAAACGCCTCAACATGCCCTCCCTCCCCATCATTTGATTTTGCCTTCGTGTAACTTTGAAGCAAAAGGACCCCTCTGGGCTTCCAGAAGCAGGTGGAAACCTTAGAAGGACAGGGACCCGAGCGCTCCCGGAGCCCCCCTCTCCCCTGCACAGCCTCCCCGCCACCGGCTTTGTACTCCTCAGTGCCCAAGCACAGTGCCCAGCTCACAGTGACCCTAAGACACAAACAAATGCGAGAAGGGCTCCGTGTCTGTCCTCCCTCCCCAGGCCGAGACCTCCCGTGCCCCCCCCCCACAGCCCCGGCCAGGACCTTGCACGAAATCAGCCCAGATTATATGTTCTGGAGAAATGGGGAAGGCAGTGCCAGCTTCCACACCCTGCTGGCTTCCGCGTGCCGGCGAAGCTGCCCTTGGCCCTGCACGCCGTTCCTGAAGTTCATTCCGGTTTTAAGTGATACCTCGTATGCCCCCCAGAAAAACGGGGATATTGGGGCGAGAAGGGGGGGGTCTTGGTGCTCTTGCGTCTCTTAAGAATCCACAGGAATGAGAATTTTAAATCATTGGATCCGAAAAGCACCTGCCAGGGGGTGGGGGGGCTCTAGTGGGCGAGCAGAGGTGGGGGGGGTTCTCTGTGTCCGCAGGAGCACTGAGGTCTTCCTGGCCGAACCATCAGAGGGAGTCTGGGGGCTGGTGGTGTTCCCTTTCCTCTCTTGTGTCCTCTCAACTCCCAGCAGGTGCCCCTGTGGCCTGGTGAGGACCCTGCCGCTTCCCATTCTGCCTCAGTCCACTTGCTTGAGGGATGGGATGGAGTGCGGGGGAGCACTCAGAAAGAAACCTAAGCAACAGGGTCCTAACCTCCAGTATGTGACCTGGGATCCTCTCTGCGGGGGCGGGGGGGACAGAGCCCCCAGCGCCAAGGGTGGGGGGATGGCACACTCAACCAGAACAGGGGAAGCCCTCCCCGGCACCAACCCTCCCAGCAAACAAGCTCTTCAAAGCCTCTGGGGAAGTGAGGCACTGGCACCTGGTGGACCCCGAGGCGCCCCGGGTCAGCAATCTGGGCTCTGCGGGGGGGATGTGGGGGGCCTGCCAGGTGCCCCCGGGTGGGGGAGGCGTGCCCATCTGCCCTCCTTACCCAGGGTCGGATCCCGAGGCTGCCGAGGACCCAACCCACGTGAGCCAGCCCCTCGCCTCTGGCTCTGCAAACCTTGCCCCCCCCACAAGGAGGAGGGGGGCGGCGCCACAGGGACGGTGCCCGAGCTCCGAAACTTTACACTGAAAGTTAATCCGCTGAAGCGTAGCCCAAAATAAGCGCGCTGCCTAATGTGCCGGGAACTGGCGGTCGCAAGGCCAGACTGCTAGCGGATGTCTGTGCATCTCCGCCCGGAGCCTGCATTTAGCGCCAGCGAGGGAGTCTGGGCTGGAGCGCTGCTTTCACACCGACTCGAGCCGTGAGTTTATGGATCTTGATTGCACCCAGCAGGGAATCCTTTTTAGTGATGAGAGAAAAAATATTCAACAACCTGTCTTTGCATTGGGTGTGTTGGACACACTTCCCTGCTTCGGAATCAGACATATGCCCGTGGTGGGAGTAAAACTGCTGTCAGCAGGCCAGAAACACTCCTCTCCTCTCCCGTCCCCGCGGTGGGGGCTGCGGCCGGCCCAGCTCCCGGGGAGGGGACGAGGGGAGAGGCGGCCCCCTCCCCAGCCGGCCCTCCCGCCCCCTGCCTGGGCCGCCGCCTCCCTGCCGGCCGCGGGGAGCGCGCCTGGGCAGTCCTCGGGGAGCCGGCTCCCGCGTGGGGCCCGCTGACAGCCAGCCCGGTGGAATATTGTATTAGTTGGTTGTGAGCTGTGTTCTCGTCAGGGTATCTGAGTTTCACAGAACAGACGGGGTGAGAGTTTTTGTGCTATATCCAGATTGGCTTAAAATAATGCCGTTTTTGTAGCTTATTAAACCACAGAAACTACACCAAAGTCATCTACGCTGCTGCCAGCAAACTCTGGGAGTTGGGGTTGGGGTAAGAGCTGAGCTCAGCCCGGGGCTCAGGCCCCCGCCGCCCAGTTGGGCGAAGCAGAGGGTGCAGAGGCCAGGAGAAAGGGGGTCACCATCTCCTCCCGAGGCCTTCTTTGGGGGCCAGGCTGGGAGTTCTGCGGGCCCCCTCCAGAACCCCTCTGGGACATCTGAGAGAGCATGAAGATGGGGGCCTGTTGGCACAGAGGGGGCCTCTGGGGGCTGAGACGCGGTGCTGGGGCAAGAGAAGGTGGACTGAGGAATGGCAGGTCCAGACCCTACGTGGGGAGGCTTCATCTAGGCGGGGTGATGTGCCCCTGAGTTTCAGCCTCCGTGGGCTTCCAGGACTGCAGGAGAGAGGCAGGGCCTGGACACTGCAGAAGGGGAAGAGGCTTGACCGGGGGAGGGTGCCAAGCAGGAAAGGCTCATCGGCAACCCTCCCTGGCCAGGAACACCTCCCCTTTCTCGTACCCCCTCCCAGACCCCAAAGAAGGCTGAATCCCCTACCTGTGGGGAGGGTTGAAATAAGGGGGAAACGGGTCCTACACGAAATGCCAAAACAGCCTTGCCGTATGTCATCCTGCCCGGATCTGGGCAATCACAGCTCGGGCTGCCCTGTAGCACCCAACCGATGCAAACTGCACAACGAGCCCCTGAGATACGTGCTGTAATGATCCCTAATGATCAGAAGAGGAAACAGAGGCTCAGAGAGGCGGAGTGGTTTGCCCAAGAACACACAGCTACAGAGCGGTGACGTTGGACTTGAACCCCAAATGACCACCGAAGGAGAGCTCTAACCACACCGTACCCCAGTCCTCCAGCACTCGAGACTCCAGAGTGAGTCGTGCACAGCTCTATTTCTTGTATACTCCCATGTGGCGTGTTTAGAAATGGGGGCACCTAAAGAAAATGGAAAGGATGTGAGGTGAAGTCCACATTCCCCATCTCCCAACGTGTCCACTGGCCGTGCCTCTGACCTCCTGCCCCCCCAGCCTGTAGTGTCCACCAGGAGAGAACACAGGGCCAGTCCGTAGCTCCCTAGGGCCAAGCAATGCCCTGGCCACTCCTCATGGGCTACCCCCTCGTCTCCCTGCTCGCCCACCCCATCCCGGCCTGGGCCTCACCACCCTTTTACCTGGAGGGTTGCCCCACTCAGCTCATCGGCCTCCCTGGCTCCAGTCTCTCTCTGCTCCACGCGGTGGCCAGAGTGCGTCATGTAACCGTGCCACCCTCCCGCGGACAACCCTCTTGGGGGGCTCCCACCACCCGCGCTGGAGGCTGGAGGCCTTCCACCTTCCCCTGGCCTGCAAAGACCCTTCACGAGCCACCCTACCCACCTCTCTGCTTCACCCCGGTGCGTTCCCCACACCAACCATGCAGAATAACTGGCCCTGCCAAACCCAAGCTCCTTAGACACCTCCCTGCTTTGGCTCAGTCAGGACCACTTGCCTGATACTCAAGCTTTATAGGGTTAACTTCATATCCCCCCACCCCACCCCACAAAAAGTCCTGCTGAGAACAAGAACATGACCCAGAGACAGAGAATCGAAATAGTAGTTCCGAGGCTTCTGGAGTGAATCAGAGACCAGTGCCACACCCTCCCAGTCCAGCAAGCAGGACTTCTCCGGGCCGAGCAGGGAGGGCGGTTGTTAAGATTTGGGCCTAATTCCCAGCTCTAGTATTTGGGCACACCATTAAAAAAAAAAAACCTGTGCCTCAGTTTCCCCATCTGTAAAATGGGATGATAATAATACCTAACTCCTAAACTGGTTGTGAGGATTAAAATAAGTGATAAATATTTATTTATTTATTTATTTATTTATAAATATAATATATGTTTATATTTAGAATTAAAATAAGTAATAAATATATATAAAATATATTTATATATATGACTTGGAGCAGGCTTAGCATACAGTAAGCGTCATATAAATGTGAGCTGTCATTATTATTATTATTATTATCCCCATCCTCGCCATCATCCTCGTCATCTCACACGGCCCATCCAAGCCCCACTTCCTTTGACTTTGTTCTCTGATGATCTCCTAACAAATTCTCTCTCCCCCCTCCTCTTCCCTGTCTCTCCCTCTTTTTCCGTCATATGCACATCCTCACACGCGTATGGACCCAGATCCATATATTCAGATGCACACAGGCACACGTACACGCACACGCACGCATGTGTGGAAGCAGCCACAAGCTCACACGCCAGCTCCCCCGCCCGCAGAACTCTTCTTGCACACTGAGGCCCCTTGTGGCCCCAGGGCCACCTCTCGATCTATGCCTTGGCCTAATCCTAACGTCGGAATCCTAAGTCAGGAGCTCCCGACAGCCCTGCCCAGGCTCCTACTGGGGCCCAGGGAACTGGGCACAGCCTGTCCCCAGCCAGGACCTGGCCAGCAGCGCCGCTCCGTGCCCGGGGTGCTGGTGCCTGGTGGACGGGGGAGTGACGCTGGTACAGCGTGATCAGCGGGCACATGGGCAGGTGGGGATGGTCCCCGGAGCGATGGGGAGTGCCTTCCAGAATGATCCCAACTCTGCAGTATTGCCTCCTTTTCCAGCTCCTGCTCCGGTGTGTCCCGCCAGCCCTCTGCATCAGACCCAGGGGCGGCAGGTGCCCTCAGATTTAGAAACGTCTGTTCCCTGGGCGGTCCGTTGGGGTCTCCTCTACACAGTGTTGAGGGCACCGAGGCTCCTCATTCACCGACGCCCCTCACGACCTCGCAGAAGCTTCCAGACAGGGCCCTTTCACATCAGGAACCTTGCCTAACACCCAGCCGAGGCTCACTTTTATTCACTCACGCCTCTGTGTCAGGGTCGGAGGCAGGGGATGGAGAGGGAGGACTTGGAGGGGGACAGAAGTGAGTTCAGATCCATAGCCTGCCTGCTGTGTGACCTCCTGGACGTCACTCCATCTCTCTGAGCCTATTCCCTCCTGGAGACAAGAATCTGTACTTAGGTCTGTTGTGGGGAGTGACACAGAAAATAAATAAGAATGTGCTAGAGAGTTCTGAAGCACCAGACTGTGGAAGGTTGTTCACCATCACCTTGGGGGCTGCGCTCGCCATCCTCCCTTGGCTCCCAGCGCCCAGCCCCGTCCTCTGCCCTGCTCTGTCACCCTGGAGCCTCACCGGCACGACGGGTGTCACCCAGGAGCTCCACCCACTGGCTTCCAGTCCAGTCCAGCTAATGTTCAGCAGCAGCAGGAGATGGGAAGGCCGGAGAAGGGAGAGACTGGGGATGCGTCCCCGTTTCTTCCCAGGCTCACTGCATCCGGGCACCTGCTGGGATGGTCCATGTCCCCAGCTCTGTCAAGTGGCCCCACTCTCTGTCCCTCCTCCTCTTGCTCAGGCCTAAGGGTCACCACGGCTTGCCCTCCCAAGTACTAACTTGCAGAGGGTTCACTGTCCCTTGTCATTTCCCTTCTACCTGCGTCTCCCTCTCAAATCAAACTACCCTCAGCCAAGCCACTGTGGTGTTGCCAGTGTCCCCATGCTGATCCCAGTGCCCATCATAACTGGACCTGCCAGCACCTTCCCTGCTCGCTCCAGCTGTTCTGTGTCTTAAAGACACCCTGGGCCCACAGCTCTCTCCCCGCTCCCCACTTGCTGGGCCTCTAGTGGCTTTGGGTCACCGAGGACTCATAGGATAAAGTCAGAGAAGGAAGGAAGGGCCTGGAATCATTCTAGGATGGCCGCCCCACCATCCCCTGCAGGGGAAGGAGCCTCCTGCCCTCCCCATGCTGCCAGTGCTCCCTCCAGGCACAACGGGCAGCCTATCTGGGGGAAGACCTGCCCAGACCCTGCCCCTCAAGGACAGCCCCTGGGAGACCCGTCCACACCTGGAGCTCAGCCCCTGCTTGCCTGTGCGGTGGAAGCTCTGGTTTAATTAAGGATCTTAGGAGAGAATTCTCTCTTGTTATTTTCTGAATAAATTAAGGAAGTAACTTTGATGCAATATCATTTTCATCTAATCAGGAACATTCTGAAATTACCATATTGTTTTCCATTAGAAACCCCATCAGCCCCCAAATCAGATAACCAGCCTGGAGGTTGCCAAGGCCCCTCTGTCCTGGGGCGGTTGCGTGCTGCGGGGACAAAACGGGACTCGCAGCTCCTTGACACGATCCCTTGTTGGGTTCCTGCGACCGCTGGTGGCCTTGACGAGGCTTCTCAGCCCAGGCCAGGGCTGCGGAGAGGTCTCCCAGGCCAAGGGCAAAGGGGAGGGGCCCAGGGGCCCTGCAGAGCAGGTTGGGTTGGATCAGAACCTGGCGAGGAGCTTCCTGGCAGTTGGGCTGGGAAGGAGGAGAGGTCAGGTTTGTAATCTCGGGGCCCCCACTCCCAGGCCAGGGTGCCTCACAGGGGCAAGAAGAAGGGGGCTGATGGTGTCCCAGCTAGCACCAAGGGCCAAAAGAAGGGGGACCTGGGGATCCAGCTTCTAAGAAAAGGCTGAAGACCGCCCACGCGAAGTGGGGCCGAGGCTGCTGGGGATTTGCAAAATCCCCCCACCCCCGCAAAAGCTGACTTCCCAGCTCGACATAGCTCCCTGAAGGCTCGAGCTAAGGGTGTCGAGACCACCACAGCAAGCCAGGGGCCTGTGGAGGGGAGACGGGAGGGTCCCGGGCCGGACCGCCCTGCAGCCAACCTCACCACCGCTGTCCCCGGAGCCTCAGCCCTTCCCAGCGGCGTGGGAGCTGGGGCCGGCAGGTGTCCAGGGCTGACCCCAGCCACCTCTGAGCCCCATTGCAGGGCTACCCCTTGTGTGCAACGTCCCAGCATGCACCCAGAGAGACCCACGTCCACCCTGACGAGGGTGATTTTGTTAGAAAGGCCTGGTGACCAGGTCAGAATGCCTTTCAGTGTTGGTCTGTTTGTCCCTCTTTTGCATTTCCCTGTCCCTATGACATTTTCCTGTTTGTCTCTCTGTCCTGCCTTCCTTCCCTCCTCTCTTCTCTCTCCCCTCTCCTCCTTCTCATTCTTCCCTGCGTCCATCCCAAGAGCTTTCTCCAGAACACAGTGGGGACACCCCACCATCACCCCCCACCACCACCCCTGCGACCCTCTCGGGTTCATGCCTGGCTCTGCATTGCCCAGAGCACTTTCCAGAGCTGGCAAGTGAGGGAGGGGAGATGCTAGGGAGGAATGGGAGCCTCTCCACCACTCTCCTCGTGCTGCCCCACAACCGAGGCACAAGCCTCGAAGGGCACAAGCAAGTGATGTCATGCCAGTGTGAAGGAGGAGAACAAGAAGGTGCAAGAGAGTAGAGGGAGGAAGAGGGTGGCTGTCAGGCGGCAGACAAAAGGGGGGGGTGCAGATGGGAGCCAACAGGTCGGGGAGGGCCCAGGGAGGACGTAACCCTGGGACGGACAGGGGTCTTGCTAAGCTCCAGATGTTCTTTGAAAGTGGGGGGTTGTTCTCCTTGTCTCTGGGCCCCAGAGCTTCGCCAGAGGGCCAGGCCCATGGAAAGCCCCGGAAACATTTGCTGAGCTGAATCAGTAAGAGAACAACGTGCCCGATACAGCCGCGTCCCTTCTCAGGCCCTTCTCAGCACGTGCAGCAGGGGCGCTCGGGACCGGACGGCAGCTCCCATCCTCGAGGCTGGAGGAGGGCAGCCACCAGGAGGCACTGTGGGAAGCCCGGCAGGGGCCTTGGGCACCGGATGGATGCGGTGGGCCCTGCCTGGTTTGGGACTCTGGGCCCAGACACCCGGCCTGCCTGGAAAAGGCAGCAGCTCACAGGCGGGTGCATTGACTCATTGTGCCCGGGTACCTCATGGTGGCTGTTTGTGCGGTGCTCCTGGTGAGGTCCACTCGCCTCCCTGAGTGTGGGTGAGGGTGTGGGTGTGGGGTGTGCGTAGAGCTGGTGGGCACACGTGCAGGTCGATGGGGAGCGGGTGCGGCCGTAGCCCAAGTGGGACGATGCGCGTGTGTGGGAAGGACCTGGCCGTGCTTACAGGCCTAAGTGGGAACAGCCAAGGGCCTGGACAGAGGCGGGACCGGGGGAGGGGCCCCCAACGCTGAGCCTCAGGGCGGGCTCCACGGCTGCTGTGCGTTAGCCCAGAGGTGGGGGGGCATTTCCTCCTGGAGACCTTGACCGAGGATGTGGCAGGGCCCTGTGCCCAGAGGGGAGGGGCCCTCCCTTGCAAGCCCACCGGTAACGACTTGACGACTTGACGTGAGCCGCCCGCTTCACACATGGGCCCAGTCCCAAGTCCCCGCGAGGTGCTGGATACATCTGGCTCCGTGAATACCTCCCACGGTCTCTTCCGGGCTTTCGCGGCTTTGAATTCCGAGTCAGCTCTCGCCAGCTGCCTGCCCCAGCAGTGGGCGCCCCCGCTGTCCTGCTGCGGGACGGGTCTCTTCCTGATTTTCACCTCCTGCCCCGAGCTGAGGCAGGTCTCTAAGCTCCCTTGGCCGCCAGGCAGTAACAGCTTCCCTTATTTCTTGACCTCAGCTCAGCCCTGAACAGCGCTCCCCAGCCTCAGGCCTCCCTCCCTGCCTCTCCTCTGCAAATGTTGCATCCCCAGGGAGCCGGAGAAGGGTCCCCCACCCCCACCACAATCCCCTTAGAGCCCACAGTGTAGGCCCCCCAATCCCCTTAGAGACCACAGTGTAGGCCCCCCAATCCCCTTAGAGACCACAGTGATGCCCCCTGTCCCCTTAGGGACCATAGTATAGGCCCCCCAATCCCCTTAGAGACCACAGTGTAGGCCCCCAATCCCCTTAGAGACCACAGTGATGCCCCCCCGCTGTCCCCTTAGAAACCACAGTGTAGGACACCCAAACCCCTTAGAGACCACAGTGTAAGGACCCTCAATCCCCTTAGAGCCCACAGTGTAGGCCCCCCAATCGTCTTAGAGACCACAGCGTCGGCCCCCCCAATCCCCTCAGAGACCACCACGATGCCCCCTCCCCTTAGAGACCACAGCGTACCCCCACCCAGGCAGCCTACAGGAGGCTCCCAGAGAGGCACGCGGCCTGAGCCCTGGCTGGGACCCAGCCCAGCGCGTAGGGACGCCCCTGCCGTGGCTGGCTGAAGCTTGTTGTCTAAGCCAGCCTGGGGGCGCTGGGGCGGAGGGCGGCCTGACAGGGCTCGGAGAGCCCGGCACACCCTGGGTGAGGTCATGCCTGCCTCACACCTCTGGCATTCCCGCCGATCGCTATCTCCTCCCCCAGCCCTCGGGTTACTCCGCGGCCTTGGCCCAGCTGCGGCCCAATGAGGGGCGGAAAGTGCAGAGCCTGCCGCGGGCCAGAGGGAGGGGGGCCTGGCCTGCCGACCTCACTGCCCCCCCCTTGCTCCTGCGGCCCGCAGACCGACGGACAGGGCCGGCTTCCCCTTGGGAGTGACGTCTGCTCCCCAGCACCCACCTGCACCAGGGTAAACCCTGTCCCCTGGCTGGCTGCCCGCCCTCCCACTGCTCCCCCAGCCCAGGGAGCCAGGCCTGGCAGTGGCGGGAGCCTGGGGGGCAGGTTCCAGAGGGTTGCCCCTAGGGGACACATGCAGTCACCTCCCGCCGGGCCCTCCAGGCTGGCTCACCTCGACCTCAACCAAACTTGAGTCATGCGAGCCGCCTCTACCCACGGGAAACCATAGGGTAAACTTTTGAGAACGAAAGGATGAGAATCCCACGGCTGAGATCAGGCTCGGGGCTCGTCCCAGGCAAACTAGATGCGACTGTTCTGGTGACGGTGCGTCCCCGTGGCCTGCTGGAGGCCCAAGGCCCAAGAAAGGGCATTTGATGAGCCTCGGCTCTGAGAAAACCTGGTTCTTTGGCCTGGGATTTTCGGGAACAAAGAAGTGTCCCACTCTGGATGCTTTTTTTTTTTTTAAGTTTTTTAATTAATCTCTACACTCAATACAGGGCTCGAACTCACAACCCTGAGATCAAGAGTCACATGTTCTACTAATGAGCCAGCCAGGCACCCCTTTTTTTTGAAAGGCTTATTTTTTTAAAGATTTATTTATTTATTTATGATAGACATAGAGAGAGAGAGAGAGAGAGAGAGAGAGGGGCAGAGACACAGGAGGAGGGAGAAGCAGACTCCATGCACCGGGAGCCCGATGTGGGACTCAATCCCGGGACTCCAGGATCGCGCCCTGGGCCAAAGGCAGGCGCTAGACCGCTGAGCCACCCAGGGATCCCTGGGCACCCCTTTTTAATAATTTTTACTTCAGCCCTGGACTCTTTTCCTTGACAGACTGGTGGGGTAGGGAGGGGGCTCCTTAGGAAACAGAAAGGACAAACACCAGCAGCTCTCAGGAGACCAGGAGACTTGCTTATGTGCCCTGTTCTCCTCCTTACTGTCCTCATCCCTGGACTAGTCCCTGAACCAGGGAAATCCAGGACCCAAGATGATGGCAGGCCTCACTTTTGGGGGGGCGGACATGATCTTCCTGGATGACTGGTGACTTCCCCTTCCTTCCCATCCTCATACCCCCAACACACCTCCCACTCGCTCTCCTTCTGTCTGCCTCCCTCACACACGACAGCAAAGCCGATGGTTTGAGGGTGCTGCATTGGCATCACCTGGGAGCTCCCTAGAACAGCAGATTCTCAGGCCACACCCCAGACCTACTAAATCAGAAACTCTTAGATCTTCATTAGTTGAGAAGCCCCACTCTACCCTCCCCAACCTTTCATGTGCAGATCACCTGGGGATGCCATTAAACAGAGATAGTGGAGGGGAGGCAGTGTAGGACTCAGAGGTCTGGGAGGGGCCTGACAGTCTGCATTTTTTAGAAGCTCTCAGGTGAGGCAGGTGCTAGTCCATGGACACCTCCCCATCCTTGGAATAGCAAGGCTCTCGACACCCCAATTCTCAACCCGGGTTGCACTTTAGAACCACCTGGGGAGCCTTTAAAAATACCACTACCCGAGCTTTGTCTCCAGAGATCCTGGCTTAATTGCTCTGAAGTGAGACTGGGGCATGGGTAGGTCTTTAAATCTCCCCAGGCGATTCTAGTACAATCGGAAGTTCTCAGCCAAGGGTGGTTAAGAAGTGCTTCACACACACACACACACACACACACACACACACACACACACCCTCACCCTCTGGGGTCCTCCTCTCTTCGGTCTCCCAGATCCCCTTCCGCATCTCCTTGCCCACATCCCGCAGACATCTGACACACATGAGCATGAGCATGAGCACGTGGACACACGGAGAGGTGTAAGGACAGACAGACTCTGACGCAGAGGAAGCAGGCGGGAGTCGGCTGGCACCCCCAGGCAAACGCAGACGTGGATAATCCATTTGCACGGTATACGTGTTGTAAACACCCGCAGGTATGGAGAGAGGGACGGACACATGCAGCAGCCGCAGGAGGGTCCCAGACCTCCTCCATCCATCTGTCTCCATCCGTGGTCCCATCACTGCTCCAGGTGAGAAGGCCCCTGTCTGTCCCTAATGCTACCAGCGAATGGGAAGCCCGGGCTTAGGCCCCCTCCTCTCCCTCAGCACCTCCCGCTCAGCACCACTGCAGTACTGTGGCCTGGACAGAGGCCTCCCGGGGAGCCCATGGGTGGCTCAGCCCCAGGATATCCCGGGGACGCAGGGGACGCGCCTGCCCCCAGGGGGCTGATGCATCCTAGGGGCTGTGGGTGCCTTCAGCCCCTCAGCTCAGCCCCGCGCAGCTGCTTGGGGGCCCCTCTGAGTTTCAAACCCTGCACCCCCCCCACCGCCCCGTGTGCTGGGGCTCTCGGCAGACAGGCCTGATTGATGACTCAGGGGGGCTGTGGCTGCCGCAGGCCTATTTTATGATGTCATTAGGCAGCTCCGGCCGCAGGCAGGAATCCCTCCTGACATCATAAAGGACTTGATATTTCGCTAATGTTATCTTGGCGGCATGTCGCCCTGACATTTTCTCTTTGCAGCGCTGCCCCCCAGGACCGGGAGTTGTCTAACTACAGCCTGGAAAAAAAAATGCAAAACAGACAAATGCACCCTCGGGGGACAGCGGGAGAAAGCTAATAGACGGGTCCCCGGCTCCCCTCCAGCCCCCCACCCCGGGAGTGGTTCAGGTGGGAAGCATGATGTGGTTGTCAAGAGGGACCCAGGGCTGCCTCCCTGCTGCACCCCTCGTGCCCCGGCCTGGCCTGCTCAGCAGCGGGAGGCAGTCCGGCACCCAGGTTCCACAACCCACTCTGCTACCCAGAGGCTATGTAACTCGGGCCAAGGCCCACCCTCAGTTACTCCTTCCACACCACAGGGGGTTGGCCCAGGCAACTTCACACTGTCTGAGGCTCTGGGGAGGGCAAAAGTGTCACACAGGCAAGAAGGAGGGACCCCACCCTAGGCTCTGACCTGAAACTCTAGGCAGTTGCAGGGAGGCTGGGGGGTATGGTTTTGGAGCCCCCCACTCCCACGAACGGCCCCAGGGCGCAGACTCAGAATAGCAAGAGGTTTCCTTAGCCTGAATCCCAGCTCTTCAAAAGACCAAGGCCAGCTACTGACCCTAAGGAGAGGCTGGGGCGGCCCGGGTACAGATTGCTTGCCTGGGCCCGGTGAGCAGAAGCCAGCAGGCCGTGCCCATCCTCTCACCCAAGGGTGGCACGCGTGGTCAGGGCTCTGCAAAGGAGAAAGACCCACCAGCCCCCGGCACCCCTCCTATGTCCACCTGCAAAAGGACCTCGGGCTAGATCAACCAAAAAATCCTCTCCCACCCGAGCAGCACCCACCCACCACACCCTGACCCCAGAGTCCCTGGCAGACCGGCCTCCAGCTGACCGCCCCAGAGGCGGGAAGCTCATTCCTTCCCCCAGGCAGCCCCACCGTCTCCTTCCCTGTGGCCTCCCTCCCCTACCCCCCAAGGGTCCAGACTCTGCCTTGTGGGCCTGGGGGGATAGGGCTGCTCCCTCCGCCCCAGGACAGTGGGGTGGGATATGCACACACCCTCCCAGGGTGCAGGGGGAGAAGCCAGGGTTCATGCTCTTCTCGAAGAACTGGAGAATCTCCAAAGAGACTGGCCATTTAACCTGGGGTCCGTGGTTAGAACTGCAGTTCAGGAGAATGAGTTTCCTCTGTAATCCTGTGTATCTCGTGCGTTTAAAACGCTGTTCGAAAAAATAAATAAAAATAATAAAATAAAATAAAATAATAAAATAAAATAAAAATAAAATAAAATAAATAAAATAAAATAAAATAAAATACTGTTTGAGAAGGTTCCACAGGCTTCACCAGCTAAAGAAGTCCATGGCATTTGGGGGAGGAAAAAAAAAAGTTAAAAAAGTCTGTTGCAGACTCCAGACAATTAGCCGTGAACGTGCTGTTTGGAGCGATCTGCTGGCCTGGGTGTGTTTCCCACCCCTGGAGGAGCCCCCACCCCCATCGCCGGCCCTCTTTGAAGAAACTGCTCTAAAGATGAGCTAGACCAAGACCCACACCCAGGTCTGACCTCCACCGTTGTGTGTTTTCTGTGCCCTGAGGTGACTACAAGGCCAGACTCGTGACTCCGTGACTCCCGGACAAGCCGACCTTGATGACATTGTCGAGGGCTGAGCATAGAGAGCCCGGACTCAACCCCGGCTTCAGAAAGTTCCCAGCAGGGGAGCAGGCTTGCTCCAGCCACACCCCGGCACCGGCCTTCCTGAGCACCCCAAGAGCTTCCTGCCCACTGCCCCCTGAGCCTGACGGCCCACCCCGCGCCCTTCTAGTAGCCAACCCCCCCGCCAGCCTTCCAGTGCCCGGCTGGCCCCCCGCTTCAGGCTCGGCCGCAGCTGAGCATGAGCCTCCCAGAGGCGCCACCGTGGGCCTAGATGCACTTGGAGCAGTGGCGCAGGGAGACAAGACAGCGACTGGCCGGGAGCCCTGCCCCCTGGCTGGCCCAAGGGGATACAGCCTTGGCCCTCAGGCTGCATCAGGAACCAGTGGGCGCTTCCCCCCAAAGCAGAAGGACCACGGGGCAGGGGGTGGCTGGGGAGCCCCCACTGCCTTGTTAAGGAGTCATTCTGAAGCCACGGCCCCTCCGGAGCCGCAGGACAATGATGACTCCTGGTTGCCCGCGCTGGTGGACAGCCACTCGACACGGCCCAACGATGAGCAGTTCATTCATTCATTCAGCAAAAACGTGTTGAGTGCCCGTTATTTGCCAGGTGATGGAAACAACGGCAAAAATCCCCGCTCTCAAAGAGCTGACATTCTCAGGGCACCTGGGTGGCTGGTCACTTGGGCCACCAACTCTTGATTTCGGCTCAGGACATGATCTCAGGGTCCTGGGATCAAGCCCTGCATTGGGCTCCATGCTCAGCAGGGAGTCTGCTTGGGGATTCTTTCTCTCTCTCTCCCTCTGCCCTTCCCCCAACACACACTCATGTGTGTGCGCACACTCGATTGCTTGCTCTCAGATAAATAAATCTTTAAAAAAAAAAAAAAGCTTACATTCTCTCGGGAAGGCAAGCAACAGAGGAAACGAATAGGAAAAAAGTCTAGTATGGTGTTCCTGGGTGTCCTAAGAGCCGTAGATAAAACTAAAGAAAGAGCAGGGCGTTGCTCGCAGAGGAGGTAACATTTGAGTACAGACCTGAAGGGGATGGCGAAGGGAGCCGTGAGGAGGTCTGGGGCGAGAGCATTGCAGCAAAGGACATAGCACACGCAAAGGTCCTGAGGCTGGAACGCGGCTGGCAGATTTGGGGAGCAAGGAGGGTGGTGTGGTTGGAAGAAAGTGAAAGGGAAGAAACAGACCCTCACAGGTGCGGAGATGGAGCACTGGGGCCCTGAGGCTGCGGTGATGACCTCGGCTCTCCTCCCCAGGAGATGGGAAGCAGCAAAGGTCCTGAGCATGCAAGCGACGGGCTAGGACTTGAGTGTCTCTTAATAGGATCAGTGTGGCTGCCACGCGGGGACCAGGCCACCGGGGAGCGGGGAGGACGCCGGTGTGCCGCCCTGTGCTGTGACAGTGGGTGCTGGGTGCGTTCTGCGCGGGGAAAACTGCCCACCTGGCGCTGCTTCCGGCCCTGGCACGCTTTCCGCACAGCGCACCTGGGAAGCAGGTCCTTCGTTCCCCTGGGAGAAAAGGACAGAAAAGGAAGCTTGGGTCCCAAAAGGCCACGCAGCCGGGGAGGGCGTCAAGGCGGCCTTATCCCACCAACGCCCGGGCTCCTCCCTGTCCCCTTGCAGCCAGGAGGACGCAGCCCTCAAACGCCAGCTCACCCTGCTTTCGCTGTGCAGTCAAGCTCATGTGATACCTGTTGGTCTTACGTGCTTTTATTTTCACTCACACCATTTGCAACTTTTAATCAATTTTTTTATTTTATTTGACATTCCATTTAAAACCATCAGGGAAGGGAAGAGATGGCAAGGGGAGGGGGAGGCATTTGATGATGGCAAGAGAAGAGCGGAGGCCCTGGAATGATCCACCCACCACAGTCCTGGTCCAGGGCCCGGGAGCCCGGGGCAGACAGGGAAGCCCCCCACCCCACCCCCGACCCCGAACCCCGTCCCTGCACAGCCGCCGGCCCGTGCGGGGATACACATCCCAGTGAGGTGGCCCGGGACTGAGCCGGGGACCTGGGCAGGGCGGTCTCACCAGGGCAAGAGCAGAGTAGCCCCCAGTCAAATCCCAGGAACGTTCCAGAGATGGCAGAGGGACCGTCGAGACACAGACCGCCGAGCAGGGGCACACGTGCCCTGAAGTCCAAGCTGGCAGCTGTCCCAGCAGGTGGCGAGGCTGCCCGCCAGCAGGTAGGAGGGCTGGGAGGGGCGCCACGAGGGGAAGGAGGAGGCGGCCCGGGTTCTCGCTGCCTCTGGGGTGAGGACTCACGTGCAGCAGGCGAGGCGACAGCTCGCGTTTAGAAAGCCGGGAGCCTCTGGGGCTCTGGGGCCGAGTCCACGTGGGAGAGGAACGTAGGGAGCCCCCTTCAGAGGCTGAAGCGGGCTTCCGAGGCTCATCTGTCACCGCCACCGCAGCCTGGGCCAGGCTCTGCAAGAGGGAGTTGCAAGAAGGGAAGGAAGGAGGAAAGGAAAGAAGGATGGAGACAGAAAAAGGGAGCTATGGCAGCCACATCCGAGAGTCCATCATGCTCACCTTGATACAGCCACGCCTGCAGGCGGAGGTAGATCCCAACACCCTCGCAGGTAGAGGTGCACCCCCAGAAATGCACCAGTCGATGGGCACAGCCCCAGAAGCACTCGCTAATGCACGTACGGGGCAGACTTAACAGATACAACATCCAGAGACGCCCAGAGGCCCTGGAGAGGACAGACGTGCTGACAGTGATGTGCGCCTCGGTGCCAACAGAAGGGCGTGGAGCCACATCCATGGACACCGACAGAGGTGGGCAGGCATGCACCCGTGTGGACGTACCTGTGTGGACGCACCAGGAGGCACACGCCGGGACAGAGATTGAAAGGACACCCGTGCATACAGGCAGAAATCCCTAGACACACGCGGGGCACCTGGGTGGCTCAGTAGGTGAGCATCTGGCTTTGGCTCAGGACATGATCTCGGGGTCCCAGGATCGAGTCCCACAAAAGCCTGCTTCTCCCTCTGCCTGTGTCTCTGCCTCTCTGTGTGTCTCTCATGAATAAATAAAATCTTAAAAAAAAAAAAGAAATGCCTAGACACACGTACCTGGATACTCACAGATGTGTGCACACGAGGAGTTCACCCCCACGCAGATGTGCAGGCACACACCCGGCTACGCACACATGGACAGGTGTGCACGACTACACAGACATGCCTGTTCTTATACCGATATTGATGCACAGCCGCACATTTACCAGAACACACGTTCCCAGAGGAGGTGAATGCACACACGCAAGGGCACGCTCGAGGACGTGCTCGGGCACAGCCAATGGCCAGGCACACGTACACAGCTGGGCGCTGTTCCGAGCTCAGGCCTGGGGCTCTCAGCACCCTCAGGCCGGCCAGCTTCAAGCCAGGTGCTCTCCTGACGCACCCCTGCCAGCCGCCCAGCCTTGCTTGGCTCCCTGGCACTCAGGCCCTCCCTCCCACCACCTCTAGTCTGCCCTTTGGCCCCGGGCCAGGCCCCGGGCTCCAGGATGGCAATTGCCCCAATTCTCCCAGGTGCCGACTCAGCCAAATTTCACACCCAGCCGTGGAGCCAGGCCAGCGGGGCTTGTTGCAGCGTGCTTGGGGCATCGACGCAGGGGTGGCGGGAGGGAGCCAAGATGCTGCAGGGGCAGAGAGAAGAGCAACCCGGCCGCTGTGCAAGCCTGCCTGGCAAGGCCGATGCCTCTACTACAAGTCATCCACCTCTGCTCCCCACCCCCGAAACGGGGCAACGTACCTGTCCCACCAACTGTGTCACCTAAGTGTACCTATCACCCCCGGACAAAGGGCAGGTTTTGCCTCACCTTCTCTCGCCTCTTGCCTACGATGACCCGGGTCGGATGGCGCCTGTGTCATCCCGACCAGGTGGCGAGCTCAAAAGGGGAAGTCGATTCCTCCAGGGAGCAGCCAGGACAAGAACCCAGGGGCCGGTCGGTAAGGCTGCACCTGGGGAGCAGCCAGGCTCCCATCGCTTGCCCACAGCAGACATCAGTAATCGATCACAGTCTCTTCTGGGGAATCCAGACTTGGCTTGGAAATCCCTCTCGATGCGCCGCTGCAGGCCGACGTTCAAAACTGGCCAGAGCTGGCAGCCGGGAGGAGACTCGCTGCCATGCCGTCGCCACCTCTGATTCATCTAATTCAGGGGGCAGACGGGGCGACTGGATGCTTCGGGAGAACACAGGCGATGTGTCTATCAGAGGAATTGCCCTACTGTTTGCAAAGGCTCCTGACTTCTCAGCCACCCCCTCCCTGCCCCCGGGGTCTTACTACACTGGGCCGGAGGTTTAGGGACAGGTCACTGCCGTTGCTCTATTTCACAGAGGGGGGACGCTGAAGTTCCGGCAAGGGCATCCAGGGTCACACAGCGAAGAGCCACCGTGGGCCTGGGGTTCGAGCATCGACTCCCATCTCGGTGCTCTTTGACCATCCTGGTCAGACAGGCCAGGCCAGGCCAGAGTGTGCGGGCCTGGGGGGGGCGGGCAGGGATGGAGGGCGGCAAGAGGGGCCAGTCTCCTCCCAGCAGAAAGGAATCGACCCTACAACTAATTGGTTCAGAGTGCTTCTTTTGACCCTAATTAGCTATTTGTCATGTCTCCATTTGCATACCAGAAAAGATGCAAATTTGCATATTTGTAAATGAGGCTGAGCCTGGATGTGGGTTCTGGAAGCGCTTGGCGGTTGCTGGCAGGCAGGGAGGCAGCTGGCTCTTGCCACTGAAGCATGGGCCGTGGAACGAGGAGATTTGGAAGACAGCTCCTTGGCTTGGGGCTGCAAGGTGCTCTCAGAGGAGGTCAGACAGGATGGCCCGCCTCGCTCCTGCCCTGGGGCTACGCGGTGGGCAGAGGGAATGGGTGAGCCTAACGCTGCTATTTTGATTAGATGAAACAAGGAGGGGGGAATATAAAGTAATTTCAGGACGCTCTGTGCTGGGAAGCCTTCTGTTCCCGTCCTTGGATAGAATCTGTAACACTTGCAAGGGGCGGGGGGACGTCTCCCTCCACCTCGCTAGAGAGGATGAGGTTCCGGAGGGAACGGAGGTCAGGGGGAATGACACCCTCTCTCCAACACACACGCGTGCGCGCGCGCGTGCGCGCGTGCATGCACACGCATGCTCTCCCAGACGTTCACATGCACACGTACACTTGTACACACATCGACAATTCACTTGCATGTACACACACACACACACACCACGCACGCAAGTCTCTGCCCCCCAGGAGTACACAACGCCCCAGACCCACAGAGATACACGCGCAACTCTAACGGGAGAGGCACATTCACACATGCAGACATTCCCAGACTTCCCGCCACATACACATTCACGCCCTTACACATACAGACACACACTCAAACACTTGAACATAGATGTAGGCATACAGACTCACTTAAGCTGTGTGTAAATATTTACATACACACACACACACACACAAGACATACACGAGAACATCCTCGCTAAGGACCAAATTCCCTGGCAAATTCTGGAAATCCTGAGCCCTTTGCCAGAGTTTCTGGTGCCTCCGCGGGAGGAGACAAAAGGAGCTAGGTAGCCATCCTTCCTAGAAAGGGAGCAGGTGTGTCCGCAGGGAACTGGACCCCAAGCAGGGACTGGTTTCTCTGAAAAGCAAGGACTAGTAAATGCCCTGGTGCCTTCTGGGCTTTTGTCTGGGGCTGGGAGGGGGTCTGGGTGGAGCTGAGCAAGCAGGAGAGCATGGTAGGGGGTTCGGGGGACCCGTGATACCTCGTTGGGGCCTGCCATGCATTGAGTGGGAAAGCAGCACGCTTCCTCCGACTTCCTCGTCGACCTCAGCGGCCGGTGTGGACCGAGGTGCCACAAGCTGCTGCATCTTCAGGCATGTGGGCACCAAAATGCCAAGCTCAAAGGGAGCTTCCCAGGCCCATAAGGCTTCCCATGATCTGGGCCCCGGGGACCTAGAAGCCCGAGGTCAGGGACCCAGTGCTTCCACCACCTTTCTCCCCACCCCCCCACCGGCATCTCCTCCCCAGGGCTTGCACCCCAAAAGGCAAGCTAAATAGCTCCGTATTTGTAAATTAAATATAGCTGTACTCCAGCTTTCCAAAGAGCTGGGAAGGAGAGAAGGAGAAAGAAAAAGAGAGAGAGGAAGAGAAGAAAAGCTGCCGCCCTCAGGAAAGTCTGGCTGGTACAGATTGCCTGAGTCATGAATATTCATCTGGCGAATGAGGAGAGCGGGAGTCTGCATAACAGCTCCACCCACCCAACTGAAAGAAATGTCACCGCCTTTGCCAATAAAGTGCCAAAGGAAGCCGGTGGAGGCTGCCAGCCAGACGGTGCCAAACTGCTGACTTCCACTCCCAGGCGTGGAGAAAGCACATTGTTTCCGGCCCGAGGAGCTGCCACTCGGGGCTGGGGGAACGGAGCTGGCTGCTCGGAGAGAAGAGAAGTCACACCCGCCACCCACGGGAAGCCTGGTGGGCAGCGCGCTGGGGCCCCAGCCCCCCCAGCACCCCTCGGAAGAGGGGCTCACCCCGACCCCCCCGCCCTGCTCCCACGCTTCGCACTGCCTTGGAGGAGTCTCGAGAGGGGCTTTGCGACTCCTGGGCAGTGACCAGAGACCAGAGGCTGGGGGAGGGCATGCAGGGGGGTGGGGGTGATGCAGGGGCCCAGAGGTCCACGGTCACCTTGGCCCCCATTTAGCAGAAAGGGACACCCCCACCCCACATGCAGGTGACTCCTCTCTCTGTGTCAGTCCCACTGGCTCTCACTCCGGGAGGTCTGCTCTGACCTCTTTCTCTGTGACAGAGTCGGGCTCCCCGTGCCACCCACCCTCCCAGTCCTGACAGCCTGCCTTGATGCCAGCCTGTCCTGCCCATAGCTCTTTCCTCCACCCGGCTCTGAGCTCTGGGGGCAGGGGCCGCGGTTGGCTGATTGGCCAACGGACTCAGACAGGGCACCTTGAGCCGTCGGGCAAACAGAAGCATCTCCTTCCATCCACTCCCGTCGCCAGGCCTTCTCCACAGCCTTGAACGTGCTTGTCAGGTCCCCAGGGGGTCAGGCGCCCTGTCCCAGCAGCTCAGTCTGGGCCTCCCGTCCCCAGGCCCTGCCCCCCACGAAGAGAGCAGAGGGTTTCAGCGCCCCCCCGGCACCCCATCCTCATGGTGCACCCACGAGGGTGGGTGCCCACCTGCCCACCAGTCCCCCACAGCTGGCTCCCTCTGGTAATTACCTACGTGAATGGGATAAGCAGAGCCGGGGAGAAGACGTTCTCTTAGTACAGAAACCCAATTAGGGCTGTGGGCGTCTCCAGCTGCTGCTCTGGTTATGTAAAGTTTGGGATGTGTATTTGGGACTTAATGAGGATATTTATGTGTTCACATCTTACCTTCCCAGACTGCTCATTTCAAGCATCCCAAGTACTCTTGGGCCGAGGACGTAGCAATACAAGCCGGGGGACAGGCTCCAAGGGAACAGCACCACCTCTGGGTAGCCGCACAGCCCCTCTCTCAGGATTCATGGACCCCCTCTCCGCCCCAGAAATCAAGGATGACACCCACCTGGAGCCTGGCTCCCTTCTGCAGCATCTTCAGCAAGTCCACCCTCTGCTCGAGGCCTCCTCCGGGGACGGAAACTCCTTTATTGCCTCCTTCGTGGTTAGAATATCAGCAATCGGTGCACAGTTCTTCCTCGAACGGAGCCAGACTCTGCCTCTTGGCGACATCCCTGAATCAGCCCAGGCGTCGTCCCTGGGACCATGTGGACATGTCGCCCTGTCTGTCCCAGGTCAGCCACCAGTCCTGCGGAAGGGAAATGGGTGCAGAATTTAAAATGTTGCTGTGGTCAAATAAGTTTGGGAAGATTCTATATCAGTTTCTTTGCTGCAGGACTTCTCTGAGCCTTTCCTGTGCTCACACTTAAACTGAGCTGAGAAGGTGCTTCATTTCAGGCACCTATTTGCTCACAGAAGCCTTTTCTGTAGAGTGACCTCAAGAAACCAGGGTCCTAAAGAGCACATTTTACGAAACACTGCTTCCAGCATGTTAAAAGCAAATATCTAATTTCTTGGCCTGAGCTCCTTCAACATTTCTCCTCCATTGGTCCTGATGCCTGGGCCTGTCCCCTCTCTGGTCCTCTGCTGTAAGTGAAGCTCTGCCGTATGCCTCTGTTTCTCCATTGCTCCAGACAAGGTCTGACCACCAATTGTCTGTCCAGAAGAGTCTTTACCTTCACTGTCCAAGACCGCATTTCCCCCATTTTTGATGTGGTCAAAACACCATCAGGAGGATGGGCAGCTGAATCCCACTGAGCATCTCCTCTGAAAGTCCCCCCAACAAGCCACAACTGAGGCTCAGCTCCTCATTCTGCTCTCAGACCCTGCTTTTGGAGCCCACAGGTAGACGCCCAGAGGTGTTTTGGAGCCCACAGGTAGACGCCCAATCAGGTGTTCCAGACAATGGGTCCCTGCTATGCCTTCCCTGCACAACAAGATGGCGGGCCATGGCGAGCCCCCAAAGTATCGGAGCACCAACCAGGGATTCACACACAGTCGAGGCTGTTGCACAGCATCATGCAAAGCGTACATTTGTTCTAGCATCCAGTCCCCGCAGAGTCACAGAGGGAGCACTCCAATCATCCTGAGCTCCAGACCTGGGAGTCTTTTGGGGCCAAGGCCATAGTCCATACCTGCATGAGGGAGCCCTGGCTCTACCTTTAATCACTCCCTCCATGCCGGCCTTCTCATCATCCTTCAAGTATGTGGTCAAGCCCAGGCATGGAAAAGAGGCTCATCTCCCTGGCCCAGTCCAGTAGACTCGAGGGGTTCCCTGGACTGGCTATTGAGAAAAAGGCATCGAAGCTTCCCTGGGTTCTGTAGAATGGTTAGCAATGCCAGCTAGTGTTGGAGAGTGGGCAGCGTGGCACCCAGGCCTGTTTCTTTTTGTTGTTTGTTTGTTTGTTTGTTTTTTAATTTTTATTTATTTACGAGAGTCAGAGAGAGAGAGAGAGAGGCAGAAACACAAGCTCCACGCACCGGGAGCCCGATGTGGGACTCGATCCCGGGTGTCCAGGATCGCGCCCTGAGCCAAAGGCAGGCGCGAAACCACTGCGCCACCCAGGGATCCCCCCAGGCCTGTTAATGCCATCTCCCAACCAAGCTCAGTCCCTTTCCCTCCAAACTACTCCCCCAAGCTACAACACTCCTTTCTCCCAGAACAAACACCCCAACTCCCACACATGCCCATGCATGGCCTCATTCCCCCACCCAAACTGCTCCCTCCAAGGTCACCAACAGACTCTCATTTGTCAAGTCCTGTACCCTCTCCCTGGTGTCAATGCCTTTGCAGCATTAGATATGGTTGACCTTTCTCTGGAAATTCACCCCCACCCCATGGAATTCCAAGACCATCTATGCCCCTGGTGGCTCTTCGCCTTCCTGACCATTCATGCAGTTCTTCTTCCATCTCATAAATGTGGCCACGTTCCAGGGCCCAATCTCCAGCCTCCTCCTGCTCCTCCTGCCCATGCATTCCCTCCCTGTGAGATCTCATCCACAGCTTGGTCTTTGGGAGAAGCCCCCTGTGCCCCTCACGTGCGCCCTTAGGATCAGCCTCCTAAGAGGCAGCCCTGTGGCCTACAGGCGGCCGCCACAAGCCAAAGCTCTGAAAACCCAGCACCTCCTCTCTCCTCCAGAATCAGCTCTCATTCTGGGTTTTCCACAATGCATAATCCTCCCAGGCTCCAGGATCAAATTCTTTCTTGGCTTGGCGTCTTGACTCTTGATCCGCATCCATTAAACCACCACGTGCCGAGTCCTCTTATTTAATATTTACCTAATTTCCAAAATAAAAACAGCTGTATTATTTTTTTCTGACTGAAGCACCTCATATATCGTCAGTAGATAAAAAAAAAATATCAAACCAATACTTAAAAGTATGAAAAAGAAAGGGAAAATTACTCAAAATCCTACCACCCAGATATAACCATTCCAGCATTTTGGTGAACAGCCTTCCAGACATATCTCTATGCATATATACACACAGAGATCTATGTATATAATTTATAGACGAGGGATTGTATTATACATACTGTTCTCACTGACACCTGCTTTTCTCTCTCAACAATATGTCATAGACATCTTTCTATGTCAATAAATAGAGTTCTACAAAATTATTTTAATTACTTCATAGTATTCCATTGTATGTATGTATCATATTTTATTTAGCTGGGTCTCTATTGATCCTTTAGAATGTTGTCAAGATTTTACTCTCATAAACAATACTGTGGTAAATATCCATGTGCATATCTCTTTGCTTATTTTCTGCAATTATCTCCTTAGGATGAAAATCCTACAGACGAAATTGCTGCAATAAGAGGATGCTATTTCCAATTGTGCTGCTCTGCCCTTTTGCAAACATACAACAATGCACTTCCCATCCACAGTGCCCCAGCACGTCTGCCCACACCCTCTCCAGCCCCGGGTTTCAATGTTTGCTGTTTGTCGTCTCAAATCAACAGACAGCAAAAGACACATATTTTTACTGTCATTGTTTAAATTATTAGTCAAAGTAAATGAGTATCTTTTCATGGTTTCTTTCTGGTCATTTGTAATGATTTTCTTTGGGAATTGCCTGTTCGTGTCTTTTGCCCATTTTTCTAATGCGCTATTTATCTTTTTCTCAATGAGTGGTAAGGGTTCTTTGCACATTTGAGACCACAGTAAATAATTATCTTTCATATATATGCTTTCCCTTTCTTCCTTTTCTTTTTTTTTAAACATTTTTTTTATTTTTTATTTATTTATGATAGTCACACACACAGAGAGAGAGAGAGAGAGAGAGAGGCAGAGACACAGGCAGAGGGAGAAGCAGGCTCCATGCACCGGGAGCCCGACGTGGGATTCGATGCAGCCAAACCGCTGCACCACCCAGGGATTCCTCTTCCTTTTCTTTTAATGGTCTTTCAGGTACTTAAATTTTTAATCTCCATATATTCAAATGTATCAGTCTTTTCTTATGATTTCTGGATATGCCATCATGCTTAGAAGAAACATCCCCACCTTAAGATGACCAAAATAGTCATTCATATGTATTCATTCATATTCATAAAGACTCCATCGTCTTCATGGTTGGTCTTATTGGAGTAAAATAGAAAACCAGCTTGCGCTGTAATGGCTGGCCCATGCCAACACCATTGATAAAACAGCCATATTCTCCCAACATGATAGAAATGCCATTTTGTCATACACAAAATTCCCTTAAATATTTGGATCCTTTCCAGACTCTCTATTCTGTCCCAATGATCTGTTCTTACATAAGAAGTTTTAATTATTGTCCCTTGGGATGCCTGGGTGGCTCAGAAGTTGGGCAGTTGCCTTTGGCTCAGGTCATGATCCCAGGATCTGGGATCGAGTCCCACATCGGGCTCCCTGCATGGAGCCTGCTTCTCCCTTTGCCTGTGGCTCTACCTCTCTCTCTCTCTCTCTCTCTCTCTCTCTCTCTCTGCATCTCTCATGAATGAATAAATAAATCTTTGAAAAAAATTATTGTCCCTTTGTAAAACATTTTCATATCTGAGAGAATACATATTCATCATTTTTCTTTTTCAAGAATTTCCCTAACTACTCTACTTTTTTACTCTTCTGGGTTAGCTTTATAGTAATTTTTGTCAAATTAAAAAAATCTTATTGAGGCATTGATTGGATTATCTTAATTTTGTACATTCCCTTAAGGAGCACAGACAGACTTACAGCATTAAATCTTTTCACCCAAGAGCTAGGGATATTTATCCAAGTCTCTTTTCTATCCCTCAGGAGGGTTTTCTGGTTTTCTTCATGCAAATTCTACATGTTTCTCAAAAAGTTTATTTCCAGGCATTTCGTGATATTATTTTCTTCTTGATGGTGTGGATGAGGCCTTTTATTTTACCTTCTAGGTAGTCATTTTATAAATAGAAAAGCTATTCATTTTTGTATATTGTTTTGTTACTGGCCATTTTACTAAAATTTATGTTTTCCAACTGTTTTCAAGAAATGGTCTTGGGTCTTCCAGATAAATAACCATCTCATCTGCAAACTATGATTATTTGCTCTCCTCTTCCAATATGTATCCTTTTTATTTCTTGTCTAATTATAATGCCTAGCACTTTAGGAAAAGTGTTTTTAAAAATACTGATAACAACAGCTGCCATGGTCTAGCTTCTAACTTTAATCAGACTATATCTAGGGTTTCATCAACCTAATGTCTCCTGAGTATCTTGTCTACTCCTGTGACCACTGTTCTGGTCCAGCCCCTATTAAATTGTCATCTGTGTCATCACAAACAGGATGAACCAGGGTACAGGCTTTGAAGTCAGATGACCTGTGTTCCAGTTCCGACTGTCATTTAGCAACCATACAATTTTGTCAAGTTATTCAAGATTATTGAAACTCAAAAAAGGTGGGGTGGGGGGCAAGTCTTGTAAGGACTAGGCGAGGTAATCCACACACTATGGGCAGTATCGTAAATGACGATTTTTAGGTCTTAGCCCCCTCAACTCCTCCTTCCAGTCCCATCGATACCACTCTTAGGTTGACTCTTAGGTTGACCATCCCCAATACCACTGGGCTCACAGCACTCTACCAAGCCCTCCCCTGCTCACAAGTCTTCAATTATCCCCCACTGCCTATAGAATGAAGGCCCAAATTCTAAACCTGTGTCTGAGATCTTCCACTATTCAACTCCAAACTTTCTCCCAGCCTTACTTCCCGTAGCCCCCTGCCACCCCCGCCCAACACACACTCCCATCCCTTTGCTCCAGCCTAGAAGTCCTCCTCACTGGTGGCTGCCTCACACCAGGTAGGTCCTCACTTTCCACCCAGATCCCTTATACAGATTTTAGTCACAAGGAATGCAAAATTAAAATCTAAATGGGTTTAATAAAGTGGAGTTGGCAGCTCACTTAATAGAACAGTCGAGATGCAACAGGCGTCAGGCACAGTTTGATCAGGGCTGGGACAACATTTTTCTGTGATGTTTCAGGCTCTTCCCACCTCCATATGTTTACAGTCGTCTCCGGTTGTGTTCCCAGTCACCAGATGCCTGCCAGAAATTAAATCCACAAGCTACCTCATCCAAACCCAGATAGAGAGATTGGATGTCTTTCTCTAGTCATCTAACAAAAATTCTGGCCTTCATCTCACTGGGCCAATCTAAACCAATCCCTGTGACTAGGGAAATGTGTGTGTTGATTGCTTTAGAACCAACCCATGTGCCAAAAATGGGTCTGGGGGAGAAAAGTTATCTTGAATGCCAATCAGGACTCCTCTCCGGAGCCATACACACCACTGGAGACAGGTCAGGTGTTGACAACCTCAGTTGCACTACAACCCCTTCTGAGTCACTCTCCTGGCACTCAGGCTTCCTTGAAGGCCTAAGTCAAGCCCCCAGAGTTCTGATAATGTGCCCACTCCCTTTTAGCTCCCAGAGTCCTAACTCTCAGCTCAACACATGGTTAGCACCACCGTGTAGAATTTATTTATATAATCATCTGTCGATTCTTCCTAATTAGTAATCACAGAATTGGTTAATAAACTCTACAAAACACTCTATACAAGGTAGGCCCTTTGATCTCCACAACAATCCTCTGAGCCTCAGAGAGGTTAAGTGACTTGCCCTATGTCACACAGCCAGAGATGATGTTGCCCCAAATGCCACTGCAGTAAGCTCATGAGCTCACTCTCTCTCTCATACACGTACACACACCCCACGCTCCCTCCTCCAACTGCCATCCCAGGCCCGACCCCAAGATGCAGAAACCCCCGCGGCATCACCTCCTTCTTCCCACTTCACTTCAATCTCTAGAGCTCTCAGACTTGCTCCAAAAAAGTACAGAGAAAGTTTTCTTGCCAGACAGCAGTTTCTAAGATTTGTGTGACAAGGCCGGGTACAATTCAAATGACTCTGGGTGATTTAATCTGCTTGGGGCTGGGGTGGTAAATCAGTGCGGCCCGGGCTGCCACAGCCGCCCCAGAAACCCATGAGCCGAGCTGTTGGTAGGCGTTTATCTGCAGATCTGCAGGTGAGGGCCCTGGAAGCTGAACCGTGGCCCGGGGAGTTCCCCTCCGCTGCACTCAGAATACATTTGGAGGGTCTACGGCCCACGGCCTCTCCCGCCTGCATGTTCCATGGGGAGAGAGCTCTCCCAAGGCTGCAACCCTGATTCCCCCTCCCACCCCCACCCCAGTGTCAGAGCAGCACCCCCACCCCACCCCCAGTCCGCACTGGACTTCTCAGGGAAGGAGACTGGCGTCCGTCGGGCTCCCACTGAAACTGCCGCCTCGCTGCCAGGTCCCTGCGCACCCACACACACCCATTACCTCATTTCATCTCCACAACAACTTAATGAAGGAGGCATGTCCGTCCTCAGTTTACAGGTGACTTAATTGAGGTTCAGAGCGATTAAATAACTCGCCCAGGGTTATTACAGAGCGAGCAGCGGGGGGCAGAGCCAAGATTCAAATCCAGACTCAGAAGGCTCCAAAATCCCCATCCTGTTGAGCCCACCCCTCCGTGGGGGCCAGGGGCAGCTTCCGCCCGAGCCGTGTCACTTGTGAAAAGAGAGGGAACGGTCCCTGGCTGAAGGGGAGGTATTGCTCGGAGGGAATGAAGCAATAGTTTTTCCCATACAGGAGGATGTCTAAGGAGAAAGTCGCACTTATGAAGCTCCTACTGTATGCCGAGCAGGTACCATGTGCCAGGTGCTTGACATCCAGCATCCTCGCCATGAGTCCGTAAGCAGCGGGATGCTGGTAAATGTTTACAAGGAGCAGGCTGGAAGGAAGGAAGAGGCTGGATTTGTAGCATTGGCCCATCCCTGGGGTGTACAGGTCCCCACCGCAGTCACCCTTGAGCCGCCCGGGGGATGTTACAGGCCACAGGCTCGGGAAGCGAGGCCCTCGTGGGTTCCGGGGCCGACAGGAACCCACTCCCACTCCTGCTGCTATAAGACAGGGTTTATTAAACCCACTCAACAGGGTACCTGGGTGGCTCAGTGGTTGAGCATCTGTCTTTGGCTCAGGTCATGGTCCCGGGGTCCTGGGATCAAGACCCACATTGGGCAACCTGCATGGAGCCTGCTTCTCCCTCTGCCTTTGTCTCTGTCTCTCTCTGTGTGTTTCTTATGAATAAATAAATAAAATCTTTAAAAAAAAACACTCAACAGATGAGACCCCATGAAAAGGCACTCGGGACCCATATCTACTGCCTTACAACTTTTTAAATCCACGTTCTGCCCACAGCCCCAAGTTCCCCCAGGCAGAGACAACACGGGGAGCCAGGACCACCAGTCTCTACTCCCTGCAGGTGGACAGACCCCCGCAAGGTCCCGAAGGGCAGAAGAAGACCAGGGCGCCCCAGTCCAGCAGGCCGAGGATCCGCACAAGGAAGAACTTTCTGGGCCGTGCACCTCGAAGGCAGCGTCCATGCGGGGCACGCAGTGAACGCTCAGTAAAGAATGAATGAAGGAACGAGAGTGATCGACTGATCGAATGAATGACGGAGCCATTAGGCTGACTTCGAACTCGCCATATCCAAGACGGAATTCACCTTCTTTCCCCAGAAACCCATCCCACCCCAGGGTTTCTCATCTCGGTGAGATCCGCCAGCCCAGGCGCCCGGGGCCCTGACCCTCCTTCCCTGCTCCTCACAGGCAAGCGATCAACAAACCGCATCCCCTTCCCGTCCTGGTGCCTCCTGACCAGAGGCACCGGCCACCTACCGCCACCCTCTCCCCCCGCGCGGACCCGCCTCGCCCCCAGGCTCGTACCCACTCCAACCCCTTCTGCCAAACACGTCATCCACGCTGCCCACCTGACCTGTCAAAGCTGCCCCTCTGAGCTCACATCCCTCGCCTCCCTTCCAGGGCTCCCCACTACCCAGAGGATGGACGGGGAGTGCTTGGTCCTCCAAGGTCTGGTCTCACCTCCCTCTCCCGTTTGATCCCTCACCTCTTTGCTGCATGTTGGTGCTGATTCTGGAACACCACCAGACTTCTCGGTGTCCTCTACACGGCGTCCAGGCCTTGCTCACCCCACACCCCCACCCGCTCGCACCTCCCCTCCCTTCACCCCGAAAACTTCTTTAAGACTGAACTAAGATGATCCACAAGGTGATTCCTGGGGGCCTTTGAGACTAATATCTCGTGACGGTTCTAATGCCAAGTCCTCACAGTCTACGCCTTCTGGATTTTACAGTCCCCCTCTCCCTTCATGGGACCCTAAAAGGGTCCTTAGGGGCTTTCCAGCTCCAGTGCATCATTTTATGGAAAGAAAATCGAAGGCCCAGAGAGGGAAAGGGATTTGCCCCAGATCACCCAGGAGGCCAGCAGAGGCAGAGCCAGGACAAGAACCAGGCACCTGCATCGCAGCCCAGGGCTCCCTCTCGGCATCACACTCCCCACCCTGATCCCCTGATTCCAACCCAACCACCCTGACTACCCCACCCCGACCCACCTCCTCACACCCAAGCTACGTTAGCACCGTCCCTGTCTTTGCTCACGTGACAACGAGGCCATTCCATCACCTCCATTCAGCTCCCAGGGTGTCGCACCTCCAGGCAGCCCATCCTGGTTAGCACGTCAAACCCACCCACGCCCCACACCCTCCCCCAAACCCCCTGCATTGGCCAGAACCCAGCAGCGAGGGTTTGGTTCACTCCCAGCGGTCAGTGTGCTCCTCGGTCTCGCCAGGTAGGACCCCCACTCCTCGGGGCTGGCCAGTGCCTCGTCTTTCTCCTCCTCCTCCTCCTCCTCCTCCTCCTCCTCCTCCTCCTCCAACCTCCAGCTCCCTGCCTAACTGCTCGGGATAACAACATGGTATCTGGAGTCTCGGGTCTCGCGTGCAGGGTCAGATCCCAGTTCTGTACATGCCTGACCGCTTGCTCTTAATCCATCTGTCCCTCCACCTTCCTTATCTATAAAATGGGTCCTACCTCCCGGGGTCGCCCTGAAACTGAATGATGTCACCCATGGTGGAGGCCCCGAACTCAGTGGGCTCTCGATACATGACAGCGCCCTTCCCCACCGCCTTTCTCGCGGACTCCCCAAGACACTCGGAGGAAAAAAGAAGAAAAAAAGCTCCCCTGGGCTGGGAGGTGGGCAGACTCGTGGACATTTTCTCTCGCTCCCATTTGCAACAGGCTATGAGCAGCCTGTGTGCAGAAACGCGGGGCGTATCCAACCCCCTTCCCCACCCCCAACAATCTGCTTTAACCTTCCTATCCCAAATGCCTTGTTTATTTTAATATCACCCGTTTCACTTTTCTGTTCATGCAAAAAAAAATTTTTTTATAAAAACAGATTTAAAAGGGAAAAGAAGTATTTAATGAGTAAAACTGTCTGCAGCCCTGTTTCTTTCTCAGGAAAAAGTGGCTGTGATTCTGGCATGAGAGAGGGAAGCTCAACAGCTTCACTTCACTGCAGCTGCCAGAAGAAGTGCATTTCAGAGTGGAACAGAACCTCCAAATTAAACAGTATGTCTCCCAGCCAGGCGCTTCCTGTGCCGAATTCAGCTTGGCAGGTGACACCCCAGCTCGAGCAGGGATCCAGCCCCGACATGAGCAACTTGCAAGGCTCTCTGCTCCTGCCCACCTTCCAGTGTGGAAGGACCCGGCCCACCAGGCCCGGGCAAAGCACTGACCTGCAGGATAAGGCTCTGAGAGGGGAAGGAGAGAGCTGGAGAGGCGGTGACTACACCTGGCCGGTGGCCAAGGGAACCCGGACTCCCACCCAGGGCCTGAACATCCAGGGACCAGTGTTTCCTCTCCCCAGATGAGGCTAGTTGAGCAGAAAGATCAGATCCAGGACTTGCTGCTCAAATGAAAGTTCAGAAAATCTGCTGCTATCTTCCCATCTTCAGGGTTGTCATTTTGGAGGGCTGCTCCGGATGGAGTGCAAGGGTCCAACCCCAGAGGGCACTGCCCCTCCCCAACACTCCCCTAAAAGATGAAGAACCTGACCTTCAAGTATGTACAGCAGAGACTGCCCAGGGGGCAAAAGCTGGCTGGGCCCAGATGGTGGTCCCCCTCCCTTGCCCCAAACCCATACCTTTATTAATGTAGCCTCGTGACTCATACTGAGCTTACTGTCCCTTGAACTCTTAAATAAATCCCTTTCTCATATTGTCTAGTAGTCAGGATGGGCCCCAGCATCCACCTTATCACTCCACACTGTTGAGACCTTTCAGGATCCTGATTTTGCTATCCAGCTTTGCTCTATCCTTCTTCTCTGTTCCATCACCTCCGGGTGTTACAGGCCAACACCCTTTATATCTCCTTTTGGGTCCCTGGCATATACTGGTCAGAAAAGGGTAGAAAGCAGAGCCCCACAGCTGCCTCTAAAGACCCACAGGAACATTCGGAGGCTGCCATTCAGCCAGAGGGGAGCCCCCTCCAGGCCCCCCACGGCCATCCGTCGGGTCCTCGAGAGCCGGAGAGACCCCAGCTCGTGTCTCAGGAGGCAGTGTGAAATGACAGGAATTTCCAGGCTTGAATCCCAGCCCCATCAGTCTTGGGAAAGTCATCTGACCTCCCGGGCCCTCCATGCCTCATCTGTAACACGGGGACGGTCACCCCAGGGCCCAACAGGTGAAGAGCAGGATCATGTGTGACATAACCCGGCTCACGACAGCGCTCGAAGAATAACACCCGAGCCCATTTTCCTCACCCACCTCATGGGGCTGTCGAGAATCCGAAAGATTTGCCGGCTCCTGGTGAACCCATGCTGGCTCTAAGGACCGCTGCCTTCTCCTCCGTAGGTATCACCGGCGTCATCCTCCAAACCAGGCCCGAACCCGAACCCGAGGTCAGCCGAAGTCCTGGGTCTCTTTGATGTGAACTCCTGTCAAGGCAGTCTTCCCTTCCCGGATCTGTGCACTTGTTTGTGGAGTTTGTTGGGGTTTCTTTTTAAAGATTTATTAATTTGAGAAAAAGAGAAAGAGAAAAAAAAAATCTCCAGCACACTCCCTGCTGAGCACGGAGCCCAGTGCGGGGCTCGATCCCACGACCCTGAGATCATGACCTGAGCCGAAATCAAGAGTCAGGTGCTCACCTGACGGAGCCACCCAGGTGCCCCTGTGCAACTGTTTCCATAAAACAATAACAGTATTTTTTTAAAGCTTTTTTTTTAATTTTTATTTATTTATGATAGTCACACACAGAGAGAGAGAGAGAGAGGCAGAGACATAGGCAGAGGGAGAAGCAGGCTCCATGCACCGGGAGCCCGACGTGGGATTCGATCCCGGGTCTCCAGGATCGCGCCCTGGGCCAAAGGCAGGCGCCAAACCGCTGCGCCACCCAGGGATCCCAATAACAGTATTAATAACCGCTTAATCCTTCCAATCCCACTATGAAATAAAAAGTATCTCCGTCTTACCTCCGAGGAACTAAGGTGCAGAGAGGCTAAGTGACCTTTCCAAGGTCACACAGCTGGAGAGTGTGAGCGAAGCACAGCTCGGACTCCGAACACCGCGCTCTCAATACTACACAATAGTTCCTAAATGCTGGCCTAAAGGGGGGAGACTTTGTCCCTGGCCCTCTCCCACTTGTCTTTTCTGGCCTCGGCCCTGCGTTCACTTGGTTGAGCACCTTTGGGTCCTGATGGTGTCTGCACAGCAGTGGCCGCGCCTCACCCCCACCTCCCGGCAGCTCTGTGCCCACCACCGTCACATAAAGAAAAGGACTGAGGCACCAAGTCCATTGCTCCCTGAAGACTGGGACCAGTGGGGTCCTCGTCTTGGCCCCCCGGGGCTAATCTCCACCTGTGCATCCTAAGCTCCGGAGTCGCCCACAGCCTAAGCCCGGGACCCCCCTGGTCCCCCTTCCCCAGCCTTTCACAGGACCCAGCCACCTGCTGCCCGGCCCTGACACCTCTGAACTGACCACTGCCTCCTGAACCCCCAATGGCCAGGATCCCCACCTGCCCAAGGGGCACCCGAAGGCCCCTCCTCGCAGCTGCGTGTCCAGATGCCGAGTCCAACCACCCAGCACAGCTATCCTCCGGCCTTCACTACCTGCTCCCCCCTCTGCCGACCCCCAGCCCCGGGGGCAGACTGGCTGCAAGGTGAGGGCATTCCCTAAGTTTGGGGCCCTGTCTGCCCACGGGAAAAAGAGGAAACGGACCCAGGAAGCTGGCAGGGCTGGGGCTGAGGCCCACGGCCACCGAGGGGGCAGCCAGTCAGGAAAAGCCCCTGGAGATTCCAGGGGAGCCATCGTGGAGCGTTGGCAGACCCCTGACGATACCAGAACCCAAAGGCTCTATCAGAGAACTGCCCCTCAGGCCTCAGAGGATGGCGCTTTGGAGCAAACCCACAAACATAGTCACCCCACAATCAAAAACACTAGCCCCTCGACACTCACATCCTGCAAACACTCCCATTCACAAAACATTTGGCGAATCCCCTGGCACAGGAGCCCATCCAATCACTCAGGAAGCACCGACCGAGCACCTGCCACCTGCCAGGCACTCTCCCGGGCACCGGGGAGACCTCAGTAGCCAACCCAAAGGTCCCGCCCCCTGCGAGGTCCCTCGTTCTCACGGGGACACCAACAGTAATAAATAAATAAATAAATAAATAAATAAATAAATAAATAAATAAATAAATTTAAACAAGTAAATCACTTGGTGTATTCGGAGTGATGAGGACAAGAGAGAAATTAAAACCAGATAAGGGACTCGGGTGCCTAGGAGGAGGAGGAGGAGCAGCAACTTTAAGCAGGGCGGTCAGGGCCTCCTTTGCAGAAGTGACACCTGGGTGCCCCACAGCCGCAGCGGCAAGGCCAGCGGCTCCCGGGTCAGACAGCACATTCCAGACATTTCCGTTAACGTTCCCTCCGACGGTCAGGTAGGTCTTCCCTGCCGGGAATCCCAGAGGACCTAGTGAGGGTACCAAGCCCCACAAACCTGGGCCCTCCCACCAGGAGGGTGGACAGACGCCACCAAGTTAGTGGGGATGACCCCAGGCCTTGCAGCCCCTTCCAGCCGCCCTCGTCTCCCTCCTCCCCCCTCACCTGCTCCTCACCTCCCTCCCCGATTCCCTGAAGTCCGGCCCTCCATGCTCAGAGCTCCACCGGAACTGCTCCCTGAACGGAAGCAACACCTGGTTCTCCCGAAGCACCGTCTCCCTCCGGCCGGGCCCTCCGCACTCTGTCTGCACCCCATCCACACCCCGCCAGCACCCGATCTGCACCCAGCCCACACCCCGCCCGCACCCCACCCTCACCCCGCCCACACCGGTCCTTACCTGGTCCGCACTCTGCCCACCTCTGGTCCATACCCCGCCAGCACCCCGTCCGCACCCCACCATTCACCCCACCCACACCCGGTCCTCACCTGGTACGCACCCGGTCGCACCCTGCCCGCACCCCACCCTCACCCCACCCACACCAGTCCTCACCTGGTCCGCACTCTGCCCACCTCTGGTCCATACCCCGCCAGCACCCCGTCCGCACCCCACCATTCACCCCACCCACACCCGGTCCTCACCTGGTACGCACCCGGTCCGCACCCTGCCCGCACCCCACCGTTCACCCCACCCGCACCCCACCGTTCACCCCACCCGCACCCCACCCGCACCCGGTCCTCACCTGGTCCACACCCGGACCACACCCCGCCCGCACACGGTCCACACCCCGCGCACCTCCCCAACGGCAGCCGCTACCGGTCAGCAGGCGGTGCTTGAGGATTATTAACCGCGTTTCCAGGAAAAAGGAAAGAAAAGGAGACGTGTCAAGAGGACACTTGACGCAGGTGACACAGTTGGTTCATTGGTGTGCTCACTCGGGGAGTGCATGTGGAACGTTCACAAGCGTTCTCTCTCCGCTTGTGAGACGGGAGACGGAGGACACGGCATCAATCGGTGAGCACAGCCGCGATGGGTGTCCAGAGGAGATCAAAGTGGAAAAGGGCTGGCAGGGGGTGCAGCCTGCAGCAAGGATGTCGGGAGCCCCCCGGGCTCTGCGCTTGGGCACCTGCCTTGGGCCCAGGGCATGACCCCAGGGTCCCGGGATCGAGTCCCGCCTCGGGCTCCCTGCGTGGAGCCTGCTTCTCCCTCCGCCTGTGTCTCTGCCTCTCTCTCTCTCTCATGAATAAATAAAATCTTTTCTAAAAAGTTTAAAAACAACAAAACAAGGATGTCCCCACTCTCACAAACACTTCTACTAAGCAAAACACACCCACAGATCATTTCTCAAACTCACAGTCACTCGCACACGTGCACATTCCCACCACACATGTTCACACTAGCCTCACACAGACCGAGGCCCGTAGGCGTCCCCTCCACTGTGAAAAACCCACTCACACAAACACACCCCCACACGCATGCACAGACACACAACGCACCCCCACAGTAACATGCATACAAACGCGCTGGGCACACACACCCCCTCCCCAAGCCCACGCACACCCCGAGGTCACACGGGGAGGCTACAGAGTCAGACCCTGCGTGGCCAGAAGGGACGGAGGACCAGAGAGGGGCACCGGCATGGCCTAGGCCGGCGGGCCAGGGGCAGCAGGCCGGCTGTGACCCCAGCTCCTCCCAGGACCCCACGCTCCCCCTGGGTGCAGTCCACCAACCTCAGCGCGCAATGGGCTGGGGGGGCGTCACCTTTGTCGATATCCACAGAGAAGCCACGGACTCGCGCACGGGGACACACGTGCAGACATGCACGTTCCCACAGAAACGCGAACCTCATGCCCCTCTCCCGGGCAGCAAGGTGGGGTGCGATCTGGACAGCTTCTCGCAGTTGCAGCTCGTCGCCTTCATCCTCACCCTCCCCACCCACCCTGCACCACCGCCACCGCATTTTCCTCCCGCCCTTACCTGTGGCCATGGCTTCCCCGGGTGGCATGTGTGTCATACAAATGCATCAGATGCGAATGCTGTACACGTGTGGTTTGCAAACGGGGGTGGGCGCCTTTGTAACTCTTCACTCAAGGTGGGGGTTGGGGGGTGCCGTGTGCGAGCACCTTTTTAAGTATGTGCAGGTGCACGTCTATGCACATGCGTGTGCACGCTCCCAGGAAGACAGAGAAATCCATCATCCAAACCTCGCTCCTCCGGGGGATGAAAGCAAAGCAAAGTTCAGGTTTAAATCACACCAGCACGGGCAGGAGGGGTTCCCCTGCCTTACATGATTATCTGCGTGCGGCGTGCAGCGCAACGGGCTGGCAGGCAGGAGCCGGCGAGCAACCCGTCAGCAGGGAGTCATTTGTTGTCTCCAGGCCCTTGGGACCTGCTGTGGCTGCTCCAGGAGCGGGAGACCGGAGTGCAGCGGCCAGGAGCCCCTGCCTGTCCCAGGTGTTGGGGGTGGGGGGGGTGGGGGGCTGGCATCCATCCGGCTCAGGCTTCTCCAGGCTACAGAAAAGCAGAGACCAGGCAGGAATCTCCAGGCCTGAGAGAAGCCCGGGCCCTTCTGGGGCTTGGGTGGACAGAGGGTCCAGGCAAAGGGTAGGACTGGCCCCAGGGCAGCCCCCACCCTGCCAACGTCTCCACTGGCCCGGAAAACACCGTCGGGGCTCCAGGAAGTCGGACCGGAGGCAGTTTGCCTCATTCTCTCCAACCTGGGTCGGCACCCTTCCCCGTCTCCATCTCGACCCCTCGCTCTTTGTTTTTTGGGTGATTGCTCTTTGTCTCTCCTCATCTCTTTGGGTCTGACCGCCCGGGCCTCCCCCTCCACCGGCCCGTCTTGCACCCCTCCAGGCCCTGTGTCGGCTCTGATGTCAAGGCTTCCCTCTGCTGAGCGCTGTCACCCGTGGCCGTGCTTGCGACACATCACATGCCTCCCAGAACGTGTCATCCCATTCGAGCCTCTCGTCCCTTGGGGGATGGGCCGAGCGAGCCGGGACTGGGAATCCCATTGTACAGAAGAGGACACTGACCCCCCAGAAACTGGGAGGCTCGCCCAACACCACACAGCAGGCCTGGAATGAAAACTCCAGGTGTGTTCCCATTGTGTGGCCGGCCTGCCCTAACTCCACACCACCTGGAAGCGTGAGCAGCTCTTCCCCAGTGCCCCAAACTCTAAAGCGAAGAGGATTCAAGAACTCGGTGCCGAAGATGGCTCATCCCCAGACCAAGCACTGAAACTGCCTTCAACTCATGAAAAGTGGTAGAAAACGTAAGAGTGGGGATGGGAGGCATGGGGCCGCTGCGTGTCATCCCACGGACGCCCCATCACCACCCGCCTCTGCCCCCCACCCCGTCTGAAGTGTCTGCAAGCCCCACGTTCCCTGGGCCCACCTGGAATGGATGGGCCTCCTGCTTCCCGAGTCGGTGCCTTGCGAGGTCTCGGTCTTCCCATCTATGCAATGGGGACCCTGGGTCTTGCTCACACTGCTGAACCAGGCCCCTGCACCTAACACACAGTGGCTCCGCTTCCTCTCCGGGACCCTCTGACTTCAGCCACCAAGAGCCCTGGGTGGGCCGCCTCTGAAGGATCACCATGCTCCCCCGGGGCGGGGGGGACCCCATAGTGGCTCTGGCCACGTGGGCAGCTGGGCAGCCACTGTGACACCCCGGGGCCCAGAAACCGAGCCCCATCTGCAGCAAGGTCCAACAGCCTCCCGAAGCCTCCGCCGCCTGCAGGCCCCCCCACCCCCCGAGGGGCGTCAGCACCAACGACCCGCCAGGGCCTGCCCATTTTCCTTTCTTTTCATTGCTGGCTCTGCGTACAGTTATAGAACCAGGTCTCCACAGAGTAATTTACTGGCAAAATCTCTCCCAGAATCCAGCTTGAAACCAAGCTGTAAAAACAGCTTCGAGTGTAAATAATTCATGCAGACAATATGACTTTTTTATGTAAATTCGGTGCATTAACCCTCTATTATAATGATGGACGACAGATAGGGCCGACGTTGCCTTGGTAAGAGCTAATGGATGGCCGCCATAAATTCACTGCACATTTTATTGTGTTGCTGGAAATTGTGCCTTCAGGCAATGCTGTTTACTTTTATGTAAAACTCTAGGTTCCCTAAATATTACAAATATTTTACATCCAGCTCCTCAGCATTTGGGCTCTGCCCACAAATCAAGCTTTCTCCATGTGAGTTGTAATTAAAGGTTTGTTGTTTTTTTTTTTCCTGGGACAATTATCTCTAACTATAAAGAGAAATATTTTTCCCCTTTAGATGTTCCGTCATTGACTTATTAACAAACCCTTTGAAGAAGGAGGTGGTAAGCGACTCGCTGTGGTACTTGGCACGAGTGGGTCGGCGAAGAGAAGGGGCGCTGTGGGTACAAGAGCCTGGTGGCTGGCTTTGCATGTCTGGCCGCCACTCTGGTTTATTTACACATATGATATTTGGGGCTTTCCTCCCCCCTCTTCCTTTCTATAATTCATGACCACTTTAGCAGGGTAATTCCTCCAGCCACCTTTGCAGGAGACCGGCCCCTTGCAAGCCCCCTGCCCGCGCCCCTCTGGGGTTGTAGAGGGTGGCGGCCTGCCGCCTGCAAGGGTCAGAAGCAGAGTCTTCCCAGCTGGCCGGCCATACACAAGCTGATTCATCTGGTCTTGCCCCCCCACCCTTCACGTGGCCCAGAGAACCTGGGACGGATGCTCGGGTTTCCTGCGTTGGTTCTCGTCCAATCCAAAGTGTGTAGAGATGCCCTTTTGGCTCAGTCCCTGAAGCCACGGGCATGCCACTGAGTCTTGCACGAGGTCTGGGAAGAGGAAGGCTGAGAACCTCAGAAGCCTCTTAATGAAGGGAGGCAACAGCTGGAGCAGCGGCCCTCTTTAAAAATAATCCTCACTCTTGTTTATTATTGTCATCAATATTAATGGCCACTCTGTTAATATGCACATAGCTGCATCATCGTCACCCAGAAGCTCCTGGGATCTCTAAGCACTTCTGATGGCATGTGACTTCTCCTGCAGGGCCCCCACCTCTCTGCCTGGCCCTCCCCACGGGCCTACCACCCGTCAGACACAGGCCCCGAACCACCCTCCTCTCCCCGATCGGCACCTGCTTCTGGAAACCCAGAGCCACGCGGGGTTTGGAGTCATCTCAGAGTCCCGGGGCTCTGCTGTGAGGATGGCACAGAGAGGGGCACAGGAAGGTGCTGACAAAGGCAGCTTTAAGAAGGAAAGATAGTTCATTTCCACCCCCACCCCCCCAAGGGCTCATTTCCTGCAGAGTCAAAAAAAAAAAAAGACACGAAGGTTAAAAACAAAGATGAGATATCATTTTTCACCCATTAGATTGGCAAAGATAATTATAATAATAATGGCAGCAGCAGCAATCGGCTTGCTTCCTGTGCACGGGCGCTGTGCTCAGCCCCCTGAGCCTGCTCTCACCCCAACACATTCGGGGGCAGCGAGGTGCAACGGGAGACGGAGACCCCACTTCCCCTCTGTCCCCGCGATCCCATTTTTAATACCTGCACATTAATAGCTGGAACTGCTGCTCCCCGTCACTGAAATCCTCTTGCCGCCCCCCCAGCCCTCCCCCCTTCCCTCCCCTGACCCTGCCTCGTGCCCACTCATCTTTCAACCTCCCTGGCACCTCCTCAGAGAAGCCCTCCCTGACTCCCAAGTCTAAGTTACCCTCTCTTGGCTTACTCTCTCACAGCTGGAACTTTTCATTCATGCTTCGAGCACTTTTTTTTTCCTTTGTACTCCGCATCACGTGCTGATCAGATCATTATTTGTGTAAGTGCTGAAGACAGAAGCGCGTGGCAAAAAAAAAAAAAATTTTTAAATTAAAAACTGCTGTCTTCCCCGGCTGACAGGGGCTGGATGTCCCATCTCCTGGCGCTACCTCGTAAAAACTGTGCAAAAGCAAGGACTGACCACGCTTTTTTACTCGCCCTCTGAATCCCTAGCCCGGGTTGGCGTGGAGCATACCCTCGGTAACATCTGTGGCATGAAGGAATGAATGAATGAATGAATGAATGAATGAATGAATGAATGAATGATCACAGAGCTACAGGCCAGTAGAAGCTCGTTGCGGGGATATTTATAAGAGCAAAACAGTTGGAAAAACACACATCACCGCCAGCTGGGGCCTGGGTCAGTCAAGGGGGGTACCCCCACACCCATCACGCAGGCCCTAAAAGCGAGAGGTGGATCCACGCGTATGGATACGAGGATGTCCGTGACATATTGCTGAGTGGGGGAAAGAAACAGGTGACAGAACAGCATGTGTCGTCTGATCTCACCCAGGGTGGAACTGCATACGTGGAATCTATTTGTGTATATTTATGCACAGAGAGAAGTCTGGAAGGACGTTCACCAAAATGTTATGTGGTTATCTCTGGATGGTGAAATCTGAGGTGATTTTTACATTTTTCTTTGAACTTTTCCATATTGTCTGAATTTTTTTTTTTTTTGCAACGAGCATATGCATCCTTTTCTGCAAAACTGATAAAGCTGCTTTTTTGAAAGAAAAAGAGAGTATAGGTACAGGGCAGCAAGGTTGGGGGGGGTGGGAGGCCTCGCCATGGGGGGCTCCATCCGAGGCTGGGTGGACGGGACCGAGGCCCCGGCGAGGAGCCGCCTCCCCCCACCCCTCCTACCCCCGTGGCGTGGGCTGGGCACACCCCGCAGGCCCCGCCGCGGGGGGACACCACGCCTGTCCAGAGCGGGGTTTCTAAATAGGGATCTCCACATTTGATTCTTCTGACATGCTTTACCGCCTCAGAGCTGTTTTGCAAAATTCATAGCGGTTTTCACAGGCTCCGAGCTTCCTGGGACCAATTCCATTTTGAACAATAGCAGAGTGTCTGCTTGCAGGCGGGGCGGGCCCACCCCAGAGCAGCCCCCCCACCCACCCCGGCCTCCGCGAGCTGGGACCGTGGGGCTGAGTGTCGAGGCCGCGCCATGAAAATACATGAGCTCGCCCTTGTCTCTGTCCTCACCGTCCTGCCGGGGAGGAGCGGCAAGGAGGACGGAAGGTGGACTCCCCCACACCTGCCCTCCGGTGCCTGCGGGTACTCTCCCTCCAGGAGGTGAGCCAGACAAAGCTCTTGCCAACACCCCTCCCTTCCTACCTGGATCACCTCCTGCGGGTCCCCTGACCTGAGAACCACCTAAAGCCCTCAGAAGCTAATTGACTTGGCCAAGTCAAGGTCACAGGGCAAGATAATGGCAGGTGCAGGATGGAAACGAGGGCTCCTGCTGCTCGCCCAGTGCCTGCCTTCATTTTTAAAAGGCTTGGTGCCCCGTTCCTAAGATAGATCCGAGAGGTACGGTTAGCGAGGTCATTACCCCCAAACGAAGCCACGGAAGACCCATTACTGGCTCCCTGTCCTCAGCCCTGCCCTCCCTCAGTCAGTACCCGGGATGATTTCTACAAGATTTACTCACCAGCCATTCCTTTGCTTAATAAGGCCCCTATGGCTCCACGCTGCCTACTGGGTGACGGGAGGTGGGGTGGATCTAAGCTCCTTAGCCTGACGCCCAAGATCTTTTGTGATATGGCCTCAGTAGCACTCCAACCACAGCCACCGCCAGCCCTCCCCCTGCACACTGTGCTCCAGCCACACTGAATGACATCGGGTTCCCCCCCACCCCGCCCCTGCACCTGCTGTCCGACCTCCACACCTTGGCCCCTGCTGCTCCCTCCCCACTTCCCCTGAATAAATTCTGCTCATCCTCCAGGACTTGGGCGTCACCCACCTAGGAAGTCTTCTCTAATCCGCCCCTGCTCCCAGGCACAGCCCTTGGGTCCACGCCTCCCTCCACGCCCCAGACACCCCCACCCCCCACCCCCGCACTATTTCATCCAACTGACACTTAATTCAACAAATATTCATTATTGACTACCTCCTGCATACTGGCCCCTCTCGTGGCATCCACTACACGTCCCAGCGTGTGTTTCTGGAAGTTCCTTATGGGCAGGAACATATTACCAGAGTCCGGCCTCAGCCTATTTTCAACTGCATGCTAAAGGCACGGAGCATCAGCCCCGCTTCACAAATCCGAAGATGAGGGGGCCCTCAGCAGGCCATGGGCGGGGGCGGGAGGAGAAAAGAAAGTTTCCTAAAATGCAAACCCCCCAACTGTCAGTGCCTCCCCACCCCCCAGCCCCCCCCCTCCGCCGGCCCCAAACATCTCACCTGCCCACCCCGCTCACCCACCTACAGGCCCCTGCAAGGGCAGGCCCGCTCTCTCCCCTCTGCTGTGTTCTCCTGCCTTCCTAAGCCTTTTATCATTCTTCCCAGACTCCACCTGTCCTCCCGCTGGGCCTGCGCACCTGATTTTACCCCTGCCTACGACCCTCTTCTGTCCTGTTCATCTTGGTCTCTCAAACACCTGATACCTAGTGAGCGTATGAACAAATGAATTAATGAATACTATCTCACAGGCGGTGCAGCCTCAAGACATCCAAAACTCACCACCCTCCCTCCAGAGAGAACCCCGTCCCTCCTCCTTCTGTGACCACCGTCCCGGGGGACACCCTCACCAACCATCCCATCACGGGGGCCACAGACCAGGTGGCACCTCAGCTCCTCCCCTCCGTCCCCTCATTCATCATCCGCTCGGTTTCCGCCTACTATTGATTCTGACTCAGCAACTGCCTCTGACCCTTCCCCTCTCCGTCTTCCCCACTGCTTGGACTCAGGGTCCTCCCTTGCAGCCAGGCACCCATGGCTTCCCTCCAGAACCGCCTCTCGCTCTAGCCCTTTCTCCCTGCAGAAACCAGAGAGACGCTCTGCTCCCACCCTCTCCTGAAAGGCCCTCCTTAGCTCCCCGGTGCCCTGGCAGGTACGGCCCTGGATGGTCTACTCCAGGCCCCCAGCTCCTGTCAGCTCGCACCTGCTGGTCTCCAGGGTCTCCACTGGGTCAGAAAGGGCTCCGCGTCTGCACTCCCTCAGGCTAGCTCACCCTCTGGGCTTCTTCATCCACGAACCCCTCCTCATCCTTCAAGATTCACTCAACAATCGCCTCCTCGGAGACCCTTTCCCCACCCCGACCTCCCGTCCCACCCCAGCTCCTGCTCAAGGCTACCTGCAGCACCCTGTGCCATCACCTATTCAGGGGCTCACCCCCCACCCCCCCACTGTGAGCTCCTGTCTGCGGGGGAATATTTGTTATTGTTGTTTGGGGCAGGGTGGGTTTCCTTAGTCCCAGCCGGCAGACGAGGAAAGTGAGGGGCAGGCAGGTGGTGTGACTTTGCCAAGGCCTCAGAGCCAGTCAGCGGTGGGGCCTCAGCTTGACCCCAGCTGTTGTCAGTGGGCTGCTCTTCCCAGCAGGCATCTCACACGCACACGCACATGCACACACTTCTACATGGTTAGGAATGCACATGGGTAGATCCAAACATACTCAGAGGCACACACAGCCCTACTGACACACAGATGCACATACCCAGACCCCCAGGCATGCCTATGACCCACGCACAAGCACCTACACACCAGCGCCCACTGGTGCATACGCACGAACATGAACACACAGACGTGTGCACACACAAGTCCGTGCGTGCATAACCCACACGGGTGCACACAGACACTCACTGACATGTACCCAGACACCGGACAGACAGACAGGCACAGATACATGCATTCACGCACCCATACCCGGTCACAAAAACACCCGCAGACGCGGCGCCCAGAGAGGCGCACACATATAAGACCGTGCATGTGCGACCAGCACACAGGCACACTCAGACACGGAGACGCCCTCGGGAGCCACACATGTGCATTCACAGGAGCGCGGGCACGGGATGCGCCCACACGAGGACGGACGTGCACACCCCCAGGCCCTCGTAAGCAGCGCGCACACTGGCCGGCAATCACAGAGACGCGCTAGGGAACGTTCGGGAACCGGCACAGGTCAAATGGAGCTGTCTGCTAGGGGCGGGGGGCCTGTCGGAGGTACCTTGGGGCGCTCACATTTTTGCAGCTCAGGAAGGCAGCTGACATACCAGCCCGGCTGTGATGGTATTTTGCATAAATGCTAATGTATTAATTACCATGTACAGTACACAGAGCTGCCATTTAAAAGAAAAAGTTAAGACTTTTTAATTCAAAAGCCCCATGCAGGGTGGGGGCGGGGGGCCTGCCCCACATGGTGGGTGGAAACACACGGGGCCGCCGTGCCTGCGCCCACTGTCCCTGTACTTGGGTCCCCGCCTGTGGGCTTCTAGCCCGGCCTGCCAGGGGCAGCCTGCCAGTCCCCGGCCTCGGGGGCTTGGTGCTCCCGGGGAAGGGGGGCCTCTGGAACCCACAGTCGGGAAGAGGGAGGGGGTGTGGAGGGCAGGGAGCACCTAAGCTGACAGGGGTGCGGTCCTCTGGGGGCAGGAGTCGGAGCCCATCAGGATTCTTTCCTCCTTTCAGCTGGTTCTCTGCAAGACACCTGGAGTAACCTTTTAAACCAGTGCATCAGACTATGTCCTGGCCTTGCTCTAATCCTTTCAAAGGCTTCCCGTGGCTCTTGGAGTCAAGGTCACGCTCCCCGGGAGGGCCTGCAGTACCCACTTCTCTCTACCTCTTGAGGCCATTGCATTCCCCCCAGACACCTCAGCTAGCCAGGCCCCCTCTTCTGCCGCCATCCTGGGGATCCCCCAGGACCACCCCACCCGGAGCAGCCCCCTCTCTCCCGTCACCCTCTTTACATCACTCTCTTTACATCGGCCCCTCTTCGCTGATTTTCTTCGCTCCGCGCTGCCCACCGCCCCTGCCATCAAGGGAACCAGGGGAGCCAGGACTTGGCTGCTCCAGCCCCACGGGGCCGCCCCTCAGACACAGTTGGCCACTTAGTGGATGTGCCGTTGACCGTTGGCTAATGAAAGAATGAGCTGGAATGAGTGGGGATGCCCTTTGCAGCCAGCCCCGCTGCACAGGCGGGCTCAGGAGCCGTCTCTGCACCTGCCTGGCGGGCTGGGCCTGGCCCTTCTTCCTCCCGCCGTGGGCTTGCATGTCCCCGAGCAGCGGGCACGTCCAGCGTCTGGGACGTCTTGGAGCCCGGCGTCTAGGCCCCCCGAGCCCTCCCGAGTCCTCCGTCACGTGAAGGGAGCCTCAAGTGATGCCTTCAGCAGCTGCAACAAGTAGCTCCACAGCTTCTCCATTTGCAGCTACTTTCACATCCTGTCTCACGCAAGCCCTGCTCGGGAGGCACCATTCCCCCAATTTCGGAAGAAATTAAGGTTCCGAGACATGGGCGATGCGCCCAGAGAACCACAGTTCTGCCGAAGGAGGCCAGGATTGAAGTCCACATTTGACGCCCACCGCGGCGCTTCCTCCACGGGGCCACTGAGCACTCCCCCTGCCCCCTCAGGGGTGCTCCCGGCAGCCAGAGCCCGCCAGCGATGGAAGGCCCCACACACACCTCACAGACCACCCCTTCCCCCGCCCCAAGGAGGCAGGAGAGCCTAGGGGGTCCCTCCAGGCAGGTGAAGAAGGTACCAGGCTTGAGCTGGCTCGCCTCCAAACACAGGTGGCATCCTCATGCCACACCCACACCCCAGGTGCCACCATTCCAGGTGCCCCCATCTCTCCCGAGCCCTCTTCTCCTCGCACCTAATCCAGGCCACCGCCTCCACCGTCTCTCATTTATGCTCTTGTGACAGCCTCCAGGCCAGACCCTCAGATCTGCCCTCTGCCCAAAGCGATCTTCCCCAAACTCAGATCCTACATCCCTCTCCAGAGACTTCCCCGCTCCCCACCTGAACCCTCTGTCACTGCCCTTAAAGTAGTCAGTAAACGGGTGTCGCTGGTAAGAATGCACACCGAGTCCAAACCCTGGCCCTGCTGCTTCCTAGCTGTGTGGCCCTGAGCAAGTCACCTAATCTCTCTGCGCCTCAACCCGCCTAATCTATGCAAGCGGCATAATCACCATGTCGCACCCCCACAGGTCGCTGTAAGGATGAAATGAGTAGAGATGTATAAGGCACCCCAAAACAGTGCCCAGAATCTGAAAGGCACAGATGTCAGAGCCAGTTCTCGTTAACGATGGGGTTTGGTAGTGATTTGATTTGTGTTGCTCCGCGAGGATGGGGTGGCTCTGCAGAGGCTTCGCTGAAGCCACCCAAGGCCCTGGCTGCCTGCAGCCTCCATGCTATTTTCCCCGTCCTGGCTGAGTGTGGGCCCCGGGGTGCGGGCCCCGGGGTGGGGAGAAGAGGATGCCCTCAGCAGGAGATGCTGTCAGCCGCGAGTTCCAGCCCCGATGGACATGGCAGGCGGCAGCCAGAGAGGACGGCTGCCCGTGGAGGGTGCGGACGGGCTGCACCCTCCAGAGCCCCAAGTTCCCTGGGAGCCCCCACGGGGCCGCAGCTCCCTTTGTGCAGAGGTCAGGAGCAGCTGGCCAGCTGCGGGGGAGTTCCGCTGCCCTGCTCCGGCCGGCAGCCCAGATGTGCGTGTTTGCACAGCCGAGTCCGGGCTCAGAAGGAGCCTTGTTGGGCATCATGAAAGGGGGCTTGTGTGAGGCAGACGGCCTCTGCGCCCCGGCCTGCCTGCCTCCAGGACAGCAAGCAGGAATGCAGCCCGCAGGAAGCCCTTCCTACAGGGCCTGCCAAGTGCCCTTCTCCTGCCTGAGAGGTCAGGGCCACTGCCAGGAGCGCGTTCAGTTTGCCAAGTGCAGACTAGATGCCCGGGTCCTGGTCCTTCCTCAGTTTCCTCCTATGGAAGCCAGGGGAGGCCCCAATCTCTCCCTCCACTCAGGGCGGGGGTGGGGACGCGTGGCTAAGAGCTCCGGAGTCAGGAAGACCAGCAAAGAATTTTCACATCTGCGGACCTCAGTTTCTCATCTGCAAATGAGGGTCATACCTACTGCCTCCTGGGTTGTCCTGGGGATGAAATGACATAATAGGAAGGAAGGACGGAGCATGTGCTGATGCATAATAGGTCCTCACTGGCTCTGTGTTCTCCTTGTCTATTCACTGGGCTCCAAAATGAGGGATCTGAGGTTGCCTGTGCTGAGGGTGTGGGCTCCTTCCTCCCACGGTCCCAGAAGAAAAGCTGCTGCCAGAGGCCCCCACACCAGGCATGGTGCCATGCAGCTGGGCAGCCTGTATGCCAGGCATAGGAGTCTTTCCAGGTAGAAAGGTTTCTGCTCCCCATCATGGTCTCTGGGCACAGCGGGCCCTGGACGTCCAGATGCAGACCATCCTCGCGCCCAGTCCAGCCCTAGGCAGGGCCAGTCCCTGGGCTCAGCTGGTTTGCCCGGCAGAGTTGTCCTGAACACAGTCGGTCACAGGGCAATGTTAGTCTCTGGACATAGATGGTCCCTGGACACAGTCTTTGAGCACAGTGAGACCACACACAGTCAGTCCCTGGGCACAGAGATTCTCTGGCGTCATCGGTCCCTGGGCAAGAGTAGCCCGTGGGGCCAGTCAGCCCTCGGGCAGTCATGGTCGACCAAGTCCATCCCAGGGCAAAGATGAGACCCAGACAGAGAAAGTCCTCCAAGGGTCTCAAAGAGCAGTTGTTCCCCTGAGATCAGTTGTTTCTGGGCTCAGTTGGTCCTCGGGCACTGTGGGTCCCTTGGCATTGTCATTCCGTGGGCAGGGTCTGCCCCCAGATATGGCTGCTTCCGGGGCACAGTTGTCCCCACCGCCCTGCCCCACCCCTGGGCACAGCAACCCCGAGGCTTGGACAGCGGTCTGTCTCTGGACACAGATGTTTCTGGATTCAGTTGGTCCCTTGGAGACAGTCAGTCTTTGATCTTAGGACAAACTGGACCCCGACCAGTCCCTTGAGATCCCCCATTTGATTGACATGCATAGACCCGTCGCCCCTCTGCTTTGTGGCCCCATCCCTCCTCTTGGCCTGAAGATCTGGGACCCACAGAGGGGTAGGAAGGATCCTCTGGGGCAGCCCGGGTGGCTCAGCAGTTTAGCACCACCTTCGGCCCAGGTTGTGATCCCAGAGACCCAGGATCAAGTCCCACGTCGGGCTCCCCGCATGGAGCCTGCTTCTCCCTCTGCCTGTGTCTCTGCCTCTCTCTGTCTCGCTCTGTGTCTCTCATGAATAAATAAATAAAGTCTTTTAAAAAAAGGGGGGAGGATCCTCTGGGGGTCCGAGAGCCCCAGCATGGACTGCTTTGTGGCAGGTGGATGAAGCAGGATGGGAGGATGGTGAGGAGAGAAGTAGGCCTGGAAAAGCAGAGAACTAGCTCTCTCCAGTAGTTTGCCTCAGTGCGGGGGGGGGGGGGAAGAACACATGGTAGAACACATGGTAGAAAAGGCGCTGGCCTGGAGCCGGAGACCCTCCTCTCTCTCCCCTGCTCTCTGTATCCTCTAGATACACAGAACGGACGCCACGGGCCTGTGGAAGGAGCATGGGCTGGCCTGCTACTGAATGTCCATATGACCATGGGTGTCCCTTCGAGCTCTGAGGAAGCTGTTCCCAGCCGGGTGGCCGTCCCTGTTCACCAACCAGTATACTCACAGCCTTGGGCATGGGACTGACCGGGAAGGGGGAGGTGGCCAATCCAGGGTATTGCCAGCTCTGGGCAACCCGGGTGCTGGTTTTCTGACTCTCCCTGGGTCCCGCAGCTCCATCACTACCCAGTCCAGCTGGGAACAGAGCAGCAAGCCTCAGGGTGGGGCTCCAGCCCTCATGGACGCCGTGACCCCAGGCCCATTCAGGACTCATTCTCTCCAGCCCACGTTATTCTCTGAAGGGGGCCTGGTTTCTGCAGGATGATAATGTGACCTGGCATCCCATTAGCCAGCACCTGCCCTTTCTGCCCACCTTCCTCCCCCAGCCCCCACGCACATCAATGTTTAATTGAATTGCCAGTGTAGTGGTGCAAGTCCCATCTGTTTCTGGGTGTGGGAATGAAGCGAGCAACACTCGAGGGTCACCCCTTACAGGGGGCACCACCCACACGCTGAGCCTCGCCATCCCAGACAAGCCCGTGTTCGGAGACCATTCTAGATCAGTGCACTAGGGTTCCCTGGGTTCGTACCCTCAGCAAGAAACTGAGGGCAGAGCCACCTTCCAGAACAGGAAAGGGTGAGGGAAGTGCCTGCAGCAAGACGATTCGCCAGGGACAGAGAAGGGAGATGGATGACGAGGTGCTCTGATGGAGCTGGCCACCCCAGGGTGCACCGTCTGAGGTCTTCCAGCTGCAGACCCCCCCAGGGGTAAGATTAAGAACAATCTACTTACACTTGCCCTCTCAGTGGCGTCTCAACCAAAGCCACTGGACCGGGGAGTCATGGAGAAGAACCTCCACAGGGAGCCAAAACCCTGAGGCTGAAGAGACATACAGACGTAAACTAGGTCAATCCAGTTCAGGCTGGTCCCAACTGGCTGCAACTAGATCTAACTGATCCAAGCTGGCTCGACTCAAACCAGACCTGTCGGGGCCAATTCGAAATGCGAGGAGCTGGCCAAGACTCAACGAAGTTGAATCAAACCGGTTGTGACCTGCTCACACCACCCAGAGCCATGGGAAGGCCAGCAATTCAACACCTACTTCTTTTGTGCGGCCCTTTACGGGGTGGAGCTTTACGTGTCCCTTCCTCTGAAAACTGCTCAGATCCTTTTGTGTTCCGGATGATTTGTTTTTATTTTAATTCCAGGATAGTTAACATACAGCGTTATAATGAATGTTTTAATCCAAGCATCACATCACAGTCGGAGGATGTAACACGTACATCTCCCCTGCTATTAAGGTGATTACTTGGGTAAGCGCAGGAGCTGTCAACAACTTGGGTTCAAGTCCCCACTGCAGTTTGCCGGTTGTAAGATCTTGAGCAAGTTATCGACTCCTGCTTCCCCTGTCTCTTGTGTAAAAAATTCAGCTCATTAGAGGACTTGCCTCAGAGAGGACAGTTCTGAAAATTAAGATGATAATATATAGGGCTGCTGTGCCTGGCATGTAATAACCATTCAATACACAGAACTTATTCGTATCTTATTATTATTCCTTGGCTCTGACCTCACACAGCACAGCCTCAGATGACCAAGGTTCAGAGTTCCTACACTGCCACCGCCTCCATACGTGTGAACTTGGATAATTCACCCGAGTTCTCTGGAGCCTCAGTTTCCCTAGTTGAAAATGGGAACACTAACACCTGCCTCAAGGGTCATTTTGAGGATCAAATAAAATGAACCAAGCACTTAGCACCATTATTTGGAAACACAGGAAACACAGGAAACATCTATATTGGCTATTACTATATTAACGACCAACACGTAAATAATGTTAATTCTGTGCTAAGTGTTCCACGTATGTTAACTCAAGTAATCCTTAGAACAACCCTAAGAAGCAGGTACTAGTATCATCCCCAATTTCAGCAGAGGAAACTGAGGCTCTACACTTACCACCGTGCCTCGTGATTCTGAAATATTGTAGGAAGGAAAGGAAATTGTGTGTTTGTCAAGGCAGAGGGCAGTGGGAGACTGAGCAGAGGACAGGTCTTGGGAGTCAGATGGCGATTAAAAAGCAGGCGGGGGGCAGCCCCGGTGGCTCAGCAGTTTAGCACCGCCTTCAGCCTGGGGCGTGATCCTGAAGACCCAGGATCGAGTCCCGCATTGGGCTCCCTGCATGGAGCCCGCTTCTCCCTCTGCCTGTGTCTCTGCCTCTCTCTCCTTCTGTGTCTCTCATGAATAAATAATCTTTCAAAAAATAAATAAATCGCCTTTTTAAAAAATTAAATAAATAAAAAAATAAAAAGTAGGCAGGCTTTGAGGTCATGTCCCCAGCTCAAGAAGTTTCTGGGCCTCAGTGTCCTCATCTCTCAGATGGGAATAATAACCCTTATCTCAGAGACCTGCGAGAATCAAATTAGATGCCATCTACAGCTTGTGCATCGTAGGTGCTCAAAAATGGAAGCTCCCTCTCTTCTTTCCTCCCACAGCAACGTTAGCCATTCAACATGGTGCACGTTTTCTCAGTGACATTTGTCTGGGGTGACCCCCGTATAGCGCACCATCTTCACATGGCATCTGCCCGCGTGTGGTGTCCCTCTCTAATGCGGCGTCTGATCCAAGCTGGCCTGCGTCTTACAGCAACACCATCTGGAACGCATGGCTTCCAGGTCACGGCGGCAAGGAGAAAGAGCTGGAATGTCACTCGCCGGCTCTCAAATGTCTCACCCCAGAATGTCACATACAGCTCACAGACCACTGGCCAGATTGGGCACATGGTTCTGTCCGGCCACAAGGAAATTGGGAAACAGGAGGATCACACAAATTCAATAAGAATACATATCTGTGCCGTGAGATGAGGCTATCCATCCCAGTTGGGCCGCGTCAACCCGAAGAAGCTGACGGCTCTGAGGACGCTACCTCGGTCAAGCCGTATCTAGGGTGCTACTTCCGGTTCTGGGTGTTGTATGTTCAGAGACACCCCCCCCCAACTCCAGACACAGGGTGGGGCGGAGAGAGCGGGGAGGAAGGTTTGCCAAATCAAAGTCAGGGGCTTGAAATCTAGTCTTGTGAGGAAGAGTTGAAAAGATGTTTGGCCTGGAAGAGAAGAGGCCTCAGCTATCTAGTTTCCCATTCTTTTTTTTTTTTAAGATTTTATTTATTTATTCATTAGAGACACAGAGAGAGAGAGACAGAGAGAGAGGCAGAGATACGGGCTACCCACGGGGAGTCCAATGCGGGACTCGATCCCAGGACCCCTGGGTCACATCCTGAGCCAAAGGCAGACCCTCAACCGCTGAGCCACCCAGACGTCCCTACAGATGGAGGTTAGATGGCAGGGGTAGGGAGCACAGCTCATTCAGACTCTAAGCTTAGTCTCACGAGGAATCAGGAAGGACGTCAGCCCTCCGAGTCCCTGTTCGGTTAGGCGAGGCTTTGCTACAAGAACAGCACCAAAATCAAAGCCCAAAATTCCCAGGGTTTAACGAATACCAGCTCATTTCTCGGGGGCAGAGGACGGACTGTCCAGACCTGTTGTCCCCGGACTCCTCCCCACTGCTCTTCTGGTGAGAAGCTGGGCCGTCTGGGTGCCTCCTCCTGCTCTCAGGGACACTTATGAAGGACACCCAACGTGAAAACAAATAAAAGTAAATCACCCCATCAGAGCTATAAGTAATAATCAATAATTCAAAGCCTTGATAAAGTCTTGCTGGAGAGCGCTTCAGAGGGAAGGCACGGGCTGAGTTTCATGGTTAATTCAATGTCAATTAGCTGATTGCTAACTTCCCTCCAGCGAAATCGCATGCAGTGCAGGGGAGAGAAATCAAACGTGCTCTCGCTTTAACAAGCCTGGTGTTTCAATCATTCATCTCTGGCCGCGGGCTCAGAACCAATGCCAACAGACGTTCCTTCACAGTTTTATCAACCATTTCTGCGTGTCACTGTTTTTTTCAGCTGCCCTTAATTGTCCCGGGACCATCTCTGGGAACCAGGACTGCTTGAAACCCGAAGTCAAGAGAGCAGCTCTCTGCTTCCTGGAAGGTGTGGGGCCCCACGGCTCCTGAAACTCAGTTTCCCCAGGATAATCTCTTCCTCCGAGAGATACTGTGATCAGTCAGCGCAACAGCGCAGGTAAAGGAAAGAGTAGAGAGAGGCTGGTCCGTAGCAGGTGCTCAATTAGGGCAGTTCTCCTCTGCCCTCACCAATCCCGGGTGGGTGCGTGGCTCACCTGCACACCTCCGGGCCCCTGTAGACGCCATGGCCGCCTTCAGCACCATGGCCAGAGTCTCTGCCCAGAGGCTGGAGAAGGGAGGGGGAGGAGGAGGGGGACGATGAGGAGGGGGGCGGGAGGAGAGAGACGACGAGGGGGGGGCAGGAGGAGGGGGAGGGGGAGGAGGGGAGGAGGAAGAGGGGGATGAGGAGGACAAGGAGGAGGAGGAGGAGGAGGAGGAGATGTTGCAGGGCTCTGGGCTGGAGGACCATGGGGAAACCAGTGTGACGGGATCCTGGGCATCAATGAGGCACACTGCTTCCCTCTGCATAAGAGAAAACAGGCCAGAGAGGCTGAGGAACCCGCCCATGACCATAAAGATGCCGCATCTCCTGGCTCAGCGTCTCTACCTCTCGTGCTGTAAAAGGTCAGAATTCTGAGTCCCCTTCTCCTCCTTCCTGGGAATCCCTAGAGGGCAGGACACAGGAGGGGAGTTACTGATGTACAGGGAGACCCAGGAAAGGGTAGCCTGGAGGAACAGATGGCTGCAGAAGACCCGGGCTCTCCCTGGGGGGGTTCAGGCCTGGTCTGGAATCCCCCCGAAAGTGTCTCTTTGCTTCTCTCTTCTCCCCACAGTTGGAGCCGGGCCTTTAATGGGGCCATTGCCCTGCCTGGCTCTGTGCACCACACTGCAAAGGCGGGTAGAAAGGCTCCTGACACACATCCAGCACCTCCTCTTAGAAGGCGGACATCTATCTCTCACGCGTGTGTAGCACGTTGGGATGGTCGGTCTTCTGTGTCAGCTTGACCGGGCTAAGGGATGCCCAGAGAGCCGGCGAAACAGTATTTCTAGATGTGTCTCTGAGGGCATTCCCAGAAGAAACCAGCATTTGAATTGGCAGAGAAAAGAAGATCACTACTGGGGGCAGTGGGGTTGGGGGGCACCACCTAGCCCCAAGGAGGGTCTGAAAGGAACAAAAAGGCAGAGGAAGGGCAAATTTGCTCTGGTGAGCTGAGACACCCATCTTCTCCTGCCCTCAGACATCTGTGCTTCCGATGCTCGGGCCTTCAGACTTGGACTGGGACTTGCATCATCGGCTCTGCTGCTTCTCAGGCTTCTGGGACTGGACTGGAACGACTCCACAGGTTTCCTGGGCTTCCAGTCTGCAGGTCTTCTCAGCTCCCCTAACTGCGTGAGCCCAGCCTCCTAATAAATCTTTTTTTTCCGTACACCTATGTATATATATCATATTGTTCTCCTTCTCTGGAGAACCCTGGCGGGTACACACGTCCATACCTTGTGGACTGTGCCCAGTTGTGTAATGACTACAGATATTTTGTCCTGGGCAAGGCTGTCCTGGGCTTCTGTGACCCACAGGCCCTCTGGACCCCCTGTCCTTCCCCAGGGGTGCAAGGATGACCTTCTCCAATCTCTCTAACCCGAGCTATCCTTGTGTTTGGATCCTAGCTATACCGCGTACTAGCTGTGGGATGCTGAAAAGCCGCTGAACCTCTCAGAGCCCCAGATTCTTCACGTAAAGAGTGAGGATAACAATAGTACCGAAATCATCCATTGTTGAGGGCATTAAATGAGATAACTCATGCAAAGTGCTTAGCGTGGTACCCAGTAACAGAATCTGTGTTTCATAAATAGTAGTGGTTTGTTTTTTTTGTTTTGTTTTGTTTTGTAAAAGTTTCTCTTGGAAAAACTCGAAGCCTTGGAAAATCCCAGGAGTCCGTCCATAGCAAAATTAGTATGAAAACAGTCAAGGGGACTCTGGGCCCCTGGGACCTCCTGGGCCAGACAGCGTGAGGCTCAGTCAGAGGCTATGCTCAGGGGTGAGCGCTGGGCCAGGTTCAGGGCCAGTGTGAGGTCAGAGTCCAGGCTCATTCGGGGTCTCATCAGTCGCCCACCGCTGACTCATAACACAGCCTTGCGAAAGCACCTTTCCTATTGGCCTCAGTTCCCTTGCCCATAAAAATGCAACAACAACCCCAGCCAAGCGTGCCTCACGGAGGTGTGAGGAGGGTGCGTGCCATCCAATCTTGCGTGTGAGGAGGGCTCGCGTAAACCTCACAAATTAGCTTCACCGCTCGGTGTTACTTGTATTTCTCTGGACCCCCGACCCACTGGGCAAGAGATTTCTCTCCTTGTTTTCATGCGTCCGGGGTGGAAGCCATTCCCAGGATCAGAGCACCAGGGCAGGGCACCGGGGTGCGGGGGGGGGGGGCGCCCACCCGAGGCTCTGCTGCTCTTCCCAGGAGCTGGGAACAGAAGGCTTAGAATTCTCTGCACACATATTTGCTGACTTCTCTGCACTCTGCCAGCTTCAGGCATTCACTTCCCAGAAGTTTATTTGAGGAGACGCAGATGAGCCGGATTTGGGTTCAGCAGACCTGCCCAGACAAACAGGCTGAGCCCTTTCTCACTCCCTCTCTCACACACATTCCACCTCGCTCAGTTTCTCTTTGTCTGTCTGTCTCTCCTTGACGACCTGCTCCTTGGGCTCTCTCTCGCTCCTGGTGCTGTTTATTCTCCATTTGATCCCCTGCTCCAGATTCCATCCCTGCCCTTGTTGGCCCCGCTTCGCGCCCTGGGAGGCTGACCCCGGCAGGCTGCGTGGCCTGGGCGCCCCTGGGTGGGGTTCAGCTGGCGAGAGGCACTGCCAGAGATCACAAGGAGCGGGAGAGGAGGGCAGGGATTCCTTCCCCGCTCCCTCTCTCCTGGGCAACATTTTTAGCAGCAGCTACGTTTCTCCATGACTACAGTCTGCACCAGGCATCTGTCCTCCCCAGCACCGGCCCTTGGCGGGCTGCAACAGGCCATCTCGCCCACCTTGCGCCATCGGCCCTAAAGGTGGTGAGGGCTTCCGACCACTGCCAGCCTCTGGGGCCTCGCCATTCCCTGTTGCTTCCTGAACTCCGCCCGCACCTTGGAAGTAACCCGCCCGTCACAGCCGCTACACCTAAACCCTTCGCACTGAATTCCGCTCCCTGCCAGGACCCTAACCCAACACCCCTCAACCCCATCCACACTCTTGGGCATCCTCAACATTCTTCACCTTCTCGCCTTTCAAGTCTCCCCCTGAGCTCAGGGGGAGAAAGACTAAGATTGCTTTGCTTCCATCATATCCCTGAGTGGAGGCCTCCCCAGGGTGCTCCTGGTCTTACACACACACACAACACACACACACACACACACACATATGCCCCCCTGCCCCCCAGAACCAAGAGCCCCTTCTCATCTTCCCAGCGGGTCAAGGAGAACTAGGGACAGCTTGGAACTCAGAGTCAGAAGAGCTGGGTTATAGCACCCCCTTTGCCACAAACCAGCTAAAGCATTTAATAACCTCCACCTCCTCCCATAGAACATAAAGAAACGCACACTTGTCAAGCTGCTAGGAGAGCGGGTGGGCTGACAAACGTGGATGAGGTTTGCAAACTCTAACCACGACACAGCAATGGGAAAATTATTACCGAGTCCCCACAAGGAGCCAACAGGACTGCAGCCTCTCTGAGGAGGGCAAAGGACGGCAGCCTCCAGGACAGCCACCATCTGGTGATCGTGGCTGCTCCCCGCCCCGTGGGCAAGAAGGAGCCGCTGCTCCCCCAAAGGCTGCTGATCTTGACGTTGAGGTTGGAGCTGGACTAAGGTGAAATGCCGGGGTGAGGCTGTGGTTGAAGTTTGGGCTGGGATCCGATTTAGGACGGGGCTGAGATGTGGTGAGTGAGGCTGAGGTCGGGGTTAGATGTGTGTTCTAACTGGAGCTGAGATCAGAGTCGGAGGTGGGTGAGGGGCTGTGGCTGGGGTTGGATGTTGAGCTGGGTCTGAGGCTCAAGGAGCTGCAACTGATATGAGTCGAGGCCTGGGCATGAGACTCTAGAACCTTCCCTGCCCATGCAGACCTCTGCTGGGCTTTGGGGCTCTAACGGACCTGCATAGTGGACACGTTGATAGGCTGACATCTCCTTCCCCACCCTGGGCTTTGCTCCTGTATTATTTCATTCATCCATTCAATGAAAAATTCATTACTGATCACCTGTTACCTGCTGAAGACTGAGCCCGATGCTGGAAATGCAGTGGTGAGCCGAGCAAGTGCGGCTCTACCCTCGTGGAGCTTATATTTTTAAAAGGGAAGGGATCCCTGGGTGGCTCAGGGGTTTCGCACCTGCCTTTGGCCCAGGGCATGATCCTGGAGTCTGAGGATCAAGTCCCACATCAGGCTCCCTGCATGGAGTCTGCTTCTCCCTCTGCCTGTGTCTCTGCCTCTCTCTGTGTGTCTCTCATGAATAAATAAATAAAATCTTATAAAAAAAATAAAAGGGAAGAAAGACAATAACCTGACAAGCGCAGAACTGGACGTATAATTATAGGTGAGCCAAGGGCTGTGAGCCAAAAGGCCAAGGAGCACATGAGGGCCATGGAAGGGCCACTGGATATCGATAAAAGCACCCAACGTCTTTCAAAGTTCATACAAAGGAACAGATGATAGAGGGATTTGACTCCAGCTGGCAACCAAGGGATGCTTCCCGGAAGAGGCTGCGCTGTGCTAGTTTCTGTGTGGTGCCCTCCACCCATGAAGCTGGGAGGCAGCGAAAGCCATAGACCCGAAGCCCGTAACCCCGGGCTCAGAGCCTGGCTATCCGGGTACAAACCAGTTGAGCTGCGGAGCCTTGGACAAGTAACTTCCCCTCTCCGAGCCTCCGTCCTATTCTCTAAGATGGAGACACTAGTCCCCACTCTGTGGACTCGTGTGAGGATTCAAGATGACGTGTGTCAAGTTCCCCGCACGCGGCAGGTGCTCGGTTAGTGCGATCTCCTTCCCCCGCACCCCCCCCCCACTTTCTGAGGCCAAGGAGGTGAGTAGGAACACCCCACCGGTGACCACTCGGGGGCCAGATGGTCAGGCTCGAGCTGTCACCCTGACAGGCCCGGGTGTGAGTCCTCCCTGGGGTGCACGCTCCCCAGAGCTCAGGCATGATTACACGGCCGTCGGGACTCCAAGCTGGACTAAAACCTAATGACTGGAAATGAGACGGAGTAGTGAAAATTCCAGGCAGCAGATCTACAGGGGAGGTTGGTTGGGTATGTTTTACCTACGGTGCGAGCGGAGGGCCCGGGTCACCCCACGGGCATCACCTCTGTCGGCCGCCCTGGACTCCTGGCAAGGCCACCTCGCCTCCTCCCCCGGACCCCCCGGCTCCCCACCTCCTGAGGCCTGCCAGCCTCTCCAGACGCCCGGCCTCCCACTATTGCGGGGGCACAGCTGTGCCCTCTGGGGCAGGCCGTGCCCAGAGGCGGGACCTCAGGGGCCCGGGGGGCAGTGGCTGGGAGGCCCCTGGTGAGCCTGATGCTGGACCAAGTGTCCCCTGAGGCCTGCGGCGCCAGGTGCGGTGGGCAGAGCACCCCCGGGAGAAGGATGGTGCCCCTGCAGGCCGGCGGTGGGGCCTTCCCATGGGGGTCGGGGCACAGAGATCCTGTGCTGCATTTGGGTCTACACGGAGCCAAACCCCTACTCAAGACTGTTTCTAGTGGATCCCTGGCTGGCTCAGAGGTTTAGCATCTGCCTTCAGCCCAGGGCGTGATCCTGGAGACCCGGGATCGAGTCCCATGTTGGGCTCCCTGCATGGAGCCTGCTTCTCCCTCTGCCTGTGTCTCTGCCCCTCTCTCTCTCTGGGTCTCTCGTGAATAAATAAATAATTTAAAAAAAAAAAAGACTGTTCTTGAAAGACTCCTAACTCTGGGAAACGAACTAGGGGTGGTGGAAGGGGAGGTGGGCGGGGGATGGGGGTGACTGGGTGACGGACACTGAGGTGGGCACTTGACAGGATGAGCACTGGGTGTTATTCTATATGTTGACAAATTGAACACAATAAAAAATAATTTTATTTTTTTTAAAAAAGACTGTTTTTAGCTACAAGAAGCGAGGTCCTCTCCTGCTGTCCCTCCCCTCAGCAGAGGGCAAGGTTGCTGCCCCTCCCAACCCTCTCTGTGCCTCCTCCTCGAAAACTCCCACCAGCCTCTTTCTTTCCTCCATCTGCCTCTCTTGGCTCCAGTAACTCTGACCTATTTTCCCGTCCATTCACCTTACTCCATGCACAGGGGCCTCCTTGTTGCTTACGGGTGCCCAGCCAGTTCCTGCCACAGGACCTTTGCACCACCTAGAACGCTCTTCCCCTTCCCCCAAGAAACAGCACAGCTCGCTCCCTCACTCCCTTAAACATCACCCTCTCCGAGAAGGCTGACAGGTTCCTGACTCATCAAAATTTTCAACCTCCTCCTAAACACTCCCCATCTCGCTGCCCTGCTTTATTTTTCTCTCCTTAACATGCATCACTAAATGCTCTATATTATATTTATCTTGTTCATTGTATGCTTCCCCCACGAGAACACAAGCTCCAAGAGGACAAAGGTTTTTGTCTGTGACGCTTGGCCCTGAAGCCCGCAGCCCCTAACACAGAGCGAGGCACAGGGAAGGCACCGGTACTAACTTTGCCGGGTGGTTGCGCATCGCCCCTAACAACCGTAAGTGCCCCATAAGGGAGCGTCCGCATGAGTATGTCCAGGGTGCCAAGCGGGATGCCAGAGGTCCCTGTGACCACCTCTGTGAGGGCACCAGATGAATCAGATCCAGGCTCTGGGCTCCCAGGGGATCCTGGTCTGGGGAGTGGGGGCAGGAGAACCCCAGGCTTGGGAAGAGCCATTTCTGTGTGTTCAAAGCCCAGGTTCCTGGGTGATGACAGAGGTCAGCTGGGGCGGGGGGTTGGGGGCGGTCAGGACAGCTGCAAAGATGCCTGCAGGAGGCACCAGGGGAGCTGGTGCACGGGGTTAGCCAGCTCCGGGGCCGCCCACGGCCGTGGGACCTCACGTGCCCTCCACCTTTCCATAGCTCGGCTGTAAAACGGGGGTGATATCGAGCCTACCCGTTGGATGGCCCCGAAGATGAATCAAAGCAGTAAAGCTCCTTGAACAGACCCAGAACACAATTAATAAGCGCACAATAAATGCTAGCCATCATTGTCACTGCTTTTATTTTTGTTAATGAAAACTGACAACGTGCAAGAGAAAAGAAGTCTGGGGAGAAGCCGGGCAGAGGTTAAAGGCAGAGCTGCGGGCACGTTCAAGGTTAAAGAGCCTCCCATGGCTGCCTTGGTTTGGTAAAAGTCCACCAATGGGCTCTGGCGGGGGGCAGGGGGGCGGGCGGGGGGACGGATTGGCAACATTTGTCCCTTTCTGTGGGGTGAAGCTCCCACCAAGGCCGATTTCAAACTACCCAGTGACATCACTGAACACGAAGTTGGGAGGCGATGCAGGCCCGTGGGGTGACCTCAGCTTGCAGGCTGGAGGTCGGCCTCCACCTAACCCATCCCACCCCGACGAGGGCCCCACCTGCTGTCCTGCCCTTGGCCCTCAAGTCAGGCTCTAGAAGGGGAAAGGATTGGACTCCGGGGTGGGGGGCAGGGAGAGGGCTGCTCAGCTGTGGCCTGAGGGCCATGTGTGGCTGGACCTGAGAGGTCCCTGCTCCAGGGAATCTTGAGAACCACTGTGTGTGCATCTGCATGTCCTCTCTCCGTGTCACACACACACATACACACACACACACACCACACACACACACACACCTCTGAATCCTCAGCCCTGAGCCCCATGCCACCTGGATACCAGCACAGCAGCCTCTGGGGAGGCCAAGGGGATTGGAACCCTTGGAATCCTAAGAGGAGTAAGGGAGGGGGTCTTCCCAGAAGCCCACCTCCCACACAAATTCCCTGCGGAGAGCCCTGGTCTCCCCCTGTGGGCTCAGGTGGGGGAAGCTCTGGAAACCAACTTCAGAGGCTTGGGGCTGGGCCAGCCCCCGCAGAGCAGCTCTACTGAGTGGGGAGGGGCCCTGGAGCTCCGGCTTTGCCACCTTGCTCCCTCCCTCCCACCCACCCTCCCCAGCAGGTTATCAGCGTGAAAACAGGAAGGCTGGCAGTGCTATTAATAATACATGAAGCCAGCTCTGCCCCCGATCAGGCGGGCTGGCAGAGGCGGAGAGGCAGCTCCAGCCCCCAGGGAGGGAGAGCGCCAGGCTGCTGGGGGCCTGCCGGGCTGGGCCAGGGGGCAGGGGTAGGGGGAGCCTCCCTTCCTTCTCCCGTTTGCTTTGTGGCGTCCAGCGCTCAAGGCCAGGTGCGGGCGCTCCCTCCATCGGGCTGTCAACTCCCTCCTCCTCGGAAACACAGCCTGGGTCTGAGTCTTGCAGAAGCTGCGGCCAGTGGAGGAAATCCAGTCGGGGATACAGAAGACCCTGGTTCTGGGATCTGGGAGGTCGCAGGGGGGTCAGAGGAATAACACGAGCTCTGGCCTCAAACCGACCTGGATCTGAATCTTGGCCCAAGCCCGCCCACTGTGTGACTTCAGACAAACCGCTTTACCTCTCTGAACCTCTGATTCTTCATCTACAAAATCGGAGACTGCTAAGGACATGGTGAGAATAAACAAAAGGACAGATGCAAAACCGCGGGTACATGGTAGTTGTTCAATACATGGCAGCAGGGCACTAGTGTTCCTAGGACTCTGAACTTGGGCAAGTTTCCTTCTTGCCTGAGCCTTGATCTTCACACCTATAAAATGAGGAGGCTGAAGCGGGTGCTCTCCGAGAGCCCTCCAAATGCTGGCGGGATTTCCGTGACTACAGGGTGAGAGACCCCAGGCCACAGATGGGGTCTGAGAAGCTCCCCAACCTCCCCCCCGACACCGCAGCCCTCTGGCAGCCCCCTCTCTGCAAATACCATCCCTGCCCCAGAATGCTCCTGCTCCAAGACCCAGGAGGTCTGCTGTCCGGTCCACCGTGGCCTCCGTCTCCCTGGTTATGACACTGGGACAGCCACCCTGCCTTAGCCATCTAAGGAAGGGGTGAGCAGAGGGCAGGTCGGGGGGGGGGGCAAGTGTCCCAGGGAGACAGAAGCAACCTTGATCCTGAGTCATCATTAGAGAATCACAGAGAGCTCAGGGCTCGGGGCGCCACCAGTCCTTTCTACCTGCACTCACTGGCTCATCTGTTACACAAATACCTGAGGTTTTGACAGCAGCCCTCTGTCCTGATTCTCCCTTGTTTGTCCCTCCGAGGCTCCTTCAGGAGCTCCTTTTCCTCAACTAGCCCTTTAAATGAAGGGGTCCCCAGGGTTCTGTCCTTGACCCCTTCCTCTCTCCCACTCACTCTCCTGGTACCTTCGCCTGCCCCACAGACACATCTGTCCCGATGCCAACAACCCCAGACCTCCTTCCCCAGACCTGTGGACACAAATGCCCACCGGGCATCTCCAAGTCCATGCCTCACGGGCACCTCAAACTCAGCAAGGCCTGGGCCCAACTCGCCATCTGCCCCCAATCCCGTGTCTCTGACCATTTCACCCGCACCCCTCCTCTGAGCCCGACACACACCCTGTGCCACAGCCTCAGGAGCCACTGGGCTCCCTCCTCTGCCTCCCAGCTCCCCCCACAGCTGCCTGCAGACTTGCCCAAATCTCGGCCCATAGAGAAGGAAAGGTCGTTTCAGCCCTTGGTCCCATAAAGCAAAGAAAACCCCGGCCTGGGAGTCAGAAGATGAAGGTTCAAGCCCCAGCTCTGCACTGAACCTCACAGGGCCTCCACTTCCTCAAATGGGGACAACAAAACACCTGCCTGGTGGGACGGGGTCGTCGTGAGGATTAAAGGATAGGCTGTGGTGGAAGCATGTAGCAGGTGCCAAGAACACATCAACACATGTCAAGTCTGACGATGACGGTGGTGCTGGTGGTGCTGGTGATTCGGTCACCCAAGAAACACAGAAACAAATAAAGGCAGACCTCGTCTTCAAGGAGCTTGCAGTCCAGCAGGAGAGGCTGTCATACAAAAATAAAATAACTATAAAGCAAGCAATGAATGCTTTTATGCTCATAGGAACAATGAGCCACTTGGGGGCCCGGGGGTGGTGGTGGTGGCAGATCTCGCTGTGCCTGAGAGTCGGGGGCTCTGGACAGGGATGGAGCATTTGAGCTGGGACCAGAGGGACAGGGAGGAGTTCCCCAAGCAGAGAAAAGACAGACCAGCATCCCAGGCTCTGAAGTCCTGCTCCTTCTGAGCGAGGCGCCCCCCCCCCAACTGAGGACCCAGAGAGCCCTCTTCCCCCACCGAGCGGAGCAGGTCGGTGGGCACGTGGGTCAAAGGCAAACTCCCTGCAGCCAGAGCTGCCCCAGGTGCCAGCAGAGACCCTCATGGGGCGGCTCTTGGGGCAGAGGGCTCTGCAACCCCCTCCAGGGTTCGGGACTCCAGGGATCCCCTCTCCCTTATGCTGTCTCCCCAAATGCAAGGTCCATGAGGTTTGGTCTCCTGGCTCACGGCCACAACCGGCTCCCCGTGCCCCGCACCCAGTGCCAGGCACAGTGCTGGTCTCCTTAACCTCCACCCCCATCCCAGGGTCTTCTCTGTGCCTGCAAGTCTGGATGCTCAGGGAGGGGGAACGACCAGCGGGGACGGCTGAGTCCCTGCGCACGCAAGTCTCCAGCACTCAGAAAATCAGAGATGCCAGAAAAACCCGTCTGCTGCCTCTGCACCGCCAGGCCCCCTCTCCCCAGCGCGACAACTGACAACCGTACTTCCTGAGCGACAGGACCCAGGGGGAAGAAAGAGGCTGCAGACAGTCCTCAGCTAGTCCCAGCTCTGTCCCTGCCTGGCTGTGTGACCTTGGGCACACTTTCATCTCCCTGGGTCCAGTTTTGTCCTCAGTAACTTTCAATCACTCGATCAAGATTCACTGACCGTCTATTTGATTCTGGGTCTAATCCTAAGAACAGGGACTATATTGGTTAATAAGATACACCAAGTCCTGGCTTCATAAGGCTTGTATTCTTTTTTTTCTTTCTTCCAAAGATTTTATTTATTTATTTGAGAGAGAGAAAGAGGGAGCAGAGCACAAACGGGCAGAGGGAGAGGTAGAAGCAGGTATCCCCCCCGCTGAGCAGAGAGCCTGAGGCAGGCCCGGATCCCAAGACCCCACAATCACGACCCGAGCTGAAGCAGTGGCCTAACTGGCTGAGCCGCCCAGACACCACATAAGGCTTAACATTCTAACTGGGAAAACAATCAAAATGTAACAGACTGAATAGGTGACATGATGTTACAGGAGGGTAAATGCTCTACCCAAGGGATTAGAGAGGAACTGGGAGGCGTGTGTTTTAGCCAGGTGGACAGAAAAGGCCACCAGGGAAGGAGAGGAGAAATCTGAATCAAATGGGGGGAGTGAGCACGTGAAGAGGTGGGGAAATCACTCTCGACAGAGGGAACCGCAAGTGCAAAGGCCCTGCGGTGGGAAATGAGCTTAGCAAGTTTAAGGAGTTCCAGGGTAGCCAGAGTGACTGGAGCAAGGGAACAAGGGAGAGGACAGCAGGAGAAAAGACCTGCCAGGAAGCAAGAGGATGGATGGTTCATCCAGGGCCCTGAAAGCCATGCTAAGCACTTAGTTTTCACCCTGTGTGAGATGGGAGCATTTAAAGGTTGTGAGCAGGGGCACCTGGGTGGTTCAGTCAGTTAAGCATCTGTCTTCAGCTCAGGTCATGATCCCAGGATCCTGGGATTGAGCCCCACATTGGGCTCCCCATTCAGCGAAGAGCCTGCTTCTCCCTCTCCCTCTGCGGCTCCCCCTGCTTGTTCTCTCTCTCTCTCTTTCTTCCTCTCAAATAAATAAAAATATTTTTAAAATAATAATGAAATACAATAAAATAAAATAAAATAAAATAAAATAAAATAAAATAAAATAAATAAAATAAAATAAAATAAAATAAAATAAAATAAAATAAAATAAAATAAAGGTTGCAAGCAGAGGAGGGACATGACCCATTCAAGATTTTGGCTGTTACAGCAACAACAGACCCTGGGGTAGCCCTGTCCGATGGAAATATCACGCAAGCACACACGTAATTTAAAGTTTTCTAACTGCCATTTACCAAAAAAAAAAAAAAGTAAAGAAACAGGTGAAATTAATTTCAATAACATATTTTATTTCATCTAAAATATTATTTTAACATAGCATCTATATTGAAAAATCATTAGAGATTTTTTTTTCATACCACATGTCTGACATCCAGTACATACTCTACATTCGCTGCCTATCTCAATTTGGACAAGTCATGTTCCACATGCCCTCCGGAGACATGGGGACACCGTGAGGGACAGCGGAGCTCTAGAGGGACGGGAGAGAAAGCAGGGCGGCCAGGTAAAAGGCAACTGCCAGGTACGGAAAGGCGGGGCTTAGAACTGAGCGCTAGCCGTGGAAGGAGCTAGATTCCTGGTCAGCAGGCTCAGTGCCAGGGGCTGGTCCTTAGAACCTCAGTGATGGGGACGCCGGGGTGGCTCAGCATTTGAGCATCTCCCTTCAGCCCAGGACGTGATCCCGGGGTCCTGGGATCGAGTCCCGCATCGGGCTCCCTGCATGGAGCCTGCTTCTCCCTCTGCCTGTGTCTCTGCCTCTCTCTGTGTGTCTCTCGTGAATAAATAAATAAAATCTTTTAAGAATTTTTTTAAAAGAACCTCAGTGAACTCTCATCTGATCACTCCCCAAACTGCAGGCTCGGGTGTTGGTCTCCGAATGACAAACATAATACTGACCATGGCAAACATCCACAGGCCACCTTGCGTCCTAGGTACTTTCATCTCTCTGCTGGCTCGTGTCACCCTTATTACCCAAGGTCACACAGCTTCCCCCGCGGGGGCTGCCTTCTGGCTCCAGACCCTTAACCACCACGCTCTCCTGCCTCTGATCAGAGCACACGGGCACCCAAATCCTCCTCTTCAAAACCGCTCAGCACCTCCCGTGTGCCAGGGGGCACGCGTAGGGCCCTGGACCTTCCGAGCTTACCCACGGGAACCCAGACGCCTGTGATCTTTCTCCTGGGGAGGGGGAGAGAGCTTCTGTCCAGGAGGGAGGGGGCTGCGGGGACGTCCCCTCCAGCTCCTAGGCTCCTGCGTCTCCCAGACCTCATGGAATCCAGCCCTGTCTGTTGAGGAAGAGGATTAAGAAAAAAAAAAGGATGTTGGGGGGGTGGCGGGGTGCTGAGCTGAGCCCAGGCTGGGGGCCCATGGTTAGAATTAGCGCCATGGGTCAGATTCCCTGGAAATGCTCTGAGATTATGAGCTCTGCATGAAGGAGGTTTACTGTCACTGCCACTACACTCGGAACAACAACAGCAAGATGGGGAGGCAGCAGTGGGCAAAGGCAGACACTCACACCAAAGGAGCCAGGCTCCTGGGGAGCTCTGCAGCTGGGGTGGCCCTTCACCAGTGTCCCGAGTCAAAGCAAGGGGACCTGAGCTTTGCACACCCCTCACCAACTGACCAGCCACTAGCTGCAGGCTGCATCCGGGGAGGGGGCATGACTCTGGGCAATGAGCCCCCCACTTTCACCAAATCACCAAAGGCAAGTCCCAGAGCCAGATTCAACCAGCAGCCGCCAAGGGCCCACAGGACTATAGTCAGGTGGCCAAGGGACAGAAGAAAGAGGAGGAGTGTGGGAGGAGAAGGGGAGAGGGAGAGAGAGAGAGAGAGAGAGAGAGGCCTCCTGACCTGGACAGCTTCTTCCTTCCCCCCCAGACGAGGAGCAATCATGCCACGGGGGCAGGAGCACCAAGCACTAGGCAGCCAAGTCCATAAAGAGCCCGGACTGAGCACAGCCAGGGGGAAGCTCAGGCACTGGAGGGACCCAGGCCCAGCTGGGGGCTGTGTCTCTAAGTCACTCACCACCCCCTGCCCCATGGGGCCCCTCCTGGCTGGTCCTCAGGTCCCCAGGCCCCGTCCCCAGCTTGGCAGCTCCCCTCCCCCACGGCGCCCCACAACAGAACACATCCCTGCCCCCATCCGAGTCCTTCTCAGCAAGCTATTGTGAGGTTTGAATGAGCTTAAGCAAGTGGAAAGTTTTGGTCACTGTGGGGGCTACCCACATGGGAGGGGGCTGTTATTAAGCTCCAGGCTCCCTGCCCCGCCATTGGAAGAGCTGCCCCCCTGGGCCCGCTTTCTTCCCTTGCCCTGCCCTTCCCTCCCCTGGCCCTTCTCTTCCCAGCCTTCAAATCTCCCTTCTCCCACCTGAGAGTGTCTCTGAACCTCAATCTCTATAGCCCTTTCTGTGTCATCCTGTCCTCCTTTGGGTCTTTGACTATGGCCCCTCCTGCCAGTTTCACCTCCAACCAGGGCAGCTCCGAGCCACCCCGCAGATGTTCGCTGCCCACCTCTCCAAGCCAGGTCTGGGAGGGTCAGGCAGGAGGGGGATTGGCCTGAACTCTTGCTTCCACGGCTCCAAGCTCACCCTGCCACCTCCCTGACTCCCTGTTCCCCCACCCGGCTCCTGCTCTCACCAACAGGGCAGCCAGCCCCTGACCCCGGTTCCCAGCCTGTTTGTTTACCTACAGTGGTGTGGAGAGGCTCCGCAGCAACACCACTTTACCGCTCCAAAAGCTCGGAGCTGGCAAGGGGCCAGCAGCTCCTGCAGCAGTGCAGGCAGGCCGCCAAGCAGCAAGGGCCTGCCCCGGGGAACAGCACAGCATCCTCTAGGCTGGGCCATGGTGAGGGTCACAAGCCTGGCCCTGCAGGGGTAGGAGCAGCATGCAACATCCCCATTCCCCGGAGCCCCAGGGTGCCCAAGCCTGGCAGCTGCTGACAACCCCACAGCCAAGACAGGGCTTTTCCTATTGGCTCAGTAGAAATGGGAGCCCCACTTCTCAAGGAGCTGCTCTAAGAACCAGGTGGGGAGAAGAAATAACATAAACAGAAGGGTCACAAATGTATAAACACTGAAAAGCTCTCCAACAACATGCACTCAATAAGTATAACTGAACCAATGACTGTGCACTGTTCAGTCTGCAATGTGTTTGATAGATGGGTGGGTGGATAGGCGGGTAGATGGGTGGATGGGTGGATGGGTGGGTGGGTCGATGGGTGGGTGGATGGATGGGTGAGTGGATGGATGGATGGACAGACAGATGGGTAAGTGGGGGAACAGGTGGATGGATGGATAGATGGGTAGGTGCATAAGTAGGTGGCTGGGTGGATGGGTGAGTAGATGAGTAGATGAATGGATGAGGGGTAGGTGGGTGGGTGGGTGGATGGATGGATGGATGGGTAGGTACATGGGTAGGTGGATGGGTGGTAGATGGGTGGGTAGATGAGTGGATGGGTAGATAGAATGGAGTCATGGTTTGCACGTTAGCAAGCCCATCAGTTATCTGATCTCCCTTTACCTTCATCCCACCCATAAAACCCCCTTTGCCAGATTTCTTTATTCACCAAAGACTGACTGAAGCACCAGCCTCCCTTCTTGGCCTCTGAATATGAAGAAACTTTTCTATTTCCCCGTCTGTCCCTTGTCCTGTGGATGACAATGCGGAGCCCAGATCACAGACACGGGTGGGTGGTCGGGAACTAAGAGGCCCACTATGGCTGAGGCCTGGACCCTGACTGTCTCACAGAAAGGACAGCTGGGGCCAGGCGAGTACCACCCATGCTGCCTCCAGCAGAGTTAGCAAAGCACAGGGAATGTTTGGGGACGGTGCCATCAGACAGCAGAAGTGGAAGCTTGTTTTCTCCTCGCCAGGAACCTCAGCCCTAAGCTGAGACTAGGTTCCCTGAGCAGAGCCCAGAGGACAGGGCCTGAGCTGTGTGGGGAGCTGGAGGGAGCCAGGAGCTAAGCGGTGGAGGGGGGGACAGGGAAGGTGTGGCTGAGAGCCTTAGGGAGAAGACGTTCTGAGGCAAGCCTGGCTGGATGGGATTAACCCAGGCACCTCATCTTCTCTAGCTTCAATCTCCTGGGCCTCCTCCAGGAAGCCCAGGGCCTGACCCTGAGCTAGGCCCAGCCAGAACACGAGAAACTCTGGAGCAGAGAGGTCCTCAGGACCACCCTGCCTCACCCATGGCGGGGATCCTGGTCTTTCTGGGGTGGTAGACTCTAGGTACCCCAATATGGCTGGGAGATGCAAAGAGACTAGAGGAACCAAAGGGAGCCCAACTGTCTCCCCAGGCTTCCCCAACCCTCATGTCATTGTAAAGATTTTTAAAAGTAATATATGGGGGGCACCTGGGTGGCTCGGCGGTTAAGCATCTGCCTTCGGCCCAGGTCGTGATCCTGGGGTCCTGGGATCGAGTCCTACAACGGGCCCCCCGCAGGGGAGCCTGCTTCTCCCTCTGCCTGTGCCTCTGCCTCTCTCTCTATGTCTATCATGAATAAATAAATAAAATCTTAAAAAAAAAAAGAAAGCAGACCTTGAGGGAATTATGCTAAGTAAAACAAGACACACAGAAAACAACAAAAACTATATGGTTTCCCTCATATGTGGAACCTAAAAACATGAAGCAAATGAACACACCAAACTCAGAAATACGGAGAACAGAACAGCAGTTGCCAGGCTGTAGGGGTGTTGGGGGGGTTGATGAAATGGGTAAAGGGGGTCAAGAGGTATGAGCTCCCAGCTATGAGATAAATGTCGCCGGGATGTAACGTACAGCACGGTGACCACAGCCAATAAAATCGTGGTGCGTGTTTGAACGTTGTCAAGAGGGTAAATTCTACAAGTTCTCACCACGAGAAAAAAAAAATTGTAACTTTGTAGGGTGATGAATGGTAACTAGACTTATCGTGGTGGTCATGGCCCAGTATATGCAAATATTGAGTCATTATGCTCTCCAACACTAATATGTTAATACATCAATTACGTCTCAATATATGCACTATATATATCTGTATATATATACACACGCATACACTATACACACACACACACACATATGTAAAGGGAATTTTCTAGACTCCATTGCCCCCCAAAAAGTATGAACAAGTGAGTGAATCTTGCTCCCGCTTAGCTACTCTACTTCAAACGCTGGAAGAACAAATCAGTATTACCTCTCTAGCTACCAAGGAAGATGTACACAGTTAGCTCATTCCAACCCCAGGGCCTTTGCATTGTCCCGTCCGCCAGGAGTCTTTTCCCTCACCTCTTCACACGGTTGACGCCCTCACTTGATTCTAATCTCTGCTGTTGGAAATGAGAAAGGGCTCTTAGCGCTGGTTGCTCGGAGAGCTCCCCTGTCTTCCCAAAGTTGTCTCTCCTTCTCCAGTCAGGGACTCTCACCAAGGACACGTACACACACACGAAGACAATCCTAACTAGACAGTTCCAGCGCCCCCCACCACCCATCCAGAGCTAGAACTTGAGTCACAGGGTCTCTGACCTGACGGATGATCCCTCCCCCTTCACTGGTGACCATTCGCATCCATGCATGACAAGGGCTCACCCAGGCCACAGAGGAGGTCACGCTCTGTCCCCAACCACACCGTCCATCCCAATTGGCCCTGGCAAAAAAAAAAAAAAAAAAACCACGGTAGCATGCAAACAGGAGAGTCCAATGGCCCAGGATTTAAGAATTCTTTCTCTACCACTTAAGGAAAAAAAAATTATATATATATATATATATATATATATATATATATATATATATTGCACCAGCCTCCATGCTAACCTCCCTACGCACTTGAGCTCCTTTTTTTTTTTAAGATTTTATTCATTTATTCATGAGAGACACAGAGAGAGGCAGAGACATAGGCAGAGGGAGAAGCAGGCTCCCTGCGGGGAGTCCAATGCAGGACTCGATCCCGGAACCCCAGGGTCACACCCTGAGCCGAAGGGAGACGCTCCACCGCTGAGCCACCCAGGTGCCCCCACACTTGAGCTCATTTAAGCCCCACGACCATGAAGCAAGGTAGGTGGTGTTTATCTGTATTTTACTCGTGCCTGAGGCAGAAGACACTGGTGAAGTGCTAGGGCTCTGAACGGAGACAGAGCTGGGTTCGAATCTATGCTCCTCCGCTCAAGTGCTGTGTGGCCTTGGGCAAGTCACTGCAGCTCTCTGAGTCTCTGCTTCCTCCTCGGTAACGAGGAGATAAGACAGTCACTGCCTTTGATCCTGCTGAGGATTAAAGGAGGTTAACAGATGAAAGTGCCGCAAGGTGCCAGGCATGCAGCGTTCAATCAAGGTCGGGGCCTGCCCTTCCCTCCTTATCTCGTCTGCTCCTCCGCCAAGGTTTGCAGGCCGAGACTGGTCTTCCCCCCGGTGCCAGGCACAGGGCTGGGCACAGCCAGCACACACAGAATATTCTTGCTGGTTGGCAGATTCGCCCAAGGCCTTGATTGCAGAGAGCACTCCCTCTCCCAGAGCACCCCAGCAGGGGACTCCTGCCTGCCCTGGCCAAGCACCAGAGGAAGGTTCTGGAAGGGAGGCCCCTTCCTACCTCTGATCGTCTGCCCTGTTTGGAAACCCTCCACCCACCAGGTGTCCTACCCTCAACCCCAGATCCCGCCCTGGTTCCTCAGGTCTGAATTCCTGCCTAGAAAGTTTGGGGGGCACCCTGGCTTCTCCAAGACGGAGTCCCACCAAGAGCTCATCGGTCACTCACCCCGGTGCCTGGAGCTCTGACCCTGCCCCAGCCCCTCGGCTAAGCCCTGCCACAGGCTGACAGACACCCACACTCCTACCAGCACCCCAAATCACCCACTCTGGAGCCCTGGGCCCCGGACTGCCCACAACTCAACCCTGCGGCTGCCATCCACCATCCCATCCACAGCTGTCACCTTCGTGCCACCCCACAGCCCACATGCGCACACCCCAGGCCTACAGCTGGTCCCCACGAGCCCTGCCCTCAGCGGGACCCTGAAGCCCGGCAGAAGAATCACTGACGCACTTTGACATTAATCAAAGACACTCATAAATAAATATGTGTAAATCACATGCAAACCCAGGTGGGGATTTACATCTTTCGTTGCTGGGTCAGCATCTCCCAGCACCAGGGAGCTTTGGAACGAGAGCCCTCTCATGGAGGGGTCCACTGAGCAATCCCAGATTCACCAGCTGAGATACTCGAACTTCCAAGCTGGGAGCATCGAGCAGCACTTACTGAGTGCCTACTGTATGCATTCTCCCAGACGCTAGCTCCCGCAGAGACTGACCGAGACAGTCCATGAAAGGCTGAGAGCAGCCCCTGGCACCCAGGAAGCACCTGCTATATTTGACTACGATTACTAACACCATCCTGAAGCCTCCGGTTCTTCTGAGCGCTTTGGTGAGGCTGCGATGTATAAACCCGGGTAGAAGTACTTAGCACAGTTCCTGTGCATAGTAAGCACTCAATAAATCTCAGCTATTTTTATTAAACAGTGTGTATCTACGCAAACACATTCTGGAAAGACATAGTCGCTAGGAGCAGTTACGAGGGGCGAGGCAGAGAGATTAATGGAGGACTTCTGCTTTCTGTTCCGTGCATTCCTGAGCTAAAGGATTTTTACAAATGAGCCTGTGTTGCTTTTATCATTGGCAAAACCTATAAAGATATTCCTATTTGGTAGAATAAAAGCTGCCAAGGCAAAGACCCCGCCGTGGGAGCACCCGCTTCTCAGCTACCTGCCCGCCGTTCTGCACCTCTCTCTATGCTCCTGGGAATCCATGTCCCTCTGGACCTGGCAGGTGCCAGGTAGGTTCAGTTTGCTCTGGACACATTTATGTTCATGACGCCTTATGTGACATTCCCCCTTCCCCACCCACCCCGTCTGGCAGGGCCAGCGAACCTAGGAACCCTGGAACTTTTCTGAACATCAGCCAAGCCAGGCCTTGGTTCTTTCTCCCACCTGCCCTCAAGGACTGGGCTTTCATCAGCTCACCAGGTACGAATGACAAGATAGGTCCTCTTCTCTGAAGCCCACGTCTTCTAAGACTGAAAGCCAGGGTCAACCTCCTTCTGATACTAAAAGCCAGTATTCACTCCTCCAAGCCCCCACACCCACCCACCCACCCATTTAATAAAAAGAAGAAAACGGGGTCACAGTGGCCCGAGCAGGTGCTCATTCAGCAGACACTCTTCACCGGATCCACCCCAGACCAGGAACCGGGCTGGGTGCTGGAGAGCCAGTTGCACCCCCCACCCCTCCACCCCCGGGAGCTCACGGCAGGAGAGGCAGACGCGTGAAGGGGAGGGACAGTACCGGCCTGCAAATGCTAAGGGGGAGGTGGTCTGCACCACAGCAGGTGGAGGCGGGAGAGAGGTCACAATCCAGTCTAGAGCAGGAGCAAGGAGACCTCCCAGAGCACGTGAGCCTTGAACCAGGATGCGACAAACAGCAGGGGGGAGGCAGTCCAAGGAGAGGGAACTGCGTGGGCAAAGAGAGGAGCCGCCAGGGCCCCGTGTGTTCGTCAGAGCAGAAATTCCATGCTGCTGGATTCAGAGGGTCGGCAGAGGCAGGACCCCGGGGGACTTGGGCCCTTGAACCCAGTGAGGAGCGGTGGAAGGCTTCTCGGGAGGCGAGTGACATGTCCCAGTTGCATCTGGGGGGAGCACTCCGACTCGGCTCAGCTCGGGCACTGGGGGGGAAGGGAGACTCGTGACTCTCCTGGAGCCACTGAGGTGTAGGCTATGGCTCTCCCTGGAGGCTCCTAGAGCCAACGGCTCAACGCGCCTACAAACGGGTAAACTGAGGCACTCTACCTAAGGGTCTCTGCCTGGTAGAAAGGAGAGCAGGGACGTGAGTCTGACATGCACTCTGTTCTCAGCTGCAAACCAAAGTTGAGACTCGAGGGTGATTTTATCTGCGATGACAAGTCCACCCTGGGGCTCAGACAGGTATTGTTCCAGGCTCGGCAGACATCCCCAAGTCAGACAGATGTCCAGGACTCAAACAGACACTGCCCCCAGGCCAGGAAGATGTTGCACCAGGCCCGGGCAGATGCTGTGCCAGGTTCAGACACATGTCCTGGGCCCAGACGGAAGCTGTCCCGGGGCCAGATAATGTGCGGGGCTCAGCCAGGTGTCCCAGCCTCAAACAGATGTTGTCTCTAACCCAGGCAGATGCTACCCTAAGCTCACACAGATGTCTGCCACCAGACACACATAAAGATGCTAAGAGGTTCCCGGGAAAATATAATTCCTAAATCCTCCTTCGCCACTCCCACCCTCCACCTGCTTCCCTCAAGAAAGCTGAGGAAGGCCAGCCCTGAGCCTGGCCAACTCTCTCCAGAGCCCCCTACCCATCGGAGCCAAGGAGTTGGTCTGTTCCGATCGTTCTGTCCTTCCCTCGGACCCCAGGCCGGTCGGCTGCACGGACGGAGGGAGGCACATACAGCAGGGCGAGGAATGGGACTCATGCATAGGACCGCAGGGCGTCTGGGCCATGGCAGACAGGAATGCCCAGTCTCCCCAGAGCTGACTACAGGCAGCGGGGGGGGGGGGGGGGGTTAATGTCAAGGAAGGAGTGGGTTGATAGGAAGGCCAGGCCCACTAAGTCTTACTTCTAACCCACACTTTGAGCTGGGTGGCGGGAAAAGGTCCCGTGACCTCATCCCCATACTCATATCTCTGTCCAACATCCTAAAAACATCATTACCCGCTCATTTGAGGGTAATTGCCTACTTCTCCAGAGCTGAGCAGCTCTGGGCTAGGGAGCGAGGGAGGGGGAATAGGAGGCCGGCCCAGGTGGATGTAAAGAGGGAGACCGGCCCATTCATCAGCTTGGCTGGAATGACGATCCTGATCCTCCGCCTCCTCCTCCTCCTCCTCCTCCTCCTCCTCCTCCTCCTCCTCCTCCTGGAGCCTTCACAGGGATGCCCCAGATCAGGAAGGAAAGAGACCTTTCCCCTCACAACCTGTGCATCATTCTCAGGGCAGAGCTAGGGACGCGGGGGTTCATGAATATGCAAATTAACCTCCTCGAGCCAAGCCCGCAGTTCTCTGCCCCTCAGGAAGGTGAGAAAGGTGAGGTGTGGTCTTGAAAACCACTCTCCAACAGACACACCTCCTGACACAATTACGAACCCTGATGCACACACAGACCAAGCACAAGCACCCTAACACAAGCACACAACACTTTAGGGAGATCTGCAGAGTACTAACACACGAATTCACACAAGCACACCACGCCCCCAACACACGATTGTCATCACCGCACACAGTCTAACACGTACCGCCACCCCCCCCCCGCCGCTGCACCCCCACCCAAGCTGCCCACTCCCCACCTTCAATCAGGGCACAAAGTCAACACCAGGCCCGGGGAGGACACCTCACCCTTATGATGAAGGTGACAAGGACGTCAATTATCATTCGCTGCTCCCACCCCAACCCCGTGGTGGTGGTGAATTTTGCAGCCATCCAGATGAAAAGTGTGTTTTAAAAAAAAAAAAATTTTTTTTTAAAGAAAGAAAGAAAGAAACTCAGCCCCAGCCCCAGCCTTTCAGAGTGATTAATCCCTGCTAATGATTTACCGATTTGCAGAGAGCGTGTTCTGCATAACCGGATTGTGGGCATTAACACCAGCTCAGAGGCTGCTTTTCTGCCAAAAATGAAAGTAAATTTTAAGAGCAATTGACCACCGCTAATTTCAATATTCTACTGATGCCCTGGGAGGACCCCCACCCCCACCCACAGGCTTAGGGGCTGAGGCAGGGGGGAAAACATGCAAGGGAAGGTTCATCCCTAAGACAGATTTCACCTTCCATCCCTCCTTCCCTTCACCCAGACTGAGCAACGGGGAACCTTAGATTAAACTGGAGAGGCTGCTGCTTCCTCCCCTGCCACAGGCAGCAGCGCCCCTCCCGCCCCTCCACTCCTCTACCCCAGGCTCTTGCCGGCACAGACGGCACAGATGGGACAGAGGGGGTTAGGACACCTGGAGGGGCCGAGTGTCGAGGGGAAGAGGTGGGGGCTCGACAGCCCGGGACAGGGATCACATAGCCCACGTGGGAGAGCTTCCTGGATGGTGGGGAGCACGGTGAATATGCCTAGCTGGCACCAACCTGCCTGCAGGCAGCAGACGGACACAGGGACCCCCGCTCTGCCCCAGGTGGGAACCTCGTGACAGCAGGACCATGCCAGACTCTTTTGGTCAAAAACAATCCAGCCCAGAAAGAGGGGTGGGGGGAGCACAGGCGTGGTCGGTCGCTCCTGCCACCGCTGCTAAGCAAGAACTGGCTGGGGAGCAGGCCCTTCCACTTCTGCTCACACAGCCTTACTCACCCTGGGCAGCCGGGGAGAAAAACCAAGCCACGCTTTCCAAATTTCCGTGGGGGGAGTGATCTCATCTCGCCTTCGCAAGCAACCCACCGGGGACCGCCCTGCCCAGTTTACAGATGAGGGTACTGGTACTGGGGCTGAGACTGGTCCCAATGTCATCCGGCAGGCCCGAGCCTGAGCCAACCTGAGACCCTTGGCACTCGGAAAATACAGGATCCAGGGCGTGAGGAGATGACCTGTGAGTGCTGGCCGCGTCCTGTCCCCCCACTGCCAGTCAGGCCTGTCCCCTACCCCCAGAACCTCAAAGCCCACACACACAGACGGTATCCTAAGACACCTGCTCCCCGCTGTAGCCCTCCCCATGGGCCCGGACCCGCCTCTCCGTAGCTTTTCTTGGCACTCATGACTTACAGTAAGAAATCCCGGGGGACGGCCCTGGAGCCTGTCTTCCCCCAGCAGTGCAAGGCCTCGGGTCTGCAGGTGCATCTGCTCTCGGCGCTTCCTGGACTCCAAGTACCCAGTGACTGGAGGGCAAGACACAGCGCAGGGACCCGGAGTCTAAAGGGGGAAGCGGCCAGACCCAGCTGCCCCGTCCCCTCCCTCCCCGATCTTGCTCGGTGTGCCATTGTGCTGGTTCGCCTGTCTGGGACGTGCGTCTGGAATGTCCCAGGGCATGTGCGGCGGCACAGGTGCTGGTGGTGAGCGTGGCCGTGTCTGAATCTCTCGGGCGGGAGTGTGAATGCAGATCACAGAGTTGGTGTCTATGACTCGGGGCTTTGCAGAGAGAACACGTGGGGCTGGAGTTCACCCCTGCAGACCCTCCCCTGCCGCCCCGCCTTGGCTGCGAGACCCCCCACGGTGAGGGCCCCATCTGCTGTAGGCTCGGTGACCTGTGTCAAATGAGCAAGCGCTCGGTCACACTCCAGAGCCTGGAGGAGGCCGCACCACTCTGGGAAAGCCTGGGCAGCTCCTGGCCCCGGGGGGCGGGCTGAGCAGGGGCCCTGCTGGGGACGGAGGCCCATGAGCCTCTGAGACTGGCGGCGGCCTGGCTGGGAGCTGCCCTCCACAGACGAGGAAAGTGAAGAAGAAGAAAGAATAGGAAAAGAAAGGGCTTCCCTGCTTCCTTGGGACCAGCACTGCTGCTGAACGGCCCGGGCGAAACTCGGAGCTGGGCGTGTAATCGTGCCACGGGGTGTGGGTGTATTCATCGCAGTCTGTGATGTGCGGGGTTGGCTCCTTGTGCATTCGTGGGGAGAGTGTGCCTGTGTGTGCGGATCCGTGTGCATGGACAGCAGGGTGTGATTATTTGTGTGAACTGCCAGATAAGAGCCTCCACGCTCGTGACCCCAAGGGCCTGCAGGTCTCCTGCATCCGTGTCACTGAAGGAATGCCGGCTTGAGCCTATTTCAGCCTGTGTGCGGGTCCTGCGCCCGTTTTCCTTTTGGACACGCGTCTGTATGTACAACTGTGCGTTGGTTTGTGTGACTGTGAGTTCCAGCCTAATGGGATCCCTCCGTGTGTCCCTACTGTGAATCCCTATGTTTGTCCCTAGGCCAAATTGCATGTGTGTGTGTCTGCACGTTGTGTGTGTGAACGCACATCCATTCGCATGCCTGAACCATTCAGCGTCTGCACGGGGCAGGCGGGCATCCACTGCCAGGTCCCAATTCCCCACCCCCTACTCTGTGAGGATGGGGCCCCTGGAGACAGGGGCTGTTTACCTGCAGGCATCTCTGCCAACAGGCATGTCAGAGCCCCAGGCATGTCCCAGACCCTCCAGGAATGAAAGCAAGGAGGATGTCAAGACTTCTGGGGAAAATCTGACTCTCAAATGCAAGAAAATGTTGACTCCAGACTAGATCCACGCATGGTAGAGGTCTCAAACTTCCATAAACAGGGAAAGGAATGTTATCATTATCCTTCCCTGGTCTACACTGCCTGCCCCCGGGGGCTGTATCTAACACTAGAGCTTCCGAGCAGTCCTGAGAAGCAGGCATTGCTCTCTCCCTGTCTTAAGATGACAAAACTGAGGCTGAGACAGGCAAAGCAGCTAGCACAGAGTCACCAGGCTGCTACTGGGGGGGGGGGGAGGGGGGCGGAGGAGGGATTGGGATGGAGCCTTGCTGGTAACCTAGGAGCCTGGCTTTGCTGCAGACACCCCTCAATTCCACACATACCTGGGAACTCGGCGTCAGAAGCCCCAGCTGGCCCCCGCCTGTCCCCGGAGAGCTACCAGAGATGGGGCAGAGGGCTCTCTCTGCTGTGACAGCCAAAGCCACTGCCCCCGCAGGCACCCGCCCCCATCCCACAGCAATGGGACAAGCATGAGGAAGAGTGGGACCTTCGTCGGTTCTGCAGCCTCGGACAAGCTCCGCTTCTTCATCTCTGCCCTGGGGATAATAATCTCAGGTCCCTTCTACAGAGCTGAGAGGTGCAGGGGACATGGGAGTGAACGTAAAAGCACTGCACCCGTGGGGCACTGTCCTTCAAGTTTCGGTGGCGATTCAAAGGCTGGACATCGTTACACCTGACCGCTTTCCAGACACTTCCATTCCTCCAACAGGAACTGAGACACTCACTGAATCAGACCACCACAGCTACAAGAGACTGAGCGGTCAGCTGGTCCAAACCTCCACAACCCCACTCGACGGATAAGGAAACAGATTTGCTTAGACAGGGGAACTAAGGTGCCCGTTTGCTGGGCACTCACGATAGAAACCACCAGAGTAAAAGCCCTTCCTGAGAGCCTTCCCTCCCCGCTCCCCTCATTGTCTCAGCCCACCCTCTGCCTGCCATCAGTGAGGCAGGTGGGCTGCCTACAGTCCTGTTAGTCCCAATTCACAGGGAAGAAAACCAAGAGCTACAGAGATTGACCTGAGTTATTCTTGCCCAGAAAGCTGGTGGCAGGTCCAGGTAGGAAGCCCATGCTTGAGTGTCATGCTGGCCTGGTGAGGGCTGGCGTGAGAGGCACCTTCACTACAGAATCCCCACCTTGGCCCCACCTCTTGGGTCTTGGGGACGGGCCAGCGAGACAAGTGCTTTATGATCTCATGAAAGAACGGTGACTCAAGGTGATCACTTCTTGGGCCAGAGTCCAGGAAAGCCAAGCATCCCCAGCTAGGTTCGGACACAGAGCTCCATCACGGCTCTTGCAGCAAGGGTGGCACCCAAGAAGGCTGCTCAGGACAGTGGCCAACGGCCAGACAAGGACCCTGCCTTGTGTCACTCCATCCTTTGAGGGCTGGCCAGAGGCTGGTCTGGGGTGCTCAAGGGCCTGGATGAGCAGTCTGTACCCAGGCTGACCCAGTGACTCTGCCTCAGGACCATTCCCACTGCAGCTGGCACCTGAGCCCCCAATCACCCTTATTCTATTCACTGAGGCTCTGTCCTACGGTCCTAACTTGTCCAGCAGGGTCTAGCTGGGCCCCCAGCTCAGTTCTGTGATCTGAGACCCCAGGGCCCTGGAATCGACAGATACACGGCGGCAAGGTTAAGACCAGACCGGGTGGGGGGCGGGGGGAGGAGGTGAGCTGCCAGCTGGAAGACTCCCTGGGACCCAAGCCCTCTGTGCAGGAAAGAGGTGGAGGCCGCAGGTCACTACGCTGGGCCTCCTCCCGTCCAGCGTGGGGCTTAGAGGCACAGACTAGCTGCGCTGAGGTCCGAGACCACTCGGGATCTCTCCAGGAGGCCTCAAAGAGCTGGGGAGACAGGAAGATCCCCGAATTGCACGCCGCACCTTTCTAACAAGGCGTCCTCCGTCTCAGCTCCCTGCTCTGCAGCCCCCCAAGGCAAGCCCGCTGAACTCCAGCCCGGACAGCTCCGGGCCGGCGCGCAGGATTCCAGGAGCGCGGCCGCCCTCCCCCAGGTCCCCCCCAGGTCCCCCCCAGGTCCCCCCAGGTCCCCCCAGGTCCCCGCCACTCCTCACCAGGAGCAAGTTTCGCGTCCGGGCGTGACCCCGTCGTGACCCCGGACAATGAGCGGGTCACGCAGGGAGGAGGAGCGAGGAGGCGGCAAAGCGTGGGACAGACCCCCACCCCCGCCGGCGGCGCTGCCCGGGAGCCCCGCGCTGCACCTCGAGGTCCTCTGCCGCGGGAAGCCCGGAGCGCGGCCTGGCTCCGGAGGCTCCCGGGTCCCCGCCGCGCCCGCCCCGCCCCGCCCCGCCCCGCGCCGCCCGCGCCGCACTCACCTGGTCCGCGGAGCCCGGGGGGAGGCGAGCCCGCGCCCGGCGCGCTCTCGGGGCCGCGTGGGTCGGCGGGGCTGCGACGCCGGGTCTGGCAGGGGAGGAGGGAACACGGCTCGGCGCCGGCGGGCAGCCCGGAGGCGAGGCGGCCGGGGAGCAGGCGCGCCCGCACCGCGCCGGCCCCGCGCCGCCTCCCGCTCGCAGCCGCCGGGCCCCGCGGGGAGCCCGGCCCGCCCGCAGCGGCGCTGCGCAGCGAGGCGCGCGGGGCTGAGCCGCTCCCCGGAGCCCGAGCGCCTCCCGGAGCCCGCAGTCCCCGCAGTCCCCGCCGCCGCCGCCGCCGCCCGGGCGCCCGGGCGGGAATTCAGTCCGCGCGGAGTGTGGGACCCGGCGCGCGCGGAGTCTCCTGCGCCGGGGGACGCGGGGCCCACGCAGGCGGGACGAGAGGGGGCGCGGTCCCGGGGCCGCCCCCGCGCCGCTCCCCACGTGGCGGCCGCGCCCCCGGGGCGTGAGTCCGCGCGGACGGCAGGGGGGGCCGTGAATGAAGCGGCGGCGGCCAATCAGCGGCGGCGGCGCGCGGGACCCCGGGAGCGAGGCCCAATGGCGAGCTCCGGGCGGCCGGGCCGGGCGGCGGGCGGGCGCGGGGGGCGGGGGCCGCGGCCGGGGGGCGGGAGGCGGCTCCGCGGGCAGCCAATGGGCGGCGGGCGGGGTGGGGCTCCGGAGCGCCGAGCGGGTCGGGGCTTTAAGCCGGCGGAGCGCGGCGGCGGGGCCCGCAGACGGAGCGGAGCGGCGGCGGCGGCGGCGGCGGCGGCGGCGCGGCGCAGGGCGCGGGGCGCGGGGCGGCATGGCCACCACCGCGCAGTACCTGCCGCGGGGCCCCGGCGGCGGAGCCGGGGGCACGGGGCCGCTCATGCACCCGGACGCCGCGGCGGCGGCGGCGGCGGCGGCGGCGGCGGCGGCCGAGCGGCTGCACGCGGGGGCCGCGTACCGCGAAGTGCAGAAGCTGATGCACCACGAGTGGCTGGGCGCGGGCGCGGGCCACCCCGTGGGCCTAGCGCACCCCCAGTGGCTGCCCGCGGGCGGCGGCGGCGGCGGCGGCGGCGACTGGGCCGGGGGCCCGCACCTGGAGCACGGCAAGGCGGGCGGCGGCGGCACCGGCCGGGCCGACGACGGCGGCGGCGGCGGCGGCGGCGGCGGCGGCTTCCACGCGCGCCTGGTGCACCAGGGGGCGGCCCACGCGGGCGCGGCTTGGGCGCAGGGCGGCACGGCGCACCACCTGGGCCCGGCCATGTCGCCGTCCCCGGGGGCCGGCGGGGGCCACCAGCCCCAGCCGCTCGGGCTGTACGCGCAGGCTGCCTACCCGGGGGGCGGCGGCGGCGGCCTGGCCGGGATGCTGGCCGCGGGGGGCGGCGGCGCGGGGCCCGGCCTGCACCACGCGCTGCACGAGGACGGCCACGAGGCGCAGCTGGAGCCGTCGCCCCCGCCGCACCTGGGCGCCCACGGACACGCACACGGACACGCACACGCGGGCGGCCTGCACGCGGCGGCGGCGCACCTGCACCCGGGCGCGGGCGGCGGCGGCTCGTCGGTGGGCGAGCACTCGGACGAGGACGCGCCCAGCTCGGACGACCTGGAGCAGTTCGCCAAGCAGTTCAAGCAGCGGCGCATCAAGCTGGGCTTCACGCAGGCCGACGTGGGGCTGGCGCTGGGCACGCTGTACGGCAACGTGTTCTCGCAGACCACCATCTGCCGCTTCGAGGCCCTGCAGCTGAGCTTCAAGAACATGTGCAAGCTCAAGCCGCTGCTCAACAAGTGGCTGGAGGAGACCGACTCGTCCAGCGGCAGCCCCACCAACCTGGACAAGATCGCGGCGCAGGGCCGCAAGCGCAAGAAGCGCACGTCCATCGAGGTGGGGGTCAAAGGCGCGCTCGAGAGCCACTTTCTCAAGTGCCCCAAGCCCTCGGCGCACGAGATCACCGGCCTGGCCGACAGCCTGCAGCTGGAGAAGGAGGTGGTGCGCGTCTGGTTCTGCAACCGGCGGCAGAAGGAGAAGCGCATGACCCCGGCGGCCGGCGCGGGCCACCCGCCCATGGACGACGTTTACGCACCGGGCGAGCTGGGGCCGGGCGGGGGCGGCGCATCGCCACCCTCGGCGCCCCCGCCGCCCCCGCCGGCCGCGCTGCACCACCACCACCACCACACACTGCCCGGCTCGGTGCAGTGACCCCGCGGCCCGGGCCCCCGCGGGCGCGTGGCGAGGCGCCGCGCGGCCGGAACTCTTCTTTTTTTCTTTTCTTTTCTTTTCTTTTTTTTTTTTTTCCTTTTTTTCTTTTTTATTTTTTTTTTTTCTCTTTTTGTTCGGTTGCTTTGGATTTTACAAAAAAAAAAAAAAAAAAAAAAAAAAGCCCAGAAACTTTCGAACCTAAACCAAACACCCGGACGACCCTCTCCGGCGAGCGGCGAAGACGGCCCGACAGGCTGCGTCGCCCGAGCCCCCGGGAGAGAGGAGCGAAGATCCGGGACGCGCCAACTCACCCCGCCGCCTGCTCCCCGCCCCCATCCCCTCGGAGACCCCCGCCTCCCCCTGCACCCCTCCCACCCCCGGGCTGTTCGGGGCCGGATCCCGGCAGCGGCCTCCCCGCAGCGACAGGTAACGCGGTACGGGGTTAGGGACCCCCGGGAGAGAGGATGGAGACAGGAGGGCCCCCTCGCCCCAGCCTGCGGGTCGAGGGTGAGGGACTGTCGCTTAATCCGCTCCACGCCTCCTCTCCCGCAAGGATGCGCCCCATCCCCCTTTTTACCCTTCCTCCGGGCTTGGTTTTGGTTGGTTTTGGTTGGTTTTTTGTTTTTGTTTTTGTTTTTTTTACGGTTTTTATTTATTCACGGAGCCTCTCCCCGGCTCCTGGGGTCCTTCTAACTCCGCCCGCGCCCTTAATTTAAATCGCTGTATACTGTATTTATCGGGGCCCCGGAGGGGAGGCCGCGAGAGCCGCGTCTGTGTATAAAAGCAGGAAATAGCCAAAGCTTTAATCTAGCCTAATTTATTTTTCCCCCTTACCTCCCCCTGCCCTTACACCCCACCACCACCATCACCACCACCACCATCGCTCCACCACCCCCCCCCAAAAACAAAACAAAAACAAAAAAAAAACTAACAAAAAAAAAATTCGAGTGTTCATTTTTCGTTTCGTTTTATCCGAGCTGCGATTCGGTTCCCGGCCACGCGGGAGGGGTCTGCGCTCCCCACGCACACCCCCCGGGAAGAGGCTTCTGCCCCAATGCAGACTGACCGCGGCCCAGCAGGGCCCCCCCATCCCGCCCCTGCGCCCCGCGGGGCACTGCCCTCCTGGCCACCGACAAATGAAAACTTGAAAAAGTTGGAGGTATTTTTTAACCAGCTGTAAAAATAAGCCGGTCCCTGAGAACCCTCTGCCCTGATTCCCTGCAGCCTTCGCCCGCTCCCTCTCCAGCCCCACCTGAGATGCGGGATGCGGGGGGCGGCCAGGAGAGAAATTACCCAAGTTTGGGGTGAGGTGGGAACCATGTAAATATGTGAGATATGTACACACTTGGCGGGGAGAAGAAACATTTTTGTGCTTGGTTTTTATTTTTGTTTTTTCCGGGTTGCCCTCCATCCCCATCCGAAAGGATTTTGTACACCGAATAATCCGAAGGAAAAAAAAATATTTTAATATGATTTCCAGATTTCTGACCCATCTCTATTTATTTTCTGGATGTGTTTGGAGCTTCCCCCTTCTCCGTTTCTTCCGTTCTGTTTGTTACAGTTTGAATTTAAATTTTGTTATTTTATTTTTATTATTTTTTGGAACAATGTTTTGGTGCATTCTTTGTATCTTTATTGCAAAAATAATAATAATAATAATGTAGACTGGGAAGTTCCCTTTATATTTATGTTATAGTAAATATTTTATTACTCACATAAACATGTACCCCAGGGCTGTGTCCTGTCCTTTTTACTACCAGGGTTGGGTCGGTTTGTGGGTAAAGTGTGCGGATACCCTGGCTAACCTCCCCTAAAGTTCTGGCCACACTATCTTGGAAGAAGGTGACCACGCAGACCTTCTTTCAAACGAGCCTGTTAACTTGGGTGACACTTGGGCCCCTGACTCAGCGAGTGAGCTTAGGGAAGACGCTGCCTCGTGCCCCCTCCCGTACACAGACTATCCTGAGACCAGACCAGGGCCTCCAACACTGCAGTAACCACACTGAAATGGGGACAGCCGTTCCTCGGGCACAACGCAACTGCTTCTCAGCCAAGGAAGAAGCCTGCCTCACCTGGGACCACCAGCCTGGCATCTTTGTATCCCCACCCAAGACGCCAGCCCCAGCTTCAGTTTCACTCTGCACTCCACGTGTGAGGGTCCAGGCCAGCTCTACCCTTCCAGGTCATGCGGCCGTTGGAAGCAGAGTCAGGCCACACCAGCCCAGCCCAGCTGGCTCTCCACTCACAAACAAATGGTGCCCAAACCTACCTGGATCCGCTGGGAGTCCCAACAGCTTTGACAGCGGCCCTGCAGGTATTAAGTGGGCCTGGGGAGGGAGTCCTGGCTGTTGGCTTAGGCAAAGCCAGTGTCTGCAAACAAGCCACCTGGCCCAACTTCCCTCGCGGAGGAATGAGCCACCAGAAAGCCCTCCCCTCTCTCCAGGGATGGGTGCCCAAGAACTACCCCCCCCCCAACTCAGGGAGTGATGCGTATGCCCATGGGAAGACTCGCGGTTGTGCAACCATGACCAGGGTGGGGAAGACACAGTCTCAGACGTCTGCCTTCTCACGCTTTCAGCAGCGGTGTCTCCCCCTCCCCAGTGTCATGATGGTGGGGGCAGATCAGGGCTCCAGGGGCCCAAGGTTGCCCGTGACCCGGTCAAGATCCGTTGCCTTTAAAGCAACTTTTAAAGGTATTAACAAAATATAGCTCTTGCTGTTTCCTCCATAGATGCAGTTCTTTTCCCTTCTCAGGAGAAACCACCTGAGGTTTCTGTCACTTTTCATGGACACAAAGCCTGAAGCAGCACAACCACTTGACGGTGGAGAAAGCTGTGTCCCTAGTGAGGGGGGATGGGGGGGGTGCTGGCCAAGCCCAGGGCTGGGAGAGGCCTAGGCTCCAGCCGATGGCATCTTGGGCACCCAGAGAGGTGTTCCCAGGCTGTCCGTTTGGTGGTCCCCGGCCAGGCTGAGGCTCTAGGACGATGGTACCATGCTGAGCGTTCCCGGTGACTTTCTGGGCTCTGACCCTCAATCTCGGGAGGAATTGTCTCTGCAAGTACAAAGGCCGCCAAGATTTCCCAAGGCTCAGCCTCTCACTCACCGCTGCTTTCTTTTTCCTCCCTCCTTCAGTCCAGCCCAGTGGGCAGTGAGCCCTGTGACTGGCACCCGTGTCCCAGCCGTTGCACATCCTGGCGGGCCAGGCCAGGCCCCAGGCTTAAGGACGGGGCCGGGGATGCAACGGCCAGGTGACAGCGTGGCCTCCATTTCCTGCTCCACTAAGTACAGAACTTCACATCAGTCCCACACTCCCCCACACTCTCTCCTTATTTCTCCATTCCTGGATTTGTCCCAGCCTCGGGGCCCTGAAATGGAAGCAAGTGAAGCTCAGAGCTCCCTGCCGCCCGCACCGCCCTGAGCCGCAGCGGGTTTGGAGGTTGGAGAGGCACCAGGGAAGACGGGGCCTTTCCCTGGCCTCTGCCTGCAGCTGACACCAATTGATTGATTGATTTCCTAATTGTCTGCTTAATCCTGTACAAGAGGGTGGATTTATTATTTAAGCAAGTCAACTCAAAAACAGCAAAACAATGTGGCCTCCCAAGAACCTGCGGCAGCTGAGGAGTAGAACAAAACAAAACAACAACAACAAAAAAAAAAAATTAAGAAAAAAAAAAGTGGAAACGAGGATGGAAGAAAAGCTTCCACTTTGTGAAGATTTTACTTAATGAGACAGCAGCCTGGGACAGGTACTCAGTGACCAAGTGCTTGGTCACAGAAGTCCCCAGGGCTCCTCTCCCCAGTCTCCAGCCCCGGGTGACAGTAGGAACCGCCGCTCATCCTACTGTGTGAGGAGAAACCACAGGGAGAGGGAGATTGTGCCCTGGAGTCTGAGTCCCTGGATAGAATACAGTTTAGGACAGGTGTCTCCGTCCCGTGTGGGTGTGCAGCTACCTGTTCACTCCCGAGAGCCTCACACACGTCCCCTCGCTCAAGAGAGGCAGATGGCCCTAGCATCAGCCTGCAAGGAAGCCCGAGTGCCCAGTTGTCGTTGTCGGGTCCCCGACTCTCTCCCCTCCTCACTTGAAGAAAATCATTGTCTGTGATCGTGTGGCCACAGATTGTGCTCGTTAGGAGAGCATCATTCTCCCCGTGGGAACCTCTGGGGGCTGGTTATGAAGTTGTGTGCACGCCACTGTGCCTGCAAGTCCAGAGCCCCTCCCAGAGGTAGGCAAAGGAAGGCCAAGCTACACTAGTAGCACGGTGGGGGGTGGCCATTGTGGTCACCTGTGGTCACCAAGGCAAGCGCAGCAGGTGCTTCGCCCTAAACCTCGAGGACATCTATATTGTCCCCCCCACTCCTGCCCCTCGAAGTTGTGCTAGGTTGTACGTTGTACGGCTCAGATCCTGTGCCATCATACCTTGACCCCAGGACCCGACTGGGTGCGCACAGGACGAGCTGACTCCCAACCCTAGCTGCCCACCTAGAGCTGTTTGGAATCAAGTCTCCTCCAGAGGGAGGCTCTGGAGCTGCGTGTGGGAGGGTCAAGCTCCCAGCAACGACCCGGGCCCCCAGGCTTTTCCCAGCAGGGCTTAGCCTCCAGAAAGCTCCAGAAGGGAGTCCCACCTGAGCAGGAGTAGGAGTGAGAGTAGTTGGTCATCTGGCCCAGCCGCTCCCCCTAAGCTTAGCAACCAGGAGTCACCTGGGACCTCCGGCTTAGTGACAGAAGCCAGAGGAGCCAGAGATCTGGGCCCTGCCTGGCCTATTAGAAGGCACGGTTTGGCCGGCCCTTCCGGGCTCCATGTGGGAGGACTGCCCTCTATTGGTCCCTGAGCTGGGACCGCAGTCCCCAGGACTGACCTCGCAGCTGAGCAGTCCCACCACCACCCCACACACTGTCCCAAAATCCAGCTTCCAGATGGCTACTCTTGGGGGGGGGGGGGCGGTGACACCAGGCCGAGCAGAGGCAACTGTCCCCTCCCAGAAGACAATCCTGCTTCACACACACACAGGCTTGCCCACACCCTTCCTGCACCCACCACCCCACCCATTCGCCGTCACACTACCTCCTGTCCCTCTCCCACTCACACGCATCCCCGGGCCTCCTGCCCTCGGCCAGCCAAAACCCCGAGCTCGCCCTGCCAGCTTGCCCCCCACACACGTGCTCGCACACTCGAGGTCACACCCGCACCACCATAACGCGGCCCAGGACCAACCCTGTGGTCTCTGGCACCAAGCTCTCTGGAGCTACCTGGCGCTTGTAAACACCTGACTTAACACACACAACCGTGCCTTGCAGCACTGGATCGGGGCCCTGGGTCTCAGAATTTGCAAGCACTTACCCCACAAACTGCTTTCCAATCCCTGCCCATCATTGTTCCCGGCTCCTCCCAGATCTCTCCTGCTCCCTTCAGATAATTAAAGTTAGGCTGTGTGTTTGTATGTATGTGTGATCTTATTTTTTAAACACACACCCCCACACGTACATATGCGTGTATATATACAAACACACACAGCAATTAGATCTATCCGTTCCTGCCATCGTCCCTCTTGCGCGGCGAAACCTCCGCTACGCACATGTCCCCACGTTGCCGCGCGATGAGCCATCGCCTGGCCACGGGCTCCGGATGTCACGCACGCACGCACGCACGCATGCACACCAGCACTTTCACACTTCCACCCACCCCGCAGCTCCCTGGTGCTTCTCCAGGGCCACGACCCACCTCCCACCCACCTTCAGGGAGTCTGAGTGGGCTCCCTTCAGCCGAGCGAGGTACAGGAGGGCTCGGCTTCCACGCCCCCCACGCACACCCCCAGGGGCCGTGTCTCGAGCGGAGCCTGACCGGGGTGGGCCTGGGTATTATTAGGCTGCAGAGACAGCACGGAGGCATATGGTCTCGTACACAAGAAGTAATGTTCATGTTAAATCAGACCTCATGCATAATGCATGGTGCCTGGTCTCACATTATTTTGGGTGTTCGTCAAAATCAGTGTTCTTTCTTGTGAGGAGGGCTCCCGAAGAGAAGGGGGAGAGACGCCGGCTAATTGCACCTGCAGCCCGGACCCGGGGAGCCCGGAGCACCCCGGGAGCGCCCCGCCGGCCCCGCTTTGCCCACCGGCGGGCCTCGGCCCCCATCCCCTCCGTCTTTCCCCACGGAAGGAGGGGCTGGCTGGGGCTGGTAGCAGGCATGAGGCCCCGTGTTATTTTTATTTCTTCTCTCTCGGCTCTCTGTCCCCGGAGGGTTCTGGGGAATAGCAGTGGCTCCGTCGTTCTCACACCCGATTCATTTGCCGTTTTATGAACTCCCCGTTGATTCATCGCCTCCCTAAGTCAATGATTCACTCCTGATGGCTTTTCAGAAATCCTTCTTCAAAGGCTCCAGATTATTCAGCTCTGAACAGGAGGAGACCTGGACCCAGTCGGCTACTGCTCTCCCTGCCTAGGTGGGCAGCTGTCACCATCCTTGGCCGTCCCCTGGGGCCGGCCGCCCTGAGACGAGGGAGTGCTCCCTCCATGCGGAAGCTGCTGGAGTTGACCCCTGCGGCTCGTGGGCAGACCCAGCTCTCCAGGCAGGCCCCCCCCAGCCGCTGTGGGTCACCCGCCTTCTCCCATTGTCATCAAAGTCGCTAGGGAAGCCCTCCGAGTCTTGCGGGAGGGAGGCAGAGAGCAGAATGGTGAAGCACAGGATTTACGGGTCCAGACAGACCTGGGTACAGATCCTGCCTTCACCTCTTCAGCCGTGTGACTTCAGGCCAGCTACTTACCCTTTCTGTGCCTCGGTTCCCTGATATGTTGACAAGGGCAATTCCTACATCATAGAGCTATTCTGAGAATTAAGTGGGATGATGTACATACAGCGCTTGGCATCAGTCGGTGATGAATGAATGAAAGCTGTTTTATTGCGGGGCCTCTGCAGGGCATTGTACGAAAACAAGTGAATGGGAAAGAAGACCAAAATGTAATGAACTTTGACCCCCACCCTGTCCAAGGCATTCTGACCTAATACTTACCAGGCGCTCACTTCGTACTTACTTTCACTGTCTCACATTAATCACTCCTGTTTTGCAGAGGAGCGAACTGGTACCCAGAGAGTTTTAGTGACCTGTCCAAGGCAGCATGACTAGCTGATGATAAAGGCTGGAATAAAACCTATTTCATCTGACACCTGGGTCCATGTTGTATATTTACACTCCCTGCTCGGTCAAATAGCAGCATCCAGTGCTTGGAGCATGTGCCCAAAGCAGAAGAGGTTCCAGAACTCAAGACTGGGCCAGAGAGAGAGAAGCTTGGGGAAGAAGGGTTGTTGGAGCTTGTGGACTAGGACCTGCTCCCCTCTCTGCCACCTTGTCATCGGGTAAATTCCATGAGGCTCAAGGAAGTTGGATGCCTCGCCTGGGATCACCCAAGAGGTCAGGAAGTCCTCCCCATGCATGCATTCAGGGAGCTGCATACTGACCAACCTCACAGAGCAGCAAAGAAGGTGAGCCCTGGTGTCTGCCCAGGCTTTCATTCTGCCTGCACCACCTGCTACCCATGGGACTCTTCAGACAAGTTACTTACGCTCTCCATACCTCAGTTTCCTCATCTATCGAAAGAAAATGATAGTACCCGTGCCTGGCAGGACTGCTGAGAAATTATATACGTAAACACTTAAAACAGTGCCTGACATGTTGTAAGTACACATTAAATGTCAGCTATAAAATTAATTTTATTTTTTAATTAATTTTATATATACAATATATATTATGATTGCTGGGCTGAATCAGTGTAGAGAAATCATGCCTAGTGCCTTCCCCTCACCCCCAGAATTATTGCTCTTTGGTCTCAAACCACTCTGGAAAGACAGGTTCAAGCTCTCCAAGCCCACTCCACAGATGAGGAAATAGAGACCCAAGGATGTCGGGACCTGCCCAAAAAGACCCAGAAAAATAGTAGCAGGTGCGGTCTCCCAACTTATCCCCTACTTCTGCCACTTTGTGGCAACCCCACATCCCCAAGGATGTGCACTGAACCTCTTCTAAGGCTCTGTGTAGGATCTGGAGGGATAGCACCCACACGGCCAGAGAAAACCTCATAGATGGTGGTACTGTTAATCAAGCTAGGTCATGAAGAATGAATAGGGGTTCATATTGGGCCTCCCTGCTCAGGGCCTGATCCCGAGGAGGCAAAAGCACTCAGCCCCAGTGCCCTCAAGACCCCACTCATTGCCCCCTTCCTAAACCTTCATGCTTCTTGCTGCCCTGCCCAGGACCCTTCTACCAATGGGCTTCCACATCCTCCCCTGATCCCAGCACAGAAGACTTAACTCAGGATTAAGGCCCCTAGACCCTGTGGAGCACCGACCATGAGACTAAGTCTGACTATAGATTCCTTCAGACCCCAACTCCCGGCTCCAGTGCCTGGAACCTACCCAGAGGTTAACCACCAAACTATGCTACAGGGCATTCTAACATCAAAGGTGAGGCCTAGGTACCTGAGTCCAGGTACTCCACTGTCTGTCTTTGGTATGACCCAAGTTGGGTCATCCCTGAAGTTCAATATAAGAAGTGGGCATTCCCTTAGGGACTCCTGGGTGGCTCAGTGGTTTGGTGCCTGCCTTCAGCCCAGGGCATGGTCCTGGAGTCCCAGGATCAAGTCCCGTGTCGGGCTCCCTGCATGGAGCCTGCTTCTCCCTGTGCCTGTGTCTCTGCCTGTGTGTGTGTGTGTGTGTGTGTGTGTGTGTATCTCATGAATAAATAAATAAAATCTTAAAAAAAAAGTGGGCATTCCCTCATTTATCCTTCCATCCATCCATTCATCCATCTTACATCCATCCAGTAGCTCATTCATTCATCAACCCACCCATCCACTCATCCATTCATCCATGCAACCCTCAACCACTTCTTCAACCACCCACTATCCATCCAATCATCCAATTTAACAATCAGGCCCTATGTTGAGCACTGGAAACACAGAGATAAATCAGACCAGTCCCCCCGTGCTAAAAGCACTCCTGGATTAGCTTCTTCCCCTCCCTACCTCTCTCAGTCATGTAGGGTGGGCTTGTGAGGGCCCAAGTGAGATCATTGTTTGGGAGGAAACAATGAAATCTATTGTTACATCTATGCATCTTGTGTGTCAGAGCACTGGGAGCCTCCATGCCCCATTCATTTCTTCAGGGCCCCACAGAAGATGCAGTCAGGAAGGCTTCGGCATGGCCCTGGGATTCCGCTTAGCTCTGATTTCTCAGTCCAGGGGTGCCAAGTGCAGACCTGAATTAGAAGTAGAGGACAGGATGGCGCTTAGGAACATAACTCTGCCAAGGCCAAAGATCGCCACTGGGACTCAGTTTTTCTACCAGAAATGGCAGCAGCATCTCAGCACCAAGGCAACATGGAGAGATGTTCTGGTTCCAGGCCTGTCACCATCTAGCTGTGTGACCTTAAGTCAGTCCCTGCCATTCCCCAGACCTCAATTTCACCACCAGTGTAGTGTGAGTGGTGGTCCAAGGGTCCTCTCAGCTCGGAGGTGGCCCCTCTCAATTCTTGCTTCCCTTCTAGCTTGGGTGGGCCTGCCCCTCTGACAATGGGGCCTCTCTGACCGGCCCACACATGAGGAGGGGTAGGAGATGACGTGGTTGGTGTCCACAGCCTGAAGTCCTCTGACTATTCAACACCCGCCACCCCCCCAGGCACAAACAACCATCAGTCGCCTCCCCCTCCGCTCCCCAGAATCTGGGCACAGCTGGGGCTTGCTATGCCCTGGCCACCCCATGAATCACCCCTCTATGGTCCTGCGGGGGAGTGGTCCAGGGAGCATCCTACGCCCCCCATGGGGTGAGGGCCAGAATCACAGCCCTCAAGTAGGCAGTGTCCACAGGAACAATGGGGGCCTGTGGCTCACAGCAGGAATGCAGCCATTGTCCTGCCCTGGCCCCCAACCCCAAGGCCTCAGGTCCCCAGGCCGGGCAGGCTGGCGTGGGTCGGTGCGTCAGGCACTCCTGTGCCAGGGTCAGGACACATGGCCTGCCGGTTCCCCTCTCTGGGCAGGCGGGTGGGTGGGCCAAGGGGCCAGACCCCATCTCCACACCCAGCTTCACAAAGGACCCCGTGCACAGGGTGAAGAGAAGCAAGACAGGACCCCGAGAAGTCAAGCCAGCCTCCAGCCCACCCAACCCCGGGGGCACTTGGAGCAGACTCAGAGAAGGGGCCTCACGGCTCTGAGTCCCGAGCTATACATCACAGTGGGGAGGGGGACCACATTAGAATAATGCGGGATTCGAGTGGGGTTGCTATAGCGACGTATTAGGGCAATACATCTAGGGAGCCCCAGCCCCTTGGTGATGTATGACTCTGCTTAGCTGAGGGGAGCAGGGGGAGGGGATCTATCCTGCCCCTCTAAGGGGAGCGCAGACACCAAACATTGGCTTCACTGGGGGAGAACATCTGCCTTGGACTCCAAAAATAGGCTCCTCAGAATCCTGTCAAGACTGAGAGAGATGCTCCGCCAACCCAACCTCCAACAACCCCACCTTCATCCATGCTCTACTTGGCTTGGGCCTCAAATCTCGGCCCCACTGTGCCCCGTGCCAACCGTAGCCCCAGCCTCCACCCCGGCCCCTCCAAGCTCTGTCCTTTCTGCTTCAGCGCCAAGGGCTACTCCCATACTATCTCCTCAGCACCCGATGGGGTTCACAGAACTGTACTGGGAGGGGGGAGGTGGAGAAGGGGGGCATCAAAGGGAACAGAGGACAAGGAGGTGGAGATGTCCAGAAATGCTCCCCAGCCTGACCACTCAAAATTGCCAATTTGGGCCACCTGGTGGCTCAGCCAGTTAAGTGCCTTCGGCTCAGGTCATGATCCTGGGGTCCTGGGATGGAGCCCCACATCGGGCTCCCTGCTCCGTGGGGAGTCTGCGTCTTCCTCTGCCTCTGCCCGGCCTCCGGGCTTGTGCTGTCTGTCTGTCTTTCTCTCTTGTTCACTCTCTCAAATAAATAAATAGGGCAGCCCAGGTGGCTCAGCGGTTTAGCCTGGGGTGTGATCCTGTAGTCCTGGAGACCAGGGATCAAGTCCCACGTCGGGCTCCCTGCATGGAGCCTGCTTCTCCCTCTGCCTGTGTCTCTGCCTCTCTCTGTGTGTCTCTCATGAATAAATAAATTAAATCTTTTTAAAAATTAAATAAATAAATAAAATATTTTTAAAATGCTGTTAATTTAAGGGATGCCTAGAGAATGAGTCTGAGGGCACACATGCTGTCCCCTTCTCACCCACAGCCTCCCCGTGTCAGTATCTGGGCACCCACCCCCATCTAATCCCAGGTCTGGAAATCTCACTTCCCTCCACATAGCACCAGGGCCACCGAGGGCGTGCAGCGGGAGACTAGCCCTAGAGAATACAGTCTATGGGGCTCCCCACAAAGGAGAGCACGTTTAAAAAATCTTTGAGCAATGTGTGTGATGTTATTTTGCCAAAGTCAGGCCATGGGCTCCCTTTCAAACTGTTCTATCAAGCATTTGTACTGGCTTGCCCCAGCTCAGAGGCCCGGGCCCTCAACCCCTTGGAGACCTCAGGGAAAGATTCTCCTGACATAGCCCCCTCTGCTGCATCCACCTGAGCATCTTGGTAGGGAAAAGGGCAACAGATAACCCCAGTTAAGAATCAGAGGTGTGGGACGCCTGGGTGGCTCAGCAGTTGAGCACCTGCCTTTGGCTTGGGGTGTGGTCCCGGTCAGGGGATCGAGTCCCATGTCAGGCTCCCTGCAGGGAAGGGAGCCTCTGCCTGTGTCTCTGCCTCTCTCTGTGTATCTCTCATGAATAAAAAATAATAATAAATAAGTAAAAATTAAAAAAAAAATTACACAACCCAAAAGAAGTCTTCCTTTTTCCTTTTGAAAGTGACACCCTGGCCCTGTGCCAGAGAGGAGGATGTGGCTCCAGCAGGAGGTGGAAGATACTGACCTGAGAATTCACCCCTTCTCCCAGCAGATGACATAAGTATTAGGATAAGCCAGGGTAGGAGGCATTGCCCTCTCCATGGGCACACCTTGTCCACCTTGCCCATGAACACACGTGCATAGGCACACATGCTTGCACACTCTGGCCCTACTCTGATGCTGTCCCCACAACAGAAGAAACCAGGTCCATCCTTGATTGGAAAGATCCCATGAAGGGTGTTTCTTCTTCTCTCACTGTCCTTCATCCTCTGGGTGCCTCCTTGCTCACACTCGCACAGATGGACATGCTCGCGTACAATACACACACACCCACTCACACACGAGTAGAGCAAAGAGAACGGGAAGAGAGAGACTCAAAGAAGGTAAGTGAAGACAGAGTGTGTGTGCCCAGAGGGCAGTGCCTGGGGCGGGGGTGGCAGGGTGCCCAGGGCACTGAGTGGGCAGATCTTCATGGCTTCCTCTCTTCCCTAGCCAGCGACCAAAGGTCAGCCCAGGCAGCTCAGCCACGTGCAGTCCATCCACCCCCATCGAGTCATGTGAGACCAGGACCAAATCTTCATCAACATGCCATTGTCCTACAGAGCCCAGCCTTGGGCTGAACCGGACCAGCCCCCTCTGGCCCAAGACTAGTCAGTGCCCTTCCAGAACCTAAGGTCTCTACCTGAAGGGACCATCGGAGGAGGGTCTTTCAGCCCCCACCTTGAGGACAAGCTGGGTGATGCTTCCCAGGATCCTATCCCTCTTTGGGATTTTCCATCCCCTTCTGAGAAATGGGAAGAAGCTGGCTTTCCATTTGCACTGAGAGTGCCTGGGTGGGAATCACGAGTAGTGGGGAGCAAGGACATGCTGTCTCAAGTTCCCTCCGAGGGGCACATACACCATCCCATGTCACCCCTCCCTGCCCGTTCCCCCAAATGCTCTGGAAGGGAAAGAGAGTGAAGCAGAGAGGCCTGAAGAGTTGCCCTGAAGGTCATCTTGCACGTCAGCACTAGGAGGGGCCCCAGAGCCCCTTGCGCCCTGGCTCCCGGCCTGGACCACAACACAGGCCCCATTGACTCCTGGGCACCCTTTTTCCCAAGATGCACGCAAAGCTGTGGGCTTGTGGTTCCTGCCCACGGGCCCCTGGGCCCACAAGGCTCCATGGAGCCTGGCCCCACAGGACCCACCCAGGGAAAGAGGCCAGAGCTGGCGGGCTGGCTGGCCGTGGGTGGACGCAGCTCCCAAAGGGCCAGCCTCCTTCCGAAGAAGGAAGGGACTGACACAAGAATCTCTTGGATCTGGGCTGAAGGCCCTCATGGCCAACATCCAGAACCCGTCCTACCCACCCTGGAGTGGAGCCAAAGATACTGGGGACCTGGCTAGGGCAGGTTCTTCACCAGCACCTGTACCCACCCCTTATTCCTTGCAAAACTGGGTAACCCCAGGCCCCACCATGGAGACCAAACCTGGGGCAAAGCTGCCCTGGCCCACCCTCTGTCTCCTAGAAGGGGAGTCCGGGAAAGGAAAGACGGTATGTCTGGGGGAGGGGGACTGGAGGAAAGCTGGGGCCAGGAAGGGGAGGGCTGTCCCAGCAGGATGACAGAGAGGTGATTAAACCCACAGAGAAGATTGATAAGGGAGCTGAACAGCTGCAGCTCTGCAAGGTGGGCTGGGGACAAATCTCATCTTGTCCTGGCAGTATTCAGAGCGGGGGGGGGGGGGGGGGGGGGCTGGGCCAGCCCAGATGAGCTCATGACCTCCACGAGCTCCCAGGGCAGGGATGGGGGGTGGGGGGGCTGCTCCCACCTCTTCCCCTCAAGGCCTCTGAGGGCGGCTTCCAGAATCCAGCCCCCATTCCTGTCACCCCAGAGCTCCCTCCCCACCTGCCCCCCCAGCGCACCTGGGCAGCATGCCCCTTCTCACCGGTGCCCCCTTCACCCACAGCATCTCTGCCACAGCTCTCACTCTCGTTATTATTAGATGTGATTTACAGCGGAAACGCTGAGTCAGACAAACCAAGGCTCCCCAGACAGAAGCAGTGGCAGAGGAGAGTCCAGGGCAGGCGGCCCCCTCTGGACACCGTCCTCAGGAGACAGGGAGGAGGGCGGGCTCATCTCCCCCGTTTCTCCTGTCCACTCCAGGCCCAAGATCCTCACCCAGGTCTCTTGGACACCCAGACCCCCTTTTCCGACGCCCACCCGGCCTCCTGGCCGAATCCTGCTGGCCCAGATCTGCCTTGGCAAGTCTGAGAGAACAGCCCAGGGATCCCAAAGTCTCCAAGTCCGGGTGGCTCCCCTGAGCCGTTTCCTCAAACCAGGGCTCGTGTTCGGAAGGCGGCCCTGATTCCCAGGGATGCAGACAGGCAGGAAAAGTGCACTGCTGGGGTCCCAGCCCCCCACTCTGCAAGCAGCGAACACGGCACAGTGCGTTCACGTGGGCGTCCAAAGGCACCAGGATGCGTGGGGAGCACACGCTCCTGCTTCCACCTTGCTCAGAAGAGCTCAGTGGGCAGGTCCATCTTCACTCCCTGGGTCTCTGACTCCCTGGCAGGGAGGAACTGGGCATTGTTGCCAAAAATAAACGTTCCCTCTCCTGCTCCCTGGCTCTCAGCTCCCGCTCATTAGGATGCGTGGCGTTTGGCTGCGGTCCCACACCTTGCAGCTCATTATAAATATGCAGTCGCTGCTGGCGCTACCCCAATCATCTCTGCAATCAGAGCTTTTAATTAGGTTAATTAAATTGTATCAAATCTCGCAGGGACGCAGTTCACTGATGCTGATGAGGCAGCCAAAACAGACCCCAGCTCCTCCGCTAATGAAGGCCGCTGCCTGCCTGCGCAGTGAGGGAGCCCGAGCGCATAATAAACGGGCGCGTCCTCTGGGAGGAGCTGCTGCCCAGGCCCGGCTCTGGGGACCTGGCAGGGGGTCCGCATCAAGCCCACCAGGCTCCAGCTGCAGCACAGATTCCCACCCCGGGGACCACCCCATTCACTGGAGAACTAAACCCGGGGCAGCTTGGGAGCCCGGGCAGGTGGGCAGTGTCGGGGCCCTGAGCACCTGCCACTTGCACGCGGGAAACCGGGTGTGCCCCCCAAGATCCACTGATTTCATCTGAGGTTCCCTCCCTACTTCTCTCCCAGAATGGCCTGACAAGGCCAGGACTCCATCGCCTAAACACACACACACACAGCCCTGTCACTGCCCCTCTCAATTGTCTTATTAGCTAGAGAGGCCAGGCTGGGACTGGAAAGCTCACCCAGCCATTGCTGGCCTGGTCTCCATCTGCCATGGAGGCCATCTGCCCCCCGTCGGGGGCAGGCGGGGAGCAGTTCATAATGCTACCAGCCAGTAACGGGGGTGGGGGCGCGGCCCCCTAGTCTCCATGTGCCAGATGGATCCTGCAGCTTCCCACCTACCACTCCACCTAAAGAGCCCTCTCTGAGGGAGGGACTTGTCCTCGACCTCCTGGGATCAAATTAGCTAGAGATGGGAGGCAGCGTCCCTCCCCAGCCCCTGCAGATCCGGAGCCGACAGGCCCAGTCCCTTGGCGATACCGTTGGCTGCTGGAGACCACAGGCTCCAGAGCCAGAGGGCCTTGCAAAGGCTCTCCCCTGCCTTAGAGCAGGAAGGCAAATGCTGCTACCTCCAAAGGGGCTGTCCCCAACCCTCCACTTGCCCTAGCTCCGACCCCTCTTAACCCGTCACTGGTCTCTGCGGCCGAGCAGCTGAGGAGAGAGGATGGGGAAATTTCCAGTGCTCTCGGGACATGTTGTTTCTGCTGTAAACGCTGGGTTTTTTTTTTTTTTTTTTTTTTTTTTTTTTTTGGTTTGGAAAGGTTTTTTTGGTTTTTTTTTTTTTCCACTCAGTAATGTAAAAACATGAAACCTGAAACCAACCCCCCACATTTGTCACCTCAAAAGAGAAGCCTTTGGGGTAACTGAGAGAAAGCTGTAAATGAGTCAGGCTGATTCAGGGCGGGGGGGGGGGGGGGGGGCCTGCCCAGCTGCCTCCTGGGGCACCACAATTTCATTAACACTTATGATCTGAGCACGGCCATCAGGTGACAGACAGCAGAAGGAAAGGAAAGGGAAGGGAAAGGAAGGGAAGGGAAGGGAAGGAAAGGGAAGGAAAGGAAGGGAAAGGGAAAGGGAAGGGAAGGAAAGGGAAGGGAAGGGAAAGGAAAGGGAAAGGAAAGGGAAAGGGAAGGAAAGGAAAGGGAAAGGAAAGGAAAGGGCTTCCTTCCCACCCTTAACCCCAAACACAGCAGCTCCCAGATAAACTACTCTTGTCTAGAAATAGCTAGGTCCCGGGCTCTCTTCCGGCCCAAGGTCTACCACCACCAAAAAAAGGGGGCTCAGGACTGTACCTCAGTCCCAGCACCAAGCACCCTGTTCCTCTGACACGAGAGAGGACACAGCTCTTGTCATTATCAGGGTTAACAAGTGAAGCAGACGAGACTGGACAGAGACAACTAGGTGAACTTTGGTTATGAGAGATACAGAACCTTCCACATGGAATGATGATGGGTCCGGCGATGAGGAACACGGGAGATTCCATACAGGGAGTCTGCAGAGGCAGGAGAGAGTTTTTCCTTTCCTCTCTCCGACTAGAGCAGTTTAGGAAAGAACAAGCAGAAGCATGACCCGGGCAGCCTCTTGAGCTTCCAAACTCTAAGGGGTGGACTTGGGAAAACCAGCTCTGCCTTTCCGGGTTTCGTAGCTTCTCTCCAATCCTTCCCTGCACTTTCTGCTGAGACAGACCCACCGAGCTGGGTGAGGGCCCCTCCAGCAGGGAGGCCCGATGACCAGCCCCCCACAAGACAGCCTGCACCCCTGACCCCAGGAGGCAGCCGCCCGAACCCAAGAAACCTGCAGGCTCAGCCCTGACAGTATTCTGGGTCCACCCCCAATTCCTCCACTCACGGGGGCTTTGGGCCAAGACTCCCACCCAAGCTTTGGCCCACCCTTGCCCAACACCCTGTGCACGAGGCTGTGAACGGACGCGCTGGGAGAGCTTGAGGAAGGAGGCCAGCACCGCACACCCACTTGCCTCACTGGTTCAAGTCCCAACAGGCCCTGGCCTCACCGGCCTCCACAGGCAGGCAGAGCAAGTCTGCGTCTGCTGGCTGCCTTCCCTGCTGGAGGACGTGCAGCTCTAATTGTTCACCGCCCCACAGCCAGCAGCAGGGGAGAGACAGCGAGCTACACACAAACCCCCACAACCACACGTGGGGAGACCCCTCCTATTTCCCCGGTGGAACCCCCCTCGATGTGGGACTCAACGACAAGCTTCCTCCATAGGCCTCACTAGAAATACGAGGGGAAAGCCCTTTCCTGCCCCATCCTTGTCTTGGGGACACATTAATCTCAAAGTAAGGGAGCAGGGGTAGAGAAAATCTTTTTCCCAAGAGCTCTCCCCTATGGCATTAAATCCAGTAAATAAATACACACTAAGCACCTATGGAGTATAGATTGCTTCCAGGAGAAGCAAAGAGTGCTGAGAGTAGACACCCGCACCCAGAGAAACAACCCCAGTGAAGGGGCAGCAGCTCCACCTACTGGGCCTTTTCCTACCCTGTTGCCAGGCAGCAGTTCCCTCCGGAGTCAAAAAAAAGATTTAATCTGAGAATAAAGCTAGGGCTTGACACTCTCCTGCTTGAGTCAGAAGGGCTCTAAGAAGCGGCAATGGAATGGAACCAAGGCAGGATAGTGGGGTTCTCTTCTGGGGAGACCTGGGTGTTCCACATCAGCTACTGGAGCTGACGCCTTGGAGACCTCATTTGCACAAGAGACCTGAACCACACAAGGTCTGACTCACAGAAATGCTTTCCACCTCCGTAGGCTGCCCACATTCCCCTCGGCACAGCCAGAGCAGGCTGCCACCAAGAGCCCAAACCACTGGTTGGGCCTGGAGGCGTGGATCCTAAGGAAACAACAGTCTCTCCCCTTCCCAAGCAAGGGGCCAGGAGTCAGCCATCCCACTGAGCACCAAAGCATAAAGTCCTGGCCTGTTCTCAGGACTCATGAGGCTGGAGCATCTGTCTTGGGTTAATCACAAGGGGCAGCCAAGCTCTCCTTGGGCCTCAGAAACAGCCCTCGGTATAACAGCAATTCAGGACACTTAGCTTTATCCTGTATAATTCTCTCCCTCCAAACTGGCACTTACGGCACTCCAAGAGGATGGACTTTCCTGCTCCATTTGGCCCACACACACACCTCTTCACGCATGGCTGTGTACCTATAGAACATGCGAGGACCTTGCGTGTAACCTCTGGGCGTGAAACCCTGGTGGCGTGTTCATGTACCAGGTCTACAGGTGTGCATGCACCTGTGTTTATAAGACCTCAATAATGCTTCAAGAGAACGCATTAGATATACTCCTCACCTCCCACCCAGTAAGGACAAGAGACGGAGTCAGAGCAGCAGTACCAAGTTGCTCTGTGCTAGGAACAGACTGCTGCTCAGTGTACCCACTCCTCTGTCCAATACCCATGGGATAAATCCCTTCCTTGACTCAGGACTCAAGTCCCCAGACCCCCGTGTCATAAGACCATTAATATTCACTTAGCTCACCACCTCCCCAAGAGGAAGTTCACACACAGACTGGGAAGCACATCCCTTCTTAGGACAAAAGCTGCTAACTTCTATTACTTGTCCCTTCTTCCTATTTTCTAGGGCTCCCAGATCTAAATCCCACTGGGTACACCCCGAGGAAACAGGCTTTCATTTTAGGTTTTGTGCAGGAGCCTAGCAGTCATAGGAACTTATTAAGTTTTAATGATGATTTTTTTTTTTTTTTTTTTTTTTTTTTTTACTCTTTAAAATCCAGGCACAGCTGTTCCCCCTCCAGGGGGTGAGGTGTAAGCAAGCCTCCCAGAACCTGCTCCTCCCATATTTGCTCCAAGCATGCTCAGTCCTGTCTTGACTGCCTCAGCCTCCCACCCTTATAAGGGCAGGGAAGGGTGAGACTCTGGGAAGAAAGGTGCTGCACATGCCCTGGAGACTCTATCTCCAGGGCAAAGGCCTGTACCAAGCCATTTATAGCCTTGGAATCATGAGTTGGCCAGAAGAGCAGAGGGCAGGAACAGAGAGCCAGATCTGTCTGATTTCAGCTTCATCAATAAGGAGGTACCACCACTGTGGGTTCCTAGCTCCAAGAGTTTCTATCTGAGCTATAAAAAGAGAAAAAAATTCCTCCTTAGCTAATTTATGAAGCCATCTGAATTGAATATCCAATGAACACAGAAGGAAGGATGGTAAAATCAGTCTAGATAAAACATGCAAACAATAAAAATATATTTTAATTTTTACTATGAACGTACATTACTTTTTAAAAAATTAGCGACATAGCAAAATCCAAGGGCTAATTTAAGTAGAAAAGATATAAAATTGTTTGCTATAATTACAACTACAAAACAAAAACATAAGCAAAAACCAGCACGTACCTTTAGAGAATGGAGGAGATAAATGACAATGTTCACAATAATGTTCACCTCCAACACCCTAGCTCCTAGCACTCTTAAGTACTTGGTGTACTTCAGTAAGTACTGGGATTAGAGATGAATTCATTTTTTTCCCCAAATTCGCCGTAATGAGATTATATAGCTTTCATTGTGGAAAAAAAAAAACATACAAAAAGACTGATTTCACACCCCAAAAACAGTATAACAGAGGAAGGGGCTTTAATGTTGTTCACAAAAAGGTATCAAAAGTCAGACAGATCTATAATAAATTAAGTTTACAAATGGGAAAAACCATGTTGTTCAGAGTAATGGAATGTGCAGTGACGGGGCGGGGGGGATTCTCTTCCGTGTGGAATGACAGAGCTTATCTATACCACTTCAACGTTTTCGACGACTCTGAAATTTGTAAATAGCTGGGGAGTTCACTGTTTGTTTCTTCACCTTCACCTTCTGAGTTTTATCCTATAAAAGAGTAAAAAGGTTACCGGTAAATAGTAGGAGAGTGGTCATAAACTACTTATTAGCCCTAATTCAGCCCTTCTCAAAGAGCAGGAGACACACTACAGTATCCCCAGATGCAATGAATCATCTTCTCCCCTGGGAATCCATAAGGCTACCACCAGTGTGTAGAAGTTCTTGGAAAAACTGAGAGGTACTCAAATCATTTTTTTTTTTTTTTTTTGGTAGGGCACATCCTCACACGGAAGCCTAGTTGAGAAAGGCAGAGCTGAGTGATCTGGAAAACTGAAAGATCTGACATTTAGAGGAACCATAAGAATATGAACGGGACATCGTATAATCCTTAGCTGTGCTATTTAACTACACAATGTTATCTATTTTTAAACACCCATGAGTGACATGCGCTGTTTTTTTAACCTGTTTAGACGTTACACATAGCTGCTCCTAAGCTATAAAGTTCATATGCAACCCGATCCTACCCTCTGCTGTTCCAAAGCACTGACTAATAAGCCCCTTATTACCCTTCTTAATCAAGGAACATTTCAACACTGTCAGAGTAACAGACACTGGCTCAAACCACTGCCCCTGAGGAGCAGACATTTTCACTGGGGTTGATTTACACACAGCTGAAATTGTTTCAGCTAAGACCTTTACAAGGGGTGGGGGGTTGGGGGGGAAGGGCCTAAGGCTCTCCTCACCAGAAGATCTTTGCGCGTTTGAATTTTCTGTGCAATAACAAACAATTTCTTCTCACGTTCAATCCGCTGTGTCAGGCAGTTATACTGCTTTTGCCTTTCTTTAGCTATTCGCTGCGGAAGAAACACACACACATTTTCAATAAAATTAACAAGATAAAAATGAATAAACTGCTTTTTTTTTAATTTTTTTTTAATTTTTATTTATTTATGATAGTCACAGAGAGAGAGAGAGAGAGAGAGAGAGGCAGAGACACAGGCAGAGGGAGAAGCAGGCTCCATGCACCGGAACCCGACGTGGGATTCGATACTGGGTCTCCAGGATCGCGCCCTGGGCCAAAGGCAGGCGCCAAACCGCTGCGCCACCCAGGGATCCCCAATAAACTGCTTTTTAATCCACTTAAGACCAGATGCATAAATGGTTTCATCAACTCCCTTTTTACTCAGAATCAAGACAACAAGGGACTATAAAATTGTCCATTTTAGAACACCACATTCTAGGGCTAAACAGAACCCTGGAGACTTGCCCAGGGACATGTGTTTCACCTGGAACAGAGTCAGGACTGTCCTGCGAGTCTCACAGATCCCAGGAATCTTTCCACTACTACACTAAGCCGTTCAACCTCTGTGTGAGCATCCCGGTTACCTAAGGCAATGCAAGAATGAGCCAGTCCTGGAAACCCTAAACAAAGTGAACAGAGGACAGAAAGGCCACTGGGCAGTGTACTGGTGCCTGAGAACCAGAGAGGACTTTTTGGCAGAAGTTGACGTGAGAATTCTCACTGCTGAATACCCCTTATAGGCCAGAGGTCTTTAAATTTGGAGGAATCATATATAAACCCCTGAGAAACTGATGAAAGCTTTGGATTTTTTTTTGGGGGGGGGGATTTTCATGACATAAACATGTATGTGTTTGTACAAATCTGCACAAACGTATACATCTATTTACACAAAATGTGAGTGCGGAAAGAGTGTTCAGACTTCCTTTTTTAGATTTTTTTTTAATTTTTTATTTATTACAATAGTCAGAGAGAGAGAGAGAGAGAGAGAGAGAGAGAGAGAGAGAGAGAGGCAGAGACACAGGCAGAGGGAGAAGCAGGCTCCATGCACCGGGAGCCCGACGTGGGACTCGATCCCGGGTCTCCAGGATCGCGCCCTGGGCCAAAGACAGGCGCCAAACCGCTGCGCCACCCAGGGATCCCCACAGACTTCCTTTATAAAAGCCCATCCCCAGACTGCCCATCCCTCCAAGTTACAGGTTTAAAATTCCCTTGCAATCCACCCACCAGCAGTTTTAATGAAAATATTTTTGCTCTCAACAAAACAACTAAAAGAAACAATACCACTCGACAAAAATGGCAAGCTCCGAACCTTCCCAACTTCTCAAGAGGCGTGCTGGTGAACTATTCTGTTTGGAGCACTAATCTCTTTAGGGACTACCACAACACTTGAGACGTGTTAGTGACACAGCTAATTGAAAATACAACTAATTGACAAACAGGGTTATCACGAGAACACTAGTCAGCCGGCTCCTTAGCTGGAAGTGTTATCTACAAGAGGGGACTATTACTGGGCTTCAGATTTAAACAATTCACCAATTCTAGCACAGTCTCACAGCAGTGGTTTCAGACAGCTTTTGTTTTCACTTTATTACACAGACTGTCAAATTTATGGGATTACCCAATATAGTCAAACTAATTAGGAGTATTTATATTACTACAGCAAGTTTAGCTGCCTCTGAGCTAGAGAAACTGCTGTGAAATTAAACATTGGAAGCAAAGCTGATGCGGTGTAAATGATTCAAATCAAAACAGAACAGCTGTCTGCTTGAAACACATTGACAGCATTTTTTTAAATGAATCAGTCAGAAGTGAGAGTTCAACTCCAGAAGGCTTTGAGAAAAAGCATGTCTTCTGCACAAACCCAGTTCCAGCAATGGAAAGCACAATAAGGAAAAATAATATAAAATTTTGGTTACAAATGCATAATATGTAAAGGCTTTCTGAGATGTATATTTGCCGCTAAAGGTTCAGTATCAGAGTGTATCAAATCCCTAAATCTTCAGTGTCCCATCCTCTCTCTGCATCAGTCACAAGCCTTAAAAGCTCAAAGCCCAGAGAGGTGGGATTCAAGTGCCAAACTAAAAGCCAGACCTAAGTTGCCAGCCACTTGGCTCCAAGTCCCCCAACGTTAAAAACCAAGGAACCTTCCTCCGCTCCCATCGCCATCATCAAATCTTCCTTCCACTCTTCTAATGGAACTTCATGAGTTTTCCTCAAATAATTGTAATAAATATAATGGGGGAAAAAAGAGAAGGGGGCACCTGGGTGGCTCAGTGGTTGGGTGCCTGCTTTTGGCTCAGGTCGGGATCCCAGGGTCCTGGGATCGAGTCCCACATCAGGCTCCCTGCATGGAGTCTGCTTCTCCCTCTGTCTGGGTCTCTGCCTCTGTCTCTCTCATGAATAAATAAATAAAATATTAAAACACACACACACACCCCTAGATTCTCCTAAGCAAAGACCCAAAAAAACAACGGAAAAAATTACCTTCAGTCGAATCTGCTGGGTAACCCCCTTCACCTTCTCCTTCTGCAAGGTCTCTATTGTGGGTCTGTTAAAGACTCTGTCAACTAGTTCCGGGGCTGTTCGCAGGTGAGTGGCAATATCAAACTGCTCAACTGAAAGTCAAGACAATTCTTAAGGTACCATCTGACACCAAAAACAGGCCAACATGCTAAACTGTCTCAGAAACCCTCAAACGTTTCATACCTTCCTTTTTGGTGTCAAAAAAAAACGTATGCTTATTCTTTTGCTTCCCCTGGAAATCCAGCAGATGGAGCTCTGATTTTAGTCTTTCAATTTTCTAGAATACAGAACATGATCTCATCTTATATTAGGTTCTTCCAGGGGATCAGACATGAATGTGCATAAGTTTAAACCATTTCACATCATAATCACAAGCCATCAAAAACTGTGCTTCCTTCTTTTAAAGGAAAAGACAACTACAATTTACCAGGCACCAACCACATGTCAGGTACTGGGCTACACGTTCCAAATACTCATTTAACATTCCTATGAAATAGAAATGAGGAACCAATTTTTCAAGAAGATTAATGTGTCCATAATCACGGGGCTAATAAATGGCAGAGCCAGAATTCAAAACTAAGTCTGTCTCATTTCCATTCCACCATACTGTCCATACTTCTAAATCATCATCATCATCAACAAAGTGCTTTAAGGCTGTAAATGCCAGAAAAACGTAACTTCTAATTCAAGATCAATGAATTTATATTTCATTCTTTAAACAACAAAAACACAACAGAACAAAGGGTTTCAGTTGTTACCTTAACTTCCGCAACCCTTTTCATTTCTATGTATTTGACATCCTGGGTTCTCATCAGTTTCAGCTGTTCTGGAGTTACTTCTTCCTTAGTCTCCTTAATAACGTGAACTCCGTCCTAAAACCCAAATTTAAAACATATATTTCCTATTAGATTAAAATCATGACTAAACCATTCACATAGCTCATGACTGAAACAAAGACGACGGACTGCCATACAGCAGTCCAATGCACCTAAGCCCCTGAGATGCATGTTGAGTTTGGCACCCAGTCATCCATTCTCATCCACTAAGGACAGCTCCAGGCATAAGACAACTCACATTCCGGAGCAGAAATGCATGCTATTCATGAAGGGGCAGTTTGCCTTGGATACTGACCAAGAGCACCTGGACCAACTAGAGAAGGGCTAAATAAAAGCCGAAGATCTTTCCTTTCCATCTCTCCCCCCCCCACCCCCATCCTTCTTTTCTTTATTTAGGTGGAGCTCAGAATACCAACTGATCCATCAGGCACCCACCTGGAGTTTAACTCGAGTCATTTTATAGTAGAATTCATCTGGATTTTTTTCAAGAGCCTTCTTCCGGAGAGCTCTGAGGTAGTCTTGCTTTTTCCGGTAGTCACTAAAAGGCAGGTTAAGTGAGGTTCACAGCAAAACAAAAAAAACAAAAACCAACCACCCACAATGAGCAAATCTTAAAAGCATCTAAAGTTTACACAAAATGAAATCCCAAAAAGCCAAAGCAATGATTACATGTGATTCAGACTCCACCATCACTGATGTTGAGCTCCTGTCTAGGTAGGCTCCTCTCCTATCCCAAAATTCATCTGTAATTAACTGTCCCCATATCCCATGTGTTACTGCCATTTACCTCATTACAGAGAACCACCAAACAAAACACACGTTAAACTTCATTAGGCAAGGTTCTGAAGCAAGCTTGGGCACCAGATGACCAAGTAAGATTCGGAAACTATACAGCGCAGTATAGCCTACTGACTAGAACGGTGGACTCTGGAGCCAGACTATCTGCATGAACACCCCAACTCCACCACTTTGGGCTAAGTAATCCTGAATAAATTAGTTAACCAATCTGTATTACAATTTAATCTGAAAAAAAAAAAAAAAAACAATTTAATCTGTAAAATGGGTGTGATAATAACAGTGTCCCAGAACACTGTTGGGAGGAATACATAAGTGCAAAAACTGCAAGTCTCCTAGAACTCTGCCTGGGCCAATAATAGCACTCAGTTATCATTATTAATTATTAGCTTTAAAAACTCTGGGACCCAGAGCAATCCACCTAATCCATCACCATCTGTACCACAAGCACAAAGGACTCCAGCTGACATGCACAGTTAACAAACAATTATATTCTCCAAATAAAGTGCTAAAGAAAAAGAATGGGGTAATTGTTTTATAAAATGTTTTCAGAGTTCATTATCACCCACGCTCAGTCTTATGAATCCATCTTTCACATCTCTTCATTCCACACCACACACGCAGTGATGTAAGAGACTCAACAACTGGAATTTTAGATTATATCTTGCATTTCAAGAAAAGAGAGAAGAAAAAAAAAAAAAAAAGAATCAGCTTTTGGCTCAAAGACCAAGGCAGGGGCAAACCAAAGCCACTATGAGAAAACTATCTGGAGCAACATAAAAAAAAAAAAAAAAAAAAAAAAGTCCACAGCGCAACTACAGATAGATAAATTACACTCTGTCCAAAGAGAAAAGTTTAGGGTCACAGACAAGTATGTGACAGGTTGCCAGAGTTTTGGCCATTTTATCAATGGCAAGAAGCTATCCCCTCTCGGACACTTGGGCAATGTTCAGCTGCAGTGCAGGGAAGCTGTCCGCTTTCTTGGCAGCACCCCAGCAGAAAATTGAACTTACTCTGCACGAAGCTTGTAATCTTTCTTTTTCTCCAACAGGCCCAGATGTTTTCGAAAGCCGGGCTAGAAGACAAAAGAGGGAAAAAAAAGTGCTTAGTTCCCTCAGCAAACACAACAGGACACCTGGCAGGAACAAGAGTCTCTGGAGTGCTCAGTAAATCCATGTCCTTGGAGCCAACTTGCTACCCTGTCCCCTCCCCTCCCCCAACTGGGCTCTGCCCAAGGATGAGAGGTACCATACAGGCGCCAGAGAGGTCACAAGCACTGCCATAGTAGGTTTCCTGGCCTATTAAGGACAGAGAGAGGCAACAATGACTCGGCACTAAGCGAGCAGTTGCCAGCTGTACTAAAATTACTACAGACTTAATCCAAGGATTTATAAAATACTATGAAGAGAAAACATAATAACAGGGAGGCAACTGTGGCAAGGGCACTAAATTTAGTCTGGAGAATTGGGTTCAAATCCAAGCTTCACTTCTTAACAACCTGTGACCTTGGGCAAGTCACTTACCTTCTCTGAGCTGCTGTTTCCTAACTACAAAAACGAGACTACTACTACCTGCTTCTCAAGGTTATCATGAGAACTAAATGAGCCTCTGCACGTGCTAGTGCCAGCACATGGCCTGGCACACAGCAGGTACCCAGCATATGTTTCCTGTTATGATTATACCTTCGGTAAGAAGTATGAAAGAAAACCAAGTATGACACAAAATACTTTCTCTGACACGGTACTTGGATAGCATAGGAGGCACAAGGATTCTATCTTGGTATTATCTCTCCACAAGCTATTTGTTGAGCGATTAATACATGTCAGTGTCTGTGCTAGATGATTCTGCCTACATCAACGTAACAGGCCACGTTTATTAAGCACTTACTGTTGCAAAGCAATCTGCTATGCTTGTTACATACAATCTCATTTAATCCACAAAACAAACACGGGAAGTAGATAAAACACAACTGTTATCCCAACTTTCCAAAAGGAGAGTAAGTTTAGAGAATAGCCTGCCCAAGAACACAAAATAACTGGCAAAGCTAAAACTAGAAACCCCTCAGTGTGGGGCCACCGTCTGTGCTCTGCCCCCACCAAATGAGACCGCATCCTCTTCTGCTCTGAATCATCTCGATTTTTTAAGAAGCACAGACACTTCTCTACGTTTAAACTTGTACAATAATTAAGATGAGATTTTTAAGGCACCTTTCTCGTCTCTTATCCTCAAAGTGATATGACAAATAACTCAGTAATTAAAATAACTAAAATAAAAAACAACAAACCACGAAAAACAGGTGTTGGGGAGGATACGGAGAAAAAGGAACCCTCTTGAGCTGTTGCTGGGAGTGCAAACTGAGGCAGTCACTACGGAAAACAGTATGGAGGTTCCTCAAAAAGTCGAAAATAGAGCTACCCTACGATCCTGGAATCGCACTACTCGGTATCTGCTCAAAAAATACAAAAACACTAACTGAAAGGGATCTGCATTATAGGAAACCTGGCATTGCAGATCTGAAATAGCTCACCTAATCACACCTACCCCCTCCATACAAAACATCTTCAGTAGCTGGCCCACCCCCTCAGTGAAAGACCTTGAAGGATAAAGTCCAAACTTGACCCAAACATGGAGTGCTCTTGTCAACATGTTTACCCGGCACGGCCGCCTCTGTACCTCTCCTGCAAAGACCCTTTATTCCTACTCAAACAGGATGCTTATGGCCAGCCGCAGAAGCCCCCTGTCTTCTGTTAATCCAAACCAACTATTTACAACTGTGACTTTGGACACATCATTCAATCTCTCATATATATATATATATACACACACACACACACAACATTTTATTTATGCATAGGAGACACAGAGAGACAGAGAGAGGCAGAGACATGGGCAGAGGGAGAAGCAGGCTCCATTCAGGGAGCCCGATGTGGGACTTGATCCCAGGTCTCCCGGGTCACTCCTGGGGCCGAAGGCAGGTGCTCAACCGCTGAGCCACCCAGGCGTCCCATCATTCAATCTCTTTAAGCATCAGACTCATTTGGAAAATGACAACATCTACCTCACGGACACGCTGTAGATTTAAATGACATAATCTTGCACAGTTGTTGGGCTATACCCTAGCCTACATTACAGTCAGTGCTTGAAAAGCTATTATCATTGCCTTCCAAGTCCAGCAAGTTCCATCGTGATGCTTTCCCTCATCATCTCTGCTCTTCCGATCCAAATTCCTCATTTGGCGTTTTTCGTGCACCACCTATGAAAGTGCCTCTCTCTTCATCTTTCAGCGGCCCCTGGGTTCAAAACCTGTGGCCTGATTCCTGACTTTGCTGCTTGCCAACTACTGCTGTGTGTCTTTGGCAGGCAATCTAACCTCTCTGAGCCTTAGTGTCCCCATCTGCAAGCGTTGAGAAAATGGTCCTACGTCCTTCCATGCAGTGTTGCGAGTTCAATGAGATGACGGGAAAGCGTGTTTTGCACTTCGTGGCACACAAGAAACATTTCCATCATTACTTTCACACAGACCCATGAATTAGGTTCAAACCAGGCGGCAAATTACACTACTGCTCCCAGTAGTACTTACTGAGCACACAGTAAGTGCACCATAAAATATCTGATAAGAGGCCCTAACCCCATCCCACCCATCGGCAATACCAACACTTTGGCCACGTCCTTCTCCCTCTCCGCCCCAACCGCATAATGAAATCGGACCGCAGGTCCCCATTAAGGGCCTTCCTGGATCGGTTACGATGGGCTTTCCACGCACAGCGGAGCGGATACACTGATTCTTCATACATGCAACCAATTTCTACTCCACCTCCCCAACAGAGACACATGCTCCGTGCGCGCGAGGTCCTATGAGTGTCTATCCACCTGAATCTGATGGTGGCGAGTCACAGAAGCTGCCTGGACCTCCGTTTCCTCACCTGTACGATAGGGACGGAAAACCTCAACGTTACGGCGTGACACATAAAATGGGTACGCGGCAGGTCTCCGCGGATTCTGCGCCAAGCCCACACCTGACGGTGCTAACGTTACCATCGCCCATCTCTTGGGTCACAGCCCCCCTGTGCAGCAGCGGGCTGGGCGAGCGCTCGGGATGGCTCCAGCAGGTATGCGCTTTGATCTCACCTGTCCCCGCCCCCCCCCCGAAGGTCAAGCACTTTGCACACAGTGTCTCGCCCAACTCCCTCACTGAAACCTCGCAAGACGTCTCCCCGTGGTGCCCAGGGGTGCCCAGGGAACGGGGAGCAGCCAGTGCTCCTCCCGGGGTGCTGGACGCCCCCAGCTCGCCCGCCGCAAGGCTCCGCCCCGGGCACCCGGCGACACCCCTCCCCCACGCGCGGCAGGGACCCGGGCCCGTAGAGGGAGAGGAAGAGGGAGGGGGGGAGGGGGAGGGGAGGGGGCCGCAGGTGAAGACGAGGAGGGAGGGAAGGGGGAGGAGGAGGGAGCACCCCCGGCCACGGGCCGGCGCCCGTGCGGCCCCACCTGGCTTCGCTCTCGGTGTTCCCGCTGCCGGGACTTCGCCGCCTTCCGAAACGCCGCCGCCATGTCCGCTCGCGCTCCGGAGACAACGCCTGCCCCGCACCGCCTCGGCCGCCGCGTCCGCCGATCCTCTCGGAAGTAGGCCGAGCGCCAGCTGCTTAGAACCGCCCACTTCCTCCGCGCAGCCTATCCGGCGCCTGCCTTTCCGGAACTACGTCCTCCGGCAGAGGCGTCCAGCCCCAAAGTTGCCTCTGGGAAGTGTAGTTTCCTAGGTCTAGTCCCGTGACTCTGCGAGAGTCCGTTCTCATTCGCCAGAGCTTGGGCACGTGTACCGAGATCTCGTTTTCGCGCTCGGCTCCGCGTTGGCACCTGGGAACACGTGGCTGGCACTGCCCTCGGGCTGAGCTGCGCGTAGAGTGTGCGCATGCGCGGGCCCCTGCCGCCCTACTCCCCTTGCTCTATTTGCGCGGTGCGGTTAAAGGTGGAGTCGTGTGAATGTTACCCTGCACCGGAAAGAGCACCCTAGAGACAGGAGGCCTTAAAAGCCATGTTTGGCTCTGCCACTTACTGGCCGTGTGACTGTAGACAGGTCTCTTTAATGAGCATCATTTTTCTCGGCCATAAAACGAGGATGATGATAGTGTGCTCTGCTTGCATCACAGGGACGGTCGAGAGGCGCACAGTAGAATGGAGGAGTTCTATCCTAGCAGTAGTGATAAAATGGGAGCCCTTCACACACTCAGGGAAATGGCTAGCTGGGAGAACGAGTGTCAGAGGCAGTACAATATCATTAGGGCCAAAAACCATAGAGGTGTGTTCTGATCCTACACTGCCACCCACCACGACAAAATTAGCCCCAATGCACCTCAGTCTCCCCATCTATAAAATGGTAGTAATAATGCTACACCCACAGAATTGTTGTAAGGGATTAAAGGAACTAATATGTTTAAAGTGCTTAATGCCGTGCTCAGCCCTTAAACAAGTTCACAATCAACGGGAGCAATGGTTGTGGTTGTCATTGCTAAACCTACCGGTAAGGATAGAGGGTCCCATACAGCGGAGCATTCAGGGGCATCTGGTTTCTTTTCCATCTCATGAAGCTAACCCTCAGCGGGTTCTGTGCACCTATCTGTCATGACAGGTCTCGGCCCTACAGCTGAAGCGCTCTGAGGAAATCCTCTCCTCAGTCCCAGGAGGTGCCATTCCAGTAGATGGGTGGGCATGACAAAGCTGAAAGTAGCTGAGATGTGTCATGTGCAAAGGGTCCCAGACATGAACAAGCGTCTACTTCATTCGTGACGTAACCACTGAAAGACAAGGCCCTTCCTGGTTTAGCCCACCACTCCAGCCTCAGCCCGGTTAACGGGACCCAGGAATCAGCCTTGGATTTGAACCGCACATGCACCACTATCAGCTTGGATTTGGGGCCACATTGTCAAATTCTCTGAGCGCCACATCCTACTCTATCATATAGTGGTAATAATATAACCAACCCATATAGCTTTTGTGAGAACCCAAGGAGGCCAAGGCTAGCACTTGGCATAATGGCCCGCATGTAGTCAGCATTTAGCTCTTCCGCTCGCCTCCCCTCCCACCCCCACCCCCACCTGACCCTGCATACTCTATGGAAGTCGCTTACTTCACCTTCTACACCATGGAGCATTGCCAGGCTTGGGGTCACAAGAATAGTGTTCCTGGGCAATCTGAAAGAGGGTGTCTGCTAAGCCATGAGTCCTGGCAGGGGCTCCAGGCAGCCCAATGGGTAAGAGCAGGCAATACGCCCAGAGAAGGAAGGAAGTCTTCTCACTGGGGAAAGGAAGGCTTGTGATCACAAGCATCAGGGAGTGATTCAGCACCCAGAGGAAACCATAAGAGGCCTGTCAGTTGTCACCCAGGGCCTCCTTTTAAAAAACGCTTCCAGGTTGAAAGAATAACCAGGAGACCCTGAGCAAGCTCCCTTCCACCACAAAATAAGGAAAGGTGTATAGGGGCCTCCTGGGTGGTTGAAGAGGAACCCAGAGCCCACTCACCCAAGGCTAGTCATCCAGCGATCAGGCTCTTCTTCCAGCCCCAGCTCGGACACACCTGTTCCCCAGAGGGCGGGGGAGGCCTGATGGGAAACAGGAACAGGGAGTCCATGTGGCTGATCCCTAGACCTCCCTAAGGCACGTAGTCATCCTGGGCCAATGGAAACGTGAACCCACTGGGGAGCTACAAATGGGAAGGGGAAAGGACATAGCCCCTGCCCTATACCAGTGTCCCTCCCCCAGGCTAGGCCAAGCCAGAAATCTAATTTTCTCTAACCTCCAATCCAAGCAGCAGAACCTTAACACTTGAACGTGAAAGGGAATGTATAGGGGCAAAGCAAATCCCACATATTCAATACCTGCTGTATACTCTCCTCCAATATTCGCGAGAATGCTGTGAGTCAGGGAGTCAACCACTCTTAACCGATGAGCAGCCGGAGGGGTAAAGAGGTTGAGTGACTAAAGAGGCTGCAGGTCTGGCCAGTTAAGCTCTTTTTGGCATAAGGAGCTTTGACATTTGACTGCCTGGATTTGAATCCAGGCTTTGCTGTTATTAGCTGTGTCGCCCTTGGTAGGTTACTTACTCTCTCTGTATTTCCTTTTTTTCATCTTTAAAATAAGGATAAGAATACACATTTCATACAGTTGTTGGATAGTCAAGTGCATTAGTGTATGCAACGTGCTTAGGCAGGGACTGGTGCAAAGAACTTGGGAAATGCTGGCTCCTATTAAGGCTGTTCAGCAGAGATACAAGCCGTGAGGAAACACTAGAGACCCCAACTCTAGCTTTGATCCAGCAGCTTCCTTAGTCTACCCCTCCCTCTCTGAAACCTGCTCATTTTGCCCTCCCCTCACCTCAGAGCCCTTCCCAAGGCAAGGAGCCTCCTACACCTAGATGACAAAGGCCAGAGAAAGGGCTCACCCATGCACTGGCTGGTCACTCCCTGGACTCCAGGTAGCAGGTACCTGAGGTCCAAACTGGGGGGGGGGGGGGGAGTTGAAACTGAAGCAGCGTCTGTCATTCATTCATTCGTTCAATATTTATTATGTGGCAGACATAGGAGTAGGTACTGGGAATGTGGTAGTGAACAAGAATAACCCAGTCCCTGCCCTCGTGGCACTTACAATCTAGGCATTAGGAACAATAACCAAGCAAATATTTTAATTTGGGGAGGAAACCTGGCCTCGACGGTGACTTGGGATCCGGGAAGACAGGAATATGATTTAGAGATGGGAGAGGAAGGTATTCAGGAGGCCTGGCCTGGGAGCAAACGAGTCTCTGTTCTGAGAGCTTGGCTAGACCCAGCCTGGGGGATGGGAGAAGCCCTGTGGCACCTGAGTCTCTACTCTAGATGCTGAGGTTATTTCTAGAGTCAGTTTGTTGTCTCCTGTTTTGCAAACAGTACAGCACAGCCTCCTCCTCCCTCCCCCACCCTTCTAGATCGAGGCTATTTATGCCTAGTGACAAGCCTGAGGATCCCAGGGGGATTGGCCCAAGGACCTGGAGGGGCCTTGTGTCCCTGGCAGGCAGCAGTCCACCCTCCCGGGGCACAGGGAGAAAGCCAGAGGATTGGAAACTGTAGAGGTGGGGGAGGAAGGGTTCCCTCCACTTCCCTCCACCAACCCTGCGGTGCCCCATCCGTGCACACTCTTCACACCCCTCCCTGAGAAACCCAAAAACCATGGGGCCAAGGATTAGGGTCTCCCCTGGGCCTCAAAGGTCATAACTATTCCTGGGCACTGTGGAAACCCAAGGCCGAACTTCTCTGTCCCAGGGTGCCTCCGGAGGTGAGGAGGTGGGGGGTACTTCTGTTTTTGCCACTCAAAAGTTGTGAAATCATTGAAGGTCAAGGCCCAGTCTGGGGTCAGGCGGAGGCGGAGGTGGGGGGGTCCCTTCTTCACTCCCTGTTTCCAGAGAACACCTTGGTTCCCGTTGATAGGGAGGGCCGTGACAGCAGAGTCAAACCACCCCCCACACACAGTCCCGGGCCTCCAGGCTGGATGAAGGCCCCTTTACAAGTTGGGTCTAGGTGTGACCCTGGGGGGATGAGCTGGAAGGTGGGAGTGGGGGCGCACGAAGAGGCCATGAGGGAGGACCCCAGGGGACTTGGGTGGGCTGGGTCCCGGCCCCCGTGCTGGAGATCGAGTGCAGCAGGCGGTCTCCAGCGGGCTGCTGGGGGGTGCAGGGGGTGCAGCAGGGGAGAGGACGGCGGAGGCAGGAGGGGACGGGGGGGGCGGGGTCCCGGCGCCCGGGAAGGTCGGGCGAGCCAGGTTAGACCCGCGGGCCCGAGGGGGGGTGTGGGCGGGGTCTGGCCCCCGGCCTGGGGGTGCGGGGCGGGGGCGGGCGGGGGCGGGGTCCGGGCGGGGCGGGCCCGGCGCGCACTTCCTCGGGGAGGGGTTGGGGCCGCGCTCCACTCGCCCGCTGGGTCCGTGCGCACCGGCCTCGCCGCCGGCCGCCCGCTCGCCCCGCTCGCCCCGCTCGCCCCGCCCGGCCCCGCTCGCCCCGCCCGGCCCCGCTCGCCCGGCCCGCAGGTACGAGCCGCCGAGGGACCGCGGCCCGGCCTCCCCGCTCCCGCCGCCCGCTCCGAGGTGAGCTCCCGCCCAGGCCGGCTCCTCGCCCGGGGCCCCCGCGACGCCCCGGGGGCGCGCTTGCAGCGGGGGGCGCCGAGCCCCGGAGGGCGCCCCCCCACCCCCGGGACCGCCCGATCCCGGCCGCCCGGCGGGGGAGGGGGTTGCTGCTCGACACCTGGGGATGGCGGGGGAAGGGGCCAAGTTTGAAACGGAGAAGCCAGAGTCGAGCGCGGGACCTGGAGGGTTGGGGAAACTGAGGCTCCCAGAAAGCCGGGCGGAGCCAGACCAAGACGCGGGCCCGCGCGGCAGGCTTGGACAGGGGGCTGCAGGGGGACCCGAGTCAGGGAGTCAGGGAGTCAGGGACAGGTTCTGGGGGCGTAGAGTCCCCGAGAGGGAGCCCGGAGGCGTCTGGACGGACCTAGGTTCTGTGGGTTGGAGCGCTGGAAGGAGAAGCGTCCCCTGACCCCGGTGAACACGGTGCAGCGCCCTTCCCAGGGCTTTGCAGGGTCCCGGGCGCGTGAGGGGCCCCGAAGCCTAAGCCTCCTTAGCCCTGTGGCACATCAGCCTCTGTGAGGCCTATGGAGCCGTCCAGAAACTGCAGACAGGGACGCTCACGAACAGAGGTGCTCCGAGGAGGAAGCGAAGGGGTTGGGGTCGGAACCCCTTGGAGGCACTCAGTTACGAAGATTTGGGTGTACAGAGGTAGAAATGAGCAGAGGTCACCAGCCCGGGACACGGGTCCCCAAAACACGAAGACAGCTGAGGTGTGCAGAGGCACAGTTGCGCTGCTTGGGGCGCAGCTGGCTTTGCTCGAGGCCGCCCTGACAGCTTCCCAGGCAGACCCCGAGACACTGAGGCCTGAGAAAGACTGGGAAGCAGGGGTGCGGGGAAACAGACTCTGGGCCAGCCAGGCCCCTGTGAGGCAAGGACCCGAGACAGGCACGTCGGAAAGGAGCCCCAGGCACACACCAAGACAGCTCCAACTTATTTTTAAACTCAAATCATGGACGTGCTGCTTCAGCCCTGGGGGACCCGGGGTGAATGAACTGTTCCTCTCCGGTCCCCAAGGCAGCTGCTGGATCCCGCTTCCCGCTCTCCTTCCCCTAAACTGCTCTGACTCCCAGGCCCCATGGCGGGGAGGGGTGGGGAGAGGGAGAGTTTGGGGTTGGTGCCTGATACCGGGAGGTGGGGGCTGGGGGGGGTTAGGTTTCTCCCCTTAAATCTCCTGTCAGTTCCTGGGAGCTGGGGGGAGGGGTCTGATCTGATCCTGACTCACAGCTGTGAGGCCTGGCCAGGGTCCTCCCCGACAGTGCAGGGTGGATGGGGGCAAAGGAGTTGAGCGGTTGGCATGGGCAGTTGGAAAGGCTTCTGGGTGCCTTCCAATGGCAGGGTTAGCAGCTGGGGGAGAAGACTGAGACTCCTGTGCTAGTGATGTCACCGAGTACCTCCCACACCCCTGCTCTTAAAATGTTGACCACCCCGTTTTACCACCGCTGCACCATTTTTAGAGAGAAAAACAGGAAAGGGCTCCAGGCTGGGAAGCAGGGAACCTGGGCTCTCCGAGGCCTGAGTGACCTTGGGCCTGGCTTGTCCCTGTGCTCGACTGTAAGATGGGAATGACATCCTCTCCTGCCTGCCTTTTGGGAGATCTGGTGAAATGGTGGATGGGATTGCTCTTTATGGGAGGCCAAGCAGCATGCAGGTGTGTACACCTGTGTACCTGTGTGAGGGGTCTCAGGAGTTATGCTCATTGGCACCAGGCCGGCCCCACTGATCTCCTCAGGCAGCCCGATGGCCTGGGCTTCTTCACTTCCCCTAGTGGAACTGGGGAGTGGGGGTGGGGGTCCCTCTTTGGTCTATCCCTGGATCTACCCTGAGAATGTCCAGGTCAAAACCCAGGCCAGCTCCCTGACCCAGGCCTGGCTCAGAAATTTGTCTGACCCCCGTATGAGTGAGGGGCTGATCATAAAAACGCCCATAGCTACCATTCACTGAGGAGTCCCTTTCTGCCAGGTGCTTTCCAAGCACCACCATTTCAGCCTGACGACAACCCCGGGAGAAGGGGGTAGGCGTAGAGGAAAACAGGCCCAGGAACCTTAAGTGACTTGCCCAAGATCACCCAGCTAGTAAGAGAAGAAGTCAGGATGCCCACCCCAAGCCACATTTGGGCCTACTATACACTATGCCACAGCCATTTATCTAGCCATTCTGACCTCTGGGAGGCTCACTGGAAGGTGCCAGATGTGTGTGTCAGGTGTAGGGGTGGTGTGTGTGTGTGTGTGTGTGTGTGTGTGTGTGTGTGTGTGTTGAGGACAAGAGTTGAGAGCCATCTGGCAGACTGAGCAGTCTCCTCTGTAACCCCCCCTCCCCAGGCCATGAGGGAATATAAGACTGGTTCTCTTCAGTTCTATTGCTGTGCCAGGGAAAGTGGGAGGGAGGGGAGGAAGGGGGATGGGCAGGGACAGGTGGGTCTCAATAGTGCCCTTCACTCTGTCCTCATTAGAGCCCAGCTGGACAAACTAGGGGACTGGGGGATTCTGGGAAGGAAACAGAAGCCATGCCCATACCCTATTTGGGGTGCCCCTGTCTCAGAGTGATGACTGCCTCCCAGAGGGTGGCCCCAGGGCTACCCTGGGCCCGGGAAGGTGATGGCTGCTGTGTGCCAAGCCAGAAAGGAAGGAAAAGATTTGGGGCACTCCCCAACGGACCATGGCCACACACTCCACCTGTGTGGTCCCCTGCTGCCCAGTGGCCCACAGCCCAGGCAACCCTCAGATATTGGGCCAGAGGAAACCCAGGCCTGATTGGCAGGGAGCGGATGGAGAAAGAGAGCTGCCCTCTACCCCACAGCATAGCCCTGCCCCAGAATCACCTCTCTGAAGACCCCAGCCCCTGGAGGCCTCGTGGCCTGGCCTGGGATCCGAACTCTGTGTTCCCCCCACTCCATGGTACAGAAGGGCAGCTTGGAGTTCACAAACCATCCCTTCAAGAGCCAGGCCCTCCAGGCTTGGGGCGTTTGCTGGCGCCTGGAGTCTGAACTCCAAGCCAGAGCAACGCTTCTTGGCCAGAATTTCCCACTGGGGGTGGCTGAGAAAAGGAGCACTTTTCCATCAACCCGAGCCTGGGCAGGCTCCGGGGACTGCCAGTTACTGGGGTGTGTGGGGGGGGAGGTAGTGGGCTGGTGGGTTCCTTTGTCCTCTCCAGGCTCCTCTGCAGCTGTGAGAACATCCCCTTCCTAGGAGTCTTGGTGGTTCCTCTCCACCCTCCCTGGGATCCCAGCCCTTAGAGAGCAGGCTTCATGATGAAGGAGGCTGGGGGTGGGAGCTCTGAATCTGGGACCAGAAACTGGAGTCAGGGGCAGCAGAAGGGACTGGGAACCCCACTTCCCTGCCCCCCCCCACTCCCCATGCTCCTGTTCCAGAGGCAGCTGTGCGGATGACCTCATCCTGCAAACATGCTTTGTTCCTGAGAAAATGGAAAGTGTCTGAGGTTTGGTGGGGGCTGGGTGTCTGCAGCAGCAGCTCACAGGGCTCCCCCCTGCCTGACTCCCCACTCGAGGGGGCCAGATTGGGGAGAAGATGTCTTCCGTGGCTCCCACTCTCTCACCCTCTACTCCCCCCCTACCCCAAACCCTCAGAAACCGGAAAAGCTGGGGAGAGGTTGTTTCTCCCAGAGGCCGGGGGAGGGAAATAATGACCTAGGGGGTTGCAAAGCTCTGCCAGGAGTGATGGCTGCCTGGAGATGGCAGGGGGCACACTGCATCATCTATGTTTTTAGTTCCCCTCTCCCTCCCCAGGCGTCTCAGGTTCCCTTTTTTTCCTCCCCTGTTGCTGGCCAGACCTGACATCTGGCCGTCTGTGCTGCCACAGCTGCTGCAGATGTTGCAGGCCGAGGCTGCCCAGGCTGGTGTGACCAGAAACCCAGCAGGGGCTGGAGGGGGCTGAGGGCAGAGGGTCCAGCTGGGGAAGCTTGGCTGTGTCCAGCTTGCAGGATTTCCTTCCTGCTTAAACCCAGGCTGAGCCTCTGAAGTGCTTGCTCTGGCTGATTCTCCCGGAGGGAGGCCCGAGGTGACGTCCACCTCCACCATTCATGGCCCAGCAGCCCTCTAGCAGTCGGCTGGACCAGGAGAGGGCAGGCACAGCCCATTCACATCCCTCGAGGTTCCTCTTTGCATATACCTAGGGCCCCTTCCTGGGAGTCAGGAGAGGGTGGGAGTACTGTTCCTACGGGATACAGAGTGGGGTGGCTCCCTGCCCCTACTCTCATCCCCATGGGGACAGTAGGGACACTGGAAGCTAAACTCAGACTGGGGCAGGAAATGAGTCACTGACCCAGGAAAAGCCCCCTCCCCCCAGATCTGCGAGGGCCCAGATAAGAAAACAACTTCTGCTTCCTGATTTTTTCCTGACCCCTTCTCCCCCCACCCCACCCCACCCCACTGTTAAATACAGAAATAAACATGCAGGACTCCTGGGTTTCCAGAAGCACCCTGTCTTCATCGCCCCCTGTCCTGACCTGGCATTTCTCAGACCTGGTCTCTTGCTCTTTCTTTCTTTTTTTTTTTTTTTTTTTTTTTTTTTAACACAAAGGACTTTTGCAGGGGGCCAAGCCACAGCCCTTCTGGGTGACCCGCACCCTACCTTTTGCCCCTGGCAGGGCTCACTCACAGCCACCATGAGCGAGGCCTTTGACTGTGCAAAATGCAGCGAGTCCCTGTATGGCCGCAAATACATCCAGACGGACGACGGCCCCTACTGTGTGCCCTGCTACGACAGCACCTTCGCCAACACCTGTGCCGAGTGCCAGCAGCTTATCGGGCACGACTCCAGGGTAAGGGCTGGAGCACACCGGGCAAGGAGTGGGTGGAGGCTGGCAGAGGGGCAAAGGTGCCATCGCCCCTGCCGTGCTCCCCGCAGGAGCTGTTCTACGAGGACCGCCACTTCCACGAGGGCTGCTTCCGCTGCTGCCGCTGCCAGCGCTCCCTGGCCGACGAGCCCTTCACGTGCCAGGACAGCGAGCTGCTGTGCAATGACTGCTACTGCAGTGCCTTCTCGTCGCAGTGCTCTGCCTGCGGGGAGACCGTCATGCCCGGTACGTCCCCGGGGGCCCACCATCCGCCTGCCACCCTGGCCTCCGCGCAGGCCTCGTGCACGTAACGGGGGACTGGCATGTGCCCACTACATCCAGGGAGGCTTAGTATTACAAAGGCCTGCACGCATGGCATCTTTTTGGAAATCTGACATATGTGGGGATCGGTCATGCCTGTACGCTCCTGGGAGATTAGGGTGCGCACAGGCTGGCACACCCAGGTGTACACGTGAAAGCTTAGCACGTAGAGGAACGGACAAGCCCGGTATGTTCCCGAGGGTTTAGCGTGTGCCGGACCTGGTGTGCACCTGTGGGCTTCCCGCGATGCGCAGACTGACAAGCTTGAGACCCCCCTGGGGGTTCCGCATGTGTGAACACCTGCATGTTTGGTACACGGAGGAGTGAGGAGTACAATGAGACCGGCACACTTGGTGCATCGGAGCTTGATGTGTGTAGAGATGGAGAAGCAGGGCTTCAGGGGTGTGATGACCTGCATGCCTCCTAGATGGGTGAGGGCTTAGGACACGTGGAGAGACAGGATTAGGATACACAAAGGCTTTGCTCGTACTGAATCTATCACGTCCAGGGCATTAGGGCTTTGCGTGAGCAAAGACTTGCTTGCCTAGTGTATACGTGGGGTCTTTGTGGGTGTGCTAAAACCAGCGGGTCTTGCGTATAAGGGCTGAGTGCGTGCTGAGTCATCATGCTTGTGACCTGGAGGCCTGGTGTGTGCTGACACAGCCATATCTGGTACATGTGGGGACTTCACCTATGCCAAGCCCTCGTGTTATGGGGGCCTAGCATGTGCCCAGCTAGCGTGTGCAGTGTTTGGGGGAGGGTAGCATGTGCCATATTACGCGGCAAGGGTCCCTGCAGCATGTGCATGGATGCCACCCTGCTTAGGCTATGGGAACAGCAGGGACTGTCCTCAGAGGATGGCAGAGAGTGGAACTCAGGAGCTTGGGACACAGCTTCTGAGTGGGACCCCTGTTCCCCACAGGGTCCCGGAAGCTGGAATACGGAGGCCAGACGTGGCATGAGCACTGCTTCCTGTGCAGCGGCTGTGAACAGCCGCTGGGCTCCCGTTCCTTTGTGCCCGACAAGGGTGCCCACTACTGCGTGCCCTGCTATGAGAACAAGTTTGCTCCTCGCTGCGCCCGCTGCAGCAAGGTGGGGGCTGGGCCAGTGGGGTGGGGGTGAGTGAGGCTCTGTTGTGGGGTGGGAGTCGCCACGTCCCCCTGCTGACAGGTGCTGCCCCCCACAGACGCTGACACAGGGTGGCGTGACATACCGCGACCAGCCCTGGCATCGAGAATGCCTGGTCTGCACAGGGTGCCAGACGCCCCTGGCAGGGCAGCAGTTCACCTCCCGGGATGACGATCCCTACTGTGTGGCCTGTTTTGGAGAACTCTTTGCACCCAAGTGCAGCAGCTGCAAGCGCCCCATCACAGGTGGGACAAGGGTCAAAGAACATTGCGGGTAGGGTGCAAGCAAGGGGATGGGATCTGGTATTGGGTGAGGCTGGGCGACAGGACTGCGCTCCAGATCCACAGAGCTAACCTCCAGCCTCCCTCCAGGACTCGGTGGAGGCAAGTATGTGTCCTTTGAAGACCGCCACTGGCACCACAGCTGCTTCTCCTGCGCCCGCTGCTCCACCTCCCTGGTGGGCCAAGGCTTTGTGCCGGACGGAGATCAAGTGGTGTGTCAGGGTTGCAGCCAGGCAGGGCCCTGAGCCAGGACTCCTGGGCCCAGGACCTCCCAAACCAGGGCTCCAGGACTAAGGCTCCTTTTCCAAACCACCTTTGGGACCCAGCCCCTCCCCAAATTGGGGTTCCTCCTGGGCTCCAGGATTCAGCCTCCCTGCTCCAACATCCTCAAACTGGTACTTCCTTGCCCAGGGCCCCCACACCTGGGCCCTTATGGAGCCTCCATGATTCAAAGCCCTTTCGCAAGCCTGGACTCTAGACTTCAGCCCTCTCCCCACAGTCTGCTTCCCAGACCAAGCCCTCTCCCCAAACCAGGGCTCTAGGCCCAATTCTCCAAACCTGGACTCCAGGACCCAGTCCCCCTTCAATCTAGACTTTCCAGAGACTCTAGGTCTTCAATGGGTGCCTGAGAAGTCCTCAAAAGTGGATTCTACTCGGGCTTGACCCTCCCTAACCCCCATCCCACCCTGTCCCCAAGGCTGGGGCTCTCTGGGCGGCAGCAAAACGGGAATTCACTGTCTAAGGGGATCCCAGAGCACAGGGTTGCGCCCAGTCCGGGTCTGCCTAGTGTTTCCTCATTTCATCTGAGCTCCATTTTGCCCAGAGATGGGCAGAGGGGTGGGATTGGCTCACCCACCTTCCAGATTCTGCAATAAAAGCAGTGTGAGGAAGTGAAGGCCTCTCCGTGTGTTTGTCTGGGGGGTGGGGGGGGAGAAGGAGTGACCGGGAGCCTCAGGCCCTCGCAGCTCCTCTGTGCAGGGCAAAGGAGGAAGCCCCTGGGCCTCGGGGTGGGAAGTCTCTGGAGACCGGGGATCCTCACCGCCGCCAGCCTCCCCACTGCAGGCCAAGGGTTGTTTCCTCCCGGGTGGGGGCGGGAGGGGTTTAGGGGAGATCCCGATCGGGGAGTGGAGCTGGCAAGGGGTTCCCCTGGCCCGTGCAAACCGCGCCCCCCATAGCGCGTCCAAAATCCCGCAGAGCACCCGGGGCGGATCCCCAGTCTGGGCCCGGACCCTCGGCCCCCTTCCCCCTCTTCCCCAGGATTAGCGGAGGCGGCCCGGGATCCGCTCGCGGCCGCACGTTTTTTGCCAAAAAAGGCAAGGATGCAGCTGCACGCGCCGCGGGAACATCTGGATCCGATTCCCGGCATGAATGGGTCACGGCCCCGCCCCCCTGATTCAGGGGGTGGAGGCGGGAACGAGCGAGGGGGGTTGTCCCCCAAAGTGGGGAGATGGGGCGGAGCGCTGCTCCCCCGGCCCCTGCCCCGCCCTCGGCCCCGACGGCCGGAGGCGCGCAGTGCGCACTGGCGGGGGCGCTCCGGGGCGCGCCCTGGGGTGGGGCCCGCGCCCATCCCCTGCGGGAGGTGTCTCCTACTAAAGCCTCCCAGAAATCCTCTGGGCAGGGCATTTTTCCATTTCTCAGAGGTGGAGACTCCACTTGTCCATTCCCCAAAGTCCCCTAGGTAACCACAGGTGGATTCCTGCCCCCCCCCCCCCATTCAATCCTAAACTTTCTGAGGCTGTGGTTGGTTGACATTTTCTTTTTTCTTTTATAGGATTAACTAATGGGATTTGTTTATTTTTTTTATTTTATTTTTATTTTTTTAATGTTGGAGTTCAATGGTTGACATTTTCTTCTTTTTTTAAGATTTTATTTATTTATTCCTGAGAGACACACACAGAGAGAGGCAGAGACACAGGCAGAGGGAGAAACAGGCTCCACGCAGGGAACCTGATGTGGGATTGGATTCCGGGTCCCCAGGACCAGGCCCTGGGCTGAAGGTGGCGCTAAACTGCTGAGACACCCAGGCTGCCCCAACAGGTGACATTTTCAACAAAGCTTTACAGACACCCACCATGTGTGCTTATCGTTCATAATCACACGTTTACACTTTTGTCTCTCTCTCCCACCAGCTTCTACGAGGATGGGGCTCGCACCCGCCTTGCTCACCCCTGTATTCTCAGCTCCCGGCATTTACTACTTGTTCAATAAATACTTGCTGAGGAAGAGTAGTCCAAGCACAGCGAACAGCTGGTGCAAAGAACTGGAGGCCTGAAAAAATATATATATATGGTGCTTTGGGGAAGCAGCGAGTAATTTCATTTGGAGAAAATGCCAAGAGACCGAAATGGCAGGCAGAGGCCAGGTCACGAAAAAAATAAATGCCAAGTTAAACAGACCTCACCCTGCGGGTAAAGCAGCCAGTGGAAATGTGTAAGCAGGGGCATAAGATGATCACTCTGGGTACAGCATGAATAATGGATTGCAGGGGTAAGAGGAGCAGGCTCTGATGGAAGCTGGTGCACTGGTGGAGGAGAGAGAGAAAAGAGGCCAGGGGCATCGGGGGTGGAAAAGACAGGATTTGGTGACTGGTTTGGGAGACTGGAGGAGGAGAAGAAGGTTTTAGAGGGAGGAAGGGAAATGGTTCTGCTTAAGTGGCCTACCCACCTAGGAGGAAGAGGCATACAGGTACCATGTCCTTGATTTCAAGGCAAACATTTTTCAGATTTAACATCTCAGAAACTCAGATGCGACTGTAAAATCAAAGATGTGACATAGTTTGATAATTTTTTGTTTCCTTCTTAGTGGAATATAATATAATGGCGGGATTAACATTTGATGGCATCTCATATTTGATGAAATATGGTAGATTCCAAACTCTACCAAACACACACATACACACACAGTCTCTCTGATCTTTTTAAAATTTTTTTTAACTATAACTTTTTTTAAAGATTTTATTTATTCATGAGAGACACAGAGAGAGAAAGAGAGAGAGAGAGGCAGATACACAGGCAGAGGGAGAAGCAGGTTCCATGCAGGGAGCCTGATATGGGACTCGATCCTGGGACTCCAGGGTGAAGGCAGGTGCTAAACCACTGAGCCACCCAGGGATCCCCAAGTCTCTCCAATCTTGAATGGAGATTTCCCTTCTTGTTTCTAGTGGTGCAGGAAAAGCCTCTGGTGAGGAGTTTGGCCAGGGGTACTCTTCCAAAGGTTGAGATCTTGCTTAAATTTGTAGACGTAAATATAACCCTCACAACACCCCCATGAGCAGGCACAACAAGAGTCATTATCCCTGTGTTATTTTTCAAACTTAAAAAAAAAAAAAGGCAATGCATTCTTACTGTAGAAAAAAATGGAGACTCACCAAAAAGTAAAAAGCATAGGTAAATCACTAATAATTTCTTGACTCGTTCTTTTTTGTTAAGCATGCATGTGCATATACATATTTTTGAGTTTTAAGTTTATTTATTTATTTTTTAAAGATTTTATTTACTTATTCATGACAGACACAGAGACAGAGACACAGGCAGAGAGAGAAGCAGGCTCCATGCAGGGAGCCCGACACGGGACTTGATCCCGGGTCTCCAGGATCACGCCCTGGGCTGAAGGGAGTGCTAAACCACTGAGCCACCCGGGCTGCCCTTTATGTTTATTTTTTTAAATGAAAAGCTAATTTATGTGTATGTTAAGAAAAAAATCTTTCATGCCGGGTGTACACAAAGAAAAATTTCCCTCCTGTACCAGATCTTTGGAGTTCTCTCCTCTTAAACAACAACTGCTGTTTACTGTTACTTGGATATCCTCAGAGAAATAATCTCCTTGTGCATCTATTTTTACACACATTATTATGCATCGAGATCCTTTTCACTTTGTGTGACCATCTTTTCACTGAATTCACATAGATTTTTTTCAACAGCTTTATTGAGGAATAAGTTACATACCCCAAAATGCACCCACTTAGAGTGTACAACTCAATTACTTTGAGCAAATTTAATAGAGTTCATGGAACAAGTATCGGCACAATCCAATTTTAGAACGTTTCTATCACCACCAAATTTGCTGTCACTTCCAATCTCACATGCAGCCACGGAAAACCACTCGTCTACTTTCTGCCTCCATAGATTTGCCTTTCTGGACATTTCATCTCAATATGCCGGATGTCGTTTTTTTGCGTACGGCTTCTTTTGCTTAGCAGGATGTTTTCATGGTTCATCCATATTGTAGCATTCCTTTATTGCTGAACAATATCCCACTGTATGGATACACCACATTTTATTTAACTGTTCATCAGTTAATAGATGTTGGGCCTGGGACCTGTTTTTGTTGACTGCAAATAACACTATGACTGTTTAAATACATGCACATAGGGGCTCCTGGGTGGCTCAGTGGTTGAGCGTCTGCCTTCAGCCCAGGTCGTGATCCTGGGGTGCTGGATCAAGTCCCACATCGGGCCCCCTGCATGGAGCCTGTTTCTCCTCCTGCCTACATCTCTGCCTCTCTCTCTGTGTCTCTCATGAACAAATAAATAAAATCTAATGAATAAATGAATAAATGAATACATGCACATGATTTCATTTCTGCACCTAGAAACTTGCATTCTTTTTTTTATTATTATTTTTATTGACTGTGTAGCATTTTGCCGCTTGGCTATGCCATTTTTTAATTCAACCAGTCCCCCCTGCTTACGGACAACTAGGCTTTCTCTGCATGCGAATTTCTTAAACAAACAGAAAGGATGGCTGACAAGGACACGGAGGTCTAGGGAAGGGGGAAAATAACGTTGTCAGAAGTCACACTGAAAGTTGGGCAGCCCTGGTGGCTCAGCGGCTTAGCGCAGCTTGTGACCCTGGAGACCTGGGATCGAGTTCTGCATCGGGCTTCCTGCATGGAGCCTGCTTCTCCCTCTCTCTCTCTCTGTCTCATAAATAAATAAAATTAAAAAAAAAAAAAGTCACGCTGAAAGCTAAGGACTCCCGCAACTCATGTTCTTCATCTACTCCTCGGTCTAGGATGGGCCTGCCCCGCCCCCCAAGCTCAGATTCCTGCATTTCTGCGCGCCCCCGAGGAGCACCTGCAAATCGCGTGGCGTCGCTCCGCCGTCCTCCGGCCGGCAGGGGGCGCGCTGCTGCCACCTCGCTAGCTCGGTCCGCGCGCTCCCAGCGAGGCTCCCCGCGCTTCGGGTCCCCGAGGCGCTTCCGGCGCCCGCGGAACCTTGGTGCCGCCGGACACTCAGCGTGGGGGGGGAGGGCGGGCGCGCAACGCGGCAGGAGTCGCTTCCGGCCGCGTCGGGGGTCCGAACCCGCGGCAGAGGAAACATGGAGACGATCCTGGAGCAGCAGCGGCGGTACCATGAGGAGAAGGAGCGGCTCATGGACGTCATGGCCAAAGAGATGCTCACTAAGAAGTCCACGGTGAGCGGGGCCTGGGCGAAGGCTGCGCCGGGGCCGGGCCCCCTCCCCCCTCCCCCCTCCCCCCCCCGCCCGAGGCCTCCGCTGCAGCGGCTGAGACCCCGGCCGTCGGCTCCGGCCTCGGGCGGCCCGTGCAACCTTCAGAACTGCGACTCACGGCGCCCGTGTCCCCGTTTGCTTTCCTCCAGCTCCGGGACCAGATCAATTCCGACCACCGCACACGGGCCATGCAGGATGTGAGTGTCCGGTTGGGTGGGGAGGAGCTGCGGGGGGGGGGCAGGGGACGGGGGGGCGGGGCTGACCCGCCGCTGTGGACACCGCATTGGACACGACCTGGCGGCTGCGGAGCCCCCCTACATCACCTCTGCAAACGGGGGACCTCGCATTCCTTCCATCCTGCGCCCCGCGACGTGCAGACCGCAGTTACGGGGACCCAGGCCCCCATCCCTTCGCCCCCCTCCACCTCTGATGCACCACCGGAGTGTTTTCTTCCTCCCCCAGAAAGCCCTTTTTGAAGTATGTTTAACCCACCAAACTACATTTGCTTCGTAATGGTTCCACCTCTAACTTTTAGGAAATGAATCCGTCAACAGGTTGGTTCTTGCTGCTGACTGATGATCTCCGTTCCTGCTTATATATTTTGTTTTTAAGATTTTAATTTTTTTTTTTCATGAGAGACACAGAGAGAGAGAGAGGGAGGCAGAGACACAGGCAGAGGGAGAAGCAGGCTCCATGCAGGGAGAGCCTGATGCGGGACTAGATCCCAGGACCCCGGGGTCACGCCCTGAGCCCAAGGCAGATGCTCAACTGCTGAGCCACTGCTGAGCATCCCTCTTCTGGGGGGAGGTGTGTTTGAAATCTGTTTAGAAAGGATTGAAAGACCAAAGTTCCTGATTTGCAGGAGATAATTACTATTATTAGGCCCTAGTTCCTTATTTAAATTCCCAAATCCAAAATGCTGTGAAAACAAAGAGTTTCTTTGTGGGTTGAGGAGGGTGGTGGTGTAATTACTTGGTGGCAAAATCTGACTTGATCTCATTTGGCAGCAAAACCTGATCTTAACAGATGAGCTGTTTATGGTTTTCATCCTACTTAATAAATAAGGCATAGTTTTTATTGCAGAATTATTAATCTGCGTTCCAGAGTTCAATACATAATATTCAACACCTTCCCCAATCTAAAAATCCCGAATTCTGAAGCGAATTGGGTCCCGAAAGCTTGCAAAAAGGGACTAGTACCTGTACTACCTTGAGTTTGAATCCATGGTAAGCTGTGAGGTTTTATTTCGCTTGTGCACTCAGTCAAGCTTTTTCAAATAGTGAAAGTCATCTTGGGCTACTCTCCTCTTTGAGAGTCCCGGGTGGGAACTGCTATTTGGCAGGGTGGCTCTCTGACTCTTCTAGGGAAAGTAAGGATCAGTAGTAAATATAGGAACACTCTACCTATCAAAGCATGTCACTTAGGTAGTCTTCATCTTGACCTTTTTTAAAAAAAATATTTTTATTTATTTATTTGAGAGAGAGAGAAAAGGAGCCGGGGGTAGGGGGTGAGAAGCAGGCTCCTCGCTGAGCAGGAAGCCCAACATGGGGTTCAGTCTCAGACCCTGAAATAATGACCTGTGCTGGAATCAAGAGGTCAGACACTTAACTGACTGAGCCACCCAGGTGCTCTAGAAAGCACAGGACTTTTTTTTTTCAAGATTTTTATTTATTGGGCGCCTGGGTGGCTCAGCGGTTGAGCCTCTGTCTTTGGCTCAGGGTGTGATCCTGGAGTCCCAGGATCGAATCGGAATCCCACGTCAGGCTCCCTGCTTGGAGCCTGCTTCTCCCTCTGCCTATGTTTCTGCCTCTCTCTCTGTGTCTCTTGTGAGTGAATAAATAAAATCTTTTTAAAATTTTGTTTATTTATTCATGAGAGAGAGAGAGGCAGAGACACAGGCAGAGGGAGAAGCAGGCTCCATGCAGGGAGCCTGATGTGGGACTCAATCCCGGGTCTCCAGAATCAGGCCGAGCTGAAGGCAGCGCTAAACTGCTGAGCCACCCAGGCTGCCCAAAAGCACAGGACTTTTAACACCACATCTCTCAAGGTTTCCCTGGGCTTTGACTAGTGAAACCTGTTGGTTGCTTAGCCTATAGTTGTAGAGATTACTTTGTTCTGATGGGTTTTGTGTTTGCCTTTCAGAGGTATATGGAAGTGAGTGGGAACCTGCGGGATTTGTATGATGATAAGGATGGGTAAGTGATAGTCACTTCTAGTCCAGGACTTAGTGCCCCTGAGGAGCCACGATTAGAGGACTGATTTTGTTCACTGTGTTCTTTGGATTTTTCCTGAAACTGCAGGTTACGAAAAGAGGAACTCAATGCCATTTCAGGACCCAATGAATTTGCTGAATTTTATAATAGACTCAAGCAAATAAAAGAATTCCATCGGAAACACCCAAATGAGGTATGGTACTCAGAAAGTATTTTTTTCCAAACCTGCCTGGAGAATGTACTAAAGGAAAGGTGTAAGGAGAATGGAGATGCAACATTCAGATGTCCCTTCAAAAGAACCTGCCCTTTAGCTGACATCCTACAACTCAAGTGCTTTCAGTTTCTGCCTCGTCTTTAGGCCAAGGCCGTACTCTTCCTGAGTAGCCCCAGCCAGTGACTGAGCACAAGTGAGTGTACTGTAGACTGACTTTTTCCATCCGGTGCAAAACTCTTGTAATGAGTAGTCTTTGCTCCACAGCTCCCTGTTGGGAGGATAAAGACTTTGTCTAAATCACAGTGTAGGCTCTCCCTGCCCAGTCATGCTCTCTCCTGTTTTTATCTTTCACAAGCATTACCCCTATGAACCCCTTGCACTCCTAACTCTGCCTTGAAATCTACCTAGGAGATCCAACTAACACAAAGACACTTTACTCACTTGAAATGATCATTACACTGTCAGGGTTTAGCTAATAGGCCAACTCTTTCATGAAATATCTTTGCTAGTCTACCCTTCCAATTAATCTTTATGATTTGATTATATTTTTATGACAATGAATATGTGCCTCACTATATTGTAATGGGATAAGAAGCAGAAATTATATCTCAATTATCTAGAAGCCTTTGAACATCTTGAATAGCTGACCAGAGGAGTTCTAGGGGGAAAAGGGAGCAAGGCTATGGCTGTAGCAGATGTGGAGAGGGATGGGCCATACATTATTCTGAACTTTCATGACTATGTAACTGGAAGGTTACTTGTTCCCTTGGGAGAAATAAAGAGGTCATCCATTTGGAGTGGGAATGAATTTTTATTTTTATTTTTTTTAAGATTTTTTATTTCTTTATTTGAAAGAGAGAGAGGAGAGAAAGTGAGAGGGAGAAACAAGACACCTTGCTAACAGAGAGCCTAACATGGGGCATGATCCCAGGACCCTGAGACCATGACCCAAGCTGAAGGCAGATGCATAACCGACTGAGCCACCCAGGCACCCTGGGAATGAGTTTTTATACATGTAGCTTTTCAGGTGCTATTATATATAGGTGGTAGTATCCTGTGAGTAGTAGAAGTTAGGTGACTCAGGTCAGGCAAGAGATAAAAAAGCTTGGGATTTAGATCTAAGAATTATAGATTTGATGTTGAAGCTATGAATAGTGGAGTTCTGGAAAAGAGAATGCAGAGGTAGACTCGGAGCTTCTCCACATGCCACACGGGTGTATTGATGACGATAAGGTACTTAAGTGCCAAGGAGCCTGGGAATACTTCTATCACAGAGGTCAAACGACAGCTCTAGGTAATGTCTTACTGAAGCTAAGCAAAACACTGGCATCAGCTGTGGTTGACTGATTAGTGCCAGGATTCCTGCCTCACCGCAGTAGTGGGAATGGAAATGTGGTCACAGGGACAAAAGTGGGCCATGAGGAAACAGAAACCTAGAAGAGGGAGTAGGCATTTAAAACACTGGCAGGAAAAAAGGAGAAACAAGAGGATCATAAGGGAGCTAAGGAATATGTATATGTTTAAGGACACAGGTAGAGAAAGGAGACTAGGAATACCAGGAAGAAGACCTTGAAGTTAGGGGAAAGGAGATAAGAGTGCTTTCTCATGCAAGCAGGAGTCTTCCCACCGCTTTGAAGCATCGAGTGTGGAGTCTTTTACCAACCGAGAGAGAAGACATGAGTACCATTCTGATGTGTTAACCTTATTCTGGCCTTGGTAGGAAGGTGATGGAGGAATAGATGGTTTTAAAAAATGATTGGAAGGATGCCCAAGATAAATTAAGAAAAAAAAGATGTCTAGTTATGTGAAAAACAAAATAAACACCTTGCATGTGCCTCTATGTGCTTGTATGTGCGTGTATTTACATAGAACAGTGGTTTGCAAATTTTGCTGATTATGTTTGAGTCCTCTGGGGATCTTTTTTTTTTTTTCCTTTTTTTAATTCTTAAAGATTTATTTCAGAGAGAGGTGCTGTGTGCAGGTGGTAGGAACAGAGGGAAAGAGAAACTCAGCAGACTCTGAGGCAGATGGGCTCTATCCCATGAGATCACCACCTGAGCCTAAACCAAGAGCTGGCCGTTCAACCAATCCTGCCACCTGGCGCCCCTCCTCTGGGGATCTTTAAAAAATATTTGCTATCTTCCCCCCCCCTTCTTATTTAATTGATATTGTTGAGATTTTTTAAAACGCTCCCAGGATCCTAATGTTGAACAAAATTTAGAAGCTGGTATAAACAGGTCTTTTAACAGCACTTAACCTATTTGCAGCAGAATTCATAAAGGGGGACTTTGGTTTTTCATTTTGTGTTTTTGAGTTTTTGTGAGCATGTGTTACTCTAGGAGTTTTTAATCAAACAGTACAAAGAAAGGAAAAGGGAAAAAAAGCAAGGTAATAATTGGATAATAGTAGTAGGCTCCTAATGAAAAATCAAGTCTAAAATGTCAGAAATCTAACTTAGTATATGGTCCATTTTTGCAACATTGCAACTCTTGTTAAAAATCCACCTGAATTTTTCTTTTTTTCTCAGATCTGTGTGCCAATGTCAGTGGAATTTGAGGAGCTTCTGAAAGCTCGAGAGAATCCAAGTGAAGAGGCACAAAGTAAGTAGCATTCAGTATTTCTCTCTAGTACTAACAAAGTGCAGGTTAATGACAGAGCTCAGATTTTCCCACAGAGCCCCAGAGAAATTCATAGCCAGGTTCTCTTGCTGGTTTTCTCGTTGCTGATTTCTGGGGTGGATTAGCATCCTAAATTGGCCTTGGACAAAATACTCGTTTTGTACTACCCTCGCTCAAATTCACTGACCTGGAAAACTGAGGTCTGTTCACTTCCCATCATAGGGAGGACATTTGGGGGAAGGACTGTGTCATGAAACAAAGAATTAGCGCATCCAAGAGAGTGGTCTTTAATGTCTGAATCACTGATATCTTTGATTCTTTCAGACTTGGTGGAGTTCACAGATGAAGAGGGATATGGTCGTTACCTCGACCTCCATGACTGTTACCTCAAATACATTAATCTCAAGGCCTCAGAGGTAGGGCTGGTTGGGGGAGGTGGCGGGGGATTGGGGAGAGTGGTTCTGATTCTAAGGGTAGGTCCGGACATCAGGCTGGGGTTTCTGCACAGAAAGCAATTAGACTATCTTCCTTGTGTTTTGTAACTGTTATGTAAATATAAAAGACGTAATGGGCTTTCTTGGAATGAAACAGTATACAAAATGAAAGTTTAAAAAAAAAAAAAAAAAGGACAGCCCGGGTGGCTTGACGGTTTAGTGCTACCTTCAGCCCAGGGCGTGATCCTGGAGACCTGGGATCGACTCCCACATTGGGCTCCCTGCATGGAGCCGTGTCTTTGTCTCTCTTTGTCTCTCTTTCTCATGAATAAATAAAATCTTTAAAAAAAAAAAAGTTTTTTATAGTGAATACAACAGTCCTATTTTTAATTTTTAAGTATTTCTAAAGATTTATTTATTCAGAGAGAGAGCAGTGAGCTCACGTGTGCATGCATGGGGTAGAAGGAGAGGGAGACAATCTCAAGCAGACTCCCGGCTGAGTGCAGAGCCTGTTACAGGGCTCAGTCTTACGGCCCTGAGATATGACCTAAGCCAAAACCAAGAGTTGAATGTTCAACCTACTGACCTACCCAGGCGCCCCTATTTATTTTTATTTTTTTAAGTAAACTCTATACCCAACATGGGCCTTAAACTCACAACTCTGAGGGATGCCTGGGTGGCTCAGTGGTTGAGCGTCTGCCTTGGGCTCTGGGTGTGATCCCGGGGTCCTGGGATTGAGTCCCATGTCGGGCTCTCTGCAGGCAGCCTGCTTCTCCCTCTGCCTGTGTCTCTGCCTTTCTCTGTGTCTCTCATGAATAAATAAATAGTCTTAAAGAAAACAGAAAACACAACCCTGAGATCTACCAACTCAGCCAACCAGGTGCCCCAAGCATATGTTTTTAGCGAATTTTATTGATTATTAGTGCAAGCATATTTTGCTTTTGTAAACAGGATATTTTTTTAAAAAAACTCACAAATACATATTGAACCCCTTTGTTAGGCACACATAGTACTAGGTATGTGAAAAATATGAAAACAGTATCTGCCAGCAATGGGCTACTTAGTATCTTTTATCAAAGGATTTGCAATTAAATGTGACAATCCCAGAAAGGTCACAGGAGGTGTATGATTAAGTCCCTCAGGAGTTGTGAGGAAATCTCCCAGAAGTTCGGTGATTGTACTTTAAGCTCTCTGAGGGCAGGTCCTGTATCTGTTCTCATCCGTATCCATGTACTTAGTCCAAAGATGCTCAGTAAGTGAGGACATGAGTGAACAAATGGCACTTTCAGGACCTTAGTGTAGGATATAGTGGGTGTCAGAGTCTTCAACTAAGTACCTCACATGTAGTTAGTGTTTAACAGGTGTTTCTGTAGCTTACTGTTTATTGATCTTTATTTTGCAGAGTTTATTATTAGTCTAATAGTCTACTCAGTGCAGTGGAATTAACACTCCAGGTAGTGTAGAAATTAAATGACAGGCAAGAAAAAGACTAAGATGAGCCAGATCTTGTTACTTTGTTAAAAACAATACTCAATTTTTATCTCATTTATTGGATACTGTAGTTTAACTTGGTGCACACCCCTACTGAATCTCTTTTCATTTCTCTTTTCAGAAACTGGATTATATTACCTATCTGTCCATCTTCGACCAGTTATTTGACATTCCTAAAGAGAGGAAAAATGCTGAATATAAGAGGTAGGCATTGCTAGCTTCTGGGCCTCTACTGCATTTGCTTAGAAGGTTAATGTAAAGATTTGATGTCAGAGTTCTGAATTTTATTGCCTAAAAGGACACAAATGACTTCCACGTTTTTTGGAGGATATGGATTTTGAATGCCATAGTTTTAAACATTTGTAATACTCTGGCTCTGGAAGAATGTGCATCTGTTGGCGCATCTGTGATCTTATGCCCATGCTGTCCTTAAACTTGTCTCATTGTATAAGGAAGTGTGATTCAGGGATCTGTGTCTTTGGAGTTTAACAAGAAAAAGATTAGAATTTCTCATTTTGCTTGAAGTGAGTGATGTGTATGTACTCCTGACTTCCTCTCTTTTTCTCATTTTCTTTTTACCTGAAATCTTGTATGTGAGATAATTAAGATTTTAGTATTTGAAATTGTATCATGAGAATAAAATGAGATCAGAAAGTTCAGAAGCAAAATGACAAAAAGTCCATTGCAAGCTTATTCTAAAAATTAGTATTATTTTAAAAACATATCACTGGGATTATGTTTTACAGGGCATAACACTATATAAAAAACACAAACTCCGCTTTCTCTATATTGCTTGTTCCTCTGTAGATACCTGGAGATGCTGCTTGAGTACCTTCAAGATTACACAGATCGAGTCAAGCCCCTCCAAGATCAGAACGAACTTTTTGGGAAGATTCAGAATGAATTTGAGAAGAAGTGGGAGAATGGTACCTTTCCTGGATGGCCGGTAAGCATCCGTGGAGTTGGGGAGAGGAGACGCAGGGGAATTGAATTAAGTATCTTACCTTGATATTGAGCCTCCACCTTAGGGTTATTAGATGCTGATCCCTTGGGATCAGTTGTGACAACAAGGTGTCCCCTGCCAAGTATGTCAGGTTTTCTTCCCATGCATACTTTGGAATGAGATTTTGGAATGAAATTTTTCAGGGCCTCCTTGCCATTGGCTGACCCCGGATTTTCACCAGCTGTGTCATTACTGCTGTGTGGTTTCTGTTGATCAGAAACTGAAAAGATTATATGCTAGAAATCTCTACCATGTGTTTTCACTCCTGGTGATAATATTTGAGTTTTCCTGAACTCTCAGGGAGAGAATGAACCATCTTGTCTTTGGCTCTGCTCATAACAGGAATTTGATTCATAGTCACATAATGTGTATAAGAAAAAGGCTAGCCACCACCTGGTAATGTAGATAGATGACTCTCTTGCCTTCATTCTAAACCTGGGTCTTACTGTTCTTGCCAGAAAGAGACAAGCAGTGCCCTGACCCATGCTGGAGCCCATCTTGACCTGTCTGCATTCTCTTCTTGGGAGGTATGTTTTCTTTAGCACATGTACTGGTCTCACCTGTTCATTCCTGAAAGGAACTAGGCATCTACAAAGAATGTGGAAAGATTAAAAAACAAACAAACAAACAAACAAAAAACAACAAAAAAAACTTACTACTTTGAAAACTGTAAAGTAATTCAAACTATTTTAAAATATAGTGGAGATGACTACCAGTGTGATTACATATGAGCTTGACCACAGAGTCAGTTCTTGGAGAGCTTAAGCTTATTGCTAGGTTTTGGCTTTGGAATGTATGGTTTTGCCACAGCTTCAAGAACACCCACACACCAGCCTGCAAAGACCTAAGCTTAAGGCATTTGTTGTTTCTCAAAATCTTAAATGGATGAAATTGTAACTTGGCTATTTTTTATATAGGAGTTGGCCTCCCTGGGTCTGGACAGATTGAAATCTGCACTCTTAGCTCTAGGCTTGAAGTGTGGTGGGTAAGAGACTGCTTTTTCTATCAGAATTGTCCCATTTTGTGATGCGTTTGCACAATAACCGACCCTGATTCCATTCTTTCCATTGCTTCGCAGTGCAGGAATATGCAGGCCTATATGGTAGAGTAACTGAAATCCTTTGCCACTCCTGTCTCCTTAGGACCCTAGAAGAGCGAGCCCAGAGGCTCTTCAGCACCAAAGGAAAGTCCCTGGAGTCACTTGACACCTCCCTGTTTGCCAAAAATCCCAAGTCAAAAGGCACCAAGCGGTGAGTAACTGGGGTGCCACCTTTGTGGACAGTTTTAAGATTTTATTCCCATGCAGAATTCTTACCACAGCAGCCTGTTTTATCGCTGTTATGGATTCAGAGCAATTCACTTTGTCCTTTTTCTCTGCAAATTTAGAGTGTGCCATCATTGTTAGAAACCAAGGACAGTCTGTGCTCCAGTGATTGAGAGCAGATGAAGTCTAATGTTGAAACTGCTCTGGGTACTTGTTCTTATTCAGTAGATCATGGAGGCTAAATAGATTAAAAAAATATTTTTCTAAGTTTATTTTTACTAATGACAATTGAATCTTTTTTATGATAGTCACACACACAGAGAGAGAGAGAGAGAGAGAGGCAGAGACATAGGCAGAGGGAGAAGCAGGCTCCATGCACCGGGAGCCCGACATGGGATTCGATCCCGGGTCTCCAGGATCACGCCCTGGGCCAAAGGCCGGCGCCAAACCGCTGTGCCACCCAAGGATCCCGAATCTTTTTTTTTTTTAATTGAAGTATAGTTGCCACACAATGTTACATTAGTTTGAAGTGTACAATGTAGTGATTTGACAACTCTGTACATTATACTGTGCTCACCACAAGCAGACCTACTATAGATCACCATATAAACCTATTACAGTACCATTGACTATATTGCCTGTGCTGTACCTTTCATCCCTGCAGTTGAATCTGTTGTTGAGCCACATGCTTGTACAAGATATTTTTTTATGTGCTTTTGTAATCCTTTTTTTTTTTTTTCAAGATTTTATTTATTCATTCATGAGAGAGAGAGAGAGAGAGGCAGAGACACAGGCAAAGGGAGAAGCAGGCTCCACACAGGAGCCCAATGTGGGACTCAATCCCGGGACTCCAGGATCATGCCCTGGGCCAAAAGCAGGCACCAAACCACTGAGCCACCCAGGGATCCCTGAGTGCTTTTGTAATTCTTGCAACAACTCTGAAAAGTAGTTGTTCAAGACTCAGAGAAGTTATGAAATGTGCCCACCATCTCATAATTAACTAAGTAGCAGGGTCAGGATTTGGGCCCAAGTCTGCCTGTCCCAGAGCTTGTCTCCTGTACCACAATTCTTTTGTAAGTTATAATGCTAGAAATGTAAACATCTTGATATATATTATATTTTCTAGAATGAGGTCAAAGAGGAATTTTCCATGCATTCCAAGAAATAGCCTTAATAATTCCGTCAGTGAGTCCTGAGCTGAATAGAGCATTTGCTTTCACAGCATGACATTTGTCACATGCTTATAGTTTTTTTTTTAATGCTTTTTTTATGCTTATAGTTTTTAATGGACTCTTGGAATAAGCATTCCCAGACACAGATAAGGTATTGGGTAAAAGAATCCTTGAATGATACAGCTTGTTTCTTGTTTCCAGAGACACTGAGAGGAACAAAGACATTGCCTTCCTAGAAGCCCAGATCTATGAATATGTAGAGATTCTTGGGGTAAGTAATGGACTTTGCTGAGAGCTGTCAATGCTGCAAGGTACGGGAATCAGACGAATGTGAACTTGTGGGGTTTTTGTTTTTTTTTTCCAGGATCAAAAGTGGAAGGGTAGGTGTTAAACTAGGTGAGAAGAAAATAAGGTTGTCTCAGGGTACTTGACTGTTCATTGAGGCTGCGTTCTATTCAAAGATGCCTGTTGTCCCAAGGTTGCCCAATTTCCATGAAGCCCAGCATAGAGCATAAACTCCCCTCTCAATGTAGTATCCAGAATGGTGCAGGTTCTGTGCCTGCATTCCAGAATATACCTAGAAGTTCCCAAATATACCTAGGGGATGACCTAGGAAGCAGACATTCAAGGCAAGTAGGAAAGAGTCTACTCACAGCAGGCTTTTCAGGTATAACTTATGAAAAGGCATTACTACTTGGGGATCCCTAGGTGGCTCTGTGGTTGAGCGTCTGCCTTTGGCCCATGGCATGATCCTGGAGTCCCGGGATCGAGTCCCGCATCGGGCTCCTCACATGGAGCCTGCTTCTCCCTCTGCCTGTGTCTCTGCCTCTCTCTCTCTCTCTCTCTCTCTCATGAATAAATAATAAAATAAAAATGTTTTTTTAAAAAAAGAAAGAAAAGGCATTACCTACATATTTAGAAGATAATGAGGAATTTGCTAGGACTAGAGTGTTAGTGGTACAGAGCTGGCTATGAGCTGCTGCGTGAGTATTCTTTCAAGAAAGAGCTGAAGGGTGGGTTGGGAGTGGAAAAAGACCACCAGAACAGGATGCTTATCTCAGAGAGAAAGGAGGAGGAGGACAAGGGAAATCACTCTTTCAGGGAAGAGAAGATAGAAGGGAGGGCACCACCCAGAGAAGACGGTCTACAGAAGACCAGCCTTCAGAGTGTCTGCTTTGTACAGTTTTCAACTGCTGAGAGCCTTTTCCTTTACAGATGCTCAGATGGCATTTTGAGCGGATGACTCTGGCTCAGATAGCTTGTTTAAGTGTCTTTGTCAGTTGCCATGGATGTTTGCATTCTGCCCTTGTTTAAGAACCATGCATATAATAGCTATAAATTGCTATTAAACTAATCACCTGTTGGTTCCCAACTGTTTCAGTAAAGGGCTTGCTAGATGTTGGACCTTGGGAGCACTGATACTCTCCACAGTGAACCCCAGCTCTGCTAGTATGGCAGCAATCTGATTTGCTAGTCCTCTGAGGATGATTGGGAGGTTAATTTGTACCCGTGACATAAGATGGGCCCGCTACTTTCTCCCTCCTTCGAGAGCACTTTGCTATCCCTGCCAGGAGGTGGCACTACTCTAGACTTCTGGCCAGAATGGTTTTCAGAAGTTGCTCTTATTATGTACTGATAGGATTTTTACTATTACCTCATCATTTATCAGTATCTGTTGGTTTCCAGACATTGTGCTAAGTCCTTGGATACAGTAGTGAATATGACCTGCCTCTTGACCTTGAAAAGGCCACTTTGTGGTTGGGGGAGATCAATGATCGCAGCACAATGTGATACATGCTGCAACACATTGAGACTGAGTTTTCTAAGTAGAAAGAAGGAGAAGGAATGTCCTAGGAAGAGAGAAAACAGGAAGTGTGGAGGTAAAACATCACGGAGAGAAATTAGATATTAGGCAATAATGAGAAGAAAGTCAGTGTGTGTGGAGTGTGCCTTATAATGGAGGGAGTGGTTAGAGAATAATTTGGAGAATTACGTTGGAAACTTGCACTTTTTTTTTTTAACATTTTATTTATTTATTCATGATAGACACAAAGAGGCAGAGACACAGGCAGAGGGAGAAGCAGGCTTCCACCAAGGAACCCGATGTGAGACTCGATCCCAGGACTCCAGGATCATGCCTTGAGCCAAAGGCAGACACTCAACCTCTGAGCCACCCAGGCGTTTCTGCCCTTTGTTCTTTAAACAGTAGAAAGACAAAGTTTTTTAAGCGTAGTGTACCATTTGATTGGGGTTTGGAGTTTTTTCTTAAGCACTTAAATCTGGGAACAAAAAGTTGGACTGGAATGAGGAGGGACTCAAGGCAAGTTAGAAGGTTGTCATGTTGGTGAGGAAGGAGAAGAAAGGACTAGGTAAGGACATACTTAGACAGAAAAGCCTTTTGTTCACTGTTCTGCGATAGTCCACGGCCTCAGATGAGTATCTTAGGCAAGTGACATAAAACCTTTGAGTTTTTCCTTCATGATTAAGGAGAGCCTATTGATCAGGGAATTTTGATATGAAGACAGGATTTTCCCTTATTGTACAAGTAAGAGAACCGTGTTCTTGGAAGTGAAGGGGCAGCAGGGCTTGTAGGAAATTGCCCTTCTTGTTCTGCACTACTTTTCTCTGACTTCCCTTTTCATTTCTGGACCTGACCTAGGAACAGCGGCATCTCACACATGAAAATGTACAACGCAAGCAGGCGAGGACAGGGGAGGAACGAGAAGAAGAAGAGGAAGAGCAGATCAGTGAGAGTGAAAGTGAAGATGAGGAGAATGAGATCATTTACAACCCCAAAAACCTGCCGCTCGGCTGGGATGGCAAAGTACGTTCCAGCACTACCGCCTTCCTTCCCACCACCCATATCGGAGGGCAGATGCAGACACTAATCTAATGCTGTTTCCTCTCTGATTTCTTTTAGCCTATTCCCTACTGGCTGTACAAGCTTCATGGTCTAAACATCAACTATAACTGTGAGATTTGTGGAAATTACACATACCGAGGTCCCAAGGCCTTCCAGCGGCACTTTGCTGTAAGGAATTCAGACCCATTTCTCCTGGAAATTGAAGTATGAAACGTGCAACTTTCAGAGAGGATAGGGACAACCCAGGAGGAGCACTAGCATCCAGAGCTTAAGAGAAGCAGGAAGGAGCAGATCTAAAGTCAAGCATGTGGCCTTTGGCACCATGCTAGCAGCGAACGATGCCTGAGACAGTTTCTGGAGGCACTCTGCCCTCTGCTAGCTGAACCATATTTCTATTTGCTCTTGCTTGTTCTTCTCCCATTTTACCTTTCCGCCGGCTCCTTAGACCGTCCTCTGCCTCCTTGGTCGCTCTCTGCCCGCTGCTAGTACGCAGGACCTAACAAAGCCCTGACTGCCTCCTCCTTTGTGTCTTGAAGGGGCCTTTGCCTCTTCCTATTTGAAAAATAGGAACTCACAGGGTAACATTTCACAAGCAGTTCTTGAGACCAGGCATTATCTGGGCAGTACTCCAGTAAGTGCATTCACCCTTGTTTTGTTTCTGCCTTTAGTTCTGAGTACTTTTACAAATTGGGAATTTTACAAATGGAAAAGATTTGCTGGACCGAGGATAGAAATCATATACGAAGTCCTTTCTCAGACATCCGTAGCACTAACTGATCCTGGGCCTCTTCTGTTGAGCCCCTAGGTAGTCTCTGAATTTTTCTCAGTATTCCTTCCAGTGCATTGGGATTGGCATCCACACTAAAGCCCATGCCCTTTGCCATCCCCGAGCCCAAACTGTCAGTCTCCTTGCTCATACCTGGTACGCATTCGTCTCCTTTACTTCCAGAGGTGATGCTAACCTGCCATCAGTAACGCTTACTCACACTGGTGGTGGCGGCTGCGTGGGAAGTCACTGGTTAATTAGAGTTGTGGTGTTTTTCTGTGGTCTGGACACAGGTTTTGTCTGGACTATTACTGGATCTGGACCTAGAATCTTGGTTTGAGAAACTAGCCCAGTGAGGAAAACCGTGCAGTGCTGCTTTGAAATACAGCCTCTTATCTATCAGCCGTGGCCAGCTGTTTACGAACGTGAGCCACAGAAGGAATGCTGCCATTAGGTGGAGTCTTTTGTGAAGGGTCAGGTTATGGTTTATGAATGGAATGGAGTTTGTGCCCTGTATTCAGTTGCTCCCATTTCACCTGGTTTTTTTGCTTCTCTCTCTCGCAGGAGTGGCGTCATGCCCACGGCATGAGGTGTTTGGGCATCCCAAACACTGCCCACTTTGCTAATGTGACACAGATCGAAGATGCTGTCTCCTGTAAGTATGTTTTATTTACCGTGCCCTAGGCGCCAGATCAAGTGGCCACTCCTACAACTCACTGTTCCCAATGCCCTGCTGTACCCAGGTCTAGGGGCAGCAGCTTGTGGATATATACAAGCGTCTAGTCACACTAGAACTACATTTTTCAGGGCATGGATTGGTCACTCTACTGATTGTTTCCCTATTGAGGAGAGCCCTGTGCTGTATAAAACAGGCCTTTGAGCTGGGCCTTTGAACTCCTTAGTGTGCAAGATTTTGAGTGAATGGATATATATGTTTTTCTGAATTGCCGTTAATGGTTTAGAACAGCGGCTATTAAAGGGAAAAATAGAAATGATCCCAATAAGCTTACTTCTGAGGTGACAGGGCAGATACACAGAAATGGAGGTAGCAAGGTACCTTTTGCAGGAAGAGCGGAGTGTGGAGCACATGTCGGGAAATGTGTTTATTATTAAAGCACTTGGGGACCTCAGTCACGCTCCTGTCAGCCTGGCTCTGGTAGTTCTTCCGGCCATTCGCATCACCTTCGAAGGCTTTCTGTTCTCTCTAGTTTCTTTTCTCTGTCGTGTTTTCAATTCCAGCTGCCTAGACTGAAAAGAAAGGAGTCCTACCCCTCTGCTTTGTGAAATTTCAGGCAGCCCCCCTTGGGTTCATACCACACTACTCAGCTGCTTGGCCAACTGACTCCATTCCTTAGGCCACTTCTCCTGGGCTTTTCACGTCCATTGCAGAGCCAAATTAGAAATGAGCTTCTAAACGTGGTGACTGCGTTTACTCATGGTGAGCATTGAGTGACACAGAATCGTCGAGTCTGTATATTTTATGCCTGAAACTAATAGAATGCTGTATGTCATTATACAGTTACACTGCAGTAGTATCAAAAAAGCCTCCCTGATCCTGATTTAGCCTTTGGATTCTGGGGACTTTTTTATTGAGTTTTTTGTGTGTAGTCAGCTTTGGGAACTTCCCACTTTCTTCTTTCCTTACTCATTTACAAGTCAGGATCGTCTAGTATCTCCAGTCAGAATTACAGTATGTTTCATTATCGATTCATCCAGTTAGTTTCTAATTTACTTTTCATTTTTGCCCTTCACTTTGTTGGGAAAAGAAGATGGTAATGAAATGTCTATAACCATAACAGTGTATTTTGAATGTAGTCTTATTTTAAAATATTTTTTCCAGATGTGTCCCACCAGTAAGTAGGTCATAGTCCATTTTTTGTGTGTATTTTTTTACATCCCGCAATTTGCCTGAGTTAATTTATTACTTCTGATACCTTAGATTGATGTTGACATCATTTTAAGCTTGCAGTCATGGCAACTGCTAAAAGAAAAGTGATATTTTTTGTTCGATGTTTGTTTCATGGTTAAAGTAAATAGAAGTAGGCGATAGGTCATCCTTACCTGGTTGCTGTTTTCAAAGGAAATGATGCTTGTGTATCTACATTGATTTTAAGATTGGCTCATGGTTTTACTCTCACATCCCACCAGAGAAAGATTGCGTTTTTACCACTTTTTTTTTTTTTAATTGAGCATTGGATTAAGCAGCGTTCCTGGATTCTTTCATACGGATGGTAGATAATGCTTTTAATGCAGTTATTTATCCTATTAGAATTCTATTCAGAAGTCTTAGGTTTAGGGATCCCTGGGTGGCACAGCGGTTTGGCGCCTGCCTTTGGCCCAGGGCGCGATCCTGGAGACCCGGGATCGAATCCCACATCGGGCTCCCGGTGCATGGAGCCTGCTTCTCCCTCTGCCTGTGTCTCTGCCTCTCTCTCTCTCTCTCTCTCTCTCTCTCTCTCTCTGTATGTGACTGTCATAAATAAAAAAAAAAAAAGACTATGCACTCTTTAAGATAAAAAAAAGAAGTCTTAGGTTTATGTTTGTAAATAAAAGCTGCACTTCTTGTTTACCTTTGAATCACTTGTCAGGTTTAAGGATCAAAACCGTATTTATGACATAAAACAGATGGGATTACATGCTACATTCTTTTCTGTCATTTGAAACTGTTTATATTTAAATAGAGATTACTTCTTTATACAAAGGGACCAAGCTGAAAAGATTCTCCAGTTAATAACCCATACAGTTCCTTGATTTATTATAATAAAGTGGAAGCCAAGTGCTTCATTTCTCTTCTGTTTTATTAAACTTTTTCCTGCTAATACTTTCTATAATCTTTTTTTAATCCTTTCTTAAGTGTTTAGATGAAAACATTCTTCTCTTTGTTTCTTTATTATTTTTAATACAGGCATTTAGAACTAGGTATCATTCTTTTACAAGTATATTAAGAATATCCATTATTGGGATGCCTGGGTGGCCCAGTGGTTGAGCATCTGCCTTTGGCTCAGGGCCTGATCCCGGATTCCCAGGATCGAGTCCCACATCGGGCTCCTTGCATGGAACCTGCTTCTCCTCCCTCTGTCTGTGTCTCTGCCTCTCTTTGTGTGTCTCATGAATAAATAAATAAAATCTTTTTAAAAAAAAAAAAAAAGAATATCCATTATCAGGGTGCCTGGGTGGCTCAGTTGGTTAAGTGGCTGCCTTCGGCTTAGATCATGATCCTGGGATCAAGCCCCATGTCAGGCTCCCTGCTCAGCAGTCTCCTTCTCCATCTGCTCCTCCCACCTGCTTATGCTCTCTCCCCCTCTGTCTCTCAAATAAATGTTTTTTTGGAAAAAGGAATATCCATTATTGATACGTTATATCTAAAGCTTAAAGATGTTATTTCTGGTTTTTAAGAGATTGAAGAGTACTTTTAATTATAGTTGGTTGAGCATGTTTTTTTTTAAGATTTTATTTATTCATGAAAGACCGAGTGAGGCAGAGACATAGGCAAAGGGAGAGGTGGGCTCCCTGCAAGGAGCCTGATGGCGGGACTTGATCCCAGAACCCCGGGATCTCACCCTGAGCTGAAGGCAGACACTTGACCACTGAGCCACCCAGGTGCCCCGATTGAGCACCTTTTAACTCTATTTTGTTTATTCCTGGTTTGTTTTTTGGCCCATTAAATACAGACTTTCTACCTTTACGGTATATTGTATCTTTGTGTCCAAGTATATAGCCTGATTGATTAAAGATTTTCTAACACCTAAGGAAAAAAAAAAAAAAATATATATATATATATATATATATATATATATATATATACACACACACACAATCTTTTTATAGTGTTCAGGTCCTTGATACTTATTTGTTTCACATTGTGATAGGGATATGTTGACATTCTTGGTTATAATTAAATTCACCTATTGCATTTCTACCAGGTTTGTATTTATTTTGTGGTGTTTCAGTCATATAAACTCAATATTGTATTATAGTCTTATTGGCTATTCCCATTTTCTTTTTAAAATTCTCTTTATCTGATAGCTTTTCTGTTGTGATGGACTTAGACCATTTCCCCATTATCAAAATTTTGGCAGCAACTGTGGGCCACTTTTTGCCCTAGTCATCAATATTCACCATTGTATAGGCCTCTTAAACCTTTTACACTTCATTGTATTTGATTTATTTGTATCTAACTCCTTTGCTGGAAAAGTTACCTTGTTTTTTGTTAGGTTTCTCATTTACATGGATTAAAGAGTAAACTTGTATCTGTTCCTTTTTGGTTGATGTTTTTTCTAAAATTTCTAACTTTGAGGGTTTAACTAATAGTTTATTTCTGTTACTAATTTTTATTAGTTATTAATATATATTATTTGGTCAAATTATGTATAGGAGGTGATCAGCATCTTTTCTCTACTGCCTTTCAAACACCCTCACCACATAGGTTTTTTTAAAGAGTTCTCATCGGGGCACCTGGCTGGCTCCGTTGAAAGAGCATGTGGACTCTTGATCTCGAGGTTGTGAGTTTGAGCCCCATGTTGGGTGTAGAGATTACATAAATAAATAAATTTTTTTAAAAATAGAAATAAAGAGTTGATCATTAAGTTGATTTCAGGAAGAAATGTCGTGGAGGCTCTCCTTGGCCATACTGAGACTTTAAAAAAAAAACTTATTTTTTCCAGAACGTTGTTGGCAGGTTCATCATTCTTTCATTACCAAATTATTTTCAGAATCTCTCTCTCTTTTCTTTTTTTTCTTTTCTTTCTTTTCTTTTTCTTATTTATTTATTTATCTTTTTTTATGATAGTCACACAGAGAGAGAGAGAGAGAAGAGAGAGAGAGAGAGGCAGAGACATAGGCAGAGGGAGAAGCAGGCTCCATGCACCGGGAGCCCGACGTGGGATTCGATCCCAGGTCTCCAGGATCCCGCCCTGGGCCAAAGGCAGGCGCTAAACCGCTGTGCCACCCAGGGATCCCTCTTTTTTTTCTTTTCTTTTTCTCGGAGTACAAGCTGGAGGCTGGGAGAGGGGCAGAAGGAGAGAGAATCGTAATCAGACTATGGCCAGCCTGATGCAGGGTTTGATCTCCCAACCCTGAGATCATGACCTCAGCCAAGAAACTCTCTGGTTTCCTTTCAAACTTTCATAGCAGATCAGTGGTTGTATACAAACGGGCTCCCACTAGATTTTGACAGACTTTATCCTAGGTGTCTCACTAGTAGTAAGCAATTAATTACTGAATGGAGGTTAATTCTATTATGGTGTCAAGTTTTTGTAATTTTTCATTTCCTGTTGGTGGTATAATTTTTTTTATTAAACCTGGATTCTCGGGGCAGCCCAGGTGGCTCAGCGGTTAGTGCCTGCCTTTGGCCCAGGGCATAATCCTGGAGGCCCTGGGATCGAGTCCCACATCGTGCTCCCTGCACAGAGCCTGCTTCTCCCTCTACCTGTGTCTTTGCCTCTCTCTGTGTGTCTCTCATGAACAAATACATAAAATCTTGAATAAAATAAACCTGGATTCTTCTCTCTCTCTTTTTTTTTTTTTTTTTTTAAGATTCTAGGTAGGGGCACCTGGATGGCTCAGTGGTTGAGTGTCTGCCTTTGGCTCAGGTTGTGATCCTGGGGTCCTAGGATCGAGTTCCTGCAGGGAGCTTGCTTCTCCCTCTGCCTATGTCTCTGCCTCTCTCTGTGTGTCTCTCATGAATAAATAAATCTGAAAAAAAAAAAAAGATTCAGGAGTAGACATCTTAGGAATTTTTGGTTACCAGGAGGAAAGCCTATTAAAATTAACTGTGCATGCCATCCACCCTCATTCCAAGAATATGCTTATTCGGTTGTGCTTTTCTCCATACATACACCTTCTCTACTTTCTTATATCTTTTCACCTGCGTTCTCATGAGGGAAGCCCTAGCTCTGCTGTGATGTTCTCAGTTTTCAGAGCCGACTGTCATCCAGCTCCATCAGTGTCTTAGTGTCCCTGCATGTAGTACTAAGGAGAGGTGGAAGGTAGGTGCAGCTGGGTCCACTGCCATCTGTAGTCTAGTCACCTGGTTCTCCAGTAGTGTCAGGATAAAGAGTTGCTTGTTAGATACAACTGTTCCTTCCAGAACACCTGGAGAAGATGTGTTCCCTAATAAGGGGGTGGATAGGGAAGTAACCATTGGCATAGCTTTTATGCTGGATTTACTTAGTGGTCTTTGTTTTAGATCTTTTTTTTTTTTTTTTTAAGATTTTATTTATTTATTCTTGAGAGAGACAGAGAGAGAGGCAGAGACATAGGCAGAGCGAAAAGCAGGCTTCGTGCAGGGAGCCTGATGTGGGACTGGATCCCTGGACCCCCGGGATCATGCCCTGGGCCGAAGGCAGATGCTCAACCACTGAACCACCCAGGCATCCCTGTTTTAGATCATTCTGTCGAAGTTTTTCTTTTGGGGTTTTTAGCCAGGAGGGAGGGATTCAGCGCTGTCATTTAAACTATAGTTATTTTTTTAACCTAACTTTTAAATTTAATTAATTAATTTATTTTTTAGAGAGAGAGTGCGTGCAAGTGGGTGCAGTGGGGGCAGAGGAAGAGGGAGAAAGAATCTGAAGGAGGCTCCATATGTGGAGCCTGATGCAGGGCTTGATCTCAAAATCCTGAGATCATGACCTGAGCTGAAATCAAGAGCCGGACACCCCTATTTTTATTTTCCTTAAGTTGAAGAAAATATAGCTAAGAAAGAGCCCTGTGATGTTGCCACCTGAGAACTCCATGATTTAGGTGGGTGGTCACCATTAGCCAATGTTCACTAGGTATAAATTTAGCTAACTGATAAGCTAATAGCATCAAGTTCAGTTACCACCATGTTGTCTAGAATAATAGCATAAGAAATTTAAACTTTTTTTTTTTTTTTTTAAGATTTTATTTATTTGGGATCCCTGGGTGGTGCAGCGGTTTGGTGCCTGCCTTTGGCCCAAGGCGCGATCCTGGAGACCCGGGATCGAATCCCACGTCGGGCTTCCGGTGCATGGAGCCTGCTTCTCCCTCTGCCTGTGTCTCTGCCGCTCTCTCTCTCTGTGTGACTATCATAAATAAATAAAATTTTAAAAAAAATTATTTATTTATTCATGAGAGACACAGAAAGAGAGAGCGGCAGAGACACAGGCCAAGGGAGAAGCAGGCTCCATGCAGGAAGCCCGATGTGGGACTCGATGCAGGGACTCCAGGATCACTCCCTGTGCGGAAAGCAGGAGCTAAACCTCTGAGCCACCCAGGGATCCCCAAGAAATTTAAACATTGTAACGAACTCTATGGACATTGCCTGTGAGAGCAGTGGCTTTGCTAAAATACGATATCCTGTGTCTCTGGCTTTTTATTGGGTCAGCTAGCTCATCAAAAACAGGAAATTCAATTCTTCACTTACTCTTAAGGAATCCACATTGGTGCCCAGAGGTGATCCCATTCTTTTCTAATTGTTTTCAGATCCTTCTGAAGAATAATATCCCCCTTACTACTCCATAGTTGCCTATAACCATTTTCTTTTCCTTAAAAAAAAAGTCAAGACAGCCAAAAGAAAAAAACAATCACTACAGTGTTTCTAATCTCCAATACCACTCTGGATTGGATTCCTGAGTGACTGGACATAGAACGTGGCAAGACCCTGCTCTGACTCCTCGTAGCACACGATAAATTTTCTGTTCGTTGGTGATGTGCATATTGTCTGGGCCTGAAGGCATCAGCTAATTTGAAGCAATCAGCAAGGAAGGAAAAGCCGATGAGACCAGCATCTGTACACCAGGCACAGAGCTAAGCATTTTCTCATATTCTTGTCTCCCCTGTTTCGTCCCTGTTAGAATTCAACTTGCTCTCTATGGAATTTCTTCTGTTCCTGTCAAGTTTTTTTTTTTTTTTAATATATCAAGTTTTTATTTAAATTTTAGTTCACTAACACAGTGTAAAAGTAGTTTCAGGAGTAGAATTTAGTGGTTCATCTCTTATGTTCAACACCTAGTGCTCATCATAATATAATCTTCTCAAGTTTAGAGTTGCTCTATTTAGTGGGAAATATAGATGCATATAGGAATCAGTATTCCTAATGTAGTATTTTATCCTCTGTCCCTCAGTGGACCTATCCTAGCTGTTCTATGTGGATCTCTGTGCTAAGAGTGTACCTTCCAACGCCAGTGTTACAGAGTTGGGTCTCTTTTCTGGATTAGTGCCTGCCCTGCCTTGTGTTTGTGTGCTTGCCCCCTCTGAAGCTATGGTCATTTCTGGAGGCATCTGCTCCTTTTCATCTTTCCCAGGATACTTTTACTGAACTCTCAGAATTCTTGTTTTAATATCTCCAGTGTTTGCTCAACATCTTATCTTTCAGATTCTTTGGCCATGATATTTCACCTTTTTTTTTTTTTTTCCTCTGAAGCTTTTGAAATCTGCACACCAGGCTTTAAGTAAACATACTTGACCATGCCTAATGTTCCCCTTCTCTTCTGTATTGAACTTTAAAATCCTAAGGTCACTTTTTTCCATAATTCCCGTAGTCGAACCAAATTAACTTCTTTCTTTGAGGGTATATCAGTTCTGTAAGAAGTCTTTGGTTATATTTAGTCCAACTTTTCTTTTACAGCAAAGCAAAGATTATGGTAAGTTTTGCCATGGAAAGCGTTTAGTCTGTAGAACTGAAATCCTAGTCTGGGGCAGGCAAAAGTCTCAAGGGCAGGGTCATCCGGGGGATCTTAATGGGGACAGGGATGTTATAACACTTGTTTGCCTGATGGATACGCAAGCCAATCTTGTTTGCTGCTCATTTCTCGTCCTGCAGTGTGGGCCAAGCTGAAACTGCAGAAGGCATCAGAGCGATGGCAGCCTGACACCGAGGTGGGTGCTACCGTACTGTTGGGGAGAGTGTCAAGTGACTGCTCCCTCACGCTGTAGAAGGGAGGTGAGAGGTGGTCCCCGGTTCACTGTAGTAGCGAGTATTATGTGCCAACATCTATAAATTGGCTCTTGATGTGTAAGCCAGAATTATTTGTGATATTAAATGTGTCTTAACACAGGTTGTATTGAAATTTTGAAGTGGCAAGCAGGACTATCCAATGTCTTACCCTGCCGTGAGGATTCATAGGCTAAGAAGTTGTGAATCCATGTTATAGGTTAGGTCTCCGTTGAGGAAAGCATCTAATGAGGTGATCTTGTCTCTCTCAAGGCAGGGAGGCATCCTTGTTGATCTTGAGATAGCTATCTCAAAGGGCAGACTTCAGAGATGAGGAATGACATGTATATGAGGGGTGGTAGCTGTTCCTTTTTTTTTTTTTTAAGCAGCAAAGCTGTTTAAAACTAATATAACTGTAATATAAAATTTCAGTGTATTAAACTGTAATATAAAATTTCAGTATATTAAATAAAATAAAGGGGAATTACACTGGAAATGAGGAAGCTCAGCCTTTTTGACCTCCCTTTCAACCCCTGAGAGGCCTCTTGGGCAGGAACCTAGGGTTCTTGGGAATCATTTGAGAGCTATTGTCTTCGGTCACACTTTCTCAACCAGCGTTCATCATCTTAGACACAGAGAGTGATTTGAATGGACTCTTTTCTCAGGTATCCCAAGGAGAGGTCATAAATAGTATTATCCTAGATGCCTGGGATGTGTTCGTTCGTGACACACAGGGGTGCCTTAGAGCAGTCAGGTTTGATTCTCTTGCAGAACCCCAGTTAAGAAAGGCTGTCTTAAAAAAAAAAAAAGAAAGAAAAGAAAGGCTGTCTTGTCTGAGATGAATACCATGAAATCAAGCCAGGGTGAGCTCAGGTACCCAGAGGCTGGTTCCAAACATTTCTCCCAGGAGGTATAGCTAATAATGTAATCCTCTCCTTTCAGGAAGAATATGAAGACTCCAGCGGGAACGTGGTGAATAAGAAGACCTATGAGGACCTGAAGAGACAAGGACTACTCTAGTGTTCAGGGATGTAGCTCAGCTTCTGGGCTTGCCCAGGCTTACCTGAATTCTCCTTTTTCTATTTCTCCCAACCAAATGCTCCTTAAAGACTCTCCTACTTAGTCTTAAGGTCTAGCGTGCGTCTTGTGAAAACCAAGGCATGCTGGCAGGTTGCAGGGCTGAGATGTGTTTTATCTTTGTTTTATATTAAAAGATTCTGTCAGAAAATAAACCCAGTCCTTCTTCTGAATGTGTCTTGTTCGAAAGCCCAGGATTATGGACTCAGTCCTTTAGTTCTTAACACTTACCCACCTCCTTCTTTTCTTTCTTTCTTTCTTTCTTTCTTTCTTTTTCTTTCTTTCTTTCTTTCTTTCTTTCTTTCTTTCTTTCTTTCTTTCTTTCTTTCTTTTTAAAGATTTATTTATTCATGAGAGACACAGAGAGAGAGGCGGAGACACAGGCAGAGGGAGAAGCAGGCTCCCCCATCGATCCTGGGACCCCAGGGTCACACCCTGAGCCGAAGGCAGGTGCTCAACCACTCAGCCACCCAGGTGCCCCCCCCCCCATCTCTTTCTCATCAACTTAAATAGCAGTTAAGGTTTGATGAGCACTGGTTATGTTACATTTATTATGTTAGATCTGATCTGACACCTTTCCCCAGACCTGTTTGGAGCAGTGACCCCAAGTGTGCAGCACCCCAGGATAAGCCCTGACCTTACTCGAGTCGGCCAGGTATACACGTAGGAGACAAAGATGGGGAGGGCGAGCCAGGGCCTCTGCTGCGGACACGACTGTGGCACCAAGATTCGCCTTCTTCATTTGCATAAAGGAAGGAGTTGGGCTGTTCTGGAATGGGCCTGCAGCCCTGCTCCTGCCCCATGCCTCAGCAGCCTGACACACAGTGGCTCTGCGACCAGCTGTGACCTCACCTGCCTCCCCTTCGGAACAAGTCCTTGGTAATCCTACCTGTCTGCTGCTTCTGCAGGATCCCTACTTGACTAAGAAGTGATTAATCAATATTCTTATGCACTCCAAACTCAGGTGGTCAAGATTTGGGTGGTGTTGAGTAGCCTAGGGGAGCCTAGTAGACCTAGGGGAGCCAAGGAGACAGTGATCTGCCACCAGGAACATCTGCTCCAGAACAGGATTTTCCCGGAGGCCTCCTCTGGCCTGCAGCACTCAGACCCTCAGTTTGTCTATAATACATCCTCTTGTCAAAATCCCAACTCCAGAACTGGCACTGTCCCTCACACTCCTCTCTTGCCCCAGTCGTGTCCATGGCAGTCAGGTCTTGCCACCCCTGCCTTTGTGGCACATCACTCTGGGTTGGTGTTTCCCTTCCTGGTTTAACCATCCCTTGGGCCAGCTCTTCACATGTGCTTTGACGACTCCTGCTGCTTAAAGTCCCCTCTCCAGGGACTGAGCTTGTGAAGAACAGTGAGCGAATAATTTTTTTTTTAATAAAAAATAATTGTTTTTATTCCTACTCCACACACACAAAAAAAACACTTAAACCACTAAAAACCACTAAATATATTTGTTTATATATTTAGTTTATATAATTTCCTTCTAGAGATATACGCACATTGCTGTTGATACTTATATTTTCACATACGTATGTGTATCGTGGACATTGTACATTTACTTAATTACCTCATTTGTTTACGAATTTATTTATGAACATTTAACATGAGATCTACTCCAGTGAGCAGATAATTCAATCTAACTGAGCAACTAGAAAAATTGAGTACCAAAAACTGGCCCAGAGTGCAAGGAGACCCTGCCACTTGGGAGGATAGTTGAACAAAGCCTTGGAAGTGGGAAACGTGGGGAGGGCGCGTCCCTCCAGCCTTCCTGTTGGAGCAGTAGCAGCATTGGGGCTCCGAAGGGATGTACCTGCTGCGGTCCACCTGTCCCATCCCCCAGCGCCCCCTCTTTAGTAGGAGCGGGTACCTAGATTCCAGGCTCAGCTGAACAATGTGTATTTTACTGTGTGGAGGGGAGGTGGGACCGGGTTCTCAGGTTCTGAAGAGTCGTGCACCACAGCAGCCTTGGAGGAACCCTGAGGCTTCCCTGTCATAGCGAAGGATTCTTTTCTTCTGTTACATTCATCCAAATAGGTATTTTTTGGTGCCCTCCATGTCCCAGCTAGGTTCATAAACCTTGAAGATTGGGTGGAGATGAGATGGTTAGTGGGAGCAGAACCAGAGGTACGGAGGCTCAGAACCCTGATAGGGAGAAACCCCTATGGCCAACCCCACCGGTGAGGGGCCATCGGCGGCGGTAGGGGCAGACTGGTGACCGGTTCCCCCAGAGGTGACTCCTTGAGATCTCGGCTTACAGCAGTAGTCCTCAGTCCTCCCAGGATCCTAAATTCCTTTGGAAATAAAAAGATAAAAATTGTGGACTTTGTCCTCAGGAAAATACCTGGGCATAGATGTATCTGCACCCCATTTTAAGGGTTCGTGAATGCCCAGAAGCCCATTCTTGGCTCATGAGTCTTCTAAGAATCTCTCCCTTAGACGTGGAGTCTGAACCTCCACCTCTTGGTGGAGCCCCGGGCACTTCCTGCTGAGAACAGGTGACCCGGCTGCCTCTCCGAGGAGGAAGGCTGCTCATCAGAGAAGGCAGGCCCGGCAGGAAGCTGCCAGGGAGTCACTCCTGGGCTTGGCCTCCAGACTGGTCCTGGGGAACCCAGAGGCTGATCCAGGGAGGAAGCTCCCAGAAACGGGGAGTAAGTCCCACCTGTAAGAGGAGAGCCCATTGATTTGTGTCCAGCCCCAACTGGCCAACCCTTTCTAACTCTTTGCTTCTGTTCCCCTCCCTGGGGTCAACTTGAGCTGGAAGGCTTCGCGTAGAAGGTACCCTCGATGGAACCAGTGTGTTGGGGGAGTGAGGAGCAGATGGGGGATTTTTCTCCTCCCTCCGCATTATTTATCTTCTCCTTGGGACAGTGGCTACCCCTCATTGTTCAGGTCCTGCCAGCAGACTCACCTCTGAGTTCTCAAGGTGGGAATGCACCTGTAGCCTCTCCCCGTGCACCACCCTTTATCCTGCCAGCCAGCCAGAGTTCTCCCAATCCAGGTGGGTTCTAGAAGGACCCAGCCCCCCTCCCTCCTGTCGCTCCTGAGAGGCCCCTCTACCTGCCAGGTGTGTGACCTACACAAACAGGCACATCCCAGGGGGACCTTAGGATGGAGGTCCTTCAATCTGCCCACGCTGCCACTGGCTTTATTCTCTCCCTCTGGCTACAGTCCCGACATCCTTTGGCCCTGCAGGAGCAATGTCATCAGGAATTCCCCAAGCTGACGGACTGATTCCGGGGGCTGCCTCCTGACACATGCTCACATGCACACCCTCCATGGCTTCAGGTGTGCAGGGCGGTCTACAGCTGGGAGAGGAGGGGCACGGGACTATTGGGATTGTTCTCTCCAGCCATGGAGAGGCTCACAAACTAAAGGAGATGGGCAAGGAGCCGGAAGTAATGCAGATTAGGAGGTAACCAGCCAGGTTTTCTGATTCTGCTGACCCTCTGGCCCCCCCACACTCCTGAGCTGCCCCTCCGGCCTCATCTGCCCAAACCAGGGAGGAGGAAAAGAGGCTTAGGTGGGGAGGCCCTTCTTTTCTCTTGGCCACAGATGTCTGCAGAGCCTCTAGGCCCTTCTCTTGACCTACTTACCCTTGGAAACAGGTCCCCTTGGAGAGGTGCTGATGGGTGTTGGAGGGGAGGGCGCCACAGAAGGGCTGAAACACCTGGTGGTAAGGAGAGGTGGAGGTAGGGGCACCTGGCTGGCTCACTACCTAGAGCATGTGGCTCTCAATCTCAAGGTCCCGAGTTCAAGCCCCACGTCGGGAGTAGAGATTATTTACAAAAGGAAAACGAAATTAGGAGGGGTGAAGGTAGAGACAGAAGTGGCCCCTACTGCCCTCCGCTGGGTCCTTCCCTCCCTAGCCCCTGCAGCACCTCGACAGAAGACCTCCGTGGCCTGGCCAGTGGTAGCCACGGGGCTGCTTTGCTCCGAGGTCCCTGTCCGCTCAGCCCAGTGACGCCAGCCCCTCCTGGACCCTGCCACCACCCCTAACTCCTGACTCTTGCTGGACCCTGGGACCACCCCGTCTTTTCCCTGACCTCATGACCTCTTTCACCTGACCTTTCCTTGACCCTGGTTGCTCCCAGCAGGGGTCCCCTCTCTCCTCTACCTCCTCTCCTGCTGGGGTAACCCAGAACCTGGTGAGGAGTCCACTGCCCCTGCTCCTGTCCAGGCAAAGAGCACAGGAATGGGAAGGGGGGGGCCTCTTGACGCTCCCGCCCTAAGGGAATGGAGCCACCCCGTCCAAACCTCCCCCCCAGATAGGCCCCAGCTTCTCCTGCTAAGGGGAGATGTGCTCCCAGGAGGCAGAGCACCGGGAGCCCCTCCGCCAGGTGAGGTGCAGGTGTGGGGGGGGCAGAGAGAGGCTGAGCCAGGTGGAGCCGAGCCAGTTGGGGGGACTGGGGGCCTGGGCTTGGCCCACCGTTAGGACAGCAGAAAGGCAAGCCCCCCCCAGCCCTTGCCTGGGCCCAACAGCCAGCCCCGCACCCTCCTGCCCGCGCATGGGCCCCTCCTCCGGGGAGCTCCGACTCCCACCCCACCGCTCCTGGCCCTGAGCCTTGCTCACCCACTGACCACCAACTCTGAACCCTACTCTTGGTTTTTTGGTTCCCCACCCCCCCATCCCACCCCACTCCCCCTGCAGCACTCCCCTGGGCAGCCCTGTTGTGTTCCCAGGCCTAGGCCCCGACCATCCCAGAGGACAAGCTGCTTCCCACTACCCTCCTGGTGACCGCGCCACCCTGCCAGCCCTCAGGAGAAACACGTCTCCTTCACATGCGCGGGCTCTGGGAGGCAGACACGAACCGAGTGCACGCGGGGGCTAGGGTAGGGCCAACAGGACCCACACAGGAGGCCCCAGGCTCACTCCTGGTCAGCATTCACTCTGTTTAGTCGTTCAGTCTGAACACAGTCCCCCCCACCCTCAGCCTTCCCCCCACTTTCTCTTGCAGGGGAAACTCTGTGTCATCTTCTCCTGCTGACAGACGTGGTGACTGCTTCGAAGGGCAGAAAGCTGTGACCATGCGCCCTGAGGGCTTGGGCGAGGTGAGCGCTTGGAGTGCTCCGAAGACTGAGATGCTGTCCTTCCTCGAAGTGCCCGCCGTTCTCCTCCCGCCTGCCTGCCCGTACAAAGCAGGTCAGCGGCCAAATCTGGCTGGAGCTAGGCTTGCTGGGAGCCAGGCTGCCCGGGGCCAGCATGCTTGACCCTCTCAGCTCTGCACTAGACCAAACCCAGGGCAACAGCTGGGATTTTCCAAGTCTCCATGACATGCTTCCTTGTTTCTGGTCCCCCTGTGTGTTCTCTGGGGACTGGCCAGCTGACCTCATGGGGAGGGAGCTGGGGGTCCAGGGAGGTTTAGCTTAGCCCATGGCCCACTTAACACTTTCTGCCTCGGTGAATAAGGGGTAGGGACAAGCAGAGTATGAATGTTCCCATCTCTTCCTGCAGCTGAACTGGCCCAGCTCAGGCTATCCTGCGGGCTGCAGCCAGGCCTGCATGGGAGGGACCCCCAGGTGTCACCATCAGGAGCGCTGCCAAGCCTCAGCCTCAGGCAACTGCCTCCAGCTGGATGGGAATCTTCATTAGGAGCCCCCTGCGCTGGGCTATGGCTGGAGCCACTCTGCCCAGCTCCCTTCCCACTCTCCTAGCTGGTCCCAGTACAACCCAGAGCTGGGGAACAGCAGCTAAGAAGACCCTGTAGGCCCTGCAAGCCCCCAGTCCCCACCCCAGCTCTGATTCCTGCAGCTGCATCTTTAGTGAAAGGCATTTACCAAGTCCACAGCCCAGCTTCCAGGACCCTCACTTCTCCCTCCTGGGCCTGAGCTTGGTGTGCTCCAAGGGGGCAGGGCCTCAGTCCCAATCCCAAGGAGAGGCTGGGGTTCGCCTGGAAAAACAGAACCTCCCTCCTGACCCCCATCAAATGGGAGGACTCCAAAGTCTGTCCCCGTCTACTTCTCCCACACCTTCCTCCCCAGGCTTTGTCATTAAAAGTGGGGCTGGAATTGGGGTTCCCCTGCTTTCCTAGGGACCCTACCGTCCTTTATCTCTCCCCACATAACTCTGAAACCAAACTCAAATAAACTTGAGCTCCCTTTGAGCTGCAGATTTCTGGAAGATGGGGAAGAAGGTGCCACCTGTTTCTGGAAGGTGTTCACTCATGTAGAGCTGGACTGGCCCTTGGGGCAGCAACTCCCAGCTTAGTGTAACAGAAGGTGGCACGGGTTTGAGGTCACAGTGGCCACTCCTTCCCCAGCCCTGACACTTTAGTTTGAGTCAAACCTTGAGAGAAGGTGTACTCATGAAGTCAATTCATTATTTCGCTAATTCAGTAAACACATCCTGAGGGTCGCCTGTGCCAGACGCTGTGCTGGGCCTTGTGGAAGAGACACAGTGCTGTCCTCAGGGAGCTTACAGCTCACAGCGACGTAGCCCATAGGGCAAGAGATGGGTCCTGGACTCCCAGATCCCAGCGGGCCCCTCTTGTCCATCTGGACCCAACTCCTTATCTTAGATGCAGAAATGGAGGCCCCAGAGGAGAAAGTGCACGTGCCTGGGTAAATCAGAGGAGGGGGCTTGAGAGCCAAGGCCCCCCCCCCCAGAGGAGCGAGCAGGACAGGTGCCCCCATCAGGTGCATGTCCTGTGCACACACACGTCACACACACCAGGGGAAGGCAGGAAGGGCGGCAGGTGTGCGGCAAGGGGTCAGTGCACGGAAGCTGAAGCAGCTGAGCCCTGTTTTGCCACCCGCTAGCTGCAGGGCCTCGGCCTCCGGGTTTAACCTCTCGGATCCTCAGTTTCTCCACCTGGGAAACCCAGGCGGTGGTTCTTCAAGGTGCTGTTCTTCCTTAAGATAGTCCTGTGGGGGAGGAAGGGCTCCAGGGGAGGCCAGAGTGGGCCAGCGGGGATGGGAGGAGTTGAGGATGGGATGGAGGAGAAAACGAAAATGCATTCTTTTTCCCCTTAAGGCAGATGTGGCCGTCCACCTTGGGGCACTGGGCGGGGCGTCCTGGCCCCAGGACTGGGGGGCCGGGGTGGAGGATGGAGCAGTCCTGAAACCCTTCCTGGAACTGAGAGCCCAGGGTCGCCCAGGACCTAAGGAGTTAATGGGGGTGGGGAAGGCCCCCCCCCACCCTCCACCAGCTCCCCCTGATTGGTATGATCGATGCGGGCATGCTGGGACTTGCAGGCTAGCTGGCCAGCCTGTGGTGCAGGGGCTGCTGGGAAATGTAGTCCCCAGCCGGCCAGGGCGAGGGTGTCCCGTACCCTACCCAGCGGTGACAGCTCAGGAGGTCGGCGGCGGCGGCGGCAGGGGCTGCAGCAGGTGCGCAGCCGGGAAGCCAGGGTGGGGCTGGGGCGGGGGGAGAGGGCGGGCGGAGGGCTGGGAGCCTTGTCCTGCTGCTGTCAAGACCGGGCACCCCCTGGCCCTGGCTGATGCAACGAGGCCTGCTGGGCGGCGGGGGCCAAGGAGCAATGGGGTGTGGTCTCCTATCTCCAAGGAAAGAGGAACAGAACTGGGGTCCTTGTGCGGGATGAGACACCTCCCTCCCTGAGAACAGGACGTCTCCCCCCAGACCTGTGCAGACTGAGCACTGACACCTCCCAGAGAGGAGCCAGCAGCACTGCTGCTGCTCCCCACCAAGGGAGGCAGAGCCCTATCCCAGGGAAAGCGGGACCGTGTCTGCTTCTCCAGGAGGGGGGCCCCTACATGGATGGGACCCCACTCAGAAAGCGCCCGATGCTCTTCAAAGGGTGGTACGGTACATCGGTACATCGTACATCCCTCAAGGGGCAAAGGGACGGCCCCCTCCCTCCCATCTAGGGAGGAGGAAGAGGGACGGGAGGCCTCCGCAGCCTCTCGGGGTACTAGGGCCCTGCCCCCTGCCCTCCACCCTCTCAGGCAGCTCCTGGCTAACTTGTTCACTGACGCGGCTCCTCCCTGCCATCTCCCAAAGGTGCGTCAGCTTCACCCACATGGACCAGTCCGTGGCGATCCAGGAGACCCTCGCTGAGGGGGAGTACTGCGTCCTCATATCCTTCCCGGCACTGAGCTCCCAGCCCTGGCAGCTGCCCGGGCCCTGGCAAGGGGAATGGATGCGTCTATGTGTCTCTCTGCTCCCCTCCCTCTCTCAGGGCCCGTGGTGGAGAAGGAAATCCGTGTTTACGGGCTCAGTACTGGCTTCTGCCCACTGCTCTAAACACTCCACCGTCCTCTGGATCCCCTGTGAAGCTGGACACTACCATCCCCACTTCGCAGACGAGAGGGAGTCAGAGGGGAGAAGTGACCAGCCCAAGGTCACACGGCGAATGCGGGCGAGCAGCCGTTGGGCAGGGAGGTGGGCTGGGCTGGCCCGGACCCAGGTTTCGTTTTGGTTTCCCTTGACCATCCGCAGCAGGCGGTACAAGGTGTGCTGTGTGAGGGAGACAGCAGGCAGAGCCGCCTCCTGGGACTCGTGCGCCACCGCCCCCGACACGGTAGCCAGGAACACGCGTGAGTGAGGGCATTGGTCCTTGCCTGTCGGGCCATGGGGTTATTCTTCACTGCACCCTCCAGCTAGGCGTCAGCCACCCCTCTAGGGCAGAGTCTAAGTCTTCTAGATTCAGTATAATGATGATACTTAATATTTTTTATAAAAGATTGTATTGGGCAGCCCCGGTGGCTCAGCGGTTTAGCACCGCCTTTGGCCTAAGGTGTGGTCCCATATCAGGCTCCCTGCATGGAGCCTGCTTCTCCCTCTGCCTGTGTCTCTCATGAATAAATAAATTTAGAAAAAGATTTTATTTATTCATGAGAGACGCACACAGAGAGAGGCAGAGACCCAGGCAGAGGGAGAAGCAGGCCCCATGCAGGGAGCCCGACGTGGGACTCGATCCCAGGACCTTGGGATCTCGCCCTGGGTCCAAGGCAGACGCTCAACCACTGAGCCACCCAGGCATCCCAGATACTTAATATCTTTTGAACATTATATTCTAAGCCCTTCATATGTATTAGCCCATATAATCCTCAAAATCTGACAAAGAAGCTCCTTACACACCAATGGTTTAATGTCTTTATTTATTTTTTTAAGATTTTATTTATTCATGAGAGACAGAGAGAGAGAGAGAGAGAGAGAGAGAGAGAGAGAGAGGCAGAGAGAGAAGCAGGCTCTACACAGGGAGCCCGATGCAGGACTCGATCCCGGGACTCCAGGATCAGGCCCTGGGCTGAAGGTGGTGCTAAACTGCTGAGCCGCTCTGGCTGCCCAGTGTCTTTGTCTAGATCTTGAATCAGGTGGCCTGTCTGCCTGGGTTCAAATCCAGGTTTTATTACTTCTGAGCCACATGATTGATTGATTTTTTTTTTTTTTTTTTGGGAGAGAGCATGAGAGCAAGCAAGGGGAAGGGGCAGAGGGAGAGAGAGAATCTGAAGCAGGCTCCACGGCGTGGAGATCATGACCTAAGACAAAATCAAGAGTCCAATGCTTCACTGACTGAGCCACCCAGGCGCCCCCTTAGCCACATGATCTTGAATGAGCTGTTTTACTCCTCTGTACTTCAATTTGTCCAGATTCAAGGTTAGAGGGCGTTATTACTTGTAAAATGTTTCAAACGCTGTGAAGGACATAGAAAGTACCCAGTAGGGGTGCCTGGGTGGCCCAGTTGGTTAAGTGTCTCCCTTTGGCTCAGGCCCTGATCCCGGGGTCCTGGGACTGAGCCCCACATTGGGCTCCCTCATCAGTGGGGAGTCTGCTTCCCCCTCTCCCTCTGCCGGCCTCTCCCCCTGCTTGTGCTCTCTCTATATATATATCAAATAAATAAATAAAATCTTAAAAAAAAAGTACCCGATAAATGTTGCTAGTAATGCCTATGTATTACACCGAAGCAGAGTGAGGATGAAAACTACTTGTCCAAGTTCTCAGAGACAGAAATTGGGCCTCATGATCTCGGAGCTGGGAGGGAGGGTCATTAGACATTTTCTAATGTACCGCCCTCACTTCACAGATAGTAAAACTGTGGTCAGAGAAGGAAGGGAGTGGCTGAGGTTGTGCTGCTGCTGTCACACACAAGGGATTGATCATGCACATGTTTCAGTAGCAAGGCAGGCGCACCCCAAAATGGGACAAGTTCAGCTTCCATGACCCATCTGTAGACTTGCCGTCTCTGATGGGCACCATGGACAGAGAGGGCATGACGATTGTGCATAGCCAGGTACCACCAGCAGGACCCTAGGGACTAAGGATGGAACATGAGCACCCAAGGCCTCCACGACGGGCCAGGGGGCCCCGTCTTCATTGCTGCTTCCTGCCCTTAGTCTCTTCCTGTACACGCACCGGAGGATGGCCATTACGGGGGACGATGTCTCTTTGGACCAGATAGTGCCTGTCTCGCGGGATTTTACGCTGGAAGAAGGTGCCATGGGGCTGGGTGGTATGAGTCCCTCTCCTCTGGGTCCCCAGGGCATTTTGCCTTTGCAGGGGCTAGGGTGCTCAATGGCTAATGGCCTTTTCATTTCCCTCCCCACAGTGTCCCCAGACGGTGAACTGTACATTCTTGGTGAGTGGTCCTTTCAGCGCCAGTCCCAGTTGGGGCAGGGGGTTAGGGACCCGCAGACAGAAGAATGGTGTGAAGTAGGAGCGCTCTCTGATGTCCTTACTGTGGCAGGAACGATGATACTATGGGACCAGGCCCGCCAACCTCTCTGGCCCCGGTTCCATCATTCTCCTTGCTGTGCTTGGAATCCTCTGGATTGCTTCCCTCACCTCAAACATGACATGTTCCCACCACCAAACCCCTGCACGTGCTGTTCCCTCTTCCTGAAAGCCCCCACACCTCTTTTCCCTGAGCCAACCCATCCTTCAGAGCTTCGGTTCACACTTTACTTCTTCCAGGAAGCTTTTGTTCAACTCCCTGCAATTGTCTGAGCCTCTCACTGATCCACGTTCCTTTTTCTCATCCTCGCCAGGTCTCTGTCACTCACGTCGATTTAATGATTTGTGGTGATCTATTTAATGCTTGTCTTCTCTGCTAGACTGTAGTAGTAGTAGTAGTAGTAGTAGTAGTAGTAGTAGTAGTAACAACAGAAATGAATATTTAATCACTGTACGAAGAGCTTTACATACATCATTGGCTGCTTTGGGCCCAGCTCGGTGAGGTGATCACTGTTCTCATCACTATTTTATGGTCGAGGCAACTGAGGCCCAGAGAAATTAAGTTAACTTAGGAAGCAGCAGAACCAGGCTTCGAACCCAGAATCCGGCCTCTGGAGCTCAGGCTCTTGATCCCTGTGCCAGATTGCCCCTACTTCACCCACCAGCTCAGCACATCTGTGGGTGCTCACTGTGAGCCTGCAGGATGCTGAGGTTGTGCTACGCAAGCAGCACCATCCACCGTGTGGCCCCCCGTGGACAGGCTGTGCCCCTTGTCTTTGCCCCATGGTATTCCGGGGCCCCAGCTCGTGCCCGGCCCCATTGGGGAGATGGATGGACAAACAGCTCCTCTTGTCTGCCTCCATGTGATTTCCTTCCACTCGGGGAGAGACACTGCAGGTCAGAGAACCCCTCTTCCAGCCCGTCTGTCTAGCACTCCCGTGGTGAGCCTTCCTGACTAGTAGAGCCCTGGGCCGCCCCCTCCGTGGAGCCAGGATGATCGGAATTTTGGAGCTCCCGGTGCAGAGATTTCCTTACGGCCCAGGAGCTGCCTTTGGTGAAACTGCGAAAAGGCCCAGGGAGCTTTGGGATCTTGGGCTGCTGACTGTCCATTCTGGGGCTCCCAGGCTTAGCCCTGGGGTTCTGGAGGCCAGGGGCTCAATTCCCACCTCCTCTGTGCAGGCTCGGATGTGACCGTCCAACTGGACACAGCGGAGTTCAGACTTGTATTGCAGCTTCCCTTCGGTTCACACACCAGGATGTTCCTCCACGAAGTTGCCAGGGCCTGTCCAGGTGGGTGAGACCCCAGGCTCTGTGGGGTGGGGTGGGGTGGGGGTGTTGGCTGGGCACTGACCTACTGCTGACTTTCCACCCTTTGGCCTCACGCTCCCGGTTTCTGTGCCCTCTCTCAGGGGCTGGCTTGAAGCCACAGTGCCCTCAGGCCACGAGCCAATCATGTATTTGCATTTGTGGTTTTCCTTTTCCAGACCAGAGTTTTAAGTCCCCCCAGAGCCCTCTTTGTCCTCCTGGTTACTGGGCCGGGCTGCACAGGGCAGGACGCTGTGTTTCTGCCGCAGAATGTTTTACAAGTGAGCAGGGTCAGCAGCTTCTAGAGGCCCACCTTCCCTCTCTCTGGCAACCACAGCTGGAACCAGGAGAAGCCTGGCACATGGGCTCTCCTGCCCTTGAACCCTGCTCTGTCTCCCACTGCAGCCGAGGAATGAGCCTAGCTTTGGCTTAGCCATGAGAGGTTCAGGGCTTCCGGGGCAGAATTTGTTTAGATCAGGATTTCAGCCAGGCAGGTAAGGAGAGTTTGCATAGAACAGAGGATTAGCGATAGGACATGCAAATCCGAGCCACCAGGTGCAGGGCTTTTAGGTGTTTACCCAACACTATTAGTTAAATCTTTTCCAGCCATCTCTTGTCTCCATGGGAATGGGGTGGGATGTGAGGGTGCTCCCCTTCCATCATGGTCTCACCATAGAGACTGAACGTCCAGGGGCTCTAACTGAGTTTACCCAGTGTGCCAGGAAGGAGACTGGCTTTGGGTGCAACCTGGGGAAGGAAGTAGAAACAAGATTACAGAGACTTGAATGCCTGGTTAAGGTGTGCAAAGTTTACTCTACATGCAGGGGGATATTTGTCTCCAAAGCTTCAATGAATAAGGATAACTCATTTTATGATTATTAGTAGTAGATGTAGGAAGGGTAGTAAGAGTAACCAGCAAAGAGCATGGACCTTGAAGCTACATAGCTCCTTGCCTTTGAACCCTATCTTGGCCCATCCCTAGCTCTGTGTGACTTGGGCCAAACCCCTTACCTCGCTGATTCTTGTTTGTAGGCTTGTGTATGTAAAGAATATGTTCCTAGTGGAGTTGTGAGAATTAAATGGAATAACATGTGTGAGAACACCCATCACACAGTAGGAGCTCAGGAACGGTTTCCTCCTTCTGTACAAGAGGGTCCATAACTCAGCTAACATTCATCGGTGTGTTTGACCCTGTTCTAGGAACTTTTCACACCTTGTCTCATTTTCCTTACCACAGCCTTACAAGCTAAGGCATTCGTAACATCTCCATTTCCCAGAACATGAGGAACCTGAGGCTCAGAGAGGGTAAGGGTCTTGCCTGAGGTCCCAACTGGTAAACCATGGAGCCAGGATTAGACAGGGCTGGAGAGTTTCCTCCAGAGCTTGAGCTTATCTGTTTTATTTGCTTATCTGTTTTACATTATTTCTTTATTTGAGAGAGAGAGATGCAGAGAGAATACGAGCCAGGGGTGCAGGGAGGGGAGGGCCAGAGAGAGAGGGACGAGCTGACTCCCTGATGAGCATGGAGCCTGATGACGGGGCTCGAGCCCAGGACCCTGAGGTTGGGACCTGAGCCCAAGTCAGAGGCTTAACCAGCTGAGCCACCCAGGCCCCCGGAGCTCTTGTGTTTTAGAATATTCTACAAGGGCTTCCCAAGCTCATGCCACCCTATCCCATATAGACGGCTCAGCAAATTAAGACTTCATGGAGGAGGTGATATGTAAGCGGAGAGCTGAAAGATGAACGAGGTTTTTTCCAGGTAGGCCACAAGGGGGAAAAGGCTGTTGGAGGGAAGAGCAGGTTGTCGGGTGGGATTGAACGTGGGGTAGGAGGGTATGGAGAGAGCTGAGCCAGAGAGGCCAGCAGACAGCTCAGGAAGGGTTTTTTTTTTTTTTTTTTTTTATGATAGTCACAGAGAGAGAGAGAGGCAGAGACACAGGCAGAGGGAGAAGCAGGCTCCATGCACCGGGAGCCCGATGTGGGACTCGATCCCGGGTCTCCAGGATCGCGCCCTGGGCCAAAGGCAGGCGCCAAACCGCTGCGCCACCCAGGGATCCCCCAGGAAGGGTTTTAAACAACCAACCAAGACCTTGGACTTTGCCCTACACCTTGTGGGGAGCCATAGGAGTTTTAAACTGAGGAATGACAAGGTAGGATTTGCATGTAGGAAAAGTTCCTCTGGCAACTGGTGCCAAAGGGGAGAGGCTAGAGGGAGGAAGTCAACGGAAGTGTATTGCAAGGGTTCAGGCCTAAAAACAGGCTTGGATGGGCGCCTGTTGGCTCAGTCAGTTAAGCGTCTGACCCTAGGTTTTGGCTCAGGTCATGGTCTCAGGGTCATAGGATCGAGCCCCAGGTCAGGCTCCATGCTCAGTTCAGAGTCTGGGTGGCTCAGGAGGTTAAGTGTCAGCCTTCAGCTCAGATCATGATCTTGGGTTCCTTGATCGAGCCCTGTGTCAGGCCCCCTGCTCGGTGGAGGGTTTGCTTCTCCCTCTGCCCCTCCCCCTGTTCTTGCTCTCTCTCTATCTCTGATAAATAAAATCTTAAAAAGAAAAGATTCCCCCTCTTTCTCTGTCCCTCCTCTCCTCTCTAAAATAAGTGAATCTTTTTTTAAAGATTTTTTTACTATTATTTATTTATTCATGAAAGATACAGAGAGAGAGAGGCAGAGTAAAATAAATGAATCTTTTTTTAAATATTTTTTTACTATTATTTATTTATTCATGAAAGACACACACAGAGAAAGAGAGAGAGGCAGAGACACAGGCAGAGGGAGAAGCAGGCTCCATGCAGGGAGCCCGACATGGGACTCGATCCCAGGACTCCAGGGTCACACCTTGAACTGAAGGCAGATTCTCAACCACTGAGCCACCCAGACATCCCTAAAATAAAATAAAATAAAAACCTGAGGCTCAGGCTAGGGCCTGGTGGTGGGGATGGGGAGGAGAGAGTATACTGGAGCGATCCAACTGAAGAGAATGAAGGTGCCACAGGGGCAGCGAGCCTGGGTTGTGTCGCAACTTAACCCCAGTGGTTAGAACAGTGCCTGGCACTTAGTAGGTACTTTATGGATATGTGTTGAACGGAAGAACAGAGCTTGGTGCCTGGCTGTGAGGATGGAGACAGGGGAGTCAAGGTGAATTCCCTCTTTTAGGCTTAAGTATGTGTCTATTGGTCGTCTTCCCTGCTCCGCCTTCGGGGGCCCACACTTGGGATGACCTGCAGGGACCTGCAGTGAGCAGTTGTCATGATATGGACTTCCTCAGGGAGGGGCCCGGGTAAGAGGGGACTCTCACTGCTGAAGGCTCTTGGTGTCTGTCTACCAGCCCAACCCTTGCACTTTACAGATAAAGGGTCTGGAGTCCAGGATGAGGTGAAAGGTGAAAGGAAATAGGTTTTCTCCACCCAGTCCTTGGTGGATAATGTGCAGCACAAAAGTAATAGTAGAAGTACCTTGGTTAAGAGATCCCAGTTAGAGAAAAGAAGTAGCTAACCCGAAATGAGCACATACTATATCCCAGACATTTTTCTAGACATCTAGACAGTGCACACCAACCATGTTCTCCTGTTCTGTCTTTTGAGCAATACTAAAGAGTAGATATCCTGTTTTATAGAGGAGCAAACTGACATAGAGAAGGTGAGTAACTTACCCAAGGTCATTCATCAATTGATGTAATATGGAGGTTTGGAACCCCAGGTTCTTTTTTTTTTTTTTTAGGATTTATTTATTCATTCATGATAGACATAGAGAGAGAGAGAGAGACAGAGAGAGGCAGAGAGAGAAGCAGTCCCCATGCTGGGAGCCCGATGCGGGACTCGATCCCAGGTCTCCAGGATCAGGCCCTGGGCTGAAGGCAGGCTCCAAACCGCTGAGCCACCTAGGGATCCCCCTGAACCCCAGGTTCTAACTCCTGCCCACGGGGCCCAGAGGCTTCAGCTCAGATCCCAGCTCCGCCACTTCCTAGTTGTAAATGTGAACAATATATTTTATTTCTTTAGGCCTTGGCTTTATCATTTGTACCATGGGGATATGAACCTGCCTTCTCTACTCCTTCAAGAGTTTTGTGAGGATCAGATGAGGCCCAGGATGGGTTAACAGTACGTTAATGCTGGAAAGAACTTAAAAGCTGTGCCCAGTGAAGCCACACCAGGGCCCAGAACCCAAATTTCTTCATTTAGGATGCCCTTGTGAATCCAATTCAGTTCGGTCAAGATGGCATAGGAGACCAAAATCATTTGGGGCTCAGACAGACCTGGATTTGAGGGAGAGGCACAACCAATCAAGGATTTCTAGGAAGGAGGGATGCCTGGGTGGCTTAGTGGTTGAGCATCTGCGTTCAGCTCAGGGAGTGATCCTGGAGTTCCAGGATTGAGTCCCCACATCAGGCCCCTTGCAGGGAGCCTGCTTCTCCCTCTGCCTGTGTCTCTGTCTCTCTCCTGAATAAGTCAATAAATCTTAAAAAAGAAGAAAGAATTTCTAGGAAGGAGTGGCAATCTGGTTAAGGAGTAACCAGAGGACTTGGGTTGAAGGCATATCTCATAGCAAGCACAGTGCTTTTAGAATGTGTGTTTATTCGGAGTGGTTTACAAGTTGCTGAAGGAGACTATGGGCAATGAAAGCACCCAGTGCACTCCCTAGTACGGACAGCTGAGCTTGCACCCTGCTTCTCACCCTGCTGCCATAGGATGATAGTTCCCTAGCTCTTAAAGTTCGTTGTGGGGGATCCCTGGGTGGCTCAGCTGTTTGGCGCCTGCATTTGGCCCAGGGCGCGATTCTGGAGACCCGGGATGGAGTCCCACATCGGGCTCCCGGCATGGAGCCTGCTTCTCTCTCTGTCTCTCTCTATATATATCATAAATAAATTAATTAAAAAAAAGATTTAAAAAAAAAAAGTTCGTTGTGAGCATTCAGGAGTCATGCAAATATGAAGCACAGACCTTGGCACATAGTTACCACGGAGGAGTGGCGCGGGTCTGGCTCTTGTTTGCACTTTATTTTATTTATGTTATTTTTATTTTATTTTATTTTATTTTATTTTATTTTATTTTATTTTATTTTATTTTATTTTATTTTATTTTATTTATTTTTTAATATTTTATTATTTGCACATTTATTTTTGCATTTGAATGTCAAGCGCGCCCAGGGCGCAGGGCCACAGGCTTTGAGGCTCTCCCGGGAGGCTGAGCGATGTGCTCACCCGCCTGCAGACAGGCGGGGGTGGAACCGGCTCCTTACGGCGCGGCTCAGCATTCCCTCTCTGCTCGCACCGCAGGTTTCGACCCCGCGACCCCGGATCCCGAGTTCCTGTGGCTCTCTCGGTACAGGTGCACCGGGCCGGAGCCCGAGCAGCCGCAGCCACTCGGTTGGGACGCGGCCCCGGAGACCGGGCCGCGGCGCTCCGGCATTGGCGGAGGCAGGTATCCGTCTCGAAACGGGCGGTGGCGATTGGAGGAGGCGCGGCCGCGGGGGCGGGCTCATGTCTGTTTAGGGGCGGGGCCACGGAGAGGCGCGGCCTCCGATTGGCGGAGGTGGCGCGCGGGGGCGGGGCGCCCTGGGGCGGGGCGGGGCGATGCGGGGCGGTGCGGGCGGCGGGATGAAGAGCTCCGAGAAGCAGGCAGGGAAATGTCCGCCGCCGCCGGCTCTCGGGAGCGCGACTGTGCAGGTCTGCGGCGGGTTGTGGGCGGCTGGGCCGGGGCTCTGGGGCGGGGGCAGCGGCGGGCCCAGGCCGCGGAGCTGGGGAGCGGGCGGGGGGCGGGGGCTGCGGTGTGGCCGGCGATGCCCGGGGCAAAGACCGAGGACCTGGCCCTCCGGAGGCGGGGACCTGGGGCTGATTCCGTGGGGATGCTCTCGGTCGGCGTGGGGGGCAGGCCGAGGGCCCAGCGGATCCGGCGCCCGGGCCGCGTGCGTCCCTGCCCGACCGCTGTGTGCCCCGGGGCCGGTCAGTGCGCCTCTGAGCCTCAGTTTCCCCGTCCCGCCCCTCCGTGCTTGGCTTGTGTTGGGGGGGGGGGTGCTCGCCACGACAGAGCCTTCCTTGGGCGAGGAGTGCTGCGTGTGTTGGCACTGCCTCGCCCCCCTGTGGGTCCTCGGCCCGCGTGCTAGAGAGGCTGTGCACAGAGCTGGAGCCTGCAAGATCCCTGTCCGCTTTGGGGCTGGAGGCCGGGGTGAGGTCACAGGTGAAAAGGACATCCCTGTCCACTTTGTTACAGGTGAAAAGGACTACTCCCCGCCCCCCCCCCCCCCCCCACACACACACCACCGAGCCCTTAATGGGTAATGTCGTGCAGCACAAAAGGCCAATTGTTGAGCCGGGAGGTTTGTCTTTTGGAAAGCGAGAGGCCCAGGGCTGAAGTTTGCGTCAGTCTGGTGCTCTGAGAGGACCTGCAGACCTGTATTTTCTGTCCACCTCCTGGATTTTCTGCAAGGACTCTCTGGTATGCTTTCCCCCTGGGTGTGCCCATGCGGCTCCAGTTACGTGCGAGCTTTGGCATGACCGCTGGTACCCAGGCGCGCCCCCTTTTCTCAGCCATCTGCGAGAGATGAAGAGTCTCAAGTAGCTGCGTAAGTGTGTGGCCCAGCCCTCCACTTGCTCTTATAAGGCTTGGAAACTATGAGGGGCTGGGGCAAGGGAGGGGGATAGCGTGTTGCACAAAGTTTGTAAAATGAGAGGAAATTGGGTGAGCGAAGGACTTCCTTGGGGCTTATACTTTTCCTTCGTTGCAGCTGCCACAAGATGCAATTGAAGTGCCTGGCGGTGCTGATAGTTTGCATCTTTCTTGGGCTTATCTCAGCTAACTTGAAGTACTGATCTTGAGACAGCTGTTGCTTCAGTCCCCATGACGTCCTGGGCTGTGGTGCTGGGACAGGTGAGAGCCCATGACTGAGAACAGGCCCAGTGGCAATGAAAGAGATGGGTTGTGTTTCCTGGGCCAGCAGGCCAGAGCCGGCGTGCTGGAGTGCTTCATTCCCCAAGTGGAGCGAGGGCTTCCAGAGAAGTCAGGACAGCTCTGAAGCCAGTTAGTTATCTGCCCCTGGGTGATATGTGCGCAGGCATCTCCGAATCTTTCCTTTTCTTTCCAAAACCAAAACCTAGTCACATGTTAGTGAGGAATTGTTGTCAAGGTTTTGGTTTTATTTTTAGTTTAAACCCATTTGGCCCCATCACAGTACCTACAGTAAGTGGGGTTACACCATTAATTGCTAAGTTGCTCTTGTTAAAATTGCCAAGAGATGGCACCGAGCCCCCAGTGCTGCCTCTCACCTCTGTTTCCAAAGTGACTGTGGCCTTCGAGGAGAATCACTCTTTGGGCCTCCTCTGGGTGTGTTGGATAGTCCAGGCCCCAAGGGAAACAGGTAGTGGATTTAGTTCTTCCTATATGTTTATGATCACAATGCCCACTTCCTGATAGCCTGAGGAACCAACCCAGAGTCAGAAGGCTGCTTTAAAATGCCACTCAGGAGAAACAAGGCTCCCTTAAGGAGCTGACAATCTAACAGAGGGGGGGTCTGACAGTCTGCAAGTAGAGGCCAGAGAGTGTAGGGTTAGGCCAGCAGGACGGTGGTCTCGGGGGTAAGAGCACCTCAAAGGCCTAGTATTTTGGGGGCAAGGCGAATCTGGGCTTCACTCCTTGCCTTTGTCTTGGTAGAGAGAGGAAAGATCTCACTTTGTTGAGATGTCCAACAAGCATGCCCAAATGCTTTGATTTGCCTCTGCTGAATTCAGGGCTGTCAGACCAAGTTTGGTAGGGACTGTAGATTGGAGTCCACATGTTTGGGTCCAGCTTGGTGTCTTGGAGCTACGTTGTGATGTTGAAAAGAGACAGGCGGGATCCCTGGGTGGCGCAGAGGTTTAGCGCCTGCCTTTGGCCCAGGACGCAATCCTGGAGACCCGGGATCGAATCCCACGTCGGGCACCCGGTGCATGGAGCCTGCTTCTCCCTCTGCCTGTGTCTCTGCCTCTCTCTCTCTCTCTGTGTGACTATCATAAAAAAAAAAAAAAAAAAGAAAAGAAAAGGAAAGAGACAGGCTGCTGGCAGAGTGGCAGCCTGTTTGTCTGATTCTCTTGGGTTCTCCTGCTAAGACATTGCACTGGTCTCAGACAAGTAGCTATTGCAGGTGGGCGGCTTTTCTGCTTCTTATTTGTACTTCTCTATGAAATTTTTCTTTCTTTGAAAAGAAATAAGGACAAATGCCTCCTTATTCCTGTCTAGCAAGTGAAGGCGATCTTATCCAGAAAGCCCCTCGGGGGATCCTGCATAGGTCTCCTTACTCACCCCTGTGCTTGTGTATAACTCACCTGCACTTCATCCTGGGTGCATGCAAAGGCCCAGAGCTGTGTTCTGGAAGATTCTGAGGTATGCACTAGAAAGGGAAAGAACTACTCAGAAGTCCCATTGGGGCTCTTCGGGGCTGATTTAACAAAGTGGTGATAACAAACAAATTTTTCGTCTTTTGAAGTGGCTTTCTTATTTCCACGCTTGATTCAAAGTGAGGCAGCTTTGTAGTAACTCAAATTTCAAATGAGATGTGCTGTGAGTATTTTTTTTCCCCCTGGACCCAGGAAACAAAGCATTAAAGTCTGTCAGGCCTGAGAAAGGAAATGAATGCTATTTATATCTCAGGGCAGCCTAAAGGGTAACCTAGATCACCAGGGTAGAAGCCAGAGAGAATGTAGGAAAAATAGCCCCTGGGATGGTCAGTACCTCTCTCTCTCTTTCAAGAAGTAAGATCTGTGTGACCAACATAGTCTTGTAGCATGGAGAAAAAGGAATTCTAGATGGTTATCCTGCAGGTAGGAATATGGCCCATCCTCTCCCTCTCTCTACCTTTATGGGAAGCTCAGGCTCCTAAGCAAATGAGTTTGAATCACTTTGTTTCTTTAAACAAAAGAGAACTGTGCTCCCTTTTCTTCCTCCTTTTGTTGTTCCCTTCTCCATTTTCCCTCTTTGTCCCATTTAACTTGTGTTTGTTTCTAGAACAGGAGAGCACCCCCCTCACCCCCCAAGACTAGTTTGTGTTGGAATTCTACAGTAGGAGTCCAGAGCAGGAGAGGTGACCTACAAACATTCATTTAGAAGTAGAGCTCTGCACACAAAAATCCTTAGGGACGGAAGGTTCAGGAAGAGAGGCATCAATATTTATTAGAGGGAAGACAGTGTTGGAACATAGAAGCTCACTGACTTGCATGTTTTCTTTGCTGCTTAAAATATACTGTAAAAAAAAATTTAAAAAAATACTGTAACAGATTTGTAGACTTTACCACTGATGATGCCTGGGCAAGCTGACACCGATGAATGATGAGGATTTGCATAGTGTGTAGCTAAGTGACCTCAATGTTTTTATTTTTATTTCCTTATTGCAGCTTGGTACAATACGAGATGTGCCTTTTTCCTCTTGTCCATGTATACAACAGGAGTGAATGTTTGCCTCCTAACAGGTCACCTCTGAATTATTTATTTGTTTGTGTGTTTATTTAAAGTTTTTTTTTTAAAGATTATTTATTTATTCATGAGAGACACACGCAGAGAGAGGCAGAGACACAGGCACAGGGAGAAGCAGGCTCCATGCAGGGAGCCCGACGTGGGACTCGATCCCGGTCTCCAGGGTCACGCCCTGGGCTGAAGCCCTGGACTGAAGCCTTGGGCTGAAGGCTGCGCTGAACCACTGAGCCACCCGGGCTGCCCTATTTAAAGATTTTTGAGGGAGAGGGAGAAGCAAACTTCTCATGAGCTCCATCTCCAGGACCCCGAGATCACGACTGAGCCAAAGTCAGATGCTTAACCAACTGAGCCGCTCAGGCGTCCCTTTATTTATTTGCTTTCAAAGATTCATTTTATTTGAGGGGAGGGGCAGGGGAGGAGGGGGAGAAAGAACCTCTGAATTATTTAGAGGTGCTTTCTTTTTTTTTTTTTCTTTTTTTAAAGATTTTATTTATTTACTCATGAGAGACACAGAGAGAGAGGCAGAGACACAGGTAGAGGGAGAAGCAGGCTCCATGCAGGGAGCCCGACGTGGGATTCGATCCTGGGTCTCTAGGATCATGCCCTGGGCTGAAGGCAGGCGCTAAACCGCTGAGCCACTCAGGGATCCCTAGAGGTGCTTTCTTGTGGGAAATGCATTCCGGAATTGTGTATGCCCCCTCCCCAGGGCTTAGAAACTGGTCCTCCTCTTCGGGGCCTATCCCTGGCGGGTTTCTTCTAGGTAACTGTTCATCATCTTCCTTCCACCCTCCCTCCAGTTGCTATTAATACAGTCACTGAAAACCTCACTTATCCCGGACTCTTCCTTCTCCTCTCCTAATAACCACATTCTGTCCATTTTCTGCAATTTAAAAAATTTTGGACAATGAAAAAAATTTTTTTTAAGTCCCAAAGTTCATATAAGTAGCCTCTTAGCTAAGCGTGAACCCAGTGGCTTCCTTATAAGCCTTCCTTTTTTAAAAAAAAATTTTTTTTTTTAATTTATGATAGTCACACGAGAGAGAGAGAGAGAGAGAGAGAGAGAGAGGCAGAGACATAGGCAGAGGGAGAAGCAGGCTCCATACACTGGGAGCCCGACGTGGGATTCGATCCCGGGTCTCCAGGATCGCGCCCTGGGCCAAAGGCAGGTGCCAAACCGCTGCGCCACCCAGGGTTCCCCCTTATAAGCCTTCCTAACCTTAAAGCTCCCTCTCCCTAGGCATCTCCTTAGACTCTAACTTTTATCACACCCTGCTGTTTTGTATGTGAACTTGAATGTCTACCACTCCCCGGTGTCCACAGAATTAAGTTCCCAATTCTTTTGCATGGCAGTTCAAGTGCTGCACAGCCTGGCTTCAGCCCTCTTTTATCTTTTCTAGTCTTATCTGCCCCAACTCACCTTCATTTCCTCTTACTTCACACTTGACTGCTTGTAATTTTTGGATAAAGCCCTTTGCTTTTTCATCTTTGTCGACTGCTCATTCAGCTACATTTTTACAAGCTTGAACTTGCTGCTGTTAGCGTTTTTGCATCCTCTCTCCCCCCAACCCCCAAATGCCAGCCTGAATGCCTTGCACATCAGTAGGTACTGAAAACATGTCTGTGGCTTTGAGCTGTGGAGGCTCATGCAGTTCATCCCCTGAAGACCTCAGCCATGTGAACAGCTCCTGCCCCCTTCCTCTTTGAGTATGCTGTGAATTCCTCTCCCCTCCCTTCCTGGTTTGCTCTTGCACACTTCTCTTTCAGCGTTATCACCAGACCACAGACAGTTCACAGAAGGTCTAGTGAAGTGAGAGCTCGGAGGGAAGAAACCAAGTCCTCAATCCAAGAGCCTGTCACCACTACAACCTGTTGCTGTGAAGTGGTTTTAAGAAAGGAACAGAACTGTTTGGGTGGTGGCCAGGCTGAAATAGGAAAAATTGATTCTTTCCATTGTTCATAATGCTAGGTGCCCTGTGTTTTGGGCTTCTCTCCAGAGTTGCCTGCATTGTGCTCTATTTACTTAGCTCCCCCTGCCTTTTTTTTTTTTTTTAATAGACTCCACGCCCATCATGGGGTTCAAACTCATGATCCTAAGATCAAGAGTTGCCTGCTCTTCCAACTGACCCAGCCAGGTGCCCCTAGCCCCCCTTTATCATAGTGTAAAATCCAAACTCTCTATGGCATTCAAAGTCTTACATTTTGGCCATATTATTACCACTCTTTATGTATTACTAACAAATCCTTTTTTAAAAAATTTTTGTTTATTCATGAGAGACACAGAGAGAGAGAGAGCCAGAAGGGAGAAACAGGCTGTGGGGAGCCTGATGCGGGACTTGATCCTAGGACCCCTGGATCATGACCTGAGCAGAAGGTAGATGCTCAACCACTGAGCCACCCAGGTGTTCCATAACAAATCCTTTATTTTTTTATTTTTATTTTTTAAAGATTTTATTCATTTATTCATGAGAGACACAGAAAGAGAGAGAGAGAGAGAGAGAGAGGCAGAGACACAGGCAGAGGGAGAAGCAGGCTCCATGCACCGGGAACCCGACGTGGGATTCGATCCCGGGTCTCCAGGATCGCGCCCTGGACTGAAGGCAGCGCTAAACTGCTGAGCCACCTGGGCTGGCCCATAACAAATCCTTTAAAATAAAATTTTTTTAAAGATTTTATTTATTCATTCATGAGAGATAGAGAGAGAGAGAGAGGCAGAGACACAGGCAGAGGAAGGAGCGGACTCCATGCAGGGAGCCTGACATGGGACTCGATCTCGGGTCTCCAGGATCATGCCCTGGACTGAAGGAGGCACTAAACCGCTAAGCCACCAGGGCTGCCCCTAAAATAAATTTTTTAAAATAAAAATGTGTTACTGTAAGCTATTACTATTATTAGCAGTTACCATTTATTAACTATGGGTTGTGGGGCTCACACTGTGCCATAAAAGTTCTGTAAGAGGATGTCCATTTCTCAGACGGAGAGATTGGGGCTCAGAATAGGTCACATGCCTGTGATCACTCACTGGTCAGTGACAGTTGAGAATAGAACCCAAGTTGTCTGAATCTAATGCTTAAGCCCTGATCCTTTCGCATCCCCTAATGCTTCACAAACAAAAGTTTTCCTTTCTACTTGTTTATGCTACTTACTATTCCTTTTTTCTGAGTATACTGTAGTGCCATGTCTTTGCACTGAAATTGTTTCTTCTGCCAGAAATGCTTTCTGAACTTCACATTTTCTTGATAGTTAATATAGTTTGCTGGTTAAGAGCACAAACTCTGGACGTAGATTCCTTGGGTTTGAATCTTGGCTGTGCCATTTATTATCTGCATGTTCTGGGGCAAGTTACTTAACCTCTTTGTATTTATCTTCTGGTCTGTAAAGTGCAGATAATAGCACTTAACCTGATGGAGTAGTTGTGGAGATTAAGTAAATGTGGAGTGTTTAAAACCATGCCTGGCATGTAGTAAGCCTTCAGTATTTGCTATTCATATGATTCATGGTGGTAGTAGTAGTATCACTGCTGTCATTTACACAGCCTAGGACTTGGATTCTGGGTAGTTGGATCTGAGTCTGTTTATCTCCCCGTGAATTGAGTATATCCCTTGCTGGTATGTGTGTTGCCCTGTCTTGGGCTGCAAGAGCCCATGGCGTGGCCCCCTCTGTGTGCACAGCACAGTGTCACTGAGAAGCATTGAACCAACTCACTTGCTGCTGCCAGTTTGAACCATCAGGTATTTTGCTCGTTTGGTTTTGCTGGTTCTTCCAGTGTGCTGGAAATGGAATGCAAAGGCCAGTGGCTAAGAAGGTAGGGAAGGTCCTCCTAGACCTGTCTAGTAGATGCTCAGCCAGGGCAGGACGTGCTCTCCACCCAGCAATGACAGCCACACAGCCACACACCCTGCAGACACCATGGCAGTACTTTTGCTTTGTTACCCAAACCCAGACTTATAGAGAACTTACCCACGATGAGTTGATAACTTCATTGAAGATGTTGTGCTCCAGCTTCAGAGGGAGAGACTGTGGAGTCAAGCAGATTTGGGTTTTAATGTCACTTGGGCCGTGTACTGGCTGTGGCTCCGTGTCCTCTCCAGGTCTGCTCTCTGCTGTGGGCCTCAGTGTCCTTATTTAGAAAATGAAGCCAATATTCAGAAATAACACAGGCAGCACGTTAGGAGAATCCCTAGTGACTGGAGGGTACTTGATAAATGGCAGATCTTTATAATCCAAGCAGTGGGGGTTCGGAGTGTGAGAGCTGAGGGAAGACGCAGTGGAGGCCGAAGAACTAACAGGTCCTTCCACATGTCCTGTGTACCAGGCATTGTGCTGGGCTCTTGACCCATTTAGATTTCATTTGGTTATTCTTTTGGCTTCTCTGTAAGTTTGGTGGTGGTGTCCGCATTTTACAAATGAGGAAACAAATGAAGTAATTTGCTTGAGGTTTCATACTAGGTAAAGAATGGAGCCAGTAAAAGAGCCAAGCCTATTTTATTCCAAAACCCAAGGCTTCTTTCCCAAAACATTCTGATTTCTCTTAAAGTGCCGCACAAGTGATAAGGACAAGAAGGCCTTCAGAAGTCAGAGAAATGACGACCGAGGACTAGTGGGGTGGTGGTAGCGGGGCTTCATGAACCAGGGCATAGGAGTAGAGCCTGGGCTTTGCCGAGGAGGAGGAGGCCGGCAAGTAGGAGGGGCTTCCCCTGGAGGCACTAGTGAGGGTGGCACACACACGTGTCACTGTGAAGCTGTCTGTTTTGATCGGGCTGTTTTTAGGTGGTGAAGGCGTGAACTGGGTGAGGAGGGCCAGTTTGCAAAGGGCCTCATCTGCCAGTGTGACCAGTTTGCATCTTAACCTGCAGGCAGCAGTGCAATGCTGAGAGGTTTAGGGGAAGGAGGAAATCAGAGCCCGGTCTGACCATGTTGAGAGACAGAGTTGGGGACGGAGAAGTGGGAGGATCCCATAGCCCGAGATTCTTGTGGTGACAAGTGAGGAGACGATGGCCTGCGGCTCTGGGGGCCCAGCGAGAGGGGTGAGCAGATGGCAGGTTTGCACACCAGGCTGGCAGGGACACGGTGGGTGCAGGTGACAAAGGGAGAGCTCAGGGAGAGGGCCCAGAAGTCAAACCACAGCTTTACCTGGAACGGATAAACACAGAATATCTGGTGGAAATGTAGGTAGTAGGCAGTGGCAGGACTGAGCCCAGGCAGGGATGGCCAGCTCCATTTGGAGCGGACTGTGATGACCGATGATTCTCATAGGAGAGAGGGAGCACGGCCTAGATCTGCACTGCTCACTGTGGTAACTGCACATGGCTGTTTGCATTGAATTCAGGTAAATAAAATTTTAAAAATCCAGGTTCTGGTTTGCTCAAGAAACACTTCAAGCATTTCAGCGTGGCCAGTGGCTACAGAAAGTTGTTGGACAGCACTGGTCTAGATCTTGGGGAGTACCTACAGACAACTAGGGGACCTGCAGGGGAAAATGGAGCAAGAGAGGACAGAGGGAGCAACTGAATTAAGAAATAATGTTGCTGGAAAAAAAGGAAAGAAAGAATGTTGCTGCCTCTCGGACAATTCTTCAAAGAAGTAGAGGACTTGGATTTGAATTTACTTTTTTTTTTCCTTGTGCGAGGTCATGTTTGAGAAAAAAGCCCCAATCCCAAGTCAGTGATAGGCCTGGTTACAAGATGAGAGCCAGCTTCCTGTCTTTGTTTTGTAGATCTGGGCCTTCAGCACATCTGGTTTGACTTCTAGAGCACCTTTTGGCCTTGCAGTGAGGGAGAGGCTCCAGTTCGCCATAGGAAAAGAAGATAGCAACCATATAAGGCAGATACACTGTTATCTCTGGAGGAGCCCAAGCTTAGAGAAGTTAGGAAACTTGCCCAAAGTCATAGAACTAGTGAGTAGCAAAGTCAAAAATGGAACCTGGGTCTTTGATTTCGAAACCTGTGATAGATGTATCCAAATAAAATACACATCGTAGCTAACTTTGAAAGTGCCTATAAACAAAAAGCAAAAGAAGTCCTCCCACAGAGCAATGACCACTGTTGACCTTTTGGGTTCTCCCCTTCCAGACTTTGCAATGAGTGTATGAGTGTGTCTATAAAATTGACGTAAGTGGGGCGCCTGGGTGGCTAAGTGGTTGAGCATCTGCCTTTGGCTCAGGGCGTGATCCCGAGGTCCTGGGATCGAGCCCCCTGTCGGGCTCCCTATGGGGAAACTGCTTCTCCCTCTGCCTGTGTGTCTCTGCCTCTTTCTCTGTGTCTCTCATGAATAAATCAATAAATAAAAAAATTTTAAAAAAACGTACGTAGGTGTATTTATAAATATGCTATATATGTACCCAGACATGCGCTGTAGTCCTTTCTGATATGTCGCCATGTCAGGCCATGCCCTTAACTGTCATCATCTTTTTTTTTTTTTAAGATTTTATTTATTTATTCATGAGAGACACAGAGAGAAAGAGAGGCAGAGACATAGGCAGAGGGAGAAGTAGGCTCCTCACAGGGAGCCCGATGTGGGACTCAATCCTGGGTCTCCCGGGTCACGCTCTGGGCTGAAGGCGGTGCTAAACCGCTGAGCCTCCCGGGCTGCCCAGCTGTCATCTTCAATTCCTCATCAGCAATTCTGAAGTCCTAAAAGCTCTGAAGACTGAAAAAAATTTTTTTTTTTTGTAAATTTGGCCCAAGCTCAGTTTGGCAGTAAGACTCGCTTGAACTGACATGAGGCTATTTATAGGCTTTATTTATCCTGCCACATATTACTACTCCTGTGGAAATATTAAAGTATTTGATTCCTTGGTGTCGCCTCAGACTCTGCTGGGGGTGTTGTATTACAGACAGCATAGGTAAGCTTTCTGAAATCCCCCCTGCCCCCCAATTCTGAATTCCAAAGTACACTTGGCCTCAAGGTTTCAGATCAGGAATTGCTGGATCTGTCTTAGGCTCTCCTGCTGCTTAGGCTAAGGAAGGAGTCTCCCGGGGCAGTGTTGTCTATTTAGTCAGGCATGGGACAGGGGTTTTGCTTCTGTAAGCTGTACAGTGCAGTGCACAGAATTTGCAAGAAGCACAAAACACTTGTGCAGTTCTAGACATCCAGACCAAGCTGTTGTATGGTTGACCAGCTTACGAGGTAGGCTCTTACAGGGATGTAGTTTCACTTGCAGGTGTGAAAGGCCATCTAGAAAGCGCCCAGCAATGACACTGAACCTCATCTCTGCCCTGTGGTTGTTTGTTCAGTGTGTGTCTACTGGCTGTCTGATGTGTTGTGTAAATTGCGGTAAGTGGAGGGCCACAGAGAAAAAAAAGCATCAGCCCCTGCTCCCAAGAAGCTTGCAGTCTAGCTAAAGAAGGAAGACAAAAAAAGAGTTAAACACAGTTACGGTTCCCGTATGATAAATGCCTTGACGGAGGCAAGCCCTGGGTGTGTGAAAAGAGGGCCCCAGGAGACCTTTTAAAGGAGGTGAATCCTGAGCGGAGTCTGCAGGGATGACGGCAGTTCACCACATGAAGGTGGGATTGAGGGGTGCTTAGGGTGTGTGGGGCGGTGAGGAGGCCGCATTTAAAGAGAGAAATTGTTTTTGCTGTGAGTGGGTCAGAGGGGAGGTGAGAGATGGGGCTGGGAAGGGAGTCTGGGCTAATTATCCAGGTCCTTGTGTGTGATACTCAGGTTTGGGGCAGGTTCTTTCATGGGTTGATAGAAGCTATCGTGGGATTTGAAGCTCAGGAATGACGTGCTCAGATTTGTGTTTCCTTCTAGATGGTGGCAGAAGGGTCTGGAGGGGAAGATCAGGGAGGCAGGGAGATCACGAAATGTGCTTTCCAGAAATAGAACCTAACCTCAGGCATGGCAGTGGTGACAGGGAAGAGGGTTAGGGTGAAAGCATGTAGGAGAGAGGATTTATAGGACTTAGTGGACGAACATGGGAAGAAAGGGAAAACCCAGATGTTACCTGTTAGCTTGGGTGATGAAGGAATGTGGGTCTGAGGCTGGCAAAGGGGAGAGCGGGATCAGGGAAGCAGGAGAGGAGGAAGGACAGGAAGCTGTGGTCAGGACGAAACCATGGGGTGATGGTAAATTTGGTAAAGAGCTGTTGGCAGCCAGCTTCCGTGCTACATTCAGGGGAGAAGAGATTCCGAGAAGACTGCCCTGTGGCTGGAAATCCCCTACGTCATACCTTAAAGTTTCCATGCCCAGAGCAAGGAATGAAGATGTTCTAGTCCCGGCTGGACTGGGTCCTGAGGCAGAGACGTGGCGATGTGGGTCTGCAGGGCGGTTTTCCCATCCACTCGAGGACAGAAGCTGAATCCACAGGGACAGACACCTGTTCCCAGGAGACATCCTTTTGGTCTGGCTGTTAGTAGGAACTGCCCCCCCACCCCCCCTGCTCCCCACCAAGCAAAATCCTTAGAAAGCACTGATGCAGGGATGGAGCTCTGGTCCTTAGTCCTTAATTTGCCTTTGCTCGTCGTAAAGCCCATGAGATATTTATACTGAAGTCTCTACTTTGAAGATGAAGAAACTAAGACCCAAAGGGAAGAGGAGCATGTCATATAGGATAATGGTGCCACTAGGCTTCAGAGAAAGTGTCCTGATACTTGCACGCATTTAGCACGTCGAGTACTTGCTGTAAGCCAGGTGCTGCTCTGGGTCCCTGGGAAAGAGCATGAAGACAGAGGCCCTGCCGTCCAGGGTTTATGTTTCAGTGGACATAGCCCCCGGGAGCTGAAGAATGCTTGTAAGCTATGATATCAAATGATATTAGTACTAAGAGGAAAAATATAACAAGATTATGGTTCCCAGATTGTGTGCTGTGGCTCCCTGGGGCCGTGCAAGGAATTCACAGGGGCACTCTGGGACATTTCAAAGCTTGAAATACGGAAACACTTTGCCACCTACCAAACCCAACTTCTCGGTCGAGGTAGTTCACTGTTTCCACATTAGATGGTGCTGCATTCCTTTTGAGGACATGGTATCTTTGCGAAGATAAGTTCTGGGTTTTGGGTGGTGGTTGTGATCAAAAAACAAGTACCATGCAAAAACTAATGTGGCACCTTTTTTTAAGGTTTTATGTATTTATTTGACAGAGAGAGAGCCCATAAATAGGCAGAGCTGCAGGCAGAGGGAGAGGGAGAAGCAGGCTCCCTGCTGATGAGGGAACCTGATGCTGGCCTCGATCCCAGGACCCTCGGATCATGACCCAAACCCGAGGCAGATGCTTAACCGACTGAGCCACCTAGGTTATCTGAGTGTGGCACATTTTATGTGGTGTCCTGTAGGATTCCAAGGTTTGAGGGGGTGTGCAGTACCCAACAGGCACACACATCTCATTTAGTCGGTAATGATAGTTATTTAAAATGAAATAGAAATAGTATTTTTCCTTTCTGTTTATGTATATTCCTTTTCAAACTGCTACTTGAGTCAGTAGGACTTATTTACTTCATGATTTATTTTGGTCCTAACTAGGTGAACAGCACTGGTGAGTATTTCCATGGGCCTAGAGGCTCTTTGACAAAAGTCACTGAGACAGTAAGGATGCTGTGAACAGAGGAATTTAGAAAGCTCTTGATGGAGTGAGGGGATAGACTGATGTGGGGTGATGGGGGGCTGTTTAGATAGGGTGTCAGAGCCTCTGATGTCTGAGCCGAGGCCTGAATGATGTGGAGTGAGTAATGTGGAGACCTGAAGGAAGGGTGTTCCAGGCAGAGGGGCCAGCAAGAGTGAAGTCCTTGAGTTGGGAATGAGCTTGACATGCTCCAGGAAGAGCAGAAAAGGAAGTGTGGCCAGAGCAGACCGAGGTAGAGGATTGACAGGAGCATGTAAGTGTGGAAGTCCAGAACAGTTGGAAAGCTGGTGTTATGATCCGGTGAGAAATTCCAGGTGTATTTCTGAAGGTAGGCCTTGGCTGAATTGCTGATAAATTAGGTGTGGGTATAAGCGGGAGAAAGAGGAGTCACAAGTGAGTCTCAGGTTTCTATCCTGAGCAGCTGGTCCAGTGGCGGTGCTATTTATTTATTTTGAAGAAGCCTAAGCGGGGGAAGCAGCATATAGGAATCTGGAGCTCAGGTGAAAGGTTGGAGCATGGGGATTGGGATTAGTCAGCATGGGGTAGGTGGTTTTTAAAACTGTGAGAGCAAGTGACCTAGCTCTTTACCTAGCTGGGAAAGAGTGTAGTGGAGAAGCGGCCTAGTGCCAGGCCTTGACCCAGACTCATTCCTGGGGGTGGGGCATGGGGTGCATGGAGATAAAAAGGAGCCTTCAAGAACTAAGGGAAGCATTTACAGGGGAAGAGCGTGGTGTCTATAGATCAAGTGTTGCCGAAGAGGTTGGAGTGGACTTAAGCTGAAAACTGGGAACTGACTGCTGCATTTGGCAACATGAAGGTGGTCGGTATCCCTTTTTTTTTTTTTAATTTTTATTTATTTATGATAGTCACAGAGAGAGAGAGAGAGAGAGGCAGAGACATAAGCAGAGGGAGAAGCAGGCTCCATGCGCCGGGAGCCCGACGTGGGATTCGATCCCGGGTCTCCCGGATCATACCCTGGGCCAAAGGCAGGCGCCAAACCGCTGCGCCACCCAGGGATCCCGGTGGTCGGTGTCCATAACACACAGCAGTTGGAGTAGAATAATGGGGAGTTAGGCTCCTCGTCTTTGGAAATTTGAAATTTGGAAATTGGAAATTTGTCTATTCCATTTTTTTAATTCAGTTATTTATAGCAGTATGGATGGATATTTCATTTATTTATTTATTTATTTATTTATTTATTTATTTATTTTAAAGATTTTATTTATTTATTCATGAGAGACACAGAGAGAGCAAGAGGCAGAGATACAGGCAGAGGGAGAAGCAGGTTCCATGCAGGGAGCCCAATGCAGGACTCGATCCCAGGACCCTGGGATCATGACCTGAGCCCAAGGCAGGTGCTAAACCACTGAGCCACCCAGGGATCCCCAAGGATATTTCTTTTATATTTTGAATTCTAATCCACTATTGCTTTATTTCTTTGCTGAAATTGTTACCGCTGTGACCTTGGAGCCTTTTTGGTTGGCTCCTGTGTCCATATGATGTACCCCATCATTGTATTTTTATTTTGGGAGATTTTTTTTTTTTAGTACTTGTTTTCTGGCGCTAGAAAATACTCTATCTTCTATATTTCCTACCCCAGTCCTAAAATAACCATATCTCAAGGAGCCCTGGTTCTTTTTATTGGAGAATGGTATTGGAAACCAAGATTGGGCATTAATGAGTGGTCCTTGCTACTGGTATGTCCTTGCTTCTAGGCCCTGTTAGCCTATGGAGCAAGGAGATATAAGTGTGTCTACTTAGATGTGTGTATCTCTATATTTCTCTATGTAACCGCATGTATCCATATTAAGTAAACATGAACTCATGCTGATATCTCCAACTCTAATCCATGTGGTAATGACCACATGGATCATCCTAGCCTCTTCCCTTGTTTATCTGGAATCTCCCATTCCAACAATGAGAAACCTGGCCCCCACAATCCACTATCCATTTTCTTGAAGTGTTAAATTCCAGGATCGCTGAATAGCAGCTTCAGAATTGTTAATCCACATCCCTGTGCTAAGCAGTATTATCAGCTAGAGTATAGTGCTTGCGTACAGTTCATTTTGCCTTTAATCTTACAGATTCCATGCATTTTCAAATTTCCTTAGGTCAGCACCTTTTTCTTCTATTCCCCCTCAGTGAGGCTGTTTCATACATTTGTAATATAGTTAGATTCTTTTGTCATTTTCTGGATTTCACTGCAGGATCCCCTGACCCTCAAAATGATTTTTTTTTTTTTATTTGCGTGCCTTGCTCTGGGCTATAAAGTTCTATGGGTTTTGAAGCCTATAGATAGTGTCATGTATCCACCACTACAGCTTCTCACCGAATAGTTTCACTGCCCTAGTAAGTCCCCTGTGCTTCACTTACTTAATCCTTACCCACCCACTGGACACCTGGCAACCACTGGTCCGTTTACCACCTCTAGAGTTTTGCTTCAACCATAATGTTATATATTCCAAATCCTACAGCATGGAGCCTTTTCACAATGACTTCTTTTACTTAGCAATATGTATTGTTGCTTTCAGTTTTTTTTTTAATTTATTTATGATAGTCACAGAGAGAGAGAGAGAGAGAGAGAGAGAGAGAGAGGCAGAGACACAGGCAGAGGGAGAAGCAGGCTCCATGCACCGGGAGCCCGACGTGGGATTCGATCCCGGGTCTCCAGGATCGCGCCCTGGGCCAAAGGCAGGCGCCAAACCGCTGCGCCACCCAGGGATCCCTGCTTTCAGTTTTTAATGAGTATTAATAAAGCTGCTGTAGGGGCGCCTGGGTTAGCTGAGTCTGTTAAGCATCTGACTTTAGCTCAGGTCATGATCTCAGGTCCTGGGATCAAGCCCCACATCGGGCTCTGTGCTCAGTTGGGAACCTGCTTGTCCCTCTACCTCTCCTCCTGCTTGTGCTCTTTTTTTTTTTTTAAGATTTTATTTATTCATGAGAAACACAGAGAGGGGAGAGAGAGAGAGAGAGGCAGAGACATAAGCAGAGGGAGAAGCAGGCTCATGCAGGGAGCCCGACGTGGGACTCGATCCCAGGTCTCCAGGATCACGCCCTGAGCTGAAGGCGGCGCTAAACCGCTGAGCCACCTGGGCTGTCCTCTCTCTGTCTTTCTTTTTCTTTTTCTCGCAAATGAATAAATCTTTTTATAAAGAGTATGTGCAGGTTTTTATATGGATATAAAATTTCAAATCAATAAATATCTAGGAATGTGATTGCTGGATCATATATGTAAGCTTATGGTTTAGCTTCATAAGAAACTACCAAACTGTTTGCAGTTTGGTATCTGTACCATTTTCCATTCTTATAATCAATGAATGAGAGTTAACTTTTGCTCCACATCCTTGCCAGCAATTGGTATTGTCGGCTTTTTGGATTTTAGCCATTCTAACAGGTGTCCCAGTATGCCATTCACTAACTCAGGTATGTTGGTTCTCTAAAGCTTAGAGTTCAGTGAGAGTAAACAAGCAATTGGGGATTTGGTTCTTAGAAAGAATTTAGCTAACCACGGAGTTGTAGAATTCTAGAAATAACCTATTCTAGTTCTGCCTTTCTTTCTTTCTTTTTTTTTTTTTAAGATTTTATTTATTTATTCATGAGAGAGAGAGAGAGAGGCAGAGACACAGGCAGAGGGAGAAGCAGGCTCCATGCAGGGAGCCCGACATAGGACTTGATCCCGGGACTCCAGGATCACGCCCTGCCCCAAAGGCAGGCGCTAAACTGCTGAGCCACCCAGGGATCCCCCCTTTCTTTTCTTTCTTTTCTTTTCTTTTCTTTTCTTTTCTTTTCTTTTCTTTTCTTTTCTTTCTTTCTTTCTTTTTTCTTTTCTTCTTTCTTTCTTTCTTTCTTTCTTTCTTTCTTTCTTTCTCTTTCTTTCTTTCTTTCTTTCTTTCTTTCTTTCTTTCTTTCTTTCTTTCTTCTTTCTTTCTTTTTCAAGATTTTATTTATTCATGAGAGACACACAGAGAGAGGCGGAGACACAGGCAGAGAGAGAAGCAGGCTCCATGCAGGGAGCCCGACGTGGGACTCAATCCCAAGACCCCAGGATCACGCTCTGGACTGAAGGCAGACGCTCAACCATTGAGCCACCCAGGCATTCCTAGTTCTGCCTTTCTTATTTCTGTTGTATGCTGAAGACAATGGAAAGATGACCTGCAACATTCCAAAAGAATGTTAACAGGCTTGAGCTTAGATGTTACATATTTATATATGACACATAAGGAATCGGTGTTCATTCAGTATTTTCTGCTGAATTGTTGAGTGATTGAACTGCTTATCATGTGCTGGCTGGTGTGCTGGATGTTGGGGGTGCAGTGATGAATAAATCAGACATAGTCTTGCCCTCAGTAAGCTTAGAGTCTAACTGGGGGACAAGCATTACAATACACAGCAATTGAGACTATAATGAGAGATGTACAGGGAGCTGTGGGAACACCAGTGGTAGGGCGTCTAACCTGATCTGGGGGGAGTTAGAGAAGGCATTTTGGAAGAAGTGACCTCTGAGATGGTCTACAGCAGGGCTTGGCTAAGTACAGTCAGTCCATGGGCCAAATCCAGCTCACTGCCTGCTTTTTTATAGCCTGTGAGCTAAGAATAGTTTTTATAGTTTTAAATGTTTGAAAAGAATTAAAAGAGATTCATATTTTGTGACATGTAAAAATGTTGTAATCTTCAGATTTCAATGTCCATAAATAAAGTTTTACTGGAACACAGCCACACTCATGGCTCCTTTGACACTATGACAGTGGAGTCAAATCGCTGTGACGGAGACTGTATGGCCTGCACAGCCTCCGACATTATTGCTTTGGCCCTTTGCAGAAAGGTTTGCTGACCCCTGGCCCTGGGATGGGGAGGAGTTAGCCCTGTAAAGCAAAATGAAAAAGGAGGAAGTGAGTTTCTGATGGGATCACAGTATAGCTTCAGTAACTTTAATATACTTACTACGGCATTTAAGGGAGTGGGGAGACAGAGGCCTGTGGTGAGAGTTGCTGTTGGACACGTGGGGTGGACTGGAGGGAGACTTGACAGCCATACCAGGAGGTTTGGGTTTATTCAATGGGAAGCTTTCGAAAGGTTTTAAGTGATGGGATTAGCCTTCCTTTTTCAAAAAATCCTCCAGCCATAGTGTAGAAATTGGGTCAGAGATGGTGGGGTCAGAAGATTAATTCTGAAAGGAGGCCAGGTGATTAGTTCAGGTTTTCCAAGTCATTCCAAGGAGACATTGGTAACGTGGGCTAGTAGGGTCACACTGGATGGGATATACTGACGTAAGAGGCATTCAGGAAACAAAATTGAAAGGCCTTGGGTGATTGGTTGGAGGTATCGAAATGAAATTATTTTCATGTATCAGATTAGCGTGTGTGTGTGTTTTCTGGTTTCTGTGAATGCATGGTTGAAAAATCCATGTTTAGTAATAGTCTTCAGGGCAGAATTCTTTCGTGATGGCTCATGCCTCCAGTGCTCCCCGTAATGCGTGCGTTGAAGCAGCCCCTTTCCGTGGCCTCTCCATGCTGTTTTCCGTGGACAAGAGATTTGGCTTTTAAGCAGCAGAGACGCTATTGGCAGATTAATTTTCCTTTTCAGGTTTATCTTGGTTTCACAACTGTCCCGAAGTATTTATTTATTTGAAAGTCCTTGGTCTGCTGTTTGGTTTTTGAGGCGATTTGTTGACCATGACAAGCGCTTCCCATTCTCTAGAGCACTTATACCCTTTCCAGCGTCAGATCTCTGACCCCTGCCTCTTTCTTTCCTCCTTGAACATGAAGTGCCACTTGGAGTAAATGGGAATGAGATCCCTATCTTATATTTCATAATATGCTGTGTGGCTTCCAAAGTGCTTTACTCACATATCAACTATTTGATCCCTGCAATAAACCTGTGAGAAGGGCAAGATAGGTCAAGTCACCAAGATGGAGAGAGGTTGGATGACTCGTCTGGTGTCAGAAGGTCAATAAATAGTAGAGCTGGTGATGGAACTTAGGTCTGCAGATTGCATAGTTTTATTCTTTCTGCAGTGCACTCTGTCTCTAAGGAAAGGGAATCAGATCAGCTGGGATGGTTGGGTTTTCAGAAGTAAAGACCTCTGGATGATCGCTTCTTGGCCTTTTGGCTAAGATCAAGTGTAGACCTCTGGATGAAATGCTTGTTTTTTTCTGCCCTCTCTCAGTGCTCTGGGAGCTTCACCCACACACCACCATCAGCCTTTCCTATGCTTTCAAGCACGATGTGCACAACCAGTGATTCCCAGACAATTGGAGAAGCTGTGGTCTGTATGTTAAAGTCTTTGTAAGCATGTTTTCATTCCTTTCCCCTCCCCTTAGGTGTTTCTGACTTTGATGATTCCAGATCAGATAAGAAAGGCCTGCTTGGGGACCCTGCCAGCTCTTGGGGTCAGGATACACCAGACAGTTTGCTCACAAGGTAATGCAGCCCTCCCTTCATTTGTACTTCTTAGGGCTGAAGTTTTCTTCAGTATAGAGCTGAGACCATTACTGTGCATGATGTAAGTTGCCCCAGGGTAGGTGGTCCAAGAAATGTTGGACACTTACTGAGCATTTGCTGTGTGTTCAAAGTACCATGCTCTTACCTGGATTATCTCTTTTTTTTTTTTTAAGATTTTATTTTTTTATTCATGAGACACACACAGAGAGAGGCAGAGACACAGGCAGAGAGAGAAACAGGCTCCACGCAGTGAGCCCGATGTGGGACTTGAGCTCGATGCGGGACTTGATCCCGGAACCCCAGGACCACACCTTGGGCTGAAGGCAGGCACTCCAGGGATCCCCCAGAATTATCTTATTTTAACCTAAGAGATGGGTACCATTACCTTCTCTGGTTTATAGCTACAGAAACAGATAAAGAAGAGACTTTATATGATTTACCCAAGATCCAGAACTAACAAGTAGCCCATTTAGGATTTGAAACTGGCAGTCTAACTCTACCTTAGAAATGTAGATTAGAAACATTTTTATTTCTCCCTCCCATTCTTTTAGGAGCTTCCTAACTCTGAAGATACTTCTTTTTTCTGTTTTTATTTACTCCCACCCCCAACGTGCTATTATATTTAGTCTGTACACCAGTGCCCCCTACTGCTCATAGCCAGAATCATCTGGTCAAGACAAAAACTTGCTTGTTTGTGTCAATATTTTAATTATGCACTTAAGCAGCAAGGAACAAGCCCTGAACTTTATTTTTTTTTAAATTTTTATTTATTTATGATAGATAGAGAGAGAGAGGCAGAGACACAGGCAGAGGGAGAAGCAGGCTCCATGCACCGGGAGCCCGACGTGGGATTCGATCCCGGGTCTCCAGGATCGCGCCCTGGGCCACAGGCAGGCACTAAACCACTGCGCCACCCAGGGATCCCAAGCCCTGAACTTTAAATGTAACTAGATCTATGGCTCTCAGTTCACTTCAGCCTTCTTGGTAGATTTAGATACATGTTTACATAGTTGTAATTAGTATGTGCTTGATGATATACTATCAGATACTTATGTGGTCTTTATTCAGTGCCAGAAGTTGTTGCAAGTGCTTTATATATCTTAATTCATTAAGTAACCTTCAACAAAAGTTTCTTGCACTATTATTAAGATTCTGTTATATAACTGTGTGAAATTTTAAATTTTGTTTAAATTTAAATGTTGGCATTTGAATAATTTTTTTTAAATTTTTTTAAATTTTTATTTATTTATGATAGTCACAGAGAGAGAGAGAGAGAGAGGCAGAGACACAGGCAGAAGGAGAAGCAGGCTCCATGCACCAGGAGCCCAACGCGGGATTCGATCCCGGGTCTCCAGGATCGCGCCCTGGGCCAAAGGCAGGCGCCAAACCGCTGCACCACCCAGGGATCCCATAATTTTTAATTTGACTATTAAAACTACACAAATAATAATGAAATACAAATTTTCATTGCTCTTCTTTTATTTCAGATTACTCCTGTGGAATAGAGATAGAGTTGTCAATTCAAAGGATCTGGGTAGTTTATAGTCTCGATACATGAGGCAGTAGAGTCTGAAAAGAGTATTGTTAAATCTATTCTAATCCATACTCTGCCACCATCCAACTGGGTGGATCATTGATGATGTTTGATCTCATTTTTCTTATTTGGAAAAGGAAGGGATTAGGTCAGAATGTGAGGGTCCCCTCTGATCTGAGATCTCTATCAGAAAAATCTCTGGACCAATGTGCTATACAATCAACAACACAGAAGTTTACTTAATTGCACAAAGAAATAGTGTTTTTTTAGTAAATACATTTGACTTTGGCCTCCGTGAGTCTTCTGTGACTCAGACACTTCTGTTTGGAAACTTCCAGCTTCATGCTTATGTATTTTGTCATGGGGGACTCATCAGAATATGATAAATTTGTATCTGTTTGTTTTTCTAGACAGAATAAATCCAAGTCTGAAATCACCGACATGGTTCGCTCCTCCACTATCACAGTAACAGACAAGGCACATATTTTATCCATGCAGAAGTTCGGGCTACGAGATACAATCGTGAAATCACGTCTAGTGCAGGAAGAAGAGGATTATACGTATATCCAGAACTTCAGGTAGCTAACTGGGCAGACTGTTTTCAAAGCAAAATGATTGTTCAGCTCTCTGAAATATAAGCACTCCCCCTGCATACCCTGGATTTGGAAGCAAATCCTTCTATAGAATCTCTCCTGTCATTCTCTAAATGATCCTTTCATTTCACTTCTTCATGAGCAGCCATTTATTCTGTGCATTTGCAGGCCAGGCACAGGGGTAGGCATGATATAGTGGGAGTCATACAACTTGCAAATAGTTACAGCAACATCTGAAGAGATATATGGGACAGGAGAAGGAATGATATCCTGGAATTTGTGTATCTCTTGGTCATTCTGGGCCTCTGAAGAAAGTCATTTAAACTGAAGCTAGTGCAATGAAGTTAGTGTTTGGTAATCTTTCCAGACAAGATTACTGGAAGTTAAATGAATAGATGCTACAGGATTCTTCTAGAATCCTTTAATTTTTAAATTATTTTTTAAATTATTTAATTAATTTTTTAATTAAAAAAAATTTTTTAAGAGTTTATTTGACACAGAGAGAGTGAGAACAAGCAGGGAGAGCTGCAGGCAGAGGGAGAGAGAGAGAGAGAAGCAGGTACCCTGCTCCCTGGGATCCTGACCTGAGCCGAAGACAGACGCTTAACTGAGCCACCCTGGGACCCCCGGCTAGGTCTTTTTAAATCAGTGACAAAAAATGACATTGCTTTCAGGTATATAAATAGTCAGTTATGGTGAGCACTGCTTTTGCTTTGCTTCCAAAGATAATTACTAAGGTACTTCCTATATTTTTCTTTCATTTCCCTAGCACACACAGGGTAAGGAATCATTTTTGGGTGATGGCTCTGTAATGGCTGTCAAAGCTAAGTGGGAATGTTCACAGTAGGCATATGGTGTCTGAAGTTATCACAAAAGCAACAGATATCATGGCAGACTGCAAGTCACCCTTTGGTGCCACAGTCCTCAGTTGAGGCCAGGTGTGACATTTCTTACATCTTAAAATTCTGCTGCAGGGAGACTGAAACTGGGCAAAGTCAGCACAGGATGCTTTCTTTCCCCTGTCATCCCTGTAGTCCTCCCAAGTGACTGATCAATTCTCTTTGTTGACAGGTTTTTTGTGGGAACATACAATGTGAACGGCCAGTCCCCCAAAGAAGGCCTCCAGCCCTGGCTAAGCCATGGCATCCAGGCCCCAGATGTGTACTGCGTAGGGTGAGTGCTTCTCTCCTCGGTTGCCTCTGCATCTCAGGAAAGTGTAGCTGGCGTGGGAAGGATAGGGACATGAATGTATCACTGAGTCTTCACAGCAGGTGAAGGAAGTGAAAACTGAGCATGTGCTTAATAACAGCTGCTTCTCTGTTTGATGCTCTTCCCCATAGTAAACAAATTTCTGGCACGATTAAAGTGATGTGCCTGGCATTTAAATGCTATTATTTCATTTTTAGTGCAACCTTCTGTTAAAATCACTACACCTTAAACTGACTTTTATCACTTAGACATTCAACATTTGTTGTGTCACAAAGCAAAAATATCTTTTCCCAGGGAAGGAAGGCTAGCTTTATTTTATTTTTTTAAATTTACGTAATTGATTTTAAAAGTTATTTATTTATTTAATTTAAAACTATTTATTTTATTTTTTTAGAGAGAGAGGGAGAGAACATGCACATGCATGAGCAGGGAGGGGCAGAGGGAGAGGGAGAGAGAAGCCACAAGTAGGCTCCGTGCCCAACACGGAGCCTGACTCGGGGCTTGATCTCAGGATCGCGACCTGAGCCGAAAACAAGAGCCCAGTCGTACACTTAATCGACTGAGCCACCTAGGTCCCCAAGGAAGGCTAGATTTAAAAAATAAGTGGTAGGGGCAGCCTGGATGGCTCAGCGGTTTAGCGCCGCCTTCAGCCTGGGGCCTGATCCTGGATACCTGGGATTGAGTCCCACGTCGGGCTCCCTGCATGGAGCCTGCTTCTCCCTCTGCCTGTGTTTCTGCCTCTCTCTCTGTCTCTCTGTGCCTCTCATGAATAAATAAATAAAATTTTTTTAAAAAATTAAAAATAAATAAAAAATAAGTGGCGCCTGGGTGACTCAGTGGTTGAACATCTGCCTTTGGCTCGGGGGGTGATCCTGGAGTCCCAGGATCAAGTCCTGCATCAGGCTCCCTGCATGGAGCCGGCTTCTCCCTCTTCCTGTGTCTCTGCCTTTCTCTCTCTCTCTCTGTCTCTTAGGAATAAATAAATAACATCTTTAAAGAAAACAAAACTGACTTATTTTTTATTTTATTTTATTTTTTATTTATTTTTTATTTTACTTATTCTTATTTTTTATTTTATTTATTTTTTATTTTTTTTAAAGATTTTATTTATTTATTTATGAGAGACACAGAGAGAAAGAGAGAGGCACAGACACAGGCAGAGGGTGAAGCAGGCTCCATGCAGGGAGCCCGATGTGGGACTCGATCCCGGGACTCCAGGATCACGCCCTGGGCCAAAGACAGGCGCTAAACCACTGAGCCACCCAGGGATCCCCCTATTTTATTTATTTTTTAAAAAGATGTTATTTATTCCTCAACCACTGAGACACCCAGGCGTCCCTGTTTTTTTCTTCTGTGCATGTTATCTTTCTACCACTGTGCTGGCACTATGGGGAGGAGGCAGCCAAGAAGCCTGTGTGGCAAAGTGGGAAGGGCCTAGAATCTGGAATTTATATAGACCTAGGCTTGGTGCCCGGTTTGCCATTTGGTCCTTGTGTGAAGTAGCGGTCCTGGGTGTAAAACGGAGACACTTGTAACTGGTTCGCAGGCTGGTTATGGAGAGGAAGTGGGGGCTGCTCAGGAGAGCACTGGTAGTTCCTTAGCATTTAGTAGCTCGGCTCCACGAATTTATTTTTCTCCCTCCTGAGTGCCCTGCAGTTTCGCTGGGAAGCTAGACTTGTACATGCACCCAACCCAACCCGAGGACATGTTCTGCACATTACTCTTCTCTACTTTCTGACTGCTTGCTGCTTATTACAGGTTCCAGGAGCTCGATCTGAGCAAAGAAGCCTTTTTCTTCCATGATACCCCCAAGGAGGAAGAGTGGTTTAAAGCTGTATCAGAAGGTCTTCATCCAGATGCCAAGTATGCAAAGGTAAGAGCGGGGTCAGTGACCCTTAATTTTATGCTGCCACACAGGGAAATTCTAAGGCCCGTGACCTTTGTCAGAAGCCAGTTCTAATTATTTCAATTTCAAGTCCTCTAGAAGAGTTGCCTCTGGATCAGAAAGATGCAGGTCTGGGCCCTGGTGGGCTGTTGGGGTTATCACGTTGCACGTGCGCGTGGTGAGCTGCACAGGTGACTACCCTGTGTCCTACTGTGGAGAAGGAAACACACTGACATCCTCAGCCAGCTTCAAGACCACTTTTCCTCTGGGGTGTTTATTCCTGTTTTCGATTTCTATTTAATGCCGTGACTGGAACGTTATGGCTCTGTTGTCTAGGTGAAGCTTATCCGACTGGTGGGGATTATGCTGCTGTTGTATGTCAAACAGGAGCATGCAGCGCACATCTCTGAGGTGGAAGCTGAGACTGTGGGGACAGGAATCATGGGGAGGATGGTGAGTTTCTGGTTGGTATGCTTGATCCCTACAGTTTTGACCCTGCCTCTCAGGATACCGTGATTGCGCGGGTCCCAGAGTGAGGGTGCTGGTGTGACATGGTGAATGGTGCCCTCAAGCAAGGCCAGATTGAGCGGACCACTTAGAAGTCGTGTTTTAGTGAGCTGTTGGCTGACATAGCACATATCCCTGTGTCCACTCCACACCAGAGCCTCTAGTTGATCTGCCCATTTCACCCGTGAAATCAGTTGCAGAAACTGTTGGGAAACCAAGATAAAGAAAGAACGCTGACAATAATAGGTTTGTAATTTCCTCTTCTTGAGGCTCCTGAAGTCCTGCTTTTGGGTCTGACTGCAAGAGCTTACTTAGCTTCCTGTGCAAAAGGGCAAGCATGTGGTTTGCCTGTGATTTAGGGAAAAGTGGACTCGGCTTCGCCACTGACTGGCTAGTCACTCTGCTTTCTTGGATTTGTTTTCTTACCTGTTAAAATACAGACAGTAGGGGCGTCTGGCTGGCTCAGTCCATTAAGCAGTTGAGTGTCCCACTCTTGATTTCGGCTCAGGTCACGATCTCAGGGAGGTGAGATCCAGGCCTGCGTCGGGCTCCACGCTCAGTGGGGAATCTGCCAGAACTTGTCTCTCTCCCTCTCCCTCTCTAAAAAAAAAAAAAAAAATTAAAAAATAAAATACAGACAATAACACTGCCTCACTTAGCAGTCAGGATTACTTTGAAGAGAAAACATGTTGAAAGTGTGGAGATTTAAATGACTGACCCATTGAAGTGGTGAATTGGATGCTCTTGGGCTCTTTTCCATAGGGTAACAAAGGAGGAGTGGCCATCAGGTTCCAGTTCCACAACACCAGCATCTGCGTTGTGAACTCTCACTTGGCAGCCCACACGGAGGAGTATGAGAGGAGGAACCAGGACTATAAAGACATTTGTTCTCGAATGCAGTTTTGTCAGGTTGACCCAAGCCTTCCCCCTCTCACCATCAGCAAGCACGAGTGAGTCTGGGCCTGGAGCCCGAGCAGTTGGCTGTTCTTGCCATGCAGATTGGGGCCTCTCTGCTTTGTCAGGGAGGTGACTGGAGGAGGCCTCCCGCTGCCGGAGTGGGAACTCTAGCCCACCCTTGCTTACACGCCGATAGGACGTCCTGTGGAAACGTTCCGTTTCCTAACTTAACCATCAGGCAGCCCTCTAGAGTCTCTCTCACACATCATTTGCCTCCAGAAAACGTATAAGATTTATTTTTAATGTGGGCCCATCTTGATAAAACATCACAAGGAAAGCAACCAAAGAGCGAGCTTCTCAAGTCCAGGCTTTAGAACTATGTTTTAGGATATTACATGTCTATTCTTTCCAGAAACATATATCACTGAGGTCCGGACAGAGGAGTCTCCCCTCACTTAGTCTTTTGTGCCTCTTGATTCAGCGTCACAAAGCCGGAATTACAGCTGCTTGGAGCATCTTGTGCTAATCTCTGTTTTCTTTGTTTCGTTTATCTCTAAAACGTTCAGTATGTCTCAATTCAAGGCATATTAGAATTTCAGACTTCACGATAACACTTGAAGCTTGTGCCACCTCTTTTAGAAAAAGGAAGAAGCCCCTGAGGCCATGGTGTCTGCCAGGGAGTACACAGATGCAAGCCCTCATCCCGCCTGCTGTGGTGGTGGAACTGTCTTGAGCTCGCTGGTGCTCTGGAAGCTGACAGGATGGCTTTCCTTCTCCAGGGAACTTAGCAGGGAGTGTGTCCTCCGTTCTGCTGAACCTCCAGCATCCTAGTTGGGGAGGTTGCCGCTTGCATGTCAGCTTGTCTGCTTTTAGCTTGTGGATGCATTTATTTTGGTGCGTGTGTACTGCTGTGCGGGTTCTCTAAAGACCTGGCTGCTGGCTTCAGACAGAGCGGTGCTGGAGTCTGTGGGCTGTGCGCTGTCATCTGGGAATGCTCAGTAGCCCTTCTCTGAAAGCAGCAGGTGTGATAAAACACCCGTCACACTCTGCAAAAAAAGAGCCAACTGATAATACAGTGGGGGTGAGGCCCAGACTCCACTGTACAGGTTGAGTTTTGTTTCGGAGGAACTCAGCTCGGAAACAAAGGCTGAGAGTGTGTTCTGTGGACTGTCATGTGCATGGAGGCGACATCATGGCATCATCTGGTTTGGGGCCCCCAAGTGATTGACATGATTCCCGATACTTAATCTTTTTTGCCTCTTCCCTTGAACAAGGTAAATGGTTGTCTTGCTTTTAGATCTTATTAGACTATCTTTCCAACCACACAAGAGTAAAACAGTCCAGGACAACTCAAGGCTGTTTCTGATGAACCTGGAGCAGAAGGTCACTGAGTAAGCAGCATGTTGGCCGTGACGTGAAATGGGGCGGCCTGAGAAAAGATGTCCCGAACAGCAGAGTCACTTCCCTCTCAGCTCCCGAGAAGCTGAGCCTCGCGGGGCTTCTGTCAGATGAGCGCTGGCGAGGGTGGGTGGAGTGCCTCCTGAACCTGTGACCTCTGTGCTCTCTCCTCACAGTGTGATCTTGTGGCTGGGGGACCTCAACTATAGGATAGAAGAACTGGATGTGGAGACAGTGAAAAAGCTCATCGAGGAGAAGGCCTTTCAGACCCTGTATGCATACGACCAGGTACAGATGGCCGCCTGTGCGTTCGAAGGCAGCTGTCCCCGCACTGTGAGGGCACAGGAAGGCCTGGCGTCCCAGCCTCTTCCTCCTCGGCTGGGTGGGTTTCCCTGAGGAGCGGATGGCCAGCCGTTCCTCCTCTCAGCTGCCTTCCCTCGTCCACAGCTGTCCCCCCCCGCCACTGGCTCTTCCCTCAAGGCGCCTCGTACCCCTGGGGGACAAGAGCGTGCGTGTTCTCTGTCTCAGTCTCTCTGTCTCTCTCTCTCTCTCACTCCTTATCCCCAGTGCTCATTCATTCATTCATTTCATCCAAGTCGGAGCTGAAAGGGTACAAAGCTTCTCATAAAGGCACTTGGTGTGTTTAAGATGCCTTGCTCCTTGTTTTCTGAGTGAGCCTGCCTCGCCCCCTCCTGCTCTCACCTTAAAGTCCCTTTTCTTTTTTAAGAGAATTTTTTTTAAGCTTTTATTTATTTATGATAGTCACACAGGCAGAGAGAGAGAGACAGAGACATAGGCAGAGGGAGAAGCAGGCTCCATGCACCGGGAGCCCGACGTGGGATTCAATCCCGGGTCTCCAGGATCGTGCCCTGGGCCAAAGGCCAGGCGCTAAACCGCTGCGCCACCCAGGGATCCCTAAAGTCCCTTTTCTTTTTACCCTGTAGCCCCCTTCTTATTGTCATCAGTCTGAATGATCCTGCTAACCTTTTTATCCCGCAGTGCACATCAATCAAAGGGGGAAAACAAATCTCAACTTTCTTATGTCTTTCCTTATGGAATAATCTCTTTTTGTGGCTCATTTTTCTCCCTAGTTCCTTCCCTTGGTAAATTACCTTTTTTTTTCTCTTTGATCCCCATTTCAGGATTAAGCCAGGCTGCTCTCTAACCATCTGTTTATTGCATCGGTATTCCAGAGTAAGGCGACCTAACTCCCCTTCCCTGTCATACCCACCTCCTCTGGCCTTCTTTTCTGCTCTGTCTTCAAGTAACAGTAGAGGTTTCGTGTGTTCTCTACTTCTCAGATGCTTTTAAGGTCTACGTATATTGATTTAAGAATCATCCTACAGTAACATCTACATTTTTATTATTTCTGTGGCTTTTTCCTTAATAGTCTTTTTTTTCTTTAGGAATTCATATTTTGGGGAATTTGGCAAATATTGTGCCCTGAGTGGCTACTCCATCTCCAGGGTTAGCTGACGGTTCTTCATCCGTCCACACAGGGCAAAGCTTGGTCCCCAGGGAGGAGGCAGGAACACCTGTGGTTGTTCATCTCGCCCCAAGTGTGATCTTAAAAGAACTCCTTAAATGAGTGCAGTGGGAAGAATCCTGGCTATTCTCAGAATGTGCCAGGCACCGTTCTAAGTTGACAGTTCTTCCCAGCAGTCTTGAGAGACAGATTCTGTTACAAATACAATATTTGCCAGTGGGGGAAATCAAGGCACAGAACTTCCCGTAGTTCATATAACTTATTTGACAAACTCCTTATCTATCTATCTATCTATCTATCTATCTATCTATCTATCTATCTTTGACAAACTCCTTTAAAAAAGTTGTTTAGGGATGACCAGGTGGCTCAGTGGGCGAGCATCTATCTGCCTTCGGCTCAGGTCGTGATCCCAGGGTCCTGGGATCAAGTCCCGCATCTGGCTCCTCGCAGGCAGCCTGCTTCTCCTTCTGCCTGTGTCTCTGCCTCTCTTGAATGAATAAATAAAATCTTGTAAAAAAATTGTTTAATTCATACTCATTTGGGTATACTTCTAGTATTTATTTTTATATACACGGAAATTCCCCTTGGCTTTTTGGACTGTATCTTTCCAGACCTTTTTCTGTATAGTTCTCTCTCTGTACAATGAGAACAACTGTGTTACACAGATGAAATATCTGATACTTGGAAGGGAAAAGTCTATGCCTTTCGGTTCGTGATCCTCTGAGGGACATCTCAGTAGGTTGGTACTCAGGCCCCCTGGATATAGGTAGGCCCTCATAAAAGCCCCAAAAACTGTACAATAGGCCAAGGGATGGTCAACTTGCTCCCCTTCCTAGGATTCAGTTCTCAAGATCTTGCAGGATAGCTTTCTCATGGGCCTTTCTTTTTGGGTTAGGGTTCAGATTCCAGATTGATTTCCTTTCCTCTGCTAATTCCAGGTTTGACTTTTTTATTCTGAAGTGAGTTTTTTTTCCCCCTCTTCCATCCTTTTGTATAGCTGAAAACCCAGGTGGCTGCCAAGGCAGTGTTTGAAGGCTTCACCGAAGGCGAGCTCACGTTCCAGCCAACCTATAAGTATGATACTGGCTCTGATGACTGGGATACCAGGTAGGTAGGCGATTGCTTCAGGGAGCTAAGCGAATGGAAACCCTGAAATTTAGGGAAGCACTCGTCCCCACGGGCCTAAAGAAGGAGATATGATTCCTGTGACTTCCCGTGTTTTGCACTCTGGTCAAACGTTTCCTGTCAGTATCTGCTCATTGATCAGCTCTGCCTTCCTACGTGGTGGTCTCTTTTTTTATTGCCTTTGTTCTATAATAATTTACTTTTCAGCTATGCTTAGGGTGATAGGATGATTCCAACCCGCTGAGCTTGTACTCGGTCATCGCATAGGAGTTTATCAGTTTCATTAATGCTTGTGGTAGGCCTCACGTTATTTCATACACTTTACTTCTGTTACCTCACTAAATGTTCTCAGCAGCCAGCTGAAGGAGGTATGATTTATTTATTTATTTTGTAATTTATTTTTGGAGGTATGATTTATTATCCTCAGTTTTTAGATTGGGGAACTAAGGCACACAAAAATTAAAGAGCCTTCCGAGGGGTGCCTGGCTGGCTCAGTAGGTGGACCATGCAACTCTTGACCTTGGGGTTGTGAGTTCCAAGCACCACATTTGAGGGTAGAGATTATTTAAAAATAAAAAAATCTTAAAAAATAAAATTAAAAAGATAAAGGGCCCCCAAACAGGCTAGTATAAAACCAAGCTTATAACTGAAGCAGTAGGAATTCAGAGCCTGTTTCAAGCACCATCTTTTAAGGACTGCAGAGTACTTACTCCCAGATTGCCTTTTTCGTCTCATCCCCATAGGAGGGTAAAGAGCAGACAGTCATTCTGAACGGTGTTTGGCTTGGGGCCCATGCAGCTGTTTTGGGTGATACCCACAGAGCACATGCTATCCCCTGGTGGGCCCAAATTGCTGTGCTTTCTCAGATCCCTGGGGCTGCATGGACTTGAAGGCCCTGCCCTGTCATTCTCCAGCTGAGCCAGGGTGCTGGCCAGGGAGGGGGCTCTGCTATGCCTGTGCAGACCCCCAGTGTGGACTTTGCATTTCAGCGAGAAGTGTCGTGCTCCTGCCTGGTGTGACCGGGTCCTCTGGAAAGGGAAGAACATCACTCAGCTGAGTTACCAGAGCCACATGGCCCTGAAGACCAGTGACCACAAGCCTGTCAGCTCAGTGTTTGACATCGGGGTAGGTGTGCAGCTGATACCCATCAGGAGCACTCTATGGAGAAAGGGTTCTCATAACCAAGACCACTCTTGTCATTCTTAGCTCCTCCTTCTGACCTGAATATGAGAAAGCTTTTAAAAATTGTTTTTTTTTTATTTTTTAAAAAGATTTTATTATTTATTCATGAAACACACACACACAGAGAGAGAGAGGCAGAGACACAGGCAGAGGGAGAGGCAGGCTCCATGCAGGGAGCCCGACGTGGGACTTGATCCTGGGTCTCTAGGATCAGGCCCTGGGCCGAAGGCGGCGCTAAACCACTGAGCCATCCAGGCTGCCCTAAAAATTGTTTTTAGGGACGCCTGGGTGGCTCAGCGGTTGAGTGTCTGCCTTCTGCTCAGGGTGTGATCCCGGGGTCCTAGGGTCAAGTCCCACATCAGGCTCCCTGCAGGGAGCCTGCTTCTCCCTCTGCCTCTGTCTCTGCCTCTCTCTATGTCTGTCATGAATAAATAAATAAAATCTTAAAAAAAATTGTTTTTAGGTGGGGCGCCTGAGTGGCTCAGTTGGTTAAGTGTCTGCTTTGGCTCAGGTCATGATCCCGGGGTCCTGGATTGGGCCCTGCATTGGGCTGTCCACTTAGTGGGGAGCCTGCCTCTTCCACTCCTGTCTGCTGCTCCGCCTGCCTGTGCTCTCTCTCTCTTTCTGTCAAATCAGTCCATCAATCTTAAAAAAAAAAATTGTTTTTAGGGGCATTCAGCTGGCTCAGTCCGTAGAGCATGTGACTCAATCTTAAGGTTGTGAGTTCGAGCCCCACATTGGGCATGGAGGTTTCTTAATGATAACAAAACAAAAAAGTCGTTTTAACTTAAATTTAATTCATAATTATTTTGGTGTACTTCTATGATATATTTCTGTGTCCTTGGAAGTTCCCCTTTGCTTTTTGGACTGTAACTTTCCAAAACTTTTCCACAACTTTTTCTTTCCATTTACAAACATGTCCGTATTCTGTATACAACATAGAGGATGTTTTCCCTTTTTGTAAAAGATCATGTTATGCATAGTGTTCTGAGAGAACATCTTTTGTTTCCCCCTACTGACTATGTCTTAGGAGATCTTTCCATATCAGTAAAGATAGAGCTCCCTCCTCTTCCTCCTTCTATCAAATCCATATGAGCTTATTTCCCACACCCTGGCTGATGTTGGATTTTATTAGTCTTAAATTTCTGCCAACCCAGTGAGCCAAAAGAAAGAGATCTTGCATTATTTTAGATAACATTTCTCTGCTTGCTAGCGAAGTTGAACATCTTTTTATTATCTCTTCCCCTGTGACTTCTGCTTCTTTATATTATCTATACTCGAGGGTTCAGGTAGAGGCATATCAGAATCTGTGAGGCTGTGGGTAGCTTGACAAAAGCCTGATGTGTATTAGAGTTTTATTACTGGAAAGTGACAAAAATTGTGTTTATAATTCACAACACATAAGGGAAAGCCTGACAAAAATCTTGGCCAGTGGAGCACAGGTTACAAAACTTCGAGAAATGCCACTTTCAATCAAACCCTAGAGAAGTTTCTCGCTGCAGGCCCGTTGACAGCAGCAAGCAAAGTAGACCTCGTCACTGAGCATCATTCTGCCCTAGGTCTGCGACCTGCCACACCTGCCAGCCAGGGTTCCACTCCTGCGTCTTCTCTCTGCAGTTAACCTCATCACAAACTCTGCTTCTGGAGACCCTTCTGGGTCTGTTGTGAACTGGGTTCTTTGTTGACTAATTAAATCCATCTAGTCTTCACTTTCTGTGTTGCCATCAGCTGCTCTTGCCCCGTGCTGTGCATGTCCTCTTTCCTGAAAAGGAGGAAATGGGCAGAAGGCACTCAGGCTCTGCTATTTCCCTCCCAGGTGAAGGTGGTCAACGAAGAACGTTACCGGAAGACTCTGGAAGAGATTGTTCGCTCCCTGGACAAGATGGAAAATGCCAACATTCCTTCTGTGTCCCTTTCTAAGCGAGAGGTAGGAAGGACATGTTAAGAATATCAGCAACAGGCTCTTCTATTTGTAGAACTCAGATCTCATCTGCGAGGCCTCAGAAATCCAGGAGCCACCTGTCTGACCCCTGGACTCCAGGCTTCTTGACAGGCAGCCGCCTCTAGTTACAATGAGGCTGCTGTGTTAGCTGACAGGAGGAGGCTGGTTTGGATTCTGTTCTTCTGATCGTCTGAATCAGAAGCCTTTAACCTGTATGACTCATAGGTTTTACCCACACGTGGGCCATTCATGATTTAAATGATGGCACAGATGAGCCAAAAAGTGCTTTGTTTGATTTCAGTGTAGCTGGTATGTATTCTCGCAGGGGTTTGTCTTCCTATGGATGTTTTGCTTTGACCAAGATGAAGTTGAGTTAGAATTTTGTGGGTACACAGGTGTTGGTGGGAGGGAAGGTGGTGTAGAAAAGGGATGGGTCACAGGTGGGGGAAGTCTAGTTAGGGCTGAAGATTTTTTGTGGAAGAGCTACAGCGTGGAGCACTTAGAACGGACAGTTCCAAGAAGTCAGAACGGAGATTTCTGGTGAGGGTATTGTTTAATGCCCTAATGTGCTCCATCTTCATGTTTGGGGCTGGAATTTGTAAAGGGTATTTTGGAAGTGGTCTTTGTGTATAGAAGACAGAAGGTTCGAACTTTGAATCCTTCAGGAAATTTATTTATGTAACAATGTAAGTTTTTGGGCTTCTGGGTTAAACACAGACCACTGGTCTTTAGTGGAGCTGTGGCCTCCCTGGTAAATAACGTAAAGCAGAATCATGATTTGAAAGAGGTGGTCCTTGATTTTCTTTCTGGAAAGGGCAAAGATTGCCCAGTTGGGGTGGCTGAGCGGGTTGCCGAGAAGAGGGCACTGGTCTGACTGGTCCTGGGCTTGTTCCCAGTTCTGTTTTCAGAATGTGAAGTACATGCAGTTGCAAGTACAGTCCTTTACTATCCATAATGGACAAGTACCCTGTCAGTTTGAATTCATCAACAAGCCTGATGAAGCGTCTTACTGTAAGAAGTGGCTGAATGCCAACCCCAGCAGAGGCTTCCTCCTGCCAGGTGAGGCCTCTGTTTCCAGGTCCCTGGTTGCTGGTTTGGGGAATGCTCTACCCTGACTGCTTGTTTTCCTAAAGTAAGCTTTTTTGTTTGACTGTTTGTTGTCTGATTGAAACTTCTAAAAGTCCTCTGGACGAACTGTCCGCAACTAAGATATAACAGGAAAGGGTACGAGTTCAGCTTGAAAAGCTTTCTCAGCCATGTGTATGTTCCATAATTTCACAGAAAGAGAAGACGGAAGACCACTGGGAAGCAGGTGCTGCTCTTGAAGGACCCATTTTCAGTCTGCCTCACTATAATCAGGTCCCCGCATCTGCTCTTATAGGGAAAGATAACGGGGTGGTAATCCAGAGATTATATCCGGCCCTGGAATGTACCATTCATGTCTTTCCCCTAACTTCTCCTTTGCACTCTGCGTCGTGCTGTGTGGCAGAGGGATGAAGCCTGTTTTGTGGACAATTTATAGGCTGACACTTGCATTATATTTTCTCCTGGATCAGGCGTCTTTATCTGACCTGGCCCAGGGCAAGCTCTTTGATCCCTGCCTTCTGATTGTATTAATAATTGGAACTTGAGCTGTGCTCCTTTGTACCTGATTTTCATTGCAGTTGCCTCATCACATGTTTTTGTTTGTTGTTTTCATATCTCCACATGGACTAGAAACTTGTTCGTGTGTCCTCTGAGTGCTAAGCACATACATATGTGTTGGTTGGCTGACACCTCTGATGCCCTTCCCCAGCCCTTCGTGGCTGCTCCACATCCCCGCTGTCCTCTTTCCCTCTTTCCTCTTGGCCTTCCAACCAGCCAATGTTAACTTTTAATGTTTTTCTTCAGACTCTGCCATTGAGATTGAATTGGAGCTATTTGTAAATAAGACCACGGCTACAAAGCTCAACTCAGGTGAAGACAAGATTGAAGACATTCTGGTTTTGCACCTGGACAGGGGAAAGGATTACTTTCTGTCTGTGTCTGGGAATTACCTGCCCAGCTGTTTCGGATCTCCCATACATACATTGTGCTACATGAGGGAGCCGATCTTGGACCTGCCCCTGGAAACAATTAGAGAGCTGGTGAGTTACATGCCACAAGGAAGCTTCTAGAATGGTAGCAGCCGAGCCAGTGAAACAAGATATTCTCAGTCTTTCATACATAGTATATTAGAGAAACTCAGCCATGGATACTAAGATATGAAGTTGCCCTGGCCCGTGATTTTATTCCTTTTTTTTGTTTTAATCATCACGTGGGCATCTGTCATCCTGAACTAAACTTTCTGAGATGTAAAAGACTCCTACAGAGACAATTTGAATACAAGAGGACTACTTTAGAGCAGATTTATCGTAACATGCATTTCTCCCCATTCCAATGCATTTTTTAATTTGGGGACTCAATTTCTATCCTCTCCATTACATAAGATGAAAACAGAGGCCCAGTAAGGAATGTGATTAGTCACAGGTCACATGGTAAGTTAACAGTGGACCTGGTGCCTGCATTCAGATTTTTGAACTCCTAAGACTCCCAAGTCTCTGTCCTTACCCCACTAGGCCACACTGTCTCCCTGTTTCTGTTCTTTTCTTTTTTTAATATTTTATTTATTTATTCATCAGAGACATAGGCAGAGGGAGAAGCAGGCTCCCTGTGGGGAGCCTGATGTGGGACTCGATCCCAGGACCCTGGGATCATACCCTGAGCTGAAGGCAGTTGCTCAACCGCTGAGCCAGTCTGGCATCCCTCCCTGGTTCTGCTCTTGGCAGGATATTTTTTCAAAGAAGATGATGCATATTTCATCTGATTTATTGAAACTGCTTGCCATAACCCATTCCTCATTCTCAAAAATCACCTTTTGTGCCTTGATTGTGCCACCTGATTTCATTTTTTTGCCTATGGAATGTTTGCTTAGGGGTTTGAAATGCTTCTCTTCCTCCATGGGTTTGCTGCCCCCATTATCATGTATTCTCCTGGAACTAGCCTGTTGGAAGTTCCATCAGTGGACCTTCGTGTTATGCTTTTTATTTTTTAATTTTATTTTTTAAATTAAGATTTTATTTATTTGACATAGAGAGAGAATGAACATGAGCAGAGGGAGCAGCAGGCTCAGAGCTCAATCCCAGGACCCTGAGACCATGACCTGAGTGGAAGGCAGACACTTGACCGGCTGAGCCACCCAGGCATTCCTATCCTTTTTATTGCTTTTCAGACTCTGATGCCACTACAGACTGAAGATGATGGGATCCAGTTGGAGAACCCCTTGGGAATCCCCAAAGAGCTCTGGATGATGGTTGATTACCTGTACCAGAATGCTGTCCAGCAGGTAGGTGGTGATTAAAAGCAGTCAGACCTGATTGAAGCCAGGCTGCCTTGGGAAAGAGCATCAGCCTCAAGAACTTTTGGTGTAAGAAGCTTTAACCTCAAGGAATCTATGGAAATCTATCTCTTCCCTAAGGAGTGAGTGGGGGGTAGGTTCATAGTTTCATAGCCCCATGAGACCTTGCTGGTACATACAGCGCTTGATTACCCGCAAGGGAAGCAGCCTTGCAGAGGATGGCCTTTGTGGCACAGCGTGTTCCCTCCCCTGTCCCCTGGGGTCCTCCCAAGTAGAAAGACATCCGGATTTCTCTCAGGATGTCAGTCGGCTATCCTTTTGAGGAGTTCTTGCCAGTTTCTGGGAATGGGAGGGGCCAACTTGTTGATAAGCCTGACTGAGGCCGGAGACCAGATGGAGCCCCCAGGGCATGAGTCAGGAGGCCTGATTTCTAGAGTGATTTGGGCAAGCTCCATGAGATCAGATTGGTCAGTTTCACTGACTCATTCATGTAGGGAGACTAATACAAACTATAGTCCACCACAGCTCTACCACTTGGGAGCAACGTACGTTCTTAGGACAGTCTCTTTTTACTAACCCCCCCCCCCTTACATGTATTACTACAGTGGATCAAACACTATTCTAAGTGTTTAGCAGCATTGCCTCAGTTAGTTCTCACGATAGCCCTCAGATGAAGAAGAACCCGAGGTCCAGAAGGCCAAGTAACTTGGTCACGATCCCAAAGCTGATAAATGGGCAGGATGGGGATTAGAACCCAGGGAGTCTGGCCGTAGAAGTCACATTCTTGTTCAGGGGCCATGCTAATCTTCTCTGTATCGTTCTCACTTTAGTGTATGTGCTACCAAAGTGAGCACAGAGGTCACGTTCTTAGGTACCATGCCATGATCAGCCTTCTCTGTGGAGCTCCTCCCGAGTGTAACGAGCAATACACAGAATATTATTATTCAGTTATGTGGCGTTAAGTCATTTAACAAAACAAATGAATATAAAGCAGGCTAGGACCAAAGGAAATACCTTTAGTGCCGTAACCTTGTTTTCACAAAGCAAGGTGGTGCCTTTTTAACTTTCTCCGTCTTATAAATGATGTATTTTTCTCATGCTTTTTTCCTGGTTAATCTCTCCATAACACTGCAGGAAACATAGCTATACGTTTACCTTATTGTTATGAGCAGTAGGCCCTACCTGTAGCTTTATAATCAGTTTTATCACTTGAAAGACCTGTCGTGGGAGCATGCTTGGGAAGGCCTGCCAGGTGAGTTAGCTGCATCAGCCCTGCATCTATCACATCGTTTACCAGGTTGATTCCAAGGCCTCACTACGCTGCTCCCTATTTGCACCTTGGTGGTGGTCATATTTCTAGGTCAGGAAATCATGGCTAATTTTCTGAGAATGTAACTATTTGGTGACTTTCTTTCTTTTTGCAGGAAGATCTGTTTCAGCAGCCAGGCCTGAGGTCGGAATTTGAGCATATCAGGGACTGTTTGGATACTGGAATGATTGAAACCCTCTGTATCCTTAGACGTTTGTGCGCATGTGCACGTGTGTGTGTGTGTATGTGTGCATGTGCATGCATGTGAATATGATTAAGAGGTGAGAGAAAAGAAAGAATATTTTAAGGCTCAAAATCAGATCTTGTGTCCTCAGCTACCATATTTTTCTTACTTAAAGTTTGCATAGAGAAGACTTTACAACTTTAAGCAGCCACTGTAGCAGGAACTCAGGAGGGCCCAGCTAAGCTGACAAACAGCTTGGCCCCTTCACCATGTCAGGCTGGCATCCTGGCTCTGAGCAGAGGGCACTTCTGGCATGTGCTCGCTCCTGGGCCTTTTCCTAACCATGGCTCGGCATTGCCAGTTCCTTAACGATGGGCCAAAAGCCGCCAGCAATCATTCCGTAGCTGAAGCCTTGCTGCTTTTCCTGGAGAGCCTGCCAGAGCCTGTCATCTGCTTTAGCACCTACCATAACTGCTTGGAGTGTTCTGGCAACTACACAGCGAGTAAACAGGTGAGGGGAAGCATTGAGCATTAATTTACACATGTTGCAGCCTCGGGCCTCGTGGGGCCTGAGGGAACAAAGTGGGCGCAGTCCCTCAAACACAGTGTCCTAGCAACTCCATAGCCTTCCTTCCCGAACCTGTTCTTCCTCTCATGTCCTCTTTTCTTTTAATGGCTTCATCTTTAATTCCAGTGACTGAACCCAGAAACCTGAGTCATTTCTGAGTCGGCCTCTGCTTGCCTCCCGCATGCCCAGTTCCCTTGATCTGTCACTTTCCTTCCACTCTCGTCCACTGACCCTGGTTCCAAGCCCCACACTCAGGCTCTCCCTCTGCTCATTTGTCTTGTATACTGCCATCATACCACGTGCTCTAAAGCTCTCGTCCGGTCACTGTTGGTCAAAAGCCACACTCGGCTCTCTATTGCCAATTAATGATTTTCTTAAACAAATATTCAAGACTTTTAACCGTCTGGTCTAGTTGTTCACACATATATAGCAGAATAATCTAGAAAACTTGCAAATAATACAGGTGCCAGAGCCTCACCGCCCATCCACTGAGTCGGAATCTCTTTTGGAATAGATCTCGTACAAGCTTCCCAAGTGGCAATGATGATATGCAGAGAGCTGGAGTACTTGAATTCTAGCCTGATCGACCTCTCCAGGCTTAGTGCCTGTTCAAACAGTGGTGCTTCTGCTAAAATTGACTTCTCAATCTCTCCCCTTATCTCAGTTTTCCTTCTCTTGCCTTTTTTTATTTTATTTTATTTTATTTTTATTTTTATTTTATGATAGTCACAGAGAGAGAGAAGCAGAGACACAGGCAGAGGGAGAAGCAGGCTCCATGCACCGGGAGCCCGATATGGGATTCGATCCCGGGTCTCCAGGATCGCGCCCTGGGCCAAAGGCAGGCGCCAAACCGCTGCGCCACCCAGGGATCCCTTCTCTTGCCTTTTTTATACTTTCTTTTTGCTCTGAATACCCTAGTCCTTACTTCGGCAAGTCCAGTCTTGTCTTATATTCAAGACCTGGCTTAAAGTGTCTTCTATTCCCATAAACCTTTTGAGAGCACATGGTTAGAATATTGCCGTCTAAATTCACATAGTGCTTGATCTGTGCTTCTCTTTTGACACTCGTGCCAAGGGGTGAGTGTTCAGGGTTCCCTGTGCACAGTCTTACTCATGCCCTTGGATCATGTACTCAGTTCCTGGAATATAGCAAATGTCTGACAAATGACTGAATGAATGAAAAGACAAATCCCGATTCTCCTTCTTTCAGGTCATTTCTACCCTCCCCACTTTCCACCAAAATGTCTTCAATTACTTGATGGCGTTTTTGCGAGAACTGCTGAAAAAATCAGCAAAAAATCATTTGGATGAGAATATTCTAGGTAAGCAGTCAAGCGTCCGTGGAAAGCATCTCTGCAAACTGAGAGACTCATTATGAGAAATGTGCTTGAAGAAGGTCCCAAGACCACTGAAGTGGAACTAAAATCTGCGGTCCTGGGCCAAATTTACCCTCACATGTTTTTTGTTTTTTGTTTTTTTTTTCCAAGCAGAAAATAATGCTTTGGGGCACTCCTCCCAACTCAACACAAAAATAAGTAGTGCTGCTTTTGCTGAATCATTTGTCTTCTGTGTTTTTCTTGCAGCCAGCATATTTGGCAGCTTACTGCTTCGAAACCCAGCTGGTCACCAAAAGCTTGACATGGCAGAGAAGAAGAAGGCTCAAGAATTTATTCACCTATTCCTCTGCAACTCACCCTGAGCCGTTCTATCTCCTGTCCTGTTTTACTCAAGGCAGCCAATTGCCAGCCCTACCTGTTTAAGATCGAGAACTACCATAAGACGACGTGAGGCCCCTTGGAAGCAAAAGTGGCAGCTGCCTGTTTCCTGAGCCCAGACATCCCCCGCCCCCTGACTGTGGCTGTCACATCCCTGCTACTCTGAGTTGAGAAGCCGTGGGGGAAATCTACCATAATAAAACTGACAGTCAATGTTCAACTTTAGTTATTTAACACAGATCTATTTTTTAAAATTTTAAAGATGCTTAAATAAATACTTCCTGTGCTTACTCAGCCTGCCTCCAGGGCATAGTCAGTGCCTTCCCTGTAGCCTGGGCTGAGCTCCCCATGACCAGATATTTGAACAAACTTTGGGGCCTTGAAGGGAGAATGAACTGGACAGCAAGAAGATGCAAGCAGAATCTGCTGGATAAACAGGTCACAGCCACCCTAGATGCTTCCAGTGCTCTAAGGACATATATATATATATATATATATGTATATACAAACCCTACCCCCCTGTCCTACTCAGAGGTGGCTCAACAACTCTGGAGCTGGCCACTCAGCCTCAGAGGGTAATACTGTGGCTTGAAAACGAAGGTACTGAGGAAAGTGGTGTTCTGGTGAAACAAGTGGGTTTTTCTGGATCAGCAAATCCTCCGAACTGTATATGATGCATCCCCTCTCACATATGTGTAATATATTTTAATGATAAATGTATTTTTAACACTGGTTGTTTGCATGTCTTTATGTCTTAAGAGGTGGCAGCTGGACCTTTTGTGGTGTTGGGGCAGCTGGTCAGGGACCGTAGAGGTAGTTGCTTGGCAGTTTGGTGGGTAACAATCACTATTCAGTTTTCTTTTTATTTTCTATTTTTTTAAGGTTTTATTTATTTATTCTTGAGAGAGAGAGAGTCAGAGACACAAGGCAGAGGGAGAAGCAGCCTCCATGCTGGGAGCCCGACTTGGAACTCGATCCTGGATCTCCGGGATCACGCCCCCCGATCCGGCTGAAGGCAGGCGCTAAACCGCTGAGCCACCTGGGCTGCCCTTCTTTTTTTTTTTTTTTTTCAAAGATTTTATTTATTTATTCATGAGAGACAGAGGGAGAGAGAGGGGCAGAGATACAGGCAGAGGGAGAAGTAGGCTCCATGCAGGGAGCCAGACGTGGGACTCCATCCCCGTCTCCAGCTTCACCTCCTGGGCCAGGAAGGCAGCTGCTTAACCGCTGAGCCACCCAGGCGTCCCTATTCAGAGTTTTCAAGCAAGAGATGTATAGGCATGGCCTGAAAGGCCTGACCCTGATGTAGTCTCTGGGAGTTGTCCCACTGGATAGATACTCTTAGGTAGCTTATGGTGGGGCTCATGGTGGGGCTCTGGTGGGCTCTTGGTGGGGGGGTGGGAGGGGTGGCTCAGTCGGTTAGGCCTGTGCCTGCAACTCAGGTCATGATCCTAGGGTCCTGGGATCAAGCCCTACACCGGGCTCCCTGCTCAGTGGGGAGCCTGCCCCTCCCCCTGTTCGTGCCTCTCTCAAATAAATGCAATCTTCAAAAAATTTATTTATTTTTAAGATTTTATTCATCCACTTATGAAAGACAGAGAGCGAGGCAGAGACACAGGCAGAGGGAGAAGCAGGCTCCATGCAGGGAGCCCGACGGGGGACTCGATCCCGGGTCTCCAGGGTCCGCCCTGGGCTGAAGGCAGATGCTATAAACCCCTGAGCCACCCCGGCTGCCCCAATCTTTTTTTTTTTTTTTTAAGTAGCTTATGGGAAAGTCAGGCAGTAGCTGCTGGAAGGTTCTAACAGATATAACAGGTATTTTAAAAAGATAGGAGGGGGCGCCCGGGTGGCTCGGCTGGTTGGGCCCGACTCTTGGTCTCGAGTCTCGGCTCAGGTCATGACCTGTAGGGGCTCCCGTCGGGTCGGCGCGTTGTCGGCTCCAGATTCTTTCCCTCTGCCCCTCCCCCCGTCGCATTCTCTCAAATCATTAAAAAAAAAAAAGAGCAAGGAAAGCGCGCGCGAAGTCGCTTCTCGGGCGCTGGGGCACCGAGCCCCCCCGCGCCCCCCGCGCCCCCGGCAGCCTGGACCGGGACTCGGATGCGAGGCCGCAGGGTGACGGCGCGAACGGTCAGGGGAAGGCAAGTAGGTGGCGCCGACCGGCCGGCGGGAGCCCCGCGGGAGCCCTGCAGAAGTGCGGGCGAGCGAGCGCGGGAAGCGGCGGCCCCGGGCGCGGGGAGCAGCCCGCCCTCCGCCTCCGCCTCCGCCTCCGCCTCCGCCCCCCCCGCCGCGGCAGCAGAGCGGGGAAGGTCACAGCCCTGCAGGCTCTGCTCTCCCTGCAGCGCGGAGCCCGCGCACGGCTAGCGGGCTGCCGCGGCTCGGGCTCCAGCTCCGGCTCCGGCTCCGGCTCCGGCTCCGGCCGCCCCCCGCCAGTCGTTGACGGGGGGTGATGGGGGAGGGGGCTCGGCCCCGCGGCTCGCGTCCGGCGCCCCAAACCGACGCCCCGAGTCCCCGCGGGCTGCTCCCGCGGCCGCCGCTCCTCCGCGCGGGGCGGCCCCGCGGCCCCGCCCCGCCCCGCCCCGCCCCTCCAGCTCGCCGACTGGAGGCTCGAGCTCCGCCCCCTCGCCGCCTGGACCAACCAGGAGCGCCAGGGAAAGGCGGGGCCTGTATCTCCTCCTTCCTCCGGAAAGCGGAAGCGGAAGTGACGTTCGAGGAAGGTGGGGGCAATCATGGTGCCGCTGGGGAGGGGAGAAGCTGCCGCTGCCGCCGTTGCCGGGAGCCGCGGAGGTAAAAGGCGAAACTAGACGCGGCTTGGGCTGGGGGCTTTTCGCGGGGGGCGGGGCGCGGGACTTAGGCTCCCTCCTGAAGCATTTGCCAGGAGAGACCCCAGTCTGGTCACCATAGGGACCCCACCCCTCCTCCGTTTCCATGGGGATGGGTATCCAGCCCCCCTTCCCTGTTTCCATGGAGACCCGGACCCTGCCCCTCTTCGCCCGGCTTGGAGCCCCCCCAGCCTGTCCGCAGAGGTTTCCGTGTCCCCCCGGGCTGGGCGCTCTCCCAGCCGGGTTCCTTCTCCCAGCCTTCTCTCAAGGGTGCTCCGTTTGTGCTCCTCCTGTGCCACCCTCAAGCCTCCTGGTCTTGTTTGTTCCGGACACTTGGTCTCCGCTTAGCCGCCGGTGGTGCCGGGGAAGCCCTGCGGGGCCCCCGGCGCTCTTATCGCTCCTCAGATGCAGCGAAATGTGCATCTGCCGGGTTGCGTAAGCCAGAGCCAGGCGTCGGGCCGGTTCCTCCCGGATCCGATCCCTCGGTCTCTCACCGCGGCTGCCTCTCTGGGTGGCCGCCCCACTACGTCCTAACCCAGGGGCAGAAGAGAAAGAAAAGTGCAAAAGCCAGACCGAACGCTAAAAAGTGATGTGTTGATTATTATTATTATTTTTTTAAGTGCTGTTCTGCCGGCCAGACCCGGATTTTTTGGAACCCTTGTGTTCTGCAGCTAGGGGAAGAAGAACTAATCCAGAACAGGAAAGCTTCAAATTTGGTGCTTTTTATTTTTATTTTTTCTTCTTCCCCAAGAGAAAGTATCTTTGGCAGAGAGTGTATCTTCCCAAGAGGATGTATTTGCCAGTCTTTTCATTCATTTAGCTGACATCTCCTGAACTCTTGGTGTCATTGTACTGTGCTAGGGGGGCAGGAGAAACAAACCCAAGAGTCACCGTTCTCTCGCCGCAGAGAGCCCACCAGACAAGCACAGGTTCTTTCTTTCTTTTCTTTTCTTTTCTTTTCTTTTCTTTTCTTTTCTTTTATTTTCTTTTCTTTTCTTTTCTTTTCTTTTCTTTTCTTTCAAGATTTTATTTATTTATTCATCAGAGAGAGAGAGAGGCAGGCTCCATGCAGGGAGCCCGATGTGGGATTCTATCCTGGGACTCCAGGATCACGCCCTGGGCCAAAGGCAGACACTCAATCTCTGAGCCGCCAGGGCTGCCCCAAGCGCAGGTTCTTAGGGGGCACCACGTTGCTTTATAAGAGAAATAGATGAAATGCTCTTCATTGAATACCTCTGAGTGGGGATCAGCGCCCTCCCTCCCGCCTTCAAGCTGAAACATTTGTTTTAGGAAGGAGGGAATGAATTCCCTCTTGTTTTCCCAATTATAATGAGACACTATGCTTTAATGTACATTATCTCTTTTACTCTGTAACAACTTTTGAGAGAAGGAACTACCAGTCTCACCTTACCCATAAAAAAACAAGAACAAAAACCAAAAACGGAGCACAGAAAAGTTACCCAACTATTCAGTGGCAAAGCCGGGATCTGTGGGTAGGTGACCCTGTCTCCAAAATTCTGCTTGCACAATAGATTACTCTGTCCCATGGTCTGATTTGGGGGATATTTGAGTGGGGTTTTCTTACTTTTATGACTTAAAACAACTTTGATATTTAAGTTTTAAGACTTTAAAATGACCTTGAAGGAGTTTGCCCTTTTATCCCCTTTAGGTGTTGTTTGGTAATAAGGCATATTTGGAAGGTCTTAAGAACTGCTACTTATTTCTTCGGTGTCAGTTTTGTTTTTTGTTTTTAAAAGGTATTGCTTTTCTTTTAAAATGACTTGATGGTTTCAAAATTAAACTTAAAAAAAGAAATTATTCCCAGGGAAGAGGATTTTCATTAATTTTGTCATATCCTTCAGGCAAGGGGGAAAATGAGCCCTGTGGTCGCCGAGGACGTCCCTGAGTTTGGCTCTAACTCTAGCTTTGTCCTGTTGCAGACAGGTCATTACCTTTCCATTTCTCACAATTGGGCTGAGCACGATCGAACCATGGGGGAACACAGTCCAGACAACAACATCATCTACTTTGAGGCAGAGGAAGATGAGCTGAGCCCCGATGACAAGATGCTCAGGTTTGTGGATAAAAACGGACTGGTGCCTTCCTCATCTGGAACTGTTTATGATAGGACCACTGTTCTCATTGAGCAGGACCCTGGCACTTTGGAGGATGAAGATGATGATGGACAGTGTGGAGAACACTTGCCTTTTCTAGTAGGGGGTGAAGAGGCCTTTCACCTAATAGATCATGAAGCAATGTCCCAGGGTTATGTGCAACACATTATCTCACCAGATCAGATTCACTTAACAATAAACCCTGGTTCCACACCCATGCCAAGAAATATCGAAGGTGCAACTCTCACTCTGCAGTCGGAATGTCCAGAAACAAAACGTAAAGAAGTAAGTAAAGCAAGGGGTGAGGGCCCAGTTTCGCTTTGGAGAAAAATCCTTGCACAACTCGTGTTGGCACTTGTAGCTGGGGGATGAAGGATCCCTGGAATGAGGACCTGCAGTGGCTTTGTGTGTCAACAACATGTATGCTTCACGTTTTGTTGTGACTGCTTCCTGGAGCTTTTAGTTTGTATGGCCACATTGAAATTTGGGAAAGATAAATGATAAGGTTTCAAATTTTCCTCCCCAAATCAGAAATAAAATAGAAATGTCACTGAGGTAAGTCCATGTTTCAGATGCTGAAAGGACTAGATTTGGCTTATCTCTGGGGTGTGTATAAATGATTTGTTTTGGAGATGAGTATCTGCTAGAATATGCTTTGTTTTTGTGGTGAATATTTGATGGATAATAAGGCTTCGCTTTTGTAAGAAACTCAGGCAAGAGACAGTAAATGAGAGCAGGTTATCTAAAATAAGTTTTCATGCTCATATTAGCTACTGTGAGGAAGGTAATGTATGTCACGATGGTTGGAACACTGTAAAGCATTGTACAAATTGTACTTGTGATGATCGTTAGCAGAATGAAAGATATGGTTTAAAGGTAGTGATAGACATTATCTAGGAACCAATTATAGGTCAATTAGAAAAGACAGATCGCTGGTAGTTGCTGTGTCAGGAACTGAACGTAAAAACTTTACCAAACAGACTTAGGGTAAATCATTTAGCAAAATATTTTTCTCTTATGCTGTAATTGAGGGCTTGGAATTGGAGACTTTTATTATTCATACCATATGGCTTTTCCACTGCTAGCCATAGACTCTCAGAGCTGGAAGCAACCTGAGAGAAACCATCTCATCCTACCTCTCACCTCAGGCAGGAATTTCTCTACAGCATCTCTGACATCAGTTCATGTGGTCTCTGCTTGAACGCTTGCAAAATGATGAGAGCACAGGGTTTCACTGCTCAGCCTCGTGCATTTGTTGGCCCGCTCTGATTGTTAGAAAGCTTTTACTTGTATAGAGCCAGAAACCTGCCTTCCTGTAGCTGCTGCCCATCGGCTCTAGTTCTGCCTCCGTGAGCAAGTTAAACCTTCTTCTCACAGGATAGACCAACAGATATTTAAAGATCACAGCTTTCTTTATCTTCTCTTGTATAGGCTAAACACCTTGATTTACATAAGTGTTTCTCTGTGACATTCTTCACCAGTTTCCTTTTTTTTTTTCTTCACCAGTTTCTCATCTGTCTGGCCACCTTGGATTATATGAATTCCAGTTATCCAAAGTCGTCTTAAAATTCACAGTTGAGCACAGTCTCCCAAGTGTGAGGCAGCCAGCACTGAACACTGTGCAACTCTTATCTCTTAATCTAGACACTATACTACAATTGCCGTATAGTTTGTATTTTATTATCAATGACATCATACTTACTCTGAGCTTGTACTTGCAAACCTCTAGAATAGTGATTCTTAACTGGGGCCAGTTTTGTTCCCCATAAGACGGTAATGTATAGAGACATTTTTGGTTGTCACTGGGGAAGTGCTACTGGAATCCAAGGGGTAGATGCCAGTGATCCTATTAAACATTCAGCAAGGCACAGGACAGCCCCCTGCAACAAAGAATTATCTAGCCCAAAATGTTGACTGGCCGTTTTCCAGTAAAACTTTATTTACAAAACAGGCAATGGGCTAGATTTGACCCACTGGCCGGAGTGTGCCTAGCCCTAGACTAGAACAGAGGGAGCTTAAGGAGTAGTTGAAAATAAGGATGGAAAGGCAGCAGAGATCCAGATGTGGAAGGCAGTGATAATGTGCTAAGGGGTTTGGACTATTTTCTGGAAATAGTGGGAAACCGTTGAAAGTGTCTAAGCCAAGGAGTGATGGTTCGGGTAGCATTTTAGAAATACTGCTTTGGTAGCAGTGGTAGCTTGATTGACCAGTTAGGAGGTAGTTGTAGTTTAGATTTGGGGTTTCATTTGAGTCCGAAGAAGGATAATGGCCTTGTAAATAGAATCCAGAGCTTTTGTGAAGGTATAAGAGAACTTTGTATATTACTGGTGTCTGAAGAATGAGCCATGGATTTGGTATGATTCAAAGAATTCATCCATTTTTCCGAGTATGTCGGGTTTCTTCTCTCTCTTAGCTCAGGGGCCACACAGATGATTGATAGAGCTTCAAGACCAGGAAGCATAGGGCAGCCCCGGTGGCGCAGCGGTTTGGCGCCGCCTGCAGCCTGGGGTGTGATCCTGGAGACCCAGGATCAAGTCCCACATCGGGCTCCTTGCATGGAGCCTGCTTCTCTCTCTGCCTGTGTCTCTGCCTCTCTCTCTCTCTGTGTCTCTCATGAATAAATAAAATAAAATCTTTAAAAAAAAAAAAAAAATTAAAAAAAAAAAAAAAAAAAAAAAAGACCAGGAAGCATTTTGAGTAGTTAGAGTACACTGTGATGGGTACTTTAACAGAGGCCTGTTCAGGGTGCCTGTCAGGCTGAGGAGAAAGTGGCGGCCTGCTGTCCACCCCACCATTTAGGAACGGTGAGTCCATAGGAGGAATCAGGATGAGAAAGTTTGGTGGGGCAACTGGTGAGCTTGTTTGGAAAATAGTGAATGTGTAGCCCTTGAGAGAAAGTAAAGTGAACAGGTTGAGAAACCCATTTGGAAATGTGGATCTGAATTTAGTCAAGGATGTGGTTCAGGATTCCTGAAGGTTCAAACCATGGGCAGTTTACTCAAGGGGTCAGAGTTGGTCTGAGAATATAAACGCTAAAAAGAGAAAGAAGAACCAAAGATCACATAGTGAAAGAGATGGGTGGAATGTGATGTTGTGGAAGGCAAGGGAAGTGTGTCAAAAAGCGTGACTGTTCCTCTGTGACCCTGTAGACGGATTGAGGACCCTGAAGGAAGCCATTGGTTTTACTATCTGTGCCTTTGATCACACTGTGAGAAGACTTTCTGTAGAGCACTGAGGGCCAAAGCCAGATTTCCAGTGGTGGAGAAGTGAGTGGGTGGTGAGGAAACCAGAAGCAGGAAGTGTCAAGTTGGTTTGTGTGTGTGTTTCTACTATGGGGTTTGGAGGAAGAAGAGTAATGATGTAGTAGCAGCTCAAGGGGGTTGAATCATTTCTTTAGCACAGAAAATGTGAATATGGCTTAGAGCCTAAACTTCAGGCCATCTTCAGTTAATGATTACTATGTGAAAGTGTTTTGAAAGCAAATGTTGGGGAAACATTAAGATGAATGGAGATAGAGGCTTATTACAGAATAAATCAGAGCTTTTGATGTGCTGATACTTTCGAAGTAAGGAGATGCAGACTTCTCCAAATATTTTGAACTTGGGAAACCATTTTCAGGTCTCATTTCCAGGGTTGGTATTTTGTGGAACACATTTTGGGAAATGCTGATCTAGGCAGGAAAGGAGGAGATGGTAGGGAGGGAATGATTATGCAATCACTTATATGAGCTGTCACTTTGCCACTCTGTGCTCTGGATCTTCCTTGACTCATGATGCGGTTTTGTCCTGATAAACCCATTAGAAGTTGAAAACATGGGAAGTACGTCAAAGATCCCTAACCTCCTGATCTCGTAGCTTAGCCAAGCCTGCCTTAAACGTACTCAGAACTCTTACATTAGCCAGTAGTTGGGCAAAATCATCTGACACAAAGCCAGTTTTATAATAAAATGTTGACCAGCTTATGTAATTGATTGAATATTGTGCTGAAAGTGACAAACAGAATGGCTGTATTGGTACAGAATGGCTGGAAGTGTATCACTTGCCTACCTTCGTGGTGACACGGGGATGCCTGGGAGCTGTGGCTTGCTGCTACTGCCCAGCATCATGAGAAAGTACCCTACCTCATGTTGCCAGCCCAGAGAGAGATCCAAATTCAAAATTTGAAGTCTAGTCTCTCCTGGATGTGTATCACTTCTTTTCTTCACCACCATACAGTTGAACCATCGTAAGTTGGGGACTGTACTTGCAAGCCTGGTTTACTATTCATGTCTTCAGGTCTTTGAACATGTTGCTTAGTGACCAAGCATTCAGGAGACTTGCCTTCCTGAGGCACCATCTTACCTTAGCTTTTGCTTTGACAGTGATTGGGGTGGAGGGAAGCACTTTAATTGGCCTGAAGAGGCCAATGTTTATGACTGATAATACCTTTCATGATGCCTGTGTCCCCCTTTTTTCCCCTTTAAAAAAAAAAAAAAAAAGACTTAGTCCTTTTCCTCCATCCCATGGCCAGGTGTTACTCTTGAGAAATTAAATCATTTGATAACTAGTTAGTCTTCTTGGCTTCCCAAGCAGCTTATTTTCTGAGTCAGATTTTAGCCTGATTTTCCTGTTTACCCTAGATTGTTCTATTGTTTCCTATAGCGTGTAGTTGGCTTACTTATTACTTCACTTTTTTCCTTTGTTGCTTGTCTTGCGTAAAAATAAACCAACCAGAACCTTGCTACAGATACTGTCTTCTCCTTCCACAGAGCGACTGGTGATTCTGACTCTAATTTCATGTATCTGATTCTCACACTTGTTGTCTTACCACCATCCAGCTGCTGGTAGCTTTGAGAAATCGTCAAATATGTGCCATTCTTCGCAAGATCAGCAGTCTAAAGAGGGTTGCTCCTTTAATGTCCTACTCTGGGTTTCTGAGCAGCTGTGTTTCCTTTAGTCAGTTCACGTAGTCCATGGTTTCCCAAGCTTTCCTGCATCCATACCTTCCTGAGAACCTGCTGGGTCTGTCTAGTTACCTGTCTATCCACTTCTGTACGAACCACACTGGTGAACGTAATGTACCCCCTGTGACTAACTGACCCTGCCACTTCTCTGCTCAGTAGTTGGCCAGGGAGTATGAAGAAAGCCAGGAACCGCATACCAGATGTGTTCTTCATGATGTGCCATAGTATTCTGGTGCGTTGATTGGAAAAGAATCTTTTTTTTTTTTTCACCCAAGAAGCACAGTTATAGAGATGCTTTGTGAATTAGGCAGCTTGCTATATTAGTCAGTGACACTCCAAGAGGAGTTTTTTTTTTTAATCTTTTTTTTTTTTAATTTATTTATTTATTATAGTTACAGAGAGAGAGAGAGAGGCAGAGACACAGGCAGAGGGAGAAGCAGGCTCCATGCACCGGGAGCCCGACATGGGATTCGATCCCGGGTCTCCAGGATCGCGCCCTGGGCCAAAGGCAGGCGCCAAACCGCTGCGCCACCCAGGGATCCCTCCAAGAGGAGTTTTGTGGGGGTTTTTCCCCCTTGTGTAACAAATTTGAAGTATAAGAATAAAGGGAAAAATTTGACTCTAGTGTTTTGCAGTACATCCTTTACTTTGGGAGACCTCGTTCCAATTTCGTTCCTCGTTATCAGCCCCTCAGGCAGTGGAATGATCTACTCTCGACAAACCTGGATATTGCTGAGTCTCCCAGAGGGGAACTACTTGCTTTTAGCCTTTGCATACTGTGATTACATTTCTTCCCAGGCTCCCTTCTGAACTCCCACGGAATTGCCATTCAGAACTAGGACTGTTGCTGTTTGAAATTCTAGTGTTGAGGATCCATTCACTCTTTTTCCACAAGCTTTTACTTACCGAGTATCTACTTTTGTAGCTCTCAGAAAGGACAAAGAAATAGTCTCTTCCCTGATGGGCTGGGACTCCAGCAGGGAGACTGCAAGAGGCTGTATGTGCAGGGTCTGTAGGAACCCAGGGCAGGAAGCATTTCTCATTTACCACTGGGAGAAGCCATTTATGCACTTCTCTGCCTGCCTGCATGTGTGTTAGTACCTCTCCGTAGCCATCAGCACTTCCATCATGAAGGCTCCCTGGCCTGGAAAAAGGATGGAGTGGTTTTCTGAACATATTGGTTTTACAGCATGGTACTGCAGGAATAACAGGTCTCAGATTCACATTCTGTATAAGCTGTACCTGTTGGATATTGTTAACATTTTGGTACTGTGGGATATTGGAGAAAAAGCCCAAATTTTAATGTTTTTCTCTTATTTAAATCAAGCCTATTCTTGAAATTGTTTCTTCTGTGATGTGCAAAGGGATAATTTTTAGACCTGGGTTCCATCTTTGTTCCGTGTGGCCTTGGGCAAGCTGCTCTGTTTCCTCTTTTGTGCAACTGAAATAAAAATATCCCATTGCATTTTGTGAAGATTAAATGAGATTTATTCAGACATAAATATACAACAGTATGTGCATAAAACATTTAGCACAGTGTCTGGTTGATCATGGTGGTTCAGTGAATGCTCATTTCATTTCTGTCCCTCCTCGGCCCACATGGTTCTTGAAGGAGGTTTGGGGTAATGTGTTTAAGAAGAGGTTAAAATGGCCTTTGTTAGGAACTCTTTGGGAAACATTTTCTCCTTAGAACATGGTTCTAAATTGTGGTTGGATTCCAGGACAGCCTGCAGAAGCCCCAGTAACCCCTAGGTAGCTGAGCTGTTGTATTCATATCACTATGGAATGTGAACCACCCTTTGTAATCAGGACAACATATTTGTAGTCCTTCTGTGGGGTTCTGTGGACACCAGCCCTTGCCACGGGTTATCTGCTCCCTTTGACTTCCTTAGCACCTGGCCACTGAAAGTTCATTCCATGGGTGGGCAGCTGGAACAGCCAGCAAAGCTGAGGATGCGTTTAAAAAAACCACCTCTCTTACTGAGAGATAATCAACATGTAGCATTATATTAGTTTCAGACTTAGAACATAATGATTCAGTATTTGTGTACATTGTGAAATGATCACCACAGTAAGTCTAGTTAACATTGTCAAGACACATAGTTGCAGTTTTTTTTTTTCTTATGATGAGATGTTTTAAGACCTACTCTCTTAGCATTTTTCAGATATGTAGTATGACACAGTTAACTGTAGTCACCATGCTGAGGCTGCATCCCCATGACTTATTTTAAGAGCTGAGGGTCCTTAGAGCTAAAGAATGAGGACTCCAGATATGCTGAGTGGTGAGAGGGCAAGGCCGCTAGCATCTGCTGAGCGCCTGCTGTGTACTGGTCACTGTGTCAAGGGCTTCAATGTAGCTGTGTGTTTAATCTTCGTAACAATCCATGAAATAGGTACTCTTAGCCCTCATTTTACAGATGAAGAAAACAGGCTTAGAAACATACATACAATCAGCACGTGGTAGAAATGAGGTTTGAACTGAAGATGTTCTGGATGCCAAAGCCTATGCTGTTCTAACTTAACACGCCACCTTTGTAAAGACAGAGGGGAGACTCGGCCGGCACACCTGTGAGCTGTGGAGAGGGGCAGCAGGACGGCGTCAGTTCTGCGAGGGTAAAAGGCTGAGGTGTGGGTAGCACTGTGTGACTCCAGCTCCGGTGGTGGGCAGTGGGAGGCCCGATGAAGGAATGAAGTCACGCAGAGCTCTTAAACATCCACTTTGAGTCCTGTGGTTGCACATTGTAGAGTAGAAGTGAGATCCGTGCAAGCCCGGGAACAGAGCTGGGATCGGGGAGGAGGTCCCCAGTGTTGGGCAGGAATGGGCAGCTCCCACAGCTCTCTTGGCCCGGCCACTGCGTGACTTGTGAGAATGTTCATTCCTGTGCCGGATGCTCAGGACCAGAGACTCCCTTTCCTCACTGAGTATAGGGCCAGTGAGGAGGGTCAAATCTAGTTCTCTTGGTCTCTCATTGTCTTTTTCCTCCAGCAGAAACCCAGCCTTTTCTCTTCCCTGAAAATTTTTTTGAGCTTTTATCTCCTGCAGGCCAGTGTTTAGTTTTCTCATTTTTGCTTGTCTCGTTTACCTTTCCTTCTCTGACTCTGTTGGTTTAACCAGGCAGTCATCTTTGTTAACGATTTCTCTACTCTAGAATTACCCAGAACACCTTGCAAACCAATAGCAGTTCTCTGAAAGCTCATGCTTCTTGACCATTATAACATTACACTCCATCCTCAGTGAGCCTACCCTGCACCCCCTCCGTGCTCCTTACCCTGGGAATCGACAAGTGTTAGAGGCCACCTATCTGCTGCACAGGAAAGTTAAAGGAATGCGATTCTTCAGCTCTTATAGAGAAATGCATACTTTATTATCCAGTGGAATCGGCAGTGAATTGTGTTCATATTATACATAACGTTAGTTAATTTTGAGAGGTGAATTATGTGTCACCTCTTTCACAGGTTCTTTAGATTCAGCTTGAGCATAACCTCCTTTGAGAAGTCTTTCTCAGTGGTCCCCACATCTAAATTAGATGCTTTTTCCCTGTACTTCTATTCTCACCTCCATTATCAGCACAACTTCTCATTTTGGGTCTTTTCTGTCTCTTTGTTTGATTCTCCTCTTCACGTTGGGCTTCTTAAGAGCAGGGACTATTTTTTCCCTCTGCCTAGCACCTTGGACAATATAATCCCCGCGACATAATTTTTTGAAAGCATGATAAACCTTACTTGTATTTAAATGTACCACGTGTTGCAATACCTCTTCTCTGTAACCATGAAAACTTATGTGTTTTTTGCAACTTCCTGTTCGGATCCAGTTTGAGGAGGTTTAGTTTTCCCTTTTGTGAAATTTGGTGCTATTTAAAAACGATTCTGAAAGACTCAGAATGATGACTTCCATTTACTGCTTCCCTCTTGATGGGGTGAGAGATTACTTGTCTATTCAGTACATTATTGGGGGGCAGGCATTGACTCTGACAGTCAACCTGTCTCCTCCACCTTTTCAAAACATTAAAAAAAAATCTATTTATTTATTTGAGAGAGAGACCTCACAAGTGGAGAGGATGGGCAGAGGGAGAGGGAGAAGCCAGCTCCCTGCTGAGCAGGGAGCCTGAATCTGCTGGACCCTAGGACCCTGGAATTATGACCTAAGCTGAAGGCAGACACTCAACCAACTGAGCCATCTAGGCGTCCCCACTGTCTCCCCCACCTTTATTTTGTTATTATTTTTCTCCCCCCATTTTAAACACAAATACCTTCCCCAGTTTGTATCCTCTCCTAACTTTCTCTCCTCTCTCCCTCTTCTCAGCCAAGTTCCTTGAAAGAGTAGTTATATTCATGGTCTTCAGTTCCTTGCTTTTCTCCAACTTCTCAGCCTGTTACATTCTGGCTTCTGTTCTTACCCTTCCAGTGAAGCTAATCTTGCTGGGAGGCTTATGATCTGATGAATCAGGCAAACCCAAGAAATGCTTCAGTAGTCATCTCTGCTACATTTGACCTATTGACCATCCTTCCTTTGTCACTTGTCACCCTTGTCACTGTGTTCCTCAGCATTAAGTCCTGCTGGCTTGGTTTTGTTTGTACAATCATTCCTTCAGCAAATATGAATGTGGTGCCATTCTTCCACGAGGCTAGCCCCTGAGCTGTGACCAAGACAGACATGGGCCCTGTTCTCATGGAGCCTACAGTCCACCAGGAGAGCAGCCATTCATTCATTTAGCTCAACAAGTATTCATTTAGTGCTTTGTGTTTTCTGGCTACCACTGTGCCTACCAACTAAAGAGGTAATGATATAAAACAGTTCCTCAAGGAAGGAGCTTTTAAATGGAAGCTTGAGCTGGCCAAGTGAAAAACCTGGATGGGGCGGGGGTGGGGAGGTGGGAGGTGGGGTGGGGTAGAGGTTGGTCGGGCAAGGAGACTGGAAGGGGTAGTTAATGATTGATTGCACTGTTCCTTATAAAGGTATCAACTGCTGTCTCATCTTAAGAATGAGAGTCTGCTCTTATCAGCTGCCATTGTTGAAGCACTCTGATTGAGACATGCTGCTGCTCTATTGCAGCAGCCACAGTCCCGCTTCTCCTTCCTGGTCAGTGACTGTGTTGAAATCTGCCTGCCCGAACCAAAGAGGTTTTTAGTCTTGATGGGAAACCAGGATATATGCACGAGAGGATAATTAACAACATAGGCTAAGTGCCAAATGAGTGGTAGAGTTAAATATTGGAATTCAGAGAAGGGCACTGTCACTTAGATGTGTGTTGATTGTGGAGTGCCTTGGGGAGGTAGTGAGGCTTGAGTGGAAGGAAGAGAGAGAGAGACTCAGAAAAGCAGAGAAGGAATCAGGCATTTCCAGCAGAAAGAATGGAAGGAGCAGAGGCAGGCAAGTAGGGATTCAGTGTGGCGATTAGGGAAGGAGTCCTGTTGCCTGTAGGCTTAGCAGAGCCTGCTGTTGGGCTGGTGATGGAGTAACAGCATAGAAGGTGGAAGAGGACCTACGGGGGGATCTTGAGTATCAGGTGAAGGGATGTTAGCATCTGAGCATAGAGGTAGCATGTGGAGAACACTGTTTTAGTTATTTGCTTGTTTGTTTTTAAAGATTTTATTTGTTTATTCATGAGAAAGGCAGAGACAAAGGCAGAGGCGAGACTCAGTCCCAGGACCCTGGGATCACTCCCTGAGCCAAAGGCAGACACTCAGCCACTGAGCCACCCAGGTTCCCCTAGATCACTGTTTTAGAACAAATCTGGCAATGATTGGCTTCAGACCTAGGCCCTGAGACATGAGAACGCCTGGAGTGATGGGTAGTAATTCAGTGCAGCAGATGTTTACAGAGCACCTCCTGTGTAGCAGTGGGAAGGCTGTGGAATGAACAGTGAGAGAGCACTTTGCAAGATTGTGCTGGGGGTTGGACAGATGAGACAAGGAGTGGGAGGGGAGATGGGAGGAGTTAGGGCTCCTCCCTTCCCCACACCCACAGGTTTTAGGGTTTGGCAAATTGGGGCCCACAGGTCAAATCCATGCAAATACCTGTATTTGTAGAATGGTTTTTCCATTTTTAAATGATTTGTTTTAAATCAGAAGAATAGTATTTCGTGATAGATGAAAATGATACGACATTCAAATCCTCCTGTCCATAAGTAGTTTTTCTGGAGCACATCCTGGCTTATCCGTTTATATATTTGTTGATGGCTACTTTCAGGGTCAAGTGGTTGTAACAGTCTACATGGCCCACAAAGCCTTAAATATGCACAATTTGGCCCGTTATAGAAACCTTGTAGACCCATTCTTACCTCAGTCCCTCTCTGCTCTCAGGCTGCCTGTCCCCCTTCCCACCTGAGGCTTTTCCCTCCACCAGCTTTTTAAATACCCTTTATTTTTTTTAAAGATTTTATTTACTTATTTATGAAAGACACAGAGAAAGAGAGAGAGGCAGAGACACAGGCAGAGGGAGAAGCAGGCTCCATGCACCGGAAGCCCGATGTGGGATTCGATCCCGGGTCCCCAGGATCAGGCCCTGGACTGCAGGCGGCGCTAAACCACTGAGCCACCCAGGCTGCCCACCCTTTTCTTTATATTCCTCTTGGAAGGAATCTTTTTTTCTGGGTCCTTTCTCCTTACAAATATGCTCAGCCCTACCCTACTCAAAAAAGCATCAACTCAGAAGCCCACTCTTGCTCCTGCTGTCCGTCTCTCATTTCTGCCTCCACTTCACCTTTGGTTTATTCACCTTCGTCCAGACTTCAGGCCCCAGCAGTTCATTAAAATCAGCTTTGCTAAGCCATTAATAGTTCCCAGCTGCTGGGAATCCAGGAGTCTCCTCAGTCCTGTGTTCCTTGTTTTCTTGGTCATTTCATATTCTGATCATTCATTTTCCTTGAGATCCTTTTTCTGTAGGCTTCTATGTCATCATTCTCTTTGGCTTCTCTTCCTGTTTCCCTAGCCCATCCCCACACTCCCTGGAATTCATCTCTCATAGTTCACTCTCACTTCCCTGTTCAGGTTCTTCTCGTGTCCCTGCTGGACTGTTGTTCCTCTTCTCTTAGTCTCTCTACCCCTTCTTCTGTTCTCTTACCTTTCCAGTCCATTCTCTAGTAGGCTACCTGAAGGATCTCTCCTCAACTGCTGATCTGATATGTTGCTCTCTTGGTTAAAACCCATTGATGAGTCTCCATTGTCTTATTCCTCTACTCCATAGCTTGAGTAAGGAGGCTTCACCTTATTTTTCTAGATCCTTCTGCATCCAGTCTCTTACATGCTGCAGGTATGTTTGTGGTTCACTGGTTTATCTGAGGAACACATTTTCAGTTTATCCCTAAAACAACAGGCATGTGAAAAAACAGAGAGAGAGAGAGAGAGAGAGAGAGAGAGAGAGAGAGAAACTCAGCCTTCACTAGGAGGGTTAGATTTCCCTTTTTTATATCCCCAGGCTCCTGGGGCATGTGTGTGTTGTCAGGCTCAGCACAGTTTATAATAATTTGTGCACATCCACCTCCTTAAAATTGGCATTTTTTAAAACCAGAGATTTTTTTTTAAGGTTTTTAAAATTTATTCATGAGAGCACAGAGAGAGAGGCAGAGACACAGGCAGAGGAAGAAGCAGGCTCCATGCAGGAAGCCCGATGTGGGACTCGATCCCGGAATCCCGGGATCACGATCTGAGCCAAAGGCAGATGCTCAACCACTGAGCCACCCAGGTGCCCCCAAAGCAGAGATTTTTGTCTTGTTCACTTGTTTATCTGATATGGTATCTAGCTTGTTGCCTGGGACCCGATAGTTCAGTAAATGTGGAATGAACACTAATAGTGTAGTTGGAGTTGTGGACTGAGGCTTTGGAGCAAGGTTGGGGTCAAAGGATGAAGATGTTCCATGAAAGCTAAAGAGTAGACAGTACTACCGCCCTGGTGTGTACAGTATCAGATCATTTACAGCGTATTTTCATGAATGTTTGATCTCATTTTGTTCCACTCTGCAGCACTGAGACAGGCAGGGCAGGCTTTATTAATACTCCTTTGAGAAGTAAAGAACTGAGGTTCAAGGAAGCAAAATGACTTATGGAAGGTCTTGAACATAAATGCCAGAAATTCATTCTCCTCCTGCTATGTCTAAGTCTGCTTCCCCTGCACTGGGGCAGGTAGGGGAGGGGTTGAGAGATGAGAGATAAGTTCCAGGATATACCTACATATCAATTGAAGGGAAAGGAGTAGCTTGGAGAAGAAGATAAAGAGAGCCCTGTGGAATTGCTGTGTTGTGAAGGCCAAGTTTTTTTTTTTTTTTTGGGGGTGGGGGTGGGGGGGAGGTACATCACTGATGAGAGAGTTTTGCAAGTGAAGGCAAATGAAGAAGGATGGAAGGGTTGGCCACCAGGAAGTGCAAGAGAATCATTTCCTGCAGTGAAACCCACTTGCCAAGTTGTTAAGGAGTATGTGGGCATCAAAGGAGATGGAGGCACACATGTATGCTACCCTCTCAAGAAGTTTGGCGGTGAAAGTGAAACGGAGAGGCTGGCATTTTGGGAACTGTTATACTGTAAATACTCCAAGAAATTCATGATACAGTGTTTTTATTTCATAGACTTGAAACTATGGTAGGGATATACTGCATGATGACCGAGCATATCAATGTCAGGATGCTTTAGACTCAGTTCAACATTGGCCAGTTCCAGTCAAGGTGGGGTGCCACAAGGCAGGGTGTTTAATCAAGCTTTAAAGCCAACGGATGCCTGGGTGGTGTAGTTGGTTAAGTGTCAGACTCTTGGTTTCAGTTCAGGTGGTGATCTCAGGGTCATGAGATGGAGCCTCTCATCGGGCTCTACTCATCACAGAGTCTGCTTAAGACTCTGCACTCCCAACCCCGCATACACTGTCTGTCTGTCTCTCTCTTTCTTAAATAAATAAGTAAATCTTTAAAAAAAGAAAGAAACCCAAAGCAAGCCAAAATGTTATTTCAGTATAGGTAACTATGAGCGGCCCAGCTTTAGAGGCTAGATGTATACCAGAGTCTGAAAAACCCCTTTTTATATTAATTTAGAATATTCATCTGCGTACAAGCTTATCTCATCCCCATGACTTATTATTTGTTGTTGTGGCATGATTTGATCCATGGGAAGATTTCCCCGCTTTGGTGTTCGAGGTGGTTTTTTGTGCTTATGATACAAACCTCTGTGTGTTGTGCACATTTCCTGGGAGCCAGGCTCTGCAGGGAGTTAGGCCCTCGGCAGCTCTTTTGTCCTATTGATGAGGTGTTCTTTGTCTGCCAGGTAAAGCGGTACCAGTGCACCTTTGAGGGCTGTCCCCGCACCTACAGCACAGCAGGCAACCTGCGCACCCACCAGAAGACTCACCGAGGAGAGTACACCTTTGTCTGTAATCAGGAGGGCTGCGGCAAGGCCTTCCTCACCTCCTACAGCCTCAGGATCCATGTGCGAGTGCACACGAAGGAGAAGCCATTTGAGTGCGACGTGCAGGGCTGTGAGAAGGCATTCAACACGCTGTACAGGTGTGTACACGCCTCTTCTCCAGCTTCTGACCCTGGCCTTGTGATTGCAGAGCCCTCCCCTTGCCCTGTGCAAATGTGTACTGCCAGGGTTTTAAACGGCACAGCAAGGGGGCGCCTGGGAGGTTCAGTTGCTTGAGCCACTGACTCTTGGTCTCAGAGCCATGAGTTCAAGCCCCCTGCTGGGTTCCATGCTGGGCATGGAGCCTACCTAAAAAAATAATAAAAAAGGGATCCCTGGGTGGCGCAGCGGTTTGGCGCCTGCCTTTGGCTCAGGGCGCGATCCTGGAGACCCGGGATCGAATCCCATATCGGGCTCCCGGTGCATGGAGCCTGCTTCTCCCTCTGCCTGTGTCTCTGCTTCTCTCTCTCTCTCTCTCTCTCTCTCTGTGACTATCATAAATAAATAAATTAAAAAAAATAAAAAATAATAAAAAATAATAAAATAAATGAAGAGCACAGCGGTGCTCAACTGTTTAACATTTGCTGGAGGAACTTATTACTTAAAAATTGACATAAAAGGGGGTAATTAAAAACGATAATATATTTGTGTTCAAATACCGGCCTGGGGATTTTATTTTTTTTATTTTATTTTATTATTTTATTTTATTTTTATTATTATTATTTTTTTGACGGCGACCACCGCTTTTATGGGCCTGGGGATTTTAATACTTGGCCTGTTGCCTCCTCTTGGCTCAGGGCCTGTACTGAGGCTTCTGTCAACTTTTGGTCCTTTCTCACTTTGAAGATAACTTTTTTCTACCACTTGTTAGCCAGTTCCCTTTTACACCATTTGTATCAGGAAACCATGTCTTCTTCAGCTTTGGGTCCAAAGTAACAAACACGGCAATAGCTAACACTTAAGAAGCTCTCACTGTGTGTGAAGCACTATTCTGGGTGTTCATCCTCACAGCAGCTGACAAGTAAGTGGAAGCACAGAGAGGTTTTGTAACTGGCTCAGGGCCCCCCCCATCCAGTAGGAAATGGGTCCGGGATTTGAGTCCCAGGCAGTCTGGCTGCAGAGTCATACTCCTACTGGTAAGCTACATACTTTTCTGAATTTCTCTTCAAGTAAACAATTTTGGATGCTGCTGTATAATGGATATGGAATTCTTATGCCCTGGATCCCGAAGCACGTTAAGCTGACATGAGTGGGGAGGCTCTGTAGTACATTATGCAAATGACAAAGGGACTTTCTCTGTGGAACATCTTGCAGGCTGAAAGCACATCAGAGGCTTCACACAGGGAAAACGTTTAACTGTGAATCTGAAGGCTGCAGCAAGTACTTCACCACACTCAGTGATCTGAGGAAGCACATTCGAACCCATACAGGAGAAAAGCCATTTCGGTAAGTCTCACAATTTTCCCTTCCCTTTGTCACTGACCAGGTTGTGGCTGGGTCTCTTCATGTGCCCTGACATTTTTCAGAGCAGAATGAAAACTGCCCCTGTCAGTTCTTTGGCAGCGTTGGCTCTCCCCAACATAGCTACAACCAACTACTCCACACAGGAGGAGTAATGACGGATTCTAAGAGCATCCTTCTTTTGGACTGTGATGATGGCCTTTCTGCCGCAGGGTTTCCCCTTTTCAATGAGCATTTGTTGAAACTCAACATGGGAGGCACTTATCAGTGCTAGAGAAATACTAAGACACGCTCTTCTCTAGGGAACATCATCTAGTGAGAAAGAACCACAAGTAACCAGACAGTATATGAGACCGAGGTGCCCACACAGCTTTGAGCACAGCAAAAGGGAGAGCAACCTAAAAATCTAGGTGGGGAGTGGAGGAGATGAGAGGGGAAATGAGGGGATAAGAATGCAGGTATTTTGTTGCTTGTTGTTGTCTTGTAATGTGTGTGTATACACACACATATAGGAGCATCCATTTTTGTATATTTCAGTCTCTATATATGTGTGCACATATGTATATTGAATGTACCCACACATAAATGTGTAACTTTGAAGGAAGGACTTGTATGATCTACCTTCTTCTCTGCTTATAGCATGTGGCATGGTTCTGGGCATTCAGTAGGGGTTCAAAAACAAGTTTGGGATGATTATATGACATTTTCTTTTCTTTTTTAATATGACATTTTCTTAATAAGATTATCAGTTTGTAAGGATTCCCCCTAAATATAATAGATGTATTACTAAAAATTGCCCATAAACCTTGTCTCCAAATTGTGGCAGAAGAGACTGCTGTTACATACATGGCATCACATGGGCTACCTTTCCCCTCTCAAGTCTCTCATCTCCTTATCAGGATCCTTTGATGGTGCCCCTGTCTTCAGGGACAGTCCACTCTTAAATACCAATTAAATGGAATGGTGTTCTAAAATTAAAGTTTCATTCCTGAATTGTAATCCCTCTAACAGCAAGAGTATTTACTTATTTAATTAATTAGTAAGTGAGTGAGTAAGCTGTATGCCCAACATGAGGTTTGAATTCACAACCCCGGATTAAGAGTTGCATGCTCTGTGGGTTGAGCCAACCAGACATCCCTAAAAGCGAGAGTATTTAGATTCTAGTTAGTTACTCTCCAGATTCTGTGAAGCTTGGGTTACTTTTTACCCCATAAGGCTGTCGAGGGGACTCTAATTTCTATTCAGTCACATGCATTTTTGTGATGATTAAAACTGCTAATTTTTCTTGAATATTAGATGGGACTTTAGACACAATGATTATGATTATTAAGAAGTAAAATGCTCCAGAGAAGCTTTCTACTTAAAGAAATAAAATACTTTGGCTTACAAGAAAATGCATTCATTCATATAAATAGTTATTGAAAGCCTGCTATATGCAAGAACTACAAGCCTGCTATGTGCAAGAACTACGGCAGATATAAAGGACTACTTGGACCCTGCCCTTCAGAGTTTATAATCTAGGAGAACAGATAACAAATGTATACACATAGAGATAAAATAATATTGGAAATTACAGGTGCCATAAAAGAAGAACATAGATAATGGCTCAGGAGTTCTCAGGAGGGAAAGATTTCTTCCAGCTCTGGTTATCAAGAAAGTAAAAGAGAGAGAAGTGGGTCTTGACACTGAAGGTTATAAATAAGTCATTACAACCATTATATATTATATATCATATGGCCAATGTAGTTGGGAGTGATTTTGTTTTGGTGTTATATTTAGGCTTCCTGCCTTTGTGAGAGCTTCTCTACCCACTATTGACATTCCTAGTTTTCCACTGGCAGTAGATTTTCCGTATCAGCTCTGATTGTCAATAGAATTCTGTTAAGTAATTCATCAAAAAGCTCTTATTGTCAGAGCTCTCAACATGTGACTTACTTGTAGGAGAAGAAATATTTATCCTGGACCATCAGTTCCCTCTGTTCCCAGATTTGTCACTTTTTTCAATGACCTGTCTTCATTTTCCATCTCTAAAACCAATTTCCTCAATCAGATCTCAGTGTTCTGAACATTTGTGTTAGTTTGAGCTTGTATTTATAAGAGATGTTGAAGATAAAGGCCTATTTACCTAATGACTGCTGTTTCTCTTTGCTTAAACAACTTACTTAGGTGTGATCATGATGGCTGTGGGAAAGCATTTGCAGCAAGCCACCACCTTAAAACTCACGTCCGTACACATACTGGTGAGTTTAAGCTGATTTTTTTTTAACCTTCATCAAGCTATGTTTCTTTGGAGAACTGTAGAGCTTCATGGAGAGAGCAAGCCTAAATCAGCGTAGCCTTCACCTATAATATTTGAGTTTCTTTCAGAGGTAAAAGGATGTAAAAGTTGTACTCAGGAATCCAGCCTTAAGAAATGAAGCCAGTGGGGCACCTGGGTGGCTCAGTGGTTGAGAGTCTGCTTTTGGCTTAGGTTGTGATCCTGGAGTCCCGGGATCAAGTCCTACATCAGACTCTCCTCAGGGAGCCTGCTTCTCCCTCTGCCTATGTCTCTGCCTCTCTCTGTGTGTCTCTCATGAATAAATAAATAAAATCTTAAAAAAAAAAAAAAAGAAATGAAAGAAAAAAGAAGTGAAACCAGTACAGAGATTCTCAAAGAACCTGTGAGGGAAAAAAAAAACTACTCTTGTCTTTAAACTTGCCAGGAGCAGGCCATTTTGCTCTACATTAAGTTTTAGGACGGAGATGGTTAACATGTAATTTTTCCAACTTTTAACGACTATTACCTGAACCCTCGTAGGAATATTTACTTCCCCTGTTAGGGAAGAGTAGATGTCTGAATCCAGTGAAATAATGTTATGGAAACACTAATACTACTTGTCATTCTTGCAGGTGAAAGACCCTTCTTCTGCCCCAGTAATGGCTGTGAGAAAACATTTAGCACTCAATACAGTCTCAAAAGTCACATGAAAGGTCATGACAACAAAGGAAACTCATACAATGCACTTCCAAATCACAATGGATCAGAGGTGCGCAGTGTTTTGTCTCTTGTTTTGATCTAGGCAGCACAGAACAGCAACAGTTGTTTGTATATCAAAATAAAAGGGCAAAATGTCTTCTCTATGTGTCTGTCAGTGAGAGGGAAGAAATCAGGGTCAAGATCTGTATCTTTGTGATGGGGTGGTGCAAGCAGAAATTTCAGCCCGTGCCCTGTGCTTCAGCTTTTGATTCAGCTCTGCCTCCTTCCCATCAGGTATGCCTTGAAACCAGAGGTCTCACATGTTTCCAGAGGGTCAACCATATGCTCTAAATGGGTCTCATTTTCTCATTTGTGTTTATGAAATGTACATCTGTGGTTGCGTTTGGAACACAGATTAATGTTTTGCCTCACATGTCTGTTTAATCTGTCATTGGAGAACCAGGTAGAGTCTGGAAGCTTTCTTGCCCTTTTGAATTGTCCATAGGCCAGAAGGTTTGAGAGGCACTGGTGGGAAGTGCTGAACCACAGAACATGCCTCTGCAGAGTTTTGGACAGTTTGTTCTTTGCCAAGTCCCTCCACCATATCTCCCTCTCCTCTGCAGCTCTGTTCTGGAGAGGTCCTGGGAGAAATTTACTGATTTTACTTCTATTGTGGTGGTGGACACTTATGTATGTCTCTTAAACCTAGGAAGTGAGTATTATTATCTTACTATTTCAAAGATAAAGAAACTGAAGCTCACTGTCCCCCTTTTGAATCATTAGGTAATACTGATTTCGATTTTGGAGAGACAGCATATTTAAATTCTGTGGTTTCCAATTTTTAAACAGCAGAAGATCCCTTCCAACAGATTTCTGCCCATGTATCTTATTAGTAATAATAACTAACACTTACTGAGTGTTTACGTTGTGCCAAATTTGATGCTAAGTGCTTTTAATATGGACTGTCTCACTCAGAAGAGCTATGTAAGGTCAGTGCTATTATTAGCCTCATATTACCAATAAAGAAACTTTTGAGATAGGGAGAAATTAAATTACCTGCCTGAGTATCCAGAGTTTGTAATTAGTGTAATTTAGGCAGGCAGTCTGATTCCAGAGCCTGGTTCTTGACCCCTATGTTGTGAGAGGCAAAATAACATGAGCTGTGAAGGCTGTGGCCTCTGGAGCTCTGCTGCCGATCAGATGGATGCCTTTAGGCAAATGGCTTTTTTTGCGCCTTGGTTTCTTCTTCTGGAAAGCCAGATAAAAATACTAAGATCTGAGAGTCTTTGCTTACTAAGCTGCATGTATTAAGTCATGATCAGTCTTCTTATTCATGTGACAAGCCAAGGACACTTTAACTGGTGACAGCCCCTTAAGCACTGGGATGCCCAGTGCATGGTGCTCAGGTCTTGTCTTCTCTGGCTCACAGCTCAGTCCCCAGTGGTGGGAAGCTTCTCCTGTCTCAGGCTTTCAGTGCCATCTAGATTGCCTCTGAGTCCTAAATAAAGATCTCCAGCCTGGATCTCTTCCTGAACTCTACACTTGTACAGACAGTCCCCACTTAGAATGATTTGATTTTATGGGTGTGAAAATGATATGCATTCACTAGAAACCATACTTTGAATTTTGATTTGAATCTTTTCCCGGTCTAACGGCAGGTGGTATGATCCTCTCTTCATTTGATCTTAGCCAAAAGGCTGAGCTGTGATATGTATGATCCTCTCTTGTGATGCTGGGCAGTGAGAACGAGTCATAACCCCCCATCAGCCCTGCAATAACAAGAGTAAACAACTGATACACAACAGACCCATTCAACCAGTCTGTTTTTTCCCCTTTCAGTACAGTGTTCAATCAATTACACGAGCTAGTCAGCATTTTGTTATAAAATCATCTTTGTGTTAAATCGTTTTGCCCAACTATAGGCTAATGTAAGTGTTCTAAGTGCGTTTCAGGTAGGTTGGGCTGAGCTGTGAAGTTTGGAAAAGTAGGTGTTCGATGTATTTTTTGACTTAGGATGGGTTTATCAGGACATAGCTGCACTGTAAGTTGAGGAAGATAATATATATTCAACCTCCTTTTTCAACCCAGAAATCCTCAGTCTTTTCAAATTTGATATGTCCAAACCTCCTTAGCCTGTGGGTCCCTACCTTAGTAAATGGCACCTCAGTGTCTCCAGTGGCACAGGCCAAAAATCTTGGAGTCATTCTTGATACGTCTTCTTTCCCCCCTCATACTCTACATCTGTCAACAAAGTCTCAGCTCTACCATGAGAATAGATGTGGAATCTGATCACTTCTGATACTTTGTTCAGGCTGGTGTCAGCTTTTGTCTGGATTACTGCAGTAACCACTAGGTGGTCTTCCTCGAACCTCCCCCTTCTCCTCACTCCCACCCTGCCCTGACACAGACTGGTCTACATATTTCACCCAGAGCAATCTTTCTAAACCATAAGGCAAATAACTTCTGTCCTCTGTTCATAACTCTCCAGTAGCTTCTTCCGTCACTTACAGCAAAAGTCAGAATCTGTACAGTGGCCCACAAGGCCCTATAGACTCTGGTCTCTCGCCTCATTTACTTCTCTTCCTCTCACTTTAGCTGTACTGTCCTCCTTGTGGTGCCTGGAACAAGGGAAGCCAATCCCTGCCTCCGGGCCTTTGTATTTGCTGTGCCCCCTGCTTGGAACACTTTTCCCAGATGTGTGCATGACCCATGCTCTCTTCTCTTCAGTATCTGCCCAAATGCCAGCTTATCTCAGAAGCCTTCCCTGGTCTAATAAAAGGGCATCTCCTGCCCCAGCCGTCTCTATTTCCTTTACCCTCCATAGCATTTAGCATCATCTTGTATTCTTCGGGGATTTTGTCACCCTCTCTTCATCCCCCCTCACCCCTCCCATGTAAGCTCTGTGGTGGCAGGGACCTTGTTTTGTTCATTATTGTATCCTTGGGCCTAGAACGGTGCCTAATACATAGTAGACGCTCAGCGAATATTTGTTGAACGCATGTATGAATGGGAACATCTGATCCATGAGGTAAGCAGAGTTACCACTTAAAGTGTGTAGTAAATTGCAGCTGGCATCCTAGGAATCCAAAGTTCAGAGTTAGTCTAGGCAGTCATAGTGGGAAAGTATAAAGCCTCAATTCTGCTCTGAGTAAGGATCCCTGAGGTGCTGGGGACACAGTGATGCAATGGAAGATGGACTTCTCATCAGAAGCACTGGGTTTGTGTTCTGCTAATTAGCTGTGTGATTTTGGACAGTTCACTACCAGTCTTAGCATTAACTTTCTCATATTTAAAAAGGGAATATAAAATAATACTTCAGGTTTATATGAATAGCAGATGAGATCATGTGAAATTGCTTTGTAAATGGTATGACTGATTATACAAATATTATTAATTTGCTATTATTACAGCTTTTGTTACTCTGGAGCCTGAGTCATGAGATAATTCTTAAACTCTTTATTATTCATCTTTAAGAAATATGACATTCTTTAAAAAAACATAAGACATTCTTTTAAGAATATCAGGATTTTAAAAATTAAAATAATTCACAGAGCCCTTGCTTTGGATGGTTTTTACCTCTCCAAGTAATAAATCTAGACATTTGGAACTGTAGGGACATTGTGATCAACTGTTTTATTACATGCTATGCTACTATAAATCCTGATTTTTTTTGTTACTCAATTCGAATTTTTTCTCCTTCACAGGATACAAATCATTCACTTTGTCTGAGTGACTTGAGCCTTCTGTCCACAGATTCTGAACTTCGAGAAAATTCTACAGTAAGTGTACCTCTGATACGGGTGTGAGAAAAATAAGTTCAAGAATTGAGCACTCCCTTTGGTGGGAAAATTGAGGGAGGCCAACCTTTGCAGTCTTCCAGACTTGGTTGTGTCCAATTACTGACCCGTTAGGGCTGTTTTGGTTTTGGTTTTACTTCCTCATAGAGCCTCCATGGGAGAGCTTGTTCTCTCTAATGCCTGATGCCTTTACTCACCTGATAACCTCTGGCCCTAGAAGTTTCATTCTTTTGTTCATCTAGCAAATATTTATTGAGTGCCTAATCCATTGGGCAGTGTGTTGGTACTGAGCTTGTAGTGGTAAAAAACTAGGTGTGGTCTGTCCTTGAGCTTAAAATTAGTCAACTATAAGGGGGAGCCAGAATTCACCCAGAATTCCAGTTTGCAGACTTTCTCAAGCCCTGCCAATCTGACTAGAGTCTGTCTTGGAGCTCACTGCATTGGCATCCCAAAGGGAACCTTCTCTATAAGCCTTCTTCTTCTTCTTTTTTTTTTTTAAATTTTTATTTATTTATGATAGTCACACACAGAGAGAAAGAGAGAGGCAGAGACATAGGCAGAGGGAGAAGCAGGCTCCATGCACCGGGAGCCCGACGTGGGAATCGATCCTGGGTCTCCAGGATCGTGCCCTGGGCCAAAGGCAGGCGCCAAACCACTGCGCCACCCAGGGATCCCTATAAGCCTTCTTCTAAAGGACAATCCTACTGTTTCTTGATTGGATGGCTTCAGTTCACTGTCTTTGGAACTTCCCTGCCACTCCTGTGGCTCTATGATGTGCCTTGCAGGCCACTGCATGAAACCTGAGGTTATACTCCTTCCTGAGGATCCGTGCTTTACTGTGTCAGCAACGCTGGTTGTTGTAAATTGTTTGTAGTTTTTCTGTGGTAAATAAACATAGCTTGAGTTAGATTTTCTAGGAGTATGTGCATAAGTAGAAAGGAATCAACGTGGTAGGAAGTATTTGAGCAGAGATGGAAAGACTCGGAAATGCCATGAAATGTGTGCTGTTTCTCAAAGTGTGATCAGTGGAGTCATCTGCAGCACTTCTGGCGACATAGCTGCTTGGGCCTCATCACAAGCCTGCTTCATCAGTATCCCCTGGGAATGGCTTCTGACACTGTCTTTTTACATAAACACCCCAAGGCTTGGGTTCTTCAGTAATGGCAGAGTTACTGGTATCAGACCAACCCTCCTGTAGAAAACAACTACCTATGCTAGGCAAACGATCAAGAACAACTACTTGAAGGCACCAAAGAGCAACCCCCAAACAGGCAGAGGTAAAGCTCGGAAGAAGGAACCATGTGGACAATGTCAAAGGCACTAGATAGGCTTTCGAGTATTACAGCTTGTCAGCCTCGGGGCAAGCCCCAGTTGACACCAAATAAGATGGGTAAAACTCAGTAAACTTTCAGGCACACCGGCTTGAATAACCAGAGGACAGAGTTCAGAGCTACCACAGCAGCACCTGGAAAGTGAAGAGCCAACATAGTGGGAGCCCCAAGCTCTGTGTATAACTGTTCTCATCTCTAGTTGGCCCTAGAACTGTATGTGTGTGAGACAGGCCCTTAGCAGCCCAGCTGAGGCTGAAGAACTGGACAAAGAGGCAGCTGTTGTCCCCCACAGGGAAGACCAAGTTTGCAGTTGGGGCACAGCCAGACCAACAGACTATTCAAGCAGACAAACGGACACTGTCTCTTCCAGAAGTATAACAGAATCCAGAGTCTCAACAGCATATCATTTACAATGTTCAGCGTGATCCAAAGTTAGTAAACATAAGAAAGAGGAAAACATTAATCCTACTCAAGAGCAATGGTAATCTGTGGAGATGAATCCCAAGATGAGTGAGATGTTAGAATTAGCAGACAAGGATTTTTGTTTTTAAGGTTTTTTTTTTTTTTAAGTTTATTTTTTTTTTTTAAGGAATCTTTATACCTGGGGCACTTGGGTGGCTCAGTGGTTGAGCATCTGCCTTCAGCTCAGGTCATGATCCCAGGGTCCTGAGATCGAGTTCTGCATTGGGCTCCCTGCAGGGAGCCTGCTTCTCCCTCTGCCTATGTCTCTGCCTCTCTCTGTGTGTCTCTCATGAATAAATACATAAAATTAAAAAAAAAAAAAAGCCCCCAACATGGGGCTTAAGCTCATGATCCTGAGATTAAGAACCACTGACTGAGCCAGCCAGGCACTGCAGTAAACAAGGAGTAGCTCTTTTATGCTCAAGGACCTAAAGGAATATGCTTGTAATTGAATAAATATGAAATCTCATCAGAGGGCAGCCCTGGTGGCGCAGCGGTTTGGTGCCGCCTGCAGCCCAGGGCGTGATCCTGGAGACCGGAGATTGAGTCCCGCATCTGGCTCCCTGCATGGAGCCTGCTTCTCCCTCTCCCTGCCTCTCTCTCTTTCTGTGTCTCTCATTAATAAATAAATAAAATCTTAAAAAAAAAATTGAAGACGGAGAAATAGAAATGTACCAAATGAACAAAGAAACATTAAATAAGCACCTCGTATGATTTTTATGCCTATTCACGTTTTAGAGCTCATAGTTTAAAGTGAAATTTCTATACTGGATGGCCTCAATGCCCTCTGAGTTATGGAACCTAAGATTTCTGAGTGTAATATCTCTTTAATCTCAGAGGTGTATTAAATGGTTCAAGAGTCCACTCCTGGCCAGGGCCATGACCTAGGACTAAAGAGCTTTCTGGAGCCCTCGGGTCATCAGATGAGGAATCCTGGTTTGGAGGGACATTAAGTACTTAAAAAAAAAAAAAAAAAAAAAAGGAAGAAGAAGAAGAAGGAAAGCCTTTTTTTAAAAAAACAAAACCACAATTTACATCAGCAAGAGAGAGGCTCTGTCCCTTGGGGTCAAATTACATAGTGTGCCCTCACCACCCAACAGTTATTCCAGAATTGGCAATACTCTCGTTTTTAGTCTTTCATTCTTAAGGCCACAATTCCTTGAAGTAATAGAATTAATTTTGCTTTGTTCTACTTAAAAAAAAAAGATGAATTGTTAATATCAAATACATTTTTGAGGACATCATCTTTTTCTAGGTTTCTGGGCAGCTGCATATGTATGTGTCCTGGAAGTGAGCTTCAGTTTGTTCAGATTTTTCGTTAACGGAGGGTTGGAGCAGCTAGGAATGGGCCTCTGGGCCTCATGGCTCCTGAGCTTCAGGATCCATCCTGGTCCTAGACAACTCCCAGGGTTCTTGGTCTCTCTGCTCCAGGCCCTAGAGGCTCAGCCTGTTCTCATCTTCTTTACTGTGGGGAGCTGCTGCAACTTGCTCTGCCTCCAGGTTTGTGCCCTGAAGCCTGGCAGTGACTGAGTCCTAGTCCCCTCAGTACATTTTTTTTTTAGTGTGGAAAATACTTTCTATTGAAGTATAATATACATACAGAAAAGTACACCTATCACAAATATACAGCTTAATGAATGATCACAATCCATCACATCCATGTAACCAGCACCCAAATCAAGAAATGAACATTCCCAGTATCCCAGAAGCCCTCCACCCTTCATGCCCACTAACATCTATTCCCTCTTAGGGATAACCACTATCCCAACTTCTAGCAACGTAAGATGGATTTGCCTGTTCTTGTGCTTTGTGCAATTGGAATCGTGCCAGTTGTACTGGTTTGTGCTGGCTTCTTTCTTGCAATGTCATGTTTAAGAAATGAATCCATTGGGCAGCCCGGGTGGCTCAGGGGTTTAGCGCCACCTTCAGCCCAGGGTGTGATCCTGGAGTCCTGGGATCGAGTCCCACATCGGGCTCCCTGCATGGAGCCTGCTTCTCCCTCTGCCTGTGTTTCTGCCTCTCTCTCTCTCTCTCTCTCAATCTCTCTCTGCCTCTCATGAATAAATAAAGTCTTAAAAAAAAAAAGAAATGAATCCATATTGTTGCATAGCTGTAGATCATTGGTTCTCCTACATTAAGTGAATGTTCCACAATTTGTTCTCTCTACTTCCCTTGGGTATGTGGATAGTTTCTAGTGTGGAGCTCTTAGGATAATGCTGATGGGAACATTCTCATGGTGATCTCTTGGAGTTACACAGGCTTATTCCTTTTTAACAGTGTTATTGCTGATAATTTGTAAACCGGTAAAACAAAAATAACCACCATGAGGAAGTTGTTGAGCTGACAGTGTAGTGGGGTCGTTAGCTCACTACTTTTCAAACTGAATTATAAAGTAGGGGGTAAGGTCTACATTTAAGGACATCAGCACAATAGAGAGCATCAGAAGACCTGGCATGTAGTAAGGAGAAGCCTCGTTTCATAGACTTTTGTTATAGTTATAGTACGGATAGTTACGTAATGTGAGGGATGTATGTGTGTACATATAAATTGTTTGTGGGTATAAATGTAATTCTTACTTTGCATCGTGATGAAAAGTTGGAAGGCTGCTATCTTGGCCTGTGATTTTTTTTTTTTAATTTTTTATTTATTTATGATAGTCACAGAGAGAGAGAGAGGCAGAGACACAGGCAGAGGGAGAAGCAGGCTCCATGCACCGGGAGCCCGACGTGGGACTCGATCCCAGGTCTCCAGGATTGTGCCCTGGGCCAAAGGCAGGCGCCAAACCGCTGCGCCACCCAGGGATCCCTGTGGTTTTTTTTTTAATATTTTATTTATTCATGAGAGACAGAAAGAGAGGCAGTGACATAGGCAGAGGGAGAAGCAGACTCCCTGCAGGGAGCCCGATGCAGGACTCTATCCCAGGAACCTGGGATCACAACCTGAGCCAAAGGCAGACTCTCAACCACTGAGTCACCCAGGCTCCCCTTGCCCTGTGATTCTTAACTCCCTCTGCACTGGAAGCAGAAGTCCTGGTGTAGATTTGTGTCTTCAGCATGTGTCATGCTGGCAGTCAGATTCACTCATCTTCCAGTCAGTGGAATCATGCTTAGAATAATTAGCCTCTTTTGATTCAAAGGGGCAGTTTCATTTCAGACCTCTAGGTTGCTGCACAGTTGCACTCACCACACTTGCCCAGGCCCAGAGTGATTCTTTCCCCTCCCAGCAGCAGAGTTGTTGGAAAATGACCTGTAAACACAAGTTGGCACTGATGCAGAATACGGCCTGAAGATGGATTTTGGTTGGTCTATACAGTGCTTTGTTTTCAGTTACTTGCTTTTAATTACAAATCAGTAGATTTCACATAAAAATCCAAATTTCAGACCATTCTTGAGCTCTGAAGTCCCCACTGTGCATATGACAGGGCCACACTCCTCAGAAGCACTGTAGGTGACTAGAGCTCAGGCCCTCCAGCTTGCCACAGCCTGGGTCCCTGCACCCTTGCTTTACTTCTGTTAGCTGTCTGTACTCCTGGAGGCGTGCTCGCCTCTGTCACTACTGCCCTATGAAATGTGTGGGGGGAGGCAGACTGGAGGTAAAAACAATTGCTGTCCCTTCCCCTTAACCAAAGACAAGCCTGGGGTGCCTGAGTGGCTCAGTGGTGAGCATGTGTCTTTGGCTCGGGTCGTGATCCTGGGGTCCTGCGATCGGATCCTGCATCAGGCTTCCCACAGGGAGCCTGCTTCTCCCTCTGCCCGTGTCTCTGCCTCTCTCTGTGTGTCTCTCACGAATAAATAAGTAAAATCTTAAAACAAAAAAACAAACAAAAAAAACAAAGACAAGCCTGGAGATGGCCATTTTATTTGGTGCCTGTCAGAAGTCAGATCCTCAGGCATTGTATTTTTGAGGGTCCCCCCCACATTTTATCTTATTTAAAATGCCTCTGATGTTTTTTTTTTTTTTTAAAGATTTTATTTATTTACTCATGAGACACAGAGAGAGAGAGAGAGAGAGAGAGAGAGAGGCAGAGACACAGGCAGAGGGAGGAGCAGGCTCCATGCAGGGAGCCTGACATGGGACTCAATCCCCGGTCTCCAGGATCACACCCTAGGCCCAAGGCAGTGCTAAACCGCTGAGCCACCCGGGCTGCCCTTTAAATTCTTAATAACAAAGAAACTTGCAGTGACAAACAATAGCGAGTATAAGGCAATAACTGTTGCCTCTCATGAAAAGTTTCTTTATATTGTTTGATTCACTACCATGCATCTATGTTAGACTATTGTAGATGTTATGTAATGACCCTGAAGGGTATTCACAATATATTATTATTACAGGAGAAAAGCAGGTTTCAGGTAATGGATATAATACAATCCCATTTTTAGGAAAGATTTGGTCTTCTTTTAGGTCAGGGGTCAGGAAGCTGGTTTTTTTGTTTGTTTGTTTGTTTGTTTGTTTGTTTGTTTTTTGGAAAGAGCCAGATAGTAAATATTTTTGGCTTTGCAGACCGTAGAGTCTCTGACACAACTCAGCTCTGTCGTCAGAGCATAAAAGCAGCATAGACAGTAAATGAACGAGCATGCATCTGTTCCAGTAGAACTTTACTTCCAAAAGCAGGCAGGTCGTCTACAAGTCATAGTTTGCAGGCTCCTGTTTTAGAGTATCTGAGGACCCAAATCTAAAGTGTCCAAGGTTTAGGAAATAGATGTCCCCTTGGAAAGGGAGAGATTAGAAACAAGCATTTTTACATTTATGTGTGAATGTCACCCACTGTGCTATCATTTCAAAATGATCAAAGAAGATCATTCTAGTTCTGCTGCTTTGTGTTCTCTCCCAGTGAAGCATTGCCTCAGGATGACAAGTCTCACGTCTTTGTCTCTGTCTGTCAATCACAGGGCCAGGACCTCAGCACAATTTCACCAGCAATCATCTTTGAATCAATGTTCCAGAATGCCGATGATACGGCAATTCCGGAAGATCCTCAACAGACAGGTTTGTGCCACAAGACTCTCTTCCTGCTCACATCTCTGCACTGGGCAAGGTCGCTCCCTTTGTTGACACACCGATGCAGACACGGTGAAGTAGCATTTCAGTTCCTTTGAAAGAAGTATGCGTGGTGAGGGGTCCGGCAAGTGCGGGTCTCTTGTTCGATTCTATTTTTTCCTCTCCTTCCCTCAGCGAGAGTCTGCTTGAGGGCTTGTTTTCCCTAGCCTGTCAAAAGAAGAGGGTCTCCTTCTTGAAAAGCTTTTGTTGGCTTTCAAAAATGAGAGGAGCTGTGAGCTCTCTCTTCTTCTAATACGATACCGTGCTTGTGAACGGGCAGGATCTGCGAACGGCGTTGGATGCATAGATGCTTCTGTGTTTGAATGAAAATCTGTCCCTGAAGCTTCACAGCAGTCAGAAAGTATGTTCACTGGTCATGCCAAAAAAGGATGTCTAGTCTCTTTTCCAGAAAGGCCTTAGAATACATTTTTTTAAATGGTGAAACCTATGGTAGCTCTTCACGTTTGTAAAGTGGGGTCACTCATGAAGCCTGGTGCTTCAACCAGAGTGGTTGTTAGATGGAAAGCAGAGAGCCAGCCTTCTGGGATAAAGGTATTGGCTCTAACGGTCTTCAGCTGTCTTTGCTATAGCCATGATGACTGTGTTTTGTGGCTCATGTAAGGCTTGGGATATGTATATATATTTCTATTTCTTTTTCTTGCCAGCTGCCTTGATTGAAAGTTTTAATGGTGATGCAGAGTCAGTCAGTGATGTTCCGCCATCCACAGGAAATTCAGCATCTTTATCTCTTCCACTTGTACTGCAGCCTGGCATCTCCGAGCCACCCCAGCCTCTACTACCAGCCTCAGCACCGTCTGCTCCTCCGCCTGCTCCTTCCTTAGGACCTGGTTCCCAGCAAGCTGCATTTGGCAACCCCTCTGCTCTCTTACAACCTCCAGAAGTGCCTGTTCCCCACAGCACACAGTTTGCTGCTAATCATCAAGAGTTTCTTCCGCACCCCCAGGCCCCACAGCCCATCGTACCAGGACTTTCTGTCGTCACTGGGGCTTCAGCGGCGGCCCCAGCCGCAGCAGCAGCACCCCAATCACAAAGTACTACTGAGCCCCTGCCAGCCATGGTCCAGACTCTGCCTCTGGGCGCCAACTCTGTCCTGACTCATAATCCCACCATCACCATCACCCCGACGCCCAGCACGGCCATCCTGCAATCCAGCCTAGTCATGGGAGAACAGAACCTACAGTGGATATTAAATGGTGCCACCAGTTCACCACAAAACCAAGAACAAATTGTAAGTATTCTGTCTAAATGGATCCACCGGGGTGAAGTATAATTACGTAGGTGACACGTCCCGAGCTTTGTTTCGTAAAGGAAAATGTTTACCGTATCTGCCCTGAAACCTGTGATTTGGCCTCTTGTTGTCCCCGTGATTGAGTGCTAGAAATCCAGGGAATGGTGTGCTGCATACCTATATAAGGAAGCAGTAAAGCAGCCCAGCACCAGCTAGGACAGCAGAGCAGTCACTAGACTGCAGAGGTCCAAGAACAGTTTAAGAGAGAGGGTTCTTCTCCAAGGCTAGACCGTTGTGAGGGCATGGTAGAACCCGACACAGCAGTGGCCACAACAGAGAGAATCATTGCCCCCAGGGCCACCTCTAGAGTCAGTTTCTATGCAAGTGTTTGGTCTCGATGATGAAGGAAGTGACTTGGTCATTTAATTAAATATATTTTGAAGGTCTGGTGTTCACCAGATGCCATGCATGATATACTCTTGGGGATACAAAAAAGTGGAAACAATGATATCTTTTTCATAAAAACTTACATTCTAGTTAAAGACACTAAAATGCCTCAAAGAAAGTTAACATTACCAGTAGGGAAAGTACCAAATAACAAAAATGGTAATAAAAAAAATAACAGCAGTGATTTATTGAACCCTTAGTATGTGTAAGGGCTCACTGTGCTGATTAAGCACTTTTTGAAAATCATTACCTTTCATACATTATTTTTAGATTACCTTTTTTTTTTTTAGATTTTTTTTTTTTTTTTTTAAGGGGTAGTACAGAGAATTCCTATACACTTCCTGGCCACCGCCCCGCCCACCCCACCCCCAGTCAGTTTGCCCTATTAGTAACATCTTGCATTAGTCTGGCAAATTTGTTACAACTGATGAATCAGTATTGATATATTATTACTAACTAAAGCCCATAGTTTACATTAGGGCTTACTCTTTGCACCATTCTGTGGGTTTTGACAAACCCATTACAGTATTCAGAGTAGATTCACCACCCTAAAAATCCCTATTCTTCACTTATTCATCCCTTCCTCCCTCCCCCTTGCCCTTAGCAACCAGTGATATGACATTTATGTGTGAATGTCACCCACTGTGCTAACTAAGCACTTTTAAGTGCATTGTTTATTTCATCACAAGAATCCTAGGAGGTGGGTGTGATTTTACCAGTGGAGAGGTGAGGCCCAGAGAAGTTAAGTGACTAGATCAAGGTAATGCAGCTCATAGGTGGCAGAGCTGGGATTTGAGCATAGACAGATTGGTCCCAGAGCCTAGGCTGCTGACTGCTACCTCGTATTACCAGATGAGAGGTGCAGAGTCGAGGCTTGTTGGGTGGTCATACAGGTCAGGTGAGCCTTGAGGTATGAGGACGATATAGGTGGAGAAAAGAACATATTAAGTAGGAGAATGTCTGGGTGAGTGTATGACGCTGTCAAACTGGAAAGTAGTTTAGGGCTAAGTAGAGCATTTAGGTTCCATAGATCAGGTGCCAGCCACCTCTGGAGGCCACCTGGTTCAATGTTTAGATAGCCAGAGTCACTGGAAAGGCCTTTTTGGTGTTCTAATCCAATCTGCTCTGTGTCATTTTAATAATTTTTTTCTTGGACCTGCCCTGGGGAGCTGCATAGAGCAAGGTGTCTTTCCTTTTCCATATAATTCATTTTGTGTATTTAAATAGGGGTCTCATTTCTCCACCATTATTTTGTCGTGTCAGCTCCTGTAACTTAGCCAGAAGCTTTCATATTCTTTCTACACTCAGCCTAGAGATGACTTTTCTCCCTCTTAAAGGGATAAAAGACAAAGCCTTTTAAAGAAAATACTTGAAGAAAGCAGAAATTCTGTAGCCAGTGTAACAGGAGGTGTTACCACAGTGAAAAGGGATGACCCCTGGGCCTGACGCTACGGTCCACCTCATAATAACATAAATAGGGCAAGAGGCTCACCGCATGCCGCAGGTTCTACCGGCATCCTCTCATCCACCCTCACAGGGCCCTCTAGGAGGTCCTTTGGTTATCATCCCCGTTTTACCAATGAGGACACTGAAACTCTGAAGAAGTCAAATCATTTGCCTGGCCTTAACAACTAAGAGGTGGCAGGGTGTGGACTTGAGTCCAGGGCCCACCCTGCAGCCACTACCCTGTGTGGCTTAAAGCACACCGCCTGGGGCCTTCATGGGACTCTTGTGCCAGTGAGAGGAAGTCTTAGCCAGTCCTTAGTGTGCCACTGGATCCTTGAAGAGACCGAAGAACTTTCCAGCCTCGTGGAAGTATTGGGGTGTGGCAGCACTGGAGGGCTTTTAGGGAAGCTAGCCCTGGGGATCCCTGGGAGAAGACCACAGCTTGAGCAAGGCAACCTTGGCGGAGCCTTTGGGCAGTCAGAACCTACTGGAATGGGCAGCTGGGAGACAGCCAAGTAGTAGGAGACAAAACCGGCTGCATCGTCAGCACTGAATGTCAAACAGTGCAGTGACCTCATGTCAGAGCACAAACAAAACATCACTCAGTGCAAAAATCCTTGAACACTGAGGGTCTTCTGTCCTCTTGGATGACTAGTACAATCGGGCAGGCTTCAGGTCCTTGGAGATCTGCCATACTTGAGTGGCTATAAATTGTGATTCCTCTTTTTTTCCCCCAGCAGCAAGCATCTAAAGTTGAGAAGGTGTTCTTTACCACTGCAGTACCAGTAGCCAGTAGCACAGGTATGTAATTGTGTGTTAGCCTTCAAAGAAAGTGAACTCTCTGGGCCCCTTAGGGCACAGTTAATGGTTGCTTTGCCCCAGATTTAAAAAACTCTAATTTGTCAGATTGTATTGTTTATTTATTAGAGTATTTCACATATTCACAACTATTGGAAGTTAGCATATCTACGGCATAAATGCTATATTTAACATTCCTTAAGGAGCAATGGTTCTTTTCTTCTCAGATATAGCTTTTAAATGTAACCAGAAGAAAGTTTGACCCACAGTTAATGCCAAAGAGGGCAGGTGTTAATTCATTGGACTCTTTTCTAATTACAGTAATGAAGAAATAGCATGTGGGTCAGAGACTCATAGAGTGAAATGTGCCTTTTTTTCCAAACTATTTTATTATTAAGAAATGGGGCCCTGAAGACTTAAATGACTGGTCCAAAATTGTCAGTGAGTTTGTGGCAGAGACAAAGCACTAGTTCTCAGGTCTCCTGACTCCCACTCTGTTCTCCTGTTCTCTGGTCTCTAGCTTTTTTTGAGACACACAAAGCCTGTCTGATTTCACAGTGGGACTCTGCAAAGCACACACACACAGGCACAAAAGAGCAGGAGAATGTGCATGAGCGCAAGGCTGACCGTGTACAGGGGGATTCCCCCCACCAACCATGTGTCTGAGCCTGGGGATGGGAGCATGAGGCTCTGGAGGAGCTTGGTCTCAGGCAGGCGAGACACAAGCCCCAAGTCCTACCCTGTGTGGAGAGAGGTGCGAAGGGAGGCAGTAGCTCCATGCATATGGTTGGGAAGCTCATGGGCCCATGGGCAGCCCTAGGTGTTAGCCTGCTGGAAGCAGCATCAGGAGAGGAGGGGATGAGCTGGGTCTTCAGAGAAAAGAAGAGGAAGTTCTCTGGAGAAACAGCCCTGTCTGGGGAGTTTAGGCAGAAGCAAGAGCTCATAGGCCCAGAGGTATGAAGAACAGATGTCAGGGAAAGGGAGGCATATGCTGTGGCTGGCACGGAGGGGACAGGGCAGAAAGGCTGGAAACGAAGCTGGAAATACAGGGTCATCTAGGTGGTGTGCCTGGCTCTCTAAGGACAAGGGACTTTGGTGTGGAGGGGATGGGGAATGTCAGGCAACACAAAGCCTAGAGCATGGCATCTTTCCTTGCCACCATTCCTGCTTCTGAGGCACTCGGCGCTCCCCTAGACCATACCCCCGTCCCTCACGCCCCTGCCTGCGGCTACTTGAGGAGCAGTGTCTCTTGCCTCTCTCGCAGGGAGCTCTGTACAGCAGATTGGCCTCAGTGTTCCTGTGATCATCATCAAACAAGAGGAGGCGTGTCAGTGTCAGTGCGCGTGCCGGGACTCTGCCAAGGAGCGGGCAGCAGGCAGGAGGAAGGGCTGTTCTTCCCCACCCCCTGCAGAGCCGGGCCCCCAGCCTCCTGACAGGTCCAGCCTGAAGCTACCACCGCAGACTTTTTCCTCGCCCCCTGGCCTCCTGTCGTCCTCCTCTGCTGTACCCTCTTCCTGTGAGCAAAGCAGACGAGCAGAGACTCCTTCAGACCCTCAGACAGAAACGTTAAGTGCCATGGATGTGTCAGAGTTTTTGTCCCTCCAGAGCCTGGACACCCCGTCCAATCTGATTCCCATTGAAGCACTACTGCAGGGGGAGGAGGAGATGGGCCTGACCAGCTTCTCTAAGTGAAAGGGGGCCGCCTGCGCTCACCTCCAGCAGAGGCGGCCAAACGGGAAGCAGAAAGTGGTGCCTGCCATCAAGGGGGGTCAGCAATTCGAAGGATGAAGAAATCTACTGTTTGAAATCCTCACCTTTCAGACGTATTTTCTTTAGTCATATCCCAGGAGCATCCATTTTAAGGAACTGATCTTTGGAGAAAAAAAAAAAAAACCAACAACAACAACAAAAAAAAAAAACAAAAAAAGCTAAGTTATAAATGAACTGTTTGGCTGCACTGTATGTCACTTTTGCTTATTGTCATGTGAACTTGGAAATTAAGGTTACTCGTATGCATAAACATTCGAAACGAAAGGGTGTGGATTCCATCAGTCTGATGCTGCCCATCACTTGCACTGGGGTCTTCGTGGTTTGGGCAGCAGAGCTCAGTGGGTCGGCTGTCCCTCTGCCCTGTGCGACTTTTGAGTCTAAGGCTGAGGCGGAAGCGGGCACGGGAGGCCAGACCCTCACTCCACCAGAGGGGGCTGTGGCAAAGGCAGGCCAGACAGCTGTGAGCTGGACAGGGATTGGTTTTGGTGGTTTTGTTGTTTGCTCTTGCTGTCGGTGGAGCTCAGGGGGACTCTGGGACTCTGGCAGGTGTCATCCTGCAGCCAGCTGCAGCACAGTGGGTAGCTGAAAGCCTGGCCTGAGGCTGTGTGGACGATCAGGTTCTGGGGGGGCCGTGGGGGGCCCTAGGCGAGCCGTTGACTGCTGTTGATCCACGCATGTGCAGAGCAGGCTCTAGGAACATTATCACAGTCTTTGCCTTCCTAAGTTCTTCCTGTCTCTTTTGGTCTGGCCAGGGCCGGCAGATTGCAGTGAATTTTTCGGGGGAATGTCCCTGTGTTGTTCTAGAGTGGACATGTGGCTTATGGCCAGTTGCTGGGTGGTGGTCTGCCTGCCTTTAATGGTATTTTCTTCTTCAGAGCAGAAGAGCTGCATTTTGCTTATCAGGAGAAGGTGCAGCTTTAAGGGAGTTTTTTGTTTATTTGTTTTTTGGGGTTTTTTGTTGTTGTTTTCTTTCTAAGGCGGCATGTAATTGGCAGGCCAGGTGTCCAGGTTCCAGGTTCTAGCCAGGCTTTTGGTTGCCCCTCCCATCCCCGCCTCCCACCCCTCTGGATTTTGCATACAGTCTAGTACAGTGCAAAGAAGGATGTGACTTGCTCAGCTTAGTCATGTGATTTCTAAACAAAAAACAAAAACAAAAACAAAAAAAAACACAAAAAAACAAAAACCACAAAAACGATGATCTTCTACTCAGGGTAAAACAAAACAAAACAAAAAAAATCCCCCTTCCACCAAAAAGCCTGAAATGTTGCAATAAGTTATCTCATTTGGAATGTTTCATTAAATTGTGTTACAGGAAATTTTTTTTTTTAATTTGTGTGTAGAATGATATCCATCTGTCTGCCTTTGGCTCCAAGTCATTGCCTCTTTAAAATAAAACCTAAAATACAGTTCACACTAAGATGAAAAGTTTCTCTCAACCGGCTATATTAACATAGTCATGAGTGCTCAGCAGGCTCACAGAGCCCAGAAATGAGGCCTGAGTCCTGGCCCAGGGTGTAGACTAGGCCTCTGCCTCCAAGAACCCCTTCCTTCCCTGCCTTGAGCGAGGAACAGGGGTCCACAGACAGGACTGCTCTTCTGAGTCAGCAGGGTCAGGCAGAAAGCAGCCATAATTTTGCCTTCTTTTTCCATTCCCTAATGTAGAGAGATCTGCATGTGTCACTCTTCTGTTCTCGGAGCTATCACTCAGGGCCAGCCAAGACCGTATCCAGAGCTGATCATTTTTGTGGGAACCAGAGGCCCTGCCTTGGACAGAATTTCAGGGACAGAGTTGGACCAGAGGGCAGAGGTAGTAAACGTTGTGCCTGCCACGAGGAGAAAAGGGCTTTCCCCGCAGGCAGCTGGTGGGAGCTTCTGCTTCTGGGAGTCTAGTCGGGAGAGTCCCTTTCTTTTTAGACCTCCTGCACTCCCGTCCCCGAAAGGCTGGTGGCTTCTGGTGCCCACCTGACCACAGCAGAAGTCAATAAGGCGGGAAGAAACTTCTGTTACCACGGTGGCTTAGTCTTCCTGCACAACCAGTTGCTGAGCGTGGGCTGTCCTTGGCTGTCTCTGGGTCTTGCACCCATGGGAAGCTCTGAGGCAGGAACCTCGCTTAATTTCTAAATTAATTTGAAAGGGCAGAGCAACGCGCTGGAGTCCCAGAGGTAGCTCGTAGCGGAGGGCATGAATGACCTCCCCACATACCCATCCTAGGGGTACCTGGGACTCAGTTTCCTGGGAGCCGAGGTGGGAACAGAAACCCAGGGCCATTGGACGCGGCGGTGGTTTCATTATCGCTTCTTTCCGGTTAGCCAGGGCTGTGCTCCTGCTGGGCCTTGCTAGGTCAGTGGCTTTTGTGCTCTCCAAAGATTGGCAGTGATGAAGAAGCCTCTTAAAACAGTATTTAGGCTGACAGGTTTTTCTAGTTGAAGTATCTGCCTCTTGAGGGTGACTCAAAATTATAAGGGGGACTATCAGGGCCAATTAGCTTTTGAAAAATCAGGAATGTGCTTAAAATGCTAGCGAGTGGTTGTGAAGAGCAGGTTTTTTTCCACAGGGCAGGCAGTCTTTCCTTCCTCTTCCGGTGCTCTTTCCTTCCCATCAGCTCCTGCAAAGCCTGGCTGCTGGTGCCAGGGACGCTGGGGAAGAGCGGGCCACTGGCTAAAGTGGAATGAGCCGTCCCGGAGAGCGCTTTCCCAAGCCCAGGAACGAACCTGTGGTGAGGTTAGGGAAGGGCTGCAGACTTCGGGCAAGGTGAAACCAAGCCTTTTTTCTTCCCACGGTAACCTTAGCCATTTCCACCCGGTAGATGTCTACTTCCAACTCCCACTGGCATCTCCAGTTCCACACCGCCCCTCTACATGGTGTAGTCATCACCAGGGACTGGAGTTCACAGACTCAGGAGGGGTAGGGCACGGGCTGGCACCCTCCAACTGCCTTAGCGATTTGGGCCCTTCCCAGCAGGCGGGTGAGACATGGAGGGAGGATGGCCCTGCCTCTCCTGGGGGGGCGTCTGGCCAGCCTTGTGGGGGCATCACCAGTTTGGTGACAGGCGTTGGTGTCCTTTATTAAATTCCACCCCTTTCCCCTTAGAAGGAGATCATGGTACAAAGCCCAGGAGGGGCCTTAAGGTGTGAAGACCTTTCTGGGTAGAAGCCAGGGACTTCTCTCCACCACCTCTGGGAAAGTCAGTTGATTGGAGTTTTACCTTCAGGGTCAAGGCAGTGAGTGGACTGATGGGGGATCGTGGAGGGTGGGTGGGTTTTCCTGAGAGACTTTGTATAACGCTGAATGTGTCCAGAGGGATGAGTTTGCAGAACCTCATATTGGTATATTAAAGAAATAATAAAATAAAAAAGCACTTTAGGTTATTTTATCTTTAACCCAATTGCTGCAATTTCTTTTGTGTGTGTATATATATATATATATACATATATATACTTTCCACAAAGTTTTATTTTTTGCTCAGAATAAAAAGTTAAATTGAGGTGTGAAAAGAAAAGCACTTACCTTGGTGCAATATGTGTAGCTTGATGGTCGTTGTCCCATGTGGCCCTGGCCTGGCCGCGTTTTTTCCGCTCAATCAGAGCCCCGTGCTGTGAGGCTGTCTATAGGGAAACACTATTATGCATTCTCAGCAACTGCTCAATCTATGCAAGCCTTCCCTGTGTGCCCGAGGGCGCCCCTCAGGCTCTCTGAAGAACTGCTGCGGGTCCTGTTTTCTGCGGACTGTTGAGGCCCTTTCCCATCACTTCGTGGTCCCTTGCCATCTTGCCCCGCCCTCACCATTACAAAGTGATGCCTGGAAGGAAGGAACAGGTTGTTCCTAGGTAGAAACCTGGCACCTTCTAGACTTTTGTATTTGTAATCACGTTCTTTGTCCTTAACGTTAGAGACTTCCCCCAGAGTCACCGAAACCATTGATTTGTGGAACTGCAACAGTATTGCCAGAGTTTACATTTTCCTCCACCACCAGTCAGAAATCTGTTTGGGAGATGGTGGTGGTAGGAGGGGAGTGGGCAGCATGAGCCATTTCCCTACTGCTCCCCTCACCACCCGTGTTGGCTCTTTAAGCAAAAAGGTCTCCAGCCTTCATTAAATCCAGTAAACAAAGCTGTTAGTAATCTGCTTTATCGACTTTCTTCCTTCCCCCATACTCCTCTTTTGTCTGGGGTGGGGGGCCCCCTCCCCATTCTATCTTCAATTCTCAGGCTACTGTAGAATAGAGAAGTTTTGAAATAACACTTCAGCCAAAGCAGAAAAGATTTCCACAGATCAATATGCAAATGGTCCTGCTGTGACATGGATGGGAAATTGTCCATTCCCGAATATTGGGGTTGGGGGTGGGAGCAGGCGACAAAACTGAATTTTGCCTAGCTCTGGTTGGTAGTCAGTTTAGCCTGTTTCCTCTTGCATGTTTTTGGGGGACAGGGAGAGGGTCCTGTGTCTCCTCTCACGCCCTTGGGGGAAGCTGATGATCACTGTTGGGGCGTTTCTCACTGTTACCCTGTTCCGGAGGGCTTCTCAGTCTGCACTGAAAAATGCAAATTAAACTGGATCTCATGTCAATGTGTACATAGTACAAGCTTTTTTTACTGGAAGCAAAGTTTAAAACCACACACTGCCCTTTTGGTGGTGTTCCTGTTGGGCCAAAAATTGGGTGATAATGTAGTGTCACTTTCTCAGCTCAATGCAGTTTCTACTCTTTTTCGTATGGGAAAATTTTTCATAAAACTTTTTTTCACCAAAACCCAGGGGTGTTTTTTGCAATATCCTTGTTATCCTCGCAGTGGTGCCAAGTCAGAGGCCTCTCTTGCCCTTCTCCCACGTCCTTAGGCCTCCCCAGGGCGCCTTTGATTCAACAGTCTACAGCCTTTGTTGTTTTGGAGAATGTGAGGGTGGAGGGGGGGTCAGAGTTCAAGGTGGCTGTTACCTTTCCCTGTCTGGACCCTTTTGGGGGAAGGTGGCTGGAAACAGGTTTTTGCTGAATTTCTGGCTCACATCTTCTGGCCAGGAAAGGCAAGACCCACAGACAGCCTTCTTTTTTTTTTTTTTTTTTTTGACACACACTAGTAGTCATTGGCCGGAGGTCTTGGTGACAGTGTTTTAAAATCTCAAATTGTTTTAGTTGGATTCTGTAAAAGCCTATCAAGTTTATTTAAGTGTGAAACATGGGAACAACGGACTTCCACTGAGCGATATGAAAACGTTACAGGTTCAGTACTTCCAAAGGAAGAAACCTCCAAACCCAAAAAAAGAGTAAATATGAATTTGTATTTTTGAAGAATGTGAAATAATGGTGTTTGCTTAATTGCTCATTTTGTATAAACTTAATATTGTACTTTAAAATATCTGCTAAGAAGTGAAAATTTAACTTTTTGGAATTGAAAAAGCAATATTAAATACTAATGAAATCCTAATTAAATGCTTATTTAAATCTGGTAGTATCTGTGGCATTTCTTCCCAAACCCTCCCATGGTTGACAATTTCAACCCCCCCCCCCCCCCGCACCCTCCCCCCCCCCCAGGTGAGTCTTAGGGGACAGAAAGGAAAGGCCCATGACCAGGAGAGTCTGCAGGTTTCCTTTTAATCAAGGCTCTGCTAAAAGTGTTTTGTGGGGCCGGGAGCCCCCGAAGCATGAAATGGACATGTAACACCACTTGGATCCCCCAAAGCAGGCCAGGCCACTCTGGAGAGCGCTGCTGGTCTGCCCAAACCCGGGTAACCAGCCTGGGTGTTCGCTGGCTACATTCCAAAGCTCAGCACTGCCTTCAGCCAGGATGAAGTGGGAGTGAACCCGGCCGCCAGCAGAGCTGCCACCCCAGGCCGGGAGCCAGGTACCAGCCGCTGCCAGTGAAGACTGGCCCCTTTATTGGAGGGGGTTGTCCGGAGTCCAGCCGCCAGCCCCGGGAGGGAGAGAGAGAGGTCAGGACGCCCATCAGGGATGGTCAGGGCTCCGCAGCTCCGTCGCCTGCATCCTTCGGAAAGCCACCGCGGGCGGAGACGGCCGGCTGCGGAGGCGCTCCGGGCTTGGCTGACACGTTCTGGTGGGAACAGAAAGGAAAAGTGAGGCCGCGAGGCAAGGCCTTGGCTTAGGCCCCGCCAGGACTGGACTTTTTCAAAGGCGGTCGCGCAGACGAAGGGAGGTGGGGGGGTGCAGCAGGGGGGCGCAGCCGGGGGCGCGCAGCGGGGGGCGCCCTTCCACCGCCCACCCCCGGGCAGCCCAGCCCCGAGCCAGCCCAGCCCCGCGGCGGCCCCCGCCTCCCAGGCCCGGCCCGGTGGGCACTGACCCCGCCGCCAGCCGGCTCCGGGCGCCGGCGGCCCAGCTGCCGCAGCATCTCCTCGCAGGCGGCGATGGTGTCCAGGAGCTGCCGCTGCCGCTGCTCCACGGCGTCCAGCAGCTGCTGCGCGCGCTCATCCCGGGGCGGCTGCGGGGGCGGCCTCCCGCCGAGCCCCAGCCCCGCCTTCGCGCGGTCCACGCCGGCAGCCTCCCTGCCCGGGAGAGAGCGACACACGCACGGTCAGCGCCGCGCTCGCGCTCGCGCTCGCGCTCGCGGGGCCCGGGCCCCGTCCCCCCGCCCCGACGGGCCCGCTCTCACCCCCGCGACCAGTCTGAGCCCGCGCCCCATTCCATCTCCGCCTGCGCGGCCCGACCACCGCCCCCCTCTCGGCCGCCCCCCTCCCCAGCGCCGCGCTCGGGCTCCGCACAGCCGCGCCCCGCCCCGTCCCGTCCCCACCGGTCTCCTTCAAGCCTCCTGGGGGTCGCGGTCCCTTTAAGCGGCCCGGCGCGGGGGTGGGGCCGGGCCGCCGCGGCCGGAAGCTGGCTGGGCGCGTCACTTCCTCCCGGAAGCGGGCCCGGGCGGATGTCTCCGGCGCGCCGGTGCGGGGCGCTGAGGGCCGCGGTGGCTGCCGGCGCGGGGCTGAGCGAGGGGCCGGCGGGCTCCGCGCGGAGGGGCCGCCTCCTGCGCGCGCCGAGCCGGCTGCTGCGGCTCCCGGGGGGCGGGGCCGTGCGGGCCGCAAGCCCGGAGCGCGCCGGCTGGACCGAGGCGCTGCGGGCCGCCGTGGCCGAGCTGCGCGCCGGCGCCGTGGTGGCCGTGCCCACCGACACGCTGTACGGCCTGGCCTGCGCGGCGAGCTGCTCGGCGGCGCTGGACGCCGTGTACCGCCTCAAGGGCCGCAGCCACGCCAAGCCGCTGGCCGTCTGCCTGGGCCGCGTGGCCGACGTCTACAGGTGAGGCCGCCCCGACCCGGCCCCGCTGGGGGCGGCCCCGCGGGAGGGGCTTCCGGTGACATGCCCGGGAGACCGAGGCGCGGGGAGCGGGAGGGGCTCGGCCGGGCTCCCCCGGGGGGGGGGGGGCGGAGGGGGCGGGACCCGGAACCGGAGATGCGCGCCCTCCAGCCCCTCCCTGGGCGCCTCTGCGACCGCGCGCGCGGCGGGGCGGGGCGGGGCGGGGCGGGCTCCCGCGGCCTTAGACACGCGCACGCGCACGCGCGCGCACGGCGGAGGATGCAGAGCACGGCCCGGGACGCCGCGGCCCCGGGCAGGACCCTCGCCTCGTGCGACCCGGCCGCCGTGGGAGACCCCTGGAGCCCTGCGTGTCAAACCCTCGGGGAGCTGGAGAGCGGAGACGGGTCCCGCACGGCCCTGGACGAGGACCGGCCCTGACCCTTCATCCCCCGACCCGTGTTTCCAGGTACTGCCGCGTGAGCGTCCCCGACGGACTCCTGAGAGACCTGCTGCCGGGCCCCGTGACCCTGGTGTTGGAGCGCTCGCAGGAGCTCAATCGGGACCTGAACCCCTGCACTCCTGTGAGTCGCATCTTGAGCTCTTGCATCCCCCCCTCCCTTGAGACCCCTGCCATCGTCCACACGCGTCCACATGCATCCACACGCGCCTGCCAGAGCCGTTTCCCCACCCCTTACCGCCTCTCCTGACCCTCCTGACCCCCTGCGCCGCTCTTGTGTCCCAGCTTGTCGGCGTCCGCATCCCGGACCACGCCTTCATCCAGGATCTGGCCCAGGTGTTCGGGGAACCACTCGCTCTCACCAGCGCCAACCTTAGCTCCCAGGCCAGTTCTCTGACCGTCGAGGTGAGTCACCCGGTCCTCCCCGCCTCCGCCAAAGCATCACCAGGCCACACACACACACACACAGTTTCCTCTGAACCAGCTGGGTTGATGGTTCACTGGGGTGCCTCGCAGGAGGCTCTATCCATTTGGTCCGACGGTGGGAAGTCTGTACGGTTGGCACGGGGTGGGGGAATCCAAATTGAACTTGGAAACGTTTCATTAAAGTGTTTGAGAGGTGACAGGGAGAATTTTTTTTTTCCTACTGTCTTTTTTTTTTAAAAGATTTTATTTATTCATGAGAGACACAGAGAGAGAGGCAGAGACACAGGCAGAGTGAGAAGCAGGCTCCATGCAGGGAGCCCCATGCAGGACTCGATCCCGGGACTCCAGGATCACGCCCTGGGCCGAAGGCAGCGCTAAACCGCTGAACCACCCAGGCTGCCCCCTACTGTCTTTTTAATAATTAAAAAAAAAAACAACATCATGGTAAGTGTAATTTTTTCCACCACCGCCCCCCCCCCCCCTTTTTGTGGTGATAGCTGTTTGAAAAAATAGTTAGGCAAGAAGTCTTGACAACAGTGCTGTAAAGAAAGTTCTGGCTCTGAAACGTTAAATCGCTTGACCCAGGGACTCCCGACCCCGTTCTCTTCCCTGGCTACCAGTCTAGTCAGAGAAAGGATCATCCTAATTCAGTCTTGAACGCATAGCTTGGGGGGGGGGGGGGAAACGAGAACACAAAGAAATGTCACCCACCACACATTTTTCTTCTTCCAGAACTTGAATGTAAAATATAGCACAGTGATGGGGCTTTCCATGCCCGGACCTAGAGAGCAGCTTCAGGGGCCTTAGAAAGTGAGAGCCCAGCATCCTATCCTGTCCTGGGCCCACAGGCTTTACCTGGGCCCCATGGTTATGCCCCAGGCAGTGGGGTGGGGGTGGGGGTGTTCTTGGCTTGTCAGCAAACAGTTGACACCTGTCCAACGCAGGAACTGGTGGTTATGATCTTTCATCCCAAATGCCCAAGCCCAGCCACCGCTGCAGGGTTTCCATGAGTGGCGGTGCTGGGGAGAGTGGGCGATGCTCTCACACAGTTAACAATTCAGTCCACGGTTTTGGGGGAGGGTATCCTTCCTGTAGCCCAAAGATTGAGTGCTGGTGCCATGCACGTGGAAGAGTCCGTCCTCCGTGTCTTCCTCTCACTACCCTTATCCAGGGTTCTTGTGAGATCTAGGATCACAGTGTCCTGGATGAAGTAACTTGCATGCAGTGACACAGAAATTTGGGTGAAAGTTCAGGGTAGAGCCTACATCTTTGGACACCCGCCCAGGACTCCGGTCACTGTACTTCTACGTCTCCGACAGGAGCCCCGTGTGGAGTTTCCTCCTGGCACAACAGAATTTTTGTTAAACTCTAGAGAGGTGTTACTTGAGGTAGTAACCTGGGAGGGCTCCAAACCTCATAGGATGCCGTGTCCTCGGTGCTCAGGCTGTGTCCTTGGCACAGCTGACCTTAACTGAATGAGGTTCCTTCCCCTGCTTAGAGGGAGATACCTCCTGATTTAGAAGGGTGCGGCTTCCGTCTTCCTACGAACACCAGGGGTAGTGTCCATGTTCTTCCTCTTCCTCTTCTCAGGAGTTCCAGGACCTCTGGCCTCAGTTATCCCTGGTCATTGACGGGGGACCCATTGGCGATGGTCAGAGCCCTGAGTATCGTCTGGGTTCAACTGTGGTTGACTTGTCCGTACCTGGCAAGTTTGGCATCATTCGTCCAGGCTGGTAAGTCTCTACTGTGGCATGGGGATAGAATTTCAGGAAGGTTGGGGCGTGGGGGGTAGAGTGGGGAGGAAAACTTAACAAAATAAAGGTTGGCACTCCTGCCTTGTCTGGAGCAGGGTGGGCAGGTTTGGAGAAGTGGTGGATGGAGAGGACTAAGTTTGCTGGTGTTTGCTGGCTTTTTGAGGATTCAAAGGATTCATCAAGGGTTTGGGGAAGAGAGTATAGTCAAGACCAGAGGATTTAGAGGTCGCTGATCGCCAGACTCTGGTGGGCTCAGGGCTTTGAGAAGTCAGATTTTAACTGCCCTCCGTTTCTTCCTCAGTGCCTTAGAAAGTACTACAGCCATCCTCCGACAGAAGTACGGGCTGCTCCCCTCACACGGATCCTGCTCGTGAACCTCAGGAAGAGGGAGGGCCGGAGGACTGGTACTGGACACTATGTGTCTGTCCACTGGGGACTGGCAAGGTCTCATTGACAGAGGCCACTGGGGCTACAATGTTACTAGTCTGACTCTTAAAAGCAACTTATCTTTCTGAACACTGTAGACCAGGCTCTCACGCCTGGTGGGGAAGGTCATATTTATTATCTGTAATTTCCTGTATCAGCCAAAAGCTAACTAGAGACTGTATTTGAGAACATTCCTAGGATGGCCTTGTTTTAATAAGTTTCTTTTTTTTTTGGAAACTTTTTGAAAGATAATTTGAGGCACAGATTCAAAGTCCAGTCAGAGCCCCCCGCTCAGGGGTGGTGGTGGCTTTTAAGGTCCAAATCCGCCAGAGCACCAGCTGGTGCTGTGTAAGAGTCTCCAGTGAACAAAGGCATATGTTTGGGTACCTGAAGCTAGAACCAGAGTAGGATAAAGACTGTTGAGCCGCAGGCCCGACACGATTTCCTCTGAACTGGAGAGGCGGCGGTAAGGCCTGGTGGAAAGAGTCATTACTTCGGACTATGGGTGGGAAGTGAGCTCAGTTATAATGGTGTGGGGGTGGGGAAGTCCAAATCAAAGAATGCTGGAAAACAAATCTACTATTCTTTCCAGCCTGTGGCTTTTTTTCTTATTTATTCATAAAATAAATTAATGAGTTATGCCTGCAACACCTTTATTTGAATCCGGTATGTAATCAGAAGCCTGTATCTCCATTCACATGTGTACCAAGTGTTAAACAGAATGATTATTGGCTATTTGAGCCTTATTTCTCCTTGATAGAAAATGTTCTGTAAATAGTTTATTTTTCTTCTTTTGAATTATTTCTCTAGGGCAGGATTACAGGGTCAAAGTGTAAGAACGTTTCTATGGCTCTTGCTACAGATTAGCCTTGGAAAGAACTGATCAAGCTGCAGTGAATGAGAATTGCTGTTCCTGGCTCTGAACTTGCCATAAGTTTAGTATTTTCCAAACCATGTATGTGTGAAATGAAGCCCCAGTGTTTCTCCATCCTGGAAGGTTCTGCAGGCCACAGTCCAGCGCCGTGCTCCTGCCCCGATCTGCCCTGTCATCGGTGGCATTCAGTGCCCATTACCTAACTGGAGCTGGGGGTCCTGTGGTAATCCGTAGGCCCCACTTCCTCCCCTCCTTCCTGGCACCCTGGTCCCACAACTAGGATTCAGGCTGGAGCCCTTAAAGTAATGCACATATTACAAGTAGCTACTTTTTTTTTTTTTTCCAAGTAGCTCCTAAATCTTGCCAAGAAGGTATCCCAGGACCTGTTTCAAGGGCCCCTGCAATGAGTATATTAGTGTATTTGTAAATAAGCACTGGTTTGTTAAGCCTCCCCTCTAAAAATCTTGCTTACGCTTCTCATTTCTTAAGCAAACTCACTCTTTGTGTGCTGCCCCTGGCCACCTCATCTCACGTGTCAGTTTGTCACAGCATTTGAGGGAGAGGAAGGCTTGAAGAGAGCAAAAGGAATGCTTACTTGAGAATACCACGTCATATTTAATTAATACAAATCACAGTAGCACTGAAAATGGCTCTACTGAGTGGCCTCATTCAGTTTAGGCAGCTAAAGGGAGGGAGGATGTCCTAGTCCTCTCCCTGGAGCTAAATGGTCATCTGGGGAAATGTGGGCTCTGGGGCACAGAGGTATTTTCTCAGAGGAACAAGAACTGAACTCCCAACACTGGGCAAAACTGCGAAGAGGAAAGACTGTGCTCAGGTACTAGCTACAAGGCCACGCCAAATAAGGAAAGCTGGATCCTGTAAGCTTCTGGAAGAAAGGAACCTTCCCAGGTCAAGTTTCTCCCTAGTGCCTAGCACATAGTAAGGTGCTCCGTTAGTATGTGTTTAATGAATGTATGAACGCTCAGGATTATTTCCTGATCATTGTGTTCAGGAGGCTACTGGGAAGGGCTCAGTTTCCCTCTTGGAAGTCTCAGATAACGGTTCCGTCACTTGGAGAAGACGGACGCCAGGGGAAGAAGGCTGACGAGGGAGCAGGGCGCGCGAGCCCAGAGCCCTGACCTCCCGAGAGCAGTGACCTGGTGACTGCTACCCAACGCCCACCTGCTGAGGTCCAAGCTCCAAGGGATTATCTTAAAGTGTTAAGGACAGGATGTGGAGTGGCCCTGGGCTGGGGCCAGTCACCTGCCAGCCTCTGGGACCCCACCTCATTTCCCATCACTGCAGAGCATCCCAGCGCCCGCTTGCCGAGAAACCAGCTCCGTTCCACACGGGCCCGGGCCTGATGGCCCACCCAGAGGTGCCCTGCCGCTGACCTGGAGACGGGCGAGTGCCTACAACCTCGGCCAAGCCCCACGCGGTGACCCCTTCCGGCGAGGCCAGGACGTTGGCTCCTCACATCAGCCATTGCTCTTTCTCTTTGATGAAGTGCTCTGCCCAGCGGCGGGTCAGCTCCAGGTACAGGCTGGGCTGGTGAGGCAGGTAGTCCAGATACAGACGCGTCGGCGTCTTCTTGGGAACGGCCTTCTCGATCTGGGTGCCCTCGTGCCATTCGTTGAACGAGGTGATGGAGACGATCTCGGGCCTCACCATCAGGGCCGCCTGCAGGGCCGTCTCATAGTACTTGCCGTTGACCCTGTTCCGAGTGTTGTGGTTGTTCCAAGGCCGGATGCTGGTGTCAATGTAGCCAGGCCCCACACTGGGGATGAACAGGAGGTTGTTGGCATCACAGAAGTTCTTCACGGCTTTCCAGTTCTGGTGGGAGGAGCCGAAGGAGAAACCGTTGGAGGCGAAGTAGGTGTACATGCCGTCAAACCCGGCAGCCAGGATGTCGTGCGTGTGGCCCTCCTCCACCAGCAGCGCGATGAAGACCCCGTCGTAGGGGGTGTTGCGGATGGAGTGGGGCCCGTTGGGTGTCAGGAGGTGGGCCCAGGCCTCCGGGGATGTCAGGTATGAGTCGTAGATATAAAAGAGTGGGAGGCTCTTACCCATGCTGTTCTTATAGCGGTAAAACGCACCGTGGGAGCCATACCTGAGGAGCGGGAGGGAGGAGAACATGAGCCGAGGCCTGGTGGGGGTGGGCGCAGCGGGCACAGCCGCAGGACGAGCCCCCAATCAGATCTTTCCCGACGCCCAAGGTGATTGTGGATCCAGCCAGTGCCCCCGTTGGATGACTCCTGCCTCTGAGCTAGAAGCTAGCGCCCACCCTCCTCTCACAGCTGCCTTCACTGGAGCGAGCCGCAGCACGCCACCTCCCCCTTCCACTGGGACGCGGCAGCCACCTAATCAGTCTCCAGGCTCCCGTTTCTGGCTCCCTATAATCCACTCTAAGGCGTGAACCGGGTCCTGAACTGGGTCCGAAGGCTCCCTACCGAGGCCTGCAAGGCCCCTCCTACTTGGTCTGGCCCAGCCCACCTCCATCCCTCCTAGCTCCCCGTCTCCCCACACCAGCTACACTCGCCTTTTGTTCTGCTGCCAAACCTGCCCCATCATGGGCCTTTGGATCGACAGCCCTCGGTCTAGAATTTAATGCCTGCCCCAGATCAGGCAGAGCTGAGCCTTCCTTCAGGTGTTAGCTCACAGGTCATCTCAGAGATGTCTAGCCCCCATTCTCAGGCGTGCTCTAACAATACCCTGCTCTACTCTTATTACTTTCTCACAGTGTGGGCCAACTATTGGATTTTTCACGTGGAACGACTGCTTCACTGCATCCACACCCTAGAACACAAATTTTTGCTAGCCCTCCCCAATCCTGAACGACAGGCTTAGGACGGTGCCCGGGCACCTGAGGGCCCTCAGATATTTTTTGAATGAACGGATGAGACCTGCGAGCACTGTCCCAGCCCCTTTCACATATATTAACCCGTGGAACTCTCACAAGACTCAGGTTAACAGGCTAGCATCACGTGACAGGTTGGAGACAGCAGACCTGGCATTCACACCCAGGTTGCCGCCTCCAAGCCTCACACTCTGTTACTATGAAGCAGCTGCTGGGGACACAGGCATTCTGCCCGGGTGTCTCTTGACGTACCCCTCGAAATCTATCCCCGCCCCCTTTTTGATCCCTATCAAAATCCAGGTCCCACAGCAGCCTTACGTGTCAATGATGTACTTGATGTTGTCATGCAGCGTGATGTCATCCCGGCCCTTGTAGGGTTGGATATGGAAGGCCACCTGCCACAACAGAGGAGGGACTGGTCAGGTGAGTCTGTGCCCAGGGGCCACAACCTATTAAGGCTCATGCTCCACTAGGGTTTTGGGGAGAAGACCTGGCAACGGTGGGCATAACAGAGATAAAAGCAGCCACTGCCTCGGGGCCAAAAAAAATGGGCAAGAAGGGGATCCCTGGGTGGCTCAGTGGTTTAGCGCCTGCCTTCAGCCCAGGGCGTGATCCTGGAGACCCGGGATCGAGTCCCACATCAGGCCCCCTGCATGGAGCCTGCTTCCTCCCTCTGTCTGTGTCTCTGCCTCTCTCTCTCTCTCTCTCTATCATGAATAAATAAATAAAATCTTAAAAAAAAAATGGGCAAGAAGCCTGGCCACTTCCCACAGGAGGGCATCTGGGAGTCCTTCTGGGATGTCCCTGGGTGGTGAATATGTTTAAGCTTAGGTGCCGGTCCCACATGATTGGCACTAGCTGTCTGAAACGATGGGAAGAAGTGTGCTGAAGCTGTGTTGATGGGCAAAGGTGCCCTGATCTGTTAAACGTGTCGGTGATGGGCTCAGGAACACCAGTGGGGCTCCTCTCTGCTGTTTCTCATCTCCACAGGAGAGGGGAATGAGTTATTTGGTTCATTTGGGGAAATTAACTGGACATGCTTAGCTTAGCTCCATCATTCCTCTTGAATGTGGCCTGTACTCTACTCCTGGAGGCCCAGCGTGGCCTCCCACTGGGGATCTGAGGCTGGAGTTCAGTTTCTGGGCCCATTTGGCCCTTGCCTGCCCTCTATCTGGACTCAGGGTCTCCAACCTAACCTCTATCACAGTGGTATTTATTCAGTCTCCCATTTCTCCTCTATTTAGTTTCCCCAATCCCCCCCCCCCAATTCAAGAAAAGAAGAGTGACAGGTGCGACTGGTTAGAAACCCACCCCCAACACCACACCAGGTGCGTATTCGCCGTACCTGGGCTAACGTGGAGAGCCAACCTTGTAGGCAGAGGAGGAGAAATCTCCAGAACGGGCCAAAGAGCAAGTATGCTGTTGGGGACTCACCTGGATGTTGTACTGATGGGCGGTGTCGAGGATGGCGGGTACCAGGTCGTCTGAGGGCTCCCCGTTATCATCAGCCATGCCGGGCGGGTACCAGGACAGGACTAGGACGCCTGAGACACAACACAGAGGCTACTTCAGAGACGCACAGTACCCCCGCAACAGAGCTGTTTCCTCACAAACCGTCTGCACCTGCAAAATGGTTTCTGAGTGAAACCTTGGGCGAGGCTCCTGCCAGGTCCCCTCCCCCCCCCCCCCCCCCCCGCCGGTCGGATCAGAGCCCCGGGTCCCGGAGCTGTCCACGCCCGCGGTGCTGAAGCGCCCCGGGGCCGGCAGGGAGCCCGAGGGGGGCCGGCAGGATGGGGCTTCCGCGTGCCTCCGCAAGAAGTAGAACAAAAGGAAACGAGTGGATGATGCCACACCCATGTGGCCGCCACAGTCCTAGCTCTAGAGAAGAGGGGCCCCGCTGAGGTCCCGCAGGGAGAAGAGCGCCAAGCACAGGTCATCCTTTGCTTCCATTCGGAAATAACCTTCGTCTCAACCGTCTGCCTCTTTGGACTGTAAAGCCGGGAGGGACAGATAGCCTCTGTGGGGCTCATCTGTGAACACCTCCCACCATTGTCCCTGCCATTCGCCCCCCCGCCGTCAGTAGCCAACCCTAGATACTTGGAAATGTGTTCTAACACCCAGCAGAATCCAGGGGCACAGTCGGAAAGGAGTGAGCCTCCCCCTCCCCTCCCGGAGCCTGCCTGCACACAGAGGCTCCCAGGGACTTCTTTTCCAGCAGAGAACTTGAAGAAAAGCTCCTGCCCCCCCCCCCATGCCAGCAGCCCGGCCGCCGAGCAGGTCCGCCGGGCAGCGGGGGCCAACTTTCCTTTCTGCAGCCAGCAAAGGCAGCAAGGGCCTGGAGCGGGGCTGCTCTGGCAGGAGCAGGGCAAGGGCCTGGAGCGGGGCTGCTCTGGCAGGAGCAGGGCAAGGGCCTGGAGCGGGGCTGCTCTGGCCGCGCGGCTGCAGGAGCAGGACGCCCAGTCCTCACCGGCCGGCCCCAAGGCCGAGAGACATGAAGACTCGCTCTTGCTCCTCCCCCTGCTGTCCCCACTCGGGACAGCTCGGGACAAACGCCTTCTTCCCCGGGCCTCGCGGAGGCCGGGCCCCCGGGGCGGGGGCGGGGGCGGGGGAAGCTGGAAGGCCGAGGAGGGGAGGGAGCAGGGAGCCGGGAGCCGGGAGCCGGGAGCCCGGCGCAGGGGTGGCGCGGGGGGCCGGGCCAGGACCCCGGGGCGGGAGGGACTCACCGATGGCGGCTTCCCGGAGCTGGGTCATGTGCTCCCGCAGCACGTCGGGGTCCCGGGAGCTGTAGGGCCCCAGCTCCGGGTAGAAGCTGGAGCCCAAGTCGTCGGGAGGGCTGTGGCGGCCGCGGGGGTAGCTGGCCGAGATCTTGGGGTCCCAGTGCGGCACCATGACGTGGTCCCAGTGCACGTAGTGGCCCTCGCGCCGCGGGCTCCCGTACCACGAGTAGTAGAAGGCGTGCAGGTCCGCGTAGACGCGCGGGCCCGGCCCGGGGGCGGGCGCGGCCTCCGCGGGGGCCGGGCCGGGGGCGCTGGCGGGCCCGGCCGTGCGGGGCGGCGGCGGCGGCGGCGGCGGCGCGGCGGGGGCCCCCTCCGGGCGCCGCTCGAAGGGCGCCAGCTCCAGGCCGGGGCCCAGCGCCGGGAGCCCGTCCGGGGCCTTGAGCGTGCGCAGGCCCATGAGGGTGCCGAAGGCGAACAGCAGCACCAGGAACAGCGCGATGCAGGCGCGGCGCCGCCGCCGGGCCATGGCGGCCCCTGCGCTCCCCGCGCCCGCCCTACCGCCCCGCGCGCCGCGCCATGGCCGCCCGCCCGGCCCCGCGCGCCGCCCCGCCCGCCCGCGTCCCAGGGAGACGGCGGCGCCGAGCGCGCAGAGCGCGGCGTGGGCGGCTCCCGGCCTCTCCCCCGCAGTGCGGGCGGGCTCGGCACACGGGGTGCGGGCGGCGCAGACCGCGCGGCGGCGGGGGGGGGGGGGGCGGGGCGGGGCGCGCGTTCCCGGGCCCGCGGCGCAGGGGCCTGGGGCGGCCGCAGGGCTCGCCGTGCACTGGCCGCCTCCGGGCCCGGGGCCGGGGCGCAGGGGCTGGGGGGGGCGGGGGGGAGGGGAGGGAATGCCCTTCCGGAGCCCAGGGGGAGTGGGGGGGCCGCAGGGGGCAGGGTGGGGACGAGCGCCAAGGTGTCCAAGGATCCCCTTACCTCCCCCCCTCCGCTGAGTTCAGTGTCACCCTCCTACTGATCCCAGGGCCCCCCTTCTCTGCACTTCTTTGCACCCTCCGTACTGATCTCGGGGACCCCCTTTGCACTTCTTTGCACCCTCTGTACTGATCTCAGGGGGCCCCCCTTATTTGCACTTCTTTGCACCCTCCATACTGATCTGGGGGGGGCCCTTCTTTGCACCCTCTGTGCTGATCTCAGGAGCCCCCCACCCGGGTCCCTGGGCCCCCTCCCACCCCACATGCCAGGCAGCCTGGGAAAACCCTGGGAATCCGCGGCCTAGAGCGTGGAAGGACGAGGGAGACCGTGACTTGCACAAAGTCACATGGACCCCGCCCAAACCACAGGGTCAGGACCTGCTCCACAGAGGCCCCTGTCACTGGCCAGACCGCTGGGTCTTGGGCCTGTTGTCCAGAGCTGTTTGTCCTCGGACAGACTCCCAGAATCACTGCGGACTGGATGAGATAGTTAACAAAAAGCACTTGATACAGGGCCTAACAAAGTTAGCACTCAGTCCACGTGCACGTTCTTTCTGGACTCCACTCCAGAGGGCAGGCCCTGGGTCCTGGTCACCCTTCTAGATTCCCAGGTGGGCTGCGACAGCCCCTCCGACACCCGGTTCCAGGGCTGTCTGCCGCATGAATGCCAGTCTCTGGTCTCTGGTCTGATATTCTATAGGCAATGCTAGATTTTTTACTCAACACTGACCAAGTTCCTACTCTGCATATGTATTATTTCATTTATTCAGAAAATAGTTTTATTTATCGTCTGCCTCCTTCAGTGGTCCCTGAGGACAGCAGTCTTGTGTCACTAACTGCTTGAACTGCAGTGTCTAAGACAGAGCTTGGCATCATTGTCGGCACCTGACTCTTCTTTCTTAAGTGAAAGAATTGTAGGAAACCCAGGAAGAGGAGGAGCAAAGTTGACAAATGTGGGTAGGTCTGGAGCCCAGGAAAGTGAGTTTGAGAGAATTCATAATAGTAAGTGTGAATTAAGTAGGATGCCTTCGCCTCAAAGTAGCAGACACCTGATTCAGACTGGCTTATGCAATATGGAAATGTATCATCCCACAATGCAGGAAATCCAATGGTAGGGCTGAGTGAGTAGATTCCCTGGTTCAACGACATCCTTAGGAACCTGAGATGTTTCTGTCTCACCGCTCTGCTGGGCCCACCATTGACTTCACCCCAAAGCTGGCTCCCCTCCTATCACAGAATGACTACCGGGGTAACGGAGCCAGCCCACTCCCTTTTCCCATCCAACAGGCAACAGTAAGACTGATTTCTCTTTCCTAGAAGTCCTAAGCAAGCTTCTCCTTAAATCTCATAAATCTAATCTGATTAAGGCCTGTTCATCCCAAACAAATTGCTGCCAAGGGGGATGGAACTACCACAACTAGATTAGATTAAATGTTTAGAGAGGATTAAATGTTGAGGGGAAGACCATGATGTCTACCATGGAATTAGATAACTCTGGAAATGAGTAAGAATGGGAAGGGGGGGGGGAAGGATGTACCTTTCAGGAACACCAGCATTTATGCATTGGGCAGGGGAAGGAAAGCATGTGAGGGAAGCTGAGAAAGAATCATGAAAGAGGAAGTAATGATGTAGTTTGTTTTGTTTTGTTTTGGAATGTTGTGTGTGTGTTGGTGGGGTCCAGAGCCAGTGGCCAAGAAAGACTGCTTGAGATGTCTTTGAAGCCAAATGGTGGTTTTATTAAAGGATGGGGACAGGACCTGTGGGCAGAAAGAGCTGCTGAGCTCCTGCCTGCCTCCCCAGGATTGTGAGGAGCAGCTGATTACATACCTTGGGGTTGGGGGGAAGTGAAGATAAGGGAAAGTCCAGAAGGACTTTCATATGCTAAGGACTCAGGATCCTGGAGGAATTCTATAATCTGTCTATCTCAAGTATTTGTCAATGGGCTGCAGGTTAGAAGGAGATTTAATTTTATCCACATTTTCTTCTGCCTTTGTTTCCCACATCAGTAGGAGAAGTGAGAGTGGACGGTAATGGTTTTAGAAAACTAGTGGATGCTTCCTGCCACCCCTCCGTCATTCTCCTATTCCTAGGAATGCCCTGCAATCTAACGGTGGCTTTCCCTAGCCATGCCTGGAGTCCCTGACACTACCACACACCCATAATGGTTTGATCCAGGGCTAGAACCCGGACCTACGAGGAACCCATGAGAGTGCCCTGTTTCCCATTGTCCCCTTCATGGACATCAACCCAAGGTCATCGATTACAATCCTTCCCTGGGATTTTTCTCTCTGGTGCTAAGGGTAGTAGATGCAATCTTTCTCTCTAAAAGTAATTAGAGAAGTTACAAGGAACAGGAGGGAGCTTAGTGGTATTGGATCTCTGGTTTCAGTTTTCCTTGAGGCCTGGTTTTGGTGTGAAACACTGAAATACTCTTCCAGTAAATGAACCGTTCATTCCAAGCAAGATGAGTTCATGGAGTAGACTTTACTGGTTGCCTATCAATGTCAAGCAGAGACTCATAAAGGGACTTGGGAACAGGGAGGCCATTTGGAAGGTAATCTAGGAAGCTAGAGCAAGGAATCGAGGAGTATGGGACAAAAAAAAAAAAAAAAAAAAAAGGAAGAAGAGCCCAACTAATGAAAGGTAACATTATGGAGGTTGCTGCTATAGCTAATGGGGCTTCGAGTCCACCTTCTAAGAAGTGTACAAATGCCTCCCAGAATTAAAAGGCTAAAAGCCAAGGCAATTCTCTCCTGGCCCCCATCATCCACTGGTTGAGTGTTTTCCTAGGGCTGTTCACTTCCTCACCCTTCTGGTCTCCTTTGTGCCAAGTAAGCTCCCCTGGTATCAGAGAAGATCCCGAGGCCAACCTACAGACAGAAGGACACATCGGATGTTTGAAGCGGGATGCTGCCAATGAGAGGTAAGTCTGAAAACTTACTACAGACTTAGCAGCTTAAGGCGGCAGGGAAGTGTACTGTCTCACAATTTCTGTAAGTCGGAAGTCCAGGCACGGTGTGACCCAGCTGTTTTTTTTGCCTAGTCCCACAAGACCAAAATCAAAGTGTTGGCAGGACTCTGCTCCTTTGTGGAGGCTTTAGGAACGGACCCACGTCCCAGATGGTTGGCGTAGAACCTCAGTTCTATGTCATTGTAGAACTGAAGCTCCCACTTCCTTGCTGGCTGTCAGGTCGGGGTCTTTCTCACCTTCCAGAGGCTGCCTGCATTTCTTAGTTTGTGGCTCCCTTCCTCCATTTTCAAAGCCATCGACGTCAGGCCCAGCCCTCACACAGTGAATCTCTCCGCCTTCCTCTTCTACTCTTAAAAGCTCATGTGCTAATTTGGCCCCCATTGGATGTGCCGGGATAATTTCTCTGTTTTAAGGCCAACTGATTAGTAACCTTAATCCCAAATGCCAAGTCCCTTCAAAGCAGGAACTATATTAATATTCGGAGGAATAGCCAAGAATTTCAGAGGCAGAAGCATCTTCAGAATTCTTACCTTGGAGACCATTGCTGGAATCAGAGTGAGCCAAGGGGTTGTGACTTGCGGCTTCCAAGTTGTCGGCTGCACCCACTCCATCAGTTACAACGTGTTCGGCTGTAAATAAGAAGGGAGGTAGTTATTTTTTTTAAGATTTTATTTATTTATTTATTTTTAAAGTTTTTTTTAAAATTTTTTAATTTTTTTATTCATAGAGACAGAGAGAGAGAGAGAGAGAGAGAGAGAGCAGAGACACAGGCAGAGGGAGAAGCAGGCTCCATGCAGGGAGCCTGACGTGGGTCCCGGGTCTCCAGGATCACGCCCTGGGCTGCAGGCGGCGCTAAACCACTGCGCCACTGGGGCTGCCCGGGAGGTAGTTAAATATGGCTAAAAGCCATGCTTCTCCAACTTTAACATCATATTTTATTTATTTATTCGTGAGAGCCAGAGAGAGAGAGAGAAAGAGAGGCAGAGACATAAGCAGAGGGAGAAGCAGGTTCCCTGCAGGGGACTAGATCCCCAGACCGGAGATCATGACCTGAGTCAAAGGCAGATACTCAACCACTGAGCCACCCAGGCATCCCTCTTATTTTTTCTTTTAGGAAAAAAAAAAAAAAAAGTGACATGCCCCAAGGATGTGGAGTTAGAATAGCACTGGAAGCCAGAAGGCAGGATTATTACCTCCAAAATTCTAAGGAAAATAACTTTGAGCCTATAACCAGTTTAACAAGCATGAAGGGAGAATAAAGACAGTTTTAGGTATCCAAGGTCTCAGTATCTTTTTTCTATGCCCCCTTTCTTAGGAAGCCACCAAAGGATATAATGAGAAGGTAAATTTAAAAAGGTAAGGAGAAATTTGGGATATGGTAAAAAAAAAAAAAAAGAAAGAAATCTAAAATAGCAGAAAAGCTTTGCGAAGCCCCAGGATAACAGCTGGGCAAGTCCAAAGAGCAGTCTGCCCCAACAGAAGCAGAAAGATACCCGGGGGCAGGTGGTGTCCAGGGAACAACTGAAATTGAGAGACATCCTGGTCCCAACTTTCCTCTTATGTGGCTGTATATTATTTTAGGTTAAAACATTAGGATGGGGGATCCCTAGGTGGCTCAGCAGTTAAATATCTGCCTTTGGCTCAGGGCATGATCCTGGAGTCCCGGGATCGAGTCCCACATCGGGCTCCCTGCATGGAACCTGCTTCTCCCTCTGCCTGTGTCTCTGCCCACCCCCCTGTGCCTCTCATGAATAAATAAATAAAATCTTTAAAAAAATAAATCACTAGGATGCATTATATTCTATAATATTTTTCACTGGTGAGCCAAATGTGAACCATGATTATACTTCCTTTCTTGTAAAATGTTTGTTTCTCCTGGAGTTAATAATTCCCCTTTTCCCTATTATTTGTTTTCTACGTCTTCCTAAACTCTCCAACACAACTATAGAAATAGAAATTCTCCAAATACCATCTTCTATGCAGTTCCTATAGGAGGATGTCTATCAATCAGTGAATAAAACAGAGGGGTCAGATGATGATAAGCACTGTAGAGAAAAGCAAGGCCGGATTGACGGAGGAGGGCCGGGGGGGAAGGTTTGTGATTTTTGTAGGTTGGTCAGGGAAGACCTCAGTGCAAGAGTGACCCAAAAAGACAGAGGAAGGAAACCATGCAGACATTTGGAGGAAGAGCGTTCCAGGCAGAGAGAGCAGCAAGCTCAAAGTCCTGGCGTAGTTCTCGGTACTGAAGATGTCACAGGGACCGATGCAGGTCAGCTTCATGCCTTCGAGGAGTTTACATATAATGCCATGGTGACCAGAGCCACTGCCGGGGTAGGTGGAGGCCTCGGGCAAGAAGAGTCACCTCCATTTGCTGCTGCCAGTTTGGTGCAATGGGATGAAATACAAGATATGAATTGGAATGCCTTCCCTCTCTCTCTCTCTCTCTCTCTCTCTCTCTCTCTCTCTCTCTCTCTCGCACACACACACACACGCACACACACACACGCACACACACCTACTTGCTTAAGTGGCCATTTTGTTCTCCTGATCATGGCTTTTGGACCAGCAACAGACATCTGGCCCAAGCTGGACAATTAGATTCCTCCCCAAGAATTCACCAAAATTAGCTGTGGGGAGGTAAGTTGAAAGGTCATGCGGGCTCAGGGACACAGCAGAAGCCAGACTAGACATGACAAGCCAGGTAGACCTCGAAAAGCCAACGTCATGGGGAGACCAGAGTTTAAGAGCAGATGCCATGAGTAGGGCTGAGATGAGCGGTCTGTCTACGAAACGGAAGATGCAGCAACTATGTTTTAAGAAGAAGAAACCGGGGACACCCGGGTGGCTCAGTGGTTGGGCAGCTGCCTTCAGGCTCAGGTCGTGATCCCAGGATCTGGGATCGAGTCCCGCATTGGGTTCCTGTGGAGAGCCTGCTTTGCCCTCTGCCTGTGTCTCTGCCTCTCTCTCTGTGTCTCTCATGAATAAATAAATAAATCTTAAAAAAAGAAGAAGAAGAAGAAGAAGAAGAAGAAGAAGAAGAAGAAGAAGAAACCAGAGGTCATTTGACTTCAGGAGAAAAGAGGAAGAGAGAGCAAACAAGCAAAAGACTTTTTCTTTCTTTCTTTCTTTCTTTCTTTCTTTCTTTCTTTCTTTCTTTCTTTCTTTCTTTCTTCTTTCTCTCTATCTCTCTCTCTCTCTCTCTCTCTCTTTCTCTTTCTCTCTCTCTTTAGGATAAATCAGTTGCCTTGATAGACATTTCCATCCACCTGCTAAGTCCTTTCTCCTTCACTTGAGGGGGTTTAAATATTTCTGTCTGTGGCAGATAGGCCCTGGCATGGTCCCTATGATTCCTGTTCCCTGGTGTGTGTCTCATTCTGAAATCCTCCTCCCGCAACCCCAGAGTATGGGTAGGACCTGTGAGTTGCTTCTAACCAGTAGAAAATAGCAAAAGTAAGGAATCCTGTAGATGTAATTAAGGTCCCAGATTAGTTGAGTCTGAGTTAATTAAAAGGGAGGTTATTCTGACTTAATCATGAAAAAGACTCTTCAGAGAAGGACTGGGTACTCCTGAGGTGACAGGTTCTTGTAGGCTTGATGAAGTAAGCAGCCACTTCGGGAAGCTCGTATGGCAAGGAACTGTGGGCAGCCTTCAGCCAACAGCCAGCAAAAAGCCAGCCTCGTCAGTCCTACAGCCATAAGGAAATACGTTCTGCCCACAAACTGAATGAGCTTGGAAGCAAATTCTTCCCTAGTCGAGCCTTTGATGAGAATGCCGCCTCGCCAACACCTTCATTGCAGGCTGGGAGACCCCGAGCAAAGGACCCAGTTGTGCCCAGAACTGACCCATGGAAAATGTGAGGTTATCATTATGTGCATTCTTTTAAGCTGCCAAGCTTGTGGTAATTTGTTAGTAGACCGTAGAAAAGCAACACACTGTCCTTCCAGCCAACGTTGTCTAAACAAATAGGCTTGAAAATTTTAACAGGATGCCTAGGTTCTAGTCTAAGCCTTGCAGTGGTTTTCTTGGACCCAAGCCAATGTTTTTCTCTCTCTAGGCCCCAGATCCCTCCTCTGTATTATGGGCAGGTGGGCTGGCGGAGTTCTGATGTCCTTGCAGTTGCGATGTTTTGGATGTTGCCCCTGACCGCTGTCCTATTGTGGAGTGATGTATGTTGACTCCACTTCTCTTCTCATAAGGCTCCAAGACAAAGTGACTGCCCTCATCTGAAGGTGTAAATCCTAACTCATTGTTTGGTCTTCCAGTTTTGCCACAGTCCTTTTGTGGAACCACGCGGCGGCCCACTACTGGCCTTATTAGCATAAATGTTTGGGGGTAAGGAGTGAGGAAGGGCCTGTATTTGAATCGTTGTCTATGGTCTATAGTTGAAACCACGCTATCTGAAAAGATACAGCCGTTTCTTTTAACCCTGGATCGCCATAGGACCTCTTCAAGGAGTGTAGAGTAAGCTAAGGAAGCTTCTCTGCAGGACAGTAGGGAAAGGAGAGCAAAGGAGAGAGAGACAGAAACAGACACAGGAAGAGAAATATGGATAGGTTGCTATTTTGTTGTTTTTTTTGTTGTTTTAAAAATTTTTTTAAGTTTTAAAATTATTATTTATTTATTTATTTATTTATTTATTTATTTATTTATTTGACACAGAGAGAGACAGACAGATAGATGGACAGCATAAAAAGGGAGACTGGTAGGCAGAGGCAGAGGCAGAGGGAGAAACAGGCTCCCCCTGGAGCAGGAAGCCCAATGTGGAGCTCGATCTCAGGACCTTGAGCCGAAATCCAGAGATGGCCACTTTAACTCACTGAGCCACCCAGGTGCCCCACAATTTCATTTTTTTTAAGATTTTATTTATTCATTCATGAGAGACACACACACGAAGAGAAGCAGAGACAGAGGCAGAGGGAGAAGCAGGCTCCATGCAGGGAGCCCAACATGGGATTCGATCCCAGGTCTCCAAGATCAGGCCCTGGGCCAAAGGTGGTGCTAAACTGCTGAGCCATCCGGGCTGCCCTCATTTTTTTAAAATAATCTTTACACCCAACATGGGGCTTGAACTCACAACCGCAAGATCAAGGGTCACACAGTCTACTGACTAAGCGAGCCAGGTGCCCCAGATAAATGCTATTTTGAAGATAAAACAACTGAGAGATTACTGGAAAGGTAAAAAAAAAGATTTTTTTTACGTGATTTCCAAGTAATGTCATATATCAATAAAGGACATACAGTTGACTCTTGTACAACATGGTTTGAACTGCACGGGCCTATTTATACACAGATTTTTTTTTTCAATAAGTATACTGGAAGACTTTTTGAAGATTTGTGCCCGTTTGAAAAAAACTCACAAACTGTATAGCTTAGATATATCAAGAAAAATTAAAAGTTGGGTATGTCATGTGTGCATAAAATATATGTAGATGTGCGCAGCCCAGGTGGCTCAGAGGTTTAGCGCCGCCTGCAGCCCAGGGCGTGATCCTGGAGACCTGGGATCAAGTCCCACGTCGGGCTCTCCGCATGGTCCCTGCTTCTCCCTCCGCCTGTGTCTCTGCCTCTCTCTCTCTCTCTGAATAAATAAAAAAAAGTTAAAAAATATATGTAGATATTAGTGTATGTTTTCATTTAATACCATAAGATATCCACACACCTATTACAAAACTTTAAACTTGGGGTGCCTGGATGGCTCAGTTGGATGACTGACTCTTGGTTTCAGCTCGGGTCATGATCTCAGGGTCGAGTCCGCTTGAGATTTTTTTTTTTAAGATTTATTTATTTATTTATTTATTTATTTATTTATTTATTTATTTATTATAAACATAGAGAGAAAGAGAGGCAGAGATACAGGAGGAGGGAGAAGCAGGCTCCATGCTGGGAGCCTGACACAGGACTCGATCCCGGGACTCCAGGATCGTGCCCTGGGCCAAAGGCAGGCGCCAAACCACTGAGCCACTCAGGGATCCCCTGCTTGAGATTTTTTAAAAAATATTTATTTATTTACTTTACAGAAAGAGAGAGAAAATGTGTGTGTGTGCACGCAAGTGGGGGAAGGGGCCGAGGGAGAGAATCTCAAGCAGACTCCCCACTGAGCATGGAGCCCATCATGGGGCTTGATCCCAGGGCCCTGAGATCAGGACCAGAGCCAAAATGCAGCGTCGGCCCCTTACTGGACTAAGCCACCCAGGTGCCCCGTCTGCTTGAGATGGTTTCCACAACCCTCACACACCCCGGCTCCTTCCTCCATTCGTACCCTCAGTCTCTCTCTCTCAAATAAGTAAATAAAAATCTTTTTTAAAAGCTCAAACTTATCAAAACTCACTCACACAAACACTTCCAGACCATATGTGACACCAGAAAAATGTAAACAAAGGTAAAGATGCAGTAAAAATCATATAACTGCATAAAATTAACCATAGTGCACACTGTACTACCACAATGATTTTGTAGCTACCCCCTGTTGCCATTGCAGTGAGTTCGACTGTTGCTAGTATTTGGTTAAAACAGCTTGTGATCAGAGAATAAACTGGTGGTTGCCAGGGGGGCAGGAGGTGTGGGGAGTGGGAGATGGAGGCTTCCAGTCAATGAATGAATAAGTCAGGGGGGTGAAAGGTTACAGCATAGGGAACAGAGTCAGCGGTGTTGTAATCACCTTGTATGATGAAGGATATGCCGTCGAATTGCTATGTTGGGGCAGCCCGGGGGGTTCAGTGGTTTAGCGCCTGCCTTCAGCCCAGGGCCTGATCCTGGAGACCCGGGATCGAATCCTGCATCGGGCTCCCTGAGTGGAGCCTGCTTCTCCCTCTGCCTGTGCCTCTGCTTCTCTCTCTCTCTATGTCTCTCATGAATAAATAAATTAAATTAAAAAAAAAGAATTGCTATGTTGCACACCTGAAACGAATGTAACACTGTGTCCCAACTATACTTCGATTTTTAAAAAGCAACATGTGATTGATGCCAATCATCTCTGAGGGAGAAGTTGGTCTCCCCAGTAGATTGGGTATCGCAGTAAAAAGTGATCTCTCGGGGTTCTTGTGTATTTTTTGTGTTCAGTGCAATACTGTCAACTTTGAATATCACCAGGGGACCCATATAAAATGCCACTAGTGATGCTGGAAGTGCTTCCCAGAAGCAAAGGTATGACATTACAAGAAAAAGTCGAATTGCTTGATGTGTACCATAGATTGAGGTCTGCAGCTACAGTTGCCCTCCGTTTCAGGATAAATGAATCCACTGTAAGTACTACTGGGGAAAAAAATGAGAGAGAGAAAGAAAAGGAAATTTGTGAAGCAGCTGCTGCAGCTGTGCCAGCAAGCACAAAAGCCTTGGATTTTTTTGCAAAGTACCTTTAAAAAAAAGATTTTATTTATTTATTCATGAGAGACACACACACACACACACACACGGGGGGGGGAGAGAGAGAGAGAGAGGCAGAGACACAGGCAGAGGGAGAAGCAGGCTCCATGCAGGGAGCCCGACGTGGTACTCGATCCCGGGTCTCCAGGATCACGTCCTGGGCTGAAGGCAGGTGCTAAACCACTGAGCCACCTGGGCTGCAACCCCCCCTTTTTTATTTTTATTATTCCCCCCCCTTTTTAAAATCTCACATTGAAAATGCAGCTTTTGTGTGGGTGCGGGATTGCTATAACAAAGTTATACCTACAGACTCTAATATGATTTGAGAAAAAGTGAAGTCATTATATGACAACTTAAAGCAAAAGGGAGGAGAAGGATCTTAAGTTGGAGAATTTAATGCCAGTAAAGGATGGTTTGATAATTTTAGGAAGAGGTTTGGCTTTAAAAATGTTAAGATCAAAGGAGGAACAGCTTCTGCCAACCAAGAGGCAGGCAGGCAAGATCCCAGATGCCATTAGGAAAACCATTGAGAAGAAAAGATACCTGTCTGAGCAGGTTTTTAATGTAGATGAAAGTGTCCTATTCTGGGGGGATAAAAATTCCACGAAGTACATTTATTAGTAAGAAAGAGAAGCAAGCACCAGGATTTAAGGCCGAAAGGGAGAGGCCAACTCTACTGTTTTGTGCAAATGCAGTCAGGTTTGTGATCAGGACTGCCCTCCTGTGTAAAGCTGCTAACCCGAAACCTTGAAGGAAAAAGATAAATGCGAGTTGCTAGTCTTCGTTGTACAATAAGAAAGTCTGGACAATGAGGACACTTTTCCTGGAACGCTTTCATTGCTGCATTGTCTCTAAAGTCAGGAAATGTCTTGCCAGCAGGGACTGCCTTTTTTTTTTAATTTTTTTATTTATTTATGATAGTCACACAGAGAGAGAGAGAGGGGCAGAGACACAGGCAGAGGGAGAAGCAGGCTCCACGCACCAGGAACCCGACGTGGGATTCGATCCCGGGTCTCCAGGATCGCACCCCGGGCCAAAGGCAGGCAAACCGCTGCGCCACCCAGGGATCCCAGGGACTGCCTTTTTAAAAGTTCTTTTGATATTGGACAATGCCCCCGGCCACCCAGAACCTCGTGAGTTCCACGCCAAAGGTGTCCCAGGGGTACGCTTGCCCCCAAACACAACGTCTCTACTTGAGCCTCTGGATCAGGGGGTCATAAGGACCTTTAAGGCTCATAGCCCATGGTACCCTACAGAAGGGATCGTCAATGCCGTATGGAAGAGAATCCCAATGAAGAGAAGGTCGCAAAAGTCTGGAAGGATTGCACCACTAACTATCTCATCACTGTTATTGAAAGGCCATAAAAGCTGTCAATAAACAATAAATTCCTGCTGGAGAAAACTGTGTCCAGATGTTATGCATAATAACTTCACAGGATTTATGAGCGAGCCAGTCAAGGAAATCATGAAAAAGATTGTGACCACTTGGGGGGGAGCACTTGATGGGATGAGCACTGGGTGATATGCTATATGTTGGCAAATTGAACTCCAATAAAAAAAAATAAAAATAAAAGATTGTGACTATGGCAAAAAAAAATAATAAGGTGAGGGGTAAAAGGTTTAAAGATATGGACCTCGGAGAAATTCAAGAGCTAATAGACGCCACACCAGAAGAGGTGACGGACGATGACTTGGTGCCACGAATGCTCCTGAGCTCGCGCCGGACAGTGAGGAAGACCCAGAGGAAGCAGTGAGGAAGCCGTGCCAGGAAAACAGGTGGACATCAGACAGTCTGGCAGAAAAGTTTGATTACTCGAGATCGCTCAGAAGCGATCTTCCGGGATGTGGATCCTTCTATGGCCTAGGCGCTGACACTAAAGCAAATGGTGGGAGGAGGATTGGAGGATAGAAACGCTTTTGGAGAAATGAAAAGGCAAAAGGGTTAGACAGAAATTACTCCGTATTCCTGCGAAGTTAAACCGGGTGCACCTGCCTCTCCTGTCTCCCCTCCATCTCTGCCACCTCTGAGATGGCCAGGCCCACCCCTCCTCTTCCTCTTCCTCCTGAGCCCACTCGACATAAAGACAATGAGGATGAAGACCTTTATGCTGATCCCCTTCCACTTAATGAATAACAAATAATCATCATGCTATATGGTTAATAAGCTTACCTGTTGTGTGTGTGTGTGTGTGTGTGTGTGTGTGCCTCCGTGTGAACATCTACTAACTGTATGACAGGAGAGAACCTTTTCTCTCCCTCTTGTCATAGACTTTTTGGGATGAAATCATGTGTTGGATTTTGTGTCATTATCGCCATCATCGCCTACGTATTTGTCAAGTCAAACCCTTTGTGCAAGACTTGTGTGGGAGCCGATGGCCCATCCTTATGCAGGCATATGGCCTGTGATGTTTAATATCAATTAATAATGTGTTAGTTTTCTTCACTGTTTTGGTTTTTTTAAGATTTTATTTATTTATTCATGATAGACATAGAGAGAGAGGCAGAGGCACAGGCAGAGGGAGAAGCAGGCTCCGTGCAGGGAGCCCGACGTGGGACTCGATCCCAGGACTCCAGGATCACGCCCTGGGCCGAAGGCAGATGCTCAACTGCTGAGCCACCCAGGCGTCCCACCTCACTGTTTTATAACTTTGCTTTCAAACAAGTAGAGTACCATACACTATGTCTCTCTCTCTCTCTCTCTCTCTCTCTCTCTCTCTCTCTCTCTTAATTGGAGAAACTGCATATCAGCTTATCACCATAGGTAAGTGGGTTTTAAAAAAATGTAACAATATGTCCAATACTGTATTATGAATATGACTGTGATGCTGTGTAACATAAACATTTTATAACGATTCATTCGTTGGTGTATAGGCCTCGCTACCATGAAGCAATCATATTGATGACACCAGGCTACCGTAAAACAATCGTCTTGCTACTTCTCATTCATGGATCACTATACCTATAAATAAATATGAATGTCTTTTTCAAGGTATCTTTTCATTTTTGATGCCTAATGTTAGTAAAACATACCACATGTACAGTGTTTTGTACCGTGTGATAGGATATTGGTGTAGATACTGACGGATGAGTCATCTTGTAAACAGACATAAACTTAAGTATTGATAAATACGGTACAGTTCTATAAATGTATTTTCTCTTCCTTATGATTTTCTCTTTTTTAAAAAAATATTTTAATTATTTATTCATGAGAGACACAGAGAGGGAGAGAGAGGCAGAGACACAGGCAGAGGGAGAAGCAGGCTCCCTGCGGGGAGCCCCATGTGGGACTTGATCCTGGGACCTTGGGATCACACTCTGGGCTGAAGGCTTAACCACTGAGCCACCAAGGCATCCCCTGGGCATGGAGTCTTCTTCAGGTTTTTCTCCTTCTCCCTTTGCCCCTTCACCCTTCTCTAAAATAAATAATCTTTGAAAAAAAAACCCAGTTTGTGTTATTGTAAGTCTTCTGGTTAATAGTAGGCTATTAGTTAAGTTTTTGGTCAAAAGTTATATACAGATTTCGACAGTACAGGGAGTTTGGCACCCCTCACACTGGCATGTTCAAGGGTCAGCTGTATTGTCCTCTAAGGATCTGGGCAATTCCCATAACAAAGAGTGTCCACAAACATTCCATGTGTTCCCCTATATTTCCCATTCTCCTTGAAATAAGAATAGAGCCATGTGAATGGGCCTAGCTGATGATGTTTGAGCTGGAGTGACTTGTGTTACTTCTGGGCTGAGATACTTAAGAATTTTGTGTGTCCCATACACCTCCCTCTTCCCCCATCACAGGGTCAATATGTTAAAGCCTCTGTCTGTTTCTTCCCCCTGAGGACTGTGAATGGAGCACAGTCCCTACTAAGTCACACTGAACATGTAATGAAAGCTAAAAATAAACTTGTCGAATTAGAGGTCATTGAAATTTGGGGGAATTTATCTGTTGCAGCAGCCAGCAGTTAATTACATCAAGCAATTTTTTAACTTTATTTTTATTTATTTACCTTTAATTTAAACTTTAGGTAGATAGCATACAGTGCAATATTGGTTTCTGGAGTAGAATTCGGTGATTCCTCACTTATATACAATACCCAGCGTTCATCACAAGTGCCCTCCGGGGGTGCATAGGTGACTCAGTTGGTTAAGCGTCTGCCTTCGGCTCAGGTCATGATCCTGGAGACCAAGATCGAGCCCTTCTCAGGCTCCCCGCCCAGCAGGGAGTCTGCTTCTTCCTCTCCTTCTCCTTATGTTCTCTCTCTCTTTCTCTCTCAAACAAACAAATCAAAACAAAAAACAAGTGCCCTCCTTAATACCCATCACCCATCTAGCCCATCCCCCCGTCTCCCTCCATCAACCCTTGTTTTGTTCTCTATCAGTAAGAGTCTCTCTCTCTTTTTTAAAAAGATTTTATTTAATTATTCATGAGAGACCCAGAGAGAGAGGCAGAGACAGAGGCAGAGGGAGAAGCAGACTCCATGCAGGGAGCCCGACGTGGGACTTGATCTCCAGACCCCAGGATCATGACTTGGGCCAAAGGCAGATGCTCAACCACTGAGCCATCCAGGCGTCCCTAGTAAAGAGTCTCTTAAGGCTTGTTTCTTTCTCTCCTTTTTTTCTCCCTCCCCTTCCCAAATATTCATCTGTTTTCTTTCTTAAATTCCACATATGAGTGTGTATCATATGGTATTTGTCTTTCTCTGATTGGCATATTTACTCAGCATAATACACTCTACCTCCACCCATGTTGTTGCAAATGGCAAGATTTTATTCTTTTTGATGGCTGAGTAGTAGTCCATTGTGTGTGTGTGTGTACCCATCTTTACCCACTCATCAGTTGATGGACGTTTGGGCTATTGTTGACAATGCCAAGGGATATCCTTATGCTATGTTCATATCACTGAGTACACTCTGTCTTCCACATTCATTCTTTTTTTAAAGATATTAATTTATCTGAGAGACAGTGAGAGAGAGCAGGGGGAGGGGCAAAGGGAGGGGGAACCTGACACAGCATTTGATCTCAGGACTCCAGATCATGACCTGAGTCGAAGGCAGGTGCTTAACTGAATGAGCCACTCAGGCGCCCCTCCATGTTCATTCTTTTGCCCAAATTCTCTTTTCTTGGATTTCCAGGAATCTTAGTTTTTACACTGTAGATGTGCAGGTGTGGTTTTATATACTTTAAGGCTATGCTACTAGGTGTATACAAATTTAGAATTGTTATATCTTCCTATTTCATTGACATTTTATTCATTACACAGCATCTCGTAATCCTTCTTGCCTTAAAATTTAACTGGTATAATATTAGTTTTGCTTCACTGTCTTTTAGTTACTGTCTGGATAGCATCTTTTACAACCATTTTATTCACTATGTCCAAATCCTTTTTTAAAAATTTTAAAAAGATTTTATTTATTTATTTGTGAGAGACACATTGAGAGAGAGAGAGAGAGAGAAAGAGAAAGAGAAAGGCAGAGACACAGGCAGAAGGAGAAGCAGGCTCCATGCAAGGAACCTGATGTGGGACTCAATCCCGAGACCCCAGGATCACGCCCTGGGCCAAAGGCAGCGCTAAACTGCTGAGCCACCCAGGTTGCCCTATCCAAATCCTTATGTATAAGACTTTTCTTTTTAGAGTGGGAGAGACGGGGGTATGTAGAGGCAGAGGGAGCAGGAGAGGGAGAGAATCTTAACCCCCACAAGGGGCCCGAAATGAGGCTCAATCTCATGACCCTAAGACAAAATCAAGAATCCAATGCCCAATGGACTGAGCTACCCAGGCGCCCCTATGTATATATTTATTTTTAAAGCATTAAAGAGTTGTTTTCTAAAAACCAAGCTGACAATTTTTGTTTTCTACTAAGGGTATTTCACTTATATTTAATATCTATTCATACATTTGAGTGTCAAGATATCATAGTATTTGTTTTCTACTTCTGCCACATGTTCTATGTCCCTTTTTCCTCTCATCTTTTAAACCTTTTTTTTTTGGATTGGTTTTATTATTTCATTATTTTCCTACATTAATTTGTTAGTTATATATATATATATATATATATATATATATATATATATATATATTACTATCTTTCCATGATTACCATGGTGATTACAGCATGCATTCTTGATTTGTTAAAGTTGAATATAAATTAATTCTTTTGCCCTTTCTTGGACAATACAAGGATATTAAAATACTTTAACTCTACTCACCTGCTCCCACAGTGTGTCCTATTTCTGTGGTGTGGTTTAATTTTACATATGCTTAAAATTCTACAAGATGTTATTGCTTTATACAGTCATCATTCATTTACTTTTACCCATATGTTTATCCTTTCTGTTGCTCTTTATTTCTTCCTGCATATTCATGCTTCCTTTTAGTTTATTTTCATTCCGCTTGGAAAAGTCCCTTTAGTATTTCTTTTAGTGTGGCTCTATGGAGGAAAAATTTTCTCAGGTTTTGATTGTTTGAAAACATGCATTTTTCTTTTGTTTTTGAAGGATATTTTCACTGGGTATACAATTTTAGATTAACTATATTTTCTTTCAGACTTTAAAGATGCTATTCCATCATTTTCTTGACTTTATCATTTATGTTGGGGAGTTAGTTGTTAGTTTTGATTTTCTTCCTTTGAAGGTAATGTCTATTTTTCTCACTCTAATTGCTTTTAGGTTTTATTTTGCTTTTGGCTTTCAGTAATTTTATTATGAGGTGTGTAGGTGTTGTTTTCTTTGAATTAATTCTGCTTGGGATTGATGACGCATCTTGAGTATATGTCTTGATGTCTTTCATTGGTTTTAGAAATTTTTCAACTACCTTCTTATCAAATATTGCTTCTTTCCCATTCTCTCTCTTCTCTCTTTCTAATTCCATACATTTAGGCTTATTCACCATGTCCCATATGTCTCTTACTCTCTTATCTATATTTTCTATTCTTTTCTCTCTCTACACACTTCAATATGGATATTATATACTGACCTATCTCCCAGTTTATTAATCCTAGAATTAGTTGTGTCTAATCCTATGTTAGATTATCCACCTATTGTGTTACATACAGTTATTGTATTTTTTTGTTCTAGGATTTCAATTCCATTCCTATTTAGAATATACTAAGTTTGGTGATTAGCTTATACTCTACCACAAAATCCCAAAGCTAAACGTTGTTGTTGTATGCAGATCATCCCCATTCAGTTAATTCAATTCAGTTAATAGTGTAAATAAAACTAAATAAAGTATCATTTTTTGTTTAAGCCAGTTTTGGTTAGATTTCCAATTACATACAACTGAAAAAAATTTTTTAAAATCTTATTTATTTGTTCATGAGAGACACAGAGAGAGGGGGCAGAGACATAGGCAGAGGAAGAATCAAGGTCCCCACAGGGAGCCTGATGCAGGACTCTATCCCAGGACCTGAGGGTCACCACCTGAGCTGAAGGCAGATGCTCAACCACTGAGCCATGCAGGGGTCCCACAACTGAAAACTCTTAACAAAGTGTTGAGATCTCTCTCTTCATTATGTCAAGATGGCTGCAGCACCTTCAGATGTGGACATGACATACAGAAAAGAAGCAGAATATTGCCTTTTATGCAGTTCTTTTTATTAGGAGAGAAAATCTTTTCTAGAATCCCTAATTCAGAAGGCCAGGGTTGTATCATATACTCATGCTTAAGCTAACCCTGACACATGAAATTGGATGACGATGATTAACCAATAACGATCTTTATTCATCCCTGAACTTGGGGAGAGGGCCATCTTCTCTGAGCAAAGGACTACAGTGGATGTACATCCAAACAAAATTGGGGGTTTCTCAGGAATGAAAAATATGAAAAGGAAAAGGTATTGGGAAATCAAAAGTGTTTACCTCACAAAGATATACTCATCTTCTGTAAAAGTGTGTGTGTGTGCCCATAGAAAATATCAGGAAGGGTACATATCAACCTGTTAACAGGTTTAAAATGTGAAATGGGATTATATGAGGGTGATATACCTTTATTTTTAGGTATCTTTATGGATATCTTTACTTTTTACTTATAACATTTTTATTCGTTTATATTACTCTGGTCATTTAAATTTAAAAGGGCTCGGGATCCCTGGGTGGCGCAGCGGTTTGGCGCCTGCCTTTGGCCCAGGGCGCGATCCTGGAGACCCAGGATCGAATCCCACGTTGGGCTCCCGGTGCATGGAGCCTGCTTCTCCCTCTGCCTGTGTCTCTGCCTCTCTCTCTCTCTCTCTCTGTGACTATCATAAATAAAATAAAAAAAAATAAAAAAAAATAAATAAATTTAAAAGGGCTGTTTCAATCTTAAAATGAGCTCCTCAGAAATGAAATCAGGATTTTTTAAAAAGTCAGAGAAGCATATGTTGATAGATCCCATTCCAAGCCCTGGCCCTTAGTACAGTTACTGAGGTGCCACTGGCAGGTTTGTCCCCACTGGGAATTTGGAGGCACAAGGCTACCAGAGCCTGATGTCATCAAATATTTAAACCATCCAACTGCCTCCCCTTACACTCTCAAAGCAGCCTTTACATCATAAATTGGCTTCCTGTGCACATTTTCCTACAAGGGAAGAATTTGCTGGACATGGCAATGTGAGAATTCTGGCTCCCTTGGCAGTTCCATTTCTCATTGTGTATTAATTCATCGGTTCTTTGGCTCAGATAAGCAGGATTGGAGCTGAGTTTGTACAATCTACTTTCCAACCCTCCAACACATAGGTTCTTTCTTAGTGCTGTTAAAGTCAAGTTTATGATCCTAGACCATGATTAATTCACTAAGGTAAGTGTCACCTCCAAGGCCACTTGGCAGCTGGCCAAAGAGCCTGCCCTGGTGACACTCCTGTCTCTTCAAACACATTGCTTTCAGGCTCTTGTGCTTTCTAGCCACATTCATCTCAACAGACTGTCTCCTTCTTTATCCCTCATTATGTCTTTTCCTCTATGACTGTCTCCCTAATTCTCTCCTCTCTCTCTCTCTCTCCTCCTATTTCACCACCTAACCTTCTTTTATCCTTTCCTTTTTTTTCTTTCTGTTTTTCACCTTAATTAGCCATGAAGTTGAATAATAAAATATACCAGAACTATGTGCCAAGTGCCATGTGCTGGGCTGTACGTACATATAAATTATATTCTGACCTCACAACTCTGAAATGTTTTCATTCTTATTTCACAGAGGAGAAAGCAGAGGATCATAAAATCTAAATATTGCATTTGATAATGAAACGTTTTTGCTGCTTACTTTTCAAAGTCAATAAATTAAATGTTTTATATTTCCTTTATCTTAGAAAAATACAATTCAAGCGTTTGTATATGAGCTTCATTTTTGCCTGTGAGTTTATTATCCTGGAAAATAATTGACCTTGGGTGTGTTTATTTTTTCTTGAGCTGGGGAGTAGCAGGTAGAATGGAAGAGGAAAGAGACAAATTGGAAATATCACTTTGAGCAGTCGGGCTCACCTGTGCTCTTTGCTTCCTTCTTGTTCTCTTTGCTGAGGATGGGGTTTGGTCCTGATTTGTCTGAAGCAATCCTAGTCTTCTACATGGAGGAGATCACCTTCTCTGTGCAGTCAGGTCAAATGTACTTTCTGGATCTGTGCAAAAGGAAGAGATCAAAATTTCAGCCCCTAAATTTGTAATCTTCAGTAACTTGGAGATAGAGGTTGCAGTGAAGTTGGACCTGCTCCCTGGAAGACCACTTCTAATTATTTGGACATTGAATTAAGCTGCTCAGCTCCATGTTCTCCCCATCATTCTGCAGATAGTGAGGTAGAAATAGAGAGAAGGATCCTTTCTAAACTACCTCATATGGGGTTTGGGAGGAGCAGAAGAGAAAACAGGAGTTTCCAGATGGGTTCCCAGCTGCTCCATTCCTACTCCATGGAGTAAGCTGCTTGTCTTCTGGAAGGTCAAATCGCTGGATCTAGGTTATAGGCTGGAGGAACAGGCAGCGAGTCCTGGGCTGAGAATTGGATCCAGAGAGTGGAGAGGTCCCAGGTCCGGTTGAAAATGGAGGGTCCAGGCTTTGACAGGTTCAGCAGCATGGACAACAAGTTTTAAAAGACCGAAGCAGGCCTGTGGGGTTCACAGCTCAGCACCAAGCCAGAAATCTACCCTCACCCCACTCCGGTGCTGGTTTTTCCTGGAAAAGATTGAACCTGGCCATTGGTTGACTGGTCCTCAGCACTTAAAGTTCATAGGAAACCATGGCTGAGTTTCCTTCTGAAGCCCTTTTGAATATGTTCACTTAGATGTCTATTCCTCAGTCACTTGGTGGAGTGGAGTCCCCCTTGGAGTAGCTCTTAAGGTCTTGCTGGTTTGCATACATCCTCATACACTGAGGCTTCTCTGTTCTGTATATATATATATATATATATATATATATATATATATATATGAATCCTTCAGAGGAAGAAAGAAAAGGATTGTTCCAATTTCCCCCCTCTTCTTTCCAATTCTTCTTTTCCCCATTGCTAGGTTCTCTATCTGGCAATTTCCCCAAGGCCCAAGGAGCTTGCACGAATGTGTAGTGGGAGAGGGTGGAATCGGACTCCTGACAGCCTGGGGCTTGTTGGTGCGTCCTCTCTCGGGCTTTCCCCAGATAGTTTCCCCCATCTGCTTGCCTCCCGAATGATCCTTTCGAGGTTCAGAGGGAGTCTGCATTTTGTGTCACCACACAGGTCGAAACCTCTGGATTGAAGTCCCTGGAGCTCAGGTGAGAAGCCATGACTGGTGCCTGAAGGCTGCATAGGAGGTGGGACCCGGTTTTGAAGAGAAGGGTAGGGTAGTGGAGTGAGAACTCATTTTGAAATGAAAGGAGTCCTGGATCTCTAAGCAGCTTCTAAAAATACCAACTCCCAACGCTGGGGGTGGGGGTGGGGGAGGGGAAAACCAAGCGTGAGAAGAATGAAGATGGAACGAGGTGCGGATATAGGAGCCCTTCTTCAGGTAGATCTGATTTCAAAGGCCCCGCCTGCATCGAAGAACCTGCGAGAGGCCACAGCTCCTTATGCTTCCTCAGTGGGCTTCAGTCTCCTGCGGTGTCGGAGCCCCAGCGTCCCCCTGGTGACCTTTCTTTCTACGGCAAAGGAGGCCAACTCCTCCCAGCCACTCCTCCTATTGCTGCTGTCCAGCAAGTATGTCTGTGAGCGAGCAAGTGTGCGTGTACACATCCTAGACGCTCGTGCGCGCGCGCGCGCGCGCCACTCACACACACACACAAATGACACATGAAAGCGGCTTGTAAGTGACCAGCATTCTACGATGCCACGAATTTTCATTATTCTTGGTGCCCAAGGAGGTCCGGACTGTGGCAGACACAGATTCGCCCAATATTTTCATGCATACTTTTTTAAAGATTTTATTTATTTATTCATGAGAGACACAGAGAGGCAGAGACACAGGCAGAGGGAGAAGCAGGCTCCATGCAGGGAGCCCGACGTGAGACTTGATCCTTGGACTCCAGGATCACGCCCTGGGCTGAAGGCGGGCGCTACACCCCGAGCCACCCAGGCTGCCCTCGCCCAGTATTTTTCAGCACAGAGCATGGCACTAGGGAGCGTTGGTTCGAAGGGTAAGGAGCACAAAGCTACAAAACGCACAGTCAAGCCACGCAGGTCATGGAGACACAGGACTCACTCGTTTTCAAAGGTTCTCCAGCTACTTTCGCTGCCAAAAGCAGAGGGGTCGGGTCCCCCAAGGAAGGATCTGAAAAGCTACAGGGTGGGTGGAGCCTTCTCTGCTCGAGTTCAGCCCAGATGGTGGCGCTCAATAGCCGCCTCCCTGGTCCTGGAGGGCTTCAGCCCATCCCACCACCAACGCCTTAAACCCTCAGCTTGCACGTAAATGACCTTCACGAGATAGAGGTCGTGCTCCTCGTTTCCTTGCAGCTTCTCCAGCGCTGGCTTCTCCGCCTCCGTCGCGGGCGCCTGGGCGTCCGGGCCGCTGAGCTCCTCACCAGTCCCCCGGGATAGGCGGAGAGGGGTGATCAAAAGCGGGGGGCGGGGGGACTCCAGGCTCTGGGCAGACTGGGGAGGAGGTAGTCGGTCCGAGCGCTGCCTGCATCCTGGCAGCAAGAGCAAGAACCTAGGGAGCCAATCGTTCACGCCACGTCTACCAGCAAGCGCATCCTGGCGTCCACATGGTTTCCCAACCGCCCAGGCGCAGCTGGCAGGGTGGGATTCCGTCTCCCACTTTGCTCCTCTTTCCCGCGTAGCTCCCGGGGTCGGCTTAGCCCGTTCCTCCAGCGTGGGCGGGGGGTGGGTAGGGCGGGGAGAGCAGGGGCGGGATCCAGCCGGGAGACCCCGGGAGCCGCGGACGCAGGGAGAAGCCAAGAGCTGGGAGCTGGAGGAGCTCCCCAGACCGTGGGGTCAGGACGCGAGGCTCCGCCGCCCCTTGCGAGTCCTGGGAGCGGGGAGCTTCCAGGCTGGCTCCGGGCTGCAGGTGCCACCGCCTCCCCGGCCCTCCCCGAGCTTCACGCGCTCCTTAACCACGCCCACACTGTCTACTTCTCGGGAGCCCGAGGCCAGGCGTCGGCGCTCCTGGCCCTCGCCGCGGGCGCATCCTCCTCCCGGGAGCCAGGCCCTCGCTCGGCGCTGCCCCACCCCCACGCTGGGGGATCGGCGGGACCCCTTCCTTCCCCCCGCGCCTCCGCCTCGCTGCCCCGCCCCCGGCCTCCGAAACTCCACCCCTTTCCCTCTGCTGGCGGGGATTGGTGGACCTCCCGCGGCGGCGCCCGGCGATTGGTCCGCGCGGATGACCGTAACCAGCGAGATCCCGCCCCCGGCAGGCGCCCGGGTCTGGGGGCGCAGCTCCGCGGCGCTGGGGCTGGCGCGGCTCGAGCCGCCGCCGCACTGACAGCTCGGGCTGCGGACCATGGAGACCGGCGCCGGCGCGCGGCCGCTGCGCCTGCTCGGCTGCCTGATGCCTCTCTGTCTGGCGTTGCTTTTGGGACCGGGGAGGCCCGGGACGGCCGAGGAAGGTGAGGACGCGGGTGGCTGTTCTTGGAGCTTGGATGCCGGATGATAAGGGGCTGAGAACTGGGGCTCGAGGGAAGGAGTCGGAGAGAGAGACTGGAGTCCGCATTGGGGTTTGAAGCAAGCGGGCAGCGAAGAGCTCAAGAGAGAGAAAAAGGTAGCGGAGCAAAGGAAAAGGGGGGGGGCATTGGGGAGATGGGGCTGGAGCCCCGGGGGCTGGGGAAGCAGCAGCCCGGGAGCCGGGGGAGCCAGAGGCGGCGGTGCAGGGGCCGGAGAGGCGGACCGGCTGAGCGGCTGCAGGTGGGGGGCGTGGGGGCGGGGGTGAGCGCGGGGGAGCCCGAGCCGTGCAGGTGAGGTCGGAGTGAGGGCCGAGCGGAGGGAGCGCGGCGCGGGCGGGGGCGCGGCGGGGGGCGCGGCGGGGCCGGGAGCTGTCCGCAGTGCTGACTCCGGAGCGCTGCCCGCGTCCGGCCTCCGGTCGTGGATTTGGGGGAGCTGCACACTCAGCCGAATCCAGAGGCGTCACTTCCAAGTGCAGAACCCCGAGGAGCCGGGATCTCAGGCGCTGATTGGGGGGGGGGCGGGGGGCGGGGGGCGGATCTCTGATGCTCTCCAATATGCAATTCCGATGTGCTATCAGTTATACCCCAATCGGGAAGCTGTCGGCCGATGCCTCTGGAGCCAAGCCTCTTAGAGACCCTCACCTTGGAGCCCCACCCCCCTCCTTGAAGGCTCCAGCTTTGTAATCTTCCAAGACTTCAGGATAGCCTGGGCTGCTGTCTCTGATCTGCAGCTGGGCCGTCCAGACAGGGGCTGCTTTGGGACCCAATACTGACAGCAGAGGAGGGAAGAGATTTTTATTTCACCTGCTGCTGTGCTGGCAGAGTCTCTCCACTCATTTGCCCCGGCCCCTGGGAGTCGAACTAAAGAGGTTCAAGTCTCTTCCAATCCTGGTGACTTCATTTTTTTTTAAAGATTTTATTTATTTATTCATGGGAGACACACACACACAGAGGCAGAGACAGAGGCAGTGGGAGAAGCAGGCTCCATGAAGGGAGCCCGATGCGGGACTCGATCCTGGGTCTCCAGGATCACGCCCCGAGCCAAAGGCAGGGCTAAACTGCTAAGCCACCCAGGGATCCCCTCCCTGGTGACTTCAGACCTCAGAAGAGCCCCTGGGTATGAACGAATTCAGGATGTATGCAGAAATCCTGTAATACGCTCACGTTTTCCCCTCTTTTTGACGCTCAGTTATAATTTAGGGAGCCTGGGAAAGCAGGAGGGGGACTCACTGACACCACTACCCCCCCCATCTTAGGGCCAATCTTAGAGTGCTTCCATGAATTCGGTGGCAGGCTGAATAATGACTCCCCAAATATGTCCACATCCTAATCCCCAGAACCTGTGAATGTTATTCTAAATGGCAAAAGACTTTGCAGATGTGGGTAGGGATCCTGAGACAGAGATGATCCTGGGTTATTTGGATAGTCCCGATGTAATCACAACAGTCCCTATAAGAGGGATGCAGGAAGAGTCAGAGCCAGAGGAGAAGGCAACTTGATCACAGAAGGAGATTGGAGAGAAGCACCTTGATGGTGGAGGAGGGGGCTGCAAGCCAAGGAGTCTAGGTGGTTTCTAGAAGCTGAAAAATTCTAGTGGAAATAGCTTCTCCCCTCTGACACCCCGACTTTAGATCAGTGAAACTGATTTCCAACCTCTTGACCTCCAAACTGCAAGCTACTGTTATTTGAAGCCACTGACTGTATGATAATGTGTTATAGCAGCTACAAGAAACTACTACAGGCTCCTTCCCTTATTCTTGTGGCTGCTTCCCTCTGGACTTGAGCTACTTTGTGCCACACCCCCTCATGGGAAGGTATGGAGTGGGAATAAGTTGCCTCTGTCCCCTCAGCAAACTTGCACTAAACTCACACAGGGGTCCCTCCCACCTTCCTAACCTTCTGGCTTTCTGACATCTCTGTCCCTCCTTTCCCTAGTCGTCCTCCTGGATTCCAAAGCCTCCCAGGCTGAGCTGGGCTGGACTGCACTGCCAAGTAACGGGGTAAGTGTAGCCTTTCCCGCTCTGTCCCAGGAATCTTCTGGGGTCTGGGATCCAGATCCTTCGGCTTCTTGTGGTTACAGCAGAACAAAATGCTCCCCAGGGCACGTGGTCTGCAGCAGCACTGGCTTCAAGCCAGGGTGGCCTATAAGAAAATGTTGAGTCTTTAGTCAGTCCCAGAAGAAAAGAAAAGAAAAAGATAGCTAGGGGAACCTGGCTGTGTCTAGCAACAGAAACATGTCATCTAGGTGAGCCAACGCTGGGCAGTGCCTTGCAGGTAGTAGATCCTCCAAGCAGTGTTGACTGATGGATTGATAGAACGAGCAATATTTAAAATCCTAAAAGAGGCTTGAAAACTAGGAGTGGGGGTGGGGAGATGTGGCTACGTGACTGCAGCCCGGTCCCTGAGTGGGCACCTGGTTGAGAGCCAGGAGACTTCAGGCACCATTCCCAGCTCTGCTGCTACCTCAACGTTCATATCCAGTCAAACCTCTCTCTCTCTCTCTGGAGCCTCAGTTTCCCCAGCTATAAAATTAAGGATTGGACTCGGTTGTCTCCAACGTTCCTCCCAGCTCTGCATCTTATAATTTCAGGGGCGGAGGCTGGGGGGAGGGAGCATGCCAGGTGATGGGGAAGGGGCTTTTCGGCTTTAGTCACCTCCAGGGCCCGGCCTCCTGGGGGCGCCTTGGCTCTGAGTTTCCCACATCTTTGTTCTCCTCCCCAGTGGGAGGAGATCAGCGGCGTGGACGAGCATGACCGTCCCATCCGCACGTATCAGGTGTGCAACGTGCTGGAGCCCAACCAGGACAACTGGTTGCAAACGGGCTGGATCAGCCGCGGCCGCGGGCAGCGCATCTTCGTGGAGCTGCAGTTCACGCTGCGCGACTGCAGCAGCATCCCGGGCGCCGCCGGCACCTGCAAGGAGACTTTCAACGTGTACTACCTGGAGACAGAGGCCGACCTGGGCCGGGGGCGGCCTCGCCCCGGGGCAGCCGGGCCCGCAAGATTGACACAATCGCTGCGGACGAGAGCTTCACGCAGGGCGACCTGGGCGAGCGCAAGATGAAGCTGAACACGGAGGTGCGCGAGGTCGGTCCGCTCAGCCGGCGGGGTTTCCACCTGGCCTTCCAGGACGTGGGCGCGTGCGTGGCGCTGGTCTCGGTGCGCGTCTACTACAAGCAGTGCCGCGCCACGGTGCGGGGCCTGGCGGCGTTCCCAGCCACCGCGGCCGAGAGCGCCTTCTCCACGCTGGTGGAGGTGACGGGAACGTGCGTGGCGCACTCGGAAGGCGAGCCGGGCAGCCCCCCGCGCATGCACTGTGGCGCCGACGGTGAGTGGCTGGTGCCCGTGGGCCGCTGCAGCTGCAGTGCGGGATTCCAGGAACGTGGTGACATCTGTGAAGGTATTGGGCTGGCTGACGCGCGGGGGGGTGGGGGGCGCGGGAGCCTAGCGTGCAGGTGGCAATCGCGGGGGGGGGCGTGGGAGCCTAGCGTGCAGGTGGCAATCGTGAGGGGGGCGTGGGAGCCTAGCGTGCAGGTGGCAATCGTGAGGGGGGCGTGGGAGCCTAGAGTGCAGGTGGCAGTCGCGGGGTCGGGGGGGCGTGGGAGCCTAGCGTGCAGGTGGCAGTCGTGGGGGGGCGTGGGAGCCTAGCGTGCACGTGACAATGGGGGGCGAGTATGCCCTGGACAAAGGAGACAGGAGGGGGAGCGGATGGAGGTGCTGCAGGCGTGGAGCGGGAGTCCTGACCTCCCGCGGGGCTCTGGGGAGGGGGAATCCAGCTGGGACCACTGGGTGAAGTTCCGAGGAGGTGACTGTGTCTCCACCTAAGGGGGCCTTAGGGGCTTGCATTTCGGTCACTGCCATAAGCACCTTACAAAGGATCTCTCATTTATTCTCGGCAATAAAGTCAATCACCTGGATCCCTATTTCACAGGTGAGGAAACTGAGGCTCAGAGACATTAACACCTCACTTGCAAAGTTAGTAAATGGGGAATCAGGGTTTGAATCCGGATTTGCCCAAGTGTCAAGGTCTTTCTATTACACGGTGCCGCCTCCTTAGGCGTGAGGAAGAAGTCTAGAGCAGCCCGCCTCCACAGGCTATGGGCAGGTGGGATTGCTCCCCTTATAAACGGTGGGCGCCCTTTCACTGGCAGTATGCAGGTCAGAGGCTGGCAGGGCGGGTCCTTGAGCTGCAGAGTCCAGAGGTTACACTAGATGACCACTAAGATCCCATCCGACTCTCTGCACCATGAGTCACTGTGTCGCCTGAGAGAGACCCCTTCGTGGGGGGTCTATTGGGGTCTAAGTTCTGTGTGGGCACCGGACCAGACCTCTCCTTCCTCCCACCCCCGATCTGGGGCTCTGAGGACTGAGGGTACAGATGGGACCCTGAATGTAGAAAGACCAAGGGACGCTTCTTCTAAGCTGCATCCTTTTCTAGGTGCCGACAAAAGAAATGAGTCAGGCATAGTCTCAGTCTTCAGAAGCTCTACAGATGAAAAAATGTAAAAACTTAAAAATCACAACAAGGTGATAAATAATCTCACGGAGGGATTAATAGAGTGGTGGGGAGACAGGGGAAATGACTAAACTTACTCTTTCCTTTGTTCAATCATCCATTCAATATGAATTGAGAACTTACCAAATGCATTTAATTTAGGAGGGTTTGTTATTTAGATGATGTCACCGTCTCTTTCCTCAGGGGAACCTGTGGATTAGTAAGGGACTTGGAGGCATGAACCTTCCTGAACCCTCCAAGTAGGGTTAGGATCCACTTCTGCTCTCCAGCACCCATTGCAACCTCTACTTCTTGCTTTTTTTTTTTTTTAACTGAGGTGTAGTTGACTGCAACCTCTATTCCTGCACTCAGCCCATGGCGTGCAGTGATCTACTTAGGAGTGTTTGTGTTTCCAGCACTGGACTAGGAACTGGCCTCAGGCAATGGTTGTATTGGTCTCAGCAACCTCACTGTCCAAAACAGGATACGGTAGGTGCCCAGTGGAAGGGTACTGGCTGATCACACACCATAGAGTGTGATCCCTACCAACAGAGAGTTGAGGAAACCTGGAGAAGGGAGAAGCCAACTTTAAGGGTGGAGAGAGATGATGAGAAGGCCTTTCTTCCAGGCAGCTAAAAGCATCCTTACCTAAGAGGTTGTCTACAGAAACATGGAGGCAGGAGAGAATGTAGCATGATTGGGGCTATAGGAACAGAGGGTATTTGGGGGTGTGAGGAGTGATAGGGCTAGAGAGGGGCAGGTATATACATTGAAAGGCCTTGAACATTAGGATAAAGAGCTTAGACTTTATGCTGTAGACCAGTGTGGAGGATTTGAAGCAGGGATCCGACATGTTCATTTTTTAAAAATTATTTATTTGGGGGAGAAAGAATGAGCATGAGAGAGAGAGCACAAACAGGGGGGCGGGCAGAGGGAGAGAGAGAAGGAGAAGCAGACTCCCCGCTGAGCAGGGAGCCCAATGTGGACTCAATCCCAAGACCCAAGATCATGACTTGAGCCGAAGGCAGACGCTTAACCGACTGAGCCACCCAGGTGCCCAGGGATCTGAAATGTTCAGATATATATTTTCAAAAGATCACTCTAGGATTAAAGGCCAGAACAAGATGCTACAGTAGTCCAGGAGAAAGAGCACAAGGTCCGAAGGAAGGCAGTAGCAAAGATCATTGAGACATGAGGACGGATGTGATAATGAGGCACATACACAGCACTTGGTGACCATGTGACACGGGAGGACAGAAGAGTCTTTTTTGATTTGTATGCTTCTAGAGGACTGAATGGACAGACGATCATTCACTGGGGTAGAGGACACGGGACACTGATGGACACGGAACTGATGGTGCGTTCAAGTGGAGGTAGCTGGAAAGGAAGTCTGGAGCGCAGCAGCAGAGAGACAGGTGCTACTTGAAGCTGTGGGTATGGTTGGGACAGGCCAAGGTGAGGTAAGAAGCAAGAGGGCCAATGATGAGGTCTTGCACAACAGCAGGATTTAAGAGGCTGTAGAAGAATGGAAGCCCATAGAAAAGGTCTTTGAGGCAGAATCAGAGGTTGGAGAAGATCCAGGAGACGGTGATTTGGTGGCAGCCCAGAGATGGAAGGGTCCAGGAGGGAACAGCTTCCAGTGTTGGTGAGCACCCAGGTGGGGCAAGGTGTGGACTGTGCCTGTTTGGTGGCCCTGTCAAAAGCAGTTTCTGTTGAGTAATGAAGAGAGAGAGACAGAGAGACAGAGAGACAGAGAGACAGAGACAGAAGACCAGCTGCGTAGGTTGGGGTGAAGGAAGATGTGGAGCTATGGTCAGGGAATGTCCACAGGTCCTGGAGGCTGGGTTTGGAAGGGGAGAAGAGGACGCTGCGTTGAGAGAGGTTTTGACTGCAAGTAGGAGCCTTGTTTATCTGCTGAGGGAAGGAGCCAGTGGGGTACCAAGTGGGGTGCGGTGAGAGCAGCCTGGCCCGGGGGGTGTATTTTATTACTGACATGGTTTAGCCTTGCTGATGCTTGTTGCTGATAAAGATGAGGCTATGTTTTATTGGTTTTCGATACTCTATAGATAATGCCCTTAGTGTCTACACCCTCACCGGGCCGCTTTTCCTGCCCCACTCCCTTGTTCTGTCCCTGGGAAGAGCTGGTAGAGAAGGAGTGATGTGAGAATGAGGAGCCATATGACTGATGGGACATAGCCTGGGTGGAGGACACGGGGCAGGACCCAGAGTGAAGAGGAGGGGCTGGAGGCCTTCAATGCGAGGTGGCTCATCCCCTCCTCCAGGCCTAGAAGGGAGCAGGAGGGGAAGGTGGGTGTAGATGGAGGTTTGTGGGTTCGATGGGCTGACCTTGAGGGAATTACCAACTGACAGCCTTTCTTCTCCCGGTGAGGTGGGAGGAGGGCATCTGGACCAGCGGTGAGTAGGATCCTGATCTGTCTTACGGACTCCAGCTCCAGAGCACCTGGCTCACAGTAGATGCTAAAAAAATCACTCAGTGAATGGATCAGGGTCGGGGTGGGGTGAGGTGGGATACACATTGTGGGCGATCACGCAATCACACACACACAAGCACACACACACACACACACACACACACACAGGACCCCAGTCCCGCTTCTGATTTAAGCTGAGACTAGACAAAAGCCACTTGTAATGGCAGCGTCATCTCTGCCGTGGGGAGCAGGGAGCCGGGGAGGATGCCAGGGAGGGCTTCAAGAGAACAAGAGAAGGGGCATCAGGCATTATAGGGCAAGACCCAGAGGCCAGAGAGGAAGAGCTTAGCGTGGCTCCGGGGGGGTGGGGACTGGGGAGTAGAGGGGGTAGAACGACCGTGGTCCTCCCTCTTGTTTCTTGTTTCTCTCTTTCGTTTCCGTCTCCCAGGTACATGCAAGACTGGGGGTTTCCCAGGGGGTGGGGTTGGGGAATCAGGGTGTCCAGCGACAAATGTCTTCACATCGCTGTCGCACTGCCCCGGAGCACAGTGACCAGAGCAGGTGTGCTCTCTAAGCTCCACAGGGCACACAGGACCCCCCGCGACAGCCTCAGAAGAAGGTGGGCTCCCCATTTCTGAGCAAAGACTGTGGCCCCTGCTAGGAAAGCCGCTGGAGGACAGGGCCAGCGGAGTTGACCTAGGTTGACCTTTAGGAAGAGAGAGAGGGGTGGGCTCCAGGAGGCTGCCCCTCGACACAAACCTCTTCTTTTTTGTTTTAAATTTTATTTAAATTCAATGAATTGACATATAATGTATTATTGGTTTCGGAGGTAGAGGTCAGTGATCCATCAGGCTTGTATAGCACCCAGGGCTCATCCCGTCACGGGCCCTCCTTAATGCCCGTCCCCTGGGTACCCCATCCCCACCCCCCTCCCTTCCAGCGACCCTCAGTTTGTTTCCCGTGATGAAGAGTCTCTAATGGTTGGTCCTCCCTCTCTGCTTCTGTCTTATTTTTCTCTCTCTCACCCCACGATCCTCTGTTTTGTGTCTTAAATTCCACATATAACTGTCTTTCTCTGATTGACCTCTTTCCCTTAGCGTACATGACACCCTCTAGTTCCAGCCACGTCATTGCAAAGGGCAAGATTTCACTTTTTTTTATTTTTTATTTTTATTTTTTTATGGCTGACTGGTAGTCCATTGTATATATAGAGAGAGACCACATCTTTATCCGTTCATCTGTCGATGGACATCTGGGCTCTTTCATCCCTTGGCTATTGTGGACACTGCTGCTGTGAACACCGGGGTGCAGGTGCCTCTTTGGATCCCTACATTGGTATTTTTGGGGGTAAATCCCCAGTAGTGCAATTGCTGGCTCGTAGGGTAGCTCTATTTTCAACTTTCTGAGGAACCTCCAAACTCTTGTCCAGGGTGGCCGCCCCAGCTTGCATTCCCACCAGCAGTGCACGAGGGCTCCCCTTTCTCCGCGTCCTCGCCCTCACCTGTCCTTTCCTGACTTGTGCATTTTAGCCACTCTGACCGGTGTGAGGTGGCATCTCATTGTGGCTTTGATTTGTACTTCCCGGGCGCCGGGCGATGTGGAGCATCTTTTCATGTGTCTGTTGGCCATTAACACAAACCTCTTCGAAACAGAGCCCATCAAAGTAGAGATAACCGCTGCTGTCTCTGATGGGAAGCACAGCTCTGGGACAGCAGGTGTCACAAACGCCCCGCAGACAGGGAGCCTCTGGTACCTTTTCCCCCTCTGCAGTGAGATCCCTCGAACAGATCTGACTTGGCAACGGAGGTTGGCGGGCCATGGTTATTGTCCCCACTTGACCGATGGCCTCTTGAGGCCAGAGAGGCATAGGGAGCAGCAGAGCTAACACTGGAGCCCAGGCCACCTGAGTCCCTGCTGCCGCCACCAGACCACAACGGCCGTGAGTCCCAGGCTCTGTTCTGAAGGCAGATACTCCCGAGGCCCCCCGGGCTTCAGAGGCCCTGCCCAAAGCTGCCCATCCTCCGCCAGATGGACCCCCGCAGCCCCCCTCGGCCCACTCCTCCGTGTCTGCTCCTGCCGGAGCACAGCCGGCCTTCCAGAAACTGCTAACCTAGAAAGGAGGTCGGGTGGGTGGGGGCAGGGAGCAAGGTGAGGCCACCCCAACTGCCAGAGGAGGGCGGGGAGTCCGCTGCCCCCCTCCTGCCTGGCCCAGCTGGCGAGGATGGTTTTCAAGTGGGTGTTTAGCAGTTTCCACTTCGGGCGTGAGATGGAGGAACGGTAATTACTGCCACTGTTGTGTGCCTGTCGTAAGTGCTGGGCTAAGCGGCTTACACTTTGCTCACTTAATCCCCCAACAACCCTTTTGAGGTGCGAATTCCACACCAGGCTCAGAGAGGTCAACCTCTCTGCCGAGGCCAACTTGGCAACTAAGTGGTAGGGCTCCGCGGCCAACCCAGGTTGACCAGCTGTCAGAGCCTGTGCTCCTGACAACCTGTGCCCTGGGTGAGGCGGGAGATGCAGAGTCCCCTGGAGGGTGTCAGGGTGTCGAGACCGGAACCTCCTTCTTGCCACTCCCCTGCACCCAGCTGGCTCCGCTTCCGAACTGCAGCCGGGTGTGTCAGTTGAGGATGTGTGATGCATGGGGGGGGGGGGGGGATGGGCTCTAACAGCAGTGTGTGCCCGCGCAGCTAGAGAGCCTGGTGTCTGTCCCTGGGGGGCCGGGGGACACCCCCTGGAGGCACCTCTCTTCTGGCCTCACATCAAGACTGGACAGTTTAGCTGATTGTCTCCCAACGGGCATGGGGGCAGCATGGTGTCTGCTCGGGCTGGAACCCCACCGTTTACCGGCGGTGAGACTTTGGGCAAGTCTCCGAGCCTTAATTTCCTCATTTAAGAAATGAGGATAAAGGACATACGTCACAGGCTGTTGTGAGGATTAAGTGAATTACTAGAGTAAAACAGTGTTCTGCACACAGTAGGTGCTTACTGAGGGTCGGTAGTCCTAGGCTGTGGGTTCCCAGCTGCTCCCCACCCCCGCCTGCACAGTTCCAGGACAGGGGGCAGGTAGGGAAGTGGGGGACAGGGCCCCTCTCACGTGGCTCCGCCCCGCAGCCTGTCCCCCAGGCTTCTACAAGCTGTCCTCGCGCCGTCCGCTCTGCTCCCCGTGCCCCGAGCACAGCCGCGCCCTGGAAAACGCCTCCACGTTCTGCGTGTGCCAGGACAGCTACGCGCGCTCGCCCACCGACCCGCCCTCGGCCTCCTGCACCCGTGAGTGCCCCCGACAGGGCGGGGGGCGGGGACCAGCCACCCCATGGAGATGGCGGGGTGGGGTGGAGGGAGGGGAGCCTAGGGTGGGGGTGCGGGCCCCGGGGCCTCGGGGTGGAAGAACCAGGATGGACCAGAGTACCCACGACGGAGGGATGAGGGCAGGTGGCGGAGTGGGTAGTCCCCTCCCGCCGTGTGCCCCCGCCAGGAGGGGGGCTCCTGGTGCTCAGCCCTGCATCCCCAGCCGCCTCCCCAAGCTGCTACCCTCCTCCCACCGCCCTGGGCCCCGCCCTCCCTGTGGTCCCCACAATGCCCCCTCCTGCCCGACCCCCCACTGACGGTACCCTCCCCTCTCCTCCCCCTCCTCCTCCCTTCCCCTCTTTCTCCCCCTCCTCCTCCCTTCCCTCCCCCTCCTCTCCCCTCCCCTCTCCCCTCCCCTCCTCTCCCTCCCCCTCCTCTCCCCCTCCTCCTCCCCCTCTCCTCCCCTCCTCCTCCCCTCTCTCTTCCCCCCTCCTTTCCCTCCCCTCTCTCCTCCCTTCCCCTCCTCCCCTCCTCCCCCTCTCCCCCTCCCCCTCCTCCTCCCCTCCCCTCCCCCCTCTCCCTCCCTCTCTCCCCCTTCCCCCCTCTCCCCCTCCCCCTCCCCCCTCTCCCCTCCCTCCCTCCCCCCTCCTCTCCCCCTCCTCCTCCCCCTCCCCCTCCTCCCTCTCCTCCCCCCCTTCCTCCCCTCCCTCCCCCCTTCTCCTCCCCCTCCTCCCCCTCTCCCCCTCTCCCCCTCCCTCCTCCCCCCTCCTCTCCCCCTCCTCCTCCCCCTCCCCCTCCTCCCTCCTCCTCCCCCCTTCCTCCCCCTCCCCCCTCGTCCCCCTCTCCCCTCCCTCCTCCCCCCTCCTCTCCCCTCTCCCTCCCCCTCCCCTCCTCCCCTCTCCTCCCCCCCTTTCCTCCCCCTCCTCCCCTCCTCCCCCTCTCCCCCTCCCTCCTCCCCCCTCCTCCTCCCCCTCCTCCTCGCCCCTCCGCCTCCTCCCTCTCCTCCCCCCCTTTCCTCCCCCTCCTCCCCCTCCTCCCCCTGTCCCCCTCCCTCCTCCCCCCTCCTCGTCCCCCTCCTCCTCGCCCCTCCCCCTCCTCCCTCTCCTCCCCCCTTTCCTCCCCCTCCTCCCCCTCGTCCCCTTGTCCCCCTCCCTCCTCCCCCCTCCTCGTCCCCCTCATCCTCGCCCCTCCCCTCCCCCTCCTCCCTCTCCTCCCCCCCCCCCCGTCCTCCCCCTCCCCCTCCTCCCCCCCAGGGCCGCCGTCGGCGCCGCGGGACCTGCAGTACAGCCTGAGCCGCTCGCCGCTGGCGCTGAGGCTGCGCTGGCTGCCGCCCGCCGACTCCGGGGGCCGCTCGGACGTCACGTACTCGCTGCTGTGCCTGCGCTGCGGCCGCGAGGGCCCGGGGGGCGCGTGCGAGCCGTGCGGGCCGCGGGTGGCCTTCGTGCCGCGCCAGGCCGGGCTGCGGGAGCGCGCCGCCACGCTGCTCCACCTGCGGCCCGGGGCGCGCTACACCGTGCGGGTGGCGGCGCTCAACGGTGTGTCGGGCCCGGCGGCCGCCGCGGGAGCCACGTACGCGCAGGTCACGGTGTCCACCGGGCCCGGGGGTAAGGCCGCCCGCCCCGCGTCTCTCCGGGAGGCGAGGTGCCCCGCAAACACCCCGGAGCGCGGGGCCCCCGTCCCTCCATCCCCCATCCCCCATCCCTCCATCCCTCCATCCCTCCATCCACCCCCCACGCACCCGGGAGGGACTGAGCACGCGGGGGCCTGGGGCGCCTGGGCCGGAGCGGTCGCGGGGGGTCGGGGGGGCCCTGCGGGGGCCAGCGGGCGCCCCTGCTCCCCAGCCTGCGGGGAGCCCCCTGCCCCGCCCGGCAACCTGTCGCCCGCCCTGTCCAAAAATTTCACCTGGAGGACCAGAATCATCCCTCCTCCTCCCCTGTCCCAGAACACAGGGCTGGGTCCCGCAGCCTCCATCCCCGCCCAGCGGCCACCCTCTTCTCTGGTCCCGGGGAGAGGGCACAGCAGGGTCACAGTGCAGGGACCGCAGAAGGCACTGGTCACATTTCTGAGTCTGGAACAGGGACCCCAGTCCCCGGTTAGCGCTCCACCTTCCCCAGTCCCCACACTCGCTTTCCCCCGGTCTTTCCCCAGCTGGGGGGCACCTTCCTGTGCACGAAGGAGAAGTGAGACGCGTGGTTTCTGGGTCTTTTCATCTCTGAGACCGGGTGGCTCTGTGACTCTACTTCCCTGTCTCCCTGCAGCTGGGTGGCCGAGAGGTCAGAGACCAGAGTGATTTTTATTCTTGTGCAAATAGTGTGCTTGGGCGTGTGTGCTTGTGTGATTCTTTCACCTACTAGTGGAAATAAAATGTAACCAACATCGATCTCTTTTCACTGAGTTTGGCTGGTTCGTAGTAAAACTTTCTGATCTGCACACAGCTTTTATTCCTGGAAAAGAACTTTTTTTTTCTTCCAGTTACTGCTTTGACTAGAATTTCTGATAGCTCCAATATCTTTCGAAGAATCTCTCTAAGCCTGAGGTTGTACATCCATTTTCTGATTCTCGAATCTTGTCACACCTTTTATCATTTTTAGCTCTTAATCCATTTTCTCTGCCTTTTGGGAGAGATTTCCAATTGGTCTGGTTTTCTGGAATAACAGTTTTGTTCTGTTTTTTTTTTTTTTTTTTTTACTATCTCTACTGTGACTTAACATTTGCTATTGCATTTACATTTTTTAAAAATTCAATATAGAAAAAGAAAAAAAGCACCCGTAATCCCGTTTCCCAGAGCTATACAACTATTAATATCTTGGGGGTATATCCTTCCACATTTTTTCCTATCTCTGTATCCATATCTAGAACTATCTACTATAAAAATCCCTTTTGTATAATATATATGGTATGAGATTTTTATCTGGTATTTCATATTAACAGTCCTGTTTTGATATAGATGGATTTAAAAATCATGTTGAGGAGATGCTTTTCTATTTTACTAATAAAAAACTAAGCTTCCACTGATTGAGTGCTGCTCTGTGTTGGGCACGGGCACTGTGCAATATGATTTTCTACATTCATTCATTTTTTTTAATTCTTTTTTTCAGATTTATTTATTTATTCATGAGAGAGAGAGAGAGAGAGAGAGAGAGAGAGAGAGCAGAGACACAGGCAGAGGGAGAAGCCTACATTCATTCATTTTAAATGCAATGATAATCATCTTTCAAATAATGAATTTGAGACCTGAGAGCACAAGCGAATTGTCGAAAGTCACTCAGCTAGTAAGTACGCACCCTATGCTTTCAGCCCTTGGCCATATAATGCTTTCACTTTTTACTCAACTTTAAAAAAAAATTGGGAATGGATGTTAATTTTATAAAATGCCTCTTGGGATCCCTGGGTGGCGCAGCAGTTTGGCGCCTGCCTTTGGCCCAGGGCGCGATCCTGGAGACCCGGGATCGAATCCCACGTCAGGCTCCCGGTGCATGGAGCCTGCTTCTCCCTCTGCCTGTGTCTCTGCCTCTCTCTCTGTGACTATCATAAATAAATAAAAATTTAAAAAAAATTTTAAAAATGCCTCTTAAGCATCTTTCAAGATAAGTGCATGTTTTTTTCTCCTTGGACATATTGGCATGATGAATCCTACTTGTGGATTTTTCAGTGTGAGCTCTTTTTGCATTCCTAGATTATACCCCACTGGATATGAATGTATTATTCTTTTAATATTTTGCTGAATTAATTTGCTTATATTTTAACATTTTTCCCATGTGCATTTACAAAAGAGATTAGTTCTTTCTTTCTTTCTTTCTTTCTTTCTTTCTTTCTTTCTTTCATTGTGTTCTTTGTCAAGTTTTAGCATTCGCCAAGTTTTGCTGGCTTTGGGAAAGGCCTCGGGGAAAAATCTCTTCTTTTTCTCTGCTCTGTAACAGTTTACATAATATAATGATCATTCTTTGAAGGCATGCAAAACCGCTTTTGGGGCCCTGCATCTTCTTTGGGGGAAAGTTTGATGATATTCTTAATCTTGTCCATACTTCTTGAGTCAGTATTGTTAATTTGTGTTTTTGTAGCAAATATTTCAATGATCTTTTTCTTATTCAGTAGCCGAGAAATGTACATTTTAAAACTGTCCTCGGTATCTGCAGTGAACTTTGCTTTTCCTTTCTTCGTGTTATAAGCTTGAGATTTCATTTTAGGTAATTATCCTTGCCGGCAGTTTGTTTTACTGGTTATGACAAAGAATCAGTTCTTGAATCTATCAATTCCAGTGTTTTGTACTTTTTTCATTTATTTTATGGTTTTGCCTTCATTAATATCATTGTCTTGCTTTCCTTTTTTTTTTTTTTAAATTTTTATTTATTTATGATAGTCACAGAGAGAGAGAGAGAGAGGCAGAGACACAGGCAGAAGGAGAAGCAGGCTCCATGCACCGGGAGCCCGACGTGGGATTCGATCCTGGGTCTCCAGGATCGCGCCCTGGGCCAAAGGCAGGCGCCAAACCGCTGCGCCACCCAGGGATCCCTTGTCTTGCTTTCCTGAAGTCTTTTTCTAGGAGAGTTCAGTGCTTAGCCTATGAATTTTCCTCTGAGTATAACTTTGGTCACATCCAATGTGTTTTTACACGCAATATATCGCATCCTTAGTATTGTCACTTTTTTTGGAGCTAGTCATGTACCCTGCAATTTCACATACCTTTTAGAGTGTACAGTTCAGGGCTTTCTCATATAGTCACATGGTTATGCAACCCATAGTATCTAATTCCGGAACATTCTCGTCATCCCCAAAAGAAACCCATTAATAGTTACTCCCCAGCCCTCCCACCCCTCTGGCACCTCTAGTGACTGCTAATCTACTTTCTGTCTCTATAGGTTTGTCTATTCTGGGCATTTCATAAATATAGATTTAGACAATATGTGGACTTTTGTGTCTGCCCTTTTCTGGTTTGTTTAGCATGTTTTCAAGGTTTATCCATGTTGTAATGTGCATCAGTACATCCTCCCCTTATATGGCTGAGCAATATTCCATTGTATACCACAGTTTGTTTATCCGGTCATCAGCATATGGGCAGTTTTTCTACCTTTTGGCTATTATGAATAATGCTGCTATGAATTGCATGTACACGTTTCCGTAGATACATGTTTTCAGTTCTCTTGAGTATATATGTAGGAGTGAAATTGCTAGGTCCTGTGATGTTATAGAGTGAGTTGTGTCTCCTCCAAATTCATAGATTGAAACCCTAATGTGACTGTATTTGGAGATGGGACTGTTAGGGAAGTAAGGTCAATGAGATCGTAAGGATGGGGCCCTAATCCCATAGGACTGGTGTCCTTACAGAAGAGAAAGATACACCAGAGCTCCCTTGCTCTGTGTGTGTGTGTACATGGGAGGATAGCCAAGAGAGGACACAGCAAGAAACGGTTGTCTGCAGGTCAGGGGGAAAACCCTTCCCAGGAGACTATGGATATGAATCTGTAGACCCCTTGATCTGCAAGTTCTAGCTTCTAGACCTGTGCAAAAAAAATTCATTTTTTTGCTTATGCCATGGAGTCTGTAGTGTCTCATTATGGTCGCCTGAGCTGACTAAAACATAGAGTAGCTTTTTTTTTATGTTTTTGGAGTTCAATTTGCCAACATATAGCATATCACCCAGTGCTCATCCCATCAAGCGCCCCCTCAGCGCCCGTCACCTAGTCACCCAAACCCCCCACCCACCTCTCTTTCCACTACCCCTTAGAGAAGCTTTTTATCTTTTTTTTTTTTTTGAGAAACCGACGAACTTTTTGAGGAATTGCCAAACCATTTTCCAAGGCAGCTGCACCATCTGACATTCCCGCCAGCAACGTGCAAGGGTTCCAGTCTCTCAACATCATCACCGAAACTGGTTTTCGTTTTTGTTGGTTACAGCCATCCTAGTGGGTGTGAAGTGGGATCTCACTGTGGCTTGGATTTGCATTTCTTTTTTTATTTATTTGAGAAAGAGTGCACAAGGAGAGGGAGGAGCAGAGGGAGAGGGAGGGGCAGGCTCCACTGAGCAGGGATCCCAATAGGGGGTCTTGATCCCAGGACCCTGAGATCATGACCTGAGCTGAAGGCTGAAGGCCGAAGGCCCAAGGCAGATGCTTAACCTACTGAGCCACCCAGGTGCCCCTAGATTTGCATTTCTTTAATGACTAAGTGATGTTGAACCTCTTTTCATGTACTGGGTTTTCTTTTTTGTCATTGAGTTATGAGTTCTTTTTAAAATATTTATTTTCTGGATATTTGGCCTTTGTATTAGTTTTCTAGGACTGCTGTAACAAAGTACCAAACATTAGATGGCTTAAAGCAAAAGAAATGTATTGTGTCACACTTCTGGAAGCTGGGAACTGAAGTCAGGGTGTCAGCAGGGCCGTGCTCTCTCTGGGTGCTCTAGGGGAGGATCCGTCCTTGCTTCTAGCCTCCGGTGTTTGCTGGCAGTCCTTGCCCTTCCTTGGCATGCAGATCCATCTTCCAGTCACATGGCCTCCCCTCCCTGTGTGTCTTCATACTGTCTCCCCTCTATGAGTGCCCCTCTCTGTGTCCAAATCTCCCCTTTTCAGAAGGACATCATCCTATTGGATTAGGGCCCACTTGAGCGACCTGATTTCAACTTATTATCATTGAGAAGACCCGATTTCCAGAGGAAGTCACATTCTAGAGGGGCTGGGACTTCAATCTTCTTTTTTTTTTTTTTTTGGAGGGGGGGACACAATGCAACAACACATAACCACTCTTGCCAGATACATGCTTTACAAAATCTTTCTCCTACTCTGTGGATTACCAGTCACTTTTTTAAACATTCGAGATATAAGTGACATATAATATTCCTTTTGGGTGCAACGTAATTATTTGATATTTGTATATGTTGCAAAATGATCATCACGGGACGTCTAGTTAACTTCCATCACCACACGTAGTTACACATTTATTTGATGAGAACTTTTAGGGTCTACTCTCTTAGCAACTTTCAGATATACAACATGGTATTTTTAAAAAAGATTTATTTATTTGAGAGGGGAAGGGGGAGTACAAGCAGGGCGAGGGAGAAGCAGGCTCCTCACTGTGCAGGGAGCCTGAGAAGTGGGGCTCCACCCCAGGACCCCAGGATCATGACCTGAGTCAAAGGCAGATGCTTCGCTGACTGAGCCACCCAGGCGCCCCACAGCATGGTGCTGTTAACTAGAGTCACATACTGTACATTGCACCCCTAGGACTTATTTATTTTATAACTGGACATCTGTACCTTTTTCCCACCTTCCCCCATTCTTGCCTACCCCCCCAGTCATACCTCTGCCAGACACCTGTCTTTCACTTTGAGTAGTGTCTTTTTTTTATTTTATTTTTTATTTATTTATGATAGTCACACACACACACACACACAGAGAGAGAGAGAGAGAGAGAGAGAGAGAGAGAGAGAGAGGCAGAGACATAGGCAGAGGGAGAAGCAGGCTCCATGCACCCGGAGCCCGACGTGGGATTCGATCCCGGGTCTCCAGGATCGCGCCCTGGGCCAAAGGCAGGCGCTAAACCGCTGCGCCACCCAGGGATCCCGAGTAGTGTCTTTTGAACCTCTGAGTTTTACATTTTGATAAAATCTTGAGTCGCCTGTGCCTTTGGTTTCCTATCTCAGAAACCACTGTCTGGTTCAAGGGCATGAAGATTTAGACCTATGTTCTTCTTCTAGTGTTTGCCTGAATTCATTTTAGAGGATGTGTTTTTAATTTCTGGATGATATACTTTTATTTTGTTTCTGATTTTACTGCTCCACGCTCAAGGGAAAGAGGTTTGTACAGCTTTTCCTTTTTTAAAAGAACCACTGAGTTCCTCTTTGTTGTGCAAGATAGGGTAAATATTTTAATTATTTCATGGCTACTTTAAAGCAATGTATTGTTTTCGTACTGCAGTTTTCCCCCAGCTTTCTGCATGTAGAAGTTAAATATAACTTCTTGCCTTCTTCTTGTCTACTTGATGTTCTCATCCTGAGTGTGAGTCTGTCAAAATTCCTTCTGTTTACGGTGCATTTTCTTTTAAATGTTTCAGTTTTGCTAATGCACATGTAGCTTCCCCACGGGCCTCTCTCATCCTCTCCATTTTTACCTGACCCCATCCTCTTTTTCCTCTCTCCCTGTTGTCCCTTCATGGCCTTTTGCCCCCACTTCGTGGAACTGGGGTTTCTCTCATCTCCTTGCAGATGCCAGACAGTTGGCTCACTTGTTTCTCCATCACACTAAATCCTTCTGAAGAAGCTGCTCGTCCTGGAGCTTCAGAATAACTTTACTGTTCATTTATTCTGAAAGCTTTTTTTCATGAGCCCGATTTCTTGGTGTTTTCTGTTTCCTTATTCTTAAACAAGGAGATAGCTGGTGTTTGCCAAAAAAAGAAAAACAAAAGCAAAAAACAAAAAACAACCAACCAAACAAAACAAAAAAACCCAATGTGTGAATTGTCCTCTGGGTTGGTTTGTAAGGCTTTCAGCTGCAAGTAAAATAAACCTCAATCCAGCTGATGTTTGACTAAAAGTGATTTTTAAAAAAAGATTTTTTAAAATTTAATTTATTCATGAGACAGAGACACAGGCAGAGGGAGAAGCAGGCTCCATGTAGGAGCTGGATGTGGGACTCAATCCCGGGTCCCCAGGATCAACACCCTGGGCTGAAGGTGGTGCTAAACTGCTGAGCCACCCGGGCTGCCCTTTAAGAAAGATTTTATTTATTTATTAAGAGAGAGAGAGCTAGAGAGAGCAAGGGGAGGGGCAGAGGGAGAGAATCCAGGCAGGCTCCATGCTGAGTGCAGAGCCCCACATGGGGCTCAATCTCACGACCCTGAGATCATGACCTGAGCCGAAATCAAGAGTTAGACAGTTGACTGAGCCACCCAGGCGCCTCCTAAAAATGATTTCTTAGCTTACCCAAGGGTGGAGTTAGACAACGGCTACTCCAGCAGCTTCTCAGGGTCCTCAGGGATCCAGGTTCTTTCTGTCTTCCTACTGCACCATCCTTATCACGTTAGCCGGGCTCCCTTAAGGTGGCAAGTTGGATGTAGCAGACATCACATCCTCACCCTCCAGTGCAGAAAAAGAACTGTTTCTTCTCTGTAGGTATTATTTAAAGAGCAAGAAATCTTTCCCAGAATCTGTCCTCCCCTTTGCTGACTTCTTGTGGTTGGCCAGACCTGGGTTACGAGCCCGACCCCAACCATTGGCACAGGACATGAGCGCGCACAGATTATTTTAGGATGATCAGAATGAACTCGAGTTACATCGGGGGGAGACAGTAGACCCCAAATCAAACATTGGGCTCCACAGGCAGGGTAGGGGGATGTGGCTGTTGGATAGTTTTCTGGTAGTGTCTGCTGTGCTCTTGGTCCCTCTTGGGCGCTGGCCGAGTTTCATCATTGACCTGCAGCAGGAGAGCAGGTGCTTGGGCTCGGTTTTCAGCTCCATCCTCAGGATTGATCAGGCTTTCATCTAACGTATCTCTGTAGGATTGAAATGGAGCCTTCTCCTGCCTCTGTACACTGGCCATCTGATGCTTTCAACAGACGCAGTTCCAAAGAAAAATGACGTTCCTAGCCTCTTCCTATCTGGGCTGTCCATCTGTATCTGCAGGGGGCTGTGCCTCCTCCTCGGATGCCTCCTCACTCCTGCCACCTTGGACCCACGTCTTTTCTGAGAGCTACCATCTCCAGGTGGACTTAGGCTTAGAGGCCCTCCTAGGGGATAGAGGAAGGACACTTTTCCTCTAGAGCAACCATGCAGGAGAGTGATGGCTGAGCATTGTCCAGTTGACAAAGACCTTGCCTTTTTTTAAGGGTCAGACAGTGGGAGGAGGGATAAAAGGTCTTTCAAGTTATTTTTAGGATGGGAGGCAGTGTCACTCTGTGGGCAGCGTAGCCTGGGGGTTCACTACAATTGCACTTTCAATCTGGTTGCACTGGCTTTCTCCTAGGTGGAGACATGCCACTCTACGCCCCCCGCCCCCAATTCTGGCAATCAGCTGTCAAGACTAGTTTATGGTGATGTTCTGGGTTTCCAACTCTTTCTGTACCTTTGTTTTAATCAGAATTTGGGAGAGACTGGAGGTGGAGGCTGCTAGATGGTTACCATTTAAAACTAGAAGCCATATTCATGCGCTTTTCAAAGAGTGAGCTGTATATGTCCTGTCTCCACTTCCTTGCCCTGTTGCCACCTGGTATCTGCTTCCCTCAATCTCCTAAAGTCACCAGGAGCCTCCACATTGTTAAACCCAGAGGACACTTTGAATCAGAGTCTTACCCTGTCTCTTCTCAGCATATAACACTGCCAACCATGGGCTTCTCTTGTTGGTAAACTTGCATGGGGCACTTGCTCTGTGATGGGTATTGCCCTAAGCTCTTTATATACATTACTTCATAAAATTCTCATAGTGAGCCTAGGAAAATCATTATTCTTTCCATTCTACATGTGAGGAAACAGAGACTCTTGCTCATGGACCACTAGCTAATAACCGGAAGAGTCAGAAGGGAACCTTCTTAGATGCTCTCCTCCATGGGCTTCTGTGATCTCATTTGCTCCTGGTTTTCCTGCTACCTCTCTGGCTGCTCATTTTTGAGCTCCTTCTCCTTTACTTGCTTCTTAAATTAAATTCTTGTTTCCTAAAAGCTTCTCTTTCTCTGCGTCCTCCTGGGCAGCTTCATCCCATCACCCTGTGATGGCTCTTGGATCTCCATCTCACTCCCAGATGGCTTTTGTGAGCCCCCAAACCACCTATCCAGTATCTTCTCTTGGAAACCCCTCTGCTCAACACACCTAAAGGGAGGCTATGATCTTACCTCCCAGTAACTTGGCAGTCCTTGCCTTAGATCAGGCATTATTACCTTTTTTTTTTAAAGTACTGTCCATCCAACATTATCTAGACTAATGATTCTCAAAGCTATCTGCACATCAGAATCACTGAGAAGATTAAAAAGAAAAAGATGCTAATGCATGAGTCCCCCTCTACAAAGGTGATTTAATTGTTTTGGGTTGTGTGACCCGGGCACCAATATTTTTTTTTATTGTGGGGGAAATAAATATATACAATTTACCAACTTTACCATTTTTAAGTGTATAGTATGCAGTAGTGTTACCTATATGCACATCATTGTGCAACAGACCTCCGAACTCTTTCATCTTGCAAAACTCATACTCTGTACCTGTTGAACAAAAACATCTCTTCGCCCTCTTCCCCCCAGGGCCCCTGGAAACCACCATTCTATTTTCTGTTTCTAAGCTTAATTATTTTATTTTTTAAAAATTTTAAAAAGATTTATTTATTTATGATAGACATAGAGAGAGAGAGGCAGGCAGAGACACAGGCAGAGGGAGAAGCAGGCTCCATGCACCTGGAGCCCAATGTGGGATTCGATCCCGGGTCTCCAGGATCGTGCCCTGGGCCAAAGGCAGGCGCCAAACTGCTGAGCCACCCAGGGATCCCCTCTAAGCTTAATTACTTTAGATACCTCATATAAGTGGAGTCATGCAGTATTTGTCTTTTTGTGACTGGCTTATTTCATTTGGATTCATGTCCTCCAAGTTCATTTATGTCCTAGCCTGTGACAGGATTTCTTTCTTTCTTTCTTTCTTTCTTTCTTTCTTTCTTTCTTTCTTTCTTTCTTTCTCTCTTTCTTCTTTCTTTCTTTCTTTCTTCTTCTTTTTTTTTTGGCTGAATGATATTCCGTTGTATGCCTATATCACATTTTCTTTTTTTTCTCCAGCTTTATAGAGATATAATTGACACATAACTCGTTAGTGTTCATGGTGTACCATGTGAGATGATTTAGTATGTGTATATATTGTAGAATAACTACCATGAAACAGTTAACACATCCATCACCTCTTGTAGTTACCGTGTGTGTGTGTGTGCGTGTGTGTGTATGTGGTGAAAGCATTTAAGATCTCTCTTAGCAATTTTCAATTATACAATAGAGTACTGTTGACTCGAGTCACCCTGCTGTACATTAGATCCTTAGAACTTATTCATCTTCTAACTGGAAGTTTGTGCCCTTTGACCAATATCTCCCATTTCCCCCAGCCCCTAGCCCTCGGCAGCCACCAATCTACTCTCTGTTTCTATGAGTTTTGTTTTATTTTTAGATTCCACATATAAGTGAAACCATGCAGTATTTGTCTCTGTCTTTCTTATTTCACTTAGCATAATGCCCTCAAGGTTCATCCATGTTCTTGATGATGGCAGGATTTCTTTCTTTTTTTTTATGGCTGAATAGCATTTTTTTTTGCACATATCATTTTCTTTTCTTTATTCATTCATCCATCAGCAGATACTGAAGTAATTTCCATATCTTGGCTCTTGTGAATGATACTACAATGAACATGAGAGTGAAGATATCTCTTCAAGGTAGTGATTTCATTTGCTTGGGTTATATACTCAGCAGTGGGACAGAGGGAGGGGGGGAAGCAGACTGCCCACTGAGCAGTTCCGTGACCTGAGCAGAAATCAGGAGTCAGATGTGTAACTGACTGAGCAATTTAGGTGCCCCATAAATATTTTTTAATTTTATTTTAAGTAGGCTCCAAGTCCGGCAGGAGCCCAGCACAGGACTTGAACTCATGACCCTGAGATCAAGACCTGAGTTCAAAATTTGGACACAGGGGCACCTGAGTGGCTCAGTCAGTTGAGTGTCCGACTCTTGATTTTGCTTCAGGTCATGATCTCAGGGTTGTGAGACTGAGTCCTGCATCAGGGCTCTGAGCTTAGCAGGGAGTCTGGTTGGGGATTCTCTCTCTCTCTCTCCTCTCCCCACCTCACCCTTTGCCTCTCCACTTGCTCTCGCTCTCTCACTCTCCCTCTAAAATAAATAAATAAATCTTTAAAAAAAGTCAGACTCTTAACTGACTGAGTCACCCAGGCACCCCTCTATATTTTCTCCAAGAGATAGATAGATTTATTTATTTATTTATTTATTTATTTATTTATTTATAGATTTTATTTATTCATGAGAGACACACAGAGAGGCAGAGACACAGGTAGAAGGAGAATCAGGCTCCCTGCAGGGAACCCGAGGTGGGACTGGGTCCCAGGACCCCAGGACCACGCCCTAAGCCAAAGGCAGACACTCAACCACCCAGGCACCCCTCTCATTTTCTATATGGCAAATTTTACTTATTTTCTTGTTCTAGGACGTTTATAGTTACAGGTCGTACATTTAGGTCTATAATTCATTTCATGCTAGATTTTATATGTGGTGTGAGGTAAGGGTCCACTTCATTCTCTTGCATGTGGATAATCAGTTTTCCCAGCATGGTTTCTTAAAAAGAATGTCCTTTCCCCACTGTAGGCTTGGCAGTCTTATCAAAAATCATTTGACTGTATATGTGAAGGCTCATTTCTGGGCTCTCTATTCTGTTCAGTTGGTCTGTATTTCTGTTTTTATACACAGTGACAAACCGTTTTGATTATGGTGTCCTTGCAATGTTTTTGAAGTCAAAAAGTGCAAGGCCTCTAGCCTTGTTTTTCTGTCTCAAGATCATAGTGCTGGGATCCCTGGGTGGCGCAGCGGTTTGGCGCCTGCCTTTGGCCCAGGGCGCGATCCTGGAGACCCGGGATCGAATCCCACGTCGGGCTCCCGGTGCATGGAGCCTGCTTCTCCCTCTGCCTGTGTCTCTGCCTCTCTCTCTCTCTCTCTCGTGTGACTATCGTAAATAAATAAATAAATTAATTAATTAAAAAAAGATCATAGTGCTATTCATGGTCCTTTGATTTTCTATATGAATTTTAGGATTTCTTTTCTATTTCTGCAGAAAACACCTTTGGGGTTTTGATAGGACCTGAACTGAATTTGTAGGTCATTTTGGGTAGCAAGGATATTGTAACAATATTAAGTGTTCCACTCCATAAACACGATGTCTTTCCATTTATTCTTCTTTAATTTCTTTCAGCAATGTTTGCTCATTTTTTGTGTAGTTTATTCCTAAGTATTTTATTCTTTTTGCTGCAATTATAAGCGAGATTTTTTTTTCATTTCCTGTTCAGATTGTTCATTGTTAGTGTGTGGAAACACCACTGATTTTTGTCTATTGGCTTTGTATACTGCAACTTTGCTGTATTCACTTATTTCTAACAGGGCTTTTGTGGAATTCTTAAGATTTTCTCTACATACAAGATTATGGATTTTCTCTATGTACAAGATTATGTCACCCGCGGACTGAAATAACTTTACTTCTTTCTTTCCAATCTCAGTGCCTTTGGTTTCTTTCTCTTGCCGAAGCTCTCTGGCTAGGACTTCGGTACTATGTTAAATAGAAGTGCAAGCGTGGACATCCTTGCCTCGGTCCTGATCTTCAAGGGAAGGCTTTCAGTTTACCACCTTTGAGCATATTCATTGTGGCTTTTCATATATGGTCTCTATTATGACGAAGTAGTTTCCTGCGGTCCCTAGTGCGCCCAGTGTATTGCCTCTTGACCAGACTGTTAGAAGAGCTAAGGAGGTTGTTTACCTGCCTCCTGTGCTCTTTGATGTCTCCAAACCACAAAAAGTGTAGAAAGAACCTGGAGAGTTAGAACCAGCCGCCACTAGGGCTGCTGGAGGGCAGGGGGTGGGCAGGCAGCAGGTGGCTTGCCCGCGTCCCCCCCTCCCCCCAGAAGCAGAAACAGGGCGAGCTGAGAGCTGGGGGTGAGCAGCCTCCCTCCCCTCCGGTTTCAGGACTGGACAGCGGAGGCCACGCCCCCAGGAGCCTCTGGCCCCGCCTCCCACACGTACGCCCCGCCCCTTGCGTGCATGCCCCGCCCCTTGGCCCCCGCTCCACCCACACGCTCCGCCCCTGGCCCCGCCCTGTCCGCAGCCCCGCCCACTTGCCCGCCCCTGCCCTTGGCCCCTGCCCCTGCCTGCAGGCCCGCCCTTCCAGCCCCCTGCCCCGCGGTGGCATCCAGCGGCGGGATCCCGCGGAGACGCCCCCGCCTTCCTTACTTTCAGCGCCCTGGGAGGAGGATGAGATCCGCAGGGACCGAGTGGAGCCCCAGAGCGTGTCCCTGTCGTGGCGGGAGCCTGTCCCCGCCGGAGCCCCGGGGGCTAACGGCACCGAGTACGAGATCCGATACTACGAGAAGGTGAGGCGGGGTCTGGGGCGGGACCTGGGGCTGCCTTCGGGGGCTGAGGTCGGTCCCCTCGGCGCTTCTGCTTCCTTCCCTACCTTCTCTCTGCAAAAGCCTCCTTACCTTCCGTCGTGAGCAAATCCCCGGCCTTCTAGGTGGCCTCCCGCTGGGTGCAGGGCGCGGCCGCCCACCTGCTGGTCCCCCCCTCGCTCCTCACCACTCTGCAACCTCCATCGTCACCGCTTTGTATGCTGTTTGCAGCCCCCTGAGAACCTTCCCTGGGGGCTGATGCAGGTCTCCCGTGGCCAGACGCCATACGTGCAATTTTGCAACCCTATTTTATTTTTTATTTTTTATTTTTTATTTTTGCAACTATTTAAGAGAAAGAATGCAGAAATACCATATTGTTTCAAAATTCACGAAAATGTATGACCGAGGGGAGGCGTCCCCTAGAACTTGGCGGGTGTGCTGCTGCCGGTGAATGTCTAACACCCTGGCCTCCAGAGCAATGAATGAATGATGAATTCTTATTACAATGTTACTGATACACAGGGTGTGTCATACATCGTTTTACAAATAAGAAGAAAAGATACACGGTGCTCCTTATACAGCCCGCGGGTCCTTATAGGATGCTTTTCCCCATTTCTGCTGACTTCTTGTATCTCTGTTGTCAAATCTGTGGTTGCAGTTCAGCCTCGACTTGACAAATGGAGCTGTGTCCCGACCCACTATCTCTTTGCCCCATACATTTATTGTCTCTGAATATGATACGTAGAGTTTATTTATTTATTTATTTATTTATTTTTATTTTTTTAAATTTTTTTTAAATTTTTATTTATTTTATGATAGTCACACACACAGAGAGAGAGAGAGAGAGAGAGAGAGAGAGAGGCAGAGACACAGGCAGAGGGAGAAGCAGGCTCCATGCACCGGGAGCCCAATATGGGATTCGATCCAGGGTCTCCAGAATCGCACCCTGGGCCAAAGGCAGGCGCCAAACCGCTGCGTCACCCAGGGATCCCTGATACGTAGAGTTAATAGTGTTTCTCACCTTGGTGCAAATTTTATTCATCCAAGCGAAACCTTGCTTTCATCTTCAGCATTTCATGTGTCAGAACTTCACTCACCCCTTAGTGACTCTTGGGGACTTCTTGGCTGAATCAGATAATAGTTTTTGAATACTGGAAGTCTACTGAGAGCTGTGAGTTGGGGGGTGGGGCGCAAACACGAAGGAGGAGGGACTCCTGAGTCACTGCTGGATGATCTAGGGGGCAAAGGTGCCACCAGCTGAGGAGGAGGAGCAGGTCTGGGTTAAGAGGGTGAGCTTGGGTTGGCCGCTGCAGTGTTGGCACCTCTGGGTGGGCTTTGTGGGTCTGCAGCTCGAGGCAGAGGCCTGTCCTGGGAGAAGGAGCGGTGGGGCCTTTCAGCATAGGGCTGGGAGCTGAGCCGACACTGGCGGGGGGGGGGGGGGGGTTGTCAGGGCATAGAGACAGAGTCCCGAAGCTGAGCTGGCTGGGTACTCCAGGCCCTAAGGGGGTGTGAATCTGAGGGAACAAGAACCCTTGAAAAGCAGAGTCTGTACAACAGGAGCTCTGTTTCAAGGGCTGCAGGGGCATCGCCCGGAACCCAGGGACCACAGGTGTCGGAGGCTGCTCCTCACCTGCACTTCTGTGTGCACACCAGTCCTGCGTCCTCTGCCCGGGGGCTTGCTCAGGGCACGTGACAGCTGCCCGGGTTGGCAGCCTTGCCTCTTTGCTCCGCCCACCCCCACCCCCCTCACCAGTCTCAGAGGTCCCACCTGCAGCCACTGTCTCACTATCTTTCCATGGCCAGTCAGATACCTGGAAGGGAGGTGCTGATTGGCCCAGTTTCTGCCCCAAGCCTGAATACGGTGGCCACAGAACTGGGCCATGTGATGACAGGGGGCCGTGGGAGTGGCAGGGGCTCTAATAAGGTGGGAGGGCGGCGGGCAGAGACGAAATGATGGCTGCGTCTCCAGGACACAGCATCAGATGCGCTGGCGGCCGTGTGATATAGAGATAGAGCACGCAACCTGAAGGCATCAAGACGGTGTCATTCTGACCCTTCCTTGATGTGACTGTCACCTACCAAAGAAGAAAGAATTGCTGTTGTGAGCGCTGTATGTAGCCAGGCCTCTAAAGAGCCTAGCATAGCAGCTGGCAGTGAGCTGATGCTCACTCCGTGACAGTTGTCACTGTCCCCACTGTCCAGTGGGGGCCTCAGGTGGGCTCTCTACCTTTCTGTGCCGGATTCCTTGTCTGTGAATTCGTGACTTGCAGGACCTTGTGAAAACCAGATGACAAAGAGAAGGAAAAGCTTTTGTGAACCGACAGGGGCCGGGCAGGTGTCAGGCCTTTTCTCATTCCTCTGAGGCATCAGGCCCAACTCAGCCTCTGGACGGCCAGCGCCTGATGTCCGTCCCCAAGAAGGGGGTCTAGTGTCTTCTCTAAAGTTTCTCTTACTGCTCTAAGCCTCAGGGACTGTTGACTGCAGGTGGGAGCCTGGATGGAGAGAGGGGTTGGGGAGCCTACGGAAGAAACCTGTGGGGACCCTCCCCAGACTGTGGAGGGTCCTGCTGTGAGCTCAACTAAGGACTAAAGGCACTTCTCCACCCCACCCCCCCCATCATTCTCCAAGCAGCTCAGGTCTGGCCCTGGATCCAGGCCTCACATCTTGGTCCTTCCTCAGGGTCAGAGTGAACAGACTTACTCCACGGTGAAGACAGGGGCACCTGCGGTCACTGTCACCAACCTGAAGCCGGCTACCCGCTACGTCTTTCAGATCCGGGCGGCTTCCCCGGGACCCTCCTGGGAGACCCAGAGCTTCAATCCCTCCATTGAAGTGCAGACCCCAGGGGAGGGTAAGTGGTGTGCGTGAGTGGGCAGGGTCTGGGCAGGGAAAACTCTTCCCCGGATGGGGCTGGGGTGGGGACACAGCCTGGGGAGGGGGTGGTTATCTGTGCAATTAAGGGAGCCTGCAGAACGGTTTAACGACAACCTAAATAATTAATGAATTTGGAATCCACCCACTAGGGCCTATTCATGCTGTGAATTAAATGGGGGGCCTGTCCTGGGGGAGCTCACGGGGTAGGGGCTGCAGAAGCCACGTCTCAGCTGTGGTCTCCCAGCCTCTCAGGACCTCCCATGTCTTCTAGAAACATCCCGTGCTCTCTCCAAGATTCTTGCTATTTTCTTGGGAGGAGGTTTAGCCTCCTGGTCCCTTCTTGCTCTGACGGCTAGATTCTTTCCCGTTCTGCTTGTCCCTCTCAGCCGTGACATAGACTCAACCGTGGGATGCCACCCCTTTCCCCACTGGGCCTTGGAGTGAGAAGCACACGTCACTGAAGGTTGGGGACACAAAGGGGTTGCGCTACGGCCATAAACAAAACAACACAAAGTGAGGATTGCCTGCGTTCCGTGGGGGGAGTTGTATGCTACGCGAATAATTTCTCCAATAATGCTGTTACCCGGACACACGACAGAACAAAAGCTGAACATCAGATACCCTGTGCTACCCGCTTGGTCCCTTCACCTCCGTCCCCTGGCTCCTCTTCTCCCCCAGCCACCCCCAAATCCCCTTTCATGGGGAGAGATGAACTGCTTAGCTGTGGCTTTGGTGGTTTTGCCTGCTGCTAACCCTGCCCTCAGGGTCTCACCTCTATCTGCCCCGAGCAGTTCATGAAAGTATTTTCCTGGACAAAGGCAGTTCCCCCTAAGAGGCATTCTGACACCAGCTGTCAAGATAATAATTCTTTCCAACCTGCTACATGAGTCTAATCCAAGATAGGAAGAGCTCTGAGCCCAAAGGGAGGTGGAGATAAAATGTTGAGGGAGTTTGGGTTCTGGGAAGAGAGACAGCACTTCTTGCTGGAACGCCTGTCTGTGCCAGACCTCGGCCAGGTGCTGGCAGGGGGAGATTAGAGCCCCGTCTTGAAGGCTGGGGAGCATTCGACCTGTGGAGGTGGGCAGGGAAAACATTTTGGGTAGAGGAATCCCATGCGAGCAGAGGCGCCCAGGTTTGGCAGGAGCGAGGGAGGTCGGGGCAGGAGCTGGGGGCTGTTAGCTGGAATGGGCTGATGATTTCCGTTCACCTGGTGCTTCTCGGTGAGTAGACACTGCTCGGACCCCCGACCTCCTGTGCTGTGGCCCTGGCTCTGGGGGAATAGGTCTCCCGGTCTGCAGAGCCCTTCCCCCAGTGAGCCGGAACCCTAACGCAGGAGCATGATAAAGGACCGTATCAGCTACCCACTGCTGCATAACGAGTTACCCCAAGGCGAGGGGCTGCAAACCGCAGACATTTGTTCTCTGGTGGTTTTTGCAGGCCAGGCCTCTCTGGGTGCAGCTTAACGGGGCGCCACTGGCTCAGGGCCCCTCGTGCTGCGGTCATCTCAAGGCTTGGGTTCTCACAGGCTGTTTTTTGCTGGATGCACGCAGTTCTCCGCCCCTTGGGCTTCTCCCTAGGGCTCCTCATCACACAGCAACTCGATTCTTTCAGAGACTGCGAGTGAGGGACTGGGGGTGGGGGTTTCTTTTTTCTTTTTAGTTTTTTATTTACTTATGATAGTCACACACACACACAGAGAGAGAGGCAGAGACACAGGCAGAGGGAGAAGCAGGCTCCATGCACCGGGAGCCCGACGTGGGATTCGATCCCAGGTCTCCAGGATCGCGCCCTGGGCCAAAGGCAGGCGCCAAACCGCTGCGCCACCCAGGGATCCCGGGGTGGGGGTTTCTTAAGCCAAACCACCGTCTCTTTTGTCGCCTCATCTTGGAGGTGACATCCTATCCCTTTGGCTGCCTTCTATTCATTAGAAACAAGTCACTATGTCAAACCCACCCTTGAGGGACTGAATACCAAGAGGTGGGGAATCCCCGGCGCGTCTCAGAGGCCTGTCCCCGTGGACACCGTGGACACCGCATCTCAAACAGTTCTTGGCAGCTCCACCCACCTCGGGCCCGGCCAGACCCCGGTCCCATCCGCACCTCTGCAACCGTGGGCTCTACGATCCCCTCACTGACCTTGGCCTTGTTGGTCTCTGACCCTCCCTTCCTCTTCTGTCCCGTGTCACGTGGCTGTGACATCCTCCTAACAGCCGTGGGGATCTGACCTCATCTCCCAGCTGTGAGCCCCCTCCCCGCCCCCTGTGGCCCAGCCGCCCAGCCCCCCCGGATCCTCTGCTAGGAAATACCCCTCCCCTCCCCCTGTTGACCCTCGATCCCTGGACGCTGCGCAGCACCCGCCCTGCTTGTCCCTGAGCCTGGAGCCCGGAGCTGGCCCGAGTCCTGTGTCCCATGTCTCATCTGGTCTCAATGGAGTCTTCAGGGCTATGCGACATCTTCCCCATCCTCAATAGTTTTCCCAAACCGGGACCCCTCCCGGGCCCCTCCTGCCCATCCTTGCTGCCCACCCACTAGCAGATAGCATCGTCCTGTTCCCCTGGGCCAGGAACTCTGTCTGTGGCTCCCTTGCTCCCCATCACCCTCAGGATGACGTCCCGGCTCCCTGGCCTGGCATCCCAGGCCCTTCAGATGCTGTCTTGCCCCCCGGTTCCCTTTCTCCTTCCCCCGTCCAGCCTCACATCTGGCCGCTCTGGGCCCCCACGCAGCCTGTTTTCCCAGCGCCACGGGGAGGCTCTGCGTTTCCCAGACCTAGCGTGGGCACCAAACCCTTCCGGGCTCCCAGGCCCAAGGCAGATGCCCCACCTCATCTGTGAAGCCTTCCTCTCAGGCTTCAGGAAGACACGGGTGAGCCTCCGCTCAGCTCTCTGTGTCAGTTCATTCTGCAGCGAGGACTTTGTCTCCCTCCCTGGTCTGGGCACTCCTCTGGGGCAGGGATTCTGGGCCATTCATCACTGTGTCTCGAGGGCTGGCGCCAGCCTGTCATCCACATGTTGGATGGATGAATAGAGGGATGGAGGGATGGATAGATGGGCTTGAGAGCCTGGGGTCTTCGGGGCCCCTCTCTTGGGGAAATAGTTCACAGTAGAGGCTTTTGGAATCAGGTTCAAGTCTTAGGTTCACCCTTTATTAGTCGTGGGGCCTCGGACAAAGCAGGTGACTTATATCAATGTCGGTCAACCCAGCTGTGAAATGGAGACAACACGGCCTGCCTGGCTTGTTGTGATGCAGGTGCAGGTGCAACGGGGTGGTTTAGTTAAGGCCCCGGGGCACAGGATCTTAAATGTTAACTCTTACTGTAACTGCCTGCGGCTGGGAGCTCCGTGAGTGGCCGCTCCCCCTACAGAGCTACGGTGTCCAACTGAAAGGCGACAAGGGAGGCCCAGGCCTGCCTGTCCAGACCCCGGGGTCCTCTGTTGCACAGCTGGAGCGCAGTGGAGGCGCTGAGCCTGGGAGAGGAGGAAGCTCCCTGGGCCCCAGGGCACCCCCAGGAGCCTGGCCCTCTGCCTGCCTCAGCCTCCTGCTTTATCCCCAGCTGCCTCCGGGCCCAGGGACCACAACCCTGCGGTTGTCGTCACCGTGGTGACCGTCTCAGCCCTCCTGGTCCTGGGCTCTGTGATGAGTGTGCTGGCCATGTGGAGAAGGTAGGTGGCTGGTCCCCGTGCGCCCGGCTGACTCCCGGTGGGTGGGGTCCCCGTGCCCATGGACGTGTGCTCACGGCCCCGCGGCCTGTACCTGTGTTTGCACACATGCAGATTTGCACACGCCAGCATGCTGCGGTGCAGATCCAGGCCCCTCCCCCACTCCCTGCTCCTGCGGCAGCCTGCAGCTCGCTCAGCCTCAGCCTCTCTGGGATGAAGGGGATTTAGCTCCTTAACTCATTAAATGTCAGAAGGCATCGCTGAGGATGGAATCCAGCTCCGGCTGCTCCGGTGCGATTAGGATTCTCCAGAGGCGCTCAGAGGCCCCCAGCCCCTGCCCGCAAGGGATCTTGAGGCCCTTGAACACAGGCAGAGGGAAGAAAGGCAAAAATTGTGTGTGTGGGAGGGGGGAGGACAGGAGGGGGACTCATACACCAGCTGCCCCTCCCGCCACCCCCTGCAGAAGGAAGCCTACAGGAGAGTGGCCAGAGAAGGGGGATGGGAGGAGGGGGAAGGGTGGGGAGCTTGAGTTTGGTTCAGAGAAGATTCCAGTCCTTTTGCACGCAGCGGAAACCTCATGGCATGTATATCCGCCTCCTCCCCGGGGCCACACTTGGTCCCACACAGAGGTGCCCGGCTGGGGCTGAGGTCAGCAGACTTGGGGGCCAGAAGGTCTGCATGTGATGAGCTGGAGCGAGGGCGGGGAGCAGAGGAGAGGATGGCTGCTGGGGAGCCCTCTCCGCCCCTGGGCGTCTCACTGCCTGTGGGTGGGCTGCAGGGGCAGCTTCGCCTCCTGTGAAGCGCTGAAAGTGACCGAGGAGGGGAGCACCTTGACCTGCGGTGCAGGAGCCCCTCTGCCGGGGGCCAGGACAGTCAGGAGGGCAGGGCAGGAATAGGGAGCTCCTTTCTGGGGCTTAGACACCCGTATTGGGCCTGTTGGAAAAGCAGGAATGGACAGGAGCTGAGAGCCTCTTGTCCTGGCTGGGGGCTCAGGGGCTCAGGGGGGGCAGGAGGAGGCTCCTCACACCCCTCCGGGCAGGGACAGTGCAGGACAGCTGCCCACGGGCACCTGGGAGACAGGTGCGCTCAGGCGGGTAGCGTAAGCCGGGGGTCGGTCTCCGCACCTGCTCAAAATCCAATGGCACAGAAATGGGCAGGATCTGCGGGTCAGGTGCTGATGGGCACAGGTGGTGGTCCTGCGCCGCTCGGGCTGACATCTCTGAGTCCCTGCAGTACGGGCTGTGTGCGGGGTGTCCTCCTCTCCGCCTCCCCTCCCTGCTCCACGCTGGCTCATCCCACTTCTCGCCGGAGGGTGCTGTCCAGGGGAAGCTTCTCGGGTCCTCTGCGACTCCTCCATCAGCTCAGCCTTGCCCCCTCCTCCCCACCCGCCTTTCCTGGATGCTCTCCTCCTTCGTGGAGGTTCCGCCACCACTCTGGGGACTTCAGTGGCCCCTAGACGACCCGTCCCACCCCCTGGCTTCTCAGTTCTTTGGCTTCCTCATTCCCAAGGACCTTGTCTTCGTTCCACCTCCACCTTCCTCTCCCATTTCCTGCCACGGACCCGGCCATCACCCCGGGTACTGCGTCTGGCCCGTCCGCTTATGCGCCGCAGGTGGCCTGTCCTTTCCACTTGCCTCCTCGGCCATATCTGCTGCACCTGCTCCTTTGCTGCATCATGGGCCGCCTGGCTCCTGGTCCCCAGGTCCGCACACCCAGCTGTCTCTGCGCCCATCCACTCCCTTTGCTCGAGGGGAAGTGCCTTCCTCTTAGCCCTCCCTGCTGTGTTCTGAAGCCCACCCCTTCTCTCCATCGCAGGCATCCTATATTCCTTTTTTTTTTTAAGATTTATTTATTTATTCGAGAGAGAGAGAGGCAGAGAACAGAGGCAGAGGGAGAAGCAGGCTCCATGCGGGGAGCCTGACGTGGGACTCGATTCCGGGACTCCAGTATCATGCCCTGGGGTGAAGGCAGGCACTAAACTGCCGAGCCACCCAGGGATCCCCTACTATTTCTAATGTCCCCCTCTGCCCCACATAACAGCGGACACTTATGGAGTGCTTAGTAAGCTCTGCGCACCTGTGCTGTGTCAGGCAGGGCTGTCTTTATCCCGATTTTATTTATTTTTTTAATTTTTTTTATTTTTTATGTTTTGGTTTTTTTTGTTTTTATCCCGATTTTATTAAAGAGAAATCCGAGCCACCCAATCCTGCAGCTACTGAGCAGGGGCAGCTGGGAAGCCGGTCCCTGCGTGAGGCCCCAGAGCCCGTGCTGCTGACCACCATCGTGACCACTTGATCCTAAATGACAGCCTTTGCCCCGTTTCCCATCCATCTAGAAACATGGCCCTCCCGCTGTCTCCCTCCCCTGCTCCACTTTTTCTTTCCTTCGCTCCTGTGACGTCCGTCGCCACCCCTGATTTGCCTTCTGTTTCCCTTCCACTTGTCTGGCGGGTCTTTTGTGACCTCCTCCATGGCCTCTTCCTCCTCTCCACCCGGCCTCTAAACGTCGGGATCCGCAGACTTGTTCACAGTCCCACTTCCCAGGCTCTGTCCTCTTCCTGGACGATGCCCCAGCTCCTGCACTGGAGCTCCAGAGCAGACCTCTCCTCCAATACCCCCTGCTGACCTTCACGTCTAACTCCCTACCCTGCACCCCTCCCTTCTTATCCCGTGGGCTCTGCAGACTCCCATAGGCTGGGCTCGAGTTTTTCCTCTCCCCGTCCCCATAAATGGCACCACCGCCAACTGTCAGGCAACCCAGAACACGAGAGCCATGCCTACCTTCTCCCTCCCTCCTCCTTTCTGCCTCCTAGCAGGCTTGCAGCCCTGCGGCCCCAGCACCTACACGTCACTTGAGCCCATGCTCACACTGTAGGCCGACCCGCTGCCAGGTCCTGCAGGGACAACAGCTACGCCAGCGTGGTCTTCCTACAGTGCAGATTGAGTCACGGCGCTCACCTGCTCAGCGCCCCCGGGGGCTCTCCTCTGGGCCAGCGAGGCCCTGCTCAGCAGCCCCTGACGCCAGCCAGTGGCTCTGTTGATGGTGACGCAGTCCTTTGGTCCATGGCCACATCTGCCTCGGGAAGCCATCCTGGATGCTCTGGGACGAGTCAGGCCCATCTGCTATGTGTCCCCCCAGCACATCGCCCTTCTTTTCCACTTGGACCTGTGAGCGGTCTTGCCACTGACCCTCAGGGCCTGTTTCCCTGGCTAGACCGTGGCTGCCCGTGAGTGCCAGGGCCGCCCAATTGCTCACCTGTTCTCAGGCAGGCGGCTTGGGTTCAAGGTCAGGGGGTATGGATTCAGGTGCATCGGGAGTTGCAAGAGTGTGCAATTGTGGCTCCGAGTGCAACTAATTAGAAGTGTTGATCGGGGCGAGGAGTTAGGTCTGGGGCTGGCATTGTCTGTCAGCTGTGGGGAGGAGCTTTCAAAATAAGACGAGAAGGTCCCTCCGCGAGGGCACAGACCTTAAGGTTCTTGGAGGGATAAGGTGCTGCCACCCTGGGCGCTGGTGAGAGGGGAAGGGCTGGGGCCGCGTGGCTCAAAGCATGACTCTGCACCTCCCCAGGCCCTGCCGCTATGGCAAAGGAGGTCAGGATGCCCATGACGAGGAGGAACTGTATTTCCACTGTGAGTTGTCGCCTGGCCCCTCTGTGGCCCTCTTCCTTGCCGCCCTTTATAACCCCTCCCACCCCCGGGCCGACCCCCGTCCTCCAGCCCACCCTTGTCTCTCCCTGCATTCCAGTCAAAGTCCCGACCCGCCGCACGTTCTTAGACCCCCAGAGCTGTGGAGACCCACTGCAGGCCGTTCATCTGTTTGCCAAGGAGCTGGATGCAAAAACCGTCACACTGGAGAAAAGCCTAGGAGCAGGCAAGCCGGGCAGCCAGGAAGCCTTGTCCATCCCAAGAGCCCCCACCTGCCCCCCGACCCCACCTCTGCCCCCAGGCCCTCCCTCATTGCCTTCACCCCAGTCCTGGTCTGCCCAGGAGGGCCAGCTCTGCACCAAATGGGACCTGCAGCCACCAGGTTACGGGGAAGGGGATGGCGGAGGGGTCTGTGATCCTGCCTTCCTGCCCTCTCCTGGTGCCCCCATGCCCCCGTCACTCTAGCCCTGTCCCGGCCAGCCTCTGCAGGCTGCCACTGGCAGAGGTGTGGTCCCAGGTCTTCGTGGCTTGGGGAGGAGCATTTGCAAACTTGGGGACCAGACACACCTGAGTGCTAGTCCTGGTCTACACTGCCCAGCTGTGTGACCAGAGTTGCATGCCTCGATGCTCTGAACCCGTTCCTTGTCTGTAAAACGGGCACGACAGCTGCCTTGTGCAGAGCCAAGGTGGCGACTTCGAAGCCCGCGTCACATGGCTGGTACTCAGTTCACCAGGTTTGAACTTGGGGGCTCTGAGCCCCAGGCCATGAACTGCCCGCATGATCCAGAAGCTGCTCGCCCTGCCTGGGTTGGCAGAGGGGGGCGGGGGGTGAGTGAGCTCCAGGGGACTGTCTGAGGTGCTCTTTCCCCACAGGGCGCTTCGGGGAGCTGTCCTTCGGCTGCCTGCAGCTCCCCGGCCGCCAGGAGCTGCCCGTGGCCGTGCACACGCTGAGGGACGGCTGCTCTGACTCTCAGAGGCTCAGCTTCCTGGCCGAGGCCCTCACCCTGGGCCAGTTCGACCACAGCCACGTGGTGCGGCTGGAGGGTGTCATCACCCGAGGTAGGGCCGCGTGCTCCGCAAGCCTGGGGGTGGCAGGGGGGCCCCTAGTCCCCTAGGCCCTTTCTCCAGCCCCTAAGCTGCCCAGTGTGCAGACAAGGTTGCAGCTTTCTTTCACTGACTCAGCCCTTCTGACCTTGAATGACCTTTCCGCCCTGCAGTGACGCTGTGGGAGTGTGTCGCTTGGACCTCGGGTGACCTTTCCTAGCAGACTTATTGCAGCTCCTCGACCTTGGCCCCTGTCCTCCTCCAGATGTCCCCTCTTCTGTTCTTTGGCCTAGGGGATCCTGGGCCATGTGGGAGGCTGGCCAGAGGCTGGTGGGGAGTGGGGGGCAGGTGGCAGGGGTAGGGGGTGGGAGGGTGCATGTGTGCGTGCAGAGGGGAGCAGGCAACTTAGAGTGCGCCTTCCCCATCCCTGGGCGCAGGAAGCACCTTGATGATTGTCACCGAGTACATGAGCCATGGGGCCCTGGACGGCTTCCTGCGGGTGAGTGGCCTGGGCCCCAGGGGCGACCACTGACCCTGTTGTGCTTCGTCCCTCACTTTTCTCCTTGGGGGGACTGGCACTCGGCATCATTCCCCAAAAAGCTGCCCGCTGGCCAGGCTGAGCTGGTGGGCCCTGGGGCAGAGCCAGGTAGGGCCAGCGGGCTTCCCGGGGTCACGCAGCCCCAGGGGACTGAATGTGTGGCCCTTCCGCCTGCAGCGGCACGAAGGCCAGCTGGCGGCTGGGCAGCTGTTGGGCCTGCTACCCGGGCTGGCGTCGGCCATGAAGTATCTGTCGGAAATGGGCTACGTCCACCGGGGCCTGGCGGCCCGCCGGGTGCTAGTCACCAGCGGCCTTATCTGCAAGATCTCTGGCTTTGGACGGGGCCCCCGGGACCGCGCAGAGGCTGTCTACACCACCATGGTGAGGCGTCCCTGCCCCTCCACCCAGTTGGCCCCAAATAAGGGCCAGTGTGGACACCACGGGGGGCCTTCCCTGGAGATGCAGCTGGGAGGGTGGCAGGTGGGGCTGGATCTGGGGCTCCGTGGGGTGGGCCCCTGGGTGTGCGGGCCCATCCCTTGCTGGCCCTGACCTGCCCCCCGTCCGCAGAGTGGCCGGAGCCCCGCGCTGTGGGCCGCCCCCGAGACGCTTCAGTTTGGACACTTTAGTTCTGCTAGTGACGTGTGGAGCTTTGGTGTCGTCATGTGGGAGGTGATGGCCTTTGGGGAGCGGCCCTACTGGGACATGTCTGGCCAAGACGTGAGTGACCTCAGGGCCCACCCCCCAACCTCTGCCCCTTGCCCTTTGACCCCTGGCCCCAGGCCCCTCTTCGCTGTCCATCCACTTGCTTCCGGTCCTGCCCGGTCCCTGCCTGGGCTCCCTCGGATGGGCTGTGTGCCTGTGCTAGAGGGACTTCAAGCTTCCTGTCTGCCCCTCACCTCCACCTCCGCGGCGCAGGTGATCAAGGCAGTGGAGGACGGCTTCCGGCTGCCACCCCCCAGGCACTGCCCCTCCCTGCTACACCGACTGATGCTCGACTGCTGGCAGAAGGACCCGGGCGAGCGGCCCAGGTTCTCTCAGATCCACAGTATCCTGAGCAAGATGGTGCAGGACCCAGAACCCCCAAAGTGTGCCACGGCCACCTCTCCCAGGTACAGCTGAAGCCTCATTTGTCCCAGGTACACTCCCGTCTATCCCCAACCACCAGATACGGCCGACCTCTCACCTCTCCATGGGTGGCCTCCCTGCATGGCCAGGGTACAATCACCCCCTACCCCACCTGGCCTACCCCACCTAGTCAACCCCACCTGGCTTACCCCACCTGGTCAACTCCACCTGACCTACCCCACCTCGTCTACACGTCCTATCCTACCTCGTCTACCCCACTTCTCTTATCTCACCTGTCCTACCCCACCTGTCCTATCTCACCTCATCTACCCCACGTGGCCTACCCCACCTACTCTACCCCACCCTGGCCTACCCCACGTGGCCTACCTCACCTGTCGTACCCCAGCTGTCCTACCCCACATGTCCTATCCCACCTCATTTACCCCACCTGGCCTACCCCACCCCAGCCTACCCCACCTGGTCTACCCCACCTGTCCAAACTCACCTCGTCTACCCCACCAGTCCTACCCCACCTCCTACCCCACCCCAGCCTACCACACCTGTCCAGGTATGACTGCATACCCAGTTGCCCTAGATAAATCTGATATTCTGCTTGCCTCAGACACATATAAATTTTTATCCTTCTTAGTCACTCTACTTGTCCTGGGTTTTGCCTCACACGTCCCGTACAGTGACCACCGACTATAAAATGAGTGGAATGAGCATTAGTTGTCCCAAATATAACATGGGTCACCTCCCAAAGCATCCTAGGAATGTCCTACCCTACCCAGGCTGGTCCATATATGCCCAGGACCTTTACAGGGCTCAGGTGCAACCTTCTCTCTACCTACCTGCCCAGGTATCTTGCAGCCCTCACCTGCTCTGGTGATGCCTCGCACCCCGTGGAGCCAGGTCTGCCCGGGGGCTCGGTCACCCATCCTTTCTCAGCTGGCCTCTCCTCAGCAGAGTGACCAAGTCTGGGCACCCATCCCTGCTGCGGACTGAGCGCAGCTCCTCTGCTCCCCAGGCCTCCCACCCCACTGGCGGACCGTGCCTTCTCCACCTTTCCCTCCTTCGGCTCCGTGGGCGCGTGGCTGGACGCCCTGGACCTGGGCCGCTACAAGGACAGCTTCGCTGCAGGTGGCTACGGGAGCCTGGAGGCCGTGGCCGCGATGGCTGCCCAGTGAGTCAGGAGCCCGGGGCCCTGCCCCTACCTGCCTGGGAGTCCTTCCCTGTGCTGGCGGTCGGGGGCGGAGAGCAGAGGGGGGTTTCAGCCGGCTGGGTCTGAGCGGCCCTTCTTTCAGGGACCTGCTGAACCTGGGCATCTCGTCGGCGGAACATCGAGAGGCCCTCCTCAGCGGGATCAGCGCCCTGCGGGCACGGGTGCTCCAGCTGCAAGGCCAGGGGGTGCAGGTGTGAGCGGTGCGTCCTCGCAGCCAGGACCCCTGCCCTGACTCGGACCCCGGCAGGCTGGGCCCCAGCGGTGTGGAAGTGAGCACGCTCTCCCTGCACTGCGGCCCAGAGCTTGTTCGGGACCACGTTCCCCTCATTTCACTGCCTAGTCTTCCCATTTGCCCCAGTCTGAACACCTTGGCCAGAGGGGTTAAATCCCTGGGGAGAACCCCTGAGCTACTAGCAGGAGGAGATGCCGGGCCTCAGGGACCAAGGGGGACAGGACGGGGAGGGAAGACGTAGCTTTAAATCACCTGGTTCGTGTTTTTCTGTCTTCCACACCCACTGGGGCCTGGGGCCCACCCCAGGGGGTGCCCCTTTTTCGCACAGACCTCTCAGCCTATTGGCAGCATGGGTCCCTAACATGCTCCCATGAGACCCAGCAGGGACCAGAGCTGCCTGGTGGCCCATCCTGAAGGGCCTGGAGGGGCAAGGTCCTCTGCTCCCTGTGCTTGGGCTTGGCCCTGTCTGCACACTGGTGGTAAGGCCCAGGCCAAGAAGGTGGTGCTGAGCTCAGGGGCTGGACCCCAAAGGCCCTAGACTCAGGAGCTGATTTCTGCTTCCCTTGCCCTTGGGCCGACAGCTCAGGGTGAGGGTGAGGGTCCTGGCTAGGCCATCATGAGGTTCTGGTGCTCCCCTGAGACCCAGCTAGGCCTCCCCTGTGCATTCCTTTTATAAATTCAACTGGTTGGGGTGGGGGGAGGGGGGACATCTGAGAGGAGCATGAGGGGAGATGTTTTCTCCCCGGAGAACCTGTGAGCTTTGCTCTCCAGCCTCAGGGGATGGTGAAGAGACCCTCAGAGGTGGACCTTCTCTCTCTGACAGGCTCCAAGCCACACTGTGCAGATAGGAAAGGGGCAGGGTGGTCAAAGAGTCAGGGCTGGGGCTGGGGTTAGAACCCATGCCCCCCGACTCCCAGTCCGGGCCTGGGCCTGGCTCTGGAGAGCGAGAGAGTCCTTGGTCCTACCTTGTGATGCCAACTCCCTTCCCTGAGGTAGCCCAGGGGTACTCTGAGGTGGCCGCCTCTTGCAAGCTGTCTCCTGGGCACCACTCAGCCTCCTGTGCAGCACCCTCTCCCTCTGGCTTCTGGGGGACTCTGGCAGGAGTGGCCACCCTGGGCTAACCCCAGAGTTCCTGACCCAGAAGGGCTTCCCCAAGGTGGTGGAGATCATGAAGCCAGGGCTCTCATAGGACGGCAGGAAGGCAGCTGGATCTGGCTGGGATTCCAGGGGCTGGGTTGGACCTATGCCGACCCTGACCTATGCCGACCCTGGACTTGGCTGCGTGTGGGTGGGGGTGGGATGGGTGGGAAGGAGAAGCCACAGGGGGAGAAGTAGGGGGTGAACAGATCATCAAGCTGGCCCGTGGAGGGCTCAGCCTAGGTGGGCGGAGAAGCTCAGGCACTGAGAAGTACAGGGGTGGGGCGAGGGCACCTTCCAGAAGTGCCCCGGGCCCCACGGGAGACCTCTGGGTCGGTGGGCAAATGGACACCCTTGTGATTCGCATACATGCACCTGTGTCTGGAAAGGCTTCTCGGCTGAGAGGCTGATGCAGAAGTTGAAGGAGGCTTTGGAGGTGGGGTGGGGGTGTCCCTCCTGAGGGCGGGGTGGAGTTTTGTGCAGGCCGAGAGACGCAGCGCCTAGGACAGGAGGCCTCCAGGCAGAGGGACTAGCATGAGAAGGAGCCTGGGGGCAGGAAGATGCAGCAGATTTTTGGGGAGCACCCACGGTGGGGGACAGTGCCTCACAGCAGTGCCTTTGGCCTCACCCTGCCAGCAGCAGCTCTTCTCTCCTTGGGGCCCCTCCCTCTGCACCCTCCCTCCAAGCACCTGCCCTAGCCAGTGACGTTGAGGGAATGGGGTGGGGAGGGGGAGCTTGAGATAATGCTTCCACCTTTGATGGGGCTGGAGGGTCCGGTCCCTTTGCCAGCTCCCCTCTGGGCTTGCCCCCTCCCCCCACAAGCTTGGAAAGGACCTGGCGAGAGGACCAGGGGCCCCGCCTTGGGTGGAGGGGGCCTCATCCCCATCTCCAGCTGTAGCAGTCATGCTCTAAAGGTCCAGGGCCCCTCCCCATCCTCCCCTGGCTGTGCTGCGGAGGGGCCCCCTGGCTGTGTTGGTAGGACTTCGGTGTCCAGGGTAGACCTCCCCTCCCCTGAGGAGTGAGGTCCCACAATCCTGAGGGGTCCCAGACCTCTGCCCTGCAGACGCAGGCTGATGGCTCCCTGGGAGCCCTCTACAGATCTATTTTTATATGGAACTTGTTCACTGAACAGAGGGACGTGGTCTGCAACCCTCCAGCTCCCCCATCCGAGCCCGTCCAGGGAGGGAAGGGGCTGGTGGCAGCGTGGCGGGGAGGGGTGTTTCCTTTAACTCCGGAGATGTTTTTATATTTCGTGGGTTCTATATGCAGGACAAAGTAATAAAAACTTGTCTGTGATAAGGTACCTCTTTCAGTGACAGTTGCTTAACCTTTAAGAGCTTATGTGGGAGGGTTTCTACCATCCCCGACCCGCCCTGCAGTGTCGCCAGAGTGTAGGGCTGAGATCCCTCTGTGCAGAGACGAATTGAATGGCCCTTGCCATGAAAGGTCTCTCAGTCTAGGGAGGGTGGCCTGGGAGTGTGGAGAAGGATGTCACCTGGTCTCGGAGTAGTAAAGCCAGGAAGGCTTCCCCCGGCAATACCCGGGTGGGGGGCCCTTTTCTGAGATGCACGGTACATGGGGAAGGGAGCAGGTGGGGAGGCGTCGGGGGCGCGAGGCGGCAAATGACACGCTTGGTTTGGATGTGTTTGGGGTCTTGTGGGTTGTGCAGGTGGGGGTGCCTAGGAGGTGGCTGGGTGCTGGGTCTGGAGCTTGGCACAGACGCAGGCTAGAGGTGGAGCTTTGAGGGCCATGGTTCCTGGGGGTGGGGGCAGGGGGCAAAGCCTGGGCAAATTGGGCCTAGCAAGGGGGAGCCGAGGGAGCTCTGGGGAGACAGCCGGGGCCCGCGGGGAGCAGTGAGCCATGGAGGGGAGGAGCAGTGAGTGTGATGTGCAGCGTGGAGAAGCCACGTGAGCAGCAGGTGTGGGAGGGCGGTGCTCGTTCCCAGGCCGCAGCCTGCATGACAGAGCTGGTCGTCCAGCAGGCCCGGGATTGGGGTGCAGGGCTGGAAGGCCCACATCAAGGTGTCGGCAGGGTGGGCTCTTCCCGAGGACTCGGGAGGACCGGTCCCAGGCCTCTCTGCTTCTCCCTGCGTCTGCATCCCGCCTTCCACGTCCAGATTTCCCATTTCAGAGGCGCACCAGGGGTCCTAGCCTGGCCCATCCTAGTGACCCCACTCTAACCTGATGACCCCATGTAAAGACCTGTCCCTGAATAGTCCCTTTCTGTGGTCCCGGGGTTAGGACTTCCACATACGGATTTTGAGGGGACATAATTCAACCCCTAGTAGTGGCCTTAATTGTGGGGGACAGAGCCGGGTGAGAGGATGGAGGAGGGGGGTTGGGGAATCTTTTGGGGTGGGCCACAAGGGAGGAAGGTGGGATGAGACAGTGATCAGAGCCAAGTGGGGATGCGGGCTGAGTGCTCGCACGTGTGCACACACGCATACGTACCACGTGAGCCCTTGCCTTTTCCGGCTTGCTAGAGCCTCTGCGCTCCCTGGACCGGGCTGTGCGTGTCCCGGCTTGGAGAAGGTGTCTTATTTTCTTGCCTCGTCAGGCCGCGGGAAGTGCTTCGGGCTGGGGTGCTGGGGTGCTGGGATGGTGGGGTGGTGGGAAATAAGCCCCCTTTCCTCCGTTCCTGTGCTCAGAACCAGTTGAGCGCCACTTGCGGGGGCAGACAGAGCCCAAGGCAGCAGCTCCTTGATAAGGCTGACTGCGGGCTGTTGCTTTACCATGTTTCTTCGAATCTAAGATGCCGTCACCGAGTGTGAGATGTACCACTAGGAAAACATCAGAGCCAATTCGACTGTGTCGTGCCATCTGCTTGGAAGCTGCGTCCCAATTTCGGAGATGTTCAAATGTATAAAATGTACATCTTCGGTGACGGAGTCGTGCTGTACCGGGACAAGGTGCCTTTCCCCGAATTAGACCCACCCAGTCCCAGTCCCAGGCTGAGCCAGGAAGCTGCAAGCCTCCTCTGCACGGGCAGCTTTGCCCCTCTCCCCAACTTCCTGCAGGGTGGGGAGACCAGCGTACACCCTGCTTGTGAACAGGCCGATCTGGGGGACAGGCCAGGTGGCGCCAGCTCAAGCAGCTTAGCTTACTCCATTTAGTTAAGTGGCTTCTTCTCCCCGGGGCAGTGGGGAGGGAGGAGGTGGGGGCGTCAGCAGTGTTGCTCCACCCATGACGTCTGCCTGCAGTAGAGGCATGGAGCTGAAGAATGGGGGGACCCCCTCCGACACTTCACACTCCCCGCACACTGTAAGTGCTCACTAAATGTCACTGCTAGCAAGGCCAAGGCAACGGGTCGACATGCGCATGTGCTTGGGGATCGAAATGCTCATGTCTGGGCAGCAAGGCTGCTGACGCGGCGTGACCAGCTATTGGGTCACTCAGTGAACCCAGCTCCCACGGGGTGGGGGGCAGACACTAGGAAGTTAGGACCTCACTGCCTGATGGGGGAGTGTTAAGTCAAGAGCACAAAAGGCAGAGCAGTAGGGATAAATGCTAGGTGTCCTGGGAGTCCAGTGACCTTCCACCTAACCTCGTCCCTGGAGAGATGCAGGAGGGCCCGGGGGGGGGGGGGGGACGCAGGGGGACCATGTAGCGCCTTCACTGCCCTTACAAAACCACAGCTGAATTCTGGACTCGGGTCCTCCCACCTCCCCCTTCACACGGCTCGGGACTCAAGGCCTCCTCACTGTACGGCGCCTTCTCTTTAAACCTCTTGGTACCTACCCTTGGCCATCTAGACTCACCCTTCTGCCAGCATTTTGAAACAAACGAACAAACAAACAAACCCTGGCTTTAATCTCCCCAGGGTGCCTCCCAGCCCATTTTAGTAGCCGGGCCCCCTGGGGCCTTGGGGCAGCAGAGAAGAGTCAGAAATGTTGGGTTCATAGATGACCTCGTGGTGCCTACCAGCACCTTGTGGGCAGATTATGGTTCTCACGTCTGACTCCAAGGAATGTGCTTTCACTAAGGCTGCTTGAGGAGGTTCAAGAGAACTAGGAAACCGAAAGGAGGTTTCCCCACCGCAAGCACCTTACACCCCCTCCCAGATATGTTGTCTCCGGGCCCTTCTCCTCCCTTGCCCACCGCACGCATCCCCAACAGTCGGCTGGGGCACGGTGAAATATTGAGAGACAGGATTTGCAGGGGTGTATCCATGGAGGGTGCCCTCGGCCTCCACCCTGATGGCACATGGTGACACATGGCCCCGAAAATCTGCAGACGGGGAGCTGGGCTCTTCCCAGTATCTCAGTGCCAAGGGTTGTGCTATGTTCTCCACCATATGCATCATCTGAGGCATCATCGGAAGATGCCAACTACATAGACCCTGATGTCATCGAAGGGAAAGACGATGGCAGAGCGTGGAAGGCAAGTGAAGGGGGGGGGGCTCATTTAACCCGAGGGAGGTGCCTTGGCGGGGCAGGGGGGCCTGGGGAAAGGCCTCATCCTGTGAAGGCAGGAGGCACCCGAGCCAGAGCAGACTGGATTCCAGGCTCCCGTGGAGTGCAGAGCCCCGCGTGGGCCCCAGTTCTGAGCAAACGGTCTCCTAGCGTCTCCAGCGCCTCCCATTTGAGGCCTCGGGAGGCGCCTGCTAGTAAAATCTTCAGCACATGTCATGCTGCGTCTTGGGTGTGGGTCAACAGCTGGCAGCGTGTGAAGTCGGGAAAACGCGTCCCAGAGCTGGTGCCCATGTGGACGTGGACACACGGTCTTCTGTTGCACGCACACCCCTCGGTGGGAGTGGGCACCGTGGTTCCTTTGAGCGACAAAGCGTGTCTGACGCGGTGAACGGGCGACACGTGAATGAGCGACGCTTGGGTGAGGTCCTACCACGCACATCCCAAGAAGTAGCTCTTCGTAGGAGTAGTGGGACCTAACTCTCCAAAAGGCCATACATTTGTTCTTCCAACAGGAATCACCAAGGAGGGCTTCTGGAAATAGCAGGAAGCCTGCAGGGCAAGAAGGAACCTAGTGTTTACTGGAACTCTGGGTCCTCTTGGCGCTGCCTCCGGTACCCTGGGGAAGGGGGGACTTGGGGCCCATGCTCCCCTCGAGCCAGCGCAGCTGTGCCTTTATTCGCTTCAACCCCACAGCAGCGGGTACAAGGTAAACTGCCGACCAGGGGGAGGCACGGAACAGAGGGGAGTGATCTAGCAGGGGTTGCTTTGAATGGGGAGAGGATGCTCTAAGGAAAGCTGCTCTCAGCTCCAGCTGGCGGTGTTGCCAAATCTTTTTTTTTTTTTGAAGCTAGCAATCATTTTTATGAAATCTCACAATTTTTAAATTGTTAGGAACGAAGCTGGAAGAACAACAACAACAACAAAAAAAACCAAAACTAAAATCCAGTGAAAGTCGGTCTGTTTGGTTTGTGGGCTGGCAGTAGGATTTAAATTTCCTTTGTAAAATCCCAAGCTGTGCTTTAAAACCCTGGGATGGGGAGCTCATTACCCTCAGCCCGCCCCTGATGCCGGATGAAGGACGGCCCCGTCTTCTTCACATGACTGGCATGTTAGGCACCTGCTGCGCGCCGCACGTTTCCTACCCCTGCGTTCACTCAGCCGGTGGTGCAAGTGGAACGAAATAGGGTGAGGACAGCTCTGGGCCGAGTGTGTTGGGTCCTAAGGGTGTCCTTGGTGCCCGGCTCCTCTGGACACTGCACCAGGTGAAGGAATAGCTAGATGCCTCGGGTTTGGTGACTGAATTGCTTGAAAGGAGGAACCTTTATTCCAAATGCTGCCGCTGACCACAGGGTCCCTGCCCATCGCGGTCAGAGCCAGGTGGCCGGGCTCGATGACGGCCCATTCTTCTCTTCTGCCGTCAGGTCCAAGCAGGATCGTTTTCAGTGCAGAACGAGTTCAGGAAGGCACACCTGCCAGGGCCCTGAAACTCTGGGCCTGGAGAAGTGTGGTGGCTGCGTTCCCTGTGCCCCCGCTGTTCCCGCCAACAAGCCTGCGCTCAGGGGTGAACGGTAGATGGCCGAGGTTTTGTCCTCCCCAGTATGGACTTCTTGCTCACAAACAGGCGTTGGGGGAAGCCTACTGGGGGTGGGTTACCTATGCCCTGCACGTTAGGGAAAGGACCCCCTTTCCAGGTATCAGATTCTGCCTAAAGGAGAGGTTTCCGTGTCTCCTGAGAAAAACAGCCGCTCAGAGCCACCCCCACCCCCCAACAGCTTCGGCCCCCAGACAGCCTCTAGTCTAGGGAGCACCGCTCGGAGACGACAGGCAGGCTGAATATGGATTAAAAACAAACCAACCCACAATTTATTGAAAACAGGTACCTTTCAATAGCCCTAATTACAAGAGTTTAATAAGAGATGCTTGGGAACACGATACACACCGAAGTATCAGGAAAGGGAGAATAAAACAAGTTGAAGGGGATATGGCTGCAACGGGACTGGACTGCCAGGCGGGTCACCTGGCTGGGTGATGCCGAGTGTGACGCAGGGCCGTAGAGGACACGGGGCCCCAGGGCCCGCAGTTTTGGACCACACTGCAGGACTCGTTGGGGCGGGGTACGGGCTCTGAACACCGAGCCGATGCCCGGAGCACAGGCCAGACACGTGGAGTGAGGCCACCAGGCAGTTCACACCTGCCCCCAACGAACCCCATGATAGGAAGTGCTCTCTGCAGTCTGTGGACCTGGCACGGAGAGCTCAGAGACCACCCCTCTGCAGCTGGTCCCACGAAGCCCTCGACTACGCTAAGCCCTAGAATTCTCTTATCCAAATCCCTACCGAGTAGAGAGGTAGAGGTGCCAGACGAGGAAGCTGCCTCCAAACTAATTTTTGGTCTTCGGTCAAGGGAGAAGTACAAACCACTATTCCATGGTCAGCTTGGAAAAAACTACTGGGCAGGGCGGGCAGGAGATCCTGAAGGGCCACTTGGGTCCGCCTCGGGAGGAAGCGGGGCCGGGCCGATGCGCCTGCTGTGTCCCTGCTGGACAGGCCTTGCTCTGCTGTACGGCTCCTCCCAGCCTCCGATCTTCCTCCCATAGCCCCGGCCCTCACTTCTCTGAGCCTAAAATTCCCGGCCTCAAGCAACACAGAAATGCCGGGCACGGAGGGTGCTGGGTAAGGGGGAGCAGGAGGTTCCTGCAGGCCACCTCCATGGAAGGAGGCAAGGCAGAGAGGACATGGGTTTTGGGAGGCAGGAGTGGCAGCCCTGAGAGCAGGAAGGAGAATCCTACAGGAAGGACAGGAAGTCTCGACTGCACAGAGGCAGGAGGCGGCAGGTGGCAGGCGGGCGGGGAGGCGTGAGGAGCTAAGCTGTATTAACCGATGGGGGAGCAGTGTCTCCGCTTCTCTGGTTCTCCCTGAGGAACACCGCTCCCTGCTCTGGAGCTGCACACTCAAACAAACAATAAGCCTGAAGGGAAGAGGTGGCGTCAGGGTCCCCGACGTGCCCGCTGGAGGTCCGTCCTGTCCAGTGGGGCTTCTTGGAACAGCAGCCTCATTTGTGAGTCCGTATGCTGCTGCAGATCTGGGCGAGGCGGCTCTACGGAGGGAAGGAGGTGGGTCAGTGGAGAGCAGGGCAGCGGCCCTGCCTGCCTGTCACCTCGGGCTGGGGTGGCCAGGTCTCAGTGGATCTCCCCCAGAGGACGGAGGTCCCCTGGGGGGACCTGGCTGGGAAGGCAGCTCTGCCCTCGCCCCTTCCCTGGATGTCCCCCTCACAGGCACCCAGGAAGGCGGCACCTGGGGCAGCCGTGTTTGGGCCGAGAGCGCCCATCTACCCCCGGGGATTGTGCTGACTGGACCTGGAGGCCCGTGTGACCAAAGCTGAACCAACTTAATTTCCCTCCTGAGACTTTAAGGGGAGACAAGAAGCTAGATGGTCAATGCTGAGCATTAGAGCAGCGGAGTCGGAGTTGGGAGCGGGGCTGCCCGAGGCCACACGCAAGCCAGTGTGGAGGGAGAACGGAGCTGGAACCCCGGGCCCCGTGGAGGTCATCTCTCATCTCACGTTGAGTATGCGGGCCAGACGGAGCAGACAATCCTACGTTCAGCTAAACTAAGCCAGCTGCCAGAGGCAGCCTGCGTGCGGACGGTTACAAGACTCACGGAGAGTTTCTTAATGTTTCCCAGGGCCTCTGGGTCCAGCTGTGCGATGTCCATCCTCTGCAAGTCGCTGGCCAGTAATCGCATGCTCTGTGTGGAGAGCAGAGTGGGTTCAGTGGCCACGTCCCTTGGGGCAGGACCCTGTACCCGTGCCCTACTGTGCCCCAGGGGGCCCCCGATATCCTGCACTTTGGGCAAGGGGAGCGGGAAGGGGGAGAGGTAAGGCCATTAGGAGAGGAGTTTGCCCCCGAGGAGCTGATGACCTTGGCGTTTGACCCTGGACCATGGTTGGCTCACCTGGGGAATAAGGGCAAGGACGCCCTGCAGATTCACCTTCCCTGCCTCCCAGGAGCTGAGGCTCTGCTCTACTCAGCCCAGGGCAAGCGGGCTCAGCTCGCTTCAGAACCCCTCAGAGTCGTCCAGTGCGGGAGACCCAGCTCATGTTCCCCTTTCTAGGGCGCATACCCGGATGCTGCCTTCCTCTGCACTCCCTGCAGGATCTCCCCCAACTGCACACGTCCCATGACACTAGAGGGCACTGGGCACCTATCTCAACTACTGAAGGCTTCTCGAGGGCAGGAATCATGTCCTCTACACCTTGGGCCTACCACCTGGCAGGTGGGCAAATGTCAGCTGATGAACAAACGGAACACGGAGCCGGGCACGGATTCCAGCCTGGCCTCCCTGTGAGACGCTCACCTCGCCACTGCCCACCGGCACCGTGAGGAAAATCTCTCTGCTGTCGGCAAGAGGGCTGCCGTTCACGGAGATGTTGTAGATCCGCTCTCTGGCTGCTGGGGTACGCAGGCCCGGGGTCTTGAAGACCCTGTGAAGTGGGGAGATCTCCGTCAAGATGGCTTGGCAGAGAAAGTGACACGAGGCGCCGTGAGCCCTTTCAACCCCCATCTGGCCTCAAGCTGTAGTTTTCAAACCCTGCATTTCTAAGAAGGCGAGTTCTAAATTTAGGGCAAAAAGTCTTTTTAAACAGTAATGACTACACACAGCTGGAGAAGGGAGCTTGTAATGATCAAACCTCCATCTAGCCAGAGTCAGTTCTTGTCCACGGAAAGCTTAGGTCCCAGGCTCTGCGTGGACACCAGCCATCCAGCCACCCACAAAGCCAGAAATAAACTACGGTTAATGCACTTCCAAGAGTGGCTAAGTGCTTCCAGCAGGAGGAATTTTCCAGGGTCAGAAGAGGAGGATTCGGAGATTCTAGCATTATACTAATTCCTAAACAAACTTCCTCAAGACAGTTGAAATTCTGTTTTCCTCTAAATGCCCTCTGCTGTACGTGCATGTGAAAAAGCAGTTCAGGAGCGGGAATTCAAAGAAGTCTTCCTCCCTCTCCTCGCCCCAGAGAGCCCCACTTTCAACTCCTCATGCCTTCCAGAAACGTCCTCTGAATATAAACACAAATGGGCTCATCCAGGGCACCCCGTTGTGCAACATGCTTGGAGACGCCCGTCATCACGACGCTGTTCCTCCAGCACATACGGATCCACTTCTTTAATGGCTACGGAGCGTCTCCTGACCAGCTGAGCGGCCCCATGGAAGAGATTAGCTTCCCGCCTGGGTCACCTTGGTCTCCCTGGTGTGATGGGATGCCCTCTCACTCTAATCGAGGGTGCGGGAGAGCACCTGCCCAAAGAACACTTTTGTTGGTCAGAAACAGAAAAGGCCGAGCAAGAGTCACTAGCGGCCCCCTAGTCCTCAGAGGCAGCGTGTTCTCCTGTCATCAAATACTCATTTGGACGCTGAAAGCAGGTGAACCGGCTCTCAGGGGAGAGGCAGACACTCAGAAGCCCGGACAGTTACCCTCTTCCGAGAGGGCATGCCAGGCTGAGGGGTCAAGTGTTTTCCTGGGGGCTCCCACCCAGATGCAGGCGCTGCCCTCCCCCATTACTCACCTTGAGTCAAACCTGGGGGTCAGGCCTGGAGTTGGTTTCACCAGAGACAACTCCAGCCGGCTCACAGCTGGGGTGACGGTGCTGTAATGGCAGGTAAGGGGTGGCCATGAGGTGCGTGGGTCACACGCGGAGGGCAGTGACCACGTGGGTACCATACCCAGTGCCTCCACGCACCACCTGGCGCAGCCCTCCCAACAACCCCAGACGCTGGCTGTCAGCCTCATTTATGGCTACGGGAACCTGAGCGCACTGAGGGGAGCAACGTGGCCAAGATCACAAGCCGGTCAGGGTGGAGCCAGACCTCTGAAGCCAAGCTGTCTGTCAGCCTCGAGTCTGGCCCCTCAGTACCTTGCAGGCCCCTCGGCCAGAGTTCCTGTCCTCTGGCCGGGCACCTACCACTGCTCAGGGAGTCTCCTTCACGGACACACATCCCTGGTGCAATGTGCTAAGCTCCTTAAGAGGTGGCCCCTGTGCCCCGTCCCAAATGTTCAGCAGGGCCCGGCACAATCAGGTCCCCGGCAATTCCTACTAGGACCATGGGGAACATGTCAAGAAGGGCGGTGACAGCCACGTTGTGACCGGCCATGGGGGAGCTCTGCACGGGGACTGTCAGGCACGTGAACATAACGTGCAGTGCTTATTACAGGTTCCCGGGCCTTGTGCTCCCCGACAGCGTTAACACAAAAACGAGGGGGAGAAGAGAGAACGTGGGCAGAACCGGAGAGCGTGCTGGGTCAGATCCTTTCTCCAGGCGCCTCCAGCTTGGAGACCTGAGCTCTCCCTGAGCACAAGCCACGGACGGGAGCCCTTCCCCCATTTCTGCCACGACGGACGGGGGCTCACCAGTAAAACCAAAACGCACACCGGGGTTTGGAAAACCCATCACCTTTTCCTTCTGCCTTTTCCTTGTACGGATGGGGCTCTCTTCTTGGACGGAGGACACCTTTTGACCTGGATTCACAATCGAATGACACTGTGGTTATTAAAAGCCCCCAAAAAGGGGGAAAGTGAGGGAGGGTAAGAAAAGGGTAAGAAAAGGAGGGGCGGGGAAGGGGGGGGATCAGCTCTAGAAAAGGAAACGGAGGCTGAACAGGAGCTCGATGTCCCGAGGGAAGTGGCTTAAGTAACACGGAAGACGACTGATCAACTCAGGACTTCTACTGTCTGGATTTTCAAAGTAGAGGGTTCTGGCCAATATTAAAGGTAAATCTCCTTTACACTCACTGCAGCCTGGCTGGCCCCCCACTCCCTGATGGAATGCTGCTGTGAAGGTCACCGGGGCCGTCCCGGGTGCCCAATCTCCCCGACCCCATCCTCCCTTCGGCGCTGGCTGCCTCCTGAGCTCCTCTTTCTAGCGTCCCTCCAGTACCCGTGCTCAGCCGCCCCCTCCGTGCCCTCCTGGCACAACCTCGTCGACACCCACACTGGGAGTCAGCATGCCCCTCCATCTCCCACTCCTCCCTGAGCTCCAGGCTGAATTTTCAGAAGAGAATGGAACACCTGATGCATCAAACCACCGGCACAACCGGGTGCTCCCCTTTACCCGAACCCAGCCCTGCTCTTCCCACTCTGTGCCACCTTCCGCTGCCCAAGATAGAGGCTCTTCAAGTCATCCCTGCTTCCTCCCTGCCTCCACCAGTCTTGCTTGGTCAGAACCATCCCTGGTCTCTATATAGGGTCACCGGCTCAGTTTTAAGATTTAGAATAGCCTCCCAACTGGTTTCCTTGTCTCCGTTTTTTCTCTTCCCCCATTTGTCCCGAATATCGTTCTGAAATACCAATCTGGCAGAGTCACTTACCATAACCAACCTGCTGAGATGGGAACTCCCGAGCTCGGCACACAAGGCCCTTCACTGTCCGGCCCTGCTGTACGCAGATCACCTACAGCCTACATCCCTGTCAGCCCAAACTGCTTCCTGTTCCTTAAATGGAACTTGAAGGGACTTTCTCATCTCCTCCCGGGCTTCCCTTCTCTTTCTTCACAGCTAGTGAAATCTCCCTCACTTTTAAAGGCCTGGGTGTATACTAACTGGGGAGGTAAAATGTGACAGCTTCCTCTTCTGTGTTCCATACACACTTCTATGGTCGCTTCTGTTATGAGCCATTTAAGTGCATTCTTCTCTGCTACACTGTGAACCCTGGCAGGTGGGGATGGGGCAACGGGATGTTCTGTATTTTTGTTATTTCCCTGTCTCTCGTAGGCTCTCAGCCCCAGACCCGAGTGCCTACTTACTCTGGAAGTTCGAAGATTCTTCTTATTTTCTTCTTCTTCTTCCACTATCATTTCATCCACTTTTATTATCTTTCGTGCTATAAGAAAACAGTTTTAACAAACTGATATGCTCATAGGAATACATTTTCATGCAGTCCTGTTTCTAGAGGAAATAAAACTTATGCAATCTTAGGCTGTAATCAAGAAACAGACTTTGAGGGGTGCCTGGGTGGCTCAGTTGGTTAAGCGTCTGCCTCTGGCTCAGGTCATGATCCCAGGGCTCTGGTATCCAGCCTCACATTGGGCTCCCTGCTCAGAGGGAAGTCTGCTTTTCTCCCCCTCCCTCTGCCTGCTGCTCCCCCTGCTTATGCTCTCTGCTAAATAAGATCTTCTTAAAAAAAAAAAAAAGAAAAGAAACAGATTTTGAATATAAATAAGGTGGCTGGTCAAGAAAACCCACATGCTGCCCAGCATTCTGGTAAGAATGCAGACGCTGGACTCAGCCAGGCTTGAGCATGAGGCCGGTCCCAGCACTGCCCAGGTCACGGGGCCCTGGCTTTGCTCCCTCAGCACGTCATCCATAAAGGGGAGTAGTCACCTCACAGGGGTAAGATGAGACCTGGATGTTCTCCACAAGAACAGGGTCTGTTACTTTCGTTCCTGTTTCCCCAAACCCTAGGATTGTGCCGGTTGAATGAATGACGGAAAGGCCTTTGGACAGTACTGGACACATGTCATAGAAGTATTATTTATTACAGCAAAATATTGTTATTTATGTAGGTTAGAAAAAACTTTCTCAGCATCGCAGCCGTCGAGTGATATGTTAGTGCCTCATTGCTAAACATGTACAACCACAAGCCACTCTCACTCTCGCTCCACATGGGCCAGTAGTTTGCTCACTATTAGTCCTGCAAACTATTAACTCGGTGCAGCGGCCAGAATCACATGATTGGATTCATAAGCCTGAGGACCAGGCATCTGAGGAAGAGGCTCCACGACCGAGGCCTCTGTGAGCAACCAGCCAACCGCCTGGCCTCCATTCTCAGTTCAACGAGGGGTTTCAACAAGTACTCACTTTTGGCAGATTTCAAGGGTGTCTGAATAGCTTCTGCTGTTAGTTTGTTTATTTCTGTGATATCCAGGTCAGCCTGTGACGAATACAGCCAGAAAACACCAGGCATATTTCATCAAATATGGGGAATATTTTAAGACTCAACATGATTAACTTAAAAACACATTACTTGTTATGGACCAAAGATCGTAACGTATTACTTATAACACGATAGAGTGAACTCTCATAAATACAGCCCAAGAGCTAAAATGTTGCTGATAACTTGCTTCTAACTCTACATTCTTCCCTGGTCTATTTTCTCGTTTTCCCCCAGAGGTGCCACCATCATTTCATTTGCTTAAAAGCGTGGTTTTTTGTTTTTGTTTTTTTATAAATATATATGTGCTTACATAATATTTTACTTGGTTTCACTTCTGACCACTGTTTGTTGTAATTCATCTGTTTTCCCTGCCACGTAACATCGCACTGTGGGACTCTATCACAGTGAGTTTGTCCAATCTCCTGTCATCAGTCTTTTTGCTATTAACCAACACCACTACTCTGATCCATCTCATAATGTGTCTGATGCATGTGTCCAACTTCTTTCTTGGCTGTATACCAGGGGTGGGGGCACGGGATGGTTGTAGCTACACAAATGTTCAGCCTTGATATTATGCCGAAACATTTTCCAAAGCGGTTGCACTTGATTACATCCCACTGGCAAACAATACAAGTTCCTAATGACTCACATTCTCTATACTTGGTGCTGTATTTGACTTTTCTCTTTCTCCTCTCTCTCTCTCTCTCTCTTTTTTTTTAAGTCTGGAGCATCCACACGGTTTTTTGTTGCACTCACGGGCCCTTCAAGAAGGCTTCTAATCACTGTCATTCTAATTAAATGTGTTCCCAGTGGTTGACTACCTATGGGAATGAGAATAGCCACGAGCAGGTATGATTCTATGGGTTTCCTTGCACGGCGTGTGGAAGGATCAGAAGAGCTGTGACGGACTAGGGATGGCAGGTTACATCTCCAGATTGGTAGGGACTCCGTGGAGTGCTGAGGAGCATTCTGAGGCTGTCCAATCTTAGCAAGAAATAGCACTGTAGATTAGTGACGTCTGAAATGGTTGATGGAATAGATAGTGGCCAAATACCTGCCATCTCTAGAAACATCTGGCATGTTATGAAGGTCTCTGTGGTGGCAGGCCACCGAGCACCTTTAAGCAGAAGAGTTAACAGGCCTAAGACCTGAAAGGCCTGTTTGCATGGCTGGCTGGTGGCTTGTATAAGAACCTGGATTTCAGGGTTCCCACCATTCCCTGGATAGAATGGTTCTCTGATCCTAAGCTTTGAATAAACAACATGGCTTATGCCGCATACTGGCTCTCTTCCTGGAAGTCTGAAATTTTGGGACATGCTAGGTACAGAAGATGCCGATGCGACCAGCCCCCAGTAAAAATCCTAGGCATTGAGTCTCAAAAATGTTTTCTGGTAGACATTTTACAAGTGATGAATTATGGTGTCCTATGTGACTCCATTAGGAGAGGACTCTTGGGAGCTTGTGCCTGGTTTCCTCTGGACTTTGGCGCACGTGTCTCTTCCCTTTGTTGATTTTGCTTTAGATCCTTTCACTGTAAAGAATCATAGCCATGAGTATGACCATATTGGAGCCCTGTGAGGTTTCCTAGAAGTGAAAACTTGGGAGATGCCCACATACCTAATTATTATGAACTTCTGTACCAAAGTATCATTCCTTCCCTGAGTTTTAAGTCATATTAACTAAGGCTACAATTCTCTTGACTTGGTGTGAAGACGCTGGCTATTTCATATTACACTAGAAGTTCCCTGACTTTAGCTCTAGAGTCTGATTAATTAACAAGAGGGTGATGCATTAGCTAATGAGTATAATTCATCTCAGAGGTTAAGTCTTTTGAAACATTACATCTGGGTGTGTGGAGGCAAGAACATATTAGAAAGAGAGAAAGCCAGAACTAAGAATGTTTTACTAGCTCCTGATTTTATTTTTCAGCTATCCCCTTTCTTCTACAATATTCACCCCCAAACTCTCTAATTAGTTTTTTCCTGACTAAACAACTGGCTCTGAAATATCTTTAACTTCTGAGGCTGCTGTGAACCTGCTATTCGATGCTACTATGTACCCTTTGCAGTCAGATCCCTTCAAAACCTAGGATTCCAAGTAATTCTAATAATGTGTAGTAGGATGTAGACTTTTGGGTTCACTTTGTAAACCTGATGAAGGTTATAATAAACATTCTCCCCAGAAAAATGACAAATGCATATCTATACACACATTGCTTATGTACAATTTTATGTACAATGCCTAAGGTCTCCATGAAGACCCATTTATGGACCAGTTCTTGTCACTGTAAAACAGGACTTTCTGCAACAATAGAAATGCTCTATTTCTGAGCTACCAATACGTAGTCTCTAGTCATGTGTGGCTACCGAACATCTGAAAAGTGGCTAGTGTCTCTGAGGGACTGAAGTTTTAATTTTATTAATTTTAATTGATTAAAATAGCTACTTGTGGCTGGTAGCTATTGCACTGGACACTACAGATCTAAGATCTAACCTGTTTATTTTGCTTCCTCATCTTACTCTCTTCCTGATCCTGATGCTAGGATAGAGGAGGTGAGAGGGGATGAGGAAACCTGAGAAACCCAAGTAAGAGTGTAGCTTCTACAGTAGGACATGATAAAACAACAGTCTCGGGACACCTGGGTGGCACAGTCGGTTGAGTGTCCAACTCTTGAATATGTCTTGGGTTGTGATCTTAGGGTTGTGAAGTTGAGCCCCATGTTGGGTTCTGTGCTCAGTGCAGAGTCTGCTTGAGTTTTTTTTCTCCCTCTGCCCCTCTTTCCCTTTCCCTCTCTCTCAAATAAAATTTCTTAAAAAAAAAGTAAAATAAAATAAAAATAAGTCTCTTTGGCACTTAGCAGCCCAGGCCATTAGGTAATGACCCAGGGGCTTAGAGGGACTTGGGCTTGAGGCTTCTGCTTTGCCTGAGAGGTCAGGGCAGAGAGTTGCAAAGAACCTGCCCAAAACAGAATGGCCTCCCTCTGTAGAACTTGACGGTATTTGGGCTTCATAGACTCAGCATTTGACAATCGTAATTTTCCAGTTGGCATAAACAGGATACGTCCCCTACAAAACCTCCTCCGTAGTAAGCACCCCCTGGTTGGATTTTGTGACAAGATTAAACTTAAAAACTAAGCACAGTTCCAAAATAGGACAGGTCACTTACTGTTGCTGCCTCTTCCAGCGCCTGTTTGTTTCCTCCAAGGGCTTTAAAAAGAACATTTTATTTAGTTACTAGCAGATCTTAATGATAAACCATCCTCCCTGATATATCCCATTATCTGCCTAAAAATGGGTCAGATTAAACCCTGGCTTCAACATTCAAGGATCTTTACAACCTCGTTTAATTTTTCTCCATACCTGACTGACCCCATTACGTATATTCTAGATCCCACCACACTGGAAGTCCTTATTTCCCAAATGTGCCGCTGTCTCTCATGACTCCGTGCCTTGGCACATACGTATCATTTCCTCTATCGGAAATGCTCCTCTGCGCCCAACAAGTTTCTAATTCGTCTTTCAAAACTCAGTTCCAATCCAAAGCTCTTTACTGTTCTATCACAACAGATCCCTGCGAAGTGCTGAGTTAGATGCTCAGCCTCATCATACCCAACAACTACTCAAAGATGTGTAAATGTTCACCTGAATTCCTAGAAAACAATTTCGGGCGAAAATATGGCATGGGGTAGGTGTAGAGCCAATGTGTGCTGAACAAAGAGGTCTGCACAAGATTTAGATGTAAAGTTAGGTTAATCCTTCTTCTAGAAACTCTCATAGAGTCCTGTAGAACTGTTAGAAAGTCATGCTTTGAACCAGAATGCCTGGATTTAAATAAGTATACTTTGCTACTAACTAGCCTATGAGACATTGAGCAAAGTAAACAACCTCTCTGTGCCTTAATTTTGTCATTTATAAAATAGGAGCAATATTAACAATGAACACTTTTGCTATGAAGATAAAATTAGTTAACTTACGTAGTACATTCAATACAATGCCTGCCCGCCTAGCACGGGAAGCACTATATAAATGGACCTACCAACTACTACTCTACCCTTTTTCTGATACTTGTAATTTTAGCTATATAATCATGTGTGCATTTTTATTTTTTAAAAAGATTTTATTTATTTATTCATGAGAGACACAAAGAAAGAGAGAGAGGCAGAGACACAGGGAGAGGGAGAAGCAGGCTCCATGCAGGGAGCCTGATGCGGGACTCAATCCCAGGTCTCCAAGGATCAGGCCCTGGGCTGAAGGTGGTGCTAAACCACTGAGCCACCCGGGCTGCCCAAGTGTGCATTTTTAAAACGATCCTCTTCTACTAACTTGTAAGCTCCTGAGGGTAGGGACAACGTCTGTTGTTATTTCCCAAAGCATTTTCACCCCCTAGCACTGGGACAGAGGCAAGCTCCATGAGTATTTGTAGAAATGTGCAAAATAAAAGGGCAAGTCAAAAGGGTCATTAAGGGGATCCCTGGGTGGCACAGCGGTTTGGCGCCTGCCTTTGGCCCAGGGCGCGATCCTGGAGACCCGGGATTGAATCCCATGTCGGACTCCCAGTGCATGGAGCCTGCTTCTCCCACTGCCTATGTCTCTGCCTCCCTCCCTCTCTCTCTCTCTCTCTCTATCATAAATAAATAAATAAATTAAAAAAAAAAACAAAAAAAAACCAAAAGGGTCATTAAGTATCCACAATTTGAACACAACGTGCATTTCTATGCAGGACGGAACCTACATAATAGCTAATAATAAAGAAATGAGGAAAAGTAAGGGTACCCCAGAGCAGAAACGAGAGCCTGTCGCATGTCCTTGGGCATTTAACATGGGGGCCAGAGAACAGGCTGCAGTTTTCTGCTGGCCAGAAAAACTCGAGTCCTTGCGCTTCACAATCTGATTTGCCCTTTTTTTTTTTTTTTTTTAAATGACGGTTTCCATGAGATGCAGAAAGCACGGCTTAGGGTTCTCCAACCATCTGAGCTCTGGTTAACGAACCAAGTTATTCAGGTATCCGTTTTTAAGCGACTGGATAAAATATCCAAAAAAAAAAAAAAAAAAAAAGAGAGAGAGAGCGAGCAAGTGAGAGGAGCGAGCGTTTTGTGACACATAAAATGCACACAAATTTCACATTTCTGTGTGTCCCTAAGTAACGTTTTCCTGGAACACATACATGCACCTGTTCAGTCCAGCAGTTTTGGGCCTAGAACAGCTTGAATTGAGTAGCTGCAAAGCTTCAAGAATTCAGTATGGGGTCCTTTAGAGGGGAGGGATGCCTGCCTGCCTGCCTGCCTGCCTACCTGCGGGGCAGACGACGTCAGAGTCCTGTGCAGACAGGTGAAGCAGGGAAGTGCAATAAGCAGCGCAGGGGGGCGGGGGGGGGGCGGTGATCACCGCCGGGCCGAGGCCTGGGGACGCGAGCAGCTCTTACCGAAGTAGTCGAGCCAGTTCATCTCGCGCAGCGCCTTGGGGAGCCGCAGGATCTCGATGTTGTACAGGTTGTCCATCTCCTTGAGGAGGTTCTGTGTGTCCGACTGGATCTGCTTGGACCGTATTTGCACTGCGGGCAGGGCACACGGACGGGTGAACCGGGGCCCGGGGTCCGGGGCCCCGCACCCCACCTCGCCCGCACCCCGGCTACGCCCCCTACCTTCCCGGTCGAAGTCCCGAAGAAAGGAGGCGAGCTTCCGGCTCCGCAAGGAGCTGGTCTTGGCCACCCGACTGCCGCCCTTCCTAGCCGGAGCCATGGCGCTTGGGTGGAGGCTGCGGGGCGCCCCCGGGGCGGTCAGCGGCCGAGGTCGCGGGAGAGGCCGGGCGGGCGCCCTAAGGGGCGAGCGGGGGGCACAGGCTGCCCCGGGGAGGCCCAAGCTTAAACGAGGCGCGGGGCACGTACATGCGGGTCGCCGAACGCGTCCAGGAAAACCCCCGCCTCCGCAGCTGCAAGGACGGAACGCAGCAGCTCCGTGCAGAACCGGACGTGCAGCCGCCGCCGCCGAATTCAAACCGCCACCGGCTGACGAATCAGAAGTCGCCGTCTTGGGAGGCTCCCGCAACATCCAATCACAAGGAAGCTCCGCCCGTAGGACTACAGCCCCCAGAAGGCCTCGCGCGTCGCGACCTCCGTTTGCGCCGCGGCGGCCGCGCTGGAGCATGCGCAGAGAGGCAGCGAGGGAGCGCCGGGCGTGGGTGCCCCGGGGGGGGTGCTCCCGCTTGGCCGCCGCGGGCTTCCAGTGCTCCCGCCGGTTCGGGGAAGGCGACCGGAGCTTCCCAGGGGAGGAGACAGAATTCGGGCTCAAGGCCCGGGTTTCGGGACAGCGCTGCGACCTGAAAGCGGGGCCGCCCGCGGGTCGGAGGGGGTACGCGGCGCTTGCGCACGGGAACCCTCGCGCCCCGGGCGCCCTGCTCCGCTGCGCACCTGGGCCGCCTGGCGCTGCCCGTCGGCCTGGGCTTGTCCGGCAGGTGATGGCGCAGGACCAGCCTCTGCTCGCCGTGCGGCAGGCCCTGAGGGGCTGCTTCCCCGCCGTGCAGGAGCAGCAGCGCCGCTGGCGGGGCGCGCTCGGGGACTGCCGGCCCCTGCTGGCGGCGCTCGGCAGCCTGGCGGAGCAGCTGCAGGCGGCTCAGAACGCGCGGCTGGACGACGCGCCCCCGCTTCGGGCCTTCCCGGGCCTGCGGGAGCGGCTGCGGCGCAAGCAGCTGGAGGCTGGCGACGACGTGTTGGACAAGCTAGGGGAGACGCTGTAAGAAGAGCTCCGCGCGGGAGGGTGGAGACGCGGGGGCTCCCTAAGCAGCTGGGATCAGTCGGAGAGGGGGTTTCTCCTTCCCTGGAAGGAGGTGTCGCAGCCTCGCCTCTTCTCCATTTGTTGCAACGGGACCTCTTTATTTATTTATTTGTGCATGGGACGCAGGCGGAGGGAGATGCAGGCTCCACGCAGGGAGCCCGACGTGGGACTCCATCCGGGGTCTCTAGGGTCACGCCCTGGGCTGCAGGCAGATGCTCACCCGCTGAGCCACCCGGGGGTTCCCCGCGATGGGACCTCTTGCCACAAAGTCGTTTTACAGGGGCACCTGGCTGGCGCGGTCAGTCGGGCTTTGGGCTCTGTGGTTTTGGCTCAGGTCGTGCTCTCAGGTGGTGAGGTCAAGCCCGGCGCTGGGGCTCTGCACTCAATGTGCAGTCTGCCCTCCTTCCTTCCCTTCCTCCCTTCCCTCCCTTCCCCTTCCCTCCCTTCCCTCCCTTCCCTCCCTTCCCTTCCTTCCCTTCCCTCCCTTCCTTCCCTTCCCTTCCTCCCCTTCCCTTCCTCCTTCCCTTCCTTCTTCCCTTCCTCCTTCCCTTCCTTCTTCCCTTCCCTTCCTTCCCTTCCTTCCCTTCCCTTCCCTTCCCTTCCCTTCCCTTCCCTTCCCTTCCCTTCCCTTCCCTTCCCTTTTAGAGAGAGGGGACAAGTGGGGAAAGGGGCAGAGGGAGAGAGAGCATTTCAAGGAGACTCCCAGCTGGGCGCAGAGCGCCATGCAGGGCTCCCATGTCACGACCCGTTAACAACATGACCTGAGCCAGAATCGCAAGGGAATGCATCCCTGACAAAGGCACCCCGCGTGGATAGGCCTTTTCTCGACTAGAGCAAAAGAAGTGTCCAGTGTACACGGTCTGTGCCCTAGGCTAACGGGAACCGGTCAAGTACAGGGATCTTCTTTGTAGTCATTTGTACAAGAGAGCTGAGCACCTGTAATTAAGCCACGCACAAGGTGGTGGGAATATAGCAATGAACCAGGCTTGGTTTCTTTGTAGATTAGAAGAGAGACAGTTATTTTTTTTAAGATTTTTTTTAAAGATTTATTCATTTATTTATGATAGACATAGAGAAAGAGAGGTAGAGACACAGGCAGAGGGAGAAGCAGGCTCCATGCCGGGAGCCCGACTTGGGACTCCGTCCCGGGACTTCAGGGTTACGACCTGGGCCGAAGGCAGGCACTAAACCACTGAGCCACCCAGGGATACCCTTTTTTTTAAGATTTTATTTATTTATCCATGAGACACACAAAGAGAGAGGCAGAGACACAGGCGGAGGGAGAAGCAGGCTCCATGCCGGGGGCCTCATGTGGGACTCGATCCCAGGTCTCCAGGATCACACCCTGGAATAATAACAGTATTACCACCATTATGCCTACTGTGAGCTGGGCACTTCCCTATGCACTTTATAAGCATTATTGCATTTGATCCTCACAAGAACCGTTTCCATTCATTCATTGAACAAGTGTTTGTCATTCTACGTGCCAGTCTCAGGGTCGTGAGCACTTAGGGTGTGCAGTGAGCAACACCATTTTTATACATGATTGAGCGTTAAGTAACTTTTCTCCTGTCTGCAGTAGTCTCTCTCTGTGCACCCAGAGCAGTTTTTCTCACTGGGACATTTGGCAGTGTCTGGAGACCCGATTGATCGTCCTGATGTGGTTTGCTCCTCTCATCTAGCGGGTAGAGGCCGAGGATACTGCTCAGCATCCTAACACGCACAGGACAACTCTCCACCACAAGGGACCGTCCAAATTGAAATGTGCATGTGCTGAGGTTGAGGACTCCTGCCTTAGGTTCCTCTCGTGGTGTTGCCTAATGTGAGACTTTTCCCCCCAGAGCCACCCTCCTCAAGGTGCGTGACGTTGTCAGCAGGCACGTGGAACAAGTGTTTGAGGTCTATGAGCGGCACGCAGACGCGATTGGCATTGATGCTGTCCAGCAGGCTTCAGCGGTGAGCCCCTCTGTGGCTGACATGTTGGAGTGGTTGCAGGATATTGAGAGACACTATCGAAATGCGTATCCTTTGCGAATATGTTTCAGACAGTGTCCAAAGCTGCCTCAGGAAGTCTTTTTCATTTCAGTTTTCACGAGAGCATACGACTATAGAGTGCGGGTCAGTTCTCATTGTCTCTGAACTTGGGGAAAAATGAAGCGGGGCAAGCGAAGGGCGAGGGCGGGGCTGTGATCTTAAACTGGGTGGTCAGGAGAGGCCTCACTGAAATAGTGACATTTGAGAAAAGACCTAAGGAAGATGAGGGAGAGAACCAGTTGATACTCGGGGGAAGGGTGTCCCAGGTAGAAGAAATGTCAAGTGCAAAGGCCCTGAGGTAAGAGCAGGCCTGATATGTTCAGAAAGTAGCGCGGATGCCAGTGTTGCTAGACTGGAGTGAGGAAGGGGAGCCCGGTAGGAGACGGATTCCGAGAGACCAGGCCGGACCTTGCAGGGCCTTGGAGGTCTTTGAAAGGATCTTGGCTTCTGTTCTGAGTGGGACGGGAAGCTATTCAAAGGTTTTGAGAAGGAGGTAACAATCAGCCTGTGTTTTTGATGGAGCCGCAGCCAGCAGTACTGAGCACTGATGATGTGCCAGGTACTGTTCTGAGAATGTCCACGCGACCCCTTGGCAGGTGCTTTGATTCTGTTCCCTGGGCCCTTGTATCTTCTTTCTGTATCTGCACTGCCTCTTCCGTAGTTTCTTGCGTCTCGTGTGGCCCCTGGTCTATGCAGCCTCTTGATAGGTTTCTCCACCTCTGGCTTCTCTCCCTCTAAGCTGGCTCCAGCCGTTGTGACCTCACTTCCTTCTGGAGATGTCTTTGTTCTGCCCGTTGCCAACATTGGAATTTTGAGCAGCTTCCATTGCTCACGGACCGGAATCCCCACGGTGGTCTTCAGTGCTCTTTATGTTCTGGCTCGACCTGCCTTCTCAGCCACCTTCCCTGCTATTGTTCCTTGCTGGCCAGATGGGAGGATTTACTCGGCCCTGAAACCAGTCCGTGCTTCTCCACTTCTGTGCCTTTGCTTACGCCTTTCCTGCCAGCCGGAATCCTGCTGCTGCCACCCCCCCCCCCCAAAGGGAGGTTTTCATCCATCCTCGGGACTGCCATACGGTTTCCCTTTTAACATCACTGAGATTGTATCTTTTCAGTTCCTGGCTTTTTTTTTTTTTTTTTTTGATGGTGAGATCCTAGGTTGTTGGGGTAACATTTCATCCCTCTGGCCTTGTAGCTCTATGAGTGAGAAGGTGCTCGGTAAAGATCGGTAGCGTTGGTGAGTCCTGCCACCTGGTAAATGGAACGATAGCCACCCTTTCACTCTTCTGGCTCCCGGTCGCTCTCCCCTGGGCATTTTTCCCCTTCAACATCTTTCTTTCTTTCTTTCTTTCTTTCTTTCTTTCTTTCTTTCTTTCTTTCTTTCTTTTCTTTTCTTTTCTTTTCTTTTCTTTTCTTTTCTTTCTTCCTTTCTTCCTTTCTTCCTTTCTTCCTTTCTTTCCTTTCTGATTTATTTATTTATTTATTTATTTATTTATTTATTTATTTATTTATTTATTTATGAATGATAGAGAGAGGGGGAGGCAGAGACACAGGCAGGGGGAGAAGCAGGCTCCACACCGGGAGCCTGATGTGGGACTCGATCCCAGGACTCCAGGATCATGCCCTGGGCCAAAGGCAGGTGCCAAACTGCTGAGCCACCCAGGGATCCCCTCCCCTTCAACATATTTCATTTGCTTTTAGGGCAGTCCTTAACTTCCAGGAAGTTACCTGAAGAGAAAGTACCTCCTGTCCTCGATCCAGTGGGGAGACTTGGCAAACATCCAAGCTTTGCCCAAGGCCTGGGACCAAATTTCAGAAGATGAGCACCAAAGCCTTGTACAAGGTGCTGGTTTTCATTTATTCCTTTGTGTCTGCTCTGTGTGTGTGTGTGTGTGTGTGTGTGTGTCTCACTTCTTTGGAAGCATTACAGAGATGCCCTTGCAGTGCGTCTGTGTTTCTTATAAATCTGATGTTTTGCATTCTCTGGAGAGGGTGATATGCTACAGTTTTTCTCTCCTATTCCAGATACCCTGTTGAATGTTTCCTTTTTCCTGGAAGAGTAAGAAAGCTGTGTGTCAGCAGACAAGGGGGACGCAGCTGAAGACTGATATTGGTGCTTTCTAGTGTGGTGACCTGACATACTTGAAAAATCAGTGCCTAGGGCAACCCGAATGGCTCAGCGGTTTAGCAGCACCTTCAGCCCAGGGCGTGATCCTGGAGACCCGGGTTCCAGTCCCACATCGGGCTCCCTGTAGGGAGCCTGCTTCTCCCTCTGCCTGTATCTCTGCCTCTTTCTCTGTGTCTCTCATGAATAAATAAATAAAACCTTAAAAAAAGAAAAGAAAAATCAGTGCCTAGAGCCTGAGGACAGGCTTCTGATGTTGGGACCTCTCCCTGCGACATCATGGCTGAGGGCACATGGGCCACCGGTTGGCCTTTCATAGGCTTGGGAATGGAAGGAGGCAGAGAGAATGGGGGAAAGCAGTGCAGAACACTGGGGCAGGAGCCACTGCCACAGAAGCAGTGGGGAGGGAGAGGGGAGGGAGTGTGGCCTTGCCCTCGGCATCATCCAAAGCTCTGAGCTTGGTTGACACCTGGCCCTGTTCCATGTATTTGGGTCAGTACCTGATTCCTTGATGGAACAGGATTCTTCTCGATTTAAAGAAGTAAAGGTGATATTGATGGAAGACAGTACAGATCTTTCTCGATGGGTTACCTCCTGATAATGCCATTATAAGTTGAAAATATCGGAAGTCAGAAATGCTCTTAATACACCTAACCTACCAAACCGGTGCCCAAGCACTCACACTAGCCTACAGTTGGGCAAAAATCATCTAACACAAACTTACAATGAAATGTTGAATATCTTCTGTAATTGGTTGAAAAACAGAATAGCTGTACAGGCACAGAATGGCTGCAGGTTGTTTGCCCTGTGATCTCGGGGCTGACTGAGCTGTGGCATGCTGCCGCCGCCCAGCATCACAAGCATCCCGCAAGTTGCCAGCCCAGGGAGAGAGCCACATTCAAAATGCGTAGGACGGTTTCTGGTGGACACGTATGGCATTTTGCACCATCGTAAGAGTCGAAAAACCGCAAGTCAAAGCATCGTCCCAGCCGAGTGTCCCTGTTCCCTAACTGCTGTAGCTCCTCACGGTCTGGACAGCTCCAGTTTCTAGAGCCACCACCAGGGGGAGGTGGTGCAGCATGAATTATGCTCAGGGCTCCGACTTTGAGGAGTTCTCTGTGTCCCCCTGTCCCAGTTAGTAGCTGGGGAGAGCGAGATGGTTACAATGACAGGGGTTTTGACCAAAGCTGGCGCCTGATTCGCCACATTGTTCTGATCTGAGAGTAGCTCCACGGTGGGAGAAGACCTCCCTGAATCAGGCCCTGGGGGTTACATTTCTGAAGCCCATCGCCTTCATCTGTAAAATGGTCGGGTATTTCCAGACCTATCAGCTTCGGGGGTTGTGGAAAAATCTGGGTCACTGGATGTAAAGAGGCTTAAAAAAGAGTATAGATATTTTTAAAATGAAGATGACTTTTTCCTTACTACAAAAGTTATATATATATATATATATACTTTTTAAAAATCATAGAAATGTCAAAAAAATTCTTAAGTGTAGAAAAGTACAAATAAAGAAAAATCCATCAGTGATATTTTGGTATATAGACCCTTACGGTGTCCATATTCACACAAAAGAACCAAACCCAAATATAGCGTCATTGATCTATCTATAGGGTTATTTAATCTTGTTCAAAAAACATAGTTTGCCCGTCTTTTCATATCTGTAAAAATAGCTCAACACAATTACAGTAGATACTATTACACACATCATATACCATTTTGTGAATGTATTAGATTTTCTACTTTTCCAAATCTTCATGTGTTTGTGCCTGTAAAGATCTCACATTCTGGTTGCGAAAAACAGAAATATCACAGAAAGTGAAAACACACGGTGTCTTCTGTTTTTAACAATATGGTAGACATTCCTCCAGGAATTTAAAAAACGTATCACATATGTAATAATTGTAAATAAAACTTAACTCAAAAGACATTTGGGTATCAGGCCATAAGATATACTCTGGGGGCAGATGAAAGAGATCCCTAGAAAGATTTATAGTTCAACCAGGGAAAGATTGAAACCAGTGTCTCTCAAGGTTTAACGTGTATAGAAATCACCGGGCTCTTGGTAAAATTTAGATTCGGATTCTGCAGGCCTGGGGTGGCAGAGTCCTAGATTCTGTATTTCTCACATGGTCTCAGGTACTATTGAAGCTGACAATCCAGGGACCAGCCTGAATCGAACACACTTAAATTGTAAAACAATAATAATAGTGTTTTGGGGGGGTTGGAGGATGGACAAGATAGGCAAAGGGGATTAAAGGGCACGAACCTCCAGGTATAAGTTGTGAGGAAATAAGGTAATAAAAACGGGTATCTGACACAAAAACAGAAGAGAGGTGATAACCCGCTGCTCACTGGGATACTTGATAGTGATAGTGACATCTGAGTTAGGACTTGGGGATGGAGAGGAGCGCGGGGTGTTGAGTGTGGAGGGCGGCAGTCTAATAAGCAAAGGGAGTGTTTGAGAAAGACTGGAACCCAGCACGGATCGAAAGTGCGGTGTGCCAGGCGTTGTGCTTGTTGCTTTTACCTCCTAGAACTGGCAAATATTAGTAGTTCCACAGAGTGAGTCACTAGGGTTCACGGATGGAGGAATGGCCCCGTAAGGGTAGACTGGAGCCCGATTGTGAGGAGCCCTGAAGGCCTGCTTCCAGAGTGTGTGTTTTGTTCTGCAAGTTGGAGTTGTCGTGTGTGTGTGTGGCACAGAGCTTTTTAAATCCTGGCCATAAGGGCACCTGGGTGACTCAGCAGTTGAGCATCTGCCTTTGGTTCAGGGCCTGATTCTGGAGACTCAGGATCGAGTCCCACGTCAGACTCCCTGCATGGAGCCTGCTTTTCCTTCTGTCTGTGTCTCTGCCTCTCTTTCTCTGTGTGTCTCTCATGAATAAATTTAAAAAAAAATCTAAAAAAAAAAATCCTGGCCATAAATAGATAAGGTGTTTTACGGTGCTTAATAATAACTATGTATCACATAAGTATGACTTTTTATTTTGTTCCTTAGCTTTTTTTTTTTTTACGATTAAGATGCTATCTTTTTAATTGTCCTTTTTAAATTTGAAATAAGTTTATCTTTTGAATAAGCGACACATTCACATCATGCAAAATTCAGAGGGTACGAGAGCACATTCAGTGAAAAGTTCTCATCTCCCAGTTACTCACTTCCCTTTCCCTGGAGGCAACGAGCATGAAATGTTTCTGATGTATTCTTCCAAAAACACTCTCTGCCCATATCCGTGCAGTGGTTGGCAGCCTCTTAGCTAGCCCTCAAGGGTCCCACCTCCGGTATTCATGTCCTGGTGTACCCTCCCCCCCCCTTCGGTGTGGCTGGGCCCACAGATTTGCTTCTAGGAACGGAACCCTGCAGAAGTGGTGGGATGTTACTGAAACTAACCGATGAAAAGAGCCCGAAGCTTCCCGCATGGGTCTATCGCTAGCTCTCCGATCCCTCGCCCTCAGGGAGGTGAGCTGCAGGGCTCCAGGGCAGCCCCGTGGAGCACTCGTGTAAGAGACCGAAGCCTGCCAGCAAGCCCGTGACTGAGCTTGGAAGCAGCTGCCCACCCCGCTACCCCACCCAGTTGAGCCTTCAGTTGAGATCACAGCCCCAGCTAACCACCCAGCTACAACTTCACGGGGACCTAAGACAACGGCAGCCAGCGAGGCCGTGCCCAGGTTCCTGACCCATGGAAACACAATAAATGTTTGTTTTATTTTTATTTATTTATTTTTAAAGACTTTATTTTGTTTACTTATTAGAGACACACACACATACACAGAGGCAGAGGGAGAAGCAGACTCCATGCAGGGAGCCCGATACAGGACTCGATCCCAAGGTCTCCAGGATCACACCCTGGGCCAAAGGCGGTGCTAAACCTCTGAGCCACTGGGACTGCCCTAAATGTTTGTTTTAAATCATTAAGTTTTGGGGTACTTTGTCCCACAGCAAAAGATAATACAACAAGCAAATGTTTTTTCTCCCTAACTTTGAACGAATAATAGCATGCTACATAGGCAGCTTTGCACCCCCCCCCCATTACTGTATCTTGGAGACTATTCTATGTGAATCCATAGAGCTTCCTTAACTTTTTCTAAAACAGTGGCATATATTTCCATTGTTTGGGCATACCATAGTTTATTTAGCTCCTTGCTGATGGACATTAGGTTTCCAAAGTCTTAGTGCCTTACCAGTCTCTGCAGCCTTCTTGTACTCCCACCCCTGTTCATTATGCCCGTTTTCCCTGGGATTTTTCGGTTAGCTAATCATACCACATACCCCACCCCACCTCCGCCACTAACCCCCAATGAAGAAAGGACTCTGTTGGCATTTTTCCTGGGTTCATTTTTAATTTATAAAGTAAGGAGAATCCTCGTAGTGGGAATAATTCCAGGGCTCCTTTTTATATTTTTAAGATTTTATTTATTTATTCATGAGAGATACATAGAGGCAGCCTCCATGCAGCGAGCCCTATGTAGGACTCGATCCCGGGTCTCCAGGATCAGGCCCTGGGCTGAAGGCGGTGCTAAACCCCTGAGCCACCGGAGCTGCCCTCCTTTTTTGTTAAAGATTTTATTTGTCAGCAAACAAGCAAGCTAGGGAGAGGCAGGAGGGAATAGCAAGCAGACTCCCTGCCGAGCATGGAGCCTGATGCAGGGCTCGATCTCACCACCCTGAGGTCATGACTTGAGCCTAAATCAAGAGTCGGACGTGCAACCAACTGAGCCACCCAGGCTACCCCCCCCCCGCCCCCCCATGCTCCCTCTCAAAGCATATCCTAGCTTATGGGTTGAGATAGTAGATGTGAGCTCTTTTCTGTTTTCCCTCAGTTGGGGGGAGTAGACTCTTGATGGTCAGAACCCCTTCCCTGTCGATGAGACAATCTGTTGGGGTGAAATGAAGAACTTAGGTCTCTTTCATTCCTGTCTCTACCCCACGCACGTTTAGAAATTGACCTCAACAGGGACGCCCGGGTGGCTCAGTGGCTGAGCGTCTCCCTTCAGCTCAGGGTGTGATCCTGGGGTCCCCCATCGGGCTCCTGCAGGGATCCTGCTTCTCCCTCTGCCTGTATCTCTGCCTCTCTCTCTGTGTGTCTCTCATGAATAAAAAAATCTGAAAGAAAGAAAGAGAAAAAGAAAAAGAAAGAAAGAAAAGAACTTGACTTCAACAGTCTCTTGGCAGAGTAGCAGTTTTTCAAAGCCGGCAGGATCCTAGGCTCCTAAGAGGAGGACTTCAGCCGGCCAGAGGAGTCCGGATTGTGCAGTGTCTGACTTGAATCTGGACAACGGGGTACCAGCTCCAGCTGTTGAGAGATTCAGCTGCCCAGAGTGCCTCCTCTCTGCACGCTTGGCGCGGGACGGTGCACGTTTGGAGGAGAAGGGAAGGAGCTCGGGGAAGCCTGCTGAACTGCAAGTGGCCCAGACCCGGGTTCGCATCTCGGCTCACCGTCTTACCAGCTGAGTGACCTCGGCTAAGCCGTCTTCCCTCTCAGTTCCAGTTTCTTCTTTGGTATGACGGAGCTGACGATCTATTCCTTACACGATCGGAAGGTTTAGCTGAGAGGAGATAGGAAGGGTTGGGATACATTGAGCAACATGGAAGGGGTGGTTGACATTTACTCCAGACTGATTAGCCACCCACTAAGTGGGCAGCTCTGCGGTGCTCTTGAGCATCTCCAACCCTCAACCCCCCGGAGTTTCCTAAGCGCCCACCGCCCGGCAGTGACGCAGTGATGTTGCCACAGTCTGCACCAGGGTTTTTTTGGTTCTGATAGAAGGAGTCTTTCCCCTTCACCAGCTTCCTCCCTGCTGCAGAAGGCAGGAGCACCCCTGAAACCCACTCAACTAACAGCTGGGTTTCCTGAACACCCAGTCCTGCACAGGGCAGGGTTCCTCGGAATGCAGAGGCACCCAGGCCTCTCTCAGGGCAGCTGCAACCCTGCTGGTGAGCCTCCCTCGGTCCCAGACTGCGAGGGCTGGACACTTTTGCCCCCTAATGCCTGGGCTGGGAGGAGGTAGCCAGTCCTTAAGGAATGACAGCGGTGCGTCTTCCGGGCACTCTCCCTCCACCTCGTTCCTGGCACCCTCCTCCGTCCCTACAGGGTGCAAAGGAAAGCCATTTTTTCTGAGACGGGTGCCTGGTACAGCATTTGAGGCTCCAGCCTGGACGTCCTGATCTGGCATGTGCGAGGAGGGGCTGGCTACCTGCCTTCTTATCAAGGACCCTCATTCTGTTGCAGCCTCATTCTTTCAGAAAGAGCGTTAATCCTTAAAAACCAAAAACAAACAAACAAACAAAAAAACAGTGGCAAGGGAGCTGGGGAGAGTAGCCATAGAGATCCCCCTTCTCTGGGGAAGAAGCTGAGCCTTCCTCACTTCCCGATTGCACCCTGTCTTCCCTGGTGGCTTCATGGCACCTGCTCGGTCCTCTGCCCCCAACCCCTATGTACCGTTTGGAGCGTAGTAAGTTCCATAGATGGCACCGTGCAGGCTCCCACATCCGTATTCACTCATTCGGAGGCCTCCCCGCACGCCCCACGCGGAACCGGGGCCACGGAGACGTCCACGGACGCGTAATCCCAGGTTTCGAACCGCTGTCATACAGGACATGTGGGGGATGCAGGGGATGGGGGCCGACGGGTTCTTCCTGTGGGTTTTGGGGGGGGGGGCAGGAAGGGGAATGTAAGAGCAGATCCCCAGCAACGAATTCCATCGAGAATCTTCCCTCTGCCCTCTACTGGAGAAAGGAACGGGGGAGGGGTGCCGTCATGTGAGCAGGGAGGGAAGCAACCCTCAGCGCCCTCGGGCTCTCTGCAGCCCCCCCTCCTTCAGACCTGCGCACTCGTTCTTAATTTGCACAAAGAGCCCAGACTAATAAATCCACCACTCAATTGCGATCCCCACAGCGCGTTTATAGGCAGCAGCTGACTTTTATCAGCTAGTTTGTTCTTTCATATAAGCAGAGTTTTATGAGGGTCTCCTGAGCTGGCTCATAACGTGGTGAAACGTCTACGAAACTCGACCATAAATCCCCAGCACCTGCCAAGCAGAGGACGCGCTTCTCCAGGCACATTTAGTCCAGCTGGTGGCTCTGTCCCCTTGCCCGGTTTGCATTTTTGCACTTGTCTCTTTAAACTTGGATTTGTTTTTCAGCTCTCTGCGGCCTCTTTAAAGGCAACTGAAAAATGAGGGGTAGGGAAAAGAACTAGAAAGTGAAGTCTGTGCTAAAAATTACCCCTGGCTTATGCTGCTCTGAAAACTGGTCCCCATCCCACTGCCGAACCAGGGACATCAGGCTTCCCGACCACGCGAAGCCCCGGAGAGGGGGGCCTGGGGGGCCAGAGCCGACCGAGCCCGTTGTTAGTACTTTGACCCTTTTCTGGGCCGTCACCCTCTGTACTTGCCATCCTCCGTTGTCAGTTCCGTAAACTAAAGGAACAGCTCCAGACAACTTTTTCCCAGATGGGCTCCAAGCATGACATCTTTTCCCAGCACTCTGAACTCCCCCAAGACAGGGATGGAAGTTGAACGCCCTCCCTCCTCCAAATAAGGCAGGACGTGGACTCCCTGCGGGTGCTGGTTGGCTGAGTGCACTGGTGACTTGGGGGAGTTACAAATGCCTCGGTGGAGCGTGGAGTCTGGCTAGAAACTGTTGAGTGCGGCCCCTAAACTGTCCATCCCTGTGTTTACAGGGTCTCCTCATTTGGGTCAGGAGACCCCGGGGGCCAGGAGAAGACCCCTGTGGCCGCCCTATTCATGCGGCCTCATCCTGTATCCACTTTCTCTAGGTCCCACTTCAAGGCAGCTTCAGGGGCCTGTGACCTGTGCTTAGAAGGGTCAACCGGGCCTGGCTGGTGTCACCCCCTTGACATTCTTAATAGTTTTGGAAGCAGAGGGGAGATTTACATTTTGCACTGAGCCCTGCAAAATGTGTCTCTGGTCCTGCCCAGCTTCCTTCTGGACCTACGGCAAGCAGCGACCCCAGAGCCACGGACAGACCCCCTCTCCTCCTGCCTCCTTGCTGGTGGGTGCGGAATCTGGCCTTGCTCTGCCCCCAAAGGCTCCTGAGACCCAGCCTTCTGGACACAGGCAATCGCCGTCACAGGATCATGTTCTCTAAAGGGTCTGAAGAGGTGCCTCCCAGTCCCAACCCGTTATCACCTCTCAGAAAAGACTTGGGGTTAATGCCATCCACCAGGAGGAAGCCGGGGTCTAGGAGCTGGGCCGGGGGGTGGAAGCCAAACCGGGCAGGGGCGGACCCCCACCCCAGACGAAGAGCCACGGACCAGGCCAAGCAGAGCATCCTCCCTTCCCCAGCCCCGCCTGGCGTGGGTTTGCAGACCCACCCGGCATTGCCACACCAGCGGAAATGGCGGTTGCCGTCCTAGCCAAACCCTAGGACTGTGGCCACAACCCCGACAGGGCCCAGCCACCACATCAAGGACGCAGCCCCACCCTCCCCTCTGCACCCCCTCCCACCTCGGGCTTCCCCGCCTCTCTCCTCACCAAGAACCCAGGGTGTAACCTCTGCTTGGGGCCAGGGTCTGTCATGGGCCTTTGCCGCTGCTGCTGCTTTGGAGGTGGGGAGGGAGAAGGTTCTAGACTGGGGGGTTGGGACATCTACCATTCACCCCTGTGGGACCTGAGCAGGTGCCTTGGCCTCTCTGGACCCCACTGTCTTCATCAAAAAGCAAAAACAAAGTGGGGTGCACGGACGATTCAACTTCTTGGGGCCACCGCAGAAGGCAAATGGGTTGTGATGCGTGTGAAAGGACTTAAAATTGCGTGCAAGTGATTTTCCTCTGGGAAGCGCCAGGCTGTAATGGAAAGAAGGCTTTGGGAACCAATAAGAACGATAATGTAATTAGTATTTATTGAGCAACTTCTCAGCCTCATGCTCACATCTAGAGCTTTTGCATCCATTACGTCAGCCCTGTGAGTCAAGGAGCCGGATGTAGGAGGGTCGCGCAACGTCTCCAGGGTCACACAGCTGTTCTGAGGTTTTAATCCTCAAGAGCTCCGCGTCCCAATCTACTACATAGTCATCTGAAACAGACCCGGCGAGGTGCCTCTCCTCAAGTCATCAAAACCTCTCTGTGCCTCAGTGTCCCCCCTCGTGCAATGGAGAGTGCGATCTCCCTTTGACAACCGCGGCGACGAACTCACTAGCAGCTCCAGCCTCGAGCTGCTCGGGGGCCGGGTGGTGGCTGACTCCAGCCCTGGGCAGGGGTGCCCGGCACAGGCTGCAGGGTCCCTGAAGCAGGCGGGGGTCCTGGGGACCGTTCAGCGAGGGGAGTGTTGCTCACCTAGGCCATAGGAGCCTAAAGGTGTGTCATTTCCTGGCTACACGTGGCTGCACTTCAGAGGCGAGGGCGGTGGGTGGGAGACATCCCCAGGCCCAGGGTAATCTGGGGACCTGCCTCATTTCTCCGTCTCCCCACTGAAGTCACTGTCACACTCCCTGAGTCACCAAAGCACCAGCGGCCCACAGGCTGCATGGGGGGGACGTGCGCCCGCTACAGGGGGCCCTGCGGATGTTTGTGGGCTCACAACATGCGGACCCCATCGCTATAGTCCAAGGCCCCGGATCGGGTCCGAGGAGGGCCCTCCCCAACCCCTGGAGGGCTCTGGCCTAATAGCTTCCTCCAACCCACTGCCCTGACGCCCGGCTGCCCAGTCCAGAGAGAGACTGGCAAGACGGGGAGCGGCCCTCATAGACCCTGTGTAACTCGGACCCAGGGAGGAAGCCACGGTCTCTCCGTCAGTGACAATTTAAGAATTTAGGCCCATGGTTCTTCTTGGTCGCACACTGGAGTCACTTGGGGGAGCCTTAGGAAGAAGCACCAATGCCTACATTCGCCCCCGGACGCTAATTTGGATGGTGGGATGCAGGCGTCTTACAACACCCCCCCACCCCCGTGACTTCGGTATGCAGCAAAGGCTGGAGAACAACTCAATTATTTAAAAATCTCTCTCTCGGGGATCCCTGGGTGGTGCAGCGGTTTGGCGCCTGCCTTTGGCCCAGGGCGCGATCCTGGAGACCCGGGATCGAGTCCCACATTGGGCTCCCGGTGCATGGAGCCTGCTTCTCCCTCTGCCTATGTCTCTGCGCCTCTCTCTCTCTCTCTCTCTCTCTCTCTCTCTCTGTGACTATCATAAATAAATAAAAATTAAAAAAAAATAAAAAAAAATAAAAATCTCTCTCTCTTTGGGGATCCCTGGGTGGCTCAGCGGTTTAGCACCGCCTTCAGCCCAGGGCATGATCCTAGAGACCCAGGATCGAGTCCCATGTTGGGCTTCCTGCATGGAGCCTGCTTCTCCCTCTGCCTGTGTCTCTGCCTCTCTCTCTCTCTCTCTCTCCCTGTGTCTCTCATAAATAAATAAAATCTTTAAAAAAATAATAAAAATCTCTTTTTTTCTACTTATTTTTTTTAATTTTTATTTATTTATGATAGTCACAGAGAGAGAGAGAGAGAGAGAGAGAGAGAGAGAGGCAGAGACACAGGCAGAGGGAGAAGCAGGCTCCATGCACCGGGAGCCCGATGTGGGATTCGATCCCGGGTCTCCAGGATCGCACCCTGGGCCAAAGGCAGGCGCCAAACCACTGTGCCACCCAGGGATTCCTTTTTCTACTTATTTTGAATGTCTCCTGTGTGTTAGGCTGGGCTCCGCCGAGCTGAACAGGAGTCTGGCCCTTGACCTGCACGGGGCTGGCGTTCTAGTGCGGAGCCACGAAGGAAGCAAGAAAATGGCTAATTTCCGATGGTCACGGTACCAGGGTAGACTGATTTGGGGAGGGAACAAGAGGGGCAGAGAAGGTTTTCCGAGCAGGTGACATGTGCACCAAGACCGAAATGATGGGAAAGGGACAGAAGGGTATTAGGTGGTGCAGCAGTTCTCAGGGTGTCGTCTAGGGATTCGGAGACCCTTCCTTCCCACCCTGCAGGTGGAAACACCGCCAAGACACTACGTGCTCCTTCTACTGGTCGCCTCTCAGGAGTGTACGAGGGTTTCCCCCATGACATCATTGCTCCGACTGCTGATTGGACATGTGCTTGTGTAGGCTCAGGTTTTAAAACATTCTTAGATTTAATGTCCATATTGGTAAATACCGATAGAACTCATGGGAACACAAACAGAAGCTCTTTGGGGTCCTTACACACATTTTTAAAAAGATTTATTCATTTTGTTTAGTCATGTAGGGGAGGAGCAGAAGGAGAGGGAGGGAATCTCAAGCAGACCCCACCCCACCCCACCCCTGCCGCCGTCGCCACCAAGCAGGGAGCCTGATGCCGGGCTCGATTCCAGGACCCTGAGATCATGACTTGAGCTGATGCCCAACCGGCTGAGCCACCCAGGTGCCCCTCAGGGTCTCAATTTTAAGAACCTAATGGGGTCATGAGACTAGAAAGCTTGAGAACTGCTGCTCTGGTGGAAAAGGCTTCCAGAAGGTCCTGAGGTGGCACCAGGAGCAGGAAGGCCAGGCGACCGGATGGAAGAGAGAAAGTGTCAGTGGCCGATGAGGTGGGAGGTGAAGGGGAAGGTTGAAGCCAGGCATGCAGGGACCTGGAGAGGGGACTACCCCAGGCAGAGGAGGACGGAGAGGGTCTCTGGGTATGAGGTCAAAGACCACCCCATGGCTCCAGTGGGGGAGACAGAGGGAAGAGCATTCCAGAGAGATTTGGAAGGCAGGGTCAACCAAAACCGGTAATAAATGTAGGGAGAGACTGGCTTCAAGTCGCTAGCCATGCACCAGGGTAGGGGGCACGGGAGCTGCAGGAGTTCTGGGGTGGCTGCTGGGGGACAGAATAAGAGTAGTGTCAGGGGAGGGGGACATCCAGCCGGTTTCTGGCCAGATGGCTTTGGATGTTGCCCTAGGTGGTCAGCACTGGAGCGATGAAGCTTTGGGAGGATGTGTGCAAAGACCAGAAGAGACATCGGACGGACCTTCTAGGGTCTCTCATCCTGTACGACGTGAACCGGAAGGTCCCGGGGGCCAGGAGCCAAGGAAGGAGGGGGTCCAGGAAGACAGGAAGGTCTGGGCCGCTAAGGGTGCGGAGGGGTCACGGAGGGCAAGGGCCTGGCGTTGCAGGCTGTGACCTCTGACCTCTGTAAGAGAGGTCCTGGGCCTGTGGGCGAGCTAGTTCACCAGGGCTGAGGGGTGACTGGGGGGCAGGATGCAGGCTTTCAAGAGGGGACGGGAGAAGACAGCTTGAAGGAGATGCAGAGGGTCTTTTAGCCCGGTGGGGTGGGGGTGGGCGGGGGACATGGGAACCATTTGTGTGGATGGTTGGTGACACCGAGCCCCAGAGCTCAGGACCCGGCCAGGCAGTCACAGGGGTTCGGGGGGAGCACAGGGAGTGGAGGGGGCGCCCACTGGGTGGCAGGTAGGAGCAAGGTAGTGTGCTATGGGCGATCAGCCCGTGGGGGCTTGAAGAGAGAGGGAGGTGTGGACAGCCACCAAGGAGGCTGGTCTCACGGCGAACCTGGCTGGGGACCTCCCTGCCCCCGCACCCAGAGTGGCCTCTGGAGCGGGGGGGGGGGGGGTGCTCAGAAAACACGGCACACTGACTTAAGAAGTGCTTCCCTTCAAAGAGCTTCTAGTACCTTCCCTGAACATTTTTCCCAGTTGTCTCGTCCTCACTGGGAGGGAACGGATGGAAGAGGGACTAGGGTGAGAATTAACGTCCACTTGGTGTGGGGAAATGGATGCTGGGGGAAGGGAAGCCCTCACCCTACTCCTGAACTCCTAAAGCAGCTGTCCAGGCTCCCCAGTGGGGACCGCAGTGGAGGGGGGGTGGGGGGCACCTTCGGCACAATCCCTCTGCCTCCTTCCCCTCCTCCAGGCTCCAGGCTCACCCGCCTGGACTCCTCCTCTTATCTGCTCCCCGCTCTGCACCCCCACCCCGCTGCAGCGTGGTCCCAGGGTGGCGGCCCTGTCCACCCCTCACAGATCTGTCTTTCCTTTCCTGCTGTCTCTGCCCCCGGGCTCTGTCCTTCCAGTCCACCCTCTGCCAAGACGGTCGCTCTACAACAGAGCCCTTGGGACGCCCGGGTGGCTCAGCGGTGGAGCATCTCCCTCTGGCTCAGGGCGTGACCCTGGGGTCCTGGGATCGAGTCCCGCATCGGGGTCCCCGCAGGGAGCCTGCTTCTCCCTCTGCCTGTGTCTTTGCCTCTCTCTGTGTCTCTCATGAGTAAATGGATAAAATCTAAAAAAAAAAAAAAAAAAAATTTAATTCAAATAAACTAGAGCTCTAACCATGTGGTCCTCCTACCCCTGGCGTCTTTCAGACTCCCAGGGTGTCCAGGTAGAAACCCAAACTCTTGATGAGACCAGCATGATCTTCGTGGCCCCTCATTAGCCTGCTGCCCCCCCAACCCCTGTTAATGTCTCAACGCACTCTTGAGGTCCCCCCTCCCCCAGGCCCCTTTGTTCAGGCCTCTCCTGGGCTCTGCTGGGCTGGGGATGGGGGGGTTGGTGGCTTCTGTTGGGAAGTCCTTCTCCCTGTGTCCCCCTGGGGAGGTTCTATTTGCCTCTGTGGCTCAGTTGAAACATCACCTCCTCCCTGAAGCCTCCTTGACCACACAAGCCATGCCGCCTCCCTCATCTGAGTCCCCCCAGTATCACACCCTCCGGGGGAAGAGCCCATCCCACTCTGCGGCAACCGGCTATTTGTACATCCATCTCCTCTCCTGGGCTGTGAGCTCCTCCGGAACAGGGGCCAGGGCTGAGCCTGTTACGTCCCAGCAAGAGGAACAGAGTCAGAAGCCTCACGGGCGCCGGAATGAATGAATTGATCAATCAGTGTTCTCGGGGATCTTGTGTCATCAGCGTGGGAAGCACGGCCATCGCTTGTCTTTAGTATAGAAGAGAAAACCCCAAACTGTGTCATCTGGTTTCACACGCTCCAAAAACGCGTAGGGATGCAAAGACCCAGGGAAGGGGCTCTGCAGCACGCGAGGGGGAGGACTGGGCCCCCCGGAGCAGGAGGGTGCACACAGCACCCTGCTTGCAGGTGCCCCTGCAGAACCCTCCACGAGGCCATCAGCCAGCACCACTGGGGAGTCCCACCCTGCCAGCTAGGCCTCTGGGCCCGCAGGCCCAGGGAGCGCCGGTGGGGAGGCCAGGAGGCCCTACGGTCCTCAGCTCAGGCTGGCACCAGTCTGCCCTGCCCGGAGGCAGGGAGCTGCTCGGAATGAACCCTGCTCGAGAGGCCCTGGCTCCCCAGCCTGCGTGACAGCCCAGACAGTTACAATGGTTGTGCGCAGTCACATCTGCAGGTAATTTCTGCATCCATCTGCATTGGCACGGGTTGCAGTCAATTAATTAGAACAACACCCTCTGTCCCAGCGCCATCTCTGGGCAGGGAGGGGCCCCGCGTCCCCCGGAGAGCACGATGCTCAGGCTCCGCGTCGGAACCGCTGTCTCCCAGCGGGCTCTAATTGCATTAGGGGGAACCATGAGGTCAGCGGGCATGCTCGTCACGGGCGGCCTGGCCTCCAGCCGCCTGGGTGCGTGCGCAAGGAGCTCCCCGGCCGTGCTGCCTGACATTTGCAATCGTTTAATGGGAACAAGTTCCATCTTTGAGCTCTGCTCAGCCTTTCATACAGCAGCCAAACTGTCCACCCTGGACGGGACATAAATCCTGCTGGCGAGTCACTGGGCCAGTTCCCCTCCCGGAGCGGCTTCGTTCCCAGAGCTCGCCAGGGGCAGCTGTTTGCACCCCAGTGCCCCGGTTTGGGGCAGGCCCCAGGGAACACATGGGGTGCAGAGGAGAGAGCGCTGTATCGCCAGCCGAGGAGCAGCATTCCAGGCTGGGTAAGCTACTTGGCTCTCAGAGCTTTGGTTTTCCCGTTTGTAAAAGGGGATGTTCACCTGCTTCTCTTAATTGTCCTAAGAACGAAAGGCCCCAACCAAGTATGCCTGACACCCTGCAAGCGCTAGGCTACAAACGTACTGTTGAAAGGGACGTTGATCCAGGTCTGTCACTCAGGTGATCCGGTGACTTTATTTTTCTCTCTGCTGGGCCATCCATTTTTTAAAAAAATCCGCCATGAAAGGGCCAAGATTCCCTGACACCAGCCCAGCTGAGCTTCCAGGTGTATCTCAGCGGGGCGCAGGCCCCAGGTCACATCGTTTTAGGTTCTTCCTCTGTTTGGGGCCTTCCTTCTTTTTTTCTAGTCTACTCTCTCTTCCTCCAGGAAGTCCTCCCCTTTTCCCTCTCAGCTGGCTCACATGTTCTGTCATCAGCTACTGATTCCCTGTCACTAACGACATGTATTTCGAAGTCGCCTGGTTACCTGTCCGTGACCTAGGATGGGCAGGCTCCCCGTCTCTCGTTCTCTGTTCTTCTCCAGAACCTGGTGGGTGCCCAGCACAGAGTAGATGCCCCACAGATGCCCTTTGTCAAAGGGGTGAAACGCAGACTTTGGGCCTGTGGGCAGGTGTAGGCTGGGGGCCCCTAAGTGGTAACCTACCTCCGTCTTGGACAGCCCCTCTGCCTGCACCCACACTCAGCCCACGTGGACTGTCTCTAGGGCCCGTGATCTCATCATCATCCTCTGGCTTCTGTTCCAGTTTTGAAGCCCCCGTTGGTCAGGAAGTTCTTCACCATGTCTGCCTAAACCTCCAAGAATAACTTAAGCCTGTTGTCCCAGAGCCAGGCAGCATGGAGACGGGTGGGCGCCCTCCCCAAACACCTCTCCTCACTTCCCCAAGGCAAAGACGGCACCAGGGACCAGGGCAGGAAAGCAACTGGGGGTGGGGGCGGGTTGGAAAAGGAACCGACAAATGTCAAGCACATGTTCCTGAGGAAATAGAATGTAGTTGTGGTGAGTGGGGCTTGGCCAGGCAGGGCTGCCTCTGACCAGAGCCTTAAGAGCATCCCTGGGGGAGAGGCATCGGCAAGGGGGGGGGGAGCCCTCAAGCCGCGGCAGCCAGGCCTTCCCAGCATGGTAGGTGCTTGTGGGTGCACGGTGTGAGGCGGCAGGGTCCCGGGATGCCTGCCGGGGGCCCCAGAGCCTTGGCCTTCCCAGGCTGGCGCTGAAATGAGGGCAGCCTGGCCTGCACGGAACACCCTGGAACCTGGGCCTGGACTGCTCACCCCCCAAAGGCCGGAAGCAGGGTCCTTGGGCAGGAGTGGCCCCTGCTACAGCCAGACTGCGGACGGGCTGCCACCAGGCTCCCTATGCCCCCCGTGGTGTCCACTGTCACCCCCTGTGTGCAGGCCTTGGGGTGGCCCAGGGGAAGCAGCAGCTTCGCGGGGCGGGGAGCTGCAAACCACGCTCTCCTTCCCACCTCCTCCCTACTGGAAGGGACCTTTGTGACTTATCTGGCTTTCCTGAAGTCACGGTGGCTGCTCTGCCAGGGGGTGGAGGGTGGGACATGGTGAGTGCTCAGGCAGGGGTGGGGTGGGGGGGTGGGAAAGCTCCGGACCAAGAGGCAAGAAACTTGCAGTCAGTGAGCCTCCAGGCTGGGTGACCCTGGGCAAGTCTCTTCTCCCTGGGCCCTGGGTTATCCCAGTTGCACAGAGTGGGTGACAGCAGGGACCTTGAAGTCCTTTTTGGTTTTTACCGTGGAGGACACTGCAGTATTCCGGGAGAAATCCGAGTCAGAATGTCTGCAAGTCAGAGAGTGACGGGGCGCCAGGGGTCGCAGTGCGGGGAGGGCCTGGGGTCGCACTGTGCCCTGTGCCTCTGAGCACCTGCCCCACATCGTGGCTGGAAGCCCCGGGCTGCCCCCCCCCCCGGCCCCCCCTGCACCTGTTGAGCTCAAGCACCGCGGGGATCCTAAGCAGGTTAGGACCCGAGGTCCGAGAGCAGCGAGCGCCCTCGGCTGGACCGATGTCCACAGCCAGTTGAGGACTGGGGACAGAGGCTGCTGGTGGCAGGCTCGAGAAGAGGACGCGTACCAACCAACCGGAACCAGGTTCCCGGGGACGGTCCCCGGGAGGAGCAGTGTGACCTGTGCCTGGAGTTGTGCGCGGGGTGGGGGAGACCTGGCCTTCCCTTGGGGGGCTCCGGGGGCACCGTGCCCAGGGGTGGAGCGGCCCGATGGCCTCTGGGGGCCTGCAGGGGGGAGTGGAGGGAAGCTGGGAGCACGAACTCCCCCTGCCTCGGAGCGGCCTGAGCCCTGGTGCCCAGCCTGTCTGCTCCGTCTTGGGGGAGCCAAGGTCGAGAGCACCAGGCCAGCCCCCGCCTCCAGCCTCCAGCCTCCAGCCTCTGCCCCGGAAACCCCCTCATTCCGCACTATCCCCCTAATCCCAGTTAACAGCAGGCTGACCTCCCGCCTCCATGGCCTCACATTGAGCCTGCCCCGGTCCACACAGGCCTCCTTTGAAAAATAAATAAATACTTTCTCCATTATCCCATTAGCGGCTTCACAGGTTTTTTTTTTTTTTTCTGCTATTAGTTCCCAACTCCAGTGAAAGTGGAAACACGTGTCCTGGAGAGTCTCCGTTGCCTGCTGGCCGCCGTGGGGCAGGCGCTGAACTCCAGGTGGGAGCTGCCCTTGGGGGGAGAAGGGTGCCCAACCCGCCCAGCACCCCACGAGTTTTGCCAACACCTGCATACACCGGGGGCCTCCACGCCCCAGACCAGGAGCCAGCGCTCCTTACCCCTTACCTGCTGTGTGACTTCAGGCAACGCTCGTTGCCTCTCTGGGCCTGAGAGTCTTTTTTAAAATGCAGATTATCATTCCTGTCCTGAAGGATTGGAGGATCAGAATCATCCGAGAGAACAAGGAAGGGTCTTAAAATTTAGGCACATAGTGATTTGCCGGGGGTGGGGTGGGTGTTTGGGAAATATTTTTCTTTTCTGGCTTTTGCTCCTGCAAAATTTTTAAAAAACATTTTATTCATCTTAGAGAGAGAGAGAGAGAGAGAGAGAGAGAGAGAGAGAGAGAGAGAGAACGAGCAGGGGGAGGGGCAGAGGGACAAGCAGACTGCCTGCCGGGAACAGAGCTCCCCCATCCCACGACCCTGAGATCATGACCTGAGCCAAAGCCAGATGCTTAACCGACTGAGCCACCCAGGTGCGCTTCTGCAGATTTAGAAAAGGAATCAGGGACGCCTGGTGGCTCCATGGTTGAGCATCTGCCTAGGGCCCAGGTCATGACCCTGGGGTCCTGGGATTGAGTCCCACATCGGGCTTCCTGCATGGAGCCTGCTTCTCCTCTGCCTGTGTCTCTGCCTCTCTCTGTGTCTCTCATGAATAAATAAATAAAATCTTTAAAAAATAAAAAAGAAAAGGAATCAGCCAGGCCTTCCCTTCGCATGCTGTCTGTCTGACAGCCCAAGGGAGGGGCTGGTGAAGCTCAGATACTCTTTGTTGGCCTGTCTGCCTTGCACTCAGTGCCCACCTCCACTTCTCATGGCCACAGTTCCCTGAGAAGGCTCTAGAATGCCAGATTGTTGGCTCCCTAGGCAGGGCGGGGAGCAGCCTCCTCGGTAACCCCCGCAGGCTGTGGCACAGCACAGAGGCAGGCCAGGAGCCGCTGGTGTGCTTGTCTCCCCTTCCATCTCTTGGCCGTCCCTCCCTTCCCCTGCCCGTGGCCCCAGGTGAAGTGCCCAGGTGTGCGGGGGTGAGGACTGTGGCCAGCTACCTCCCGCCCCCCCCTCACCCAGGTGCGATCGGGTGGACAGGCAGCTCTATTAGTCCGAGCAGAGCCTGTCAGCAGCCGGGATCTGTCTACAGAGCCTGTGAGGTCACCGCTCTGCCTTCCAGGTCCTAGTGAAGGAGGCCTGAGCCCCAGGGGAAGCCATCCCTGCCACCCTCTTGCACTATCGCGGCTCCCACCTGTGTGCCCCTCCCAGCCATTCAGTGCCGAGTTTGAACTGGGACTCTTATTTATTTATTTATTTATTTATTTATTTATTTATTTATTTATTTATTTAGATCTTATGTATTTATTCATGAGAGACACAGGCAGAGGGAGAAGCAGGCTCCATGCAGGGAGCCTGATGCAGGACTCGATCCCAGGACCCCAGGATCATGCCCTGAGCCAAAGGCAGACGCTCAACCACTGAGCCCCCAAGGTGTCTGTTTTTGTTTTTTTTTAAGATTTTATTTGTTTATTTGATAGCATGAGTGAGAGGCAGAGGGAAGGAGAGGGAGAGAACTTGAAGCAGCCTCTGCACTGAGCACAGAGCCCGACGTGGGGCTCGATCCCACAACTGAGAGACCCACTACCTGAGCCAAAATCAAGAGCCGGGTGCTCAGCCAACTGCGCCACCCAGGGGCCCCGAATTGTCACTCTTCTTGATTGGCTGTGTGACCTTAGGCAAGCCACCTAACTTCTCTGGACCCCCGATTTCCTCATCTTTGAAGAGCAGATAGCGTGTGGCCTTGCTGTGAGAGTCTAGTGAGACCATGTGCTAACGCAGCACCTGGTGCTTGGCGGGCCCTCCTGAGGAGCAGCCGGTAGTGTTCTCCACCCCCGGGGCTCAGCAGCAGGAATCATGGAGTGAGCCAACGAGTGTGTGAATGCATGCTCAGTCCTGGGGTCCACCCCCCCTCTCCGGCCCAGGAGTCCTGGCCGCCCCTTCTTCAGGTTCCTGGGCAGGTGGGAGACGCTGTCAGCTTTGCCAAACTGCGGTTTCCTGATGGACGAAGGGCCACCCAGACACCTGGGAGCAGCAGGATGGCGATGCCGGGGTGGCCTCGGGGCCCCTGGCCGCCCTGGAGCGGGTTCCTGGCTGGCGAGCGGGACGTGCCCACCTGCACCCTCGTTCTGTCTGCTGAATCGGCCTCCTCTTACCCATCCCACGGCTCCTCCACGTTGGCTGCAGGCCCGCACCTGGCCTCCCGTACCCTGAGACTGGCCCCGGGGCTGCTTCCCCCTCTGACCTGCTGGGCCGCTTGCCCAGTCACCCTTGGAGGGTGAGGCCTATGACCTTATCTCCGCCCATGCTGGTCCTCAATGGGGCAGAAGCAAGGGCTGAGGCTTCTCCCTCCCAGGATCTCCAGGATCTGGGGCTCTCTGCTGCAGGGGGGTGCCGGGGGGGTGCCAGGGCATATGTGGGGAGGGTCTTGGAGTCAGCTGAGCACTTTGGCATGGTGTTCCTGGCAGGCTGGGATGGGGGTGGGTGGGCCCAGCCCCCTCTTGCCAGACATTGGTGGGGGGCTGGGCACAGCTTTGTGGGGAGCTGGCCTGGACATGGCGGGGAGGGGCTGGACCGCCTGACCTCCTGTGAGTCCAGAGGCTACAATTCATGAGTGATTCTCCCCTCTGAGCAGCTCTCCTGGGAAAGCAGGCAGGTCTGGGTCAAGGGGAGGGAGTCTGGTATGGACCATATTCAGGGGCGGATTAGCTGGGGGAACTGCTCCCACCAGCAGGGAGGGGAGAGATAAAGCCTGTGAGCTGGGGAAGGGGGCCCAGCACGGAGACATTCCCTCCCCTGACCCCCGGCCCGTGCAGAGCCGGTGTCTGTGGTGGGGGAGGGGGGCCGCCCCCTTTCCCAGGGTACTGGCCGGGGGAGCCCAGCACTTTCTCAGGCCCTTTATTAAATTTCTCAGGAGCAAGAGGGGAGGTTATCCCTCCCCTTCTTCCCTGAACTCCCCTCCTTTTGTCTCCCTCCCCAGGAGGGTCGGAAAGGAGCTTTTCTCATTATTGTGGTTATTAAAAAATAAATGAGCCAGAGACACACACACAGAGACAGAGAGAGAGACAGAGGCAAGCAAAGAGAGACAAAGAAAGGCAGATAGAAGAGGGAGCTGGGAAGACAGAGACGGAAGGAGGTAGACTAGAGACTTCGAGAGACAGGGAAAAAGAGCTGGGGGGGGGTGGCGAGTGGAGGTAGCTTGGCCAAGTGGGAAGCAGGAGGTGGCTTTGGACGTGCACCTGCTTCTGGAGGCCCACCTGGTGAGCGGTCGTGTGGCCTTGGCCAAGCTCCTGCATCCGCTTGAGTCTCTGTTTCCTCATCTGCAAGCCGGAAATGACAGTTCTTACTTCGTGGCATCATCGTGAAATACAGAAATACGTCTGTAGGATACTGCGTGCAAAGCCTGGAATTTGATAGGCGCTCAGAACACGGCTTTAAACGTACAGTATATTGGGTGAAAAATAAATGAATGGATGGTCCATACCGCCTGTGTGGGGGGTGGGGATGGGGGTGGGGGCGGGTGCCTGGGGACCCCTCCACTGCCCCCACCCCGGGGCAGGGGAGGACAGTCTCTGGGGCCCGGTGCCCGCTCCTCGCTCCTCACCTCACCTCCGTGTGTCAATCCTTGACTACTGAGTGGAAAGCAAACGGGACTCAGAACGTCCACCTCAGGTTGTTTGTCTGGTTTGGGTTTTTTTTGTTTTTTGTTTTAATCTCCCAAATGAAAGGACTTGGATACTGGGCTTTCAAAGCAAATAGACCTGGCAGTGAATTCCAGAAATTGCCTGTGGATTTTTTTTTTTTTGAGCACGAAACGGATAATAATGTTCATCTTATAGGTTGTCCTTTAAATGGCTTTGCCGAGGTAGAAAATTCGCTTGTAAACCCCAGTCGCTTTAGGTGTCGGATCCCATGATCTTCGGTGAATGCACAGAGCTGTGCGACCAGCACCACAGTCCAAATTCAGAACGTTTCCATCAACCCCCAAAATACCCCTCCTACCCATTTGTCGTCCCTCCCTGTTCCCATCCCGAACCCCAGGCAGCTACTCCTCTGCTTCCTGTCTCTCTAGACTTGCCTTTCTGGAGGATTCCTGTCCCCGGGCACATCAGCTGTGTGGTCTCAGTGGCCGGTGACAGCACTCCCTGTTTCCCTGTGCTGACTACCCTGCCTACAGGTGCACCGTAGGGGACATTTGGGTTGCCCCTAGGGTATTTTAAGGGTTAAACACCATACCGTATGTAAAGGGATTAGATCAGTAAATATCAGATCATTTTATTATTATTTAGTTTTACTTATTTATTCGTGAGAGACACAGAGAGGCAGAGGGAGAAGCCGGCTCATCGAGGAGAGCCTAATGCGGGACTTGATCCCGGGACCCCGGGATCCCACCCTGAGCCGAAGGCAGATACTGAACCACTGAACTACTCAGGTGTCGGGATATCAGATAATTTTAAATAGATTAAGAGAGAGAGAGAGGAATTTCTTTGCAGGCTTACCCAGGCACCTTCGGGAGCCCTTTACGGTCCTCCTCCCGTCGCTGCTCTAGGAGAAGTAGGACTGTCACAGCTCTGGGAGAGGTAGGACCAGGATCCTGGCTGCTTTACAGAGGAGGAAATTGTGGCTTGGGGAGGGGACCGGCTGGTCCTGGTCACACCTGGTAAATCGCAGAGCAGGGAGTGAGCCTGGGGGGACTCTCCTCTAGGCTCCCTGGTAGGGGGGCCAGCACCTGCCTGCCGCCCTGAGGGAGCCTGGGGGGCACAGCGGGATTTCCCAGAGGCCTCCTGTCTGAGCACCCAGCCCTGGCCTCCACCCGCCGGGCCTGCTGCCTCATTAGCTAAAAAGTACCCTCCCCCCGCCCCACCCCGACACACACCCTGTGTCTGTCTCTCCCGTCCTCTGCTCCCCGAGGAGCGTCCAAGTGTGAAGCGCCTCCTGCCTTGGGCATCGCTTCATACTTGAGTTAAGGATCTACTTCAATCCTCGGGCAACCCCTGGGCGTGGGGGTGTTGGCACGGAGGAGGCTCAGAAGGGTCCGGAAACTTGCCCAAGATCGCACAGCTCATGTGCAAGTGGCGGAGCCCAACTGCAGTGTATACATCTGTTTGCTTCCAAAGGCCCTTCCCCGTCTCGCTCCCTCTGCTCCCCTCCCTCGTGGAGGCCAGGCCGGAGCTCCACATCTGGCTCCCAAATGACCCCCCAGGAGGGAAGTCGAAGGCCTGGGGACCCTGTTGCGGGGGGAGGGGGTGAGGTAGGGGGTAGAGGGGAAGGGCAGAGGGACTGGCTGGCCTCCCCCTCATCCCTTGGGCTTGGAGGCCCTCCCCAGGGCGGCAGGGTGCAGAGCTGCCCTCCCAGCTTCCTCTGGGAGACAATGTGCTTCTCATTAGGCTGGCGTTGGGTTTTGCAAACCGCACGTCTAATTGTGAAGGTTTGGGGGTGTGAGTAACTGTGCATCTCGTGTGAGGGGAGAGCGGCCAGGCCTCTCCCACTTCCCAGAGCTGCTCTGAGCTGTGCCCCCAGCCCTCGAGGAGGGCCCGCGTGGCCTCTCCGGCCTCCCGAGGCGAGTCCTTTAAAGCATGGGGCTGGTGGGGGCTGAAAGCGGGCCACGCTGCCTTCATCCCTGTCCTTTGGGGGACGGAGGAAACACCCAGCCACAGGCATCTCCCTCCAGTGCCCTCCCTCTGATTAGGGCCCCTTGAAGGCTGGGCGGTGGGGGGGGCTTCCTCTCCCTCCGGACCGAGGCTCCCTCCCTCAGCCTTTCCCCACACCCTGAAGGAGGACACAGGGTGGGGGGGCAGTGGCTGCAGGACTGGAAGGGGTGGGGGACACCAGCCTCCTGCCCCGCCCCCACGGCAGAGAAGCTGTGTAATGAGCGTGTAACCGAGTTAGGCCCACGGGAGCCTCCGAAGGCTCGGGTTTCTTCCCCACCCGGCGGGTCTGTCTGGGTGACTACAAGGGGCCGGGATGCCGCCTTTTCAAAGGGTCCAAAATCCTCTGAGTTCCAGCCAGGCTCCCGGCAGGGCCGAGGCCACTGCAACAGGGCAGGGTGTGAACGTCGGGCTGCTAGAGTTCCTTACCCCTCCCCGCTGCACACGCACGCGCCCGGTCACAGCCGCGTGGGCACACGGAAACCCACGCGAGCCCCCACTCCTGCTTACACACACACGCAGACGTCTGTACTTCGGGTCACACTCACAATGCCATGTGCTAACAGACGGCCACCCTAGGTGGACACTTTGAGTCACGTACACAAACACGCTCGTGGGGGCACATGCTCAGGCGTGCACACACAGGCACACTCAGAGATGCTCATGCTGCTGTCACTCGGGCACATCCTCATTCTTAGGCAGGGTCACACGCGAGGAACCCTAGGGCTGGAAGGGACCCTGGAAGTGTGTCACCCAGCCCCTGCCCAGGTGCTGCCGAATCACCCAGGGAGACACCCGCTCTGGGCGCTGGCTCCAAGGCCAAGGACTTCTCAAGGCATCTGGCTTTGGTCAGATGGATCTCATTGCTCTGGTCCTTTGGGAACCACCTCCAGTGACTCGAAACCTCAGGTGCGAGAGCCCGAGGCTGGCTTTCAAAGAGATGGGGCTCCGGGGGGGGGGGTGGGTAGGAAGATTCACAGGGAGCCCTTGCCTAAGAGAAGCACTGGTTTGGATTAGGGAGAACACCTTGTCCAGTCCAAGCTGAGAACATTCGGCGTATGTGTTTGGTTAAACAAAGTAGGAGGAATGAGAGGCTCGGGCCTCTGTCCCCATGATGGCCATGGCCGATGTCCTCGGCAGACCCGGAAAATGTAGGGGTGAGGACCAAAGCGGGGTGAGTCAGGAAGGCTGAGCAGGATAGCTGATTTGCCACCCTCCCTTACTCTGGGCAGGGGCTCAGCAGGGAGGGGCAGGGGCCTGGGCTTTCAGGTAAAGGAGAGGACCGACCGAGACCAGGATGAGGGTCTTGTGAAGGGGAGGAGGTGCCCCCACCCTGTGGGGCCAAAGGGACCTGAACGAGTGCCTTGAGAATGAGCTGTAATAGGACTTGCCTCTACTGGGCCTAAGGCCCAAGGAGCCAGGTCGCCCAGGCTCCATTCATTCATTCCTGGGGGAGAGTCTTCCAGGGGGGAAGGAGGGGGAATGGCTTCTGGGGCTCAATCACTTATTTACTCATTCTTTTTTTTTTTTTTTTTAATTCATGAGACAGAGAGAGAAGCAGAGGGAGAAGCAGGCTCCATGCGGGGAGCCTGATGCGGGACTTGATCCCAGGACCCTGGGATCATGCCCTGGGCTCAAGGCAGACGCTCCACCGTTGAGCCACCTGGGTGTCCCTACTCACTCATTCGCATTAGCTGCCTAATGTGGGCTGTTCGTTATTTCCTCTAAAAGATAGATGGTGAGAGGACCCCCCTCAAGGACCAAGACTGAAGGAATTACCGTGTGTAAACTCAGCACAGCAGCCGGCACAAAGTTGGTGCCGAGTATCCGTTAGTTTAAAAAGCTTGACAACTGCATGCCCGACCCCGATGGGTGCTGGGGGTGCCCCAGGGAGTAAGGTGGACGCAGCGTTTGCCTTCAGTGAGCTTGGAGTCCCAGGGGCTAGGGAATAGAATGGGGTGTCGTCCTCCATCACCTCGTTCCCCTAACGGGCTGCTATGGCAGGTAAAGGCAGGGTTCTAGGGGAGCACAGAACAGGGGGTCCTAACCTGGGCACTGGCTCGGGGAGGGGTCTCAGGAGGCAGGGATGTTCAAGGTGGGGCCTGCAGGGTGAGTAGGAGCAGCCAGGTGAGGAATGGACAGAAGGAGCAGCATGTGCAAAGGCCCAGGGGCAGGATGCCCAGGTCATTGTCAGGAGGCTTAGAATAGTCCGGAGCCTGGGCCAGAGTAAAGCCTCGGGCAATGGCTGTTGGATGGAACGCTCATCTTCGCCCGGCTCCTAGGGTGGGCGCACACATCCCATCCTATAGGGTCTTTGTAGCAACACTGTGAGGCAGGGCTGATGTGCCCCTACCTCGCAGAGACACGCCGAGGCCCAGCAACCTCCAGATGTGGTCACGGTCACCCAGCTAGTGGGTGACCGGTGCAGCCAGGACCCTTTACCTTCCCTTGTATTTGGCTTTGGCTGATCAGGGGAACGTTTCTCTGCTGCTCTGTAGAGACCCCCGAACCAGGAACCAGGCTTGCAGTGGGGACCGGCCACTTGGAGATGCAGCCCCGGGCCTTTCTGGGACGAGTTCCCCAGGGCTGAGATTTCTCAGAGGCCTTTGTCCATCCTCAGCCCGTGGTCTGACCTCCTCCCACACGTAGCCTGGGCCCACCTCTACCCGGAATTCCTGGGGGCAGTCTCCAGCTCCTGTCAGGTCAAGGCCTCCGGGTCAGCCCATTCTCAGGAATGTGTGTCTGCTGCGGTGGCAGACGTGGGCCTGGGGTGAGGCCCGCCAGGACACCCCGTGGTGGGCACCCGTCTCCAGGCCCCTGCCCCCCCCCACCATCCCCAGCCTCTGCAGCTCTCTCACCGGACCCTTCACGCAGATACAGCCGGGGCACCTCCCTCTGGAGAGCTCAAGTCTGGGAGGAGGCCATGGGGTGCATCCTGGTGGGTGCAGGAGCCAGGCCCCAGGAGCTCAGGGCCGGGTGGGGGTGCAGTGAAGGCATCGAAGTGTCTGCAGGGCTGCTCAGAGCTGGCTTACAGCCTGAAGGCACGGAAGCACCACGTGTGGTCAACTGACCCCCTGAGTCCAAGTTAAAAATGTGGGCAGCCCGGGGGGCTCAGCGGTTTAGCATCTGCCTTCGGCTCAGGGCATCATCCTGGGGTCCTGGGATCGAGTCCCGCATCAGTCTCCCTGCATGGAGCCTGCTTCTCCCTCTGCCTGTGTCTTTGCCTCTCTCTCTCTCTCTGTGTGTCTCTCATGAATTAAAAAAAAGAAAAAAGAAAAAAAAAAAAAGAAAAACAACAACAGCAAAAAAAAAAAAAAAAAAAAACAAGCTAAAAATGTCTCTTCCTCAGGGAGCTGGTGTTAGGCCCCAGAGCTAAGAGCGAGCCCACTAGACAGATAGAAAACCCAAGGCTTGTGGTTGCTCGGAGGGCCTGGGGCAGGTCCGCCTTCCCATCTTCCTGGGACAGCCGTTCCCTCCCGGGAGAGGCCAGCCTGTCTGTCCTTCCAGGCCCATCCTCCGGCCGCTCTCGACTCCCAGCCCCTCTGGGTGCTCCCTGGAGCCTGTCCCCAGCGACCCCCTTCCAGGGAACGTGATGAAAGGTCTATTTATTATCCTTCAGCTCGGACAGTTGTTTCAGATGTTTCCAATTCGTTAGCCTCTCAGACATCTGTTCCTGGTTGAAGTCAGCGAAGAGAGAAGAAAGGAAAACTGGAGCTTCACACACCCTCCGTCAAACGCACATGGACTCGCACGTCCCCCTCCTCCCTCCCCCCTCCTCTTCCCTGTCCCGCCGACCCAGACACACCTTCGGGTGCACCCCCTGACCCTCCCTGCACTCGGGTCCGTTCACCCCCACTCCTCCACGCGCGGGTGTGCACACCTGCCACAGATGGTCGCGAGCCCACACGCACACCGCCCGGTGTGCACAGCTTCACGCCTGCAGGGTCCCGGCACCTGTCCCCTCTGGGGGCCTTCCATGCACACCCCCCCAGGTCCTCCACTATCTGAGCTCCTCATGCATGTGAGCTCAGCACCCCCGTCCCCCCACAACACATATACACACACGGGCACGAGGGTATGTATGCTCAGGAGCGAAACCTCCCACACCCACACTCCTCCTTAACACCCCCCCCCCAATTATCTACAGGCTCATGCACACCGTAGTGCATGCTTGCACGCTCAGCTCATTCCCGCATTCCCACCCAACTCCACTTGCTGGGAGGGCCCAGGGTGGGCCTGGGGGCTAGATGGGTGGGGGGGTGGCTGGGTTCCTATGCCCAGAGGTGGACTTGCTCGGTTGGGGGCCATGGGAGGAATCAATGGCTCCCCTGCTTCTGCACAGGCTGGGAACATTACAGTAGGGGGACCAGCCCCACCCGCCTCTGGGGGCCCCGGGGCAGGCTGGGTGGGAGATGATAAACATCTCCCCCAATGCCTGGCAGGGCTCACCTGAGTCACACACACACACACACACACACACACACACACGCACACACACATGCACACACATCCCAAGAGAACCCTCCAGAAGCTCCAGGTGAAAGGGAGGCTCTGTGGGGGGAGGGGTGATCCAGTAGGGTGAAAGGTCAGGGTGACGACTCTCCTGCCCCAATATTCCAGGCGTTGGCTCCTCCTGCCCACCAACCTTAGTTCCCAGGTCTGAGCCATGAACTTGGAAACGGAAGTCTCCCCCCACCCCCACTGCCCTCCCACCCACCCCAGTTCCTGCCCAACCACAGGTGGCTTCCATCATGGCTCAGTCAGACCAAACCAGATAGCTCCAGTTGGGGTGCTCCACCAGGCTTCCCAGGCCCCTGGGCGGGCAGGCATCGGCGTCGTGGTGGGCTGTGGTGGGGCTGAGGAGCTCCGAGGACCGGAGAGCAAGGAGCGGGGGTCTCCAGGGCCCACCCGACCCCTCGGCTTCCCCTGAGCTGACCCTGCTCCCCCAGCCCAGACCTCCAAAGCAGGTGGGAGGATTTTCCTTGTTAGATCTCCATGAGCCCAGAGCCGTGGGGACCCCCTTTCCCAGCAGCGAGCTCGGCACACATGATCGTTGGGGGCCCCAACTTGGAGGCCCTCCCTTCCCTGCTCATACTCTGGGCTCTTAGGCCAACCGAGGCCTCTGCCTTCCCCTCTCCTCTGTCCCTGGAGTCCGAACAGACCCAGGGTCCCATCCTCTCAGCCACTGACTTGCTCTGTGTTACGGGGCCAAACATTCCAACTCTCCCTGCAGGACGGACATGATACAGGCTTTGTAGAGGGGACCCTCTGAGGACGTGGCCACCCAAGCACCTGCTCCTAAGTAGGTGCTCAGTAAAAGCTTGTTGACTCAATCCTGAAACCAGGTGACCCGTCCCCACTCCAGGGCAGGCTGTGACCTTGGGAATTCTCTGCTTTGGCAACCACTCCCATTTGGGCCTCCTCCTCAGGAGGGCAGCGTCCTGCCTGGGGGAGGAGGGGCAGCATGTCCCTCAAGGAGCCTTTTCTGGCTCTTACAGTTTTCCTGTCGATCCCCCGAACCCTAGGGACCATGGGCCCCTGGGAAAGGAGGGGTGCTGCTGGGTGGCCAGGGGTGCTGGTGATGCTTGGAGCTGCCCAGTGGTCCGTGATGGGAACTCTTCTCCCGGCCACGGGGGCTGGGGGGCAGCCAGGACAGAGCCCTTCTCCTGCTCCCCACCCCAAGGACAGGGGCAGCCCCGGCGACCACTGTGCTTTTAACTCCTGCACACCTGCAAGGTCCACAACCCTTCCCACCCCATTCCTGCCCTTGAAGAAGGCTTCTGCAGGAGTGTGCGCTGGAGCCAAGAATGGCCAAGGGAGGGCACGGAGCGAGAGGGGCTCCTGCCTTGCTCCTCACCTCGGAAATAATAGCAGGTCGGAGGAAAGGGCGAGGAGGAAGCGTCTATCGAGTCCCCACTGTGTGCCAGGCATTGCTTCGGGACGATGCACGTGTCGCTCTGTACACACCGGAACCTAACCCTACAAGGGCTGAGATTTCTCTCGGGGTTTGGTCAGTAACCCCCAGTGCCTATCGCGGTGCCCGGCACATGGCAGGTGCTCGGAAATACACGTGGAATAAACGCATTTGGACCTGTGATCATCTCCTAACTCTGTGAGGTGGGTACAATGACCCTCCTCCCCTGAAGCTCAGAGAGGTTACGTGACTCTCCCGAGGTCACGCAGCAGAGCTGGGCCTGTCTGGCTGCAAAGCCCTCTGTCCGCTTACGGTTAAGCAGGCCCAGGGGACCATGGCTATTCTGGGCGGGTTAGATGCCCCCAGCCCGGGTGTGTCAGATGACAGGGCCGCGTCTCACAGACACGCGTAGAAATCCTCACGTGTTCTCGTGCCTCAGTGTCCCTGTGAGGGCTTCCACGTATGCCCTGCATCCAGAAAGCTGGGCCTCTCCCAACCCCAGCTCCAGCTTACCTGGGCACCCGCTGCATATGGGCTGCACGTGGGATGCCGGCTGCAGGACGCAGGCCGGGGCCTTGGGGAGCACACTGTGACCTGGCTGGTTCTTTCTGTCTCTCTGACCAGCGTCCAGAGGGCATGAATGCATGTGGATATTTGCACTCATGCATGTGTGCACGTGCCTGTGTGTGCGTTGGGTATGTATGTATGTGTGTGTACGTGAGCCTGAGTTGCTTCTGCGTCAAGGCCCAACTCTTTGCAGGCTAAACAGGGTCCTGGGAAGGCTGCACGAAGGAGCCCGGAGGGGTCAGCTTTAGGCCTGGTGCCACCAGGTAGGAGTGCCACATAGAGCAGGCAGCTGGGGCTGGGCACCAGGGCCGGGGAGTGGTGCTTGGGCTGGGGCTTAGCAAATCCTAACCCTGGCCCCCACTCCCAGATGAAGAGGGGTGACGTCAGATGTAGAGTTAAGTGAGAGCACGCATGCAGTCAAACATACAGTCACACACATACACGCACGCTAGTGCAAGCACAGTGCCCATAGCCATTGATTCCCATGTGTATAAACACGCACGTGCGGTTCCCATGGCAAATGTGCAGGGACACACTGACACAGGTTCACATCCCCACGGCTGCAGAGTCCTGTCGCAGACATCAGGTGGACACCCCCCCACGCCCCAGCGACAAGCATGCAGATCCAGACATGCATGTGACATCGGACAGGTTCATTCTCGGAGGAGCTCCCCCCGACTTCCACACCCGCCCCATCCAGCCTGTGCCTTCACCAACACCCTTTTCTCCCAAACCTGAGCTTGCTCAGGCCTTGAACTGCCCTGGGGGGGGCTTGACTGAACTGAACCGAGGGCTCACTCCGTGGGAGGGGGAGGGGCTGTCTGTAGTCCCCTGTCCAGGGTCCAGGGGCCACAGCATCTGAACCCAATGAGCTGTGTGGCCTGCTCTGGGTGACCCTTGCCAGGAGGAGAGGCAGGCATAAGCCTTCGTGCACCCAGACTCGGGCCACCTGCCCGCCCCCCCCAGCATCTCTCTCTCTCTCTCTCTTAAAGATTTTATTTATTTATTTGAGACAGAGCACAGGTGGGTGGGAGAAGAGGAGCAGATGGAGAGGGAGAAGCAGGCTCTCCGTGGAGCAGAGAGTCCAACATGGGGCTCAATCCCAGGATCCTGGGATCGTGACCTGAGGCACCCAGGCACCCCTACAGCATCATCTCTTGTTGCTCCCCCTTGGGTATACGCTCAGGAATCTGCCTCTTGTTGGGGGTCTCTGATGATAACTTACCTTCAGCCCCAGGACCTCCCCCGGGACCTTGCCCTCGATGTAGACCTTCCCCTCCTACTCTTGACCTCTCCAGCTTGTGCTCTCTGGTCCCAGCTGAGGGTCACTTTCTTCAGGAACCTCAATGGCTTGTCCACCCTGCTCAGGGGTCCCCCTACCTCCGATTCATCCCCAAGGGAGCATCACTCCCCTGGATTGGACCTGCTACACTACTGGTCCCTCTCCTCCTCCCAATTGCCCTCAAGGGCGGGGACCAAGTCCGTTTTGTTTGCCATTGTTGTCTAGTTTTGTTTGGTTTAGATCAGAAGTTGGTAGATAGTAAGTGCTTCGTACACATGAGTGGAGTAAATGAAATGAGTGAGAGACGAGTGAGAGCTTTACCCCGGCTCCTTACAGACACCCTGCTTTTGCTTGGAGACGCCTAGTGAGTAGGAGGTGGGGGCTCCGGCTCGGGGTTGGGATGCCTGGCCTCCGGTCTGTAAGCTGCAGTGTGACCTTGGGCAAGTCACCTGCTCTCGCTGGGCTCGTTTCCCTCCTCTGTGCGGTGGAGGAGCACTGATGGCGAGGTGGTCCTGAGGTTGGTCCAGCTCTGCTACCTCACATGCCCAAGGTCTCAGGCCTCTGGACTGGGGGGCCCTGGGGTCCGGGTGGGGCTGGCCCTTGCTTTCTGGGAGGGGCGGGGACGTGGGTGGAGAATCTGAGCATCCATTCGTTGACAGGACAAAGTCTGACTCTCTGGTTTGGCATTCCACGATCCATTCTCAGCTCAGTTCTCTTCCTCGCTTCATTCCTTCCCCTCATCCCATGCGCCAAACACACACGCACACACGAGTCATGCACACTGGGCGAAAAAACAGAGCTGAAGCTGTGAGTCCAACTTGCAAGAAAAAGGGATTGGGGGGCCCGGACCAGCTGCCAGTTGTTGAAGTTGTTGCTTTAGGCTTTCCAGGAAGCACGGATGTAGGGCTGGGCGGCTTGAATTCAGGTCCAGGCCTGGTCACTGACCATCGACATGCTCATGGGCAGGTCACTTAGCCTCTCTGTGCCTCATCAGTGAAATGGAAATGGTAATCCCTTCCCTGGGCGGGGAGCCTTTGATCCAAAGAAGTGAGAGTGTCCACAAAGCACACGGCATGTCATGTGACCCTGAAGAATGATTTATTAGAGACCTGCTTTGTGCTCAGGCTCCTGACAAGGATCTGAGAGGTACAGGAAAAGTTTGAGGTGCAGTTGGTGGCTGCTTTTCGAGACTCACGGCCTAACCAAGCAAAGGGATGCACACGCAGGACCAAAATACCATAATCTGAGGTGAAGGGCCAGTAAGAGGCGGAGGGAAATAGTTGCAATGACTATGATAAGCAGATAATTGATACTCTTGCCATACAACAGTCTTAAACATACTTAATGGGGTTGGGGGGGAACCTCTGCAAAGATCCCAGTAGATTAATGGGGAAAGGATGCACATACAAAATTCGCAGGAGAGAAATAAGAGACTTTCATAAAACATATCTTAACAGCCATCAAAGAAATGCAAGTTAAAGCAGTGATAGCATTTCTGACTGTCGAATTGGCTAAGTTTTTTTCTTTATTTTTTCTTTCTTTATTTTTTAAAGATTTTATTTATTTATTTATTCATAAGAGACACAGAGAGAGAGAGAGGCAGAGACACAGGCAGAGGGAGAAGCAGGCTCCATGCAGGGAGCCCGACGTGGGACTCGATCCCGGGTCTCCAGGATCACACCCTGGGGTGAAGGCGGTGCTAAACCGCTGAGCCACCTGGGCTGCCCGTTTTTTTCTTTAAAGAGAATACCCAGTGTAGGTGATACGATGAGAAAGACAAACACTTACCACCTTTTCCTTTGTCAGTTCAGTATGTCCCAGGCACCTGTTATGTGTGCTAGGCGCAGCCTGGTGCTGGAAAGCAGGTTGGCAATACGGACGGAGAGCCTTCAAAGCACTCACGCCAGCAATGGAGGAAGAAGAAGAAGAAGAAGAAGAAGAAGAAGAAGAAGAAGAAGAAGAAGAAGAAGAAGAAGGAGGAGGAGGAGGAGGAGGAGGAGGAGGAGGAGGAGGAGGAGGAGGAGGAGGAGGAAGAGGAGGAGGAGGAGAAGAAGAAGGAGGAGGAGGAGGAGAAGAAGAAGGAGGAGGAGGAGAAGAAGAAGAAGAAGAAGGAGGAGGAGGACGAGGAAGAGGAGGAGGAGGAGGAAGAGGAGGAGGAGGACAAGAGGAGGAGGAGGAGGAGGAGAAGGAGAAGGAGAAGAAGAAGAAGAAGAAGAAGAAGAAGAAGAAGAAGGAAGAAGAAGAAGAAGAAGAAAAAGAAGAAGTCACGTCTATGGTACTGATAGGGTGGAAGGGTGGAGCTGGGTGGTCGTCTACACACACACAGTTGCGGATCCAAACCCAGGGTGTGTCATCAGCAGCTGGGGCACCTCCGGGTAGCAGCCGGGATGATCAAACCCAGTTTCCTTGACCTTTCCAGTGAGGATAATAATATCTCCTCCCAGCATTGTCGTGAGCATGAAGGGAACCGCAGGAATAAAACACCCGGCCTCCTGCGGCAGAGCCTGTGGAGTAACGCTCTCCGTTGTCCATTATTTGTCACAGGGGCAAAACCCTCCCAAGTGGCTAACAGTGGAAGAGGGGCAAGTATGTGTCGTTACATTCATAGCTTTGCCTACAGATTCTTTTTTTTTTTAAGATTTTATTTATTCATGAGAGACACAGAGAGGGAGGGAGACCCAGGCTCCATGCGGGGAGCCCGATGTGGGACTCGATCCCGGGACCCCCAGGATCACATTTTGAGCCGAAGGCAGATGCTCAACCGCTGAGCCACCCGGGCGTCCCTGCTACAGACTCTGTTCAAAATGATATTTCAAAGGACCTTTAATGGCCTAGCCCAATACTTGCAAAATGACAATCGATACAAAGTGTACGTGATGAGTGACATAATTGTTGCAAAACAGCACACCCGGAAGGACCAAGTTCTACCACAAAGAGGGGATTAAGGGCCATTCTAATTCTCCTATATGTTTTCTAAGTAATCATCATTGCTCTTATAATTGGGACCAGTTAAGTATAACTAATGTTATACAGCATAATGAACGGCTCGTGTATTGCCAGAAGGGCCAGAAGGCACAATTGCATGGACAGATCGGCAGGAAGTCAAAAAGCTATTGTGAGTGACGCAGGAAACTTCAGGTTTCTTAAATCCAGGGACTGCATCCTACTTATCGTTGTGTTCCTGGCACATTGCTAGAACCTAATCAATCACTGAGAAAATACGCATATGCCTGCTTTACGTGAATTGTATCAGTCCTCACAATGACCCTATAAGGCGAGAACTATAATTATTAGCATTTTACGCATAAGGAAACCGAATTTGTCAAGTTCAAGAGACAAAATGGACAAGCAGCGCCGGCACGTGAGCCCGGACCTGTCTGGCTCCAGGGCACCGGGCTTTGCCACCTTGCGCTCCCTGGCCATGGGTGACTGTGGACACTCAGTCTGGGGTGCTGAAGACCAGGGGTCAGGAGGAGCCGGCTCTGCGCCTGGGGCTGGGGGAAGGAAGGCAGGCGCTCCTTCCGAGACCCTGAGATGGGCGAAGGGAGACGCAGGGTTTAGACTCGGGCTGGGTCAGGGACTAGAGAACTGGGGACACGAGCCAGTTTGGGGGGAAGAGGAATGTGGCTTTCTCCAAGCTGAATTTGAAGACAAGGCGGGCAGCTTCAAGTATTGACGGGAGTGAAGATAAGAGAACCAGGCTGGAGACAGATGTATCAGGAAGCCCAGGAACGATGTGCCCGGCAAATGGAAGGGAGGTGGGAAGGGGAGAGTTCTGGAAGAGGACGCACTGCATGCTGCAATGTGACAGGTGCTCTGCATCCTGGCAGCTGTGTTTTGGGGGTGCCTGCCTAGTGATGATTCTTCTTTCTTTAGGAGAGGCCTCCATCCACAGTCACTCACCCCAGCCGCAGGACCGCATCATCCCGTCTACAGGTGACAGCACAAGGGCTGATGATGGACTCTCTTTAGGGCAGTCGGATGCCCCCGAATGGGCTGGGGGCCCTGGGAGACAGAACAGGTCCTGGGCAGCTGCGCTGGGAGGCAGCAAGGAGTTGAGGCTGTGTTGGGCCGCAAGTGGCCACGCGTACGCAGAAGGAGCTGGTCTTCCAAGAGAAGGCACAGTTGCATGGACAGATCGGTGACGAAGGACCAGGCGGCCTCATAGAGGGAGGCATGGGGCATGATAGCCATCACCTCTTTGGTCCCCGGGAAGCAGCCCGACTCTCTTATTTTTGTTTCTTCTCTCTCTGGATGCTTGCAGATCATGGGTTGCAGCCTTACGATAAACCTCCTTTTCCCTGAGCTGGCTCGCCGCCGATGACCTTGAACTAAGACATGCACGTTCTGTGTTACGCGTAAATTTCCCAGGGCAGGGCTTGATTCATTACAGGCAGCAAAACGTGGCAGCTACCATTACCCCATTTACTTCTCAAAACAAGGTGACGATGTGGCACCTGGGTGGCTTAGGAGGTTAAGTGTCCAACTCTTGATTTCAGCTCAGGTCATGATCTCGAGGTGGTGGGATGGAGCCCCACATCAGGCTCTGGGCTCAGCAGGGAGTCTGCTTGAGGATCCTCTCTTCCTCTCTTCTTTCTCTCTTTCTCATAAATAAATAAATAAATAAATAAATAAATAAATAAATAAATAAATAAAATCTTTAAAAAAGAAGCTGATGAGACTGAAAGTGTGATTATTGGGAAAATGAGGAGACCAAGGCTCACGAATACTAGTTGAGTTACAGAGCCAGAGACCCTGGCGCGACAGGGCCCTAGCTGTGAGGATGTCTGCGTTCTAATGGGAGAGATGAACAGCCAACAAATAAATCATCGACAAGAGAACATCACGCAGAGATTGAGGGCAATGAGGAAAAATAATTCAACATGATGAATTCAAATTCATCTACTTTGGACTAGAGAAAGGCTCTCTGAAGAGGTGACATTTGGGCAGATGAATGATGAGAAGGAGCTGAAGAACATTGCAGGAAGAAGGGAAAGTGTGTCTGGTCCCCACAGGGGACAGTGATGTGGCTGCCACGGCGGAGTAGGTGAGTAAGGGATGGACCCTGGGAGGGTTTGTGAAGTGCAGGGGTGAGGATGTTCGCCTCTAACTCTACGTGCAGCGAGGACCCATTGGGAGGATTTAGGAGCTGTCCTAGACACCCCCCAAGATGTCTGTATCTGAATCCCCAAAACCTGCACATATGTTAAGGATCTTGAGAGAGGGACGGTCTCCTGGGGCATCCAGGTGGGCCTGAATAATCACAAGGGTCCTTATACATGGGAGGGGGGAGGATGGAGAGATGATGACTGGAGCGAAGGTCAAAGGGACACAAGGAGGGCCCCCAAGCCCGGCATGTGGGTGGCCTCTGGAAGGTGGAAGAGGCACGCAGCCCCCATAACCCACCTCAGACTTCTGACCTCTAGCACTGTAGGATGAGACATGAGTGTGTCTGGAGCCACTGAGTTGGTGGCGATTTTAACAGCAGCCCTAGAAACTACCGCGAGTGCTATGATTCGATTTAACATAACACAGATGCCACGGAGAGGATTGGGGGGCAGGAGGGAAGGCGGGAAACAGCACCAGCAGGCAGTGACCTTGGCTGCGGCTGGAGCAGGGTGTTGGCAGAGCACATGGCGCCCAACATGTGCATCTGGGAGACCCTCTGGAGGTGGCAGGGAAGCCGCTTGCTGATGGTTCAGACCTGGGGAGTAAAGGAGATGCCAGCCAAGCCTCTGGGGGTTTACGTGGTGTGGTTGGGCAGCTGGAGCTGCTGTTTATTGACATGAGCAAGACGGGGTCTTGGATGGGATCATCCCCCAGACCCCAGACTAAGACCTGGGTATCCGGACTCTCAGGCCCAACGGGCTTGGACCTATGAGAGTAACCTCATCCAGGGGAGGAGTTTAGGAGGGTGTTAGTTACGTTTAGTTATCGCTTACTGTATCCGAGCTCCCAGAGACAGAACCAGGAGTGTGTGTGTGTGTGTGTGTGTGTGTGTGTGTGTGTGTAGGACTTGTCTCATGACTGTGGAGGTTTAGCAAGTCCAAAATCTGTAGGGTAGGGTTGGAGATCTGAGGAAGACCTGGGGCTGCAGTAGGAGTCCAAAGGGCATCTGCTGGAAGAATTTTTCATGTTCAGAGGACATCAGTCTTGGTTCCCTGGTGGCCTTCAACTGATTGGTTGAGGTCCACCCACACCATGGAGGGTCATCTGCTTTACTCAGGGTCCATAGACTCAAATGTTTTTTTTTTTTTTCAAATGTTAATCTCATCTAAAAACTACCTTCCCAGAAGCATCTAGAAGGATGTCTGTAATGGCCTGCCCAAGTTGATGTATAAACTTGACCATCACATTTGCTTCTCTTACTGTTGGATATTGTGCTTTTTATCTGTATTAGTGCATGGTTGAAGGGAAGGGCAGACGGCCAGGAGTAACCGTGCACCTGCCGACAGTTAGGGCCTGGAGGGGAGGTGGGCAGAGGGACAAGGAACTGGAACCAGGATGGTGGAGAGAAGCATTCCAAGAAGGGGGGGTGGGGATGTCAAGAGTTGCAGAGAGCTGGAGTAGAAGGAAGACAAAGGAGTTGCAGAATGTGGCGACTCAGAGCTTGTTGGTGACCTTAGCAGAGGGTCCTGTAGGGCGAGGGGGCCGTGAGGGAGAGGAGGGTCTATCACACGCAGGCACCGGGGATTTGGAACTCGAGGCTGGGAGGGCAGCCAGCGGGGAGATAATTACCCAACACACCGACCCCACAGAACTGAAAGGAGACCGTGGTCGGGAAGGACGGGGGAGCTCCTGAGATGAAGAGGTCAGGGTGGCCCTTCCGACAAAGGAATGCTGAAGCTGCCCGTCTGAAGAGCTGTGCAAAGGCCCTGAGATGAGGAAGTGGTCAAAGACTTGAGAGAAGCCCAGTGAGGCTGGAGCCGAGAGAGGAGACAGATGAAGCCGGAGGGATGCGGCCTTATAAGGGATGGTGTTTGGATTTGATTCCAAGTACAATGGAAAATCACTGGAAGGTTTAAGCAGGGTTGTGAGTGATGGGATCTGCCTTATAATTTTTAAGATTTTTCTCTGGCTACTGTGTGAAGCCTGGGCTGGTGGGGGGAGGTGGGGGGAGCAGAAGCAGGGGAGACAGTTGGGGGTGCTGCCCATCGTCCAGGTAAGCAGCGCAGCGAGATGAGCAGGATCCTGGACTGGGGATGGTCCGGAGGTAGACCCAACAGGATTTGCCAATGGAGTGGGTGTGGGAGGGGAGAGGGGTGAGGGAAAACAAACCCCAATTTCCTGTTTATCAGGTTCACTGCTGTTTACCACAACGAAGGGGGAATCTGGGGAGAAAGAGGTTCTGAGCAGGGATCACGAGTTTAGTGTCAGCAGAAGGAAATCGAAGGAGTCCCCTGGCTTGTCCCAGCTGTCTTGATGAGGAAGGGGCCCTGGGGGGCTTTGAGGGGTCAACACCAGTGACCAAGGCCCAGTGGAGCCTGGCTGTGGATCCGCAGCGACACCACCCCAGGGAGTTGGGGGATTGTCCTGTGGAACTCCACGGGGAGAGGCAGGGGGTTTGCTGCGCTTTTGAGACCCAGAGGCAAGGCCAGCGCCCAAAGTCATTACTGAGTGGGCCAAGTGTCGAGGACCTGAATTAGGAGGAAGGGAGCGAGAGGTCTGGAGCAGAAGGCGGTGGTGGCGGGGGTCTGGGGGTCTTAGAGTCTGTGGTCTCAGCGATGGAGCTGTTGGAGGCCAAGAGGGATCGACTGTGTGAGTGGGAGGCTGGAGTGGAGTGGGCGAGACCAGCGCTATCCCCACGGGCCATGGGGTGAAAGTGGCTCTGACATGGACAAGGAGGCCCTGGGGGTGATGCTATGGAGAGGAGGACCTGGAGCCTGCTGTCCACGTCCTGTGTGAGCGAAGCAGGCCCCACAAGGTGTGCAGCAGGTGCCTTAGGTGAGGAGAGGAGGGAGGTAGAAAGATTGGGGGGCGTTGTGAGGGATGTGGAAGGAAGATGGGGGTGGGGGCGGGAGGTGATGGCATAGGCTCCCCACTCCTCCCGGGGAAGAATGAGTGGTTTTTCCAGGCCGAGCGGGATGGGGGCTGCATGTCCCAGGCGTGTGTGAGGGGAGCCCCATCTCTGCCACACGAGGTGGAGCATCAGAGAAGGTGCGCTTCTGGTGTCCCGGCTCCTGGGGGACACAGGCCGCCCTCTGGAAGGGACGTTGAGGGGGAACGGGGAGCAAAGCAGCTCCATGCTCTTTGCAACGATCCTCTCTCATCCCCCCCCTTCAATCTCGGCCCTCACAGAGCTGCCGGGCAGCCCCGAACCCACCTCTCACGCAGGTCACAAACCCTAGGGCCTGTGTGCTGTCCTCGAGGTAAAGTCCCTGCTCTTCGGCTTGACACACAAGGCCCTTCTGGAAAGATCTCCTGTACTGCCCTGCTCCCACCCCTCTCATCCTAAATCTCTGCACAGCAGAACCACTTGGGGCCTCCGAGGGCACCGCCAGTGCATCAGGCCTCTGGGCCCACCCTCCTCGTCCTATACGCCCCGTCTCTCCCCCAGACCTGCAGCTCCTAGGAAGACAGACAATGTGCTGTTCATTTCTCTGTCCTTTGTTCCCAGCCTGGCCCCTGGGATACAGATCATACTCAGTTAATATTTAATGAAGGAAAGGACAAATGTCTAGCTCATTTTAAGAGCCAGCGCGTACTAAGTACTGTGGTCCCCGGCACCGTGTGACGTTCCCTGAATGCCTTGCCCTATGCTACCCCCACGAGAAGGCTGGTGTCGATATTGCTCCTATACCCATTTGACAGATAAAGGAACTGAGCCTCAGGGAGGTAAAGCGATTTGCCCAAGGGCACTGAGCTAGTTGGGAGGTAGAAATGGCCTTGGAACTCGGGGCTAATGCCAGTGTCCATGCCATCAGCCTTTTTTATCCTATATTGCCTCCATGGAAGAGTATGACAAGGTCTCAGAGAATAACACAATCAAGGAGACTAGGGTGCAGGGGACTCTGCGATAAACTGACGATAACAAAGTCAGCTTTTTTTTTTTTTTGAGTAACAGTGATGATCATTCCAAAGCCCACTTTGCCCGCCCCAAAGCCCACTTTCCCTTCCTCAGGGCAGCAGAGCCCTGCTTTTATCTGTGAACACTCTTCCCCATGTAATCGTGACTGGTGCACACTAATCCTAGCCGCAGCATCCTTCTTGTCTGCAATTGATTCATTCACCACATTCATTCATTCATGTGATGCTGTGAGCTTCTTAAAAAAATTTTTTTAAATTGTGGCAGATATCTATAACAGAATTTAGCACCTTAACCATTTTTAAATGCCAATTAACTCTTTAAAAAAGGAGACTGCCAGACCTGTTTGGTGAAGATGCAGAGCCCGGAGCAGCTGCAGCCACCTTGCGATCGGGAGGGCAGTAGCTGGGAGATTGAGGATGGTAGAATGAGAATATAGGAGAGAATCTGATTCTTTTTTTTTTTTTTAAGATTTTATGTATCTAAAAAAAAAGATTTTATGTATCTAGAGAGATGCATGGAGAGAGAGGCAGAGACACAGGCAGAGGGAGAAGCAGGCTCCATGCAGGGAGCCCGACGTGGGACTCCATCCAGGGCCCCCGGGATCATGCCCTGAGCCAAAGGCAGATGCTCAATCGCTGAGCCACCAGGTGCCCGAGACTCTGATTCTCCATATGGTTGCTGAGCTGCTAGATCATTCCTATCTCTGCCCTTCCTGGTACGTGAGATAACAAACCACCCTGCCGTCTAAGCTATCTGGAGCTAGTCTCCTACTACTTGTCGCTGGAAGTATACTGGTCAAATGACAACCCAAGTGGGAGAATAGGTCTCACCTGGAAAAGGATGACATACACCATAAGGAATTTAGCTCTTCTCTAGGAACCACTGCGCAGGCTTGGATCCACTGACCTTAGGTCTTCTCATGGTGACCTTGATTTAGGTAAGGAATGACAATGACCTGTGACATCATCTGAGTGAGCTGATCAGGATCTACAAAAGGTACAGTCACAACCACCTGGGGCTTCAGCTCACCCCACATCAGTTAGGTAAGTCCGTGGTGCTGGGAATCGCAGGGATGAATCAGACACACTTTTCACCCATGAGAGGCTCGTAGCACAGCGGGATAGGCAATCACAGGCCAGTGATGAGTGCAGGACAGGTCCACACAAGGTCCAGGGCCCGATGTGCAAGGTGGCCGGGTGAGACTCTCTGTAGGCATTTTGAAGGATGATTGGAGAAGGGTCAAAGAAAAAGGCATTTCTTGGCAGAATGAACAACATATGCAAACTCAGGGCAGCTCAGGCTCTCTCAGGGAAATTACAAGTCATTTAGCATAATGGGAACCGGGCTGGCCACTTACAGGTCATATGTCTCTGAGCAAATTGCTTGATGTTTCTGAGGCTCAGAATTCACATTTATAAGAAAAGGAGAAAAGGAAGACAGTAAAGGGGCTTGCGAAATTAGGTAACAGAACATAGATGCAAAGCCCAGGGCTTGGCATATAGTAGGTGCACAAGAAATGCCCTTTATTATTGTCACATGGTTCTAATTCATTATCTTCCTTGACCCAGGTGGCTTTCTTCCCTTACTCATTCCTCAGCCTAGTGGTGAGGCCCCCCAACTCCCGCAGACGTTTCCTCAGGCAGGAAACCCGAGCCCACGGTCTGGCCTAAGACATCTTCTAGGGCTGGGTGGTTTGTGTGATTCCTTCTCTCTCTCTCTCTCTCTCTCTCTCTCTCTCTCTCTCTCTCGTTTCCCCTAAATGCAACAAAATAAAACCAAACAAAAAGCCCAACGCCTGGCGTGGCTTGTCAGGGAGTTATGCAAGTGTGCAAAAAAATAAAATAAAATAAACATTGAGTTTTCGGCATTCGGGGTTGTTTGATTAGGCGCAGAGCAGAGCCAAGGGCCGGTGAGACATAGGGAGAGCTCAGGGCCTAGGGGAGAGGGGAGCTGCGCTCCAGAGGGAGTTGGGGGTGGAGGCCGGAGCCACTTGGAAATGGCCGTGATCCTCCTGCACACTTGGCAAGGCTGTGGCTGAATGAACCCAGACACTGGGCATTGGATGCCCAACGGCTCCACACTCTGGCCGCCCAGCGTCCCCGTTCCCGGGCCATCGGGACACCCCAGGGGTCACTCCATCTGTCCCCTGTCACTGTAAAGCACACTGCACCCTTGTCTCAAGAGTTAGGGCTGCTGCTTCCCCTCCTCAAGAGATTCCACAGCCTGTCTTGATTACTCACCACCCCTCTCCGCACTAGCCACCCCCCCCCATCGGTATAGCTTTTCTGCTCTAACTTAACTAACTCCTGCGAACTACAGTTTTAGCCCATCTCCCTTTACCCAGATCTGAAACGAAGCTCGAGGAGAGCCGTCTGCCGCCCTGGAGAAGGGTCTCCCTCCCTTCCTCAGGCTTGACTTCACCAGCTCCCGCATCACTGCAGGTGTCTGCTTCTGCACACATTCACGGAGCCCCCACCCCCACTCCTCCCCATTTCCCAGGCTGTTGGAAGCTTTCCTTCCCCCCTGAACCCTCAAAACAGACTGAGGCTCAGAGAGGTTAAGGAACTTAGGTGGGGCCACACAGCTTGCAAGCGGCGGAGCAGGGATTCGAATCTAGGGGCTCATTTCAACATTCCCCTCACCCTTCTGCAGCAGCTCACCCGGATTCCCAGGATCCTGCGGCCTTATATTTCCCTTGAACGGGGAAGATGCTCTGAAGACTTGACCCCCAGAGGAGGAGGGTGTGGCCAGGCCCTGGTGAGCGCGGTGCCTTGGTCACTTTCTAGAGTCTCCGCGGGGAAACTGAGGTTCGGCAGGCGCTCAGACCCCGTTCTGACGCCCGAGCTGCCTGCAGCTGCAGCTGCGGCTGCGTGGGGTCCCCCGGGGTGGGCGCCCGGGGCCCCAGGGCGCGAGCGGCTTCTGCAGCCCCGGGCTCCCCGCGCAGCTCCGAGCGCAGCGCCCCGGCTGCGGGCAAGGGCTTGCGGGAGGGGGCTGCGGACTCCGGGGCCTGGCGCTCCAGTCCGTTTTTTGCTGCGGATCCCGGCAAGGGGGGCCGGCTCGGGGGGTGGGACTGCAAAGGGGGGGGATTCCCTCCCTCGTGCGAGCGCGGCCCTGGCCCCTCTCCGGGCCGGGAGCTCGGGCGAGCGGAGCGCGACGGGGAGCGCGGGCGCGGGGCGCGGAGCGGGGCGCGGACCCCGGGCGCGCGAGGGCCGGAGCGGGCCGCCCCAGAGGACCGATGCGCCGGGTGGGGCGCTGCCCCGGAGGGCGTGAGCCGCCCGCAGATTGAGCAACTTAGGAACGCGCGGGCGGAGCGCGGGCGAGCCGGGCGCCCGGACAGTCCTGCGGCGGCGGGGAGCGGGGAGCGGCGCGCCCAAGCCCCTCCCGGGCCTGCCCCCGCCGCGGCCCGCAGCGCCGAGGTGAGTGCCCCCGAGCCGCCCCGTCCCCCCCCAGCGCCCCCTCCCCCGGGCCCTCCCGTCGGGGCCGGCCGAGCCGAGGGGGGGGGCCTGGGGGGCCGACAGCGAGGGGAAGGGGCCTGGGGCTGCTGCGGGGTCGGAGCGCGCGAGGGCGCACCCGGGAGCCTGTCCGCTGGTCCTCGCCGCCGTCCCCACTCCCATCTGATCTCCGACCCTGAGTCTGAACTGATGGCAACTAGTGGTTCGGACTCCCCCAAGCCCATCAGCCCTATTTCCCCCCCTCTCCTCCCCAACGTGCTCTGGATCCCTGGTGTCATCGCCTCGGATTCCCAGTCCCATGACCCCGGGTCCCTCCCACCGCAGACCCGCAGCCCGGTCAGGTCCGACGTGGCAGGCTGCTGGCACCACGGCCCCCAGTGCGCTGCGAGGTGGCGCGACTCCCTGGCCCCGGTCGGGCGCCCAGAGGGACGATGGTGCTGCTGGGCTGGGCTGGGCCAGGCTGGGCTGGGGAGAGCTGGAGGATGTGTCCCCACCACCACCAGCACCACCAGCACCACCAGCACCAGCACCAGCACTGCCACCCCAGGGTTCAGAGGACGGCTGAGACCCACTCTGGGTGCGGGCGCTTGAGGGAAGGGGCTTAGTGGCCAGACTGGCCTCCTGGACTTGGAGACTTCTCTTGGGTTTGGGCGGGGACAGTCCGAGGGACTTCAGGTCCACCTCGCCTCCCCCTGCACCTGCCGGGCCTCTCCAGGGTAGTGGGGAGGGAAGAAGAGTTTGGGTGCGTGGGGCAGAGCTGGAGGGACATGAAGGAGCCTTTACCGCCGCCGCTGCCGGTCGGTGTTGGAGGGGTGGGGGGGGGGAACCCCAGCACCTGGCTTGGCTCGGGCTGACAGGCTAATCCCGACAGGTCGGGCAGGCACGTCCTTGGTCCTACCCCCTCGCCCAGCACAACGTCGGCCCCCCACCCGCTGCCATCCGGAGCCGGTCCCCGGGAGGGTTAATGAGAAATTATCGGGATGGTTTACATTTTTGGGTCTGTATCCGGCCGCGGACGGAGTACCAATTTATCCTGAAAGTGTTACAGGCAAGAGGGTGAAAGTTAACTGCAGCTTTGTGGGGGCACGAATCCCTGCCCTCAGCTCCACCCCCCCACCCAACCGTGGGGTTCCCCTTGGCAGCCTGCATCCCCCCTTTCCCAGACCACCTAGCCTGTGCACGGCCTCTCTCTCAGGTCTCCCACCCCAGCTCTGCCTCTGCCGCCAGTTCCTTCCCCACCTCCGAGGTCAGCTCCCCTCCAGACACCCAGTCCTGAGCAACAAACCCCACTAGGGGATCACTGGACTAGGCATGTCACCCCGAGACCCTTAACCCCTGGTTGCCCATAGAATGGGAATAATTATACTTCCTTCCTAGAATTGTGCTGAGGCCCTAACACAGGCAGGTGGGATAGGCACCTCGTGGATAGGAGCTCTGCACCCCGACCCTGGCAGAGACAAAATGTGCTTCCGTCCCCCACGGATGCCTGAGACCTTGGTGACTGCCAGCTGTTCCCATCGCTGGCTCTGCCTGCCCTGGGTCGCCAAGCCCAGGGTCGCTTGCATGTGCCCACTGTGCTTGAATGGGGTGGAGGACCGGGCGAGGGGGGCAGGGACTGGCTGGAGGGAGATGGATGCAGGGACCTGTGATCTTCTGGGGCTTGCTACTGCAGCTCTTAGTCTCAGACATGTCCATCTTTTAAAATTGGATTTTCATACAAACTTCTGAGTTTTCAACTTCTCTATAAAAAAAAAACAGAAGATCTGACAATATTAAATCATTATTTCTGCCTATCAACAGTCACCTGGAATTGACTAGCACCTGCTCCCATTAGATGGGATATTTGCTGTCCAGGGCACCCCCTCCACAGCCAGCTGGTCCCCTATCTGTTGCTCATACCCCGGGCATAATGAACTCTTAGCTCCTTCTCAGAATTGATTCTATGCCTACATATGTTTTAAAAGTACCTGAAGCTCTTCCCATCCAGTGACAGGTGAGGGAGGCCAGAGTCAGCTGCTCCAATGAAATTTAGACCTGGATCCTCCTGTCCATTTCCCAGCCAAGACCAGGGTCCCATAGTGACTGGTGTGGGAGTGGGTCAGGACCGGACGGACGAGCATGGCAAGAGCCAGGCTGAAAGCAAAGACGTAGGAGGGTGGAATAGAGGGGAAGGCAAGGGGCAGTTGACATTTGTTGAGCACCCAGCCTGGTGTGCCAGGCACCGACCCGGGCCGATGCAGGAGATGATGCAAAGGTGATCTTTTCCGCCTCTAGGATCCCATTGATACTGATCACACAGTGAGACCAAATTCTCACGGACCCGAGATTTAGCACCACGTTTGTCTGGTGCGGCCTCCTCTGCCGATGTTTGGCCAGCGCGAGGGCTCATGGCACCCTGGGAATGTATCTGCCAAGAGTCTTCAGACCTCAGTTTCACAAATGCCTCAATTAAATGCTAACCCTGCCATATGGAGTGATCGCGCTGGGATAAATGCCAATATGGAAATTGCATAACAGTGCTCGGTATTAAGGCTGGTATCCAGATGACACCAAAGCGAAACAGAACACCTGTATTGCTTTTTAGATAACCATTGGCGTGTAGACACAAAATTGTGTCTTCTTGGTCGTAAAGGATGCAATTATTAGTGAGTCCCCATGATGGGCCGGGCGCCATCCCAAGCGGTGTCATGTATTAGCTCGTTTAAACTATAAAAAACAACCGTCTCGCAGATAAGGAAACTGAGGCTCGGGTCAGCTAAGCAACCAGGCCTGGGTGAGAGTTAATACGTTAGGGCTGCCAACATGGGAAGGCAAGCACACTGCTCCTGCCCTTAACCATCAGGCTCTCCTGCCGGCCTCTGGCTGCGGACCCCAGTTTGATAAGGTCAGCGAGACCACCGCAGACTGGAGGCGATGGAAGTATGGGGTGGGGGCTGAGGAGGACAGAAGGCTCCAGAAATTGGGGCAGGGAGGACTGGAGGGGCCTGGAGGGGCTGGCGTTTGGGGGTGGTTGGGGGCATCCCTGCCCTGCTCGGCTGGGCTGCAGCACCAGGTGGGACCCGTCAGCCTCATGTAAACACTTCTCACAGGGCAGCTTAACCACTTGAGTGTGACTGGCCTTCAAAGCTGGTGGGAGAGGCCAGGCAGGGAAGTGCTGAACTCCCTAGAGGGCTAATGATTTATCTCCCGTGCAGGTGGGCTCCCTGGGGCCTCCCCCAGGGCAGGGGAATGGGATTGGGCCACGGTGGGAGGGGCACTGCCGCTCCAGCATTTCGGATTTCTCATTAGTAAGCCGAAACTCAGCCAACTCTCAGAGCAAAGCCCCTGAACATCTTTAGCCCCATTTTATAGATGGAGAGACTGACGTTCAGGGAGGCTGAGGGGCTGGGCCAGAGGCATCCAAGCAGTGGGTGGGAGGACGAGGCCTCCCTGGCACTACAAGGCCTCCTGAAGCCTGCCTGCCTCCTTCTCTCCCGGGGCGCCCGTGGGGGGGTCTGCAGCCAAGTGTGGGGGGTGGTGCACGTGCGTGGCCTCGGCTGGGAGAAGGGGCGGGAGTGCGTGATCCCGGAGTGTGAAGCGGGGCTTTTGGGGCCCGGACTCCCAGATGGGGCTCCAGACACATTTCACCGGGGAGGGACCAGCTCCCCCTGCCCCCATCACCCGGCCAGCAGGTCCAGAGACCTGGCTCTCGCTGGGCTGGGGGATTATCCCCATTCTCTGTGTCTCTGGCCAGGGCGGGCATCGCTGCCTCTTTTATCCTCTCACAAAGGCCAGGCCCGCAGGGCCTGCTGTGTCAGAGTTTCTGTGGCTGGGGGAAGCCTTACTTCCTTTTCTCCCGCCAAGCCCAGAGGGCCACGCAGAGTCTGCCAGCGTGTCGGGGGGCCACTGCCCTAGTTCCACAGGTGAAAGGCACAGGGGTGACTCAGCACTGGGAAGGGAGGGCTGAGGGGTCACTCACAGAAGGGCAGAGAGAGCTCCTCTTCCAGAGATGGGCTGTGACTGCAGCATGAGGTCTGGAGGGTAGATGCAATGAAGGACTTCCAGTTAGAGCTGCCCAGTGTTGGGCAGGGGTGGGGCCAGCTGGCTCCCAGTGACCCACAGATTTGATTTGAGTGTCTATCATATTCCAGCTGCTTGGGTAGCCGGCTCCAGTCCCAGGTTAGGGGGGTTCTGCGAAATTCCTGGGAAAAGGAGCAGATTTCTACGGGGGCGTCAGGTGGGTAACTTGTAATACTCACCACTCTGAGTCCTCACGGTCGGTCTTCGGGGTAGGAGGCCCCGTGGGAGGGTAGGAGGCGAACATTGGGGGGACCCCATGCTTGCCCAGAATTAACCTTTCTCTCTCCTCCCCCAACAGGTTGGTTTTTGGAGGTGTCCCTGCTGAAGCGACAAAGAGTTCTCCCATGTGACTCCCCGAGGTGCCTTTGGGGAAAGCTCTCTGGACCTCCCTATGGGCTGATGAAGAAGTGGGCTCCCCACACCCTCTCTGTCCCCAGCTGAGATTATGGTGGATTTGGGATACGGCCCAGGCCTGGGCCTCCTGCTGCTGACCCAGCCCCGCGGGCGTTAGCAAGAGCCCTGCGCTGTCCACCTCCCCCTCCCCACCCAGAGACCACCCCTCCGACCAGGGGCCTGGAGCTGGCAAGTGACTATGCGGCTTGGGCTGTGTGTGGTGGCCCTGGTTCTGAGCTGGATGCATCTCGCTGCGGGCAGCCGGGGGATCAAGGGGAAGAGGCAGAGGCGGAGTGAGTAATGGAGGGGGGGCTGGACCACCCCTGGCCATGGGAGTGGGAGGGGGCCGCCTGGGGACCCGAGGGCCATCGGTGGTGGTTTCATCCCGTGATGACCGTTGCAGATTCTCCTTTGCCCCTGACAGCCGTGCGGCTCGCTCAGTAGATTAGCCTGCCTGTGGATGATCCGGTTTGTGGATTAATTTGTTGAGATGACCCACTCTGGAGATTACCCACTTTGTCTGTTTTCCCCTCTGTAGACTCCGCTTTCTAGATTAACCCCTCTCTTGAGAGGATCCAGTTGTGTGGATTATGCCCTTTGACATAACACCAGCTTTGTGCGGTATCCATGGAGATGTGGCCCCTGCTGTGGCCCCGGCCCCAGGGTGCTGGGTCCCCTCCTCACTGCCCCAGGGAGTTCACGGCTCTTTATTTCGGGGTCTTGGGGATCTCGGGCCAGGAACTCCGCTCAGCTTGGGCAACAGCTTCCCCTGCAGCGGAGTCGGGAGGCTCATGACACTGGCCACTCCCGTCGTTATTATGAACTCTGCGCTGTGGGATTCGGGGGGCTGCACTGGGGGCTGAAGGAGTCTGGCCCCATGGCCCCGGCCAACCAGAATGCCTCGCTCTTCGCTGCTTTCCGTAAAATTCCATGTAAGATGTCACTGGAAGGAGGGTTCTCACAGTTAAAAAAAGAAGGAAAGAAAGAAAGAAAGAAAGAAAGAAAGAAAGAAAGAAAGAAAGAAAGAAAGAAAGAAAGAAAGAAATTCTCTTATGGTACAGATAGGCCTAGGGACACCTGGTCAGCCGATCCTGGGACCCAATTCCCATGAACCCCCGTCTTCCTAAAAACAGAGCTTGATGCAGTTCAGGATTAACCTGCCCCCACAGAATCCCATCCCCCGTGGCCCTGGGGCCTCGGCCTGGCTCCTGCCGTGGGGGATGGGGAAGTATGTACCTGCCCAGTGCTCGGGCCACTCCCAGGGCCTCTGGGGACCCGAAGGACAGGCTAGCGAGTAGGGAGGAGGCCTACCCTACAGACTCCAAGGCCTCTCTGTCTTTCAACGTCCCCTGTAAGGGATGTCAGTCCCACAGGCCGAGGCTCCTCCACCTCTTGCTTCCCCACCAGGAAAGGTCGCCACGCAGGCGGCCGAGTTCTGTTGGGTCTCCGAGGCCAAGGGAGGCCAAGGGCAGACCCGGCCCCGGGGAGAGGAGCTCAGAGAATTGGTGAAGCTGAAAATCCCTGGCTTAACAAACAGTTAGGGACGGTTAGGTTTCATCAGCAGCGACGCCTTGATTTTCCTCCCTCCTCATCTGTTGTGGCCCGTATTTTGGACTCCACGGGCCAGATGCGGTTTAGCGGTTTAGAACCAGTCTCCTGTGTTTCCGAGATGAGAGAGAGAGCGAGCAAGAGCGGCCAGTCGTGCTCTTGGGACACACGCCAGCTCACATGCAGAGCCACACACACCCCCTCCCTAAGCCGGGGGCCTGAGACCTGGGTTCAAGTCTCTTGTGCTGATAAAACCAAAACAGAGTCCTGGCCTGAGCGGCAGAGAGGCCCGGTCCCCGCAACAGGCAGCCGAATGCAGCAGTTAGACGGGTCCACCTTCGACAGAGCCCCTGGCCACAGCCCCGTCCCTAGTCCCCAGCCGTGTGAGGGTGGGGGGAGGCGTGGGGAGCGACTCAGGGTGCAGCGACCGTCCACACTGAAGGATCCAGAGAGGGATACGAGGGTAGATGTTGCTAGATGGTGCTCATGGAACAGAAACCACAGAGCCGCAAGGGCAACTCTAAGGGGATATAGCAAAGCCTACGTGAGGTTTTGTTTGCATGTAGGTGTTGGTTGGGAAACCTTTGTAAAATATCAAGCTCTGTGTAGACGTCGGGGTGCACGTTGCTGTTACATGAACAACGAACAACGTGTGGACGTTTTGCTCTTAGGGTTCCCGGGGAGTGGGGAGGGAAGGAAGGGGAGCAAGATGCAGCGTGAGCTTGCAGCCACTGGGGGGGGTGGCAGTGGCAGCCAGCGGAGGAGCCGGGGCCTGTGGCCTCTGCGTGCCGCCCGTCCGGTCCGTCCCTGCGTGTCGGGAGGGCTGTCAGAGGACCCCTGGCTGGGCTCTGATCAAGAGGCACATGGAAGTCTTGAGTCCAGAAATGGGTGATCCCAGGCCTGGGTGACGGTCGCCCCTGCACCAAGAGCGGGGAACTGAGTGAACCAGGCTGCGGGTGTGAGTCATGAACCTGGCAGGGCCACCTGGTCCCCTCCCCGAGCCCCCTCTTCGGCCTCCTGTCTCCTCCCTGGCCCTCACCCTCTCCTCGATGCCTTCCGCCCTGGATTTCCTGCCCCTCGTACTACCCACCTTTACTCACTACTCGGTCCCCTTTGCCCACAGGCTTCTTCGGTCTGGTTCCTGGGCCCTACTCAGTCCCCCCGCCCCCGTGAAGCCCTCATTCCTTCCCTGAGGTCTTACTCCCCATCCAGACGTGGTGGGCAAGTGAGATCGCCAGGAGACTTCCCAGAGGACTCGACTTTAGTTCTGAGGCTTGAAGGGGTGAGCCAGGCTTGGGAAGGTGGCGGAGAGGATCCCAGGCAGAAGGACCAACCCGGGCAGAGGCACGGAGGTGTGTGATCGTGTGATGCACCCAGACCCACAAGCAGAAATAGTTGTACGTGGCTGAGGGTAGTGCTGACAGGCGAGGCGCGCAGGATCGTCTCACGGAGGCCTTTGAGGCCAGGTGGAGAAGTTAGTAAGACCTGATGGGCCTTAGTCCTGCTGGCAATAGGGAGCCACCATGGATTTTAGGTTTTGGTTTTAGGAACGTCAGTTTGCAAGGGTGGGTGAAGGAGCCAGAGAAGCCCCAGGGCACGGAGGAGGGTACCGGCCTTGCCCTCCTGGCCTGGGGAACTGGGCTCCACCGGGGGAGGCAGAGCTGTGTGATGGGGTTTGGGGAAGAGGTTGGGATGCAGGCTCCGGCCCCTCTCCAGGTGCCGTCCACCTCGCCCAGCCCACCCAGCCTCCCCAGCGAGGCTGCAAGCCTCCAAGGCTGCCTCCCCTGTGTGCCTTGCCCGGGCATAAGCACAGGAACCTTTCATATGGTGAATGTGGCCTTGCCCTTCCAGGGCCCCTTCCCTGCCGACAGGAGAAAGCCCTGTCTCCCATTCTGTGAATGCACTAGGGTGTTCGGTGCCTCAGAGCCTTTGCACAGGCTGTTCCTCCCATGTGGCCCTCCCCCGTAACCCCGCGGCTGGTGAGGGAGGGCCTGCCCTTGCTCATCCACACACGCGGCACAGGGGCTAGCCAGCCCTGGCTTGGGCATCCTGGGTGGGCCTGGGTTTATCCGTCCAAGCCACCAGCTCCCAGCACTTCTGGGCACGTGCTAGGTGTGCAGTGAATGTCTACCGAGTGCACGAGCCTCACTTTTCCCCTGGAATCATTGGACACCCCCCAACGCCCACCGTCTCCCTGGGGCCCCCTCTCTTCCCCCTCCGACGCAGAACCGCCCTCCCAGGGCTGTCAGCACCCCACTGCCCATGCATCTGTCTCGCCAAGCTGAGAACACCCTTGGGTTCCTGTCCTTGACCAGCATCCCTTTCCTCATTGACCTGACCCCTGCCCATCACCGAGCCCCTCTCCCCCTTCATAGGCTCTCCTCCCCCTCCCTGAGCCCCCACATTTCATGAGGATCAGCTCCCTCTGTCCTTGTCCCTGATCCCCCACCTTGGACCCCAAGGCTGCATCCTGGGGTCCTCGGGTCCTCACTCCATCAATCCACTCAGCCTCGGGGTCTCGGGATCCCAGCCCCTGCTTGCAGCTGGTCTCCCCTCTCTGCTCTCTGGCTCCCTCCTCCCGTTACCCCCACCTCCACCCCTCCCACTCACTTCCCGTTCAGTCCCTCTTGAGCCACCACACCGCTCCTGGGGGTGGGGGGTCAGCCAGCCAGCCAGTCACCTCCCGGAGTGCCTGTGGCCCTGGCCTCCCCCTAGCTGTCCCTGCCCCCCTCCCCTTTTGAACTTGGTTCCTGGGCCCACTCTCCCTCAGTGAGCCCACCCCCACCCAGGATTCCTTCTCCGCTTCTCTCTGAGCCCCTCGCCCTCAGCTTGCCCTGCTGAGTGAGTGTTGCCCCCACCCGCTGCTCAGCCTCTGCCTCGGGATGACTCCCACTCCCACGACTGGACCACCGATGACCACGGCTTCCATGGATGGATCCCTGGGGTCCTGCCTCTGCTCCACAGCTGATTGCTTGAATGCAGTGGCTCTCCTTCCTCTCCTCCTGGACCACTACCCTCTGCCTTCTGCCCCCACCCGGGGCGCCGACACCTGTCCCTTGCTGCCTCCTTACCTGACACCCTGGTGGCATTGGCACAGTGATGCCCCCCTGCCCTGCCCAGTGTCATCCTCTCTTGGCTTCCATATACGCCATGCTTGTGAGTGGCCTTTCTTTATTTCTGCCCTTCCCTTGAAGTCCTAGTTCCTTTTCTCATCTCTCCACCCGCTGCCCTGACCGTCTGGTGGACCCCCATGCCTTTACGACTGTTCTCACGTTAAGGACTCCGCGCCCACAGTCTCCAGCCAAAAAGTTTCTCTTGGGTTCCAGACCCACAGGTTCTACTGCCTAGTAGGCACCTTCCCCCGGATTCCCACAGAAGCCACAGCCTCAACACATCTAAGAGCTGACCGCTCATCATTTCCCCACCCAAACCTGCTCCTCCTCCTCCTCCTCCTCCTGTGGCCTCGGGGAAGGGCCAAGGGCCACCCTGTCACACCAGCCCTTGGAATCACCTCGGGGTCACCTTCGACTTGCGCCTTCCCTGGGTCCAGCCCATCCCCTGGGCCTGTTGCTTCTCCCACCTGAGTGTCATCCCTGTGTCCACTCTGCATCTTCTCGGTTCAGCTCTGTGTCTTCAAGCTGGAGGCATCTTCCTGCCTCCAGACTTGCAGCCCCTACAGCCCATTCTCCATATCACGGAGCCATCCTGGCCAGGTCTCTGATTTTAAAGCCTCCAGCAATTCTTCACTGCCTTTAGGACAATGTCCAAACTCCTTTGGAGAGATTCAAGACCCTTCCTCATCTTGGCCATGCCTCCCTCCCCAGCTTCATGCCCAGCAGCTCCCTCCATGCCCCCAACCCCCCTGCCCGGTGCTGATTTCAGACCCCGAGTGCTCCATGCTTTCTCTTGCTGTGTCACTGAGAGATCCAGAGAAATGCGCACAGAGACGTGCTGTTAGTTGGATGGGAGGTGGGTGGCAGGATTCGGAGAAGGCCTTTTGCAAATCTGTCTTTAACAAAAGTGACAAGGATGGGATAAATGAGCACAGGAACAGAGCTAGATGGCCGGTAAATGGGACCCTGGGATCACTTCAGTTACTGAAACCAAGGTAAGAGTAAAAGGAACATTCATTTCAGCAATGAATTCAGTAAAACCTTGAATGATAGAGGCTACAATATCTCTGAAGCAGAAGCAGTACCTAAAATCCACAGTAACTTATTAATTTGTAATGCAGCCAGATAAAGGCCCAAAGTGGAAAAATAAACCCAAGAGCTCCCTCATGACGCCAGTGGAACATTTGAGTATCTTTGCTCTTAGAACTAAACCAAGAACAATATTAATTTTTAAATGTATTGATTCATTAACATCAGCTCTATATACAGATCAGTTCTATATTTACAAAAAAAAAATCCATCTCCCTGTACTTCCAGTCTCCACATCAGCTTGTGGGGTCCTGCCCGTGGCCTTCCTAAATTCCATTCCCTCTGCCTGGAACACCTGCTGGCTCACCTGCGAAGCCTCATTCGAGTCATTTAACTTCTCCATGTCCTCCTCTGTTAGAAAAAAAAAAAAAGGAGGCTTACAAATTAATAATGGCACCTGCTTTGTGGGGTGTAAGGATTGAATAAGTGAATGTTTGATGAACCCTGGGAGCGGAGTCAGGTGCCACACGGAGGAGCCAGCACCCACTACTGTGGTCACAGCGGTGTTACGTGGTTGTGCTTGTTATTGCCCCTTCCCCTTCCGCTCAGCTTCTTTTTAATTTTTTTTTTATTTTTTTAAATGATTTTATTTATTCATGAGAGACACACATAGAGAGAGAGAGAGAGAGAGAGGCAGAGACACAGGCAGAGGGAGAAGCAGGCTCCCTGCGAGGAGCCCAATGCAGGACTTGATCCCAGGACCCCGGGGTCACACCCTGAAGGCAGATGCTCAACCCCTGAGCCCCCTGGATGCCCCTTCCACTCACCTTAACTCTGATGCATTCTCTCCTGTTCTGGAATCAGGGTAACCCCCCTGGCAGATCCTCCTCCAAGCAGGCCCCCCCCCAGGGTGGACATCCTCACTGTCCATTTCCAGTGGTGGGAAGGGAGGCACGTGAGACCCTGTGTTTTGCCCCCCGGGGGTCACGGGCTGGGGATTTGGCTCCAGGTCCCCCGACTTGGAAGCCTGAGGTCGGGGGCCCACTACGTTGCACCATCTCCTGCCATCTCTTCTGATCCCCCCCGCCCCCGGCGTTCTGTCCCCAGCCTGCATCTCCAGCTCCTTGCCGTGTGCTTGCTCCCACGCGGCTCACCACCACTCTGTGTTCGCTTCTCCACGTGCTTCTCTTCCCGTGGGGTGGGCCTCGTTTAGAGACCGGCCCGCTGCTCCTGCACATACTCTAGCTCTCAGCCCAGGCTGCTCCCTCCTGCTGGTCACCTCGGCCTCCAGACTTTCACTATATTGCCTACACTTCTCTCAAATCTTTTGCTGTCCATATCCAGCTGTGCAGAATTTTTTGATGACATTCTCATATTTTCCTCCTGGATTATCTGGTTAGCTTTCTTCCTTTATTATTTTTTTTATATTTTGTTTATTTATTTGAGAGAGAGAGAGAGAGAACACGAGCAGGGGAAGGGGGAGGGGGAGAGGGAGAGGGAGAAGCAGGCTCCCTGCTGAGCAGGACTCGATCCCAGGACCCTGGGACCATGACCTGAGCTGAAGGCCTGCCTGACCGAGCCACCCGGGCGCCCTGGTCAGCTTCCTTTCAAATGGTCCTTGAGTCTCTGGTCTCCATCCAGGAACCTCCCAACGTGTAAATCAGCTCGGATCCTGCACTGTGCCCATAGCTTCTTCCTACTGTCTAATCAGTTCTGAGAAGAGTTCTGGGGAAAATCTGCAAAACAGCCTTTCTTTGGTCAAAATGCTTGGAAAATAAAGGTTCCTCCATCCCCCTCTGAGGGAGTCACTGTGCACAGGAGCATAATAAAGGGTCGAAGAAGCCCTACAGTAAAGAATCTTGTTTAGACCCCTCAGACCCGGTGGCTCGCAGTCTTGCCTGACGCTCTGGCCTGTTCTCTACAGCCTCCAGTGAACATCTAGGGGAGAGCGTGTCCCCAGGAGTGCTCTTTGGGACACGCTGCCCGGCAGGATCAGGATCGGGTTTGAGTTCCTTAGCATGATTATCTTTCACCACTCCCCGCCACTCCCCTCCTGCACCCAAATCATCTACAATTTCCTTTGGGTTCTTTCCTACCTCTGTGGTCCTTGCTACTGGAGGACCCTTATCTCAACTTCCTGATGGACCAATCTCTACTAATTCTTCAAGAGTTGGCCCAAATGGCACCTCCTCTATGACTCCTTCCCTCTCTTTTTTTTTTTCTTCTTCTTTTAAAGACTTTATTTATTCATAAGAAAAACACACACACAGAGGCAGAGACCCAGGCTGAGGGAGAAGCAGGCTCCCGGCGGGGAGCCAGATGTGGGACTCAATCCCAGGATCCCGGGGTCACACCCTGAGCCGAAGGCAGATGCTCAACCACTGAGCCCCCAGGTTCCCGTCCTTCCCTCTCTTCTTTTTTGGGTTCACTCTCGCTAGGCCCTGCGGTTGTCAGCATTTGTTTGCAGGTCTGTCTGCACCACTGAGAGGTCAGCTTGGGGCGGTCAGGTGAGCCTCCCTCCGTGTCCCCAGCATTCACGCGGCACAGGGTACTTGGAGGGGCTGGGGGGGGTGTTGCTACAGGAGTAGGTAAGGGAGTGACATCAAAGGTTTGAGAGCTCATGCTGGGCTTAGAGATCACACTGCCCCCAGGGTGGCCAGCATTTCCCAACCTCAGCATCACTGACATTTTTTTTTTTTTAAAGATTTTTCTTTTTTTTTTAATTTTTTTTTTATTTATTTACGATAGTCATACAGAGAGAGAGAGAGAGGCAGAGACACAGGCAGAGGGAGAAGCAGGCTCCATGCACCGGGAGCCTGACGTGGGATTCGATCCCGGGTCTCCAGGATCGCGCCCTGGGTCAAAGGCAGGCGCCAAACCGCTGTGCCACCCAGGGATCCCGCATCACTGACATTTTGAACCAGACAACTTGTTGTGGGCACCCCCCCACCTCCCTCTGTGATCCTGGGCCTTGTAGGATGTTTAGTGGCACCCCTGGCACGTCGCCTACCCCCCCCCCAGTGTGACAATCAGAAATGTCTCTGGACGTCGTCAAACGTCCCCTGAGAGCCAAATCATCTCTTGTTGAGGCCACTGTTCTAGACATAAGTTCTTGCATTGTTTTCCAGTCTCTGAGAAGATGACTTATTTTTCAGATCGTTTAACCCATTGTCCTTGACCTTAAAACTTTCTCCAGGTTAAAAAAAAAAAAATCCCCTCCGTCCACATTTGAGGCTGAGTTTTTCTTCCTCTGGGGAGGGTTGGGGAGGTTCCTGGAAAGAGCAAGCCCGGAGAGTGGGTCTCTGCTGAGCCTGGACCTGGGGAGGCATGGGGATGCATGCGTCAGGCCCCCCCGGCGCTAGTCCCCCTGAGAGATGATGCTGGGAGGTTTGTAAAGCAGCCTTGCAGGGAGCTGCCGTCCTGGCCTGTGCTTTCTGAGAAGCATGTTCACGTTCATCATGTAGGAAGAAACTCCAATCTACCCACTCCCCACCCTGGTGGGAGCCCGGGAAGGACGGAGGGGTCCCCCATAGCCACCCTCTTACCCCGTCCCACTCTTGCAGTCAGTGCTGAGGGGAGCCAGGCCTGCGCCAAAGGTTGTGAGCTCTGCTCTGAGGTCAACGGCTGCCTCAAGTGCTCGCCCAAGCTGTTCATCCTGCTGGAGAGGAACGACATTCGCCAGGTGGGCGTCTGCTTGCCCTCCTGCCCGCCTGGATACTTCGATGCCCGCAACCCCGACATGAACAAGTGCATCAGTGAGTGTGTGTGTGCGTGTCGGGGGGACGGGGTGGCAGAGAAAGCTGTGGACACCAGGGGAGAGTGCTTTGACCCGTTGGTGGCGGCAAGAAGAGTAGAGGGGACACTGAGGATGGGAGACGAGGCTTCTGATTCAAGTATCCAGCTGCGAGCCAGACAGGCCCGAGAGTCCATCCACCTCTCCACCCCACTGTGGCCGTAGAGGGACCTTACCTCCTCCCTCCAGACCTGCTCCCACCCACAGTGTCCCGGGCCACCCGGGCCGTCTACTTGAGAGCCAGCCTGTCATTCATGTCATCTCCCACAGTGCACCTGCTGCCTCCTTCCCATCCTCACCGTCCCAGTAGGCTGCTTCTCTGTCCAACACTCACGCGGGTCCCTTCCACCCTCCCTCCGCACTGCAGCCAGAAAGATGCTCCCGAGACATGTGTCCTGTCCCATCACACTTCTGCTCGGGGACTGCCCGGCTCCACCGGCTGCGGGGAACTGTCAGCCCGTCCGCTCCCCACCCCGCGCCCAAGGCTTCTTGTGGCCTGGGCTTCGCGCCCCACGACAGCTGCAGTGCCCGTGCCCAGGGCACGTGCAGTCCCACCTCTGTTAGGTTAGGCTCACTGTGACATTCTGGGGGGACAGACAGGGAACACACTCGGGTGAACAATGCCAGTGCCCCTCCCGTTGGTGCAGAAGCCTTGGAGATGAGATGCATTTCAGTTGAGCCTCCCAATGGCCTTTGGAGGGAGATGGGACCTAAGTGACAGGTGTTCCTTTTTGGGGGGCCTAATAACAGGGAGGCCTGCAGGGGAAATGGCTGACCCGCGATCGGCCCTCGGTTCTAATCTCAACTCTGCTTCTTATTCTTTATATAACATTGGGTGGGCGTGTTGCAGCCTCGCACAATCTCATCTTTAAAATGAGGGTGCTCGTTTTCACCCCTAGGGCGGTCGCCAGAGGCATATGGAAAGCCCTGAGTGTCCCGCGCTGGACGCACAGTAGTGACCATTCTTACTGTGTGTCACCTGCAACCAAACCCGGGGATCCAAGCAAGAGAGGAGGGAGTGGAGGAGGCGAAGCCGCAGAGCCCAGGGGGCACAGAGAAGGGGTGGGGTGCAGTGGGGTGGGGAGCTTGTGATGGATGGAGGGGGGACCCTGGGGCTGCCCTCTCGGTCCTCAGGGTATTTGGGGTAGGAGTTCCTGGCTGCAGCAGCTCCTGGGAAACTGGCAGCCCAAGCTTCAGGTGCCAGAGCCTGGGAGGAAGTCAGCCCTGCCCACGGTCTGGGAAGGGAGAGGTTGTGAAAGACTCTGCCTGCCTCCAGCCAGGGCCCTGTGACCCTCCCTCCCCCCACTTCCCCAGAGTGGGGAGAGCTGGCGGGAGGGGCTCAGGGAGGGACCCAGGAGTCCAACCAAGGTGGTTCCTGGAACTGGGCCTTGCGGAGGGTGAGGAATTTGCCCTGGGATTTCTCCTCCCCGCTCTGAGCAGATTCTTTTCACAGGGCAGGAGGGGAACTGGGGTTTGGGGTGTTGCAGATGCCCAGCAATGGGGGAGCAGAAACCACAAAGCCTCGAGCGGGGGTCATTGCATCCCTCAGTTCAAATCTGATTAGGTGGCCCTCTGGGGTGCCAGGACGCGCTGGGACCCTTCTCTCTCACCCCCACGAATCCCAGAGGGTCCCACCCCCCTCCTCCCCTGATACCAGCTCCCCGGGGCCTCGCAAGGTGGTTCCAGGGCCTTGACTGGGTTTGGGGAGGAGTGAGCTGACTGTCCCAGCCAGCCCTGAAGTGTGGTCACTCGGGCCTCCTCTGCCCAGCCTGTCCTTGTCTCCCTCCCTCCCAGGACTCTTCTGCAGCCATGGCAGATCCAGGCCATGGTTCTGCCCTCAAGGTCGGGGTGTGTGTGGGGCTGCCCTCTGGGTTGGGGGGCAGGGGACTGGGATGAGCCAGAGACCCCCAATCCGGCTCTTTCCTCAGAGTGCAAGATTGAGCACTGTGAGGCCTGCTTCAGCCACAACTTCTGCACCAAGTGCAAGGAGAGCTTGTACCTGCACAAGGGCCGCTGCTATCCGGCCTGTCCCGAGGGCTCCGCAGCGGCCAACGGCACCATGGAGTGCAGCAGTCCTGGTGAGTTTCTGGGGAGCTGCGGGATGAGGGGGCCGGGGAGGGGCGGGGAGAGCCTGGGCTGGGGGCTGTGCAGGGAAAGCTTAGCCCCCACCTGCTCCCCCTCCCCTGACCGCCCTGTGGGGTTTGTCTCCAAGCTTTTCTGCCCCTGGACTGACGCTGCCTCCAGCATGAGGCTCAGCCAGAGGGCAGGTGGCAGAGGCCCCCTTGGGTATTCTGGGGTGCTCAGTTGTGACCCCCTCCTCCCTCTTTCTCTCCCTCCTCCCCCCCTTCCTGCCAGCACAATGTGAAATGAGTGAGTGGTCCCTGTGGGGGCCGTGCTCCAAGAAGAAGAGGCTCTGTGGCTTCCGGAGGGGCTCCGAAGAGCGGACGCGCAGGGTGCTCCATGCCCCTGGTGGGGACCACGCTGTCTGCTCTGACACCAAGGAGACCCGCAAGTGCACGGTGCGGAGGACACCCTGTCCCGAGGGTGAGCTGCGGCCTCTGCCTCCCCAGGGCTGGGGGTCAGGGCCAGCCGTGGAGGTCTGACCACTTTTGCCTCCTGCCAGGCCCCCGGGAAAGGGCCACACGGGGACCCCGGCACAGGGTGCCGTGTGGGGGGATCCAGTGCCAGACGCTGGCAGACAGCAGCCCCAGGACCCAGTGTGATGGCAGCTGAAGCCTCAGTGTCCATGTCCCAGGGTTTCCCCATGTCTTCTGAACCAGCAGATGTTGGCATTGGGAGGATCCTCAGAAGTCACAGGGGGCCACGGAAGGGGGTGCTGAGACCCAGAGAGGTGTAGCCATGTGACCAAGGTCACACAGCCTGTAGCTGGCAATGATGTGGCTGCTGCCCCCAGAGGCAGTGGAGCGGGGCAGGGGCCTTGCTTGTCCTGAGAGCTGCACCAAACATCCTGGCCCATTGGGATCCAAGGTCTGAAGAAGACACGGGAAGAGGAAGGTGTCTGGTTCATCGAGGGACAGAGGGAGAGAGGCTCCTGGGACCCCCGTCTCCATGCCCATGTTGCAGGGTCCTCTGAAGTGACTGCTAGTCAGAGGAGGCCTGGCAGGGGACCCCAAGACTGCGTAAGGGCAGTGGCTCCAGCCCCCCTCCTGCCCCCCTCCCCGCTTTCTCTCCACCCGCTCCTAGAGCCCTGGGCCATGCCTGGGGCCTCCTCACTGGCTGCAGGACATCCTTTGTTGACTCTTCCTGCTCTTGGGGTTGCAGGGCAGAAGAGGAGGAAAGGGGGCCAGGGCCGCCGTGAGAGCGCCAACAGGAACCCCAGCCGGAAGGAGGGCAAGGAGGCGGGCGCCGGCTCCCGGAGGCGCAAGGGCCAGCACCAGCCGCAGCACCAGGGGACAGCGGGGCCGGTCACGCTCGCGGGGCCCACCTAGGAACGTTCGCACCTGCAGGCCCCGCGGAAGGAGTCCAGCGCTGCTCTGTGTGATGGAAGCTTTACGGAACTGGAGCGCTGGGGGCAAAGCGTGCACACACTCTCCATACGTATACGGACACACAGACAAACACACACACAGGACCCATGTCCCAACATGCAGCCAACATACAAGCGCACGTGCACAGACACACAGACACACCATCCAGGCCACGGAAGATGCTTCTATCTCTCGGACATCACCGTGTGAACAGGGTGGGGAGGTGAAGGGGTCACCCTCGCCTGGCCGAGGGCCCAGCGGCACAAGCTTGGGTTGCGATGCTCCCAAGGGACACACCAGAGAGCCTGTTTCCCAGCGTCCGAGCCCAAACAGAGTGGAGGCTTCTGGAGGAGCTGATAGGATCGGCCCAGCATGGCTACAGGAACCAAAGCTTGAGGACTGTTCAGCGTTTCCAGCTGTGTGACTTTATCATTGGAGAGTATTGTTACACACCCATGATCCGTATCAGGGCTGCCCCGACTCTGAAAACTGCTTACAGGTTTATTTCAAATTAAAAACAAAACCAAACGACGACAGTAGCCACAGGCACCACATTCCTTTACAGGGGGCGCAGGGATTGGCGGGGTACGTGGGTGTGGGAAGGCACAAGGCTGAGTTTCCAGGGGCCTCCCTCTCCCCGTGGCCTCCTGGATGGAGGGCCCGGCACGGGAAGGAAACCTTGGGGATACTCTGAGGGTGACCACCAGCTCCTCTACAGCCTCGCTGCTCTGAGTGTGGTCGGTGGCCAGCATCACCGTTATCACCGGGAAGCTTGTTAGGAGGGCGGGTTGCGGGTCCCATCCCAGACCTGATGAGCCCGAGGGTGCATTGTAGCAAAGGTCCCAGGTGACCGGCGTGCACGATCCAGTTTAAGAAGCACTGTGGGTGGAACGAAGATCCTGGCCAGCCTGCCACAGGAGGGATCTGGTGGGCTGTAGAGGAGGACGTCCCACCCACGAGAGGCAGACTCCGAATCCTAGAGTTCTATAGTGGTGCCGTAGGGGGACGGGGTACTCAGGCTGTCTGGGACGGTTGGGGGCCACTGGATCCAAGGCAGGACAACAGGTAGCATGACCCCTTGTGCCACATCTGAAGTGTCCACTGGTGGCCATACGTGCACCAGGCCCTGGACTTTGTGGTTTGCCAGGGGGAGCCAGGCATGGACCTTGCTGTCGTGGAATTAGAAGTTGGTAGAGGTGACAGGCATGAATCAGGTGATCGTTCCAATAAATGTGTCGCTGCAAACGGGTGGGGGGGGGGAAGGCCAGGCAACCCCTGGCACATACACAGAGCTATAAAAGTGAACCAAAATAAGGCTTTATCTCAGGGAACCTTTTCAGAGGAGGTGGCACTTGAGCTGAGCTCTGAAGGATGAGTAGGAGTCAAGGCAGAGGGAATGATGTTCTAGACCAGTGCTGTCTGATAGAAACACCAGATGAGTCACTTATGTAATTTAAAATTTTTTTCTAGTTACATTTAACGAGTAAGAGGAAACAGGTAAAGTAAATTTTAATTATAGCTTTCATTAAACCACATGTATGCTAAAATGTTATCTTTTTAACATGCAATCAATATAAAAAATCATTAACAACATCTTTTACACTCCTTTTTATTTTTTTCCCTAGCTCTCTAGTTACATTCCGGGTATTTTTATGCTTCAGAGCATATCTTAATTTGGATACGAAATTGTCACCGGAAATGCTCATATTTAGATTTCATACAAACTGAAAAGTTTGCTTTTCACGCACTGAATTCCTGCTTCAGGAATAGTTCACAGTTTTCCAACGATTGAATTGACTATGTGTTACATTTTATTTATTTATTTTTAAATATTTTATTTATTAAAAAAATTTATTTATTTATTTGACCGAGAGAGAGAGAGAGAGAGCATGAGCACAGGTAGGCCAAGCAGCAGGCAGAGGGAGAGGGAGGAGCAGGTTCTCCTTTGAGCAGACCCTGATGCAGATGCAGGACTTGACTCCAGGACCCTGGGATCATGACCTGAGCCGATGGCAGACGCTTCACTGACTGAGCCATCCAGGCACCCCTTAAATTTTAAATTTAATAACTGAAATTAGGTAACATTAACGATTCGGTTCTTCGGTCGTACCAGCTGTGTTTCAAGCGCTCACCGGCTACACATGGCTAGTGGTGACTGTGTTGGACAGCAGAGTTCTGTATAGTGAGCATTGCACATGCAAATATCCTGTGGCAGAAAGGAGCACGGTATTTAAGGAACTGAAAGAAGGCCAATGCAGCTGGAAGGCCTGGAGGGCAAGCGAGGGGAGATGATTCTAGAAAGGTCTCCCGGAGTTGGGTCTTTATTCTCAGAGCCAGGGGAAACTGCTAAAGGCTTTTAAGCAGCAAGCCAACAGGGCCAGATTTGTATCATGCAAAGATCCTGGTGGCTGTCGTGTACAAAACACGTTGGAGAGAAGCTGCGTAGGGGGCTGTTGCTGTCATCTAGGTGAGAAGTGTTGGAGACACGGATTGGAGTGAAAACGGAGAGAAGTGGATAAACACAAAAGGCATTCGGAGAATAAAGTTGGCAGAGTTGGGGGATAACTGGGATGATGTGGAAGATGGGGAGAAAGGGAGAGGAGGCGTCAAGGACAGAGTCCCCCCGTTTCTGGCTGGAACACCCGCAGGGTGATGGTGTAGTGTTCTGAGGCGGGGAGCGGGCGAGGAAGACCAGTCTGGAAGGACAAGGCTCATGTGGAGCGCAAGGTGACTTTGGGACATCCCGGGGACCGTGGCGAGGCGATGGCACGTCGATGCAGACGCAGAGGTAGTGTGTGCAGGGCAGGTCTGAGCTGGAGCAGGAACCGGGTGTTAGAGAAGGTCGTTAAGGTTGTGGGTTTGGAAGAGAACAGGTTGGAGGGGGGGCTCAGGACCCAGCGGGGTGGCCCTGCAGGCATGAAAGGTCGTGTAATGGGGATCAATGGGCAGGGGGTGCAGGACGGGAGCAGACAAGAGGGAGCCAGGGAGCCTCGAAGCAGGAGAGAGGTGACGAGCAAGGACCTGAGGGGCTCCAGCGCCTGGAGACACCCGTGGGACTTACAACACCTATGCCCTGGCAGCCTCGGCAGGAGCCACTCGCAGCCGCTCAAGGGGACAGGGATCGGGGCCACAGTTGCTTCGGGAAGTTCAGCTGAGAAAAGCCAAGCAGCCGGATGGCACTGGAAAGAGACAGGGGGTGGAGAGGGCCCTTTTTCTCTTTTCTTCTCTCTCTCTCTCTCTCTTAAGGTGGAAAAGGCTTGAAAATGTTTAAAACCGCTGGGAAGTGTCCAGTTTAGAGAAAGAGGTTGAATCCGCAGGAGAGCAAAGGGGGAGATTAGTGCTGGGAGGTTCCCAGCCCAGGGAAGGGCCTGACGGGAGCCACGCAAGAGAGGCTGGAACAGGGGAGGGAGGGCTGGGGCGTGGCAGGTGGGGGATCTCAGGTGTGTGCCCCTGACACGCATGGGGCTCTTCCCACCCATGCCGGAGAGCCCCCTCACCGCCGGCCAGGGCTTGGAGCCTGAGCTGGGGCCTGGGATGGGGGGTGGGGGGCTGGGGGGGTCCAGCTGCCCCGGGCCTCCCCTCTCTGACCCCGGCACTGTCTTTGACATTCTCTGCTCCTCCGTCTTCCGTCTCTGGGTTGGGTCTCTGCCTCTGCCCCTCCCTGCGTCTGAGGCTCTGTCCTCCTCTGTCCCCCCTTTGGGTCACCGTGTCTTTCCCTTCCCCCCCCCACCCGCCTCAGCCTCTGAGTCTAGGTGGGCACCCCGCTGTTTCTCTCTGCTCCTCTGCCTCTCCCCTGGCCTGTCCGTGTCCTGGCTGTCTCCAGCTCAGCTTTGTCCTAATGTCCCGGATCCCCTTGGTCCTCGGCCCTCAGCATGGGGCCGTGGGGGGGTCAGCAACCCTAGAGCTGAACCTGAGGAATCCCACTCCCCTCCTAGACCTGAAGACTCCGAATCTGCCTTAGATTACCAGGTCACCGCGTGGATGCGGGTGCATCCAACATTTGGGGTGCATTGCCTTTAGCTTTCTTGGAAAACAACATAAAAGCAAAAATCAGGATCTTAGCAGCATGGAATGGTCTGAACCCTCTTGTATGTTGCCTTGATGTCACCCTGGTGGTGCCCTGAGGCATCCCGCTCCTCTGCATCGCCCCTTGGATGTGGCCTCCCCTACAGCTGCTCCTGAAGCTCTCGGCCGCTATGGAAAGGAATGTAATGTGGGTGTCCTTGGGTCCTGAGCTTCCACACCTGCAGAATTCCTGGTGGGAGGGAATTCTCCTGATACCAATATGCTGGGTGCTCCCAGGTGGGACCCCAGGCCCTCCTGGATGCCTCTCACCCGTCTCACTCTTACCCTTTCAAGACTAAGAGTGGTTTTCTGAGCTGGTGGCGGGGTGTGTGGGTTTCACGACGGGGTGCAGTTACCTGCGCATGGCCCTAGGAGCAGCCCACCTGAGGCTGGAGACCGTGAGGACTGGCCAGACGTCCTGACACCTGGTGGCTTTCAGAGCAAGCAGGTGCTGGAGAGAGGAATCCTGGCAAGGTTCCTAACCCTCTCCCGGGTTCAGGCAAAAACAGCGCCTGATTTCCTTGTGGCTGTTAGGTGTGTCCACACTGTCATTTGGGAATCGTTAGCTCTTCCCTCTACAGGGTCGAGGATGTGCCCAGACTAATACATGTCTGGCCACCTGACCCGGTGCCAGCCCTGGTATGTGTCAGCCCACGTCTCTAGAGAATGGATTTGTTTTCCACTTCAGTATTTTGAGTGATGGAGTTGTTTTCTGTTTTTTTTTTTTTTTAAAGTGGTTCTCCTCCTCTCTGGTTTGTTTGGTTTGGTTGGGTTTAGAAGCACTTGAGAGGGAATTTAGGAAAATGGTCAGCTTCCCGGGCCCTGTTTCAAGCCTTTGACCCGGGGCCAGTAATTGAGGTGCTGGCTTTTATGCCTCGACACCTCCAGCTGTAGTCCAGACCAGACTGAAATAGGCAGCAGGTGAAAACCCTGGTGAAAGGTGGTAAGGAAAGGGAAAAGCAACCAGCGAGCACAAGTTCCATGTTGGAGGACTAAAGAGATCCGTTGCGAAGGGGTTGGAGGAGTACTGTCTGGCCAGGAAAAGTGAGCAGGAACAAAAGCCTTGTTCTAGGGGGAATAGAGGAGATCTAAAGACTAGATGCCTCTAGGGTTGCTGAGGCTGAGCATACCAGAGCTGGGTGCACCTGCTTTGGTGTGGTGTACCCCCTGGCTTCACCCACACTGGGTGAAGAATAAACAGGTTTTGGCTGGAGGCTTGGTTGAAGCTCCTTCAGCATCACAGACACCCTGGACGTGCAGCCACTGATGGGGATGGCAGGCGAGCCACGAAACCCCTTTCTCTGGCACCCCTAGCCTGCCTGGTCGGTGGTGAGAAGGGTAAGAGACCCGTGCCAGTGGCTAGAGAAGGTGGCTTGGGTCCTACCCTCGAGCCCTTCCAGAACTTAAGTAGGAAATTGCGAAACTGAGCTACATTTTGAAAGAGAAAGTATGTGAAATATGGCTCCTCCCTCGCCTGTTCGCTCTCCCGGAGCTTGGTGCAGGGAGGTGGGTGAGATGGATTCCTGGCCAGACTCAGGCTGGTGTGGGAAAGAGGGTAGAGCCAAGCCCCCTGAGGGCCCCTCAGGCCAGGCCACACCAGCTGCCAGCCTTTGATTATTGATTATGGTGATTGGGGATGTGCATTTTCCATCTGTTGAGCATCAGCCTGGCCCAAGGAGAAGGCCAGCTCCTTCCTCTGGCCGAAAAGCCTGGCTTCTGAGGGCTCCCTCTGCAACCCAATATGTACCATGGGCTGCTGATTAAATACTTGGAATGTCTTCAGGTTGAGCCAGGCCTATCCATAAAATGGGAGGCATTTTGGCAGTTCCAAGGCCCCTGGCACCCAGTCTTGGCACTAGCCCGGCTGTCTTCTTCAAGGAGCTGGGGTGGGCTCCCCGCCAGCATGCTTCCCTGGGAAACATCGAAGTGAGTTAAAGTCAACAATGAGTTCATCTCCAAAAGGAATAAGCCGGCAGCCTTCAGGGCAGGGGAGCAGGAGGAGGGAGGAACAGGGGTTTGGGGGCAGTGGAGGGGGTTAAGTGATGCTGGAACAGCCAGACCAGATCCAAGCCTGTCAAACAAGCTGGCAGCTCCAGGAACAAAGAAAAGTGCTTTCCCAGGCCAGCCCTGGAAAGCTCACTTGGCAAAGGTGGTCACAAGAAGGATGTCACAATCGCAGGGACCATGGGAAGTGTCCTCTCAAGGACTGGGAGCTGGAGTGAGACACCAATGTAGAAAGAGGCTAGGGTGGCGAGGTTGGTGGATCCCTGGGCTCTGGCTCTGCTTGGCCCCAGGCCTGTCCTGTGGGCACATGGGGATGGACACTTGGGCAGTGGAGACGTTAGAGGATGGAAGCAGGAGGACCTAGGCGCCAAGGCCAAGAGAAGATCCGGCTCATGATTGCTGAACCCAGCATTTTAATCCGAATATCTCTATTGCTCCACTTTTTTTTAAGTTTTTTTTTTTTTTTTTTTTTTTTTTTTTTAATCTCTGAGGGCTTTGCATTTGGATAGTGGTTCCTGATTTGAGCCATTGGGTCCCTTCTGTGCTCTGTACCTCCGGGGGTTTGAGGAAGCCACACCTTTAATGGCATCAGGCTGTTTCGGGCTCACTTGATCCAGTGGGGCCTGGAACTGGGGAGCCAGTGGCAGAGCAAAGCCCAAAGTGAGCCACACTCTGGGGCTGGCCTGAAGCTGGAGCCACCTCACTCTGGGCCCTGAGTGGCATCACGGCCTGCTCGGCCACCCCAGAGTTGGGCTCCGAGGGGAGGGCGGGAGCAGGGCTTTCTCATACGGGACACAAAAGCCTGGTGATGGCCCAGCAGCCGCTGCGCCAGCTGAGATACTTGAACCCATCCCAGTCAGACCCTGGATCCATCCCAGGGGCTGGGACACTGGCAACCACCGCCTCGAACATATACTCGATTTTTCTCCTGGGGGCAGGACCATGGCCAATAGAGCGATTTCTCTCCTGCCCTTACACTCGTCCTCACAAGGTACTTTATTGTACGAGGTATTTGCTTACCCCGCATACTTATAATTCTTTTCCTGTCACCAAACCAACAGAACGTCCACAGACATTGCATCTCGATTTCTCACAAGCACATTCTCTTCGCATTCCCATGGATTGCCCTTCTCCTAGTTCCCTCTTAAAAAAAAAAAAAAAAAAGAAAAAAAAGGAATGGGATCCCTGGGTGGCTCAGCGGTTTAGCGCCTGCCTTCGGCCCACAGTGTGATCCTAGAGTCCTGGGATCGAGTCCCACATCGGGTTCCCTGCATGGAGCCTGCTTCTCCCTCTGCCTGTGTTTCTGCCTCTCTGTGTCTCTCATGAATAAATAAATAAAATCTTAAAAAAAAATTTAAGAAGGAAGAAAAAAAGAAACAAACCAAACAACCCGCTCATCCATCTGACCCTACTGATTCCTCTCCATGTAGGCCACTCTCCATGTGGGCACCTGTTCTTTCCATGTGCAGCCACGGGTCCTTCCCAGCTGTGGCTCGCCCCGTCCCTATTTCCCCTGTATATTTGTCCTCTGTGATGACAGCCTGGGTGTTTTTTGAATGAATGAATGAAAAAAAAAGTGAATGAATGGAAAGATTCCCCCTTGAGTCAGTTTGTTCTATTATCCCCAGAGATCATCCTTGTTGACAGGGACTACTCTTCTTCTTCTTCTTCTTCTTTTTTTTTTTCCTTCTGGGAGGAAAAATAAGGCCGGCATCCAGATTCATTAGGATGCCGAACCAAAAAGCGACCTGACCTTGATCTTTGTCATTTGGCCACCAGCAGTGAGGACAACCCGGCGCTCTAGGTATCTCCAGCTACTCCCATCCCCCAGCTAGTCTACTTGTCCACTCAGAACTGCTCAGCGGTGCCCGAGACCAATGAACTTCCAGACAGTGTCTTTGTCTGCATTGTTCCCTCCCCACTAAAATGTGCTCCCCACGCCCCCCCATGCCCTTCTCTGTGGATCTTCTGCTTCTACGTCCTACCCAGCCTGAATAATTGTGCGAAGAAGCTCCCCTTACTGCTATCTACTCCCCTCTCTGTATTCCTATGTCTGTGTACCTTTACCATACCCGTGTCTATGTCCCTAGCCATATGCCAGCTCCTGAGAGCAGGGGCTGTGGGATTCATTGTTGCACCCTCTGCTCCTACCCACGTCCCACCAAGGTGTGGGTGCTGTTGGGAGGCATGCTAATAATAACCATGGCAAATGCATATACAGCCCTTGGCCTTGCATCGCCTCACTTAATCCTCAACACAGCCCCGAGAGGTGAATACTGTGTTAATGCCCACTTGGCAGATGAATTGGTGAAGGTATATGACCAAGGGTGCACAGCTAATGAATGGTGGAGCCAGAATTGGAACTTAGGAAGTTTGGCTACACTACCGCCCCCTCCCCAGGAAATTTGAACCTCTGTAGAGAGAACCTGCTAGTCCACTAACAACGTATCAGTTCTACTCAGGGGTACAGCTCACCCCCTCATTCGAATCCCCCAGAGCAGAAAGAAAAACACAATGTACCTCCCTATTGGGATGGACAGTGTTCACTCTCACAGGGCAGAGGCAACTGGCAGCCAGCTAGAGCCAGGTACATGCCTGGTCAGTGTACACAACATACACCAGAGCCCCAGGACCAGAGTGGGCAAGCTTTCCCTATAAAGAGCCACAGAGCTACTCATCTCTACCTTTGCAGTGCAAAAGCAAGGCTAGATCACGTGTAAACAAATGGTGGGGCCGTGTTCCAATAAAACTTTATCAGCACTGAAACTTGCATTTCATGTAATCTTCATGTGTCACAAAACATTATTATTACTATTATTAATATCATTATTATTTAAGTAGACTCTATTCCCAGCTTGGAGCCCAACATGGGGCTCGAATTCATGACCCTAAGATCAAGACCTGAGCTGAGATCAAGAGTCAGATACTTAATCGACTGAGCCACCAAGTTGCCCCAACAAAAAAATATTTTTTCTTTTCTTTTTTTTAAGATTTTATTTATTTATTGAGGAGGGACAGAGAGAGAGAGAGGCAGAGACACAGGTAGAGGGAGAAGTAGGCTCCCTGGGGGAGCCCAATGTGGGACTCGATCCCAGGACCCGGGATCATGCCCTGAGCCGAAGGCAGATGTTCAACCACTGAGCTACGCAGGTGCCCCCCCTCCCAAATATTCTTATTTTGATTCTTTCAAGCATTTAAAAAGATAAAGATAATTCTTAGCTTGTGGGCCACAGGAAAGCAGGCAGCTAGTAGGGTTTGGTGGGCAGGCTGCAGTTTGCTCTTAGAGATGAGCCTACTTGGTTCAGGCCTGGTGCACCAGGTGGGACGGGACGGAGGGGACACAGCAGAAACCTGAGACCCCAAGGCCTGGGCACCATGTCCGGGCATCGTGGGGATTTGCTCAGCCCTGGCTGGAAGCAAAACGGATGACTCTAAAGTCTCCCAAAGAGACCTTTTAAAGGTCTTTAAGCATTCCTGCAACCTGCTTGCACACTGAGTCCAAAGGATTGCCTCCCCCCAACCCTGCCTCGAGATGAGGGACTGGTAGGCATGTCACTTTCTAATCAAGCCTCTAAAAAGTTATATAAACCGAGATTTTGATCTGTTCTGCTGCTGCTGCTGCTGCTCGAAAAGGTATCCATCTTAACTTTCCTCCACACCTCAGCCTTAGTCTCTACTTCAGGAGGCGGATTTTGTTTCCAGTCTAGACTAGACCAGACAAGGGGGCAGGCGGGATGCACCAGGCCAAGGAGAACCTTAGCATTCTGCTGGGCAGGAGCTGCCTCTAGGGCACCAGTGACCTTCTGACAGACAGAGCCCCCCCCCCCCCCAAATGCTGTTTCACGATTCGACTTTTCAGATTCTGTAACGTGACATTATTCTTCTGGAAGCAATCCAAGGGACCTGGTTAACATTTTTAAAAAGTGTTTTCCTAAGGAAAAGGGGGGAGGCAGGCAGGAGAAGAGAGGGTAAAGATTACACACAGATTTAGTCTAACGGCTTAGAATCAAAAGGATCACTGGACAGATAGATATCAAGTGTAATAGGAAACACACTGATCCTGGGGAGATGACTTAATATGGACCGTACAGTCTCTTTGGAGCTTAAACAATTACCTACGACTTGGAATTATACTTTAAATTCCCACATCGGTGTGTGTTCTGGATCCATTTTTCGGGACGCGGCCAGCAATCTCGAGTTATCTAAACCAGGCTGAAAATTAGAAGCCATTAATAGCCTCTCATAAAATAGCTTCTCAGATTTTCATAAGCAGAATATGCTGAGGGCCACAGGGATTCAGAGCTAGGAAGGAGCAAACTGCTGCTAGTTATTTTTCTGAAGCTTAATCTAGGGATCTTTTTGAAGAGCTCCTTGCCTGGCGCTAAGATGAATGCCAAGACCAATACAGACCATGTTTTTACACTTAGAAGCAGTGACCAGATACATCGTTCACGTGGAGAAGCCTGTTGAGGTTCCTGGAGGTGAGCCTCTCAGCCACTTTTCATAGCCACTCAGCCCACTGGCTGGCTCTACCCTTGTCCCCAAACTTCCCAGGCATCCTAGTCTGAAAACAGAGGGCAATTTAGCCCCACAAAACTCCCAGGTAGCACATCTTCCTTTTTTTTTAAGATTTTATTTATTTATTCATGAGAGACAGACAGACACAGGCAGAGGGAGAAGCAGGTTCCCATGCAGGGAGCCCGATGTGGGACTTGATCCCAGGACTCTAGGATCACGCCCTGGGCCAGAGGCCAACGCTCAACCACTGAGCCACCCAGGCGCCCCGGTAACACATCCTTTTTTCTTGTATTCCCTTCTAAACCATTGAGATTGTACGTCCAAGGGGTCTCCCTTTTGTTTCTGTACCAAGGAAACAGAACAACAAAACCCTGAAAGTCTCTTCCGAGAGCCCCTCTGTTCTTGGAGGGTCAGAGCCTCTGCTCAGGGGCCAGTGACTATTGCACATGGAGCAGCACCAGCCAGGGGCCCAACTCTTGGCCCCAGCCGGTGGGGGTCAGTCCATCACGGGACTTGCCAGGAGAGAGACACAGGAGGCAGAGTAGAAAAGCCTTGTCTCTCAGTTCAACTGAGAAGGATAAACCAACAAGCTGGCACTAATTAAGAGCTAATGGCCTGACAATGGAGCGTTGCCAAAGGATAACGACCCTTGGGCTACGGCATAAATATCAAGACATTTGGGGCTGAGCCAAGACATATATTTTCAGAGTACATTAGACACCACCGTAGCCTTCCTTGCCCTTGCTCTGCGGGAAAAAAGAGGATTTAAGGTAGGTGGAGAAGGAGCTGGTTGTACTTGGGCTGCCCTCTGGTCAGCTGGTCGGAAAGCCTCACGGTGACTTTGGGTAAGGAAATTGCTTTTCAGATCTCTAACTTTTGCACACACCAGAATTACCTGAGGAGCTCATTAAAATTCATATCCTACCCCGGACCCCAGCCCTGCCCCAGTGGGTTTGATTTTCAGTAGCTCTGGGGCAAAGCCCAGGAGTCTGCATTTGTAATCAGTCCCCCCATGTGGTTCTTATGCTGGTGGTCTTCAGACTTTGAAAAATGCTACTGTAGAAGCTGTGGTTACTTACTTGCCCATTAGATCCCAAAGGAAAAAAAGTTTTTTTACAGAACGAAGAAGAACGTGAGATCAAGCAAGATTCTCTGCTTCCTGTGAAAACGTCCACCCTTTCCTATCAGAACTTGGCATGAGGCTGTTTCAAGCAAGGTGGCATCTCCAGCTGGTTCCTCTTGTGATCTTTCATTCAGACCAACCTGTGGTTAGGGGAGCACGATTCTAGGGACTGAGGATCGAAGCAGGGTTCTAGGGTCTGGAGGAAAAGAGCAAGCAGCCCATCTGTATGGCATGTAGCATGCCTGCAAATGCTTTCATATACCATAATTCATATGACCATGTTGTAACCTTTCAGGATAGTTAAATAAATACATCTGTTTAAAAGCTGAGGAATGCTAGGCTTGGAGTTGCATCTTGCCTCCTCTGGTCACCATGACAGGAGGAAGGAGGGTGGAAAATAGTCAGTGTCTTACAACTGCAGGGAGCAGGGTAGGCAAACCTAACCAGTACCTTTGGCCTGACCTTCCTAGATCAAACGTATCATTGGCTGGGTGAACTGAGGTTGGTTGTTGGGATCGGCACATACTTGTAAAAGGGTTGATGGATCAGATTATAAAAATAGATGGAAAGTTCGTACGATAAATGCAGCTGAGTCTGAGAACAGGAGAGAAACAACCTACCATATCATCTGGGAAAATGAAACTCCTTGGCAAGACTTCACAACAGCCGGATTCAAAATTTCATAATGAAATTATGTCTCTGATCAAAGCCTGAATGAGCTCATGGGCTGATTTTTGCCATTCGTGTTTATTCTGGTTCGAACCAAATTGAGGCATCAGAAACACATTATCCTAGTCTTTTCTCCAGGAATAGGCTGTTGTATCTGTGTTTGGGGGGGCCAAAGGGACAGTGTGAGGAAGAAAGGACTTTGGACCCTCACTGGGCATGAAGTTGTTTCTGACTGGCTCTCAGAGACTCCCTTGGGACACCGTGTCTGGGTCAGGGCCTTTGTAGCAAACTTGTGCTTAATATCATGACACTCATCCTTGGGGTGATAAAAGTGAATCTCCAGGAAGAGAAGGTCTTTCCCGCTGTTGTCCACGACACGACCTGCTTTTGCTCCAGAAAGCATGTTTTTTGGTTTGTTTCAGACTCAGAGAAATAGACTCAATCATCACCCCCTACCCCCAACAGTATTCACTTTATACCAAGTTGTTTGTTTTTAGGGAATAAGCCACACCACAGATGGGAATCCACCTTCCTCCTGCCTAACCACCTATTCTCTGGCCTATCCTCAAGGCACAGTGATGGTTGGGCACTTCCTGACAACTTGAAGTGCCAAAAAGAGAGGGAGGGCCTCTTGGTTGAAACACAGGCATCTAGAGACTTTCTGTATCTTGGCTGAAGAAATAGCAACATCTAGGCTTTACCTCATTCACCCTCAGGGCAAGAAGTATTCCCATCTGCTCCTGAATAATGTTTGGGTCCTCCTGAAATTCATCCACTGAAGTTCTAATTCCCAACTTAATGGCGTTTGGCCCGTGGGAGGTAAGTAGGTTTAGCTGTGGGCGTGAGGGTGGACCCCCTGTGGTAGGATTAGTGCCCTTATAAGAAGAGGGAGAGACCAGATTCTCCTTCCTTCTCCAACCTGTGAGGACACAGTGAGAAGACAGCTGTCTGCAAGCTCGGGAGAGAGCTCTAGAAACGCAACTATCGGGCACCCTGCCTTTGGACTTCCCAGCCTCCAGAACTGTGACAAATAAATGTGTGTTGTGGGCAGCCCCGGTGGCTTAACAGTTTAGTGCTGCCTTCAGTCCAGGACATAATCCTGGAGACCCAGGATCGAGTCCCATGTCAGGCTCCCTGCGTGGAGGCTGCTTCTCCCTCTGCCTCTCTCTCTCTCTCTCTCTAATAAATAAATAAATAATTTTAAAAATGTGTGTTGTTTAAAGCACTTGGTCCATGGTGTTTTGTTACAACAGACTGAGCTAAAAACGCCATCTATCCATTCCTTCATTCAGTGAATATTTATTGAGTCCTTACTGTGTGTGTCAAGTGCTATTCTAAGATGTGGAGTTACAGTAGTGAACAAACTTACAAGGCCCCTACTCTCAAGAAACTTATTATCTAGCTTTGGAGATGCTCAATAGACCTGTACATAACATAATTGCAGCTAGTGGTAAATGCCACGAAGGAAATAAAACAGAATAACTGCAGAAGGGCAGTAGATGACTGATTTGGAAAGATCAGACAGGAAAGTCTTCTCCCAGTAGAAAATATTGCCAGATAAAAATCCCAGATGCCCAGTTAAATTTGCATTTCAGATAAACTATTAGGTTTTTTTTTAAGTGAAAGGATCACCCAAATATTGCATGGAACATACTTGCACTAAAAATTATCGTTTACCTGAAATGCAGTGCTCGCTTCGGCAGCACGTATATATGTTTATCTGAAATGCAAATTTAACCAGGTCTCATGTATTTTTATTTACGACATCTTGCGACCCTACCAGTAGGTGACATCCGAGCTGAGAAAGGAAAGACCAGAAGGAACCAGCTATGCAAGTGTTCAAGGAAGAGAGACTCAGGTGGAGGGATCTAGTGTAAATGTCAGAATCCGGGGAGGGAGGGAGGGAGGTGCAAATGAGGTGAAATAGGCAGGGGTCAGACCCTGCAGAATTCTGTAGGGATGGTAAGGGGTTGTCAGTTTCTTTCAATCTCTCTTTAAGAGGGAGGATGATGATGCGCTGTTGGAGGTTTTTTTTTTTTTTTTTTTTTTTTTGCGCTGTTGGAGTTTTAAGAAAAGTGAGAAGCCCCGACTGCTACTTTGCTGTATGGTCCTCGCCTTGTGTAAGGGTTAGAGGACAACCTCAGAAGACAGTGGAGCACAAGCTTGTGCGGCCGGCCGGCCGGCCTGAGTCGTGCGCGTGGACCCCCCACCCCCCGGGAGCTCGCGCGGGGCCTGGTACCCAGGCGTCAGCTTGGCGGTTGCTAGGCAGCGAAGGGGGCGGGGTCTCCGCGGGACGGCCGCTAAAGGGGGCGGGGCTCCGCCGGGGCGGGGGCGGGGCCAGGGGCGCGGCGGCGCGCGCCGCGCGTTCGCAGGAAGTCGCGCGGAGCGCGAGCGGAAGTGACGTCGCCCACGCCCACGTGGTCCGGCGTGGTTGTGGAAGGGGGCGCTTCGGCGGGTCCTGCGGTGCTGCGGGCTCAGTTTACCGGTCAGGGCTCCCTCGGCCTAGCGCCCCGGTTCCCGTCGTGTCGGCAAGATGGTGAAGCCCAGGTACAAAGGACGGAGCACCATCAACCCCTCCAAGGCCAGCACCAACCCTGGTACGGGCGGCGGGGGCTCCGGAGGGGGGCTCGGAGGAGGCCGAGAGGGAGGAGGGGCGCCGGGGCCGGGGGATGCTGGGGCCGAGCGGGGACGAGGTGGTACTTTCCTTTCGGGGGCCCTGACCTCTTGCACGGCTCTCAGGGCAGGGGGGGGGGCGGGGGGGAGTGAACGCTCAGGCCTGGCAGCCCTGGGGCATCTCCAGTTGCCCGAGGTCCTGTGTGGGGCATCAGCCCGTCCCCAGTGTATTTCAGCCCCGTAGGACTGCAGCTTTCCAGCCCAGGGAATTGCTAGAAGCAAATTAGATAAAGTCCCATTACAGGGTGGTTGGTGTAGGGCAGACCCGGCTGGCGCACCTGCCTGCCCCTCTGGCTGCCTTTGACCCTTTAAATGAGAAAGGGGCTGGGGGGTTCTACATTTGGCCCTTGGAAGCAAATCCCGCCTGTAAAGGGCACAGAAAACCCTACAGATGGATACCTGGTGATCATTCCAGTAAAGATTTATTTTTTTTATTTTTTTACTTATTTTTTATTTTTTTAAGGTTGTATTTATTTATTTATTCATGAGAGACACACACAGAGAGGCAGAGACACAGGAAGAGGGAGAAGCAGGCTCCACGCAGGGAGCCCGACGTGGGACTCCATCCTGGGACCCCAGGATCGCGCCCTGAGCCAAAGGCAGATGCTCAACCGCTGAGCCACCCGGGCGTCCCAAAGATTTTTTTTGTTTTTTTTTTTAAAGATTTTTATTTACTTATTCATGAGACACAGAGAGAGGCAGAGACACAGGCAGAGGGAGAAGCAGGCTCCGTGCAGGGAGCCCGGTGGGGGAACTCGATCTCAGGACCCCGGGGTCACACCCTGGGCCGAAGGTGGATGCTCACTGAGCCACCCAGACATCCCTAAATAAGGGTGTTTTTAGAGATGTTTAGTTCTGCTGAGTTCCCACGTGCAGGATGAACAAGGTGGTTTGGGGGGTAGGGGGTAGGGAGGATCCCTTCTATTGGGTTTAGTTAATAAAACTTTGTTTTTAAATAAAGTTTTTTGAGAACTTTAGTTCACATCGAATGTTTTTCCTGGATTGCTGATAACTTATCCGATATGCGTAGACTGGAATCTTAGACTGTTAAACCCTGAAAAGGCCTTTTAGAGGTTATGATGTTACAGGGGAAGAGATGGAGCCAAAATTGGGGAAGTGGCTCATCACCGTTGGTTGGTTGGTTGGTTGGTTGGTTGGCTGGCGCAGCTCGTGAGCAGCAGAGCGGCCAGTGCTGGGATGTCAGCCTGATTTCTACTCTATCACTTCAGGAGTAGACAGGTGACTTGACCTCATCCCCCAAAAGGAAAGCTGGGCTAGTGTTAGCAATGCTGATTTGTCCTTGTCTTTCTCTCTGAGCCGTAAAGCAAAAACTTCCACTTTCTTTGCTGTTTATCGAACTAAAATAGTAAGAAATGAAGAAACTGGTACGTAAGGAACACCTGAGTATCAAACTTGTAGTCTCCACGATGCCTTGCCTGTAGCAGGCACTCAATCTGTTCCAACTGAGACCCACAGGTAGGAGCCCAGATGGTAATGTAACGCTTTTGTTCAAATTCTGGCTCTGCCACTTAGTAGCTGTGCGATTTGGGCAAGGTGGTCTGGCCACCTGTACCTCAGTTTCTTAGCCTGCAGAATGAGGATAGTGTATCTTGTTATAGGATTATCATATGGCTTACACGAGGTGATGCCTGTAATGCGGATCGCACAGTGCCACAATTAATGCTCAAAATTATTAGCTCTTATCAAACAACAGTCATACTGAGGATCAAAGATCAGGTCAGCTTTGTCCTACCACATAGCTTCCAGTGATAATAATTCCGTTGGAATGATAGAGGGAAAGAGAAAGAGATTTTGCAGCCAGGCGGCAGCTTGCCTACTTTGAACTAGTTGGTGTGTTTGAGGCTCTGACTACTTAAGCTTGGTTATCAAATAGTTTGCGGTCGGCTTCTGTCTTTCCTAGATCGAGTGCAGGGAGCAGGGGGCCAAAACATGAGGGACCGGGCCACCATCCGGCGCCTGAACATGTACAGGCAAAAGGAGCGCAGGTGAGCATTACACATTGTCCTCCTCCCCTTTCCTTCATGCCCCTTGTAGCTGAGACCTCGTAACCTTTGACATTCCCACTGCCACTTTCCCCAACTAGGAGTAGTATGTTTTCAAATATCATCTTATATGGGTGGTGTTATGATAAATGGCGGAGTTTTGGTTCAAGACGTGGGCAGCGGGTGGTGAAACGGTGATTGTGTCACAAGACTGTATGACCAGTGGAGGTTTTATTCCTCACAGCTTCAGCCTCCATGGATAGCACATTAAATCTCAAGTTAAATATCCTTCAGATAGAAATCTGGTTTTCTTTAACAAATTATATAGGACTGTGGTCATGAAAGCAGCCAGAAAACTTGTTTTTTAATGCGGAACTTTAGATGACAACATTGTGGCACTTGGAAACTCATCACGACTGTGAGTTCTGCTGAGGCAGCCTCTACCATGGGGACTTGCTGAGCGTGGCATTTTGCTAGCTGGTCTTAATTTGTTTGGTAATTAGATTCTTCATCCGTTCAGAAAGATGTGTCTAAAACACAAACGTCAATGAACTTAATTTGCCTTAGTCACCTACTCTGTTGTTTGCTTAAGAATTTTGAGTTCCAGCATAAATCACCCTCTACTTAAAATTCATTTAAACCAGTCTTCAAATAATTACCAAAAAAAACTCAAGTATGTGGGTTTTTTTTTTAAAGCAAATAAACAGTAAACAGATTTTTAAACATCAGCATTATTTGTTATTCATCCAGCAGAAATCATTACGTGCTCTGTTGCAAGAGGTTAAATGACTTTTAGACAATCTGTTTCAAATGTAGACGTACTTTTGTTTACTGAAGTCTGTATTTCATGATCATTTAAAACCAAAAAAAGAAAAAAGTTCCTTTTGATGGAAAGGGTATTCTGGAAACCAAGCTTTGCTCTTGCCTCTCTTCTGTCATCAACCAGAATCTGTTATTTCCTTAATTTAGGAACAGTCGTGGTAAAGTGATTAAGCCTCTGCAGTATCAGTCCACGGTGGCTTCTGGCACGGTGGCGAGAGTGGAGCCAAATATTAAGTGGTTTGGTGAGTATCATCCTCTGTCACTTTGGTATGCTGTGTGGAAAAGGGGAGGCTTAAAAGGTATATAAAAGGCAGAAGTTTTTGGGTAAATAGAACTGTCAAGGATTATATGAGAAAGGGCTCAGAAGTACCTGTAGTGGGAAAAGTGCTAAGAAAAGTAGTAGTGGTGGTGAATTCCATAGATAAGTTGTTTTTGTAAAGAGCTCATTATTTTTAGTTGTACGTAAACCCTTTTAAACAGATAAAGCTATCCTTATTGACCAGCATTCACAGACCTGAGAACTCTCTCTTAATTTCTGGTGGCCTGGAGAGATGGCTATTTGAAAGGTGCCTTGTAGATGTGTTTCTGCCTTTAACTCGAAGTGTAAGTGCATTTACTGGCAGTTGCTTTGAAATCTTTCTTTCTTTCTTTAAGATTTATTTATTCACGAAAGACAGAGAGAGAGAGAGAGAGAGAGAGAGAGAGGCAGAGACATAGCAGAGGGAGAAGCAGGCTCCATGCAGGGAGCCTGATGTGGAACTGGATCCCAGAAATCCAGGATCACGCACCGCTGAGCCACCCAGGCGTCCCTGAAATGTTTCTTAATGGGCATTTGCGCTCAGTTGCAGCAGTAGGATCCCTCATGGGTCGTTCCCGGGAGTGAATCAATGGGATCAGGGCTTCTTTCTTGGAAACTCCCATCTTCGTTTCAGTCTCAGGGCTTTCTCTCAGCTTTCCCCTTAGTCCCTGCTAGGTGCATGGGCCGATCAGATGGTCACACCCCACTGTTTGCCTGGTACTTGACCTCTGTGCTTGGCGGCAGATGGCAGCTCCGTTCACTGTCTTATATTTTTGACAGGATACCCTCTAGGAAGCTGCAACTTGGGAAAGTGTCAAAGAAAACTTTTTAGAGGGGTGTTTAGCTTGGTGGCTGTATACTGTGACTCTAGGTCCAGACCATCTGGGTGTGAATCCTAGTCCTTCCATTTCTGTGGCCGTGGGCAAGGTATCACGACTCTCTGTTCGTTCATTTCCTGTCTCTAAAATGAGTATAAAAACAGTCTGTATCTTGTAGGACTGCTCTGAGGATTACGTGGGTGACCACATGTGCGGTGCCTAGAGTCCTGGGCAGCAGTTGGTGAGCACAGTGTAAACGCTGTCGGTGTCCTCGGCACCGGCTTCATAACCCTAACCATCTTGGGATCTGTGTTTCTGCTGCAACACGCTGTCCCAATTTGAATGTGTGTTTCAGGCTCCCTCACCTACAAGGTGTTCTCCAGGTAGTGTTATATAGTTTTATTTTGCTCCCTTGCGTGGATTTACTGGCTCATTTCATAGTCCTTTCAAACCCTCATAAACGTAAAATGCAGTAACTGTGACCCGGTTCTGTGCTTCAGGATTCCTTATGTATATCGATAGGTCTGCTGTGATTGGCTCCAAATTTCTTTGCCAGATGGAGCAGGAAGTGTAGGACATTTGTCAAATCTCAGTTCTATTCACTGATGTTGATTTTTCAGTTTCATCCAGTCAGGAAATTGGGCTTGGAAAACTCTTGAAACCTTTTGTGTGTCTGGGTTGGTGGATTAGTTCACAGTGTATGAGTGCAGGAGAGGCAGTTTTTTTGTTTTTGTCCCCCCCCCTTTAAGTTTGAAAATGGCTCCATGGGATGGATGTATCGGGTGTTTGGGTAAGCCAGAGTAATTCAAAATCTTGCTTTTCCCTGTGTCGATGGGAAGAAGGATGTAGAAGCAAAAAGGAGTTATTTATTAAATGGCAGCATTCTTCTGTAAACCAGGAAACACACGCGTGATTAAACAGTCATCATTACAAAAATTTCAAGAGGAAATGGGCGCAGTTATGAAGGATCCATACAAAGTTGTCATGAAGCAAAGCAAGTTACCCATGTCTCTTCTCCACGATCGGATCCAGCCTCACGTAAGTTGGAGGATGACCCTGGCAATGGAATTTCTTAGGCACAGTTCACACCGACCCCTCTCCACCATATTCGTTTCTTGTTTTTCTGTAGAGAAGAGTGGCTTTAATGCAGTACCAGTGAGGTTTTCCTTTGTCAGGGCTCTCACCTTAGTAGGAACCACATTGTGTCAGGAAGGCACAGTATATAGTGGATCAGAGCACAGGCTTGGGAATCAGGCCTGACTTCGTCTTTGCTGTGTCCTGGTTAGGTTTCTCCGTGAGCTTTCACTTCCATGGCTGCCAAGTCAAAAAAACTTGCCTCCTTGGGTGATTGGATGCAGATGAAGCATTTGGCACATAACACCTAAGGCGCCGCCTAATTAAGAGCTCAGTGGATCATAGCTATACTGATACCAGTTGTACGTTTTTTTGGTAGGCAAACTAGCTTAAGTGGTAACTGCATCAAACTTTGGGGGAAACGTAGAGTCAGGATTGGGTTAGCAGAAGGAAGCCGTGGGTGCTGTGTACTTTCAGCTTCTGTGAGACCCTTGAAATTCCTTCCAGGGAACGAAAGTGTGCTGGTCACATTGGCTCTAAATTACTGGACTTGAAGGGCAGCAAGGACTGAATCCAGCTTGAAGTGGAATGAGTTTCACACAGAACCAAAGAAATGGCGTAATGTTTGCACGTTTTTCCTTGCATTGAATAATAATTCCCAGAAACGTAGCCAGTACATAAGCCTCAGTTCCAATGTAAGGAGGGGAAGGAAGCATTGACATGCATACATGGATTAAACAGTTCAAAGAAAATTGTTTACTCGCAGAACAAAATAAAAACCAAGGCCTGGTTATTGCCTCAGGTTTTGTCAATTATGCTTTGTTTTATGATGGACTAGAAGAATGGCGCCTATTAGTGGAATGACTGTTTTCTTTCAGGGAAACACATGAGCGTAATTCATGAGCCACAGACAAGTTGCTCATTTCCCTTGTTCTCTTTGTCTGTTCTCCCTAAAGCCATCTTTTAACAAACTGTTGAATCCTGTTTATGAGAACAGAGAGGTTTCATTATGGATTTATTGCTTTGTTGCCCATTCCAGTTGTTCAGTGCTTCTAAAATTCAGGCTTACACGGCTGACCTGTAGAGCCAAGGGTCTGTAGCTCCAGCAGTCAGCTAGTATTGCAGGCGGGTGCTCAAGAGTAAGGGATGAGTTTTCTCCCTTGGCCTTGAAAAACCCCGATTTTATTTTATCTACTGCTGGTTGTAAAACTTAATTCTGAGATGGCTGCACTGTGGGGAGTCAGATCAGATATGCTTTAACTCTTAGCGACATGCACATTATAATGGCTGTAATTCTGTAGCAATACAGCAAAAATACTGTAACTTGTTTGATCTGTGTACTTTATTGCATACTGCCTATAACTGCCTGGTACTTGTTAATGTATAGGTTTTCACGCACACATCCCGGTGTACTGTACTTTATAGGTTATTCATGAGATTTCCAAGGATTAACTTTGATGACAATTTTCCCAGTGACATTAGCACCAAGTTCCCGTGTAAAACTTGACCCTTCTGTTTGGGGATGTTGCCTTGTTGGAGGGTAGCAGGTAAAACTGAACTAAGAGATGAGTTAGAGGATCTGAAAAGGTGACCATAGCTTGAGGATCTTTGGGAATTGGAGGGGGGCTATCAAGGTCAGAAGCCACGAGGGTTGCTCTAGCATCCATGTTTAATGGCTGGTGCCTATAGAGGAGCTTTGTACTGAGGGGCAGAGGACAATTTTTTTTTTTTTTGAGGCTATTTTCTGCCGGCTGTTCACAGTCTGTTACGTGATAGATTCTTTTTTTTTTTTTTTTACGTGATAGATTCTAACTCAAACTTTGACTTTTATCCTGCTTCAAAAATTCCTATGCCCGTAACTCCTTTACAGGCACAGCAAGTTCTAGTTAGTATCAGGTTCCTTTTATCACATCTAAAGTATTATTTTGGACTTTTGCTAGATGTTTTTCATCTGAAGACTTTCCATGTGCATTTAATAAAAACGTTACCTAAATTAGGGAAAATGTTATCTGAAACTAAAATGCATCTTACAAAACAAGCAATTCCTTTTAGCCATGAAAGAAATTAACTTCCAAGAAAAAGTTGGCATTTACAGTTGGTTTTAAAAAAACACACAAATTTGAGTATGATTGTCCTTGACAAAATCTGTGAGTTTGGAGAATTTTATGCACTTGTTTGAAAGCTCAAAAAAAAAGGTCAGGAAAGATAAGTTAACGTTCATCATTGTAGCCTTAATTACATTTGACTGAAGTTTATGATAAATGAAATAAAGCAGAGTTTTTGGCAAGTCTCACACAACTATTCATACTTGCTGTGACTATTTGTATTACTTTTATATTTCTCCAAGGAGGCCTACAGAACTTCACAATTAGAGAACAGGGGCTTTTGCCCTTTTAGGTATGTGGATGCAGTAGCTTTTGGTATGGGTTGAGCCTTGGAAAAATAAAAGAAGAAAACCTTTCCCGGGTCGGTTAACTTTTGCTCTTGCTTGGTACCTTCCTTAGCTTCATGCAGGATTCTCTTTTCTCTTTAGAACTCAAAGGTGCACATTCTTGATACTGAAAGCTTTGAAAATACATTCGGCCCAAAGTCACAGAGGAAGCGACCAAACTTACTTGCGAGTGATATGCAGTCTCTTCTAGAAAATGCAGAAATGTCCACTGAGAGCTATGATGAGGGCAAGGATCGTGACCTGGTCACTGAAGACACTGGTGTGAGGTACAGTTTGAATGTTCTTACTGCTCTCATTTGCTCTTCTGCAACAAAACATTGTCTTTACCTTTATTTTACCTACATGGAGCTCAGTGCTTTAACTCCTTTTTTTTTTAAGATTTTATTTATTTGAGAGAGAACACAAGCAGGGGAAGTGGCGGAGGGAGAGGGAGAAGCAGATTCCCCCCTGAACCGGGAGCCTGATATAGGGCTCGATCCCAGGACCCTGGGGTCATGACCTGAGCTGAAGGTGGTTGCTCAACCGACTGAGCCACTGGGGCGCCCCAGTGCTTTAACTCGTAGATGGGGAGTGCTCTTCTTCCCTTTGACTAGAAAAAGTCATGAAGCTGGAGCCGGACTGAAAATAAGTTGAGGTGGCTTGTTTTCTCTAGGTCTCTTTTCATCCCCAAAATAAAAATAAATAAATATTCTTTTCCTTTGTTGTAATAGCAGTAGAGTCTAGGATAGACAATTTAGAATATGTAGTTAAATTAGAACTGCAACACAAAGAAACTAAGAATCCTAATCCCACCGACCATGTCATTAAATTGTTAAAATTGTCAATGTCAGGGCTTCTTTAAACAGAGACTCTGGACCACTGGGGGTTCACAGATGGCCTTTGAGTTTCCTGGGACCCTCTGAAGATAATGTGGAAAGTGTATGTATGTGCATAAAGGTGGTGGTGGTTGTTGGTCTTATATTTGTTTTTGGGAGGGGAAAAGAATTGATAGCTTTGTCATATTCTCACAAGAGTTTGTACACAAAAGGTGGTCAAGAATCAGTCACTGTTGTATATATGAATCTAGATCTTTTTTTATGCTCTGTGTTTATTTATAAATATAATACCTATGACTATATTTTAACTTGCCTTTTAATATATTTTTCTAAATGAATATGAATAGATTTCCATGTCAGTACTTAATTGACAGTCCCACTGTGGAACATTTATGCTGTTTGTAGTTTTGTCCTGTAGTAAATAAGGCTTGGGTAAAACATCAATGTGACCGAATCTTCTTAACTATTCCCCACGGATGCTTTCTTATGGGGGAGATTACTGCGTCAGAGCACGCGTGTTTGTAGGCAGCTGCCGAGTGCCCTCGGAGGGAGCTGCCCAGTGTTGCCCCTCCCCCTTCGTGAGTGTGCCAGGTGCCTTAGCATTGAGGTGCTATTGCTGGCCTGCAGCAAGCAGGGCCGCCCCGGTGCTGTCCATGGCCCGTTTCCAGCTGTGCGCCTCCTCGAGATAACATCAGGCCATTTGAGGCCCAGCAAGAGAGGTGGCAAGTTCATTTCTTCCTAGAAGTATTTGGATTTTGTGTGCTTCTGCTGTTGTGAATTTTTTCCTCCTCCAAAAGGTGCAGTAGATAATGGAGGAGAAGACAAGATATTTTTATTTCTGAGACACTAGGTAAATGTCAGTGAGGCTAGCAGATAAACAGATTCTCAACCTTATCAGAAATCTGTTGCTTCCTTTGGGAGTATAGGTTATGACTCAGGTCCTGCTGATTCATTTTCATGATCTTCTGTGACATGTTGGATACCTATAGTCACACTTTTTTTTTTTTTTTTAAGGTTTATTTGAGAGAGAGTGCGCACGTGTGGAGTAGGGGGCAGAGGGAGAGAGAAACTCAAGCAGGTTCCTATCCTGGACTTGGGGACTTGATCTCATAACCCTGAAATCATGATCTGAACTGAAACCAAGAGTTGGATGCTTAGTCGACTGTGCCACCCAGGGGCCCCTACCTATAGTCACTTTTAAAAATATTTTGGACGCCTGGGTGACTCCATCAGTTAAGCATGTACCTTCAGCTCAGGTCATGACCCCATGGTCCTGGGATTAAGTCTTCATTGGGCTCCCTGCTCAGTGGGAATCCCGCTTCTCCCTCTTTCTCTGCCCCTCCCCACTGCTTGTGGTCTCCCTCTCTCAAATAAATAAATAAAATCTTCTTTAAAAAATAAAAATATTTTTTTATTTTTGGAGATGCCTGACTGGCTTGGTCGGTAGAGTATGTGACCCTTGATTTGGGGGATTATAAGTTTGAGCCCCACATTGGGTATAGAGATTGATTAAAAACAAAACCTTGGGATCCCTGATTTTGTTTGTGGCTCAGTGGTTTAACGCCTGCCTTTGGCCCAGGGTGTGATCCTGGAGACCCGGGATGGAGTCCCATGTCAGACTCTCTGGGTGGAACCTGCTTCTCCCTCTGCCTGTGTCTCTGCCTCTCTTTCTCTGTGTCTCTCATGAATAAATATATAAAATCTTTAAAAAACAAAACAAAATCTTAAAATAGGACTTTGAAAAATAAAATACTGTTATCTTTGAAATTTTCAAGTTTTTTTCATATTTTTAATGTATGATCTATGGCTTAAGTATTTTTAATTTAACATTTTATCAATTTATTCATGATTACTCTTTAATCGCCATCACCAATTTCACCCATCCCCCACCTACCTCCCCTCTGATAACCATTAATTTGTTCTTTAAAGGTAAGAGTCTGTTTCTAAGGTTTATTTCTCTTTTTTCTTTGCTTGTTTGGTTTCGTAAATTCCATATGTGAGTGAAATTCTATGGCATTTGTCTTTCTCTGACTGACTTCACGGAGCATTATACTCTCTAGCTCCATTCACGTTGTTGCATATGGCAAGATTTCACTCTTTTTGCTGGCTGAGTAATGTCCCATTGTGTCTACATACCACAACTTTTTCATTCATCAATTGATGGCCACTTGGGCTGCCTTCATAATTTGGGTATTGTACATAATCCTGCTACAAACATAGGATTGCATATATATCTTTTCAAAATTAGTGTTCTTGTATTCCTTGAGATACCCAGGAGTGCAATTACTGGATCATGTATTAGTTCTACTTTTAACTTTCTGAGGAAGCTCCATTCTGGTTTCCACAGTGGCTGCTCTGGTTTGCATTCCCACCAGCAGCCCACGAGTGTTCTCCTTTCTCCACGTCGTTGCGAACACCTGTTGTTTCTGGAGTTTTTTCTTTTAATCCAATTTTTTTACTGTGGTATTTATCCTTTCAGTCATTTTTAAGCCTGCAATTCAGTGATACTAAGTACATCCACGTGGTTATGCAGCCATCACCGTTCCATGTCCATTTCCAGAACTCTTTCATGTCATCTCACACTGAAAGTCTTTAGTGGATAGTAACTTCCCCCTGCTTGGTGGCCACCATTCTATGTTGTCTCTGAGGAGTATGACTCCTCTTATGAGAGGTAGTTGATATTAAGTGCAGTCCTAAGTCTCTTTCCTTTCGTGTGTGGCTTATTTCATGACCAGAATGTCGCTGGGGTCATCCATGTTGTGGCCTGCATCAGTACTTTATTCTTTTTCATTGATGAATAATATTCCCTTGTGTATACAGCACAATTTTCATCCATCCATCCATTCATTGATGGACATTTGGATATAGTCACTTTTTAATTTTTTTTTTTTTTTTTTTTTATTTATGATAGTCACACACACACAGAGAGACATAGGCAGAGGGAGAAGCAGGCTCCATGCACCATGAGCCCGACGTGGGACTCGATCCGGGGTCTCCAGGATCGCGCCCTGGGCCAAAGGCAAGCGCTAAACCGCTGCGCCACCCAGGGATCCCTATAGTCACTTTTTAAATGATGAAATGTGCTTTTGTCCTGTCTCCAAGTAGCTTTGATGCTCTTTTCCTGTGATATATGGTCAACTTCTCCTTAAACATCCTCTTTATAGGGTTCAGTTGCTCACTTTGTTTTCTTATTTAGAAATGAAGCTCAAGAAGAGATATATAAAAAGGGACAGTCCAAAAGAATATGGGGAGAACTCTATAAGGTAAGACTTTCAGTTCTTTCTTGTTGAGTGCTGTTTTTTTTTTTTTTAATCTTTTATTTATTCATGAGAGACAGGGAGAGACATAGGCAGAGGGAGAAGCAGGCTCCTCACAGGGAGCCCAATGTGGGACTTGATCCCAGGACCCTGGGATCACGACCTGAGTCACTGAGCCACCCAGGCGTCCCTTGTTGAGTGCTTCTTTTGGCTTTCATGATTTATTTATTTATTTATTTTTATTTTTATTTTTATTTTTATTTTTATTTTTTGGCTTTCACGATCTTATATGAGAAAACTGATCTTGATATATGGAAGCTCTGTCAAGTAAGCACACATTCCACTGCCCATTGCATCCTCACTGCCCCTCTTCACCAAAACCAGGATAGATGTGGCTAGGCATGTAACTATTTTGGATAACTTTTTTTTTAAATAACACTGACAGCTATGTTACATAGACCTTAGATTTATCATACGTCGTTAGAGCTGCTCCTCTCCTTATGGATGAGAACCTGCATCTAGAAAGGTTGAATACCTCAGCCAGCTCACCCAGCTGGTTCATGGAGGAGCCTTCATGTGTCCTGAGTCCTGGCCCAGTCCTCTTCAACTGGCTGAGTTTTATGTCCATGTACTAGAGAGAATTTTCGGTGACAGAGGTTTTCAAGGACAGTCCCATAATCCAGCAGTAACATAACAGGAAGGTAGTACCCTGAAGGCAAACTAAATTGCGTAGCTTTTGATAAAATACATAAAACCTGTGACAATAGAAACTTTTAGAAGTCTAAGAAGTAAATGAGTTCATTGAATAATGAACAGTAGTCACGAAGTACGGTGGGTTTCACCTAACAAAGTTTTCCGATTTGAAATTCAGCAAGTTTCTTCTACTCACAGGACAGGAAAAGTTTTGAATTCCAATGACTGGGCATTGAGATTGGCCACAACCTACTTGTGTTTTGAAGTTCTCATTATTATTTTATTTCCCCCAGGTTCCTTTAAATGTCCTTGGCCTCCCACTTCTCATTTATACTAAAGCAAATCATTTTCACTTCTTTGAATCGCAGGTGATAGACTCCTCAGATGTGGTAGTTCAAGTTCTTGATGCTAGAGATCCGATGGGTACCCGTTCCCCTCACATTGAGACTTACTTGAAGAAGGAGAAACCTTGGAAGCACCTTATTTTTGTTCTTAACAAATGTGACCTTGTTCCAACTTGGGCAACAGTAAGTACAGCTGCTTACCCAGAACAGACAGCCAGGCTGCTCAGCTCATTGGAGGCCAAGTTACCTGTAAATAAGTCCATTTCATGGTTTTTAGAATCTGAGACCTTAAAGCGCTGGACTCCTTGACGTGGTAGTCCTGGAAGCATTCTCGCTGAAAACAGAACTAAAATGTGCTTCACCCACAGGGGGCAGTCACCTTCTATTCTCTGATGGCTGACGAAGGGACAGCTGCAGTACCCCACGGGATAAAGGGTGGTGTCCCTTCCCCTGGGGGTAGAAGCTGCCACAGCCATCTGTTACATTAATTGCATTTAGTTGCCACGAAGGCATTTTTGTAATTGTTCCATGTTTGTCAGACAAAAGATAAAGCGTTAGCTGTCATTCTTTAAAAAAAAATGTTTTAAGAATGACAGCTAACATTTTCCTTAGACAGCTGTATATTTGAGATACAGTCTGTAACTCAAGCTCTGAGTCTTTCTGGATTATGAATAAACAAGTATCTTCTCTTTCCCTTTTAGAAACGTTGGGTGGCTGTCCTCTCCCAGGATTATCCAACACTTGCCTTCCACGCAAGTCTTACCAACCCTTTTGGCAAAGGAGCATTTATTCAGCTTCTTCGGCAGTTCGGCAAGGTACTGGGACCTTACATGTCTCCCCTGGAGGGTGTAGGTCTGGGCCTGTGGAAGAATTTCTCTGGCCAGTGTGCGTCAGAAGGTTACCCACACTTCCCCCATCTTGGTAATGAGAAGGGTGTTTTCAAGAGAAGACGTACAGTCCTAGAGCCTCAGGGTCATAAGGGATTTCAGAAAGTACCTTCCAGCTCAGCCATTGCCCCCATGGCCCCCGTCTTTGATGAGCATTACTTCCTTTCTGCTGTTCCCCTGGCACCTGAGGGTCCATCCTGTGCTTGAGGATGGGGCCTCCCCATGCTCTGTATTCCCCATCCTGGCTTTGTAAAGAGGCCTGCCCTGCTGCCTCTGCTCTCAGGCCTATGCAGTTTCTACCCTGTCCCTGCCGATCCCTGATCCAATGTCACTTTCTTGGGGAGGCCCTGCCACCAGGTCGCCCTAGCAGACGTTCACAGAGCTTCACGTTCTGTACCTGCAGCTTGGTGTTTGTGTGTCTCATTCATCCTTCCTGGCTTCTCACAAGGATGCACATCCTCTGTCCCACCGTCCCCACTTCCCGGAAGCAGACGCTTTCAACTTGTGGCCGTTAGTTACCTCCATCATTTTCTTCCATATTTTTAATACCTGCATACGATTCTATTTCTGATCTCTCCACCCTCCCCACCTCCACCCTGCTACCTGCCATATTAGACATTAGCGAAGTCTCTGCTGTGGAAAATAAGGACTGAGTTTCTTAACAGCCATCCTTTCCCGGTGCATGCTCCCCCCGCTGTGTTCTCCCTGTGTCATACATCATCTGGCTAGATTATTATTTCCTTCAGTGTTTACGTTATTATGACTGTAAAATATCAGTCACAGCTGATCCACATAGTGCTATGATTATAATTCCTTTCTAATAGAACCTTCTGTCTTCTCTGGTGTTAATTAGCTCCTTGTCGTTTGTCACTAACGTGTCACCAGATCCTCTGGCAGGGTAGGAGCTTTGAGAATGATGGGCCACCTCCCTTCTAGTCAGGACTGTCTGCTCAGAGGCCGGCTGCAGAGTCTCCTTCCTGGGATCTCCTTCACTGTCATCCTGAGCATTTGCCATGGCTCTTTCCTGGGCCTGAGCCCTTGTTCACTGGGATCAAGGGATCAGGACAGGATCTTCTTTCTTGGTTTTTCTTCTTTTCTGGTTTACTCCTTCCCTTTAATGGAAGATATTTTCCAAAAACTCCCTGAGAAGCAGTGCTTAGGAGGAGACCTTGTGTTTTGGAAATACCTTTATTCTGTCCTCACACTGTTTCTCCCCAGAACGCTGAGGGCACCACTGCATTGTCTTCTGGTAGCTTCTATTAGGCCATTGAGAAATCTGAGGCCATGCTGACTCTTAATTCTTTGTGGATGGGATCTCTTAAAAAAAAAAAATTCCCATTTAAAAAATTGACTCACTTTAAGGTGAGTCTTCCACTGTTTATTGAGTTTGACACTGGATGAGACTTTGTCTGATGTTCTGTATTATTTCTTGGAGATGCCCCCACCTTCCACCCAATCATCTCGTTCAGGACATGGGTTTTATCTCCTGGTTTAATTCTTGAATTTTCTTTTCTTTATTTTAGTGCCTTTGTGATGTTTTGCTCTATTTTGTGGAAAGTTTCTCTGACTCAGTCATCTAGCCGTTCTTTAGCAACATGTATTTTACTTCTCACTTGAGAGTTGTCCTGCCCTATTCTTGTTTCACAGATAAATTGTCATCCGTTTCTGAGAATAAGGATAGTGGTTTTTGAAATTGTTTTCTCTCCTTACGTTGACTGTTTCCTGCCAGGTTCTTTGTGTTTTTCTGTGTTGAAATGTCTTGGTTCTTCATTCATATTTAAGGGGGAGCCAGTAAAAAAAAAGCCAATGGAAGTTTTAAGTGGGGGATGGGCGTTTTTGAGCAATAGATTTCACTGTAGGTAACGAGGTAGAAACCCAATATTGTGTTGGAGGGCACCCTAGGTATCAGTGTCTATAGATCTTTGCTCTTGAATCTGAGTTTCCCCCACAAAGAAGTCTCCCGGTCTCCAGCTCAGAGGTGTATAAGCTTGACTGCCAGGGTTCTGGGAACTCAGTGGGAGTAGGGGCCTATAGCTTCCCATTTAGGTCTGAAAATGAAAGATTATTTTTGGAGATGCAGGATTTCCAAAAAATCAGCATCTGGTAAGGCCCTGGGGCAGAGAAGTTGGGTGCCCTTGGGGGAGGGAGGGGTAGCACGGTGTCACTGCTCTGCAGACTTCTCACTAGTCTGGATTTCAGACTCCCTTAGCGGTAGCTGTCCCACCAGTTCCCAAGGGCTTTTGTGATTCTTTGGCAGTATTTTTTTTTTTTAATTTTTTTTTTTTTTTTTTTTAATTTACTTATGATAGTCACAGAGAGAGAGATAGAGGCAGAGACACAGGCAGAGGGAGAAGCAGGCTCCATGCACCGGGAGCCCGACGTGGGACTCGATCCCGGGTCTCCAGGATAGCACCCTAGGCCAAAGGCAGGCGCCAAACCGCTGCGCCACCCAGGGATCCCCTCTTTGGCAGTATTTTTGCTGGTTTTTTGTTTTTCTACCTTGGCTTTCATCTTTGTAGTGGGCCAAATTAGATACTACCTCTTAGCTGCTAGTATTTTGTTAACATCGTATGTTTTTATGGGCTCATTTCCAGCTCATTCCTTGGTTTTATATCCCTGGTTCTCTGGGTTCCTATGTGTTCATTCCCATTGCTGTCATCATAGTGGAGTTTGTGGCGGGAGTGAGGCCAGTGTGAGCCCTTGGTCCACCATCTTTCATCAGAAATCTCAGCTAGTTGTAGAGTGTTGCTGAACTCTGTCTCCTTGACTCACCCACTGGTCTAACTTCTGAGGTTACTCCTTTTTCTTCTGTCGTTTGTTTTTTGGCAATGAAAACACAAAACGCATTGTGCAGAGAAAAGGAGGGATGGGTCTTGGGATTGCCAGTTGGTGTATCTGTGGATGGTGTTCTAAACTGATGACTAACAAGTTCTTTCTTCCTTGGCTACTCGACCTACATACTTTTTAACCTTAAAACATTCAAGAACAATAGCACATGGACAACTGAGGAAATGAGTCACCTCTGATTTATTAATAAGTGTGTGTGTGCAGCCCACTAAGACGATGTAGGTGGTGTGTGTCTAGGCTTTAGATCAGATCAAGTTCTAGTGACACTTTTGCCCCGTGTTCTTTATTTTACTAGCAAAGTAACACAACCTCTTTTTCCCAAGAGATACTCGTGACTGTGTGTATGTGGTGTATATTCTTTCCTTGAACAGTTGCACACTGACAAGAAGCAGATCAGCGTCGGCTTCATTGGCTATCCAAATGTCGGCAAGAGCTCTGTGATAAACACATTGCGCTCCAAGAAAGTTTGCAATGTGGCCCCCATTGCAGGTGAAACAAAGGTACGTCTGGCTCGAGGGGTCCTTATGTACGTTGCCATATTTTATTTCCACGGAGGGTGGAACACGGAGGTTTCTGGTCTGCTTCTCGTGAATGAAGTCCAGCATGGAGAGTTTGATCTCCATGTGATAGTTTGGAACGTACCAGAGTTGTCTCTGCCCATTTTGGTAAGATTGAGTGTACTTTGTATGGCACTGTGTGCCTTTGGCATGATCTGGGAGGTGCCGTTCATATTTAAGTCTGTTTTAAATTGTCTCTCCAGCCTTATTCTTTGATAAACAAAACTAACCCAAGAATATTTGGTACCTGGGTTATCAAAGAAAATTCAGTGTTACGGTAGATTCTGGCAGTTGAGGACAGACCCTGAAACCCAGAGTATTTGGGGGGCACTGTGGTTCTACTGAAAGGAAGGGGAGCCAGTCGGTATTAAGCTTCCAAGAGTGCTTTGAAAAATCGGGGACCAGTTGATTTGATATTATCTGTCTCATTTTTAAACTCTTTGCTGATGGGAACTGTAGTTTTAGACTCAGTGGAAGTGCCTCGTGCGTGGCCCAAGTAGAGGAGAGACTTCTAGCTTCGTGACTTGGCAGGTTGCTTGGCTTTGAGCCCTGACCCCTTCCCTTCCTAGCTTCGTGAGCATCAGCGGTTTGTGAAATTAGACTCCTAGTGTTTGACCCAGGGGAGTCTCTGGCTTTTTTTTGGACTTCAGGTCTGGCAGTACATCACGTTGATGCGTCGGATATTCCTTATCGACTGTCCAGGTGTGGTTTATCCCTCTGAAGACTCAGAGACGGACATCGTGCTAAAAGGAGTGGTGAGTATTTTGGTTCTGAGAGGCTCTTTGTTTGCCTTTGAGGGGAGCATTCTGTGGAGAACACTGGATATTTTTCTGTTTCACTCATTCAGAAGACAGTTTGGAGTCTGCCCGTCTGACCAGACTTTAGGAACACGGTGCTCAGCAGGGCGGCCTCTCCCTTCCTCTGAAGCCTGCTTGGGGAGTCAGTGGAGCTGTGGGCATATCTGGTCAATGTCATCCCACAAGAGTTTGTAGTTTACACACAGGATCCAGGGGAAAGCAGGGCCTGTTTATGTTTAGTGATCATTCATCTTCGAGGGTTTATGGGCTGAGTCATTTTGGAACTCAGGCATTTCCTCACTTGTTTCTGAATACGACCAAAACCTTTAAACGGCTCCACTTAACCTTAGCCAGGGCCACTGGCCATACATCCTGTGCACATTCCTCCCCTCTTTCCTTAAACTATCGAATTCTCTTTGTGTCCTGGGATTGGCAGGCTTTTCACCGTTTCTGCAAGTGTGTAGCATGAGACGGTCCAACTTGAGACTGCTTGTGGAACCACAGTTAGTTTGTGGTGAGCAGGGATCAGCACCGAGTCCTGGGCTCCATGGTGGTGGCCAGTGTGCAGGGACCTTCCAGCCGACCGCGGCCGGCCACCTTGGAGACCCTCCCTGCCAGGCCCCACTTGCACCGCGGTGTTGAGGTCTGTTTTCAGATACTGTTACAAATGTGAACTTCACTGCTTCCATATAAAGTCTGTAAGCCCGAAATTTCCTGCTAACATCTAGGTTCAAGTTGAAAAAATAAAGACTCCTGAAGATCACATTGGTGCTGTACTTGAACGAGCAAAGCCGGAATATATCAGCAAGACATACAAGATTGATTCTTGGGAGAATGCTGAGGACTTCCTTGAGAAGCTGGCGTTCCGGACTGGGAAGTTACTGAAGGTGAGCAAGGTTTTCTGAGAATGTAGACCAGCACACATGGCAGATGGGTATATGTGGCACGGACCTTTTGTGTTTGGGGTATTTTTTAAACTTTTTTTTTTTTTTTTTTTTAAAGATTTTTGCTTATTTAGTTGAGAGAGAGTGAGCGCACAAGCAGAGCGAGAGGGAGAAGCAGGCTCCCTGCCAAGCTTGGAGCCTAATATGGGGCTTGATCCTAGGACCCCGGGATCATGACCTGAGCTGAAGGGGGACAGTAACTGACTGAACCTCCTAGGTGCCCGTTTGTTTGTTTTAAAGGTTTTATTTTTAAGTAGTCTATACCCAACATGGGGCTTGAACTCACAACTCTGAGATCAAGGGGCATGCACTCCACTGACTGAGCCAGCCAGGCGCCCCCTGGACCTTTTTGTTTTTGAATGTGTTGTGTGAGCGGTATGAGACTTGGCAAGCAGATGGTGATGAACAACCGGGGGCAGCTGCAGTGCCTCCACACTGGGAGGTGGTTTTGTTCTCGGAGTTTAACGGGGAGTCTTTCTGTGCATTTCAGGGTGGAGAGCCAGACTTTCAGACTGTGGGTAAGATGGTTCTCAATGACTGGCAGAGGGGCCGGATTCCTTTCTTCGTCAAGCCGCCCAATGCGGAGTCCCCTGCAGCCTCCCAGGTGAGAGAACAGGGTGGGCCCGCCTTCTGGAAGGTGTGGGTACTGACCTAGGCATGGCACCTTTGATTGCCTTCCTTTATGGAGCACCTTTCTCCTTTGGGGTTATCCTGCTCCACAATCTCCCATCCCATAGAGCCCTTGCTGTGACCTTGTTGGGGGATGGTATTTGGAGACCAGAGAGTAGATCTGTGGTAGGAGACCCGAGTCTAAATACTAGTCTTTAGGGCCTTGAACAAAGAGGGCTTTAACTGTCAGTGCTCTTTCAATCCTGTGTCTTTCCTTATGCATGAGGAACAGAGGCATTTCCAGGATTGACTTAACGTTCGTCAGGCCCAACCATATGCCAGGCATAGGCCTAGGAATCAATAACATAGCCCTCGCCCTTAAGAAGTTTGTAATCAGGTGGAAAAGAGAGAGGTCAGGTGTATAGTCAGGGAAAGAAACCTTAGATTGGGGCGTCTGGGCTGGATTGAGGAGCTTCCCTTCTGTCAAATTTCCCTCCCGCTGGCTGGACTGCCACCAAGCTCCAGCTGTGGCCCTTTGCTTTTCTATTTGTAGGCTCTTCAGAGCTCTGCCAAGCCTTTGGAAGAGATGGCTTTAAGTTCTGCTTCCATGCTAATCCTTTGGGTTCAGGTCATTCTGGTTCCTTCTTACCTGAACTCTGTTCCCAGGGCTTCAGTTATCAGCTAGAAGCTTCCAGTTGAATATTTTTTCCAGCATTTCAGAATCAGCATACCTGAAACTGACGTTAGCTTTCTCCCTCTCCCTCTAGAGCCCCCAAACAGCCAACAAAACACCCCCAATCCTCTTGCACGTTTTTTTTTAAATTTTTTTTTTTTAATTTTTATTTATTTATGATAGTCACAGAGGGAGAGAGAGAGGCAGAGACACAGGCAGAGGGAGAAGCAGGCTCCATGCACCGGGAGCCCGACGTGGGACTCGATCCCGGGTCTCCAGGATCGCGCCCTGGGCCAAAGGCAGGCGCCAAACTGCTGCACCACCCAGGGATCCCCTCTCGCACGTTCTTTGTGTGTTAGGTCGTTCATTCATTGAGCACAAGTAGACTGAGGATCTCCTAAGTGCTGGGCACCAGAGGTACTGCGGTGAAAGCAGAAGAGTTCTGCCTCTCGCACTTCTGTACATATGGATGCCCGCAGAGCAGTGCCTAGTTTTTCCCCTGATACCAAATGGATTTCGTTTCTCCATAAGCAGTTCTGCAATTCTCTGGCACCAGCTGGGGGTCCAGTGGTGCAGTTCAATTCTGATGCTATCCCTGAGGGTTAGCACGGTCCCACAAGATGCCCCCGCTTCGGAGGCCAGCTGCAGATGGGGTTCCCGAGCTCCCTGTGCTTCAGCCCAGCCAGCTACAAGTTCAGAGGTTCTTGGGTTTGATAATGTGCTAAAACAACTCCTGGAACTCAGCAGAGTGGCTTATGAAGGCTTCTTTATTATGGTGGCAATAACTCAGGAATAGCCAACCGGAAGGGATGCATAGGGCCGGGCATGTGCTCTTTCTGGGCATGATGCCCTCCCAGCCCCAGTTCATTCAACCCAGAGGCTCTCCAACTCTGTCCTCCAGGGCTTCTCATGGAGGTTCCATCACACACAGGCCTGCTTGATTAAAGCGTTGGCCACCCGTGCTCACGCTCCACCTGTAGCCCTCTCGTCAGGTGCTTGGGCCTTCTGGTGACCGCAGAGGAGGCCATAGCCACCCGGAGCGCCTGAGGCAGGAGGGTACCTATGGGGCTGGGGCGGGGCGGGAGGCTGCTGGGTGTGAGGCAGGAGTCTGTTGTGACCCTGGGTGCACACAGTAGGGTTTTCTTGAGCTCTTGCTCTGTGTCTGGCCATTGAGTTTTATTTTTTTATTCTATTATTTTTTAAAGATTTTACTTATTTATTCATGAGAAACAGAGAGAGGCAGAGACCCAGGCAGAGGGAGAAGCAGGCTCCATGCAGGGAGCCCGACATGGGACTTGATCCCTGGACTCCAGCATAACATCCTGGGCTGAAGGCAGCGCTAAACCGCTGAGCCACCCGGGCTGCCCTGGTCATTGAGTTTTAGATCATTGGTTCCCCCGGTCTGATTTCCTTCTTTGTCTAGTAGTGGCTGAAACGCTTTCAGAATCCAAAAGCTAAAAACCTTAGCTTAGGGAAAAGGTATAAAAACATAAATTTTATAGGCCATTTCCTGAGTTTTCTGGATTCCTCATTTACTGAGCACGTCGTGTAGCCGCTCTTGCCTTTGGAAAATCCCTAAAGTTCTGTGAGTCCCAGTTGCAGGGATGAAAGACTACAGATGTGAAGCGCCAGGATGACGCCTGCCTCACATGTCTTCACCCTTATCCCAGAGAGGCGGGGTGTTTCGAGGTCCCCTACCTCGGCTCCCTTGTGGCCTCACCTCCAGAGCTTTCCTCCAGGGGCCTCCCCCTGGCTTCTGTCCCCTGTTTAGCGCTGTGCTTTAGCTCTGGGCAGTTGTGTGCTCTCCTCTGGGGTGTGCCTGTCTCAGGAGCCCCATTCCTTCCCCTCCTTAGGGAGGGAGAGGGAGTCGGCCGCCCTGTGGTGAATGGCGACGGTTTGAGCGGCTCCAGTTGGCTCGTCCTCTGGCACCGCAGCCAGGAGCCTCTGGTCCCCGAGTACCAGCTTCTGGGGGTCATGCGTGTTGGCCTGCGGGTGAGACAATGATGTGACTCTGGTGTGGGGTTTTCTGTTCTCTCCCTTAGTCCCGAGGAGAGGACTGCCTCTTTTGAGAGCAAGGTGTCAGTTCAGAAATGGTTTTTCTTGTCTGATCCTGTCTTGTCTCCCCCATCTGCACCCCTTTTTGGCCTGGATAGCTCCCATCCTCCGTGTCGTTGGAAGTTGCGACAGACACGAGCCAGAAGAACCCAGAAGAGGAAGCCACAGGACCTATAGTTGAAGCATCAGCGCCTGTCACCGAGAAGGAAAAAGAGAACAGTCCTGGTGACACAGACTCAGAAATGCAGCAGATTCTGGCGCGGGTTCGACAGAACTTTGGCAAAATCAATGTCGTGCCTCAGTTTTCCGGGGATGACCTGGTCCCTTTGGAGATGTCAGATGTTGACGAAGAGTTTGAGAGCTTTTCCGAAGAGGAGGAGGAGCAGCAGGAGGAGGAGGAGGACCAACCAGGAGACAACGAGGGGGAGTCTTGCCAGGAGTCCCAGGAGGAGCACGCGGGAAATGACACCAAGGCAGTTATTAAAGCCCTGGATGAGAAGATTGCTAAATATCAGAAGTTTCTAAACAAAGCCAAAGCTAAGAAATTTTCAGCAGTCAGGTACTTGTGATCTGCTCGTTCCTTGTGGAGAAACGTGTTGTGAGGACTGGGGCAGTACTTTAGGGAGCTGGAAGGGAGTTGTTGCATTTTTTTTTTTTAATTTTTATTTATTTATGATAGTCACAGAGAGAGAAAGAGAGAGAGGCAGAGACATAGGCAGAGGGAGAAGCAGGCTCCATGCACCGGGAGCCCGATGTGGGATTCGATCCCGGGTCTCCAGGATCGCGCCCTGGGCCAAAGGCAGGCGCCAAACCGCTGCGCCACCCAGGGATCCCGCATTTTTTTTTTTTTTTTTTAAAGTGACCTGTGAATTTCTAAGATGCAGCTCCCTGAAGCAGGAGGCGTCACTGCCTTCCCTTGGGCTGGGGGGGGCAACTCTGTGCAGCAGCGTGGGCCCAGCCCCTGGGCTGAGGGCAGTGACAGGCGGTTTTGTTACTTTGCTTTTCTGTTGCAGAATATCCAAGGGACTAAGTGAAAAGATTTTTGCAAAATCTGAAGAGCAGAGAGTAGCTGAAGAAGTTGTAGAAGACACAGGTAAGAGTTGAATTAGTCAAACCGCTTAGGTGCGGTTTGCATCTTTAGAACTGTGGGAACTCTGATCTCTAAACCGAGAGATTGTGGGGTCATCGCCCCAGGTCCTTAGCGTAGTCGGCAGATACCCCGTTCACATGCTGTTTGTCGTACTGGTTGGATTATTAGCTTTTCATCCTGCACATTTCTTGGGGTTAATTCAGGAAACCTCCTGTAAAAAGAGTACGTTGGGAGCCTTATAATCTAGAGGTGAGTCAGCTAGACTTTTTTGTGGGAAGTAGGACGGGTCAGGTATTTATTCCTTACTCCATGGACTCACAGCTTCCATGTGAAAAGTGTGTTTCTGTGACATAAATGCAAACCCTGGCGTGGCCTGTAAGGGCCCTCCTGGCCTTATCCTGCTTTACTCTGCGTTGGCCTTCTTCCTCCAACACATCAAGCTCATCCCCACCTTAGCATTCACGGACACGTTTTGAGCAGACAATTCCTCTCTTTTCTGTGTGCTCGTGTGTTGTGTTTCCAGCACCTACCAAAAGGGGAAAGAAGAGGAAGGCACAGAGGGAAGAGGACCATTCAAATAAAACTCGCAGGACGCTTACATCTAAGGAAGTACGTGGTTTTGGTCTTAAATATCACCCGGATATAGAAAGTAGAGAAGAGAAATCCATTTCCTAATAGACATGCTTTCCCACACTGATGGTCTGGAGCTGAATTCTCAGAACTCAGTCCCAAGTGACCTAGTTGAGATCAGTTCAGTAGGATCAAGAGCTGGCCCACTGGACAAAGGTCCTTGAGTCCCTGATCGCCGTCCTCAAGCATGTGGATTGCCCTCTACAAGGGTCTGCTGGTTTTCACGTGGTGAGCCGAGCTGTTGAGGCAGACGGATCCCCACCCTCTGTGAAACTCAGGCCTGTACTGGGCTCCTCAGAGCTGGGGTGGGCCCTCTTGCGAAGGGAGGAGCTTGTTATTGGAAGTGTTCACCCCTAGATGGGAGTGCAGTAGGAAGGACTCCAGCGTGTGTGACGCTTGGACCCAAGGACAGGCTATGACTTGCAGCTGTCATGAGTCAGGGTGGAGGGGCACCCTGGGGTCTGTGGGGAGCCCTTTGTTCCTAGGACTGCCTCCAGTAATTGGGGGAGCAGCATGGGGGTGGAGCATGAGAAACAGAAGGGCTTGCTCTGTGACTTCTCCACGATTGATTGATTGTTTTGGTCTCTTGGGTTTTTTTGGTTTTGTTTTTTGTCATTTTTTCACAGCGGAGGCGAGCGGCCCGGCAGCAACAGTCCAAGAAAGTTGGTGTACGCTACTATGAAACACACAATGTGAAAAATAGGAACAGGAACAAAAAGAAGACCAATGACTCAGACGGACAGAAACACAAACACAAAAAATTCAAACACAAGCAGTAACATTTTAAAAGTTTATTAAATTATACAAAAATATGCAGTTAGAAACTGTGTTCGTTTTCTTCATGCCCAGTTGGCATTTCTAAGGCCATGATGCATTTGTTCTGAGGTTTAACAGTTGAAACCCTTCACCGGTGCTAGTGAAAATGCTCCCTCTGCCCCCCAAGGCGTTCAGTGATGACGGGGTCCACTGGCACTCCTGCCCCTTAAATGGGCCCCCTTCGTTCCCGAGCGTAACCAGGCCGTGTAAAGCTCTGGCCCAAACAGAGATGCGGTCTACGGAGCCGAAGGGGCAATGGTTTTATACTGGCAGTTAGCAGTTTGAAACAGAAGTGTGAAAACCGGAAAGTCCAAGCGCATAGTGCACATGGCCTGGGCTTTAAAACAGACGGGACAGCCAGTAGATGGGTGCGGTTAGGACGCGCGCCTTCCTGTTGGGGAGTCCCGGAACTAGCGCATGCGGTGAACAGAGTGCTTTCCCACGAGGACAGCCCCAACAGGTTAGCTTAGTGGAGTTCTGCAATCCCTTGGGACACCTGGACAGGGGCAGAGGCGGCTGTCACATCTGAGGCTAGACGTGCACGGGGCAGGTGAGACCTGGAACATGGCTCTTCCTGTGGGACCACACTTGTTCCGGGGAGTCTCGGAGCCTGAACAGCGGCGATGCCAGCTCTGAGCCCCACTACAGAGGGTCCTGAGCAGCCCGAGGCATTGCGCGGACACGTCTGTGCCTTCAAGGGCGCTCCTTCATTCGGACCCCACGACGGAAGTCACTCATATCACCGCGCTGGCCCACCCTGGACAGCCTGCTAGCTTACTCTTCGGGGCCTCGGAACCTGGAGTTTAACTTAAGAATAGTCGGTGCAGTCTACGGGCCGTAGCCCCCTCCAGTAGGGAGAGCTGCACGTGAGGTGGCTCATTAGACACCCCTGGTTAGAGGGGTGTAGAGCCAGGCTGCGGCTTTCTGCAGGGGAGGATGAGCAAACCACACGGGGCTCCTGAGCATCGGGCAGCTCACAGGGGACCTCGGGACTTGTCTTTGTTCCTGGCAAACATTTACTTTCTCAGAAGCTGTGGCTTCTACTGGGCGGCCTGAGACCCGGGGAGAGGGTGCGGTGGGCTTGGCGGGCAGCGGGGGACACGACCTCGGATAAACACGCAACTCACAGGAGTCACTGGAACTGCACTGGGCGAGGGAGGGGAAAGACCTCAAGTGACGCACTGAGGCCCCAGCAGCCCAACGTCAGGTACGGGCATATGGTGAGCCAGAAACAGGGCGGGGATGAGGCTCATCTGGCTAGAAACGGACGGTACAGTGGTATGGAGCCGTGGGGGGAAGGCAGCTGCTTCACCTGCGAGTGGGGAGCGGAAAGCCTCCCTGTCTGAGTTGGCAGGTCCCAGGGCTGGCCGTCCACCGCCTTCCGCTGCCCAGCCGGGGGCCTGGCTGCCGGCCGCTGCTCATCCACTGGGGCACCGGGTGACTTCTGACGAACGTGGAGGTGGTGATCGGGGGAGGGCAGGGCTGGTTCACTCAGGAAACTAGCTATTTTTTTTATTACAACGGGCTTAGGATGGGGTAGCAGTGCTTGCTGAGACCCATGTGGAAACGATCACTTCTTTGGTGCAATAATGCCTTCCAGTTGGGCCTGCAAAACAAAAACAAACTCCGTTAGTATCCGAAGCTTGCAGCCTTCAGCTGAGAGGTGATAAAGTCCCTGGGAGGAAGAATCCCATGCTGCCCCTCCAAGCGTTTCTCCCTTCATTCCCCAGCTCCACATTTCCTAGATGAGCTGGTTTCTGCCTTTGGCATACGGTCCCGCTACATTAGGAGAAACCAGAGCTGTCCTGGTTTCCATACAATAAGGGCCCCACGTATAATACAAAGCAGTGGAAAGGAAATTGAATAAAAGTTGTTGAAATAGTGGTTTCTCATGGCTCAGATTTCAGGCCTGAGATGCTAAGTTAAACATTTGGCTCTCTGGTTCGGGATCCCGGGAGCTCTGCTGGGACGAGAGGTTTGGGAAACAGCAATTTTTCAGCCACCGAGACAACTTGACACCCAATTAGAGAAAATTGCTACCAGTAAGTAGGGAGCTGTCCATCTTGTATGTAAAGCCTAAGACACTCGGGAGTTCTTTACTCCGCTCCTCCGGCAGCTGGTAAAATAATTTACTATCCTGGTGTGTGGACAGATCTTTAAGTAGGTCCATCCTGGGGACCGCAAACACGGCTTTTATTTGCAGGGCAGCTTGGAGCCAATAAAAATAACTCCCTTCTAAAGAGTCCTTCACCCCGGGGATGACAGGGTTGCCTGTAAATGTTATAGGAAGATGCCAAGGCATCCTGTTTTGCCCGCGCCGCCGGTCTTGGAGGAGGACCGGAGGAACTCGGGCTAACGATAAAGGAAAGCGGCAGATAAGGCACGCCGCCACCCCACAAGCTGCTGAGTAAACACAATCGTGTCTGGCTGCGAAGTTCCTGGCTTCCCTTTGTTGAACTCGGCAACAAGCAAATCTGTCATCCTGCACTCGCGCTCAACACGGCCCTTCTTTATCTCAAGTGCGTGTCTCCTTGCTGCAGCCCTGGGAGGCCGGCCAGTCCCAAGAACGTAAGCCTTCTGGGAGGTTAGGGAGGAGAGGGGGCTGACACCCAGGGGCCCCTCTGGCCAGGGCCGTGGGAGACCGCCGCTAACCATCAGCGGGTCCTCCATCTAGAACGAGGGCTCTCAAGCCTCACCAAGCACCAGAATCGCCCGTCAGGTGGTTGGGCTCCAACCCCAGCAGTTGACTCAGCAGACCCGGGATGGGCCCAATAATTGGGATTTGTACAAGTTCCCGGGTGATGATGCCCGTCTGGGGCCCCCTCAGAGAGCCTGGAGCCTCAGAGGCCTGGCCCCCCTTCAGCTCGGCTGGATGAAGGTGAGCCGCTGGCGAAGGGACTTGGAGGGAAAACGGCTACAGGTGAGTTCCTCTGACCACACACCTGGGGAAGGCTCCTAAGTTGGGATGCTGCTTCCCTCCCAAAGGGCCTTCCCTGCCCGCCCCAAATGCCGTGCCTCCGAGGGGCTGCAGGTGGGAAGGCGCTCCCGAGTCCGTGAAGAGACCCAGGCCGCTCTGGGAAGGCTCCCAGACACCAGCGGTCACGGGAGACCAGCTCCACCTGCCGCCACATCCACCTCTCCTGGACGATGGGCTACTTTTCTTTCCAGGGGGAAAAGCCCATCCACTGGAGAGCGCGGCTGAGGTGCTGTGGGGATGGGGAGCCCCCTCCAGAGCCCCGCGGATGGAGCATCTGCGTGGTGGGCCCTCACCCCCCCGCCCCCCACACACACATCAGCGTCCTTCACTCCTGGGCAGCGCGTGTGGACAAGCGTCCTGACTCCTCTGCAGGAGACGGAGCCGCCGCCTGGCCCGTGTGGCTGGGGGGGCTGGACGGGGACCTGGGGGCGCCCACCTTCAGCTGCTGATTCGTCCGCTTAAGGAACTGAATCTCCTCATTGTGCTTCTTCTCCTCCACCTGTCTCCTCTCGATCTCCCGCTTCTCGGTGGCCTCACACTTGGCCTTCTGCTCGTTCACTTGCCTCTCCAGATCTCTCTTTTCTGTTTCCAGTTCTGCAATCTGAGGACAGAAACCCTGGTGACCCCCGGGATGTCGCCCAGCTGACAGGGTGGTGGGAGTGCCTGGCTGGAGGGGACCTGGGGCACAGCTGTCCAACCTAAGCCCTTGCCAGGGTCTGTGCTGCCACCCAGTGGGAGGTCGGCGACTGGTATGGCACGATGGCCAGTGGCCGCTCGGAACCCAGGGGTCCCCACGTCCCGGATGGCCAGCCCACCCTCGGAGGCCAGCCTCTCGCCTGGAAGGACAACCAGGTGGCGCTGGGATGGCCGGGAGGGTTCGCGGAGAGCCGCGGCCTCATGGTCAAGCCCACTCACTTTCCTCTCCATGTCTGACTTCCCCTGCTCGGCTTGCAGCGCCTTCCTCATGCCAAATGCCACGCTGCTCTCATACAAGGTCTGGTAGGCGGCAATGGTCATGCGGATCTCGTCCCGGACTCGCAGCAACAGCAGTCCCCTCTCGGCACAGTTGATGGTGACCTCCCGGATCAGCTCATCTTCCAAAGCAACACACAGTGGGTTCAGGGGGGCAGGCGGGAGGGGCCCGCACCACGTCCACGGCTAACCACCCTTCCTGCTGTGTCCTCCCCACCGGGAGAGAGGGGCCCCAGGAGCCCGGCCATACAGCCATGGCTCTGAATTGGGCAGCTGGGGGGGGGGCCTCTTACCCACCCCCAGGTAAAAACCCCAGAGGGCTGGTCACAGACATCTGGCTCGTCAGTCTGAGGAGGACGGCTGCTTGGAAGCAGGTGGCAAGTCTCTGTGCCCCTTGGGGTGGACGGGCTTGGGGCTGCAGACAGTAGGAAATAGAGCCTGCCCTCCCATCTCTTCCCTAAATGCTGACCTGGAGCGCCAACCGTAATCGTCCTCAGACTGAGGGGAGCAGTCTGAACATTAGAGTCCACACGGGCCAGTGAGTGCGTGCTGGGGGACAGCCATTTGTCACTATCGCTTAAATCTTTTGTGACTGTCCATTAGCAGCAAATGATCCTGAAGTATTTTTCTGGGTCAAAGGACTGAATGTTGACCGATGGACATAAATACAGAACGTTAGTCTTTCTGATTAAAAAACTAACATGCTTATTGTTAAAAAAAAAAAACAATTTTTTTTTTAAAGATTTAGGACGGAAGTTCCCATTTCAAACATATGCTAAGAGGTTAGGAACCAGGTGGTCGGGATGACTGGGGGATGGGGGGAAGGGGATGCATTTAGCAGTTCCTGGGGGGCTCAATGGCAGGGAGGGGGAGACCAGATGACTCCAGGATGGGGTGGGCTCCAGCTCGGGGGTACTCAGCTGGGTTTGGGCCCGAGGCGAAGGGCGGGAGGTAGCTGAGGACACTGTACCCCCCACCCCGCTCCCCCCAGCCCCAGCCCGAGCCGCACCGCTCACCGAAACACTGTGAGTAGAGCTCTCTGCGTACGGGGCAGATGCCGGTCTCCCTGGCCTGCCGCTGCTGCAGCTTCAGGTCCAGCTGCTCCTGCAGGTGCACCACATCCATCCTGGTGCTGGGGGTGCTGGACACCTGCTGGATCCATAGCTGGGTGTCCTCCACCCACTCCCTGCGGCACAGACACAGCCAGGCTGAGCAAGGCCATCAACTGGAGGGGCCTCAGGATGTGAGCAGGACGTGAGGGCCCTTTGAGCCCTCGGCCTGAGCAGGAACTAGGGGCGGCTCTGTCCCCGGTGCACCGGAATCCTCCATCCCTCTCTCTTCCCTGGGGAGTGTATGGCTCCACAGGGCCTCTGCCTCGGAGCTGGGCCATCTCCACCCTCCTCTGGCTCTCTGAGGAATCATCGCCCAGGTTCTAGATCTTACCCTCCTAATGGGTTGAGGACAGATTCATGGGCATTGTTGCTTGATTGGAGCAGAAGGCCCAGTGAGAACTCCCCGCTGACTTGAGCGGTGGGAGACACAGGGCTCCACAAGCCTCGTGGCAGCCCGAAAGGGGCAGATATGTGCAGCGGGGAGCTTCCTGACGGCGTGCATCTGTGTGGTCCCCTCCCCACCACCAGTAAGCCTTGTGTCAGAAGCAAGGCCAGATTCCCCAGTCACCAGGAAGGGTCGACCAAGCACGCCAGCCAGAGAGCCAGAGAGCAGGGTAAGGGGATGGTGAAGAAGGGAGAAGGCGCTCGCTCTCTTATAAGGATTCTCGAGGAAGGCCCCCTTGAGGAAGTCACGTTTGAGCAAGATCTGAATAAAGAGATGAAGGGAATGAGGTGGACATTGGGGGCAGGGCATCCTTGGCAGTAAGAACCGCAACTGTCAAGGCCCTGAGGTGGAAGGATGATGGGAGTGTTCCAGAAACAGTGAGCAGAGGCCCCTATGGCACCAGCGCACCGAACAAGAAGAAGGGGACACGAGATCATGGCTATCCGAGGGGCCAGATCATGCCGGGTCTTCTGGGTCACTTCTGGGTAACGACTTTGGACTTTAGTCAGAGTGACATGGAAGCCATTAGAGAGCTCCTTGCCGAAGACTGGCATGATCTGGCTTACGATTTCGGGGCTGTTTGGAGACTGGACTGTGGGGGCAAAGGATGGAAGGATGGAAGCAAGGTTTTCAGATCGGAGGCCACCTCACTGGAGGTGACAGTGAAGAGGAACAAGATGGTGGAAGCAGAGGGGGTGGAAAGCGGTCGGGTCTAGGATACACATTTGAAGGTAGAGCCACAGTAATTTGACGAAGGAGAGGACATGTGACATGAGAGAGCAAGAGGAATGAAGGGTGGCCTGAGCCAGTGGCAGAAAGGAGAAGCCTGGCGATGAGCAGGTTGGGAGAGGGGGACATCGTGACTTAGCTTGGACGTGCCTGGGATGCCCAGGAGATAGCTTCATGAAGATAATGAGGAAGCAGTAAAATGTATGGGTCTGGAGTTTAGAGGAAAGGATGGGGCTGGAAACACCCATTTGGGAGCCATCAGCACATAGATGGTATTTAAAGCCATGAGCCTGGGCAGCCCGGGTGGCTCAGCGGTTTACTGACACCTGCAGCCCAGGGCCTGACCCTGGAGACCCAGGATCAAGTCCCGTGGGGCTCCCTGCAGGGAGCCTGCTTCTCCCTCTGCCTGTGTCTCTGCCTCTGCCTCTTTCTCTGTCTTTCATCAATCAATAAGTAAAATGTTAAAAAAAAAAAAAAAAGCCATGAGCCTGGGTTGGAGCCTGCAGAAAACTAGGAGATAGAGAGGTGGTCTCCGCCCCACCCCCTCCCAGGATCCAGCTGTCTGGAAGCTCTAGGAATTCGGAGATGCTGGGAGGAAATGGGGATACAGGGTGCCTCTTCCTACATTCCCAAGTTCCGGGGATGCAAAGCCCCAGCCTTCTCCCAGCCACCGCTCCTACATCTTTACCTTGGGGGTAGGATGGAATTCAAGATTTCTTCTGCCTGCTTTGTAGGATCGGGGACCCCAGAAGTGGAGGGGAGCTTGGTCTTTGGTGGCTGTGGGACTGGACCGGAGGGTCCGGGCTGCTGGGGGCTGACCTTCAGTGGCCGTGCCTGAGGAGGAGGGACAAGTTTGGGCAGGAGGGGACGCAGACGGTGACCTGCACACACCCAACACCCCCGGCTTGCTCCAGGTCTTCTAAAGAGCGCTCCCCTCTTCGCAGCTCACTTGCCCCGTCTCTCTTCTCAGCACAGGTTAGGTCTCAGCTGAAGGTGGAGAGAGCCTGCGGTCCCAGCCCCAGCCCAAGGTCTGTATCTCCTGGAACCGCTGCTGCGGGCGCAGGTGCTCAGCGGCCTGGGGATGGAGCGAGCGCGACCGGACCAGAGTGCAGGACAGCGAGCCCCATGCACCCCGGGGCTTCCTTCCTCACCCCACACCTGCCCTCCGGGTGCCCCCCGCGTGCCGCCCGCCCCGCGGAGCCTCCGGGCTCCCCCGCCCCCCAGGCCCGCCCTGACCTTGGGGCTCCGCTTCTCCGTGTTCCGGCTCACCAGCACCGGGGTGTCGTACTTGAGCAGAGAGTCCGCAGGGGGGATCATGGCGGCGACGCGGGTTCGAGTGCGGCGGCCGCCCCTCCAGCGTGCTCCTTGTTTGCCGTCACCATGGAAACCTCTGCTCCCCTCCCCCGCCCCCCGCCGCGCCTCGCGGCCTGGGCGGGGCTTCGGATGGGGCGGGGCCAGCAGCGCCGAGTTCCCGCTCAGCCTCGCCAGGAATTCTCCTCGCGCTCCGTGGGTCGCGGTTCCTGGCCCGCGGGTCGCCTTGAGGCTCCTGGAAAACCACGCCAAACGGGAACGGAGTCCCCGCGCTGCGGCTCGCAGGCCATTGCGACGAGGCGCACGGTCACCTTCGCTGGCCGCCAACTTTGTCACCTGCAGAATGGGAGCCCTGTGACTCCTCGGTGGAGGCTTGGGAATCTGCAGGTTCCCAGAGGGAGGAGGCACCTGCAGCTCCCCGGGTTTTTTTTGTTTGTTTGTTTGTTTTATTTTATTTATTCATGAGAGAGAGAGAGAGAGAGAGAGAGGCAGGGACACAGGCAGAGGGAGAAGCAGGCTCCACGCAGGGAGCCCGACGTGGGACTCGATCCGGGGTCTCCAGGGTCACGCCCCGGACTGCAGGCGGCGCTAAACCGCTGCGCCACCCGGGCTGCCCAGAAGCGTCTCTTTGACGTTTAAAACTCCCGCCACCCGAGCGGCTCCCGACAGCCCCTCCCGCTTGCAGGGTCGTGGTCACGTGCTTCGCTCGCCGCCGCAAGGGTTTCTGGGAGAGCGCGCACCCGGAAGCGGAAGTGCGGGGGGTCAAGCCCGTCATTTCCTTTAGCGAGAGGAGCGCAACGGCTCTCTCTCTCTTTCTCTCTCTCTCTCTCTTTTTTTTTTTTTTTGTTTTGTTTTGTTTTGTTTCCCTCCCCCGCTTCGCTCTCTGCTCGTATCTCAGCATGAAGGAGGTAAAGAGCGAGCGGGAGCGGGGCACCCGGCGGAGGCACCGCGACGGGGACGTGGTGGCGGCGGCGATGGTGGTGAAGGTGAAGCAGGAGCGCCTGAGCCCGGAAGCCGCGCCTCCCGCCCACCGCCGCCCCGAGTCCTCGGGCGGGAGCGCGTCCCCGCCGGCCGGCGACCCGGGCCGCCCTGGGCACCGCGGGAGCCGAGCCCGAGGAGGCAGCCGGTAAGTGGGGAGGCGCCCGGGATGGGGACTTGGAGGAGGGGCGGGGCTGGCGTCCGAGCCCCGTTTTGGGAGCCGAGCGCGGCTGCTCGGGTTTCATGCCAAAGGGGGTGTGGGGGGGTGAGCCGGTGGCGCTGTGCGGGAGAGCGTTTACGGCGGCCCCTGCCTGATGCGCGGGATCCCGCCCCCCTCATCCCTGCGCCCCGCGTCTGCCGGGACACCGCGCATATGGACCCGAAATAAAGGCTCCTCCGCATCTGCCCGCACATGGGCTGCCGGCCTACTAGGCCTTCCAGACGTCTGCCCCAGAAGCCCTCCGCCTTGGCAGCCCCGGCGATCCACCTGGTAGGCAGTTGGAAGAAAAACCATCTCTTGCTGGACTGCTCCGTGTATTCCTTCGACTGAAGTTGTGAGCGCGTTGCCAAAGGAAGAAAGACAGCCGTCGCTCCTGGGGCCTCGTGCGGCCTTTGCCCCGGCGAAGTGGAATGGGTGTGCTCCCTCCCGCCTCGAGACAGAGTAACAAGGCCGACAAAACAGTTTACGTATGTAACGAGTATCAAGAAGCGGCTCCAACCGGAGGTGTGAGAGAGAGCCTTGGAAGGAAGCGAGAGAAGGAAGGCCCCTCTGAAAACGTGCGGTTTGCGTTGAGACCCGAACGATAAGGATTGTCCAGGCTGGGGAAACCCATGTGCGCAAAGAAGCTGAAGCCCGGTTAATGTGATTGTTCTAGAAGTGGGAGGGCGGGGTGGGGGTGGAGAGGGGTCGTTTAGGGATCAACGGAGGGGAGAGCGGTAGGGGTGAGGCGGGAGAGAGGCGATCTAGAGCCGGAGGACTGTCTCGCTGTCGCTGTCGGATTGACGTGGTTGTTGCGGGAGGGTGTCGGGGGCTATTGGTGGAGAGAGGAAAAAGGAGTCAAGGGGGGTTCTCTAGGTTTTTTGGGCTTGAGAAGCAGGGTGGATGGTGGTACCCGTTACTGAGATGGCAGAGGCTGAGGGAGGAAAGGACTTTGAGGGGTTGGGAAGCAAGAGTCAGGCTCTGAGAACTCTCCAGAGGCAGCTCTGTGTGTGTGTGGGTGGGGGGGGGGGTCTGAAGCTCAAGGAGGGCGTCCCCGGGCTGGAGAGCGAAGCTCCCCGCCTTCTTTGGTGTGAAAAGCAGAGCCCTTCACAGATGTGCTGTTTGTGTTGTTAGTAGGTAAGCCTGACACTTGACAGTGAGTGTATATGGGGGAAGGGAAATTGAGATAAAACCCTGTGTGTACCCTGCTCCGAAAAGGTCCCCAGCCAAAAGGAAAAACAAGTCCTCGGGGAGAAGAAGCAAGTCTCCTCGGAGTAAGAGAAGCCGAAGCCCTCACCACTCGACAGTCAAAGTGAAGCAGGTAAGCGGACCGAGATGTTTTGATACCAGGTCCAAATCTAGAACCTCTTGCCGTCCTGACAAATACATAATCCTAGGTGTTTACCTTTATCTGCAGCGGGTTTTTCTAGAAACTGGGTTGTTGTTGTTTTTCTGCTTGTTTTGTGACACTTTTTTTAAAAAATTTTGAGATAATTGTTGATTTACACACTCAGTTGTTTTAAAAAATAAAAAATACAGAGGTATGTTCTTCACTGTCTTTCCCACTGGTAGCATCTTACAGAATTCCAGTGCAGTATCACCGGGAGAATATTGATATCGCGACAGTCAAGATGCAAACATTTCCATCCCCACAAGGACCCATCGGGTTGTCCTTGGATAGTCTCACCCGCCTGTCTCCCATCCTTAACCCCTCAAGTCCTGGCAACTTCTAATCTGCTCTCTGTCCCTATAACGGTTGTCACTTCAAGAACGTTAAGTAAATGGAATCATGTAAATGGAATCATCCGTCTAACCTTTAGGGATTGGCTTTTTTCACTCAGCACATTTCTTTGGAGATTCATTCAGCTTGTCTCTGTCAGTATTTGATTCCTTTTTTATTGCTGAGTGATACTCAGTGGTGTGGTTTTAACCCTTTACCCATTAAAGGACAAGTGAGTTGTTACCAGTTTTTGGTTATTGTGTATATAAGGTTGCTGTGTAACATTTGTATACAGGTTTTTGTGTGAACGTGTCTTCAGTTTTCTGGGACAAGTGCCCAGGTGTGCCATTGTTAGATGGCATGGTGATTGCATGCCAAACTGTGTTCCAGGAGGGCTGTGTTGGTTTTCTAGGGCTTCCATAACCAAATACCACAGACTGGATACCTTAAACAACAAAAATTAATTTTCTCACAATTCTGGAGGCTAAAGTCCAAGGTCAAGGTGTCAGGAGGTTTTGTTTCTCCTGACGCCTCTTTCCTTGGTTTTCGAATGGCTACCTTCTTGGCTGGGTCCTCACATGGCCTCTCCTCTGTGGGCTTGTATCCCTGGTGTCTCTTCCTCTTCAGGTAAGGACACCAGTCATATTGGATTAGGGCTTTGCTGTCAACTTAATCATGTCTTTAAAGACCTTATCTCAAAAAAAAGAAACCAAAAATGGATGCCTGGCTGTCTCCGTTGGTAGAGCACTTGGCTCTTAATCCTTAATCAGGGTCGTGAGTTCAAGCCCCACACTGGGCATGGCACCTACTTTAAAAACCAAACGCACCCCACCAAATGGTTACATTCTGAGGATGGGAGTTGGAACCTCGACATATGAATGGGGGAAGGGGCATGATTCAGTCCATGACAGTGGCTGTACCATTTTCCATCCCTACCTGTGTTGTGGGTGAACCACTTTCTCTGCATCCTCACTGGCATTTGGTGTTGACATTATTTTTTGTTTTAGCTATTCCAATAGATGTGTAGTGATATCTCATTGTGATTTTATTTACGTATTTATTTTTAGTTTTAAGCAGCCTCCATGTCCAACATGGGGCTTGAAGTCAGGACCCTGAGATCTAGAGTCCCATGCTCTACCAGCTGAGGCAGCCAGGCACGTCTCTCATTGTGATTTTAATTTGTGTTTTCCTCCTGAGCATCTTTTCATCTTACTTGCCTGCCCTCTCTCTGTCTTCTCAGGTGAAATGTTTCTTCATAGTCTTTTGCCTATTTTGTACTTGGCTTTTTTTGTTTTCTTAACTGTTGTGTTTATAGAGTTCTATGTATATTCTAGATACTAGGCCTTTTTGGATATGTGGTTTGCAAATATTTCTCTCTGGTCTGTAGCTTGTCTTTTCCTTCACTCAGCAGCACTTTTATCAGAGTAAAAATGTTAACTTGTCATGAAATCCAGCTTATCAGCTTTTCCTTTTATGGATTGTGCTTTCAGTGTCATGTCTAAGAACTTTCTGCCTAGCCCTAGATTCCCAAAGATAGGTTTTTTTCCTCAAAGTTTTACATTTAAGTCCGTGACTTATATTTAGTTTGTTTTTGTATAAAGTGTGAGCCTTGGGTTGAGGTTCATTTTTTTGCCTATGAATGTTCACTTGCTGTGGCACCATTTTTTGAAAAAGCTGTCTTTCCTTCCTTGAATTGCTTTTGCTTCTTCACCAAAAATCAGTCAGAAATATGTGTGTGGGTTTATTGCTGCCTCTCTATTTTGTTCCATTGATCTCTGTCATTCCGCCAGTAGCACAGTCTTGATTACTGTTGCTGCATAGTAAGTCTTGAAATTGGGTAGATGGATTCTTGTTTTCTTCTTCTTTTTTTTTAAAGGTTATTTATTTATTTATTTACGATAGTCACAGAGAGAGAGAGAGAGAGGCAGAGACACAGGCAGAGGGAGAAGCAGGCTCCATGCACCGGGAGCCCGACGTGCGATTCGATCCCGGGTCTCCAGGATCGCGCCCTGGGCCAAAAGCAGGCGCCAAACCGCTGCGCCACCCAGGGATCCCTTGTTTTCTTCTTCTTAAAAATTGTTTAGCTATATTAGTTCCTTTGTCTTTCCGTATAAATTTTAGAACAATCTTGTCTCAATCTGCAAAAAATATCTTGCTAGGATTTGGATAGAAATTGCAGGAAGTTATGTTTTGGGGGAAATTGGCTTATTATATCGAATCTTCCACTCCATGAACACTGTTCAAGTCATTTATTTAGATTTTGGATTTCTTTCTTCAGTGTTTGTAGTTTTTAGGATTTAAGTTCTCTCTATATTTTGTTATATTTACACAAAGTTTTTTTTGGGGGGGAACTGATTATAACTGATATCTTATTTTTTTAAGATTTTGTTTATTAGAGAGTGTGTATGAGCAGAGGGGAGGGGCAGAGGGAGCTGGACAAGCAGACTCCCTCCTGAGCAGGAAGCCTGATGTGGGACATGGGACTCGAAACCAGGACCCCAGGACCATGACCTGAGCTGAAGGCAGATGCTTAACCGACACTGAGCCACCCAGGTGCCCTATAGGTGATACTTTAAATTTTAATCCACATGTTCATTGCTAATCTGTAGAAATAATTGATATTTCTATGTTTTTCTTATATCCTATGACCTCACTGAACTCAACTTATTTATTCCAGGCGAGTTTTTTTATAGATTTCTTGAGATATTTTACATAGACAGTCATATCTTCACATAGGGATAGTTTTGCTTCTTCCTTTACAGTCTGCATTTTATTTCCTTGTCTTGCCCTATTGTACTGGCTAGGACTTCCCGCACTGTGTTGAATGAGAGTAGTGAGAGCAGACAACCCTTGCTTTGCCCTCAATCCTTTTTTTTTTTTTTTTTTTTTGCCCTCAATCTTGAGAGACAAGGGTTCAGTCTTTTAAAAGAAACTCTATGTTACAGTGTGCAAAGAGACATTAAGAAAACAGATTTTCCTCTTACTTTGAGAGACTGTGGGCCAGCTTTATAATATCTCAAAGATAGAAAGCCAGACAGCCTTGGTGGTGTGCAGTGTGAGTTGATCAGGTGCTGCTTCAGCTATCTCAGAATGCAGCCCCCAGAACCACACCACCCAGATGGGGCCTGTCCACTACTAGTGGTGGCTTTAGTTTTTGGTTTTTTGTTCTGTTTTGTTTTGTTTTTGGTGTACAACTGGCAGCTCTATATCTGTGGTTTCTAAATGAAAATTTTATAATAAATTCTAGGACTTTTAGAAGACAACTTGTCTATTTATTATAGCCTTGATGTCTCTTCATTTGTGTATCTATGCTACTTTCCTCCTGACCTCAAATTATCTCTTTAAAAGCTAATTTCTGTGTGTTAATCAGCTGAAAACTTGGAAATGGCTTTCAAGCAAAAGGGCTTGACAGACAGTTGACACTAAGTGACTTTCACATGGGCTAATCCTAAGGAGGAATGCACACATCCTCTGACCGGAGCATGACTTGTGCTTGCAGACATTCTCTCCCCACACCTGTGCCACCATTTAAAAAATAAGTTTATTGATTGCATGCTCATTGTAATAACAAAGAAGTACATAAAGTGAAAAGTGAGAGTATGGTGTATGTAGTGCATGGTTACTTCTGTTATACCCCAAAATCACAGCCCCCTCCCCCTAAATTACCTGACTCCCCATCAGCAACCATTTCAGTAGTTTGATATTTATACTTCAAAGCTCTCTTATGCTTATGTTCGCTTTTTTTCCTTTATGTTTTAGTTACGCATCTCTGTTTTCCATGCAAAATTTTTAATTAAAAAAAGGACCATATTATATATGTTATCTTACTGATAATTGAAATCTTAGTTATTTTGAGTTATCCGGTTATATATCTGTCTTTTAAAAAAATATTTAATTTACTTATTCATGAGAGACAGCGAGGCCGAGACATAGCCAGAGGGAGAAGCAGGCTCCCTGTAGGGAGCCCAATTGGGGTTCGACCCGGGACCATGACTTGAACTGAACACAGATGCTCAGCCACGGAGCCATCCAGGCACCCCAGTTTGTCATATTCTTTTCCATAGTTTTCACTAATTTTGCCTGGTCTACACATCTTTTTAAATTTATTTTTACTTACTGTTTTGTGAGAGAGAGCACACGCAAGTGTGCGAAGCAGGGCGGAGGCGGGCAGAGAAAGAGAATCTCCTGCAGACCCACGGAGGGGGCTCAGTCTCACAACCCTGAGATCATTACCGGAACAGAAATAGAGTGGGACGCTTAACCTACTGAACCAGCCAGGTGCTACATCTTTAAAATGAAGACTGAGAATCAGTTGGTTGTTGGAATAGTGCATGTACAGAGCCTTATGGGGATTAGAATACAAGGGAGTTGAGGGTGATGACCCAGAGTCTGTGGCTTCTTGTAGTGACTCATTTAATCAGGGATAAAGGGAATCATGAGATTAGTCCTGGTCAGTGGTGGTGGCAAACTTGGGAGTATCTTAAGGTCAGAGGAATGAGCATCTGATGCTTGTCTTTGGAGGCTAGGAAGTCTAGAAAAAATGAGTTCTGCTGTGAGCAAGCAGGCCTGCACTTGACACCTGTGTGTAGCAGGGATAAGACCTTGGGAGCAGGGGAGGCAGTGAGATCTCCGTGCTCAGGATTTCCTCTTTACCCTTTCCAGGTGGGGGTAGCCTTGCTCATGGTGTGTAGGGCTCCCTCTTGAACTCTGATGCTTTGGTTATTAGTAAGGATAAGCTTATTATGTTCGTGTGTTCTTTAGATACTTATTTCTTAGGAAAATTGTTACTATCCTTGCCAATTTTTTTTCCTGTTGAATTGTCTTTCTTATGGGTTTATTTTCTTACTATTATATTAATAGATGTTATTATGTTGCACTTTCTACCAGGCTGATTTTCAATACTGAGTCTTTTTCAAGAAACCATAGTATGTTTATTAATTTTTTCAGATCTATCAGCAAATTTTTATAGGTTTCTTCTTACATGTCTTGGATATTTCTTAAGTGTAATACTAGTTATTGAACAATTTCTGTTAATTGTTGCAATGAGATCTTTTAATATCATTACATTTTCATTTTGATGTAAGAGAAAACTAGCTTTTTTTCTTTACATGTTTATCTTGTACATGGCTACTTAACTCTGTTAGTTACATTTTCTGTATATGCTTCCCTATAAGTGTGCCCCAGCTCCTCTTGTTTCTAGGGCTCTGAACCTGGGCTTGCAGCATTAGAGCTGTAGTCGGGTGACAGCATGGAAATAGCCTATGTAGCCTTGCAAGGGAATATAACTACCACTGCTAACCTTATTTCTGTGGGACATTTTGCTCTAAATGCCAAAGTCCAAGTCTCAAATGGGTTTTTGAACGTAGTTGTTCAGAGTGTGGACTGCCTTATATATACTGGATCTGTTTGGATTTCAGGAACGCGAGGATCATCCCCGGAGAGGACGTGAAGAACGGCAGCACCGGGAACCATCGGGCCAGGAGCACAGGCGGGCTAGAAACAGTGACCGCGACAGACACAGGGGCCATTCCCACCAGAGGAGAAGCTCTAACGAGAGGCCTGGGAGTGGGCAGGCTCAGGGACGGGACCGAGACATTCAGAATCTACAGGCTCAGGATGCAGAGCGGGAGTTTTACGATGCCCGACGACGAGAGAATCGCCAGAAGAATGAAGTTAATGCCGGTGGTAAGGAGTCTCAGGAGTTGGTTCCTCGGCCTGGTGGCAACAGTAAGGACAAAGAGGCACCCGCTAAAGAAAAGCCAAGCTTTGAACTTTCTGGGGCACTTCTTGAGGACACTAACACCTTCCGGGGTGTCGTCATTAAATATAGTGAGCCCCCAGAGGCACGTATCCCCAAAAAACGATGGCGCCTCTACCCTTTTAAAAATGATGAGGTTCTTCCTGTCATGTACATCCACCGGCAGAGTGCCTACCTCCTGGGCCGGCACCGCCGCATAGCGGACATCCCAATCGATCATCCCTCCTGCTCCAAGCAGCACGCAGTCTTTCAGTATCGGTGAGTCTGTTTGCGGGAAAAATCAGAAGCGTGGGCAGAGCTGAGAGTTTCAGGATTACTGACATTTGTGTACATGTATTTGCAGAAGAATCCCATATTCAGATCTAATCTTGGTCTTAAGATTACCAATCTAACTGCCCTTTGAATAATCACTTCCATTTCTCTGAAAGCATCGCATTTGGTGTCAGAAATCCAGATTTTGAATCCTGCCATTGCCACTGCCACCTTCCAGGTGATTGACCTGGGCAAGCCATTTTCTGGGCCTCAGTTTCTCCCTATTTCATAGGGCTGTTTTTAGGGTTAAATGGAAGTGTATCTGAGAGTGTCTGGCATGTGTGCTTATTAATCTGTATTTGACAGTGTGTGTAGGACATCTGTTACTGTTTGATCCTCACAACACTCCTATGAGGAGGACAGGTCACTTGTTAATATCCCCATTCGACAAGTGAGAAGACTGAAGCTCAGCAGAGCCTAGTAAATGATCTGGTTCAAAATTAGCTCCCTTGACTCTGAAGTCAAAATCCACTGCTTTATTCTCATTGGGACCGGAGCTAAAATATGTTGAAATACAGGTGAAAGAAGCATTATCTTGATTGTAAACAACACAAATATGTATTTTCTTAATCGTGGCAAGAGATCTTGGATTCTGATTTTAAACTTTTGGTCTTCCATGACTTTCCCCTACCCCCTAGCAAGCAGTTCCAAGTTTTTCTACTAAGTATATTTACTTACTTGCTCCCAATTTCCAAATCCAGGGCCATACTTGCCCCTTGGTTTCCTAGAGTTTGGACTTGAACTGTATCAAGCCAGGTAATTTACATCATCTTGGTTGTGTTAGCGAAATGTTGGATGGTCTGAGATGGGATTTTGCTCACAAGTTTCTCTCTTTTATCTCTGCTAGGCTTGTGGAATATACCCGTGCTGATGGGACAGTTGGCCGAAGGGTGAGGCCCTACATCATTGACCTTGGCTCAGGCAATGGAACGTTCTTGAACAACAAGCGTATTGAGCCACAGAGATACTATGAACTAAAGGAAAAAGATGTACTTAAATTTGGGTTCAGCAGCAGAGAGTATGTCCTGCTTCATGAGTCCTCTGACACCTCTGAAGTAGACAGGAAAGAAGATGAGGATGACGAGGAGGAGGAGGAAGTATCTGACAGCTAGCAAACTAAGAAACAGCCCAAACTCTTGAGACCCTTTCTTTCTTTAAAGGTTTTGGGATTGACTCAGAGCACCATGGTGCTCTCTGTATTGCCTCTTATTGCCTTAAGTCTTTCCTCTGTTGCTGACCATCTTATGTTATAGTATAAGAAAACTGACTTCTGTTTGGTTGAACTTTTTTCTGTGGCACATCAGCCCCTTGCCTGTGGGCATTTGTTTTCAGAACAGTGTCACCAACACATTGTGTTTCAGTAGAAGCATTGTGGCTTTAGTTGGTGCTTTCAGAACTGCCGCCTAGGAAACTACAAACCCTTGGTTCAAGGGGCATTGTGGCTTGTTCTCTTTGTACAGGTACTTTATTTATATAGTTGTTAAGCTCTGTGGACTGGGTTTGTTTTTGTTTGTGGGGCAAACCCCTGAACAGAGAATCCTATACTAAGCTTTGGTTGTCACCAAAACAGCCTCCAGTATATACCAAAGCTTTGACCTGGTTGAGCTCTTGAGTCACAGAAGTTGATTTTGCACTTCATTTTTTGGGGGGTGGGAATTTACCACATGACCTCATTATTGACTATTGGACTTAAACAAATGCTTTATGGAAACTGCTTAAGCAAACGACTGTACAGGAAGGAAGATCCTGGCTACTGCCAGTGGGTGGTGATTTAACATCGCAAGAGGCCGAAATGGGTCATGGATCTGTTTCCTTGTGAGACAATTCTGATTTTTCCATAGAGCATGTGCATAACAATTTTGATCATCTTATCTGTTCAACTTTGATTTTTATTCAAACATTATCTCTTTCCTCTTTTCAAAACAGTGGCATTTATGTAGCAGGGTCCTTGTTTTATTCTAACAGCATTGTATATGTGTAAAGGAGGTTGTGTAGTTTACACATTTCATCTTTTTAAAAAATGTTCAGAGAGGTTGTATTTACCTTCCCAAGGCCGGAAAGCAAGGGAGTTGCCCTATTTCCTAATTTCCCATCAGAGGAATATGTGTAAGTAGCAAAGTCGTAACTACTTACATATACTGTGTGTGTGTGTGTGTGTGTGTGTGTGTGTGTGTATACATATACATAAAAGTGTGAGTGAAAGAACTGCATATACTGATTTTCATACAAGAATGTTTTGTGATGTAAATGTAATACTACATCATAGGCGAAGGCCTCCCTGCATTTGAAGAGCAGGTTTTCATTTATATGTATTTTTGGGATAAAAAATAATAAAATTTGTAAATATAGCCCCATTTCAAAGGGTTATCCTTTTCCTGGCAGAGAGGATCATGTGTTTATAGGTTCATTTGCAGCTACAGGAATCTTTGTATCAGTATTTTTGAGGTAAAAATAGGTCATTGCAGAGGGTGTGCTGGGGCGAAACCAGGAAATGGTGAAGTAGGGCCAGTGGCAGCTCTAGAAGCCAGACCCTCACACGTCGGTGAGTGCTGGTCCTGTTGAAGCAGAAGCGTTTTCACAATTGGCAGTGAAGAGGTTTTCCTTTCCAGAATAGTCCTTTGGGGCTGGTTCTAATAGCAGGTCTTGCACCACTTGATCCCTGGTCCCTGCAGGGTTGCTCTCTGATGGGGGGGAACCAACAGCAACTTGGTTCTGCTGCCCCCATTCCTCTTGGTAACTTAAGATGTTGTGAGATTGTCTTTCTTACCATTGGTTTTCCTTTAAGGTCCCCCATGTGGACTCTGGGCTAGGTGCTGAGTAGTGTTTATGTAAAAGAAATGTAAAGATCCCCTTGAAGAGTGAATACTTAATGAAATCAGTTAGATGTAGGGAGGCTCCAACAAGGAAAGGGCAGTTAGCATATCCAATCCCCCACCCCCACCCCCAGTGTACTCCACACTGGCTACTGTGACTGCTACTTTCCTAATCTAATTCTCCTATCTGCCATTAGACCTCCTACTACATACGTGCATGCCTGAAAGGTAGGTTTTGCTTTGATGGATCCAGACTGATGGCTTTCTCTTGCTCGAATTAGGCACTAACCTGGCCTCCCAGGCCTCCTGTTCATTTTGTGCTCCTACTACTGCTTCCAGATAGACTTGGGCTTCACTGCAGACACCATCCTGCTGGGCAGCATGATAGATGACCACTTGGCCTAAGTTCTTCAATAAGAGGTCCGGTTGTGAAGTAAACTTGGTTAAGTGGAGGAATAGTTTCCTGCATTAATACATTCTTTGTGCCAAACATCTGGAAAGGTGCCCCCCCCCCACATGGTTTTTTTTTGTTTTGTTTTGTTTTTTTTAAGACCTGTTGGGTTAGGAGCAGCCTGGGTAACTCAGTGGTTTAGCGCCTCCTCGGCCCAAGGTGTGATCCTGGAGACCCGGGATCGAGTCCCACATCGGGCTCCCTGCATGGAGCTTGCTTCTCCCTCTGCCTGTGTCTCTGCCTCTCTGTGTCTCTCATGAATAAAAAAAAAAAAAAAAAAAAAAAAAAACAGGGTCAGGGCACCTGGGTGGCTCAGTCGGTTAAGTGTCTGACTTTGGCTCAGGTCACAATCTCAGGTCCTAGGATGGAGCCCTGCTTCAGGCTCCCTGCTCAGTGCAGTCAGCTTGCCCCTCTCCCTCCACCCCTCTCTCGCTGCCCCCCCTCCCCTCTGTGCACGTACATGCACGCACATTCTCTCTCACTCTCATAAATATGGGGGGGAAAAAAAGAGGGTCAAAGATAAGACCCATCTCCAAAGCACATCTCCAAAGCCAGATATCACTAGTGGACTTGTCATTCAAAGTTGACATAATCCTAAAGCTTTCTTGAATTCTTCCCTTGGAAACTCCTGTTCCTCCTAGCCATTTGCAACTTTTTTTTTTCCTCCACCTGCCCCCCTCCCCCCCCCGCTACAAATCATTGGTGTAAAACCAAGCTATCTGCAAATGAGCCCCTGCCCCAAATCCTTTGTGGTGGTCTACAATTCTGAAGTCTAGGACAGAATCTCCAGGTTTCCCCATCCAACCTCTTTCTAGTCACCTACTTCTCTCATTTGAACATGGACAAAGGACACCTTGTTAAGAGCAACTAGTACTGTAGCTTTCAAATACTTTTATTGTATCCTGGTGATAAGTAAAAGAGTAGTCAATTCAGGTAATGAGTTTTTTGTTTTTTTTTAACTTTCGTATTAGTGTATGGAGTATGCCAGTATACAATAAAGCTTGGTTTTAAAAGACTTAGAATTGAAATATATAATGTAGGTTGATAATTATTTGAAACAGTGCACACAGTTATACTTTTTTTTACTATCCTTCCCTTTGTGGAAATTAGTTGTGGACGTGAGGAATAAGGTGAAGGCATGTTAATGAAAGCCAAAGTCTGATTTGCACACCGTAGCCAGCAACGCCTGCTTATGTGATGGCGTTCCGAACCCGTAATGTTGTTGGCTGGGTATGTGCATTTATAAGAGCAGGAAGCCTACTTGATTTAAATTAAAGCTTTGGAATTTAAAGCTTCATCTGGTCTCGGGTAAAGTTTCCATTTATCAAGGAGGAAACAATTGAAAAAGACTGTTGATTTGTTCACATTTAAAGTTCAAATGAGTCAATCCAGCAAATGATTGCGTAAGTTTATTGTGCTAACAGTTGAGTTACAGCTGTAAATTAGAAACGGAGCAGTCATCTGGGAGTGGGATGTACTTGTGCAAGAGTTGGTATTTGCGACGTGCTTTGGAGAACAGGTTGATTCTGGACCAGTAGAAGAGGGCGCTGTTACAGACTGAGCAGTCTGCAGGACAGCAGGACTGGAGTTGGGGGTACGTGGAAAGAGTTCTGTAAAATGAAGCTGTTTACCTGAAGTCCCACATCAAGGCAGGGGTAGAAGCTAGGATGAGAAACCACCTCAGTCCTGGTTCAGTGGTCTTTGCTCTAGACTGTTCCCTCCCAGCTCCCCAGCAGTGCTTAGTGGACAGATTTGAGGGGAAAGATAGCTGGAAAAGATAGCTGCTTGATTGATCACAGTGGATGGGCCTTTCAGGGCCATTCACCTCACCAAATCAGAACTGCTTGGAGATCATGTTGATTCATAAAAATGTATAAACATTCAATATTGATGTGCCTAACCAGTAGCATGAGCGAGACTTTGACAATAAAGCTGGCTAATACTTAGGAGCACTTTCTAGGTACAGGCACAGTTCTCACAGTTTCACATGAGCATTTATGAGGCTTGTATTATTAGTCTATTTTGCAGATGCAAAAACCGGGGCACAAAGAGATTAAGGGATTCAAACTTGCCCTGGGTCCACATGCCACGCTCTTAGCCACTGTGATCTACTGCCTCTTATGTAGTTATGAGATGTATAAGGTCTGGCCCTTGCAGAGCCGTTTAACTAGCAGCTACAGACAGTGCTAGATAGGAGAGGCACTGAGGACTATGGAAGCAGAGAGAAATAGGATTTAACAAAGCTTCGTGGGTCAGGGGAGAATGAACAGTTATCCAGAAGAGGTCAGTGGGGTTGGGGAAAAAAAAAAAAAAAGAGTATTTCTAGGCAGAGAGGCTAGCACTTCGAAATGCCTGAGGTGAGAAACTAATGAGGTTTTGGAAGCACTTGAAGTTCAATAGGGGAAACAGTCATGAGACTTCTGGTTTCTGTTAATGATGGACTAAGTTATTTTGTGTGTGTATGTGAATCCTCCTGCTGCAAGAAGCCAAAATTTCTGGATAAAATATAAGCAAAAAAACTTATGAAAGCCTCCAAGAACTGACAAATTAGTAAAAATGTTATCAGGCCTAAAGCAAAGATAAACAAGAATTCAGGGAGAAATGGAGCACAGATGCCTGGAAGCCACATTTGATTCTAGCAAATCAGACCTGGCCCGACGTTGAATGGGACAGAATCAAAACCCAGAGCCCACTTACAATGAATAGACTGTTAGAAGATGTTTCCCACAAAAAGCTGGCATGCCAAAAGGGCTGTCCTTTTCAGAATAAAAGGGGTGACCAGAAATCAAATCCTCCCAGGGATCTGCAGCCTAGGAGCTCAGGAAAATTCAAGCCTTGAACTTGGTTTAAGATGACCCTGTACTGGGATCCCTGGGTGGCGCAGCGGTTTGGCGCCAGCCTTTGGCCCAGAGCGTGATCCTGGAGACCCGGGATCGAATCCCACGTCGGGCTCCCGGTGCATGGAGCCTGCTTCTCCCTCTGCCTGTGTCTCTGCCACTCTCTCTCTCTGAATAAATAAATCTTAAAAATATATATATAAAGAATTATACACATGGCCAAGTGAGGTTCAGCCCAGATATGCAAAACTGGTTCATAATGGAAATAAATCTAGATAATCCACTATCCCAAGACACTAGAGAAAAAATGATCGTGTCAATGGCGTAGAAAAAAGTATCTGACAAAGTTCAATACCCATTCATGATAAAAACTCTCAATAAGTAGAGGGGGAACTTTCTCAATAAAGAGCATCTAGAAAAACAGTATAGCTAACGTACTTAATGGTGAAAGACCGTGACCTCTCTTAATGTAGAACTGGAAATCCTGGCCAGCACAGTAAGGCAAAAAAAAGAAATAAGCATACAGATTGGAAAGGAAAAAAAAAAAAAAACCACCTTTATTTGCAAATGAAATCACGTAAAAAAAAAAATCAAGGAATCTGCAATAAAACCCAGAATTATAAGGGAGTTCAGCAAGATTTCAGGTTACAAGATCAACACAGGAGAAAAGTTATCCAGAATGCAGCAGAGAGACCAAAAAAAAACAACAACAAAAACCAGTGGGTGAAAAACAATAATAAAGGATTACTACGTTTGATTTGAGTTCCAGGAGAGGAAAGTGAGGCCCAGGAATACCTAAAGATGAGAATGTCTCCGAAGCAGGGGAAGATCACCGACCCAAAGGCTGTAGAAGCCCAGACTTCCAAGCAAGGCGGGGGTGGGGGGTGGGAGGATGAAAAAAAAAAAAAAATCCGGGTCGTGATGGTGACATTGCAGGACCCTGGAAGGTGCCAAAGGCGCGGGTAAGCCCTATCACTACCTGCACTTCGAGGGCCCGGCCTGGACCGCGGGGGAGTCGGCCCCGGCGGGTCATGACCTCGGCCCTGCGCGCGCTGCCCTCCGAGGGGCCACGGCGAGGTCTACACCCGGGGCGACACCCGCCCGCACCTCGCGACCCGGCTCTGCGGGGCGGGAGGGGGCGGAGATCTGGGCGGGGGCCCGGCGGGAGAGGGCGGGGCCCGGCGGGGGGCGGGGCCGGCGCGCGCCCCGAGACCCTGCGCGCAGGCGCAGTGCGGCGCGGGCGCCCCCTGGCGGCGAGGGCGCGCAGGGCCCGCCCCCAGCTCGCCGCCGCCGCCGCCGCCGCCGCCTCAGCCCAACATGGCGATGCACAACAAGGCGGCGCCGCCGCAGATCCCGGACACCCGGCGGGAGCTGGCGGAGCTGGTGAAGCGGAAGCAGGAGCTGGCGGTGAGGCGCCGACGGCGGGGCGGCCCTCCGGGGCCCCGCGCCCGCCCCCGGCCCCAGGCCCCGGCCCGATCGCGCCGCGGCCGTTACTCCCCCGGCGCCGCGGCCGGGAGCGCGGAGCCCGGAGCCCGGAGGCCTGGGGGCGGCTGCGCCTTCCGCGGCCCGAGCGGCCCGAGCGGCCCGAGCGGCCCGGCTGGCGGCGGGGACGGGGGCGGGGCGGGGGCGGCTGTGCGCTGGGCCTCCCGCGGACCCGGGGCTCGGGGGCGGTGCGCTGGGAGGGGGGCTCGGGGGGGGCCTGCGATGCTGGGGGGGCAGGTGAGGCCGAGGTCCCGGGGCTCGGGGGGGCCTGCGATGCTGGGGGGGCAGGTGAGGCCGAGGTCCCGGGGCTCGGGGGGGCCTGCGATGCTGGGGGGGCAGGTGAGGCCGAGGTCCCGGGGCTCGGGGGGGCCTGCGATGCTGGGGGGGCAGGTGAGGCCGAGGTCCCGGGGCTCGGGGGGCCTGCGATGCTGGGGGGCAGGTGAGGCCGAGGTCCCGGGGCTGGGGGGCCTGCGATGCTGGGGGGGCAGGTGAGGCCGAGGTCCCGGGGCTCGGGGGGGCCTGCGATGCTGGGGGGGCAGGTGAGGCCGAGGTCCCGGGGCTCGGGGGGGCCTGCGATGCTGGGGGGGCAGGTGAGGCCGAGGTCCCGGGGCTCGGGGGGGGCCTGCGATGCTGGGGGGGCAGGTGAGGCCGAGGTCCCGGGGCTCGGGGGGGCCTGCGATGCTGGGGGGGCAGGTGAGGCCGAGGTCCCGGGGCTCGGGGGGGCCTGCGATGCTGGGGGGGCAGGTGAGGCCGAGGTCCCGGGGCTCGGGGGGGCCTGCGATGCTGGGGGGGCAGGTGAGGCCGAGGTCCCGGGGCTCGGGGGGGCCTGCGATGCTGGGGGGGCAGGTGAGGCCGAGGTCCCGGGGCTCGGGGGGGCCTGCGATGCTGGGGGGGCAGGTGAGGCCGAGGTCCCGGGCTGGGGGGCCTGCGATGCTGGGGGGGCAGGTGAGGCCGAGGTCCCGGGCTGGGGGGGCTGCGTGCGGGGGGCAGGTGAGGCCGAGGTCCCGGGCTCGGGGGGCCTGCGATGCTGGGGGGGCAGGTGAGGCCGAGGTCCCGGGGCTCGGGGGGGCCTGCGATGCTGGGGGGGCAGGTGAGGCCGAGGTCCCGGGGCTCGGGGGGCCTGCGATGCTGGGGGGGCAGGTGAGGCCGAGGTCCCGGGGCTCGGGGGGGCCTGCGATGCTGGGGGGGCAGGTGAGGCCGAGGTCCCGGGGCTCGGGGGGGCCTGCGATGCTGGGGGGGCAGGTGAGGCCGAGGTCCCGGGGCTCGGGGGGGCCTGCGATGCTGGGGGGGCAGGTGAGGCCGAGGTCCCGGGGCTCGGGGGGGCCTGCGATGCTGGGGGGGCAGGTGAGGCCGAGGTCCCGGGGCTCGGGGGGGGCCTGCGATGCTGGGGGGGCAGGTGAGGCCGAGGTCCCGGGGCTGGGGGGGCCTGCGATGCTGGGGGGGCAGGTGAGGCCGAGGTCCCGGGGCTGGGGGGGGCCTGCGATGCTGGGGGGGCAGGTGAGGCCGAGGTCCCGGGGCTGGGGGGGCCTGCGATGCTGGGGGGGCAGGTGAGGCCGAGGTCCCGGGGCTCGGGGGGGCCTGCGATGCTGGGGGGGCAGGTGAGGCCGAGGTCCCGGGGCTGGGGGGGCCTGCGATGCTGGGGGGCAGGTGAGGCCGAGGTCCCGGGGCTGGGGGGGGCCTGCGATGCTCCGGGGAGGGGGCAGGTAAGGCCCTAGGTCCCGGGGCTCGGGGGGCATGTGCCTCCGATGCTCCGGGGGGGCGACAGGTGAGGCCCGCGGACCCCGCCCGGCAACTCAGGCAACTCAGGCTGTGCCCCGGCACCTCGGCGGACGCCCCCTCCCCGCGACGCCCCCTCCCCGCGACGCGGCGCGTGCACCGCCGAGGCCCGGCTCACCTGCGGCTGCCCTTGCAGGTTTCCATGGCAACTGACAGCCGGGCCCGAGACTGGGGGGTTGCCTACCCCTTTCGCGCCCCGGCGGCGCCTTTGTGCGTGGGCATGGAGGCCGCTCAAGTCCTGCTGACAGCTGGCCTGCCACGAGCCCTCCGAAGCATATGCAAAATCTTGCACGTTTTTTGGGGGGCGGGGAGGGACTCTTTTAAGATTTTTTTATTTTTTAAATTTATTTATGAGAGAGAGAGAGAGAGGAGAGAGGGAGAAGCAGGCTCCATGCAGGGAGTCCATCGCGGGACTCGATCCCGGGACCCCAGGATCGCACCCTGGGCCAATGGCAGGCGCCAAACCGCTGAGCCACCCCGGGGTGGGGGGAAAACTCTTGACAGTGGCCCTGCCACGAGCCCTCTGAAGCATATGCCAAATCTTGCACATTTTTTTTGGGCGGGGGGGACTCTTGACAGTTGCCCTGCCACGAGACCTCTGAAGCATATGCAAAATTTTGCACATTTTTTGGCGGGGGGGGGGGGGGGACTCTTGACAGCTGCCCTGCCATGAGCCCCCTGAAGCATATGCAAAATTTTGCACATTTTTGGGGGGGGGGGGCAAGACACAGGCTCTCTGCATTCCCTTCTATTCCCAAAGGGCTCCAGCAAGACAGGTCTAAGGTTTGCACAGTGTTAACCTAAAGCAGCCTTCCTCTCCCCACAGCTGGTCTCCTTTCTCCTCCCTGGATGGTCTCTACTATAGGGGACCTCGAAGGTCTCGGGCTAATACTAAGTGTCTGGTCTGGTCGGAATTAACGTTTGCATTTAAAAGATATTATCCATCCATGTCCTTGTTTTTTCCCCCATCTCCCAGGAAACACTGGCGAACTTGGAGAGACAGATCTATGCTTTTGAAGGAAGCTACCTGGAAGACACTCAGATGTACGGCAATATCATCCGCGGCTGGGATCGGTACCTGACCAACCAAAAGTGAGTGTCACAGTCCTGTTGGTGTTGGTATTGTGCCCCCAGTCGTTATTTATTTTTCCGATTATCTACGTTCTTGGTAGCAGCTTTGGAGGGAGCCGGCGGTAAAGTGGTGGTGTGAAAAGCCGTCTGGGGTCCAACGTGGACTCTGGCTCAGCCTCTGCCTCACTGAGTAATTGTGGACAAATCCTACATCTGGGAAACAGGGGAAGTCGGGCCGGTGGTACAGGGTGGTGTGAGGCATAAACCAAACGCAGCGAATGACAGTACCTGACGTATCACTTTATTAGTGTTTCCCTTTTTTTTTTTTTTAATCAGTCATGAGTTTCACCTTTACAGTATTTGCCGCCCCTGTGTGCTGACCATATTACAATTTAGTGATAACTATTGAGAACTGTCTAAACGTTTTAAACATCTTCAGGTTTGACATTGAAATAGTACTGTGCACACTTGATGCCCCTGACCTGCTTTCACCAGTTGTTAACATGTTGCCACATTTGCTTTCTCTCTAATGTATATAAACATACACATATCTATACTTTTTTTTTAAGATTTTATTTATTTATTCATGAGATACACAGAGAGAGGCAGAGACACAGGCAGAGGGAGAAGCAGGCTCCTTGCAGGGAGCCTGACATGGGACTCGATCCCGGGACCCTGGGGTCATGCCCTGGGCCAAAGGCAGGTGCTCAACCACTGAGCCACCCAGGGATCCCCACATACCTATATCTATACTTAAAATTTTTAGAGGCACCTGTGTGGCTCAGTCAGTTAAGCATCCGGCTCTTGATTTCAGTTCAGGTCATGATCTCAGGGTCATGGGATCAAGCACCATGTCAGGCTCCATGCTGAGCATAGAGCCTGCTTAAGATTCTTTTTCTTTCTCTCTCTCCACCCCTCCCCCTCCTCTCTCTCTCTAAAAAAAAAAAAAAAAAAAAAGTCAAAAAATTTTGATGTCATTACAGATACATGGGAAGTTGCAGCAATATTACAGAGGTCCCGTACCCTTCACCTAGTCTTTCCCCAATGGTTGGACTTTATGTAACTGTAGTAGAATATCAAATCCAGGAAACTGTCATTGGTACAATGTGTATGTGTGTGTGTAATTGTCACTGCCGTGTAGACTCCTGCGTGCACCACCTGCATGCACCACTGCAATCAAGATACAGAAGTATTTCATCACCACAAAGATCTCCCGCCTGCTACCCCTTATAGTTATCATCGCTTTCCTCCATACTTTTTTTTTTGTTAACCATTTAAGCAGATAGCATGACACTTTGCTATCTAATTATGTCAGCATTTACCTCCTAAGAATATTTTCTTTTCTTTTCTTTTTTTTTTTTTAAAGATTTTATTTATTTATTCATGAGAGATACATAGAGAGAGGCAGACATAGGCAGAGGGAGAAGCAGGCTCCATGCAGGGAGCCTGACATGGGACCCGATCCCGGGTCTCCAGGATCACGCCCTGGACCCAAGGCAGGCGCCAAACTGCTGAGCCACCCAGGCTGCCCTTTTTGTTTTTTTTTCTTTTGAAGAAGAAGAATATTTTCTTACCTAACCACAATTACTGCATATAGAAAATTGCATTACATTAATAGTATCATCTACTATAGTCTTTATTCAAATTCCCCTAATTGTCCCCTACTTTGCTTTGCAAACCTATGCTTTGCTACCTTGTTTTGATCCCTTCAGTGTTCATGTATCAATATTCGGCTATTATGTCTCTCTTGTCTCTTCATTTAAGAGAGTCCCCCACCCTTTTTGGCAGTAAAGTTGTTGGTGACACTGTCTTGCAGAATGTTCCAATTCCAGATTTTTCCTTTTGTGATGAGAGATCCTTTAAGGATTTTTGGCGAAAATATTGCGTAAGTGATTTGTATGCCTGGTGTGTTGTTTACCTCTATTTTATTGGGAGGCACATAGTGTCAGATTGTCCCATTATTGGTACAAAGATGGAGCATATGATTTCTCCATTGTAAAAATTTATTTGTTCTCTGTAATTTATAGGTAGTTTGGGGGCTGTACTTTTAGGCAGTGTGAATATACCGCTTTTCCAAATTTTTATTCAGTGGTTTTAGTATCCACTGTTGATTTTTACCCGACTCATTTGATATACTGTGGATTCTGATTTTACTCTTCCTGGTACTACATGGATCACTGGTAGTCAGAAAGAAGAATCTTCCCTTCATATCTTCTCGCCCTTTCATTCTGTATCTCTGGCCTTCTCTCTTTAGTATCACTAGAGACCAATGGATTTTTTTTTTTTTTTTATTTATGATAGGCACACAGTGAGAGAGAGAGAGAGAGGCAGAGACACAGGCAGAGGGAGAAGCAGGCTCCATGCACTGGGAGCCCGACGTGGGATTCGATCCCGGGTCTCCAGGATCGCGCCCTGGGCCAAAGGCAGGCGCCAAACCGCTGCGCCACCCAGGGATCCCGATTTTTTTTTTTTTAAGATTTTTATTTATTTCACAGAGAGAGAGGGAGAGGGAGTGCGCACAACAGGGGCAGTGGCAGGCAGAGGGAGAGGGAGAAGCAGGCTTCCCACTGAGCAGAGAGCCCCCCAGGCCCCTGGGATCACAACCTGAGCTGAAAGCAGACATGTAACCGACTGAGCCACCCAGGTGCCCTGAGACCAGTGCATTAAAAAAAAAAAAAAAAAAAAAATTAGTGTGTGGGAATCTAGTACCGTTACTTTTTTATTGTGGAGGTTTATTTTTTGTTATAAACTTACTGAAATACATACAGAGAAGCACATACGTCATAAACATACAGTTTGATGACTTTTCACGAAGCAAACACACCCATCATAATCCTTTCCAGTGCTTGATTTGTCCCAAATGTGGCCAGAGGAAGCCTCCTTTGTCCTGCTGATGTGACCCTGTTAGACCCTGTTAGTCTTCAGGCATTTTGCTGCTTTCTGTCCTAGCAGGGTCTCTTAGCCTCACCTTGCCCTTTTCTTATCCCAGAACTGAGACCAGCCATTTCCTTAAGGAACCCTGGCTTGTTCTTTAAATTTTTTTAAGTTTTTTTTTTTTTTTTTTTTTTCCCATTCACGAGAGACACAGAGAGGCAGAGACACAGGCAGAGGGAGAAGCAGGCTCCCTGCAGGGAGCCCGATGGGAACTCGATCCCAGGACCCTGGGATCACACCGAGCCAAAGGCAGATGCTCAACCCCTGAGCCACCCAGGCGTCCCTCATTACATTTTTTACATTAAGCTTATCTGACAAAACCATTTCATGTCACTAGTCTATGCTAGCCGTTTTTAATAATAAGTATCAAATACATATGAAAATGTTAACGACAGTGACCCAACTGAAGTAATGTCCCACAGTGGAGCACCCTCCTACACGCTGGAAACCGTTGCTGTCTGGGTGGGCATTCAGCGTTAGGGTCCTGTCAGTCACTCCAGACGGTGTGAAGGCATTTCTGTCTGAAAGCTCGTAACTTTAAAAAAAAAAAAAAAGACAGTGAGAGAGAGAGTTCCTTACTGTGCCCTGGGCCATCCTCAACTCGAGCCATAGATACAGCTTGGTGCTTATGAGTTTCTTGTGTGTGTTTTAGAAACTCCAATAGCAAAAACGACCGAAGGAACCGGAAGTTTAAGGAAGCTGAGCGACTCTTCAGTAAATCCTCAGTTACTTCAGCAGCTGTAAGTGAAGTGGGGGGAATCTTTCTGTGGCCCATTGGGGAGAAACCCCTCAGTTAAATTTCTGCTAGTTCCCTTTCTCCCTGCTGTCCGGGGGCTCTCTGGAGGTCTGTGATAATTTTTCTAGTAACAGATTTCTTCTTCTTTTTTTCTTTTAGGCAGTAAGTGCATTGGCAGGAGTTCAGGATCAGCTCATTGAAAAGAGTAAGTTTTTTTTTTTTAAACTTCTTTATTATTTCATTTTTAGGTTTGTCTTTACCTCCTATCCGACTGTGTCTCTGAAGACTACATCTCTTATACTCTTCTTTTTTCTAGAAGTTAGGGAACCCTTTAAGTCTCCTTAATCCTGTCTTTTTGTTGTTGTGGAGGAAGAAACCATGTCCCTCTAGCCTCTTCTATCATGCAGAGGTTGACTGTAGCTGTTCAAAGACACAGAGATATGTCTTTGCTGCTGATAAGTGTTAGGGAGTTTTTTTTTTTTTTAATTTCAGACATATCTGATAACTCTCCATGTCCCCACTTTAATAATTCTTAGGAAAATCTGATCCTGTGAACAGAATGTACCTATGTGTTCTTAAATATAAAACATAGGATAGATAGTATTTACTTTGTAAAGAAATTGTATCATTCTATGTAAGCCATACAGTCTAATTCTGTTCTAAGATCTGGTGATGGAATACAGATCTGTGCATTTATATTTCTGAGACTCTGCGTAGCTGTATTAGACACTCTTCCTGTACAGTGGGTCACTTTGAAACATAACCTGCTTTTTGTATCATGGCTGTGTACTTCTTTCAGATGGTATATCTTATGGGGTTCAGTTCTTGTGTTTGCATTGATCCAGTGATTGGAGGAAAAAGGATATTGGTAGTTTGGGAATTAGAACTACTCAGTGACTTTTATTATTATCTCTGTGTTCAGATTTCTAAATAGAAAAATGTCTTCTAGTTCTTTCCACTCAGATATTCAAGCTCAAACATTTTCTCTAAAACCGAATTGTTCTGTTTCCTTCAAAACTTGTCTGCCCAGTTTTTCTGTTAGTATTTCTGGTTTCCCTCATTCAAGACTTTGTAGGCACCTTTGACTCCTTTCTGCCGGCCTAATCAATAATAACATTTGATCCCTTTGATTTTTCTTTTGCTACGGTTTAAATAAGTTACATCTTATTTCTCTTCAATCACTTGCCACTTCTAGGATGTAGAGCTAGTATTATCTGCTTCTGAGGTCACAAGACTGGTTAAGGAACACCCTGGACCTCACTCCTGTGAGTTGAGGTGGAATGATGTCTGACTCCTCAGTTTCACAATAGCCTATAATCTTCCTGTTGGCTCAGTGGATAGTTCTGCATCTGTCCACAGAATGGCTGCACCTAGGTACTCGTGAAGAAACGACCCTTAAAGCCACTACTTGCAGAAGCTCAGCTGAGAGACAAGTACTTAGGTATTAAAGGTTTTCTGAAGCATATGCAGGCCATCCATTCCCCTGAGATCTTCCCCTTGAATTGGGTCACATCCTGGGAATAGGTCACACTGGTGTTTCTTGGTCTTCCCTATAAAGTTTCTTTTGATTTATATTTTGGTCCTGCTAAATGTGCCACTCTTTTATAAGAGAATGTTGTGCATGTTTACTATCATTACTCATTACTATATCTTTTTCTTAAGATTTTATTTATTTATATATTCATGAGAGAGGCAGAGACACAGGGAGAGGGAGAAGCAGGCTCCCTGCAGGGAGCCTGATGTGGAACTGGATCCCAGGACCACGGGATCACAACCTGAGCCAAAGGCAGATACTCAACCACTGAGCCACCTAGGCGTCCCTCATTACTGTGTCTTTTAGGAATAGTTGTTTTCCCTGAGGGGTGCCCAGGTGGCTTAGTTGGTTAAGTCTCTAGCTCTTGGTTTCCCCTCAGGTCATGATCTCAGGGTTGTGAGGTCGAGTCTCCCATCAGGCTCCACACTCAGCTGGGAATCTGCTTCTTTCCCTGTCCTCTCCTTCTGCCCCCTCCTCCTGTGCTTGCTTGCACGTGCACACTATGACTCTTTATCAAGTAAATAAATAAATCTTAAAAAAAAAAAAGAATAGTTGTTTTCCTTGAACGAGTTGATTTTTACTGAATATCTGTTAATGGACTGTTTCTTTGTATAGGTGCTCAAATGGTCAGTGTTTCTCGTCTAGAAAGCAAATCTGAATTTACAGCCTATGTTTTGGGAATGAGTCTTAGTACTGCATCCAGCTTATTAAGTCTTCTATTCCTCTTTGTTTTACTTGTCTCATTTTAAATGTATTATATTGGACTTTATTATATGGATCTTGGTAAACTGCTTTGAATTCTTTTTAGAATAGAGAAGTACATAAATACTGGAGTTCATGAATTCAAATGATCAGAGCCCCTTTAAAGTAATTCTGTTGAGTTCTGTCTCACGACCTGTCATCATTTCCTCCTGCTGGTTTTTTTTTTTTTCCAGAGAAGGGGGAGGGGCAGGGGGAGAGAGAATCTCAAGCTGACTCCCTGGGAGTGCAGAGCCCAACATGGGGCTTGATCTCAGGACTCTGAGATCATGACCTGAACCGAAATCAAGAGTCAGATGCTTAACCCACTGAGCCATCTGGGCACCCCTGTTACTCCTTTTTTTTTTCTTTTTCTTTTAAAGATTTTATTTATTATGAGAGACACACAGAGAGAGAGGCACAGACACAGGCAGAGGGAGAAGCAGGCTCCATGCAGGGAGTCCAATGTGGGACAGCCACCCAGCCTTCCCTGTTACTCCTATTTTTTAAGTTTATATTCATCTTGATTTTCTGCAGTCAACTACAATGTGTCTAAGTATGAATTAAATTATCTGGCGTGGGTTTCATTGGACTCTTTGGCTTAATATTTTTTCATCAGTTTTGTTACCTCTTCAGATACTGCATTTTCTCTGGGCTCTCTCCTGTCTCTTCTCCTACTCTGCTTACATGCATGTTAAACTTTCTTATTATATCTTTATGTCTGTTATCAGCCCTTGCATGTCTTCTGTCTTTGTCTCTGGGCCACCTGCCAGCTCACCAATTCTTTCAGTTGAGTCTGATTTGCTGTTAAACCTTCCTTGATTTTCAAATTTTTTGTTACTACATTTTTAATTTCCAGAAATTCCACTTATTTATTTCTAAAATCTACTATGTAATTTTTCAGTAGCTTTCTCTGCAATTTTTAAACTTCCTTTTGCTTCTTTAAGCAGAGTAAACCCAGTTGTTGTATATTCTGTTTTAAATTTCAATCTCTGAAGTCTGTCGTCTGTTGCTTCTGCCGGTTATTACTCATAAAGTTTAATTTTAATTTTCCTGTGTGCCTTGTTATTTTTGACTGTGTACTGCTCATCGTAACTTCAAATATTTTTGGAATAATTTGAGAGTGAGGGTAAAGGTGCCATCTTCCAAAGACTTCATGTTTTCTTCTGCTGGGTGCTTAGATGGTGAGGGTCCTTGGAAGACCCAGGTGTTTCAAACCAAGGTTTAATTCCATGAGAGAAATGGTCTACTTCACCTGTTGCTCTTTTTCCTTTGTACAGAATCTCTCCAGTGTTTCAGAATTTCTGCATAACAAATTTGTGGAATGACTCTTGTGTTCTTCATTTTTGATGGTGATGAACTACACATTCTTTTCTCTTAGAATTTTGAGTTGCACATTTTTAGATCTCAAGGATCTTGGAGTTTGGCATTTTTGGCATTTTATTTTCAAACCATTCTGGAAAATTTTCTTTAAAAATGCAAAACTTTCTGCTTCCTTTGGCTTATTTACCCAAACTAGAATGATAGAGAGGATTAGCAGGGTCCCCAAAGGGGAATTTTATGCAAATCAGTGAAGCATTGTATGTTTTTGTAAAAAGAATAAAAGAAAAACAAACAGGCAGATTTTAACCAGTTTTCTTTAAAGGATCAGCATAGTTTCTGCTGTTTGTTTTATCAGACTCCTCTGAAGCTTTCATTAAACTAGATCTTTCCTCAGCATTTACATCATTCCAGTGGATAGGGAAATGGCTGTGTGAAGCACTGTTGGATATCTTTCTTTCCTCCTTTAAAGTTTTTGTGCTGATCAAAGTGCCTTGGTATTCAATAGGTATTTTGGTTTTTTTTCTTTAAATAAGGAGAGTGCCTTGTTTGTAGGTGTATTACACTTCCTCAAAATCTGACATTCTTTACTCTAAAAACAGGGTGCTTACTTATATGTCAACGAGGAATGAACTTAGGTGTATTTTCCTCGTGACAGTGTCATAGGGGACTGACTTGCTGCTGCACTTAGGGGTGTCGTAACGCACCCCTTTTGCTCTCACCCTTCTGCTTCCATGAGCCAAGACAATTATTTTTACTTTGTGGTCGCACTTTATATTTTAACAGTGTTTAATCTCCCTGGCTGCAGTCCCTGTTATAAATCACTTCTAGCCCCATAATCCTAAAACATGAGTTTAGACAGATAATTCAGGAAACATTCATTGTTGAATGTCACGTCTCTGTTTAGAAATACTTGACGACTTTGCCTTATGTCCTGTTAGCAACTATTTTACAGCAAACTGTCTCCTGTTTAGAATTTGACTTGGCATGTTTGTATATCTCAAGGATATCGAGACTTGAACACTGTGTTCTAGACACATTACACAGACACTTGTATTTATCTCATCTATTCCTTAGAGCAACTTCTTGAGGATAGGTACAGATTATTAGGTTCCTTGAAAGTAAGAGAACGTTGTTGTACCTCCAGTGTCGAGCCCACTGCTTTGTCCATAAGAGATATTCAGGGTAGAGAAAGATTTCTTATTTTACAGATGGGGAAACAGGGTCTGAAAATTGAAGCAACAAGTCCGGTCTTTTAATCATCATCTCACATTGTCTCCCTAGGTCAGATCCTTTAAGGCTCCTTCAGGCCCCTCTTATTTCTCAAGCCTTTTGCTTAAGAGATGTTTGATTCATTTGTCCCAAATGTACCTTGTGTTTTCTCATCTCTGCGCTTTTGCTTGTGCTATTTCTTGTCCTTATTATGGCTTCTCATTTATCCAGTCCAGTTCAGATTCCACCCCTCAGGGAAGCTTTTCTTGCATAATCCACTCTTTCTTCTCTGGCTCCCGGGAAACTTAATATCCATATCAGTCCTTTGGGACATCTGTTACTGCCTGGGATGTTACTTTCTCAGAGAGGTAACACAGGTGGATTCTCCATTCATAGGGCTTTGATTTGATTTGTATGTGTTTGCACGTGGGTGCTTATAGAACATGACCTCCTCATCCATTTACTCAGTATTCCCATAGCAGCTGGTCCAAAATGAGGAAACAGTTGATTTGGTTGATTAATGTCATTTGATAGAATTGTAGTGCAGGCAAAATTTGCTGTATCTAACTTGCCTTTCTTACTTGTCTCCCACCTTTTTAGCTAATCCTCGGTTCCTGCCCAGCGCCTACTCAGTCCTGTGCCCCTTCTCTCATCTTTTCTATAATCCAGAGCTTTTGTGACCTCATGCTCCATCAGCCTGTTCCCTCCCTAACCAGTGCCTCCACCATTTGCAGTTCTAGAGATGACATTTTTTACCTGCATAAAGATAGGACTGGCTATGGGAGAAGAAGACTTTCTGGATTGTCCCTTCTCCACTTTAGACTCCTCTTTCTATATTTTGTTTAAGAGGCTTTTTTTTTTAATTAGAAAAGTAATATATTCTGATTGTACTAAGTAAAACTATTTAGAGGTGAATATGAAATAGGTTAATTACCTTGTAACCAACATCAACAGCTTGGCATTATCCTAACATACACACACACAGATACACAGAGGTGGGGATTTTTTTTAACTTGGAATTTTAATTATGCACATAAAAGGGATTTTTTTTTAAGGAAAAAAATTGGATCCAACAATACATATTACCTGCTTTTTCATTGCTCACATAGGTTCCTGCAGGTTGAGTGCATAGACTAGCATATAGAGTAGTGATGTGTTGTGTGGGCTTTGGAGCCAAACTATCTTTGAGTGAATCCTGACTTCACCTTATTGGCTGTGTGATCTTGGGCAAGTTTCTTAAACTCCAGCCTCTGTTCCTTCTGTCAAATAGTCATCACAGTTGTAGAGGTTTCTGTGAGGGTTATGGCTATGATACATTTAAAGTGTAGAGAACAGTGCCTGGCTTCTAGGAAGGACTCTCTGTTAGCTATTGTTATAACCTCATGTTCTTTTCAAAAGCTGAAAATACCCAGCTGTCTGGTTGTGCCTCCTCTTGGTGAGTATTCACACTGTGTCCATTTTCCCCACTGTAAACAATGTTGCAGGAAAGTTCCTTGTATACTTGGTTGTTTGTAATGGGCTTTTTATTTCTATATGACTGTCCCAGAAGTGGCATTACTGTGTCAAAGAGTGATTTTCATAAATACAGCACAGTTTCTTTGATTTAATGGAAATATATATTTGACCTTTGTCCCTGGTCTGGCACACAGCTCCTAAAACTGTTGGAGTCTTCTGAGTGGTAAGAATGACTAGCATATACTAGCATACAAAAGAAATTTTTGTACACTAATGGAGATGACTCATGGCTGGTGGCCCCTAGAGAGCTTCAGGATGGGGTCTTAGAACTTTCAGGCTTACCCCAAACCTCAGAGAGCGGAGGGGGCTAGAGACTGAATTAATCACTGGTAGACAATGACTTAATATGTATCATGACCGTACAATGAAACTTCCTTAAAAACCCCTGAACTATGGATGGGCTCAGTTAGTTAAGCATCTGACTTTGGCTCAATTGGTTAAGCTCATAGGTTAAGCCTCCAACTTTGACTCAGGTCATGATCTCAGGGTCCTGGGATCAAGCCCCGCATCAGCCTCCCTGCTGAGTGGGGAGTCTGCTTCCCCCACCACTTCCCCCCAATTGTGCACACTCGCTCTCTCAAATAAATAAAATTAAAAAACAACAACAACCCCTTAAACTGTGGAGCTTTTGTTGGTGAATGAGGTAAGGTGCTAGGAGGGTGGTGTGCCCAGAGAAGGCACGATAGCTCCCTGCCCCTCCCCATACCTTGCCCTAGGCATTTGGCTATGTGTGCGTTGTGTCCTTTATAATAGATTGTTAACAGTAGGTAAATTGTATTCCTGAGTTCTTAGGGCTATTGTAACAAACCTGGGACTTGAGACTAGTATGTATGTATGTATGTATGTATGTATGTATTTATATTATTTATATTTTATCCATGTACTCATGAGAGACACAGAGAGAGGCAGAGACACATGCAGAGGGAGAAGCAGGCTCCCTGCAGGGAGCCTGATGTGGGACTCGATCCCGGGACCCTGGGATCACGCCCTGGGCCGAAGGCAGACACTCAACCCCTGAGCCACCCGGGCGTCCCGAAACTAGTGTTTAACGTGGGGGGCCCACTTGTGGATTGAGCCCTTAACCTTTGGATCTACCCTAATTCTGTTAGTTAAATGTCAGAATGGAATCAAATTGTTGGTGTCTGGTGAATCAGGGATCGGGTTTTGGTTTTGGAAAACATCCTAGACTTTCCAAAAAGAGTATCACCGTTTATACTAAAAGCCTAGCTTGGGAAGGCCTGTTATAGATATTATCGGGATAAACTACAGGGGAGAGAAAATGCTTTTTAATTCTTTATTAAAGTGAATTTTTAAAATCTGTGCAAATAAAAAAGGTAAAAAAAAAAAAAAAACGTGTGTATCCATCACACTGTCCCAATCTCAGACCACAGTCAGTGCCCTGTCCATGTCTAATCTACACTCTCTTCTACCCCGTGTTACATTGAAAATCCTAGACATCATATTTTCTTGAATGCACGTTTCAGTATGTATCTCCAAATGATAGGTTTTTAAAAATTGTGGCAAGAACACTAAAAACAAGTTCCATGGTTTTGCTTTTTTTTTAAAGTAGGCTCCACACCCAGCATGAGCTCGAACTCATGACCTGAGATTAGGAGTTTTGTGCTCTACCGACTGAACCAGCCAGATGCCCTGACTGCCACAGGTTTTTAAGTGCCTGATATGATGCTGTTAACCACTGGTGCAGTGTTGTACAGCACATCTCTAGGGCCTGTTCATGTTGCGTTACTGAAACTTTCTACTCCCCATTTCTCCCTCTCCCCGGCAGCCACCATGCCTCTGTGAGTTTGACTATTATAGATACTTCACCTAAATAGAATCAGACAGTATTTGTTCTTCTGTGACTAGTTTACTTCATTTAGCATGATCTCCTCCCGGTTCATCTGTATTGTAGCATATGACAATTTCCTTCTTCCTTTTTTTTTTTAAGGCTTAATTATATATTCCACTGTATTTATATACTGCGTATTCTTTATCCATTCATGCATTGGTGGACATTTATGTTTTTTCCACACCTTGGGTAATGTGGATAATGCTTCGGTGGACATAGGAGTGCAGGTATCTCTTCAAAATCGTGATTTCAGTTCTTTTGGATAATTACCCACAAGTAGGATTGCTGGGTTGTATGGCACTTCTATAAACGATAGGCTCTTACCACAATAATAACAAAGCATGTATTACTATTACATTTCTTTTTAATGCTGAATAGTACTCCACTGTATGGATATACTACATTTTATTTATGCATTTATCAGTTAGTGCTCGTTTGGCTACCACGTATAGTGCTGCTGTGAATATTCAGGACGAGTTTTGTGTGAACCTGTTTTCATTCTTCTTGGGTTTATACCTAGGAGTAGAATTGCTGGATCATTTGGTAACTGTATCCTTAGCCTTTTTAGCAACTGCCAAACAGTTTCTAAGGTGGCTGCACCCTTTTTTGTTCCCATCAGCAATGTATGAGGTTTCCGTATTTATGTATTCTTTTCTTGTTAGGCTTCCTTTTATGGTCATATCTAAAACTATTTGCCTAATCAAATGGGTTCTAAGAGTTTTATGTTTTTGGCTCTTCTGTTTAGGCCTGAAATTTTTGAGTTAATTTTTGTGTATAGTGTGATAGGGGTCCAGCTTCGTTCTTTTCTTTGAGGGTGTCCACTTGTCCCAGCATTATTTATCAAAAAGATGATTCATTGAATTGTCTTGTCATCCTTGAAAGCCATTTGACCCTTAATGTATGTAAGGATTTGGGCAGCCCCGGTGGTGCAGCGGTTTAGCGCCACCTGCAGCCCAGGGCATGATCCTGGAGACCCGGGATCGAGTCCCAGGTCGGGCTCCCCCTCTGCCTGTGTCTCTGCCTCTCTCTGTCTCTCTCTGTGTTGCACATGAATAAATAAATAAAATCTTAAAAAAAAATGTATGTAAGGATTTGTATCTGGACTTTGAGTTCTGTTGATCTGTATGTCTCTTCTTATGCCAGTACTGCACAGTCTTGGTTACTGTAGTTTTGGGTAGTAAGTTTTGAAGTTGGTGAATTTTTATATGAAATTGGTTTTCCTGGGGATCCCTGAGTGGCTCAGCGGTTTAGTGCCTGCCTTTGGCCCGGGGCGTGATCCTGGAGTCCTGGGATGGAGTCCCGCATTGGGCTCCCTGCATGGAGCCTGCTTCTCCCTCTGCCTGTGTCTCTGCCTCTCTCTCTCTCTCTCTCTCTCTCTCTCTCTCATGAATAAATAAATAAAATATTAAAAAAAGAAATTGGTTTTTCTGAACCTTAAAGAAGCAGGATTCATAAGCATACTTTTTCTAGCTTCACAGTTGTAGAGCTCCCTCTTCTGTTGCTTTCAAGATATGTTCAAAAGTAGGGTTCCATAATTTCTGAGATCTGGTTCCGTTTCTCTCTTCTGCTTTTTGGGGACCATTTCTTTTTTTTTGGGGGGGGGGAGGACCATTTCTTTACCTCTTTTACCCACATGCTACTGCATTTGACATCCCTTCCCAGCGCTTTATAATACAGTGAAGATACAAACAGAAGAAAACCACTCCCTGGTCCTGTTGTCCACCTAACCTCTTCTGACAATTTTTAGAAACAGTAATACAAAAAGGAAAACCCATGTATATTTGGACTCCTCCAGTAGTTGAGTAAAGTGAAAGTATTTTTCTATCCTTATCTATTATGGTTTCAAGAAATTCCTTTCAGGAAAAAATAGATATTCATTTACCATGGAACCCAGGCTTCTTGTGTAATTATTAATCCTATTAGTGTATTGGCTGCTTAAATGACCCTTGCACAGCCAGGAAGAGGTCCTCATGCTCCTGTAGCCCCATCCCCCAGCTGTCCTTAGGGAGATTGCCTCTGGTTACACTGTTTCAGATTACCTGTGTTTCCGGAACTCTGGTAACTTTGATGCTTTGACTGTATATATATCTTCTGTCAGCAAGTATTTTCCTTACAGTTAGAATGTATGGTCCTGGAGGATGGGAAGTAGTTTCTTTTTTTATATATTAGTGCTCAATAACCTCTGTCCTGGCTGACGGACAGACTGCCTGAGGAGTGCTGCTGATGCTTCTGGGACTTGTGTTTATTCCCTCCAGGGGAGCCGGGCAGTGGGACGGAAAGTGATACTTCTCCAGACTTCCACAATCAGGAGAATGAGCCCAGCCAGGAGGACCCTGAGGATCTGGACGGATCTGTGCAGGGCGTGAAGCCTCAGAAGGCTGCTTCTTCTACTTCCTCAGGGAGTCATCACAGCAGCCATAAAAAACGAAAGAATAAAAACCGGCACAGGTCAGTGGTCGGGGACCCCCCCCCCCCCGCTGCCCCCCTACCCCCTGCTCCCCTGCCCAGAGCTTCCATGACCACTGCTCAGTGAAGGGACTTCTCTAGAGGAAAAATTTGTCAGGATTGGCACCATCTTTCTGTTGCTGATGGGGAGAAATTGCTGTGGTCCAAATGAAAGAGGCACAGTTTTCTCCAGTAGAATTTCTACTTAATTTAATGGTGGGCATTAGAGTAACAGCGAAGGAAGACAGCCTTCTCACTGTATCCAGTGTAGAAGAATTTCATTCCCTAAAAACATTATTTCATATGGTGAATTTGAAGCAGAAAAGGGAAAGTCTGTATAATAGTACTTGGAAAATGGCACTAGGACGTGTTGGGAAGCTGCAAAGTGGGAGAGAGTCTTTTGCTGCATATCCTGATCCCCACCTATACTTAACTTCCTCGTGGGTGGACCGAGCTGATCTGATATGCCTTTTTTTTTTCTTTCTCTTTTTTGATTGCTTATGATTTCTTTGTTTTATGTATCTCTGTAATATGCTGATTGCACATATCAGAGAGGAATAATGTAAAGTCTGTAAGATATGAGAGTGCTTTTCTAGGTAATATTTGTCCACTATGTGTGTTTTTGTTTTTTTACAGTGCGTAATGAGATAGGAATGACATCAGTGGACAGAGAGGTCAGGTGTCACCCAGAGAGGATTTTAGCATTCACTCTGCCTGGGGTTTGTATGATGATGCCAGGGCCTATTAACTCAGATAATTGGAAATTACACAGCTGCACTCAAAATGGGTAATGCATAGTTTCTAGAGTGAGCGAGCAATCTTGCTCTGATCTCAAACTTCCTTCTGGCAGGCATGAAAACCAGGTGTCCCTAGGCTGGCTTTTGTCCTGCTCCTCTTGGGAGCTCGTACTGAGATGAAAGGGCACAAGCAAGAAAGGGGCGGGATTCCCTGTCCCCCAGTGCACTTCTGGGTTAGGTTGCCTTACAGACCTGTGGGATAACCAAGGCATTCATGTTGTTAGCTTCGTGGTTATGGCACATGGGGATAATATACAATGAACTTGAACTAGTTGAAGCCTCCTATAAGCATCAGCAGATTCTCTAATTCTTTAAAGAATTTTTCTTGTCAATGGCGGTGGTGGTTTTTAGACTGCAGAAATAGTATTTCCTCCAAAGAGTGACTCAAGATCGCTGCTTAACGCTTTCCTGCAAACCAAAAGTCACTATGCCGGTCTTGTAACGGCAGTAAGAAATAGCAAAAATTGCACATCTTATTTTGTGTGTAAGGTTATAGGCTGTTTAATCACTGTGGTAGGACTAATGTTAGCTTATCACAAACAATAGCAGGGAACCAAAGTCTTAAAATATTTTTTTAAGTTCAGATAATTAAATATCGGGCTCTGTGTTGCTTTTATGAAATTTATTTCAGTGTCATTTTAAAGCAATAATTCTTTTCCTATTTCACAGTGTTTAGAGCAGGGGGACAATTCCTTGAAAGTTTCTGCGACATTTTTTCCATTAGTGATACAATAGAGAGCTACCATTTATTGTAGGTGACACTTCCCTTTTTGTAATGCCATCATCAGTTGACTGATAAAAGGGAATTAGGCAGGAACTGAACTTCCTCCTGTACGTTTCTAGTAGAGTTCCATAAGAACAGCACTTCTTCCTACCCTTTTTTCTCCTGGCTCCCAGAGCTAACTCCTCCCAGAAAAACAGAAGGATTTCTAAAGATCATGGATGTTCTTTATTGCTTTCACAGATGGTGTTTTCTGTTTGGAAGGCTGGCTTTTTTTGTCATCCTCCTGGTTTACTATCTGGCTGGCCTTCTCCCTTGGCCATAGGCACATACGTGCCCTCAGGGAGCAGAGTGGAGCTGATTTACCTTCTTCCTGTGTAAAAGGCTCTGTGCACCAGAGTGGCGTCTCAGTGGCCAGTTAAGGTTCTACATTCCCACCATCTTCAGTCAGGATCTGTCCAATCCCCTTGCCCCCTCACTGCTATCTTTGTGGTTCTATCAGATTGAGTGAGGGTGGGGCACTTTGTTCATACACATTTGTATATTTGCATCTGGTACAGTACTTGTTTCTGCTCCCAACACGCCACACCCCATATACTCAGATAAAGTCAATAGTGAATTATTTCAACAAATGTCTGACTACCTACTGCGTGCCAGGCACTGTTTAGGGGTGAGTAAAGCAAAGTGGGAATAGATACGGTACTGTAGCAAAAAGGAATAACTTGGATTTGTCCTCCTTAGGAATATGAACACTTGTCAAATAATTTTTTAGCATTCATAAATGATCACAGTGTCCTAAATTTTTATATTTTACATGATATCTGAATCTTAAGTCCCAGGGCCTTTAAAGAAAAAAGTTGAAGTAATAACTTGTAGCTACTCTTATAGGTTTTTCCTAATATACAAAACTCTAGAATTCTTCTAGGTAGTTTGTGATGTTTTCATTAAGTAGGTACAGTCTGATTTGCAAAAGAAACTAAGATAGGCTGATGCGCCTGGATGGCTGTCAGTTAAGCAGCTGCCTTTGGCTCAGGTCATGATCTCAGGGTCCTGGGATCGAGCCCTATGTCGGGCCCCTTCCGTGGTGAGTCTGCTTCTCCTCCCTCTGCTCTTCCCCCTGCTTGTGCACTCCAGCTTATGCTCTCTCATTCTCTCAGATGAATAGATAAAATCTTTTTAAAAAATAAAATGTTTTTAAAAAATTGTTATGCTGAAAGTGAATTTTTAAAATTTAAGTCTTATTTAAGTAATCTCTACTCAATGCGGGGCTCAAACTCAAGACCCCAAGATCAAGAGTCACATAGATGCTCTTCCAGCTGAGCCAGCCAGGCGCCCCTGAGATTTAAATTGATAGTTCCTGGTTTGTACACTGTGTACTCTTCCCCAAGTGACTTAAGTGAGGCAGTTGCATAAGAGATTGAAGTTACACTTTGCTTTAGCTTCACTCTTACAAACATGGGCCAGGAGGAAAAGCGAGTATTTTGCATTTTGTTTTAGCACCTGCCTACAGTGTGAAAGGTGTTGGAGCCAGCCAAAGAGTGGTATCATGCTCAGGGTTGATGTTTGCTTTGGAGGTCTGCCCAGACCATGGTCTGTCAGCAGCGATGTCCGAAACAGCCTCCTCCCCTGCACTGTTCCCTTCCAGATCCCTGGGGCTCAGGTGCTCGTGGATGTCAGCTCTCCTTTGTTTTATTTAGTAGGGATGCTGTACATTGGGGTGTTCTTAATACTAGCCCTGACATAAACAGTTACCTGCCATCACCATTTCAGGGGCAAAGTGATGTGGCTCTGCAGTTCTCTGGAACAAGACTGTCACCAAAGTTTATTCATTTGACCCTTGGCCTCCAGGATGAATGCTCTAGAAAAAAAGAGTACCATGTTCCCTGGGCATTCCTAGAACTTATAACTTTAAGTTGAGTTAAAAGCTGCAAAATGTTTTCTTTGAGAAAAATTTATAATGTTTTGATCTTTTATGTTGGTCAAAGTATATTGTGCTGAATTGTTAGTACTGTCTTCAAAGCACCTTTCATTATATGACTAAACCCTTCTTTCTCTGTTTCTTCTAATGTCCTATTTATATTTTTCACTACAATTACGTATTTTAAAAGTTCTAACTCTGAATCTGGCACCTAATAGACAGCCTGCAGTTCCCTCGTTTTCTAATGAAATAACTTTTCCTTTCATAGTCTGTTCTTCTGATACAAAATCCAGTGAGGGAAGGGACTCTCCCAACCACAGAATCTTTGGTGCTTTGATGTTTGAAACTTTATGGCTTAAGATTCTTAAAGCTGATTTTGTTTCTACGAATCTTGCTAGGGTGGCTAATCGACTAATTTATTCAATTAGTATATTAATTTCTATTGCTTTCTTCCTTTCAAATGCTGCCCCTCAGCCCGTCTGGCATGTTTGATTATGACTTTGAGTAAGTTTGATTTGAATTAGTATTTGTGCTGTGTTGTTTAGTGTGTAGAGACCAATATGCCTTTTTGAGACCTTTCTAACCCATAGTTTATCTGTTTAATTGTAGGTATGTATATTAGGTTAGGCTGGGAAGTTTTTTTTAAAAACAGAAAAACGTGATGGAGGTAACATTTTATTTAATAACTTAAGCAAAATTAAGTAAACTTCACTTTTATGCGTTTTAATTTCTTTAAAAATAGATAACCTGTACTTTAATTCACATTTAAATTGATTTTCTGGCTTTGCTTCATAAGGAGATTAATAGTTTAAGATCTTGATAATTTGCTTTGGAAAGATTTGAAAATTGAAATTTGTTTAATTTCTTTTGTGTTTCATGTCCAGAAATGCAAACTCCTAGTCTCTTTCATGTTCTTAATCATTATGTGTCTCAGTGATTATCAGTGATACAGTTAAAAAGCTAACACATTAACATAGAGCATGCTCTCTTAATCCAATCTCTTTAACACATAGTTTTGAATAGCTTTAAAATTATATGGCTTTTATAACTGCTGTATATTTCTTTTTGTCATCTAAGTTTGCCTTGTGGCGAGAGTATCTGCTTATGTTTTTAAATACTTGCTTAATAATATCTGGGTAAACAACTAAGTATGACATAGTCTAATGAAGAATGTGGGTTTTACTTAACCAAATAGTCTTTGTTATAGCTTGTGCCCTATGCAGTAGCTGATTCCTGGCCCCTCTTTCCGTACATTAAAATGCAAATATCTTTTATCTTTTCTATCACAGGATTGATCTGAAGTTAAACAAAAAACCACGAGCTGTAAGTATCAGCCAGACCATTTCAGAGAGGCTGGTGATTTTGTAGATGATTAGAAAAACGTGTTTGTCTTCAGAGCTGAGTGTTCCTAATCTCAGGTTATGCCTCTCCTCTTAAAGGCTGGGGTGTCCGTTTGGATACACTTCAACTTTCAGGTGTTACTTACTTTTTGGTATGTTTTGGATAGAGAAAGGGGTCACACAGTTTTACTGAAGAAAAAGTCCCTTTGCTTAAAGAATGAATTGTTAATACCGGTTGCTTTAATTTTTATTTTTGTTTTGTTTTTGATTGGTGAGCTCAGGGGGCCTAACTAACAAGGGCAGAATTGAGGTTTTGGTCCCTCTGTGCCCGTGGAAGACAGGACATTTTCAGATGTGAAATATTGTCTGTTGCATTTGAAGTAGAATCTTTGGCTACAGAACAATCCCCAGCAGGGTTGTAAATGAGTTTTTTTCTTAGGTTCCAACTAATGTTCTGCCGAGAGTAAGTTGGGACTTGTGTTTTTCTCTCTTTAGGACTATTAGAAGACTCATTAGTGCAGAAGCTTCCAGGCTGTAGAGCCCTGCTTCCCTCCTCCAACCTCACAAAGATAAATATCCCTCACCTGAGTGCGCGGCCATCCACCTCTGCTTTCCCAGACCCAGTGCCTGTGACTCTGAATAGTTTGTTCTGAAACGTGGTGACAAGTCATTTCTCTAAGACCACACTGGATCATTTACTGTGTGTCATGTTTAGTAACAGAACTGCAAGAAGACCAAGACATGGTTATAATTCCAGCAAGTTGCTAACTCTGCATTTCTCCCTTCTTGGAATGAATGTGTGTCCCCTACCCCCCCCACCCCCAACCCCCGCCCCAAAAACTGGCTGGCACCAGCTTCATCTGTGATACCCATTGAGAAATGTTCTCTGGTTTTGTTTATGCTGAAGGTAGAACATAGGTCACGTTTCAGAGGGAGGCTGTAAATATCTGGCATTTTCTTATTTTGTTTGTGTTTTATTATTTTTCTATTGTTTTTACCATCTTCTTTTCTTTAGGGACTTTTTGTAATGCCGTTGTACAGCTCATACCTTCCTGCCAACATATCTGGTAATCTGTTTCATGCAGTTGCCAACATTCTTAACTGAAAATAATCTGGTTTATCATAGAGAAAATGGGGAACTTGGCTCTGTGTTTTTGCAGGGGGAAGGTAGAGAGGGTTTATTTAATAATTACCTATCTTAAATCTTTCTGCATTGGAAGCAGTTTCGTGTTCAAGGAACAGGAAAAGCTGAAAAAAAAAAACCTAAGTTTAAATCAATCCTTTTAAAATAGATATTTTTATTCTTTTATATAAATAAAATTTCACAGGTGTTGACTTCTCATGCTTTACTTTTAAACCTGAGATTGTTTTTTCACTTATTTTATTTATTCGTATCATGCCTTATGGAAATTTCTCCCTTTTTCCATTTTTCTCTCTTTGCTGGTATCTGCCTGACTAAACATTGCTCTAAAAATCACTAAGGCATATGGAAGGGCTCAACTTTGCACCCAAAGCTGGTAATGCCTGGAGTTCTTGAGCAGAGTGAGAGATAGGATCCGCGAGAGCCAGCAATGCCCAGCAAGACTGCCCGCCCCCCTTCCTCTCAGAGCCAGCTGGGCTGGGGAACTTGCAGATTTGTTGAACTCCTGTCTCTTGAGTGGGGCTCTATCTCGGCCGCTCATGACTCACCTGGGAAGCTTACAGACCTACTGATGCCTAGGTCCCCACCCCCAGAGACTCTGACTGGGGTACAGTCTAGTTCCTGGGATTTCCTGCCACAGAGGCCCTGGGGTTCTGATAAGAAGCCAGGTTGAGAACCACTGCATGAGGAGTGTCTGATTGAAATCCTATGTTGCGAATCAGTCTAGGGGATGAGATTTGGGGCCCCGCCTTTCTTTCGATGCTGTCCAGTCCTAGTCCTCGACTTAGGCCCATATCTTTGTTAGAACAAGTATGTTGCATTGTGATAATATTGGTAGAGCTGAATACGGATGGCGTCTGTTAGCAAAACGCGTCTACCTTGTCAGATGTGCGAAAGCTTTCACTCTTGTTCTCAAATAAACTTTTTTTTTTTTGACTCTGTGGCTAATTAGATGTCTTTGGTAGCAGAACTCCAATGTCAAAGTTTTTGAGAAAATAGCTGCTTATATTTAGATTGTTCCCTGAAAAAAAAAAAAAAGCTATAAAGTTGAAAACTGAGGACTAGATTTCTGTACCCTCCTTTGTCAGTTTTTATCTCTCTTTTCCCGGGAGAGAGAAGCAGGGCTTCCTGCAGTCTCCGTGACCCAGAGGAAAGCACACAGCAAACCTGAGACTATTTCTCTCATAGTTGGATATTTGCTTGAGATACGGTGGGATTGCTCTTAAAAAACTGTATTATGTGAAGACATGCCTGTGTATATGACTACACACGTGTGCGTATGATCCTGGTTAGAGGCAGGCTGCTTGCTCTATACTCATTTCCTCTGTAAAGTTTTCAATCATTGATGAGGGGACCTCCTGGTTTCCTTGTAAGCTGGCCACAGACTGAAGATACTTAAGAGAGACTGCTTATGTTCTCTAAATTGGGAAGGTTTAAGGAAAAAAAAAAAAAGAAAAACAGATGCTTACCATGCTTGTGATATTTGTGACTTTGGTTATTGGTAACTATGTTATTCTGACAAACTGAGACCTGACCTGTGACCCTGCCAGAAGGGTTGCCAGGACCCCTTCCTTCTAGGCAGGCTTTCACCAGATTATTTGAGTCAGGAATAGTGTTTTACTTTAGGCCTTTAGCCTTCTCATCTCCACACTGGGAAGAGGTTGTCCTTTGCTCCTCTTGGTAGTGATAAGACATTTTTAAAAAAATCCAAGCACTTGGTAGTTGTATTTTATGTCTCCTCCTGGGAGGATGGTGTCTGGACAAAGCTCCCGAGGGAGTCTCAAGTATGCTTGCTCTTCCAGGGGCTTTGAGGAAATAGTTTATTTTGTCGAAACTCAGAATGTCCTGAATAGCACCAAACCCTGCAGGTTGAAGACAGAAAGCAGGGACAACCCACAAAGCCAAGGATGGGCAGCTCTGTAGGGCCGATGGGAGGGACTGGGGGAAGTGCCCTGAGTTGGGCTGGGCCCGTGTGGGCTGAGAGCAGGGGCTTTCGAAGCTGCTGTACACGTCTTAGGGGCCTTCGGATTGCTTTGAGAAATGGAGTCTTTGGGCGCTACAGAATAAGTCTCCTGCCACAGAATAAGTATCCTGCAAAGAGTACCCTTGATCCCTTGACACGTGCAAGTGAATAAGGGAATTGAAACAAGTATTTCAATGGCCTGACTTTGAAAAGAGTGAATACACTGTTTTGAAACACTCTGCAACCCAGTTTTTGCTTTTATTATGACTTCTCTGCCCCTCAGCCTCACTCCAAAGTACTGAGGCATGAATTACTACATTTAAAAACTCAACGTCTGAAGCCCGACTCCAGGGCCACTGTGCTGGTGCCACCTGGAGCAAGAGCACAGGTGTGCGTCCTTGTTCGCATGTACCTCCCCCAGGCTGCTGCCCTGCTCAAGGCCTGGGAAGGTGAGGTGCATGAAGACGCAGAGATGATGCGAAGGAACTGGGGTTCTCCTGTGTTCTCATAAATGTTACTGTGTCTGGAATTTTCTAAGTGGTAAGCTTCAGGATTGGAAACAGTTTGGGAAAACTCCTTCTTAAACATTTTCACTGCTAAGATGGGCTGTGGTGTTCATTCTGACCCCCCACTTGAGTGCAGGGGCCCCGGTCCCCCCACGGAGGATGGCTCGTGCTGGGGGGGAGGTGGAGGGACGACCTTGCATTTGCATTTATTTTCTGGCTCAGCCTTTTTGACTTGTCACTTTGTGTTATATAAATACATAAACATCAGTACGTGTGGATAACTGATAAATAAATGTTAGGTTGAACCACAAGCAACTGCTGTTATTCAACCATTTTGATCCTCAAAACGGACAGTGGTCATGATTTACCAACGTGTCGAGGGTGTGTATGCTCAAGGTGCTTACTGTTCGTGTATAAGAAAAACCTTTGGAGGCCCCCTGGCTGATGTAACCTTCCTCAGATCCCCGCCCGCACCCCCAAAGCTTATTTCTGTACCCTAAGAGGCTTTAAAAGATTAAATTGGAATAAATAATTCGTATGCCAGTGGCATATATTCCAGCAGTACGGGAGAATGGTCAATGAAAAAAGTCCATGTGGCCAGTTGTCCTTCCAGAGGCCGAGCTTTGCACACACAGGAGTGATATGCACACGTGCATGTGCCTTTTCCCACCTGGTAATACAGCTTAGAAAGCATTCTAGAAATGCAGCTTACAAGCCTCATTTCTGTTGGCCACCGAACATTCCTTTATATGCGTACAGCACACCAAAATTTATGTAACTAGTCCTCTACTGACGGCATTAATGCTGCTTTTCATCTTTTGCCATTTCGGGCAGTGTTGCAAATACGATTCTTAGTGGTGGGATTGCTGCGCCGTGGGGAAATGCGTCAGGGATCTCACTGTGACTTTATGTCGCCCAGATCACTCTTTTACACGTGAATACTTGTATTTTTTTTTCTCCTTGTCCATTCCTTTTGATTCCTGCAGCTCCTGAGGATTTTTCTTGGGTAATCTGTTCCCCATAACAGTTGGAATATTCTGGAGCTTTCAGCTTTGTAAAAGGCATGACTGTTGCCTCTGGTGTTGCTTTCCAGGGTGGAGCTGCAAATGCCATTAAGAATTCCCCTTGTAGGGATCCCTGGGTGGCGCAGCGGTTTGGCGCCTGCCTTTGGCCCAAGGCATGATCCTGGAGACCCGGGATCGGATCCCACGTCGGGCTCCCGGTGCATGGAGCCTGCTTCTCCCTCTGCCTGTGTCTCTGCCTCTCTCTCTCTCTCTCTCTCTCTCTGTGTGTGTGTGACTATCATAAATAAATAAAAAAAATTAAAAAAAAAAAAAAAAGAATTCCCCTTGTAGGGCAGCCCTGGTGGCGCAGCGGTTTAGCGCCGCCTGCAGCCTGGGGTGTGATCCTGGGGACCCTGGATAGAGTCCCACATCGGGCTCCCTGCATGGAGCCTGCTTCTCCCTCTGCCTGTTCCTCTGCCCCTCTCTCTCTGTCTCTATGAATAAATAAATAAATAAAATCTTAAAAAAAAAAATTCCCCTGGCTGGCTCAGTTGGTAGAGTATGTGACCCGATGTCAGAGTCCTGAGTTCAAGCTCCACGCTGGGCGTAGAGCTCATATTAAAAAGAAAAAACAACAGTAAACAAAAATTCCCATTTTTGCCTTAGCGCTCTCCATATAATTCTCTTAGAGTCTCGTTTTGGGACCCTGTTGATGATGCTTGTCTCCAGGCGCTTCTGTGAGGCCAGTGCTGCAGGCCCTGGGGCCCAGCCGCCTCCTGCTGCATAGACGGTCGTACCAGGAGGCGCCAGCAGGTGGCAGGCAAAGCCCCACAAGCGCCGCGGCCTCCCGGGGCTCTGATCTGGGGGGAGAGTGTTGGGGGGGGGTGTTGGGGTCACCTTATCCTTTTCCTCCACCTGGTTTTGCGGCCGTTTCGTGAGCGGGTGGCCAGTTTAAGACGGCCAGCAGCTGCCGTGAGATGGGCTTCGAAAGGCCGCATCCCAGCCTGACAGCCTGGGGCCTCCTCCCCATCCAGGAACTAGCTGGAAGGATTTACATACCGTGGCCTGGGATGGCTTGAGTTTCCTTAATTGCAGGACTCTGCTTCCTGCCTCTTTGAGCCAGATCTCCCACACCCTTCCCATGAACCGGGAGGTCCCCAGAACCGGCTCTTACTCACCGCCCTCGACTCCACCCACCGAGCTACGGTCCTGGGGAAGAAACTGAGCCAGAGGTTTGAGAAGCCCTGGAGCAAAAGTGCTAGGATCCCAGGACTGCCTTATTTGGGGGGCAGGAGTCTCTGGGGACCAGCTGGGCTGAGGGCTTGAGGTGCTGGCTCCATGCCCCCCGCCCCCCAGGTCCCAGATGTGTCCTTCCCAGTTTCTCTGCGGGAGACCCCTCCAGCCCCTCCTTCCGGGCAGGGGTCCTGCCCTTCTGTGTGCGGGAAGAGATGGGGTGGGGAGGGGGAAGGAAGCGGTCAGGGTGGCCTCTCCCCAGTCACTGCCCCGCACCAGCACCGGGGCTGGGGGTTGGGGGGACTGGGAGAGCGACTCCCCTGGAGCCCCAGCGCCCTCCTGCTCCTGGTTGAAGTCCCCCAGACGGACCTTGAGGGCCCTCTGGGCTTCCCGCAGGCAGGTGGGGTGGGGTGGGGACACCCAAGGGAGGGTTCCAAGTTTCATCCACTGGGGCCCAGTTGCTTCTCTGCCCAGGGAGGCCAAGGTTTCTGTTAGTGACCCTGGCCCCTGGGGAAGTTAGCCCGCCTCTGGGTCAGGCCGTGCTGGCCAGAGCCTGGGGGTGGCGGGGCGGGGGGGGGGGGGGGGGGGGGCTGGCCCTCCGGGAGCTCCCCAGGATCATTTCCCAGCAATGCAGGGATTTGCATACTCCCTGGTTTCCCCGTCAGCCGCTAGGCCCTGGAGGCAGGAAGGTGGAGGAGGAAAGGGCAGCGGCGCGGCCCTGTGGGCTGGGTCCCCTCGGCACCGGAGCTTGGGGGTCTCTGCCGCCCTCTGGGCCCCAGAAGCCCGCGTGAGACGTGCCGCCGCAGCCTGGGGCTCAGCCAGGGAGCCCGGGCCTGGAGGGGAGGGGGCTGCGCAGGCCACATGGCCAGGCCCTGCCATCCCCCCCACCCCGGCGGGCCCCAGCGAGCTGAGGGGTCTCCTGGTCGGCCTGGAGCTGCGCAGGGCCCCCCTGGGGACCCCCTGTGGGCGGTGGGAGCACCCAGGCCCTGGGAGGGAAGGGGCTGCGGCCGGCGGGAGGCGGGACGGGGAGGCCCGGGCCAGGGGGCCAGGTGCCCGTGGCTGCAGGTCCTGGGGGGGGGGGTGGCGGCGCCGAGGGGCCCCTGCCTCCGGCCCGCACGCTCCTCACCCCACACACCCCACATGCTGTGGCCCTTGGGGCTGGCCCCCGGCTGGCGGGGTGGCAGGGGGCACACGCTGCTTCCAGGCCGCTCCTGAGGCCTCGTGGCCTTCCCGTTCCACGCGGTGCACCGACAGGGGCCTGGTGGGTGCTGCTGGGGCGGCCCCTGCTGAGCAGGTGGCTGGGATGGCCCTGCCCCCCTCCCGGGGCAGTAGGGCTTCTGTGGGGGTGCCTCCCTCCCTCCCCCAGGGCCTGCGAGCCCTTGCAAAGCAAACCAGCAGCGTCTGGAGGCCTTGCTTCCTCAGCTGTGTGGAGCCAGGGGCCCCCACCCCAGGGCCTCCTCCAGCCTGCCCTGTCCCTGGGACCTCCGGCCACGCGCTCGGCCTTGCCTTGCCGGTGGCCTTCCCTGGCCGTGCCAGTGGCTGATAACGAACTGGACAGTCTGGTCTTTTAGCTTCCCGTCCCAAAAAAACAAAGACCCATAAATAGCCTTTTAATCTGGAATACGGTACCTGATTGGAAAAAAAAAAAAAATCTTATAAGGCAATGACATTTCTTTGTGCAGCTAAAACCTTCCGAAGAGGCTGGAAGCAATGGGCATGGGGTGCCCTGAAGAGCACGAGTGGGGGCTGCAAGAGAACGTTTGCTCAGAGCATTCCCACCTTGCCCCTGGGTTCCCGCTTCAAATGCAGGCTTCTACAGAACGGCCAGGGTGGGGGCCTCGGTGGGGGCCTGGGTGGTGCAGTCAGCTGAGCGTCTGACTCTAGATTTCTGCTCTGGTCACGATCCCCAGGTCCTGGGATCAAGCCCCAGGTCAGGCTCCCTGCTCAGTGGGGATATGCTTCTCCTTCTGCCCCTCTGCACCCCCCACACAATTTGCTCTGTCTCTCTAATAAAAAAAAAAAAAAGATGTTCAGGGTGAAGAACTCAGCGCGCAGGGAGATGGCCAGGCTGGCGTTTTCTTCACCAGGCTGTGCAGCTGTTCTGTGGCAAAGCAGTTTCTAAAAAAAAAGAAAGGAAGGAAGGAAGGAAGGAAGGAAGGAAGGAAGGAAGGAAGGAAGGAAGGAAGGAAGGAAGGAAGGAAGGAAGGAAGGAAGGAAGAGAAGAAAGAAAGAAAGAAAGAAAGAAAGAAAGAAAGAAAGAAAGAAAGAATACAGATACTGTAAAAGCTTCACAATAAGTACAGATTAGGTGCGGTGTCCAAATATAGAATGATTAAGACTGTATTTTTTCAAAAAAACCCCTATTTTTTCCATTTTCTCCTGCTGATAGTGTTTGTTTTGGGATCATTTTATAATCCAGCTTTTCACTTAAAATATTTAACCTTTAGATCTGATTTATCTGAAAAAAAAAAATGTATATCCCTGCCTGGCTTCCTTCCTCCTAGGGGCCGCTAAGAGTTTCAGGATGGTGAGGTGAGCACAGCCTGCAGCACTTACTATGTGCCAGGCACTGGGTCATGTGCTCAACACGCATGCTCCCCGCTTCACAGATGAGGAAACTGAGGCCCACCCAGAGAGAGGTAGTCACTTGCCCCGGTGACATAGTTGGTGGCAGGCCAGTTCCTGAGTTGGGGAGCAGGACCCCCGACCTCCGAGGTGACGCTGGCATCACCTGCCTGGGAGGAAGGGGCTGGAGCCAAGCACCCAGCCCCCCCCCCCCCCCCTTGTCTCCTCAGCTGTCCTAGAAGCCCTCTTCTCAGCCAGGTGGTTTTCTGTCCTCGGCTCTGGTCACCGAAGAGAAAAGGGGAACAGACCAATCCTGCCCCCAACCCCTGCCACCCCCTCCCCACACCACGGCCTCAGGACTTCAAGCCCTTACCTGCTTCAACTCCGGGACCTCCCCCACCAACCCCCCACCCCCGCCTGTGGGTCCCCCCCTCCACTCCAGGCCCTGCCCCCAAGGGGCAGAGCACTTTGGGTGGGTGCACATCTGCGGACCCCCCATTGCCCAAAGGCCCCGGCCACACCCCAAGCACAACACAGGGCTCGCATTAAACTTTATTGACACGTTAAGAGAGGCAAGGGCTTACACTTAGGATAGTCACGTTACACCTGTACAGGTACATACACGCACCCCACCCCCGCGGGAGGGCGAGAGGACCCCCAGCACAGAGGCCGGGGGTTGGGGGCTGGGACACGGCGAACAGAGCAGGACGGAGGGGGTATTAAGAAGCATCTTGCTTACTGACATGAAGCCGGGTGCCCCGCGAGAGCACCCAAGAGGCCTCATTGGCGTACAGGAGGGGCCCTTGGAGGGCAGGCACACGGTGCCTAACTAGCCAGCCGAGGCCGGCGTCCCAGGGACGGGGCGGAGGGGGGGCCGCGCACAGGGCCCCCAGCCCAGGCCTCTGCTCCCCACCGCCGCCCTCCCCGCCCTCCGAGAAAGGAGGGTTTGGGCTTCAGCCACGACGCCTTAGGGCAGCGTCTCCTTAAACTACAGATACAATGTGCATCAACAGGGTGATCGCTCCTGCCCCGCGACGGCGCCACCGGGCGGGGTAGGACCAATCCTACAGTATCTTTGGTTTGTGGGTTCCCTTCCCTACTTCGATGGCCCCTCCGACTGGCTCACTGGCTAGGGTGCTGGGGCTGGTAAGAGAGGATCTCCGCCGCCAGCCGCTGCGGGTCCAGCAGCTGCGGGAAGCGCCCCATCACGGCCTCTACCAGGTGTGGGGGGAAGACCCCGCACAGCTTGGTGTACACGCTGGCTCGCTCCTTGGCCAGGCTGCCCGGCGCCCCCCACGGGCCCCCCTCGGCTGGCCCTGGGCGCTCAGGCAGGACGGGGGTGGGTGGGGGCAGCGGGTAGGGCTCCGACCAGTACTCCCGGGCCGGGAAGGTAGCCGGCGGGGGCGTGTAGTCCGTGGGGACGCTGAAGTGGCCGCCACCCACGGGCCCTCCGAAGGCGGGGAAGGCCCCCCGAGGGGCCGGGAGCTCCGCCCTGTAGGGGCTGTAACCCGCGTAAGGGCCGCGGGCTGGGGCCGGCTCAGCAGGGCTTCCGCCGCGGACGCCCCACAGTTCCGACATCTGGCTCTCCAGGGAGCCGATGCCCGAGTCCAGACACTCCTGGGACGTGTACGAGACGGAGTCGAGCGTCTGCGGGAACCAGTCTGTGCGCCCACCCGGGCCACCCCCGCCAGGTGGGAGGCTCCTGCCCGCGGGGCCCAAGGGCGCCGGGGGACCCTCTCGCTGCGGCCCCGGGGTCGCCTGTGCTCCCAGCGTCCCCTCCAGGCCGCACGGCTCAGGCTCTGTGGGCATGGAGCCGGGCTGCGACGAGGGTGAAGGCCGCCGGCCGCTTTTGTCCTTGCCCGGGGCCCGCGGGGGCGACAGGAGGGCATTGGCGCGGAGCTCGTCGGCCACCGAGCGCTGGGGGCGGCTGGGCCGCTCGGGGTGGAAGAACCGGCACTTGATCCCGTAGGTGCACTTCCTCCCTGGAAGGACGGGGTGTCAGAGCGGGGGGCTCCCGCTCTGGGGCTGGGACAGGGAAGGGGCCCCCGAGGGTCTCTTACCATAGGGGCACGGCTGCTTCCTGTGCTCTGCCGTCAGCGGCTTCTTACGCAGGAAGTTGTCCAGGCTTGGGCCGTGCCGGCCCAGGGGGTCATCGGGGGGCATGAACCTGGGGAGCAGGCGGGAGGCATGGAAGGGCTTCCCGGGGAGAGGCCAGACCACGACCCCACCAGGGACAATGGGAGGGAGAGCAGTCCCTAAAACTGGCGATCGATCGTCCTGCAGGTCGTCCCTGGCAGCCAGCGTGAATGCTCTAAGGAGGGGGGTGGCCAGGGGGCCCGGCTGGAGGGGCCCTCAGAGCAGCCCTCAAGGGGGGAGCTCTTGGGGCAGTGGGGAGGCCGGGCTCCCGGAAGTCTGCACCTAGGGCGGTCGGTCCCCAGGAACCCAGTGCTGGAACCAGTAACCATAGCCCCCCACACCCACTTCTGCTCCGCCCCCTGCCCGGCCTGGCCCAGCCCGATGCCCCCTTCCACCTGGCACCAGATCCCTCACCCCCAAAGCTGCCCAGATGCGAGGCCGTGGCCCCAGCAGAGCTGCGCCCCCACCCCCCACGCCCGAGGACGCGTCTGCCTCCCCCCGGGGACCCCAGACCCGAGGGCTGGCACGTACTTGTCGTTGACGAAGGAGTACATGAGCAAGCGCTCCTCAATGAAGCGCTTCCACTCCTGCCGCTCACCCTGGAGGTCCCGGTAGGTGTCGTTGGAGACCACGACCCCGTCAGACTCGTAGGCCAGCTTCACGATGAAGCGGTCGTCGTAGCACACCACGCGCTTGCCCCCCACGCGCCGCGACGGGGTGAACACCAGGATCTTCTTCTTCTCCAGCTCCCGCAGGATGTGCTGGTCTGGGAGATGGCGGCACAGGTCAGGGCCGGGCCTGGACCCTGAGCGTCCTGGCGGCCAAGGCCCAGGGGCTCGGAGCCACAGGTACACCAAGGCAGGAAGGGGCAGCTGGGAAAGGAGACGCTGGTCCCTGCTTGAGTCCTAGGGGTGGCCGGTCACACAGCCTGAGGGTCTTCTCTTGGGCAGAAGCCCTGCTGGGGCGGCGAGGCCACCCCAGGTGAGGCGGGATGGGGGTGCCACTCACCTGTGATGGGCACATCGGGCCGAGGCTGCTCCTTCCTCCAGGACGGCACAAACACCGTGATGTCTGTGTGGCCCCGCTCCAGGAACCAGTTCACCGCCAGGAGGATGCCGCGGCAGGAGAACACCTCCTTATTCCCGTGGCTGCAGGACCAGGAGGGTCGGGGTCAGCCTGCGAGGGGTGGCCGGCCCACAGGGCCCTGGGCCCTGGCCAGGCGTGCGGACGCGGGGCTCAGCCCACTGCCCTCTGGCCCCAGGCCCGCATTCCCCGCTGATTCCCACAGCGTCCCGGATGGCCACACCAGGGACTTTCCCTGAGTTTCCATCTCCCGACAGTGAGGAGCCGCCCAGGAATCCGGTGGCACCCGCTCCCCGTGTGGAGGAGGGTCAGGCCGCTTGCAACACACCTGGGGGTGGGGGAAAGGCTGCGGGAGCTTTCTGGTTCCTGCCCCACCCGGGGGGCGGGGGGGGGGGGGCCGGGACCACGGGGACACAGGCTCCCTGAGTCACTGCTCCGCCCTCGCCCGCTGGGCGGTGCTGGCGGTGGGGGTGGGAAGGGACAAACTAACCCGGAGAGAAACCAGATTGCTCCGGATTAAACGTGGATTAAAGTTCAGTCCCACACAGGCCCCAGGGCCCGGGAGTGAGGACGGCTCAAGGGAAGGAGGCAGGATCCATGGTCCAAACCGGGGCGGGTGGTGACAGTGGGACACGGCTTAGGAGTGTCGCAGCCTGAAAGTGAAAGAGCTTCCTCCCGAGGCTGCCAGTTCCCCCAAATGCCTGTCCCGGGGCCCCTCCTTGCCCCCCTCAGGAGGGTGTGAGCTGAGGCAGAAAGACCATCTGGAAGCAGCCAGGGGACTGTTAGCAGGAGGGCTGGGAGAGGGGACATCCGCCCTGCAGGGTCTGATGGCTGGATGTCACCCCATCCAAACCTGGCTGGATCCAGAAGCCAGCCTGGCAGCCTCTGGCTTGCTCTGGCTCAGTTTCCCTATCTGTAAAAAAACGGGCCTGTCCGTCTGCAGTCTCGTTAGGAAAAGCCCGTGTCCGTGGCCTAACTTTCCTGTTTCCTTGAGGTCAGAGACAGCCCCACAAAGTAGTGGAAGTTCCCACGGGCTTCCTGGGAGGGTAAGAGGGGGCTGGGGGTTCCCGGGGAACACTGGGTGTTGTGGGGGGGGGCTCAGGCCCCAGCTGCGGCTCCCTCCCCAGCAGCCCCTGCCCCTCACGAAGCCCTCCATCAACAGCCCTGACGTTTGTGTTTGGCAAATAAAACAGAATGAACGTTACACAAAAGAGGCAAGTCCACGGGCGACCACATCCTGTGGGTGGTGGTAGTTGGAGTCCCAAGAGAAGGCAGAGACGGGGGTGGGGCCGCCGGGGGGGGCACAGAGGGCGCTGGGGGGGGGCACAGGCCAGGGCCCCCAGTCTGAAGGTCTCCATAGACCGTCAGGGAGCCAAAGTCCAGTGGGAGGCAGAGCCTGGGGCCGCCCCTGCCCACCAGCCTGCTCCCAGGGCACGTTCACGCGTACCGGGGTTCACGCGTACCGGGGGCCACGAGCAAGGCCCTGACCCAAGAGCTCAGAGTGCACCCCTCAGCGAGCCTCTGAGGAGGGTCCTGCACGTAAAGGCCCCTTTCCCCTTCGTTCCCCTGACAAAACTGATCCAGAGCAGAGCACAGCAGGTGCAGGCACGGGGACAGGGGGATGGAGCCTGTGCTCACCTCCGCCCCCAGTGCTGATGCTCAGACAGGTACAAGCACCAGCCCTGGCGGCGGGGCCAGGTGGGCTGAGGGGGTCCCAAGCTCCTACGGGAGGCCATACGAGGCCCACGCCTCCTTGGTCCCTTCGAGGCCACCGTGAAGGAACCTGAGGAGCCGCAACTCATTTACGGTCCCCCGGCCAGCGGTTAAGAGACAGAGCTTGCATGTCCAGGCCCCGAAGTTCTTACAGCAGAGAGGGAAGCTCCCAAGTGTGGAGTAGGGGCAGGCAGGGGACAGGGCACAGGGGACGCGAGGCCTTTGGCAAGCTCCTCCTCTTCCTCCAGACCCTGAGCCAAATGGCACTGCCTCCAAGAAGCCTTCCCGGACCTTCCAGGACAGGATCCCCGGTTTCTCTTCACAAAGCCCGGTGCTTCCCCCCCCCCCATCACATCCGCACTCCCTGGGCCTCTGCGGCCTCCCCAAACCCCCAGCGTGGCTCTCTGGCTCGGGTAAGCCGTCGGCACACGCACCCACCGTGCCTGCTTCCGTACACACGCGTGTACATGCATATGCCCCCTCCCGGCCAGCGTCTGCAAGCCCCAGGACTTTACTGGGACGCCCGAGCTTCCAGGACGGCGCCCCGCCTCGGGCATCCAAACCCTGGGCCGGGGACAGGTCTGCTCGCAGCTGCCCTCGCTCCCAAACACTCGCTAGGCAGGCAGTGAGAGCCTGGCTCTTAGGAGCTGAACCCACCAGGCAGTTCCTCAAGTCGAGCCGGGCCAGGAGTGGCTCCTTACAGCCAACTTGAGTCCCTCTTGCTGCAATGGAGGAAGCTCCACTGGCACAGGAAAACCAGACATCCTCCCCACCCCCGCGCAGTCCGGTTTGCCCAGAAGGTCACCCCTACCCCCCGCCCCCAGCCTGGCTAACTAGGCTGGCTAAGTTGTGGGAGGTCGTAGGGGACTCGGCTGGGCTGCTCCCACCCCGGGATCCAGGGCAGGACCGGGCCAGGCCGGCCAGGTGAAGAGATCGGCCTGGGCTGGGCCCCGGGAGAGGAGAAAAATTCCCTTAGAAGGAAACAGAGGTGAATTTCCCCACGATTTGCATACGGTGGGGGCCGGCCTGCCCTGGGGGGGGGGCAGCAGGGCAGGAACCGCCGCGGAGACAGGAAGTCAGAGGCTGGAATTCCCCTCCTGCTACCGAGGACGGCTCAGAAACCCCCTCCCTCCGCCCCCCCCCCCCCCCCCCGCCTCCCGCCCCGCCTCCCCCCCCTCCTCCCGCCGGGATACAAACACACAAAGCACATGGCTGGCCCTGGGGAAGAAGTCACAGGCCCCAGAGGAGACCCCCTCTCACAGCACAGGCGGTGACCTGCTGCCACTAGCAAGGGGGAGCCGGCTTTACCCAACCTCCCGCCTCGGCTCAGCCCATTTCAGAGACAGGAAGACCGATCAAGGTGGGGCGGGCAGGGCGGCCTGCACACCGGGGGAGCTGGGCCTGGAGCAGCCTGACCGCTGACTCGGCCCAGCTGGGTTGGGAGTGGGAGGCGCCCACCTGGAAGGCCCCTGGGGCAGCTGGGGGAGGGGCCCTGCCCAGGCTCACTCACAAGGGTCGGAGGGTCTCCCTGACCCAGGCCACTGGGACTCTTCCTGGTGAAGGATCCACCCCACCCTGACCCAGAGGGCGGGGCCTGGACTGAAGGGAGATCTGGGCTTCACTTGGCCCCATTCCCTGTGACAGTCCTCTCGGAAAGGGGAGGTTCAGTGGGGTGGACTCCTGGCCCCAGGGGGAGGGGGTGTGCGGGAGCCCAGGCCCAGCGCAGCCCAGGTAGCTGGGCTGTAGCAGAAGCGACCCAAGTCACTGCTGACCTGCCCCCCGCACCCCCGCCCCACAATGTAAGCCAGATCCTCGAGGTCACTCTTGGTCACAGCACCCAGTCCTGCCTCCTCAGGGGTCCAGGTCTCGGACAACAAGGCCTCAGAGGCCCCAGACCCTAAGTAACAGTGGCGACAACTCCCGCTTACTGAGCTTGCGTTTCCAGGCTTTGTGCCTCCGCTCCTCACAGTGTCCCCGGAGCAGGGGTTCGCTAGGTCTCCCTGACCGAGAGGGAAAGCTCAGAGACCTGCAGTGACTGGCTCCCACAGGGCGAGCCGGCCCCACAGCCTGATCCCATACCAGCATGCGGCCTTGGGTTGCAGGAGAAGAACCGAGAACGAGTGCTGGTCTTCAGGGAGAGACGAAGAGCCCGTGGTGAACGCCAGGCAGAGAAGGACACGAGTGCGAATCCCTGCTCTACCACTTCCCGGCAGCGTGCTCATGAGCGCATCTCTGAGCTCCTATCCTCACTCCAAAACATTCCTAACAAACCCACTTCTAAGAAGCCATCAGGATTAAGGGAGAGCCTCAAGCAAGGGCTTTCCCTTCCTCTAGAGCAGCCTGTGAGAACGGGTCAGACTCCAGCAAGCCCCTCTACCAGAGACAGAAGCATATGGCCACCGTTCCTGGCCGCAGGCCCTCGTCTCGACCCCAGAAACGACACGTACCTCATGGCCACGTTGCTCCCGTCGATGACCACAGGTCTCAGGTCACTGCCCTCCTTGTTCTCCTCCGGGGGTGAGGGCTCCAGGCTGGGAGCCTTGGGAGTGCCCCCACCCCGGGGGACCAGGGGGGGCTGAGTGCAGGGGTCCAGGGAGCTCTGGCGCCCCCGCTCGGGTGCCGACCCATGTTTGACCAGCTCGCCCAGCACTGTGTTGGTGTCGGCCTGCACCCCCAGTTTCTGCAGGGCACCGTGGATCTCAGCCGACGAGTAGCCCAGCTTGCGGAAGAAATCAACCTTCATCTGCATCTCCGCAGCCGCGGCGTCGTCATGGGCGCTGGGCTCCCGAGGTGGCCTGGGGGAACCTGGGCAGCTGCGCCCGTCAAGCTCCCACAGACTCATGGTGGGGCCGGCCTCCTGAGCGGACCTCTCTCCACGTGCCAATCACAGCTCAGACCGATGGAAGACACCTGTCACAGCTCCTGTAGGACCACGGAAGGAGTTAGAGATGCAGGGCTGGGGGGCTGCTCTCTCCCACCCGGCAGGTCGAGGCCACACGGACTCGGTGGCACCAGGCAAAGCCATCTGCATGTGTCGCCTCTCCTCCCCTCTCAAAAGCCATCCTGGCTGGGAGTTGTCATCCCCACTCTATAAAGGATGAACCCGAGCCACAGACTTTCAAGAACTGGCTTCAGGTCATCCATCCAGCTGTTAGCTGGTGGCGCAAGGGCTTGAACTCGGGCAGCCAGGCTCCACCTCCCACCCCGCCCCCGGCCCCACGGCGCCCCGGGGGACCCAGAGGTCCCGGGCGGCCTCGCACCACGTCGCCGCGCCCCCACCGCTGCGGGGCGGGGCCCCGGGATGGAAACGGGGGGGGGAAGGGGAGGGGGAGGAGGGGGGGAAGGGGAGGGGGAGGGGGAGGAGGGGGGCTTCCCCGCCGAGGCCGCCGCCTCCGCTCGCTCGGCGCTCGCAGCCCAGGCCCAGGAGGGGCCCCGCGACCCGACTCCCGGGCCCGACAGAGGAAGTTTCCGGGGCGACCCACCGGCGGGAAAAGTTGCTGGGAAACTCCGGTTGGGGTGTCCCGGAGGCGGCCCCGAGCGCCGCGCTCCCTCGGCTCCCCGGGACCCTGGGCCTCCCCCCGCCCGGCCGCCCCAACTTGGGCTAAGTCGGAGGAGGCAGGGGTTCCCGAGGACCCGCGGCGAGCCGCCCCGCGCGCCCCCTCCGCCGCCCTCCCCGCGCCCCGCGCCCCGCGCCCCGCGCCCCCGCCTCACCCCGCCGAGCACCTGCCGCGGCCCGCGGCGTCTCCATGGGGCCGAGTCCCGGGGGCGAGGCCGGCGGCGCCTTTATACGGAGCGGGCAGGTGGCGGTCGGCACCGTGACGCGGAAGCCGGCGGGGAGGCGGCCCGCGGCCCGGGAGCAGGGGGCGGAGCGGCCACCGCCCCTTCCTGCTCCGCCCCGGTCACGCCCCGGGATGCCAGGCCACGCCCCCGGGATGCCGGGCCACGCCCCCGGGCTGCCGGGCCACGCCCCCGGGTTACCAGGCCCCGCCCCCGGGCTGCCCGGCCCCGCCCCCGCAGCCAGAGCGCGCTCGCCGGCGGGGCCCGAGGTCGGGGGGCGGGGCAGGGCCGCGGCGGCCGCTACGTGCGCGGGGCGGGAGCGCACCCCCCGGGGCCCAGCCGGGCGCGCGCGGACTCCCCGGGGTGCGCTCCGCGCCGCGCGACACCTACGCCCCGGCTGCCACCGCTCGGCCACGGGCGCCTCGAGTGACCCGGGTGCACGGAGGTCGCCCCACCCGCCGCTGGAGGTCGGTCCGCAGCGGCAGACCCGGGCTCCCCCCCCCGCCCCCCCGCCCCCGACCGAGCCGGGAACACGCAACAGGTGCACCGGGACCGCAGCGGGGACACGGCGGGGGGCGGTGAGGACACTGGCCGGGATGGACCAGCACAGCCAGGAAGTACCCTCGATGGGGGGTGAAAAAGCAGCAGAGAGGTGCTTACAGCGGTCGCCGTGAGTGTGCACACTGTGCTTTGCACACGCATGCACACACACCCCCCCACGGGGAGGACGCTTTCGGGGCCGGGTCAGGCAGTCCTGGGCTCTGAGCGGAGCACAGCGCTTCCCACTACCCACCCCTTGGGCTTAGGTGAGGAAGACAGACAGACCGCGGTGCCCATTGAACCCCCCAGAAGTTCAGAAAGCGCTTAATTGCCTCATCTGGAAAGGATTGGGACTAGGGCCAGGAGCTCCTCATCCAGGGACCAGCTGCCACCTTTGCCACTTTCGAAACCACCAGTGAGTGACTCTGGGCAGAGGGGAGACTTGTGCCTGACCCCTGCTATCAAGTCCCACATCAGCCTCCCTGCATGGAGCCTGCTTCTCTCTCTGCCTGTGTCTCTGCCTCTCTCTGTCTCTCTGTCTCTTATGAATAAATAAATAAAATCTTTAAAAAAAAAAAAAAGGGAACACAACCCACAAGCTGGAGGACACAGCCTGAGCCACCCTACCTACACCAGCTCCCTTTGGAGATGGGGAAACAGGTTCAGGGAGCGGGGGCCCTGGTAACAGAGCTGCCTCCCCCAGGCCTGGGCCCCATAGGGAATTAGTGGGACAGCTGGAAGCTTCGATGTGAAGACACCATATACGCTGCACGGGGACAGCTGAATGAATGATAGTAACAACAGTAAGATATTCGCATGTCCACTAGCTCATTACAAAATGAGACCCAGGACCTCTGGGGGGCTCAGCAGTTGAGCGTCTGCCTTCAGCTCAGGGGTGATCCCAGGGTCCTGGGATCGGGTCCTGCATGGGCCCCCTGCATGGAGCCTGCTTCTCCCTCTGCCTGTGTCTCTGCCTCTCTCTCTGTGTGTCTCATGAATAAATAAATAAAATCTAATAAATAAATAAATATATACATTTATATAAACAAGACCTATACCAGTACCTTTAAGACCTTCCACTTGCCTCCACTGCAGCCTCCTCCCTCATCCCGAAGGAGGACTTTCCTGAATTTTGTTTTAATTATGCTAATCATTTCCTCAATGTTTCTCTTAGTTTTACCAACCTTAGTAGAAATCCCAAGATAACATGTTGTTTAGTTGGGTTTTGCTTTTTGGGGTGCAAAGGGCATCGTTCTATAGTTATATGACTCCCCTTTTCCACACAGCATTGTTGTTTTTTTTAATTTAAGCTTTTATTTTCAGCTAGTCTCTACACCCAATGTGGAGCTCGAACCCACATCCCCAAGATCAAGAGTCACAGGTTTCACCGACAGAGCCAGCCAGGCAACACCACATTGCTTTTTAAAATACATTTCTTGGGGTGCCTGGGTGGCTTAGCAGTTGAGCGTGTGCCTTTGGCTCAGGGTGTGATCCCGGGGTCCTGGGATCAAGTCCCACATCAGGCTCCCCGTGGGGAGCCTGCTTCTCCCTCTGCCTGTGTCTCTGTCTCTCTCTGTGTGTCTCTCATGAATAAATAAATCAGATCTTTAAAAAAAAAAAAAGAAAATGCCTTTCTATTGCCTGTATACCTATAACTTACTCATTTGGTGACTGAATAACATTCTGTTTTAGGAATATACCACTGGTCATTCAGCCATTCTGTTACTGGATGTTATTTCTGGGATTTGTTATTTATTTACCTATGTGGCTATTACCAGGAGTGTGCTTTGGATATCCTCGTACATAATCTTAACTAGAGTCACAGAAACAAACAGAGTGAAGTCACTGGCCCAGGGGCCCGGAGCTAGCGGGGCTGGGATTCGCAGAGCTCTGAGGTACCCACCTCTAGTACCTGCCTGTCTCAGGAGGTCACGGAAGACCCAGAGAGGAGGGAACGTGCCGTGCGTGCGTGCATCTTTAGCCAGGCCCTGAAGCTGCTCCTCCGGACTTGCCTGACCCCATGTACCCAAGTCCCTGCTTTGTTACCTACGTTAACTCTAAAGACCCCAAACGGTTCCCTCCTGCGCCCTCCAGGCATAGCAACCCCGGGGGGGCTGACCCCAAGCCAGGCACAGAGGGCAAACAAAGCCCCCTTTCCAGGGGGGCCCTCAGTGGTCTCAGCTCCTGTTAAGCACTCTGCTGTGCCCCCATCTTCACGGGAACCCTTTTAACATTAAGCTCAGTGACATTAGGTGTTTACTCGGCCTCATAACTACTTTTAAGATAGTAAAAATATTGAGAAACAAGGCCAGGTTGATCACCGTAATGATGATACGTCAACCCCAGCGAGAATGCCTCACATTTGGGGACTGCTCCCTGGGCTGGGCCGAGGCGCTCTGCATGTGCCTCTGTGCCTCGTCCTTGCCTGGGAGTGCCCTCGCCTCCTTCCCGCCCCCGACGGCTGCCTGCCCAGTTCCATTCATCTTTTTTGATGATGTCACCTCCTCCGGGAGGCCCGCCGAGACTCTTCCAGCGCTCCTCTGCTCCCACCGCGCCTGGCCCGTGTCCCTACGTTCTGGATTGTGATTGCCCGCAGGGGACCTCCTCCGGGAGGTCCAGCGCTGCGCCAGTTGTAGCCGGCACGACGGGGTGATGAGTCACGAAGCTCCGTCCCCTCCCAAAGCTAGCCGCGCGGGCCAGAGTCTCACTCTCTTCCGGCTTAGGAAGGCGGCTCTTTCCTGAGAAGCTGACTCTTCTGCAGAATCCAGAATCCGGGGAACCCCTGCTCCACTTACAGCTGGATTTTGCAAACCTTGGCCCTGATTCCCGGGAGCATTCTGGACGTGATGATGCCCAGCCCACGCCTGCGTCTTGGAGGCTGGGCTTGCCAGCTTCCTTCCCGGAACCTGCCTGCTTTCTTGCCACCTGCCTGCATCTGGCCGGCCTGGGTGAGGTCTTCAGGGGTCCCAGACTGGCCCACCCCCTGGGCTAGGGATGGGGGACCCGGAGAGAGAAAGGTGCTAGGAATTACCTTGGCTTTTATGGTTCCACTGGGCAGCTCATGGGTGGGGGGGTTACCTGTGTAGGAAGGGTGGGCAGGCTGCCCCCAAGGCCTTGGCAGAGTGGCCACAGAGGTTAAATTCATCCAGGACTTACAGAAGCAGAGAAAAAAATCAGGTCCCTCCCATGTTTTTTTGATGTTCCTCATATATTTTTTTATTTTTTTCTCATATTTTTTTTAAAGTTATTTTTTAATTTAAAAAAATGTACGTAATCTCTACATGGGACTGGAACTCACAACCCAAAGATCAAGAGTCACGTGCTCCTCTGACGGGGCCAGCCCGGCGCCTCATCTCCTAGTATATTTTAAGAAGACATCACAGTAGAGCTACAAAAGGATTGAGGTATGCTTTAAACAGCAGTGGAAAAAAATAAACAGTAGTGGAACGAAGTAACTTTTTTCATCATATGCTCAGATGCAGTGGGACTACTGTACACGATATATCAGCAGGATCGTTTTTTTTTCTTTTTAGGATTTTATTTATTCATAATAGACAGAGAGAGAGAGAGAGAGAGAGAGAGAGGCAGAGACACGGGCAGAGGGAGAAGCAGGCTCCATGCAGGGAGTCTGACGCGGGACTCGATTCCAGATCCCAGGACCACACACGCCCTGGACCAAAGGCAGGCGCTAAACCGCTGAGCCACCCAGAGATCCCCAGCAGGATCGGTTTTAAAGAAGATATTGTTTCCTTGGAATAATGGCTGATTGTAGGGCTGGGGCCAGAAAAGGGTGAGCCTGGAGCATCTGGTGGGCCCAGAGTTGGCAAGTGCTCAAAACACAAAAGGATGGGGTGTGTCAAAGGGACCCAGGAGCTAAATCACTCCAGTGGCCAAGGCAGCCACAATTAGAGCCATAAAAGAAATAACAGAATATTAGATGATAACCCGAAGCATAAAATACATATCCATGAGTCCACACTAGTAGAAATAAATTATTGAATAGATAGCTCACCGGGAAGGAAGAACTAAATCTTCCTTACCGAAGAATTCGAAATAATCTATGTCGATTGTCCAGGAGACGGAGCTTGATTAACCCACCCCCTTCCCCTTCCCTTGACAGCGCACTAGACTTTTTTTTTTTTAATATTTATTTATTTGAGAGAGAGAGCACAAGCAGGGTGAACAGGAGAGGGAGAAGCAGGCTCCTCGAGGAGCAGGGAGCCTGATGCGGGACTCGATCCCAGGACCCTGGGATCACACCCTGAGCCGAAAGCAGCTGCTTAACAGCCTGAGCCACCCAGGCGCCCCCCTTGCTTCTGAGCCATAGAGCAGGAGACGGGAAAATAGAAACCTTGCGGTGGAGAATCCTCGTAGACACCACGTTGACCAAGTCTCTAAGGTTGACATCGCCTGGAGTGAGCGGAGTGGATCGCGTGCTTCCCGGGGTCACCTGATGAGAGGCGCACGTCCCTTCTGTGATTTTCTTCCCCCAAACTCACGACCCTAGAGGACGCCTCTGTCGGATGCCAACCCAAGGACCTTTTACAAAACCCTTGCCCGGGACGCCTCAGAACAGAAAGGATTCTAAAAAGCACGGCTGGGGGGACACCTGGCTGGTGGTGAAGCGTCCGGCTCTTGATTTCAGCTCGTGAGATCGAGCCCCTCGTCGGGCTCCACACTCCTCGTCGGTGGTAGGGGGTCTGCTAGAGGTTCTCTCTCTCCCTGTCCCTCTCCCCCTGCTTGCTCTCTCTCTCTCTCAAAAAAAAAAATCATATTAATTAATTAATTAATTAATTAATTTTTAAAAAGCCTGAAAAGAGACACAGTCACAGCCCCCAGGGGACTCCGGAGAAACCAGCCGAGTGGATGCGACATGGTTCCCTGGGTGGGTTCCTGGATCAGGGAGAGTGCTAAGTCCGCAGCAGAGCTGGACTTTAGTGACAGGCTCGCATCGGGGCCGTGTCGTTTTAGCTGTCACAAGTGGGGCCAAGATGAAGATGTGTGAGATGAAGATGATAACATTAGGGAACCCGAGCCCGGGTGAGGGCTGTACGGGACCTCGGCACACTCTTTGCGACTCTTCTGTAAATCTAACATCAATTCCCAAAGTGAAAAGGTGATAAAAAAACCACACCTATCTGTCTAGACCTTCATGGGCCTCGAGGGCCGTGTGTTTTGGCAAGGGGCCGACGCCGTCGTCCGTTTCCACGGCTCTGTGTGTATACGTGCTGTGACCGAGTGTGTTTCCATTGGGAGATAAGTGTCCAAAGTCTACACTTGGGGACTTTCTGTTTATGGGGCCCTGGCCAGATGGCCCTCCTGCCTGCCTCTTTTCCCTGGCTGGTCCTCCCCGCCCCCCAAACTCCGCTACCCCAGCTCCCTCTTTTCTGAACTTTGAATTCTGCTCACATTCTGCGTGGTTAGAGCTGGAAAGCCCCAGAGAGACTCTACTAGCCGGGAACCTTTGCTGTGTAGATGGGGAGACTGCCAGGGACAGGGACTTGCCCCCGGCCACGCAGCGAGTTAATTTGGGCACAGCTGAGCATGGGACTGGCCGGGCTTTCTCCATCCCAGGCATCCCATGGCCCCGTTTGCTGCAGACCTGAGGTTCAAACCCACGCAAGTGCTTGGAAGTCCTGGTGACTCACTTGGGGACTAGATCCGGGCAGTGCCTAACCCGAACGAATGGTCACATCACAGGTGTCTGTCACAGGGGGTGGGTGCGGCAGCTGTTTTCCCCTTGGCCCCACCGTGTGCTTCCTTACCTGGTGAGGCCCGCCTGTGGGGGCTGAAGGGAGGCGGAAGGGTGAGTCTGCAGGCCCCAGCTCCAGAGCTACCGCACCCAAGGGGAGTTCTGTGAAGCCTTAATGGTGTGCACTGAGGTCGGGTCCCCAATTTGGGGTTGTATGTTCGCTCCCTAATCTATGCTGGGGAACACAACCGTGGGGATATCCTTGGAGCTGCCAGAGAGGCCCCTGGGCTTCCCCGGGGGCTGGGGAGTGAGGGGCTGGGCCAAGGTGGCCTTGCTGCAGAGCCAGTGTGCTGGGGTGCATGGACCCTGGGAGGGGAAGGGGCCTGGCCTTGTCCCCGGGTCCCCGTGCCTCCTACACTGTGTTCCCACCCTGAACCGTGATGGTCTGGGACCCCACTGTCCCCCCACCTGACTGTGGCTCCCCAGGACCGGACTGGGCACAGACGTCAGTGAGTACACGGTGACCCGATATGTGAGCGAGCCTGAGGGGCTCTAGGGATGTTTTGCGGTGGGCATCTGTGTTGTACCTTCTTTGCCAAGTGTGGCTCCTAGGTGGCCCCTGGCGTCCTGAGAGGGCCGCCGTGGGCCTGGGAACATGAGAGCTCGAGCCCCCCTCCCCTGGGGGTCTCCCCCTGAGCCCCCTGTGAAGGTTCAGCTGGGAGTGGAGAACTGGGAGGTGGACTTAGATGAGCTCGCATCTAGGCCAGGTCTAACCACAGGGTCAGGAGCTTGCTGCTAGCCGAGCTGACGTCAGCTCACATGGTTAGCGTGCCTGCCCACGCACGGGGGTGTCATCTGGACCAACTCACAAGATCCCAGAGGTCACTGGAGTGGAGCTCCCAAGCCGGTCAGCAGTGATGGGCTGTCTGTGGGCTCGCTGGCTGATGAACACGCGGCAGGAAGCCAGCTGGTGGTCCCCATGGCGCCCCTGCCCGATTCCCCTCCTAACAGTACTGGGAATTTCCCAGCCATGTGATCTGGCCAGAACTGACCCCATTCCAAGGCAGGGCCTAACTGGCTTGAGCAAGTCAGTGTATCTCATTCTCCAGGCTCTAGTAATTGGCCAGGGAAAGGCACATGACCCCACGCAGGCCAATCTGGGTTGATGAGTCCTGGTGCCGGGTTTTTATTTCCAGCTAACTGGGGAGCAAGCTCTCTGGCTTTTGCCAATCGCAGATGAGTAAAGCAAGTAGTGCCAGGAGCTTCTGGAAGCCACCTTGTGACACATCACGGGAGGCAGAGCCAAAAGACTGAAGGAACATAGGTCCTTGGTTACCACAGCCAGATCAAGCCTTGCCTGAAGCTATCCCTAACTCTAAGCCTTTTGGCTCAGCAAGCACATCAATTTTGTCTCTCACAAGCAAGAATATCCTTGATAATGGTGAACAGCAATTAATGACTATTAAGGATGTGATAATTGCCTAAAATACAGCTTCGAGGATAAAATTGTACAAAACCTGAGTTCTGTGGGGCTGTTTAGAAATTACTAGGGCAGTCTCTTAGTGGTGAAAAGACCAGCAAACGGCCGAGCTAGTTCAAGGTCTGCTGTTTGGCACGTGGTGAGGCCCACAGAGGTCACCAGATTTGCTTGGGTTTTTAAATTTTTATTATTATTATTATTAATTTTTTTTTTTTTTGCTTGGGGATTTATAGCTGCTCAGTAGGGCCTCTGGCTCCCAGTCCACTAATTCTTGATGTTTCGTGATCATTGGAATGCTTGAATTTCCCCTAATTCCCTGTGAAATCATCACTACCTGTTTTTTCTCCCCTCTTGCCTCCTTGTTTTTCTCCAAGTAGAGGGTAGGCGCATGGCGGGGTCCCCTCCTGTGGCCTCTCTGCTCAGCTCCCAAGCAATGACTGAGGACCTTGGGCTGGTCAGGCCAGGGAAGGGATGGTAGACCCTGGCGGATGGTCCGTGCCCCCAGCCTCAGGAAAACCAAAGCTGGGAGGCTCAGAGAGAGCTCAGGCCAGAGCCCCCACAAGGGAGGCCAACCCAGAGAGGTGGGGAACTGTGTGTGTGAGAATCCGGCCTTACAATACTTGTAAGGCCCCAGCTCTGACACCTCCCCTCCTCTACCCAAAAGCCCTCCATGGCTCCTGACACTATCAGTAGTTGTGGGATGGATATGCACAGCTGCACAGGTGGGGCACTGCCTACTGTGGAGTATGGTCTGAATGGCACCCCCTGGAGGTGTGCAGTCCACACACCGCTTGCACGACCATACACAGTGAGCCTAGGTTTCATTTCCCAACAAGCTTGAACACTCAGACTGGTTTCACAGCCATAAATGAGCCTGCAAACGCTTTTTTAAATGAAAAAAAATTTTCAACTTTCTTGCAAGATAAAGAAGATAAATGGAGAAAATTTATTTTTTTACATCCGTCTGATCCCAAAGATTGTACTAAAAAGTTTCTATCAATTACGATTCCTTATGTTTTATTTTATCTTTTTAAATTTTTTATTTATTCATGAGAGACACAGAGAGAGAGGCAGAGACATAGGCAGGGGGAGGAAAAGCAGGCTCCTCAAGGGGAGCTGGATGCGAGACTCGATGCCGGGACCCCGAAATCACGCCCTGAGCCGAAGGGAGATGCTCAACCGTTGAGCACCCGGGCGTCCCACGATTCCTTATTTTCTAAAGGTGACTTCGGATGCTTTCCTATTTAGTAAGTAATGCCCATTGTTTAACAGAATTTAAGTTAATTTTAGGAGAACAAGTCAGAGTTATAGACGAATGAATTAAACACATTTTTCAGGCTTGGTTTGGGGGCTGACTGTATGCTGAAATGATCATTATAGATTGAAGTGTACATGCCGTGAATTTAAAAAAAAATAGACTTTGCTTTCACTACATGTGAGTTTAGGATCCTTGCATTCTGTGCTTCATTTCTGTGATTTATTTAGTTATTTTAAAAACAAATTTTGTGCTTTGATTCTAAAAGAAGAGAGAGGAGAGGAGATAGGATCTCCTCAAATAACCCATTTCAGGGACAAATAGCTGTTATTTCCCAAAGATGAAAAGCTAAAATGGCTATATTTTTGCTCTTTTAGTATGGGTTTTTGAAGTATTAGAGCCATTTCGACGTTCCGCATAAGATTTTTTTTTTTCTTTCTCCCGAACAGGTGATACATAAACAATGTAAAAGGTTCTAGAGGTATAGGTGTGTTTGTAGTAGAACCAAAGCCTCTCCTCCTCCCCGGTCCTTGAAGTGGTTCAGCTCTCCAGGAACCACTGCAGTGAGCAGTTCCTTAAACACCTTTCAAGACAGATTCTGTGCATCTACAAGCAAATCTTTGCACATATACTATTTTGCTGGATCTCCCCTCATTTCTGCACAACTGACCGCACTTGGCTTTGTGCGCTTCATAATAATCGTCTTAATTCCAGTCGGTACATGTGATGCTGCCTCATTGCTGGTTATTCACCAAAAAATATCCAGCTGAAAACAATTACATCATAAGCGCGCATCCTAATTTGTTTAGGCCATTTTCGGCTGCTAGACATTTGGGCCTTTCTAATCTTTAGCTGTTGCAAAGCAATACTGCAGCCTAGACTCTGGGGTGCTCGGCGCTCTGCAACTGCGCCCATACACAGCAGGATACGTTCATCTTGTTGGGTCAAAGGGTGTCTTCGTTTGCAAGGGCTTCTGAAACCAAGCCCCACACACTGGGTGGTTCAACAACCGACACGGATTATTTCACACTTTGGGAGGCCGGGAAGTCCAAGATCAAGGTGTGGGCAGGGTTGGTTCACTCCTAGGGCTGTGAAGGTAAATAGGCCTTCTGGCAGTTTGCTGGCAATTTCTAGTGTTTCTTGGCTTGTGGATGCGTCACCCCATCTCCGTGTTGATGTTCGCATTCTCTCGGCACATGTCTGCGGCCAGATTTCCTCCTTTATTTTTATTTATTTTATTTTATTTTTTATTTTAATTTTTTTAGATTTCCTCCTTTAATAAGGACATCAGTCCTCTTGGATTAGGGGCCTCCCCTACTCTGGTATGACCCCGCTTTCACCGGTGACTTCAGGAATGACCCTCTTTCCAAGGAAAGGTACATTCTGAGGTCCTGGGGGTGAGGACTTCAACATATGAGGTTTAGGGAGGGGGACACAGCTCAGTCCAGAACTGCAGGTACCTGAGAGTTTACCTTTAGAGCACTTGTTGCTAAATTGCTCTTCCTACAAACGGTACCTTACGTTCCCATCAGCGGTGATGAAAATGACCCAGATGACATTTCTTTGGCAACACAGTGGGTCATCAGACATTGTGATCTCAGCCAGTCTGGCAGATGAAAAATGGTAAGTAACTCGTGGGATGCCTGAGTGGGTGGCTCAGCAGTTGAGCATCTGCTGTTGGCTCAGGGCGTGATCTCGGGGTCCCGGGATTGAGTCCCCACATTGGGCTTCCCTGCAAGGAGCCTGCTTCTCCCTCTGCCTGTGTCTCTGTCTCTCTCTGTGTGTCTCTCATGAATAAATAAATTAAAATCTTTAAAAAAACAACAGAAATGGTATCTCATTGTAGCCTCAAAGGGTTCTTTTTTCTTACATTGAAGACCAGCTTACATTTTTTTTTAAGATTTTATTTATTTATTCATGAGAAACAAAGAGACAGAGAGGTAGAGACACAGGCAGAGACACAGGCAGAGGGAGAAGCAGCCTCCATGCAGGGAGCCCGATGTGGGACTCAGTCCCGGGTCTCCAGGATCATGCCCCAGGCTGAAGGCAGGTGCTAAACTGCTGAGCCACCTGGGCTGCCCCCAGCTTACATTTTTTAAAATGATTTATTTATTTATTTTAGAGAGAGAGAGAGCATGAGCAGGAGGAGCAGAGGGAGAGAATCTCAAGCAGACCCCACACTGAGCATGGTGGAGCCTGGACGTGGGGCTCGATCTCATGACCCTTGAGATCACGACCTGAGTCGACATCCAGCTGGTTACTGATTGAGCCACCCAGGTGCCCGCGACTTGCATTTTTTTGGTGGCCAGTTGTTTACATCCTTTGCCTGTTTTATACTGGATTAGTGGTCTTTTATCCCTGATTTGGGGGAGCTCTGTAAAGATGAGGGAAATGAATGCTTTGTGAGTATTTCACATGTTTTCTTTTCCTATGAGTTGATTGTTATTTGACTTTGTGAGTTTCTTTTTTCTTTACCCAAGGGGGAAAATACTTCCAAATTAATGTACATGGACAGGTTATTTCTTTTATTTCTTTCATTTTCTTTTATTATTTTCTTTTGGGGGGTTCCTGTGATACTTAGGAAGGCCTTCTCCACTCTAAGATTATAACATGAATTCTCCTATTTTTTTTTCCTGACACATTTATGGTTTCATTTTTTTAAAGATTTTATTTATTTGACAGAGAAAGAGAAGGAGAGAGCACATATGAGTGGGGGCCAGGAGCAGAGGGAGAGGGAGAAGGAAACTCCCTGCTGAGCAGGGAACCTGATGCAGGGCTCGATCCCAGGATCCTGGGGTCATGATCTGAGCTGAAATCAGATGCTTAACCATCTGAGCCACCCAGGTGCTCCAATGGTTTCATTTTTTTATGTATATAGTTTAAAAAAATCTATTGGAGCATAATTTTGGCATAGATGTAAGATAAGGACCCAATCTAGCCATCCCGGTGGATACTTGGTGGTCCCAACAGCATTTATCAAATAATGTGTGAAAACCACCATCAGATGTAAACAGTGTGTCCATATGTGGAATTTGCAGAAATATTTTCATTAAAAAGTTGTCCTGACTGGGGTGTCAGGTTGGTTCAGTCCATGAGGCGTGTGACTCTTGATCTCGGGGTTGTGGGTTCGAGCCCTATCTTGAGTGTACAGATTAAAGATAAAATCTTAAAAAAAGGGGATCCCTGGGTGGCTCAGTGGATTAGCGCCTGCCTTTGTCCCAGGGCGCGATCCTGGAGTCCCGGGATCGAGTCCCGCATTGGGCTCCTGGCATGGAGCCTGCTTCTCCCTCCTCCTGTGTCTCTGCCTCTCTCTCTGTGCCTCTCATGAATAAATAAAATCTATTTTTTTTAAAAGGGTTGTCCTGATTGTAGTTTACCATCCTTTTTCTTAAAGAATTTTTGGGGGGCGCCTGGGTGGCTCAATCAGCTAGGCAGCTGGCTCTTGGGTTTGGCTCTGGTCATGATCTCAGCGTCAAGAGATTGAGCCCCGTGTGAGACTCCACGCTCAGTGAGGAGTCTGCTAGAGCATTCTCTCCCTCCATCTGCCCCTGCCCCTGCTCTCTTTCTCTGAAATAAATATTTAAAAAAAAAAGAATTTTTGTCTTTTAACCAATGATGCATCATGGGTGTCGACTATGAATTTGTTATGGTAATAAAAATAATTCAAAAACAGTTTCAGAGGCAAAGCTGCCCCCCCGGGGCTGGCAGTGTTCAGTCACGACAAAAAGGACTGAGTTACTGCGAATGCCTACTTGGTGAGCACTCAAAAGTTTCTCAAACAGCTTAATTAAGCATTAATAAATATTTATTAATTGATCACAATATAGAAATCGATGAAAATCCTCCTTGGCTCTGTAGATGCATTTTGCGGTCAACAAATATGCAATCCATATTTCCCCATTCTAAGGTGCACTTACTTAAAAAGTGAATATTACTGAAATTGGGGCTGTCTTACAACCGGTATGTATATTGAATGCATCCTTCTTTCCTGGAAAGTTGTTATTCAAGCATTTTTGAATCGGCAAAGTGTCCAATGGGGAAGGTTCTTTGACAATCTGTACTTCACCTGACCCTTGACCCGCCCAAATGCATGTCTTGAATTAAAAGAAATCGACCTAAAAAAAAAAGAAAGAAAGAAATCGACCTAAATAAATCCAAAGCTTTAAAAAAAAAATTAAATCCTACATTCTCCTAGTGAAGCTATCCTCAATCTATTGACTCCATCACCGGGTGACATTCCGCCTCGTGCCTGGGGCCCTGGCATCTGAAGCAGAATGGAGACAGGCCATTCAGTCGGTTTTAAAAACATTCAGAGCAGCAGGTTCTTGGCTGGGAGAGGGGAGAAAAAAAAAAAAAAGGCGCCCTTCTCAAGAGATGTGATTCCTTCAACGGAGAACCTACTTCTTCCTAATTGGGAGAGAGCTTTTTTTTTTTTTTTTTTTTTTTTAAGATTTACATTTATTTATTCATGAGAGACAGAGAGAGAGGCAGAGACACAGGCGGAGGGAGAAGCAGGCTCCATGCAGGGAGCTGGACGCAGGATTCGATCCCGGGACCCCGGGGTCACGCCCCAGGCCTAAGGCAGGTGCCAAACCGCGGGGCCACCCAGGGATCCCCGGGGGTCACTTTTTGTGCTGCGGGGACACCACCTGGGTTTGAATAGGTCCATCCTCAAGGAGGGAGGTTTCTCCTAAAGGCCTGAGCGCCCACCGCGCGGAGCGGAGCGCAAGGACCCGGCGCATTTCAGGAGGAGCCCGGAGGGCCCGGGGTCCCGCGGGGGGCGGGGCGGCCAGCAGGGAGGCCGCTGGGAGCGTGGGAGCCCCCCCGCCCGCCCCCCTCCCGGGCCCCGGGCCTCGATTCCGCTCCCAACACGCGCGGTTTCAGGAGGCCCCGACGGGCCGCGAGCTCGCCAGGAGCGCGGTGTGCGCCGGAGGAGGCACCTGCGGCCCCGCGGCACCTGCGCCCCGAGCGCGCCCCGGGCGGCTGCATCTGCACCCACGGGCGGCGGGACTCCCGTGTCCCCTCTCCCGGAGCCCCGAGCTGCAGCCGAGCCCCTCGGGGGCCTGACCTCACCGATGACGCGTCCTCCCCGGGATGACTCGGCAGGAACGCGGTGCCACGCCCTCTCCCGGCCGGCGCGCGCGGGCTGAGGCGCCCCCTCCCCGTCCCCGTCCCCTCCCCAGCCCCCGGTGACCCGGCTGCCCCCGCAGCTGACCCTCGCCCCCCCCGCAGCGCTCTCAGGCCCCCCGCCCCCCGCGCTCCTCCCGGGGACGCGCCCGGGTCGCCCCCTCCGCCGAGCGGGCCGTGGGCTGGCCTGGGGCGCCCCCTCCCGGTGGCCGCGGGGAGGCCGCGCGCCCGGGACGCCGAGCTTCGGCTCTGAACCCCGCGACCCCGACCAACCCCCCCTCCCCCCGCGGCAGCTGCCGGCCCTCCGCCCGCGGGAGGCGGGGCACACGGAGTCCCAGCAGGTGTTCTCCTGCGCGGCCCGACGACCTGCAGGCCCTAACGGAGGGGGCCGCCTGGGGCCCCGGGGGAGTCAGGGTGCCGGCCGAGGGGTCCAGAGCGGCCCCCAGGGAAGGGTGGAGCTGAGGGGACACAAATGAGGATGCGCAGGGAGCCTCGGCCCGGCCCGAAGGATGCTTCTGACACAAGCCCCGGCTCACTGACTGCAGGGGCCTCTCCGCGGGCCTCCAGGGGCAGGTGCTCTTCCCGCAAAGGCCCTTCAGTGAGCGGCTGGTCTGCACAACACAGAACACCACACCAGGCAGCGCTTCCCAATTTCTTTTTATTATTTTTTAAGATTTTATTTATTTATTTGAGAGAGACGAAGAGAGCACAAGCAGGGGGAGCATTGCAGGGGTGGGGGAGAAACAGACCTCCCCCCACTGAGTAGGGAGCCAGAAGCAGGCTCCATCCCAGGACCCCGGGATCCTGACCTGAGCTGAAGGCAGGCGCCCCAGCAGGACTTCTCATTTAGGAGGGATGCAGGACCTCAGAGAAGACAGCCGAGCTGGGACCTTCCCTTGCAGGGGACCCCCAGAGCAAGTCTGGACGAAGGCGGGGAGATGCCCAGAAGCTCCCGGTCCATCCCGAGGACCTGGACCTGGGCTGTAGTCCTCAGGGTCCCAGGACCAACAGGCCTTCCGTGAGGCGTTCGGCAGCTGTGGCCTTTGGGGATGGGATGAACTGGGCCGGCGAGGGCGGGCGGGCAGGAAACCCGGTCCAGAGTCACTGCCGGCTCACCCTGCGCCCCTCAGCTGGCCTCCTGTCTGGCCGGCTCCCCGTCCCTCCCGGGAGGTCACCCCGGCCCGCTCCATGCGCCCCGCGCTCCCGTTCTGGACGGCGGCCCCGTGTCTGTGCCCTGTGCCTGACGTAAGCCCTAACCTGGCTCTCTCCCCGGCACCTGGCAGTGCCAGGTGCCCCGGGGATGGTTGGTGACTTCAGTTGACTTGGGAAGGCGTCCCGGGGCTTCTCTGGCTTTAGGAAGGGTTGGGCGGGCGGAGAAGGAGGCAAGCCCCGTGCTTGACTGATGAAGGCCCCGGGCAGTCCCACTCCCTCTGCATCCCTGAGCCCTCCGGCTCTGACCCCCCTAGGTGGGGCGGCCCTTCTGCACATTCAGCCCCTCAGTCTAGGCTGGCCCACCTAGGGACCCCTCCTCGTCCAGCTCAGCCTCTGATTTCCCACCCTGGGCCCCTCTCCCCAGTGTGGCTGCCCCACTTACCCCAACGGGCCTCTGACACCTGCATCAGGCTGCCCCTCAGCCCATTTGTACCCCAACACCGCAGGCCAGGCTGCCCCTTGGTGACAGATGCTCTCCTCACCCTGTTGGGGCTCTGATACCTGTGCTGGGCCCATCCTCACCTGGCTCTGGCACCCTGCCCTGGTCCTTCCTACACCCCCTTCCCAAGCAGGGGTCTCTCTTGCTCTGCTGCACCTGAGGACCTTAGGAGAGACAGGGAGGGAAGGAAGGAAGGAAGGAAGGAAGGGAGGGAGGGAGGGAGGGAGGGAGGGAGGGAAAGAGGAGGAACAGAGCAGTGCTTTTTGAAAAGAATATTCTAACAGTGGAAACTTCTGTGCAATATCTTGGATTATATAAAATAGAGATGCTCGGGATGCCTGGGTGGCTCAGCAGTTGAGCGTGTGCCTTTGGGCTCAGGACGTGATCCCAGAGTCCCGGGATCGAGTCCCACATCGGGCTCCCTGCGTGGAGCCTGCTTCTCCCTCTGCCTGTGTCTCTGCCTCTCTCTCTCTGTGTCTCATGAATGAGTAAATAAAATCTTAAAAAAACAAAAACAAAAAGAGATGCTCTGGTTAAAAAGAGAGAGGAGAGAGAGGGAGAGGGAGGGAGTAGGAGAGAGAGGGAGAGACAGAGAGAGGAGGAGGGGGACAGAGAGGGAGCCTGCAGGTCCACCAGGAACCCATGCACTTGGTCCCCCTCTCTCAGAACTGTCACCAAGTCCTAGGGCTTCCTCGGTGTACCCTTTGGGGTCCCTGGAAAAGAAATCTGCCCAGGAGAATGGATGCCCTTCTGCAGCCACTCAGGTGTCCTCTTGAAGCTGTTCTGAGAAGCAGCCCTTGAAGCTGTTGCAGGATGAGTCGGGTGCAGGGTCAGGGTCTGCAGGGCAGGACGCGGGCCGTGAATCCCGGGGCTTGCCGGGTGCTGAGGTGTGGGGCGGGCCACCCCTGGCGTCCCCATCTCTGCCTACCTTGGGGAACAGAGCCTGGGACTCTGCTGGCTGGAGCAGCTGTCACAGCCTGGGAGCAACACTCAGGAAACTTTCACATCTGTGTGCCGATTTGGTTTGATCTTGGCAACAATTGATGAGATTTGGTTTATTAACCTACCCCCCCCCGCCCCCCCCCCCCCCCCCCGCCCTGCTAGGACAGAAGAGGAAGTTAGGGTTAGAGGTGCCTAACTGGCCCTTGGGCAGGCGGAGGAGAGGCCAGGGCTCCCAACAGACCCCAATCCCAGCGCCTTCCCCGTGCCCCGGGTCTTTCCCTGGGCTTCTCCCTTCCCGTGTGAGCCAGGAGTGAGGTTAAGGCCGAGGGTTAGGACCCGGTAGTCAGGCAGAGGGCCAGGACCCTTTCCTGGCACCCCAGGGCGAGCTCTGAGGCCCCTCGCGGAGGTGGGGGATTTGAAATAAGAGGACCAGATCATGACTCATCCAGATTAGGGCACTTTTGAGAATGAAAGGGAGTGCCGGTAATAATTACCCTGTGGCAACAGCTAAGAAATGGGAAGTAAGGTCACCCCCATCCTGGAACTGCCTGACCCCCCTCCTTCTCCACCCCCACAGCCTCAGCCCCCTAGACCGGATGCAGAACAGCAGCTATTCACTGGGCGCCTGGCTGTGCTGGACACTCTGCGGAGCTCATTTTATTGGGTCCTTCCTGACAATGTGGGGCTGATTCAGGTTTTGTTCCCATTGTACTGATGGAGAGACTGAGGCCCAATGTCTTAAGAACACGCAGCTGGTCATTGGAGCTGGGATCTGAACCCAGGGAGACTGGCGTTCCTTGGAAGGATTATAATATAATTTTAATGAGTTAGTTTGGGCCGCAAGAATCGGATCATGGAATGGGGGCTCCCTGATCCTCTGCTCAGACCTCCCCCCGCCCCCGCTGATCTCTCTTAGCTGTCTTTAGCTCAGGAACATCATTAAAGGGACAACTTGCGCAGTGAGGGCATGTGTAGACGAGGGGGCAGGCAGGCAGGTGTGCTCAGCAGAGGGAAAGGTGTTAGGAGTGTGGCGTGGAAGGGGAGCAGCAGGACGAGAATAACAAAAGCTGACATTTATTAAGCACTTGCCATATACTGGGTTCTGTTTTAAGCGTTTGCAAGGTATGGACCTGCTTCAGCCCCACAAGAACCCTATAAACCAAGTAACAGTATTATTCCCATTCTGCAGGTGAGAACACTGAGGTCACTGCTCTTGGTTACACAGCTGGTAAGTGAGTCAAGGCCTCACAGTCGGCTTAGCCATGGTGCACTTTGTCCTCAAGGAAGAGGATGCTGCTGGCCCTGGGGTGCAGGGGGTTGCTGAGTCCCTCCGGGTGGTGGCTGATTTTCAGCGCCCGTGGTGTCCCCGCAGGAGAGCAGTCGGCGGAGGTGGGCCCAGGACCCCCTCGCCGCCCTCCGCGGCAGCTCATTTTCCTTCATTGTCTTTAAACGCTTCTCGCTCTCTGTTTTTTAAATCTAATTTTTCAGCTTCTTTTTTATCCTCACTCAAGTTGCTTTAATGAAACAAAAATGTGTCTGTTTCCCTCTGCTGGAGCTGCCCGGGGAATTTCAATATAAAACAAACAAGTTGGCTTTTAAAATTAAAATTTTATGGGTGGCATTTCCTCGTTTAATGGGAGGCACAAAAGGCTGGAGTAAAACCAATTAACACGGGGTTGGGACTTGGTGTTCAGCAAAATTAAACATCAGCAGCGCGGTGTGCAGGGAGCTGTTGGTGAAGGGGCCGCGATGGGGGGGGCACCCGGCACCCAGCACCCAGCACCCCGGGGCCTCGGACCCGCTCCAAGGCAGGTAGCTGTGGGGGTGAGCTCACGGGGTGCTCTGAGCTCATGGGGGAGAGGGGGGCTGGCCCCTTCGGATTCCCGGGACACCAGACTTTGGAGAGGCAGCCCGACTCCCTAAGGCTTCGGCAAGGGCCAGATTTCACCCGATTGTCCTCTTCAGGGATGGTACGAGTCCCACCCATCAAGGCGGGGACCCGGGGCTCGATCATGGCTGTGCCCCGGGTCCCAGACTGTCAGGAATGTGCCAGGTGCTCCCCAAATCCCCGATGGCTGAGCGATGACTCCATGGGAGCAAATGCTAGCAATGGAACTCAGGCCTGAGTCACCCCGCGCTTCTCAGCCAGCGCAGCATTTTGTTGGGGTTTTTTTTTGGGGGGGGGGAAGGTGTCAATGATGCAACCTGAGATCCTAGGAGGGAGGGGCAGGGCTGGTGGGGCCCCCACGGGAGAGCGGCCTCGTGAACCCCGCAAGGGTAGAGTGAACGGTACCAGAGGCAAAGGTGGCCCAGGTTGGTGTGGGTGGGGAGGCGGGGGGTGCCGGCAGGAGAAAGGTGGGGGCGGGAAGTGCAGTGACCGAATCTGGCTGGGAGGAGGTGTGTGCGTGTGCAAGATGAAGAATTGGGAGGGGTTCGTGGGGGCCAGATGGTGACGCACGGGAGGAAGGGCTTCTTTCTACTTGATCTCCCAGGCAGTGGGGATCCTGGGAAGTTCTGGGCAGATCGATATGGTCAGAGGTGGTCTCTGGAAAAGGGACTCCGGAGCCTGGTGGGAGGGCAGGGAAACGTGAGCTGGGTTAACGGCGGCTTTCGTCCAGGCTGAGCCCCCCAGGACTGTTGGGCGAGGGCAGAGAAAGGGCCTGGGCTGCCGCTTCTGATCCCCTCACTGCCCTCCTGCCCCCTGCTGACTCTTTCTGAACCCCACTGGGGCAGCTTTCTCTCCACCTTTTCTGCCCTCTGCCCCCTGACTCTATGGGGAGAACACTCTGGTTACTAGAGTCCCCAGAACAGCACTAAGACAGGGGGAGGCCAACCGCCCCACCTGCTCTGAGTCAGGAAATCGAGCTGCAAGCCTCCAGGAACCTGAGTTGTCCCCAACCAGACCCTTGGACCCATAAAATCACCTAGGAGCCCTGCAGGCCATGGCACAGACCTCCAGCAGGGGTGTGGACGGCGGGTGCCAGGTTCTGGCTCTTGGGGAGGGTGTGTTAGAGGGAGTCGAGGTCATAGGGAGGTCTGCGCTCGGATCCAGGCCTGTTGAAGGGTCCAAGGTCTATCTGAGGATCCAGGTGAGGGTCTCTTTGACACCAATTTGAGAACCTGTCTGAGGTTTATCTGTAAGTCTCTCTGAGGCCTGTTTAAAGGCCCGAACACTGGCTGGGTTGGCCTGAGGGCAGGAGCATGAAACAAACAAACAAAAAAAATGGCCCGAGGCCAAGGCTGACCCTGACCCTTCTCCCTGCAGACGACAAAGAGGGGAAATCTGGCCAAGCCTGAAGCGGGTTCTTATGGCCAGTATCTTTCCTTTGGTGATGGATGACGTTTACCCCAAACCACACAGCAGTTGGCCAGCAGTCGGCCCCACCTCCCCTTCCATCCCAACAACCAGCTGGCTTACCTCGACCAATCTGGCAAAGACAACAGTTTTTGAGGACCACATCCCCTTGTCCGCCTCTCTGGGGAGAAAGATATGATGCGCCTTACCTGAAATGGGCTTTCAGGGATGAATAGGAGTTTGTTCACCTGGTGAACGAGGCAGGGACCAGTGTTGACTGACGCCGGTGAATACGCAGAAATGTCCAACAATCCTCTGTGGGCTGAGAGAACGACCTACAAGTACACCCGTGTTCCTGGAGTTCAGGATTTGCCGGACAAAGAGCCGGACGTACTGGTGCCGCACAAAATAGCGGCAAAATAGAGCAAGAGCCTTGCAAACCGTGTGGGGCTGCACAAAGTAAGGTGTGGCTCTTACCAGCCGTGTCTCTTGTTTGTTGTGGGAACCAAGTGAGTCAAGATGTGTGAAGATGCCAACTGGGAAAAGTGTTTATAAAAAAAAAAAAAAAAGAAAAAAAAAGAAAAGTGTTTATAGAAACGTTAACTAATATATTTAGGAAGTAGGTACATCAAGTGTGAGGATGTGGAAATGGAGCAGACAATTAAAATATCTGCTAATTTCTCTCTTGGATTCACATTTTCAGAGATGTTTATAAACTGAGAATTCTAATTACTTTTCCGCCCTCACACCTTTTCTCAGATGAATACACTACAAGAGAGTTAGAGGATCTATTAAAAATATCATCATTTTCCTGGCGTACTGGTCGGGACGCTTTATACGGAGAATTACAGAACGGCCCGGGGCACAGGGGCTTAACCAGGGCAGGAAGGTAGAGGGGTGCCTGGGGGGCTGAGGGGCTGGGCGGCTCAGGGCGTGGGCCCGGGGTCCTGGGATGCGCCCCGTATCAGGCTCCTTGCCTGCTTCCCCCCCCATCTCTGCCTGCTCCTCCCCCTGCTTGTGCTCACTCGCTCGCTCTCTGCCAAATAAATATATACAATCTTTTTTTTTTAAGGTTTTATTTATTTATTCATGAGAGAGAGAGAGAGAGAGGCAGAGACACAGGCAGAGGGAGAAGCAGGCTCCATGCAGGGAGCCCGACGTGGGACTTGATTCCGGGTCTCCAGGATCATATCCTGGGCCGTAGGCGGCGCTAAACCACTGGGCCACCTGGGCTGCCCAATAAATACAATCTTAAAAAAAAAAAAAAAAAGAAAAGAAAAGAAAAAAAAGAGGCAGGCAGAGGTTACGGATTCCGAAAGCACAAAGGTGAGCCTGAGCCTCGACAGGTCTGATCCAAAGTGAGTTATACCTGGTGCACAGGTCAGCTTCTCTGTGTTGGGCGCCAGTGGCTTCTAGGCTTTTTCCTTCAAATTCCGGGAGAGAGAGAGAGGGAGAGAGGCTGCCCTTTGGCCAACTATCCAACAGAATTCCTGAGCTTTGCTTCTGATTGGACCAACTTGAGTCATGTGGCGAGGAGGATGAGGGCCTGTTTGGTGGGAGTCTGGATCAAGAGCCCCCTCTACTTTTTTCTTTTTTTTTTAAGATTTTATTTATTTATTCATGAGAGACAAAGAGAGAGAGGCAGAGACACAGGCAGAGGGAGAAGCAGGCTCCATGCAGGGAGCCCAACACGGGACTCGATTCCAGGACCTGTCCTGAGCTGGAGGCAGACGCTCAACTGCTGAGCCCCTCAGGTGCCCCATCATGTGCCTTTTCCTAAAATAATCACTGTGGTACCTAGGAAGGTGGAATGGGTGATGGGTGCCCACTGTACCTGGTCCCTCAGGTGGGCTTCAGGTGTGCAGACCTACAGTTGTGTTCGGTTTCTGCCCTAGTTGCTGATTTATCATCTAAACTTTCTCTTCCCCATGGCTCTTTCCTGGCAGACATACCGGTCCAGGCCTCGTCCCATCTCCCCACACAGTTTACTATGCTCCTTTCTGTTATTTTTTATTTATTTTATTTTTTTGACTTCTTAGTCCCTACCCTCCTTGCTCGCCAATAAATTTCTCTCAATAGCTGTATGCAAAATAGCTCAACACATTTAATCATAGCGAAGCACACGTATTACAGCCGATGTGAGAAGACAGAAAATACGATTACAAACTTAACTGCGGGAAAATGATCATTTGCCAAAGACGCAATTGTATCACTGGAAAACCTAATAAAATTAACTCAAAACAATTAATTATGGCCCATTAAAGGGTTTAGAAAGATGCCAATCACAAGATAATTAAAATAAGAAAAAAAGCACTCTTTCTATAATAACAATAATCAGTCCTAAGATATTGTAATGGATCATCTGTAGGAGAAAGTCTTTACTTTTTAAATTTTTATTTATTAAAAAAAATTTTTTAAATATATTTTTTAAATTTATTCCTCTACATAGGAAGGCAAACAGCACCCGTTTTGCTAGCAAGAGGCCTTGAGGAAGACCTCTAAGTGCAGGAAGGCCAGCTGAGATGGTGAATATTTGGTTTTGCAACGATCACATTTCAAATAGGACTATGGATGTCACCCGGTTTTATCGACTGGGACTGGGGTAGGAGCCGAGGAGTTCAGGGATTTTCGGATGATTGAGAGGGAGAGAGAGAGAGAGGGAGAGGGAGAAAGAAGGAGGGAGAGGGAGAGGGAAGGTGAGAAGGAAAGGAAGGGAGGGGCAGGGGAGGGGAGAAGTAGGAGCACAGAGGTGGCGAGGGGACCAGTAGCCCCAGGACTGGGTCTGGGACGTACGAGCCCCTGTCCAGTTTCCCCAGATGCCCAAGTATAACTCCCAAGATGTTAAAAAAATGCCATTCTCACGCACTACCTAGGGAGCACGATCAAAATATTGTTCAACTCAATGAGAGAATCTTCCAACAAAACTGTTTCAAAGGAGGATACGGAAACTCATTAGAGAAACAGTGATGGAATCAGATGACCAAGTTAGATAGGAAGAAACTGGTTAACATCCCACACGGCGAACCCCTCGAAAACCTTGGGGTTATTTATGGGATGGCAATCGTCTGCGCCTTATCAACTTTCCACAAGTGAACGTCTAACTCCACAGAGCATGGGCCCTAATCAATAGTAATTAGAGCATCAACAAAGCTGTGCGCAGAGCCGGCTGACTCTAGACGGGCTTGTGGGCCAGCTCGCCAGATGCGGAGATGGAGAGGACGAGGAGCCTATTATAGGCTTATAATAATTATATTACTTAATTATGTTAATTATAATATATTTCTATATTATATGTAGAAATAGAGGTCTATTTCCAAAGTTTTGAAAAAGGGAACTTCATAGAGGAACATAAATTTTGTGCAGTTTGACTTCCAGGAGCTCAGAGTTATTCTAGATGGGCCCCGAAAAGAAATATGAGCCAAACTTGGATCCCAATAAGGTGTGTAGCGTCGCTTGATGCCAGTGGCTTCGAGGGCTCCATGCTTGGGGGGTGGGGTGGGGGAAGGATGGCCTGAGCCCACCCCCGTGCCGTGCCTTTGGAGCATCTCTCTTTGGACCCAGAGTCACCCCAACCTTGTTATTTTCTGTTTCATTTTTCTGCTTTAAAAAAAAAATTAAACATTTTTTTTTATTGCTGTAAAGTACACATATCCATAATATGAACATTACCATTTCAACAAAGTGTACAGATCATGGTGAGCACGTTCACGCTGTTGTGCAGCCACTGTCACTGTCCATGTCCAGAAATTTTTCATCTTCTGGAACTGAGACTCTGTCTCCGTGAAGCCACAGCTGCGCACTCCCCCCTTCTCCAAAGTCCTGGCACCCACCATTCTGCTTTCTCTGAATCATCTTTCTTTCTTTCTTTCTTTCTTTCTTTCTTTCTTTCTTTCTTTCTTTCTTTCTTTCTTTTTTTTATTTTCTCTGAATCTGACTACTTTAGGTCCCTGATAGTAGTGGAACCCATACAGCGTGGGCTGTTTCATGGCTAGCTTAGTTTTGATTTTGTAAAAAAAAATATTTTATTTGTGTATTTGAGAGAGGAGCAAGCATGAGTGAGGGGAGCAGCAGAGGGAGAGGGAGAAGCAACCTCCCCGCTGGGCAGGGAGCCTGACCTGGGGCTCGATCCCAGGGCCCTGAGATCATGACCTGAACCCAAGGCAGACACTTAACCGACGGAGCCACCCCGGTGCCCCAGTGACTAGCTTGTTTCAACGGGCATCGTGTCTGTGAGGTTGGCCCAGGTTGTGGCGGGAGTCAGGGTGTCATTCCTCTGGAAGCTGAGCAGTATCCCATCGCATGTATAGACCATATTTTGCTTATTCTTTTTTTTTTATTCTTTTATTCATCGATGGACAGTTGGGCTACTTCTACCTTTTGGCTTCTGTGCATGAAGCCGCTGTGAACACTGGGGCCCAAACAGCTATTTAAATCCCCGCTTTCGGGATCCCTGGGTGGTGCGGCGGTTTGGCGCCTGCCTTTGGCCCAGGGCGTGATCCTGGAGACCCGGGATCGAATCCCACATCGGGCTCCCGGTGCATGGAGCCTGCTTCTCCCTCTGCCTGTGTCTCTGCCTCTCTCTCTCTCTGTGACTATCATAAGTAAATAAAAAAAATTAAAAAAAATAAATCCCTGCTTTCGATTCTTTGGGGTTCGTCCCTAGATGTGGCATCATAACGGGATCGTAACTATGTTTGAGTTTTCCAGCAACTGCCCTATGGTTTTCCTCCGCAGCTGCTCCCTTTCGCACTCCAGCCGCTAGTGCCTGAAGAGTTCCCATTCCCGCACGTTTTGGCCATCATCTGTTACTCGGTGATTGTTTTTAAGTAATAGCCATCCGTTAGGATATCAACTTTGCGTTTTATTTTACTTTATTTTTTTTAAGATTTTATTTATTTATTTGTGAGAGACACACACAGAGAGAGAGGCAGGGACACAGGCAGAGGGAGAAGCAAGCCCCATGCAGGGAGCCCGATGGGGGACTTGATCCGGGACCCCAGGATCACGCCCTGGGCCGAAGGCTGACCTGGGCCACCCAGGCGTCCCTGAACTTTGCATTTCAAAATAATGGCTCAGTATCACTTTATTATTGTTATTATCATTATTTAGATTTTTAAAAATCTATTTGTTTGGGGGAGAGCACAAGCAGGCAGAGAGGCAGACGGAGAAACAGTTACTCCTGAGCCGAGAGCCCTGACATGCGGGGCTCGGTCCCAGGCCCTGGGAATCATGACCTGAGCTGAAGGCAGATGCTTAACCGGCTGAGCCACCCAAGCGCCCCTCTCAGTGTCACTTTAAAAGAAAGCCCAGTAGGGAAGCTGCCCTGGGCCTCTGGTTTGGCAGGACCCCGGTGGCTGCTGAGGCAATGACATCAATCCACCTCCAGGACCACACCCAGTGCTGCTTCCTCCCGGCTCCCTCCTGGTGTCACCCTGGAATACTTGTCCTGCGCCATCCAGGGCACGGGCACGTTGCTTAGCCACCGCTGCTGACGTCTCTGGTGGCTCACGTCGCCCCATGGGCACGGCTGGTTCTTCCAGGGGAAACAATGCCCGTGGGTAAGGCCACAGTTCCTCAATTAGATGAGACAAATATTTACTGAGTGCCTTCCTGTGCGCCAGGCGTGGTTCTAGGAAATCATGAGAACAAAACAGACAAGGATCCCTGCCTTTCTGGGTTAGGGTTGACATGGAACAATGACCGCAAGAGACAAGAAAATTGCAGAGTGTGTTGGAAGGTGTTGAGCACCCTGGGAGAGCAGAAAAGTGAAACAGGGCAAGGGGACGGGCCGGGCAGTGTGGGTGGTGGCAGGGGGGCGAGCGTCAGCGGGGAGACGGTGGGCAAAGTCCTGAAAGCAGCGAGTTGCACCTAGAGGAAGGGGGCTTGGGCGGTGGGCCGGTCCTGGGCAGAAGTATGTTGGGCACGTCTGGGGTCAGAGCCAGTGGGGGGGCGGGGGGTGGGGGGAGCAGGAGCGGGACGTGGCCTCGGAGACCATTGGAGGGACTTTGGCTTTCCCTCTGAGTGACATGGGGATCCACGCAGGATTCTGAGCAGAGAAGTTGATTTGATTTATGTCTTCATTTTTAAAAATTTAAACCTGTATGACTTTTAGGGAGGGGGCGGTTTAAAGACTTTTTAAAAAATCCATGTTGCAAATAGATTATTTCTTTTGTGGACATAATACTTCCATTAAACAGGTCAAACTTGCAAGCCGGTGCTACAGAATATAGTCTTTTCTGTCACTTTTAGTTATAATTGCTGCGTACAGAAATGCCAGAGTCAGGGATCCCTGGGTGGCTCAGCGGTTGAGAGCCGCCTTCGGCCCGGGACGTGACCCTGGGGATCCGGGATCGAGTCCCACGTCGGGCTCCCTGCATGGAGCCGAGCCTGCTTCTCCCTCTGCCTGTGTCTCTGCATCTTTCTGTGTCTCTCATGGATAAACAAACAAACAAACAAATAAATATTAAAAAAAAAACAAACTGGGGTTCATTCCTGGACTAATGTGTAAGGACATGTATCCGTCTTTACAGAATCCTACACAGTCTTTTCACTGCCCTAAAAATCCTCTGTGCTCGGACTTCGCCTTTCAAACACTCACTCTGGCTGTGTGTCGAGGATCTGCTGGAAGGGCAGGAGGCAGGGACAGGGTGGGGACACCAGGTAGGATGGCAGGGCCATAAGCCTGGGTCACAGGCACCGTGGTTTACAATATCCTCACAGCCTAGTAGGGGTTGGCCCCCTCTCCCACCTCCTCAGCAACTCCTCCTGCCCTCCCCAGCCATTCCCTTCTCTGGAGGGGATCTCAAGGGGGGGGGGGCGGTGCTGCCTGGGGCCTACCCTGGGCCAGGTATTGCTGTGGGTGCTTCCTGCGATTGTCTCCAGTGGTCTTCAAAGGCTCCCGAGGAGAGGATTGTTTCACAGACGTTTCAGAGCCCAAGCTAGGGATGCAATGGTGCTCCCCACCCCAGGCTCCCCAAATGCACCTGTTGCAGCCCTAAACCCCCACGTAATGGTATTTGGAGATGGGGTCTTTGGAAAGTCATGTCCTTTTGGGAAGGACAGGGGGGTGGGGCCCCCGTGATGGGATTGGTGCCCTTAGAGGAAGGGACCCCAGAGCAGAGCTTCTGTCCTCTCCCCAGTTCTCCGTCCCCGCCGCCAGTGCACTAACCCAGGGAAGGTGAGAAGATGGCTCCAGAGGTGGGAGGGCTCTCACCGGGCGGGGCTGAGCTCCAGCAGCCTGGCCTTGGCCTTCCCAGCCTCCAGGACCTTGACCAGCTGTTGTTTCAGATGCCCCCCCACCCCCCATCTGTGGTGTTTTACAAAACAGCAGCCCAAGCGACTGGACAGCCCGTCCTCCAGACAAGGAGACGGAAACTCTGCGGTTCGGGTGACCCCGACCCTCTGCTGGGGGTGGCGGAGCACTGGGCCTGGCTGTGGTGGGGGATGGCCGCCCAGAGGGTGCAGGGCTGGGGGGGTCCTGCTTGTTGGGGCGGCGGGGAGGGTGCTGGGGAGCACCTCCCTGGGAGTGGCACCCTCTCATGCAGTTTCCCAGGGCCTGGCTCTGGCTTTTCCAGGTACATATGGTGTGGGGGGAAGTTGGGGGGCTGGGGGTGCAGGGTGGTTTGGGTAGGGAGAGGTTGCTGGGCTCCCTCTGAGGCCCTTCCTGTCTTGCTGGGGCTTGGACTGTCTGGGCTGGTGCTCCTGGAGGTGGCAGGTGGTGGCAGTCGGGGGGGGGGGTTGAGGGGGCTGCAAACCGAGGAGTGGGGCACCCAGGGTCCAGTCACGACTCCCGGGGCCTTTTGGCTGCTCGCTCCCAGGGAAGCCAGTGAAGAGGGCAGAGTGTTAATGACAGTAATTGCTTTAATTATTTTTTTTTGGTTTGGAGAGTCATAAAATGCGGCTGCATGCTCAGTGCTAATCATGGTAATTAGCAGGGGCTGGGGCCTGCCTGGACGCCAGGCAGCAGTCCTTCCCCGGGGCGGCAGCCGCAGACACCCAGAGAAATGGCTGATCCGACCCCCTCCCCGCTGCCGTCCCTCCCTCCCTCTCTGTCCCCCCACCCAGGACCTGGAGGTCCTCATCCTCCACCGGCCCACATCCATCTCCCCTGCCCCAATCCCACCCCCTCTTCCCCCTGCCTCCCCTCTTCCTATCTGCCCCTATCTAGGACCTTGAGCTCCTCATCCCCCACCTGCCCACATCCCTCTCCCTCTGCCCCAATCTCACCCCCTCTCCCCCCTAGCCCCCTTCCTATCTCCCCCCATCCAGGACCTTGGTCTCCTCTTCCCCCACCCGCCCATGTCCCTCTCCCTCTGCCCCGCCCTCTTCTGAGGGTCCTTTGCCTCCCGGATGGTGACACAGTGACTGCAGGGAGGGGCAGGGGCTCCTGGTCTCGGGGACTGGCCTCAGGTCTGGGGACAAGGGGAGAGTTCAGTCTGCGCCTGTTCAGGGCCCCCTCCCCGCCCCCGGGTGGGCAAGGGCTTCGGACCAGGCCGTTGACCCTTACCGATGAGCCAGGAAAGACCTCGGAGCGGCCTCCCCGAGTGAAGCTGGACGAAGCCTCAGGGAACGGACACCGGGCCCCCCCTGCTCCCCCCCGGCCAGCACCGCAGGCTCAGCCACCCTTCCCCCAGTAGCTACTCTGTGCTGGAGGCTCAGGGGGAGAATCAGGCCCTGCCTCCGTCTGGAGCTCCGGGCAGATGCGGAGTTGGACGGGTGAGCCCGCGGGGCAGCAGAGCTCAGCGCGTGGGCGGAAGGGGCCCACACTTGGAAAGCCAGGAAGGCTTCCTGGAGGAGGTGGCTGGGTCCTGTAGGGGTGCTTCCATGGAAAGCAGTGTTTTCTGGGTGTTGCAAGGCGAGGGGCAGTGTCCTGATGTGAGCGGCTGGGGGTCCTGGCTGAGGAGGGGTACGGTGGGAGATTCACCCTGGGAGATGGCTCTGAGCTAGAATCCGAGGGACCTCGAAGGTGGCACCACGGGGCTGGAGCTTGGCCTACCCTCTGGGGCCCTGTGCGCGTGGGGTTCGGTGAAGGAGTTGGGGAGCTTCTTCTGTGAGGGATACATGAAGCCACGTGGGTAGAGCACCCGGCACAGAGTGAGCTCTGGGGGGGCGGGTGCTGATGCGGGTGCTGGTGACAGGGTGCTCAGGTGGGGCCAGGGTCCCAGGGCCACAGACACATTCATGCAGGGACCGAGACACAGTCGCAGACGCATGTGAGTGACAATCACACAGATGCACAGACACAAACGCACAGTCACCCCCCCCCCCAACCCCGACACATTGAGACAAATGCGCAAACTCCGACGAGCACCTCCCTCCCGGGCACCTGTTCGCTGCACTGGACACTCGGATGTGCTTCAAGGTTGGGGGGCTTGCGAAGCCAGGGGCTGCGGCCCAGCTCTGGGGGCTTGGGCGGGATACTCGACAACTCCGCCAGGACGGGCCCTCGGTGCTGCAGCGGGTTGGCCTGAGGCCGGCTGTCAGGAGGGACCGTCCCTCCGAGGGGCCAGCGCCCTGCACTCAGGGCTGCCACCAGCACCCAGGCCCGAGTGGCCGGTGAGGCGGGCACAGCCGGATGGGGCAGGGGAGCTGTTTCACCCACGCTGAGCTCTTCCCTCCCGTGGGGGCTAAGGCGGAGGGGGTACGCACGGCATGCAATGCGTCGAGGGTCCTGCAAACAGCTGCTGTGGGTGACAAGAGCCTCGCAGCAGGAGGGACGGTGGTTGGGCCCCCGGGGGCAACCCCCAGATTGTGGTGGGCGTGAGGAACAGCAGGAACGGCTCGATGAGGAAGCTGGACTGAGGCAGGAGGGGCTTGCTGGCTGTCCGGGATGAACTCAGTGAATCCTTCCAGACCCCAATGTCGCAGGTGTCACCAGCACCCCGTTTTGCAGATGTGGAACTGAGGACCTTGGGCCATTTGCAGTCCGAAGGCACCGGGGCAGCTGGGCTGTGCAGCCCGTCGAGGCTCTCCTCACACCGAGATCAGATGGCGGGTCCCTCCCCGAGGATGATGACAGTGACTGCTTCGTCCTCGTCCAGCAGGCCTGGGTGGGAGGGAGCGAGGGAGGCAGGGGCAGGCCCGCTGGGCACCCACTCCCCACCCGTCGGGAGCCCCCCGGCTCCCACCACCACCCCTGGAGCCGGGGTCTCCGCCGCTCAGCCGCCTCCTTGTCCGACTCCATTGCGTTACCAGACAAACGAGAGGCTGGATCTGCCTTCCCGTTCACACCGACAGGCTGGCCGTCAGCTGCGGTGGCATCTGTTCTTGTCAGAAAAATTAAGAAGGAAGTGAAGGCAGCCGCAGCCCTCGAGCGCAGCGGGGAGGGGCGGTGGGCCTGGCCGGTCGGCGGAGGCCCTCTGCGCGGCCACACCGGGTGCATTCCCTGCCCTCTGGGGAGACTGAGCTCAGGGCGCCCCCGAGCCGCGCCCCGGGCTGGATCCCAGCTCTGGATCCCCGCGGCCCAGCAAGCGTCTGCGCAGGTCACTTAGCCTCTCTGGGCCTGAGCTTTCCCATCTGGGAAATGGGACAGTTAAATGAATTAACGTATGTGAAGCCCTTGGAGCAGAACACAGACCTGGCACTTCGAGAAACTGAGGGTTTCCTTGGTGTTAGAGCTGGTTTTGCTCTTTGCCCCGTCCTGGGCACCGCTCCTCCCAGGGAGGGTCCGGCCCCTCTCGGCGGCCCTGGGGCCGGAGCCAGGAGAGCTCCCTGAGGCCTGGGCGGTCCCAGAAGGCAGAGCTGTGCTGACCCCAGGGCCCTGGTCCCTGCCCTGGGGGGACCCCTTCTCATCGGGGCCGTGGGGGAAGCTGATGTGGGGACAGAATGATCTATCAGGGGAAGAGAAGGAAGCACACAGCAGCAGGGAGGGGTGGAGCGAGGGGGTCAGGGCAGGTTCCCTGGGGGCGCTGGCCTGGGCAGGACAGGGGGCAAGTGGCCGTATGAAGAGCGAGTAAGAGTGTGTCAGGCACCCCGGGGTGGGGGGGACCTGGCAGCTGGGCTCAGGAGCCCGCGCGTTACCCTGAGGGCCGTGGGAGGATGCCCCCTGCTTGAGGGAGGCGGCTGGGCTGCTGTAGGAGGGTGGACAGCATGGGGGCAGCGCAGGGGGGCGCCTCCTCCGTGGGGACCACCCTTTCATCTCCTGGCCCCCCACCCGCCAGGCCAGGCTGGGGCGGCCCGGGGCAGTGGCGTTACTGGGCACCAGGGAGTGGATGGATGAACAGCAGCATCTGTGATCACCCAGGCCCGTGGTGGCTGGGATGTGACAGGCTGCTGGGCCTTGGAGGAGGGGGCAGGGCTGGGCTTTTGGCGGGGCAAGGGGCTCCCCTGGCCCGCAGCTGCGGTGCGCCCTGCAGGGGAGGGGGCACAGGTGTGTGGGAGCCCGCTCGGTCCAGCAGGGGGCAGCAGCAGTGCACAGATGGCCAGGCCCGCCCCTGAGGGCTCAGGGGACAGTTAGGGACAGATCTGGAGTGGAGGCCGAGGCGTGGAGCATCCAGGGCTTGGGGGGGGGGGGGAATGCCGAAGCGCAGGGGGAGGGACACCTGCCTGCCCGCAGCATCTGGTGCATTGAGGCACGGGGACCAGGGGTGCTCGCAGTCCCCTTGGGCCACATGGGTCCCTCCGGTGATTTTCAACCCTGGAAGCACATTGGGATCACATGCGACTGTTACCAACATGCCCAAGCCCCGTGCTGGCCCTGCGTGGGCTGCATCAGAGTCTGTGGAGGCTGGGGCCCAGGCCTCAGGGATCCCGAGGTCTCTTCTGGGGGTGCCCACGCTCCCACCCTGAGTTCCCTAGGTGCAGGGGACACTTGTCTGGGCCCTCCCGGCCCTCCTGTGGGGGGAGGTCTGCAGCATTTGCATCTGGTGACATTGACAGTCACAGGAGTGAGTCCGAAGGGGACATCTGGAAGCCGAGAGAAGGTGGCGCACAGGGCACGCACACTCCAAGGAGATGCCCGCCCCAGCCCACCCCCACCTGCCCCCGCCTGCCCCAGGGGCCAGGGGCTCAGAGTGGCTGTACGTGGTGTGTGTCCAGGCACAGGAGCGAGCATCTCGGTAGGTGCAGGGAGGCCTATTCTTTATTTTTTTTTTACGATTTTATTTATTTATTCATGAGAGACACACACACACAGAGAGAGAGAAAGAGAGAGAGAGAGAAGCAGAGACACAGGCAGAGGGAGAAGCAGGCTCCATGCAGGGAGCCCGATGAGGGACTCGATCCCGGGACCCCAGGATCACACCCTGGGCCAAAGGCGGCGCTAACTGCTGAGCCCCCCGGGCTGCCCAGGGAGGCCTATGCTTGTGTGAGGGTTCGTGGAAGTGTGTCTCTCTGGGCAGGTGCAGGTACTTCTGGGTTCTGGGTGCTCCGCCTCTGTGCCACATGCAGGTGTGGTCCGCGTGAGAGCTGCTCTGTGCTCGCGGCCACCAGCTGCCACTCTGTCTGCACCTGTGTCCCTGTGTGCGCGCGCGTGTCTTCGCGCGCACACACGTTTGTCTCCGTGTCCCCATGTCTCGAGCGAGGCTGTCTCAAAGCTGGCCTGTGCGCGCCTGTTCTTGGGTCTTCAGGAACCAATAACGGATTTGACGCTCTGCCGTTTGAAGGTATTTTTCCTCCCCTTCTCCCTCCAGCCTGATCGATACGCTGCTCCCTGCAGCCTCCCCAAGACCACACACGGGCGGGCTGTGTGGACGGAGTCAAGTGTGGGCTTAGAAAAATCCACCACGGCCTATTCGGGCCTCCCGGGGAGTGGCTGGGCTTGCTGGCGAGAGCCTCCTGGTGCTGATGGGGCCGGCAGCGGGTCCCTGTGTGCCCCCCAGGCATGTCAGCCCCCCACCCCTGTGCCCCCTGGGCATGTCAGCCCCCGACCCCTGCGCCCCCTGGGCATGTCAGCCCCCCCCGGCATGTCAGCCCCCCACCCCTGTGCACCCCTGGCATGTCAGCCCCCCACCCCGCCTAACCCCACCCGCTGCACCTAGGCACCCCCTCCTTACTGCTACAGGATGAAGTCCAGACTCCTGGCCCAGCTCCCCAGGCCCCTGACACCGGCTGTTGTCTGTCCCGGTCCTCACTCCCTCATCGCCCCCATCCCACCGTGCTGAGGGCCATTTACACCCCCCCCCCACCCCGGGCTGATCTCTCCTCCTCGTCCAGCCTGGCTAAGCTCGCAGCTCCCCCCACCCAAGCCTTCTCCATCCTTCCCATGAGGGGTTGATGGCTCTTCCCTCAGCGGTGGCTCTAGACCACCATCGTGCCTTCTGCTGTGCATAGTAACGGTCAGCTGGGGGGGGGGCTGTCCCCGCCAAGCTGTGGCCTCCTTCGGGGCTACTTCAGGGTACTTCAGGGGTGCTCCTGGGCTGCCTGGTACTCAGGGCCAGACTCCCGCCTCTAGGAGGCTCACCCTGAGCAGAATTCCAGCCCCCGTCCCCCCGCCCCCCAACCCGTACTCCTGTGGACGGGCCTTCGGAGACAGCGAGGCCTTCTCGCGCTTTCCTCTGTCCTGGCATCAGAGGCCCCAGCTTCCTTGCTCCAGGGAGGTTTGTGGCTGGGCGGGAGGAGAGAGACATCTGTGAGACGCTTCTCTTTTGGGGTTTCATTTGCCTAAAGCTAGAGGCTCCCTAGGGGATTGAGCTGGGTGTCTTGGGAAGGGAAGGGAGAACTTATTGGAGAGAGAGAAAGAGAGAGAGAGGAATTCCTCGATTGGGGGGCGCATCTTGATGAACCCAAGAGATTGAGGGGTGAGCGAAGTCCGGCCTCGGAGGAGGTAGGACGCCCGGGGCGGGGTGGGGGTGCTGTGTGGTTCCCAGCTTTGCCAAGTACGCTGGTGAAGGAGTCCTGGGGCCCAGAGCGGTGGCGTCTCTACAGTCAAGAGGAATTTTTCTCTCTCTCTCTTTGTCTTTTTTTTTTTTAATAAGATTTTACTTATTTATTTTATTTTATTATTTTTTTAATTTTCTTTTTTTAAAAATTTTATTTATTTATGATAGTCACACACACACACACAGAGAGAGAGAGAGAGGCAGAGACACAGGCAGAGAGAGAAGCAGGCTCCATGCACCGGGAGCCCGACGTGGGATTCGATCCCGGGTCTCCAGGATCGTGCCCTGGGCCAAAGGCAGGCGCTAAACCACTGCGCCACCCAGGGATCCCATGGATTTTACTTATTTATTTTAGAGAGCGGGAGCAGGAGGCGAGGCAGAGGGAGAGGGAGAGGGAGAGGGAGAGAGAGAGACCTCAAGCAGACTCCCCGCTGAGCGTGGAGCCCGACACGGGGGTTGATCTCATGACCCTGAGATCATGACCTGGGCGGAAACCGAGAGTCTGATGCTTAACCGACTGAGCCACCCAGGGGCTCCCCCACCCCCACATCTCCCTCTTGATGACAGCACTGACTGAGATAATCGGAGTATTAGTCGCTTCTTAAGATGCTACCAAATACCATTCCAAGGACTTCGCACAAAATGACACATTTAACCCTCATAACAACCCTGTGCGGTAGATACGATTGGAATTCTCATTTTTTATAGAAGAGGACACTGAGGTCTTGAGTTGCTCAGGGTTGTAAACACGTAGAGGTGGCCTGGCCCTGAGCCTGGACTCTTGACTGTCCCCCCCACCATCCCCCTGCAGCAGGAGGCCGGGCCCTTGGGACAGAGGGTGTGTGCAGTGCCCGCGGGCCCCTCTTCTCAGTAGCCCTTGCCCAGTCAAAGCGGATGGCCGCTGTCGCCACACAACCCACGCCAGCCCCTTCTGGGACCCAGCTGCAGGTTTTCTGGACAAATCTGAGCTAATCTTGGTGGAGAGCTAGTTTTCATCCTTAGGTGACAGACCCAGCCACGGTCCGCTGCCTCCCCCTTTCCTGCCATCAAAAACCCTGGATTTCCCCTCTTCAACAAACTGCTCGGCTTGCACGTCTTCACGGGTAGCCCGGGAAGGCACCCAGGTTTGGTTTGGTTTCTTCTTTATGGATTTAATTTACTTCTGCTTTTTGTTTCCGCCCCCTCGGCGGTTCGGGGTGTTCGCCGGGCACTGGGAGCCCCAGACCGCATGCTTCAGTCGTGCCGGAAGGAGCTCGTTTCCTCCCCCTTTCACCAACGTCTACCACGGAGCCCCCATTGTTCTCCTTTGGGGACCTGGGAAATTCAGCGCGGCCACTTCTGGGGGAAATTGGAGATGCGTGTGGGCGCACACCTGAGGCAGATGGAGGTGGAGGCTCCTGTGCCTCAAGTGTTGTGGAGCCAGAGGCCAAGCAGGAGCAGACAGGGAAGCACTGGGGGTGTTCGTGAGGCCCCCCGCAGCGTGGACAGGAGGCCTCGAAGAAGCAGGCACCTGCCGTGTCCTGCTAACGGTGTGGCCGGGTGTTTCTTCCTGGGGACGTATCCCCATCGGAAGCATCCTGCCCTCTCTGGCAGGGCACCTCTTGGGCCTCTGTGACGACACTGCCTGCAGCCTGTCTTGGGCTGTGGTGCTGATTCTACTTGATCTAATTCAGTTTGGGTCCATTCGGCTCAACATGCTGGGACCTTGTGTCGGGTGCTAGAGGTAAAAGACTGAGGACACTAATTTTTTAAAAAGATTTTATTTATTTATTCATGAGACACAGAGAGAGGCGGAGACACAGGCAGAGGCAGAAGCAGGCTCCATGCAGGGAGCCCGACATGGGACTCGACCCCAGGACCCTGGGATCACAACCTGAGCCAAAGGCAGACGCTCAACCACGGAGCCACCCAGGTATCCCATAACTGAGGACATTAGACTTGCCCCTGCAAGTGGTGTAGGGCGGCTGGATGCAGGCTGAGAATGTGTGCTGCCGTGCGAGTGGGGTGTGGACAGGGGCATCGGGCCGAAACAGGTGGAGAAGGTGAGTCAGAGCGGGGGTGCACGTGGAGGAGGCTGGAGGGGACCTCTCTGGGGCACAGGGACATCTGGAAGGGCATGGGGAAAGAGTACGGGTAGAACCAGAGTGGTGGCCTGGGGCTGGGCCATGCAGGGCTTCAGAGGCCTCGCACCAAGAGTCTGGACTTGGCCCGTGGGTGACACGGTGCCCCTGGAGGAGAGGGACGTGGTTCCATCTCTGCCGTCCATGCTGGGGATGGTAGGTTTGATCAAAGCTTACCGAAAGGAGCCCTCTGCCCATTTCTGTGGTGTCAATACCTCGGCGGCGACCGGCTTCAGGTGGCCCACGTGATGTCACAGGTTGGAAGGCAGAGCTGGGGTGGCCCCGGACTCCTGGGCTGGGCCAAGCTCCAGCACATGGCCGCTGGGTGTTGGGGGGCAGGGAGGGCTCATGTCCTTATGACAGCGAGTGAGCAAGCCGGCTCCTCTCATCTCCCGCCGCCCCCCAGCCCAGCACAGGGTTAGCACCCAGGGCCGGGAATATTCTGGAGGCAGCAGAACCCTCAGGAGTGTCCCACCCCATTTTCTGGAGGAATCCCTAAGAACTGGCTCCGGGGGAGGAAGTCAGGGGCAGGAAAGGGTGCCCCATGTGATCCGATTTCAGGGCCGAGGATGGGAGGAGAGCACGCTGGGATGGGAGGCTGATGAGCTGATGATAATAATTATGACAATTATGCAAAACACACAAATAATAATTACAGAAAATCATGATTATTATTTGTGGGTGTGAGATGTCTCCAGCTTTTTGGAGCCGCACAGAAGCATCGGATGCCCCCTTTCCCCGTGGGTGTGTGTGTCGTAGCCAAGCTCTGGGCTGCGTGGCAGGAGCTGGGGTTTACAGCCCCCTCCAGACAGCTGTCTCCCGCCCCGGGGTCTTGGTGGGATCCAGCCTTCCTCAGCCAGTGCCAGGTCCCCAAGGTCCAGAAAGGCATGTTGCCCCCATCCCTTCGGTCAGGAACACAGCCACGGGTGGAGGCGAATCAGGAGGCAAAGCTCACCTAGGGCAAGAAGTCAAAGGCCCAGGAGCCATGCCTCCCCCATGAGCTGGTTTCCTGGTTCCTGGCTGATTTCATAACTGATGCGAATGGGGTCAATCTGATTCTCTTTCCTGGAAATTTAGCATTGGGATCAGGAGAAGGCAGGGCTGGGATCCCTAACTGGGAAGCTGGGAGTGGGCTGCCCGGGGACCCAGTGGACTACAGAGGGAGAGAGAAAGGACTGGTTCTTGGTGGCCTTTGTGTCTCACTTCCATCCTGTTCCACGAAATCCCCTACATCTTTGGAACAAAAGCCAGCCCCGAGCACACCGGCCGGGAGCTTTCTGTTACCTGTAGCCAGGATTCTGTTGAGCGGGGCTGTACCGCCGAGAGCCGCGGCCGTCCTGGCCTCGCTCATGGGCGCCCACCCCAGGGCTCACACAAGACCCGCCTGGCATCACGGGCCCGCGGGTGGGGATGCAGTGGGGCGCCGTCTCAGGCCTGGAGAACCAAGGCCCCCTGGATTCAGGATGGTGCCACGACCTGCGCATGAGCCCTGGGGACACGACTCGGGCTCGGTTCCTGGCTTCTGCTTTTCCTGCCCTGCAAACAGGCGGTTTCCTTTTCCTTCTAGTGCCAACTCCTGAGAGAAGAAACCGGATTGGCGCAGCGGATGCCCATCGTCTCACCTTCCTGCATCAGGCCACGTGATGGGCTGTTGGGTCGCCTATGGAGGGGCTGCTTATTTGTGTCCAGCGGAGTGTCAGCTCTGAAGCTTTTTGTGGGGAAAATTCAAACAGAAGTTGGGTGCGTGGTGGCGGTCAACTTGTCCCGTGTGAATGAAGGCAAGGCTCGGTCCTTGATTCAGTAGGTGGTGGCGAGTCCTGGGAGATTCTTGAGGATGCGACTGGATCAAAGCTGGGATTTGGGAGGATTAATCCGGCCACAGGGAAGAGGATGATTGGAGGCTGAGAGGGGAGGCAGGGAGGCCCGGTAATTGGCCGCTGCCTTGGTGCAGGGAGAGAGGCTGATGAACTGGCTTAATCCAGAGGGCGGGGCAGGCCTGGGCAGCTGGGGCTTCCGGCGTGCCAGGTTTAAGGGGGTGCCCACTCTCAGGGTCAGCGCTTGCAGAGACACCTGGGAGTGCCTCCCTAGGTTTGCCTCATGCACCTCATCTAACGGAGTCCTGGCTCTGGTGTGGGATTGGGGAAGGCAGATGAACTTGGAAGACTAGGTAATGGCTGGGTTGCAGGTGGCGAGGGAGGGCGTGGATGCTGAGGCTCCTGGTGTTGTGAGCAGCAGGGAGGGGCCAGGCCTGGAGGTGGGGAAGCAGGAGGAGGGAGGGGAGGGTGTATGGGGTGGAGGGGGGGAGGCCGATAAGCTCCCTCCGGGGTGTGCTGAGTGTCAGGTGCCCGCTGGACGCTGATGGTGAGACTTCTGGCAGACAGATGGGAATGTGGGTCTGAAGCACGGATGGGGGTCAGGGGTGGAGAGACGACCTTGATGGAGTCATGCCTGGCGTTGGTCATGAGGTGCCACGCGTGCCAGCACCGTGCCCGGCCCAGAGCACAGACTCAGAAATGTTTGGTGAACAGTGCTGGAAGTCAGAGCAGTGCACCAGGCCCCCCCGGGAGGGTTGCAGGAAGGCATAGGCCTCTAGAGGTGAAATCTCAGCCATCTCACGATATTCTCTGGGCCAGGGGACATTTGCGGGTAGAGGGGGAGTCTTCTGGAGGCTTTAGATGACCCTGTGCTCCTGTTCATGTCCACCTCGTCCTCAAAGGTGCCTGGAGCATAACTGCCTCATTGAAGGGTTGGGACCAAGGGTCAGGGGACCTCCTCCTTCTTCTCTGACTGTGAAGGTCCCTGCTCTCCTAAGAAGTGGCTTCTGGGTGACCCCCCGGAGACCATGCCCGGTCACGAGGGCATAACAAGCCTCCGCTCCTGAGTGGGGTCTTAGAGATGACTTCACAGTCACGAATTCCTTCGGGGCCTGTTCCCTTTGCCATGAAGGAGGATGTGCAGGGTTCATTCAGGTCCCCATTTGGTGGAGGGGGCAGGTGAGGCTCTAGGAGGTCACGTGACCCTGCTGGGCAGAGAGGGCTGGATTGGGATGCACATCTCCCTTGAACAAAACACAACGTCCTGAACCTAGAGGTCATCAAGGACTGTCGGCTTCCCTTAGATATAGGATACTAAGGGGACACCAGGGTTATACAGACGGCTAGTATTTATTAAGAACTTAGGCAGTGGGTATTGCATTGTATGGTGGGGCCTTACCACAATTTTATGGGGTAGGTTCTACCGTCCACGGATCGGCAGGAGCAACAAAGACAGTGAGCGTCCGTTTCTGGCCGCGGTGTGGGAAGGGGGCTCTTGAGTGCATCCCCGGGAACGAGCATCGCTCTAAGTGTTAAGGAATCAGCAGTGGCAATTAAAATCTAAAATACACTCACCCTCTGATTCACAAGTCCCTCTCTTGGGAATCCATCCCGTGGGAGTAACAGCACCAGAACGCACAGATAAACGAGCAAAGACATTCCTCGCAGCAGCGTGTGCGGGGATGACAAGGCACAATCGGACGCCCATCCCGCGGGGAAGGGGCTAAATAACCCGGCTTAGCTCTGCTGCGGCCACACCGGCAGGGAGGAGGGAGCTCTGTCTACATGCGCTGCCCAGGACGGTCGTCTGAGATACGTTAGGTGAACAAAGCGAGTTGGAAGTAATGTGAATCCCATTAAAAAAAAAATTTTTTTTTTAGAAATTAAACACATAAGTAGAAAGGAAGAAAAAAAAGGGGGTGGGAAAAGCTCAGCAATGTTTTAGCGTGTGTTTGTGTGGAACTAGAAAGTTAAATCAAAGAACCTGCCCCACGTGTTGTGACCTCGAGGGAGCGACAGGAAGGCAGGGACGGGGAGCCCGTGAACTCTTGCTACACTTCTGTGTTGCTCGACGGTTGTTGCCTGCGAGCGTCATGGGTAGCTTCCGAGAGGGGGTGACGTTTGAGGTGAGTCTTCAAGGGTGAGTGAGGTTGGGAGGAACGCAGGCAGGGAGGAGCGCGAGGACGGGGAAGGCCCAAGAGCCTCGGGTGGCTGGTGGGTGCTCCCCTGCTGCTGGGCACCCCGAGCCTCCCTGGGGGGAGGTGCCCTGAAGGCTGCACAGGCTCAGTGGGGCTCAGCTCCAGTGCCTATGCGGTGGACCGTCTAATTCTTTTTTTATAGTTTTAAAGATCTATTTATTAGAGAGAGAGGGCGTGCATGAGTTGGGGGTGGGCAGAGGGAGAGGGAGAAGCAGGCTCCCTGCTGAGCGTGGACCCCCCAGTGCAGGGCTCCATCCCGTGACCCTAGGATCCCGACCTGAGCCAAAGGCAAGGGCTGCAAGCCTGGCAGGCTGAGCCACCCGGGCGCCCTGGGCCGACCAGTGGTTGCCATATATAGGAACATGGATTGGGATTTCGAGGTGCCAGTGGATCATGCCTTGCTCCAGGCCGGTTGGCTGGACATGCCACGACCCTCCTCAGGCCCTCTGCTGCCTCCCTGACCCGGGCACTTCGGGCAGGGTCACGGCCCTGTGGTGCCAGAGCACCTTGGGTTCCCCGTCCAGCTCTTGGGCCCACTGGCCATGTGACCTCGGGCAGGTGGCTTAGGGTCACCGAGCTGCGGCACCTTCATCTGTGCTGTGTGCGTCCCAGGCCTCCTCCCGCAGGGCTGTCGTGACATTAAATGAGGCAGCGCGTACATCCAGCACTGACTTCGGAGATCTGGACACTTGGGAGTTTTCTTCGACTTCGCTTTGGAAGGGTTTCTGGCAAAGTCTGGGAGCCTCTGCTCTTTGGCTGGAGCGGCTTCCCTCTGGCCCACGCCTGGGACTTGAATTGCTGGTTATCCGCGGCCAGATTTCTCTCTGCACGTTTCGGGGCTCTGCCTGCCCGCTCTTCCCCCTGCCCCCACCCCTAAGCCCAGAGATGTGAGGAGAAGCAACCCCAGGCAGCGGAGAGCCCCCGGGCGAGCAGGGCTGCGGGGTGAGGGTCACCGTGGCCGGCTCCCTGGGATGGCTGGAGGGGGCAGACAGTGGAGGATTTGAGGCCCTCCTGGCACCCACTGCAGTCCCTCCCCGGCTCTGTGTGTGCATGGGGGGGACCCCGGGAGGAGCCCGTTAGTGGCGATGGAGAGAGCTCTGAGTTATTAATGGTGTTTGCAGTTGTGAGCTCCGCTAATGACGATCATCATGTGCATTGTGATCGTGCGTGTGGTGGAAGCTCTAGCGACGGATAATGGGTCAGTTGAGGTCTCGGTGACCACGGTAAGCGAGCTCCAGCGCGGTTCTGCGTAGCAGGCCTGGACGTGGCCGGGGGCCAAGACGGGGGCCGTGGGGGCCGGAGAGGGCCCGGGGTTCGCAGGCAGCCCCGGGCGTGGGTCTCAGGGCTGTGTGACCTGCCGCTGTCGCGCCACCTCCCTTGTCGTGACACCTCAGCCTTGTCACCTACAACCTGGAGACGATAGTAACCGGGCCCAGGGAGCCATGAGGGCTAAACGAGGTGGTGCCCCCGAAGTAAGGCCACCCCTGTGCCTTGCTCCAGCTGTGCCGTCGGCTGGCTTGCGCTCTTCCCAGATGCCTGGCCCAGCTGGCTCATCTCCCCTTCCTTCCAGCACGTCTCTGCTCACGTGTCACATCACCGGGGAGGCCTGTGCCGAGCCCCTTAGCTAAAGCAGCACCCCCACGCTCTACATCTGCTTTATTTTTGTTCACAGCTCTTGATATTTTATGTAGGTAGGGGTTTATTACGCTATCATCTGTCTCTTCCTCTGGACCCTCGATGTCCCCATAACGGGGACAGTTTCTGTTCACGGCTGAGTCTGCAGTGCACCGGCTTGCAGGAGCCACTCCAGCTTGCACACGTGAAGGAATAACCCCGGGACGGCCCAGGGTGTGCGTTCAATGAATGGTGATCAGGTGGAAACTGTGGAGCACCAGACTTTAGGGTGCGGCTTCCCCCCCAGGGCTCCGTCTGAGCCCCTGCTCTCCTGCCCAGCTCCCCTCACGTGCCCCCTGCCCTGTCATCGCGAGGGAGGACCATGGGGCGGGCGGGGAGTGATCGCAGACGAGGCCTCACACTGCACCACTGAGCCTGATACAGCAGCCGTGGTGGGGAGCGTGTCAGCGGGGACAGGGGAGGAGCTGGGTGGGGGTGGGGGTGTCTTAGGAATCCTGGGGTGAGATCCCTGGGTTCCACGTAGGATGTCTCCAAAAGTGGTGTGTGCTCACGAGTGTGTTGTGCAGTGAGGGCTTGCGCGTGACTGTGATACCCTGTGAGCATGCTGGGGTGTGCATGCATGTGCGTGTGCGTGCGTGTCTGTATCCAGCACGGGCTTGCTTGCTTGTATGTGTTGGGTGTATAATCACTGCGTGGGTGCTGTACATGAGTGTGCTGGTTGTGGGCATGTGTGGGGACAGCAGTGGGTGAGTGCGTGTGAGTTTGTCGTGTGCTTTTGCTTGAGGAGTGCGTGTTCATTGGTGGGGACGCGTGCGAGTGAGGGGGCTCGAACATGGCGTGTGTGTGTGTGTGTGTGTGTGTTCTATTGCGTGGGGGTGCACACAAGGGCTGTGGGGGGCCAGTCACTGCACGAGAGTGTCTCTTCCCACGGTTCTGTGATCCCCGATCCAGGGTGCCCGTGGCCTGGTGCCGTCTGTCCGTACAGCATCCCCCTGGAGACTTGCGCTGCCAGAGATACCGGTTGTATCATTTTGCTTGTGTTTGCGTGACAAGCTATCCCGACACAGAGCTGTGGAGGGAGAGGTGGGTCCCTGGGGAGGATTTCTGCTGATTGCCACTGTTTCAGTAGAAACACAATTATTTCATAAGGCCGGCTGACGGTGTCGGAAACAGGCGAGTGCAGACAGAGCTGGAGCCGGGACCACATCCCATTTGATACTAATTGGTTTGATGATGATAATTGTTGCATTGCAGACGGTGTGACTATCTCCTAATTTAATATAATCAATAAGGTAACAACAGCTCAATGCAAATGAGATGTGGGGAACCGTGGGGCCATTTGTAAGTCGTGTTCTTAATGCATTTTCCTAATTAGCTGGAGCGGGGCTGGCCCAGCCGTGAGTGCGGAAGAGGGGACGGGTGACACGCCACGCTTCCTCCAGGCCTGGAGGGGCTTATCCTGGGGCTCCCAGGAGCCGCAGACGCTTCTATGGGATCAGCTGATGCGGAGGTCACTGAGGCTGGTGGAGGGTGCCGGGGCGGGGGGTGCGGGGGGGGTGCGGTGGGGAGGGTGCTGACGGTTCAGCAGACACCTGCCATCGTTGCTGGCATCCCCGGCTGGAGCCTCTGCAGTTCCTTTGTCTGGCGGGGAGGGAGGTGCTCCGGGGCAGAGACTAGCCTTCTCCCATCAGACTGTCACTGCGTAATTCAGGGGCCTGTGTCTCTGTCGCCGAGCCCAGGCTCCCGGTGCTGCTGCTGGCGTTTTCCCCAGTAGAGCAGGGCCTTGCCGAGGGAGTGGAGGGCTCTCCTCCACCAGTCCCCTCCAGAGCACAGCTCCGATCGTGCACCCAGCCCCGTCCTTGCTCAGGCTCCTTGCTCAGACCCTGGGTGTGTGTGCACGTGTGTGTGCATGTGTATGTGTGTTGATGTGTGCTATGGGCAGCGAGGCAGGAACGTAGCGTGTCAGCAGGCAGGGCTTGCTGGAGGGCTCTGGAGGAGACTCTGGATCCACACTGCCGGCCTTCAGTTCTCCCTGCCATCACCTGCTGCCCAGGTGGCCTCGGACAAGGGACTGGGCCTCTGGGCCTCAGCTGCTTCGTCTCTAAAGGACAAAATAATAAAAAGTCCCCACCCCGAAGTCTCTTGTGAGATTTATTTATTTTTAAAAGATTTAATTTATTCATTAGAGAGGGAGAGAGAGGGAACATGAGCAGGGGTGTGGGCAGGCTCCCTGCTGAGCCCGACACAGAGCTCCAGCCCAGGACCTGAGCCGACGTCAGATGCTTACAACTGAGCCTCCCAGATGCCCCTTCTTGTGAGATTTAGATGACTTAATACTTTCACCCATTTAAGTATTTATTAGAAGAAAATTAGTTTCTCAGTTCAGATGTTCACTAGCCACATGCAGCTCGTGGCTAGTGTTGCACAGAGCTGATGTCCTGTGTTCTTTCTTTCTTTCTTTCTTTCTTTCTTTCTTTCTTTCTTTCTTTCTTTCTTTCTTTCTTTCTTCTTTCTTTTCTTTCTTTCAAGGATTTTATTTATTTATTTGACAGAGAGAGAGAGAGAGAGAGAGAGAGAGAGAGAGAGAACAAGCAGGGAGAGCGGCAGGCTGAGGGAGAGGGAGAAGCAGACTCCCCGCTGAGCAGGGAGCCCGATGCGGAGCTCCATCCCGGGACCCCGGGCTCACGACCTGCGCTGAAGACAGACCCTCAACCTACTGAGCCACCCAGGCGCCCCTCCTGTGTCATTTCTGTATCATTTGCACCATCACAAGGAGTCCTGTTGCCTAGTGCTGCTGCAGATTTCTGACCGAATGAGCTGAGCAGCCCCCGGGGGGCCCCAGTGTCCCTGGGTCTCGGTGTGGCTGCACCTCGGTGTTCCAGCTCGAGCTCCACGCACTGTGCAAACGTCTCACCTGCTGGCCCAACGCATCCCGCTCTGTGCCGCCTCTGGTCACGGCCCCTGTGCCTGATACCGGGCCCGGGAGTCCGGGGGTGGTTGCACCAGATGGCTTGGGAGTTGTTCAGGAGATGCTGTGTGTGTGTGGGCATGCATGCCCGCACACGGGGGCCGTGTGCTCTGATCATCGTTTTGTAGCCTTCCTTGGGGAAGGAACAAATGGCATCCCGACCCAGGAGTCGTCCAGTGGAGGCCCTCATCAGCGTGAAAGGCTCCCAGTCCCTGCTGAGTCCCATGGGTCCCGTGACCCCACGACTAAGTGATGCAAGGACTATGGGGCTGCCACGGCTTCACCTTCCACTGTCCCGGCCCCCGGTCTCTGGACCTGGTGGTTGGCGTGCAGCAGCCCCAGCCTGGCTCGCATGACTAGTGTTCTGATCTGGAAGGCATCACCTTTTCTCTTTGGGCCTCGATTTTCTCATCTGGAAAGTTGGGGGATGAAAAGGATCATTGCATAGCCTCACAGCGCCTCCGAAATGTAACATGTGAGATCTCCAGCCAGTTCCACCCTCCAGCTCAGAGGAATGATCACAGGACTATGGGCCCAGGGCAGTGGGGAGACAGGAATCAGCCTGTTGCACATTCAGATTTCTGGGCCCCTCCTAGATCTGCTGCTCCCGGGTCTCAGCAGATGATGACGTTGCATTTTCTTTGCATTTCCCTAGTAATTACTATGTGCCATAATGTTGGGGAACTTTTGGCTTAAGGGCACGTGCTAGGTCTCCAGTGCCCCTGCTGGTGGAGAGGAAGTGGCTGGGGTCCTATAGGGAGGGGGTTGAGTGAAGACCCTGGGTCTCCAGGGGGCCTAGTCCAAAGCCAAGTTCCAGACAGTTGGGCAAACTGGGAGTGAGGCCTGGCTGGGAACAGAAGCTCAGACCAGAGACCTGATCTGAGGGGCAGGTGAGAGGAGAGGCCTCCCTTCGAGGTGGGATTGCTTCTCTGGGTTTCTAGAAACCAGATCTGATCCTGTTGGAAGGGGTGTTGCCTAGTAACTAGGCAAGAGGGATGGTCCACGGTGGTGGTTAAAATGCACGGGCTTTGGAGCCACTCAGAACTGAGTTCCAATCCTGATATGGTGGCCCCTGAGCCACATGACTGGGGGCAGTGATGCTCAGCTCACCTGTGGAATGGCAACAGTGCCGTCTGCTGCCCAGGATTCACTGAGATGGCGTGTGCGAAAGCTCCGACACGTGGAGACACATGCTCTCCTTCACCAGCTGGCTTCCAGAATCCTCCTTGAGCAGGCTCCGAGTGATGTGGAGGCCCAGACGGGGTTGGGATAGTAGCAGGACCGGCCCCTTGAGCCGTGTCCCGGAGTGTAGCACATTTCCGTGCCCAGGAGCTTGTGACGGCCTTGTGGCAACCGAGGAGCACAGAAATCCGCCAGCTTGCTCAAGGTCACACACTGGGACGGAGGAAAGGGGCAGGGCTGGCATCTGTCCCAATGGTGACCCGGTGACCCACAGTGCTGCGGCTGGCCTCCTGCAGGCTGCTGGTGACAAAGCTTTCCTGAACTCCCCAAAGACGGCACATTCGTGGAGCCGGGTGGGGTGGGGCAGGGTGGGGTGGGGTGGGGTGCAGCCACAGGGATACTGCCTGGGAATTTGCACTTGGGCTGGGCTCCCACTCAGCCAGCTGATGGGTGGGGAGATGTTTCCGTGGTCAGGGACGCCTGGCTCTGCCGTCATTTTAGGGCACTCTGGCAGGAGTGGGGGTGGGCTGGGGCAGGTGGCTGGCCTCGAATCCAGCAGCCTGGGTTTTCTGGGTGCTGGGCCAGGTCCCCGCAGGTCTCCCTGGGGTGCATGCACCATCATAGCTCCGTTTTTGGAATCTAGGTGGGAATGGGGCCGCAGGTTGGGAGAGGCCAGGGTGAACAGGCCACAGGCAGCCGGTAACGAAGTTGCTGCTTGGTTCTGGGCAGGTGGCAGCCCGGGACAGCCCAGCCATGAACTGGGGCGGGCTGGAGGGAGTCATAGTCGGGCAGGAGGCAGAGCCGGGCAGGCAGCTGGCTCTGGACAGGGCTGAGGTCACACAGGACACGGCGTGGACTGAACGCTTCAGACAAAGGTCACCAGCACCGTGGGCCAGGTATGGCATCCTGGGTGCACCCCTGCAGACTTTTAATTCCCCAGACTCACCCCCCAACCCCCACTCATGACCTGCCCAGCTCCTCGCCCAGCTCTCTGGTTGTTAAAAGGCCTTTGCAAACCTCCTGGGGAGCTTGGGAGAAGGCCTCTCTCAAGCTTGATTTCACAGGGACGTCCTTGACTTTGACCTCCCTGGGGAAGGGGAGGGCGGGATTCTCAAGGGGTTCGCACCCTTCAAGGGCCCACTTTATTGGTGGGTGGTCCTTGTCATCCCCTGGGGTCCCCACATCTTTCCTGTAGCGCCCAGGCCTGGCCGGGGCCTCAGTGTGCTCTGAGTCCAAGGGACGAGGGAGGGACGAGGGACGCACCTCCTCCAGTCCCGATGCCCCGATGTCACCGACACTTCCCGCCTCCTCGTTTTCCTCTCCTTCTGCCCGTGACCGCTTGAGTGAATCTGGGCTGAAGATCAGAAGTCACAGTGGAGAAGCTGTTCCCGCTAATGAGCTCTCGAGGGCCGCAGGCAGTCCCTCCCCCTGCCCCGCCCTGCCCTGTTCACTTATTTATGACCAATCACTGGAGGAAGAAGGGCCAATCAGCATTTGCTGGGAAGAAGGGCAGGAGAGGAGGACTCATTTGCATGGGGGCAGAGCGAGGAGCTCAGAACTTTATCATTTTTCCCAGCAAAATACCCTCCAGCCCAAATTCCTCTTGTGCAGAGTTGCTGTCTGAGGCCCGGAGGAGGCGGGAGGTGGCGGGAGGTGGCTTCCCACCCCACCCGGCCAGGGACAGTGACACACCAAGAGCTAGAATCTCGCTCAGTCTTTCGGTTCACGGTCCAGTGCGGTTTCCACGGTAGAACTTCTTCGGATGCATTTATTTTCAAAACTGAAATGAGGTCTCTGTTTCAACTGACAGCTTGGCATTTGGGGGGTCTGTCAACACTTTGATAAATTCAGAAGGAACGGGTCTATTTTGGCACATCTGGGGACTAGCAAGAAAAGGATGGGGATTGCCACTGCGATGATCAGGCCTTCACTCTGCCCCTTGAAGCAAAATGGTGGTGGGCAGGAACGTCTTCAAGGACACCTGCTGTCCTCAATTTGTGATGGATTTTGACGTCACTTGGCTGGGGGTAGAAGGTTCTGTGGCTGTGTCTACACTGAATGGGACCTGTAGATCAGAGCTGTCTTTCCTTCCATGGGAGCAGTGCTCGTTCACTGTTGACCAGACAAGCAGAAGAGGTGGCTACGACGGTGGATTCGGAGTAGTCGCTGCGATTGTTGCTATTTATGATGGTGGGGAGTGAAGCATCGGGGCCCAGTGTGTATGTGGGACAGTCCGCATAAAGCCTGGTATCCTGAGGCCCACCGATCTCCTTCCCCATTCCCCTAGCCACTTCCCTCCCATCATCAAACTTGGGGGGACTGGAGATTCCCGAATGTCCCAGACCTGAACACTCTACAGAAGGTGTTTGGATATGATTTGGATCCATTCTCCTTCTTGGACTTAATCGGTTCCAAAGGCCATAGGGTAGACTTCTCTCCAGAGCCTTGGGGGTCTGTCTCTGATGGGGGGGGTATCACTGTGGCAGACTTGGTGCACATAGTCCTTGCAGGAGTTGAGGAGGGGGCAGCAGGGCTCTGAGTTCAGTAGCCTGAGTGCTGGAGTGTGGACCACTTTTGCTTTCAATCTCCTGCATTCCCTCATCTCATACCTCAATTCCCCATGTCCAGGTGGCTTTTTAAAATTTTACTGCCTGGTGCTTTTTATGCATCAGGTACTATTCTGAATATGAGATGTATTGACTCATTTAATCTTCACGGTAAACTCTACGAGTGGGAACTCTAATATCTCTATTTTACAGGTGAAGACACTGAGGCACAGAGAGGTTAAATATTATGCCCAAGGTCATATATGAAGTGAACGGCAGAGCTGAGACCCAGATTTGGCTCTCTACCTCCAGAATCTGTTGTCTGAGCTACCATGCTGCGTGCCACACCGATGAGGCCCTGGATTTAGTTTTTCCTTTAGATCCTGCCACTCAAATGGACCACCTTACCCTGCCTATCCATCTATCCATCCATCCATCCACCTATCCTTCCATCCATCCATCCATCCTCCCACCCATCCATCCATCCATCCACCCACCATCCACCATCCATCCATCCATCCACCCACCATCCACTATCCATCCACCCATCATCCACTATCCATCCACCCATCCACCACCCATCCACCCATCCATCCATCCATCCATCCACCCATCCATCCATCCACCACCCATCCTTCCATCCATCCATCCACCCACCCATCCATCCATCCACCCACCATCCACTATCCATCCACCTATCCATCTATCCACTCACCCATCCATCCATCCGCCCACCATCCACTCTCCATCCACCCACCATCCACTATCCATCCACCATCCACCACCCATCCACCCATCCATCCACCCACCCATCCATCCATCCACCATCCATCCATCCATCCATCCATCCATCCACCCACCATCCACTATCCACCCATCCATCCATCCATCCATCCATCCATCCATCCACTCACCCATCCATCCACCCACCCATCCATCCACCCACCCGTCCATCCATCCATCCATCCACTCACCCATCCATCCACCGATCCATCCATCTATCCATCCATCCATCCATCCATCCATCCATCCACCCACCATTTCATTCGACAAATACTTATTGAATACACCTGCTATGTGCCCAACATTCTGCCAGTGACAGTGGGAGCAAAACCAGACACAGTCCTTGTCCCAGAGCTGGCAGGCTCGGAGGCAGATAGATAGATCACACATTCACACACTGGCATGTGGGCATTTACAAGTGGACATCAGTGATCTAGAGAAAAGGGACACAGCTCTATATGTCATGGCTCATGAGCCAGAGCTGCCAACCAAGGTCCCTACGTCCCATTTCCCAGCCCTGACCCAGACCCTCGACCCCCACGTGATGCAATTTCCCAAGCCTAACAGTTGCTGGGGACTTCCACCAAATTTCCAGTGTAATGTCCAAAGCATCTTCTTGACCCGCTACAGTTTCCAGGGGTGGACAGCGTGTCAGGTTGTGGCCAATTCTAGCTGTGGAACCAGGACAAAGAAGGCAAAAAAGGTTTTGTTTTGTTTTTGTTTTTGTTTTTGCCTTTGCTGCCCTCCCCGTGCCCCCCCAACCTTCCCTGCTTATTTGATTAGAGATAACATTATTTTCCTTCATCTTGAGTGATTGATGGTTGAAGCCTTTTGGGGAGCCTGGATCTCTTTGAGAGATTGACAAAAATTAAGAACCTTTTCTGAGGAAAAAAAGAACAGCTCCCTGGATTTCTGAGCTACCCAATACTCAAAAGTAGCCCCAGATTTGCATCTCAGATTCGGAAGATACTTTGTAAAACTAAGTGGATTATACTAGCTGAGTAGACGGATGATACCCCCAGAAATTCACTTCCTACTGAGGTGTGGATGCTTTGTCTTCCTCACCTCAGCAGAATTCACTTGTATCTCATTACTCTCTTTCATCTTGAGCAGTGAGTGAAGACTTTTTTGGCCATGGCTGTCTTTGAGAGATTGACAAACACCAAAGATCTCCTTTGAGAAAAATGCACATGCTTAGGACAATTTTCAAATCACCTCAACGGGTTTACACCCCTCCCCTAGCTCATCCATGGGTCCCCGGTGAAGAACTTCTAACTTGAAAGACGCCCTTGCTTAGTCTTTATGGCTTATACTGTCTCTTGACATGACCTCTGAATGCTTGGGTATTATTAATGTTCCATCAGCTAGTCTGCATATGGGGGGGGGGGTCCGTGGGTTTCCTGGGAGGGGTTTCTAAGATGCCATTAGGGATGCCGGGGACAAGCCCCAGAGATGGAAGCACCTGGTGCTCCTCTACGTTCCCCTAGCCGGAGGTCCAAAGAACACAGGTAGTCAGCGTCATGGCTTCCAACTATGACTGTGCGCTCTCATGCACACCCATGGCTCTCGAGCAAGGCACCCAAGGCTCATCTCTATAATTCTCGGCAGGAAATCTAAGTATGTAGTGCAGGGAAAACAGGTGTGAGATACACGTATGGCTTCTCCCTACCCAGCGTCCATGACAGACGTCGCTAATCAATCAGAGTGTTCTTTCCCATTGGGCCCAGATATGGTCTTATAATCTTTTCAAATAACAATTTAGGTAGACATGAGCAATCCATCAGAGCATGTAAGATGTCATATATTTGCCGTCCTGGGTACAGGGGGATATGGGCTGGGTACTTTGGCTCTAGGCCCACCTCTTGCCAGTCTAGGGTCTCAGACCCCACATCCTAGCTGGCTCAGAGCTCCAGGCCCCTGTTAGTCCTAGAGAACCCTCAGACATCATCATCTGGTTGGCCAACCTACCCTGGGGCTGACCCAGAGCCTCCTTCTGTATTTCCCTGAATGAATTCACTCATTCCTTAGCTAAAATGTCTTTAAAGCATTTTTTAAAAAATTAGTAAGGGTGAAGATTTTTATGTTTTATTAATGATTGGCTATCAACTTCATGTTCCACAGTAAAAATTCAGCCTTTTATTTGTTTATATTAAAAATGTCTATGTCTGTTTTATATCAACTGCATTTTCTTTCTTATTTCTTTCTTTTTTTTTTTTTTTTTTTTTTTTTTTACTTTTTTGACTTCCTTCACCCCTCTACCCCCTGCCTCTGGCAACCACCAGTTTGTTCTCTGTATCTGTGAGCTTGGTTTTTATTTTGTTTTTGATTTTTAGATTTCACATCTAGGCGAGGTAATACAATATTTGTCTTCCTCTGACTCTCTTCACTTTTCACTTAGCATAATGCCCTCCAGGTCCACCCGTGTTGTTGCAAATGACAAGATTTCATTGCCTTTTATGGCTGAGTAATATTCCATCGTGCGTATACACCATAGTTTCTTTGTCCATGCATTCATCAGTGGATTCCTGCCTTGCTTCCGTATCTTGCCTGTTGTAAATAATGCTGCAGTGAACGTGGGAGTGCATGTACCTTTCTGAGTTGAGTGTTTTCATTTTCTTTGTATAAATACCCAAAAGTGGAATTTCTGGATCATAGGGTAGTTCTATTTTTAATTTTTCAAGGAGCCTCCATACTGTTTTCCATAGTGGCCGCACCAGTTTCTGTTCCCACCAATAGTGCACGAGGGTTTCCTTTTCTCCACACCCTCACCAACACTTGTTATTTCTTGTCTTTTTGGTAATAGCCAAGCGTGAGATGGTATCTCATGGAGTTTTTGACTTACATTTCTCTGATGATTAATGATGTTGGGGATCTTTTCAGGTGTCTGTTGGCCATCTGTATGACTTCTTTAGAAAGATATGTATTCAGATCTTCTGCCCATTTTTTTCCTTCTGCCTTTTTTTAATGGGATTATTTTATGTATGTATGTATGTATTTTGCTGTTGAGTTGTTCACCGTCCTTGGTTCCCCTCTGCCCACCCCAGCCCCGAGCCTGAAAGCTCAGGTTGAGCACTTCATTACCTCTTTAGAAGCGTCAAGAGTATCCACGTTAACTCCTGGAATCCATGCCCCATGCCTCTTCAAGCTTACATGCGTCATAGTATTTCCCTTTTGAAATCCTTCAGTTTTTTAAAAGAGGAAATACACATTTTTTTTTTAAAGCAGGCTACATGCTCAATGTGGGGCTTGACCTCATGACCCTGAGATCAAGAGTTGGCTGCTTTACTGACTGAGCCAGGCTTTTTCCTTTTCCCCCTTTTTTTCTTTTCTTTTCTTTTCTTTTCTTTTTTTTTTGAAATCCACAGTTTTAACCATTGTGTATACAGTCATTTGCAGCTTGGCCCCAACTTCTTTTCCAGTTTCACTCCTCACCATTCCCTGGTGCTCTGACAGGCTCTTACAAAGCATCATTTCCTGATACTCTGGGCTTTTGCAAACATCCTTGTCCTAGCATATACTGTTCTTTTTGTTTGGAATGCTTCCCCATGCCCAGCCCAGCCCTTTTGTCTGCCTGCTGAACTCCTACTCTTCTTTTAAGACCCTTCTCAAATACTGTATGTGTCCCTGGATGTATTTCTGCATGTGCATGTCTGCGCTGTGAAACCCCCTCTGTCCCACGCTGGGTTTATGATTCCATCACCCCCTCCCTACTGAGCTCACTGTGCAGATCTCTCTCCTGGAACATTTTACTCTGTCTAGTAATTACTTGTTTACGGGTGGGATAGTGTCAGATGCACCCCAGTGTGCTGGCACCCAACCCAAGACAAGCAGGGACCTTGTTGACATGCGCCACATGTGACTTGCAGTGGGTGAAGACCCCCAGCCTTTTCTTCCTGTGCCCCAAGGCAGCACTTGCTCTATCACCCTTCTTGCCAAGTGAAAGCAGCCTTCGTCTTTTAAATGATGGCTTTCCTCCTCCTCACAGAAAGGGCACCTCATTGAAATTCTCCAGGAATGGGCAGTTTCTGACATGAGTCTCTTGGCTGGTCATAGATACAGCTGCCAACACCGGCAGTCCTGGAGGCAGAAGGCTTTTTGATCATGAACTGCAAGCATACTTTTTACCACTAAATTTAGACCCCTGGGGGGAAGGAAAACAGCCTTTTCCCTTTCTCTACTGGCCTCTCTCAGGCCCTTCTGGCTTCTCCCCCCACTTTTGTTGTTGTTCATGAGGCAGCGGAAGTGAGTGGGTAGGCACCCCCCAGTGATGGTGAAAATGGGGATGGGAAGGAAATAGAAGCTTTCAAGAGCTCAGTCAGTGCAAATGAGTGTCATCTGTATCTTTTTTCCCCTCAAAGTTTATTAATTTATTTTAGAGAGAGAGAGAGCATGGGGGGTGGGGCAGAGAGAGAGGGAGAGAATCTCAAGCAGACTCCGCTGTTGAGGGTGGAGCTCAATGAGGGGCTCGATATTGTGACCCTGAGATTATGACCTGAGCTGAAATAAGAGTTGGACGCTCAACCGACAGCCACCCAGATGCCTCTCTCATCTGTATCATTTGATAGACACGATGGGCTCTTCAGTGAGCCCAAGGAGATCCAGAGACTCATGGCAAGATGGTGGCCCTGAAAATAACAATAAAATTAACCTTAGTAAGAATATATCACGTGGTAGCTCTGACTCTGTGCGAGGCACTGCTATAAACACGTTTCATATATGAGCTTCTTTAGAATCTTAGTACAACCTTTGGTGGTGGGGTTTATTATTATCACCCCCATTTTACAGATGAGAAAATAGAGGCCAGAGAGAGATTACCTCATGCTGTTCTCTGGGTAAGTGGGGGAAACTGAGGCTGGCCCAGACACCGCTGGAAGGAGATCACGGACGAGACTGTATTATGAGTATAAGAAGAAGAGGAACATTGGAAATCCCAAGGACATTCTGGCTGTAGCCTTGAGAGAGTTATTTTACTTCGCCAAACCTATTATTTCTTATCTAAACAGGACGATAATTACGTCTTATTGGAAATTTCAATGCAAGGATTCGGTGAACTCATATAAGTAAATTGCCTGCCATATGATAGATAATCAATAAACGGTAGCTGTCATTATTAATTGCCTAATTGCTCCCTCCTTTGTGCTTTTTCCATTGCAGACGCTTTCCTTCCAGAGCCTCATCAGACTATTTTAATGATCTTATCATATATCTGTCTTGTTGCTATGCTCTGAGCCCCTCAAAAACAACGGCCAGCTCTTATCCACTTCTGAGCCCTCTAGCTGACAGATGGGAGGTTCCGTATGAGGGGCTGAAAGGAAGCCATTTGCCCAAGTGGGCAAGCTCGTAAGTGGGAGAGCCCAGGTCTCTCTCCAAGATGCTGTGCAGACTTGGATGATCAGTGATCCAGGGTCAGGGAGGTAGAAGATCCCATCCAGGGCCTGTGACTGCCCTCGTAGGAAGCTGGAAGCTGCAGCTTCCTGTGGTGTGAAAGAGGGAAAATGGGGATGGGAGTCAATGGGCTGTCCCAAGCCTGTGCTCACAGACTCAGCGAGGAAGGCGCCTACAGAAGATGGACAAGACAGGGCCCGGTGAGCAGTGAGATGTCGGGGTGCGTGAAAGGAAAGGGAGGAGTCCAGTTTGATGCCTAGGTCACCTTGGAATACAGGAGGTATATAAGAGTATGTGTGTGGGGGATCATAGATTCAATTTTGGAAAAGCTCAAGGGAAGAAGTTCATAGGACAGGTCTCTGAGGGTCTCTAGCAGGCATTTGCTTGTAAAGAGTTGTGGGCAGGGGCTGACACCTGCCACAATCTATGATCCTATGACATGGCTGTTCACTGAGCTGGCAAAGTAGAGCACTAGAGTTGGATAATAGGACTTGAGTCCTGGCTCTACTGTAAGTTGTTAGCTGTGTATGACTTTGGGCATGTGACTTAACCTCTCTGGGTCTCAGTTTCATTTTCTGTAAAAGGAGGATGATTGGAAATTACCTCCTGGCATGTAGTTGTAAAGGTCAAATGAAATAAAGGAAGTCAAGGATAGAACATAGTAAGAGCTCAATAAATAATGTCCATTTTTAAAAAGATTTTATTTATCTATTAATGAGAGACACTCAGAGAGAGGCAGAGACACAGGTAGAGGGACAAGCAGGCTCCATGCAGGGAGCCCGATGTGGGACTCAATCTCGGGACTCCAGGATCATGCCCTGGGCTGAAGGGAGGCGCTAAACCACTGAGCCACCCAGGTGTCCCAATAATGCCCATTCTTATTAGCTGTTCCTGCTGCCAGAATACGGACCTTCCCCCTTGTCTTGGCACCTTCCTCCCTAATTCAGCCTCGCCCATTCTACCAGTCCTACAAACTCATCTGTTCATCATAGGTACTCTAAACTTCTCCATCCTTCAGAGACTCTTGTCCCTTAAGCATCCCCTTCAGCTGTTTCAGGCAACTGACCAAGGAGAAGCGGAGAGCTGTCACTTGTGTTCCTCCAGTGAGATGTCACTTGAGTTTTAGTTGTATCTTCAGTGCCTTGACCCATGGGTGTGACTAATGGTGGGAATGTTTGACAGGATGATAGGTTTAGGGCAGTTGCTTGGCGGGTGGCGGGGGGGTGGGTTGCAGAGGGATCTTTCTGGTGCTGGTTAGACCAGCACATTCAGAAGTTGTCTACTGTGTCTTCATGTATGAACACTGGTAATGACTATAGAGCTCAGACTGAGAGGGAATCTGGAAGTTCTCACTTGGTATTAGGTGGAGTTGGGGCACTTCATGCCCTCTGTAGTTTTCTAGAAGGGCCAGGATGCTCTGGGATTAATCCATCTCTCCCTCCGTTCTATTCCCAGCTTCTAGGAGGGCAGGGCAGTAGTGGACAGCTGCCTGATGCATAACACATGTCCAAAATAGGGGAGGGACGGAGGAGAAAGCCATTACCAAGGGTTGGGAAGCCCATGTTTAAGTCCCGCCTCTACCTTTACCAGGTGTGTGGTCTCTGACAAGTACATTCCCTTCTCTGGACCTTAGTTGCCTATGACACGGGGTGGTAATACCTGACTCCTTTAGCAGACCAACCGTTTAGACAAGTATGTTCACTTGGTTGCTGCAGAAATTGAAGCCTGGACTGCAAAAGGGCTTGCTCCAGGTCATGAAGCTATAGTGTGCCTGCAAAACCAGGTCATGTGGTAATGCTTAGTCAAGTATTACAAGAGGGTAAGAAATGGGGTCATATTGGTGTGGGACTGTGCCCGAAAGACCTGATTACTTGCTTAGGCTTTCAGACTCATGGAAGGGAAGGAGACTCCCCTTCTGCGGAATCATGTACTGTTACAATTTCAAAGCCAGTGGGGACCCCTGGAGGAGGCCGTAAGGCCCGGAGGCTTTGACAGTGTCCATGTATCTCAGGAGTCACAAAGCTCTGGTCACACACAAGGTGCAGGCTGCCTTTGAAACTCTTCTCAGTGACTCTCTGCAAAGTTTTAGGTCTCCACTCAGCTACAAAATGAAGTGATCATCTTACCAGCACAGAACACATTTGGGCCAAACTCCTTGCTCAGTTTTATGGGGCCAATACATCTGCTGAATCACTTACCCGTCACTCTGCAGACGGAATGCATTATTTTGGAAAACTTTCTTTTCCCTTTCCCCCCCAAAACTTTTATTCCCTGGTGGAAATGGTTTATCAACGTCTTTAAAAAACCGCTCAGATCTTCTTGGCAACCCCTGATACCATAAAAGAGTGGCAGTACGAATGCAAATGAATTGGAGGGCATTAAAAAACCCTCTTGCCTCGGCAGCTGAAGTGGAGAAGGGCCGGATGATGGATAGCACGAGGCTTTCCGCTGAGCGATTTTGCTCTTTTTACGGCTGCCAATGGCTGATGTATTTCATCTTTTGTTTCCTTTACTGCCGCTTAAGCAAGCACCCTCAGGCTGGGGGTATGTCCCCGGGCACCCACTTCATCTTGCCCCCTGGGGACGGCTTTAGCCAGCTGTTTTGCACTTACTGCCTGATTCAGGGAAGGCCCAGGATGGCCCAGCTGGTTGGGGCCCCAGGCTCCGTGATTGCTGAGCTCAGGAGCTGAGGCTGCTGAGGAGGTGGAAATCCTCCCCATGCCACCTTCGATTCTACCGGTGTTTATTGAGGCCCCACTGCATGCCCATCACTATGCCAGACACAGGGAGGACACCACCAAGTGGAGGACACAGCCCTGACTTTGGTGATCTTTCCCTCATGTTGGGAAGGAACTCACCCCTGAACAGCTCCCTCTGTGTGCACACGGCGAAGGCCGCACCTACTCTTATCCGGGTCTATCAGGCTCATGCTTACACCTACCTACGCCCCAGCACAAAAGCACATGGAAACACAGTCACTCGCACAAATGCAAGCGTACATACCTGGGTGTGCCCAGAAACACACCACCAAGCCCCACCAGCTCTCAAACCCACAGGCACCTGCAAACACACCCACACAGACACAGCAGCCTTCTCCTGGACATCCACACATGAGGAAGTTAAAAGATAACACAGAACCACGTATGATCCAAAGCCAGAACGAGACGGGCAGATGAGAGAGGAATCAGGGGATGTTCAGAGGAAATAGCATTAATGTAGGCAGTTTGCCTTCTAGACTCAGCTCAGTCTCCTACTGGCTGCATGACCTTGCCGCTCAGTCTCTAAACCTCTCTGAGCCTCTGCTTCCTTATTTGATTTTTTATTATTATTTGATTTTTTATTATTTTTTAAAAATTTTATTTATTTATTCATGAGAGACACACAGAGAGAGGCAGAGACACAGGCAGAGGGAGAAGCAGGCTCCATGCAGGGAGCCTGACATGGGACTCCATCCCGGGTCTCTAGGATCATGCCCTGGGCCAAAAGTGGTGCTAAACCCCTGAGCCACCCGGGCTGCCCTGATTTTTTTAATTTTTTTTATTAAAAAATTTTTTCTTTTATTTTTTATTTTTGAGAGAGAATGTGTGTGAGTGATGGGAGCAGGGGAGAGAATCTCAGGCAGACTCCCTGATGAGCACAGAGCCTGACACAGGGCTCCATCTCCCCACCGACATCACGACCTGAGCCAAAACCAAGAGCTGAACCCTTAACTGACTGGGCCACCCCGGTGCTCACGGCGTCCTTGTTTGAATTGAGGCCCGTCCAGATACCAGAGCCTACAATTTTGTGAAATCTGAAGTTCAGAAGTCAGTGTGGGCTGATGTAATAATAGAGTAATCCCAATCATAGCTAATTACACTGAGCACTCACTGTGCGCTCTGCCCGGTGGTGAGCCCTTGATATACCTTATTTCTTTTAATCTCCACAATTCCTAAAAGATGAGTACAGTCATTAGCTCTGTCCTACAGGGGAAGAAACATAGTTCAGAGAGGTGAGGTTACAAGCCCAGGATCACAGCAAACAGTGGTAGCATCTGCATTGGAACCCAAACAGGTTGGGTCCAGGGCCCACGCTTCTGGCTACACTGGCAATGTGCTGAGTTGGGCTGGTGCTGGGTACTGGGAGCCGGGAGATGAAGGATATACATTCCTTGCCCTTGAGGCCACAGTTCAGTGGGGATGCAGCCCCATGCCGGATGATCGGAGTGAAGGGTTGCTTGATGCTGGGGGGCTTGGGTTCCTTGGGTTCCTGGAGAGCCACCTCTACGTGCTTGTGACAGCTCTCACTTGTGACTCTTGTGGACCAGGGCAGCTTAGGCTGGCCCTGGGGGGGCGGGCAGCGTATCTTGTATGGCTTGGGTGGGGACTGTGTATCCAGATAATGAGCTTCCACTCAAGCTCAAGAGGCCAGAGATTTTCTGGGAGTGTGTGTTGGGTGTGTCTTTGTGTGTCAGGTAAGGACACCCGGTGATGTCCTCGGTCCTGGGCTGGGGCCTCCGGAGCTCGTTACAATGGCTTTGAGCAAATTAGGAAAGAGCTTTCCCTCCGGAGGATTGCAGCACCGTACCAGGGCATGGAATGGAGTGTGGACCAAACCCATTTTGGTCCCCTCCTCATCATTCTATGTGGTGACCCTGGTAGGGCCATAGGGAGGGAGAAGGCACAGGGTAGGGAGGTCAGAGGCCCTCCCAGGGCTCATTCCTGCAATGGGAGAAGGAAGGTTCAAGGACTTTCTGTTGGTGTCTCAGGAGAGGGAGTAGCGTGACCTGGGGTGGGGTGCGGTGTAGACATGGAGGAAGGCGGCTAGACCGAGCTGCCAAACCACAATAAAACGTCACAACGAGAATAGCTTGTCAAGGTCACACATGCAGGGGCGAGTAGCAGGGGTGAGATTTGCATGCGGGTCTGTCTGACTCCAAAGGTCGGACACCCAACCATTGTCCTGTGCTGTGTCCCCAGATCTGCCCTGAGCACCTACTGTGTGCTTGTGGGACAGGGGGAGGCTGTAGGCCAGGGGAAGGCAGGGGGGTAAGACGGCTGTGGGCATGGATGATGCGAGTGGATTGGGAAACACCAGCGACACACACGTGTGCACACGCAGAGGGAAGGAGGGCAGGTTTGCTCTCCTTCCGGCACTTTGCAGATACGCTCTTCCTTGGAGCACGGGCCTGACCTCCAGCTTTGCCCACCTTGTCCTCTCGGCCTCCACTGAGTCCAGCTTAGGGCCGAACTCTCCACGACGCCCCGTGGCCTCAGTGAGCTGGCACTAGGAGCTCTGCAGGGTCCCCTTCCACTTTCCACCTCCCCTGTACATCTGTGCCACTCCAGCCTGTGTCTGCTCTCCCCAGCCCATGGCATCCTTCTTTTCAAAGCCGGGTGCTCTAAGTCAACTCTGAGGGTCCTTCCAGGGACCCTGGAAGGGGTCCTTTCTCTTTCCATAGAAATCTCTTGCTCTCATCTGTCTTTGGCTCAGGGTGTGACCCCGGGGTCCTGGGATCGAGTCCCCTATCGGGCTCCTTGCAGGGAGCCTGCTTCTCCCTCTGCCTGTGTTTCTGCCTCTCTCTCTGTGTCTCTCATGAATAAATAAATAAGATCTTTATTTAAAAAAAAAAAAAAGAAAGAAATCTCTTGCTCTCCAAAGGCCTAGGTTTTCTTTGACTGTTATGGGCCTTAATGAGGCCCAACCATGTGCCATGGGGACACCCCCTCTATTCCCTGAGCCGCGTGGGTAGATTTGTTCCACTCATCCTGGTGCTGGGGAGGGGGTCCTTAGGGGAGGAAGGTATGGCTGTGGTTGGGGCTCCTGCCTTGGTCTTGGGTCCCCGGAGGAACAGCCGGGTGCTCCCTGAACAGATTCTGGGTGCTGGGGTCTGGCCCCAGGGACCAGCACGGCCCTACTTCGCACCCATGTATTCAGGACAAAACCCACCCAGATGAGGGGATATGAAAGCCAGGAGAGGGGATGTGAAAAGTGGAAGCTCCTCCATCCCCGTGTCCTATTCCACCTTCTGGAGACAACCAATGTCAAAAGCGAGCCGTGCCCTTCCTTTTCTCTGCACGTGTGCTCATGCACGCACACACATCTACTCACCTACATACACACACACTCCTAAGACGTGAGTTTTTGTTTGTTTTTGCAAAAATAGGAGTGTACTAGACTTACTGTCCTGTGATTATTTTTTTTTGGGGGGGGGGATAGCCCTTGAAGTCTGGAAGGACCGAGCACTAGATCTGGAGAGCTTCCGGTCAGGGTGGCGTGCCATGGAAAGTGGAAATCCCCCGATCACATTTCTGTGCCCATGAAGGCTTGGTGACCCCGCAGGTGGGGCTGGATGCACACAGCTGCTGGTGGTGGTAGGACAAGGGTAGCCAGCTGGACCCAGGCTTCCCTGAGGTTGCTGAGTTCAAGGCCTACGTCAGGGAGCGGGAGGGGAGGCTGGGCTCAGAGAAGACCTTGAATGCCAAGGATAGGCAATGGCAACTTAAACCAGCCCCGGGGGGGCGAGGGCTGGGCACCAGAAGACAAAAGCAGACCTTGAGCAGGAAGGTCCGGCTCCGTCGTGTGCGCTTGCTCATGAGTGCTCAGTGTGCACCTGCTGCAGAGACTGTGGGGCGCTGGCAGGAAGGAGGGGGTGGGAGGCTGTGGCCTCAGCAGTGGGATGGATGTGAGGGGTTGTGATGACAGCCTGGACAGACTACGAGAGTGCATGGAGGGGTGGCCTGGAGGAAACTTCCAGACCAGTGGCCGGCTAGCAGAAGGGATGAAGGAGGACCAGAGGGGTGGAAGGACCGGACTTTGTGTACATGGAAGCAGGGGTGAGGCCCCTGGGGCCCCGGAGGTCAGGACGGGGCAGGGTCATGGGGACATGGAGTGGAGGCAGCAGGGGCCTCGGGATCTGTAAGCCGCAGGTGGAGGCGAAGTCAGGATTTGTCGTCTGGACGCCGAACCGTGTGTCCAGGGTTCTCGAAGGGGCAAGGCCAAGACCGGCTAGTGCCCTCAGCCTGCCCACTCTGCCCCCAGGCCCTCCCTCCCTCCCACTGCCCCCTCTTCTGTCCTCTGAGAGCCTCCATCCTCAGCCTTATCCTCAGGATCCCCTGAGCCGCCCCACCCCGGGTGGGGGGTGGGCGGCAAGCACAGACACAGGGCAGAGGAGCAGCAGAAGAGCCAGGGGTTCCAGCGGCCTTGGGGCTCTCTTCTGTCCTGGCAAAGGGATAAGCAAGGGACAAAGGGGATTCTCAGACACTGAGGAAGAGCTGGAGGGGGCGAGAGGGGACCTGACACAGCCGGGGCACCAGGGTCAGGGTTTTAAGGTTTGGCAGGTGCGAGGCTCTGGAGAAAGGGCCAGGAAAGAGGAAAGGAGTTTTTAAGAGTCTGCAGGGTTTGAAGGGGGCCACGTTTACGGTGCTTGAGAGATTCAAGGGAAGGAATTCCTTTTTAATTGCCTTTGGCTGCCAGACTGTGGCTTTGAATGCAGAACCAGGGCCAGACCGGCCACATGGGGCGGAGGAATTAATTGGGATTGTGTCAGAGATACTCTCCCCTCCCCTCCTTCACATTTCGTTTCCGAGAATGGGACGCATGCACACCCGATGGCACGCGTTGTTAGTAAATTAATGATGGAATTTAGGATTAATGGTGTCAGAGACAGTAGAAAACATAATCGTGTCTTGGTTGAAGGAATAGAAACCGAGCCGGAAGAAGCTCAGTCGGGAAGGGAGCTTCGCTCTAAGGATGTTGAGTGTCTCCTGGAGGGAGGTAGCGTGTCCTCTGGAAAGGACCAGAACTGCCAGAGGGCCCTCCACCTCTCTGCTCCTCGCTGCAAATCCTCCCATCTCTGTCTTGCTTTTTTTTTCCCCTTCTGTGCAGACCGGTTTGCTCTGTTTCTCGGGTCCACGGGGCAGGGATCTCAGCTCCCGCAGCTCCGGGGGTTACATGGAATGATGCCAGATGCCTTGGAAGGGCCTGAAGCTCCCATGGCTCCAATTCCAAGTTCTTGGAGAATGGCTCCGAATGGCCCTGGGAGGGTGACACCCCCCCTCCGCCCCCCAGCTCCCCAGCACCGAGGAGTGGCCGGAGGAGCAGAGGGCAAGGATGCTGGAAGCCCACGCGGCTGCTGGGGGTGGGGGGCTCCCAGCTAGCAGCCTGGTGGCGGGCGGCAGAGCAGTTTCTAGAGACGGAGCCGGCCGGGCAGGCGACCCAGAAGCTGTTCTCAGCAGATCTCTCTCCTTTTGAGTGCTTAATTACTATACCAGTCCAAGAGTGACTATAAAAATCTGATTTTCTCTGCACGTCAAGACAGAGCGAAGTCCCTCGTGTTTTATCTGCTGCTCTGAAGAGGACCCGGGAGGAAGGCGGAGAGCGGGGCCTCCTCCTCCGGCTCCAGCCCTGGAGCTGCTCCCTGGCCAGCCCTGCTCCCAGCTGGGAGGGACCAATTGGGTCACTCGGAGCCCGGATCTCTTTGTCGGGGCTCCTGTGCTCTGTTCTGGAGAACGGCCCCCCACTGGACCCCCATCGAGGGAAAGTGCGTGGCCCCGCAGCATGTCTAGGATCGGCTTTGCTCCTGCTGCTCCTTGCCTGCTCTCAGTGGCTGGGCTCTGACCCCGGGCCCCAGGGGACCTGCTGATGCCCCCTATGGCCCAGGTCCGGGTCCTTGTAGTCCTGGTTCTGGCAGGTGCTGCTGGGGGTGGGGTGGAGCTGGGGTTGGGGGGTGATTCCTCCGTGGGCACACCTGAGCCCCTGCTTCGGGCAGCCACCAGCAGGTGCACCACCAGGGGTAAAACCTTTAGGTTCACTAAGCCCTATCTAGAATTTTATAATCCCAAGACCAGGAAGGCAGGTATTTTAATTTCAAAAAGCATAATAATAATGACCTTTAATGGGGTGTCACTCCGTGACCGGCTTTGTTCCGAGTACTTTACATTATCCCCTTAGTCCTCGGGACCGCTTTAAGAAGTGGTTGTCACTTCTGTTTCAAAAAGAGGAAACCGAGTGACAGAGAATTCAAATAACTTGCCTGAGGTCAGGCTTGAACCCAGGCAGCCTGGCTCCAGAGCCTGTGATCCCGACCGCCCTGCGTGGTGCCTCTGTAACTCCTGTAAATGTGGCATCATTTCCCAAAATCGAATTTTATTTGGGGTTTTATAGTGGGAGAGGGGAATGGTAGCAAACTCTTTTTCATCTGCGGGGGCCTTCTGGAGCTTCAAACCCACCTCCACTTATCTGACTTGAGCCGATCTGTTGGTTTGGGTCAGAGGGGGGCCTATGGGTTTCACATTTTGCTCCAACCATCTAGAACTTTCCTGTCTGTCCTGGTGCGAGGCTCCGGCTCTGGCTCCGAGCCCGTTGCCTGAGCCCTGGGGCTTCGCTGGGACAGGCACTGGGCCAGGAGGGCCCAACAGGTGGATGGTGGTTGAGGTGTGGCACCTGAGCCCTTCCTCCCACCCCTCCTGGGCTGGAGAGACAGCCGGCTGGGGCTCGGAGGGGCGAAGCCCTTTCACACCCGGCTTGGCCAAGCTCCTTGCTGGCCCTGGCTCCCTCCTGATAGCCCCGGGCTGGCGCAGATGGCTTGGCCTCGCCGCCACAAAACCTGCTCCTGGGCAGCCCCCACACATCACAGGCAGATCTGACTCCAGGCTTTGGCGGGTGAGGGGCAGCTCCAGCAGGGCCCTGTCGTGTTTGTTTATTAAACACCTCCAGAGCCAGCTGCTCGGTCGCCCCCCGGCCTCCCATCTTCTCCACTGGAAAACCTTTCCCGGCCTCAACACCTCATCTGAGCAATGGGACAGCTGTCCTTCCAGAAGCGGGGAGGGTCAGAGCCTGGTAATAGTAATAACGATCACGAAGATGGTAATAAGAGCCGAATGCTGACCCCTATGACCTCTCAGGGCTGAGGACTGCCCTCGTGTGAGCCGCTCAGCCAGTATTTACTGAGGATCTTCGCAACGTCAGGCACGGTTTGAGGTGTTTGGGGGTCATGCTAGCAACCAGGCAGCGTAAGCCAGTGACGGGCCAAGCACCCGAGGCTCAATATATTATTTAATTTTGCAACAACACTGAAGGCCAGGACTATCAGTCCCCCTTTGCAGATGGCAGCATGAGAGGCCCAGAGAGGCTGATGGGCGTATGCTGGGTCGCACAGCCGGCTGGGGGGGAGCAGGCTCAGTTCTGGAGCTTGGGCTTCTTTTTTTTAAATATTTATTTATTTATTTATTATTTATGATAGACATAGAGAGAGAGAGAGAGAGAGAGAGAGAGAGAGAGAGGCAGAGACACAGGAGGAGGGAGAAGCAGGCTCCATGCAGGGAGCCCGACATGGGGACTCGATCCTGGGACCCTAGGGTCACAGCCTGAGCCCAAGGCAGATGCTCAACTGCTCGCTGAGCCACCCAGGTGTCCCCGGAGAGACTATTTTAGATGCTGTATTGGAGCATTTTGTTCTCACAGACCCTTGTGGGGGGTGGTAGGTTTGCTCTTTCGTCTTCCAGATGAGTGTGGGGAGGCTGTGGGCAGTTAAACGGAGACCCAAATTCAGGTCCTAAGCCTTGCATTCTTGGTCTCTCCTCGGGGGGCTTCGGTGGCGTGTTTTGGGCAGGGAAGGGGACTTTTGGCTGATGACAAGGAGGCTCGGGGTGGGTGGGGTCTCTGGGCCTCCCCCAGAGGATCTGACCTTGCTCTTTGTTCGGAGGCATCAGGACTTAGTCTACCCATGCCCGACTCCCGCGCCGTCAGCCTTCTGGGCCCGGCGTGTGGTGTGTGCTGCGCGTGCCTGGCTGCCTGCACTCGCGCGCGTGTGATGTGTGTGATCGTGTATCGCTGCCTTCCTCCCTGCAGCCTCCCTTCCACACAGACCATCCTGACCTTTTATTAGGTCACTTTGTGATTGATGGAAATGTCCCAGGTGCTTTCTCTTAACTCCAGGGTGATTATGACAATTAGGATGATTATCAAGTTAAAAAAAAAAAAAAGGAAAGAGAGCGCGCGTGCGCGCGCACGTGAGAGAGAGAGAGAGAGAGAGAGAGAGAGAGAGAGAGAGAGAGGGAGGACGCGGGCTGGGGGCCTGGGGGCTGGGAATCTGGGAATCGAGGAGCTGCGCTGTCATTAAGCGACATTGTGTGAGATTGTTCGCCTTCAAAAGGCAGCTGTGAAAAGGAGAGAGTGTCTTTAAAAAAAAAAAGGGGCCCATTATGCAGGCGGGTTGGGGCGAACCGTGCTGGCGGGAGGGCTGTGGGGTGTAATTAGGGCAGTGACAGCTGGAATTACAGTGGTGCCACCTCTCCTGGAGGAGGGGGAGGTGGAGGCGGGGCCAGGTAGGGGCTGGGAAGTCCTGGCCCCTCGCCAGGAGCTGGGGGGTCCTTTGGTGGAGTCAGGGTGACCTGGGATGGGGCGGGAGGGTCAGGCAGCGCTGGCTGCCAGAGCTGTTGATCTGTACAGCAGGGAGGGGGGCTTCTTATTTTTGGAAGTCTTTTATGATGGCTTGACTCCCCTTCCAGGCTTCTAGAGCATTCCCACTCCAACTGGGAGCTGGCAAAAGAAAGCCAATTGTGTGGAACAGAGGATGCAGATAAATAATTTCCCAGCCTCCTTCGCTCCGAGGTCCAAGCCGCTCCACCAGGAGGGGGAGCTGCAGCCTCCCTGTCCCCGCCCGTCCCTGCCCTGTCCCTGCCCCGTCCCCGCCCCACCCCTGCCCTCTGGCCCAGGCCCTATCTGCAGGGCTTGCTCCAGTCACCCTCCGAGTCCCTGTGTTGGCTTAAACGGTGACTGAGGTGCAGGTGGAAATGCCCGAGCCCCCCAAAGCCTCCCAACCCACACCACCACAGGGGGCTAGGAGCCCCCCGGCCTCCCGTCTTCTCCACTCCAACCCCGGGCTCCCCTCTGGAGCATCCTCATACGTGTGACCCTCCCACCTCTGCCGGGACCCCCCCACCTAACCCAGGTGCCCCAGTTCAGTGATCGATTGGCTCTTAGAGAGGCTTTGGGTAAACTCTGTAGGTTTACCTCCTCCGCTTATTACTGATGGGAACTTGGGCAGGTTGTGTCACCTTCTTGTGCCCGTTTTCCCACCTGTGACAAGAGGATAGTAATCGTCCTCATGCCTCAGGGCTGTCGCGAGGATTAAATGAGATGCTTGACGCTAGGACTGGGCCGGGGCCTGGTGCCCGGGAGGCCTCCATCAATGTTCTTTGGGGACGGTCCAGGCGGGCTTTCCTGCAAAGATGGTCCTGCTTCTGGACGGAGCTAGACTCTGGCTCGTTGTTGCCCAGCTCTGCACCCTGGGGCCACGCAGCCGGTCTCGTCCAGTCAGTAAGTGCACACCCAGCGCCCATGGGGGGCCGGGCAGGGTGCCGGCCGGGGAGACCTGTCCGCACGGAATTGCAGGTGGAATGTGTGGCCTCCACAGGCCGTGCCTCTCCAGGGCCTGCTCTGGCCTGGACTTGCCTGGTAGCGAGAGGCCCCGAGTGGCCACAACCCAGGGACCACCTGGCCGGAGAGTGATGAGGGGTGTTTGGGCTGTTTGAGGTGCGAGGAGCGGCCTGGGCCCTGGGCCTGGTGCTCTTCCTCCCCGCCACCAGAGCAGTGCAGAGACAGAGAGAGGCCCTCAGCACCCCACGTGCCCCAGGAACCCCGGCGCCCACGGATGTGCCATTGGTGGTGGGAGAGGCCAGTCGTCCCCACCCCTGGTTCAGTCCTCTGTCGCTGCGATCCTTCCGGCGCTGAGCCGGGGTCACCACTACCCACCGGAGGGACGTCGACGTTCGGAGGCTCTTTGTGACTCTCACAGGCGAAGTCAGAACCCCTGTTTCCTGGAACTCCTCGTGCTGTTGTTTAGATAAGTTTAAATGAGCTGTGATTAAGCTAATTTTGAGGTAATTAACTTGGGGAAGGATTCCTTCACTTCTTAAAATTCTAAGTGACTGTTCATTATAAGAGGGAGCACTCGCAAAGGAGCCATGCGGCTTTCAGGAGCCCCGCTTAATTAAAACATAAGGAACTCAGCCACAGAGCAAGAGTTTACTGTCATTAATGAAAAATGAATATTCTTTATCTAATTACACGGCATAATTAATTGCAGTCTCCAACCACAGAGGCGGAGGGGGCAGGGGAAGCCGCGGGAAGGCAGAGAGGCTCCTGTTCCCGCAAGACCCCGGGAGGCTTCAGGCCTGACCCGGAGCCCGGCCTGAGGTCTCTCAAAGCTAGAGCCCGGGGAGCCCCCAGCTCAGGGCACAGGCGTCCTGACAGTGGGACGCGGCCCCTGCCCAGTCCCGGTGGGTCTCTGGGGGCCGTCTGAGCCCACGTCGGCCGTCCCGGCTCCCAGCATTCACCTGTGGGTGTAATGGATTTATTGAGCACCTACTACGTGCTAGATAATAAGCACAAACGAATACAGCCGACCTAAGCCCTGCCCTTAGGAAGCACACGGGTGCGAATCCTGGCTCTGCTGCTTGCTGGCCGTGCCGATATCAGGCAGGTTCCTTGATCTTCTGTGCCTCAGTTTTCTCATCAGTAGAATGGGATCAATAGTAGCACCGATCTCAGGGCTGTTCTGAGGATTAAGCGGGTCACTGTTTGCAGAGCACTTAGCATAGCACCCCGCACTTGTCAGTGCTCTGTAAGCATTCGGCCTGCAAATAATAAAAAGAACACGAGTCAGGATGGGTGTCATGAGGGAAAGGAATAGGATGTGCAGGGAGGGCTGGCTGTAGAACGGGTGTTCACCGTCTCATCCTGCCCATTTTACTGCAGAGGCGACTGAGACCCAGGGGAGCTGGGAGGTGGCTGGCTGGCGGGGCCGGAGACCTGGCTCTCTGACCGGCAGCAGAGGCTCTTGCTCCCACCCGAAGGTTAGTGGGCATCTTGCCTTCTCAAGCTGCCAGGGCTGTCGGGTCCCTGCCCCCACCTGGGGGTCCAGCATCCCTTTGTCTGGGGTCCCGGGGCGATGACATCGTCCCTCTCATTTCAGTTTCTAGTCTGAGCTCTGGCTCAAGGCCCTTTCCAAGAAGTTCGTTTCCTATCCTTCCCTCTCCATCTACTGGGGTTTTGGAGATGACTGAGGCCCACCCGCTCCTGGGAAGGCACGTCGGAGTTGGTGCCTTTCTCTGCAACCCATGGGGCAGCCGGACCCCACATCTGCCTCGCCTTTGGTTGATCCAGTTTTGCAAGGAACAGCGACCTTGCTTTTGCTTGTCACCAGCAGCTGCAGGCGCTGGCCCCCGGCCATGCCTGTCACAGTCCCCACAAAGCAGTGGGGGTGGTGTGGGGAGCCCAGTCCCCAGGGAGGCCGGACACCTTCTAGGCGGGCGCACTGCTTGTTCCTCACTAACCCCAGCTGCTCTCAAGTGACAGCGTTGGAGGTTCCCGGGGTGAGGGCCACTCCCTTCGGAGGAGGCCACCTCTGGGCCTCCAGGCCACCCACCAGCCTTTGCCTGCTTGTCCCCCCACCCGGCTGTGAAAGTTCCTGGCGTGGGAGCTGGGCTGGTGGAAGGAGGGGCAGGAGGCTCCCGGCTAAGCTAAGCTGATCACATTCCGGATACGGTTTTCAGTTTTCCAGTTTTCGGGTTTTCGTTTAATCTGTAAAGTCTTTTGACATTGTCTTTGGAGAAGAGGGAGAGGTGGCCCTGGGGAGGGCCCGGTGGGAGGAAAGGAGGAGGGAGGGTCAGGCGAAGTCCTACAGAGATAGAACAGGTGAGAGCTCTGAGAAGAGGCTGATGGGAAGCTTGACTGTCCCCAGGAGCCCAGCACTTGAAAAGGATAATTTAGAATGTCCCCAGCATTTTGGAAAGTTCTTTAGTTTCTACCTCTCGGAGGGGTGCCCGGAGCCTTCCCAGGGGATGATTCTCTGTGACCAGGTCTCGGATGGGCCAGGAGAGGCAGGAGGGCCCAGGAGGAGTGAGCACAGCTGCAGCTGCTTCCAGGAACTAGGCCAGGAGGGCACATGTCCCCGGGGTCCCTGATCCGGGGCATTTGCCTTCCAAAAGCAGCCTGCTGGAGGGTTGGCCACCTTGCTGGCAAGCTGCATGAGTAGCCTGGTCTCTTCCCCAAGGCCACGGCCGCTTTTATGCCCCAGTTACTGCAGAAAATGCATGACTTTATTTCTGCAGAGCTAACCTGCAGTGAAAGGCATTAGATTGGCTGGAAGGAGGGACCTGCGAGGTGGGCGTCACTGGTTCCTGGTCCCCCGGGGACCCAGCTGCTTCTGAACGGGCTGCTGGCAGAGACTGGGGCTGCAGCCACCTCTCTGATTCCCTGTCAGCTCCAGCTTCTTAATTTGATGATTCTTGAGATAGCGGGGAAGCTCTTAGCTCACTTCTCACAAGGGCGAGTTTGAGTGAAACCAAATCGACTTCTAGCATCGTTTCCATCACCTGTCTGAAAGGCTTGATTTAACTCTCTGGTCAGGAAGATGGGATTCAATCAATGTGCATCCAAAAAAAAAAAAAAAGCGCTTTCTTCCTAAAAAATTACTTTGCATGTTATTGAATAATAGCAACACTCCCCATCCCCTGGGGTCCCCAGGTTGCATTTGAGAAGAGGAGGCACATGGCACACGGTAAGTTGTGATTTATCTTGGCAATTTCACTTGGCTGCATTTCGTGGCTCTGTCGACAGATGGGACAAGTGGCATTTGACTTCCCCGAGGGCAGAAGGAGCAGGTGCTGGTGGCAGGACTGGGATGGGGGGTGGAGGTTACTGGTCAGGCACTTAGAGTTTGCAGAAACCCAGTCACTCTGGACTGACTGTGCCATCGTCCCCTTGGGAGACACAGCCCTGGTTCTGGGTCTGAATCCCGGCTCTGCTGGCTCCTGTCTGTTCGGCCTGAGAAGAGTCACTGTGCCCCCCCCCCCCGACCCTCAGTTGCCTTAGTTGTCAGGTGAGAAGGAGACCACCACCTGGTGTGGCTTTTGGGAGGAATGAAAAGGACAATACACATCAAGTTGCTGGCTCAGAATACTTTGAGTTCCCTTTTTGGAAGACCGTGGACGTGTCCCCCTTACCGTTTTGCAGTGAAACGCCTGGTGCAAGAAGACACTAATTTGTTGAATAAATGGGATGTCCGTATAAAAGAAATTTGTTTAGCTCCGTATTTTTAATTCCTTTGGTTAGAGATGTGAGTCACGAGCTTCGGTAATGCACGCTGTGACATCACCAATATTTTCGCTGTTGGGCCAGGGGCCAGCTGAGTACAACCCCGCAAGCCAAATGTGCCCGTTTTTGTAAATGTTTCATTGGCACACGGCCATTTGCACATTTCCTGCTACGATGGCAGAGATGAGTCGTCACAATGGAGACTGTCTGACCTGCAAAGCCTAAAATATTTACTGTCTTGTCCTTTGTAGAAAAAAAAAAATGCACCGGCCTCTGATGTAGGCCAGGGGTTCTCAAACTTCAATCTGCAGCAGAATCATTGAAATGCAGATTGCTGCCCCCCCCCCCCCCCCGTCCCCTGCTAGAGAGCCTGACCTAAGAGGGCCTAAGCATGAGCATTTCTAACAAGTTCCCAGGCGAGGCCCAAGCTGCTGGCCTGTGGACCACACTTTGAAACCCACTGGCCTCGGCTGTTTCTTATGCCTGGAACACCTTTTCTCCTGTCTGCATCTCCAATTCCAACCCTGCTTCCAAGGTCAGCTCAAAGGCAACCTCCCTGATGCTTTCGTTCATTCACTCACATGTGAGCCGAGCACTTGTTAGGTGCCAGTCACTGTGCAAGGCACAGGGCGTGTGGCTGGTTGAACAAAACTGTCATGCTGTCTTTCCCTGTGCAGCTTATGGTTTCTTGGGAACACGGACGATGCACAACGAAAAAGCCAAAGATACCTCCAGACCGGGAAGGGTATGAAGAAGGGCACCATGACAAACAGTAGGAGTGGGCCCCACTTTAGTTGGGAGCTGGGAAAGGTCTCTTTAAGGAAGTGACATTTAAGGGGTGACTCAAAGGATGAGAGAAAACCATTCCACAAAGAATGAGGAAGTGACTGTCTCAGGCAGAGGGAAGGACTGTGCAAACGTCCTGGGGCGGGAAAGAGCTTGCTGCATTGGAGGGAATGAAAAAGGCCAGTGGGGTTGGAGTGAAGGAAGAGAATGGTGTGGTACAAGGTGAATCTGGAGATGAGGGTAGAGGAGAGATCATAGCTTGCATTACTGGCTCCAATTCTTTTTTTTTTTAATATTTTATTTATTTTTTCATGAGAGACACAGAGAGAGAGGCAGAGACACAGGTGGAGGGAGAAGCAGGCTCCATGCTGGGAGCCCGATGCGGGACTCGATTCTGGGACCCCAGGATCACGCTGAAGTTGAGCTGAAGGCAGATGCTCAACTACTGAGCCACCCATGCACCCCCTGGCTCCAATTCTTACCCCTCCCTACATCCACACCCTAGCCATGGAGTCACTGGAGGCAGAGTATCCTTCCTGCCCCTTGCCTTCGGGCTTGGCCATGTGATTTACTCTGGTCAATGGTACTTGTCTAGAAGTTCCAAGCCGAGGCCTTGAGAGGGTTTGTATATTTTACTTGCTTTCTTGCACTCTGCCATCTGCATGAAAAACACACATCTGGGTGGGATTTTAGTGCCAAGGCATGTGGAACAGAGTCAGACTAAATCATCTGGACCAGCTGACCTACAGACACTATTGTCATTTGAGCCCACTGTGTTTTGGGTGGCTTGTTAGGCGGTGCCTAGTGGTTTGTTGTACAGCGATAGCTGACCCGTCCACTAATGTCAGGAAATTGAACTATATGTTAAGTATAATTGGATGTCATTGAAAGATTTTAACTAGCAGCTCTTTCTGCCCATGGAAGCCTGCCCTCTATCCCCATGCTTTAATAGAACAAAACGAAAAAAGGAAAGTTTCAAACAGGGTGATAGGATCTGATTCATGATTGTAAGCCATCTCTCTGGCTGCTGTGAGGAGGGTAAGGTATATGAAGGAAGGAGGAGACTGTTCTAAGCCATCTGTGCAGGCCCTGAGCCGAACACAGTGCTCTGTACAGAGGAAGTAGCCAGGAGCTATGGCTCCACATTCCTAGGCGGGAATGGATCTCATTCTTCCCTGTGCCCCCAGAGTCTCTTTGGGCCCTTCTTCCCTGTGACTTGGCAGTAACTGTGCTCATTATACTCCTACCACTAGAATGTGGGATTCTTGAGGTCAGATCAGGGACCTGGCCTGACCCTTCTGTGTGTGTCCTGGACCCCTGGACCCTGCGTAGTCTCAGCTCAGAGCAGAAGTCAATAACAGCCTTGGAATGGATTAATATCGATGCTCTTCCTATAGCGGCTACAAGTTGGATTTTCACTTCGGTGGTCTCTGATGGATCCACGCATCCAGGTAATTTTTGCCAGGTTATGGGGTGGCTTTCTTTTTTTTAAATTTTTTAAAAATTTTTATTTATTTATAATAGTCACACACAGAGAGAGAGGCAGAGACATAGGCAGAGGGAGAAGCAGGCTCCATGCACCGGGAGCCCGACGTGGGATTCGATCCCGGGTTTCAAGGATTGCGCCCTGGGCCAAAGGCAGGTGCTAAACAGCTGCGCCACCCAGGGTTCCCAATTTTTTTTTTTTACTTATTTTTTCATGAGAGACAGAGAGAGAGTGAGGCAGAGACGCAGGCAGAGGGAGAAGCAGGCTCCATGCAGGGAGCCTGATGTGGGATTTGATCCTGGGTCTCTAGCACCAGGCCTTGGGCCGAAGGCAGGCGCTAAACCGTTGAGCCACCCAGGCTGCCCTGGGGTGGCTTTCTTTAAGCAGGGATCACATGAGCAGTTCTTCTTTAGTCTCAAGATGTGCAGAAGTGGGCCTGCTGGAAAGAGTGCTCTGAGTCAATAGACAAACTCTCCTAACAAGGCCTGAGGATCTGGAAAGAAACCCGGCATGTGCCTATTTACAAACCTTTCCTTAGAAACTTACATGAGCGCACCCACCTGGTGGGGAGCACTTGTTCTGTGTGGGTGTTTCCGAACATACTTTACCCTCAAGATCTCTGGAGGGGAAAAAGCAGTCCATATATATGTACTCTAATTTAAATAGGAGAGATCTACTTTAAAAAAAATTTAATTTCGACTCCCTTCTCCTCACAATATTTACCCAAGAGGCTCAGAGTATTTAACCGAAAGGCTTCACGACTCATGCCAGGATTATATCCCAAAGGAGCAGGCCAAGAATGGCCATAGACTCTGGATCCTTCTGTCCCTGGACATTTGACGAAAAGACCAAAGCTGTAACGTGTTTGCTGGTCTGGTTGAAAGGCAGCAACATTGCCCAAGCAGGGTCCATTTACCTGCCTTTTTCAGAAAATTAATTTTAACCAATTCAGTAGTTCAGCTCAGTGTATCAGAAATCACCTGACATGCACCCCTCTTTGCTGGGCAGCGTGGGGCAAAGATGCCCAAAAGCAGTCCCTGCCTCAGCAGTACTAAGCTTGGGAATGAGATAAGATCGTGCTTCAGAGCCACTATTTAAAGTCAGTGCCTCAATTTGAGTGAGTGGGTATGGTTTTGTTTTTTTAAAGATTGATTGATTGATTGATTGATTGATGTGGGGGAGAGGGGTGGAGGGAGAAAATCCCAAGCAGACTCCCCCCTGAGCGCAGAGCCCGACACAGGGCTTGAAGTCACAACCCTGAGATGACGACCTGAGCCAACATCCAGAGTTGGATGCTTAACTGACAGAGCTACCCAGGTGCCCCGGGTCTGTTTTTTTTTTTTTTTTCTGTAGCAAATAGCACAGTGTTAACCAGCACATAGTAGGTGCTCACTAAAATTTGTTTTATAAAGGAGATACAATTTGCATATAGGGAAGTGAACAGATCTTACAGGTGTATTCTAATGAGTTTTAGCAAATGTGTACCCCCATGTAACCAACACCTAAATCAAGATGACGAGCAGTGTCATCCTGTAGAAACATAAGGTGAGCCACAAAGGTAAGTAAAAACAAGTTGCCTTGTTTCAAAAAATAAAAAGAAACAGGTAAAATTAGTTTTTTTTAAAGATTTTTATCTATTTATGTATTTGAGGGAGAGAGTGAGGGAAAGAGCACGAATATAGGGTGGAGGGGCAGAAAGAGAGAGAGAGAGAAGCAGATTCCCCTGCTGAACGAGGAGCCCTACATGGGGCTGGATACCAGGGCCCTGAGATCATGACCTGAGCCGAAGGCAGACGCTTAACCCACTGAGCCACCCAGGTGCCCCTAAAATTGATTTTAATAGCATATTCACTTGACGTAATACATCCGAAATATTACTTCACCGTGTAATCAATATAAAAACGCATTGATGAGCTCTTTTGCAGTATTTTGCTCATCCTAAGTCCTTGAGAACCAGGGTGTGTTTTGTACTTACGGTACCTTTCAATTCAGGCCACCACTGTATTTCAGGTGCTCAGGAGCCACCTGTGGCTAGCGCCTACTTTCGGGGACAGCACAGATCCAGGACTCGTGCATCACCCCGGGGAATCCCCGGGGTCCCCCTCCCCCGTTCAGCACTGTCCTCATCCCCAGAGGCAACCATGGTTCTGATTTCCATCACCACGGATTCGTTTTGCCTGTCCTAGGCCTTGACACAATCGACTCACTCACAGAGTGCACTCCGTGTTTGGATTCTGTTACTCAGATGCTGTCTCCAGGATCCGCGTCGTCGCGGGTGTGAGCAATTTTTGCCTTTCGTTGCCGGGCGGCATTCCGTTGTATACACCTGCCACGTTTGCTTACCCTCCCTCAGTCGAGTTTTGGTGGAATACGTGTCGGTGCAACGGAGCGAGGTACAGAAGGAGCCGCCGAGAGGACAAAGTGTCCCGAAGAGCTGAGGGCGGTGGGATAACAACCATCCAGGAAGAAGCCTGTTAGGATAATGTCTTGGGAAAGGGGGCGTTTGAGTGGGATCAGTCGGGTACTTGGGTTTGGTGCGTGCAAGGGAGGCAGGGGGCGGGCATTCCGAGTAGACGAGGTGCCTGGTGCACAGGCAGGGGGACAGTGGGCGGGCGGAGGCTGAACTTGGGGACGGGAAGTCTAGGGGAGCGAGGGTGGTCTGGGGCCGGAGGTGGAGGGTCTTGAAAGCCACCGTGAAGAGGCCAAGGGATGCATGAGCTGTAGCTACTTTGGGAGCAGGAGCACAACCAGAGGTCAGAAGGGTCTTCCTGGAAGAGGGGACACCTGGCACAGGCCTCAAAGGATGATCTTTTCTGCTCCTCACCACCCGTGCTCCAGCTCTTGAGCTCCTCCTGCACCCTTGCGCCTTGGCTTCATCCACCTGTTCCCTCCATAGGACCCACCCATCCCTCCCACTGCAGCAGCAGCAGGGTTTCCCCTGTTTCCCTGAGCCCCATCCCCAGGACATCCCTTGTACTGGCAGTCCCCACCTCCATGAGTCTCCATCACAGCCTTGTGCTCACCAGTGGCTGCACTCACGCCGCCCCTGCATCAGCCCTGGCCTGGCTCTGGTGGAAAGGGGTGCCGCGCCAGGGGAGAGGGGGACCACTTAGCACGCTGGCCCAGCTGCCGGAGGTTTCCCTGGCTCCCGGGGCGCCTTTGGCCAGAACTGTCACACACATCCTGGTGCGGGGAGGGACATCCAAGTGCTCTCTGGCCTTGGGAAGCGGCCCGGGTGTTTCCCTCGCTCAGGCTGTGATGTCTGTAACTTGGCCAACCGTACAGCCTGGGTGGGGAGAAGCGGGGGTCACGTCTTCACATCCGCTTACAGTTCATCTTCAGTCGGTCGTGTTGAGTTGTCAGGAGCTGACCCTGGAGCAGGAGTATAGCTGGTCTCATGTGCTTTGCACACCCACCCGGCAGGGCCCTGGAGAGCCGTCCCACTTCAGGGATGTTTTTGGGGCGACTTCCACCGCAGGAAAGAGGCAGAACCAGGGTCCAGAGCCCCAGTCTTGGGGCTCCCGACTCCAGAGCCCAGTGGCCCAGTGACTGGTCTCTTGGCGTGGGCGCCCTGCTTCTTTCCAGCTTGCCTTCTGCTCCTGTCCCCTGTTCCCAAGCCTCCCTGGAGGGTGGCTTATTTCTCTAAGCTGTGAAAAGAGGAGAAAGGAAAAGGGAGCTGATGAAATAAATTTATCGCCATGTTAGAAACATTGGATTGAAGAATTGATCCCTACGGCTAAGTAATTTCCCTCTTTCGTGCAAAATATAAATAAATCTGTATGGCTTATGCTGAGTGATGAGCCTGGGCCGCCGGCTAGATTTCACGACGTGGAATGCCCTTCAGAGTTTCCAGCTTCCTCTCCTTGACCCCATCAACGAGCTGTTCTAAATAGCCCTCGTGTTCTCCCCCAAGGAGGGAGGTTGGCAGCTCCTGTGTCTTGCCCGCTATAGTTACGCAGACTTGGGGACGTTTCGCAGAGTCTTTCTGCGGCTCAGCTCGACCCTAGCAGGTGTGGCCCAGAACTGCTGATTTTCAGAACCATAAATAGACCAGCTTAATTATTATTATTATTATTCTTTTCTTTAGGCTACAGGGGAGAGGGTGGTGGGGGTGGGGGTGGGGGCTGGCGTCCCAAGTGTGTGATTATGCAACACAGATCGAGCCTCTTCCCTAAAGGTTTCATCTAATTTCTGGAAGAGCTGGCCGGCGTGGCGAGTCCCAGGTTAATCACAGAGGGTAGGGTAGGGGGACAGGGCAGGAGGAGCTGCAGTCACCTTGCTGGCACTGCTGTTTGATGGTAGCGTCTTTCCTTGGGGTAGCCCTTCTTTCCAGCCCCCACCTAGTCTCGGGAAGGACTGGGAAGGGGTGGCGGTTGCTGGTTGGCAGACGGTGCTCCCTCCCGGGCCAGTGCAGAGACAGAGCCTGGCCTCTGTATGCACCTGCTGTCAGGTGGGATCCTTGGAATCTCAGGGAAGTGTTTTATAAGGTGCGAGAAGTTTCCAGAAAGCAGAAGGCTTGGACTCACGGAGCAGTTTCCCCGTCTTTGAAGGGTGCGGGAGTGGCAGATAGACTCCAGGGGGTCAGACACCTAGGATTCCAAGGGGAGGATGCAGTCAGCCTCACGGCGGTGGGGAAGACGTGGTTTTTTTTTTCTGTGTCTCCTTGTGGGATTGAGGCTCGAAAAGCAGAAGTTTCTAAGGCATATGTTGGGGGCGGGCAGGGGCCAGGGAGTCTTAGTTTATGCTTTGAGACAATCGTGCAGCTTTTGGTTTCGGCTCCTCCAAGACTGACTGCCTTGGGGGAAAGGAAATAGCTGAACTCATCACGTACATTCTGCCTCTGGCTTTGACCTGCTGCTTTCACGGGGAGGGAACACTGGGTTTCCACATGGAGGCCACGTGGGACCCCCACATCCCTTCCCTATGCTGCTAGCAGGAGTCTTGAGCATCCTGCGTCTCATGGAGTCTTGGGGTCCCAGGGTCTGGGGGTTTCGCCTCTCTGGTGGCCCCTGCCCTGCGGGTTCTCTGAGCCCCACAGATGCCTTCCGATCCAGCCCATCACTCCCAGGCTTGAGCTTGTTGCTGCTTCAAACTAAGAGAGGCTTGGCCAGGAGAGACGTATGGAGCCACTGCGGTGGGCACATCCATTCCTGTTGGTCTTCTTGTACCAGGACCGCAGTCCCATAGTTAAGGATTCTAGGTTTTGAGTTTTGGACCCAGATAGCCTCAGCAATCAGAAAACTCACTTTCCCGGGATCCCTTGCCGGCAGGATGCAGGCCGAGGTCCAGTTGGACATAGCCATCCTGGACCTCGACTGGGAAGTGACAAGGCAGGGACCTGCACGGGGCGTTCCTGCTGGTGGCGGCGGCGGCGGTGGTGGTGGTGGTGATGGTGCCGGACTGGAGGGCAGCAGGCCTCTCCTCTGTGTCCAGGGCTGGAAGGCCAACAGTCTGTGGTCGGCTGCGGGGAAGTGCCCATGACGCTGTCTCTAGGGACCCAGACATGTGCCCACTATGTGCTGGCCTGGGAGGCCTGGCTGTGAGTGTAAGAAGTGGCTACTTCTTTTGATTGGGAGGAAAGCACAGCGGGAGAGAGATGAGCTCTGATGCCCAGTTTTCTACAGGGTGAGGCAAAAAAAAAAAAAAATAGACATCATGTAATTCTGCTGCAGGCCGCCTTCTCTCCCTGCCGCAGGTTCTCCAAGAACCCTGAAGGCCAGGTCCAGGAGTGAGCGCAGCCTCCAGATGGCACCTTGGGCTCAGTCTCCACTGGGCCGTGTTCTCATGGTCTAGGCTCCTGACACTGAAGCCCTCCCAGTATAGTATCCCTACTGGACATAGGTGAGCAGTCCCTCCATGGTGTGTGTGTGGGGGGGGGCTGTGAGCTTATTTTGGGTCCTCGGCTGATATGCAAAGATAGATGAGAGCTCCTCACTGTTCTTGAGATAAAATCCAAATCGTATACAACCCACGTGACTCCAGAAGTTTGGCCACCACCCCCTTCTCTCACCCCAGGTCTTGGCTACCTCTCGCATTTTCTCTTTAAGCCACGCTGGCCTTTCTTGAAGGTCCTCAGAAGCAGCCAGAATTGTCTCAAATTGTTCGCACACATTCTTCTGTTATCTGGAACGTGCTTCCCGTCCTTTCACTGGCTGTCCAGGCCTTTCTCTCTTCTTAAGACCAGCCTTGGGATCCCTGGGTGGCTCAGCGGTTTAGTGCCTGCCTTTGGCCCAGGACGTGATCCTGGAGACCTGGGATCGAGTCTCCCATTGGGCTTCCTGCAGGGAGCCTGCTTCTCCCTCTGCCTGTGTCTCTGCCTCTCTCTCTCTCTCATGAGTAAACAAATAAAATCTTAAAAAAAAAAAGAAAAAAAAGAAAGACCAGCCTTTGCGCAAAATCCAGTTTGTCTCCCTGAACCCAGTTCTCTGATTGTGGCTCGACCAGCATAGAGCAGAACAGATCTATCACCTCCTTTGGTGTGGATGTTATACATTCATTAACACAGCCCCAAGTGCGAGGTTATTTTCAGTAGCTGCTTCACGGCATCTACTTGGCCGTCCCTGTAGACTTCTGATTCCCCTGGAGCTGTCCCCTCCTTTAAGGCCTATAAATTCAGGACTGCTCAAGTGCCGCTGGGCTCTGGAAACAGATAGGTCTGGCTTCAAGGCTGGCCCCTAGCCCACTTGCCCTTATCTCAGCCCCTTTTCGGCCTCTCGAGTGCAAAGCCGCTATTCTGTGCTTCGTGTAGTTCACTCCAGCTCTCCTTGTGAATGTAATTGAAATTTCACAGTCATCAGTTTTTAAAATGATTTTTTTTTTGAGCTTTGGAAGGTGGTAGGAGTCACAAAATGTCTTCAGAACATTCTCCTCAAAGCTTCTCACAGGAGTGAGTCTGCCCCCTTCCCACCTCCCTGCGGCACCTGCTAAGCCCCTACTGTGTGTCAGGACCTGGGCTCAGTGCCTGGAGGGGGCGGCCCCGCCCTTGCTGCAGTCCAGTGGGGGTGGCGGTGGTGGTGGTGCTCACACTAGCACACGCTTGCTTGCATCTAAAAGCGAAGGCGGCTGTGATAAATGCCAGGGGGAGTGTCAAAGTGCGGTGGGCGCGCGGAGGCAGGAGGGGGCCGGGGAGGAGTGTGGGATGCTCCACTGGCTTGATTTTTCCCATCTGGAAACCATCGCTCTGAGTTTCTAGGCTATAAATGTGGAGACGTTTGGAAGGGACTGGGAGGGTTGCGGAGGCATCCTGCCTGGAGGCGGGGGATGGCTCTGGTGACCTTCCTGTGATTTTAGTGGAGCCACTGCCTTCTTATTGAGTCCTGTCTCTGCTGGCCTCTCCTTGTGCGGATGCCCCCTCTGGGGCCGGTTCCCAGCCGCCTTACAGACCCCCTCCTAAGTGCTGAGATCCCGGGAAGCCTCGCTTGCTGATTCCAGGGTCGGGGAGAGTGCCCTTTCCTGATTCTCTGGAGGCCATGAGGGGCAGCTGACACTCCGGCCCTGCCTCGGGCAGCCCAGAATCCTTTTGTTCTGGGCTCTTATCTCTGTGAACATCCCCCCTAACTAGGCACTATTCTTTTCCAGCTCCGAGGATGTTGACCGAGGGCCGTTCAAACATGTGGGTTAAAAGCCAACGCTCAGAAATAGCGGGTCCGTAGGGGGGACACCAAGTGATCAGTGCTGACGTCACCGGTAACGAGTCATGTTGATGTCGTGCGTCCCTGATACGGTGCAAGGAGCCGGGCGCTGTACCTCTGCGGTGTGCCCCCCAAACCCGTAACCTCAGACTGCTCACGAGGAAACCCTAGGCACATCTAAACTGGAAAACATCTATAAAATACAGCTGCTTGTTCCTCCCCAAAAGGGCCAGGGCCATGAAAGACAAGGAAAGACCAAGAGATGGTCACAGTCTGGAGGAGACTACGGTGACATCCTGACTAATGGTGACCCGGGTCACTGGACTGGGTCCTGGAACAGAGGAAGGGCACTCGTGGAAGAACTGGGGGTTCGGAGTAGTGTCTATGGTTCTGTTTTTTTTAATTTAATTTAATTTAATTTAATTTAATTTAATTTAATTTAATTTAATTTAATTTTTTTATGGTTCTGTTAATGCTGTTGCACCAACGTTAATTATTAGTTTTGGTGCCCGGCGGTTAAGGGAGACATCCATGCTAACGGGGGCTGGGCGGAGGGCACATGGGGACTCTGCATCGTGTTTGCAGCTCTTCCATAAATCAAAAATTATTTAAAAATAAAGAGCTAAAAAAAGAGGCAGAGGAGGCAAAAAGAGGAAACAGAACACACGGACTTGGATCTGGCTTCTGTACTTCCTGGCTGCTTGACTTTGGGTAATTGGACACAACTCTCTGGGCCTCAGTTTCTCCATTTGGAAAGCAAGGTCAGTCACAGTGCCTACCTCAGGGGTGGCTGGAAAGATCGAAGGAGACGACCAGGAGGCGCACACTCAGGAGGCGCCCGGCACACAAGAAGCGATCGATAGGGTTTAGCTACGATTATTGTTATTGATGAAGAAGGAAGTCCAGCTTCTAAAAGCTGGGAGAGTCTGCAGGGTGCAGAATTCAATGAAATTTGAGCGATCCAGTGTGATTCGATTAAGCAAACATCCACACGACTCTCCTGCATGCTGGGCCTGTGCTGGGGGCTGCGAGAGAAATCAGACTGGCTCCTTGTCCTGGTGTCACACAGGTGAGAGCAGGGACAGACCTGGACGTGGATGATGAGTGAATAGAGGGACGTGCAGCTTAAGGGCGCATGTTTGAGTCGCGACAAGGTCGGAGGCAGGAGCTCTGTTGGAGGCCGGGGCTGGGACAAGAAGAGCTTCACGGATGTGCTGACACTGGACCAGGTTTTGCTATAGGGATAGGAATTTTCTAGGTCTACCCAGAAACCTCAGTAAGCCCACAAAGTATGTCATAGGCACCTGCAGGTGCCGTGCTTGATGCTTTACCGCAGTTATTTCAAATGCTCCCCATAGTCCTACGGGAAGGTGTTTGTTGGTTTTTATTTATTTATTTTATTTATTTTTTTAAAAAGATTTATTTTTATTTTATGATAGACAGAGAGAGAGACACACACACAGGCAGAGGGAGAAGCAGGCTCCATGCCGGGACTCCAGGACTGCATCCTGGCCCAAAGGCAGGTGCGAAAATGCTGAGCCACCCAGGGATCCCCTGGTTTTTAAAATCAATGTCACTCATTTCTTTTTTACTTCCTTTAATTTGCTACCAGCCAACTTTTTGATTTATTTTTTTAGAGACAGGGAGGGAGAAAGAAGCTGAAGCAGACTCCGTGCCCAGCGTGGAGCCCGTCGCGGGGCTCGATCTCATCACCCCTGAGATTGCGACCTGAGCCGAAACCAAGAGTTAGACAAGCTTCACCAGCTGAGCGACCCAGGTGCCCAGGTTTTGTTTTGTTTTGTTTTGTTTTTTTAATTACCGATCTAGAGTTGAGGCAACAGAGCATCAGAGAGGGAGTGAAGTTTCTGGAGGTTAGAGACTCCTGGAGGCTCCAGAGCTCTGACTGCGGAGCTGCCCGCCATGACGCAGCGACGAGGGTCATGCAGGCTGAAGAAGCGACGTGCCCCAAAGCGTGGCCCCACGATTCCAAGCACTAGAATGTGGTCCACTGTCGGCTGTGGGGTGTGTGTGCGGGGGGAGAGGAGGGACACAGGTTGGAGAGATGGGCGGGCAAGAGCACGGGAGAGGCCGTGGCTGCTCCCAGGGGTCCGGACTGTCTCCTGTAGGGCAGGGGAGCGGGGGGAAAGGCTTACCCAGGCTGTCCAGGGGTCGGCTCTGTGTCCTGGGCCGCAGCCCCTGGCTCCTGTGTGGGGCAGGACAGGAAGCAGAGTAGAGGCAGGGAGCCAGGGGGCGAAGGGAGGAGAGCAGATGGAGAGGGACAGATGATGAGGGTAGCATCTTGAAAGCCTTACTCCAGTGAAATGAAAGAAGGTGACAAAATGTGGCTTCCCGTGAGCCAAGCGAGCAGCAGCGTGGCTGCCACAAGGCTGACAGGCTCGGGCTGCAGGAACAGAGGAGGGGGAGGTCCCCCCCCCCATCCTCCTCATAGTTGCCTGCACCACTTGAGCTCAGGGCTCCGGCTGAGTCCCTGATGTCCCACTCTGGGGGTCCAGAGATGCCCCCTCCCATCTCTTTAATATGGGGATGGCCCCCCAGATCACGTCCAATGAGGGGCAGTCAGAGGACCTAAGGGTGTTGAAGGCGGAAGAGAAACAATTCAGCAGAAACCAGAGCTGTGCGCCCCAGAGGAGCAGGGAGGGAGCAGACGTTACCGCGGGTTGATTTTGGAGGTCCCTGGACTCCTTGTTCACCTCTGTTCCTTTCTGCTTCACGCTCCTTTCCCTGAAGCCAGAATTTCTCTGCTTCTCTGGTGCACGGGGGTGGAGGTGGGGGTGGAGGTTGGGGAAAGGCCCCTCGCACAGTTTCTGGCCCCTGGTACCTGAGACTCGATCTCCCTCTTCCTCTGTCTCTAACCCCCATTAGGAGTTTCCCACAATCCTCAGGGAGGGAACCCTGATCGGTCCAGCTCAGACCAGATACCCACTCCTTAGCCAATCGACAGTGGCCACTGGGGATGGATCCATAGCGGTAATGGCTCCGAGCAGGTGGGAGGAGAAGTGAGCAGAACTGGGGGCGCTGGGCAGAGAACCCAACAGGTGGCACAGCTGGTCTCTCTGGACCTGTCCGTCCGGGCTCTTCCTGGGTTCACCGAGGCTGGAGGGAGGGTCTGCAAGCAGAGAGCATGTCTACGTCTTGATGCTTCATTCGGCCCAGAGACATTGACCATCATCCTTTCCCTCCAGACCGACAGGAAGCTTCGTTTTCCCACCGTCCGGCTGTTCCCTGGGAAAGGAGGCGTCTCTAAGGCTGCCGTCCAGCAAGGGCCCCAGCTTGGGGTTTGGGGAGATGTCCCCGCCGCTGGTTCCCTGGCTCCGGCGGCTCCGGGGTCTCCAGGGTGTGGGCTTGGGAAGCTAATTGACTATCAAGAGTGGGCTTGAAATTGGAATTTGCTGGGCCTTCGGGTCCCTGGTTGCAGCAGTGGATGCTTATTAAAGCGCCGGTAGATGGATTGGCTCTGTGGATGCTGACTGTGCTGGGTTGGGGAGCGGCGGCAGCTGGGCTTCCAGCTCAGCGACATGCTGACAGTGCTTGGGCCACTGTCGCTGGGCCAGGCCCTGACTCAGTCCGTGTGCCCGAATCTCAGCCCGTCTGTCAATCCGTCTGTCTGTCTCTCACACACACAATCCTAAGTAGCTATGTGACCTCGGGCAACCCAGGCTCTCTGGGCTTCAGTTTCTGGGACATGAAGGGTCAGATGAGAGGATTCCAGAGCCTTCCGAGGTTAGGGGTTTCCCCCAGGTATTGACGCCGAACGTTGGACCAGTACCAGGTGGGAAGTTCTAAAACCTGAACCAGGAGCACCTGGTGGCTCAACGGTTGAGTGTCTCCCTTGAGCTCGGGGCTGTGATCCCCAGATCCAGGATCCCTGCAGGGAGCCTGCTTCTCCCTCTGCCTGTGTCTCTGCCTCTCTCTCTGCATCTCTCAAAAAATAAATAAATAAATAAATAAATAAATAAATAAAATCTTAAAAAAAAACACAATCCCAAAACCTGAACCATCGGGGCTGCCCCAGCCTGTGGGCGGGAACACAGCTACCGTATACAATTCGTCCTTGATTATAAGATCTGCAAACTCTATCTCCCTTTTGGAGGGGGGGGTCTCCTGGTCCCCCAGGAGTGTCCCCTGGGGAAGCCCTCTGCTTGCCATCTGAAGGTGGCGACTGGCCCCTTCTGTTGCACGGACACCCTCACGGAGAAGGCTGCTCCCAGGGGGTCCGGCCTGGTACAGTAGGGGGCTTGATTCTCCATGTCTCCCTGATGCTGCTGTAGGAAGCCAGGGCGGAGGTAGAGAGAGGACCCCCCCCCCCCAGGACCCATTCCTCACCACGTCACACCTAGCCGCCAGAGCAGCCCCGCCGGGACCCGCGGTCTCACACGGTCAGCCTTCATGAAGACACCCCGTCATCTTCTGGGCTGAACCCTTCAACCTCAACCCATCAGGCCGAGCTCACCCCCAAACCCCTACCGTCCTCATTTCAGGCTTCTGTCCTCAGGAAAACAGCAGAAGCTCCAAAGCATATCACCCTATGGTGGGAAGGGAGGAAGTGGCCTGCGCTGCCCCCCTTGCTGGGAGCATCCGATTCCCGGCACCAGGCTCTCTACCGCTTGCGGCCAGTCCTCCACTGGGCTTTGGTTTGAGTGTTCATGTCAATCAAAATTAACCAGCATTTATTGAGTTCTTATTGTGTAGCCAGCATGGGGGAAATGACTCTTTTCTTTTCTTAAAAAAAAAAAAAAAGTTTTCTGCCTTCTGATTTTTTTCCTCTCTCTCCCAGTTTTCTCAGCCTTCTGGAAGGGATGCCTTGAATTATTCAACCTGCAGTACAGATCTCTGGAGAACATCGCCTCGCGGCTACTTTAATCACTAGAAAGGTTCAGAGTCAGTTATAATCAAGGCTGAGTCAACGTGGAAATGCTCATCTCTGGCTTGAAAACAAGATCAAAAGGAAGACCAAGGAGGAGATGAAATCTGAGAGGAGAAATGGATAGTGGTTTCCAGAGGATCCTAGGTCCTTCTCTTGTTTCCAAAGGGGGTCACGCGGACCAGGAGCCCCTGCCCCTGCAGGGCATGTCACTGCATAGTTCCTCTGACCTTGTGTCACCCCCCCACACCCCCTGAGAGCCAGTTACAGCTCCTTGAGATTCAGGGGCAGACTGGTCAAGGAGGGGACCTCTGTCCGATGGAGGTTTGGGATGGGGTGGGGAGGGGGTCGTTACCTGGTGTGAACACAGGGTGGTGGGGCCGGGCTGTTTCTCCCCCTGAGCTAACATGGGGTCGGGCATCATCAGGCAAGGGCTGTGGGTGTGAGAGTGTGGAGGAGGGCTGGATGGAGGAGGGTCGGATGGAGGGGGGCTGAAAGGAGGAGGGCTGGATGGAGGAGAGCTGGATGGAGGAGAGCTGGATGGAGGAGGGCTGAAAGGAGGAGGGCTGGATGGAGGAGGGCAGATGGAGGGGGGCTGAAAGGAGGAGGGCTGGATGGAGGAGGGCTGGATGGAGGAGAGCTGGATGGAGGAGGGCTGAAAGGAGGAGGGCTGGATGGAGGAGGGCTGAAAGGAGGAGGGTCAGATGGAGGAGGGCTGGATAGAGGAGAGCTGGATGGAGGAGGGCAGATGGAGGAGGGCCGGATGGAGAAGAGCTGGACGGAGGAGGACCAGATGGAGGAGGGTCAGACGGAGGAGGGCTGGGGGGAGGAGGGCTGGATGGAGGAGGGCTGGATGGAGGAGAGCCGGCCAGAGCCTCTGTAGGCACCATCCCGGTGGTACAGGGTCCCTAGGGAGGTGGCAGGGGGCCCCCCAGCTTTGCGTTAGGGAGAGGGCGACTGTGCCCTAGCTGGGCTCCCGTCTGAGGCCTGGGAAAGCAGAGGTGGAGGTCTGCAAGTATAAACAAGGAGGTGTTTTTAGGGGCTAGCTTGGGCCATCCGTGTCAGACCGTGTGACACAAGAGGGTGGGGTGGGGGCTGTCCTGCGCAGCTTAGCACGGGGGGCTTCGGAGAACACAGGGAACAGCCTTGGTGCGCTGAGGGTCCAGGCTGATAGCTCGGCGAGGACAGGGCCACCATCTGTAGCAGCAGCAGAGCAGTGAGGCGCTGAGCCGGGGTCCCCCCTGCCCTGACCGGCCGGCACTGAGGGCCAGAAACTGTGCCCTCCCCAGCCCCGAGCGAAGAGGCATGCTTATTGCCTAAGTTAAGGACCTCGGGAGGCCACATCTGGGGGTGTGGGCATGCTCTTTCTTCTCTCTTCCATCCCCGCAGCAGACAGGATGGAGCACCGGGTATTGGGGCTTCTCTGAAATGGGAGGGGGCCCAGTTCTCCGCCTGGATCTCTCCCCCTTTCCCAGCGGCGCAGCCCTACTAAGGCCTTGCGGGGTGTCATCAGCTCAGCCTGGGGCCAGCTTTGGGGCTGTTGCTCTCTCTTACCGTCTGTCTCTCTGCTGTGTCTCTCTGGTCCTTGGTGGCAGGGAGAGAGGGTCGCTTTAGGGTCCTGAGGTCGGAGATCAGGCTAGGGAAGGGGGTGGCTCAGCCTCCTTTAGGGAAAGGACTTCTGGGCCGGCCCAGCATGCCCACACTGGGGCCGGGACAGAAGGTGCTGGCCCCGCGTGCGTCCTTGGTGGGCTCTTTTCCCTGAGGACCTCTCAGGACGAGTGAGGGCGGTGACCTGCCCAGGGGCGGGTCCATGTGCTGTCCTAGCAGTTGCGTCTCCCAGGTCTCTGACCACACAGCCCTGACCCGGGGGTGGGAAGGGGTGCTGGAAGCCTCGGGGGCCCTGGCCCCCATACTGCCGCCCTGCACGGTGGGCACAGGCTGCTAGAACAGGGCTGTGGCCTGAAAGGTGTATGTGGGTATACATACATGTGTCACCCGAGGGGTGCCCAGGCTGCTGAGTCCTATCTCAGCCCCGTCACTGACCGGTTGTGTAAGCTTACCCTCTTAAAGCCTCAGTTTCTCCAGCTGGAAAATGGATAGAAGGTTGTGGTAAGGGTTAACTCCGCTAACGCATGCAAAGCACTTGGCGCAGTGCCTGGTGCGTAGGAAACACTCAGCAAAGGGCTCTTCATGCTCAATTGTGTCTCCGTGTCCTCTTAGAGACTGGAAGTCCTGCCACAGCAGATGGGGCCCCAGAAACGCAGCTTGTTGCTGTAATTGTAAACTCCTTTGTACCCTCCAGGCTTGAGGGGTCTAGGAAATGCTGGTTAAATTTTTTTTTTGTGCCTTTTGTGGAGTAGGGAAGCCATGTAGATGGATGGGATTCGCCTTCAGCATTCCCCCATTTCAGTAGAATCAGCAAAAAGCCGATTACCTCCTATTACAAACATGTACTGCACAAAAAAAAAAAAAAAAGAACAATACAGAAGACGGTAGGATTTCTCCACCCTGGGGGGCTTTTGGCAGTTTGGTGGGTTTTCCCTCTGGACCTGCCACTGTGCCTCTGCAAACATGTTTATCATAAAGATACACACATCCTCTATGCTCCTCTCCCTCCCTTTCTCTCTCTCTCCACCCGCTCCTCTTCCTCCAGAGCGGAAATCATATCAGATATGTTATCGACGTCGCTTTGTTGATTGTTTTGTTTTTTATCCGCCCCCCCCCACCCTCTCATTGCATCGGGCACATCTTCCCACGTCAGCACATATGTGTCTGTGAAAATCCTCCTGCCCCCAACGTGGATTGCAGTTCCCAAAGGTTTAGGGGATGAATAGGAACAAAAAGATATTCTAATAGTCCCAAGGGAGAAATCTAGGCAAGGAGGCACTTTTACAAAAGACTTAAAAATTTACCTCCCCCGATTAAGACATTAATATATTTTACAGAAAAAGACAACTTGAAAAAGCCATATATGCCTCATTAATCGCACCGCCCAGATAGGGTCATTGTTAACATTTTGGTGTAGTTCTTTCTAGTGTTTTCTATGTCCCTGATTGAGCATGTGTGTGTGTGTGTGTGTGTGTGTGTGCACATGTGTGTCTGTGTTTAAACAAAATTAGAACCCCAGTTTATGGGGTTTTCAATTTCTGTTTTCTATTTAATATTATTTCAAAGCTATTTTCTTTCATGGCTATGTATCGTGTAAGCCTAAATATATGGTAGCCAAGAACATAAGCTCCCTGATTTCCCAAATGGAAGTTTCAGCTAAAAAGTTCTGAGGTCAGCTTGAATACACCAATATTTAGAGAAATCGCCAAATGCTGACTCAAAAACGCTTAATTTATAAATGTACTTGCACATGGATATTTAAAACCATATAGCATGGGCTATCTTAAATTTAGAAAGATTAGTTCTTTCCACTTTCGCATTTTATACTCACTCCACTGGCATCTTCGACGTCTCTGCTTTTATCGTCTCCAGAGCTGCTTTGTGAATTAGCCAGCAGAGCTGCCCAGAGCACATTTCCATTTTTCTTTTTTTTTTTTTTCGGTCTGATTTGTTTGAGACTGAGACGCAACACTTTTAAAATCTGTGTACAGTGTTGTCTCTGGAAATTGTATTCTAAGCCACAAGTACCTATTTACATAACATTAGGATAGTCTTTATTTGTCCCATAAGTGTGTATTAGTGATCTCTACAACATAACTACTTACCGGATTCCTTTTAAAAGTGATCTTTAAAAGCTTGTTTACAATGACAGCTAACACTTGCCACCGTGAGGTCGCAACCCCCGGAATAATTACTAAATCCCCGTTAAATCTCTCTACCTCCTTTTTGCCAATTCCGGCAGTTGACCTCTTTCAACATCCCCCAAACTCCGCACTGATTGAGGTCAGGGAGGGCTAATGTGATTTCCACAAACAGTTCTTTGTTGTTTAAAATAAAGTAACTAAGAGAGAGTGCGCTTAATAAGGGACTCTTTCTAAGAACTAGAATTTGAAGAGATTTTCTTGTTTCTAAAGGATAATGGTGGGGAAAAATCCTCAAGATTAATGGAAGCCTCGTTTTCCATCTTTTGGCTGTGCCCTCATTTATTTAATCATTCCTCTATTGTAGGACAGTTCAATTATTTCCACTTTTTTTCCCCCTTTGGGCTATTATAAATAACAGGCTACGTTTTTGTACTTATATCTCTGAGCACATTACAGATTATTTCCTTGGGACAAATTCCCACAGGGTCAAACCGTGTAGATATTTTTAAGGGTCCTGATACATTATGTCAAATTGCCCTTCAGAAAGTTTGTGTTAATTTATAATCCCATTAGCAGTGGATGGAGGTGGACGCTTTATAATAAACGTGCAACATTTCTAAAATTGATGGGGAAAAATGTTTCATAAACTCATTGAGCTTCTTGTAGAGTCATAATTTATTGAAGCTGTAGGAGCTCTTCGATCTCACCCAGTCCAACTCATTTCCCAACAGGCTTGCATACCTCTTTCAACGAGAAGCTCCCTACCCCAAATAGTTATAGTGCTAGCTCTCCTTTATTTCGGCCATAATCTGCCTTCTTATACATTGCATGATTAAGCAGATATTTCTTGGGTTTTCCATTTTGCACCTGGCCCATGTTAAGCTCTAGAATTGGGGGGAAAGGGAAATGGAGTGTGATGAGCACCAGCTCTGGTGTCAGGCCCCGGGCCAGGTATGACACCATGAAGCTGGGCTCTTGTTTCATTTAACGATAGAGAAATCGGGGTTTAGAGAGATCGAGCAACGTGTCCAGACTCGCACAGCTGGTACGCTGAGGTGCTGGCATCAAACCCGGATCTGCTTGGGTTTTTTCTAAGGCTCTGTACTGCCTCCCCTGTATCTTGTTTTTTGGAGCTGCTTAAAACGAGTCTGCCCTGTGGGGGGGAGGCCCCTGCCGTGTCTGGGGATCATCCCTCCCAGAGCTGTCAGGACAGCCCTGATCCCTAACCTTCTGCTCTCTGGTTCCCGCAAGTGCCCTGGTTCTGGTGGTTTGCACGGAGTGGATGTGGTGAACCGGGGCTCCCCCTCCTGTGTGGACCCCTCTGGAGTTGGCCAAAGAGGACGCCACACAAGATCGGATGGCCAAAGGCACGCAGTGGCGGTTACTCTTGAAAGTCCTCCTAGAAGCAGTGACAGGTGCAGCGGTGCCCAGCGGGTTTCAGCTCGTCCCTCTCTCCTCCTTCTGTGGCCTGGCCTTCCCTCTGGCTGCCTCCCGCTGACCCTCAGCTCAGCCCCCCTGCAGACACCTGGCTGCAGACCCATGGGGTTGGGAGCCCTGCTCAGACGTCTTCATCAGCTCCCGCCTCGGGGCCCCACCTCAGATGCTGGATGCACTTGGCTTCTCGGCTTAGTGGCTCCTTCTCTCGTCCTCCAAATTTCCTTCCCGACCTTTGCTTCCTTAACTCCTCCCGGAATTGCGTGAGGTCTGATTCCTGTCACGGACGTCTTCTCTCAAGACACTCATGGTGATTCTGCTCCCATGGCTGGAGGCTGGTGGCAGTGCTATCACAGGACTTCAAAACCGAGCCTGAAGAGATCTTGCAAACCTCCGTTACCTCCCTCTGAACCCTGAGACCATCCTACTGGGAGGAAACCCAGCTGGACTGGCCAGAGGCTGGGGGACTACGTGAGGGAGAATCGCGGAGCCCTGGTCAACCCGCAAGATGGAAAATAATCAATATAAAAATATGAGAAATCATTGCAGGGGTATTTTTTAGGGGGGGGGCAGGCAGAGAAAATATTTTATTTTTTTCTATTAGTGGATCGATCTGCCATTACGTTCCATTGCATTGTTGGTTAAAATTACACTAAGTGAAATGGAGTGTCATCTCATGAGAATAATTGAAAATTTAAAATATTTATTGACTTTATTAACTTATACTAATAAAATTCACCACTTTTTAGTGTGATATATATACATATATATTTATATAAAACCTAAAATTTACCTCTTCGGCTTCTTTGAAGCCTCTTGTTCAGCATTAAATACAATCACACTGCTGTGCAACTATCGCCATTAGCCACCTCCAGAGCCTTTGGATCATCCCAGCCCGAAACTCTGTCCCCATTACACACCCCATCCCCGTTCCTCCTCACCTTGGGCTAGCTTTAAGCCACTAAGTTTGAGGCTACTTTTTTTGCACAGCAGCAAACCGAAAACACTCAAAAATAAGAAGAACACTTAAGAGTGTGACCGGGCCACACTGCTTTATAGGCCGCCTATATTGGGGAGGATCTATGTTCCCCAACCTGTCCCAGTCCAACCAGGCCAGGCTGTGCTTCCTTCCCAGCACTTACACCCAGCCCCTTCACCATTTGCTCTACACGCTGCTTGGCCTGTGGGCATTTGAGTTTCAACCTGGGGTCTAGATGGACAATTCCCTCCTACAAGTGGGCCTATTCTTCTGTTAATACAAGCATCTTCTGAGATTTTCCTGCAAATTCACCCCATGACATCTTGGGCATGATGCTTGTGAGAGGCCATAGGGGCTTTGGTGATCTTTCCATGCCTTCTTGGAACTAAAGAGGTAGCGGCAGGGGAGTCCCTGACTGGGAGGCTTGTGATAAAGGCAGAGGTTTGATTTCAGGACCAGAGGATGGCTCAGATCCTGGCATGACAGCTTGTCCCACAGCATTTCCAAGCCTCATAAGGCGCTGTCTTAGTTTGGCCTGAGCTCCTGTTACCATGTTTGGGTCTTCTCCCCGGCTATTGGACTGTGAGCTTCAGGAAGGCAGGTGGTTTGTGATTCAACTTTGCATCTTTAGAGCCTGGCATGCAGTAGGTCGTAATTCAATATTTGTTGAATCAAATATTTGAGGGGAGAAAGCCTAAAAATATATAAGAAATGCTGGTATGACACAGGAGGGAGGGTACCCAGAGAGAAGGTGCTGAGAGACCCCCACCAGAGAAAACATCTACCAAAGGAGCTGGGTCTGGTTTTCCCAGCCTTGGAGCGGTTGAACCTGGAAGGTAAACGTTAAGGGTTTGCTAATTCTTTCATCCCTTTGTTTCCAGACCCTTGTAGGGTAGGGTGCCTACTGGCACTGAATATAGACCTCAAGATTTAGTGATGGGGCAGGGAAGATGTACCTGACTTGAGTCAAAGGTCTGTGGGGTAGGAAGTGGCCCATGTAGACTCCAAATGTGGAAATGCCTGACCCCTTCTGTGGGAGTTTCAGGGTATTGGTGGCCGCCTAGACTGGGCTGATCAGTCCTATCTTTGGAGTTAAACGGGCATGAATTAGAATCCTTGTTCTGCTACTTGTTAGCTGTGTGGCCTTTGGTAAATCTATGAGCTCCAGTTTGTCACCTGTGAAATGGGGAGAGTATCTCTCCTCAGGGTAATTGTGAAAATTCTCTGAGTTCTTAATGTGAAACACTAGGCAGGGTGCCCAGGTGTCCCAGTCCTTTGAGACGTGATGGCTTTTTTGGTACTGTCATTAGCAGGCAGGGGAAGCCGATGGGCCATGGCTGGGTGGTGGATCGCAGCCTCCTTGGGAAGATAAGGGAGTGTCATGGTGCAAATCGTCATGTGGGCCCAATGGTGGGCCACCTGGAGGTGGAGTCTGCAGAGCTCCGGACACTTGCTGGCCATCCTATTTGGTTGGACAGAGAGGCCTCCATGAGATCTTGTCTGTCTTTGGTTTGAGGGAACTACTACTTTGGGTTTAATTCTAGCCAAGAAGCTGGAATCGGTGAGTGGAAAAGGCACAGATCTTGGGAAAACCTCCTGGAAGTGGGAGAAGGTCAGCCTTTCTGGCCTAAGGTGGCTCCTGTCTGAACGTTTAGAGCCAAGTCACCTGTGGACCCAAGGCCCGAAGCACAAAGAAGGCAATTGAATCGAGCCAGAAGGCAGTGGTCAAGAATGGGATTCCGATCACATCATGGGGGATGATCTCATGGTGTCCGGAGAGACTGACGGTGCCTGCGGGAGCGGTCCTGGGCACGTCCGTTCTGTGTGGCTCAGTCCCTGAGGGCGCTGCTCAGTAGACTCCTTACCACCCGACTTCTCTGGGCCTCTCCAGGTCACTTTCCCTCGAACACAGCTGGAGTGGTGGATGGAGAGTGAGATCCATGGATAATCCTACAGTTCAGTGGCTCCTAAATTGGCTCCTGCTGGTCACTAAATGCTAATAATGCGATCTCCCATGCCCCTGCCAGCAGGTGCTTCTCTCAGGCATATACATCCAGGCCCACTCATGTAAAGGAGGTACGTGGTTCTAGCGCTGGCTGCCTTGTCAAGCTTGCAGCTAATCTGCTTGGGGAGAACGGGCCTTGGGGATGGTCGGATTCAGGCTAAGGCATTGTCTGGGGGAGGCACATGAAGAAGGAACAGGGCCAAGGGTTGTCCTCTTTTCTTCCCAGAGCGTGGCCCCTCATGTTTAGAAATAAGGAAAATATTCAAGTCCAGCCTGTCTCCCAAGCTTATCAGCTCTGCAGAGCCCTTCCTTTCCCTCCATATCCTTGGTGGACCCTTCACCTGGGTCCAGATGGCTTCCGGCGTCTGATCCGACTCTGTTTAGACTCTGTGGCTTAGCTTTTGGGGCTGGTTGGGCTCTTTCCAGCCCCAGAAACCTTGACTGTTATGAGATGACCCCAATTTGCTGGCCACAGCTACAGAGGCCGCACTCCAAGATCTGAGCCAGGTCTTCACTGATGACTCTGCAGCCGGCTAGTTTTTCTTCAAGGCATTACATCACCTCTTTCCTGCCTTCCTCCCAATTAGCCTCATTAGTGGTGATGATTCAGGGGGTCACTCCGGCTTTCTGGTCATACACAGCAACTTCCCATCGTAAAAAGCTTCCCTTTCCTCCTGCTCCAGCTCAGACCATTCAGCCAGTCTTTGCTCTAAACACAAGAAGGACGCGGAAGGGTCTCTCCTGCCCTTCTGATGCATTCTCAGAAATTTAACTTCCAAATGTCTGCTACTTTCCACAGGACAGAAATACCCACCCAGGTGCCGGGAAGCAGCAGCCAGCGGTAAAGAAGCAGTGGCCTTTAGCTCATGCGTGAGCTCTGCTTCAGGGTTTGAGAGGATTTCTCTTGTTCCCATCAATTCTCAGCCTCGGGGCTCTACTCCTTTTATATCTGGGGGCCTTGTGGGAATCTGCTTTCCTAGGGATTGATGCCACCCTCTTTCATGAATACCTTGAGCTTTCATCGTTTTGTGGACATGGTTGTGACCTTACTGCTTCTCTTCCTGGACTCTTTGGGGAATCTTCCCACCTTGCTGGGGAGAGAAACCCTCATTAATATCGACTTCTATTAATCTGAGCATCTGGCCAGCATTCCTGTCTCAGTGCTCTGCAGAGGTCCCTCTGGGGTTCTTCTTTCCCACTTTCATCAGCACCAACACTCCATCACCCCTGTAAAATTATTCACCTTCTCTCAGCTTTCTGAGATCACATGACCCTGCATTCGCACCACCTATCCCCACCATTCACATACCCTTGACTCTAAATCTCTTAGTTCAAATTCCTCCGTATATGACTGTGGCCTGCTCACAGGACGGCTGGCCAGCCAGTGGATGAGCTGTCTAGAGTCAGGCGCTCCCTTCTTGACCAGTTAGCTGTGGCCAGGTGGTGATGGGGTCATGTGATGCAGAACATGGTTGGTTCCACTCAGTAGAGGCTCCAGGGGGCTTGATAATGATGGATACCTTCAGGAAAGGAACGCAGGCTAATGATGCTCTCCAAGCCCCAGCAAACCCATCCGGGACACTTGCCTGGATCCCATCCCCTGCTACTCACAGAGACTGGGCCTTGGCACGTCTGTGTTCCTAAGATACGTGGGTGGTAGAGCCAGCTGCCCACTCAGAAAGATCCAGAAAGGGACATGAAGGAGTGGTTTTGGGGGACCCTGGAAAATGCCACCCCTGCAGGCAGGGCCCCTCTGGTAGGTAGGTTTGTGGCCGTGATCTCCCAGTGCCCATGCAGAGCACCTGCTAAGGCTCAAAACCTGGTTTAGTCCTGAAGACTGGAGTCGCCTACCAGGAGGCCTGAGCAGCAAAGGGCTAACTTCCGGAGTGGAGTTAACAAGGTGGGGCTGGGGTGATGACCCACCCACCCACCCTGATCTCCTCCTGCCGGCTCCTCTAGCAATGGAGACAGCTGGCATAAGGCAGAAGGGTTCCCTTCTACTTTCCTCACTTTCTGTCAACCACCTGCTCACACAGAGGGTCCAAGGCAGACCCTGGCCCTTCGGGAAGCTGAACAGGAACTCCAGGTAGGCAGGTGGAAGGGGACACCCCAGCCTTTCCTTGTCCCGGGCCTGGCTTCTGCTATAGAACCCACATGGCTGTCGGCATAGTCTTTATATTTCCTAGATATTCTCAGGGTGTGACCAGTGTTCTCAGTGGGGAAAGCTTTGGTCTAAGAAACAAGCTCATGGGTTCCAGTCCCAGGTCTTCCAGCCTGCTGTGTGATCTTGGGCAAGCCTCAACTTTCCTCTGCATAGTGAGAAGATTGGATGAGATCATCTGTAAGAACCTGGCTAGCTCTCACATCATCATCATCATCATCATCATCATCATCATCATCATCACAGAATCACTAATGCTTATTGAATGTTTCCATGTGCTACGGATTTTACCTGCATTATCTCATTAGATCCTATCATCACTTATCAAACTTTTTCAGAGGAAGAAACGAAGGCTCAGTGAGATTCGGTAGCCCACCCAGGATCACACGGCCAAGGAGTGGTGGGGCCATTTCTGATCCCCGAGCCTTGGTGGGCCCTTCTGGAGAAAAGGGATGGTAGACCAAGGACCTCTCATTTTTGAAGACATTGACAGCTTTTGGGGCTGCTCACCCCAGGGCCCAGGGCTGTCCCCACCATTTAACAGTGGAGTGGAGCCAGCATGTTTAATAAAACTCGGTAGGTTCCGAATCATCTCACACTGTCATAAGGTAATGGATGGTCCACAGTCCTGACAGTAAGACATCCTGCTGTCCCCGCCTGCATTTATGTTCTGTAAAGACCTATGCTGGGTCAGGTCCTATTTCTTTCACGGGGAGGCCCAGCATCCCAGGAACCGCAGTCAGGCAGGATTTTTCAGGCAGCTACTTTCTTCATAACGCCTCCAACATACGAAATGGCCCTTTCGCCGCATGCAGGCGCCAGGGATTTTTTCTTAAATTAAGAATTTGATACATTCCTTCAGTTCCCCTCCAGAGGTTACAGAGAGCAGGGAAAGTGATGCCTTGAGCTAATGTGCAGGTGTGGTTATGCATTTTGAAGGAGGTCTTGACAATCTCCAGGAAAAAAAAATGTCCCCGAATGACCCTCTGTTCTTGGTGAGAAATGCTGGCTTGTGTAAGTGCTGAAGGGCCTCACGTCCCCTGGATATCCAAAGCCTGTATGTTAGAGAGTCAATGACAAAGTGGAAGGGCGTGTGTGTGTGTGTGTGTGTGTGTGTATGTGTTGAGTGGCTCAGGGTCACTGATCTAGTCTGAGTGAGTGCTCTGTGCATGGAGGAGCACTGCACAGGGAGTCTGAGGGTCTAGTTTGCTAGGTGACCTGTGACCTTGGGGTGTCCCTTACAGGGTTGTTGTGAGCCTTTATCCACATGGCCTGGCATCCTGTCACGTGCAGGCTCTTCAGGACTGGGGAACCGGTGCCCTGTTTTGGGGAGAGCAAACCTCCATCAGTGGAGGGTGGAGGGAGCAGGTCTTAGGGAGGGAGGGTGATGGGAAGTTTTCGTTTAGGCGAATTACTTGGCCTTTCTTCATCTGAAAAATGGGATCATAGTAGTCCCTACATCATAGCTTGTTGGGAAAATTAAATGGGTGCTAACCAAAGTGCATCGAGTGTGGCAAAATAGTATCAATTTTTCGCATACGAGTTTTCCTTGAAGCTGGACCTATTTATGTTTTATATATTTAAATTAATACACTTTATTTTTAGAAAAGTTTTAGATTTACAGGAAAATTGATCAGAAGATACAGAGACTTTCCCCCCACACACCCCCTCCCCAGTCTCCCCTATTGTGTACACCTTGCGTTTGTGTGGCACATCTGTTACAATCGACAAACCAAAGCCGACACATGATTACTCGTGTTGTATGTTCTGTGGGTTTTGACAAATGTCCCCATTGCAGTATCCTACTGAGTAGCTTCACTGCCCTAAAAATCTCTGCACTCTACTGATTCATCCCCCCCCCCCCGCCTGAATGCCTGGCAACCACTGTCTCCATAGCTCTGCCCTTTCCAGAATGTCATATGGTTGGATCCTACCCTATGCAGCCTTTGCAGATTGGCTTCTTTCACCTAGCGATTTGCATTTATTTTTATTATTTTTTTTTATTATAGCTTTTTTTTTAATTTTTAAAATTTTTTTTATTTAGGATAGTCACAGAGAGAGAGAGAGAGGCAGAGACACAGGCAGAGGGAGAAGCAGGCTCCATGCACCGGGAGCCCGACGTGGGACTCGATCCTGGGTCTCCAGGATCCCGCCCTGGGCCAAAGGCAGGCGCCAAACCGCTGCACCACCCAGGGATCCCCGCGATTTGCATTTAAAGGCCCTCCATGCCTCTCCGTGGCTTGCTAGCTCATCTCTCCCTATCGCTGAGCAACCCCATTGTCTGGACGGGCCACACCTCACTCCTCCATTCACCTGCTCTACCCAAGGGGCGTCTTGGTGGCTCCAAGTCTGGGCATAATTAATTTATGGGGGGGTCAGTGTCATGGTTTGAGGGCAGGGACTTTAGGGTCAGACTCAGTGGCTGCAGATCCCGCCCCTCTCTGGGTGACCTCAGGATGTTCATCCCTCCCGCGGTCCTTCTCCCAGCCCGGAGGATCTGGAAGGCCGGACCCTGCCCCATAGACGCATCTAGGCTGCGCACACTTCTCAGGTAGTGGTCCAGGTGGGTGGGCTGCAGGTCAGCAGAGGGCGCTCCACGCTGGGTGAGTTCAGGGCCCCCCCCACCCCCCTCCGCCACTTCGATGCCAGCCCTCCACCGCCGCTCCGGTCGCCCCGGTGCCGGCCCCGAGGCTGGAGGTGCAGGGAGCGGGGGCTCCACTCACTGCACCCCCATCCCCGGCTCGCAGGGCCTGCCGGCGGAGGCGTGTCTCCCTGCTCGCGCGCTATTGGACGGCTCTGGGTCACGTGGCCTCCCCTCGCTGCAAAGGACGCCGGGAAATGTAGTCCGGCTTCACCTGTCACGAGAGGAAGGGGGCAAGAGAGTTTGGTGGGCAGCGGGCGGTGCCTGCGGGGTGATAGAACCCATTCCGTAGGTTCGTGGTGAGGATTAAATGAGACGATGCGGGTGAAACCTCACGCCGGTGAGAATGGCTAAGATGAAACCACAAATGTTGGAGAGGATGTGGAAAAAGGGGGGACCCTCCTGCACTGTTGATGGGAATGTGAGCTGGTGCAGCCACTCTGGAAAACTGTGTGGAGGTTCCTCAAAGAGTTAAAAATAGACCTGCCCTACGACCCAGCAATTGCACTGCTGGGGATTTACCCCAAAGATTCAGATGCAGTGAACTAAGGGACACCTGCACCCCAATGTTCACAGCAGCAATGTCCACAGTAGCCAAACTGTGGGAGGAGCCTCGGGGTCCATTGAAAGACGACGGATAAAGAAGAGGCGGTCTAAAAAAATAATAAAATAAAAAAAAGATGTGGTCTATGTATATGCAATGGAATATGGCTCAGCCATTAGAAACGACAAATACCCACCATTTGCTTCAACGTGGATGGAACTGGAGGGTATTATGCTGAGTGAAGTAAGTCAATCGGAGAAGGACAAACATTATATGGTCTTATTCATTTGGGGGATATAAAAATTAGTTAAAGGGAGTAAAGGGAAGGAGAGAAAGTGAGTGAAAATATCAGTGAGGGTGACAAAACATGAGAGACACCTAACTCTTGATAATGAACAAGGGGTAGTGGAAGGGGAGGTGGGCGGGGGTTGGGTGACTGGGTGACGGGTGCTGAGGGGGGCACTTGGCGGGATGAGCACTGGGTGATATGCAATCTGTTGGCAAATTCAAATCCAATTTAAAAAAAAAAAGAGAGGAGATGTGGGTGAAGCCTGCAGCTGAGCACCTGGCGCGTAGTCAGTGCTCGACAGCACAGTTAGTTTGTTCTGGGATTATTCGCTAGAGGTTAAAGGGTCACAGTGCTGTCTGAGCCAGGGGCTTTTCAGAGTCACCTAGTCCAGTGGGTTTCACACTGTGTCCAGGGACCTGGGGGTGGGGGATGTAGGAGACCCACAGGGAGGCTGCCCCCCACTCCCCCACTCCCCCAGCTTCTTTCAACCGGAGGCGGAGGCACCCCTGATTTCTTACCTAGTTCACGTGCTGGGGTCTAGAGAAGATTCAATGCAAGAGAAGGGGCTTGGGCTTAAATAACCTAAAAACCACTTACTAGGACAGCTTCCTGAAGTCACACAGTGGGCTCCTCTGCCTCCCCAAGAGCCCCAGCCCTGTCTCAGCCTGTCTTTTGGTTGGGGTACCTCAGGGCGGGGCTCCAAATTCATCAGGGCCACCAGGCCAGATGACCATAGGAGAAAAGAGAATAGGGAGTCCCCACAGCATGGGCCCAAGTCAGCCTGGAACTCATGGGCAGTCGGCCAACTGTGTCCCACCTCCACGGCACACAGGTCTAGCCTCTGGGTGTGTACCCCGCAGCAGGCTGTGCAAACCCCGGGCAGGACACACATTGCCCACCTGTCCTCGGGCAGGGCTTTGCTCCCAAGTCCAGGATTTCGCATCTGGGCCTCATTCCCTCCTGCCACGCTGGCTCCGTGCCCAGGGCACCAGCCTCTCCAGATGGTTTGAGTGTGGCTCTGCTGTCCTGAGTACGTGCATCTTCTCCGGCCTCATGGCATCTGTGAAAGTGATGCACTCGCCTCCCTGTCCTGTGTGCTCCCTGGAGCTGTGGGGTGGAGTGTCAGGAGACCGGGCTTGGGGTCAGCAGACCCAGATTCCCGTTCTGGCTCATTTGCCTGTGTGTGTGTGTGTGTGTGTGTGTGTGTGTGTGTGTGTGACCTTCAGCACTGCCCGGTGTCCCAGGCCTTCAGTTGTTCATCTGGGAAATGGGGATAATAGTATCCTTCTCGGAGGGCTAGTGCGAGGGTGAGCAAGATAATGTGCACGAGTCCTTGATACATGGCAGCTGTTGTGAATTATTTGTGATCCTCGCCAAGAGAGAACTAAAAATATATTATAGTACACAGGCTTGTTGTAAAAACCCCCGAAGGATGCAAGTGGAAGTCTCTTCCCTGTCATGCCTTCCCTTCTCCTTCCACGCCTGTGTCTCTGCAGAGGTTCTGCTTCTTTTTTTTTTTTTTTTTAGAGGTTCTGCTTCTTGCACTCATCTTTAATGAGCCACAAGCCCTGGGTCACAGTCCAGAAGCCCTAACACTTTGCCTTATAAATTCCTCACGGGCTGACCCTACTTACCTCTCTTCTCTCACTTTTTTGCCAATCTCGTCTCCTCCCCTGCTCCCTCCCTTCCGAGTCCCAACCACACTGACCGGCTGGTCCAAATGCCAGGTCCTAGCCTGTGCTGTTCGCTCTGCTTGCAGGGCCTGTCCTCCCCTTTCTTTTCACCAACCTCCTACTCACTCTTTAAGACCCAGTCCCTGCATCTCCTCCCCTTTGTGAAACCACCTTTGATTCCCCATGTCCCCTCTGGTCCACACCATCCTGCTCTGGAATGGTTGGATGCCTGTCTCTCTACCCCTAGATGGCCTCTATAGGGCAGGGGGCTGGGTCTCAGCCTTTCCTCCTCCCAGGGTGGCTGGCGCCCAGCGCACCCGCCCAGCGTGAGGCTTGTCCCAGAGTAGGGGATCCTGGAGAGGCTTTGGGGGATGGGTTTTCTCAGGCTTTACATTTGCATAATAACCAAGGCCCTGTTGTGGGTCCAGCCTTGTGGTTCTCATTTCCTTCTTGTCTAATGGATAACTAAACGGGGGGCCAGCCCCAGGCCTGTGTTACGGATGCAGTCGGTTCTCTCTGGAGGGGAATTGGTGAGTTGAGTTACATTAAAGACTCCTAACTCTGGGAAACGAACTAGGGGTGGTGGAAGGGGAGGTGGGTGGGGGGTGGGGGTGACTGGGTGACGGGCACTGAGGGGGGCACTTGATGGGATGAGCACTGGGTGTTATTCTGTATGTTGGCAAATTGAACACCAATAAAAAATAAATTTATATAAAAAACAAAAAAAATTAATGGCCAGGGAGATATAAAGGGGTTTGCTCTACAGAACGACCCCAGGGTGGACTCTGGGAGGGCTCCTTTGGGTGGAGCCGTGGAGAGGGAAAGACAATGTTGACATATCTCCTTCCTTCATGGTGTCCCCCTGGAGGGACCCAACTGGATGGGTTCAGGGTCCTAAGGGCTTTACCTCTGGGCCTCTCAGGGTGGGACCAGGGCTGTGGCTTGAGTTTGGAAGCAGTAGGGGCCAGTACAAAGGTCTAGAACCTTCTGCAGAGACTCATTTTCAGCCAAAGTCTCTAATAGAACTTTCTGCACCTCCTTGGATGCGGGGATGGAGAAAACCAAGTAAACCCGTGTCTGGTGGGGCACCTCAGCTGTGCGCCTGTGCTCCATCTACCTGTGTCACCTCCACACCACTCTATGGCCCCGGGACACGGGTTAACATGCCTTCTAGTGTGCTCTTTCCTCCCCATGTCCTTCCTGCCCTTTCTGCATGCCTCAAACCGGCTCACATTTTAAGGCTCACTTCTCACACCTGTGTCCTCCATGAAGCTTCCCCTGATTCTCCCCATGTCCCTCCACGGTAGGATGGACTGTCCCTCTTTCAATTCCCAGGACACTTTGGCATTGATGACCTCACATTAGCATTCATTTAACTTTTTAAGTTATGAAGGGAATGCCTACTTATTTTAAAGTCGAACAAAATAGAGATTTATTTTTTAAAAAAAATCAAGAATCTGCTCCTCCCACTTTTCCTACCTCTCCAAACTTGCTTCTCTCTCCAGTAACCCCTGTTAAGGTTAGGAGTATTTTTTTTCCCATAGCTTTCTTCATGATTTGTGCTCCCCTACACACATCATGCACATGCAGCCACATGCATGTACGTGCATGCACTGTAGTAGACAGCATCTGATGTGGCTCTCAGGGACTTTCACCTCCTATATTCATGCTCTTGTGTATTCTCCACCCTGCCGCACCCCCCTCCCCCGCATGGCCAGCTGGACCTAGTGACTTGCTTCTCCTGAATAGAAGACAGGGAAATTAATAGGGTTCAATTCTGTGATTGGTCACAAAAAATGCCGATGTCTGCCTCCTTGGCGTTTTCCCTATGGCTCTTCTCATGTGTTCGCCCTCACAGGCAGGGCCACCTGGCAAAGAATGGAGGATGGTGGGGGTCCCTGGGTGACTCAGCGGTTTAGTGCCTGACTTTAGCACAGTGTGTGATCCCGGGGCCCCAGGATCGAGTCCCACATCGGGATCCCTGCAGGGAGCCTGCTTCTCCCTCTGCCTGTGTCTCTGCCCCTCTCTGTGTCTCTCATGAATAAATAAATAAAATATTTTTTTTTTAAAAAGAATGGAGGATGGCTTCTGGTCTACTGCTGGTGAGGAACTCAGAACTTCTGTCCAAAAGCCCTGGGTGATCTGAATCCTGCCCACAATCACATAACTGAGCTTGGAAACAGACCCTTCCACAGTCAAGCCTTCGGATGACCACAACCCCAGTGGGCACTTGTGCAGCCTTGCAAGAGACCCTGAGCCAGAGAACCCAGTGCCTCGATTTCTGACCCACAGAACTTGTCAGAAAATAGATGTGTGTTGTTTCAAGCTGCTAAGTTTTGGGAGCAATTTGTTACATAGCAATAGGCAACTACCACAGTTTGTATGCTTGTGCTTTTGCTTCTATAGGGTAAATTCACAGTAGTGATATCGAATAATCAACAGGTATACACATTCTAATCATTAGCACACGGAGCTCTAGTTCCTTCCAAAAGATTGTAGCAATTCCTGCCCCCACCAGCTCATGCCCTCCCATCTCCACCAGAATTGAATATTATCAATCTTTTACAATTTTTGCATCTCCAGTTGGTGAAAATGGAGTCTCATTTTTCTTATTGTTTGCATTACTTACTTACTAGGGAGATTGAGCACTTTTTAAAAATATGTATTATCCATTCCATCTGTATTTTATTGGACATTTATTGAACCCCTACTGTGTGCCAGGAACTTTATATTGTTAAGATGTGAGTAGGACATGGACCTTGCCTTCAAAGAGCTCACAGCTTTGTGGGGAAGATGAATGTATAAAAATACACAAAATGGTGTGATAAGTGCTGGAATAAACATTTGCACCCAAATATTCTGGAAACACAGAAGTAAAAGAGACCAAGAGTTTTGGGGGGTTACTTGAGAAGAGAGGTGGAGGAGAGGACACTCAAATAGGGTATCCAAGGAGGGGTAGAAGTTTGTCACAGGGAAAGGAGTACAGCCTGGGCAAAGACCCCAAGGCATCAACGGGTTGGCACTCAGCAAGGTTGGAGCAGCGGAGGTCGAGTGGTAGAGAGGCAGAGAAATGGGGAGGAGTTGAGTTGGAGTGGATCAGTTATGACTGATCATGAGAGGTTTCGGAGGCTATGGGTAAGCGCCCGGACACCGTCATGTAGGAAGGAAATAGGGAGCCCCAGATGATTTTTCAGCTGGAGCATGACATGATGGGTTGACATGATTTGGGCTGATTTGTGCACCTGCCACATCTCATTGACTAGAGGACGTGCCCAAGGGTTTACACCAGTTTCATCTCGGTGTCTTTCCCAGCACCCAGTAGGCATCCACGTGGATCTGTGGACTGAGTGAAAAAAACCGATTCTGACCCCCCTGCAGGGGACTAGCCAATAAGGCCTAGAAACCTCAGTGTGGCTATGAGTTGAGAGCCATAGGCTGGGTCATATGGGATTGAGGAGACAAGAGGACAGGTTCTGATGCCAAACGGTGATCTAGGACCACGAAGGGCTTCCAGGTGTCCGGGACACACATAAGGCCCCTGCACCTGACTCCTGGCTGAAGTACTCTTGCTGCTTAGCACACACACGGGCTTCTCTTTGTGCAGCTCCTAAGGGACGTCCTGAGGCATCGAATGCTGCAGATTGATGGTTTCCTTTCTTCCCTCTTTTGCCTTGGCATCTTCCGCTTCCCTGCTAGGTATGACGAAGGTGGCAGCCATGCTCCTCATTAGATTTTTAATAAGGCTAGATGTTCTCAAGGAGGAAAGAGGATGAGCTGAAAGGAGCCCTTCATATTTCTCCTGTGCAACCATCCTCTCCTGACAAACGTGGTTATTTCTCCCGTGCGTGAACCCCAATCGATTTTCCCTCCGTCAGAGGCCTTCAGGCATTGCCAGCCTCCTAATGGCAACCAATGAGGACATATCGGGCTCCCATTGTTAGTGGGACTGCCAGTGGCCTCGGCATGTGTGTGGCCCACCCGCCGCAGGATTGGGACACTTGTGCCAACAGTAAGGAGAGCTGTCATCTATTGAGTGCCACCGTGCGAAGTGCTGTCCACCTCTAATCTGGCTCAGCCTTCTCACTAGTCCGGTGATGCCTGTATTGTTATCAGATCCACTTTCTAGGTGAGGAAACAGAGGCACAGGGTCAATGCAACACTGACAGTAGGGCGAGGGGTCGGGATCCACAGCCTCTGTAGGAAAGCCCAGAGCCCTGCATGTTCACATCCAGGCTTTAACCGATTTGAGCCCTCCATTGTGGGTTCCCGTTGTGTGCCCTACAGGAACGTGTCTTCAGATGGTGCCAAGCTGGCTGTTGGTGCAGTGTCCCTACATGAGTCCCCTCATCGTGGGTGTGGGATGAAGGGTTGGGTTCCTGCCCTGATGGCTTTTTTTTTTTTCCCAGAGTAAGATGAACAACGAGGCTGGCCTGAGCCAACAGTCTCTGTGAGCTCTCTGACTTGTCAGCATTAGGAAGCCGGAAGCCAGGAGATGGGCTGAGTGTTAGCACCGTAGGGGCCAGACTGGGGTCCTGGAAGGAGTGGGCTGGAGGCAGGAGGTCGGGGTCTGCGGTGAGTGCCGGAGTCAAGCTCTGGGAGTCTTTCCTGGGCTGTGGGCTCTGCGTGGGGATTGGGAGCAGTAGCTCAGAGGGTCTCCTGGAAGCAAGTCACCCTTGTCTTCATCTGTTTCTGGTTTAGCTCTTCCTCCTTGCCCCTCCCCTCTTCTCCCAATACGAAGACATTACTGTTTTTCTGAGCCTAAAAATACATGCTCTTTGTAAAAAAAAAAAAGAAAGAAAGAAAGAAAGAAAGTCAGACGGTATACAAGGCTGAAGACAAAAATAATCCACAATCTCTACCATCTGGAAATAGATCCCTTGACCTTTTGATGTGTAGCCATTCAGATCTTCCCTGTTTGCCAGAATGGACTTGGCTGGTGCAAACTGGAACCCATAGGAACCTCTCACCTGCAATGGACCGTGGTCATCAACCAGAAGTAGCCATAGATGAGCCTTGTTATTTGATGCAGTGTGTGGGCTTTCATTGTTGGACGGATCCTCACGTGCATGGATCTTACTGGCTGGACGTCGTTCCTAAAGCATGGTTGTGTGCGTCGCCGGAGCTAGTTGTGGCAACTTCTCACATCCCCCACCCTGGGTACAGGTCTTGCAGCTTGTTCCTCTCCGGCCTGCCCCCTGGAGCGTGGGCCCTGGGGTTCAAGGTGGACGGAGCAAGGAAGAGAGAAGCTCAGTGTCCTCACAAAGCAGGGCGGGAGAGGGAGCGTTCCGGGCACCAAGCTGGCAGGACGCCCGGACCTGGGTAAAGGGGACATTGGGAGGCATTGCCTGTGTGGGCAGCACTGCTCCGGGTGATGGACAGAGCTTTCTTGAGTAACTTGACATTCCAGACGAGAACAAATCCTTGGCCCGCGAGGGAATGAGATGTCAAACTTCCATTCATCCATCAAATATGCATCTACATCCATTCCACGTGTCAGGCTCAGTGCCAGGCTCCGGAGATTCAGAAACGAATAAATCATGGTCCCTACAAAGTGCTGTAGAAAGATTCATGAGCATGGAGAGAAGGGGAGGACTGTGACCTCTCCGGGGTGCTTGGGAGGAGGGCATTTGAGGCAGGTTGGGAAGGAGAGGGGAGTGGAGAGGAGGACGGAGCTTGTCCTCGGTGGGAAGAATAGCCGATCCGGGCAGTTAGGTGGAACAGAGCTGAGGTGGGGGACGTGGGAGTGAGAAGGAGGAGGGTGATGGGGGAAATGAGTTGGTTAAGACCACCTCGCTCCGGAAGTCGATTGAAGAGTGTTGAGTATCAGCTGTCATCTAAGGGACGTATCCTGTGGGCCTTTGAAGGGTTTGTAGCGTGCAGAAGAAATCTGGTCCTGCAAAGACCCCTCCGGCCATTTCATGGGAGACACTGGGGGCCAGGGGACCAGGCCTGAGGCTCTGCATGGTCGATGGGAGAGGCGGAGAGGGATGGAGCCCCGGGAACACGTCATGGGGGCCAGCGTAGCAGGAGCTGTTGACACGGAGGGGACTAGGTTTGGGGACAGAGGGGAGGAGGGGGAGGAGACAAGGACGAGGGTGTCTGGGGTGGGAGGCCCCAGGGGCTCCGCGAGCTGGGGGTGTGGAGGCTCAGGGTGTGGGAGGGACACGGACGAGGCCCCTTTCTCGCGTGCTGCCTGGGAACCGTCTCGGTCTGTGGTTGGCTTTTTGATTCTCACAGACCCAGAGGCTGGGGGTCAAGAGGGAGATCACCCCCCACCCCTCAACCTCCTCATTCTGTGGGTGAGGAAACTCAGGCCCAGAGGGGGAGCTGTGGGCCCAAGGTCACACAGAAAGTCACTGGAGAAGCGGAGGCCGCGTCCCAGGTGGTGCGCTCCCTGCAGGTGCTCCCCGCAGGTGCTCCCGCACCACACCTGGCCGGTGCCTGGCGACCTTGGGCAGGCCCCTCAGGTGCCCCGAGCTTCCGTGTCCTCAGCTTGACTGTAGGACCGACAGTCCTTGTCCCACGGAGACCTCATGGGTTCTCGTGTTCTTGGCTCCCCTGCCCCCATCCCCACTCCTGAGCTTCATCTGATCATTGGCAGCCTGCGCCCCCCGGGGCTCGACCCAGAGCTCACATATTCCCTGAACTGGATTCGATTCAGGATCCAGATTAATGTAAACTTCCTCCCTTTAGCAAGTTTCTTAACTCCTCCGGGGACTCAGTGTTCTTACCTGTGAATTGGGAAAGATAATCCCACCTCCCAGGATTTCGGGGGATTGGAAGGAGAGATTTGAGGGATTGGAAGGAGAGATTTTGGGGGACTGGATGGAGAGGTTTCTGGGGATCGGAAGGAGACAATGCACGCAGAGAAGGTACCTCGCACGACAGCCAGCCGGTGGCACCTGCCCCACAGCCATTACTGGACAGTGATCACCTGAACTCCCAGGGGGTGTCGGGGAACCTGTGGCTGTCCTCATGGGGACACATCGGACCCTGATGCTCCTGAGCCTGGCATCTCGCCGGCCCTCCAGGGTGCCCGAAGCAGTTCTGAAAGGCTGAATTAGGAGGAAGCCCCTTCTCTTCTTTGCTGCGTCTCTTTTTAACTTATTCTGCTTTGATTTTTTTCCCCATTTGCTACTAACCACGTCTCCGTTACCTGCCTCTGTGATCCGTACATTAAATACAGCTAACTGTTCTGCGTGAGGTGGAGGCTGTGTTCATTCATGGGGTTTTTATTTTTTCCCCCTTTATTTCTATTAATGAAGATGGGGCTTTTAATGTGCACTTTTGAGGTTTTTATCTGTCTCAGTAGGATGGGAGGAAACGAGGCTGGTGAGCGACCTTGGACAAGATGGGTCAACGCTCTGGACTCCCGGATTAGCGTGTTTGGGTTTCCTGGGCATGATCCACATCTGTCACTCTAAAAAGCAATCGACCTTCTCACCTGGAGAATAAAAGCCAGAGCTTACTCACCTGTTCCATTCTCAGGGCCTTTGCACTGGCTGTGTCCTCTTCCTTAGATAATCCTATAAATTTGCTTCTGGATTCCTGATAAATATTGTTTGTAATATGATCAGGCTATAAATATTATTTTATTTTTTAAAAATATTTTATTTATTTATTCATGAGAGACAGAGAGAGAGAGAGGCAGAGACACAGGCAGAGGAAGAAGCAGGCTGTATGCAGGGAGCCTGATGCGAGGCTCGATCCCAGGACCCCAGGATCCCGCCCTGAGCCAAAGGCAGACGCTCAACCACTGAGCCACCCAGGCGTCCCATTATAAATATTATTTTAAAGGTTCTAGTGTGTTTGTGTTGCTTGGAATTATGGACCTTTGATACAGGTACTGGGCGGTAACACTCGAGAGTCCGGTACGACGATAACTCACCGAGGATGCTAACGTCGAGCGTAGATTGAGAATAATTCAATCTCAATTAACAGTAAGAACCCAAACCACTGAGTTTGTCTAGGAAAATCTGAATTCAAGCCATTGTTTCATGATTTGGAAAGCGAACAGTGCCTCTCTAGGATGATCGTCCCGTGGCTGACGTTTGCTGTGCCCCTGCGTGACTTGGCACCTGTCTCACACCGCTCCTGCGCGTGACACATGCTGGAGTCACCCTGCATCCCGCACTTTTCCTTGTGCTCGGGCCCTGTCAGTACTCCAGACCCACGCTCCCCACCCAGCTGCTGCTTTTCTGCCTGAGTTCACTTGTGGAAAAACACTTCCAGCACCTTTCCCCAGATTTCACACTCCGCCTGTATCAGGGTGTCGCCCTCAGCCGTGCTCACTCCCTCCTGCCCTTCACAGGCTGCTGGGGCCACCTGGGGGACCGTCACACCGCTGGGTCCCCCTGCCAGGGAAACAGAAGCTTAGGGTGGCCAAATATTATTCATAAATGCTGAGTATATCCCTGCTGATCGGAGAGGACTTTCTGAGTCATCCTAACAGATACACCCCCCCCCCACTGTCCCTTTACTCAGGTTTATTTTCCCCTCGTAGAACTAACCACCCCTGTCATCGCATGGTGGGGTCATTGTCTTTTCTTCTAGACCCACAGGGACCGTGTGTGGCTTTGCCCACCGTGGAGGCATCTCCCATGCCCTGGCAGGTGCCGGGTCTAGAGGTGATACTCAGCAAGTAGTTGTTGACCAGACGCCAGCAAAGGCACCAGGGTGGTGGTCGTGGGGGGTGCTAGCAATTTCTCGTAGAAGCATTTCCCACTGAAGCCTTGGGCCCCGGAAAGACGGGGAAAAAGACAGGGAAAGATGGGGAAAGACGAGGAAGAGGCAAATGACTCCTTCTTTGCTACCCGTTGTGAACAAACCATGGGGCATCTTGTAGGCCTGATGCAGCAGAACTGAGTAGAAGGGGTGGGCTGTGTGGCTCCCACCCCCAGCCCCGCCAGTCAGGCACACTGCCCCAGCGCGGGGGTCCTTGGGGTCTCCACTTGACCCTTTTCACCCTTATTTGTGTACAGAAGCATCTCACCTGCACTGAGCGCTGCTCTGTGCTGGGCCCTCGTCTAAGTGCCTTGCCTGAATCAACTCACTTAGTCCTCACAGCAACCCCGGCAGCCGGGCCCGAGTTGCATGCTCGCTTGCAGACGAGCAACTGAGGCTGGGGCTTGTGAAAGACCATGCCAGCACCACCCCGCCCGAACCTGGAATGGGAGCCTGGGCCCGGAACCCGGAGCTCTGTTTCTGGAAACCCTGGCTGCGGGAGTGACCTTGCTGTACTAGGACCAGGGTGCAGAAGACGCCTGCCCCACCACATGGCTCGTTTGGGAGAAGTGGGGCTGGAACCCCAGACTCCTGATTCCAGGGCAGGACTCCTGTCACAGCCCCAGGTAGTATGGCTGCACGGGGGTGGGCGGTGGTGGTGGGGGCGGGTGGGAGTCAGGCCGACCTGGATTCGGATCCTGCCTCTCCTAGACCATCCGGCAGCTGAGTCCAGGGCCCTGCTGGGCCCAGAGGCCTGGAAGCCTGAGCACCTGCCCTGAGGGCACGGGGTACCGAGGCAGAGGCCAGGGCCACCTATGTTCCCCGTGTGTCTGTTTCTTGCTCTTTGAGTTTTACTGGAAAGAACAGGTGGCGGGAGGGCCGGGGTGGGCGTCCAGAGTCGACAGTGGTTGACAGCTTGAAGCGCCCGTTTGCCTGACTGTTTTGAAGACGTGGGTTGTGGAGACAGGACTCTGTAGCCTGCAAAGCACCCTCCTCAGCCCTGGCCCCACTACGACGTGTCCACTAGGCCTTCAGTCCCCGCTGGCTGGAGGCACCCGGCAGCACCTGGGCATGCAAGGGGCACTGGGCTTGGAGTTAGAGCACCTGGGCTTGGAGTTAGAGCACCTCTGACGTCTCCTCGCTGGCTGACTTGGTGCAAGGTACTCGGCAGCGTCTCTGAGTCCCCATCCCTCCTTTTCTCTAGAACTGCCTTGCTTTTTCAAGGGCTGTTGTGAGGATCTAATAAGATAAAGTAAGTCAGAGCTTCTCAAACTTTCCCACCAAAGCAACACCTGAGGGCAAAAGCGAGTAAATAGGTACCCTGGGGGTTTGAGGGTGTAGCTTCAAGCAGCCTGCCGCGAGCTCAAGATGTATTTGAAGTTGCGCTGTAGCTTAAAAAATTTATGTGCACTTTGCATTCTGCTCCATAATATACCCGTGTTGTTTCTTTTAACACAAAGAGTGTTCGAAGTCACTTACCGTTGGGTCATTGTAATGTGGGCAAGATGGGCTGTGTTGGTCCCGTGGCTACATAAGCCCCCTGGCCCGTGGACGGGAGCCCCAGGGGCATGTGCACCCCAGTTTAAGAAGCATTCGTGTAAGAAAAAGTGCTCTGAAAGAGCGAAAAAATGCTACATAAAGGTCAGAGAGTTTTAATGTGCCGGTTGGTGGGGACGGGAAGAGGAACGGCAAGGAAGATGGATGGTGGGAGGAGAAGGGGAAGGGCGGATGGTGGTGGAGAAGGGGGAACAGGGCAGGGGTGGGGGCTGGGAGTCAGGCTGTGAATGCAAAACCCGAATTGTTGACTTGGGGGACCTGAGGACCTGAGGACCCCAGCGACGGAGAGCTCTAAGCCTCTAGGGTCTATAATTCCCCGGGGGATTTGTGTGGAGCCTGGGAGGGGAGTGGGGACCTGTCCCCGGGAGCTGGTCAGCAGGTGCAGGAGCTGCATCCTGTTCTGCACCACTGGGACGGTGCCTCCTCCCTTACTGGGTGACCAGGGCTCCCAGGACCCAGGGGAGGCTGCTGGCAGGTCACAGGGAACATATAGGGTGGCTTTCCTGCACCTGCCACCCTCACCGGGGTGTCCTCACACTCACCCCAGAGCTGGAGATTGGCTGTCCACACTCCTTCCAAGGGTGTGGGGTGCAGCGTGTGAAATCCTCCTAGCAACCACCCCAAATCCTCCCTGCTGGCCCTTTTTGTAAGTTCCCCCAGGACAGCCCGGGCAGGTCCCAGAATTGCCCAGGTGGGCACGCAGATTAGGCTCTGCTGTGACCTGGGCTTACAGGTGCCCCCTCAGCAGCCTGGCTGCTCCTTCTGGTATCTTTTTTTAAAATTGCAAAGCTGCCGTGCAGAAATACGCGCACCTCGCAATATTGCAAAATGTCTGAAAGCAAATATTTCCAAAGAATTGTGGGAACACAAGCAAACACCTTCCTTTCTTCCTCAGTTATTTCTGGGCGAAAGCAGATAATGAGTTACCCTTTTCACAATCAGTGTTCAGTGGATTTTTGGCTACATTATTCGGAGCAAATATAAACAGGGTAAGTTAAAGGCATGGATTATTGCGAAATAAAATTGGGATACATGAAGCTTAAAACTCTTAATTTTAAACTCCTCCTCACAATAGGCCAGAACTTGATCCTCCGTAATTCTTTGCAAACAGCGTTTGCATTTTATTATCGAATGTGTTTTATAGTGGCGTAGGATGAGATTTGGCTCATGTTTTTGCATAAATATAATGAAAGGAGGCTTCCCAGCGAACACAGATTTGGGAAATAGTGTTTACTTATTTCTCTCAATTCCAAAGAGTGTGAACTGGAAATTTTTTGTTTCAGTAATTTTTTTTTAAACACAAAGTCTGTGTATTGTTTCTTTCCACCAAGAACACAAGCTAATCTGTGGACGATTATGGTTTTGTATTTTTCTCTGAGGAGCACAGGCCCATGCTGTGAACTTGCCAAGCAGCAAAGAAGACTGCACGCTGCTGAGACGGGCTGTGGACTTAGCATGGCAGTGACGGGGTGGGGAGGGGGGAGCTGGGGCTCCAGGCTCAGGACTGGGCAGGCAGGGCCAGGGGAACCCCCAGAGGTGAGGTCAGGTGGGGGGTGGGGGGAGCACTGAGATGTGAGGTGGGCAGTGCTAGCGCTTCTCTGGGTTTTTATCTAGGCCTTCCAGAGACCTGCTGCGGTGACTGGGAGGGGACATGCTTATTCCCAGTGGGCTCTGGGCCCTCCAAGAGGCCACATGGGGTCCTAGACCAGGTAGGAGGTTGCAACAAAATGGCAAAATCTGGAATCTTGCAGGCCTGGCTCAGGTCTGAATCCTCTCTCGGCCGTGCCCTAGCCCTTTGGCCATGGGCATGCAACCTCGTCTCGTTGAACCTCAGGTCCCTCATCTGCAGAATAGGGTACTAATAGGGCTTATTCCAAAAGATTTTTGTAAAGATTTACAAAAGGAGTAATGTGCAGAATTGTTGAATCACTATACTGTATACGTGAAACTAATATAACACTGTTTACCATATTGGAGTTTTTGGGTAAGATTTTATTTTTTTCTTCATGAGAGACACACACACACAGAGGCAGAGACTCAGGCAGAGGGAGAAGCAGGCTCCCTGCGGGGACTCGATTCCAGGACCCCGGGATCATGCCCTAAGCAAAAGGCAGGTGCTCAACCACTGAGCTCCCCAGGCGCTCCTACCATACTGGAATTAAAAGAAAAAACTATTAATAATCAAAAAAATAGATTTCCAGGAGAAAATAAAATTGCTTGGTGCTTGGCCTATATTGCCAGCTATTGTGGTTAATTCAATCTCTGCCGCAACACACACTCAGGGGAGGTGACACTTCTGAATTTGGGCCCCAGTCTTCATAGAATTAGTTCTTCATGTCTGTCTTGATGATGGTTAAGAGCTCCCAGAGGATTAGGGCAGCCCTAGCTGACTCAGGTGCCTCAAATAGTCATTGTAGTTTAAAGTACACTCGATTTAATTTCTCTTTTAAATCAGTCACTTGTTGGGGCGCCCGGGGGGCCCAGCGATTGAGTATATGACTTCGGCTCAGGGCATGACCCCAGGGTCCTGAGATCGAGTCCCGCATCGGGCTCCCTGCGTGGAGCCTGCTTCTCCCTCTGCCTGTGTCTGCCTCTCTCTCTGTGTCTCATGAATAAATAAATAAAATCTTAAAAAAATACCCCTGTCATTTGTGCCCTACTTTGTTCCTTCCCTTTGTCAAGGTTTCTTCTGCCTGGAAGTAGGGGCTTCCCAGTTCTGGAAACTTTTTTCTGCAGCCTCCGGCAGGATTTTTCCTTCTAGAATACTCTTCCTGCAATACATACTCATCGCCACCAGGTGGCAGTAGAGTCCCTGGCAGTCGCCACAAACCAGCTTTCCATCCTTGGGAGATACTTAGAAATATGGATTATTAAATCAGTTCAAGGAGATTAACCTCCTCACCACCCCCAACGTTAAGCATGGCAAGCGTCACAGCAGCTAATGAGGCAAAATACAAAGTGTTTGGTACACTCAATTATCTTTTCTTAACTAATCCCTAAAAAGCACCTAATCCGGCGCTCCCATTCCGTTAGAGAAAGCTTTCTCTCCTCCTAACACCCGGGTTTGCTTCAGTTGGTCTCACCACCCCCTGTGGCCTCCTTCTGCTCTGGCTTCTATTCACCTATTCAGCCAATGAATGCTTAGGCGTTACTGTGCCAGGCCCCGGGCAGGGGATGTTCCGTCCTGAACGAGCTCAGCGTCTGCGGGGGGCAGGCTGTACGGACCCGGACCTGGACCTGGAGCAGGAGGTCCCAACCCCAAATGCTCTACGGTGTCTGTGGGCGGGGAACAGGGACGAATGAAGCAGGTCTGGGGTGAGCAGGGGAGGGAGTCGGCCATCCAGGGCCTTGGGGCCCATCGACAGGTGCGCAGCTGCCACTCAGCTCCACCTGATTTTGCTGCCAGGTGAGAAACTGGCTTTGCATCGCCGGACCTTCCTCTTCTTCAAGAGAAATCAATTGATTGATTTTTTAAAAAAATATATAAAATCACTTACTTTCAATCTACTCCCAGGCCAGCTTTGGCTCTTGGGAGTTGTGAGTCCGAGACCGTTGAAAGAGAAGCCAGTGGCTCTGCATGACGGGGGAGGGCAGTGAAGAGCTTCGTCCAGGGGACCGTGGGCGCCCAAAGAGGGGAGCCCCAACTCCCCCGGAGCATGCATGCATGCATTTCATTCAGCAGGTACTTATTGCCTTCCTATCGTGTGCAGAGCTGTGTGCTCCATGGTGGGGATACCTAGGTCCCCCCGCCACGCATGTTGTGGAGCCCACGGCCCCGTAGGGGAGCAAGGACCCAAAGCCGCCCTCCACCAGTTATGGTTTGGTTGTAAATTGTGTTGCATTTTCTTTCTTTCTTTCTTTCTTTTTTGTGTGTTGCATTTTCTGAGGGACAGGAGGACAGTGCAGTGAGGACCTGGGGATGGGTCAGGGAAGGCTTCCCTGAGGAAGGGACATTTGGCTCGGGAGCTGAAGGATGCATCGGGGTTTATCTTCTCCATTTCCCCGGACCGACCGCTTCCTCCTTCAGAGGTGAACTAAGTGTCCCGTGGGGAATGATCTGCCTCCAACAGGGTCATGATCTGGAGAAGGGGCTCTGGGGAAGGAGCCCCAGATGTCGGGGCTGCATTAGTTTCCTCCTGTGGAATGTGCTGGATGGAGCAGAAACCCACTAGGGGTGAGAGGAAGGAGGAGAGAGGCTGCTCCTGCTTCAGCCCCGGCCGCACGCTGTGGGAGCAATGGGCCCCCAGGTAGGCAGGGTGGAGGCCCTGGAGGGGGCCGGGGGTGGGGGGAGCAAACAGCTTCTTCAAAGACCAGAATGAGGGCAACAGGCCTGCTTTTCAGGAAGGAGGACAGGACAGGACAGAGAAAGGAGGCCCAGGCTCAGGCTCCCGGGGCCGGGAGATCTGGGTCTGGCTTTGGTGCCTCAGAATGCTGAGTCGGAGTGGGTGCCCAGGGCGCCCAGATCTACCCGGAGGGCTCACAAGTGGGGCAAACATTTGCATGGGGTTTGATATGGGACGGAAGGGACCAGTCGGGTCTGACCTCCTAGCCGGTTCCCCCGGGGATGAACAGAGGGATCTTGGGCACATTCCTTCAGCTCCCTGAGCATCAGCACCCTCTGTATGCAGGTGGATAGTCTCCATCCTGGGCTCTAGAGTGGGGCGTCCCAGGGGGGCGCTGGTCTAAGAGCCTAGCACTGAGCCTGGCCTCTGGCTAGCACCCCGTACACTCCATACACCTGTCCTTCTGCTGTCCTCATGTTCACCAACCCAGACTTTGTGACCCCTTCCCCACCCCGAAGCCCTCAAGGTCACAAGGAACATCTTCAGGGTCAACCTCCTCCCTCCTTACCTTGTGCCTGCAGCTCCTCTCCGTCCTCAGCCCCCCCCCCCCCCCCGGGTTTGGCCTGACCACTCCTCCTGTGCACATCTCTTCGGACACTAGATATTCAGCAGAAGACACAACCGTGCATTTGCAGCCATGTCCTCTTTGGAACGAGAAAAATAAGTTCACACTGGTGCCCAGCTTGAGATGTGTGGGAGAGTGGCACTTGGCTGCCTGCCCTGACCCTCGCCTTCCTCCGTGGGGTCCTGATGGTTGACGACATGCGGGAAGCGCGCATTGGGGGTCCAATAAGCCATTGTTCTATTAGTGGCTTTCCTGATGCAGAGTGGCCGTCTGGAACGATCGTGCTCACGGTCATAAGTGCCGCACGTGACACGCGTGGGGGTTGCTGAGTGAGTCCTCAGCGAGGGTGGCTTGGAACGTCCAGGAGGATTGTGTTGGTCAACCGCGGAGGGCCGGGGCACAGGGGCAGGGGAAGGGGAAGCTGCCGTCCTCCCCACCGTTGGTGCTCCCTCTGCTCCGGCTCCTCCTCCTCCAGCGTCGCCGGCGACCTCCCTGGGCTGCTCCCCCCACCCCAGGGCCAGCCTCAGGCAGACTGGGCTCTTGCATCATCTGGCTTGGAGCTGGGTCTGATGGCCAGGCTGTGTTCCTATCCTGAGCGCCCTCCGTGCCCCCCGGGCCCTGACTCTGCTCCCAGAATCGAGGGAGGGCCCCTCTGGCCTCTGAACCCTCCTCCACCCCCTGGCTCGGTGCAAATTGTCCGCCCCCTAGGCAGCTCCCAAGAGTCAGGACGATGCCTGGTTGGACTAGGAAGACCAGGGGGCTGTGCCCAAGGCCCCCACCCATCCTCCAGGAGCTTGGGAGAGCCGGTGCCACCCCTAAACCCCACTCTGAGCCGCCTCAGGTACACACATGAATGCTCACACGTATGTGCCACACGCACAGACACTCTCCACCGCGTGCACACGAGGTCAAGGCAGCACACACAGCGGTCTTCACCCACACGCGCCCATGCATGCCCAGGCCCTTGTGCGGCTGTTCATGCAGGCGCTCAGGCAGGGGCTTCACGCAGGCTTACGCAGCCGGCCTCCACACCCAGGCCTACCCCTCAGCGCTCACGCTCCAGGTCCCGCACACCCATCCGTGGAGCTGCTGTTGCACACTGCGGCACACTCGCGCAGGCTCCCGGCGTCCCGACATGCACCTCTGAACACACGCCTCCAGACATGCACGGATCCTCGCACACCGGAAATATCACACCAGCTCCCGCGCTTGCTCGTGCGCTCGCCTTTCACCCCTGCGCACACACACCCAGGATGCCGGTGCTCCCAGGGGCACCCCTGCGCCCTTCCCAAGCACAGACATGCCAAGACACGTCCCCAGATGCCTGCGGAACCCCCCGACTCACCCCAGCCCCACATGCCGTGGCACAGCCCCTCCTCCTGCCCTCACTCCGGGCCCACGCGCGGCTCCCCGCGTTCGGGGACCCTCAGAGAGCACGCTTATAAAAACATCCTTCCCGGTGATGGAGTGCTTCCTCTGGGCCTCTTCAGCTTGTAACAGATTAAAGGCGAACAGGCATTTGTCATGGGGAAGTGTACCCAGTTGTGCCGGCAAATGGACTTTGCGACGCGCGCGAGAGCTCGAAGCTGTCACAGAGGGGACAGCCCGTGTTATTGCAGGCGGCCGGCCGCGGCGGCCACGCAGGCGTTATCGGCTGTGGCAGGCATCACCTCCAACAGGAAGGATCCCATTACGGTAAGTAATGGCTTCATCATAGCCAGTTTGTAATGGGGATGACCTCTCCCATGTCCCTGGTCTCCCGGATGGATCGTCCCTCCGCCCCGTGACTAACAGCGCCCGGGCCTGCTCCCCCGTGGAAGGGCCCCTGGGCCCCGCTGGGACACGGAGTCGGGTGGCCGCGGGAAGAGGCAGCGGGCCGAGGAGGAAGGGCGCCAGCAACCACTGGCCCCACTCTGGGTCCCTGCTGGGGAAACTGAGGCCCCCCCACGGACCGTGTCTTGACTTCATTTGCCTTGTCGCAGGGCCCCACGTTTCCAGCACGAGGCGAGTGACAGCGAGAGTGTCCATTGGGCGCTGTCTATGCTTTCTGTCACTCCAGCCCTGGGAGGGAGGGTGTGACCGTGGTCTCCATGCAAGACAGGAGGAAATTGGGGTTCAGACGAGAAGATGTGACTTGCCCAGGGTCCGGGGGCCAGGAAATGGCAGGGCTGGCCCTTGAGCTGGGGCCGTGTGCCTCTGAGGCCGGCGTCCTCGGCTGTGACATCCCAGAGGCTCCCACTGGCCTGCGGGGCCCCAGGGCTCTTCTACCCGGCAGCCGTGGGTGCCAGAGCTTCGACCCGCAGCCCACGGCCCCCAGGTCACGCCAGCAGCAGCTCCAGGCCCGGAGTCTCCTGCAAGCCCAGACTGTGTATCCGGGGTCGGGGGACGGGGGGCTGATTCAGGAAAACCCTGGGGCTCAAAATCCTGGGACCCCATCCCCTTCGCTGCATGCAAGTCTCGCTCTAGCCACTGGGGCAGCTTCCCAGCCGGGTCCATGCCTGGAGACGCCAGTGGGACGACAAAAGGACTCCTCTCCTTGCCTTTGCTCATTTCTTTGGGATCCCATTTAGTCCCCGTGGTGGGGGGAAGGGGGTGGAGCTAAGGAGGATTTGGGGTCAGGTCCTGGGTCTACCACCTGCCAGTGGTAGGACCCTGGGGCGGGATAAAGCATAGAACGTGCCACACGGATCCTGGCGCCCAATGAATGGGGACTCTCGCTGTCATTCACAGGCCGCTGTAAATGTGGGGCCCTGCGACCAGGCAGGGAGTAAAACAAGGCCAAGGCCCGGTCTGTGCGTGGTGACCTCTGCGAGCCTCAGTTTCCCCACCTGGGCGGTAGCTAAGCCTGCCTCACGGAGGGGCGAGGATTAGACAGCATCCTCTGTGTGGATCCCAAGGCCAGCCTGCTGCCTGGTTGGGGCTGCCTGAGACGCAAAACAGCCTCCGCAAAGCTTCCTGCGGAGAGGCCAGGTGGTGGCCGAGCGGGGTGCCAAGGATGCGGGCTGTGTGCAGTCAGGTTATCACCCGCCTAGGATGGTGATAAGGACGGGAGTTGACATCGAGACCTCACCATGCGACAGGCACTAGTGCCACCCACGGATTTCTCATGTAATTCTCTCCAAACTCAAGGCCATAAGTAATCCAGTTTTGTCCCCATTTCACAGAGGAGGCATGTTACCAGGTGGGTCTCTCCCCATTGCCAGTGTGCTCGACATCGCTGTTCAGGGCAGGGGTGGGGGTCTGTGGGCAGTGGGAGGACCGGGGCTGAAGGTTTGGGGGTTATGGAGAGGAGGGGACCCGGGTGGGAGTAGCAAGCCAGGGAGACTGCAGAGAGAGCTGGGTGGGGAGATTCAAGGAATGGGGACAGCAGGGGATGCTCTTCTCTGCCACCAGGCTTCTTTGCAGGGCTGCCTGAGACAGGAAGGACCCTAGTCTCATCTGCTCAAGGAATGTCTGGCGAGTGCCTACTACGTACCCAGCACTGGTCCAAGCCACCACTGGGTTTCATTTGCTTTGTGATACTTATTCAACGAGTATTTTTTTTTTAAGATTTTATTTATTTATTCGTGAAAGACACAGAGAGAGGCTGAGACACAGGCAGAGGGAGAAGCCGGCTCCACGCAGGGAGTCCGATGTGGGACTCGATCCCGGGACCCCAGGGTCATGCCCTGGGCCAAAGGCAGATGCTCAACCGCTGAGCCACCCAGGCGTCCCTCAACGAGTATTTACTAAGTGCCCACTGTGTGCTGGCCGGGGGCTGGGATTCAGTGGTGAGCGACACAGACGTGACTCCTTCCTCCCTGGAGGTGAACCAAGGAGGCACCAACAAGTCCCCGCTCGGCACCCTCAAAGTGTTCACGGAGGATATACTCTGCCGGGGACAGGGCTGCCCCCTCCTGTTGTCCCTGGAACAGCTCCATCAAGAGGTAGCAGGGTGATGCTCATTCCCCCCCCCCCCCCCCCCAAGGAGGCAGATGAGGCTCAGAGAGCTTAGGTGACTTGCCCGAGGGTGCACACCTGATGAGTGGTGGAGCTGAGCCTTGAGCCCAGAACTTCGGAAAGTCTGTGCTTGGAACAACCACCGGCGTGGCTCTGCTCTCCCGTCTGCTGCCAATGTCTCCCAGGTGTCTGGGGCCACGGGGCCAGGTGGCCTGGGTGGTGGCCTGGCCCTTTCCCAGTGGAGGGTGCTTTCTTCTCCCCACCCCAGCCAGCTTCCCCCAGCCCCCAGAGTCTGGGCCTTGCCTTCTCTGCAGTTGGGGAGAGCTTATTCTCATGCTAATTGCAAAACTAATTGTTCTTATTGCAAAATCCATTATATAGTATATTTATATTGCAGATAATGAGCTGTTTGGATTAAATAGCTCACTAAAAGTCAATAAAAAGAAATTTGCTTTACTGTTCCTCCCCTCGTTTTTCACGGGCACCGTTAACACAGCCGTCCTCCCTGAAGGCTGGAATTCATTAAAAGGCCTGGAGCAGCAAGGGGGTGTCGCCACCGTGTGCTTTCTCCCCCTTCCTCTGAAAAAGGCTTTGGAAGGACGGGTTGGAAGGCAAGAAGCAGGTTCTTTCCTGGTCTAAGTGACGCGGGGGTGACGAGTGCATCTCGAGTGCATCTTAATTTCTAGCAGAATCCAAGAGTAAGGCTGCCCCAGAACAAAGCCCAGGACTCCGTGGGCTGGGGTGCAGAGGCGGGTGGGTAGGGAGAGAGGGATGAGCGGAGGCCACTGCCGCCCCTCAGGGAGCTGGGAGACAGCCCAAGGCCTGTTGCTGGGCTCCGCAGGAGGAAAGTCTCTGTCTGGGGCCGGGCCTGGGCACAGGAAGGAGAGGGCAAGAAGACAGCTCTGGGGTCACGCTCTGGGATGGTAACTACCAGGTTTGAAGTCCAGGGTCCGGATTTCCAGGTTCTGGCCTCTTCTAGCACCACAGCATCTCTGGTGCCTTCCAGAATGTTCCGGGTCTACCCATCCCTCCGGCCTGGGTTCCAAACCTGAAGGTGGCTCGTTTCAGCCGAGCACCACCAGGAGGAGTGCTGGCCTGTGAAGTTGAGGGGTTCTCAGCTCAGGCCCCTCTGCAATCACTGCAGAAAGTGCAGAGTTCCCGGGAAGGGGGGGTTTGCGACTGGCGCCCACGTGTGCCCTCCATAGTCAGTGGCCCTGACCCGAGCCAGAGCCAGAGCCATCGGGGTGGAGGGAGGGTGGCGGGGGTTGGGGGGTGCTGGGAGGCAGGGCCTAGTGCTGATTTCTTTCCCTGGGAGCCGACCCACCTCACGTGGGGTCTGCTAGGGTGGCAGGGAGTGAGCCTGCCTCGGCCTGGCTCCGTCAGCCGCGAGACCCTCCAGGCCTGCATTCGCTCAGTGAATATGGTCTCAGTGCCCACCATGGTCGAGACACTGTGTTAGGTCCTGGTGATGACCCTAAAAAACACCACCACCACCACCCGAAGTCTTTATCCTCCTATGGAACTTAGTAGGGGAGCAGATGGCAACCAGGAGCGGACGAGTGATGCATCCAAGGCAAGTGCAGGATGAAGGTGATCCCGGAGGACTGGGCCTGGATGGTGGGGCTGGAGGAGACTTTCAGGGGAGGTGGTCTGTGAGGGGAGCTCTGCAGGGTGAATGTGCTCACAGAGCGGGGTGGGGGACGGCGGGTGGGCTGGGGCCTGCCCCAGGGATGGCGCAAGGGGCAGCGCTGGGGCAGCAAACAGGCCGGTGGGATGGGGCTGGGTGGGTGGCTTGGGGCTGGTGACCGCTGCACCTTGTTGTGCACCAAAGGGTTATGGGGCTTAATCTTCTGCGTGGGAGCAGTGGGAAGCCACTGAGGGGTTCACAGCCGTGGGGTGACATGACCTGTGCTCTGAAAAGCTCACTCCCCGCCTCCAGTGACAGAGGCCAGGCTGGGAGGTTTGAGGGGTGGTGGGGAGGGTGGTGGGGCAGGTGGAGAGGAGAGAGAACAGCAGGGTGGAAGATGGAACCAGGGAGGATGGGAGAGAGGGGAGGATGGGGAAGGGAGGAGGATGGGGGAGAAAGGAGAGTGGGGGAGGGGGAGACTGGGGGAGAGGTGGTGGGGGAGAAGGGAGACTGGGGAAGGGAGGAGGATGGAGAGGGGAGGAGAGGGGAGGATGGGGGAGAGGGGAGGATGGGAAGGGGAGACTGGGGGAGGGGTGGTGGGGGAGAAGGGAGACTGGGGGAGGGAGGAGGATGGAGAGGGGAGGAGAGGGGAGGATGGGGGAGAGGGGAGGATGGGAAGGGGAGATTGGGGGAGGGGAGGATGGGGAGAAGGGAGGGTGGGGGAGAGGAGGAGGATGGGGAGAAGGGAGGGTGGGGGAGAGGAGGCAATTTTGGGAAGGAAATCAGGGTTGCATCAGCAGGGAGCAGGGAGGCGGGCTGCTGAGCCCACCCTCGTGGGGGTGTGTGTGCGGACTTCAAACTCTCAGAGGACGGGGCCTGGCTCGGACACCACAAACAGTTCACCAAGCCATTCCTCGGGGGCCTGGGTGGCATCCCCGGGATGCCTGGCCCCCAGCTCGCACATCAGTAACGTCACTGCAGGGCCATCACTGCAGGGCCGTGTCCCAGGAGCACGGCAAACAGGGGTGCTGGGTGGGTCAGTCCTGCACGAAGGGCCAGGCCTGCGGTCGGGAGAAGCCCTGGCATTGGCAGGGTCTTCGGGGCCCCCAGGGCCCGCAGGCTAACAGCAGAGGGAAGGCAGCCTGAGGAGGTCCTGCCTGGGAGCTGGAACCCCTGGAACCACAGTCACCCTAACTTAGCAGCTTCAAAGGCAGATGGAGAGAGAGAGGCGACTGGGGTCCAGCAACCGGAGTGTGGCTGAGATGAAAGGGGATGAGATGGCCTCGGGGGCCTCAGCACCCACGCACGTTCCGGCTTGGAAGGGCTCTCCAGGGGGGAAACTGAGTCTAGCGGAAGGGGCACGAGAAGCCCCTTTGTAGCCCAGCCCCTCTGAGGAGGTCGGCGGAGCTCAGGGTTCCTGAGTTCTCATGCCCACCACCCCCCAAATCCCCCAGTAGATGATCAGAGACTCCCAGGAGGAAACAACCAGCTCCTTGAGCCTCTGCGGCACCCTCTGCGTGGGTCTGGGGGCGCCCTCAGTGCTCATCCAGTGCTCTGGGGAGTTGGCGTGGCGGGGAACCACGTAAGTGGGGAACCATGGACAGGTCGGAAAGGGCTGGTTCTTTCTGATGCATCTCTGGGGTTGCTTAAGCGCTGGAGATTGCCCTCCCCTTGCCCGGCCTTGAGATCTGCGGTGCCTGGGGGTTGGGGGGCACGGACAAGCTGGTCCTCTTGTTGCAAGCTCCTCTTAAGTCTTTTTTTTTTAAAGATTTTATTTATTTATTCATGATAGACATAGAAAGAGAGAGATGGGGGCAGAGACACAGGAGGAGGGAGAAGCAGGCTCCATGCCAGGAGCCTGACGTGGGACTCCATCCTGGGGCTCCAGGATCACGCCCTGGGCCAAAGGCAGGCACTAAACCGCTGAGCCACCCAGGGATCCCCTCTTCTTAAGTCTCGATGTGCGCCCTGGGTCTGGGCAGGGTTCCCGTTGACTTGTCACCGGCAGGTCCTGCTCCTGCTCTGAGGCTTGTCTCTGCCCTTGGGTTTGGTGCTTCTGTTGGTGCGTGGGTGTCCACGGATGGCAAGCTCCCTGCGGGCCGGCCTTTAGTACTGCCCTCCTTTGGAGGTCGCTGGGAGCAAGCATTTGCTCAGCAAACAGACAAGGGAATATGGGACTGAATGACGGCTGGCGTGCTTAGCGGGCTGTGACCGGAGCAATGAAGGCAAAGCCTTTGCTGGAAGTGGGCAAGGACCTGGGGGCCTAGGTCCCTAGGCTATGGGGTGGGTTTCAAGTCCAACAACCAGAAGTCAGGACGGGGGCTTGCAGGAAGGCCAAGAGCCACGCTCCTGGCGGTACAAGGTAAATGCTCAGCGCCTATGTAGATGACCGGGATGGGGAGTGGGGGGGTGGGGGACCAGTGGGGTAGGAGGGCCTTGGGGAGGGACCAGGGCACATTGGAAGTCTGGGAGGGCTGTAGGGGCAGAGGGAGCCCCGGGGTGGGCCCAGGGGTTTCAGGGGGACACAGAGCACTCACATGGCTGGGGATCCTGGAGACTGGAGGAGTGTGTGTGCGCGTGTGCATGCGCGTGGGAGTCCTGTGGCTCTACAGTTTGGAGAGATGCAAGAAGACTCCAGGTCTGGGACCACAGGAGGTGTTTGGGGGTGTCTCTGTGAGATGCTGGAGTAAAAGGTGCAGCCCTGAGAGGTGAGGGGGGCCTTGGGGCTCGCAGGAGGCAGACAGGGCCTCTGGGACGTTGAGGGGGGAGGTGTTCCTTTGAGGCACGCTGCCCGGCACTCAGCGGAGCGCTGGCCAGGGCGCGGCTGGGGTAGGGGGCTCTTTCCCCTTCAGCTGGGACGAGGGGGTTTTGTTCCGTTTCAGTTCCCTCCTCAGAGGCAGGAAGTGACTTGGGGGCACACGTGAGACCATCTGCATCCAGTCGGCACCGCAAGTGGCCCCAAGCCCACTCGGCCTTCCCCTCTGCCCTTTACCATGATGCGGGGGATCTCATGGCAAATACGGCTCCTCTCTGCGTGGGTCCGACTACGTGTGCACGCACGTGTGTGGGGCACAGAGTGTGGGTCCGAAGCGGTGTGTTTGAGGGCTTTTGTGGTGGGTCCACTTGCACGAGACGTCTCCGTGGTTTGTGTGGCTCCGTGTGCATGCACCCCCGCCCCCCCCATTCCCCGGTCCAAGGGCAGTATGAGTTGTACGTCCTCGGGGGAGGAGGGAGGCCCGGGGGGAAGGAGTGTGTGTGCGTGAGCGTGCCGAGCGGCAGGAATGACAAATGATTAATCTATAGAAATCTATATTCTATTCTTCCGTGCGTCCACTCCGCCCTCCTCACGCTCCCATGCATCACCCCCCGAAATCCATCACCCGACTCCCAGCCAAGGACAGGCTGCGGGGAGCGGGTGCTTTGCCTTATTGATGGACTTGCCTGTGCGTTTTACACATTTGGATATTGGGAGGAGGAGAGCCTACTCCGGCCCCATCGTTCATTCTCTCGCTCACTTGTTCGTTTGCTGGATCACCGGCCCTGTGAACCGTTCTTGGGCGCCTACTGTATGCGATGCAATGGTCCCGGGTGCTCGGGGCGCGATGCTGAAGAAGGAAGACCAAGTCCTTGCCTTATGGCCCCGTGGGCCTTCTGTAGAATGTGATGCAGGCGGCATAGGGGTTCTGGAAGAATGAGGGGGGCGGGGAATTAACTTGGACCAGGGGTCACAGAGGCTCCTGAAGGAGGTGACACCTCAGGGAAGCCCCAGAGGGACAAACGAGAGGGAGAGAAGAGAGTGCACCAGCCTGAGGGAACAGCACATGCAAAAGCACAGAGAACATGCCCCCTGGGGGCGGGGGGACTAGGGGTGGTTCCATGGGCCCGGTCTGGAGTGTGAAGGAGGAAGAGGCTAGGGACGGGGGTACAGAAGTTGGGGGGACCAGGGGAGCCTTGAGTGCTCCATTTGGGAGGCCGGATTCCACCTCGAGGGCAGTGGGGAGCCATGGAAAGTTCAGGTGGAAGCCATAGGTTGTTGCATTGTAGGAAGCATCTGTGGCTGATGGCGGGGCGACTGGAGGCGGGGAGGCCAGCCAGGAGGCTGCTGCAGCGGATCCAGGAAGGGATGGCAGTGGCTTGGACGGGGGTGATGGTGGCACGGAGAGGTGTGGGCCGAGTCCACAGGGATTTTGGAAGAGGGGTGGACCCTGAGAGCGTGGCGTGCATGACCCCACGTTTTTGGGCAAGTTTTTCTACCTCTCTGTGCCTCAGTTTCCCCATCTCCAAGGTGTGGCGGACAGCTCCTGCTTTGCAGAGTGGGTGCAAGGCCGTCTGACTCAGTTTCCCCTTCTGACCACTGTTGGAGTCCCCTCTGTCTATATGCTGTGTCTGTGCTTCCTCTCCCCCTGCTCTTTTCTACGAGGTTTTGGGACCATCCACACACCGCCCCCCACACCCCGGGTGGGTGTTCCTTAACCTACACCCCGAGGGAACCCCCTACCCTGCGTGTGGGTCCCAGAAGCCTGGGGGTTTAGCCCTGGGGTCATCCAGGCCGGCCTCCTGCCCACAGATGGGCAAACAGGCGCTCACGTGGGACCGGACCTGTCGTCCACCCTTGCTGGTGACACATCCCCAGGCAGGGCTGACTCTCTGGAGTCACCGGGTGCCTTCACCCCGAAGAATCTCCTCTTGGCAGGGGACTTCCTGGTCTTGGGGGTTATAGGGAGGCTGGGAGCTTCCAGGCCGTCCTGGGGGACAGGGCACAGGCGGGCAGGGCCCTAGAAGGCCCCGAGGGCTGCTGCTCTTTCCATAGGCCCTTGTGTGGTGCGATGAGCCCCCCAGAGCCCACTCCTTCCCTCTGATTCCCCCCTGGGGCGGCCCCACAACTCCTGATCTGAGAAATCTTGCTCCAGCAGATTGCTTCTGCATATTCGGATAATGTTCCATTTTGCAAAACAACAGGCCCTTTTCTACGCAGGCGGAGTTGACACTTCTCACAGCAAAAACATTTTTCCCCCTCCCCCCTCCCTCTCCCTCCCTCCCAAGCGGGCACCCTGGTAATAACAACCCTGCAGAGTCTGCCGTGCAAAGGCCTCTCCTCTGGTGCCCGGTGCCCGGTGGGGGCGGCCAGGGAGGCAGGACGGCGTCAGGGCTGGGGGGAGGATACGGCGCTGGCGCTGCGGGGGGACGACGGGACGGCTCTTGGGAGGAAGGGCTGAGCAGTGCCGGGGGAAGGCCCTGCACACTCAGAAGGGTTTCACCTTAAGTGACAGCAGACACAACACGACCAGAGACACGGCTTGTGTTTCTCTGGAGCGCTCCCTCCCAATTTATCACTCCTTAATTTTTTCCCCCTTGGGTTTTCTCTCTCACACATATTTTATCCCCGTCTGACAGCTAAATGAGGAATCGCATTGCCTACGTTATCTGTTTCGTTTGGGAATTAATCCCGTCGTCAAACACGGACAGCCCCTGAGCAGAGCCTGTCGGCCCGGGGCGGGGTGCGGGGTCCGCGGCCCGTCCCGCTGCCTCCCCCAACTCCTGCAGGGAGACCCGGGCCTTCTGAGATGCTCTGCATGTCGCCTCGGCCCTGGCCACCCTGGGGTTGCCTGGACCAAAGAACCCTGGGGGCTGGTTCTGCCCTGACCCTTGGTCACACTCACACTCACACTCCGTAGGCCTCTGGCTGCTGTGAGAGGAGAGGCAAGATCGCGGACCCCTGGGAAAGGGGTCATCCAGTGACACTTGTCCCTTTGGGAAGCCCTCGCCTACTTACATCTTTCCCACTTTGCTCGTGTTCTGGAGCCAGGTCGAGCTCCAGGCTCTAGACGAGAGCGGACGGCTGGCCTTTGGGGAGCATCTGGGCTTCATACCTGCCTGGGGTGTCTTGCCTTTCTCCCTCGTCCTCTCCTTACTCTTTTTTTGCTTCTTCCCTCCTTCCCTCCCTCCCTCCTCCATCCTCACGCCGCTTCTCCTCCTCCTCCTCCTCCTCCTCCTCCTCCTCCTCCTCCTCCCTGCCTCCCTTCTTTCCTCCTCCTGCAATTTTCATTCCAGTGATGAGGAAGATCCAATGGTGAATAGGACAGACCCGGGGCTGTGCAGTGGGGTGATCGCAAATGGGGGGGTGTTCTTGGATGGAGAGGCCCGGGGCAGGCTGCCCCTGCTGGAGGGCAAGCTGCAGGGGCAGGGGGCACAGGGTGGAAAGGGAGCACCAGGTGCGGGGCACACGGTCCCAAGATTTTGGCTCTGTCTGTGGGCGGGCACACCTCCACGGGTGTCACTGCTTCACTGGTGGCGGCCTCGCCCCGAAAACCACCAGCTGGCGTGAGCCTGGGGCCCTGCCTGACTTCGTGCATCCATGCCACCCTGCTGCGAGCACAGGGCAGGTGGAGGCGAGCATAGGGAGCATAGGGTCTGCGTCAGGAAGGAGGAGAGGTGAGGGGTGGTGGCGCAGACCCTGCCCGAAGTCCCTGGGTCCCTGCATAGCTGGCAATTTCCTGCCAATGACTGGTGCTGCTCAAATATTGTCGTCTCAGGATGTCCCCCCAAGTGGCCCCCAGCTTGTGCTGGGCAGGGGAGACCTCCACGCCGGGGGCAGGGAGGTAGCGGTGCGGCCCACCCACCAAGGGCGTGGACCCTGCAGCCACGCGTCGTGGCCCAAATGCAAGGTCGGCTCTTTCCTACTTGTGAGCCTGCCGAGGCTCAGTTTCTTCTCCTGTGAAAGGAGGATGAAATGTGGCTGATGGGAATAGGCTCTGTCTCCTGGAGATACTGAGGATGCGACCCACGGGGAGCCAGGGCCTGACACATCGCCCGCCCGCTGCCGCTGCGGCCCCATTTGAGCGAGCGGGGACCGAGGAGCGCGCCCGGCCCTTCCTTGTCCTGCTCCAACCCCCAGAGCGTTCTTGCCCTTGTCCTTCTCCGGCCAGCACGGTGACCTACAGATCCACGCGCCCTCGCCTTCCCTCCAGCTTGGCTAGGTGGGGATGCTGGCGAGGAAGCAGATGGCGGCTGGGGCTGCGTGTGACAGTGATTATGCTGCGGAAGGGTGATAATTTATTCTGCTCAGCCTTGACTCAGAGTTGGAAGGAGAAATCTATTACTTCTGGAAGGCAAGGCTGAGGGTGACCTCCACTCTCTGACCTCTAACAGGCGGCGGGGCCCTTGTTGTCCTGGCTTCTTAGCTGGTGGAAGGTGGGGAGCAGGTCTGGGGGGACCCCCGGGGAGGGAGCGTCCCCGGGGAAGGGACCTCCAGCAGGAGCTGGGGGTGCGGAGGCGGGCTGCAGGGTGGGCCCCAGGGACGGGAAGGTGGCAAGCGGCAGGACCCCGGCCCCGTGCAGGCCCGTGCAGGAGGGACGGCAGGCCCCCGGGGCGGTGCTCCCAGGCTCTCCGGCGGCGTGGCCTGGTACCAGGCCCGGCCCACACTGAGGCCTTTCCTTCATTAATCTGCTCATCTTCCTCGTGAGCGGCGGTGCCTTCTAAGCAGTGAGGAGAAAGATGTAAAACTAATCCCCACTCTAATAAAAACAGCCTCCCGATTAAATATGTATGAACACATATTGATTTGGGGATTACACAGAAAAGAATATTGAGCCTGTAATTGAGCTGGGGAACATGGACGGGGTGAGACTTGGGATGTACTTCTCCAAACACACCTGCTGGGGATGGGCCTGGGCCTGGGGCTGCCCCGGGGCGGGGGTGGAGGGCGCCCCAGGTGCCACTCACCGGCACCCTGGGTGCTCCTGGGTGAGAAAGAGCCCCTGAGAAGATCAAGAAGCTGAGCCAAGATCCAGCCTACCGCCTTCTGGTTCCAAGTCCCAGGTCGTGTTTACTGCAGGCCAGGCCTCGGCGCTGGCCCATCACACCGCAGCTCGCAGAGCTGTGCAGGCCTACGCTGGAAGGGCTTTTGGCCTTGAACCCAGCCCCCTGTCGGACATTTATCACCTTCCTCTATTGACACAAGGTCATTTGGCTTTTCCTGGGATGTCTCCAGGGATGGGGAGCTCACCATCTGTTGGGGTGGGGGGAGTGGAGAGCTCTTGGAAGGGACCAGAGCCTGTCTTGCTACCACATCCACCTGTGGGTTGCATACCTGGGTTGGACAAGGGAGACAGGACTGGTGATAGTTGAGCACCTACTGTGTGCCAGGTCTGGTGCTGGGTTGCTCACGTGGACTATGACTTTAGCTTCCCAAGACGCTGTGACATAAATCTGATCATTTCTGCTCCATAGACTAGAAAACAGACGTGGAGATTTTCAGCAACCTGGGACTACTCATCGTCATCATGGTCGTAAGGGGCTCCGTTTATTGAACACCTACTGTATGCCAGGCACATTCCATACATGCTCATCCTCACGGTAGCCCCACAAAGTAAGATCTAATTTCTTTTTCTTTTTCTTTTTTTAAGATTTATTTATTTATTTATTATTTATGATAGACACAGAGAAAGAGAGAGAGAGAGAGGCAGAGACACAGGCAGAGGGAGAAGCAGGCTCCATGCCAGGAGCCTGACGCGGGACTCGATCCCGGGACACCAGGATCGTGCCCTAGGCCAAAGGCAGGCGCCAAACTGCTGAGCCACCCAGGGATCCCCAAGATCTATTTTCTCGGCTGTACGGAGAGGAGCCCGAGGCTCAGAGGCCAGAGACAGCCCTGCCACGGCCGGCCCCACCCTGGCCGTTTCTGGCTCTGCCCTGGAGAAGTGTGGGCTCCCGGCTCCTTGCTGCGAAGTCCTCTGGACGCCCCAGCCCCAGCCCTGCGTGGCCCGAGAGGGACGTCCCCTCTCTCCCTGAGCCTGGCCCCAACCTCCTCTTCCGGCTCACGGGTCCCAGGGTGCACCTCTCTCCCCCAGAACCTGCTGGGGCTCCTTCATCCATTCTCCGCCCGTGTCCCCCACTCTGCCCTTCTCTGCCACCTCCCCAGCCCCTGCTCCAACCTCTGTCTGTCCCCCACAGCTCTCGGCCCCCACATCCTCGAGGGGTGCTCCACCCTACGGTGCACAAGCAATTCTACTTTGCTACCTCATCCAAGGTCTGCAGTGGCCTGACGTCCCCTAGGACAGATGAAGCACTGGAGGCATAGGCGGGGGGTGGGGGGGCGGGGGGGGCACTTTGCCCCGCATCCCAGAGCCGGAGAGTGACGTCGCCAGCTGTGTCTTCCCCAGGGCCTGGACGGCTGTACCTGTCCCAGGGCCCGCATGGGACCACCGAGGCTGCGTGATGGAGTGGAAAGGGTCCGTGGACTTGGGTTCGAGCCCTCGTGCTTCCTCTAGCTGGCTGAGCAACCCTGGACAATTGATGTAACCTCTGCAGGTTGTATCCTTTTTAGGCTTGGCTTGGAAGCTTTGGGGCTGGAGCTAGAACCCTTTGGGCCTCCCTTTCAGAAGTGCCCCCAGGACTCGGGGTTTGCCCACGTGGCTAAGTGTCAGAGAGGCACCTGCTGGGACAGCTACCCCTGTGCGAGAGGATGGAGAAAGGCCTCAGATGTGGGGTGGGGGGACAGGACCGCCCCAGGACCCTGCGGCGGTCAGTGCCTTGCACACCAGGTCCCCGGCGATGGCTGAGAGCCAAGGGGCCCCCCCGCCACAGCTGCCTCCGCCCTGTGGATATTAAAGCAATGGCTTAACAATACGCATGTGAGGAGTTCGCGAAGCTGCTGCCACCAGCCTGTCCCTGATTAAAGGAATGAATCAGGCAGGATCCAGCTCCTTCCTAGTGAGGCGGGGAGCGGGAGCCTCGGGCTGGGCTCTTTACAGAGGCTCCAGCATCTGTGGAGGGGACGCCGTCCTTCTCCCGGTGGACGGGGGCCCGGGCTCTTCCTTTAGAGGCTGGGGCTGCCTCCCAGCTCTGCTGTCCAGCTGCTGGGGTCGGGGGGTGGGGAGGGACCCAGTCCCTCTGAGCCTCAGTTGCTTCTTCTATGAAATAGCATGAGAATACCTGGCTCGGACTCCTGGTAAGATAACATGAAGGAGGACAGAAGGGACTCATGCAGAGCTGCTGTCTGACTGATGTGCGGGTGGCATGAGAGCCCAGGAAGCATTATCCCAAGTGTCAGACTCTCCCTCTCTCTCTTTTAAAGATTTTTTGTTTGAGACAGAGAGAGACAGAGAGAGAGACAGAGAGAGACAGAGAGAGACAGAGAGAGACAGAGAGAGAGAGAAGTAGAAGCAGGGGTGGGGGCAGAGGGAGAGGGAGAAGCAGGCTCCCCGTGGAGAAGGGACCCCGATGCTGGACTCGATCCCAGGACCTGAGCCGAAGGCAGATGCTTGATGGACTGAGCCCCTCAGGGCTCCCCTAGAGTCTTCTCTCTCTTGCAACGGGGTCTCTATGCACCCGTGACATGCAGGCTAGGATTCGAACCCTGGGCTTCCGAGTCCAAGCCTCAGCTATTTGCATCCCCGTCACTGTGGCAGAGAGGGTGCACAGCGCAGTCACTCCCTTCTCCTGCACCCCTGCTGCCCCAGCCTCCGGGATGGTTGGAGAGAGAAGCACGTGTGCAGGCTCCCAGGCGGGCAGAGGGTCAGGGAAGGGCTTCTGTCTCCCGGGCGGGCCCGGCCGCCCCTGGGGGAGAGCCTGGGGTGTTCCCTGATTTCCCAGGGAGACCAGATCCCATCCTGTTGGGGCGGGTCTTGCGTGCTGATGGCGTGGGTTTGCCGCCCGTGGGCTGCGGGCCCCTGGGCTCCTGGGCCGGTTTGTCCGGACGGGCCTGCGGGCAGCTTGGTTCCCAGCATGTGCACCTCCTCCCTCCTCCCTCCCAACCCCCATCCCAAGGTGCTTCTGGGAGGCGTTCGGTCTTGTCAAGAGCAGAGCCCGTTCCGTCCCCTCCCGGTGGATGGAGGCGAATGATCCAAGTGATATTTTATTGCTCGTATTCCTGGTATTTTTCCACTGTGCTTAGCCTGAAATCCAAACCTCTTCACTGTGATTTTCCAGATCTTCCATGATCAGAGGGCTGGATATTTTCCATTCGCCTCCTGAGATCCAGGCTGCCCTCTTCTCCAGGCCGCTCCAGGGCTTGGGGAGGATGACCCGTGGGGATATTGCGTGGCTCCCGGGCGGCGTCGGCCAACAGGTCTGAGCCGCAGGAGAGCGGGGACGGGGAGCAGGTTGGGTGCGGGTCTCACTGGAACCTTCCCCGGGCAGTCCCTGCAGCTGTGTCTAGCTCGCGGTTGCCTTCAAGGTGATCCTCGCCCTGCACGGCCCGCCTGCTTCTGGCAGCTGCTGCGCCCTCTCGCCCCCTGGCCCCGGGTTGTCGTGGTCCCGGCCATCTCCACCTGCCGGGACTTCCCTGCACACACATGCTGTGTCCCGCTGTCGCTCTGCTGGGCCCTGGCTGATGCACCCTGGCCCATGGGACTGGTCACCCAGTGCACTTGTTCAGGGGCAATGGTCCCTTCTAGCCGGGGGTCCCTTCTGAGCGGGTGGTGGCTGTGCTCAGCCCTTAACTACCCTGAATTCCATCTCCGACTTCATCTTCCCTCCTCCCCTTCCTCCCTCAGTGCGATCCAGCCCAACTGACTGTCTTTGTTTCTTGAACAACCCAGGCTTGACCATGCTTCCCGGGCTACCCTGTCTCCAGGGCTTGCTTAGCTGGGAGCGTGAAGGGAACACAGCGACCAGCAAACCTGGGAGGCTGCGGGCACCCATGGGCGGGGATGGGGTGGGGCTCGAGATCGCTGCAGCCGGCATCCTAGCAGGACTCAGGCAACAAGGCACGGGGAGCAGAGAAGAAATCCCTGGACCGGGGCAGCCCAGGTGGCTCAGTGGTTTAGCGCTGCAGCCTTCAGCCCAGGGCATGATCCTGGAGTCCCGGGATCAAGTCCCACGTCGGGCTCCCTGCACGGAGCCTGCTTCTCCCTCTGCCTGTGTCTCTGCCTCTCTCTCTCTCTGTTTCTCATGGATAAATAAATAAAATCTTAAAAAAAAAAGAAAAAAAGAAATTCCTGGACATCTCTTCCCCAGGGCTCTCGCTCCCACCGGGTTTCCTGTTGTCCGAGGCCTGTGAGAAGCGGGCTGCTGGGAGCCCAGGGCTGCGGTCACAGGGCCCGGCCCCTCAGAGCACAGAGAAGGCAGAGGGCAGACGGTAGGTAACGAGGTCGGGGAAGGAACAGAAAACCCAGCACCTTCTTGTTGCCTTCGTTGTGCTTCTCTCACCATCTGAAATAGTCTTATTTCTTTGGTCGGCTCATTGCTTGCCGGCTTTCTTTTCTACAATAATGTCAGCTTCACGAGGCCAGGGAGCTGTCAGCTTGGCCACCCCTGCACATTGGCGCTGAGCAAGGTGGCTGGCACGGGGCAGGTCGTCGATGACTCTAGTGAATCAAAGAATCGGGAGAGAGGGGGAGTCTGCGTTAGGCTTGAGGCTCAGCCTCAGCCGTGCTGTTGCTCAGGGCTCCCGTCTTGGTCCTCCTTGGGGTTAGGTTGGGGGTGAGCACCCAGGACAGAGAGGGAGGGGATGGTGTGCATCCTGCCAGTTGGAGCCTGCCATGGGCCTGCGGGCTCCAGGGCCATTGCAGTGATGCAGGGATTAGCCTGGTGGGGGCAGGGATGCAAGCCCAGAGCTGCACTCTCCACGTCCTAGGGGCTGAGCTGCTGGGCCAGCCGTGGAAGAAGAGTGGAGGGTAGACAGCTTCCACCCTGGGAAGGTCTGGCTTGGTGGGAGGGTCTGTGCAGGGATGAGGGGGACCCTTCTGTGTCTTCTTTTGAGCTGCAAAGCCAGAGACTGAAAAAGGGAGAGAGAGAGAGAGAGAGAGAGAGAGAGAGAGAGAGAGAGAAAGCAGGAGTGCAAGTTGGTTCCTCACATGACCTACTTCCGTTCTCCCTGTGGCCCCCGTGTCCTGGGCAGGCCCTGGGAGCAGTGCTGGGTGATGTCACTCAATGCTTCTGGGTGCCTGCTGTTCTCTGGGCTCCCCCATTTGTCTGCCTACCAACTATTCACTGAGCACCTACTATGTGCCGAGCCCTAGCGACAAGGATGAACAAGGTTCAGACCTGTTCCATGCGTCCACTGCCCACGTTTCCAGGGCCTCCTAACGATGGCACCACTCATACCCCCCACCCTTCGGACACAGCGATGTACTTGCTGAAACCCAGTCCAGCAGAACGGTGGGCCGGGCTGTGGGTATTTTTCCACCTGAGCAATCACGGCAGCTCCACGGGGAAGCCTGACTCTGGCAGTGTCTGCGTTACTCAGCAAGTCCCACCTCGGCCACGGCTTCCGTTCCTCCATGCACCCTCCCGTGGCCCTTAGGTTTGTCACTCAGGGTGCCCACCCGGGTGCATCCCTCGCGCGGCTGCCCGACCTTTGCCGGGCGCATCTCCCAGGCCCTGGATCACACGCGTCCTCTACACGATGGAGCCCATCAGGTGGAAATAACTTGCTTCCCTTCTACCTGAATTTCCCAAACTGTGCAGGAAAATAGGATCCCTAGTTGTTGGTGGCAGTGGAAGGAGGGGAGGGCAAAGGGCAGAGGCTGGATCACAAAAGGCAGAAGTAAGATGCTCTTGGAGCAGGAAGAGGCTTTGAAGAGGGTCATTTGTGGCTCCTTGCAAATGATGAATGAAATGCAGAGCATATGCTGTGAGCAGCCGTGGGCAGGAGCTTGGCTTGGCTTCCCAGCCTCTCCCGGCAGAACCATTTGCTGCGTCCCCACGTGCTCAGCCGCCACCACACTGGGGGGCCCTCTGAGGGTGGGCTCCTGGACCCTCAGCAGACCAGGGCAAGCCCACAGCCCTTCCTTCCTCTAGTCTTTCCCCAAGAGAAGGTGCTGCATACACTAGGTGCTCAACCCAGGTGACAGGCTTTCTGCCTACCCTGGTCCCCTGAAGCCCAAATAGGAGGAATGAGAGTCACAAGGAATCGACAAGGTCACCAAACCCAATTGGGACATTTTCCAGATGGAAAAGGTGAGCCCAGGGTGGGAGGGAACTCCCTCGAGGTCACATGGGGAGTGAGTGGCCCAGCCAGGGCTGGACCCTGTCTCTTCACCTCTCGGCCCGGGTTCCTAATGACACCGATGGGTGAAGGCCTTCGTTTCACCCAGTGGCTCCCGAATCTTTAATCGCATGGCCTTGGTCAAGCCCTAGGACTTCTTTGAGCCTCTGTTTGCTCATCTGTAAGATGGAGACAGGGGTACTAACCTGATAGAGTTCTGTACCCAATGAGCCGGGCTCGGGGCTTGGCCTGAGGAAAGCACACGGCAAATGGGAACTGACTTAGCTCCCGCCCCGAGCTCTCCGCAGAGCTCCAGCAGCTGGTGCCCAAACCTCAAGATATTATGGTGGAAAAGTCATACACTCGATTGAGCCCGTACATCCCATTAACGAGGCTGCCAAACTCCTAAGCACCTGGAGTGGAAACCCCAGAGTCCCCTTTGTTGTGTCTTGAGACCCCCGTGTCCTGCTGCAACCCCACAGGTATCTCCTTAGACTCTCCTATCTGTCCCCTCCTCTCCACGCCCTACCCAGCTACCTCTGGCCTGTTACTCTCTGTATTAGGAGGTTTTCTTTTTAATTTTAAGTGATAAAATTCCAGCTCAAATGGGCTTAAGCATAAAAAAACAATTTATTGGGGGGCATCTGGGCGGTTCAGGTGGTTAAACATTCGGCTCTTGATTTTGGTTCAGGTCGTGATCTCAGGGTGGTGAGATCGAGCCCCGCTGCAGGCCCCACGCACTGTGTGGAGCCTGCTTAAGGTTTTCTCTCCCTCTACCCCTCCCTGCACCATGCCCACTAGCCTCTGTTTCTCTTTCTCTCTCTCTCTCTCTCTCTCTCACCAATTTATTGGTTCATGGCAACTGCGTCCTTCCAGTTGTTCAGGCTAAAGCCACTGGCGCCATCCTTGACTCCTCTCTTTCTCTCCTACTCCACATGGGATCCATTAGCAAACCCCCTTGGCACCATCTTCATGGTCCATACCCTTCATCCCACCTCCACTGCGGCCCCTCTGGTCCCAGACACCCCCATCTCTCACCCAAACTGTTGCAGTAGCCTGTGGACCGCCCTCCCTGCTCCTGCCCTCGCCCCCTGCCCTTAATCCTTGCACAACCCGGAGCTGGCCTTCTAGGACCAAAATCAGATCACGTCCCTCCTCTGCCCATGACCCTCCAAGAACTCTCCATTTCCCTCACCTCCTTCATTGACTGACCCCTCACGCCCGTGTCCAGAAACATGCCAAGGACATACCAGCCTCAGGGTGTCTGCAGTTACTGCTCCTACAGCATAGAATGCTGGTTATTTTTGTTTTGTTTCGTTTTTTTTTTTTTTTTTTAGTGTTGGTGTGGCTCATCCAGGCCCTGCTCAAACATCACCTTCAGAGAGAGGATCCCTGAAAAAAAGAAAGAAAGAAAGAAAGAAAGAAAGAAAGAAAGAAAGAAAGAAACAAAGAAAGAAAGAGGATCCCTGAAGATCAGATGTAAACCCTGCTCTGGTTTTCTTTTCTCTCTCATCACCACCTGATACGTGTTCATTTATTTTACGTGTTCCTCCACCAGCGTGAAGCCTCCCTGAAAGCCTGGCCTGCTGTCAGCCCCTGGCATGTAGTAGGTGCTCAATAAAAATGTTTGAACGAATGGATGATTAGATGCCGAGTAATCGCTAGGTCCTGGGGGATATCACCGTAAACAAGGTAGGGGGTCTCGGACCTTCAGAGCTGGCCGTCGTGTGAAGGTATATTACATATTACATCATAAGAGCAAAGACGTCATCATCCTTGAGAGATGCATCGGCTGGTACGACAGGGAACTCACCGAGGGCCCCGAAGCTGAGAGGATGTAGGTGGAAGGTCTACCCGGGAGGGCTTCCTCGAGGAGGGGATGTCTTGGAGAAGGCCTGAAGGAGGGGGTGTTGTCTCAGTGAGCAGGGATGGGAAAAGCATTCCGGTGTGAAAGAAGAGAATGTTCAACGTGTCTAAGTGGGGGAAAAAAAAATCCAGTGCTTTTACGGAGTAACAGGAAGCCAGGGTGGCCAGGGGAGCGCGGAGTGGGAGGCAGCTCGGGGTGGGAACAAGGCCGTGAGCTCCTGCTTCGCAAACCTCCCACACGAGCTCGGGCCTGACACGTTGCTGGCGATGAAAAAGGCATTGGACTAAGAGCGCAGCAGACCTGGAGTCTACTCCTCCCTTGCTGGGTGTCCCTGAGCAAGTCCCCTGGCCTCTCTGGGCCTGTCTGCCCCTCATCTGCTGCTACAGGGCCCACTGTGCCCCCTGAACCTGCTCCGCATCCCTCGGCGCCCGCGCAGCTCGGCAGGCTGTCAGCAGGGAGGGGACGCGCCCCGGCTTGAGGCCGCCCTTGCTGTCCCAACTTAGGAAATGTCCTTTCCTGGACACCCTCTAGGATAGGAGCTCTAATGCTGGCAGAGGGCTGGGGGCTCCCCACCCAGGGGCAGCGTCAGGAGCAAAACAGAGCGCCCCTCGTCTCTGGCCCACCTTGATTCATTCTCCTGCTCCGTGACTCGGGGGGCCAGGGAACCGCGTCACACTCGGTCCCCTCCTGTCCCCCCGAGACTCGGTCCAAGCATGCAGCCTGCTTTGGACACGGTGTGCGTCCCCTGCCAACGGCGTGATGCTCACAAGCGAGATGAGATGCTCGCGTCTTGCAAGGCTCGATCATAAAGGATGGTGATGACAGGCTGGAAGCAATAGGTCATGTTGATATTTTCACATTAGTTTTCTATTCTTATTACATTTTGATGGATGGGGAGAGTGGGGATTTTATCGTAATCTCATTCCTGTCTTAAACTGCTAATTCATGCCTGAGTTCCCTCTTCCATTTTGTTTCTACAAATTCAGTCAAGTGCTGATGGGATGAAGATTTAATATGCAGCCGCAAGCCGAGGCGCGGCCCGCCGACGGGGACGCGATCGCTGGGGAGCCGTGTTTTCGAGAGAGAACAGTCTAGTCTCATCAAGTCATTCTGTGGCGGAAGGGCCTCGTCACCCTGGGAGGCTGGGCTTCCCGGGCACCTAAGGTGGCCCTGCAGCAGGGCCTCTGTCCCAGGGGGCTTTCCTCTGTGTTGTTTCGGATCCTCCCCACAGCCTGTGTGTGTGCGGGAGGGGGTCCTCAGCCCCATTTCATAGACGAAGAAACTGAGACTCAGGGAAGGGAAGTGATATAGACGCGGCACCTCTCTGGAATCTGGGGATGGAGCGCCAGGAGGCCCAGGGGCAGAGTCTGCATTTCCAGCAAGTTCGTGGGGGGGGGGGGCAGAGGGGTGGACGCTTCATCGTGGGACATTTGTGCCGTGATGGGCCTGTTTTTTTTTTAAAGATTGTATTTATCTATTCATGAGAGACACAGGCAGAGAAGCAGGCTCCATTCGGGGGGGCCCAATGCGGGACTTGATCCCGGGACCCTGGGGTCACGCCCTGAGCTGGAGGCAGATGCTCACCCCTGAGCCCCCCGGGTGCTCCTGTGATGGGCCTGTTAACTGCCCTCCCTGGCTATATGCTTCTCACTCCCCCCCCAGGACTCCAGGGTATTCACAGGCTCTCCATCCCCCAGGGTCTCCTGCCAGACCCCGTTTTGACTCCATCACCAAGTCCCCCTCCGCCTTTGGTTCCCTCTCCCCTGGACCGAGCCAGCGGATGCCTCGATGGCGCATCTCCCCCTGCCGAGAGGCCCTCTCTGCCCACCCCCCACCCCCCGCTCAGCACCCCCAGAGCTCTCAGCAGGACCTCCTCGCCTGAACCCGCGGCATCTGCGGCTATGCGGGCTGGATCCCCCCGCTGCAGCCGGCCAGGGAGCTGGGTGATGGGGAGGAAGCAGCCCTAAAAATCAGGGAACAAAAAAACAGATGTGGATGCGGGAATCCGGGGGCCTTGCAGGGCCTTCTGTGCTCAGGGCCATCTACGGTCACCGGGTGCCTTAGCAGTCACGCACACCAGACCCTCCAAACTATCCCAGGAGCCCCCTCTTGGGGACACTGGCAGAGGCGGAGGCTCTGAGAACCTCCACGACCTTGCCCAAGGTTGAGGCAGAGCCTCAACTCCAAGCCCAGTGTTCGGACCCCCGGTCCAGTGCTATCAGCAGAGGCCGCCAGGGTCAGGGTGGCCTTGAGATGACATCAGGGGCAGCTCTTTCTGGTGGCATTTGTGCCTTTCCCCTCGTTTTGGATCGGCAGGAGAAGTCACACTGCCCAAGCCTTGCTGGCTGCCCCCTGCCAGCCCGCGGCACGCGGCGTGTGCTCCATAAACCTTAGCTGGCGACAGGGACGGGGACGGGGACGGGGACCGCTGCTCGAGGCTCGAGTGGCCTGATCCCCTTGCCAGATGCCCCAGCTCTCCCCACTCCCCGCAGGCTGCTCTGCTTCTCCCTCCTCGCAGTCCCTTTCTCTCTCCTGTTGCTTTCCCCCTCTTCCTCTTTTCCTCTCTCCTAGTCTCTCTTTTCGGGAGAATAAAAATGACTGGACTTGGCATTATCTGCTGGTTTCCATGGTAATAAAATCTGTTTCCGATAATGGCCCTTCCCTGGCTGTGGTTAGTTTTGGTAATTTTAGCAACACTGTTGCACAGAGGCCACCTGCATTTCAATACCACGCGAGCTGCATACGACTGCCGCTTTCAGGTTGAATAGAACGAAGGGAAAATGCTTGCTCTAAAATTTCCAGGCTGCATAAATGCTCGAGAAGAAAAAGAAAAGTTATGTAAACCCTGCAGGCTTGTACGTGCGCGTAGCTGGAGTCTTGAGCGCGATCGCGTTACTCTCCGGCTTAAGACCCTCCGGGGGCGGTGGCCCCGGTGGCCGCAGAGGGAGGCCAGGTGGGCCCGTGGTGCCGGGACCTTCCCCAACTGGCCTCCGGTGGCTCCCTCTGGCACGTTCTCCGAGGCCCTGCTTCCTACCCTTGAGTCTCTGCATCTCTTGTCCCATCTGCCCTGCGTGTCCCGTGGGCTCCTGCCCGGACTTCGAGAGCACATCCACGCAGGCCCACTTCCCTCTCTCGCGTCTCCCGGCAACAGGTACGTTCTGTGCCGCAGACATCTCCCACCGTAGGGCAGTTTCGTTTACGTGTCTTTCTCTTCCAGGTCCCAGGGAGCTCTTCGAGAAGAGGGATGCTGGTAGGCCTCACCTGTGTGGCTCCGGGGCCTGGTGCATAGCACGGACCCAGCGAGTCAGAAACGTGTAGAGTCGCGGCTGGGGCGCCAATGATTCACTTCCTCTGTGGGCCAGGCGCTCGGCTAAGCACTCTGGGTGCAACTGCTTGTTGCTCCCCACTCACCTTAGGAGGCAGGGACCCTTATTTCCCTCGCTCTACGGATGAGGAGACTGAGGCCCAGGTCCAGATGCTGCTCCCCACCCCCCACCAATGACAAAGTTGGTCAATGGCACGGACGTTGGCTCAGTGAGTGTGCGCACGGACGGATTCAGGTGGGAAATGTGGCTGACTAGTGCTGAGCTCCTTTTGAATCTGCAGGAAGATTTTCCTGGAAATCTTTAGGGGGAACTGTGAGGGCTTTGGCTGCAGGCCGAAGTCTGGCAGGGTGGGGACAAGGGGGGGTGGAGGGAGGACAGGAGGGAGGGAGGGAGCTACACGCCTACTTCACTGATCCTGCAAGCCTGGGGGGGAGGTGGGGGGTGCCAGGGGTACCCGAGGCAGGAGGCCGGGGCCTTGAGCTGCCCAGCCAAAAAATGGGCTTGCGTCTCAGCCCTCGAGCTGGTCCATGACTGCTTTGGAGGTGCTGGCGAAGGTCTGATGCATGTGTGGGGCCTCTTGAAAGATTTAAGGCTGGGGAGCCTCTGGAGCCTCTCTGAAGGCGAGAAGGGAAAGGGCAGGCAAGGGCGGAAGACACTCAGCTCCCTTCTGCTGGCAACCCACGGTGTCTGGGCTGTGGCTCTGATTCGGGCTGCAAGCCCGGCCCCGGCTCCCTGAGGACCCGCTCGGCTGCAGCTGTCTTTGGAGCTGAAAGGGTTCTCTGGAAGCACCTTAGTTGGGCCTGAGCCTGTGGGGTGCAGTGGGGACTCTCAAAGGTTGGGTGTTTTTTTTTTTTTTTAAGCAGGTCATTGTCTCCCCCTGACCCTCCAAGTCCTATGGGATTGGGACTTTCACGAGGCCATGGGGCCGGGAGCTTTCATTCCCTGGTACAGGGTCACCCAGGAGGGGTCCACAGACCGGGGCCTGGAAGGCTGAGGGCAGGGGAGGCAGCTTTGCTGCCTCTGGCTTCACCAGGGCCAGGGTTGAGCCGGACCCCCTCCCCAACCTCCTTATCCACAGTGACGGAGGGCCTGTAGCACCATCCCAGGAGCGGCCTGGTGGTCCCTCCTCATCTGCCTTCATGTGACATTTGGTGAGGTGTCTTCAGGGGCTCTCGAGTGAGGACTGCCAGGAGGCAGTTACTGAGAATAATAGCCAACACCGATGCAACACTTATCCTAGGAAAGTGAAGTCCTTCCTTTTTTTTTTTTTTTAAGTGAAGTCCTTCCTAATGTTATTCCCATCTTACAGCTTAGAAAAGTGAGGCCCAGAGAGGCTACTTTGCTCAAGATCTCTCACACACATGTTGGAGCCAAGATTTGAATTCTTTAAACTCTCACGCAGGGAGTAACTGGTGGAAGCACAGCCAAACCTTGAAGAACATTCCCTCCTTCCGTTTGGTCGGTAAACATTTGTGAGGACCTTCCATGGGCCGGCCTGGGCCCTGCCGCAGTGATGGGAGGGTAGGGTCTCAGGGACGGGAGGCCCCCTGGGCTCCTCTGCCGTTGGGAGATGTTGCAGGCAGGGGGTGCTGGGAGCCCAGTGAGGACCTGGGATCAGAGCTGAGTTTTGGGATCAGGGACCAGGATTTGACTCCCAGCTTGGTCACCTTCTTCCTGCATGGTTTTGGGCAAGACATCAGGTTGCCTCCTGGCTTGGATTCTGCTTCTGCCAAATGGGGACCATGTCCACCGCCGTGGCTCTCCTGCGGACTGACCCGTGTTCTCAAGAGATGATGGTGTCGTGCACTACAAGTGTAAAGATCTCCCCAGGGGAGAAGGGCTTTTAGGAAATACATATTCTAGAAGGAGTAGGCCACTTTGCCTCACCGTGGGGACCTTCAGCAGGGACCTCTGAGAGGCACACTCCATGTCCCAGATGCTTCCTCCACCAAGCTGTCTTCCTGGCTGGGTGTTGGGCATCGCTTCTCTGCTTGGCACATGATGTCAGTAACTATTGAATTGAGACATGAGCTTGGAGAGAGGGCAATTGTTGAAGTGGCCTCTGGCAGACAAGGCCCGCCTGGGACTTCTCAGATTCAATTTAGATCGACTTTTAGCTCCAGGATCAAGGAGAGCGGCGTACGTTGACACCTCATCACCCCCTTTTTGCAGAGAGTAAAACTGAGGTGCCTGGAAGGCCTGCCCAGCCGGTGGTAGATCTGGAAAGTCTGGTTTGCAACATGGGACACTCTTCAGTTCCTGCTCAAGATTTTGCCTCAAGCTCTTCCAGGGCTGGGGGAGTGGGGAGCTGATGCACACCAGGACAGACTTGTGAGTCGCCCCAAGGATCCAGATACTGCCCCACGTGCCTCCTCTCTCCGCCGAGCTGGAGCCTTCCCTCTGTCGGTGCCCCCATCCCTGTTTGGCACACGCTCTGGAATGGCCTGCGTGACCCTCCGACACGGTGGCACCTCCATATCATAGGGCAGAGTGAGAAGGGCATCCACGTGGGAGAGGGAAACTGAGGCCCAGGAAGGGGAGGGGGTTGGCCCAAGGTCACTCTCCGGGCGTCCTTAGCGAGTGCACATCCCTTGCCGTTTGGCCAAGCCGGTCCTTGTGAAAGGACACCGCGCTCGCTCCTCATTCCTCTTCCCGTCAGGTAATAACTGTCTTGTTTAAACTGTCTCTAGGATTAGTCAAACAATCAGAGATCACAGCCAACAGCCACCCTCTTCTCTCATTACCGGGTGCTGATAATTAATATTTATAAACCGAGAGGGTGCTTGTCTTTCTTTGCTGAAAAGGAATTCGGGATTTCCAGTCAGTGCAAACATATGGCCTCTTGTTGCCCATCACGGGACAAGAGTGGGGCTGCTTCAGCAGAAGTGCCAGCAATTGTAGCTGAGGGGAAACGGAGGCCCTGGGTGGGGGGTGCCGGGGTGCCAGGGGGGTTGGGGATGGGAGACCAGCCGGCGGAGAGGGACAGCGACCCAGAGAGTGCTCAGGGCACAGAGACGGAGCAAATGGAAAACCTGAGCAAGAGAGGGGAGGGTTGACCAAGAGGTTGGAGGGGAGAAAAGAGACTGAGCCGGAGACTGGGGTGGGGGGGTGGCGGCAGAGAGGGACAGGGACCCCTGCAGGAGGCAGGGAGGGGGGCACAGAGACACGGTGGCAGAGAAGAGAAGGGGGGAAGGAGAGCAAGTCGGCGGGAGCCCATTGAGGCACCTGGAGGAAGACACAGTATCCAGAGAGAGAGACAGGGGACAGCAGAGCCCTCGGGCGTCTGCCATCAATAGGCGGCACCTGGCATAGAACCTGCATACAGTAGGCGCTCATCCAGCTCATGGCCTGGCCCCCAGTTGCTCACCCAGCATAAGACCTGCTGTCCGATGGATGCCCCACCTCCCAGCACCGATCGGGGTGGGGGGGTCCCCTGCCTGGGGGTGGCCCAGGCTCCCTGTGAATGAGTCAACAGAGGAGGAAAGAAATCCCAGCCTCCAAATCTCTGCCTGTGCTCTGTCCGGCCTGGGACCAACTCGGGGGTGGGTAGTGGCCGGAGCCCCCGCTTGCGAGTCTGGGAATCTGGTTTCTGCCTCTGCCTGTGAATCCTTGACTTGGGCCAGTCTATTACTTTCTGGTACCTCAGTGTCCCCAGATGTAAGATGAAGCATGCCTCAGTTTCCCCATGTGCTAAGTGAAGGTTGGTTCCAGGCAGTCCTAAGGCGCCATGACTTCCGTCCCTCCTGTCTCACAGCCGGCTCAGGTGGGCCCCTGGGATGCGCAGCCTGGCCCAGCCACCCTCCCCGGGCTCACAGGGGACAGGGCCATCCTGACAGGGACAGGGCCCCACCAGGGGCGGCCTGCGGTGCTCAGTTGCAAACATCAGATCCTGGGGCCTTGGTGTAGCAGCTGGAGAAGAGGCAGCAGCAGCAAAGGGGTGGCAGTGGGGGCGGGGGAGGGAGTCTCCGGAGCCGTGAACTTGGCCCTGGGAGAGTAGATGCCGCGTGGTCATTCATGAGGGCTGACACGAGGTGGGGGGGGGTGCGTGTGCAAGGGGGCTGCCGCGGTGAAGGGAGAGCCAGAGACTGGAGGGAGATGTATAAACCAGCCCCAGGAAGGCCCTTTATTTTACAGGCAGAGAAAATCGCTGCACAACAAGCCATCCCCGGATCTCGGGGGCTTACAACCCCAGCGGTTGCTGTTCCTAGATCTGTGGGTCAGCGGCCCTGGGCCGAGCTTGGCTGGGGTGGCTGTCCTCCCCCTCCGGCTCTCCCCCCCGTGGGCCAGCCTGGCGCATCCTCGCCAGGGTGGCGGCAGACATACACAAAGCCTCTGGAGGCCTAAGCCCGGAGCTTAGCAGGTGGCCCCCTGCACCCTTAGTCTCCTGACCGAAGCACGTCCCGGCTGCCAGACTCAGGAAGAGGCGGGGGGCGCACACCCTGCCCACAGTGAGAGAGCACCGCAAAGTTCATGGCAAAGAGCACGACAGCAGGAGGAGCCAGGAGGCCTGGGCAGCGTGCCGAGCGCCTGACGTGCCAGGCCCTGTGCTCAGAGCCCGGGATTCGCGGTCAACGGGACAGTGGAGGTGACTGTCCTCGCGGGCTTGCAGGAACATGTGAACAAATGCATAAAATCACAGATCGTGAAATCACAGCTGGGGTGCGATGGGGAGAGACTGAGGCACCACCCACTCTGATACATTGGACTTGGACAGCCTGTCTTGAGGAGGTGGCGTTTGGACGGAACCTAACGATGAGAATAAAGGGCTGGAGGAGGAGCATCTTGGACCAGGGTTACAGCGGGTGGAAGCTCCAACTCGGTATTCTCTCCAAGTGACGCTGCTGCCTCTTGTGGGGGGAAGGCCTGGGGATGCTGGGGGTGACCCATTTTCTCCATCACCATGGCCACAAACCTGATCACCTCTGGGTGACTTATAGCCCCTCAGCTGGGCTCCCACCTCCTCTCTCTCTCTCTCCTTCTCATTGGTGCCCCCCTCCCCCCATTACCACCCCTCTTTGTAAAACCATGAGCCCACGGCCTGCCTTGCTGGAAGCCCTCCAGGGCTCCTGAGAGCCCCAGGTTGCCACCCAAACCCCTGAGCCTCAGATTTTTGGCTCGTTTCAAACCATCCCAGCTCCCGCTCCAGCTTTATCCTTCTACCCCAAGCCCCTTGCTCCTTTGTCTCCAGCCAGATCACGAACCTACTCCTAAACCCTTCCCTGCACTCTCTTGCTTCTATGACTTCTGCGTGTGTTGCTGGGCCCTCTTGTCTGTCCAACTAATGCTTGCCTTCCTTTAAGACCCAACTCAAATGTCAAGCCCCCTCTCAGGTCTTCCCTGACGCCTTCTAGGAGTTAGCCGCTCTCTCTTTTGGAACCCTGCAGTGCCCTGTTCAACACCCAGGATGGCCCTGGCCACACTGTGCTGAAGTCCTCTGAGGGCAGTGCTAGCGGCAACATTAGGGCGCAGGTCTCCTGGGCTCAGTGCCCTTCCTACCGCCACAGCTGCTTCTGGGGTGAGGGGAACCCAGAAGGGCTTTGGATGACCCCTTTGCTCCATCCCCAGTACCAACTGGACTGCAAACTTTTCAAGGGCTCACCCGAGCCATCCTGACAACCATCTGTGTTCCCAATGCCAGGTCCACAACTGGCTGTCCCAGAGGAGGGGTCCACCAGTGTTTGGGGTGACGCTATCAGGCATGGGTGTGTTTGAAGTAGCACCATGGGCTGCCCCAGAGGAAACTTTCAAAACTTTCTCCAGCCGCAGGAAAATCCACACTCTGCCCTCCATGCTCTGGTTCAGGCCGGGTGTTGGGGTGTGTGGCGGGGAGAGAGGCCTACCAGGCCCGCCAAGCAGGCACTGGCTGAGAGCGAGATCTCTATTTGCCTTCAAGTCTAGGACAGCGGGATTTGGGGCCATGGTCATGGGTGGGAAAGAAGCTGAGTTTCTACCCCATTTGGGACCAAACTTCCAGGGAGCAGCCCAGAGTGGGGCACAGAGTGGGGCTTCATGATTTGGTAAATGAACTCTATGAAGATCTATGGATACTTCTGAGCACCTAGAGCTTGGCTCTCAGGCTTGACACTCGAGTCACCTGGGGGAGCTTTCAAACCATCCCAGAGCCCGGCTCTACCCCAGGCAACTAAGTGAGAACCGGGGGCTAGGTCTCAAGCATGCCATTTTTTCAGAAAGTCCTACATTCAGTAGCTTAGTGGCTCTAACAGACAGACCTTTAAATCTTAATGGCCTAATGTGAGAGAAGGATTTTTTTTGCTTCTGTAAAGTTCATTCTTCCTGGTGGTTACGCTCCACACATTCAGGTCCCAGCTGATGGAGGCTCTTCATCATCAACTCATGGCTTCCAGAGTCACCTGGCCTTTAACATCGAGTCAGCAGGTGGAGGATTGCTTGGGAGGATTTTTATGGGCCAGCTCTAGACGCGATGTACATGACTTCCACCCACGTCCCACTGGCAAGAGCTCAGTGGTCCCATCTAATTGGAAATCTAGTCCTTGGCAGGGAGGCCATGTCCTAGCCACACCAGGAGGGAATCATAAACCTTGGTGGCCAGCTGGCCACTCTGTCGCAGCTTCCCGAGTGATTCTAATGTGTGGTGGGGTTGAGAACCACTGGGCCAGAGCTTCCTGGCTTGATGAGAGTGTTGTTCCAACTCTTCCCTGCCCAATCTCTAGTGCAGTGGAGCTATGGATGAACCTCCTCCCTGGTGTCTATGGCTTCCAACATGGTGGTTTTCTCAGAGCCCAGCCAGGATGGGTGGAAAGCACAGAGAGTCTCAGGATGCAGCCTACTTCCCCCAGGGAAGTACACACCAGGGAGTCGTGGGAGATGAGGCTGGAACAGAAGGAGTCAGACCCTGGGGGACTATAACAAAGACCTAAGAGGCTTGGCCTCTATTGTGAAGCCATCAGAGGTTTGAAGTAGGCAAGCGACATGATGAGAATGAGCTTTAGGAGGGCTTATATGGTGGAAGGGGTGTGTAGAAGCCTGGGGAGGCTCTGCTGCTGGTCCATTGTGTTTGGATCAAACTTTCTGTACAGTCCTGCCTGGTTTGGGGTCTCCTCAGTGCCCAAGAGGAAAAGATGGTGGCTGAGCCCTGCCTCACCTCCAACGTCCCCTCCTACTTCAGGAGGCCTTCCTTCTACTCTTCCTCATTTGCCACTCTGAGACCATCCAGAAGAATATATTAGAGACTCTGGAAGCAATTCCATAAAAGAAATGTCTAATGGTTTATGCCAGGGGAGTGCTATTGTAAGAGCTATTTATAGCCTCCCAAGGGGAGGTCTTTGTGGAGGAAACACTCTTTTGTATATGCAGGTCTGGATTGTTTGAAAGGGAAAATCAGTACTCTTGTCGTTAAATTCATTCACTCGTTCGTCCAACAAATATTAATGGAGCCCAGATTCCTATGCCAGGTACCAAGGACACAAGAGTGAAGGGGACAGGCAGAGAGGTGAACCTCGTGGCTGTTGTCTCCTTTCCTTAGGACCAGCATTGTGTGTATTTGCAGATGAGCCTACCTGTTCCTGAATGCCCCATTACGGGGTCCCACTTAGGTCTTTTCGAGCAGTACACTGGCATCCTTTGACGGAGACCTAGTCGGAACACAGACACAAAGGTGCCTTTCCAGCATGTGGAGTAAACAAAACAATTTTCTCTTGGGAAAGTGTTTGTAAGGTATTCAGGCTGAGAAAATTGTGCCCAAAGATGGTGAAAGTCACAGGCATAGTTTCTGTGCAGGCGATGGTTTGTTCATAATACTCAATTTAAGTCAGACTTAATAGCCTCGGCAGTTAAAAGAAAATAATGTTTATTGTGTTCCTGATTATAAAAGTAATATGTACTCATTGTAGAGCATAGAGAAATAACCAGCAGTGACATTTGGGTGTTTTTCCTTCCAGTTTGTCTTTGAATGCTTGCACTAGAAAAAAGTCACTACTGAAATGTTACGTTATAAGCATTTCCTCATTTTATTCACATTTATCACAAACATCCTTTAAAATGACTACTTAGCGTTGGAATATATGATTCTATCATGATTTACTTAACTAATTCTCTGTGTGAGCCATTTAGGTTATGTCGTATTTTTTGATATTGCAAGCGATGCTGTGCCATTACGTCTTCATGCATGAAGTTGTTTGTCTGATTATTTTTCTTCAATATCAATCCCTTTAGAAATTAAGGCTCCCAATTAAAAAAAAAGGGCAAACGGTTTAAAGAAGCACCTTATGAACAAGATATGCAGATAGCCATACACACACGGAAAGGTGTTCAATATTGTTACTCATCATGGAAATGCACATTAAACCACAATGAGATTCCACTCTACGCCAAATGGATTAAAGTCCAAAGACTGACGTTGTCAAGTGTTGGCAGAGATGGGAAGGAACTGGAGCTCTCATATAGGGCTAGTGCCATTGACAATGGGATAGCCATGTTGGAAAACGTTTTTACCCAAGTTTAAACACACACCTATGCTATGACGCAGACATTTCACTTCTAGGTACGTACTCGAGACATGAGTGTGTGTCCGTAAACAGCCATATCCAAAAATAGTCACAGCAGCTCTAGTCATCATAGCCCCAAACTAGAAATAGTCTAAGTAGCCATCAATAGCTAAATGGATAAATAACTTGTCTTTGTCTCCCACAGGGGAATATACAGCCACGAAAAGGAGAAAACGACTGGCACTTGTGACCACACGGATGAATCTCACAGGTATTATATTGAATGAAGAAAAAGCCAGAAAAGAAATTTTCCTATGACCTCATTTCTAAGGACTTCGAGAACAGGTACAGTGAGTTCATGTTTACTGAAACTTGAACGGTGACCACTTCTGGGGTTGGGGTAGATATAAACTCAGATGGTGAATGATAGAAGCTTATGGGGAGTTAGAAATGTCCCTTGATCCTGGTGGGCATTACATGAGTGTAGAAAACAGGAGAAATAATATCAAGCTACACGATGAAAACAAATACACATCCTATGCTGTACTATTGTGTGGGTTATCCTTCAATTAAAAAAAATAGAAAAGAAAAGAAAGAAAGAAGTTAGGATGACATTTCAGTGATATTACCACTGCCACGAATTCAGAAATGCTGGAGTCCAGCCTTCCCGGTCGTGGCTTACCTGTCTTTGAGGATGTAGAGAAGCCATCCGCCGGGAATGACCGCAGAACTGGGATCAGGTGCCACCTCGTCCATAAGCACGTGAGCACCCAAAGTCCCAATTTCTGAACTCTAGGACAAGGCCGAGTTGGGGTGCCTCTTCGTGAGGGTTCTCTAGGGAAATAGAACCAATAGAGTCCACATCAATGTGAGAAGACGTTTCCTGTAGGGAATTGACTCATGTAATCATGGGGGCTGAGAAGTTGTGGTCTGCTGTCTGCAGGTGGGAGACCCGGGAAGGCTGGTCGTGTGATGCCGTTCCAGTCCAAAGGCCTGAAAACCAAGTGCAGGGCAAGATCAATGTCCCAGCTCAAGCAGTCAGGGAGGAGCGGCTGGACTCTTCCTTCCTCCGCTTTTTGTTCTAATCAGGCCCTCAGTGGATGGGATGATTTTCCAACCACACTGGGGAGGACCAACCATTGACCGAGTCCATCGATTCAAAGGCTAAGTTCATCCAGAAACACCCCATGCTTAGCCAAGTCTCTGGGCACCCCATGACCCATCAAATTGACACATAAAATTAGCCATCACAGGGTGGGTGGCTTAGGGTCATGGCTCCAGTGGGACCAAGTACTCCCCCCTTCTCCTTGGGTCTAAGTCTTGGGGCAATATCCTCAGGGGTGCTCACCAAGTCCATCCCACGGGGTAGGAAGCATCACCAGGGGCCACACCACAGGGACTCTGGCTTTAGGGTCCTGCTGCTAATGAACCCAGGCTGATTGATGCTTCTGACTAGTCAGATGGTGACTTCCTCTTCGTTGTTGCAGGAGGGGGGCGGTGGGATTCATAAAGGGATTAGGCATAAAGGGGTGTCTGGCATGGGGGAGTAGCTGAAGCATGTCTTCCCAGTCCTGATTGTCCTCCAGAAAGTTCCTATCAATCTGCCCCGTCACCTGTAGCACATAGCAACGTGCATCTCACCACATCTTTGCCAGGACCGAGTATTATTACTTTGTCAGGCAGACGATGAAGACTTGAGGTGCTCGCCTGGACCACCATCTCCAGAAACCTAAGTTGCTCCAACTGGGATGCCCAGCTGGGTGAAAAGAAACCAGTCACTCCTGCCACAGTGGGTTTAATTCTGGGAGGGGGGAAAGAGCTCAAAGCAGACCAGAACATGGCCCCAAGGAGACCAAGGTGGGGGCTCTTGTTGGGTGGAATGACCATCAAGCCCTCTCTCTGGGTACCATTGAGGTGGGCACAGACAGCCAGAGGCAGGTGGCTGGAGCTCAGCTGCACCCACAGACCAGGTGGAGCTATTTCTATTTCAATGGGGCTCTGTGCCCATAGGGGCCCTTGTGACCCATTCCACCCGGGGGCCTTGATGATAAACCCCAACAGCAAAGAAATCTATCTGCTCCTCACTACTGATCCAGGCAACATGAGCATTTCCCCCCCCCAAATGTTTTCTGATTTCACCCACAAACACGGTACCGTGGTTGTTGTTACAACAGTTACAACTGGCAGTTCTTTGACGACTCATGAGTTTGAGCCTTGGCTCTCCCCTTCCGGGGACTTGCTGTTTCTGTCCTGCCCCTGTTTCTCCCCAGAGGGTTTCCTGGTGTTTTGACTGGCCTCAGAGCATCCCTCCCTTCGTCTGAGCGGGGTGTGTCTCAGTTGGCATGGGCCTCTTGGGTCCTGAGCCATCACGAGGGTGCTGGAGGTATTTTTGTTGTTGTTGGTGGTGGCACTTGGCATTTTTGTCTACAAGTACTTTCCCCGGGCGGGAAGCTGTGTCAGCCCCGCAATTAGCTCCCTCAATCAGGAAAGCAGCTCATCGTGAGATTAGACACATCTCAGTGGCTGATTGCCGGGAATTTGGGAGAGCTGGCGGGTGTGATAATCTCCCGCTTTCTCTCTTTCTCTGTGTCTTTTTTCCCTTTTTTTTCCCCCATTTTAAATAACTGCTTGATTGTAAAGAGGGATGATTCACTACTCAAGATTTCTTCTGTAACTTAGTGGGGAGGTTAAGAGAGAAGAGCTGCCTCCCCCTCTTCCCCTTCCCCACCCTGAGTCCTGGATCCCTTCTGTTCCAGTTGCTCCCGGGGTGGGGTGGGGGGAAGACAGGGAGAGGGCCTTCCCCACACCGCCCCGGAAAACCCCGTGTCTGCAGCTTCCCTGCCTCTTACCCTCGCCCTGGGAACCCACTTCCTAACTGCAAATCTCCTCTTCCCCTCCTGCCCCTGCCCTGCCCCATCTGGCTCCTCCAGGAGCTTATGTTGCTCACTGTCCAAAAGTACTTCTCGTGTGTAACTCCAAACTCTCCTACTACATTTTGTTTCATTGGGTCCCCAAGAGCAGTTTATTCCCATCTTCTCTGCTGTGTGTCCTGCAGGCACTGGCCAGCCATCCCCTCTCTCCCTCTTTCCCTTCCTGCCTTCCTTTCCCTTTCTCTCCTTCCCTTCCTCCGACAAATATTGATGGAGCATTGCTCTGGGCATTGAACAAACCAGACACAGTCCTTGCCCTCGTGGAGAGTTTACTTTTGACTTGGAGAACAAGACAATAAAAAATATTATATATATGATATAAATATTATAAATATTATATATATATATGAGATGCACGTTAGTGTGTGCTACAGGTGACGGGGCAGTTGATAGGAGCTTTCTGGAGGACAATCAGGACTGGAAAGACATGCTTCAGCCACTCCCCCTATGCCAGACACCTATTTATGCCCAATCCCTTTATATAGGAAATATATATATATATTTTTTAAATATATATTTAATATATATTTTTAATATATAATATAATCTCCATACATTTATATTGTGATGGTAGGTAGTGATCAACAAAGAAAGTGAGAACAAGAAGGCCAGTAGCAACAAGGGATGCTGCTTTGCGGTGGGCAGTGAGGACCTCCCTGAGGAGGTAACTCCTAGCGGAGAGCTGAATACGGCGAAGGACAGGGTCACGTGAATATCCCCAGGTGAGTGAGCAGCAGGTGCAAAGGCCCCGAGGCAGGGGCATCCAGTGTGTTAAGGTGGGAGCACTGAAAAAGAAGAACAGAGATTTGGCTGTGAGGCCAGGGACTGGCAAGGACCAGACCGTGCAGGGGTCAAGTAGGTCACGAATAAGTTTCAGTTTTTAAAAATTTTATGTAGAATGTGAAGCTACTGATGGTTTCTGAGCAGAGGAGTGACATGATCCAACTTCGGTTTTTATTTTTATTTTATTTTATTTTTTTAATTTTATTTATTTATTTATTTATGATAGTCACACAGAGAGAGAGAGAGAGAGAGAGGCAGAGACACAGGCAGAGGGAGAAGCAGGCCCCATGCACCGGGAGCCCGACGTGGGAATCGATCCTGGGTCTCTAGGATCACGCCCTGGGCCAAAGGCAGGCGCTAAACCGCTGCGCCACCCAGGGATCCCCAACTTCGGTTTTTAAAGCCTCATCTGACTGCTCTCTGCTGAGTAGACTGTAGAGGGGCAAGAGTGGAAACAGGGAAAAACCCAAATAACCCATTTTTCTCTAAGAGAGAAAAAAAAAGCAACCCTCCCTCGGGCTGACAGTAGGGAACAAATTCAGCTGGAAGTGTCACAGGCAGCTCAGCAACTGTTCAGTGAGGCAGAGCCCAGAAGCCACCAAGGTGTAATTTGTCTTTTACAGAGAGGAGTTAAAAGGACAGATTATAAAATTCAGCCCAGTGGGGTGGGTTTTTTTTTTATAAGCACCTACTGATTTTTTTCTCTTTCAGATGCTTTGTTGATCAAATTATATTCTTGACATTTTGGGGGACCTTCTGTGTTTTCCCAAATGCTGCCTAATGATGCCAGAGTGCAATTAAGACTAATTTGTTGGCAGAAATAATGGGAAGTTGTTCGGTTCTACGAAAGAACAAACCTCAGCGCTCTTATTATTATTATCCTTATTATTAAGGCCATTATTATTGCTCGGAGCATGTGTCAGGCTGAAAGAAGCAGGAGGGAAGATGGGAAACATCTGGGGAGGGAACCGAAGGTGCTTCTGAGGAAGTCGGAGCACTTGGAGTCCAACTTCCAGAGTTCGGATCTCCCTGGCACCCCAAGCTCATTGCATGACCTCGGCTGAGTGACTCATCCCACCTGGCCTCAGGCCTCTCTCGTCCACATGTTGGGGTCTTACTCTTACCTGTATCCTCGGATTGTTGAGGACAGGAAATATTCGGATCACTGCCAGAGAGGGGAGGTGCTGTATCATTCTGGATCAAGGTCGCTTGTGACTAACTCCAAATAATAGCGGCTCAACCATGGAGATGTGTCTCTCCCCTGCAGGCCTGATGGGGGCAACGGAAGGCTGGCACCAAGGCTGCTCCTCCAAGGCCCCAGAGGCCCCCTCCCCCTGCCTTGCTGGCTCCCGGTGTAAAACAGCGGCCAGGGCCCCACCCTTCCTTCCTCCAGTGCAGGAAGCAGGGTGAAGAAGGGAGCCGGGAAAGGGGTCCCCAAACACCTGCCAGCTCCCCGGAAGGAGGCTTCCCAGGGCAACCGCATGACAGTTCCCCTCACTTGGCCACACCAAGCTGCAAGGGATGCTGGGAAATGTAGTCTCTATTCTGGAAGCATTGAGTCCCACCAGAAGCTGGGGATTCGGATACCACGGGAGGAACAGGTGTTGGATATTAGGAGATAAGTGGAGGTCTCCCCCACGGGTGGGGGACGGAGAAGGAGAAGGTAGGGAGAGACGCCCACAAGTACCAGATTTTGTTTCTCCTTCTCCCTCTCTCTCTCTTCTCCATCGCCAGTCAACCACCAAGCCCTGTTGGCCCTACATCCTACAATTCTCAGAAACCCACCCTTTCCCCCTGCCCCCATTCCCCCACCCCCAGTCTCCATAGAAAGACCCCTTGTCCAGACTTCATCCTTCTCTGGGACCATTACAAAGGCTCCTCACGGCCCTTCATCCCAACCTGTGGGGATCCCAACCTCTTCACTAATGAGTTGCCTGTTACTGAGGGCCGCTGGATAAAATCCAACTGCCTGAACTCGGCCTTCAAGGCCCCAGGTTTTCATGGTTTCAGCTCATACACCCTTCCTAGCAGCTGAGCAGGATATTTTACTGTTCGCTGAGCCACCTTCTCTTTGAACTTGGTTTTCACTCCACCCTTTCTCTCCTTCCTGCTTGGAAAGCTCCTACTCAGGCTTTAAGACCCATCGTCCAGGGGATCCCTGGGTGGCTCAGCAGTTTGGCACCTGCCTTCAGCTCAGGGCGTGATCCTGGAGACCCAGGTCGAGTCCCTGCATGGAGCCTGCTTCTCCCTCTGCCTGTGTCTCTGCCTTTCTGTCTCTCATGAATAAATAAATTTAAAAAAAAAAGACCCACTATCCAATGTCCTATGTCCTCCCTTCTGTGAAGTTGTTAGGACCGTGCCACTGATTCATCTGTTTGCCCTCAAATCCATCCCTTGCTCTCAACCCCTCTCTACCACGGAGGCAGCGGAGGCAGCGGGTGGCTGACTCCCACGGGCTGTGTTTTCCAGGCTCCTGGCAAGCTCTCTTTTGGCCGGGTTTAGTGGAGAAGAGGCATTGGCAGGAGGCTGGAGGACAGAAGGGAGAAGCTGGGGGGCACTTCTCACCTCTTCACTGCCTGGGAGAGCATCTCTGGCAGCGGCTACATCCCCCGCTGGCCTGTGTGCCCCTCTCTGGTTCCAGATTCTGCTGGATGGCCTTTCCGGGAGAGGGGGGTCTAGCTCCCTGCAGGGCAACTCTGGTTTCTGGAATCTAGTAAAACCACCTTGTCTCACTGTCCTTCCATTCCTAGGGGCTGCTGGTAGCTTCCTGCCATTGCTGAGTTTTGGATAGTGCTAATGTGACCTCTCCACTTGTCCATGGCCTGTGTAACCCATCCCCTGCATTAAGTTCCCACCGTGTGAAATGCCTAATATGGTGTCTGTTTTCTTTTCTTTTCTTTTTTTTTTTAAGATTTTATTTATGTATTTATGAGAGACACACAGAGAGAGGCAAAGACACAGGCAGAGGGAGAAGCAGGCTCCCTGCGGGGAGCCCGATGCAGGACTTGATCCCAGGACCCCAGGATCACACCCTGAGCCAAAGGCAGACGCCCAATGCCTGAGCCACCCAGGTGTCCTGAATGGTGTCTGTTTTCTTCACCAGCCCCTACATGAGCAAAGTGCCTGGCACGCACCTGGCATAGAGTGTGTGCTCCATGAATAGCTGTTGAATGACCACGTGAATGGCGCTTCCCTACCCTAACTACCCTCTCTAACCGTGAGCTGCCCCAGCTCCGAGGTCACTGAGTGATTACAGCCCATGCTGAACTTGTTTGTTGATGCATCTGTCTACCCCACGAGGCATCGTTGGTAGTGGGGCGGGGTGGGGGGGAATGTAGACACTAATATCCAGGCATCCTGACTTCTGGAAATGTTTCTTCTACTCTCTGCGTCTGGGAGCTGGGAAGGAGAGGAGAGGGGAATGGAACGGAGAGAGGTGGAGGGCGCGCTATGGGGCTCCCCGCCTCTCTTATTTTAAACACAGAGCTTTGCTTCTGGGTTCAGGCAAGGATTTATGAGTGTGTTTAGGCAGTAACACGAGGGGACCTTTGGCGAGAAATGTTCCCTGTCACGCTCTGACAGCGTACGGCGGGAGGCAGCTGAGAACATCGGAAAGGAGGTTTTTTTTTTTTTTTCCTCCAGCCCAACCGTTGCCACCCTTTAAATGCCACCTGGACATTCTTGAGGAAAGAAGGGAAGGCTCCTGGTTTTGGGGGTGGGATGTGCTTTGTCAGAGAGGGGCATTCTGATGAGATTTTTCAAATTTCACCAGAGACAGAGTCAAGCGATGAGGTTTAAACTACAGTTGAAGGACTGGAGAGAGACGCTAGAAGGAACTGTCATCCTATCCTTCATGATGATGGGAAGGTAGACTTGGGGGGAGAACCTCATTATTAGCTCCTGCCGGGCTTCCCGTTCTCTGCACTCCCGCTAAGCTGGTCTTCACTTTGTCCCTTGATAATGTGCCTCAGGGCCTTTGCACTCATTGTCTTCTCTGCCTTGGCTGCCCTTCCCCTTCATTACTGGACCCTTCTTATTCGGATCTCAGTTCCCACATCACTGCCTCAGGGAAGCATCCCCTGCCCACTCCAACTAATGTGGCTGCACACCATCAGTCACCCCCAAACCATTGCCTGGTTTTATTTCTTTATTGCACTTGTTACTAATTCCTAATTATCACATTTTTCTTTACTTCCATATTTGTTCATTTTCCATCTGAACCTACGAGATTACAGGCTTCCCAAAGGCAGGAATCCTTCCTATTGTTTTACCCATTCATATCTGACACCCAGGATAGTGGCACCGAGGCACTCACTAATGATTTTTCTTTCTTTCTTTCTTTTTTTTTTTTGAATGAGTAAATGAGTTACAATGCTTGAAAAAACAAAAACAAAAACCCAGTGGCTTCAAAGTGACCCTGAGGTCACTCTTGCTGGGAAGGGGAGAGAATGGACATAGAACCGGACTCTGGATCATCTGTTGATACAAGAAATTAAACGACATAATATCTGCAGTGCACTTAGCTCGGGGCCTGGTGCCTTATCAGGGGCTCAGCAAGTGTTGGGGGCTGTTAGGTTCAGAGGTGCTCCTTGCCGCTCCATGTGGGGTCCCTCCTGGGTGCTGTGGGGCGGTGTCTGGGCTCTCTGGGCTGAAGACGGCTAGCTACCAGGCCTGGGCTTGAGAGTACCTGAGCCGGCCCTACCATGGAGGCCACTGGACCCGGGGCAAGGGGACAGCTTGCTCCCCGGAACTGGGAGAGACAATCTGCACCGGTGGTGAGCCTCTGAGCACCTTGCAGAGAGGCAGATGAGGTTCTTGCTGAGAGTGTGGGTCCTGGAGCCGGCTGCTTGAGCTGGATCCCATGACTTGGCAGGTTACCTAACCTCCCTGTGTCTCAGTTCCTAATGGTAGAGTTGGGACAACAGCAATACCTACCCCATAGGACCTGCTCAGCTCTGGGAGGATTTCAGGAGACCATGTAGAGCCCCTAGACCCATGTCCAGAATGAAGTAAGTGCTATAGGTATCGGCTGTTAACACCAACAATGTCCCTATTAGTTCTCTGGTTGTTATGGGCTGAGTTGTGCCTCTCCTCATCACCCGCCCCCCCCCATTCATTTGCTGAAGCTCTGACCCCCCCCCACCCAGTACCTTAGAAGGTGACTATATTTGGACATAAGGCCTTTAAAGAGCCGATTAAGGTAAAATGAGGCATGAGAGTGGGTCCTCATCCAATTCCCCTGGTGTCCTTACAAGGAGAGATAAGACGTATGGACACACCAGGAATGTGCACATGGAGGAAAGGCCAGGCCAGGACACAGAGAGAAGGCGACGGTGTGCAAGCCGTGGAGAGAAGGGGCCTCAGGAGAAGCCCACCCTGCCGACACCTCGATCTGGGGCTTCTAGCCTCCAGAGCTGTGACAAGATAAATCTGTTTCTGTTGGTGAAGACTCCCACTCTGGGGCCTTTTGGTAGGGCAGCTGCACAAAGGGACACACTGGGGCAGGACGTTCAGAGGTCCAGGGAGCTGGCTGGGACAGCTGGGTTATGGGGACGGCTGTGCAGCAGCCCAGGCCTCTGTCCACCTGGACCGTCCTGACTCCATCCACAGCCCGCCCCCCTCACTCCCCACCGCCCCAGGGGCAACAGCATCATGGGGTCCCTCACTTGGCCTGTCTGTCAGGTGCTCCTCAGGTCTGTGCTGAGGAGGCTGAGGGCGAGGTTCAGGAGACGTGGCCCTGGTGATGCGAGAGCTGTAGCAAGAGGCCCACCTGCCCCAGGCAATCGGCAAACTCAACGCCCAGCCCATCAGTGCATGGGTCCTTGGGCCGGGGACCAGCTCCGCCCCTGCCGAACACCCACCCGCCTCCCACCGCTCTGTCTGCCTCAGCCCTGGGAGCTTTATATTCCCCCTTCTTCAGTCAGAACCAATCCCAGAGAAGCAAGCAGGAATGGACCCACCTGACTGGAGCACGGAGCGCCTGGAGGCGGGGCCAAGCGGTTGACTGACGGGAAGGGGAGCCCGCCCTTCAGGATCGAGCTGGGGCTGCGGGGAGAGGCCGGAGCTGGCGGGCCGGCGAGATGGGCAGAGGCTCTGGGAGCAGGTGGTCAGCCGGGGGGCCTTGGCAAGGCCGGCGACTCGGCTCAGCTGGTGGAGTGATGCTCTCCTCTGATTGAGCTAATTATGCTGATTGAATTTCCTCCTTCTCTCAACAGTGCCTCCTTTTGCCTCCTCCTCTCCCCTGTCGCTCCCCTCCCCTCTCTCCGTTTAGAGAGAAAGGGAAAGGTTTCCTTAATGTGACGGGTAATTGTTATGCACACAGTGTCAGATGTTAATGCGAGCCGTGATTGACAGCTAATCAGCCCATCAGCTGTACAAAAAGAGTGAATAACTGAGTAATTTGATTTCCCCTGATTCCCCTGCGTGGGATGGCAGGAAAGTCTAAATTAGCAATCAGGGAGCCCGTGGCAGAGCCTGGAGGGCGGTGGTGAGGATCCAGGGGCTGCAGCTGTAGCCTCGTGGCTCTGGGTACCCAGGGCCAGAGAGCCTCTTGGGGCCTCCGCCGGGTGGTGGAGGAGCTTTGCCAGCCGGGTGGGCAGACTCAGCGTGGAGAGACTGGGGCAGTGGGTCAAGTCCTTCCCGGGTGGCCGCAGGGGAGAAGCCTGGGGCTGGCCTCCCAGAGAGGGAGCGGCCTGGGCTGGAGGTGCCCTTCTCCTGTTGTCTAGGAGACCACCCCGGAGGTAGATGGGATGTGGCAGCCAGGGACCTCCCATTCCCCGCCCCCCATCCTTTTGGAGCTGGTTGCCAGGGTTTCCACCGTGTGACCCAAATTCTTCCAATTCAGGGAAATAGTTGTCCCCTCACTCAGCTTCTGGCAGATTCCATTCAGGTAAAATGGAGCACAGCAGAAGCACATGTGCGTTATCTGGTCCCACGTGAAGCCATCTCTGGCCCCCTTGGGCGGGCGAGAGTAGCTAGACACAGCATCCCCTGGAGGCCCACCGGGGCCAAGGGACTGTGCCAAGTGTTCTGTGCGCATCCATTGTAAAGAGAAGGGAGGACTGGGCCTGGGGCTCGAAGTCCCGCAGTGAGCCAGGAGGAGCTCGGCTTCCGACCCAAGGCAGCACCGGCCTCTCGGCTGCGGTGGCACAAGCAGCATGAGCTCCAGTGGCCGCGTTGGCCTGGCCTTGGAAGGCCTCCGTTCCCTGCGAGGTCCTACCCCAGAGCCTCCCCCACCAGAGAAATGCCCATGAGTATCTCTAGCCTCATGTGCGAATGTTTGTCCTTTTATACATCGGGAAACTGAGGCCCAAGGAAGCCAGGGATGGGCCCGAGGGCGCATAAAGAGCTATCGACTCAGCCAGGGCTGAAACCTAGCTCTCCTGCCCCAGCCTGGCAGTGTCCAGCCAGGACTTCCGCTTGTCTGATGGCTCCTTCTACGCCCAGCTGTCCCCTTCCCAGATCCCCCGACCCCCAACTATGGGAGCCCGGCAGGGAGCTGGGGGTGGGGCTGGCAGCCTGCAGGGCCTGGAGATGCCCAGGGATGACTCTAGGTGGCAACAGCATGTTGCCAGGAGCCAGCGCTGAGCAGCTCCACTGGCTGCAGGAGAGGCAGCTGCTGGGGGACGGAGGCTGGGTTCTGAGGGTACAGTGGCCTGCTTGGGGGGTGGGAGGTGGGGGTGGGGGGAGTAGAAGGGCTGCCTTTCCCTCCCATCCAACCCTGCCTGGCCCACCTCCAGCCCTGAAGCCCTCATTCCTACATTGCCTTTCCTGCATTCTTCGTGGGGGTTCAGGTATGGTGCGGGCTTGGGACTCTCCCTGATAGTGGTTTCCCGGGGTCATTCAGTCCTGTGCTGGGGCAGGGGCACCCATTCCAGTCCACGCTTCGAGCGTGTGCGCCTCTGACAAACGTTGTGTGTGTAGAGTCATGCGGATGTGGGCGGACATTTGTCCTTGCCCCAGTGCTCACGGACCAGTCTGTGCAAGCGAGTTTCCACGTGCATACACTTGGGTGAACCTGACACGTGCTCATGCCGCAGGCACCCGCGTGTGGGGATCGGGACCCTCCGGGGGCCCCAGAGGGGTTGGGTAAGCTGGGCCTTCTCAGACCAGCCACTTAGATGCCCAGAGAAGGATGAGGGGGTCTGGGAAGAGACGGGAGGCAGGGCCACAGCCTTTGTCCTCAAGGATGCTTGGGAGGCTCTGTTTAGAGGGAAGCGACAGCCACACGGGCCAGGAGTTGGTGTGAAAGCCGTGGATCGTGGCCTCGACCTTTCCATGGTCCATGGTGGGGAAATGGCCTTGGGAGGGGCTGTGGTCGGATCTGAGTCAGCAAGGGGTGAAGGCCAGTGGGGTTGGGGCCCGGAAGAGCCACATCCCTGGCCGCCGTGCTGGCCACCGAGGGGCTGTTACCATCAGCGGACAGATGAAGGAGCAGACCCAGACAGGCGCAGAAAGAAGTGGCTCAGGGTCACACACCCAGGAAGAAGAAGGTTGAGACTCTGCTTATGCCAACGCTGACCCCTGCTTGCCTGTAGGACCCACTGGAGGCTGGAAGAGGCTGGGAAGGGCGGGGAAGCAGGAGGAGCAGGAGAAGCAGAAGCAGGAGGAGCAGGAGGAGCAGAAGCAGGATCGTCAGGAGCCAGAGCTTCCAGGAGGCACAGGAGGCACAGGAGGCCACAGCGCCCCTGAACCCTCCGAGCTACTGAACTCAAATATTTACTTGTCTTGCACCAACAGGTGTTTACCGGGAAAGAGCTGTGGATGAGGCACCGCCTGGACAGACCAGGCGGCTCACAGCCCTGCTCTTCTGGGGCTCCTGGCCGCTGGGGGCGTGTGCAACCTTGGGCACATCCGTGCACATGTGCGTGCTTGGGGAGCTGGGCCCTGCCAGCCTCGACAGCAGCGGGAGCCATCAGAGCTCCCGTCCGTGGAACTCTTTCAGGCCCCTTTGATCCCCTGCAGAGCCCAGTGGTGCCCTCTGCTCTCCCCTGAGGCCCTGGGAGGGCGCGCAGCTTGCCCTAAGATGGACCAGGGCTGACGTCTCAACCTAGGCTGATGGGCTTCAGGGTCAGCCCTTCTCCTCCTCATACAGTAAGTGCTTACTAGCGAGCCGCAACGTGCGCTGTGCAAAAGGGATGAAGGCTGTGTGTCTGTGGGGCCTTGGCACGCGCAAAGCACCGGGGCACTTGCAAGGCTCCTGCTGCTCATTGCGGCCTTTCGTCCCCCCGGGGGCCCTTCTGGCTGGGTTGGGACCCTGCTTGCCAGATGGGGCCAGGGCAGCTCAGGACAGGCAAGTCAGGCTCCCCGTGAGGCCCAGAGCCTCTCCGAGCTCCCCACCCCACCCTCCAGGGCCCCTGCTGGCCTGCCCACCCCATGCTGACGTTCTTGGGGCCCCAGCTGTGGGAGGCACCTAGATCCTGCCCCTGAACTCGCCCCTCTGGCTTCTTCCCTCTAATGCCAGCGGCTGCCCCCCACTCCATGAGAGGAGCTGGCGGGGTCTGAGGCTCCTGCCCTGCGTCTCCTTGGGGCCGGGGCTCCAGTGTCCCAGATCCGCGGGCTCCATCCCTGGACTCCTGCTCACGCTCCTTGGAGCCTGAGGGCCCCACGAGCGCCAAGTCTCCAGCACCACTGGGCATTTCCAGGATTACATCATTCACTTGTGACCCGTCCTGACCCTTGGGCCATGCTCACCTCTGGTGGCATCAGGGAGGACCCCACTGACCCACTGACACTGTGTCCCTAGAACTTAGTATCATGTGCCCATTTTTCAGATGAGGAAACTGAAGGTGCAGAGGGTGAGTGCCTTGCCTGCAGTAAGAAGCAGGGCTGACCTCCTGGGATCCAGGGTCCATACCCTAGAGAGAGGAAGCTGTGGGGTCCCAGGGTCCCTCAGCCCCTCACCCCCCCTCAGTCCCAGAGGTTGGCTGAAAGCCCAGCACAGGGCATCTGCTTGGACGGAGGGGTCCTCCTGGTGAAGCTTATGTGGGGGGCACAGGGGAGCTCTGGTCTGGAGCCCGAGCCTGGGTGGCTGCTGCGGGGCAAGGTGAGGGAGGGGAGAGGGGATATTTCGGATAAACGGAGTCAGAGGCCAGGCGCACGAGGCCCGGGCTGGGTCAACACTATGAGTAGAGGCCAAAGGGCAGGGGCGCTGGGGGTTGTCCGGCACGAGTTGAGGTGCTCGGACTCTGGTCTGTTTTGCCAGAGAGCCCTCCCCTCCCCGGTGGCAGGGCTGAGGTGGTGGAGGGGAGGGCCACAGTGGCTCCTGGCCTTGTCCCGTCTCCTGTCACTTGCACGTGGGAGTGGAAGGCAGGGGACAGAGGTAGCCCGTGAAGTGCCAGAGGCAGTGAGTCAAGAAGAGCAACCCAGGTGCCCCGGCCCCCCTGAGAGCCCTAGAAGACATGCCCCCTCCCCCGAGGCAGCCGGGGCAGCCAGCCCAGCCCAGGCCCAAGGACTGCTGCTGTGGGTGGTGCTCGGGGGGTGCTGCTCAGGACGGCTGGCCCTCTGCTACCCCTTGCAGCGCCCCGTCCCCCCCCATAACACACACACAGACACATACACACATGTGAGCACGGATGTCACAAGTCAGATGCACATGATCACACAGGCGCATGCATTCGTGCCCCCGGCGCTCACCAGTCACCCCAGGTCCTCACGTGCCATCCTCTATACACAGCGCGCGCTCTCACACTCACGCACACGCACAGCACGCGCAGGTGAGCAGGGGCCAGGCACCTGGAGTTCTGTTCCTGTGTAGTCCTTGCTCTGTGACCTTGAGCAGCTCGCCCTTATTCCCATGATTTCAAAGCCTCTCCTGGTAGCCCTCCCCAGCGCCCAGCGCCCCACAGGCCCCCACAGGCCCCCACAGGCTGCAGGTCAGCACCCAGCTCCTCCCCACGGCGCTCTGTGCAGGCCACAGGGGACTTCTGCTCTCGTCAGGCCTCGATTCCTCCTCCGACCCTCCCGCCCACTGCTGCTCACTGAGGCTCTTCTTAAAATGTACATTCTGAATTGCAGGTCTGGGGGCTGAGGGTCTCCATTTCCAACAAGCTCCTGGGCCATACGATGTGGGGACACGCTCTGTGCTGCAAAGCTCCTGCCTCCAGGCTGACCCTTAGCCATCTGCACCCTCCCACCATGGTGTCACCCCATCCCCATCCCCATCCCTCCCCTTAATGATAAGAATGTCACCACCCAGAGGGCAAGATTCCTTCTCTGGACAGACCCTGGAACTCAAATGTTCCTCCCCTCACCAAGGTGGGCTCCATCTCCAGGCAGGCTTCAGGGATGACAAACAGAAGTCGAGGCCTTCTGGATTACTCTCCTCCTTAGCAGCTCAGCCCTGGTTCTTCCAGCAGGCCTGGGGCTGTTTCCTTGCACATCTAAAAGTTGTAAAGTCTTCCTAATGTGTGGGCGTGCAAGGCTGCAGGGAGGCCCGGCCAGAGCAATGCGGGCAGCCAATCACCTCCCTTCACCTATAAATCATACTCCCATTGACGGAGCCAAAAGATTAATTAAATTTCTTCAACAGCTGCCTCATCCTGCAGGCCCCTGTGTGCCTTGTGGTCACCTAGGGACGCAGGGGCTTCGCCGTCACACCGGCTCCCATCATAGAACTGTCCTGAAGGGTGGCAGTTGTGCTACACAGGAGTCCTGAGGCTTGAGTGGGGACTGCTTCCTCCCTCCTGACCATCTCCCGACCCAGAGACCTGAGCAGTTGCCTTGTTGGCTGGCCCACTGGTGTGTTCTCTCCGGCAGGCTTGGCGCTCCCTCCGTAGTAGTTTGGTCCCCCTCTTTCCCTCTACCCCAGCGATCCCCACTCCCCCTGCCCTCAACCCCACTTGCTTCCTTGTCTCTCTTGTATTTCAGGAACCAGCTACCGCAGGACACAGTCTACATCAGGGAGCCTGATGCGGATGCTGACCCACCTTTTCCCCGAGGAGCCACTTCAGCCCCTGGGCCTTGCAAACCCCGCATGTGCCATATGCAGGGGACGAGGTGCTCCTTGCGTGGGTCATTTGTCTGACTCAAAGCCCTACAGGAAAAAGGGCAGGAGGAGGTGGAGTCAATCAGAACACTTCATTCATTCATGCATCCATCCATCCATCCATCCATCCATCCATCCATCCATCCACCCAGGACGTCTGTATTGAGCACCTGCCCCGGCCAGGCACTGCTGTGAGCGCCGGGGACACGGGACAGAGTAAGATAGAAGAAGCTTCCATAGTCAGGAACTAATGACATTCAACTGGGGTGACAGACAAGATAACTGAATAAAGATAGAAGGGGGGCAGCCAGGGGGGGACAGGGAGGAAGGAAGCCGCTTCAGTCAGGGGTCAGGGACAGCATCACTGGGCTACCTGGGCTTGCACCCTCCCCTTCCCTGTGTGGTTCTTGATGAGCTCCATGCCTCCGCTTGCTGACCCTTAGGTGGTTATAAAGTGCCTGGTGTCCTGCCCTGCCCCTCGCCAGTGCCTCTCATTACATGGGGTGCTCGAAGAAGGTTTTTTTTTTTTTTAAGATTTTATTTATTCATGAGAGACACACAGAGAGAGGCAGAGACCCAGGCAGAGGGAGAAGCAGGCTCTATGCAGGGAGCCCAATGCGGGACTCGATCCCGGGACCCCGGGGTCGCCCCCTGAGCTGAAGACAGACGCTCACCCCCTGAGCCACCCAGGCACCCCAGTAGGTTTCTCTGAAAACGTGATATTTAAGGTTGAATAGGAGCCAGGCACAGACAGGTCACGAGAACGAGGAACAGCAAGTGCAAAGGCCTTGAGGCAGGAACGAGTTTGGCTTGTTTGGGGGGCTTGACAGCGGGGCCCACATGCTTGGAGAGGATGAGCAAAGGGAGAGGAGATCAGATTCAAGAGGTGTCAGGCAGGTGGTCTGGTGCGGAGGTCTCTGTGGCCGGTTGGGTTACAAACAAGGCCCAGGGGACATCAGTGAAGGATTCTGAATTTTCGGAGGAGTGTGCTGTGGCCTGGGGGATGTCTGCAGGGAGCTGGCGAGGGCGGTGAAGGCCACATGCCCTGCCCCAGGCAGGGCTCTGAGCCAAGCCCATAAACCCAGCTGGGGTGGAGAGGGGGACTTGTTCCAATAAGGTTGGTAAGAGAAGTGCATCCCCACAGTTCCAGAATCTTCTTAATCCAGGAGGGCCTTGAAGGGAGAAGCAGAGAGGCCCGGAGGGGAGCTTTTGAGGGATATTTTGCATCTTAATTGCATGCTAAGCAGGCCCGTGGGCAGGGCCAGCTGCAAAGCATTAGCTGCCACCAGACTCTGGGTGACTCAGGCCACAGAGCCTTAAAATATTTATTTTTTGCTGCATTTGGAATTCAGTGCCTGCAAGGGGGCCGCCGCTGGGGAGCAGGAAGCGGGAGCGGGTACCTGTTGGCAACCGCAATCTGGAAACGGCGTAGGGCCTGCCCCCGGAGCAGGGGGCAGCACACGCGGGCACCCGGGGGTGCCCCTGGGCATCGGTGGCAGGTGCCTGGCTTGCTCAGCTGCCTGGCCCTCCCAGGCTCCCTCCCTTACAAATTGATTTTCCGCTTTTATAGCCTGGGCACCTGGTTCGCAGCCCATCTCACATTCCTTTTGGGTCCATTTGAGGGAGAAAAAAAAAAATCTAGCTTCGAGTCCTGGACACATGAGGGTGTGAGTGCATGAATTCTGCAAATGTGTGGGGACGCAGTGCCCTGACTGTCCCCAGGGATGCGTGGCGGGGGCGCAGGCGGCAGGGGAGCTGCGGTTCTTGGCCGCCGCTTGCGGGGGCCGCAACCTCGGCCACAGCACCTTAACCCACTGGCCTCCATCTGAAAATGGGGCTAAGACCCCCACTCATTGGGCTGTCCTGAGGCTTCCGGGAGGTCACTAACTCTTGCAGAGCACTTGGCCCAAGGCCTGGCTTGGCTGCTCCTGATGTCTCTGCAAATGGTGGTTATTATTATTGGTGCCTTCTGCAGGGTATGAGCTGGCTCAGGGAGGGGGGGCCCTCTGGGACCCGCGGGGAGGCTGCACACGGACTCTCGGACACACCTGGGTGTCCCAGGGAAGGGCCCAGGCTGGGGCGGACCTGGAGCCTCACTCCCTCCTCATAGGCCTGACTGCTGGGGGGATGGGGCTGTGGGGGAGCTTCAATGTTTGATGACTCAGTTCCAGCTTTTTTATTTCAGAGAGTCTGCTGAGGCGGGGAGCCGGGGCTGGATTACCATGAAGTGCTCCTAATTTGCACAGAGAGATAAGGAGCTCATCATCACGGAGAGAGGGGGACTGTTATTTCCAAGCAGCTGCTGCGAGCTGGTCCTAGGTGAGCCAGAGTCTCTGCGCGCCGCGGGTGGGGGTGGGGTGGCGGTGGGGGTGGGGGTGGGGTGCCTGGGCTGGCTCTGCCTCAGTGGCTCTGCGCCCCGTGGTCTCATTCCGGCCACCACAGCAGGAGGTAGCCAGGGCAGGACAGATGCTCTGAGACAGGCGCCTAGGAGACAGACCATGATGCAGAGAACCCTGAGCTCATATTTTGGAAAATTGGACAAGTTATTGAGTTTTGGAAGTGCTTGTCCTGCCCGAGGGATACAGGGCTGTATAGCCTGGGCTGCCAGGTATCTCTCCCTTCCCCAGACCCCCTCCGGCCCCTGGCCCTGAGCGAGGGCCTGCCTGGAGGATGCTCCAGCAGCTTTTACTCACTAGGCTTGCTCAACCTGCAGTCTGGGCTCCTGCTACTGATGGGCCAGAAGGCAGATTCTAGGAAGAACTTCCCAAGGAAGCAGCATCAAGAGGGGCCGGTGCCATTCTAGCCTCAGGTGGCCTTTTGGGCGAGACCTCCGGCTGATGTCCCTTTTTCTGGCTCGGAGCCCCAGCAGACACTGGCTTTGGGGGGGTGTCGGCTGGACCTGACAGGAGGGACAAGTTGCTGACCTTTCTCCGGCTTGGGAGGAGGTCGGGTGGGTAGCAGAGAGGTCTAGGGGACCTCGTTCTTGTAGGACAAGCCCCTCACATCGGAGCATGGACATCGTCTTGAGGGCTTCTCATGGTGGTCTCGAGAAGGAGGAGTCCTCAGCCCCATTCTCCATGGAAGGAAACTGAGGCAAAGAGGGGCAATCTCAGGAGGCGTGCTCAGGCCGCTGCGGAAGAGGAGGCACCCTGGGGTGGTCTTGGAGGCAAGTGATTGTGCAATGCATAGGCTCATGGAGGGCCCCTCTGTGTCGGTCTGTCCTACTACCCTGTGGGTGCTTTGGCGTGGGCTTCAGCGTGAGCAGCATGGGCAGTGGCTGCCGCGTGGGAAGAGCACTGGACGGGAGTCCAGCCTCCATCCACTCCATAAACATTTATTGAGCACCGTGGAGTTGCCCCATTCAATCCCACATCAGCTCTGCGAGGTGGACACTCGTTCTGTAGCGCATTGATTCATTGATTCTAAGATACAGACTTTTAAAAAAAAATTATTTATTCATGAGAGACACACAGAGAGGCAGAGACACAGGCAGAGGGAGAAGAAGCAGGCTCCCTGCAGAGAGATTGATGTGGGACTTGATCCTGGGGCTCCGGGATCACACCCTGAGCAGAAGGCAGACACTCAACCACTGAGCCCCCCAGGCGTCCCTAAGATATAGTCTTAGACGTGGGAAACGTGTTCGGGTTGTTCGGGGTTACATCGGAGAGCGTGTGTCCCTCTCAGTGGTCTATGCAACAGGGGCACGTTTCACGCTGATGAATAGTTGGTTCCATGAAATACAGAACTCTCCCAGTTTTACAAATAAGGAAATCATAATTATAATAGGGTTAGTACCCTTGTTGAGTGTTGAACCCATGCCAGGTCCTAGAGTAAGCACTTTATGATTGTTGTTATTATTTCCATTTTGCAGATGAACAAACTGAGGCCCAAGAGGACTTGGGGGCACACAGAACAGGAATGGTTGGGCAGGGATTGGAAGCAAGTCTGGCTGACGGCGGCTCCCTGGGCTCTGGACCACTGGGGATGCCCGTGTGTCTATCTGCTCTGGGGAAGAGCCGTGAGCAAGGGCAAACGTGCTGCTGGCCTGCTCAGACCTTCAGCAACCTGGGGCAGGTGAGGTGGCCCCGAGGGCTGAGGTAGCTTTGGAGGTTCCCGAGGAGCTGCCGATGAGGGTGGGGTCAGGAAGGAGGTGCGTCCAGTATTTTTGCTTTAAGTGTCTTTGCTGCTAGCGTTTTCGTCCCGTAACTAATTCGGCGTAAGGCAATTTTGCCCCGAAGGCTAAAAGACAAAATAACTGGTTGACAGTTTAGTTTCATTGACTGGTTGGCAGTTTGTTTTCATTTCTCCCACTGACTCCATCCTCCCGTTTTTATATTATATAAATCTTAGTCCTCGTCACGGTCTGCACTGTGATGCCGAGTGTGAACTCATCACATCTCCCGGAGGACTTTGGAGAGACTCTCAACGGACAAGTGACAACGCCAAGAACCAACAACGGCAGAGGCGATTTTCACGTCACGACGCAAACATGCAGCCTAGGATCTGGAAACAGATACTCACGAAGGAAGAAATGTTAGTGAAGATTGAAGAAGTACGACGCTGGACAAGAAGGCTCATCCAGGAGCAAAGAGAAATGTAGAATTCTACGGCCGAAGGACTCCGAAGACAAGTGCGAAGGTACAAGCCACGAGATAAAATCAGTTATTGGCACAGCATTGCTGTGAATCTGTACGTACCTTAAATGTGTTCAAATACTTTGCATTCTGCAATAAAGTCTTTTAAGAATTTTTATTTATTTATTTTAGAAAGAGAGAGAGAATGAGTGAGAGATAGAGAGAGAGAGGGAGCAGTTGGGGGGGGTGTTGGCAGAGGGAGATAGAGAATCGTAAGCAAAAAAAAAAAAAAGAGAGAGAGAGAATCATAAGCAGACTCTGCACCTAGCACGGAGCCCCATTTGGGGCTCGCTCTCACCGCCCTGAGATCATGACCTGAGCTGAAATCAAGAGTCGGACGCCTAATTGAGTGGACCTTGCAAGCACCCCTACAAGAGTGTCTTAAATTATGTTATTCATTATTCATGTTTCATTATGTCCTTCGTTAGGACACAATGTCCCTTATTTTTTTGTGGTTTTACACGTGATGGCAAGATTACCTTAGGGCCGATTAGTCATGTGATGAAAAATACAGAAAAAATGTGTACAGCAAAGATGCTTCTGGCAAAGCTACCTAGACCCAGAAGGTGAGTGGTGTGAGTACAGTGCTCAGGAATGGGGGCTGGGGGTGCCGAGGAAAGTGACAGGGGCGCTTTACAAAGGACGTGGCCGTTGGCTCTCCCACCTCCTTGCCATCACTTCCCTCCCCTCCGCTTCTTTGCCACTGTCTTGCACACCGTCGCCTTCTCCAAGCAGGGACAAAGTCAGTGCGCACATCCAAGGTGGCGCCAGAAGTCGTGGGATCAAATGTGCCTCAACTGCTTCTCACCCAGAAGTGACTGAAACCTCAAAACCCAATAGAGCCACATCCCTGAATAGGAGGGTCAAGGATGGGTACATAAAGGCCGATGCAAAGCCTCATGACGTGTGACGGGAAGGCCAATTAGCTTTGGAGGGTCAGACCCCAGAGAGGAGGCAGGGGTGCATGGTGGGCAAGAATGTGGATGTCAAGGTCAGATAGACTTTGGTTCTAAGCTGGCTTCATCCACTGAGTCCCTGTGTGGCCCCAGGCAAGCTTGGTGTTTGCTCTGAGCCTCAGTTTCCTCATCTATACCATAGGAATAATAGTGTTATTAGTTGCCTATGGCTGCATAACCCTACTCCCCAATTTAGCAGCTGAAAACCATTTACATTTATTATCTTGAGGTTTTTGTGCACCAGGAAGCCAGGCGAGACTGAGCTGGGTCCTCTACTCGGGGTGTCTTACAGTCAGGTTGTCACCGGGCTGTGGTTTCATCTGAAGACTGTGCTGGGGAAGGATCCACTTTCTAATGTATGCATGGTGTGTTGGCAGGGTTCAGTTCCACAAGGACGGTCAAACTGAGGGTTGCATTTCAGCACCGTGGTTGGTTGGAAGCTGTCCTTTGTTTCTTCCCATGTGGGCCTTCCCAGCTTGCTTCATCATGAAGAGCCAGAGAGAGAGAGAGAGAGAGAGAGGAGAGAGAGAGGGAGAGGAGGGCAAATGAAGTCACAGTCCTGTATCACCTACTCTCAGAAGTGATGCACCATTACCTTTGCACTCTTCTATTATTATTCATGAGAAGCAAATCACCCGGGATGCCTGGGTGGCTCAGCGGTTGGGCATCTGCCTTCGGCCCAGGGCATGATCCTGGAGTCTGGGGATGGAGTCCCACGTCGGGCTCCTTGCATGGAGCCTGCTTCTCCCTCTGCCTCTCTCTCTGTTTCTCTCACGAATAAATAAATAAAATCTTTAAAAAAAAAAGAGAAGCAAATCACCAGATCCAGCCTGCACTCAAGGCAGAGAGATTATTACACAAGATGCTATTATGTGAATGTCAAGAGACGGGGATCACTGGGCATCATCTCAGAATACAATCACATCTGCTTTGTGGGAAAGTCATGAAGGTTAAATGCGGTTCGGCCTATCAGTAATTGGCACGGTACCTGGGATGTAGTATCTGCTCAATAAATTGACGATTGCTACTTGGTTGTTATTCTCAAAGCCAGGCTGGGCTGAGGCTGAGAGAGGACGGAACCCAACAACTAGCCCTAGTTCTCATCGGCCCAGCACCAAGGCCTACCCGCTAACCTACCCCATCTCCATGCAGTCAAATCCTGTGTTTGCCTGGACTCGCTCCACATGTTTCCGGAAGCTTTCCCCTGATCAGCTATGAACTGTACTTCCTTGGATGCCACCTCCTTGTTTGCAAAAAAGGGAGCACCCACCCCGGCTGGGCTGACGGTCATGAACACCCTCCTAGCATTGTGTATGTCCTAGACCTTAGGTGGTGGTGGAGGGCGGTGGGGGGGATGGTGTATGGCCACAATGTTTGAGGCTTACAGATTTCTTAGATATAACCGTGGAAGGGTTACTATTATTATTATTTTTTTTAATTTTTTTTTTATTTAGTTATGATAGTCACAGAGAGAGAGAGAGGCAGAGACACAGGCAGAGGGAGAAGCAGGCTCCATGCACCGGGAGCCCGACGTGGGATTCGATCCCGGGTCTCCCGGATCGCGCCCTGGGCCAAAGGCAGGCGCCAAACCGCTGCGCCACCCAGGGATCCCTTATTATTATTACTTTTTTAATCTAGAAGTTAAAAATTGTGAGGTTTACATTATTGCCAAACAAAGAGAACTGTGACTTCTGTTTCACAATTGCTGTAGCTCCTTTATGTGCTTTTGGCAGTTCGAGCATATTACTGACAGCTACGAGATTTCCTCTCCCTCTGGAAAACTGGGGGAGGGGGTCCTGTGACCCCTTCCTGCTCTGGATGCCCTGCCCATTAAAGATGAGCGATTGGCCCAAGATCCCAACGAGGTAGAACCGGGATTTGAAGCCAGTGCTCTGGTTCCAAGCCTATGCGTGGTCTTTGGATTATATTCATTCATTCGCTTGTTCCGAAAACATTGCTTAGTCCCAGCTCTGTGCCAGGGTCTGTGCCAGGCACGGGGAACGAGATCTGAGCAATTTTTATTCCAGCTCTAAAACGTTCTTAATGCTCCTCTTCTCCACTCCCCCAAATCACACTGGATTACAACTTTTCCAAATGGAGCCCCGCCCCCCCCAGTTTCTCAGCACCTCTCCTCCCCCCCCCATCTATGACATGGTTTTGAATTTGGAGTGGGACTGTATTTAAGGGGGCTCTATCAGCCATTGGTGTGTGTGGCAATGTGGCAGGAGGTGCCTTCAGGGTCTCAAGAGAGAAGGATCTGAGCGGATATAGATTTGGATGGAAGGTCGTCAGAGGCCCCAGAGGGAAAAAAACGAAGAATGAGGTCTACAGATTAAAGCAGCTGTTTGACTTCTAACAGCAGGCCCTTCTCTACGCCTTGATGGTCCCAGACCTCTCCCCTCTCCGGCCCGTGGCCCCTGAGGAGTTAAACCCAAGCCACTGCCTTCCTGCCCAGTGAGCCAGGTGATGGGATTGCAGTTAATGGCAATTTGAACAAGTCTGGTCAACTAGAAATACATAAGGAGATTGAAACATGAAAATGCCCTCGAAATTTATACAATTGATATATTGTCGCTCAGCCAGCTGTTAACTCCATGGTATGAAAGATGGCAGAAATAATTTGTAACTGGCCTCACATTTGTTTGCTGAACCTTTGCAAAGGAGGACATGGAGGAGTCAGCTGTGTCATCAGGAGCACCTCCCTCCACCCCCTCCCTGGGCCCCCATCAGGCCCCCAGGGCAGCCCCACCCAGGAGCACCTCCCTCCACCCTCACTTCTAGCCCCCATCGGGCCCCCAGAGCAGCCCCACCCAGGAGCACCTCCCTCCACCCCCACTTCCAGCCCCCATCAGGCCCCCAGAGCAGCCCCACCCAGGAGCACCTCCAACCCCACCCCCAGCCCCCATCAGGTCCCAGAGCAGCCCCACCCAGGAGCACCTCCACCTCCACCCCCAGCCCCCATCGGGGCCCCATTTGGGGCCTGTAATTTTTCTTTCTTTCTTTTTCTTTTAAAGATTTTATTTATTCATGAGAGGCACACAGAGAGAGGCAGAGACACAGAGACAGACAGAGAGAGGCAGAGACACAGGCGGAGGGAGAAGCAGGCTCCATGCAGGGAGCCCGAGGTGGGACTCCATCAGGGCCTGTAATTCTCTAAACCTCTTTGGCCCCATCCCCCATGGCAGGGGCGGCACAGGGCTGCCATTCCCATGTGGCAGGTGACGCTGAGGCTTCTTCAGCTCTCAGGCTTAGAGAAACTGGCACCGCACAGCACTGAGCTCCTGCTCCACCTCCATCCTACCCTCCACCCCCCCAGCATCCTGTGTACCCCGGTCTCCCGCCTCGACTCCCCAGAGCCCCCAAACCCACCAAGTCTGTCTCCTGTCTTCTGGTGGGGAGGGAAGGCCTGGCCTGGCAGCGGGTGGGTGTGGGTCTCCTTCCTGCCTCTCCGCTGGCAGCCACTACCTGCTGTTTCTGGCGTCAGTCCTGGGTGCGGGAGGCCGGCAGAGCAGCCCTTACTTGGGGACCCAGAAGGAGCTTGGCAGTCAGAGCCCAGGTATGACCAGGCGGGGCTTTTAAGCTCTCCGGTCCTCAGTTTTCACATCTACACATGATATGTGTTCAAAACTGCCCCCCCCAACTAGTAGGGCGGTTGGTAGGAGTAAAGGGATGAGGGTGGGAAGCCCCTGCACAAGGCCTGGCCTGCACCAGGTGTTCACGGAATACTCACTCCGTTCTCCCAAAATGCTGCCCCTGCTCCCAGCCAGAGGGGCTTGCGGTTCAGATCGAGTCTTCCAGAACCCACCTCTGTCCAGGAGAGCGGGGCCCCGGGCTCCTCCTTCCTTGGGGCAGCCTCGTGCTGCCTCTTGTGCCCCCGGAGCCGTGAATGTGCACAGCCAGGGCTGCCTCTGACCCTTGTGTACAGCTCTGGAGCGTCGCTTCTGCCCCGAAACACCTGTCACACCACCTCCAACCCCGTGGGCCTCCCAGGGGTGTAGGAATCCCGGCCACGTGGGGATTCTTCTTTATGAAGTTTCCGTAGACAAATGTGAGGTTGGTTGCAAATTATTTCCACCTCCCTGTGCCTCTCTCTGGTTGCTCTTCCTGGGTCTCCATAGCTAACACCGTCCACGGAGGGGCCAGAGCTCGGTCCAGACCCTGTCCCACCAGCTCACCCCATTCCCGATCTCGGCTGGCCCACCACCACAGGCCTCCAACGTGTGAGGACAAGCATGCCCCCCATCCACGTGTGTCCTGTCCTCTGCAGCAGCACGTGGTAAGTGCCATCCCGCCCCCCGCCCCACCGCCCCGTGACATCTCTTACAGTGGTGGTTCTCGCACTTGGCTGTGCATTGGAATCACCTGGGAAGAGTCTAAAAACTACTGATGCCTGGATCCACCTCAGGCCAACGGAATCAGAATTTCTGGGAAGGAGGCCTGGTCGTTGGTATTTTCTAAGAGTTTCTCCGTAGGATTCTAAGAAGCAGCCAGCGCTGAGAACCAGGGCCTCTCCCCATCCACATCTCCTGGGAGCTACTTGCGATTTCCATAGGATTCAGTTTTCTGACCTCTCATTATTCTAGCCTCGGTCCACTTCTCGTCACTAGCCAATGTCCCTTGGGAAACACGACTTCCTATACTCAACTAGACCATCCAGGGCAAGGCCAAGACCTTCTTTGCTCATGATATTGTATCTCTATCAGTATGACCCTAAATCAAAGACGTCCTTTCTGTCTACCTCCCACTCTATGGCTTATTTAGCCTCACCCAGCCTCTTCCCTTTAACAGCTCTTCCACTTTTCTACTCTCCTTCTACCAACATAAGAATTCCTGTCCAAGTAGAGTGAAAAGTTGCTGGCACAAATACACGCGATCAATTCCAGGGAAACCTTCCAGGACTTGATGCAACCTTCTGCAGGGTTCAGAGTGATTATTAGGTCTCCTGTTTCAACAGGTGCGTCCCGAGGTTAGCTCTATCCATCGCTTCTGATTTGGGATGCACAGAACAGGTATCTAACTCCCATACATTCGATATCTGCTCTTAAACTTAAATAACAGATTCCATTAAAAGAGCATTAGCATGGCAGTCCCGTAATTAATCTTCTCCGGAGAACTAATAGTTCAGAAGGCACGCAGTGGAGCAAGGGCATCATACATCACTAAGCTCATTTATCCTAATTGATTTATCTAAGAATTGCTGGGGCAGCCAACCTTGTGCCCGATGACCCGTGCTGGGGGCCCCGTGGGTGCCTGGGGTTGGGGGGGAACGGAGGAGTGTGCATGCAGCTAAGGCTGGCAGGGGCTGGCTTTACCCTGATCACAAGGCGGCAAACAACATAATGGGCCAGCCTCAGAGGCAGGCCGGCCCGGGAAGCTTTTAGAGTCTCTCAGCAGCCCTTGCCATGCACCCAGATTACACACGGAGCTATTTCACATCATTAAACCCCCCAATTTTGTTCCTGAGTGCTGCACGCTCTCTGCATCAGGCTGGGCTTCAAAGTAACTGCTTTGCCAAAGCAGGTGTAGCCACTGCGGCAGGCTGACCCCGAGGCACAGGGACACATTTGCTGCCTGTTTGTTTGTTTGCTCGCTGGCCTCCTGGCCCTGGAGCTGGGAATGATGTGCCGGGGACCTGTATCTGCTCAGCCTGCCTGTTTAGGTTCTTGCTGCCGTTGGTGCAGGGGGTTAGGGAGTGGGCATTGCTGAGGCTCCCAGAGCTGCCGGGGGCCACTGTAGTAATGATCTCCCTGCCCTCCTCATCCCCTCCAGCCCCAAACCCATAACTCCTCAGGCTGACCAACAGTAGGTGGGCAGTGGGAATGATCCCTTAGTACAGAACAAGCCTGAGCTCTGGATGATCCTGTATCTGTTTTCCTTAAGAGGCAGGAAACAGGGATACCTGGGTGGCTCAGTGGTTTGGTGCCTGCCTTCGGCCCAGGGCGTGATCCTGAAGACCCGGGATCAGGTCCCACGTCGGGCTCCCTGCATGGAGCCTGCTTCTCCCTCTGCCTGTGTCTCTGCCTCTCTCTCTGTGTCTCTCATGAATAAATAAATAAACTCTTTAAAAAAAAAAAGAGGCAGGAAACAGGGCCTCAACAAGCAGAGCAGAGCCTAAGGAGACAGACCGCTGTGCCAGGTGACACCGTCTCTGGCCTCCTGGAGCTCTTCTGCATGGTGCTCCGTGCCAGTACTGACCCTTCCCCACATTCATCTGGTTTCCTCTCATAACCTTCTACCTGCAGCCCTTCTTGATGCCCAACCCATAGAGGGTATTTGCTTCTCCTTCTGCGTCCACTCCCCAGCTACCATCTGCATCCTGTTTTCCTTGCATCCAGGCTGCAGCCCATCCTGATCTCCATTCTTTGCAGGCTCCATCCTTCCCAGCTTCTCCCTCTGCAGGCACAAGCTGGACAGGCCCCCAGACTGCAGTCCTCATTGCCAGCCCCTGTGTTATTGCCTTGGTTTATGTGCCACCTTCTGCATTGATTTCCTGGTTGTGTCTCCCAGGTCCTAGCTGGAGACAGAGTCCTGCCCTGCATACCAGCCCATCTGTCTGGAGCACGAATGCACCTAGTCCCCATCCAGTTTTGTCCTCTCCCTGGGTCTGAATCCTGTTCTCTGTACCCCTGGACAAACTTGACAGGCCACAGGAAGTCATGATGCTGCTATCCTCTGACCCATGTGCCATTTTTGTATCATGCCCACTAGATACGACAGATCCTTGTATATTTGGCCAAGGTCACACCCTTGGAACCTGAAATTTCTGGGTTATGTTTTTGCCCCTTGCCCTCTTTTCCTGCTACAGTCCTAACCTGCATGAAGGCTGCAGAAGGAGGGACGTCTGCAGACTTAGTGGCTCATGCCTGTGTGATCTTGGGCAATTCCCTTTCTTTAAACTTCGGTTTCTTTATCTGTGAGATGAGAAGGTTGGAAATGGTGATTCCCAGGGGTTCTTTCACCTTTGAAATAAAATGGAAAACAAGAGACCCTGAAGACAAGGAGGGATTAATATGGTGGTCAAATCAAGCTGGGTCTACTCTCCCCTCTGCCTGGGGCTTCCAATCATGCAGAACTTGGCAGTGGATTTACAGAAGACTCTCAGCACAAGGGCCCTGGGCTCTCACCTTTGGAAAATGGTGCAATTTAATGGTAATGCAATTACAGATGTGCTGAGATTGAAACAGCCCATCTTATCTCAAACTCATCTTCCCCACCAAGTATCAGGGCAGGTGCTGATCCCTAATAGCTGCTGAAATGGATTCACCAGGCAGCTGGGGGCTCCTAGGGAGGAGATCTGTGTGCAGAGAAAGAGAGAATGGGAGGGGGATGAGAGATGGAGAGAGAGAGAGAGAGAGAGAGAGAGAGAGAGAGAGAGAGAGAAGAGGGAGGGAACAAGGGAATGAGGGAGAGAAACAACACACAAAGAAATGGGGAGATACAGAAGGGCAGACAGAGGCAAGGAAAGAGGGGGAAGAGGCAGGCAAAGGGAGAGCAAGAGACAAAGCAGGGAGAGAAGGGGGATCTTGGAAGAATCAGGGAGAGAAATAGAGAGGAAGGAAAAGTAGCGAGAGAAGAAAAGAGAAGGAAAAAGAGAAAATGTAATGGAGAGAGACAAAGAGATGGAAAGACTGGAAAAGACCATGAGAGAGACAGAAGCAGGAGAGGAGAAAGGGGAATAGAGAGATGGAACAGGCTGGGATTTCTGAGGAGAGAGGGAGGGAGATAAGAGAAGAGAGGGAGGCTGGAGGGAGGGAAAGAGAGATTGAGAGTGTCAAGGAGGAGGGAGGGGTGGAGTCCGGGGAAGAAGGAGAGAGACGCAGGATGGGGAAGGAGCAAAGTGGGGGCGGTGATGATGAGACTAGAGAAATTGAGGGAGAGGAAGCTTGAGTAAAGGGCATAGAGATAGGCCTGTATTTCTAAAATATTAGGTTTCTCAGACCCACCAGAGGCTCCATGTCATCCCAAAGAAGAACCCAGACAAGAAAGGAAAGGAGAGAAAAACCAGGAATGACTAGTAGGGAGGGGCTCCTCAGGACAGAGGCAGCCGCCGGAGAGAGCGAGCACGAGAGAAGGCACTAGAGGATTGGATCCAGAATTAGAGAGAGGATTGGGAGCTCTGGAAAGAAGGAAAATGTAATGATCCAAGACCCTGGAATAGGCACAGCTCCCCAGACGACCCGCCAGGCCCTCTAGCCGGGGCTCGTTTCCACTCGGTGGCAATTTTGGGGCAGCTGGGCTTCAGCACCGCGGGCAGCTCCAGCCGCCCTGGGTTGTGGGGGTCAGGCTCCACACACTGGGGGGGCAGCCTGCACCCCCTCCCTCCTTGGCCCCTGGCTTCTCCTGGAAATGGCTCTTTGGGGCAGTTGGAATGCAGGCCTGTGAGCGGCTGAATAGATCAATTATTTTTCAGAACATGGTTTTGATCTCGATGTTACTTCGCTGGATCACTGAGTGGAAAGGGCTCGCAGAGAAAATGGCATTTTTTATAACCCTGGCAAAATGCGCCCGCGCTGATGAGATGAGCCACCCAGCGAGCGAGCGCGCGCACATATGATACATAACTAACCAGAAGCATAATCTTCTAAATTGAAAGCCATAATGTTTGCTGTTGGAGCTAAATATTAACAGGGCGTTGTCTCCCAATGACCCTCGGGAGGCAGCTGGCTTAGCGGGAGGCTGTCGTCATATTCAAGCAACTTGATTAAATTCCTTTCTGCCATCAGAATTAAGAAATGAATAGTTTTATGAGAGTCATGCCACAAAGGACAGGGAAATGGAATGCTCGGGAAAGAGGGTGGGGCCGGGTGCCCGACGGTACTTGCCTTCTACTTCTGTAGCCTTCCTGGGGCAGACTAAAGACTGCAGGCCGACTGCCTTCTGGGTGTGAGAGCTGCCCTGCCCTCCCCGCTGGCGTCTCTGCTGACCCAGCTTTGCAGTTTCCTCCACCCCTGCTCATCTGAGAGCGCAGTGGATACAAGCGACCTTCCCCCGGAGGCCTTTCCATTATTCATATTGGAGGCAGGGAAGTGTAGAGGCTTCAATCATGGCCTCTGGAGCTAAACGACCGGGGTCCAAATCCCAGCTCTGCCACTCAGCTGTGGGATCTAGGACAAATCATGTAACCTTTCTGTGTTGAACATTTTTAGCTATAAAATGAATTTATTGGGGGCGTCTGGGTGGTTCAGTCCACTGAGCATCCGCCTCTTGATTTTGACTCAGGTTGTGATCTCAAGGTCATGGGATCCAGCCCCACACTGGGCTTCGAGGTCAGTGTGGAATCTGCTTCTCTCTCTTCCTTTCCTCCTCTCCCCTCCCATAAGTGAATAAATAAAATTTTGAAAAATGAATTTATTGTGCTACCTACCCTCCAGGATTGTTGTAAGGATTTAATGAGTGCTAAGATGCTTCAGAACAAGGCTTAGTACATAGTAAATACATACAAGCATTTGCTATTGTTATTTGATTTAGATTATTGAACTGCATAAAATTGTTATTTTGTAGATAAAATATCCAATATTGACAGCTAAATATGAAGTTTATACAGCAAGACTTTTTGTCTTCCATGGCCACTTGTTTTTGCCCCGTGGCCCTGACAGCTTCTGCAACATTGCAAAGGTTCTATTACTTGAAGATATACTATCAAGGTGCTATTTTTGTACTCAGAAAAAGTACTTTTTTATTAGAAAAATACCAGTTAACCTCAGGCTCAGAAAATCTAATCTGTCTTTCTTCTGGGAGCAGGAATGTAAAGGGAATTACCATTAACTGGCCACCTTAAGCATCGTGCACTGTGGTGACTGTATTGCATGTGTTACTTTTGTTTAATTGTCTCAATAATTCTGTGAGGTGGGCACTGGGACCTATTTTATAGATGAAGAAACTGAGGTTCAGGCAAGTCAAATGCTTTGTTGAAAACCACATGGCCGGGGGGCAGAATGACAGTCCAGACCCATTGCATCACTCTGGATAGAGAGAGAGAGGGAGATGGAATGCATGTTTGATGAACCCTGGTTGACCTTATCCATCCTTTTCTTTGGATTTCTCCTTCTACTTTCCTCCCAGAAGATCCCTTATGTCTGTATCTCCAACACGGGCCTCTAACCTTTTCCCTTTTGTGAAGTGATGAAACTGTAAGATCAGTGAACATCCCCACTGCCTGTCTGGGAGAGCCCTTTAATCACCTGATTTTAGGAAGAGCCATGTAGACATGGGTGGCCCAAAATTTCTGGGAGACCTGTTCGGGCAAATAAAGTCTTTTCCTTAGTAAATAGTTCAGAAAAAAAAGTGAGAGGGAGTGGGCATTAACAGAAATGGAATGAGTGGGCTGGTGAGAGGGGAACTTAGACACTATCCCCTGAAACATCATTTGTATTGGAAGACAGGTTCATGGGAGAACGGGAGGGAAGTAATTCAGGGAATCCTTTTTTTTTTTTTTCTTACATTGAGTCCATTTTTTAGTCCCAGAGAAAAGCAGGGAGAGGGCATTCTGTTCTGACATTGCATAGATCAAGTGAGCCTGACCTAGGGAACTATCTCTAGATGTTCTAGACAAGTGCCCTAGACAACCTTGTGTGTGTGTGTGTGTGTGTGTGTGTGTGTGTGTGGTGCCTATGGGAGGGCTGGCTTCCAATTTAGAAGGAAGTTGAGCCCCACGTGTGTGGCTCCCAGCAGGAACTCAGCCCAGGAAGGCCTGACCCTAGTAAGGACTCTAGGGGCAGTTGGGGACTTAGATGTGTGAGGAGAAAGAGACAGGTGGTATCATTCATGTGCTCACATCGTTAATGCTCATCACAACTCTGTAACATTGGTATTATTACCTCAACTATTCAGAAATAGCAAAAGTAGCAGTGAGTAGTCCTGGTGGCTATTGTAGCTATTGTGACTGCTATTGTAGCTATTGTAACTACTTACCATGCACCCAAGATGCTTCTGCAAGCACTTGTAGACCTGAGGGGACGTGGCCATAGACTCATGTTCCCTTCCGCTCCGGTCCTGTAGAGCTGTCGCTGGGAAGTGCCACCCAGCCAGAGACTGTTTCTACTTCGAGTCCTTCTTACATCTCGATGGGGCCCACTGCTTAGTCTCAATAACGGAATGGGAGGGGAGACAATGCATGTTCGTTCTGGGCCAACATGGATGAGAATCTGCTCTGTCTCCTCCAACCTCTCTTTCCTGTTGATTGGCTGGATGGGGAGGGCTCCAAGCCTCTAGGTGAGGGCAAAGCCACCACATGGAAGTAGCCTGGACCCCCAAGTCACCATATGAAGGAAAGGCCACCAACCAAACATGAACAATCTTATTCAACTATTATAGAAATGAAAAATACACTTCTGTTGGGATAAACTTCTGAAATACCAGGGCGTATTTGTTACAGCAGCTACTGTTACTTTAACGAGTATGTGTACATTACCTCGTTTAATCTTCAAAACCACCTACTGAGGGCAGGTATCAAGAACCCATCTTGAAGGTAAAGAAGTCTAAACTCGTAGGTTAAGTGATTTGTGCAAGTTTACCCAATTTCTAAGTGATTCAGCCGGGATTCAAATCTAGATCTCCCTCCAGTTTTATAGTTTCTTCTTAAGGTGAGGAGAAAGTGCAGAAAGATCACGGGAACTGGGTAAGGAAGCCTGTCCGGGGCCAAAGAATTAGAACCAGTCTTGAGTGTGGATTTCAGAACAACTTTAGGACTAAGGTAACGAATCAGAGAGAGAACCCTGCGGAGAACACATGCGTGCGTACGTCTAGGAAAAGGAGAAGCAGGGAAAAGAATGGCATTTTGGGGGACCCTGAACCCTAGTGTCCTGCGCTGGGCAAAGGGGCCTCCACGAGGCTAAGGTGAGGACTTGCAACCAAGAGCATGAGTGCGATCTGTCCCCTCCAGGGTCCTTCTTCTGAGACGCGGAAAACAAGACAAGAACAACCATCCTAATAGTTATAATAGGAGAGGTAACAGTAGAAGTAGGGGGAACTGGTACTTACACAGCCTTTACTACGTGCCGGGGACTCTTCCAAGCTTTACGTACATAAATTTAGTCTTGAAAGCAGCCTTACGAGGTAGGTGCTAAAACTATCCCCATTTACAGAGGAGGGAACTGAAACACAGCTCGTCAGGCAGCTATTAGGAGAAGGAGCCAGGAGGTGAACCCAGGCAGTGACTCCACCCACAGTCCATGCTCTTCACCTTTGAGGACGGTGGAGCTGACGACTGCTTCCCAAGTGGGCCAGCGCCGTGGGAGATAGGAATCTACCTTGTCAGACCAACGAGAGGATGCCCAGTGCCTGTGCCTGGGCTTGGATAAAGCTGACCTCGGTGCCTGTGTAGACTTGCCTTTGAGCCTTCCAAGCTCTGGCTTAGTTTTCTTGAGCATTCGTCTTGAAATTCTGGCTGAGTTCTTGTGGGGTCTCCATGGGGGCAAAGGCCATTTTTACGCTTCATCCGCACCGGAATGCAGGGAGGCCTTATGAGTTCCTCACCTGGGAATTACCCACTTTGTGGCAAAACCTTAGCCTCCAGGATGACTTAGCCCAGCTCCTTGCCCACCTCTGGAGTGGCCTCTCTCCTCACCAGTGTGCTGGGGGAGTGCAAAATCACTTTAATATTGGCTAGAGACAAGCGTAATTAGGAAGGTAAATCTGCTGGGGGAAAAAAATCATATTATGCAAATGTGATTAGCAATGACTTTTGGGTTTTTTGTTATCGGAGAGTTTCTCTTCCTTGGTGCAAATGTGGGGAGTCGGCTGCTGTGTTCACTGGGATGATTCTTACCAGGTGCTCGGGAAATGGGAGCTCGAGAACACAGAAGTGGGGAGAGGGACCTGCAGCCCCGGGGCAATCGGAAGGGGGTTCCTGTGTCAATCACCCTTGGGGAGTCTGTGGGTCCCCAGTCAGAGCCAATGCCTGTGGAGGAGCCCCAGGGAGCAGACCCTCACTGGTGATAAGGCCCTGACCCCCCAGGAGGGAGGGGCTTTGCTCCAGGATGGAGCAGGATGAGCTAGAGGTGTGGTTCTGGGTCGGCTGGTTCTGACCAGCAGGGCTGCCCCTATTAAGGGGGCTGGGACCATGATGGTTTGAGGGTGCTACCTCAGCTCAGTCTGCGTGCGCCCCCAGGAGGTGCTCAGAGCCTGGGGTGGCTTCACGCCTGCAAGGGCCATGCGAATAGACTTACAGCAGGAGTGTTTCTTCCCAGGATTGGAACACACAACATTTCTTCCAGATTCAAGTCTTCTCTGGAAACGGCTGCGGATTGTCTAGCTTTTGGAGCTTCTTTTATAAAGGCAGTAATGTCAAAAAAAAGAAAAAAAAAAGGTACCTGCTTAGTGAGTACTTACTAAACATCAAGACCTGTGCCTGCCTCGTTTAATTTTTCTAACGATTATATGAGATGGGCACCGTTACATCATCTCTCTCTTTAGGTTAAGAAATAATATGAGATGATGGATGTCAACTTGCCGTGGTCCTCACGTAACCATACGTGTAAGTCACATCATGTCGCCGCGCTCGTTTTGCGGTGCTATGTGTTAGCCACAGCTCAGTAAGACGGGGGGAAGTCACAGGAAACAAGGAAGAGGAACCTGAAGCACAGAATGGTTAAGCAGTTTTCTCCGGGTCACCTAGGTCAGTAGCGGAGCAGGATTTGAACTCAGGCTTAGCTTGATTGTGAGGTCTCCGCCGCCGACCCCGAGGCCCGAGGCATCCCGTGAGAGTGAGTGGTAAGTACCTCTTCCCTGCGCTTGCATTCCTGTCCTGCCCATGCACACCCCTGACCATGCCCGGATGACCCCAGTGAGACTTCCAAAAGTTTCTGGAAGCTGGTAGGCCCTGCTCTACCCTGGGAGAGTGGCCCTGTCTACTCCTGGGGCTCCTCTACTCTGATCACAGCCCACTTTGTCCCGACATTTGGGTCTGGAGTGGATTAGGGGCCCTTGTGGGTACCCTTATCGCTCGCCCTCCAGCCCAACAGCTTCTAGATTTCTGGGAACTCACTATCTCTTTATGTACCCCCGTTTCTCTCCCATCCTTTTGGAGACCGGGGGTCCTCCTGTGGGACTCCCTCCCCCACCTCTGAAGGGACCACAAAGCCTCAGGGAAGTGCTCAGAGGACTGACTCCTGCACCAGGTGTGCTGCGGCTGGCCGGGCGTCGAGAAGCCGGCCTCTCAGGGCCTCTCAGGACCTCTCAGGGCCTCTCGGGGCCAGGGCTGTTGCCCCGGGGTGCAGAAGGCCACTGCTCCACCCAGCCCAGGCTCCCAGGTCTGCGCAGCCTCCCTCAGTCCTCTCTGGCCAGTAAGCCAGGCGCACACGCTTCTCAGACTTTCAGTTCCAACAACCACTGGGTCATCCTTGTCCCTAGAGCGTCTTCAGACCTGCCCCGTGCAGAGTTGGCCTCCTCTTGCCCACAGACCTGTGCAGTGACAGCGCTGCAAACGGCATCCCCGGCCCCTTTCTGTCCCTCACTGCCTCATCAAGCAGATGCCAAGTCTCTCCAATGCATGCGTGGCCTCCCCCTCCATCCGCGCTCCTTGCACTAGCTCTCCACCTCTCTCCCATGTTCTTGCAAAGACCCCCAGTTATTGGTTTACACGCCTGTCTGCCAATTGGCCAACAGCCCCTGCGGGGCAGGAAGACAGGCTTGTTTATTGCTGAATCCCCAGCCCAGCAGAGGGCCCAGCACATAGTAGGTGCTCGATTAGTGTTGGGTGAATTGAATTTCCCCAGAACTCATGGGATTGATTCAATTTGGAAACAACACTGCATCCGTAGAATTGATTCTTGCATCCCCGGGGGGGTGTGATGATACAATTCACCTCTTCATTGGCTGCTCCTTTTTTTTTTTTTTTTTTTGCAGGAAACAAAACTCCCACTTCTGGACAGAGCTGAGCTTGCAGACTGTGTGGGAGGGGCAGGAAGGATTGAAGGGGGGTGGACCTTGCTTTTCCCAGGGAAAGGTGTGTGGCTGCCAAGGTACCCCATCGTGTCACGGAGATGAAAAAGTGGGGCATGCTATATCACTTTCCACAATTGAGCCAGAGGCTAAAAGTAGCCTTCCTTCCTCCTGGCTGACAAATGGGGGAAATAAATTACCCAGGCACTAAAAGTTGCATTAGGCAAATAAACATTTCGACAAGAATTATATGTGACATTCAAGAGAAAGCAAATAAACCCTAAGTTATGGGGACCTGTCAAAGCTCTAGGAAAATTAAGTAACTAAAAATCGTTAGAAGCTCTTAAACCTTCCCTGCTCCTGCCCCTGCTGCAGGGGCTCAGAGGGACACCATGAGTCCCCTGTCGGGCGCCTCCTGAGAAATTCCTGGGTTCCTGGGACCTCAGGTCTGGAGCAACCCCCGGGAGCCTGCGGACCAGCGTTTTTAAAAAACACTGTTCCATGGAACCGTAGGGTCCTGCGGAAGCCCCACAGCCCAGCAGCCTGGGCTCCCCCTCCTCCGCCTCCAGAAGCTTCTCTTCAATCTGGGTTATATTAAAGACAGATTCCAGGAAGCTCTCTTCTGGTAGAGGGTTCTGCTTCTGTGTGATTTGAAAGCCATTATGTGGGAGCAAACATACACCCGACACAGAAATCTCCTTCAGAGCCCTTCAGTCTGTCGTTGCTCAGCTGCTTCTGGGCGCCTCTGGCGACAGAGCGATGCGTTCCAAGATTTTTAGTCGGAGCCACATTTCCCTGCCTCCCTTGGCACGAGATTCCCATCCCAGGACTCTGGTGCTAGGGGCTTGAGTTCAGATCCAGGCTCTGCCACTCACTGGCTGCTGAATGCCAGGTGGCTACTGAAGTGCTCCGTGCCTCAGTTTCCCTATCTGGAAGAAGGAGATTGCGAGAGTTAGTTTCCTGCGGCTGCTGTAACAGATCACCTCCAACTCGGAGACTTGACACGACACATGTTTGTTCTCTTATGGTTTTGGAGGTCAGAAATTTATTTATTTATTTATTTAAAAAAATTTTTTTATTTATTTATGATAGTCATCACAGAGAGAGAGAGAGAGGCAGAGACACAGGCAGAGGGAGAAGCAGGCTCCACGCACCGGGAGCCTGACGTGGGATTTGATTCCGGGTCTCCAGGATCGCGCCCTGGGCCAAAGGCAGGTGCCAAACCGCTGCGCCACGCAGGATCTCTGGAGGTCAGAAATTTAAAGGAGGTCTTAAGGAGTTAAATTGTTTTTTTTTTTTTTAAGATTTTATTTATTTATTCATGAGAGATGCAGAGAGAGGCAGAGACACAGGCAGAGGGAGAAGCAGGCTCCATGCAGGGAGCCTGATGTGAGACTTGATCCCAGGACCCTGGATCCCAGGATCACACCCTGGGCCCAAAGCAGGCGCTCAACCACTGAGTCACCCAGGTGCCCCTTAAGGAGTTAAATTAAATTAAAAGGTGTCAGGCCACGTCCCTTCAGGAGGCTCCAGGGAGAAGCCTTCCCTTTCTAGAGGCCACCTGTGTTCCTTGGCTCGTGGCCCCTCATTGTCACTGCACATCGCGCCAGTAGCCTCTTTCGTCACCCCATCTCCTCCTCTGCCCAGGCCCTCCTGCCTCTCTCTTATAAGGCTCATCCAGATAACAGGACAGCCTCCCCTGCGCAGGGCCCTTAACCTCATCACACCTGCAAAGTCCCTCATGCCATGGAAGGTGACAGATTCACAGGTTCCAGGGGGAGGACGTGGACCTCATGGGGGGGCTGCTATCTTGCCCACCTCAGAGGACCGTGGTGAAGGTGCAGTGAGGAAGTTCACTGGAGCCCAGCACACAGATGGAGCTCAGCAAGTGGAAGTCAAAGATCCATCCCCTACGTGACTCACCTCCTCCTCCACGCCCTCCTGCAGCTCAAGGACAGAATGTACCAGACCTTGGAGTTTAGGTGATGGGGATCTCGTAGCACCTGCTCAGGAGCTTGGACTTAGACCCGTGGCTGCAGGAAGCCCTGGGGGCTGTGAACCCTGGGGAGTGCCACGTCGCATATGCTGTTTAGGAGGAACTTGCTGACCACAGTGTGGCTTGCAGGAGACAAAGCAGGTGCCAGCGGGTTGGGATGGAGGCTGCGGCTTAGTCCAGGTGAGATGAACAGGATGGGACATGGGCCGGGAAGCAGTGGCTGGATTCAAGAACCATTTCAGAGGTGGAGGTGGGAGAACTTGATTGGTTGGGGGCATAGGGTAGGCAAGGGAAGGATCCAGGATGATGCCCAGCTTCCGGCTTTGGCCCCTGGGGACATGTTAGCATCATGGACTGAAGATGGGGAGCAGGGAGGAGGAGAGATTCCAGGGGGCAGGGAATGGTGAGCTCAGCTCAGGGCCTGCTGTGTTGGAAACACGAGGCAGGTGAGTCACCCAGGGGAGTGCACCCAGGGCAGGCACCCGAAGGGGAGTCGGATAGATGAGTCTGCAGCTTGGGGGCAAGAATGGGGGCAGCTTTTGAGAGCCAAGGTGGGACCCAGCGCCTGCCAGGGGGGCCAGAGCCCCGCAGAGTGGGAAGGGGAGGCATGGAGGATGGACACCAGGAATCCCCAGTGCTCACGGGCCCAAAGGAGAGTGGGCAAGGACAGAGGAGCCTCAGGCACGATGGGGGAGGCCCAAGGAAGCAGCCCCTATGTCCATCCTCATGTAGATGGGCCTGCTGGGGGACTGTCATCCGCCCCCATCCACCTGGGGCCGCGTGGAGGTGACACTGGACATCCTTCCCATTTGCAGGGACCTTATGGGTTTAACCAACAATGTCACATGGTCTTGTTTAATATGTAAAACCAACCAGCTCTTGGTGGGGGGGGAGGGGCATGGATTCTTTCCACTATAAAGATGAAGATGTTGAGACTTCATGAGGCCCAGAGACTTTCCTGAGGCCCATAGCTAGTTGGGGTCTGTGCGAGGGTTTGAACCCACGTCTCCTCGCTGCTGTGGGATCCAAAGCCTTTGCACACACCCCGTGCACGTGGACACGACAGGCCTGCCCAGCGCCAGGCCTTCTTCAGCTATGTTTTGAGTGAGGCCGAGGCTTAACTTTGTGCCCAGACTACAAACGCAGGTCCTGGTGTTGGGCATCCCTTGGGAATTTGGGTAACAGGTGGAAGTGTGCAGGGGTGAGGGGGGCCCGGATGTGTTGGGAGCCTGGAGGGTTACAGGGATGGGGAAACAAGGGCAGATCTAAGACCCTTTCTTTCCCTTTCACCTTTCTTTTCTCAGAGGAAAGGAAGGCCCCAGATCCTCAGGCTCAGACCTCTCCTCGAGGTCCCACCCAGGAGGGGTTGACAGTGAAGACCATCTTGGGAAGCTCAGGGTGGGATCTCAAGGCAGGGGTCCTAGACAGGGTTGGCCTGCAGACACCGAACATCACAGCCACGTGTGCCAGGCTCTATTCTGAGTGCTTACCTTAGAGCAGCTCATCCAATCCTCCTAACAGCCCCGGAAAGGAGGCACCACTGCTATATCCCAATATTACATGGGGCACAGGGGTACCAGTCGCCGGGCCACCTCTGCTCATCCCTACGCTGTCGGGGATACAGAGGCAGGAGGCAGGACCTCCTGGCTTAGCTTCTCCTCACCATTGTTGGATCCTTCTTGGTGTTTCATTCCCGTGAGGCAATGGGTGTGTGTTGCGGGGGCAGTTGGGTCACAGGTGGGTGGGCAGGAGCTGGGCAGAGTTCCCTCCAGCAGGGATCAGGGCCCTGGGACACCTTCTGAGGCTGGGCAGCCCCCCATTGAGCAAAAGAAAGAGCTCCTTCCTCCCCGGGGGTGGGGGTGTCTCCCCACCTTCATCACCATTACCCCAGCCAGCAGGTGCCATTACCCGCAGAGGCCAGGACCTGTTCCCTGGTGCTTCTCATCACTGCTCCTTTCCCCCTCCCAGCAGCCCTGCCAAGTAGCTGTTAGGATTTCCAACCCCCCTGCCCACCCCGCCCTCCCAGCAGAGGAAGACAGTGGGGCCCAGAAAGGCCGAGTAACTTCCCTGAGGCCACCCAGCCTGTAGGTCACAGTCAGGCCTGGACACAGGGCCAGAGCTGTCCCATCACTCTGCCACCTGGGTATCCGACCGGGCACACAGAGGGCGACCAGCACACACGGGTTTCCCGTCTCTTCTGCTCAATAGTCTCTTGGCAAAGGGCTCCCTTCTCAAATCCTCCCCACCAAGAGCCAAGGGCTTTCTGCCGGAAGTTAAAGATCCCAGTAGGGCTGAAGATGGGGCAAGGGGCCCCATGGGCTCCACCTCCACTTTCCTGCAGCCCCAGGGAGCATCCCCATCCCAGGGCCCTGCCTTCCCCCACCAGCATCTTTGCCAGCTCCTGGGGAATTTGGAGGCCCTCTTGCAGTGGGGAATCTAAATTTAGACCCTGTGCTCTGTTAACTCTGTGAATAATGCTAATTAGCATAACAATTCTTCCTGCAATTAAGTTGGGGAGGGGGTGAGGAGGTGGCGCTTGGTCCAAGAGGAAATTACACAGGGAGGCCTCTCTTATTGCTAGTTCTGGGAGGCCTCACTCGAGGTGTCTCCTTGGCGTGGCTCTCTTCTTGGATGGCTGGATCCAGAAAATGCCTATCTGGGGTGGAGGGAGGGAGTGTCTGTCTCTAACCCTATTGTGATGTCTCATCGGTGCATGTATTAAAGTGCAGCTCGGGTGTTGTAAGCAAGCTGTCACCTGCTCTGAAGGGTGTGAAAAAATTATGAACCGCATTGTCCTGGAAACCACAAAATAGCACTTCCTCCCTCAAGTAAACATGTAAGTTTGGCATAGAAAGTTGAAATGAAGCTACATTCAGAGTCTAGATTTTATTTGTTTAGGGAGGTTGGCCAACGCTCTTGCTTGACCCGGCGATGCCAAGTGGCCTACCTGTGGGTCAGGATAACCCTTTGGTCCAGAAGCCACCGGTTGAGCCCCCATACTCCACCTGCTGCTTCTGTCCTTCCCTAGGGGATGTCAGGGAGCCTGGCACCTCCACCGGCTGGGCCAGGGTGAGGCAGATGAAGGAGGCTCTGGTGGCCCGTTAGGTATTTACTGATAGCGCTTGTGTGTTCTGAAGCTCCTCTTTGGTTTTCTAGAAGACTTCCATGGCACTTTTTTTTTTTTTTTTAAAGACTCTACTTCTGTTCTCATCTCCCTCCCCTGGGCATTCATTCTCAGAGAAAGACTCTCTCCTCCATCGCTCTGGCAACTGTCCCCGTCGTGAAGGCCACACTTTTGTAAGTATCCGTGTACCTCTCTTGGCTCACATGGAACTTGTGGATGGCCAAGACGGCAGTGGAAGGATTTCCTCACTCATTCCCTATTTGTGTTAGCCACGTTCTGCTCTCTAGGAACGTGAGTGAGAGATGAATCACATCTAGTCTCAGCCTCAGTGGAATGCATGGACGGATGACCCGGGGAAAGGGAGATTGGGAATGGGATCCAGCGTGAGGGGCGCCAGGAGGGAGGGAGGCAAGTTGTGAAGGGGAGCTCTTGGGGAAGGCCGCATCTGGGGGTCAGAGATGAACTGGACCCATGAAGTGTTTGCAAGAACTCCTCCCCATTTGAGGCCCTCCACCTTTTGGGACTGGGACTCTAGTATTTGAAAGTTGGGCCGGGTTGGTAGATTGATCTTAGTTAGAAACTGTCTTGGTGCTGGGCCATCCGCCGTGAGCCTGGGATGTGCCATTCAAATAAATAAGCTCCCTGTTTTGTTTTGGGTCATTCACGGAATTGACCACTTGTGCCACTCGGGAACATTACAAAGAGGAGAGGGCCGGTCCTAGAATCTTCAGCAAGTTCTTTCAGCGGCTCCCCTGCACACATCTGCATCTCTGCCCCCGCTTGGCCCCCAAGGCTTCCTACCTGTTCCCTCACTGGGGTGGGGGGAGGTCCCCTGAGCCCCGCTCTGGCCCTCTGGCCTGACCACTCTCCTCCTGGGGATGCTTCCCTGGCTGTCCCGGGCGCCCAGGGCTTTGTCAATGCCACGTGTTGAGAGTGTTCTCCTGCCTAGGCCCTCTGCGAGGTGCCTGGGGACATGACGCCCATGGAGGTCGGTATCCATTCGGTTTGGTCAGTTGGTTGATGGGAACGATAGAAGTTTCAATTGCTGACCCAGGGCTCCCGGGTAGGGAAGCGGGAGAGCTGGGATTTGGAACCACATCCCATACCCGCGTCCCTATTTGTAGGGCAGAGCCCTTGGATGGAGATTCAAGTTCTGTACTCAGTTCACCAACTCTAATTTCCGGAGGTCAGGTCGGGGCTCACGGCCGGACAAGGGGCTGCTAGGTGGTCCGACCCGCGCTCTCTCTCAGACGTCTGGCCCATGACCTTTGGCTGGGTCTACACTTGGTCTGATTTCTATTTTGCCACACGGTCTAACATGCAGACAAATGAGTACAAAAGCTGACATCCTGCCCACCCCAGAGCCTCAAACCATATGATCGATCGCTCCGACCCTCTGGGGTCTGAGCCGGGGCAGAGGGGGGCAGCCCGGCTGCCAGTGAAAGGCAAGATGCATCTTTCCTTGCGAGGGCGAGGTCCACCGAGCCCACTGGGTGGGTGGGATGATGCTTGGTACGCGCGTACACCCATCCACACACACACACACACACACACACACACACGTGCGCGCACACGTGAGGCCTGGCACCCTCTGCACCGCCACGCAGAGCAAGCTGCTGGCGCTCTGCGATGATGGATGCCTCTCCACGTGTCGCTCAGCCCGGCCTCCCTCCTCGCTCTGCACGCACGGCTCGCCGAGCAAGCGGCTCCACCCGGCTGCCTGGCAGGGGTGGTCGATGGAGGGACCGAGGGAGGGAGGGAGGAGTGGAGCCATTTGTCTGGGGCACCGGGAGGGGAGCCGGCCACTTGCGGCTGTGATGGATGGCGACTCTGCTCTGCCATCTGTCGGGGCTGGCAGGCTGCTTAGCACAGCGCCGCACACCTGGCTGGGGCGTCCCTGTGGAGCTGGGCCTGCCTCTGCTGGGGCCCGGGAAGCGGGCTCCCGATACCCTGGGGCAGGAGGCCGGTGGGGAGGGCCACATAGGGCTCCCTGGGGCCCAGTGGGGGAAAGATGACAGACACTCTGAGAAGGGGGCCTGGGGGCCGGTCCTTCCCCCAACGCACCTGCTCTCCTTGCCAGTAGCCCAGGGAAGGGGAGGCCACGCCCGGGCGCCCCCGGGCCAAGTAGAGCCCCTCGGCACTCAGTTGTCTCCTTTCCCCACGAGGGAACGAGGCCACAGCCCCCGGCGCGGCATTGAGCACACATGTGCTGCGTAGAAACAAAGCAGGTAGGACCACGCTTCACATCCAGGCTCTGGGAGTGTGGGGGCCGAACGAGGCTTTCAGGGTCAGCTGGCTCCTTGGGCAGGAAGATGGGGGGGGGTGGGTGTCTTGGCCTCGCCGGGCACACCTTCCCTGTGCTGTGCCTACGCTCTGGGATTCCAGAATGTTCTCAGTGTTACGTGGCCCTGGAGGTCAGTGACTCAAGGTCATCTAATCTGCAGGTGGGAAACTGAGGCTCGAGGAAGGAGGGCCAGCCCGGGGGCCGGGGCAGCCTGTCCTCCCTGCTCTAAGCCTCCCTGTCTCCCCAGCTGTCCTCGGCCTGGGGCCCAGAACTAGACTGTGGGGGCCAGGCCCTGCCTTAGTGCGCGCACATCAGTGGTTGCCCGTCCGCGGGGCTCTGCTCAAACGCTCATCCTCTGGGCTTACCCTGTTCTCTCCTGCACAGACTAGAACACACTGTGGGTTCTAGACTCTTCCTGGGAGCTAGCTCCTTGTTATGTCACAGTCCAGACCCCATGACCCTGGGGTCCCCTCCTGGAATCAGTTGCTCCAGCTGGTCAGGGATACGCCGATCTTCAAGCTCAGCTCTGGGTCGAGTTTAGACCAAACCAAAGAAAGAACGTGGGACATTTTCTGCACGCCTGAGTCTGCAGGAGGCAAAGCCTCAGCTGGTCTGGGCATGAGGATGGAGATAGGGACGCTTTGGATGGACGAGGCTCTGGCGGGAAGGCCTGATAGCAGGGGAGTCAAAGGAAACCGTGACGGTTTTTGTTTGGTTGAAACAGAAATTGCAAAGAGGCATCACCTTTTGTCTCTGCCTTCACGGAGCTGCTTCCTTGTGGAGAGGGGAGAAATAACACCGAGGAGAGAACAAAATTCTCATAATTCGGAGGGAATTAAGAAAGGAGGAGATGATATAGCTGCAATCTGGCAGGGCTTCTTGGAGGAAGTGGCGTTTTAACATGCAGGTCTTGCTGGGCCCTCCTTTCCTGTAGGAACCTGGGGACAAGACAAAAAACACTCTCAGGGACCCGGGATAACAAAGAGGGGTCTCACCCACTTTCCCTCTGGGCTCTGACACTGGCCCAGTGTGAGCCGGCTGCCGGGAGGCACCTTCCTCCAGATGACAGTCTGGGGACAGCCTTGGGAGAGGCATTATTATGGTTTCCAACTGCAGCCAAAGAAAGCGAGGCGCAGAGAGGTCGAGTGATCTGCCCAAGGTCACAGAGCCAGGAGACAAGCAGAGTCGGGCGGCGCAGCTCGGCCTCTGACTCCAGAGGCGGCGGGTGCTTTTCTGGGACCGTTAACAGCCCGTGGGAGGCTCAGCTCCTGGCAGGTGAGGGGAGCTGCCGGCGGCTGGCGGCGAGGGCTTGGATCAGCGGGTGGCATCGGCCACCGGAGGTGAGCGTGGAAATGCCAAGCCTGCTTCTCGACGTGACAGCTGTGCTTTGTTTGCCAGGCAGCTGTGGGCTGCAGCGTTCTTCATTCCTCGGAAGACTGGCTCCCCGCAAAAAAAAAAAAAAAAAAAAAAAAAGCAGGAGCATAATTTGGCTCCCCTCTTAATTGATTTGCAAATGTACCAAAGGATTGTGGTAATTCCTTTAAATTTTACTCTCATTCGAATTTTGGAGGTAAACATAATGAGAAAGGAGAGTCGGCCCCACATATTGGCCCCACATATCGGAGGAAGAGAAAGGGCTAGCGCTTTATTTTATTTTTACCCTGGGCCTAAGCAAAGCAAATTCGCCATGAATACCTCATTATTTGAATTTCAAATATTTCTCTCGAGTTGAGCACAAAAGGAAACTGAACAAAAATATATATATATATATTAACACACACACTCACATATGCATTCCCTGAACCGTTTCTCCTCTTTCTTGAGTATGTGACTCAGAATGTCCTAGTTTAGGTTATAACCGCGCAATTGCGAGAATCAATCAGTGCGAGATAGATGTGTTTACTCAGAAGGGCTTAGAAAGGAGGCCAGTCAAGGGGACATTAGTATCTTAAAACATTGAAATTTTCTTTACCGAAGAGCATTAGGTATGAGCATTAATATGTGGGGCTTCTCTTCTGCTGGCAAAGCGTCTACATTCGGAAGAGCCCAGAGGTCAGGGTGTAGAGGAAAGCAAGGAGGAGCTCATTGGACGGAAGGCACGGCAGGCCAGAAGGAGCTCAAGAACTGGGTTCCTCCGTTTGTCCCCTCGCGTGCTCATGCACAGTTACTCAGCAGTGTAGACAGACCCAGTTACCCAGCAGTGTAGACGGCAGAGCGAACCAGGGGGCCCTGCGGTCAAGCCCTATCCCGCCGCGTTGTTAACCGTGCCGCCCGAGTGTACTATTAAACTGCCCCAGACCTCAGTTCCTACGCCCCTGAAATGGGATTAATAATAGTGTTAGGCCAGAAGTGAGCTCTGAACACACTCAGCACGGTAAGTTCTCAATGAATGGCAGTGGTTTCGTTGCCTTTTCCCCCCAGGGTTCTGCGCACCAGGCAGTGCTGAGTGAGGACAAAGGATAAACCAGACTGCCACGGGCCCTCTCCTCCTGGAGCTTATCACCTAGACAGGGGGAAAGGGGCAATTATGATCGTGGTGCTCCACCGACTGGGTCTGGAGCTCTCAGCTGTGTGCCCGGAGAAAGCCCCTTAGCCACTCTGGTCCCAAGTCCTCCTCTGGGAAGTGGTGACGGAGCTCTCTCCACCTCCTACCCAGGGAGGTGTGAAAAGCCACCAGATAAAGCACCAGGAATCTTGGAAACCAGAGGTCCTGGCTGGGGAAGGTCGTGTTCTCATGTGTTTAACCCCCTTTGAGCCCAGGACCCAAGTGGCATCAGGAATGGACACCAGAGAACTCTCTTCCTTCTGGGTCAGGTTTTCCAGGACTCCCTGGGTCCAGCTGACTGCCCTTGTGTGGCCCATTGTCCTAGGAGTCTGTGTGTTATCCTCAGGACCAGGGTCGGGGCGTGACGGGGGCATTGAAGCCGGGAAGGAATGGGATCGAGCTGGGTTGAGGAAGACAGTTGTGGCTGTGGATGGAGGGCAGCCTGGAGACAGAGGGCTCCGGAGAGGTGACGAGGACTCTGCTCCCGGGCCAGCTTTGGTCCGGCTCCTCGGAGCCCTCCTCTGGACTGGCCTTGACCTCGGTTTGCTCTCTTTGGTCTCAGAGCCTCATTTTCCAGAGGATCCTGCCAAGCCCCTTTAGCAAGAATCCCCCCACCTTCGCTATCCAACCAAATTCCTCTTAATAATTTCCCACCGGCCCTGATGCTCTCGCCCTGCCCTTTGCCTAGAAATCCCCAGTTGCTCCTGCAGGTTTGGGCGTTGAGCTCAGCCCTGTACTGACATAAAATCTGTCTTGCCGTTTTTAGCAAGTGGTCGGTGCAATGTGACTTTGGCGCGGGGCAAAGGCTGACCCGAGCAGAAGGTGGTGAGGGCAGGAAGGAATGGGGGGAGAGGGTGCGCTTTAAAGCTAGAATAGCAAAACTGGGGGCAGGGCAAGGCCAGGAAGGCACTGAGGACCCCCTGCAGGCTTCTGGGGGGCAGCAGGGGTGTGGGATCCCTGAGGCAGTGTGGCTTTTGGGTGAGAAGACCACGTTTGGTTTTGGGTTGTTGGATTTGGCCCTTGGCACAGCCTTTTTGGTGTCTTCTGTGCAGATGCCACCCTTTTGTGCTTCTCCGCCCCATTCCCAAGACGACCGCCGAGTTCCATCAGGGCCTGCGCCTCTTTAGCAGCTTCCCCTTCCCCTTCCCCTTCCCAAAACTCTCAAGAAGCCACTCTCCCTGGTGTCAGGTGCCTAATTTAAACAGCAAATCTGGGCTAACGTGCGCAGCTCCTCTCGTTCTGCTGAGGTTTTTGCATTTTAACAGGGACACTTAGGAGGTAATGCCTTTACCCCAAGACAATGAAATGACATTTCAGAGGACACAGACTAATGGTGGAGGGAAGATTTCCAAAGCAGTGCCAAGAGCTTGGGCTTGGAGATGGGACGAAGCAAGGTTGACCTGCAAGCTCAAAGGGGGGGCCTTTCTGTAGGGCTGGCTGGATCAGTGGGGGGCGCCGGGCCTCCTTGGAGGAGCTGACCTATCTTACCTGGGCATGTCCCTCACCTTTCTGGGCCTCCTGAGGCCTCATTCCTCATTTGCAAGAGGGATGAAGCATGCCTGACCAGGCAAGCATAGCTTCCCCATCCTGGTAAGTGCACGCTCACTGCCACCCCGCTCCCCGACACACACACACACACACACACACACACACACACACACACACACACGTCCTCTCCCTCATGACCGGGCACCTGCTCGCTCAGTCTACCCCTTTCTCTCCCTTGACCTTTGTGCATACCGGCTGTTTGTGTTTGGTCTGGATCCCGAGTAAAGCAGGATTCCAGCTGGAAAGCTTGTTGTTTCCAAAGAGGGGTGATGGTGGCGATGGTGGGGGGACGCTCACCCTTGTGGCACTGCGAGGCGGGAGCAGCGGAAGCCGGGGCTCAGAGAAGGCGGCCCTATAATTAATCCCCCAGCCCTCGCCACCATTGTCTCTTCCCTATTGAGATCGGCCAATTAGCGGTTCTGCACTCCTCTGCGTGGCAGCCACTTATTAGCGAAGACAAAGGCAGCATTGATTCCAATTTGTCCTGCATTTGGCTGTCTCTGAAGTTAAAGATTGCATTTGGGTATCACTGCTGGGGAAGGGAGGCAGGGGCAATGTAGTGAGAGGGCCTAAAATTAGCCGAAATAATTTTAGTTCTATTGTGAATGGCTAAACTAAATATAAACAGAAGGGAGAAGAAAAATCTTTGTAATGTTAATTACCATAAGCATTGAGGACCCAAAAATGAGGCGTACGATTTGTTTGGTGACACTCTGATAATTAAATCATTTTCTCCCATTGAGGCTCCTCGCAGGTTTACGCAGAGCCTGGCTCCTCCGGAGTGGTTTTCTCTGGCCCCGAGGGATGCTCGAAATTCTGTTTCCCACGTTTCTGAGTCCACAGTACGTCCCCAGTCCAGGCGAGCTGTGCTTGGTACCGCTCCCTTGAGTCATCACTCAAGTAATTACCGGGTTTTGGATGAGCCTGGGCCGGCGGAGGATGAGCGGAGTTGAGATCTGGGCCGAGGTGGACAGGAAGGCTGCTCACTGCGTCTCCGTCCATCCATCGGTTGGTCCGTCCATCCATCCGACCGTCTATGTTCCTGCACCTTTTCATCGATTCACTCCACCGCCGTTGTCTTCCGTGCGAGGCACTGAGGGTACAGAGAGAAAAAAGGTGCCATTCTTGTCCTCAAGGACAAGAGGGTGACACGGCCACAGAGAACCAGGTATGACATGCCGTCCAAAGCCCTGTGACGGAGGTATAAAGAGAGTATTCGGAAAGCATCGTAGCGAGACTCATTCACTTTGCCCGAGGAGTCATGGAAGACTTCTCAGAGGAGGTGGCACCAAAAGGATGAGTAGGTGTTTGCTGAGCGAGGAAGTGGGAAAAGGGGTAACCCCTCAAGAGGGGACCAGGCAGGGACAAAGGTTTGGTGGACTTTAGTGAGGGTGAGAGGAGGCTGCTTTAGGAGGAGAAGGGGGTGGGCGAGGGGGGCAGTTGTAAGGGAAGCGGCAGAGACACCCACGATGACAGTACAGTTACTGGGCTCTTGCTCCAGACTCAGCACTGAGCCAAATGTCTTGCCCACGTGGCCCCACTTGGTCGTCACCCCGAGGTGATTGTCCCCTCCTTATGTAAGGAATTCTGGGGCTCAGGATCTATAGGGCTCGAAAGACTTGTCCGAAGACTCACCACCGTGCTGACTCCATCCTGCCGGACTGGGGCCCGGACAGAGGAGAGCTTAGAAGCCCCGGAGCCAGGCTTCCTTCTGCAGTTGCTGCGGACACAGGTCCAGGAGAAGCCCCTGGCCCGGAGCTGCCCACCTGGCCCGTTAAGGAGAGAGGGGTTCATCCACTGTGGGGCTAGGCGGGGAGTTTCGCTGCCTGCTGAGTCCTCCTCTTGGCCCTGGGATGTCTTTGGTGCCCTATAGTTGCCCTTGGAGTCCACGACCCCGACAGAGGTCCTGAGACAGGGAGATGGGGACTGTGGACCCAAGCGCACATGACTCGCCGTGAAGCCCTTTCTCTATGCGATCTCTTTTTTATTTTATTTTTATTTTATTTTTATACATTTATTTTTTATTGGTGTTCAATTTGCCAACATATAGAATAATACCCAGTGCTCATCCCGTCAAGTGCCCCCCTCAGTGCCCGTCACCTAGTCACCCGCACCCCCCGCCCTCCTCCCCTTCCACCACCCCTCGTTCGTTTCCCAGAGTTAGGAGTCTCTCATGTTCTGTCTCCCTTTCTGATATTTCCCACTTATTTTTTCTCCTTTTCCCTTTATTCCCTTTCACTATTTTTTATATTCCCCAAATGAATGAGACCATATAATGTTTATCCTTCTCCAATTGACTTATGCTGAGTGACATAAGTGAAATAAGTCTACGCAATCTCTTCTTGCAAAATGGGTCTTACTACCAAGAAGGCTCAACTCTTAGAGACATCACGTGACCCAGCCAGAACGTCACGGTTCTGACGCTTACCCAGCTCGAAAGCAGAAGTGACTCACCCTTCCAGTGTCATCTTCCTTCCTGTTCCACCGTAATACTCACCCCTCCTCTATCCTTGCAGAGATGACATGGTTTGGGGGAGACTGGGGGTTAGAGGGTTCGCCCCAATTTCTCAATGTCGCCAGGGGATGTGGGGCCCGGAACCAAAAGGAATATGCTCTGAAGGCGGCCTGACCAGGACCGAGCCACGTCAGGGTTGGCAGGGCGGTCAGTGACTGCCTCTCCGGTGGCACCACGCCTCTGCTGGCCACCACCCGATTTGCTCTGCCCTCTTGCAGGTCAAAACTTCCACCCTTCACCTCCCACGCTCTGCTTCACCCTCCCCAGTGAGGCTCTGGCCCCATCACTCCATGGTAATCACTTCCGTAGGCTCATTAGCGACCTCACAGCCATGGGTCCCACTGTCACCCCTCCTCTCGGGGGCCCCTGCTGTGGCGTTGTCGTACCCCGTGTGCTCTGGCTTCACCGCCTGGTGCTCAGACCCCTCCTTTCGGGCTGCATCTTCTCCTGTTTCATGCTTTGCCCCTTGGCCCACCGTGCTCCCGACGATGGTTCTTCCGTTCTTCTGCTCTCCTCTCACGGTGGGTTCCTTTTTCTTTTTTTCTAAACCACAGTTCACAGTAAGAAATTCATTTTGTGTTCCATCCCATTAACCACTCCCTGAAACGAAGTGTTACGAAACTGCACATTAATCCTTACTCAGGGCTCAGCTTGCTGGTATTTGCATCCTCTTCTCTTCTAGTTTATTTCACTGGAGAAATGCTGGATCCTAACCCACTGCACCAATTTTGCGACCTACCAATGGGTTTTAACCCGTCATTTGAAAAACATGGCTCCAATTTACCAAACTTGTTTTACCTGACGGCCTTTACACTTGCTGTTCCTACCACCTAGAATGTTCTTTCTCCAGAGGGTTTCATTGCTGCCTCCTTCTTTTCTTTTGAGTTTCAGTTCAAACATCTTCCCCAGAAAGTCCTGCCTTGACTACCCCATCTGGGGTAACTCCCTTACCTCCCCTTTCTCTCTCCCATTCTCTGCTCATCTGCACGATTTGAAATTACTGCTATAATTTTTTTGATATGTTTCCTATCTATGTGCCTTCCCCGGAGGAGAGAACTTGCCTAGTTTGTTCCCTGATGTGGCCTCGGTGCCTTGAGTAGACCTGACAAGCAGTGGGCGCTCAACATGTGCTTGTTCATTGGGTGGTAAACTCCGGCTCTCTTTGAGCAGCTGCCAACCACATTATCTCCTTGAACAGTTATGCCAAGTCACTGAGTCATATCTATGGGACATCCAGGTCTTTTGCAGTGACCTGCAAAAACACTTATAATTTAGAAATATAGACAATGAGCTGAGACCAAGTTCAAAGTTAAGATGAGGTCAGTAAACGAGAGGGAGCCAGTGTGCTCAGTTAGGCTGGCTTTGGCTACAGGTATTAAACAACGAGCCTGTTTATCTGCTATACCAGCAGGTCCAGAGGGGGTGACCTAGGACCCACATTCCTTCTGCCTCTGTCCTGGTATCATTTGAAGTGTGTGTGCACACATGTGTGTGAGTGCTTTGTCCCTGGGCTGGTAGCACTTTAAGGGATTATTATATCCAGACATCATGATGCTCCAAAGACAAAAGATGACCACTTCTTCTTAAGAGAGTAGAAGCTTTTTTTTATTTTTTATTTTGTTTTTTTTAGATTCCACCTCCCATGCAGACCTTCACTCGCTACTTCTTATTGGCTGGAATTACATCCCGTATCCATCCCAAGCCAACCTTGGATAGGGGGAATGGAATTTCAAGGCTGGTTTTGACTAATCACACAAGCTGGAATGAATATTGGGGCATTGACTGTAATGCTCATGACACACTAGTGAGGTGACATGCATACCATGAAATACCCACAAGTATACATCACATGGCTCTGTCCAGCTGCCAGAGCTGGGCTCTGAATTGACCTCTGAGTTTCCCAGCAGCCAAGGCAAAACAGGAAAGCCAAACTCTTTAAACATTGTACAGTTCCCTTACATTCTAAAGGAAGCAGGTGCTCTGGAGAGCCCCAACACTTTCTGAAACTGGAATCCGAAAACTGCAGTCGTTCTTCCCGAGTACTGCATTGTGGAAGGTCATATGCAGGCCATACTCCCGGGCCGAGTGCAGTAGCAGGCTTTGTACGGCTATTTCGTACAACGCCTCAATCAATGCAAGCTAACGGAAAAGTTTGAGAGCCTTAGCCCCAAAGTTCAATTTAAAAAGTGATTCAGGGGTAGGAGAGAGAGAGAGAGAGTAGGAGGGGCAGGCTAGAGCAAATAGCATGCAGTACATACCCAGCCTCTGATGGACGACACTGAGTTGTGTCCACGGGTAGAATTTAGGCTAGCTGAAGGAACGGATGGATAATTTGTCTTTCAGGCAGCCCACCATGAACGTCATTTTTTCCCAGCAAAGTTTTTGATAAAGAAGGGGCAGCAGAGAGTTCGAGGTTCTCTGGCAAGGACCTACGTGAAGATTTTCTCAGATATGTTTTGACAGTTGGCAGAGTAGATGGGACAGATTTTGAATAAGAATGGAGGAGCCTGACCAGGAGACATGCACCTGAATGGATGTCACAGATGTGGGTGTTGTTATACCCAGCCTCCCCCACCGCTTACAAGATCGGTATTTTTTAAACCCATATTCAGGGCTTTATACTTAACTAGGGTGACCAGGTCCCAGCATTCCATTTTTGGTTGGTGTCGTTTGTACTCTTTAAACGTGATCCATTTTGCAGAGAAATTACATGGCTTCTCTCTACCCACCCCCACTGGCGTAGATCTTGTTAGTCCCCCAACCCAGTGGAACCTCTGAATCTTGAGTCCATTACAAAATATGTTTCCTCCTCCACTTGCAAATCTGATCATAGATGGGGTCATCCTTGTCTTAAATGAAGGCCCACAGGTGAGAGGTTGAATAAGCAGGTACAGAACTATGGGATGCTGCTCTGTGTGAGTGTGTGTGAGAATGTATGGCTGTATCAGTGTGCAAGTGAGAGTGTGTGAGTGTGAGTTCACAGAGTCTGGGCTGGCCTGTGGCTCAACAAACAGAGAGAGAGTGCAGAGAGGGTTCCTCTTCTGTGCCTTTTAGAGTCTGAGCCGGGAGCCACGTTGGAGACACCACGTAGAGAAGACAGAGAAGACAGCCCGGGACAACCCCAGAGAAGAGCCCCAGCCTGCCCATCGCTCCCTTCAAGCACAAGACCAGGCAATGGGCCACCCTGCAAATTCCAGCCTGGCCAAGTCCCCGGATGACTACATGCATACCTGTCTGACCTCACGTGAGTGGAACCACCCAGCTGAGCCCAGTCAGGTCTCAGAATCAACCCTCTACGAAACCGGTTTGGGGAGGGAGTATGTTAGCCATAGTAGAGAGTCATGGGTCAGGGTATCTCTCCTTGTCTCTAGCCCCACACAGGGAAGGGCTGCTGAGCTGGGGCGGCGGATGAGGGGTTGGGGGCAGGTGAGGTCCTGGAGAAGGCAGTTTGCTCCTTCCCTTCTCTCCCTCTGTCTTGCTTTTTGTTATTTGTTTTTTTTCTGTGTCCTCTGACCTGGGCTCGGGCCTGCCTCAGTCTAAGCGGATGGCGGCGATAGGCACCTGTGCCTTGCCTGGCGGTGCCCTCGGAGCAGGGTCATAGGCGTGTTGGAATTCCACGAGCATGCCACCGGGCAGACAGGCATCTGCTTAAGTGGGTAATTTCTTCAAGGGGGAGAGGCAGTCTGCGCTGTGCTTGGAATCCTAATGGGGGAGGCCTCTCAGAGTGCACATTTAAGCTTGGGAGCACTGTAGCTGGACCCCAGCTAGTGCCTGAGCTGTGGTCCCCAACTTGAGACTCAGACCCATCTGAGGACCTCAAGCAGAGGAAAGCAGGAGAGAAAAGAAAGGAGATTTGGGATCATCGGCCACAAAGGTCCAAGAGCCCCCTGGAAGAACTTACCCTAAATGAAGAGGGGACGGTTGGGTACAGTCAGCTCAGCTTGCAGGCCTGCCTGTGTGCCTGGAGAAGCGGTTTCTGGAGCAGGCTGGGGCAACCCCTGGCTTCCAGCGTCCTGAGTTAGCCCCTGTGCCCAGCGAGCATTCAGGGCACAGGCTGCGTGGACAGGCCCGGGATCACAGCGACACAGGCAAGTGGCCTGCAGAGTGAGACCGAGAAAGCCTTCACCCCGAGAGCTGCAGGAGGGAGCACCAGCTGAAGGGTTGCACCCCGGGGGGGCTCATTTGCCCCCCCAGAGTCCCAGCCTTGGTGAGGGGCACCTGCACCCCTCGCCGCATGCAGCACTGGTGCCCTGGACACTGGCATGTTCCGAGCAGACGGCGGAGGCACACAGGGTAGCACGTTGCCCTGGGAGGGTGGGGGCACCTCTGGTATGTGGGGTCTGCAATGAGTCAGAAAGTAGCAGAAGCCCCACAGTGGCCTGCATGTCCACGACGTGCTCCTGGGAGGTCCTGGAGGATTGTGGGAGCTGGCCGCAGGGTGAGGGTGCAGTTCCCCTCACGGGGGCGGAGGGCAGAGCCAGCGAAATGCCAGCTTGTGGCCATTACTGTGAGCTTGTTCTTACATGTGGAGCTGTGGTGGCTTAGAAAACAGGTCACATCGCTGTGATGCGCGGTGTCACCTTCCGGTGCCCAGCACCACTGGGTCAGGCCAACCGTCCTGAGCACGGACAGGTATTATCATCTTGTGTGCGTATGTGAGCAAAGTGAGGCTCTCGGGGGGCCACGCCTCGGACCTCCCAGGTCACGTCACTGACGTTTTGGACTGGAAAGGTCTGCAGAGAGCTCTGTGCCACCTGCCCCGTGTGCATGCAGGGAAACCGAGGGCTGGGAAGCTGAAGCGTGTGCTCACAGTCACCCCGCGAGTCAAGCAATGGAGTGACCCCACTGGATCTTCTTCTTTTAAAAAATATTTTATTTATTTAAGATAGAGAGAGAGAGAGAGAGAGAGAGAGAGAGAGAGAGAGAGAGAGAGAAGGAGCAGGTGGAGAGTGTGAAACTCCTGCTGAGCCAGGACCCGGGATCAAGACCCGAGCTGAAGGCAGATGCCCAACCGCTGAGCCACCCGGGTGCCCCTGAATCTTCTTTAATTTCCACGGTTCTCTATCTTGCATCACCCAACTGAGGCTTGACCTTCCACCCTGGATTTCTAACCTGAGGACAAATCTCACCCCAACCCGCTGTGTCGACAGGCCCAGTGGACTGGGCACGGACTTGGGGTGCACGTGCGTCTTCTCTGCCTGAGTCCCCTCCCTCCCTTCCAGGTTCGTCTGTGAGTTTAACCTATGTGGGGGAGCTCAAGTAGGACTCGCCACAGATCCTCCTCAGCTGGAAGATTCCAGTTCTGTCCCCGGCTGTGCCCCCCTCCACCCGGGGGGCTCCCCTGACCCCGAGGAAAAGCAGAAGGATGAAGTCCAGCCAGGCGGCAGCGTGAGGGTCACCCCCTGCAAGCCAGATGCTCTTTGCCTCGCCCCGGGTCCCCTGCCAGGCAGCCATTGCGTCTTCGAAGCTTGAGTCTGTGTTAACTGCTCTTAAAAAAAAATAATAAGTTTTAAAGCAATAAAATCTGTACATTAAACACTTCATTCCTGCTGCAGCGGCACTGGTTCCAACGACCCGGCAGCTCGCTTTCGAGGTAACTCTGCAGGGATTGGGGGTGGGGGGGCCTATTCCCTCCCAGCTCTGTGGAGCTTTACTCTGCGACGAATTTGCAAGAGATATACTGTGGGTTTGGAGGAGATGCAAAGCAATACTGTTCTCAATAACCCTCGGGTGAAAGAGGACATCACGATGGAAATAGGAAAATATTTTGAATTGAACAGAAATGAAAATGAGAGCAAATCAAAACTTGTGGGGATGCAGTTAAAAGAGTTCTCAGAGGACGTGTTCTCAACCCGGGGTGAGGATTCAGGGATCCTGTGAACCTGGCTGGGGAAAAAAATGATGTATGTATTTGAAATAATTTGGAGCAGGAATTTAGAATCTCCTTTGAACAGGAGCACAGGCCAAGGATCGCGAGCATGGTGTGGCAGTTAGGTAGCCCGGACCGTGAGTCCACGCTGCCCGCCAGTTTAAGAATCCAGTTGACTCAGTTTCCCTGCCTCCATCTGCAGCGAGCACCCGGGCTTGCCCAGACACAGAGGCACACAGGACAATGCTTTATGTTTTTTCTTGCTCTGTGAGCTCTGTCAGCATAAGCACTGAGGAAAGGTGTGTCGAATTTTGTCAAAGAGGCGGCGTGGGCAAGATTTTCAGGTTTCCATACATAGAAACATCCACGGGCGGACCTTGCAAAGAGGACAATTTGCTCGATTCTTAGGGCAGGTCTGAAAAGGCCTCGGATCTGCTATCAGCCTCATTTGCTTTTTAAAACCCTTTTAAAAATTTTATCTATTTATTGGGCAGCCCGGTGGCTCAGTGGTTTAGTGCCACCTTCGGCCCAGGGCCTGATCCTGGAGTCCTGGGATCAAGTCCCACGTCAGGCTCCCTGCATGGAGCCTGCTTCTCCCTCTGTGTCTCAGTCTCTCTGTCTCTCATGAATAAATAAATAAAATCTATTTTTAAAGATTTTATTTATTTATTCATGAGAGACACAGGCAGAGGGAGAAGCAAGCTCCCTGTGGGGAGCCTGATGTGGGGACTTGATCCCAGGACCTCGGGATCATGACCTGAACCGGAGACAGATGCTCAACTGCTGAGCCACCCGGGTGCCCCTAACACCCTCTTTATCTGGAATAGATAGAGATTCACAGGCAGTTGCAAAGATGGTAGAAAGAGAAACCGGACCCTTAGCCCAGTTTCCCCCACTGGTTACATCCCCCATAAATATATCAAAATCAGGATATTGGCACTGATAGAAAGTGTGTATGTAGTTCTATGTAACTTTTGTCACACGTGTTGCTTTGTGTAACCGCGGCCACAATCAAGATACAGAACGATCCCATCTTCACTAAGGTCTTGCTCATGCTGGCCTTCACCAGTTACGCCCCGCTGTGACCATCTCTACCCTCTGACAACCACTGATCCATTCCCCATCTTTATAATTTTGTCATCTCAAGCCTATCACTTAAATGAGGGGCACCTGGGTGGCTCAGTGGGTTAAGCCTCCGACTCTTGATTTTGGCTCAAGTCATGATCTCAGGGTGTTGAGATTGAGCCCCGAGTTGGGTTTCACACGGGGCATGAGCCTGCTTAAGATTCTCTCTCTCCTTCTCCCTCTGCCCCTTCCCCACCACTAAAAAAAATTACATAAATGGGGTGAGTATGAGGCTTTGAAGATTGGCTTTTTTCACTTAATGTCCTGGAAATCCATTCAAGTTGTTGCATGTATCGATAATCTATTCCTTGTTAGAGCTACGAGGTAGTAGCATGGACAGACCACAGTTTGTTTAGCCATTCAATGATTGGATGTAGGACATTTTGGTTCTTTCCAGTTTGGGGCTACGAACAACTATGTACACGGCTTTGTGTGGACACGTTCCATTTCTTTGGGATAAGCGCCATCGAGTACAAATGCTGGATTGTATGGCTGTATGTTAAGCTTTTTTTTCTTTTTTTAACAAAACTTCCAAATTATTTTCAAGATCGTGGCACCATCTTACCTTCCCACCAGTGACGTTTGAGGAAACCCCAATCTCTGTCGGCATTTGACACCGTCACCTTTTAAAGTTTTCACTGTTGTCACAGGTGTGTAGTGTGACATTCTGTTGTGGTTTTCGTCTGCTGTCCCCATGGCTAGTGAGGTGGAAGCCCGTGCGCTTATTTACCACCCTATGTTCTCTTTAGTGAAATGTCTCCTCATGCCTTTTGCCCAGTTGCTAATTGGACTGTTTGCTTTCTGTGCTGCTGAGCTTTTAAAAATCGTGCTAAAATTCACATAACATGAAACTTATCATTTTCACCACTTCTAAGTGTTATGTATATTTACATTATTGTTGAACCAATCTCCACAACGTCTTCATCTTGCAAGACTGAAACTCTGCATCCATGAAACAACTCCTGCCTCCCCCTCCCCTCCGTCACTGGCAGCCACCATCACCTTTATTAATTAGACTACTCAAGATAACTCACATGGAATGGAAGGCAACCATATAGCATTTGTTCTTTTGTGACTGGTTTATGTCATCCAGCATAATGTCCTCAAGGGTCACCTGTGTCATGACCCTGTGCCAGAATGTCCTTCCCTTTTTTTTAAAGATTTTATTTATTCATTCATGAGATTCACAGAGAGAGAGAGAGAGGCAGAGACACAGGCAGAGGGAGAAGCAGGCTCCACGCAGGGAGCCCAACGTGGGACTTGATCCCGGGTCTCCAGGATCACGCCCTGGGCTGAAGGCGGTGCTAAACCTCTGAGCCACCTGGGCTGCCCATGTCCTTCCTTTTTAATGGCTGAATAATATTCCATTGTATGGCTGCCCATTTTTCTTATCTATTCATTCGCTGATGATCACTTGGATTCTTTCCACCTCTTTGCTATTATAAATAATGCTGTTACGAGCAAGGATGTACAAGTATCTCTTTGAGATCCTGCTTTCGGTTCTTTTGGAGATACACCCAGAAGTGGAATTGCTGGATCAAATGACAATTCTATTTTTAATGTTTTTAAGGGAACGTTATGCTATTTTCCAGAGTGTTCCATCTCCACCAACAGGGCATAAGGGTTCCAATTTCTCCACATCATTGCCAACACTCATCAGTTTCTGTTGTTTTTTTTTTTTTAAAATAGTAGCCATGCTAATGGGTGTGAGGTGACATACTGTTGAATTTGAGAATTCTTTATTCTAGATACTAGTTCTTTATTGGATACGTGGTTTGCAAATATTTTCTCCTCATCTGTCGCTTATCTTTTTTTAAATCCTTTTAGCACGATTCTTTTCAGAGCAAATTTTATGACTTCAACGAAGTTGAATTTACTAATTTTATTTCTTTTATGGGTTGTGCTTTTGGTGTTCTAAGAACTCTTCACCAAGTTCTTGGTCCAGAATATTTTCTCCTAAAACTTTTCATAGGTTCATGTTTTAGATTTAAGTCTATGATACATGTGAGTAATTTTTTTATAAAAAAAAAATTTCAAGTGTTCAGTTTAGGTCAAGGTTATTTTTTTTTCCATGGGTGGATATTCAATTGCTCCAACATCATTTGTTCAAGACTATTATATTAATTTCAGCCTGTTAATATGGCAAATTACATTGACTGATTTTCAAATATCGAATCAATCTTGCATTCCTGGAATAAACTCCGGTTGACTGTGGTATACAATTCCTTTTATACATTGCTTCACTTTTGTTTGGTGCAGCTCTTTTGTTGGTGCATGCACATTTAGGATTACTATGTTTTCTTGGTAGATTGACTCTTTTATCATTATATAATGTCTATTTCTGCCTGGTCATTTTCCTTACTGTGAGTGCACTTTATTTGATATTAATGTAGCCATTCCTGCTTTCTTTTGATTAAAGTTAGCTCAATGTATCTCTTCCATTCTTTCACTTTGAATCTGCCTCAAAAATATCTGTAATATTTTTGAGGTCAATTTCCTGTTGCCATCATATAGTTGGGTCATTAAAAAAAGCCATTCTGGCAAATCTCCATCTTTTATTTGGTATATTTGGATAATTTACATTTAATGTAATTTTTTACATTAAATGTAATTGTTAATGTTAGGGATTAAATCTGCCTTTTTTGTTTGTTTTCTCATTTAAAAAAAACTTCCTTGTTTTTCCTGCCTTTCTAGATTATGTGAACATTTTAAAGCATTCATTTTGAATTATCTATGATATTTCGAGCATGTCTTAGTATAGATAGTTTTAAATGTTTGCTGTAAGCATTATATTACATATACACATCCCTATCCCAGTCTACTGGTGTCAACATTTGTCAGTTTGAGTGATGTATCGGAAACCTTATTTCTCTTTGTATCCCTTTACTTCCCACATTTATAATGTAATTGTCTTAAACGTGTCCTCTACATACACTGAGAACCACATCAGTGTGATAATTTTTGCTTCGCTATCAAACATAGTTTAAAAAACTCAAGAGAAGGAAAATCTGTTTTATTTGCCCAGATTTTTATTTTTATTTTTATTTTGCCCATATTTTTAGTCTTCCCGTTGTTCTTCTTTCCTGATGTTCAAAATTATCTAATTTTATCATCTCCTTTATGTATTCCCTTATTGTTCTATCTTCAAGTTAAATTCTTTTAGCCATTATTTTAGGGTACATCTATTGGATACAAATTCTCTTAGTTTTCTTTCACCTAGTATCTTGATTTTTCTTCACTCCCAAAGGATATTTTTGCTGGATATAGATTTTTAGTTTGACAGCTCTTTTCAGCACTTTAAAAATGTCATGCCACTTTCTTCTGGCATCCGTGGTTTCTGATGTGAAATCAGCCATTCAAATTGCTTTTCCTCTGTAGAAAAATTATTTTTTTCCTTTGCTTTCAATATTTTTTTTTGTCTTTAGTTTGCAGAAATTTATCTATAAGGTATCTTGGTGTGAATTTCTTTGAGTTTATCCTGTTTGAGGTTGCAGTTTTTAAAATTCATTGGTTTGAGTCTTTTGCCAAATTCAGGAATTTTTCAGCCATTACTTGTTTGAATATTTTTTCAGCCCACTGTCTTTTCCCTCTCCTTCTTGGACTCTGACAACATGAAAGTTAGTTCTTTTATTAAAGTTCCACGGTTCCCTGAGTTTCTGTTCATTTGTTTTTCAGTGAATTTTCTCTGTTGTTCAGATCTGTTTATTTCTATTCTGCAAGGTCACTGGTTTTCCTCTGTCTTATCCATTTCACTATTGAACCAACCTATTGAATTTTAAATTTTTAGTTATTATTTTTCAGTTCTAAAATTTCCATTTTGGTCTTCTTTATATATTCTATTTCTTTGTTGAGATTCTTCTTCTTCTTCTTCTTCTTCTTCTTTTACAAATTTTGTTTAAATGAGTTTGTAATTTTTTGTTAAATCATTTTTATGATGGCTGCTACAAAATTCTTGTCAGATAATCTTAATATCTGTGTCATCTCAGTGTTGGTATCTTGGTTATCTTTCTCATTCAAGGTAAGATCTACCTGGCTCTGGTATGATAAGTGACTTGACTGAAACTGGGACATTTTGGGCATATTCTTATGAGACGTAGGGTATTATTTCAATCAGCTGTTTTAGCAGGGCTCATCTGACATACCTCTGGGGTGGAAAGGGTAAGAGCTGAATTGTTATTTCGGGTGGAGATGGAAGTCCAGGTTTCCCATCCAACCTCCACTGACACCATAGTTGGGGAAGGACTACTTATTATCACAGTGTGGGAGCAGGGGTGCAGTCTCCCCACTAGGCCTCCACAGATGCCACCCTGGCTGGAAGAGGCAGAAGTGTATCGTTTCTGCTCTCCACATGGCCTCTACTAACACGATGTGGGTGGTGGTGGTGGTGATGGTGGAGGAGAGGCCTCATTAACTCTGGGTGGTGGTGAAAGTCCCAGCTCTTCACTAGGCCTCCTCTGATGGGAAGGGGGAGGGCACTTTGACACAACTGGATGGGGGTAGAAGTCCAGGCTGCCATGTTATCTCTACTGACACCATAGAGAAGCCTCACTGCCACTTAGTGGGTGTGAAGGTCCTAATTCTCCACTAGGTCTTTTTTGACACCACCTGGAGGAAGATGAGTATCTGTCATCATTTCAGCCTGATGAGGATGGAAGTCTAGACTCCTTGTTCAGCCTTTGCTGGTGGGAGTGGGGATGGGGGCCAAAGGTTTTCTTTGATATTTGGTTGGATAGGGTACTTATTATTTAGAAATTTTCTGCCTTCCTAAGATGCCGTTTTCTTGGTCCCTTGTCTAAAGAAAGCAGACTTTACTCAACTTGCCTTTTGTTTGCACCCATTGACATCTCCAAGTCGCTGGCTTCTCCAGCACCCAGTGGGGTATATAAGGCAAAAATAAAATAAAATAAAATAAAAAAAATGCAGGGGGCTCACTTGAAACATTCCTTGGTTCTTGAAATCCTTAGCCAGTCTGTCTTCTTTTCTCTACTTTTCAGAGCCTTATGTTTGTTTTGAATATAATGTCCATGGTTTTAACTTTACCTAGCAGGAGGAATAGGGAAAAGTACATCTACAATTTTTTTCTAGAAGAAGAAATCCAGTCTCACTTACAAAGACAACAATGAAAGAAAGAAAGAAAGAAAGAAAGAAAGAAAGAAAGAAACCAGACCATTGTTTTTTTTTTTTTTTTTTTGCAAATGTCGGGCCATTTGATTATTTTGTTCTAAGTATATGTCAGCAAATTTGAGAGCTGATCTGCCTACAGTTTGAGGTGTTGCCATAATTAAGACCAGGACTTGGTGTGATTATTAATAGTGTACCTTCACAGATTGGCCTTAAAGATTTTGGTGGAATGTGTTCAACCTTGAAAAAAGAAACTTGCTAAATAAGCTGGTTTTGTGAGTCGCTTTGTCATTAAGATGAACAACAAATTCATTCCACCCACCAACATTTTCACCCTGGGTTTTGATGTCTCAAAAACACTGGCTGGGTGTTCTCCTGGTAAAACCAGTGTATGTCGTGAGGTAGAACAGGCTTTTCAAGACACTTTCCACAAGATGAATATTCAAACAACCCCTAATAACAAAATTTACCCATTTTACTCCTCCACTAAGAACACCAATGCAATCAAGGGGTAGACCTTTGAAGTGAAGCATGAAGACAATTGAGGCGATGCTTCTGGCTCATACAGTGTGTGCCTGAGCCTGCTCCTGCCACTCCTGCAGTTGTGCCTGTCAGAATTTTACCTCCATCTGTTCACTTACAACAGCCAATACCATGGTTTGCTCAGGAACTCATATTATCTTGTTGAAATTTTCTTAAACAGTTATTTCGCCACCAAGAAATTTGCATTTAATGTCTTACAGGCATCATCATTATAAACATAGTGAACAAAGACCAATAAAATGCCCTAAACCTCAACATCTGTTCAGTCACACAACTGTAAGGTAAAGAACCAACTTAACCCCCATCTCCTGACTAGTTGTTCAAACATGCCTTTTCGAACACATTAAAATGCGGTATTTCATGGTTCAGCCTATAAGGGCATGTTTTTCTAGCTTGGCTGCCCTCTTTAGGCCCCAAACCTTCAGCTATACCTATGGTTTGATTATTCATCTTCTCTCCCTCTCCCCCAATAGGTGGGCTTTTTTCATTCCAAGGTGATTAAAAAAATGTAATAGGACATACCTAACATAACATTTACCATTTTAGTCATTCTTAAGTGTACATTGATGGGAAATGTGCTTTTATTTCTCGAGTTAGTTTTCTCTCACAAAGTCTTCGTCTGACTTTTGTTTGCTTTGTCAGGATAGTTAATATTTTGACACCATCTTTGTCTTCTCTTCTACTTTCCTTTTTTTCTGCCCTCTGTTCCTCTCTGTCCCTTTCTCTTCCTTCTTTTTTGTAGCATCTTTGGTGACTTTTCCATGTATTGGCGGGCTCTTGTTTAACATGGGAAACGGATCTTCTATTTTCTCTAACTAAGTAAGTATAAATTCTGTTCAGTGTCTTTCTGAGACAGACCTGGCAAAGTGAATTGCACACTAATGAGCAAGCTCCTAGTGGTATCACCATTTCACAGTCTACTATGCTAACACGGTTATATGCTCAGCACAGGTGCACAGTTAGATCAGGCAAGAGTGGCGCTGTCTTCCAGATTCCTTAGCTCAGATAGGAGAGCGAGGCGATGTGAAGGAGACCTCCTTAGTGGGGCGCCTAAATTCTAGTAAATATTTTCAGAGAGCAAAAACGAAGTATTTCATCTCTAAAACAATAAGATACTATAAAGATCTCATGGACATAAAAATGATAGTTCACATTTCAAAAATGAGTGGAAGACAAAGTCAAAGAAATAGGACATAAAGCAGGACAAAAAGATAAAGATCTGAACAATAAGAGAACAGTGGGAGGAGACATAGAGAATATGCCTTAGAAACCCCACACCTGACTAAGGAGTCCCCAAAAAGAAAGAAGAGAGGAGAGGGAAAGACACAGAGGAACGAATCCAAGAAAAATTTCCAAAATGAAAGACATCAGGCTTCTGATTGAAGAGACTCGCATCATAAAGGGGACCCATGAGAAAGAGAGAGAGAAAAAAGATCCATGTCAAGACACTTGATAGAAAGGTTTTAGAACCTGGGATCAGGAGATCCCTTAAAAGCTCCCAAAAAGCGAAATAATGCAAAAGAAGTCAGTCACCCACACAGGACTAGAATCAGAATGACATCAGATTTCTCAGTAGCAACATTGGATACCAGAAAGTGACAGAACAATGGCTTCAAACACCTTATGGAATGTAATTTTGTACCCTGCCAGGCTATTCGTCAATTGTGAGAGCAGAATTAAAACATCTTCAGCCCTCCCTGGGCAACTTACCTGATTGAAACTCAGAAAACATCGAGGAAACGTTCCAGCAAATCCTAAGTAATCCAAGAGAGAAGAAGTCATGGGATTCAAACAATTGAGGATTCAACTCGGGAGAACCCTGAGGAGAAGGCACAGGTTGACAGCTTTAGAGGGACTCCAGCCCGGAGTGGAAGAAGAAGTTGGAGATGCACATGAGGAAAGAACTGAGGATATGCATATGGAAAATTCTGCAAGTAGAAATAATAATTTTCAAAACCACTAAAAAAACCTACACGAAAAGATATGTAATCATATACTGCTCAGCTCTGCAGTGAAACTGAAATTAATTTGCTGTGTATCATAATGAAGTAAATCCTTATGTCGGTGAGCAATCTTCCCTTTGCAAGTAACTCAAAGTGGCTTAAGCCATAATGAGAATTATCGCAGGTAGTGCACATGATGGGCAACTTTGAAGGCAGTCTAAGCTCCAGATGAACTTGATCCAGGAGCTCCCTAAAATCTTTACTACTCACCCCTCCTCTGCCTTCTGTTATATCTATTCAAAGACTGTCTTTCCTCATGGTTCCAAGGTGGTTTCCAGCACCTTCTAGGGCCTTCATGCTCCCTCCTTCACATCTATCAGGAGGAGAGTATTTCTCCAGGGGCTGCTACAAAAAAAAAAAAAAAAAAAAAGCCAGGCAATTTTGTCCCAGTTTCCACCACGAAACCTCTCACTGGTACTGGGTTGCATACATTTTCTTGACCAATCACTATAGCTTGGGCATGGAGAGGGTGGTGATGGTGTAGGGTGAAGCTGCGGGTTCCCAAATGAAACTCAAAGCACAGATAGAAGGGGAAGGAGCATGGATGCTCCGTGACCACCAAACAGCAAATGTCTCCTTTGCAGCACCAACTCTGTGAACAGTGAGCGTAGCTGTATGGGGCAATGCAGATTGGGGAAATGAGAGAGTCAGACCCACAGTCATAATTCAGAATCAATAGAGAATGTGTGAAAGGCCTGGATCAATAAATAGCAGTTTAAACAGTATTATTTAGAAATATGGAGGTAGCTAGTTGGAAAAGGAAAAAAAAAACAGTTGCAAGAGTTACGAAGACTTATAAATCGTTACCTCTGGGGAGCCCGGGCTGGGGGATAGAGTGGGGTAGGGTAGGGCATTGTGGTTTTTCATGAGAAGTTCTTTGTATGATATGACTTTAAAACTGTAACTTTGGGGATCCCTGGGTGGCTCAGCGGTTTAGCACCTGCCTTTGGCCCAGGGTGTGATCCTGGAGTCCCGGGATCAAGTCCTGCGTCGGGCTCCCTGCAGGGAGCCTGCTTCTCCCTCTGCCTGTGTCTCTGCCTCTCTCTCTCTCTCTGTGTGTCTCTCATGAATAAATAAATAAAATCTTCAAAATAAATAAATAAAATAAAACTGTAACTTTCGGGGTGTCTGGGTGGCTCAGTCAGTTAAGCGTCTGCCTTAGGCTCTGGTGGTCATCGTAGGATTCCTGGGTTGGAGCCCATAGTAGGGCTCCCTGCTCAGTGGGAACCCTGCTTCTCCTTCTTCCTCTCCCCTTGCTTGTGTCCCCACCTCAAATAAATAAAATACTTAAGAACACACACACACACACACAAAGCTGTAACTTTGTTTAAAAAATACAACTGTAACTTTGTGTTATTTTGACTAGAAATTAAAAAAAAAAGCAACACCTCTAAGCTTTCGTGAAAAAATGTGAAATTACACAAAATGGAAAAGCCAGAGGCTTTTGTCTTGTGACAAAGCTGTGTAAGAGGGCAAAGATTCAAAACAGTCCCCCACGCCCCCTCCTGCCAGCCACTTTTCAGTTAAATCCAAATGCCACGGGAGTGTGCAGGGCTCTGTGGCTTCACATACCCTCTAGCCCAATGCTGCACATCCCTGCGGGAAGGGGAAAATGTGCCCTAGTGTGAGAAGTATAGATTAAGACATGTCAGGGCAAAAAGTTTGAAATGTTTTAAAAAGGGAAAACCTGGACTTTATCCCGGGGGAACCCTAAGGCCGAGGCCCCCGGTGCACACAGCACATGGATCACTCAAAGAGGGGTCTTAAAAGATGCTGGCTTTGGGGTGCCATCGAGTTCTGCTCTGCTCCGTTCTTTTCATGGGGCCGGATCAGTACTGCACTGTCCTTCCTTTGTCACCGGCAGCGTGGCTGCTCACGTTGCTGCTCACAAAGGCCTTTTCTTTAGTTTGTACCACTGGCTTCATCCAAAACAGTTCCTTCCTCCAGGGACCCTGGACTCAGCTGGGAAGCATCCTGGAAAGAGCAATTTCTAGGACAGAAATGTAGGATGTCCCCCCACCCTTTGGGGGAGGCTTAGGGAGTGAAAGGAATGACCACAAAAGGGGAGCACGGTTTAGGCACCATGGGTCAGCACCCAGCTGCTGTGTTTGGAGATGACCTCCAAAATACAAAAGCGGACCCCAAATTCATGATGACAAGTGGCAAGAAAAAGGTCCTGGTTTTAAAAACCAGTGACTTCCTGTTTCACCAAAGGGGAGATTTGTATATGATTTTGAGGGCAAATTATGTCCTAATTTAAGACAAATCCTTTGATGGGACTTCTGTTTCCACAACTATAGGCAAAACATTCTTTTCTGAAACGGAGTTTCGGGGCAGCGAGGAAGGAAACTGCTTTTCACAATGGTGTTGACGCTCTGTCTTCACTGAGAATGGGGTTACACGTCTGCAGGTCATGGGAAGCAGAGACTGCAGGTCCTTTTTTTTTTTTTCTCCTCTTGCTAGACCACAGAGGAGAAGGGGGGGGTTGGGGGGCAAGATGCTGAACTAATGTGGGGATGATAGAGACAAAGCCCTGGTGTCTTAGATAGGGAGCTGGTGGGCCGGGTGGTACGGCATCGGGCTGGAGCTCAGTGAGGGAGATAACCCTCTGCACCAAAATTCCCTTTTGCTCCCCACAAGGCTTCAGTAAAATTTTGTGAACTGTTACAATCTGGTCTTAGCTATGTTCTGGGGGAATTAAGGATGCAATTTTTAAGAGAACAGAAAATTATGACAGGTAATTCTCATTGACTCCTGGGAATACTTTGGAGTCTTTTTTTTTTTTTTTTTAAGTGGGGGAAATAAAACAGAAGCAGAAAACCACAGAGAATTCTAGGTTAGCAATCCTTGATTTCTAAATCATTTCATTTGGGAGGTCTGATTTATTTGCACGAACTACATTTGTTTGTTAAGATTTTATTTATGTATTTGAGGAAGGGAGAGGACAGAGCATCTCATGCAGAGTCCCTGCTGAGCCTGATCTGCAGCTCTGTCTCATGACCCGGGGATAGTGACCTGAGCCGAAATCCAGAGTCAGACTCTTTACTGACTAATCCACCCAGGTGCCCAGTATGAACTGTACCCTTAATCCCGACATTGGAATTTTGCGTTTTGTGTTGATGACACACCCCTCCCACAGCACACCGGGTAAGATAGTTACTGATAAAAATTTAAATTACATGGAAATAACCAAACGCATATAAAAATTTTGATTCCAATTATCATCATGAAACAAGCAAAAACCCTGAACCGAAGATTGCACCCAATTTGAATTATATTAACGGGGTCCCACGTTTGTAGCCCTGATTTCACTGATCGAATCCCCTAATTTTCTCATCATTTTGCTGATGAACAGAATGCTGGCCCCAAAGTGGGCTGAATTTTCAGGGAAGTGGCCCCAGCCACCAGCAAGTGTCACAATGGGGAGCCCCTCCCTGGTGGCTTCTGAGCAGCTGCTTTGCCTGGATGGGAGGGGTCCCTCTGGGGGCGGGGGAGCCCCTCACCCATGGGGTTTCCTCTTCCTCTCTCTTGCCCGGAGCAGAGATTCCCCTGGGGTTATGGGCTCTCAAGCAGCTTTCCTTTGGAAGCCAACCTCCCCTCTTCTCTCTGGCCCTCCAGCCCACAAAGTCTCTGCTCTTGGTTGTTGCTGAAAAGTTGACAAATGGGAGATAAGAGAGGGAAACAGTAGAGCACTGCCTTTGGCATCAGAGAGCCTGACTCAACTACTTACCCTCTTGTACGAGCCGGTGTGAATGATTTCACCTCGGGTCATACAGTCCTACCTCACGAGGTTGCTGGGCTGGTCCCTGAGATGTGTGTGTGTTGTGCTCCGTACAGTGCCTGGCACGTGATAGGAACCCAATAAATGCCAGTTGCTACTATCACTTCCTGCTGGAAAGGGGATCTCGTTTAGTTGAGTCTATAATATAAAAAGCAGTACTTCCATATAAACTACAATCGATAATAGCAACTGTTAGGCCAAGGCCTTGATAGTTCTCATTTTTGGCTTGTCCTAGAGCAGAAAACAGATTAAATAAACAGGACTGAATTGTTGAAGAACGTATTAACTTCTAGTTAATCAATATGTGACCAAGGTATTCTTTGAAGCGAGCCTGAAAGGCAAAGTAGACATTTGTCTGGCCGACAAGGGGCCAGGCAGGATGGTGGACACCTGGCTGGTGGCCTGTACTCTGCGCCCCCCTGCCCGCCCTTGCTGGGTCTCCCCAGCCTCGGGCAGCATCGTGAATCAATCACAGCGTCTCGTCTTGTGGAGCCTGGATTCCGCCTAAGGATAGTTTTCTCTTTTCATTTTTCTGTCCTAAAGTATTTTAAAGCAAAGCTCGGCTCCTGTGCCATTTACAGCCCCACGGGATATAGTTCTTAAAAAGGTAGATGTTTTCTTACATAACAACAAGCCATTGTCACATTTAACAATTAACAAGAGCAACAAAAAAAATCCTTTGCATTGTCTAATAACTGAGTTCCTAATCAAATTTCTCCCACTGTCTCCAGATATTTAGGATTATGGTTAACACAGCTGCGTGGCAGTGGTCAGAGTCGCAAGCAGGAGAAGTGACGTTGTCAGGCGCATGAGTCAGAAGCATCCGCAGGCTGCTGTTTGAAGAAAGGGAAGGAGGGGCGTCTTCCTACCTCAGGATAGCTTCGTGTCTTTAGGGTTTTTTTTTTTTCCTGGGGTGTGGGAGCATCTGTTGTCTCCCTTCCTTGCAGAGGATTGCCAGTTCCATGAATCCTTTGTACTGCCAGGAAGCAAGGGAGCCTTCCTTGTAAACAGAGTTCCAGGACCCCCAGGGTCCCCAGGCTTTCCAGGGGCAACCCTAGCTCACCAGACCCTCATCTACCCTGAGTAGGTGGGTGAGACAAGTACAGTGGTCCTGGGGACCCTGGGTCCTCAGGAAGTTGCTGATTCTACCCTGGAAGTCTGGCTATGGGGGTTTGACTTTCCCCTGCCTGGGCTGTCCCAGGTCATCAGGCCCCTCTGCACCCCAGGGAGAGGTGCCCTGTGTGCTTTGGAATCAGCTGCCGGAGTGCCAGCAGGGACTGGCATGGATTTTCCATTTCCTGTGCATGTCCGTGAGGAGATTGGAGACTCAATTTCAGGATGTCTGGGCTTGCACAAAGGCGGTGATGATGTCTATTGTCTGGGAAATGGTCCATTGTGGAGATGGGATGGGGGGGCAGCAAATTAGGGAGAGAGTCTCCGATCGAAGATGACTGTCGATTCCTTCCTGGGGAAGCTGAGACTGTGCACCCGCAGACAAGAGTCTGATTGAGAGCAGGGCACACTGGAGTCGCAGAGAATGTCTCAGGGGTGCTGCAGAGGATTTCAGCTCAGATCCACAGTCCTCAGGGGCTTGGTAAGGTCAGGGGCTCAGGCGGCAGGGCAGGAAGCAAGGGAGTGTGGGGGCCACTGGGAAACTGCGATGTAAAAAGAGAGAGGAGGGTTTGTATGTTGACTTCGTGTTCTTTATGACACTGCCTTATGCCTCCCAGGGAGAGCGGAACAGTGATCTTTCCTGCATCTCTCTCCTTTTTGTTTCTTTCTCTTTCTCCCTCTCCTCGTCTCTCCCCCCTTCCTTCTCCCTCCCCTACCCCCCTTTTCTTTTATTTCTTCATTCATTCATTTATTCACTCCTTTTTCCAGTTATCAAGGGCCCTCCTATATGCCAGTCACTGTGCCCGGAACTTAAATTACGAACATCAGAGAGGCAGACACAGTCCCTGCCCACGTGGGATTTGCAGGCTCAAGGAGACACACATCAACCAAGTGACACAGAGGCAACTGCAATGGACGTTGGAGGAAGTGTTGTGAGGGAACCAAGTGCTGAGATAGAACACCACCCCGCCTCTGGCTTCCTCCTGCGTGCCATGTGCTAGCTTTCTGCAGACGTGCCATGCTGACCCATTCTCCGCCCTTGTCCCTCTCTTGCCCCACAGCCGACACTACTTGTCTCCCTCCTGTGATTTCTGCTCCTCCTTGAGCCAACCACCTGTGGGGAGAATTTGAGAGCTCTGGTCTGACATCCTGGGATTCTTGTGTCCAGACTCCTTGGCTGCTGGTTAGGCCTTGACCTTGAGCCTCAGACCTATTTCTGTGCCAGAGATCCTGTCTTTTGTTTTTAAATTTCCACACATATGGGACACCTGGGTGGCTCAGTGGTTGAGCATCTGCCTTCGGCTCAGGGCATGATCCTGGAATCCCAGGATCGAGTCCCACATCGGGCTCCTTGCATTGAGCCTGCTTCTCCCTCTGCCTGTGTCTCTGCCTCTCTCATGAATAAACAAAATCTTAAAAATAAATAAATTTTCACAAATATGTTTTTTTTAATGGAGATAATGATTTTTCACATAGTAAAACACACAGGTTTTTAGTTTCGTCAGTGTTTCCTTCATGTGTTTTGAGGCTGGTATTAGATGCATACACATTTGGGATTGTTCTGTCTTCTTGGTTATTTGATTCTTTTAAATATGAAATGTCCTTCCTTACCTCTAGTGGTATTCCTTGTCTTGAATCCGTTTTACGTGGTATAAAGTATACCCACCTTGGCTTTCTTTTAATTAGTGTTTCCATGGTGTATCTTTTCCCCATCTTTTTACTTTTCATCTTTCTGTGTTTTAATACTTAATGTGAGTATCTTATAAAAGGATAGAGTTGAGGCTTCCTTTTTAATTGTCAATTTCTACCTTCTAATGGGAGTTTTTAGTTCATTTACATTTAATGTAATTATTGATTTGGTTGTATTGAGAATTACTGTGTTGCTATTTGATATCTGTTTTCCCCTTTTGTTATTTAAAAAATTTTTTCTTCCCTCTTTTCCTGCCTTCTTTGTATTCTTGATAGTTGTTTGTATATATATATATATATATATATATATATATATATATATATTTGCCTCTACTAGTTTTTTAAAAATCGACATACTTTTTAAATGGCTGTTCTAGGAATTGTCACGTACTTTCTTTTTTTTGTCACATACATTTTTAAATTATCCAAGCCTACCTTGAATTTATATTATTCCACTGTACACAGTATAGAAGGATCTTACAATAGTAGATTTCCATTTCCTTCCTCTTTTGTTCTATTTTTGGCATTTTTAAATTTCTCCATATGCTAACTCTCATAATACATTATCATTATTTTTCTTCAAATAGCAATTTTTCTATTAAATAATTCAGAAAAGTCTTCCACATTGACTCATATGTATTACTACTTCTTGTGCTTTTTATTCTCAGATGGGGATCTTAGCTTCCTTCTGGTACTATTCAGGGGGAGAGGAGTAGGAGCCAATAGGGGAAGGGAGCCTGGAGAAGGCAGTTGGGGTATCACTTGCCGTATTTTGTTTATAGCTTTCCCGTGGGGCCCCAAGGAAGGAGGCAGCTGTGTGTTATTGAGCTTGTTGAAGAGGCAGGGAGAGGGGGCTGCTGGAGAGTGCAATTAGCCAACCGTTTGAGACTGATGAAGTGGATAATGAGAGGTGCTAACACAGATTTTTGTGCTAAAAAAAGGAGATGGAGGAGAGACTGTTGCACGTTAACCTGCTCAAGTCTGAACTGTCAAGAACTAACTCCTTGCCTAAAGGCCAAGGGCCAGAGGACACCTAAGCTGGGCCAGCACCTCCTTCTTAGGCAGCTTCCTTGGGGATTCCTATCATCATTATCCTCATCATTAATACCTGAGATCATATGGGTCAGGTCTCATGCTGAGCAAGTCTTAATGTTTTACCTCACTCGGCGTCCAAATCAGCTCTGTGAAGTTGGTTTTATTATAACCCATTTTACAGATGAGCATGCTGGAATTAAAGGAAATAAAGGAATTTTCCATTGTCACTGTGGTCTGATACCAGTGCTTGGTAGATACAGTCTTGGTCTTGGTCTTACGGTAAAGTTAGACTTGGCTCCAGTGAGTGTCCTCAAAAAATCAGGGACACTTCCTCCAGCACCTGCTGTGCATGAGGCTCTGTGCCAGACTTTGAGCCAAGTATGTTATGTTACTTCTGTTTTGTTTTTCAATTATTTCTTTTTTTTATAACATTTTATTTATTTATTCATGAGAGACAGAGAGGCAGAGACATAGGCAGAGAGAGAAGCAAGCTCACTGAGGAACCCAATGCGGGGCTTGATCCCAGGACCCCGGAATCACAACCTGAGCCAAAGGCAGATTGCTCAACTACTGAGCCACCCAGGCGTCCCTGTTTTTCAATTATTCCTAACAACATCCAATGAAAAAGGTACTGTTTCACCCCAGCTTTACAGAGGAGAAAACTGAGTATTAGAGAACTGAATACGCTGTCCAAAGAACCAATCTAGCAAAGTGTGGAATGATATTAGAATGTATTAAACTTCTAGCCAACAAGTATATATTGAATGCCTACTATATGCTAAGCTTTATTCTAGGTATTAGAGGTATAGCACTAAATAGAGCAGATGAAATTCTTGCCCTCATGGACTCATGTTCCAGTGTGTGTGTGTGTGTGTGTGTGTGTGTGTGTGTGTGTGTGTGTGTGTTTGGGGGAGCATTGGTGGACAATAAATAAGCCAGATGGAGGTAAATGATATAGAGGAAAATAAGGCAGGAAGGTGGGAAGGGAAGATGTGGTATGGAGAGCATCATTTTGGGTGCAAAATGTTAGGAAGGTATCACCCAAAATGTGACTTTTGAGCAAAAATCTGAAGAAGCTGAAGCATTCAGACCATGGATACATATGAAAGAATGTTTCAAGCCAAGGGAACAGAAAGTGAAAAGATCCAGAGGCACAGAGTTACCAAGTTGCCCAGCTACATGCACAGCCTTCACAGAGCAAAGGACAATGTGAAGGGTATCCTTGGAGTTGTGCAGTGAGTGGGCCCAGGGTGAGGCAGAGAGGGTGTGTGGCTGGAGCAAGTGATGGAAGGGGAAAGCAGTGGTCATGGTCCGAAGAATAACTGCAGCCAAGTGCGTGTGGAGGGTTATCTTGCTCATTATTACAGAGCTTATCCCCTCACTTCCCAAAAAGAGGAGAAAGAAGCCCAGAGTCTTCTCTGATGTGAATAGAGATTGAGCGCAGGAAGGGCAGGCAGCCACTTAGATCACTCCCAAGGTGACCGCGAGTTTTGCCTTCCTCTGCCACCCTGCTTGCTGCCTCTTGCCCTCAGGCTGAAGTGATCCCACTTTAAATCCACTAGCATTTTCCCTTAGCCCAGGTGAGACAGCCTGATGCTGTGAAAAGGACTTGCCCAACACCTGAGTGACAAGGGAATGCCACTGGCCCACTCGGTGACCTGGGCAAGCACCTGCTTCTGGGGCTTGTCTTCCCAACCTGTTGAGTGGCTGTAAGGCTTGACTTAAGTATGGCTGTAAGGCTTTACTGAGGCAATGCCCATCCTGGGACGGTGGGTGGAAGGTCATTCTCTCTCTCCTGTGATACATAACCACTTCCTCTTCTTCTCCCAGTTCCCAGCACTGGGAGTTCTGCCTCCCTTTTTCTCCACTCATCAAAATCCTACATGCCTGATTTGGGGTCTTCAAAGAGGTTCCCCCCATTCTCACTGATTAACATCTCCATGATTCCCAGGCATCATGTTCACTGGAGAGGCAAGGTCAAGAGTTTTGGCTCCTGACTTGCCTCCACCTGTGAGTGACTTTAGGAAAGTCCCCAAACCTCTTGAAGCCTCAGTTTCCTTATCTATAGAATAGAATCTGGTCATGGAGGCATTTTGAGGAAGAAATGAGATGATGCAAGGAAAACACTTGGCATGGACGGCTCAATTCAATGTTACCAGGAGCACTTCAGTAGGATCCCACAACTTGGCCCTAAGATTGACCACTTAGAGTTTACCTAGATCAGAGGTCTGCAGACTTTTTCTGTAAGGGGCCAGAGAGTAAATATTTTAGGCTTTGTAGGCCATTTGCTCAGCTCCTCAATTTTGCCATTATAGTTCAAATCAGCCATAGATGATGTGTAAGTGAATGGATGTGACTGTGTTCCAGTACAACTACATTCACTAAACAGGTGATGGGCTGGATTTGGCCCTAGGGGCCATGGTTTGCCATCCTTGATTTAGCTCGATCCCCTCACTTAACAAAAAGAGGTGAAGAAGCCCAGAGCCAATAGGCCACCCATCTCAGGATGGTTGAGCCACCCAAGCACAGAAGGACAGCAGGCAGACAGGAAGCCTGGCTCGGGATGCTGTCCTAATTTGTTCTCTTATTGGTCCATGTGGGCTGGCTTTCTCTCCCCCATTGGTCTGTCAGTTGTACACATGCTAGTTATTCATTCAATGTTCATTTGACTGGTTTAATATAACAATACATCTTGGAAATGTGTCAATTTGTCCTTTGGAGACAGCTGTGAAAACAGAGGTGAGGAAGGAATCCTAGGCTGGCCCAACATCCCTCAGTGAGTCAGGAGCTCCCACTTCCCAGCCCCAGAGGGCATTGTCAGCAATGACAAGGACAGTCATACAGCACCAGCGTGGCAAGGCTCTGCGGCCGTGAAATTCTTCCTTTGGTTTCTCCAAGAAAACAATCCTATAAAAAAGAATCTCATCTATTAATGTGATTATTAATCTGGAAAAAAAAACACTTCTCAATAAAATGAATCTATGACAAGACAGATGTAATAAACCTGGTTAGGATTTATGATGTGCCCAGGCAGCGTTTTGCAAAAGATAATGTTCCCCTGTAATGTTGATTTGCCGGATGAGAACCATGTAATTTATTCTGTCAATGTACATAAGAAATGTTATCTGTGTGGGAAATGACTGATGGCCTCATGAAAGCTGGCAGGGAAACAAATAAAACAATTTGGGCCTTAAAAATATAATCACCTAATGATCACGTCCCAGCATTTGCATTGGGGAGAACAGGACGGGGGAGCTGTGTCTGCCATGAGTTTCTTGTCCAGATTTGGGGCCATTTGCCCTTGGACTTGGCACCAGAGGGCAGCAGGGAGTCCTGAGAATCTCACTTGACTCCAGATTCCAACCTGTGGGGCCTTCCTTGCTCAGGTTGTTTCCTCTTCCTGGCTGTTCTTCCACTTTTCCTTCAAGGTCGAGTCTCTCCTCCACGGTGACCTTCTATGCCTGGAGCTCCTCAGAGCCCTGGGGACAACAGGGATTTCTCCTTCTTAGGCCTCTTGCACTTACCTTCTGGGCCTCTTATGTGCAGCTCAGCACTTGTTCCCTTGGAATTGAGTGACTGATGTCATCTCCACTTTGAGACTGGTTATCTCATCTTGGTTTAGCATTCTCCAAAGGAAGCATGTTTCATGAGTGTTCATGAGTGTTTGCTGAGCGAACTAATGCTCAGAGGTAGAGCTAATGTTTGTTAAATACTTCAGATGTGTCAGGTGCTATGCTAGGTGCTTTATGACAAAGTCACATTAATGGAACCGCCCTGGGAGATAGGCACCATTGTTGTTCCTTTTTGAACTGGAGCTCAGAGGCCACCCAACTTGTCAAAGATCACGTATCTAGCAAGAAGAGGAGCCAGTTTTCAAATCCAGGCTGCAGAGTCAACTGAGATTGGATAATGAGTGGACTCCTCACCCTGTTTCATGGTGACCGCTCCTTCCTTGAGACCCTTTCTTCTCAATGTTTCCATACTCTATGCTCTCCCAGTTTCCCCCCCACTTTTCTGACCACTCCTCATTCTTCTTTCCAAAATCTTCTTCCTTAAATCTTAGTGTCCATAGGGCTTTGTGCTCAGACTTTCTTCCTCATGCAGCAGTGTCTTATTCACCCTTTAACTTTTTTTTAACGATTTTATTTATTTATTCATGAGAGACACAGAGAGAGAGGCAGAGAGAGAAGCAGGCTCCATGCAGGGAGCTGGATGTGGAACTCGATCCTGGGACTCCAGGATCACGGCCTGGGCCAAAGGCAGACGCTCAACCGCTGAGCCACCCAGGTGTCCCACCCTTTAACTTTCAATGCAGGGTCTTCTCTCTCAGTTTTCCACCCATGTCCCAATCTCTCTACCTACTGTGCATCTCTAAACACATATTCCTAAAGCATTTCAACCCCAATGTGTCTAAAATTGAATTTATCACCACTGGCCCCATGCCTGGCTATTCTCAAAATCTGCTCCAACTTCTATGTTCCCATTCTCAGAGATTGGCAGCACTTCCATCCACCTAAAACAAAACATGGAGTTCTGAGGAGAGGTCAGAGTACAGGACTGAGGACCAGACAGGACCTCTCACGAGGGGAAGGCTGGCTGGGAAATGGCTGTGCGGCAAAGGGCAGTTTGGAGGAGGATGTGCTGGTCAAGGTGCCAGACATGGGGCAGGAAAACCTGTATCTCAAAGATACCCAAGCCTAAGGCCAACAGAGGAACCTGGATCTGAGAGCTATCATGGGGCCTATGTAGGCAGGCTTAAGGCCATCCACGATGACTAAGCCATTGGACCTTGAGTCTGGGGGATATGACTCTATCATTTGAGGTTTGGTGAGAAACAGAATTCATCCAGGATGATCTGAATGAAGAGATCCTGATGGATGGACAACTTATAGAGGTAAGGGCAGAATTGAAGAAATCAGTAAGGGACCACCCAGAAAGCCACAGCAGCAGAGAGTCAGCACCACGGCTAGGGATGAAGAGACAAAGGGAGTCAATAATGTTCCCAGGCCCCAGTAGGTAAGAACTGTTAGTCACAGAGGGAGGTAGCCACTGCCAGAGACATGGGGACAACACAGATAGTAGAAAAGAAAGAATCTGACCTCTTTCTCCTCCCACCTTGCTAGGGACACCAGCTGATTGAAGCCAGCACAGCAGCAAGATCAGATTCCCGGGTCATGGAGCAGATGAGAAAAGGAAACAGAGTGGATCTGAGGGTAAGGAGAGACCATCCAACACAGTGACTCATTATTGAGTCTCCTAGTGCGGAACTGACTCACATACAGCCTGGTTTATAGGCTGGACCATAAGGGGACCTAGATTTGAGTCTGGGAGGCAGAGGCAGAGGAGAAGATGGGGAACCCCTTCATGGAGATGGAGGCCTTCCTAGTTAACCCTCTGTCCTTACCTCGCATGCACTTCAAGCAGGGATTGAACATGGAGTCTGGGCTGTGATGAGACTGAGACCATGACCCCAGGACTTCATTTTCTTCAGGGTATGATGGGGCATTAGATCAAAGCAGCAATTCTCACATGGCATTTCAAGGAGCTCCAGAGCTTAGCAGAGATGCTTCAAGTGTTGGTGGGTACATAGAGGAGGAAGCAAGGAGAGCTGGGCTGGAGGGACCCTGACAAATGCTAATCAGCCAGTTGGTTAGTGCAGAAAAATCTTCCTTGCATTTGACTTCAGGAGAGCAACTCGGATGAACTGAATTTGGAACATTTCAGCCTGGATCTGCCTAATGCCAGAGAAAGAGGTATGGTAATAAAAGCTTTTGGCAAGCTTGGATTGTGGTTCATGATCCAGGAGGCAAGATGTTGGGAGGCAGTTAGGGTGGGTGCCAGGCATGGCCTGAAAGGTGCTATGGACCAAGGTGGGAAGCTGGAAGGAAAGAGAGGAAATCCAAAAATCATTCAATGGGGAGAAAAGATAGAAACATGTCCAACTAAGTGTATTTCTCTGAGGAACTCCTGGCCAAACCCTAAGTTTGTTTGCCAGATTGATTGTTTCTTCAGACGGAAATGGAAATGCTTCCAAGGTGGGTGGAGAGGGACAGATTTTAATCAAATTTTTTGATACCTAGAAATGCTGACCTTCGGGGACAGTACCTGCCAGCCCCTGTAGAGCTTCCCAGGCCCCATTAGCACTCTCTTTGGTTCTGAATATGGCCTGTTTGGATCTTCCCCAATGGGTGGCATCGTCTGCTCTGTGTTTGAATGTATTGGAGTTGTGGGCAGCCCAGCTCAGCAACTGTGGCTTTTGTCAGCCTGTCCCGGGCTTCTACGTCTTGGGTCTTCTTTTCTTCCTTATTCTGTTGATGTCACCATGTCAGTCTTTCCCAAGGCTGACACCTTCCCTGGGGTTCTGTCCTGAGCAACACTTGTCCAGCTTAGAAAATCTCTCTCTGACTCCAGGTCTTAGGGGACCCCCCCTTGCATATAAGTCTCTCCACCAATCCTGCCAGGACCCATGGGGTTTCTAGCATAATCTTTCAGTCACAACCACAAGGGGATCTGCTCTTTGTTGCAATGTGCATGGGGAAAAAAAAAAAGGAAGAAAAGTTAACCAACACCTTTGCATGTACACGATAGTTTAATTAGTTTGAATGTAACTTCCAATTATAGTAGTGGCTAACAGTTATTGAGCAATTACAACATGCCAGACACTGTGTGCCAGGTTCTTCATACACGTTACTTCAGCCTTCTGAGGGTATGCTCTTATTATCTTAAATTATACAAATGAGGAGACTAAGGTTCAGAGAGGAAGTGCCTTGCCCAAGGTCGCACAGCTAAGGGCATGGAGCCTGGGTATTTCTTTTGGAACCTGTGTGCTCAATAACTATTCAGCATTATTTTGGGCTTGGGGAGGGAAGTGGAAAGTCCCTCCACCACCCCTGAAAGGGCCCTTCTTAGCCACAAATTGAGCAAATGGTACAAAAACGCAGAAGAGTGACCCAGAAAGGCTGATCAATAAGGCATCATCTTCAAGAAGCAGAACAATTAGCTGAGGGAATGGAATAGCTTTCCTGTCTCTAAAATAATGGGCTCATATTAATTTAAAAATATTTTCACCTCATTGTCCATGATAAGAAATCCAAGTTTGATTCCTTCTGCTTGGATCACTCCTCCCTGTCTCCTCGCTGGCTGGCCTTTTGTCATACTTCAGGTCTTGGCTTGAATGTCACCTCCTTAGAGAAGCCTTCTGTGACCTTCCAAACAAAGCAGATCTTCCCCATGGTTTTGTGCTATCCCTTGGTTCCTCTCTTTCATCGCAGTTATTTGCATTTCATGATTTGCAACTGTGTGTGTGTGTGTGTGTGTGTGTGTGATTGTTCTGTCTCCCTTGCTAGACTGTAAGCTTGGTGAGGCTATGGACCACCTCTCGTGCAGTCACCCCTGTAGACCCCCCACCCAGCACCGTGTCTGATACATAGCAGGCACCTAGCAAGCATTTGTCAGGAAAATAGATGAATGAGTATGATGTATTCTTATTTACCAGAGTTCAGAAATCCATTTTTATGTTCTCTGATCTTATTTAATAACATATCACTTAAGAACAATTTGATATCCATTGCAATATGTAAACTGGGAAATCATGTAAATGTGGTTATTACTTTTAGCTCTCAACGATGCCTTTGTGTTCTTAGAAGGGAGAGAAACAGAATAAGGGGAAGAGTATTGCACCGGCAGTCGCAGATCTGGATATGAGCCCTGGCTTTGCTGCTTACTAGCTGTGTGACCTTGGACGTGACCTTTTCCCTCTTTGGTCCTGAGTTTCTTCAGCTGTAAAATGAGCTTGGACCAGAGGCTCCCTAAGGGCCCTTTGAGCTGTAAAAGTTTAAACTCTGAGGATTACACAAACTGAACTTATATGTGGCTGAAATGATTGGATTGAGGGCATCAAAGCGTGTTTTGGGCTGTGCTGGACCTGCAATGGCATTTTGTTGGGATCCAGTCCCAACCTAAAGCCTGGATGGCTTCTTGTGTTGTCTGCAGTGTGATAGGAGCATCCCAGGCCACTCTGTGCAGTGTTGTGAGCACAGTGGAAGGCAGAGCTACTCCCAGTCCTCCCTGATTGGGCTTGTCTTCGTCTGTCCCATCCCACCCCGAGAAGCCCTGCAAACAGACACATGGTAAGGAAGAAGCTGTAGAAGAGCAATAATTTCCCTTTTTTTATCCCCCACTGCTACCTCCTTGTCCTCAGACCACAAAGCAGCCGACTGCTACTTGATGACTGGACTGGAATGAGAGTTAGGCAAGATGTACAGTGAGTTTCCAGGCGCCATGGACCAAGGAGCCCCGAGGAGCTTGGAGGAGCCTGGGGTCACAGGGTCTGTCTGGTCCAGTGCTGCAATGCCTATTAATCGGTATTTAAGTAGCGTGGAGTGGCTGCCGCTGCTGCTGAGCTCAACCCGGGCCCAAGGAGCCAGGAGCTGGGTTAATAACACCTTATTTAGCAGAAAATTCCACTCCACTGGAGCATGTTTCAGAGGAGTTTGATTTGAATGAGGATTGATGTCAATCCTGCAAGGCAAAGGCGCCTGAAGCTGCTGCCACAGCCACCACTATAAAATGAACCATTTGCGGTGACCACGGGGATGCATGTGGAACATTGCAGCACCCCATGTCCTTCCACCCCCACCCAGCCATGCAGGCTCAGGGCTTGTCCATCCTGGATGAAGAGAATGGTCAGTCTTTAGAGGACTGGCCAGTGGGAACCCTGGTGCATTGGGAGGTTCTTATGCATGTTTTTGGCTTTGGATCCAACAGACCCGAGTTCAAATCTGAGGCTGCCAGTTCTTAGTTGTGTGTTCCCAGGCAAGTTGTGTAACCTCTCATGTTCTTGGTTGACTCATGTCAGCCATGGAGATACTGATGCCTACCTTGCCGAGCTGATGGCACGACTAAAAGAGCTAGGGTGCAGTGAGTTAGAGAACTAATGCACTTGCTGCCATGGAGTTGGCTCTCAATTCACTGAGGTCCCATCTCATTCCTGTTGCAGGCCACTGAGGTGGAGATACAGCAGGTGGGGGAAGTACTATGGATCCAGGAGAGAATTCAGAGGAGCTCTTCCACCCTCCCCAGGTATGGGCAGTGGGTTTCACTATGTCTTGCTTCCAAGGCTTTTACTCCAACCTGTGGTTTATGTGATCCCTTGAACTTAGTGCTAGTGAAGAATCAGACCTCATCTGCCCTCAGTCCCCAAAAGTGGGGCTGGCAGGACCTGGTGGCTTCAGATCAAGGGATATCCTCAGAGGTCCATATTAGAGGTAGTATGGTTATTTGGCTGGTCTCCATAGATCTGTCTAGTAAAGCCGATGAATAAAATCTCCCCACCCCCTTCCCCTGCTCTTGCTGTGATTCTCAACTTGCATTTTACAGCTCTGCATATGCAGTGTGCCATTGGAGAAAGCAGTCTGGGGGGAGCCAGGAGGCCTGTATCTTACCCTTTTCTGAGTATGTGGCTCACTCTGGGGCCTTGGACCCTCCTCTCCTGGTTGGACTCAGGGGTCCCAATGAAGACCCAAAGCTATAGTCTCCAACAGCTGTAATCTTCCCAGATTTTGAATCCAAGCAGGGGAGAGGTTCTGTGTCATTGTCTTCACAGCCCTGCTGGAAGCCACAGTCCCCTTTTCAAGCCAGGAATCAAGGGCCAAAGCTGCATGATTTGTAGCTGCAGAGGGACAGGGCTCTGAGAGTGAGTCCATTGTATCTCCATTGAAGGGTTTTGCAAGTGCTTCTGAACTGGGACCAAAGCAGTTTTCATGTTTATTTTTAAATTTCTTTGGGGTTGTTGTTCTTGGTGGTACTGGTTTTAATTCCTCTCCTTCTCTGGCCCTTTCATATGGGAACTGGATGACAAGGCAGGGGCATGACTGTGTTTGCCCAAGTGCAGATAAGATCAGTCTTGGCAGATCTGCTGAGCCCCAGCTCCCAAAGAGAAATGGAACACAATAAACAGGTACCATGGGAGATAAATAGGGAGGATTAAATCTGAACAAAGACAGGAACATCTGGGACATACAAAAGCTTGTTCAGAGAATTTCTTGGGAGAGAAAGAAATGAAGAAGAAAGGAGTCTACTTCACTCCTACCTGGCTTCTTTCCTGGGCTTCAGGAAACAATGCACTCAGGGACAGCCTCTTGAAAGAACTGGATGAGGCTGGAGCAGAGAAGAATCTGTGGTCCTCAAGGATTCAGGTAGTAAAGCTCTGGTTGGCCCCCTGCCTGTTCCTGCAGGCCCCCCAGCCCCTGATGTTAGCCCTTGTTGCCTTTCCCCAAGACTTACTTCACCCCTTGCTGGGGATCCCCTGAGTCTCCTCTCTCACAAAGCATTCTTGGGCTGCCCAGATATAAGCAAGCGGCCTTTGCTCTTCCTTGCATTGTATTTGGTCTGATTTCCTTAAAGTTTGCTTGTCTGGTAGAGCGTGAGCCATATTTCAGCTCCTGGTTGACTAAGTAGACCAGGATAAAGAAAAAATATCCTATGCGAGTCTCTTGGACTGATCTACTTCTTCACAGTCGTGCTGCCCCTACTGCTTTGGTTCTGGCAACCATAGTTTCTCCTCCGTAAGATTCTCTTAACTGTCCTCTTGCTGCCTGTTCCATCCCTCAAATCTATTTTCAATGCAGAGGCCAGACAGATCCTAACAAAATGATCTGGTCATGTTAGGCCTCAGTCAAACTTCATGAAAGGTAAGAACTTTTATAATGGAAGAGTAAGAACCCTCACAATTCTGCTCTTCCATAAAAGCAATGAAAATACTGGAAAAATAGTCAAAACCAATATTTTCAGAATGCTGGAAATTAATAAAGACTTATAACAATCCAAAGAGTGTTTACTCAAGAAAAATAGCTTAATCTCAGCAAAAGCAATGAGCTTTGTGGCATTTTAACTTGTCCTATTTGTATTCCTCTTTCCCTAGCTCTGTGGTAGCCTTGAGAACCAGCAGCATGACAATCACAGTAGATGTGAAAACCAGCAGCCTAGCAGTCACTGGATGGAGAAATATGAGTTTAGAACTTCCCAAAAGCTCAGTCCTCAAAGAATTTTCCCTATTTGACTTGCACAGCAGCTCCCATAAAAGGGCTTGTCTTTATTTGTTTGCACTCAGAGCTTGTTCAGCAAGACACTTTGTCTGCACAGCATTTGTCAAAAACAATCACAGGCAATTGTTTAACATCCCAGTTACCTGAGGTGGTAATACCTGTTGGGCAAACAAGAGGCTGGCTAAAAAACTTAAATCTGGTGAGTAAGATGTTCCCATAGGGAGCTTTGAAAAGCTCTGACATATTCTTGGGAATTTAGAAGGCCACACACATGTGCAGGGCTCTGTGTGTCCCCAGAAAAGCCTTGAGAAGGCTCCAATCTCTCAGCTCTGCTTGATCTTGGGACTCTACACAAGCAGAAAATGAAAGGTTGAGGCAGAGTTGCAAATTATCAGAGACTTGAAGGTGTGCACCAACACACACACACACACACACACACACACACAGACCCTCAGAAAAAGATGAAAGACTTATTTGTTGAAACCATATAAGGAAACATCTTCAATCATTAAATAATCACAAAGCTAACTGAGTAGAGATTTCAGTGGCTGCACATGACAAATAATACAGACTTTATAGAATTATATCAGAAAAGTCACTAAATAAATAGCAATAGCAACAACAACAAACAGCAACAATGACAAACCCTGTGGGGGAAGGGAGTCTGATTTGAAGAGTTGCCACAATATATTATTTAAAATGTTTAATTTTCAACAAAAATTATGAGGCCTATGAAGAATCAGGAAAGTATGATCCATACACAGGAAAAATGCTATCAATACGAATTCTCCTTGAGGAAGCCCAGAAATTGGATCTACCAGACAAAAACTTTAATCATCTATTATAAAGTGTTCAAAGAACTAAAGGCCAAAGAGTTAAATGAAAGTATGAGAACAATATGTCACCAAATAGAGAATATCAATAAAGAGATAGAGATTATAAAAAAAAGAACCAAATAGAAATTCTGGAGTTGAAAAGTACAATGACTGAAATAAAAAATTCACTAGATAGTCTCAACAGCATATTTGAATTGGCAGAAGAGAAGATGAATGAACTTGAAGATAAGTCAATTGTGATAATCTAGTCCAGAGAACAGCAAGAAAAAGAATTTCTAAAAATGGGAGAACCTCAGAGACCATGGGACATCATTAACAATACCAACATGTGCATAATGGGAGTCCCAGAAGGAAAGGAGAGAAGGGACAGAAGAAATATATGTATAAATTTAGAAAACTTCTCAAATTAGATGTAAGAATCCTGAAAGCAACAAGAGAAAGTGACTTGTCACATACAAGGGATCCTCAATAAGATTAAAAACTAGCATCTCATCAGAAACTATGGAGGCCAGAAGGCAGTTGGATGACATAGTCAAGAAATGAAAGGAAAAGTTCAACCAAGACATTCCAGCAAAACCATTCTTCAAAAACAAAGGAGATATTAACACATTCCCAGTTAAACGAAAACTGAGAATTTGTTGGTAGCTGACCTGCCTTACAAGAAATACTAATGGGAGTCTTTAAGGCTGAAGTGAAAGGACACTAGACAGTAACTTGGAACCACACAGATAAATAAAGAGCACAAGTAAAGATAACTACATAGGTGAATATAAAAACAATATAAATGCATTTTTGTTTATAATGCTTTTATTCTCCCGTCTGATTTAAAACACTAGTGCATAAAGCAATAATTATAAAACTGGGTTGAAGAGCTTATAATATGTAAAGATATTATTTGTATGACAGTAAAACAAAGGAGGAGGGAACAGAGATATATTGAAACAAAGTTTTTGCATATTATTGAAATTAAGTTGGCATCGGTTCAAACTAAAGTTTAGATGTTAATTGCAATTCCCAGAGCATTTCTTAGAGCACTAAGAAAATAACTTTAGAAATATGATAAAAGAAACAATAGGGAATTGTAATAATACACCTTTTAGTGTACTTCTAACATACATAGAAGCACAGAGGGCCAAAAAACATAAAACATTTAGAAAACAAACAGCAAATTCCAGCTGTAAATCCTACCTTATCAGCAATTACGTTCAACACAAATAGACTAAACATTCCCATAAAAGGCAGAGGAGGTAACATGAATAAAAACACATGATCAAGTGTATGCTATCTACAAGAGACATACTTTAGATTCAAAGACACAAATAGAAAAGGATATGTCATGCTAACATTAACCAAACAAGACCTGGAGAGGCCACACTAATATCAGACAAGTAGATTTTAAGACAAAAATTGTTAGCAGGGACAGAGAAGGATATTTTATAATGATGTCAATTTCTCACAAAGATACAACAATATAAACATATATGCACCTAATCAGCCCCAAAATGCATGAAGCAAAACCTGATAGAATTGAATGGAGAAATAGGCAATTCCACAATCAGAGTTGGAGACTCCAAATCCCGCTTTCCGCGATGGCTAGAACAATGGGGTAGAAGACCAACAGGGAAGTAGAGGGTTTGAACAGCACTATGAGGCAGGCGTCCGTAGAATGCTTTGCCCAATCAATAGCAGAATACGTTATTTTCAAGTGCGCATGGATTTTCTCCAGGTTAGACCACATGTTAGGCCATAAAACAAGCCTCAGTAAATTAGGATTAAAATCACGTAAAGAATGCTTTTTGACTGCAAGGGAATAAACTTAGAAATCAATAACAGAAGGAAACGTGAGAAATTCACAAATATACGGAAATTAAACAACACACTCCTAAGTAATCAATGGATCAAAGAAAGAAAATCCCAGAAGAAATGAGAAAACATTTTGAGATGAATGAAAAAAACAACCACAACAGACCAAAATGTAGGGAATGCAGTTCAAGCAGTGTCTAGAGAAATGTATGGCTATTAGCACCTATATTACACCAGAAGACAGATCTTAAACCAAGACCATAGCTTTCACCTGAAGACACCAGCGAAAGAAGAACAAAGTAAATCCAAAGCAAGCAGAAAGGAGAAAATAATAAAGACAAGAGTAAATAATACAGACAAATTAAACAGAGAATAGAAAAACAAGAAAGAAATTTAATGAAATCAAAGTTGGATCTTCTTAAATACCAACAAAATCACAAACCTCTAGATAAATCAGCCAAGGGGAAAAAAAAGAAAGCTTGTTCAAATTATTAAAATCAGGAATGAAAGATGGGATGTTATTACAGACCTTATAGAAATAAGAAGGATTATGTGGTGGGACTATGAACAACAACATGCCTACAAGTTAAATAATCTAGGTGAAATGAAAAAAAATTCCTAGACAGACACAAATGACTGAAAGTGATTTAAGAAGAAAAATAAACTCTGGGGGGCTCAGTTGGTTAAGCATCTATTTGACTCTTGATTTCAGCTCAGGTCATGGTCTCTGGGTCATGGGATCAAGCTCCACCTGGATCAAGCTCAGCCTGGAGCTGGCTTAGGATTCTCTCTGTCTCTCTCTGCTCCACCCCCTTACTCTCTCTTTTAAAAAAAAAGGAAAGAAAAATAAAAAGAAACTCTGAATAGGCCTATTACAAGTTAAGAGATTGAATTAATAAGAAGCAACAACCATATTTCCAAAGAAGGAAAGTCCAGGCCTGTATGGTTTTACTGGTAATTCTATGTAACATTTAAAAAAGAATTAATACCAATATTTCACAAATCTTTCCAAGAAATAGAAGAGGAAGAGATACTTACCAACTCATTCTATGAGGTCGATATTATCCCAACACCAAAATCAGACAAAAGCATCATAAGAAAAGAAAACCACAGACGAAAATCCCTTATGAATACAAACACAGAATCCTCACCAAAATACTGGCGAAATCAATCAAGCCATATATAAAAGTGATTGAACACCATAACTAGGGGGAAATTATCCTAGGAATACAAATTTTTTTTTCATATCTGAAAACCAATATAAAGCACCCTATTAATAGAATAAAGGAAAAAAAAGAAAAAAATAGAATAAAGGAAAAAAACAATATGATCATCTCAATAGATGCAGAAAAAATATTCAATAAAACCCAATTCCTTTTCAAGATAAAAGCATTCAATAAAAAAAATAAAGAGAATCTTCCTCAACTTGATAAATGTGGGTTTTTCTACAGAAAACCCACAGCTGATGATATATAGTGAGAGAATAACTGCTTTCATCCTAAGATTGGGAATAAGACGCAAATGTCCACTTTCATGACTTGTATTTCGTGTTGTAATGGACCTTCTAGCTGGAGTAAATGGGCAAATAAAAGAAAAAAAAGAAACCTCCATATTGGAAAGGAGGAGGTGAAACTATCTGCATTTGGAGCTGCTACGATATTGCATACAGTATGTACGAAGAAATACATACACACACTATCAGAATTGGTCCAGCAGAGTTACAGATGATCAATACACAAAAATCAATTATATTTCTATATACCATCAATAGACAACCCAAAAGTGAAGTTGAGAAAACATTCTGGTTTGCGGTAGCATAACAAGGATAAAATACTAAGGAATAAATTTAATGAAAGTGCAAGACTTGTACCTCAAAAACTACAGTTGAAAAAAACTATTGTGGAGACGCTAAAGAGGACTTGAATAAAGGAAAAGTCACTCCATCGTCGTGATAGGAAAACTTAGCACTCCTCAAACTGGTCTACAGATTAAATGTCACCTGTATCAGGACATAAGCTGACGTCTTTGTAGAACCCGGAAAACCGATTCTAAAATTCGTAGGGAATTACAAGGGACTCCTAAGTGGCCACAGTTACCTTGGAAAACAAGGACAAAGTAGGAGGACTCACAATTCCTGGATCAAAAACCTCTGCCATCCAAGTGCGTCTTTAGCCTTTTCCACTAGGGATGAATAGAAGCTCTGCAGCTTGGCCCCAGCATATAAGGCAAATTCTTTTTAAAAATATTTTATTTTTAAATAATCTCTACACCCAACGTGGGGCTCGAAGTTACAACCCCGAAGTCAGGAGTCCCGCATGCTCCACCAACGGAGCCAGCCTGGCACCCCTCATAAGGCATATTCTGTTGTTATTCAGTACACGTCCTCGTCCCGGCGGGTGGTTTACAAACTCGAGCTCTCCCACTGGAGAAGCCCCCCCTGGGTGACAACCTGGGCCTTTAAGTTCTGTAAACTCAACTTCCAAATTGAATTCCTTGTCTGTCCGCTCCTTACAAGTCCCTCGGAACCAGCCACCTGCCATCGCCCTGCACCTCGGGGCTGTCGCCACTGGCCTGCCAGTCACCCAGGTGGGAAGCCTGGCTGTCAGCCCGACTCCATCCCCCTACGGCAACTCCCAACCGTGGGTCCTTCCTCCAAGGGTCTCCCCACCAGGTCACCTCTCTGCCAGCCTCGTCGCCTCCAGCCCCTCCCCTTTCCTGAGGCTCTGCACACGTGTGCTGTGTGATGCTCCCTCAAATCCTGCGTGGACATCAGCTAAGGCAACTGTATCGGTCACATAGCTACTGCGTGTTTGTGTGCTGTGCCAAGAACTTTATTTAATTTATTATTTATTTATCCATGAGAGACACACACACAGAGAGAGAGAGAGGCAGAGACACAGGCAGAGGGAGAAGGAGGCTCCACGCAGGGAGTCCGACGTGGGACTCAATCCCGGGACCCCAGGATCACATCCTGGGCCGAAGGCAGATGCTCAACCACTGAGCCACACAGGTGCTCCTGTGCCAAGAACCTTATATTTTAATTCATCCTCACAATAATCTCCAGAGAAGGTTTTCATTCTATTTTATGAACAAGAAATGTGAGGTTTGAAGAGGGTAAGTGAAGTTTCCATTCTGTCCCCTCACTCTGTATAAGAAGTCATGCGTTAGGGACGCCTGGGTGGCTCAGCGGTTGAGCTGAGGGTATGACCCCGGGGTCCCGGGATCGAGTCCCACATCGGGCCTGCTTCTCCCTCGCCTGTGTCTCTGCCTCTCTCTCTCTGTGTCTCTCATGAATAAATAAATAAAATCTTAAAAAAAAAAAGAAGTCATGTGTTAGGGTCTGTCTGGCCCCCACTCTTTCAAGTACACTGGATGGGGCCGTTCCCCAGCGCAGGGAACTTCCGTATGTCACATGTCTTATCTCTCAGGGATAAAGGCCCAAGTCTGCTCCCTGTCGCTTGAAACCCTCTATGAGCTGGCCCCAACCTGGATGTTCAACAAACCGGCCAGCTGCTTGCTCATATTTTCCTTTATTCCTCCAAATTTTCCTTTGGCTATTTTCACCTTGCAGAGAACATTCTCCTCTTCTGGCTGGAAGGGTCCCCGAGGTGTGCCTGTTGTGGGCCTTCCCTGGGTGCAAACAGAACAGCCCCCTTTTGCGCTGTAGTAGGAGAAGGGCTTTGGCACATTCGGAACGGGCTTCTTGGATGGGAGGGGGAGAAGGACCGGGAAAGGGCGGGAAAGCTGCCCATCTCTGATGACTGAGCCCAACAGTTGTGGTTGGGAATTATGAGGACGTCTATATAATTTATGATCCAACTGGAACCACGTTTGAGAGTTAAAAGGGAGCTATTAATAACTGCGTTGGGACAACAGGCAGAAACCGAGATTCTCTTAAGAAGCCAGCAAGTGTGGCCACCCTACCAACTACACTACTCCTATTAGGAATCTCAGCCTCCCAAGAGGGAAGTCAGGACTCGCTTTCCCAGCCTCGGTGTTAGTTACCCGGCAGGCGTGTGACTTGGGATCCTGCTGGGTGCATAGGTGGGCAGCCTGAGCTCAGAGGGGAACACATGGAGGAAGTGGGTGCGGGGTGCAAGCCACGCTCTTAGCCAGAGGCTGGAGGGCCATCGGGGTTGCAGAGGCCGCAGCAGCCACAGAGCCCTGAGGATGGCATTCCATTCTCCGGGACTCTCACGAGCCTCCGTGCCCGTTCCCAGGACAGGGACCGCGTCTGCAAGCGGGCCAGCCCTCGGACTTGAATGTTGCTCCTGGCGACGTAGAAGACCAGCTCTCTGGGCTCCTCTGACATTCTCTGAGATCTAATAATTTCTGATACATTTATTTTCTTTCTTTTTTTTAAAAGATTTTATTTATTTGAGACAGAGAGAGAGAGAGAGAGAGAGAGAGCACAAGCAGTGGGGGATGGGGGACAGAGGGAGAGGGAGAAGCAGGGACCCTGATGCGGGGTGCTCCATCCCAGGATACCGAGCCCAAGGCAGACGCTTAACCAACTGAGCTATCCAGGCGCCCCCATTTTATTTTCTTTTTAAAACCAGTTAGAGTGGGTTGTGGGTTCTGACTCATGCAGCAGGGAAATGTGTAGGTTTTTGTTGTTGTTGGTTTGTTTGATTTGCATGAGTGTGTGTGTGTGTGTGTGTGTGTGTGTGTGTGTGTGATGGAAGCAAATTCTCCAAAGCGTAGATGGTGGCAGCTTCAAGGCCGTAAGTAATAGAGTCTAAAACACTGGTTCACAGCCCTGGGCCCTCCTGCAGGGGCTTGTCCAGACGCTCAGGCGGCTGGGGGGGCATGTGGCCTCCCCTGGCCCACCCAGTGCCTGGCAGGGGCTCCGCAGAGCCCGTGGCTTTGTAGAACTGCCCTCCCGTCTTGCTTTCCCGTCTCCGGCCTGCTTCTACGATCTTTTCTTAACCTGCCATCCTGACAACTTGCTGTCAGCCCATAGCAGGAGCTCCCTGGAAGGCAGCGACGGTCGACGTGTCCTTGTCCAGCTGGTGTGTGCGTTCAGCTCTGTCCGGTGACCTCAGCCGTGGCCGAAGCTCCTGGTCTCAGTGACCTGGGGCCAGGCGCCCCTGCATCTGCTTAATGTGGTCTTTGCCACATGCTTCAAGACTCGATTCAGGGCAGCCCTGGTGGCTCAGCGGTTTAATGCCCCCTTGGGCCCAGGGCCTGACCCTGGAGACCTGGATCGAGTCCCGCGTAGGGCTCCCCGCATGGAGCCTGCTTTCCCCTCTGCCTGCATTTCTGCCCCGTCCCCCCTGTGTGTCTCTCATGAATAAATAAATAAAATCTTTAAAAAAAAAAAAAGAAAAGATTTAAAAAAAAAAAAACTCAGTTCAAATTCCTCCTCCTGTTCCAAGTCAGCCTCGTCCATCCGGCCGACTGCTGTGCTCCACCTGCTTCCCTGCTGGCTCTCCCCGGCCCCCCATGTCCTGATCCCATCCAGCGATTACACATGGGGTCTTGTCGAGAACCCTACCAGGGTCTGGTCTCCTCTCCCAAAATGATGGCAGTTGTCATGGGAGTCGGCCTGGTTTCCCTAAGACAGCAAGCTCTGCAAGGGAGGACGAGATGACTTCTACTCCTGATTTCTTCTCCTTACTTCCCTTGTGGCATTAGCCGAGTGTCTTCCTTGTAGGAGATGTTCGAAAATGGTGGTCGGAAAAAAATAAAAACCAAAACGCAAGCCCAAATATGAAGTTGAATAAGATGAAAAAGCAAGAAGAAGAGCTCAACTGTTTGCTTTGGTTCTCTCCGCTCACCCATGATTGGCTGAAGGGTGTGCGTGCCCGGTTCGGGCTAGGCTCTGTGCGTGTCCCCACGGGCGGGTTCATGCCCCTGTGAAGTCACAAGTCACCAGTTGAGGAAGGTGGACGAAGAGGAGCTCCTGCCCTCCTCCACTCTTGGGGATGGCTGCTCTTGAGACCCCGCGTGGACTGTGGGCGTGTCTGCAGGAGCACACCCCATATCGGAGGCCTTGGGGTCTAGAGTTTGAGAGCAGGGTCTCGAGGGCCCGGGCCTCTGGCTTTGATTCCCATCTCCTGCACTCTTAGCTGTTACACTTTAACAACTTATTGAATCGCTCTGTGCCTCAGTTTCCCCATGTGTAAAATGATGCTGATAATCATATCTACCTTCTGGGATGGTTGTGAGGATTAAATTACCTAGGGTATGTGAAATGCTTAGAAGGTACTTGGAAAAGTGCAGTGATGAGTATTATTAAAACTTATAATGTTAATCAAGGGGCACCTGGATGGCTCAGTCGGTGAAGCATCAGCCTTTGGCTCAGGTCATGATCTCAGGGTCCTGGGGTCGAGCCTCACATCGGGGTGGCCTGCTTCTCCCTCCGCCTCTACTCCCCATCTCGCTGTCGCTCACTCACTCTCTCTCTCTCTCTCAAATAAATAAAATCTTTGAAACAAAATGATAACATTATTAGAAAAAGAAAAAAAATGTGTGTGCAAGACAAGCATCCAAAATGAAGATTGGGGCAGCCCGTGTGGCTCAGCGGTTTAGTGCCCCCTTCAGCCCAGGGCCTGAACCTGGAGACGTGGGATCGAGTCCCACGTCGGGCTCCCTGCAAGGAGCCTGCTTCTCCCTCTGCCTGTGTCTCTGCCTCTCTCTCTCTGTGTTTCTCATGAATAAATAAATGAAATCTTAAAAAAAAAAAAAAAGAAAGAAAAAGGAAAAGGAAAAGGAAGATCACATAACAATGCGGAAAGGTCTACAAAATTCTCCTGGATGCATGGGTCCCTCTGCAGACCTCAGTGAGAGGCAAGGAAACTGTGACCCCATGAAAGGCCCGGGAGGTGGGGGGGTCGGTCCACTCTCCTGGCCTTTGGAGTCTCTGTGCCAAAAGACCTTCCAGTGCCGAGTGCCTGGCCAGATGCATATTCATCCTAAAACAAGTGCTTTTTGCTCCCAAGTCATATGGGATATCCTAGCAAAAAAGCAACTTAAAAAAAAAAAAACAGCTTTATTTTTAGTTTGCACAGATCTTTGGTGTCTCATCCAACCTGTGGTGCCTGTTTTCTCCAGCCCCCGCCCCCTCCCACCACGCCTTTTCTCATTTGGCCAGAGACAACTCTCTCCTGATTTCAGGCCCGTGGCCGACGTTGCTGGTGCCCGTGCGTATCCAGGCCTGCTTTCCTCCGGGGCCCACAGGAGCCCACGGCTTCCTTGCAGTTGCGCGTGGACATGAGGCTGGCTGTGGCCCACGGGCTACGTGAAGAGGCAACCGAGTGCGGAGGTGTGGGCGTCCGCTCCCTGTGCACGCTCCTCCCATGCCCTCTGCGGGGGCCAAGAAGATGGGGCTACCCAGGGAGGGCGCCCCGTCCGCCTGGGTCCCTCCCTGAGTGAGACCGGACGGAGCAGGGACCCCAGGCCCAGCCACCACCAGCATGCGGTGCAAGCAAGGAAGAAAACAGGGATCGCCAAAGCACGAGGCTGGGGGTTTCGCTCGCTGCTGCGGTGTGGCCTACGCTGTCCCGACTCACGCCAAGACCCGGGGAAGATGCTCCCCTGGGAATCCACAGATGGGAACACCCTCCCTGCCTGGGTCACTGTAACCACTGCACTTACTATTCGCAAGAACAACGGAGGGGGGCTTGGGCGTCTTGGGACACTCCGCCAGCGATTTCATTCCCACTGAAGCAGGTGTTGTGTCGGCTCCGTTACTGCCTTGCCGCCCTCTCCCATCCCTTCCGCACCCAGCAGCCAGAGGCAGCTTTTGAGAAATCACAGGATCAAATCAGATCGTGTTACTCCCTTGCTTAGCGCCAGGCCGTCCTCCATCCCGCCCCCACCCTGTGTTTTCCCTGCTGGGAGCCAGGACGGCACCCACTTCTCGGACCTTGTCTCCCGCTCCTCCAGCCACACTTGTTCCTACCTCCCAGTCTTCTCTCTGGCTGTCCCCTCAGCCTGGCTTGCTTGTCCCTCATCCTATGAATCATGATTGGGCTTAAATGTCATCAGAGGGGGGCCCCTGAGGCCCCTGTTTGCGCCTTCAGTAGCCCTGACCGCCCCCCCCCCCCCAAAGCGCCCATGCTTGATTCTCTGTTTATCCACGTCTTCTCTCTCTGCCTCAGTGGAGCATGAGGTCACAGAGGGCGTGGGCCCTTCTGTCCCGTTTACCATCACATCCCTAGTGGCCGGCCGGCTCGGGGACTTGATACACGGGGGATGAGGCTTCCTAAATAGATTTTTCAGCGAGTGGCTGAGTAAGTGAACAAATCGTCGGGCGGCGTTGCTGCGGATAAACCCTTCTGTGTGAAGCTGCCTGCCTCTGAGCTTGACCTTCCTGCGGGGCCAGCTGGTCGCTTGGTTCGCCACTCTGACCCCACGCCCCTCAGGAACAGTCCAGGGCAGACGGGCTTCCGACGACGAGCAGCAGGAAGCACCAAGGGCAGTGAGCGAACCGCCCGCCCCTCCTGCCCAACAGCCGAGCTCCTGGCACCCCAGATGTGTCACTGTGGCCTACCCCGGGCAGTCCCAGATGGCACAACAACCTGTGGGACATAGTCCTCTCCCCAGGCCACTGGTGTGCCTTCTGTGCCTTCACGCTGCAGGTGGATAAACAACACGCAATCAGAATCCTACAACGGTGACGGCAGAGAGGAGCCGAAACACCTAACACGTCTTCCTCTTGCAGACGGGGAAACAGAGGCAGGAACAAGGTAGGGAAGTCGCCTAAGGCCTTTGGCTCATTGGCTCATTCATCTGATCACTGTGGCAGGGGCTCCCCGTACTCGTGAGCCTCTCGGCGTGGGTACCCCTTTCCCAGGAATTCTCCACCTGGCCACCCCCCACCCCCATCTCTCATTCTAGGAAATAAAAATGCGAAGTCCTCCCGGTCCCAGGCTCCCTCGCGGCTAGGCCGTGGACACGCGACCCAGCCTCAGTCTCTCAATCGGGGGTTAATAACATGAAGAAGCAGGTGGGAGGGAGGGAGGGAGGGGGGCAGCACATTCAAGTTGCCAGAGGAACAGGGACACGTGTCGTCGCTGGAGGGGGCAAGGGGCCATGGTGGGGGACGGCGGTGGTCCCAGCAACAGGCACTCGCTCTCACGGAAGACAGCAGTGGTGCCCTTACCCCGCAAGTCCTGCCGGGTGGTCCTGGGCCCGGATCTCCAGAGCCTGCCGTGATTCTGTGAGCTACCCGATAGCCCTTGAAGAAGTTGGTTTCCCCCACCCCCCTTACATCAGGCATAGTTGGCTTTGTCGCTTGCAATTAAGAATCCCGACTCAGGGGCAGCCTGGATGGCGCAGCGGGTTTAGCGCCGCCTTTAGCCAGGGCGTGATCCTGGAGTCCTGGGATTGAGTCCTGCATCGGGCTCCCTGCATGGAGCCTGCTTCTCCCTCTGCCTGTGTCTCTGCCTCTCTCTCTGTGTGTCTCTCATGAATAAATAAATAAAATTAAAAAAAAAAAGAATCCCGACTCATTTGTCCAGTTGTTCACGTATGCAGTGTATGCTTCTAGAACACCTATCGTGTGTCAGGCACTGTGCCAGGCGCTGGAGGAACCACAGCGAGCGAGATGGATGAGGTGCGGCCTTCCTGAAGCTCACTCAATAGATGATTAGACGATTGGGTAGAGAAAATAACACTAAAGTTCATTGCACTCTCCGCTGGAGGACATCCACAGGGGCACGGGGGCATCGGCAACTGGATAAGGGCAGTGCACAGGGGTTTCTGGGCCAAGAGGGAGGAAAGAGACAGGGGCAAGGACCTCTCTGCAGGTCACAGGAAGAGGGAGGAGCTCCTGGCTGGAGGGGAGCATTCATGAGAAAGGGCGGGCGGCCCTGATGGGGCAAGGGCCTTGCTCTCCTCCACCCCCCTCCTCCGCCTCCAAGAGGTTTGCAATCATCTCAAGGACAACAACAGTCGCTGGCTGAAGACAAAGCTGGGATTAGAACCCAGGTACGCTTTTCCCAGTCGTCTCCTTCCCCTGAGCCGAGGGCCTTCCGCCGGAATCTGGGTCCTGCAAGATGCAGCTAAAATAATTCTGACACTAAAGGGGCAAGTCACACACGCTTCACAGTGGTCTCCGAGGAAATGCAATTTCTTTGCCCATTTTTCCCTGTGACTGCAGGCCCGTCTGTGCCTTCACAGCCCAAGGTGACACTGCCAGTACGGAGAAAGTGCGGTGACACGGAGAGGAAGATTGAGGAGCTCTGGGGCTGCCTCTGAAGGATGGTCCAGGGAGACGAGGAACAGCCATCCTTCCTCTGTGTCTGCTCCACGCTGGGAGGAGGGACGGGCCACGAGGACCAGAAGGGGAGCAGAGGACGAGAAGGGGAGCAGAGGGCCCCCACCATCTACATGGAAGATGGCCAGCTTCAGGCCAGAGCCAGGCACGCCGGGGACCTGGGGACCTGGGCGGCAGGCCCTGCAGGACAGTCCCCCGTCTCAGGCCCCGGGTTTAACCTTGTGTAGCAAATCTGAATTTTGTTCAGAGAATATTTGTGTGAAGCAAAGGCTTTGGGGTCAGTCTGCCCGGTGTCCAAACTCCAGTGTGATGTCAGGCGAGTCACTTCACCCCTCTGTTCTGCCTTTTCCTCCTCAATAAAGTGAGTAAAATAACAATGATCATAACGCCCACTCAGAGGATGGTTGTGCAGTTTTTTTATTTTATTATTTTTTAAAGGTTTTATTTATTTATTCATGAGAGACACACAGAGAGGCAGAGACATAGAGGGAGAAGCAGGCTCCCCGTGGGGAATGGGATGCGGGACTCCATCCCGGGACTCCAGTGTCCCGCCCTGGGCTGAAGGCAGATGCTCAACCGCTGAGCCACCCAGGGGCCCCGGTTGTGGTGTTTAAATGCAAGAACTCTGTTCGCTCTTGACTCTGGTGCCCTGGAGGGTTGGGTTGGGCATCAAGAGTCCACTAGCACCTTGGCGGTGCTCAAATCAGTCCATCTGCCACTGGGACGGTGCTCTGAGGCCCGGAAGGCAGGTGTCCAGTCTGCCCCAAGAGCGGGGACGGGAAAGGGCTTGGTAGGTGCCAGAGTTTCAGTCGAGAAGGGCAGGGTGGGGGCAGGCAGGCTCCTGGTCTAATCAGGGAAACCAAGGCACGGACAGAGCAAACATGGGGGGAGGTGGGCAAGGAACACAGCACACGTCGGGCAAGGCGACCTGCCCCCAGCGCCGCCGGTTCTTTCCTTCGTTCATCCGGAGCAAGTTGATGGAGCTCCCGCCACAGGCCGGTGCGCGGTCAGCGCTGGACGGACGGCGGGAATCAAGGCCGACGTCCCGCCCTCGGGAGCTTGTACTCCAGATGGGACTGCGATCTGCGAGGTGACCGCCGTGTCCACGGCAGTAAGAGGCGCCCCGGAGCCGGGGGGCCGGCGGGGTGGAGGGGTCGGGGAAGGCTTTCTGGACGAGGTGGTGCCTTCAGTTGCGAGCTGAAGAAAGAGTGGTCTTGGCCTGGGACGTGGGGACAGCAGGAGGGAGGGCGTTGCAGGCCGAGGGCACAGCCTGGGTGGGAGACACTGGCTGGGAAAATGTGCATCTTTGGGAAAGGGACAAAAAATTCGGTGGGACCAGAGCCAGAGATGAGGGGCTGAAGCTTGAGATGGGTGGACGGGAGACCAGATAGGGCTCTGGGGACCACGTCGAGGAGCTGTAGCTGCGGGCAACGGGGGAGGCGTCAAGGACTGATTTTAAAAAGCGAGTGGGTGGCACTAATGGGACCACGTGCTCTAGGTGGGCAGTGGGCAACTGGCATGACTGTGACATGGTCCCGAGTGATGCGACGGGGCAGGGTCAGGAGTGCCCTTCCTGCCTGGCTCCTGATGCGCTCCCGGGGCTGGGGGTCGTCAGAAGGGCGGCGAGGGCTCCTTGGACCCTCCTAGAAGAGAAGCTGATGGGTCCCCGCGTGCCCTTCAGAAGACCTGGAGGTCCCTGTCCTGGCAGCCATCCCTGCCCAGCTTGGGGTACGGCGGGAGCCCTGAGGGGCGTGGGGAGTGAGCACCGCAGGAGCCCCCTACTCAGCCCGGCCACAGCCCAGCCACAGCGCCACCCGTGGAAGTGACTGTGACGCTCCAGGTGATTGACTTCTGGGATCAAGACATTTCTCAGTTTGAAACCCAGCTTAAAAAAAAAAAAGAAAAATCAATGTTTCACATTCAGCGGTGTTTGGTTAAAAAAAGAAAAATAGCTCCAGCTTGTACTTTAACGGCAGAAAAGAGTGAGTGCCATCAATTACAGCGGGGAAAACAACAGTGTCTCGCGGCAGTTTTGTTCCTTCTATTCCAAAAATATTAAGCCATTTAGCCTACAAACCGTCCACTTGGCGGGCGGCAAGGTCTTCATTTGAAAGGCACGGGCATGGGTGGCCTGGGTGGGGGTGGGGGCTCCTTCTCCCAAACCAGGAATGCCTGGAGCCCCAGGCTCTGACCTCCCGGCCTCTGACCTCCCGGCCTCTCGCCACCCAGCCTCTTGCCTCTCCTGGTCTCTTGCCACCTGGCCTCTGACCTCCCGGCCTCTCGCCACCTGGTCTCTCACCACCCGGCCTCTTACCACCCGGCCTCTGACCTCCAGGTCTGACTTCCCGGCCTCTCACCACCCAGCCTCTTGCCTCTCCCGGCTTCTCACCTCCTGGCCTCTCGCCCCCTGGCCTCTCGCCTCCCGGCCTCTGGCCTCCTGGCCTCTTGCTCTGACCCGAGGCCTGTCTGAAGGAACCCAGACCCATCACAAGGCCTGACCTTGCACCCCTCTCCGGCCACTGACCCCAGGCCCCAAGAGGTGCCCCCTCGGTGCCCCCACAGAGCATTTACTGCTGACCTCCAGGAACTGCCAAACACCCCGCCCCTTCAGGTTCCCTCGCCGCTGGCACCAGCGCCCCCACACCTGCTGCACGCTGGCATCACCTGGGTTTTTGCAAACTGTGGGGCTCAGGCCGTGTGCCACATCAGGTAAATCAGAATGTGAGAGGGTGGGACTCCTGCAGCCGCATTTTTGCCAGAGATTTTGGGTTGAGCCCAATGTGCAACCAAGGTCAAGAACCAACACACATAGGGTGAAGTGTGAGTCGGGTGCTACCCTTGAAAGACTCCATGGTTCCTTCTCTGGAGCCTCGTTTGCCCTGCTGGAGGTGAGATGGAGAAACGAGGACGTCAGGAGGGGACATGTGACGTGTGGCTCCTCTGAATGAGGCTCCGGTTCAGCCCTGGTTCAGCCCTGCAGGTTCGGATACTAACATGCCTGCGGGGAATGAGACCCAGGGAACCAACTCAAACTCACTAGACTCACAGACACCAGAGGTACAAGCCAGTTGCCACTTACTACAGCGCAGGGGGGTGGCGGCTGGGTACGATCCTGTTTCTCTGACTAGGACTCTTATAGTCACCAGAGAAACTTCCTCAGGATTAAAAATATATATATATCTGCTATGTATTTCCCTCTTACTTTTTTTTCTCATACATAGTTCTCTTCTTATTTTATTTTGTTATTTTTTAAAGAATTATTTATTCATGAGAGACACAGAGAGAGGCAGAGACACAGGTAGAGGGAGAAGCAGGCTCCCTGCAGGGAGCCCGATGTGGGACTCGATCCCAGGACCCCGGGATCATGCCCTGAACTGAAGGCGGACGCCCAACCACTGAGCCATCCAGGGGTCCCCATCGTTCTCTTTTTAATAATCAACAGTCAAGTGATTCTTATAAGTGATTTCTTGTGTGGCTACATACTATTCATAATCGTTGTGCAAAAGTGCCACTGAGGGATTACACCATTGGATTTTTAGATATTTTGCTATTTTCGGGGATCCCTGGGTGGCTCAGCAGTTTAGCGCCTGCCTTTGGCCCAGAGCATGATCCTGGAGTCCCGGGATCGAGTCCCACGTCGGGCTCCCCGCAGGGAGCCTGCTTCTCCCTCCTCCTGTGTCTCTGCCTCCCTCCCTCCCTCTCTCTCTCTCTCTCTCTCTCTCTGTGTCTATCAATCAATCAATGAATCAATCAATCAATCTTTAAAAAAAAAGATATTTCGCTATTTTCACGTTTTAGACGGGACATCACGTGTGCAGTTATCTCCACGTTAGGCACCCATGCCTTAGGCCTGATCCCCCGAAGCGGGACCTCTGAGTCACCACGTGACTATCTCTAGGACGGCCAAACGTCCTGAATCTTCTCCCCACCATCGTGCATCGTGTGTGTGGGTGAATCACGATTGTCTGGATTGGTAATTTCTAAGTGTTCCAGAAGGCGCACACAGGTGTTTCTGAAGGGGCTGGGGAAGCTCTGCGGTCAAAGCTGAGACACAAAGTTGGGCTAAACGAAGTTAATAATGTAAGTTTCTTTACGTCTGGACGTCTGAGAAAATTCAAAGTTGAGCCAAACAAGGTGGGGTGAGGTCCTTCTGCAGCTTTGCAGCAGGGAGCCTCTCCGGGCCCTTAGGGTGCTAAGGGGCACCGTGAATCTTCAGCACAGGGCTTTACCCTCGCATTTCCAAAGCTAGCTTGATCCTGGGTGTCTTTCCAGTGGAGCTGGTTTTCCAGGGAAGGGGTTTTGGGGGAAAGCCAGAGTAGGTCTTGGACTCTTTCACGCACTGAGGTTCTGAAACTTTCGATCCACACTGAGGTTCTGAGACTTTTAATCCGAGGAACAAAGCCCTGGCCGCTGCCCCTCAAAACTGGACCTGGTCCTTCCAGTGCATTTTCCTTGCCACTGTCCTAAGCCAGGCCTGCATTTCCTCTCACTTGCATCACTCCAGCCACCACCCCCCTGCCACCCCTTCCTACCCCTTCCCTCTGCTCCACTGTCTGCTGCTTTGCAGACCCGACACTGCAAACCATCCCCCCCCCCACCTCCCCGTCCTGAGCCCTCCTGACCTGCTTTCGGTGGCCCCGCCAGCCTCCTTCCCATCACTCACTCCATCAACACGTGGGCCAGGACCTTCATCCAAAGGAGACTCAGCCCCTGGCTGCCCAGGGAGGTCCTGAAGGTGAGTGGGAGGCTGTGAGGATGCAGTAGGAAGGCAGGGGAGGGCCGTGCAGAGGGTCCCCCTCCGTTCCTCCTTCAATTGGACAAAATCCAGAGGAGCAGATGCCGTGCCTGGCGGAGGCCAGAGCCCTGGGCCCCTGTGCACCCCATCTCCATGGCAACCAGTGTGTGAGGCCTAAATGATGGAGTTGCGGGGTGCGGGTGGAGGTTGGGGGTGGACAAGCTGCATCCCACCCCTGTCCTCCTGGGAACCTGAGCACCCCAGGGCTCCCAGACCTTGACCATGGCACTTGCACTTCCCTCCTTCCTCTCTCTCCCTGCGCTCTCTGCCTTCCTCTCGTCCACGTTTATCCAACACAGAGCCATGGAGCTTCTCTGAGTGCTGTTCTTGGACTCGAAGATCAGACAACGGTGGAGGCCTGGCCTCTGGGTTTCAGCTGAGCGTTCGCCGGGGGCCCCGTGACACACGTAGACGACGCGGTAGTGATGGAGCCCACATACTGCAGCCTTGCCATGTTCCAGGCCTCCCTCATATATATTCTCTTATTTACTCATAAATCATGAAATGTCAGAGCTAGAAGGGGCCTTAGGGACGATCACTCAAGTGGTTTTTGAACTTGCTCGCGGCGATGAACTTTTGTTTCCTAAGTGAAACTTTGCTGTGGAAGCTCTGTGTCCAAAGCAGGGAAAGGAAGTGCTGCCGGCCTGGTGGAAGCAGGGCTGTGCAGAGCTCCCATGTCTGCTCCTCAGCCCTCCCTTTGCCTTTACAGGACTCGGGGGGCCCACGGAAAACCCCGTGGAAAGCCACAGATTGGGTTCCACCCCTCATTTCACAGGAAGACCTAGGCTTGCAGGAAGGACAGCACCTCCAGGGTTGCAGAGGGAGGGAACGCTGCCCGGATGCCCGCATCTCCCGACCCCACGGGACGTGCCAGGCTTCTCCACGCCGTCCGGAGCTACGCAGAGTCTGGGACGAGCCCTGGCAGCCTCTGTCTGGCTGCAGAGGCAGAGCCAGGCCTTCTGTTTAGATGGTGACCCAGCTGCGTGCAAGATGGAGAGCTGCCCATTGAGCAGGTGGTGTGGGCAGCTCCCACAGATGCCGTCTGGCGTGGCCAGATGTGTGGGCACCAGATGCCCTCACAGGGCATGCTTGCATCTTGTGCTGCTGAGACTCACCCGGTACAAGGCTACAGCAACTCTGAACGTTTCTAGCACCTCCTAGGAGACGGGCTGCTCCTCACCTCCCCGGCATGAGCAGGCTCGCATCAGGCAAGGATGGGCAATAGCTGCTCCTTGCCCTGGAAGTGGCAGATGGGAGGCACCATCAGCCTTTGGCAAGTCCAGATTCTCAGCACCCTGCCCCCCCCAGGTCCCCCCCAGGGGGAGGCCTGTAGGGCAGGAGCCTCCCGCACTAACCCGAGCTGTCATGCTCCCCCGCCCTCCTCCAGAGAAACATCAGCTGGCCTTGCCTGTTGACAAGAGAGCAGTGGGAAGGGCCAGAGTAGGAGGAAGGTGGATCCTTTACTCATCTCGAGGACACAGCTTCCTTCCCAGGCTCATCCGAAGGGGGAGGAGGTAAGGGCAGCTCTGATTCTGCTGCCAGGCAGACACTTGTTTGGGTGAAGTGGGACACAGAGATGGGGGTGGTCGTGGCTGAGACACAGAGCAGGTGAAGGAGAGGGAGAAGGAGAGCCGACAAGAAGCATTCCTTCCACAAACACGACCCCCAACATTCTGTGCCAGACACTGTGAGGTGCTGGGAACAAGGGTAGACATCCATGCTCTCCTCCAGGGCTTCCCTCAAGCTTTCCCTGACCCTGTCACTTGCTCTCAGGAACCCTTGTGCTTTTCCCTCCTAGCACACACCACAGTGTGTAATTAGATATTTGCGATTGGTTTCTGCTTGGATCTCCCTCTACACTGCAAGTTTTGCTCCTTCCAGTATCTTCAGGCCGAGGACAGTGTCTGGCACATACTAGGTACTCGTAAAATATTTACTGGATGCGTAAAAAGAGTTGCTTTTGTTGATCGCAAGATGCACTCCCTTCGAAGTCCCAGAATTGACCCTTGAGGGTAAAGATTTTGCCCTCACAGACCGCACTCAGCACATGGCTGGCCAGGGGCAAGCAAAGTGAAGACACTTTTGGCTTAAGGAATAGAAAATGCTTGAGTGCTGGTAGGTGGGGTGGACGGCATTGATGGCAGAGCCATAGGGTAGGAGGAGGGGGCTGTGGTCTCATCAGATGGAATCCCCAGCTTTTCTTCTGCCTCCAGATCCTTAGTGAGAGAGACACAGGAGCGGGAATGGGAAGTGCACATGTCAGAAAGCTGTGAGAAATTATCCTACTTGTTTGGACTTTTAGGGAAAGTAGGGGAAATTGCATCCAGATTCTCAGATGTGGATGGGGCATAAGATTGGCACCTGTCACAGTGGGGAGGGAGAAATCCTCCCATCCAGGGAAGGAGTTGTCATGTGCCTGTAGTGTCCACTATAGCGCCCTGCTCCAGAATTGTCCCCCGGAGCCTGCAGAAAAGTTTGCTGTGAGGACAGGGCTGGGACAGTGTCAGAGGAGTCCTCCTCAGGTGGCTCTTGGCAGTGACTTCCTAACCCCGGAAGCTTGAGGAAGCATTGAGACAGACATTTTGAGAGGAAGTGTGACACCTGGATATTACACCCTGTAATGGAACCAGCCAAGTGGTAAATGTAGCTTTTAAATAGGTTTTGTGTTCCCCATTAGCTGCCCTGATGTTGATTAGCCCTGACAGCCAAGGAGAAGGGGCTGGTCAGCAACTTTCCCCTGACAAGACCTCCCTGCTCCACAGGGCGGTGAGAGCTCAGACTACCAATTCAGTCATGTACCGGAAATTGCATGGACATGCTTGGGGAAGGGGAGGGGGCTTCTTTTTTGAAGGAATCTGGTAGGTGGGCTTAGCCCTAGGCTCCTATTTTCTGCTGGAGACAGGTAGGTCCATACTCAAGAGATAAGGAGGACACATGGAGGACAGCTAAGAATCCAGGGACCATGCCCCATCAGGATGCCCAGGTTTTCTAAGCCAAGGACAGTGATAGAAGCCATGGAAGAGTCCAGAAATATGGTGACTCCTGGATGTATCCACCTTCACGAAATATCAGAAGAGATTATAATGAAGGAGTCTATGGGATTGTCCTAGGGGAGAAAGAGGCAGGAGTGGCTGGAGAGATTGAGTCCCATCTGGTAGCTGTGATCAGGATTCATAGGCATGTTGGTGGCTCCAGAAGGTGAAGGAAAAATGTGTCCTTGGTTGATGGGAAGAAAGAATTCAGAGGAAATTGATCAAGGGCAGAGAAATGACCCCAGGGTGTTGAGCTTAGAGGAACAGATGTAGAGGTTGCTTCTCAGCCTGCTATTATCATCATATATTCTTTTTTTAAAAAAATATTATTTATCTATCTATCTATCTATCTATCTATCTATCTTATTTATTTATTTATTTATTCATGAGAGACACACAGAGAGAGGCAGAGGGAGAAGCAGGCTCCATGCAGGGAGCCCAATGGGGGACTCGATCCCAGGACCCCAGGGTCACAACCTGAGCCAAAGGCAGGTGCTCAACTGCTGAGCCACCCAGGCATCACCATCATCATATATTCTTGAAGGAGGGTTTTGTCAGCCTATCTCATTTATGAGCTGCCCAGTTCAGGCCCTGGGTCCTGAGTATCTGATCAAAGGAGAACTATCCGTTTTATGTGCCTTCCTCTAGATAAACAGCTCTCGCTCAGCTCCAGACTTGAGGAGGCAAAGTTGTAAATCTTGGAAGTTTATTGTCAGTATCTCCCTCCTCCTTTTGCATCTGTCTGCATGGGTGGCCTGCCTCTGCCTCCCAATCCTCCACCCCACTGCTCTGGTGATGTCCACTGCCCCTGCCCCCAGGATGAAACCTCTGAGGACTCTTTCAACTCATTAGAGATAAATGGCAGAGTTGAGTTTTAACTCTATTCCATCTAACTCCATGCTCATGCTCCTTCAAGCACCCCATGTGGTTTTCACATAAAAATGCTCATCATAGCACGATCTATGAAATTAAAAAAAAACTGGAAATAACCTAAATGCTCAACAATTAGCGGGTTGTTTAGTAAATCATGGAGCATTCATTTGTTAGAACATTATACAGACATTAAAAGTGATCATTACAGAGACTGTATAGCAACTTGGGGAAAGGTTTACGATAAGGCACTAAGTGAAAATACAATGCAAATACTACAATTGCTTCAATTGCAATGATGGAAAATATGTCAGTGTGCCAACAAGGGCTGAAAGATAATGTGCAGAAGTGAAAAATGGCTGTGTCAGAGTAGAGGAGTGATGGGGTGGATTTTTTCCTCTTAAAATAATTTGCTTTCCTCTTTTTTTTTTCATTTTTCTTAGCCTTTTTTTCCCCCTCTGAGATAATTCTTCAAGGTTGGTATAGAACATATAGAAGATAAGATCAGACAAGATCAGAATCTGGGAAATTTCCAAAATGGGAAACTCCCTATAATAGTGATGTTGGCTCTTTCACTGTTGGGTGGGGGGAGTGCCCAGGTCAGACAGAGAACCTCTCTATTGTAGTTAAGAGTATGAGTGCTGGAGTCAGAGAGGCAGGGACCAGAATCCCAGCTCTATCTGACTGAGCCTGAGCCGGAGGAGAAAGCATCCCTAACTTTGCAAAAGTGCAGAGTCAACGCAATCTGATATAGAAGATACACCTCTCAATATATTTTCATTCCGTAGAATGTATTACTAATCCCTCCTCTATCATCTGCCATCAGTACTAAGTGTTTCAATGTCCCTACTCTCTTCCAAAGCAGAACCTAACATCTCAAGGGGAGAGGGAGTGGGGACAGGAAGAAGGCTGGCTTAGCTGTTGCTGTCCGTGGTTCTGAGTCAGTGCTGCACAGAGGAACTTGGTTATTTCTCTGGGAAGTTGCGGGCGCTGACATCCCCCTGCCCTATCCTATTTCTCTCCAAACCTAGATTTACACTACCAACTCCAAGATGATCTTCATCAATGGGTGACTGAAAAACATTGGGATTTCTGGAGCTGGGAAGGAGAGGGAATTAGATAGAACAAGCTACAGGTCGGGGACAGGGAAGGTAGATGACATGTCAGCCCTGACTGAGTTATGATTCTGGTTAATGGCAAGGGACAGATCATATATTGGGTAGAAAGTGAAAGTTTTGAGTACGAGTGTTCTTTGTAAGCATCGAAAGCAAGAGTGAAAAACTGCAGGACAAACAGTTGGTGTTGGCACTCTAATCTGTAGCTGTCACAGAGTCTTGGTATATTTTGTAACATGTAAAAAAATGTGGCTTTGATGATCTATTCCATAGACTATCTCCAAAATGTTGCTTGATAACAACCAGCAAACAGCAACTCCAGTAGGAAGTAATCTGTGTCCACTCTGTCTCTGTCTCTGTCATATACTTTTTCTATTTATCTCTATCTTTCTCTGTGCTCAGGTAGTCGCTCCCTCTCAACTTCATTCCTCCCCCTCTCTCCCCTCAATCTATTTTTGCTTGTCAGAAAAATACTATGTAATTTTCTTTAAAAATTAATTCTACTCCACAAAATGTGTCTAAAATATTCAGGAGGAAAAAAGTTTCCTTGAAGAGTCGCTTGTGTTAGAACTCTTTCTTCCAGCACAATCGAGTTAATGAACACCCCCTTAGAATTTCATGCAAAGTAACTTTCACACTAGCGGTGAGCTTCAAAGATGGGTGAATAGATAACTAATAGCATGGTTCCCCTTGGCAACCAAGGTAAACTTTGATCCTGATTGGGCAAAATAGTTGAGGAAAGAATGGAATTATGTGCCAACAGCCATATTTGTCACCAGTGCTCTTTGAAGCCATGAGAAGAAAGGAAAGGCAATGTTGGAAGGTGGAACCGGGTAGGAATGGATTGTGAAGCTTGAAGTTAGTTGCACAAGTTTTCTTTCTGGTCTGGGCCTTACTGGAGTAACTGAGAGGTAGGAGCGACACCCAATTCCAATAAAACCAAGAGCAAGAAAAAATTCATTTCAGTGTGTTTGAATATGGAGGCTGGTCAGTCCATGAATTGCTGCAGGAGACCATCTGATAGAGATGAGTTCATGCTACTCATTAGCCCTGAGAGCCAGAGCCCAAGGCAGAGTAAACACAACCCAGGAAGGCTGCTGATATAAGGACACGTTCAAAGAAAATGTGCTCCCTAGTCAGTCTTTGAAGGCTGTAGACTCTTTCTACTTAATATCATTTTAATTCACCCATTTTCTCCATTCTCCACTGCCTTCAGTCAGGCTTTTATCATGTCTCACCTGAACTACAGCTACATCTTTCTAAGTTATTTCCACATTGGCCAGAAGGGTTCTCTTCAACCACTCAAATCCAGTCAGGCCATTCTCTACTTAAATCTCTTGGAAGGGACAGGGATACTCAATATGAGCATACTTGATAAAAACTCTCTGGCGTTGAATACAAGGCCCTTTGTGATCTTGCTCCAGCCTTCCCCTTGCCAGGCAGGAACACCTTTTATCTTCCCCATGTCCTGCCCCACCATGCAGCCTGTTATTAGGCACTCTGAACAATCTGCCACTCCACTGATTTTTGTGTTATTCTCCCCGCTTTTCTCTGGGTTAATCATTTTGACTGAATTCTTTCTTCCTCTCCTCTCCATTTCCGACTACTTCATGTCCTCTAGGATTCAGATAAGGTATTGCTCTTGCCTTCCTCAACCACTACCTCCTTCAAAGTATTAACTGATTGCCCTTACTATATATTTCCTAAACATCAACACATACTCTATTTTAACACTTACCGCTTTCCCCTATAACTGCTGATTTTCCTGTCTTCCTGTCTTTACTATTGGCTCCTAGAGGGCAGGGACTGTGTCTTTCTTCTTGTGGCACTCAAGTTCTTAGCATGGTGCCTGGTATATGCTTGGCACTCAGTAAATGTTTGTTGAATAAATGAATAAACCCAAGATTTCCAAGTCAAAATTAGTTACAGGCAAGGTTGAAAGTGAGAAAGGAATAAATCTGTCCCTTAACACTGTGTTTGTTTAAGTCTTTCTTCAAATAGAATTTTCTCCTAATTTTAATATATAACTGGGGAGTTAATATCACCAACATTTGTGAAATTTTATGCTTTCAGTAGAAGAAAAACAGCACCTGTGTACAAAGAGCACCTGTAGGGGTGTCTGGGTGGCTCTGTCGATTGAGCATCTGACTCTTGGTTTCAGCGCAGGTCATGATCTTGGGGTCATGGGATTGATCCCTGAGTCAGCTTCTGTGCTCAGCATGGAATCTGATGGTGTTTGTCTACCCCTTTCTGTCCTTTCCCTTCTCTCTCTAAAATAAATAAATTAATTAAGTCTTTAAAAAAAATAGGACCAGCAGCTAGCTGTAAGTGAAATACAAAGGGTGATAGGATGAAGTGCTTTGGGAGAGCAGAGGAGAGGGAGAGGTTGCTATTACGTGTGATGACAGAGAGGTCCTTTGTAGCACTTAGGAATTGCCTACCCTGACCCAGTGCCTTTAACTCACATGGTACCCACTCATGCACCATGACAGGTGGCTAACATGCTGAATTTCTGGAACCTCAACTCTGGCCATGGCAGTGGGACAATATCTTCATTTTTCCACCCTTATTCTCATCCTTGGTTTGTCCCAAAGCTTCTCTGGCTTTGGAGCCTTCTGGTCTGTCTTTTTCCCTCCTGGTTCCATGCTTGTGTAGAAGATACACTCTCTCTGCTTGCCTTCTCGAACCCTAGGGTTTAAATCGAGCTCTCCCTACTCCTAGATGTTTTGGGTAACCCCTGAGATGTCTAGTTGCTTCCTTGTACCAAGGGTTGGGAAAGAAGAGAGCCTTAAAGGATGATGGTAGCTTAATAAACAGAATAAATGAGTAAATGTGTGAGTGGGAGACCAGTGGTGGAGTGCTGATTAGGGCATGGTGTCTAATCCAACCACGGCTGATGCTCAGCGAGAGAGCATGGCATGAGGAGGGCAGTTGCTGAGAATAGTAAATAATACCTCAGTGAATGCCCACCACTGGAGACACTGGGAGAAGAATATGATCCAGGGGACAAGGCAGTGAACTGTAGGAATTGCGGCTGGAGAGTTTGAAAGACATCCTGATGGGGGTCAAGCAAGACACCAAACCAAGGACAGCCCAGCTTTTAGAGCCTAGGAAGCCATTATGTACATGCTTGAAATCAAGTTTTTTCCCACAGACACACAGCTGGGGGCATGGCCAGGGTCACAGACCAGGGTGACACAAAGAAATGCCATTCTCCATAGGTCATTATAGGGTTCAGATTTGACAGGGTCAGCCAAGAGGCAAAGACCAAGACCAAGAGGGATGGGTGGTTGACCTTAAGCAAGGTCGTTCTGGGAGGCCTGCCGCTGCCCCTGCAGGCAGATCTATGTTCACCTCCAAGTCTCCTGGACCAGAGTCGAGCATCTGCAAACTTAAGGTGGGAGGGCAGGATCCACGATGCTACACAACAGAGAGAACTGAAAAAGTCATTGGCTAGGCCAATCAGGAAGACAATGGAAGACTTTCAGAGAAGAATAAACCGAGCCCAGTTACAGGAGATCAGAAGAAAAGATCCACCCTCCCCTGACAAGTACGGCTGTGGAGGACAGCAAGAACTAGGACAGTAGCGAGGGGGCTAAGTGGAGGCTTTGGTACTGTTGTTTTAGTAGTTATAGTCTGCATGTAAAACATTGATGCCCTGTGTCCTTTTCCTGCCCCCCACTCCAACGGAGGAGCCCACCTTAATGAGGACCACCGCTCAGGTAGTGCAGCCCAATGCCTGGCAGGACAAAGGACCTTCCTGGGACTGTCATCTGGAAAGTGGGCCCTTGGATCTGCAGGGATCTGTGAAGACAGCAGGGCCTCCCTTTGTGTCCTTTGAACTATTGTCAACACCCCCCAAAACTCAACACACAGGATGCATTTACCTGTGATCAGACTGCGCAAGGCTGATGACTCAAATGGCAGATTTCTTTGCTTTTTGGCTGGAAGTACAGCAACTGAGTGTGGCAACATGAGCGAGCTCCTGCTGCTCTGAAGCTCTGATTGCCAGTTATAGACGTCTTTGATGAATAAAAAATGGGAAAGCGAATTAATTATTACTTATGAAATGCAGATTGTTTGGTAGACAAATATCTTTCAAACTTTGGGGCCCATCAGGGAGGATAACAAAAGGAACGATGAGAAGGTTGGAGTCCATAGATCCAGGGGTGACTTTGAAAACCCAGATCCAAACTGAGTGATGGGTATAATCTCTCTGTCTCTCTCTGGGTTTCTACCCAGGCTCTCTGCCTTGCTGACTCTGGGTCTCTAACTCTCTGCTGCTGCTCTCCTCATTCAGTTCCTATCTTCAGTGTCCTTGAGTCAGGGCATGACTCTAGTCTTCTCGTTCACGTAGTCTTGGGTTCTCAGGGTTCTAAACTACTGTTGGTGTCTCGTGGCCTCTGCGTCTCCTTATTTCTTTGGTGTCGTTTTTTTTCTTGTGTCTCCTCTATCTATATCTCCTATTTCTCCTTTCCCCTCCTCCACCACCCCCTTCCTCTTCTCTCCCTCTTCCTCCCCATCCTCTCTGGTCTCCTCACGGTCTATATAATATTTTCTGCCTCTTCCCTGGTATCTCAGTCTCCCTGGTTCCCTGGTTTTTCTATCATGTCACCCTATTTTATTTTCTTACTGTTATCTGAAGTCACATTTTGGAGGGTTATTTGTGAATTGTCTGTCTCTCCCATCCTGACCATTACCCCGTGAGATGGGGAGTGCTATGGGAATAAGGCATTGCCTGACTCACATCTGTATCCCCAGGGCCTCGCAAATGGTGGTGGTGGGGGGGCATCAATAAATATTTGCTAATTGACTGGGCTCTGTGTCTCTCGGAGTCTCCGCTCTTGTTTCTATGTCTGTTTGATTCTCCATTGGGTCTTGAGTCTCTTCATGACCTCTATCTCTGTCTTTATCTGTTCCGGGCTTTCCATCTCTCTGTTGAGGTCTTTCTCCTTGCCTCAGGAAGCTGTCTCCTGACCTCTGTCTCTGTCTAACCTGGCATTTCCCTCTCGCCCACCGTCTCTCTCCTCTCTGGCCCTGTGGGAATGGGCTGGAGGGCAGTCTGGGCCAGCGTAGCATCAGGCCCCGCCTCCCCTCCCAGACCTTGCCTTCTATACAGCCTGTTGCTGGGCCTCCCTCCAGGACCCTCCCACAGGGACAACAGAAAGAGAAGGTTGGTTTGTTTACTTGGAAGCACACAGTGGTGCTCCCCCCCCACCAAAAAAAAACTGCCTCTGATTTGATTAACCCCTCCCTCCTCATCCCTCACTCCCTGCCCCTCTGTTTTGAGCCATCAGAGCTTTAAAGCATTGCTCTGGACCCTGACTCCAGCTGGCTGGGCTGTGGTGTAGGTAGAGGCTCCTTTCTTGGCAGGTCTTGCCTGACCTGTGGGCTGAATCATGGACAGAGTCTGGTTAACCGAAGCTCACAATTGCCTCTCTAGACCCACAGCTCTAATCGGCTTCATCCAGACCTACTGCAGGGGATCTAAACCCAGGGGAAGGATCAGCCCTGGAGCAAGGTGGGAAGGGCCTCCATGTCATCGGGGTTAAGAATATGAGTCTTACAGATGGGCTAAAATCCCAGACACTGACCTCATGTCTCAGTTTGCACATCTGTGGAACGGTAGCCTCTGTCTTGTAGGGAGGTTAGTTTAAATGTGATAAGGTGTGGCAAGGACAGGGTCTGGACCGTGGCTAACCCTTGGTCAGCAGGAGCTATTGGAAACGCGGGGAGGCCGAGGGAGTCGCTGGAGCTCTGCTGAAGACAGCTCCAGGACGGCTGTGTGCAGTTTGAGCCGTAACACAAGAACCCTGGAGGGGGAGGGAGCCCCAGCCTCAGGCAGATGCCTTTGCAGGCCAGGGAAGTCAGATAGAGGTGTTCTGGAAGTTCCCGGGGGCAGACACTGCAGCCTCTCTCGGGCCCCCATCTCCAGCCTTTCTCCTGTGACAGTCACGGTGGCTTCCTCCTGGCCTCATGCAAGGCCTCTGGTGACCACCCAGCCTGGTGGCTTGCGGCCAGCGCTCCCCAGCCCTGAGAAGAGAAGAGCACGTGTGCTCTCAGCCGTCGCAGTGGCCCTCCAGCGACAGTGGCTCCCAGATGGGAGCCTTCACAGCCCCCACCCCTTTCAGCAAATTACAGGAAGTCAAAGATGAGATAGAGTCTGCAGCGCAGAGCCAAGAACTCACTCGAAAATATCTCCTAAGCCTTTCCCAAGTTCCTGGAAATTGGCGAATGTTTCCAAGACTCAGCCTTTGGGACTGGGCCAGGCTGGGCCCTGCCTTCCTCTCCAGCGCCCCTCCTAAGCCTGTGAGCCCACCCCACGCCCCGAGCCTGCCACAGCGTGGCTCCCCACCACCCCTGGGCCTACCACTCTGGGCTCTTCCCATGTGGCCCCGCCGACCTCGGCACCTGCAGATGCTGGCGGATGGGGAAGAGAGGTTGGGGCAAGACTTGTTCCCATCTTTGCTCCAGATGACTCACCACCTGCCTTAGCTTTTCTCTTCCCATCGTTACGTAATCTTGACTCCAGAATTAAAAATACTCTGCTGACTACCCCGTCCATCTGTCATTCTCTCTCTCTCTCTCCCATATACTTGTGTATATATATATGTATATATATATATATATATATACATATATATAATCCTATTTTAAAAATATTTCAGAAAGAGCACTTTCATCATTCATATTATGTCAGAGATGGGTTTCCGAGTCAGCACCGGCTTCCTTCAGAACAGCAGTCCTGGGGGAGTGAGATTTCCCCAAGCCCCTGGGATCGCAGTCTGGTTTGTGCCTCCGTTCAAGGGCCTGTCTTCGGAGCATCCAGAACTTTCCCAGGGCAGTCCGTTGGCCCTTTCTAGAGCCTGGGCTGGCATTTGTGACGTGGACTTGTCTTCCTCCCCAGCCCGGCCGTTGGAGGAGGTGGCGAGCTGGGTTACCTGTCCTAACTCGGGGTCCTGGTTGTAGATGGCCTGAGTCCAGGCACCAGGACGGGGGCCCCTGCTCCCCGTGCTGCCCTCACTTCGTGAACCAGTTTCCCCGTCCACGTAGCAGAATCATCCCTGGACTGACGGAGAGAAAGGGCAAGAGCTGAGTCCTGTTTTTCCTGTTGCCAAACAACCTGAAGGCTATCCAGAGCCGGAGGGGGCTGCCGCTCGTGGTGGAACCTCATTCATCATTTGCTCACCTGACACATGCTTATGGGGGGGTTACTGTGCACTTGGCAGGTCAGACAGATTGTACCTGCTGAGGGGGTGCAGCCAGGGTCGACGAGATAGCTCGTGAGGACAAGAGAATTCAGTGTCCCTGATTCAGGGACAGGACCTGGGTAGGGTCCCACTTCTAGGACAGCCCTCAGAGCTCCCAGAGCCTTGCTGTCCTTGTCTGTGCAATGGGCACGGCAAATTCTGGCTCCCCGGGGCTGGCAAGTGTGCATGGGAACAGAAGCGCTTCGGAGGCAGCGGCGCTGAGCAGGGACGCGTCATTTGGTGTGCATGACTTCTAAGCCTGAGCGGCCTGTCCAGAAAAAAAAAAAAAAGATGCCCATGGGTGCAGCCTCCCTCCTGACCTGTGCCTCTGGCTTAGTAGTAGTTGTGGCAGCAGCTGCTCCTCCAGGCCTTGGAAAATCCTGTTTCCTGTGCCCAGAATATTCTGTTTCCACTACTTTCCCTGCCCCCTCAATCCGGGAAACTCCCGCTTGCAGCAGGGTTTGCTTTTAAGAGGTGCGGCCACCCTGGCCCTGGCCTTTGTGATGTCCTGGTTCTCAGACACCCAGGCCTGCGCCCACCTCTGGCTCTGTTCCCTCCACAGCTCGTGCACGTCGAGGATTCTCAGCACGGTGTGTTCCACAAATATTTACCGAGGGCTTGTCACACGCCGGGCCTCACCCCTCTTCCCCTGCTACCCCTTTATCTGGTGCCTTTGCTAAGTTCGGATTCTGTGAGCCAATCATTGTTCGCTTTTTGGCAAGCCTGGCGTGAGCTGTGTTTCCTTCCCTTCTAATGGCCCGGCTGGGCTCCGTGAGCTCCTACTCTGCGCCAGGTGATGGATCGGTGACCTGCCCCAGGAATCCCAAGAGACATTGTGCCCGCTGCGAAGGTGAGGAACACGGAGGCCAAGGGAACTAACCGCCGCCCGGAGGGGCTGATGCTCGCTTACCTTGGCTGCAGGATCATGCACGGGGTCCTGCCTGTGTGCTCCCGACCTCCCAGCCCTGAGTGCCTAGATGTGCCTTCCCCGTTCCAGTCCCAACCAGAAAGCCTGGCAGGCGCCCAGCTCCATGGCCCCTGTCACTCTGTCTTGGCCTAAGCCGTGAGTCTGTCCCTCCAGTGATGTGCCCTCCGGAGCGGGACCTGCACCCGGTGAAGCAGGGCACCGTCACCGAGCACAGGAGCTTCTGCTCTCGGTTAGCATGGCCCAGACCTACTCCAGCTGCCCACGCAGGGCTGGCCTCAGCCTGGTGGAGAGGTCCACCAGGAAATGCAGACCAAATGGAGGAGAATTGCTTTGTCGTTGCCCCAGCTATAATCGCCTCCAGGCTGCTACTTAATCAATAAACTATCAGAGGCTGAGATGGGGCTGTGGGCTCGCGCCCCTGGGAAGACCCGGTCGCACTCTGCTCTGTGATTCTTGCTCGGCTGGGTGGGATGGCCTTCAGGACAGCCTGGTGGTGGAAGGTGGCCAGCGTCCTGCCCTTTCTTCTTCTAGCAGCTTCGGCCCTGCTCTGTCCCCTCTGATCGCCCTGCCACCAAAGCCATCGAGAGGCCTGACTGAAGCTCAGCCCTGTTTGTGTCATTTATCCTGGGGTGGGACTGTCGCAGCTGACAGAGGCAGCCTGCCCGCGGGGGCACACTCACACACCTGCTCAGCTGTGCATGCATACACAGCATCCCCTCGCACACACAGCCCCCCCAACACACACACACACACACACACACAGGCCCTCCTGCAACCCACCCCCGAGTGGGAGACACCCTCCGCACACCCCATCCACCAATACACATCCTTTCCTAAACCCGGAGCTGCCTTTCCTTTTCCCTTTCTCCATGCTTCTCTCTCTCTCTCGCTCTCACTCTCGCTCTCGCTCTCGCTCTCTGTTGGAGCTGGGGAGATTTGGCAGCAATATCTCTTTGTCTCTGGCTCGCAGCACCTGCACACCCTCCCCACCCCTCACTCAGACATGCAGGCCTCTCAGTCAGGGGCTCTGATCTGTGGGGTGGCCAGTAAGGGATTCCAGGGGGTGGTTGGGTTCAGAAGCCTGGCACACAGCCGTGGGGTCAGGATGTCTGACAATAGAAAGAACAATGCCCAGAACAGAAACACCAGCTTGCACGCAGTCAGCAGGCACGCACTGGGATTCCGAGCACACTCCCCGGCCGGCCACCCTTGGTTTGCGCAGGCGCTTCCACCACTTGCTGGCTGTGCAGCTCGGGGCGGCTTTCATGACCTCTCTGTGCCTGGGTTAGGCCGTTTGTTAAATGGGAGCGAATCAGCACCCACGTCCTGGGGCGGTCACGGGTTCGGTGCTTCGGGTGTGTAGGGTGCTCGGAACCCCAGATGCGTGGGCTGCCTTCCTGGCACTCCGTACTAGGTGCTGGGTCTCCATTTGCATATCTAATTCCCCCTCCCACCTTGTCAAGATAGCTCCCCTGGAGAGGGAAGGACCTGCTGCAGGCCGCAGGTTGTCACTTGAGCAGCTGGACGTGGAACTCAGGTCGCTGATCCGTAAGCTCAATGCTCTGCTACCCACCCCGTCCAGCAGCTCTCCTTCTAGGACGGAGGGGGGCAGGGAGGGCAGCCTTGCAGAAGGCCAGCTGGGAACACGGCGGGAACTAAGGCCCCACCTGCGACCAAGGTGGGAAACACAGTGCAGATGCAAGGCTGGGACGCAAGGCGGAAGTCCAGCAGAGCTGACTGGCCAGGGGCTGCATGGCTAGAAGGCTTGGGGTAGGCATGGGGGGTGGAGCAGCTGGCCAAGGAGGTGGGGCACAGGTTCCCTCTTAGGGGCCGAGAGGGCTCTCGGGGCCAGCTTTGGGCAGCCTGCTTGGGTCAGGCGGGCACGGGAAGGAACTTGGGTCCGCCCCCTGCAGTCCCTCGGGCAACCGTGTCAGGGCACAATCTGCCGCTCTACCTTCTGGGGACACAATGGGGACCTGGGGAGAGTCTGAACCCGCAGGTGCAGAATCAAGCATCGGCAAGGGCAGGTGAAGGCCCGAGGAGGGACACGGATGCTCGCCGAGGTATTCTGGGCCTGCACATATGTGATCTCCCTGCAGCTTACCAGAACCGCTCGTGAGCATGCTCATTGTCCATTTATAGCAGCAGAAACCCAGGCTAAGGGAGCCTGGGCTGCCTGAAAGCACCTGCTGGGCGGCACTTGGGTCCCTCCAACCCCTGCCTAGGGCAGCCTGGGCGATGGCTGAGTGTGAGCATGCAAGTGTCCAGGCAGCCCCCCCAGCCGCCAGAAGTGGGGGGTGCACGGCAGGGGGCCGGGTGCGGCCTGGCAAATCAAGCAGGTGTCAAAAACACCCACCTTTGGCACCCTGGTCCCCTGACCCAGCGGCGACAGCGGAGGGCTGGGACGAGGATAAAAGTGGGTTTTGTGTTTAGCAACCAAACACACATCGCCTCTCCTCCCTCCCTCCCCCACCCCGGAGCAATATTTTTCTTTTGCTTCCCCCATCAGTGGGCACTGAACTATTCCTTCCCCCAAAGGGCAGAAAAAGTCAGATTCCACAAGGCAGCTTCGGGAAAGGGGGGGTGAGGGGCCGGCAGGAGGGCCGCATCACCTGTCTTGGCTGCTGGGTACAGGATGCAACACTTGGGTGGATTAACATTCGGGCTAATTAACATTTTTTCTAATCAGCATTTCACATGGAAAAGCAGGGCTCTCAGGGATGGCGGCGCCCCTGCCCCAGTCTGGGAGGGAAATGGGTCCTTTGGCTCTTCTGCACAAGTAGAGTTATTGGTATTATCACACTTATAATGACGGGCAGGGGGACGGGCGCTGGGAGGATGTTGCTAGGGCCCTGGGTGACGGGGTCTGGGCAGAAAAGACACCCCTTGGGGGTCCCTGGTGCTGGCGAAAATGATGTCAGAGCCCTGCTGTCAAGCTGCAGCTCCTACAATTGTCCGGAGCAACCTCACACTCATCCGCTCAGGGCAGGGACTGTGCATTGATCTTCTCCATCCATGTAGGACATGAGGACCTACTGTGTGCCAAGAGCCATCCGAGGTGCCTTGACCCCCGCCTCTATGGAGATCGAAGGAGGGAAAACCACCACCCATCGTGACAATAAACCGCCAGCTCCATTATGCAGGAATATAGGTGCTGAGAAGGCATATGGTGGACGTAGGGCACTACACCCAGGGCCCAGGCTGTGAGCTCCTGAGGGCGGGGACCATGACAGCTCGGCCCCACCGGGTCCCCAGCATCTGGCACGACAGTTTGCACATTTTAAAAAGTCAGAAGATAGATGTCAAGTTAAGGGAAGAATGAATGCTTGGTGTTCAACTGAGATCTGAAATAGGAAGAGTCAGCCAGACGAAGGAGAGTGGAAGCCATGCTCCAGGCGGAGGGACGAGCATGTGCAAAGGCTGGTGGGCAACCAAACAGAAGCGGACGTGGGGTGGGCCAGGAGGAGAGAAGAGGAGCGGGAGGTGAGGCTCCAGAGGTGGTCAGGGCCAGGCCATCGTGGGCTTGTGGCCCGCTGGGGAAACGAGGAATGAGGCACCCTGGCTTGGAGGTGGGTTGGGTTGGGGTAACCTGAGGGCAGAGAGACCCTTGGGGTCTATGGCAGTGCTTGGGGAGGTAGAAGGTGGTGGCCTGCTAAGGGTGGAAGGCGGGGTGGAGGTGGGGGTAGCAGCAGGGATGGAAAGAAGAGCCGGGAGGGCCAGGCTTGTGGGTAGAATGGATGCAGGTGAGGCCCCTCGGGGGGAGCACACATCCTTCCCCGCTCTGTGGTCTCCCAAATTGTAGTTAAGCGACATTTGTATGATTACTGCACCCACCCCCAACTCTAAGCTCTAGAGGGAGGTGACCACGTCTGTCTTATGGGACCTCCAGAGCCCCGGCGCCTGGCACAGTGCCTGGCACAGAGTGGGGACTCGGTCACTGTCTGTCGGCGAGTGAATGTGCTGTGGGATGTATTTAGGATTATTTGTACCACGACGAATGTTTGGCAACAGCTAATTTCCAACATTAGTCAAGTCAACTGAGACCAGAATAGCAGACACATTCCACTTTAAATATAAACCTCCGTGGAGATGACTCTCAGCCTGCACCTCTCGCAGAGACTTCCCCGACTTCAACCTGCCCTGCCTGCTGCACGTCTGGCCTGGGGTATCTCTGCTCAAACGTGCCTCGAAACACCTTGGTGGCTTTCTTGCTTTGGTCACTGGCCTGTGTTGTTTTGTCTTTCAGGCATCCCATCCCAAACCTGGGCTGAGCCTGGACTCCTCAGCTCCCCAGATGGCGGGTAGGATGGTGAATTAGTGATGCCGCACCAGGGGGTCATGTTCCTTCCAGTGTCTTCCGTGCACTGTCCCCAGGGGAGGTGAGATGCATGGAGTAGGACATTGAGAGGCCCAGCAGCAGGGAGTGGCCGAGAGAGCCCTGCAGACCCTTGACCACCCCCCTTGCTCACCCCAGGGACAGGTTAGTATCCTACAAAGGGGCTGGGGTCTGGGGGTTGCCCAGCAGGAGCAGGGGCAGAGGCTGCAGCCAGCCGAGCAGACTAAAGGGTCTGCAGCCAGAGGCAGAGACCTTGCAGGCAGGGACGCAAAGACCCAGGCAGAGAGTGCGCTCATTTATTTTTCTATAATTTATGATCTTGCCGACACCCAAAAATGATGCGACGTCACTTGCTACAAATACACTGGTAAAAGCCTACAGGGAGATTCAAAATAGATGGTTGGAGATCAGCAACCAAATAGATGAAGGGGGGGGGGATGGAACCAGGCGCAGAGCATCGTCTCCCGTTAAGGACGGTGCTTGCAGTTCCCAGGCTCAGCCTGATGGTCCTGGCCTCACGTGACCTTGACGGCGTCCTCTGGTCCTGCAGATGGCCAGGGGGGCAAAGCCACCCACGCCAAGTCACTCAGCTGGCCGGCGCCGGGGAGAGGGGGCTGTAGCCCAGAGCGAAGGCCCAGAGGAGGCTCTCCCAGGAGTGGGCCCCTTCATTTTCTCAGCATCCTCACCCACCCCCCCACCCACCCCCAACCAGCTCCCTGGTGCAGACCCTTAACCTGCCTCTGCTCTGCAGAAACATCCTGCGTCTTTGTCTACGCAGAGCACCCTGGACACAAGGACCGGATTCATCTGCCCCAACTGTGGGCCTGTGACCCCAGCAGCTCTCCACAGGCAGCAGCATACCCCGATGCCAGCACTGCCCGCAGCCCTCTCTGCTCTGGCCCAACCTGGAGGGTCAGCCTCAGGGCCTGTTGCCCGGCCTTTCCCACCAGGGAGCGGCCGCAGTGGAGTCCGAGCCCCCCCAGATCTGGGAGGGACTTCCCCACCTCGGGCCTTTCCGCTTGGACAGGGAGCCTAGTGGAGTGGGCCAGGCACACGGGGCCTGGAGCCGGATGGCCCGGGCTCAAATTCCAGCTCCGCCACCGGAGCTGGGTGGTCCTGGACAAGTCTCATCCCTGCCCCTCGATTTCCTCATCTGTCAGATGGCCTCTGTTATTTAGGCCTCTTTGGGAGGAGGTTGGGAGGATGGAGGGAGGGGTAGGGCATGCAGACGGCTTAGAGTCCTGCCTGGCCCTTCCCCGGGCTGGGTGTATGAGCCATGCCTGGAACTCGCCCCTGTCTCCTGGCTCGGGACCCCTCAACTGCCTCCCATCCCACATTGGCCCCTGAAACCCTGAACTTCCAAAGGACACATTCCAGGGGGGAATCTCCTTTCCCGCTTCCGTGACCCTCTTTGCCTGCAGGGATGTTCCAGCTCCGTCCTTCCCACAGTCTGAGCAGCCATTTGAGTCCCAGGATTCTGTCTTTGATCAAGGGGGTTTTTCTCTGACTTTCAGAGCCTGTCTTAATCCCCACCAAGATGGTGAACTCCCAGGCCAGGGCCCCCCCTCTTCTCTCTGTGTGAGACTCATAGCAGGTGCTTTGCAATCACTTGTTAGGTTTACGTTTTAGAGCATGTGCCCCCTTCTGCCCTGGTAAGTCCCTCGGCTGGCTCTCAGTGGGGGATGCTCTGGGCTGGGGGTGTGGAGACATCGGTTCTCCTAGAGCCGTGTCATATATGCGCTGCTGTGGGCCAGCTGATGCAGTGGAGGCGGGTGGGGCGGGGGCGGCGGGGCAGAGGAGTGGGCTGCAGGGGAGCAGCTCCCCAGACCCGGAGGGTACCATGGGCCGGGGTAGAGCGTCTCCACTAAGGACAAGCGTGGCCATGGGAGCTGTGGGCCAGAGGCTGGCAAGAGGCCCCAGGACCAGAGAGCAGGAAACAAAATGGTGCTATTGTCCCGATCTTTTTTTCTCGCTTCATTCCTGCTGCGCCTTCTACTCCCTCAACCGCCCCCCACCTCCTTTCTTTTCACTCTCTCTTACTCAGCAGGCTTTGGTTGCCGCCCCAGGCCTCCGGGTTGATGACCTTGGGAAAACATTTGACTTTTCAAGCCCCACCTATGCAGAGGCACCAGCAGCATCCTGCATGGCATTCTGGTGGAAAATGTGATATAAACCATTGGTTCCCAAACCTGGCTGGGCAGCGGAACACCTCACGGAATTACCCACATACCAGGCCCTGCCTCAGTTCATCTGAACCAGGATTTCCATGGCAAGGAGCTCATGCATCCATAGTTTGGGGGGAAAAAAAAGTCCACAGGTGTTCCAATATAGCCAGTCCATAGATGGCATTTGAAAATCACTTAAAAAAAAAAAAGAAGAAAGAAACACATCGAAGCCATAATCAAGACTAATATCAGCTCTTCTTTCCTATTTTCCTTTCTTCCTAATTGATAGGGAGGCTCCCCAAGCTTAATTAAGAAAAATTCCCCAATACTCGAGGGTTTGAAAGAATTGCTGCTCGGTTTGTGTTGAGAGCACCTGCTGCGTCGGACAGGCGACAGCAAGTCCCTGTGAGTCCCCCTGTCGCCGCCGGAGTGGAGTCCACAGGAATGGGAGGGAGGGGAGGAAATCCACGTTTTAAAATAATGTTTGCCTGTCTTCGGTGATTCACACCTGGCCATGGCTTGGTTTTTCCCTCTCTGTTTGCTCAGAAACTCCCATTGATTCAGGAAACATGGAGCACCTGCTGGCACCAGGCTCCTCAAGGGACCTGCTAGGGACCCAGAGATTACAAAGCAGACCCATAATCCCTGCCCCAGGGCCCCTCCCTCCAGTGGGTGAGGCAGAGTCACAGGAGTGGCTCACAGAAGGCAAGCAAAGGATCCTCCTGGAAGAGGCTGGGGCCTGGGGATGGCAGGGTGTGGGGGGCCTGGAAAAGGGAAGGGTGCTCAAAGTGTGTCCCCCCCGGGGCCTGCCCGTGTTATCGCTACCTGCCAACCAGTCCAGCCCAAACTAGCCGGATTTCAGGGCACTCTGAACACACAGCGCTGCATTTGGTAGGCACTGAGGTCACGTCCCGACCGCTCACCCAAGTCTCCCTCGGCCCTCCCACCTTGCAGGAAGCCCGCATGCTGGACGGAGCACTTTTTTTTTTTTTAAGATTTATTTATTTGTTTGAGAGAGAGAGAGAGAGAGAGAGAGAGAGAGAGAGAGCACACCCATGAGCCTGAGCAGGGCAAGGGGGAGAGGGAGAGAGAATCTCAAGCAGACTCCACTTGAGATCCTCAGTGCGGGGGCCTAATGGGAGGGGGGCTGTGCTCCATTAAACGCTCCCGAGATCATGACCTGAGCGGAAACCAAGAGTCCGGCACTCAACTGACGCAGCCTCCAACCCCCCACCCCAGGTGGCCCTGGACGGAGCTCTTGGGTGCCACGGCTTCATCTGATCCAGTCAAGGGCAGATCCTAAATCAGGCTGTGGGGGATCCCTGGGTGGCTCAGCGGTTTAGTGCCGCCTTTGGCCCGGGGCATGATCCTGGAGACCCGGGATCGAGTCCCATGTCGGGCTCCCAGCATGGAGCCTGCTTCTCCCTCTGCCTCTCTCTCTCCCTCTCTCTCTGTCTCTCATGAATAAATAAATAAAATCTGAAAAAAAAAAAACATAAATCAGGCTGTGGTGCAAACCCCAGGGGCTAGCAGGCACATTTGCCTTGTCTGGGGCCATGAGGCCCATTGGATAGACCTCTGGCGTCTGGGTAACTCCCGGTCCCGCACACCCTGCCTCTCGAGGAGAAGAACCCACACGGCTCACCTTGCCCAGTCCTCCTCGCAGCCAGGGAGGTGGCAGCTGGGCCAAAGCCACGGGGCCGGGCGCTGGAGAGAAGTGAGGAAGCTGGGAGGGGGACCGTCGAGGTGCGCATCCTCCTGCTGAGTGGGGCCATCAGGGTTGCTGGCTCAGGGGGCGGCCGGGGTGAAGGCGGGGTTCCTGGGGCAGTTGCCGCAGCGCTGCAGGGCCAGGGAGCAGGGTAAACAGCGGGGCGAGCTGGGCAGCAGGGCGGCTGGCGGAGGCGGGCTCCTCATCAGGCCAGCTCGGCCCGCGCAGCACCCTTTGGGTGACCGTGGTTCCCGCCCATGCCTCCAGATTCGGCTTCTGTCACGACTGCTAAAAGCCCCCTTGACCCGCAGCCCTGCCGCTCGCTGGCTGTGTCGTCCTCGGGCAATTCCAACGACCACTCTGGGCCTCCCTCCCTCCTCCGTGAAACACGGAGTACAAGAGCCGCTGCCTTGCGGACCGGTTCCTGAGGTCCAGTGAGACCCTCTGCATGTTCTCAGCACGCGTGTTCAGCCCCCAAAGATTAGCCATTATTTTTACAAAATCTAAGGAATTTGAGGCAAACACTTCCATTCAACAAGGAGGTGCAGAGAAATGGAGCCTTTTTTTTTTTTTTTTAATAATCCAAAAAGCCACAAGGCAAGTCAGGGAGAAGGTCTACGGCCTCCAAACACCAGATTTCTTGCCTGCCTCCTGCCGCCGCAGCGTGTGGACGCGTGCGTGTGCGCACACGCACGTTCTTTATTGCATAAAAGCCACTGTATTATGTGCGCTGTCAGAGATCCTATTAAAAAGCAAAGTGGAAAAAACAGTGAGCAGCCTTCCTCTGCCTCTGCTTCCACTGATTACAAAATTAAATTAAGCTTGGTGGCTTGCCGCTGCTGTCTGATGGGGAACACAATGAATTGCTCTTCGCCGCCCAGTGAGAAGTCCCAGAGAACAGGGCTGTGGGAGCTCGGCCCAAGACAGTATTTCTTCCTCCCAATGCCCAGGGGGCAGAGCCTTCCTCTCTCCAGAAATGTTAAGCCCCTGAACCAGACTGCCTTTTTATTAGGTTAATAAAACACCAGGCCCATCAAGTCTCAGGCTCGTAAAGGTCAGTGAGTCACGTCCGAGTGCAGAGGTGGAGGGGGGGAGCTAGTAGGGCAGCGGCCTGCTCCCCGGGGTGGGGGGGCTGCCGGGAGGGAGGATGCTGTCCCCCAGGCCGGCAGGGACGGCGGGGCCCGGACGAAGGAGACGCGGGCAGGGCCACAGTGGCAGGACGGACTGGGATCCTCGGGGATCCTCGGGGGCCTCAGCCCAACCGGGTCCTCAGGGAAGGGGGTCGGGACCGGGAGGCGATGGCTCGCAAAGTCAGAGCTGGCCGGACACGGAGAGACGGGAGACGGGCAGGTGGACGTGCAAGGGGAGCTCCACCAGGGTGGCAGCGACAGGACAGACTTGGCTGTTACGTAACTTGGTGGGTTAAGTAGACGCAGGATCGTGGGGTCGCTGGGTTCTGGGTTCAAATCCTGCCGCTCCGTCTACTGCCCCTCACCTTTGTGTGACGGTTACCCGGTGCCGCGTAACACACCGCCGCCAAGCCTTAGCGGCTTCCAATAGCAACTCCCATTTGTCTCTCCAAGGTCTGTGAGTCGGCTGGGCTCCGCTGGGCGGGTTTTGGGCTGGGCTGTCCTCACCCTGGTGTTTGGAGTCTGCCGGCAGGCCTACCCGGAGCACCCCAGCCTCTCCTAAGGGTGGCTGGGTGTCTCTGGGCAGCGTTCCGAGTGGCAGAAACGGAGGCTGCACGCTCTGCAAGGCCCAGCCGTGGAAATCGCACACAGCGTCACGTCTCCTGCTGCCTATTGGTTGACGTAGGTCAAGGGCCAGAGGCGGGGGGAAGAGGGAATAGACCCCGTCTACCCGTGAGAAGAGCAGCGAAGAACTCATGACCATCTTTAATCTTCCACACACACACACACCCCACCCAGGGTGTGGAAACAACGACTCTGTCCTCCTGTCCCTCGCTGGCTGTCCTCCGCTGTTTGATAAATTCCAAACTCCTTTGCCCCGGTGACCTCCAGAGATCTGAGCCCTGCCTACATCTCCAGACCTCGTCTCCTGCTGCCCGGGACCTCGCTCCTTGTGCTCCAGTCTCGTTGGCCTCCCTCGGTTCCTCTCACACGCCAAGCTTTTCGTACCTCAGGGCCCTTGCACATGCTATTCACGGACATAGCCACGCTTGGCCTAACTAGCTCGTTCTCATTCCTCACACGTCAGCAAAATGATACCACGTGGCTGACATTTCCAATTTCGTCTGTCAGCAAATGTTTGCCGTGTGCCTGTCTGTGCCGGGGACAGTCGGAGGCCCCATCAAGAATAGATCATGCGCTACTTTCTCCTTCAGCATCCCCTCCCATTTTTTTTTTTGCTTTAATTAAACCCTGTAATCATCTTGTTTCATTTGTTTTTTTCTGCTCATTTCCTGTATCCTGCCCTAGAACAGGGCCTGCCTGGCTCAGCACCGTCCCCCTCAGCACAGGGCCCGTCACAAAGTAAGTACTCGACAAACATGTGCTGTCTGAGCGAATGCTACCTGCTTAGGCACATGGCCTTGACTGAGGGGCCTGCGCGTGACCTGATCCCACATTCAAAGGCCCTGGGCCAATGTGAGGCAGGTATAAGGGGCCGTGTCTTCGGCTGCGGCACCCCTGGAAAAGCAGATGGAGACTCGGGCTCCGCCGCAACACGCTGCGTGACCTCGGGAGGGTCACTTCACCTCTCTGGGGAAGCCTCAGCCATCGGAGGGAAACGGCCACCTCTGGTTTTCCAGGGCAGATGCGAATCAGGGCAACCACAGGACAGGGTGGCGTGGGGACACAGCGCGGCGTGGTCTTGGCTGCCTGGGGCTGCTGGCAACACCGCGTGCGATGGAGGGGATGCCAGGGTGCCCGCTCTTCCTCCAGCGGGTGCAGGGCCCCGGGCGGGCAGTCCTTGGCGGAGTCCATGCCCACCTCCCCAGGCCCAGCCTGGCCTGCCTGCTGGTCCTCCGAGGTGACAGCAACGACATCTGCACACCCCTCTCCCCCAACCTCACCGTAGAGACTGGGCTCCTTCTCGCTGGCACGCCAGCCCTGGGCGCCGAGGCCGCTGACCTGCTCCACCTGCGTGTGTAAATGTTAAGCGCTGCAGAGGGCAAACACGCTCAGGAAGCCCCGGGCTGCCTTTCCATTTACCTTCCCCTCCGGGCGGCGGGAGGCGGGGATCAGCGGGGGTGCAGATGGGATGCAAATTCCAGCACCAGGTCTGCACAAAAGAGCAATGGAGGACGATGCGCGGGGACAGACCCTGTGCTTTGGGGGGCAAAGGGCACCCTGCACGGGCTGACTTTGCAGGACGACTAGGTTCGGGGCGTGCACCTCAGGTCCTGCAAAGGCACCTATGGAAGAAGCGGCCTCCTGCGGGCCAGGACAGTCCCTCCTGAGAACCGTCCTCACATATGCACCCGTGCCATCTCAGCCGGCCCTCACCACCGGCCTCTGGGGCTGTCACATGCCACTGGGCACATGGGGAAACTGAGGCCCCCGTGCCCAAGGGCTGGAAGTCGGCGGTGGCTCTCTGGCCCGTGCCAGGTGCGTGCATGCAGGATGTGCTACAGGTAGAAAATGTGGCTGGGTGGGGGGGGGGAGATTTTAGATCATTGCCTCACGACAGACTATTGGGGTGAATCGAGGGGCCTGTCTGGAGCAGGAAGTGAGCACTAGGAAATGAATATTCTAGAATGCCCCTCTGGAGCTGGGAGTCCGGGGAGGGGGTGAAGACAAGGTGGCGAACCGGGTGGGAAAGCGCCTCACCGCCCGCCGCCCGCAAGCGCCTCACACGGGAAGGTGTGTTGTTCTTAGGAGCAGCAAGTGCTCAGCAAACAGCGCTTTAAAGGTCAGCGTGGGAAGGAAATCCTCCCGGAATCCTGGCCGCCCGCCTGGGACCCTGTGCCCGAGCGTCCCCGCGCGTCCCCGTGTGCACACGGCTCTGTGCCCCTCTGTGCTTCCCCCTCCAGCGGCTCTCTCGGCTCCCCCATCCCTCCCCTCTGTCTGGCTCATCTCTGTCTGTCCTTCCTCCTCCCCAGGCCCCTTCCCCCACCCCTCCTGCCAGCTGCTGCCTCCCAGTCCACACGCAGGTTTCTCCCGTCCCGAGTGATTTATGGGCCTGGCTCAGCCCGGGAACTGCTGCGCCGAGTCCAGGCTGTTCCAGATGAAGCGCGCCCGCCCTCGGTCCCCAGGCAAGGGGCCCTGCATTTGTTCTATTGTTCCTGCTTTCTCGCCGCTGCTCCTCTGGATCGAGCTGTAACTTCTGGCTCTGTCCCTATGTGTCTCTGCTCCTCGTGCAGTCTCTGTCTCTCTGTCTCTGCGTGTCTCTCTCTCACCCACCCCCCACCCCTCCGATGGCTGCACCCCTCCTTGGCTCTCTCCTCCTCCCTCCCCGACTCAGCACACAGCGCTAAGTGATGCTAACAGCACAACGACGACCACTGGCGAGCATGTTCTCGGAGCCAGAAATACCTTCAGACAGCTCGGCCCTAACCTGGGACCTCAGGCCGCATTGCCCCTGCCCCGGCGTCGCCCCCGCCTTGTCTTTCATGTCACGTCGAGGAAGTTTCCTGAACTCCCGGTGACACTGCTGTCAGGGCCCGACTTACCAGGAGAGCATGAATAATTAAAAGCTGTAGCTGAGGCTTGTTCCGATTTAAACTGTATTAGTGTTGCCAACTGTCCTGACCCATTTAATATTCATGCCATTCTTGGCTCTTCTAAAGAGAGGGGAGTTTGCTACCTGACTTAAATTGTGCCTGTCAGTTTCGATTAAAGATTAGGTTGACCACAGTTGCAGGGAAATTAAATGAACATTCTCTTAAGCAATATCATAGAATTTAATGTAGCAATTAATAGCTCCTGCAATGAGCTGCCCAGACCCGCTGCTGGGAGTATAACCCCGGGCTCGCGGGGGCGAAGTGGGTCTTGGCGGTTGACCGGCCTCAGAAAGCACAGGTCAATGCTGTCGTTCTTCAGGGCCCGGGACCGATCACGCGGCGTTTCTGTCCAGTTCACATCTGGGGAAACCGAGGCACGGGGCATCAGAGGTTTATTCGAGGCCGGTTTTGATTTGTAAGAGAAGTGGAGCGCTGGGCAGAGGGAGGAGCGGCCCCTGGGGACCTGAAGTGCCCCCCCATCCCCCCCCGGCCAGGGCGGCCAGGCAGTGTGCACAGCCATGGGAGGCACAGAGGAAGACAGGCAAAGCTTTCCCACACAAGGGCCGGGAAGGTCTCTGAGCACCTGCAGAAGCGGAGCTCCTTCCAAGCTGGGGGCGGGGGAGAGCGCCCAGCAGGTTCCAAGGTGTGGGCCGACGCTGATTAATAGCACTTGGCCTCCGGGGGGACCTGAGTTTGCACACGATCTGTCAGCTGGGTCTGCTGTGGGCCTGGCAAGGGGTGTAGCGTGCCAACGGGCACCGTGCCTCCCGGAGATGCCTTGGTTTCCTTTTCTGGAAGACGGGGAAGCATAAGTGGCCTACATGAAGATTAAACGTGTTCATGGAGGCAAACCACAGGCTCAGGAAAGGCTGTGCCGTCCAGTGGTTAGGGACACAGGCTCAGATGCTGGCGGGGTGGCGGGGTGGGTGTGCATCCCAGCTCTGCCACTTAGAAGGAGCATGTCCTCGGGCAAGCAGACCTCCCTGACTTGGTTTCCCCATCTGCAAAATGCAGATAGTAATAGTACTTTATCTCACGGGCTTTTCAAGGGGATTCAACGATGTCAGCATACGCCGTGTTCAGAAGCAGGCCCAGCTCCAGCGGGTCCTGTGAATGCTTGCTGCTATTAAGGCGGTAGTAAGGACTCAACAGGCAAAAAGGTGGGGATTTCTTGTCACTTGAAAGTCAAATTGCACAATATAAGGCTAAGGTGTTGGTTTATTGTCTCCTTTGGTCTCTTTATTTCATTGGATTCCAATAAAAGCGTGTGTGTATGTGTGTAATACATATGTGTGGGCTTGTATATAAAACACACATGTGGGTATAATATATGTGTAAAATATATGTGTACATAACATGTATGTGTGGATCTGTGTGATATATGTATGCATATTATATTGTACATGTTATATGCATGTATAATATATATGCACGAGTAATATTTTATATGCACATAATATATGTGTGTATGTATAATATATACATGTGTATTTGTGTGTATAATATACATAAATGTGTGCATATGTGTGTATAAAATGTATATATATGTATGCGTGTGTATATATGTATATATATGATAAGAGAATAAAATGAGCACCTTTGTTTCTACCCCAACCTAAGAACCAGAACATTCCCAAACCAATGAAACTCCGGTGTGCCCCTCCCTAACGGGGATTCTCTGCTCCCCGCCGGGGACAACTATCTGAAGTTCGTGTATCCCATTCCTTTGTTTTCTTTAACAACATGAAAGCCAGGCGTTTTCTTTGCCTGTTTTGGTGAATGAGAAAGGCATTTATTTCCCAACTTTTTCAGTCCACCTTATTTTTAAGATTCCTCCAAGCTGCGTGTACAGCTACAGTTCATTTTCACGTCTGTGTCATGTTCCGCGGCCTGACGACAGCTCACCTTGCTCACCCAGGTTTTGGTTTTACAGTCACGGCCGTTCAGAGCATTCCTGGCCGTGTCTCTGGGTGCCCGTGGCAAGTGCTCCTCTAAGGTGTGAACCTGAGAGGGAACCACTTGGCAGGGGACTGGCTGGTAAGACGGTCTGATTTTTGTATGACTTTCTGTAATTACAGATGTGTTTGAAGTCACAGGGAAATCAGACTAGGTCAGTCCCGGTCCTGCCAGAGAGTGAGGAGCGGCCGTGGACATGATCACCTCCGGGCTCTGGGATTCCTGGGAACCAGTGCCAACCCTTTTGCTTCTGCCCTCTATGTCTCCCTCTTCATACCCGAGCACCGCATGGAGCTCCCCAGGACACAAGCTCCTCGAGAGGTGAAACCAAGTGAGCCTAGGGGCTGCTGATGAGCTAGCAGGCTTGGCTTCCACCAGGGCCTGGAGGCCACATTTGTTCTTCTCACCTCTCAGCATCAAGGAGAGAAAAAAAGCAGAGTTGGTGGAGAAATGGAAGGGTTACTGGTACCTTATAAAGAGAGCTCTGGTCTCTATATACAGAAGCCTTATGTCTCAGCTTCCACATCCGTTAAATGGGGTAAGAATATCTGCCTCGTAGATTGTCAGGAAGATTGAATGAGTTAATGCAGCACAGCATTTAGAACAGCGCCTAACATGTAGGGAAGCACCCAATAAACACTGGTGATGATATCACTGCACACACAGGTGCACAAATACACGTCTATGTGCATATAGAACGCACACATGCGCGTGCTCACGCACACACAGATTAATATTGTCAGTTTGTTTCACTTTTTTTTTATCCCCCTGTGACAAGTTGGATGCTGCCAAGATGAAATGGTTTGCCCCATTCACCACTCCGTAAGTGGCAGTGCTGGGACTCAAAGTCAGCTGGTGCCCTGGAGCCCAGGTAGTCAGCTTTGACACCCTAAAGGTAGCAGACAGTTAAGGGTCAACATACACTGCAGGTAGGGACATCCCTGTCCCGCTCAACTTCATGCTGGAGAGGGATGGTGAGTGGATGTTGAGGCACGATGTGAATCCTCCTGGGGTGACCGTAAGGGCATCACCTAATTCATTATGTTGGCTCTTGCCTGACCAGTGCCTGGGAAAGTAGAAGGGTGGTCAGAGCAGGACATTGTTTAGGGGCTTGCAGAGTGGTCCCAGAAGAAGATGCCCTATTTGTTCTGGGCAGGACACCTCCCAGGTGAGTGGGCAGTGATGGTCAGGGGAGTCTTAGGCCTTTGGCTCCGGATGAGACCCTTTAAAATCCCCTTTCTCAACTCCCTGGGGCTGATTCCGGGACTCTGAGTAGTCTTCAAATGGAAATTCAGTACCTTTCATTTACACGTGTCCATGGAAAAGACAGTCCTGGCCAGCTGACCCCAGGATTCCGCTCTGTTTGACAGTATAATTTCTCACCATAAAGTGATAAATTGGCTCCTTTGAGTGCGGTTGAGCAGTGAGTGGTTTTGAAACTTCAGGGAGAATAAGAATCACTAGACTGCTTGCTGAAAGTGTAAAGTCTTCGGGCCACCCCAGGATCTGTGGTTCCAGGTCCTGTGAAGTGGAGCCAAGGATGTGTAGTTCTCTCCAGCTTCTCGGGGGATTGTAATGCTGGTGGTCCCAGACCACACTTGGAGAAACTCTATGTTAACCTCGTGTAGTCAGGCTAGGTTAGGCTCTGCAGTGTTAATAAACAAACTCTGATGTCTTGGTGACTTCACACAGAAAAGGTTAGTTTTTGCTTGTATCATAGTCCAACATGGGTTGGGCAGCCACCTTTGGTGCTTTCCTCCAGGGTCCACGTGCCTTCCATCTTGGGATGCTACCATCCCCAATGAATGGCCTCAAGGTTACTGACAAAAGGAAGAAAGGGCATGGATGGTTGCTTAACAAGGGGTGTTATTGTGCAGCCTAGAAAGTTCCTGTGTCACTTCTGCTCATAACCCATTGGCTAGTCATATGATCTCAACTTAGCTGCAAGGGATGCTGTGTGCCCAGGAAGAATGAAGCAGAATGGGATTTGTTAAACCTATATAGCATTGTCTCTGTCACAAAGCTTGATCTACCAAGTTTCTGCACCCACAGACCACGGACAAGTGGCTGGGCTGCGTGTATCCCTGTGAAGTCCTGCCATCTTCTCTCCCATGTCTTGTAGCCTCCTTTGAAGGCAGGTCCATTCCTGCTTGGGTTGGTCACAGTTCACGGGATGGTCACCACTCATCCATCCTGTCCATATGGATGGGAAGCTAGTCTGCTTTAGTCCCTCAGGCTTGACTCATCATGCCTTCTGTGGCCTTCTAGAACAAAGGACTGGCCTATAGGATTCATCTTTAATTGAGTACAATGTTGGGTTGAGAGGATATTTTGAAAGCCGATTTGGATTCAGTGAGCTAAGGTCTGTGATTCGGGAACGATGCCTGCCATGGGCTGGGAGGGGCGAGTGGTGGCATGGAAGCTACATTTGCCATCTTCGTCATGGCCGTTAGTAGGGCTAAGTTGGACTCTGCACAGCCTGCCCCACCTTCTATACGCCCAAGTCTATCCTGCTGGGAGAAGAGTTAAAAATGAGTTAGGCGTGGCTTCTGGCACATAGTAAAATATCAAAAAAAAAAAAGTTAGCTGTTATCCCAGGTGGCTTCTCTGAACACAAGCGTATCTCGGTATCCCTCTCATGGTAAGATTCCTTGGAGTTACATTCAGCTTTGTTGATGTGGGCGGATCAAGACAGTGGAACGGGGCTTTCACCTCCCCTTTCTACACTCCACCTCTATCACTTCAGCCAAAGGCTATCTATCTTCACTTTTTGGTGACCTCATGCTAGGTCACACACATTGACCTGTTTTCTAATCCCACAAATCCATCTCATGTATATTGCAACCAAGCCCTGTGTCTCAGCCTCCTTGTCTTTGCTCAGGTTTTCTTTACCTGAGAGTAGAACTTTGTATTTACTCCTGTTTAATTTCATCTTCAATTCGCCTTCCAGATCATCAAGGTCTTCTTCTTCTTTTTTTTTTTTTTTTTTTTTTTTGCTGTGAATGCTCTTTTGTCTGCTCGTCAATTAACTTTTCACAACCAGCATGAAGCCTGGGTTGGCTGGCAAAGAAACCCAAGTTGTAAGAATAATAACAATTGTCTCTCCAGCATTTTCTATGTGTCTAATGTTGTACACTTTACATACATTTTCTCATTTGGGTTTTATAATAACGCCATGAGCCACATATTACACTCACCACCTTTTGATAGGCAGAGAAACCCATCTCAGTGCCAAGGTCCCATTGGCAGGAAAGGATCAACCTGGGGCTTGAACTAGGGTCTTTCTGGAGCTTCAGTGGATGCTCCTGACCACTTTACGCACAGCTGGAGAGGCACCAAGCCCAAGGTAGAACCTGCTGCCATCTTCAGGAGTTGTAGCTGCAGAGTCTACTCCAACTGGGTGAAATAGGAAAGGGTTTATTCTATGAATTAGGTAGCACACAGAATTCCTGGGAGGGTCAGGAAATAAAGCTAGGAGGAATGTCCTGCCATAAAAGAGCTGTCCTAATGAAGCCCCATGGCCACCGGCTCCTACTGCTCGGCTCCTATGACTGGAAAGTTCACTGGGAATGCTCAGTCAAAGCTTCTGTAGACCATCCTATAGCTACCGCCTCCCCTGGCTCATTTTCACCCTCCATGCTTCATCCGATCTGTCTGCTTGGCAAAACCTAGGTCACATGAAAAACGGGGTTAGCAGAGGGTGTCTATTGTATAGGAGGACATCTCTGCGGGGGAGAGTGACGTACCTGCCTTGCCTAAGACCCTCTGGGAATTTAAGGACAATTCTGGGGTCCTGCCCTCTGAATAAGCTCTTACTCAGCTGAACTGTCTCTTCCTGGGTAAAGCCTGCTCTAGTCCCTCAGGCTTGACTCATCATGCCTTCCATGGCCTTCTAGAATCCTTCATATGCACCTTTGCTAAAAAAACTACTGCCCTATATTTTATTTATGGGTCTCTATGCCCCACTGGCTTGACACTTTCTCAAGACCTGGACCACATGTTTTAATCTGTATCTGAGATGCCCAGCATGTGATCTAGCAGATAGTAGATACTGTACCAACAGACCCATGTTGAAAGCACAGATGAACAGGTGGGTGTTTGTAGAAGATTCTCACCTATCCTTCCTGTTTTCAGAACTGTGTGTCCTGCAGAGAAGAGTGTGGCATGCTGCTGCTGGGCAGTGCGGAGATTTGGCTCCTCTTTCCAGGAATGGGTGTCATCCCTGCCCAGTACCCAGAATACTGTCCAATCCCTCGGGAAGCCTTAGAGTGAAGGACACAGAGTCCACAGCCATCAGTCTGCCTCACAGAATCTCAGAAAACTCGGTTGATCTCATAATGCATGAGAACCGTGGGTCTACACAACACTACCAACCAAGACCAGCCCGTGGAAGTGACCAAGACCAGCCCCCTCTTCATACAAGAGTAGAATTGTCCACATCCCATCCCTTCCTTGTGGCTCCCTCTCAGGTCAGGCTCTCTCCATCGCCGTGACTAGCTGTGTCCCATGGTATACAGGACAAACCGTTATCCCAGGGAGCCTCCAGGAGTCCCACCCCAGTGCAGTCTTCACGATGCACTTGTATAGTTTCGTACGTGCCCCATGTGTGTGCATTGTGATCGGTTCTTGGTTGCGAGTAACAGAAACCCAGCTTCAAAATGTGACCAAAAGAGGGACTTTATTAGAAGATTCATGTGATAGCTTGAAGGGGGGGTATAAGTTGGTCTTGGGTAGAATTAGAACTGCCAGGTTTTCTGTCTCCTCTGCTCTCATCTTCACCTATCTTGCTCCATCTCGCTCATCTTTGTGGGCCAACATGGTCCTGCCCTCAGACCACCTTCCTTCACATGTCAAGAAATGACCACTGGGCATTTCCCAAGCCTTGCACCCCACAGTTCAGCCACCAGCAAGGACCAGCCCCCCTTCCCGTAGTTCCAGTCCAGAACTCTCAGGGAAGGCCTCTCCCCCGGCCCAGCGCAGGTCTCTTGCCCATGCTTCGTCCATGTCTGAACGCAGGGCAGCCACGAGGTAGCTACTGTGACTGGTGGCGCCCACAACCTCACTGTGAAGAGAGGGGAGGCGCTGTCATGCCAAGTAAGGCTCAGCCGCTTCCAGAAGATGAGTGGGGTGCTGGGCAGACAGAAATAAAATGAGCCTCATCCAATCAGTGCTCGATGAGGCTTCCAGTGGACCCGGTGCTCCCAGCCTTCTGAGCCCAAATGTGCTTCTTGGAACCATCAGCATCTTCGAGCGCCCTGCCACTAGTGCATCAAAGCTAAAGCAAAGGCCGAGAAAACGATCCTTCGTGGCCAGTAGGGAGAAGGTCCACCATTCCCACTCTGACCCAGCTTAGTCATAAAAAGAGCTTTTTAAAAAAATATTTTATTTATTTATTCATGAGAGACACACACACACACACAGAGGCAGAGACAGAGGCAGAGGGAGAAGCAGTCCTATGTGGGGCTCGATCCCAGGACTCCAGGATCACGCCCTGGGCCAAAGGCAGCCACCCAGGTACCCCATAAAAAAAGCTTATAACACAGACCAGCTTCTAGGCTTCATTTCAGGTGCAGTGTTAGTGGCTGGCTGGCGCTCTGGGTTGTAGTCTGAATCTACATCCAGGAAGAGTGCCATGATTGATGAGAGATGTCTGCCACAGGCAGGAGGTGGGGGACGGCTGGGTATGCCACCTTTGTTCTAAAATACTGTGCTCCTAAACGGAAGGGGGCGTGGCATGGAGCCCCCAACTCTGGCCAGCACGGATGCATGTGTAGGTGCCCCTTGCCAGGCCAGTCTCTGTGCCCAGTTAGCCACAGTCCCTGTCGGTATTCTTCTTGTTTGGCCTCCCCTATATTCTCAAAGGCTGTTTCCCAGGCAGGATCGCAGCTTCAGGTGCACACATGGATCTGTAGGCCCCTCGTTATTTAAAGTCCATCGCTCACATCCTGACTGCGTGGTCATGGAGCCCTGCTGTCCCATAAGTGGTACCGAGGTGATTTGGCTTCTCCTGTGGGCTCAGGCTCTAAGAACATCCTTAGCAGACGATTGTCCCTTTTGCTGCCCTAATTCATCCTAACGGCCGAGGGTGGAGGGGCTAACGGTGGTCAAATGGGAGCCCCTGGCAGGCGGAGCAGAAGCCCGAGCGATGCCTGCCCTGTGTGTTCTGGAGTAATTGCAGTTGTTTGTAGTAGCGCCTTGTTGGTGGCGCAGCTGCTGAGAAGATACTCTGATTCCAGACTTTCCTCTTAATCAGTTAAAAATAGTCTTGAGTCTTTGATTAGATTGTTCCAGGAAAGCAAGAGAGTTGGGCACTGAGTGAAGCTGACACCATGTTCGGGTTCCTGAGCATCGACTGGAGCCGTTGGTGGGCTGGGCCCTACGCTGGCAGAGGCAGGATGCACAGATGTGGTCTGTGTCCTGTCCTCTGGGGGCTGAGGCCTCGGACCCTGGCCCCTCTGACTGGTGCTAGCGGAAAGGAGGACGTGCTACCCGTGACCTAATTGGCTCCTATACCAATGAGCTGTGAAAGTGGTTTCAAGGCTTAGAGGGGCGCTGGGGTGGCTCAGTGGTTGAGTGTCTGCCTTCGACTCAGGGCGTGATCTTGGGGTCCTGGGATCGAGTCCCACATCGGGCTCCCTGCATGGAGCCTGCTTCTCTCTCTGCCTGTGTCTCTGCCTCTCTCTCTCTCTCTCTCTCTCTCTCTCTCTTTCTGTCTCTCATGAATAAATAAATAAAGTAAATAAATAAAATAATAAATAAGGCCCTGTTAGAGATTTGTCCTTGATGTGTAGGGTCAAGATCACTCTGGCTTCCCAAGGCCTCCCCAATTTTCCTATTGCTAGAGACTGTCTCCACTAGGGCCCCTCAGGGTGTGTGGTGTCCTCTAAGGACAGCGTCTCATCTTACCAGGGAGGGGTGTTATGACTGATTAGCGATGTCTGCTATAGGTGGAGGACGGAGGGTTAGCAGGCAAGCCATCAACTGGGCTCCAGCTTGCTGATCCCAAGCCCTTTGCAGCTTGCCTCCCTCATTTGCCTACCTCCCTCGGAGGGACTGAGGGTCCCTATAATCAGGGGGATGCCTCCCCTTTTTTTCCATCTCAGGGAGAGGAAAGGACTAGCATACCCTCGGGCTTTGTAGGACGGTCTGCTCAGGGGACCCTATAGGATTGCAGATCACATTCTCTGTCTCTGTCTCTCTCTCTCCTCCTATCTCTGTCTGTGTGTCTCACTGAGCCAGGCCCACACCTTCTCCAACCACAAGTGGCCCCATATAACAGGCTTTCCCTTCCCTAGGCTGCAACCTCTGGGTGGGCAGACCACAGACACCCCCACCCCCCAACCTGCACCACCTGGTTTTCTAAGCTCTCCTTTGGGACAGTGGGCATAAGGGAAGCCGCGATGTAGTACCGGAAGCCTGGTCCCTGAAGGCGGGGGGGGGGGGGGGGGCGGGGCGGGCAGAGGAGCCTTCCAGCCTTCCAAGTGCTTTGCACCATGGACTGTGGAGCCACGTTCACGTGTGCATGAATCAGGTGGCCGTGTGCGAGCTGCAGAGAACCACGAGGTTGTGCGCTCCCAGCAACGGAAGCTCACAAATGGTTTCTTGGGCATTTGTCACCAGCCAGAGGGACAGCGGAACCCTCAGTCTTGTGTGTAGAAGCAGCGTAAGAGCGGTGACCTCGGAAGGTTGTGTGTGGATCACGGGGCTCGGTGAGCCCTGGGTCCCTCTGAGGAGCCCGTGGCCCCTGGGCTGTAAAGGCCCCACCTGGTTCAGAGACCCCACCTGCGGCTCTCCCGGGTCTCCCCCTTGCCGAGCAGGTGCTCGTCCCCAACAGGGGCTTTCTCCAAACCTCCTCCTAGGGTTGTGACCTCAGGCCTGGCCTCCGCTTCTTCCTGACTCGGTCTTCTCTCCTCCTGCTCATCCTTGGCTCCCCTCCGCCAGGCCTGAATCCTTTGCTCACCGCTTTGCTTCCTCCCAGTCAACCTCGGGCCCACTCCCAATTTGCATTTAACCAACCTCCTCTCCCTAGAACACCCACCTGAGGGCTCCTGAGTACTAGGAACAGGTGCGTGCTGCAGCCTGGTCCTCTTGGAAGGGATCGGACGATGCGCTTTTTCCCAGCTTGAGGCAGCTCACCGTCTTGACAGCAAAGCTCAGTTACCACGATGATGTTTATGTTACAGAGATCCGGGAGCTGCTGGAGCCGTGTGGCTGTGATGCTGTATTAATAGAGGTCTGATGTCCAGAACGAGGGAGGAGATGGGCTGTCCTGGACTTGCCCTCACCTGGGGTTTTGATGCCACATTCTGGGCACCCCAGCCTCAGCCTGGCAAGGCCTATTGTGGCATCCCTCGTTGTTCCCACGTTGTCCCACCCCGCTGCCACCGTGGTGAGGAGGCCCAGAGCAGGAGCAGAGGGGCGGGGGGAGCAGACGCCCGAGCCGCCAGCTGCGCCTCTTCCCCTCGCACAGGCACCCGAAGTCACGGAGGCCTGCCTGCCTTCCCCTGAGGGGCCTGACAGGTGTAATCACACAGTTTAGCAGTGACACCAAAGAGTCTCCGGATGCGAGGTTTGTCACCGGCTGCGAGCAGAGCTGGCTGGCGGCAGGCGGGCCTCCCAAAGACACACCTGCAGAGATTTCCGGGTGATTCCCTGCACACCCCTCCCCACCTGGCTGCCCCCCACCTGCCAGAGCTGGGCAGCCTCTGAGCCCACCTGATCGGCTCTGGAGAGCCCCGCTGGGAGGAAGGACAAGCCGGGCTGGGGAGGGTCTGGGTGCGGGTAGAGTGAGCGCGCCCGGGCTGCCACGGTCCTGGGCAGGTGTGGCCTCCAGGGACAGGTGCGGCCCAGGGCACAGGAGGCGGAGTCTCTCTCACCCCCTCGGAAGTCAGGAAAGATGCAGGGAGGTCCTGCCCGTGGGCTGCTCATAAAGAACCTGGCGCGGCGGGGAATCACCTCTCCCCTCTCCTCCCTGCTCCCCGAGGTCCACTGATCACCTGCCCCTTTCTTGCCCTGAAAAAAAAAACAGGAGAAACCAGACGTGGACTCACCCACACCTACCACCATCGGTGCGGTGCTCCCGCCACCTGTGCCCACTGGTCTGTCCTCCTGCGACTGCAGAGGAACTGTGGGGCTCCTGTGCGAGGCTGGCGCCCGCCTGGATCCTTCCCAGCAGAAGTTCAGGGCGCCCACCCACTACTCAATGTCGAGGGACCAGGGTGCCCGCTGCAGTCCATCCTGCTTCCCATCTGGACGCCGCCCCTGCGTGATTCCAGGCCATCCCCTCCCCCTCCCGCCTTCAGTGCCTTCCCCAGATCCAGGTCCCAACTGTGACCGATAGGCCCTGCCTGATGAAGCTCCTTTGCATCTCACCTCCGGGCACGAATGGTTGTTAAGGGAACAAGTGGGTGAGCGATGGAGGAGGTTGTCGTGGCCCAGCGGGACGCCACGCCGCCCAATTCCCTCCCCAGACCTCCAGCTGCCCTGCCTCTGAGCCCCTTGCCCTGTCCTCCAGGGGACCCACCGGATAAACAGCCAGCCCAAGCCCCGTCCTCAGACCACCTGCTGGCTGTTTATCCGGCTGCTCCCCTTTTTTTCTCTCTTTCCACAGAGGCCGTGGGGGCGACCGGGTCAGGCCAGGTCAGGCTTTCTCACACCCCTTGACCTGTCTAGAGCTCCTTTGTAGCCTCCTTCACCCTGCTTGCACCTATGCTTCCTGCAAAACCCAGCTCAGGTATCATTTCCTCCAGGGACCCTTCTCTGGGGCGTGGGATGAGGGAACCTGCACCTGCAAGCTGCGCCTAGGAGGCTTGGTGTCAGAGGCCCTAACTCGCATTGGCAGTTACAGACATGGGGGGACTTTGGTTTAGATCCCTCTCAGCCAGCGTCCTGCGACACATCCTTTGAGAAGCAGCTGGGGGTCTGGGTGTCGGTGGCAAAGGAGAATGGGAGGGTCTTTCACTGCTGGGCTTTTGTTCTGAGAGCTGAGCTGCTCGGGACCTGGAGGACAGGCCGAGCCTCTCGTCAGCACAGATCAGTAATACGGGTCTGACTCATGCCACCTGATGTCCTCTGCGGGCTCCCGTGGGTGCCATGGGCTCTGCTTGCCTGACCTCTCCAGCCGGGACCAGAAGCCCCTAGTTCTCCCCTCACCGAGCATCTTCCGTCCACTGTGCGCTTCTGTCCACACGTCTGTCTCTCCCCTGGACTCTGGCCCCTTGGAGGCTGGGGTCTGTGTCTTCTCTATCTTCACAGCCCGAGCTCCTAGACAGAAGGCTGGCATGCAGCAGGCATCTAATAAACGCTGGTTGGCCCGGTTTGCCCCTTTCTACCCACACGTACACAAGCTGATTTCCTCCTGCATCTGAGGCTTGAGGCCAGAACTCCTTCCGAGCCCCGTGAGCCGGCTTGCAGGTGTACGATCAGGCCCTGCCTATGTCGCCAGGTGGGTAGGGGACCCTAGAGATGCCCGGGGCTCAGGCTCAGCAAACACACGAGCCTCCTCACTGTGTGGCCTTGAGGTGGTCATTGTCCTCTAAGGGCCTATGTCTTCGTGAGAAGGAAGCTGGACTAGTGCTTCCTGAAGGTCCTTCTCCCTTTGAGAGAAGCTCCAGGAGAGCGATGGCTCCCGAGATTTGGGGTCAGAAGAGCTGTGACTCGCCGTCTGGGGACCTGTTTCCCCATCTCTGAAATGGGGGTGGCGAGGAGGGGGAAACCACCTACCCGAGGGGCACAGGCTTGCCGAGCTCCCCGGGGCTCCGTGCCTGGAGGAGCTGTGGGCCACGGTTGTTACCAACAACCACCCGCCACCTTGCACCCCGTCGTCCAACCTCGACCCATGGCCCCGAAGCCTTGGAGGCCGTTGTACGTACGTGCTGTCACTCTGTCCTCTGCGTCCACCTGCCTCTGCTCCTTCATTCTGCCCTTTCACTCTGCGTCAGGCCCCAGGGCTCCAGCTGCAGAGAGCTGATGAAACCCGGCGTCGCTCCTGCCCTTCAGGGCCGGCGGCCTAGAGTCGGAGGCTTCTGTCCTCATGCGTCCATGGCTCCATTTTGCAGGTGGCTAAACTGAGGCTGAGTGACTTGCCCAGCTAGAAGGGCCGGACGTTATCAGATGACGTTATCAGATTAGAATCTGGGTCGTTTGGTTTAAAAGCAAGCCTGAGCACCCTCCTATGGAGCCGCACAGCCTCCCCAAAGGACCGCGTGACATCTGCCTGGAGCTCCTGTCCTCCACGTCCAGAACGAGGGGGGCCCCCCAGCCCAGCCCTGCTGTGGGGCCTCCTACGGGACCTGCCTTCCTGAGCCCTGGGACACCTGCTCCTCAGGGTGAAGTGCCCAGGGCCCAGGGTGAGAGGCCCCCGGCCCGTGCCCTTGGGATGCCGCACACCCTGGGGGGAGCAGCCCCACCCTGCCCACCCACGCCACTTCCGCGGCTCCCTCTGTTCTCGCTCCCGAGTCACTAGGTGACAGCCGGCCCCTCCTTCCCGAGGAAGCTGTGATCTGAGTCAACACCGGGGCCTCCACTGGAGCTGCTTGGCGGAGCCTCTGCAAACCCCCTGCCCCTGTGGGGCGGACTCTTGAAACGGGTCAAATAATTGTGGGCAAATAGCTCACATCTGCGGGCTGTCCACTGGCACCAAGAGAGCCCCCCGGAGACGGAGGGAGCCTGGGGTAGAGCTTACCTCCCCCTGTTGTCTCCTATGCACCCAGCGGGGGGCGAGCCGGGGGCCGACTCTGCACCTGCAGAAGTGTGCCCGGGTGTGTGCCCGGGGGCTGTGTGCATGGCTGCACGTGTGTCCCCCGGAACGCGCTTACTGGGGAGCTCTGGGGGCACCGCTGGGCACAGCAGTCGTTGCTGTCTCGTCCCCGCTGGTCTCTGCTCCCCGTCTATGCAGCTCCTGCTGGGCCCAGCAGGCCTCAGCTCACTCACATTCTTCTCGTGGTGTTGGCACGAGGACAAGAGGGCGAATGGAAACTGGGGAGGCCCCACGAGGCCTCACCTTGAACGAGGCTCTCATGGCACCTGCCTGGGCCTGTGGGCCAAAGCACGTCATGTGATCAAGCGCAAAGCAGAGGGACAGGGGAAATCTGCCCCCCAAAAGCCACACGGCGAGGGCTGGGAATGCAGGGAGGGGGTGAGGGATGGGGGCTCGTTCTGTGTTCTACCTTTGTGTGCACTTGTCTGTGTCCACACAAGCTCACGCACGTGCGGGCAAAAGGTTCGCGCGTGCGTGTGACAGCAGGTCGCTGCCCGTGTGCAGAGGCTCCTGCCACACGTGTGTAGCTGTGCGTGCAGCTGCGTACATACACGAGAATGCCGAGCTGGGCGTGAGCCCTGCACACAGCGCGCCTCCAACACGCCGGGCCTCGCCAGAGGGGTGGGCAGGCCGGTCCTGGAAGCAGGTGAAACCCTGACCGAGTCGTACCTGTGGGGCCTGCCCGGCCACGGCTCGTGCCGTTTGCACGTGCTGACGGAGACCTGGCCGTGTGAGCGGCCCTGGGAAAATCCACTGGTCAGTTGTCTCAGAGTCTATTATTACCAGATGTATGTGGGTTCCAAACAATTGTTTTGAAATTGCTTCATTAGGCTGTCTCGGCAGACTCAATCCCACTACACCCGGCTGGCTCAGAGTCCCTGGGACGGGGCTCGGCACGGGCAGCGTGCTTGCCGATGCGTCTCCAGGAGGGGTGCCCAAGGGGGCGTCTCCATGAGGAGAGGAGGGGAAGGTGTCCCCGCCCACCTGACAAAAGAGGCAGCGTGGAAAAAGCCTGGACTCTGGAGTTAGGGCCGGTTTCAAGTCCAGGGTCTGGACATTTACAAACTGCATGGCCTCGTATAAGCTCCTTGAGCCTCAGCTTTTCCTTCTACAAAATGGACTCACCGTCCCGATACAGTGGGTGGGTGTGAGGATGGAAGGACATGCCATGCTGCGTAATGCACCTGCACAACACCTGGCCCACCAGGCCGGCGACTAGAACACGGGTGTCCCCTTCCCTCTGCTTTCACAAAGAGCCTCTGAGCTCCCTGCAGAGGGTGGGCGACAGTCAGGGCTGAGCAATTGAATAGGTCGCACCAGTGGCCTCATCCACAGGAGCCCACCTGACTCAGGTGAGTCACGGACGTTCCGGGTGACTGAGGACCCACAGGTTAAGGACGTCCTCTGCCCCCAGAACAACCCTGCAGGCAAAGGTCAGGACCCGGGGACCCAGATCATGCTGCCTGGGCTCCCATCCCTGCTCTCCACTCACAGTGCTGTGACCTGGGGCTCACCACCCGTCGTCTCTAAGTCCCCGTGGGTGCGCCTCTGAAAGCAGGGATAATCATAGGACTCAACTCACGGGGTTCCTCTTCTGCATAATCGAAGCTCTTCCCCCGAAACAAACTCCATCTTACTCTCTGGGATGAAAATCGTCCTGAAGCCTACGCTTGTCCCTGCCTGGCCAGGATCTTGCGGGAGACCGTCTCTCTCAAGAACTCAGGACAGGGGCGTTGGCACCCGCTGTTCGTGCGGGGAGACAGCTCTGGGCTCCTTAGTTGTCACTTCTTCAGCCGCGGGGGTGCTGCTGAGATGCCCCTGCACCCCCCGCTCCTAATGAACAGAGGACACTTGCTCTGTAAAGGGCCCCCAGTAAGCATTTTATTTTTTTATTTTTATTTTTTAATTTTTATTTATTTATGATAGTTACACACACAGAGAGAGAGAGAGAGGCAGAGACACAGGCAGAGGGAGAAGCAGGCTCCATGCACCGGGAGCCCGATGTGGGATTCGATCCCGGATCTCCAGGATCGCGCCCTGGGCCAAAGGCAGGCGCCAAACCACTGCACCACCCAGGGATCCCTCCCAGTAAGCATTTTAGACTTTACGAGCCACATATGGTCTCTGCCCCATGTTCTTTGTGTTCGTCTGTTCCTTGCAACCCTTTAAACACGTGAAGCCCACTCTTAGCTTGACAGCCGTGCAGAAATGCTGTGTGCTGGACGTGGCTCCCGGGCTGCATGTGCTGACTCCCGGAGCGGCAGGTAAATGTGCTGGTTAAAAATGTAGATTAAAGAAGTGTTATCATGGCTCTGGGTGGAAATGCAGCATGGCTTTGGGTCAGTAATTTCAGATACTTAAAGACATTGCCCTTCACACCAGGGGCAGGCTGTGTCCCCAAGGCGTCGAGCTCCTGATTCTGGCGTCACGGGCCGGGTGCCTCCTCACCATCGCTCTTGCTCACCTCTCCAACAGTCCCATGCGGTCAAAATCCTCATGCCAATTTTATTTTATTTTATTTTATTTTATTTTATTTTATTTTATTTATTTTATTTTATTTTTAAGATTTTATTTATTTATTTATGAGAGACACAGGGAGAGAGGCAGAGACACAGGCAGAGGGAGAAGCAGGCTCCATGCAGGGACCCCAATGGGGGACTCGATCCCAGGACCCTGGGGTCACGCCCTGAGCCAAAGGCAGGTGCTCAACTGCTGAGCCAGCCAGGCGTCCCCTACTTATGCCCATATTCTATCCAGGAGGTCACAGCTGACAACCACTGCGGTCACCCAGCCGTGAAGCCCCCACCTAAGTGTCTGGGGCAGCCTCAGGGAGAGGCTGGGAAGGGCGAAGGAGGAAGATGGTGGCCCCTCCTCCAGCCTCTGTCTTATGTCATAAAACTGATTAAATTGCATAGCGAGGTTTTGGCAAACGTTATTTAATTTTGTTTTTAAAATACAGTATGTGCTCCTCATTATAAAAATCAGTCCCAGAAACAAACCAAGAAGAAAGTACAAGTCACCCCAAATCCTGCCCGGGACCAAGCCCTGGAACTGCTCTGGTGTGCAGTCTCGGGCACCTCCATCTGATTATAAACACATATGTACACGGTTTTAAATAAACGGGAGCAGGCTCCGCAGGCTGTTGTGTAAACGCGTTTTCCTCTCTACAATATGTCGTGGACAGCTTTCCCCGTCCGTAAACACAGCGCGACGGCTCCGTGTCGAGGGGCTGCTCGCGAGTGTCTGGCGCACACCGTGCGGACTTGGGAACGAACGCGGCGTTCGCTGCCAGGGCCCAGGGTGAGTGTGTGCGGAGGTGCCCCGGGGTGGCCCTGGCGGGGAGCCTGCGAGTCCCTCCATGGACCCCGCTGGCCTGGGGTTTTTCCGGAGGCCCGGGAGGTGTCTCCAATTTATGCATTTGATATTCCAAACCTACACGTTGGGAAAACAAGAGAATGTGCGATTAGTGGTTAAGAGCGATTCACCACTTCTGTGACCCCGGACAAGCTGTAGGAATCCTCAAGACGCGGTTTTCCCATCTGTAAAGTGGGGGTGATGGTGGTCCCTAAACCACGGAGAGGTTGTCCGGAGGAGATGAGATGCTGGCACCACGTCTGGATGCTCTCTCCGACTGGCAGGTGTTCAGTGATAGCCCAGCCATGACTTCCTCCGCCTCTTCATCTTCACTGGAGACTCGCAGCTTTCCTCCGACACCAGCCTAGACACACGGGGGTGGAAAGAAGAAATCTCCACTCTGAGATGGGCTCTCCGCGGAGGGGCTGGGGGTCCCCAGGGTGGGGGAGGCAGTCAGATAGGAGAAGACAAGCCTTGGGGGTGATGTTTGTCCTCCTGTCCCTGCAGGGACTCAGGATCAGACTCCATTGGTGGGGGGACTGCTGAGTCACCCAGGGTGGTCAGTAAGGAAGGGGAGGAGAGGGGAGGAGAGGAAGGGTGGCCGGTGCCCATCGCTGCAGGGCTGTGGGCATCAGTGGGGATGAGCTAGCGGGGGGATATCTTTCAAAGTGGGGGACGCTGCTCCCCGCTGAAGCTCTTGATGGGAAGTAGAGGGTGCAGAGGGGCGAAGGAAGGTGCTGCTTCTCACCTGCTCCCCGGGGGCAGGCGGGGGCCCCAGCTGCCGCCTCCGTGATTTGCATTCAGCCCTTGTCTCTGACAAACTCCGCATGCAGCAGCCTGCTCCCAGAGATGTGCTATTTTAAGTGCTTCCCCTCCGCCCCTAAGGGTGCCATGTGTTTATCTTGCTTTCGAGTTAAAAGGGAAAATCAATTTCACTCTTACCTTAGGAAGGTTTGGGGGTGGGGGCCATAGGGTGGCTTCATTTCATTAAAATGAAAGTGGGAGCAGGGGCAGGGAGGGCTTCAGAGGCCCACCCCCGTGGCTGGCTGTGAATAAACAACAGCCTGGTCCACCTGGACCATGGGGCCCAGGAGGCTTAGGGCTGGCCTGGAACACCCAGGAAACCCAGGGCTGGCCTGGAACCCCCAGAAGGACTAGGGTTGGCCTCGAACCCCCAGGAGGACTGGGGCTGACCTGGAACCCCCAGGAGGACTAGGGCAGGCCTGGAACCCCCAGGAGGACTAGGGCTGACCTGGAACCCCCAGAAGGACTAGGGCTGGCCTGGAACCCCCAGAAGGACTAGGGCTGGCCTGGAACCCCCAGGAGGACTGGGCTGACCTGGAACCCCCAGGAGGACTGGGGCTGACCTGGAACCCCCAGGAGGACTAGGGCTGGCCTGGAACCCCCAGGAGGACTGGGCTGACCTGGAACCCCCAGGAGGACTGGGCTGACCTGGAACCCCCAGGAGGACTAGGGCAGGCCTGGAACCCCCAAAAGGACTAGGGCTGGTCTGGAACCCCCAGGAGGCCTATAGCCAGAAACAATAGGTGTAGGCATTTGGGATTTATGATGGAGGCAATGGGGGGGAGGCTGGAGGGTCTTGAAGGTTTTGAGGAGAGGAATGATAGAGTCTTCTCAGCTGTTGCTGGAGGAGATCACTTTGTAAAGGCAGTGGGGGATCAACTGGCCCCAGCGAGAGCAGATGGGTTTGGGGAGCCCTCAGTGGGCTAGCAAAACGGCCCAGGCTGGAGAGAAGGAAAAATGGCAGTGGTAGTGAAGGATCTGGGAAGGGTAGGAGAAGCAGGGCTTTGTGACAGAGGACAGAGGGGTGGGGATGGTATTTGTAGAGCTGATGATGGTGGGATTCCCGCCACTGTCTTACAGAAACCACAGGTTGGAGGTACCCATGAGGTCAAGGTGCACCCTCCTGCCCCTGCCCCTGCCCCTGTAAACCACCTGGATTTTGGGAATCCAGTGAATGGCTCCTCTAGGATCCAGAAACACCTGAGTGTGCCACCACACTCCTCTGGCACAGCAATGTTCATGTCCTTCCGGCTGGATGCTTCTAGTTGTTAGAAAGGTCACCTTCCAATTTAAATGAAACTTGCCTCTCTGCAGCCTCCCTCAGTCTGTCCAATTCTATTTCTTGGGACGAAACAGAAAAGGTCTGATGCATATTTCATATGCCTGGTCATCAGATGCTTGATGACGATTCTTCTGTCCTCCCAAACTCTTTTCATCTCTAGACTGTACGGTAAAAATGGTAATCATGTGAACATTTATTGTGCTTTCCTGTCCCAGGTGCTGTGCTGAGAGCATCACATATGCTGTCTCAGGGGCTGGATCATGAGTAGCTCTGAAATGTCTTTGTAGGGGGTTGCATTGTAATCCCAAGGGCATGAGGGCTCATTGCAGAAAATTAAGTAGGAGAGGGGATATTTTAGGATGACCACTCAGGTGACCAGTGTGAAAAGTGCCCAGGGGGTTGAGATAAAGTGGGGGGCTTGTTGGTGAGGAATGAATAGGGTCTGAATTTAAGCGGTGGTAAAGGGTGTGGCAGACAGGGATAATGGGGGAGACGTTCAAGGGTCAAGTCAGTAGAAGCCGGCGGCGGGGCGGGTACACAGGAGGTCCAGGGTATCTTCAGATTTTTGTCCCAGGTGGATTCTATGAAATACGAAGTCTAAGAAAAGCATCTGGATCATTTTGAAGGTGATGGGAAGGAGGAGAGATTACATTTGGCTTTGCACATACAGGGTTGTAGATGTCAATGGGGCCATATTTATCGACTTTTAACAAGCCTTTGTTGAGGATCAGCTATGTACCAGGCACTCTGCTAGGTGCTAAGGTTATGAAAATTTGGTTACTCTGTTCACCATGGGCTTATATCTAGTGGAGGGAGACGTACGTGTAAATTGTCCAGCGTAAAAAAAAAAATCACATTACAGGATTCTCTTTAGTAGGTGAATGGATAACCCGTGGTACCTTCACGCAAAGGAATACTATTCCCTGCTATAAAGAAGTGAGCTATCAAGCCATGAAAAGACGGAGGAAAATTTAATGTCCATCATGAAGTGAAAGAAGCCAATCCACAGTCTACACATTGTATGATCCCAACTACCTGACATTGTGGACAAGGCAAAACTGTGGGGACAGTAAGAAGATCAGTGGCTGCCAGGAGTTCGGGGGAGGATGGGATGAGTAGGCTGAGCACAGAGAACTTTTAGGCAGTGAGACTATTCTCTGTGATACCATAACGGTGAGTAACTGTCACTGTACACTTGTCAAAACCCTTACAGTGTACAACACCAAGAATGAACTCTGGGTGGCTCAATGGTTGAGCGTCTGCCTTTGGCTCAGGGCGTGATCCCAGAGTCCCGGGATCGAGTTCCACGTTGGGCTCCCCGCAGGGAGCCTGCTTCTCCCTCTGCCTGTGTCTCTGCCTCTCTCTTGTGTCTCTCATGAATAAATAAATAAAATCTTAAAAAGAAAGAGTGAACTCTGATTTGAACTTTGGGCTTGGCATCATACTGGCTTGTCAATGGAGGCTTACCTATGGTAACAAATGTGCCATTTGGGTGGGAGAGATATAGGGGAGGATGTGCATGTGTGGGGACTGTGGATATATGGAAAATTATCAGTAATTTTTTCTCAATTTAGCAGTGAACTCAAAACCGCTCTAAAAATAAAGTCTATTTTAAAAGTTAGTGTTACAAGATGCTAAGATTGAAATCTGTGTGGGGAATAGAATTCTGAAGGAGGAAGGGTGGTCAGGAAGGGCTTCATCATGGAGGGGGACTTTGACTTGTGAGAGACATTCAATGGGGGCCGGTGGATAGCTCAGGAGAGGGCTCTGGGTGGGCAATTATGAGTTTAGAACTCATCAGCTCATCAGTGGAAGCTGGGGAACCCGGGGAAGAGTGTGTCAAGGTCAGAAGAAAGGAGTCACGAAGGTGGGACCCCAACTAGGCCAGCGCCTAAGGGGAGGGAAGACCTTGGAGAGGATGAGAAAGGGAGGAGGAGGATGAGACAAGAAAGACCTGGGGTGAAAGGAGAGTGCTGGCAAGTGGAGAGCACACGAGAGAGGCACCGGGGAACTGGGAAAAGAAAATAGATAAGCCACCGAGAGTCAGTTTGAACCCCCGGACTAAAGGAGGGATATGCTGGGTCATCTAAAAATGAAAAATAGTTTGGGGACCAGGAGACTGGACTGCAGCCTATTTTGTATGTCTAGGAAATCTAAAACAAGAATGTGTTGGCCAGAAGGAAGTTGGCCACAGAGCAGAAGAAAGCGAGTCCCCAGAGATAGGATGGGCAGTGCCCATCCCAGGGCTGTCTGGAAGAGAGGAGACCTTGGCCTTCGGGCTCAGCAAATTCTGTTCCTAAAGATAGGTACGGAGGGTTCAAGCCATAAGGCTTTGAGTTTTCTGGTCCCAACGGCAAGACCATCTCAAGGGCAAGGTGGATGCCTGCAGAAGGCTGTGGCGGCTTCTAGTCCCTTCGTTCCGCCAGCCTTCTTTGCTCTGAGTCTGTTCACCAAGCAGCCTTCCAGCGCTCATGCAGATCTGCCCTCAAGTTGCCAGATCCCTAGTCCAGCCTTTCCTGGTGGAGACTGAAAACTTGGACTTTGGATATTTATCTCCAGCTGCTCAACAATCCCCCATGTGTTCTTTCTTCTCCTCAAGTTGGCCTCGTACTTCAGTGACAGAATGAAACCCCCTCATCTTCCGCCCCCACTACCAAGCCTACTACTCTATAGATATTCACATCTAAAACCCACAGTTGGTGTCTTCCCCTTCATAACGTGGTTGGAGGACTCCTGTGTTTATGTCCAAGTCCTCCACTTACGCCCTGGACTCACACCAGCTCACCTTCTCAAGGACTTTGCTCCTTCCCTCCCTCCTGTCCCTCTACTAAATCATCCTCACCTGCAGATGTTCATGGTCTGGAATAACCCAGCTTCCAAAAACCCCTCTAAATAGCCAGACATCTCCCTCCAGGTATTGTCCTATTTCCCTGGTTCTCTGCACAGCAAGGCGTGCCAAATAAATAATTATCTACAATCACTATAATCACCCCTCCACCTCTGATGCTCCCCTCGAGCTTTTCTACCTGGTCTTCCATTCCCACCATTCCACCAAAACTGCTCTTGTCAAGACGACCTGTGATCCCCATTCTGCCAAATCCAACAGTTGCTCCTCATTGGCCCTCGACCCTGATGACTCCTCCCTCTTCCTCAAAACAGCTCTTCTCTTGGCTTCTGGGACACCCACTCTTCTTGATTCCTTCCCGCTTCGTGGGCTTCTTCTCAGTCTTTTGCAGGCTACTCATCCTCTATTTGTTGGATGACCACTAGCTCCCCAAACTATGTCCTCAGCCTGGAATGCCACTGAACCTCATACTCAACCCGTCACACTGTATAGTTGACAGCACTCCATGAATGTCCGTCAGGCCTCTGGGATGGCACAGGGACAAAGCTGAACTCTTAATATCCTCACAAAAATCGGTGCCCCATCTCAGGAATGGGACCACCGTCTTCCCTGGTGCTCAAACTAGACACTTGAGAGACACTTTTTGTTCCTCCCATGTCCTGTCCTGCAATGAGACCAACTACGAGTTGCACTGGTTCCACCCAGAAATGGTATCCTGGCTGTGTCCGGTTTTCTGTATTTCTGTAGCCACTACCTGTAGCAGATGTCATAACATGCCCAGGCACTCATTTCTCCAGGAATTCCTCTCAGCTGAAGAGAACCCTCTTGCCCAAGGCTATATTCCCTCTCCAGGCCCACATCCCACTCTCTAGGGACTGGTTGATTCTAAGGTCTGCAAGCCTGGCCCTCTGGCCTCCATTCAGGACAGCCTTGCAGGGATCTCCGAGCTCAGGGAGCTTCCCTTGTGGTGCCACGGGGACCCTGCTATCACTTCTTCACAATTTGATTTCTCCTTGTGTCCAGCCCCGCCTCCCTCACTTCCCCATGGGTGTCATCCCGGAGTGCAGTTCCCAGGAAATTACCTGCATGTAAATCACAGAATTCCAGTGTCTGTCTCCTGGGAAACAATCTACACCACTCTAGTCACAGCACCGTGACTTCTCCCCCACGCCACTGCAGTGACCATTCAACTAGTCTCTCCGCTCTGGCCTTGGCTTTCCTATAATCCATTCTCCACATAGCTACCAGACTGTTCTTCATGAAACAAAAGCCACAGCCTCAACTAGCCTGCTTTAAACCTCTATTCACTCACTGTTGCACTTGGACTAAAACCCAGCCTCCCCACCACTGGGCCCGATGTGGTGTGAGCCTGCTGGCACCTCTGGTCTCCATCTCCCACCATGCAGCTGCTTGCTTGGCTCTGCTGCAGCCACGCTGGGCTTCTTTCTGTTCTTTAGACACCTCAAGCTGTTTCTCACTTTAGAGCCTTTGCATTAGCTGTTCCCCTGGCCTAGGGTGCTCTCCCCACCCATGTCCCCGTGGTGGGTTCCTTATTTTCATTCAGACCTCAGCTCAAATGTCACCACTCTAGAGAAGCTTTCCCTGACTACCTGGTCTAATGTAGGTTCACTGTGTCAGGTGCTCTGCCACTTTCTCCTGCCCTATTTTTTTTTTAATTTTTATTTATTTATGATAGTCACAGAGAGAGAGAGAGAGGCAGAGACACAGGCAGAGGGAGAAGCAGGCTCCATGCACCAGAAGCCCGATGTGGGATTCAATCCTGGGTCTCCAGGATCGCGCCCTGGGCCAAAGGCAGGCGCCAAACCGCTGCGCCACCCAGGGATCCCTCTCCTGCCCTATTGTCACCACAATACTTACACACGTGAAATCTTGCCGTTTGTCTATTTTTTGACCTATTTGAATCGGCAACCCTATGCCTCAAGTGCATTCTTCGTCAAGCGTGGGGACTGTGCCCATTGAGTGCTTCGGTGCTGTATCTGCAATACTCACAAGCGTGCGAGGGGGTTAAAAGGATGATGGATGAATGAACAAACAAATTAAGGAATAAATGTTTTCAGGAGCCAACATACCAGGATCTAATCACTCTTCAAAAAATATATTTTATTTATTTATTCATGAGGGACTCACAGAGAGAGACAGAGATACAGGCAGAGGGAGAAGCAGACTCCCTGTGGGGAGCCTGATGTGGGACTCAATCCCAGAACCCCGAGATCAGGGCCTGAGCCCAAGGCAGACACTCAACCACTGAGCCACCCATGCATCCCAGGATCTAATCACTCTTGAGTCCTCCTGAAGAGGTTTAGATGCAACGAACGTCTCCTTGGGACAAGGCTCTAGGCCTCTTTGGTCACCAACATCAAAGGCCACAGAGAAGTCCAGTACAGGAAAGACATAAATCATTCATCAGATTTAGTAACTAAGAGGTTATTGATGACCTTGAAGAGAACAGCTTTAATGTAGTCAAGGAAGTAGAGGAATTAAACTGCAGCAAAATGAGAGTGAATAGAAGGACAAGAAATGAATACAGAAAACTCTTGGAAGGAATTTGTCAGGGATGGAAAATAAAGACTCACCTGTTTCTGTTGATTGTTTGAGATGGGCTTTGCTTAGTTATAATGCAGGGGAAAATTGCTGACCTGGTACCACTATGAGCATCCACTATCACTCATAGGCTACTGGCAGTGCCAGGCTGCCTTCTAAGTTCTAAATGAGTGTATTCATTTTCTGTTACTATGGAACAAATTGCCACAATTTCAGTGGCCTAAGACAACACATATTTATCATCTCATGTTTCTGTGGGTCAGGAGTCCTGACATGGCATAGTTGCGTCCTCTGCTCTGGGTCTCACAGCCTACAATCGAGGTATCAGTTGGGCTGCATTCTCATCTGGACGCTCAACTGGGGCAGAATTCACTTCTAAACTCATTCAGATTGTTAGCATAATTCATTTTCTTGTCGTTGTAGCACAAGGGACCATGAATTGTTGCTCGCAATTGGCTAGAAGCTCCCTTGAGGTCCTAGAGGCCACCTATGGTCCCTGGAGGATGCCCAGGGTCCTCCAGTGTGGCTGCCTCCTTCATCAAGCCAGCAAAGAAAGTCTGTATCTGGGCAGCCCCGATGGCCCAGCTGTTTGGTGCCGCCTTTAGCCCAGGGCGTGATCCTGGAGACCCGGGATCGAGTCCCACGTCAGGCTCCCTGCATGGAGCCTGCTTCTCCCTCTACCTGTGTCTCTGCCTCTCTCTCTCTGTGTCTGTCATGAATAAATAAATAAAATATTAAAAAAAAGAAAGTCTGTATCTTGAGTCTTCAAAGACAGAGTTTTATGTAATGTGACATAACTGTGGGAATGACATCCCATCACCGTTGCCATGTGCCATTGGTTAGGAGCAAGTCCCAGGTCCTGCCCCTACTTCTGCAAGGGGATTACATGACGGCCTGAACAGGAGGAGGTGGAGATCTTGGGGGACCTTAGAGTAGAGTCTACCCACTTAACTCATTTAACCCTCACAAAATACTACGAGGTGGATCTTATCGTTATCCTCATTTTAGGGAAAATACCGATGGTGAGCGAGAAGGGGTGACAGACAGAGAAAGACCCCTTAGTAGCAGGGAAGGGGAATAACACAGAGCACAGCTGGAGAATTCTCCTGTATTCGGAGGAGAAAGACCTCAGTCAGTGACACTGGAGATGAAGGAGGGAAAGATTCAGATTAGATTCTAAGATTGGGTTAAGTTCCTAGTTATTTACATAAGAGAAATAAAAATATATGTCCCCATGAGGACATGAATGCAAATGCTCACAGCAGCATTGTTCATAGTAGCCAAAAAGTGGAGATAATTCAAAATGTCCATCCCCTGGTGAATAGATAAATAAAATGTTTTATCCATATGAGGCAACACCATTTTGCAATAAAATGGAACCAGCTTCTGTTGTAGGCTACAGCATGGACAAGCCTGAAATACATTATGCTTGGACACAAAAGATTACATATTGCATGATTCTACTTAAGTGAAATGTCCAGAAAAGACAGGTCTATAGAGATAGCAAGTAGACTCATGGTTGCCTAGGGCTAGGGGGTAGGGTGACTGAAAGAGGGCACAGGATTTCTTTTTCAGGTGATAGAAATGGTCTAATGGGTTATGATTGCACAATTCTGTCAATACATTAAAAATCATTAGATTATACACATCAGCAGATGAATTTTAAGGTAAGAGGTATCTAAATTACACCTCATTAAGCTGTTAAAAAAAATTAGGGCAATAAGTTGGTGGAGTACTTCTTACCCTCACCAGTTGGCCGCTCCCATGGAGGGGAGGTGACAGGCTGAAGAATGAGGGGTGTGGTGTCTGGGTGAGAGGGATTGCTCAGAGGGCATGAGCACTAAAAACCCACAAGCAGGGTCTATAGACAAACCTGATGTGTGGAAGGTCATCACTGGCAGAGCTGAAGGTCCAGCCCTGGAGGAGACAGTGAGCTGGTCGTGTCCCCGGCCTATAGTCTATTTTCCAAGCCCCCAGGCAGAAAGACAAAAGTCAATGGATTAAACCAGATTTGGCATTTTGCTCGATGGGATGGGGAAAAAGGACAAGGAGATTGAGGGTGTTGGAAGAATGGGATCAATACGATGGTGGCAGCATCTCAGATCGACAGGGAAGGAAGCCATGCTGGGATTCCAGGACGAGCTGATGGATGGGACACTGAGCAGAGTTCAGGCATAAGGGTTGTGCGAAGGCCAAGAGCGAAGCCCAGTGGGAGTGGGGGGCTACAGGGACAGTCAGCGGGGGTGTCGCATGTGCTTTTCCTTCCACCGGGCCCTGAGCATCCCATCCCCATGCAGCGCAGAACAGATGGCCACCTCCCTTGGGATAGGCCAAGTTGAAGTAGTCTTTTCGGCAGCTTGGAGCAGCCTGAGCAACGGGCTTTGCAGCCAGCTTGGGTGTGTTTCAAACCTTGCTTCCACCACTTTTTGGGTTCCTTGGGAAAGCTGCTGACCGGCTCTCAGCCGGTTAGTTTCCTGGTCTGCAAACGAGGGATAGCACAGCACTGGGTCTCGTAGGGCCGTTGTGAGCATCCGCTGGGACTTGGCCAGAAAGCGTGGAGCCTGGTGCCGGCCTGAAGAGCGCGCTCGGCAAGTGTGCGCTGTTACTGGCACCCACAGCAGAGAGCTGACTGGTGCTGAGCTCACCGTCAGCTCCCAGCCTAGGAATTATCTGATGGCTGCTGCTTGCTACAAGCCCGCTGTTGGGTTTAGGATCCAAGGGCAAGTTGCACATTTATGCTGGTGACACTCCATCTTGCAGACCTCAGCCTGAGGACATCTGTCTGACTGATCCCACCTCCTCGGTGGCGGCAGGTACCCCCACAGTCTCCGGCAACCGTGTGCAAGCAGGTGCCTTCCGGTCCTCTCTGTCACTGGTGGAAATGCAGGATCCTGGGCCACCAGCACACCTCATGCTGACTGTGGCTGGGGCCCTTGGGTCACCCATCTAGGGAAGGAAAATACAAAAACCACAAGCCCTTGGGTCTCCAAATCCTTGCTTGGGGGGCGGGATGGAGGGGAGCCATCTCATCCATCGAGTGCCTCCCTGGGGTTCGGAACCTCCTCTCTCCAGCCAGCCGGCCCTTTGGAGGTGAAGGCGAGTCTACCCCAGCCTCCTTTCATGCTCCAAGTCCCACAGGAAGGAGGATCGATGCCTCCTGCGTCTCCTGGAGACAGCCCTGTGCATTCCTGCAGGGCTATTGACAGCCTAGCCACTCTCTCGTATCTTCCATACTTCATTTGTGAAAAGAACTGTAATTACCCTCAAGGAGTCATTGGAGAAAAGTGTATAAATTGAAAAGGACTGGAAATGGGCACCTCTGGCTGCGGAGAAAACACTTTCCATATTGAACCGTTCTCTCCGGGACCCGTGCATTCCCGTTTGCTCGGCCCTTAGCATTTCTGCCGAAAACTGTGGCAGCCTTTGTAGCCACCCTGACAATGGGCGTTTGACGTGGAGGGCAGCGAGATTAATGAAAGACCAGAGTTTTCCATTTCTCCCTTCCACAGCTAACTACTTTCCTTTCAACTCCTACTGCTAAATAGCTCGGACAATTAATAAAGCTTCGGTTGTGCTTCATTTTTTTTTCTCCCTTCTTTTCTTCCCACACAGTTGGTTGTTGACGCGGCCTTCAACCTGACCATCCAGTGGCCTTGTTAACTGGTCCGGAGACTCAGATCTTGCCAAGTGTGGACGGTTAGAGGATGTGGGGAAGAAAAGGTCCCTGTTATGGGGCAGTTATCTGAGGTCAAGATGCTGAGAGCCTTGTCCCAGGCCCTGAAAGGTGACCCTGGGCCGAGGCCAGCCTCGGAGCTTCCCACCCGGCTGCCTGGCCTGATGGTGCCTCTTGGCCTTGCAGCCTTTCTGTTCGGGGAACTGTCTTCATCTCCTGGGGCTGCTGTGACCACCGACCGCAAACCTGATGACTTGCAGCAACAGAAATGTGTTCTCCCACGGTTCCGGAGGCCAGGAGTCCAAAACCAAGGTGTCAGCAGCACCGGTTCCTCCCAGAAGCTCTGAAGGAGCATCTGCTCCATGCCTTTCTCCTGGCATCTGGTGGCTGCCCACGATCTGTGGTGGGCCGTGGCTGGTAGATGCGTCACTTGTGTCTCTGCTCTGTCGTCACAGGCCCCCTGCCTCCCTGCCTGTCTGTGTCTTCTCCTTTTCCATCTCTTAGAAGGACACTTGTTGGTTTTAGGGACCACCTTGATCTAGGGTGATGAGATCATCACCTTGATCACTTCCTCAAAGACCCTCATTCCAAATAAGATCATAGTCAGAGGTTCCACGTGGACATGTATTTCGGGGGGGCCACGACTCAAACCATTGCAGAACCCAGTGCAACTCCTGTGGCCCCCCAATTCAGAGCTTGGGCTGCTTCCAGGTGCCGGAGGCTAAAGCCCATCATGTGCCCACAGCAGCTGTCAGGGAGCAAGGGGGGTGGCCGTCCTCTCACCCTATTTCTTCTCCATCCTGTCTCCTCAGCTCTGAACTCTCAGCTCCGGGACACTAAGTTCAACCTCGCCTTTGACTCCCGTCCTTGGACCTCGGTTCTTGCAGACTCTCTGGTGCCCTCCCTCCACCGTCTTCTGCGGCCCTGGGTGACCCCCATGGCATTAACCACGCACATTTGTAGTGCGTTTTCTGCACGCAGCACTGTTCCGAGCACTTTGTCTGCATGAGCTCCTTGAGTCCTCACAACAGCCCTACCACTGACACTGGGGGACAAATAATTCTTTGTTGTGGGAGCTATTCTGTGTGTTCTCGGATACTCAGCAGCATCCCTGGCCTCTACCCACTAGATGCCAAGACCACCCCCGACCCCCTCAGTTGTGACAATCCAAAACGCCTCCAGATATTACCAGAGTCTGTGTGTGTGTGTGTGTGTGTGTAGGGGGGGTGTGGGTGTAAAAAAGGGCCCCAGCTGGGAACCACTGGCCTAAGGCTGTGTGCAGTGAGCAGCAAAGCCAGGGTGAAAGCTCAGCAGGTCGACATCTGGCCCTCTACTTCCCTCTATCTGACGGCTATTCTGGGCTTGAATCCACGCGGGGACAACACGTTCAAGGTTAGGCATTAACACCTCAGCTTATACCCTAATGTCCGTCTCTGCCTTTCACTTCACACCAAGACCCGCTAACCGGGCCCGGGGAGGAGGGGTGTGCACTTCCTAGGGCAGCTGGGGGTCTCTAACCCTGCACGCTTCCTGGCTAGGGCCGTGCCACCTCCCTGCCCTAATGGCTCGGCATTTGAGTGTGAACACCGCCGAGCCTGTGTGCACCGAGACCCCCAGGTTCACAAATATACGCCAGGCATTCTCTCTTGCCTCCTGTTCTCGGGCCAGGGTGCAAGGAGCTTCACCCCCTTGATGGCCCCGTAGGGAAAGTGCAAGGACACCACCTGTTCTCCCTAAGGATTGGAGAGGCTCCCGCTTGCCTGAGCTCACTGGGGGTGGGGACGGCCTTCTGACTTCTCTTCAACCCTGGCTTTTGTTGATTCTGGAAATGGTGAGGGTTTGGACATCTTCTAGTAATTGAAAGACGGAGCTAATTGCCCCTGGTGGCCATGGCTACTGCCCTTGGCGTACGCCCATCCCTTCTTCCACAAAGAAGAAAGCCAAGTATTACACTAGGAGAGCGAGAGAGGGTTGTTTGTGCTGCGTCCCTTCCCCCCACCCCCCGGCACAAGTGTGTACAGTGATGGTGAAAAGCCTTGCATTTCTTTAACAAGAGCTCCTCTCCGCCTGATTCCATAATGAAGGAGAAAGGACCAGATCGTGTCATTCTCGGGGGAAATGTACCCACTCTTTCTAAACATACAGTGGCTCCGAGGCGCTAGCTGCTTTTCATCGTCTGCTATAATCGCTCGTTTTTTATTGGCACATAAAAGGGCTTCCTGTAAAACATATTAAAGCTTCCAATTCTGAATGAAAGGCACTTGATGTAAAATCTCTCCGTGAACAGGAACCACAGTCGGTGGGGGCTGGTGGCATCCAGAGCCCCAGAGCGGCCCGGGGACGCGACCTGCACCACCCACCCAGGAGCTGGGGCTGAGGAAACCGTCCTGGGGACGACACGGCCTGGCCGCCCCCCTGCCCCCCCACCCCAGGAACCCAGGCCTTTTCTCCCTCTCCTGTGGCTCAGCCCTCCCCAGATGTGTTCAGACGCGAAGGAGGATCCCGAAGCCCCCAGGCAAACAAGATATATGGCTCCCGGATGCCTGTTTTATTAGAAGATTCCGGAAAAAAAAAGTTATTATCTTTATGTGCAAACAAACATGGCAATATTAGGGAGTGGAATACAAAACAGGTGTGCATTTTTAAGATTCAAACACAGGATTTCAGCGAAACCGCCTGGCTCTGAGCAGTGCTCCTGTCTAGGAGGGGTCCTTTAGCGGGAAAGTTTGAGCAGCATCGATGTTGGGGTCCAAGCCCCCAGTTCCTCAGCATTCAGAATCCTTTATGATCTGGCTCTGTAGCTGGGGTGGGAGAGTCCACTGCCCACAACGGAAGCTTCCCGAGTGCAGGTCTATTTTCCCCGGGTAGGAGCACCCGGGCCCGCGTCAGGCCTGCCATCCCTGGACCCTCGCTGTGCTGCCTCTGGCCCTGGAGCCCTCACTGCGGCCCCCCTCCCTGCCCCAGGTCAGCCCAGCTTCCCCAGTGTCAGGCTTACAGCCCTGCGATCGAGGGAAGAGATGCTCGGGCCCACCTTGAGTTAGCCCACAGCTCAAGGTCAGGGCCGCAGGAGCTCGTTAGAGCTTCCGTCTCCTACCTGTCCTAACACGGGGGGTGGTTGAGGTCTCAGCTCACATTTATCATGGCTTCACCATGTGCCAGGCGCTCTTCTAAGAGCTTTGCACGTGTTGAATTATTTGCTTTCGGTCGGCTTTTGCCCAACGAACGAGGTACTATCTTTATGCCCATTTTATAGATGGGGAAACTGAGAATCAGAACGGTTGAACAACTTGCCTGAGATCACATAGCCAGGAAGTGAAGGAATTCAAGATCTGAACTCAGGCCTCCTGGCTGCGGAAAAGGCCCACACCCCTGCCCCTTAAGCTCCTCATCTGTGCTTTCCTTCAGACTGGTATCCTCCAAGGGTCATCCTCAGACCGGCAGGATCAGTATCCCCTGGGCACTGGTCAGAAATGCATGTTCTCAGTCTGCACCCTGGACCCCCCGAACAGGAAACCCCAGCTCTTGGGGAGCAGTCGTCTGTGATTTAGAGAGCTACCCCCCGGGGATTTCGATTCACACTGAAGTTCGAACATCCCTGCTTTAGAGGGTTAAAATGAAATAATATTTATAAAATTCGTAGCATGCAGCATTCAACAAAATGTTCGCTATTATCATGACCAGCTTTATTTGATAAGAGTGAAAAAACTGTTGTGGGGAATATAAAAAAACACCTGCCTCCTTGGTAAAGTGCCATAGAAAGCAACTTACACTGGCATAAAAAAAAGAAAAAGAAAAGAAAAAAAGAAAAGAAAAGAAAAAAACACACAAAGTATTCCAGCACACGGGGTGGGGAGAGATGCTGATGGGACCATCGTGGCACACCTGGCACCTGGAGCTTAGTCCAGTCCAAATTGATGCAGCCACCCCCTCCACTGCACCCCCCCCAAGGGGTAGAACCAATTTTGGCATTTGAGGGACGCTGTTGCCTCCTCTGTGAACCTGATGTGGTTTGGTTAATGTGCCACCAGCTGATCCGGAGGCTGGCTTCAGGGCCAGACCCCACCCCAGTCCCCGCCTGGGCACCCTCCTCCCCGTCCATGTGGCTTCCCGCCCACGGCCCGGACTCCTATCTGGCTCAGGTATCATGAGGACACTTCCCTTCGGGCCCAATACCTGCCCCCTTGTCACACGGCGTGTCATCCTCAGCAGGGCGATGGGCCTTCCCGTCCCTGGCCCGGGCGTGTAATTGGCCTGGCGTTCCCCGGCAGTCTCCTGGGAATTGCTTCTGTCAGGAGCGGAACAAGCTTATCTGTTTAGCCTGAATTATGTCACCATGTGCTCAATGTAAATCTGACCGCCTTCCCGAAGCCGTGCGGGTCCTGGATGGATTTGTGAATAATTTCGCCACCACAATTATTTTACAATTTGGAATCTTCGCTGGCAACTTAATGCATAGTTTGCAGCAAGAAGCGCATAAATCAGGACTTCAAACAAAGGCTCTCCAATCAGGCGAGGCGCTCCCAGTGCTGAGAGAGGTGGTGAGCTCCGTACTGCGGGGGGGGGGGGAGCTGGGCCCCGGGCTTTGCGCCCACGTTTCCCCAGGCTGCACCCTGCTTGGCGCTTCCATCTGCCCAGGGGCCTTCCCAGACTAGCTTTTTCTTGGTATCTCAGTGTTTAAATTGATTTCTACTTTTATAAATGGGGGTGGGAGCAGGGTAACCTCTCTTCCTGCTTCTAGAACGACCTTCCCTAATCTCCTCATCCTCCAAGGTCAGGACCGAGCCCATAGAGATCATCTATTCCAACTTTTTCTTTTCTTTTGTTTTCTTTTTTTTTTAATATTTATTTATTTTAGAAAGAGAGAAGATAGTGGGGGAGAGGGAGAGGGAGAGACAATGGAGCCGGTGGCCGGCTCGATCTCAGGGTCCTAAGATCAGGACCTGAGCTGACATCAGCTGAAGGATGGAGCCACCCAGGATGAGGTCTCATCCCCGTCTTGCCAGGAAGGACCCCACACTCCCCACGGCCTCGGGCAGCCACCCCGAGGGAATTCCACAGTCCTGAGACGAGATACGGCTGGGCAGGGCTTCTACGGCCCTCGCAGAACGAGGATTTGCCTGCCACTCAGGCGACGCTGTTAGCAGTTCCTTTAACCATGTTCGCTGCGGCCCCCAAGTACACGCGTTAGCAGCCTTTGGACTGTGTTTACCTTTGAGGTGCTCTGCTCCTGCCGCGCCTTGATCCATCAGCTCCCGCTCCTCCCTAGTTTTGTTTTGCTTTGTTTGTATACTCCCCCCACTTTCCGCAGTGATGAAAGAGACTGTGAGGGGCCTGTCTCCAGGGAGGGAGCCCCAGGAGAGTGGGCGATGCGGTTCTTTCCAAGCTTCAAGGCTGTAGATGTATCAAGGGTGTTCTTTCTCCATAGGTACGGGGAGGCCGGGAGCAGGTGAGGGCTGGGTGTTCCTTTATTCATTCGATTATTTAGCAGGTGTTCATCAAGACCTCCAGACGCTCTGCGCGGTGGTGGACAAGACAGACCTGGGACTGGGGGCATTGGGGAGTGTGGAGGGCAGATAAGCCAGCCGCGGGGAGATTGAGTGGAACTGCCACGATGAAGCAAGTGCTCGGCGTGGCTCTGGGAGCACCTCACCGGGGCCCCATCTCGCACCCAGCTCAGACATGGCCCAGAAGGGATCTCAGCAAAGATGTGAGAAAATCGTAGGGGCGTTGTCTCCCTCCCCCGATGTGCCCGTCCTTTCCCGGGGGTCTGTTCAGACCTGCAGGCACCCAGGGCAGCCCTCGGAGGGGTGGGGTGGGGATCTGCTCTGCTTGCCTTCAAGACAGAATTCCATGCCCAGGCCATTCTGGGGACCCTGACTTTCCTTCCCTGGAGTTCATTGGGGGAGCAGTGAGATCCCCACTAGGGCAGGGATGAGCAGAAGAAACAAAACTCCTGCCATCCTCCAAACATGCAGACACACTTACACACGTGGACAGGTCTCTACTATCTGCACAGACTTGTGCACACAGGTCGGCATGGGCATCCAGAGAGACATGCTCCCCTACCTAGAGGTACATGGCAAACACACACACACACACACACACACACACACAGCACAGAATCGTGCAGCCCCTTAATTCCTCTTGAAAACCTGCATACACCAGACACCAGTCGAGGTACAGGCAGTAGCAGGGCTTCAAAGGGACGCTCCATGGACCTTCATGGAAATAAAGAACAGACACATTAACACAAAAATAAACTACAGTAACAAATGCACCTAAGTGCATTGAACGAAAAGAATAGAACGTGATGAGGAAAAATCACAGAGTGTATGTTCTTTTCAGCTGGATGGGAAGGAAGTAGCCGAGGAAGTGTTTCAGGCCTGGGAGCACACGTGCAGAGGCCTGGAGGAAGGAAGGAGCTCCAGACATTCCAGGGGTCTAACTAGGGAGTCAGCTCAGTCGTGCGAACACAGACTGTGCAGACACACACGCGTACGTACGTGCGTAGAAATCTACGCCCAGATGAGCGTGTGCACTGGGCACGTGTACCACACACGCATGGTCAGGTGCGTAGTGCACTCACACAAACTCCGCGGCACATGCATACCAGCGGGTGTGAGCACACACACGCCACTGTGTATGTGCAGAGCCGGACGCAGCTGTCGATGGAGCCACGAGTGTCGGGATGGCCTTGGTGGAGAATGGGGAAAACGGAAGGGGGAGTGCTCCTGGAGGCACCGAACACACACAAAGACACATTGACCCACAGGCACACGGACATGGGAGGAGTGTGCACCCTGCCTACACGCGTCGCGGAGTGCCACAATGCGCAGGGACTCCCAGGCCCTGGTCTTTGCAGGCAGGGCCATGAAGTAGCTGACCCCTCACTCGGCCCCGTGCGCCTCTGGGGGCTCTGATCTGGGGTCTGTGGCGCCCTACACGTCTGCACAGCTTTGGAAGGATTGTGGAGGGCGAGGGCGAGTGAGGGAGAGTCCCGGAGGAGCTCAGCCTTTCCCGTGGCAGTGCTCCCTCGGCTGTGTGCAGACGCCGCTCGCGCATCCGGAGGGGGCTTGACCCCTTCATCGGTTTGCCTCGGCCTCTCTCTGGAGATTACACAAGTGCCCCGTTGGCCACCGAGGTCACCCAACCTCCCCCGGGGACTGGAAGCCTTTCTTTTTTCTCCCTTTGGGGGACTTGTTTCTTGCGCGTGCGGACATCCCTTCCCACTGCTGGGTGTGAACGAGGCAGGATCTGGGGACCGTGCTCCCTGGGGACGTGAGGCCCGGCCGGCCGAGGGAGGCCAAGCCAGCTGGGCAAATTCAATTCTCGAAGTTGAAGAAGTGGCTGACGTTTAAAAATACACCTTAGCAAAATCAGGTGAGGCCGGTCCAGGAGCAGCGGGAGCAAGCGTCAGCTGAGCAGCTCAGAGGAGAGTCACTTATGTTTTGTCGCCCGTAGAATGGATTCGTTCCTCGGATTGCTTGGCTCCCACCTGACTAAGAAGGTTGGAAGACAAATGGGATAAAGGATGCCCGGTTTCTTTGCTGGACCTTCGAAGCCCCTCTAGGATCCTTCCCGACCTCATTGCTAGCCGCACCCCCCCCCCCAGTACAGCCCAGTTACACCGAACAACCTGAAGTTCTGCAAACACCCTGGTCCCTCTTGGCACCACACCCTTGCCCGTGCCCTTGGAATGCCCTTGCTTTACATAGCCCCTCAACAGATTTCTCCTGACTTACCGAGACACCCCGCTCTCCATCCTTGCAGGGAACCTGCCCCGATCAACCCGAGCAACACTAGACGTTCCCTCCTCTGTGACCCTGGCCAAACCCCCGCCCCTTTGCTGTAACCGTGTCACCACATCCTCCTGTCCCGTGTGGGGCCCTGTGAGGACAGGGACCAGTCCTGACCATCCTCACATCCCCAGGTGTTTGCTAATAGCTCCTCAGACGCTGGCGGCTGATGAGCACCATAAAAATGTCAGGGCGTGTGAGTTTTTTTTTTTTAAAAAGACAGCAACTTATTTTAAAAGCCAGATGTGGAATTCCTCTCCGGGAAACGACTTAGTGGTTAATGTTTGGGAAGTAAAAGGTGAAGTCCGCTGCCGTCCTCCTCATCTCAAGACATGGTCAGAAGGAGCCAGAAAGAGAAGAGGAAAGCGGAAAAGAGATGAATTGCTCTACAAAACCGAGGGGAAGAATTTGGAGTTTCCGGGGCAGCTAGGAGAGAGGCGAGAGCCAGGAGCTGACAAGGGGGAGGGAGGAGGGCCTAGGGACAGCCACGCCGTGGGCGGCCGGGAGGCCCCATCTCTCTGACTAGTGCCAGCAGACTTCCGGCCCGTGCCCGGGCTGGCCGGGGGGTCCACCTCTGCAGCCCCAGCTCCCAAACTGCTGCAAAGTGAGCTGCACACAAATGCCGCATGTTGGTGGTACTTGGAGGAAACCAAAGGAGAGGAGCCGGGCTGGGTTCTCCAGGGGGAGAGGCCAGTGGTTCTTCCGCAGGTGCTGGGAAGACCTATCTTCACTGATTGGCAGGACCCAGGTGCAGGCCCTGACCGCCTCGGGGGGTGGGATGCAGGTCCAGCCGCCTGCCTGGTGGCCCTGGAGACTGGGGGCAGCCAGAAGTCCATTAGTGTGACAAGAGGAATTGCTGGTCTGAAGAAGCTCTGTGGCCTGGGGGGTGGGAGTGCAGGGCGGGGTGGGGACCGGGGCGACTTCCCAAGGGCACCTGCCCAGGCCTGGATCCTCTCTCAGGAGGAGGACTGAAGGAGCTGGGTGATGCCTGAGGATCTGCAGGGAGAACTGGCCATGCTGAGACTGCAGCTGATGGGGTGCATGGCGGTGGGGGGGTGCTGGCAAGGACGACCTGCACATCCAGGGGAGCGGCCGCCTACCGGGGTCAGGCCCACACCTGCCTCCTGGCCGAAATGGGCTGGGGCCCCATCGAGGCAGCTCCGAGCTGTGCAGCAGCCTCTGTTACGGCCCCCTCCCCCCTCCTTACACACACGCGGTGTGCAGGAGGCCCCCAACATGCTCAGCACGCCTGCCCCTGAGGAGGCCCAGGAGAGTGCCCGATGAACCATCCAGCACGTCTGTGAAGTTACACCGAGAGATTAGGCTGCTCTGGAGGCAGAGCGATGGGGCAGGAGGAGGGCGTGCCAGCCAAGGGGCGCCCATCCTCTCTTACACACCAACGCTACGCTCACAACTGCTGAGCATCCCACTTCCTCTGGCCCCATGGGTCTCAGGTCCCGGGAGCTCAGGCTGGGCCAGGGGAGAGAACTGAGAAGGGAGAGCGAGAAACATGAGCAACTGAGGGAGCCAGCTGGAGGCTGGAGGGTGATCAGAGGAGAGAGCAGGGTACGGCTGTAACAGAGGGAGAGCCTCGGACAGGCTCCTTAGGGACCGGGTTCTCAGGAACGGGAAGGGAAGCAGGCATTCATTCAACAAACATTTCCTGGCACCTGCTATGTGCCAGGTCTCGGCATTGGTGGGAGTTTGGCAGGGGTGGGGGGGGCAGTTAGGTTGGAATTTATATGTCTGCATGAAGAGCAGCCCTGAACCTGAGCCCCACGTTGGATGATCTGACTTCCTCACGATCCAGAGTTTGGAGGAAGGATCCTTGACTTGACAGGGAGGGGGGGACAAGGAGAGAGCCAGAGGTGGAGGTAGGAAACGGACGTGGAGAGGTCTCTAGCAGCCTGAGTAATGAGCCTTCAGCGCCAACCCGGCAGAAGTGCCCGGGCCCGCGGCTGGCACCAGCTACCTCCACAGACAGTGATGGAGGCCTCGGCGCTCCGACCAGCTGAGCGAGGCGCGTGCGTGAAGACGGCAAGACCAGAGGACTGAGGGAAATTGAAGTGCAAGGACAGGTGGGACCAAAGGCTCAGTTTGGGCAGTGGCAGGCAATGAAGGCAGGGCTGGCTTGCGTCTGGGGGGCCTAGGGACAGTGTCCAGGGGAGGGCTGGGTGGGGGCGGGGGAGGCCCGGCATCTGATGCCAGCTGAGTGTTTGGAGTGGCCCGGCCGGCAGCCAGAGGGAAGGGAGGGCAGAAGCAGGGGAGGAAGCATCCAGAAAGGCTGGCCGGGGGTGGGGCAGGCACGTTAGACACGCTGAGCACATGCCTGGCATAGATGGGGTTCTATCCTCGCAGGTGTCAGCCAGGCCGGGTCGGGAACCGGGGACACAGGGAGCAGGAGGGGCTGAGGATGGCTGGGCAGAGCAGGGCAGAGACGTGACACGTGTGGAGAAGGTGACATTTGAGTCATGATCTAAAGGAGGCGAGAGGGTGGGCTGTGGGGATGCCGTCAGGGGCAGGGGAGGAGCCTTCCAGGCAGAGGGACCGGCCCGTGCAAAGACCCTGCACGCGGAAGCGCCCGGATGCAGGGCGCTGGGGAGGGGAAGGGGGGGCTGTAAGAGCCAAGGCAACGGGACAGTAAGGAGGCTAAGGGGACAGCAGCAGGGGTCGGAGGTGGCCTGCTCCAGGTGGTGGCAGGTCCTGGATGCACTTTGAGGGTAGAGCTCATAGGGGGGCTGTGATGTGAGGCATGAGAAGACAGTGGTCAACGACGCCACCAGCTTTTTGTCCTGAGCCCCTGGGAGGAGGGTGTTGTCATACGTGGCGATGACAAAGCTGCGCAGGAGAGGTCAAGGCGAGACGGCCGTGGGATGTCCAAAGCTGATGGTCCATGGGCAGTTGGAGGGGTGAGTGGGGAGGCGGGGGAGAGCCCTGCTTCCAGAATACTCAACGTCCCTTTACTGGTCACACCCCAGTGGGGCTTGGGGCTTCTGGAAGGCGGGGATCGTTTCCTGGGCATCTCTGAGAAACCCTCAGTGTCCACATGGGGCCGGGGCAGTAGGCAATGGTGAATGAATGAATGAAGGAAGGAAGGAAGGAAGGAAGGAAGGAAGGAACGAACGCTCGAAGAGTAAGAGGGGCTCCGCTTCCCGGGCCGACCCTCGATGACCATGTATGACCAAGAGGAGGAGCTGAAGGGGGGCGTCGAGGGACAGTGGTCAGTCCCTACTTTGAAGACTGTCCCAGGCCCTCGGGTGGAAATTGACTGGAGGTCAGGGAGGGTGACAGGGGTACAGCTGGGTTCAGGGCACCTGTGCTGACATCTCTGCCTCGGCAGGTGCTCATCAGCCCCAGGGAGGGGAACGAGATCTCTGCAGGGGCCTGGTATCGGGGCAAAGACAGTGCCCCCCCCCCCACGCTCTGAGGTCTTCCGGGGCCTCCCCGCTCTCTTTCCGATGGTTCGGTCCAGCCCAGTGGTTTTCAAACATTCTTTCTTTCTTTATTTTTTAAGACTTTATTTATTTATTTATTTATTTATTTATTTATTTATTTATTCATGAGAGACACACAGAGAGAGGCAGAGACACAGGCAGAGGGAGAAGCAGGCTCCATGCAGGGAGCCCGACGTGGGACTCGATCCCGGGACCCCGAGGTTGCGCCCTGGGCTGAAGGCAGTCGCTCAACCGCTGAGCCCCTGCTGGGCATCCCTCAGTCTTTCTTTAAAGTCATGGAGCCCTGAACGAAATCTCCTGGGAGTGGGAAGACGGGGAAGAGAATCCCCAGGGGTGGGGACCCCAAGCGACCCAGTAGCAGGAAGGTGGGGGTCCCCAGTGCTGGGTCAGGGACCGGCTGCTATTCGGCCCCACAGATTCCTGGAGCTGTTGTTTGCCAAATGGGTAAGTCCTTGGCCTCTGGTTTCCAATCCTGTTCCCTGAGGCTCGGGGTGCGGGCAAAGCGCTCCCCCTCCCTGGGCATCAGTTTGTTCCTCCTCTGAACACCCAGATTCTGGGAGGACCTTGTTCCCAGATGGGGATTCAGCAAGACAAAGCCCCTAAAGCCTGCTCTGCTGTGACCATCAAAAGGCTCCTCAAGGAGGAGGACAAGTGGCTGGGAGGTCGCCACCCCCCCAGGACCAGATCCCCACAGCTCCTCCACTCCCCTCCCCTTGCCTGCAGCCAGGCCTGCCCGCCTCCCTCCTTCCCAGCCCCTCCCCTGCCCCCCCCCCCAAGGCCAGGCCTCCAGTCTGCACAGCATCACCTGTGCGACTAGCAGGTGCTGCGGGCACAATGGGCTTCCGGCGAGGCCTCTTCTCCCCGAAGCCTCTCAGAAATGGGGGGCAGCTTCCAAAGACACTGCTTTTGGCCGAGGCACCGGCAGCGCAGACAAAGGCAGTTTCTCTGGCTGCTGGGAAGGCGACCATTGTTTTCATTCAGCAAACGTTCCCGGCTGTTGCCAGTGTTTTCTCTTGGAACCCAACGTTTGGTGGAGAAGACAATGCCAAGCTAAATATTTTCTCTGCATAAAAATCCCTTTAATTTTTTAATCATTTGGCAAACATCTCCTTCCTCCCTCCCCTCGCCCTTCTGTTCTTCTCCCCCTCGCTCTTCCGTCTCTGTCTGGGTCCCTGTCACACCCCACATCTGGGCTGGAAGGGAAAGGTTTGGTGGGCCGCACCGTTGTTTCCAGACCTACAGAGGGTGGGCTCTGCGCAGACACGCAGCTGGCTGTTGTGCCAACAGCTCTGTTGTTCTAGATGTTTTATCAGGGGGATGGAGGTTGAGGGGGAGATGGCCTTCAGCCCCCTCCCTCTCCCTCTCCAGCTGCTTCTATGAAGCCTTGGTTAAGAGAGGCCCACCATGCAATGTTGAGGGGGCCCCTCTGCGGCTAGCCGGGGCGGGGGCCGGGGCCGGGGCCGGGGCCGGGGCCGGGGCCGTTCTCCATCACTCTCTGGCTGATGGCTGAAGCAGCTGTAGGGTCAACAGGCCCCCTTGGTCCTGAGCACCCCCTTCTCACTCTCTGTGCCAGGGTCCAAAGGTGCTCAGAGGTTCGGGCTTCCGAATTCCTGGATGCAGGAGAGCAAGCCCTGCCCTGGGCCCCACCATGCCTCCTTCCTGACAGCACCACAGCTGGGGCTGGACCACTCTCTCCTACCCCCATCATGGTGTCTCCCTTCTGGAGCTGCCCGCCCACCTCACTACCTAGAACCCAGCCTCCTCCCCACCCTCTTCGGCTGCTAACCCGCACCAGGAATACCTCCAGCTGCACCCGACTCAGGATCCCCCTCCCTGGAAACATGAGTTTCCGTAACACAGCCCAGAGGGAGAAGTCTTTGTGGGCGAGAGTTGCAGAACGAATGGGTAAGTGGATAAATAAATCAACGAACGCACGGTTGGGATGGGTGAGTGAACACGTGAGTGAGCGAATGGGTGAGTGGATGAGTGACCCACCCTTAGTGTGAGAGACCAAGTGAGCAAATGAACACATCTCCCTGTCTGTGCCCAAGGGCACAACGTGCGCGCTGACATTGGAGGTGAGTCCAATAAATGTGAAATTGTGTGGAACGAGGTTCCATGGGGCACGTCGCTGGTAAAGGGCGTTTGTGTTTGTTCCTCCTCATTGACAAAATCTCCTCCATCCACAGGAAGAGCATCTGCTTTGGACGCTGGCCCCTCGACTGGGTTCAGCTGCTGGCTTTGCCCATTTCTTGTCTTGTGATCTTGAGCAACTCGCTTCAGTTCTCTGAGCCTTGATTTTCTCATCTGTACAATGGGATGAGCGGGTACCCATCTTTTGCTGTGGGGAGAATTTGAGGATTTGAACCTAAGACACCTGCTGCGTGTTGGTTCTTGTCTCCCTCAAGGAGGGCGAGGTTCTCAGGTCAATGAGAATGTAACCGTTGGGGCCAGACAAGGAACAGCCCAACATTGCCTGGCAGTGGGTGAAGACCACCTGGCAGCTCCAAGGGAGCAGCTCCTCTCTCGGTGAAAGGACATCTGGCTACAAGGACATCCATGGGAACACAGATATACCCAGAGGACACTGCCAGACTCCTCCGTCTCTTCCCTGTGTCTGCCCTAGCTCCTGGTGAGTGTTTGACATCACAAGGACCAAGGCAGCGTGGGTGGATTTAGGAAAAATCCTTCTTTTTTTTTTTTTTCTTTTAGGAAAAATCCTTCTTGGTGTGATCAGTAGAACTTCCTAGAAAAAAATCACTCCTCAGTATGAGCAGGGGCACCCCAGAGAGAGTGTTCGGTTCACCAGGGCTGAGCAGGCCCATCCCCAGGGCCTACCATCACCATCACTGTGGACACCACGATGGAGAGCGTAGACCACGCTGCCGAGACACCTCCTGGCTTGTTGCCATGGCCGCGTTATTTTGAGGGTTTACCTCTGTTTCCTCCTCTGTATAACAGCGAACATAGCGCCAACCTCAATGTCCAGAGTAGAACCTGGCGCACGGTGAACCATGTTGCAAGTGCTAACGAGTGTGGTAGACGGGATGGTCGTTCCCAGTTCCATGCTCCTTCTTGCAAGAGGATTATGCGAGTCCTCCCCGTGGCGCTCAGGCTTGGGCATGGGACTTGCTTTGACCAACGGTGTCCAGGCAGGGGACCGTGTTCCGGTTCCCAGAAGAGCTTTTAAGAGTATCTTCAGCGCTGGCTCTCTTCCCCCTCGCCTCCTCTGCGAGAACAGCATATTCTGGATAATGGTTGTTTATTTAGCTCAGGACCTGGTACCAAAAGACACATGGAGCCCAGGCAAACCCGGCCAAGTGCAGGCAAGCGGCAGCCCCCAGGTGATGAGAGCAGGGAACAAATGTTTGCTAGGATAAGCCTCGAGATATGGGGGTTACTGTTACTGCAGCAAAGCTGACCGATGCGGCTGCTGTCACTACATCATTTTACAGATGAGGAAGCCGAGGTTCCAAGAAGTGAGGTCACTTGCTCATGGTCACACAGTAGTTAAGGGGCGCAGATGGAATGCACGCTCAGAATCACTCCTTCATTCAAGCGTAGTGGCTGGGACTGCAAACGTTGGTGGGGCCCTGCCCTTGTGGAGCTTGCCTTCTGCTGGGTGGAAATGGGAAAATACAAGCCAACCAGTAAATGAACAAGAGAATTAGGAGCAGTCAAAAACGGTTCGAAGGATATGAAATAGGGTCACGTGGGACGCCTGGGTGGCTCAGTGGTTGAGCATCTGTCATTGGCTCAGGTCGTGATCCTGGGGTCCTGGGATCGAGTCCCACAATGGGCTCCCCATATGGAGCCTGCTTCTCCCTCTGCCTGTGTCTCTGCCTCTCTCTGTGTCTCTCAAGAATAAATAAAATACTTACAAAATAAATGCATAAATAATAGGGTGACATGATAGTGCCCAGGGAAGGGTGAGGGAAGAGCTTCGCAGGACAGTCAGAGAGGATTCCCCCGCCCTGGGGAAGTGACCTCTCCCTCAAGATGTCAAGGTAAGAGGAAGCTGGCCCTGGAGGGAGGCAGGAGAAGAGCATGGCAAGCAGAGGGAACAGCAGATGCAAAGGCTCTGAGGCTGGAGGCAGCTTGGGGTATCGCAGGAACAGAAAGGGGCCTGGGGTGGCTGGGGGGCAAGCAAGGGCAGAGAGGGAGTGCAGAGGAGAAGCGCCAGGAAGCTGTGCTTTGTCATCCGTGCTCCGGGAGGCGGGTGGGAATTTAATCTGAGTGCACGGAGGATTCTAAGCAGAGGGGAGATGTGTTTGCATTTACGTTCTAGAATTATCCTTATTTTGGATGGAGAAGGTTTGCAGGAGGCCCGCTGGAGACTCCGGCAGGGGTGATTGGTGGCTCGGCCCGGGTGTCAGAGCAGAAAGAAGCACGCGAACTGACTTAGATAGACTTTAGGAGGAAAGGTCGCAGCTCCCCGGAGGTCTGAAGTGGGAATGAGATATGGAGGTGGCTCAAGGACGACCTTCAGGTAACCTTGGGTGCGGGTGGTTCCAGGCTGTGACCTGGGGAAAGCTGGCATCCTGATAGATTTGGAGGGAAAGCACTTCCCGCCTTGCACTGGCAGGCCTCAGGAGGCCTGCTTGGCACCAGGGAGCTGCGAAATGGGGCCAGAGTTCGGGCCTGGAGGCTCGCAGTGCTGGAGCGCGTGACCCTTCATCGGAGCCTTGTGAGTTCAAGCCCTGTGCTGCGTGTGGGGGTTACTTAAAAATACATCTTTTAAATTAAAACTTTTTATTTTTTTAAAAATTTGTATTGGTAAATTAATACTTTTTAATAAAAAAAATAATAACCAAATAAAGGGACAGGGCGTGATCTCCTGGAGAGCAGGGATGAGGGCGCAGGGCTGAGTCCGGGGCACCACGGCGTTATAGGAGCTAATAAAACAGGCTGCAAAGGAGAAGCCAGCGAGGCACTTCCGTCCAGTTCCAGAGAAGGAGCTCGTTTTGAAGCAGCCCCGTGACCCTCGGAGCCGGGGACTGTGTCCTGTGTGCCTGGGTGGCCGCCAGCCGCAGGGGGTTACGGAGCCCTGGAAATGCAGGGGGCCCAGGTTGACATGCACTGTGCGTGTAAAACACACCGGACTCCAGAGACGTAGTATGACAAACAGAATGTGGAGCGACTCATTCATAATTTTTATACCGATTACCTGTTGAAATGCTAATGATTTCAGATACGTGGCCTAAATAAAATGTAAAGATGCAATCAATTTTACCTATTTCTTTACTTTTATTTATTATTATTATTATTGTTGTTATTGTTGTTGTTGTTATTATTATTATTATTATTATCATCATCATCGTCATATCTGTTTCTTCGCTTTTAAAAATGTAGTTACCAGAAGATCTAAAATCACTACGGGGCTCCCATTGGTGGCTCACACTCAGTCTTTCCCCCGGGCTACGGGTTCGAGGACCACCACGGGGTGCTGCCCCACACAATGACACACTTGCTGAAGCACTGCCCAGCGCTGTCCCCAAGACTGTCCACCTCCTGTCCTCCAGGGTTCCCCAGGCGGCTCCTCCAGCCAAGAGTAGGTGTCAGATTTCTCCGCAAAGACTGACAAGTTCTCACTCCAGCCCCTCCAGACCTGCTTTTGCCTAGAAACCACACGCGGTCTTCATCAGAAAGAAAAATACACACGACATGAAACTAAAGAAAGGAGCAAAATTTCCCTGACGCACTGCCAAGCAACTGTTCCATTTCCCACAACGCCCTGTAGTTTCTTCAAACACCAAGACGTGTGCCACATGGTCAATGAAATCATTTGGGAAAGTGTCAAAAGACCATCCACGGCGCCGGGAGGGTTAGGGGCTCTGGAGCTTTCCCCCTCCCCCCCCCCGGGGGCTGGGGGCCATTTACGTGGCTCTACAGCTCAGAGATGCCCTGGGGGTGGTCCCTGAGATCTCCCCGCACCCCGTAAATCCACAGGCCACCCCCCCAACTTAGCACTCACAAGGATTGCTGCTGAGGGTCTGCATGGGCCCCGGGGGGCACCTCGGGACTCTGAGCAATTGCCATTTCTCCTGGGTGGAGGGGAGGTGAACTCAGCAGGGTCAGGCAGTTTTGGGAAAGTGTCACCTCCCCTGCCTGCCCACCCCCCCCAGCCTGCGGAGGCCCCCTTGCCCTGGGGCTGTTAAACGAGGCTGACTCTCTCCGTAGGACACCACGGACCATAAGGCTACAGGAAAGGAAGAACCCAAAGAGACCACACGAGGAGAGAGCCCAGAGACAGTGAGACAGAGAGGACAGAGGGGACACAGAGCAAGGAGGACACCTTGGGGACTCAGCTAGGGCCGGGCCTGAAGAAAGCTCAGAAGTGCATCGATTCATTCATTCATGAAAACGGAACGCAGTACCTTCTACGGGCCGGGCTCTGCCCTCGACGTGGCTACTTCTGCAGAGGGCGCAGCAGACGTGGGGTCTGCCCTTGCGGGCTGCAGGGCCTGTTAGGAAGATTAAACGAAGAACGTGTGAATGTATTTATCATGAAAACGGCAAGTGCTGTGAAAGATGGGGATATCATGCTGTGAATTCCCCACCAGAGACGGTTTGGGTCGAGCTGAGAGACCAGGAAAACCTTCCTTGAGGTAATGACACTCGAGGTGAGACATGAAGGGTGACTTGGGGTTAACTGCACGGAAAGGAAAGTGAGCATGACGACCGAGCCGGGGGAGCGTGTGGCAGAGGAGCAGATGAATCCGAGGAGTGGAGGGCAGTGTGGTTAGAGCCAAGGGGGCTAAGGAAAGGTGGGTGAGAGACGAATGTGGAGAGGAAGGCCGGGCCTCAACCACACGGGCCTCGTGGAGGCTTCAGAGTCGGGTCAGAAGGTAGAGTCAAGACTCCGAAGCCACAAGCTAGAAAGACGAGGGGAATTATTCCTTGATGAGTAGAACAGGTGCATGGTGACACATGGTGGACGCGGTGATGGAGGTTGGGACCGTACCGGGAGTGGGTGACATGTGGAGTCGAGCACGCCTGGGTTCTCAGCAGCCCCCCAGATAATTTTTACTTTGCGAGGGAATCTTGACGATGAGACAGAAAAATGCCTGGGATGCGCTGGGCGGAGTGTTGGCAGGTGGTGAGTGAACCCATCATAAAGCAATTACAAAAAAAAGCAATTACATACTGGTCTGTTCTTCCCATTGTGGGGATGGGGTGGGGGATCCCAGACAGGGAGCCCCACAGCAGAGCTGCGGCCCAGGGATGGGATAGTTTGGGTCCACGGAGGAGCAGGGTGGCGGGAGGCACAGCGTGCAGGGCAGGGCACTACCAGGCGACCCCAGGCCCTGCCACCTCAGTCAGGGGACCTTGGTTCCCACCTCCTCTCCCACCCACCTGGGAGTTGGCTGGCGTTTCCCACGAGGACTGTGGACAGAGGTGGTGTCCTGGGGGCTCCGTCCCAGGGTCTCCGTCTCACGATCTCAGCCTTGGAGTTTGAACTGAGGAGGGAAGATCTTCGCTCCTCCTGCAGCCACCCTGGCACCAGCTTCTGAGGCTTTCCCGGGGGTGGGGGGGACGGTCGCCCTGCAGAGCCTGGGAGGTGATAGCATCAGGGATGTGAACAACCCCTGTCAGAGTAGTTGAGGCTTCCCAAGGATCCCAAGTTTTTACTCTGCCTTTACATATATATATATTCTTTCAACGTCAAAGGTTTGGAGTTTTTTGGGGGGCAGGGGGGTTTGTTGCTGTTTGTTGTTTTTCATGTTGCCTATGTCAGAGGAAATCCAAACAAAAGAACCTGGGGATCTGAGAGGCAATTAGTACACATGTAATATTTTTTGATATTTTCTCTTAATTATAATAGTAACATATACCCAACCTGGAAACTTGTAAAACGCAGAATAAGACAAATTAAAAAATTGACCTGAACCAACTCTCCACAGAAGCTCACTTTTAACAGTATTCATGTATAGTATATGTATATATATGTATATATACATATATATATATATATATATATTTTTAAGCTCTTATTACCATATAGACCAGCCACTGCACTGGGGTATTTTATGCACGATCGTTTTCTGTCCTCCTAACGTCCCTATATGATAGTACTGCTATTATTCCCATTTCACAGATGAGGAAAGTGACCCTCAGGGCTGCTACACGGTTTGTTCGAAGCTGCCCACCCTAGGTAGGGAGAAGCAGATCTGGAATCCAAATCCAAGCCGGTCTGACCCCGAGCCCACCCAGGCCACCAGCACACACACCTTCGAATGTGGGTTGCGTCCTCACCATCTTCCTTTCTATGCACACATATATACACATATCTGTGCATTCACAGTAATACTTACACTCGTTCGATTGCATTAACCAGATCATTTTGCTTTTATTTTTTACTTTGCAACAGATCACATGTATTTTCTCATAATCAACAATATTCGTCTACAGAAGGGTTGTGAATGCCCGTATAGCGCTCTGCGGTGTAGACAGGTAGCAGCTCTCAAACGTTAGCTCCGGTGTCATCGGGAACGTGTCGGAAATGCAAATTCTCAGGCCCTACCCCATTAGGGGTAGGGTCCGGGAATCTATGCTTTAACAAGCCCCGGGGTGATTCCGACACGGCTGAGGTCTAAGAACAGACCCTTCAGATATTCTGTGTTCTTCTGAACCAATCCCTTAGAACAGGTATGTGCAGAGATTATTTCCGGGTCTTGGTTCTCAAAAACCAGGCAAAATAAGCCTCTTCGTTTATACACATCTGTGCAGATCAAGAAAGTGGTTTTAAAATAAAACAGGAGTCGAAACTAAATCAAAACAAACAAACAAAAATAACCCATGAACTGATAGATGTTACACCTTATAAAAGGGCGACTAAAGAAAAGCATGAGGTATTGGTCAGACCCCAGGAAGGACTTTGCTTCCTGGTGGGACCACCTGGCGGGAGGAATGTCTCTGGAGCCCTGGGAGTCACCTGTGGGAACAGCTCTGTCCCCCAACGCCCCCAACCTCGCACTGTTGAAGCATTCCAGGCCTTTCTCGCAGTTTCTGGGCTTTGGAGCACGCTGGTCTGGCTGAGACGTTGATTAAGGAGACAGCTGCTGTCTGGGCCTACCGCACGGGGGGGGGGGGGGGGAGCCTGGAAGATGGGTCTAGAGGGCAGGCCAGCCACTCACCTCCCAGCTGGCGATTTCATGAAGCGAGCACCCGTTGAGCGGCTCTGCCCAGCTCCTCTCTGTAGCCGGGCCAATCCGCGTGGGTTGTTAGCCTGAGGCCGAGTCCAGACTTCAGGAATCAACCCCAGGCTGCTCCTCGGGGCTCCGGAAGACACCCTCCATCTGAGGCCCAGGGGAGATCTGTCAACGGGGCACTTTGCATCCTGTTCCGGAGCGTGGGCCGTCGCGAACGCCTGTCCGTTCTCATTTCCTGTCCGCTTCTCCAGCCTGCGTGTTGGCAGGAAAACTTTCCCGGAGCCTGCCGGGCCTGGAGAAGGTCTCACAGAGAGGGAAGAAGAGCAGTTTTCACTTTCCTGGCATGTCGGTGTTCTCGCGTGTGACGTGGGAGGAGCAGTGTCCGTCCAGCGCGAAGAGGCCCTGCACGTGGCCTGTAAATAGTAAGACGTGAGTATTTCCTGGCTTTGGGATGTCACGGCCTTGTCTTCTGCTTCTAGAAGCTGCTGTTGGGGCAGGCTCCTAAGGAAAGCTCAGACCTTTGGGGACATGTTGGCCGGGGAGCTATAGAACCCTTCCGTTCTGTGACTGTGTGAGCGCGGGCTCGTCCCGTCTCCTTCCTGCGCGTCCGTCTTCCCCACGGGCGAACAGAGGTACTAAGGTGGCCCTGACGAGAAGGCACAGTGCCCCGCACACAGCAGGCTGCTCAGCAGATGGAGAGACATGGAAAATCTGTGTTTTGACATCAGACATCTGCAGATCGGCTTTTCCCGTGATTGGGCAGCTTTGGCCATGTCACGTGACTTCCCTGTGCCTCAGTTTCCATATCTGGGGGGCAGAGGAACAGAAGCACCTACATCGTCAGACTCTCGAGGGAATAAAGTAAACCACCGTCCTTAACATGTGATTGGTGGTTAGAGATCGCCATCAGTGTTTTTTTTCCAGACAGCCCGTGCCATCGAACATCTGGAAATGCGGACGCGCCCAGAGAGTCCGCTGCTTGTTGGTGTTGATGGGACGTTCCGGCGGCACAGATTTATTGGGCGCCGGCTGTGTGGCAGGCCGCTTACTTATCCCTTATCCCCAAACTTGAGTTTGGGGTCTGTGGAGGCCACACGGCAAAGAGGCCTCGAGACCACATAGGCAGGAGGGCACGGGGTGGGGACCCTGTGAAGGTCAGAGGAGGTGCCCGGCCCTTGGCCACCCTCCCGCGAGGAAGCGGAGTTCTCGGCCGGTGTCGATGTGTCTCCGGGCAGTGTCCATCCCCGACAGCCCCTCTCCCCGCCAACCTCCAGAGAAGCAACACCTTGAACAATTGCAGGTTAAAAATCAGCCCTCAGATTCCACTGCAGGTTATTCAAGGGAGAAAAAGAATAAAAATCGATGCGAACCCAGTCTCCGGTTCTGAGGACCAGTCGCATCTTGTTTGTAACCTGAAGGGATCAATAAGAGACGCTTCTTTTGGTCCATTTTTAAGCTCAATACCATGGATGCAATTTGGTTGACAATTATGAGCAATCAGTTATCTTACAGCCTCACTCCCTCCACAGCCACCCGTTCGGGCAATCATGAGTGATTACCGAGGGGGGCAGCGTCGGCGAGGGGGCTGGCTCCTCTGATGCGCTCACCAGTGATCACTCAGAAGTAAACAGAATTTGCTGATCAATTAGGTCGTTGGGATGGAGAAGTTATGAGTGCTCCAATGCAGAAGCCTGGCTTTTTCTTCTTGTATCCATTAGCCAGGGGTAGGTTATTATTGATTAGATGATCTATCTCCCTGGCACTGACAGTCACAGGGGCCAAGGGCCTAGGTTAGGACTCACAAGACTTCGGGACATCAGGCGCCCCCCGGGCGCCATCAAGCCTGCAGAGGGATAGTCACTTGCACGACCCAGATAGCTGAGTTGGGCGGATACAAACCTACAGGGTGCCCCCTGGGTGGCAGGTGCCCCAGGGACAGGCCTGAGCTAGGGCTCGGCGATTCCCTTGTGGGAAACCTTCCTCCTAGGACCTTGGCTCGTGGCCGCCTTGCTGCAAGAGGAGGCCTCTGCGGAGCGGGCGAGCACTGGGGTGAGCCAGTGGGTCCTGGACTGCTTTGAAACACGGGAGCAGGCTCTTCATCCTTCCTCTAGAAAATTGCTCGGCTCGCCCAAGTTTTGCATATTATTTTAAGGCAGCCTATGAAACCTGTGAGAAGAATATAAAGCCAAGGGTTTTGGAATCGGATACATCTTAATTCCTTCCCATTGGCAAGCCATGGGATCCTGAGCAGGCAACCTTAGCTCTTCAGGCTGCCTTTCCTCCCTGTAATGGAAATGATAATAGTGTTGACCTAATAGGATGGCAAGATGGGCTCTGCGAAGCCATAATCCATACGCCTGGCATGTAGTAAGTGCTTAGTAAACATGAACCAGCATCGTTATTAACATGAATAATAACTATTAGTAGGAAGCAACTATAGATCACGTACTGTGTCTGTGCTGCTTCTGTAAGACGGGGATGCGACAGTTCCTGCCTCACAGACACATTTAAGGAAGAGTCACTTAAAAGGACGTGTGGGAAGCACTTGGCCCAGACCTGGCACGTTGTAGATGCTCAATAAATAGTAGCCATTTATCATGATTCCGGTTGTTTGCATTTTCAGACCAGTGGATATTACTGGTTATTTCCTGGGCCCTCCCATCTGCCCAGCACAGGCTTTGGCCGAGGGGGCCTCTGATGAAGGCCTTGGCAACTGGCAAGTGACAAAGATGCTGATGTTCACAAGGGACTCTGGTGGGAGATAAGGGAGCCACAAAACAACCCCGCGCTGCAAGCTGCCTGGCCCCAACTCTGCGATGGGTGTGCTATGTCACCTTCCCCAAGCCTCTTTCCCTCTCTGGCCAGCACTTTCATAAATGTATGCTGGGCAACTGGGGCTGATGGTTGGCAGCGGTGTAGACTGTCGGTGGCTCAGCCCATCTAGTGAATTACTGGAGAGAGTTCCTGTCGCTGACACTGGTCTAGACACCTGATGGACAGGGGTGGACCAGAGAGAAGCTGTAACTTGACCAAAGGCAAAGTCGTAACTTGACCCTCCTTTGCCTTCTCCTTTCTTTTGGAAAAATAGGGCTCACTGACTACAGGTGTTTCCTGAAGCCGCCCGGCCATTGTGGGTCATCTCCTTCCATCGCATCTAGAAGCTTCACGTTGGGCCAAGACCGCCGACTGTCACCATCCCAGCAGGCTAGGCAGCCAGGCCCTCTCTCCATCCCTCCCCAGCCTTGCTTGAGGCCAGGAACCATGGCTGCCTCGTGCTCAGTGCCTCGGCCTGGTGGGTGCCCGGCCTGTCTGGCCTCCATCATTTGCTCACAAATCTCTCAGAGCCTTCATTTCTCCTTCTGTGGAACAGGATAAATAGCCCTTGCCTCGTCTCACCCCGGTGACGGAAAGGCAGGATCTCCATGTGGAGCAGGGACAGCGATGCGGCCCCCCATGAAGTCACTGTCCCCTTCACCAGCCCTTGGAGCCACCTGGTCCACCCCAGCAACCTCTCTCGAGAGCTCAAAAGGACCATAGGCTGGATGGTGTCGGGGGATGTGGCTGTTTCTGGATTTGTTCCCTGCGAGGCCGGCCCCCTACTCGGGAGTTTCTCCGCTGTGATGCCAATTCCTGATGCCACCTCTCCACCTTCCTCCTCCATCTCCCCACCAGCCCCCGTTTCTAGGTGCATCCTGTTCACCTTTGTTTTTTTTTTTTAATTTTTTATTTATTTTTTTATTGGAGTTCAATTTGCCAACATATAGCATAACACCCAGTGCTCATCCCATCAAGTTCCCCCCTCAGTGCCCGTGACCCAGTCACTCCCACCCCCCGCCCACCTCCCTTTCTACCACCCCTTGTTGACTCCCAGAGTTAGGAGTCAGGAACATGAGAGACTCCTGTTCACCTTTGAAATCAAACCGCCCGTTATTTTACCAGCCAAAGACGGGGTTTTTCAAGAATCTCAAATTACATTCGAGGATAAGCAGGCTATGGCAAAACCGCAGGCCAGAAATAAAGGAGAAAACGAAAATAAAGGAGAGAAATGCTCCTCCTTAGAGGGCAGCAGGAAGTTGAGAGGGGCTGTTGTGAACAGCAAGTCCATGGGGTTAGCCTGGGAGCCGGAAGGACGGTGGCTTTTCATTGGCTGGGCTGTGCCAGCGGGTCGCTGGCTGGGCTGTGGCTGGGGGACGAGGAAGCCTGCCTACTACCTGCTGGGACAGTAAGGTAGGGAAGGGTCCCTCTCTTCCTGTTGGGCCTGCTATGGACTTCCAGGGGCGGGATGTGTGAGCTCCCAACTCCATCCTAAACGCGGTTTGCCTCTATGATTTTCACAGACCACAGCCTCAGCTCTTGCACTGTTCCTGTTGGCCCGCTTCCGACCCTCTGTCTCAGGACCCCTGTCCCAGTCCCAGGTCCTTCCCTATATGGTCATGAACATGTGTCACAGCCTGTCTTCCTAGGGCAAGTGAGAGCGAGGAGGGCCGGGGTCACTCCAGATAACCTGGGCCGCATCATTAGAAGCATGTACCACCTGGGAGGAGGGAGGTAGCAGTGTTCCTTGTGGCCCTGCTGGGCCACCCAGGTATCCTATTCAGTTCAGGTCCAAGTTATCACTTCCAGACAACTGGGCGGCTCTCCTTTAGAGAACACTTGTCACTGTCTGTAATTATTCACTTAAGTGACAAGTTGTTCACGTCTAACCTCCTCGCCAGACTTCATGCTCCATGAGGCCACTGGCGTTTACAGCTCCTGCCCACATGTTGCCACGTAGTAGGTACTCGGTGTCAATTTATTGAATATACGATTGGACGAATGCATGGTGCAATGGATGGATAGACAGCTTAAGAGGCGAAGTAAAGACTTTCCGTAGAGCCAGCCCCTTACAGGTGTGAGTTTACAGGATGTTAGGTTAACCCCAAACGCAAAGGTGTCAGTGAGTTTTGGAGCAAAACCGGTTTATTTGGGGCAACACTGTCGGGACCCCTCTCACTTTTGAGAGCTTTCTCTGATTCTCTGCTTCATAAATTTCTATTGTAAAAAAATAAATATAAATAAATAAATAATAAATAAATAAATAAATACATTTCTATGGTTTTGCTTAAAAAAAAAAAAAAGAACTGGTTTATTTGGGGGATAATAGAGAAACGTCATTCAGGCCAGGCAAGCTACGTCAAAACTGTAGGCGAATCCAATGAACAAAGCAGCAAAGCAGAAGAAAGTTATTTTATGGAAAAGAGGGAGGAAGCCGGGAGGGGTTGTTTTGGGAAAGTCTGTTGGAGGAAAGCAAGAGCTCCGGTTGATGATGGTTTCTCATCGGCTGAGTTGCTGGGGCCGTGGGTTTCCCACAGGAGATGCAGTCTACATCCCTCCCTGATAGTTGATGATTCGTTCCTGTTAATAATTCTTCTTTTGGGGTCTGTAACTGACAGTTCTTCCCAAAACTGACATTATCTGGTATGGCTTCCCCTCCAGCCTCCCTTTCTAGCTTCACAAATCTAGTCCTGTGAGGTTTCATAGTTAGAAACTGATTTTCTTAAAATAAAATAATAATAAAATTTATTATAGTATTTATTATAATTATTAAAATTTTTTAATATTGATTTATAAATAAATAAAAATTTTATTTAAATTTATTAGATTTCATAGTTAGAAGGGGTGGGGGGAGCAGCCCTATGTGCAGAGGTCAGTGTTCTGTGAGCGTCTGGGAAGGCGCCCCATCTCTGAACCAGAACTCAGGTGTCCCCCCAGCTCCGGGCATTGCCGGAAAGAATAGAACAGACCACGGGGTCCCGGACATGCAACGACCCACTCCTCTACCCCCTTCGTTCAAGGAGGAGGGCAGCCTTGTGCCCCAAACTGTCTTACTTTTAGGAAATTATGTGATCCTTTCAGGAACACCTGAGACTTGACTGGATCTCATCCTTGGGGTTATTATTTACATTTTAATGACCAGGAAAAAAACCCCACCTCAGTCCAAGGGGTGATGCAGGCGGGTGGGACAGCAAGCCCTTGTGTGAGGCTCTTTAGGTGTTTAGAGAGGTCTCTAGGTCAGGAGGGCATGATGATTGGTTGTTTTATTGGTGTCCTACTGGCAGGTTTGTGGACCATGTAGCTTCTCGTCCTACCCCCTGTTTCCCATGTGTTGTTCTGGAAACCTCCTTTATTTCCAGGACGGGACTGGGTTCTCAGTGGCGGGCATCATGGCAGCCTTTCAGAGCCCAGATGCAGGCTCTGCTTTTCCCCCTCTCCCCAGGCGAGGGTTCCTCTACCCACCCCAAGGCCATCCCGGCTGGCTGGAAGCCACCCCCCTCACCCCCATTCAGCTCCTCCCAGAGATGTTGTTTCTGCACAGGGACTGTAGCTTTTGCAGAGACGAGACTGGAATAGCCAGGCTGCAAAGAAGCCAGAAGCGGGTTTGCAACAAACCCCAACCCCTCCCTGTAATTAGGCAGGCACTGGTGGGGAAGGAGGCGGGGAGCGAGAGCAGACAAGCGACACCAGGCATCAGGAAAACAACCGCATGAAGCGCCTGCGGATCGTCAATTTAAACAGTCTCTCAGAAGGCCCAGCTGGCTCTCAGTGACCCCAAGGAGAGCCCTGGGGGTTCTCTGGGGAGGGTGGACATGGGTTGAAAGAAAGGGGTCCTTTCCCAGCCAACCTGGGTGGGTGGGAAATGCTCTCACAATGAAAAGCAGACCCACTTGAGCCTAAGGGACTGGTCTATGCAGCACATGCATCTGGTATTCATGAGCCTGGCATTGACTCTAACGACCAGGCACCGTGGGCGCTGGCTGGGATAGTCAGCATGGCCTCCCCTCTCGGCCACTCTGTGATTTCCATCAGTGAAACGAATATGCAGGACTCAGATGACAGTAGCTCGACTGCCTGCCACGCATGGGCACGCACACACATGCACACGTGTCCGCACACGCAGGCACACTGGCCTGGGTTCCGACCCAACACCTGGAGGAAGGTAGCTAGAAAGGCACCTCCAAATTCAGCTGAAGATCCTCAGCGACTGGCTCCGGGGGCTGCTACATCACAGAATGCTCGAGAACCCCAGGCAGAGGACACCAGATGCGAAGTCAAGAGAACGGGGTTCAAGTCCCAGCTAGGAGCTAAGCTTTGCCAAGTGTTCCTGTGCCCCTAGCACCTTGCCTTCTCTCCCTGCGCTCTTGAAACGAATTCTCGGGATCCCTGGGTGGCTCAGCGGTTGAGCCTCTCCTTTGGCTCAGGGCTGATCCCAGAGTCCCGGGATCGAGTTTTGCATCGGGCACTTTGCAGGGAGCCTGCTTCTCCCTCTGCCTGTGTCTATGCCTCTCTCTCTGTGTGTGTGTGTCCCTCATGAATAAATAAATAAAATCTTAAAAAGAAAAAAAAAGAATGCTCAAGCAGATATCCTTATCCCATACTACGGAGACTGGGACCAAGTAATTTGCTGGCGCAAGACAGAGGCACACATGTCCCCTACTTTGTGCATGGGATTGTTACAAAGCAGGTTCCACGCGTCTGTGCTAGTGGAGATTAAGCCTCTTGATGCACGTTACGTTCTAGGCCAGAGATTCCCTGAGACAGCAGAGAGCATTTTCAGGATGAAAACCCCACTCTAACAACTTGAGAAACTTACTTTCCTCTCGTGAAAAGGGACAGCACTGGCATGTCATGGAAGGAGCACTCCGAGCCAGACTTGGCAGTGCCGGAAAGGACTCAAGGGGATGAATTTCTGTGAACTTGCACCCTGGCCTCCCTGACCCGTTGCCTTGAGGGCAGAGGAAAGAGCCAAGGGGCGGGGGTCCGAGGCAGCTGACCCTTTAGCCCCCACTCCTGCCCACACAGAAGGTAGAGGAGCCACCCTGGCCTTCCTACATGGAATCTCTTTTGTCTTGTTTCCCCAGGGCCTAGAGCAAAGGACTTTTGCTTTGTTCATACCTGAATCTTCAGCCACCATAAAGCATGAATGGGCTTTCTGGAAAGAGGGACTGGACGGCCAGGCGGCTGATTTTCCTGTGTCTTGGAGAGCTGGACACATGATGGCCGGAGCCACCAGGTCTCTAGGCTGACCTGGTAAGAGTGAGGCAGAAGGTTCCCGTTCCACTTGCAGCCTTCTCCTTCCATCGTCCCGAGCACGAGCAAAGCCACAGCCACCTACACGGTGGATTTGGAGGGGTGCCCAGCTTGCCAGTCTGGCACCTCCACACTGAAATGTCCCAGTTACAGGCACACGGAGACACATGCATCCCGAGTGAGAAAGGCACTGGGAGATACAGTCGTGGGATGAAGCTCATCTTCTGGGTTCTTTGTACCAGAACCGGAGGTGGGGGGTGGGGTGGGGGGCACAGAAGAGGGGAGTGTGGGGCCTCGGAGAAAGATGAGCTCGCTGGGAGCCACCATCTGGTTGATGCTCCCTTACTGTTTTCTGCTCAGGCCCCAGAGCAGAGGAGCCAAGAGTCTCCTTCCCTCACTTCACCTGCAAGCGTCTTGTCACCTCGCTGTGTGAGACATCCTGCCCCAGGCATGCATCTGGTCCCATCTGGTTGTGTGACTTTGTGTATATTTATGAAGACGTGTGTATGTATACGTGTGTGTGTGTGTGATGCTGACGCGTGCACACGACACACGTAAGTCTGTGTGTGTGCATACCGGTTGTTTCACGCAAGCACAAACCCGTGTGCTTGCACATGCGCATGTATTCTCAGCCTGCCTGCCTCCAGACTCCTATTCCTGCCTGGGTGACAGGACCTCCAGGCTGCTTCTCTTCACAGTCTACACTCGCATAGGGGTTCTCACTCGGATCCCGAGCTCCTTTTCTTCCCCTGTGAGGACAAAACTCTCAAATCTGTCCCTCCAGCCTCTAATCTCTCTTCCAAGCTCCAAAAGTTTGTTTCCAATGGATGACGTGTGCACCCCTCAAACCCAATGGTCCCAGATGGTCCCCTATCACCCACCCTTTCCCCAAACCAGTTTTCCTTCCAGCCCTAAGCATGCCAGAGTCTGGCGCCACTGCCCTCTCAGCCTCTTCCGTCCCTCACACCCTGTTACAGAGGCCTGTGGCTCCTTCCTATGAAGTGTCACCTTCTGTTTTCACTGCTGCCAACCTAGGCCATGGCCACTCACGAGCCCCTAGCTAGTCTCCCAGGATCCAGGCTCTCTGCCCCCACTATACCCAGTTCTGGGTGACAAAGCATGAGCCTGGATCATTAAAAACCTTTTGCTGGGTTCCCGTGGTGGCCTTTGAAGTCAGCTATTCCTAATCCAAATCCCCCTTCTGATGCTTGCTACCTGTGGGATCCTGTCCACATTACCAGACGTCTCTGAACCACACCATGGTTTTCAGACTTACGGTCAAAACCAGCAAAAAAACATATAAAAGTCCTGCAAAGTGTCTTTCCTGTAACATATATGTTATCTAAATATGTTTATATATATCGTATAAATATGTATAAGCATTACAAAAAATATGTATTTCCTTAATTCCAGTTCTTTGGTTGGGGGGGGAGAAGTGTGTGTGAGCGAGCGAGCGTGTACATGTGTGAATTTGCAAATATGGAGGAAAATGAGGGTTGCATATGACTACATGCACACAAATGCTCTTATTTATCTATCTTGTCATTCATTCATTCAGCATGCAAGCTGGCCCTTGCTATGTACCTACTGTGACCCTACCATGACCCTACTATGACCCTACTATGTACCATGAGTTGGCTCAAACTGTAGAAAGACCCAAGTTCCAGCCCTTTAGAACTTGGCATCATATATGAACTTCTCAAGTCATACGCCCTGAGCAGAGCCCAGATTCACCTGTCAAGTCCCACTTCCCTTGTTGAGTTCAAGGAGGTGTGATGATGTTTTCAGGGAGGGCAGCCTGGCCCCATCCCTTCATCCCCGAAGGCCCCTCGCCTGGAGTTAAATCACCTGTCGTGAGATCACCAGGCTCCCCAGAGCCCTTCTGCAGCCTGCCAGGCCTGTCTTCCACCCCGCTTTGCTCGCCTAGCGAGAGGCCAGGGTCCGTGCAGACGGTGGCCTGCGCAGCTGAGAGCCCTGCACACCCTTCCTGGGAAAGCCATGCTTGCTTTGGGTGGGCGGGGGGCAGGGAGGTGGTGGTCGGCCAGATTCCATCAAGAGGAAGGCTCTCCAATTTACTTTCAGGAAGGAGCTCCATTAACGCGAGCGTTTGGGGAAAAAAACAAAAACACTAATCACCATCCGAAATGTACATGCTATTTCCCATCTGGTGTGCGGAATTGGATCGTCTCGGGAGTCTCGGGAAAATGCAGCAGATGGGCTGGGTTTGGAGCTCGTCTCCCCACAGGCAGTGGGGAGAGGAGGAAGAGGCTTGGCACAGGCCACCAGCCTGTGTGAGGAATGGTGGGCCCCGCCGGGCCCCCATCAACCGGGTCCTGGAGGAACCCTCCCCACTGTCAGATGCCTGATGCAGCCAGAGCAGCTGTGTTGGCTGCCCCTGTGGCTTCTGGTCCATTCTGGGAAGTGGTGGCTTGTGCCTGCAGTTTGCAGGAACTCTACCGCAGCTCGGGCTGCAGTGGTGCCAGGAAAAGATTCGAGGGGCCCCAACGCCCGCTGGTACGGCTCCCTAGCTGTGCGGTGTGGGCCAGCCACTCGGCAGAGATCACAGTCACGCCTTCCAGGGTCCCCAGGAGGCTCCATGTGTGCACACTGTGCCTGCACACATTTTTACTCCCCTGGCGGGAGACTTAGGGACGCTCCAGAAAGGAGGGGGCATCATGATAGAGCATTGCTGGGGAGGAGGCCTCACCGTCGAGCTTGCGGCCAGGCCGCCCAGGCCGAGGGAAGAGGCGTCCAGGTCCTCCACGCTGCACCACCGGAAAGGTGTGTGTGTGTGTGTGTGTGTGTGTGCCGAGGACACAGCTCATCCTGTGACCTTTGAGCAGAGTCAGGAAGGAGAGGGGCAGGTGCAGGCGGGAGGCTGGAGCAGTTCCCAGCAGGTGGACAGAGAGGAGCTGGAGGCGGAAAGAATGGGCTGGGAAAACAGCTCCCGCAGAGAAAGACATCGGAGAGACGGCAAAGCACGAGCAAGGCTCTGAGGATTCTGCGTGGTGGGGTCCCTTCTGGAGAGGGGATGCCCCCCTCTGCCACCCGACCCCCACAGATGACTGCTGTCCTAGCTGGTGGCAGGATGCTGCCCGCACCTTCCTTGTCTGCGGTGACTTTCAGATCCCCTCCCCGGGACACCCCTCCCCGCCGCATCTAATTAAAGGGAGGAAAGTAATTAAGGGAGGGCATGTAACATTCCCTGTAACACTGAACTTAATAACACCCCCCGCCCCGCCCCCACTTCCAATCCATAAATATGACGCGCAGAACAACTCGCTGCAACACCAAATTGTTTATTGCTTGCTAAGCTGGAAAGCACTTGAATTAACCTCCTGCATAAGTGGAGTTAGGAAAGATCCAGGCATCTTTAAGTGGAAAGAGGACATGAGCCAGACATAGTCCTCGTCTGGGAACCCGGAGGATGGAGCTTCACTCCCTCCCTGCCACACTCGCTCATTCGTACACACGTCGGAGTGCCCGCTGGGTAATAGGGCATTTGGTGGCACTCAGGACGGAGGGGCTGAGCCTGCATCGCTTCTGCAGTTTGACACGTGTTGCCCTCGGCAGCTTTGAAAGAGGCAGCTGGGAGCCAGTGAGGGGAAGGCCTGCTAACGGGGGGAGGGGGCCCTCCTGGGGCACAGGCCCAAAAGGAGATGGGGACCAACTGGGTGATGGGCACTGAGGGGGGCACTTGGCTGGATGAGCACTGGGTGTTATGCTATATGTTGGCAAATTGAACTCCAATAAATAAAAATTTTTAAAAAAAGGAGATGGGGAGATGACCAGACAGACTGGCCCATCGCCGTTCACCAAGCCCATCGTAGACGCAGGTGCCATGGGGGGGGGTGCACAGACAGAAAGCAGCCCCCCACCCCTGACCTAGGGGAGCTCACAGTCAAGTTGGGGAGAGGGACGAGGACAGCATGAAGAGGGCCGATCCTTAATTGAGACGCGTGTGCCGAGTGTCGAGAACACAGAGGGGCAGAGCTGGAGTCCACTTTGGGGGAGCGCTGGACGCCGAAGGTGGGTTTTAAAGCCTAACTAGGAATTCCCAGCGTGGTGGTGCGGGGGGGGCAGGCGGTGGAGGATGGGGGCAGAGCCAGGTGTGAGAAAAGGCTTGTGCAAGGACTCAAAGGCACAAGGCACGAGAGGGGAGGTGACCTGCTTGGGCTGAAGTAGAGAGGGGTGAAGCAGAGAGGTCGGGGAGCTGGAAGGCATGGAAGGACAGGGAGGAGGGTGTTCCCTCCTAGGAAGAGAAGTAGGAAATCTACGGCTTGAAGGTGGGGCTGCCTGGATTCAAAACCTGGTCCCGCTGCTTCCTATGTCCCAGTTTCCTCATCAGCGGACTGCAAAGGATGACAGCGCCCACCTTATAGGGCAACTGTGTGGGGTAAAGGACGTAACCCCTGTCAAGTGCCTAGAGCCTTGGTGGGCCTGAGGCCCGCTCGGATGATCCTAGGAGCCCCGTCCGCTCCACCCTGGCATGCTCGTCTAGCAGCCCTGGAGGGTTGGGACAGAGGGCAATGCCCTCTCCTTGCATGTGGTATTGTGGAGAGGCCCCTCCGGCGGTGCTTTAGGTGCGGTTTGCCCCCCAACACCCGCATCCCAGAATCCCCTAGGAAACTTGCTCAAATACATATTCCCAGACCCCTCCCCAGGATGACGGAGTCACAGCTCCTCAGATAAATGGGCAACCAGAGATATTTGGGGGATGGGATGATGGAAATGTTCTAAAACTAGACCGTGGTGACGGTTGCACGACTCTGTAAATTTACTAAACGTCATCGAGGCGTACGCTTAAAATGGATGAAGTTTACGGTATGTAAGTGATGCCTCAATAAAGCTATTTTAAAAAAAAATTCCCCAGGGGATTCTGTAAGCAGCTCAGCCTTGGAGGTGGGGGCAGGCTGCAGGGTGAGAACTCAGAGCCCCACGAGGGACCGCAGGGCTGGCGGACCGGGTGGGGGAGAGGGACAGAGAGGTCACGGCAACCCTGCTGGTGGCCTGTGCCGAGCTCACCCGGATTTGGGGCCGCTTCGCTGGCTTAAACTGCTCTCTCATCTTTATCAAGGAAGCCATTGGATTTTGCTGAGGGCTGTCCCTCCTAAGGGCTCCTGCAGCGCTGCGTCCTCCCGCCTGGCACTGGTGGGATGCTCCAGGCCCGCCCACTGCCCAGGTCCTGGGAGCTCCCCAAGGGCAGGTGCACAGGGGTGCAGACTGGGTGCTCCCCCAGCACACGGTGGGTCTCTGTGTGCACAGCATCCCCGGCTTCCTCGATGCAGGTGTGGCCAGAGCTTCAGAACCTCGCTGGAGCAGGTGCTAGACGCAGCCCCCAAGTCCGGGTTGCTCGGAAGCCCCTCTCCTCTAGCCAGCAGCTTTATCTGGGGCTTTTCTCTTCTCCAAGGCCCAGAGCTGCGCATAGGGGAGATTTTCCCCTCTTGGGTGTCCAGCTTTGTGCCCTCTGCTCTTTCCTGGGTCACCACAGTTCCTACCTGTCTTTCTCCAATTCTCACCTGGGATCTAAGAGCTTCTGCTTTGGATGGGACCCCTCGTTTGCCCCTTTGTCCCCTCTTTGGGTCCTCAAGTGCTCCTCTGTCTGCTCAAACTCTCCACGTGTTACCCTCCTGTGACCCCACCATCCTGACCTGCATTTCCCCGGTCACTATCTGAGCCCCTCAGCCTCTGCCGTTAATCCCCACGTATCCCACCTGTGACCCTGCAGCCCTCCCCCTATCACCTTAGCTCATCCTGGCCTCCCTATGACAACAAAAAAGAATAAATGCGTGGATGAGGGGAGCAGCTGGGCAGATATCTGGAACTAGCTGCAAGTGTGGTTGGTATAAAAGTGTTTTCCCTTGAATTATCTGAAAAACTGTTTCTATTTTTTGCTCAGTGGTATGTGTGCAGATGCAGCCATGGGCCTCAACTCCACACCATGCTCTGTGGAATACTTGTCCATACCCTTGCCCTTTTGTCCTGGCTTCTGGTCACAGGACAAGAATCAGCAAGTTAATAACCATCTAGCTAAGGGCTCCTGACTCCCGGGGGCATATCCCACACGGTGGCTCTTTCCTAGGGCATCCAAAGAGGGGGAGTTATGTAAAAAGCCATTTTAGCTACTCCGTCATGCTCTTCTCTTCTCTAGGGCATTAAGGACACCATTAAAGACTCAAGTCCCCTGACCTAACACGGAGGGGCCCTCCTGCACTCAAGGCAGAGAGCCTGTGGGCCGTGTCAGATTCCTTCATATCCCAGAATGGGCATCAGAATCTTGTTCTCTGGTTCCCATCTGTCCTGAAGCTGCTCAGAGCTTCTCCAGGTGTCACTGAGCATCCTGGTCCTTGGAAGGGAGGCACCTGCATTTTTTTTTAAGATTTTATTTATTTACTTATGAGAGACACAGAGAGAGAGAGAGAGGCAGAGACAGGCAGAGGGAGAAGCAGGCTCCATGCAGGGAGCCCGACGGGGGACTCGATCCTGGGTCTCCAGGATCACACCCTGGGCCAAAGGCAGGCGCTAAACTGCTGAGCCACCCGGGCTGCATGGCACCTGCATTCTTGAGAGCAAAGGGACCCGGTTGGCTGAGTCCACAGAATGACATAAGGCTTCATCAGAGAAATGAGGCTGTGGCCACTGGTACCTGTTCCCGCCTGGTCCTATCAACTCAACCCACCCAAACCCGAGTGGGTGGTGGGAGCCTGGGACTAACTGGTGGGCCGACCCCAGACCTCGGGGTGCCTGGATTGGGAGGGAGGGGCAGGTTCTCTTTCTTTCTTTCTTCTTCTTCTTCTTCTTCTTCTTCTTCTTCTTCTTCTTCTTCTTCTTCTTCTTTTGCCTTTCAAGATGTCCTTTTTAATTTTTTTTAAATTTAAATTCAATTTACCAACATATACATATAACACCCCATGCTCATCCCATCAAGTACCTTCCTTGGTCAGGTTCTCTTCTTGAATAAGATCTCCTGAATTGTTTCTTGGGCCAGCGGCCAGGGGATGAGAATATCCTGGACTGAGATACAGGGAGAGCACGTCACCGATGTCAGGACTGATGTCAGGACAGGTGTCAGGAGCCGAGAGGCAGCCCAGGCTGAGAGAGGTGGGGAGCTGGCAGCAGGTTTGGGGTACAAGCCCTAGGCTTCCTTCCTCCCCCTGACGGCAGCCAGTCTGCCCACTGCAGAACACAAAGACCCACCGCCCACCCGCAGCAACCCCAGCTTCTATGGGCCTCCCCTGTGGTGTCAGTGGGGAGGGGAGTGGAGGGGAGTAGAGGGTCTGCTTGACACACAGCATTCCATTCCTTCTGAGCCCTCCCCCCCCCCCAGGGAACCCTGGAGAGTGTGTGTGTGTGTGTGTGTGTGTGTGTGTGTGTGTACGTGTGTACATTTTCCTTCCTCCTGGATGCTTGCAGGAAAGAGAGTTTTCTCCCAGGAGCCTATTCAGGGCCCAACAGGTCCATGCAGCAGAGCGAGTTAATCGCTAAAGTACAATCCACTCTGACCAGGTGCTGGGCACCATTCTAAGCACATCATGCGTGTGTCAACTCATTTAATTCTCACGACAACCCTGCAGGGCAGATATTACGATTATCCCCATTCTACGGACAGGAAACAGAGGCACGGAAATTTTGATAAACTGCCCAGAGTCACCCAGCTGGGGAGAGACCGGGCAGATGGGAAGCCAGCCTGCCTGGCCCCAGAGTTCATGCTTTGCAGAGAAGCAGGCCTGCCCAGCTCCACTCAAGGAGATCTCCCGGAATCTGTCCCTTCTCCTTCCCCCAGAGGAGCCTGTAGCTTTCCTCAGCCCCTGCTGCCCCCGTGTCTGCCCAGCATCCTGAGGCTGGTGCTCAGCGTCACCGGGTCCTGGCTGCCTGAGGACGGGGCCTCAGGAACAGCGACCAGCAAAGGCATGTCTGAGCTCTGAGCGCTTGGATGCGGGTGGGCTTGCTTTCTAGCACCTGCTGCAGCTGGAATTTTGGTGACTCCCAGCCCTATTCCGGGCGCAAGTGCCAATACTTTCTTCCCTACACGTTGCTGCAGGAAAATCTCCCAGGGGAAAAGGTGAAATAGGGGCCACGTCACCCGGGGATCTGCTACACCACGAGGTGGGGGCCAGGACTGCCCAGATCAGAGCGAGGTCTGGGATCTTGGGGAGCTGAGGACCATTCCCCTCTGGACCTGTGGCAGGGAAGCGGCATCTCTTCCCAACAGCCAGCTGTCCCCCTCTCCCTCTGGGTCCTCCTCCTGAGTGTTGAGGTCACGTGCTCCTCTCCACTCGCAGCCCTGGCTGCTTGCCGCCTTGTCTGTCTTGCAGGCAGAGAAGTGCCATTCCTGCGTGCCAGGGAGACACAGGTGTGCCTGCGCCGCTCACACAGCGTACCACCTGCTGGAATCTTGGCGGAGGGTGGACTTGGGATGGGATCCACGGGAGAGACAGTCTGTGGCATAATTAAGAGGGAGCAAAACACAAAACAAAACAATGTTTTCCTTCCTCTCTCTCTTTTCTACCACTCGCTCTAATTATTTTCCCACTTTAAAATTCTACATCAACTTTAATTAAGCTGGCCTCGGGCAGGGAAGTCTGGCAAACTTGGAGAAGTTCACTTGTTTATTTTCTTATCACTCACTGATTGGATTTTCGCACCTCTCTCTCTCTCTCTCTCTCTCTCTCTCTCTCTCAGGAAGGATGGTGGCAGCCTCCTGCCCATGGGGGGGGGGGGGGACAGGTGCAGACAAGAGTGGCTCTGTGCAGCCTCCGAGGGAGGCATTTCTCCAGAAAACCCTACTGCTGTTCAGCTCATGCTCTAGCCTTGCCTCACCTCTCCCTCCAACCCCTGCCTCTTGCTATAACCTGCAAGGTCAAGGTGTGGTAGGGGGAACGGTTGTTAAGCAGAAGACATAGCCCTGGGCTTGGTGTCCAGAAACTTGGGTCAGAAGGTCAGTTTTGTGGGCGTTGGGTGGGCACAGTTCATTCATGCGGGCATGCATTCATTCATTCGCTCGTTCATGTGCTCATCCACCCCCTTACACCTCATTCATTTGCTCATTCATCCCTCGCTCCCTATCACACCGAGCCAAGGTACCTGCTCGTTTCTGCCACCTCCGGCCCCCAGCAAGGTATGTGTGGGAAAGTTATCTCACTCCTCGGAGCCCATTTCTTCGACCCTGTGTTGTTTCAAGGATGAAGCGATCACGCGAATGGAAGCCAGTGTGGCTTCTGGCCCTGTGTGGTGGCATCATGCGGCACCTCTAATATTTTTTTAAAGATTTTATTTGTTTATTCATAAGACAGAGAGAAAGAGAGACAGAGAGAGAGAGGCAGAGACACAGGCAGAGGGAGAAGCAGGCTCCACGCAGGGAGCCCGACGTGGGACTCGATCCCTGGTCTCCAGGATCACACCCTGGGCCGAAGGTGGTGCTAAACCACTGAGCCACCCTGGCTGCCCCTATATCCATCATCGGACCTGGGCTCTGGGCTTTTGTGGGCTCTGGATTGGCTGGCAAGTCTCCACAGTCAGGGGTGTGAGCTGAATTCTGAAGGTTGCTGAATTTTGTGATCTAGTGGAAGATCGGAGAGCTGGGGGTTCTGCAGGGGCCAAGAAGCCCGAGTGACTGGCTGGGACGCTCCGTATACACCGCTGAGGCACCCCGGGCTGTCCCACGAGGTTGGCTGGTGTCTGCGACTCAGCCTGAAAAGTGGCTGAGGACAGCAGCAGCAGGTGGGCATCTGCCCGGGCTGGTGGGCAGGCAGTGCGTGAACTCCTGAGCGACGGAGGGAAGGAGCAGGTGTGCGTGTGAGTAACTGAGCGAGGGGGCGGTCAAACAAAGGCTTGAACACGTGAACAAACGTGTGGACAACTGAGTGATTGAAGAGTGGGTGAGTAAGCAAATGAATGAGTGAAGGAGTAAGGGAATGAATGAGCAAGTAATTAAGCAGAAGATTGCATAATTGGATGAGTGAGTGAGTGAATGAGGCATTAAGTGATTGGAAGGATGGAAGGATGGATGGATGGATGGATGGATGGATGGATGGACGGACGGATGGAGGAATGGGTAAGGAATTAAGTAAATTAACGAATGAGTGAATGACTAGGAGTGCAAATAAATTAATTAGGGACATCTGAGTGACTCCAGGGAGTGAGCGACTCTCATCCACACTCCTGGAAGCAGGCCCACAGGACAGCGAGAGGACAGTCTCCTGTGGGGAGTTGTCTCCTCTCCCCTCCCCCAGGGCGGCAGCTCCACGATGTGTAAACACCAACAGGACCTCCCCGTGTCATTCCCCCGTCGTCAGCCACAACTGCGCCTGCACTACTGAGACGCACATGTCACTAAAATAACATATCTCTGGTGGCTTGTCTACCTGTCTCCCTCACTGCTGAGAAATAACTCGCAGCAGCGGGTTAAGCTGACAATAAACACAGGAATTGACTTCGGTGGGAATGAACTTGCCTGACTGTTGACAAAAATCTAAGGGGATACGACCTTTGCAGGGCTTGTCGCTTGCTCGGGTGGCAGCTGGCCGCTGCCATGCTTCTGCCTTCTTGGGACAGGGATGAAGGACGAGGGCCATTCCCCGGGCTGATGAAAGGGTCTTCTGTCCCTGGGCCCAGAGGCAAAAGTCTGGGTGTCCTGTAAAGGGCAGCAAGTTTGCCGCGGAGAGAATGCTGTTAAGGGAAGAGCGGGTATGAGAAAGGCATCTCCCTCCTCCTCCCTGCTCTGGTGGTTGGCAGAGATGGGGAGGGCTAGCAGTGACCTCCTTCTAGTCCAGGCCCCCTTCAGGGTGACACGGAGTGAGGCAGCCTGTCCCCTCGTTGTCACGCAGGCACCGGGGCGTGGGTCTGCAGGGCCCCCGCCAGGTTCAGGCCTGCAGGGGGGGCCCCTTGGAGGAGGGGCCGGGCCCCAGCATCCAGCCACCACCAGCGGCCTGCCCGCCCGGGCAGCCTGAAGGGAGATAAGGGAGGCAGGCTTCAGCAGAGGGCACTCCAGTGCTAGGAATCTGCACTCAGCAACCGCAAGCCTGTGCTCGGTGGTTTCCCTGGGAAGCGGAGATCATGAATCTCGGTAACTCGAGCCCAGGGCCTCATCACTCACCCTGATTGTGGGGGGATTGAGGGCTGGAGTGGATCGGTCTAAACAAAATGCGCACACAGGGGACTCGTCCAAATGAGCCCGCCTGGCCACCACTGGGATGCTCCTCCCACCCCAGCAGAAGCCGGGAGGGCCCGGGAGGGCCTGGAGGGCCTGGGAGAGGCCGGGAGGGGCCAGGCGGGCAGCTAGGGTTTCCTCCTCCCCTACCCCCACCTGTGAGCCAGTGGGAGACATGAATCTGGTTGGCAGCGACTTGGGCCAGCTCAGCCATTTTCGGGGATGTTAATGAAATGCGGGAGCACTTGTCCTTTCAGACAGCGGCCCCTTTTATTTTGGAATGAAAAGCTGCATTAGTCTGAATGAGGTTTGGAGGCCTCATAAATCCGGCGCTGGCTGCCTCGTGGGGGAGCGAGGAGCGAAGCCTGGCTGGTGGGTAGACTTGTTTACCAACAATTCGAAAAGCCAGGATTGGCGGCTCCCAATCCCAGGGGAGGCAGCTTGAGATCCTGCCAGCCCTGGTGCCCGCTGGTGGCAGGACAGCCTGAAGAGGTGCCTCACCACGGGGACAGAGGGCTGCAGGTTTCTCCTCCTGGGCTTGGGGGTGCTCCAGTTTGCCCCAGTCCTATCCTGCTCGTCACCTTTCTGCAAGCAGCCAGAAGCCCCAGTGGGCCTCCAGCAGAGCTGGGGGGGTGGGGGGGGGAATCTGCTGGAGCCCATCCCCTGCTCAGTCCAGGCAGGACAGGACAAGGGTCGAGGCTGCAAGCTTAGGAGGCAGATAGGACCACATGCAGATCTTGGCTCTTCACCCACAATGTCTGGCGGTGATGGCCCATAAGTATTACAGGGAGGAAGGAAGAAGGAGGCAAGAGGGAAGGAGGAGGGAGGGGAGAAGAGAGGAGGGAAGGAAGGGAGGTGGGGGAAGAGAGGAGGAGAGGAGGGGAGGGAGAAGAGAGAGAGGGAGGAAGGAAGGAAGGGAGGAGGGAAGGAAGGGAGGAAGGGAGAAGGGGAGGGAAGAAAGGACTGAGAAGGGGAGGGAAGAAGGGAGGAGGGAAAGGAGGGGGAAGGGAAGAAGGGAGGGAAGAAGGGAGGAGGGAAAGGAGGGGGAAAGGAAGAAGGGAGAAGGGGAGGAAGGGAGGGAGGGGGGAGGAGGAAGGTCACATCCTAGTTGTGTAACTTTGGGCCTCTTAACCTCCCCAGGCTCGAGGCTCGAGGCTCGGGGTCCTTACTGTAAACTGAAAACCCCAGGGATCCTAAGCCAGCAGGCCACGGGCAGGGTTACAGGAAGGGATGCACGCCAGCTACGCCAGCTACGCCAGCTACGGGGTAGGTACGGGGAGTGAGTACCTCGTCCGAATATAGAAAACGTGATAAATACCAGCAGTCAAGGGTATCATGGCTGGTGTTTCGTTGTAAAGCATCGCACCCTTCCCCAGCCCGGGAGGGAGCAGGTGCTGCCGGCCTGGGAGACCCCTGCGCCCCAGGACGCTCGCAGCTAGGTCCGTGTAAGGGCCCGCGCCCGGCCGGCTCAGCCAGCTTCCCTGGGACCCCAGGGCTCCCCCTGGGCTGTGGCCCCGGTGACTGAGCCCCACAGCCTCTGCATCTGGAGGCTGTTTCCCACCGCAGCCAACGTGGCAGCAGAGGGAAGCCTCCTTCCGCAGCACCCGCTAACACCCGCCCACTCTGGGATGCGGCAGGAGCGATGTCCAGCCCGTGCTGCTCCCCCGGACCTGGCGGGGGGCCTGCAGGGGACAGGGTCACATGGTCCCCTCCGATTCCCCCTCGGCCTCCCTTGTGCGGGCTTTCTTGGGGGCTGCTCCTTCTCCCCCTGCTCCCCACCTCTCATCCCTCCCTCCCCTGGCCTTTCACAGGGCTCTATTCTAGGGTGCAAATCTGCCCATTCCCTTCCCTGGAGGAGACCCTCCCCACCCTTTCCCTTTCTGCTTCCCAGTTTCCCTGCCCTGTACCACCAGTTTCCTGCACTCGACCCCTCTCCTGGCAAGAGGCTGCTTGCAGGATGACCAAACAGAATCAGCACCCAGGCTCTCCCCTCCTCCCCACCCCCTAACCCTCCCAGAGGACTGCCAGTTGCTGATGGCTTCTGAGCCCCCGCATCCTTTGCCTTGAGTTCAGGTCCTGCCAAATCCCCTCTCCTCTTCCCCCCATCAGGGCACCAGATCTCCTTCCTTAGAGAAGAGCCAGGACTTTTTTGGTTCCTTGGAGTAACTAAACCAGGTTAAATAGGGCTGGGGTGTGATTTCTTCAAGGAAGAGACTCCCCCCCGCTGTATGGGGGGGCCTTCTGCTCCCCTCTCCTGTGCTTCCTCCTTGCTGGGACCCACCAGGGCCCATTACTCTCTATCAAGAGGTGGCAGCTGCTGCCTCTCTGGCTCTGGTCTGCATGTCCTTCCCCCTGGTCTCTTGGGCAACATTTTCCAGTGGCTGCTTGGGAAACCAGCCGCTCCTGCTCCGGGGTGAGGAAGGCCCAAGTCTGGCAGATATGGTGCCCAGTAGCCTCTCTTGGCTGTCCGGTGCTGGAGGACGGCCTCAAGACCGCACACCTCTTCCCTTTCTCAGAAGAGCCCGGGAAATCCTCCTCCCACCGCCACAGCTGCCTCCCCCGCAAGGTGGGAGGGAGTCCCCTTCCAGTTGGCAGGATTGGCCACGCTGCAATATTCACATCTCCACACAATGCCCACGTCCCCTACTTCCAGAACGGAAGGGAAGGGAAGGGAAGGAAAAGACGGGGCAAATTAACAGCCGGGGTAGGGCTGGACTGATAGTCTATTTGTAAGAAAATTAAAGATTTGCTTTTCAGATGTTGGGGGCCATGCTCTTACCAGACAGCTGGCAAATGGGAGAGATTGGGAATGATGGAATAGATCAAATTATTTAAATGAGAAAAATAAATCCACACACAGCCTAGCCGCTGCCCGGTGACAGATCCGTTTATTTATCTACTGTATCGGGTGGGCGCTTTGTCTCTGTCAAAAAGGTCATTAAACTCGCCTAACTGCGTAATTCCCAGCCTCCTGCTCCAGACTCGCTCCACAGCCCTTTCTTTCCCTCGACACCCAGCGCCACTTGAAAAAAAAGAATTTATTATTGCTAATAAACAAGGTTTTCCCCCCTTTTTTAACCCTTTCTAGCTTGCTCCCCTCCTCCAGTCCCCCCCCCCCCCCCCCCCCGCCCCGTGGGTCTTGCTGCCTCCCAGGGCAATGACATGACCATTGCCGGGTGTCTCTCATCCTTCTCAGGAGGCAAGGGGAAGGGGGCTAGCGCCTCCTGCACCGTTGGGGGAACGCGAGGATGGGAAGTACCAGGTGCATCTCAGATGCCCTCCGGACTTCAGGATTTGGCCTCGGAAACCGCGGGGCTGCAGGGCGCTGGCAAGTGCCACCTTCCACCGCAGAGGGTCCGCGGGCCAGGCCCGCCCCTAGCAGACCCTGCAGCATCCCCAGCCCAGCGCGGCGGACACTTCTGTTTGAATTCGGTCTCCCCGGAGCCCCAGCCCCAGCTCGGAGGGCGGTTCGGTGGGGCCGCGGCCCCCGCGTGCGCTCCCGCCGCCGTCCAGCCTGCGCCCGCTGCGTGGGAGCGGGAAGGCGAGGCTCCGCGGGCTGCGCGTCCCTCCGCCCGGCGGGCGCGTCTCCTCCAGCTGGTCGGGCCGCCAGGCTGCCGCCGTCGCCGGCTCGCGGTGCCAGCTCTGTCGCTGCACGCCCGGCTCCCCGGCTCCGTGCCCTCGCAGTTGTAGGGACTGGCTGGGGGGCGGCGGGGCGGATGGGCACAGCTGGGAAGCAGGGGGGCGTCCTCGCTCTCCGGGCGTCCCCCTGAGAACCGGGCCCGGGGTCCCCGTCCCCGCCACCCCCCGCCCCCTGCGCAGGTGTGAGCGCGCGAGTGTGCGCCTCGGGGGCGTGAGTGTGAAGTGCGTGTGTGCGCGGGGGAGTGCGCGGAGGGAGCGCGGGCGGCGGGAGGCAGGGCGCGGGGAGGGGGCTGGGAGGGAGTGTGTGCGCGCGTGCAACTCCACTCCGGGGCTTTGTGCGAGCCCGGGCGGTAGCCTTGGCGGCGGCTGGAGGAGGAGCGGCCGGAGAGACGCGTGCAGCCCGCCCGCCAGCGCCCGGCAGCCGGGGCAGGTGGCAGCCCGCGCGGGAGCCGAGCCCGAGCGCAGTCCGAGCGGAGCCCGGGAGCCTCGCGCGCTCGCGGGCGGCCCGTGGGCGGCAGCCGGGCGGGGCGGGCGCCGGCGGGGCGGCCCCCCAGTAAGATGTGCGCGGCGCCGCGGGGCGCCCCCCACTCGCAGCGGCGCTCGGGAGCCGGGCAGCTGGGCCAGGCGGCGCCTCGGGGGCTGCTGCGCGCCCGCGCCTAGAGCTGCCGCCCCGGGGAGCCCGCCACGGCCGCGCCCCGGGCACGCTCGGCGGCGCCCAACGATGACCGCTCCCTGGCGGCGCCCCCGGAGTCTGGTTTGGGAATACTGGGCCGGGCTCCTCGTGTGCGCCTTCTGGATCCCGGACTCGCGCGGGATGCCCCACGTCATCCGGATCGGTAAGGGCTCCCCGGAGCCGGGGTCTCGCTGCGCCCGGGCGGCGGCGGGGATGGAGCTGGGTGGGGTGGGGGCGCGAGGAACGCGATCCCAAGAGGGTTTATTCCTCCCCCCGACCTCTCTCCAAGCTGCCAGGGGCTGGGGGGGGGCAGGTGACCACCGGGAGGTCGTTCTGGGGAGGACAAAGTTGCAAAGCCGGGGTCACGGGCCTCACTTAGTGGGGAGACGGCAGCGGGCGAGGGGCCCTTGGCGCGCTCGCAGGAGGCCAGAGCTGATGGAGAGCAGCGGAGCGTTCCAGCCCCGGCCCGGGCGCGGGCGCATCTCCCATCTCCCATCTCCCATCTCCCGGCGACTGCCAGCCTGCGCGGCCGCCCCGAGTTCTGGGACCCGGCTTCTCCGCGCCGCGGGAACCGTGGGGAAGGCGCCAACTTCTCTTCCCTCCTGGCTCCCCGCAGGCCCCTCTCCTGTGCCGGGGGCACCGCTCCAGCGGCCGGGACGCGGGGGCCGCTGCGCAGGATGGAGAGGGGGGGCTTTGGGTCTTCTCTCCCGGCGTGGAGGGGGAGGCCTGCGGCCCGGCGACCCGGGACCTGGGGCAGAGAAGGGGCAGCCCCAGGTGGGTCGGTCGGGGTGGGAGGGGGGAAGGGAGCGGGTTTTAAAGTTAGCCGAAATCCCTCCGCAGCTGGCGGCGGCTGGCGGGGCTGCGCGCAGGCTTTCTGGGGTTGGCATCTCCGCTCTCCGCCGCCGCCGCCCGAGACTCTTACTCGGGGCTTTAACTTTGTTGTGGCCGCCCCAGGCGCCCTGCAGGCAGCGCTCCCCGCGATGCGGGGGGGGGGGGGGGCTCGGGGTGCAGGCCCGGCCTGGCCACGCGGGAGCCTCGGCCACGCAGGCCCCGTGCCCGCCTCCAGGCCGGAGACCTGGGCCGCCTGGGTTCGCGAGGCGCCGCCGCCAGCAGCCGGCACAAGGCAGCCAGAGCTCTGCTGAGCCGGAGCCACCGTCCTTCCTTGTGGCTCTTCTCCAGGCACCGACTGCTAAGGGTGAGGCGGTGCAGGAAACCTAGGTCGGGTTTTCCTAGGAGGCGGTCAGGAATCTGGGGTGGGGGGGGGTCTGTCTCCGAGGCTCACTCTTGGATCCCACAATGTCTTGAACTATAAACAATCCGGATGGGGGTAGAGCGCAGCCCTTAGCGCTGTTGTCCACGCTGGGGTCTTTCAGTCCATTCCTGGGACCCCCAGCGACTCACACCAGAAGGCAGAGAAGTCTGGGAGTGAGGGGCTCTGGGGACATCCCCCACGGTCACGCTTAACCCTTTGCAGCCGGGCTGCTCTTGGCAAGCCAGAAACCTCTTCTATCTCGGCTCTTTTGCCTGCCCCAGTTCCCCGGTTTGGTCACCACCCATCCAGGGGCAGGTGGTCCCTTAGTAGTGGGCCAGCACTTCTTTTATCTCCTCCTTCCTTCTTTCCTTGGTTTTTCAGGGGCCTACATGGTAGGGTGCCCTTGGGAGAAAGGAGGGGAGACTTAAAAGGTGCTATGTGCCCATCCCACGCATTGCAGGTTCCTCTTCCATGGTTCTTCCCCCTGCATGGGTGGGGGCGGCGGGGAGCTGGGTATACTCCTAGACCAGCCTCAGGGATGGAGGTCTTTGGGGGCCCTGGAAGTCAGGAGCAGATGAGGACAACCCCAGAAGGATGCGCGAAGGAGGGGCAGGATGATGTATCCTTACCTGCCCCCTCTTGCTATGGAATCGGCTTGCACTGGGGGCTCCTCACGGCTCTGAGGGGAAGCCCCAGCCTGCTCGCCCTTTCTTGGGTTCAGCTTGTAATAATGCAATTAAGGATGGCAAAGCCCTCCTCTCTTCTAATCTTCTTCGTATTAAGCCCCAGGATTAATTAGCGTGTCGGCCCAAGCCATTTATATCTGAGAGCCCTGCCCCATTTGATTCCCAGCCCGAGGACTGGGGTGCTGTGCGGATGCCAAACGTGACCGCCGGAGCTGTGCCAGCTTGGACGGAGGATGAGAAGGCTCTGAGGCCTCTGGGCTTCTCTGGAGCTTCCTGGGGAGCTGAACTTCCGTCCTTCTGAGCCCAGGCTGGAGCCTTAGCTGGAGCCAGGGAACCACAGTGGACATCATGGGAGCGCGTGCACAAGTGCGCGCGTACACACACACACACAATCCTATGCCGAGACCCAGACACACCGCCTTGGCTATGTCCGACACCATCTCCCTTTTCTGATCTACCCATGGGTTTCCAGGGCTCTGACCGGGGCCGCGGGAATTGAGGTCCTGGAAATTGGGCTTCGGAGTGTGCTGGGTGTTTCTGGTTCCCTGGACGGGCTCCCGTTGTGCCTGGAGCCGAGTCCTGTAGCAGCAGGCATCCCCAAGCACCAGCCTGGGAGAGGGTTTTCTTGCAGGTGTCTGAGGGGCTCTCTGGGCCAGAGAGCAGCGTAACCGCCCCTTTCTTTGTGCCTTTTTTTGGGGGCTGAAATTTCCTCTTAGACAAGGAGATGGATAGCTCAGCAGTGTGACAGAGTGTTCAAACAATCCATCTTGAATAGATGAATTGCATTGCTCTGTCTTTTTGTAATTGTGTCTATCAGAGGGAGAGGTCAAGGCATTGATTGCTTGGATGGTTTGCAAGTAACAAAGGAGAGTGAGGGAGAGAGCGAGGGAGAGAGAGTAATTGGATTGTAGTCTGCGGGAAAAAATGATCATTGATTATTTTATATGAATATGTGGAAGATGTATCTGCGTGTGATTATCAAGCGTTGCTCATTGAAGGTTTTCAAAGCATATTGTTCGGCGTTTTATTATTACTGTTATCATCGTTATTATTGTGGAGACAGATTCTGGTCTTAACTCATGGAAAGCCGTTTAATGCAGGGGTCCCCTCAGCCAGATGGGCTTCAGTGACCTCACGTGGACCTGGCTGCATGACCTAGAAGCTGAAGTGCAGGGGCCCGAGGCCGGGAGCTAGGAAGCCTGGGTTTCCTGCTCCGTCATCTTCCCGCTTACTGAGCGATTTCGGTCAAATCACACTGTTGCCCCTTCTCCCAGTTTCCCCACCTGTGAACGGTTGGGTTGGCTGTGATGGTTTGGGATATTCCGTGGCTCCAGAGTACGTCCGAGTGCAGACTGGTGGGCACTGTGCTGTCCGTGTCATCGTGGGTTTCACGGTTCCACGAGGCTCCCTCGTGCTACGGGGCCAGCTTGGAACTTGAAAAGGGAACCAGACAGTGGTGGCAGCAGCTGGGGAGCTCTAGTGGCTGGTGATGATCTCTAGCCAGCCAGGGGGAGGTTCGGAGCCAAATGACTGCAGAGACATAAAGCAGGTGTATGTGGTGGGGGTGGGGGTTGCAGAGAAGGGCTGGCTCCACTCGGGACTCTCAGAGCATCTACCGACAGAGCAGAACAGAGCAGATCAGAGGAGCCTCAAGGCCCCGAGCCTGGAATGGGGGGCCCAGTGGGCAAGCACAGCAGTCCGTCCCTGGGGAATGAGAGCCCCTCCCCCAGAGTGCCCCAACCAGCCCCGTCTGTCCGTCCCAATCTTTTGCCATCAGTTCACCCAAACGGTCCTAACATTCATCTTCCGAGTTTGGGAGCCGCGTGTAAAACAATGAGGATTTTCTTACCGTGACTGGTGATGCGCTGAGACATTGCTGCCTAGTAGGAGCAGACAGGAGCTGAATGAAGATCAATAGGGTTTTCCCCCCTGGAAGTAAATAGCTTCAGACAAGACCTGGGAGTGGCCCGAGGGGCCTTGGAAGGCATTAACTTGAGGAGTTTCTGCCTCCACTTCCCAGCCCAGCCGCTCCTGTCAGTCTGGGCTTGCCTCCTCCTCAAGCTGGAGTTTAATTTCTACTTGATGCCTGCCTCGCACTGCGCTAAGCAGTCATTTGACATCAAGATGATCTGGGGTTTTTTAGAGGTGGTTTCTGCAGGGTGAGCCCGGCACTGTGTCCTGACTGGGCTCTTCCAAGGTCACTTGCATCCCCCTGTTGCTGGCGCGACAGCTGACTTCAGAAGTCCAGCCCGCTGTGCTATTTTGAAAGGGTTTTGAGGGGCAACCCTGCAGTCCCCCACCCCTCCGGGAATGCAAGGCTGCTTGGCTGCTTTGAGGATCCTTTCTGGGACCCATGAGCCCCCCTGAACCCCCGTATTCCCACAGCCACTCGGTGTCCCTGCTCTAGGAAACGGAGCCTCCTCAGGAGTCAGGGGAAGGAAGCACAGATTCCCTTGTGGACATTAGAAGTCTCCCTCCTCCTCCGGGGGCGGGGGCATGAGGCCATCCACATACAGGGGAGGTGGCGGAGGCTGCTTAGGGTGTCCTTTTCGGAGGAGACTTGGTTGTGCTCAGCAGCTGGGTTTGCTTCTGATCTGCTGAGGCCCAGCTTCCTCCGTCCTGTTACAGACAGCTGCCCTGCCTCCTGTGGCTTCATCCTGAGCCCCACCTTGTTTGCCCTGGACCCTCCAGAGGGACTGCAGAGAGGCGAGAGCTGGTGCTCCATTTGGCTGGGCAGCAGCGGCAGCAGCGGAAGAGAGCCTGGAGCCCTCTAGGCCCTGCCCAGCAGCAAGGAGGACCGAAGTTCCAGGAGCAGGGTTCGTCCGCCTGATGCTGGTGTGATGGGGCTGGAGCACCGGATGGATGGACGGATGGATGGATGGATGGATGGATGGATGGATGGATGGTTGGATGGATGGAAGGAAGGATGGATGGGCCCGGGGCCTGGTGCAGACAGCATCCCGGGCTCTTCACTGCAATAGCTCGTCTGCCAGATGCCGATTCCCGACAGCAGCACCAGGGGGCAGTGTGCCTGTGTTGAGGCCTCGGCGTCTCCTGCCTGGGACCCCACCTGGGGCTGGAGCAACGTCAGCATCACGCACAGCAACATGGACGCCACCAGGGCCGTCATTTAAGGAGCACTTAGCAGGTGCCAGGTACCCTGGGGCTCCAGACGCCCAACTAGCAATGCGGGTGAATAGTAAGTGCTCAATAAATGCAGCTGCCACATTCCCCCTCCCCCCAAATCTTCTTCAGGCTTCGCCACCCCGTGGGCGTTATTTCCATTTTGCACAGAAGGAAAGTAAGCTTGGCAAAGTCACTTGGCCAGGATCACACGCCCGTGTGGGAGATGCAGGATAGGAACCCCTGTCGGCCCGACTCCTGGTCCTGTGTGTTTGACTGTCCGTGTGGTTGGAAGGTGGGAAAGCACCGGTTTGCAGGGGCGCTGGGTGGAGCACCCCCCCTGCATGGCTCCGGGGGGCTGTGTGTGGCCTCCTCGGGCTGGGCCCTGTCGGGCCTTGTGCTGGAGACGGCTGTGTGGGTTCTGCGACATTTAACCCTGCCAGTGCTAGTTTGCAGAGTCACACTGTCCGTGCTGATGGGCCGCATGGCCAATGTGCTTCCTCTAGCGGAAAGGGTGCATGGTCTTTCTCACCCCTCCCGCCAACACTCATGCTTCCAATGACTACATCCCACCTTGTCCGGGCTTCTGGACTCTGACCAACGCTCCAGTTCAACCTGAGATAAAGGATGGACTTTCCCTTGGGGATGGCTAGTCCCCCCAATAGGAATCTCTCTGTTCTGGGGACTCCGGCCTCCATGTCCCCCTGGCAGCCACCAGGCTGTCCTCAAAGACCTCGATTCAGAGCCTTGAGGAAAAGGCCCCGTGTCTGTGTCTCCCCCTCATCTCCATCACCAGCCAGTGACCTGGCAAGAGCAGGTGGTTGGTGAATTGTTCTTCGGTCTTCCTTTTCCCTCACCTCCCTTTCCTCTCCCCAGTCCCATCCCCGCCCTCTTCCAACATCCTTTCCAGGCTAATAGGTTTTATGATCATCTTACTTTTAAGCAAGAGTCACATTCCGACCTTCTAAATAGAGCCTGTCCTGCCAGGAGTTGAGACCGGTGGACAGTAGGAGGGTAAGGCCCACTGACACCGGGCTCTGGAACCTGTGCTGTCCCACACATGCTGTGGGTCTGGTGTGGGGGCCTGAGTGCCAGAGCTGCCCAGGCCACCCTTCCACCAGGCCTCATCCCAGTCTCTACGAGAGCCAAGACAAATTCACATTTACGCCTCTTGTCCACCATGTTCCTTCTTCTGGGGGACGCGGGGAGACTGGGATGAGGGTGGCTGCTGGGCACAGAGCCATTCTAGGAAGTGGGGGCAACTGCATCACTGGGAGCCCCTAGAGAGGTGACACATTTGGGACAAGCACAATCAAAGCGGTCACGTTATCTTCTGGGGCCTCGATTTCCCCATCTGTAAAATGGGGACGATACCTTCCAGCCTGCCTCCCAGAGTCAGAGGGCTGTGACATCTTTTCAGAAAAGCTTAAGCACCGTCCGAAGATCAGCATTTCCTCCCAGTGCTGTTCAGGGAGTCTGGCAGCAGCACGGGGCCGGGTTAGTGGGGAGGTGAGGGAGGCGGCGAGGGGGCCGAATGGAGACATCACTGTCTACGCTTCCTCAACTTTGTCCCCTGAGTGGCCTGAACATGGGGCCGGGGCCAACGCCTGTGTTTGCTCCTGGAGTCACCTCCATCTTCTGCTTCTCTCTGTGTCCCAGAGACAGGACCCTATGCCAGAGTGGGAGTGAGGCACGGCCCGAGGGGTTGGGTTTGAGGACCACAGGTCATTCTGATTTTGTTTTCATTAGCTCTTGGCCACATTTTATAGCATCAAGGCCCAGAGCAACTTGAACCCACCTTACCTTGTTTTATTTCCTTTGGAGTGATGTCCAGGGTTCCCACTGCCTCTTACCTGAGCCTGGTGCTCCCCTTCCCCCAGACATCACTGTCCCACGTCCCCACCCCTTGCTGTGCCTTATTTACTCAGGCTGACTGACCTTGGCTCTGGTTATGCCCGTGGCTGTGCCCAGGGCTTTCTCTAGCTAGCGCCTGTGTGTCTTGCCTCCCCCGTTGGACAAGGAGGTGGCCCAGAAGAGGTGGCCCAGAGGTGGCCCAGAGGTAAGGGCACCTCCCCTGCCATCACTACCAAGAAGCAGAATGAGCTTTTGGGGCGTCAGATACTGTATTTCATTGGTTCTGAGATGGACTTTCCCCCTCTGCCCTCTCACATCTCTGAAGTCGGTGTGTCTCCTGTATCATAACGGGGGTTACTTACGGGATTTTTTTTCCTCTCTCGGCACCTCAAAATATCATGGCATGTCTGGGGTTTGTTGAAATGTGGTGGATCTGAGTTAGATTGTGAGTCTGACTATGGCCGTGCCTTGGGACGCTGGGCAAGGCGCTTTACCCCGGAGCCTCCGCTTCCTCGTCTTTAAGATAGAAACCTTACTGTCAAGCAGAACCATAATCGGATGTTTTTGACCTGCAAAAAATTTCATATGGCCGAGCCTTACTGATTCATCTTCCCAGAGTTAGTGTGGGTATTAAAGAAGATAAAGTCTATAAAGCTCTTCGCACAGTACCTGATGTTTAATAAATGTTGGGAGAGAAAGGATCCCCCAAAGGTGGAGGCCACGTCTCTGCCATCAGACTATGAGCTCTGAGGCTGTCTGCTTCTTATGTGCCCTCTGCCTTCTGCCGACCCTGGTGCTCAGCAGTCCGTGCAGCTCAATACGTGGCATTTACCCGTTGCCCACACACCCGTGTCCCCCATACGGGAGACGGTAGGGTTGCCTGTGACAGTTACCCACCATGTTAGGGAGACAGAAGGGTGCCTTTTAGGATGCTTCTGTATGTTAGCTACCAGACTCCTCCTGGCTTGCTATTTTTCACATACCTGCCGCCTTTGGGGTGCCGGTTCTTCCCTATATTTGCAACGTTTGGGTTGAAATGCATTTTGCATGTATTCGGGAGCCAAGAAGAGCGTGGTGGTGGGATGCTTTTTAGGAATTGATCCGGGGAGTCCTCCTCGGTCCTTCTTGGATGTACAGTTCGATCTTGCGTCTTGGGCAGACCACTGCAGCCCAGAGAGGGTCTGCGGCTGGAGGCTGGGCCCCCAGGGGATAGACACTGTTGGCTCTGCTGGGAGACATCGGGTAATGAGGCCACGGCAAGAGCCAAGAGCCGGGGAGGAGAGAGTCCCCATGGTGATCATACAGATCGGAGATAATGAGATGGAGTGAGATCCGGGGGGAGTGGCAGCTCCGACTCCAAATCCTTTGGTGCCATGCTGAATGGTGGTTAAGGAAGGCAGGGGAAAAAAGGGATCGAGAAGGAGCGAAGATTCTAGTTTGTGTGAAGAGGGTTCCAATCCATAGGAGACAATTAAGCCTTGCGCTGTTAAAGGGACTGATGCAGACAGGCTGCTGATGGAAGGGCGTTTATAGAGTTCTCAGAACAACTGCAGGGATGAGCTCTTTAAATATGGGAACGAGGGAGGCTTGTGCAAAGCCTTCCTGCATCTGCTTTGCAGAACTGGAATACGCTATTCCAAAAAGCCTGCCCAATTGGGCGGAAAAGCAGGAGCGGGGAGCCAAGGACTTCCCAGGGCTCCGCGCATCGCATTTCCTGTCTGTGGTGGAGAATCACAGACTCTAGGCTGAAAAGGACCCCAGGGGTCATGCTCTCAAACATCAGCATGCATCAAAATCACCTGGAGTGCTCCTTAAAATACAGACCACTGGGTCCCCCCTGCAGAGCTTCTGATTCTGTAGGTTTCGGGTGGGTGAGGCCTGGGATTTTGCATTTTTTCACAGGTCCCCAGATAATGCTGATGCTGCTCATCTGGGGACTACTCTGTGAAGACCACTGGTCTAAGTCACTGGAGGGACCTCCCCCCCTCCTTACCGGTGGATATCGGGTCTCTGATTGAATACCATCTGAGATAGGAAGCTCACTACTCTGGACCCTCTTTTGTGGTTTCCTGCAAATGTTTTGGCTTATTCCAACCTTTGTTGCATGTTTTCCGCTAAAATTTGCCTCCCCGAAGTTTTGGTGAAGGCCATAGAACCTGGAGGTTGAGAGCATAGGTTCTGAAATCCATGTGTCTGAGTTTAAACCCTCTTCCCTGCCCCAGGCTCTAACACTTTGGGTAGGTCACTTAACTTCTTAGCCTTAGATTTCCTCACCTGTAAAATGGAAATAACAGTAGCTTTGACCTCATGGGATCATTGTGAGGATTAATATGCCCTAGCATTGTAGATAATTCCACAGGCTCTGGAACCTGCTGACCTGAGTTCGAAGCCTGCCTCCATCACTTCCCACCCATGGGATCTTGGGCAAATTAATCTCTCATAGTAATAGTACTGATAGTACCTGCCTCACAGGGTTGTTAGGAGGATTTGAATGAGTGAATGCATATACAGTGTTTAGACCACAGTCGTGGGAAGCGCTCAACAGATGATATCTATTGTGCTTACGTTGGATCACCATGCCCACTGATTCTGGTCTGGATTTGCTTCCTAGGGCAACCCTACGGAAACATAAAGGCATTTTTCCAAATTGAATTTCTCCAAGTTCAAGATGGTCAGTTCTTAAGAAAAAAAAAAAAGATGCTCCGCTCTTGCCCCATGGTGTTGAGAGCTAACCACCGCGCTGCCTGTGAGTTGCACCCAGTAAGCGCACCACTTCCTCGGACCTGGGCCTCCGTGTCTCCGTGTACAACCCAGATCACCGTCCCCGCCCCCTCAGCAGCCATTCTGCTTTGCTGAGTTATGCTGAGCTGGTGGTCTCCCGGGATCACCCGGTCTTTTGCACAGGCATCGCTGCTGATCTATAACTTCTCTCATCTTCGCTTTGGCAGTTGATCTTTTGAGCCTAAAGGCAGGACCTGTCATTTATCCTCAGTAAATCCTATCACTGAACCTTCAGGCGGTTATTCTCACTCATTGTTTCTGGACCACCAAAGCCTGTTCAGGTCTCTCCATCCTCAGGAGGTAGATGTAAATTTCCCTCTCTTCTTCCTCCAAGGGGTCTGTGGCGGAGAGGTTAATGGGGTATGGGCCTATACTACGAACAGAGCCCTGTTCTGGATCATGCAGCTTCCACGGCTCCCTTTCTGTTATCTGGAATGCTCCCTGCCATCTGAGCCCGAGAGGAACCCGCCTTCCCTCCCTTCAGCCGTGTTGGCCATCAACACGTTGGACAGGGGATGACCAATGTCCAAGTCCATTGGCTTAACCCAGGGATCTAGGATCCACTATCCTAAAGTTTAACCAACTTCAAAACCCCACTGGCTTCCTTTGGCTTTTAGGCCCTTTCTGACCTGTCCTGACTCTGTCCCTCCTTGCCTCACACACACTCTCTGCTCCACTGTGCTCAACATGCAAGTCCCCAGGAGGCACTGTGCCTTTCCATCACATCCTGGGCCTCTGCTCTTGCTGTTCTTCCCCGACAACTTTGAGTCATCCTTCAGGTTTCAGCAAAGGTGTCTTTTTCTCCAAGAAGCTTTTCTTGACTCCTACTTACTTCTGTGGATCCACACAGCACCCTGTACTTCCCCTGCCATAGCACTGACAATACAAGCAGTGGCCCCAGATGGCTTATTTTTACCTCTTTATCCGGTGTGTCTAGCACAGTGCATGGCACCTAGTAACTAATAACTATTTGTTGAATAAATGAATACATTGATAAATACAGTCACTTGTTTTTTAAAGATTTTTATTTATTTATTCATGAGAGACAGAGAGAGAGGCAGAAACACAGGCAGAGGGAGAAGCAGGCTCCATGCAGGGAGCCCGATGTGGGACTCGATCCCAGGTCTCCAGGATCAGGCCCTGGGCTGAAGGCAGACGCTCAACCGCTGAGCCACCCCGGTGCCCCAAATACAGTCATTTGAATAAAAGTCCACCTACCTGCCCTGTTATTCAGCTCAACACTTCTTCCTTCTGGTCAACAGGACTTTGCAAAAGACATTGTGTGATTCTTCTACGAAGTCAAAGTTCTAGTGGAGTCGTGGGTGTTCTGACAGAGACTCTGTCCATGTAGGTAGCTTGGACAGAGCTGGAATATTTAGAGGAGTGAGTCCTTCTTTTTGCAGGCCTAGATTAGTCTTCACATCCTTGGTCTGGTTCGTCTCATGATGAGTCTCCTCTTGAGGGAGCCACGAGCTGTCTACTTCAAGAAGAAACTGAAGAAAGGCTCACGACCTCACCCGCCTCTCCTCCCCACTGGCCCCTCAGCATCTCTCATGCTCCCTCTGGGAGCTGAACCAGGAAAGAGAGCTTCTGTGATTCATCCTTAATAGGCAGGCCGCTCAGGACAGCTGGCAGGCAGGGCTGTTGTTGTGCCGTGTGTGCTACGGCCAGCCAGCGGTCCGGCCCCTCCGTTTTCCGTCTTCACCACATCACTTACTCCTACTAGAATGCATAGACAACAGGTCTCCATGCAAGCATTGTGTAAAGCAGAGGTGTTGACAGCTAATCTGGAGGTTCAGGCTGTATAGACCATCAGCCTGGGCCTGTTAGCCCTGGGGATGCATGCATCGTCTGGGTTCTGGGGAGTGTGAATGCTTACGCGTGGATGTGCTTGTGTACTTAAAAGAAATGACCACTTGGAGGTTTGCTTCTCTAGCACATGCTTCCCAGGGTAGCTCAACAGCCATTCTTTATTCCAAGCCTGACAAATGACTGTAGTGACTTTTCTTTGGATCAGTGGGGAGCCAAAGACTTAAGTTGGGGGTCCCAGTACCTGGCTGACTGGGCTGATGGGTCTGTCGTATTTATGTATATGAGAGTGAGGCCCGGACAGGCTGGTAGTGGAGCCTGGGCTTCCCCTCTAGCACACGACAGAACCCGGCTCTCCCCTGAGGCCATGCCCTCCCCTTTCTTGCTTCCTTCCCCGAGGAAGCAGATGACACATTATGAGCAGAAAGAGCCTGTTGCCTACATGGCCATTTTTCCTGCCCAGTTTAATAGAGGTGACAGCCGTCTATTTTACTTGTCTCGTAACATCGAATCAGTAAATAAAATATGGGTGAACTCTCAGGTTTAGCTGAATTATGGCCGGTCCATGGGGATGGAGGGCTGGGGGAGAGCTGAGCAAGAGAGATTGAATCCCTTGCCTGTTGCAAGAGAAGCCGAGCCTTGTGTCCTTCTCTGGCTCCAGGAAGTCTTTCGGTGCTGACGAAGGCCAGGCAAGGTCATCCCATTTGGGGCTTCATGGAAGAACCAGAACACAAGTAGGACCCCCCTCCCTAAATGTTGAAGCTACAAGAGTACAGTACCTGTCCTTACTTCTTCCTTTCCTGGATTGGGACATTGAGGACCAAAAGGGGGACGTGCTTTGTGCCCCATCCGTTGGTGAGCCATGGGAAAATCAGACGCAAACGTGGGTCTCTGACCCCCCAGTCTATTAAGAAAACTCCATCCCCGTTCCTATCTCTCTCTCTCTCTCTCTCTCTCTCTCTCTCTCACTCACACACACACACACACACACACATACACACAGTGGAAGCTTTACATTTGCAGTCTTGAGATAGACTACATTTTTCCAAGGTGGAAAAGCAGACCTATAAAACATTTTTTCCACATTGAAGGAGAAATACCAAACCAGATTCACGTGTGTTTAGAAAGGTAGGTAATTGGTACCCACTACACAGTTCCCCCAAGAGGCCCAGAGATTAAAGTTTATGCCAGCCTCCATGTTCAGCACCACGGAGAGCAGTCGGGCCCTGGGGTCCTGAGTGGGCGCCACCTGCCCATGGACTCTTCTAGCAGGGGTGACGTGGCTGTTGCAAGGTCTTGCTAAATAGGCATTCTTTTCCCGAATTCTATTCCTCTAGGACTGTGGTGTTCGCAAACCGGGCTGAGGTGTTGAGCAGGCCCACGGTAGGCTAGCAAGAACAATTGTTTGTGGTCATTCAAATCGAGAAATTCACAGTAGAGGAAAATGAAGAGCAGAGAGAGAATTTTCTCCTACACCTGCCCCCCCCCCGCCCCACATAAATTGTTCCTAAGCCTTTGCTGCCTTGTACAGCTTGTCTGCTAAGGAGCAGTCGCAGATGACAAAACGAGTGAACATTCTATTGTCAAATATCACACCTGATACCAAGCATCTTTGCTCAGCTTGTCAGCATCATCTTTCACATTGCATTTGGTAAGTAGGCTTGTGCTAGGTATTTTTATCCTGCTAAATGTGATTTCTTAAAAGTATTTTGTGTGTTATTATTTCCTGAGTTGTGGAACCCTGCATACCTATAATAGAGCTGTATTTTCTGCTCGTAAATAAAATTACTCCTCGTTCAGGGGATGGGAATTAAATGTGTCACAGCTTCGTGGTTTTCCCCAAAGAACCCCAGCAGTACCAGGTGCTCCACCACCTGGATGCGTCTGAAACACCTTGAGCTTCGGCTGGGTACTGACAAAGGTCTCTCCTAGAAAGGAAAGTCACTCAGCGAGTGGCCTCAGCATGCCTCAAGAAAGGGGGACCTTTTGTCCGTCACTGAGGTGCTGGGGGTCAGCTGGAACACCCGGCTTAGAAGCCAAAGGCCGCAGGAATCTGAGAGCATTTGAAGGATGGAGTCAGAGGAGATGGCTCGTGCCTCTGAACAAGGAGCGATGTCTGAGTAAACGGGCCCTGAGGATGTAGGAAGCAAGGTGACACCTTGCAGTCACACGGCAGAGATCCCGGTCGGGCAGAGGGGAAGTGGGTTCTAGTGTCTACAGGGCAGGGCTGCTTCAGGGCCCTGGCTTGAGAGATCAACAGGGGATGGGTTTTGTGGGGGGTTTTTTGTTTTTTTTTGTTTTTTGTTTTTTGTTTTTTGTTTTTGCTTCTCCTGCTTGGATTCACAGAATCAGAGAAATCTGCGTTGGAAATGTGGCTATTTTTATGCTGTTTGTAATTTAGTGTTTATTTCCTGCTGTTTTCTTTTTTTTTTTTCCTGCTGTTTTCACATGGACTCTGGGCTGACTCATTGATTCACCCAATATTTATGGAGCACCCCCTCTGTGTGCTGCGGAGTGCCACGGGGAAGGGGGTGGTTGAGGGTCTGGGGGCGTGGAGCCGCCTCCCTGGACCTGGTGGTGATTCAGTGGCCTCCTGCTAGGTCCGTGTGGGGCGACCTTCCATGACAGCCCTGGTTCCTTGCCCATGTAGGTACCTGCAGTTCAGACCAGAGCCCCGTGCTGGGATCTTCCTCTCCCTTCCTGGGTGCTGGGGAGGAGCTCTGAGGCTCAGAGAGGAGGGGCCACGAGGTAAGAATCACACAGCAGAGCCCGCTGGGGAGCCAGGTGTGCTCCCTCTTGCCTTGCTCCTTCTAAAGCATGTGGTCGCTTCCATTGTTCTGGGGGTTTCCTCACTCCTGAGCTGTCACGCCCCATCCTCGGCCCCTCACCCCCACCCCATCCCACCTGGGCTCATTTTGGCCAATTCTCTGTCTCTTGTCAGAATGGAACCTTAACTTCTCTAGATGGGGCAAGTGAGTGTGTCCACAGGGAGAAGCGGGGCTCGGGGTTAGCATCCGACTTTTGTCTCCAAAGAAATGGTTCTGTCTCCTTTGATGGGAAAGCTTTTCTTTCTGGCTGATTGAGATTCTTTCTGCTGCAATGTAAATCCATCTCATCCATGACATGACATGGCCATTTGTGGGGTTTGGGAAGGAACATCTCGACTGGGAGCCAGTAGCTTCAGGGACTGCTTTTTCTTAGGGCCGTAGCAAAGAAGCTCTCCAGCAATTAAGCTGAGATGGCTACACTTGCCCTCACATGGGCTTGGGCAAGTTTATAATATTTTCTTTTTTAAAAAATTGGGATTTTTTTTCATGGAGACAGTGATTTATGGAATAATCAATTTCTTTATCTATCTAATACATTGGAGTGATCCGTCAGCATGGGCAGCCATCTCCCCCAGAGGCTGGGGAGGGCCGGCAGCCTTTGAGCCTGACTCACCCGGCAAAAGGTGGCTTTTGCTGTGAACTACTTTGATCCCAGAGTCTGGATCTGAGGCCTGCAGGGAGGAAGGTCTGGAGCTCCTGCATCCCCACTCTTTGAGCACAGATGCTAGCAGCGTCGGCCCCACCTAGAGAGGAATAAGGTCTAGCCCTTGCCGGCCCCATAGTGCAGGGATGGAGATTGAGAGGGAGGTGAAAACCTAAAACTTGGAGATGGGGAGGCGAAGGTTGTCATCTCTCAGTCTCCGAAGGCTGTTGTGTAGAGGGGTGAGCAACCCTGGTCTTAGAAGTCCCAGCAGAGAGCACTGGGGCCAGTGGGATGATGGTCCAAGGAGACAGAATCTGGTTCAACACCAGCTATCTCATATTCAGTGCTATCTGAAGATGAAGTAAGCCACCTGAGGAGTAGTAAGCTTCATGTTATGGGAGGTAATCAAGAACAGATTGGCCAGGGATGTTCTCGAGGGGCTCTGGGTGAAATTCCAGGCATCCCCAGCTGCGCAGCTAGAGATGCTATAAGAACCCAGGCTTTCTAAGTGGCCCTAGAGGAACGTGCCTTCTCTGTCAAGTCGGAGGTCAGAGCGGTGGTCGTGAGCCACGGTGTTAAGGTCAGTCTCTCTCGTCTTGCATATGCCTCCCGCGGCAGTTCATCCTTTGGCAATGCCCAGGGGTCCGGAAGGAGACTGGTGGCTGCAGCCAGCCCCAGGCAGGACCCGTCAACGTTTCTGAGCAGGATAAGGCCGGATGCACTGGCGCCTGTGGCCGTGTTGTTTGCACGCCTCTCTGTGGCAGGTGCGATGACCTTCTTTTGCAGACGTAGGAATGGCTGTCTGTACGGGAGATGGATGGTCCAAGGTCACGCAGCTGGGTGGGGCGGGGCTCAGTCTGGTTCACATGGGCACACAAGCGGTTGTTTGCCAAGCAAGCCTTCATTGAGCACATGCCGTGTGCTGGGCTCTGGAAGCATAAAGGTGAGCAAGACAGATGTGCTCCTTGCCCTCGTGGAGCTTGCAGTCTGGCAGGAGAGACGGACACCAGACATCACTCCAAGGTCAGGGCGTGTTACGGACGGGCTGCGTGGGCTGCCCGTGGGCCCTTCAGGGAAGGCTTCCCTGAGTCTGTGACCTTCGGGCTGAGGCCGAGGGAGGACCAAGGCGCAGCAAGGTCAGGGGATGCGCATGAGTGGGGCATGTGTCCCAGCTCGAGGACGTAGCACGTGTAGCTGCCCAAGGGGCAGACCGTTGCGTGAAGTGGAACCATGTGAAACCCCCGGCTTTGTAGGTCGGACGTGGCCAAATGTCTGCAATCTCATGTGTTTCAGACTTGTACGTAAAAAAAAAAAAAACAAGAAACAAACCTCAAGGAGGTCCGGTGTGAATAGGGGGAAGACGAGGGGAGGTGGAAAAGTAGGGCCTGGGGAGTGGGCCTCGTGTGAGGCTCTGTAAGCCAAGGTGAGGGGGCTGGGCTGTACCTCAAGGGCACTGGGAAGCCCTTGAGGACTGTAGGAAGGGAACGACATAACCAGATCTGTACCTTTGGGAAGGCATCCTGGTAGCTGCCAGTAACGACTACATGGGGGTGAAGGTGGAAGCTGGGAGGCCACCAGGAAGCTGTTTAAGGAGTCTAGGGACATGCGTGGGCACATGGAAGGCTGCTTAGAGACCCGCAGGCTGCCGTGCAGAGACGAGGACCCTCCCCAGAGCCACGCGCCCGTATTCTGAGCCCACCTTCGACGTTGTCCGGGAAGCTCGCTGGGCTTCCAGCCCCATGGCTGGTTCCCTAGTTTGCCCAGAGGACCTGGGTGTGTCCATCTCCTGGTGCCCAGGGTGATGAGGACTCCCCGGGGTGGTGGGCAGCTCCCGGTGTCCCCCCTACCCCCACCCTGCAGGCAGACGGGCCTTAGATGCCTGGTCACCTGGCCTGGCCTGCAAGTCCTAGGCCTTTCTGACAGCCTGGCCGGAAGGCTCGGGGAGGGGACCCTGTCTGTCTCTGCTCTTCTCTCGGAAGTCTAGGAGGGGCCAGGAGCTTCTCCTTGGCTGAGGATGGAAGCCTCCTTCTCCTTGGCAGGTGGGAGGGGGGAGGTCACGGGACAGGGGCAGGGGTCCCCCACACCTGGGCCGGGAGCCCCGCATGGCACCGGCTGCGGGCGCTGTGCTTCCCTTACGGTCTCCGTCCCCCAGCCCCGGTCTCCGTCCCCCAGCCCCGGTCTCCGTCCCCAGCCCCAGTCTCTGTCCCCAGCCCTGGTGCTGACGCGCAGCTACGGCGCTCCCCGGCAGGAGAAGGATGATCTCTTACGGGCTTGCGACGTGCCAGACGCTGCGCTAAGCATCTTCTTGACAGTCGTTCATGGAAGACAGCGAGTCTAGGAGGTAGGGACTGTGTCCCCACTTGAGCGACGAGGAAACAGAACCTGGCCCGATGCACACGGCGGAGAAGGCATCCCGAGGTGTTCGTCGGTGCCATCACTGTCCTCCATCACTGTGGCGGCCGCTGAGACCTGTGGCTGTGCCTGGCACAAAGTGGGTGCTTGGGGAGTGCTCGTTGAATCTCGCTTATTATCCAAATTTGGGCAGAAAACGGAGTGAGCGGTCTGGGTCAGGAAAGGGAAAAAGCTTGGGAAAGGGGTCTTCACAGCTGCCCGGATCCCCGAGGATCTCTTGCTCCCACTCCCGCCGCTGGCCAGGTGTGTCCCAGCCTGGCCCCTCCCTCGTCTCCCACTCCTCGCCCGTCCCCATTCTTCTAGAGACGGCACCTGGGTTTTTTGGTGCTGTTTCCTGGCAGCTGCAAGCCTCCAGGGCCCCCCATCTCGGGGGTTGGTGGCCTGGAAGACGCCCCCGCCTTCAGGGCTCCCCTTTGGGGTGGGCGCTGCCCCGGTCCTGCAGATGCCTCCCTCAGCCAGTCCCGCCGGGCTCCGCATCAACCTCTTCTCACTCGGAACCACTGTCAGCTCAAGGCAGGCGGGGCTGTTTGTGACTCTGTGCACCTGCGTTCTCTGCTTCTCTGCGTCTTCCCCCCTCAGTGCCCGCCCCTCCGGCCTCCTGCTCGATTTCTTCTTTCTCATACTCCATCTTCTGGCATGGGCTCACCTCCTCCGGGAAGCCTCCCCGGATGCCCCAAGGCAGTGGCACGACCTTCCCTGGGCCTCCCCAAGCCTTGCTCCAGCCCCCTTTTTACAGCACTTCTCATGGGAGCGGAAATGATCTCCTTCCCCTTTATCCCCCTGGTGACCCCAGAGCCCACATTGAAGCTTGTGGACCTCTTGTGTTTGCTTCCGACTGTTTTTTTTTTTAATTATTCCATACCAGTTTATTGTAGGTATTGTGTTTCAAAAAATTTATAACATAACTCCTCATGTCATAAAATAACTTGGTACAATTTTTAATAAAACTTTTGAGAATTTAACATCTCATCAAAATACAATAAAATATGGTTTTAAAATAGGATTAACCCTTTCTGCTTTTCTTTTACTTGAGGGCATATAAACTAAAAATACCCAAGCTACTGCTGCACATTTGAACTTTAACAGAGCACATTTGGTTTATTTAAATGTAACTCAACCATCCTAAATTAATACATAGTTTGTTTTCCTTCCTGCGTGGTTCTTTGTAATTTTTGTTCCTTTTGACTTGTGTTTGTTTCAACATAGCTTCCTTCTTCATTTTCACCTCTTTCCATCTGCAAAGAGAGGCAGAGACCCAGGCAGAGGGAGAAGCAGGGTCCCTGCTGGGAGCCCAACATGGGACTCGATCCCAGGATCCTGGGATCACACCCTAGGCCAAAGGCAGACACCCAACCACTGAGCCATCCAAGCTTCCCAAGTTGTATTAGTTTTTTTATTTGAATTTATTTATTTATTTATTTATTTATTTATTTATTTATTTAGTATTGGTTTTTTAAAATTGACTCAGCCCACGTTCCAAGATCGGGATGCTTTATATAAAATGTTGGGTTTCTGGCTTCCTTTGCCACCTTCCCACTTGCCGCAGCCCTTCTAGTGCATTCTGTGAGACGGGGCCGTTGGCCACCACGCCCGCGCTCTTCGTGCAGCGGCGTCAGGAGGGAAAGGTGAAACATCTGGTGCAGCTGCGTTTCTACCATCCTACATGCTGAAGATGCGGGGCGAGAGGGCCGTTTATTTCCAAAGTCCGCGTCTCGCGGTCCTGCTTCCTGTAGGACTCCTTGGGGCCCCTGCAGGCGCTAGGTCCCTAACCCCCACGTGGACCAGGGGTTCCCCAAAGGCAAGGACCTTATCCCAGTCCTCTTTATCCTGATGCCAAGAGCAGGTGTTCCCTGGACCTTTTCCCTCATCTCATTAAACCCTTACAACATCCCTAAGGTGGGTGTAGTTCTTCTGTCTTTCCAGGGGAGGGATCTGAGTTCTCGAAAGGAGAAGGACCCCTTCAGGAAGGGGGGGCGGTTGGCGGGTTTGAGCCGGTCTGCCCCACTCCAGCCTGGTTTCCCTGCGTATTCCCTGCAGCTGCACCGAACGAGGCCCCAGTAGAGTAGACGAGTGCCTGACAACCCAAACTGAATCCGAGAGTCACGGAGGGGATGGGGTCCTGGATGTGTCCTCCCAGCAGTGGATGGGCAGTGAGTGGCATGTTTGGGTGCTCCTGGCTCTCCCTCCTTTGGACACCTGGAGGCCTCCGAGTGGGGCTGTGTATCTCGAGGGCAGCATTAAGTTAACGTGGTGCAGGCAGGAAATCTGCGGTGAGTCCCTTCGCTTGACCGTGTCTTTCAGGCCCCGGGACACAGTGGGGGCACCAGAGCTCTGTGGGCGCATTTTAACAACATCCGTCCTTATCTGCTCCCGTGGCTGGGGGCCCATCATGCCAACACAGGCCCAGCAACCTGTCAGGCCCGGATGGATACTAGGCCACGCAGATGCACGGCCTTCCCACCCGCCTCCAGGCTCTGAGCAGGGACGCTGAGTAGGAGGCCCCTGCACAGCCTGTATTTGTGCTTGGCCAGGGTAGGGGAGAGTGGGGAGAGGCTGTGCCCACCCCCGGCAGCACTGGGATGCTGGGCACCTGGGCCTTGACCAGGTGACGGCTGAGGGGCACCTACAAGGACAGTGCAGGTTGTCTGGTGTCAGGGGTTGGGAGGTGGCGCAGGGGGAAGATCTAGCAGAGAATGAAGCGCAGATCAGTGCCTGTAAATCCCGCCTTCCCAGGCACATCTGGTTTGAGAGTCTAGACATCTGGCCTTCCTGGGTCTGGAAGCTGGGAGCGGGTCCCTTCCTGGGATGTTCTTCATCCTCAGTGGCGGCGGATGGTGTTAGATACTGTGGCAGGGACGAGGCGTGAGTGACTGACTCCCGGCATCACCTGGGAACGGGCCGGAGGTGCCCTGGGTGCACAGCTCAGGACCGCTTCCCGGGGGCTGAGCTCAGCCCCACCCCACTGTGGGAACAGAAGGTCTCGACCTCTGGAGATGCTGTGGCCTCAAGGTCAGGTTGGAGGCACAGCTCTTGTGGAAGTCTGAGCGGCTTTCATTCTTCCCAGCCCCGGGGACATCGTGCTGGGGTCACCAGCCCCACCCACATGTCTGCAGGTCTAGTGTCTCCACCTCCTGAGAGCTTAGAATCGATAGAAGAGAGAGAAGATGGTGGAATATGCCATCACACTCAGGCTCTGGGCCTCCTAGGTCAGCTGGAAGGACGTTAAGGGTGAGGTCTAGCCCCCTTGGCTGGGGCAGGTGCCAGCCCCTCCGGGGCTTGAGAAGAGTCCAGGCAGGGGCCTCCCAGAGCCCCATGGCTTCCCTGTGCTTTAGCATGTGGTCCCAGGGAGATAGGCCTTCCTGTCTCTCGGGGTGGACAGCTCTACCTCCCTCGTTGCTCCGTCCCTGCAGACAGGCCCTCGCTTCAAACAAATAAGCAGAAAGAGAACTCGTAGACCAAGATCAGGAAAAAACTGCCACCAGCCCTCCTCATGAACTTGCAATGCCGGCTACTATAGAAGCAGTTCTGGGTGTTCGTTCGTTAGTCCTCATAAGGACCCTGGGAGATGGTCCAGTCATCCTCTTCTTGCAGGTAAAGAGCTGGTGGCTCAGAGAGATGAGGGGACTTGCCTGGGTCACTCAGCCCGTGGGCAGCAGAGCCTGGATGCCCAGTGGAGGGCAGCCATTCACCCTAGGACGGGCCTACTCCATAGCTAGAGAAAACCCAGGTCACTGTGGGGTAGGGATTTCTGAACCCAGAGTCCCGATAAAATCTGGGCAGGAGCTTCCTGGGCTTGAGGATCCCTTGATGCTAAGACAGGAACAGGATGTTTAGACTCTATTTTGAGCCCGCTGTTTCCATCCCTGAAAGAACCAATGTGGATGAATTCTTAGCAAGAGAAAGAATGAGTCAGGAAGAGGAAGCCAGTGATTGAGACGGAGACACTCAGAATGGAGGAGACGAGAAGAGACGAAGAGATGGGAGAGGGAGACAGAGGCCGAGAGGAGAAAGGGAGACTGAGCATGTTTGATATCAGGATGCACAAACTCTCAAACGCCCGGTAGGGTCAGAACGAGCTCACAGTCAACGTGGCAGGTTCATATGGCTAGATGCCCGCTTGGGGTGGCTCCTTTGTGGTTCCCCACTGGTGATCTGGCCTCCCTGCTTATCTCCAGCTGCTCGGCAGAGGCCACTGGGTGTGGTTTACCTTCTGTTGGTGGATGGGCACCATATGTAAACCACGTGGTTTGTCCCAGCCTGGCCCAGAGTGGGGTTCAATGAGCCACCGGATAGAGTTTTCCTGGAGGAACCAGACCATCTAAGTGGGATCCAAGTGAAGAGATGTCCGAGAATCGGCCAGAAAAGGAACTCTGTGGCTGGAACATGCCCATCCTGATTGGTTCTCGGAAGCTGGTCTACAATTCATCTTGCTTGCCTGGCTCCTTCCTCCCTGTCTCGCTGTCTCCCTCCATCTCCACATCTTTCCTTCTTTCAATAAGTAGAGCTGATTGAGCTCTACTATGTGTCAGGTGTCCTAGGTGCTGGGCCTAGAGGGGTGAGACTCCCTTCTTCTGGGCTCCTATCTTGTCCCTTTGGGATGACAAACAGTAAGCAAGGAATGTGCACTTAGGGGTTAGAGCAAATGCTATGTATGCGTGAACATACTTGAGAGGCCACTCTATGCCTTTGGGGGCAGGGAGGGCCTCTCCGAGGGGATAGTGTTCAGGCTGAGGCCTGAAGAGTGGGGGGAACTGCCTTGCAAAGGATGCAGGGGGGCATTGCAGGCAAGGGGAACAACCTGTGTGAGGGTCTTGAGAGCGGGGAAGACCGTGGGGTGGTCAAAGACCAGCGAGAAGGCCCGTGTGGTGTATGAGGCCTGGTGTACAGGGGGTTGGGTGAGGCTGGGAGGTGGTTTTCCAAGGTCCCATTCCCCGTGTCATCTCGGGGCTTTCCCAAGCTGGCACAGGTTCTGGTTCGAGACACAGGCCAGCCTCATGCCACAGACCATTTGTTCCTGTGGCCTGTTTAGGTTTTGGGGCCCAGCCTCATCCTCTCTTTTGTACATCCTTCCGTGGTGCCGCTCTTGGAGAGGGACACCTCTTCCCAGCAAAGGGGCTCACCCAGGCCCATCCCAAGCATAGGTTGGATGCAGCAGCGGAGGAGCCAGCCCTGGCCCACGGAGGACCAGGCTCTCTGCAGGGGAGGGGTTCTCTTCCAGGGAGATTGTGTCTCCTGGCCAATGCCCAGCATCCAGGTGAATGAACGCCAGGTGGAGGCCTCCAGGGGCTCTTCATCCTGGGGGCTGGTGGGAGTTAAATAAGTGAAGGCTCTATTGGCTCCCCCCACAAGGCGTGTGCCAGACTTTCTGCCTGTGCATGGCCCGCCCCTCTTGGGGGGGAAGAGCGCACACCCTCTTGGAGGCACCTGGGATTTTGAGGGTGGCCATCTGGTTCAACCAGCGGATAAATTACTCAACATGTATTACTGTCCGGGTCCAGGCTGGGCACTTTGGGGGAACGGTCGGAAGAGAGTCCATCGATAAAGGTAGCAGAATTGTCTTTGGTCTGCCCAAGTGCATGCGCATCTGTCCTGTGGGTGCTTCCAGCAGTGGGCTCGGCAGGCAGGGCTGAATGGAGGCTCCCCCGTTTGCACTGAAGAAACTGAGGTTCAGTGAGGCCACTGGCAAAAGCAAAGTCACGTGGGTAGGATCAAGAAAATCCCGCTTTAGTTAGGCCCAAAGGTGAGCCACTCCTTCACTGTACAGGTGCTCTGTGACCTCGGGGGCACAGGGCCCGGCCTCGGTTGTTCTCGTCTGCAAATGTGGGGAAGCGTGCTACGCGTCAGAGCGCTTAGCTGGGGGCCTGGTAAAGAGCAGGCCCTCAGTAGGGGTCCCTCTGGCCTCCCGAGCCGACTCTGGGCCTGGGCTGCCCCTACCCCATCCCCTTCTTCCTGCCTTGAGGGTTTCTGGTTCACTGTTGTGACCTTGTGCAGAAATGTCTTGATATTTGCTGCCAGGTTAGACAAAACCTCTAGGAGATTGGCCCATCTCTTTTCTCTCCATCCCAGTGTTTTGGTGTCATGAAGATAAAGCCACGGAGACGTAACTGCCAGGGCCCGGTTCCCAGAAGGCCATAAAACACGGGCGATCCTGCCTGGCCCCGCTCCCCGCAATCCAGTAAAGTGCTCCTTGCGTCCAACACATGGTTATTTTTTACAAAACCGCTGAACTAGCCGTGTTAGCTGTATTGATCAATAAATTACCTTGATGGAAACTCAGTAGGCAATGTCCCCCTGGCACTCATTCCCACACAAAGGAAGGGCTCCGCACGTTTCCCTTCTCAGAAACCTTGGTGCCATATCCTGTCCCGTTTTTTCTTCTCTGCGTACCACTCCCGGGGCTGCTGCCCAGGCCCGAACCCACCTGGACAGGAGGTGGAGCTTCCTGGGACCACTGGTGGGGGCTTCTGGTCCATGGCCTGGGGGCCCCGTGGGAGGAGAGTTGATCCATCTACCTAGGCCTCCGAGAACAGACTTGCTTTCCAGGGCACACTGTACCCACAGCCACCTGCTGCTGGGTGTCCTCCTATCTGTGAGACTCTCATTAGCAGCTCTGCTGGGGGAATGACAGCCAGTTATGGCATCAGCTTCGTTGCTTGGAAGAACCAGGAGCCAGAGCAGACTCCATCTTCCCTTCAATTCACTCATTCATTCATTCATTCATTCATTTATAGGACATTTTTTTTTTTGAGCCCCTGCTCTGTGCTGGGAACTTTCCATGTGTAATCATACTGAACCCTCACCAAAAGGCAGATGTTGGAAGTTGACCATTCACGCCCCCTTCCCTTCGACGTAACAGTACCTTTACTGCATGCTTAGGGAAGGCAGGTGCTGTGCTAAGTGTTCCTGCATTGGACGAAGCAGCAGGGCATGCTAATTATGAGTCCAGATGTGGGGCTTCGCTGCCCGGGTTCAAATCCTAGCTCTTGACCTTAGACACCTTCTGCATTTCTCCGCGTTTTAGTTTTTTCCATCTGTAAAATGCAGATGAAAAAGTGTCTACCCCCCTAGAGTTGTGGAATACAACCGTAGGGTTGAGTTCCTGTGGGGAAGCACCCTGGGCCTGGAACTTTCGAGCACCGTCCAAGTGTTGGCTGCTTTTAGCCACTGAGGATTCAATGAGCTAACAGTGGGTAAAGGGCTTACAACGGCGACCGCCTCCTAGACCTTGAAGTATGGAATCTAATGTCGCGGTCTCATCTGATCGTCACAACGGGGCTGAGACAAGAGGCTCCCCGTGTTACAGATGAGCACACTGAGGCCGGGTGGCTCACCCAGGATTTCCGAGTGGAGGTCTGCCCGGGGCTGGTCTGACGGCAGCCCTAGGCGTTTTTCTGTTGTGCGGGCCTGCCTGGGGCCGTCGTGCTGCTGTGGATTGGAAAGGCCCTCGGAGGGGCTTGGACCCGCTCGGGGGGGCTCAAGTGACTTGCCGGGGAGCACACAGGTAGGTAGGTCACTCCTGGGTGCTTCCTAGGTGCGCTGTAGCGGGGTACCATGTGCCCGGAGGTGGGCTGGGCTGTCCTGGCCACCCTCGCCCCTGTCCCTCCAGGAACGTCATGAGAGCTCCCAGCAGAGGTGGTAAGCAAGCAGGTCCTCGAGCCAGATGTGCTGGGCTTGAATCCCAGATCCACCACGTGCCATCAGCCTACTTTCTGTGCCTCTGTTTCCCTTGGTTATAGAGAGGCCCGGGTGGGAGAAGGTGCCTGGCATGTAGCAGGCCCTCAGTAAATGTTACCTCATAGTTGTTCTCCAACAAACAGCGAAATAAAAAGGAATAAACGTCCCTTTGTGCAGCTCTAAACATTTACAGCTCCTTCTGACCCTCAGCAGCTCCGGAAGATAGAACGGGTGGTGCTGGGTCCTTGCTAATTTGTAGCTGAGCAAAGAGAGGGTGAGCTTAGGGGACAGGTCTGGGTCACACAGCTGGCTGACGAGGGGGGCCAGATGCAAACCATCCTCAGGCTTGCAGAGGAGCCTCCAACCCTACACTGCGGGGGCCCTGCTGGGGGGAGTGGGGGAGAGGGAGGGGGAGGAGGTAGGGGAGGAAGGAGGGGGTGGGGGTGCCACTCCTCCCCCTTCCCCAGTGTGGGTGCACGCTCAGCCAGCACCGTGCTGCCCTGTCATTGGGGGTGGCCCCCCTTGGCACCCTCTTTTTCATTATGGGGAGTGGCTGCCCCCCTCCGGGCTCTGTCTCTCCCCTGCTCCCTGTCCCCTGCCCCCACCCGTCTGCATCCTGGGGTCTGTGGTTGCAGGCCAGGGGACATTTTTTCCCCAATTACTGTTATCACCCAAGTTTCTGAATCCTCCTGGCCCAGCCCAGCCCCATCTGCATCCCATTAGTTATGATGCCATGCATTATGGATTCATATTTAATTTTAGTACTTTTTGGAGGCAACTCTAACCTAATTAAAATCTCCTTCTCCAAGAACCTGACATTTCCCCGAACTCTGGTAACATGGGCTCTGCACAAATGGACCCCACACGCGCGCACACACACCCCTCCAACCATAGACACACACTGCCATTTCAGCCCCAGTTCCACAGATTCTTTTTTTTAAATAAAAAGGGAAAAAATGAAAAAAGTCTCTTTCCTCCAAGTTGATTTGTATGCAGACTTATCTCTGCGAGCCCCCTGGGGCTTGTGCCTGGAGAGGCTGCCAAGTTGGGCTCCACGGAGAATCTGGGGCTGGGGGAGTGAGGGGACCCAGGCTCCTGCTCAGCCTCGACCTGCCCACCCCCGGCCCTGGGGAGTCACCGAGCCTGCCTGTGCCTCAGTTTCCCCTCCTCCTTGAGACTGTTGCAAGATAAAAATCTCTCGTCCACATCGCGCCATTATCTTCAGCCCATTGGTACTCAGGCACTCTGAAATGAAGTTCATGGAAATCATTGTCCTTAATCAAATGAAAATAAAATAGCGAGGTGGGGGAGTGGGGCGAGTGATGGAGAGGAGAGATGAATAGGTGGTGCACAGGGGATTTTTAGGGCAGTGACACTCTTCTATAGGATAGTAGGATGGTAGATACAGGTCATTACACATTTGTCAAAAGCCACAGGATGTATGACACCAAGAGTGAATTTGGTGTAGATTCATGGATTGTAGCAAACGTACCGCTCTGGCTGGGGTTGCTGATAGTGGTGGAGGCTGTGCATGCACAGGGGTCAGGAGTATGTGGACACACTCTCTTTTCGCTCGTTTTTTTTTTTTTCTGTGAACCTAAAACTTGCCTAAAAAATGAGTTTTATTAAAGATAATAAATAGCTCAGTATTTCCCTTTCTTTAGATTTATTTATTTGGGAGAGAGAAAGTATGGGGGAAGGGGCCCAGGGAGAGGGAGGAAGAGAGTCCCAAGCAGACTCCCCACGGAGCACGAACCTGATGCCAGTTCAACTCATGACCCTGGGATCATGACCTGAGCTGAAACCAAGAGCTGGCCACTTAACTGAGTCACCCAGGTGCCCCTAGCTCAGTATTTCTTGGGCGCTCACCATACGGTAAGCATTTCATGTGCATTAACTGATTAATTCTCACGGCAACAGCTTGAGGTCATCCCCACTAGACAGATGGGAAAACTGAGGCTCAGAGGGGTATGTAGCTTGCCCAAGGTCACATGGCGCACAAATGGTGGAAATTGGATTTATTCCTGGATAATCCACCTTCAGAGTCTGTAGTCTTAATGATAACACAGCTGCCACCTCCTTTTCACCAAAGAAAGACTCAAGAAATGTGCTGGAATCACTTCGTTGTTCTAATTCTGTGATAATGACTGACTTTTTGCTTGACTCAGGAGTAAGCAATGGGCCACAGTCTATGTCCCTGACATTTGTGAGAAATCAGGAAGTCAGAGTTTTTGGACTGTGTGTTTCGGAGGTGCTGGAGCTCAGACCATCCCTGAGCAACCTGGACCCTCCCTTGTCTGGGGTGGGTGCAGTGAGAGCACAGAGGTCCCCGGGGCAGCAGGGGCAGGGCGGATGCCAGCCCTGCACCATCCCCAGGCTGTCACTGTGACCTGCCTGAACCCCTTGTCTTCCTACCTGGGGAATAGCCAGAAAGATGCATCTAGGTGGGTGGCTTCATCTGAGGGTGACCCTACTAGGTTTGCCATGTTGGGGGAAGAAAATACGGTATTTATTTTCCCCCAACTTTTAATGGCGAAAAAATTGAAATGTACAGAAAAGTTGAAAGAACGTTACAGTGAATACCTAGACACAGGGTGTTTCTTTAGTCACCGTCTGCTTTATGCCTTGGCAGTGTCTGGGCAGTGTGCACAGTCATTTCAGCCCTGGAGCAGGACCAGCAGAGTCGGGATCCTCATGGCCCATTTCACAGGTGAGAATACAGAGGCTCAGGTAGATGGAGTTACCCATGTGGTGCCACCCAGCCCAGCTCCAGTGTGGAGCTACGAGGTGTACCCAGAGCACCCTGACCCCCAGGGATGCTCTTTTGAACTCTTCTGTTCTCTGTTAGTCCCATGAGACTCTGAAGTCCCCTTTATAATGGCAGGCAGAGGCATCCTCACCCAGGCCCCTCTGGGTGCTGGGAGGAGGTGTGCAGGGTGGTCAGGGGGTGGAATGGAAGTGGAGGTGAGATACGGAATGTTTCCCTCAGGCAGGCTTGGGCGCATTACCCTTCGTGACAGGGGCTCCCTTTTCTGAGGCCCATCAGGGACCCAGAGCTCTGAAGAGCAGTTGAGCCCTCGACGGCCGGGTGGCTCCCAGGCTCCAGGGTTCTCCCACCCGCCTGCCTGACCTGCCACCCAGTGAAGGCTGGATTAGGGTTGTGACCCATCACCACCTTTCTCAGAAGCCTTCCCTGGCTCCTCCCACAGTGCTCAGCGCCCTACCTGGGCCGGCCACTTCCCCGCTTCAGCTGGGATGTGAAGAAGTGATTGTTGGATGGGCCACGCGTGGGTGAGGCGTTGAGAAAATGCGCAGAAAGCGGCCGGCCTGGGCCTGGCACCTGAACCCAGTCTGGGAGCTGTTCCTGTCCCCAGCCAGGCCCGACGGCTCCCAGAGGCCACCGTGCACTCAGGCCTCCTCACCTTGGCTCCTTGGCTCCTCCCTGCCTGGAATGCCCTTCCCAGCATCCACCAAGGTCAGATCTCATCTCCTCCAGAAGGCTTTCCAGTGTCCCCTTGCTCGAGGGGCTCCCCTCCTCGCCATCTCCCTGGTACCTGGTACCAGTGAGGATAAGCTCTGTCCGGCGTGTGGGCCCTGTGGCTTGGTGGCTGCCTGACTTAGGTGAGTTTCCTGTGTGCTCTCTGCCTCGGTTTTCCTCATCTGCAAAATGGCTGTGATGACAATACCTCCCTCCTCGTGAGACCCGCCTGAGTCATGCCTGAGTTCCGACATGAAAGCACATCTGCCTGGTGCCCGCCACCAGCATTCCGGAGCCTGTGTACACGGGGGGCCTCCCGCACCCATTGCCGAGCCAAGCTGACCCGACTCTGCGTTCAGCCCCCAGGTGTGAGACTCAGTGAGGAGGAGGCTCTGCAGGTGGACAGGATGCTTCTGCAATGGGCACAACTCAGGGCAGCTTGTGGACAGGGCGGGCGTAGGTCTGGGCCGAGGCAGGGGCCTCTGTGTGGTGCGGGGTCATCTCTGTGAAGAGGGCGCCTTTCTGGGCTGTAGGCAGCAGCGTGGGCATGAGTTCAAATCCTGCCTGCACCGCTGGCTTGTTCCGTGGCCTTGGGCTAGTTCCCGGGGTCCTCCCTGGCCTCAGTTTCCCATCCTGTGAAGCAGAGAGGCCTTCGTTCCGCCTCCGAGGGTGTTGAGCGCAGTGAAGCCGCAGCACTTCTGGCGCTTGTCCCACCGCCCAGGACGGTCCAGCCCAGGCCTGTCTTGCCTGCCTGCCTCCCTCCCCGAAGCCCTGCTGGTGCCTGGGAACAGAGCGCCGACGTGCGAACCACATGCCTGGTTTGCATGGAGACTGCCCTTTGTCCAGAGGGATTTCGATTTTTAGATTTTTCACGAATAAGTTCACCTGAGTCCTGCGGGGCATTGACCAGGAAGGTCTTTGACTCGAACCTCCATTAGCTGCCTCCTCCTCTCATGCTGAGGCTTTTGCAGAAAAATCATTTAATGTTTTCTCTGTGTTTAAAGAAAGCTCCGAGGACCCATCAGGCTCAGCCTGGCTGGCGTGATCCTGAAACAAAGTGCGGTCCCCAGTGGAACATGCCAACCTCTGCTCTTAAGTAAATTCAGGGGAGCATTTCTGCACGTGGCCTGGCTGGCTATATTTAGGCCTTCCAGGCCTTTTGAGTTCCTCCCCACTGCATTATTAAAGTTGCTCTGAGCTAAGGCTCACAGGGTTGGGGGGGGGCGGTAGCTGGAGTTTGCCCTGCAAGGTCTGGGGTTCAGGCTTGGCTCTGACTGTTGTGTATTTAGAGAGAGGGTCACAGGCCCCAAGGAAGCAGACAGCCTTCCCGAGGAGCTTCCCCCACCTCGGGCCTCCCTGCATCCGCGTTTCACCCCCACTCACTCACTTGCACGCCCTTCTCTGTGCTCTACCCCCTCCCTACTTTGGCCCAGGTCACCTGCCCAGGTCAGGGATTCTCAGTCAGTCGCTGGTACATCTCTGCAGGTCACCGTATCCTCACTCAGAAACCCTTAGAGCTCCCGGGGCCCCGGTGGGGGGTGGGGGAGGGGGGGCGCCTGCATGATAAAGCTCAATGTCCTCAGCCTAGCATTCAAGGCCTTCCATGATCTGGCCTCCACCTACCTCTTCATCCTCGCCAGCAAGCGTAAACCCCCACGGGAATAGATTCCGTGGGGACTGGGGTGCTTGTCTGCTTTATTTACCATAATATGCCTTGCACCTTGAGGATTGCCTAGAACACCGGAAGTGCTTGATACATGTTTGCTGAATGGATGGATGGATGAATGAATGAGGGACTACATGAATGAATGAATGAATGAATGATGCAGTGATCTACAGTTTCCTTACCCTCGTGGTTTTGCTCTGCACACCATGTGCAGGCGGGCAAACCTCCCACCTCTTTGTCCACCTACATTCCACCCTTTAAAGCCGAGATCAGGTCGTGCCTCCTCCTGGACACCTTCCCTGGTAGCCCAGACCCTGTGATCCCTCCTGGTAGCTTTGGCACCATCTCTTGTTAGGCACCCGGTGTCTTCCTTGTTATCTGGCTTTCTAGAGGCCCCATCTGCTCTTACCGTTGGCCGCACATCCCTCAGGTCTCGGACGGGTGAGCGTACCTCGACACCCATGGCTTCTTGGGGCTTCAGAGTCCTGCGTGGCCTTTAGTGGATGTGAGAGAGACGGTTGGTCCATAAGATGGGACTAGACTTCCCAGGAGAGCAGAACCAGCCCTGGAAGGGTAGAGGGTGAGGGCAGGGATGCAGCCACAGGTGAGGGATGGGGGCTGGTCCTACCAGGGCAGAGTGTGATGTCTACAAGGGCTGGCGACCCACATCAGATAGGGACCCAGAACAAGGAGAGCCACAGGAGAGGGATGCCCGGGTGGCTCAGCAGTTGAGTGCCTGCCTTCGGACTGGAGACCCGGGATCGAGTCCTCCATCGGGCCCCCTGTGTGGAGCCTGCTTCTCCCTCTGCCTGTGTCTCTGCCTGTCTCTCTCTCTCTGTGTCTCTCATGAATAAATAAATAAAATCTTAAAAAAAAAAAAAGAGTCACTGGAGAGGCACGACACAGGGCAGAGGAGGGGCCAGAAAGTGACAGAGCTTAGAGGAAGAGTCCTAGAAACAGGTGAGCTTCAGAGCTTTGAGGCAAGAGCCAGAAGTGGGCCAGGACTGGGGGCTGCTGTCATCAGAGAAACTGTCCTTAGAGGGAAGAGACTATTAGGCAGGTGTCTGAGACTGGCATCAAAGGAACTAAGGCCACAACGCTGTGTCGCACCCAGTGACCGAGGCTAGGGCTCCAGCTGGCCAGAGGGCCCCCTCAGTGGGGCTCACTGTGCCATGCAGGGCTGGCTGGGGAGGGACCCCGAGATAAGGCGGGCTGAGACCGGAGGGTGGGGATCCAGGGGTCTCAGCGGGGAACGGAAATGAAGAGGCTCCAGGTAAACACTGTAGGTGTTTCGTAAATGTGGGCTTCAGCCACCGCAGATAATGCTTGTCCCTGCTGCTGTCGCCCCGTGTGAAGTCTCCATCAGAAGGCGTTAGAGGGCACACGTGTGCACAGACACATGTGCGTGCATACACACAGACCCGCACACACCTAGAGGGACACCCAGATGCTCACACAGTTCAGTGACAGCAAAGAGACACCAGGCATGGAGCACGGGGGCGGGGGTGGGACCAGATGACCGCGAATGGCCTCTGGGGGTCCCTTCCCTGAAGAAGCAGCTTGATTTCTTTTTCTCTCTTCCTTTTTTTTTTTTAAGATTTTGTTTATTTATTAGAGAGAGTGAGTGTGCGCATAAGAGGGGCGGAGGGGGAGAGGGAGAGGGAGCACCAGGCCCCCCGTTGAGCAGGGAGCGGGGACCCTGGGATCACCACCTGAGCCAAAGGCAGACACTTAACCAGCTGAACCATCCAGGCTCCTCAAGACCAAGCTCGTTGATTCAAGGGTTTAAGTGTGAACAAAGGGAGTGGTGATTTTTATCTGGGGGAGGGGCAGGGAAGTGGGGGCCCCTCCTGGCCCCCCCCCGCTGCACTCCAGATCCCGAAGCTCAATATTTCCCTGGTTCTTCTGGGGTCACTTAGCTCTCAGAGGGAACAATTCTCTACTCCTTTGTGTGATTCTTTATCCTTTTCAAAGCCCTTTTGTGCACAGTTTTCAATTTGATACCCCCCCCACCCCGTGAGGTAGGCAGGTATTCTTATCTCTGCTTTATAGATAAGGAAATTGAACCTCAGGGAAGGTGCCTGGCTTGACCAGGCCCCTCAGAGGGTGGGCTGTGGAGCAGGGATTGGAGAGGGAGCGGGTGCCTGTCGCCTCTGCCCTCTGATGCGTGCTTGTTTTGGAGAGCAGCCTCCTTCGGCCTGCAGGCGTCCTTGCTGATGGCTCCTGGGGCATGTGTGTGTGTGTGTGTGTCTGAGGGGGTGCCGAGGGCAGAGGTTGAGCCAAGTGCTCCCCCAAGTATTTCATCCCCCCTCAACCCTCCTTCAGGTTGGCTCTGGGGGTCCCCATGGTAGCAGGTACCAACCCCTGTGCCCTCGCTCTGAGTAGCACTGGAAAGAAGAGAATGGGAGCTGGGGAACCAGTGGGGTGGCAGGGGGTGGGGGGAGCGGTGACATGGCCCTTTCTGCCAGAAGGGTGGCAGCTGGTGGAGCCGGACTTGGACTGGGGGGAACAGAAAAACAGAACAGCCCAGCTCTCGAGGAGCTCCCAGAAGGGTCCATCCTAGAACCTGCAAGGACGGGTTCCAGAAGTTCAGAGGCTCAGAGGCTTTTGGAGAGACCCTTGGGTTCCCAGTCAGTTGTTCAGAAAGACCAAGAGTCGATTCGGGGTACAAACGAAAACAAAGTGAGTGGTGCTCCTATTTGCGGGGGTGGGGGGTGGGGAACACCTGTTGGCCAGACCCAGACCCTGCGGCCCCCTCTGCGATGCTGAAGCTCAGCCCTTTCACCTGTCGAGGCTGATGGCACGGACCTTAAGCAAAGGACCTTTCTCCTGTGCGAGGCCGGCTCAGCATCTGAAATTCCGTGGCACTGACCCAGGAGGGCATTGTTGGTGTTCTGTGTTTGTGTCCAAAAGTGCAATTTGGGCTCTCAGCTGGTATTATTTTTTTAATTAATGAATTAGTAACTACTCCGTCTCATTCCACAGAAATAATTTGAGGTTGTTTACAAGAATTACGTTTAATAGGGGATCCCTGGGTGGCTCAGTGGTTTAGCACCTGCCTTCGGCCCAGGTCATGTCCTGGAGTCCCGGGATCGAGTCCCACGTTGGGCTCCCTGCATGGAGCCTGCTTCTTCCGTCTGCGTATTTCTCTGCCTCTCCCTCTGTGTCTCTCATGAATAAATAAAATAAAATAAAAGAATTACGTTTAATAACGTAGCTAAGTTATCTTTCAAAGAATCGAGGACTGGGAAAAACATAAATTAGAAATAAAATGTTTCCTGGGAAGAATGATAAAATCCTATTGTTGAGTCATAATGCCCATGACGGTTGCCTTAATGGGGCCAAATATTTGACTCTGTGCTTCCTAGTGGCCAGTACTACTGGTTGCAAAAATTTTACCTTTCCTTTATAAAAGATCAACCTAGTATCTCTGGGGTGAAATAAAGCTTTTATTAACCCTTTATTTTTTATTTTGTTTTTAGATTTTATTTTATTTTATTTATTCATGAGAGACACACAGAGAGAGGCAGAGACACAGGCAGAGGGAGAAGCAGGCTCCATGCAGGGAGCCCCATGGGGGACTTGATCCCAGGACCCCAGGATCACGCCCTGGGCCGAAAGCAGGCGCCCAACCACTGAGCCACCCGGGTCCCCCTTAACCCTTCATTTTAAAGTAATTTCTTCACCTAGGGCTTTGTGTGGAAGGTACTGAGAAACGCAAAATCCTTCTACCAAATGGCAGTAGCAGATTTCCCAAGACTGAGGCTGGGTATTACCTGCCCTTCATGTCAGCTGAAGCCACATGACAAAACTCATAATGACAAAACCAAGCCGGGAGCCTAAATACGCTCCAAGTGTACTGCTTGATCAAGGAGAAACCCTAGAATGGCTGGAGGAGTAGGTGGCTGGCGTGCTTTGCCCATTCTCCAAAATGCTATTCTCCTCCATCGGACTTTGGGTTTGTGTTGGGCAAGAGACGGTTGGGGTTGGTGCCACCATCTCTGGCAAGAGTGGACATCCAGGTGGCTTGAATCCATTGAATTGCGAGCCACAATCACCGGGATTCTTTGATTGGTAATGATCACCCACTACTGACAGTTGAGCGTGCACCCTGATAAGTGTCATTCATTCTTTATGCGTCATATACACATAGGGTGCTCATATATGCAGCCGTCATATACAGGGCCACCCAGGTCCACATACTATGTACCTTATACCTCACCTGAGGACGTAAGTAATTAAGATGGATGAGATTCAGATCAATGTAGATAGAAGCTAATGTGTGTGTATGTGTGTGCAAATATATGTATTTGGAGAGAGAGAGAGAACATACAAGCCTGGGGGGGGCGGTGCAGAGGGAGAGAGAGAATCTTAAGCAGGTTCCCCACTGAGCAAGAAGTGGGGCTCAATCCCATAGCGTGAGCTGAAATCAAGAGAGTTGGACGCTTAACCTACTGAGCCACCCAGGTGCCCCTGGAAGCTAAAATTTTGTTCCTCTTCCCAGTGGGTCGTCTGGTGCCCTCCCGAGGTTGGGCCTCTTCTCCTTGGACCCTCCTCCTGGACCCTTCTCCTTGGACCCTCCTGGGCTGCTTACCTGTACCTGCGGCTCAGATGTGGAGCTGGAGGGCTGAATGAACCCTCCCCCGCTGGCAGGCGAGGTTTTATGGTCACTACCCCTGCTTCCTCTCCCCTCTGCTGGGATCGCTCCGAGGCAGGTTCCCGGCCATCCCCCTCCCAGAGATTGCCCGTGGTGGCTGGATTGAGCCCAGTTGCCCACAGTGGTAATTCATTTGAGAAAGAATCTGCTCTTAGCCACCCCTTGCCCTGTCACTTCCTCCCCCTGCCTGTGCAGCCCAAGATCACCTTCCAAGTAACTATTGGCACTCAACTCTGTTTTTTTTTATTTAAATTCAATTTGCCAACATATAGTATAACACCCAGTGCTCATCCCATCAAGTGCCCGTCACCCAGTGACCCCATCCCCCCCCCCGCCACCTCCCCTTCTGCACCCCTTTGTGTGTTTCCCAGGGTCAGGAGTCTCTCTCATGGTTTGTCTCCCTCCCTAAATCTTCCCCACTCAGTCTCCCCCCCTTCCTTTATGGTCCCTTTTACTATTTCTTATATTCCGCATACGAGTGAAACCATATGATGATTGTCTTTCTCCAGTTGACTTATGTCACTTAGCACAACATCCTCCAGTTCCATCCACGTCGATGTAAATGGCGGGTATTCATCCTTTCTGATGGCTGAGCCACATTCCGTCGTCTGCATACCGCGTCTTCTTTATCCATTGTCTGTTGATGGACATCGTGGTTCCTCCCACAGTGTGGCTACTGTGGACATTGCTGCTGTGAACTTTGGGGTGCAGGTGTCCCATCATTTCACTACATCTGTCTCTTTGGGGTAAATACCCCAGTAGTACAATTGCTGGGTCGTAGGGCACTCAACTCTTTGTCTTGGATTCTGCCTCTGGAGAAATTCAGATTCCCTCAAAGCTTTGTTTTGAGGAATTGAGGAACCTATCCAGATTCTTTTCTTCTGACTTTAACACGAAGAGGGCCCTATTATTTTTTCTTCCAAACCAGTCCTGAGTCTTTTCCCCCAAATGGACCAGCCCTATACCTGGTGTGATGGTTCCAATCAGGGGGGGTTCCTGACCAGCCATCCCAGGCCGCCTCAGCAAGCAGGGAAAAGTTTCGTAATGCTCCCAGAGCCCTGTGCCTCCCTGGCAGAGGAATCAGGTGCAGGACGTCCCCTACAAGTGAGCAAGCTAAACTCTCTGCCTTTTAGAGTTACTGAATATAAACTCATTATACTTGAGAGGGCAACTGCCAAATGCAATGATTTTTGCTTTAGAACAATTGATCTCAGACAGTTCCTTCTGACAATAGGCAGATGAAGGACCACTTGTCCGTGGCCACTCCTGGTTTGTGACAATAAAATGGAGCTGTTGGCCCACAGGAGCTCATCTTTCTGAGTACTGTGGGCAACGGGGGTGGGAGACCCGGAACATGTATTTGCAGCGCCTGAAGGTATTTTGATTCTTGGAGTTAGGAATGAAAAATTATGGGTTGGTAATCCCTTGGATGTTCCCTTGGATGGTTATGGACAGCACTGATGTAGGAGCTGCTGCAGCCACATGCACGTCGCTCCTTAACCTCTGCACCCAGGGACTGCTGCCAGCTTCCCCGGCTGGGGAGTGGGTAAAAACAGGGCCCTGTGCAGTGCTTTGGTGTGTGTGCCAGTGGATGCTCATGGAACGTGGATTTTAGAGGTGGCATAGCTCCCCACTGGCATTTTGACCCAAGAAAGGAATTGAGATCTAGGCCATTGATTTCAAGGCCTATACTATCGTGCCCACTCTGCTCAAGTCCCTCTGAACACCCACTTCTGATGGGAAGCTCCCTGCCCAGCTGGACAGAGGGGAAAGGAGGTGAGTTTGGCTTCAGAGAGATGTGGGATGGAGTCTTGGCTCTGCACCTTGCTACCTGGGTGACCTTTGACAGGTCACTGTATCTCTCTGGGCCTTAGTTTCCCTTTCCATAAGATAGAATTATTGCCCTGTAAGACAGTCGTAAGCATTAAATGATGTAATCCATGTGAAACACTGAGCGTGGTGCCTAGCACGTGGCTGTGTGACCTCAGACAAGTGACCTTACTTCTCCGAAGTCCATTTTCCCCATCTGTCAAGTTGGGTTAATAGCACTTAACCTCCTAGGATTGTTGTGAAGATGACATTCATTAGATTTATGTGTGTGGAACATTTATCACCAGACCTGGCACACAGAAGATGCTCAGTAAAGTTAGCTATTAGCACTGTAATTATTATTCACTCATATATATAATTATTATTCATTCGTATATATAATAGCAATAATAAAAGGAACACCTGTCTTGCCAACTGTAATGATGGGAAGGCTGAAAGGTCACGTGAGACAGTGATTTCTGAAGGTCATTGGTTCAGTGGGTATTTCTTAAGTCTTTACTATGCGCCAGGTACTGTCCTGAGCACTGGCAAGTGAGCAAAGAGCAAAACAGCAAGACTCCTTGCCCTCAGAGAGGACTACGTTCCAGCACAAGCTGGACGTTGGACGTTAACCACAAGCATAATAATTACAGTGAAATGTAGAGTGTGCTTCATAAGATCAAGTGTCTAGGAGACAAAATAATCCAGGGATGAGGAGTGGAGGTGGGGGGGGTGTCATGTGAAATCGAGGTCCTCGCCCCCAGGACCTAGGTGAGAAGTCTAAGCAAAGATCTGAAGCTCAGTGCCTCGAAGCAGAGAAAGTTGAGAGGCTGGGGTTGGCCCCTCCCTGCAGGTGCTTTCTGCTGGGTGTGGGTGGAGGGTGCTGTCCCGAGGCTCAGCCAGAGGACCCTGGACTGGTAGGGCCCTGGAAAATCTAGGCTGGGTGGGGCAGGTGAAGGAAGCACTGCCCGAGGCCCCTGTCCTGCTGCCTTTGGCCCCTTTGGGACACTGACTTAGATTTAGGGCCTCTGGGTCCTTTCCAGAAAGGAATCTGAAGGTCAGATGCTGAGCGCTGTGCTCTCTACCTGGCCTGGTGTTCACCTGGCTCCTCACACCTGGCTCCTGACTTGCAGTTTCCTTCCTTCTGAGACAGAAGCTTTGGTCCTGGTCCAGGAAAGTGACCTGTCCTCCATCTGCCCCAGCAGCTGCCTCTCTGCCTTGGTACACCTGGTCCTCTTCCCCAGACCACGCACCTTGGCCCCCAGCTTCGTGTCCCCAAACCTCCCTCTGCGATTCCTGGGTCCCTCCATGTGTGATGGACTTAACTTGTGCACTCAAGCCCCCAGCCTCAGGCCCCTGAGCCTTCTACTCTGTACCCCATGTCCCACCTATTGTTCTGAGTGGCCTTCATCCTGACTCCTCTCCCTACCCTCCAACACACACACACACACACACACACACACACACACACACCACTTCTGAATTTCAGCAGAGCAAGACAGGGATGGGGTCTGAGGTGGTCTGATGGAACTGCACACCCTGCTGGTGGATATCCAGGGACATGAAGCCCCTTGGGCTTCATCAGGAGGGTCCCATCCCTGGTTATGGGGGCCTAGGGACTTGCCTTGCCCTGCTTACTGCCTCAAACTGACATTCAAGCAACCTTTCCCAGGTGGGAGGGGGGCTCCCTTCATCACCAACTCAATGGGGAGATTTGGGAAGAGCAGTGGAAGGGAAAGGGGAGTTTCTCAATAAAATGGAGATAGTGGCTCCTGGGGGGCTCAGTCAGTTAGGTATCTGACTCTTGGTTTTGGTTCAGGGTCTTGGGGTCGTGGGGTGGAGCCCCATGCCGGGCTCTGTGCTGAGCACAGAGTCTGCTGAAGTTTCTCTCTCCTTCTCCCTCTGCCACTGCTCCCTGTGTGGTTGCAGCCAGCCCCTCCTGGCCAGTGCTGCGGAGTTGGGGGGCTGGCTCCCCCTCACTGCGTGTGGCATTGAGCTCTGGAATTATATTTCCTGACTTAACAACTGCAAGTGTTTGCTGCAGCTTTACTGCCTTAAAAATGTTTTCTAATAATCCCCAGGTGTTTCTCTCGCATACAATAGCCTGGCTTGTTACAACCCAATTAAATCCTTATTTGAGACGCTTAATTAAAACTCTGAACGGAACAAGCCATAAAGCTTGCTCCTTGCCAGCCTTGTGCCAAAAGTGCCTATCCCTGCCCCCACCCCCCACACCCCTTTTCCAGGCCGGCGGCTGGCATTTGCAACTTCCGGTTCTGACTTGGTGGAGGGGGGCATCCTGGTTCCTGCCTGGGGGCAGGGAGGGGGTGGGGAGCCCAGCTCAGATGCTGTGCTCCTTACTTAGAGATGCAGGCATGGGCTCCTGGAACTCTTGGTTGCCTGGTTCCTCACCCAGGATCAGCCTCTCCTGGCTGCCCCGAAGCAGGGGTTCTCAACTTCCCTCCCAACTATTTGCACTTCTGGCCAGATGCTTCATTGTGGGTTGTCATCTACACAGTATACGGTGTTTGGCAGCATCTGTGGCACCTCTACCCACAAGTGGCACCCTCCTCCCAAGTTGTGACAACTAAAAATGTCTCCAGACACCACCCAATGTCCCCTGGAGGGCAAAATCCTCCCACGCAGTTGAGAACCACTATCTTAAAGAGAGGTGCCATCCCCGCATCACTGATCCCCAGGAGGCAGGAGGCAGGCACAGCTTGGCAGCCACTAGCCCCAACCCAAATTCTAACAGAATGGGGAGCTAGAGGTGATAGAGGTGCATCTGTTCCCACTCCAGGACACCGGGAAAGTGTCTTGTGGGGAAGTGGAGAGTGAGGAGGGCCCTGCCTTGGAGCCCACAGACACATGTCTCTGCCTGAGGAACCAACTTGTCCTCACAGCTTCTTGCTCTTCCTCTTTTCTCCCATTCCACGCTCAGCTTAGGATAAAAAGGAGCCAGATCTCGTTGAGTGTAACCTCAAGGTAGGGTGACCAACTTGTCCTGGCTTGCCGCAACTCCTCTAGTTTTAGCACTGACAATCCCAGGTCCTGGGCGACTCCATGGAGCAAAATGGGGTTGTGGGGAAGGGCTGTCCTTTGCTCATCCCACCAAATGGTCCCTGAGGGGCTAAGAGAACCACCCTGGAAGAAGGCAGGGCAGTTGTTACTGAGAATCCATGTGCCCTACAGGCATCATCTCCCTCCCTCCCACAAGCTGGTGGGCTTTTTGGCTTCATCTTATGGGTGATGAAGCCAAGGCCCAGAGAGACTTGCCCACAGTGAGTGGCAAGTGGAGAGCCAGGATTTGAACCAGGCCTATCTTGCCCACACTGCCCTCCTGTGCCTTTTCCATAAGATCCTGAAAAGAGAAGACTTGGACACTCTAGGTTCCTATACATGAAACATCTCCCTCTGGCCTTGGCCTGGCCATAGAGGAAGTGGAACTTCTTTCCTGACACTCCGCCTGCTGACGCAGAGGCAGGGGATGTGGTAGCAGGAGAGCCGGACCTCCTAACATCAGCCGTGAGTACCCTTGGTCCTGAAGAGAACCTCCCGTCGGTTCTAGACCTGCCTGCTGACAGTTCCATCTCCCAGAACAAAAAGAAAATGACTGGAAGAGCCACTGGGGACCAAATTCTCACCAAGAAGAAGATGGCTGGTGAAGGGGCGTGATGGGGACCAGCTCCATTCATGGTGTCAGGGGAGGATGCAGTCTTAACTTTAGCAAGTGACATGTTGAAGCTCAGAGGACACATGAACAGGTGTCCCTCGGCCTGAGTCTGGGGGCAGGATAGGGGGTGCTCAGAGAACTGGGTCAATTGCAGTCTCCTGTTTCTGACAGGGTACTTGTAAACTGACCCAAGGAGGTATAAGGGTTATGGGGCAGTTCCTAAGGGAACCTGCGTGGTTGATTGAGGAGCATTCTGGGTAGGCTGGATTTATAGTGGTTGTATTCCAAGGATGGAAAGAAGGGAGGTTAATCAAGAAGGCACATGAGAAGGGATGTGCTTCCGGGAACACATCGTCTCCAGGAGGCGTGTCAGATGCTGAGACTAAGGCAGTGTATAGAATGTGCTTAGGGACACGTGACTGTGCATCACGATAATAGCCGTTCTTTATTGAGTGCTCACGATGTGCCAGGTAGGCTGCTGAACATTTTCCATGTCACGTCTCAAATAGTCCTCACAACAGCCCTGGTGGTAGGAAGTGTTGGCTACTCTGGCTTTTCGGATGAGGAATCGGAGACAGACAACAGTGGCTGCCCAGAGCCACATGTGTAGTCCACAGTGGAGGGAGGATTGCAAACCCACAGACCTGGGATTGGTCTGACCACTTCCTTACTTGCTGTGTGGCCTTGACTCAGTCATCCGTGTCTCTTTTCTAGATCAAAGGTTGTTTATTCGTTATTTGTTCATCCATGTGATACGTCAAGACAGATGGGTGTGTAGCCTGTGTCCAGTACACAGGAAGCCCCTTCCATCTAAGGGACTCGCCATAGGAATGTCATAACGACATTCAAGGGGGGCTCTCAAGCGGGCTGTGGGGCAAAAGAAGAGGAAGGGAGCAAAAGTAAGGTAGGAAGAGTGCGTAAGTCTTTCCAATTTGTATGAAGAACAAGAGAAGGATTTCATGTTCACGGGTGACAAGGGACTCACCCATGACACTTCACACCACCGAGAGGAAGGATGGTCAGCCTGGAAGGGGCAGCCCAGACCTCGGGGGCAGAGAGCCCTAGGGTGGCCAGGGCGCTGAGACAACCTGCCGCACACACCCCTGAACCACTGCCCTGCTGCGGAACAGGAGAGCCCTGGGAGACCAGAGATGGGCAGATCCCTAAAAAGACAGTGGTGGTTTCCAGAAACCACAGGCCAGGGAGCTTGCTCGAGGCTCAGGTTTGTGAACGCCCGTAAACCCAAACCAAGCTTTCTTGAAGACCTGTCATATGTCCTATGGCATGTCAGGTGTGAGGCCTCATTCTGCGTGACTTAACTTGTCCTCGACAGAGTCATCAAACTTGAGCCCAGGAGCAGCCTAAATTCAGCAGGCATTCACATAGGCTGCTCAGCTGTCCCTGTGGGCAAGGTGGAGGAGCTCCTACTTCAAGAGGGACAGCTGGGTGGGTGGGTCACTGGCCCAATGACTGCATTCCAGGGGTGCTCACTTATTAATGATTCTGTCTGCAGGTCAGGGGGTTTCTGCCCGCAGGTCAGGGGGTTTCTGCTGGAGTGCCACAGGGCTCTGCCCCTGGCTCACAGGTGTAGGGTATGGGCTGCCAGGTTCCTGCGTGTAGGACCCAGTAATAGTGAAAGAACCAGGGCTTGCTCAAGCGAGGCAGCAGCTGACCAAGGTCTGGGGACCTCAGGCACAAGGGTGCCCCGGAGACAGGACTTGGGCTTCCCAGCTTCCCCCCTGTCTGCCTGACTGCCCGTTGCTTCCTCATCCTATTCTCTGGCTCAGAGCTTGTGTTCACACCAAGTTCCCAGTCCCCCGTACCTGTCACTTGCACACTGTCTGTCATGACCTCTCCTTTCTGTCCAACCTGGTGGTCATCCAGCTCCCACTGGCAGCTCGAGTGCTCAGTATTGCCTGGCGTACACTCCTATGAGAAGGAATCTGATGGGCCCACCAGCTACACACGCGAGGCCCTTGGGCCTTGGCCCCGCTGCGGATGGGCCTCCAGCCTTAGGGAGTATTTGAAGCTCCGAGGGCTGAAGCCTGGCGGGGTCAAAAGATGCAAACAGAGGGGCCTGAGGGCTGCTCTTTCAGCAGGTGTGGTGGGTTGAACAAGACCACCGTGAACAATAATGATCAGTCGCTACTACTGATGGTGTGGCAGGTGTCAGGATGTTAATTTCAGCGTTGTCACGTGAAATCGTGGGAAATTGCAATTAGTTGGGTGACAACAGCAACGTTCACGACTGTCTTGATGGCTCTGTCGTTTCCGTAACCACTCCTCCCTCTGGGGGGCACCTGCACCGCCCGTCTCCGCAGATGCCTCTTCCCCCCACCCCAGTGCTGAGGTCGCGGGCAGTGTCCACCCGACTCTTTTGTGGGTTCTCTCCACCCTTCTGTTTGTGAAGGGCTTTCACAGGCAGAACCAAATGGAAAGGAGCCTCACTGGGACGGAGCAAAAGGTGGAGAATCCAACCTGCGTCCAAAGGCAAAGACGCGCTGTGAAAGCATGTGTGTGAGTGTTAACAGGTGGTTTTGTGTTTTGTTTCTCTTTCCTGCCAGGGATCCTAGAATGACACTCGATGCGTGTGTTGACTTAAAAGCCCCATTCTTGAAAAATCCCGGGCAGCGGCGTTATTCAAAGTAAAGGATCTGAGAGGGAGGTAATAGGACCACGCCGCTCGGTGCAGGAGGGACCATGGCCGATAGCAGTGCATCTGGTTCTGGGAACCAAGTGATGAAAGGGTCCTGAAGATAATCGCTGACATTTATGGAGAACCTACTGCATGCAAGACCCCGTTGTGGGGTTCTTGATGAGATCGATGCCGTTTCCCAAGTTGTAGGACTGTGGAACCGAGATATTACGTAACTCGCCTCAGGTTGCTCAGCTTAAAATAACTTGAAACCTGGGCACTTGTATAATTATCTGAGAAACTGGGATTGAGAAATGGTCAGTTTGAATGGCAAAATGGTTTCGAAGGCAGAGCCCACGGCACATATGAGGCGGCGCAGGGATATCGTAAGAACGCTAGCCGCTTGTGCGCAGCAGGGGGTTCCTGTGCCCATTTGATGGAGGAGGAGGCCAAGGCTCACAGGCGAACCAGCAGGTCCAAGGCCCCAGAGCTGAGAACTGGAAAGGAGGGTGACCCTGATTGGTGTTGGATGCGTGATGAGGCTAGATGAGGTGCAGGACCCTCCCGCCGGGAGAACCTCATGACGCCTGGCATGGTCACTGATGGGCTAGGCCACCCGGGGAGGGGGAGCTGCTCTGTCACTGATGGTGCAGAAGCGTGGGCTTGGTGAGCTCCCGGCAGGATGTTGGTGAAGGAGGGCACTTGGGACCTGCACCTGGGAAGGGACGGATGGAAGCAGGGAGGCAGAGAGCGGTGCTGCTGTGGTGCACTGGCAGCCTGGGTCCCGGGAGCCCCGCAAGGTGCTCTGGAGCCGGGGTGGCCCTTCCAAAGTCTGTGCCACGGGCCACCGCCGCTGGAGGTACGACCTGGGGCGAAGCCGTTTTCTACAGGAGAGGTGATCCCCCAGATGGGCTACTGGCTGGCCATTCCAGCCGTCGGGGATAACCCTTCTTATTTCTCATAATCCCAGCGACCACCACCCCCTCCCCGTCTGGCGCATGCCATCTGCGCACACCTTGCCCAGACTGCCGTCACGTCACCATCGCCGTGACGGTGCTTATTAATGTCCATCAGATTTCCTGCTAACAAAAGGCTCTTAAATGTTCCGTTGCGATCTTAGCCTCCCAAATGCCCTGTGAACGGAGCATGATTAACGCCCCCACTTGATGGAAGATGGGCTCAAAGGCTCAGAGTTAAGACACCGGCTCAGGGATGCACACTCAGTGAGGGTGACATGGGGACTGGCGCATCCAGCCCCCTGCCCCCCGCCAGAGTGCTCCTTGCACCCAGCCCTGGGTGCTGCCCCGCAGCACACGTGCGCACATGGCACCTTGGATTTGCCACCCGTGGCCACTTTGCAGATACATTGAATGTCCCTCTGCACCACCCACCTCCCGGCTGATGTTTCCAGAACTTCCATCCCCCCATCTCCCTGAGATTTCAGGCGCACGTTTTCTCCCTGGTGACCCATCCGGATGCCCCCGAGACACCCGGGACTTGCCATAGCTGGTGCTGGCCTTATCATCTGACCTCAGGCCTGCAGGGCACATAGGTGGCAGGAGCTCCGGCCCTGGGATTAGACTGGGTTCTAATCCTGGCTCACCACTTCCTGGACATGGCCTTGGGAATCTACTGCGACTCTTTGTGCTTCAGCCTTCTCATCCGTAAAACAGGGGTGATTGTGGTGTACACCCACCTCATGACGTTGCGTGGGTCTGCTGAGCTAATGCTCATGTAGTGCTCACAACAGGGCCTGGCGCGTAGCTAGTGCTCCGCACGTGGGAGCCAGCTGTCTGGCTTGTTGCTCCTGATGGTCCTCCTGAGCGCCGCCGTGCACCGAGTCCCAGGTAGGAGCATGTGCTGCCTCGCCCTCGACGCCCGATGCTCTCTGCCTCCCGTGGGGCACGTGTCCCTCCCGCCTCCCCCATCAGCACTGCCTCTGTGACCGTGGCCTTCATCTTCCACCTGGACTCAGTATTTCCTAGGTGCACCCCCCCATCCATCCCCTGCTATTCAGCCACCAGAATGTGCCTTTTTTTTTTAATTAAAAAATGTTTTTTAAGATTTTATTTATTCACAAAGGACACACAGAGAGAGGCAGAGACACAGGTAGAGGGAGAAGCAGGCTCCATGCAGGGAGCCCGATGGGGCACTTGATCCCGGGACCCCGGGGTCACGTCCCGAGCCAAAGGCAGACGCTCATCTGCTGAGCCACCCAGGTGCCCCTGAATTTGCATTTTCTGATGTGAATATTTGATCACAGCTCCTTCGTCTTCCAGTCCTTCGGTGGCTCCCTATCGCTCCCGGGGCAAGGCTCACCCTCCTGAGGTGGGTGTGTGTGCCTCTCTGAATCCCCCCGAGCCCCCTCCGCAGCCTCTGCCTGCCCACAAATCCCTCCGCCCTCCCGATCCTACCTGCAGACCTCTCTCACCTGGGTTCTGTTCCTTGAGGTCAGTCTCCTTTCCGCCCCCAGACCCAGGGAAGGGCAGTCTGTCGTCTACAGTTCATGTCTGACTCGGGGTCCACTCATTACAGGGGTTTAGTAAACTGAGCCACCATAAGAGCTGACAACAGGAAGGGGGCCAGTTCCGTTGGAGAGCACGAGCCAGGCCTTCCTCTGGGCACCATCCCCATCAAGCCCCACCTTTTCCAGATTCCCAGGCTCCATTCTAGTCCCGTCTGTCTCCCTGGCCAGCCTCGCACGACCTGCTGCTGGGAGCAGCTGAGGGCTGGCCGCCGCGCACCGCGCCCCTTCATCCCGCCAGGACGTGGACTGCCAGCCTCCCTACAGGGGCTGCCCCCGGCCCCGCGCCCTCTCTGCCGCGTGGTTGATAACCTTTGCTGTTAGGCTTGGACTTCTGTTTCCTGGGCCTTGGCTGAGTCTTTGGCTGATGAGGGGCAGCCGGCCTGAAGCTACAACCCTTGAGGATCTTCAGGTTCAGCTGGAAAAGATGGATTCCTGAGAAGAGCTCGTTTCGGGAGCCAAGAGCCTGGGGTGCGAATCCCGGCCCTTCCCCTTGCTGGGGGTCCGGCCAGGGATGGGCACACAGCTTCTCCTCCCTCCGAAGCCTGGTTGCGTCGTCCATAGAATGAGGGCTGCTGCCAGGAGGCTCATAAAGCAGCCTCTCGTGGAGGTGAGCCCAGGGGGGCAGCCGAGGTGCTAAGGGAACACTGGGACCTGGGTTTGAGTCTGGCCTTCGCCCCTGACGACTGTGTTGAGGGCTGCTCACTCCTTTCTCGAGCCTTTCAAATGCAGGACTGGATATATGGTTTCTGTGGCTGCTCCAAACCCTGACCTGTGATGGTCTAGGACTCCTGTGAAGGGGAGTTTGAGAGAGGGGGGAGGAAGAGTAGAGGAACTGATGGGTATGAAACACCTATGAGGTGCCAGCACCGTGCTAGGTGCCCCGTGCACGTGAGCACCTGGATGAGGTGAGGGCTTTTGTTCCCAGTTTACAGATGAGAAGATGGGTTCAGAGAGATGAAGTGACTTGCCTCAGGCCACATAGCACGGACGTGGTGGTGCTGACTCTGGAGCCCTTGTGCTTCCCTCAAATAGCTCAGGGTTCTCTATAGCCCCCTTTCCCCCCACACACCCCAAGGAAGGGGCAGCTGGGGAGCCGAGGGATGGACAGGTAGGTGGTGACCCAGGACCCAGTCTCCACACTCCCATGGACCATTGAGGCCAAATCATTGTCCCTTCCCAGGAAGCTCAGGGCCCCAGCAAGGCCCAGACTTGAGTCTGCCTCTGAGCACCTGCCTTCTCATCATCTGATCCCAGTGGGCCTGGGATCGTCCTCCCCACTCCCTGGGATCTTCCACAGGCAACCAGAGCCCCGGGCTCCGAGGTTTGCAGCTGCCCAGCTGCTACAGACCTCACAGCTGTCCCTTGTGACTATGTCCACGCTCACAAAGGAATGGTGTCATCCCTCCCCTTAACAGATCTGAAGATCCTGTAAATGCCTTGATTTGCCATTAGAGAAAATGAACTGAATTTTGTTTCTTCCATCTTTAAAAAAAAGAGATGTATGTATTTATTCGAGGATGGGGGGACAGGGAGTGTGTGAGCAGGGGGAGGGACAGAGGATGAGAGAGAGAGGGAATCTCAAGCAGAGTGCAGAGCCTGACACCCGGCTCGATCTCATGGCCCTGGGATGATGATCTGAGCTCAAACCAAGAGGTGGATGCTCCAACTATCTTTCCCCTTTTTAAGTTGAATCCCAGCCCAGGCAGTTCCCTGGAACTCCGATATTAAAAACCATGAATTACTGGGGCCTTGTCTGGGTAGAGCCATTCAGGGGTCCAGATTCTTCTCTAGAACTTCTCGCCAGCCCTGCCAGTGGCCTCAGCCTGGAGCCAGAAACTCCTGGACTTCCTCCAGCCCCGAGATGTGGGCACATTGCTGGCCCTGGTGCCCGGGTAGTGGTCCCTCCAGGCTGGGAAGTCAGGCAGGATGCCGTGATGGAAGACCTGGATGGTGTAAATGTGGCTGTGCAGAGGTCTAGCCTGGTGGATGCAGCAGGATGGGGTGAGGACGGGAGGGGTGGTGCCCGGGCAGGTGGGACATCCTGACTGTCAGGGTTGGCTCGCGTTCCAGAAACGGGAGCTCAAGCCTAAGAGAGGAGGTGGTTGCAAGGGCCGTGCAGGGCTTGGGGCTCCACTGCACAGGTCTGGGCTCCGGAGGGCCGCAGTCCCGACAGGAGCCTGGCAAACAAGCAGTGACAGCCTCGTCTGAGTGTCCTGGTTCAGTGCGTGTGTTGAAGTCGAACCCTTACTTTCTGTTCCTTGGTCTAAGATCTTAGACAAGTTACATAGGCTCCCTGGGTTATCAGGTCCCCTCCCTGAAAGTCGGGGATGAGGCTAAGTATCTGCAACGTGGAACTACAGGGAGGCTCAGTGGGAAGTGGTGTTGGGAAGAGACTTAGCCCTTTGCCTGAGATGAAGTCGGTGTGCTAGGGGGTGTCATTGTCCTTGTGCAGTGGGTGGCATCCGGGAGAGGCCGTGAGTTAGGACTACTTCAGGCCAAGACCGTGGTCAGGATGAGCTGTGGTCCCAGCGGGACGTGCAGGACGAGGACACTGTGGACCTGAGAGTGGGTGAGCACGAGGGCAGCCAAGCTTTCTTGGGCCACGTGGGGACTTGGCCTGTGTCCATGGCGAGGTGGGTGAGGCTGGGCTGGAAGGTGTGGGGGTGCAGGCTTGGCCTCCCCACGAGGATCCCCGAGATCAGAGCGTGCGATTCAGAGGGGCTGTTTTGCTGACAGCTCTCTCTGCCACACCAGACTCCAAGCAATTAACCAGCCGTGCCCCTGGGAGGAGCGATCGGCGGCAATCAGAGGGTAACCTTGACCTCCTTTGCACACTCCTGCAGCCGCCTCCTACCTCCCATCTCCAAGGTGCTCCAGCGTTGTTGAAGGGCAGCTCCTCCCCGGCTCAGGGAGCACACGGGTCCCCCTCTGCCAGCTGAGCCGTGGGTGTGGGCTCCTGGGTCTCCGACCGAGACAACGAACCTCATTGGGCCTTAAGGCCTGGACACCTTTCTTGGAGATGCACAACATCCTCAACTCTGTTGTATGCACGCATGGTGTGTGCATGTGTGTGCACGTAGGGGAGAGAAGGGTGGGAGGATGTGCCTGTGAAGCAGGAATGGAGACACCTGTATGCATACGCATGAAGGGAGAGGATGTGTGTGTATATGCTTGCGTGTGTATGCATGTGTGTGTGCGTGTGTGTGTGCATGCGTGTGCACATAGAGGAGAGAACGGTGGGAGGTCATGCCTGTGAAGCAGGGGTGGAGACACCTGTATGCATCCGCGTGAAGGGAGAGGGTGTGTGTGCGTGTGTGTGCTCGGCTGCAGGAGCGTGCATGAAGCCCGTAGGAATGTGAAGGGGCCTGGGGGTGTCTACGGGGGCCGGGTGGGTGGGAGTGGGGGACGTGTGTGGAAAGGAGGGGAGCCGCACCGGGCAGGAGGGGGAGCGTGTCTGGGCATCGCGCGAGTCGAGGCTCCGGAGGGGGAGGTGGGTTGAGGGCGCGTCGGGCTCGGGTTTAGGATGTAGTGACAGCGCGCCCCGCCACCCCCGCTCCACCAGCTCGGGCCTGTACGTTTCAAATACCTCATTGTCAGTCCTGGTAAAGCCTTTATTTATAAAGCGCGGGTGTTTCATTCAGCTTAACTGAAAAGGCCTTTAAATCACCGCAGCTGGGAAGGGCTAATTGCAGTTAGAGTTGTCAAGGACTCTCTTGTCTGCTTTTGCCATCTGTGACATAGTGAATGCAAAGATCATTTTAAACATAGGCAGTTAATGTAGAGAATAATTTGAGAGCTTTAGATATTTATGGTAAATTATTTAACTTTATAGTTGAGTTTTATTGCCTCATTATTCTATGTGTGAAGAATCTTGGCGTTTTCTGTGACTCGGCACTTTGTGGAGTTTCTCTTTGCGACACTCGGGAGTGAAGTTACCCCGCGCTCGGGTCCCATCGCTAGTCCTCTCACGGAAGGGGCTCTCTGATCTTCGCCCATCTGGCCACGCCGTCTCCGCACCCTGCCGTCAGGGTTTCTGGGCGGGCTTCGGTGCTCGGCGAAGCTTTGGGGTGCTTCTCGCCGCCAAACCAGCCCCACTGCTTCCTACTGCCCCATAGGGCAGGGGGGTTGGTGGTGCAGTGGTTCCGCCAAGCTCAGCACAGCTCTGCCACTGTCTGTCCATCTGTTGGTCCATGGGCTCTGCGGAGATTGGGGGTGGAGGGGGTGGCTAGGCAGGAGGATGGGGCTCTTGGAGGATGGCACCCGGGCTTGGGTTTTCATTTGCTCTTCGGCGCCCTGTTCTGGTGCCGTCTGTGCCTGCTTGAGTTCTATCAGGGCAGACCCTGGTCATCTCGATGTCATTTAGCTGCTAGAGGTGTCAATGATCACTGTTCACAGTTGAACCTTTGAGTATCCGAAACGTAAGACTTGCCCCATCCTGGAAGATAGCCCGTGTCGGCCTCCTGTGCTCAGACGGGGTCCTGGGACAGGCATTGTGGCCCCACACTCTTGGTGCTGTGCCTGTGTCCCCTTGGCGCTCACCATCCCAGCGATGCTCACAGGGTTTTGCTGCAAATACCTAAGACTCCTTCCCAGGCCAGGGTTCTGGGGTGCTGACACCCCCAGCCAGTGGTGGACGGGAATAGGAAGATAAGTGCCCTGGCTTCTTTGCTCCTCTGCTGGGATAATCCTGGGCGTAGCATGTTCCATCTCCCAGCACAACCCGGTGAGACTAAGCCCAAACGGCCCTTAGCTATAGTCTACTCATCAACACCTCCTTTTTTGCCTTTTTTTTTCTCCCCCATTCCCTCTGTCATGGGCCCTCAGCAGTGTTTCCTGGCATCACCTCCCAAAAAAACTACTTGAACTCAGATCTTTGTCTCAGGGACAAATTTTAGGGCAAACTTTACTAGGTGTGTGTGCAGTCGAACCACACCACTGCCCACTTGATAGACGCCGCCCTTGGATCTGCTTCCCCAGCCCACAGCCTTGATGTGGACTTTGGATGCGGCATGCCCATTGCTTTGGGCTCTGCTCTTGACAGTTCGACCTCGATCTGGACTTGGGTGAGAGGGAGGGAGCACTCAGCTAGTCCGCGCCCAGCTACCACAGCTCCCCAAATGAAGGTGTTGGGATTTCCAGAGGTAGATTATGTCCTCGGGAAGGGTGAGTGACTGTTTTCTGTGAGGCTCCAATTCCTAGTTCAAGGTCTAAAATGAGTGCATCGGGTCCAGCCTCAATGGCTGGGGAGGATTTAGGCTGAACTCCAGAGTTATTAGTTGTGGAGCTGACACTGTCACAAGATACCTGTGAGGGATGTTGGAGCGAGCTCTCTCCCCCACATCACCCGCTAGAAGACTGCCACTCATTCTCTCAGGACTCAGCTGAAATGTCACCTCCTCTGCCAAGCCTTCCCAGCTCCTCCAGGCTTTGGCCGATGTGTTTCCACAGCTCTTTGTTCAGAGCTTGCTAATTATACTTAGCACACTGTCTTGCCGTTTATCTGTCTCCACATCTGGTCCCTGAGCAGGCTTTGAACTCCTTGAGGGCAGGGACTGTCGATTCATCTTTTTTTGTCTGCAGAGCCCAGGGCCTGGCACAGCCATAGCTCAAGAAACATGATCTGAATTAATGGATGGATGTGGATGGATGAATGGATGGATGGGTGGATGGGCAGAGGGAAGGCAGATGGGGTGGGTAAGTGGATGGATAGATGGATGGACTGCTGGACTAAGGGAGAGAAGGAGGAATGGGTGGGTGGACGGAGGGAGGGATGAATGGATCGATGGGTGGATGGATAGATGGATGGACAGGCAGACTGAGGGATCAGTGGATGCAGGGAGGGTGGGTGGGGTGGATGAATGGTTGGATAGATGGATGGACTGCTAGACTAAGGGAGAGAAGGAGGGATGGATGGATGGATAGGTGGGTGGGTGGATGGATGGATAGGTGGATGGATGGACCACTGGACTAAGGGAGGAATGCATTGGTGGATAGAGGGATGAATGGATGGGTTGGTGGATAGATAGGTGGATGGACCACTGGACTAAGGGAGAGAGAGAGGAATGGATGGGTGGATGGAGGGAAGGATGAATGGATGGGTGGGTAGATGGATGGACAGGCATACTGAGGGATCAGTGGATGCAGGAAGGGTGGGTGGGGTGGATGAATGGATGGATGGATATATGTATCCACCATATATCCATGTGAGGAATGGATGGTTGGATGGAGACAGGGAAGGCAGGTTGGGTAGATGGATAGGTGGATGGACCACTGGACTAAGGGAGAAAGGGAGGGAGAGATGGATGGATGGATGGATGGATGGATGGATGGATGGATTAAGGGAGGAATGTATGGGTAGGTAGATGGATAGATGGACAGACAGGCAGACTGAGGAATCAGTGGATGCAGGGAGGGTGGGTGGGGTGGATGAATGGATGGATAGATGGATGGACCACTGGACTAAAGGATAAAGGGGGTGGGAGGGATGGATGTATAAACGGATGGGTGAATGGATGGATAGAGGGATAAACTGCTGGACTGAGGGAGGAATGGATGGGTGGACGGAGGGAGGGATGAACGGATGGGTGGGTGGGTGGACAGACGGATGGGCAGGCAGACTGAGGGATGGATGGAAGAATGGTTGGACTGACAGGAATGGATGGAGGGAGACTGGGAGAGATGAGCTGGTGGGTGAGCCGGTGGATGGGAAGGTGGGCAGATTCACGGTGGATGTTGAGGAAGCGGGGCATTCTGTGCCCAACCTGAGCTTCGGAACCAAGAAACAACCACTTTCTCCAGTGACTCCGTATTCTGGGGCAGCAGGCTCCTCAGGATTCTCCCTGGAAGCTCAGAGAGGAGAGGAGAGTGGTCTGGGCCCCTGGGGGGGAGAATGTGGGCTCCTGGGTGAGGTCGCTGGGCTGGGAGCTGTGGTTCAGGGAGGCTTCCTCCACCCTCCGGGGAGCTCGCTCTTCCTCCACCTTGGCGGCTGCACCACAGGGAGGAAACAGCTGGGAGGGGGCTGCCAGCACCTGTCCTGAGCTCCGACTGTGACTACTGCGACTGCGGGGTTGTGGACAGCGTGGAGAGGGAGCCCGCGTGCATCCCCAGGAGGTGTGGAGGAGGCCAGAGCAACAGCCTAGAGGACAGGAAGCAGGAGGGCCTCGGGGATTAGTGACTGTAGCTGGGGACGCAGGGTGCAGCCTCTGAAAAGCCGCCTTTTGCCTGTGGATGGTCATTGTGTGGGAGGAAGGCCCCATCCCAAGGCCTTCCCTCTGCCCCGAGATGTCCCAGCAGGACACACGGGAGACCCATCCCTGCCCCCTTGGGAAGGAGCAACACCCTCGCCTTTCTTGCTAGCAGTGACAAGGGAGGCCAACGATGGTGCGAGGCGCACATGCCCTCATGCATGCGGGCTGAGGGTCCCCACACCTGTCCCCACTGCCTCTGCCCAGAAGGATGGCAGCGTGGGAGGGAGGCACGTTGCAGACATGAGGGGCTGGCGGCAGATGGGGAGGGAGCAGCGTGAGCCTCAACTGCAGCGTCACACCAGGCTTTGAGCACTTGGGGCATCGCTACTAGGGACATCCCGGCCTGCCTTGGAGCCTGAGGAGGGGACAGGGCAGCACCCCAACCCCCACTGTGTCCCCAGGGTTCTGAAGAGAGGCCCTGCCTGCTGACCCCTGGCCCCCTGTTCCTCTCCCATTGATTCCAGTCTTTCCTCTGACCCCTCTGGCCGTCTGTGTGGCATCGGCGCCACTGAGCATCCCTGGTGGCGGTGGCCCCATCTGCAGGTGTGCTGCACGTCAGTGCCCCGCATGTTCTTTCTGCTTCACGAAGCCGGTGACCACTGCGCTCCTCCCCACCCGGCTGTAAGCCGTGTCCCAGCCTCCTGTCCAGCTGTCCCACCAGTTCTGTATGTGCCAGGCTCGGCCCAAGATGTCCCCGAGGCCTGGAGCGCCCTGATTAATCATTGGCCCGCTCCCCATGTTCGCCGTGGCCCTCCTGGCCTGGGCGCCACGCCCCAGCCTTGCACGTGGCCACCTGATTGTGGCCTGGAGGCGCTGCCCTCGGGGCCAGGCTGAAGAGGGGTTTGTCCTTGCCCTGGGCAGACCCTGGCAGCCACCCACTGCCTTCTCCCTCCCCTCCTGGCTGGCACCCCCATTCTCTCCACCGCACGCCCACCCTTCCTGCCCTCAGAGCACCTCAGTGCCCTCACCGGCCCGTCTTCCTGATTCCCAGACCCCTCTTCCCCCAGGTGCTGGAGTTTGGGCAGACAGGGAGAAGCGTTTTAGAGAGCTGGGTGCAAGGTCTCTGGCTGCCCCACAGGGTCACTTCCCGGGGCCAGGTGCCCCTAGCTGCTCCCCTGCAGGACAGTGCCCATGGGTGGGTGGTGGTGGGGGACACAGAGACCCTCCCAGAACAGCACCTGGCAGGGCCTCGGTCAGCATTTGTAGAATGAACAAGTAAACGTGAAACAATCCCATAAATATATCATTAACTTTAAGGAAGTAATCACTGACTTCAAGGGAAAGCCCAGAGCGCTCCACGACCATATGTTAGAGCAATCTCATTTAAACTGGGGGTCAAGGAGGGCCTCGGTTTTGAAGGTTTCTCGCTGTGAGTGTCGCAGGATGGAGCAACATAGGGCTCTGGCCAAGAGCTCAGATTTGAGACCCAGCTCTGCCGGGTGTCAGCTGTGTGATGGGGGCAGATGCCTTGACCTCTGTGTCCTCAACCTCTCTGTGCCATGAGAATGATCATGGCTCCTGCATCCTGGGGTCGCGGTGAGCACAAAGGACGGTGCCTGGCACCTAGGAGTCTCTCGGGGTTCCCTGGGATTATTGTCTCCCCTCCCGAGGTGCTGTGTCCATGTGGGCACGAGCAGGTGCATGCACGTGAGACATGATGTGCCAGAGCTGGTGTGGGGCTGTGGGTCCAGACACCCCACTGTGTGTGTTTGTAGGAACTCTGGTGTGGATGGGACAGGGTAGGTACAAGGTGGCTGGGGAGAGGGCTGTGAGTGTGAATGTGTGTGAGTGTATGCGTGTGTGTGTGTGTGTGTGTGTGTGTGTGTACAAGTGTGTGTGTGAGTGAGGCAGCCATTCTGGGAGCAGAGGCAGCCACCCAGGCATGTGGGGGGGGGGGGCTGTTCATGGTGCGCACATTCATGGTGAGCACTGATGTGCAGCATGAGGGTCGTAGGAACGAGTGGCTATGTGACAGCGGGACCAGGGGGCAGGGTGCAGCAGGATGGGGGAGCAGGACCAGGGAGAAGGACAGGGAGTGGGGGAGGGCTGGAGCAGGATGGGGGGAGGGGGAGGACTGGTGAGGGGGAGGGAGGACTGGAGCAAGAGGCGTGGAGGGTGGGTGGGGAGGAGGGCTGGAGCGCCTTAGCAGGTGTGCCCAGGGCAGCCGGGGCTCACGGGGAGACAGCAGGGTTTTAATTGTCCGTGGAGAGGATGGAGCTCCGGGGAGCTGTCAGCAGCCCTGTGAGAGCGGCAGTTGGGCTCCTTGCCCTACTTGTAGGCCACCATCCTTCAGCTCAGCTGGCAGCCGCTCCTCTCCTCCTCCCTCCTCCCGCCTCCCCCTCCTCCCCCACTTCCTGCTCGCTGCCCAGCTCCCGCCTCTCCTGGCCAGGAGCTCTGTGTGTGCCCCCCTCTCCTTCCTCCCCCTCTCCCCTTCACCCCCTCACCTTCCTCAGGGCCTAGAGACCCAGGACCCTGGGGCCACCCCCTGAGCGGTGATTCCCCCCCCTCCCCCGGGCCCTCCCTCTAGAGACTCGGAGGTGCCCATGAACAGGGGCATCCCCGCTCCCTCCCTCCTGCTCCCTGAAGACCCTTGGCTTTAGATAATGACCTGGGCCAGTTCTTCTCCGAGTCCCCGGGGAGATTGTTCCTACAGGGATCGGATCCTGTACAGGGGTCTGAGGTAGAGCCTGAGACTCGGCATTACTAACAGCCCCTGGGGGTAGTGCTGGTGCCCAGGCCGCTCTGAGTTCCACCCCTGAGGAAGGAGGACCAGAAGCCTGCAGGCGCCAGCTGTGGACCGAGTGGCCCTTCTCAAGGACTCCGCGTCCTCCCCACCCATCCCTCTGAGTGGCAGCGGAGCCAGGCTGCCTCCTCTGGGAGCCGCAGGAGCAGTAGCCACACACCGACCCTGGTCCCGGAGGCCCACAGCCTCAGCACCCCTGTGCTTCTGGCCGGCCTGCCTGAGAACCCAGCAGGGGCGTCCTCTCTGGGGGGAGCCGCCTCCCATCCATACCACCCTCCCTCTCCACCTGCCCCCCCCAGGTCAGCTGGACAGATGGAGATGCACCTTCAGGGTCTGTAGGAAACATGCCTCCTGGGGGATCCTAAGCCGTGCTGGCTGAGGTGGTGACCGCAGGAGTGCGACCCAGGAGCTGGGGGCAGTGGGAGGATTTAGGAGTCGATGAGGGAGCCTGGGGAGGTGGGAGGACTCCTTCCTGGCCACCTGCAGGGCCTCCTCTAGCACCCCAGCCACCCCGCACCTGCTGTGTGCAGGCACACCTGAGGGAGACGCAGGCATGCTGCTCCCTGGTCGCTCGGCTTGGTGTCATTGGCTACTGGACGTCACATTCTGCATTTATTGGTTTACTGCCCGACCCCTCAACAAGACTCTAGGGTCCAGGGGGGACTTTGTTCAATGGCCTGTCTTCACTGCCTAGAACAGTGCCTGGTACACAGTAGGTGCTCAAAAAAAAAAAACCAAAACAAAACAAAACAAAAACCCTGCATGAACACCCTAGGCGGCCTGTATATCCTCCTAGAAAGAATAAACAAGAGTCACTAACTGGAGGCTGACGTGCCCCTCACCCCCATGACCTCCTGGAGGAACGACCAGGCTGGCTTCTGGGTGGTAAAATGGAGCAGATAGGAAGCAGACTCTGGTCTGATGAGCCTGGCCGTGCTCCTTAGCTTGGCCACTTACAAGCTGGGTGCTATTAGGCAAATTCTCTCAATGACTCGGTTTTCTCAACTGTGAAATGGGAGCAGTGATCCCCACCTGGTTGTGGACATGAGGCGTCTAAAAGCATCATTAAAGTGGAGCTTGGGTAGGGGTTCTCTTACCGTCTCTTCCATCACCCCTGAGCTGCCCGGCTGCTTCACCACCCCCCCTCCCTGGTCACTAGGCACCCAGCCAAGGGGCGTGGTGATGGATGACCCTCTGCCCCTCATGAAGACCCAGTTCAGAACCCCGTGGTGATGGCAGGTGGGCACCAGCTGGCCCCCTCTCTCTCCGGGCACCCTCCGGCCACTTCCTTCCATAAGTCCCAACTCGGCCTGAGTTGATGGAGGCAGCTCAGGATAGCGGAGCGGGCGTTTGTTCTGGAGCAAGACAACCTGGGTGTAAATCTCATCCCCACTTAGCAAGTGGGGAGCACTTAAAACCTCGCTGAACCCCAGTTTCTTCATCCAATGGGGGGGTTGTAAGAATGAAATAAAATCATCCACATCTGACACTTAGCTCGGTGCTTGGTATGTGGTCAACGTTGAGTCATTTACAGCTGTGGCCATTATTTCCTTTGGTTCTAGTTCTTGGTTCGTACAGCCAAGCCCATGAGACAGGAGGGGAGGAGGGACAGATGGATGGTGGGAGCTTTAGTTTCCTCACCCATAAAAGGAAGAACAGGATGGTCCTTCTCATGATTTCCTGCTGTCCCGGAACCTAAACTGAGCCTTTTTACCTGTTGCTCTGTTCTATCCCCATTTCTGCAGGGTGAGGGGGCCCCACCGAGGGAAGCCAGACCCTCCTAGGACTCGGGGTAGGCGGTGCTGACTCCAGGAAAACGGGCCTGAGCTCCCTCGGCCTGTTATTAGCACCCACCAACCGCGTGTGAGGTTCAGGTGTCCCCAGGCCTGTCTAGTATCCAAACCACACAAGCTGATCCCACTAGTCAGCGGGGGCAGATGGCACCCCAGGAGGAGGGAGAGAGCCCCAGTTGGAGGGAGCAGCAGGGACAAAGACCCTGTGTGAGCAGAAGCATGGTACATGTATGCCGGGGAAGCTGGGTGCCTGCGTGGAACCCACCTCACAGGGGAAGGTGGGAGGTAGGCCGGAGGGCTGGGGAGAGGCCAAAATCACACCAAGCTCCATCAGCCTTGGAAGGATTTGGGGTTTAAGAGCAATAGGAAGTATACAAGGGCTATGGCCTAATCAGATTCGAGTTTAAAAAATATCCTCTGGCTGCCATTTGAAGAATGGTTGGGGTCCATCCATGGTTTGGTCCTGTTGGCTATGCCGCCATGATACTGGGTTCTTCCCAGGGGATTTTTGCTAGGAAACCAAGAAGGACACGAGGAGACCCGGACACACTGGAACATGTATCTGTGGAGTGTGTGCTCAGATTTGCATTGCAGGGAATAAAAGCCACTTAAAAGGACTTGCTGTCAGGATGCATGTGGACTAGAACTGGAACTGGAAAGCCTCTGGAATCCAGAGGCCCTTGGAAGCGGCCTCTCTTTTGATCTGGGCCCCTCTCCCTCCCTCCTTCCCCCCACCCTACTCCATCTCAGAAGTCAGGCTTCAGCCCTGAGATGTAGGAGTCCTCCTTGTTCTCCTCCCTCTACCTCCACCCTCTGCTCCCCGTGGGGCACTTGGCTTCCGTAGCCCATCATACCCTCTCCAGCCTGTCCACCCTTCATCATCTTTCATCTGCACCTCCTGCCCCCGACCAGTAAATCTTTTCTGTGTTTCTTAGTTCAGATTCCCAAGAGAAAAATTCTGATTGGATCAACTCTTCTTCATGAGCCAGGTCATAGTTTGTTTGTCTTTGGGTCAAGTGCCTGCCTCTTTGTCTGATCAGTTGTGTCCAAAGAGGATATGGATCCAAACCACGGTCTGCAAGGCAGCAAGCACCATGAATGTGGCACCTCTCTTAGGAGAGGGTGCAGATAGGGCGGGCACATCACCGGCTTATTCCAGACATAGACAAATCCTGCACCAGAGCTCCAAACTCCAGGCCTTCTGGATCTGACTGCTTAATCGGTCGTGCTGGAAGCCAAAACCTTTGAGCTCTGAGTGACGAGAACTGACCTTGGATCCCTGGCCATCGTGAAACCAAAATTTGGCCTGTTGGTTGACTAGCCCATGCCATTGGTGCCAGCAAGGGAGTGTGACTGGTTCTTTGCAGGCCAGCATCATGGTCAGAGTACATTTTGTAGTGAGGGCTGGTGGATCCGGAGTCTTTTCTGTCTCGGTGATTGGCCCATTAGACTAGGGCTGGATACCACACTTAGAGGGGAAATGCCGTTTATAGGAGTCACCATGACCAATAACCATTCATCTGACCCCGACCCATCCAGTAGTGTCCGAGCATGGTCAATGCCAGCCTCTCTTGGTCTTCAAATACCATTGTCCAGGCATCTCTGGTAGTAGGTGGATGGCGCATGGCTATACATTTTTATTCCTCTATGTATTCCTGGTGCGTGTCAGATGACGACAGCATCTCCCATCAAGACGTGGTCTATTTTTGGCCAGTAGAATTTGGCAGAAGGAATATCAGGACTTCAAGACTCTGCATGCTTTTACTTTCTCTCCCTCGGAGTCCTGCTACTGCTGTGTGAACAGGGCCGGCATACCCACGGGATGATGAGAGATGGATGGCTGAGTCACCCCATTTCTGCATTTGACACAGTCGGCCAACTGCCAGTCATGAAATGAGGCCACCCTAAAGCAGCGAGCCCCTGCCTACCAGACACACAAGGGAGCCCAGCCTAAGTTTGTCTAGCTTGGCTCACATCAGCTGAACCATCCGCATGATCTGCAGACTCCTGCGCAGTAGCAGATGCTTATCACTTTAAGGCGCTGAGTTTTGTGGCAGCTTGTTATGCAGCCGTGGCTAGCTGATACACCCCTTGGCCGGGAGACCTCCGGGGAGGACACCTTGCTAAGTGCTGGGTAACTCAGCCTCTGAGCCTAGGAGGTTCACTCCTTGAAAGCAGGACGTAAAATGTGGTTGGACTCAAGTTGGAGTGATGACTCCCGTATATTGATAGATGCCCTGTAATCTGGGTGCAGTGTGTGGTGTGGGCCAGGCAGCTGCACTTCCTGCCACTTACAGAGAATTTGCTGTAATGCATTGTGATGCATTAGCATAATAATTGCTAAGCATTCGCAAATGAATAGCTCACTGACTGATGGATTTTGTACAGAATCTGTGAAGGTTACATCGAGGGTGAAAACATTTCACTGTGTCAATGAACATACTTAATTTTTCTGGAAGTGCTATTTAAATTGCGTCGTGCTATGACATTAGCATAACAAAGACATAATGCATTCGTTTATGCTGTAGTAGGGAACACTGCCTTAATCAGCGGACACCATGAAGGGAGGGGGGAAGGTGGGATATGCAGAGGGTGGCCTGGGAGCTTCCCAGAGCAGTCCCATTGGGTCCCTGTGGCCATGCAAGGGAGGTCCTGCCCATGCAGGGCCCGCCCCCCAGACATGACTCCGGTGGGGCCCAGGGGGGCTGTGGTGGTGGGTGGATTCTGTTTATTGGCTTGTTGCTTTTTCACTGATTTCTCTTCTCACTGTAACGGGCCACAGAGTCCTGCTAATGGGTGGGTGGGTCTTGGCTGTCAGAAAAGAAATCCTCGGAAGAATTAGGAAGCATTCAGATCTGACAGGAGTCACCCGCCCTCCTCAGCAGGGCAGGGTAGCCTCCCCAGAATCAGCCAGCTGGTCCCAGGAAGCTGTGCCTTGGGCCCTTGGTCTCTGTAGCTCCCTCCCCGAAAAGGGCCTTCAGACAGATCACAGAAAACCTCAGGAGGAGGATGGCTCTATTATCTGAATGTTCTTCATTTCCTGCATATCTGGCTCTTCAAGGGGGAGAAGAGAGAGCCTACTAATTGAGCATCTACTGCCTGCCAGTGAACCACCTTTACTAGCTCTGAGCTTCTCCACGGGCTGCGCACAGATGCTGCGTCTCATGGTCCAGCCCTGGGTGAACTGAGTGAGAGAGGTTTTTTTTTGCAGAACTTCTCAGAGCCTTTAGTATAATAATGAAGAGGGAGATAGAAGGGTATCAAAGCTTTAGAACAATGGAACCTGGTTTGAGAGAGGCAGACATGGGTTCATTGGTTGCTTTTATAGGGATTCAGTGAGGTAAGGATTGTTAACCCCATCTCAAAACTAAGGAAATGGAGGCCTTACAAGGCAGGAATTTGCACAGAGCTGACATATGGCCCAGGTGGGATCCAACTCCACATCTCCCTGATTCCCACATCAGAGGGACAATGTGGACTGGTTTCCTGAGGGGAAAGGAGGGGACTGGCAGCCAGCCTTGGGAGTGAGAGACCCTGACTGTCTCACGGAGCCCATTCTGGAGATGTGGGACTGAGGTCAGGGCAGAGACGTGTCTGTCGTGTGGCCTGTGGCCAAGGGACCTTCTGGCAAAAGGTATGTAGTTCAGAAACATGAGTAACCAGGGAGGAAGCCAGTCAGCCCTCCCTGACCCCTGAAATGGGGCCTACACGGGAGAGCACTTGAGTTTTGGTGCTTTGGAACTGGGCTGGTGTGGAGTGAAGGCGATGGGGGTGATTCAGAGCCCCAGGAAGGTGGGAGGAGCCATGAGGAGGGGAAGAGGACCAGCAGCTGCCCCTTGACATGCGCTTGATTTCACATTCCCTGAGTCCCGGTCCCCAATCCCGATGGCTCTGAGGTCTGGAGAGTGGTTGAGCTCATTGTGTGAGCCTTCCGCCCTCGCCTCCGAAGTCCGGGGCCCGTGAGGGTGGTGGACAAGTGGTGTGGGATCCTACCCAACCCCAGAGCTAGGAACGTCTCACTCTTTGAGGGATCACAAAGTCCTTTTAGAAGCTACGGACCCTTTCCCCAGAAAAACGCACATTTCTTTGAGTTGCATACAAGGTGAAGGGTCACCGATGCCCTGAAGACCATCCCCTGCTAAGGCCTCCCGTCTTGGGGAGAAAGTAGTTGAAATACTCAGGCAAAGGGAAGAGGCAGGGGCTTCTGAGGACTCCTCCAACCGGCATTCGAGGGCTCGTTTGGCCTTCCACCCTCCTCCAGCCAACCACCCCAGCACACACACCCTCCCACCCCCCTTCCACCTGTCCTCTGCCAGCCCGGGGTGACAGCTCGTCGTCCACGTCCACGGCGCACACTGCAGGTCTCCCTCTGTGGGGTTTCTACGTGGGATGCTCTTCTGCGTCTGCTGCCCGGGGTGAATCTTGTCCGCTTTTGGAGTCTCTCCTCTTCTGGGGAAACCCTCTCGAGAACTTCTAACCCCATTCTGTTCAATAGAGCATTTATTTATAGAACACTTCACTGCATGCTACGGGCTGGGTGAGAGAAAGGGGCAGGAGTGTTGGGTTACTGCTCTCACATGACCTGTAGGCCAGTGGGGAATCAGACGAGGAAATAAGCATTTACAGGTGTGATGGGGATTATAAGATGGAGAAAGTGGAGAGTGCTCTGGGCCCACGTGGCAGTGAGGATTTCATTCCATCTAGGCTGGCGACTCCAAACTTTGATCATCCAAGTTCCACCCGCACAGTTTTTGCCATATCAACACACCGTCTGTACTATTATTTATTTCTCATTTAAAAACATTAAAAAGGCTTGCTGACCCTCTTAGCCTTGCCCTAAGCAAAATCATCTTCAAAATCATGGGTCTTAATGTGTTATTTACATTTTTTTTAGATTTTTTAAAATTTATTTATTCATGAGAGACACACAGAGAGAGGCAGAGACACAGGCAGAGGGAGAAGCAGGCTCCATGCAGGGAGCCCGACGTGGGACTCGATCCCGGGTCTCCAGGATCAGGCCCTAGGCCGAAGGCGGTGCTAAACCGCTGAGCCACCCAGGCTGCCCTTATTTACATTATTTTTAAAGTTTTTCTTATTGTGGTAAAATACATGTAACATAAAGTTTAGCATTTTAACTCTTTTAAACGCATGGTTCCATGGCATTCAGTACATCCCCAATGCTGTGCAGTTATTACCAGTCTTCATTTCAACATTTTCATCATCCCAAACAGAAACTCTGTACCAATTAAACAATAATTTTCCATTATCAAAAAAAAATCTATTTCCTCACCCTCTCTCTCCGCCCCTGGTCACCTTTGTCTGCTTCCTGTCTCTGGATTTGCTGTTCCTCGTAGCTCATACAGATGGAAGAGTATGATACTGTCCTTTTGTGCCTGGCTTATTTCACTGAGCATAATGTCCTCAAAGTTCATGCATTTTGTAGCCTCCACCCGAATCTCCTTCGTTTTTAAGGCTGGATAATACTCCGTTGAGTGTATATACCATTTTGTTTATGCATTCATCTGTGATGGACATTTGGGTTGTTTTTACCTTTGGGCCATATGATGTGCGCCTTTTGTATTTTAATATATGTTAAAGCATATACATAAATATTAAAGTAAAGAGATAGTTTTCTATGATTTCTTATCTTGAGAGCAGAGCCTAAGATAAGGACTTGAGTGCAGATAGTTTATTTGGGAAGTAGTTCTAGGAAACCGGAGTAAAGGGGTAGAGAAAAATGAAACAAGGAGGGGCTAGAAGCCGATGAAATAATGAACTGGTTATTGTGGGCAGGTGGGGCTCTGTCCCATTACTCAGCCTTCTGAAGAACCAAATAGAACACCCCTCAGAATTACCCCATTGGAGGAGGTGCCTGGGTGGCTCAGTGGGTTAAGCATCTGCCTTCGGCTCAGGTCATGATCCTGGGGTCCAGGCATCGAGCCCCACATCGGGCTCCCTGCTCAATGGGGAGTCTGCTTCTTCCTCTGCCCTTCCCGTTGCTCTTGTGCTCTCTCTCTCAAATACAATCTTAAGGAAAAAAAAAAGAATTATGCCATCAGAGGACAGGAAAGTGGGGCCCATATCTGCAACTCTAACACCCATTGCTTTGTCTCCCTCCACACTTCCTATGGGCTCCTGGGGGGCTCAGCAGCCTTCCCAAAGTTCAAGGAATTAGGGAGACTCCAGGACCTGGGCTTGAAGTAGGCCCTAGGCAGGGAACTGTCCACTACAGCTGTGCTGAAATCAGGGGAGCCGGAGGACAGGGCACGCTGCATCATAAACATCTGCTGCATTATCTAAAAAAATTCCTTATACTTCAGTTGATGCTTTGGGAGCGTTGGCCCCTAAAGGAAGGGATGTCTACATCGTCACCTGAAGAAAGAGTAGGAGCTAGTCAGGCAAATGGTATGGGAAGGGTGTTCTTGGTGGAAGGAACAGCTCAGATGAAGGCCTGGTGTACAGACACAGCAAGGCATATTTCCAGAAGGCCAGAGCTGCTGGAACAGGGAGGAGGAACAGGGGAGGTGGGCAGTGGAGGGTCCTGAATGCCCCGATGACATTTATATGCTTTCCTAAGAGCTGTGGGACACCTAGGAAGGGTTTAAACAAGACTAGGGTGTGTGTGTGTGTGTGTGTGTGTGTGTGTGTGTGTGTGTGTGTGTGAGGTGACCACCTGGGCCTTGTCTTTGTTCCCTTCTCCTGAGGCAGAGTAACTAGACGGTCATGGCTCACTCACTCGTAATACCTGTCTTCCCAGGGGACTATGGTGGGAGCCTCTCGGGTTCTGCACTCCCACCATCCAGTTCACCCCTGTACATGCTCAGAGTCAATGGTGATGATGGTGGAGATCCTGGGCCTGAGACCACCTGGACCAAGCCGAGCCCCGTGCTCTTCCCTCTGCATGAGCAAATCCTTCTCTGGATACGTGTTCAACCCCATCCTTTGTTCTCCAGGGTAGTAGAGAGGAAAGAGTTCCATGGAATGGGTCCTACCTCTGCTACCAGCTAGCTGAAGGGCCTTGGGAAAACCACTCCCCCCCCTCCTTTAGCATCAGTTTCCCAGTCTGCTAAATGGGAGTACTAGTGTCTGTTTTGCATGGCTGTTGGGCAGATTCCATGAGAAAACTTTGCCAGGAACACAACAGAGTGCTTGCAAGCATAAGCACTCAGGACATGGGAGTTGTCTTTCCTAGTATCCTACACTCATCTTGGTCCCGTGAACATCACCTGCCCCAACTTGCTTGAGGGAAAGGTCACATACTGGTGGCAGAATGAACCCCTGGAGGTGGTGACAGACCTTAGTAAGATAGGGTCCACCTCCCATTTCTCAAGAGTCTACTCCGCACCCTTTCTGTCCTTCTTCCTAGTGAGCATTATATCCTCGTCCAGGGGCTGGCTGAGGTCAGATGAGCCTGGTACTTTGCTCCCGAGGTGCTGAAGTCAGGAAAGGCTTGGCTGCTCCAGCAAGATCTATCTACTTCCAGCTTGGGATGGCTCTTTGGAGCTAGAGAGAATGGTTCCAGCCCCAGGGAGGTTCTCATGGCAATTCCCAGGGCTCCCAAGCCCTGTGAATTCCCCTTCAGAAATAATGGCCTCGTTGGGATGCTGAGCACGTGGTGGAGTGCGTGCCAAAGATGGATCAGGAGCCTCTGCGTGTGGCCCGGCTGGGATGATTACTGCCGCTAAGTAAATTGCCAGCACCTCCTCAAGCCCCCTCCTGCCTGCCCCCGTGATTCATTTCCGTTCAGAGAAGTTTAATAATTAGCAAAGGGGATTTCTAACAACAGATGGTGCCTGGCCCTGGGGAGTGGTTCTGCCGCAGACGTACTTTGCAGAGAGGTAAGCTGGAGATGTTCTCCTGCTCCCTCCAAATGGGTGTCTCTGGGGCTCTCTGGCTGGTGGGTCTATTTGCATAATGCGGATGCAAGAAGAATGGAAGGAAAGGAGGATGTCCGCTACAGATGTGTGGGTGCTAGTGACTCTGCTGGAGAGGGGGTATCAGGCAATGGTCTCCTTCACTCTGCTACCCATCTGGAGGTCTTCAAAGATAGATGATTGGAGCTGCCAAGAGTCACGAGATCCCCCTCAAGAGCCTACCTGGGACTGGGGCAAGACAGTGAATGGGCCAGGAGCCTCCAAGAGCCCCTAAGAGGCTTCTGATACCCAAGCATAAACTTTCCCCCCAGACTCTCTCTGAAAGCAGAGCAATTTGCTCATCTTCTATCTCCCTCCTGGTACAGAGGGAGAACTTAGACTTTGGACTCTATTGAGCTTAGAAGCCTAAATCAAAGTATCATCGGTAAAACAGGAATTGGAAGGCCTGCCAAATTGGAAAATCTCAGGGTAGACTGGCTTCAGATAGGGATAGACCTAGGGAATCAGGCCATGCCATTCCTTGACTTTGCTTCGGTGAGGCCTAGCAGTGGCCTCATTCTCTTCTACAGCATAGACTTTCCTCCATTTGCATGGGAAGATGTTGCCCCAGTAGCTCCACATTGGCCTGGACTCAGTCACATGCCCATCCTGGAGTTGATCTCTGTGGCAATGGGAATGCTGATGGCCAGTTTGGACACTTAACATTTTTCTATGCCAGAGGGAGAGAGAGAGAGAGAGAGAGAAAGAGAGAGAGAGAGAGAGACCTGTGATCGACAGCTCCATCAGAACCATAAGGTATAGGTGGTTCTCCAAGCATGTCCTAAAGGTGGCCAGCCAAGATCACATAGCAGCAGAGCTGGGATTAGGAAATTATACTTTGTTTGACTAGTGGCTTCTCAGTCCTCAGCATGACTCCACAGTCAGGGCTTATTATGATCCTATAACACCTACTGAGTTCCTTGCAGGTCTTGTCCAATGGTCTGGGACTGTCCTGGGATAACACACAGGGTATTTCCTTTGTGATAGTGGTAGGCTTCTTGGAGAACTGATGTGAAAAGTGATTGTGAGACAAAAGGAATGTAAGACATTGCGGGGGCAATCTGTAGAAGCAAGACATGATTTATATCCTGGGGAGCATGGCAGGCCCATTACCAGGAATTAAAAGAGACAAGTAACCACTGTGTGATGAGATGAGCTGGGAGAGGGAAGGGTCCTGGAAGGGAGAAGTCCTATAAGTCAAGAGTTCAAAAATAGGCTGGATTGAGATAAAGAGTTCCAGGCAGAGCAAGTGGCATAGTGGTAGGACTTATGCAACCGTTCTCTGTCCATCCACCTTCTTATTCATTCTATAAGATACGTACTGAGTACAATTTGTGTGCTAGGAATTGAGCTAATAGTGGTGATCAGAACAGTACAGCATGTAAGGGGGGTGATGAGTAGAACATCCCAGCCAGATTAGAGAGTAAGCTAGTGGAAGAAAAGGCTGGAAATGTAGTTTGAGTCAGAAAATGTCAAAATCTGTCAAAATACCAGAGAGGTGTCAGAGGTGTAAGGTGTAAGGATTTCCATGAGGGAGACTAGTCCTGATATGGGGAGTTGACTCCACTCACCACCCTTGGACACCTGGAGACAATCTCCCAGGTCAAGATAGGGGTTTCATGGGCAGAAAGACCTTCCCCTGCTCTAAACATAGTTCTCTTTTCTCAAATCACAGAAACCATGCAGTTAGTCGATAAAATATTCTCAACCACCACAACTCTTATGCATTTTTAAAATTAAACCTTTGGTCCCAGCTAACATGGGTCCCCAACAAGCAGGATTGGATGATGTGACAGGAGCTGTGCGGTTCTGAGATATCACACCTTACTTGGTCTCTTGACCTCACCCTTCACCCTGCTGTCGGTGAGGTTGGTGTTATGTGTTTCCCCCCTGCCAAGATGGGATTTCTTAACAGGATTTCCTATTGTTAGTTTCGACATGATCACGTCTGTTAGCTGAGTTGTTCTTGGCTCATGCAATAGAATTCTCTTCCTCCTCATTTTCATGGTGTTCTCAGGAAAGCACTGTGATTCCTGGGCGTGCTATGCTCTAGATGGATTTAAGACTTGTGTTGCGCCCTGAAGCCAGGACCTATGATTTTTATTGAAGCTTGTGAGCTTTGTGTCTCCCCTTGATGAATCTCCAGTTTCCTTCTAGAGCCCGTGCTTGTGTCCCTCAGCGATGACGTCCTTTCTAATACCCTCAAGAAATCATGACTCTTTCCCCACCAGAGGCTCTCAGGGCACCCTGCACATAGCTCCATCCTAATTCCTAATTAATTCCATCATTAGGGTTTCTTTTTGGTACCTCCAAGGCCTCACCACAGACCTGACACATGGTTGGTGTCAAAAAAATGTTGAATGGATGAATGAACAAAGCTATCTGTTAGTAATTGTGTGTGAGGAGGTTACTCTGTCGAGATCAAAACTCTGCAAACTAGCCCCCCAAAACCCAAAAAAACAAAAGCCAAGTCTGTTCCCAGGCAATGGATTCAGACATAGGTCCCATGCTCCTTGTTAAAACCTGCCAGGAAGATAATGGGGTGAAGATGACCAGACACAGCCCCCTGTGCTGGTTGCCAGAGACAGAGTTGATCTTTCGGAGTTGTTTGCGTTCATTCCTCTGCTTTCTCCCTGGCTGTCCTGACAGGCTCCTGCCATTGGTGGATACTCATCCGCTCAGCCCCCAAGGAGACTCTTGGCGAGGGAATCAGCAAGAGCTGATTGAAGAGATGAGCCAGAGGACACTTGCCTGTTTTTCTGGAAAGGATGCTTTGTCTTGGGAGCCAGAGTAATTTGGGGGAAGAGAGGGTGGCATTTGCAGTCAATTCCATTAATCTGGCCTCCTTGTGGGGAACAGAGGGAGCAGAGAGTGGGGGTTGGCTCCTCAGTGGGCACTCTGATGAGGCTATTTAATTAGTTTGCTTCCCTTGGGAGAGGGTTGGAAAGGCTCTCTGCCTTGGTTTTGTCTTCAGGATGAGTCATTCTGTTTGCTCAAATTGTCAACTGTCAAACTCCAGTCAAGAGTGCATCCTGGGTAGAGGTGTTAGTGCTGTCCTGTTCCTGAGACACCCACTGTTGGGAAATGGGGACCATGTTCCTATCAAGTTATTGGCCAGGATGTCTTGGCAAGGGCCCCAGGAGAGCCTGGCCAGTGCCATATGGAGCTGTGCTTAGGGGATGGGAAGTGGGGGTTTCAGGCTTAGAAGAGGATGCAGCTACTGCAACCATGTCCCAATACTAGTAGACTGATGGGATGTCTATGTGTATATAAGAGGGGGGAAAGTCTATAAATCAGAGACCTTTAAAAAGACAGCTAAAGATATTTTCCAAGCTGTCCAAGGCTCGACTAGAAACGGGTTAAAATGTTCTTTGCTCTTGGGGGAGTATCCATACCTGGGGGAAGAATACCAAATTGCCATCCTTAACAAAGAGCTTCTGACTTGTCAGAAACATGTCAATCTCAATGGCCACCAATTATCCTGCCCTGCAGGACAGTGGTAATAATGGGGTGGGGGAGAAGAGAAATAAAGAGAGAGGGAGAAAAATAAAGCTAGAGAGAGAGCATGAACAAAGGGAGACAAAACAGAAAATACAGGGTCATAGAGAGAAAGACATAAGAGCAGGTGAAACTGTGGGGAAGTGAATAATAAAGCTCCCATGGCTCACGGTGCAAGTTCTAAGGTTAATCTTAACCTGCAAGAGAGACACAGAGGGGGTGGTTAGGGCAGTGGGGGGAGGAGTCTGTACCATCATAGAGTGCCTGCACTCTGTGAGCTCAGCTTTTCAGTGTAATAGAGAGACTAGAGGTGAATCTGGGCATCTGTTCCCAGGTGCTTGAGAGCCAGGTTCTTCAGAACAAGCTCAGTGGATGAGTGTGTCATTTTTGTCAATGATCTTACTGTCATTTACTGAGTGTTCACTATGGGTCATAGACCTGCTGTCTCAATTCTCACAAGAAGGATGTGGTTTTGCTCTTATTGGCCACATTTTACAGATGAGAAAACTGAGTCTTCCAGGGTTTAAGTAATCTGCCCATAAGCAGCAAAGTTGAGCATCTAGCCCAGGCCTATCTGACACCAAGGTGTATCTTCTTTACCCTTCTGTCCTCTACTGTTCATCATATACCTTCTGGGGGCACTGCCTAGAAGAACCCTCCCCATGCCCACACCACTCTGTGTCTGTCACAATGGATTTCTGTCTTGGTTTTTCCATCCTACTTCCTCTTTATTTCCTGTTCTGTCACCCCCCACCTTTCCAGGCCATAGCCAGTGGCTAGATATCCTGGTGTTGGCTTTTCTAGGTAGCCGCAGATAACCCAGGAGTCTTTGCTCCCTCATTTCTAATTATATTCTCAAGGGATTTGAGCTCTGCATTGTGACTGACCCCTGGCAGGGGTAGTCAGGTCCTGCTGGGCATGGAGATGGGAGCAAAGGGCCAGGACGGACCAGAGGAAAGCACTTCTCAGGACTTTGTGGTGCTCAGCAGAAGGGGCTCAAGCCTGAGCCCCTGGTCTTTCAGGTTGTCAGTAGAGAAGGGAAAAGAGGCTGGAGAAGAGAATTAAGGACCAGAAAGACTCTTCTACGCACCCACAGGCCTCTTCCACTCTGTCACAGTACGAAAGGGCAGGCCCTGGAGTCAGGATGCCTGAGTTCAAATCCTAGCTTCTCCTCTTGCTAGCTGTGTGACCAGATGATAATAACACCTCTTTCATAGAGTTTCTTAAGAATTAAACGAGATACTGTCTATAGAGGGGCTCAACACAAGTCTTGATACTTAGAATTCATCAAATATTGGTGATAATTATCATCAACTTATTTGTTCTTTTTATCTATTAAGAAGACGAAAGATTCTCTACATTTCTAAATAATCGTATCCCCGGAAACGAGCTCATTGCCTGGCAAGCCGTGAGTCTTAGTACATAGTGTTGAATGAATGAGAGACTCCGCACATCTGGATCTATTATCCCTTCCTTCCCTGGGCCCAAGTCTAAAGGTTGGAATCCCAGTGAAGATGAGTGCCAGGGGGAGCTGGGTGGGGTGGTCTCTACCCGGGGAGAAGGTTCTGGTGAGGAGGATCCTGAGAAATAGGCTGCCACTGAAACCATGATGAGCCAATGGTGTCCACAGTGGTCCAGGAGTGTCCAGAGACACCCAGCTTCATGGGGGAAAAAGGGCTCTTGGTGTGGATGAGGATGAAACCTTTCCACAAAGATCGGGATCTGCCTTCCCAGTCTTGTCCTTTCAACTAGGAATTTCTCTCAGCTGCCCTCCCAGGTAGGGCTGACCTGAACCTAAAAGTCAAAAGGCTGTAGCCATCCCCAGCCTCAGCCAAGCAGAGCCTTGTTGGGAGCCATCCCCAATGCTGACCTACTAACCCCACCTTGGTTCTGGCAAAGAGGCTGTGGTCCAGACTGACCCAACCCAAGCCGACCTGTTCTGCTGAACCTTCCAAGGCCCCCGTTGGTTTGGCAAAGTCTTTAGGCTTAGTCCAGGCCAAATGTTGGCCTGACACTCGTCTGGTAGCCTGTCTGGTTTCATCTTCTGCTTCCGACCTCACAAATCTGCCACAAGCTGCCTCAGCTGATGCAGACTGGGTCTATGGAGAGCAGATTGGGAAAATGACAGGGGAAATCACTGGTTTTCTTGTGTTGTATCCTCAGTGCTTGACTTCTGACACCAGATTTGGGAGCTTTTCCCCTGCACCAATCATTTCTCCTGTTCTCTAAAGATACCAAGTGGGTGGTGTCCTACCATTGCATTTGATTCTGACACTGTCTTGCTGGAATTAACATTTCCTCCCCTAGATGAAGGGCTCGGTCCCACAAGACTACCCCCACTGCAGATGCCAGGCTCAAGTAGTGGGTCCCCATGCTACCCACGCTTTTGTCTGACCGGGCTATAGGTTGAGGTTCCCAAGAACCCATCCTCAGGTTCAGCAATTCTTGTAACAAGTCACAGAACTCAAAGACACACCTATGCTGGCTTAGCATAATGTAAAGGATATGATAAAGGATGTAGATGAACAGCCAGATAAAGAGGTACATGGGGCAGGGTCTGGAAGGATCCTCAGTGTAGGAGCTTCTGTCCCTGTGGGGTTGGCATGCACCACCCTCCGAGAGTATGGATGTGTTCCTCAGCCCGAAAGTTCTGTGAACTTTAGGAATTTTTTTGAAGGCTTAATCATGTAGACATGATCATTTTTTTTTAAGTAGGCTCCATGCCCAGTGTGGAGTCCAACATGGGGCTTGAACTCAAAAACCCTGAGGTCAAGACCTGAGCTGACATCAAGAGTCAGACACTTAACTGATTGAGCCCCCCCAAGGAGCCCCTGACATGATCGATTATTAATGCAGACCAGCCCCAGAAGTGGGGCTGAAAGCTCCAAGCTTCTGAATCCTGGCTTGATCTTTTTGGTGACCAGCCCCCATCCGGTTAGTCCATCCAGAGTCACCTCATTAGAACAAGAGATGCTCCTATCATGCAGGAAATTCCAAGAGATTTAGGGGCTCTTTGTAAGACGCTCCTACCCCCTCATCACTGAAGAAGTAACAAGGATTTTGTGAACTCTATGTCAGGATCCAGGTTCAAAGACCAAATATTAGCAGGAACCGGAGGCAAAGCCCAAATATTATATTTCTTACTATGTCGCAGGTGATCCCTGAGGACAAAAGATAGGGTGCGTCAATGTACAGCTGGCTGGACCTGCACCCTTGGCTAGCACCCCTCACTGGCCAGCATGCCCAATGGCCCAGAGTCTCTTGGGACCGTGGACCCTATTTCTTTTCCACAGCAAAACTTGTGTTGTGGGTGGGGCTGAGAAGTGCCGTCTCAGCATGATGCTTCCCGGCTAATACAGCAGTTTGAAGGCTCATCTCTGGAAGGGCAGATTAATCATTTCTGCCCCGAGTCACCATCCAGGCCAGATTTATGGTGGCGGGAGCATGGGAGCCCCCGACTTTATGGTCTTGTAAATTACAGAGCTGCTTGTGCAAGAGGCAGGCTGGGCTGTAAATCATGTGTAATTGCTTGTAAATCGGGAAACAAATAGTATTTTTGCTTAAATTACCCTCTTTGCTATGTTTCTTAGGGAATTGCGGTTCCATGGAGGACCTTTAACCTTTCTGGGACCGAAATTCCCTTTGGGACTCAATATAAACCATCTCGTAGTCTCTCAGAGCCACCCCAGCAAGTCTGGAGGCCTTTGGGTCAAATGGAGAAGAATTGACTGCGGTTGTCATAAATTCCTCTTTCAGGCAGGCTTACTCCACATTCTCCTGGGACCTCCTTCCCTCTCTCCCTTCATTTTGAATTAACCCCAAGGGTCCCATCTGGCCCCTGGCTATGGCCAGTCCTCGCCAAGACTCTGGGAAGACAAGTCCACGTGAGCTCCAGAGAATCCAATTTCGTTCCTCCTTCTCCCCCCCCCCCCCCATGCAAAGGCAGTGACTCACTGTATGCTGGTAAGCGTGGCCTCTGTGTTAAGAAGCTATTTGCTGGCTTTTTCTAATTTTTTTTCCCATTTCAATGAAATTACATTTATAATCTTTTTGCCTGCCTTGGTCAACTTTGAAGAGTCATTAAATTCGCTGATAGGCAGCCTGGTAAACTTTAATTGAATCACGAATCACAGGCTCCTAGAAGGTTCAGCCTTCAGGGGACCTTGGGGACCACATAATTCAGCTCCTTCATTAGATAGACGAGGACACAGAAGTCTGGGGTGGCTAAGTGACTTGCCCAAGGTCATACTCCAAGGGAGGGCAGCTCTGAGATGAGAACGGAGTCTCCTTTCTTGGGCACTACATGCTTTCCTCTCCGTCTTGCGGGCCCTCAGATCTCGCTGATCTTAATAGGATCAACACGCATGTGTCGTATAACGGGAGCAATTAGTATTTCCTTCCCTGGGAAAGAGAGTCAGCCAATGGGGTAGGGCTATGATGGTGGCCCTGGCAGCTATGAGACCTTCCTTATGGACTCTGGCATGAGACCTTTGTTGGATCCCTTTGGGACTCCACTTTTCAGAGTGGCACCTGAGGTTTGAGTTCAATGCTGTTGGTTGGGTCTACAGTGGTCCTATCGTGTGGGGTAGTCTTGGGGCATGGTAATAAAAGACACGAATAGTCCTGGATCCCAGCTCCGCTACTTGCTGTGGGTGTGGTCTTGGTGCAGTCACCTCACTGAGCCTCTGTTTCCTCATCTGTCAAATGGGCAACCTTGCAGGGTTTTGGTGGAGATCATAAAGGTGTGATGGGCGAAAGCTACCCAGGCCAGGGCCTGGCCCACGGGGATCCCCCATCCGTGCTGGCTCTATCTGAAGGGCAGAGGTGTGGGGCTCTTGGTATCCAGGGACCTGACTCGTCTGGAGATGCTCTGTGTATAAAGAAGGGGGCAGGGATCACTGTGTGGGGGCCACCCCTGGATCACACAGAAATGGTCTCATTTCTTGCCTTTGGAGTCTTCGTCAGCTGCGCTAACTGAGGCAGCCAGGCCAGAGCTCACCAGCACCCTCCAGGAGAGGTCACCTGACCAATCCTGAACCCTCAGCCAGCACCCGTCTGGGCAAGACAAGGGGGAACTGTCTGAGGAAGGGCTTCAGTGCTGTCCAGAGGGCTGGGGTCCAGCAGCCCAATGCACCCCCATCCATCCCAGGCCTCATTTGACTACGTGAACAGACTCACGGGTCTGCCCAGGCCGAGCCTGCAGCTTCTGAGCACCTCCCGCTTCCCCGTGCTCTGTCCCGTGGGCCCTCCATGGTAAAGGGTGCTCAGAGAGAAGGGTGGTGGGCTTCTGCTTGGGACGAGAAGCCTCCCGGCTCTACACGTTGCCTCTTCACTCTCACCAGCTAATCTCCCCCCCCCCAAACCCTGGGGCTGACTGGGGGGCTGACAGGCAATCTGGGACCCGTTTGACACACTGAATGCTTTGGGATGCCCTTGTCAATGACAGCCGTTCAATGCCGAGGTGCCTCTGGGGGCCGTACCAATGTGACGAGTAGGAAGGACACCACAGGAGCCTCTTGCCAAGGATTCCTTCCTAAAGGCCTCGGAGCCTCAGCAGGTGGGAAGCCGCCCCCGCAGAGGCCAGCACCCCCTCACTCTTCCTCATAGATCACGAGGAATAGAAATTCAAAGCAGGGGTTCAGATCCCCCAGGGCCACTTCCCAGCTGTGCCACTTTGAGCAAGTTCCTGAACCTCTCTGGGCCTCCCAAGGGGGGATAAGGGGCACACAGCTCGGAGTTGTTGGAGGGCTCCGTGAAATCCCGCACGGACCGGCTCACGGCACGGTGCCTGCCACGCAGAAAGCATTCCTCGACGCTGTGGTTGCTGGTGTAGCTCCTAAGCCTCCTCCCGGGCCTGCGGGAGGCCACCAGGAAGCGTGACGGGTGTGACTTTCATGTTCCGCCTGGCGTCCTGAGTGTCCTGGTCTCAGGAGGCTGAGCAGGATTGTTTATTCCCCGAGCTGTTTTCTCCACTGCCCGCCTCCCCCAGACACACTCGAGGAGCCAAGTGGGCAGGAGGCACAGGGAGGCCTGCCAGCCTGGCGGAGTGGAAGGCGGGGTCTAGCTCCGGTGCGCAGACGGAGCAGAGGACGGTGGGTGCCGGGCCTCCCTGCCCGGGACCCTGCCCCCCCCGGCGTGGCCCGGCCTGGATTAGGGACGCTCCTCCTCCTCCCCCTGTGCCCCCTCGGCTGGTTCCTCACCCCCCCGAGGCTCGCTGATCCTGTTTGTTTCCCTCTGTTCCCCCCTCTTCAGCCACCCCAGATCCTTTTTGGCTGCTTGTTTGTCTCCCTTTCTTTTTCTGCTTCGCTGCGTCTCTGGCTTTTTTTTTTCTTTCTTTTTTTATCTCTTTCTCCATCTGGCTTGGTCCCTCTCTTTGCCTCTGTGTGTCTCTCCCTCTCTCTGACCTTCTATTCACTTCTCTGTCTCTTAATCTCTCTGCCTCCGTGTGTGTGTGTGTGTGTGTGTGTGTGTGTGTGTGATGCTCATTCTTTTCTTTCTCTCCATCTCTTTCTCTGATTTATTCCTAATCCCTCCTTCCCTGCCCCCCCCCCCCCCCGTCTGCACCACCTCCCTCCCCAGCGCCTCCCGCTTCAGGGTGAATCAGCCTCCCCTACAGGGGAGCCTGGGGCTCTGCTCAGGACTCCCCAGCTCTTCTTCTAGACCAGCTGGTTTGCTTGGCTCTCTTTCTCCTCCCCTGCCCCTTCTCCCAGGAGCCAAAGCATTGACTGGATCCTGTCCTGGAAGGTGGCATTTGGGGCTGGGACTGACCCCCCTGCAGCACACACCTGGAGGAGCCCCTGAGTCCCTTGGAGGAGAAGGAGTGGGAAGCATCAGGGGCCCAGGCCTGGGACCCCAGGCACAGCATCCGTGCCGTGAGGCTTTATTAAGCCCGCTGCATGCCCAGGGCTGTGGGGGATGTAGGAGAAACAGGAGAGGGCCTGGTCTCAAGGTTCTTTCCATCTGGTTGCCCAAGAGAAGCGAATAGGTGTGAACTGGCTCAGACGCGGGTGGTGGGTGGTTAGGGAGCAGTGGTTATCCACCACGAGTCCGGAATCAGGGCCAGGACTGCCATTGTCACCACCACCTGCCACCCTGCCCCTCACGCGGTCCTTCCTTGGGCCTCCCTTCCTTTAGACCCCTTCCCGTGCCTCCCCCTGACAAGCTGAACCCCGTGTCCTTCGTCTGTAGTCCAGGTCCCTGTGCTCAGACTCCCAGACCAGCCATCCCTGGGCATTGAAATTACCTGCCTGGGTCTCTCTGTCCCTCTGTGGTCCTGGTCCTTGCAGAGTCCCCAGAGCCTGGCTGGGCCCTGCGTGGAGGAGGGGCACATTCCGGGCTCTTCCTGGGAGGGGTTGGGAAGTGAGGAGGTGTGAGGCATGACTTGACCTCAAGTAGGACAACCTGGACGCAGTGGCCGTTGCATCCTTTGGTGAAACGGCTCTGTCTCGCACGTCCCAGCCGTGCCAGCTCCACGCACAGGTGCTGCCGGGACCTGGGAGACGGCCTTGTTCGGGCCCTTCCTGTCTACGGACAGCCCCTGGAGCCCACACTCAGCCTGGCCGGCCCCCTCGGGGCTCTGTGGGGCCAGCGGCCCTGCTCTTGCTCCCTGGGGCAGCTGCTTCCCGACGATGCCCCCTGTCTCGTCCTGGTGCCTGTTGCTGTCTTTGTCTGCCCCGGGCTGTCTCTCTGCCTGCCACTGTCCTCATCCTCTCCCTCCTGTTTTTCTTCCCTCTGATGGGATAATTATGCTAATCAGCCTGTCAGAACAAAGATAATTGTGGTGGGCTATTTCAGACTTTGGAATTCAGGCCGAGGCCCCTTGCCTACTCGCTGCTGCATGCCCTTTAACCCCAGCGCAGGGCCTGAGCCAGGCAGGTCCCCTGCATGGGGAGCGGTGGCGGCGGTGGGCCCTGGGGGGCAGTGGCAGGAGGAGAGTGTACGTAGGAGTGCGTAGGTGTGCACACATGTGCACGCGTACCTGCACTGCACGGGGCCCCGCTCTGTTCCGGCGCACGCCGCCCCAGATGTCTGCAGAAACCAGCAGAACACGGAGAGGCTGATCAGAGAGCCGGGATCTCCAGTTAGGATGGCGGAGGGCAGGTCATCTCCGAGTGTCTGGCTCCAGCTCCGGGGCCGGGGGGACACGACACTGGACCTGCCCCGCGGCAGCTACGGCAGTGACATGGGCATGGCCGTTCCCTGGGAAGGGCCAGATCAGCTCTCTTCCTTCTTTGGGGACTGTCCTCCACCCCCACTGCAGCTCTCCAGCCAGTCCTGGCTAGAAGGGGCTTCGGGGTGCTCATCCCTGGGCACGCTTGGTCATCAGTGGGGGGCTGCTGTGCCGGGCAGCAGGGCCCGAGGGGCTGTTCTGTGTCCTGGGGCTGACCGGGAGGAGGGATCCCCTGAGGAGCTGGGGCTTAGCAAGGGACTTCTGGAGGTGCTGATGGGGAGGGGATGGGGCTGACCTGAGGTTCTGGGCCACCCCGCCTGCCCTCCTGCTTCTCAGATCCTGAAGTGGAGGAGCATGGGCTCAGCCCAGCAGTAGATCCCGAGCCCCCGAGGCCACCATCCAGCCAGCCAGCCCCTTGGCGTACCTCCTTGTTGTCCTTGGCGTCCCCTCCTTCTGCAGGGGCCCCCCGTCCCTCACCTGCCTTTCACTTTGATGCTCTCAACGATGTTTCTCCAGCATCCAGCAGGTGCCCTGCCCTGGGGTTGCAGGCAGGCCTCTGCCCTCACAGTGCACGCAGACTTACGCCTCTCCCCCCTCCTGCCCCGGGCACTCCCGTCGGTGTCAACATCTTCTCTTTAGTCAGAAGGCAGACCCCGACCCAGCTTTATTCTGGGGCCTGTTGGTCAGAGCCTCAGACACCTGTCCTGGGGTGTCATGAGTCCTGGACACCTGTCCCTGGGCATCATGATTCCTGCCTCATGTAAATGACGGGAGTGGGAGGTGGGGATAGTGCCTGGCATGGAGCCTGGCGCACTGTGGGGCTCAAAGTGTGTTGGAGCCCTGCTCTCTATTTCCTCCTGCCACCAGTAAGCCTGCCACTCCCTCCCCACCATCCTTCCCCCTGCCCTGAATCAGGCACCCAGATCTTATAAAGGATCCATCTAGCAATTTACCTTTAGGCCCAGCCTCCCCTGCCCCAGCCGGCCCCTGCCCCCCTCTCCTCCGCTCACCCCAATCCTAGCACGTGGCATCAGGTCCCCAAAGGAGCCAGGTCGGCCGCTGTAGGTGGGAAGCTGCCACCAACCTCCTCAGTCCTCAGGCGTGTCCTGCTGAGCACCCCAGACCAACTCAAGGCCTCCAGCCCCAGCACAGGGGGTCTTGCTTCTTGTACCCCATGCATGCTGGGCACCCGTCACCCATGCCCCCGCCCGGTGTGATGCCGATGTGTGTACTCACAGGCCGGGTCCCCTACCGGACAGGGAGCTCTCTGAGCGCAGGGCTCCCGAGCAACTGACAGATCGAATGAATGTGTGATTGAGTGAACGAATGATGAATGGAGATTGTCTCTAAGAGAGGAGATCCAAAGCCTTAAAAAAAAAAAAAAAAAAAAAAAACCTCAAAAACCTTTTATTCTAGAACATTTTAAAATCTACCAAAGTAGAGGGACTGGAAGTCATGTGCTTATCGCTCATCATGGGCCGGCCGTTGTCGTCAGTTGGCAGCCGGCTGTTGGGTTTGTCCCCACCCTCTGAGTGCCGGCTTTGCTCCATGCTCGCTCCACCTGCCCAGGGGGGGCCGGCGCTCGGGGCCGGGCTCCGGGGGATCCCTCAAGACCTCGTAAGGATGGCGATGCCGGGTGCTGGCCGAGGGAGCGGCGGGGGACTGGCCTCGGCCTTGGGCACTTGGGCAGCCGTCTTCCCGAAGCCAGAGCCCGTCCGCCTGCACACCGGCGCGGAAGGAGTTAGTGGCCCTTCCGCCTCTCTCTGGTGTGCACTTGGAATGTCGCCGTCCGGGGGAATTGTGGCCATTTCACAATCCAGGCTCTGCGTCATTTAAATGGCTGTTGGTGAGATGCTACACTGACTCATTTAATCTTCCTAAGTAACTTCCCTCCTCTGCACTTGTGCTTACGCAGCACCTCTGCCCATTGCTGCTGGCTCCGCAATCACACCCGCCGGGCCCGGCTCCTGCCCCTGCCCCAGCCCTTCTCCTCCTAGGGCTTCTCCCCTGCTCTGCGGCCCCGGCTCAGCCCAGCGCTGGCTTACCTGGACAGGGAAGAGGGGGGTGGTGGAAAGGGCGAGTGTCAGAGCTCCCTGGGCACCCTGCCCCCTGCTCCACAGGCTGTGGGTGGAGACGGTGAGCAGGATGCCAGGGCTCAGGACCCCTGCCCAGAGGCCCTCTGTGTGCCCCCCTGACCCCGCAGCCAAGGGAGACCGGCGCTTGGGAGAGGAGGTGGTTCCCCAGGCTCTGCTTCTTTGCGCCGCCAGAGAAGTCAGTCTGGATGCTGAGCCTTGGTCCTGGGGACCTTGGTCTTGGCCGCGTTGACCCTACACAGGCAAGCAGTGCAAACACGGGCCCCTGGCCTTGTTGAGCAGGGGGGACGGGAGGGAGAGGACCCTCATGTAGGAGGTCATGGAGGACTCTGGATGCACATGTGTGTGCACATGTGTGTGGGTGTGGGGGGGTCCTGAATCCTGGCGTGTTTGACGGATCCGAATCCATACAGCAGGCGCTGGGGCGATCTGAACGTTACGCTGTCGTATCCACATACACAAATGCTTTGGGGTGTGTGTGTGTGTGTGTGTGTGTGTTTAGTATGTTTTGTGTATATGTGGGTATATATGAGTCTGTCTGTGAGTCTGTCCAGATACGCTTGTGTGTGAATGCGTGTAGCTGCAGCCTGTGTTTCCGTGTGTCTGGCCAACGTGTGTGTGTGTGTGTGTACAAGTGCATGTGCCATGCGTCTGTGCCTCTGTGTTCGGGTGACCTGAGGTCTCCAATGATCAGGACTTGTGCTTCTGTGTGTTGGTGCCGTGTGTATGTCCATGCCTCGGTCATCTGTCCACGTGTTTGTGTGCTTGCCCACATGTGCGTGCATGATGCGTGCTTCTCAGGGCTGGGAAGCACCCTCAAGGCAGTGTTGGGCCAGGCCGGGTCCCGATGGCCCACACCTGCCCCTCCTGTCCTCCTGGCAGGGTTCACACCAGCCACGCCAGGCCCCGCCGTTGGCCAGGGGGGTTGTCACTTATCGACCGCCACTGTTTTAGGAAGGGAGGCAGCTGGCTGGGGGCTGACATGTGCACCCGCGTCTCAGTGCATCGGCGACCTCGAGGCCCAGTCTGTGCACCTCCTCACTCTGCTGAGGGCCGTCTAGGGCTGCCTGGGGCTGGGGGCCTACGCAGGCAAAGCCTCTCCTGACACTGCCTAAAATACCGCCGTGCCTCACAGCCCGCTTGGGGTTCCTGCTCCCGTGGACCCGCGTGCGTGCATGTGTGTGCATGCACATGCAGGCTCACACAGGAGCGTGTCCCTCTGTGCACACCCGTAGACAGTTGGCCATTCTGTACTTGTGCAATGAAGTGTCTTTATATGGTCTGAACTTGGGCGTCCCCATGTGTCTGTCTGGTTGCCTCTGTGATGTGCACATGCATGTGCCTGTCCTTGTGTGTACGCAGGTGTACACCCGTGTGCCTCTGTGTGCGTGCGCTTGGGCCTGTGTGTGGAGGTGAGGCATGTACACTCCCGGCCTCCTTACACAAATCAGGGAAAGCCTGAGGGACCTGTCCTTTGGAACACAGATGTGTTGTCCTACCTGTTGGTCTGCCCTCCGGCCTCTGGCCCTCTCCTGACCCTGGAATGCCCAGGAGACCCCACATGTCTCTCAGTGCTCCCCACTCCTTCCTCAGTAAAGACCCACCTGCCTTCAAGGCGAGGCTGCTCCTGGCTTCCCTCCCGCCGGCCCCTTGGATGAGCTCTCAGGCCTCTGTCTTCACTGTGACTTTCTGCCCAGAGGAGCGTCTGTGAAACTCTCTTGAGCAGGTCCTTGGGTATGTGCTGCGCCCAGGAGAGGCAGGCAGGGTGAGCCCCGCTTAGCACCCCAGGCCCGTTGGGCTCCTGCAGTGACATGTCCAGAGCTGGGGTGAAAGGAGGTAAGGCCTGCCAGGCACACAGGTGCTCGGCCATGGCCGGGTCTTCCCAGCAGGAACCCCGTCCCTCCATCCGGGCCTGGAAAGGCCCTCTGTCTTTGGAGTCCGAACACAGCCCCTCTTCCCGGATTCCCAGGGGAAGCTGCACCCTTTGCATTTGTCTTGCCCACCCAGCAGCATCAGACCTCATGCTCTGGGACATCCTTTTGCTCCTCGGGTCAGAAGGTTTCCTGCAGTGGGGCTGGGCGTAGCAGCCAGCAGGGGGAGGAGGCCAGGGGCTGTCTGACCGCAGAGAGAGAGGCCCAGCTGTGGTCCCGTGTCCTGAGCACCGTCTGGGGGTCCTCCAGCCTCTGATTGGGCTCCCCTGACCACAGGCAGCGTTCTTACCCAAGCTGCTCTCTTGGGGTCCCTCCATGTGCTTCCTTCCAGGGGAGCCCCCCCAAGGCCACACTTCGATGTTAAGCTAATGCAGCCGGAGCGAGTATCTCCTCTGAGCTCCAAGACTGTGGGTCCCACTCCTTGGGTCTCCACTTGGTCACCTCGGAAGCACCCAGCTCGCAGCAAAAGGCGCCTTCAGGTGTCCAGCCCCATGGGCTGGGAACCCACAGGATCGCTGGGGGCTCCTGCCCGCCTTGCCTGCCCCTGCCCTGTCCATCGCTCTCTTGTAGGTTCCTCCTCCAAGCGTGCCTAGCTCCGTTTCTTTCTCTCCACCCGGTCTGCTGCCGCCCCCCCGGGCCGTGGTCATGCCACCGAGGCTGTTCCTGCATCTGCCCGACCCCCACCTCCCATCTGCTCAGTCTCGGAGCCCCACCCCGAAAAGCTGTCAAAGGTTCACCACCACCCTGAGCATAAGCCCCAAGTTCTCTGCTCGGTCCGCCAGGCCCCTCAACCCATGGACAGATCTCAGCTCGGCCTCTCCTGCCCTCCCTCCCTTCTCCTCCCCTACGCCCCCGACCCCATTCATGCCTGGTGGGGTCCTCCTGCCACCCACTCTGATCATGCTGGGCAACCTGTGTGGCTTGCTTGTGGTGGGTTTTTTTAACTGGTGTCTGGCATCCCTTCCCCACCATGGCCGTAAGGCTGTGGCTGGGCCTGGGGTCGCCCTCCCCTCCCCGCCCCGCCCCGACCATGCCCTGGGTGCCAGCAGGGAGGTACGCACTCTGTTTCACTGGGGGGCTCAGCAAACGTGTCCTGAAGGAATACATGTGTGGAGGGTACGTGGGCACCTTTCTCTACGCCCCTTCCTCCTCCAAGCAGCCCTGGTTCAGCCAAGCCCCCCCCCAGGGGACACCATGCAGACCCCACGGGGTGATGCTCCCCATCCTCTGCCTTGTAGACGGCTGCACATGTCACTCCCGCTGCCTGGAGGGCTCCTCCCCGTCCACGGCCGGACTCCTTCTCCACCTTCAGATCTTGGCTTTATATGGTCCCCCTTTAAAGAGGCCTCCCCTGACGGCTCCTCGCCCCCACCCCACTCTCCTGCTCTGCGCCTTGGCTTTATCCTGCCGTGCACCTTCTGCCATTAAATAGACGTTCATCCGTATACTCTTCCCTTGTCTGTCTGCGCCCCCCAACACCGTGTCTACATATTCCCTGCCGGGTACCCAGGGCCCCTCATGGAACCTGCGTGGCATGCAGTGGGCGCCCAATAAGGGTGTAAGCGAATGAATGAAGGAGGGATTGCTCTGTGTACTTTATTTTCCGACCCTGTGAGGGACCCATGTTAGAGATGAGAAAACAGAGGTTCAAAGAGGCCGAGAAACTCCCCAGTGGTCACCGCTATGGAGAGGTGGGGCGGAGATTCAAACCCACATTTGCCTGACCTGAAGGCCTAACTTCATTCATCCATTCATTCATTCATCCATCTATCCAATCATCCATCCATCCATCCATCCGTTCATCCATCCATCCATCCATCCATTCATCCATCCATTAGTTCATCCATCCATCCATCCATCCATCCATCCATTCATCCATCCATTCATCCATCCATCCATCCATCCATCCATCCATCCATCCATCCATCCATCCATCCATTCACTCATTCATTCATCTCCCACTCCATGCTGGGAAGCAGGCCAGGAGGCTGAGTCAGCAGCAATGCCATATGGGAGACATCTCAGGCCGGCAGGGCAGGAGACCCCAGACCCTGGTCAGAGGGGCGCACTCTAGCAGGCCGTGGGGGCCCTGAGGAGACTGCCTGGAGGAGGGGCCCTTTGAGGAGGGTTCTGAGGGATGAGGAGCCGTCACTGTGGTGCATTGCACACATCAGGAAGACCCCCAGGCAGGGAGTCTGGGCCTGGGATCCATTCTGCACCGCCCCCTGCCCCCTGTGACTCCCGGAAGGTCACTTTCTTCCCTGAACCGGCTTTGGCACCTGTCAAGTGCAGCGGCCGGGGCTGTTCTGACAGCCCGGAGGGGGCCCGGAGGGGCCGCGGGGCGGGACTTTCATTACCTTCTGCCCCTCACAAGAGGGCCTGCCTGGCTCAGATCCTCGAGGGGCACTTTGGTGGCATGGGAGAGGCAAGGGGGCAGCCGCACGCCTCCTGCCACAGGACCTTCCTGCGCCCCTGCCTGCTTCCCCTGTCCTTGCACCCCTTCCTCCGCAGAATCCTTGCTCTTCCTCCCCTTCTCCGCCTCCTCTCTCTTTCTCGTCCTCCCGCCCTGTGGAGGGGGAGAACACAAAGGGTAGTCAAAGTTAATTTAGGCTCAAGTGCCTGGTCACCTAGAAACAAGGCCAGTCCCCCGGTGCCGGGCCTCAGCCGTGGCCTCATTAATCTGTGCAAGACCAGCATGGGCGGCACCGACATCCCTAAGTAGGCCGCGGCGGAGAGGGGCCCTGGGCTCCGGCCACTTGGTCCCCGGCAGTCACGTGGCCACCCCCAGGTGCGCAGTGGGAAGCAGACAGAGGAGAGGGAAGAAGAAACAAAGACCCCAGGGCGTCCTCTGTCCCTTCCTCCCCGTGTCCTTGCCCCTGGCCCAAGGACCCCCCGGGTTTTTGCTGTCCCTTGCTCGAATGTGTCCTTGATCATGATCCACTCTTCCTTTTACCCTCAATTCAGGGCTGCATTCCTCCCTCCCTTCAGAGGGGGCTGCGGGGCTCAGAGTCGCCTGCTCCAGCCTCCACTCCCACGCTCTGACCCTCAGGGGACCCCTGGGAGTGGCCTCACGGCTGTGAGCACGAGCACTGGGTGTCCCCCCAGCCGGCTACCACCCCCCAGCTACAGGTTCCAACCTTCTCCTCCCTGGGACATATTCCTTCTGGGTCTGAGCACATCTGTTCTCAGATGGCTTGGCTGATGTTGAGAAGAACCTCTGACCCCAGCCTGTAGCTGAGGCCCTGCTGTGCCCCACCCCAGACCTTATGCCACCGTCACTGTAGCGTTTTGGGGGAACAAGTGTGTAATCAGTAGGTAAGAGCACACAATCACTCATGAGAAGCTGCTCCCTCCAATTGTGGCCCTAAAGGCCCAGTTCTGTGTTGCAGCAGGGCTACTAACATCAAGTTTTGATCAAGACCGTCCCCAGAATAAAACAGGCAAATCTCATGGAGGCCCTTGCTTTACCAGAGCATATTGTGTAGTGGGATGCAGGGTACCAGCTGGCCCGAGCATCCTCTGCTCTGTGCTGTCTGCTGGCCACACAGCCAAGCCCATTCTGGTTTGCTCTTCTGGAAATCAGATTTCTCTGGGAGTGGGGGAAGACGGGCTTAAATACCTAGCTGCCAACTGTTAGGATTTGTCAAGGAAATTATGCAGCACCCACATCTTTTGCTGGAAAAGTATTTTATTTTGTTGGGGAAAAAAAAATAGCATCTTGTAAATGAGGGAAAGACCAGAAAGGACCCGTACCAAAATACGAACAGTGATTCTTCTGGATGGTACAATGATTAAGTATCGCTGAATTTTTTTCCCTTTATGTTATGGGGTGTGCATGTATTTGGTAAGCAGGAATGAGTATATTTAAAAATCTGGATCTGAATGCCAACTCGATCGAGTCTCAGCTGCGCTATCTTTGGCAAGCCAGTTCTCTTTTCAGAGTCCCAACTTCTGCACCTCTAGGACTGGGGTAATAAAAGCAATTTCATAGCATTGTTCCAAAAAAGAAAATGAGATTTTGTGTAGTGTGTAGTGTGTAGTGTGTGCGTGCGTGTATGCGTGCATGCAGGGACTGAAGCGGGAGCTGGTGCGTGTTCAGAACAACTCCGGTATCGTGGGCACACGCAGGTGCTCTAGGGCCGGGTAACCTGGATTCGAGTCCTGACTCTGCTACTTACCAGGTGTGTGCCTTTGGGAAAGCTACTTAACTACTCTGGTGCCTCTTTTTCTCGTTGTGAAATGGGGTTGTTATTAGGAATCGGGCGTCAATACATGCGAAGCACTAAACATGGCCCCCGGATGCAGCAAGTGCTCAATAAATGCTATTTGTCTTCTTGGTATTGTGTTATTAAATACACATTCTTTCATGTTCTTTCTAGACCATTAGGATTCAGAGCCCCGTGTGGCTCATGCGGTCACTTTTCTCCAAAAGGATTCTCTCTGCCTGCCTGTTTGTGAGTCGAGGGAGACAGAGGCCTTCCAGAAGCTTCAGTCAAGTACACATGGGGCTCAGTATTGACTTTGCAGTGAAGCAGGCGGGGTGTGAGGGCTGTTCCGTGCTGCTGGCCGGGCATCCAGGAAGGGCCTTTCCCTGGGTCCCAAGTGCAACCCTCAGTGAATTCATCCTTGGACCCATTTCAGCCTCTCCAGGGGCCACATGGTACCTTCCTTCCTAAACAGTTGGAGCCGCACCGCAGCAGGCAGTGGCTCCGTCCTCCTTGGGGAGTCCCCAGGCGCTACCCTGGGTGTCCTGGTCCCTGAGCATCTTCCAGCTCCAGCAGTGGCCAACTGCATTCTAGCAGGCAGAGGGAGGAGCACCCTCGCCACACCTGTGCCAGACCCTGGCTGTATTTCTCGAGTCGCTCTTGCCCGTCCACCTGCTGGGCAGTGGGCCGGAGGGCTGGAGACAAGGAGGCTGGGTGTCTCTTCCCCTCGGCAATGACAAGTTGATGGAAGGCCACGCTGCTCCCCAAAGCCAAGCTGAGCTCCTGTGCTGGGCTTTGCTGGTGATGAGCGGGCACGGAGCTGTGTGCACAGATGGCCCTACATGTGCTCATAATTTGCCAGAATAAATAGTTGTTATTAATCTCCCCTGTGCTTTCCTTCTTCCCCCTTCCTTTCCCATTTACTGCTCGCCTCGGGCTGGTTGTGAGGTGCTAGATGGCAGGGGCTGGGTTTTACTTACCTTGCCTGGCTAAGGACCTAGCACACAGTAGGTGCGTTCTCAGCATGCAACCAGGCACGTAGATGCCCCTCCCTGCCTTCATAGGAGTCCACCCACACCAGATCCAAACGCAGTAGGGTCCCGGCCAACTCAGGATGGCCCACAGGAGGTGCTGTCTCGGCTTGGAACCTGGCACACAATAGGTCTCCCCCCATATAGGGCCTGGCACACAGTAGAAGTCGCCCAGCATATGATGGTCAGCACATAGTAGGGCCTCAGCCAACCCAGGGTTTGCCTGGGAGGAGGTAGGTTTCAGAATAATGCTTGCTTGAACCAAGTCTTCAATCTCTGCACTACACTCAAGAAATAATTACTGAGCACCTAGTACGCACGTGGCTTGGTACCAGGTGTTCTGGGCGGGGGGGGGGGGACAGGGTGGGGAAGACACAGACTGTTCATTCCTAGTTAAGGCTAGATCCTACCGAGCGATGAAATATTAGCCGTTTGTAAAGACTGTCACACGCCGACTGAGGTTGGTGAAAGGTGGGGGGCTGCCTGGAAGAGGAGACACTGGGGATGGATGTGAGTCCCATGTCAACTTCGTACAAAGGCGAGTGGCAGAAAGTGGGATTCAGCTGCAGCATCCTAAATTGCCGCGGCAAGGAGCATCCGGCATGGGGCGGCAGGGCGGACATTCATTTGTTCAATGGGCACCAAATGCCCGTGACAGGCAACAGGTGATGTGGCCCCCGAATAAAACCATCCTTGCTGCCAGGTGCAGAGGGGGGAGGCAGGAGGATCAAAAATCCAGTACATTGGATATTAGCCGTTGATACCACTTTGAGGAAAACCCGAAGCAGGAGAAGGGGGTAAAGGACCCAAGGGGTGGGCTCCTCTGGATGGTAACTGGACAGGACGCTACGCCGACCTGTGAGCACAGGCCTGGATCTGGGAAGGGAGGGAGCATGTGGTGCCAGGGAGAGAACCCTGGAGAGAGACAGAAGGGAGGGAGGGCCTGGGGCGGGAGCCAGACCGGGGAGGGCCTCACACGCCAGCATGAGGAACTTGGACTTGAGTCCATAGGCAGTGGCCGGCCTTGGAAGGCTTTGGAGCAGAGGAGAGAGGTGAGCAGAACCTCGGGAGGAAGAGGCCGGTGGGGCTGGATGCGGAGGGCGGGGCACAGGGTGGCAGCTGCAGGTCGGGGAGGCCAGAGCCCAGAGGCAGGTGGTGGACAGGTGGCAGGCAAGGGGGGCAGGTGCCACGGACACTTAGCTGTGGAACTGTCCACTCATCTGGGGTCGAAGGAGGGGGAAAAAGCCAAAAAAAAAAAAAAGGCACTTGAGGATGAGTGGGACCCTCTTTTTTTTTTAAATTTTTTTTTATTTGTTTATGATAGTTACAGAGAGAGAGAGAGAGAGGCAGAGACACAGGCAGAGGGAGAAGCAGGCTCCATGCACCAGGAGCCCGACGTGGGATTCGATCCCGGGTCTCCAGGATCGCGCCCTGGGCCAAAGGCAGGCGCCAAACCGCTGCGCCACCCAGGGATCCCGAGTGGGACCCTCTTGATGAGAAACCAAAACAGCAGGCCCCTGAGTGGGCTGGGGAGCAGATGGTCCCTTGTTGCTCCTGCTTCTCTCTCCCTCCTCCCCTCACCCCCAGCCCCTCCACGCTGCCCACCATCCCCCTTTCTCCTCCCCAGTGCCTTCCCCTACTGTGCAGAAGCTCCACACTGGATCCAAATCCCTGAGGAGCATCTTGCTTTTTGCCTGGCGTGTGTTTCTTTCTCCTCTTCTCTACCCTCCTTGACCCTCCTGAGCCAACCCTCTTGGAGGAGATTCTGGAACCCAACTAGCCCGGGGCCTCTGTGGGGCCCCTGACAGCCCCGGCAGGGTGGGGACAATACCAGAAGTCGCTAAGGTGCTGGCCAAAGGAGGGCTTCAGTCCCCGCCCTGCTGTTTACAAGCGCTGTGTGACGTCGGGTGACGCGCTTCACATCTCGGAGCCTCCGAGTTGTCATCCATGCAATGAGAAATGAGAAGATGCAGGTGCCGGCACAGGGCCTGGCACAGAGTGAGGCTTCATTGCTGTGATTCATTATCCGCACGTGAGGCCGTTCACCCCAACAGGTCCTGCGGGCCCCGGAGCCACCCCCAGGGAAGTATGTGGGGTTTGGGATCAGGCCAGTCAGCGCAAATCACTCCTGCTGAGGTGCTCATCCCCATGTCCATTCGGACCTCCAGGTAGGGGGGAAGTAGCCACTGTCATTGCTACAAGACAGAGTGGACACCCCCCACCCCCTGTCCCAGGCTCCCTGCAACGGGTCCGGCAGACACTTGGAGACTCCTTGCTGCTTGCCGGAGCTGCATGTCCTCATAGTCCCAAGGCCGGGCTCCCAGCCTGCAGCTGGGGGGTACTGCCCCCAGGGTCCATGTCCCCTCAGGCAAAGGACAGGTGTCGCATCTTTTCTCTCTCTCAGGGCGGCAGCCCTGCCTCAGCCGCAGGCCGCAGGTGTCTGGGCTTCCCTGGGAAGCTCCGGTGCAGATTCGGCTCCTGGCCCTGGCCCTGGCCCTGGCCCGGCCTGGCCTGGTCTGGCACCTTGGCTGCAGCTTTAATGGTGGGGTTTTGGCATCCCACTGCACGCAGGCCCAGCCAGCGTCTCGGCTGCGTTCCACAGGCTGCCTCCCAAAGTCCTGTCCTCTTTTGTCACTTTCTGGCCTTCTCGTGTCTATCCCTGGCTTTTCACCCTGGGCAGAGACCCTCTGCCTTTACCATCAGATAGGAACTGTCTGGGGTGTGTCAAGGGGACTCCATAAAGTGAGACTCTTTGGGACACGAGGCTTCGGGCCTGGGGGCCCAGGGGCATGATAGACACGTGCCCACCCAGCATGGGGTGGTACGAAGAGCAGAACAGCCACGGCTACCACTCCGCTGTGTGATCTTGGGCAAGTCCCTTACCTTCTCTGAGCTTCTGTTTCCTCCACTCTGACGTTGAGGATGGTGATTCCACCCTTCAGGGCCACTGTGTTGATTCAATGAGATGCTAAGCACTAAGAGCACCTTTTTGGCTGCAGCGTGTTGGGAAATACAGGTTGTGTTTTAATACCTGGAGCCCAGGCCCTGACTCCAATTCGATGGACGACTTTGAGCCGTCCGCACTCTCTGGGGTGTCCGGCGTCCTCCTATCTGTTTCATGAAGGATTTGTCTAAATGACGCTGCAGGATCAGTCTTAATGGTGCTGCAAGTCCCTGCCAGCTCTGGAGGCCTGTGATGGACTTCGGGACTTTTCCATTCCCGGGCGGGAACCTCGAGGCCAGAGAGCCCACCCCTGCCCAGGCCAAGGGCTCGGCCCCCCACCCCCTGCCAGCCTCCCGGTCCTAGCCACTCCCCCCGGCCCCTCTCCCCTGTACTGCCCCTGCTCTCCTAACCTGGAGTCCTGTCCAGAAAACTAATTGCTGTGACTCCGGTGTTTATTTGGAGACAATACAAGTCCGTTGAAACTGCCACATCAGGAGAAATATGTTCCACTTAGATCTTTAAATGAGCTCGCCCCCTGCCTTTGATGAGGCCCACTTGGGAGAGGCGTCTGCCCTCGTGCTCCGCTCATCATCGGCCATCGTGGGCCATTTGCTTAATGAACAGTGTGGCCGGCGGCCAGCAGCCGGGGTGGGGGGATAGCCAGGCACACCTGCCCACAGACTGGCGAGGCCTGGTGGCCTCACCATGCCCTTGTCTTGGCCCCCGGCTGGGCAGCCAGCCCCTCGGGGTTGGAGAGAGCACCAGGTCAGCTCGGAGGCTGCTACTGCAGGTGGGGCGGCCTTCAGGGGGCGAGGCTGTTGTTCTCCTGTTTAACAGATCAGGAGACTGATTGGGGCCGCACCTCTCTGAAGCGGCAGCCCGTGGGGGTCAGGGGAGGAGGACGGGAGGAGGCCCAGACTTCCTGCCGGAGATGCCAGGCCTCGAGGTCTTCCAGGCCCCACTCCTCTTGCGTTTTGTTTTGTGGCCTCAGTCTGTGTCCCGGGGGCAGGTTCTCTGCAGCCTGAGAACCTTCTCTGCTGCCTCCCCTCTCCCCCCACCCTGCTCCCCTTCCTCTTTTCCTCTCCCTGCCCCACTTCCCTCCCCCTGCTCTGATATCCCACAACCCTCAGTTTCCTGCTTTGCCCCCCAGGTTCCTCTATGTGGGGGATGCTTTGCAGAGATCCGTGGGAGGCCTGTGTGCCTTTCAGTTTGCAGGGCCTTCCGGCAAGGATACCCCCTTTGTCATGGCCAATGTCAACCTCCAGAGGATCCTCAGATGTTGGGGTTTACCTGTGCCTTCCTAAGGTTCCAGTCACTAGCAGGGCTAGCTCAGGGAAGGTTGCTTTCCTCTCTCCTTTCTCTCCTCCCGTCTTTGTTCCAGGCCTTCCTCCTGCGGGGTGGTGGTGGTAGGGGGAATTGTAAGTCATGGTTGCCATCCTCTGAGGAGCCCCTGCTCTGGGCCAGCTTTGCATGTCCCAGAATGGGATAGAATGGAGAGACTGGGACAGGGTCCCGAGCCCCTGGTAGGGTGGAGAGACTGGGACAGGGTTCCGAGCCCCTGGTAGGGTGGAGAGACTGGGACAGGGTCCCGAGCCCCTGTAGGATGGAGAGACTGGGACAGGGTCCCGAGCCCCTGTAGGATGGAGAGACTGGGACGGGGCCCTGAGCCCCTGGTAAGATGGAGGAACTAGAACAGGGCCCTGAGCCCCTGGTAGGATGGAGAGACTGGGACGGGGCCCGAGCCCCTGTAGGATGGAGGGACTGGGACAGGGTCCCAAGCCCCTGGTAGATGGAGGGACTGGGACAGGGTCCCAAGCCCCTGGTAGGATGGAGAGAATGGAACGGGGCCCCGAGCCCCTGGTAGGATGGAGAAACTGGGATGGAGCCCCGAGCCCCTGGTAAGATGGAGGAGACTGGGATGGGGCCCCGAGCCCCTGGTAGGATGGAGAGACTGGGACAGGGTCCCAAGTCCCTGGTAGGATGGAGGGACTGAGACAGGGTCCCAAGCCCCTGGTAGGATGGAGGGACTGGGACAGGGTCCCAAGCCCCTGGTAGGATGGAGAGACTGGGACAGGACCCTGAGCCCCTAGTAGGATGGAGGGACTGGGACAGGGTCCCAAGCCCGTGGTAAGATGGAGGGACTGGGACGGGGCCCCAAGCCCCTGGTAGGATGGACGACTGGGATGGGGCCCCGAGCCCCTGTAGGATGGAGGGACTGGGACAGGGTCCCAAGCCCGTGGTAGGATGGAGGGACTGGGACGGGGCCCCAAGCCCCTGGTAGGATGGACGACTGGGACGGGGCCCCGAGCCCCTGTAGGATGGAGGGACTGGGACAGGGTCCCAAGCCCCTGGTAGGATGGAGGGACTGGGACGGGGTCCCGAGCCCCTGGTAGGATGGAGAGACTGGGACAGGGCCCCAAGCCCCTGGGGCAATTCTCTGGTTTGCTCCAATGTCCTGGGGAATTGCGGGGCCTGAGCTGTGGCCTCGGAGTCTCAAAACCTCCACACCTACAGGCCAGGCTTGGGTCGCTGTCTGGAGCAAGGTACCCAGCAGGTACCTGCGGGGCCAGTGGCACTGGGTGGGTCCAGTACCCGATGCCCACCACCCCCGTGGGGCAGCAGGCAGAGAGGGGCCTCCCTGGCTCCACAGGGCTCCCTCACCCCCAGGATGGAAGCTCCTCGAGGACACGGCGCGCCTTCCATCCTTGCGCCCCCTGTGCCTCCTGTCCTGCCTGAGGAGAGTGGACCATGAATGAGTGACCGTAGCGATTGTTCACTCGAATACTACTCATTCAATTTTCCCTTTATTCATTCCCTTTGCTCATTCCTCGTCTTACTCTTGCCAGGAATTTTCTGGTCCAGATTCTTAACATGTAATTATCTCCAGGGCCGGGACTAGGGAGAGACTAATGAGGTGCCTCGGGCACAAAATTTAAGGAGACACTCGCTCTCGAGGTCATGGGAGTGCCTGCTTATCTCAGCTCCTGAAAATAACCTTGCTGGCAGGTATTGTAATTTCCATTTTAGAGATGAGGAAACGAGCTCAGAGCGGGGCTAATTTACTTCCCCTGGTCACCTGGCTGGAAAATGTTTATTCCCAGATCCAGATGACTCCAATGCCTTTGCTCTTCTCTCTGAAGGGTCCTCAGTTTCCCTGCCTTGCCTGACCTCTGAGCAGGGCCCTGGCATGTGGGGAGGGAGGGAGAGCGAGTTGCCGACACTCACCTCCCCCTCCCGTGTGTTATGTCCCCTCCCTCTGTGTCCCGCGCCCCGAGCATGGACTGACTGCTGACGGGCTGGTCCTCTGTCTCCTCTGCTCAGCGGACGACCGTGAGCTTGCACAAACTACTTCAACTCTCGAGCATCCGTGTCCTAATCTGGAAACGGGGGCAAAATCAGAGTCCCTACTTCGTGAGTTGCAGGGAGGATGCTGATGAGTAGGGCTGGGTATGCACAGCGCTTAGAGCAGTGCCTGCCACACAGCAAGCTTCATGGAATTGCTAGCTTTAAAAACAAACAAAAAAATCCCCCAAACAATTAATTTGAGAGAGAGACAGAGCATGCGCATGCACATGAGTGAGGCGGGGCAGAGGGAGAAGGAGATAGAGAACCTCAAGCTGGCTCCATGCCCAGCAGGGAACCCGACGTGGGGCTCCATCTCACGACCCCTGAAATCACGACCTGAGCCGAAATCCAGAGTCGGACACCCAACCAACTAAGCCACCCAGTGTCCCCTGTTAGCTGTTATTTTTAATAGCTGGGTAACCGGTCATCATCCTATAGCTGGCCCTCCCCACACCCGCCAGGGCTGACACAAGCTGTCACCTGGAAGGTGTCCCTGGGAGGTGGACCAATGGGGGATGGGGTGGTCCCTGACACCCCAGGGACCCCCTCGCTCCAGGCAAGGGAGCAGCCTCGAAGGCTCCTTCTGGCTTGAGGTCTCCTGGAACTCGCTGGAGCTTTGGAGAGAGAGAGGATTCACACTTCACTGAAAATGTGTTTCCAACAATTAGCAGGTCTTTACTGGAGGAGCCTTTGAAGTGGGAGCCCAGACCCATCTCTGTGAAGGATTTCCTCAGAACTGACAGGCCGGCAGACACCGCCAGCAGCTCAGTCCTTCCCTGAGTGCCAGGGGCTGCTGGCTCTGGGCTGGCCGCATGGGGTCCCGTGTGTCCCTCCCCTGGTGTCCTTCTCTCCAGCACAGAAGGCTGATGTGACCGTAGGTGGTGCAGTGGAGCTGGGGTCCCCCCCCAGGGGAGGCCCGTGTCAGGTCCGTGGGATGTTTTCTCTTCCAAATCTCCCAACCCACGGCCGAGGGCCAGGGTTGAAGCCCTTGACTGAGAACTTGGGCTTATGCATCCTTGAATGGCACCTAAAACTGTGTATAGTTTATTAGTGGATTAAATGTGTGGATTCCTCCGATGATGGGCCCTGTAGTCTTAAGCCAAGCTCCAGCTCCATGGGGGCAGACAGGAGACAGGGTGGGTGCAGGAAGGGGTGGGCTATCTGGCCTCTGGGGCTCTGAGCTGAACCTCCTTGGAAGGGCTCCTATCGCAGTGGAGTAGAGACTGGATCCTGACTCTGCTCCCCATTTAGCTGCGTGATCTCGAGCACGGCAGTGTGTCTCGGGTTCTCCATCTGTGGAATGGGTGAAGTCATGTCTACCTTGCAGAGCAGATCTGCAGATGCCATGACGACCTGCTACCTGGAGAGTGCTCGGCACCATGAGGGCTCGTGATTGGTTGCCCAGAAGCTGTGGCTCTAACTGTGCCTCCTCTGACCTCTTGCAGAGGCGCAGTGGACGGCCGCTAGCTGCGGTGGGAAGGGCCCTTCCAGCATCCTTCCAGCATCTTCCCTCACAGAACCAGAGCCGGGGGAGGGTGGCAGGAAGAGCCAACCAGGATGGGGGCCGAGAGGATCCTACCCCACTCTCCTGCCCCATGAGGCGGCCTCCAGCCCGGGCCTCTAGGCTGCTGTTTGATTCCCTTTCTCTGACATTCCATCCATCATCATAATTGCTTCTCCCGAAAAATGAATTTGTAGTTGATTTCTTCAAAAGAGGGAATCAGCCAACAGATAAAAAGGTTGTTTTATTTAATTTGCATGAAGAGGCCGCCTGCTGCCACCCAGCTGTGCTGGCTGGGCTGCGGGGAGGGTGTCCGGCAGCGTGGCATGTGTGTACACAGGTAGGCACGGCTGTTCGCCGGCTCGGGATCTCCCTCCCTCTCTGGGGGCGGGGATCCTGGCCCCAGAGAGCAGATCTTTGGTGTCCACCCTGGGCTGAAGTCGTTCTAGCACAAGAGATTGGCACCTGCCCCCCATGCCTGTCATTTCTGGGGCAGGATGGGGCTTCTAGTTCTTCAGGAGAAATTCTTGGCAGGGACGAGGGGTGAGGGACAGTGCAGAGCCCTAGCTGGGGGGTAGGAGAGGGGCCGGGCAGGGAAGGCCACCTGAGGAGACGCCCCTCCCTGTGCCGGGGCCCTTGAAGGCTGGGCCGTGTCCAGGGAGGTGGGGCACAGTGCGGCAGGACGCCTCACCTTGTCCAACATCTAGAGAAGATGCCCGACGTTGGTTCTCCGTCAGGCGCTTCGGGGAGTCAGTAGCTCGGGAACTCCACGGATGGGGGTGGGGTGGGGGGTGTGGATAACGTGCTGTGTAAACCCGGACACTTGCGCGTGACCGTGGGTGGGGTTCCTAGCTACTCCAGGACCACAGGGGTAACCTGGGGCCGTCCCTGGCGAAGCAAACACGGGGGTTCGAGTCAACCACAAGCCAGGGGCAGTGGGGACTTAGGTGGCTGGGGCATCCCCCCAAGAGCTACCAAGGAGAATATCGGACGTTTCTGGATGGAACCACAGAGCCTCCCTGGGGCTTCCAGGGCCATAGGGTGGAGGTGTGGGGACAGCAGTGGGAGGGCAGTGGGTTCCGTCCCCCGGGGGCGCCTGCGTTCCCTCCCTCTGAGTTACTGAGAGTGACAGGGTCACATACACTGACTACATGTGTCATCGCTTTGCTCCTCGGTGTGCTTGCTCCAACTGTGCACGCTCCCGCCTGCCCCGCATGTCCCTGAGGGCAGAGGCCTGGCCTGTCTCATCCACCCCCCCACCTCCCCACCCCCCGCTCCTAGAAGAGCACCCAGAAGGGGGAGACACCCGGGAAGTGGGATGCGGACTCGGGGGCATCTGCTAGGGCTCTGGCTCGTGCAGCCTTCCAGGTACGGCAAGGATGGCAAGGATGACGGTGTGGGGATGGCTCAGGACAGCTGCAGTCAGGGCAGCACGGCTCCCCGCCAGCTCCTTCCTGGTCTCTGCTGTTGCTTTGTTGTCTGCTTTTCTGATTCATGTGGAATTCTTCCATAAGAAGCCACTGGCTCTCTGGGCGGGGAATCCTGGCTGCGATTATTAAGGCAGGTTTGTGGGGCGGGGATGGGGGGATGGGGCCGGGGGGTTCCCTGGCTTTACGGAGAGGGCAGAGGTTAGCTCAGGAAGCATCACGAACGGCAACTGTGGCTCTCCCAGCCTGGGGGCTCCAGAGCCTCATCCCTAGACCTGATCTTCTTCCCTGGGTGAGGGTGGGTGAGACGCCATCCTGCCACCTGAACTGCTCCCCCCCCCAGTCTTCCCTCCTGTGAGGCCCCTCCTCCCTCTTCCCCACTTGGGCTCTAGTTCCGGCTCATCTCAACCAGGATGGAGCTGCCAGTCCTCGTGGTCGTGTCAGCCGTCAGCAGAAGGGGCCTGGCCTCCACTTGCCAAGTGACCAAAGCCAAGGGAAGGAGCTTCTCTACTGTTTCATTTGGAAGACCTCCTTCCTTTGCGGCAACCCTCCAGGAGAGAGGCTGCCTCGTCATCCCTCGGGGACCGTGCCTCCCCCAGCGGCTCCCTCACGGGTGCACCATCCGTGTTGCAGCTTCCACCTCTGTGCGCCGTGCGGGAGAGGGACATCGGGCCTTGGTTGCTGGTGGTGGAGACATGTGAAGCAGGTGGTGCGTCCGGAGATGCACGGAGCAGCTCGTGTAGCAACATGCAGGGAGGCAGGGTGGGCTTGGCCTTGGGGACAGCCAGAACCAGGGACACAGTCCATCTCTCTGCCCTCCCCCTGCCCCACCCTCTCGCTCCGGCTCATGAGTCCTGCTCTTCCCTGAGTCGACTTTGTCCTCTCGGCTTTGTTCTCCATCGGGTCGGAACCATAGCCTCTGGGAGCTCTAGGCTGTCCTTGCGTAGAGCGTTATGTCAAGAGAGAAACATCTTCTGTCCCCATCTCCCATTTGGATGTCCTCAGAGAAGGACTCAGGTGACTAAGTTTGGGTTGGCTGCTGACCCCCTCCACCAATTTCTGTGACCAGGCAGTTGGCCCAGGTCAGAGGACAGGCGCCCCCAGTCAGAAACGGCCCCGAGCGGGAATACATGGAGCATCACTGTTCCAGGAGAGGTGGCCTGTGGGGGTCGCAGAGGCCTGGCCGCTGGGAGAGTGCGGTGAGCTGGGCAACATTACTGCAGCCTATGGCGATGGGCACAGGGGGGCCGTTTTTCATCTCCTGGCCTTTTCAGCAGGAGAAGAACTTTGAGAGTCCGTCCAGGCTGAAAACACATTTCTCCGATGAACAGAAACGCAGGCGCTGTGGAATTGCTGACTGACACTATCGATTCCTTCCCCGGCAGCCACAAGCCTGGGTTTTACTGTTTAATCACTTCAAACTCTTGCTTTGTGGCCTGCGATTCAGCTCAGGGCTTCGGTGGGGCCAGACCGGGCAGAAAACGGCCCAGTGCGCTTTCTGGGAAAGGAAACAGGTGTAGACCCCCCACCCCTTGGCCAGCCCAGGATGGGGCCTGCCTCCCCGTCCTTGCCCTCCATCCCGTCCCAGCCACAGCCAGCTGCAGACAACCCCGGAGGGGGCACCCATCCTGTCCCGCTCTCGGGGGCCACCCTCTGCTTCCCACCCTGTCCTCCAGGCTCCGCCGATGCCCTGTGTCCCTGCCACTGCCGTCCTGCAGTCTAGACAGCCTGGGAATCGTGGTGGTCCTCCCCGGCCGACCCATGAGAGCCTGGAGGACACAGACCAGGTCCTGCTTGTGGGTTTGTCCCTGACACACAACCCAGGGCTGGGCACCTTAAAGGAATATCCTTAAAGGGTGCTTAGTTGTTACTTATTAGTGAAAGAACGTGTCTGCACTTGGAATTCATGCTGGGACATTAGTGAGCAGAAGACCCGGGTGTCTTGGGGAGACGTCTCAGCACAGTCTGGCCACCTTTGTCTGGGGCCCAGGCTGACTGAGAAGGAGGCCGTCCTCCAGCCAGGCCAGCGCCTGGACTCCGTGGCCCCTGGGGGGTCAGGGATCACCGTGCAGCCTCACGGGTCATTAGGAGCCTGAAGTGATAGCAGTTGGAAGACTGGCTTCTTAGTGCTCCTTCCTTCCTCCCTCCTCTCCTCCTCCTTCTCTCCCTCCCTCCCTCCCTCCTCTCTCCCTCTGTCCCTCCATCCTCCACTCCTTCCCTCCTCTTTTTCTCTCCCTCCCCCCTCTGTCTCTCCTCCCCTCCCCCCTCTGTGTCTCCTTCCTCCCCTCCTTCCCTTTCTCCCTCCCTCCTCCCTTCCCCCTCCTCCCTCCCTCCTTTCTTCTTTTTTTCTTCCATGTCTCTGACTCTCCCTCCCTCCTTCCTTCTCCCCTCCCCCTCTCACTCACCTTCCCCCTCCCTCCCTCTCTCTCTTTTCTCTCTCTCCCTCTCTTCCTTCCTTCCCTAGAGTCTGACTGGTCTCCTCAGAGGGACTGTCACCCCTGCAAAGGGCAGGAACTGGGCCTGGGTCACCTCTGCTCCCCACCTCTACCCTTGACTCTAATCATCTAGGTATGTGAGGGGCAGGACACATCTGTGGGGTCCTTTCTCTGTACGGAGATTTCTGTTTCACTGAACCACAATAAACTCAGATGGAGTTTGTTTATGTGTGAGGCCTGAGACAGTCTTCTGGTGACGAGGGATAGCTCGCAAGGTGTGATAACATCTGTATCTTCCAGCTGCAACGTTTGCACCTCAAAACTGAGACCAGGTTCTGTCCCTGCCCGCAGAGTGGAGCACGGTATCACCTTCTGCCTTCTAGATTCCCTGCTTCCATTAACAGGATGGCCTGCACTTCCTTGGGGGAGCTGATTCATGCTGGGCTTATGGACCTCCTGAGAGTGTGTCACTAAGCTGGGTCCCCAAGCTGTGTCCCCATCCTGGCTGGGCTCCAGGGATGCGGCTTCCGTGAGCTCAGTTTTAGAGTTAGTCCATTGATAGAGCATGCTCGGGTTCTTCATCTGATTCACAGTGCCATCCTGCTCTGGCGTTGTGACCTGCCTCTCATTGGGTAGCAGGTTGGGGGAGAAACAGAACTCTCCCCCTTTAGGTCCCTCAGCCTAGTTCTGTTTTCCAGTATAACACTTCCAGGGGAAATCTAGAAAGGGGAAGGAACAGGGGGTTCACAGGACCCCTGAATAGCTACTTACTGGCAACTCAGTATCTCCTCCCGTTTGACCTCCCGGCTTCTGCACACACTCCCTCCCCTGGGAGTCCCGCTGACCCTCGAACTCCAGACCCATGGTCCTGTCCATGTTCTCACCTTGTCTGTGGATCCTTGGCTCTCCCCTGCCCTGCACGCTTGCACGCTTCTCTCCTGCAAGCCCCTAGGGTGGTGCAGAAGCAAGACTCTTGATCTTCCCTATCTTGTTTAGAGTAACTCGGCCCCTCTTGGTTCATCAATCCCTTCCTCCCCACTGCCCACCAACCAGAGCAAAGGTGTAAAGAGAGCAAGAGAGTGTCTGGTGATCGGTTTGTATTGTTACACACACGTAGGTATATTTGTTTGATGACCGTCACCACTCATATACTACAAGTTCCATGACACTCGCACGGCTTCACGGATGCTTTATGCAGCACGGTACACCCAGTGCCTAACGTGGTGCCTAGCACATAGTAGGGGAGGTCAGTGAATATTGACAGAATGAACCAATATCATGTTCCTCTCGAGGAGCTCATTATTAATCTCACTTTGAGTGTCCAGAGCCCTTGGGTATCGAATCCTGGGTGCTCATACCCAGTTAGAATGTCACTGTGACTTAATAAGATTTTTGGTCTTGATCTCTAGTTCCTGACAGAGAGCTCCTATGAACTCCTCAAATTTCCTGAGTGATAAGGGAGATACAGGAGCATCTTTTGGCCTAATAGGGTGACTCGTGGGGTAGGTAGCTTTAGGATGGGGACTGGTTGCCAGAAAGGTCAAGTCTTGATTAGAAACTTGGAATTTCCAGTCCCCCTCTCTTTGACAAAGCTCCTGGGAAGGGAAAGGGCTGGAGACCAAGTTCAGTCACCAATGACCAGTGATTCCGTTAACCATGCCTACAGAATGAAACCTCCACAAAACCCCCAGTGATGAGGTTTATAAGAAATTCCAAAAATAAAAAAAAAATAAAGAAATTCCAGATTGGTGAACACATTGGGTGCTAGGAGAATGGTATGCCCAGAAAGATCATTGCAGCTCCCCGCCCTCCACCCTACCTTGTCCCATGCATTTCTTCCATTTGGCTGTTTCTGAGTTGTGTCCTTTTTAAGAAGGCAATAAATGAAAGTAGACTGTCTTCTTGAGTTGTCCAAGCCATTCTAGCAAATGATGGAGCCTGAGTGGGGCTTGTGGGAACCCTCAATTTATAGCCAGTGTGCTAAAAGGGCAGGTGGTCCAGGACTGTCCTTGGAACTGCCACCTGAAGTGGAGACAGCCTCGTGGGACTGAGCTCTTAACATGTGGGGTCTGAACTAACTCTGGGTACTTAGCACTGGGATTGCATTGAATTGTTGGTATCGGAGAATCAGAGAATGGGTTGGGTAGAGAAAAAAATAACCCTTCAGAGTCACAGTAGGTGGTGTGCACCTTTTTTGGCCTTAATCTCCTGATGCAGAAACATTAGCATCCAGAAAACCCCACCACATGTGGATTACACTCACCCCATTCAAGCAGAGGGTCCTCTGAATCTGGGATCCCCGGGGTGCCCGTGGCAGCTCCCTGTCTGGGGAAGACCACCTCCCCTCCTCCGCCCCTCCCCCATCTTCTCTCCCCTGCCCTGCCCCCACACCAAGGAAAGAGGAGAGTGACTGAACAAGCGTGAAAGATATGGAAACTTCCCCCCTGAATGATCACGCTAATGGTAAATTGATGGGATTGAATACATTCAAGTCGGAAATGATCCAAATATATGCTAATGAAGCTGAATATGCATTATTTAGACTAAAACAAACTAACTGCGAGTCAGGAAATAAAGTAGGTGAATTATTAGTTTGGCAACTCAAAGAATCGGAGAACTCAAGCACCGTTCCAGAGACCGGCAGAGGCAGGCAGGAAAATGTGGTTAATGAATTCTAAACCAATTAACCGCAAATTGATGGTGTGCTCAGAGACCCGCCACCCCCCAACTCCCTCGGATTGCTTTCTGAAAATTTAAAAGGAAAACGCTGTTGCCATGCACTTTTCTTGTTTTCACTTCCTAGATGTGCTCTTCTAGAAACTTGAATCTCAGGGTAAAAAAAAAAAAAAGAAAGAAAGAAACTACAAACAGATCCCAGACATGGGAATAGGCCTATTTTGGCCACAGGGAGAGATAAATAATGCAAAGAGAAACCTCTCAACTCTTCTTTGTCAAAGGGAATCATCCTCAGACTGAAGAGCGGAAAGCGAGCCTCAATGAGAGGGAACTAAAGCCTGAGATGGGGGAAGAAAATGTAAGGATGTCCGGTGTTTGTCCAGACTAGAGCCTGTCAACTGTCCTGGCCAGATTCCACCCGGGGCACAGAAGATCACAAGTGAGGTCCCCCTGAGACTGAGGAGTCACTAGGAAGGGGTTAGAACACAGGAGGTGGCCGCGTGCTTTCCAAAGATAGAGTCTCTACATTCCAGGGTATTTGATGGTGATCATAGAAAAAAAAAATCTCAGGTGCAGTTCATAAAACGTTACCGTTTCAGAGTTCCAGCTACAGAGATCTTAGGAAGGAAGTAGCGATCAGTTGGCGCCAGCATGGGTTCACCATGAACTAGATCTTTGCTGAAAGGGCACCTTTGTTGGTGAATGCTCTCCCCATGGCTCTATTGAAATAGCCCCGCCCCCTGGTCACGCCTCCCCCACTCCCACCCGCCCCCCAACCCCCCCTACACACACACACACACACACACACACACACACACATCCATGTGCTTGTTATTTCCTTCACTTCCCTCCAGACTGGAAGCTCCATGAGGACTGGGGCTTGGCTCTGTAATATCTGTTGAATGAGTAAGGCTTCCCCCTCATTTCACCTTCTCTGAGTGTGGCCAGGCCCTCAAGGAAGACCTGCCCCCCCACCTAACCCACCCACTGGCAGACTGGAGACCCTAAAAGTGAGAGCTGGAGAGCAGCCCTGGGCCCTGACTGCTCAGAGCCTGACTTCTAAGGCACATATCCCCGCCCCCTAGGCAATAGGGCCCTGGTGGATTGGAATACTCAGATTAACAGTTTCCCATCCACAGTGGGGCTTAAGGGGTGGGGTGCAGAGGAGGGCAGAGAGCCCAAATGGAAGTTCCTCCTTCTTGTGGGAAAAAGCAGAAGCACGAGGGGGAGGAGCAGCAAAGGCCCCTCCACAGGCTCCCCTGCTTTACCCAGTCAAGGTCATGGAGGAGGAGCCCCAGGGAGTGAGTTCTGACTCTCAGCCCTGTGCCCCATATGCTTCGCTTTGCTGCCTGGGAACTTGGAAGCAATGTTGAGGAAAGGAGAGTGTAAGACACAGGAAAGACAGCTGCCTCAAGCCAGCGGAAGCACTCGAAGATGTCCTACCTTTGATGACGATACAGTGGCTCCGTCATCTGTGGGTGGACTGGCTGACTGGCGGCCGAACTGTGGGAAAGCACATAAGAATAAGGAAAATAATGGAGCAGGGGTGGAGGGGGGGGCAGGTGTGCAAAAAGTCAAATTGATTACCTAGCAGTAATAAGCTCTCTCTTTCAGAAGATGCCAATTGTCTGGAGCTGCACAGTTCTCTTTAGGTCCCCAACTGTGCCCTTGGCAGCATGACCACATGCCCCCCGCCCCGGCCCCCACCCCAGCTGCAGTCCGTTTTTGGACAGCTCGTGGTTGGGAGGGGAGTAGTGAGCGCGTTGATGAAAATACGATTGTGGTTGATGGGTTGGGAGGCCTCTGGACTGAGGTCCCCGGCAGAGAGGTGGGGAATGGCATAGGTCGGGGAGGGGCCTCTTGCAAACTCAAGCCCCACAAGCTGCTGGGCTTCGCAGTCCTCGCGTTGGCCTATGCTGGCTGCCAGACTGTTTAGAAAGCAAATAGCTCAGCCTGCTCAGTGACAAACCATGTTAGTGTAGGCTTTGTTCTCTATTCACACACAAAAAAGATAGCTCAGATAGAAACAGACAGTGTAACAGACTGCAGGATGAGTGGTAAATGTGTTTCTACATATTGGATGTGATTGTAACCGAATCAGCTGACGCTAAGTGTGTCATTTGGCATGTTTCGGTGATTAGTGTTAGCAGTGATTTGGAGATCACCATGACCTCTTTCCCCCTCCATTATCCCAATACAATCATTCCAAATAGATTCGTGTGCCAGGCACTGGGCTCGCGGGGGAAATGGGGAGCAAAACAGACGTGGGGCCTGTGTTCACGGGCGAGCGCTGATTGTAGATGCACCTGCAAGAGGGACCAGGTGTCCCCGCCTGTCTTCTTCAAAAATGTTTAGAATGAAAGAAAAGGAGAGCGCCTTTAGGGAGTGGGGTATTTAGGTGCCAAGTGGTGGCTTAGAAAACAATACAAATCTAATTTGAGCCAAGAACCTTCTTAGTGGAGGAGGTGCCTCTGGCTGTGAAGTGGGCATCCTGGTTGCTGACCCTTTATTGGAAAGAAAGGCACTGGGGATGTTGCCTCCGTGTCCTCTCACTTCTGACTCCAGAAGGGAAGGGACATGAACTCCAAGTGTCTGTGGTACCAGCTGATAAAAGAAAGGCAAGGCAAGGCCTTAGGAGGTCTCAGGTGCCTCCCCAAACCCCTCCACAGGTGGAGGAGAGGACTGCCGTACATCCAAGTCCCGAGAGCCAGAGCAGACCACATGTGCAAGACTCACCGAATTTCTAGAGATTGGGCACCAGCCAAAACCCGGGGTCAGCTCTCTACACCTGGAAGTGCGATAGCATGCTAAAAATTAAAACAAGGGATCCCTGGGTGGCTCAGCGGTTTAGCACCTGCCTTCAGCCCAGGGCGCGACCTGGAGACCCGGGATCGAGTCCCCCATCGGGCTTCCAGCATGGAGCCTGCTTCTCCCTCTGCCTGTGTCTCTGCCTCTCTCTCTCTCTCTCTCTCTCTCTCTCTCTCTCATGAATAAATAAATAAAAATATTTAAAAAATAATAAAATAAATAAAAATTAAAGCAAGAGTAAGATTGTCACATAGACGATAACCAAGTTCCAACTGAGACTAGACAGGATGAAGATGAGATGGGCAGTCCCCTCCTGGGACGTGGCGGCGGACACAGGTGGGGTGAACGAGTCAGCCCCAGCTTGGCAGGAGGCGGCGGGGTCCTTGCCGGATGCCACAGACACAGCAGCCGAGGCCCAGACAGAGGGCAATGCGCACATCTCTCTGTGGGCGTGAGTCCAAGTGGCTCCCCTCTGGTCCCAGCGCCAGATTAGGTCCCCGGGCCTCTCGCATACAGCAAAGGGGAGAACAAATGCTCTTCTCCTAAGTCAAGCACGGTCATTTGTGGAGTGCCAGCCTTGTTCTAGACACAGGGGACAGGGCAGGGGAGCAAGCGGTCCCGTCGCAGGTCATTGTCCTACCCCATGAACCTTGTGCTAAGGGAGCTGGATGATAAATATGTAAATAAATACCTGGGTGGGTACAACACGTCCTACGTACTGAGAAGGAACAGACCAGATTCACGAGGGGAAGAACAGGGGGAGACCTTACAGAAGGGGTCAGAGAAGCCTCTGTGAAGAAGGGAGGTTTGAGCTGAGGCCAGTGTGGGGGACAAGGACCCCCTCGTGTCTCTCTCTGGCCGGGACAGGCGTGGAGATGGAGCTTAGTTCACCAGCCAGGGCGGGCAGGTGTTTCTGTTTCTATTGGGTCTTGCCCCCACGGAGTCTCTCTGTTTATCCTGCCCTTATTTCGGCATCTCAGGTTTGCTATAACAATTTGACAAACAGACTTTATAGAGAAAGAACGTGCTTGTGGAAACTCATGACGAGTATCAGGAGTCCCAACGGCTGAGTGCAGGGGCGACCCCTCTGAACCGGCCCCAGCAGCCACTTGTGACAGAGCAGAAAGGCGGGCGCCAGGCCTCCAAGGACATCGTCCCTGGGAATGTGCTGTGGTCGCCTGAGCTTGGGTGTAGAGACGAGGGTGGGTCTCAAGACACAGGTTTTTAAAAATCTGTTTTAAATTTATTCACAAGAGACACAGAGAGAGAGAGGCAGAGGGAGAAGCAGGCTCCATGCAGGGAGCCCGACATGGGACTCGATCCTGGGTCTCCAGGATCACACCCTGGGCTGAAGGCAGTGCTAAGCCGCTGCGCCACCTGGGCTGCCCTCAAGATGTAGGTTTTGAAGAGACAGTTCCTAGTTCCCACCATTCCCTTAGATAACAGCAGCAGAGTCACTCAGAGATCGGACAAATATGAATGGGCTCCTCGGGGCCCAGCCCATAATATTTTTCCCATACCCCCAATTCCTTTTCTTTTTAAGATTCCACATACTTATTTGACAGAGAGAGAGAGAGAGAGAGAGAGAGAGAGAGAGAGAGAGCAAAGCATAAGCAGGGGGAGGGGCAGAGGGAGAGAGAGGAGCAGGCTCCCCACTGAGGAGGACTCTGGGATCATGACCTGAGCCAAAGACAGACGCTCAACTGACAGCCATCCAGGCACCCTTCCCATACCCTCACTTCCTAAAGTCTCTACTTACACCATCCCTGACCTGGAGCCCCCTGAACCCTTGGCTTTCAGTAGGGATGGGAAGCAGACTCGGAATTTCAGGACAGTGGACGGACACGCACGTCTTGTGGTGCGTGGGGCACCACACCTGCAAGCCACGGTTCGCCACTGACTGGCCCTGTGAGCCTGGGCAGTGTCTTTGCTTTTATTGGCCTCAGTTTCCTTGCCTGTGAACTGAATCTGGACTGGCTGAGAGCTTCCAGCTCTGATGCTTAGGATTTATGATTGCACAAGGTCAAGAGCTTGAAGAGGTCAACAGAGGCAACTACTGAGAAGAGTGTGAAAACACCCCATAGTAGCTGCTGGGCACGGCTGCGGGAATTGACAATTGAACGTTGCTGTGTTCACCTGCAAGCCTGAGGAGAGGAGACACGTACACGTACCTATCACCAAGCTCCAGAAGCTTAAACCAGGAGGCCATCTGGATAGCCAGCCTCCAAGAAGGCCCCACGGTGACCCTGGTGTCCCGGCATCTATGCCCTTATTGTTCCTTTCCACGTGGTATCAGGGTTGTGTCGCGTGACCAGTAAAATGTGGTGATCTTGGTAGTCTGGGACTCCTAATGCTAGGTCACAGAAGACATTGCCATTTCCTTTTTGCTCCCTTGGATCACTCATTCTTGGGAAGCCATGTCATGGGGACACTTGAGCAGCCCTGTGGACGGTCCATATGGTGTGGAACTCGGGCCTCACGCCAGCACCAACCGGCCTGCCACGTGAGTGCACCATCTTGGGTCTTCCAGCTTCAGTGAAGCCTTCAGATGACTTGACTGACATCCTGACTACAGCTCAGGCAAGAACCTTAGCCAACTAAGTTGCTTCTGAATTCCTGACTTATGGAAACCATGTGAGATAATATTGATTGTTATTTTAAGTTGCCAAGTGTGGGGACCATTTCTTCCACTGTAGTAAATAATGACTACACCATCCCTCGTAGTCTACAAGACGTGCCCCAAAGGCGGTGCTTCCCAAATTCTGTTTACTGGGGCTCTGGTCCCAGGAGATGCGCACCCAGCGAAAGAACTTGAGAAGGCCTGGGGTAAAGAAGCCTGTTTAGTTTTGTTTAACCCAGAGTTCTCCAAACTCACCTGACTGCGACTACTCTTTTGTGCCTACATTTCCAGGAATTCATGCCCTCTGGAATGTGTTCTGAGAACTGCTGTTCTAGGACAAATGGAAGATTTGATGTACTAATGTACTTAAGTACTGATGTACTGTAATCTTACGTACTTGTTACATAAAGGGTCTATTTGGGTTTTGAATACATCTGCCTTCATTCACTCTACCATTATTTCATCCACCCATTCATCCATCCATCCAGCAACATTCACAGATGCCTCGTCTCTGCTGGAACCTGTGCCGGGTACCAGGAGTACAGAAATGAATCCTGTGGCCTCTGTCTTCAAAGGCTCACAGCCCAGTAGTTAGGGTGAGGGCTCAGATTTCATCCTGCCTGATTCTGAAGCCCAGTTCTGTCCCTTACGAGCTGGTTGGTCTTGGGCAAGTTTCTTCACCTCTCTGATTCAGTTTCTTCATCTGTATATTCAAACTAATAATAATTGTATCAATCCCATAGGGATGATTTTACGGATTAGGCAACGTAACGTAGATACAGCACTGATGTGGTGCCTGGCACGTAGTAAGGGCTGAGTAAACGTGAGCTGTTTTCCTCCTGCGTGCTATTCATTCTCTAAAGTTCAACACAGGTGCATCTCCTCTGGGGAGTATTCTCTGACACCTGGACCCCCAAGCTGACTAAGGTGCCATCGTGTCCCCTGCCTTTACTTCCATCAGAGCATTTTCCTATTGCATAATTGGGGACACTTAGGGGCCTGCTATGGCCAAAGCAGAGAACATAAGGGAACGAGGCTGAAGAGGTGGGTTTGGGTTATTTTTTTTCTGCAAGGCGAAGCCTAGGCTGGGTTCCCTGGGTGACAGGAAACCAGGGAGTGTTGGGAAGAGGGGTGTGGCCATCTGGTCCTCCATCTCCAGGCCTGGCTTCGGCTGCCATCAGGATGCTGTCTTACATGGCTGCCCCTACACTCACATGAGCAGAATGCCACTCTGAGCCCTGGGTAGGTAGCCTGTGGTTTTGCATGACAGGGGGGTGACATCCTTGCTCCCGCCACCCCGTGGCACTGTCACTTTTGTTCAGACACATCTGGAATATCAAGTAATGCCCTTCTTTCTTTGTTCACTGGGGGAGCCACCGTGAAAAGTCTGAGTGATGATAGGGAATCAGCTTAGGTCCCTGGGGCCCGCATCCCTGGGGTGGAGGGAGCTGGGAGCTAGGCCAGGATGTAGGAGTTCCTTACCTTGTTCCAGCTGCATTGCACACTCCAAGGGGTTTTGCAGAGAACAGCTGGTAAACTCATTCAATGTCTGCTCTCCCCAGCCCTTGCCTCCATCACCTCTTCCCCTGTCCCCCCTCCGCCCAACAAGTGGGTGGCTGTCTCTCCACTGAGCCACAGCTCTGAGGGGGTCTGAATAATGACTCCGAGGCCTTCCCCGCCTCCAGAGGTGGTTTCCAACCAGCAGCCTGGCTCAGAGGTGCCCAGACCTCTGTTCCAGCCTCTGGCTCTGAGCAAGACAGTGGCCATGTGCCAGCAGCTCCAGGGGTTCCAGGCAAGGCCTGGCGCCCCCGCCTCTGCTCTCTTTCTCACGCACAATTCTGGAGGCGGAAAGCTAGACAATCTCTTTTTCTTCTTAACTCCGTGAAATCAGGAACCAGAGGGCAAACTGGGGCTTCAGGTCTCCAATTATCTCTCTCCCCCTGCCTCTCGGGGAGCCTTACACTCTCCCACTCGGCTCCAAGCAGTCAACAGCCTCTCGGAACCTGTTGAAATCTATTACCGACCTTTGGTCTCATCACTACAAAGGCGCTTTCTGCAGCGCGGAGGTGGATTAAACAGAAATGAATTGGCCGATGGAGGCTTTACAACCCTCTCCGTTCTTGCCTCCCTTTTTCCCCTTCTCTCTCTCTCTCTCTCTCTCTCTCTCTCTCTCTCTCGATCTCACTCTTTTTTACAGAAAGCCAGCTGGGCAGAGCCAAGATAAGGTTGACGGGGCCCGAAAGGAGGGAGGTCACAGACACCTCCATGAAATTCGCCTCATTCGTCTTGCAAACTAGGGCACCAGCAGCTCCACGGCACGGGGCCTGTTAGTGCTAAATTCATCACGTCTGGCAAAAAAAAGAAAATAAAACAAAATGAAAAGCCCATAAAGTTGAACTGTTAAATATTTAGGGCTCGTGATGAACAGCATGTCATAATATTTGTTGAATTGCATTTGCTATTCAATGCATCTTTTCCACTTAAGGCCCCAGTTTGGGAAGGTAGAAGGAGAACACCAGAAGAATAGGATTGTGTCAAAAATGAAACGTGGGCTTTAATTTAACCTCAAAAGACAAATCTCTCTGTCTGCACATCCTGGGCTGCATGGCTGTTAGCACTCTTGAATGGGGTCTTTGCCTCCCCAGAGCCTGTCTCTTGGTGTTCACACACAGCTCTGTGTAATTAGCAGATGCTCTTCGATGTTCGACTTAAATTATCAAATGTCAGGACATGACACTTTATTTGTGTATGTTTCCCTTGCTTTGCAATTCAGGCGGTACCTGGGGAAAGGAGATGTGTCTGCGAGGAGCTCCTCCTCATAGCTCTGTGTCTGAAAGTCTACTTTCACAGGTTTGCTTCTTTGGCTTATGACCCCCCTTTCATGCAAATTCCCTGGGAAAGCCCATACAGACTCAGTCCCTTGCCTCATCAGAGGGTGGGGTTAACAAGATCTTTTCTTGAGAACAAAAAACGGGCATGAATGTAAGAACTTGGGGAGTGTGAGAGGTGGGAAGGGCCTGGGTCTGGCCTGGGAAATTCTGCTAAATAGAAGCGGGTAGCAGGGGAGAAAAAGAGAGGGGGGAAGGAAGGAGGAGCTCCAGGTATGTACATCGTGTATATGTTACCAGGTTCACCTAAGGCACGTACTGCCATCACCACCAAGACCACCCCCACCCCCACGCTGTGATGATAACCATCCAGTCAGAGTTTGCACTGCTCACAGGGCTTGTTTTTCTGTCAGGAGCCCAAAGGTCCAGGGCAGAGGGTAGAGTTGGGTCTTCCTAAAGTAGAAGTAGGGGCTGGACCTAGGAATCACTGCGATCTCAGGACCCTACAGGAAATGGTCTCAAAGATCTTTGTTTGATGACTACCCGAATCATTGCACAGTGACCTTGGAAGTCAGAGTAGAGATCTGGTGAATCAGAGCCTGATGGCTTCCAGGGAGGCTATTCAGGGAGCCTGGAGACAGCAGGTCTGGCCCCGGTGCCTAGGTGGGCCAAGCCAACAAGGAGCTGAGATCATGGATGATGTTTAGGGTTCCCTAGCCAGGCTCCTGTCACACCAGCACTGAATACCCGTTTTCTCCGTGGGCTACTGGGAACCCAGTAACCTTTGGCTAAGCTGCCCAAAGCTCTACAGAAGCTGACCCCAGAGCTGAGCCCTCCCCATCTGTCAGCAGGGAACTGTGCCAGGCTCGGCCTGTGCTAGTGGCCACACTGGCTGCACCCTCAGCAGAGCTCCAGCCTCCACTCCGCAGGGCCAGGCTGAAGCAGAGCTCCTGATTTCAGCAGGCTTGTTTGTTTCTATACAACATCTGGGGCTTACTGCCACCATCTGGACTTGCTCCCAATCAAAGCCCACTCTCTCCTGCTAGCTGCCAGTGCTGTTACTGACATCAGACAGGTCTCCCAACCAGAAGCTGGGCAGCTTGTGGAGGAAGGGCTCAGAGTGCATGATCTGGCTCTCTGGAGCAGTGTATCCATGCCTCTGGGGACACTGAGGCAGAGGGTGCATAGGCTGGGAGGAAGATGGTTGCACTGTGTGTGCATGCGAGTGCTTGTGCATGTGTGTGTGCAAGTATGGTTCTGTGAATGCACACATGTGTGAGTCCCAGTTTGCCTCTGTGTCCTTGTGCATCCACATCTTTGTGTATGTGTATGATCTACACATGTCTTTGGGTGGGCAGGTGTGTATCAGTGTAGTGAATGGTAAGCGCACTAGCTGTCAGGGGGGCCTGCTGGAGCCTTGATTTTATCGGCTGAAAAATAGGAGTGTGATAATGCTTATAACTCAGGGTTGTCAGGAGAGTCAAATAGGATAATGCATATTAATTGCTTGTAAGCAACATTCATAGTAGGTGCTCAGTACCTAGGGTGTTATCTTACTACCCTGAGAATATGAGTTTGTGTGTGCATGTCTACATGCGTGTATCCATTCGTGTACTGATGGTATGTGTGCCTCTAGGTCTCTGTATGCATCTGGGGAATGAGTCTGTGTGGATGCTTGTGTCTGTGCATTGGCATGCTGTGCCCCGTGTGAGTAGGTGTGTGCACGTGTACTCCAGAGCCAGGCGCCTACTAAATATTTGTTTTGCTGGGCCCTGGGGAGTGCACTTGGCAGAACTGCCAGCGCTGCATGCAGTGTTTCTGACAGCTCGAGCGCGGCCTCCAAGAAGTGTGAACTTTCTCAGGGTAAACAGCTAATGATACTGCGATGCCAGAGCTGACCCCCCTGGCAGGCCTCCTCGCATGCTGGGAGTCATTAGGAGGCTTCTGGCTGGCACCCCCCTCCCTCTCCCCCAGCATGGCACTTGGCAGCTGGGTGAGTGATAGGATAGTGGGGCTCAAACCCAACCCACACCCTTGCCACCGCCTGCCCTTCCCGCAGCTGGCAGGCTAGCCATGGAGGAGAAAAATTGCTTCTCTCAGCCAGTCTACCATCGGCACCTTGGAGAGCTCAGGGGCCCCACTTTGGGGACCAACACCTCAGAGTGCTCCTGGACCCTGGGATCAGCACCTTGGAGAGCTCCTCCCCCCAACCCTGAAGGAAACCGCCCCATAGTTCCTGGGATCAGCACCTTGGAGAGCTCCTGGAACCAGGAGCTTGGAGAACCCCCCTAAGCTCCTGGGATCAGCACTTTGGAGAGCCCCCAGCCCCTGGGACCAGCACCTTGGAGACCTCCCCTGGCTCCTGAGGTCAGCACCTTGGAGAGCTCCCGGCGCTCCTGGGTGGGGGTGGGGAGCGCACAGCACCAGCCCAGCCCCTGATTTAGTTCAGGTGCAGTGGGCTCTGGGGGTGGGGGGCTTGGCACTTCGTCCGCTCCAGGTCCCTGGGTAAAGGGCAGCCCTAGTAGGAATGTGATCACTTGCTTAACTTATGCAAAACCTCACTTTTGTCTGAATTGGGTCATAGCCTCTGGGAACTCCTGAACCCAAGCATGAAACCTATTTCATTGATGAGGAAAGTGGCCCTTGATCCTCTCCCCCCAGTAGTGCCCTCTCTGCCCCTCACCCTCAGTGCTACTTCTGAAGTGTGCCCCGCACGCATCCTCCCGTCTGTGCGTGACTATGACAGGGCTTCACCTTTTATTCAGCTGCGTGTGCACATCTGTGCACTCATGCCTAGGAGCTCTGAGTATGTGTGTGTCTGTGTGCACACTTGCCTGTATGTGTGGGTCCTGGATGCAGACACATGCCTGAATGGGGCAGCCAGTGCATGTGTGTGCAAGTGTGTGCATACATGTATGTGTATGGATATGCATGTGCATGTGCATGCCACCTGCTGCATAGACACAGGAGGGCCTTTTTGTTCTTGCGTCAAAAATGGGGTTTCCCAAGAGCCCTGCAAGGGCCAGGCTATCCAGACACACCTCAAATGGGACTCACCTCCCCACTAGGTTATCTGCTGAGAGTGAGGACAAGGTGAACATAGGGATTCATCCTAGAAACCTGTGATGTGAGAGAAACTGAGCTGGGAGAGAGCACCGAATACTGTCTCAGTCTCCTTTCCATTTGACAGATAAGGAAACTAAGGCCCCACCAGGAAGTTGGCTTGTGTGAAGTGTGCAGGGACAGAGCTGGAGCCACATCCCCTGGCCCAGCTTCCTGGGTGGTGCTCTCCATCTCTCCCCCCTGCACACCCCCACCCAGGCCCTCGCCTTCGGAGTGGCCCACTGCTTCTGACTTGAGGCCCCTCTGAGGCTCCAGCACATCGGGGGGCCCAGAGTCCAGATTGCTCAGGTCTCCTGTCTGGCCTATGGAAGCCCTCTTGGGTCTCTCTCCCCCCTCCACCGCCCCTGTGTCAATCAGTGCAGGTCCCTTTAACAGATGGATCAGGCCTCTCCCCCCACACACCCCCTGCCGCTGCTGCTGAAGAGAGAGAACCTTTGCAGACAGCCCCTGTCTGTGTTTCATTACAAAGACGCAGCCATATTCCATTAATTCTTCATTTGCTGTGGGCAAAGCGCTGATACGTACATTTTTACCTGGGGTGGTTTTAATCAGTTAATTTAACCAGAAACATTAATAATGTATTTCTTTGCCACTCGACTGCCCATCTGTTGAACAACTTACCTGTTGGAGAGCAATGTCACCTCCCGTGACTCAGAGCCCTCGGCTGCCCGGGAACAAGATGAGATTGTGCATATTTAATGGTTTTGTAGACCAGAGGTGAGGGCTGGGGGTGCTGCTCCCTGCCTGGCATGGGCTCCCGTGCAGCAGCATGGCCTTCCTTTACCCCAGGCTCCAGACAGACACCATCTCCCTGCCTTTGATCATCGTTTTGTTGGTAGACTCTGGGTTACGGGAGAGGTTGGAGCCCAGCTTACTTTGAGGAGTGTGTGCGGGGAGATGCCAGCAGACAAATCGGAACTTTGGAGTGCAGCTTCACTGCACCTCCGGAGCAGTTCCCTCGTCTCCCTCTTGGATCTGTTGGGAGGAGTCAGTGGGAAAGTGTGTGTGGAAATCAGGTACAAGGCCAGGTGTAGGGTGGGTGCTCCCTATAAGAAGGTTTCCTTCTTTGAGGCTCAGTACGCTCAGAGCCCCGTATCATCAGGACCAATCCCAAGGAGGCCAAAAGTCTGAATTAGCTGAGGAGGGCGGATTCAGAGGTGATATTCAGAGCAAGTCCCCTCTAGGCTGGGAGGGAAGGAGCAGCGGCCAGTCAAAACTAAGGCCGATGTTAAGCACCTAGTTAGTTACTGGGTCCTGGGAAGTTCAAGGAAGGAGTGGGAGCAATTAAGGCAGCAGTGGAACTTTAGGTGCTTGGGGATGCTACTTGACTGGGGAGGTCAGGGGACAGACCCATCACCCAGCCTCCCCCTAAATCATGGCTTGCCTGGGTTCTTCAGTGTCTCCTCCTTTCTCAGAAGCAGAGGCACTTGGGGGGCTCAGTGGTTGAGCATCTGCCTTCGACTCAGAGTGTGATTCTGGGGTCCTGGGTTCGAGTCCCGCATCAGGCTCCCTGCATGGAGCCTGCTTCTCCCTCTGCCTGTGTCTCTGCCTCTCTCTGTGTGTCTCATGAATAAATAATTAAATAAAATCTTTAAAAAGAGAAAGAAAAGAAAAGAAAAGAAGGAAAGGAAAGGAAAGGAAAGGAAAGGAAAGGAAAGGAAAGGAAAAAGGAAAACCATGAAGCAGCCAGAGCTCTGGGGACACTATCCCTCTTCCCAACCTGCACCTCTAGGACCAACACCTCGCCAGCTCAGGTCTGTGTCCTGTCTTCCCACAGTCATGGAGTTACTGAGGGTGCTCCCCGCAGCTGGAAGCCCAGCGCACACCCGCCCCCTGGCCATGCACCTCATGCACCCCCAGCCTGGAGCCGTGAACACAGACCCTGGTGAGCAACAGAGAAGGAAAGCAAGTGCCTCTCTATCCAAGGGCTCTAGAAGGACTCTGACCTCACTCCAAGAGTAGAGGGTGGGTAGATATCAGGGAGAAGTAGAGGAGGGGTGGGTTGGGGGACACACTGGTCCCAGGTGACCAGAAAGATTTGTCCCTGGGGGCCTGGAGGGGCCACAGCAGATGGGCTACCCTCAGGAGCAGCAGGCCCAGGTCTTGAGAATTTTCCTTCTTGCCTCGATCTGCTTGGATTTCATCAATTCTAAAACACCACTGACTGTAAAATACATAATTTTTTGTACTTCCCTAAGAAACAAAAATGTCACCGATTAAACTATGACACAGTGCCTTCTTATCTTCTATGACAAACCCATCTCCATTTCATGGATGTTAAAATGTGGAGGAGAAAAGTGTGATTGGGAATCAATGAAATACGGTAATGAAAGCAGCACTTGCTGCCGGTTACCGGGGGTTCTCCGCACGGGCTTCTCTGCGGAGGGGACCAGCAGCCCCGCGCTGCAACCTCACAGACCCTGGGCTTCGAGGTCGCATTCCGAGAGGTTAAGCACTGTCACAAGGCCACAGAAGATCCTAATGATTAAGAGCATTTAACTCTGCTTAAGTCCTAGCAGGCGCCCCTCGGGATCTGTGGGAAGGACTCAGAGACCCACGGAGCTCCAGGAGCTTGCCTGAGGTGTGCAGCCTGCAGGTGGCTGGCCCCGGGTTTGACAGACAGCTCCGCCATCCTGTTAGCAGCTGGCAGAGGCAGGGCTCCAACCATGCTCCTGCTACCTCCAGGGTGTGCTCCTGACCGCCAGGCATCACGGCCTCTTTGCAAGAGCAGAGGGTGCCAGAGGGGGTGGTTGTGCAGAAACGTCCACGTCCGGGACGCAGCCTTTCTCTGGCCTCCCAGTGTCCTGGAGGCTGCTCCCCCCACCCCATCCCAGAATGGGCATTTGCTTCCCGCGCCCTTGCTGCTGGCCACCTCTCTGGCCTCCTCTGGAATCCTCCCAGCCAGCGGAGCGAGTGGGGGCAGCAGGTGGGCAGAGACGAGGCAGAAACGAGGAGCGCGAGAGCTGCTGTCGAAAACTCATAAATTGGTCCCAGAGAGAAATGGAGCCTCTTTTTTGCCCATCAGCTCCCTTTCCCAACCATTACCAGGCAAGCAGCATGAGGGCCTTGGTTGGAGCAAAACTCAGGCGTGGGTGTGGGGAATGGCTCTGGGGCAGCCGGGCTCCCTTTTAGGGGGGCACAGAGACTCCGAGGGCCAGCCTGGGCCCGGCCTCCTTGGGGAACTGGCCCGGAGCTGGGGATACTTGACCCCAGGTAACCTCAGGTAGATGGGAGGGCCCAGAGCCACCTGCCACAGGGAGAAGGGACAGATGCTAGATGGACAGCCCCAGAATGTGTCCGGAAGGCAGGTGGCAGCTCCCGAGGATGCAGCATGTGCGGAAGGAAGGTGGCTGGCCCAGAGGTTGCAAATTCGGAGGGAGCCGGGCTCGTCCCGAGGCTTGGGTAGAGGGCAGCAGGGAGGGAGAATCAGAGGCCGCAAGGTGCGTCCGCTGTGTACCAGGCACCGGGCCAAGGGCTTTAGGCACACCACCTGCTCTAACCTGCCCCGTGGCCCTGGGATGCACAAGTCCCATTTCACAGGTGTGAAAACTGACAGGCAGAAGAGGGGAGCTGGTTAGTGGCCGAGCTGGGATTGGAGCTGCACCTGACCTCCCGACTCCAGACCGCTGTGGTCTTGTCCTTCTAGGGACACTGAGGCAATCAAAAAAGTGAGGCTGCAGGGCAAGATGAGTGGCCAGAGCTGGGGTACGCATCGGCACAGATGAGCTTCAGGGGCGAGCGTGCTATAGCTCCTTGATCCCCTCCCGGTGCTGTTCGGCCACGGTTCTGGGCTGAGCAGGGCTGAGCAGGGTGCTGTGCGGGGTGGGGCGGGTGCCGGGGACACAGGCCTTGCCTCTGAGAACTGGGAGCCAAGCGGCATCCACTGCGCGCCCCTGCGCTGCAGCCTGCATGCTCCTGCCGGTGGCCAGGGTGGAGCTGGCGGTCTGGCGAGAGGGGGCGTTCGGTCCCTTCCCTGGCACCCCCGTGTCTCCCTCCTGAGGCTGAGGATGCTCACCCGCAGCACGCAGGACCTGGGAGGCCCTGGGCACTGTGTTTTCCTCCAGGACTCTCCGGTCCTCCTCTGCGGGGCTCCCTGGCAGGCGGGCACGTGCTGGGAGATGCTGGGGGAACCCATCATCGCAGCGTGTCCGCTGTGAGCCGGGTGCAGCAGTGCTGCAGAGACAGCAAGCAGCCTTTTCTCCAGGCAGCGAGGCGGGGACTGAGCAAAACAAATGTCGGGGAGGAGACAGGGGCCTGTGTGGGGCCAAGCCGGGTCCTGCCCACCTGCCGAAGTCACCAGGCCCTTCCAGGCTCTGCTCTCCCAGTTCCTCTGCCCGGTCCATCTGTTTCTACTCCCTCTTCAAGGCCCAGCTTAAACATCACCTCCTCCAAGAGCCCTCCTGGGATTTCTCCTGGTCTTTTGCACTCCTAATACACTCCGTGTTTACGGCAACCGAGCAGTCATCACCCTTCTTGTTATTTACTCATTTATCTGATCCTTTCTCCCTTTAGTCTGTGAGCAGACCAGGGAGCTGGCAGACTTAGCCATTCTCCTGCTGCCCCCGCACCAAGAAGGGAGAAGTGAGCTTCCCTGGGAGAGCCAGAAAACCCAGCCCCCCGTGGGCACCCCGCTTATTCCTTTCCTGGCTCTTATCACAAAGTTGATAGCTCCAAGGGAGGGAGCCTGTTTGCTTAGATCAACCCTGCACCTCCAGCACCTGGAGTGGCCCTTTACAACGTAGTAGGTACGCGGTGCCTGCAAGGGCATGGACTTCCTGCCCGCTGCTCTGTATCTGGGCCCCACGCTGGGCTCGGGACAGCACATCCTCCGAAGGCCCTACAGTCTAGTCGGGGCCCAACACGGAAGCAGTGACAGGTGAGCACAAACCAAAGGTGGGACCAGTCAGCGTGATGTGTGGGGAGGATGTACCTGGCCTCATCTGGGTTTCAGGTGTCAACGGCAGGGAGGTCACACTCCCTCTGACCCTTCCTTTCCTCCTTAGTAATGTAGGGAGAATCTAATATTTAGGGATGCTGATTACACATGATGCTCGGGAAGCCTTTGGCCCAGTACGTGGTGCACGAGAACCAACCAAGTACTTTGTCCCCATTAATAAGCATAATGTCGTGAGTAAAGGCATAGAGATGCAGCAGTTCTTGGGGCGCGGCCCAGAAACCGGCTGCTGTGGCTAAACCACGCGTTGCAGAGAGACGCTTAGCGGGAGATGAGGTGCAAAGATAGATGGGGCCAGACTTACGAAGACATTGAAAATCGAAACAAAAACTGGGCCCCTGATCCTCTGGGGAGGAGAGAGCCATGGAGGGCGTGAGGCAGAGCACTGGTGCCATTGGGTTTGGGCTTTTGTGGTCCACTGGGCAGGTGCAAGGAGGGTGTGCTGGGAAGACAGAGGGTGAGGGGAGGGAGGGCCTGAGGAGGCAGATGCCCTAGTGCAGGATGTGAACTGGAAGGTGGCATCACAGGTGGCAGTGACAGGCCCCAGTCATTTGGGGGCCAGAAGGTGGGGAGGGATTTGGGATGGGAGGCGAAGACACTGAGGTTTCCAGCCGGGGCCCCTGAAGGGCACCGATGCCCTTCCCCGAGATGGGAACCCCAGGGAAAGGAGCAGGTTCGCAGAGAAAATGCTGTGTTAGATTTGGGCGGCATTGGGTGAGGGCATTCGTGGAGGACTTGAAGGCAGATCACAGGACATTGAGCCTTTATCCCGACAGAAGCCTGGTCCCCATCCACAGCCCGGAGGCCACCAGCCTCTCATCAAATGTGACACGTGTTCGGGGTCGCCGTGGAAGGATGGGTGTCCTAGGTGAGGACGACAGACAGCCCACCCAAGCACAACCAGGGCCCGCGCTGGAAGAGGGGCATTGACTTGACTGGTCTTCTTGGAAAACAAGAGTCCACCGTTGTATTCTCACGGCCTAATTCCCTCTGCTTGGAAATACTTGAAGTGTGTTGTTGTTGCTATTCATTATGACCTTTTAAGGCAATGAGAGAATTAGTTGGAAATGACTGAATCCACAGCGTCGAATGAGAACCACACACCATTTCCTCAATATTTAAACATCAGTCTAAAAGCCACAGATTGAAGCGCTCTGTGGGCGCTGGTGTTAACCTTTCTCAGATGAGGCGCAGGGAGGAGATTCCACCTCGGCTCCGACATAGATGCTCTATTCTATCACCTGTGTGCTCTTTGCAGTCTCAGGCTCCTGACTCAAACCAGAGCAGGAGTTCTAGATCTGCAGAAGCTGTTTGATTTTGGACAAGGTGCCGACTTCTCTGAGCTTTCATTTCCTCCCCCCCCCCCAAAAAAAAGGAGAGAGAATAATAGACAAATCCCCTTCATAGGGTGGTTCTGAGGATTAAGTGAGCTAATGGGTGGAGAAGGCGGGGAACGCAGTTCTCTGGGGCCCTGACGAGGAGTCTCCCCTCCTGAACCGCTTTCGGTCGCCCAGCTAATCCACACCAGATGGTTGTGCAGAAAGTTCTGTCTCTGCCTTTGTTCAAAGTGCGGGGTTTAGTGGGTGGCGTCTTTAAGCCGTTATTTTTCGAATTCAAGCTACTTTCCCCACAACCCGCTGACAGTCCATGCAGATTTTAAGATTGCAGCTTTGCTCCGCTTCTCGAATGCACCCCTGCCGTCCATCCATCCGTCCATCCATCCATCCATCCGTCCATCCTGCCTGTCACAAACTGCCTTGGGCTTTCTCAGTGGCTGTGACCTCTGATTCTGCGTCTTCCAGGCTTTTGGCAAGAAGTGCTTGGCTTGCTGATCTGGATGCTCCTATAATCTACCCCCCGCCCGCCCCCGCCCCCGCTGCCCCCAACAGTGCCATTTAAAGGCCCCGAATTACATTCTGATTTTTTGTGGCGTCCCCTTCCGCCACTCAAGCCAGTGGCCCTGGTTGAAAGCCACTGTCCCCGAGTTATGTCTCCGGAGTCAGACACTTGGTGCTTGTTTATACTTGTCTTTCACACGCATTTGGTTACAGTTGAGAAATAGCTGCTGGGTGCTTGCTCTGTGGTAGGCACTGCTTCAGGCACTGGGGAGACAGTGAGAAACGAACTCAGTACGCTGGAAGAGCTGATGCTCTAGCGGTGGCAGCCGATCAACCAGATGGCAAATTCTGGAGACCGTTTGGACTTGGGTTAAGAGCTCTGGGGTGGGGTGGGGGGCAGAATTAAAAAAAAAGAGCTTTGGGGAAATAAGCAAGGTAGATGTCTGTATACCAGGTGCCTGGCACATGGGAGGTGCTCCCTGGTGTTGAAGGAAAGGAAGGGCAGAGGAGATAAATGTCTCTATCAGCCGAGTGGGGAGGGAGCAAGGTCACTTGGAATTCCTTTGTATGAGCCTGGAGTTTCTTTGTGCTGAGCCCAGGCCTGGTGAAGACGCAGGCAGCCTCATTTGCTAATGATCATAATTAAGCCAGAAATCTCTTATTTCAACCCCTTGGGGAGAGAGACGCAAAGCATTGGGCTGATGAATTGGCTCCCTGCGCTTCCCTCCCTGCTGTGTCCCCACCCCGGGTGAGATGTGTGCCCACACCTGCCCAGGTGTGCTCACATGCACAGACACAGGCTGATGGGGCCTGGTGGAGTAATCACACCTCCTAGAAGCTCTGTGGAAAACAACCAATCACGAGTGTCCCAGAATCAGTCTGGAAAAAAAATAAATAAAATGTGCACATGAGGCCCTCCCCACCCGGTGTTAAGTAGATGGGGTACCTTCACTGTCATACCTTCTCCATTCTCTCTGTGTGTCCGTGATGCTCAAGGCTGGGGACCAGGTGTGTGGGGCAGACTTAGATGTGAAGGCTCTGGCTCGGGACCTCAAATAGCTCACACCTCAGAAGGGGGTGGAAAAAAAAAGACCACTTTTGCCCAAAGCACTGTAACGCAACGATTCCCAAAGCGCGTTTTCAGTGAGATGCTCTGTCAGAAAAGGTTTCCACAGCTGTCAAGTAAGTTTAGGAAATGTTGCTTACGCTACCCCCATCTCAGAGGCTGCACATGAGCAGAATAAATGCCCAGAGAAGTCCTGCAGAAAAGGAATCTGCTCGACCTCGTTTAATTTCTAGTCTCCCAAACATGCGGGAGACCTTTAGCCTCCCTGCACACCGACTGCGGTTTCCTGATGCCACGGCAAAAGCAGGGATGCAATTTGCCCTCCAAGCGAGCCGGAAGTGCCCATCCTCCACCCAAAGCAGCAGACTAGCTGGAGTCAGAACCCGGGCAGGGGTAGAGAACACAAAAGAAAGCCCAGGCTGTCACACAGTCCAGGCACCCTGTGACTGTAGCCTGCCCCCCACCGCCACACCACCGAGTGAGCATGAGCTGGAAGCCAGCAGAGGGACTGGGGAGACAGCAGGGCAAAGCTGTACCATCTAGTTCCGGAAGGCCAGCGAAACACCACTAGGCCAGAGCACAGGGGAGGTCAGGGTCTGTGCACAAGAAGCAGACCTGGGATTGCTTTGGGAGCATTTGTGTTGGGTTTTGTGTGGGTGCAGGTGGGGGGCCTACAGGGGAGGTGGGCTGAGGGCAGACAGCTTCAGTGGATCCGGGCAGTGGAGAAGTGTGCTGGTATTTCCAGCATCTTGGGTCCTACCTGTGAGAGCTCCTACATGGGAGAGGTGTGCCTACGAGGCCCACCTGGGAGAGCTCACCCCTGAGTTTGGGGCCTCGTGCATTGGCATGTGTGTCCGTGTGTTTGCGTGTGTGTGTGTGTGTGTGCATGTATGCATGTGCATGCGTGTGGCGGCTAATGAAAACAGCATGTGTTCCTGCTCCGCCAGGCCGCTGTCACTCCGGCAGTGCTGTCAGAGAAGAAACAAAACAGAGAAGTGGAAGTTGATTCTATAATTAGTGCAGTTTCTTCACTGTTCATTCAGGATCTCCAGAGATCAATTAGCTTGCTTTTAAGCTAAAAGGCATCTGAATAAGTATTTAACCTGCATAGCAATTGATATTTAAAACAGATGAGGATGGGAGTAATAATGCAGAACGGGCTGCTCCTTCTCCTCCACTAATTTCCTGGCTTCTGCGCCTCCTGCCCCTCACCTCTGCTCACTCCGCATTTGAGTGGCCTTCAGTGGGGCCTCCTGGCATGTGGGTGGGCGGGAGGGTGGGGAGCTGGCGCTGAGGGGCTGTGGAGGCAGGGCTGTCGTTCACATGCTGGCACCACCATGGAGCAGGTGGCCCCGGGGTGGGGAGATGAGCCCCAGTTAGGGCTGGCTCACCCTCAGCCAGGGAGGGTCAGCTCCTCTCTCTGCCGCCACCCAGTGCTGCCAAGCACATGGCACCTAGCCATCCACGCAGAGGATGGGGGTGGGGGGTTGGGGGGTGGCTAGACGGGTGCTTCTGAGAACACCTCGGCTGAAGCTTCCTCATCTAGGAAGAGCCAACGTTGCCAGGCTGGGGCGGGAGCAGCTTGGAAACTGCGAGACCCCGTGTCCTCCTGACTGAGCATCTTTTGACAGGTGGTCTGAAGGATGTTTGTGTGTTTTTTGCTTTGTCACTAAAGTATTAACATCCTGAACTCGAATTAGGTTTTTAAAACAAGCTCTGTGTGTTTGTGTGTGTGTGTGTGTGTGTGTGTGTGTGTGATGTGCATTGGCAAATGCATTTATTTAACAAGTGGGTCTTGACATCTTCTCTGTGCTAGTGTGTTGGGCATTGGGGGAGGGAAAGAGATGGGGCCAGGATGGCTAAGGTGTGTCGCCGCCTTCCAGAGGACCACAGCCTAATGGCTTTCTGGGGGGGGGGGGGTCATGCAATGCATCAGAATGTATGGGGGCCTCCAGAGGATGAATTCAGAGCTCAGCGAAGATGTCTGAGGAGGGGACCCCAAAAGCAGACACAACAAGGGTCCTGGTGTGAGCAGTTTTATTTGGGAGGTGATCCCAGGGAGGTGGTGATGGACAGGGAAGCGAGTCAGGGAGGGAGGAAAGGCAGTGGAAGCGTGTCAGCCGGTGGGCTACGGTGTGGACGCCTGGGGCTCAGCCCCACTGGGGCCCTTTGAGAAACTAAATGGTATGTCAGAATTGTGCCTCCCAGGGGCAAGGAACGAGTTCACCCATCTGCTCCCTGCCTCCTGGGCAGAGGGTCTGCAGAGTTCCTAACCCCCTGGCTCTGTGGCCGGGACTGGTCATACCTGCACCACTGCCAGAGAATGTTCCCCGTGCAGAAAGCCCGGACCACGCAGAGGAAGTGCCTACGGGTGGCCCCTGGGGGGGACTAGGGCACAAGGACACAGCAGCGCGGGAGCCAGCTTAGGAGGGAAGGAAGGGACGAAGAAGGAAAGGTGATCCAGGCGGAGGGAGAACACCCTTGGGGACAGGCGTCAACGGGCCAGCGGGCACCGCGTGGTGGGCCAGGGCATGCGTGTGGAGCAGCTGAGGCTGGGGGAGGTCGGTGGACCGGGAAGGGTCTCCCGCGCCAGCTTGGGCCGGCCTCCCTGTGCGGGCCTGTGTGCATGACCGGGGCGGTGTCGCGGCCCTGCCCCCCGGGTAGGCCGCCCCGCCAGCGTCTCAGGGACTCTGGGTCTTCATTCCTTCGGCCCCTCCGGCGAGGGCACGCTGGGCAAGAGCACGCCCCGCCAGCTGCCCCGGGGCGGCAGCCGCTTTCCTAGCCCCGGCCCCAGCAGCCTCTCCTAGCCCCGCCCCCCGCAGCCCCCTCCCAGCCCCGCCCCCCGCTGCCCCTCCCAGCCCCGCCCCTGACAGCTGCACCCTCCCAGCCCCGCCCCCGCAGCCCCTTCCAAGCCCCGCCCCCGACAGCCCCATCCCAGCCCCGCCCCCGCAGCCCCTTCCAAGCCCCGCCCCCGACAGCCCCCTCCCAGCCCCGCCCCCAGCAGCTCCTTCCTAGCCCCGCCCCGACAGTCCCGCCCCTCGCAGCCCCTTCCCAGCCCCGCCCCCGACAGCCCCCTCCCAGCCCCGCCCCCGCAGCCCCTTCCAAGCCCCGCCCCCGACAGCCCCCTCCCAGCCCAGCCCCCGCAGCCCCTTCCAAACCCGCCCCCGACAGCCCCCTCCCAGCCCCGCCCCCGCAGCCCTTTCCAAGACCCGCCCCCGACAGCCCCCTCCCAGTCCCGCCCCTCGCAGCCCCTTCCCAGCCCCGCCCCCGGCAGCCCCCTCCCAGCCCCGCCCCTGGCAGCCCTTCCTAGCTCCGCCCCCCGCAGCCCTCCTAGCCCCGCCCCAACTGCCTCTTAGCCCCGCCCCCCGCCTGCCTCTTAGCCCCGCCCCCACAGCCCCTTCCAGACCCAGCCCCCGCAGCCCCTCCTAGCCCCGCCCCCCAGCTGCCCCCTCCTAGCCCCGCCCCCCGCAGCCCCTTCCAGACCCAGCCCCCCGCAGCCCCTCCTAGACCCGCCCCCCAGCTGCCCCCTCCTAGCCCCGCCCCCCGCAGCCCCTTCCAGACCCAGCCCCCCGCAGCCCCTCCTAGCCCCGCCCCCCAGCTGCCCCCTCCTAGCCCCGCCCCCCGCAGCCCCTTCCAGACCCCGCAGCCCCTCCGCCCAGCCCCCTCCTAGCCCCGCCCCCGCAGCCCCTTCCAGGCCCCGCCCCTGGGGGGGTCCCCCGCTCGCATCTGATGACAGCTCATCGGTCATCAGGGTCCCTGGGCACTGCTGGAGCCTCCAGCCACCCTCCCGACGCGGTCGATCCTGCGGTATTTGACTTGCACGTCCCCGCATTCTCCAGACAAAGCTCCACATATCACCAGATCAATTAAAACAACTGCCGCCAGGCCCCGGAACTCAATCAGGAGCCCCTCCCCTGGGGCCTCTGGCTGGCTCTGCTGCTTCTCTGATGCCCCGTGTCCGGGAAGTGCTCCCCAGCGTCCTGGCCCCTCGGGATAGGAACTTCTTGCTCCTCTCCAGGGCTTACAGGGGGCCTTCGATGATTTTTGCCATTTAGGCCTCAAAATTGCTGTGTGGTAAGTGCTGCTAATAGCCCTGGTTTCCGCAGACCAAAGAGAGACACCCGGGAGGGAAGGGACCTGCCCACGGTCACACAGCCGGGAAGTGGTGGGGTCCCTGCGGCACCCACTCCCTGACCTACTTGCATCCTCATCCAGACCCATCCCAGACCCCACATCCCTTCGGCTCCTCCTCACTGACCAGTGCCCCCTCCTGCCTGCATGCCCCCCCCCCCCCCCCGTGCACCTTCCACAGCAAGGGCAGCAAGGCGTCTCCTGCCCAGGCCGCCCACCCAGGCCCAGTCTCCCCACGCACCGCTGCTCAGCTGGGGCAGGTCAGATGCCGCCTCCTCCGTGAAGCCCTCCAAGGCACTCTTCTGAGTCTCACCAGCTGTCTGACCGTTCTTGTCACATGGAGAATCTTTAGGCGTGTAGTGTGTTCATTTGTGCCCCTCCTCTCATCTCCTTGCCCACGCTGTGAGCTCCTGAAGGCCTGGGAGGACGCCCAGCCGCTAGCTGACTCACCCAGCGGCCCGCACACAGTCCTGTTCCCCGCAGGAGCCAAGAAACTGCTTGGGGAAGGAAGGAAGGGAGGGAGGGAGGGAGGGAGGGAGGGAGGGAGGGAGGGAGGGAGGAGAAATGAATGAACGTGAGGGGAGACACACCTACTCCTTGCCCCCTCTCCCTGCCCAGGACCTCAGAAAGCCCATCCTCGGGCTTTTCTGCTGGGCACTGCTTGCCTTCCACAAACCACCTATTATGCCCAGCGGGGAAAGCCAGCTAACTTGTCCCCCGACTCCTCCTGCTGCGACAACAGCACACAGAGGCCCAAAAGCAAGTTCAGAGGCACCGTCGGGGTCCCCCAAGGGCTGGCTAAGGTGCATAGAGAGCAGAACCCGGTTCTCCCAGCCCACAGGCTGCACAGAGCCGCAGGGGCCCTGGCAGGGAGAAGAGAACCTGATGGGAACAGACAGGGAGGCGGCTCCCGGAAGAGGCTGTTAGCAACAATCTCGCTGATCAGCGTCCCAATTAATCTCCACGACACCTTGGAAACTTCAGAAAAAGAACAAAGTGGACCGGAAAAGAAAGAGCAGACTCAAGCTCCCGGAGGACAAGATAGTGCCTGGGCCTGGTGCTGGGAACACGTGTGTCTCCTGGGACTCAGCTGCCAGACAGACGGGGGAGGCAAGCACAGGCCCTGCCGAGTCTCCTAGGCTCACTACACTCAGGGCTGGGCTGCTTTATGCAGGGGCCAAATTCAGGAGCACAAAGTTGTTCAAAAATTTTTTTAAAGAAAGGAAAATCCCAACGGACTGGAGACCAGCCTTAGACAGTCAGTGGGATCATGGGCTCAAGCAAAGGGACTCAGGCTTCCACTGTCATCTGCCCCAAGACCTGGGCCTCTGGGTATCTCTAGGGCCATCTGACCAGAGGGAATAGGTGTTGAAGGTGCCACCGGGGTCCTTGCCCTTAATGTTGTAGGGATGAGGCCTGGCAGGGAAGCTGCGACAGTCCTTCTTCCTGTTTTTTGAGGTCACAGTTCAGCTTGACACAGGCTGCCATGGTAGGCTCACCTGGGAGACAGGGAAATTCCGCCATTCGGGCACATTTCCAGAAGTAGAAAAAGCAGTTTTTAAAATATGGGCACTTTGGAGACACCTGGGTGGCTCTGTCAGTTAAGTGTCTGACTGTTGCTCTCAGCTCAGGCCATGATCTCAGGGTCATGAGTGCAGGCCCCACCTTGGGCTCCACGCTGGGTGTGGAGCCTACTTAACAAACAAAAAAACAGCCAAAATGGGCATTTTGCTTAGGGTATACAGAATGTTTCTCAAAATATACAACAGCACATCATCAGAGAAGGAGCAAGAAGGAGGCTGGTTCTCGCTGGCCAGCTGATTCATTCCCTCCTTCGCCCACCCCTGCCCCTGAGTTTCCATCTGGAGATGAGGGAGGTTTGAGCTACTGGTTTTTGCGCTGTGCTTGGGGTTGCCCTGGGAGCCACCAGAGCCTTCTCAGGAGACCGTGGTATCGAGTCTTTAAGTGCCCAGGTGATGGACACAGGCCAGGGCAGTGGAATGCCGGGAAATACACTTTTCAGGGAAAAAAACAAAACAAAAACAAAAACAAAATACCCTAACTTGTAGCATCTGCTTATTTCTGTGGTGTAAATACTCTTATGGCGGCTGATTTCAAGCTGCCAGCACACATTGAAAACTCCCAAAAATGTCACAATTGGCTCCAATCAGCTGGCTTAGGTTGCAGAAGGGAATCTACTACATTGTGGTCACAACAGCACCCGAACCTCCCTGGGCCTCTGTTTTATGTAAAATGGACAATAGTAGTTTCTATCTAGTGGGGTTGTAGAGGTTCTTTGAGTATTAAATGAAGTGTGTGGAAGGCACTCACATCATCCCTGACATACAAGTTGTTTAGTGGTAGCAGCAGCAGCAGCAGCAGCAGCAGCGCAGCAGCAGTAGTAGTAGTAGTAGTAGTTTTACCCCAGTGGGTTTCCACTCAAGATTTTGTTTAAAGAAAATGTTCTAGTTCTGGCTGTGCTCCACCCAGAGAGCGCGGGGACCCATCTCTCTCTCTCTCTCTCTCTCTCTCTCTCTCTCTCTCACACACACACACACACACACACACACACACCCCATCCCAGTTCCTCAGCAACCCTGGTGTCTCTGCTCCATTTTATTAAAGCAGAAAGCAGTGACAATTATTTTCATAATGAACTGGCTCTTCAAATTAATGCCAATTACACTATGCAATCATGATTAAGATTATGCATTAATCAACGGTGCCAACCTACTTATTAGCCTCTTTAAATAACGATCATGAGGAATGTATGGGAAGGGAGAGAATGGAGAGGAGCCAATTGAGTGGGGGAACTGCTTCTATGTGGGGCAGGGTGCTCTCTCCAGAAGCCAAGACCCAAAGCAGCCTTTCTTCCATGGGGCGGAGCGTGGATCAGAACCCTAGCCCATCAGACCCTGAGCTCCTAAAGCTCCCTGATCTGTGCAGGACCCCTACACGGAAGGGGAAAGGAAGAACCAGTAGGAAGAGGGTAGAAGAACCCTTGATGGTCTATCGGTTGATGAGGCTCAGTGCCCCCTTTCCCTTCCTTCAGAAGCATGAAAGGTGAAGTGTGGTTGATACTTGCCCTGGAGCAATGTCATCTGCATCTTAGGTGGGGTCTCCCAGATGCAGAGCCTGAGGCAGGGATTGAGATGCAGGAGGTTGGTAGGAGGGAAAAGACTTCTTTAGGAAAACTGCGTCAGGGGATAAGCAAAGCAGCATAGACATGGGGACAGGTCTAGGCAGAGATGCTGCTTGGGGTGAGATCTGGCCATTGCCTGATGCCACATGGTGGTGGTGCTAGGGGGGCTCTGGAGCATGCGTGCATCACAAAATTAACCCCATCCTGAGGCAAAGGGAACACCCTTTTGGGCACCAGTTTTCGTGAGTCATCAGTGGCTGCCAACTGCCCCTGGGGGCAAAGTGAATGGGGTAACCTTCTGGGCAAGGTGGCCCCTTCAACTGAGTGCAGTTCTCTGGAGAGAAGGGCAGCCTAGGAATAGAAGGTTCAAACCCAGGTCTGCTGCTTCCAGATCCCACTCTCTGAGCCTCTGTGTTGTACCCACATATTTGTTGCCTGGGTGTCCCTAGACATTCAAACTTTAGGGGTCACCTGGCGCTTTACATGTTCAAGTTCCATGACGCCTATCCTTGCCCCGAGCGTGGGAATGGGGGAGGGACAACCTCTTGTGGGCAGTGTCTCTGAGAATGCTCCAGGGCCTCTTGTCTCCGAGTCTCTCCGTATTCCAACCTGTCTTCTCTCCCATCCCACCTCCTGCACCTCTTCTCTTCTTTCTGCCCCAGTTCGCCCTGTGCTGGGCACTCCCTGCCTCCTGTCGCTTTCCCCGAAGAGCACAAGCTGGTGTCCATTTTCCGTGGCCGACTTTACTAAATGTCAGGTCTCCTGTAAAGAAGGGAGGGGACAGCACAGGGGCAGGCTCCCTGAAGACTAAACACCCAGCACCCCTGTGCTAATAGGGCCTCTTCCTGCCACTGAGGGTTTCCTACTGGTCTCCTCCACCTTTGACCATGGGTCATATTCTCTTCCTTTTTCTCTTTTTGGGTCCACATCATACCTGCCCCCTTCCTCTTAGGCCCCTCTCCCCACCTCCCCATTCAAAATCATCATCCCATCTTTGTACCCCGTGCCAGCAGGTAAGTACTATCACCGTCTTATCTTCTCCACCCAGACCCTACAGGACATTTACCTCTAAGATGAAGACTGCCCTTCCCCTAGAAGAGAGGATGAACTATGGGCCCCTGGCCAAATCCAGCCAGCCACCTGTTTTTATAGATAAAGTTTTATCAAAACGCCGCTCTACCTGTTTGCATACATATTGTCTGTTGCTTTCATGTTACCGTGGAAACGTTGTTGAGGTGACCATCTGGCCCACAAAGCCAAAAATACTCACCATCTGATCCCTTCCAGAAAAAAGTGTGCCAGCCCCTGCCCTAGAACGTAGAAGTTTAAAACTCATTTTGGTTTTCTAAATGGCGTTGTTTCTTCTTTTTAAGAATTGCCATGAATTCCATTCTCACCCTGTGACGTGCATTTCGTTACATTGTTTTCCTCCTTCCTAGCAAGGGTCAACCCTTGGAAGTTATGCACCCTGTTTTGCAGATGGAGAAACTGAGTCTCAGAGAGATTGAGTGACTTCTCCCAGGGGAAAGAGCCAGGGTTCGGATGGAAGCATAATGGTCACCAGAGTCCGAGTTGGGAACCTTTGCACTTTTGAGTGCCAACAGCTGAGCCCCACACATAGGCTGGTTATGGGCTGCTTAGCGTTGCCTGAGCGTTCCTTGCGGGCAGGAGACTGCTGCTAACTTCTCTTGGTGCCCTAGGATTCACTGGCAGGTTGGCCTGTGGCAGAGATCCCCTGGCTGGGGTCTCAGTGCCTGCGATGTGTCACCACCCCCACTGAGGTATCAACCTCTCACCTTTCCTCCCCACCTGCCAAGATGGGAGAGACCAGGAAGGGGTGAAGCCCTAGGAAATGGCTCCTTGTCCTCTGACCTGCAATCCTCGTTTGGGATGGGGATCTATAACGACCAGACTTCTTCCAGGGCTTCTCTTTTACATTTTAAAGCAATAAAAATAGGGGCACCTGGGTGGCTCAGTCAGTTAAGCTGGGGTCCTTCAGCCCAGGTCATGATCCCAGGGTCCTGGGATCGAGCCCCGCATCAGGCGCCCTCTGCTGAGCAGGGGGCCTGTTTCTCCCTCTGCCCCTCTCCCTCTGCTTGTGTTCTGTCTCTCGCTTTCTCTCTCTCAAATAAATAAATAAAACCTTAAAAAAATAAAATAATACTAATGCATATTTATTGTAAATAACCTGGAAAAATCAAGATAATACAAGGCGCAAGCTAAAAGTATCCATAAACCCCTTCTATCCATAAACTCATTGGTCAAATGTTGGTACAAAAAATTTCCAGTCTTTTTTTCTATAAATAGAGATAATGTGCTTTTAGTTTGATAAATAGATTTCAAACTGTAATATAATTTTGTCGCTTTGGTGGGGTGGAGAATGAGCATTTTCTATATCATTAAGTATTCCATAAGAGCATTTTTTTAAAGCTTTTTTCCTTATTGCCAAAGCTCTTGCTCAGTGCAGAGGACTTGAGGAAAAAAAGCACTAAGCAAAGCAATCCATTATCTTTTTACTTTCTAGAAAGAACCTCTGTTAACATTTTGGTGTATGCCCTTCTGGAATGTCCTTTTTGGTTTTAATTGGAATTGCATTAAATTTATAAATTAATTTGAGGAGAACTGACATCTTTACAATATTGAGCCTTCTCTTCCAGGAGAAAGTAATGTCTCTCCATTTATTCAAGCCTCCTTTTATGTCCTCCAGTAAAGTTTTGTAGTTTCCTTGGTATAAGAATTGCACGTTTATTGTAAAGTATTTTATTTTTTTATTTTGTCGTTGTTGCCTTTGTGAATAGGGTCTCTCTTTGTCCTTATAATTCCTCAGTGTTTATTGCTGATGTATAGGAAGGCTGTCTGTTTTCCTGTATTTGCATGCTGGCTCCTTGATGAGCTGTCTCGTTTCTACTTGGTTTCCATCTGATTCTCTTGAGTTGTTAAGAAAACAGTAATAAGCGTCTGCAAATAATATTGTGTCTCTTTTCAGATTGCACTACCACGATTTGCTCATTTTGTCTTATTTATACAATGGTCTTAAAGAATATTTTATTATGGAGGATGTCTGTCATAGCCACTTAGGGAGAATGGTATAATGGAGCCCTGGGTACCCACGACCTGGCCCCAGGGAATAGCAACCCATGACCTTTCCTGCCCTATCTGGACGCCCTTCACACCCTCCCCTCCCCTGTGATTTTGAAGGAAATCTTGGACACCATATCATGCCATCCTATTCCTTGACTCCTAATGCCTGCAAGTTATCCTGCCATATGGATGACTTTTAATACCTTGATTAATCTCCTTCTCTGGGACATTAAGTTGTTTCTATTTTTTCAATATTATGTCAAGAATATCCTTCTACATAAATGTGTTTATGTATCTCTAACTTATTCTAAATTTATATCCCTAGAAATGCTAAATCCCTAGCATTAAATTAAAATCCCCAGAATTACTGGATCATATGGTATTTTGATCATTTATTTTCCTTTAAACACATACACACTATCACATGATGGCTTTTCTGATTAGAAATATAACACATGTTCACTGCAGAACTTTTGGAAAATACAGAAAAACACAAAGAAGGAAATTAAAGTCACCCATAATCGTGCCATTCAGAGGGAAGCCCTCTTGACATTTTGGAATGCGTTCTTCTCGTTTTGTGTTATGGGTGCGCCCACCATGTTTATGCACCCCCACGCAGACTCACATGCTTACAACACTACATGTTACAAATTGTAAGCCTTCTGGAAGACTGGGGTGGGGGGCAGATTGATTTGTTCACTTTTTAAAATAGTCACTTCAAAAAAAATTTTTTTCAAAATGATGGAAACAACCCAAATACCCGTTAACTTGGTGGTAAATGGATAAATAAGATGCAGTAAAACTGTAGAAAGTAATATTATTTAACAGTAAAAAGGAATGAAGCACTGATCTGCACTACAGTGTGAATAAGCCTCAAAAATACACTAAGTGAAGGGAACCAAGTGCAGAAGACCACTTATTGCATGATTCCATTTGTATGAAATGTCTAGAAAAGATAAATCTCTAGAGTTGGAAAGTAAATTAGTAGTTGCCTGGGACTGGGGCTGAGAACAGTGATTTGACCGTAAACGGGCTCAAGGGATCTCATTGGGGTGATAGGAATGTTCACAATTGTGATGATGGTCACACAATTCCATGAATTTGCCAAAAATCACTGTACACGTAAAACAAGATGCATTTTGTGGAATTTCTTAATGTCAATATTACCTCCACGAAGCTGACTTTTTAAAAGAGTAAAGAAAACCTAAAGCTTCGTTTGGAAAATGAAGACAAGTAAAAAGAACAAAATAAGAAATCTACCACATAGGGCTATTCACTTGTGCTGTTTTGAAGTGCTTCCTATTTTTTGTCAATTGTATAAATTCCTCCTTATATTCCTTCTGTTCTTCCTTTTTAAAATTTTTTTTATTTTTAAAAGACTCTATTTATTCACTCAAGAGAGACACAGAGAGAGAGAGAGGGAGAGGGAGAAGCAGGCTCCCTGCAGGGAGCCTGATGCAAGACTCAATCCCCGGGACCCCAGTGGCTCAACCACTGAGCCACCCAGGCGTCCCCATTCTGTTCTTTCTCTTCTAATGTGGAATCGCACTGCATCTCCAACTTTATAACCTTTGCTTTTCACTTAAAAAATATGTCATAGGCATTTCCCAAATCATTATACTTTTGCTGTTATATGGGAATTATATAGTTTATTATAATGTATTGACTCTTTCTCTGGTGTGGACATCTCTAGATCCCCTCCCCATACATGACCAGTGTGTCCACCATTGCTGTTGGAGTCACTTCCTGGAAACTGAAGTATTGAGTCAAGGAGAAGTATTTAGTCAAAGACCTAAGCATTTTTAAGGCTTTTGATATTTTCTGGTGACCACCAGGAAGGCGAGGTATACCAGTTGCCACTTCTACCAACAATTAAGCAAGTGTCTGTTTCCAAATGCCCTCAATAAAGCTGGGTGTTATAAGTTATTTTATGTTTGGCAATGGGGCGGGCAAGACATGGTTTCTCACTGTTGGTTGAAATGGAGTTTATGATTTCTAGGGAGAACACACGTTGCTTCATACATTAATAGCTCCTTTGTAATATTTTTTTCTCTAGTGAAATGCCCATGCTTGCCCTTTGCACATTTTTCTATTGGAGTATTTGTCTTTTTTGTTGACTTTGAAGTGTTTGTTTTTATAAAATAAGAATATCAACTTTTATACTGCCAAATATGTTACAAATATTTTTCCAAGTTTGATGTTTGCCATTTAATTTTCTTGATGGTAGTTTTGATATATTATTATTTGATATATGTTATTTCTATGGAGTTATCAGCATTTCTCCTATGGTTTCTGACTTTATTATAATGCCTGGAAAGGTCTCCTCCTCCTCAATATTTGTATAATATTCACCTACATCTTCTTTTTTGGTACTTTGAGACTTTTCTCTCCTCCTGCCTTCCATTACTTTTGCTATTTAATCTTTAATCTGTTTGGAACTTATTTTGATAGATGGCTTAAGATTGGAATCTAACTTAAATTTCTCCCAAATAATTGAATAATTGTTTCAGTACTATTAATGAATAATTTATATTTTACCTACTGGTTGGAAATAGCCACCTTTGTCATGTCTTAAATACTTATCTCTACTCGATTCTCTTTCTGGGGGCTTTTTATCTCATCCCATTGATCTGTCTGTATTTTCATATGCCGTTAGGACGTGTTTTTAATTATTTTGGCTTTTATGATACATTTTAAATCTGGCAGTGCCAGATCACCTGTCATCTCTTTAGGCTGCTATCTCCTGATTAGTCCTCCAGATGCATTTTAGAGGCATCTTGTCCAGTAAAAGAAAAATCCTTCTGTGATTCTGATTGGGATGGCATTACATTGAAAAATTAATTTGTAATGAACCAACACCTCTATTCTTGAGCCTAACTGTCCTGGAGCATGCCATGCCTCCTCACTTAAGTCTGCTGTTACATCTCTCCCTTTTAGTGTTTTTTGTCATTTTTAATGCTGAAATAGCACACTTGTTATTCTTTTGTTACTTGTTATTTAATATTTTTGTTGGTCTCAGAAAGAAGATCTTTTGCCATTAAGTTTTCTTACTGGTTGTTACTGATATAAAGAAATGGTATTAATTTGTGCTGACTGGTCATTTAACTAGACTCTCTTACTAGTTCTTAACTAGTTTTTGTGGGGGGGGTGGATTAAGGGTTTGTAGGAAAACATTTATCTTGTTTGCAAGAATTTTTTTTCTTTCTAAGAGGTGTGTCTCTAAATCCTTTTTTCTTTCTTATTTTGTTGGCTAATGGTATGGTTTGAATCTTTACCTTTCCTTTATCTCTTTAATGAGAATGTCTCCCGTGTTCACCATTAGTGTGATATTGAAAGCGAATTTGATCTAAAGAGGCTTCATGGCAGTAGCTTTTCTGGTGCTAGTTTATTAAGCATTCTTAACAGCAGTAGATATTGGGTTTTATGAAATGCCTTTTTGCATCTTGTGAGTTGATCATATGTTATGTTTTCCTTTGGACTATTGATGTGATGGAATGATATTCATAGATTTCTTTATGTTGAACCACCCTTTCTTTATATTGAATATAACTGTGCTTGATCATGGTATGTTATCCTTGTAGTATTCTAATAGATTCTACTTGCCAGCACTCTATTGAGAATTTTCATAATAATATTAATAAGTTGGGCATTTTATTTGGCTCTGTTTGTCAGTCTGTGTTGTCAGTCTCTGTTGCTGGCTGAGTGAAATGAACTAGGAGGATCTTGGTATTTCTTATGCTCTAGCATGATTTCTAAGCATGGAATTATCTAGGATAGTATTGAGCATTTTGTGTGAGGGGGAAAATCTTGTCCATAAAACCTTCTGAGCCAAGCATCTTTGTTAGCATGCTCTACCCCCACCCACCCCCTTCCCCAGCTACACATGATTTTACCCATCTCTTGCAGGAGGAATCTTTGAGTATGCGGACGGCCCCAACGCCCAGGTCATGAATGCTGAGGAGCATGCCTTTCGATTTTCTGCCAACATCATCAACAGGAACAGGACTCTGCTGCCCAACACAACCTTGACCTATGACATCCAGAGGATTCACTTTCATGACAGCTTCGAGGCCACCAAGAAGGGTGAGTTTGCAACTTTGACTCTTCCAAGCTTGTGGACAGAGGAGCTGTGTTTGCTGTTCGGGGTCCTGAAAACAGGCCCATGCTCTCGGTAGGCTGGATGCTTAGAGCCTGGTCTGCCTGGTTTGGGGACCTGCCACATTTCCAGTTCAGTGTAGGCTGTGTCCTCCCCCAGATTGTCCCTCAGGAATTTCCAAGCCACTGGCATGTGCCGTGAAGGAATGAGGGAATCATGGGAGGAGGTGGAGAATGAGAACCAAGATGGGGTAGGGGAGTTAGCAATGAGAAGGTCAGCTCTTCTCCCCAGCACCTTTGAACCGGAGCCAGCATTTCCAGACTTGTTTTTCTTTCATTGAAACCCCACCCAGAATATGAATAATTAAACTATGCAACATTTAGTTGCTGTAAAAAGACTTACTAAAAACAATGAGGCTGCTTCTATGGCTAACGTAATTTGACCCCAGAGGACTGTGGATGACACTTGAAGTTTGATATTAGCCTCCGCATTCAATACGTTTCCATATTTTGTGTTGGAACAGTAACAGGAAAATTATGTCATAAAAATAAGTTTTAGTAAATCCAGTAAAACAGTTTTTCCCACGCCTGAATTCTAAAGAACAAAACAAAACGAACATTGGATTGCATCCTTCTTTATTAGTGACACATTTACAATGAGCTCCAGTGACTCCACAGAAATGACTAGAGAACTTTATTCCAGGCTCCTCAGGGAGAAAAAAAAAAGCAACTTGTTGATACCTGAATGAGCCAGCAGTTTCCTGTGTGGCATATAGCACATATATTCCTTTGTTATTGTTTTAAAAACATAATTTATACACATGTACATACTTAATTGAAATTAACTTAGAGGCTCAGATATCTCTAGAAATAGCTTCCATATATCCCAAGAGTTCCACAGAACTCCATTTAAAAATCTCAGGCCTAAGGAATCTCATTCCCAGGGAAGATAAGATCATCCTTCCTATAATCTGCCATCATAGCCCCTTGCTATTCTTCTTCAAGGTGCGTGTCATAATTTGTAGTTAATTAATGGTGTGTGTTTGATGTCTTTCCCCTTCTTTCCAACACCACTGGAAAGAAGGCTGTCTCTTATTAACTGATATAACTCTAGCACCTAAAAGACTGATGTATAGTAAGTGCTCAGTGAAATAATTATTGAATGAATCAATGAATGAATGATGTGAGAATGGGGCATGGGAGTCTGAGAATCTTTGCCCAGGACCCCTGCCTGCTGAGCTTAGGGACAGTGTCATTCATGCATCTTGGGTAGACTGAGGCACATTCAAAAGATCCCCTTGGTCTTTCAAAGGGGTTCCTAGTAGTTAATCAAGGCCTCCTGGGCTCCCAGGTATAGACCTACCGAGGTGATTCCTGGGGCTGGTTCTGTTTCCCAAAGCCCCATTGTGGGTAAACACCTTAGCATAGAAAAGCAGCATAGCATGAGCTTGGAGCCAGACTGCCTAGCCTTGCACCTTGTCCATTCTGATCTTGGTTGTGACCTTGAACAAAATACATTTTTTTTGTCTACAAAACGGACACACTTTTGTGAAGTGCCTAGAACAGTGGCACATACAAGGTACTCTGTGCTCTCAGGACATTGGCTGTCTTGCTTTCTACCCACTGAGCCTTCAGGTTAAGGGCCTCACATCTACAGGCACTTTCTCCACTGCTGGCCTCATCTCACCTGCCCTGCTCCTCCATGCCTTGTGAACCCAAGAACACAGGATCCCTGACATTGAGCACGATGCCCCTGACTTTTTTGATACCACTGTCCTGAGTCTCAGAGCCAGCCTGCAGATACACTAGAGGAACTCCACTCTGATAGCCTCGAAGAGTGGTCCTTTGCCCATCACCCTTCTCCTTGCGCTGGCAACCCTCCTCCCTACTGGTGTCCTCCCAGCTCTCTCTCCACATGCCCTGTGGCCAACCCTGTACAGTCAGATATCCACCTCCCCACTGAGAGTCCCTGCTGGCATCCTCTGCCTGGCCTCGTCCAGCTAGAAAGCAGCTGAACTCAACCAAAAATGCTCAGTGAAAAGGTGAGGACACAGAACAAACGCCTGGAATCAGAACAGAGGTTTATGTGGACATGATGACCCCAAAGGGCTAAGCTGGGTATATTCTGTCCATGTTTTCTAAAAGTTACTAAAATAATACAACAACTCTTTAGTAGCACACTTGTGAGTCAGCATGGGGACCTTCCCCAGGCAGCAGTGAGCCCAGGGCAGAACTCCAGAGTCTTCTGAGGCACTTCCTCCAGCAGGAACTTAGAGTTCTATGCGACACGGAACTGCCAAGTAGTGAGTAGACCTGAGACAGAAAGATGCAGCTCTGGAAGTCCAGCCCAATGGGTGCCCGTGACCACAGCCACCCCCCCCCCAACCCCTTACCATGTAACTTGTTTGCTTAAAACCCTGGCTGGCGTGTCCTGTTGTTCTTTCCCCAAATGCTCAGAGCCCATGGGGGCCTATCCAGTCTAGCCCAAAGGTGACCTTCCAGCCACATCTGTGCCATTTGCTCCCTCGGCCTCTGGGTTCTGTCCCTACCTGCCATCCTCCAAGGGCCATGTTTCCTCCCACCTCAGGGCTTTTGCACATGTTTATTCTCTTTGTTTGTAATGCCCTTTTCCTAGCCTACCTCTGCCCTGCCATTTGTCTAGGTCCTCTGGGGACCCTTCCCCAAGTCCCCAGACACAGTCAAGTCTCCACCTCATAAAGCTCTGGACTTCTCTTTCACAACCCTGATTGGTGGATATGTGTGTATGTGTATGTGTGTGTGTAATTATGTGATTATTGTCCATATCTTCTGCTAGGTTACACGTCTTCTTGCCTCTTTGCTGCTGGACTAAAGAACCACTACTGGTTCTGACTACTGGTGCCATACATAGACTGTTCTGGTTGTTTTTGAACTTCACATAAATAGAAGACCGGTGTGTATGTGTTGGCAGTGTGTACGATATACCTGTGAGATCCATCTATGTTGTTGGATGTAACGGTAATCTAATCACTATTGTGCAGTGTTCCATTATACAAAGACATCACAATTTTTAAAACTTGTATTTATTATTGGACATTCTCGTTGTTTCCATTTGGGCCCATAGAGTAGTGCTGCTATGAACATTCTCGTAGATGTCTTTTGTTGCACAAATGTGCACATTTTTTTGGTGAGCAGACACCCAGGGGTAGAAATACGAGGTCATAGGATGTCATATGTTTGGCCAGACAGCGTTCCAGAGTTCTGGCACCAATCCCCCAGGACAGCGCAGGACAATGGCCATCACTGTATGTCATCACGAACATGTGATAAAGTTAAGTTTTGTTTCTGGTGGTTGGTGTGGTGGATATCTCATTGCAGTTTTACTTTGTATTTCCCGGAGGACCAGAGATCTTGAGCATCTTTTTATATGCTAATAGATCACTTGAATCCCCTTTTCCTCAGGAGTGATTTTTCAGCCTTTCAAGCACTTTTAAAATGGAGTCACTTGTCATTTTCTTATTGACTTGTAAGAATCTTCTATATATGATGGGTAGGAATCCTTTGTGATTGCATGTATCTGCTGCAAATGAGCTTGCCTTTTCACTGTTTTAGTAAGATCTTTTGAGGAACAAAGTTCTTAACTTAAAGAAGTCTGATTTATCAATATTTTCCATTGTGCTTAATGGCTTTGTGTTCTATTTTTGTCTATCCTAAAGTCATGAAGATTTCCTCCTACGTTCTAGAAGCTCTGTTGTTTTGTCTTTCAGGATTAGCTCTATGATCTACCTCACACTGATTTTTCTATGTTTGGTGGGAGGTAGGAGTTGAGGTTGATTTTTTTCCTACACAGTGTCGGTGAGAGTGAAAACTGGTTGAACTTCTCAGGGGAGTTTGGAAATGTCTCACTAAAGCTAAATGTATGTGTGCAAGGGAGTTCCTGGCCACTTTATTGATAACAGCCAAATATGGGAAATAAAGGACCATCAAAAGGAGAATGGATAGATTGGGGTATACTTATACAATGGAATTTGGATTAGCAGTAAAAAAAAAAAGAAAAAAATTTCTGCTTATGCAAAATATCACGGATGAGCCTCGCAGGTGTAATGTGGGGTCACCTCTGGGGGAGGGAGGAGCATGCAGCAGGTATTAACTGGAGAGGGGAAGAGATAACCCTCTTAGGTTTTGGGAATGTTTTATATTTTGATCCTAGTAGTAGCTACATGGATGCAGTTATATGTAAAATTTCATAGAAGTCTATGCTTAAAATTGATGCACTGTACTGTATTGGGTTATGTCTCCAGAGAAAAAAGTTTGAGGCTCCTGTCTGCCTCGCTTTCCCTTAACACCCCTCCGATATATACTCTTCCTAAGACAGAGCCCTGCTGCGGTTAGAGCCACCGCTGTCTGACCCTGGAGGCATTTCTGCAGTTGGATGGTTCTCCCCTTTAGGCACACTCCATCCCTTGGGGAACCCCTTGTTCCCCTGATCTTTATTTTTTCCTTTTGATCTTCGGTGTTTGAAAATGTATTCCTCTGGAGCATCATCATTAGGACTCTTCTGGGGTATGACCTTGGGCTTCTTTCTAATTAACCCAATGAGGATGATAATCCAGCTGCAGCTGGATGCAGCCCCTTGGGCCACGTGGGGGGAGTGGGCACGGTGCACGGGGCCTGGCATTGCATGCCCCACCAGCTCCGCTCGCTCGAATTACTCCTTCCCTCCACAGGAGGCCCGAGAGGCCTTTCCTCCATTAAAAGGGACTTTCACTTATTGCCTTTATTTTTAAATGTTTTGTGGAAAATTAAAAGATGAGTGACTGCCAAACGATGCCCGAGCCAGCAACCCAGAGAGTGCCTGTGTTTTCTTCCAAGCCTGACCGGAGCAGGCCTGGAATCGACCCAGCACTCCCCAGGCTCCTCTGCCTTCACTTATTCTCTGGGCTGTTCAATTCCTTTTAAGACACAAATTGATTGGGATAATTTTTGCTCTAATGACAATTGCCACGGAAAGGGGGCTGGGGGGCTGCATTCAGGCTGTGGACTCCTGCAATGACTGTGAACCATTGAGTTACTGTAAAATGACCAGAAAATGGATTCCAAATTGAAGCTACAAATAATGTAATTACTGCAGTGTGTGCTCAGGGCTGCCAGAACAAGAGTTGGCTGCTACCCTGGAAACATCTGGAGATAAAGCTTCTACTGCTACTGCTGTAACCCCTGCCCTGGTCCCTTAGGGGCAGCAGCATTCTTCTGGGCTGGAAGATGCTCAGGAGGTGAAAGGAACAGGAGGGGACAGAAAAGGGGATGAGGAGAGAAGCCAAAGAGGAGAAACAGGTGAAGGACAGAACTGCTATTTCCTGCTTACCCAGCCATGAGACCTAATCACTGTGTCTCTGGCAGGATGAACCCCAGTATGGCCATCATCCTCCTAGTACCACTGTTGTCACTACTATCAACGACAATGCCCCATCATCACAATTACTATCATCACCATCAACAAAGGTATCACCTCCACTCTTCACATCATCACCACTGCCATCACTATTACTACTGTCATCATCACCACGCCACTGCCGGACAGCCACACCTGCATCATCACTAATCTCATCAGTGCCAACATCATCGCCATCATTCCTACTGCCATTGTCAGTCATGACATTGACATCTTCCTCATCATCGCCAGCCTCATCAGGGACAACATGATCACCATCATTCCTGTTATCATCGTCACAGTCATGACATTGACATCTTCATCATCACTAATCTCATCAGTGCCAGCATCATGACCATCCTTCCTACTGCCATCATCACAGTCATGACATTGACATCTTCATCATCACCAATCTCATCAATGCCACCAAAATAGTTACCACCTCCATTCACACCCTTGCCAACATCACCACCCCTAAGATCATCATCCTCCTCCTCCTCATGACTGTCACAGTGTCAGTATCTTTATCATCACCAGCCCCATCACCACCAACATCATCACCACAGTGTCATCAGCATCAAACTGTTGTCACCTCTCTCTCATCAACGCTTATATCATGGTCATTATTCCTACCTGCATCATCGCCATTACTGTCACAGCATTGATATTTTTATCATCGTCAGTCCCATCATCATCCCACCATTATGTCACAACATCAACATTATCATCAGTTCCATCTTCAGCGGTGCCATGGCCATCCATGATCATCAACAGCCTCACACCATGGTCTCCACCATCACAGCCATCACTGCGATCACCTTTATCATTATCTTCACAATTGGTATCAAAATCAAAATTGCCTCCTTCAAAATCACTCTTAAATGATCCTCTGCCAAAACATAACTTGTGTTTTGTCCACTCTCCCCTGCCTCCGTCAAACCAGATATCTAGACCTTGGGCCCGGGCAGGCAGACATGATCTAAGAGGTTGGGCTGGGTGAGGGTGAGGGTGTAGGAAGTATTTGCCTGCCTGCTTCCAGGCACATATCAGAGGGGGAAATCCAAAAGGCAGATTCTTGGAGGTGATAGTGGAAGGGAAGAAACACACTAGTCATTTGACTAAGTTATCAATCAGAGGGTCCTAGAGGCAAAAGGAGAAAGGTAGAGATGGCCACAGGCTGGTGAGTTTGGTGACACTCTATTGAAAGATTGCTTAAGACTCCTCTGGTTGCAGGTGACAAAACACCAAATCCTAAATGGTTTAAGCAAAAAGAATGTATTGATTCATGTAACCAAAATCCAAGGTTCTACTCGGTCAGGAGCTCTTCTTCCTCTGCCTTTGACTCTGCTCCCCTCCATACTGACTCCATTCCTTAAGCACTGCACTTTCTTTGTGAGCACAAGGTTGATACAGTACAGCCAGATCTTATTCCCCACGCCCTGCATGGCCCATTGCACAGGGAAGGTGCTAACTTCTTGGTGTGAGGTCTCATGGTATCCCGTTGACTCCGACTGGTCATATGACCATCCTCAAACCCAATGACTGGGGCCTGAAGGAGGCCAGCGGCTAAGGCTCGGGCTCTAGTCCTCAAGGCCTGGGAGTGGAGCAGGCGGAGGAGCCCACAGGAAACTCAGAGCCAGTTGCCAGAAGAAAGGGCAAGAGCTCCCTGACTGGCCCTGAAAGGTCCCACTTTCAGGATCTTTCAGGCACAATCCCTGTGTGAGTCTACACCCGCCCTCTGAGCCCCAAATGCCCTAGGGCTGCTCGGTTAAAGCTCTGCTGTTTGCCCTCCTCAGGAGCTTCTGCTTTCTGACCTACCTGAGCCCCTGGGCCTCCCCCAAGAATGCAAACTATTGGAAGGCCAGGATTCAATACTAATGCACCTAGCAGAGGCTGGTGAAGCACCTACTCAGACCAAGTACTGTTTTAAGCACCTTTAGGTACCATTAAGGCACTGTTTATTGTTGAGACAGTGCTCAACAACATAGATCAAGCCCTTGCTGCCTTGTACTGACGTTGTAGTGGGAGTAGAAAGGCGACAAATGAACAAGACTTCCGGTGGTCATTTAATAAATAAACAAAGCAGGGTATTGGGTTTCGGGAGTATGACTCGATATGGTATAACGTCAGAAATGTGGTAGTGGTGGTGATGAGGACAGGAGTGGGACACGGGTGGAGAGGAACCACAGCAAGCAGGACCTCGTCCGTCACCATGAGGACTTTAGCTTTTAGACCGAGTGAAACTGGAGCTTTTATTTATTTTTTTTTAATTTTTTTTATTTATTTATGATAGTCACAGAGAGAGAGAGAGAGAGAGAGAGAGAGGGGCAGAGACACAGGCAGAGGGAGAAGCGGGCTCCATGCACCGGGAGCCCGACGTGGGATTCGATCCCGGGTCTCCAGGATCGCGCCCTGGGCCAAAGGCAGGCGCCAAACCGCTGTACCACCCAGGGATCCCGAAACTGGAGCTTTTAGAGCCAAGGTGTGATGTAACCACCTGAGGTGGTGAGAGGTAAGAAGGTAGGGAGGGCCCCTGAGGAAGCTGGGGCAGCCGAGGAGGCTCCTGCAGTAGTGCAAGCAGAAGAGGATGGTGAGAAGTGGCCCGATTCCTGCACGTTCTGAAGCTGAAGCACTTGGGGTGCAGGATAGGAGAGAATGAGAGGAGTCAAGAGGAAGCCAGGGCTCAGGGCATAAGGCACTAAGGACGGTGGAGCTGGTTAACTGAGGAGGGGAGGCTGGAGGGGCAGAAGGGGCTGCATCTGGGACACGTTCGGTCTGACACGCGTCCTGGACATGCACATGGTGATGTCCAGTGAAAGGTGAGATAAGCACATGGGAAGTGGGGGAGCAGGCTGGGGCTGGGGTTTAACGTCACCGTGAGTAGGTGTTTCATCCTGCCCGTGTCTCAGCTGTCACCCCGGAATAGGGCAGGTTGGAGCTGGGGGTGTTCAGCACAGTGATGACCACATCACTGGAACGGTGCTGAGGGTCTTGTGCGCATGGTCTCGCTTGACCTTCCTATGATCCCATGAGGCGGGGGGGACTGCAGCCCCAGCTTCCAGATGAGGGAGCTGAGGTTCACAGGCAGCCTCAGTCATCCGCCCTCGGAAGGTCTCCGCCATGTTCATGGGATCACCAAAATCAGCGCACCCCCCTGTCCCCAGCCCCCAATCGCCCGCTGAGGCCCAGCATTGACCCCAGCCCCTTCCCCTCCGTTGCAGCCTGTGACCAGCTGGCGCTGGGCGTGGTGGCGATCTTTGGACCATCACAGGGCTCTTGCACCAACGCCGTCCAGTCCATCTGCAATGCCCTGGAGGTGCCCCACATCCAGCTGCGCTGGAAACACCACCCGCTGGACAACAAGGACACCTTCTACGTGAACCTCTACCCTGACTACGCCTCCCTCAGCCACGCCATCCTCGACTTGGTCCAGTACCTCAAGTGGCGGTCGGCCACCGTGGTCTATGACGACAGTACAGGTGGGTAGCCGGGCCCAGGGCACTCCAGCCACCCTCACCCCTCACTCAGCCACAGCCTGCCTCACACCGTCCCCACGCTGCACGCACCCCCGCAGCACGCTCTTGTCTGCACTCAGCATCCCCCAAGCCCCTGCACTGCCCCGGGCACAGCTGTGCCCACACCTGCCTGCGCTCTGACACTCACGTTCCCATCTGCACCAAACGTGTGCCACCCCAGGCTGGCTATGAGCGCCAGCTCTGGACTCACACAGGCCGGCGCGTGCACTGGCTCTGACGCTCACGAGCTGAGTAGCACAGAACCGTTTCCTCTCTTCCTGTTTCTTTCCAAAGCCTCACGTCCCGAGACATTTCTTAGCCTGGCCTCTTAAGAGAGAGTGACCTTGGCAAGTCACTTAACCCATCTGGCCCTTCTCTGCCCACGTGTCAAGTCAAGAGCAATAGCATCCGGCCTGGAAAGAGCCCTCCAGCTCTCTGCAGCCTGTGATTCTGTGTCAGCTCTTGATTACCTCCTAATGGGGAGTAGGAATCATAGGGAGAGAATCCCTCAGAAAAGTTGTCTATTTAACTCGGGATTCTACGAGCATCTGTGCAGTTCCTGCTATGCCCAAAGTACCAGATAGGAGATCCTGGAGGCCGGGGGTGGGGGGCCCACCTCTGCTCAGTGCCCCCAGCGTGAGGTGTCTGCCATTGAGGGGCACGAGTACCCAGCTCCAGGTCGCTGCCAGCGTTTTGGCAGCCCTGTTAGATCATCTGTCTTAGCACACCACCGGGGATGAGCGTGCCGCTTTGAGCCTGCTTTGTCGTCTGGCCCTTGAGCCTTGCGTGCCTCCAGGATTTAGCACAGGACCTGGTACAATGTAGACACTTTTAAATGCTTGTTGAGCTGAAGTGAATTGAATGGAATTCAGAATCAAGATGAAATAAATTATAATTAAATATGGCAGGAAGAGAGTGGCGGGCGCCAGTAAGGGAGAAGAATGAGGATGTGGTGCTCCCGTCATCTTTTGAGGAGTTAATCATATCGAAGGGGCGTGAGCACACACCCAGAGGTCACCAGTCATTCCAGCCCATCGGAGCTAAGAATCAGGCGACAAGTGTATAGAGTCAGCACCAAGGGACTCGGGGAGGGGAAGCCCTGCGGCCTTGGCTCATCCGGGGTGACTTACCAGGGGGAAACATGAGCTGGGCTTTGAGGGTAGACAGACAGGGAGAGCAGTCTTGAGGCATCACAGGCGGCGGGAACAGCGGGAGCAAAAAATGCGGGGGTGGGACGGTGCATGGCAGCCCTTGGAGAAAGCACAGCCTGGCTGGGGCGGGTAAGAGCAAGAAGGCCGGCGGCCCTATATTGATCCAGGTGGGAGCAAAGGAGGCCTGGATTTGAGGGGTTGCCTGGAAGAGACTTTGGGGGCCATAATGGAAGGGAAGAACTGGATGGACGGAGGCGATGCCGAAAAAACTGTAGCTGGACACGGCGCAGCCAGAACAGACCATGGCACGGCCCACGGCCTAGCAGCTCTGGGGCCTCCAGGCAGAGGCTGTGCAGAGCGGCAGATGCCGGACCCATGAGGCTCTCAGGGCTGACGCTGGCTGACATCTGGGGCTCCTCCCCTCAGGTGCCTTAGCTCTGGAGATGCGTGCACGTCACTTGAGTATCGACTCGGTTGGCCTGGAATGACCTGTGGTCCCCCTGGGTGGGCACACACTCGCCTGCAGTATGGTTAACTAACTTCCCAAGGGAGAGGCGATCCTGTCATCATGTCGTCACCCCTACCGGTGCCTAGGACACCCTTTCTGACAGTATTTAATTGTAGTTGATTCAACTTGATTTTCAATTCAGATCAGTTCCCTTTAACAGACATTTCAAAACATACGGGAGTCAGCGATGGAGCGGGTTTGGCCAAGAACACCCTGGGTCCTAGGGGTTCGGGGGTGGATTCAAATAATAATACGACTTCGATGATGATGATGATGGTAGGAGGAGGTGTGCTCCTGGAATCAGGATATTTCAAGGGGACAACTCGTGGGTTACCAGACCTGCCCCCCCAGAGTGGGAAGCACCTGAAGACCAGACTTGGGCTGTCTCTGCTATGGGGGTTGTGTGCGTTCGGATGTCGTGGCGGGAATGACAGACAACCCAGTTCAAACTGACCTGAGCACTAGGCGCTTCTCTCTCTGACTGACAAGAAGTCTGCGGACAGGCCTTTCTGGGGCTGGTTTAGCAGCTCGACAGAGTCAGGGCGCTGGGTCAGTGTCATCGCGCTTCTCTTGGCTTTCTCTCTCATGGTCAAAATAGAGCTGCTGCAGCTCCGAGCATCACATCCTCACATGCTGACACCCCAGGGGATAGAGGGGAAGGGGCAGGAGCCCAAGGGATTTTTCTCCATGGGACTCATGCCTCTTTTCAAGGAGGAAAGCTTGTCTGGGAACCTCCCAGCCGACCGTCCCCTGCAGCTCACCGGATCTGTGCCTGCCATCCTAAGCGAAGGGACGAGTCCTCTCTCGGGACTGGCACACAGCCACCCACACAGAACCATGGTTCTCCTAGTACGTTAGAAGGAGACACAGCAGTTTCTACGATATTTCTATAATGATGCTGTGAGACAGACCACCCCAAAACTTACTGGCTTAAAATACCCAACCTTTGTTTAAGCTCCTGAGTCTGTAGGGTCAGGGAGTGAGTGGCCGAGCTTGGCTAGGTGGTTATTGTGTCTCAGCTGGATCGCTCACCTGCTTGGGGTGGGGGTAGGGGGTCATTGGACGGTTGGTGGAGATGAGAGGGACAACCGGCTGCGCCCCCACCAGCAGGCCCACATGGACATGTTGTCACAACCATGGCAGAGGTGCCAAAGAACAGGCCGTGGGTGTGTAATTCCATTCCAAATGTCTGCTTGTGTCATGCCTGTGGATACACCCCCGGCCAACACGGGTTACATGCTAGAGCCCAGTGTCGTGAGTGGGGCAGGTCACCTGCCCGCAGTTGGAGCCCACTGCACAGTTAGTTATGGGGCAAAGGGGGTTAGCTAGAGGGAGGGGTGAAGAATTAGAGTCATCATTGCCACCTCCTGCAGGGAGAACTCTTTCTAAGCGCACCTGGGATACAGCAGACAAGGACGACCACAGGATGACGCAGAGAGGTCTACACCATTGAGAGAAGAGTTGTTACAGCTCGCTGTATGGCCACACCATTGGTGTGTTGGGTGTCATGGAGAAGCACTGGGGTTAGTCGGGAGATAGGAGCAAGAGCCTCAAGCATGGACAAGAGCCTTTTTTTTTTTTAACTCTAGAGCCTCTAATTATTTTATTTTATTAATTGTATTATTACCATAATATAGACTATAATGATGAGAGGTGGGATTTGTTAGGTGGGGATGTCCTCTTTGGGGCAGGAAGCAAAACAGATGTTGGGGCTTGTGGTTGGAGGGCTTATAATATGATCTTGCGAACACGCAAAAGCGCAGGGATAATAGGAACATAAACAGCTTTGGCCTTTCATTGGGCACGTGATCTCAGGATGTCAGGGCATCAGTTCTAGAATATCGCAAATGATTAGCGTGGGAGGCGACAGCGTTTGCCTGGGGACCTTTGACGAGTCACACCTTCGTGACCTGAGCTGCACACAAAGACAAACTCACGTCAACAGTGACGGGAAGGGTCTTAGAGAAAAGCCGAGGTGGAGAAAAGGGGCCCCAGCCTTGGAGCCAAAGGGTTGGGTCTCGAGTCTGGGTCCCGTGGCTAGCGCGCTGCAGAAGCTCGGGCCAGTCACTTAACCGCCTCAGTCTCTTCGTAACATTGGAACAAAAGTCCCTCGTCTACATGCCTTCTAGGACAGGGAGATGTTTAAATAGGGTAATGAGTGCAGAAGTGCTTTGTAAGTGAAAAGCAGGATTCTAACAACCATGATTCACTGCAGATATTTTTGAGAGAGATTGATGAGGGAAGCAGCCAGGAAGGAAAGCTCATCTTGGGCGAGCCAAGAGCCTCACCCTCTGCTGGGGTGGGCTGAGCCGAGCCTCTGGTCCCCTTGGGGAATACACTGATGGAGAAGGAGGTCTGACATTTGCTGCTGGAGGATGTGGGTCACTGTGTATTACACGGGGCAGTGCACTTGGCTGACAGGGAGACTCTGGTGGCCTCTGCTCCCGCGGCGGCGTGCAGACTGTCCCGGCCCTCACGTCCTGCATCCCCAAAGCTCACGTGCCCACTGATACTGCGCGTGACTCTGAGCAAGCGGGAGCACAGTGAAGACTGGGAGCCTCCCGGGGTGACAGGTGTAAGCGGGTGGCATCATTCAGCCCAACGGAGGATTTCGGGAGCTGGTTGGGGAGGGGAGGGTGAGGCTGGGTGCGTGTTCCAGAGGAGCTTGGAGCCCCTCCGTCCTCTGCGCAGGTCAGCTGATGGCCTCTTCCTGCCCGCTGTTGAGCCTGGTGTGGGGAAGACCCAGGGCACTCTAGGACTCCAGGGCCCTCTGGCAGCCCATACACCTGGGTCTGAGACCTTCCAGGGGACTAGGGGGTGGCCCGCAGCTGATGGCCATGGCCAAGCTTGTTGGAGAGCTCCTTGGGAGGCTTAGGTCACAGGGATATGTCTCTGTCTTCCCCCACAGAGGGGAATGATGGACGCCAGATTGCTTTCCTCGTGTCCAGTCCCTGGAACGGGAAGGAGAAGCCGAACATATGCAGGCATTTGTGTCGGAAATGGCTTTGGAACCCCAGATGCTCTGTTGGAAAGCTTGGGGGTCAGGGGGAGGGGGGCTCCGTCCAGATAGGGGACGCTGTGATAGTTGATTGCAAACTTTAATCCAGAGCAAACCAGCTTAACCACAAAAAAAGGGAGGAGTGGATTTGATTGGCTGCCTCTACTGGGAAGTTCAGAAGCCGTTTTAGCCTCAGGTTCTGTTTGATCCAGAGGCTCAAATGGGTATCGTCAGGACCTCGTGCATCCTGACTCCTGCCGTGTTGGAATCCCTCTCAGGTTCTATGTGGTGATGCCTAGCTTTACCTCCTTCCCATTCGGAGGTAAGTCGAAAAGGGGGCATCTCTTACCAGTTGCTCAGGCACCATTTCTGGAAGTCACCTGAGAGGACCAGCTGGCAGTCATGTACCCGTCTCTGAGCCCTATGCCTGGGGGAACGTGCATGCTGATCGGCCCAGGATGGGGCCCTCCCAAGTCACATGGTCCGAGCATGGGAAAGGAGTGGCTTCCCAAAGGAGAACCAGAGTGTTGTTTGTGGGGGACGGAGCATGGCTGAGTGGACAGTGCAGTCAGGACACAGACCCCAAGCCCTGAATGTGGGCAGGGCACCCAGAGGGCGGGAGGGGATGGCCCCCTTGGGCGCCTGGCCCCTGCTGGCTCAGCCCCTCCCTGCAGTGGGGAAGGGTATTGAGGGTGCAAGCAGGCTTGCTCCCAGGCTAAACAGGCCGGAGTCACAAGAATGGACCTTGAAATAGTGACAGAAATGAACTTAATTAGACCTAAGTAAGCCATTTGTCTCCAGGAAGTGACATTCAGTTTTCCCTGGAAGTCCCCAGATTAAGTGGTTCTGCAAAATGCCAGGGTGGAGGATGGATTTTTCAGTGTGGGGAGAAAAAAACAAACAAACAAACAGAAAGTCAATTCAATTATGGAAATTTGTGTCGAGCATCACCTAAGTGCCAGGCCCTATGCTAGGGGCTGTGGACACCCAGCCCTGAGGTTAAGGAGCACTTGGTGGGACGAGGGAGTAAGATGAGGCCCGCAGAGGCTCTAGTGCTGAGCAGGGAGGCCACCCGCTGGGGGTAAGGGGTGGCTTGTTCGGACAGAGCAGTAGGGGTAGGCTTCTTGGAGGAGGCGGTTGCATTGAGCCTGGAAAAATGGGTCAGGTTTACTGAGGCAGCCTGCCCTTGGGTCAGGGGTGCAAAATACCACCTGGGGTTACCCTGCCCAGCAGTTGGTACAGGTGAGCCTAGAGCATCGCTCACGGGTACATCCTGGAGCACGTCCCACGCTTCCCGGCGTTAGAGGTGGGGTGATGAAGCGGGGTGGCCTCTGGTTTGGCCTCCAAGTAAATCTGTGTACACGCCGTAGTTTAGGGGGGAGCGTGTAGGTGTGGTCAACGGGGGTCAACCATCCATGCCTACTGGTGACTCCGTATGGTGTATATGTATCTGTGTGCACACGCCTTGGTCTGCGTGTGTGAGTAGGCCCAGGTGTATGTCCATGTCAACATGCATACCCACATAAATGTGTATGTGTGTGTGTGTGTGCGTGTGCAGGTGTGTACAGCCTGGTGCACAGCGCTGTACCCGAGTGTCCCCGTGCCCATGTCTGGACCCATGTGGCTGTGTCCCTGCACATGCACCCAACGCAGTGGGCCACGCATCCATGTCTGTGTGTGTCCGCAGACCTGTGTGCACACCTGAGCCTGGGCGGGCCGGCAGCTGTGTCTACCTGTGTGCACACGTGTGTCTTTTGCACCCCGGGGCCTCCCAGGGCTCATCCGACTGCAGGAGCTCATCATGGCCCCGTCGAGGTACAACATCCGCCTGAAGATTCGCCAGCTCCCCCTTGACTCCGACGACTCGCGCCCCCTGCTCAAGGAGATGAAGCGGGGCCGGGAGTTCCGCATCATCTTCGACTGCAGCCACACCATGGCCGCCCAGATCCTCAAGCAGGTGCGTGAGTCCTGGCAGCTGGGGGGTTGGAGTGGATGGGGGGACCCGCCTGTCGCCCCCCCACCGCCCCTTCCCGCACGGAAGGTGCACAGTGTGTCCTCGGGGTCTGAGCCGGTGTGCGACTGGAATGACCCGGGGGTGAGCCCGCTGCCTGCCCAGAGGGGCCCGAGGCCGCCCAGGACATTCGGGGGAAGCACGGAGGGGCCCCGGGGTCACAGGAGCAGCCCAGGAGGGCCGCGCCGCCAGTTCACGGGAGCTCCCCGTAGCCCGCAGCACTTGGTGTTACTCTCCTGCTGCTGGGAGGTTTATTGAAGTCCCCGCACCATCTGCTCGACTTTGCAGCGACCGTGGGGGAGGAGAGCCGCTCTCGGTCCTGGATGGGCCTCCGCTCCTTTCCAGACACAGCCCCGCGTGGCATGCGGGGAGCCAGAGCAGCCCCCGCCAGCTCCCGGAGACATAAACAGCAAAATCGCCCACAGCCTCCTTTGAGGGTGCCACAGCCGAAACCCAAAACACTCACATTTGAGCCAGTGCCTGTGTAAAAGGCAATCGTATGGCCCCAGAAAGGGTCCCTGGTGAGCGAAGGCGGCATTCTGTGCAGCGCGGAGTCCCGACCTCGAGCTGGGGAGGAGGCGCACGGAGTGTGGGGTGGGGGGTAGGTGCTGAGCCCCCAGGATAGGAGCATTTTCAAGTCCTGGGCGGGGAGGGGGGTTCCAGGTCCCACCCTCCTCCAGTCGGGCCCAAGCCACCTGGCAGCCTGTGTCTTCCCCCAGGCTCCTTTGCACAGCGGCTAAATAACTCCTTGGGGGGTTTGAATCTTGCTTCTGCCGCTGGTGTTGGGGGACCAGCGTCATCCTCTCCTCCGTAGATGGAGCCAGTGATCCCTACCTCAGCCGTGATGGAGGATTCTGTTGAGATGAGGCAAGGGAAGAGTGTACCCCAGTGTCCGGTGCTCAGTCAGCCCTGGGTGTGGGCCGTCTTTAATGTCACTGTGGAGGAGGGACGCCTGGGGGGCTCAGCTGTTGAGCGTCTGCCTTTGGCTCAGGGCATGACCCCGGGATCCTGGGATCGAGTCCCGCATGGTCTCCCTGCAGGGAGCCTGCTTCTCCCTCTGCCTGTGTCTCTGCCTCTCTCTCTCTGTATCCCTCATGAATAAATAGACCTAGGCTCCCCACAAGTCCCTTACCCCGCCTTCCCGGGCGACTGCCAACTCTTCCCTTCTCTTCACCGCACCTATAACAGCCAGAGCCCTGGTGGGTCACACTGAGGAGTTACTGTGGGCTGGGTCCACGTAGCTCCTGCCACCCCGGCAGGTGGCAACGATGATCATGCCCAGTTTACAGGTGAGGATAGCTGAGGCTCCAGGGGAAAGGAAGGGGCCCAAGGTCATCCATCCCACATATGCCTGACTTGGAAACATCCAGGATTAAACCTGGAGACCTGCTGCTCCGCTAGACACACCGAACTCTCCTACCAAACACGTCTACTGACCGCGGCCTGGTCCCAACCTCGAATCACCTGCTGATGCGGGATGTGGATCCCCAAGAGGGCGAGAGAACGAGGGGCACTTTCCACGTGAACCTGACCCTGGGACATTTTTTCCTCCGGGGTACTTAGTGGGCCCGGCATTCGGAAGAACTCTGTAGACAATGCATTGTGGTCGTGAACGTTACAGGTGATAGGTTTCGGATAAAATACGTAAATGTACGTAATGCAGGCTTTGTGTTGGTGCACGGTCATAATTCCACAGCAGCTGTGCGGCCTGCTTGGTGGTCAGCTGGACCGGGGAGGCTGGGCTGGCTCCAACCCTCCTGCCCCCGAACCCCGGAGGCTCTGCCCCAGTGCAGCCTTTCTGGGCTTGGGGGGCAGGTGGAGGGTGCGCTTCCACACGGCTCTGTCTACAGCGAGCTCAGCTCAGTGGGGTCGGGGCACCGAGAAGGCAACCTGGGGCCCCAGACTGCAGGCCCAGAGACGCCCACTGAAAAGCCAGGGGACTGGGCCCAGCCTGGCCCTGCAAAATTTGGAATCTTTGCTTGCAGAGTATGGCCCCAGAGTCTGCATTTCTTTAAAAAAAAAAAAAAAAAAAGATTGTATTTATTTGAGAGAGAGAAAGAGCACAAGCAGAGGGAGACGCAGAGGGAAAGGGAGACCTGCAGACTCCTCGCTGAGCAGGGAGCCCGGCACGGGGGCTCGATCCCAGGACCCCCGGATTCTGACCTGAGCTGAAGGCAGATGCCTAAGGGACTGAGCCTCCCAGGCGCCCCAAGGTTCTGCATGTTAGTCCGTCCCAAGTGACTTGGCCCCAGTGTGAAGCCCACGGCTGCCTGGGGAGGTGGTCTCGGGGAACATCCCAGTCCAGGTGGCCAGCCTCCCCCGAGCCCCTGCCAGTCTGTCTGGTCCCCACCGCCGGGGTGCAGATGGGGAGGGGGCTTCTCGGGCACACTGTGCAGGCTGCTAATGCCCTGCTCTCCCGCAGGCCATGGCCATGGGCATGATGACCGAGTATTACCACTTCATCTTCACTACTCTGGTAACGTACCTCCGGGTCCTGGCACGGGTCGGGGTGGCGGGGGGGTGATGCCCTGGGAGCAAGGTCAGCTGGGTGGGGACAGCTGTGGAGATTCAGGCTGGCCGTGCTTCCGAAGGCTCTGGGCGTGGCCCCCAGCAAGGGCCCGGAGATGTCGTCTTTGTGGGCCACCCACTTTGAGAAATGCCATCACGTTGTGACCACGGGCGGGGACTCTAGGCCTGCGGGAGCAAACACAAGCCCCTCCGATCACTAGCCAGTCATTGAACCTCCCTGCCTCAGTTTCCTCGTCTGCAAAATGGCCACCATAGTGGCTCCTACCTCCTAGAATTGCCATGAGGGCTAAATGAGCTCAGAAAACAAAATGCTGTGAGCGGTGCCTGGTTGGTGTGAAGAGCTGTGCAAGTATTAGCTGCTCTGAGGATGCTGACCCTGGGCTCCCACCCACACGCTCCCCTGTGATGTCTCAGGCCCTCGCACAACAAAAGGAAATGCTGCTTTGGATTCCCGCAGCGTCGTGCTGAGGTCTGCCCACTGGCTGTCAGCTGGGCCAGCCCACTCAGGCTCCAGATGGGTCCTGTCCAAACTCGCAGAACATTCAGGGCCATTTAAACCCATTAGGATGATTAGTTGTGGCCTGAAATCAGCAGAGTAAAGAGATCCCTGTGCCAGAGGGACGCCACCGCCCAACCAACCACCCTGTCTTGGAGCCGACCCCTCTCGCACTTCCCTGGGGCCCCAGGTGGACTGTCCCACCCAGTCCAGCTTTGGGGCGAGTGGCGGCATCGCTGACCGTTCCTGGCACTGGAACAGGCTCCTGCCATCCTCGTCAGCCTCGCTTCCACCTGGCAGGCTTCCGCATCCCCTCGTCCATCTGACACCCAGGTAACACTCCTTCCCCAGCGCCCGGGCTCCGCTGAGTGTCTCATGACATTTGAGACAAGGAGGCAGATGCTTAAACAGGGCCTTGAGGGGTCAGTAGGAGTTCGCCAAGGAGAGAGAGGAAGAGCGTTCCACGCGGAGGGAAGAACATAAGCAAAGGCCAAGGGGCAAGCCCGCACCTTGGGGAGCTGGGCTGGGCTCGCTCTGGTTGCTAGAGCCAGTCGTAGTCTTCTGCTCCCAAACCCATGTTCGGTGGTCGCACGTAGTACCTGGAAATTGGCCATGGAAGGACTATCGGTGCCACCGAAGTTGGCAAATACTACAAATTTAACCTCCGCTCCCCCGAGAGCTGGTTACTAAGCATTTCCCAGCACAGCACTGCTAGTTCGCCACCCACTGTACCCTGTGCCCACAGCAGAGCTCAGCGCCCCCACCCCGTCCCCCGCACGTTCACCTGATCCAGAGCTCAGATCCGGGGACCTGCCAGGAGTCACGTGGGGAGAAAGGGGTCCTGGAAGCTGGTGACTGAAATCCAGCACCTTCTTCCCCAAGTCCCTTCCGGACTTCTGCCTCCCCAAGCTGACTTCTCCGCGTCACACTGTATCCTGGAAGGTCATTAGAGGCCGGAAGGTGAGGCCACCAGACCCCCCATGTTCCACCTCCGTGTGGAGTTGGGACCAGGGCAGAGGAGCAAGGCTGGGAAGGTACAGGGGGCCCATTCCAGGGGCCCCAGGCCCTGTCCCCGGCATGAGAGCCATGTCCACCCATCCTGGGCCCTTAGGGTGCTGAGACCAACTTCTAGGCCCTTAGCCCTGTGGCCTGGCATGACCATTCAGACAAGACTCCAAAGAGAGGGCACCTCCCTAGTGACCCCATGTTTCTTTCATTAATGCCATTGCCCTCCTGGGCTTAAGGTTAGAGGTCTTGGAGGGAGGCTCAGGGCAGGGTCCTAGGGCAGTGGGGCCTCCTTCAGCCCTAAAAGCATCCACTTCTCTTACTTTTTGATCTCCTTGATTCAAGCCATGTACTCACTCCCGGCAGCCACGTACAGATGCTCTCAAGGCCTCCGGCAGCGAGCTGGGCACCGGGGCAAGGGTATGTGTGTGTGTGCAGAGTGTGGGGTCCACACAAAGCTCTCCAGCTGGCAGGCTTCCTGGGTGCAGATAAGGATCGAGGAGGGTGTCCGGTTCACCTGTCCAGCTCCCGCGCCCAGAGAGTGCCTGGCATTCAGGAGGTGCTGCATTAGGGGCTGAATGAGTGAATGACCGGCATACAAAGTGGAAAGTAACCAGTGAAGTTATCGACACCCTTGTCATAGCAGCAGCTCAGACCGTGCGTGGACGCTGGTGCCAGCCTGCCTGAGTTAGAGTCAAGGTTCTTCTATTTTCCTGGGCCCGTGACTTCACCCCCCTGTGCCTCCTCTTCCCACCTACACGAGCCACAGAAACAGCGCTGCCTCCTAGCGTGGCTACGCTGAGCGAGCAGTAGGTCGAGGGCCTGGTGCTTATTATCTGAGTGCTACGTCCGTAAGGGTTCGGCGCATGAAGTGCCTCCTGTGTATTAAGCGGACTCCATCTCATCCGAAATTCAGAGCACCTCTCCAAGGGAGGTATGATCTCTTGGTTTTACGGGAAAGGAGAAACCAAGGCCCAGAACGGTCACCGAGCAAGAAGGGGGCCCAGCAGGGCAGGTGGGGGGGGGTGCCGGGAGCTGTCACGTGGAAAGCTGTGTGCGGTGCTGGCTGGGCTCCTCTGGCCGCACCCCGCAGCGCTGGTCCGGGGATGGTGATTGACACTAATGGGGGGAATGGAGGCTCCACAAATCTCAGCAGGGCCCACACCTCACAGGTTCCTAAGCCCTTTCTCCACATGGCTGGTTTTCCTCTTCATAGAGGAGGGGTTTCGCTCCCCGTCAATCGATGGGCACACCTGGGACCAGACAGGTTGCATGACTTGCCCAGAGTCTCACAGCCGGTCACGGGTAGAGAGGCGTTGGCTCCTGACTCCCGGTCTTGTGTGTGGCTGTTCCAGCCCACCGCCCGTCCCTCCCCGGGCCTCCCCGTGAGGGTCGGGGAGACTGGATCTGCACCCCCAGGGAGGCACACCCCCTGCACTACAAACAGTCCTGCATTTGCAGTTGAGGATGTGTGTATGCATCGGGGCGCGGGTCCCCCGGCGTATCTGTCCCCTCACCCCCCTGCCGACCGGGGCAGCAGCTCTGTCCCTCAGGCCCCTCCACTCCAGCCCTTGTCTGGCTCCGGCTCCGGCTTCAGGATCCTCCTTCCAGTCCTGTTGGCTTCAGAGTCCACCTCGTGATCCTGCCTCTCTCTGTCCATTGGCCAGTGGAGGCTGCGTTTCGGAGGGCCGCGGCGTTTGGCACGGATCTCCTTCCCTTTAGGAAACTTGCATCACCAACTCTTCGCCTCTGAGAAAATTCTCGAAACTTGCCTCTTCCACGCAGAAGACAGTTTAATTACCCCAGCGGCCACTATCTGTTGCAGCCAGCTTCGAGCCGTTCCCAGATAACCCCGCGTTAATCAGCCCCAGCTGAGCCCCTGGTCCGTGTCGTGTGTAGGTAGAAGCCTGGAGGTGAAAAAAGAATTATAATAAATTAATAGATAAGCAATCACAATTAATGCCACTTCCCGGCAATAACAGTTATATCATGGGAAAGATATTTTCATCTGTCATTCCTTAAGGCAATGTTTTCCGAGCTTCAGCTTCTACCCATCAGACCCATGGGGTGCTAATGAATTAGTCTATTATGTTATGCTGAATGTTTCTAAAAGGTCCCTCGTCGATACTGAATTCAGCGTGTCAACATTTGGCATCGAGAACAGCAACTTTTTGCCAAGCCACAAGGTTGTGCACAGTTCACTGTGCACAGCGCTGGGGGGGTCTCGGCCCGGGGCGGTTTGGACACGGGATTGGAGCTGGACCAAGAGGCCTCTTGGGCAGCTCCCCGGTCTTCGCCACCCTCGCGTCCCGGGAGTGGGGACACTTGGTGCCGCAAACCCTACGCTCTGTGCACCCGGGCTCGGCGTGACGGGGAGGGAGGGGACCCCAGCCGTCAGGCCCGAGCTCGCCACTGTGTGAGCGTCTGCAGACCCAGTGCTCCATCTGGGGCCTGGAAGGGCTGGTGTCTGCAGCCCCTGGACCCTCCACCCGGACCAGAGATGCCACCCCTCCCAGAGTCTGGTCGGCCTCAGGTCCCAGAGGATGGTGAACCGAGGCACAGACGCCCTGGGCAGGCTGATGCTTTGGCATCCTCTGGGCCTCATGTATCCATGCAGTCAGCGCTGCATGGGAAGGGGCTGTGCCCCGTGCGGGGGCGGCTTGAGCCTGGCACCCCTCTCCCCCACCCCCCGGAGGGCGCAGAGGTCAGCTTCTCTTCCATGACCCCCGCAGTTAGCTCTGGCCCCAAACTCACAGTCTCCAATTCTGCAAAACAAACTGCCCGACCTCCCCTTACCTGCCTTCATGGAAGGTGAGCTGTCCCCTTACGGGTCCCACTCTCCCCCCAGGCAGTTTACCCAACCCTGCCTCCAGCATCCCCGGAGAGGAGGATGGGAAACACCAGTCTCCCGGCCCACGCCCTTCCCAGTGCCATTTAGCTGCCCCCAGAGGGCGACTCGGCTGGCTGACCCTTCCTCTTTCCACGTTGGATGGCAGGAGTATTTGGCTCAGGGGCTCCTGGGGGGAGACAGACATTATGAGTTGTTATCAGAGGGGTGAGAGCCAAGAGGTCCCAAGATAAGAGCAGAAGCACCCACAACCCACCCTGTTGTGCGTGCGTAAAGGAGCAGTCAGGGGAGGCTTCCCGGAAGAGGTGCCACTTGAATCGGATCTCAGAAAATAGCCCACACAAGAAGGTTGAGAAGAGAGACCTCCCGGCCACAGGAGAGAACATCTGCACAAATGCTGGCATGGGGGGGATGAGGGGCTGCACGGTGGGGTCAGTGGTCAGCGAGGAGGGGGGAAGGGAAACAAAGGTGGTTTGGTTTCCGAAACAACAAACGTGGGGGAGGGTGGGAGGACAAGTGGGGCGGGAGGGGCGGAGAGCTTTGTAAGCTAACTAAGGACCTTGGAGTCTGAGAAGGCAGTAAGGATCCAGGAACACCGGAGGGACGGGCTGGGATTGATCCTTCCGAAAGGCCCCTCTGAATGCTGTGTGGACGGAGGGAGAGGGAGGTGCTCGGGAGCCCGACTGCCTGGATTGGACTCCCTTGCTCTCCAGCCATGAAGCCTAGACCTCTCTGGGACTCAGTTCCTTCCCCCAAAATGGGGTGATAAGGACGCCCTCCTGGGGCAGGGTGGAAATGAGAACTCCGGGGGTTAGTGCACGGAGGGCACCTGGAACACGGCCCGCTGCTCTAACGTTTGTGGGTGCTCGTAGCTACTAGCTCAGGGTGATTGTTTCTGTGCCGCCCCGACGGGTGAGGCAGGAAGGCCCTGACACCCAGGAACGTCCCTGGGGCTGCATCCCGTGGCTGTCACTACCTGCTGCCTCAGGGGGCAGAAGACAAGTATTTGTCAGATGCTTACCTGGCATGGGCCATGCACCCGAAGTGTCCTGCACACAACCACGACCCCGTTCCTTCCTCATGACAACCCCACCTCCTAGGTCCCGTGGTCATCATCGCCGACACTTGGCAGCCAAACCCACCCAGGTAGGGAGGGTAGGTGCGCCCGAAACCCAGATGGCCTGGCCTCGCGGGCTGTCTCCCGTGCCCGTGGCCCGTGCTCAGGACGGGGCTGCAGGGGACAGAGGCACCCCCAACCTCCACCGCTCTCTGCACGCCTGCCCCCAGCGAGGTCCCATCGGGAACAATGACCTAGGTGAGGGGCTTCTCAGGTCACAGGGTTGCCAGGCCAGGCCCCCAGACTCTCTGCGGCCTCTACATCCCCCCCCCCCCAGAAAAGCTCCAAAGACAGTTGTGATGTGTATCATGTGTTTGGTAACCCCTGGGGACCTAAGAGCATCGGAGTTTTTGAATAAGACAGATGGTGGTGTACAACCGGCTCTCCATGTGCACGGGAGGGAAACCCTGGATTTGCGGTGCTTCTGATTCCCACGGGGAAATGCTCCCACCACGGCCGGGGTCAGGCTGCCAATGTGAGGTCGCGGGTCGCAAAGAGCTGAGAAGTGCTAACGGTTGGCTCCCTCAGGCCAGCGCAAGCCAGCTGCAGCATACCATCGAAACAGCCCTGGGTTCAAATCCTGCTCTGCCTTTTAGCTTTATGGCCTTGGGAGAGTCACCTACCTCATGCCTGCACCCCCGTTTCCTCACCTGCAAGAGGTCACCACCATTTAAGCAGCTACTTTGCAGGGGTGTCAGGATGGGGTGGTGGTGCCCACCCTCCACTCCCCACTGACACTGGGCCAGGCCACCCTTTGGCTCATCTTGCCAAAGACCCTACCTCCTGCTCCCCGCCCCAGCCCCTTGCCCATCCCAAAGTCTGGGCCTAGAATCAGCGCCCTATGTGGTTGGGCAAAGCTAGGACTAAATTTTCTTGCCCGGGGTTCAAGTCTCCTCCAGATCTCTCCCCGACATCCTACTTCCTGAACCTTCGAAGAGGAAGCCAACACCGTGCCTTCCAGAAAGGGCCCATTTCGGGGGTGCAGGAGCCGTTTAGCGTCAATTAGGAACATCCGAGAGACCAAATGAAGTCAGCGCCACACAGAAGAGCTGCTCCTTGGGCTCATGGTTCCTTGATCCACCATCGAGTTAACCAGAGCTTGGGGCGTGATGGCCTGGGTCCCATGCCGGATGACTGCAGCCATGCAGAGAAAAGTATGGCCCACGGGGAGGCGGGGGGTTGCCATTCTCTCCCAGGAAAGAAGATGTGGACCAGGGGCCAGGACAGAAGGCAGCTGGACAAGGGTGGAGCCAGGGGAAGAAGACACAGTTGCCCAGGAGGACCTTAGGACTCCTGTTTCCCCTCCTGGGAGGAAGGGAGCAATCTAGATTATCATAGTGTGTTTTGCAGAAAGTGAAGCGTCATCCACGCAAATATAGGATGAGCACGTATCAAAGATGAAGTCCATTCGCTAACAAGGGAACCAGTAGGGTGGCAATCAGAGAGCTTTTGGGGGATCGGGTTTTTATATGGAGGGAGATGCACAGAGTCAGGCTGCTCGGCTAGTCACAAAATGCATTCCTGTCCTGCAAGGGCAACAAACCACAGCGTCCGGGATTGTCTTCTCAAGGGGCAGACAGCTCCAGGGTAACCCAGAGCCCGGGGCCAGTAGCTGACCGTGGCCTCCATGCCCGGCAGGCCTGGGCCGGGATGCTTCCACACGGCCCGGAAAGGACACGGTGATCACCTTCTGCCTTAATTACAAGCTTGGGGAGCTTTTCTTGACAAGACGGAGCTCTCCCCTACGTCCCCACCACTGTCCCTTCCCCTTAGCCTAGCTCCCCGGCTTCTCCCCTGCACCCCCACCCCATCACTCTCTGCCTCCATGCCGCCCCCGCCCTGCTCACCTCACCCCAGAGCTGGAGCTGCAGATCACCTGAAGCTCTGCCGCCCCACGCGTTAAGGCCTGGGGTGGGGGGCCCACTTATTACATCAGACGGGTGAGGCCTGGCCGTGAACAGATGGGCTGCCTGGGAGTCAGCCGCCCCGAGGAGGCAGGGCGTGAGGAAGCCTGGCTGGAGATGTAGGAGGTGAGCGGAGAGAAGAAGGCAGCGGTATTCCTGGAGTCCCAAGCAGAAAGACTATTTATTATTATTATTATTATTGAATTATCACCGACCTGCAATGCTATATTCATTCCGGGGGTGCAGCATAGCGAATCCATATTTTTACGCATTTACGAAGCGATCGCCCCAGAAGCTGTGGTTATCATCGGTCACCAGTGACTGCCCCCTTGTTGACTGCATTCCCTAAGCTGCACCTTACCTCCCCGGGACTGACTTATTTTATAACTGGAAGTTTGTACCTCTCAATCCCCTTGACCTGTTTTGCCCATCCTCCCACCCCTCTCCCTCCAGTTTGCTCGTGTGTTGTCTGTTTTGTTTTTGAGGTTCCACGTATAAGTGAAATCAAGCGGTATTTGTCTTTCTCTGTCTGACTTCACTTCGCATAACGCCCCCGGGGCCTCGCCACGGTGTCCTAGAGGGCAGGATCTCGTTCTACTCCTCTGTGTGTAGACGCCACACCTCCTTGACCCATTCATCTATCGATGGACACGTCCATGGCTTCCCTCTCTTGGCTGTTGCAAGTAATGCCGTAGTGAACCTAGGAGTGCACCGATGTTTTCAGATCAGTTTTTGTTTGTTTGTTTGTTTTTTGGTTTCTTTAGATGAATACCCAGAAGTGGAATTGCTGGGTCCTAGGGTAGCTCTATTTTTAATTTTTTGAGGGTCCCCCACAGCAGGTCCACCGGTTTGCATCCCCACCAACAGGGCGCGAGGGTTCTCTTTTCTCCACGTCCTCGCCAACACCTGTTGGCTTCTTTCTGATTGTGCCATTCTGACAGGCGTGAGGTGGTCGCGACTCGTGGTTTTGACGGGCATTTCCCCAATGATGAGTGACGTGGAGCGTCTTTTCAAGTACCTCTCCCTTTCAGCCCGTTCATTTCTCTGATGGTTCCTTTCACGGTGCAAAAGCTAGAAAAGAGTATTTTAGAATAGCCTCTTGCAGGGGGCGGGGGATAAAATAACTGCCTTCAGCTTCCCTCAGGGTAACTTGGAGAAGCCCAGACCCAGAGCTCTTGGTCCCCCGCCGTTGGAAATGACCGTGGTGACCATTACCAAGCTCCTTTGATGTTCTGGGCTGGGCCTTGGGTTCTGGGCTGCACCAGGTCCCATAAAGGAGGCACGATCCCCATTTTGTAGACGAAGAAACTGGCTGAGCCCCTTGCCGGAGGTCCGGCAGTGAGTACATGAGGTCAGCCACCAGGCAGAGGCAGTTCCAGTCAAGCCCACGTCCGGTGCTCAGGCAGGTGCTCCATCACCCGCAGGCCTCCCCTCCTGCAGGGCAGGGCTCTGCAGCCTTGGGCTCTGGGCGCTGGGAGAAGGGAGTGTGGGGCCGCGGTGGCCAGGGTGAGAGGTGGCTGGAGCTTACAGCAGGCCACACCTTTATTTACTGGAACCTCTTTCTGTCAAGGATCTGTATGCATTAGACCTGGAGCCCTACCGCTACTCTGGGGTGAACCTCACGGGGTTCCGGATCCTCAACGTGGACAATCCCCATGTCTCGGCCATCGTGGAGAAGTGGTCCATGGAGCGGCTGCAGGCGGCTCCCCGGGCAGAGTCCGGCCTGTTGGATGGAGTGATGATGGTATTTCAGCCAGGGGCCAGAGCCAGGGCCTCCCTTCCTCTCCCCCAGCCCCAACCCCTGCTCCATTCCCTCTTCTTTTTTTTTTTTTAAGATTTTTATTTTTTTATTCATGAAAGACACAGAGAGAGAAAGGCAGAGATGTAGGCAGAGGGAGAAGCAGGCTCCAGGCAGGGAGCCTGATGTGGGACTTGATCCTGAGACCACGGATCACGCCCTGAGCCAGGGGCAGGTGCTCAACCGCTGAGCCACCCAGGTGTCCCTCCATTCCCTCTTCTATCCTCTCTTCTCTCCTCCCTCCCTATCTCTTTCTTCCCTTGCACCACTTCCCCTCCTAAAACCTGCCCTGTATATCATCAGCCAGACCTTAGGAACACAAGGAGTCAGACAGTCCCATCCCAGGGTGGTAAGGGAGGCTTGTAAGCACAGGGACGAGGACATGGGGCCCTGGGCACAAAGGACTTGGAGCTGTGACCAGCTGGAGCCTAGGGAGGCAGGAAAGGAGAAGGTGTGAATGGGGCCCAGGAGCAGCAGGAGTGATGGAATGAGGTAGGAGAGTCTGGAAGGAGAAGGTCTGAGCTACAGAGAGGATTGGAGTTGGGTGTTAGAAGAACAGGGATGCTCATGCAAGTCTGGCCTTCACTGGGGGCATGGATGGGGTCACTGGGGCCTTTCCCCAGTCAGGACCCCAAGTGCCTGGTCAGGGAAGGGAAAGGGGACAGAGCAGCTCGGGTCAAGGGCATTCGGGCTTTGGGAGGTGCTCTCAGGCAGGCCCTGTCCCTCCCCTCCAGACCGATGCGGCCTTACTGTACGACGCCGTCCACATCGTGTCCGTGTGCTACCAGCGGGCACCCCAGATGACCGTGAACTCCCTGCAGTGCCATCGGCACAAGGCCTGGCGCTTTGGCGGCCGCTTCATGAACTTCATCAAGGAGGTGAGTGCTCCCCTGCAACCCCCTATAGCCCCCCAAGGCCACCTCCCCTGGGGGTCTTTCGTGTTGCAGAGCAAAGACACAGGTGTGGTGTCAGGAGGACTCGATTTCCAGGCCACACAAACCTGGGCACATTGGTTTGCATGTCCCAGCCTCAGTGTTCTTGGGCAAAAATGACCTGGACAGGACCAGTCTTACAGGGTGATTGGGAAGCTAAGGTCATGGCACGTGGGAGGTTCTCCGTGGGTGCTCAGCAGTGTCAACAGGACCTGCCTGGGCTTTCCAGTGCAATGAGGGTCTCTGCCTCTGGCTGTGTGGCCCTGGGCAAGCTAGAGAAACTGGCTGAGCCGTGATGGTCTCATCTGCAAAAGGGGGTATGAAGCATGCCCCCCAGAGGGATACCAGAAAGCTGAGATGAGACGCCGTGTAGGGAAGGGGCTCAGGGCAGGTGCAGGGCAGAGGAGGCTGGCTGGATAATCAGCCCTCCAAACTCCTCTTCATGTCCTGGGCCCCCCGGCCTGGCTCTGCTGGCACCAAGGCAGCTGTGAAGGTGTCCCATCCGTGGGGCTGCTTCAGGGGATCCAGAGAGCAGAAATCTGTCCTGCTGCAAGATGACCATTGGTACTCGCGATGCCAACTGGTAATTCTGAAGGACCCTCCATCGTCATTGCCCTTGTAAGCTCTGGATTGCAGTTCATGGTTCCCGTTTTACGGGTGGGGAAGCTAAGGCCAAGGCCAAGCAAGCATCCTGCCTGCCTCACAATTAGCTAGGTGACTTTGGGTGAGAGGATTAACATTTTGATCCTCAGTTTCCTTGACTGTAAAGTGGGCATAAAGAGTACTTGCCTCGGTGTCGTTGAGGAGACGGTGTGCAAACTGTACACAGAGCATCTAGCCCAGCACATGGGCAGAGTCAAATCCCGGTAAATGGTGGATGAAGAAGGCTCGGGGAGCAGATCCAGGCAGGGTGACCCTGGGTCGGAGGGAGTGACATGTCCGGGCAGCTCCAGGTGCAGTCGAGGGAAGCCCCCGAGGGGGGTTGTAGCAGCCACACTGGACCAGAAGAGGGGCAGGCTGCCACGAGCCCTCGTTCGGCTATTCAGCAGCTAGTTGTGTGGGCCTGCTGGGTGCCAGGCACCGAGCTGTGCCCCGGGATCCAATGGGGCTGAGACGAACGATCGCCTGCGTGCGCAGAGCTCACAGCCCGGGGAGGGAGCAGACACGAGCCGAGTCCTGGCATCAGGAATGCAATCCCACGGGCAAAGGAAGGCAGCTGCAGGAGAGTGACAAACGCAGGAACCCACCAGCGTACAGTCAGCAGGCAGGGCAGCTTTCCCACAGGTGCCCGGTTCACCGTCCTGCTTGGGAACGGGGCTGAAAGGAGTGGGGATGGGGCACAGGACCATGGAGCTCGTCTGCCTCTCCCAGCGGGGCGGCTTCACGTGTGTCCGAGACGTCCCCGGGTGTCCGTGTCCTCACCTGGCAAACGTCATCCCACCGTGGTGGTGAGGGAGGCATGAAGCCCTTGGCACCAGCTCCCCTCACATCTGGAAGGGGCTCCATCCAGGGTCAGGTATGTAGGTAGGAGAGCATCGGGATGGTCCCTTCTCCTCCTGCCCCTCAAAACTACAGAGGAAGGCTGCTTGTCCAGTGCCCTGAGCAGGTCTGGTTAGCCTGGGAGAGCACCCGCTGGTTCTCGGGGAGCCCTGGGGCCTGACGCCTAACCCCCTGTGCCCCCTCCATCCACAGGCCTCTGCCTGAGTGGCCACAGGCCCCTGGGTGGGGGTCAGTGACCCAAGCCACAACCCTGGGACCTTATGAGCTGCACAAAAATGCCTTCGAAGCTTGACCCACATGTTAGCAGTGTGATCTTAGACCAGCTGCTGAACCTCTCTGTGCCTCCGGTCCGACTCTACTCTGGAGATTTTTCCTGGGGTTGTTGGCAGGAGGAAGCGAGTTAGGGTGTGTGTGGAGCGCTTAGGCCAGAGCCCGGCACAGAGCGGACGCTCGACAGGGTGGCTGCTGTTCCTGTTGTTTGTGTCGTCACCACTGCCCTCCCCGGGGCTTCTTGTTCCATGATGGGTTTCCAGCTAACGAGGATCTCTGGGCCACATGGCTTCTGGGGGCCCCCACTCTGCTTTCCCTGCACCCCTTGGAATTTTTGAGGCTCAGTGGTGAAGGGCGGTGGAGACGGAGGCCCGGAGCAGCCACGTGGCTTGCCCGCAGTGCCGCGGCTGCCCGAGACCGGGACCCAAGGGCCCCCGCCTGAGCCCAGCACCCGTCTTCCCTCAGACCATTTCCAAGTCGCCCGCCTCCCCCTCTGACTGCATGACAGTAAATCATTTTAAAGACTTGGCATTTCCGAGAGGAGCTGGGAAATACCAGGCCGGAGTTCAGAGCGTGTGAAGCATCTTTCATTTAGCGAGTCTTGAGCGGTGGCTGGAAGGGGCGGGCAGGCCGGGAAATGTCACGGGGAGGAGCTGCCGGCGCTCCCTGCCCCTGCCCGGCCCTGCCCGCCCTCCCCGCCCGCCCGCAGGCAGTCGGTGCCCCTGCTGGCATTTAATCCCTCTGTAGCTGACAAGGGGGAAGGCTTCGCTGAGTGCAGGTCTGAAGGCACCTGCTGTGATTTCCCCTGGGGGCTCGGAGGGAGCCTGAGGGTGCAGAGGAGGGGGAGCCAGCCTGGGGGGTCGGGGGGAGCTGAGCTTCTCTGTGAAGCCATGAACAGTGGTCTTCACCTTCTCTGATCTTTGCATCCCTGGCCCCAGCCCCGTGTCCAGCCCCCAGGCTCTAGAAGCCTCCCCCGCAGGACTTGGGCACAGTGACCCGAAGCTCCTCAACGCCATCCCTGCAGACCAGAGTTGTGTCCTACAGATGACTGATGGCTCAGTCCCCCTCTGAGCTTCGGTGTCTCCTCTAATAAAATGGGGGTGACAGCGACACCCACCTGGGCAGGATCGTGATGAGACAAAACCAGTGCATTCGGGGAAGGAGGTTAGCCCGCTATGACAGGTCTCTATGGAGGCCTCGGGCCCTGGCCCGGTGACCAGCCCTCCTCCCATCCAAGTGCCAGCCCGGGGGCTTCCAAGGGGAGCCCCGTGGAAGGAAACAACCAAGGGGAAATGAGGGGATGTACCGCTTACTCGGGATGTGTGCGCGGCACTCGCTAAGCATGTGATACATTTTCTTTTAACACCTAGGTAATGGGTCATCTTCCCCTTCCCGAAGCTCGGAGAGATTAGGGCTCATCCCGTCCAACTCGTTTTAGGGCCTCCTGGACTGCTTCCAGGCCCTGCCCTCTGCCCGAGTTAGTGTACCAGGTCCTACCCCTATACCTGAGTTAGTGTACCAGGCCCCACCCCTCTGCCTGAGTTAGTGTACCAGGCCCCACCCCTCTGCCTGAGTTAGTGTACCACACCCTGCCCCTCTGCCCAAGTTAGTGTACCAGGCTTCTCCTCTGCACACACTGTGATGTCTTCCAGCTGCCCAAGTGCTTGGAGAAGCCCACGGCTTTTACTCTGGCCTCCAGGGATCCATGATCCTGTGAACTTGGATGTCACCTTGTGAGCGGGAGCATAAGTGTCAGGGATGCTCAGCTAGGGAAAGGCCCTGGAACCCTTCTCAGAACCTAAGGGGCATCATGACCCCGGTGTGGTTAATGACGCTCAGGCCTTCCCCTGCCCCACAGGCCCAGTGGGCTGTGTGAGCTCCAGGTTTTCTCCTGTCCTCCAGCCCCCAGCCTTTCCTGGTTACCAAGGACTCCCGGATATATGGGTTTGTCCTCCAAGACGCAGAAAGCCTGTGGCATTTTAGGCATTTACCTGTGTGCTCACAGCCTCCTACCTCCACGGAGAAGGGAGAGAGAGGAGAGAGGGAGAGAGAGGCTCCAGCCTGGGTGGTGGGGCCCTGGGACCCGAGGGGCAGTGTGGAGCTCTCATCCACCCTGTGAGCTTGGGCGAAGTGCCTGCCTCCTCCTCTGTAAGATGGGAATCCTGACCTCACCTGGCCCACCTGCCGGGGCTGTGGGTTACCCGCCCTGAGCAGCGGGAAGTACTTTGTAGGCATCCCCTGGGCCCACAGGAAGGCTATTTTCTAGAACAGAGTCAGCAAACCTTTTCTGTTAGGGGCTGGATAGTAAACATTTAGGCTTTGTTGGCCAGATGGTCTCTTTGTGACTATTCAGGCCTGCCCGTGGCTGCGCCAAAGCAGCCAAAGACCATGAGTAAACACACGGGTGTGGCTGTGCTCTAATCAACTGTTCACAAAAACAGGCGGCGGGGGAACGTGGGCCGCCAGCCACGGTTTGCCCACCGCTGAGCTAGAAGAGTGGGGCTTCTCTCAGCTTGGGTCCCGCGTGCGCTCTGGACCTCTGCGTCTCTGTGTTGATGTCGTTGAGGGCAATAAGAGATCACAGAAGCTCCCATTGGTCCAGGGCTCGGGCTGTACGTACCGCCCGCTGTCCGAAGTATCTTGCGGGACTTCTCTCATTCCACCCTCATGGCATTTTGGTCCTGTTAGGATTTCCGCCTTGGAGATGAGGAACCCGAGGCAGAGGGGCGAAGTGGAGTCCCCGAGTTCACACAGCTCACTGCAGTCGGACCCGGCATTCTGACCCCTGTGTGCTTAACCGTGACCCCGTGGGGCTGGAGCCCCGGGGGCAGTGGGGGTGGCTTCTCTGCCTCCTAGGGCTCTACCCCAAGCCTCAGGCCTTCCAGCCAGGGCCGGCTTGGCCTCTTGCCTTTTCTGCCTCCATGCGGCTCTTGCCTGCCCCAAGCTGCCCGCCTGCCTCCTTGCCCCTCTCTGGGGACCCGACACGGGCTCCCCCCTCCTCGTCGCTTCAAGGCGGGGGCTCATTTGAGTGCATCTGAGATCGATGTTGTACACGAGAAGGTGCAAATGTAAAGCTGGCTAAAGAGCATAATAGAATTTATGGAAATCGCTGGCTCGCACCACAGCCCGAGCAATGATGGAGGTGATTATTAATTAATCATGGTCTTGGGGGAACAGTATCGGTGCAAAGAGTAATTAAAATGAAGCATTGTACAGTTGTACTGAATGATGATTTATGAGCCCGAGGAATTGCCGCTCTCCCCTCTCCCTTCCGGCAGGCTCAGTGGGAAGGATTAACTGGACGGATCGTCTTCAACAAAACCAGTGGCTTACGGACGGATTTTGATCTGGACATCATCAGCCTGAAGGAGGATGGCCTGGAGAAGGTGCGCGGGAGGGAGGAGGTGCTCAGGAGAGGGAGGGACGAGACCGTGGGGGTTTGATGGGACCCGGTGTGGCCTGGGCCTGGGCCCTTCGGAGAATGTGACGGGGCGGGCAGGCTGGAGGGGTGCAGACCCCAGCGGCCCGGCTGTGGCGGACACCCCAGCTGTCGCCCCGTGAGCGAGGGCCACCGGGGAGGCTTAACCTGGGAAAAGTAACGAAAGGCTCGGGGTGCAGACGGACAGACCTGACTTTGGGTAAGAGAAACTCTACCCACCAGGGGGTGCCTACCTGGGGAGTAGTGAGCTCACTGTCACTGGGGGCGTTTAAGCAAAGATTAAGCAACGTGATTGGTTGTCTGGGAACCGGAGTTGGCTCTTATCTTTGGAGAGATGTTGAAGCACATGGGTTCTGAATTTCCCACCCTTGGTTTCTAAGGCCTCAATGATTCCAGGGGGGTGGACCTCCATGTGGCCACCATCAAGTATTTGTCATGAGGCCACTTCTGCTCTCTGGAAACTGTCAATGTATCCTGCTGGGCTGAGGAGGACACTCAGCATGAGCCCCTAATTCTCCACGTTCCTGGGACCTTGGGGCCAGGGGCTCGGCCACCCCACCTCGCACCAGGGCATCTGTCCAGCCCGGGGGTGGGGTGTACAAAGTGCAAGGAGCAAAGCCAGGAGGGGAAGGGGCCGGCTCTGATGCTCTGATGCGCTGGGCCTTCAGGATGCCTTGATTACTACTCTCCTGTCCACCCGTCTGCCCTGGGTCAGGCCTCTCCCTTGGGTGATTTTAGCACCCAGCTCTGGCTTCTCCACCCCACTTCGTGAGCCTCCGGCCATCCTGAGTGTACACACACACACACAGCCTCCCAAAGCCCAGCTCTGCCCTGCTCCGTGGTCCCCCGGTGCCAAGTTAAGCTCCAGCCTCTCCCCTGGGCCTTTATGGCCCTCCAAGAATGAACCCACCCTACCTCTCCAGTGCCCCCAAAACATTCCCCAGGGCCCAGTCACCCCCACTCCCGCTGGCCCGTCCTTTGCCCACATGGTGGGCATGGTGCCCTGGTTGTAGGCGTGGCCTCTGTCCCCCACGTTCACCCCCTCAGGCACACGCCTGGCTCTGGCTGAGTTGTACCTTGAGGCCAAGTTGACTTTTCTCTCTTCTGAGTTTCCCTCAGGCTCCTGGGGACCCCCAGACAGGGGTGGCCAGAGAAACCCCGCCTTTCCTCTGCCACATGTGTCTGCTAGGGACAGAGGCTGTGGCCTGTGCTCCTAAGATCAAGGATACCAGTTGGCCCAGCCTGCTCACACTGCGAGTCCTCATGGAGCAGTCTCCCGGCCACTGCTTAAACCCCGGCAGTGCTGGGGGGCCCTTCCTCCTCCTCCAGGGAGACTGCAATGGTTTTCGCTCGAGTGGTATCTCATTTTTACTCTCACCTGTCCGTCTCTGGGGATGACCTAAAATTCTGAGGATGGCAGTTAGCTGCCCACTCGGATGCACACAGCAGACGTCGGTAGAGGCTCGGGTGAGCGCTCTCCATCTGAGCTTCCACAGCATCCTTCTTCCCAGGACAGAGTGACTGTAGCTAACACCCAAGGAAAGCCCACCCACCGCACCAGGACGAAGGCTGACCTGCGCCCTCCAGGGGTTCCTGCTCTCAGCCACCTGGCACGGGGGGGCATTACAGCCTCTGCAGGGCTGGGGCCTCCTCCTCGGTCCTAATTGTTCGCACATCCCCCGGGGCACCTGGTGCCTAGCAGGCCATGCATTTGGAAGTCCACATAGGCTTGCTGGGGCCGGGGATCCAGCTGCTCAGGAACCGCTGGACAGGTGTGCTGCTAGGGACCCTTGTGCCCTCCGCCCACTTGAGACAAGAGCCTCTTTGACGCGGCCTGCGTGTCTCTCCTCTGGGCTCTGGGGAGGGGTCTGCACAGATAGAAATCCTGCCTGGAGAGGGTGCTAAGCCCAAACACAGCCACCCTGCCTCTCGTATCATGGCTTCTGTTTGCTAAGCCGGGTCGCAGCTGATCCCGCCAGCTCCCGCCGGTGGCTCTGGGAGGATTAGGGCCGAATTACCCAGGCATAATTACACGGCTCCCTGCTATCTGCTCCGCGCAGCTCTCTGAATGGGATGTTTGCACTCGGCCTCTCTGTTTAATTGATTAAGTTTCCTGAGTGCCCCTCTGCCTCCCCCCCCCCAGCTTGGCCAAGGACAGAATGGGCCTGCCAGCACCTTCCTTGAGGGGGAGGACCTGAGAGGGGGTGGAGCAGGGCAGAGTGGGGCCCAGGGGGTTAGAAGGATTGGTGAACTCCGTCTTCCCCGGCCTCTTCCAGCCTCGGGCCTGGTAGCAGCAAGGGCACTGGGAGGACACAGATGATGCCACCTTGGCCGCCACGTCGGCCCACTTTAGAAGCACCACCACAAAGCTACCTGCCTTCCAGCCCAGCGGCCACCAGGCCTGCAGTGAGGGTCTCTGCTCTGGGCTGCCACCCCCGAAACAGCTACAAAGACCAGCTCCTGCCCAGCCTGCCTTCCTGCGTGTGAACACGCCTCATCAGCTGTTAACCCGTTCTGCAAATTTATTATTTTTTAAGACTTTATTTATTTATTCATGAGAGACACAGAGGGAGAGGCAGAGGGAGAAGCAGGCACCCCACGGGGAGATCCCAATGCAGGACTCGATCCCGGGACCCCGGGGTCATGCCCTGAGCTGAAGGCAGATGCTCAATGACTGAGCCACCCAGGCACTCCCCACAAATGTTCAATTGTGGCCTTCTCCAGGCCCTGCCCTCTGCTGCGGAGGGTGGGTGGCCCCAGGGAGGAGGCACCAAGCGGGACCCAGTGACTGAGCAGCTGGGTGATGGGCATCTTCCCCGGGAAGGGGGAGGCCCAGCAGGCCCAAATCGCCTCTGCCCCAAGACCCTTGGTTTCCTAGTGTTTCTGCTCTGCTCCTGGTGGGGCTGAGGTCCCTGGGCTGTCTTTGCACTCACCTCCTCTGCAAGTTCCCTGCCTGTTGTGCGGAGGTGGCCAGCGAGGCGGGTGGTGGCCATCCTGGGAGACTCGACACCTTGAGAGCCGCCTCCGAGATGAAGAAAGGTGGCGGGGCTGTCAGAAAGGTCAGCCTGCAGCACGTTGGCCATGATGACGGTGCTCCCAGGAAGGAGAACGAGTCGATGGCCTTGTTGGTGTGGAGGAAGGACGGAAAGACGGGGGGTTCACCCTTGTTCTTCATCTGTCTGTCCATCCAGGTCGGTGTGTGGAGTCCCGCGGAGGGACTCAACATCACGGAGGTCGCCAAAGGCCGAGGCCCTAATGTCACTGACTCTCTGACAAACCGGTCCCTCATCGTCACCACCGTGCTGGTAAGAGCCTGCAGCCCCCGTGGGAGAGACTATGTGGGCCGGGCATGGGCAGGAGGGACCCCACCCAGCACAGATGGGGCACCTCTCAGGGCTACTGCGAGGCTGGAAGATGGGGTGGGGGTGGAAACTCGGGGGATCCCTCAGCAAGCCCTCGGTCATTGGAACGCAGCAACTGTTCATGGTCACAGGCCAAAGACCCCAGGGGGTGGCTGTTGGTGACCTCTTCCCCAAACCACAGTGAGCTGGTCCTCAAGACCTGCTTGGAAGCCCATCCGCAGAGGCCTGTGGGTTTGCAACCCCCACCTCCCCCATCCCGGAGCCCAAGTATGAACCATCATGGGGTTGAAGGAGGGAGGTTAACCTGCCCTCTGCACCAGGACTCAATGGCCCACCTCTTCACCTCAGTCCCCAGGGCATAGGCCCTTCTCACTGGTCCCCCCGGGCTGTGGTGGGTGCTGTGGCCACACCCAGAAAGTCCAGCCGGTGCGGGAACCCACACACATGCCGCAGGCCATAGGGTCCCATCCCGAGAGCTCTACTCCGTGCTCACCCCACCTGCCACCCTCCCTCCAAGCCCCAGCACTGAATAGGGCCTCCTTCTTCTGACCCAAGGAGTAGGTCTCTCTGCTCCTTGGAGCTCAGGATGGACAGAAGGCCATTGCTATGCGCTCTCCCCCACACACCAGCCCTCCTAGAAGGCCTCCAGGGTGTCCAAAGACCCCATACTCTTCCTGGGGACCCAAGCTGGGCCATCCTGGGCAGAGGCAGCCTGATGACCGCCCAGCAGATTCTCATCAAAGACCTTTTGAGGACAATTTGGTCATCTTCTCCTTATAATAAAGCACACACAGTACAATAAATGCAACACGAATAAAACAAATCTTGTATAAAACAGAGGGCTCAACCCGACTTGGAGTGCTTGGACAAAGTAAGGCTGCCCTGGGATGGAACCTGAGAGCAGGGCAGGGCACTGGGCACTCGGCCCTTCTGTGGTGCTGGAGCTCAGTTGCCCCATGGGATGGTCCTGTGCTCTCCTTCTAGTGTGACTTAGTGGACCAGTGGTGCACACACTGGCACAAGAAAGGACGTAGTTGTTAAACCCCGTTCTCCTGGGAAGCAGCCTATACCAGGGGTAGTAGCAGCTTCTAGGGAGCACTTGTAGCCTGTGGATCTCACCCCCAGTCTCCAGGGTTAGTACTGAGAGGATCCCATCAAAGGTGATGGAGTCCTGACAGTGGTCATGGACTCGTAACAGAGCCAGGGTGAGAGGGCTGGGGAGACACCTGCTGCCCCCCCCAGGTTTGGGCATGAGCCCTCTTCCCCCAAGCATTTCCCCCATCACCATATAGCCTGCCTGCCTTTATTGATCAAATTTTTTTGAACTAAAAAAATATATATATAAAAATCAGACTGCTAAGACCATTAAGTCAAAAGATTTCATTAGGAACAGGGGAACAATTGTGTAAAAAAACAAAACAAAACAAAAACTAGAAAGATTAAAAAGAGACAAAAAAGAGCAAAGGAATTAAAGACTGATGAGCAATTGAAGGGACATTGATGTGGATGGCAAACAGAAGAGAAGAGAGTTGAAAGGGAACGAAATGAAAAGGTGAAAAGGAAAAATAATAACGAGAAAAAAATGAAAAATAAGGTACGAGATGAAAAGGGAAGCCATCAAGGAAGACGAAAAATTAAAATAAATAATTAACAGCTCCAGCTAGACAAGGTAAAAAAAAAAAAAAGACGAAATGTCGGAAAGCAAAAGGATAAAAGTATGACAAAGCTAAAATATAAAAGGATAAAAATGAAATAATAAAAAGGTGGTAAAAGATTAAAAAACAGAGCTGCATAAAATGTGAGATATAAATAAAACACTTTGCACAAGACAAGATTAAGAAAGGTGCAAAGCTAGTGTGCAGGGGGAGATTAGGAGGAAGGGCGATGACTGGGCCCCGATGATTCAGCCACAAAACAATGCCCTCGAGGGAGCGGTGAGGTCCCCGGAAGGATGCAGGGTCACACTCCTGGAAACACCACCGGCACGCGTTTTATTAAAATGGCAGCAGCCAGATTTCAAGGGCATAAGACTCTTCTGCAAAGGCGCACAGGTGTTGTCTATACCCGCAGAGGTGGGATCCAGCAGATGTCCCCTTCTCCAAGCTTCTGGATCAACACTCACGGCTTCTTGCAAAGGCCCCGACCTGATGCACTCAGTCCCTCGCTGCAAGTCCCACCCGCCAGCTCTCAGACACCGGCCACCCCATCCCCCCCTGGGATAGGGAGCAGACAAGCCCCTCTTGGGCCACGGCCCCACACACACCCCCAGCAGACCCGCTGCCCCTCGTACGGGCAGACACGAGCCCGGCAGCCGCTTGGGACGACCAGGATGTGAAGGTTGAGAGCAGAGACCTTTGGGTCTGAGCCCTGGCTTCGCTGCTAACTAGCTGTGTGGCCCCCAGAAAATTGCCGAACCGCTCCGTGCCTCAGTTTCCCCACCTAAAAAGAGGTGCTCGTAAACGTATCTCCTTCTCAGAGGAGAGAGGCTGAGGGGTTCATAAACATAAACGGCGCAGAGTGCAGGCCAAGTGATAGCTGCTGCTGTTGCTAATGACCCTACCGCTTCTTTGTTTCCTCACTGGCCCCCCAAGTTGTTGGGGGTGTGACCTTGGCCACCTGAGTCCCTCCGAGCTCCAGTCTCCTGCTCAGATATCTGACTCCAGACCCAACCAGCACTTCGTCGTCTGCTTTGCCCAAAGTCTGAACTCCTGGGCCCCCCGACCCTCCCTGCCAGCCCCCGTCGGCCTCGACCTCTGGCAGGGCTGCTGACCCACTCAAGGCAGATGTCCCACCAACGGTCTTCACACCATCCCGCAGTGTCAGACTAAGGGTGACCCCTGATTGCTCCGTGCATCCCCACGGCCCAGAGCTCCTGGAGGGCAGGGTCTGCTTCTCCCTGTGGGTCAGCGAGAGAAGCTTTCCTGGAGGAAGAGAAATGGCCAGGGTAACGTCTGGACGATCCCTGACGGAGGTGGGGACAGGGGATGTGACACACGGCCTGTGCACGGGGCTCCCGGAAGCTCTCTCCTTCCAGCTGAAAATGCCCTCAGAGTCTGCTGAGTGAGAGGCCCACCCCCACGCCAGGACTGGCCTCAGGCCTCCTTCACGAAAACCTAGAGCTGGTCCAGATTCCCTGAAAGTCTCCGTGGGGTGTGCATGTGTCAGAGCCCTGAGGGGTGCTCTCAGGCTGGGGCTCTTTGGGGCGGTCGTGGAGAAGGCCCAGCCCCAGCTGTGCTGGCTGAAAATCCAGCCCTGTGCTTGGCAGCAGGGAAGCAGGGCCAGCGGGGACCCCCCTCCACCTCCCTCCGCCCCCCCAGAGCGCTGAGGCGCCTGGCCTGCCTGCAAGTGTGTTGTCCGGGCAACGGCACTTTGAGTGACGGCAGGTACCAGAGCAGAGTTCAGGAACATCCAGCCGCTTTGCCCCCCCAGAGCACAGGGCTGGACCCCTAATGAGAGGGGTTTCTGCTCACCCTGTTCCCCAGAATCTGGGCGTGCCAGAGGCCCGCGCTCCCCATGGGCTGCCCTAAACCTGCCTCCTCTCCTCCCCTTTCCTGAGCCCTGGAGTTAGGAGCCAAGGGTGCCCTTAGCCTGGATGCACAGATGGACAGAGCCCTGGCCCCTGAGAGCTGCAGGTGGCCTTCCCCGTGTCTGGGGTCGAGGGCCTGGAAGCCCCCCCTCTCCCGCCCCCCTTTCTTCTCTGGGCCCCAGCTTCTGTTCTGGTTCTGCTCTTCCACGGCCTCATGAAAAATTCATCCACTCCAACCACAGCTCACACACCGAGAAAACACACCTGGCTCGCTCCTGGGGGCCCTGCCTTTGAAGGTTCAGAGTTCTTTGGGCTGCTGAAGAAAGCAGCAGTGATGACACGTGTGCGGGTACGTGTGTGGGTGCGGGCCTGGGCCAGCCACACATGGGTGTGTGGGTACACACTGATGGGTGTCTGTGTGCCATGTGCACACTGTGACCACCTGAGAGTCAACGGCCAGGCAGGCAGGACGCCTGTGTACACTGTGACCACCTGAGACTCAACCACCAGGCAGGCGGGTCCCCTATGCACATGTGACCACCTGAGACTCCATGTCTAGGCAGGAGGGACCCCCGTGCACACTGTGACCACCTGAGACTCAACCACCAGGCAGGAGGGACCCCTGTGCACATGTGACCACCTGAGACTCGACGGCCAGGTGGGAGGGACACCTAGCCTGTGGAAACAGGAGAGGCAGAAAAGCAAAAGAAGGCCAGGACGTGGGCTGGGAGGACCATCCCGGGCCAGGACCAGTCTAGGCCCCACTTGCGGGGGAGGCAGGACTCCCAGTGCTCTGTCCCGGAACTAACCAGCAGAAACCATGGCCTTGGGTCCAGAGCCTTCGGCCTCCATGGCCAAGCAGGCCTCAGCAGACAACGTCCAGAGCGTGATCTGGCGGGGTTGGTGGCATCGTGTACACAGGCACACGCCTGTACGGATGCATGTGGATAGGGCCTGCATCACCAGGGAGCTCAGGGGTGCAGGTCTCGGGCAGCTCACCCTTGGATTCGTTCCCCCAAGACCCCTTCCAACTCCACAGGTCCTGCCGCCGGGAGAAGCTTGCTTAGCACCAGGCCCGGCTCTCACGTCAGTGTAAGCGATCAGAGGGGAAAACTAAGAGCCCTGGCAACGAAAAGTCGGAAAAGGTTATTTTTCTGGACCCCTGTTTCCTGTGACTTGTTGAAGAGAAATATTACCCGGCTCCCAGAGCAATAGGAGAGCGTAAAGTTATGAAATTGAGGGCACCTTCACTGAGCAATCGATTAGCAGCCGAGAGAGCTTGTGAATTGGCTGTCTGGACATTTCCAGTAATAAATTGTGAAATAGTCCATGAATAAGTAGTTGGCGGAGTTCAGAATTACCCCCTAGGAAATGTTGCAGGTCTGGAGACACATTACTAAGGCGAGCACCATTTTAATGCTCTGGGCTTTGGCTGTTAAATATGTATGCCATCCGCAGAGCACTTCCCGAAATTAATGGCATTTTACAGCTGCTCCGAAGGCAGCGTATTTATATGGAGATGTATAGATTCTGGGGCTGTGGTGGCTTCACAAATGAAGTGCTAATTTTAGAGAATAGACCCAGGGAGGGGCGCGGAGGGAGGGTCAGAAAGTGAGCCGGCTCAGGGCTCAGGGACCTTTCCGGAGAAACAGTTTTCCCAGCTCTGGTCTTTAACCTTTGGTGACCTTGGGCACGGTCTCTAGGCCAGAAAGGGCCCTGCGGTCTCAGGCTGCCCAGCACGCAGAAAGAAGACAATGATATTAATAAAAAAAATCAATCAATCAGCCGTATTGGCAGCTGACATTTGCCAGGCGCTGTTGTAAGCGCTTTTTACAGATTGGCTCGTTTCCTCCTCTCGACAAACCCCGTCTGGTGGGTTCCAGTCTTACCCCCAGTCTACCTACAGAAGGAGGTAGGTTGTGCCCAGGGACCTGTGTGCGTGGTTGGTGACTCCCCCAGGAGAGACAGTACCTTCTCTCCGATTCTTTCCTCGAGCTAACATCGGGCCTCCAGGTACGGTGGTGCATTTTGTTCACTGCACAAGAACGTGCAACCGGAAGGAGGGGTTGGGACTGAAGCTCCGGCCCCCAGTCCCTGCTCACTGTGCCCCCAGCACCTGCCCCAGCCCCACCTGGGCTCTTCTCACCAAACTTGTGAGTCGCCTGCGCAGTTGCGGGTGGGGGTGGGAGGTACGGAGATTCGGCGCGGAGTCGGGCCGAGGACCCCGTGTCTCACCCATTTAGACCGAGAAGTGGTTTTCTCGGGATCCCTGGGGAGGCAGGAGACCCCAGCGTGGCCCTGAAGCATCCCAAAGGAGTGTTGAAAATCGAGAGTAAACGAGCCCCGCGGTGGGATGGGATTTTGGAAGGTAGCAGTACCAGGGGGTACGGGGGCCAGAGAATTGAGCCCACCTGCCGCAGCGCGAGCCCGGCAGGAGGCTGCTGGTGGGTTTGCACCCGAGAAGCCCCAGTGGGGCTGTTCTCCGGGGCCTCCCATGGCTCACTCCATCCCCGGGGGCCATGGCGTCAAAGGCAGGGCCGAGCTGGTTGACGGAGTGATGACGTGTGCCCTTCCCGCGGGCATGTGCACAAGGGATTCCCAGTGCACACACGCTCAGTCAGCTACTGCTCAGCCCCCGAGGCCTTCAGATAGGTGAGGGGTGGGGGGGACGATGCCCAGATGGCTTTGGGGAAGGTTAGGGCCCAGGAAGAGGCCAAGGGGCTACAGGTGGGAAGAAGTGCATGCAGCGGGACTCCATCAGACTGCAGTGCAACTCCTGTGTGACCCGGAGCCACTTACTGACCCTCTCTGAGCGTGTTTCCTCGTCTATGCTACGGGAGTAACGCCCCCCGTCTTGCAAGCCTGTGAGGCCTGAATCAAGCAGCCTGTGAGAGTGCCCAGATCCGTGTCTGGCGAATAGTAGGAGCTCAGGAAATGCCGAGTTGGCTCAGGGGTGGCTCGTCCAGTGCAGCTTGGGGACGGGGACTTGTCGGTGAAGCTGGGGGCATGGGGCCCGTGGAAACACAGACGTGTGTGCTGATCTGGACTTCAGGGCCGGGCCACGGACCTGGATTTTGGGACGTCAGAGCCCTCGGTGCTCACTCCGTAGGCCCTAGCCTGGCCCCAGGGCAACGGCTCCCTTGTCGGGTCCGTCCTGCCTCATCCCCCGGTTCTCCCCAGGGTGACCAGGGGCTTGCTTCCAAATGAGAAATCAGTCGGACTTGTGGCTCTTCCCAGCCCCTTGCTGGCTCTGCACTGCCTGGCAGGGAGGAGCCCTGACATGGGCCAGCGGGCCCTGTGCTTTGCCCCCTGCCACCCTGAGCCACCTGCCGAGGACCCTTGCACCCACCAGGGAGAGGCACCCTGGGGCTCGGGGGCTCGGGCTCAGTGAGGTGGTTAAGCGCTTGCACTCTGGGCCGACACCAGCCCGAGTTCAGATCCTCTCCTTGCCCACAGGGTGAGCTCACGCCAGTTGCTCGTCCTCCTGGGGTCACTCTCTGCAGCTGTAAGGTGGGGTTATGGGTCCCCACCCCCCCGACACAGTGAAGTCGGGGTTTAACCAGGCTATGCTGCGTGTGTGTCTGGGAGCACTCCCGGCTGGGCAGCGTGACAGGGCCGGTGTGTCCGCACGCAAATGCGGGCTCTCGTGGTTGTCAGTGTTCACTGATCCTCACGCTGGGGGCTGAGATCCCCGGAGGGAGAGAGAGATAGCAGGGGATGTGGGAAGCCGTCAGGGAGGCGTCCGGGAGGACCCTGGACGGAGGGTCTTGTGCAGCCGGGTTCCCACACGTGAGCAGACATCAGAATCCCCTGGAGGGCTGTTTTTTTTTTAAATTTTTTTATTTTTAAGATATATTTGTTCATTTGAGAGAGAGAGAGAGAGAGAGAGAGTGAGCATGAGCGAGGGGAGGGGCAAAGGGAGGGAGAGGGAGAAGCCCAAGCTCTGAGTGCAGAGCCCAACAGAGGGACTCGAGCCTGCAACCCTGAGATCCTGACCTGAGCCAAAATCAAGCGTCGGATGCTCACCGACTGAGCCACCAGGCGCCCCTCCCCTGGAGGGCTTCCTCCCAGGGTTTCTGGCCCAGTGGTTTGGGAGGGGCTAGAGAGCGAACGTTTCTCATATGTTCCTGGGTGCCCCTGGTTCCGCTGGCGCTGCTGGCCGGGACCACACTTTGAGAACCTCGGGCCTTGCGTTGATGGTGGGGCAGGGAGCACAGGATTCACATCCGATGGTCTTGAGTTCGAATGCCTGGTCCACCACTTACTAGTTCCGGGACCATGGGACAGGTAATCAGCCAATACCTATCGAGCCCCGCTCAGGGCTGGGGCCCCCTAGCCGGTGGCCGCTGGGGTGGCCCGGCATTGGCCTGACTCGACACCACCCTTCGAAGCCACCCAGAGGTTTCCTAGACAGAGGAGCAGAGGTTCCAGCCCAGGCTCTCTGCCCAGCCGCTCAGCCGTCGTCAGCCCCTCTCCCCTCTCATCAGCCCCTCTCATCTGTCCCCGCAGGAGGAGCCCTTTGTCATGTTCCGGAAGTCCGACAGGACGCTGTTTGGGAATGACCGCTTTGAGGGTTACTGCATCGACCTGCTGAAGGAGCTGGCCCACATCCTGGGCTTCTCCTACGAGATCCGGCTGGTGGAGGACGGCAAGTACGGGGCGCAGGACGACAAGGGCCAGTGGAACGGCATGATCAAGGAGCTCATCGACCATGTAAGTGGGAAGGGAGCACGGGGGAGCTGCCCAACCCCTCACCCGGCCCCCCCCCCCCGGGAGGCTTGGCCAAGCCCCGGCACGGCACGTCGGGGGTAGGGGGCATCCTGGCAGGTGGGGGCCTTGGGGGCAGGGGAGACGGAGACAGAGGTGGTGACTTGGGAAGGACCCAGCTCCCTTGGGCCTGCCTTGCTCGTGCTCCCCACTCCCAGACATGGCCTTGCACCCCAGCACACGCGCACGGCCCCATCTGACTGCGCCTTTCGCACTGGTGTCTTTGGTGAGCTCACCCTGCAGGGGTTCCTCAGCCTGTCCCTGCCTCCTGCTCCTTGAGGAGACTCCAAAGGATGCCCCAGCCATGTGGGCAAGATGCCAGCGCAAAACACGTCACAAACCCTGGGCACAGAGCTGGATCCGTCGCTGCCTTGAGTAACGTTGGGTGTGATGGGGAGACAGGGGGTGCAGGCAGCTGAGGGCTGCATGAAGGGACTTACTGGGCCAGGGTGGGGCTTGCTCAGCCCGGGGAAGCAGACAGGCTGGGCTTTGGGAAGAAGGAGCAGCTCGTGGGAGGGGCCTGGGGTGTGTGGGACCCCAGGAGGAAGACATAGGCCACCGTGTGGGGTGGCCACAGCCCCGGGTTTGAGCGCGGGGCCCTCCCTCCCCAGCTGTGCGGTCGGGGCCGTCGGGGGCCTCTCTGAGTGGTTTCCCCATCTGTGGCCTGGCGTTAATCCCTCCTTCTTGGTTGGAAGTGCGAAGTGCGGGGCGCAGCCCGCTGTACTACCCAGACCTGTCAGATGCCGGAAGTTAGGAGGCCAGGCGGCAGTCCCACAGAGCTACAGCCCAGGCCCCACTTCAGCACCTGACAGGTGTGCCACGGCGCACGCTCATCATCAACCTCCCCGAGACCCCATTTCCCCACGTCTAACACAGGAGTAAGTGACAACCAGCAAAGCTCCCACGGTTGTCGCGGGGATGAAAGGAGGAGCACAGGCCTGTCTGTCCCACGATAAACGTGTCCTGCCTTCCAGCCCAGGGCCCTCGGCCTTCCAGAGGCATCTGTTAGGGAAGACCTGCTAAGGAAGGTGAGAGAGGGCCTGATCCCTGCCAGACCGCTCTGTTCTCCCCCTCTCAGTTATCCCCCCAACAGCCTCGCGATGCACCCATTTTACAGACGGGGTTGAGGCAGGGAGAGGTGAGGCCCCACGGCTCGTAGGTGATGGAGCCGGGCTTCCAAGTGGAGGAGCCTTTGGAGGCTCTCTGCCTTCGGAAGCCCTGTCCTCCAACCCCGGAGCCAGGGCAGAGGTAGGCTCATGCAGGGTGGATCTTTGCACGGATCCAGCCGGGGGCTGGGGAGAGGGATGGCTACCGCCCTGCGTCTCTGGGTGGGCGTCCTGCTCACCCTCCTGCCCTCCCCGCTTTGGAGCCTCGGAGCTGGAGCTCAGAGTGGCCGGAAGGCTCAAGCAGAGCCTTCATTTCCTAGGCCCCGGGAACTCGGGCCCGCGTGGGAGGCTGGTGGGAGAGGCTCGCGGTGGCCAGCAGGACCTGGGGGCTGGGCTTGGTTCCCACTGGGCTGCTCACTCGCCGTGCACCCCCGGACACGTTTCCTGGCCTCTGTGGGTCTCAGTTTCCCTCTCTGTACAACGGGAATGGCAGTCATAGAACGAGCCCCGGGGGTTGTGAGGTCACACACGCGCATTACGCAGTCTGCACCATGTCGTTACCTGCTCTTCTTGTTTTTATTTTTGTCATAAGGCTGTTCTTTCGAGGAGGCCCGGGTGGGGGCTTCAGGAAATCCTTTTTATGTCTCTGAGCTCCAGTTTCTAACTCCAGGGCGAGAATACCTGCCCGGCCTTGTTCCCAGCGTGGTTTGGGGCCGGGAGGAGGCAGCTGGTGGGGAAGCGCTCCCAGATTGTGGAATCCAGTCTAAACGGAAGGGAGTGGTGTTGTCACCATTATTAGTAATAACTATAATTATTATGGAAATTAGTGAGCAGGCCCCAGAGGCATCTCCATTTATCAGCTCCCCTACTCCCGCTTTCTGCCTGGGATCTGGAATGTGGGGCCCCAGTGGGTGCCCGAGCCTGTCATTTGCAGAGGCTGCCAGGCTGGGGAGGCGGAGGGGGTCACGTGGAGCGCCGAGGCCACCTGTGGAAGCGAGCCGGCTGGTGCCAGTCTTGTCGGGCACAGCCTCTCCGGCGTTGGGAGCTTTGAAGAGCAATTCGCAAAGGGGGTGGATCAGAAAACCCCAGCAGCGGCCCGACCTCTCTAAGCTGACCCTCAGCCGGGGAAAAGAGGGGGGCGGCCTCGTCCGCGGGCTCCGTGCGGCACCGTATCCATCAAGGCGCGGGCCCTGACGGGACATGCAGGGGACCTTGTTAAACCCGATTCCCTGCAATTGATGAGCCTATTAATCCTAGCTTGGTGCCATTTTTAATAACATCATAACCATTTATTAGTGTCGTCAGATAATTAGTCTTCTCGCTAGCTCATAGATAGCGTGGTAGAGGCTTGGCAATATTATTACTTCCTTATTAGGGATCTGAACGCAGACGTAAAAGTGATGAATGCCTGCCTTTGCAGGAATCTGACCCGCGAGGCCCATTCGGAGGCCCCGGGCGGAGCCTCTGACCAGCAGGACCAGAGAGTCCGCTCACCTCCGACCCGTGCCACACGGCCTTCCAGGGAGCCAGGGTCATGGAGGAGGATGGGGCGTGTGCAGGGTGCCCCCCTCCCGCTGATGCAACAGACGCACCTGGACGGAGCAGTGATTTCTCCATCCGTCACCCCAGCTCTCCCAGACTGCCACTCTCTCCACTTTTACTGCCTGCTCTCTCCCATTTCCCCCTCTCTCCAAGGTCTCACTCACACCCAAGCCTTAAATTACTCGCAGGTGTTTTAATGACTCTGGAATCCAACAGGGATGACTTCACAATCCGGGTCTAGCACATACTCAACCTTTCTGGCCTCCCTTTCCACATCTACGAAATGGGAGTCATAAAAAAGCCCTCTTCCCAGGGTTTGTAGGACGATTTAATGAGCTGCGGCACAGAGATGCTTAGCAGAGCGCCTGGCGCCTGGTAAATGGGCAGCACCTGGGAGCTGTTCCTCCTGGAGGATGAACACCATGGCGGTGGCGGAGCCAGCCCCTCAGCCGTGGTCATCCCGGGGGGCAGGCGGGACATAGTGACCCGGGATCTAAGCCTGGCCCCTCTGAATACAAATAGGAGCCCCGGGAAACCAACTGACACTGTTCAGACTCATGGAGAACAGAGGCACACACCAAGGCATCGCCCCTTCTGCGTCACTTGGGGCATTGGCCTTTCCTGACACCTGCCATCCAAAGCTTCTGTCCTGACACACGGTCCCCAGCACCATGCTCGGGGATCGGGGTGCTGAGGGGAGGCAGCGATTTCAGAGAGTGGAGAGTCTGAACCCAGGAAGAAAGGCTACTGCTCCAGATGGGGGCAAGAGACGTTCTTGAAGAGCCTTGGGTGCTGCACACGGGCATTTGGTCCTCAGTGTGAGAGCTGCAGGGCACAGCTAGAGGATGTGGGGCGAGGGGGTGACATGAGAATGGGCCTGGAGGGAAGTCACGGAGCTGCTGGGCTAAACGGGAGCCAGCCTGGAGGCCATCGCTGGGACCTGGGTGAAGGAGAACATGGTGGAGGCAAGAAGGGAGGGCCACGGTGGGGAAGGAGGGCCCAGATAGCTCTGCAAGGAGACCGGAAGGTAGAGTTGAAAAGATTCGTGATTGGTTGGATGAAGGAGGTGAGGGAAAGGGAGGATTTTTGCACAAGGACAAGGGGTGAAATTCCAGAGCTGGGAAGAGGACAGTGTCATCCCCAAATAAAGGGCCTCCTGGCCACGTAGAGGATGGAGGGGGGGTACGGAGAGCATGCTGGGGTTGAGGTGCCAGTAGGCGGCTGGCCATACGGCTGAGCAGTCAGAGGAGGGAGCGGGGCAGGAGGTCAGGATTTGGGAGTCCTCAGCACAACCTTGGGGTGGGGGGGGACCTCGGGAGACATCCAGGGGGAGAGATTGCGGGCAGAGGGAGAGATGGGAGCCTGGGTAGGATGCGAACGACACGGGCGTGTAAGGAGAGAGGGCAAGGAGGAGTCCACAAGATGCCTGCCAAGGCCAGAGAGGAAGGAGGAGAACCAGGAGAGCGTGGGTGACAGGAGAGGCCACTGGAAAGACACGGGCAGAGGGTGACAAGTGGCAGGCAGGAAGGTCTACGGAGAGGAATGAACAGCATCCACGCGTTGGCACGCGGGCAGGGGCAGCCCCCACGTGGGCCTCCCGAGTGCTCCTGGCCTGGCTTCCCGCCAGCTTCATTCTCAGGGACCCAGGGATCCTGTCCTGGCTGCTGTCCTGAGCCCGGCAGTCAGAGCGGGTGGGTTAGGCAGAGACGACGCAGGAGGCTGGCCCGCAGGGAGTGGAGAAATGCCCTCCTGGCCACAGGAAGCCATCAGTTCTCTTGTCTCTCAGTCGTCACCTCTCACTAGAGCAGGTCGGGGGTTTCCCTCGCTCGTGGATGGGGCCCGACCAAGATCCACCAAGATGGGGGATGGAACAAGATGGACACTGGGGTGGTCACGGGTGGAAGCAGCGCTGCCCGGACACCCCGTCTGCCTCCCTGTAGGGCTGAGTGCCGGGCAGAGGGGATGGCTCGGCGCCAAGTGCCCACCTCCCCCGCCTGACCCTTCTTCCAGACAGCGAGGCCCCGATGCATGCTCCTGGCTGCCGCCTGAGCACCTGGGCTGGGCACGCCGAGCAGGTGGTGACGAACGAGGGCGCATTAGCGAGCACGTGGACCCACACACCTTCCCCGGAGACATGGCAGTGGGGTCCTAACAATGGAGCTGCCCATCCTGTGCAATCGGAGGGCCAGGTGTCAAGGCCGTGACCCATCACCCACCATGTCCCCCACCGTTCAGTAACTGGATCTTAGTCTTGGCCCCCATGGCTGGTGGGCGGGGGGGAACCCCAGGCCCCCGTTTGTGCAGCCAAACCACCTTCAGGCAGTGCACTTTGAAGCAAGGCACGCTGGGAGCTCACCAGTGGCAGGTGGAGTCCTGGATGGGACGGGGCAGCTGAGGGCAGGGGATTTCCTGATGGGGTGCAAAGGTGGGCTGTTGTTAGGGCAGCCGGGTGGCCAGGGCAATGACGGAGGAGCTCTGGGGAAGCTCCAGCTCTGCCTGAGAACAGGCAGGGGAGCAGGCCGGGGTGAGGTTCACCGAAGGACTCTAGGGGCCCGGACTCAGCCAGCAGAGCAACCTGGGGAAGACCTGGGGAGAAGCCCGGCTGGAGGTCGGGGTGCAGACAGGCCGGTGCAAGAGCGGTCAAGGCACAGGTACAGGGGAGCTTCCAGGGTGAAGGGGGCTCGGAGGGAAAGGGCGTTGAGAGGGAACAATGGGTGGGCTCTGTCCAACCCCCTGCCGAGGGTCACCAGCTCCTTTGTCCCTCCCACGGATTTGAGGGAACGCCGTCTCAGCCTGGCTCCTGGATGGCAGGGCTCAAGGTGGAGGCTTTGGGGCGCCAGCTCATTCGGGGGTGCGGCACCAGGGAGCACGTGAGGGGCAGGGACATGGAGCAGGAGCACCAAAGTCAATACGAGGACTCACAGTTGAGCCTGTCGGTACCAAGTGTCACCGGAACCTGAGTCGACACCCTAGAGAAGACTGACAGAGTGTGTCTTGGGGAGAAGAGGGGGGCAGGTTTGCCCACGGGCTCCTCCTGACGTGCATGCGTTTCTGGGTTGGGCGCAGCAGGCATGGGAGTCGGTGGGGGGGACCCTGCCACAGGACCCGCAGGGGCAGGGCGGGTAGGAGGTGAGGTGCCTGTGGGGGGCTGGACAGAACCAGAGCGCCTGGGCTGGGGCTTGAGGGCAGAGGACCGAACCAGGCACCCAGCAGGTGCCAGACCCTGTGACCGGAGCAATAGGAGCAGCCAAGACAGACGTCCGCGGCCCTCGCCACCCCCCCCCATGGGAACAGTGAATCAGCCAGGCTGCATTGTTCTGCAACTGCAGGCGGTGCCACCGCGGGGTGGAGGGGTCTTGGGAGGTGTAGGACAAGGAGCAAGGACTTGGGCTTCTCTGCCTAAGGGACTCCAACTGACACCGAAGAATGAGGAGGAGCTACCCGGGGTGCAGACGGGGTACCTGCTTGGGGGGGGCACCCAGGATGCCCACGTCTCCACCCTCGGCAGGGGGCCTGCAGGGTTGGCAGGACCCTGCCGTGCTGGGCCCTGGGTGGACCCCTGCCTGCCTGCTGGTGACACGAGGTGTGGGAAGGGGGTCTCCTTCAGAGGTGGGAGTGGAGGGGGGCATCCCCCATCACGTGTCCCGGAGTGGGGGGCGCCCCCCCCAAGCTGCGCCCTGCCTGGGACCTGGAGGAAGTTGCTAAAGACTTGGGACAGGTGGGGGCAGTTCTGAAACACCTTCCCTGTCCCTTGGCCGGCAGCATGCAGAGAAATCCAGGGAGGAGGCCCGGGTCATTTGTGGCTTCCGGGCGTGCAATGAAGGTGGCACATGTGTCGGGTGAGTGAAGGAGGACACAGGCTTGGGACGATGTCTCCCAGCCTCCAGGTAGGAGGGCAGGTGTGAGGGGAAGATCTGGTCTCAGACATTACCGCCGTCACCCCACCGAGTCCCATTTTCTCTCAACCAGGGAGCAGACCTGGATGCATTGGACCTGACCCCTGTTTACCCGGCCAGGGGAGGCCATGCCCCAGCCCCCCCTCAGGCCCCCTCCCCGAGCCCGGGACGGGCTGCTTGCAAGCTAGGCCTGCTGGGAGCTCACCTGGGGGTGGAACAGAGTCCTAGGTGGAGCAGGCCAGGCTGGGGGTGGGGGAGACAGGTGACCCTCCCCAGGGTGGCCAGGCAGCCCAGGGCAATGACCGGGGAAGGATGTGGAGCTGAAGACATTGCTGGGACCTACCTGAGGAGGGTCATGGGGACAGGTGAGGGCTTTCAGTGGAAAGGCCAGAAGTAAGGGGCCCTCTGGGGCCAGGGTCCCGGGAGCAGGGTCCTAACTGGAAGGAGGAGGGTGAGAGAGACAGGCAGGGCGCAGGACCCGGGCAGACCAGCATGGGTCAGGTGGCTTCAGGGAGAATGGGGGTGCCAAGCAGGGAAACTGAGGCAGAGCTCAGCACCCCCCCCCCCCCGCCTTCTTAGGCTGTGGTAAAGGTTGGTTAGGACCGTTATGGGCATTTTGTAGGTCAGTCTTGCAAAAGAACTTTACTGAGCTCCTTCAGGCCAGGCTTTGTGCTGACCCCAGGGATACACCCGTGTGTGATCCAGTTTGGCCCCTGCCCTCCTGGAGCTTACACACCAGCAGATGAGCCAGAGGTTAAACGGTGACTTACAAGTAAGTTGTTGTGATAAGGGCCCTGAGGAGCAGCACGAGGGGCTGTGGGCACAGCAGCTCGCCCAGGCGGGCAGTGAGGCCGCCACGGCTCAGGAAGCCAGCCTGTGGAGACTACAGGTGCTGGGACTTGACCCATCCGTAGACAACTCAAGAATTTTCCAGGGCTCTCTCCCCTGAGTTCTGGTGTGTGGGTTGTTGGGGCTGTTGGTGGTCAGGTTCGTGTCCAGCGGCTCTCAAAGCAGCGCTGGGGTTCCTTAAGCTTGGAGTCTGGGGGGTCATCAGCAGACACCCCCTGGGACTTGCTTTGAGCCCTTACGAAGCGGCAGGTGCTCAGCCAGCTGGCTCTGCGGATGTGCTTGCTCGTGTCTCTCCCGCACACGCCGGCTCGCTCAGTCCCAGAGTCTTCGGACGGTGGGCGCTGGGCCGGGCTCTGGGCCAAGCGTGCGGCGCACAGGGGTGGAAAGACATAGCCTCAGGCCCTGCTCCTGGGAGTTGATGGCCCAGTGGGGGAGACACCAGCAAGCCTCTCTAAAACCCAGCTGTGGTCAACACTAGGCGTGAAAATACTTGTGCCGTGAGAAGAATCACTAGAGAAACCAGACATCACCATCGGAGGATTTTGTTTGTGGGTGTAACTGCGCTGTGACCCCAAGTAGCCATTAGCTAGACAAAGAGTTTGTGGAGGAAGAAGTTCGGAAGCTCCAGGTAGAGGAATGCACACGTGCAAAGGTCCTGAGGTGAGGGGCTCCAAAAGAAGCTAGTAGAACACATGTAAGGGGACAGGTGGTAAGGAAAGGCTGGAGAGGCGGGCAGGGCCCATGTGCCCTTTCCAGCTCCGTAGCCACCAGCCATGGGGGGTGATTTACCTCTGAACTTAAAGACGACTTTTAAAATTCTTTAGTTCAAAATTAATCCAAGTATGGACTCAGCTCCTCAGTTACCCAAGCTGCGTAGGGCTAGCGGTTCCTGGGCTGGAGGACGCAGATGCAGAGCTTCCCTGGCGCTGCAGAAAGTTCTCTTAGATCGTCGAAAGGCTTACGGAACCCCTGATGAGAACGCCTTATCCTCGGGGCCAAGGCGGGTCTCGATGTACAGTCAGCAGGGTTGAGAATGGACCCATCCTAGCTGGAGCGACGCAACTTTGAGGAAAGACCGGAGGGCGAAGCCCGTGGCTACCACCACGTACGTGGGCAGGGAGGCAGCACACAGAGCCCTGGGGAGAAGTCCCGCGTGCGTGGCAGGAGTGAGACTGGTTTTCTTAAGGGGCCGAGGAAGCAGGAGCAGAAGGATCTGGAGGGAAGTGGGGGCGAGTCTGCATGTCCCTGCAGCCGTAGGGCTCAGAAGTCGGACCAGGCCATGCGAAGCGTACAATGGGGAGACCCCGTGGTGGCCGTGGTCGGCAGCCGGAGTGGGGTTCATGTCTCCAGCAATGAAGCCCACGTTCGGGCCAGGGCAGCGCGGGCCCAGCCGTAGGGCCTGCTCTTGTGAACGGGGAGGTGGGAGGAGGCTTGTGCATCCTGCTCAGGATCTAAGTGGCCGGTGTACGAGGGACCCAGGGCTGCCGCGGCCGACGGCCACACACTAAGTGGCTTAAAACAACAGATTTATTCTCTCTCAGTTCTGCAGGCCGGACATCAGCAGTCAAGGTGTTGGAAGAATTGGTCCTTATTTTTTTTTCCCCCTTCAAGCTCAATTAGCCAATATCAAGTACACACTTAGCTTCAGAGGTAGCGTGCAGTGATGTATCGGCCGCATGTCACAACCAGTGCTCATCACATCACGCCCCCTCACCCGGTTTCCACTGCGGGGGGCATCCGTGGTGTTTCTTGGCCTGACCCTGCATCGCTCTGCAATCTGCCCCCAGTGTCACGGGGCCTATGTGTCCTTGTCCTTGTGTGTCCTCTTCCCCACTTGCAAGGACGCCAGGCCTGGGGTGTAGAGCTCACCCTCATGCAGTGTGACTCCCTTCTTGACTTCTTTACTTCTGCATAGACCCTATTTCCGGAGCGTCCAGGTTGGTGAACCCATGGAGATGTGGGGAGAGTGGCGTGCCCCGAGAGAAAGAGGGAGGACGCGGGAGCTTCGTGCCCCTTCCCACATACCTTGCCCTACGCATCTCTTCCATGCAGCCATTCCGGAGTTATAGTCTTTTCTCATAACCGGCGACCGGAGTGGCCGCACCATTTTACGTTCCCACCAACAAGCTAGGAGAGGCCCGGTTGCTCCGCATCCTTGTCAGCACTTGGTATTATCAATATCTTTTTTTTTTTTTAATTTTGGCTGTTGGAGAGGCAGGCGGGAGTGTTGTGAGAATTTGAAACCACATGGGGAGTGTTGCTGGGGACACGCAAAGGAACACCTGCGAGGTAGAGACCAGATGCACACAGACCCCTGGTGCTACATGCCCAGCAGCGGCTGCTGGACCCAGTTATGGATTCAGGGACACTCAGCAGGGGCCAGAGAGAGCCCGATCCTGGGGGAAGTAAACATGCCCACAGAAGATACACACTGTGCCCCCCCTTTTGCACACAGCCCCCGATACTCCCCCGGCAATCTCGCCGATGCTGTTTAATCCCAGTGGCAATAATAAAAGACTATTTTATTGGGAAGTGGGGGCGGAAGGGCCTATTTCCAAGCTCATATTCACGGATGCTAGGGATTAGGACTTGAACATATTTGGAGGGGGCGCACAATTCAACCCCCCTACATGTGGTTTGCGTCATAGTGTAGTAAAACATGGGGGTTTGAGGTCGCAGCGAACCGGGTCCAGGTACCGGCCCAGCCATTCACCAGCTTGGAAGGCAGCTCTGCTCACTCACTACTGTACCACCGACGCCACTGGTCACCCAGACAAGGAGAGCTTGAACAAACCTCATAGCCTGACTGAGCCACAGCACCCTCATCTAGAATGTGCTAGGACATTTACCGCCACGTGAGGCTGCTGGGAGGATCCTGTATGGCATGCTTAGCAATGCCTGGGGTATAGGATCCATCTGTGAATGACAGTGGTTCTTACTATTTTAACCGTAGCAGGTCACAGTCTGAGCAGCAAGATCCCCCTCCCCCCACCCCACCCAGGGGATCCCAACCAAGAGGCAGAGCACAGAGACAGGGGATCTGGTGGAGACCTTACCTGAGAATGCAAGTAGGCAGGTGCCAGGAGGGTCACCAGACCCAGGTAGCAACCCCCCTGAGGCTCAGGGGGCTGAGCTTTTCCCCCCTGGAGGACCCCTGGCGGAGGAGAAGGCTGATCAGCGATGAGTTACAAGAAGTGGGACCATGGTTGTTAAGTCTGTTCTTGGAATCTGGAGGGGGTTTCCCCGGTTTCACTTTCTGGGACAAGGCTAGTGTCCAGCCAGCAGCCGAGGTGGCGGGATGCTCTGGGCCAGAAGAGGGAGCTGCAGGTGGTTTAGCCAATCCTGCCTTCAGCTCTGCTTGCTGGAGATGTGGGGGAGCAAAGGGCGCCAAGTGGCCCCATGGAGCAGAGTGGGAGAGGCTGGAGCCAGGTGGGTCCTGACAGACTCTTGGGAGGTGGAAAGCGGCTTATGGGGTTCAAGTAATGTCCTGGAAGGGTTGTCTTGCCCAGTTGAGAGGTTTAGACAAAAGTAGGGAAAGGTCCTGAGGCAGACAGGGCCAACAAATCACCGGTGAGATCAATGAATGTGTTGGACGAGTCAGAGGTTTGGTTTGTTCAAGGCTGTGAGCACCGTGAACATGAGAGCAAAGGCCTTGGACCTTCACGGAGCCTCAGTTTCCCTCCATAAGAATGGAGGGTTGGAATAGACGTTCCTGAAGGTCTCTGGTCCAGCTCTGACAGCCTATGATTTTATGAATCACCCTCAAAGAAATCTTGCACAAGTGGGAAGAGCCTGCCAACGTTGGGCCTTTCATTCCGAGTAATGAACTGACACAGCAGAGGCTTCACATCTGTTCCACTCTTGCAAGGGAAGCCGGACGAAATAATGCCTTTTTCAGAGAAATCGTAACCAACGGTGAAATGTAGTGTTTCTTGCCTAAACCAAAATCAAAGTGGAGAACGCCAGGCTTCCTGAAGCCCGAGGGAGAACACGCATCAAAACTCCCCGTGAAGGAGAGCAGGCTGACCAGCTGACTGGCTGCTGTAGGCACAGAATGTGTGTAGACACCCACCTCCCGACTTCTGAGAGCCCGAGAGCAGCGGGAAGCTGGCGGGCGGATCCTAGGAAGGTTCCAGGATGGCGCTGGGGAAGAAGCAGGTGCCCACAGCCCTAGAGTTGGCCTCCTTGCCAGTCCCGGACCCCTTCTCGTGGAACCTGCATGGCGGCAGACACCCTGATCCTCGGTCACTAGTACTTTCGTCCAACTTGCCATCAAAGCCAGAGGAAGACTGGCACCGTTGACTTTGAGATCCTTCCCGAGAACCCAGGCCAAGCCCCAGAAGCTGTTCCCAGAGACCAGCTCCAAATGTTCAGCGATGATGACTTTAGAGTCAGAGCACAGCCTCCCAAACAATGTGCTTTGAAGGGCCAGGGCCAGGGGAGGCTGAGTTCTAGAATCTAAAGCCCACTACACCCCGCCTTGTGCCAACATTATAGAGGATCCTAAACTCGGGAATAAAAGGAACCTTCCAGGATATCACATCCTTGTCCCCACCCTACTGAGTCCTGTCAACATCCCCCCTTGGTTGCTCACTCGACCGGAAGCTCCGTAAGAGCAGGAGCTGGGTCTCTCACTCTGTACCTTCCCTGATCGTTCTCTTCCTTGTATACACCCTGAGGGCTCCGGGGGGCCGGGGGGCGGCAGCTGTGCACTTCTTCTTCGTCTGCCTTCAAAGCAAGGCAAGTTCCAACTCACACATTCCAAAATTTACCAAAGGACGATCCCACTCTGACACATCCTTTATAACAGGCTCCTCTTCCCTGGTGTCCCAGGTTCTAAGGGTCACTGGACCCTTGGGCTCTGCATGTCAGTCGTCAGATGTGGGGGCTGCCCTTATAAGGAAAAACACGGAGGTTGCAGTGTCGTGGTTTCGTGTCTGCCAGCAAGGCCGCCCTCCACTCCCGCTGCCCCCAGCCTGGGGAAGCTGCAGAGTCTACCCAGGTCAGGCTTCCCTTCCTGGAAGACTGACTTCAGTTTGGCGGCTGGTTCCTATGCTAGGATTGGTGAAATGAGAGATGGTGTTAACAGCTACCATTTAGTAAACAGTTTGATGGATGTCTGTGTCCCCCACTAGGCTGTGAGCCCCAAGGCAGGAACCACGTCCTTTTGGCTCAGCTCTGAATCTCTCGTGCTTAGCGGAGCTCATAAAATGAATGAATGAGTGAGTGAATGAATGAATGAATGAAGCAAATTGGACCAAGCCATTGGGTGGCTGCCTGGAGGCCTTAGAAAGGGGTGTCGGAAGCAGCTGCCCACCCTTGGCCAAAGGGTCTTTCGTGCTGTTCTTTAGGACCTGACCTCTCCGTCCTGCCCTCTCCTAAGACAGGGAAGTGATAACCTGGTTCACGCTGTGATAGGTCACTATCCACAGGAGCCCTCCCAGGGGGAACACCGTCAACAATACTACAGGGCTGAGATGGGCTTGGGAACGGACAAGCAAAGCAAGGCCCCAGCTACGGCCCAGCTGCGCTGGGGTCACAGGTAAATAGGCAGATAAGACAGAGAGTCCCATGGCCACGCATCCTGCATTGGAACTGAGCGGGTTAGGACCTTACCGTGGGGGTGAGCAAGCTTCATGGGTGTTTGGCATTGGAGGCGGCATATGCGCGGAAATAGGGGTGGTGGTTAGAGACTGCAGGGAGAGGGTGTTCTCTGCAGGGCACGGTGTGTGCAAAGCATGGAGGCGGGAAAGGGCATGTGGGGAACAGGAAGCAGTTAAATGGGGCCTTTGTAGGAGGAGAGCCGCGGGGAGGAGGCTGGGAAGATGGAATGAGGGATTATAGGAAATCCCTTTAATCAGAAAATCTCAGACCAAAGAGATGGACCTTTAATTATTACCCTCCTTAACATTGTGATGAGCTCAAGTTGGCCAGTGGGAACACTCCAAACCGCCTTTGCCCTCTTCCCTCCCCTCACCCGACCAACCGAAGGGGGCTCTGGGCTCCCCTCTCCCTCTAACGAGGGTATTATATGGGCCCAATTGGATTTTGATGCTTTGAGGGTGCATAAAATATCCAGAAGAGAGAAAAGCAGTCGAGAAGCGGACAGGACAGGAAAGCAGATTCAAGGAAGGTTTGTTCCGGACTCCGCGTCCTCTTCGCGATGTCTGAAAAGTCGCCAGTAAAGAGCAGGAGCTGTTTCTAAGTGTGTGTAGGTTTGCTGAACTGTGTGTATTTGACAAAGCGCCATTTGGGGAGCGAACCATATGGGTGCAGGTTTCATGGGGTTCCCTCCGCTGCACGTTGATACCGCGAGCTCCTGGGGAACAGGGGTTCGGTCTAAGTCACCACTGCCTTCTCGGCACGCCGGGCCCGGCCTGGCACAGGAGGGGGTCTGTCAACACTGAAGAACGGTCGAGTGACCCCAAGGTTCTGGAGACAGACTCCCCTTGACCCCCTGCCCTCCCCTCCTCCAGGAAGAGGTGTCTGTCCCCTGCTCGTCTGAGGCTTTACTCACGTCTGGGTGTGTGTCTCCCTCTCGTTGCAGAAGGCAGATCTGGCCGTGGCCCCCCTGACCATCACCCACGTCCGCGAGAAGGCCATCGACTTCTCCAAGCCCTTCATGACGCTCGGTGTGAGCATCCTGTATCGAAAGCCCAACGGCACCAACCCCAGTGTCTTCTCCTTCCTCAACCCCCTGTCCCCAGACATCTGGATGTATGTGCTGCTCGCCTACCTGGGGGTCAGCTGTGTCCTCTTTGTCATTGCCAGGTAAGGGCGATGTCGGCCCAGGGCTCTGGCCCAAGGTTGGGGTTTCAGGGAAGTCATGCTGGTCACCACATCCGGAGCCTTAGCACAGAAGGCCCAGGTTCGGGCCACTGCTGTTCCTACCCCTCTCTACCCTCCTGAGGCTCAGACCCCCAGAACATTCTGTTGCCCCTCCTCCCCGCCCCACCCCACCCCAAGCTTGCATCCCCAGGCCTTACCCCGGTCTGCATCCAGGAGGCAGCAGGAGTGTCCCAGGCCCCTCGAGCAGGCTTGGAGAGGTTAGGTCACTGCCCAGAGCTTCACCACCTGGGCCAGGCGCCCAGGACGACAGACTTCCGTGCATCGGACAGTCCGGTGACAGGATGGAAACTTGGAAAACAGACCGTGTCCACAGAGTGGGAGGAACAGTGCCATATAAACACACGCATCCCTGTCCATAACACATGCTGGCAGCCGCCTCGCACACTCGGTCGTCCGCACGAACTAGACGTAGCACGAGCCTGCTGGTGCCCGGTCGGAGGTGGTCACCAGGGTCAGGTGTAGCTCCATGTTTACTGGGCGCCTGCTGCTTGCCAAGCGCCGAGCTCTGTGCCTCACAGCCCTGTTCATGACCTAATTCTCTCAGCGCCATCCACCCCCTGCCCCGTCACCGCCACGAATGGGAGACACCTAAGCCTCGCAAAGGCCCCGTGCCCCGCAAGGCCACCCAAGCAGTAAGGGACGCAACTGGCATTGGAGCTCTGACCACCCGGTGTTGTGTGTGTCAGGCACATCCCCGGCCCCCTGGACGTGTGTCCTGTGCCCCTGCCCCAGTCGGTGGCTCCTGGACCCCTGGCCCTCTGCCTCCTGCTTCCAGGCTCCAGCCCCAGCCCCCGCCCTCCTTCTTTGTCCTCTACATCCTAACAAGGTGTGAAGAGAGACTTCTTTGGAGAGGCAATTGGAGATTCAAGGACTTGTGTTTGGGCCTTTTTTTTTTTTCCCTCCTGAGTCTTCTTTGAAAGGCTCCCTCCCACCAAGCCCCCTTGGCTCCCTCCTCCCGCACAGAGAGAGACCAAAGGGAAGGATGTGAGGGATGAAATCGTCCTCTCCGGACGCCGGTGGCTGCCAGCTGGCCGGTGCCGCCCGCCACCCAGCCCCCCCGGGAGAGGCCATCATCACGCCTCTTTCTCTAATGGCCTAACGAGCCTTTGAAAGCAGGCGCCCCTCTCCAGAGCTCTCACCGTCATTTGAGCAGCTCCAGCCGGCTCTCGGCTCCCACCCCCTGGAAAGCAGCTCTGGCTTCTCCAGCAGGACTCCTGCCCACCGATGCAAGGCCAGTCCCCCCACTCTGTCCCCCCCATCCCAGCCTTTCAGCCTGCTTTTCACCTCCTGCCTCCTGGCAGAGAAGGTAGGGGCCCCCCTCCTGAGGTTAGGCTGGAGAGGCTTTCTGGAAGAGCTGGGACTTCTGCAGCTGCTAGAATGACACAGGACAGCCAAGGGGACAGGAGAGGGACAAGGGACCTGGCCACAGGGCCCTGAACAGAGGACAGCTATAACGTTGCACCACACTCACCTCACTCGCACCCATCCCGTCCGATCCTTACAGAGGTCCGAGGAGGTGGGGATACTTCTGCCCACTGTGCAGAAGCAGCAAGTGAAGCTCAGGAAGGCCGAGCCAGGGCCCAAGGTCAGACAGTTTTTGCTTCCAGGGCTGGACCCCAGAGCCAGACCCGCCCATCTTTAAATCGGGGTGGCAAACACTGGTGTCCCCGGGGCCGGACAGGAAGCGTGAGAGAATGAAGCAGGAGGAGGACGCACGCCTGGCCGGCGGGGCAGCCACTCCTCGGCCCCGACACACTGTGCTAAGCAGGGACGCAGGCCCCGTGCTGCAACATTCATGCTGTTTAGACAGTCAAATTTTTTGTGTGTCACCTCGTGGCTTGTGCAGGTCGTCGCTAACTCGATGTCTTCCAACACCGAGTCAAGCATGGCGCATCTACAGGATGGATGTGGCCTCTGTCCCCCCTCCACGTGCCCGGTGTCCTTTGGACCACTCCACGCTGGCTGCTGGAGAGCCGGATGCAGCTTCCCCAGACATGGGGTCTTGGAAACATGGGCAGTTCCCCGGGCCGCTCCAGGGCAGCTGTGGTGTGTTACGGGGCTGCCCGGCTTGCCAGCTGGCCTGGCCTGTGTCTGTCTAGCACCAGGAGTCCCCATGTTGACCAATGCTCTTCTCTGCCACCGGTTTATTCTGCTTTACGCTCGGAGAAGGAGAAGGAGAAAGGAAGGGAGACAGAGAGTGGGATGGCTGGCCCTCGTGGCAAGGACGTGGTCCTAAATGCAGGATCCCCAGGGCAGGGCTGAGGGTCAGCGGCCAGCCAGTCCAGCTCCCGGGACTCACATTCTGATCAAATCCGGTGCAGATGAGCAGCCCGGGGAAGAGATGGCCCCGGTTGGCCGGTGCTCTGTCTACACCTCCATCACCGGGGCTGGACTTCAGCTTCTCCCACGAGTGGAGACCTAGAGGTATCACCAGGTCAGCCTCTCCTAGCTCCTACCTGTGTGCATGACTGGACGGTCCTTCGCAGCTGCGAGCCCTTAATCCAAGATCCTTTGTGAACTTTGGGGGGCACCTTCCTTACTATCCAGGATCCAATCCGCTTCTGTCCTCTCCTGTGGCCTTAGGGGTTAGAATCTGGGCCCTCCAGCCCCCTGACTGCTCCAAACCACCTCCCCGTCTGCAAAATGGGCACCTGTCATTTTGTCAACCTCCAAGTCCTGTTGGACCAAGAGGCCCGTTCTAGAGCCAAGTGGTTGTATCATGATGAGCGGCTCCACCGCTGGGAATTTATCCTATTGAAAGTCACCATTGATGGTCCCCTCCCCCCACCCCCCGCAAATCTAGAAAGCCTCTCCTTGGAGGACAGGGCCTGCCCATGGGCGTGGTGCCTATGGAGGTGTCCTCAGGGGCGTCTCTTCCGGCAGAGTGTGCGGCAGTGGGAGACGGGGACAGGCCCAGCACCGCCAGCGGAGGAGGGATCGAAGACCCCTAGGAGGTAGTTTCAGAGAGGAAAAGGCACATCTGGAAAAACGGGTCTAGAAGGAGGCTGGTGACTAAGTGAGGAGCCCAAGTTGCAGGCAGCACTACGGTATCATCCTTCCTTGTGTCTGAAAACAACCCTCGGTATCACATACGTGTGTGCACGTAAGACCCACAACCCTTGTGCGGCCTCATCAGAAATCATCTCTACGTTGTCTCCCCACCCCAACCCGGCCTTCTGGGGGGCTCCGACCTGGGGCTCTCGTTGCCCCCGGCAGAGCCCTGCAGGCACCTGTCACTTCTTGGCTCGCTTCCAGGTCACAGAAAGATACCCTCGGTGTCTCTCTAACCACAAACACTGTCACAAATCAGGAATTAGAAGGTTGGGTCCAGTCGAGTCCTCGACATTTCTACCTTTGCCCGCAAATCAGACCTCTGGCCTCGCCTGGCACGTGGGCCCCCTCCCGCAGAGCCTCCCTGGCCGGCCTGCTCCTCTGCCAGCAGCCCCTGCCCCACGGCCTCTCCCTTCTGGGGTCCTGGGGCCCTTCTCGGACGGGGCTCAAGGTGGTGCGGGGCTGGATCTGTCTCCTTGGGCCCACCTGGTTCAGGGACGCGCTGCTGGCCCAGTGTCCGTGTATCTGGCTGCGTCTGGGCGTGCAGGCCAATGCCATGCGACAGGGACTCGCGCTCCTGCAAGCACCCGGGAGCCACCCAGCAGCCCGACCCCGGCCCTCCAGACCCCCAGGCAGGCTCTACTCATTGCAGGGCCACCCACCGGGCTCATGGCAACCCCACTCCCTGGACTTCACAGAGGGGACGTGGGGACCCCTGAATGTACCGCCCTCCCGAGGCTTTTCTCCAGAACCTTCCCACGGCAGCCTCTGCCTCGCCTCTCCTAAAGAGCCTTTATCTCTTTGTGGATTTTTAGAGCCTCGAGCCTATTCGTGGCCATTCCCTTTGAATATCCCCATCTTGGTTTAAAGCCTCCCTTTAAGATTTCACATGGGTAGGGTCTCCCCACGTGGTGAAAACAGAATTCTTCTCACGCGAGCTTTGGTGATCAATGTATAATTTATTAAAGCTTTTAAAAGGGGGATAGAAAAGTCTCAACATCACGCCTAAAGCATATCGTGCATTAGAAAACAAAACAAAATTCCACTGGAGGCGCCTCTCCTGCTGGGCCTGTCATCTCAGCGTCCGACCCCACACCAGCCACGCCAGCCTCCGGGGGGGAGGCTCTCTCCAGGGTCTCCCCAGGGTCTCCCAGTCTCCCCAGGGCCCTCTCGCTTCCCCCTGCTTACGTGTCCTCACCTGGAATCCATGCAGCAAAGATCCCTCCAGTTATCAGGACTTCTCTTCCTTACCAGGCAGTGGGGTGGGGAGGGGCGCAGCTCTAAGTAACATTTTTTCCCGTCACTCAGATATTTGTATATTCGGAGAGAAAAATCTGAACAATTATATAACACGTTGTTCTCTCCCCGGGGGTGGGATCCTGGAGGACCTCCTTCACTTTTTCATCGTAGTCTTCTCTACTGCTTGAATATTTTATGAAGAGTATGCTTTGCTTTTTTTTTTTCCCATCTTAAGTATACAAGTAATAGAAAAAAACCATTCTCATTTCTAAAAATTCGTATAATCTGTCTAAAGCAACAGGCTTCTCTGAAATTCTGGCCGCCCTTTGAACCCCCCTTCCCCGGAGGTAATAAACGCTGGTATTTTTTTAGATGTGGATCTTTCCAGACCCTTCCAACGCGTTTGTATACACACGTACGTAAGGCGCCAGAGTGCTGTATCTTTGCGGATCTATTTATATAAATGTGATCATATTGTTCTTATTTTATCACTCTTTTTTTTTTTTTTTGCCAAACAGTATGGGTGGAAGATCTTTCCCCGTCAATACCTCCAGACGTCTCTCGTTCTGTTCTATCAGCCGTGTGACATTGCGGAGGGTGCCTCTGACATCGTTTACTTAATCATTCTTCTGTTGAAGGACATTTAGGCTGTTTCCAGTTTTTCGCTATTACAAACAATGCTTTGATAAACACCCTCGCGCGCTTCTCTTTATATAAGCTCATGTCGGGGCGTTTTTTTTTTTCTAGGCCAGATAATGAGTCGCGGAATTGCTAGGTTGAAGGGCATGTGTGCTTTTAATTTTCAGAGATACTGCTGAATTACTTTTACAACCGGAAAAGGGCACTAACAATAAAGAACAAGACGCAAAATGGCCCTGATTTCCCATTCCCTGCCTCCCCAGCAGAGCACCAAGTAAATTGATGCTAAAGTGGCAGCACATCAATGTTTGCTAAACAGGCAGCTCCCGTGGCCTGGACGCCCCCTCCCCCGTGGGGTCCCCGCAGCTCTGCCCCACTGCCCCCCTCTCCCTTCCAGGTTCAGCCCTTACGAGTGGTATGACGCTCATCCCTGCAATCCTGGCTCCGAGGTCGTAGAAAACAACTTCACTCTGCTGAACAGCTTCTGGTTCGGAATGGGGTCCTTGATGCAGCAAGGTATGTGCCCTCTCTCCCCAGAGGTTCCCTCCTCCCGGGGGTTGGTGGGCAGGTGGGGGGCGCGGGGTGCCCCTGAGTCAACAGAGCCTGCCCACCCTCCAGGGCAGCTTCAGACCTGCTGAGCTGTCAGCCCTGGTCTGTACCCTGGTCCCAGGTCCCCGTCCACCCTCGCTACCGTGGCCGGACGGGGCTCGGGGTGTGAGGCTAAAGCAGATAAGCCACCCTATACCCGTGATGTGCAGGGCTCATCCCTAACCGCTGTGGAGCAGGAGCGTCCTGCTTGCTGGGGTCAACCAGCTGATGGCCCTGTCACCTTACACTCTGGCTGAGTCAAGTGGAGCTGAGGATGGAGGAGACCGGGGGCAGGGAGGTTAAGGCCTGAACCTGGGTGGTGGCCATGCGGGTGGAAGACAGACATGGACTCCGAGAACTTCAGGATGTAGCAGGGATGGGACTCGGTGACCACCTGGCCGTGGGGAGCCTGGGAGTGAGCAGGGTCATGGTCAAGGTGGGGCTATCAGCCTGAGTGCATCAGGAAGAGTCTGCACAGAAGGATAGCATTTTCCTACATCCTCTAGAGGGACAGCTGGTGTATCGCACCTGACCCTGGCCTGGGGGCCCTGCTTTTGGTCAGCTCTGCAGCTAGTCAGATGTCTCAGAAAGCAGAGCACCCACACTGGCTGCAGAGACACCATGGGCAGAAGGGTGGGTGCCAGGAGAGAAGCATCCCCCTCCCAGGAAGGACCCCCGTCCCCAGCCTTTCTGGCCAGGATCCACGAGTTCATGGGTTCCATCTGTCGAGTCTCATGTCCAGAGCCTCTTAACTCAGAGAAGAAGGTGGGGGTGGGACCAAAGTCTCTGCCTATGTTAGGATCCCATGAAGGCGCATTGGGTGACAAGGGGGCAAGGAAAGGAAGGGGATCCAAGGGCACTCAGCTGTGTGTGCTCTCGAGGCCCAGCACAAACCCTGGCCCTCAGGAGACCTCTGTCGGCAAATGCCAAATAAATGACAGGATCCCAGCGTGTCCTGAGTGACCACTACCTGCCAAGCCCTCTGCTGATGACCTGGAGCAATCTGGGGGGTGGAGCAATCTGGAGGAGGGGAGCTGGGAAGCGACAACAGGCTGCTTTCAGGGCAAGTGCGTCTTTGTGTCCCACCATTAATGTGTGTCCTGGAGCCTCCCCTCACTTCTTTGTCCATCATCTTTTCTCAGGGACAGTTGGGAAAGACCCGGAAGCCCCTCAACGCAGTCATCGCTTCTCCTCTCCCACCTCCAGGGCTATTCAAAGCCTGGCCCCTGATGTATTCCCCGTGGGGTTTTGATTAGGAGGGAGAAAAAATAGTCATGTATTTGGAAAACTCTCCTTTGAGTAGAAGAAGAAGGGAAGAAGGGAAAAAAAATCATCTGTATCAAAGCACTTTTCAGAATGCAGGTCCCAATATTCTGGAAAGTTCAGGATTCACTTGCTATTTAAATCTCTTGAAAGCCGCCTAGTTAATTACTTCACTTAGAAGGTTCCGTCTAAATTGTGCTCCACGCCCAAGGTCAGGGAGGAAGAGTGATCTATTTTGGCAAAGAGCTTCAAAAAGTGTTGATTTTCCTCCTGCTGCACAGCACCGCCCGCCGGCTTGTGTTTGTATACGGCGCATATTTGCACTCTCACTTGCAGTGAAAGCGCTGCAGCCTCACGCTGCAGTCCCCACGGCCAGGTAGTTGTGAGAGGCTGGGACGGAGGACGGGTGAGTCTCCAGAGAGGAAAAGTGTCCAGCGCGGTCACGTGGAGCTGGGAGCAGGATCCACCTGAGTGCAGGGGTTTCTACCCCCAGCCCTTCTGACCCGGGGACCCCAGGGTGTCATCTGGTTCTTAAATTTTAGCAGCATGGGAACCACCTGGAGAGCTGATCTGGGCCGAACCCAGATTTCTGGGCCCTACCCCTGAAGCGACAGAGTCAGTAGGTCCTGGGAAGGGGCCTGAGAATGTGCTGGGGACTCTAGCAAGACCCCAGGCGCTGCTTGCTGGTCCGGGGAGCACAGTGATGACCACTGCTGAGCTGTTACTAGGTCATCAGTGGGGTCTGTGATGCTGGGGGCCTGAGCAGCCCTAGACGGTGTCAGGAACCACGTGCTTTTCTCCACCCTCCCAGGGTCAGAGCTGATGCCCAAAGCCCTGTCCACGCGCATCATTGGTGGCATCTGGTGGTTCTTCACGCTCATCATCATCTCCTCCTACACGGCCAACCTGGCTGCCTTTCTGACAGTGGAACGCATGGAGTCGCCCATCGACTCTGCTGATGACCTGGCCAAGCAAACCAAAATCGAGTATGGGGCCGTCAAGGATGGGGCCACCATGACTTTCTTCAAGGTGAGACCCTCTCCCTCCCTTGCAGCACCACAAGTGGACCCTCCCACGCCCGTCACTGTCCTTCCCAAACCGCGCAGGAATCCTCAGGGCTCGGGCCCTTCCCTGTTGGAGACCAGTTGGCTTTGGGGAAGCTGTGATGATGGTGCGGCCACCAGAGTGGGTCCCAGCACAGATCCTACACATTTTCATACCTGGGACCATGCATGGGGTCAATGTGCTGGTTTTTTCTCTAAATCATCGGAGGAGGACAGGTGGAAGGATGAGGCTGGGAAAGGGGGAAGGAGAAGCGTGGTCCAGACACACAGACATGTACGGGGGCCAGTGGGCTCCCTCACCTTTGGCTTAAGGTTTTGGCGACATCCGCGTCCTAAGAGGCTGGCCTGCACTTGGCGGCAAGCTCTCCACCCCTGAGGGGGCAGCAGCAAAAAATAAACATTTCTTCGCATGTTATACTCTTGGACGGCTGGTGTCCGGCTAAAGCCCCTGTCCCTGCTAGGGCTCCTGTTCTGATGGGGTCTGGCCCCGGCTTTACTGCTCCTCCTGCTTTGGGGGTATTGGCCCAGTTCCCCCAAGGATTTTCACCTACTAGAGTAGCTAGGGTTTAGGAGACTGACGGGCTAAATGTTCTTACAGGAATTAAGGTAAAAATCACAAGAGCTACCACCCCCAGACAAGGCAGCGCAGCCTCACTGACCCTTTACGACAACTCCTGTGAGGTAGACACCACGATTATTTCCACGGTACACGTGTGGAAACTGAGGCTCAGAGTGACGAAGCAGGTTGTCCAAGAACTCAACAGCTGAAGGACCCAGGTCTGCCTTCCTGCAAAAGCTCATGCTCTAGGCCACGGTGGTTCTGAGACGTGAGCGTGATCCCAATCATCTGGGAGGCTTGGGAAAACCCAGGTTCCCGGGCCCCGCCTTCCAGGTTTCCGGTGTAGGAAGTCTGGGGCAGGGCCAAGAATGCACGTTTTTATGAGTTCCCGGATGCCTCTGTTCTCATGGTTTCTCTGAAGTGGTCAGGCTTCGGGAGCTCCGGGGGCTGTAGGTCCGTTCATCCGTTTATTCATTCGTCACTTGGAAGCTTGGGCCCTGTTCCCTATCCTCCAGCTCTGGTTTCCTTCCAGGCTAAGCCTTGGAGGACTGGACTGAGCCTCCAGTGGGGCCTGAGTGAGGAGAGGGCAGGAGGGAGAGGACTGGGAGGGAAAGCCTCTCCCCCCATGCCCTGCAGCCCCACCAGCACTCTCCCCTACTCTGGCCTCCCCTGTGACCCTCCTTGAGGATGGAAGCAGGTGTTCAGTAGAGGAAAGACAGAAGGAAAGGGCTCCCCTCGTGTGACACTGCTGCTGCCACTGAGAAGTGGCAAGTGTGGCCTTCCTGAGGGGTCACTATACATGCATTTGGGCGCATAAAAGCATCGTCACAGGCATAGTAGGAGCTCTCTGGGACCCTACGTGTTTGTGAGCGGTATGGGAGCATGTGTGCACCTGTGTGCATGCGTGATCCATATAAACCTGTATTTAAGGGTGTATGTGTACACACAGGTGCCGGTGTGCAAAGTCTGCCTGTGTGGGTGTATGTGTATCTTTGTGTTTGGACGTGAGTATTTGCAAAAATCTGTATGTGTATTGGCAAGCATACGTGTGCGTGTGTCTCTGTGATCTGGGTGCTTGGACATGTGCCTATGAGTGTGGCTGTGCCAGAATGTCTAGATGTATACGTGCATGGAGGTTACATGTGTGTCTGTCTGCCTGGATGTCCCCAGGGGTACATGTGGACAGAGGTGAGCACGGGGGATGGCATCTGTGTGTGTCCCAGCCCAGGCATGCACATGTGTAATGGCTCGTATGTGTGTGTGATGGCCCCTGCATGCACACCTGTCTGCGTGGGTGTCAGCCTGTGTATGTAACGGACCGTGCATGTGTATGTGTGACGGCTCCCACATGCATGCATGTCTGTGTGTGTCAGCCTGTGTATGTAATGGCCCATGCCTGTGTGTGGGTGATGGCTCCCGCATGCACGCGTGTCTGTGTGGGTGTCAGCCTGTGAATGTACCAGGCCGTGCATGTGTGTGGGCGACGGCCCGTGCATGCACCTGTGTCTGCGTGGGTGTCAGCCTGTGTATGTAATGGACCGTGCATGTGTATGTGTGACGGCTCCCACATGCATGCATGTCTGTGTGTGTCAGTCTATGTATGTAACGGGCCATGCATGTGTGTGGGCGACGGCTCCTGCATGCACGTGTGTCTGCGTGGGTGTCAGCCTGTGTGTGTAACAGGCGTGCCTGTGTGTGCGTGACGGCCCCTGCATGCACGCGTGTCTGCATGGGTGTCAGCCTGTGTATGTAATGGACCGTGCATGTGTATGTGTGACGGCTCCCACATGCATGCATGTCTGTGTGTGTCAGTCTATGTATGTAACGGGCCATGCATGTGTGTGGGCGACGGCTCCTGCATGCACGTGTGTCTGCGTGGGTGTCAGCCTGTGTGTGTAACAGGCGTGCCTGTGTGTGCGTGACGGCCCCTGCATGCACACCTGTCTGCGTGGGTGTCAGCCTGTGTATGTAATGGACCGTGCATGTGTATGTGTGACGGCTCCCACATGCATGCATGTCTGTGTGTGTCAGTCTATGTATGTAACGGGCCATGCATGTGTGTGGGCGACGGCTCCTGCATGCACGTGTGTCTGCGTGGGTGTCAGCCTGTGTGTGTAACAGGCGTGCCTGTGTGTGCGTGACGGCCCCTGCATGCACGCGTGTCTGCATGGGTGTCAGCCTGTGTATGTAACGGGCCGTGCCTGTGTGTGTGCGACAGCCCCTGCATGCACTGTCTGCATGTGCGTGTCATGGTTCCTGCCCGCGTGTGTGTGCTGGTGCGAGTGTGCCTGCTGGTGTCCCCAGGCTGCGGCCCAGCCCTCTGACTGTGCCCGAGCATCTCTCATGCATTACACATGAGCCCGTCTCTAAGCAGGGCTCCCGATCAAAGGGAAGCGGCATAAATAAGCCTGGTGCAGGCTCATCGCCGCAGATTGGATGCCCTGGCCTCCCCCCTCCCTCCACGCTAAGATGCTCACATTGGCTTCCAAGAGCCCAGGGCCAGCTCCCCACCGGGCCGCCGTCCTCCGCGGCACCCCCAACGGCCCGCCCTGCCCTCGTGCATGGGGGACACATACGCTGTCACCCAGCTGGGCCTGGGTCACCGGGGCCCATGCTCACGAGGGCTCCTGGCCAGGAACAGCAGCTCCCGATCACCAGTTAACTGCCCTGGACGTCTGGCCACCTTGTCTCTTGCTTTAATTCCTGGGAGGCTCTTCTAGCCCAGGGTCCCTTTCCCTGACAGCAGCAATAGGGCCGCTTTGCAGGCAGAGAGGAGCCCGAATATGGGGCTATTAACCCCACCCCAGATGATGAGCTAGAAGCACAACCCGTCCCCACCCCCAAGTTCCCTGGACGCACCTCCGTCCTCCTCACCCTACCAGCCGGGCTTTCCAGTCACACCTCCTGCCTCCCAGCCCCCTGGGCAAGGTGGTAGCCTCCTCAGTATCACTTTTTTTTTAATTTAAATTCAAATAATTAACATATAATATTACTGGTTTCGGAGGTAGAGGTCAGTGATCCATCAGGCTTGTATAGCACCCAGGGCTCATCCCATCACGGGCCCTCCTTAATGCCCGTCCCCTGGGTACCCCATCCCCACCCCCCCTCCAGCGACCCTCAGTTTGTTTCCCGTGATGAAGAGTCTCTAATGGTTGGTCTCCCTCTCTGCTTCTGTCTTATTTTTCTCTCTCTCACCCCACGATCCTCTGTTTTGTGTCTTAAATTCCACATATAACTGTCTTTCTCTGATTGACCTCTTTCCCTTAGCGTACATGACACCCTCTAGTTCCAGCCACGTCATTGCAAAGGGCAAGATTTCACTTTTTTTTATTTTTTATTTTTTATTTTTTTATGGCTGACTGGTAGTCCATTGTATATATAGAGAGAGACCACATCTTTATCCGTTCATCTGTCGATGGACTCACCACTTTCAGTTTTTACAGCTGGAAGGAAACCCGAGTTTCACCCGGAGAAACAGAGGGGGTGGGTGGTTTTGCCCGTGATCACACAGCAGGTCAGTGGAGGAAGCACAACGTCAGGTCAGATAATTCTGTGTGCACACGCAGCACGCTCCCCCACGCGCACTCTAGGCTCTTCTGGAGGGCTAGGCCTCTCCCCTGCCCACGAGTGGGTGCGGCACTGGGGTTGAGCAGGGATCAGCTTCAGGGGCCAGCCACGGGACATCCAGGACACACTGGCAAGGTCAGTGGTAAGAGTAGCATCTGTTGAGCACTTAGTAGGTGCCGGCCACATTGGGGCACTTGAGCCAATGTCACGCGTGTCACCCTCGCGGCAAGCCCGGACCGTGGAAACCATTATCATTCGTCTCCGTTCAACACCTGAGGAAGGTAGGCTCCGTGGCAACCTGAGTTCCCACGGACTTGCTTTACCATCAACAGCTCGTGAAAAGCAGAGCTGGGATTTGAACCCTAGTGGTCCGGCGCCGGGGCCCGCGTGCTGTGTCACCGTGTGCCTGTGGCTTCTCTGACTCGGTGGGGCAGGAGCCAAGCCACAGCCGGGTGCGCTTAGCCCCAGCCTAACAGTCCTGCCACAGCCATCCTAGTTGCTCCAGGGGCACAAGGACAGCAGAAGCCAAGTGGCCCAGAGGAGGAGACGTGTTAAGGACAGGAACCAAAGAGAACCCACTCCTCTTGGGCTCTCGGTCGGGAGGGTGGTGGTGGCACCAGAGCCCTGGCGCGCACCCTGCAGCCCGGGAGACGCGCAGCTCCAGGCGCCCCGGCGTTCCAGAGGAAATTTCATTTGAAGAGTTGTCGGGGAGCAGCAAACATCACAAACAGCGTCTCCCGTGCTGTCCTCCCTCCGTCTGGGAAGATAAAAATTAATTAGGAGATGAAAAAGGAAGTCTTTGAAAGCACTGTTTGGCTGTAAAAATATGTAGGCAAAATGTAAAGGAGAACACTGGGGGAGCGTGTTCATTGGGCAGCTTTGAAGGCAGAGACTGTCGGAAGGCAGCTCCTCCAAGGATCCAGCGCCCTTTGGTGTCGCCGTGGGGGAGGCCCATCACAGCAGGGGATGGCCGCTCAGGGGGCAGACCAGAGCTGGGGACCAAGGTTCCCAGGCTCCCTGGGGCTCCAGCATTGTCTGCCCCCCCCCAAACCCCCGCACAGCCTTGTCCTGCTGCAGCCACGGAGCCTGGAAAGAGCCTGGAGAGGCCCGCCAGCCCAGCCCCCCACCTTCCAGGTGCTCAGCAGACTCTCCCCTGAGCTGGAAGGCTCACCCCATCTCAGCCTCTAGGGTCTCCTGACCCATCTGCTGGCCTGTCCAGAGTCAGAGCCCTGCCTTCCAGCAGGAGCAGGGTCGCAAGGCCAAAATGCGGGGGCCACGCTGGATTCGGTGCCGGGCACCCTGCTGGCGCAGTCAGGTCACACCGGTCTTAAAGGTCAGACACACCAGGACTTGAGTCTTGGGTGTTGTCTCCACTGGGTGACCTTGGGTAAGTCACTTTATTTCTCCGAGCCTCAGTCTGTTCACCCGTGTGAGACGGATACTGATGCCCACCAGCGAGAGGACTGAGCACACTGCTGGACGTCCGGCGGTCAGCCCAGCACCGGGCACACGGAAGCACTCCAGTCCGACGTCCCTCCAGCTGGTTGACCCAGAAGACTGGGAAGCGGGCTGGATGCTCTTCTCCTTTTGCCCCGTAGTCCTCAAAGGGCTTAACCAGACCACGTTGGAGAGGGGACCCGCCCGGAGACACCTGGAGAGTCTCCCTTCCTCCGAGTCCCTCCAGGTGGGGGCCACGGGCTTTGTCGAGGACTCAGAGGCCCAGACAGCAGGCCGAGGAGCAGGGACAGGTGCAGGGCCCGGCCAGTGAGGGTGGGGGGGGAGTGACTGAGCGCTCCTGGCATGGAGGCCCTCTCTGCGCCTTCCTTTTGTCATCTGTGGAATGGGTCTGATAGCAGCCACCTCGCAGTTACTGAGATGAGGACAGTGGGATGATGTGCATAAGCAGCTCAACACCTGACACAGAGATCGCAGTGTAGTGAGTGTCAACTCTCCCTATTGTTTGTTGTTGAAAGCGGTGACATACAGGCCTGCTCAGCCCGCAGACACGGTTTTGGGGGGCCATACGGTTTGCTTACATTTTCATACGTGAGTTGCCAGCATTTTAAAATGGAGAGATTTTTGCATTTAAAAAAATTCCCATTTCCAGCTTCTTGAAAATGTGAAAGATCTGGCTTTCCAGAAAGAGCTGCTCTCCCGCTGAGCAACAGTTGTGGGAGCCAAGAGGCAACAGCTCTCCCAGTCTATCAGAATTCCACTCGGCGCTCTTTCCGTATTTACAGCGCCCTCCCCGGCCCCTATCCGCAGTGGGGGTTTTCTGCCTTGAGCACTGTGTCGTTTCATTTCTACAGAAACTCTGCACTCTAGATTATTCCCACTTTCCAAATGAGAAAACAGAGCCTTCAGGAGAAATAATGATGTCATCCGCTTGTCCAGCACTTATTAGGCGCCGGGCTCTGTGCTCAGCTCACTCCCATCTCACAGATGTGGGACATGAGGCTCAGAGATGTGACATCACTTGGGCAGCTTTGAAGGCAGAGACTGTCGGTAGGCAGCTCCTCCAAGGAGAGCCCTTTGGGGGAGGCCCATCACAGCAGGGGACGGCCGCTCAGGGGGCAGACCAGAGCTGGGGACCAAGGTTCCCAGGCTCCCCAGGGCTCCAGCATCGTCTGGTCCCCACCCCCTCGCACAGCCTTGTCCTGCTGCAGCCACAGAGCCTGGAAAGGGCCTGGAGAGGCCCACCAGCCCAGCCCCCCACCTTCCAGGTGCTCAGCAGACTCTCCCCTGAGCTGGAAGGCTCACCCCATCTCAGCCTCCAGGATCTCCTGACCCATCTGCTGGCCTGTCCAGAGTCAGAGCCCTGCCTCCCAGCATGAGCAGAGTCGGAAGGCCAAAATGCAGGGGCCACGCAGGAGTTGGGCCGGCATTGGAACCCGGGTTGGCGTGACACCAGAGCCCAAGCAGCAGAGCTGACCCAGACTCCCCTGCAGGGGCCAGGCCAGCCTGCAGGCTCCACCCCTACACACACACACATGCACACACAGGCAAGCCTCAGGAGTCAGGTGCCAACAGCAGGGGCTACTGCCTGCCTGAAGGGTCAGTGAGTCTGTCCTGGCAAGGTGGGCTACAGCGGCAGGCAGAGGCCACAGACTCAGGGAGCCTGCCTGGTCCCCGCGGAAATAATCCCAGAGACATGATTAACTGCTCGAGTATGTGGATCTGATAAGGCCAAAGCCTCCACACCCAGGGATAAGCAAGCCAATTAACTTGAGGAAAGGTCTCCTTTCCACCGTGGAAAATACCCCAGGTCTCGCATGGAATCACATTGCCACTGCCTCCCTGCACGCATTCCCTGGGATTCAGCTTCCTTTGAAATTGATATACATTTATATATATACCTATATACATTTTTCTTGTACAGAAATGTTAAATTCTCAAGATTAAGTATCTTCAGTTGGGGAAAATCAATTTACTTCTTTGAGGAGGCTGGAATTGAAAGTCGTGAGCCTGAAACTTACTTTCTTGCCAATTTTACTGATAAAAAAAGCTTCTCTGTCCTGGCACGTCGCCCTGTATTGGCTCCTCCAAACGATTCCATTAATTGATTTGGGTGACTGGCCCTGAAGCAATGCTTATTAAGTAAGATTCCCACTGGAGCTGGGACTGGCAGGATGACGTGGGAGCCATGGATATGTGGGACTCCGTTCCCTGGGGTGGTGATTAGAGCTCAGGCCAGTGACAGGAACTCAGACCTCCGGTGACCAGGCCCAAGAGATGAGTGAGGGACCTGAGACTCTGGGAGGGGCCCCAGGTGTGTCCTTCTCTGCCTCAGACCAGCCCTGCTAGAGAGGAGCTTTTGGGGGGATGTGCCCTGGAATCACGAAATCACTGGAACACAGGAAGAAACATAAATGGAAGCAGAGACCATGAGTGGAAGTGGTTGAGCGTGGGAGCCCCAAGCTACAGAACAAGTACAGTCGTGGCCATTCTAGGGATGCAGATTTCAGAGCCACCTGCCTAAAGCTGGTGGAGGTATGAATGTGTTGCCTCTGGGGCTGGGAGAGCAGATCCACTTGAAACCAGCATCACAGCCAGCTTCACGTGGTATTGTCACTTCTCCTTTCAACTGGCCCGACCTCTCTCTTGTGTTCTTCCTCATTGTGTTCCTTTACCCGCTGGAGCTTTCATGTGTCTTCCTCAAAGCCTATCAGCCTCAATAGCCCTCCAACCCCCAAAAGAAATTTCTGTCTCCATTTATGGTGGAGTGTTCCTGGAAAGACCATATGCTTTAATGTCAGAACACTGTTTCTGCTCGTCATCCTATGTAAGGGAGGAATGGGGTGTTGGGTGAGGCTACAGGGAGGAGTTTGCAGAAAGAAGAGGAGTGCTAAGTCCTTCCTGAGACAGAAGAAGTGGGGCAGGGCTACCTGACCGGTTCATTGTCAAGTTACTTTTGCCAGTGTTTGAGATTTAATGATGGATGACTGGCTTCATGGGAGAGCGAGTGGGTAAGAGAGGTGAGGTAGAGAAATGGGTGGATGGTTGGGTAAGAGAATAGATAGATGACTGGTTAGATACATGGATGAATGGATGGGTAAATAAGTAGCAGAGTAGCTGGACAGTTGAGTAGTTAGTTGAGAGAATTAGTGGGTAAGTAGTATGTGGGTGAGAACATGAACATGATGAATGAGAGGATGCATGGTTGGTTGGTTGGATAGATGGATGGATGGATGGATGGATGGATGGATGGATGGATGACTAAAAGGCCAGGTGGACAGTTACGTAGTTAGTTGAAAGAATTAGTGTGTAGGTAGTATGTAGGTGAGAACATGAGCATGATAAATGAGAGGATGGATGAATGGATGGATGATTGGATGGATGGATGAACGTGGTTGGTTGGATGGTTGGATGGATGGATGAACATGGTTGGTTGGATGGTTGGATGGATGGATGAACGTGGTTGGTTGGATGGATGGTTAAGTAAAAGGCTATGTAGGCAGTTGAGTAGTTAGTTGAATGAATTAGTGTGTAGGTAGCACGGGGGTGGAACATGAACATGATGAATGAGAGAGGATGGATGGATGGATAGATTGATGAGTGGTTGGATAGATGAATGGATGGATGCATGCATCAGGAGGTGTAAGGGGAGCCCTAATGGTCTTATCAGCCCCCTGCTTCCCATAGAAGACTTTGGAAGGCAGGAGAGACTGGGATGAAAAAAGAGCTGGGGTGCTGGAGCCATGGGTGGAGTAATAGTACTTAGTTATAGTGACCATGAGGGCCAATATCTGAGAAGCATGCGTCCCTGGCACCAGAGAGGATTGGACTTGGATGATCTGATTAGAGGAATCATTAGAATTGATTACCTGAAAAAACAATTATTTGGGGCACAGAAGTAGCTCGTGTGTACATGGGTAAGAGAGTGTACTAGTTGCCTCTTGCTGCACAGAAGGTTACTTAGTGTCTTAAAACAACAGCACTGTAATCTCACTGACTGGGTCGGGAGGCAGCATAGCTCAGCTGGCTCCTCTGCACAGGGTCTGGGACAGGCTGCTGTCAAGCCTGTAGTCATCTCAGGGCTCTGCTTCCAAGCTCGCTCACGTGATTGCTGGCAGCATTCCCTTCCTCCTGCATTGTTGGACTGAGGGCTTCAGTTCTCTGCTCGCTGTTGGCTGGAGGCTGCCCTCTGTTCCTGGCCACGTGGGCCTCTCCACAGGGCGACTCACAGCAGGGCCACTGGCTGCCATCAGAGCAGCCAGGGAGAAGAGCCAGAGAGAGTGCAAGCAGGAGAGTCTGTCTCTTGTAACCTAACCTCAGAAGTGACACCTCTGGGGGCAGTTAAAAAAGCGAGTGGCTAGACAGGCCCACCCTCAAGGGGGAGGGGATGACACAAGGGCATGAGTACCGTGGACAGGGGTCATTGGAGCTGGATAGAAGCTTCCTACCAGAGTGGGTCTGGACAGGAATAGTCACAGAGTGAGAAAGACCCAGAGGGAGAAAAGGAGCCAGAGAAGGCGAGTCTGGACATCAGAGACTATCTAGAGACTAAGCAACGTCTGAGGAGTCAGAAAAGCAGGAACTCGGGAATGTTTTTAAAGGCAGGAGTAGCTAGGAGGGGAGGGCGGCTGGGGCCGCAGGAAAAGCTGAGGGGGAGGAGTAGCTGGCAAGAGGGAGTAGCTGGGGAGCACAGGTTTGAAGGTGAGAGTTGGAGAGGCCGGAGGGACTGGTGGTGACCCGAGTAGTTGCAAGCGGGACTGGCTAGAAAGCAGGATGGCTGCAGGCAGGCAGGAGCTAGAAGCATCCGAGCCCTTCCAGACCTTCCGCATCGAGGCAGGGAAATTCGCAGGTAGGACAGTGGCTGCTTGTCTGCTTGTCTGCCCCCAGGCCGGGAGGAGGCATCTCTGCCCTTGATGGATTCTGGGTTCCCATCAAATTCCAAATGGGGTCTTGCCTGCTGCTTCAGGGCTCCCTGCTCCCCTGGGCCTGCTTGGGGCTCCAGGAGCCAGTTTTGGGGAGGATAACCCTCACCAGGGCTGGGGAGGCCCCGGAGAAGAGTAGACCCTTTCCTCCGCATCCCCTGCCCATCCCCCGGCACCAGCCTGCTCCAGCACCCCCACTCCGTCACGCACACCGGAGCTGGGCCGGGTGCCAGTCAGACAGGCTGACATCACAGACAGGCACAGCCAGACTTGGAAGCAGCCCGGTCCAACGGGGCCTGTAGAGCCACCTGCTGCCCCGGGATCCGCAGGGCAGGGCCACTCCCGGCAGGGAGCAGGGAGCTGGCGGCGGTCATTTCCTGAGAAATCTCGTGAATGCCACGCACCCGATCTGCCCGTTGCCTCAGGCAGCGGGGGGCCCTTCAACCTTGGCCTGGTCTCCCAGCCCCAGAACCTTCTCTGAGACTCCCCGGCCAGGCGGGATGAGCACGGCAGCCCACCCACCAGGCCTGGTCTTAGGGACGCTAGTTCTGTTCATACGGCAGCGCCCAGCCCAGGATGCTCCGGGCCACTCCCGGTAGGAGCTGGAGGGCCTGCACACCACCTGCTCTGAGCGCCCCCACTCCTCACCTGCTCCTGAATGAAACACCATAGACGGAAACCCTCGTCTTCCCCTGGAACACAGTACGCAGGGGTCCCTCTCTAGCCTCATGGGGTTCTCTGTGGGGCAGGGCAGCGAAGTGGTGGGGAACACGAGAGCCAGTGGCCCGGGTTGGAAGCCTAGCTTGGCCACTTAGTTTCTGAGTGACCCTGGGCGAGCTCCTTGGCCATGGCTTCAGTTTCTGTCAAATGGAGCTGAGGGTAGCCCCCACCTCCCCTGATTGTCTTGAAGAATCAGTGAGTTAATGCAGACAAAGCTCTCGGAACGGGGCCAGCACATGGAAACCTTTCATAAATGTTAGAGAAGGAGAAGGCATTTCTTTAAAACCCAGTCTGAAAACCACTGTGCCGTGTGGCCAAAGAGCCAGGGCTTCCTAGTAGGTGGGCCTGAGTCCGAATCCTGGCTTCATCCCTTACCAGCTATGTGTTTTGGGACCTTCCCTCCCAGGGCCTTAGTTGCCACATCTGAGCAAGGGGTGGCCTTCCCTCCCTCAGAGGGTGGTAGACAGAGTTCGGTGACCAGAGCCCTGTTAAGGGGGGCATGTGATGCTGGGCCCCTGGCGCGCTCAGTAACTGTGTGCATCCCCCTCCTGTCGTGGCCCAGAAATCCAAGATCTCCACCTTTGAGAAGATGTGGGCCTTCATGAGCAGCAAGCCCTCGGCGCTGGTAAAGAACAACGAGGAGGGCATCCAGAGGACCCTGACGGCAGACTATGCCCTGCTCATGGAGTCCACGACCATCGAGTATGTCACCCAGAGGAACTGCAACCTCACCCAGATCGGGGGCCTCATCGACTCCAAGGGCTACGGCATTGGCACACCCATGGGTGAGCAAGGGGCTGCTGGCGGGCGGGCGGGCAGGCCGGCGGGGGGTGGGGGCGGCTGGGGGATCTAGGATGGGCGGGACCCCCTAGTCTGCTCTGCACACAGTCTCCTGCAGCCTCTCCCAACTCATCCCATTGAGCCTCAAAAGGTGGCATCTCTTCAACCCAGAGACAAAGGAGTAGAGTCACAACCTGGTGAGGCCAGCGCGGGCCTGCGCAGAGGTGGGGGGTCAGTTCAGAGGTCATGCCTGCTTTCTCTGACCTCACTCCTGCTGACGCAGCCCGGATCCACAGGGCCTTCCAGGGGCCGAGGCAAGACCCCCCCTACCCCAAATCAGGACCTTGCTCCCACCCAGACACCGTGGGAAGATTCAGAGAGGGGCCTTTACGAGCTTCCAGGGAGGCTGGGGAGGGTGGCCGGCGCTGCCCAGGGTGCTGGCAGGGGCACGTACCATGTGGCCTGGGTGCCACTGCCAGCCGGACCCCCGCTCCCACACTCAGGCTCCCCGTACCGGGACAAGATCACCATCGCCATCCTGCAGCTGCAGGAGGAGGACAAGCTGCACATCATGAAGGAGAAGTGGTGGAGGGGCAGCGGGTGCCCCGAGGAGGAGAACAAAGAGGCCAGCGCCCTGGGTATCCAGAAGATCGGGGGCATCTTCATCGTGCTGGCCGCTGGGCTGGTCCTGTCTGTGCTGGTGGCTGTGGGCGAGTTCGTGTACAAGCTCCGCAAAACGGCAGAGCGAGAGCAGGTGAGTGTCCAGAGCTGGGGATGGGAGGGCGAGAGGAGGACCGGGTTCGAGCCGGGTTCCCGCCTCCCAGGCACAGGTGGTGTGCGGTGTGCGAGCTCACCCTGCCTCAGCCCGCCCGCCCCCGCTGGGACTCTGGGCCAGGCCATGCCCCCCCCATCTCCAGCAAGTACCCCGCAGCAGCCCGGCCCTCCTGCCTCCTCTCTCCCATCCGCTCTCTGAACACAGCCAGTGCCCTGTTTAACACTTAATTCAAACCATGTCATTCCCCTGCATAAAACCCTCCAGGGTGATCGTTGAAGCTGGGTGATGGCTACATAGGGGTTCATTATACTGTTCTCTCTACTTCTGCATAGAGTTGGAAATTTCCATAATCAAAAGTTTAAAAAAGAAAGGAATGTTAAGAGGTCTGGCCCAAGCATGCAGGCAGCAGGGCTTCGCTCAACCCATCTGATTAATTCAAGGGTGGAGGAGCAGTGGCTCTGGGTCCTGGGAGCAAATTAGAATCACAGGGAGAGTTTTTTAAGTGCTAATGCCCTGGCCGCACTCCCAGAGATTGTTTTAATTGGTCAGGGGCAGAGCCTGGCATTGATGTCTTAAGGAAGTGTAGCTACGGGGTGATTTAAATGTGCGTGTGCCTCTCGGGGAGACGTCCAAGGGGACCCAGGGCCAGGGTGGAAGCAGATTGCGGTTCTGGCCTGTGTGGACGGGACCATTCAAAACAGGCACTTTTTGCATCGATTAGAGATGAGATGCGGGCCCTTATAATCTGTAAGCCAGAGTCAGCAAACAGGAAGGGGAAAGCTCATTCTTGGGGTCACGGTTCTCACGGGCACAGGGAAAGGCACACGCTCCCCAGTCCAGCCGGGAGTTGTCCATGGGTACATTTCTGGAAGGGATGCGGACAGCGTCTTGAAAGCGGCCGCACATTTTTGACAGCGAATCGTGCTTTTAGAAATGTACCCAAATGGAAGTGGCCAAGGATATATATAGGGGTGTTCACTGGAGTGTTAATGATCACATGAAAAATGGAGGGGAACACCCCCACACACACATCCGGTAATGAAGGATGGCTTTAAAAAAAACACACACACAATACGTTAAAAAAAAAACAACCAAACTCTTTAGGAATTCCCATTGCAATCGGGATGAGCACCCACAATCCACCAAAAACCCTACCAGATCTGGTCCTTGCCCACTTGTCAGACTTTCTCCTGCCCCCCTTCTCCTCCCTTAACTCTCCTCCATCCACACACACACACACACACACACTAGACTCGGTTTTAGTGCTTAACGCACCAAACACATTTCAGCCCCAGGCCCCTGGCATGTGCTGCTCCAGCCGCCTGCAGCGCTCTCCTGCCGGAGCACCATTTCCCCATTTCTACTGGGAAACCACATTATTGGCATGTTCTGGTTATTCGGGTTTCAGCTGAAATGCCACCCCTCCTGCCCCCACAGCCAGCACCCCTCTATCCCACTTTGCTGCTTTATTCTCTTAATAGTTCCCATGCTCTGAGGTGTTATATTTGTTGGCGGGTTTATCACCTGTTGCTATCACTTCGCAGACCCTAAGCTCCCTGAGGGCTGGATCCTAACTGTCTTTTTCACGTCTGTATGCCTAACACCCAGAACAGTGCTTGGCGCCTAGTGGGGCCTCAATAAATATTCCTAGAATGAATAAAGGAAGGTGAGGAGGGATGCTATCCAGAGATTAGCGGGGTCGTTAAGGGGAAGCTTGGAGGGAAAGCGCTAAGAGGCGGAGCCAGAGCCCAGGACCCCCCTACCCCGCACAGCCAGCACTCAGCTGCCGGGTGCTCCTGCCCTGGCCTCACTGCATAATCGAGTTATCGACAGCCCTACTGCCTTCCAGACGAGCCACAGGACAGGCTCTGGCCATTGGTCTCCTAGGAGCCATGGCCATCAGATACCTGCAGGCAAAGCTGCACTTTTGCCACCCCCTTCGGGTACCCACAGGGACCCAGGCCAGAATCCACTGCCACCCACCTGCCCTGCGGGGACCTCCCTCCCCGTGGCACACCTGGAGAAACATGCTGGACTTTCCCAAGTGGGACCATGGGGATTTTCCCCTTAGTGGGAAGCCCTCCCAGGGGTAGAATGACCCATACATTCATCAGGTGTTTTTTAGGTCTGACACGGGGCCAGGCCAAGTGCTGGGAGCTGGGCTTACAGGGATGAAGCTGGCTGGTTCCCGCCCTCAGAATCTAGTGGAGAAAAGTCAAACTTGATGTGCATGCCAGTCAGGACCTCAGCTTGCACATCTGTGAAACGGGGATGGGATGGTGCGATCCATCTACCTTAGCCTCCAAACAAGGACATTGCGCTTTGTAGGTTGCCTCACAAACTGGTCATCTGGGCAGAGGGTGGGAGGCCTAAAGGCGAGAGAGAGAGAGAGAGAGAGAGAGAGAGAGAGAGAGGGACAGCCTTGGCACAGCCCTGGGAGGAAGGGGAGGGGCTGGCAGGGGCTGCAAGACCAGGCCTCACCCATGTGCCCCTTGCCCCCCACCCCACCCCAGCGTTCCTTCTGCAGCACCGTAGCCGATGAGATCCGTTTCTCCCTTACCTGCCAGCGTCGGGTCAAGCACAAGCCACAGCCTCCCATGATGGTCAAGACTGACGCTGTCATCAACATGCACACGTTCAACGACCGCCGGCTTCCGGGCAAGGACAGCATGGCCTGCAGCACATCGTTGGCCCCCGTATTCCCCTAGGCCCAGGTGGGGTGGGGACCGAAGGCCTTGGGGCACGGCAGAGGAAAGCAAGGAGACTGGAAGGCCCCTCCCCTGTGCCCATGCTGGGTTTGGGGGTCAGAGCTGCCACCTGCCTGCTGGGCCAGGAGCCCTCTGCCCTTACCTACTGGGAAACCAGCAGGCCCCAGGCCAGCTACTTGGGCCTCACTCGCCTCTCGTTTCTTCTGTGGGTTTCTAAAGCTGCCAGCCGAGACAGCCAAGGCCAAAGGAAGCACATATGCCTCTCTCAGGCCAAACTCACCTGCCCCTCGACTCTCCTCCACAGTCAGAAGTTTCTACCCCGGCCCTGCAGAGGCCAAAGAAAATGGGAATCAGCTTGTATGTTGCCACTCCTTCCCTGTGAGCCCGGGCCTCCTGGGCCATGACCGTGAGCCCAGAGACACAAACCTTGGGTACCTTAAGGATTGTAGTGTGGCTGCCAATGGGAGCTGAAGATGGGGGATGGCCACCCCACATGTCTTGGGCAGAAGAAAACTTCATCCCTTAGGGGCTGCTCACGTAGTCCTGGTCTCTTGGACCTGGCACCATGTATGGCAGCCCCCATCTTGGCAAAGTTGAAGGCAGAGAGCTCCATAGAGGAAAAGAGGAGTTTGGGGTATGGGAGAGAGGAGAATGCACAAAGGCCGCCATTTTGAATTTTTATGGACAGTGTCCCAATGGCTCCCATCCCTCAAGGAGGTCTCCAGGAGTATAAAGTGGGGGAGTGAGTGGTCAGAGCAAATTTTCTACTTTCTGGCCAGAGGATAGAGGACCCCCTGAATCTCCCACAAAGGCTGACCAGAGATTCAGTCCATATTTGAAGACAGAAGAACAGTGGATTCCATGGAAATCCCAGAGGCCCTCGAGCCATTGGGATGGCTTATTTTGCTGGTTACTGAGCTGTTTTCTAAACCCTAGTGGCATTTGAGAGCTTGAGTTCTTTTGCCAGTTACTCATCAGCAACTCCCCACTCCTGGCCAGTTGACCTTGACTTCCCCTGTCATCTTGGAAGGAGAAGAGAAACCTAGATTGAAGTGAAAGTCATCACCCCTCTTCAAAAGAGGGATTCAGGTCTACTTTGGGGTAGATGGGGAAAGCCAGAGGAGCCCTAAAGAATTCTTGGCCTCCTGGACTTGCCAAACCTAAAGATGCTCTCCAGAAAGGAAGGTTTTCAGGGACTGGACATCGGAGCTCATAGAGGCCCCAAGGATAGGGAAAGAAAAGCTGCCTCCTGGAGAATTAACCAAAGACCCCACATAGAGATACAGGCCATCTAGGCCCCAATCTCTTGTCCAGAGCAGCTTGGACCTTGTGGGGTTTGGGGGTACAGCAAAGAAATAGTAGCAGATGGGGTACCAGTTAGGGCCAGACCAGATGACCTGTGGGTTCCAGCTAGGTAGGATGGATGCTCTACAAGTTTGTGACTTTAAGATTCTAGAAAAGGAATGAGATATGGAAGGGTTAGGAGCAAAGTGTCCTTAGAGAATACGACGAGGCCGGCAGGGCTTCCCATGCCAAGGGCCGAGGGCAGTCTCTGAGCGGGGGAGAGAAGCCTGGAGATTCTGGATGGGGACCCAGAAGACACTCGTTTTTACCCCATCACCTCTCTCCTGCTTCTGCTTAGGGAGTCTGGTTAGGGAAGAGCTACATTTAGATCTCAAGGACCTTCTCAATTGGGGTGAAGGATCATCTCTGGCTCCCCCCCAGGGACTCCCAGAGCAGGAGAGCGCAGTGGGCTCATGTGATAAATACTGTTCCTCCTCCAAACTGTAGGCTGCAGGACCAAGCCAGCTGGTTCCCATAATCCCAGCAGTTCCAACAGGCTGTGTGCTTGGAGGTAGGAGAAGAGAGCTGGACATGCAGCATCGCCAACACATGTAATGACAGGAAAAGCCATGCTGTGTGTAGGAGTGCGTGTGTGTCTGTGTGTGTGTGCATTTGTGTGTATCTTTGTGTGTGTGTGAGAGCTGTAGGGACCGGGGGTGAAGGACCGATTTGGTCATCAGACAAGAGTCCAGGGCACGCAATAATAGAATCCATTGGGTTCCGACGTGTGTGTGCACACGTGTGTGAATTTAGGATGAGAGAGACAAGTCTGGACAAGCAGCAGAGCCCCATACATGTAAAAACAGGAGAAGCCATGTCTTAATGGGGTTCTGGGGGGTATACATACGTACACATGCATGCATGAGTGGGTGTGCTTATGTGCATGCATGCATGTGTGTGTGTGTGCACACATGCATGCACATTTATGCACCAATGGCAGAGAGTGGAGGACAGGATAAAACCCGCAGCATTGCCAAATGTTTAAAAGGAAAAGCCATGTCATCAAGGGGTCCACGTGTGAGCGACTGTGCACATGTGCACGTGGGCTTGCATTTGCGGTAGAGAGCGAGGCGGAGGACAGGACCACAGACGAGCCGCACAGGTCGATGCGTGCATGCACGAAGCCACGTGGAACCGTAGTGGGGGGGTGGGGGGGAGGCTTGCTCACATGTGTGTTCAAACTCACACATGTGTTCCGGTTCACAGCAGGAGCAGAGATAGACCATCAGGAAGGCGGGGGATCGGGGTGTGTTTGCACTTCTGCTGTAGGGAGAGATCGTTTGTCACAAGGATTTGTCGAGATCATGTGCTTCTGCCTATGGTGCTCCATGAGCGTGTCTGATGGGGGAGGAGAGCAGTGGCCTATGGGTTGGGAAGGTGTCTCGTCTGGACAAAGGTAGATGGCAGAGGCACAGTTCAATGAGAGGAGTCCCCCAAGAGGAACGACAATGACCTTTAGACTTCCGAATGCAGGTGGGTGACGCTGCCCGACCTCCCCTCCCGCCCAAGCCTTATGTCCGTCTGTGTGGCCCATGTGCAGACCCCGGCTGGTGCCCTGTTTGCTTTGAGACCAGCCCAGCGTTGAGAGTACAGTGGAGACGACTTCTGACCGAGTGTGAGCGTCTTCCCGGGTATGGACGGGGCCAGGTGGCACTACGACACTAGTGGGGGAGGGAGGAGGGAGGAGGTGCTCCCACGGAGGCCAACCAGGAGGAGTTAAAGGCTCGGTCAGGCGTCCCAGCAGGAGGCTGTGCCCACACCCGGCAGCACTGAGGGGGGTCGTGGCAGTGTCAGCAGAACAAAAGATGGGACCTCCCCGGGCGGGTGCTGGACTGTCCTTGTCTGGCCCTCCCTTAACAAAAGATCGCCCCCATCTCCCACCCCCATCTCCCACCGTCTCAGACTGGCCAGATTGGGGGGCAGCAGTGAGGAGACCCCCCATCCCCAACCCCTGCCAGTCACCAAGGCCCTGGGGCTTTTGGACGGTGAACCCTCCTCCTCCTCCTCCTCTCTCTCCCCTTGACCTGCTACCGGTCTCTCTGCTGTGGACACATAAGAAAACCCTGACAGCGTTATCACCATTCAGATGGCCCCTCTGCAAATGTCTCTCAAGAGGAATAATGCCCTGGTGAGGGCAGATGAGCTGACTCTGGATCCCTGAAGGCTTGGAGGGCCTCCCCCCACCTCACAGCCAAGACTGCCTCCACGAGAAGAGCACACCTGGCTCCTCCCCCGTGCATGTGTCAGGCAGCAGTGATAGCCCAGGTGGGGGGAAGGCCCTGGCAGGGTTGGCGGAAGGTTCCACCTGGTGAGAAGTCACCCCCTCCTGGCGCTGGAGGAGAGCAGAGGTGGGGCCGGGCTGAGAGCAGAGGCTCCCTCCCTGCCTTCTCTGCCAGGGGTGCGGTGTGGAGGTCTGCGAGCTGCTGCTTCATCCCCCAGCATGAAGCTGGGCCCTTCCCAAGCCATTCTCAGCGATATGCACAAACATCTGGAAGTTGGCCAAACCCTGGCCACGTGTCTGGACTGGCCCTGTGTGCACAGCCCCCTGGAAGGGCCCGGTGATCTCGCCACAAACAGCTGGATGGACTTCACATCTGGGACGGGCCCCGGGCCCGCAGACAGACGCAAGAACTGAGCCCAATTCTGTCGACAGGTCTTGAACGGATGGACACATCTGGAACAGTCTCCCGGGCGGGACGGACGCATCTGGAACGGGCCCAGCTGCCTGCCGCGGCGGGAGGGCCCTGCTCCTTGTCCCCGTGCCAGTTTGAATCAAGCTCTCATTTTTCAGTCCTGGATTTGCCCTGGAGTTAAAATTTCAGAGCTGAGGCCATATGTGATGTCACAAAACTGTTTTTGGTAGAAGGTTAATGTTCTGTACAATATATATATGAATGTAAAAAGATATATATATATATGCTGTATATATATATATATATATGCACAGTGTATATATGCCCCGTAGCCCATGTGTATACGCACCCCTCCCCGCACGTCTGCACACAGAGTGTACATAACCCAGCCAGTATGGGTGGGGACCAGGTGAGGGATGGGGCGACAGCAGGCAGGTCTGGGAGGGAGGCCACCCGGGGCAGGGGCCGCAGAGAGCCCCGTGGGATGGGAAAGGCCCTGCGTACGTCCCAGCTGAAGACCCCGAAGAAGAGGACTGGACCACAGGGGCTGGCGGATGGGCCTGGCAGATGGGCCTGGCCCAGCAGGTGCCCCCTGGCCAGAGGCGGGAGAAACCCAGGGGCCTGGTCTCCATCTGAGAGCATCTGAGGCAGGACAGCAAGCAGGGCCTGCGTCTGGGGAAATGTCACGCCAGCACTTGGCTCCTGCGACCTGTACTCGTCACAGTGACCAGGTGGGTGTCAGGCTCCACCTAGAACATCCTGAGAGGCTGGAACATTCTAGGTGGCACAGGCCTCCACCTCAGGTTCTCACCCACACACAGCGTCACAGTTCACAGCTAGGGAAAATGCTTTTTAAAGAGAATGGCCCCGAAGGCATTGTCTGCATGCCAGTGCAGTGTCCCTCTGCCCTACTTACTGGCCCTGTCCCCATCCCCTGCCTTCTAGAATGGAAGACCTCAGATCACCCTGCAGTGTGTCTCTATCTTGCAGACCCAATCTCTGGGGCCTCCAGAAACAGGGCAGCAGCTGTAGTGATGGCAGTAATGCCAGCAGGTTTGTCCCACTGCAGACAACCTCCCAGGCCCATTTGACCCAGAGGCCGGCTGTGAGCGAGTGACCGGGGAGCCGGACACGTGGAGAGTGCAGTGACACCAGGTGAAGAGGAGAAAGCAGCACGGCCCTCCTGCCCTAGCACAGCCCAAGCCATCTGCCTGTCTCCTCTTCCCCCAGCAGGGCAGCTGGCAGGGAGCACCCCCACCATCTCCGCCGACCCGTGGCCCTGCCCTGCCCGGCTCCCCCTGTGCTTCACCATCCCAGTCCTTTAGCTTGTGGTCCTGCCCCCATCACCGGTCAGGGCACCTCTGGAATCTGCAGGAGAGAAGGTACTGGAGTGGGCTTCCATGTGGTCCTCAGCCCGCCTTCTGCTTCGGCCATGGGCGTCAGGCTGGTGTGCACTTAATCTGCCTCTGGGGCCCCCCCACCTGCCAGAGCACATCTGAATCCAGCCCCCTGAGGAGGGGCCTGTCCTGGCTCCAGGGGCCCTCATGCCACTGTGCTCCAAACCCCCACCCCATGTCTGCCTGGGCCTCCCTTGTCGGGGACTTGGATTCCCAGCCCCAGGGCTGAGCCCCCAGACAGCGCCATGCGAGACCCCTGGCCTGTCCCACCACCCAGACCAGAGTGCCTGGATGCCCCCCACTCCCACTCAACATGGTTCCCACACACTGGTCTCTGGGCCATTCAGGGGATGCCCTTTGTGGACATGCAGAATTTCTATGAATATAGTTTTTTGTAAACATTTTGTAACAATTTGGGTTTCATAGTAACTGTGTTACTTGCCAATCATTCTAGGCTGATGTAAATAACTTTCCAAACAAATCTGATTATTTTCCTTTTTAAGACACTGTGATATATCAAAGTGCACAGTTTGCTGTATGAAGTAATATGGTTTTAAATTTTAAATAAAGAAATGTTTCTAGAAAAGTGTCCCCCCTCCCCGAGGTGTGTTTTCTGCTTCTCTGCTCTCTCCGTCAAACCAGAGGGTGCCGGGCAGCTGCATCATTTTCTCCCCAAGGCTGACTGTGTCCTCCTGGGCAGGAGACCCTGGGATGAGTGGGTGGGGGGCACCAGCCCAGCCCCCGGTTCTCCTTTCAGATAGCAAGGTGAGGTGTCTGCCCTTGACATCGTCTGACCTCTGTCTTCCCGTGGGCACATCTGTCCCCAACTCGTCACCATCCACATAGCTACCCGGCGAATTGTCATGTCCTTATGTGACCCCCGTCTTATTGGCCACAGCTTGGGATGGCAGGTGGGCCTCTTATCCAAGCGCGGCCCATCAGAGATCTGGCCTAAGCTTTTTCAAAGTGGAAATAAGGAAGGTTTAAGTCGGTTACTCTCAGGAGATGGAAACTGTACACATAACCAGGGTCCGGGACAGGGGACTTTAAAAAGGAAGGAACTGAACATAGATGTTTATAAAACAAGTGGAAGAGACGAGGGGGCAAGCCCCCCCCCCCCGGGCCTCCAGTGGCTCCCAGGACAACACAGCAATGACCCACCCAGGGAGTAGCCACCTCGGAGACACTGAGACTAGAGCTGTGAGGCAAAAGCACATCCCAGGGTTGTGATCTGGGGCTCAGCAAGCCTGGGTCAGGGAGCTGCTGCCACCACTGCCCCCATGACGTTGCTTCTCATCACCTAGGAACCAATCCTGTTAAAAACTCTCATATCTCTGTGACAGAGACAGCTTAAAAGTGGGCAAAAAATGGCCTCTGCCTTTCTTCTGCCTTCCAGATCTCATGCAAACATCAGCGTCGTAGAGATTTGCATCCACAACCCTCCATGACATCATCATAATCATAAGAAGTCATAATATTTATTGAGTGCTTCCTACGTGGCATGTGCTAGGCTAAGCTCTAGACGTCCATTGTCTCCTCTACCGCTTGCCTCAGAACCTGACACAGCTCAGTCCTGACTCTGTATGATCTTTCAGCCCAGATCTCCACCACCGTTGACTCGGTTTCTCAGTGCCTCCACTCTAATTCCCTGGAAAATGACTATTATTGGACCAGCTCTGGTTAGTTGGTTACTTGTGGTCCAATCAGCTGTGACCAGCAGGGGTGAAGGGTCCCATAATATAATCATGGTACCCAGGCTCTTTGCTTTAGGAGAGTTGAGAAAACCCAAAATTCCCAAAGAAAGCTATGTGGGTTGAGCAGGCCTCCTAAATATCCACCGTCCTATTCCATCGGCTGGCAAGTGCCAAGTCAAGGTCCCCAAAATCTCTATAGAGTGAAGAACAGACCAGAACCCCAGAGGCCACAGTATCTGAGAACTCTGCTCTAGCCTACAGCTACAACCCAGGAAGAGGCTTTGGGTCCAAGCCAGGTAGAGGCCCAACCCAAGAGGTTGAAGGACATCTGTCAGCCCTTCGGAAGCAGAGGTAAAGTCCATCACCTAGGAATAAACACAGCAGAGTTCTGGGTGGACTCCAGGCCCAGCAGGGAGTAGGATAATATGGATAAGAGAGACAGAAGAGACCCGGTAGGGATGAGGCCCACACTTTGGGTGAAGGAACAAGTAAATTACCCACTTACCCATCCATTCATGTACCCAACTACCCACCATCCATCCACTCATCCACCCATCCATCTCTCCACTCATCTATCCTTCCATACATACATACATACATACATCCACTCATCTGTCCCCATTCCCCTGACATCTTTCCACCCATCTACCAATTCATCAACCACTCCACCAATCTGTCTAGCTGCCCACCCGCCCTCAATCCATCCATCCACTCATAAACTTGAATATTTTGTGTGAGTCCAGCTCCACCACCTACTAGCTGTGTAACCTTGAACAAGCAACTTTGCGTGTTTGAACTTTGGTTTCCTCATCTAAAATGCATCAGTTGGGGCAGCCCAGGTGGCTCAGCGGTTTAGCGCCATCTTCGGCCCAGGGCATGATCCTGGAGACCTGGAATCGAGTCCCACGTCGGACTCCCTGCATGGAGCCTGCTTCTCCCTCTGCCTGTGTCTCTGTCTCTGTCTCTCTCTCTCTCTCTCTCTCTCTCTCTCATGAATAAATAAATAAAATCTTTAAAAATAAATAAATAAAATAAAATGTATCAGTCATCATGAAATCCTCCCCTCATGGAACGGTCAGGCAGGCTCAATGAAAAAAAGCACAGTAAGTACTTAGCACAGGCTGGGCGTACCATAAGCCAACAAGAAGTGACGGCAATTTTCATTAATAAGAAGGAGGAAAAGGAGAAAAAAATTAGAGCCTACTATATGCTGAGCCTCCACAGGTGATAGTCTGGTGAGTAGTGAGACAAGACTCCTTCCCTGCTGGGGCTCAGAGCCTGGTCCAGGAGCCCATTTGTGACACTCTGGGCTCCTGATCAGGGCCAGCCAGGCCTCTCAGAATAGTAGGGCGGCTCTGATTGTCTGTGGATTGAACACAGAGAAGACAGAAACTCCCCGGTCCCCCCAGCCTCTCTGAGAGCCCCTGACTCTACTTCTCAACAGCCCATCTCTACCTGGCTGGCCCTCCCAAGCACTGAGCTCTCTCCACAGCCCTAAGGAGGCAAGAAATGATCCTAGGCCTTGCTTCTCCCTCCCCACTGCAACCCCAAGAGCAGGAGATGCTGTTTCTCTCCCTTCAGGGGAGGTCTCTCGCTACTCCCTCCCCAAGGAAGGAAGAGGAGCCCAAATGACCGGGCACCAATACAGCTCAACCAATGATAGCTTTTATTGAGGGAGAAAGTAACAAATGAGTGGAGTCCCATCCCATTGCAGGCACAGAGCCGGGGACAGAGGGAACAAAGATAGCCAAGTACTCAGCTTTTAAGTTCGAAGGTCTGGGTCCCGGTCTAAGACCCAAACTGTCTGGAAGGACGCATGATCTTGTTCCCCCTCCAACAACAACCAAATCTGGCCAAAGATTCCACAGACTCACTTAGAGAGAAGGTGGTGGCACAGCAGAAAATCCCCCAACACACCCCTAGCTAATTGGGACTGTACTAGAGTGTTCCCTCTCTGCTGGGGGAACAAGCTCCTTCTTTATTTTATTCTTCATCATCATCATCATCACTGCGGTTGTGGTGGTTATTTCTGCTTCCCATGCAGTCACTGTGGAGCCCTGGTGGCTTGGAGATGATAGTCCCAGACGTTTCCAAAGCAGATTCTGCTTGGGTTATTTTGGCCTCTTCGCCTGGGGGAGCCCCCATCACAGACAACTATACCCTTGATGTCAGGGGTCCCCTTGCCTTGACCTTGGCTGTCTCACCCTCCTTGGAGCGCAGGGATCTGAGACCCGTTGAGCTGGCCCCCACCTCCCACCCATCCCCACCCCCTTCTAGGTCATGGCCCTGCTCTCCAAAGCCCACAGCTTGGTTCACAGTCCTAAGCCTCGAGGTGCTCATGGCAGGAAGAAGAGAAAAGCCCCGGTGAAAGCACACACCAGGTGTCAGACAGCTTGGCTCAGTTTTTGCGAGGGTCCTTCTCTGCCTTTCCCTTGTCCCCTCCATGTCCCCATGCAGTGAGCGGGGAGGAGGAGGAGGTCAGAGCCCGGGCGCTCCTGGGGCTGCAGGTCGCCGTTCCACGGATCAGGCTGCAGGGACACGCGGCTCCCCCGGGGCCTTGATGGCACTTCTTTGGGAAACAGAAGCCGAGTGTTTAAGAAGCATCTGTCATTATGGAAACAAAGTTGCCAGGCCATTTTTTCTTTTACTATTTTTACTGCGGTTTCATTATCTTATGCAAATGAGGCCGCTGATGAAGCCTTTCTGCAGGGTAGCCCATGCTGGGACCAGCTCCACCGAGGGGATTTATTGCCCGCCTCAGCCTCTAGACCAGATCTGGGATGAGGAGGTCCCGTGGAGATGACTTCCAGAGCATCTGACCGGCCCTGGAACACACCAGCCAGACCAGCCCCCAAGTCCTGCCTCCGTCCCAGGAACACCGTGGTCCTTTATTCCCAAAGATCCAAGCAACAGCTCAGCCTGGTTCAGGCTTCTGTCCCCAGTTCCTTGAAGACTGAGCTGTCAGTATCCAGCGAGATGTAAGGGGAAGGGGGGAGGGCAACTGAAGCTTCATGTCCCCAAGGACCTCTGAGAGCAGCATACAATATGCTGGTTGGCTTCTCACCCCAGGGGGGAGAGAGCAGGGGTATGTATACACCAATCGTTGATCAAGGCTAGTCTCCGAAGGGGTCAATCCCGGGTACTTCTCGCACGCCACAGCTGCCGAGGTGGGCTCTGGGGCAGGGAAAGCAATGCGAGTGGTGGCAGTTGGGGCCATTGGTGGGGAGGTGGGAAGGACAGGAGACACGTAAGGTGTTGACAGCACCTCCTAGGACCCCCTTGTAGAGGTGGGCAGCCTAAAGCTCAGAGATGCCAGGTGACTTACCCGAGCTCCAGAGTTAACCCAGGGCTGCTTGCCTTGCCAGCTCAAGGGGCCACCAGTGCCTCACCACCTCCTGGCACCCAGCCCTGGCCTCCCCATCCCTCCTCACTGCAGCTCTAGCCTTGCCCAGGGCCCTACAGTCACAGCCCATCTCCCAGGGTGAAGCCACAGGCCCCTAGATTCTCCTCCAAGACAGTGCTCCCCTCTGTCCAGCCCCTCTGGCCCAAAGCCTTTCCTCACATTCCTGCCACAAGGCCCAGCTTCTCCCCAGTCCAGTCTCAGGCCCCAGCATTTTAGTAAAAGCCTTCGACCCTCTGTGGGTACTTTCCCCCTCGGGGAGGTCTGACTCCCTCCCACATTTCCCAACGCCTGGGCAGTGGTGAGCCAAGACATGGGGAAAACTACAGGTTTCTTAGTCCTGCTCACCTGTGGGTGAGGTCGAGGTCACAGTGGGTGCTGTAACCCAAATGTCACCAGCTCCATGCCCTCTTGAATAACCTTCCTGCAGCCACCTGCAAAGTACAAGGGACCGGCCTCCTTGGCACCCGGAATCGCCCTCTGATCAGATGGTCAAAAGCTTGAGAACTCTTCAGTGCTGGTCTCCTTCCTTTCGAGGAGAAGGTGTCATGAATAAAATAATAATCATCCCAATACTACCTTCCGGCCAGCTAGGTGACAACTCCAGACCCAGCACTGTGTGAGCACTTTGCAGACCTCAGCTCCTGGCATTCTCACCATGGCCCTATGAGCTAGGGGACATCATGCCCATTTTACAGATGGGGCAACGGAGGCTAAGAAAAGTAGAACAACTCAGCCACAATCACCCAGAAAGCATCAGAATGAGGCCTCCAGGCTGGAACCCCCGTCTCACAGATTTGATAAACGGGTAAGCGAATAAATGAATGAGTGAATCAGAAAACAGTCGATAACCAATGCTGTTTATGGACCCTGGGGAATTTCTATGCTTGTAGGGAAAAAAAAAAAAAAACCCCACCAACTGAACTCGATTTGGCCAAAAATGAGAATTACTAATTACAGCCGCTCACAGGAATGACCTACCATTTATGCCTAATTGCAGTGCAGCCCAATAACAATTATGCACATCAATAAATGTGTCAGATTAACTTGGTTGTAAGTTTTATTGGATTGTAACACTAAAGCCTGTTTGTGGTTCCTCGGACGCGGGAGGCCGCGGCCACCTCGTCTGGACCTGTTGGTCCCTTCTGGAAATGAGGAGGGCCGTTAGTGTTGGAAGGCAAGGGAGAGACAGGAGCAGAAGGAACCGGCTCTGTCTCCTGTGCCGCAGCGTGCGCGCCCTGCGAGCTCCGGGGGGCGGTTTGGCAAGGGGTCTTGGCGGGCCGCACAACGTCACGAGCCTCCCCTCCTCCCCTCGATGCCAAAGGCAGCTTCCTAATTAGAACATCCATAACCCTCAGCATCTGCTCCAAGAGAATTCAGCTGCTCTAAGATGGAGAAGTCCATTAACTTTATTGCACAAAACGTCGGACGTGCTTTTAGACAGAGGATCACTGCCAAGTGAGACAAACTGCCAGGACCTGCCAGAGGAGCAAGCCAGAACTTTCTGCAGCCCCCAGCTGGGTCCTCAGGACTCCATCCTCTCCCGGCCCCGTGCCCCGGGTGCTACTACAGCAGGCGGGAGGCTGGGGGCAGGGGAGACTGTGGTTTTGTGAGCACAGGTGCAGTCTGAGCGCCCGGGCCTCCCTCACGCGAGCCCGCGGAACGGCAGCGCCAGACAGCGACCATCTGATCCCAGAATGCATCAGATGCCCACCCCAGGCTTGGGCGGTCACACCCCACACACACACACAGCACCAGGAGTGGCAGTGGCAGCTGTCACCAGAAGCAGGGGAGCAAGGGGGCAAAGGATGAGCTTGGGAACCAGGTATCCCTTGGCCCGGCTGTCAGCTCTGCTACTTGCGTGTCGTCATGGGAGCCCGCCAAGCCCGTTACCAGCCCCGGGTGCTGCATGCCGTGGGCTGGGCTGCACCCACCTCTACGGGGAGGAAGGAGCAGAGGCCAGGAGTGTCTAGGGCCATGCCGGCCACTTGGCGGGCTCAGCAAATGACAGCACCCCTTCCCAGCCTCCAAAGTGGAAAGGGACAGGGGAGGCCACCCGGCCACGTGCACAGGGGCCAATAAACACCACGTGGTCCCACGGCCCTGGGTTCCCAGCTCTAGTTCGTGCCTTGGCCCCCTATGCCCTCAGTTTTGGCATCTGCAGGATGGGGCTGGTGACCCCTGTCGGCCTCTCCTCTCGGGAGGAGAATCAAGAAGTCGCATGCATCCGCGCGCGCTTTGAGGCCACCCTAAGGATGTGCAGTGCCCAGCTTTACGGCTCCTGGGGTTTTGCTCCTCAACCTAATGTCGAGCCCCCCACCCCGGGAAATGCCAGGCTGGGCCCTCCCCAGCTCCCCAGCCTCCCATCTGTCTCTGCCCCGGCACCCTGCACCACAGCCCTCATCCGGGGCACCCAGATCCCCCAGGCAGCAGCTGCGGACCCCCCAGCCTTCAAAACGGTCCACCGAGCGACCCTCCCGGGTGTCCTTCCTCAGATTCCCATTCTTCTTCGTGTGACTAATTAGCAGAAGCAGTCCAAGGGGGAGGCAGCAGCCGTAGCAATCGACCCCAGTGATTTCCAAGCCTCGGGGAGAGCCCCATTTCGCTCCAATCCGGGTGCTGTAAATTCCCATCAAGCTAAGAAAATATAGTGCAATTTAGAAACACTGATACGGCAATAAAACACAGATCTCCAGCAAATGGAATTCAGCAACATCTAAAAATGGAGCCATACATTACTCCGCCTGCAAACTCCCTCCAGGGACATAATGCTCGGCGACGTTGGGGGTGCTTTAATGTTCAGGTTGATCTTGCTTTTCCGGGTGAAGGCAGGGGCCGCTTGCAGCTGGGCGCCAGGAGCCCCGTGGGGCAGGCCTCCTCCGTGGTCCAGAACGGGGTCCCGGCTGACCTCCCGGCCGGCCGGGGAGGACCTGTGGCCCGGCCCCCATCACCCTGGGGCTGCTGGAGAGAGTGTTCTGGAAAGGGTAGAAGAGGAGGGAGGGCGAGGCAGTTAGTCCTCCTGAGCAGCGGCCTTCAAGGGAAAAGCGATTGTTCCTACATATCAGATGAAGATACCGATGATGGGAAGTGAGGGGACTGGTTCAAGGTCGCCGGGGGCAAGCAGTCTACGCTGCGTGTAAACCCACATCGGTCTGCCTTTCTGTTCCACGTGCTGCCTTCCTCCCAGCTCGAGGCTCAGCCTCCGTTCGTCAAGAGCTGAAACTGAGCCACACCCTGGTGTTCACTGCTTCTGGGAGTGGAGGTAGGGCCACAGCCCACGAATGGCTTTGTCATGAGCCCCACTCTATACCCCGAGGGGTGGGAAGAGGTACTTGGCCAGCCCCCCGCCTCCCAAACACAAGTCGGGGGACTCGGCCCCCTTGGGAAAGATTGATGGACACGGGGAAAACCCCCGGCCCCCACCCTGCGGGGGGCTCCGTGTGGTCTCCGGGCTGGGGCACACCCTCGTCCCCCCGCCAATCCACTCATTCCGGGCTACACAGGCCAGGCTGCTGGCTGCACACACTCGGTCCCCCCCTCACTCGTGTTCACATGCACACCTGCGCTCACACTGCTTGCCCGGCCTCCACACCATGCGTGGCCACTGCCTTCGCCTGACTCAATCTCCATGGGAGCAGAAACAGGTGTGTGTGCGGCTGTCGACTGGCCCCGGTCAGGAACTCCGCTACTGCCTGGGACACTCTGAAGATGGCTTTCGCGTGCTCCCCTGCGTCCTACCAAGCCCTGGTGCCCGGAGCCCAGGGAGGACAGAAAAATCAGGGTGGCCTCTCTGGAAGCCCTGTGCTAAGGATTCCAGCTCTGGGGGCACCCGGGTGGCTCAGTGGTTGAGCGTCTGCCTTGGGCTCAGGGCATGACCCTGGGGTCCTGGGATCGAGTCCCACATCAGGCTCCCCGCATGGAGCCTGCTTCTCCCTCTGCCTGTGTCTCTGCCTCTCTCTGTGTCTCTCACGAATAAATAAATATTTCAAAAAAAAAAAAAGAATTCCAGCTCTGGAATCCACACGGGCCTGGGCCCGACATCCAGCCTGCCATCTACTAACCATGTGACAACATGTGAGAGTCGCTTGCTCCCTCCATGCCTCAGTTTCCCTTCATCCGTCGGGAGATGCCGCAGGATTTAGTGAGAGGATCAAGGGAAGTGCTCACCACCGACCGGGCTCGCAGTGGGTGATCGTCAGACTGCACCTGCAGTGGTCAGGCCAGGCCAGGCGCCGCTGCGACAACAAACAGCCCCAGAGTCCCAAGAACTCAGTGCGACAACGTTTACTGCCCTGCAGTCCAGTCGCCGCTGTGCACATCAGTGAGCCAGGCGTCCTCTACGACTGTCGCAGCAGAGCGAGGGGTGGATGGAAGCGTTTTCCTGTCTCCGCCCACAAGTGACGCGCATTCCTTCCACGGCGTCTCAGGGACCAGAGGCCCAACCGCGCTTGACCGCCTGTGTGTCCTGCATGGCCCGGACAGAGGAAGGAACCATCCCGGGGACGCCTCCTGCCCTGCTTGTCGTCTCCTTTCTGCCCCCACGTCCAGCCTGTTTTCCTAGACCCTGGGCCAGCTCACGCTCCACTCAGGATGCCACCGCCCCTCCTTCCTCTCTGTCATGCGTCCGGTGAGCCGGCTTGCGACCAGAGCTCAGGCCGGGCCCCCGGGGGGACGTGGCCCCTGCCGAGGACACGCGGCCTCTGACTGACTCCCCAGCCCTCTCCTCCGGCCCCTTTGGCACACTGACTGACGAGCCCTCATCAATCTGTTGACAGCACGCAACCCAGGCCCCCAGCATCCGATCACAGCTGCACCTCCGCCTGTCAGGGATAAATGTCTGTTGTCTTTAGGAAGATCTACATTGATGGAGGCGCCGGCGGAGTCGATGGTGACAGAAACAGATCCCGCACCAGCGAGAGGTCGTCTCTGGGCACATCAGGTGTTCCCGGCTCCTGGCAGAGGCAGGGCTCAGGGGGCAGACACGTAAGGCTGTCTGGGGTGAAGGGCGGGGACCCTGAAACCAGAGATGAGTGGGGCTTCTGGGGGGCGGGAAGGGGGGTGTGACACGGAGCCAGCACCCAGGACTGGAAACTATCCAGAAGGGGCCACACAGCCAGGGCACCGGGGATGGAGGAGGCCCTGCCGAGCGGAATCCCGCCCAGGGCCCAGAACGCAGCGCCAATATGGGTTTTTCGGAATTTGAATTTGAGTCCTGGGGTGGCCCAGGTGGCTCAGCGGCTTAGCACCACCTTCAGTCCAGGGCATGGTCCTGGGGACCCGGGATCAAGTCCTGCCACGGGCTCCCTGCATGGAGCCTGCTTCTCCCTCTGCCTGTGTCTCTGCCTCTCTCTCTGTGTCTCTCAGGAATAAATAAATAAAATCATTAAAAAAAGAAAATTGAGTCCTGGTTCTCCCATCCAACAGCTGCGTGCCCTGGGATTCATGGTTCAACCTCCCTGAGCCTCCCCAGTAGGTGAGGGTGCAGAAGCTGCGCCTTGAGAGGGTCTCGTGAAGGACTCGGGATGCTGAGCCAGGCCTTGGCCCCCAGCAGGAGCTCAGTCAGGGCCAAGTGGGTGCCCCGTGGGAGGGGAGGGAGACAGGCCCACTCTGGGGGGCTGGGCCTCCGCAGGCGAGGTAGCTTCCCAGCCCAGGCCCCCTTCCCCTGAAAGGCCCTCGCGATCCTCCACCTCTGTGACTCCTGGCTGGTCACGGCTCCTTGCGCCAGAGCTTGGCAGCAGGATGGGCCTGAAGCTAGACTCCCGCTGCCTCACTGCCCTGGTCGGGAGAGCGTCCCCTCAACCCACGCATGCTCCGATCCCGTCACAGGCTCTGCTTCTAGAGACTCAGATGCCAAGCAGGGGTGCAAGAAATGAGACCTAAGGTTCGGGGGTGGCCTGGAGCTGGCCACGACCTGGGGCTGTCCCAGGCTGAGCAGCCAGTCAGGCCCCGCGCCCGGACACCGCTGCGTACCCTGGGGTCACCCTCCATCCCTTGCCTGGGGGGGCAGGGTGGGGAGGAGGTCGGCGGGGCGGGGGGTGGGGCGGGGGAGTTGGCCCAGCTCTGGAGGGGGTCAGGGCACTCGGTCAGGCTTTGGGGAGGAGCCAGGGGGCAAATCGGGGAAGAGAAGGAAACTCACAATCCTTCAGATTTCTCTATTTATTGCTTCACTCATCGCAGACTTATCCCCGTGTCCTTAAAAAGGATTTGAGGAGCTTAAAACTAAATGCACTTAAAAGGGAATGGTTGTAAAAGCAAAATAGCACAAAAAACCATGTCAAAGGAGTGAAATATTTTTATTTCCTTGGAGGCTAACTGGAATAATGAAGGCAGAGCTTCTTACTGAGATTGCCAGGAAATCTCATCGTGGGAGGCAGGGCCCCAAAGAGTCACCAGACCTCTTAATTCTCTGGGCGGGTCCTCCGGAGTTGCAGGTGCCTCTCAGACGCCCTCCCTGCGCAGCCCCAGAAGCACGCCTTCCCCTGTAAGCGGAGGACACAGAGGATCCGGCCCCGTCCTGGCACCTGGGGGGGCCTGGGGAGAGTCCTCGTCTCCTCCGGCCTCCCAGTGTGCCCCCCCCACACCCAGAGGGTTGAGCCTGCAGGTCTCGGGCGGGCGGGGCACCCTCTATTTCTGATACTCAAGGACCCCGTCTAAGAAAACCAGTGCTCGGGCACCCCCGGGGCTCAGGGAGGCCTCATCCCCCAGCCGTGGGGTGGGACGCGGAGGCACCACGAGCTGCTGTGGACTCAGCAGTGAGTCGGGACCTGAAGGAGGAAGGCGAGGGGGGCTTGGGTTCAGGCCTGAGCTGGAGGGACGATGAGGAAGGCACAGGAGAGGGGGCCTGGTGGGAGGGCTGAGGGGTAAGTGACAAGCTCAGCAGGGGCTGGAAATGCTGAAGGGCCCCCCCTTCCACCCCATTCCACTGGGAAGGTGGCCCCCGCCGGGGATGGAGCCAAGACAGACGAGCAGGGTCGGATGGACTGCTCGGTCCTGGGCTGGGCCATCCTGGCAGCAGGGACCGTGGGGACCCTGGGCCAGGGGTCCCGGGGTCTCAGCCCGCTGCCGGTCACTTAGCAGGAGACAGGCACTGAGCTAAGCACCTGCCTTACGTCACCTTCCCAGCAGCGCTCTTTGGGGCGGATTCCGTCCCTGGCTCCATGCGAGAGGCGAGGCCAGCATCCAGGTGCCAGCCCCGGGTCGCTGGCTGGTAGGAGGCGCCCTCCCCCCAGGTTATGCTTGGGTTGCTTCTGAGTCTGAGCTAAGGCTCTGGCCCCTGCCTCGGTGTCTCCCTCAGGGGGACTCAGGGCATCTCCAGTCCTGGGAGGCCCAGAAGGAGCCGGGTCCTGCGCTGCTAATGTCACCTGTTGGAGAGGCCCATCTGCATTCTGACCTGCCTCCTGTAAGGGCACTAACGCCAGTAGGGGGTGCAGGGGTGGGGGGGAACACAAAGCACTGGATCAGACTGGGATTGGGTAAGAATTTGGGCAACGTGGGGCCCTCCGGGACCCAGCGACGTCAGCTTGTCAGCAGGGACCCCTACCTGGCCTGATACCCGGCTCCCCACCTGGAGACCTCTGCCCTAAGCACTGCATCACCCAGGACCCGGGAGGCGGCCTCCAGCACTCCAGGTGGCCACGGGGTGGACTGCGAGCGCTCCCGGCGTCTGCGGGCACTGGGGAGGCGAGAGCGGACGGGCCACTTGGAAAGCATCTCCGCGAAGCGCAGAGGCGGCGAGAGCGGTCGTTCCCCGGGGATCAGGGATCGCGGGCCGGCTGGCATCCTGCAGCAGCCCACTCCCCCGAGCTCCTGCTCCAAGACAAGCAGCGTGTCACACGGAACATCGTCCAGGGGCAGGGCAATTCTTCAAAGAAACCCGGAGGAGGGCTTGGGGGAGACGAGTAGCTGCTCCTGGGAATGGCACGTACCAGGCAAGGCGAGTGGGTTCCCTGGGGACCCGGAGGCCACCCGTGCCCAGCCCAGGCATCATCCCCTGTCACTGGAAGAGCCCAGAGAAATTCCAGTAACCACCATGCTGGGCCACGAGGTTGGTACTCATGCACCCGACCCCTTTCTGCAGCTGGGGACACTGAGGCTCAGATGACAGCAAATAGTTAAGAGTAGGGTTGAGAATGTGGACGCTGGACCACACTGGGTGGTTCAAATCCTGGATCCTCCGTCTTCTGGCTGCGTGTCCTTGGGCAAGTCCCGTGACCTCTCTGACTCTCAATTTCTCCAGCTGGAGTACGAGAGAAGTAACAGTCCTTGTCCCAGAGGTCACCGTAGGAATTAGACCCAAGTGTCGCGGATGTGTCGGGCTGATTGGTTCCTCCCTGCACTGTAGCTCTGGTTGTTTTTAGATTATTCAGGTCAATTCAGCTCAATACTTATTGACCCCTTGGTTGAATTTATTATGTAGTCAAAACAAGCCACTTCTCTTCTCCTGGTTGGTGAACGTGCCCAGCCTTTCCCCCGGGCCATTGCTCTGGTGTTCTGTGAGTGCAGCTACTGGACCCTGTAAAACCCAGGAAGGCAGAGGTCACCAGAAGTCACCTATCCTCTTGCTCCGCCCTCGGAGAAAGGGGCCCCTGGGGGAGGTCCAGGTCAGGGAGGCCCCAGGTAAACCCAGGAACTGAGAAGCTGGAGGTCTCCCCTCAAGACCAGACATTGGGGTAAGCGCTGGCGTGAGTAGCGGCAAGTCAGAGTTTGGGTGGACCTCCCGAGGTAGAGGCGAGAGGGGCATCTTGGAGGAGCGTCAAGATCAGGGGTGAGAAGTGCCCCCCGAGTGGAAGGAGCCTGGCGCATCAGGCTCGGAGGCCAGCGTGGACGTAAGACGCTGGCCGTGCGTCTCAGGGCTTCTCTGAGTTTCCTGCTCCTGTTATGACAAAATGTCACAAACTCGGGGTCTTTGTAACACTGACCACCTTTTTCTTACAGATCCGGAGGCGGAAAGTCGGGTGTGAGCGTCCCGGGGGTAAAGTCAGGGTGTCAGCAGGGCTGGTTCTTCTGGGGGCTCCGGGGGGGGGGTCCACGTCCTTGCCTGCCCAGCTCCCGAGGAGCTCCAAGCTCTCGCCTCCTTAGGCCTGTGTCCCCATCCTCGTCCTTGAGCAGCGGGGCCTCCTCAGGCCCCTTCCTCTCTGTCCTCATCCCCTCCTGGCAGCACCCCTCCTGCCTCCCCCTTACGAGGACCACCGTGGTGACCCCGGGCCCACCCGGCTGAGCCGAGATAGTCGCCCTATGTCAACCCCCTTAACTGGACGGCATCGCCCCAGCTGGCGTGGTCCTGCGGGGTAACACTCGCAGGCTCAGGGATTCAGACTCGGCCATCCCCGAGGGGCCGTCACTCACCCACCGGAGGACACGGACACTGGTTGGCAGACTTGGGCTTTGCTGATACCTGACGAATGAGGGAAAGAGCGCCGTGCACCCAGGGCACCACCCCCAGGGTCGGGGTCAGGGCAGGAGCATGAGGCCGGGGCTTGGGGGTGCGGGGCCCAGCGCCGGGCTCCAGCAGGGCCTGAGGAGGGCGGTGGAAGCCCGGGGCTGAGGAGAGGACCAGGCCCCCAGGGTGAGCAGGGCTCTGTCTCCGCAGTGGCTGCTCAGCAGGCTGCACGGCTGGCGGCTGGCTCCTGCCCCCGGAGGTCGGAGGTCGGAGGTCGCAGGTCTGTGGGGCCGCAGAGGCTCCTCCCGCAGAGGCTTAGGCCCTGGAGGCTCCTCTGGCGGAGGCTCAGCCCACGGGTCACCAGGCCCACGCCCAGCCCGGCCTGCCCACCCACTCGGGCTCCAGGACCGGCCAGTCTGCTCCGGGTCTGCTGCTGGTCTGGGCATGCTGAGCCAGCCTGGGGGGGGGGGGTGCTGACCTCACCCAACTCGTGGTGCCTTCAAGGTGCCCTGCACCTTAGAGTGGAGGCTCTGTGGGCCTCCTTGTCTCAGTCTTTCCCTCTGTGTGTCTGTCTCTTCCCCCTCCCTCCCTCCCCCCTTCCTCTCTCTGTTCCTCCCTCCTTCCTTCTCATCCCTCCTCCCTCCCTCCTCCCTCCCTCCCTTCCCTACCCAATGTCTCCCACCACACTCAAGCTAAGAATCCGAGACAGCTTGAAACAGTACACGTTAAATGAACACTGAGGGAAGGAGAAACTAGAACAGGTGAATTCAGAGCACGGGGTCGGGAGAGAAAGCACAAACCATAAGTTACTAGAAGGAGTTTGGCTCCAGGTCAGAGCAGAAGGACATGGGCTCTGGGGCGGGTGGGGTGGGGGCAGGGGCCCATGGAATAGGAGCAAACAGGTGGCACATGTGCTTTTGGTCTGGAGGCTGCACGGACATCTGGACCTTCTCCACAGCAGCCAACGTGGAAATCTCTACGAGCCGGCAGGGTTGTCTGGGTCTGAAGCCTGACCCCTCACTAGATACGTGGGGTGGGGTAGGGGGTCCAGGCCCTGGGTCCCGTCCCCAGGGGTCCGTCTTACCTCCCCAGTGCTTCCAGCCGCCTCCAGCAGACAGGGCTGGGCGCCTCTTGTTCAGGACAGTCGCTGTCCTGTCCCATCAAAACCACTGAGAATCAGAAGAGGGGAGGAGGGACAGAAAGGCACATGTACTGAGCTCCTACTGTATACCAAGCATCCGCATTACCGACGGAGACCTCCCAACCACGCCGGCCCACCTGCGTCTTTGGTGCTCCTTCTGCCTGGAATGTTCTTCTACCCCTTTGCCACGGGACAAGCTCCTAAGGCCCTGCGTGCTGTGTCCTCACAAGAGGCCCCCGGCCGCCTCCATATCACGCTGCCCATCATTCTCTCACAAACCGAGTCCTTTCCCCCCATAGCATGATCATACTTTGTGATGCTTTATGAGTGGTTGCTAAGTGTGTGTGTTGACCTTTTCCTCTGTGCTCTGTTCCTCTGAGTACCTGCAGCATCTACAGCAGGGCCGGGCACCCAGTAGGTGCTCCATAAATATTTGTTGAGGGCAGAAGAGATTATTTCCATTTATCTGAGTGTCTTGGGGAAACTGAGTTAACCTGCACCAGGTCAGCAGCAGGGGGGAGCCAGGGCCAGGATCAGAGTCCTGATCCGATCAGATCCGTATGCTTCTCTTTCTGCAGCATTAGCTGCCCTGAGGGGGGCCCACCCCAGCCGAAGATGTGCATGCAGCGGGGGGAGAGGAGGGGATGGCTGGTGGGGTCCCCGGCACAGAAGAGCAGTTTGGCTCTGAATCAGTCCCGCCACCGCACAACGCATTGCAAGGGACATTTCCTGCCACCTGTTACTCATAAATTCTAGAATCATTTACTGAGCGCCGAACACTGAGCTGGGTGGCAGGGATCCAACAGTGAACAAAATCAAGACCCAAGACGGAGGGGGGCCTGCCTTGCGACTTGGCGATCCAGCAGGATGCTCTGAGACCCGCTCCCCACAGCGAGGCCTGCTCCTCGGGCCTTCTGGCCGGGCCCATCATTAATTTTTCACAATTTTTTTTAATTTTATTTATTTATTCATGAGAGACACAGAGAGAGAGGCAGAGACACAGGCAGATGGAGAAGCAGGCTCCATGCGGGGAGCCCGGGCTAAGACTCGATCCCAGGACCCCAGGATCACGCCCTCAGCCGAAGGCAGTGCTAAACCGCTGAGCCTCCGGAGCTGCCCTAATTTTTCACGAATTTTCAAGCCGGTTGTTAAACTCAGCCATTATGAAAAATTGAATTATGTAAACTAGCAACTCAATAAACTAAATCATGAACAAAGGTAATCAATGCCCAAACTCATCATGTCTTCATGACTTCACCATTACCTATGACCTTAAGCCTGCTCCCATCGACTGAGTCCGGCAATACTACGCAAAGGTGCATTCCCGAGCATCTCTTCCCAATTCCCACTTCCGGGGTGTCACACTGGTGCTCCGAAGCTGGGACTATTTATACCAAGGAACGTGGCAAATGCTGCACATCGGGGTTGGTCTGGTTTGCTCTGGGGATCACCTGCTACACGCGCATCACCCCCTGGCCATTCCCTGTCACAGGGGTCACGCTACCTCTGACCCTCCTGGCTCTCAGCCAGAAGTTGGTGGGTTGGGGTTGGTGGGAGGTGGGGACCTTGGCGGGGGAACCTACAGACGTGCAGGACACCAGGGCTCTGTCTCCACCTCCTCACAGTGAAGTGTAAGCCTGGCTGCTCCATCCCAAAGCAGCTGTTCCCACAAAGCTTTCAGGGCTTATTTCTGATCATAGACACAGCTGGACCGCGGCTCCCACGCCGACATGTAACTAACTTTCACTTTACTCACATTCTCAGGAAAATTGACGATTTTCTGCCTTTTTATTACACTCGACGATAATTTAAAAGGCAGGTTTAGTGCATCCATAAAACCAACTTTGCAACAAGCTTGTGATGGTAGAAAAATATGTTTGGCCGGGGCCTCTGGTTGGGAGTTGCCACACCCTCAGCTCCTGGATGGTGCACCTCTGGGAGGTGCCCGATGGGCCTGGGTCCCTGTCTCAGCCCCAGCGGAGCGCCCCCTGCCTCCATCACCGACCACCTTCCCCACGGACCCCCGGGGGGCAGAGAAACTTGACCCAAGTTGTAGGGCGTGCATGCACCGAGCGCTGGTTCCCTCTGCAGAGGCCCTCCAAGGGCAGTGCTGGCTTCCAAAAGGGAATTTATAGCCGGCTAATCAAAGCTTAATTACAGCAGCACAGCGGGCTCCAGCAGGAACTCAGGCCGGAATGGTTTTGCTACGAAACTTTTTATGAGCTCAAGCAGAAGCAGCAAATTAGCAGGAATGAGAGGCAAATCGTCCTACCTTAACCGTGTCCCCGAGCTGGGAATCTGCAGTCACCCTACAGAACAGGTTCTGGGTGGAGCCGGGAGGCAGGGTGCAGGTGTGGACACAGCCTGGGTACGGTCCCCTAGGGTCAAGGAGCTGGACCCCTGTGACTCTGGCTCCTGCCACCTGGTCTCCTCGCGGCGATCCTCCCCGTCTCCGTGCCTGCAGCTCCCTGCACGGCTGCAGGTCCCCACGCAGCCATAGGGCCTGGGCTCTCCCCTCATTCCCAAGCATCCCCCTCGCCTGTACTCTCAACCTCCTCTCTCTCCATGCTTCCAATCAGGAAAATGCCCCCGCCCTCCTCCACTCCACCCCACATTTTAAAATGCCTCTGCTCCCCTCAAGTCTCTAACCCATCATTCACCTAACTCCTCCTCTCTTGCTCAGCCCAGGACCTGCCTTCCAGTTCCCAGGAAAACCACGAGAAGTTAGGAGTGCCCCAAAATCCCCAGGCCCCTGTCTCCCCATGCCCCCACCTTCCTGAGTGCACTCACCCCGCCTCTCCTCTCCTCCCTCCCTTACCCCTCTAAGGAAAAACTACTCAGAGCAAGTAAGAGCTGGAAGAACCTGGGTTTGAATCTTGTCGCTGCCACCGACTAAAACATACTTTCTAAGGCAAGTGAGTTGGCCTCTCAGAGCCTCGGGGTCCTTGTCTATGAAGTGGGGACAATGACGTCTGCAACACGAGCTGGGTGTGGAGTATGACGTACGTCGAGTGCTCCCAATACCACCCAATACGCCGCAACATTCGATAAATCGTGGGTGTTCACTTAACTACAAGATGGCCAGCAGACACCTACGGGGATGACGATTGCTCCCTAAAAGATAGAGGCTGGGGTTCTCTAGAGCTTCCGGGCCCCTATGTCTGTTATTTGCAGACCCCAAAAGGTGCCGGCCCTGCGGCCAAACTGGGGAGAGGGCATCGCATCCCAAGGGAGAGACGGCGACCGCAGCACCGGAGACAAGGAACGTAGAAGACGGGGGGCCTTGGGACAAAGAACGGCGGGGACCCCAGAGCTGGCCGTGGGCAAAGCAGGCCGGGGGCCTCCTGCCGACACTGGGTGACAGCCCGTGACTCCCAGGGCTCTGTGGTGCAGGACGGAGGCCGAGCACGGCTTATTTCACTTGTCAGCTAGGGTGGGCTTCCGGAATCAATCATTTTATGTACCAATCAGGAGGGGCCGACACCTGCCTTGTGCCGCCCTGGCCCACGTGGCTGCATCTTTCAGCTTTATGAACTTCTCCGACAATGAATAAAACCGCCCTGGCGTGCCAGGCGCCGGGATTTTCCTGTGCGCGTTCCTTATTCCTAGTGTCACCAATTACAATAACCAGATAACTGTAGCGCGGGGCTGGCCAGGCACGTCGCTGAGGAGCGGGCGTGCGGACGTCGCTCTTCAAGCCGCTCGCTCGTGCTGTTGAAGCAGCAGAAGGTGGCTGGGGAGGGTGATTGCCCTTAAGTTTTAAATTACCTGCAATCATTAAAATAATCTAGTTCATATTCATAACGCTGTGATTATATTTTACATACCCGGTAAACACTTTATGAGCAAAACCCCCAATTCCACAATGAAATAAAGAGGTCCGATTGGGGGGGGGGTCAAAAAACGCCAAGAGATGCGCTGGTGCAGAATCGGCCCCACGGCCCCACGTTGCAGGTTGATCCCTCTCCGTGGAACACACTCCGTGCCTCTGCGGGGGGCGGCGGGGGTGCTTTTTGAAGGGTATTGAGCAGACAGGGAAGGGAAAGGGGAGGGGAGGGGACGACGAGCCCATCCCTGGAGCTTCCAGAACTGTGCTCGGGGCTGTGGTGTCTCTGAGTCACCTCTGGTGGCAAAGGTCACCGCCCGTCGTGGGGCCCACCTCGCTCCACGAACTGCGTGCTGGGACCACCCCCCCACCCCGAGGAGGAACTCGTGTTACTCTCATTGGATAGATAGAGAAACTGAGGCTCAGAGGCACTCCGTGATTTTTCTAGGCCCATGCCGTACATAGGGCAGTCACACCCTGACCCCAGGTTTGTGGAACCCCCAAATCCCACTCTTTCATTTAGGTGCTTAGTCCAAGGTCACGTGGGAGTGAGCGGCAGGCTGTGTGACCCGGGTGGCCCCGGCGCTTTCTAGGGTGCCCCGCCGTATTGTGACAACACGTCCCAGACATCCCGTGGGGCATCGAGGGCACTCGATCCAAAACCAAGCATTTCGCAGAACTCCCTGACGTTAAAACATATCTATCCGGTTCCTTTTTCAGGTCTTTCACAGGAGGCCTCTGCGGATGCCAGTGGGGCTTAAGCAAGCCCGATAAATGACAACCTCATCCTCCCACCAGAATTGAACAAATGGGGGCGAAGACACAAGGGTTAGTTCTTCCAGAAGGCGGCGCAGGTCGAGGAGCCGGGTGGCCTACGGACAGGAGCCCCTGCTTCGAACCTGGGTTTTCGGGACTCCTGTCTGTCCTCCGCCCTACACCCAGTCCTGTGGTCCTGTTGATTCTACCCCCAGTACCACTGTCCTGTCCGCCGCCTCTCCCCATCTCCACGGCGTCCCCCCAGCCACCCCCCCGTCCCGCCCGCCCAGGTCACCGTGCTCTCTTGCCTGGAAGCCCGCCTGCCACAGCCCCCCAGCCGCTCTCCGTGCTTCTGCTCCCGACACCCCCAATCCCTTCTCCTTCCTAAAGGACATTTGAAAACACAAATATGATCATGTTTTAAAGCCCTCACCATGGTTACAAGGCTTAGCAGAATCCGAGCTGTGTTTGCCCCTTTACCCTCGTCTCTGCTACCCACCCCGCAGCCCGGGGCCACCTCCCCACACACGCTATGGAGGTTTGAGGGAAGGACAAGTCATCCTCTTTCTTTCCACATCCAGACACTGACACCTTCGGGAGAAAGGGCCGAGCGGAGCGAGCTCAGTCTCCCCAAGACGGGAGGGCCCCCTGCTCCTGTGGAGGTCAGGGGGGAGGCAGGTGCAGGGGGATGAAAGGACGAGGTTGCTCTCCCCGGAGCAGACATTTCCTCTCCACTTCCCACGGGGAGGACGGTTCTCCCTGGGACCTCGGGTTCCCGCAGCCACCAGAGTGCTTGCACCCCGATCCCTTTACCTGCCTCCTTCCCCCTCACGCTCCAGCACCCAGCTTAAGCATCTCCTGCTCCCAGGAGCCTTTCCGAATCCCCACACAAAGCCTCATCGCTCCTCGCACTCTTCTTGGAACGCACATCTCACTTCTTATCAGACACACAACGGAGAAAGCTGTTCCTTAGCAGCTGGGTCCCCTGTGAGGAGGGCGAGGCCCTTGCTTGGCTGCATCTCTGTGGCATCCCCAGGCCATGGGCTTAGGAAGCCTTCACTCACTCAGCATCACTGGATGATGGGTGAATGAAGTCTTCCGGGCCACCATCCACGTAGGCCAGCGAGGATCGGCCAGGACACGCTGCAGTAACAACCAACCCCGGGGTGTCAGGGGCTCAACACAACAGTCTACTTCTGGCTCACACTGTAGGCTCATTACCATTCATCAGGCTCCTTGGTCTTTCACTGTGAGGCTCAGGCTGACACAGCTGCCATTGTGGAGCATTGTGGTCACTGTGCAGAGGACAGGACAGCACGGGGAACTGCATCCTTGCTCTTCAAGCTCCTGCCTGGAGATCACAGGTCCCACATCACTCAGCTTCATGAGCCATGACAAGGTGAGTGATCACCTCTACCCTCAGAAGCTGGGCAAGTACAGTCCTAACCTGTGCCCAGAACTGGAAATATTGGACGGACAACACTAATGACCATCATCTGGTCAGGCCCTGCTACCCGCTCTGGGTCTGGCCATATGTTGGCACCGGGCATTGACTTGAGTCCCAGACAGCGCTCTCTGCAGCTGAGCTGTCCAACGTGGTGGCCACATGTGACTTTTGAGCGCTTGAAGTGTGGCTAGGTTCAAACACTTCTTGTGACAAAGGGAATTTAAAATGTCTCATCCATAATTTTTAAATTTTGTGCAAGATTCTTTTAATGTAAACTCAATTTGCCAACATACAGTACGTCATGAATTTCAGACGTGCTTTTCAATAACTCACTGGTTGACGTGCTCATCACATCACCCAGTCACCCCATCCCCATCACCCCCCACGCCCACCTCCACTTCATAATTCTTCATTTTGATCCCAGGTTGATATTTGGGGATCTATCGAGTTGAATAAAAGAGATTATTAACTTTAATTGTATCTTTCTCTTTCTAACCTCTAATGCGGCTACCAGAAAATTTTAAACTACATACATGGCTGCCATTTGTGGCTCATCTTGTATTCATTTTCTCTGGACAGCGCTGCTCCAGAACATCTGATCTCAGCTAAGACGTGGCCAAGAGCAGGCCTGAGCCTACAAATGAAGTCAAGTGGCCCAACCAAGAGACGGGAGGGAGCCAAGGCGGAGGGAGCGGGAGGCTGGGGTGGCTCAGCTGCAAGGTTCCCTCTTTTACAAAACCTCAGGAGCCTTCCCTGATGAGCTGCTCCAGCCCGGGGGGGGGGGTTACCCCATTTCCTGGGGGCACCCTTGCTGCTTAACACGGGCAAGCTGCCGGGTGAGGCACAGAGCATCACTGCCACTGTCTGGTGCCCAAGGAGCTGGCAGCCAAGAAGCCGCTCTTGCCTGCGGAGAAGTGTTAATAAATATTTACCGAGCCCTTTGACAGTGCCGAGGGAGAATACAAATCAGCCCCAGCAGGCGCTGAGATGAGCCTCCCCCAGGGCTGGCAGCCACAGGCTCCCGCAGCCCGCTGACCTCTGCCTGCTGGCACCTACCCCTGAGCGCCCCGCCAGCCCTGCTTACAGAGGCCGGGAAATAAGACAATCTCTCACTATCGATTTTGTGCCTCTCCCTGCGACCGCCGCCCTGGATAACTCACATCGTATGGATTTTTCTATAAACCCCCCAATTAATATCCGCAGCGGGAGGGAATATACTGCCGCTGGATGTGGTCACACCTACTGGCCCTGCTGGGCTGGGGGTTAGAGGACACATGGGCCCGTGGCTACCCCTCCCGGACCCAGTCCACGACCTACCTGACCCCTGCTTTGGAGCAGTTGGCAGGCGCAGGACCTGGAGGCTAACCTGCTGGCCTAGCCACCCAGCCATCAGGGACTCCCAGGCCTCTGTGTTAGGACGAGGTTGTGGGTGCAGGAGAGCCGCCTCGGGACCCTGTACTCATTAAGAAGAGGCTCCCCAGGAATGGCAGGGAAACAGTAATAGCTTTGCATCCACTGAGCTTGGCGGAGGGAGTGAGTCCCTGCTCCCCCACCAACCTTCTGTGTGACCTTGGAAAGCTCCTTAACCTCTCTGCGCCTGTTTCCCAAGCAGTTAAGTGAGGATAATAATGAACAGTATAGGGTTGTCGCGGGGATTATTATTTATTTACTTACCCAAGAGATGCAAAACAACATCATCTCCGCTTGGGTAAGAGCTATGAAGGAAAAAAGCAGGGTGATGATCCAAAGAATAACTTGGGGTTATTCTTTGGCTTGGGCTAAGATCATCAGGGAGGGGATGAGGGACATATGAGCTTAGACTTGAAAGGTGAGAAGGAGCCATGCAAAGAGCTGGAGAAGAACCTTCCAGGCCCAAGGATCAGCAGGTGCAAAAGCCCAGAAGAGGGAATAATAAAGGAGATGTGGTCACGTGGGCAGCACATTTCCCTGCAGGGAGCCGGGGCCCAAGGATGTGAAGTGGCCTCTCTGCTTCAAGGAATGAGGGCTGCAGACAGTGGAGAGAGGCCAATCCCTTGGGCTCCTGTCTCCTGGGTCCAGCCCCAGACCTGCTGGGGGCCCCTCTCTGCTGCTTGGGGGGCACAGAGAGGCAGGACCCTGCCCTGGGGAGCTGGAGAGGAGCAGGGGGGACAGAGGGTGAGGTGAAGTGAGAGGAGAGAGGCCCCAGCCATGCCAGGATGCGTGGCCAGCCCGCCAGCCGAGCGCTCCCAGGACCGACAGCGGAGCAGGGAGCAGACACATTAATGAAAAATGAGTAAACTCCCCCAGCTCAAGCCAAGCAAACGTTTGCTGCAGACACGTCTAATCCAATTGTCCTTAATAAAACTGCTAATTGGGTTTGGGAGTCTCCGCGGGGCCTGGCTGAGCCCACGGACTGCTCAATGCTCCCCCAGTTTTCTCCCCACACCCTGTCCCTGCTCTGCTTCCATGAACTCACCCAACCCGACGCTCTGGGAGAAGAGGAGGACCAAAGGCATCGCCCCCTGCTCCCCGCAGGTGCACAATGTGCCCCAAGAACAGGAAGCAGTTGAGGATTCAGACTCCAGGGCCAGGCCACCGGGGTTCCCATCTCAGCCCCCCACGACCCTACACTACGTCCCTAACCTCTTGGGTCTCAGTTCCCTCATCTGTGAGATGGTCGATGATCACAGCGCTCTAAGACCACCGCTGTGGGTGCTCGCTTAGCGGCCCTGAGCGCCTACTCTCCGGCCTGCGCTGCTGGCCCTCAGGCTTCAGTGTTCCTTCGAGCACTTATGGGCCTGCTCCGTTGGGTCTGGTCACCCTGCTGGGTCACGCCCCATAGACCTGCAGAGCCGGAGTCTCAGCCTTGGGTAGGAGGCGGGGGGGGGGGGGGGGACGGGACAGGATCCAGCCCAGCCCAGGCACCAGCTAAGCACTTTCTGCCCATTGACATACTCAAGGAAAGGGAGGCTCAGAGGGACTAAGTGGCTTTCCTGCCATCACACAGCTCATCCGCTGAAAGACTAGGAGGTTGTGGACAGAGACAGGGAAGAGCACTGAAGACTTTGAGCAAGGCTTTGAGCAAGGGGAGGGTCCAGGGTGCAGCAGCATCTGTGGCTGAGAGGCCAGGACCTGGACAGCCTGCCCGCGTGGCCGCTGAGCCCCCAGGATGGCAGCAGGACTCGCCGGAGAGGAGGACGAGGGTCGGATGCCAAAGCCCTCAGGAGACCTCCCCGCCACCCGTTTCTTCCTGCCTCCCTCGCTTCCTTTCCTCCATTCCTTCTTTCTTCCCATAACCCGATATTTACAGAGCACAGGGGTCCCAGCTGAGAAGTAGGTAAATCGGCCCCTCCCCTTGAGGCACTTACCTTTTGGTGGAGGGAGAGATAATTTTAAGAAGCAATTAAATAAAAACAATTCCAAGGAGTGATAAGTCCCTCAATGAGTGATAAGTCCCTGCAGAAAACAAGGAAGGGATGGGACTGAGGGTCCTGGGGAATGTCTCCCTGCACAGCGATGGGAAAGAGCCAGCCATGGAAGGGTCTAGAGAAAGAGCGTTCCAGGCAGGGGGTGCAGGCAGGACGTCGTGCCCGAGTGAGAAGGAAGGAGGGGAATTGGGAGGTGGCCCAGGCTAGAGCGTGAAGGCCCTGGAAGGGGCTGGAATCCATTCTAGTGACAATGGGAATCCACCGGAGGCTTTTAATCAGGAGAAAGTATGTATATATCTTGATTCATTTTTAAAGAAATGCACTCCAACTGCTGTGTGGACGATGGACTCTGGGGGGGGCAAGAAGAGGACATGGGAGGGGACAGGGGAGGTGCTGGTCCGTGGGGTGGAGGAGATGCCGTGGCCTACAAAAGGGACAGGAGGCGGCAGGGAAAGTCGGGGAGGCATGTGAGCAAAGGGGGGTCGCCATGAAGGTGGCGGTTCTAGTACCTCCGTGTGAGCTGTGCTTGTATCCATCCCTCGGTCATTCCGAGTTACGTGTGCTGAGTACCTGTGACAGAGCCGCTGCCCTGGGGGCCGGGGGTACAGCAACCAACAAAAGGGACAGAACTCCTGCCTTCGCGTGGACTCCATTCTAGAGGGAGGGAGAGACAGCTCCTCCAGATATATAGGGTGTTCAGGTAGTGGCAGGCGCCGGGCAGGACAGGGAAAGGGCACAGGGAGAGGGCGGTGTTTGGGATCAGGTGTCTGGGAGAGCCTCGCAGGGACGGTGACACAGGGTAAAGGGCTGCATCAGCTGGAGGAGGCCTGGGGAAGGACATTGTAGGCAAAGGGAAGGGCCAGTGCAAAGGCCCTGAGGTGGGAGTGGACTTGGTGTGTCTGAAGACTTGGGAGGCCAGGATGGCTGGCTCGGAGAGACCAGGGGTAAGAGGATAAATGAGGTCACAGAAGTGACGGTTCTCTCGGGGTTCTCTCGGGATCCTCTCTACTGCACTGCAAGGTACCTGCTGTTGGCCCTGCTACGCGGATGAGGCCCGGGAGGGGTTGGCTATTGAAGCGCTGGGCCCGTGGGCGGGCGGCAAGGTGCCAAGTCATACCTGGGGAGGGAAAAGATGAGGATGACCCCGGCCAGCCACCTGCTGATACTTGAGTATTAGCCCCATTTGCAAGATAAGGAGACTGAGGCAGAGAGCGGCTAGGGTGCCCGAGGGCTCCTGTGGGAGCCGCCACAGGGGTGGACCCTAGAGCTCAGGTGGGGGCCGCAGTTCACCCCGGACAGAACAAGGCACACGCTCCAGCCTGTTGGGATCCAGCCTGGGACCCCAGCATCGGTCCATCTGTCTGTCCATCCTGCCTCCCGTCCAACGCGTCTCCCCGGCTCCGGATCCCCATAGGGGGGCCCCCCTGCTCCCGGCCGCCAGGGATGCCTTCCGACGCAGGGCCTGGCACGAGGGGTTGACCCCTCGGGTCCCCTCCGGTCACACTCCGCACCCCGGAGCCAGCCAGGCGCCCCCCCACCCACCCCACCCGCCGCCGCCCTTCGGAATGACACATCCCGGGACCTCATGTCACTTCCCAGCCCGGACCCCATTATGAGGTGTGATTGCTGAGGGAAGACAGGCCACGGATCCATCCGAGCCCCGCCAGCGCGGCGGGCACTGCGGGCGCGTCGCATTAGCCACAGGCCTTGACGGACAGTAATGGATTTCATAGGGACGCCGAGCCGGCGGCAGGTAATTCCGTGATAACGGCTTATCAGGCGCTGACGGGAGGTAATGGGTAATCACCAGGCAGAAAGCGGGCCCGTCAGGGAGCCCCGGCCTGCGCCCCGCCCGGCCCCACTTTTGTTGTGCCAACTGCCACCTTCCGGGCTCGCAGGCCGCCTCCCCCGAAGGACAGCGGAGCGCCGGTCAGCTGGGGCCCGGCAGGGCTCCTTGGGGCTGCATGAAGAGGACAGGCTAGGCTAGTGGGTGACAGCCCCCCACTCCCAGCAAGCGCCCCCCACCTTTCTGCCCAGCGGGACTGGAAGCAAACTTGGGAGAAGGACAACTGGGGGCTTCACTGTGCCCCCCCGAATTGCAGCCCTCCTGCCACCCAGAGCCCTGAGTGCTAGTTCGGGATACGGGAGGGGAATGAGCCTGAGCCGGGGGCAGGCAGGACCGAAATGGGGGGCTCCCAGCTGCCAGCTGAGCGGGGAGAGGGGAACAGCAAGGCAGGGGGTGTAGCCTCCCCCGGGGCGGTGGGGAGTCAGAAGGGCCGGGGTGCCCCTTAGTGCCTGAGGCTCAGCTGGACCAAACAGGGTCCTGAGCACATGGGGAGCCGGGTCCCGGGACAACGGAGCGCAGGGCAGGGGCGGGGGACGCTGGGCTGTGGGCTCCCCGCGACGCTGCCCACAGTTGGAAAGTTCAGAAATGAGCAGATGCCGCAGATCGGGCCTTGTGCCCCCGCGCCCTCCCCGCGCCCTCCCCCAGGGGCCCACCCCCACCCCCCCACCCACTCCCACCCCCCCACCCCACCCACCCCTCGTCCCAGAGCCTGGGGAGACGACAGAGGTCCGTGAGAGGTCAGCGCGTGAAGGAAGGGAATTGGGGCCAAACCTGAGGACCCACCATTGGCCAGAACCAGCCTTCCTCTTTGCAGAGCCAAGACTCCATTCATTCGTTCGTTCATTCATTCATTCCTCGTTGATGCAGGGAGGACTCGGGCCCTGAAAAGTCAGACCAAGTCCAAAGGGAGCTGCAGAGGTGGGGACAGGCGGCCTCCAGGCAGGTGGGGGGTGGTTGGGGACTCAGGGAGGGGAGGGCCTAGCTGAGTCCGAATGAGCTCTCCCCCACCTCCCCGGGGGTCGAGTGGTTGGGGGCAGCGTTCCAGGCAGAGGAAGGTCCATCTCCAGGCCGCAGCCGGGCCATCTTTTAAAAATGTTAAGCATCGTGCACCTGCCTGAAGCCTGCAGGGCTTTCCCAGCTCTTTGGATCCCAGACCAGGAGGGCCCCCGCCTTTGGCCCCCACCTCACTGCTGGAATCACTCCCCATCCGCAGAGGCCTCCTTTCAGGCACACAGGGGCGCTGCGCTCCCTCCCTTAGGGCCTGGGTGCTGGCTGCTCCCTCTGCTTGGAGTACCACAGACATCCACACGCACACACGCTCACATTCACCCCCTCACCTGGCTGACTCCCCATTGCCCTTCAAGCCTCAGCTCAAATGCCATTTCCTCGGGAGCCTCCCCTCACCCCCGCCAACCACATCCAGCCCCGACACATCTCAGAGTCAATGACTAAATACCCGTCCGTGTGATCCTTTGGCCGCTTGCCCACCCCCAGACTAACACACTCCGGGGGCAGGGCCTTCCCTCTTTCGTGCCCAGAACAGTGCCCGGCAAACAGTAGGTGCACAGACCTCTTCTGGCAGATTCAGGGATGGGTGGAGGGGCACGCTGGGCGCAGGTGAAGGCGGGAGGCAGGGGGCGGAGGGGGGTCCTCTTGCAGCTGGAGCTGCTCGTGCCCCAGCGAAGGATGTCACCAGCCACCCTTCCTGGGAGGGAGGCACAGTAGGTTCATGCCTGTCCTTTGACCCCTGAGGGCTAGGACGCTCAGGCAGGGAATAGCCAGGCAGCTGAGGTAGAGAAGCCCCCACCCCACCCCCGCCGCCCCAATCTTTTTTTTTTTTTAATAAATTAATTTTTTATTGGTGTTCAATTTACCAACATACAGAATAACACCCAGTGCTCATCCCGTCAAGTGTCCCCCTCAGTGCCCGTCACCCACTCACCCTCACCCCCCACCCTCCTCCCCTTCCACCACCCCTAGTTCGTTTCCCAGAGTTAGGAAGGAGTCTTTATGTTCTGTGTCCCTTTCTGATATTTCCCGCCGCCCCAATCTGTCCCCACCCCTGCCGGGCTGAGCACCGTGATAATTAAACTGGGTTTGCTCAGCCAGGCCCTGGAGGGGCCGGCTCCTAACACTCCAGATGGGCTTTATTTGTCAATTTGAAAACTAATCTCTGACTATTTAAACAGCAGCTTATCCCGGCCCAGACCAGGATTAGCATTTGGCACCCTGGCTGTAGAGTGTGGGCAGCTCTCCCCAGGTGTGAGGGGAGGATGTAGGGTGAATTTCCATCCAGAAAGAAGAAGAGCCCAGAGTGCTCCTACCCTCCCCGCAGCCCAGGCCTGGCCGGCAGTTTGCTCCGTGGAGCCCACCCCTTGCCCCCCCCAGCTCCCTCCTACCCCCACCCCTGTCCCTTCTGTCTCAGGACTGCACCCCGCACCCCGGATCCCAGTGAGACCGTGTTCGCCTCCACCCTCAGCGGAGGAGGCAGGGAGGGCGGGGTAGGTGCCACCTCGACTCACACCATTAAGACCCCAGCCTTGTTCTGGGGAAGTCTGGAAAACCATGGTCTGGGGTGTCTGGGGAGCCCCAGATGTCCCTTAACTGTTCCTTGCGATCTGTCATCCTCAACTCTCAGCCCCCCGGGAGCGGGTTCCTTAGGTCAGATCACTTGGAAACAGGCGGACATTGTGCAAAATGGTGAGCTGGCCTTGCCTAGTCCAGCTCCCTGCTGGGTGTCAGTGGGCCGTCCTTCCCACCCTCCACCTCTGGAATCTATTAGAAATGTTATAGAGCCTGCGTCGTGTGCCAGGCTCTGAACTAGGCCCTGAGAATCCACATGGTCCCTGCCCCTTTGGGGGCCTCGGTCTTGCAGGGCAAGTAGGCATCTACAGATACGCCTGTAGTTCCGGGCCTGGCACGGATGGACGGGGCAGGCTGCTTTGTGAGCCTGTGGCGGGCCCTGGGTGACCTCGACGGGCCAAGCCCACGGGTCAGGGGGAGCCTCATCCTGACCCCTCTGTCGCCAGCCCCTTCTGGAAATCTTCTCTGCTTGCCCCTCAAAGGCACTCCCACCTGACTTCCCCTCTCTGGCCAACCCCCTCTCTGTGCCCGTGCCCCTGTAGTAGGTCAAGTGGTGGCCTCCAAAAAGATGTGTCCACACTCCAGAAGCTGTGGGTGTGAACCTATTTGGAAACAGGATCTCCGCAAATGAAGGTAAGTTAAGGATCTCGAGATGAGACAGACAGTCCTGGAGTGTGCAGCGGGCCCTAAATCCAGTGAGTGCCCTGGGGAGAGATGGAAGAGGGGGCCCAGGGCGGGAAGAGGGCAGGCTGCATGAAGACAGAGGTGGCGCCGGAATCATTCAGCCCCAAGACAAGGAACACCTGAGCGACCAGAGGCCCGAGGAGGCCCACAACGATTCTCCTGGAACCCTCTGGAAGGAGCACAGCCCAGCAGACACCCTGACCTCAGACTCGTGCCCGTGAGAGGATGTTTCCGCTGTCCTAAGGCACCCAGGAAGCTAACACAGGCCCCCACTAGGCCCGCCCTCCGGCGCTGGTGGCCCCAAGGCTCAGAGCTTGGACCTTTCCTCTCCTGTCTCCACCCTGCCTCCCTCGGCAACCTCACCCAAGGACGTGGCCCTAGAGGCCTTCTGTGAACCAGGAACCCCCAAATGTTCACATCCGGAGCTCATCTCATCTTGGAACATCAAACTCATAGATGCAACTGCCTACTGGACCTCCCCGTTGACCCGAGAGGCATTCCAATTTTTTTTAAGATTTTATTTTATGTATTTGAGAGAGAGAGAGAGAGAGAGAGAGCGAGCATGTGTCAGAGAGAGAGAGTACTAGTGGGGGGAGCAGCGGAGGGAGAGGGAGAAGCAGACTCTCCCCTGAGCTCAGAGCCCCATGTAGGGCCCGATCCCAGGACCCCAGGATCATGACCCGAACCAGAGGCAGACACTTGACCGACTGAGCCACCCGGACGCCCCAGCATTCCTCATTTTATCTAACCTCACTGCAACTCTCGGGCTTCCTTGAAAACCCATCTCCCCAAGTCTTCTGCATCTCATTGACGTTACCCAGCCGCTCAGGCCCAAACCGTATCACACCCCACATCCAGCTTGTTGGCAAATCCTGCTGGCCTCTACCTTGAAACCGTATCCAGAATCCAACCCCTGCCCCCACCGAAACGGCTGTCATCCGGGCCCAGGGGCCGTCCTAGCTGCCCAGCCTACCAGCGTGACCCCAGCCAGTCTCCTGTCCCCATGCTCTGCTGCCCACAACCCGTCATCCCCCCAGCAGCCGGAGGGAGCCTGCAACGATGGGCATCAGATCACATCACCCCCTGCTTAACCCTCCATGGCTTCTTATTACAAAACTGAATATAATCCCAAATCCCTCCTGGGACCTCCAAGGCCGTCCCTGGCCCACACCCTTGTCTACACCTGTGACCTCACCTCCCTCGCAGCTCTCCACCCACCCTGGCTCCTCCAGGCTCCAAGCCCTCAAGCCAGCCTCCCCACGCCCACGCTGGCCACTCCCTTGCCTGGAACACTCCAGCCTTAGATTTCTCAACGGCTCAGTCTTCATTTTCCTCGACTTTGGGCCCAGATGTAACCTCACAGGGTCATTTTTCTGACCGTACGATCTGAAATTTCTCACCCACTTCCCCAGGCATTTATTACCCTGTATCTTGTTTCATTTTCTTTCCTAGCTTGTGTGTGTCTGTGTGTGTGTGTGTCCTCACCCAACTCTAATTGGTCTCATTCACCACTGGCCTCCAGAGAAGTGGCTGGCATCTATTAGGGGCTCAATAAATATTTATCGAACCACACAGGCAGACAAGAAAAGGTTTCCCTGGACAAGTGATGTTTAAACTGAAGCCTGAAAAAATGAGAAAAGAATAGCAAAGCAAAGAGGGGGAGGGTAGACAGAGCTTTCTTTCCACGCAGATGGCACAGCATGTGCAAAGGCCCTGATACAAAAATCTGATGGCACATTCCGGAAACTGAGCAGGCCAGCGTGGCTGGACTACAGTGAGGCAAACAGGAAAATGTGGTGTCCACACCCCCCCACCCTCCGTAATCGGGCCTCGGCCTTGTGGCCCTCCAGCCTTCCGTGCTGACCAGAGGAGGCCTCCGGAGACCGCCCTACAACCTCCTCCCTGCTGAGGCATCTCGGATGGTAGAAGGCCCACCGGACTGCAGTCCGGAGACCTCACTCCCTTTGCATGTGCAAAGGGACTTGCCTCCCTGGACCTGAGGTCCCCCGTGTAGGCGCTCCAGCCAAGACAGGCAAGCTCCACGCTCTTTCTGGAGAGGAGAGAGGTGCTACCATTACCCAGGCCTGAATATCTAGGCCGCGTCTCTGCAAACCCACCATCGCCGGGGCTCTTGTGTTGCACATGACAGAGACCCCGACTGAAACCGGCTTAAATGTAGAGGGAATCATCGGTTCATGCGGCTGAGGAGGGGGGTGAATCCATAAGCCCCACTGTTCCCCGCCCCCCCCGCCCGGGTGGGAGCAAAGCCTTCCCCGGTCAGCGCTGATGCCGGCTCCAGTCCGGTGCTGGTCATCCCCTGGCTGCCTCAGGCTGAAGACGTGCAAGGTCTGCGGTGTCTACCCTGCAGCCTCATGCCTCAGCTCCCCAGCTAGTACTTTCCGGCTGCACTTCCTTTCACCTGGGAGGCTGTGGGACTTGGAGCCACTGTGGCCATCTGGGAACCACACGAGAGGGCTGGGGGGGTGGGCTGCTAGGGAGAAAGTAGAGCAAGAGAGTGAGAGAGAGAGAGAGGTGTACAGAAGGCAGTAGAGGGGAGGGCCACAGGAGGGGTGGGGAGGGGAGGGGAGGGAGGGAAGGAGAGAACCTGGGCCATTGTCTGGGACCAGGATCAAGTCAGACCTGCAGCTTTATGGGAGGCTGTCAGGGGGCACAGGCTCAGAGGGCCAAACAACCCTCTCCTGGAGGCCACTCTCAGAGGTCTGGAGGCTGGGGAGAGTCTGCTGGTCGCTGGGTGTTCTGAAGTGAGGGCATCACAGGGAAAGGAGAAGCAAGTGAAGGAAGATGGAGAGATGTGGGGGTGCGGGCTTCGGAGGTGGACGGACTCACTCCCTGTGGTAGATTTGGGTGGCAGCAAATTATTTGGCATTCTTCCCATGGCAGGTGTCCAGGTCCCCTCCTCCAGCACCTGGGTGAGCTGGGATGGGTCTGCCTAATGGAGCCCACTAGAAGGTTCCAGACCCAGGCCTTGGGCAGCTTCCACTTCCTGCCTCCTGGAACACTCATTCCTGAGCCACGAGCTGCCATGTGAGGAGTGCACCTGCCCTCCGTGGAGACACCATACGGGGAGACCCAAGGGGCCCCAGCAGAGCCCACCTACGTACCTGACAGATGAGAGAAACCACCGTGGACCCTCCAGCCCGGCCCAGCAACCATCTGAGTACCATCAAGGGACCCCAGGCAATGCCACGTGACACCAAGGAATCACCGACCTGAGACCCGGCTGAACGCCTCAGCCGCAAAAACGCTCAGATACAAAAAAAAAAAAAAAAAAAAAAAAAAACAAAAAAAACAAAAAAAAATGCGTGGCTCTTTTGAGGCCACCAGCTTTGTGAGAATCTTTCACCCAGAAATAAGTAACCAGCTCTGCCCTCCTCCCCCCACCCACCCCGTTTGGTGACCTTAGGTAAGTGACAGGCATGCGTACAATGAGGATAATCAGAACCGAATCATAGGTTTGTGAAGATAATGAAAGAAGTGATAAAGGTAAAGCAGTTAGCATGATGTCTGATGCAGAATTAGCACTTGGCAAATTGCACCTATATTTTTAAAAATAATATTATTATTAGAGGGTACAGAGATAAAGCTGCCAGCGGGAACAGAGTAAGTCTGAATTTATTCGGCGGTCTCATTCTAGTGGTGTCATTGCTGGGTGTATGAGAGCACAGGTCCTGGAAGCAAACCACCTGGCTCTGTATCCTCGTCTTGGTGCCTCTTAGCTGCGTGACCTTGAGCGGGTTCTCCACCTCTCTGGGCTTCGGGCTCTGTCATGATAAATAAGGATCACTGTGTCTAGCTCACGGGGTGGCTGGGAGGGTAAAATGATTTATTACCTGTAGACACTTAGAACAGTGCCTGGCACTAGAAAGGGCTGTATAAAAGTCAACTGTTATTATTTTTAATTATGGTAATGAGCTGAGTCAAAGATGGTTTGGGACTCCCAGACTAGAGGACAGAAAAAATAATCACCATGAGAAAAGCAAAAGGATCTCCTGCTCAAAAATCTGCTAATTCCACGGCCCTGAGTGGATGTTCCAAGAGACTGTCCCACCCAGTGATGGGAACCTCCCTGGGTCCCTGGGTGCAGACCCCCAGAGTCTCTACATAGTGGCAGGAGCACAAGATCTTCCCTTTCAAATAAGCCAAGACCAAGGTCTGGAGGAGCCCTCCTGGGCTCTTAAAGATGGCAGTGGCTTTACCCCACTCTCATCGGTGGACACATCGTCCCGTTAGAAAATCAACAAGGAAACGGTGGATTTGAATGACACATGGGACCAGATGGACATAACAGACATACTCAGAACATTCCGTCCCAAAACAAGGGAATGCTCATTCTTTTCAAGCGTGCATGGAACATGCTCCATGATAGCTCACATGTTGGGCCACAGAACAAGTCTCAGTAAATTCAAGAAGCTTGAAATCACGTTGCCCATCTTTTCTGCCCACAGCCATGTTAAACAAGGAATCCATCATGGGGGAAGACATGGAAAGGGCACCTTTACACGGAGGCTAAATAACATGCTACTAAACAGTGAATGAGCCAACCCAGAAGTCAAAGAGGAAATCAGAAGATAAAATACCTGGAGACAAACAAAAATGAAAACACAGAGGTCCGAAATCTTCGGGATGCAGCAAAAGCTGTCCTAAGAGGGAATATCATAGTAATACAGAACTGTCTTAAGAAACAACAACAACAAAAAATTTCAAACAACGTAACCTCACACATAAAGAAGCTGGTAAAAAAAAAAAAAAGAACAAATGAAGCCCAAAACCAGTAGAAGGAAGGAAACAGTAATAATCAGAGCAGAGATCAATGAGATAGACACTAAAAAGACAATAGGACAGATCAATGAAACCAGGAGCTGGTTCTTTGAAAAGAGAAACAGAATGATAAACCCCTAGCTAGACTCATCCATTTTGAGAGAGAGAGAGAGAGAGAGAGAGAGGTCAAATAAATAAAATGAGAAATGGAGGAGAAATACAAAGGATTATAAGAGAAAATCGTGAGAAATCACATGCCAACAAATTGGACAATCTGTAAGAAGTAGTTTTTTATAAAGAAAGAAAAACCATGGCAGCAGCTGACACCAGTTGTGACGCCTTAAAGGACCTTCATTTTATAAAATTTTTTTAATATTTTTTATTTATTTATGAGAGAAAAAGAGAGAGACAGAGGGAGAGGGGGAGGCAAACGCCCCACAGAGCAGGGAGCCCGATGTGGGGCTCGATCCCAGGACCCCGGGATCATGACCTGAGCCGAAGGCAGACGCTCAACCATCTAAGCCACTCAGGCATCCCGGAAACTTCTTTTTACAGCTACCCTGTCCTCGGTCACAAGCAGCAAGGAGAAGACACATTTGCCAAGCCACCGCCGTGGATACCGCAGCCGCTCAGCCTCCACCTTCACAGACACCTGTTCCCGGCGGCCCGCGGTGTGGACAACGGCAGCTCACAGCCGCGTCCTTCTCCAGGAACTGATCTCAGCCGAAGGCAGTCACCTCACCCACGGCGAAGCCCCCTCCTTGGGGACAGCCCACGTCCACTGAGATACACAGGTCCAGGCCCCACGCCACGAAGGACAAGTCGGCAACATGGGGCACCCCGCATGTCCCAGGTTACCCAGGATGAGAGCCCCGCATCCTGGGCAGCCTGTGGATCTTGGGCAAACTGGGTCAGTGGGTCACCCTTTGATGTGCATCCATCCCAGCCGCAGAGCTCCCCGTGGGCCGAGGCATCACAGCTCCTACTTCCCCAAGGCCCGTGTCCTCCCCTCCCCAGAGCCCCCACTCACCTCCCTGCATCCCCTCCCCAGCTCAGGGAGCACCCCCATGCACTGGGCACCGCACCGGCCCATCCCCACCCACAACACTGGAGACAGGCACTGCCGTCCCCTGGGGAAGCGTAGGCCGACCCACCAGTCTACACGGCCCCCGGCGGCAGCCCCAGGGCCTTCACCCTCTGGTGGTACCCCTCTCTGCGCTTCTCTGACGGTGCCTACCTGCTTGAAAAGGAATCAAACCACTCTGGGGAGCCAGGTCCTCTCCTGTGGCCCCTTAGCCCGCGAGGAGCAAGGAGAACTAGGATCTGCAGGTGACCTGCCGCGGGAGCCAGTGGCTACCGGGTGCCACCTGCTGCGGGGCTGCGGGCGGGCGGGCGGCCGACTCTGCTTACCTGCAAGGCCCCTGGAAATTCCAATCTGACCCCGCTGCCTCCCTTTTCTTTTTTTTTTTTTTTTTGAGATTTTATTTATTTATTCATGAGAGACACACAGAGAGGCAGAGACACAGGCAGAGGGAGAAGCAGGCTCCACGCAGGACTCGATCCCAGGACCCCAGGGTCATGCTCCTGAACTGTGCTCCTTTCTTCCTTTCTTTGAGGAGCAGACGGTCTCGGCCTTCAGCTGTAAATAAGCTCCTTGCTTGTCATTGTCCCTAAGAGGCCACCACCCTCCCTCCTAGAAACCGCTCCAGCAGCCCAGCCCTGCGACTATCCTCACGTAACCACCTCTCTCCCCTCAAGGTCTCGGGCCAGCAAACCCCTAACTCTGGGAAATGAACAAGGGCGGGAGGTTGAGGTGACTGGGTGACGGGCACTGGGGGGGGGCACTTGGCGGGATGAGCACTGGGTGCTATGCTAAATGTTGGCAAATTGAACTCCAATAAAAACAATTTAAAAAAATATATTTAAATCTTCTGAAAAAGAAAAAAAATAGATCTCGGGCCAGCTTGTCCTCAAAAGAAAGTACCCTGCCTCTTTCCCCCTCCTCCTGTCCTCCCTTCAGTCCTCCTCCTTCTGCCTTCCTCTACTCTCCTCCCTCCTCCCTGCCCCCCCTTCCAATCTCTCCTCCGGCCCCTCCTCCGCCCTCCCCTCTTTGCTTTCCTCCTCAGTCCCTCTCCCCCCACCCCCTTGGCTCCTTCCTTTCCTTCCTCCCTGAATCTGTTTTACCTACACCTGAGGCTTGCAAGTCCAACGTACCGGGTTCAAACCCCACTTCCGACACTAAGCTTCACTTTTCTTGCCCCTGAAGTAGGACAAATAAGACCTGCTTCTCAGGGTTATTGTGAAAACCTGATGTGACTGTGTAGATGGCAGTTGCCGCCCTAGGACGTGGCACACAGGAGGAGCGCCTGAGTCTATTTTTATTCCCGTCTCCCCAAGGGATATAACACAGATTGGAGTTTCCTCTGAGAGGGAGATGACCCAGAAAGCCCCCCTCTTCTCATTAGCACTTCGCAATTTGCTGAGAGTGAAGCTGCCCCCCAGGCCTCCACGGCACCCCCTCCCCGCGCCCCCCAACCCTTCTCCCGGGGTTGGGAGCCACGTCTGGCACGGGTTCCTCCAGTACGAGCCATCAAAGTGCCACCACACCATCTGGTCTGCCCACATCCTCAGGCGGGATTTATTACCTATTCCCTTCCATTAGCATAAATAATATGGAGCTTGGGTTTCATGATGGTTTACATAATAAATAAAACAGGTCAATTGCCCACAAAACTAGTCTCTGTGAACAGTAACAGATTTAATTAGATTTATTTTACCGGGGGTTTTCTGGAGTGAGGCGAATGTCTCTCGTGGCAAGGATGAACTTCCTCATAAACTTCTACTTCTGGGAAGGCAGCTCCCCATCCTCCAAGGAGAGGAACAGAAGAGGGAAGAAGGGGGGGCGGGGGGAGGGAGAGGGGTTGGAGACACAGGATGGGGAGCAGTGAGGGGAAGAAGGGGTGCGGCCCTGTATCGTTCTTCACCTTCCATATGCCCTCCACGCCTGGCCCAACCATCTGTACCCCCTGCCCCCCAAAATTCACATGTCGAAGCCCACCCCCTCGCTGTGATGGTGTTTGAGGGCGGGGCCCTAGGGCGGAAAGTAGGGGTGGATTAGGACGGGCTCTCCTGGTGGTGGTGGTGGTGGTAGTGGTGGTGGTGGTGGCAGTAGGGGCCTCAGAAGATGAGGGAGACAGAGATCTCTGTCTCTTGGCACCTACACCCACGAGGGCCACGTGGGTGACAAGTCGGCCCGTCCACAGGCCGGGGAGAGGTGCTTTCATCAGAACCCCAGGGGCTATACCTTTGAATTTGAACTTCCTGGTCTCCAGAACCGGGAGACACACTCTGCTGATTAAAAATAAGGGAAAGGAGGGGACCTGAGTGGGAAAAACTAGGTAGAGAGAGATGAACCGTGAGAGAGACTCCTCACCCTGGGAAACACACAAAGGGGTGCGGAAGGGGAGGTGGGCAGGGGGGGTTGGGGTCACTGGGTGACGGGCACTGAGGCGGGCACGGGATGGGATGGGCACTGGGCTAGTTACACTCCGTGTTGGCAAATCGAACTTAAATAAAAACAAATGTAAAAAAAAATAAAATATTCTTTTTTTTTAAATAAAATATTTTAAAACAAACAAATAAGTAAATAAATAAATATTAAAAGATACAAAGCCCGGCCGTGGTTTTTGTCATGGCAGCCTGAGTAATCGCCCGAGTCACTCTCCCCCTGAGTCTTGACTGGTGCCCCGTTGCCCACGGTCAAGTGCAAGCCCCGTGGCCGGGCCGTCCCTCCCCATCTCTTCCTTTATCTCAACTACACGTTCTCCCCCGTCCAGCCTTGGCTCAGGCTGCTTCCCCCGCGGAGCGGTCCCTCGCCAGGCCTCGAGGCACAGCGGTCTTCCTGCAGGCCTCAATCCCTGCCTTCCCTGCACGCGTCCCCGCGCTGCCCCTGCCCTCCCAGACGCCCAGGTGACTCCGCTGTGACCCGCTGACCCTGACCGTCTGTTCCTTCTGCACGTGTGCCCCACACAGGAGGGATGCTCTTTGCGAGCAGTGGCCCCTGGGCTTGGAACGATGCCTGGCCCCACTCCTGATGCACACTGGTCTTCCATCCATGTGCGGCAAAGGATTATTTCGAGGATTTCCGGCCTTCCTTGGTCCTCTGCTCCGACGGGTTCTCCAGGGCCCCTTGAGTGATCGCTTAAAATAAGCTTTGAGGGTCACTAGCCATGTTCCTGCCAGTAGTGGACATCCGTGGGGCTCACTGTGCAGCCTCTTTAAGTAACAGGATCCCCATTTTCCCTTGGGAAGCCCCCTTCCCTCACTCTTGGGTCACTGGCTTGGGTGGACAACACTCCTGGCTTCCAGGACTAAGTGCGTGACCCAAGACCCAGGCCAACGGAGGCACTGTGTCAACTCCCTGCCTTTGGTGACTGATTCGGGGACGCCAGCTGGTCCTGCTGAGACCCAGGCCAGGACTTGTGAGGACTGAAGAGGAAAGAGATATTCTCTTTTTTGTGCTGACAGCTGAGCTGGTGGGAAAGGAGCTGGAGCTTCCAGGGGCTGGAGCTGGGAGAGAGCTGAGCCAGAGACGAAGGGAGAGAGAACGAGGCCCTGACAGCATTGACCGTGTCCCGGACCCGTCCGTGGACTGTGACGGAAACCATGTGGGCCCCCCGAGCTTCTCCTCTGTGGGTGTCACCACTCCCCCTGCCTGCACTTGCTTAGCCTTGGTACGCCAGCTTGAAGGGGCTCTGCTACTGCAGACAAGAGAAGCTGACCATCGCCCCTACGCTTTGGCACAGAAATTTCACTTCTAGGAATTTGTCCTAAAAAAATCTTGGGAGATGCAGACAAACGTTTCTGAACAAATCTGTTCACCGATGTGGATCCAGCCCCTCTGGAAAGCACCCTCTACCCCTAGACTCAAGGAGCCACTTCACACCACCTCCCTCTGTTGCCAGGATATCACCACCTCCTCAGCTGGACCCCAGAAGGAGGTCACATCCCCCAGGAATTCTCAAATGACCAGAACTTGGACCGCCCACCACCATCTACCCTCCCAAGAGCCTGCCCCACCTGGACATGCCCCCAGGGTGCTGTGCGGGACATTCCCCCAGCACGCACACATCATCATCTGTCCTCGAGGTGCCACCCTCAGGTCACCCCTGCTCTGGGTGCCAGCCTGCCTTCTCCCCTGCCCTGCTCGTACCACCAAGGGGCTTCAGAAAAAAACAGAGCCCCAGCCTCCCCTTGCCACCCTGTCCCAAACAGGGATGAGGCTCTTTGGTCATTCCCTGCAGCACAGCTGGGACCAGACTGGGATGGGAACTAAGGCCCCACAGAGGGCCCAAGGATCGCAGAAGGGAAGCTCTGCACACAGTCACTGCCAGCCACTACTGGACATGGCTTCCCTGAACCCACAGGCTCAGCACCCACGCTGAGGTCCCCTGGCAAACGTTCTCTGCCCGGTTTCTCCTCCCTCCGTCAGCAGAGGCCAGCTCAGCCCAGACCTCATGGAATAAGGTGACCCTCCCTGGGTTCGAGATCCACGCCCCCAGCCCTCATGTCCCTTTCCAGGCCCAGTCACTGCCCTGGATGGTTGACAGAGGACCACTGAGCCGAGGAGAAGGACCCATTGTCAGGATCCCACGGCAGCCAGGCCGAGCTGGAAGCTTGATCAGGGAAAGTGAGAGGTGTCCGGGCCAAGGGAGTCAAGGGGGAGCTCTATCACGGGGTGGGGACGGGTGGCAGCAGATGCTGCACACTGATGCCACCACTGCCCTGTGGCAGCCTCCCAGCCAGGGGTCAGCCCACGGAGACCGGCCGGCTGCCTGCACACACAGAGCAGACTAGCGGGTAGAAGAGAGTCTCTGATTGTCTAGAGGTCATTTTGGGGACAGGGGGAAGGGGCCAGGGCCCCAGGCCAACCCACCATCTGCCTCGGGGAGCGCATCCCCGCAGAGGCCTGCAGCCTTCGTAGCCGCAGATCTGCTCACTGGGCATGAGCATCCTGTACCTGCTGAGGGCCCGGCTGGGGCTCCTGGGGGAGGGCAGAAAGGGCCTCAAGCACCGAGGAAGCTGGGCAGAGCGGAGGGCTGGCAGGCCTGCATCCACCCTCTTGCCCTGCCTTTGCTGCATCCCTGGCTTCACTCTGGGGATGCAACTAGCCAAGTTGCTGCGACCTCTCCAGGCCTGGTTGTCACCTCGCCTAGCAGTCTAGAGCCCGAGTCTCCTTTGCCCTGGGGTCCCTCTCCCTGTTGGCGTTGTCTTTCCAGCCTCACTAAAGATCCCACCCATAACCTCTTAAGCCTGGATTCCCTGAGTCTGGGACCTGCACCCCCCCCCCGGCTCCTTGGGGACACCCCCCTCGGATGCTGCTCCTGGTGCCTGCATGGCCTGCAGAGGTGTGGCCTAGGTCAGGCCCAGCCACTACCGACTGGAAAACTAGTTACAGAGTCTGACCTTGCTTGAAATCAGAACCAAGGAGGAGCCACCCTCCCTGAGGATGGTTAAGCACTAGATTTAGAGAGAAATTTCTTTCATTCGATAGCAGAAAAGGGGAAATTCCGAGCAATGCAGGCTATGCAACATATTGAATACACAGCAGTGGCCAGATCAGTCCAGGCTAGGGAGAGGAGGAGGCTTCTGACAAAAACAATTCACCAAAAAAACAAAAAAAAAAAAAAAAAAAAAAACAAAAAAAAACAATTCACCGAAGGAAACAAAAGGCGCTTTTAGAATGGGACCACACTGGCCGTGCATCATTTTTTAAAGCCCATTCTCTGTTCCCTGTCCCCACAACCCTTCCTTCTGCAGAGGATCTTATAAAATGGAGTGAAATGGTCTGTAGCCTCCCCAATCCGGCGTCTTTGGCTTTAGTGTAAATTTTCATTTCTCTTGGGCGAATATTTGGGGGCGGACTTGCTGGGCCCTAGGGTCAGCCTATGTTTAGCTTTATAAAAACCCGTCGGACTGTTTTCCAAAGGTGCGCTATCAGTGTGCTTCCCCTATTGGTGACACAGGAGAGTTCCTCTCCTGAGAGTTTCTCCGCATCCTCACCAGCACTTGGTGTTGTCAGGCTGTTTTTTGGGATTCTTTGTGTATTTTTGGTTGGGGGGGGGTTGTTTTTGTTTGTTTTGCTTTAGCCATTCTAATAGGGGCACTGTAGTATACGGTTGTAGTTTTATACACTGACTCTTTAAAATAAGAGAAAAAGAGTGATTTGATAATACCCCACTCAGTTGATTTTGGCCTTGAGCAAATGGGTCCCTTGGGCCAATGGTAGGTGGGTGGAGGGGACAACGTGTGAGCTCTGAGCCTCAGCCTGAAGAGCGATTTCCCCATGGCCCAGCACCTTGGACTCCTGTCTGTGCTCCTGGGAAGGAGAGAGGGAACCTAAGCAAAGATAAAGAGAGCAATTTGGGGCGCCTGGGTGGCTTGGTGGTTGAGCATCTGCCTTCGGCTCAGGTCGTGACCCTGGGGTCCTGGGATAGGGTCCAGGTCCCCACAGGGAGCCTGCTTCTCCCTCTGCCTGTGGCTCTGCTTCTCTCTCTGTGTCTCTCAGGAATAAATAAATAAATAAAATCTTTAAAAAAAAAAAAAAAGAAAGAAAGAAAGAAAGAAAGAAAAAGAAAAGGAGCAATTTGACTAACTCCCCCCTCCCCCCCAGGCCTTGGGGCATTCCCCTGAGAGAGCCGTTGGACCTGCCTGCCTGCCTCCCTTCCTTCTTCTGGGGAGCCGCTCCCTCTCCTACTGGAACCCTGTGCTTCAAGGGGGAGCTGTCAACCAGGAGTGAGCCCTGTAGCCCCGTGGGAGAGGGCCTGACCCAGGTCCAGGCAATCAGGCACCCGCTCTGAGAATTTCAGATCAGAAGTAAGTTGCAAAGGGTCAATCTTCCTCCGAAGGCAAAGCCATGAAATCATCAGTGACAACCTCTCCCACCCCTCGGAAGAGACCAGTCTGAGTAGGAGGCAAGAGCCGCAGCAGACGTGAGAAATGGGGCGGGAGACTTTGGAGGACCGACTCCCAGCTGTGGTCAGTTCTGTCCTCTGAGTACATCCGTCCACTTCCCATGGCTTGTGAACAATAACCTCTTCTTGTCGTCTGGCTGTGTCCGGTTGGGATTCTAGAACGTGAAAGCCCCAACGAGGCTTTGGTACCAGGCAATCCAATGCACCGCCGGCCGGTCCGGCTGCAGGTGTTAGAAGGCCGTGGAGGGTAAGGGACCCGGGACCCGGGATAGGGGCAGTGCCCAGCAAGCTGGTGTGATCCCGGGGAATGGCAGAGACACCAGGAGGAAGGCCGTGCTGCAGGGACAAGCAGCCTCCAGCAGAAGCAGCAGACAATGGGGTGGGTGGAGGTAGAAACACGCCACGCCCCGAGCACACTTACTTGGAAGTGTATCCCCCACACAAGCAATACAGCCCAGGACTCTCCTTAATCTCCACCTGACGCTATGCCTCGGGCACTTTTGCAAAAACTAAATACAATTGCAAACGTGGCTTTTGATGACCTCTTGGCGTTCCCTCATATGAATCTCACATAATTTAGTCAACAAATCCCCTAACGTAGGGCATCCTAAGTAAATCATATTCATTTGGCTGTTTTTATTCTTTTGCTATTGTGTACTACGCCGCCAGGGACCTCCTCAGAAATAAATCTTGATGCACGTGTCTAATTATTTCCTTAGAAGAAATGGTTATAGATGGAATTGTTTTTATCAAAGGGTCAGACGTTTTAAAGCCTTTGATCCAAGTAAATAAATTGCCTTATCAAAAGGTTGTGACAATTCACACTCCCACCATAGGGCAGAGGAGTTGCCTTTCCTTCAATCCTTTGCCAGCCCGAAGTACTACGATTTTTTTTTTTTTTAAAGCTTGGCTAAGATGACAAGCAAACTCTGTGTCTCGTCGTTTTAATTTGAGCTGCTTCTATTGCTAGTGATGCTGAAATTTCTCATATGTTTATTGGCCACGTGTCGTTTCCTATTGTAAATTCCTGATTTATGTCCTTTGCTCATTTTTCTAATAGGGTTTTGGGTTTTTCTTATTGATCAGTAAGAGTTCTTCACCTCGACTATCACACATGTTACGGATATTATTTCCTAGTTTGTTGTTTGATTTTTAATTTTGTTTATGATATTTTGATCTGCATTATGGTTTGATTTTTCTGTTTTCAGATTTGTCATTCTTTCCCTTCTTTGTGTGTTCTTCAAAGCACTGTGCACAGAAATACCTTCCTCATTACAAAATCAGATAGATATTCACCCATATTTCCTTCTGATTCGTCTAAAATTTAATGGTTTAAACCACTCATCCATGTAAAATTTATTTTGATGACACTGAGGTGGAGGATCCAACTTTTTTCCCTTCCAAATAGTCAATCAGTTGCTCCAATGTCACGTGATTACTAAGCCATTCCTTACATTCGAACGTGCACCTTTTCACCAATTTTAAGTGCTAGGATCTGTGTCTGGGCTTTCTCTTCGATTCCTCTGGTTTATATGATTGTTCTTGGACTAGAATAGAATTAAGTTTACAATTTTTGATCCAAAATTTTACGTGATGGAAATTTAATCCAGTTGTGTTTGTTGTCCTAATCTATCCATGGAATTTTGCATTTTCACATTGTTTTATGCTTTTTTTTCCTGCTTTCTTTTGCCTGTCTTGTCCACTGCTATACCTCCAACGCCTGGAATAGTGCCTGGCAAAGAGTAGGAATTCAACAAATGCATATTAAATGAAGGGACAGGTGAATTTAATATATGGTAAAGGTGGCCAATGAAATAAGCGAAGAAAAAGTAAGTAATTTTGATGAGCCACCATCCAGAAAATGAATAAATGTAGATTAAAATTTCAAATTTTAATTTCAAATGAACTAAAAACTTAATCTTTAAATGAATATCAGGAAAAAAAGTATAGGAGGATATATACGCCACATATTTTGTGTTTTATAAATCTTACCTCAATAAATAAGAGAGAGACAATGTCAGTGAAGCTCATAGTCCTGAATCTGGCCCGTAGTAAGTGCTCATGTAAGAGGAGTTAATGTTGCAGACACACTGCAGGGGTACGACCTCTAAACCCCAAGCAGCCAGCGGCCACCATAGGGTAGGCAAGAGGGGGGCGCAGAAGGGCTTCTCCAAGTACTAAAGCTTTAGCCCCAAACCCCACCTGCTGTCTTAGGGCCCAGGTAGACCAGGAGGGAATCAGGGGCTTTAGTCCACATCCCAGGCAGACAACAGGGAATGCATCCAACATTGTGTTTTGCACATTTTGCCACATTCACACCCCAAATCCCTGCCCCCTAAATCTCACCACAGACAGGAAAAGAGAACAAGGAAAGAAGAGGAGAAGAAGCAGTTGTCCCGATGCCTGGAGCAGAGCCAGCCTGACCACCCACCTCATACAGGAAGACGTGGAGTGGTCCATACAACCTATCCCCTTCTTTCATGCTCCCTCAGCACACCCTGGCCAGGGCTGAGCTCAGGGCCTGGCTAGTTCCAGACGCTCACCCAGGTGGTCAGGACGGCCCTTCCTTTCCCAGGCCAGGCAGCCTACAGGTAGAGGCTGGGCTTGCTTGCTTGGTTCCTTCCTTCCTTCCTTCCTTCCTTCCTTCCTTCCTTCCTTCCTTCCTTCCCCACCTCCCCTCCCTTCCCACAAGGAGAGGCCTAGGTCACTGAAATGAATGAACCCCGCCCTCCCTCTCACCCTGCAGAGCCTCGGAGCCCTGCCCTCCAAGCTAGGAGCTAGGCCAGTACTCGGCTGCTTTGATGTAGATGGGCTTCCTATTCAATTAACCTGGCACTTGGGTGGCAGGGGTGGGGGTGGCAGGGGGTGAGGGAAAGAAAAAAAAAAAACTTGATGATCTTCCTAGCTCCAAGATGAAGGAAAGCCCGCAATTCTCCGCCAGGAGCCAGAAGCTTTTTTCTTACCTGTGATAATAGTGAAGGTTTGTTTTCTTTCATTTAAACTCTCCCAAACTTAATTTAAAGTTTCTCTCTTTTAAATATGTCCTGGCTACAGAGCGAACAGCGACAAGCTGCCAGAGGAGAGCGGACGGGAGATGATTGCCTGAGCAGATATTGCTGTAGCTTAAATGAAACCCTGAGCCCCTGGGAGAAGAGGGAGAGCAGGAGGGTGGGAGGGAGGAGGGCAGCTCCAGGACCAAGACAGGGGCACGGCGGGGGGTGGGAGGTGAGGGGTGATGGTGCAGGGACCCAGGGCAGGTCCAAGGAGCCCCAGTCAGCACCCCCTGCCTCCGCCCCCCTTCACCTCTCTTTCACCTCTCTGCCCAGTCCAGACATTAGGTCATCCACCTCCTTCCACAGCTGGGCACCACAGCTGGGCACAGCCTGCCTGGGGCGCCCGGGGGTCCACTTCAAAGCTATGCCACCGAGTCCCCGCACAGAAGGGACTTCTTCCAGCTAGATCCTGAGAGGAAGGGAAGGGAGGACCTGCCGTGTAGCACCGCAGCCCCTCTGTGCTCAAGGAGGGGAGGCAGCTCATCTAAAGCCAGTCTACACCCAACCGGTGCCCCCTCTGGAATCCTCTGACTTACAGACACAGACCCTTGGAAGGGAGATATAATTAAACTATTAGCAGGGCTGACGCACTTGGTCACTCGTGATGGTGGGCAGATGCTTCTCCTCTGTGGGCCTCCTTAATAAGAGCCACAATGAGTGTCTGTGGGGTTTCGATTATCCAAGGCCCCGTTCCTATTATTACCTGGATCTGGGGAGCTGGTAACAGGGTGAGGGCTCCTCTCCCACATTGTCTTGGCAGGAAGAAAGTTCCCAATGATGCCCCAGGGCCACAGAGATGGCTTTTTATTTCTCCTGACCCCAGTGCAGCCAGGCCGTGGGCATGGGACCTCTGCTCACCCTGCCATGTGACTCTTGGAGGGTCGCCAGGGGAGAGGGGACTGTCGGAGAGTGGCCTGGGCGCCGGCTGCCCACCCCCCACGCTGCCCAGGCTGGAGCCCATGCTCCCCTCGGCCTGGCCTGCCACCCACCTCATTCCGCCCAGTGTCCAAGGCCAGGCCTCACGTCCCGGCATGAGTCACAAGTCACTTAATGTGCCCAGAGCCCATCTCTGTCTCTTTTAAATGAGACCAGATTGGCCCCGGCTGACCCAAGAAGGACTGACGTCCCATATCCAAATGACAGTCTTGAGTTCTTACGGGCTGCGTGCTTATGAGATGGGCTGAGGTCCACAGGGGGAGGGCCAGGCCCTGGTGTCGGGTCTGTTTGGAGAGAGGGCTGGTTGCCACCTCCCTGCCACCGCTAATTGCCTCTCCCCTCCCTCCCAGAAGTGGGCCGTGCGTGTCCTTGACTGCACGGTGGTGCCTTCCCTTGCAGCCATTCAAAGGCCTCCCCCAGCTTTGTTGCGTCCTGCAGAGACCTCATTAGTTTCTGCGGTCTCCCTCGGAGCGGAATCTGAAGGTTCTGTTCACCTCCACCGTCCTCTTCTCTTCTCCTGCTCCTCCTGACTCTGATGTGCTGCTGTTTAGCGCGTGCAGGTCTGGGGAGGGACGCAGGGGGAGCAGAGCCCTCGGCCAGGCTACGGGACCCCCAGCACTGCTCCGTGACCTGGGGCAACGCTCTGCCTCCTTGGCCTCGGTCACCCCATCTGCAACAAGACGTGCCAATGCCCCACGCAGAGGTCATCCCCCGTGGGGTGGGCGTGCTGCTGTGCGCCGTCCAGCAGAGACACCAAGAAGCAAACTGGGGTCCAGTGAGGGTTTTCTTTCCCTGGACTGTTTACCCCCAGCCTCCTGGAGGTCGGCCCGCCTCCAGTCTCACAGCCGCTGCTCCCTGCTCCACGGCTGCACCCCTGCTTTTGTTACTCCTTTGCTTGGTGGCCTCAGAAGCTTCCCATCGCCTCAGGGCCCACTCGTCCAAACTAGGGGAGCAGATGCAAACACTGGACACCCGGAGGGGGGGGTCTGGGACGGCGGCCCCCTCCCGCACGAATGTGTTGCAGCGTGTTGTGCGCTGGTGCTATTTGCCTTCCTTACCTTTCCGTCCCCTGTGGAACCAACGTCCCACATTAAATCCCTCCTGTCCTACCCGTTTACCGAGGTTCCTCTTTTCCTGGCTGGATCCCAGGCAGTACAACATCTAACACCACAATTCCTCTTAGGGAAGCAGCGTCTTTGTATGAGAAGATACCTTGATTCGGCACTTGGGGGGGGAGGTGACATCCTGAGGGTACGATTTGACAGGAGACGAGGAGCCAAAAGAGCTAGTTAAACTGCTCTGCATGGGAAATAAGTGGGAATTTGGAGGTGAGAGAGAGATCGAGGGAGCACGGGGTGGGGGGAAAATAATAAAACAATGTGGCAGGAGGGCTGATGCTCAGGTGGTGGAGAGGCTGAAGGGCTTTTCAGGAACGGAAATATCAAAGATGGGCTTCTACGCTGCTGGCGCTCTCGCAATCTGTAAATCCCTCCTTCTCTCCTTCCTTTGGAAACGTCTGCTCCCCACAGGGACTTTGTGTGCCCCGCTATGCTTTGTTTTAGGGGGTGAGGCTGAATTTTTTTTTTTTTATGGAACATAAAGAAAAGGATTGAGGTCTATCAAAAAAAAAAAGTGAGCGCAGACTCGGGATAGAACTGACGGCACCAGCGGTGGTGGGGGTGGGGGGGCGGGGGGGGCCGAAAAGATGCACAAATTGAATTCATTCAATGCAAGCAGGGGCTTGAAGCTAGAAATGACAATGAGAATAAAGAGCTAACCTTCCGTAGTGCTCACGATGGGCCAGGCTCTGCGGGGCAAGTGCTGCACGTGAAGTAGGCACTACTGCTGGCTGCCTTCTAGGGGTGTGGAAACTGAGGCACAGGGCGGCTGAGTACCGTGGGTCGCTCTAGCATGAGGAGGGGGGCTGGATTTGAAGCCGGGCGGTCTGCCCCCAGCCCAGGCTCCTGACCCCTACACGGGAGAAGGCCTCCAGCCACAGGCAGGGATCTTGGGAGTCTTTGGGCATACGGGGCTGTGGACAGAGGGTTTGAACCAATCCCATCTTAAGGCACAGAAAGAGGCTGGCTGGCACCTGGGGCTTTGAGCAGCTCTGGCCTCTCCCAGGGCGGAGACCACCTCTTGCTCCTCTGCATCCTCAGATCTACCCAGGGGCCTGGCCGCAGAGCAGGAAGCTTCTCAAGTTCACATTTATTGTGTGAAGCAGTGGGAGGGCAGGAGGAAAACACCAAAGGGAAGGCAGCCTGGGCCCCAAACCCTGGCCTCCGAGGTGTCTGTGGCTTCCGTCCACCCGCCCTCCCGCCGCCCCAGGTGTGAATTACAGCGCTGCTAACCTCCCAGGTCCGGTATGAAGCTGCGGATTTGTCCTAATTGAGAAGGAAAACATCTTGTCTCGTCAAGGCAGCCGCATCAAGGCAGAAGCGCAGAGGCGCGCTGCGCAAGCTGGCAGCCAGCATTGAGCACGTCCCGGAACCGCTTTTCTCGCCGCTGTGGCGCATTTAACGCTCCTTGTGTTTTTAAATGTAAGAGCCGCGGCACCCGACACCCGCTTTGAAGGCCCCAAAGAGAGAGAGTGCTGACATCTCAGCAGGGACGGCTCCTCCGGGAGGCTCGGAGCGGGTCGGGGGACTCTGCGGCAAAGCAGTTGTCTGTCTCTGCAGGGCTGTTTCTTCGGGAGCTAGCCCAGCGTTCTTTATTTCATTTTCATGTGATAAAAATTGAGATGTACAACTCTCGTCTCCGCAAACATGGGCGGCAGTCGGCTGGAAAGAGCTTTGTTCTCCCGTGTGGGCGGGTGACGGGCAAGAGACAGGCTCCCAGGAAACATGTCCAGGGACAGCAGGGATGGGAGCCCTTCCTGCATCACACCCCCTCCAGCATGCACGCACATGCACACGCAGGCACTGCACACAATGCACGCATGTGTGCACACACAACACACACACACACACACACACACCTATCCTTTCCCACCAAAGCCAGGCCCCAGATCACAAGGAAACAGAACCCCTGATCTGTCCCAGGGTCAAGAGGCCTGTATCAATGACAGCTCTGCAGCCGCCTCCTCTCCTCCCTGGAGCAGAGCACCCCTCTCCTCGCTGGCATCCAGGGACTACGGGCTGGGACACCCGTGGGGGGCTGTGCTGATGACCCAAGCAGGAGATACTGCTGGGCCTGGCTCGTGAACAGAAAGGAAGGGCAGGTTAGAGAGCTATTTGGGAGGCAGAGCCAGCAGGAGCCAGTGATTGAATGGAACTAGGAGAGTAGGACAGGTCAAGGTCAACATGGGGGGGGGGGCACAGGTTTCACCTGGGCACCCCAGTTGGGAGAGTTCACATTCCCTGACACAGAGAGCCCCGGAGAGGAAGATGATAACCTCCAGGCCGGACGCGGTGACCGTGAAGGGTGTCCAGATAGAGCTGGCCAGCGGGCCGTCGGATGTGCAGGCCCAGGGCTGGGGACGGAGGGCCCCGCCGCAGGTGGAGATTCAGGAGTCCTCGGCACGCAGACGGCAAGCAGGGCCACCCGACCGGTGGACTGAGCCAGCCAGCGTGTAGGAGCGGAAAGCGAAGGCGGCTGGGTGCAGACCCCTGGGGGGCCTCCTGGGGGCATGTGGGGGCAGAAACCGGAGCCAAGAGTGGAGGGACAGAGCCGAGGTGAGGATTGAGGGGCGTCCGCAGGGCCTAGCAACCCAGAGGCTGCTGGCCACCTGGGAAAGGTCTTTGCAGGAGCAGAAGACCAACCGCAGGCGTGGGAGATGAGGAGGGCCGATGGGGAATAGACGCTGCTGCTCTGGAGACTTGGCTTCAAGTCACCAAGGTCGGGATCAGAGCCGCAGGAGCCACGGGGTCTCGGGAGGGGCGTCGTCATTTGTCTCTTCCTTGGCTTATTTTTATGATGGAAGAGCATTCCGCAGGTTCATGGGCTGGCGGGGGGTGGGGGGCAGCGCAGAGGTGGAGTCCAAGACCGAGACATCCAAGAGAGGAGTCACACGCCACCAGGAAAGGCCCTGGGGTGGGGGGTGGGGAGCAGAAGGGACAGAGTCCAAGGCACAGGGGCAGTTGACGGAAAAGCAAGAGGAGCGGCTGTGCACCTGACGTGGGGGCGGGACAAGGACGGGGCCTCGGGCCACGGGGGGGGGGCTGAGCCGGGCTGGACGGCAGCCCCAGGCCCAGTAGCGACCCTTCCTTCCATCCAGCTGTGTCTTGCTCAGCTGTGCCATCTCCTCCTGCTGCCACCCCAGGGGCAGGAGCCTCGTCCACCTTTCCAGGCCCGTCTGGGGCCCTGGGGCTGATGGGGCAGCAGAGGAAGACCTCAGAGGAGCAGGTGCGGGTCAGAATGGGGTGGGGTTCCCAGGGGAGCCCTGGCCATGCCGCGGGCCGTAGTGGGCTGCACTGAGCTCCCCATCAGGCAGGAAGGCCTGTGGTGGGGAAAGCGAGACCATGCACCCCCCCCCCCCGTGTCCTACCCCGCCCTGGGTTGTACAGGCGCGGGCCGGGGTTCTGCTTCCGCTCTGCCGACCCAGGTCACAGGCACCACGCTGAGTCCCCTTCAGGCTCCCGTGGCCCCACAGGCCCCCGTGGTCCCACACGGCCTCTGCCTCCCAAAACTTCAGGGCGTCCCCAGGACCTCCTGGCTGTTTGTTGTCTATAATTTCCAGAGAGAGGCTGAGGGTCAGAGGAGTTAGGGCTCTTGCCCAAGACCGCAAAGCCGTCAGGCAGCAGAATTACACCTGTTAGGTCCTGGCTGTCCCCCCTCTACTCCAACCCCCACCCCACCCCCGTCACCGAGGCCTGCCACCACCCGAAGCCGCCAAGGATAAAGCCCGGATGCCCAAGGGCCCTCGGATCTCAGCTGTCTCCCCTCACCCCACCTCAAGAGGTTGCCCAGAGAACCCCCACCCCACTGAGCTCTTTCCCAGCTCATCAGCCCTCAGGGACCCCTGGAAAGGAAGGAGCAACTCCCCTGCCTCACGGATGAGCAACTGCGGCCCAGAGAGGTGAAGCAACCTCCCCGGGGTCACACAGGCAGGAGCATCCAGGCAGGATCAAGAACCCAGGTGTCCTGATGCCCAGACCAGGGCTGCTTTCCATCCCCCACCCTGGCCCCTCACCGGCTCAGGGAACCAAGCTTTAGCCACTGTGGCCCCCAGACGGACAGTGGGGCTTGAGGACGCAGGCAGTGCCTTGTGTGCGGGGTGAGGGCACCCACCCCACCAATCGGAGGCCCTAAAGAAATTCCCACCACAGTTAAAGGTCAAACTAAAGGATCCCAAAATGCCCTTTCTCGCTCCGGAGAAACGCAGCCCGGCTGTGGCTCGCGGTCTCTGCCTTTCCCTCCTCCCACATTGGCCCACCAGTCTCACACTCACATCTGCATCCTTTTTTATGAATATTTAAATGTCATCTGATTGCATTATGCGTCACGAGCCTTGAAAGGCCCCCCTCTGCCAGCACCCCCTCCCCTGCTGCCTCCTAGGAGCCAGAAAAATAAATCTATCCCTGAATCCCGGCTCCTATGGCGTCCTTCTCCCCCACGGCACCCTACCTGGATGTGCCGCACCCACGTGCCGGCCAGGGGCCCCTGGGATGGGGGACGTGGGGTCACTAGTCACAGGCGGTGGGGCCGTGAGACTCCCAGGTGTTTTCTCATACAGAGGCCCCACTTCAGGGTCACCAGCCTCGTTTTTGTGACCCCCTCCCCCAACACATGCCCTGATCGGGGTCCCCATCACCATCTTTCCATCCATGCCGGGCCCCCACTCTCTGCCTGAATCAACCCCGGGCGGCTATAACAAAGTCCCACAGACCAGGTGGCTCCTAAACAACAGACATTAGTGCACACGGTCCTGGAGGCTGGAAGTCGGAGATCAGGTGCCGGCACAGCCGGGTCTTGGTGAGGGCCCTCTTCAGGGCTGCAGACGGCCCATGACAGAGGGCGGGGAACCCTGTGGGGCCTCTTTAGGAGGGCACTAATCCCATGGATGGAGCCTCCACCCTCATGACCCCAGCAGCTCTCCAAGACCACCACCTCGAGGGGGAGGACTCCACCATACATACGCAGGTGACACAGCACTCAGCCCCCGCTGAGTGGTCCCACGTGGGGTGGCCCCATACTAGGAGCAGATGGTAGCATCCTGTCCCCAGTAGTGAAGTCACCCCAGCACCCCAGCCAACAGGTCTGGCCCAGCTGGAAAGAGAGAGGCAGGACTGCATGTGTGTGGCTGTCATGGGCGAGGGGGCCAAGGGAGAAGGGGGACGGAACCCCCCAGCAGGACCTGTGACCTCAGGTAGAGGCCAGAAGGGAGCCAGGGAGCAAAGCCCCTGACCTCCCCGCTGCCCTCTGCTCTCCTGGGAGCACCTCCCATTGGCCAAACCCAACTGGAAGCCAGAGGTAGAAGGGCCCCTGAGGTCAGGGCCGTTGGAGGGCATCAGGCTTGGGGCCCAGAGCTGGTGGAGAAGACCCAGCCCACCGGCCTCCCCCTGGAGCCCCGGCTCTCCCCTCCCCTCCCTCCTCTTTCCTCTCTCTCCTTCCCCGTCAAGAGCAAAAGGAATTCCTCCCCTTCACCGCCAGAACACTTTGGCCAGACCCTTGCTCTTCCAGCCTGGCTCCTGCCAACATCTGTCCTCAGGGCCTCACCTTCCGCCCCAGGCAGCTCATCAAGCTCCTCCCACCCCCAAACACAGGCCCTAAGAGAAATCGTGCTGTCAAGCAGTTGAGTAATCATTGTGTCATTGTTGTTATTCTTCTTAACTATAAAAAGAGAAAGGAGAAAGGGAGGGGAACATTCCCTGGGGGCGGGGGCGGGGTTACTATCCAGTCCCAGAAAACTCCACAAAGCCTAGAGGCAGACGGATGGGCTTTCTGGCCCCAGCCCCGGCCCCTCTGGTCCCGAGGTGTTGACTGAAGTCCTGTTTCCTCCTGTGTGCACCCCAGGAAAATTGGGGTGCTCCTTTGAGCCACGATTTCTAGGATCTCCACCTACAGAGCTTCCATGTCTGCCCACCCGGAGCCTCAGACAGGCCTCTCCTGTCCCTGCGGGTCTGTCCCTCAGCTCAGGGGGCCACCCAGCCCTGGAGGAGGAGGCTGTCTGCCCCACACACACACCGTGCTGGCCCCAACCAGGATGCTGTGAACAAAGGCTCCCCGCCGAGGTGTGAGGTTCTCCTCCTGGAGCCACTTCACTAGCTAAATACCAACCTCTCGGTATTTGGTAATGACCTTTTTAAGTCTCCACTTTCCTGCCTTGGTATTTAGAGAGCAACCTGGTCTCTGGGGAAGGGAGGGAACTGAATACTTATTCATGACACTTCAGAAGGCTGCCCCAAAACCAGAGAGGAGAAAAGGCTCACCTGTCTCCGCCTCCGCGGGCCGAGGTGACCACTTGGCAGATGCCCAGCAATGCCGCAGCCTGACAGCTGTCACTCAGTCTTCCAACACCGGTGTCCAGGGCTGTGGACCCACAACCAGCACCTGAGAAGGTCCTGAGGGTCCCTGCAGTTGTGGGCATGCGCCAGCAGGGAGACAGGCCCCGCCTACGGGCAAGGGCAGGATGGGTTATGAGGGCAGACACAGGGCCGTGGGCCACCTTGGGTTGTGGCCTGCCCATCCCTAAGAGTCTGTACGTGGGGAACATGAATGCGCCCATGTGCATGCTTCTGGAAGAATCGGAGGCATGGTCTCTTGTTTGTGCACAGGAGACACAGATCTGCTTGTGGACACGCATATCTGTGTGTGAGTTCAACTCTCCTGAGCCACAAGGGACTGCAGCCCATTTCCCACGGCAGGGGAGCAAGGAGGTGCAGACAGTTCCCCAGCAGGGGCTGCAGGGTGGGGGGAGCACCCTGCTCCACTACCCCAAACCTTAGTCATCTCAGCCCCCGCCTGCCCTGCCCGAGGCCCCAAAGTCGCGCCACTGCCGTTGTCCCCATGGGGCTCGCTGTTCCCTTCATCCCACCACTTGGCTGTGACGAGCCTCCAGGGTGGCTGAGCGTGCACTGCAGGCCGGGGCAGCCCAGTCAGCCTCTCTGGACCCAGCAGGTTGATTCCAGGCCCCAGAGGCGACTCCCGTTGAGCCCTGGCCCGGGCCCCAGGGCCCCGCACGGTGCCTGGCATGGAGTGGGCACACCATAAACATGCGTGGAATGAATGAGTGCAGACAAGGACATGCAGAGGCGGGGGGTGGGGTGGGGCTGCGGAGTCCCCGGCACGTGGCTCCGGGGGAACTGGAGCCAGCGTGGGTGAACACATTCGGAGCACAGGCTTCTGGAAGTGCGGGGCTCCCTCCGGAAACCGGCAGCACTGTCCATTGAGTTAGACTTGGGGCTGCATCTTGGCTGCCACGGTGCTGCTAGGACGGAGGCCGCAGGGAGCACTGGGGGCTGGCTGCTGCGGCCCGGTCACTGTTCTGGACCTGCCTTCCCTGGAGGGAAGCCCTCCCCGACTGCCATGCCCCTCATGGCCAGCTCGCATCCCAGCACTAGACTTGCCAGTGCAGGGGCACGAGGACCGAGCATCCTCGCCTCGATTCGGGGTAACCATGAAGGACCATCCCAGGTCCAAGCCCCCACCCCGAGCTCAGCCAAGGCTACGAGTACCACAGCATCCCAGCTCCATCCCTCCCTCGAGTACTCATCCGGAAGTGCTCCTCTCAGGAAGCTTCTGCCAGCAATTCAGTTCCCCATCTTTGGGCCTGTTTCTGAGGACCTTGATCTACGGCAGGCACTGTCGCTGAACAGCGTTAGATAAACGCAGGGGCTGGAGAGAGAGCCTGGGGACAGCGCGTCCAGTGAGGCGAGAAAGGAAGAAAAGGAGACCAAAGAGGAATCTCTGAGGAACAAGGATTGGTGAACTTCAAACCAAACAAGGATTGGTCTGAGAGGCAGAGAGAAAACCCAACGATCCTATTGTCAGAAGGTCGAAAGAGTCGAATATTCTAAGGAGAAAGTAGTCAATAGGATCACATCCTACAAAGAGGTCCAACCGCATAAAAGCTAAAAAAGGAAAGTCATCGGATTAACAGAAGGTGGCTGATGATGACCTTACGCGGAGCTGGAGCCGCGGAAGCAGGGGCCCCTGGGTGCTAGGAGGGAGGGCTGTCCCCGGGCAAGGGCCCAGATCACTCGCAGCAGAGGCGAAGGCAAGGAGGAAGGTGGCACGGTGGCTATCGGTGCCCTTCCACCGTCATCATCATCATTGTTTTTAAGATTGGAGAGGCTAGGGGCACCTGAGTGGCTCAGTCGGTTAAGCGTCTGACTCTTGGTTTAGGCTCAGGTCATGATCTCAGGGTCATGGGATCGAGCCTCTCATGATGCTCCTCAGTCAGCCTGGAGTCTGCTCGTCTCTCTCTGTCTGCTCCTCCCCCCGCCAGCCCCACTCACGCATGTGCTCTCTAGCTCGCTCGCTCTCTCTCTCTCAAATAAAAAATTAATCTCAAAAAAAAAAAAAAAGATTAGAGAGGCTGGAGCACGAACCTTGAGAATTTTCCAGACAGAAGGCTGAATCCATTCCGCAGCCCCTGGAGAAGCCTCAACGTCTGACCATGTGGATTTCTCTTTTGCCAAAAGTAAAATTAATCCCAACCACTTAAACAAGAGGGGTCCATTACTCTGAACTGAAAGGACACTTGTCACTGTAGGAACACCCTTCGCATGAGTAAAAATAGAGTGCCAGCTGGTGACAGCTTTGGCAGATTTCTGGGGTCTCCCTGAGAAGCCCCTCCATTTGGTCATTGTCATAGGCATTGTTTATCTGTCATTTGGCCTTGGAGGGCAGCCCAGAAAAGGACGCTCAGAGGCTACTGTTCTTATAGTGAGACGACATATGGAACTGCAGTCCCTGACCAAGGAACTCCCAAACTGTCCTCGCATGAGTTGGGTTTGTGGTCTCTGGAGAACTGGAAGGTGACCACTTACTCGTTAGCCGGTCCAAGCGTGTGGTACCTCTGCCCCTCCAGGGCCAGCAGGCATGGAGGGAGTGTTGAAACCAGCTTCGGTGACACGGAAAGTCCCAGATTGGCTGCTTCTTGTGGGACAGACTGGAAGGCCCGGGAGGGAGGGAGGAAACTAAGAGCCCAGGCTGTGGGACCGAGCACGCTAAGTGTGGATCCTGAACTCATCACTGTATCAGCCACAGGAACAAAACCTATTATACGAGAAGTCTACGGTGACGTGGGTCAGGCCTGGTGTGCTGGATCCACACAGTCACCGGAGCACCCGATTCCTACCTTTCTGTTCCGAAAACAGAACACGCCTTCCATCCTCAAGGTCTCTTTGTTGCCCAACATGGCTAAAGGGTTCCAGCCATTATACCTGCATTCCCGGCAATAGGAATGAGGGTAACAAAGAGGAATTAAAAACGACTTGCTGTTGTGTGTCAAGGATGCTTCTTTTCAGAGTGATCCTGATAACATATCTGCCCATATGTGGTTGGCCAGAATCGAATCACATCGAACTGCAGGGAGGCTGGGAAACTTACTCTCTTTTTTTTTTAATATTTTTATTTATTTATTCATAGACACACACACACACACACACACAGAGAGAGAGAGAGAGAGAGAGAGAGGCAGAGAGAGAAGCAGGCTCCATCCAGGGAGTCCCATGCGGGACTCAATCCCAGGTCTCCAGGATCACACCCCGGGCTGCAGGCGGCGCTAAACCGCTGCGCCACGGGGGCTGCCCGATACACACTCTCACATGGGCACACTGCTAGTGCAAAGAAAACAATGGTCTGTTCGTCCCGAGCAAGGGCAGGACGGACGGTGAAAAAATCAACGAGCAGCCTCTCCCACAACCTGTGACTTCAAGGCAATTTACTCGAGCCCTCCGGGCGGTAAAATAGTAATAATGGCCCTTCATTATTGTGGTTATTGATCTGATCACTGCGCAAAAACTCAAATGTCTACAGAGCTCAAGAAGGTAATGTAAATAAGAGGCAGCTGGGAGTCCCAAGGCCTGAGGCTAACGAGAGTGGCGAGCTCAGTCTAGAAGGGGAGATCCAACCCCAGCCTCCTGGAAAGATGAAGATGCTGGCTTAGTATTTCCAGATCTTCCAATTCTTTCAAAAGAACTGGAAAATCAGGATGATGTGTTAAATCTCACTAGTTTTAAACTTTTCAATAATTCACGAGTTGTTTTTTATTTTTTTTTTCTTCTGCCCAGGGTCAAAACACACACCCGTACACACCTGTCTGTCTGCCCTATACAGCTCTGCGGGGTCAGCTGCGAGGATGGTACCTAGCAACCATGCCATCGCCGTGCTTCACCTGCTCTCAAGACATCTTGATTTCCTTTGTGGTAGGACACGCACCCTTTCTTGGGTGACAAAAGCCGGCAAAGGGTGGAGCGGAGGTGCCATCCAAAAATCTATAACGATGGCATCGGAGTTTTGTGGGTCTGGGTGTGCTTGTGTTTATTATGCGCGTTGAACCCAGGGTACAACCAGACATCGTAGGGAACAGCACGATTCCGCGTGCGCTTTACTCCAAGAAAACAATTAGAGCGCATTAACAGAAATGTGGACTGGGGACCTGGTTGCTGGCCATGGTTTAAGTGGGAGCCCCTAGCCATGTGACTCTATAAACCATGTTGAAAACTGAGGGTGTGCATTCCAACCGCCCCTTGGTGTACTTCCTATTAATTCCCATTTCCCCCCTAGCCTTATAGACTTAAATTCATTTGTGGACTTAGTTTGTTCCCTCCCGAAAGTACTCATTTTTTAGGTTCAGATGGTCCCCTACTTGGTCATCCCAATGGGCAGGGGTGTGGATAAAGGACACTGTCTTTGGGCTGGCCTCTGTGCACACGTTCTGATTTTCCTGCAGGCCTCTTTGAGAGCATCTTTGGGAGCCTTCTGACACTAAGACATCTGCACCCCCAAGATTCAACGCGGCTTATCCTCCAGGGAATCCCTGCTTGCTTTTGGTAGAAAGTGATTTAAGAGACACGGTCGGGGGAGGGACACACGGTTCTATCAGGACACCCGGGGTGGGTGCACCAGCCTAGAGGCAGCCTGGGTTCTTTCCGTGCTTGAGCGAATGTCAAAGTCCTAAGTTCATGCTACTCTTTTCAATTCGACTCCAAGGCTTCTGAATTCTTTCTTATCATGCTCCAATACATCTCTCTCCATTTCTATTCTCCCCCCTTTCCGAGCAGCTAGCTCTTTTCCTCTCTTTTATATGTGACATACTCATCTCAGATTCAGCATATCACACTAAATGTTGTCACACCAAACCATGTGTTGAATTACGATGCTGCCCAAAGCTCGAGAAACATCAACACTTAAATACCAATCTGTTAATATCCCTTTGGGCCAATGGGCCCACGCTTCCAAGGCTCCTGCATTTGACGTCCCTACTTTACTCAATTTATTAAGAGCGGTTTTTGTAACTGATGGACTCAGGATGGTTTGTAATGGTGCCAATTCTACGCGGGGCTCTGTATCTTCCCCGGATAAGATTGGACCTTGTCCACACGCCTCATAAAGAAATGCTCGTGAGCCATGTGTCTGTGTATAACGACACTATTACAAAACTTTATGTATTTAAAATGATCTTAGACACAATGCATCCGCGGTGGTCAGAATGGCACCAGGACAGACAGCATTGGCTATTCCGGGCAGGCCGTGTGTGTTGGCAGCTGGAGAAACGTGGCCAGTTTGGATTTTGCTGGTGGCATCTGCTCTAACAAAACCAGAATAATCCCATCAAAACATAAATCAGATCACGCCTCTCCCCTACTTTAAGCCCCAATAGCTTCCCATCCCACTTAGGGGAAAAGCCAAACCCCTCGTACTGACTTAAAAGCCCCGTGAAGAATCAGCCCGTGGGCTGCCTCGCCGGCTCCCCGCAGCCCCACATCTCCACCACTTGCCGTGCTCCAGCCCACAGCCTGGTGAACACTCCACGCTCACCCTGCCCTAGGCGCTTAGCACCAGCTCTGCGCCCGTCCACGGCTCTTCCCCTGGACCATACCTGTCTAGTGCTGTCTTGTCATTCAAGGTCACCTTCTAAGAGACTCCTTCCTGATCAATCACCTACACCAAAGGGATCCCTGGGTCACTCTCCGACTCGTCAGTTTGAATTCTCTTCACAGGCCTCGGCATTCCGTGAGGTTTTTGTTTCTTGACTGCATTGGCTGGCTCCGTCCTCCACTGGACTCAAAGCTCCACAAGGGTGGGCGTCCTGGGGGGCTGGGTCACTGCTCTATCCCGAGCACCTGGCACAGCACCTGCAAATGGCAGGTGTTCTGTATTTGTTGGGTGGACGGATGGTTGACAAGAGAGAAAGTGAGGAAGAGGTATGCCCTCCCAGTGCGTGCGGTGCAGTCAGGACGGCGAGGAAGAGGTGGCCATCACGCTCCCAGCCTCCGCGTCCCTTCTTCCAATCAGGCTGGTCACCTCACCTAGGCCCCTCCCTGCTCACTGATCAAGTTTGCCCTAGAGGCCTAGGGCGGGCACATCCTGCCCTCTGCTTCACTCCCCAGGCGCCAGACGCACCTCCTCCGACAGCAGGTGGTGGAGCAGAGGCCCAAGGAGCCAGTCCATCCATCACTCAGAGGGAAGAGCCACAAATTCTTCCCATCTCTGTCTGCACCTGTCATGCTCAAGGGTAAACTTGCCATGGTCATGGTGCAGGGCCACTCCTCCCTGCTGACAGCCGTGCTGGCTCAGGACTCAGCCGGTGACAAATCTGTTGTCTGCTCAGCAGCATCCCCTGACCAAGGCTGGGGCCAGGGCCGGGTGGCTGCAGAACAGGAAAAATTTACAGCCAAGTTCTCCTTGGATAAACTTTTCTGGGGACAAGACAAGGAAGTCCTACTGTGAACGCCAGACAAGGGTAGGGGCTGCCGCAGTAGGAGGCATCAGCACCGTGCCCCATCCCCCCAGAGGGACTGGGGGCTCCCCACAGGCCAGATCCCCTACCTCCTGCCCAGCACTGACCTAGACCCCCATGGGTTCCTCAAGCCATGCTCCTCTGTTGACCTGAATCCAAGGGACAGACCGCGTCACTTGATCTGAGCGGCGGTCAAGAGCGTCCCCTTTGGAGTAACGCAGACTTGCATGTGAATTCCTGGTCCTTTCTGTAGTCACCATGTGACGCTGGACCAGTTGCTTCTCCATCTCCTTGTTTGTAAAATGGGGGATAGCAACGGGGTCTTTGTGAGGATCGTGGGAAATGCGTGAGAAGCACTTGCACAGCGCGCAGCGGGAAGCAAGCACTCCAAAGTGGCATTTGTCATGCCTTTGGTGGCACCTTTGGTGTCACCAGTAGGGAGGGAGGCCAAGGCAAAGGACTCTCCCTGGAGCTCAAGTTCCTGCAGCCAGATAGGTAGAGCCTGCTCTGAAGGAAGGTAATGAAAAGACAGCGGCGGGGGGGGGGGGTCCTTGAGGACTCTCCCAGAAGCCCCAGAAGGCAGCCCCATGGTGGCATCTGAAGGTCTCAGGAGTACACGCTGCTCAAGGGGTGGGGTGGGGGTGTGATTCAGAAAACAGCAGACAGAAAGGATGCCTTTGGGCCCATCTCTGCACCCCCTACGCTGCTCTGGAGGTCCCGTGGTCAGCCTGCCTCTCCCTGCTGGGTCCCCCCGGGGAGGACCCTGGACACACGGGCCCTCCTTCCCCAACTGGGCTGAGCTTTTCCCTCCAACCAGCCATCCTCTCCACTCCCTCCCGCATTCCTCAGACCTCACCCTTCTCAGGTCCCTGCCCCTGAAAGCCCTGTCCCAGCACTTCCAGAGCCACAGAAATGCCCTCCCTGGGTCCCATCTATGTCTCACCGGCTTCCATGAGGGTCTGAGCGCTAGTCACAGGCGTGGCCCTAATGGTAGGATTCCCGGGGGGTTGGGGGGGTGGCCTCGCAGGGGAGTGAGAAGCCCGGCCACCACCTCGACTCAACCAAGGCATCAGCCGGGAGCTTCTCGAAGATGATGGCTTTTCTCTGCCTCCCAGTCGTCATCTCCCCTCCCGTGAGACTTTAGATGCAAAGCCAGAGAGCTCCCCACCCCCTGGGGGTGCTGAGGTGGGGCCAGATCCCACCTAGGCCAGCCCTCCAGGCAATGTGTGCCCTTCCCTGCTGCTCCTCCCCCGGGCTCAGGGCCCATCATCCCCTCAGCTACTCCCTGTGATCCCCTCTGAGCATCCGATACAGGAGGTGCAGGTGGCACTCTGCGTGGGCAGCTCCCGGCCTGGGGGAGCTGCAGCCCCATTCCCTCCTGCTCAGCACCGCTGTTCAGTCCCCTTCAGGATGGGTCTAGTGGCTTTAATGAGGACCCAGAGGTCACCGAAGGCTCTGGGGCTGCGAGCCACAGTCACACAGAGGCAGGCAAATGGCCCGCTGTTCATGCTCCAGGTTCCACTGGTGTCTGAAGAGTAGACAGTTGGCACCATCCCCACCCCAGAGCTTTCTCTCCGGGTACAGCTGTGTCTGAGCGGGGTCTCCGCCCAAGAACCCCTCAGTTCAGGGAACCCAGGAGACCTCCGGCAGCACCCACTCCCCCTCCAGCGCAAGCGCAGTGACATATCTCAGCCCCGGGGCCACCCTGAAGACAAAGGTTCCTTTTGTCATCCACTCATTTATGGGGCACCTGCCGTACGTCCTGTGGCTGGGCGGACCCCCAGACCTGGTCTCCTCGTGGATACAGTGGGAGGATGTCTCAGGGTCACGCGTGAGGGTCCTGAGGGCTCTGACACCAGGTCCACCACGTGTTTGTCTTAACCCGGTTCCTTCGACCACTGGATGGAACCCCGCCCGCCATCCCCCAGCACCGTCCTGGTGCCTGCGATGCAGTGGTTCGTCTCCGGCTCGTGGAACCAAGAGAAGGGGCTGCCCTAAGCCCCCTGGTGCCGCCAGTGAAGGATCTGGCTGTGGCCCCACATTCCCGGACCTTCGCTGTCTGCCAGGGGAGTGGCCCAGGCTTTGCAGGCTCAGTGGCCAGCTCCACCCGGCCCCGAAACCCCATCCTCTGTGACTGCTCCCTGCTCCCGCCTGGGCACATGGGCCCTGCCAGTACATACCCTACTCAGGGGCCCAGGCTGGCAGCTCCACAGAAACTCCAAAGCCCACTGGGACGGAGAGCTGGGAAGGGGTCGGGGAGGTCCCTGCCTCCAGCGTGTGGAGACATGGAGAGAAGGCGGAGGTGATCTGGGGTAGAGAACCCCATGGCCCTGGGGGGCTCTGTGGCTGTCACCAAGGCGGTGGGGGGCCAAGGCGGGTGGGGGCGGTGGCCGGCACCCTGCACAGACGCCTGGGCAGCCGGGGGTGCTGGGATCGTGGACAAAGCCTGCTGTCAGGACAACCTTGCTGACTTCGGCACCTCCTGACACCGTTTGTTAAAATTTTTGGCCAAGGTCCCATGCTTGGATGGCACACCAAGAAGGGCAAAAGCAGAGCCTACTGGCAGCTTCCAGTGGCCGGGAAGGATGTGGAGCAACTGGAGCCTCCTCAACTGCCGGTGGAAATTCAAAGCCACCCTGGGCAGCTGGCCGGCAGCCTCTGAGCACATTTATTGTGTGACTCAGCAACCCGCTCCTAGGTATTTATTTACGGAGAAGTGAAAGCTGATGTTCACACCAAAAACCCGGTGCACAGATGTTTATTCGTTATCCGTAATTACCAGAAACTGGAAACCACTCAAAAGTCCTGTAACGGATGAAAGAATAAACAAAACGTGGTGGAACCACACCGTGGACTATTACTCAGCCACAAACAAGAGTGTGTGATACACAACCCCCCGGGTGAATCTCAGATGCATGGTGTTCGGCGAAAGAAGCCGTCTCCAGGGATTCCAGACAGATGGTTCTATTTGTAGAACCTTCTGGAAAAAGGCAAAACCTATAGGGATAGAGAACAGATTCATTAGGGTGGAGGAAGGACTGGTTAATTCTTTGGGGCGTTGGAACCATTCTGTATCCTGTTTGAGGCAGCACTTTCAAGACTCTGCATTCAGTAAAACACACAGAATTTGATAATGAACCTTTTTGGTAGATAAATGAACGTTTATTTTTAAAAAAAGATTTTATTTATTTATTCATCAGAGACAGAGAGAGAGAGAGAAAGAGACACAGGCAGAGGGAGAAGCAGGCCCTTGCAGGGAGCCCGAAGTGGGACTCGATCCCGGGTCTCCAGGATCACGCCCTGGGCCAAAGGCAGCGCTAACTGCTGAGCCACCCGGGCTGCCCTGTTTTTATTGTTTTAAATAAGTAGAAAACTACCCTCCACAAACCCAGCAACCAAGCCAAATCCATGCTTGCGTGGCTGGGAGGTGAGCCGTCGGGGCTCAGGTCCCAGGGTGGCTACAAGGGTGGTCTCCTGTGGGTCGGGGCCCACGACGCCCTGCGGCACGTCACTTCTCCACCGCTCTCGGCCCCTGGCCCTGGAAACGACCGGCCATCCCTGTGCTCTGGGGCTCTGAGGGAAGCATGTGACCGGGCCTAACCAGCACATTCCACCCCCCCCCCCAGTGTGATGGGTTTAAGAGGTGGCACAGGTCAGTCCCCAGTAGTAGTCAGATGTGGGCTTCTTCGGGGTGTGGGGGTGCTTCCTCACCACCTGGAATTTCCAAAGGTAGAACCAGCGGGGCCCACACACTGTCAAGCCCTGTTCCTCGCACCTTCCACCTACGAGCTCATCACAACAGCTCCACAGGGTAAGGCCCCTATCTTAGCCCCATCTCGCAGACAAGGCAACAGAGGCCAGAGAAGGTGCCTGACTTGGCCAGGGCCACACAGCAAGGCTGGGCTTTTTTTTTTTATTTTAAGAAATTCTTTTTTTTTTCTTAAGATTTTATTTATTTATTCATGACAGACACACACACACAGAGAGAGAGAGAGAGAGAGAGAGAGAGGCAGAGACACAGGCAGAGGGAGAAGCAGGCTCCACGCAGGGAACCCGATGTGGGACTTGATCCCAGGTCTTCAGGGCTGAAGGCGGCGCTAAACCGCTGGGCCACCCTGGTTTTGACTCAGCTGCTCTGACCTCTGAAATTTGGGCCTTAGCTAATTTTTTTCTTTTTAAGCTCAGGATGGGAGTCCCCACCATCCAAAGCCACAGAGAAGTGAGCAAACAGGGAAGGGACATAGTCCTGAAGTCGACACCTGAGCCCCTGGGCCCGGCCACCCCCGTGCTTGACAGGTACGTAAGCAATAAATCATCTTTTCTCCTCAAGCCTGTTGTTACGAGTTGCATTTGTGTGGCCAACGGCGGAAAGAGTCCCGGGTGATGCCATCACTCTGGTGGGTGATTTCTTGCGAATTTGGCTCTGTCATCTGCAAAGTGGAAAAATCGGCAGAGCCCACGGTGTTAGGTGGTTATGGAGATGTCATCAGACACCGAGTGGGAAGTGCGGGGCAGCTGCCCGTCACAGCCGAAGCAGTCAATAGATGGGCACCCCCGTTGGTAGCTTTCCGGGTTTGTCTTTCAAAAGTCACACCCCGCCCCCCAAGCCCTGCTCATTCCTGTTTCCGGCCCAAAATCACATTTACTCCTTCACTTACTCAACAAATATGGGTTAGACGTCTCCAGGGTCTGGTCACTGTCAGCCCAAGGAGAGGCGTCAGAGGTCGCTAGACTCAGTCTCCCCCGCTCTACAGATGGGAAGACTGAGATCCAGGGAGAGGACAGGACCCGTTCAAGGTCACCCAGAGCTCCCAGGCTCTCCTCCCTGCATGTGGCTGTCTCTGTAGCCGGCAGTGCCCCGTGTGTGCACTCAGAGCTGCCAGGGGATGGCCCCGGTCCTTCCCGGGAGAGGAAGGACAGTCCTTGAAGACACAGGCTGCCTGACTGAAGGGCGGACTCCAGGCACAGAGGACGGTGAGGCTGCTCTGCCCACACGCGTCCCTCTCCCCAGGACGTCCAGCTGCAGCCCGTGGCTGTGGCAGGGACGTCTGAGCCTCCTCCTCCATCCTTCCCTCACTGCCTGTCCCTCCAGCCAGCCCGGAGGTAGGTTGCCAGGCTTTGCCCACCATCCCAGCCACCGCCCGCCCCACCGGATGCCCAGATGTCTGTGCAGGGCCCCTGGGCCACCTGCCAGCCACCGCCCTCACCCGCCTCGGCCCCCGCCACCTATGGTGACAGCCACAGAGCCCCTCAGGGCCATGGGGTTCTCTCCCCCTGCCCCAGAGGCGGGCATCTACCCCAGATCACCTCCACCTTCTCTCTATGTCTCCACACGCTGGAGGCAGGGACCTCCCCGACCCCTTCCCAGCTCCCAGTCCCAGTGGCCTTTGGGGTTTCTGTGAGCTGCCAGCCTGGGCCCCTGAGTAGGGTATGCACTGGCAAGGCCCATTTGCCCAGGCAGGAGCAGTCACAGAGGACGGGGTTTCAGGGCCGGGTGGAGCTGGCCACTGAGCCCGGAAAGCCTGGGCCACTCCCTTGGTAGATAGCGAAGGTCCGGGAACATGGGGCCACAGCCAGATCCTTCACTGGCAGCACCAGGGGGCTTAGAGCAGCCCCTTCTCTTCCATGAGCCTCCAGTTCTTGTTCTGCAAAGCAGATTCATGATCCCGATGCCAGCGTACTGTTTAGGGGCCTCAAGCTGTTTTGTTACTGGCCTGGTGCAACAGAGCAGGGCTGAGACACACCCCCCCATGGCTGTAAAGCTCCCACCAAGCCCATCACACCCCTGCCTCTCCGCTTCCTCCCAGAAGCTGGTCTCATGCTGGCAGCGGGAAGCTGAAAGCAGGTCCCAAGCCCCAGGCCTATGACCTGACCTCGTGAGGGTCTAGATCCATCAGAAAGGGCCTCTCAGGTGGGTGGACACTGGGAGAAACATGTACAACAAGCACGTGGGTCCATCGATCAAACATGCTGCCATGTTGCTCCACAGACCAAAAATAATTTCAAAGCCAACCCCACGTTATAAGGCATCAGCGATGTAGAGCACGGTTTAAATATTAATGCTTAATTTTTCTTCAATTATTCATTAGATTGTGTACATTAGATGACACGGGACATGACGGACGGACCCAGAAATACGGCGCCTGGCCCTTGCACGCGTAAGCACGCGGACACACCATCCAGGCATAGCTCATGGGCCTCGTTACGATAGTTTCCTGAGAGTTTATTCTGCGCCAGGGGCTGCGCTAAGTGCTCTATGTGTATCTTCTCACTGAGTCTCCCCAAAACCTGATGAGGTAGGTGCTGTTACCCTCATTTTATAGGAGAAGAAACGGGGGAACTAGGTGTCCTTGGGCCCCCCAGGCAGCCTATGACACAGAGGAGACGGAGGCCAAAGCCCCTTTGCCCCTCACTTCCCACACCGAAGCCACAGTCTTATTTGAAAGGATGTGAAATTGCTCTTATTTTAAGCTCAGAGAACAATGACACAGAGCATTTTCCAGGAAGATCGGAAAAGTCTCTTCGGAGGCAGTGCTAAGGGACAGCGGGGACCCCGTCAGCATTTCCACCAGCTCACCTCCAGGGACTCTTAAAATAATAATAATAATAATAATAATAATAATAATAATAATAATGTTCTTAGATATGGGAAAGTAATGTTTTCTCAATTTAGTGTAAATTATACAATCTTCTTTTATAAAATTTTTCTCCTGGGGCACCTGGGTGACTCAGGGGTTGAGCGTCTACCTTCAGCCCAGGGCGTCCTGGGATCGAGTCCCACATCGGGCTCCCTGCATGGAGCCTGCTTCTCCCTCCACCTGCGTCTCTGCCTCTCTTTCTGTGTCTGTCATGAGTAAATAAATAAAATCTTTTAAATATATATATATATATATAAAATTTTTGCTTCTTATTTCGATTGATCACAGACAACCTGAGTCAAAGTTGCGTGCCTCAACACGAGTGTAGCTTCAACATGAATCCCCCCAGCTCCACCTCTGAACTCTCAACCAGGTTGTTACCCCAATCCCTCCCACTTGGGACCCCAAGAAATTTGCAGCCTCCCTGGTGGGAGTTCTGCACAAGAGGGCGGTTTGCCAAGGTGGAAGCAGGCTAGACTTGCAGATGTGTAGTAACCTGGACTTCGAACATCTGAAGCCACCCCTAGGGCTTCTCTTGTCTTACGCAGCCAGGACAGATACAAAAAGAAGATTGGAGAAGCGCCCCCAGCCATGGCAAAAGCGAGGCAGGGTCAAGGAGCTGGGTCAGGAGCTACGGGGAGACCTCAGGCCAAAAGATGTCACAGCCATACTCGTGGGAGTCCCCAGCACTGACTTTGAGCTCAGAAATGCTTCCACGCTTTCTCTGCTTGACTTTGTGTCTTAACAGCCGCAGGTATTAAGAAGCCCTCAGGGAAACTCAGAAGGGGGTGTGCTCTCTCCGGAAAGGATGTCTCAGGTCTCTGGGTTCTCCGGGGGCTCGCCCAGGACTTGACACCTCGCAGGTGCTCAGGGTAAGTGCAGATTGGGTGGCCCTGAGCAGGGAGGGAAGAGAGACCGAAGCGGCCGCTTTAGCCTTGGCTACACGTTAGCATCACTGGGTTGTTTAAATCTTCCTTGCCCAGGTCGCACCCCCTAGAAATGCTGATCCAACTGTTTGGTTGGACTTAGGTTTAAAAAAACAAAATGAAAACAAAACAAACAACCCCTGGGTAATCCAAGCGGGCAGCCAGGATTGAGAACCCCAGGATGGGAGGATGAAACGGAGCCAAGAACAAGGGACTGGTGAAGTCAGGCCCTAAAAATAGGGGATAAAATAGGGAACAAGGCTTGGGGTCTGGTGGGGGAGGTAGACGTTAGTGAAATGAACTCTGTGTGTGTGCGTGAGCGTGCGCACACACAAATAGGGGCAAATATTCAGAAGGGAAACCACAAGGGCAAGGGCTATGTGAGTCTTGACATGATGGTTTGGAAGGTCATGGAAGGTTCCTTGGAAGATGTAGAGAATGGATCAAGAGCGATTTAGACAAAAGGAACAGCCTGTGCAAAGGCCCAGAGGGAGGCGGGAGACCTGGCATATTCCCTTGAGGGATTTTGATGGAAAGAAGACTGAAATCCAAAGGCCAAAAGGGGGCTGAAATGAGGCCCAGGAACCGGCAGGAAGCCAGGTGAGGGATTTTAGGCTGGGACTGACAGGATCAGGTTTGCATTTTCCTTTTTTTTTTTAATATAAATTTTCTTTTGAAGATTTTGTTTATGTATTTGAGAGAGAGACACAGAGAGCGTGAGAGACAGAGAGAGAGAGAGAGAGAGAGAGAGAGCAAGCATGAGCAGGGGAAGGGGCAGAGGAGAGGGAGAAGCGGACTCCTGGCCGAGCAGAGCGCCCTACGTGGGTCTCGATCCCAGGACCCCAGGATCATGACCTGAGCCCGAGGCAGATGCTCAGCGGACTGAGCCCCCCAGCGCCCCTTACTACTGTGTGACATAGGGCTCCCAGTGCATTCTGTTGTGTGGGGATCACCATTGTCCTCGCTGTCCCAGTGCCATTTGTTGACAAGTTTATTCTTTCCCCATTGCATCTTGGCACCGTTATCGAAAATCACAGATGTCTAGGATTATTTCTGGACTTCCACTTCTATTCCACTGATCTATATGTCTATCCTTATGCCAGCCCCACAATATTTTGACTCCTATAGCTTTGTAGTAAGTTTTGGAATAGGAAACTGTGAGTCCTCTCCCTCTGTTCTTTCTTAAAATTGTTTTGGCTTATTTGGGATGCCTTGTGTTTCCACTAGAGTTTTAGGATCAGTTTGTCCATTTCTAAAAAAGTGAGAGAGAGAAGGCGGTGGGGATTTTACTAGGAAAGCCCCGCTTTGGAGGTTTGCCCGGGGCCGTCGTGTCATCTTGGCAGCACCATGTCTTCTTCCGGTCCATGAACGTGCATGTCTTTCCATTTACTTAGGTTTCAGTGAACAACTCTTGCACATTCTTGGTTAAATTTACTACTAAGTCTTGTTTTGATCGTCTTATGAACAGAATTGTTTTTCTTAATCTCATTTTCATATCGCCCAGTGCTGGTATGTAGAAACCCAACCGATCTTCATATTGATCTTGTATCTTGCAACTTTGCTGAGCCTCCTTATTCGTTCTCACGGTTTTTCTATGGATTCTTTGGGGCTTCTACAGATAAGATCATGCCATCTGCCAATAGAGGTGGTCTGACTTCTTTCTTTCCGATCTGAATGCCTTTTACTGCCTTTTTTTTTTTCATTTTCTTACCTCATTGCCCTGACTAGAACTTCCACACAGTATTGAATGGAAGTGGTAAAAGCAGACATCCTTGCCTTGTGTCTGATTTTTAGAAGGAAAATACACTCTTGAACCAGTAAGGGCGATGTTAGCTGTGGGTTTTTAATAAATGCTCTTTATCAGGTTGAGAGAGTTCTATTTCTTGGTTTATTGTGCGTTTTTATCACGGAACGGTATTGGATTTTGTCAAACGCCTTTTCTGTCTCTATTGAGATGATCATTTGGTTTCTACTCTGCTAATCCGGTATTATAATTGTACATATTCTATTAATATGCTATATCACATTGATGGATCAGGTCTGCATTCTGAAAAGACCCTTCAGCTGTATCATTTTGATATAAAGTCAAACGACACCGTATCTTACGTAGGGATATATTGTTTAGGGATCCCATTTAAAGCAAGAAAACAAGAGAAGGGGAGAGAAAAATCTTCTAAGATCAGAGTCTCTGTGAGGATAGGGACCAGAGCACATGAGCCCCGAGAGAAATTCGCAAGCAAATTATAATGGTATTGATCGTGTCTAATTTTAAGAGCTGTCTGTGTCATCCAAGTGGGCAAACATATTCCTGTTCAGACGACGACCTCAGGACATTTCAAAGCAGGAGGCCGCATAGACTGGATGGTGACAGCTACTGGCAGAGTACAGACTACCCGCCCAGCTCTTGTAGACACTCAGGCGGAAAGAAGAGAAGCAAAGTTCTGGAACGTTATTCAAAGAGTGCCAGTGCCTGCGGCCTAGGTGAAGCAGGGGAAGTGCCCCTGGGCAGGAAGTGCCATGGCACTTTCTAGAAATCTTCCTACATGCCAGCTGCAATGATCTGAAGAAGCCCACGTGCCATCGTGTACCCAACCAGAATTGATACAACGCTTGACAGCAAGGTTTGCTCGAGTTCATTCATACTGGAAGGACAACCTCAACGGGCCTCAGAGGAAGACCCCATGTCTCTGCTCCCAGATTCGAGCTCTGGCATGAGTTCTGGAGAAACAGTTATTATGGTTGCACCCTTTGATGTTGCTCTGAAAGCTGGAGCACTGAAGCCCCAGCCAGGACGCGGCTAACCGGTTGAGGCTGCAGATGTTGGGTCCAGACTATCTGGGCTTAGTCCTAGTTCTAGCCTTTACATGCGTCTGATCTTGGGCAAAGCACTTAACTCCTTCATGCTCCAGTTCCCTTGTGTATAAAAGGAGGGTAAATACCGTACCTACCTTAGAGGATTCGGTGAGGGTGGAACGAGGTGATGGGCCGGGCTTCTTGGTGGCTCCGTCGGTTAAGCATCCGACTCATGAGTTTGGCTCAGGTCATGATCTCATGTGTTGTGAGATCTAGCCCCTCAACAGGGAGAGGGAGACGGAGAGAGAGAATTCCAAGCAGACGCCCCACTGAGCACAGAGCCTGACGGAGCCTGACACGGGGCTCAATCTCACCACCCTGAGATCACAACCTGAGCCAAAATCAAGAGTGGGAAGCATAACTGACTGAGTCACCCACACACCCCTCTGCTTGGTGTTAAGATCACCCTGACATCAGATCTCAGGTCTGATTTCAGTGGGGGACCCCCAAGGCAGGATCTTATCAATCTGGAGTGTTCAATCCCGTTGACTCTTCCCTTTGACAACTTCTTTCCACCCTTGGCTTTCATGACACCTCGTAGTGGATGGTCAATGAATGCTAGCCCATGCTTTCTTCCAGTTTCCTTTTCAATAATACGAGCAAAACATTTATATAGTGTTTATTTTGTGACAGGCACAGGTCTAAGGACCTTACACTTATTTCCTCAAACTTTCTCACAACCCTATTAGGAGCCACTGTTACCATCCCATTTTACAGATGAGATGACTGAGGCACACGAAGTCACATCGGTAATACTTGGCAGGGCCAGGATTCAAACCCAGGTAGTCTGGGCCCCCTGCCCGGGGCTTACACCCGCCATAGCTGCACAAGATAGAACCCAACTCAAGTTGACGGCATATATCAGATTCTTCCGTCAGTCTCAAATCAAGCAGGAACTGTCTCCCCTTTATTTCTCCAATTATCTGTCCAAGGGCTGGACACTGCCGCTGTCCACATCCTGTCTGGGACGGCACCATGTTCTTCGGGACTTCTTCCTCCCTGGCCGCCCCGAGCGAGCCAAGGCCACCCCAGAACACATGGGGCCACCTTGCCTCCCTGGGCTGAGCCCTAAAACTGCCTTATGAATCATAGCCCCAGAAGAGAGAGAAGGAGAAGGAAGAAGGTGAGAGGCAGGTCAGTGATGTCAGGGTGGCATCGCTGACACCCAGGACACAAACACCAAGTTGTGTCCGGGCTCCTGAAGTAAAACCCCAGGGGATTTTACTCCCTGGCTCGTGGTTGAGCTGAGGTTGCTAAGGAGAACCCAGGGCCCCTCTGACATTTACCCCAAACGCAGGGCTGGGTTATCAGGGGCTAACAGAGACCACAGAATGTAGGATTAGAAACAGTGCCCAACCTTTGGGGAAGCAAGAAGCTAAAACCCAAGAAAGATTCTAAGCTCCTCATGGCTGACCCACCTCTTTCACTCCTACCTGTGCCCAGACTCCCCATCCCAAACACTGCAGGGTTGGGGGGAGTCTCCGCTGGCAAGGGGTGCCATTGTGGGGTTGTAGCAGTCATCGAGGCAGAGGGCTGGGCCTGCTTCTAGCTGTGTGTCAGTGACGATTCCCCAACCCTGCAGGACCTGGTGGTGTAGACTCCCCAACCCTGCAGCACCTGGTGGCATAGGCTCCTCAATCCTGCAGGACCTGGTGGTGTAGACTCCCTAACCCTACAGGACCTGATGGCATAGGCTCCTCAATCCTGCAGGACCTGGTGGTGTAGACTCCCTAACCCTACAGGACCTGATGGCATAGGCTCCTCAATCCTGCAGGACCTGGTGGTGTAGACTCCCTAACCCTACAGGACCTGGTGGCGTAGACTCCCCAACCCTGCAGGACCTGGTGGTGTAGACTCCCCAACCCTGCAGGACCTGGTGGCGTAGACTCCTGTCCTCACTGGACTCCATCCAGTGACGAGGAGGACACTCCGTTTCCACCCAGGACCCCAATTCCATTTCTCCTCTGTCTTCGTGCAAGCAAAACTCCAATTCCCTTCCCCCACCCCGCCTCCCCATTTTTTTCTCTTTTAAAAAATGTTGTCTATCATTTCAGTAGGCAATGCAGGGGGATTTGCCAAATTGATAGCAATTCTCGGTGCTAATAAAGTGTCAATTAAGATTGTGCTGCCAAGAGCTCGGGGAGGTTGGTGGTTTATGCTAATGTTTTCCGTCTATTTCATATGCCTTTATGTTGAGTCGTTTCATTAGGTTTATTAAGAGCCCAATTGATACATTTCTTGTTGACTCCAAATATTCCTGAGGTGATTAATTCTGAACAATGGGGTTAATTAGTCTGCAGACTTTGGAACACTTCTTCAGGCGGGAGCTTAAGAAACCAGTTTCCGGGGAATGTAATCTCCAAAAGAATTACATCCCTTTCTTCTAAAGGAAAAGGAGGGAAATTCTCCCTAGGGAAGAAAGGATGGCTGTGATCTCGCGGAGAGTCTAAATGAGTGTTAAACTCCAATGGGTCTCTGGTTGTGTGTGTATTTTTTTTTAACGTCCCTTACTCTTACTTTCTGACTTGTAGGTAAATAGCTGAATTTGGGAGGTCAGTGTATCTGGCGAGAGAGAATGGAGGGACCCATAGGAAGAGGTCAGTCTGGGGAGTAGAAAATGGGGATCCTCTTTCCTGCCCCTTAGACGTGTGACAACCCCACCCCCAGCAGCTCCTTAGCCTCTTGGGGGGTGCATTCCTTCATCCATAAAATGGGGACAATGACATCTGCCCTCCCCCCAAACCCCTCAGCTGCTCTGAGAGTGGATGAGATCACACGTGTGAAAGCCTTTGGAGAATAAAACCCTTTCTTTTCTTTTTTTAACCTTTGAGAGGTTAAAAAAAAAAAAAAGAAGGGACCCATTTTAGAAGTGGTTTTTTTAAACTCTTTTTTTATATTATTATTCCCTCATGAAAGGGTTTCTTCTTGTAGCTGGGATTTTTCATCTCGTGTTAAAGAGAGAGGGAGAGAGTTTTAAAAATAGCTATTTTAATGAAAAGAACAGCTCCCCTGAAGAACTGGGCAGCCCTTTCTGCAGGCTTTGCTGCCGAAACTCGCGGTCCAAATTGATTTTTTTCCCCTCTTCTTTAAAGGTAAGTGATGAAATACTGTGGGTTTGAAAGGGCTGACATTTGGGGTAGCAATTAAACTTAGTCCCATCTAGCCGCGCGGCAGCTGGTGGCACCGGCTCGTTATGGCGAGAGGCAGGCGGAGGATTAGGGGGTGGGCCGGGCCGCTCTCAGAGGGGCTCAAGGCCCACCGGCTGCAGCCAGGTAATTAGATGGCACGAGCTGCCCGGGCCCCTGCTGCCCCCACCCATTCCAGCCTCAGCAGCCGGCCCCTGGGGACCCCTCCCACCCCTTGCTGGGACACCGGGAAGTAGCAGCCCCTAATCACCGCTGGATGGACATGGGAGATGCGAATGTCAAGGTGCTAATGACCATCCCGCGGCCACAGTAGTTAGGGAGCCGCAAACAGGGACGGCAGGCTGTGCTGTATCATTAGGATCAGCCCAAGGGTGAGGCGCTTCCGACAGGCGACAGGCGGATGGCATGTGATTGGAAACGTGCACAGGGAGGGACTGGCCGGGGCATTTGACACGTGTTTCCCGTCCTGCCCTGTCGTGTTCCCATGGAAATTCAGCTCTAACAAATCACACTTCCGGCAGGTTCTTCTCGGGAAACCTGCTCCCGAGTCCCCACCCTGGTGGGGACATTGTGATCTCCTGCACGGAGCCTCGAAGGCCAGCTTGGCCGGGAAGTATCACCTGCGGAGCGGGCCCGGGAGACCCCCAGGTGACCCAGGCACCTTTCCCTTGTTCCGCTCTCCAGGTGACCCGACAGGCAGCCAGGACTGGGGGCCTCCCATCTAGATGGCTCAGGCCAGCATCCTAATCCGAGGTGGGCACAGCGCCCCGCAGACCCCAGCCCATCTGAGTCACCAGCCGGAAGCTCCCGGTGTCAGCTGAGTGGCACCAAGGCTCAAGGAAAGGGGATCGGATCCAGCTGCTGTCGTCTGTCAGCCTCATTCCCCTGCTCAAAAGGCAACGGTGACTTCCCAGGGCAGCAAGGTTGATGGGCGCTCTAGCTGGACATTCAAGGCCTCGGGAATTGGAGGAAGGTAGAGACAGGGAGCTGCACCCCATTCTTTTAGCAGCTCTATGTCCTGGCCCCTCCCCAAGTCTCAGTTTACCCATCTATGAAAAGGATAGGTTGGCCAATTTGCGCTCTTCACCCTCACCAGCCTGAAGTGCGGTTCTGCTAATCTTCTGGCCCAGGTGACCCCTCCTGCGTCACATACACACGAACCCCTACCACTACATGGTGCCCCCTCAAGCCTACAACCTCTAGGTGAGCCTTCGCCCTTCCATGAAATGCCCTCCAGGCCACCCTCACCTCTGCTTGTTGAAGTCCTGACCCTCCAGACACCCCCAGCCAAAGCCCTGTCACTGCCCCAGGCACGTGGTTGAGCTGTCATTCCAACATGTCAGCAGTGATGAGGGTGCCAACTGCCACTTGGTGATGACAGTGGCGATTGGGCTCTGACCTCGCAGGTTGTCCTCAGTAAGGAGTCACATCCACCACAGGCACCCACTGGAGTGGAGACAATGGAGTCTCAAGATGAATTGACGTGCCGGAGGCCACACGGTTTCTAAAGGTCAGAGCCCAGGATTCCCCTCTCACGACCCACATTTAGGGTCCATTTAGGGTCCTTCACAGATTGTGCACCACCCCCCAGTGCATGCATGCACACACTCACACACACTCAAGTCCTCCCCGCCAGGAATTCAGTAATTGCTAGCTTTGTCCCCAGGCTCCAGGACTGCATTCATGACCCTTGTCATTTGAGAGGCCAGGCGGAAAAGGAGATGTCCCAGCTACAAAGGAGGTTGATTGCCAAGGTCCCCCCAAGGCAGTTTCCCAGAGAATAGGGTCCTTGTGAACTCCCAGGAGGGGGTGGGACCCCCATGAGGAGAATGAAGGAGGGAGCCAAGCCAAGGAGGGGAAGGAGCCCAGGGAGGAAGGTGGAGCCAGCAGAGATCCAGCCCCAGCAGGTGCTGCCTCAGTGAGGGGAGGAGACTTGGGGGCTGAGCCTGGCCAGCTCTCCATCTCTCCATCTCTCGGAATCCATGGTCTCCTCACAAGCCCTCTGCCTCAGGAGCAGCAACAGATCCAGCGGGTGTGGGGATCCCATTTTAGAGGATCCAGGAGATGGGGCAGGAGGGGGGCATCACAGACAGCCTCTAAGATAATTAGAGGAAGTGGAGATGGCTGGTTTCAACTCCCCCCAGCCCACCCCCATGTGCTTAATGAATTGAGTGCTCACAGCAGGCGCTTGAAAAGGTTACTTCTCATTTTCTTATTTCCTCCTAAGGCCTCGTCAGTGATGTGGGAGTCTGGTCCCTGTCCTCTCACCTCCCCTGTATCACCAGCTGCAGAGGAAGGGCTAGGGGGGTACTAACACCTACAAGCCATTTCTGCTTTTACTCTTCTGGCCAGGTCTTGCTCAGCCAGGAGATTCAATCCACTGGGCGCCCGGAGATGCTGAACTACAGATAGCCCTGACGAAGCCTGAGGGAAAGATCCTTCTGGCAGGAGACCAGGCAGAAGGGATGCGGGATGTCCACTGACCCCTCAACCCCTTGGGGCTGCCCCTAGAGGAGAGGTAGGCTTGCCCCTAGAGGACAAGTAGGCTTGTCCCCTCGTCTGTGCCTGGAGGGTAAGTGTTGAGAAGGGGGGTTTAGGAGGCTCCATGTGGTCACCTCCAAGCCACACTCTCCACGACTCTATCTGCCCAACTCCTGTGCTCATGCTCAGCTTGTTCCAAACCAGCTTGAGAAGCAGAGCATGATTATTGCCCCAAGACCTAAAATAATAAACGGGACTCTTCCTCTTGTTTTTCATCCACTCAAGGTGAGATAACAACGAATGAAAATTGAAGAAATGTCTTATACAGCTGAATGTGGGAGAGGATAAGATGGTGAGAGGCTGGGAGGGAAGGGGGTGGGATGGGATGAGACAACACAGGATGGGAACATAAACGTGTAGGATATTAGGATCGGAGTGCTTAGGATGGGATGGGATGGGGTGGGATGAGATGGGATGGAATGGATGGGATGGGATGGGATGGGATGGGATGGGATGGGATGGGATGGGATGAGGTGGGATGGGATGAAGTCCGATGGATGGATGGGATGGGATGGGATGGGATGGGATGGGATGGGATGGGGTGAGATGGGATGGGATGTGGGCACCAAGCCCCATGGTAGATGCCCCTTTGTGCAGAGCTGGATTCCCATCTCAGGACATACACTTGCAACTGGGCAGCCCCTTCCCCGATTGCTTGGCAGGTGCCAGCACCAGGAGAGAGGGAGCGGACGACTCTTCAGGAGGCTGGCACGGGTCCCAAGCAATCTGTTCCCAACTTCCTCCTGTGTGGGTGGTGGAGACACGTCCCCAGCCGGCCCCCGCGCCTCTCACCAGCCGTCAACGCGCCCTCACTCTCTCCTTGTGTGTGTTGTCAAATCTTCCCAATATAGCAGCCTGGAGTCTGTCAACAGTTCTGTTCCATGCCTACTTCCCCTCCCCAAAGGATGCCAAGTCTGCTGGCCCCTCCCTCGATGGGGGCATCTCCCATCATGCCTCACCCTCAGCTCTGGCAAAGCAGGGACACACCACCTCCCCCAGGGTGCTTAGAGAAGCCACCCCAGCTTCCATTGTCTGGGTCCCCAGGATAGAAGCTGTGCCAGGAAGTATACAAGTGGCATTAGGGAAGAGGAGTCCAGGGGACTTGGCGATGCTGGATGTGGGGAAGAAGGGAGTGGAAGTTGAAGATGACACTCAAGTTTCTGACTTGAAATGACTCAGGAAAGATGGTCCTATTCACTGAGGTGGCAGATCCTGGAGGCGGAGTAGTTTGGGGATGGAGGAACAGGGATTGAGATCCAGGGAGACAGAGGGGACTGTGGGCTCCTAATGGGAGTGTCCTATACATATATGCAGACTGGAAGCTCAGGAGAGAGTCCTGGGCCTGAAGAAGGTGCCGGAAGGTGGAATGCAATTGTCCATGGGAAAAGTCAGCACACACCCATGGGCTCCGATAGCATTCGGCATGCACACCCCCCAACTAGCGTTCTCAGTAAAGCAACCCATGATTCACTTTACGAAATTCCCCTTGCACACCCCCCAGGGGCTGCTGCATGCACTGGCCTCCGTCCCCGGACATCTGGATGCGGTCCCATCAGCCGCCTTCTCGTTCCCTTTTCCAGCTGCCTCTGTTCCACCCTCCAGCCAAAGAGAGTGACCTACTCTGAGCATCAGAAGCCCTGGATCCTGCCTTAGCTTTGACAACTGACTTTGAGAATCTAAGCAAATCACTTTCTCTCTCTCTCTCTCTCTCTCTCTCTCTCTCTCTCTCTCTTTCTCGCAGCCTCCATCTCCTCAACTGTGAGACAGGAACAAACCTAGCAGTGCATGCAGACACTTTACACATTTAAGGAATTGGGGTGCAAATTACCCACAGGTCTAGCCAGTTCCCCTGAGTCCCATCTCCCCACCACCACCATGGCTCCAGGGCAGACCCTGCCCCCATCCTTTGTCACCTCCTCCTCCACAGGTGGCTCCAAGACACTGCTCAGGTCTTCTGAAGCCTCCACGAACCCCATCCATGCTTTGCTGATGACCCCTTAGGTCAGAAGACACCACTAATAACACTCAAATGATGACATTTATTGCAGCACCAGGCAACCCTGGCTTAGCTTTCAGGGTTGGCGGGAAATGTCAGGCACAGACTGAATCACTCTTGATGATGCGTCTTGGGTAGAACATTTGCAGTGACTGCTTATTGCTGACCTTCACCGAGACCCCAGGGAGGTGGTGAGGTCCCTCTGCTTCCCCCCACTCCGCCCTCCAGCTAGGACTCTCTCTCCTGGTGACCCCTTCATTACACCTACTGGAGAGTCCATCCTTATGAAGGGACCAGAGGCAGGTGGATTTAAGGTGGAGAGAAAAACCGCAGTCCTCCTGGGACGCTACCCCTTCATTTTAGGAAGGAGGTGGGGAGGAAGGTTGCTAACCTGGGTCCTGAAGGTCAGATCATGAAGCTGAGATGTGGCAGGTGCCTTTGTGCCAAAGGGAAAGTGTCACGTACCACCCGTGGGCTGTGTAGGTGCACAGTGCTGTGTCTGCCCAGTGCCCATCTCTTCCTCCATAAGAGAAGGCCCTTCATCAGGAGAATGCTCCTTCCCCCACACCGACGTGCAGGCCTGGCTGCCTTCAGAGGATGCTCTCGCCACCCCCACACACAGCCCCACCCCTGTCCCGGCCGCACGGGCAGGCCATAACCCAACTCCAGAGGATGAGAAGTCCTCCCTGAGTTTTGTCCAATCAGAACCAAAGGAAGACAGTGAAGCAGGGAACATGTGAGGCAGAAGTTGCTGGTGACAAGGGTTCCAGTTCCTGGAAGGAGCCAATCTACAGGAGAAAAAAATTAAAAATAAAAACCATCTTACCTGGTTCCAAAGGAAATCTCTGTCACTTGCAACCAGCATCCTATTTATTGCACTAGTACAGGTGCATTCTCTCCACCAGCCTTCTGGAGACAATTCCCACTTCACCACTCTCTATTCCAGGCCGGCCCAAGACCTGGAACAGGGCAGAGACAGGGACCAGACCCTCCCCTCACCCCCCAGCCCCTCAACCAGCAACCGTACTTGTGCGAGCCCCTTCTAGTTCATTCTCTGCTGCCCCCCACTGGCCACAGGCCATCATGTGCTCAGCTCCACGGGGCCAGGGTGGGTTGGGGGCTACATCCTAGGGACCCAAATGAGGAAGCAGAAGGAAAGACACAGGGTCTGAACAGAGGCAGCTCTCAGAACCTTATCCCAGTAAGAAACTTATGTCTGGAAGTAGGAACTAAAAAAAAAATAAAAAAGAAAGAAAGAAAGAAGAAAGAAAGAAAGAAAGAAAGAAAGAAAGAAAGAAAGAAAGAAAGAAGAAGAAAGAAAGAAAGAAAGAAAGAAAGAAAGAAAGAAAGAAAGAAAGAAAGAAAGAAAGAAAGAAAGAAAGAAAGAAAGAAAGAAAGAAAGAAAAAAAAAAACGGTTTTCACCGTTACACGTGGGCTAAGAATACGGCCCTCTTCCCTTGGGTGCGAATAAAATACTAATACAAATTGGGAGTCGGATATACAGATGTTTCCTTCCAAGTGAGAACCTCTAGGCAGGTTTTCCAGGAGGCTGGAATAGAAGAACATAAGGACGGAGAACGAAGTCGCCCAAGAGAGAAAGTGAGTCAAGAACATAAAGGCAAAAAAAAAAAAAAAGGAACATAAAGGCAGCTGAGTGGAGAGTGAGCAAAAGCTAGAGCCCAGACCGAGAAGTCAGGGACACGCTCGGTAGTGACACAGGTGCATGACAGCGCTCCGAGACGCAGGCCTCGGCCCCCAGAGCAGCCCCTCTGACCCATACTGCCCACAGTTTAATGGGGAAGGAAGCAATAATTCACGTGTTTATAGTTTACAGAGCACTCAAGCACGTAATATCGCATCGGGTTCCACACCACCCGATGACTTAACTGCTATTGTCTTCATGCTTCTGTTTCTTTGTGGGGTTTTTTTCTCAGAAGGTAAAAGTAGAGATTTGGAGAGATTTAGTGGCTTCACGGAGCAGCAGAGTCTAGACTCAAACTCAAGGCCAACTCCAAGTCCAGGCTCTGTCTGCTGAGTGAAATCACCCCCGGGTGGGCAGGGCTGTAGCCGTGCTCCTCTGGTTTTGCAAAGTGAAAGCCCAAGTTTCCTTAGGGTCAAAGAATGGAACCAAGGGTCAAAATTTTGTGCTATTTACAAAGTGTGTAACTACTGTGACTCTCCTGCTTGACTATATCTCATGGGGTTGTTTTACTTATTTTTTTTAAGATTTTATTTACTTATTCATGAGAGATACAGAGAGAGAGGCAGAGACAAAGGAAGAGGGAGAAGCAGACTCCTTGTGGGGAGCCTCATGTGGGACTCGATCCCAGGACTCCAGGATCACACCCTGGGCCAAAGGTTCAACCGCTGAGCCACCCAGGAATCCCACTTATTATTTTTTTTAACATTTTATTCTTTTTTTAAAAAAAATTTTATTCTTAAGTAAGCTCTACACCCAACATGGAGCTCAAACTCACAGCCATGAGATCAAGAGTCATGTGCTCTACAGACTGAGCCAGTCAAGTGCCCCTCAAGGGCTTGTTTCAAATCTCATATGTCAATGTATGTAATTACCCAAAGCCAGGCTTGACACTTAGCAGATACAACTATCATGGTCACACGAGTTAGCACGTGCATATCTCCAAATGCAATTCTCCCAGAATATCTAGTCTGATCTTGGGTTTTCCTGGGGGAATCATACTGAAGAAGTCTAGCCCGTAACCCCACCTCATCATCTTAACCATAGGAGAGAGGACACTGGAGACACCTCAGCTCCAAAGCAAGTTGATTGCTTTCACCTTTATTACCCAGATGAGAAACTGAGGCTCAGAGAAGTTAAGTCATTCCTTCAAGATCACACGGGTAATACGTGATAGAACCAGGGTGTAAACCCACATCTGACTCCAAAGCCCTCACTCTTGGAATAACTCTCATGAGCTTGGTCTGCAGCAATGGGAAGGAGTGTCAGGCAGGTGAGGAAGTGGAGACACTGGTTTGGACGCTGTTGCAACGGTCCAGGTGAGTATGCTGGCATGATTGTAGAGGAAATGGCTAAAAAGGTATAGATCTCACTATATTTAGGAATAGACTATGCAGGACTTACTGACAGTTAGACTTGCTGAAAGGTTTTTGGTTTGAACAACTAATGGTGCCATTTTCTGAAATGGGAAGACCAAAGAAGAAAGCTATTTGGGGTAGAGAGAAACAAGGATCCTACTTTGGCCCCAGTAGATTTAGAGGACTTTAGACAGCCAGTGGAGCTTTGGGGTAAATGTACATGGATCTCAGAGGTGAGGGCAGGACAGGAGATAGCAGCACAGAGGTGATGCTTAAAGCCAGTAGAGTAGGGGGCAACTGGGTTTGAGCATCTGTCTTCAGCTCAGGTCGTGACCCCAGGGTCCTGGGGTCGAGTTCCACATTGGACTCTCCCTGCAGGGAGCCTGTTTCTCTCTCTGCCTGTGTCCCTGCCTCTGTGTGTGTGTGTGTGTGTGTGTGTGTGTGATGAATAAATAAATAAAATCTTAAAAAAAAAACAAACAGTGGGGTATATGGGATCTCCCGGGGGAAAATGCATATAGAGAAGAACCCAGGACTGAGCCCTTGGGCCCTCCAACATTTGGAGATTCAGTGCAGGAAGGAGGACTAGGGAGCTGGATGTGGTGTCCTAGACGTCAAGAGGAGACGATGCTTCAAGAAGAAGAGAGTGAGCAATTCTGCTCAATGCCAGTGAGAGGCCAAGTAAAAGGAAGTTTCCAGAGCGACCAGTGGAATCTAGCCCATGACCTTGATTAGGGCAAACACTATGTGCAGCATCCACCCCTGAGCCTCACTCACTCCCCATTTTCAGCCCACCCCTCATCCTCTCGTGCACTTTTTATTGGCAAGATAAAAAACCGAAACCTGCCAGAATGGTACATATCACTTCCTGCTGCTCAGGATGGGGTTAACTATAGAAGCAGAAGACAAGGATTGAGGGGTAGAGATCTTGACAAGGGAGCCTGGGCCACCTCTCTCTCTCTCTCTCTCTCTCTCTCTCTCTCTCTCTCTCTCTCTCTCTATCATTTTAAAGACTGGAAACATTTCCATTTCCAGCCTCATTCATGCCATTATTCACAAATAAATATGTGTACTCTCCCACTCTGTGATAGGTCCTGCGTTGATCACTAAGGACACGACTGTGAATACACGACTTGGACTTTGACCCCGGAGAGTTTAAAAGGAGGCAGAAACAATCACAGCTCCTTCTAGATGATCACGGCCACGTTCTGCTAGAAGAACAATGTATCAGGGGCTCTGAGAACACAGGTGAAGGGTCTGGGGGGAGCTTCAAGGAGGAAGTGGTATTTGGCCTGGGTCCTCGATGGGAGCTCAGCCAGCAGACAACAGGGTCACCGACATCCCAACAGAGGGAATGGAGGCATGAGAGAGTATGTGGTGGTGAGAAAACCATAGTGTCTGGAGCAGAGTAACCAGGGCGTGGGCCGAGGGGGTGGGAAACTGAGAAGTGCAGGACCCAGATCTCTGAAGACCTTAAACACAGAGTGGAACAAGGGGTAGTGGAAATGGAGGTGAGCAGGGGGTTGGGGTGACTGGGTGATAGGCACTGAGGGGGGCACTTGATGGGATGAGCACTGAGTGATATGCTATATGTTGGCAAATTGAACTCCAATAAAAAAAATTAAAAAAATAATAATAATAAAAAAAACAGAGTCAAGAAACTTGGACCTTACTCTGTAGGTCAGCATTCTCCCAGGAATTTCCTGGGAAACACGAATCCCAAATTTGCCATGTAAAATCCATGAATCAATACACTCTAGGAACAAACACATTTGGGACCTGCTGCAGCTGTAGACCCTTCCTCCTGGAGATAAGCCATGTTCATTAGCATTTAAAAGCTCAGAGAAAACCTATAGAAGAAAGGGGGGGATGGAGAGGGAGGGAGGAAAGAAAGAGAGAGAGAGAGAGAAAGAGAGAGAGAACAAAGAATACTCACCTTCCAATTTTCTAGATTTATGTCCCACACTGCCCTTTGTCCACGTGGCGCACGCAGTCTGGCATCCCCACAGTTGCTGCTCCTCGGTCACACAGTGGGGAAAGCTGAGCCGGGACTTGGGAATGTCTGCATTTTAAGCAGGTGGAGGACTCACCTGGAGGCAGAGGTAGAGAGATGTCTGTTCAGAGACCCCATGGGCCCTGGAAGCCACAGATAGGGTCCAGGTTTACCCCTTTGTTCTAGAACTACAAATATCTTCACTGATTTCTCAAGCAAATATCTAGTGAGCACCTTCCCCGGGCCCGCTATGCTGGTTCTGGCCGTACAAACCAGAGGATTCCTGCCTCATAGTGTCTACGTCCAGCCACAAATTAGGAATAAAATGCTCTGGAATGAAAGGCATCCCAAAAAAGTTGACTGGGGGAACTAGTGGTTTGTGCTGGGGTTTCCTGCTCAACAAAGGGGAAAGTGAGGCATGGAGAGGACTCCTGGGCATCTGATGAGGACAGGTCCTGGGATGGGGTTCCACCTGCCTGGTTGGCCTCACTGTTTCCAATTCTGCTCTATGAGGCCCAGCTTCCCCGTTCTTGGGAGTGCCTGCTTGGCACCGGACACCACAGTCCTCAGAAAGGGCCCTGTCTACCATCTCCTGGGTGATGGGTATGAGCCGGGCACTGCAGTGGGTGCTGCCTACACATAGCCTCACGTTGGCAGGCACCTGGATGTCCCCACATCTCCAGTCTTGTAGAGTCACCCTTCCCTTACAACGTCAGTGAAATGGCCCCAGCACGTGTCTCACATATGTGGGAAGCACTACAGACCCCAACCCCACCAGCAAGGACTTGGGTGTCTCCTAGACATCCCTCGGCTGAAGTCTAGCTCATCTGGGTCTTGCATCCTGCTCCTGGAGTCTTCTCGCCACCCTGAGCCAACCCAAAGAACTCTACAGCCTTTCCTTCGATGCCCCAAAGCAACCATGAGGGCCATGCTGTTCCACCAGGGAGTTTTACTGAAGATCTGAGGGTCATGACAGCAATGGCACAGGACATCGCAACTTAGAAGTCAGCTATTGCTCTTGACCTCGGCCATTCCTGGCGACCCCTCACTGCCATCTTTCATCTTCAAGCCCATGGGTTGGTTCTCACCAAGTTGCTCAAACTCCCTGTCTCTCAAAACCCTCCTTCCATCTCTTCTCTCATATCCTGGGGAAGCACCCGTCACTGGACGCCCTGAGTTGGGTTCACCCAGAAGCGGAGTGGTGAGACAAGGATTGGGGTGCAGGTGGTTCGCTTGGGAGGTGCTCCCAGGACGCGGAGATAAGGGAATGGGGAAGACGGAGAGGAAAGGAAGCCAATACCGAGTGTGAACAGAATGGACACCTGGGGTTCAAGCCCGTTGGAGATCTTGGGGAGATGGTGTGGAACACACCCCCCCCAGGGGGCCCACCTGAGAGTCAAAGAATCTGTATTTAGCTTCCAGCTTCCGTCCCGTACTAGCTGAGGGTTGCTCCGAGCTGCACCAGGAGTGAAGGGAAGGGAAGCCCCCATCGGAGGGTTGCAGGGACTCCGCAGAAGGACGGCACCAGCTGCCGGGGGGCTGGGGAGGGCGCCTGCTACTGTGGACCGGGCAAGGTCACACACCGCCCACTGAGCCCAGGCCCTCAAGCAGGGTGAGGCGGGCCAGCAATTTTCCCTCCAAAAACAGCCATCAAGTCATATTGCTAAACATCAAGACCTATTGTTCTATCAACCCCTGAGAAAAATTTTGTCTCTTTCCCAAAAGAAGGAAGGGTCTGTACCACTGTGGTTTGAAAGGAGCACCCATGAGGTGCGTACGCCCATGACCCTCTTTTTATAAATCAAGTCAACTGAGGCTGAGAGAAGAAATAATAAAGGCAAGATTCAAATCCTTCCTGACTGTCATGACCATGCACGTTGCTCACCGCCACGTCCTACGTGGCCTCCTGGCGCTTGGGGTAACATCTCTCCTAATGGCAAACACACCGACAAGACTCCGCGCGTCGACAGGCAGGTTCTCACTACCATCCTTGTGTGCAGGGCCGGGGGCTACCGCTGTGCCCGTTTCACGGAGGAGGAACCAGAGGTCTGACGGATTGAAACCAGGTGCCCAATTCCCTCAGCCTCGAACCACGGCGCTCAGACCACAGACCCCAGGCCCTAGAACTGTCCCCCTCAACTCTCTTTGAGACACCAAGAGCTGACGGCTCCAAGGCAAGTCCACAATCACCAATCATCAAAGACCACCGTTGCCCCCCAAGGGGAGTCAGAGACACGACCTTCTGAGAGAAGGGGCAGCCTGTCGTCCTAACTGTCGCCATCACCACCATCCGCAGTGGGGGCATCTGGCAGGTGCCGCCCAGCTCATGGTGCTGGGTAATCCATCCACTGATGGAAGGAGATAGGATCTAAAGAAGAGAGAGGCAGGGGCGAGGAGGATGGACGTAGAGTGGCTCTCGAGCTCCCAATAGCTAAAGCACGGGCTACCTGGGTTTGGATCCTTGAAACCGGCCAGCTGTGCGAGGCTGGGGCAAGGTTTCTAAACTCTCACTGCCTCAGTTTCTCCATCTGTAAGATGGGGATAAGAGTATCCTACCTCAAGAGTTGCTGAGAATTGAGTGAACTGATGTCTGGAGAGCCTAGAGCGTAGGAGGAACCGTCGAAATGCTAACAATTATTAGGTTGGCAGTCAGTCCCTTTGGGAATTAGAGGGCAGAGCAAGGAAACTGAGGCAGAAGGCATGGCATGGTCATGCGTGGTTAAGTTGGGGTAAGGTGGGGGCAGAATGGGTGGGACCTGCCCAGGAACATGGGCAGGAGCAGCAGGACCAAGACAGGTGGCAGCCCTGGTGGCAGCGTCCCCACGCCCTGCCTTCCCGGGAGCGCGCCCGCATGGAGGACCAGCCGGGGCAGAGCCTGCAGGTGCCGGCCTTCGCGGGAACAGAGAAGCCAGCGGCTGCGAGGCCTTCGGAATCTGAGCGGTGCAGATCTGAACCCCGCACCTTCCCGGGTGAGTCATTTTGTGAGTGTCACTAAAAGGAGAAGAGCAAGTGCTACCTCTGGGGGTGGAGAGGGGTGGCCCTGGTGCCCCTGCCCCTTCCAAGTGACCCGTCCAGGGGACTCTTGGGGCGCGGCCCCCCTTCCCACCGGAGGCCCTGGTGGAGCTGTCCGAGGTCCTGGCCCTGCTCTGGCTGCACACCGGCCCGGGAAACCGAGTTTGCACGCACGGTTTCAGCGACCTCAGCTCAGGCATCTGCCCGTCTCCTTGTCCCCCCACCCCCCACCACCCTGCACACGCTCTGCCTCGGGCCCCCGACCCACCGCCCACGCCCATCACACTCAGCGTGTTCGTAGCACGCACACCCTCCTCGCCCCGCCTGCCCCTCTCGGCTTGGCCAAGCGTCGGCCCCCACCTGGTCCACGCGGCCGCAGCCGGAGCAGCGCCCCCCGCTTCCCTTGCTGCCTCTCCCCTGGCCTGACCACTGCCCGGTGCAGGCCTCTTTCCTCTCGCCTCCCCCTGCCCCACCCTCCACCCTGCAGCCCCGGCGGCCCTTCCGCGACACACGGATCTCCCTGCCTACTCCCTCCGCATCACTCACCACTGTCCTCCGGACGGACACAGGGCTCTGACCACGCAGCACATGACTTCTCACCGCGGGCTTTGGCCTCCCTGGCCGCCGCCCCTCTTTCCCGCCCCCGCAGAGACACCCCGAGCCATGACTTCAGGGCGGCTGTACCCGGGATCCGCCCTCCCGGGTGTCCCGCCAGGTAGGACATCCCCACGTCCTGATGGCCGGTGGGGGCCATGAGCAGACAAACAAGGCGGGTCCTTTCTAGATGCGGGGTTTGTGGAGACGAGGCAGCCGGTGGGGATGGGCAGCTCGAGGGACAGGAGCACAGGCACCTCATCTCGAAGGACAGGTGCTGCCAGCGAGAACGCCACCTCCCTCTGGTGACCTTTACCAGAGACGTTTTCTCTGAATGTCACGTTCATTACGCTCAGGACCAGGGCTAGAGGAATCTCTATAGGACGGGATCAAAGACAGGACAGACAGACAGACCTCATCAGATGCATGGTGACAGGCCAGCTGGGAGGGCGAGGTGGCCCACGCTGTCCAAGGGCCGTTTCTGTATTTTTGTCCTTCTCAGGCCGGGGGCCCTCTGTCAGAGCTGCGTCCCTCCTTCAGACTTTCAGGGCTCCCGGCACCTCCGTGTCGGTCGCCCTCCCAGGGTCCCAGGGCCGGCTGCAGCCAGACCAGGCCTCGGTGCTCACCTGCTGACTGGCCGAGACCTAGAGCCCTAGGGACCCCAGGGCTCAGAGCACGTGGTTCACCCAAGTCCAGCCCCCAGGCCCAGTCTCAGTGTCCCAAGGATCCATATCACTCAGAAGCCACTCTGGGTGACTCCATGCCGAGGCCTGGGGACACCGAGATGAATCGGATATTTGCCCCACCCTCAAGACACACCCGGTTTCATGAAGAAGACACAGAGGTACCCCAATGTCACCAAAGGGTGGGCTCGGCCCCATGACGGGTCTCTAGGCAGCGAGCTGTGAGGTGCGTCCAATGAGAAGGTGACATAGGAGTTGGGCTTTGCGGGATGAATAGGAGTATGTCACCTTATTGTTCTTTCTCGGAGACACTGGTTTCCAAAAACACAAAGGGCTGCTTCTTCGAGCTGTGAGCTCACTGGCACTGAAGAGGGCAAGGTGACTCCGAGTCCTCGGCCCCCGGTCCCACCCCAGCCCCCAGTGCTGTGGAGCATGGTTAGGGCCCCAGAGAGCCCCAGGCCCTCGGATCTCGCTCCTGCTTACTGCTTCCCAGTTTTCCTCCACGGCCCCTGGTGTCCTGATGGTGCAGTAACACGTGCGAGGCACCTTCCACTCCCAAGCTGGCAGGTCCTAAGACCCTCTTCCTGCCCTTGGGGTCTCCAGGGGCAGAGCGGTGACTCTTCCCAAGGCCTCCTGACCCCGCAAAGGCCAGCTCTAGGGCAGAAGGAAGGGCCTATGAGGGACTGACAGTGTCTGAGGGGCTGGGTGTGCCTCGCCCAGCCCGGGGGAGAGGACGGGAGGGGGGAAAGGGTAGAGGTGAGGGGAGAGGAGAGGAGGGAAGGGAAGAGGAAGGGAGGGGGAGGGAAGAGCGGGGGACAAGAGGGGAGGGGAGGGGAGGGACAGGTGCCGCAGGCCCAGGCCTGATGAGCTTCTCCCAGTGGCTCACCAGGAAGGCTCCTGTGACCCTGCGCTCAAGGCCCACCTCCCCCTACCCACCTCCCCCACTGGCCTGGGGCTGCTTGGGTGACAGGAGCCACAGAGCCAAGGATGTCAGAGCCGGAGTCTCGGGTTTGGGGACCCCAGGACCCTGCAACTTTCCCTGTTCTGTTCTGGTCTCCCACCAGGGTGCTCCCCACTCTCCCCCCTTCCCTGTCTCTCAGCTCCCCACCCCCGCCTCCCCTCGCCCTCTCTCCTATCTCTCCGTCTCTGCCTTTTCCATCCCCAGCCCCCAGAACGGGCTGACAGCTGCTCCCCTGGGAGGCGTGAAGACTGAGTTGGCAGCTGAGGAGCTGTGGAGGGTGCAGAGCCAGGAGCCTGGGGTGGGGGGGAGACGTCGGGCACCAGGACGGGAGTGCTGGCGTTCCTGGGAGCAGCTCCAGGGAGAGCTGTGGGGTCCGGCAAGGTCAGCTCCTGGAGGCACTGAAGGCTGCGGGGAGCTGGCAGCGGGGAGGCCAGGGGATGAGGTGCTGAGGATGGCACGTGCGTGTGTTCATGTGTGTGTGCGCATGCGTGCATGTACAGGGGGTGGGAGTGAAGCCTGGAAGCTCTCAGAAAAGAAAAACCTGCTTTTCTGGCTGTCGCATGACCAGGAAAAGCCCACCATGGCGAAGGCCTGGGTCACCTGCCCTCTGAAGAGCACAGCCTGCCCTGGTCATGGCACTCCCATCGCCCCTCCCCTCCTTCCCCTCCCCCAGGCTGGGCGAGGTACCCCCAGCCCCTCAGACACCATCTGTCCCTCATGGGCCCTTCCTTCTGCCCTAGAGCTGGCCTTTGCGGGGTCAGGAGGCCCTGGGAAGAGTCGCCCCTCTGCGGAGCCCAAAGATGGGAATAGAGGACTTGGCCGTGAGAGAGGACTTAGCCAAGGGCAGAAGCGAGAAAAGAGTAGAACAAGAGAGACTGCACCGTAGGCCAGCTGTCTAGACAGAGGCCACCCCTGAAAGACCTAGAAATGAGGCCCAACAGGTGCGCCCCAGGCCGGGAGCGGAGGACAGGGCGCTGCTCCTGCGGCCATCCACACCGATCGCCACTGACACTCCCAACCATGCACGTATGTTGTGAAGCCGACTCACAAGAGGGGAAAGTGAGGCTCGGAGAGACGAAGTGACTGGGCCAAGAGCCAGGCCAGGAATTCCCGCCTGAGCGGCACCAGCGGCCACCGTCTTTCTCCTGCAGACGCCTGCCTCCCGTGGGTCCCGGCAGACGGCCCAGGGCACTCCCGGAGGTACCAGCTTAGCCCCAGAAGAGCCAAGCCGTGCCGCAGACGGTGGGAACCCCGGCTTGGGGCCAAACTGCCCGTGTCACGTGTGTCGCCCGATTTCTTATCCCCCAAGGTGGAGATGGCGAAAGCGTAGACTCCCAGGCGTCGCATGAGGTTTAAACAAGGTGACTGCGAAGTGCTTCGAGCACTTCCTGGCCCACAACCAGCGCTTGACAAATGGTAGCTCCTGGGATGAGTCAGGGAGAAGCTTGTGCGCCTGACAGAGGGAGAGGCAGTGGGGGCTTCTAGCAAGGCGAGGGCATGGGTAGTGAGATGGCACCGCGCAAGCCGGGCCTCGGGCTGGCCCTGCCCCCATCACCCTCACGCCTGCAACGCCAGGTGACGCTGGATTCACCGTGAAACCGGATCCCATCAGCCACACAGGCTCAAGGCGCCGCGGTGGGGACCAGAGGCCTCAAGCCCCCCAGAGGTCTCGGCAACCCCAGAGAAGGCCCCGGAATAGGCCTTCCCAGTCATAGGAATTGGGAAGGTCCCTCCTCCCCAATACCCAGTTTGAACTCAAACGCAAGAACAAGGAGGCTGACAACTGGGTTGAACTGGTGAGGCTCCCACAGGGCCGAGGGGGGGCGGTGATAAGAACGCCATCTGATCCCATTGCACGCGCACCACGTGCCAGGCACCGAGCAAAGCATTTTGCACACGCCGATTTATGAAGCCCTCACAACAGCCCCAGCCACTATCAGCCCGTTGTGCAGGTGAGAAAATCTGGGACCAGAGAGGTCAAACGAGCTGCCTAAAGTTACACCGCGAACCGGTGGTGAGCCAGGCCCCTGAGTCCACCCTGCAGCCGCTGCTCTTACTGCCTCACGTGGCGTGAAGGGTGCGTGCTGGGGATGCAGAGGAGAGAGCGCCACCCACGAGCTCCCGGGAGCAGAGTGCCCCCCCCACCCCGCCAAGCCTGACCTCAGGCCTCCCGAGGGGGTCAGAGCCCAGAGGTGAAGGCCCAGGCAGGAGCCCTGCCGGCCCTGATCAGGTTCAGCATCTCCCAGAAGCTCCAACAAGCTCAGGGGCCGCATGGCTCCCTACCTCAGGTGGGGGCGGCGGGGTAGTGAAGTGTCGGGGTTGGGCCAGGGATGCCAACCTTGAGCAAAGCTGTCACAGGCCGGCAGCTCTGAACCTACAATAGCACCGTCCCTCCAGGCCTGGGCCACGCTCTCCACTGAACACTTGGCTGACCAAGCCTGGCCCCCACCCTCTCCCCACACCCGCACCCCCCCTCGCCCCGCTCCGTCCCACTGCTCAGATAATGCCACCATCTGGGGCCCATCTGCAGGGAGCCTGCCTGCCTGTTGGAGAGGGGGCACCTTCCATCTGCAGCCACGCGGGAGCATCCCGGGACTTCATAAATCTCAGGACGGACAGGGGCAGCACCTGCCAGCGAGAACTCGAGGCATAAAACACAACCCTGTTAGCGTCCCGCCAGGGGGGACGCAGGCTACACACCCGGAGCGGCTCCAGAAAGGGCAGAGGCAACGCCGTGTGGTGCAGGGAGTCTGGGCTTCGGGATGACGTGCCGTCCAATTCCACACTGACCCTCGCTGGATGGGGGCTTTGGCAGTTGGCTCAGCAATCGGGGCCATCGTGGTGCTTCTCCGTAAAATGGAGATTCCAGAGGACAGGGCTCCATTTGATTAAATGTCGAACAGGCGCAGGGAAGATGTTTGTGGGATGCACGCACACAGCCGACCCCATGGCCATCCTACCCTCTTGGTAGCAGACCCCACATTCAGGCGCCGGTGGTGCCCGATTGCTCCAAACGAGTCAAGCCAGCCCCGTTCCCCTTTTTGGTGACTAGGGTGGGCGTGTGCCCCAGACGCAGCCACGCAGGTGCAAGGGGATTCTGGGAGAGGTTTCTAGCCCTGATGAGGGAGGCGTGGGAGGAGGGTGCTCCTTCTCCCCTGCCTTTCTTCCTCCTCATGCTTTCCAGGCTGCTTTGGGAAGTAAGGTGTTTGGAGGTGACAGCCGGCATCCACGGATGGAAATGTCGCACCGTTACCTGAGGATGGCAGAGAGAGAGAGAAAAGAGAGTGGGTCTCCGTGGATACCGCTCAGCAGCCACGTCCACTCCGAGGCCGAGGCCTCCTCCCTTAAAAATATCTTGTTCGGTGACAAGGAAGAGCCCACTCGGTTCAAGGCACTCGTTTGGTTTCCAGAATCTTGCGGCTGAACACGTTCCCATCTGATGATCCGGGGACCAGTGAGTGAGTGAGTGAGTGTCTTGTAGCTTGAAAATAATTGTGCTGTTGCTTGTCATCATCGACAATATTAATACCGTAACACCTCATTTATTCACCATTAGCGGCAACAGGCTTTTTTTTTTTTTCTCAAAAGGAAATTTTCAAGATAATTGAAGCTTACTCCCTTTAGGCACCAAAATGTCACTTTGATTTTAACCCTTTTGGATTCTTTTTTAAAGATTTTATTTATTTATTCGTGAGAGACAGAGAGAGAGAGAAGGGAGGCAGAGACACAAGCAGAGGGAGGAGCAGGCTCCATGCAGGGAGCCCGATGCGGGACTCAATCCTGGGACCCCGGGGTCATGCCCTGGGCCCAAGGCAGAGGCTCAACCACTGAGCCACCCAGGCCTCCCCACTTTTGGATTTTTAAAAAGCATCTGAAATGTATCACACCCCCGTCTATGTATCCTCCCTCACTACACCCCAACCCCCTGACCAATGTGTGTGTGCTCGCACGCACCTGCACACACACGTACTCTGGGAATGCTCCAAGGAGAAGTAACTAAGCTTGGAACCCGGTGGACACACATCCACTGCTGAAGGTGCTGCCCCGCACGGCCCTGGGGCAGCCAGAGCTTGCCCGTTTCCAGAGTCATCGCCCCTTCCAGCCACTTCCCATGAAGCTTCTAGGGGTCACACGGTGACACTTCTTGCGACCCGTCCCAGCTTCAACAGATTTCTCCATTCTGGGCTAGGAAGCCAGGTCGCCCATTTGCCAGACTTCTGTGCAGAATGGCCTCTTGCCAAGGGCCCCGACCGATCCACTGCTGTAGGACCACTAGACCCCAGATGAGGAAGGATCCTGCCCTAAAGAAAAGATCATTATGTATTTATTTATTTATATGAATATTGACCGAGCACCTAGTAATTGAGGTGATTGAGACAAAGAACAAAAGCTTTGGAGCCAAAAGACCTGAGTTCGAGTACTGACTGTTTACTAGTGGTGTGAACCTGGGCAGGTTCTATCACCCCTCCAAGGCCTCAGTTACCCTCATCTACGCAATGGAACTAACACGGTGCCTTCCACGTAAGGATGATGCAAGGAGTCAATAAGCTACTGTGCTTAGTGACCTTTGTCATGCCTTTGACTTTGTAAATTCTCAACCAATATAAGCCATTGTCATCACGCACTGGGCTTTTTTTCCAGGCACCAGAGAACAGCCGCTGATAAGAACGGCATAGCCTCCGGCCCCAGGAAAGGAACAGCAAGTCAGGTAGGCCAGGTGTATTCGAAGACATGGAAATAAGTGCTAATGGGAGGGGTCAGAGAGGGGTCAGAAACCCAAAGGAGGGTCTCGAATCCTGACTGGCGAAGCCAGAGGAGGCTTCCCAGATGTCCACGCTGGGACTAAAGAGTCGCTGAGTGTCTTCATTTCCATGGGGTTGCCTTAACAAATTACCACCAACTGGTTAACGCCGGATGATCTCCCTTCAAGATCCTTGGCTTAATTACATCTTCAAAGACATCTGTTTCCAAAGAGGGTCACATCGTACAAGTTCTCAGATATGTAGACATATCTTTTTTTCTTAAATTTTTTTATTTATTTTTTTTTTAATTTATTTATTTATGATAGTCACAGAGAGAGAGAGAGAGGCAGAGACAGAGGCAGAGGGAGAAGCAGGCTCCATGCACCGGGAGCCCGACGTGGGATTCGATCCCAGATCTCCAGGATCGCGCCCTGGGCCAAAGGCAAGCGCGAAACCGCTGCGCCACCCAGGGATCCCTTAAATTTTTTTATTTAAATTCAATTTAATTAACCTATTAAGGTAGAATTTGATAATTCATCAGTTGCACGCAACACCCAGTGCTCATTACTTCAAGGACCCTCCCTAATGCCCATCACCCAGTTGGCCCACCCTCCCACTCCACAGGTGAATGGATAAAGAAGACATGTCTTTTTTAGAACTGCCCATCAACCCACTACGAGGCAAAGGGGAGCAAGGCATAGCCCCCAGTGATAGAACCCTCTGTAGACAATGTGATGTGCCACACGGGAGGGTTTGCAGGTTGAGAGAGGAGCTTGCCAGGCCTGGGCAGAGGCGACCCAGAGACAAATAGCCTGAGGTTCCAAGATCCAGAGAAGGCACCGGGTACTGTCACCAAAATGGTAGGGAACCCCCAGCCCGACTGGTTCTGAAAGGTGGGCTTGGGCTGCCACTTGGTAAGCAAATGAACGCACAAAGGATTTCTAAGGACATTGTTCTAGGGCAACAGACCTTATTCGAGACTCCTGTCCCTGAACCTGGAGGGACATGGGGCCACCGCTATCGTGCCAATCCTGATTGCCTCCTTGGCACAGAGCCTGACGTCTGGCTCATGCTGCGGGGAGCCTGGTGGCTCTGATCCCTTCTGTCCCAGGCAACCCCCCAAGCTTCCACAGAGCTGTCCCCCTTCCCCACATCCCCCAGCTACTGGGTCCGCAGACATCACTCTCCTAAACTGCTCTATCCAGCTACCCCCCCACCAGTTGTTTTTTTAAGTGAGCACGTGCCTGCACTCAGCACTGCACTAGTATTTTGCATGCAGTGTAAAACATAATTAAAATTATTTAGATTAAAAATAAGATAAAATGAAGTATTTTTTAATTATTTAACTATATTGTATTTATTAATAGGTCAAAGCATTTTTGCTCTCACTAAAAATTTTAATGACAGCCATGTGATTGAAAATGTTTCATCTTCAAAAGGCAAAGCTTTATGAAACAGCAGCTCAAAGGTCTGGTTCTTAATTCAGATCATTGTGATACTTGATTTTAATTGCTGTTATGGCTGGGGAAAGAAAACCCAGATACCATGCAAAGATGCATTGATCCAAGTGGGAAAACAGCAATCCTGGCTGTGCTTACTAAACCCTTATCATTATTTTTCATTCTCATCCACCAATTATGCAAAGTTTTTTGTTGAAATTCAGCAAGCAAATTTCCATCTTACCTGATGTCAATCAGCGGTTCCTGCAAACTAATCAAAAGGTGTTACATTTTTATATTTTTAGCAAATAGGTTCTGAAACACTTTGTTTAAAAGATTTTTTTAAAAAAAACACGTTAGAAAATTCTACTTATAAGTTTTTAGAGTTGCCATACGTGAGGTACGGACATCAAGTCAGAGAACAATGGAAACGCTTGCCTGTGTTTTTCCAATGCTCTCCATAGCACTAGTTCCTTTCGGGAAGCAGTTTATCTTTCAATTATCGTTTACATATCACACAAAAAGGTCTTTGCAGATGTAATTAAGTTACTGATCTTAAAGTGAGATCATCCTGGATTGCCGGATGGACCTTAAATCCAACGACAGGTGTTTTTATAAGAAGTAGAAGACACATGATACAGAGATACCGAGGAGAGACGGCCCTTTGAAGACAAACAAAGTGTGTGTGTGTGTGTGTGTGTGTGTGTGTGTGTGTGTGTGTGTGTGTTGCTTTCAATATATCTGTTCCCCCGGACACCTGGGTGTCTGTCAGTTGAACATCCAGCTTTTGGATTCCGCTCAGGTCATGACCTTGGAGGGCTTGAGTCTCATGTCGGGGGCTCTGAGCTCATCAGGGTGTTTGCTTGAGGTTCTTTTCTCTCCCTCTGCCCCCTGTTCCCCCCCAAAGGAATAAGTCTTAAAAAATCTATGTGTTACCCGAATGCAATGTAATATCCCTGGATTGGAGTCTAGAACAAAAAAAAAAAAAAAGACATCAGTGGAGAAACTGGTGAAATCCAAACAGAGTCTGCAGTTTTGTTCATCGTAAGGCACCAGTGTTAATTTTTTAGTTTTGACAAATGTACCTTGGTTATATAAGACATTATAGTATAGGAAGCCGGGGAAAATAGTATGCAGGAATGCTCTGTACTATCTTTGAAACTCTTCTGTAAATCTAAAATTATTTCAAAATTTAAAGTTTATTTTAAAATTTTTGGTTGTATCTCAGTATTGACAGCCAGTTGTCATTGTAAAAATAGCAAGTTCGAAACGCTTCTTTTTCTATAAAAGAAAAATGCATAGCTCATCTTCAAGCTCCCCATCTCATTAAAGCATTCTGCTACAAGACAACCATCAAACCTCCGTATCTCATCACAGAATAATCAAATTTCTACGCCCTTGTTGCAAAATACCATAAGGATACTATTTATTAAGGGTCTTTTTGTAATATGAACCACATCAATGACATCCTCCATCATCTTGTGCACCTCTGGCCTCAACTTCTTTTCTTCAGCAGCCAGTCTCCGAGTGAATCGCACGTGTGGAGCAATCTCTTTAACTTTAATCTGGAATCCTTCATGTTTTATAGTTAAAGCATCCACTCTATCAGTGGTTGTATTTCTACTGTTTTCCCATAAAACAACACTTTTGTTAAATAAGTCATTGGTTATTGAAACAATATCTTCTCGGTACACCTCATTTAAAAAAAATTTTTTTAAAAGTAATTCTGAGTGTATTTCATTCCTGAATCCTGAATCTAGCACATACCACACCCCGAGACGTGTTAGGAACATCTGTACTTTCATCCAGAGCAGATCTCCCCCACTGCACAAATTCTTCTAATATTCGTCACGTCACATCTTCAGCAGCATTCTCTTTGTATCTCCGACCACATTTGCTGACAAAGGAATGCATTTGAGTTTGTCCATGGATTGGCTTCTGTGGGTTATTTCATCCATTTTGCCCTAGGAAGGAAGAACCAGCATTTCCTTGACGGTGCGGGGCTTTGAAACTTTCACGATTAAATAAGAAAATCTAAAAAATCAATCAATCAATAAATCAATAAATCAATAAATAAGAAAATCTCAAAAGAGGGGGATCCCTGGGTGGCTCAGCGGTTTAGCGCCTGCCTTTAGCCCAGGGCACGATCCTGGAGTCCCAAGATCGAGTCCCGCATCAGGCTCCCTGCACGGATCCTGTTTCTCCCTCCTCCTGTGTCTCTGCCTCTGTGTGTGTGTGTGTGTCTATCATGAATAAATAAATAAAATATTAAAAAAAAGAAAATCTCAAAAGAGACATCTAAATATTTGTCGCAAAGAATCAGAACATTATGTAAAGAACCAGAGGGAGCATCACATAACTTTAGACATCACCGAAAAAAAAAAATGACAGGTTTGTCTTTGTGTCCTGAGTCTTCATTTTTCAGGAGAGGTTAGGTGATGCGATGGTAATGAACATTCCCAATATCTGTAGCTTAAAGCAATGCTGATTTATTGTGGGCCATGGACATGTCGCAGGCCAGCCGCGGGCTCTGAGCCACAGTGCCCTCACTCTGGGATCCAGACTAAATGAGTGGCTTCTTTCCAGAACATTCTCAGCCCTTGTGGCAAAAGGAAAAGAGGATGTGATGAGCCTCACACTGGCTCCTAAGGCTTCTGTTTGGTGGTCACTTTGGCTCATATTTCAATGGCCAAAACCACTCATATGGCAGCACTTAACTCCAAGGAGGCCAAGAGGTCAGTCCTATCATGTGCCCGAGAAGAGAATCAGAAATATCTGGTGCGTGATACCAATGACATGTGCACCTGCTCCCCGCAGGCACTTCACAGTCTCACCAGCGAACGTGTCAAGCTTTACCATGGACGGTCATGTGGGTAAATCCACACAGCAAAGCCTTCTTTTTTTTTTTTTTTTTTTTTTTTTTTAGCAAAGCCTTCTTAAGCTCTCCTCCTTTTTCTAATTTCTCGTCGGATCTGATTGAAGCATCATTAGTGACCCAAAACCTTCCATGTGGAGTAGAAGTACCAGCTCTGCCGTCTTCTCGCTCTCTGCTGGAGCTTGCATTCATTAGGGTTATTTTCAACCCGTGGTATCTTTGCAGGAAATTTTCAAGCCACTGCCCACTCTGTGAGGGTTACTTTAGTTTAAATTGGACCTTCTCGTAAAAGGACATACACAAAATGGTCTTGGCAGCACTGCCTATTATCTCCCAACCTGGGAGCACCAGAAATGTCCATTAATGGGAGAATAGATGTACGCGTGCAATGGAATGTTATACAGCAGTGAGAATGAACGCATGATCAAAACAATGTGACTAAATAAATAAAAATAAATAAAAACAACATGACACGATGAGGCCTCGTAAATGTTAACACTGAACGGAATAATTCGAATATATTATTTTGTTTGCACCAAGTTCAAGCACATGTAAAACTAATTATGCAGTGTTCAAAATCCAGATAGGGGTTGCCAGGGAGTGGGTCAAGACTAAAGGGAGGCATGAAAATGACCTCTGGAATGCTGGTGATTTTATGTTTCCTAATCCGGGTGCGCATTATACTGATGTGCTCAATTCCCAAAGAGCCACTAACCTGTATCTTTGTGATTTGTACACTTTTCTGTGTACACATTATACTCCAATTAAAACCTTACTGAAGGGACGCCTGGGTGGCTCAGCAGTTGAGCATCTGGCTTTGGCTCAGGGCATGACCCCGGGGTCCTGGGGTTGAGTCCCCAACGAGCTCCCTGAATGGAGCCTGCTTCTCCCTCTGCCTGTGTCTCTGCCCCTCTCTCTCTCTCTGTGAATAGATAAATAAAATCTTTTTTAAAAAGTTTGCTGAAGATCAAACCAGATGGCAAAATCCATAGATCCCTTGACCAGCCCCATATAAACTGGAAATACATAGCCAGACATGGCAAAGAGGCCAGGTACCACCATGAACCCCATTACCTTGTGGAACTCCGCTCCTCCCTCTGTCTACCTTGGCCCCTCCACACCCCTGACTGCCAGATGTAAGACCCAGATACCAGTGTCAATCCAGGTATCAACTATTAGTAAAGATGAACTTGGCTCTTGTTTTAAATAAATTAAACTCTGAGCCAACCCAGGTGCCCCAACTATCAATGAATTTTTAAAGGAATTAATTGCATAGGACTTTTGATAGAAGATACTTAACGGACAGTGCTTTCGATGAGAGTTTAAAAGAAGGTGTAGTAATTCTTCTCGGGCATCTGTTTCTGGATCAGCACTCAAACCTAGTCTGGAGAAATCATCTTAGTGGTGAGTTATGTGGTCCTCTTCCTAAGGTAGAGCTTCTAGCATGTTCAGAAATGAATGTCAGGGACCCTCTTATCCTCTCTGTCAGATATCAATTGTCTCTCTGATTTAGGGCAGAAGTTCGATCTAAAGAGCTGGTTGTCTCAAGGCTAAGTCCTCAATGAGACCCAGGAGGGCAGAGGTGCTGGCACGTATGGGGGGATACCCATGAGCTGGGGGTCCCAGCTGGGTGCTCTCCAGTTTGATTGACACTCTGCCACGGAAGCTGAGGCGTCTGGCCTGCCTTCCCTTCCAAAGGGAGTCCTGAAAGCAAGTGTCAGGTCGCAGAGAATAGGATCCTCATCAGACCTTCTCAAGCAAAAATGAGGTCTGTATTGTAAGGAAACAGATTCTTCTGGACTCAAGGGTAGAGAATAGGGTTCACCAAAATTTTATGGAAACTGGGACCAGGTCTCTTCTCCCTCCACCTCCTTTCTGGTCCCATGAGGCCTGTCTCTTCCCTGCTTCTCTCTGGGTCTCTCTGCTTTCTCTCCCAGCCCTGGTCCCACACCACAACCTCTCCAATTCCACACACTGCTGACCGTCCCAAGATCTCTGCATCCTGACTTCAAATTCCCAGGAGAGAAATACGGCCCAATTTATTGTCTAGGGGAAAGCCTGCAAGGCACAAGTCACTAGAAGCCAGTGGAGATACCACTTAAGGTCAAAGTAGGGTAAGCCTGGGCCACTTAGCCAAAGAGAGGAAGAGCTCATGAGGGTTAAGTCCCAGACAACGTGACAACGTGTGCTGCTGCCCACGTGGAGCCAGGAATCAGGCATGTAGGGTTGGAAATCTCCCCCCCCCAAAAAAACAAACAAACAAACAAACAAAAAACACAGCTTCGGCTCTGCTCAGGGATCCAAAGGAAGGCTTGGCAGAGGTTCTAGCAATGACCCCTGAAAAGCAAGTATGGTTGAGTGATTATGAAAATGTCCCCCATCCTCTACTCCTCTCTAAATCAATACCCTTGCGATGTAGCTCTGTAGCCCTCACCATCAAGAAGTGATGTCTGTGTCCTCACTCCCTGAATCTGGGCCGGCCTTTTGACTTGCTTTGACTAATAGAACGCAATAGAAGTAATGGTGCACCAGTTTTAAGCCTAGGCCTCAAGAGCCTTCTCTCTCTCTCTCTCTCTCTCTCTCTCTCTCTCTCTCTCTCCCCTTTCACCCCCCAACCCCACTGCCCCTCTCTGAATCCTAATGCTGCCGTTTGAACAATCCTGCTGGATGGATGTGGGAGATCCATGGAAAGAGCTCCCATTGGGCCAGTTCCTCCAGTCAAGGCTACCCTAGACCAGCTAGTTGGCCACACATGCATGAATGTGTCCAGCTAAAACCTGGCCAGATCAAAGGAACCATCCACTTGACCCATGCACTCATGAGCAATAATAAGCGTGTGCCGTGTTAAACAAATCTTTGAGATGTTTTGTTACCCAGCAAGAGCTAGCTAGTACAGCAAGTCTGGACTTGGGTCTCCAGACTGGTCCAGGGAAATATGACTAAGAAGAAGCCTGTCAGTCTGGCTCCAGGGGCCAACATCTGCCCCTAAGTGGTTACTCTTCTTCCACTGCCATCTCAAGCACCAGCCAGGCTGCGGGAGCTGTCAATACCCAAAGGCCCAATGAGCCTGTGCATGCACTACTGGGGACTGACCTTTTGGGATTTACGGGATGTTGGCCAAAGGAAACTCTTGCTCAGACAAAGCTGATCTCCTCAGCAGACGTAAGATCAGCGAACAAGAGTAGCCGGGCATCAAAACCGTGATCAGAGAAAGGGAGATCGGGTTCTGTTTGCTCCAGCGGGATGAAAGTCCAGGTCCCCTAAATGGCAAATCAGATCGGAGTCCAGTAGGCAAGAAGAAGACTGAGGTTCCAGCCTGGATGATGCCTGCCTGCAGACTGAGGCCTGACCTCTTGACAGATTATCTCCTTCCTCTGATTCTCAAGAGTTTGAATACAGGATGCCTAACCATTAAATACCCAGGTGAGAGCTAGGGCTCTATGGGTACAAAATGTTGCCATTTGTAAATGCATTCAAGGAGGGTTTTTGTTTTGTTTTGTTTTCTAAGAAGAGTAGCCATAACCTTTTTTTTTTTAAGATTTTTAGAAAAAGACATGACTCAGAAAGGTAAGAACTCCCAACCACAGAGAAAACGCTGAGTGCCGCAGCACCCATCTGTCTCAGTGTTCCTACAGGTCTGTAACCGTGCACCCCCCTCCCTCTACCCGCCCTTGTACCTTATCCATTACAATTCCCACAAGATGTTACAACCGTATCCTAAGATCCACGTAATCCTCCAGCTATCTATGCGTTACAGGGAATATTTCTCACTAGTTGAGACTTAACAGTATTTATTTTTACTGTATCTAACTTAATGTATCTCTATATTACGATAACATATACATTACCGTATTGTGGGATACTCTATCTTGATGCTGCGGCTCTGGTTCTCTGTTATTTATCTAGTTTAGTGCGGCCAAGAGCTATTATGTGTGTACGTAACTATGCCCGTGTGTTGCTGCAGTGACATTACTGCATCCGTAGGTGTCCCTGTAACTTATTCAGGTACAGCAATCCCTCCTCATCCCCACAGGGATACGTCCCAAGACACCCCCCCCCGCCCCCCAGCGGATGCCGGACACTGCAGGTGGTACCGAGACGTCCCTCTATATTGAGGGTATGTTCATACATACCTTTGATAAAGCTGAATTTATAAATGAGGCACAGTAAGAGGTGAACAGCAGTACATGAAGATGAAACCGTGAGAATAATATAATAATAATAACAGGAATGTGACAGCTCTCAAAATATCTTACTGTGCTACTCTCGCCCTTTTTCTTGTAATGACATGAGATACTAAAATGCCTATGGGATGAGCTGACCCGAGGGGAATGACAGGTGTTGTGACACAGCGTTAGGCCACTAATGACCGTCTTGATGATACGTCCAAGAGAGGATTATCTGCTTCCAAATGGAAACGGGCAGTGCAGGGAACCGGAACTACAGAAAGCAAAAGTAGTGACTTCTGTACTAAGGGTCAGGCTCTCGCTGTCATATGGTAGCTATGGGTTCCTGTTTTTATGTTATTATATCCAGGTGTTCCCGCCTTAGCTGCCCACGTTGTGCTTTACTGCAACTACATGGTACCGTGAATTTGCATTTTCTCCAAAAATAAAATGACCCTAGCTACCCCTTGTCACACACCTGCCATGTGTCAGGCCCTCTTCCGCTGCGTACTTTACGTACCGTTAACCTTACTAAATTGCACAACCCCACAAAGTAGGTATTACTACTCATTTTACAGGTGAAGAAACCGGGGTGCCAGCAGTTTACGTTGCCCAAGGTCACACAACCAGGACACGGCGGTGAAGGGCAGAGCAAAAACCTCAACCCCAGGTCTGGCTGGCTGGTGTAGACAGCAGCTGTGACAACTGTGTAGCTCCGAGGACCGTGCCCCAGTGTCTTGGGGCCTAAGCACAGAAAATGCCTCATTGTCTGAAGATATGAAAAGGCACTTGCTGGGTATAGAATAAAGTTTTTTAAACCTATCAACTTCATTTTCTGACATTTCTGTTGAGTGAGGAGTTCCTGAATTCAGAAACAATTAAGTTACTAAAAGAACCTTGATTGAGTTAGCAGACAATAAATTTAAAGAACAATGGAATTCGTTCTCCTAACTTTCAGTGAATTCATAACGACAGTGATGGTTACATGAGCCTAATTGTTGATGAGCTCTGTGCTTATGAACTTTATGGATTCTAAAATTGCCTGCAGGCTCGTGACAGAAGGTTCTCCAAAAATACCGCCAACCATCAGGAATGGAGCCCCTTACTCACATTTTTCTGCCCTCGCTCTCCTAAACCTTGCAACCGGTGATGACCTCAAGGCTTCCAAGGAGGCTCCAGAAAATCGCCCTCTATTCTCAGAGCTTCCAGTCTCAAGGCTGCAGCCCAACCCAATCAGTTCCTTTCGGCCTTGGCGGCCAGTCCAATTCCTATGTCCAGGAGAGAGTTCCATTCGCCGGGCCTTTGAGCTGAAATCCTCAGGAAGGAGTTCCCAGCCCCTCTCAGGGCACAGCCAGCCCCAGGCACACCTGTAAGTTTGGCTCCCTTGACCTCAGTGCCTACTCCCCCACCTGCTCCAGGAAACCCTCCCAGCACTGCCTGTTCCGTGCAATCCCGTGATGCTCACTGCCCTGGCCCCTCCCAGGTGAGCCATTGCCCACCCACGTGCTTCCCAACCCCGTAGCATTTCCACTCCCTAGAGCCAGTCTCTCTTCCCTTCATGGTGACTACCAGCTATCTTCAGGGGTCAATGGGGACAGAGCTTTCGAAGACTCCTTACCCCCCTCAAACCTGAATAATTTTGAAGCATAGAGACTGGGGCTTTTTGAACTAACGCCTAGATTATGTCTACGTTACTAATGAGTCATCTTGAACATTCACAGCCCTGAATCAACAGCTTTAGATTAAGAAAGTAGACCCCTTAGAAATCAAGCATCCACCGTAGGGGCGGTAAATACAAGATGCACAGAGCACTGCCCCCCATCCTATGACCACTGCTGACATCACTAATCCATCCCAGATGTTTTTTCCAGCAGAGCCCAAACACCACGTCAGAATCCTTCTCAACCCAGGTCTCTGGTTACCACCAATTGCCCCGAAGTGCCAGATGAGATAAAATCCGTGTCTCTTCTGGAACGACTCCTTCATCGTGCAGACACAGAAACTGAAGCCTAGTGGAAAAGCAAATCGCCCCAGTTCACACAAATCAGAAGCAAAAGGAGGACGAGAACCCAGAGTTCCTGGAGTCTAGTTCTAGCCATGAAGGCAGAAGATGAGGCCACCCGGTGGGGAGATCAAGGTCTCACTTCCAAGCTGGACCCAAAACACAGGCCCAGGAAGAGCCAATGAGAGCCCTGCTCCTCCACCCCCCATTTCCATAGCTACCCTCACCCCAGGGCTTGGGGGACAGATGGAGTAGGGCTGCTGAAGTGCTTCCATTCAGATAGAGGATGACCTAAACCAGGCCTCTACGTACACTGACTTACCTGCTGTCGTAATAACCCTACGCAGAGGGGCTACTCTCCTTTCATCCCCACCTTACAGATGGGAAATCAGGCACCGAGGTAACAGACTTGTCCAAGCTCACACAGCCACCAAGTGCCAATGTTGGGATTTTAAATCAGTCTTGCTCCAGAATTAATGAGCTTAATCACCCGTGCTAGCAGATTACACACACACACACACACACACACACACGCACACGCACACACATGCACACGCACACCTGCCTCTGCCAAGAGTGCATTGAGGGTCGCTTACCCTGCAGCACCAGATACAATCCAACCTTTCAACTTTGCCCATCCAGTAGGTAAGTGATGGCTTGTAGTGGAGGATCGGTCCCAGCCTTGGGTTGGGTCACCTGGGCCAAGAGCCCCACCAGGGCAGGTCAGTTGCAGGAGAGAAGGGGAAGGACAACTCCTGCCAACGGGTGTCTGCCTCTGCAGAGGAAGGCCGATCCACCAGAGACCTGAGCTGGGAACAATAGATCATCCGCTCACTGGGATTAATGAGGCTTCCCTGTGTTTGTGGAGAGGTGATTAAGGAGCTTGTAGCTGCTTCGCCTCCTGTCATAGAACAAAAGGCTCTGCCGCTGTTTTCAGAGACCTGTGGGGGGAGTCTGGACAAAGAGTTTCGGGAGTCTGCACCCGACTCTACTGCTTTTCCAGGTAGGTGCCAAACACTGGGCACTGGTCCCACCCCTCCCCGATCTCGAATCCCCCCCCATTGCCGTGCATGGCCTTCGCATGTATTCATTGAACCCCTAACGTATACCGGTCCCCATGCCAGGTACTGGGGATATGGAGACAACCAAGACAGAAACAGTCCCTGCCCTCACCATCTAGCTGGAATATAGACACTAAACAACTAAATATATGATGATTTATTTCACTGCAAGTGTGATTAAGTGTTGCCCGGGAGAAGGGAGAAGCATAAAAGCATTTGACAGGGGCCCCGCCTCTCTAGAGTATTAGAGAAGGTTCTGGGGAGATGCTGGAGGAAGCGGTGGGTAGGCTCTCTTAGGGAGGTCGGCTTGACAGGACCTAGTAGCTGATTACAGGCTGGCGGTGAGGACGAGCTCTCAGTCCCGAGGAAACAATGGAAGCGCCACTGACCCTCCACAGGGCACCAGCAGCAGGATAGCTCCGGAGAAGGCAGGATGGTGAGCGGTGGGCAGTCGGCTGGACAAGCCGGGACACAGGAGCAGGTGTCAGGCCTGAAGATACAGATTTGGAGGACAATGTAGAGACGACACAGTCGGTAATGCTGTGTGGTTACCTGCTACTTCCAAGGAAGGGATAAAAGGGGGCCAAGGACTGATCCCTGAGAGGGATTTCAGGAACCAGGGAAAGGGGACTGATGAAAGGGGAGGGGAGAATGGAGAAAAAGTAGATGTCTCAAGGCAGGAAGAGAGAATTTGCAGAAAGCAAAGATGCTGCCAAGGGATGGGGAAGACTGAGGACTGAGCTGCGGCGTTGGGTCTGGTCGGTGGGTCGCTGTGGCTTCGGCAGGAGTGGCTTCGGTGGAGGCGGAAGCCAGGGGCCACAGGTGGGGGCAGCCAGGTGGCGAGGAAGCAGGAAGCATGAACAAGCCTATCGCGAGGCTCGCAGCCGGGCCTGACCTGAGACGACCCTCCTCTCTGACACCGGGTAGGGGTGAGAACACCCAGGGAGCGCACATCTGATGACCTTGACCTGCACAGTACACATTGGATTGAAGTTGTCGGTGGAAGGTGACAGTGACAGAAGGAGAGTGACGGGGAAGAGGGTGGAAGGTGAAGGAGGCATCCTTCTTGCCCACAACCACCACGGTGCCGCGCGTTCGCGGAGGGCCTCCCTGTCCGTTACTGCGTTCTCGGAAGAGCCTGGCCATGGGGGCCTCATCATCCTGTGTGTAGAAGCCAAGTGACCGAGCCTCAGAGAAACCGAGTAACCTGGTGTCCAAGGTAACACAGCTATTAAGCAGCAGGGCTGGGATTTGAACTCCAGTCACCCATGCTCTTTGCCCTGACCTGTGGGAGCAAGCTCTGTGATTACCCTCAGTGCCACTCGGTGGCCAGGAGTCAGAGGGGAGAGCACGGGTGTGGCAACTGCTCGGGGACCGGGGATTGTGCCTGCTGGTGATTTCATGGGGCCCAGGATCAGAGAGCTGGGGGGTCGGGCAGGAGAGGACAGCGGCCCAGGGGTCTGGGCCAGGCCAGAGGGGACGGGGCCGGTGGCTACAAGGGAAGAGCAAAAGGGCCAGTGACCACCTGGAGCATGGCGGGGAGGGTCAGGGGGAGGGAGGGACAGGGAGAGGGAGGTAGTCAACACCTGAGAGCTTGAAAAAAAAAAAAAAAAACACCAGAGAGCTTGGAGGCAGGACCAGAGAGAGTCAGGCTGTGAACCTGCGGTACGTGGACTTGACCCAAAAGGGAAGAATTCAGTCACAGAGGGTCAGACAGACTGTGTCTGTGATGTTGGCCCCTTTGCTTCAATTCTTTTTTTTTTTTTAAGATTTTTTACATTTATTTATTCATGAGAGACACAGAGAGAGAGAGAGGCAGAGACACAGGCGGAGGGAGAAGCAGGCTCCATACAGGGACCCCGACATGGGACTCGATCCTGGGTCTCCAGGATCACTCCCTGGGCAGAAGGCAGGCGCCAAACCACTGAGCCCCCCAGGGATCCCTTGCCTCGAGCCTGGTTCTCGAGCCTGGTTTTTTCCGGTCTCTACAATGGGATCAGTAGCCCGCATCTAGGCCCTGCAGCGATAAAGCACAATGTGGCAGTCTTCCCATCCCAACTCCCCGCCGTGCCTTGATGCACGCTGTGTGGCATCTGGGCAGACACACGGGCCCTGCCCACCTCTCCAGGCTCATCCCAGCCCCGGTCCCCACCAGTGTGTCAGTCAGTGCCACAATACCACTGTGTAATGGCCCGGAACAACACGTCTGTGAGTCAGCTGGGGCTGTGCTCATCCCGTCTGGGCTTAGCTAAGCTCAGCTCCGCGTCACGAGTTGAGCTTGGGTCTTGTGTGCCCGGGTCACATTCTCCCGGGGGCGCTTCTGGAGCGCGTCCTTCTCTCAGCCCCGGCAGAGCACGGGACCACAAGCCCAGCCACGCAAGTTACAAGTCAAGCTCCTACTTGGGGTCATGTCTACTGACGTCTCATGGCCCAAGCAAGTCACAGGATCAAGGCCTAAATTAGTACAGTGGAGCCACGGCCCCGGCGCCAGGAGGGCCCTGCAAACCTGCAGGTGTGTGATGCACCAACAGGCGCCTCGCAGGCCGGGAAACAATCATTCTGTCTACACGTCCTGTCGCCACGGCCTCTGCCGGGACCCGGGGTGCAGCCGTTGCCACTCACAGCCTCAAGGCCAGCTGCTGCCTCTGCCCAGGGGGCTCCGTCCCGTGTGCCCCACGCTGGCTTCTGCTGGTGCTTCGAGCCCCACAGGCAGCCTCCCAGGGAAAGAACACAGGAGGGTGTGGTGAGCACACAGCATCCTCGTGCCCAGGCTCTGGTCGCATGCAACAGAGGCCTCCGTCTGTGGGGACAGAGCACGAGGTGGGGCCCGTGCCCTGGAGCCAAAGATCCAGGGGCTGGGCCCAGGGAATCACAGCCGATTGGAGCAAGGGGGGGTGCGGGGGGTGCCCAGGGAGGATGCCCTGGGACGGGCCGGTGGATCCAGGCCAGGGCGGGGCGCAGAGAGAGACCAAGGCTTGGGCATTCGCAGAGCCCAGGGCGGAGGCAGTGGCGGGCCGGGGAGACCCAGTGGGGCCGCGGGCGAGAGGACGCCACGTGCTTGCACTTCCCCGTCGCTGTCCCGCTGCCCTGGGCCTGTCTCTGAGCGCAGCCCTGGAATCCGCCGTCTAATTTGGCCTCTGGCAGCTCCACAGATGGTGCTGTTGAAGGGGGATTCTCTGGCAAGTGGACGGAAATTCGAGACTAGAAATCCACGGTGGCAGTTGGGGACCCGCCCTCGAACCTCCAGGCAGGTGGTGGCGTGAGGGCTAATGCCGAGGCCAAGTGGAAGGGTGCCGGGCTGCCTGTGCGGCGACTTGTGACAACTGGGCCCACCGGCTGCTGGCCCCGGAGAGCTAACCGGCCCCCGACGGTGCAGCCGCAGAAGTAAGGAGGCCCCGGAGGACCCTGGGCCTGAAGGGAGGATGAGAGCAGGGCAGGGGAGGGGAGGGACGTGGCCTTCCAGGGCTGTGGGCTCCTGCCCGTCCGGTGCCTGTGGTCTCCTCACCAGCTACCAGGGGAGGGTCCCCAACACGCAGAACGACCATGTCCCCCACCCCTGCTCAGAAGCCTTTGGAGCGGAGCCCGTGAGCCCGCGGTGTCACCCCCTGCCAGCCCACCTGTGCCGGCAGCCCCACCCACAGTGGCCAGTTCTCTGCGTGCTCAGGCCCACGGCCCTGAAAAGTCTCACCTCCCAGGGGCCTCCCGGGCACTGCTCCCAGCCCAGGCCCTTCCCAAACATGCCAAGAGCTCACCTGGTTCTAGGGAAAGCTCATGTCCTCGGGAGGGTTGGGAGGCAGGAAGAGAAACGCCTCAGCTTGGCCAGGTGGAGGTTCTGGAACATTCTCAGGTGGTTTGATGGGGTCATGCTCCTGTTGGCTCCAGAAGCAACCTTGATAACCTTCTCTGCCTGTGGCTTCTCCTCCTCCATGCCTCATTCTCCCCAATCCCTGGGATCGTCTCCCATATGAACCACCTGCGCGGGGTCCTTGCCTCAGGCTCCCCTGTCACTGTTTCTCCAACCATATTCCTCGGGACGCCGGGTCACCTCGTGTGGAGCCCTTCTCTCACTCACATTCGGTTTCATGTTCTATCATCATCTGTGTCTCCCTCTCTCCCCTCTTACTTCTAGCTCCTTCCCCACTTCCTCCTGCCCTGAGACTTAAAGGTTGCCAGGCTCTGGGACAAACAGCAGTGGGAGTGGCTCATGTGGTTTCTTCCCCTGGGAAGGCAGAAAGGGGTGGGGTCTCTGGCCTACACTCTCAGTGGTCCTACGACCTCCTGCACCATAAGCACATCCTCTATCAGATCGGAGATTCCCTATAAGGAAGGCAGACGTTTTCACTTTTAAACGTCAATCCACACTTATCATGTTTCAAAAACCTAAATCTAAGATAACGTGGAATTGCCCCGACCCTAAACCATGGTAACAGAGAGTTGCCTGAGCCACAACGCCATGAGGTTAATGGGTGACCTCGAGAATTGGAAGCCGACTGGGGTTTTAGACAAGACACGTCTCCAAAGGTGGAGACGTGTGGTCAGGAGAAGGGGGTCAGGGCGAGGAAATGCTTTTCATAATTGAAAAAAAAAAAGAGAAAGAGCAAGCCCTAGGAAAACGTAGCCCGTGTGTCGCGTGATCCCGCCCTCGTCTGGTTTTCACAGCGAGAGGGGAGAGTTGGGGCTGGGAGCACAGACAAAGGAGACCAGAGGCCTGGCCAGGATTTGCAGAAAGCAATCACAGATAAGGCTCTTTCACCAGCGCGGTGAAAGCCGCAGAAAGCCAAGTCTCGAGGTTTAACACCTCGTCTAGCTGACTGGAGGTCTCGGGGGCTCAGACAAGCCGCAGAGAAGCCAAAATTAAATTGCCCCAAGGAGGAGGGAAGTTGAGAGTCAAAACAAAATTAAGCTTAATTATTTCCAGTTAAGGGGCAGCGAGGAGTCCTGATTTACCCAAATGTGTGGCTCTTTCTACATTTGCTCTAAATTAGCGATCACTTTTTATAGGTCATTAGAGATGAGTGGGTTGTTATGCTTTGTTATTTAATAAATTCGACTGCACACACACACACACGTATTACTCACACATGCACACAAACGCATCGCTTTGTTTTGTTTCTGCAATGCGTAGATTTGGGAAATCAGTAAATGCTCACTATTATCCACAATCACCAAGAGTCTGCGGTGTTGAAGGTGACTCGAAGCCCAGACCCCACAGTCCGCCTGGTGGCAGCTCTCCAAACTGCAGCAGGATGCCCCCACCTGGGACAGCGGCCAATGGGGGGGTGGGGGGACGTGTTCCCAGACACAGGAAATGGGAGGGCAGCGGCCTGCTGCTCTGGCATGGGATAAACCCTGGTGCAGAGAGGATGAGGTGTTCGTCGGGGATGACTGCTTTGTGGTGGTAGCAGGTGGGGGGGCTCTCGGAGGTCAGGGAGGTCCCCGTGACTGGAAGAGATCAGAGGCCAAGAGACCACCCCTAAACCAAGAACAGACCACCCCGGCCTGCACCCACACAGAACCCAAAGCAGGAGACCTCCCCCAAGCCCAGGAGGGAAGAGGCCAGAGTCAGTGTAAGAGAACACCGTCCCTGGGACGACTGCGGAGGAGCCAGAGGGAGGAGGAGAGATGCAAGGATGAGTCCCCAGGGGGCGGCAGGCTGGAAGACCGGCTAAGCAAGACCAAAGGGAGGTGGAAGGTGGAGGACACCACGTTCCTACTGACCTCAACCATTCCAAACACGCGCCCAGGCTCAGCACGGAGATTCCAGGGGAGGCCCTGAGGCCCCCGCGGTAGAGAGAGCCAGTGTTGTAGCTGAGCAGCCCCCCCCCCCCGCCGGGCCGGCTCAGAGCACCAGCCTCTGCACCTCCCCTCACCGGTCGTGGATCTAAACTGCGTGGCAGGGATCCCTGGGTGGCGCAGCGGTTTGGCGCCTGCCTTTGGCCCAGGGCGTGATCCTGGAGACCCGGGATCGAATCCCACATCGGGCTCCCGGTGCATGGAGCCTGCTTCTCCCTCTGCCTGTGTCTCTGCCTCTCTCTCTCTCACTGTGTGCCTATCATAAATAAATAAAACAAAAAAATTTAAATAAAATAAATAAAATAAACTGCGTGGCAGCTGAGCCCCGTGAGCAAGGGCCAGGGGCACCTAGAAATGTCTTGCTGGGTCACCACCCTTATTCTCACATGGTGGCTCATTTGTAACATCTCAGTGAAGACGACCCCTCCTGACCTGATCCCTGAAGTTGGTCTAAAGCAGAAAAGCATCACCGTGGGCAACTTTGGACGGGTCACAAGTCACTTGGGAACGTAATGGGAGATGAGATGACACGCACCTGTCGGGGACTTGGAGCAAGGGAGGCTTGTCCCGCCAGAGGCTCCAGCACATAACGTCTCAGGGAGGTATCCCTGGTGACGGGAGGCCCCACCAACTGGATCCAAAATTGCAACATGTGCTTCGAGTCCCTGAGTGAGCCAAGGGGAGGACAGCCTCTTCCTGGCCTCTGAGCACAGCACGGCTGCCTGCACTCAGAGCCCCGGCCACTGAGTGGTCCCTCCCTGGGGCCATGTGGGTCCACACCTGGATTCTGAAGCACTGCCCCCAATTTCCCAGGGGGCTTCCCAGGCCCTGACCAGAGACCCACTCTTGGGCCTCCATACTGGCTGCCGTCTTGGGTCCCAGCCCCTTCAATCCTTTTCCCGGGTCTCCCATGGGCCCCACTAAGCCTTTCTGTTCCCTCCTCGAGTCTTTACGCCTGTGCTGGGACCCCACCCAGAGCAGGGTTTCCTCTTCTCAGAACTGCCGGGGTACAGGAGAGAGAGACCTGCAGGCCCCAGGCGAGGCATCGGGGCTCGACACCCTGGGCCTGCCTCTGCAGGGTGAGGCTGCCAGACCAGAAGACCTTCAAGACCTCCAAGGAACCTCCACTCCGGCCAAACCTGCAGTAGGCCTGAAGTAGAAGGGCCGTTGCAGTGGCTACATCCCTGACCAGGTGCCTGGGTGGATGAGTGGGCAGCTCTGCCAACGAGGCAAACCCTGCACCAGCCTTACCTACCCCGCTCAACACCCAAGATGGCCCCAGGACACAGTCTATAGAGAATCTTCTCCCATTGCTCCAAGAACCATTTTAAGACCCTAGAACACAGGCTCTGGAGTCAAACTCAAGTCTAATTTTGACTCTGTTGCTTCACAACTGTATTACCCTGGACACATTATTTCACCTACCCAAGTGGGTACCGTTTCCACATCTGTGCACTGAGCATACTGCTTGGTATAGAGGAAACAGCCCAATGGTGGCTCAAAGGGGAGAGCCAGAGAACAGTAATCATAAATATGAGTGGGAGATTTAAAGAGACCCAGAGAAGAACATCCTGAGGATAGAGGCTCCAGACAGGGGTTTAAGCCCCGAAGACAGAGGCAGAGAGGGCTTGCTGAGGAGGAGCTGACAGGCAGGTTTCAGGAGAAGACGGCAGACTGGGAGTGAGTCAGTTCTCACCGCCGCTGAATAATTCACAGGGCAGCCGGGATGGCATATGCTTTCTCTAAGCCCTCACCAGCAGGAATACCAGCCTCCTCCCCTCTCCCCATCCCCACCAGTTGCCTGGGAAACCAGCTCCCTCCCCCTGGAGGTAGGGCCGCCTGGAGCCCAGGGGACATGGAAGGGGAGTCTTGGGGCCAGACGGGTGCAGGCGACCCAGGAGAAAGGCAGCCGTGCCAGTCACTGCCAGGTTGGAAGGGCAGGAAAAGCAAGCGAGGAGGAGGCAGGGATCGGGGGACCCACCCTACTCCGAAGCCACTGGAGATGCTACAAAATAAAATGATAAAGGCACAGAAGCAGAAAGCGCTGACGGAGATGGGTCAGCAGTGAGACGGATGTAGACCTGGTGTCCAGGGCCAAACAGTGTGCTCAGGACTCGGGTCTGTTTTGCCTTAGCTTCCTTTCTAGGTTTGTGTCTGGCTTCCCTGGGGCCCCCCCGCCCCGTCTCCACCCTTTCCCATGCTGCTCTGTCTCTATAGAGCGGGGCGTCTCTGAAGCTTGGAGTCTTCTTCCAAGAATAGCTGCTTCTCTGCTCACCACTGGTACAGACTCTTGCATCATCTCTGGCCTTGTAGAGACCAACACAAGTAGCCCCTGGCCCAGGGACGCCAGCACTCCCCACGTCCTTCCCTCCCAGCTGCCTTCCCTATGGGTACCTGCCCTCAGGGCCCCGCCCCCATCACCCGACACCTGGCTTCTTCTGTCTTGCATCCTCAGCTGACCCTAGAGCCCAAGACCCTTGCCTCATCCCTGCCCTAGCTCCCCTAGGGCTCTCAGGTACCCTCACGTTCTCAGATCACTTCCTAAAGCAGCCAAATCCGCCTCCCCTGGTAACAAGACCAAATCCAAGAAACAGAAATTGTTCCGTGTTCAGCTTCTACGTGCTGATAGCTTTGTGGCGTCATGACAGGAGGTCTTTGTTGATAAGCGAATTGAGGTTCGGCTCCTCATACAACTGAAGCAACAACCAGTTACTGGTTGTCGAACATTGTGCAAGTGGCTTAACCTCCCTGAACCTGGTTCCTCGTCTGTAAAGTGGGGAGAGAACTGCCTCATAGGAGTAAGTGAGATGAGACCGTGCAGCAGGGGCTTAAAAAAATCACAATTCTTGTTATTTAATATTATCATTAACATTATATCACATACAACGTTTTTATTATAGACAATATGGGTGTGCGTGTGTGTCTTTCCACATTTTGTCCTTCTTCCCATCACACTGGTGTTTTTTCTGCTCACCTCCAAGGAGCTCATGCTTGGAGCTCAGTCGCACAAGGTTCCCATTTGTCACAGAGTCTAAAACTCTGAAAACCTCACTCAATTAGCAAATTTGTCATCATTGTCTGAGCAAGCTGTAGTTTTTGATTGAATTTGCCAAACATGATAATTTGATCGAGCAAACCAAATTACATAAGGTTTGCAGTTGCGCTCCTAAAGTAGGAGAGTGACTTTAGATATAAGAAGGGTACTACAAAAATAAGTATTGCGTATGTTTCCAATTTTCCCAAAATTTCTATTTTCCCCATAAAGAAAAATAAAAGGTTTTGGTTTTTTTTTTTTTTAACCTAAGCTTTCCAAGTTTCCAAAAATGTTGTCTTTCTCGGCCCCATAAGGTGAGGGAAATGTGCCAGAAGCATAGGATTGCGTTTCTAGGACACCCTCAAGCTTGACAGCCCCATCTCTGAGTCACCCTACCTACAGCCTAACTAGGTGGGGCTGAGCTGGAAGCCCTGTGATTCCCTCCACGGGCTCCAGGCTGGAAGCCCCGTGACCCCTTCCCCATGTTCAGGGCCTCAAATCAAGAAGGCAGATTTTGCCTGGCCCCAGTCCCAGACGGATCTAACGTTTCAAGTGTCGCCTGTCTATTCTTTCTTCTCACATCAACTATACTGGGTTGAATTGTGTCCTCAAAGATATGTTGAAATCCTAACCCCAGGTACCTCTGAACACGACTTTATTTGAAAATAGGTCCTTGCGGGGCTCCTGGGTGGCTCAGCTGGTTAAGCATCCGACTCTTGGTTTCAGCTCAGGTCACGATCTCAGGGTCGTGAGATCAAGCCCCACGTCAGGGTCCATGCTCAGCGTGGAGTCTGCCTGAGATTCTCTTTCCCTCTGTCCCTCCCAATCATGCTCGCTCTCTCTCTGGCTCTCTCTCTCTCTCTCTCTCTCTCTCTCTCTCTCAAATAAAGAAATAATCTTTTCTAAAAAAATTTTTTAAAGGGAAACCTGGGTGGTTCAGTAGTTGAGTGTCTGCCTTCAACTCAGGTCGTGATCCTGGGATCGAGTCCCACATCGGGCTCCCCGCATGGAGCCTGCTTCTCCCTCTGCCTGTGTCTCTGTGTGTGTGTGTCTCTCATGAATAAGTAAATAATATCTTTTAAAAAAAAAGAAAGAAAGAAATAGGTCTTCTCAGATGTAAGATGAGGTCATACTAGAGTAAGGTGAGCCCTTAATCCAATATAACTGGTGTTCTTATAGGAGGGGAAGAGACACAGAAACACACAGGGAGAAGGCCATGCGACCACAGACACAGAGATCGGAGAGACACATGAGCCAAGGAATGCCAAGGATTGTCAGAGGTGACCGGAAACTAGGTCGGAGGCAAGAGAGGATTTTTCCCTGCAGCCTTCAGAGGGAGCGTGGCCCTGCTGACACTTTGATTTCAGACATCGAGCCTCCAGACCTGTGAGAGAATAAACGTTTGTTCCCTGAAGCCACTCAGTTTGTGGCCATTTGTTATGGCAGCGCGAGGACACTAATACACCCACCAGCTCCAACCCCCAAGGGAAGCAGGCAAGCATGACGACCCCTCCTTGACTGACAGACACACAGGGGCTAGGGGAGGGGACCCCACGTCACATCCTCCAGCGACTTGTGCAACCAAGATGTACAATTCCCTGGGGGGAGAGGGATGAGCAATAGACTTGAATCGAAGAACTGAGTTCAAGTTCAACTTTCTCTGCGCATTTGCTGTGACCCAGAGAGAATTTGAGTGGCACTTGGCCTCTCTTTAAAATCATCTCGCCTGTTTATGTTCTGCCTCCTACCGCCCAATACTAGGGCATAAGATCAGGAGGGTGGGGATTCTTGTCTGATTTTGTTCACTGCCATACCCCAGTGACTTATTCTAGAACAACCATTTATATAGGAGGCCCCAAAATACATATTTTTTTAAAATGAATGGATGACTCCTTCTACCAGGTCTCGCCCTGGGTCCTAAGACTACAAAGACACATTAGACATGATTTCAGGCTCCCAGACCATCGAAGATTACAGATTACAGTACTTTGTCATACAGACTCTGGCAGAGATAAGGACTAAGGTGGTGCAGGGCTCAGAAGAGGGAGCGGGGACTCCACTGGGTATGGGGGTCAAACAGCTTCACTGAGGAGAAGACCACTGAATGGGCCTTGAAGGATGAATAGGAGTTCCCTGAAACCGCACTCTGCCATACTAAAAACATTCAGTCTTGCACTGGTTGGTGATGGAGACCCACCAAGGGGCTCCAAGCAGAGTGATAATAATAGGATTGGATTTGAGCTTCGGGACAATCTCTCTGGCTGCCAAGAGCAGAGGATGGATTGGACAGAGCATTGGCAGGCAAGGACCTCTGGGAGGGTCTCTGGTAATAGGCCACGTACGAGATGTATGCAGCCAGGACTAGACATGTGTCTGGGATAGAGAGGAAGAAACTGAGTCAATGAGATGGATGACCCATTAGACACTGGAGGGAGAGCATGTGAAGGAAATCTACACGCCAGAGAGGAGCCGGGGGCACCATGTCCAGGAGCCTGGAGAGGTGAAGGTGAGCTCCAGGCAGAGATGTCTGCTGACTGGCCCATTGACGTTGACTGACCTAGGCAGGTGCGTCAGGACAACATCACATCTCAGCCTATCTTCCCAGCTTCCAATGCCCAAAGCCCCTCATTGGGAGGCAACTGGGAGAGATCGTCACCGTGCTGGCCCAGGGAAGGAGGCGCGGGCTTTGCTCTTGGTGACCCTCTGCCTGGAGAACAGAACCTGAGATGAATCCCTGGCATTGTCACCTTGGAGGGCACCGGTGAGCTGGCAAGAGCAGCCTCATGCAGAGGGTGCAGCAGAGGGGCTGAAGGAGCAAGTGGGTGAGTGCACACAGCTCGGGCGGGAGGCTCACCTATGAAGGAGACGAGGATAAGGGATGGGGAGAAATCTCTACATGTTTCAGAGAAGAGACTGTGGAGGGGAAAGGTACCATGGGGGGGGTCCCTGAGGAAGGTGGACAGGAGAGGACACCAGGAAGAGGTGAGGATGAATATCCTGGACACGATTCAAAAAATGTGATCCCCCAAAATGAAACGTCACCAGTGAGAAAGGACATCAAGGAGCCTTACAGAAAATTGACTTCTTTTCCCAATAAGCTGGGGGCGAGTGTATGGCCGAGAGAAAGGGAGTAGTTGGCTTTACCAGTGAAGAGAAGGGGCCGCGGGTGGAAACAGGACAGTGATGGTGGAGTCTGTGCGGATGAGTCCCCCACCGGGGCTCAGGACCCAGCCCACCAGGCAGAGCCATCCTGCTGGATTCATGTGGGCTGGGTCCTGGGTCCTGAGTCACGCTTGGACTTGTCAACCACGTGTCCTGATTTTTGAGTGGGAAAATATGTTGCCGGCTGTATCAGTCAGGGTCCCAGCAGGAAACAGATGGCATGCTCAACTTGGGTAATTTAAGGAGAGTTTATGAAGGGTCTTTTGCAAAGCTGTGGGCAGGGCATGGGGAACCTCAACATAGGCAGCTCCCTCCTTCTGGCTCATTTGCGGGGAGACTGGTTTCTCTGTTACCCCTAGTGTTCTGGGGGGAAGGGGAGGGATGACAAGTGCCCCCAGAGAGAAAGCCTTGAAGTGAACTGGCTGATGGACCCTGAGCCCTCTGCTCAGCCAGAAGGGAGGAGCCAGGAAAGAAATGCCCCAACCTCATTCCCCTCCCTCCCTCCAATTTCCTATGGGGGAGGCCCTTGGGGTCCTCCCAACAGGAAGTCGGGGGCACAAAGGAGTCCATTCATAGGTCCACGGAGGTCAGCAGGGTGAAGCAGGCCAGAGGGTGGGTCTGAAGGAGCAAACAGGAGACACAGAAGCCAGCAGTCGGGATCCCCATCTTCAGAAATGCTGTCTACTTGTGGAACATGGAGCAGCCTGGGTTTGTGGCCTCAGATGCACACAGGGAAGGGGTGTCCTTGTGCGTGTTGGGAGGGGAAGGGGACACTTCATGTCTCACAGCTCTCCTCCACGCCTCTTCTGATTTCTCCGCAGCAGAGTGGCAACACTCCCACTTAGAAAAAGATTGGTGAAAAAAAAAAAAAAAAGAAAAAGATTGGTGATCAGCTTCTGTGATTAGGAGGAAGAGGGTGGGAGACAGGGGACGGGATATGGGAATTCGAACCTCTGGGACTCTGTGTTCAGCCAAATGGGCAGCTGGACAGACAAGGGACTGCCCCCATGGACAGGGACCCCTGCTCCTCATCCCATCAAGTACAATTCAGTCAAGGTGTTAACAGATCGCTGAGAAAGATGGATGGAGCAATCAGGGCAAATGAAATTAACATGCACAGGGTAATCAACACTCATTAAGCCAATTTAGTCAAGTGATGACCTCAGTCAGCTTTTATTTAATCATATACTTAAATGTCAAATCAATATGCAAATCTCACCCAGGCCTTTTCCAATTATAACCCATTAAAAACTTTCAAGTAAATCAATGCAGCCAGGCCAAGTGGGTGAGGCCAGGAGAGGCAAGCTGAGCCCAGATGATTGGCCAGTGGGTCTTTTGTCTACAGCACCCTTTCCACCAGGGCCCTCACTGGTCGCCCTTCCACCTTATCCTAGCTCCTCCTCACCCCCTGCCATCTACCATCAAAACTTGACCTCCTGTGTCCATCCTATGCAGCCAAAGTGGCTTTAATGAGAAGGATACTGAGCTGGCTCTTCCCTGGAAGTCCACATAATAACCACATTCCCACTGGGGAGCCTGGGTGGCTCAGGCATCTGACTCTATTTCAGCTCAGGTCATAAACTCAGGGTCCCGGGGTCAAGCCTCTTGTTGGGCTCTGTGATCCAGGGCACAGGGGAGGGGAGTCAGCTTGGGGATTCTCTCTCCCTTTCCCTCTGCCCCTCTTCCCACTCGTACTCACTAGCTCTCAAATAAAGAAATAAAACATTTTAAAAACCACATTCCCCCCTCCACACACTCAGCATTTTGAGGTTTTTTTTTTTTTTTTTTTTTTTTTTTTTTTTTTGCAATATCTGTGCTCAGTGTTTTATTGGAGTTCCCCCTCCCAAGCCTGGGAGCCACACATTAATATCCCCATTTCTCAATGGCCAAGTGGAAGCTCAAAAAAACCAAGAGCCTCCTCCCCAGGACCCGCTCACTGCTCACCTAGAGAAGACAGCACCCTGAGGCCATGCCCAGCCTGGGGTGGGGGGGGGTGGTGTTCAAGCAGGTCCAGGGAGGAGGAGTCTGTGAAAAAGCCCTCTGTCCTTTCTTGAGACTTGAGTCCTAAAGTCCCGGGACCCCATCCCCAATGCTCTAGAGAAATAGGGTGTGACAAGCCCAGGTTTGTGAAAAAAGAGGTCAGATCATGACTGTCATTGCTTATTGATACCCATCTACTTAAGACACTGTGCCATACCAGAGAGATAAGAGGCAGACCAACCAAGTTTCCGTCATAAAGAAAATAAATAAGGAAAGGGACAGCTCCCAGCAGATTGTTGCTCAGCGGCAAGTGTGGCAAGAGCTTTGCCTTTGGTGCACTTGTGTGGAGGGGACCTGCACTCCACTTCTACAGATAAAGAAAGGAACAAGATCAGAGAAGGTGGTTAATGGCCTTGCAGTTGCACAGTGAGTAAATGATAGACTCAGGAATGAAAAACAGGTCTTTCTGAATCAAAGGCCCTCAAGTCCACAGGTCTGGGGCTCTGCTCACAGAGGCCCTTTCCCACGGGGGATGGAACACCCGCTGATGGAAGTGGTGCTGCTGGGCTAAGGGCCTGATTTCCTAGAGCTGATATGAAGGGTCTGAGGACACCGTCCGAGCCCCTGCCTGGCACAAGAAGTCCAGCCTCAGGCTGGTGCCGCAGAAATGACAGCTGCTTCTCCTAGCTCTGCTTCTCGGGGTCAGCCAAGCACCAACAGGTAAAGCGCTGAAAGAGTCTTGATAATATTGGAGCAGACCCAGATCGAGGATTGTTCCCGGGGACGTGTACAGGATTTGACTCGCATATGGCAAAGTGGTGCTGGGCGGTGACCCTGAAAGTGATTGGGCGCGTCGGTGACCGCTGGTGTGAAGGAGCCGACGCTGGTGCCTTGATAGTTTCAGGGCCACATGCCTGCAGCTCTGAACCGCCCCCAAGGCGGTGGAGAGGGGATGCCCCTAGCTGAGTAGGGGAGGAGTTAGAAAAACAGTAATGCAGCTGGCAGAGCCAAGAAGCCATGTCCCTGGCCAAGACTGGAACCTTGAAATTTAGAACGATGTCTTGCATGAACGATGCTTCATGGACAGGGTCACAATAGGCGGTGCAGGTAGGGTCGGCGTCTGGCATTAGCGCTGCCAGTCCCACGTCTCCCAAACCCCCTCCGGCCTGGGCAGACTCAGATGGTTGATCCCCTAGAGATGGGCCAGCCAGAGCTATCCGCAAGAAGAAGGGCGCCTCCCACCACCCTCCACCCGGCAGCTTGGGACAAGGTAACCGAGGCGACACATTTTCAATGAGGCTCAAATGTTGGGCGGGGCTTAGGTGACTCCTCCTGACAGCTTCACAGCCAGAAGACAGACTAAGGGGAGACAGGGAATGAGAAGAAAGAAGGGAAAGAGTCAAGAGATCAACAGTCAATGCCTGCAGGTGTCCAAAACTCTGCTAGGAGCGCTCAAATTTATGATCTTCCTTAATCCTGGAAAAAACCCTGACAGGTATTATTATTCCCACTGTAGAAATGAAAACACCCAGGCTCAGATCAGTTACAGAACTGACAAAAATGTACAAATGCGCCAAATCAATATGTCGTAGCCCTGTGACTTACACAATGTTCTATAGTCAGATTCTTAATTTTCAGTATCTTCAATTTTTTAAAAAGTCACTTCTTCTGGGCAGACTTGCGCCACTAAGTCATCACCAGGGAAGGGAAAGGCACAAAGGGGCTCAGGGGTACCAGCCAGTGTGCATTGGAGAAGAGGAAAGCAGGACACAGTCTGACCAACATCCCTCCCCTAGGAAAAGGCAGATTTTTTTTAAGATTTTATTTATTTATTCATAGAGACAGAGAGAGGCAGAGACACAGGCAGAGGGAGAAGCAGGCTCCATGCAGGGAGCCCGACGCAGGACTCGATCCCAGATCTCCAAGATCACTCCCTGGGCTGCAGGCAGCACTAAACCGCTGCGCCACCGGGCTGCCCGAAAAGGCAGATTTTAAAGCATTTTCCTCATAGAGAGACGTGAGTCCCTGTCTGGGTCTTCAAAGGGGAAGGTGGTTCCAGATGAGGACTTGGGAAGGTTGACATTCGGGGGGGCCTGGAGGGATTCGGGTGAAGAAGGACATGGAGGTGGCAGGTGTCTGGAGAGGCACCTTGCGGGGAAGCCTCAATTTAAAGGGGGCTTGTGCGGAAGGCGGGGGACCAGGGCAGAGAACCCCACAGACCAAAGGAACCGCCAAAGCCCTAAATTGCCAAGGGAACTGAAAATTCCAAACAAGCAAAACTATTTTTTTAAAAAAAGCGTTTTTCTCACTTGACCTCCACCATGGTAAGGGTCTAGGCTGTGGGTTTATGTGCACATGGGAGGCAAGTCATGTACATGATCACCAGGCCCCAGTCTGGGGACCCCCAACTCCAGACCTGAGGACTCGCCTCATCTCCCTTCTCTCCAGCAGCCTGTCAACCTCGCAAAACTCGGGGGGCTTGCGGCAGTCTCTGAGCCGTCGTGGGGACACCACGTGGGTCTGGAGCTTGGGGGTCGCGGGGACTTCAAGGGTAGGAAACTGAGCCACGGCTCATGATCACCCTTTCCCAAACTGGAGCTGGGGATCAGCAACTTCCTGCCCACACCTACCTCTTCCTTCCTCAACTAACCGACCCCTGTGACACTTGTGTTCACCTCAGCATCCGTCCAGCACCCACTATGTGCCAGGCGCTGTTCGAGGTGTCGGCCCACGACCATGCACGAGGCAGACCAGGCTCTGCTTGGATGGCACGTAGACTCGGAAGACCGCGCTGAGCAAGAATTTCTGGCTCTGCTCCCTCCCAAGGAGCTCTCACATGGATTTAGGCGCCCTGTGTTCGTGGCTGACTCCTGGATCTGCGTCTCCAGCCCCAAATCTCTCCCCTGAATGCCAGCTGCACGTTTTCAGCTGCTTCCTTGAGATCTACATTTGCATTTCTAAGTATTTTAGACTCCCCGTCTCTAAGACGAAATGATTCCACACCTTCCCCCGCCATGAAACCTGTTCTGCTTCTCCCCCAGCCCTTCCCAGTTACTCAGGCCAAAACCTGGAAGTCAGGCTGCCCTGTCACTGCACATGCCCGCACACAGTCCAACCCGGAGCCAAGTGCACCTGGTCCGAATGCCACCCCCCAAGAAATCCCAGGTGTGGCCACTTCGTATTACTGGCACAACTACCGCTCTCCCCAAAGCCACTGCCAGCCCTCTCCTGAGCCATTAAACTCATCCCCTTACCAGTTTCCTCGCTTCCAGCAACTCACCACCCTCCAGTCCGGGAGCCACATTATTGCCCAGGGCATCTGTTTCACAACGTAAATCAGGCCATTTTCCTCCCCTGCCCGGGACCCTCGACAAGTCTTGCTCCCGTCGCTTCAGCCTAAGATAAAGTAATGCCCTCGTCCCAGGCCCACCCTCTATTCCCTCTGCGTTAGGCTTCTCGAAAGGGTTTTCCTTAACCAAGTTTCTCTGCTACCTCACCTCCTGACCCATGGCAAGCTGCTTTCTACCTCTGAAACTGCTCTCGCCAAGGTGACTGCTGACCATCCCCTGGCCGGTGTCCTCGGTCTCCACCATCCGTGACATTCTGCTTGTGACAGTCCCTCCTCCTCCAAGTGGCCCCTCTCTGCGGTTTCTAGACACCAGCTCTTTCCTTGCTGTCCTCTCCTCCATCCCCCCTGGAGGGACCCTTGCTCCAGCTGTTCCCTCAATGGCAGGGGTTCCCAGGGTTCCAAAGTTGGCCTTTTGTTCTGCTTACCGTAAACACCCTCATCCGCTTTCACTAATTCATCACTAATTGTCTCTCACTAATTCCCTGATGGTCCCCTGGCCCAGGTCTTCAGCCCCAGACGTATAATGATGACTTTGAGCTGCCCACAGCACTGTAAACCATGAGCATAGAGCAGACCATTACCTCATCACGGGATCCATCCATGAACCCCATTCCAAAAAAAAAAAAAAAGATTTTATTTATTTATTCACGAGAGACACAGAGAGAGAGGCAGAGACACAGGCAGAGGGAGAAGCAGGCTCCCTGGAAGAAGCCTAATGCAGGACTCAATCTAAGGACCCCAGGATCACGCCCTGAGCCCAAGGCAGACGCCCAACTGCTGAACCCCGCAGGTGCCCCCCAGTCCAATTTCTGATGCCAGAAAACATCCAAATCTCCTATCTCCCCCAACCCCTATATCTAATTTGTAACATAGCTTTGTGGTCTAATATGCCTCCTAATGGTGCTTGTATCTGTGCCCTCCTTCTGGTGGTCCTGCCCCCAGGGCGGGGGGGCCCTCACCGCCTTTCGCTCAGACCACACTGTCAAGCTCCCCTCCTCCAGCAATCCTCCAGGGTCTCAGCCCCAAAGATGTTTTTCTAAAATGCAGACCTGGCTGTGTCACTCTCTTCCTTTGAACCCTCTACTGAGTGCATCAACTAGCTATTGCTGGACAGAAAATCATCCCCAAACTCAGCAGTTTAGGATAACAGCCATTTGTTATAGCTCGTGCATCTGTGAGTTGGCCGGGGTCACTCAGGGTCTGCAGGTAAGCTGGGGGCTCAGCTGTGGTCTGGCTTCACTGGGGCACACCCTAGCAGAAATGTGCAAGGCCGGGCCCCTGGGTGGCTCAGGGGTTGAGCGTCTGCCTTCGACTCAGGGCTTGTTCCCGGGGTCCTGGGATCGGGTCCCACATCCCTGCAAGAAGCCTGCTTCTCCCTCTGCTTGTGTCTCTGCCTCTCTCTCTCTCTGTCTCTCATGAATAAATAAGTAAAATCTTGAAAGAAGAGAAAGAAAGAAAGAAAGAAAGAAAGAAAGAAAGAAGAAAGAGAAAGAGAAAGAAAGAGAGAGAGAAAAATGTGCCAGGTCTCTTGAGACGGAGGCTCAGGACTGATACATGGTCGATCTACATCATTCTATCACCCAAAGCAAGACGCACAGCTGAACTAGGATCAAGAGACAGGAAAGCAAGGCTTGCTAAACATTCAAAAAAAGAGAGAGAGAGAGACGGGAAAGCATACTCAGCCCTTGATGGGAGGGTAGACAAAGTCCCTCAGCGATGGGCTTAGGTGCAGGAATGGTGAAGACTTAAGGCCATAAAAGCAACTCGCCACAGTAGCGTCCATTGCCCACAGGGGCAGGCGTCAACTCCCTCATGTGGAGAGCCTCAGGGGCCGACCCAGCCACCGCCCCAGCCCACCTCCTGTGCTCTGAGCGTCCATCCAAGCCCCGACCGACAGCCACTGCTCTGCAGAGACGCTGGTTTCCCTGTGCACGTGCTGGTTTTTGTTCCCAAGCACCCCCCGTCCCCACGATGGATGAATCTTCCAGTGGAAGATTCGTACCCACCCTTGAAGATCTAGCTCAGGAGCAGCTCCTTGCACCCCATTACAGCCCTCACCCTTGGGCAAAGGTGTCATTCCATCCCCTGGGCAGTATCCAAGTTTGCCGTCACCCCGTAACAAACGGGCCTAAGCAACACAGATGTATCCTTCTGTGGTCCTGGAGGTCGGGAGTCCCAAATCAGTCTCCCTGGGCTGAAGTCAAGGTGCTGTCCGGCAGGTTCCTCGTGGAGCCTCTGAGAGGAGAATCTATTTCCTTGCCTTTTTCCGCTTCTAGAGGCCGTCTGGACTTCTCTGCTTACGGCCCCCTCCTCCACCTTCCAAGAGCGGGAGCATCATTCCGATCTCGCCTGCATCCCCTTCTCCTCGTCTGTGCCAACCTCCCTCTGCCTCCATCCCTCGAGGACCTGATTACAGGTGGGGTTCCCTGGGGCCATTCAGGCTAATCTCCCCGTCTCGAGATCCTTAACTAAGTCACACCTGCAGAGTTCATTTTGCCAAATCAGATGACATTCACAGGCTCCAGGGATTAGGACCTGGTATCTTTGGGGGCTCAGGACCTGGCACATGATGGCCGCTCGATACATTTGATGAAGGAAAGAATGAATGAGAGAATGAGTACAGTGCCGGAGTGCCCCTCAGGGGTGCCAGGGTCCCCAGCGGGCTGGCTGGCACAGGCAGCAGTGAAAGCCCGGGCTCCTGAAACTCCATCCCCTACATTTGCCGTAACAGAGAATATTCTCTGTAATAAATAAGAGATCAAACCAAACTCTCTGTGCAACGCAGGAGTCAGGCTGCCCAAGTTAAAAAAAGGAAAAAAGATTCCTCCCCGGGACCAGAGAGACGAAGCTGTGAGCTCACCCCAGGAAAGCCTTAAGCCCCTGTCCTCATCACAACTGCACAGAGCGGCCCGTGCACCGGTTCCGCAAGGACACTCACCCCTCTTCCTGGGCCTTCAGCAAAGAACTGTGGCCACCACTCAGCGCTGCTCAAATACAACGCCGTCCTGCCCTCCTGGGGCTGCCAGGCCAAACCCCTTTTTCAGTATCATTGAGATGACTAGTCCTCCGCCCCGTACAGCCTCCCAACATGCTGGCGCTCACAGAAGTCCCGTTCCGTACGTTCTCAGAGCCCTCCTGGCAAAGCCCTTTGCTCAGGCTGCAAACATGGAGCACCGAGGACATGACCTTCCTTACCACCGGTTGACGCTCCCTATGGGACTTCTGGAGCCTTCCACTTTGCCCTGGTTAATTCCCACTGCAGGCCCAAAGACTACGGGGAAGTTGGGAGTGTGCCTGGGGAGGGAGGTGGGGACTGGCTCCTGGAGAGGCATCGGGATTCAAGCCAGAGAGGTGTTTGCCCAGGAGGAGAGGAAGCTGGGCTGACTGAGGACGACATCGAAGGTGGGGTTGCAAAAGGGACCACAATCCCGGTAGCCACAGGCGACTGCACGAGCTCTCACTGCGGGCTGATGGTGCTGTGCGCTCAATGTGAATGATCCCACTTAATCCTCCCACCATCCCGTAAGCCAAATACTCTCAGCCCCACTTTACAGACGAGGAAACAGAGGCACAGAGAAATAAAGATGCTTGCCCAGGGCATACAGCTGCAAGTAGAGCCAGGGTTGGGGCTAGCTCCATCTAGACTACTCTATTCTATTTGACCATGAGCGACACATGAGCCATGTGGGTGAAGAGGGAGGCGCTACATCCAAGGGACTTTATGGTCCCAGGAGGTTGTTTTGTAGGTAGAAGAACACAAACAGGTATGCGCGCTGATGGGTGGGGGGCTCCGCTGACCGAGGGTGCAGGATCCAGGGCATGGGTGGGGGCTGGACCAGGCCCAGGAGAAAAGGAGGAGAAAGGTGGATGGTGACCCTGAGGCCAGGAAGGAGGCCAGTGTCAGGCTGGTGGCAAATGGCTCCAACAGTCATGACTTAAAAATGTCCTCATCTACTGTCTCGATGGATAGTTCGAGCCCCACAGCAGCCTACGTGGGACAGCTGAGGTTTGGAGAGGTGGCGTGGCTTGCTCAAGGTCAGAAGGTCGGTGGCCGGGCCGGAATACAAACCCACTTCTGTAGACGCAACTCTGATGCACGTCAAGCCCCATGCAGGGGTTCAACCCCATGCGGCGGGGAGACAAGTGGACTAGAGCCATGAGGCTCCAACCAACCAGAGGGTCACTGCACTGCAAGTCAGACCTTGGGCTGGCGCGTCAACAGGAGAGGACGCAGGTCTCTGGAACCGACTTCTCTCCGAGCGCGGCACGGCCAGTGGTGGATGGTGGACCACCTTGTGCTCAAAACCTCAATCGAAGACTGATGTGCAGAATCAGGGCCTGCAGAGATCTCTTCCCACCCCCAGACAGGCTAGGGAAGCCTTCCTGGGAAGACAGCTGTGCTTGGGAGTGTCTGAAATGGGAAGAGGAAGCCCAAGAAGGGGGTGAAGGTTGTAGAAACGGGAGCCCGGATGCAGAAGAGATGATGCATTGCCACCTGAGCACAAGGGCATCTCCTGCCCGCTGATCCCGGGACCTTCCCGGAGGCCCCACTTCCTGCCTGTGTGTCCAGCTGCGAGTGCTACTCGCTCCTCTGGTCCCCCTGACCCCATGCCGACACTCGTCTCCGCCTTCCCCCAGATTTGGAGCTCAGAGAATGACACCGAGGAACAGGAACGGAATGAGGAGCCCCGAGGACAGGGGGCCCGGCCCAGGGGCTGGACGAGACTAGCCCCTGCTCATTCATTCGCTCCGTTGTTCGACGAATATTTATCGGGCACCTATGGTGTGTCAACACCGGAGTAAAAGATGAGCGGAAAACAGACCTATCAGCGATCTCAGGGAGTTTAGGGTCCAGGGAAGGAAAGAGCTTGAATCCGATAATCACAGAAAGGTGTAAAGTGATGGGAATCAGTGCCGCGTACAAGAGGCACGTGGTCTTAGGGGTGAGCGTACCAGGGGCTGACATCAAAAACTCGGAGAGGCTTCCCTAAGGGAGCAGCCTGCGGCCTAAGGTCAGAGCACAAGGGGAAGTGGCCAAGTGAAAATGGGCAGAGAGCACCCAGGTCCAGGGGACAGCGGTGGGGGGACAGTGGCTCTGGGATTCATGAAGAGCCTTTACTCTGTCCAAGGTGGCGTCATCCTAAGGAAGTCTAGTAATAATAGTTGACACTTGTGCAACTGTAACTAGCAACACATATGACCTTAAAATAATTAATAATAATAATAATAATAATAAAAAGCACGAAGAGCTCACACCTGCATAGAATTTACTCTATACCAGACACGAATCTCTAAACCCCTTTTCTACGAAGTCATTTCAAAATCACAGCAATTCTAGGCGGTGAATACCACCGTTCAACCATTTTGCAAATAACGCCCAGAGGCTTTAAGCAACTTTCCCCGAAGTCACACAGCCTGGAGGTGGGGGCTCCTGGATCCAAACCCAGGCAGCGGAGCCGAGCCCGAGTCTGGCTCCAGGGCCGGAACCACCGCTCTGTGCATCGAGCACCTACTCTACCCGACGACTGCGTCTGCGCTCTGTGGTTTTGACAACGACCCAATGGAGGTTCACCAGTAGTAGTCATGGAACCACTTGGACTTTGTAGATCAAGACGCGGAGATCCTAGAGAGAGGGTGGGACTTGCCTCAGGTCACACGTGGGACTAGCGGGTGGGGACGCTGAGTTCAGAACCCAGGACTGCAGAGGTGCAGGGGTGGGTGGGGGGAGTAAGGAAAGGCCAAGGGCCCTACTGTAAGTCAGCACAGGGGACCGGTGGGGGGTCTTTCAGCGACAACAGACAGACTCATTCATTACTTCAGGGGAAAAGGGATTTGCTGAAATCACACATGTGCAGGGGTGTGATATAATAAAAAGTAAATAGTTGGTCTTTATCCCTGGTTCTTGGCACGAGCTCCTAAAACCATTGGAATCTCCAGAGTATTAACAGTGTCTTTTGTATGCTAATTAGATGAGTGGTGGCTGGGGGGGGGGGCCCTAGGGAGCTGCGGGATGGGGGCTGGTGCCAGAAAGAGGAAGGCACCAAGATAAGAGGGTTGGAATGTTCAGCTCCACCCCCAACCTCCAGGGAGGGGACGGGGCTGGAGACTGAGTCACTCACCAAAGGCGGAGGAGTTAATCCGTCACGCCCACATAATAAAACTTCCATTAAAAAAATTAAAATAAAAAAAAAAGCTAAACAAAGAGGTTCAGGGAGTTTCCAGGCTGGGGATGAAGGTACTGGGAAGGGGACGCCCCCAGAGAGGACATGGAAGCTCCGAGCCCCTTCCCTACCCCTTGCCCTATGCAGCTCTTGCGTTTGGCAGCTCTTGCGTTGTATTTTTTTTTTTAAATCATAAACCAGTAAATGAAAAAAAAAAAAAGGAAATCAGTACATGTAAATTAAGGGCCTTCCTGAATTTTGTGAGTGTTTCGAGCAAATTTCCAACTTGATTGGGGGGGTGGTGGTGGGAACCCTCGATCCCTGGTCGATCAGAAGTACAGGATGCTCAGAGCTTGCATGTGGCCCCTGAAAAGGGGGCCTGTCTTGTGGGATGGAGCCCAGCACCCTATGGGGCCTGACCCTATGGGGGTAAGTCTGGGAATATCGGGTCAGAACTGAATTGAAAGGTGGGCCGTCCAGCCGGTGAAGAATCGCGAATTGGTGGCTGGTGTCGGAGGACGCCACACACTCAGTGTCGAGAGTGTTGAGAGTAAACACAGTTCAGGGGGTGGTGGCCGACCTCTGTGAGCACCCCCCCCCCAGTAAAGAGATGCTCCCCGGGGTCCTCTGCGCCCCCAGCAGGGGGGTGGGGGGTGAGGGCTTCCCTAGAAGGCAGTATGAGCAGCCTGAAACAGCCTAGGGGATCTGAGTTACACGGAACTCGGGGGGAGTGCACGTGGGGGTCACCGGGTCCAACCCCAAGGAGGAGGCCGAGTGGGGCAAGGCCAACTGCGAGGCTCGGGGCTGCCGGTGAGCCCACCGGGGGTGGGGGTGCTGGAGAAAGAGCTCAACACACAGAACCCGGGCAGCTGGTGGACTGGGAGGCTGAGCGGCCCTGAGGTCAGCATAAGGGGGGTGTGGGGGGGTGTCAGCGTGTCCCATCACCCCGAGTGTCCTCCCGGCCAGACGTCGCGGTGGCACAACCTGGCCGAGGAGAAGCGCAGCGGCCACCAAGGTCTATGATTCCGGGATTTCACTGGGGAGAAACGTAAGCCAGGCAGACGGCCGCCCGTGAGAAGGTCAGCGGGACCCTCTGTGTGTCCGAAGCCACACGTGGGAGCGTCGCCTGGAGATGGCGAGGCCTGTGGCTGCCGCGAGCTAATGCCCGAGACCTCTATTCGCTGGGATCCAGGCCACGTTAACACCAGGAGGCCCGGAGAGCCTGGCCCTGAGACGCTGCTCCACCACCCAGAACAGGGACTAGGAAAGGGGCCAGGGCTGCTGTGGCGAGGACCCCCGAGGTCCAGTCCTAGATGGGGCTGTGGGCAGGGTGGGTTCTCCCGACGCCTCCCTGCTCAGGTTTGACCGTGTGCCTGTGTGCGTGTCGCCTCGTAATCTCCTCCTCCTCCTCCTCCAGTCTTATGGGGACCCTGGTGGTGCTGGATCAGGGTCCCCCCCAACACCCTCATTTTACCTTAACCACCACTCAAAGGCCCTGCCTGGGACCTCAACGTATGAATAGAGGGGTGGGGAGGGGTAGAGGGAAACACAGTTCTGCCTATAACAGGAGGCAGGTGGGAAAAGAGGGTTGAGGACCTGTTCAATGTCAGGACTGAGCAGAGACAGACGCAGCCACCAGGAGTCAACGATTCAATCAGGCCTGACTTCTTGGAGGAGGCAGGTCGGTAGACAGAAGTCGGTGTGGACCCATGGAGACTCCAAGCAGCCCAAGGGTGCCTAGGTCTATGGGAAGCAGAGAACCCCTAAATGTAGACTAAGGGAAAATTCAAGAAGAAGCAACCACGCAGAACACTGACCTAGGAGCTACCTCTCAGAGGCAACCCTGGGGTGGGGGTGGGGGGGGAGCTAAATTCAAATCTCCCCAGAGTGGGGCTAGGTGTAATAAACACTAGCACTTTGGTCCCTTGGTTTTTGAGAGACCGTAAAGTTTTAGGAGCATGAGATATGGGGTCCGAGCAGCCTGGATTCCAGCCAGGACTGTGTTGTGGCCTTTGTCACCCCGGACGGTCACATGACATCCCCGAGTGATGGCTCCAGGGGGGCAAGGGTATTTATGTTATGTCCCCCTGCACCCCCCCCCAGACCTCAATCACAGGCAGCGCAGGAAAGATCAGCCTGGGAGCCCGAGGGAGCTGAGGTGAGGTGCTGAGGCCGCAGGGCAGGAGAGGCCTCCGGGGCCTGGGGCCGTGGGAGCCGGGGGGCCGGGGTGCTCTCCCATCCGGGCTTTCCTAGGAGGCTGAGGATGACGGGTGCTGGGACCGCAGCCCTGCCCGGGCCTCCGTGGGCCGTGCCCGTCGGCTCTGCAGGGAGGATGGGAGAAGCGGCCACTCGGGGGCAAAGCCTCCGGCAGGGGCTGCTCTATCTGAAAAGCAAATCACTTTCCCTGTGGTTTGCCCAGTTCTGACTCAGGGAACTGAAACGCCTCATTTCATGGTCTCTGGTCACCAGTCAGCCCAGGTGGGAGGCCACGGTGCCCCCCCCGGACCCGCCCCCTTCCCGGCCCAAACCTTCCCGTGCACCCGGAGCTGGGGCCCACCGAGCCAGCCGTCCACGGGGCTGCTGTCTCCTCTCCGCCCCTTCCTCACACGGGGGACACAGAGCCCCCCGCCCCCCCCAAGTCTGTCCTCCGGGCACACTGATGCCAGGGCCCCAGCGCAGGCAGCCCAACCACATGGACGCGCAAGCTCGTGTGCACCTTCAGGTTGACATAGATGTGCACCCACCACGGGGGCGCACTCGCTGTCCTGCTTCTCGGAGCAAATAGCACAGGGCGGACTGCTGTGCAGGAGGGTGGGCCCAGGCCCTCGGCCCCCCGGTTAGAGCTAGGGGGCGCGATCTTGGCGTCCCCACGTTGGCCCTCCCAGGGATGAGCCAGGACTCCCCTGCTCGCAGGCATGGGTGCTGTGTGTGGGGCCAGGGGTGGCCGGTACTCAGAGAACCCCGGAGAGGGCCGAGCCTGAGCCCCGGGCCCTTAGGATCCGAGAGCCAGAGATCCCGGCGGCCTGCAGACTCCAGGGGACGGAGGGGACCTGGGATGGGCGAGACCGAGGATCAGGACATCGCGCTTAGGCAAGGAGCTGAGGCTGAGGTTGACATCGGGGCCAGAGTCCAAAGCCCACTACAGGGAGCAGACGGGAGCTCCTGGGGCTCTTCAGCTCCAGCAGAGCTGGAAAGCCAAGAGACAAGGACGGGGCTGTCGCTGGCCCCCCTCTACATGAAGTGGCAGCTGATGAATGACTCCTTTTTTGGCTAATGAGGTGCAATAGGAGTGAGGCAGAACCGGCCTGAGCCTGGAGGCTGCCCGGAAGCACAGAGCGCAGGAGGGCCTGTCCGGGCAGGACAGCGGAAGGGCAGGATGGCCTCTAGGGTGACTGCCCAGGAGTGTCCGCGGCTGAGGTGCCCCCAGTGGGTCCCCAGACCCTCCACACCGACGACTGTGAGGGGGACCTCCATCTCTCCCCCGCACCCCCCACCCCCTCCAACTGCATAAGGCTCGTCCCCACGGTCCCGGAGCTGGAGAGGAAGCTGCACTGATCTGGACTCAGAAGACTGGGATCTAAACCCCACTTCCTCCAAGCCGTGAAAATCCCTCTAGGACATCAATAAACCTGCCTGTGACCTCTGGCCGTCACTTAGCCTTGCTGAACCTCGGTGCCTCACCTGTAACAGGGGATCAGCATACCTTTCGTCTCAGACCCTCCCTGCTCCCGGCTGGAAGAGCCACCTTCGGCTCAAGGACCTGCCTGGTCCTCCCAGGGTGGGCTTGGGTCTCAGGAGCAGGAGCGGGGCGCTGCGGTGGAAGAGACGGGGACCCAGCTGCTCTCATCTCCTTTCTCCAAGACATCGCAGTCTGCCCAGGAAGGAGCCAAGCTCAGCAGAAACTGCCCCAGAGTCTGGTACTCACCCCGTACAAGCGGCACTTCCCGAGCACCCTCTGAGCCTGGCCCCCAGTGCATACGAGGAACAAGGCAAAGGTCCACCCTGCAGGGAAGAGCATCCTCAAAAGAGAAGGAGAAAGACACATGCTCCAATGGCCATCACATAAGAAAGCCCAAGAGATTGGGGCTTTATTCGTGCCAAATAAAATATGGGACGCCCGGATAAACTGGAGTTTCAGATAACTGACAAGTACTCTTTAGTGTGTCTCCTATACGACTCAGGACACATTTATACTAAAAGTTTATTCCTTATTCATCTGAAATTCACAGTAAACTTGGAATTCTATATTTTCCTTTGCTAAATCTGGCAACCCTGGTCATAGGTGAGGCCTCTTTGGAGCCATAGAAACGTGCACCTGAGTCAGGCGGTCTCAAGTTTAAATTCTAATTTCCCCAGGACGCCTGGGTGGCTCAGGGGTTGAGCATCTGCCTTCATCCCAGGGCCTGATCCTGGGGTCCTGGGATTAGTCCCACGTCGGGCTCCCTGCAGGGAGCCTGCTTCTCCCTCTGCCTGTGTCTCTGCCTCTCTCTCTCTCTCTCTGTGTCTCTCATAAATAAATACATAAAATCTTCTTTAAAAATCAAAATGCTAATTTTTGCACATATGACTATATGAACTGAGGACAATCACTTGGCCTCTTTGGGTCCGTGTTTCCTCATCAATGAAATAAATTCTATTTCTCGACCTGGGTGGTATTTACCTGGATGCTGCTTAATAATTACTTGTTACCTTATACATTCATGTTTCATGTACTTTTCTGCATATAGGTCACATTGTTCAACAATAGCAAAATATTAAATTTTTTAAAGTATATTTTAAATGACATGAAGTATGCAGAAGGCCTCTGGCAGGGGGCCTGGAACACAGTAAGTGTTTGGTGTTTCTTGTTTTTGTTTTTTTAATAGTGATGCAAATACTAGAAGTTCTAAAGTTTGTGACACCACAGAGTAGACAAAGAGTCCTGCCGGCTGGGGAAATCCCTGCAGGCTTCACGGAGGAGGTGACATCAGAACCAGACTCTGAAGGAGGAGCCAGATTTCACAAGGAGAAAGTACAAGGAGGGGGCAGCAAATGAAGAGGTGCGTGTGGCCGAGCCCATGGCCTAGGCTGCATTTCTTCAGCCAAATCCTGCTGGGAGTCAACGGGCTCCGGGTTCTCTGAGCACTTGGGCATAAATGCTCAGCGGTCACGAACTCCCAGGAGCTCACAGCAGAGGCCACCGCTCCATGCTGTCCTAACGCAGCCTGCTTCGCTCACCACCCTCTGGCCTGACCACTGCCAGCTTTGAGTCTGTAGCCTTGTCATGGTTAAGGAAAGGAAGGGACGCGCAAAGCTCCTTAAGGCCCCTGTGGGGCCAGACGGGGGCCTGCGGGTGAAGATTCTGGAACCTGAAGCTGGAGAGGTCACGCTGGGCCTTTATGTTGGGCTCTTCCATCAAGACCTGGGGAGCCAGCGAGGCTCTAGAGCAGTTGATGCTCTACTGCATCAACTTTGCAGTAGCTCGGTTTAACCAACATTTAGTGAGCACCTAGTAAGTATCCGTGGAGGGTCCCCGGATCCCACCTCCTGAGCTCACCGTCCACATGTACGGGATGCCAGCTAGACAGCAGGTACCAGCAACACGCAGCTGCACAGGTGCAGCATGGAACGCACAGAGACGGGAGTTTGGAAAGCTCAGGCTGGCAGCTGTGAAGGCAGAGAGGAGACGGGAAAAATGCTGGGGACAGGTGATGGCCAAAGGTCAGCCAGAGGGCCCAGACTGTGGGGGTGCAATCACTGATATGGGGGGCGATGCCCAGCTCGGGGTCCGGGTGCCCGAGGAAGAAATGCCAAGGTCAGCAGGTGCCCAGCGTGCCAGCGTCTCAGCCTCAGCCCCCCGGCTGGCACCGTGGCCCCATTTCAGGTTGCAGAGCACTCTCGGGAGCTCAGGGTTGGTGGCAGCCCGTGACGGACGGGACTTGGCGCCTGAGCCGCCCAGCGCCTCCCCGGAGCCGGTTAACCCTGCAATACGTCCTGCGCTGCCACCAGCAGAATCACACGCCGGTTACCCGAGGTGGCAACTCGCTCGTGTCACATTCTGTGCAGGATGCTTCCCCTCCCGGCCTCCCTCTCCCCTGCGAGCATCACCTGGAGCAAGCACCGGCCTATAAGGTGGTCGCCCTAGAATCCACATCCCAGAGTCCACTTCTAGAAAACCCATCTAAGATCTGGAGCTTGATGGGCGGTGACCGGACACGTCCAAGCAGCAGCCGAGCACCTTTCCCTTCAGGATCACAGGGAAGGATTCTCGCCTGCTTCTACGCCCGCAAATCCATCCAACATTTTCAGAGCATCTAGCCTGGGCGCACTTCAGCTCCGCTGGGGCGGGGGGAGCTGCCCCTGCACCGCAGACAGCGGTCAGGACGCTGGACCCTGGGTGTTCCCCCGGCAAAGCTGAGAGTCTGGCACCGTGGGTGCTGGGGTGCAGACAAGAGAAGACAGGTGACCACCCACAGGCTCTGCTCCCAAAGGCCTGGTCACCACCTCTGAGTTCTGCTCCTTTATCCAGATGAGGCTCAGTCATCAGAGTCGGGGGTAAGGAGGCAGCTCTGGGCCAGAGAGCTTCCGCTCAGTCCCATTTCTGGGGGGATCACTCCATCGCGTGGCTTGTTAGAGGGCTTCCAAGTCAGGAACTGGTGAAAACCATTGGCCCCAGTGGCTGGGCCTTCACCGGTCTGATGGCTGGAAGCCTCCAGCCACCTCCAGGCTCTGTTGGAGGCCTGGGGGTGCTCTGTCCCCATCTACAGGGGCGGGTCCTGCCCCCTATCACCTAAAAGACCAAGAGTTTCTCTGGCCCTGCCACGACACTGAGCAAGTCTCCGTCCTCCTGCCCCAGACCTTTCTTCAGGGGGACAGTCCTGTCTCTGCAAGACTGGGAGACTGGCAAGAAGGGACAAAGCAATAAAAATAAATTCCCTGAGTGTGCACAGAGAAACTGCTGCAGGCAGGCCCACGCTGGGAGCTTGAACTCAGACATAAGTAAGACAGAAGCCCTGGCCTCACGGAGTTCTCCCCCGGAGGGAAATGGGGTCCAGACCCAGCGACTGCCTACATGCTCTAACAGAGGCCTCGATGCACTGCTGTAGGAAGGCACGGGACTGGGCGATCCCCTCCGTGTGGATGGGCCAGCAGGGGTCGGGGAAAGTCCAGTGAGCAGGAAGCCTGTAGCACTCGCCCGTTCAACACATGTCTTACGCATGTCTGCGGCACGCAAGCACAGGTGTGGGATGTAAAAGTAAAAAAGAAGGACCCCTCCCCAAAAGTCCTTGCCTTCACGGAGCTTGTAGTCTAGTGGAGGGAAACAAAAAAACAAAACAAAACAAAAAAAACCTTTAAAAATTAAAATAAAAAACAATTAACATAGTAAAATACACTGTTGTGTTGTTGCTGGTGATGTGTAGTATGGGAAAAATAAAGCGGGAAGAAGGAACTAGGCAGCGCCAGAGGAACAGGAAGTTCGTACCTTTTGAGAAGAAGGTCAGGAAAGGTGTCCCTGAGAAGGTGAGCTTGCAGAGAGCTGGGGAGTATGCAGGACAATGGGAACAGCAAGTGCAAAGGCCCTGAGGCAGGAGCATGCTGAGCACAGTCAAGGAAGTGGCGGCTAAAGGTTAAAGCAAAGTAAGCATGGGGAGAGCAGTAGGAGGTGAAGTCAGAGCGGTGATGGGGGGCCAGATGGTAGAAGGTCTTCAAGGCCATGGTGAGGATGGTAGCTCTCTCTCTGAGTGAGGTGGGAACCTGGTGGAGGGGGTGCCGGGGGCTCAGTAGCTTAAATGTCTGACTCTTGATCCCAGCTCAGGTCTTGATCTCAGGGTCTTGAGTTCAAGCCCTACCTTGGAACTCACAGAAAGAGGAAGAGAAGAGAAAAGAAAAGAAAGAAAGAGGACGCCTGGGTGGCTCAGGGGGTGAGCGTCTGCCTTCAGCTCAGGGCGTGACCCCGAGGGATGAAGAGCAAGGGCATCTGGGGCTGAGGGAGCAGCAGGGACAAGGTGCGAAGACGCGGGGCGCCCCTTGCGTAGTCCCCGCAGACCCTGGTGCTCCCGAGCTTTGGGACAGCCTGGAATGCGCGGCGGAAAGTGGCCGGGGAGGAGGAGCTGGAAGGGCAGACTGAAGGGTGGCCAGTGTGGGAAGGGCCCTGAGGGCCGCGCCGTGGCCTTCTGGATGATCCCAGGTGCCGTGGGGAGCCCGCCGAGCTTCCAGGCAGAAGGAAAAAGGTCAGAGTCGCTTCTTAGAACAACCCTTGGCCTCACCATAGAGGAGTCACCGGGGAGGGGGAGGCTGGAGGCAGGGACCCAGGGTGGTAGTGGGTCGGGGCTTGGCCCGGGGGGGGGGCAGGACACGGTGAGGCCTGAGCCCTGTTGGTGGCAGAGGAGGGAGAGGAGGCCTCTTTGCCAGAGACTTCTGGGGGCAACCTGGCAGCCGGCCTGTGGCTGACGGAAGACGGGCCTCAGGGTGACATCCGGGGTCCTATCTGGAGGACTGAGCAGTCGGGAAGGTGGGCACACACCTGGGGGTCACAGATCATCGGTGTCCAGAGGGCCGGGGAGGGCAGCCCCCGTGGGACCCACGGGGCTGGGCAGAGCCGGCTGGAAGATCCTCGCACACCGATCCTCTCCCAGAGACAGGAGGGGGCCTCGGTCAGATGGCCCCTGGGGGGCACCAGGCACTGCACGAGACGCCCACTGGGCCCCCCAAGCGGGGGCAGCGGCCCCACTTCCAAGGCCAGGTCTGGGCCTGGCGGGACCCCCTCTCCACCTGCCATTTCAGCTGCTGTAAACCCCCCCCCCCCCCCCCCCCCCCCCCCCCCCACCCCCCCCCCCCGGCACCAGGCCCATGCTCCTCACATCCGCACAACAAGAAGCTTAGTCAATAAAAGACTTGAGCCAAGTGAACGCAGCAGGTGACTCCGGGAGGAGTGGTTTCTTCTTCTTTTTTTTTTTTTTTCCAGGGGAAACGCTATCATTTCCCATTCCTGTTTAATGAATCATGGGAATTACAGCGACGTTACAAATGGCTTTCTGCGCAGGCTATTACTTGGTTTCTGCAGGGTTCTAATGGCAGGTCCGCTTCACTGAGGGCTCGGCCCGCCCCCGGCTAAGGCGAATAATGGTGTTATTATAAGCTGTGCCCCCGACAAGGCTGTGGCCTGGGAGGGGTGGTCGCCCGGGACCTGACGATTTGGGTCTCGAGCGGGAGGGTCCTGGGGAGTCGGGGCACAGCGAAGCCAGGGCCTCCCGGGGCTCAAGCCGGAAATCAGGAGGTTGCAAAGGAAGGGAGGCTTGTGAGGTCTCTAACCTGCGCGTGGGATACAAGGAGCTGTAGCGAACAGGGTGACACAGTCCCCGGGGGATGTGGGACACTCAGGGATGGGGCGGGGGCAGGTGTGTGTCGGCCCCCACCAAGACTGCCCTGAACCCCGGGCGGGCTCCTGCTACTGCAGGTGCCAGGAGGAGCAAGGCTGGTCCCTGTCCGTGGAAGCGTCCATGCAGGAGGCACACAAGACAGAAGGCAGACAGGCTGCCCGTCCCCCGTTGCCGCTGGCTGACGCAAGTCTGGCAGGTGGCAGGTCGCAGCTCTGGTGTGTGTGTGTGTGTGTGTGTGGGTGTGGGTGTGGGTGTGGGTGTGGGTGTGGCCCTCTGCCCAGACCCCTGGAAAGTGGAAAACCTAGGGAGCCTGGGGGATGCAGCATGGATAGAACATTCCTTGAAAGTGCCCACTCTGCCTAGAGTCAAGTCTTGTTGCCTCAGTTGAGAATAAGTTCCACCAAGCCTAGCTTCTCTTATGCCCGCCGCCTGCTTTCTGCAATGTCAATCAAGAGCTGATATGTTAGGGACCCCCGGGGGGCTCAGGTCCTGATCCCGGGGTCCCAGGATTGAGTCCCACATCGGGCTCCCCACAGGGAGCCTGCTTCTCCCTCTGCCTGTGTCTCTGCCTCTCTCTGTGTGTCTCTCTTGAATAAATAAATAAAATCTTTAAAAAAAAAAACAGCTGATATGTGTCTTAAAGGGTGATTCAATCATTACAGCCGAACCCATTCGGGGTGGCCTCCTGGCTCACAAACCCTCCTAGCCACGACTGAGATGGGCTCAGGGTGGACACTGACCCAAACTGAGCCATCCACACCCCGCGCCCACCACGTGGGAGATGCAGGAGAAGTATTTTTGTTTCGTGTGGTCCCTGCTGCCTCTCCAGTGCCTGCCTACCACACTGGGGGTGGAGGAACCTCAATAAATATTTATGGAACAAGCAAACCAACAAACAAAATGAATGCGTGAATGAATGAGCCTCTTTGAGGAATTTGGCATTTTCAACTTGGAAACACAGAGATCGGAAGCTGGGGAACTGAGTCCCATGGGTTGCACGGGCTGTTGGGCACGTGAACAGCTCCCAGAAGACCCCTCTTCCAACACCAGGTCCTTGGGGCTGCCTTGGCCCTGAGCTCCCGAAGCTGCTAGCCCTCCCCTTGCTGACTCTGCGATGGCCCAACGTCCTGATCACAACCCCCTCTCTTGGGGGGTGTCTGTCTCCACTGCTTACAACCAAAAAGCCTTCACCAACCCGCTGAGAAACTTTGTTCCCTATCGTGGCCTGTTCCCCCACCCAGCTGCTTCTCTTGGGGTCACACGCGCTCCTGTCTGTGCCTGGGGTGGCACCCAGGTCTGTGCCTGCTCTGATGGGCTCCAGCTCTGAGACCACAGGGATCAGAGGCAGGAGGGGCCACATGCTGGGATACCGGGTCCTTGGGACAGGGGGATGTGTAGGGTATGGCCCCCTCTCCTCCTCCAGGGCCCTCACCCACCCTGAGCTCAGAGGTGAGCCCACGGAGCCCTTCTTGCAGGTCACAGGTCAGGTCCCTCTCCTCTGTGTGAACCTTAGCGGTGCCTGGCTCCCCACCCCACCCCACCCTACACACACAGAGGGAAGCTGGGTGGAACCTGGTCTCTAGGAAAATCTGAGTTACAGGCTGAAGCAGGAGAAAGGGGAAGCCCCAGCCCCCACCCCCCACCCCCCGACGCCCGCAGCCCCCCAGCCCACAGAGGCGGCCTCTCCGCCTGGCTGGATCAACTCTTCTTTCCTTCCTTCCGCCCTCGCCCCGGGCGCCGGGATACTAATTATAATGACCCGGTGAGTTACAAGACGGTGAAATTGCTTCCACCTGAGGTTGTCACGGGCTGGGGAGAAATACCGGGGCTGGAAATTAAACTGTGCCAGCAGGCCTGAAGGGGTGGGAGCGGGCGGGGGCACGTACCCGCCGCGTCTAAAGTAGTGTTTATGGAGTGTCGGCAAGAAGCTCTCTTGGCCGATGCGCAGGAATGAGTGGAGACCGCCCCACCATGGCTGGTCGCCGGACACGCGGCACTGCAGCAGAGGCGAGGTGACAGGGACCCATAGAAGCACCATGACCCCTGGAGACCCAGAGACACACAGAACAACAGACCATCGCCGGGGAGGATGGGTTAGACCAGCCTCCCCCAGCCAGCGACACACACACACACACACACACCCCTAGACAAGCTCCTCCCCAGGGGCCCCCAAGAGTGCAGAGAAGGGAGGGGTGCCCAGAGCCAGCCCAGCCTCAGCAGCCACCAACCTCCAAGCCCGGCTGCAAGAAATCCTCCCTTCCCAATCCAGCCCTTCTCCGGCCAACTTGCATCTGCTCACCCCACCTTCCTATGTTCTTTTTCCTTTTTCCCACTCAGAGAGGTTTATCTTTATTTCAGAAGGACCTGTATGCCCTCATCCAGATAAAGGTCCCATCAGCATTTCTCATGGGTTATGATTCAGTTTTGCTTCTATAGAACCAGCATAACGAAGCAAAACTAAAGTCACTTTACTGAGACTGAGGTCACCAGGAAAGGGGAGCCAAGGGGGCAATGGAACCCTACCGAACAGCTTCCTATTTGCAAGATGACTTCCTGTGCATTCCTAAAACTTCCACGTTGATTCCCAATATATCAATTTTTAAATATCATTACTTTAAACACTGCATAGGAACACTTCAAATCAAGTGAACCTTTTGCTGCAATAGATCCAGCAAAGCCTTAAAAGCTTCAAGAAAGCATACTGCTCCTATCTATGCTCAAGAAGTAGTTTGCTATGGAAGAAGTGCTCTTCTCTTCTTCTAAGTCTTTCCTAGTGATCCACACACCTATACAATCAATTGTCCAGGTGTGCTGGGCACAGAGATCCAGGTGGGTGGGAGGGCAGGTTCCACCTTGAGGACCTGGAGTCTACAACCCTGAACCAATGGTCAGCCCCACTGAACTTGCTCTTCTGGACCCACTAGAGAGGTACAGAATCATCTGTGTCCCCAAGACCCTCTTCCCAGGTGCCCAGCAGCAGGTTGAGGTGGGCCCCCTTGAATTCCACCAGAATGTTAAGGGATGGCTCTCTCCCTAATCCAGGGCATAGAAAAATAAGAAAAGTTTCTAGTTTTCTTTTTTTTTTTTTTTTTTTTTTTTTGTTAATGGAGTAGAGCTCTAGTAGTAATGCCAATATCCAACTCAAAGAACAGAAAAATAATAGGTCAGTCTCACTTCTGAATTTCCCTGCAACAATCCTAAATAAAACAGTAGCATACAGAGTCCAGCAACACAGGAAAAAAAAAAAAGTATATCATGATCAGGTGGTGTTTAAGAAATTCAGGCGGCGGGGGGGGGCCACAGTGGCTCATTCGGTTACACGTCTGACTCTTGATTTTGGCTCGGGTCATGATCTTGGGGTCCTGAAATGGAATCCCTCATCGGGCTTTGTGCCGAGCATGGAACCTGCTTGAGATTCTCTCTCTCTCCTTCTCCCCCTCTGCCCCTGGCTCACACTTTCTGTCAAGAAAAGAGAAGAGAAAGAAGAGGAGAGGAGAGGAGAGGAGAGGAGAGGAGAGGAGAGGAGAGGAGAGGAGAGGAGAGGAGAGGAGAGGAGAGGAGAGGAGAGGAGAGGAGAGGAGAGGAGAAGAGAAGAGAAGAGAAGAGAAGAGAAGAGAAGAGAAGAGAAGAGAAGAGAAGAGAAGAGAAGAGAAGAGAAGAGAAAAAGAAAAGAGTGGTAGGTGTCAGGACTCCTATTAATATAATTTATCACATTGGAGTATCTAAGCATAAATTATCCGCATAAATCAGCAACCATTCTTAAATCTTAAAAAATGTCTTAATGAAATAAGAAAAAACAGCTGCTGCTTTAACATGATAAAAATATATCCCCCTTAAACCCAAATGAGGAAATTCTAAAGCACTCTCATTGAAGTGAGGAAGAAGACCTGGATATCCAGTGTCTTCATTTATTACCTGACTTTGTTCTCTCGGTATAAGCTAATGCAATTAAATAACAAAAATCACTTAACTGTATGAAATTTGAAAACAGTAAGTAAAATAATCATTATTTGCAGAATATATGAATATATGCCTGGGACATCAAAGAGAATCAACTGAAAAAATATGACGAACAATAAAGAAATTCAATAATGTGGCCAGCTACAAAATTAATATGCAAATGTCAATGCCCTTCTTACTTAACGACAACTAGTTGGGACATATAATGGAAGGACATATGATATTTACTATTACAATGAGAAAGACAAAATGCCAAAAAGTGCACACAAAACATAGATAAAAACCCTAAAATGCTACTGAGGGACCTAAAAGATGACTTGAACAAATGAAAAGGCACACCATGTTCGTGGATGGGAAGGACTGACATCATAAAGCTACGTCAGTTCTCCCTTAGTCTGTAATATTTATATGTTTCAATGAAAATATCAATGGGAATTTTTAATGAAACATGATTTTGAAGTTCATATGGAAGAACGAGCATGCAAAATAACCAGGAAAATGCAAAAGAAGTGTAATGAGGGGGATGCCTGGGTGGCTTGTTGGTTAAGTGTCTGCCTTCTGCTCAGGTCATGATCTCAGGGTCCTGGGATCAAGCCCTGCATTGGGCTCCCTGCTCCATGGGGAGCCTGCCTCTCCCTCTCCCTTTGCCCCTGCATGCTTGTTTTCTCTCTCTCTCTCTGTCAAATAAACAAATTAATTAAATCTTTAAAAAAAATAAATGTAAAGAGGGGAGGTTAGCCTTATCAGTTATTTAAATACATTCTAGAACTGCAATAATTAGAATTATGAAGTAATGGCTCATGAGTAGACAACCATGCCAATAGAACAGAATAGAAAAGCACAAATATAAATCCATAGACATGTGAGCATGTTGTCTATGATGAAGATAGGATTTAAGTCATCGAGGAAAAGACAAACTATTCCATAATATTGGGACAATGGGAAGCCATTGACAAAATGCTAAATTAGGTCCATTAGGAATTCATCCTAGGGGGTCTGGCTGGCTCAGTTGGTGGAGTGTGTGACTCTTGATCTTGGATTTGGAAGTTCAAGCCCCACACTGGGTGTAGAGATTACTTAAAAATAAAATCAAGGAAGAAAGAAAAGAAAGAAGAAAGAAAGAAAGAAAGAAAGAAAGAAAGAAAGAAAGAAAGAAAGAAAGAAAGAGAGAAAGAAAAAAGGAAGGAAGGAAGGAAAAGAAAGAACGAAGGAAGGAAGGAAGAGAAAGAAAGAAAGAAAGAAAGAAAGAAAGAAAGAAAGAAAGAAAGAAAGAAGAGTGAATCTACACACATATCCTGAAAGAAATTCCAGGTGGATCAGAGATTTAAATATTTTTAGTGAAATAATAAGTGGCCTAGAAGAAACAGTGAAGGAGTTTTTAAAAATAATCTTAATGTAAGAAAGCCTTTTGACAAAACACCCAGAAGCCCAAAAGAAAAACACTGATAAATCAGCCACATAAAAGTAGAAAACCTCTTCATGGAAGAAATGACCCATTAGCAAAGTCAAAAACAACAAGTGGGGAGAGATATCTGGGACTTAATACAGGTAGAGTGTTGATTTCCTACTTATATAAAAAGCTCTTGCAAATCAATAAGAAAAAGACCAATAGCACAATTGAGAAATGGACAAAGGATATGAAGACAGTTCACAGCAGTGGAAATATAGTTCTTAAACATTTGAGAAGGCACCCAAGTTCACCCATAATAAGAAAACACAAAATAGAAGACATCCAGATGGCCAACAGACACACAAAAAGCTGTTCAGCATCACTTATCATCAGGGAAATACACATCAAAACCACAGTGAGGGATCCCTGGGTGGCGCAGCGGTTTGGCGCCTGCCTTTGGCCCGGGGCGCGATCTTGGAGACCCGGGATCGAATCCCACGTCAGGCTCCCGGTGCATGAAGCCTGCTTCTCCCCTCTGCCTGTGTCTCTGCCTCTCTCTCTCTCTCTATGACTATCGTAAATAAAATTAAAAAAAAAAGATTTTAAAACCACAGTGAGATACCATCTCACACCTGTCAGAGTGGCTAAAATAACAACACAAGAAACAACAGATGTTGGTGAGAATGTGGAGAAAGGGGAACCCTCATGCATCGTTAGTGGGAATGCAAACTGGGGCAGCCCCTCTGGAAAATAGTATGGGGGCGTCCTCAAAAAGTTAAAAATAGAGCTACCCTTCAACCCAGCAATTGAACTATTGGGTATTTACCCAAAGCATACAAAAATGCATTGTATTTTTGAGGGGTACATAAACCTCGATGTTCATAGCAGCATTATCAAAAACAGCCAAATTATGGAAAGAGCCCAAGTGTCCATTGACTGACGAACAGATAAAGAAGAGGTGGGGTGTGTGTGTATAGATATATAATGTATAATATATTATAATTAATATAATTAATAATATTATAATTTTATAATTATTAATTGTAATATTAATACTAATATATTACTCAGCCATGAAAAAGAATGAGATCTTGCCATTCACAATAATGTGGACACAACTAGAGAGTATTATGCTAAGCGAAGCAAGTCAGAGAAAGACAAATATCATATGGTCTCACTCATATGTGGAATTTAAGAAACAAAACAGAGGATCCTAGGGGAGGGAAGGAAAAATAAAAATAAGATAAGAACAGAGAAAGAGGCAAACCATACGAGACTCCTAATATAGGGAAAAACTGAGGGTCGCTGGAGGGGAAGCGCTTGGGGGATGGGCTACACGGGTGATGGGCATCAAGGAGGGCACATGTGGTGATGAGCACTGGGTGCTGTATGGAAGTGATGAATCACTGAGTGCTTCTCCTGAAACCAGTGTTGCACTATATGTTAACCAATTTGAATTTAAATAAAAATTTGGAAGAATTAATTAATTAATTAAACAAACCACCTGATATACCTCTTACGACCAGACTGGCGAAGATCAAAAAGCTTTGCAGACACACTGTGCTGGAGACTGGGAGGCAAATGACATCTCATGCACCACGCGTGGTTCAGTCTGGAGTGGGGGCAGACGGTTTGGCCACATCCATCAAAACTGCAAACACCTTCGTGCCCTTTGGCATGGCCATTATACTTGTGAGAATTATCCCAAAAGATACATAGGGACAGGAGTGAATTGCTGAATATACAAGATTATTCCTTGTATCATTGTTTGAAATAGTAAAAAAAAGGGGGGAAGGGAAGAGGCATCATCAGGGGACTGCGTAAAGAAATTGTGGTTGTAATGCAGCAATGAGATACTAGGTGGTCACTTTTCAATTTAAAAAAAAAAGGCGGAGGGCAGCTTGGGTGGCTCAGCAGTTTTGCGCCGCCTTCAGCCCAGGATGTGATCCTGGAGACCCAGGATCGAGTCCCCCGTTGGGCTCCCTGCATGGAGCCTACCCCTTCCTCTGCCTGTGTCTCTGCCTCTCTCTCTCTCTGTGTATCTCATGAATAAATAAAATCTTTTAAAAATTAAAAAATAATAATAAAAAAATTTTTAAATGCCCTTGCCAACCCCAAGGCCTCGCTGCAGAGCTGGGTCTCAACCTCCCGAGGAGAAGGCATTGGGATTGAGCGCAGAGAGACCGGGGTTTGAACTGCAGGCTACCAGTTCAGATTTTGAACTTGAGCAAGGCCTTTGACCTCTCTGGGGCCCAGTTTCCTCATCTGCCCAAGAGAGATGCTAAGGGAAGCCCCGTTGTAGGGCTTCAGGGGAAAGCTAGTGACATCGTGTATTTATGGCCCTTTATAGAGTACCTGGCACCTGGCAGTCACACAGCTGTCGTTCCCCCCACATCACAGATAAGAAACCTGAGATCCTGAGAGGAGAGAAGGGAAAGACAGAGCAGAACCCAACCCGCAAACCTGCATCCTCTGACCCTCTGTGGGGTGGCTTTCCCTCTGCCCCTAGCTTGGGCCAACCCACAGAGGCTGGAAAGCAGCCTGGGGAAACCCAGACAGCAAGCAGCTTCCCACTTTACCACTACTCCCACTCCCAAGGCCACCTTGGGGGATATCCATGGGAAAACCCCTTGGTGTTGCTGTTATTGCAAAAAGTCTTATTGTTTCCGTTTGGTCCACAGCTTGGGAGAGGGTCCAGGCTGGGCAGAAACCTGCCTGGTGCTGGAGGAGCGGCTCGCGCACAAGCCCTGCCAGCCAGGGGATACAGAGGGCCCCCACCCCCACCCTCAAAGGCTGCCAGGCCCCTAGTCATGCTTGAGACTGAGCTTTCAGGGAGATAGTTGCCCAGAGCAGCCTGAGGTTGGTCAGCTGGTCACCCATCTTCTTGATGACTTTCCCCTTCTCGAACAGGAAGCCGCAGAGATGGGGGTCTGCGTGGGCAGAGGCAGGGCGTGCGATCCCAAAGGGCCTGGTTCAGGGTCTTCTCCGGGGCCCTGGTGGCTTCCATGGTGCCCAGGGCAGAACCCGACCCATCTTGGGGTGGCTTCTGCACCTCCTAAAAGAGGGCACGGCCGCCGTTGCTGGTTTTTGCATTGTCAGGAGGTGCTTGGCACCCTCATGCTCCCCCTCCACCAATCTGCAGAGGGAATCCGCCCCCTTCAGAGCCACATCATCTTAGCAGAAATAGAAGCCCAGTGAGAAGTGGGTGTAGGAGGCCCACAGATGCAGGCTGAACAGGCTGTGAACAATCCTAATGAATCCAGGAGCTCAGGGTTGGTCAGCAATAAGGAGCTAGGCGCACGCGCACACGCACGCGCACACGCACCACACACACACGCAAAATAGGTATTGACAGGTCCTGGGAGCACGGCATGGCCAAGAAGGTGGTCCAGCGGGTATGACTGGAGAGGAGGTTGGAAGGCAGGCAGAGGCTAGAAGGGGTGGAGTCCCGGGTCTGTTCCTTCCAAACACTATTGAAGCAGAGACAGAGCCTTTCTGTGGTCATGGCTGCTGTACCGGTCAGGGTCCCAGCGGGAAAGAGATGTCGCATTTACATTAAACAAACGTTAGGAAGGGGCTGGCACAGAGGTGGGGCGAGATGTAGGGAAATCAGTAAGTGGTGGGATGGGGGGAGCTGTCACCACCCCAGCCCTGCAAGGGAATCGGGGACAGACCCTGAAGCCCTACTTGTAGGGAGAGGGCCACATGGCAAGAGCTGTGGCCCTAGAGGGTTTAGCCAACCCCCACACAGCCTCTACTGACCAGCCCATCGGCCAGGGGACAAAGGAATTTGTTGAAGCATCTACATGGATGAGCCCTCTGCAGCCCAGGACAGGGCAAAGAAGGCCAAGAGCGGATCTGGAGACGCACGGGAGTCTGGCATGCCTCCTTGGCCCTCTTGTCGCCGAGCTCCCAGCACTCAGGCTTCTTCTTCCCAGAAGAGGAGCAAAGGCGAGCCCAGGAACTTAGTCACTGGGGCTGATTCCAACATGCACCAGCCTGAGCACGCGACCTCACCCTGTGGCCCGGCCAACGCTACCTGATGCACCCCCCCCCCCCCAGCATTAGAACCCAGCCTCCTGACTCTCGGGCTCTTTTCAAAGTCAGGAGGCGGAAAGCAAATGGCCCTCTCTGATCCCCCTGTCAATCCTGGATCTGGGCCCAGGACTTATTTTCAAACCAACCAAGCGTCAGAAAGTCACACATCAGGCTTATCTCTCCTGCCACTCATCTCCCGAAAGCCCTTCTCCAGGTCCCTGTCATTCCCAGACAAATAGACCGCCCCCAATCCTAATAAGGCCTGAGCTCAGCAGCCGGCCCTGCAGCGCCCGCAGCCCGCCCCAGCTGCGCTGTCAAGACCGAGACCGTGGATCCATCCACCCCACCCCACCCCACCCCGGCTCCCCTGGCCTGGAAGAGGCGAGGAGCCCCGGCCTAAATGAGACGGAGGTCACCCCTCCTCCTCCAGAGGACCACCTGCCTCTGCCCCAGCACCTCAGAACCCATCTCTCTCTTCCTCTAGGCACAACAGGGGCTGGGGCTGAACGTTAGCCTCTTTGACTTGATGCTGTTCACTCCAGGGCAGCGGTCAGGCCCACCCCGGTCTGCCGGGAGCCCAGGCCCAGGCCATCCCCTGCGCGTCATCACCCCTCCCTGCATACGCTGCTTTCCCTTTACGGTGACAGAGACGGCAGCATTGGTGTGGCAGCTGCCAGCAGGTAGTACTCTTCGAACCTGGCTCCTGGTGGGGATCCGGCTCTGCTAGTGTTAGCCACGGGGCACACGTCCCTCCGTCCGTCCATCCATCTGTCCATTCTTTACCTCGTCGACAAATAGTCATCATTCAACGCGCAGTTCTAGGTGCCCCTCTCCCCTTGAGGACACACGTGGCCTCCGCGTGGTCGCATTGCTCCCCAGCAGAGGCTGCAGGCGAGAACCCAATGACACTTTGGAGAAGCCCAGAAGAGGGGAAGGGGGGCGGCACCAAATTAAAACAGGCGGTCAGGGAAGAGGACGTTTGATGCACAGTGATCCAGCCCCTCCGAACCCATTTCCTCAAAAAAATCGGGGTAATTTTAATCATTGTCTCCCCAGGTTGATAAAGGATGAAATGAGCTAATATGTATGAAGCACTTGGCCCAGGGCCTGGCATGTGAGTGTTGGATGAATCGTAGCCGTGTGTCTGGCGAGGGGACAGGGACGTGAGGAGGCGGTGCAGACCCGGGTAGGACTCTTGACCCAAAGACGGGGCCACCGTGCATCCATTCAGGCTCCCTGGTGGTGGCTGTCAGTAGGCACCGCTGTAGGCCCGAGGCCAGCCCAGACCTCTACACCAAGAACGCTTCCGTGTGGGTCAAGAGAACCCGACCCAGCAGCCCAGGGGATGGGGCAGGGGGCGGGGGGGGGGGGGGGGCCTCGGCCTCGGTGCTGCCTGAGACTCAGCCTCCACTCACTCCACTCCGGGGCTGCTGAGCTGCTGCCTCGGTTTCCCATTGCGGCTGGAGTCCGCCACGAGCCCCCACGTTCCTGCTCTGAATTACCCAGAACCACTGAGTTGAAGGAGTCCAGGATACGGAGGACCTGCTCCAGGGGCTGGGGGTGGGGGGTCCACCCACGCACAACTCAATATGCTTTTTACCAGCGGCCTCAGTGTGTTGTCACCTCCTCCTCCCTGTGCCTGATCCCACGCAGCCGCGGCCCTGGCCCCCCCGCACCCCCTACCCCAGGACCCAGACTCCTGTTTTTCCTGCATCCTAACTGTGCTGGAACCCCAGCCAGAGAGAGGGGCAGATGGACCTAAGGAATAGACGGCAGCTGGGAGAAGGGGGGGGGGGCAGGACCAAGCCCTCGGGCTCCGAAGTCCTGCAGATGCCACAGCTCCTGACTGATGGCAGGAAATTGGTCCCTGCCAAGCACATCTCAGCGGGGAAGGGGAGCAATACGGGGGCCCTGGGGGGGTGGCAGGGGCTAGGGAAGCTGCTTGATGAGACAAGCGCCCCTAGGAGAGCCGGGGGGGAGGGAGGTGGGGGGCACAGCAACCGGCAGACAGCCGGCCAGGCCTCTCTTCACAGATACAGGGCATCCCCTTGTCCCTGCCACCAGCTGAAGTCTTCCCCATCCTTCAAGGCCAAATTGGCATCCCCGCCTCCTCTCAGAGGCGTCCCAGGCCCTCCCGCTGGACGCCAGCTCCACTTCTGAGCGCTCCCTCCACGCCGAGCCCAGTGCTAAGGGGTTTATATCCGGTGGGTCAGCGATCTTCCCCCGTGCCCGCGAGGTAGGACGGTAGGACACCCGTCCCACGGATGAAGACAGCGAGGCTCGGGAGGTTAAGCGACGCACCCAAGGCCACACAGCCAGTTAACAGCAGGTGAGACAGGGGTCGGAAGCCAGCCCCACCGACTCCGGGATGTGAGGGCTTCACCACGATGTGTTCCCACCTTGTTCTCTTAGCAGCACCTGGAGCCTCTGATAAAGACCCTACTCAGTGGGGGTCAGGTCACAGGTCACCCCTCTCTGCCCACCTCCCTCCCCCACTGAACTGTGAGGCTCCCAGGGGTGGGGTCCCAGGCCCCAGAGCTAGTACTGGGTCTGCACACCGTAGGCTTCATTAGTCCCTTGGCCTCGGCGGAGAAGAGAAGAGCAGAGACAGCGGGCTCCGCGCTCCCTGCCGCCCACCCCCCCCCCCCCGCCCGGAGCAGCCCCTCACCCCCTTCCGTCCCCCAGCTCCACCTCAGAGCCTGCTAAATGCTCCCCCCCACTCCCCCAACCCCGGCTTCCCTGAGATTCTCCTTACAGTGTTCCCAAAACCTCGATGAGCCTTTGCATTTTAAGCAGCCGCGATTGTATCAGCTTTCCCCGGGTCTTCCCGCGGCTCGGCTCTGCCCAAGTTTGATGAACTGATCTCAGTTAGATAAATCCCATCAGCTGTCGGCTTTGCGGAGACTCAGGGAATGACATTTCCCCCGTTTGCTCAGGTTTTACCGCGAAGGCGCCGCTTCTGCTGCAAACCTTCAAGGCCAGGTGAGTCGAATAAAGGGTTTCCTACGAATGGCCCCACTCGGCCAGCCTGGCCCATCCTGGCTGGCCCCTTGCCCCCTGTGGTTTCTGGGAGGCTGCGAGCCAACAGACAGCAGGCCGTGGAGGGTGTCAGGGATGCAGCCTCTCTCTTGGCTTGATGGTAATTGGCAGCATTTCCATGCATTTCCATGCAGGATTATGCCATAAATTTACTCAGCTCCGCAAGGGGATGCTCACAGCAAGCACTGCAGTGGGGAACTGAGGACAGGGTAGGAGGGGGCAGGAGAGGACCCCCTAAGCATCCCAGGACACTCCCAGCCCCATGGGCAGGCAGCCCTGCTGCTGGCTGACTCCCCAGGTGGGAGGCTTAAGGACCTCTAGCCCCCGGGGGCAGAGGACACCCGCCGAGGCTGGGGCTTCAGGCATCGGGCGACTGCCCACGTTAAGTAGAGAACACCCAGCAGCCTCTCCGAGTCCTCAGTCTGGACTGCTGTCCCCTCCCCTGGCTGCAAAGTCGGCTGGAACAGGCCTTTAACTGGCCGTCCTTGCCGCTGGAGCACACCAGAGGAGCAAACCCACCAGGAGAGCTGTGAGGTGGGGGGTATGTTTCCCTGCCGTGCAGGCCCCGTAGGAACAATGACTTATAAAGAGGGGACCAAGGGTCCGCTTCGTGGGGGCCCCTGGAGTGAAGCGGACTTGTCTGTGGGTAACGACGACAACACACAGGCACAAATGTCCACTCAAAGGTGTTCCTCCACTTCCAGACACAGGCCTGCCCATCCGCTGAGCCCCGTGGCCTCACAGGCTCGCAGGAGCACACAGACGCACTCCCCTACCCCCCCATCCCCAAACTTCTGAGGACCTGTGTTTGATTTGTAATGAGGTGTTTTTTTTAATGAATATCTTTTGCAAAACTAATTAAGAGGGATTGAAGCCCAGAGCAGAGCTAATGAGCTATTCAAATACCCTGGCATCACTTTAAAAAAGGGGGGGTGGGGGCACCTCGGTGGCTCAGCTGTTGAGCATCTTCCTTTGGCCCAGGGTGTGATCCCGGGGTCCTGGGATCTGGTCCCACATCGGGCTGCCCACAGGGAGCCTGCTTCTCCCTCTGCCTGTGTCTCTGCCTCTGTGTCTCTCATGAACAAATAAATAAAATCTTAAAAAACAAAACAAATACCCTGGCATCAGCCCCACAGCAAGGTTCAGGGATGTCTTGAGGTACAGTCAGAGGACAGTTGCCCCTGCAGCAGAGAGACTCGTTGCAGGGCTTGCAGCCTCCCCTCCACCGCCCTATCCAAGGCGGGGTGGGGTGGCCAGTGGGAGGGGCACCACAGAGCCTCTGAGCAGGGCTTCTCGAAGGGCCCCAGTATCGGGAGCGCCCGGAGGGCTGGTCCCACCCCTGAGTTTGATTCAAAAGTCTGGAATGGAGCCTGAGAATTTGCATTTCTAACACCCTCCCTGGTGATGCTGCTCTTGCTGCGGGTCCTAGGGCCACACTTTGACAACCTCTGCCTGGGAAGGCACCAGGTTGCAATCTCGGGGCTCCTGCAGTCACCGGGCTTGAAGGAATAAGGACCTGGCAGGGACACACCAAAGACTCCAGATCCCGCCCCGGAGGCAAAGGGCCCATCAAACCAAAGAGGATTAAAACCCTCCCAGGATTGGAGCAAGAAGGGAGATCCCCACCCGCCCCTTGATGACCTGTCCCCATGCAGCGGCCACAGCTAATCGGCGGCCATGAGACCACTGAGGCCTGCCCGACCCTGACAGCCCAGGACCCCCACTTAACAGAGGAGGAAACTGAGGCCCAGAGAGGTGGAGCGATGCTCCTGAGCCCACCCGGGGAGAGCTGCAATCCCCACTCAGATTTCCAGGCCCCTCTCCCATGAACATCCCGCCTCGCCCCCACCAGGAAGAGACCAAACGCAGTGAGGTCTTCTGGAGGCTTCGGGTAGTGATGCCATGTGACCCAAAAGGTCGCATGAAGCCTAAGGAACAGAGTTTCCAACCCTTCCCGCTTTGTCCCTCCGAGACCCAGGGGCCAGTGGCAGGAAAGGGCCAGTGGCAGGAAAGGCCCAGTGGCTCCCCGGGGCACGTGAAGCCAGAGGGGAAGTCGAGGCTGAGTCAGCCCAGGCCTGCCCTGCACACCCGGCCAACGTCTCCCCAGCTGCCTGCCTCACCCCCGTCCACCCGCCCTGCCTGCGACACACATAATGCACTGACCTTGCCCCAGGCACCAAGGGCAGGTGGAAAGGCCGGGCAGCCGGGGGCTACGGGGCGACCCCTCGGACCAAACTCACTTCTGCGGCTCTGCAGCTCCGTCTGCTTCAGGTTCGAGCCCATGGAGCCGACCCGGAAACTGCAGGTGGGGTGACCCCACGGGCCCCCGCCCCTGGCCCGCTCACCCAGCACAGCCTCAGGGCTGAGCCCGGCGGGACCTGGCTCCTCCAGGTGTCGGCCTGGTTGAGTCAGGGAGTATGGCGACCCGGACTGGGCCAGAACAAGAGATGGAGAAGAACTAAAACCCCAAGAACAGGGCAGAGCTTGCAGGACTTCCCTCGGGGCTCCAAACACGGCGGGCAGGCCCCGTGGGGTCTCACCCCTCTGCCCCCGCCCGGATGCCTGCAAACAAGAGTTCTTGCCACTTATCCCACACCTGCAGCCTGCCAAGCACCCCCCGGGGATTATCTCCAGTCTTTACAACAACCCTGGAACGGTTTTGCCTCGTGAACCCTAATTTATAAGGGGGAGAAAAGCAGAAAGAGAGGACGCGACCTGCTAAAGCTCACACAACTAGCCACTGAGCCAGGATTTGAACCTCTTTCATCCTGACTTCAAAGCCTGCTTATTCTGCTCTGTTGCACTTTGTCCTGAATCATCTTCCTCAACGAACTCCTATTGGGACACCTGGGGGGCTCAGCAGTTGAGCGTCACCCCTGAGCCTTCAGCTCAGGGCATGATCCCGGGGTCCTGGGATCAAGTCCCCCATCGGGGTCCCCGCAGGGAGCCTGCTTCTCCCTCTGCCTGTGTCTCTGCCCCTCTCTGTGTCTCTCATGAATAAATAAATAAAATCTAAAAGAACTCCTATTCATCCTTCAAAACCCAGTGTTACAGTGTTCTTTCCTGTGTGAAGCCCTCCCTCGTTCTCTCCATCTGTCTCACCCAGGCAGCGTTAGTCACTCTTATTAGAATTCTAAAATGTCCTGAATGAAGTTCTGAGTTAGTGTAGGAGGTAGCATTTGACTGGAGAGTCCAGGGATGCCTTCATGTTGTTCTGCTAATTATCCCTCCTCCTCGAGTTCTACACCCAAGGAGTAACAACTACCAAATACCCCTTATTGCTAGCTGGTCAGTGTCTGGTGTCCCTTAGGGCATAATCCCTGGCCACAACCCTAAATCCAAACCTTATCACCGTTAGTGACTGTGGAATTGGATGGAGCCTAGACCGCACACACACGCCACCCGCCCGCCCCGGAGTGGGGCTGGGCTTGGTCACTTCCTTATAATGCACAGAACAAAGCAAAGGTGACGGTGCTCAGAGACCAAGTCATGAAGGCACAGCGGCGTCCCCTTGCTCATCTGGTCTTGACGCGTTCATCAGGAGGAGTTAACGGCCGTGTCCCGAGAACACGCAGGCAGCCACGCACAGAGGCTCCCGGGGCAGGAAACCAAGACCTCGTACCGACAGCCGGGGAGACACTGGGGCCTCCCGCGCATAGCGTGGTGAGAGCACCGTCCCAGGAGCACCAGCCGCCATCCGGCCCCACTCGAGCTTCCGGATCACAGCAGCCCCTCAACAGAGACCCTGACCCAGAGCCAGGCCAGCTAAGCCACTCCGGAGTCCATGGGCCATAGAGACCGGGAGACAGCTTAAGGCCGCCCTGTCTTAGGGCCGTTTGTTATTTGGCACTAGAGGCCTCGGACAGTGCCGGCCCCAGAGCAGCAGAGACTCTGGAGTCGTGTGAAAAGAGAGGGAGGCTTAATGCCTGCTTGCAGTCTTGATTTCAGAATCACTCTATGGGCTTGGGGTTCACAACCCAAAAGACACGGCTGAGGGACTTGTCTTTTTTTTTTTTTTTAAGAGAGGGATGGGGAGAGGAGCAGTGGGAAAAGGAAACAGAGAGATCGTGAAACAGGAGCCTGATTGGGGGGGGGGGCTCCATCTCACCACCCTGATATTGGGATCTGAGCCAAAATCAAGAGTCAGACACTTAACCAACTGAGCCACCCAGGTGACCCAGGGGACCTGTCTTAAAGTCACCTTTGAGTGACAAATCCATTGTTCTTATTTCCTATTGTATTCCATGCCACTCTGGAGGAGAAATGCTGACGGAGGTGGTGGGGAGCTAACATCCCACAAAGCCAGCCCCCAACACCCATGTGGCCAGGCTCAGCTTCTGCTCCCACCATAAGGACAAGCTGAGTGACAGCCTGGCCTCCCTGTCGCTGGTAAAGGGGATCCAGCACCCTAAATTTGGCCAAACCAGATTCCCATTGGGGGAAGCAGGGTGGGGGGATCAGACGTGTTCCCTTCCCCATACTTCCCTGCTCCCCCAGCTCCGTGTCCATTCTGTCTTCACTCCTGGCCCCCATCTAAGCCACCTGACCATCCCCATGTGCGGCCCAAGACCCAACCCAGAGGCAGAAGAGATGAGTGATGGTAGCTTGTGAGAACAGGGGAGTCAGGAGTTCTGGGTAAGGGGTGGGGGGACCCTCCCCAAAAGTCAGAACCAGCGTCTTCAAAGATGGAAGGAACATGCCGAAGCCCAGTGTGGCCGAGCGCAGAGAGCAAGGCGGAGCACAAGCCGATGGGCAGGTGAACTGGCAAAGAGCCGGAGGTGTGTTGTAAGGAATCATAACCAGGTAATATTTATCCCCAGAGCAAAGGGGGGCAGCACAATCGGCCCTGCACTTGGAGAGGTCGCCTTGGTTCTTTGTGGGAAATGGATCAAAGAGTGGCCAACAGGATGCAGAGGGGCCTACCGAGTGGTCCCATATGTCCCCGGTCATGGTGAAGTCAGTTCCCACGATGGCTGATTTCATGTGTCACCTTGGCTATGCCCACGGGGTGCCCAGATGGTTGTTCAAGCAAACACTTTTCCAGATGTTTCTGTGTAGATGTTTGTGGATGAGATTAACATTTCAATCTGCGGACTTAAGTAAAGCAGATTGCCCTCAGTACTATGGGTGGGCCTCACCCAATCAGTTGAAGACTTGACTAGAACAGCAACAACAACAAAAAAACTGACCTCCTTGGGATCCCTGGGTGGCACAGCAGTTTGGAGCCTGCCTTTGGCCCAGGGCGCGATTCTGGAGACCCGGGATCGAATCCCACGTCGGGCTCTCGGTGCATGGAGCCTGCTTCTCCCTCTGCCTGTGTCTCTGCCTCTCTCTCTCTCTCTGTGTGTGTGACTATCATAAAATAAAAAAAAAATTAAAAAAAAAACTGACCTCCTCGGCACCAGAGGAAATTCCCAGCAGACAGCCTTGGAACTGAAACTGTACCACCGGGTGTCCCAGGTGTCTGGACTGCCGGCCCACACTGCACAGGCAAACGTGACAGTCTCCATAATCGTGCAAGCCAATTGTTTCTCACACAGTGTGGGAATACAAACACATAGACGCGTCCCACCAGTTCTGTTTCTCTAGAAAAATCCTGGCTCATGCTGTTCCCTCCACAGAAGCTCATTCAAACCCCGGTCTGGCGGGAGGCTCTGCAAGCAGTGGCACAAGGTCCCTGGGCTGAGCCATCCTGTCTCCCCACGAGACCCCCTTCCCCTTCTCTCTCTCCCCTTGGGTTCGCTCTGGCCCACCCCACAGGGCCCAGGGAGCTCCGCTCAATCACAGGCCTGAGTGATCACAGGAGCTGGTCACAGAGGCAGAGGCAAGTCCAGTCCCTCCCACCCGCCGCAAGGCCATGGCCCAGCTTCCCAGGCTCTTGACCAAGAGCTCCCATTGCCCAGGATCTGGCCTGCGGTCGCTGGAGACAATAAGAGCCGCACAAAGTGTGTACTGTGTCATAGCCCATCACACCTATTAACTCGTTTTATCCCCTCAACAGCCCTCTGGACGGGTATGACCATAATACGCATTTTTCAAATGAGGGAACTGAGTCACAGAAAGGCTCCACAACTTGCCAGGAGTCACACGGCTTGGAAGTCAGCGGGCTGGGGTTCAAACTCTGCAGTCCTGCTGGCTCTAGAGTCTACGACTTTTTTTTTTTAAAGACTTTATGTATTTATTTGAGAGAGAGAGAGAGCATGAGCACAAACGGGGGTGGGGAGAGGGGCAGCAGGAGAGGGAGAAGCAGACTCCCCGCTGAGCAGGGAGCCTGACGCGGGGCCGGATCCCAGGACCCCAGGATCATGACCTGAGCCCAAATCAGGCACTTAACCACCTGGGCCACCCCAGCGCCCCTAGGACCTCTGCTTAATTGTGGTAAAATACACAAAACATACGAGTGACGGTTGTAGCCAGTTTGAAGTGGACAGTTGAATAGCAGCGCCTTCCCGCTGCCCTGCGGCCACCGGCCCCCTCCACCCCCAGGCCCTTCCGTCTTCCCAGGCCCACCTGCTCCGCCGCTTCCCTCCCCCCCGCCTCTGCTCCACGCTCTGCTCTCCGGGCTGCCTCCCACCCGGTATCATGGCCTCAGGGTCCACCGCGCTGTGGCCTGTGTCAGGATTCGATCCCTTCCCGCGGCGGGATGATATTCCGTGGTGTGGCCACGCTGACTCGGTTTACCTGTTCACCCGCGGAGGGACCTGCGGGGGGGCTTCCACCTTTCGGCCACTGAGACCGAAACCGGCCGACAGACATCTGTTCGAGGCCCCGCATTTGCATCTGGCGGGTGGATGCCCAGAGGCGGGGTCTGCGATCTCAAGCACTGCACTCGGCTGTCCCCTGCTCTGTGGACTTTGCCACCAAGGCAAAGAAAGGCACCCCGTCACCCCAGATCCGCTCACCCCAGCTGCTCCTCCTCCTGGGCCTGGCATCCGTTCTCACAGATGCCTCCGGGCTTTTATCCACCACTGTCCAGCCTGGACCTTTGCACCCCCGGGGCTCACAAGCATCCCTAACCCAACATGTCCCCTGGAACTTGGAGGCCCTCCGCCCTGGGTGCCCCTGGGTGCCCCTGCTGCACCTTCTCCTCAGGCGCCAGGGCTCCCCGCCCCTCTGGCCCCCATCACCCCCCCATCCCCTGCCGGCCCTCACCTCCTCCTAACCTCCCACTCCTCCCTGGAGCCCCCACTTTCCCCCACCACCAGCCCTCTTGCCTCCCACGAGAGGCTGGCACCGTCCTGTGCCCGGACTGCTGCACAGGCACCCCCTCCAGTTTCCCCGCAGCCACTCTTTGCAGCCTGACAGTCGGGTCCCCACAGCAGGCACCATCCCGTCAGCATGGTTTATAGGATAAAGTCTAAAGCCCTCCCCACGGCCCAGAAGTCCTCAGAGACCCGGTGCCTGCTGCTTTCCCAGCCTCCTCGTCTGCGCACCCCCCTCCGGGCCTTCTTGCAGCTTCTCCAAGGAACTCACGGTCAGAGTCTTCGCAGACGCAGTTCCCTCTGGCTGCACACCCTTCCCCCCAGGCCCATCCCCCTACCCCTTTGCCTGGCCAGCTCCCACTCATTCTTGAGGCCTCAGCCTAAATGTCGCTTCCTAGGAGATGCTCCCCCCGCCTAACCTTAACCCCCAGGCTAAACGAGGAGCCTTATGTGGGTCTTACACAGCCCGGCTTCTTTGCCTTCAGAGCAACTACCCAAAATCATGATGACGTGATTATTAGGATGATAATTTGCCTGCTCTCTGCCCTCACCCTGTGACTCTCAGCTCCGGGAGCTCAGGGCCTCTGCCTGCCTCGTTCCTCGCTCTGTCCACGACACCGACACCGACGCTCAGCGATTCTGTTCCAAACGACTCCCATGGAGCACGGGCAGGCCTGACATCAGCGATGGCCTCCGGCTGCAGGTGAACACCCTCCCCCCACCTCCCGGCCCAACAGGAACACGGCCTCCCCCCCAGGCACGCACCAGCGGTCCCGCCCAGGTGCCTGGTGACGCACACACTACGCCCGCCTGCAGCGGGACCCACAGCACACTTGTACCCCCAGCTGCACGCCGGCTCCCCCGGCCCACTCACGCACAGATGTGCACGCATGCAGACGTGGGAAGTCACCCTCAGGGACCACCTGCGCGTGCAGCCAGGCACTGCCACACAGGTGGCCGGCCACCCACACCGGTTATCACAATGCACAGACGCCAGCTCGCATCACCTCCTGGTCGTAGGCACCGTCACGCACAGACAGGAGGGCACACCTGATGCAGCCGCCCCCCACCCGCGCACACTCGTACCCGCACAGCCAGGCTTCAGGCGACGTGGGGTCGGAGCCCCAGGCCGGGACAACCCTTCTCAGCTCTTGGATCGGAGTCTCCTCACAAGCCTCCTGCAAAGATTTCTAGCCCCTTCCAGCTCTCTGTGCACCCCCTCACTTAGCCTTCCGCCCGCCAGCCCAGTTTGTCCCAGTTCCCGCACTGGGGGTTGAGGCTGCAGCAGGTGTGAGAAGCCTGACCAAGGGCGGACAGGACCCGCTCAGCAGACCTACCACCCCCTGTTCCCTGCCATCCCCCGCCCAGCCATTGCCACTCGCGTGTTCCTGTCTGCATTTCCATATAAAATCGCCCTGATTCTTGGGGAGAAATTCAGACGAGAGAATCCCACCAACAATGAAACTGGCTGGATAATGAGCAGCCATCATCACCTCCTGGGATCCGAGCACTCCTCGCCCCGGAAGACGGGAACAGGGTACGTGCAGGACTCCACCGCTGGGGCACTGGCACCGAAGGGACCTGCAGGCAGCGCCCTGGACGCCCTGTCAGTTGAGCATCCAGCTCTTGATCTCAGCTTAGGTCGTGATCTCGGGGACGTGGGGGCGAGTCCAATGTCAGGCTCTGTGCTCAGCGTGGAGTTGGCTTGGGGTTCTCTCCCCCTGCATGTGCTCTCTCTCTCTCTCTCTCTCTCTCTCGATAAATAAATGAATAAAATCTTCTTGAAAAGAAACAAAGGAATGTGCATGCATGAGAGCGTGTGTGTGGGTGGGTGTCCCTCCTGAGTGTGTGTCCCTAAGTCCGTGCGTCTGTGCTGCATGTGTGTGCCGGCATGAAGCTGTGCACATGCGTGTGCATCTACTCTACTTTCCCACCGCTGCATAACAAGCTTCCTTCAAAACCCAGCGGCTTCAAGCCACCGTCATTTTATCACAGGCTCAGGATTTTGTGGACCGCCCAGGCCCCCCGGGCCGGGCTCACGCCGGTGAAGTGTGACCAGAAGCAGGGATGTTGGGCTGGAGGATGGGGCCGCCCGGAGGGGGCCCCGGGGGCTTCCCTGGCGCGTGTGGTACCTTAGCAGGGATGAGGAAGGGAGGGCCCTGCCCAAACTACCTCCTGGAACATCTACCGTCTCCAGCAGGACAGTCTCAGGGCGTCAGACTCCCTGCCTGGGGCGCAGAGCTTCTGGGGACAATGGAAAGCTGCAAGGCCGAGGCTTGGAAGTTCCAGAAACGTTGTACCCACCCTACTGTGTTAGTCAAGTAAAGGGTTAGTCTAGGCCCAGCGAGACTCTCACCCCGCCCCGTGCCCGTCACACTCCAGAAACCACCGCGCATCTAGGAGAGTGTCAGGGAAAAGCCTGGATCCTGGGGCTTCAGCTCCAAAGCTGCGAGGCCTCGGGCCACCTGGCTAATTCCCCTGAGCCTCAGTTTCCTGCTCTGTCAAAGACCATTGTACACGTAAGTGAAGTTCGATTGACAGCATTTCGTGAACACCTACTGTATACCAGGAGCCTGAGGCATGTGCATGGCCTCCGGCTTTCCCCTGCCCTCCTGCCCCGGGTCACACAGCTGGGGGACTCTTGGGGTGGGGGGTGGGTAGGAGAGACAGACAGTCCTCTGAAGGCCCTACAGCCTCCTGTGCTCACATGAGGCCCAGCCCACAGCAGCCTGCCCCCCGCCAACCCCCGAGCGGTCGTGGGGTCGTGTCTACACCGGTGCCAAGGTGCGAGGTAGGCCCTGGAGGCCTCGCCATCTGCTCCAGCTCGGCTGGCTAGAGGCGGCTTCAGCAGCTCCGGGGCATCCCCAGCTAACAGCGGCGTTAATTTTTCATTTGTTTGTTTGATTTTCCGCAGTGGGTGAGGAATATTGGGACGACATCTGGAGCCGCCCCGGGCTGAGCAGGCGGAGCAGCGGTGGCGGCGGTGACAGCTCACAACAGGGCACTGTCATGGCAGGCTCCACACACGCAGCAGCGTACCCAGACCGTGCTCACGCGTGTCTGCAGCATGCATGCACACGCCTACATGCCACGTACACAAGTGTGTGTGCCCGTGTGTGCATGCACTTAGACACACACCTGGCACACAGTCGCAGTCACAGCCACGTCACCAGGCCCAGGCTAAGGGCTCCCAGGTAAGGGCTGGAGCTCGGGAGAACCACAACCTGCCCTCACCCCACTTTCCCCCTGCCCCTGCTCCCCTGCCCCACTCCACCTGCCCCTGCCCCACTCCCCCCTGCCCCCACCCCGCTTCCCCCCTGCCCGGCTCCCCCTGCCCCTGCCTGGAGTATAGTACAGCTGTCCCCCTGGGGGAGCTGGGTGAGAAGCAGACGTGAACCGTGTCCCTCCCTCTCTGTTCCCAGGAGCCTGCTCACCACCGACCCCTAGACGCTGGTGGAGGGAGCGATTCTTTCCCCAGCTGCAGAAGAAGGTGGGCTAGACAGCAGCGCCTGAGGCACGGCCCCTCCCTGCCCAGCCCCGCTCACCCCGCCAGCTAAGCAGTCCTGCTGGGCCTGGACGGGCAGGTCTGGAACTCAAAAATGCAATGACAGGGGTGCTCTGTGCTCCCCCAAACTCGCATGTTGGAGCCCTACCCCCCAGCGGGGCTGTAAGTGGAGACAGGAGGAATGGAGGTTAATCAAGTCTTAAGGGTGGGCCCTCATCTGATAGGAGTAGCGTCCCTGGGAGGTCAGACGTGCGTCTGGCTCGCTCTCCGCACTCGCACCCAGGAACGGCCACAGGAGGACACAGTGGAAGGGAACGGCCTGCAAGCCAAGAAGAGCATCCTCACCGGCAACCACATTGGCTACAAACCATGGCCTTCTAGCCTCCAGAGCTGAGAGGGAGTAATTTCTGTCATTTGAGCTGCATGGCCTGTGGGATTTTGTTACGGGAGCGCAGCCTGACTGATACTGACGGTCGGTCGGCGTGGGAGCCCTCCACACGAGGTGATGTGCAAGCTGACGGTGGGACCTGGGGTAGCCCGTGTGACAAGCCTCTTCCCCAAGATCACCTTGCATTTCCGACTGGATCTGCACCCTGTACCCTCCACAGCCCACCAAACCCCAGCTTAGTGGGTTGGACTCGCCCCCAGCAGCCCCACCCTCCCGCCCGCCCCTCTATGTGGTGGTCACCTCCACCCCACCAAGCCTCTGCTGCCAGTCACCTCTTCCTGGCTTCATTCTGGCCTCCACCCATCCTGGCCCCACCCTCCTGCATGTCACCATCTAAGAACTCGCCCGGATTGGGGCCGTAGAGAGCAGTGCATGTATGGGCACCAGTGTGCCCCCTGGGTGGGGGATCCTTTTGGCAGCACCCAGAGCGCTGAGCTGCAGGGGCAGGGGTGGGTCTTGCATTTACAACCCAATCACCCAGTGTCCTTCCTTTAAAAAAAAAAAAAAAATATATATATATATATATATATATATATATATATTTATTTATTTTAGAGAGAAAGTGTGTGTGCGAGTGGGAGGAGGGGCAGAGGGAGGGAGAATCAGACCCCATGTTGAGTAGAAAGCCCAATGAGGAGCTCTATCCCAGGACCCCAGGATCACAACCTGAGCTGAAACCAAGAATCAGATGCATAACCAACTGAGCCACCAGGGGCCTCACTGAATGTCCTTCCTTTGACTAAAGCAAGGACAGTGAGAGACTCTGGGTCCTGCCCATGGTCAGGAGCATAAACACATCAGTCGGGGCCCCTCCACCATTTTAGCTCCAAAACATAACGAAGGCCTCCTGGCCTCAGACTCCCTAAAGGCAAGCTGGTTGGCACACACATTCAGTGTATCCCCAACGCACGTGATCTCTCCAGCCTCAGGTTAAGAACTGGGGTCACTGGAGGGACCACCTGGATGGCTCAACAGTTGAGCGTCTGTCTGCCTTTGGCTCTGGGCATGATCCTGGGGTCCTGAGATCGAGTCCCACATCGGGCTCCCCACTGGGAGCCTGCTTCTCCCTCTGCCTGTGTCTCTGCCTCTCTGTCTGTGTCTCTCATGAATAAATAAATAAGATCTTTAAAAAACAAAAAAAAGGAACTGGAATCACTGGTATGCCGGAAATCATAGTGGAAGCTGACAGTAAGAATTATTATAGCTGATATTTAATGAGCACTTACTCTATGCTGGGTACTGTGCCCAGCACTCTGCGGCCACCATCTCACTCATTCTTCTCACAGCCTCCCTGTAAGATGGGTCTTATACCCATTTTTTGGACAAGGAGCGGCCTGCCCCCTGTTGCCAGCAGTTGATAATTGCAAGCACTAAAAAAAAAATAAACACACTCACCAACTCCTACAAGAACAGAAAGCTCCAAGATTCATCCAGAGCCCATCCTCACATATAGTCCTGTGCTGCCTTGTTCCCTGCTTCAAGTCTTGTATCTCCAATGAGACCATAAGCCTCTGGAGGGCAGGACTGGTGTCCTCTTTTTTACCCGCATACCCTGGGGCCGCACAAAGTAAGAATTCAGTACAAACTGAATTTTGCATGGTTGTCTACTGGTTGGTTAGGTGGGTGCTGAATGGGTCGTTGCTTGGATTGTTGGTTCGGGTTGATTGGATGGTCAGATGGTCAACTGGTACGATGCTGACGAGCTGGTTGGATAGTGTCAGAGTATGGGGTAAGGCCTGGGGTATTCCCTGAGTGGGAAACTTACCATCTGATCCTACGGGGGAGTCTTCTTTGGCTAGAAAAACTCTCCCCAGCAGAGAATATAGAATCCTTAAATTCTCTCTTCCTTCCTTCCTTCCTTCCTTCCTTCCTTCCTTCCTTCCTTCCTTCCTTCCTTCCTTCCCTCCCCCTGCCCAGCCAAGCAAGGACTTGCAAGGAGGTTTGGGGTGGTTCTCCTTCCCCATCATTGGCCCCAATAGGTCAATGTGAAGGACCAAGCCCCTAGGAGGGGCACTGAGTGGCCCTACGTGGTCACCCCTGGGAAGCACGTAGGTGACTGGCTGTCCGTGGTTGGACGCTTGGGCGGCTGGTGGATCCCTAACGGCCGGGATGCTGCAGTGAAGAGAACAGGATGCCCAGCGCTTAGGAGCAGCTCGGCTCATCCTGCCCAGGAAAAAGGTCATGTGCTCCGATATGAGTAATTAATTTTCTCCGAGCTGCATTGAAAAGGTTAACCTGATTTATGGGACGCAATTGAGTGTAGAATGGGTTGTGTATCTTGTAAAAGGCCCGTTCCAGCGTCTGAGTCTATAGACTCACCCGCGGCCAGGCATCAGCCAGGAACTGGCCTTACCTTTCATGCTTTTGTGTACAAGCCACGTGAAATTCCTAAAGAGAGCCCTTCTCAGTCAGGAAGTTGCCTCCTGGATGCCAGAGCCCTAGTGGGGGGTCACTGGGGCCTGTAAGGAAAGCTTTCTTCTGCTCCTGTCACAGCACCCCACTCAGATACAGCCTCAGCTTTCATCTTCATGCAACCCACAGTCCAGGAAGAAAAGCCGAGCCCTGGGTTTGAGTTCTGAGTTCAAGGTCAAGCTCCTCCACCAACTGTTTGACTACCAGGCTTGTCCATTTCTAAAATGGGGTGAAGATTCCTGGCCCTCTCTCCTTTCTTCCCACGATTTGCTAGCTGTGTGAGCCTGGGCAAGTTATGTAACATCTCTGTGCCTCTGTTTCCTCGTCTGTAAATGGCAAGGATAAGAGTATCTACCGCATAGAGTTGCTATGAGGATTACATGAGTTAATACTTGAAAGAACTCAGGACAGTGTCTAGGTGACAGTAAATGGCACATAGGGTTTGTTCAATAAATGACTAGAGTCTTGAGGTGAGAGATTACCAGGGGCTTGGGTGTCTGGTTGTCCTCAGCAGGATGGTAGGCAAGGCCAAGACCTCCCAGCACAGTCACCCAAGCCTCTGGCTGCAAGGGCCCCAAAGGTCACCCAGGGTGCCAGGGACCTACTGGATTATCTTGGACAGAAAGGGAACAGATGGAGATGAGGCTGTTGTGGCCAGGAGAAGTTTTTTCTCTTTCTCCTGTCTGTCTTTCCTCAACCAAGATGTAAGCTCGGCTCCCCAGAGCCTGCCAGGACTGCCCATCAAACCCAAAGATGCTAGTCTAGCACCACCTAGTGGGAACAGGGGGGTGACTTCTGGGCCCCTCCTCCAGCGGGGAAAAGGAATAAAGGGATTTTTTTTTTTAAGATTTTATTTATTTATTCACAAGAGACACCATGAGAGAGAGGCAGAGACACAGGCAGGGGGAGAAACAGGCTCCATGGAGGGAACCCGATGTGGGACTCGATCCCGGAATCCCGGGATCACGCCCTGAGCTGAAGGCAGATGCTCAACCCCTGAGCTACCCAAGCGTCCCCAGGAACGAAGGGATTTAACTTACCTGCCAGGCAGTAGGGAAAGGGAAAATATCGCATCAGACACTCCCTGAGAAACTGCTCCAGCTGAGTGTGCCCTCCGCTTGTGCCCCGGTAGCACACAGTGGTGTGGTATTTTACAGAAGCTCTGTGGTAGAGAGATGTGCGTCCATGGGCTTCTGTGTGTCTATGCAGGTATCGATTAGGCGGGTTCACATGTATGAAGAACTTAGGCTGGTGGCTGGTACATAGAAAGTATTTTTATAACGCTCTTGACGGGCTTGTGTGTGCGTATGTAATGCGGATGTGTAGGTGGCTCACATGCCCGCATCTATGTTCGCGGGTGCAGACGTGCAGCGTGTGTGTACTAAGAATGTATATGCACTTACGCACGTTTATGCGTGTGTGGATACAAATACCTTTGTAATGCCTGTGAGCACGGTGTACCTGAAAGTGGAGAAGTGTGAACATTTATGTGTCCGCGTATATGTGAGTCTGATGACATATGGATGTTTCGGGGTCAATGTGCGTCCCTTCACTGGATGGAGTGTGAGCGCATTAATCCCGTATGCCGCACAGCAATGCCACAAATCACCACAAACTCGTTGGCTTAAAACATCCCCCGATTGTTATCTCATCCTTTCCAGGGGTTGGGAATTCAGGCACAGCTCACTGGTCCTCTGCAGAGGGTCTCACAAGTCTGCAACGAGGCACTGGCCGGGGCTGCAATTTCACCTGAGGTTGAAAGTCCTCTTCCAAGTTCACGTGGTTGTTGGCAGAATGTCTTTCCTTACAGCCGTAGAGCTCACGGCAGTGTGCTTTGTGCAAGGTCAGCAGAGCAGAAGAATCTCTCTCTTACCTCTAGACCTTCATTGAAGGGCTTGCCTGATTAGGTCAGGCCCACCCAGGCCCACCTTTTGTATTAACTCACAGTCAACTGATTAGGGACCTTAATCACATCTGGAAAATCCCTTCACTGGTGCCATAAAACGTGACCTCATCACAGGGTGCAATACCCCACCATATGCACAGGCCTCACGCATACTTAAGAGGAGGAGATCACAGAGGGCTGGTACCCCAGAGGGCTGGACCCCGGGAGGCCATCTTAGGGTTCCACGTAGCATCGCGTGTACCCGTGTATGCACAGGTTAAGCTTCGTGTGCCCACTGACTGTGCAGGGTGCATGTCTACGTGTGTCTCCATGAACGGGCTTCTTCTAGGGGCTGTTCTGTGCCTGAGGGAGGTGCAGATCCCTCCAGCGAGGGTCGGGAGCCCCTTCAACGCTATGACCGCTTGCTTCCTCCAATGGCCCGAGGACGTCATCAGCACCAGGACCTCAGGAGGAGGAGCTTCCCAAGGTGGGGTCTGTAGTATCTGCCCCTTATGGTGTCAGGTCTTGGAGGTCCTGAGTCACCACCGTAAGTGGCTCACACACGGAATGTCTGGGTGTGCACACGCACACACGCTGGTGACTCACTTCTGAAACGGGGTCAGCCCTTCTACAGACGGATGCCACTCCTGTTCCCTGAGGGGGGCCACCCCTGGCGCATCCCCTCCGCAACCTGCCGTGTGCTAACAGTCACTCTTCTTTCCAAAGGGAGGTCAGAAAGCCGAGACACCTCTGCCTACCCCCAACCGGGGGTCCTGCTTGGGACCCAGATGGCCCTACTGTCAGGCAATGGGCCTCATGGTCTTATACAAACATTATCTAAAGGGAATATTAGCCCAAGGAGATGCTGGGGCCAGGGTCAGTGGTGGCTAGAAAGTTGCCAATGGCCAAGTAAGTTTGTGAAACTCTGCCTCCCCCCCACCAGCCCCCTCCTGGAATCTGATGTTTCAGATTAGCACAGTAAAGGCTCTGACAAGGCCTGCAAGAAGCAAACCCACCTGCCTTGGTTTAAATCGGCGCTGCCCGAGTTTATTGGTCCACATGCATGCTTCTCCCAAACACAGTCAGCAGAACACACTTGGGGCAACCCCATGGAGGGTGACAGTAAGGATTAGAGGCTGCCACAGCACAGGAGCCCATCCTGGTCGGGATGGGCCCTCTGGGAGGAGGAACAGGAGGCCCGTGGAGACAGTCCAGCGGCCCAAGGAGGCAGGGGTCTCAGCCCAAAGGTGGGGAGGCGACGAACCTGGCCGAGACCCCAGGTTCGCAAAACAAGTAGATGCTGACAAGGTGGGGGTGTGTCCCTCCAAACTGAGGGTGCAGACCAGAGCCCACAGTCTGCAATCGGGGAACTGAGGACACAGTGTGGTGGTCGGGACAAACTTCGTCAAAGCAACAGATCTGGGATCTCAGACCGATGGCTTATGAGCTGTGCAACCCGAGGCCAAACGCTTACCCTCCCTGAGACCTTCAAAGCTGTGGCTACGTCAGGAACCAGAAAGATGACGAAGGCACTCGTCGCTGGCACAGGTTTGTCCTAAGCGCCAGGTGCTGTTCCAAATATCTTGTTTGGATCCCCCACAACAACCCCATAAGTTGGTGCCTCGATTGTTCCCATCCTACAGATGAAGAACCTGAGGTAGAGAAAGGTCCGGGAACTTGCCCAAGGTCACAAAGCTGGCAAACGGCAGAGCTGGGACTCGAATTCAGGTGGCGCAGCTCTAGACAGGGCGGGAAAGGCAGTGACACAGAGGGTTCTGTGAGTCAGCGCCCAGTGTCACTGGCTCTCTCCCAACCTGGGGTCCAGGCTCAAAGGAACAGCAAAGGCAAGCTGGCTCCTGTCACAGGCGCCCCGAGCGGGAGAGCGACCCAGCTCCCCGTGGGACAGAAAGGGGAAGACACCACAGGGCAACCACAGGGCCCCGGGGTTAATCTGTTGTGTGCGAGAGTAAATGTGGGGGTGGCGCTACGAGCCGGCGCCGGGGGGGTGGGGGTCTGGGGGACGGGGGGGAACTCAGGGGCACATCTCTGCATCTCCCTGTCATCTTGAATTTCATATTTACTTCTGCTGATGAGATTTCGTCATGCTCGATTACAATTCATAGACTTGCATTTCCAGATTTTATGCATCAAAATGCTCTGATTTACAGAGTCACCCTAAGCCCGACACTGGTCCCCCTGAGGTGCTGTTTCGGAGCGTGGGCATTGAGGCTTGTCGTGGGGCCACCCGGAGGCCTCCCGTTTCTGGGTACGAGTACGGTGGCCTCTGGAGAGCCTCGGGAGGCAGGGCCTCAGAGAAGGGGGGGACAAGGTCGGGCTGCGTGGGGGTGGGCAGCCACCTGGCAGCCTGGATGGCAGGCACTGACCACGTGCCTCGCCTCTTGCCCCCCCTGCAAACCCCGCCCGTGTGGCTCTGAGACTGTCTCCCTTGTTGACTTCAATGAAGCAACTGTTGCTTCCAACCAAAGACTATGGCAAGGGTGTCGGGATGTCCCTCGTAAGGTTATATTATAAAAGATGGTTCTACTTTAAAAAAAAATTCTACATATTTATTCATGAGACACCGAGAGAGAGGCAGAGACACAGGGAGAGGGAGAAGCAGGATCCCTGCAGGGAGTCCAATGCGGGACTTGATCCCAGGACCCCGGGGTCACACCCTGAGCTGAAGGCAGATGCTCAACCCCTGAGTGCCCCGCTGGGTTTCCCCGTAAGATGGTTCTATTGGTCATAAGCCAGCACAGGTCCTGCCCAAGGGGAGGAGACGGTGCGAGGACCCGAGTTCCAATAGGGTGACATCACTGGGGCCGCCTTGGGGCCTGCCACCCGACCCTCACAGCAACCTGGGATGCTGGTAGCGCCATCCTCGTTTTGCAGGAGAGGAGACAGTCTTGCCCACGTCAAGGACGTTACCCAAGATCACACATGTAGGAAGGGACAGGCCTTGGATGTGAACCGTGGGCTGTTGGCCTGCACAGCCTGAGCCCTTCCCCACAGGGCAGTACCACGAAAGCAAAACCAGATGTGAGCCCAGGCACCCCACCTGGCAAGAGTCTGGGGCTTTCACACACTGTGTAGCACCCTCAGCTGCTAGGACCCTGGGTTCGGAGTCTTTGGGGCAGCAAGGAGACACCCAGGTCCTTGACGGCTGACCTGACCTTGACAGCAAGCTTCTCTGGAGTAGCGAAGGGCACAAAGCCTGGTGAAACCCAGAGCACCGGGGTAGGAGCTATCGGGGATGCCCGGCCCTATATACGGCAAGTCCCCCAGCCCAGGGAACATTTTCACCCCACTCTCAGACCGGCGTCTACACCACTGGCCTTTGAAATTGCTGCTTACCCTCGATCACCTGTCGGGCTCCCTGCTGGGGGTCCTTATTCCAGCTGAACTGTTCCTCTGGGATCTGAGCTTCGCCTTCACACCTTTCATGCCATAAAGGGGCTGAAACACCCCTGTGCTGCCCAGTCGGTGGCCCTCTACCTACTGTTAGCCCCCCGCACCTCAGCACACAGCCCCTGCGACAGGCAGGTCACTCCATTCAAGTCAGCTGGGCCTGGCTGTCCCCAGCGGGGCTCACCTCCTCCTCTGGCGCCCACCCCATGTCCCCACCCCACTCCTGTGGGTTGTGTCCACACCCCTGTTTCTGGATCCTTCCTCCAAAGTTACCATTGCCTCCACCACCATGTCACTATAAGGATCGCCACCCCTCGCTTACCCCCACCACAACCACCAGCACCTCAGCCATCGCCACCGATAGAATCGTCACTCCCATCACGGTGTCCCCAAGACCGCCGACGGCATCCCCTCCAGCCCCGCCACAGCCATGCCCACCCCCCCACCTCCCCATGTCACCGGTGCCGCGGCCGCTCTCGCTCTACCCACTGCCACCACCGTCGCTGGCACTTACCAAAGCCTTTGGGAAGCACATGGGGCCCAGAAAGCGTCCTTGGGACTGAATTCAGTTGGAAGGGCAGAGGTCCCGGTGTCAGCATTTCACGGGCTGATGCCACTTTGTCCCTGGAGAGATGGAGCTTGCACCTGGGCTGCCCTCGCCACACTCACCACCCCCCCACACACACACACACCCCACCCCAGGCTTCCCCTAGGTCCTCGGTGTAGTCCTGAAGCCACGGCCACCCTCTGCCCCTAGGCCTTTCCTGGAGGCTGTTGCCCAAACGCCAACCTCCCTCCTTCTGAATGGGAGGCGTGAAGCCCAGAACTCTCCCCCTCCCGACTTCCCCCCTGTCGGAGTTGGAGGCTGTTTCCAGGCCAGACCCCCCTGCTCCCCCACCCCCCCACCCCCATCCCAGCCATTCCTACCACTTCCAGTGTTTGCTGGAGCCCAGAGGCCATGTGCCTTTCCCACCCTGGGCAGCCGAGAGTCTGGCATTGATTACCAGCCCCATAATTACCCTGCAGGCGCTGGCTGGGATTTCAAGGCTGATTGATTTCAAATGAGAAATCCATGGGGATTCAGGGAGGGTGGGGGACCCTTTGCTGGGAGGTGGGAGGGGAGGGACGAGGAGGAAGCTGTCCTCACCTGCGTGGACCTCTGCATGTAATACCACAGCGTTGGCAAGGGAGCCTCTACCTGGAGGCCAGGTCTGGGGGCTGAGATGTCGCCAAGCCAGGCCCCCACCCCCCACACGGCGTCAACCTTTGGGGAGGAACTGCCCTGATGGGAGCTGGACAAGCTCGGGGAAGGGTGGGGGTGCTGCAGACGCCTCTCCAGGGTGGACAAGTTGGAGGTCTGTCCTCCCTGGGGTCACAGGGGAAAAGCAGAGGGTGATGACAGTTTGGAGAGGGGAGGAGCAGTTGGGTCAGGCTCCTGGACGCATTAAAAGTCACTCTTCGGGTGCCCCCGGGGGGAAGTCAGAAGTGAGGCCCCCCAGGAAATGCCTCCTCAAATGAGACATATAAATATGCATCCTCTGATGCACATATTTATAAGCCCCTGGCACCTGGCACACACGCATTTACACTCGAGGACACGTCGGCTCCCATTTCCCACATCAGGTGCTCACAGGTTCAGAGGCAAAAATCAAGGCAAAACGGAGGCCATCCCGGGGTGCTCGGCCACGCACACACACCCCCTTCCCCATCCTAGCACACGCACCACCACGCCCCACACATCCTCGCACCCGTACGCGCTCCCCCATTTTCCGACACGTTCTCACACACTCAGAAGCCAAGGCCCCGGCGAAAGGACGAGAGGCACCACCTGCACGCTCGTGTGCTCCTTGAGAGATCGCGGGAAGAGGTGAGCCGCTTGCGCAGCCCTCCCTCCCTCTCCGCGCAGAGGGGTTTTCATTTAAAACTGGCCCGAGCCCAGGCTTCCAGATTACAGCCCCGACTATATAGGTTTCCTAAAGATAAGGCTGCGAAATTGATTTCAATTACCAGAGGGGAGCGGCGGCTCCTCTCCACTCCGAGCCGAGTGTTAACCCTGGCGATCCGGGAGCCGGAGAAGAGGAGCCCTGCGTGCAGCCCGCGTGCAGCCCGTGCACGTGCACCTGGGGCTCACACATGCGCATACACGCACACCCATGTGGGCAAACCTCACTAGCAGCCGGCAGGGGCAGAGAGCCCAGGCCCTGGGGTCAGGAGGCCTGGCTTCTGGCTTCAGCTCTGCTGATGCTTTGCTCTGTGATCTGCCCTTCTCCCCACCAGGCTTCTCTTCTCGGACCGCATCCCGCTCCCGGGGAGGCCCCAGCTCAGGCCGGGGTGGGGCAGGGAGCACCCATCTCGGGGAGACCTGGGCGGACACTCAGATGCCTCAGAAGCAGTCTCTTCTGGACCTCGCTGCCTGCACGGAGCTCCCAGCCCGCCCGGCGATGGCACATCAAGTCCGCCTCGCACCACGAACCTCTGACTTCCCTTCCCCACACCTCCCGGCCTTCCTCTTCTGCTCTTAAGGACCAGTGTGGCGACACTGGGTTTCTCCGGATAATCCAGGATAATCTCCCTGTCTCAGGTCATCTGATCAGTAACCTGAATTATACCTGCAAAGTCCTTTTTGCCGTGGAATGTGTGTCATCTGTTCGTGGACATAACACCCGGGGCAAAGGGGTTGGGGGCTAAAATTCCGCCCCCCCGAGAGTGCCAGGGGTGACTCGGGGACCTAGGCTCCCTGTCAAGCGACACTGCCATCCTCAAGTCTGGGTCCTGTTGTTGCCACAGGAGGAAGACAAAGAGGGGCTGGATGATTTATTTCATGGGGTGTTCTCAAGGGCCATCCTGGAGATAACTCACCAGCTCTGCCTCCATCTCAGTGGCTAGAAGCGATCACGTGCCCCCAACCTCGCCACAAAGAAGGCTGGGAAACACACAGGAGGGCAGGGCGATGTGTGCTGCACCCGGCAGTGCACCGTCGGTCTCTATCACAGGGCCTGAGAGCTAAGGACTCAACAGGCAGGAGAATAGGAGGGAGAGGAGAGCCCACCACGTTGGGTCTTGATGAGAAGAAGCAGCTGGAAACTGTATCTCGGAAGCTCAATCTGGGGTTCTCCTTGCCAGGGCCTTACAGCGGACTCCGCAAAACCGTGCCAGTCCCGCGCATGGGCTGGAGGTGCCTGAGAGGAAGGGAAGGGAGCCGCCCCCTCATGAGTTCAGGAGATGGAACATGACAGACTTGGTAACCCAGGGCCACATCCAGGATGCAAGGATGTGAGGACCTCCTTGTGAGCACCCGGTGTGGATGTCTGGGAGATCTCTGATGGTACCCACACCCGGGCAGCCCCCTGGGGTCTTCTCAGAGCGTCCGTCTGCTGCTGCTATGGAGGGTCATTCCGGCAACCAAGACAACTTCTCTTCTCTGCCCTGGGCCTCCCCTAGAATCTCGATGACCACGACCTCTTCTCTCTGTCCTTCCTACCACCTCTGACCAAGGACTGACGACCAGGGGCCCACATCACACAGAGCTGTGTAGACCTAGTAGAACTGACTTGAGGAAATGCTTCCCTGCCATCCCAGAAGTGACGACCTTTTTTTTTTTTCTAAAATCACTCTTTTATTGTTCACATTCACATCTGTGATTTGCTGAACTTTCTCTAACTACAAGTCTAAGTTTCCAAGCAATGAAATGTGACACAATTCATGTCTTATTCCAAAAGCTAAACTGGAAATTAATGAAGGTGTTACATATTGAAACTTTCATTGAAGGCGCCGATGATTAGAGCAAAACTTCTAGAGATTAAAAAAAAATTGGTGTGCACGCTTTTCACTCTTTGGTGCATCAGTGCATGTTGCATATAAAATCACTGAACTCTGTAAACTCCAGAAGAGAAGGGTTTCTTTTCCAACATTTGGAGATGCTGTAGGTCAAGGACTCGTGCCATGTTGGATCTGTTTAAAAACTTTGTTCAAAAATAAAAAAAATAAAAATAAAATAAAATAAAAACTTTAAATAAATAAATACATAAATAAATAAATAAATAAATAAATAAATAAATAAATAAATAAAAACTTTGTTCGGGATGCCTGGGTGGCTCAGCAATTGAGCATCTGCCTTTGCCTCCAGAGTTGCTGGATTGAATCCCACATCAGGCTCTTGCATGGAAGCCTGCTTCTCCTCCCTCTGCCTGTGTCTCTGCCTCTCTCTGTGTCTCTCATGAATAAATAAATAAAACCTTTAAAAAAATTAAAAAATAAATAAAAACAAATAAAATCTTTGTTCATACAGTCTAAGTGGAATGATGTCTATGAAAACCAGTATTACCATTTTCCATATCATCATACACATCTTCTGAGTCCGTTCGACGGTAGTACTTAGCCAGCTTCACAGCAAAAATGATCCAGAAGTGACGACCTTTAGTAGAGAGACGAGGAGGAAAAGAACACCCAGTCCTCTTCCATCCTGACCCGACCTGGTTCTCTTGGGACGTGACCACCCCAGGGAGACAAGGCCGAAGGTCCCCACAGCTACTGTGCGTGACCCAGTTATCTAGAAAGCTCTCTAACCATCACCCAGCCTGTTTGGCTGAACACGACCCCTAGGGACCTGCTTTCAGAAACAAGAAACTGAGTCATGGGGTAGGCACACTCAACGACCAGCAGCACATCACTGGGCAGAGATGGAGGCAGGTGGGGGCAAACGATTTGGGTTAGAAATTGGCAACCCAATGAAGACACAGAACGCCTGTCTGGGGGAGAGCTCCTGAGTGGTTTGAGGATAGAGCCCCCAGCTTTGAAGCTCCTGGACAGCTGCGATACGGGGATATGGGAATATGATGGAAGGATCCAGAACCGAGGAGAAGACACAGGTGGCGGTTACATTTGCAAATGGAAACTGAAATGAATCGTAGAGGAAATTTACTGTAACAAGCAGGAGACTTGCAGACGGCGCTCAGGCCAGAAGATGTTCTTGTCGCTGCCTAAATCAACTGAATATTTTAAAATCCTTTGCACCGCTATAGATGTTCTAAGGCAAGTCAGGACGCGTTGCTTTGGGAGACTCTGTACAATCCCAGCTAGACATGGGAATAAAAACCACAGGAATAAAAGCACGGAAATGGTACACTCTGGGCAGAGGAAGCAAATATAGCCTATACTTCAAGGAAGAGTCTTAGCTTCTGTTCCTCCCACCCACCCACCCCCCATCCCCTCTCCCTGCCGCACGAAAATAAAGTCTGAGATAAGAGTTTGCATTCAAGTAGTTTATTCGGGGAAATATTCTGGGGAGTCGGGGTGAGGGGATGCTAGATGGGCTCTGGGTGGGCTGAGTGGGTGGGCAAGGGGCCCCTGCGTCCACCGAGTCCCACAGTATGAACACCGAGGCCGATTTCAAGCGGCCAAGTTTTCTCAATGTGTAACAATGGGCTCCTGCAGGCCAGCTCAGGTCAGGCCCAGCACATCAGCGAGCCCCACTCCCAGGTGGGACATACACGGGCGCTCTGGCATGTCCCCACGGGAATCTCGAGGCCCAGCACCCCGGGGAGGCAGTGGGGCAGAAAGGGAAAGACGTGCGGCCCAGCTGCACAAGGCGCTGCCGGGCACACCTGCCTGAAGCGGGCCGTGGCTGCGATGGCTGGGGCGCGACGTGCAAGCAGGGCCCAGGACATGCCCGCCTCAGGATCGCACCCCGGGCAAGAAGAGGCAGAGGGCAGCAGGGCCCCTGGCCAGCCTTCTGGGAAGCAGCCAGGCCACGTCGGACGGGGGTCAGGAGCGAACGACATGGGGGAGAAACCCAGACCCGGGAGACCAGAGGAGGGGAGGCTAAGCTAGTGCCCAGGATGGAAACCACCCTGGGGGCAGGGTTGGTGATTACAGCCAGGACTGCCCTGCAGTTACACCTGGGGGCAACCAGCGGGGGACAACAGCTCTGTACGTGCCCAAGTGAACCTAAGAACTGGACATGGCTCGTCCTCTAGGGTGGCTTTGGCTCTCCACTCTCCCTCCTGTTACCTCAATTACCTCAATTAACATTTATTGAATTATTAAATTATCTCCGAACATTTTGCTCTCAATGAGAGGCCAGCGTTGGTTCCACCAGCTGTAGAACTGAGCCAGCCGGCCGCGGGGAGGTGAGGAAATGGCCCGTCCTGCGGGTGTCAGGGTGGCTCACCGTTCCCGAAAGCTTCCATCCCTGAATCCCCGGAGCAGGCAGGGAGAGACGCTGCACACAGTCCTCCTCCTCGAGCCCCCCAGGGCAGGGGCGGATGGGGACTGCCGTCCTGGTCCCTTCAGGCTGCTGTCATAGAGGAGCACACGCCGGGGAGTTTATAGACCACAGACATTTGGGGCGCCTGCGTGGCTCAGTCACTTAAGCATCCGACTCTTAATTTCAGATCAGGTCATGATCTCAGGGTCATACGGTTAAGCCCCGTGTGGGGAGTCTGCTTGAGATTCTCTCTCTCTCTCTCTCTCTCTCTAAATAAGACTTTAAATTTTTTTAATTAAAAAAATAAAAATAGGGCAGCCCGGGTGGCTCAGCGGTTTAGCGCCGCCTTCAGCCCGAGGCCTGATCCTGGGGACCCGGGATCGAGTCCCACGTCGGGCTCCCTACAGGGAGCCTGCTTCTCCCTCTGCCTGTGTCTCTGCCTTGCTCTCTCTCTCTGTGTTTCTCATAAATAAATAAATAAAATCTTTAAAAATAAATAAATAAAAATGAATAAACAACACACATTTATGTCTCACAAATCCTGGAAGCTACCAAGTCCAAGACAAAGCCACCGGCAGTTTCAACGTCTGGTGAGGGCCCACTTCCTGGTTCACAGATGGCCATCTTCTCCCTGGGACCTTGCATGGTGGAAGGGGCCAGGGAGCTCTCTGGAGTCTGTTTTATAAGGGCATCCTCGTGACCTAATCACCTTCCAAAGGCCCCACCTTCTACCTGCAGTGGCCATCGCTCTGGGGATTAGCCCCAACATGTGAATCTGGGCGGGGAGACGCAGCCACTCTGTGAAAGCAGCTGGTTCGTTGGGGATCCTCCAGGCCCAGGATCCTCGGAGAAGGGCTCTCACCGCGTCCGTCCTCCCACTGTGGGTACGCAGGGCCACCACCAGTGTCACAGAACATCAAAGGTGTCTCCCACTGTCTTGGAGCTGTGTAGACAATGGCCATGTGACAGAAGCCACATTTAGAAAAGCCAGAGACAAGGGCCACATGTAGGCCTGGAGGCCATAGGGGTTGTGAGGGTCAACAATTTGACATCGGTCGGGACAGAAGGAGCGCAGAGCCAAGGGAGGAAGAGATGTCCAGATGTCGACAGCCAAGGTCACAGGATAGCACAGAAGAACTTCAAGGGGAAGATCCTGAACGTCCCAGAAACTTCTGGCGACAGGTCTTCCAAGCATGTGGATGCTTTTAATGTGGGCCCTCACCTTCCCAGCTGCACTAAGGACTGTTCTTTGGGCACTGCCCAGGGGAAATGTGGAGGGAAAATGTAAATTATGGAGCCCAGTGTCTTCCCCCCAAGCCCATGAGAGGAGGTTCCTTCTACAAACACGACGGTCACATAGAGGGAGCCAAGGAGGCTTTCCTCACCTGAACTCATACACTTTCGTCCTAGAAATTCAGGCCCAAGAAGGACGTTTCTCAGGAGGAGGTCTTGCTGCTGACCACCCGCTGCCCCCCGTCATGGCCATGGCCAGGCCTGCCTGGGACTCGGCGGGTGCACAGGAAAGAGTAGGGAAACTTCAGGAGGGGCAAGTTCTAGCTGGGGCACAGACAGCGGGGGCCCTTCCAGAGTTTTTCTCATCTTCGCCACCTCCTCGTCTGCTCCCCCAGCAGCCCAGTCTCTGCAGACTGTGCCCGCTGCTGCCCTAGGAGGGGAGATTCGGGAAGCGAAGGGGGAGCAGGGAGCCAGGGAGGACGTGGTGTTCCCTTTCCGTTCCTGCGCCTTAATTAAGTGCTTTCATTTCCCTCCTTCCTCTCGCAGGCCCGGCTGAGATAAGGCATTGATCCCCTCCCAGAGGAGGAGGAAGCCCCGGGAAGCCTGCAGTTCTCTCTTCGTGGGACAAGACGGATGGCTTATGAGGCGCCCTTAATTGTGTGGTTTGCAACTTGGGGAAGTTCAAAGAGCACAGAGAAGTCTGAGCTGAGGGCTGCCTACAGGTCCATCTCTCCCCTCAAGAGGGGTTCTGCTCAGCATCCCCGATGACGGGAGAGCCCAGCCCCACCAACGGGAGAGCTAGGACTCGGGAATCTTTTCGATGAAAAGGCCTGAAGCTCATCTCACATCGCCAGAAGGATGCTCTGTCGTGCCCAGTGCAGCCAAGGGCAAGGCCCTGAGCTGGGAGGCCAGAGGCCTGGGTTTAGGTACCAGCTCCGCCACTGGCTTGCTGAATGACCCTGATCAAGCCTATGCCTCTTGGGGCCTCAATTTCCCTTTTCATCAAGTGAGAAGGTTGACCTGCCTCCATGGTGCTTGAGCTACATGTTAGGAGCATGTGGTGTGAAGGGGTGAAAGGAGAAGCCAGAGTCCCAACGGCTTCTTCAAGGCCCACTTGGCTCTTTGTTGGAGTTTCGTGTGACATTCGACCCATTATTTAACCTCCTTGTCTCGATTGCTACAGCTGCAAAATGGGCACAGTAGTAGCACCCCAGGATTACCCGGCCCGATACAGTTCCCAGCATGTAGTAGGAACTCCATCATCATTACTGCTTTTTAAAAAACAATTTCTTGCTTTAAAAAAAAAAAAAGATTCGATTTAATCCCACAGAAACCCTAGGTCAGGTTATTTTCCTTACTTTCAGGTGAGGAGACTCAGTTAATTGTCTTGACAACAGACAAACGGCTGCTCCCAACGGCCTGGTGCTAAGATCTCCAGCGTTGTTCCCCTTCGGGGTCCAGAAGAGAGGGTGACAAGCAGTCAGTCATACACTGGTCCCACTTCTCACCCAGGCGAAACACTGACCATACCCAGAGAGAGAGAAGGCACTTCCCAGAAGTGGATTTCAACCCACTTGGAAGCCTGTTCATTCTTAGTCATTGCCCACGCACATGCTGGCGGCAGGGGCAGCAAAGCAGCATTCCAAATCTCTGATTGGGTCAAAAAACCTAAGTCCAGGGGCACCTGCGTGGCTCAGTCAGTGAAGCGTCTGCCTCCAGCTCAGGTCATGATCCCGGAGTCCTGGGATCGAGCCTCGCATCGGGCTCGCTGCTCAGCAGAGAGTCTGCTTCTCCCTCTCCCTCTGCTCCTCCCCCTGCTTGTGCTCTCACTCTCAAACAAATAAATAAAATCTTAAAAAAAAAAAAAAACCTGAGTCCAAAACTCCAAATTTTGCTCCCCAAATGCAGGTATTGAAAACCAAGACAGTGAAATTTACTGCAAGGGTTTTCAAACTGGGGTACTGCAGAACCCTGGGGTTCCTCGAAGGAGTTTTCATTAAGGGCCAACCATGGGTGTAGGACGTCCCTAAACTGGGCTCCGGCTCCCCTTTCCTCACTAGCCACACTTCAACCAGAACATTATCTGTTCATATCCACGTTATCTGTTTTATGTTTGAGATTTCCATAGGGGAGTCCACTTTCCAAAAGATCCTAAAAGATTCTCTATGTGTACAAAGGTGTGGGTGATAGGCTTGGCCTCCAAGGGACCTTTCCACCTGTGGTTGCAGGTCCGGCTTGACTCCCTGGGCTGCTCCGGACGGTGGGGATGAGGCCAGGTGCGAGGGGAGCCACAACCCAACCCCAGCCATCCTCACTGTGTGGCTTCCCAAAGCCACCGGAGGACTAATAAAGCCTCGGGTGGTTTTCTTCCTCATATCACTCTGGCACTATTGATGCTGGCTTGCCAAACAGAAAAACAATTCTTCTGTCCTTATGGCAGGAGGAGGACAAGGAAAATGAGCCTGCTCATTAGCAGGCCGCCAAGCTGTCTCTCCCTCCCTCCCCTGCTCCCCGGGACTGGTTGGAAACTCGGACAAAAACACAGAGGAACAAAACACACACACACACACACACACACACACACACACACAGAGGAGAGGGATCTCTGGGTGGCTCAGTGGTTTAGCGCCTGCCTTTGGCCCAGGGCATGATCCTGGAATCCTGGGATCGAGTCCCCCATCGGGCTCCCTGCATGGAGCCTGCTTCTCCCTCTGCCTGTGTCTCTGCCTCGCTCTCTCTCTCTCTCTGTCTGTCTCTTATGAATGGATAAATAAAATCTCTTAAAAAAACACACACACAGAGGAGAGATATTCATCTGTTTGCACTTAATCGGAGGCTGAAGTTCCCAGCCCTTGACAATGCAGAGCCGCATTCCAACACGCAGGACCAGGACGGAGGTAGAGGTGGAGTGATTATTGCCTGCGAGGTGCAGTAATTATAAATCAAGGGCTTCTCAGGAATATCTGGGTCCCTTCACTGTTTCCTTGGTGATCAAAGCGGCACAAATAAGTCAGGGTTGGCAACTGATTTAAAGGGGCACCAGTGACGATTGGCACTTCCCTAAACCTCCAGGAAAATCTATCTCCATCCCTAACAGAATATACAGTGCCTTCCCTGTACCAATTGCCCTCTACAAGCTAAACCCTCAGCTTGAGACATTAAGAGACTTTTTATCTCAATAAATCCCTCCAACAGCCCAGAGACCAAACGGGGGCGGGGGGGGGGGCAGTGACTGATGAAAGCTCCATTTCACAGTTGCAGGAACTGAGGCTCACAGGTTAGTGATTTGCTGGAAATCACAAACCTTGAGCTGGGTTCTAACCAGATCTTCTTCCAAGGACCACGGCCGATGCTCTTAGCCATTCCCCATCCCCTCCCAAGGTGTGGGGTCCAGAGGTGGTGCTGAGGATGAGGGGAAGGATGATACTGAGCGCTCACTGTGTTCCAGGCACGCCGCTCTGTGAATGGTTGTCCCATTTACCAGGCCGTCTGTGACACACTGACTGCTCTCCCCGGGGGTCGCAGAGGACAAAACGGAACGCTGAAGAAGTTAAGTCAGCTGCATGAGGTCACACACCGAGTGGGAAGGCAGCTGGGCTTCCGTATCCCGTAGTTTGGGCTCTTTGCTGTGAGTGTGATGGCCAGTGGGCGGGAAGGGCCGAGCCCGGGCCTGCGGGCAGCTGCACAGCCAGGCACCACACCACCTGTGCAGACCCTCTCGTGAGAGGCCGGGGGTGGAACTGCCCTCTTCCGACATAAGAAGGATTTTTGTGGAGGCAGCCAAGATGCAAAAGATGTGACCCACCCAAGACTCCATTCTGGGGTCTAGTTCCTGCCTGCAATCCAACCAATGAAAGATGTGGCCAGAGAAGCAGCCGCGCCGGGGGTGGGCGCCCGGCCAGAGCCAGGGAAGCCAAAGGCTGTTCAGATGTTTACTGCAGAAGCAAGGGAGGGAGAGTCCTTCCAGAAGAGCAGGGACTCAACAGCAAGTCTGTATGGAGTGGACCCGTTGGAGACCCAGGAGCTGAGGGGCAGAGGAGGACGTGCTCCCCAGCCAGCCTCCAAGAGCGGCAAAGCTTATCCAGACCAGAGCAAGGAAGGGATTTCACTGCCCTCCCCCCAATCCCCTTCCCCAACCCTGGCAGGGTCATTCGCAGCGACCTGTTAACTGCTCCGGCTTCGAGAGGGGAAAGGTTTGACATCGAATCAAATTTGAAATGGGGATTATTATCTGGGACTAAGCTTTCTAATTTTGGAATTGAGACCCGTTTTAGGCCCGAAAATGGCTTTTTTTAATGGGCTGGTAACCTAAAGAGGAGCCAATAAGCCATGGGGATAAAAGTTGAAAGGACAATGACAGACACAAATAAAGCTGTATTTTGCTTACATCTCAGAAATTGCGATTTGCAGTTTTTCAAAGCATCGGTTACACCCGGCCGGGCCAGGATTCCACGGGATGAGGCAGCCAGAAGTACAAAGAAAAAGATTCTAAATTCCAGCCCAGAGCAAAAGTCAGGACAGGATTCATCTTCCCATGGAACCATGTGTATTAACCAGACTCTCTGGGCCAGGCCCTGAGCTGGTGTGTGTCAGAAATAACAACCGATGCATGTAACCTTTGAATCATGCCCGTAGCAGCACTGTCAGGGGTGTCAGGGGACCCGAGGGTGTTGCACAGCCCTTGGACCTGGTTCTTTCCTTGAGAACTCTTGGGCCCCTCACTAGCTGGGAGGCTGGGATAAAAGAACTTGGGGATGTCCACGGAGCCTGAACTGAACCTTATTCTGCAGGCAGTGATAAATTATCGACAATGTTTAAGCAGAAAGTAGCCTGGGACTTCTGGCGCCTGAGACCCCAAGAGTCCAGAGAGCTGGAGAGGGGGCTTGGGTGTCTCACGGGAATGCTTCCGATAGCTTCTAGCTTCTCACTCACCCACCCACCCACCCACCCACCATCTGGGCAGGTTCCAGCTTCGGAGTTTTGCAACTTCCCACAGCCCAACTGTGGATGGGATCCGGACTCACTCACCCACCCTCTGGGCAGGTTCCAGCTTTGGAGTTTTGCAACTTCCCACAGCCCAACTGCAGATGGGATCCAGACCCAGGACCAGGAGACCTATTCCTGATGCAATTGCCCTTGCTGTCTCCAAGCCCCAAGACCTCCCCAGGCCAGAGCAGGAGAACCACAGTCCAGACCTGAGCATCTCCTCCCCAAATACCTGAGACACAGTCTCTGAGGGCAGGCAGGGATGCCAGCCACCCAAGCAAGGGTGAGCCAGGCTGGGTAAAGGTGGCCGTCTCCCAGATCCGTTATCCCTTGAGGCTCCAAAGAGAGAAAGATGAGCCTGGCATGTCCCCCATAGGCCTGTCATTCACGAAGGAGAGCTGGGAGCATTCTCTGTGGGCCTGAGCTCCAGCCAGCTCCAGCCCCCCAGCTCCAGAACACCCTCAGTGCCAATACCAGCTCCAGGGTGGACCCACCTCCTGCGGTAGCTCCAGCTCGGGCTCATGCCCCGAAGCCAGCTGCCTAGGTGCAGATCCCTCATCTACCACTTACTAGCCATGGGCCCTGATGCAAATGACTTCATCTCTCCAGAGGTCACCTTCCTCACCTGTCAACTACGCGTGACCACAAAACCCTACCCGACAGGTCAAGGTGAGGCTGACACAGGTGATGGAACCCTGGCCAAGAAGCATATTCTTTGTCTATGTAACGTGGGCCCCAGCTCCGGTGCCACCTCCAGCCCTCGCCCACTCTCTCAGCTTCCCGGGCTCAGAGGGCTGCTGTGAAGCGCTCACCTCCCCTCTCTCTCCGGGGTGGATCGGTTTGAGTGCAATCTGTAATCTCCCAAAAGGCCCCGGAGGGACCCATTGGCTCCTTCTAAGGAGCATTAACTCAAATGGTAACCAGCTCTCTGCGACTGCCAGGAGGCCAGGTCCTCGGGGACCCTCCCCCCCCCCCCGGCCCGACTGCCATGAAGGAGCTAGCAGGCGCCCGGGAGTGGGAATCTCAGGACAGCCGCCCGGCCCAGTTCCAGGCATGCCCCGCAGAGGTCCCCCGCCCTGCTGCCAGCTGAGTCCATCCTGCCGAGGTGGCTTCTGGGGGTGGGGGCGAAGGCAGGACCACCTGGGCAGGTGCACAGTCTGGCCAGAAGCCTCCTCCCTTCCTGGGGTTGGGAACAGCCCTCCAACTCCTGGCAAAGGGAATCCCTGTGAGTCTGACCACGAACCCCTGCCCCCTGCCCAGGAGGCCCTGTTTCCACTGTCCTCCTCCTAGGATGGAAATGAGGAGTCCCCTAGTGGGAGCTCACTGGGCCCCCAAGTCCCAGGCAGAGAGGAGTCATACTGAGGAGTCTGGTCCAGGAGGAGCTGCTAGAGCCAGAAAGATGCCTCAAGGGGACGAGCAGGAGCCGGACGCAGGGAGCGGCATGGAGGGGCCAGACCCCCAGCCCTGCCAGGACCCCTCAAGGGTCCTCACACTCAGGTCGGGACATTTTGTTCCCAAAAGCCACTTCCTATGTGCTGGAATTGGCAGTGGGCCCCAAGAGACTTAAGGGGGGGAGCCAGCCGGAGGCCAGAGAGGCCTGTGGGGGGGGGAGGGGAGGTTGCTGCCATGACTTTCCTCAGACTGAGCTCCCTGAGAACAGAGCCAGGTCTCCCCCTTCACACTGGGGCACCCCGAGAACAGAGGGTCAGGTGTGTTTTAACGGGCAGCCCCCCAGCGCCCCCATGTCCCTGTCTGCAGAGTGCCGTCCCAAACACACCCCATAGGCCTCAGCACCCACCCTGCCCCCACTCTCAGCCTGAACTGCCAAGGCAAGTTCACGGGGAAGAACCCAAGGCCGGCAGCAGTGAACTGCCTCAACCTCCCATCCCCATCCCACTGGGGGAAGGAAATGGGGTTCGTGGTCACCCTGATCCCCTGGGCTCAGCTGCTCCTACCTCATGGGGTCAGCTCTTCTAGCTCTCCCTCCACTCCCACCTGCATTTAATCACGGCCAGCCTTCGGCGACCTGAAAACCCTGTGAGCTGGATTCTGATGGGGAGTTCAGGAGGCGGACATGGAGGTGGCTGGTACTTAGCTACCTGCCGTTCACTCAAAACTACTTCCTGAGTGCCTCCTGTGTGCCAGGCCCAGGGCTGGGGCCTAGGATTTGGTGGTGAGCAAGGCAAGGGCGGCCCCTGCCCAGCCTGGCTGCGGCCCTACTGTCCACCACCCTGGGCCAGTCGATTCCTCTCGAGGGCCCCTCCCTCCCTGAGACCAGTAGTCACCGAGTAAAACAGCAAACACCCCGGGGCCCCACCAAGGCTAGTGCCATTCTAATCATCCCATCAACCTTCTAAGTTCATACCTCATTCCTATCACTCCTATGTTACTGAGACAGAAAGTTCCAGTATGAATGAATGAATGAATGAATGAATGAATGAATGAAGAAACAAATGAATAATTTGCTTCTGGGGTCAGCAGTTGTTCCCACAGCAATCCCCCTGGTTGACAGATTTCCTCCCCAACCCCCAGGAGCCTCCATGGCCGGGACAGCCTACGGCCCGGGAAGGTCTAGAGAATGAGGATGCCTGAGCCAAGCTGGGCCTCTTTGGGCTTGGATGTAATCGAATCCAGGCCCTGAAAGTCAGCCTAGCAGAGAAGCCTGGAAAGCCAGGTCCCCGGGCCTCTCTTGTTTGGAACGAGGGACAAGGAGGGGGCTTTGCCCACCTGCAGGTAGGCCCATTGTTCGCCAGCCTGTCCGATTCCCCGCCGCCCCTCCCCAGATCCCAGCAGTGACAAGGTCACGGGCTGAACCCCAAGACCCCCTGCAGCCAATCCCCCACCATGTCCGTGTCCAGAGCGCCCACCTCTCACTCCAGGCCTCGGTGGCATCCTGTTGGGCGAAGAAGGGCCTGAGCCCTAGAGAGGAGAGAAAATAGAAAGACATGGATGATTCCCTGCCCCGCCCCCCCCCCATATGCACAGATGCAGGTTGCCACTCAAAAAGCAATCTCTCCAAACGTTTAAAAACCGCCTGCAATTTATATCTCGTGCTTGACAGAGCATCTCCAGAGCCATTTCCTGGCACACAGAAGTATAGACTCCTGAGCCGGGAGCTGCTCCACACCCCGGCCTAGGTCACTAGGCTGGGTACCCCCCAGGGGAGAGGCAGGGAAGGGACTGGAGAAATCCTCTGTGAGCCCCTTCCCACCTCGGAGGGAATCCGAGGGAGCTCCCGGAGGCCAGCCGCCGCAACCCCAGCCAGCCCGTCCCCCCACCCAGGGGGTTTCAGAGCCACTGACAAAGAAGGGACACATTCTTTGATTCTTCTACAGATGTGGACGAAGAAGCCCTCCCTCCTCGTGGGAAACAGGCGATTCTAATGTCCTGTGTCCGGGGCTCTAAGGCAGGGATCGGGGACCCAGGGACTCAGGGCAGGGGGTGTCGGCCTTCCCTTGCCAAGCTGAACGGGGAAAGGAATTCCAAACAGAGGGTGAGGCAGGGGCAAAGCAGAGAGGAGCGAAAGAACCAGAAGTGGAGGGGCCTGGAGGGGCCTCAGGGTGGGGGGGATGGGGGGGCAGGGATTCAGGAGGGAGGCCCTGGCTCTAGAAGCTAGCTGTGCCCCTCCACCGCACCCCCTGCCCACTTGGGACAGGCACCAAGGCCAACCAGGAGAGGAGAGAAGCAGTCGGAGGAGAGGTAGGTTCCCCATGGAGACCTGGAGACTAGGACCGACCCCTCCTCTCCCTTGTCCCTCCACCGGGGTCCAGGGTCTGCTTCCCGCCTCAGCATCCTGCACCCTCCCTTGCAGAACTCACCCCACCAGCCCCATTCGGGCGCTCGGTGCAACCTGCGTTGTGCAACCCGCCACGCTCATCCCCTCCCCTAGAACCTTTGCTCCGCCCGGAACCCCCTTCCCCCAGATCCTCGGGGGGCTGCCTCCTTGTCCTAATGCAGGTCACAGCTCCCCGTCACCTCCGGGAGGCCTCCTCTGACCCCAATATCTGATGAACGCCTCCCTCAGGCCCGTCGGCCTTTCTCACTGTCCCCAGAGCACATGCCATCTGAAATTAGCTTATTACGGTTTTACATCCTCATTCTTTGTCATCTGCTTGGAATGTTAAGCTCCGCGGGAGCAGAGGGGCCGCCTGGCTCGTTCCCAGAGGGGCCTCAGCCCTAGAGGAGCGCGGCACACAGTGGGCTCTCAGGCAGCACCTACGGGGTGACGGGCAACCCCGCCTCCCAGCCCGGGGTGCCGGGCTCCCCGTTCGGAGGGGGCTCTGTGGCTCCTGCCTGGAGTCCCTCCTGCCATTAATCATGTTCTGTCAGCAATACCCTCCGTGTTGTCACTGGAGGCTGCATCTCATCCATCTCTGTCTCGCCCCAGGGCCCGGCGCATAGTAGGTGCTCAATCAGGGGTTCCCTGTCATTAACCCCCACCCCCCACCCCCGCCGTGTGATGAGCAATGGGCTCAGCTGCAGACACTCCTGAGCCAAGAGCAGCAGGGCCCGAGCACACCCCCCTGCCCCCACCCCTGCAGGTCCCCGTGGGCAGAGGGGGTGCAGAGAGGAAGCCAGGCTGTGCGGACAAGGGGCTCTTAGGGAAAACTCTTTGGGGGGCAGGCGAAAGCAGCTGGTGCAGCCGGGAAGATGCAGGTCTGGCTATCAGAGAGACCCACTTCAGCTTCACCACCCAGGTGCTGGGTGACCGCGGGCACTTGGAGCCACCTCTCTGTGCCTCATCAGAAAAAACCACACTGAGAGGACTCGACGTTATGGGGAGCAGGGATGCCCAGCACACAGCGGGGTGGGGGGGTGGGGGGCGCGGCACCAGCCAGGCAATAACTCCTGCACGCTCACAGCCCACGTGGGTCCATCACTCTGCTTCCAGTGTCATGTGCCGTCCCCACAGCAGCCCCGACACACGTCCCAGAATTTACACCATTCAGCAGGTGAGGACGGGAGCGTCCTGAGGAGTTCAGGCAACTGGCTCCAGGCCTCGGCGCTGGCAGGTGGAAGGGCCAGGATTCGAACTCAGGAAGTGCGGCCTCAAGGCCCAGCTTCTGAAGCTCCCCACCACCATTGCCAGAATGACCGTCACCTCACAGAGAGCACAGTCTCGCTCCTCGAAGCCTCAGTCTCCCCATCTGTAAAATGGGGGCAACCCCACCGCCTGCCCGCAAGCCTGTTATGAGGATTCAGGAACAGGTAGGAAGGGCCCCGGCATACAGTGGGCGCTTCATAAATGCCGGCGGCCCTTCCTTCCGGTGCCCACTCGGGGCACTGGGACGGGAAGGTGCGTGGAGGACGCAGGCGCTGATGAAACAAGTGTCGGCTGCTCATTTGGTAAATGGGATTTGGTTAGAAAGATGAACGCTGCCACTTCTGGCTAATGTGTCATGTAAATTCTAATGATAATACAGGCCCGCGCCCCGCGCCCGCGCCGCCGCCGCTCAATTATCTCCCGCGGCTCCCGGCACAATCCACGCTTCGGTGGGGCCCGCGCCCGGCGCTGCCTCCCCAGCCGCGAATAATGAAAACCCGCCTCGTCCGCGAGATTGCTCACTTACATTTTCTATTAATTTTTTCCTTTCAGAGGAAAAATGAGAGGCGCTGGGGAAGGAGGAGGCGGGGGCGGGGGTGCGCGGGGCGGGGCGGGGGGGGGGGGGAATGCCGCCTCTACAGATCCAGTGGGCTCTGTCCCCTGGGCCCACGTGCAGACGATCCAGGAGGGGCACTTAGGGTGCGGCAGCCACCACCCTTTTACCCACGTGGCCTCGGTCACTCTGAATCCCTACGACCCGGGAAGCTCCCCAGAAGGAGGTGTCTGAGACCCAGAGGTCGGAACCAGGACCCTGCGTGGGGGAAGGAGCACTGGACCAGGAGTCAAGAGCAGGGGTTTCCAATCATCTATTCGCTGTGAGCAAGTCACGTCTCTGGAAGCAGTTCCTTTACCTGTAAAAGGCTAGCTCAACTGGGTGGCTGGTGTCCAAGGCCCTCAGGGGACAGACGCCCTCCAGGTGGCCCAGCAGTTGGGCATCTGCCTTGGGCCCAGCGCGTGACCCCGGGGTCCCGGGATCGAGTCTCATGTCGGGCTCTTTGCAGGCAGCCTGCTTCTCCCCCTGCCTGTGTCTCTCCCTCTCTCTCTCTGTGTGTCTCTTGTGAATAAATAACTAAAATCTTGAAGAAGAAGAAAAAGAAAAAGAAAAGCACCAGGGCCGTAACAGCAAGAAAAAAGACACCCACTCGCCCCCAGGCAAGGCCTTGCGAAGGAGGTGGTGTGTGATCGGAGGAGCTCCCGAAGCAGCAGAAGCAGCCTTGGGGGTCCTGCAATGCGTAAGAAAGCATCTGTATACAGCGACGCTCAATAAATGCTCCCCCACCGCCCCACCCCACCCCCACCTTCCCCACCCAGGGCAGGCGGATTTGTGAATCCATGAAGTGGACTCAACCCTGCACAGCCAGAGCAGGGAACCTGTGGGTGGCCCTGTGGCCTGTGACCTGGCCCCAAGGCACACCTGCAAGCCACCTGAGGCACTGCCTCGCTGCCCCATGGGAAGAGCCAGGGCAGCCTCTTACCCCCTCGTGTGCGGGCACCTCCCGGTGAGGCTGTTGCCCTGGGGTCCCCGGGGGGGGGCCTAACCTCCCAAGGAACCTCTCCTGGGGCCACAGGAAGGAAGGTGGGGAGGTGTGTGCAAAAGCCTGCAGCCCAACCACCCCCCAGACACACAGCGAGGGCCCAGCACGTGCTCCCAGAGTGGGTGTACACGTCTGCGGAAACACAATCCCACTTTTGTTACAAAAACAAAAAAAACTAAAAGGAATCCTACAACCTTACAGTTTTTTCTGTATGTATATGCAGGGGGAGACCCCACGCAGCTGATTGAGGTCGCCCCCGGACAGTGGGCCTGGAGGGGAGAAGAATATTGGCCCTGCACCCGAGAAACTTGCCTATTTTGGGTTTTTTTTTCCTAACATGTAAGAAATGTTTAAGGTTTATAGACAAATTAGAAGTTACATCTGTATCTGAGAAGATTGCCTTGTCCTCCGTTGCCCCCCCTATGCCCCCACACCCCCCCCCCCGCTCGATAACTGTTCTTGCCAGAAAGTCCGTCCAGACATCACACCTAACTCCCTCCAGACTCGAAGCCCCCGTTGTGCTGTCTCCAGGTGAGAATTCTTCGCGGGAGGGAAGAGGGGGAAGCGGCAGGCTCGCCTGGGCCCCCCCACCCCCGCCTCCAGGGAGAGCGCCCCACCTCCCAGGAGGGATTCTCCTGGCAGGAAACTGCAGCCCCTTCAGCTCCCAGGACGCGTGGGATGCCTTCAGGCCCAACATATGTGGGATCTTCTAAAACAGGGACGGGAAAGGAGGAAAAATAAAGTCTGTTCCCCCAGGTCTGTTGTCTCAACACACAGAGGCCTCCAGAAACACTTCCCACAAGAAGCAGCGGGGGCCAAGTTTCGGAGGCGGAGTCCCAGTGTACAGATGGACAAACTGAGCCCCGCCGGCTGAGGAAGGACAGACGCAGGATCACCCAGCGTGGGGGTGAGAGACTGGGCGCTTCAAACCCCTGGGTGGGGAATGTGAAGAGGAGGAGCTGCTGGGCCTGCAAGGGGACCGGGAGGGGCGGGAGGCTGGCTCCCGGGTCCAGACGGCAGAGGAGGACTGTCCCAGGCTGGCCCCCTTCCGGGGACACAGCAGAGCTCCTGGGCCCCATGTCACGGCCGCTGGACAGGCAATCGGAGCTCTTCACTGAGCTTTTCCTACTCTCTGCTCTGCGTGGCCCGTGGGAGGATCACGCTTCGTCACCGTGGAACTGGTTCCGGCCACTTCCGTGGAGGGGTGGCCTCTCCCGGGGCCGGAGCGTGTAAGTGCCTGCAGCCCGGCCTATGCAGACTGGTGCACTAAGTGAGCTTTGGGACCAGACAGCCCGGGGTCAAATGCCACCAACCCACTGACCCCATGAACGGCCTTGGGCGAGTCCCTCCCCCTCTGGTTCTCTGTGTCCCCCTCTTACCAAAGCAGAGAGCCCAGGCATGAGCCGGCTTCCAGCTCTCAGAGTTCGGGGACTCTCTACCCTGGCTTAGCAAGGTCCCCACCCCCGGCCGAGATCACGCAGGGTCCTGAAGGTACCAGGAGGCAGCAAGTCTCTCTGGGGTGGCGGGGCTTCCAAACCTTGCTGCTTGTCGGAATCACCCCCCGGGAACTGTGAACATGCAGATTCCTTGGATGACTCCCAGGGATGCAGGAGGTGTGAGGCGGTACCCCTGAGCCCAGACCAGAGAACCCCACCACCCCCTCCCCGGGTGCCAATGGATGTCCTCACACCTGGCCACCACCTGCACTAAACCGGCCATCCCGGCCCGCCATCCCCTTCTTCTCTGGGAGCCACTGCCTCCACCTCCCCACTCGAGCTCTGCGACAGCCACCCCCTCAGGCAGTTCCGGCTACATTTTACATAAAAGCAGAACAGGGCTTGCTGGATCCTGCAGCGGGAGCCCAGCTCACCTGCATGGCCACATGTCTCTCCGCCCGGGTGCCCGGGGGCCTGCTTCCTCCCACTAGGTCCCTCTCCCTCCTCCCTCCGGCGTCCTCCCCAACCTCCCACCAGGCCAAGGGGAGAAGAACTCTGAAGTGTGAATTCCTGATTAAAAACCAACCTCTGGGGATCCCTGGGTGGCGCAGCAGTTTGGCGCCTGCCTTTGGCCCAGGGCGCGATCCTGGAGACCCGGGATCGAATCCCACATCGGGCTCCCGGTGCATGGAGCCTGCTTCTCCCTCTGCCTATGTCTCTGCGCCTCTCTCTCTCTCTCCCTCTGTGACTATCATAAATAAATAAAAATTAAAAAAAAAAAAACAACCTCTGCTTATTGCCTTGACTGTTCTTGCAAAAGAAAGAAAAGTTTCCATTTGCATCTGCCCAGGGGCATGTGTGAGCTACCAAGGGGGGAGGGGTGTGCCCGTGAGCACCTCTGTGCGAGCATCTGGGTGCCCACTGGAGCCTCGGGGTGCAAGAGCGTGCGTACACATGTGTCTGTGTGCAAGTATACTGTCTGGGTGAGGGTGTGCATCTCTGGGTACCTGTGTGTGTGCAAGGATGCGTGTGGACACGGGGGTTGGTGTGTGCGTGTACGTGGATCTCCTTAGAAAGGGTGTATGGCAGGGAGTGTGTCCAGACACGTCTGTTTATACAGGAAAAGCCTTCTGGGTCAACTAGTACCATCAGCTCGGGGTAGGGGTTAATAAAAAAAAAAAAAACTGATTCTGGAGGAAATCATTAAAAAAATACACACCTTTAGAACTCCAACATTTTATTTCATATAGCTGGAAAGTTTTTTGCCTTTTTCATTTTCTTTCTTTTCTTTTTTCTTTTTTTTTCTTTTTTTTTTTTTTTTTTTTTTTTGCATTTTCTTTCGTACAAGACCAAAGTCTTCCGTCGCCTGTGGGTCTGCTGATGGCAACCGTGTCGTCTTCGTTGGGTCCACTAAGCCCACAACACATCATCCTCAATCTCTGATTTCAATCTCTCTAAAGTGGAGCACGAGCGTCAAAAACCCTTGTAAAGTGATGTGAGGGCTGAATCCTCTCGATTTTTACAATTTTGTTTCCAATCTTATCTTACCGTTGCTTATCCACACGCCTAATTTGACAGCAATTTTTTTTTTTTTTTTTTTTAGCAATTCACCAGAGTCTTTTCTAAAGACTTTCAGTTTAGGTTTTACAGAAACAACTTTTTGTGTGGTCACAATATGTCGGTTCACTTATTATTTAATTAGACTGCACGACTTCAAGAGCAGGTGCCACTGGCATAAACGAATTTGGAAACGGATCCGGGCGACCGCGTAGGCCTGTAACTCGGTCTGTGGGAACCAGAGCTCACAGACGAGTGGGGTCTGTGTGCAGAGGGGGGCAGGCTGCGTGGTGTTCAGAGAAAGGGGTGAACCTTGGGCAAGCAGCAAAGAGGAGATGAATCCCAGGAGCCCCCGAGCCACGTGGGCATGGGTGCTAAGCATGAGTGGGGGGGGAGGGTGTCTGTGTGTGGGAGCCCCTGTGCCGAGGGGCAGGTGGCAGCGCGTCCGAGCATCCCTATCACTTATGCCAGCCAGTGAGGCTCAGCCCAGACCCCTGGGAACCACGATTATCTCCCCCGATCATCCCCCTATGGCAGATGACAATGATGGTGGTGGTGCTTGGGTCTTCTTCCTTTCTTTTTTTTTTTTTTAGTAGAATCTCTCCTTTTTTAAATTTTTGTTTTTTATTTAAATTCTATTAATTAACATATAATGTATTATTTCATTATAGTTTCGGAAGGTAGAGGTCACTGATTCATCGGGCTTGTGTGACACCCGGGACCCATTACCTCCCGGGCCCTCCTCTGTGTCTGTCACCCGGTTACCCATCCCCCCCCACCCCCCTCCCTTTGGTGACCCTCAGTCTGTTTCCTGTGATCAAGAGTCTCTAATGGTTTGCCTCCCTCTCTCTGACTTCATCTTGTCTTATTTTTTCCTCTCTTCCCTGTGATCCTGTGTTGCTTCCTAAATTCCTCATATGAGTGAGATCATATGATAGTTGTCTTTCCCTCACTTATTTTGCTGAGCGTAATACCCTCCAGTTCCATCCATGTCATTGCAAAGGGCAAGATTTCTTTTTTTTTTTGATGACTGAGTAGTGTTCCATTGTGTGTGTGTGTGTGTGTGTGTGTGTGTGTGTGTGTGTGTGACACCTTCATCCATTCATCTGTCCATGGACGTCTGGGCTCTTTCCATAGTTTGGCTCTTGTGGACATGTGGCCGGGTCTTCTTAAGTGAGCTGGCCAGGGCTGTGACCTGATGTGCGACCCTGGCAACAAGATACAGCCGGGGGCGGCGCCGAGCCAGCCTGTCCTGAGGGTCCCCACTCGGCCCTTTGCACTCTCCCGATGACCCGTGAGATGGGGATCCTTCCTCCCCCCACCACAGAGGAGGACACTGAGACTCTAGGAGGCCAGCTAGACAGCTGGCGGCACCATGGTGTAGACACAGGCCCTTCAGACCCATCACTGGTCAAGGCACGTCCCCAAGAGGCTGGGACCGCGGGTTTCCTGGGAAGCACTGCTGAGCCCTATTGTAGTCACTTCCCTCTCCTCACTGGCCTCTGTGGAGCTGCAGATGGAGGTGGGCAGGGAGGCTCCCTGGTGGGTGCCAGGGGGATGGGGAGGGGGCGGGGAACAGGCTGGCATCCACTAGGAACCAGATGAGGCCTCACCTCGGCCAAGCTCTCTGGATTCTTCAAAGCCACCCACACGTGGGACACGGTGGGGCACTGGAAGCTCCCATCGCCCTTAGGAGGAAGGAGGAAAGGGTCCTCCTTCCCCATTTCACAGATGAGGAAACAGATCCCAAACTTGGGCATGACCCACACATACCTCTCCTCTCCCCCACCCAGACTCTCATTGCCTGGGAAGTGCACGAAGAGAAGACACTATTTTGTGCATGACCGGGGTTGCCAGATAAACGACAAATAATTTTTTAATATAGGTTTGTCCCGGATATTGTGTGGAATATACTTAAGCTTAGAAATGTATTTTGTTTTCAAATGTCAGCAGGCATGCTGCATTTCTATTGGCTAAATCTACCTTAAACCCCCCCCCCCCTGTCACCTACCGACTCCAGAGCCTCCTGGAAGATGCGGGAAAGAGCTGACCACTCCTGGGTCTGAGCTCTTGCTCCTTGGTGTATGTATTACCATGGCCGAGGTGCTCCCCCCACCCTCCAAGCCTATAGGTCCCGTGTAAATGTGTCGGTGGATGGGAGCCATTATTATTATTATTGGTGCTATTATTTACCAGGTGGTGAAATTAAGGCTGAGAGAGAGAGAGAGACTCAGGGGCAGCAGGAATCAGCAGCAGACCAGACGGACGGCCTTGCTCAGCTTCCTGGTCCTGGCCCGGCCTCCTCGCCACCACCCACCTGCGCCACCGCTTCCCGGGTGGCTGGCGGGCAGTCGGGCCCAGGACCCACCCCTGCACCTTCCGCATCTCTGCAGCGGCCCACCCTGCACCCCCAGCAACTCAGGGCCCGTAGTCTCAGCTCACCCACTGCTCTCTCCCCAGAACACTCACTGACAGAGGATGGCCCTTAGCCCCCCGTCCTCTGGGATCTGGGGGTGCCTCCAGCACCCAATGCTGGGAAGCCTGGACATGTGCAGGGACAGCAGGAGCAAGGGGGGCACCCCCACCCAGCTCCACTTCTGCCAGGATGCCTGCAGCTCCTCAGCCCCCACCCTCACATCCATGTCACCTCCAGTGGCAGCTGCCTGAGCCCCTCCTGGGGGCTCGGAGGGACTGAGACAAGGAAATGGGGGGACACAGGGGTCAGGCCTGGGGTCTGCTAGGGGCCTGGCCAAGAACCCTGTGCCTGCAATCCCCTCCCTCCCTCCCACCCCCTCCAGCTCCCCATCTGTAACTCTAATGAGCCACCGACAGTTCCCATCTGCTCCTCCCTGGCTTCCTGGGGACAGGGAGAGAGGGGAGGGGACGCCAAGAGAGGTGGAGCAGAGGGGGGGTCTGCAGGGCTCAGCCCTGGTTCCATCCCACATGGGGGAGCCGCTAGGCACCTCGACCTGCAGGGGTGCCCCTGCTCTGCTGCCAGAGACCTCCTCCGGCCCGCACCCCCTCCCCGGGGCCCCACTCCCAAGGGTGGGAGGATCTTTGAGACAAGAGGTCACAGGCACTTGCTGTCCTGCCTGGGACCCCCAGACCCAAGAGCTGGAAATCTTGAACTCCCGGAGGGGCTGTCTCAGGAAGAGCACGGACAAGCCTTCCTCCCCAGCCCAGGAATTCCCAAGGGGCCTCCTCCCCACCCTGTGCCCCTCCTGTTCTGCTCCTGGACAGTGGGGAGGGCCTGGGGAGCTGGGGACCCCAGAGCCGGTTGCCGCCCCCTCACCGCCCAGGCACCCGCCCTGCCCAGCCCCCTCCGGGCCTGGCCTCCTGGCTCCTGCTCACCAATGCTGCCATCTAGAGGTAAGACGGGGGACCGCAGGGGCTGCAGCCTGGCGGGGCGTCCCCAGGGGCGAGGGGGGGTGCCCTCTGCGCTCCCAAGCCCACCAGGGAAGGACCCCAAGAATGGAAAGGCCCAGACACCTTGCCCTGGAGGAGCCGCGGGAGACCTCATCCACCCCCTGCTTCCAGCCTCCATGTGGCCACGTGCTCCCTGCGCAAACCCTCCAGGACCCCGCCCCCAGGACCCCCAAGGAGAGGCAGCAATGGGCTGGGCCCTCCTTACACATCACGCCCTCTGACCCTCACAGCAGTTCTGGGTCACGCTCTGGGTCATGCTCTGGGTCAAGACCCAGGACACGGGCCCGGACGGGAGGAGGGAAGCACCCGTGTGGGTCACCGGGCCCCCACACCTCGACGGGAGCAAGCTTCCTTATGTCATTTGTTTTCTTTCTGGCTCGCTGTAGTGGCTCCGAGGCTCACTGCCGCACCAGTCCTGTGCCCAGGAGCACCTGCCGTGTGCCAGGGTCTATGCCAGGGCCTGGGCACGCCAGAGAGCCACCAGGCTCGTCCTCCCCTCGCCCTCACCCTGCGTCTGCGCACCAAGGTGGGTACGGGGAGTGCGAGCAGGAGCCCTGGTCCTTGTGAGAAGTCACGGACTGTGACAGCGAGAGGTCAACAGAGCCAAAGGTGGGCCCTTCGGCAGCCCATACTTCCTAGGAGCGCTCGCTCCTGCGTTCTGCTTCCGAGGCCACCTGGTGAGGGGCATGGAGAGGCCCCCCGCACCGTTCCTCTCCTTCAGAGAACCCAGCCCTTCCCAGAGGCACCTGGGACCATCCCCAGCCCCCACCCACGCTAGAGAGCCCACGGGGCCTGACATCAGTAGGTGCTCTGTTCATGCGTGAGGAGCAAGGGAGCAAACGAGGGGCTGTTCACACAGGACCTCCCGCCACATGCGGTCACATCCAGCTCCCCTCCACCCCTGGCGGCCCCCATTCTCACGGCCAGTGAAGTTGCTAGAGTAGGGGAAACCCAGAAGACCAGAATCCTAGGCCCCATTCCGCTTCCTACCTGCTGTGTGAGCCAGGACAAGACTCCACTGCCTGGGCCTCAGTTTCCCTGTATGTATGGAGGGGGGCGGCCTAGCCGGAGGCCTCTGCCGCCAGCAAGAGGAGTGCTCTGGGTCTGGGAGAGGAGGCCTGAGCCCCCCAGCCACCCTCCTCTCCTGCCCCTGCCCCCCCACCCCCGGGCCAAAGGGGAGGCCATGAGCCAGTGTCCACGGAGCCTCAGAGGACCTGCTGCCTCGCACCCTATACATTCGCACGTGTGTGCACATGCAAGCATGCACACGTGAGCACGAAGCCACACACACACACACCCCCGAAGTCGCAGTCACCCACACATACACACGAGCAGCCACGTTCACACACAAGGTCTGCACACAGCGTGCCCCGGCGCAGTAGGGCCTCAGGAGCGGGTTTAGGGACGCAGCGAAGTTATGAAATTGATTTCTCTGGGAGCAGTTGGAATTAGTTTTAATTATCTTTATCTTTCTTCCACTTGCGCTCTCAGCCCTCTCCTAGCTGTTTAATCCGTTGCTATCGACTTCCCCGCAGGCTCCGAGGGGGCAGTCGCAGGGCGGGGTGGACACTGTGTTCATTTTCCGCAAAAACAAACCAGAGCAGCAACCACACCCACCTGCCTCCTCCCCTGCACTGGCGTCTCCCAGGCAGGGCTGCCCGCCTGGTACACGCGCATGCACGCGCATGCACACCCACGACAGCCAAGCCTCGCTGGCCGAGGAGCCCCACCCCGAGGCCCTCCGAGACCCGGACAGGTAAGCTGTGCTCAGATCTCAGCGGCTCACCGCGTTGCTTCCTCCACGTTGTCGCCTCGGGAAGCTGCCCTTCGTTCATGCGCGCCAACGCCCTGCTGAGGGCCCCACCGCCCCATTCTCGGGGCTCCCTTTCCGGGGTCCCCCCCCACCGCTGCACATGGGGCCTCCTGGGCTGGAGGAGGTCAGGGCAGGGCCCGGGCCACAGTCATTTCTGAGACCAGATGCATAGTAGGGAGTCAGTAGATATTTCTCGAATGAATGAATGAATGAATGAATGAATGAAGGGAAAGCCCTCTTGGAAACCGGCGTCCGGAGTCTACGACATTCACTCGTTCATTTAGTCACTCGAGCAACACCGAGCGCTGCCCAGGCCCCGGCCCGGCCCTGAAGACGCGGAGGCAGGGGCGCCCCAGTCCCGCTGCCCAGGAGGCTCCAGGGCAGGCGGACAGGGTGACCTTGGGGAGGACACGAAAGAGCGCAGGACTCGGCTCCCACTCCCCCTGGGGGCGAGCCTGCCCCAGGGGAAGCAGCTGCCTCCAGGGGCTCCGCGTGGGGTGAGGCGCCCGCCCCAGCCAGTGCCCACCCGAAGAGCCCTGCGCGCTGATATTTTAGGATTAAAACCCATTAAGGTTCAGGCCGTGAAAATCAGAGGGACACAAAATCAATGGCCCGATATTGCTTCCCGCTCGTTGTGTAAATATTGTGGCTTTTATTGTTAGGCCCGCGGCGGCAGCAGAGGCTCAACGCTTACGGCGACGTGCGGTCCCCGCCCTGGGCTGGCGGCGCTGGCACCGGGGCCTGGGCACCGGCCACATGAGGGCCCCCACGTCCCCCCATGTTCCCCCACGTCTGCAGCCCGGGGACAGTGGTCCTGACAGCCGCCCTGCACTCCGCCACCTGCTGCCATTTGCACCTTTAACCGGCCGCCCTCCTCCTGGGGTCAGGGTGGGGACAAGGGGACGTCACCCCCAGGAAGGGGTGACCGGGCGGCTGTGGAGCACCGGGCCTCCCAACGTGGCCGTGGCGGGTCCCTCCTGTGACAGGACGGCAACACCTGCTCTCGCTCCGGGTCCCCGTCCTGCGTGTCCTCCTCCCCAGCTGTCCTCCCCGGGGGGCGGGGGGCCCAGAGCCTGGCCAGGGGGGCCGCCCTGGGCACGCCCGGGACACTCCCTGCCCCCCGCCCGGCGCCCAGAGAAGATACCGCCGCCCTGACGGGGAGCTGGGGCTGCGGCGGGGAGAAGGACTGGGCTGATGGATGAACAGAGCACAGGGCAGAGCCGTGAGCCCCCAGGTCCTGGAGACCCTGGGCGCAAACCCCCCGCCTTCAGTGTTACACCTATACCCTATTTTTCAGAAGTGCTATGGGAGGCCTAGCCAGGGGGTCACCCTGATGCCCCTGGCCATGTGGGAGGACTTTGGGGGGACCCCCTCCTGCGCCCCTCCGCCAAGCCCCCGGACACTGTGCAGGGCTGATCCGGGCCGTGGCGGCAGAACGGAGCAGGGTCTGGAGGGCCCCCACCCACCCAGGTAACCACGGGCACAGCCTGAGGGGACGTGGAGAGAGCCCCGCGGCCTCCCACAGGTCTGCAGGCTGGACACACAGCGTCGGGAGGCCGCCCCGGGGACCCCGGGACAGTCGGGCCTGCGCCGGCCCCTCCTGCTGGGCCTCGACCCCGTCACGTGGGCCCCCGGGGGGGGCCTGTAGCACATGAGTTTGGGGGGGCACACGTGAGTCCGTGGCGATCCCCCAGCCCCGGGCGCCCCCTTGACCCCAAGCTCCCTCCCAGAAGGGCGGCGGCCCCCACCACAGGACTAGACCCAGGCCGAGGGCCCCAGGAACGCACAGGGGGGCAGCCCCACGCCGGGGGACCGGCATGAGCGAGCTGCGGCCTCGGGCCCTGCCCCCACCGGGTGTGGTCCGCGGGTCCCAGGCGCCTGGCCCGAAGCGCCCACCCGGACCCGTCCTGAGGAGCGAGGCCTCCAGGCCTCCTGGCCCAGCAGGGCTGTCCTGCTGGGGACTCGCCCCCACCCCCCGCCGGGGCCTGCGACCTCCCAGCGCCTGTCAGCCACTGTTGGTGCCCGCGGGGGGTGGGGGGGTGGGGGGGGCGGGGAACGTTTATTTAAAAGTGTACGTAGGTGAAAGGTTTAGGACGGTAAGGGCATGTGCAAGTGCTACACACAAGTTAGCTGTAAGCATGACATGTGGCGTGCGGCCTGCCCTGTGTGCGACCCCTCACGGGGCGGAGCTGCCGGGCTAGGCCCCTCCTCGGCTCAGCCCACGGCCCCCCACAGCGTAGCAGGGGCGCTGTCCCCCTGGGACCGGGGCGAACAAACGGACCCGCCAGTGGGCTTGTGAGTGTGTGTGCGGTGGCTGCGTGCCCTGCTACCTTGTGTGTCAGCAGCAGCAGCGGACGCTTATGCGAGCATGAGCAGTGTGTCGTGTGTGAGGCTGGCAGCGGGCACGTGCTGGGTGGACGCACACGCGTCTGCGGATGTGGGTCAGCGAGTTGCGGGGGTTCCCGCCTCGGGCACGTGTCAGCACCACGGGCAAAAACGGGTCAGCATGCATGTCAGTGGGTACCGCGGTCATGCACATACGTGTGCCAGCCGTGACACAGCTGTGAGTCAGGATGCTGCCCTTGTGTGTGTCGGTGATGGGCATGTGTCTAGGTGTGAATCAGCGGCGGGTTCATACGAGTGTGTCTGTGTCGGCGTACTTGTATCTGTACCAGCGGCGCGTGTGTCCGCATGTCCGTGTGCCACATACGTGCGTGTCGGTGCCGAGTGTGCATGTGTGAGTGGAACCACGACAGTGCGTCGGTGTTCCGGTGCTGGGTGTAGGTTAGAGGTGCGTCAGCCTTGGGTGCGTATGTGTAACAGCGTGAACATGTGCGTGCCTGTGTTGTGTGTGTGACAGGCTGGGGGAGGCGGGGGGGGGGTGGGCGACGTCCCAGACCCAGGGCCCCTGGGGACCCGCCTTCAGCCCCGGCGCCTGCGGCCCCCACCCGCTCCCTGACTGGCACCCGAGTTAATAAGTGTTGCTTTTCTCCTATTCTACTCAGGCCTGTGATGGAAAATCCTCAGGCTGGAAGTGAGCCCCGAATCGATAGTCCATTCCATTTAACAGGGTGGCTGTCACCATAACGAGATAAAAGTGGATTAACTCGGGTGCTGCCGGCGCGTCCGCAGGGAGCCCATCTGTTCCCCGCACAGCCGGCCTGGCTCAGAGTAGCAGCCCAGCCCCACCGACCGGCCACAGGCGCTCCAGCCGAGGCCCGGGATGGGGGGCCGGGGGGGGGTTGGGGGGGAGGGGGTCAGAGAGCCCTCAAGACCAGGATACAGATGCGGTTCAGGATGGGACGCTGCACAAGTTCCAGGCAGGCTCCTGGGGGGGCTCAGGAGGGACGCGGGGCCAGGGCAGGGACGCCCGGGCGGGGGGTGGGGGCTGGGCCCCGCGGGGCCAGGGTGGAGATCCAGCGGAACCCGAGAAGCCCGAACTCTCCCAGACCTTGCAGGTGGCTGAACAGGATCTGCCCAGGCGTGAGTCGCTGAAGCTTCTCGGCCGGGTCGCCCCGCGGACCACACGTGGCGCATGAAGTCACCTCAGGAAAAGGCTCTCCCAGTCCCCGAAGGCCTGAAGGATAGAAAAGTCTCCCACTGCAGCAAGGAGGACACAGGATGAACGCCAAGAAGATCCCCTGGCCACGAGGGGAAGCCTCTCACGAGCGGGTGACCAGGTGCTCGCCTTTCCGGGATCTGTCCCAGCTTTTGCTGACCTTTTTTTCTTTTTTTAAGATTTTATTTATTTATTCATGAGAGACACACACAGAGAGAGGCAGAGACACAGGCAGAGGGAGAAGCAGGCTCCCTGTAGGGAGCCCGACGTGGGACTCGATCCCAGGACCCCGGCGTCACGCCCTGAGCCAAAGGCAGGTGCTCAACCCCTGAGCCACCCAGGCGTCCCTTTGCTGACTTTTTAAAACTAGGTGTCAGAAAAAATAAATAAATAAATAAATAAATAAATAAATAAATAAATAAATAATAAATAAATAAATAAAATAAAACTAGGTGTCAGGAGCAAACTAAAATGGAGATTAATCCAATTAATCCATTTTCATTTTATTATCCATCCAATTAATCCATAATCCATCTTATTTTTCTGTAGTGCACACCGCCAGGATATTTTCCCATTTGGTGGTCTGCTTTTTGTTTTTAATTTTGTTTTTTTAGGATTTATTTATTTATGTGAGAGAGACAGAGGGAGCACGAGTGGGGGAGGGACGGAGGCAGAGGGAGAGCGAGTCTCAAGCGGACTCGACGCTGAGCACTGAGCCCAACACGGGGCTCGATCCCACAACCCCGAGCTCACAACCTGAGCCGAAACCAAGAGTCGCTCGCTTAACCGACCAGGCCACCCAGGCTCCCCCTGTCTGTTTTTTTAATTTTGGGATTCTCTGCTTACTTCCTCGGTTCTCCCAGCCCTGACTGTGGCTTCCTCCCTTGTTTCCGTGAGACGAAGGCCGGCCGCATCCGGAGACCATCGCCTGTTTCTCCCAGATTTTTTAGGATTTCATTTTTTTAATATATATTCACATTTTCATCCACTAGGAGTTTGCATGAAGTAGGCGTCCTTGGTTTGCCCCCAAGAGATTAGCTGATTGCCCGCCTCCATTTCTACGCTAGTTGGAAATGGCCCTTTGACCATTTACGAGGGCCCGATTTTGGATGTCCCTATGAGTTGGTTAATTCCCGCGCTGACTCCAGCTGTACGGAGGACAGCTTTGCGATCTCTTTTGATATTTGAGAATGTGTTTTTCTCTAACGTTGATGGCCTCGCGTCTGTATTATTTCATCGCCGTGTCAATGCTTGGGCCAGCACAGACAGCGGGAAGGCATGCTTATCCGAAGCCTGTGGCGACCGCCTGCGAAATGTCAGCACCATCCAAATACTGTGCACATTCAGGTTTCTTTTCTTTTTTTTTTAAGATTTTATTTATTTATTCATGAGAGACAGAGAGAGAGGCAGAGACACAGGCAGAGGGAGAAGCAGGCTCCATGCAGGGAAGCCCAACACGGGACTCGATCCCGGGTCCCCAGGATCGCTGAAGGCGACGCTAAACCGCTGAGCCACCCGGGCGGCCCCCAACATTCAGGTTTCTAAAGCCACCGCCCTCTGTGCTGGAGCATCGTGGAGACAGAGGCCCTGGGGTCCCCAGGCAATCTTAACAAGGGAGAAAGAGAATCAGACATGCACATCCCAGGCTCACCCTCGGGTATGCAGGATGGACAGATCCCGAGTCCTGTCTTGGCCTGGACTCCCTAGAAGCCAACTCGGAGACAAGGGTGCGCATGCCAGCAGTTTCTTGGGGAGGCATCCCAGCAACCGAGCAGGGGGCAGGGGAGTGAGGCAGGGCAGAGAGGCAGAGAGATGAGGGCCCTTGGCAAGCCGGCTACTACAATGGAGTGTCATTGCACTGGGGACCCCGGGGGCTTGTCTCGACCTTGGGCCCCAATTATCCCAGCCACAGGGGAAGGAGCTGGGGTGTTTATACACCAGCTGGCCTCCGCAGCAGGAGGGAGGGGAGCTGAGAAGCAGGGAGGGCCCCAGAGGGGGGTTACAGGCTTCTGGAAGGAGGGCAGGCAGGTACTCCGTGGGAGGCCCCAGGGTGTGGCCAGAACGCTGACCCGTGAGGAAGCAGGCGTGGTGGTCCAGGAAGAGAGGACGAGACGTGGACGTGGAAGTCAAACAGTGGAGAAGAGAGAGTCGAGAGGAAGCGGATGGACAAAAGCCTGGGGACCTGAGACTGCAAGGGTGTGGGAGGGAGAAGAGACTGGGGTGGCCCTCGGATTTCTGTCCTAGGACACAGGATGGGTGATGGAGGGCAGACCTAAATGGAAAACCAGGAGGTAGAGGCAGGAGGGAAACTCTGCAGCATCAGGGGGTGTCCAGGAAGCAGAGGGGTGCACAGGCCTGGCACAGGCGGGAGGGAAGCAGACAGCAGGGAGTCATCACTGAAGCCATGGAAGCCGGGCGTGTGGATGAGGAGGGTCCATGCTGAGCAAGGATCCCGGTCAGCACCAGAGACGGGGGGCGGGGGAGTGCGAGGCCTCGGGGAACACCCCACAGATGTGCAGGAGCGGCTGAGAGTGAAGCTTGATGTGGACTTGTCTCCCGCTGGTTCCCCAGGGACCCGGAGGCCCCGCCTGTCCTTCTGGGCCAGAAGGGTGATGCCAAGGGAGAGGGTGGGAGGGGAGGGATGGGACCGGGTGATGTGGATTCTAAAGGAGCCGACAGCTGTCAAATCATATAAAACCTCATATGTTAATAATTCTTACAATTTTGCCAAAGACTTAATGGCTGGCCTGTCAAGAGCAGTGACAGAAGCTATTATGGAAACAAGATGGGAATATTTTGGAGGCAGCATCGACAGCACATCCCTTGCCGGGCCTCTAGGGACCAGGAAGAAGACAGCAGGGCATCCTGCCCAGCACCCACCAAGGCCACACTCATCCAGAGAGGAGCTGGGTCTTTGGGGATTCAAGCTGTTGACGGGGGATTGATCACCCACAGGGACATTTTAATTAACCGTCAGATCCCAGAGTCTCCCCATCCTTCCTGTCCCCCACCCTCCCTGATCTGCGGCCACCTTTGCTCCCAACACACACGCACACACACGCACACACTCGGAGCAATCGGCCAAGCCAACAGCACAATCCTGAGAGAATTAGGCGCTCGGGGCGGGGGGGAGGGGCTCAGTGGCAGGACGGGGGGCAGGGGCTGTGCTGGCAGCTCCCGGAGGGGCAGCGGGGGGGGGGTCCTGGCACCAGACCCAGGCCCACAGCTGACTTGCTGGATAAGCTGCATACTTGGTGTGCAGTGGCCCCCGTGTCTCATGGTGAAGATGGGAACGGTGAACACAACACACGTATAAGTGTTTTCGGGGCTTCAAAATCTCACGCTCACCTTCCTCGACTCCCAGAAGCCTGCTGCTTTGTTCTTACTGAACCCCCCGGCCGGGTCCAGGAGGTGGCGTCACCATCTCCGTGATTCCCCGGGGAGCCCGGGGAGGCGGGGGGCAAAGCTGAGGTGGGCACATGCCACTCGTTTGCAGAGCCAGACCGTGAGCCCCACCACGGCCTTCACGCAAGGGATGCCTATGAGACTACTGATCACGCCAGCTACCGCCCGGGAGTGCTTGCCCCGTGCCCAGAGCCGTGCGGAGTCAGAGCTGCTCCAGCCCGCTGCGTGCACGGAAGCTCTGGGCATCGGGCTGACAGGCAGGCGGGCGCAGCAGGTCCGGGACGATGCATTTGTAATAAGCACCCAGGAGACACCCACCCTGCCAGTCCAGAAACCATACTCCGAGGGTCAAGGATAAATGCTCCCTCTCCTCTAACTGGCCCAACACCTGTTAGAAAGAAAACCCCAGGTTTGGGGGAGGTGGGGTGCCTGGCTGGCTCGGGAGGTGGAACACGCGACCCCGGATCCCAGGCTTGTGGGTTGAAGCCCCACGCTGGGGGTTAGAGATCACTTAAAAATAAAATCTGGGATCGTTGGGTGGCTCAGTGGTTGAGCGCCGCCTTCGGCCCAGGGCATGACCCTGGAGACCCGGGATCCAGTCCCACATCGGGCTCCCCACGGGGCACCTGCTTCTCCCTCTGCCTGTGTCTCTGCCCCTCTCTCTCCCTCTCTGTCTCTCATGAATAAATAAGTAAAATCTTTTTAAAAAATAAAATAAAATCTTTTTTTAGAAAAGGAAAGAAAGGAAAAAATAAATAAATAAAAAGGAAAGAAAAGAAAACCACAGGCTCAATGGGGCATCACTCAGGCCAAGTCATCAAAGCTGGGATTTACTCCCTAACCCAGTTGCAGTGTCAGCTTCCCCCAGAAAGGTAAATCTCAACCAGTCATCGGGGCTTTTTGTGTAGATAATCTGTCATACGGTCCCCTCCGTCCCCTCCAGATGAAGGAATCCACCTAATGAGACACCCCCCCCGCCCCGGGTGACCTTGTCTGACAGAATCCTTCCTTTCCCTCGGCTGATAACGTTCTTGCCCCACTCTCCTGCCTATAAAATCTCTCCATTTCCTACGAGTCCTTGATGTTCCCGCTTCTTGCCAGACAGGGTGCTTGCTGCCGGTGTCACCAATCGCTCCACAAAGCCAAGGAGCTCTTCAAAGTCACTCAGTTGGATTTGGTTTCCTAACAACCCCTGTGGAATAAGCACCCGTGTTCTCGCCCTCAGTGACAGAGGCAGCTGAGGCCCCAGGAGGCAGGATGACTTGATCTGGCCTCGATCCAGCAGAAGAACCTGGATCTGAACCCAGGTTGGCCGGCCTGTGTGCCCGCCTGGCCCCAGAGAGCGACGGGCCTGGCCAGAATCTGCCTAGAAGGTCAATGCCCGGGGCAGGGGGTGGGGGTCTGAGGACGAGCAGGACCCGTCCCCAAACACCACCACGGGGAGAGTTAGGGCTTCAACAGAGGAATTGGGGTGGGGGATGTTGGAGGACACGGACTTCGAGTCCATAGCACCTGATACGGGAGGAGGGTGCTCCCCATGGGCGAGCCCTCCTCCCCCATCCCCGGGCCAGGGTCCACTTTCCTACAAAGGACAAAACCACGCAGCTCCAGGCCATCCCCAATGTTGGATGTTTCCTTCCCGTAGCCAGGAAACACAGAGACACCCTCTCTGGGTGCCCCCCAGGGACCCCCCCTGCCCTGCTCCCCAAGCCACAGGCAGTGAGCCCGCACTGCCTGCATCGCCTGCCCAGGAGCATTAATTGAAAATTAATCCGCTCAGTACGTGCCGACGAGCAAATCAAAGCTAAGTGTCTCAATTAGGAAGAGAAATGGAGTCGGGCACTCTTCTCAGGAGCTGGCTTATTTATGGGGATAATATCATTTTTAATGAGGGGAGCTACTAAAAGGCACAACGAATGCAACATTTAATAGAAAAATATTACAGCATTCCATCAGCGGAGCGCCACTGGGCGGGCGGCCTCGGGGATCCGCGAGCACCCGGGACCTCGGCTGCGGGCACCTGTGCTCGGCCTCGGTGTGCACGTGCGTTAGCGCGAGCATGCACACCCACGCACACGTGCACGCCAGCACACGGGCCCTCGTGCCATCGTAGGAGGATGCGGGAACACGTGCGTCTGGACCCGGGGAAGCAGGAAGCATTCCTGAGATTTTGCCGCAGAGGGTGGATCTCGCTCCACCACCTACAGGACCCCCACTCGGGTCCCGGGCCAACCAAGTAAGAATTCAGACTATTTCCCAACACTTAAGGGGGCTCGGTCCATTTAGCGCCTGGAGGGCCGTAGGTCTCCGTCACCCACCTCCACGGAGGGTCAGAAAGGGGGGGGTCAGACTCGGGGCCCAGCCTCCCCGGGGGCTCCTGGTCACGCGGGAGCCACAGTGGTTCCAGCCCCGCACAGGTGGTTCCCGCCACGGAGGTTCCAGCCACGGAGGTTCCAGCCCCGCACAGGTGGTTCCAGTCATGGAGGCTCCAGCCACGGAGGTTCTAGCCCTGCACAGATGGCTCCAGCCACGGAGGTTCCAGCCCCGGCCCAGCCACCCCCTTCAGCCTTGGCCTCGGGCTCGGGAGCCTAGGAGCTTGGTGGCCAGGCTGCCTCCAGGCTCCGACCCCCGCGGCGCCCCCTCCACACGACCGCAGCCTCAGCTTTGGCACCCGTGGGATGGGAAGCCGTGGAGGTGGGCAGCTCAGAACCCCTCCCGCCCTCGCCCTCCCCGACCCCTCCTCACCTCTGCTCACGTCAGAGCCCCCCCGACCCCCCAGCAGGCCCCGAACCCCGCCCTCACTCCCGTGCCCAGGGCAGCACCCCACCACCCCCACCATGCCCCGCGGGCAGCTTCGCTACCACCTGCACCCACCACCCCCCCAGGCTCCCCCCGAGATGTCCGGTGTCCTCAGCATCTGATGGGAGTAACAACAGACGTGAGGCAGGCATGAGCCCCATCGCTGCGACCAGGACCCTTGCTACCGCTTCCCAGCCCCACGAGACCTGGGGAGGCACACAGGGCGGGGATCCCTCATCCTTGTTTCTCAAAAGAGGGGCCTGAAGCTCAGGGAGGTTGAGAGACTCAGCGGAGGCCACACAGCAGGTGCGAAACAGCACAGGGTTCGCAGAGAGAGGTTCCAGGGGCCCCACACCCCAGGCACCTGCGGCAACGAGACCTGGGCCGTCCCACCTCAGAGGATCTCAGGCCTCTAAGCCAGGGGACTCCCATCTACCCAGCTCCGCCTCCGCCACCTGTGTGACCTCGATGCCTTCATTAACGTCCCTGTGTCTCTGGCTTTCTGGCTTGTCACCGGGGCTTTGGCCAGGGTTTGCACAAGCGAATCCCCATCGAGTGCTGGCAATCGGGCCCCGCACGTGATAAACCTCGGGTCTGTATCGAGATGTTGGCCTAACACGAGGCGACCCTACCCCCCCCCATTGCTGCTCCTCAGTCAGGCGGCTGCCAGGTCCTCGGGGCAGGCCTACCCCTCCCCAAACGTCTGGCCCGGAGCCCCCATTAGCATCCCTGGCCTGGGCCGGGTGCCCCCCATGCTGTCATCATTCCCGGAGCTGCACGCTCGTGTGTCATGCGTCTTTCCGTCCGTGTGTGATACTTGATTTTGTCAAAAGTAAAATAACAATAGAATAAAACCGAGCAGGGGTTTATGCCCAGCAGAGGGTACTCACTGAGCAGTAGGACTGGCGACTATTTGTTTAGCGTCTGACTCCCCGCGACATGATGCTCCCCACGGTCAAGAACAACGTCCCGTCCTTCCCCACAGGGCCCACCGCATCTGGAAAAATGACTGGATGCCGCAGGTCAGCGATTGTCACTGAAGAGAGGGAGGGAGTTGAGGGTGGGCAGGCGGGCTCGTCCCCAGGGGCGAGGGCGGGGGAGGTAGGGGGGGTTCTGAGTCTTTGAACCCTGAGTCTCAGGGAGGGGGACTCCCACTCCAAACCAGGAGCCAGAACCGGGGGCTTCCCCCTCCCTGCCAGACCCCGGGCACCTCCAGATTGACGACATTTGAAAGCGAGCTTCCCACAAAAGTCACTCTCCAGGATTAATATTTATTTCTTATGAAATTTAAATTTTTCAGTGTAATTAAATTTTTATTCGTCGTGAGTTATAGATAAAAATATTTATAACTTTCCCTTTCGCGCCACTGAGAGTCTTGGATGGAACCAATTACCCAGGCCTCCTCCTGGTGACTTCTCCGGGGTCGGGGGTGGGGGGGCAGGGAGGGGGTCAGAGGGGCCCGTGGGGGCAGGAGCTGGCCTCCATCCCCCCAGGCAGCTGTGTTAGCTCGACCTCCTGCATCCAAGCAGCAGAAGTGGGGCGTCCAGTGGCTCAGCAGTTGAGCGTCTGCCTTCAGCCCAGGGCATGACGCCGGGTCCCGGGATCGAGTCCCCCGTCTGGCTCCCTGCAGGGAGCCTGCTTCTCCCTCTGCCTGTGTCTCTGCCTGTCTCTCTCTGTCTCTCATGAATAAATAAAATCTTAAAAAAAAATAAAAGCAGAGAGCTCAGACCTACCCCACCCCCACCCCTATTTCCTGGCAAATAGCTCAGGGGCGGTTGGGCTCAGGGCCCGAGAGAGAGTCCAGAAGGAGGCTGGGAGAAGAGAGGAAAAGGAGGCCTGAGGATGAACACAAGAGGAGGGGGAGCCCGCAGACGAGGACCCACACCCTCCCAGCCGGCGCCGAACTCGGTGGAGGAGCCTGTCCAGGCAGCCCGTGTTGCCAGGAGATTGTGGCTCTTGGCTCCGAGGCCTCCAGTCATTTTGTGCCCAGAATCATCGTGAGTGTTCTCGCAAGTGAGGAGCAGCAGCCTGGACGGAGGGCGCATCTCCAGCAGAGACGGGGAGCAGCATGGGGGGAGCCGGTCCGCAGCCCGATGGCCAGATTCCAGGCCCGCTCCTTGGTGACCACGCGCGAGGTGCTCAGCCTCCCTGAGCAGCTTCCCCACCCGGATCGTTCCAGACAATGCGTGAAACCCCGACAGAGAAGAGGATCCCCGGGGAAGAGAGGATCCCGGCCCCCAGCTCGGCTGCCGCTCAGGTGCCACACCGGGGTGAGGCCCTCACCTCCTGGCCAATGAGCCCCATGCCCGCCAGGCCCGCTCGGCTCCCCCCACACCGAGGCCTCCGCCCTGGCTCTGCCTTGGCCCACGCACCCATGAGGGGACAGTCGCAGGGCCGGGGATCGACGCCCTCGCCAAAGCAGCGGGTGCACACGTTGAACCTTTCGGGCCAGGCCTTTTGCAAGGACCCTGGCCGATGCCAACGCCGTGAGCCTCCTCTGTAGAGGCAGGTGGAGCCACCCCAGAAGCTGGTGCTGCACCCGCAGGAGATCCCGCTCCTGCCACCAGGGCTGCCCCAGCTGAGGAGTAGAAAGTGGAAGGAAAGGAAGAAGAATCAGAGGAGCCTGATGTGGACGTGGGCTTTGGTCTTTTTGACCACACCTCTTTCGTAACCTGTTCGATAAAAAGCTAAATTCTTTAAAAAATAATAATATATATATATACATAAATATATGTATATATATATATTAGTAGAGGATCCTGAGCTGTCTATCCACAGACGGGGAGCTCACTACCTCACAAGGATAGTCAGCTCATGTGGAAAACCCATCTTTTCACTAAAGCCAAACGCTCCACCCTTAAAAATGGAGCTGTCTGGACCCCCTGCGATTTCACAAGTGTTGGTCTGGAATACAATTCCCTCGGGCCTGGAAGATCAGAGCCCACCCTCAAAACTACCCTACACCTGCCACACTGGCTACCAACACAGCCTCAGCCCTGCCCACGAAATCGCCGCCACGCTGGGAGTCCACCTGGGCTCCGCGGGGCCCTCAACGCCACAGCGTTACTGGTGGCCTGCTCTCAGCAGCCTCTCCCAGTAAGACACACCACCAGCAGGGCGATATTAACTGGGAAAGCCAACCAGGTCCTCACCACCCCTCCCTGCCTCTCTTCCTGCACGCCCCGGCCCCAAGGCCCAGAGGTCCAGGGTCAGGACCACTTCCCTAACCACCACCCACCGCCCAGGCAGGGAGCAGGACCAGGGTCAGGACTCACTTCCCTAACCGCCCCCCACCCCCAGGCAGGGAGCAGGCTCCCTCTTCCTCCTCACCTCCCCCGGCGGCTGCTGCACTTTGCGCTCCCTAATTAGACCTGTCACCGGCCCTGAATCATTGTCAGGCCAGGCTGGGGAGGTCATTAAGCCAGAGATGGATAAGTGCTAAGCTGGCCCCGCTCTGGAGATTTACAAGGCTCAGGCTGGGGAGGATTTATAAGGTTTGTTAAATTTCTAATTGAGTTTAGAGTCTCAGTGACCAAACCACATGGATGAGAATTACAACAAGTGCACCTATTCCTCACGCTGCGGGAAGACGGGGGCCTCCCTGTCTGTCCCCCTCTGCCCAGCTGCACAGGCCGCGCGACCCCGAAACACCGGCCCCAACCGAGCCACTCGGCCCGGCCCACCCAGCTCCAGGCCCAACTGCAAAAAGCTGCAGGCCCGGCGTCCGCTTGCAGTTGGTTGATTGTCTACATTTGTTGTTTGTTTGTTCTTTCTTTTTTTTTAAGATTTTATTTATTTATTTGAGAGAGAGAGAGAGAGAGAGAGAGAGAGCATGAGCGGGGTGAGGGGCAGAGGGAGAGGGAGACTCCCCGCCAAGCAGGGAGCCCGACGCAGGCCTCAATCCTAGAACTCCAGGATCGTGACCTGAGCTGAAGGCTGACGCTCAACCAACTGAGCCACCCAGGTGCCCCTGTTTGTTCTTTTTTTTTTTTTTTAATAGTTAATGGACTCACTGGTTCAAAATTCAAAGAGTAGAAAGGACACCCAGAGTAAGTCTCTCTCCTGCCCCATAACCCAGCCACAAAGTTCTCCTCTCTGGAAAGAAAAAAAAAAGCTGTATTAGCAGGTTCTAGGAAATCCTGCAAAATCCACACACACAAGCAAATACGCGCACACACAGACACACACACATGCATATCGGTTTGTAAGTGTGTATACTCTCTTTCCCCTTTGATAAACAGGCTTATGTACCTTGCTTTTTTTTTCCCCTCACTACTAGATCTTAGGAATCCATAATGCTGATTGGTCAGCACCAAACAGGCCTGGGTTTGAATCTCAGCTTTGCCCCACAATGCGCTGAAGCTGGCTCATACCTGCACCCAGGAGCCCATCACAAGCACCTCTTCCCAAGGTCAAGGTCGGGGATGTCACGGGAGTCTGTGCACCACAAAACGTGGCAAATACCTCAAATTCAGGCTCGTCTGTTTTGTTACTTGAGTTGTCTGAGCCTCTGTGTGCTCATGTCACAAGTAGGCCTAAGATAGTGTCATGGTGTGTCTATGAGGGTTTGATGGAGGGCACGTGGCATGTTAGGGACGCTGTTGGCGTTGGCCCACTCTAGGCAACCCCACGAGGAGGTGGGGGGTGGAGGCAGTGCTGGATGAGTTCAGGGCAGGGTGACGTGGATGGCAGCTTTGTCCCAGAGATCCTGGAGAATAGAAGTCAACCCAGTCTCGGCGACCCAATTCACTCGGTACCAGCACCACCTCTGTGGTGCGCCCGTCCCCGTGCCGGGTGTGATGGAAGCAGAAATGAACAGAGTTTCAGGCCTGCCCTCAAGGGGCTCCAGTCTAGCAAGACAGAAGACAGACATCTCAGTAGAAAAATGTCCTTGTGCTATAGATGTAGGTGGGACAAGCGAAGTCTGTGGGAAGAAGAACCTGATTCCCTGACTCCCCAGGTGGGGGTGAGCATCAAAACCTGGCTAGGAACCCAGGTCAGAAAAGGCTGGGCCTGGATGACTGAGGTCCAAAGCTGGCCCCAGAAAGCAGAGCTCATTTCTTCTCAGCTCGAAGAGAGAAAGTCACCTGCTCAAGGTCACACGGCACGCAAGTGACTGAGCCAGGATTCTCATTCAGGTCTTGTTGGCCCAAAGTGTGACTCTTCTCCTGCTGCATTGTCTGCTCTCCACACGGCACCAGGCCGTCCTATAGGTAGGCGCTCACAGCTCTGGGAGGGATCTCAGGGACACCCAGCGCTCACATACACTGAGGGGGTGCCCCCTGCGGCCTCCTGACAAGCCTGACAAGCCAGGGAACTCACATGCTCACATAGGGCCATCATCATGGTCAGAAACCCGTCCATACACTTAGCCTGAGCTTGGAACAGCAAAGGCATGAGGCACCTGAGCCGTCCCTGGCTCCCCTCTCCAGAACACCAGGGCTTGCACCCCAGCAAGCTCCCCATCTTTCTCCTTCCACATCTTGGCTTTGGTTTGTAAATCAGACACGCCATGGCTTCCTGTCTCAGGAATATGCTGCTCATGGGGAAAAGGATGAAGTTTTCAATTTTTTTAAGATCTATTTATTATGGGGCACCTGGATGGCTCAGGGGTTGAACATCTGCCTTCAGCTCAGGCCACCAACCTGGGGTCCTGGGATCGAGTTTCACATCGGGCTTCTCGCAGGGAGCCTTCCTCTGCCTCTGCCTGTGTCTCTGCCTCTCTGTATGTGTGTCTCTCATGAATAAATAAATAAAATTCTTTTTAAAAGATTTATTTATTATTATTGTTTATTTGAGAGAGAGAGAGAGAGTGTGTGTGTGTGTGTGTGTGTGTGTGTGTGTGTGCACACATGTGCACGAGCAGAGGGAGGGGCAGAGGCAGAGGGATAGCGAGATTCCTGGAGCAGACTCCTGCCGAGTGCAGGGCTCCATCCCAGGACCCTGAGATCATGACCTGAGCTGAAATCGAGAGTCAGCCACTTGACCAACTGAGTCAGCCAGGTGCCCGGGGGATGAAGGAGTAAGAAGCGCAGAGAGGAATGAGCACGTGAGCCACAGAGCAGCCCAGAGCCAGGGACCTCCAGGGAAGGGTCAGTGTGACTCTGCACTCTTGTCTGGAGACCTGCACGGTGACAGGCAACTCTCCATCCTCCTCACTCACACGTCCAATTACACCCATGGGTGCCTCCCAGTGTGTGCCATGTGTGAGACGTGGCCCATCAGGGAACAAGGCAGGCAGCGTCCCTGCTCTAGTGGCAATTTCATTCTGACAGGGGAGATGGAGCATAAACCATAAACCAGGAAATTGGCTGATTTCAGATGGTGATAAGTGCTCTAGAAGAAATAAAACAAGCTGCTGAGATACAGGGGGCCAGGTGTGGTCAGGGAAGCTTTCTCTAAGGAGGTGACGTCTGGCCCATCATCCAGATGACAGGAAGGAACCAGCCACGGAAGGTCTGAAGGAAAGATATTCCAGGCAGAGGAAATAGCAATGCAGAGGTTCAGAGGCTCTGTTGGCTAAAGGAGCTAACTCTCTGGAAAAGGAATGGCCCGAGGGGCCGGTGGACACACCCAAAACAGAAGGCGCAGTAGAACCAAGTATGTCACATGCTGACATGCAACTTCAAACCGATCTTCCTACCCTCCGGGTCTCAGTTTCCCCATCCATCTATGGGTCAGTAGCAAAAACATTCCCCCTTCTTGAGAGAGTGAAATGAGCCTGTGTACATGTGAGCCTCCCCACTCAGAAGGCCTCCCCACTCCTCCCTCCTAGGGCCTCAGACTCTGTGGGACAATTCGCAGGCCAGGGGGTCTTCCATGACCTGAGGAGGGACAGTGAAGGGCTCAGCCCCAAAGGAAGTCAAAGAGCTGCAACAGGTTTGCCACGTTTCTAGCTTCTTTGAGGGACCCCACAGATAATAGGGTCACCCTCTGCTCGGTGATGTCAAAGGGTTCACTTGTACAAAGTCACAAGTTGATTTGGGGGCCCAGAACATACAAGAAGCCACTGAGCACCCTGCACAGTTCCCATCCTAGTGGGCCCACTTCTTCCCTTCCACAGGAAGACACAGGTGAATCACTTCATGGGGTCTGTCAATGGGTAGGGAGCCATGGGAAGGTGAGCAGTGAGGGCTGAGACCCCACACCTTGAGGGCAGCAGTCAGGGCTCCTCGAAACACCTTCCCATTCCGCACATGCATTTACACCATCTGCATGCAGAAGTCCTAACTGATAGGCAATCATAGAGACTTCTACCGGCCCGAAGAAGAGCTGGGGCACAGAGCCCAGGGTCTAGAATCTAAGCTTCGTGTGCCCCCTGGTGGTGATCGTGATGATCCGAAGCCTGGAGCTATCAAGCCCTGGCTAGAGAACATCTGGCCCAACCCCCTCCAGTATGGTGGGGAACAGAACAGAACAGCCCAGGGCTCATCTGGCCCAGCGCACAGTAGGGGAGGATGAGCTGACATTCAGCCACTGCCCACTAGAAAAAGACATGCCTTATGGTGGGACGGGACTTGTCTACAGTCACACAGCAAGTAGATTGTACTTAATGGCCAAAAAGAATAATAATTCTTCATTCATTCATTCATTCATTCAAGTTGCTTCATTGAGCATCTACAGTATGTCAGGAACTGTTATAGGCATAGATAACCCAAGAGTGACCAAGACAAAGTCCCTGCCCTAGTGAAGCCTGCATTTTACTGAGGAAAAGGATCATAAGCACGTGAACAAATAAATACGCAGTGTTGGGTGAGGAGAAGCTTCACAAGGAAAAAGAAAGCATAGTAGGAAGAGAAGCAGCAGAGGTGCCCTCTTAGATCAGACAGCCAAGGGAGGGCCCTATGAGGAGGGGATATTTGAGCTGAGACCCAGTGAAGAGTAGACAGAGAAATGTCTAGGGGGAAAACACTCCAGGCAACGGCAAGAGAAAGTATTCCCTGAGGCAGAGGCATCCTTGGCATGTTCTGGCAACAGCATTTAATCTGCAACTCTGAATACAGCAAAATATCTTTCAAAACAAAGACAAAATAAAGACTATTTCAGACATTCACAAGCTCAAAGAATTCATCAACAACAGACCTTCACTATAATAAATGTTAAAGAAAGCTCTTCAGTTGGAAGAAAAATGATACCAGATAGATACAGGGACTCAAGGAATGAAAAACACCAGAAATGATAACCACACAGATAAATATATTAGTGTTATTATTATTTAAACTGTTTTTTTAAATAATCAAGTACTTAAACAGAAACAACAATGTATATAGAGAGGTTTATAGCATATATAAGTAAAAAGTATGACAATAAGAAAATAATGGTTGGGAGACAGGAAATGGAAGCATCTTATTATAAAAGTCTTATACTATACCTGAAGTGGTACGATACCATTCATAGACTATTGTAAGTCACAGATACAAGCTATAAATCCTAAAATAATGACTAGGATAACAAAACTAAAAGTCATAGCTAATAAACCAACAACAGAGATAGATTGGAATCATAAAAAAAAATATGCCCAATCCAAAAGAAGACCAAACAATATGAAAAAGGAAACAAAGAATGGCTGGGACAAACATGAAACAAGTAACGAGGTGATAGACTTAAGCCCAAGCATATCAATAATCACATTAAATGCAAATGATCCAAACACCCCAATTAAAAGACAGAGACTGTCAGGTAGGAGAAAGAAGCAAGAATCAACTATGTGTCTCAAAAAAGACGTATTAAATATAAAAACACATAGGTTAAAAGGCTGTACAGAAGTTATGCCACACTAACACTAAAGAAAAGAAAGCTGAAGTGGCTACAGTAATGTCAAAGTAGATACGCATTCAAAAACTATCACCAGGGACAAAGAAAATGATTTCATAGCGATAAAGAGATTAATTAATACAGAAGATATAATAATCGAAAATGGTGGGCATCTAAGAGCAAAGCTTCAAAATAGAGGACGCACAAACAGACCTGCAAGGATAAGTAGAAATATCCACAGCTATAGTTGAAGACGTCCACGCTCTTCTCTCAATTGCTGATAGAACAAGTAGACAGAAAATCACTTAGGATATAGATGTGAACAACACTCTAAAACAACTTGACCTGGTTGACATTTATAGAACGTTCTTCTCAACAACATCAGACTATACATGATTTTTAAGTACTCATGGAATATTTTAAAAGATAGAGCCATAAATCAAGTCTGAATAAATTTTAAAAGATTCAAGTTGTGCAAAGAATGTTCTCTGATCATAATGGAACTACATTAGAAACGTATAACAGAAAGCTACGAGGACAATCACCAATACTTGGAAGCTAAAAACACACTTTTAATAACCTGTGGGTCAAAGAAGAAATCAAGGGAAATTACAAAGTATTTTGAATTGAATGAGAATGGAAACAACACAAAGCAAAAACACAAAATTCAAGGTGCGCTTCTATGACGATACTTAGGAGGGAATATATAGCATTAAATTAAACACCAATAGTAAAAAAGAAGAAGAAGAAGAAGAAGAAGAAGAAGAAGAAGAAGAAGAAGAAGAAGAAGAAGGAGGAGAGGAGGAGAGGAGGAGGAGGAGGAGGAGGAGGAGGAGGAGGAAGGTCTCAAATGATTGACTTCAAATTCCACCTTAAGAAACTGAAGGGGATCCCTGGGTGGCTCAGCAGTTTAGCGCCTGCCTTTGGCCCAGGGCACGATCCTGGAGACCCGGGATTGAGTCCCATGTCGGGCTCCCGGCATGGAGCCTGCTTCTCCCTCTGCCTATGTCTCTGCCTCTCTCTCTCTCTCTCTCTCTCTCTCTCTCTCTCTCTCTCTCTCTGTGTGTGTGTGTGTGTGTGTGTGTGTGACTATCATAAATAAATAAAAAATAAATAAAAATAAAAATTTAAAAAAAATTAGAGCAGAAATCAATGGAATCGAAAACAGAAAACTAAAAGCGAAAATCGCTGAAGCCAAAATGGTGATTCTTTGAAGAAAACAGTAAAATGGATAAACCTCTAGCTAGACCGGTAGGGAAAAAAAAGACAAAACAAACAAACAAAACACAGACTACCAGTATCATGAATGAGAGAAATGACATCATTACAGATTCCACACATATTAAACGGAATAAGGAAATAATATGAACAGCTTTCTGCAAATGAATTTCACAACCTGGATCAAATGGACACATTCCTTGAGACCCAAACTACCCAAGCCCACTCAAAAAGAAGCAGATAGCCTGAATAGCCCTGTATCCATTAAATACGTTGAATTTGTAGCTAAAAACCTTCAAAAAAAAAAACTGCAGGACCAGATATTTCAGTGGAGAATTCTAGCAAACATTTAAGAACGCCATCGTGCCAATCCGGCAAAAACTCTTCCAGAAAATTAAAGAGGAAAGAATATTTTCCAACTCATTCTAAGAGGCCAGCATTACTCTGCTAACAAAGCCAGAGACATTATAAGAAAACTACAAACCAAGCTCCCTCACGAACGTGGAAATAAAATGCTAAACAAAACGGTTGCAGTTTGAATCTGACGATCTACCAAATGGCTTATATATATAAAATGATCAAGGGACAGTTATCCCGGGAATACAGAGTCAAACCCGTGTCATTTTGTCAGATCAGCAGAAATCATTAATGCCTTGTGGCTGCTATAACAAATTACCAAAAAATAACAACAAAAACAAAAACAAACAAACAAACAAAAAAAAAACAAATTGCCACGATCTTAGGGGCTTACTACAACACACGCTCACTCTCTTACGGTCTCGGAGGTCAGACGTCCAAAGGGGCTTCACTGAGGCTAAAATCAAGGTGACAGCAGGATTGCATTTCTCCTGGAGGCTCTGGGGGGAAAACGTGTCCCTGCCTTATTGGGCTTCTAGAAGCTTCCTGCATTTCTCAGGGTATGGCTTCCTCCTCCCTCATCCAGGTGGCCTAGCATGATGGGAGAGAAGGAGTCCCGGAGGTGGAGGGCCGTGGCTGTCCAGGTGTTCTTTTTTAGATGGAATCACCTTTTGTTTCTTTGTTTAATGAGTATCCATAAGGATGAACTGTCACTCGGTCCAGCCCCCTGCACCCAGAAAAGCACGTACCCCAACCCCCCAAAAGAGAAGAGTCGGGTGTTCCTCTTCCTCATGGTGGGAGGTTGGGGAGAGCAGGAACTGCTAAAGGAAACAAGGCTCCGTAGAAGGGCCAGGGTGTGAGCTGCCCCGAGGGCAGCAGCTCAGTGCAGAGTGTTTCTTTCAAGGAGAAGAGAGAGTGATCCACTGAGGCCTGAGAGGTGACCAGAGGTGACCGCTGAATCCACAATGGGGGCTCACTGGTGGGAGGCAAGGCTGACAGGTGGGTTGGAGAGAGAATGTGGGGAAGGAGGTGGTGATGGGGAGGACAGATGACACCTTCCCGAGACTCTGCTGTGAAGTAGGACACACACACACACACACACACACACACACACGGAGCATCTTGGGGGGGGGATTTTTTTTTTTTTTTTTTTACAAAGCTCCCACTTGGAGGGCCTGAGTAGAGCCCTGGGGCTTGGCCACATTTAATGCGAGAAACTTTGAGGATTTGTAAGAATGTTAAATGTGTGGGACCCCCTAGTAACTGCTTAGGGGCCACTGTCCCCTACCCCACCCCACCTGCAGCCTCAGCTCGCTTCCCACTAGGGTAGAACAGTAAGGTCCTAGTTTACAGGATTCCAGGGGCAATGGAACCCCCGAAGGGGCAGCTGGTGCAGAGAAAAGAACTCGGGCTTCAGAGCCAAGAGGCGTGGGCTCTGGCGCCTGCTCCATTCTCACAGCAGGACCCTGGGCAAGTCCTTCCTGCCTCCACTTTCTCGCCTATACAATGGGGAGAATGAGCCCATCGTCCCCATATCTTCCTCTAGCCTGCTGCCATCCTATGTCCTGGTCTGGCCCCAGGGGTTGCCAGCTGTCCCCACCTCTGCCCTGATGGGACAGTGTCCCACCAAGCCCCTGCTGCACCCAGCTTGGGAGCAGAGTGGAACCCGGCAGAGGAGCAGGCTCCCGGTCCCCCTCAGTGTGGACAAGAGGCTGAGTGAGGACTCGGGAGGCTGGCCCTGTCTCCTCCCTGGCCTGCGACTGTGGGCAGGCCACTGGACCTTTCTGCGCCTCCCTTCGGAATCCATAAAGCCGGGCTACGAATGCTGTCCCCTCACAGAGTAAGGGTATAGATCCAAACCGTGAGTAAATTCCAAGTGCTTACAGCAGTGCCTGGCACCACAAACTGCCATGTAAATATTTGCTACCCTTTTTTTTAAGATTTTATTTTATTTATTTGAGACAGAGAGGGAGATAACATGAGGGGGGGGCATAGGGAGAGGGAGAAGTAGGCTCCCCCGGAGCAGGGAGCCCAATGTAGGCTCGATCCCAGGACCCTGAGGTCATGACCTGAGCAGAAGGCAGACGCTTCACCGACTGAGCCACCCCGGCGCTCCAAGTCCTTGCCATTCTTATTATGACTCCTGTATTTATCCAGCACACAGTCCAGCACACAGTAGGTCCAGGCCATGCTTGTTGACTCAATAGATAGATGGACGGATGAATTAATCAACCAAGCTCTAAGGTTCCTTAGTTCACTGATAACTGGTAACAATAGCTAAGGATTTCGAGGACCCAGCAGGTGCGAGATGCTTCATAACACCTGCTCTCACTGCATCCTCCCAAAACCCTCAGAAGCGGGTACCGTCACACCTGTTTCACAGATAAGGAAAGCATGGCTCTTCAAGGTTAACGTGTCCAACCAAGAGCACGCTCATTTTCTTCCTCCCCTTTAATTTTTCATCATACCCGTGGTACAAAATCACTGAGGAAAAAATTTAAACAGAGCCAAAATAAAAACAATAAAGATAAAACCACCTGGGATTCCACACCCAGAAATTTCCATTAAGTTTTTGCTGACTATCATGTAGACTTTCTTCATGCATACATATAGATATGTATATATATATATATTTTTTTAACAAAGATGGGCTCACATTATGCATACGCTGCACTATAATAGACTGTGGCTCTCTTTCTATGCCAGTAAATCTGTGCCACGGGCAGCAGCTAGCATTCTATTGTAGAGCCGGATCACAATTTATTTAACCAATTTGCTGTTGTGGGATATTTAGTCTGGTCCAATTCTTACCATTTAATGTGATGAATATCCTCCTTATCCCTACAACTTTCTGAACTTGTCCAATTATTTCCGTAGGATAAATTCCTAGAAGCGAAATTTCTGAGTCAAAGACAATACATTTATTTAGGGCTTTTCATCTACACATAACACCGAATTGTCTCCCAGAAATGCCATACTGAGTCGCACTCCCACAGGCAGGGATTGAGGGATGAGCCACGAGCAACGAAGACACGCAAAATCGGGCTGAAACGGTGCATTAGTCAGGAGAGGTTAAGCCGAGGTGCAGTAACAAATTAACCCCAAATCACAGTGGCATAAAACAACAAAGATTTATTTCGGGCCACTTTGCAGCCTCCACCTGGGTCAGTAGAACAAAGGTCTCTGCCTCGCACAGTGGACTCCAGGGGCCCAGGCTGATGAACAGAGACCCCGCCATCCTGTAGCTACACCATGTGGAACACAGGACCTCTGGGGTTGGCCCAGAAAATTGGAAGAGTGAGCACTCAGGTTCTTTTTTTTTTTTTAAAGATTCTGTTTACTTATTTAAGAGAGAGAGAGAAGAGAGTGAAAGAGAGCATGACTGAGCATGAGTGAACAGAGGGAGAGGGAGAAGCAGCACCCCACTGAGCAGAGAGCCTCATGTGGGGTTTGGTCCCAGGACCCTGGAATCATGACCTGAGCCGAAGGCAGATGCTTAAACAACTGAGCCACCCAGGCACCCCGAGCACTCAGGTTCTTAAATACCTCGGCTCGGAAGTGACACACGCCACCTCCACTCACAGCTTTGGCTAGAAGCATCCCATGGCCTTGTCTAACCGCACGGGAGCTGGAAAGTATGGTCCTCCGTGCATCCGACCCTGACGGGCATCAACACTAACCAAGTCTGCTGCGAGTAGGAAAGGGTAAAAGTCACGGAAGGTTTCCTCCAGCAAGAGAAATCCGAATGGAACCCTGTAACTTCCACTGGGGTGTGGCTTTTCTGGAGGAAGAATTGTGTCTCAGGATAACAAAGACAAGGGGGTGGGCCGGGCAAGCGAGGTGAGTGGTGGACCAGTGACGGGTCCCCTCTTACCTGCGGGCCAGCACACCCCCAGTGCTTGGGCTCCTCACCCAGAGCCACGTGGACCCCAGGAAGCCCAGGGACCAAGTCTGTTCCTCCTGCAAAGTCTACAGGAGGCAAGGGAGCAGTGTCCGTGAAAAATTCTGCCCTTGGTCACCTGTTCGTCAGCCCCTGACCTGTCAGGAGAGCGGCAGGAGGTCAGCCCACCCCCACCCCCCAGATCAGGGGCAAACAGGAAATCAGGAGACAAACGTGAGGAGTGGGACTCTGGAGCAAGACCAGCTAAGCCACTTAGCATTTCTGTCACCTTGAGCAAGTTACTTCTCATCTCTGTGCCTCTATTTCCCTCTTTCTACCTGGGGATAAGTAAGAGTAGCTATTTCCAAGGGCTCTTATGAAGTAGGTCAATGTTTATTCTTTCACTTGACAACCGTGCGACAGACACCCTTAGAGACCCTGGGACGCGGAGGTGAATAAAACAAAGCCCCTTCCCCCAAGGAGTTTATATTATCTTACGGGCACAAGCAACAAGTAAATAAACCAGCAACAAATGACAATAATAATTTTCAGGGGGTAATAAGTGCTTTGAAGGAAAACTAAGCAGGTTAAGGGGGAGAAGCAGTGATGGGAAAAGTGCTATTGTAGCCAGATTTGGTACCTCTGTACGGTGACATTTGAGCAGAAATCTAAGTGAAAGAGTCATGTAGTTAAGGATGGGGGACAAAAGGTCAGATGGTAGGAAAAGTAAGTGCAAAGGCCCTGGTGAAGCCTGCATTTCGCTGAGGAAAAGGATCATAAGCTCATGAACAAATAAATATGCAGAGTGTCAGATGAGGAGAAGCTTCACAAGGAAAAGGAAGAGAAGCAGCAGAGGTGCCCTCTCAGATCAGACAGCCAAGGGAGGGCCCCACGAGGCAGGGATATTTGAGCTGAGACCCGGTGAAGAGCACAGAGAAATGTCTAGGGGCAAAGCACCCCAGGCAACGGCAAGAGAAAGTATTCCCTGAGGCAGGGGCTTCCTTGGCATGTTCCAGCCACGGCTTTTAATCTGCGACTCTAAATGCAGCAAAAATATCTTTCAAAGACAAAGGTGAAAAGGCCAGTATGGTTGGGATAAGGGGACAGGAAGCAGGCCTGGCTCAAGATCTACTCACCGCACGGAGCTTCCTGTAAGCCACGCAGCCCGAGTCACCTTCAGGCTCTTCACCTCCGCGGCCTCTATGCTCCCCCTGCCCTGGGCACGTCACTTAGTGCCCCACGGCCCACTACCTGTCAGGAGCATTCAGTCTGCGAGGAGAGGGACCCAGCTCCCGTCACCCCGGACAGCCAGCCTGCAGCAGAGGGAAGGTTCAGAGGCATCCTTAGGGTATATTTGCGGGAAGAAGAGGAGAGGAGGGAGCACAGGCCGGGCCCAGCCTTCGGGAAGAGGAACTGACGTTTATTGAGGGTCCCCGCTAACCTGCCAGGCACTGTGCAAACCACCAGCCCTGCGGGGCGCAGGTGCAGTTATTCTCCTGGTTACACAGAGGAGGGAACAGAGAGGTTCATCTGTCTGAAATCACCTGGCTAGAGAGAGACAGAGAAAGGATTCAAGCTCGGGAAATGCAGTGGGAGTCTGGGCTTCTGGCGTTGCCCCAGAATGCCTCCTGAAAGGCAGACCTCTCCCTGCACCTCGGGCGGCAGGTCGACTCACTGGGGAGCCACCTCAGGCTTGAGCTGGTCACCCCGGGGGATGCACCAGGAAGGGACTCAGCTGGTGGGTGAGGAGCATGCACGGGGAGGAGGGGACAAAGGGCTGTGGCATCCACCAGGCCCAGGGAGGCCACCGTGCTGGGGGCTGGGGGGTCCCTTCTCTATATTCAGCAGCAGAAAAGCTTGGCTTGCAGCTGTCTCATCACTACCTGTAGGCAGGAGGGCAGGTCAGAACACATGGGCAGGGGTATGGGAGATGGGAGAGGGAGATGGGAGAGGGAAGAGGGGAGCTGGGAGATGGGAGACAAAAGAGGGAGAGGGGAGACGGGCGATGGGAGATGAGAGAAGGGGAAGGGAGAAGCCATGGGGCAGGGGCTCACAGTGTCAGCTCCAGCAGCATCCCCAAGCCCCTTGTGCACCTGCCACCTTGCACAGACCCCGACCTGCACAGACCCTTACACAGGGTACGCTGGGGCCTTGGGAGAGGAGCCCTGGGGTGTGATAGGGACCCAGAAACGTGGCTGATGGCCCTGGAGGCCCCCAACCAGGACAGGCCAAATCCAAACAAGATATGATCAAGGCTGCGGACCAGACCCAGTGGGGAAACCGCTGCAGACGAGGGTTCCGCTCTGGAAGCTTCTGAGATGGGGAGCTGGCCAGTGAAACAGCCGCTTCCGCCATCTGGCTGGGAGTACAGAAGGGGCCCTCCCAACATCTAGATACCAGGACTCAGCAAAAAATCCCCAAGTGAAGCGAGCCAGCTGTCACCTCCCAGCTCAGGGCCAGGCCTAGGACTTTGGAGCTGACAGGAGAGGAGCAGAGAATAAAATCAGCAGTAATGGATGCTCCCCCAGAGTCCCCTGGGAGCCCCAGAAGAGAGGGAGGTTAACTCTGCAAAGCCGGGGCCGATGCTGGGGCAGATCCCAAAGAGCCGGTCTGTGAGGACTCAGAGATGTGATTATATCTTCTCCCAGGACACCCCCACCCCTTTGCTATTTCAAAACATCCCAAACATCAGGGAAGGTTCCGGGTCTCCAGGTACACGGATTGCAGAGCGCTTCCCCCACAGAACCGCACGCTCTCCCATGGGAACAGGTGGTGGGGAAGTCACCTTCAGGGACCGTCTAATAAAGCGCCCCATGGTTAGGTCAGTGCATGTGGCCCTGGCGTGGAGATATGGGGAAGGCACCCTGACCCCATCTCCAGGGGAGAGAGAAAAGATGCCGCAAACAACAGTGCAGGCTGGCAGTGGCCTCATCTCTGTTGGCTGCAGCTGCCAGGTCCCAAGTGGGACCTCCAGCACAGGCCCCGCAGACATCCCAGCACAGAGGGCTGCACGGTGGCCTCCAGAGATACGTCCGCCTGGGCCCTCAGATCGTGGCCTCACTTGAAATCAGGGTCTTTGCAGATCTGCAAACAAGGGCCTTAACTACCTTAATTACGGTGATGAGATCATGCTGGATGAGCTGGACCCTAAACCCAAGACAAGGACCCTTAGAAGAAACAGAAAAGGGAAAAGAGAGACGCAGAGACAGCATGTAGAGATGGGGTGGGGTCTGGGCGTCCGTGAGCCCCAGCCAAGGAGCCCGGGGCCGGGGGACGAGTGAGGGGCACGAACAGGTTCTACCTCAGAGCCTCCAGAAGGATCCAACCCGGCCAACACCTTGGGACTTTTGGCCTCCAGAACTCATGAGAGACTAAATCTCTGTTGTCTGAGCCACGTGTAACAACAGACCTAAGAAATGAATACATTGGGACGCCCGGGTGGCTCAGCGGTTGAGCGTCTGCCTTTGGTTCAGGGCGTGACCCCAGGGTCCTAGGATCGAGTCCTGCATCGGGCTCCCTGCGTGGAGCCTGCTTCTCCCCCTGCCTGGGTCTCTGCCTCTCTCTCTGTGTCTCTCATGAATAAATAAATAAAATCTTTAAAAAATAAAAAAATAATAATTAAAAAAGAAACAAATACATTTGGCGACCATTTCCGTTTTGCTACGTAACAGACTAGAAACGCAATGGTTTCAAACAGCCACGATCTGTTATTTCCGTAATGGAAACACGGAAATAAAAAATTAAATAAAAATCCATTATTTCCGTGGGCTGGGGATGCAGACAGGAGTCAGGGGCTGGTTGTCCCGGTGTGGGTTCCGCGGGGGGGGAGGGGGGGGTCGCACGCTGGTCACCCTCAGCGGACGCGCGTCACCCACGGGCCGGGCCGCGCGGGTGCTGGGCTTCTCCACAGCAGGGCGGCCTCAGGGCATGAGGCGTGTGAAGCAACAGAACAGCTGTGGATCTCTTTAGATGTGGCCTTGGAAGTGACCCGGCGTCACTTTTGCTGTCGGGGGGCCGCCTACACTCAAAGGGATAGAAAATATGCTCCAACTCCCAGAGGAAGGGGTGGCCAGGAATGTGCCGTGGGGCCCCTTCAGCCCCCCCAGACACTGAGACCCTTGATGGGGCCACACTCTGAGCCTGCAGTGGTTGCTCGAAACCTGTCAGGGCTCCCGCCAGAAGTAGGGGCCCGTTCAAGGGGCCCCAGGAAAGGGTTTAATGAGGGGGGTGTCGGCGGGGCCAAAGGGCCGGTGGGCTACGGCCCTCCAGAGGCCTCACGAGGCCATCCCCACCTGGGAGCCAGGGGGGTCGACAGCTGCCCCCTCCCTAGAGGTTCTGGCTCCCAGGTAGGGAGGAGGCGGGGGGAGGGAGTGCAGAGCGTACCTGTGCCAACCCTCCTCTACGCCCAGCACTTCCAGAACCTTATGCCTCTTCCCGAGTTTTCCTGGACTGGAGAGTGAGGCAGGGCAGGGGCTGGGCTGGGCCAGGCCGGGGGGGCTGCGGGGTTCCACCCAGGTATGAGGGGCTGGCAAAGCTGAGAGTGGGGAGAGTGGGGATGCTCCTGACCCTGACGCCCAGAGGTGGCCAGGCCCCCTCCAGCCATGGGCCCCTACCCCTCCTCTCTGACGGGCCACTCATGACAGGTCACCCCCCCACCCCACTCCACATCTGGCTCCCTCCCTCCCCTGGCGAGACCCCCCACCACCACCTTAATGAAGTTCCCCAGCTGACACCTCCTAATTCCCCAGTGATTAACTTCCAGTGGATTAGAACCAGGACAGCTATTTAATTAACACGCATGTCTGAGATTACTCAGGACTCATTAAGACTCCGTGATTGACTTGTCAACGTACAGGAATTCAATTACTTGCCTGGCACTGAACTCCTGGCCCGGGCGTGGGGGGCGGCGGGGGCCGGGGCGGGGAGGGGGGGCTACAAAGGCCCAGCCTGAGAACTCTGGTCTAAGGGAGGAAACAGGCCCATCCCGGAAAAGTTCAAGCATGAGAGAGGAGACACACCTCGACCTCAGGGGAGCCCCGAGCTGAGCAGGTCACAACCCTCGTCCCCAGAGACCCCCAGACTGCAGGGGGAGATACAGCGTCTGTCTTTGGGCATCTCCACGTGCAAGAGGAGAAACAGATTTCGTACTCCCAAGGAGCTTCCTGGGGGAGAAGAGATAACTCGTATCCCCAGGGGGCCCTGGCCTGGGGAAACACAGCCTCTCTCTTTGGGTACCCCCCTTCTGAGGGGGACAGTCGGGGGGGGGCCTTGGTGGAAGGACACACCCATCATTGGAGGCCCCAGTTGAAGGAGGCGACACAGCCAAGGCCATGGGAAGTCCGGTCTGAGGACACGTGGTCCCTCCCCAGGAGAGCCCCTGGTCTTGGAAGGGAGACAGGGCACAAGGCCAGCATCCCCCCTGGAAAAGCCAGACTCCAGAAGGACTGAGCAGCCATGGGGTGCAGGAGGGGGTGTCTGGAATGGTGTCCTCTCTGAGGGGACCAGGGAGTGGGCCTCAGCGTGGGTGGGGAAGGCACGGGCAGTGTAGGGGAGCAGACAGACAGGGTGGGTCCCAGGCTCCCTTCCCCAGGCCTGGCTGCCCCATCCGCCCACTGGAAGCCTCAAGGGAAGGACCGAGGTTATTCCCCTCTACAGCCCCGGCCCACCCAGTGGCGACCTGACCCGCGTCGTGGAGAAGGACCAAGGGAACAGGAGTCAAGGTCCCCGCAGAACTCTGTAGCACATTTTTCAGCTGAGAGATAACAACAGAGTAAACACCGGCACCAGGTAGAGCAAGAGGGCTGCGGTGGAAGCCAGGGGATGGGCAGGCTCGGGTGAGTCACTGCCCCTCTCTGAGCCCCTTTCCTAACCTTGAAATAGGGCCCAGAAGAGCACCCCCCTTCTAAGGTTCTTTGGGGGGGAATAAATGACGTCAGGTGTGTGACGTAACCAGGCCTGGCAGGTGGAAAGGGCTCACCACGTTCGCAGTCTTCCATCACAGTCATTTAACCTTCTGGAAAAAAAAAAGAGGAGTCACCAGGAGCCAACAATGGTTCACGTGAATAACAGCGTTTCTGCATCGAGGAGTCAAAGGGGCACTAACGACGCTTTAGAATCGCAGTCAGTGCTCTCCTGAGAGCCACGTCGGTTTCTGCAAAATGTGAGCTGGGGTGTTGACTGAGGCCCTGCTGAGCGTCAATTAAGTGGCGCAGAGGCCCTGTCACTAGAGAGGGTCACCGCGAACACATCTGCAAATGACAAGATGCCAGAAAACGGGGAGGGCCCATGAAAGAATGAGAAGGGACCCCAAGCGTCCAAAACAGGGCATTCAGGCCTAGAAGACAAAGGGCACCAGGAGGAGGTGAAAGAGCTGCTCTTCGAAAACCAACAAGAAGACCATTGCACCTACATATGCTGTTTAGCAACCAAAGCAGTGAATAAAAATGGGGTGTGGGGAGGAAAACCCGCGTGTGTGTCCTCGAGTGGCTTAAAACTATCCCATAAAATCCTGTAAAACAGCCTTTATAATATCTTACATGATATTAAAATAACCTCATATATCTTAATAAATCTCTGGAAATATCCATAAGAAACTAATAACTTTTTTTTAGTCCGTGGAGTGAACTAAAGGCTGTAAGACAGGGGTGTGGGAGGGAAATTTTCCCGTGAATAATACCCTTTTAGGATTTTTAATTTTGAACCTTGTGAACGTATTGCCTACTCAAAAATTAAATTAAAGAATGTTAACACTGGTTATCTCCAGTTGGTGGGGGTGACAGGTGGTTCTACTTCCTTTGTATTTTCTGACTTTTCTTAATAACCACGTGTTACGTTTTTAAGTCAAGAAAAACAATAGCGCTTTCCTTCCCGATCGGCCATCTGCGGTGGAACCGCCGCCAAGATGCAGATTTTCGTGAAGACCCTTACGGGGGAGACCATCACTCTCGAGGTTGAGCCCTCGGATACGATAGAAAATGTAAAGGCCAAGATTCAGGATAAGGAAGGAATCCCTCCTGATCAGCAGAGACTGATATTTGCTGGCAAGCAACTGGAGGATGGCCGTACTTTGTCTGACTACAACATTCAAAAGGAGTCCACTCTTCATCTTGTGTTGAGACTTCGTGGTGGTGCTAAGAAAAGGAAGAAGAAGTCTTACACCACTCCCAAGAAGAATAAGCATAAGAGAAAGAAGGTTAAGCTGGCCGTCCTGAAATACTACAAGGTGGACGAGAATGGCAAAATCAGTCGCCTTCGTCGAGAGTGCGCTTCAGATGAATGTGGTGCTGGAGTTTTTATGGCTAGCCACTTCGACAGACATTATTGTGGCAAATGTTGTCTGACCTATTGCTTCAACAAACCAGAAGACAAGTAATTGTATATGGATTGATAATAAAAGAAGTGAACTGAAAAAAAAAAAAAAAACAACAACAGCTTCTTTAAAAGTCCGCCTCACTTGCATAAGCTGAGGGCCTGGCTGGGCCGCAACTCATGTGATGAGGGAGGTCCTGGAAGCTTGTGGTTCCAAGGAAGCCATTTAGAAATGGGGCCAGAAAAAAAAATTTTTTTAATTAAAAAAAAAATAAAAATAAAAGAAATGGGACCAGGGTTCCTGTGTGGCCAGAGAGGGCGGGAGGAGGAAGCATGGGCAGAGGCATGCTGCCGCTCAGGGAGGCCGCCAGAAAGAACTTTCTATCAAGGTTGTCCTGAAAGGAAATGAGCAACCCGTCCCGGGAGGTGTGAAAAACACAAAACAACAACCTGATAAGCTTGTCAAGGGGTTACGGAGAGAATTCCTGCTCAGCAAAGGACTTGGAGAGCCCAGGAGCTCTGGGGTCCAAGGTCAGATCTGGGGGGGTAGAGTTTTCTAAGCCCAAGGGTGCTAAGCAGGAAGCCCACCTCAGGGGTTGGGACTGTGCCCTCAGTCCCTGGCTGCCCGGGCCGACCACCATCATAGGTGCAGTCCCACCTGTAAGGCAACGAATGTAAAAACTGCTAATGACACCTAATCATAAAAGATCGTAAAAACCGGTTTATCGAGCACGGATGGGGTTCCAGGCACCACGCTCCTCGCTTCCATGGATTAACCGATTTAATTTTTACAACAACGACAAGGTAGGTAGGGTCATCATGCCCATTTTACAGATGCGGACACGGGAGTGGGGCTAGGGCAAGGTGTTCTGGACAGAGACTTTTTCTCTCCCAGTGTTACGGGCTGAATTGTGTCCCGTCCCCCAGATTATATATTGAAGTCCCGCCCCCCCAAACCTTCAGCAGGTGGCTCTGTTTGGAGATGAGGTCTTTATGGATTTATTTTTGAGTAGGCTTGATGCCCAGCATGGAAGGGGACCCACGAGGTCTTTAAAGAGGTCAAGGAAGACAGGCACCTGGGTGGCTCAGCGGTTGGGCGTCTGCCTTTGGCTCAGGTCTTGATCCCATTGTCCCAGGATCGAGCCCCACATCAAGCTTCCTGTGTGGAGCCTGCTTCTCCCTCTGCCCATGTCTCTGCCTCTCTCTCTGTCTCTCCTTAATAAATAAATAAAATCTTTAAAAAAGGGGGGGTCAAGGAAGGTAAAATGAGGTCTTTAGGGTGGGCCCCGACCCAGTATGGCCCTAGTATTCTCATGGGAACAGATTAGGACACAGACACACAGGGAGGCAGACCAACCAGGAAGGTACAGGGAGAGCACGGCCACCAACAACCCAGACAAGAAAAGCCTCAGAAGACACCAGCCCTGGGCAGCCCGGGTGGCTCAGCAGTTTGGTGCTGCCTTCAGCCCAGGGTGTGATCCTGGAGACCAGGGATCGAGTCCCACGTCGTGCTCCCTGCATGGAGCCTGCTTCTCCCTCTGCCTCTCTCTCTCTCTCTCTCTCTCTCTCTCTCTCTCTCTGTCGCTCGTGAATAAATAAAGTAAAAAAAAAATATAAAAAAAATAAAAAAAGAAGACACCAGCCCTGTTCACACCTCCGTCTCAGACTTGCGGCTTCCAGACCGTGAGTGAAGAAATGCCTGTCATTGAAGCGCCCAGGCTGTGCCGCTGTGTTACGACACCCTTAGCAAATTAACACACCGGTGGGCTACGCGTGGCTGTGCAGGGAAGAGCGTGTCCTCCAGCCTCTGTCACTAGTAGTAGCAGGAGTACTGCTGGGCAGACGTGCAGGAGTGTGGGATGCAGCAGGGCGATGCCAGGCTGGTGGGCTGGGGCGCATGCACCTGTGCGGGCTTTGCAGGTGAGCTCGCACTGACTTGGTTGTACATGCGTGAGCGCAGGTGTGAAGCCACAGTGTGGCCATGTGGGCAGCTGGGGGGTGGGGGGTTGTGTGTACACAGACGCGTGTTCATTCAGCCGGGCCTGGAAACACGCTCAAGGGAAGGTGCTGTGCTGGGTGCACACGGTCCCCTAGGAAGGCGTCTTGGTTGGTGACACACTTCTGAGCCACTCTTGGGTCTAATGCCAACCCCGGCGGGTAGCAGAACCAGGCGTTTACCCCCACGCATAGTAAGCACTGGTTCAACACTGAGGATGATTATCACTATCATTTTTATTACAATTTTGCCGATGATGAGGGGCCCCTGGGTGGTTAAGTGTCTGCCTTTGACTCAGGTCATGATCCCGGGGTCCTGGGATCGAGTCCCACATCGAGCTCCCTGCTGATCCCTCTCCCTCTGCTCTTTCTCAAATAAAAATCTGTTTTAAAAAAAAATTGGGGGGGGGTGACACCTGAGTACTTCAATCAGTTAAGCGTCTGCGTTCAGCTCACGTCACGATCCTGGGGTCCTGGGATGGAGCCCCCATGTCAGGCTCTCTGCTCAGGGCCTGCTTCTCCATCTCCCTCTGCCTGCTGTTTTGCCTACCTGTGCGTGCACTCACGCTCTATGTCAAATAACTAAATAAAATCTTTAAAAATTTTTCTTTTTAATTTTACAGACGAGGAAACAGGAAAAACGGCCCTGCTCTATACCACATGTAACACGTACACGGTAGAAAGAGAAACAGCTCACGGAGCTGAATTCCCCCGCTACGCTTTCTTTCCCTACATTCCACCTTTCACACAGACTGACGTGCGCAGGTGTCCATCACCCACACACGTACTCAGTGTCCGTGACATATACAGTCAGGGGCGTCCAGCACGCGCGCACACACACACACACACACACACACAGGCAAGCAGACACCTAATGGTAACATGATAACAGCCCCTATTTTGCCTGGCAATGGACTTAGCACCTCACATGCATGACCTCACGTCATACTGACACCCACCCTGTAAAGCAGGTGCCGTTCTTCTCTTACAGAAAAGGAAACTGAGGCACAGAGTCACTAAGTGACCTCTGCTCGGTCACTGCTGTTGAGCAGAAGAGCCGAACCTGAGCTTTTGACCCACCTGCCCTGTGACTCCCAGCGCGCATCTCCCTTCCGTCTTTCTTTCACTCCGCACAGGTATATAATCATCCATCGTGCCACAGTCTAATATTAAAATGAAACTAGCAGCGACCCAGGCGTGGGTAGACACTTTGAAACTTGGCTCCCTCCCCCATTCTCTTCCCAGGGAAAGCCAGAGTGGTTTTACACGATCACACATCTCTGAATAATGGCTTTTCCTTTGTTCTTTTTCTTCCTGATGGAACTGGCCAGAACGTGCACCTGGGTGAGCCGCGGTCCGACGGGAGCCGCCTGTAAACAAGTGTTCAGGTGCGAAAGGTGCAAATGCCCTTTCCCGTCCTGTCTGGTCTGCGGTCTGGAACCCCAGAATTTTCAAGTTCGGCGGAGGGCACCAGGGGGCTCAACTGGGGGCCTATTTGGAAGATTAAAGGTGGGGCGAAGAGCCTCCAGGACGAACAGCAAAAGTCACAGCCGCAAATCTCTCCTCCCAAGGTCCAGGTGTCATATGGAGATGGAGACGAAATTGGTAGAAGGAGATTCAGAAGTTATTGTCCCCTTAGGGCTTTCATATAAAGGCTAAGAGGAAATTTTTCTCTCAGACTCAAGACTCCAAGACCTCGCTGACCCTCATCCCGTGGAACGTGCTACCTGTCGATAAAACTTCCAGAACAGGGGCACCCGGGGGGCTCAGCGGTGGAGCGTCTGCCTTCAGCTCAGGTCCTGGGATCGCATCGTACATCAGGCTCCATACGGGGAGCCTGCTTCTCCCTCTGCCTGTGTCTCTCGTGAATAAATAAAAATCTTAAAAAAAAAAAAAAAAACTTCCAGAACATTACGCCAGCCAAGCAAACTTGGGTCTTAATTTTTGTCCTGCTGTGCACGGTGCTAGAAGCCACAGCTCTGGAAGGACGGATCCTGATATTAAAACACGGGTGTGGGAGCAATACTTACGGAGCCGCTAGTGCGTGCCAGGAGCTGAGGATGCCGCTGGAAGAAGCCAGGGTCCAGGCCCTCGTGAGGTGCGTGGTGGTGTCAGCTCTGAACAGGGGCCATCCCAGTGCCCAGGGACAGGCTATGGCCTGCTCAGGAGTGGGGAACGGCTCCGACCCAGGCCACTGCCCTCCTGGACCTGCTGTGGGAGAGGCAGGGCAGACGGCAAGTCCCTCCGCACAGTCCCGACACGTGGCCTAGAATTCCCCAGGCTCAGATGCAGGAAGTTCCCAGAAAGGGACCCCGGGGATGTCCTGACCCAAGACCGAGAGGGCCCAGACTGGGGGCAAGGAGCAGCTTCCCTATCATGCACCTGCCCTGCCCCACCCCACCCCACCCTACCCAACACCCCCTTTTTTTAAGATGTTATTTATTTATTCACGAGAGACACAGAGAGAGAGGCAGAGACACAGGCAGAGGGAGAAGCAGGCTCCATGCAGGGAGCCGGAAGTGGAACTCGATCCCGGGACCCCAGGGTCACACCCTGGGCTGGAGGCAGGCGCTAAACCATTGGGCCACCCCCGGCGCCCCCCACCCTCCCTCTTCTTTTGCCACCACTTCTCCCTCCCTCCCTCCCGTTCCTTCTCTCCCAGGCACGCACACCCTCTGCCTCTCCGGGCACAGGGCCACCCCCACAAAGAGGTGAAGCCGAGAAAGCCACGTGTCCCCCTGGAAGCCCTCAGGCCCAGAGGTGACCACGACACTCGCTGCCGAGCACGGGACCACAGTGACCCCCAGGGGGCCGCCCCCCGGGCTCCCCAGCGAGGCGCCTGCAGCAGCACCGCGGTTTCTGGAAGCTGCAACTCCCTGAGGGACAAGGGACAGGGCGTGAGGGCCACGGCCCTGCGGCTGCAGCTGCAAGTCCACACAGGTTCAAACCCGGTCTCCGCACAGGGCCCACACCGGCTCCCCGGCGCTGGGCCGGCAAGCGCGTATCAGGGTCACGGGGCACGGGCTGGACGCGCAACCTCGGTCGGGGCACCGAGCCCCTGGGGGGTCCGCCCGATGCCCACCCCGCTGCCCGTGTCGCCGGGTCAGGGAGCTGCCTGCAGCCAGGCCTCCGCCTCCACCAACAGGCCACGGAGCGGGATCTGGTCCCCTGAGGGGTGGCCACGGGGCGGGGGCCCCCGCTGTCACTCCGCTGGCTCCCCAGGACGCTTTACAACTTCACCTCTTCTGCGTCACCGGCTTGACGGAGCATCCAAAGCAATTCCAGGACCACACTTCATTGTCACCTTTGTTTGCAAGGCACATCCGTCAGCCCCGGAGGTCGGGCCCGGCGGCTCCTCACTCTTACCTACGCACGGAGGCGCGCTCATGGAACCCCAGCCGGGACCTCGGGTGCACGACCCGGGGCACATGACCCAGGACACACTACCGAGACGCAAAACCTCCAGATGCACGACCCCCAGGCACACAACCCGAGGCGCATGACCCCGAGGCACACGACCTCCAGACACACGACATGAGGCGCACAACCCCCAGCTGCACAACCTCCAGGCTCAGGACCTCCAGACACACGACCCGAGGCACACGACCTCTAGGAGCACAACCACGAGACGCACAACCCCCAGACACACACAGTCGTGGACACGCAAACTTGGGGCGCGGCCAGTGCTTTGCCAGTCACCGTCCCTTCACACATGGTCACGCGTGCACACGCAGAAGCACACGCTCCGGGCACACAGACCCCGGAGAGCCGGAGTCCGCAGGCCCAGGGCACTACGGCAGGCCCTGCCCCGACGGGCTGGCAGGACGCCCGGCCCACGCCCAGCCCTCCAGGTCTCGCGCAGGGGAGCTCTGAGAGAGGCGAGCAGCAGCTCTCCAGGGCCCTCTGCCCCATGAGCTCCCCAAGCTGAGAAGGCCCTGCTCCCCCACAGCAGGCACGCACGCGCAACCGCACACACACCCAGCAGGGCCTCTTCAGCTGCCGAGCGAGGAGCAGCCGGCCATTAGCACTAATTACCACGCTTGTTGGGGAAAGGATTTAATTAACTCTCCACTGAGGCCTCGGAGGGGAGCCAGGGCCAGGGCAGGCTCCCAAGGCTGGGCCCCGTCCCCTCCCTCGGGTAGCTCTCCAGGTGTGGGGGCAGCAGAAGAGTCACAGGTCTGGGCAGCGGATCTGGACTGACACCTACGATGTGCGCTGAGATGTACGCACACGTTGCACTGACATACTCGGTGCTGTCCCCACAGACGTGCGACCCCACAGCTAGATGATGGCTACGGAGATGCATGGATGGCTGGATGAGGGGCGCACGGGGGGAACAGAGAGACAATGGATGGATGGGTAAGGGACGGATAAATAAACAGATACCGGGCGGTAGGTGACAGGGAGAGAGATGGACGGATGTGAGGGGCCAGGAGGATGCCAGGCCGGCGGACCAAATGCAGCTGTGCACAGGCAAGGGCACAGGACGCAGCGCTCCGTGCTCCACGCCGCGCTCCATGGCACATACACGGTAACCACTCACGCTCACGAAGGTGCATGCTCTCGCTTCCTCCTCCCCGTCTCCAGCCAAGAAAGGAGGCTCTCTGGCTTCACAGCTGCACAGGGGTCCCTGGAGCTCAACGGCTTGGACGGGAATGGTGCTGCCATTGCCCCGCCGTGGGAACCTGGGTGCGCTCCTGCACCCCCGCGCGCCTGTTTCCTCCCCTGCCAGGGGGACGAGGGTGCTGTAGCCTAGAGGGCTGGCGTGGGGAACACCAAAGACAAACCGTCCCGGGATCAAGGAGGGTGGTTGGAAGATGACTGGTGCACAGGAAACGTCACTACGTCCCAGCTAATAGTGCTGGGGTGGGTTTCTCTCCTACAGGGAACAATCTGGATGTCCCCCAAATATCCAGAACAGGCCCGTGTTCCCAGGGAAGGGAACTTCTTCTCGTCCCTACCAGCCCCCACCACACACACCGGGGAGACCAGGTCCTGAGCTGAGACCGAAGAGTGGGAAGGAGGTGCCCGGGGGATCCCGGAGGGTAGGGGGAGCCACGTGTGCAGACATGGGCTGAGCCAGGCCTATAACCCCAGCAATCAGTCAGGGGGAACCGGCCTGCGGGGCCCCCAGCCCCAAACCATGATACATATTTTCAATTTTCTCAAAGATTATATTTTTTTTTCCTTCTAGATGTTCATCTTGCGCTTTTTGACCGGGATAAACTAAAAAATAATAGAATCCAGATGGGAAAGAGATAGTCATTCATTCTGCACAGACTGTGGTGCCGGCACCAGCCACCCCCCACCCCTAACCCCTGGGAGGGCCACTGGGGAGCAAGTGGTCAGTCCAGTGCAGAATGTGGGATGTGGGATGGGGGGACACATGGCCCCCTGGGCCGCTGCACCCCCACTGGCCTCCTCCGAGCCTGGTAGCATGGAAAGAACCAGAGTATGGAGCTGGGACATTAGGGTCTTACCCCGTTATATGACCTGATCTAACCCACTCCCCTCTTGGAGCACGAAGTGCTCTTTCCTCACGTGCAAAATCAGGATGCTAATTCCTCAGTTGTCTGCGTGGGGAGAGGATAAGAAACTTGAATGAGCTGCCACAGGGGGGCTTCCTGAGATTCGACCCCACCCCACACACGCCCTGGGGGTCCTGGTGCCCCCCACCCACACTCCCAGGGCTCTGGGCCTAACAAACTGGCCTCCTCCTCTCTTCTGCAATTTACCCCATTTGGTCTCCCTGCCTCTGGCACATCCCATCCCTAGACCCTCTGGCCCCCTTGGATTGGGTGGGTTTCTGCAGCTCCAGGGCCCTGTCTGGCTTGGAAAGTTGGGCGACGTGCTCCCTCTGGTTCTGAAAGGCCACCAGCCAAGGCAAAGCCAGACTCTTGTCTATGTTAGTGCCTGCTTCCTCGGGAAGTCCTTCCCGCTAACGCAAACCGACTTTGCTGCAACATCGTTGCTTACCCTTTGCTTTTTCCTTTTTAAGAATTTATTTATTTAGGGGATCCCTGGGTGGCTCAGCGGTTTAGAGCCTGCCTTTGGCCCAGGGCGCGATCCTGGAGTCCCGGGGTCGAGTCCCGTGTCGGGCTCCCGGCATGGAGCCTGCTTCTCCCTCTGCCTGTGTCACTGCCTCTCTCTCTCTCTCTATCATAAATAAATAAAAATTTTTTTAAAATTTTTTTAAAATTTTGAACACCCTCTTTAAAAAAAAAAAAAAGGAGTCGGACACTTAACCGACTGGGCCATCCGGGCGCCTGTACTTGCTTACTCTTACTCCAGGCACCATGGGATCAAAACCTGGTCCGCCAAGGTCTATCATTTTCTGCCAAACGAAATTTTTCTCTTCCAACGCTCCTTTCGTGGGCTCGGGGGCCAACTAAGAAAGAAAAAAGATCAGAATTTGGAGTTCGAGTAGCAGCTCTGCCACTTCCTGGCTGTGCGACCTTGGACAAGTGACCTAACTCCTCTGAGCCCCGATCTCCGCGGGGTTCCCAATCCCGCCTTGCCTACCTCCAAGGTCACTGTCTGAGCCACCACCCCACCCTCCCACCCCGAGGTGGGGAGGCCTTGGGTGAGCTGTGATCACGCCGGCAAAACCTGACGGCTTCCTGGCTCCCAGGGACCTGTCCCCGTGCTCTAGGCCCCCGGCACCCGCCTCCCTGCCAGGAAGGAGGCTTTATCGCAGAGCAGGAGGGTAGTGATCTGGAAGGCGAGGAGCTGGCCACGCGGTGTCCGCCCGGGCTAACTGGTGGCTCCCCCGCGGCAGGGCCCAGCGCCTCACTCCCAGCCGGGGGGAAGCTGTGGCTTCATCATCCGTCATTAACTGGGGCCCTTCTGGCGGCTCAATTGTAGAACATGATTTTAATAACCCTGGCAGGAGGGGATCATTTTTCTTTTGTCACTTAACTCTGGGTCTGTTGGAGAGAGAGGGAGACACAAAAAGGAGAGAAAGACGAGCTGACAGGGCCGCAAAGACGGGGTGAAAGGGAGAAGCGGGGCCAGAGCAGCGGGGAGGGGGGGCACCTAAATAGGGGAGCTGGGATGGAGGTCAGGGAGTCGGAGCGGGGCGGGACAGGCACCCTCTCAGCCCCGGGGTGCCCGCTGGCGCTCCCTCGTCCTGCCAGACGCCACCCCGAGCAGGCAGGCCCAGGCTGCTCCCTTAACCTTCCGGGGCACCTGGGTGGCGCAGCGGTTTAGTGCAGCCTCCGGCCCAGGGCATGACCCTAGAGACCCAGGATAGAGTCCCATGTAGGGCTCCCTGCTTGGAGTCTGCTTCTCCCTCTACCTGTGTCTCTGCCTCTCTCTGTGTTGTCTCTCATGAATAAATAAATAAAATCTTAAAAAAAAAAAAAAAACCTGTCCCCTCCAGTTCAGCTGGGGGTCCTGCATGGAGGGTCAAAGCCCCCCAGGGTGGAGGGGGAAGAGGGAAGGATGGGCCCAGATTCGGGGCCGATGGCCTGAAAGCCCGAGTCCCTCCAGCGCGGCTGCGGTCTAGGGCAGGGGCTGACCCCCCCGCCGTGGGGCAGACAGGCTGCAGGCCCGGCGCTGCCCCGGTCCGCGGAGGCCCCTGGCCGTGGCGTTCTCACCTGACCACGGGAGCCTGCTTTGCACAGCTGTGCGGGGAACACCTGACCTGATGGGCGTGCTGCACCCACAGCCAGAGAAGTGGGGGGTGGGGGAGGATGAAACCCCCGGGGCCGCAGGGAACAGGCCCCTGGGCAGCGGAGAAGCTGCTCAGCTCGCAAGGAGCTGGGACATAAGCGGCAGGCCATGACCTGGTGCGGCTCTGCCAGGACTGGGGGGCGTCCTGTCCCCGGCAGAAGCCACCAGCAGAGGCAGGAGGACAGCCACAACGGGGCCTTGGCAGGATTCGGGTGTCTCGGGGCTGCAGGCCAGCTTCCAGCACCTTCCAAGCCGGGAGGACGGGCACACAGCACCACCTGCCGGCCACTGGGGGAACGACGCAGCAGCCTCCGGAGGGGAAGCCGGGGTCTCTGCTTTCAGGGGGTCGGGCTGGGGGGGCCCACCCAGGAAGGCACCAGACTCGGCCCTTGGGTCCTTCCCCCCACCTCAGAGCCCCCTCAGATCCCCTGAGCAGGCCCAGGCGCAGGCGGCGGCCAGGTCACAGCTCTCCAAGTTGGGGGTGACAGCAACAGCAGCTCCATCATCTCAACGGCTCATTTCCCTCCAAGCCCAGGGGCTGGGGCCCATCACAGAAAAAGGAACATCCTCAATTCAGACGTTGTTGTGGCCTCGGGTGGGGGGTGGGGGTCTCAGAGGAGAGAGGATCCAGTTCTTGTCCCAGAGGAGCCACAGTCTGGTTGGGGTGAAGGGGCTGAAAGCAGAGGCCGTCATGGGTCGGGGCCACAGGCCTTGCCCTCTTCAGGGACGCACAAAGGTCTGCAGGGGAGAAGGAACCTGCGCTGTGGGGCAGCGTGGGGTGCATCTAGAAGTCCTGGAAGTAAGAGGAACCCTGTCATGACTATCATTAACTCAGGGAGACTCAGCTCCTCCAAGGGCCCGGCCCACGGACAGGGTTATTCCCATTTCTGTCCAGTGACTGTGTTTACAGCCATCTCCTTTCTGGACCTCTGTGCTTCCCCATCTGTGAAATGGGACAAAGAAGGGGGACCAGGTCTTTGACCTGAGCCCAAGCTTTCAGCCCAACAGTGCCACCTCTGATTTCTGCTTTCTCATGTCCAGGAGGAAGCCATGCTCTTCTGAGACCTGCCAGTAATTCCTCTTTCCCAGGAATGGCAGGCGAGCCCAGTGGTGAGCTCAGAGCCTGGGCGGGCAGAGAGGGCGCTGATGTCCAGGCCAGGCCTGGAGCAGGGGCAGGAAGGACTGACCGCACATCCTGAGCGGGGGAAGCAAAGTCTCACAGCCCACAGACCAGCCAGCTCTGTCTCTGTGGCCGACGAGCACAGGACAGGGTGTCCCAGGACCCTGGAGACCTTCCAGGACCAGCCTGAGGGATGGGCCTGTGGCTAGCTGAGGCCTTCGTGCTCACACGTGGACTTGAGAGGGAGGCCTCACCCAATCAAACGTGCACCCCCGAGCTCCAGGGACTCCCCACAGCTTTGCACGCGGTGTGGGGCTCCTCGGGCCGTCCCCGCAGCCCCCCGACCGCAGGGCAGCAGGCAATCTCCACGGTCTCCATGGCCCCACTTGACCTCCCGCAGGCCCGCTCACTTCTTGCCTCTGCCCAGAAGCCTCCTCTGGCCCAGGAGAGGCCCCCACAGGGCATGGCCACCAGCATCACTCCAAAGCAGCCAGGACTGTCTGTACTTCCTCCTCCGATCCGCGGGAAAATGTGTCCCGCATCATGTGCCCCTGATCACATCCAAAGTGTGTTCAAAGCCTCTTGATTCTCCGTCCCTGAAATTCCGGAAATCCATGCTCTTCTCTTACCCCCATGGCTTGGGCACCCCGCACCCCGCGGCCTCTGCTGGTGCCCCCCAATCTCCCTCACACGGCTACCATGGGCAGGACCCTCCAACCCGTGTGTCCCTCCCCAGCCACAAAGGACAGCTACAGGAGCACATCTGCTGCCTCTGTCCCCCCCACCTCCCCCACCGAGGACACAGGACAGCAGGCTGATTGTCCCCTCCCCTGGGAGCAGAGCGCTCCAACAAGGCATCCCGCCAGAGCGCTGGGGGAGTTCTCGGGTCCCAGGCATCAGCAGCAGGAGGCCCTGCTCCCAAGCCCCACTACCGGCAGCCGGACCCAGGAGCTCCCAGCCCAGGAGCCCACCCTGCACCCCTTCTCTTCTGGCTGGCTTCACCTTGGGTTTCTCCTGGTGTCAGTCCCAGAAGGGAGCCCTCCGAGCCCCGCCCTTGCTCCCAGGCGACGGGTCCAGCATCGCTCGGGGCTTGTCCTGTGCTGTTGCAGCAAAGGGCACCTGCAGCAGCTGGCTCCGTTCCTGAACATTCCCCCGAGGCTGGCGGAGCCTAGTGAAGGGCAGGAGCAGGTGGCTCTCGGGGCAGCAGGGACTTAGCCACTAAGGGGACAGCGTAGCAGGTGAGCACACAAACGTCAGCGCTAGGTTCCTGGGCCCCAGCCCTGCTTAGACACTTACTGGGCACCATCGAGTGGGTTACCACACCTCTCCTGTTCATCTGTGAAATGGGGGTGCTGCTTGTACTGCCGAGTCGATTCTTACAAGGACTAACAGAATTAATACATGGAAAATGTTTAGTTAGAAGAGTGACCGGCCCCTAGCAGGTCTAGATGAATATCACATGAATCAAAAATGCTGTCGGGGGCAGTTGGCTGGCTTGTGCAACTCTTGATCTCGGGGTCCTGAGTTTGAGCCCCGCATAGAGCTTCCTTAAAAAATAAATCAATTTTTTTTAATAAATCAATTTATTGGGCAGTCCAGGTGGCTCGGCGGTTTAGAGCCGCCTTCAGCCCAGGGCGTGATCCCAGAGACCCGGGATCGAGTCCCGCCTCGGGCTTCCTGCATGGAGCCTGCTTCTCCCTCTGCCTGTGTCTCTGTCTCTGTCTCTGTCTCTCTCTCTCTCTGTGTGTGTGTGTGTGTGTGTGTGTGTGTCGTGAATAAATAAATAAAATCTTTTTAAAAATCAATTTATTAAATAAGATTAAAACGCTGCCAATCGGCTCCATTTGTGTTCACATTGGAGTCCCCTCCACATAGGTGCCCAGGCTCCACACGCTGCAGCCTCCCTGGCAGCCCCGGCTCCAGGATGGTACGTGGCAGCTCCTGGGCCCTTATTTGGATGGAAGGTGGAGCTTGCCTTGCACGCTTGCTTCATCCCACCCTCTAAGCTGTTTCCTAAGATGTGGGTCTCCCATCTGGGACCATGAGGACGAGAGGCACACCCTGGGGACGGGGAGCAGTAAGCTCCAAGGAGCCACGGTCCATGAACATTCCAGAGCCCCTCCACATGATGGAGAGAAAAAGCCTCTGTGTCTAAGCCCTCAAACAAATACACCTTCCCCGTGGCCATGTGAATGGAAACGCTGGCCTGGGACGTAGAGAAGCATTTTCCACAGTCAAAAACCTGCAAAAATGTCCCCTTCAAGCCAATTCCAGAGGGAACCCATTGCTGACGGATACCTCGCTCACACCGCTGAGGCCACCGTGGGTGCTGTCTGACCCCCACCCAGCACGACAGTCCGGGGGCGTTGTGGGCAGCTGATCAATCCCAGCCACAAGGTTTTGACTCTCAAAGACCAGAAATGTCAGGGGACGCCTGGGTGGCTCAGCAGTTGGGCACCTGCCTTTGGCCCAGGGTGTGATCCTGGAGTCTCGGGATCGAGTCCCACGTTGGGCTCCCTGCATGGAGCCTGCTTCTCCCTCTGCCTGTGTCTCTGTCTCTCTCTGTCTCTCACGAGTAAATAAGTAAAATCTTGAAGAAGAAGAAGAAGAAAAAAAAAAAAAGACCAGGAATGTCGGTACATTCACTTCTGAGGCCCAGTATCTAGAGGGACCGATGGCCAGGTAAGGCCCGCCCATGGCTCCTTGCAGGACAAGTCAGGATTCACGCTTGTACTTGACACCCCCCAAAAGATGGGCTGGCCAAGTGCCCGAGGTCACAGAGCAGCTCTCGGGGGCAACCAGGACTTGCCGCTCTGTTTCCACAGGCCTTAGCGGTTTCTCCCTGGTGGGTGCTTCTGCCCAGTCCCGACCCTAACACCGGGGGCCCTTGGGAAGGCCTTTCCCACCAGAACTCAGTCTGCTGCTTGTCTTTTAACTTCATTTATGGTGTCATTTGTCTTACAGATTTTTATTTTTATGAGGTCAAGCTCGACAGTGTTTTCCTCCATAGCTTCCGAGTTGTGTGCCTTTGCTTAGAAAAGCCTTCTCTGTCCCAAGGACATAGGTGCTCCACAGAGGGCCCTAGCAGCTGCAAGGTGGTGAGGCCACCTCGGGCAACCTCACAGACACTGGACACCACGGGGGACAGGGAGTGAGAGCCGGGGCCAGAGGACGTGGCCGATGCCACGCGGCCACTCAAGTGGGTCGGATCTTTCCCCAAACACCGTGCAAAACCCCCCTGGAGGCTCCCAGAAATAACTGGATGAGACCCGCAGGCTTCCGGAAATCCTGGTGAACAGATGGGGCTAGAAGCCAGCCAAGGACAGATCGTGACTGGTAATGTGACTCTGCTGGTACCCTTCCCAGGCTGCTGAGGCCTTGGGGGGAACTCTAAACAAAGTGCATGTGCCCAGCCACCACCATCGAGGTTCTCTTAAAACCGAATCCTTGGGACACCTGGGTGGCTCAGCGGTTGAGCATCTGCCTTTGGGTCAGGTCTTGATCCTGGGGTCCCGGGATCGAGTCCCACATTGGGCTCCCCGCATGGAGACTGCTTCTCCCCCTGCCTCTTTCTCTGTGTCTCTCATGAATAAATAAAATCTCTAAAAAAAAACAAAACAAAACAGATGCTTCTTTCCTGCTTCTTGTCTTGTCCAGCCACTGAGGCTCAAGTGTTGAGCTCAATACCTTCAAAACAGGTCTATTCTATAGCAGAACCCATGCTAAGTAGGCTACAGGATCGATATTCGTTGATCCTCAATGGTGACCTTTCAAGGAAATACAGTCACGATCCCAGTTCACAAATAAGGACACTCAGGAAAGTCGTCAAATGTGCACAAGAGCCCGGGATGTGTGGCGGGCAGAGCTAGGATCTGCATAGGGGCAGCCTGGCCACGCCAGCATCCCACCCATTCCTCCCCTGCTACCCCCAGCACCATCCCCTGGTGGTGTTGCAGTGGCTACCTGCTCTGTTGCCACCGTCACAGTTTTGAAACCCTTGCATGCTCAGCATCTCTTTCCCAAAAGGACACACGACAGCTTACAACAGGAAAGATGAATTCATTCAACAGAGTCGCATTGCTCAAGAATAAAAATAGCAATCCGAAGGGTTGCATTGTTGTTGTAAGCGATCCTGGAATTTGGCGTTGAGCTTCCAGGTAGTCAAGGCAAAAACTGAAACACTGAGTTCTGACACGGACGATCAGAAAGGAGGAAGCCCATCAGTTCCTCCACAGGTACAAGTATTTCCAGGAACTAATTCTGAAAGAGACTTCTCACACAGGGCCTTGTGTTGGGGACATGGTGTGACATAAGAAGAGAGCAAGCTTCTTAACACTTTACAGCAAGAGCCGAGCGAGAATCTCGGTGTAAGCATAGAGGGCACCACACAATCTTGGAAACAAGATCCAGGGGCCTCCAGCGTGTGCACTGCCTATAGGTGAAAGCTCAGAAACACTAGAATTTTTCCCCATGTGTCTTACCTTCTGCTGGGTTTTGTCATTTCTTTTTAAGATTTTATTTATTTATTTATTTATTTGAGGGGTCGGGGGATCCCTGGGTGGCTCAGCGGTTTAGTGCCTGTCTTCGGCCCAGGGCATGATCCTGGAGTCCTGGGATTGAGTCCCACATTGGGCTCCCTGCATGGAGCCTGCTTCTCCCTCTGCCTGTGTCTCTGCCTCTCTCTCTCCCTCTCTCTCTCTCTCTCTCTCTCTCTCTCTCTCTCTCTCTGTCTCTCATGAATAAATAAATAAAATATTTAAAAAGAGAGAGAGAGAGAGGGTGGGGTAAGAGAGAGAGCAGGAGCAGGGGGAGGGGGAGAGGGAGAAGCGGACTCCACTGAGCCCGATGTGAGGCTCAATCCCAGGACCCCAGGATCATGACCTGAGCCAAAGGCAGATGCTTAACCCACTGAGCCACCTGGGCACCCCCGGATTTTGTCTTCTGAGAACAGAAAGCTGTAACTGGTTTTGACAGATCCCAAAGTACCAAGGGGTGGGGGTAGGGGCAGAGCCACAGGCTATGGAAACCAGAAACACCCCAAGAAGGGTAGTTCCATTCTGAAAACTGAGGTTTCGTGCACCTATGTCCTTATCAGACATATATTCTATCCCTGTTGTGGCAGGTTGTGCGCTACGCAGAGTGGAACCAATAAAAGAAGTAACACAGGGTTCCCCACCTCAAGGAATTCAATCATTAACAGGAAAAAAAGGACCTAGATTTTTTTTAGTACCTACTGTGCGCCAAGCACTGAGCTTGGGGGTGCTTTGCAAATAGCACCTCATTTAGTATCTCGAACAAACCTATAGAATAAGTATCATCGTGGCTAGCCACAGCACAGGACCACACGGAAACTGCAAGTGCTGGACCCCACCACGGCACACCCCAAGAAGGAAGCCAGAGACCCAGTTGTCTCTGCATGTCCAACAGACCTCATCTACTTGAAGGAATCTTCTTATCCTAACCCCTGGTAGGGAGCCTCACGTCAACATCAGATGATGTCCTCATAGGTAAAAATGCTTCTAATCCACAAATAATTTCAGGCAAAAGAAATCTCAGGATGGGAAAAAGGGTCTGGGTTCCCTCCAACGGATGTTTATGGAGCAACTTATCCACACCAGGACTGTGCCAAGCAGTGTGAGACCATCCCTGATGTCAAGAGGCACCCCCGGTTTAGTGGAGGAGCAAATGCATAAATGGTAACTTTCAACATGAGTTGGTGCCTGCTGAGAGTGAGGCAAGCCCAGGGGGTTGGGGGAAGACAGAGGAGTCTATCTATTCCAGAGGATAGAGGAATCCTCCAACCTGTTTTCTCTCTCTCTAAAGAAAAAGAAGAGTCCTCCAACCTGGAGGAGGATCAAGGAAGGCTTCCTGGAGGAGGTGGCACAAGCAATACATTTTATAGGATGAGTAAGATTTATCCAAGCAGAAAAACGGTGGCGGGTGAACCAGTTGGAAAGGGAATTTTAGGCAGTCGAAAAAGCTTGGACTCCAGCAAGGAAAGAGACAAATAACACAGGGGGGGACCCCAGGGAGAGGGTGGTAGCCACAGAAAAGTTAGGAATTAGTAGAGCATACAGTCTGAAGCTAGAAGCCATGGGGATGAGTCTAGAAAGACTACCAGGGGCCAAGTCTTAAGGAGCATGGACTCCATCATGTGGGCAGTGGGACCACTGGAAGGTTTTCCCCAAGGAAGTGGCATGATCCCATGTGTGCTCTGGGGATTCTCTGGCATCAGTATGGAGGACGGCTAACAGCCTGGAGACAGAAGAGAGAGAGGGGAGGGAGGTGCACAAAAGAGAGGAGTCCTCTCCCAGCAACAGTGTGGCTGTCGGGCCCTCAAACTATAATCCTTGAAAGAAAGTGCCTTTTAAGGAGTTGCCAGCCATGCAGGGATAAGGGACGGCTCTGAGCACAGCAGCACCATCAGCGGAGAAATAGGAAAACTGAGAGTTGACATCTGCATGGGAAGAGCACAATAGGAAAACAAGGGAGTAAGAACAGGTTATACCGTCAGGATCCCAAGACTAGGCCAGAAGGAAGGTACCAGCCATCACCTTAACACTAACCCAGGACCTGCAATGCAACAGAGCCTGATGGGACCCCAGGCAGAAGTGTCCCTGGACCCCTAACAGAAGCAAACAAATCCTCGCTGGAGGACAGCATCTCCAACTTAGGCCCTTGGGATTTCCTAAGAATATCCACGGAGACCCACAGGTTTTTGAAAACTCAAATACATCTAGAGGCGAGAGTGAGCAGATGTAGCAAACAATAGCTCAAGATCCCCAAGGATGTCAGAGAGTGTAACTGGTATAATTATAGTATGTTAGATAAGGGATTGCAATTTTCCAAAAAATGAAAGATGAAATCCTTAGCGTCATCAAGTAACAAAAGACGATTTAAAAAGTGACTAGCCAGCTCTGGAAAAGAATACACTAGATCTTTTAAAAATGGAGAATGGTTAACTTGCCACTGAGAGCCAACAAATGGGTCCCACAGGAGATCGGACACGATGGAAGGGACAAAGGCTAAAAGACCCGAAGAAATCGCACAGAGCCACAGCACAGACACAAGCAGATGGAAAACGAGAAAGACAAGGGGACTGCCAGGGTGGCCCCACCCAAGGTCCCAGAAAGAGGCAAGAGGAAGGGGGAGGGGGACTATCTGAAGAGATCGCAGCTGAGAATTTTCCAGAACTTGCGGAAAGGCACGCCTCCAGAGCTATGGAGAGCAAAACATACATCTAAGGAGACAGATGAGAAGGAACCCACGTCTAGCCACACGTGGTGAAACGGCACATAGCAAAGTGCATCCTAAGGCAAAGATCTTAAAAGCAGCTACGCGGAAAAGCAACACCACCTACAAAGAAAGGATAATTAGATGACAGCACACTTCTCAAAAGAAACCGTGGAAACCAGAAGACAGGGAACAGCTTCAAAGCACTGAGAGTAAATAACCATCAACCTAGAATTGTGAGCTTAGCCAAACTATCTTTCAAGGCTGAGGCTGAAATGGAGATTTTTTTTTTCAGATAAATAAAAAAGGCCATCGGCAAGTCTTTATTAAAGGAGCCTCTGAAGGATGTGCTGTAAGAAAAAGGGAAATTATCCCAGAAGAAAGATCGGGTGTGCAGGAAAGAATGGTGAGCAAAGATGTTGATAAATGTGTAACTACATCTCCACAAACATTGTGTAAAATAATAAGAACGAATGGGAACAGAAAGAACTAAAACGCTGTGTGTAAGTGGTATGAGAATCTGCAGACGATCAAAGTTCAAGGGTTCAAAGCTCACTATGTTCCTTAGGAAGAGGTTTTAAGATCCTAATAAGCCTTAGACTTCATTAGGGTATGTGGGATGGAATTTGAAATTCCATATATTTCACTAGAAATACAGAAGAGTCTATACTTTTCAAATCAATAAAGGGAGTAGAAAAGGATAGATTAAGAAAATAAGCAAACGGGGCGCCTGAGTGGTTCAGCATTGGTGAAGAGTCTGCCTTCAGCTCAGGGTCTCAGGATGGAGCCCCCGCGTCTGGCCCTCTGTGCAGCAGGGGACCTGCTTCTCCTACCTCTGCCTGCTACCCTGCCTACCTGCACTCTCTCAGTCAAATAAATAAATAAAATCTTTAAAAATAATAATAATAATAATAATAAGCAAACGAAAATTCTAAAGTGGGGAGAAAGGATAGGGAAAAAATTGAATAAGTAAGAAAACAAATGCAAGTCAAAAGACAGCAATAATCACAGTAAACTTAAACGTCCTAAATGGGCCATCAAAAAGTGTTGGGTTGGGTTTTTTAAAATCCAGCTCTTTGCTGCTTACACTTTATGAAAGCTGCTTACAAAAAGCATTATTAGGGGAAGGAAGGGTGGGTACACAAAAACTAAAAAATTCACTTTTCCCAGAAGATAGTAATTCTCAATCTGCATGTACCTAATAAAACAGCCTCAAAAATTACGAAGTACGATGAAGTTTTGGAATATAGCGAGGTTTGATGGGGTGAGGTCTGGAGCTGATGACCAAGAAAGAATTCTTGAGACGTCTTTGGTGCAAAATGGTTTTATTAAAGCCCCGGGGATGGGACCCGTGGGCAGAAAGAGCGGCTGCCCCAGGCCCATGAAGGGAGGCTGATTATACACCTGGGAGTTGGGAGGGGTTTGGGGATAGTGTCCTCTCTAAGGAATTTTGGAAGCAAGGTTTCCAGGACCTTGAGAGGGCTGGTCGTTGTTGGGAAAAGGTCATTTATTACTATCTAATAAAACCCGACTCATGGCAGCCCAGGTGGCTCAGTGGTTTAGCGCCACCTTCAGCCCAGGGCGTGATCCTGGAGTCCCGGGATCGAGTCCCACGTCGGGCTCCCTGCATGGGGCCTGCTTCTCCCTCTGCCTGTGTCTCTGCCTCTCTCTTTGTGTGTGTTCTCATGAATAAATAAAATATTATAAATAAATAAATAAATAAATAAATAAATAAATAAATAAATAAATAAATAAAATAAAAACTAAACCCGACTCATGAGACCCTTCAAATGTATATCAGTGGGCCATGTGCTTGGGGGATGATCCCCAACATGTATCTTGGGGGTGGGGGAGGTGGTTAGAAATAAAGGAAATTTATAAAGGAATTTGTATATATTGGAGGAGATTCACAGGGTCCCGGGGGTCGGGCTAAGATTGTCTTTTGCCCTTTGCCAAGTATGAACATTGAGGCAGTTGAGTCCCTAGAGGAAGGTCCCTCTGCCTGTTTCAAGGACCTGTCAGTGCGCTGCCTGGCTTGTGCTTTGTCCTCAGCTAATCCTCTGTTCCCTCATCAAGTAGAGCGATGGAAGCACAGGGGAAGATAGAAAAACCCACTTCATGGGGGTAAATTTGAATATTCACCTCTCCATCACTGGTAGGCTAAGCAGACAGAAAATTAGAGGACTTGAACAATATAATTCAGCTAGATTTGATGGAAGTTTCTGGAATTCTGCATCCAACAATTAGAGATTACACTTCTCAAGTATCTATTTTTTTAGGTTATTTTAATTGGTCACATACTAGGTTATAAAGCAGGTCTCAATTCCAAAGAAACGTCATACAGATCCATGTTCTATCACTGCAGTGCATTGAAAGTAGAAGTCAGGAAGAAACAGATCCATTTAAAATACCCCCATACATTCAGATAGTTTAAAGTTTTCTTCTAAGTAATTCATAAATTAAAGAAGAAATCCAAATGAAGATCTAAAAACACTTAGAACAGAATGATGAAATGAAAATAGTGCCTGTCAGAACTGTGGGGTGGAGCCAAAGTAGTATTTCTAGTAAAACAGAGAGACTTGGAAGTTTCCATTTGAAAAGATGAAAAGCCAAAAAAATTAATGAACTAAGCACCCAACTTAAGAATTTATAAAAAGAAAAAAAAGAATTTATAAAAAGAGGTGCCTGGGTGGCTCAGTTAGTTGAGCATCTGCCTTAGCTGAGGTCAGGATCCCTGGGGTCCTGGGATGGAGCCCCCACCCTCTCACCCTCCCACCCCTTGAAGCCCCTACAAGAAGCCCCCCCATGAAGCCCCTACATCCCACTCCCTGCTCACCGGGGAACCTGCTTCTCCCTCCCCTTCTGCCCCTCCTTCTGCTCATTTGCACACATGCACATGCGCACTCTCTCTCTCTGTCACATACATAAATATGATCTTTAAATAAAACAAGAATTTATAAAAACCACAGAACAAACCCAAAGAGACCTTTAAAAATAAAGCTGAGAAGAGAAATTAACAACACCAAGCAAATTGAATTATTGCAAAGCAAAGGGGGAAAAAAACAATCAACAAAGTCAAAAACTGGCCTCCTGAAAAGAAAAATAAGTAGACAAACCTCTGGTGAGATTGATCCAAAATTCTGTATGAAAAAAGAACTTTTAAAGGAATGTATGTATATATCCAGAAGAGATGAGAAGGACAGAAAGTGAACACTATGAACGACTCTATGTCATTCTAACTTATACAAACTCTTAACGGAAATTAGAAAATAAGCACTTCTGAGCCTATTTCACGAGGACAGTATAACCTTGATTCCAAAATCTAACAAGGAGAATATGAGAAAGGAAAAATTACAGGCCAATTTCACTCAAGAGCATAGACACACACACAAAAAAAACCTAAACAAGGTAATAACCTGAACCCAGCTATGTATAAAAATGATAATATACGATGGCTAGGCTGGGTTTATCCTAGAATTACAAGGATGTTTTAATATTTTAAACCTACAAATATTATTCATCACATTAATAAATCAATTGAGAAAAACCACATTATCTTTTCATTAGATGCAGAAGCATTTGATATGACTTAACATTTTATTCATGATTTTTTTTTTTACTCTTAACAAACTAGAACTGGAGGAGAAAATTCTTAAATAACGTTACCTATCCAAAACATTTAGAAAACTTTATTCTTGATGGGAAACATTAGCATCTCCTTTCATATAATAAACAAAACAAAGATGCTACTACCAAGATTTCTCTTCAGGCCAAACTGGTAGTCCTAGACAGCACAGTGAAACAAAAAAATGAAATAAAAAATGTAAAGATCAGAGGGAAAGAAATGCAAGTCATTCACAGATTACATATTTATTTACATAGAAAGCCCAAAAATCTACAAAAAAGTGGTGGGTAGGATAAGAGATGTAACAAAGTTGCTACATCTTTTTCTTTTTTTTAAGTAATCCCTATGCCCAACATGGGACTTGAACTCAGGACCCAAGATCAAGAGTTGTAGGCTCCTAAGGACAGACTGAGCCAGCCAGGCCCCCTCAACGTGCTAGTTTTTTAAAACAATGTATAAAAGGGAAAGAGAAAGGTATTTTTTCCTGTAGGGGAAAAATATCAACTGCATTTAGGAGATGTAATTTTTAAATATGTATCATTTACAATTGCAACAAAACCATAAGGTAACCAGGAGTAAATCTATTTTTTAGTGATTTTATTTATTTACTCCTGAGACACACAAAGAAGCAAAGAGAGAAGAAGGCCCCCCACTGGGAGCCCATACAGGACTCAGGTATCACAACCAAAGCCAAAGGCAGACGCTCAATCACTGAGCCACCCAGGTGCCCCACCAGGAGTAAATCTAATAAAAGATGTGTAAAACCTGGATGGAAAGAATCCTAAAACTTAAAAACAGTAATTTTTTTAAAAGTCCTTCATGGACAGGGAAATTTAGTATTTAAAGATATCAATTCTTTCTAAATTGCTCTATAGAATCAATGTAGCTCCAGTGAAATTTATAACAAAATTTTTGTGGATCTAGACAAGCTAACTCTAACTTAGAAGAGCAAACACTGCTGGCGAAGAAAAAAAAAAGCGAGGAGAGTTGCTTTACCAACTATTAAGACTTATAAAGGTCAAGTAATCAAGATGATATGGCATTGACATAGGGATGGTCAAGCAGACCAACGGAAAAAAAAATACAGAGCCCCAAACCATGAATATATGGAAATTTGATATATAATATAGATAGAAGTAGCACTGCAGTTCACTGGGAAAAGCAAGAACTATTATATATGTGAGTAACTGGGTATCCACACAGAAAAAAAATGAAATTGCATCCTTACCCCAAACCGTAAATGATATTAGTCCCAGGTGGATTAAAGCTTTAAATATGAAAACGAAAACTTTTAAACTCCTAGGAAAAAATCCAGGAGAATATCTTTATGACTTCGGAACAGGAAAGGCTTTCCCCTAACAAAATTAAAAGCACCAATCGTGAAAGAGAACATTCCTAAATTCAATTAGCTTAAAATGAAGAACTTTTACTCATCAAGACATCACAAAGAAAAATGAAAAGACCTAAGCCACCAGCTGGGGAGAAGTTATTTGCAACACACAACTTACAGGCCGGTTGGACACATGAGCAAAAGACAGGAACAGCCTTTCTCAGAAGTAGGACATGAAAGACGATCAACGTACGAAAAGATCAACTTCATTAGTGAAATGCAGATTAAGACAACATGAGCTACAACTTTACACCACGTCGGCAAAAATGAAGAAGCCTGACAACTGCCAAGGGTTGCTAAGGCTCTAGATCAAGAGGAGCTCTTACACTCAGCTGGTAAGGACGCAAATGAGCGCAAGCTGTTGGAAGACAAGATGCTGCTGTTTGCAACTTTGAACGTTTGCATAGCCTACTTGCCTGGTCATTTCTCCAAAGAAACTCAAGAATTGGGATCCCTGGGTGGCGCAGCGGTTTGGCGCCTGCCTTTGGCCCAGGGCGCGATCCTGGAGACCCCGGATCGAATCCCACGTCGGGCTCCCGGTGCATGGAGCCTGCTTCTCCCTCTGCCTGTGTCTCTGCCTCTCTCTCTGTGTGTGTGACTATCATAAATAAATAAACATTAAAAAAAAAAAAAAGAAACTCAAGAATTCATGATCAGGGCACCTGGGTAGCTCACTCAAAAAAAAAAAAAAAAAAAAAAGAATTCATGATCAGGGAAACTGCAAGAATGTCCCAGGAGCAAAAAGAAAGAAAGAAAGAAAAAAGAAAAAAGAAACTACCTCAACCTCTATTAATAAGAAATGCATAAAAATAATGTTTGGTGTGGCTACACAATGAACTCTACAGAGATAAAGTGAGAAAGCTCCAATCACCTGACATGCCAGAAACATAATGCTGAGAATAAAAAATCAAGGAGCCAAAGACTGCAGTCACTACGACACCATTTTTATAAGGTTGGAAAACAAGAAAACCAAACAATATGTTGCTTACAGAAACATAAATATGTGGTAACTGTATTTTAATATATGTGTTTTAATAAGAAGAGAATAAGAAATACAAGATTCAAGATAGTTACCGCTGGGAGCACTGAAGACACTGGGAGGTGGAACAGGAAGGAGTTTACAGGTGGATAAAAGGGGGAACCTAAGGGGCTCAGAGGTGGAGCGGCTGCCTCCAGCTCAGGGTGTGACCCTAGAGACCCAGGATCGAGTCCCACATCGGGCTCCCTGCAGGGAGCCTGCTTCTCCCTCTGCCTGTGTCTCTGCCTCTCTGTGTGTGTCTCTCAGGAAAAAATAAATAAAATCCTTAAAAAAAAAAAAAAAAGGAAAACTTAAAAAAAAAGTGAATAAGAAGGTGTGGGCTATGCTTTCCAATACAGTAACTGTTAGCCACACTGAGCCTATTTTGATTGATATTTAAATTAATTAAAATTACATTAAACATAATCAGTCACATTTGCCAAATCTCAAGTGCTAAGTAGCTGCACGTGGCCAGTGGCTACTCTCTCGGGCAGCATAAACTTATAGGACATTTCCCTTGCTGCAGAAAGTTCTACTGGACAGCTCTGACGTAGACCAAAGGTTGGCAAACCTTTTTGTAAAGGGCCACATGGTAAATGGCCCTTGTGGCCACAGCTGGCTTTGGGTTTTTTTTGTTTGTTTATTTATTTGCTTGTTTTTTTGTTTAAAGATTTTTATTTATTTATTCATGAGAGACAAAGAGCGAGAGGCAGAGACACAGGCAGAGGGAGAAGCAGGCTCCCTGCGGGGAGCCCGATGTGGGACTCGATCAGACAAAGTAAATGCATGGGTATGGCTGTGTTCCAACAAATCCTTATTTAGGAAAACGGGCAATGGGTTGGATTCGGCCCACAGGCCATAGTTCATGAACCCCTACTCTAGATCTTAAGTCGGGTGATAGACAGGCGGATGGTCATTTCATCATAATGCTTTGTAATTTTTAAGCATTCCATATCAAATAGTAGAGAATTCTTTAATAAATTTTTCAACTATATCTAGGGACAGCTGGTGACATCTGAATAAGATCCATAGATTAGACAGTATTACTAATTTCCTGATTTTTATCATTGTACTGTGGTCATATAAGACCCAGGATCGAGTCCCACATCTTATATGACCTTGTGTCCTTGTTATTAGGAAACACACAATGAAAGCACTTAAGGGTAATGGAGGATCACTCGTGCAACTTACTGTCAAATCGTTTGGAAATAAATCGTCTTCGGGACCCCTGGGTGGCGCAGCGGTTTAGCGCCTGCCTTTGGCCCAGGGCGCGATCCTGGAGACCCGGGATCGAATCCCACGTCGGGCTCCCAGTGCATGGAGCCTGCTTCTCCCTCTGCCTATGTCTCTGCCTCTCTCTCTCTCTCTCTCTCTCTCTCTCTGTGACTATCATAAATAAAAAATTTTTAAAAAGGAAATAAATCGTCTTCATATATGTACACACACACACTATTAGTTCGCTAGGGCTGCCATAACAAAATACCACAGTTCAAGTGGCCTAAACCACAGAAATTTATTTTCTCATAGTTCTAGAAGCTAGAAGTCTAAGATCAAGGTGTCAGCAGGGTTGATTTCCTCCGAGGTCTCTCTCCTCCGCTTACAGACAGCCACCTTCTCGATATGTCCTCACAGTGAGGTCTTTTCAATGTATGTGGACACCCCTAGGGTCTCTTCCTCTTCTTATAAGGAGACCAGTCATATTGAATTAGGGCCCTGTGTGAAAGGCCTCATACTAACTTAATCACCTCCATCAACACCTTATTTCCAAATGAAACCACATTCTGCTGGGGGTTGGGACTTTAACATATGAGTTGAGGGGGTGGGGCACACAACACAACCCATGATAGATAAATGGTAGATAGATGGTAGATAGATAGATAGATAGATAGATAGATAGATAGATAGAAAGAAAGAAGAAAAAGAAAAAATGTTAAGAATCTGGGTGAAGGGTAGATGAACGTTTTCTATACTATTCTTAGAACTTTTCTACAGACCTGAAATGATCTCAAAATTAAGAGCTTAAAAGTACATACGTATATAGTTATGAACACTTATAATAAGCCAAAAATACACCTACAATTTTGCAATGATGCCTATGTCATTCCAACAAAAATCCATCAAGTCAAAAGGAATAGGAAGTTGACACTGGCAAAGCCAACAACCCAGCTGAGCAAGGAGAGGACTGAAAAGACCCCGGTCACCAGAAGGTTGGGGTGATCTGGAGAAAGACATTCTTCTGGACTGATGGGGTGAAAACCAGATTAGATTGGGCAGTAAGGAGATGGAAAGTTTCAAGCCATATTTTGGCTTGAATGGAAGGGGAAAGATAGAGTAGTACCCAAAGGAGATTATGTTGAATGGAAGAAACTGGATCGTGGTGGAATGTGCTGGCAAAGCCACAGAGCAGGAAAAGCCTAGAAGCCCATGGTACACCCACAGCGGAGTCAAGCTGCCTGGTTTGGGACCAGACCCTGACTCGACTACTTGCCAGCTCTCTCAGTTTTTCCATCTGTAGTATGGGTTGATGTGATAACAGACCCTACCCATAGAGCAGTCATAACACTAAATAAATGAATAAATATAAAGCACCTGAAGGAAGTTATGGTAGACACTATCAGCACAGGGGCAGGGGGGAGTGGTGGAGAAGATGGTGGGGAAGTAGAGGAACTCGGGAGAGCAGTGGAGGGTGAAGTTGGACCGTGAGAGGGACCCCTCATCCTTGGGAAATGCCAGGATGCCCATGCATTGATGGTGGAAAACCAAGAGTAGTCTCTCTTCCTAGCCAATTAGGGATTGGTGGGGGAAACTCTCGAGAAGGGGCCTCAGGTGTCTCAAAAGCACTGAAGGGACAGTTTGAGGACAAAGGACAAGAAGAGACTTTGAGGGGAGGCTTGAAGGCCCAGGAAAAACTGGAGCCAGGCCCAGGCCCCTGTCTGATCTTCCAGGAGAGTCTTCACGGGCCCCATGGCAGGCCTGGGTGGGGTGAGGAAGGGGAATAGCTGATGACAGCCCGGTCCGGGAGGCCCTTCTGGCCTGGGAGGTGGGAGCACAAGGCTGCAAAGTACTGAGCGTACAGGTGAGAGAAGCACCAATGAGTTCGGGCTGGGCTCCTGAAGCAGGAGGAAGGAAAGAGGCGAGGTCAAGGCTGAAGACAAGGAAATGGGAACTGGGCCCTGGTGCTCTCCTTGAGCTCAGAGAGAGCAGGAGCTGTGGGGGCGGCCGAGGGGAGAACCGGACAGAGGGAGTGTGATAGTCAAAGAGGGAGGCAAAGGGTGTAAAGTCTTAGAAGTTGAGCAGTTCCAGGTGACGGTAAGGCTCACAATATGACCGCTGTATTGGTGGCTAAAGTGACAAAGACCCCAGAGATGACAGGTCAAGGAACTGAACAACTAGGGTGTGGAGGCATCATCCATGTGGCTGAGAGGACCCCCCGATGGTGGCAGGATGGTGGTGGAGAGGATGATGATGAGGCAGGCACCCAAGTCAAGAGAATAGGGCCAAGTGGAGACCAGTAGAAGAGAGTGACAGGACAGGAAAGGGCGCCACAGCCTCATGCGCGAGGGCTTCAAATGAGGACCCTGAGGTCATGTCTAGATCCATCACTGGGATCAAGAGGAAATTCGACCATGCTTCTGGCTCCTATCACACCTGGAGCTGATAGAAGGATCTGCCTCCATTCGTGAGGGCTGCAGGGCAGTGTCCTCCGCTTGGGAGGACAAGCTCGGTGAAGGGCTTGTGGGTACGGGAAGCTTGCTTGTCAGAGACCACACAACCTGGCCTCTTACTCCTACACTATCCTCAGGCCCAAGTGCAGGGCCTGGCTGGTAGTAAGTGCTGAAAAAATATTTGCTGAATAGACGGGTGAGCGCATGGGTGGCAAATGAGCAAATGAATGGGAGTATGATGGATAGACAGCTGGACGGACAAGTGGATGGACGGATGGGTGGGTGGTGGATAGGTAAGTGCGAGAGGTGAATGGAGAGCCAGACGAGTGGGTGGGTCGGTGAGTAAGGGGATGAACAGAAAAAAGAGAAGGTGGGGCACGGGGGTGAGTGAATCAACAAATGCACGGATTGAATAAACTGGGCATTTCAGGAAACAGCGGAGGCCAGCCTGGGAGGTCAGAAAGGTGACAGGGGTGACCCATCAGGCCCTTCCCCAGCAGTCCAAACCCCTCCTAAGAACAGTCATAAGCACAGGGAGGTTGCAAAAGCCACCATCCCTCTGCTCCCTAGTGCCCCTCCAGCCCAAAGACTTATCCATGGCCGGAAGCCCCCATCGGTGGCCCCCTGCATCTAGGCCGGTGGGGCAGGGGCCACGGCACACGAGAGCACAGGATATCGCTGGGGACCCCTCTTCCCTCTCGTGATCCAGCTCTCGCACCCCAGGAAGCAGGGGAGGACACAGATCCCGGTTCTCATCAGAAGTTATAAACCTGCCTTCACCTCTCTTCTCTCTCGCCTGGAACAAGTCATCCGGTTTCTCCTGGACACCCTTCCTGGCAAGATGCTTAGGACAAATGCCCCTGTCTCGTCCTTCCCACGGGCCCACCCTAACGGCCTGATCCGGCTCCCCCACCCAAGGAAGCCCACGACGAGGGCCGCTCCTGGGCCGGCCCAGGGCCTGGCTGCCCCCCGACCTGGCCTGCCAGCCACAGGGTTGCAGAAGGAATAGGTTTCCTCCAGGTCAAGATAAGTATCTGAGCTTTAGCTCCCCTCAGCCTCTGATCCCCCCACATGCGGCCCCCAGGACTGTACCCCCTCCCCAGCCACACGGTGGAGAGCAGAGATAAGCCGTCCTGGCCAGCAGACCACAACGGGGGTTGGGGGAGCTCTTCCCCTTGGCCCACCCAGAGCTCGAGTCCCGCTTCCTTCCCTAGAGGCGGGCCCCAGGGGAGCTCCTGGCCAGCCACCCCGGCCCCTCCACAGCCCGCGCCCGGCACTTTGCCCTCCTGCATCCAGTGCTGGTTACGTCCAGTTGACTCCTTTCTCATTTGGGGGGCACTGATCAGAGGGAGACAATTCTGTGAATCTGAGCACCCGGAGAGGCAGGAGAGTGGGGTGCTGGCGACCACCAAGTGGAGGAGACTCCTCTGGATACTTGGCAGGAAACCTGATAGCTGTTGGGGAGCCCTCAGACCTGAAGACCCAAGTCCAGCATCCGAATCATCCGGCATCCTTTCACAGATGCCTCCACTATGCCGAGTCCCTCGCCAGGCACTGGAGTCCCCACAGATCAAGTCCCCTGCCCCCACAGCACACCCGGAGCCCAGGTGAGCAGCAGCTCACCCGGCCTGGGAAATCCAGGGAGGCTTCAAAGAGGAGGTGGCATTTCCACAGGGTTTTTTGTTTGTTTTTTTAAGATTTTATTTATTTATTCATGAGAGACATGGGGGTGCGGGGCAGAGACGCAGGCAGAGGGAGAAGCAGGCTCCATGCAGGGAGCCCGATGTGGGACTCGATCCTGGGTCTCCAGGATCACGCCCTGGGCTGAAGGCGGTGCTAAACCGCTGAGCCACCCGGGCTCCCCCTCCACGGGGTTTTAAAGGATGCAAAGGATTTCTTCAGACACAAAAATAAGGGGGAGGGCATTCCAAGCAGAAGGAACAGTGTGGAGAAGTCTGGGAGCTGAAGGAAACAGCACAAGAGTGGACAGTGCTGATAACTGAGGCGGCTGGGGTGGGGGGTCAGGTCCGTGAAGGGGAAAAGGAGGTTTAGAAAGGGAGCATGAGGGGCCCCTGGGTGGCTCGGTTGGTTAAGTGGCTGCCTTCGGCTCAGGTCATGATCCTGGGGTCCTGGGCCCGAGCCCCGTGACTGGCTCCCTGCTGGGTGGGGGGGGCTGTCTCTCCCTCTGCCTTCCCCCCTCACTCCTGCACTCTCGCTCACTCACTTTCTTCCTCAAACAAATAAATGAAATCTTTTTAAAAATAAGATGGGTGGGGTGGAGACATGAAGGAGGCGCCTGGGTGGCTCAGTCAGCTAAGCGTCCAGCTCTCCATTTCAGCTCAGGTCATGATCTCAGGGTTCTGAGATCGAGACCCGCATCAGGCTCTGGGCTCAGCATAGAGTCCGCTTGAGATTCTCTCCTTCTCCCTCTACTCCTGCCCTCGCTCACACATTCTCAGTCTCTAAAATAAATAAATTAGGGCAGCCCGGGGGGCTCAGCGGTTTAGCACCTGCCTTCAGTCCAGGGCATGATCCCGGAGACCCGGGATCGAGTCCCACATCAGGCCCCCTGCATGGAGCCTGCTTCTCCCTCTGCCTGTGTCTCTGCCTCTCTCTCTCTCTCTCTCTGTGACTATCATAAATAAATAAATTTAAAAAAAAATTTAAAATAAATAAATAAAATATTTAGAAAAAGAAAAGAAAAGAAAAGGAAGGGAACATGAAGACATGAGGCTCCAGCACCAGGAAGGGTTAGAGGCAGGTTTTGCAGGGCCTCAGGGATCACGAGGAGGGCTTGGGACTTTATCCCACGGGCAAGGAAGCCCCATGGCAGGTTTTCACTTGGACAGTGGCCAGCCGGGGCTGTGTTTTGGAAGCAGCCCTCCAGCCGAGGATGGCAAGGGCAGCAGGGCAGGACGGGGATGGGGATGCACAGGCGGACAGCCACACTCTGGAGGTGGGGGTCCTGACCCCGCAGTGGTGGGGGCGCTGCCGGGCTGCATGTGGGGCCAAAGAGACAGCGAGGGCTCCCGGCCGGGGCCAGGTGTCTGCACGCCGTTCACCAGGACAGGGAAGCAGGTGGTCAGGGGCAAGTGGAGGCGCTGCGCGGGGGCAGTGCCAAGGGGACTGGTCCGTCCGTCAGGGGCTGCCCCGGGGTGGACAGAGGCGATCCCCCTCGGTGTCCAGAGTGAGAGCCTGCCCTTCCACTGTCCCTGGGCCACCGCTGCCTCCCACCGCTCGCTGATGGCCTCCATGCACCCTCCTCCCGTTCCAGCCTCTGTGCCCCTGGTCCTGCCGTTCCCCTGCCCCGAGCATCCCTTCCTCAGAGGTGAGTGCAGTTCAAAAGAGCAATGGTGGGGTGCCTGGGTGGCTCAGCCCAGTGGTTGAGCAGATGCTCAACCTGCCTTGGGCTCAGGGTGTGACCCCGGGGTCCTGGGATCGAGTCCCACATCGGGCTCCCCGCAGGGAGGCTGCTTCTCCCTCTGCCTGTGTCTCTCATAAATAAATAAATAAAATATTTTAAAAAGGGACCGATGGGGATTGACAAAAAGTGCAGAGAGCAGACTCAGAGCCCAGCTCTGCCACCCAGTGGCTGTGTGACATGGGGCAGGCCACTTTCCCTCTCTGGGCGCCAGTTTCCTAACCTGTCTGAGGTGAACAAGTCCCCAGGGAGCTCAAGGTCTAGAAACGGCCACAAGGTAAAACAGGACCATTGATCTCGAGGTGTATCGAAGCCCCTGAGCACGCAGACCAGAACCAAGCTTATGGGGAAAGGCATAGGGTCTTTCCTCTGAGCCCTGAAGACTGGGGACAGCCCGAGCCCACGGAGCCAAGGACGGAGGGGGCCGTTCGGGCAGCAGGAACGGGCAGCGGGAACGGGACGCAGGAAGGGCCCCCCAAAGGCCGGGAGGCACACAGTTCAGGGTGTGTTCAAGGAAGAAGGAGTGTCCAGATTCTGGTTTCTTTCTGAGTCAACAGCTCAGGCACTTTTTGTAAGCGGCGGTCCAAGCCGGGCAGCCTCCAGTAAACACCTATTTGCACAATCGAGGTCACACACAGGGACGTGTTTGCACAATGACCCGTTTGCACAATCTCAGCCGACTGCTATATTCCAGCCAAACCAGCCCGCGGCAGATGAGCACAGCCTGGGCTTCCGGACACCGGCCCCGGCTGGCCCACCCACCCCCGCCCCCCCAGGAGGCGGCAGGCCCTGAACCCCGCAGGAGCCCCACAGGCCGAAACAGAGGCTCACACGGCCCGGCCCGCAGCAAGGGGCTCCCCCCAACCCGGGCTCCCTGACCCAGCCCTCCAGCCCACGGGGGGCACTCCATGGGCTGGAGCAGGGGGCCGGGGGCAGGAGAGCTGCAGGAGGAAGTCCCCACGGGGCAGACACCGGGTGTGATGGAGGGGGTGACCACATCTGCCTCGTGCTTCCCAGCTCACCAGAGTAAACACTTAATGAGCATCTACTCTGTGCCTGGCTCAGTGCCACATGCCCCACACGCATTATTTCACCGATTTCTCCAAAAACCTCGTAAGGCGAACACTACTATCACCATTTAAAGATGACGACACCGAGGCTCAGGGAGGCCCAGCAACTTGCCCAGTGGCCCACAGCGAGTAAACGGCGAACCCAGGCAGCCTGACCGCTCAGCCCCGCTCTTAACCTCTCAACACCAATATAAGGTCTCTATATAAGGTCCCTAACGTCTCCCCCCACACACAAAGAGAGTCCTTTCTTAAATCTGTCATGTCAGCCGCTGCAGGTTGGCTTCCTGGAGCAGGTCCTCGGTGGAGAATGGAGATCAGTAAAATCTCGCTCTGAAATGCTGAACTTGGGCAGCCGGGATGGCTCAGCGGTTTAGCGCTGCCCTCGGCCCAGGGCGTGATCCTAGAGACCCGGGATCGAGTCCCCCATCAGGCCCTGCATGGGGCCTGCTTCTCCCTCTGCCTGTGTCTCTGCCTCTCTCTCTCTCTCTCTGTCTGTGATGAATAAATAAACAAAATCTTAAAAAAAAAAAAAAGGAATGCTGAACTACTCACTGGGAGGCGTGGGGGGAAGGAAAGGAATTTTACGGAGCACCTACCACGCTGGGTTTCATACCTCCCAGAGTTCACAGGGTCCCCACGAGCCCTGGGAGGGGTGACTAGCCCTGAGGCCCACAGGGCACTGGACGGAGGCCTGCGAGGGAGATTCGGTGGCCCCAGAGGTCCTCCACGCAGAGGCTGGAGGCAACGAGGAGAACGTGGTTTCTGCCCTCGAGGAGTCCACAGGCCAACAGAGGAGGCAGGCAGCCAACAGCCCGCTGTGGGAGTCAGGATCGCAAGAGTGGGGGGCGCCTGGTCCCCCCGGAAAGATGCTCAGGGCAGGCTGGAGGTCCGAGCCGGGCCTGAGGCAGGACCGGCCAGCCGGAGGCACTGGGGTCAGTGTTCAGAGGCTGAGGCTGGCGGGCACATGTAAGCCACCTGCGTGACTGCAGCCTGAAGAAGTATGTCTGGGGAAGTAGAGGCAGACAAGGCAGGACAGGGAGGCGGGGGAGCTGGTGGGGTACCTTGATTGTGCTGTTAAGGGATTAGGGTGTGTCCTAGGGCTGCTGAAGAAAGGGGACTGGCGTGATCAGCCACGCCTGCGTGTAGGGAAGCTCACGCTGCCAGGTGGTGACAGAGGCTGGAGGGAGAGAGCCCGGGGCGGGGAGCCCACGGGGAGCCCGCGACAGAGGGGAGATCTGACAAAGAGCAGATGAATCTCAGAGCTGTGGACAAGACGGAGAGCTCCACAAAGACAGGAATGAAAGCTGCTTTTGGGGGGCAGCCTGGGTGGCTCAGCAGTGGAGCATCTGCCTTCGGCTCAGGGCATGATCCTGGGATCCCGGGATCAAGTTCCGCATCAGGCTCCCTGCACGGAACCTGCTTCTTCCTCCTCCTGTGTCTCTGCCTCTGTCTCATGAATGAGTAAATAAAACCTTTAGAAAGAAAAAGAAAAAGAAAACTGCTTTTGGTTACCATGGCACCCTCGTACCTGCTCTGGGAACATGTTCTCTGCAGGATGAACCCAAGGCCCATTCTCCTTCATCGTGGACTGGTTGGATGTAGGAGTGGAGAAGGGGGTGTGAGGAAGGACTCCTGGGCCCCTGCGATGGGGGGGTTCAGGGGGGAATGTGGATGGTGATACCCTTTACCAGATGAGGCCTGTGAGGATCGGGGACAAGTCTGGCAAAGTGGGGGGAAGATTCATCCATTCGATCCTTCATTCGGTAGGTGCCAAGGGCTCATTCCGTGGCAGGCAGTGCTGTAGGCAGCAGAGATAAAGTTTTGAACAGAACAGACTAAAACCCTCACCCTCCTGGAGCTTCCATTCTGGTGGGAGGTAGGAGGGTGGGGAAAGCAGTGACAGATGGTGAAAAGGGATATGGGGGAAAAAGCGAGATGGGGGTAGGGGGAGCAATTTTTGTAAAGGGTGAGCAGAGAAAGCCTCAATGAGAAGTGGATAGTTGAGCAAAGACCTAAAGAAGGAGAGGGAGGGACCCGTGTTATTATTTGGGGCTGGGGGGCAGGGGGAGTATCCAGGCAAAAGAAACAGCAAGTGCAAAGGCCCTGAGGCAGGAGGGAGCCTAACAAATTTGAGAAACAACAACAACAACAAAAGAGTAGCTGGAGCAGAGCAGCCAGGGGGAGAACAATAGGAGAGGGGTGGGGGGAAAATGGGGCCCTGGTGTTGAGTGGGGCCTTGTAGATCATCCAAAGAGCCTTGACTTTGGTTTTTTGGGGTTTTTTTTTTTAAGATTTTATTTATTTATTCATGAGAGACACACAGAGGCAGAGACCCAGGCAGAGGGAGAAGCAGGCTCCCTGCAAGGAACCCAGTGGGGACTCAATCCCAGGACCCCAGGGTCACGCCCTGAGCCAAAGGCAGACACTCAACCACTGAGCCACCCAGGCGTCCCAAAGAGCCTTGACTTTGACTCTGAGTGAAATGGGAACCATTGGGGGTTTGGGACAGAGGATGACATGAACTGACTTGACATGAACTCACTTTTTTTGGTCAGCATCACACTGGCCGCTGAAGGTACAATAGACAGATGGGCAGGGGGACCGGGATGAATGAAGTAGGAGACCAGAAAGCAGACGACTGCAACCATCTATGTACGAGATAACGGTGGCGTAGCCCCAACTGGTATTGATTTAAGTGATACTTCTATTTTCTTAACTTTTTATCATGAAAACATTGAAACCCAGAGCCAACCAAGTTGAACTATAAGGGGAATACCTGCCTACCCAAGATTCTGGTTATATTTTGAAAGAACAGTCAACGGGATTTGCTGAGCATGCAGGGCCTATGGGACACCTTGGGGAGGTGGTCACAAACAGGTGGATATCTGCATCTGGACCCTCAAGGGCAACCCAGGTCTGCCCCTCATACCAGACTCGGAAGCCCTCTCTCACTTATAAGGATCGTATGTTATGGACACTCTGCTAGTTGTTTGGTACCTAACCTTAGTAGGTCATTAATCCAACAGACTATGGACAGTCTGAACCTTCTTCAGAAAAAAATGCACAGAGTCACCCGGGTGGCTCAGTGGCTGAGCGTCTGCCTTCGGCCCAGGGTGTGACCCCAGGGTCCTGGGATCGAGTCCCACATCGGGCTCCCTGCAGGGAGCCTGCTTCTCCCTCTGCCTGTGTCTCTGCCTCTGTGTGTGTGTGTGTGTCGTGAATAAATAAATAAAATCTTCAGAAAAAGAAAAAAATGCACAGAAAATTATTTATAAACCGTTCCAGGGGATTCATGGATACAGACAAGGAGAGACACACAATGTAGCCTAGTGCGTTAAGTCAGAACACGGTCAGGGTAGCAGAAGCGCTGTGAGTTAAGCAACTTCAAGGCTGCTTTCGAAGACCCTGAGCCTACCAGGTCATCCCTGGGGCTTGTTCCCAGAGTCCCCATTTCTCCATCGCCTGTCAATGGTGGAAGACGCACAGTGATGAGGGGCCCGGCGAGTAGGTACGTGTTACAAACCTTCCCCTGACCTGGAGGTTGCCCCCTGAGACCCGTGAGGTCAGGGCCCCGAGGCTACTTGAGCCAGGGTCCGTGTCCCACCGATGCTGTCCCAGGGGTGGGGGCACGGAATGGCACCCAGTGCCCTGAGGCCTGGGCCCTGGCCAGACTCAAAAGCTCTAAGGTCAGGAAATCCGGAGGCGGGCGAGAGGGACACTGTTGCCACATCCCCGGCCTCGATGAGACCCCCGAGGCAGGAAGGCTGCCCGGCCTCACCCCTCACCGGCTTCTCTCTGAAGCTCCTTCCTGGGAGGAAGGGGCTGCCCTGTGCCTGGTGCCTGAGTGACAGCCCGAGGGAGGGAAGGAGGCTGGGCAGGTGTTGCAATCCACAGCCCCTGGGCCTGTCACAGGCCGAGCCAGAGCCATCAACGACAGGGCTGGGGAGAGAAGCCCGAGGGCGGCTGTTTTCAGGAACTGGCCCAGAGGGGAGAGCGGAGGCCGGGGAGGCCAGGCAGGGGCCCCACAGGCTCCAGCCTCCAGCGTGAGTAGGGGATCCGTGGGGGGGGGGGGGCTGCACCAGGGCGTCAACCCCACGTCCACTGCCCCAGCTCCGCCGAGTGCCCGTGTGCAGGCCCGGGACCAGGGCTCCTGCCTTTAGCCTTGGCCCCTGGGAACCAGGAGCCCGGGACACGGTGGCTCCTTTGCAGGGCTGCCCCCACTTTGGGGGGTACGCACCGGGGAGGTCACAAACGGCCAGCCATGTCCTTGGGGACACGGAGCTGGGCTCTGGGACGGGCATAATCACCAACCCTCTCTGCGTCCCCCACCCCCAAGCCCGTTTCTCCCTGGCCAGTCCAGACTCCGGGTCTCCCTCTCCTGCGTCTGAATCTTTCTGTGCCTTTCCACGTCTCTCACGTTTCCCTCTCTTGAATCCTAAACTCTCCTGGGGACCTCTGGCTTCTCAGCCTCGAGCACCTGTGTCTCCCCCTGGGCTCTTCCCTGTGCACCTGTCCTGCCCAGCCTTCTCCGCCCGCACACCTATTTCACTTTCTCCCTCATTGTGCGGCTGTGCGCCCCCTTTCACGGCCCGGCCCCACATCGGTGGGATGGGCGCCCCCCCATGGGAGAGGAGGGTGCGAGCTGGGGCAGGGAGAGCGGGGGGAGAGTGCAGGGAGAGGAGAGGAGAGAGGAAGAGGCCTGCACGGCCTCCGGGAGGCAGCAGGTTCCGCTGGGACCGAGCGGGAGAACCGAGCAGATGACCAGAGCCAAGGGGACCCGGGTGGGGGGCAAGGAGCTGCAAGCAGGGGACCCCAGAACAGGGCTTTGAAGCCATGAAGCATGACACAGACAGAAGCAAGGTGGCTGTCCCAGGAGGCCGGGAGCAGGGGACGAGGCCACATGTTGGATCCCATGACACGGCGACCCACATCGTCATGCGTGGAAAGCACTCATGGTCACTGAGAGCTCCTGCCGTGCAGGCTCCGTGCTGAGCGCCTCCGTCCCAGCCCACCTGGGTGCCTCCTCACTACGACCCCGGGAACTGGGTGCTCACGTCCTCTCTCTTTCACAGATGGGGAAACCGAGGTTCAGAACGATGAAGTAACTCATCCAAGGTCACGAAGCTGGTGAGTCGTGGAGCCGGGCTTCAGAGCAGGTGGTCTGGCTCATAGCTGGCCCGCAGCGAGGCCCTGCTCCACACGTCCCCCCGAGCACACCCAGCTGGGGTAGGGGGCGCCCTGGGCTGCTGTGGGCGACCAGGAACTGGTGCCAAACATGCCATCGTTCAGCATCCCAGGGGGAGGACGCAGGGGCCTCTCGAGTGGGCGGGTCTGGTTGCCCATTCCGGACAGGAGCCGGAGGAGAGGGATGAAGCAGTACCTTGCAGGGCACAGGCTGGGCCCCATGCTGACCCTCGCTGGGGCAGCAGGGCTGGGGTATGATCCAAAGCACATGGGAATAGAAACCAGTGCCCCAAAGCCTGAGCCTAGGAGGCCACATCTTCCCCACCCAGTGTGCATGGGGGACGATCAAACCGGTACGCGGCAGTAAGACAGTTGCCAACCACTGATTGGTAGACAGTTGTGTGGGTTTCTCACTGCACAAAGCTGCCCAGCTGAGGAGCAAGTGGAGGCTGAAACCAACCTATTCTTCAGCTGCCAGGTCTTGGTGTGGGGCTGCATCTGCCCAGAGGAAGGGGCACTTTTTTCCTGATTAGCCAAAATGTGACTCACAGGCGAGCAGTCCCCTGGCATCCTGATCCAGAAATGTAGATGGATCATTGCCCAGGGCTTGGGATCTGGCCCCCGTGGGAGGGAACGGTGGTTGTATGTCGGGCAGTTCTTGTTCACACCTGTGCATAGCCCAGGGAGAAAAGGGAGAGCAGCCTTCCCCGTCCAAGCACAGGGCACCGGTACATGTTGTGCTCCTGTGTACACTTATCAGCTGCCAAGACTGTCAATCAGTGCCAGAGACCCTGGTGCCTGGTCCCCAAGACCCCGGTGGGAGCAGGAGGCGGGGTTAGGCCAGAAGCCCACCCCAGTGGGACAATTTTGCATTGGTGTTGAGGAAGGAACTACCACTCTCCACATCCAGATGCTGTCGCCATGACTACAGGACACCTGGCCCCAGAAAAACCTCTGGAGGCCCGAGCCCTGAACAGGGGGGCGGGGATGGGGTGTTGGACCCCTTGCGCCCTCCCGTTCCCGCCATCACCATGGAGGCTGGCTGCCCGAGCCCCTTGGCCCAGCTACCCCATGGAGCTATCCCTTTCTGCCAGGGAGCGTCTCTGACCCTTCAGGCCCTGCTCACCCCACAGAACTTGCCTCACAGGCATACGTGTGTAACCTGGATGTGTCAGGAAGCTAGTACCCCCAAAGAACATCCCTTCACCCATGGGGAACGGAAGTCGGTAGATAAACGTTGCCGTCCTCCCTCCTGTTCAAGGGATCAAGTATCCTGAGGCATGTTTCTCACAGCTCCTTGGAAGGTTCCAGAAGGAGGGAGCCCAAGCTGTCCACAGAGATGACCAACTCCGTGATGCACCCTTGTTGGCTTTCCCTCCTCCCTCACCTGTTCCATTCCGTCCAACCCCTTTAGTCTGTTCCTGGGATCTTTCCAAAATAAGCCACCTGCATGCTAGCCCGGCTAGGACAGAAGGGAAGGGGGAAGAAGGCCGTTCCTTGATGCTCCTGCCCCTGCTCTCTCCTGGAAGGCAAACATAACAACAGTGGCCGTCACTTACAGAGTCATTTCCTGTGTGCCTTGCATCATTTTGTGTCTTCTTCCCAAAGTCCTGTGCAGTATCGACTCTCGTTGCCTCCATTTTGCAGACAAAGAAACTGAGGCTCAGCAAGATCAAGTAACCTGGCCAAAGCCACGCTGAGGCAGAGCAAGGGCTAAGCTCAGCTCTGGTTCCAAAGCCCATGACCTTCACCATCCCCCTCTGCCTCCAGGTGAACACCAAACAGGCACGATGGCAGGGCTAGGATCCTGGAGTCTGAGCGTAGCTGCCCTGATTGCCCTGCTGCTCCCCGGAAGTGAGTATGGCCATAGGGGTGCTGGGGGGAGAGGGAGAGAGAGTGGGGGGAAGAGGGAACCATTTGCCCTGCCTCACTGCTCCTGGGCCACAGATGAGGGGTGGCTGGGTCGCCGGGCCCCTGCCCGCACACCTCTGCGGGCACAGCACCACCCGGGAGGAATGCGGGAGGGCCTGGGCTGCTCAGCCTGGGAAAGGCCGGGGGACCCAGGTCTTGTCCACAGGTCTCGGTCAGGTTGTCAGAAGGAAGCTCTGGGTCCCCTGTGCAGCCTTCACGGGCAACAGAGGGATCAGCCCCGGGGAGGCAGGCTTCATCCCGGAATAAGGAAGCTCGAGCCGAGCGTCCCATTTTTGGGAGTATGCATGCTGAGGCCGGGGCGGACAGGGATGCTGCATAGCCGGGGTCAGCAAACACGGCCTGATATAGTCACATTTAGGCTCTGCGGGCCACCTGCGGTTTCTGCTGTGTGTTCTTACTTATTTTCTGTTCCGCGGTCACTCTTTAAAAATCTAAAACCCATTCTTAGCCAGCAGGCCATACAAAAAACGGGCCATCCCGGGCCCGGCTGAAGAGGATGCAGGATTAGGGGGAGTCTTGAAGTAAACAGTTTTGGGAGGTCCCCTCCAGTCGGAAATTCTGAGTCTGGGAAGCGACAGGAGCCCCACATTGAAAGCCGTGAACCCCGCCCTGTGATCCTGGGCAAATTCCTTCTCCTCTTGGGGCCTCGGCCTCAGCAAAACAGGCCTCAGAACACAGGAGACAGAGGAAAGGAGGCGCGGGGGGCAAAGTGCACTGCTTACTTACGTGTTTACACACTAAACAAATGCCAAGGGCCTAGTCCACACTAGGCTCTGGGGAAGACAGTAGGAGGCACACAGCAGAGGTCTCCAGCCCCACGGAACCTCTGGTCTCACTGGGGAGGCGGACAAGCACCTGGTCACATGAGCCTGTAATGATGAGGGATAATAAAAGCTTTGGGAAAGTTCAGGGCACTTGGCTTGGGTCTGGTTGATCAGGGTCCGGTCTGGTTCCCCCAAGATGCTAAATGTTACCCAGGCACCCTGGGAAAAGGAGCCCCTGAAAAAGGGACAGCAGCAGGTCCAAGGACCTGGAGGCTGGAGAGATCACAGCATTTTCAAGGACTGGCAAGAGGGCCAGAGCAAGCGCAGCTGGGAAAGGATGGTCTGAGCTAGAACTGGGAGGGGCAGCGTGGGCAAGGTCACAAGGGCTCCGGACCCAGGTCTTTATCTTAGGGCAGCAGATACTTAACATGCCAGGCATTGTGCTAAGTGCCTTACCTGCACTAGCACATCTAATCCCTCCCACCACAGGAAGGCAGGGACTAGTTCTAGTCCCTCCTCCACGTACAGATGAGAAAATCGAGGCACAGGAAGCCTCACTAACATACCAGGGTCACGTGATTAATAAGTAATAGAACCAGGGTGCTGGGGCACCGGGGTAGCCCAGTCGGGTGACTGTCTGCCTTCGGCTCAGGTCATGATCCCGGGGTTCTGGGATCGAGTCCCATGTCGGGCTCCCTGCTCAGTGCAGAGTCTGCTTCTCTCTCTCTCTCTCTCTCTCAAACACATAGAATATTAAAAATAATAATAATAAGCAATAGAACCAGGCTGTAAACCCAAGCCGTCTGTTCCAACATCCGAGCCTTATGCACCACACGGCCGACGTGCTGGAGGGCTGTGGTCCAGATGGGGTAACACAATCAGATTTGAACTCTGAGGGCTGTGGCCACGGGGTTCTTATCATGCCAACCATTGCTTTCGCCACCCCGGGGGAGGGCGCCGCAGTGGGGACTGGGCTCTGTCTGGCGGGGTGCTGGGGCTGGCTCGCGAGACCTCGGTGCACACCTGTCCTCCCAAGGTCACGTTCACGTCCCACTGGTGTAGCTTGAAAACCAGTCTTGGTGGGAAGGTAAGGGCCTCAAGCTCGAGCTAGGAGCACAAAGGCTGAGGTGCAAAGCTCTGCTCCGCCGCCCCTTCTCTTCCACCCCAGGCCGGGAGGAGTGCGGACGCATCAGCCTCCCAACCCCCACCGTCCACCTGGGGGATCCCCTCACAGCCTCCTGCATCGTCAGCCCCAACTGCAGCCACCTGGGCCCCGAGGCACAGATTGTCTGGAAACTGGGAAGAGAGTCTCAACCCGGAAAAAGGCGACAGCGGCTGGAAGACGGAAGCCAGGAATTCACGGTCACGGTGCCCCACCTCAGCAGCCCGCGGGTCCTGCTCTCCTGCTACCTGCGCTGGGACCACAGCCTGCAGATGCTGGACCAGGCCGAGGTGCAGGCAGGCTGTAAGTCCCGGCCGCCAGCCACCCGCTGTCCTTGCCCTCCTGCCAACACCGATAAGACCTGTTGTTATTTACTGAGCTCGTGCTCCGTAAGCTCGTCTTGGGCACGGTTGGTTATCAGACCATCCGCCCTACCAGTGGATCATGCTACTTAGCCCCATGTTGCAGACGAGGAAACTGAGGCTCAAGAGACTACATGATACGGTGAAGGTCGCAAACTGAGGGTGTAGCCGAGGTTTATATCAGGCAGCGTCGTAACCATCACTCCATAGGGCTGCCGAGTCAAGCCCAACGACCCGGCCACTAGGGGGTGTCCCCGGGGAGGACCCTTCACACGCTGGGCCTGCTCCTAGCTTCTCTCCACCCCAGTCTCGGCCTTCTTTCAAACCGAGGGGCCAGGCTTTATGCCAAGCCAACGCCTAAGAAAAACCCTTAAGACAAGGTTTCTTTGTTAAGAGTCTAAGAGTCGCCAGTAGAGCTAATGCACTTAGTAGGTGCCGGGCATTGCTCTGAGCACTGTGTGCACAGTAAGTCACTCGGCCCTCTCAACCCCGAGGAGTAAGCATGTGGCCATCACCCCATTTCACAGATGAAGAGACTGAGGCACAGGGCAGTTCAGTGACTTCAAGATCACAACGGTGAGTCCCTGTCAGAACCAGGTTGGAAAGCCAGGTCTACACCATCAGTGTCAGAGACTCTGTGATGCTGCCCGCCCCCCCCCCCCCCCCGTGCAGGCCTGCATTTGACTTTCCCCAGGGCTGCCCCCGCAGGGTCACCCTATATATATATATGGAGACGAGCAAATAGGGTAGCTCCGGGGAGGAACAACCCAGAGCAAGGAAATGAAGCTAACTGGTTCCAATCAGAGCTTCCAGAGAGGTCCTACTCAAAGCCCGCACTCTCCCCACCCGATGTGCAGACCCTCCTGCCGCACCCCACAACCTGTCCTGCCTCATGAACCTCACAACCAACAGCCTCATCTGTCAGTGGGAGCCGGGACCCAACAACCACCTGCCCACCAACTTCACCCTAAAGAGCTTCAAGTAAGTAAGGGTCTGTGTGCTAGCCCTGTTCTTTTGGGTCCCGGGGTGGGGGCGGGGGCGGGACTGTGGGGGTGCGGGAGCCAGAGGCAAGCACAGGAGGGAGAAGGGAGCCTCGCTCTCTTCCACTGCTGCTAGACACCCAAGCCTGGTATTGCCTGGCAGGAGCCGTGGCAACTGCCAGACCCAGGAGGACTCTATCCTCGACTGCGTGCCTAGCGACGGCCAGAACCACTGCTCCATCCCACGTAGACACCTGCAGTTGTACCAGAACATGGGCATCTGGGTGCAGGCGGAGAACGCGCTAGGGACCACAAAGTCCCCACAGCTGTGCCTCGTTCCCATGGATGTTGGTGGGTGATGCCAGGCCTGGGGGACAGGACAGGCCCCCCTACAAGGGGCAAACTCAGAGCGTCACAGAGAGGAAATCATACACCCAGGGTCAGACAAAGAGACACTGGAAGACCCAGGCAGACAAGAGCAACAGGGACAAGATGGACTGCAGGTGGGGACAGAGACACAGACACACAGACACGGAAGAGACACAGAGCCAAGGAGGCACATTCACTCATTCATTCTTCCAGCAAGCTTCCTGCAGCGCCCGCTAACCACCAGGCACTGCTCCAGGTGCCGGAGATGCGGCACTAAACGCACGACCAAAAGTCCTGCCCCTGGAGCTTTATGTTCCAGCCGGCAGAAAAGATAAAATAGGATGTCAGGCGACAGGAAGGGTGAAGGGGGAGCAAAGGGGGGGCAGGTTACCTGGGTACCTGCAGGGTGAGAGCACCAGGCAGAGGGAACTGCAAGTGCAAAGGCCCTGGGGCAAGAGGATGAAACAGAGACCCAGACCTAGAGACAGGCCTGCAGAAACATGACGTGATGACATGGAGATGAAGAGACAGAGAGACAGAGAGAGACAGATTGACAGAGACCCACAGGGATGGCGACCCAGGGCAGAAACTGGGAAAAAAGCAGGAGTAAGGCAGGCCCCTCGGGGACGGGGCAGGGCAGGTTTCTGAGAGCCCCTCTCCTTGCAGTGAAGCTGGAGCCCCCCACGCTGTGGGCCCTGCCCCCCAGTCCTGAGGTGGCCCCACCCCAGCCTGGCTGCCTGCTGCTGCGCTGGGAGCCATGGAAGCCAAGCCTGTACATAGAGCAGAAGTGCGAGCTGCGCCACCAGCCACGGCTGGGCGAAGCCAGCTGGGCCCTGGTAAGGCGGAGGGCAAGCCCGAGAGCCTGGGGTGGGGGTGGCTGAGGGGAGGGCGGGTGGGCCGGCCTCAAGGCCACGGGGTACAGGCTCAGAGCCAGGGCTGCCCCACCAGGTGGGGCCCCTGCTCTCCCAGACCCTCCAGTACGAGCTCTGCGGGCTCCTCCCATCCACGGCCTACGCCCTGCAGATGCGCTGCACCCGCTGGCCCCTGCCTGGCCAGTGGAGCGACTGGAGCCCTAGCCTGACGCTGACCACCGCGCAACGGGGTAAGCAGGGGGGTGAGGGGCCGGGAGCAGCGATCAGGACAAAGCCCAGCATCCGGGGCTCCCCCTGACCCTCTTCTCGCTCCCTCCACAGCCCCCATCGTCAGACTGGACACGTGGTGGCGGCAGAGGCAGCTGGACCCCAGGACGGCAGACATGCAGCTCTTCTGGAAGGTGACCCATCCTGACCTCCCTCCACCCCTGACACTTCTTCCAACCCAGCCACATGCCTGTGGTCTGGGGCTCAGGACTCCGACGGGTCTGGGAGGTGTGGATGCATTTGTAGGTGATTTGCATGCACCTTGCATGTGCAGGCCGCTGAGTAGTGCCCTTCGGGAGAGATGACAGGGAGGCCTCGCCTAAGGCAAAGGGTCGGTTCAGGGAATAGTTAAGTGCCAACTGGATTCTTCCTTTCCTCCCTCCTAGGACCTGGCATAGGGAAAGAGGGAGGGAGGGAGGAAGGCTGGCCTCCAGCCTGTGGGGCTCAGCTCGTGTGACCCATTTGCCATCTAGAAGCCCTCCCCCACTTAGGACGAGCTGTCCATCCCTCTGACCACCTTCTTCCCGTGCCCGCTGCAGCCAATGCCCTTGGACAGATACAGCGGGCAGATCCAGGGATACCTGGTCAGACTAGCAGGCCCGGCAGGGGCAGGCCCACTCCTCTGCAACACCACGGAGCTGAGCTGCACCTTCTGCTTGCCCTCAGAAGCCCGGGAGGTGGTCCTTGTGGCCTATAACACAGCCGGGACCTCCCATCCCACCCCAGTGGTCTTCCTGGAGAGCAGAGGTAAGGGGGGCCGGTGGCTAGCAGAGCACGGTGGGTAAGCATGTAAATCAGAAGCTAGACTGCCCGGGTTCACATCTAGTCCTGTCACTTGCTGACGGCACGACCAGGGCCAGTGACTGAACCTCCCTGGCCTAGCAAAGGGGGAAAATATGCTGCTGAGCTCGAGGCATTGTTATGAGGTTTGTATGTGCGTTCAGACGCGGGCCTGGCACCAAGTTCCTGCTCAACAGGCAGAATATCAGCTCCTATTATCATCTGAGCCAGAACCAAGTTAAGCTGGTGGAGGAACCACACACACACACACACACACACACAGCCCATTCTGCCGGGAAGATGGGAAGAAAGCCTGACAGCGATCAATGCTAACGCCATGTGGTTTGTGGCATGTGCCGTCATGGTCCTTGGTGCGTGTTACCTTACTGGGTCCACCAAGAGGCCCGAGAGAGGCACTCGTTCTATCACTGTCAGGCACTCCTCCGCCCAGGCACTGTGCTAGGCTTGTCCTATACATCATCTCATTTGATCTGCACCAGAGAACCCATCCAGATGAGCAAACTGAGGTCCCGAGGTTGACTCACTCAAGGCCACCCAGCTTGTAAGTAACAAAGTCAGGATTTGAACCCAGGCTCCAGGCTCTGGCACTTGCATTCTTCTCGCTTTGTTCTTTCGCCTCCCACTCGGTCTCCAGGTCCACCCCTGGCCAGACTCCACACCATGGCTCAAGATCCCCACAGGCTCTGGGTGGGCTGGGAGCCCCCCAGCCCTCGACCTCAGGGCTATGTGATTGAGTGGGGTCTGGGTCCCCCCAGCCCCAGCGGCAGCAATAAGACCTGGAAGATGGAGCATAACGGAAGCATTTCTGGGACCCTACTGCAAGGTGAGACAGGCCGGGGGGATGGAGCGGGCGGTGAGCAGGGCCTGGGAAGCAGGGAGGCAACGCTTGTTTGACGGGAAGCGAGGGGCCACCCGAACCACCCTAGAGAAGCAGACTCCTCACTCTTTCTTGATCCTTTACTGTCCTCTCCCATCCCCAGAATCAGGAAGTTCTTCTCCCACCCTAACCCGATCTTCTCTTTTCACAGCCCTGACCCTCCCACCCTTCTAGCTCTCCCCACTTTTCTGCCCTCCCTCCCATCAAATGATCTGCAGAAGAGATAGAAGCAACTAGCTCTGCAGCCTGAGGCCTGGGTTATCCGCTGCCAAGGATCTGGGGTCAGCTCCTGATCATCTGAGTGGGGGTTAGGCCCTCACCGGGGCGCCCTAACCCATTTTCTCTCCACAGAGAACATCAGGCCCTTTCAGCTCTACGAGATCACTGTGACCCCCCTATACCAGGACAGCGTGGGGCCCTCCCGACACATCTATGCCTACTCCCAAGAGATGGGTGCGTCAGCCACCAGGCCTCCCCAGAACCCTCTCCTCTCAGCGCCTGCTGGGGCCCTGGCCATCGGGACTATGAGGGAACATCCCCCCACCCCTGGCCCCAAAGAAGCTCTCTCCCAATCCCAACATTACCCCTGGATAGCCCCAGACCTCTGCAGCCAGACAGGTCAGGCAGCCGGGTGACAGAAACTAAGGAGTGAGTTTGGCAGCAGGTCTGGCAAAAGTCCATCAATCACCCTTGAAAGAAATCAAGTGTAAGTTGCGGCAGAAATTAGACGGAGGGCCTGGCATAAAGTCAGAGGGCGAGGGGCAGAAATCAGACAGCGAGCCCAACTAAACCAAGCCGGTGGACATGGGGTGGCGAGGCTTCGGAAGCAGAGAAGCGGGTTCCAGTCCTGACCCGGCCACTTATTAGCAGTCGATGGAATGCACCTGAAGGTCCCGGCAACACCAGGGGGGCCGTTTCCTTACTCCTCAGCACAGTGTGTCTCAGTTCTGGGGTCTGGGGAGTCACGAGGGGTCCAGCTGGGCTCCCCACTCTGCCCAGCTCCCCGGCAGCCCCTGTACCTCTCTCTCTCCCGGCAGCCCCCTCCCGCGCCCCAGAGCTGCATCTAAAGCACATTGGCAAGACCTGGGCCCGGCTGGAGTGGGTGCCCCTGCCCCCTGAGCTGGGGAAGAGCCCCCTTACCCACTACACCATCTTCTGGACGTCCTCTGCTCGGGGCCAGTCCTTCTGTGAGTCTATCCTCAGTACCCCACAGCCCCAGAAGGCCTCGGGGGGAGCGCTCAGCAGCTGCGGAGGGAGCCTCGGCATCTGGGCCCAGGCTGACCATTGTCTTCTACTCCCAGCCACTGTGCTCAATGCCTCCTCCCACGGCTTGGTCCTCCACGGCTTGGAGCCCGCCAGCTTGTACCACGTCCTCCTCAGGGCTACCAGTAAGGCCGGCGCCGCCAACAGCACAAGCCTTACCCTGATGACCTTGGCCCTAGGTAAGGCGAGAAGGGGGCCGGCCAGACAAGGTTGTTGGGAAGGTTCCTCGGCCAACGGATCTCTCATTTTGAGGCCTTGCCTGGATCCGCTGGTCTGAGGGAGGAGACCCAGACCTGCCCATGAGGCTCAGCCTGAGGGAGGAGGCCCAATCCTGCCCTCAGAGCCCAGTGTGACGGAAGAGGCCCAGCCTTCCTTGCGTGCACTCTAACCCCTTCTGGCTTTCCCTTCACCCCAGAGGAGTCTGAGCTGCATGTCCTCCTGGGCCTCTTTGGCTTCCTGCTCTTGTTCATCTGTCTCTGCGGGGCTGCCCGGCTCTGCTGCAGACCCAGGTAAGTCCTTTTTTTTTTTTTTTTTTTCAGGTGAGTCCTTTTAAGAGAATTAATACCTACCTGCCCCTGCCCACAGGGAACTGCAGGCTGGGGTGGGCCAATCCAAGTCCCTCCTCGCCCTCGCAGGCCTCAGGGCCCACGTCTAGATCAGGCCCTGCACCATCTCCTCTCTGCCCAAGGGGCCTTCCGCTGCTGGGAGTGGGTGAGAGAAAGGATGGAAAGATGGAGGGCAAGCCTGACCTGGCCCTCTCCTGTCCTCTTTTGCAGCAGAAAGAATCCTCTCTGGCCAAGTGTCCCAGACCCAGCCCACAGCAGCCTGGGCTCCTGGGTGCCGAGCATCATGGTGGAGGTGAGAACCCCAGAGGGAGAGGGAAATGGGGCCGGGGGGTGCTGGTCCAGGATCCAAGTGAAAGGAAACCCCTCCAAGGATGAGGACTCAGGTCTTCCCATCACTTCCTAGCAAGGTCCCCTCCCTCCGGAGTAAAGCAAATCTCACTTTGGATCCCAACTCTACCCATTTCAAAGCCTCAGCCATCTCACTGTGAAATGGGACATATCTCCCACACAATCCTTGGGGACAAGCACCTTAAGCTAAGTCTGAAGTGCAGAGCAGGTGTCAGAAAAGCATGAGGTGCTTCACAAGCATCATCCTCAGGGGTTCCAGCAGAGCGCAGCAGGAATATCTCAACTGTCCCCAACTCAGGAAGGGACACTGGTTGGGACGAATGTCTCAGATGAATCATGTCCTCACCCCCCATCCTTGTGTCCAGGAGACCTTCCAGCTGCCCAGCCTTCGGGACACCGGCATGCCACCCATCACCAAGATCACAGTGCTGGAGGAAGAGGAGAAGAAGCCAGGGCCCTGGGAGTCCAATGACAGCTCAGGGACCTGTGGCCTCCCCACCCTGGTCCAGGCCTACGTGCTCCAGGGGGACCCAAGAGCATGTTCCACCCAGCCCCAGCCCCAGTCTGGCACCTGTGACCAGGTCCTCTACGGGAAGGTGTTGGGCAGCCCCACCAGCCCAGGTCCAGGGCACTACCTCCGTTGTGACTCTACTCAGCCCCTCTTAGGGGGCCTTACTCCCAGTCCCAAGTTTTATGAGAACCTCTGGTTCCAGACCAGCCCCCTGGGCACCCCAGAGCCCCTCGTCCCAAACCAGGAGGATGACTGTGTCTTTGGGCCACTGCTTGACTTCCCCCTCCTGCAAGGGCTCCAGGTCCATGGGGTGGAGGGGCTGGGGGGCATCTAGCATCCCCCACTTGGGCCTGTCTCTTGAGAGGTCTGGGCCATCCAGAGGAGAGGAGAGTATTAGTAAGCCCATCATGCAAAAAACCACCTAGTCCCAGAAGGGCAGTAAGGCTACAGGGTCTCCTCCCCATCTCTGGCCCCCAGCATCCTTCGTCTCTCTCTCCAGTCCCCACAGGCTGGGCCCTTAATTTAGTGGCCACGGAATGCTTCGTCCAACCCTGCCCACTAGCCTCTTGTGCTTATTTCCTGTAATCTCAGTCTCTTAAACTGGTTCATGGTTTGGTTTGGTTTGATTTTGAGAAACTCTTGAGTACGCCTGCACCTCTGTCCTTTTCCTTTTTAGGGCCCTAGCAGTGATGGGGGTACTTATCAGAAGTGTTCGTTTGCATATTTCTTCCTTTGCTCATTAATCCCCCCAGCCCTCACCTAGCATGTAGGCCCTGTGCTGGCAGTGGGGATTCAAAAATGACTTGACTCAGTCTGCCCTCAAAGGGTTCGCATTCTAGTGGTAGAGACTCGAAGACTGCCCATTAGGGCAGAGTGGCCAGGACTGAGGCGGGGATCACAAAGTGCTGTGGGACAGGAGAAGAGACCTCAGAAAAGACTAATCCTTGCTGTGTTGGAGAAATACAAATAAAACCATCTACTGGGGCGCCTGGCTGGCTCTGTGTGTGGAGCATGCAAATCTTGATCTTGGGGTTGTGAGTCTGAGCCCCACACTGGTTGTAAAGATTACTTAAAAATAAAACATTAAAAAAATTTTTAAATAAATTGTAAATAAATAAATAAATAAAACATTCAAAAACAAAATCTCCTGCCAACCTAGAAAACCTCTCCACCAGGGTGGAAGAGGATGAAATCAGTTTTATTACTGAATGAACATTAACCAGAATGTGATGGACATCATCACCAACCTTCCTAAAAGCTTGAAAAGACAGAAAGAAACTTTACCCTTGTTTACCGCCAAGCGGATACAGGTTACTGCACACATTTTCTCAAGATAAATGATACCTAGTCCTCAGGCAAGAGGACATCACAGCACCATCCGTCACACAGAGTTCATCCTAAATTCACCTGGTAAATGGGGTAGACACCTGTTTGCTAATTGTCTTTATCCCAAAGAAAACTAAATTTCTCTTTATGAGAAGAGGTAGGTTCGCACCTTAGAGTGAGGCAGAAACTGTCTTCCTTAATCACTGCATTTCAAGAGATGGCTCCTAGATCCTAGATCCCTGAGAATATCCCATGCTGCAAAACTGGCAAGAGGCATATTTAGCTTTTTGAAAAGATTTACATCTGTCTCAAAAGGGCAGAGAAAGAATTCACAATGACAACTTTCCAAAAGAATACGCTTTAAGAAGAGTGAGGGGGAGGAGAGCTTTTTTCCCTTTTTGCACCAAGGGAAAATTAAAATTTTATTTTTATTTCATTAAAAATGTACTTTTCCTGCTTTGCATTTGTCCTTGTCCTTACATCCCCCCATTTTGCAAAAATCATCACAGCAAATATTTGTTGAGAGTGTACCATATAGCACATCCTTCACCTCGGTTCATCCTCCAACAACCTAAAAGGCAGATACTGGGGACACCCGGGTGGCTCAGTGTTTGAGCGTCTGCCTTTGGCCCAGGTCATGACCCTGGGGTCCCAGGATCAAGTCCTGCATCAGGCTCCCTGCATGGAGCCTGCTTCTCTCTAGGCCTGTGTCTCTGCCTCTTTCTCGGTCTCTCATGAATAAATACATAAAATATTAAAACAAAAAAACAAAAAAAGCACATTCTGCTATTACCACCCCCATTTGATTAACAAGTACACGCGGCCCAGAAAGGTGGGACTGGCTTTGCCCACGGTCACAGTGAGTAAATGAATGGCTGAGCTTCCATCCCAGCCCAGGGCTGTCCCACTCCAAGATCCGCGACCTTCAGCTCGAGGCTTACGGGGCTGACACCCAGCAGCTCTCAGGGGAGCCTCATCCTGGAGGATGGAGGAAGAGGAGGTAGGGGGGAAGGCTACTGCAGGCCCTGCAAAAAGCCTCCAAAAGGCCAGGGCTCCAGGCCAGGAGCACAGAGTGGGAGTAATGGGGGGGGCGCAGGCCCACGAAAATAACGACCTCTGAGAAGGTGTGCAGCCCCGCACGCCGCGAACCCGGGCGCAGCCCCCGCCCCCTGTCCCGCGCAGCCGGAGCAGCCCGAGCCGCCCCCACGCCGCGGCTCGCGCTCCCGATCCATTCTCTCGGCCATCGGCTGCTCCGGCCTCGCCGCCGCGCTCCATTGGTCGAGCCTGGGGCAGCATGGCGGCGCCCTTGGGAGCAGGGCCCAGGCCGCGGGGCGCGAGTCGCCATGCTGAGGACGGCGTGGAGGGCCCTGCGGTCGCTTGCGGCCCCGGCAGTGGCCCGGGCCTCAGTCCCCGGGCTGCCGGGCGGAGCGCCCAGGCCTCCCTCCCACCGCTGGGGCCTTCCCTGTCCTCGAGGTGGGGCGTCGGGAAGCGGGGCGGGCGGACGCGGGGGATCGGGCGGCGGAGGATGGGGGGGCGGGAGGGGGGAGGAGGAAGGGGCGCGAGCCGGGGCTCTAAGGACTCGGGGCTCGGTCCTCGCTCTTCTGCGCAGGTGTCATCGTCCCGGCCGGGCACGGATATGCCACCCAGAAGGCAGGTAGGAGCCCTCGGGGGGGACGGAAGGCGGAGAGGACCTGCCTGGGGGGGGTGGAGGGGGGAGCGGGAGCCTGCGGGGGGGGGGAGGAGCTGGAGCCTGCTGGGGGGGGAGCTGGAGCCTGCGGGGGGGGGGGGGAGCTGGAGCCTGCTGGGGGGGAGGAGCTGGAGCCTGCGGGGGGGGGGGGGGAGGAGCTGGAGCCTGCTGCGGGGGGGGGGAGCTGGAGCCTGCTGGGGGGGGAGCTGGAGCCTGCTGGGGGGGAGCTGGAGCCTGCGGGGGGGGGGGGGAGCTGGAGCCTGCGGGGGTGGGGGGGGAGGAGCTGGAGCCTGCTGGGGGGGGAGCTGGAGCCTGCGGGGTGGGGAGAGGCTGGAACCTGCTGGGGGGGAGCTGGAGCCTGCGGGGACGGGAGAGGCTGGAGCCTGAGGCGGGGGGGAAGCTGGAGCCTGCGGGGAGGGGAGAAGCTGGAGCCTGCTGGGGGGTTAGCTGGAGCCTATGGGGAGGGAGAAGCTGGAGCCTGTGGGGGGGGGGAGCTGGAGCCTGCGGCGGGGGGGGGGGGGGGGGTAGGGGATAATTCAGGCCATCCACAAGAGCACCCACCACAATGGGGGATCTTAAGAGGTGTGAGAAGTTTAAAGACAAATTACAGGCTCTTAGGAGAGTCATCTACTCCCAACATGAACTATCAAGACGCTGCCTGCAGGATTTGCAGAGCGCAGAGATCTCTAGTGCCTTGCTTGAGGCTCTGGGTGTCTGTGACAGTTGGTGACAAGAGCCAGGACAGGGAGGATGGGCAGTGAGAGTTGACTCTGGGTGTTTTCCTTCCCTACGCTTGACAGCCCAGCCCACCCAAGATGACCCACCTCCTTCGACGCTGCTCAAAGACTACCAGAATGTTCCTGATATTGAGAAGTAAGCAGGGGGTCCTAGGAGGATTGGGAAGGAGAGAGGGAAGATAGCGGCTTCCGAGGCCTGGCGCGCTGTATCTGGAGCTTGGTGATAGAATCGGGCCGAGAGCTACTCAAGCCCAGGCTTGGTGCGGGGCAGCAGGGGCAGAATGGAGTTCGTGGAGCTCAACGGCTTGCCTTTTTTTGTTTTGTTTTGTTTTTATACGGAGGGAACGTGCCTCACGGGTCTTTGAAGATGTCTCATCTTTTGATCTTCACAAAAGGCCTGTGAGAGAAGAAACAGTGTCCCCATTTTATAGATGACTAATGTCTGCACAATGTCATACGGCTCCTAGGGGCCGGGGCTGAAAGACACCAAAACCAGGATCCTTCTGCTCAGCCCCTGCCCTGTACGGCGGGAACTGGGCTGTCCCTTCCACTGTACAGTGTCAGGAGAGAAAAAAAACAATGATTCTAGAATTGAAATGTCTCAAGACAGACTGAACCATATTCTAGCCGAAATGAAAATCCTCCCCCTGCCCTCCCTGTGAGGAGCCTGGAACAGTCAGGCTGACAGCCCCAGTTCTGTGCAGTTGTCCCATCACTCCCATGTTCTTGGCACAGCAAACCCGATTCGTGCTGACTTCTAAGTTCTGGGAAGGGGCTCCCACTTCCACAGAGACTCTTGTGTTATAACAGAAATTTTCAGTCATCCTTGCTTTTCAAACTGAAATGGAAACAGCGCTGATTCCCCTTTCCCTCTCCCGCACACCAGTCTCATTGCTCTGGTTTTCCCACAGGGTTGACGATGTCGTGAGAAGACTCTTGTCTTTAGAAATGGCCAGCCAGGTGAGTACCTGTGCCAAACCTCAGCCCCTCCCAGCCCTCTCTTCTGGGATGCCCTCCTACTATGGTAACACTTCATCCTGTGCATTTATCCCGCTGTCATTCTGTGTCCACTTGTCCATCCCCCAGACCGAGCATCTATCTCTAGGGCAGGGACGGTGTTGTTCTCTCACTGTATCCCTAGCACCCAACAAACAGTAGGTACTCAGTAATGATCTAATGCCTGAATGAATGAGCACGGTTTGGGGACACTCATCTAACAAGCTGTGTCACCTGTCATTGGCCTTAGGCTCACCTAGATGTGAATGGCCATATGCTGACCAATGGCCAAGGCCTGGTGAACAGAGTGAAGCCAGGTGCCGAGCTTTATGGCTTCATTTCTATGGCTGCAGCCAGGGCCTTCGAGGTATAAAGGCTAGTTCTTAGGGAGCAGCAGACCTCACGGATTCTCTGTCTCTATCTTCAACAGAAGGAGAAGCTAAAAATCAAGCACCAGCAGCTGATGAGCAAGATTGTGGCAAACCCTGAGGACACCAGCTCCCTGGAGGCTCGAAGTTGGTCAGGGGGCCCTTGGGGAGTGGGAGTGCAAGGGAGTCAGCTAGCTGGTACTTGGCCCAGGGGCCTTGTCTACAAGGGTACCGGGTATTAGATGTGGTTTGATGAAGCAAGAGGCAAAAAGGACCCAGGACAATAAAAACGGGACTCTGTGAGGCTGGAGTCAGCATCCAGGTCCCACCTCATACCTCTGTGGTGAGCCCAGGCAAGTGTCCTCAGGAACCAAAGCTTGTCTCCATGTCTCTACTCTGCAGCTAAAGTGGTATGAAGGGGCCAGGAGGTCAGGGCCAAGGTTCCACCTCGCTCTCTGCAATGCTGCCAGAACTCATTGTGTGTGCAGGAAGGGCCTGCAGTGGGGCGAGCGTCTCCCTGGGGCCACCGGCCTCTTCTTTGCCCCCATGTCTGCAACACAGGCAGGAATCAAACAAGAGGCTTCCCCAGGAAGGATGTTGCAGGGCTTTGGGAGATGAGTGGGAGCTGATATTCTGAAAACTTATTAGGGAAAACACAGAGTTAAGTGTGGCAGCTGGGAAGGGAGAGGAAGGGATAGACCCTTGACAGTTCTAGAATCTAATCTTCCTGCATTGGCTAGGACTGCCAGCACCGTGTTGAATCATTAACAATGACGGTGTGTATCTAGACTAATCCTTAAATTTAATAGGAACATTCTGAAGTTTTGCCATTAAGAATGCCGTTTGCTGTAGTATGAACTCTATTTTTGTGAAAGCACAAATACATGAAAACGCGCATTAGGAAGAATTTAGTTATTTTTTCCTCAAAGGCGACACTTGGTGTATTTTTTCTCTATCGTGATGATGTATATTTTATAAAATTTCAATAATCAGGTATTTGTTTTTAATAAATAATACTGTAAAAGCTTTTATTAAACAACAACAACAAAAAAGAAGGCTACTTGCTATGGTTTGGACAGGATTCCTTTAGAAGATTCAGGAACATGCCTTCCTTAGGTTTTGCCTTCTGAAGGAAAGATAATCCAAAGTCTTTTAAGATCTTGGACTCCAAGTGCTCTGGGAATTGTAGAGAGCTGCACCACAGCATTGATGATTGTTATTCCTTGAGGTCTTAAAACATAACCCAGGCCCCAGGCCCTTCCTTCCTCTGTGCCAGCTCTCATCCTCTGTGGTTTGTGGTTTCAGTTGTTGCCTTGACTGTCAAGATCCGCAATTTTGAAGAACACATGCAGAAACACCGAAAGGTAAACCCTGGGCATCGCTCACAGCTACTACAGCAGCGGAGGGGACAGGAATCTGAGGGGTGAAGGGCTCTGGGTCCAGAGGAGCAGCTGGAGAAGCCAAGTGGCTACAACACCAGGGTGTCCACCCCTCAGCTGCAGTGGGAAAAACCTTTCCCTCCTGCCTCCAATAGAAAAATGGGAGCCTTACAGGGCTGCGCTGAGTGGTCACCAGGGGGCACAAACACAAACCTCAGGCGTGCCCCCGGTGTCTGACACATAGCAGGTGCTCAGTAGACATCTCTTGAATGCATGAATGGGGTCACATTGGCCTCGGTTCAAACCTCAGCTTTGCCATTTCCACCGACAGATGTGTGACTTTGGGGAAGTTGCTTTATGTGCCCACGCCTCAGTTCTCCTGTCTATAAAGTGGGGATCGTAGCAAGACTCGCTGGCAGGATAGCAAGGACTACCTAAAATACGAAAGCACCAGCATAGCACGGTCATGTGAAGTACTAGGCCTTGTGCTGAATTCTTCACATACATCAGCTCATTTAGCCCTTCTAGCCATCTTTCTGTTCCGTTGTGCAGAAGAATGATCCAGGCAGGGGTAATGAAGTTATTCCTCAGGGCACAGCACTAGGAAATGATGTGCTAGGACTTGAAATGAGGTGGTCTTGCTCCGGGGCCCATACTCTCAACCATGATGCCATATCCCGCACAGCACTAGGCACGGAGCTGCCGTAATTAGGCAACTGCAGGTATTCTTAATATAAACACATCATGGTAAATACGGACTGGTCCAGCGCTATGCAGGGGTGGCACCCCAGTGTTCCTGGAGCCGGTTGAGCCTGTTCTTCGGAGATGAGATTTTCGCTCATTCGGCCTGTGGAACAGCAGTCCCACTGCAGAGAATCCTCCCAGAGGAGCCCAAGGCCTTCCCTTCTCTCCACCCCAACTGACAGTGTGCTGAGCTCTGGGGAGGCTGAATGTGTAGGGGAAAGAGCATGGGATTTGGAGTGAGACCCATAGATACAGATTCAAGACCTGACCTCACACAAGGTCCTACCCTATACAGTTCTAGAGCCTTCTATGAATTCAGTGACATCTTTGAGCCTTTCCCCCCACCATCTATAAAATGGGATAACAATGACAATACCCACCTCAGAATTGCACTATTTGTATAAGATTGTTGGAAGGTTTCGGTGAGATGATAAAGCGACCATCCTTTGCTGTAAAGTGGCACACCGCTTATTTGTGTATAACACTGAAAGTAACACCAGCTCTCTCGCAGGACAAAGTGCACAAGCGCTATCTGCTGATGAGCATCGACCAAAGGAAAAAGTTGCTCAAAAACCTCCGTAAGACCAACTACAGCGTCTTCGAGAAGACATGCAAGGAGCTAGGGATTGAGTACACCTTCCCCCCTCTGTACCACCGGAAAGGCCACCAACGCTGGGTGACCAAGAAGGCCCTGTGCATTCGGGTACGAGTCAGAATTGCTGCTTTGGTTGGCTCCGCTCTGGGACTGTGGTAGGGAGAGGGAAAGGGAGGGTTGTCTGTTCCTGCCTAGGCAAGGATCTAGCCCCAAGGCCTTGAGGAGGCTCACAGGCCATCACCCTCACAGAGACAGGCTGGCCTGACCATCCAGGGAGGTCTCGTCCCACCTCACCTGCTCCAAACCTGAGGTTTTTGCACAAGATTATAGTCTCTTCCTGCTCCCTTTTCATCTCTAGGTTTTCCAGGAGGCACAGAAGCTCAAGAAGCAAAAAAGGGCCTTAAAAGCTAAAGCAGCAGCCCAGAAACAAGGCCAGAAGAACCCAGAGAGCCCTTCCAAAGCTGAACCAGAAGCAGTCAAAGAAAACCAATAAATTGATTAGAGTCCTATCTTCCGGCCTTGAAAGATAATAGGAGAGCAGGTGGGGCTCTGTGTGGCCTGAGGAGGAGGAAGAGGAACTCGTTCTTTCACTCAGCTCTGGGGTCCCAGGCTGTGGGAGGCAGAGCCTCTGCCCTCTCACACCAGAGGACACACTCTCACAACACACCTTACACACGCATAAACACGCTGTCATCCAAGTGACATTCCTGCAGAAGTAAGATTGAGCACCTAGCAGCACGGAGGAAGATGGCCGGCTGGTGGCCTGGCTGCCGGGTGACAAGGCCAGCTGGAAGAGTTGCCTTCTGGACTGGGCCCTGAAGAACGAGTAGAAGTTCAGCAGGCAGAAATGGGATGGGAAAGCAACCTGGGCAGAGGGCATTGCAAGTGCAAAGGCAAAGAAGTCAACAGGTGCACGTCCAAGGGGCAGAGGGAAGAGGAAATAAAGCTTGATTGGTAAGCCGAAGCTGGGTGCGAGAGGCTCGATATGCTGGCTGCCCTCTAGGGAGTGGGGAGACCTTCCAGAAGGAGTGATGACTGCACCAAGTCTCTGTTTTAGATGGTTAAGCAGCAGCAGTGTAGGGTAGATGGGAGGGGCAGACATTGTTTTGGGTTCAGGGGTACTGATGTTCAGGTTGAGAATCTGATAAAAAGCTACAAGTCCTATCCACAAGAAACTGCACACACATAAAACATTCCTTATAAATTCTGGGGAGTTCCGGATGCCTCTTTTCTTGCAAAGCTCACCCGTTCACACCAAGTGTCCAAGCCTTGGTGTCTGAGTATGCTTGGCGTGTTTGAAGAACCCAAAGAAGACAGTGTGTCTAAAGCTGAGTGAACAAGAGAAGAGTTAGGAAGAGATGAAGTCAGAGGGGAAAGCAGACACCGGAATATAGAGTTTTCTGGATGTATTCGACTGCTCAGGCTGCCGTTAGAAACCATAAACTGGTGAGGAACCTGGGTGGCTCAATGGTTGAGTGTCTACCTTTGGCTCAGGTCATGATCCCAGGGTCCTGGGATCGAGTCCTGCATGGGGCTCCCTGTGGGGATCCTGCTTCTCCCTCTACCTATGTTTCTGCCTTTCTGTGTGTCTCATGAATAAATAAAATATTTTAAAAGGGGGGGGAGATCCCTGGGTGGCTCAGCGGTTTAGCGCCCTGTTCAGCTCAGGGCATGATCCATTGAGCCCATCAGGCTCCATGCAGGGAGCCTGCTTCTCCCTCTGCCTGTGTCTTTGTCTCTGTCTGTCTCATGAATAAATAAAATCTTAAAAAAAAAAAAAAAAAGATCACACATGTGCAGTCTGCTCCAGGACCTTTAAAAAAAAAAAAAAAAAACCTGGCTTGAGGCTAGGAAGCCCGAGGTCTAGATGCTTGTCAATTCGGTTTCTGGTGAGGAATCTTCTGGTTTGCAGGTGGCTGCTTTCTGTGTCCTCAACATGCAAGGGTAGACAAGATCTCTTCCCTTTATAAGGGCACTAATCCCATCATGAGGATCCTACCCTCATGACCTCCCCTAATTCCTAATACCTTCTAAAGGCATCCCCTCTAAATACCATCAGTTGGGGTGTAGAGCTTCCGTTCATGAATTTGAGGATGTATACAAACAGTCGCAACAGTGGGGGAAAGACTTTGGACTTCATTCTGTAAAGGAAAGCCCAAATAAGGGGAAGATGTGTTAAAGTGGCATCCAAAGAGCAGTTGGAAACATCCAGGACTGCAGCAAGGCCTAAGCTGGAGACGGGCTCAGGGCTTGGGTTTACACGGTGATTGAAGCCACAGGTGTTGAGTGAAGTTGCCCAGGGAGAGCATGTAAAGGAAGAAAGGGCCATGTCAGAATGGGTAGGATGATCTCCAGGCATATTCTGCCTCTGGAGAAGCTGGGGGCGGAGGGAGGTGATGTGACAGGAGAACAGAGCCTGGGGTCCTGTGGAATCAGAAGTGAGATGAAAGGCTCAAAACTGCAGCCTCGCTGTTCAGATGTCACCTCCAGGAACAGTAGGGAAGGCCTATGGGGCAGGACTTTGAGTGGACGCAGCTACGTGGAGAAACCACACTGGAGGGTCAGGTGCCGCCATGGGGTGGGGGGGTGGGTGCTAGGGAAGGTGAGAAAAGGGATCCCATGGAACAGGCCCTACAGGAAAGGCATCCTAAGGGCTGCCTTAGGCACAGCATCTCTAATCCTTGAGGCCACCTTCCTCCCCCATCCACCCCCTCTTGGCATGGTTATCCTCAGTTTACCGTGTGAGAACTGAGGCTCACAGGTTAGGTAACTTGTCCAAGTTCACACAGCTGGTTAGAGACAGGCCTAGGAATCCGGGCCGCACCTGTCTTTACTCCAAGCCTGCATTCTGCTCATCCTACCACACTGCCTGGGGGCAACAAGCGGCCTGAGCGGCTATGGGAGGAGTCGTGCTATAGCATAGCAACGAGCTATCGAGCTATCGGCAGCTTAACCTAAAGTGTGAACCCGGGCTGCTCGATACATTCCTATCCTAGTTATTGTCCCTTTCTTTTCTTTTTTTAAGATTTTATTTATTCATTCATGAGAGACAGAGGGAGAAGCAGGAGTCCAATGTGGGACTCGATCCCGGGGCCCCAGAATCACGCCCTGGGCCGATGGTACGTGCCAAACCGCTGAGCCACGCAGGGATCCAGGGATCCCCATTATTGTCCCTTTCGAAACCGCATGGACCAGGCAAAATCAAGTTAAAGCCCTGGACTACCGGCCTTCAACTACTGTATAGCATCTAACGCTGAGATGGTTAAGGACCAAAAGGTCTTCGTGGTAAAGCAGTTTCGGTGGGATGGAGCGTGCGGACTCCTAGTTGCAGTGAGGTAGGAAGCGAAGGTGTTAAGGAAACGCAGGTGGTGACTGTAGACTGCCCTTAAAAACTTGGCTGGGAAGGAGAGGGGACCAGAGAAGGTGTGCTAGGACTTGAGCTTGGGCAACGTCAGGGCAAAACTGCCAAGGTAGGCAAGGTGGGGAGGAAGAGGTGATGTGCCACTGAGGAGGCAGAGCCCACGAGGCAGAGGAGTTTCGCCGGATTAGGGGCAATGATCTCCAGAAAGGTAGTTGGAGGGGCGCCTGCGTGGCTCAGCTGGTTAAGCGATCCAACTTTCAGCTCAGGTCTTGATCTGAGTTCAGGTTGTGAGTTCAGGCCCCACGTTGGGCTCCACAATAGCTGCGGAAGCAACGTTAAAGAAAAAGTAAATAGGGATCCCTGGGTGGCGCAGCGGTTTGGCGCCTGCCTTTGGCCCAGGGCGCGATCCTGGAGACCCGGGATCGAATCCCACGTCGGGCTCCCGGTGCATGGAGCCTGCTTCTCCCTCTGCCTGTGTCTCTGCCTCTCTCTCTCTCTCTCTCTGTGTGACTATCATAAATAAATAAAAATTAAAAAAAAAGAAAGAAAAAGTAAATAGGGGAGTTGGAGGCCGAGTAGAGCGCGTCGAATGCCACATTGAGGCATTTAGACTGTGACCCCGCAGACAGTTGGGAGCCCCCCAAGGGATGCGTCCCATCGACCATGGCAACTGCTAAAATTCACCTGAGCAGCCAGTGCTGGAGGGAGAGGGCAGGAGCAGGGAGGAGCATCCTAACGCGGGCAGAAGAGATGGATGTGAGAACGATTTGGGGGAGCAGAAGTGGTGACTGGTAACAGCGCCCGGGAGACAGAGTTGGGAGCCAAGGCCCAGGTGTCGCCCCGATGCCGGGAGGGGGAGGATTCGCAGGTTTCAGAAGTACTGAAATCCGCAGAAATGGTTGCTCATCCAAGGAGAACCGCACAGCCGGCGCCCGGGACGGGACGCGGGGCTCCGGGCGGCGAGGGAGGGGTCTCCGCCCTCGAGCGGGGCAGTAACGGGGCAGTAACGGGGCAGTAACGGGGCGCCGCAGCCCCCCGCCGGCTTTGCTTCACCCCAAGCAGCTCTTGGGGCGGAAACGCAAGGTCAAGGGCTTCGGGCCCTTTCCCGGTTCCAAAGAAACGTCCGTTACCAATTTATGGAGCATTTCGGGGCATTTCGCGCAGTCCGGGGGGTGGAGGACCGGCCTCCAACACCTGCCCAGGGCCCCAGGGCCCCAGGGCCCCAGGGCCGCGCCGCTAGGGACGGGCGGAGTCCTGCTCCGGCTTCCCCGCTCTCGGCCGGGGGACTGGGGGGCCGGGGATGGGGGGTCTGGGGACCCGGGGTTGGGGCGTCTGGGAGCCTGGGGGGCCGGGGATGGGGGGGTCTGGGGAGCCGGGGGACTGGGAGGACCGTGGGGTCTGGGCGGCCAGGGCCTAGGGGGAGCGGAGAACCGGGCGGCCGGTCGGGGGGACTGAGGGGACTGGGGGCCGGGGCCTGGAGGGCCGGGGCCTGGGGGGGGCGGGGAGCCGGGGGCCGGAGCCGGGGCCGGGGCCTGGAGGGCCGGGGCCTGGGGGGGGCGGGGGGCCGGGGGCCGGAGCCGGGGCCTGGAGGGCCGGGGCCTGGGGGGGGGGCGGGGGGCCGGAGCCGGGGCCGGGGCCTGGAGGGCCGGGGCCTGGGGGGGGGCGGGGGGCCGGAGCCGGGGCCGGGGCCTGGAGGGCCGGGGCCTGGGGGGGGCGGGGGGCCGGGGGCCGGAGCCGGGGCCGGGGCCTGGCCCTGCAGCCAGCGCAGGAGGCACCAGCAGCGCTCCCACCAGCGGCCCCAGCCCCGGCGGAGGCCACGCCCCCTCCCGCCCGCCCAATCAGCGTCCGCTCCCGAGCGCCTCCCAACAAACGGCTCGCTGATTGGCTGCTTCTGCCGCGGCCGCGTCGTCCCGGCAACCAGACAATCGGACGCGACGGCGGGGCGGCGGGGCATCCAGGTCCCCGGCTCCCCCGCCTCGCCCCCCGTCCCGGGCTCCGCCGGCGTCTGGCACCATGTCGGTGCGGACACTACCGCTGCTCTTCCTGAACTTGGGCGGGGAGATGCTTTACATCCTGGACCAGCGGCTGCGGGCCCAGAACATCCCGGGAGACAAGGCCCACAAAGGTGAGAGGCGCCGGGCCCCCGCCCCCCGCCCCCCGCCCCTGGCCCCGCGGACCGGCCGGCACCCCTGCGCCGCGCGCCGCAGCCGGGGACCTCTCACAAAGCCGCGGGCCCCTCGGGGCTCCAATGCCCCAAAAGATTGTTTTTTCACAGCAGAAGGATTTAATGCCCGCTCTGGGGTGTGTCATTAGGGGACCTGACCACCACCCCGTCTATTTCCCCATCGCCTCGCATTGGAGGGATGACCCCCGCACCTCGACCACCGATCCCCCCCCCCCCCCGGTGTAGGAGACCGAGCTACCCACCCCCGGGCGGCCCGCGCTGCTAGTGCAAGCAGCCTCCGCCGCCCACACCCCCCAGCAGGTGCCGAGCCCCCCCAACCCGTCCTCCTCCCCTCTCCACCCTCCTCCCGAGCTGGAGACCAGGCTTGCTGATCTCAGAAGCCATTTCTAGAAAGGTGGGGCTCTGAAATAACAGATTAATAAGAAAACATACGAAAGTCACATTATTCCCTTCAGAGTGGTTGGAAGAGAAGGCAGTTCTGGAGATAATTCTCTGAGAGTTTCCAAAACGCAAGATGCATCGCCCCCTCTACCCCGCACCTAACCCTCGGTTCAAATGACCACCCAGAACTCTGCCGCCTTTTCCTCCTCCAAGCCTCCTGGGATGAATGAAGTAGGAAAGAACTACTTACATTTCTTTCTTTCTTTCTTTCTTTCTTTCTTTCTTTCTTTCTTTCTTTCTTTCTTTAAGATTTTATTTATTTATTCATGAGAGACAGAGAGAGAGAGAGGGAGAGGGAGAACTGGGTTCCCTGCAGAGAGCCCCATGCAAGACTCCATCCCAGGACCCCAGGATCAGGACCTGAGCTGCAGGCGGACGCCCAACCGCCGAGCCCCACCCCCAGGCACCCCAGAACTATGTATTCCAAGGTAGAGAAAGAGAACTTGGTACAAAGGAAACTAATACAACCCCACATTAAACTTTTAATCCTCTCCAGCAGTCCGCACGCTCAACTGATGTTAAACGAACGCATTCAGATGTTAAGCATACATATTCAGATAATCACTGCTGCATCTGTGCGATGGAGCCCAAGTCCACGCACAAAGAGATGAACTCCCTGTAGCATGCCCCCACCATCCCCGTTCTGCACAGCGCTGCCCATGAGCTTTCTAAAATGCGAATCTGTCCATACTCCCCACTACTCAAAACCCTTTGTCAGCTCTCACTGCTGTTTGGATGGAGACAAGTCTTTGGCAGGACGTTTAAGGGCCCCTGCTGACCTGATCTCTCCCCACCTCTGCAGTCCCACCTCCCACCACTGCCTGTCTCCTGCTCTGTATCATAATAACACCAAACGGCTTGCAGGTCTACATGTAAAGCATGTTCATTCACGTTTCCGTGCTAATAATCCCCATTCTACCCCAAACGTCCCATTTCGGTGCTAATAGTTCCCGTTCCATCCTGCATTATTCAGCTTGAGAATCAGCTCCTTCAAGGAAGCCTCCCCACACCAGGAAAGGGTCTGAGAATACTCCCATAGCACCCCATGCTTGCCTCTCCCTACCTTTCCCTGGTCTGTGGGTGTCTCCCCCGCCCATGATTCTCTTACTCAGCTTCGTCCTCCTGCACCTAGCACAGTGCCTAGACCAGAATAAATTGATGTTCAGTCAATGTCTGTTCAACTGATGATCCAAACTGGCTGTCTTATATGATGTTGCCGTTTCGTCCTCAAGAGGGTTCTGTTTTCCTTGGTACCTATGTTCTGTGATTTCATTCAGGCTAACGGCCGGCACCAGTGAGCCGGCAGGTAGTCCTTGCACCAGCGGTCTGCATCTTGGAAAGCGGCGTTAAGTTAGCCATTAAGAGCATACTCTGCAGTCGTACCATTGGGTCCCAATTCCAGCTTTGCCATTTTACTAGTTGTGGGACCTTGGAGTGTAAACCCTCTATAAGCCTGCTTCTTTTTCCATAACATGGGCATCATACAGACAGCAAAGTTGTAAGAATTGAATGAGATAATGTATTCACCATGTTTAACACAATGAGGAGGTGTTGGCTTTCAAGAGGGGATCTGAGCAAGACCCTGTGAATATGAAAGGACTGGCTTCCCTTGTCTTCAGGAGCTATAGTCCTTCTGGGTTTGCTAAATGCCGCTTTAGGGAGTTTCGACCATTTTTAGAAAGTCACATTCACACACTCATTCCTCCCTTCCGCAGTGTAAGTGAGTGTGAGACATGATGTGCGATGCTGGGTGGAGCCTGCTGCAGCCCTTCTGTGCATTCACTGGAAGTAGGGCTCTGGATCCATCTCATCTAGTAATGATTCTCAAGGTGGGGGACATACCTTCCTAACAACAACAACAACAAACACATTAAGCACTTAATGTGTACCAAGGACTCCTCTGACGACCTTAATCCCCACAACTATACTATCATGTGGGTCATACTATCCCCAATTTACAGATGGGGATACTGAAGTTAATTTGCCTGGGGTTACATAGCCAGAGAGAGAGGAAGAGTAAAGGATTTGAACCCAGGTCATCAGGCTCCAGAGCTCATCCTCTTAGCAGATATGTCCTTCACCACTGGACCCTACTTCCATATTTGGGGGGACTATCAGAATCTTTGAGGGCGAGGGGGATGGGAGGTCAGAAAGAGAGGGAGAGCTCTGAAAAAACATCGTCCAGTGGACCCACTGATTTCAGGAAAGAAATGACAGAAAGTAAGCGGCTCATGGGGACTTGCAGAAGACAGAAAACAGGGTCGAGGGTGTAGGCTTCAGAAAGCTGAGAAACCCCCATCTATCCCACCCCTGAGAGCTGGCGTAGCTGCAGGAGTCACTGTGACAATTGCTAGTGTGCCCAGAGGCCTGTAAAACACCAAACAGGGTAAGCAAGTCCTAGTCGATGCTGTGAATGGAAATCATATCTCTTCTAGGTGTTTTCATTATCTTACAGGACTAATTGGCCTCCTGGAGGCCAGGCCTGTCCCACAAGGCCAATGAGGATCCTGCTGTTTCCACCACAGTGCAGCCTCTAGTTTAGCATTCAACAGAAAGGAAGTGCTCTCCGCGTGGGGCAACTTTTGAGTGTTGCATAGGAATGTCGTCCCCCCCCCCCCACCTTTTTTTAAGCAATAGCAAGAATAATAAGAGCGGTCTTTGCCTCACTCAGGCCTCACTTGTGGCCTCTCAGAAATCCTCCTAAATAAGACCCTATTACATTCCATTTACATTCCTCATTTTACAGAAGGGGAACCTGAGACACCCAGCCGGTAAGTGATTTATATCCCCCCCACGCAGGACGAGCACATCACAGTGAAGCCCTGAACGCCCCCAAACACGGTGGTGAGGTTCAGTTTTTATTTTTCTAGTTCCAGCTTCACAGGCAGCTCTGGGCAGCCTTGGGCCTTCCTCCCACTCGGAATGTAACTAAAGCGACGCTGGCCCAGGCAAGTCCCCCGGGGCGCCAGCACAGAAGGGCGGGACGTGGTTCCCTGCCCCGGGAGCCCCAGAGCCCCGGGAGGACCGCGCGGCGCTGCGGCGCCCTCTGCCGGAGCTGAGCGTCACTGCCCGCAGGAGCGCGTTGGGGGACCTCGGTCGTTGGCGGGAGCCCCTGCCCCCCCACCCCACGCCGGGAGCCCCTTGTGGCAGCACCCCTCTGAATTCCCACAGACCCGCCTGTGAAATAAACGCCACCCGAATCAGAAGCTGTGGACTTTATGCCAAAGAAGCCAGCACCTGCTCTAAGAAGGCCTGGCCCTTGCTGCAGCTTCCCCAGGGCTCCCTCTCCAAAAGCCCCTGACCTGGCAATGGGAAGCCTTTGCCGCCAGCTAGGGCAGGGCAGGGCTTTCAGACAGGTGTCTCAGGTGTACTGAAGGCGCCCGGATGCCTGACCTGGTTACAACCTCAGAAACCCCCCTCCGAAACAATCCAGGGCAGTTGCTTCCAGGGACCGTTAGCTACAAAATGTTTTTTTTTTTTTAAGATTTTTATTTATCCATGACAGACACACACACACACACACACACACACACACACACACACGGGGGGGGGGGCAGAGACACAAGCAGGTTCTACGCAGGGAGCCCAACGTGGGACTCGATCCTGAGTCTCCAGGATCCTGACCTGGGCCAAAGGTGGTGCTAAACCGCTGAGCCACCTGGGCTGCCCCAAAATGTTTTGTTTTTTTTTTTTAAGATTTTATTTATTTATTCATGGGAGACTCAGAGAGAGAGAGAGAGAGAGAGAGGCAGAGGCACAGGCAGAGGGAGAAGCAGGCTCCATGCAGGGAGCCTGACGTGGGTCTCGACCCCGGGTCTCCAGGTGCTAAACTGCTGAGCCACCCGGGCTGCCCTGCCCCAAAATGTTTTTAAAATGTGGCTGTGTTTAGAACCCTGTTTAGGGATCCCTGGGTGGCGCAGCGGTTTGGCGCCTGCCTTTGGCCCAGGGCGCGATCCTGGAGACCCGGGATCGAATCCCACATCGGGCTCCCAGTGCATGGAGCCTGCTTCTCCCTCTGCCTGTGTCTCTGCCTCTCTCTCTCTCTCTCTCTCTCTCTCTCTGACTATCATAAATAAAATTAAAAAAAAAAAAGAACCCTGTTTATGGGGTTGGGTTGGTGTTCTAGGTTGATATCTCTCCCCCCCCCCCCAAAAAAAAGAAAGAAGGAAAAAAAGAAAGAAAAGAAAAGAAAGGCCATATTTCAACCTTTATGGATGGGGTCCAAAGCTGTGATGTAGAGAAAGCAGAGCCAGCTAAGTGAGGCCAGCTAAGTAACTGCTCAGTGTGTGTCATCCATTTCCTCCCCACAGCAACCCCATGAGAGAGATGCAGTGATGATCCCCATTTTACGGATGAAGAAATTGAGGTCCAACAAGTTGCTGGAAGTTACATAGCTAGGAAAAGGTTAGAGCCAGGTCCCAAACCACAAAGGGTCTTGGTTCTCACAGATTCCTCCAGCCAAGCACATTTTCCTTCATTTGCTCTCCTCTTCGCTGCCTCTGTCCTCAAGGGCTTTCTTTACAGTGATCAGTATATCAGAAAAGTAAGTCAGAAACAAATGAACTTTTTTTTTCCTTTTATTTCAAGTTTCAAGTTCTCTGGGCAATAGGTGCTCAGTCAGCTAAGCGCCTGCCTTCCGCTTGGGGTTTCCATCCTGGAATCCTGGGGATCAAGCCCCCGCATCAGGCTCCTTTGTACCTGCTCTGCTGGGAGTCTGCTTATCCCTCTGCCCTTCCCCCCTGCTCCTGCTCTCTCTCACCTGCTTTCTCACTCTCTCTCCTGTAAATAAATAAATTTTTTTCAAAAAAAATCAGGTTTTATAACTGGAGCAGTTCAATCTGTACTCTAGAAAGGGAAATCCTAACATTAATAAAAATCCAGGTGGTACAAAAAGAAAATCCTCTCCCTGCTCTTGGGAGTCTTCCTCAAGAAAGTCAGTGCTTGTAAAGTCTTTTTTTTTTTTTTAAGATTTATTCATTTATTTTTGAGAGAGAGCAGGAGCAGGAGGGGCAGAGAGAGAAAGCAGGAGAAACTCAGGCAGACTCTACACTGAGCGTGGAGCCCGATGCAGGACTCGACCTCAAGACTCTGAGATCATGACCTGAGCTGAAACCAAGAGTCAGATGCTCAACTGACCCTGCCCCCCGGGGTCTCCTTGTAAAGCCTTATTTTGAATGATGTGTGTTCTCATAGCTTCTCAGGACTTTCGGGATAAACCCCAGGGGAGCTAGTCCTGCATTTCCCTCCCACGAGGCCCCTCTCTGGAAGGTATAGCCTCTCCAGGGCTTTTTTGGAAATTGTTATTTACGCATCATCCTCTTCAAAGCTTCATGTGGAAGGCAGAGGATTTGCATTAGACATTAATGCAAACATGCAAAGTGGAGTACCATAGCCCAGGTCATTGGAATTGGTGTTTTTTAAAGCCTTCTTGAAAAGAATGTTCTTGCTTCATGAACTGGTGTTTTCTTTTTATATGCTTCATGTAGATGAATGGACAGAGGTGGACAGAAAACGAGGTATGCTATCTTTGGGCTGCATGCGTTCAGTCTGCATCCACAGGCTCACTCGGTCCTTCATCATTGGGCTTACTGGGGGACCTCTCTAAGTATTTCCAAGGAAAAACCTAGGCATTGAGTTTCTCTTTAGCCAAGAGACTGGTTATACATTGGAATCTCTTACTTAAATAAATGCAGCATATAGGATGAAAACCAAGCCAACTTTGGCCAAAGGATCATATGGCACCTAAGGTATCTGTCTCTTCATCAGTTCCAAGTTTTGCAGGGACCGCCGGGGTTAGCGGCTACACTTCTGGGTCGGCCGTCCTCTTTGGTAGTCCAAACAATTCTGAGACAGTACCATGCAGCCAAAGAATTGTGCTCCGACACCAGTGCTCCTCCCTGAGCCATTCTCCTTAGCACACAGAGATCTCTATTGAGCAGTGGAGAAAACTAGAAGCCTGTGGCTGCCTGGCTGCCAGACCTGTGGGCCGAAGCATGCATGCACTGTGGCCTTATTGTGCCAAATCTTCAGTTTCCCCTTTACCTACAACTAGCAGCAAACCTGAAAATTTGGCCAGTTCCTCAGAATAAAACCTTAGCCTTTCTTACCCTTCAATGCCACAAGTTCCTTCCATCACTTGACATTTGGGTACCGTTTACACGTCACCAGCCATCGTCCCCAATATTTTCCATGCTCTCGGTATACCAAGTATGCTGGGGAGATGATGTATGTAATATTTAAGAGCATGGGCATTAAAATCCAATACCCCATCCTAATTTCAGTTCCACCACCTGCCGTGTGACCCTGGACTTTAACCTCTCTAAAACCCAGTGTTCCTCCTTGACAGGATAAGGAGAATAAATCAAAGTTGTCGAGGGATTTAAATGAGAGAATGCGTGGAAAGTTCTAAGCCTTGTGCCTGGAACATAGTAAGGATTCAAAAGTAGTAACCATCCAGAAGTAGTAGCTTCTCCCTTTTACCCTTGGTTCCAAGTTGTATGTTCCCAAGAAACAAACGTATAGCAGAGGTAGTTGGTAAAAACTCAGTTGCCTGCATCAAGAGAATCCTTTCATCAGGCCAGGCTCAAAGGAAAACCCAACCGAAGTGCCTGATACACCCTTAACTATATTTTATCACCTCTTGTGAGCAACGTCTGGCCCACCTCCTGACGCAGGGTGGAATTTCAGGCAAGAAGTGTGGATTATGAAGGCTGTTCGCAGACATAATTGAATCATTGGAATTTATTTGAACTTAGACACTACAAAATAATGAGCAGAAACCGACTTGGTAGTCAGGACCAGGACGAGCAACGTGTCATGTTAAGAACTCAGTTACTAACACCTCTGATGCACCCGTGAAAAACTACATCCTTCCCTGCCCTTAGTCTCTGCCCGCAGAAACCTGGCTCCCAGCGCATCGCTGCCTCATGAAATCATGCAAAGCTCCCATGAGTGCCAAAAACTAACCCCAAGGCTGACCAGCAGGTCTGCTTAAAATCATTTCTCGGGTTGAACTGAAATACGAAGTGGGATGCTTTCTGCAGGGCAGGGACAGCCGTCACGTCCTCTTTGTGCCCTGGTGTCTATCTCCCGTCTAGTAGAGACTTAGGCCACCTCAACCAAGTGCTAAGTAAAGCACGATGTGAGACGTACACCTGTCAGCATTTGCCCCCATCTTCCTTCCACAGGCTCACATTCGAGAGATGGGAGCTCTGGGTACCAGGGTCCAATCATAAAACCACCACTTTTCTCTTTGGGGTCACTTGTGTCACTGCTCTGCCCACAGGGACAGGGCGTGCTGTACTCTTAACAACAGCTAAGCTTCCTGGTTGTCAGGGGGCAAGGAGCCGTGGTGATAAAGCCTGTTCACTTCCCAGAGGGAAAGGCTTCGTTTTCCTTTTTAACTTTGCCAGAGTGACTAACAATCACCCTGCAATTTTCTTTCTCTTAGAATTGATGTATTTGGGTCTAAGCTATTTTCCTTCATACTGCTAAGGACTCAAAGACCCTGGAGAAATGGCTCAGCACCCAGGCAAATGGCAGCTTCCTTAAGCATTGACATAATGGGAGCTGATGCGATCCTTCCACTAGAGCCCTTCCTCTTTGGCACTCCTCCTTGCCCTATATAAATCCATGGAGAATTCTTCAAATTCTTTCTCTCAAGGCCTTATGCGTGGCTTTTCGTTTGTACCTACTTCCTTGCAAGTTCTGCATTTGATACAGGCTATCCTAAGACAAAGGGAGAAAACCCACCTGCTTGCTTAGTTCAGAGACAAAAGACTATTCATGAAACAAACCCAGAGAAGCTCATATGTCTCCAAGCTGTCCACACTGGGGAAATGTTAGTGAACATTAATGGCAAGCTGCAATGGGTTCAAATTGTCAGATGTGAGAGGTACCCTGGGTTGGTAATGGGTTTGGTTCTTGCTCACAAAGAGGATGGAGCCTCAGGTAAAGTTGAAAGGGCAAGTGTGAGTTCAACACTTCTATAAGGAGTCAGTCATTTAGTTCTTTTGTGTCTAAATGTGGGGGATCCCCTCCCCTCGCTCCATAGCCCTTCCATGTAAGATTTATTTTTATTTTTATTTTTTTAAGATTTTTATTTATTTATTCATGAAAGACACACACAGAGAGAGAGGCAGAGACACAGGCAGAGGGAGAAGCAGGCTCCATGCAGGGAGCCCGAGGTGGGTCTCTATCCCCGGACTCCAGGATCATGCCCTGGGCCAAAGGCAGACGCTAAACCGCTGAGCCACCCAGGGATCCCTAAGATTTATTTTTTATTTGTTTATAAGATAGACTTTTTTTTTAAGATTTCATTTATTTATGTATTCATGAGAGACACAGAGGCATAGGCAGAGGGGGAGGCAGGCTCCATGCAGGGAGCCCAATGTGGGACTGGATCCCGGGTCTCCAGGATCCTGCCCTGACCCGAAGGCGGACGCTCAACCGCCGAGCCACCCAGGTGTCCCCCATGTAAGATTTAAATACAGCTGAGCTCTCAGCTCGCCCTTCTCTCCGAAAATGCTCTTTGAGATGCCTTTTTTTTTTTTTTTAAGATTTTATTTATTTGTTTGTTTGTTTTAAGTAGGCTCTGCACCCAGCATGGAGCCCAACTTGGGGCTTGAACTCATGAGACCTGAGTTGAGATCAAGAGTCAGATGTTTAACTGACTGAGCCACCCAGGCACCCTAAGATTTTATTTTTTTAAGTAATCTCTACACCCAAAGTAGGGCTCAAACTTACAACCCCAATATCAAGAGCCGCATGCTCTACAAACTGAGCCAGCCAGGCACCCTGATGCTGGCCTGACCCCAGGGTACTTCTACTTCTGTCACTTATTTAAAGCTGGAGAGGGGGCCTGAAACCATGACCTGAATGAGCTACCCTGTCTTCCATCTCTAAACTACACCGTCACAACCAATCACCTGGTGCCAGCAACCTTTGGCAAGAGAAAGGGGCATTTGAATCCTTCAGTGATAGCCACTCATAAACATGAGTCACTCATTAAACAATGATTGATTTTGTATAATTATTGTAAGTCATCAGTTTTCTTTCAAGTTTTAATTAATTATGAATGTATATTCTCCGCGTCCATATACTGTCACCCTTAGGCCAGGATATATCTGGCTTAATTAAGAATAACCTGTGTTTGGGGCGCCTGGGTGGCTCAGCCAGTTAAGCGTCTGCCTTTCGGCTCAGGTCATGATCCCAGGGTCCTGCTCAGCGGGGAGCCTGCTTCTCCTTCTCCCTCTGCTCCTCCCTCAACTCATTCTCTTCCTCCCCTCTCTCAAATGAATAAATAATTTTTTTTTAAAAAAAGCATACTCTGTGTTCATACATACCTCTTCCTATTTCTTGTACCAAAGAGCTTTCCTAGCCTTCAACTAATGTTATTTCAGTAGCACAAAATGTCTGAATGAGTTAGTGAATGGAGAACTAGAATTACAGACACTTTGGTTTGCACACGCCTTAGGATTTTTATTCTCACCAGATGGGAATTTTCCATCCGAACAACAATATGAGACATATCACCACAGAGTAACATCAATATTATAGATCAAGTATAGAAATTAAGGCATTCTAAAATGGTGCTAATCTGAAGTACATGTCTTGTAGAAACATTAGAAATGTTTTCATCTCTAATCAGTGGGTAAACCTGTCTATTTTCATAAAATGTTTTTTTCTTGGGGTGCCTGGGTGGCTCAGTCAATTAAGCGTCTGCCTTTGGCTCAGGTCATGAGTCCTGGGATTGGGCTCCCTGTTCAGTGAAGAGCCTGCTTCTTCTCCCTCTGTCCTTCCCCCTAGCTCATGCTCTCACTCTTTCTCTCTCCCTCTCTCAAATAAATAAAATCTTAAAAAAATTTTTTTTTCTTTAAAAAGAATCAGTCACCATTAATGGTCCCATTTTTATGAAATTGTGTGTAAAAACGTTATAGATTACTTAAAAAGACCACAAAAAGAGCAGTGCTGTTTCTCATTTTTTTATTTTTATTATTATTATTATTTTGCTGTTTCTCATTTTAAAGAGGAGATCTAATCTAGAATGTTCATAGAAATCTTTTTTAAAGACACATTTCCCCTATCATCAAGTGAGATAACGTATGTATAAAAGTGGTTTATAACCTCTGGAGCAAAAAAAATAAATAAATAAATAAATAAATGAATAAATAAATGTAACCTCTGGAGCACAACACATTCATACATTGTCACATTTATGTCTGCTCTGAGACAGCCTCATAAAGCACCCTGGACCCTGCCTTCTCTGGGGACACCTGTGTGGGTTCTCCCGAGGGAGCAGATCTCACCGGCACGTCAGCATCCCCACTGCGCGTGGACCCAGCTCCTCCATTCCATTCATAGCCCGCATCTCCTGATCCAAGCTTCCTTCGGTCCCTTGCTCAGCTCTGTTCTCTCTTGTCCCTACAGTTCTGAATGACATCATCTCCACCATGTTCAATCGAAAGTTTATGGAGGAATTGTTCAAACCCCAAGAGCTCTACTCCAAGAAGGCCCTGCGGACGGTCTACGACCGCCTGGCTCATGCCTCCATTATGAGACTGAACCAGGCCAGCATGGATAAGGTGAGTAGACAGCTGCCTCCTCCCCTCGGTTGCATTTCTTGTCCCTTTGGCACATGAGCACAGACTGGGTCAAATGAGATGAATGCACTGGTGCCTTCCCAGAAAAAGGCACTTGTACGTAGCAGTTCTTGGTGCTGAGTTTCGGAGTTGGAAGGGACCTCAAGTCTACATCCCAGCCCCTCTGATGTTTGTGTCATCCCACCTGCCCATATGGGCAGCTGGCTTTCGTGCCCACATGTAGGAACACACACCTCAAACCAATGCAAGTGCCAAACCCTTAAAAACTTTTAATTCTACTTCATTCTTAAACACAGCTGTGGCGTGAATTTTATTTTTATTTTTTTGAAGATTATTTATTTACTTATTCATGAGACACACACACACACACACACACACACACACACAGAGGGAGGGAGAGGCAGAGACACAGGCAGAGGGAGAAGCAGGCTCCAGGCAGGGAGCCCGACATGGGACTCGATCCTGGGTCTCCAGGATCAAGCCCTGGGCCGAAGGCAGCACTAAACTGCTGAGCCACTCAGGCTGCCCTCCTGTGATGATTTTTTTTTTTTAAGATTTTATTTATTTATTCATGAGAGACACACACACACACACACACGCAGAGAGAGAGAGAAGCAGAGACACAGGCAGAGGGAGAAGCAGGCTCCAGGCAGGGAGCCCGACGTGGGACTCGATCATGGGTCTCCAGGATCAGGCCCTGGGCTGAAGGCGGCACTACACCGCTGAACCACCCGGGCTGCCCGTGTGATGAATTTTAAAAGCAAATTCAAAACTGCTCAGTCTTTACTTAGAACATGAACATACCTATTTCTTTGGGAAACAAATGATTGGACCACTCTGATTTTTAAAATAACGAGTCCAAATAAATAATGGTGGAGAATAGGGACTCCTGGGTAGCTCAGCAGTTGAACATCTGCCTTCGGCTCTAGGCGTGATCCCTGGGGTCCTGGGATCGAGTCCTACATTGGGCTCTCCGCGGGGAGCCTGCTTCTCCCTCTGCCTGTGTCTCTGCCTCTCTCTGTGTGTGTCTCTCATGAATAAATAAATAAAAATCTTTTTAAAAATATAATTATGGGGCAGCCCGGGTGGCTCAGCGGTTTGGCGCCGCCTTCGGCCTGGGGTATGATCCTGGAGACCCAGGATCGAGTCCCACGTCGGGCTCCCTGAATGGAGCCTGCTTCTCCCTCTGCCTGTCTTTCTGACCGTCTCTCTCTCTCAGTATCTCTCATGAATAAATAAATAAAATCTTTTAAAAAAAAATTATTATGGGAAGCCCCGGTGGCTCAGCGGTTTGGCGCCACCTTCAGCCCAGGACGTGATCCTGGAGACCCAGGATCGAGTCCCATGTCAAGCTCCCTGCATGGAGCCTGCTTCTCCCTCTGCCTGTGTCTCTGCCTCTCTCTCTCTCTCCTCTCTGTGTCTCTCATGAATAAATAAATAAAATCTTTTAAAAATAATAATCATTATGGAGAATAGACAAATCTCCTGTTCAGAATATAGTTACTTCCCCCCTCCCTGTGTGGGGCGGCAGTCAGTGACTTCCTTCCAAAGGGACAGTATGGAAGGGGAGAGAATCGCTAACTTAGAGTGGAGAAATGACAAACACTACAGGGTCAACATCAACGGTCATGTCGATCATATGTACCCCGATACAGTGGGATGAGGATAGCACTCTACTTCTGTGGTCTTCCTCCTGGAACCCATAACCCCAGTGAGAAAAACATCAGACAGATAACAGTTGGAAGTCATATTCCAGGTATCTGACCAGTACTCAAAACTCCCAAGGCCACCAAAAAGGAGGACAGGGAAATCGTCATAGCCAAGAGAGGCCTAAGGACACCTGATGACCACGTGTAACGTGGGGTCCTGGGTTAGAAATAGGACATTAGGGGAAAATTAATGAACTCTAAATAAAATATAGACTTCAGTTACTTTTAATAATAATAATAATTTTAAAGGAATTTAAAATAAATATTTTTAAGGTTTTATTTATTTATTCATGAGAGACGCACAGAGAGAGGCAGAGACATAGGCAGAGGGAGATGCAGGGTCCATGCAGGAGCCCGATATGGGACTCATCCCAGGACCCCGGGATCACACCCTGAGCCAAACAGAGGCACTCAAAATCCATACTCCCTTCCAGCTGGTGCCCGACAACCTCAGGGAGATGGGCTGCCTTTAACTCTGCCCTTACCTCCTCTCACTGACTTCTGGAAAGTTACTTTATTTCTCTGAGCCTCCATGTTCTCATCTATAAAATGAGGATAATAACAGTTTTTCATCAGTTCTGGGGGAATTAAGTGAGAAAACATAGTACACCAGGGCCTGATCCATAGTAGATGTTCAGTCAACATTAATCATCTCTGCTCTCTCCTCCCTCTACCTTTAAGAAGGCTTAGGTTTCCAGGGAGAAAGGACACAGAATTTGGAATAAAAAATAAAACAGATTCGGGTCTTAGCTCTACCAGTTATTAGCTGCAGACTCAATTTACTAATTCTGAACTTTCCTGTCTTTATCTTTTACCTGGTTTTATCCTTTACTCCTCTCACGGTGTCCTATCCACATCAAGTGCCTAGCGTGTGATAAAGGTGGCAGAGAGTCCCAGATCTAAATTTTTAGTATTATATGTTCACACACACACACACACACACACACAGACATACCCAGGTCCTGGGTATGCCGCTTTCTAAACGGAATGTTTAGCTGCATGTTGGAGAAGTGGGATCATGTAGAAGGTTCTAGCAAATGCCTTAGGATCTGACCATCCTGAGGTCAGAGCTCACCCTGCCACTTACTACAAGCTATGTGGAATTAGGCAAGTCTCTTCATTCTTAAACAGGCTAGCATCTTCATCATAGAGTCCCCGTCAACATTACATGGGACCAGACCAGGTGATCTACGTGAGTGCTCAGCACTACATCCGTGGCCATAGTCTCCATCCTGCCTCGGATGTGCCCACAGCTTCTGTGCCAGACTGATTCCTCATGTCCCCCCACCCCCAGGCTGGCCTGCCACTGAGAGTGTCAGCCCTCTCCCACGCCCTAGATGGAAAACACTGATCATTTTGGACAGCTCTCATCCTCGACCCCAAACCTAGTCCGGCAGATGCCATATGTAACAGTTGTTCATTCGAAGAATCACATGCTCTTTTCCCTGCCTTTTCCCTGCCCCCGTCTTCATTCCTGGCCTTACTTCTGGATTACTCCAGCAGAGTTTCTCTCATTTTCGTAGTCACTAGATGTCATTACACACCTGTCAAGAGCCAGGTACCAGCTAATCTCCCCACCTCCAGTCTCCCTTCCATCCCAGCTCATCATTGCCAGACTCCCTAATCTGGCTTAACCACCACTTCATCACGGCAGCTCAGAAAACTTTAGTAGCCCCTCCAAACCCCACCACATCTAGTCTAAATTATTTTGCCTGCCTTTCTTTTTTTTTTTCTGAAGATTTTATTTATTTATTCATGAGAGACACAGGGAGAGAGAGAGGCAGAGACACAGGCAGAGGGAGAAGCAGGCTCCATGCAGGGAGCCGGACGTGGGACTCGATCCCGGGGCTCCAGGATCACACCCTGGGCTGAAGGTGGTGCTAAACCATTGAGCCACCTGGGCTGCCCTTGCTTGTCTTTCTAAAACCTTTAATATTCTAACCATGCCATATGTATCCAACCATGTTTCCCACAGACCCCAACACGAGCCACCCTCTCTAATCAGGCTGTTCTCCTCATTGTCCCAGGAAAATAGCCTGCTCACTGCTGCCTGCAGGCCTCTGCATGCTGTTCCCCTCAACTAGAATGCCTTTCCCCTCCTTCAGTCAGTGTGAACCCATGACTGCAGCCTTCTGCTCCCACAAAACCTATCCTGACCACTTCAGTCCTCACCAGTGTCTTATCTCTGATCATTCCTGGACAGTCAGACCACACATGGGGCTTGCTGATAGCTCATTAAGTATGGTTCAGCATTTAAAATTGCTCTTACACAGTTGTAGGACTTCACACTTGCCACTCACATGCATACTCTCTCCTTGACTCCTCTTAGCAGTTAAGCAATGACAGGAAGTTAGGGAGGTTTGTTTGTTTTTTTTTAAGATTATATTTATTTGCTTACTTATTTGAGAGAGAGAGAAAGAGAGAGAGCTCAAACAGGGGGACGGAGAAGAGAGAAGAACCTCTAGCAGATTCCACACTGCTAGGGCACTGAGCCCGACATGGGGCTCAATTCCATGACCCTGAGATCATGACCTGAGCCAAAATCAAGAGTCGGACACTCAACCAACTGAGCCACCAGTCGCCCCAGGGAGAGTTTTTTACAGATGAGAAGACCCAGGCTCAGAGAGGCAAAGGGACATGGCCAGGGCCATCCACAACACGACAGCCGCAGCAGCGGAGGGCTGGTTTTTGAATTTCTGCTCTGTGAGACCAGCACCCAGTCCAGGATCCCACGGTTGCCGACACCGTTCCAAACATGTTCCGTTAGCAACACATGTAAGCTGACCAGAAATCCTGGTTTTCCCAGGAATACCCTGGTTTATTCTTGCTGTCCTGGCTTATTTATTCATATCATCCCCTTTTACACTCTTGGGTTGAGGGATAACTGACATGGTCACGCGAGCTGTAGGAGATGCCCCAAACTGGTCTTCCGGAAACGCTTGGCCGATCGATCCTATGGAAGTGCTGATGTCTGCTTCTGTTTATTTTGTTCAGCTCTATGACCTGATGACTATGGCTTTCAAGTACCAAGTCTTGCTGTGTCCCCGCCCCAAGGATGTGTTACTGGTCACCTTCAATCATTTAGACACCATCAAGGGTTTCATCCAAGACTCCCCAACCATCCTGCATCAGGTGGAGGAGACCTTCCGGCAGCTGACTGAAGTAAGAGGGTCACCAGCCCATGAGCTCCCAGCCCCATTCTTGTTCTCATTCCCCTGCTGACAGCAGCCAGATTCCATGACAGATAGAACAGGACGAGGGATGGCAAAGCCTGCCACTCTCCCCCAAAATTCTAGAAATCTCCAAGTATCCCTTTTGGCCACGTAATGGATCTACCCTCCTACTGTCGACCTTGGCGTCAGGAAAGCATAGACACGGAGCCCACCCATTTCTTCCTGACTTTTCTGAAAGGGACTTGGTGGTGGATATGTCCCCTGCTCCTGTGGGGCACGCTGGGGCTTTGTCCCCTGGGGAGGGAGCCACGCTGGCTGTCCTGCTGCCCTGTCCCCCGAGGGCCCGCCTGGCCCTGCCTGTCGCTGAAGCCTCTCCCTGTCTCAGCAGACATACGGGGGCCTCTCAGCGGGGGAGTTCCAGCTGATCCGCCAGACGCTCCTCAGCTTTTTTCAGGACCTGCACATCCGGGTGAGTGAGTGGGCGGCCCAGGAGCACCCTGCACCGCTGTCCTGGGGCAAGGGGGGGCCAAGCGGCCAGCAGAAGAGGACTGAGGGTGCCCAGGGAGTGACTCCCCCGAGTTTGGCTCCATGACCATAAACTTCCCGATAACAAATCTCAGCAGTTGGTAAATGGACCAAGGAAGACAACAATGCCGCCATTACTTCCCAGTTACGTTGTTTCTCTACTTTTTTTTTAAAGATTTTATTCATTTATTCGTGAGAGACAGAGAGAGAGAGAGAGAGGCAGAGACCAGGCAGAGGGAGAAGCAGGCTCCATGCAGGGACCTCGACGTGGGACTTGATCCCGGGTCTCCAGGATCATGGCCTGGGCTGAAGGCGGCGCTAAACCGCTGAGCCACCCGGGCTGACCCATTTTAAAAGATTTTATTCATTCACGAGAGACACAGAGAGAGGCAGAGACACCAGCAGAGGGAGAAGCAGGGTACATGCGGGGAGCTCGATGTGGGACTCCATCCCGGGACCCCAGGATCACGCCCTGAGCTGAAGGCGGGCGCTAAACCTCTGAGCCACCTAGGAATCCCATGTTTCTTTAAAATATGATTTATTCTCTTCTCTGGAGGAAATGGGGTCCCAAGGATCCCAACCTGATCTCAGTTATAAGGCCTTCTCTCAAACCTAAGCATCCTTGACCTCTCCAGTAGCGGACAATGTCGGGAGGCTGCCCTCCCGCCCCACAAAACCCCTCTCCTGGCCTTTTGTGGCCCCAGACCTTCCTGGCCTTGCCCTACAGCCTCCTGGCTCTGCGCCCCTCACTCCTTCCCCCCTTCACCTCCACCTGGGACTTTGGAGTCTAACCTACGCCCTCCCCTTGCCCCAGCCCTGCCACCGAGACCCACAGCTCCACCTGCTTGCTCAGCTCTCCATGACGAGGTGCCAGGTCTGCAGCGAAAATCATCTCCAAAATTCCAGTCCTGCCCCACTGCCTGCCGACTTCCCGATTGCTTTTGAAGGCGCCACCGCGTCTTCACTCACTCAGTTTGATTCTCCTTCTCTGACTTTCATCTGACGGCCTTACCAAGGCTGCCTTGCCAGGGCCCACGTCCTCCTTTCCCTGCTTGCTGGCCCCAGCCTGGCTCGGGCCCTCCTCTGCTTATCGGCTCTTGCTCCCAACTGACCCTGCCTCCTCCCTTCAGGCCTGCTCGGGACAATTCTCCACCTAACTGCTGAGCTTCTGAATGTGGGGCCCGTCTCTCTTGGACAGCACTTTGTTCCTCTGCATAATTTAACTCCCTGCTATGGGAAGGACGGGTGATAGGGCAAAATGAGCCCAGGCTCTGGAGTCAGACATCCTGGCATTTGAATCCCAGCTCCAGCACAGATCTGTGACCTGGGGCAGATTACTGCTCTTGAACCTTACTTCTTCATCTGAAAATTGGACATGATAATGCCTAATCCCGAGTAATAGCCGATGCAGCATGTGTAATACGTGTGTATTTGCTTGTATGTGTACAGGCGAGAGTGCTTCCTTCCAGCAGTTGGTCCCAGTGATTACCTCCTGGCTGTAGACAACTGCAAGGAGGATGGGAATAGGACAGAGACTTGTGTTCCATTGTATACCCTCTGAACCTTTTAAATCTTGTACTTGTGCAGGTGTAACATATTCACACAATAAAATTCAAAACAGCGACACCTGGGAGGCTCAGTGGTTGAGCATCTGCCTTCGGCTAGGGCATGACCCCGAGGTCCTGGGATCGAGTCCCACTTCGGGCTCCCCGTAGGGAGCCTGCTTCTCCCTCTGCCTTTGTCTCTGCCTCTCTCTCTCTCCGTTTCTCATGAATAAATAAATAAAATCTTAAAAAATAAAGTAAAATAAAATTCAAAAAAAGGAAGCAGTAGGATGCGCTTAGTACTTGATTATTATTTCCCTTTCACGGGCCAGGGAAGACAAATAGATTTCAACTCGGAGGCCAATTTTATTTTTAACCCTCATGAATAATTTGATTTGCTATGGATCGAGTAATAATAACACCAGTATAAATTAGGATCTCTAATAGACATTGATTAAATAAAATATATGAAAGTACAAATGACATCAAGTTTTGTATTGCTTTAAAATATTGAAAACTCGGCATCAGATTCTTATCAAAACGATGACTATCTGGACATTGTTTTATGGGTTGTAGTGATAGGAGCAGCTATATTGATTTCCAGTTCTGACCAGATAAAATTCATTATAATGAAAAGACACTCCCAATAATAAGTTCATAACAAAATCATTAAAATATATTAAACTACAAAATATATTAAGCTTTAATTGCTACACAGGTCAGCAGTGAAACATCAGGATGTTCATGAAGAAAAATAGGAATCACATATCCTGAAGATACTCAGCCACTGTTCCGTCACGCTTGGCTGGGCTTCGAGTCTGGTCTTTAATGGTAATTCCGGTCAACCGCAGTTTGTGATTGCCTATGCGGATTTTCTCTATGTTCAAAAGAGCCTTAACAGTTTTTAGATTAGTTAGTAAAACGAACTAATTCAATCAAGAAAGCATAGGTCTGATCTAACACTCCCTTGCTTATTGTTTAGCCAAAGCAAATACAAAACGCCTCATCTGGATATCCAGAGCTTTCTGTGGTATCAAGAAACAACCTGACATGGTTTTAATGGGCTCAAGGCCCTGACCTGCCCTCAGGCCTGGCCAGAGACTGCCTGAAAACCCATTCCCCTTGGGATCCTGAGTGCTCTTTACAGCCCCTTCAGCCCTCCTGAGCTCTTCCAATTGGTACCCCACCCTCTCCTGTACTCTCTCTCCCACCTTCCCTCGTGGACTGCCCTCGTGTCCTTCCCATTGTTTCCATTGTTGGAAAACATCATTCCATCTTCACCTCTCCATGTTCCCTATACCTCCCCTCCATCATCTGCTCCGCCTGGAAATATTTCAACCCGTAAGACCCGGTCAGTCTAACACGTTTATTGTGTGCCATGAAAACATTCCAGGCACTGTTTTCAGCACTTGAGATGCGTAAGTGAACAAGACCGAGGCCCTGCCTTAAGGAGGTTCTTCTACACTAGGAGGAAGAGACAGGGAGGATAAGTAAGTCATGTTCTTGTTCTGTTAACTCTAGGAAGATGGGAAGATTAGGTAAAGTTATAAAGGGCAACAGGGAGGGGATGTTGCATTAGACCAGCGCTGTCCAATAGCACTTTCTGTCTATGGAAATCTTCTATATCTGTGCTGTCCAATATGATAGCCACCAGCCACGTGTGGCTATGGAGCACTTGAGATATGGCTAGCATGACTGAGAAACTGAATTTGTAATTTAATTTTAATCTCCACCCTTGACTAGTAGCTACTGGATGGAATTAGATGAGAGGGTTAGAGTTGAGTCAGGGGCGGTCTTTTTTTTCTTTCTTTCTTTCTTTCTTTCTTTCTTTCTTTCTTTCTTTCTAAGATTTTATTTATTTATTCATGAAAGACACAGAGAGAGAGGCAGAGACATAGGCAGAGGGAGAAGCAGGCTCCCTGTAGGGAGCCCGATGTGGGACTTGATCCCAGGACTGTGGGATCACAGGCGCTAAACTGCTGAGCCATCCAGGTATCCCATGGGGCAGCCTTTCTGAGGATAGACGTTTTTTTTTTTTTTTATGATAGTCACAGAGAGAGAGAGAGAGAGAGAGAGAGAGAGAGAGGCAGAGACACAGGCAGAGGGAGAAGCAGGCTCCATACACCGGGAGCCCGACGTGGGATTCGATCCCGGGTCTCCAGGATCGCGCCCTGGGCCAAAGGCAGGCGCCAAACCGCTGCGCCACCCAGGGATCCCCCGAGGATAGACCTTTTATTGAGAATGTGACTAATGAAGATCTCGGGGAAGCGCATCTAAACAGAAGGGAGAGCAAGTTCAAAGGCCCTGAGATGGAAAAAGCACGATGTGTTCCTTGGACAGAGCGGAAACCAGTGTGGGTGAAGCCTGCCTAGGCAGGAGTGATGCAGTTGACAAGCAGTGCAGCACGGGCACTAACCAACCAGAACAGATGCCAGTCATAACCAGACTGCTACCTACCCGCTGACTTAGCTCCATACCTAGTGAGCAGTTGGTTCTAAGAGTAAAGAAAACATCTCAGGCATCCTAAGGTGAGCGGTAACATGACCTGATGTGTATCTGGAAGATGAACAGTATGGGGCAAGTGTGGAGGTAGGACAGCAGTCAGGACATGACTGTAGAAATCTAGGTAGAGGGATCCCTGGGTGGCGCAGCGGTTTAGTTCCTGTGTCCAATTAGAACGTAAATCCTGAGAGTATTAGCTGCCGGGTACTGAGCCCTTACTATGTGTCAGACTCTGTGATAACTACTTTTTCATTATCTGATTTAACGCTGGTCCATTGAATAGATGCGATTATTACCCCTAGTTTACCAAAGAGAAAACTAATTGCACAGAATGGTTGTGTAACTAGCCCCTAAACCCAGAGCCAAGAAGTGGCCCAGCTGGAGCATGAGCTGAGACAGTCTCACATCAGCATGCCAAGCTGCCAGCTTATGGATTCTTACTGGTTCGCATTGTCACTTGTTTGCACACAACAGATGCTTCTTTTTTTTTTTTTTTAAGTTTGAGGGTTTTTTTTTTTAAGATTTTATTTATTTATTCATAGAGATGCAGAGAGAGAGAGAAAGAGAGAGAGGGGCAGAGACACAGGCAGAGGGAGAAGCAGGCTCCATGCAGAGAGCCTGACGTGGGACTCGATCCAGGGTCTCCAGATCACGCTCTGGGCTGCAGGCAGCGCTAAACCGCTGCGCCACCGGGGCTGCCCAACAGATGCTTCTTTTGGAGGATATTACGAATATAATCTTGTAGAATTTTCGAGTTTGAAGGGATCTTCAAATTTATCTCATTTTACAGATGAGGAAGCTAAGAGCCAATCAAACTGATTAACTGCTACAACCTGTAGGAGATTTAATCAGACCCTGATCTCCACACAAAGTATACAAACCAGTGGTACCCGTCAAGCTCAGCTGGTAAAGCATGTGACTCTTGATCTCCGGGTTTTGAGCTTGAGGCCCAAGTTGGGTATAGATATAGAGATTGCTTAAAAAAAAAAAAAAGTACGTAAACCAGGGAGTAGAAATAAGCACAATGTGGTGTTTGCAGTCACCTAGAAGACTTTCAAACTCTAGTGCCAACCAGATCCACCTGCTGTGGCCCCTTCCCACCAACCTGTCCAGCACATGGCCTGCAGCTTGGGCTGCAGAGCCAGAAACACAAGGGTTGAACCTTCAGCTCTGCCCCTTACGAACTAGCTGCCCTTAAGAAAGTATCTCAACCTCTGAGCTGCCAATTCTTCATCTGTAAAATGGAGGTTCTGATAGGCCTCACAGCTGTATGGGAAATCAGCAGGGAACCTAGGAATGGGGTGGAATTTGGAGTTAGCCTTGGTTTTGAATCCAGGCCCCGTCTCTTACTGTTCTCTCTGGGCAAGTCACCTCACTGTGGGAGCCTTGGCTTCCTCATCTTTAAAAGAGGAGTAATAATTCACATTGACGTGGATGGAACTGGAGGATGTTATGTTAAGTGCAATAAGTCAATTGGAGAAAGACAATCATCATATGGTTTCACTTGTATGTGGAATATAAGAAATAGTGAAAGGGAAGGAGGGGAAACTGAGTGGGGAAGAATTAGAGAGGGAGACAAACCATGAGAGACTCCTGACCCTGGGAAACACAATAAGGGGTGCGGAAAGGGAGGTGGGCAGGGGGATGGGGTCACTGGGTGATGGGCACTGAGGAGGACACTTGATGGGAAAAGCACTGGGTGTTATTCTCTATGTTGGCAAATTGAACTTAAATGTTAGAAATTGTTTTAATTTAAATAAATAGATGGATAGAGATAGATAGATAGATAGATAGATAGATAGATAGATAGATAGATAGAAGTAAATGGGGGTAATACAGTTCACCTGGAAGACTTGCTTCTTCAAAAGAAGGTATGTTTGTGAAAACATTGTAGCTCTGCTGGGCTAGTTATGCTGAGTCTTTCATTTTTTTTAAAGATTTTATTTATTTATTTATTTATTTATTTATTTATTTATCTATTTATTTATGAGAGACACACAGGCAGAGACACAGGCAGAGGGAGAAGCAGGCTCCATGCAGGGAGCCCGATGTGGGGACTCGATCCCAGGACCCCAGGGTCACACCCTGATCCAAAGGCAGATGCTCAACCATTGAGCCACCCAGGTGTCCCTTTCTCTCTCATTATGATAGACTTACTAGGTAGTATCCCGAAGCCATTACACATTTTCCATCCTCAGAGTGCTTGTGTCTAGGAAAATATACCCCCAAAAAATAACAATAAGTATATATATTTTTTCCAGGTATCCATATTTCTAAAGGACAGAGTTCAGAATTCTAATGGTCGCTTTGTGTTGCCGGTGTCCGGGCCTGTTCCCTGGGGTACTGAAGTTCCTGGACTCATCAGGTGAATTCTCAACTGTAATTGTCAGACCAGCATTCGGGGGTGCCAGGAAACCACCATGTGGGCCACCAGAGAGAATGTGGCACTGCTGGGTGCCCCCCCTTCCTTCAGTAAAGCACAGCAGTTAGAAGGCCAGGTTCTCGTCCCAGCTGTGCCGCTTAGCAGACACTTGAGGCCAACCACCCAGTTCTTCAGGATTCACTTCCTCATCTATTAAATGACTGCTGTGAGGATGAATAAGATACTAATGCTCGGAAGTGCTCATTCAGCGCCTGGCACATAACATGTAGTTAGTAATTATTATTATTATTATTATTATTGCCTCAACCAGCATCTTTACCTTGAAGGAGTGCACGGATTCCTTTTTGTCCCCTAGTACAAAGAATAAAGAAGCCTCCGGGACTCCCCCGAGTTTGGAGAACGTCCCATCATGTTATATTTGTATTCTAGGATGTTCAACAACAAAGGCAAAGAAGTGAAGAGGGTGGAATTCAAGCACGGTGGACACTATGTCACTGCCCCCAAAGAAGGTTCTTTTGAGCTTTGTGGAGACCGAGTCCTGAAACTGGGAACCAATATGTAAGCAAATACTCCCTCTCTGAATGAATTCAAGTCCAAGGGCGGTCACTTCATTTAAAAAAACCAGCTTGACGTCCTCCTCTACGGAAACCTCTACAGACAAGGGGAATCACTTCCCCTCAGGTAGAAGGCATGCAGAGCCCTGACATTTTCTTTTCTTTTTTTTTTTTTAAGATTTTATTTATTTATTCATGAGACACACACAGAGAGAGAGAGAGAGAGAGAGAGAGAGGACAGGCAGAGGGAGAAGCAGGCTCCATGCAGGGAGCCCAACACAGGACTCAATCCCCGGTCCCCAGGATCAGGCCCTGGGCTGAAGGTGGCGCTAAACCGCTGAGCCACCCGGGCTTCTAGTGAGCCCTGACATTTTCAAAGGGCCCCCAAGATTTCCAAACATAAGGCAACTCACCAGGCTGAAAAGATAAATCATTTTAACTAACCATGGAGGAGAACTAGCCGAAAGCTCTGTCGCGGTGGAGACACAGGAAGGCGTGGCCTTCACGCATCGCTCACAGTTTCTTCAGTAACTACTTTGTGAGAAGAGCCTTTGCCACACAGCTTCACAGGTATTTTTCTTTGGGAAAATGTGAAATCTGAATGCTGACACTCAGTTAAATTTTGTACTCCCAGCACATTTCTGGATGCTTTTTAACGTCTCAAAATAAAAGGTGCTGTAGTTGTGAGTTAGAGGAAGTCTGTGTGTAAAAAGGCTAGACAGTGTTTTCTTTTTTTTTTTTAATGTTTCTACTACTGATTTTTTCTTTTTTGGGATTTTATTTTATTTTTAAAGATTTTATTTATTTATTCATGAGAGAGAGAAAGAGAGGCAGAGACACAGGCAGAGGGAGAAACAGGCCCCATGCAGGGAGCCCGACTCCAGACTCGATCCCAGGACCCCAGGATCACGCCCTGGACCGAAGGCAGGCACTAAACCGCTGAGCCACCCAGGGATCCCCTAGATGGTGTTTTCACAATTTTCCATTGATACCAGGTACAGCATTAACCGGCCCGTGGAAACGCATATGTCTGGAGCATCAAAAAACTTGGCTTCACGGACACAGGTGAGCCTCTGCCTCCCTTCTGCATCTTCAGAGCTTATTTCTAGACACAGAAATCTAGATGGAGAGGAGGGTGGAAACTCTAGACTTCAAAGCCAGCCAGCGCTTCCCTCATTGTTTGCAATTTTCTCGGTTCGGCCTTACAAGTACAAAGGTTTTTAATTGTAGTTTCTCATGAAGACTTGCAGCGATCTGACTAATTAGGTAATTTTGGGCTTGGCTCAACCACCATAATTAAGCTGGAACCTCACACCAGGACACGTGAAACAGCGCTGCGCCAGCGCCACTTAGGCCTGCGGTTGCTGAGTCTAGGACTCCTGTGCATTGTGATGCTTACAGCATCCCTTAACACTGCTACCCGAACAACGATGTGCTAGCTAAGGTCACAAGGGGGGTTTAGATTCTCTGAATTCCATCTTTTATTTATTTATTTATTTATTTATTTATTTATTTATTTATTTATTTATTTATGATAGACATAGAGAGAGAAAAAGAGGCAGAGACACAGGCAGAGGCAGAGGGAGAAGCAGGCTCCATGTAGGGAGCCCAACGTGGGACTCGATCCCGGGACTCCAGGATCACGCCCTGGGCCAAAGGCAGGCACTAAACCGCTGAGCCACCAGGGGATCCCTATTTTTTGAATTCCATCTTTTAAATTCGCACAGAATTAGCGGCAGCTAGCTATAGGACAGACCAGGAAATATTCAGTGATTTGGCACACATTGATCGAACTACTTCTATGGGCTGGGAACCCAGGGACACAAAGCTTGGCTTACAAGGAGAGGTGGGCACGCAGACCCAAGCGTCAGTAGAAGCAAAAAGCACCAAGGGATGGAAGAGTGTGGTGGCATTTGGGGGAAGCAGGGAGGCAGCTTCTCTCCACACCACTAGACCGTAGTCACTGAGGCCCAGTGGCCAGATTTGCCCACACCAGGCCCCTGGGGCCTGATTCCAAAAAAGCTTAAGCAATTTAGACTTCGCGATGTAGGCAAGTGTCAGAGGGCTTTTATCCCAAGCGAGGAAGGAGGGAGAGGACTCTACTTTAGATAACTGGTGGCAGAGTGACCGACCAAGGCGGCAGGAGGGGAGGGCAGGGGGCGGCTGGGTTGGAGGTGGGGTCCAGGGGAGGAGTGGAGGCTGAGTGGAGCCAGACCCCTGGGAGGCAGGTTCCCCGGTGTGTTTGCCACAGGCACCACCTGAGGGCAGTGTGGTAGCTCCTGTGGAAGCTGTGCCCCTGGCCCTGGGGCATTTGCTGAGGCTACTTGCAGTGGCCTGGGGACCTAGACTCCTGGAAGAGGAAGCAGTGTTCCCCTCCAAGGAGGAAGCTCTCCTGAGAACGGGGATGCCTGGGGCCCTCCACTCATCCTGAAAGTGTGAGAATCTCGGGTTTGCTAAGAGCCCTTCTGCTTCTGATTGTGGATGGTTTCTGTTTGAGTTAAGCCTGTTTTCTAATACTTTATCTGGACACAGTCCTGCCCAGGATAACTTAAACGGTTGTTGTTTTTGCCTTGTTCTGTAATGCCACCCTGGGGCTCTGGGGTCTCAGCAGGAAATGTGATCACCTGCACCTGGCTAAAAATCCTGAAATTGTTTCCGCAGGAAAGCATTGTTCCAAACCCTCTTGCTAAAGAAGAGCTGAATCTCTTGGCCAGGCTGATGGGAGGGATGGAGATTAAGAAAGCCAGTGGCCCCGAGCCAGGATTCCGGTTGAATCTCTTCACCACTGATGAAGAGGAGGAGTACGTTTTAAACCTGTTTCTTACGACGCATATGTAAAAATCCTAACCGTAAAAAGAACCCAAAAATGGCCATGATAAGCCAGTAACACTTATATAGATGTAAAGGTCACAGAGGAAAACCCAGCAAATTCAATGACCTAGTTAAAGAGGAATCCACCAGTATTAAATGGCCTGAACCTTCTGGGTTCATTCAAGAGATAGTTCTAGGGTTTTACTTTAGCAAAGCAGAGCTGAACAAAGAAGTATTAGAAGTCAAGATAATCATAGTGAGAAAAGTCTGTTAAGAAACCAGAGGGAAGCCAGAGCATGATGACTTTGGGATAAACCAGTTTCCCCCAAAATCAACGGGGAGAGTAATCCACCCCGATTTGTCCAGAGCCTGATGGTTCGTAGAGCACTTTTACACCATGGTCTCCTGTGATCCTCCTTGCAACCAAATATTTGTAGCGAGGGCCGCCTTCTGCTTCCATATCCATGGAACTAACTTCTTTTGTGCACTTCTGTGCGACAGGTGCCATGGTAAGTGCTGGGGACACAGAGATGGAGGGTAAGACCTACAGCCTGTGCCCAGGAGCTCACAGGGTAGGAGGCAGGGAACGCACATGGACACAAGTCCCTTCAGTTCCGGGTCCTAAACGCTCCGACACAGGACGCGGGGATTGACTTTGCACCAGCAGATGGAGGCAGCTGGCATCCGGGCTTGGTCTCGGAGGCTGCCAAGGAGAGGAAGGGGGAAAAACAGTCTTGGCCAAGTGCAGTTACATGCAAAGGTGCAGAGATGTAGAAGGACTTGACTTTCTGGAGCATAGGGTGCGCTGCTTGGGGAGAGAACAGAAAGCTGAAGGGAAGGGGCAGGAGGCGAGGCACAAAAAGTAGGCTGCCAAGTTGTTGGATGTGCCAGCTTGCCACGCTGGCAGGGAGACAGCCCTGACCTTTGACCCGTTTCTCTACCGCCTCCTGCAGACAAGCGGCGCTCACCAGGCCGGAGGAGCTATCCTACGAGGTGATCAACATACAGGCTACTCAGGTGGGTGCGGGTGGGTGACCCCACAAGCCACGTGTCGGTCCCCTCCTCATCTGCTAACTTTGAACTCCCCAGGCCCCCCTTCTCTCTAATCAGCCCGTACCCAGAGCCCCTGCTCTAACACGCGGCACCGCGGGGGACAAACCTTCGACACCCCCTGCGTGGAGAAGCAGCTGTGCCCACCCATCCCCTTCACTGCCTTGCCCTCTCGTTTCTCCACCAGGACCAGCAAAGGCACGAGGAGCTGGCTCGCATCATGGGGGAGTTTGAGGTCACCGAGCAGCCGAGGCCGAGCACCAGCAAGGGAGATGACTTGCTGGCCATGATGGATGAGTTATAGCTGTGCCGGCCAAGCACCCCCACCCTGCGGCCCCTGTGGGGTGGGCCGCCCCATAAGGACCCCGGGGATGCCCCAGGCAGCAAACCGAGGCTGCTGCTAGTTTTCTACTGAGTGAGTGGTTACCTCCCATTCCTGTTTGTGTTGTAAAGAACCACGTGAGGCTCCTTCCAGTCTGGAAGGTGAACACATATACGTTTTCAGCTTTTCAATTGGACCTTCTCCATTTTCTTCTGGCTTTACGGCAACCATCCAAGGCCTCCCGGGCCACAGGTTCAAGCCCCAGAGTCACTAAGGGGGTGCCCTCATTGCTGCTTTCACCTGTAGCTTTCCCGTGGACTCATGTAGCCCACAGCCCGTCTGTGAATCATCATGATACTTCAGAGCTTCCTGGGATGTACGCGGCCCTGTGAGTGAGTTTGAAACAGGTGGGAAAGGTGGTCGGGGCCCAGTTCAGACAGTCCTCCTTGGCCTGGCACCCTGGAAATTGTAACCGCAGGGGCGGAGCAAGCAAGGCCGTGACAGGGAACACGCAGCTGGGCTCCACGCAGAGCAAGTGGGGCTCTGGCGTCCTCTGCACCTCTGGCTGGTTCCATATGTGGTGTGGGCTTATCCCACATGGAAACGTGTACCGAGGAAATAGTTTGCTTGATACAGACTCCTCACCCCCAGAGTCTTCCTCTGCCACTTAGAGTTCCTGCCTCTAGAGACCCTCCTCCATCTCTACTTCATCCTCAGTGGCGGGAGGGGGATACGTAGGCGGCACGCGTGGTGTGCCACTTACTTTCCCTTCCACGAACCAGAGGAGGTACTTCCCTTGGCAGGGTGCCACGTCTAATTAATATCCACGTAAAATATCTCAGGCCAGGGCTGTCCTAATTACTTCAGGAAGGAGCATTAGCCCCCCACCACGTGCTCACCATGGACTGAGTAACTGGCAGGCTCAGAGCCGGCCAACGTCTAGAGGCCAAGGTCCACCGAGTCCCACGGAAGGAATACCCCGAGTGGCAGAAGGCACGAGAGAAACGGAGCTGAGCTGGCCATTGCCCGAGATTGAGCCAACCCCAGCGACCACTGTGGCCCCTCACACGGCGGCAAGAGTGGTGGCAGACATGGTTCTGGAAGGCGAGGGCCAAGGAAGCCGTCCTTAGCCTGCCCGAGTCAGGGCATTTGGATGCGGAAAGAGAAATGAGCAGATGAACTTATGTTGCTTCCTACCAAGGAAAGTCACTTGTCATTTCCTCACCCGCAGAAACCCCCAGAGGGTCTCTTGGAGAGGAGAGGCCCGTGGCGCGGTGTGCTCCTCTCACAGCTTACAAAGGGCCCTCTGTCTTGGTCTCCTGTGAGCAATCTGGCCACCAGCTGGGGTGGTCTGAAAGGGTGACAGATGAAGGGAAAGGCTCAGTCCTGTGCTAAGTCAGCTCCCACCGCGCCACTGCAAACCCAGACCTCACGGCCTGCTCCGAGCCCGTCCTAGGGCCCTGGACGTGGGCCTCCAGCTGCCGAGAAGCAGCCTCCTCCCTTCGCCTATCCCAGAGCCCTGCGGATGATTTCAAACATGTCTCGGTTCCCTCCGTAAACAAACAAGATACAGATCTCCCGTAGGGCCGCCTTGTGATGAAGCAACCTTTGACTTTCATGTCTCTAGACTTGCACACATTGAGAAAAACAAGCGTACCTGCCCAGTGGTTGAGGGCACGCAGAGAGAGCAGGGGAGGCAGGAGGAGGCAAGGAAAACAGAAGACGGGGGTGGCTCTGCCAAGAACGTGGGCTGGGGACGAAGGCCGCGTCAGTGTCAGAGTCAGGCCCCTGGGCCCAGGCCCCACGGCCTCGAGGAGAGTCACTCTCCCCAAGCCTCAGTTCCCTCGTCTGGAAGAACGACAACTAGTTCACGGGCTCAGAGCCGACTCACCCGGATACGACACTGAGTTTGCAGGCCCTGCCCCAGTGGGGGCTGAGAACTGGGATTTATACCCATGCCACCACCACCCCACTCCATGCTTTGGGGGTACATCGGCTGTCTTCCAGCTCTCCTGGGACTGACTGACGTCTTCTCCGCGGAGTTTCAAAACGTTCCACTGTGTTCATAAAGTGTCGGCGTGCCCTACAGATTATGGGAGGCAAAGTTCTAGAAAAGTCTTCTGGATGGAAAAAAAAAAAGTCTTCTGGATGGAAGTTCTTTAGTGGCTCCCAGACGAAAGGTATAAAAAGTGAGAGTGGAGGAGAAAAAGAAAAGGGGGGGGGAAGTGTATTTAGCCCTCAGTTTTAAGAGGAAAGCCACCCCCACCCTCGTCCACATAGGTATCTAGCGATTCTTAAAGGTGAACTCACTTTCCGCCCCCGCCCCAGTGCGGTAACCAGGTCCTGGAGATCCCCAGGTCTAAACAGGGTCACACTCCCTCATCCACCTATACTGGCTTATCCCTGGCTTATCCAGAACAGAGGCCAGCTGAAGCCACGGGAAACCACAGAAAGAGAAGTGCAAACTTCAGAAAACATACTGATTTGCCATAGTACCTCATCCTAAAGACCCGAGTTAAGATCTGAAAACTCCTACACCCTCTACTTCACCTTCACTCCCTTTGTGTTGAGCCTTGGGTAACAAGGCCTTGGCTCTTCAGGCCAGGTTCCTGGACAGCTGGCGGTAGAGGGGGTTAGAGGAGGTGTTGGGGGCAGGTTGCATTAAGGAAACCCCATCACAGTTGGATCCTCCCCTCATAGCTTTGTGACTGGGTGTGAAGCAAGTTCTCAGATCCGAACTCCCCCTTTTCAAATGTGAATGTCAAAATCCTTGGAATCCAGCGCCAATGGAAATTACTCTGGATGATTTGATCAACAACCCCATCCAGTACTCGCGCACACACACACGCACACACGCACTACCAGCAGTGCCTCTGCTGACACAAACAGCATTACCTCCTTTGTCAGTTCCCCAAATTCCACAAAACCCCAACTGCATCAGTCACGAGGAAGCCACAACGCCAGCACAGACCCAGGACTCCTAAATCCTAGAGGCCCACGTTAGCCTCTGATCACTCTGCCCTCGGTTGTCTTTATAAAGCTCTCTAACTTCCTTTTGAAGCGTTGGGGCCATTGTTTTCTCGGGTCTTCAAGGGGGAGCCATGGTGTCAGCCAAGGACCCCCCGACCTGCAGCGGGTGGTCGTCCTAGATGTCCTGTCCTTTTTTTTTTTTTCTTTTTTTAAAGATTTTTATTTATTCACGCGAGACACAGAGAGAGAGAGAGAGAGAGGCAGAGACACAGGCAGAGGGAGAAACAGGCTCCATGCAGGGAGCCCGACGTGGGACTCGATCCCGGGTCTCCCAGGATCATGCCCTGGGCCGAAGGCGGCACCAAACCGCTGAGCCACCTGGGCTGCCCCTAGATGTCCTGTCCTGAAGACCTACCTCTCAGCTTCAGGTACAGCTTCTTCGTGTGCTTGCCCTCATCCCCTGCCCACTTCAGCACACCTCTTACCTGTACCCTTCCTCCCCTCTGTCACACCTTCCTTCTGCACCTGAGACTTGAATCCCAACCTGCGGAGGACGAACTCCCAGCCCACCCACTCCCGCCACAGCTGGGGCCTCCACTTCTGCAGGCCGTCCTTGCTCCTCTCCGTCGGCTCCCTGGCCGCCTGCCCCCAGCCCCTCCTCCAGCTCTGGTCACTAGAGTCACTACGCAGGCCCCTGCTGCCTTCTCTGTGGGCTGTGCGGGCTGTGCGACTCGGCCCCACGCAAAGGCCTGCTCTCCTCCCCAGGCCCCTGGGCCTTTGGAAGGCTCCTGGACCGGCCTAAGTCCATTTTCTGCCTAAAACTCTCTCCCCTGTGACCACAGTGGTTCCCCTCCTCCCTTCTGACCACGCCTCCCCTCCCTGCCTCAGTGGCTCCTGACTGAGGAGCGCCCTGCATGGTGCAGATGGTGCTGTAGCCAGTTTTAGAAGTCTTGTCAAGGGGCGGCCTGGGTGGCTCAGTCTGTTGGGCGTCTGCCTGCGGCTCGGGTCACGACCCCAGGGCCCTGGGTTGGAGCCCCAGGGCAGGCTCCACACTCAGCAGGGAGTCTGCTCCCCCTCTCCCTTCACCCCCATCCCGTGCTCACTCTCTCTCAATCTCTCTCTCTCAAGTAAATAAAATCTTTTTAAAAATGGCCAGTCAGTTGCCAGCTGGTCCCTATTTTGCCCCTGGCTTCTCTCCCCACAGACCACAGGCCCTCATGTGCCCTGCAGCACCCAGAAGTGTTGGCATCACTTTCTTCCCAACAGACTGTTCTTTTCAACTATTACTATGGCCCCTCCTCACCGGGACTGCAGGCTCAGTTTCCTTGCGATCGCCCGCATCACCTCATTACTCCATATCCAACACCCACAACATTTTTACTTATTTGGTACATTTTCTTCGCTTTCAAAAGGCTAAGCTTTTTTTTTTTTTAAGATTTTATTTATTCATGAGAGACACAGAGAGGCAGAGACACAGGCAGAGGGAGAAGCAGGGAGCCCGACGTGGGACTCGATCCCGGGTCTCCAGGATCACTAAACCACTGGGCCACCCGAGCTCCCCTAACTTCTAAAATTAAATATAACACAGGGGCACCTGGGTGGCTCAGTCAGTTAACATCTGACTTCTGGTTTCAGCTCCGGTCGGGATCTCAGGGTCAGGACATGGAGCCCTGAGTGGGGCTCCGTGCTCAGCAAGGAGGCTGCCTCCCCTCTCCCTCTGCCCCCCACCCAGCTTGAGCATGCTCTCTCTCCGTCTCTCTAACATAAAGAAATCTTTAAATATAATGCAGACTGTGACAGTTTTCCATAGAAAGGAACTAGAAGCAGTGGGTAAGAGTCACCAAAAACATGCTAACGATGGAGTCAAATGCCTGGGAGCAAGTGACTGGAGCGGGGCTTGGGCCCTGGGTGCTAAGTTGGAGCAAATGACCTGGGAATTACCCTCTCGGGATTCTGTGATCCTCTGACGATTGGAAACTGAGTCATAACCGCTCATCTAAAGCGACCAGGAAAATGCCAGGCTCCTGAAATCAACACAGTTCAAGTGGGCCCAGTACTAGGTGAGGTTTTTGGTTGAAAAAAAAAAAAAAAAGAAAGAAAGAAACCAATTCTGGCTACTTAACTAGAGAAAATCTACTTAAAAGGGCTTCAGGCAATTCACAGTTGTCAGGAAGACAGGAAATGTGGGAGAACAGCCAGGAGCCAAGGGAGGCTGACAGCACCACAGAGGACTCCAGCCCCAGCAGCAGCCCCAGCCATGAGGCCTCAGCGGTACAGACACCAGGATGGAGCCTAAACAGTCCCTGCTGGTTTGTGTCACTTGCTCCAGATTTAGGGCCTGAGTTTAGGTCACAAGCCCACAGCCATAGCTGACATGGATCAGAGATCATATCTGGCCCTTAAATCATCCAAAGCAGAACTCCCACTTCCCACCGAAATGCATAAAATGTCAGACTTACCCAAATGTGGCTGAGTAGCCAAAAAAATGAGATATCCCCCACAGGGTCATTCCACTATCTCTCTAGATACCCAGAGTTAAAAAAATTTAAATCACTGAGGGGCCTGGCTGGCTCAGTCAAAAGAGCATGCAACTCTTGATCTGGGGGTTGTAAGTTCGAGCCCCACGCTGGGTATAGACGTTACTAAAAAAAATGAACTTAAAAAAATTCTTGGGGCATCTGAGTGGCTGGGATCGAGGGGCTTTCTGCTCAGCCGGGTGCCTGCTTCTCCCTCTCTCTGCCCTCTCTTTCTCTCTCTCTCTCTCTCAGATAAGTAAAATCTTTTTTAAAAAACTATTTTAGGTATGTCTGGGTGGCTCAATCAGTTAAGCATCTAACTCCTGATTTCATCTCAAGTCATGATCTCAGTGGGGAATCTGCTTGAGGTTTTTCTCTCTTCCTCTCCATCTGCCCCTGCCCTCGAGCGTGTACACTCTTTCTCTCGAATAAATAAATCAATCTATCCATTTATTTGAGAGAGAGAGAGAGAGCACAAGCAGGGGTAGCAACAGAGGGAAAAGGGAGAAGCAGACTCCCCACTGAGCAGGGAGCCTGGACCCCAGGATCATGACCTGAGCCGAAGGCAGACACTCAACCGACTGAGTCACCCAGCTGCCCCAGTAAATAAACCTTAAAAAAAAAAAAAATGTTAGTAATTGATTCCTCCTCCTCCCATTCCAACTCGAGATCTAATCAGTCTTCAGGGAGTCTGATTAGCTTGTTTCCTTCTTTTAATATTCAGCCCTTCTTTCCCTTCCTACTGCCACCATCTTCATTCAGATCCCTGTCACCGGATGCTGAATCTGCAGAGGACAAGCAAAAATTACAGTGAGCAGTATGTTATGGGGTTAAGGGAGAGACATCCCTCCCAAATGGGATAATCAGTGAAGACTTCAGAAAGGTATGGCAATTGAGGCAGGCTTTGACAGAGGGATTGGACTTAACATCCAAAGATAAACAAGAGAGGATCCAAGCCTTTGCAGCAAGACAGCAAAGGCAGAGGCAAGAGTGCGGGACTTGTCTGAGTTTTTGAGCAGGTAGGTCTAACTAGAGAGGAGGGCACTGGATCTCAAAATTGAGCGTTCATGATTGGATGTGCGGATTTCTGAGCTCCACTTTTGATTCTGTGAAACAGCCTTTCGTTAAAGCAACTCGTTCCCATGCCATGATTTAAGAAACGCTGGTTGGAAGAGTAGAGAACCTGAAAGAGATCCAGCTGGAACGTGAGTTGGAATCAGATCAATGTCAGCACTGGAACCTTTATTCTACTAGTGAATCAAAAGTTTTCTTAGCAGGTAAATAATATCATAACTATACTTTGTTGGCAAAGGATCGTGAGACACAAAGACCAGTAATATGGTTTTTATAATGAATCAACTGAGAGAAAGAAGGTCTCAACTGGGTTGGCGGCAGTCAGAAAGAAAAGGCAAGTGAAGGGTGGGAGACCCTTCTTCCAAGAATTTGCAGGGCTCCGTGACTGATGGGTGTAGGGAATCAAGAAACAATCAGGTTTATTCAAGATGCCCTATTTGAGTAGCTGAAAAATGGTAGCAACTACAGAATGGGAAAATTTAGAGCAACGACAAATTTGGGAAGGACCTAATCTGCCTCGTAGACATGCTGACTTTCAAGCACCAAGACGTGTGGGAATAAGCAACAGAGAGTTGGAAAACAGAGTTCCATAGATCAGTCTGGGCTGGTAAGTTAGACACGGAGCTCAGTACGTAGTAGCAGGCAGTGGAGATTTGACCAAGTAGAGCTCAAGGTCCAGAACAGAACCCCAGAGAAGGCACGCATGTTAGGGAGGAGAATGAAATGGGGCTGAGAGAGAGAAAGAGGGAGGGAGATGACGACACAATCAGAAATCTGTGAAGCCAAATGATATAATGCCCCAGGGGGAAAAAAACTACCAAGGAGGAAAATGGTCAATATAGTCAAGCACTAAGAAGGATAATGAAGGACTGAGGGGAGAGAGAGGTTCTCCTTATGAGCAAGGACCATCAGTTACCCCTGCCAGAGAAGTTAGTGGGGTGTTGGGAGCAGAAGCCAGATTATAGTGAGGTGAGTAGATGAGAGCCCTCAGGATAGACTAACAGTTCTCAAACTTTCTGATCTCAGAAATCCTTTATACTCTTGAAAATTACAGAAAAACCCAAAAAGCATTTGTTATGATATATATCCCACACATGCATTAAGTTGGAATAAAATTTTAATATTAATTCATTTTTAAATGATAACAATAGGGGCCCCTGGATGGCTTAATCAGTTAAGTATCTGCCTTCGGCTCAAGTCATGATCTCAGGGTCCTGGGATCCAGCCCCACATTGGGCTCCCTGCTCAGTGGGGAATCTCCTTCTCCCTGTGTCCCTCTACCCCCACATGCTCTCTCAAATAAAATCCTGAAAAAGTAAAATAAAATAAAATAAAATGACAATAATAGACCCATTAACATATTTTTATATAAAAATATTTTTTCCAGGGCAGCCTGGGTAGCTCAGCAGTTTAGCGCCGCCTTCAGCCCAGAGCATGGTCCTGGAGACCCAGGATCGAGTCCCGCATCAGGCTCCCTGCATGGAGCCTGCTTTCCCCTCTGCCTGTGTCTCTGCCTCTCTCTGTCTCTTATGAATAAATAAATAAAATCTTTTATTTTTTTAATAAAATCTTTCAAAAATACTTTTTTTCCAAAAGAAAAAATTTGATGAGAAGAGTGACACTGTTTAATGTTTTTGCAAATCTCTGTAATGCCTGTCATAATGGAAGTCAGCCAGATTCTCATATCTGCTTCTGCATTCAGCCCTTGTGACCTGCTGTTTTGGTTGAAGTAAAAGAAAACCCAGCCTCGCACAGATATGAAGTCGGAAAAAGGAGAACCACAAGGGTAGCGGCCTCCTGGAGAAGCTACAAGGGCAGCTTGCAGGGAGGACAGAGGCAGTTACTATTTGTAGGATGCGAAGAGACCAACTATGATCCTCTGGAAAAGGGAAAGGCTCCTGGTGTAACTGGAAATCAATGAAGGAGAGAGTGAAGGAATGAAACAAGCCTTCCTCTTTGTGGAGCCAGGTGCTTTCATATAGGAATGAAGGTCAATTCTCTGAGACAGACGTTACCTTTAAAAAAAAAAAAGAAAAAAACGAAAACAGGAAATTGAGGTTTTTACCAAGGCTGTAGAGTGACCTTTGAAAAATGGAAATCGGGGATGCTGGGGTGGCTCAGTGGTTAAGCGTCTGCCTTGGGTTCAGGTCCTGACCCCGGAGACCCGGGATCGAGGCCTGCGTTGGGCTCCCTGCACGGAACCTGCTTCTCCCTCTGCCTGGGTCTCTGCCTCTCTGTGTGTATGTCCAATGAATAAATAATTAAAATCTTAAAAAAAAAAAAAAAGGTAAATCAGGTGACGTCAACCCTCTCCCCACCCCCACCCCTTAATAACCCATCTTTGCACTTTTCTAGTAATAGAGGAGTCACCCGTGGAAAGTCTGTTAGCAGGGAGATCCGCAGCCGGGCCCGGCGTCCCTAACCCGGAGATCCAAAGCCCGCAGCCGGGCTGGCGGGGCCGCAGGTGCTCGGGCTCTCGCCTGCCCGCCCACCTCCCGGCTTGCCAGCGTGCTAACCGGCTTCTCCGCTTTCCCAGATGGGCGAGCGCACGTGCAACCCGGGCCTTTGCACACCCGTCCCCTCTGATCACCTGCTCCTCCCCTGGTTTGCACAAGGTTGTCTCCATGCCATCGACCTCAGCTCAGCTGTCACCTCCTCAGGACACTCCTGGTCATCCCATAAAAAGCCACCCATCCCATCACCCTCATCTCCCTATTTTATTTTTTTAAAGATTTTATTTATTTATTCATGAGAGATACAGAGACCCAGGCAGAGGGAGAAGCAGGCTCCATGCAGGGAGCCCGACGCGGGACTCGACCCGGGCCTCAGGGGTCACGCCCCCTAACCTCCCTATTTTAATGCTCCGAAGGACTGTTCACGTATCTTCACTTTCCTGCTGGTTCTCTCACGGACGCACGCCCCCAAGTAGACGTACGGGTCTCCAGATCGGGAAGCCAGCGTCCTGGGCGGCCGCTGGGAGTCGGGAGCCCGCGGGGCCGCGCAGGGCGGCGGAGGCTCCGGGAGGATGGACCATTCCGGCCCGGGAGGCCCGCCCCCTCCCCCTCCCCACCCCCGCCGACGCACGGCGCAGGCGCGCGGTCGCCCGAGCGCGAGCACGCCGCCCGCGAGGCATTCTGGGGATTGTAGTTCCGGGCGCGCCGCGGCGGCCGCGGGCCTGCGTCGGCCACGCTCCCTGTGTTCCGGGAGGCCTGCGCGGTGCAGCTGTTGCCATGGCTTCCGGAGCCCGCGGCGGGCGGCGGGCGGCCTCGCCAGGCGGCTGCTAGCTCGGGCGGCGAGGCGGCCCGGGAAGCGGAGGGACTGCGGTGCCGGTGGGTCCTGGAGCCCCGAGTCCGGGAGAGCGGCGGGGCGCGCGCGGGGCGCCGGGTGTGTGTGGGGGGAAGCCCGTCTCCCCGCTCCCACACGCCCCCTCGGAGCACGGGGGCCTCCCCCTCCCCGTCCCACCCCACCCCCCGGGAGCACGGGGGCCTCCCCCTCCCCGGGAGCACGGGGGCCTCCCCCTCCCCGCGCCCACCCCACCCCCGTCCTCATCTCCCCGCGTCCACCCCACCCCGCGGGAGCACGGGGGCCTCCCTCTCCCCGCGCCCACCCCACCCCCCGGGAGCACGGGGCCTCCCCCTCCTCATCTCCCCGCGTCCACCCCCACCGCCCTGGGAGCACGGGGTCCTCCCCCTCCCCGTGGCTTGAGGGAGCTGAGCAGCTCGCCCAGGCCACCCTCCTGGGGAGTGGGGCACAGCCTGGCCTCGAGCCCGGTGGGCCCCTGTGCAGCCACCGGGCAACCCTGACCCGGAGCCCGCCGGGGCGCCTTCGGGTGAAGCGGGGGGTTGAGATCCCTGCGGTGCCCCAGGCTTCACGCAGCCTTGCACGGCCCGCGCAGCGACCTGGCGAGCTCTTCGGGGACCAGTCGTGTTGATGCAGCCCCGGGAGGTAGTGAAAGCGAGGGCATCGTGTGTGGGGAGACTCTCTTGATCTCCGTGAGCGTGCAAACCGGTTCAGAGATGTTAACTAACTGTCCTGCAGTTGGCCGACTTTGTGGGTGGAGTGAGGAGTCCAACCCATTTCTCTCTGCCCTCAAAGCCTGTGTGCTGGATATGCTGCCCTGGTGGGTGGTGACGGGGGTTTCTCCCAATTCACCAGAATTTGCACTTACATGGATGACAGCCGCCTGGTGTAGACCAGTCATCCAGGGAGCATGGGCCCTAGGCCAGCAGTATCCGTGTTAACAGAGAACACGTTAGAGACGAGCATGATTGGGCTCCACTGCACCCTCACCAAGTTTGCATCTGGGTCGGAGGCCCAGCATCCTGCACTTTGACAGGTGCTCCGGTGATTCCGAGGCCCACTAAGGTCGGAGGGCGACTGGTCGTTGATGCAGGGGTCGCGATAAAGTGCAAGATTCTGCGGCCCATGCGGGGTGAGAGCCGAGATTCTGCATTCCCAACAGGTGCCCCGGTGAAGGCGCTGCCCCTCGGACCGGACTTTGAGTCGCCAGGGTGTAAGCTACGCCCTGTAGAGCGGCGGTTCTCAAACTTGGACACACATCAGAATTACTTGGGGGAACTTGTGAAAGTCAGGCAGCCGGGCCCCACCCCTGACCAAATGAATCAGAATCTCTGGGGCGGGGTGGGGGTGGCGGTGGCGGTGGCTGCGGCTGCGGGTAGAAACTCACCAGGTGACTCTGACGTGCAGTGAGGGTTGGGTAGCAGCGGTAGGTTTGAAGCCCGGCAGCTCCACTTGTCAACTGTGTGACCATGGGCAAGTCCCTTAACATCTCTTGGTCATGTTTTCCTCATTTATAGAATGACTATAATTCTTGCCTTGCCGCGTAGCGTAAGGATTCTGTGCCATGTGTACCCGAATCAGCTGGCACCAAAGGGTGTTCCACAGACGCAGAAACTGGGGAGGTAGGCCGACTTGGAGAAGTCTGTGCTAGAGCCTGGCGGAGGTGACTTGGCCCTCGCCCCCGACCTGCTCCAGCCCCCGTCTGTGTGCTCCTCCTCCCACAGCTGCCGGCCCTTTGGTGTGGAAGAATGGCAGTGAGCCACTCCGTGAAGGAGCGGACCATCTCCGAGAACAGCCTCATTATCCTGCTGCAGGGCCTCCAGGGCCAGGTGACCACCGTGGACTTGCGGGACGAGAGCGTGGCCCGCGGCCGCATAGACAACGTCGATGCCTTCATGAACATCCGCCTGGCCAACGTCACCTACACGGACCGCTGGGGCCACCAGGTCGAGCTGGACGACCTCTTCGTGACGGGCCGTAATGTCCGTTATGTCCACATCCCCGATGATGTGAACATCACGGCGACAATTGAGCAGCAGCTGCAGGTCATCCACCGGGTGCGCAACTTCGGCAGCAAGGGCCAAGGCCGGCGCGAATTTCCCTCCAAAAAGTATAAATGAGCCTCTTCCCCAGCGAGCCCCTGTCCCCGCACAGGTTTCCCCAGAGTTCTACTGAGTCAACTGCCTGCTACCCTCCCTGTCCTGAGCCCGGAGAGAGAGTGAGCGGGGCCGGCCCAGAAACCGGTGTCTCCCACAGACACCCCCTGTCACAGCTGCCTTTCACCGGGTCCCATCTCCTAGACTGTCTCTGGGATCCTACTTACCTGTCCGTGGCCTTGATCGTTTACGTCAGAATCTGATTTACTGATTTAGGGACTCTGCCAAATAGTCTTCAGCCCTCTCCCAGTGAGGATTATCAAGTGTACCCAGCGTGGGGCGCCTGGGTGGCTCAGTTGGTTGAGCGTCTGCCTTCAGCTCAGGTCATGATCCCTGGGGTCCTGGGATCAAGCCTCACATTGGGGCTCCCTGCTCAGCAGGGAGTCTGCTTCTCCCTCTCCCTCTGTGTACCCTTTCTCTCTGTCTCTCTCTCCGTCTTAAATAAATAAAATCTTTAAACAAATTTTTTTTTAAAGTGTGCTCCACTGAAGCCACCCTGGAGTGTCGTGCTGTCTCACAATTGTGTTTGCTTTCTGATAAAACTTGGATGCAAACAAGTCCATGCCTCACGCTTTCCCTGATGCGTGCCGGACTCCGTGTGGCTCCTCCGCAGAAGCACAGTGGTGCGTAGACTTGGCCGCACGTTGCAGTCTGCCTGCCCCGCCATCAGCCGTTCAGATTTCATCGGTATGGCGTGTCGCCTGGGCATTGGGATTCTCGTAAGTCTCTCAGGCGATACTAATAGGCAGCAAAAGTTTGAGAATTGTAGGTGAGTGCTTCAGTCTGGCCGGATGGGAAGTGGCCCTTCTGTTCAGATTCCCTGGTGAAGAGGCTGCTCGCCTCCCAGCTCTTTCCAGAACCAGAGAGCTTGAGCTGATCCTGGGCCCTCCAGGGGGCCACCCAACAGCCAGAAACCCGGCTCCGGTTCTGAGGAGTTTGGGGGTCCTCAGAGAAGAAGGGGCTCTCAGGGGTAGGACCCAAGTCCCTCTCATTGCTGCCTTGCTGCCATACCAGTCCTGCCTTGGGCAACAACCATCTCAACGAAAGCGGCGGTGCCCTCTCCGAACATCCGCAGAGCAGCGGCCTGGTGGCCCTGTGCCAGGCCTGCGGAGCACACACTGTCGAGTTAGATTGGTCCCTTCGGGGATCCCTGGGTGGCGCAGCGGTTTGGCGCCTGCCTTTGGCCCGGGGCGCGATCCTGGAGACCCGGGATCGAATCCCACATCGGGCTCCCGGTGCATGGAGCCTGCTTCTCCCTCTGCCTATGTCTCTGCGCCCCTCTCTCTCTCTCTCTCTGTGACTATCATAAATAAATAAAAAATAAAAAAAAAAATCTCTCATTTCTAAAAAAAAAAAAAAAAAGATTGGTCCCTTCGGAGGGGGGCTTATGGTCTAGCAGAGGAGGTGGTCAAGGACCAACGAGCTGAAATCCAGCCTGAGAACTGCCGCCCTAGAGTCCTGAGCAAGGCAGGCCTTTCACCTCTCCGGGGAGACTTGAGAGGATTGTCCACTTGGGCACCAGCTGCTCTAAAGGTCACCTTCCCTCCCGGTCTTTGTCCGAGTATTGTCCTTGGGCAACCTCATCAGAACCAACCAGGATGTGTCTGGAAGCGCCTCTTTGCTGGCTCCACCTTCCCTAGATGTGATGCAGAATCACCCCAGGAACCTGCCTCGCTAACCCCCACACACCCTCCCACACCCCACGATTCTCTTGTATGCTGCTGATGTCCCGGCCTAGAGGTCCCCCAAGTCCATGAGACTTGGCCTTTGCCTTCAGGAGAGAACAGTGGGTCCTCGCGGGGTGAAAACAAGTCTGAAAAAAAAAAAAAACAAGTCTGGAATTTCCAGGCCCCTCTGACAACCACAGTTCAGGGCAGCGACACCACAAGGTGACGGCCGCTCAGAGAGACCAGAGGGCAGACACGGAAAAGATGTACTCGCCGTGGAGAGGTCGGCGCACTTGAAAGAGGCGGGGAGGGCCACCCTGTCTGGAGTGAGTCCCACAGTGGCACCCACTGCAGGCGTTCCCCCCCCTACTGCCTGCAGGTGTTTCCGAACTTGCAGAGGGCTTATGCTGGGGGTTTGGTCTGGAGCTGAAGCAGAGGTTCAGCTCCTGTCAGTGGTGTGCCAGCAGCTTCTGCAGCCTCAGTGGAGCAGGAGGGAACCCCCCCCCCGGCCGGGGAGGGAAGCCGTCAGGCTAGCGTGGACGGCTGAGACCCCAGCACCTAGTCCTGATTCCATAAGCACCGCGCGGCAGGCCGCACAGGCCCACAGTCCTCCCTACGTGAGGCATCAGAAGGATGGAGCAGGAGGAGGGGAGACAGGCCGCCTGAGACACACTGACGGTGAACCCCCGGCGTAGAGCGCAGCCAAATCTTCAAGCCCTAGAGATCAGGTCTTTTGGCACCTGGTCCTGGATTGCTGGCACAGGCTGCCAGGGTCCAGGAAGAGTGGGGGTGCGCAGCGCCCACCAGGCCGGGGCGAGCCGATTTCCCTAACTGCTGCCCACCGTCCACTCCACTATGCATCTCTAGTCCCAGAACATCCGGATGGACCAGAGTCCTGCCCGCGGGAAGCTGGCATTTCACAGGGGGAAACGGACAATTTTTTTTCAAAAGTGGAAAAAAAAAAGGTAATTCGTTGTGAAGGAAATAAACAAGGTACCTGAGAGAGAACACAGAGGTGGTTTTATTCTGGAAAGTGTGGTCTGAAGAAGCAAAATGTAAACCGAGGAGGAGGCTGCCGTTTAAAGAGCCAAGAGAAGGCAAAAAGAAACTGCCAGTGCAAAGGTCCTGCCAGTGCAGGGATCCCAGGGGTGGGAGCCCTGGGGGTGGACCACTGTGACCATGGGAGGGGAGAGAGGCAGATGAGGCTAGGGAAGGGGATGGGCTGGGGCAAATGATACCAGGCCTTGAGGGTGAGGAGTGTAGCTGGTCCCAGTTTCCAGTGCATGAGAAATAGAACTTGAATTCGTCGTAACTCCACCGACCTCCTGCTTCAGCCCATTCAGCCAGAGTGGCGGAAACTCAATGCTGCCCATGCCGAGCTCGCCCCTTCCCTGGATTCTAGCACATATCCCTTCCAGGGGGCCTGCGTGGGGAAGGTGGTCGCCCGGTGGTCTGGCCTTCTGTGGTCAGCCTGCCCAGGCTGCCGCTGAGGTGTCCTGACCTGACACCCCTGCAGGAGTAACCCACGCCCCTCTCGGCGTTCAGATGTTTAGCCTACTTTTCCAGCCCGTATTTGGCCCAGGAAACTCTTCAGCTCCTGGCCTGGTTAGGCCGTGTGCACCCAAATGCAGCACGCAGCTGTTTCTTCAGAGGGTTTTGTTACTTGCTGGCACCCCTGGGGCAGGAGCCCAGCCCTGGTGCTGCCCAGGCCCGAGACCTGGCTGACCCCCTCCAGCCCCTAGGCTGAGGAGAAGCCCATCTATTCTCAGGGACCACCCCCTTCCCCCACCCCAAGTCTCAGTCTCCCGGATCCCCCTTGTTACACAGTTTTCTAAATTTGTAGGTGCACAGAAATTCTTTCCATTCCTCCCTGAAGACTAGGCTTTTTGGTATTCAGAAGCTAAAAATGAGCTCTGCGTTCTGCTGTATGGTTTATTTCCCAAAGTCAGAGTCGCGAAGGCAGAGTAACCTGACTGTCTGCATAAGGGAAGGGAGGGACACCCAGGGAAAGATGAAAATATTTCCTTTAAAAAATTTTTTTTATTTATTTATTCATGAGACACACACACACACACATACACACACACAGAGGCACAGACACAGGCAGAAGCAGGCTCCATGCAGGGAGCCCGACATGGGACTCGATCCCAGAATCACACACTGGGCCAAAGGTGGTGCTAAATCGCTGAGCCACCCAGGCTGCCCAAAAACATATTTCCAAATGTTAATGCCCCGCTGGATGTGGGGTTTTGCTGCTCGTGGCCGTGGCCTTTGCTCAAGCACGAGTGTATGCCGACATGGGGGGCCCCATTGATAAGAGAGCCCCCAGAAATTCTGATGGCTCAGGTGGCCCTGGTGGGTCCCATCTTGGCCTGCCCTCCTAGAGAGAAGAGCACAGGGGGTGTCTTTCACTCAGGGGAGAGGACAGCCAGGGCGGGCGCACAGCTCCAAGTTCAGAGCTCCCTGGGGGACAGGGACAAGAGCATCCAGCCCGCGGAGTTCTAGTCTGGCATTCCCAGCTGAAGGGCCGCCGCCAAGGGCAGCTGAGGTCCCTTGAGCTCCCATCAATGTTGCAGAAAGGACCCAGAGAAACCGCACAACGCACCGCACGTGAAGGGTGACCAAGCCTAGCAGAGCGGTCAGAGGTCACGCTGGCTTGCTCCTATCACAAGCCCTAGCCATAATAAAACGAGGCTTATAGTCAATAAAAAGGAAGAAATGACTTGATGTAGGTTGTATGGGAGACAAAATCTTACCAAACACGAGGCTCGTGTGGAGGGAAAATACTAAGAGAAGCCTTTGACAGGGAGAAGATTGGGAACCACTTATCCAATCTAACTCCACATTCTACAGCTGAGGAGACAGAAGGGGAAGGGGAGGAGAGGAGAAGGGGACGGGAGGGGAAAGGGAAGGAGAAAGAGGGGAAGGAGAAAGGAAAGGGAAGGGGAAGGAGAAAGGGAAGGGAAGGGGAATGGGAGGGAAGGGGAGGGGAAGGGGAAAGGGAGAGGAAGGGAGGGGAAGGGGAAAGAAAGGAGAAAGGGAAGGGAGCCTCATGTTACAGGGGCCACCAGGCCCAGAGAGGCTAAGTGACTTGCTCAAGACCTGGAGACCCAGGAGCCAGGGAGGGGACAGCGCAGTAAGGATCTGAACCCAAGTGTGCAGGACTCAAACCTTTACGACTGCACTGTCCTGCTTCCCAGTGCTCCCGATGCCCCACAGCGGCGCACCTCGGTGGCGGTACCCCTGGGTGTGGGGCTGGCACCCAAAACTTGGCCGTGCCGGGCCAGTGGCTTGGCCACAAGGAGAAGCCGAAGGCAGCAGGAAGGCCCGCGTGCTGGTTACAGACGCCGGAGGAAGCAACTCAGGGCTGAAGGTTTCTCCCTCTCCTTCTGTGACAGGCGGATCTGCCTAGACCTCGTCAAGCAAGCATCCCTGCTGTTGTGACAGGCGTCACTTTGTTATGGCAGTGCCATCTGCCAGGGTTCCCGAAGTTGGAGAGCCAGCCGGCAGCAGGAACGTGTGTCACCGTGTGTGTGCATGAGTGCGTGTGTGGTGCAGCCAGTCTCCTCTTGTTGGTGTCAGGACGACAGTCTTCCACTTCCTCTGGCTGGCACCTTTTGTTTCTATTCATTACCTCTTCTCCCCTCTTTTTCTCCCTCCTCCTCTTCTTTGTTAAAATCCTATATTGTGAAGCAACTAAAAGTGTCTGGGGGCCGGGGATGGCGGTGTCAGCTCCAAGTGATTCATCTAGCTGACAATTAGAGAGCTCTGGAAAACCCAAAACCCGTTCCTGGCAGCTTTGGGGCTTCCGGAATCCCTAGGCTTTTCCCTTTGTCAGAGACAGAAGCTGGGGGGCCGCGTGTCCTGGTTGCTTTGTCCCCGCCTTCCAGCGCAGAGCCTTCCTGAAGCCCTGAACAGGAGTGCGCGTGAGCACTCTGTCTGGCCGGCCTTCAAGGAGCTGTTTGCATCCCCACGGGGTCCTCGCAGTGATCCCAAAAAGGGGATCCCTATTTTGACCCAACGGCCAGGTCAGGGAACTTACTCAGAGCCACTCGGCTTGTGAGAGACGCAGCAAGGACTCAGATCTAACCTTCCTGGCATCTGCCAGACTTGGTTCAGATCACAGCTGCGGTCACTGGCTGTGTGTCTCGGGAGAGGACACCTCCCCTCTCAGAGCTCTGGCGGCTGCTGCTTCTGCAAACAGACTCCCAACACTGAGGCCTCTCCAGCGCCGAACGCAGCATGTGACACAACAGCAGGGAGCCATTCTGATTCCTGTTGTCACTTAGCAGCTCACCCACCAGGCATTCAGAGAGACAAAGAGGTGGACACGGGAGGAGGCAGCCAGACTCAACTCACACCCATCCTCCTGCCCTGGCACTGCCTGCGTGGGGATGACAAGTGCACAGACACGGAAGCACCGGGCCACACGCCCCTAGGAAAACCCAGCAGCGCACAGAGGCTCGGGGACGGGCGCCCACACTCGGATACCGCGTGACGCAGGCGGCAGCTGGAAGGACACCCGAGAGTTACAGTCGCGCGCGGCCCGCACACTGGCGCACACCCCGAGACAAAGGAGTGGGGCCACGGTCACCGGCGCCGCTGCCACCGAGCCCTTCTAGCTGCTTCTGGATGCCAGAGGAGGGAAGCCAGGCTCAGAGGGCCCCAGTGAGTCACCCGCCTGATGCAATCCCTTTAAAGGGCTCATCTGCTGGTGCTAGAAGCTGATTCATGGAGGGCGTGGTTGCTGGAGGAGGAGGAGGAGAAAGGGACCGAAACTGCAGCAGGAGGGGCTGAGAGGTTACAGGGCTGGAATCGTTAATGGGACCTCCCGACTGTAAACCTCCTCGGGCGAGGCTGCAGGGATCTTCGGGTGGAAGCGGGGTCGCTACACGGGCGAGAGGGGTCCAGCGCGAAATACACTGTGAGGGGCTGGGACAGGAATCCCTGTCGCTTTATTGACCCCCAGCTGCAGCGCTCTCCGCCCAGAGCTCCAGAAACCGAGAAATGGGGATCGAGGAGGAGCCACTTTTCTAACAAATACGCCGCAACCGGCCGACCCGCCAACGGCGGGAGGCTTCTCCCAGGCCGGCGGGGCGAGCGTAGGGCGCGCGAGGTCCCGCGGAGTCTGGGCGGGGGCGGTGTGTGCGTCCCAGCCTCGCGGCAGACACAGATGAGCGGTAAGTACCGCCCCCCCAGGGTCTCGACCTCCAATCGTTTCGCAGGGTTTGGCCCAGGCCCCGCCCCGAGCCAATCGGCGCCCCGGATTCCGGCCTCCCGCCCGAAGGCTTCCGCCCGGCCTCAAGATGGCGCCCCAATCCGGAGGCCGCAGCCCCGGGCGAGGGGGCGGGGCCCGCGGAGAGGGGTGGGGCTGCGGCTCCGGCCCTAGAGGAGGGGGCGGTGCGTCACTTCCGTTGTCAGGTGGCGGCGCCGCAGCCATGGAGGGAGGCGGCGGCGGCGGCGGCGGCTCCGGCGGCTGCGCTGGGAGGCGGCGGTGAGCGGCTCCCACGCCCCCGGCCCGGCCCCGGCCCCCCCGGGACGGAGCGCCGAGCAGTCCCGGCTCCGGGCTACGGACTATGGGCGAGCAGCGCTGAGCACCGGGGGAAGGTGAGGGCGGGGGTCGCGGGGCGGGGCGGGGCGGGGCGGGGGCCGCGGGGCAGCCCGAGCGCCGCCGGGTCTGCTGGGGCTGCGCGTCTCGGGCCGCGGGGACCCGGGTGCCGCCTGCCAGCCTCGCCCGGGGCCGCTCGGCAGGTGCGCCAGGGCTCGGCCTTCGGGCTCAGCCGGGTTTCCCCCAGAAGACACCCCGGGGCTCCCCGCGGTCGCCGGGGGCACCTGGCACGGGGGAGGCGCTCAGGTGCGGCCGGGGCCGGGAGGGGGCACGCCGCGGGGGCAGCCTCACCTGCCGAGCCCGCCCGGGCCCGCCCATCTCCGCGCCGCTGGCTGGGCCACCCGGTGGGGCCGGCAGGTGAGAGCTTGGCGTCTCCCATCTCTCCCATCCCCGCCGCCGCAGCCGCTGCCAACCCCCCACTCCCGAGGTTCGATGCCCGTTTGTTGGCGGAAGGAAGAGAGATGACAGCTGCCCTTTGGCGGCGGGATAGACTTTGCTCTAAGTCACGGGAGAACCCGGTTGGCTTCGCTGGGCGGCGGCGAGAGCCGTGGGGAAGAAGGTAGGCGCTCGGGGCCGCGCACATTTCTTTCCCCCCTGGCGTGGTTGTGCAGGAGGGAAGGGGGAGCAGCGTCTGCCATTGTGAGGCCACATGGAACCCTTGTTTGTAAACAGTGCCGGTGAGCCGCTGCAGGGCCCCGGACCGCCTGCCGCCTGCCAGGCCGGTGGTTTGTGGAGGTAGGCCTCATTTATTCATTCATTCCCGCACATGACAGCAACGGTGTCCTCGCCTGAAGAGGCCGGTTCCCCCTGCTACGGTGCTGAAGAGTGGATTTTGGAGCCTTGACTCCCTGAGTTCAGATCCTGGCGCTGCAGCCTTCTAGCTGTGTGACAGTAGGCGCCTGGTACGACCTCTCTGTGCCTCCGCGTCCTCATGGGTCAAACGGGGGTAATAACACAAGAGTTTTTGCGGAAGAGTAGGTTAATACAGGTAGGGGTGCCTGGCTGGCTTGGTCAGTGGAGCTTGCACCTCTTTTTTTTTAAAGAGGTTTTTTTTTTTTTTAATTTTATTTTATTTGAAAGAGAGAATGTGTGTGAACAAGTAGGGGGAGCGGCAGGTGGAGGGACAGGGAGAAGCAGGCCACCACGCTGAGCAGGGAGTCCCATGCAAGGGGCTCCATCCCAGGACCCTGGGATCGTGACCTGAGCCGAAGGCAGATGCTTCATCGAGGCACCCTCGATGAGCTCATGGCTCCTGATCTCAGGGTTGTGAGTTCAAGCCCCACACTGGATGTAGAGATCACTTTAAAATAAAATCTTAAAAAAAAAAAAAGTTAATACATGCGAAACACACAGAACCATGTCGGTCACATGATACATGTTAGCTATTATTTTTTTAATGATTTTATTTATTTATTCATGATAGACATAGAGAGAGAGAGAGGGGCAGAGACACAGGCAGAGGGAGATGCAGGCTCCTTGCAGGGAGCCCGACGCGGAACTCGATCCCGGGTCTCCAGGATCAGGGCCTGGACTGAAGGCAGGTGCTAAACCGCTGAGCCACCCAGAGATCCCTATTATTCTTGTTTCAAGAAGCCTGTGGTCTGCTTAAAGAAGACTGACCTATAAACAAGTAGTGGAAATAAGGTGTAAGGAAGCTAAAAAAGCTAGAAGCAGCAGGCACAGAGGGCTTTGGGAGCCCAGCCTGGGTGCGGGGGGGGGGGGGGGGTCCTGGGAAGGCTTGGCAAGAGTGATGACGCTGGAACTGGGTCTAGAAGGAGGGGAAGGCTTAGCCAATAGGAATGAAGGGGTAAGGTGTTCTGCTTAGAGACAACTACACGCATAGTTTGTTTTTTAAATTGAAAGTTTTAATTAGTTTTATGTAAGTAATCTCTGCACCCAGTATGGGGCTCAAACTCAGGACTCCAAGATCAAGAGTCGTAGGCTCCACCGACAGAGCTGGCCGGGCACCCCTGAGTACACCCATAGTTTATTCCAGAAACCTCAGACTGTTCCGTGTGGTGGTATGCAAGTCAGCCTGGTGCAAGGTAAGGCAATCTAGGCTGACGAGGAAATGCCGCGTTAACAAGTTAGGACTTTATGCCAAGGGCAGTGAAAAGGTTTTTAAGCAGAGGAGTGATATGACTGGATCCGTATTTTCGAATGTTCCGTCTGGAGTCAACTCCAGCAGAGGAGGGAAGAGGAGGGGGGAGCTAAAGGACTAGAGTCCTCTCAAGAGGCCACTGCGGGCCCCTGAGCGGGGAGAGTTGGTGCCAAGGTGGTGGACCTTTGCTGAGCAAGCACCGTATGCAAAGGGTGGCAGGTGTCAAGCTCCCTGCGTGGCTCTGAGCTCCTCAGCCTAACACAGAAGTGCTTGGTGTGCATGCCTCTCTCTTCCTGGGGTCGCAGGTCACTTGAGCAGCTGGGGAGGTAAGGCTACTACCCTCTCAGCAGGCTTGTCTTCGGGGGTGCTGCGCTTGCTCCCCCATGTCCTTCATTCAACCTGGGAAGGCAGCAGACTTGTCATTAAGAGCCTGTCTGGCTCTGCAGTAAGACACGTCTGAGTTCCAGTCCCAGCCCCGCTGGTCACTAGAGGGACTTCTCTCCATGCCCAGCTTTCTCCTCTGTAAAGTGGGGCCAGTAAGGTCCCTCCCTAGAAGGGCAGTGGGGAGGATTGAGCAAGATGCTGCAGGTTGAACATCTAGCACACACTGAGCAAGAAACACTTGCTAAGTGTTATTACAGAGTGTAAGAAAGAACTTCCAAGAAAGACCTGAAGCAATTAGTCTCAACTGGAACTGCATCCCATTGAGCTGTCAGAGAAGTGTCCTGAGGGATCACAAGATCACAGCATTTTATTGTATTCTTTCTGAAAAGGAAATCTGTGGGGAGTTTACCCAGTCTGTATGGGAGCCATGTGGATGATTCAGCTCAGCTCTTTAAAAGAACCATTTTTTTTTTTAAATAGAAGGAGTGCTGAGAAAAAAAAAAAATCATATTTTAAAGTATTCACGAGAGAGAAGGTATTGAGTTTCTTCTGTGTGTGTCCCCTATTAGTGACCCTTGCCTGGTGTTTGAATCAGTATCATCGAGAAGCGTCACACACATTGATGTGTGTAGTAGCTCGAGATCCGGAGCCCCACGTTGCACACACATGAGCCCCCATCTGTGGCTGGGGGTGTGCTGGGTGCCAGAGGCAGAAGGAGAATGGGGAGGCAGCCCCTGCCCCAGAGGAACTTGTGGTCCAGCAGGGATGAAGCAGCCTCCTAACCACTTAACACTTGGAAAGTTTGGCAAGTCTCTTGCTGAAGTCCGCGTAGCAGGTAGTGGGGCCAAGGGGAAGGAGCAATTCCACAGCGGGAGGAGCAGATTGGGGAGAACTTTGGAGGGTACTTAGAGCTTAACTGGCTCCCAAAGGGTGAGTAGAGTTTTCCGAGCGCCCCCAAGGCACCCCAGGCAGGGGAGCAGCCTGGCACAGGCCTGGGTGCCTGCTGGTGTGTGTGCAGCTTTGGGAGCCACAGGGGCTCTAGCACAGAGTGTGAAGGGACCTGGTCGCAGGATGTGCTGGGGAGGCAGGCGCCAGTCTAAGATGCTTGAACTTCTCATTCTGCATCTTGAGAAGATCTGCATCTTCCCAAGAGCCCTCTAGTTGCAGGGGAAGAGTGGGCTGGGGAGAGTGAGTCTGGAGTCCAGTGGGAGGCTGTTGCGATAATCAGAGCGAACGCTAGCACAGGCCTGGGTCAGGGCAGAGGCTGTTGGGATGGAGAGAAAGGGTGGAGATCGGAGCTGCTTGGGGAGGAATCTCAGCTGGACTCCGGCAACGTTTGGAAGCGATGATTGTTGGAGGAGCAGCGATGGCAGGTGACCAGGAGGTTCCTGGTTTGGGTGACAGCGAATGACAGTGCAGAGGTAGGGTGGCTTAGAAGACAGTGGCCGGTCACATCTGCTGGCTCCATTCAGTAAGACCTGAGCGCGTCTCACGGGAGAGGATCAGTTACTGAGTCTGTGGCACCCTGTCCAGCTTCGGGCCAGGCTTCCCTCCCGGATGCCTGGGTCAGCACCTGGGGGAAAGGCAGCTTCCCTTCCCTCACCTGTCCTCTGTCCAGATTTGCCCAGGAAGGTGACCTTGTGCACTGCTTCAGAAACTCAACTGGAAAGCTCCTGTGATTTCTGCAGCCTTCAGACGGCCCTACAGAGCGGCTCTCCTCCACGCCGCTGCAGCTGATGAGGTCCTGAAGGGCAGCTCACCCTCAGGGGAGGGAGAGAGGGCTGTCCCAGTGCTCCCTGGAGATCTTATCTGAGAGGAGAATTTGAGATTGAGCTGACTTCCTAAGCTGGGTTGGCACTTCATCCCTCTTCTCAAGGAGAGGTGTCTGCCAGAGGCCAGCTAGGACTCAGAGCCACCAGAGAGGTGAGAAGGAGCTGCCACCATGCCCTTGTCCCCTCGAGCCCAATGGGAGTGCAGAGCTAGACCAGAATCTGACTTGCTGTGGAGAGGATGTGCTGGGGGACGGGGTTCCAAACAAGCCCTTTGGAACTTGCGGAGATTTTCACAGGATTTGTCCTTGGATTTGTGGGGTAAAGAAGGTAGAAGAGAAAGTGGCCTGAAACAAGAGCATTTCTTCCTCCTGCACCTGCTCAGGTGAGACTGGAGCCTTGTGGGTGGCCCACGACCCACAGCAACCCTGCATATCCTCCCAGGATCAGTAATAAGATCTGGGAGGGGAGAGGATGGTACTGCTTGCTCTGATTTACTTACTGCCCTAGAGGTGATTCCATTCTGGCCCTTGGATGTTTGGGTCATTTTTCATTATGAGCGTGTATGATTTATTCAGCAAGCTCTATACTGATGAACTTCGGTCATTCTGTCTTTTGCTCTCCAAACAGAGCTGTAGTGACCATCTGCGTGCGTATGATTTTGCCCACCTTAGGGATCTTTGGGAATCTGCTGGATTCTAGAAGAGAGGCTGCTGCTTCAAAGAGAGTACCTTTTATTATTTTTATTTGTTAAAGAATTTATAAGTCCCCTTTTAATAACATGGAGCACTCTGATTTTGCTCCAGCAAACAAAGGTATCCTTTTGGGTTGAGGTGCCCCTTCCTGAGGGGTCACTGAGGACCCCTGACCCCTGAAGAGGCCACAGCCCCGTGGTGGGCATCCTCTTCATGGCAGTCTGCCCTGGGAATGAGTTCAGGCTCCCCAGAGCTCACACAGCCCAGTAATACACAGACCTGACGACGATTTCAGAGGAACTGTTTGTTGGAAAGCCCCAGAGAAAACTGAGAAGGGCTCTTGTCATTCAGAATGAAGCCATCCCCTCTAAGTATGTTTACAGACTGCCACCTACTTGGCAAAAGAGAAGATGTTTTAGCTTTTGAGGAGTCTGTGACCCAGGCATCCAGGAGGAAGGAAAGGGGGCCTCGACATTGTAGCGGATATTGGCAAGAGCAGGACTGATGGGCCTGTCATTTGTCTTTGGATTTGGGCCAGAGCTAGTTTGGGGTATGATGAGGGAACAGCAGGTACTTCTAGGAGAAGCTTGGGTCCTTGGGAGACCTTAGGACTGGCCAGCTAGCCCAAAATCCTGTGGAGCTTTTGGAACCCCGTTTCTGGCATCTTCCAGCTCCAGAGAGGAAGAGTCCAGCTACTTTTTGCAGTAGGTTTGGAGCTCCTGGAGTTACGTGTAGGGAGTGAGTTCTACAGGGTGCTTTCTCTCCTGACTGCTCTCCCGACGCCCCTCCTGAAGGAACAGGAAGGAAACCAGCCCGAAAAGGCAGATTACCACCACCTTCCAGGTCCTTTGCTAAGTACTGCGCAGTACATGCTGAATATTTCTCAGAGTTGAAGGAGTTCTCAGGGCTGCCTCTGTTTTATAGAGGAGGACCCCCAGGCCCAGAGGGGCTATGTAACCTGCCTGCTGCTTCACAACCAGCAGGAGCAGAACCAGACTTCCAGCCTACACTTGTGTCACTCTGGAGTCCGGGCCATGCCGTTCATGCCGGGCCAGCTCTGGCCCCGAGGAGTCCAGCCCACATGGAATCTTGGACTCACGGTGTTGTGGAGCTGGAAGGGTCTTTGGCAAAGCTGAAGCAGTCCCTTCGTTGCCAGAAGAATGGAACTGCCGCTTCTGGGAGGCAGGTCCCCTGCCCTCCTGCCCTGTGGGTAGTGGGGAAGGAGACCTTCAGCCATAAGACCTAGAAGTGAAGGGCCTAAGCTCCGATCATTCCTGGCTTCAAAACCCGCGTCTGCCGCTTGCTAGCTGAGTGACCTTGAGCAAGTCACTGCCTGTCTTCATCTCGTCGCCTCTGTAAAATGAACACAATGCTCCTTGCCCCTCAGATAGTAATGGGGGTGAGACAGCAGGTGCTATTGTCTGTGGCAGGTCCAGCCTAGTGCCTGGTATACTGTCAGGACCCAGGTCCTGTAACCTCTTTGCTAGCGGGTCTGTGCGTGTTCTGAAAGAGGCGTCCAGAGCCAGCTTCCAGGTCTCCAGGGTGAACGTTTTGGTGGTCCCCCCAGCCTATGTGGGTACCTGCTGGCAAGCAGGAGGTTCCTTATAGGCATGTCTGCAAGCTCCCTGAGACAGCCTAGGAGGACCAGGAGTGGTGGTCTTGTCCCTTCGCCAGACTGCTAACGCAGCCTCGCAGAGGTGGCCAGGCTGGGACGCTCGGGACACCTCCACTTCCACACGTGTCTCGTGTCGTGCTCCCTCACCTGAGTCTTCCCTTGAGCCCGTTACTACTCTTAACGATTCTAGTGGGTTAAAAAAAAGATTTAGATTAAAAAAATGTGTATTGTTATAGTAGTGTATGGTAAGATAGTTAAGCATATAGAAGAATATAAAATAAAACTCTCCCTCCCCTCCTTGGGCCCCGCATCCTGCCTGGAGGTATCCACCGTTGAGTTTCTTCTAGAAATTTCCTTTGCCTATTTGAGGGTGTGTATAGTCTTTTTTCCTTTACCCAAATGGGATCATATTATACAAATAGTACTGGTTTGCTTTTTTTTTTTTTTTTAACCATAATATATCCTAGGCATCTTTGTCACAGGTGTTGACCTCAAATTCTAGGCTGCACAGTATTCCATGGGATGGAACGTGATGTAGCGAACCAGTCCTTTCTTGGTGGACATTTAGAGTGTTTCCTGTCTGGATATCTGTGTGTGTGTGTGTGTGTGTGTGTGTGAGAGAGAGAGAGAGAGAGAGAGTTTTGATTTTTGAGGTTTTATCTTTTGTGGTTTTTTGTGGCTACACATGGTTCTATGGGGACCCTTCTTGAGCACATTTATCTTTGTGAACTTGTGTGGGTATATGTGTCGGGTAAGTCCCTAGAAATGAAGGGCTGGGCTCGAGGCCTGTGTTTTCTTTTACTTTATTGGCTTTTGGTAGCTCTCAACAGATGCTTTCAGCACACCTGCCGGGCCTGTGCAGGGGATTCTGAAATGGCCCAGGCCCAGGCCTTGCTCCTAGGAGCTAACCCTCTCAAGAGACACAGGCATGTGATGAGCATGCTCTTGCCCATGGGTGTCCCGAGTGTCTGTCGTTGGTGGCTCGTGGACCTCAGAATTGGCCCTGACTGGCCTCTCGGAGGCTCAGAACAGGTGAGATCCTGGTATAGGCCTACCCTCTGAATGGCTCCCCGAGGGGCTCTGTGCTGGCTGTGCCTGCCGTCAGCATCTGCAGTCCTGCCTCTCCGAGCAGCCCCCGCCAGCAGCCTTTGTGAACTGTATTGTTCATTGTCAAAATTGTGAAATTTAATTGAATTTAATTTCTTATAGAGGCAGTTAAGGAAAGGCAGTTTGCTGACCCCAGTCCAAATTACCTTTCTTGGGATTCCTGGGTGGCTCCACGGTTGAGCCCCTGCCTTCAGCCCAGGGCATGGTCCTGGAGACCCGGGATCGAGTCCCACGTCAGGCTCCCGGTGCATGGAGCCTGCTTCTCCCTCTGCCTGTGTCTCTGTCTCTCTCTCTTGTGTCTCTCGTGTATAAATAAAATCTTTTTTTTTTTTAATAAAATCTTTAAAAAAAATTACCTTTCTTACGGGATGGTGGTATAGTGATTTTTGCTGTTAAAAACAGTATAAAAGGGGTGCCTGGGTGGCTCACTTGGTTAAGCATCCGACTCTTGGGATCCCTGGGTGGCGCAGCGGTTTGGCGCTTGCCTTTGGCCCGGGGCGCGGTCCTGGAGACCTGGGATCGAGTCCCACATCGGGCTCCCGGTGCATGGAGCCTGCTTCTCCCTCTGCCTGTGTCTCTGCCTCTCTCTCTCTATCTCTCTGTGACTATCATAAATAAATAAAAATTTTAAAAAAATTAAAAAAAAAAAAAAAAAGCATCTGACTCTTGACTTCGGCTCAGGTCGTGGTCTCAAGGATCATGAAATTGAGCTCCGGGCTGGGCATGGGGCCTGCTTAAGATTCTCCATCTCCCTCTGCACACCCGCCCCCTGCAAAGCAACAACGACAACAACAACAGTATAAAGCGACAGGAATCACATGTACCTGGGCCTGGCCCAGGCTTTCCTGTCTGTCGCTCTGGAAATCTGGGGTGGAAGGGAGGAAACTCAGCATTTGTCTAGCGCCTCCCCCACGCAGGCTCCCAGCAGTCCTCAGGGAACCCCGTGTGGGGCTGCGCAGTCCCTCCCCGCTAGGTGAGCGGCTGGAGAAACGTGTTCAGGTTGCACGGTGGACACAAACGCGGCTCTCACACTCAGCCAGCCTTTCTTCAGTCACTTGTTCTTTTCTCCTTGCGTGATTTGGGCCATCGTGGGCGGCAAGAACCCGATCCCCATGTGGGACTCTGCAGCAGGCCTGGTTCCCTGGCTGAGTCACTGCGCATGGCAGTCACTGATGGTTTGATTGGGGGGGGGGTCCCCTTAGAGCAGGGCAGGCTGGCATGACCAGGAAGGGCTGTTGGTGACTTGGTCTGGGCTCACTGCACAAGGCAGAGGCCCCCCCCACCCCCCACCCCCACAGAGCTGCGGGGCCACCAGGAATCTCTCCCAGGCCAGGGTGCTTGGCTGCGTCCCCAGGCTCCTTCTCTGGATGGGAGATACCAGAGCAGCATGGCCCAAGAAAGAGCTATTAAGTCTGTCCCTTCCTCCTCTGACACCCACACACAGTGACGGATTATTTGTTGTCACATAGCTGCTTCCGGAGGCCCTTGGGAGGGGTGAGCTGGTGACGGGGCTGGCGCTGCTGCCCTGGATTCTGCTCTGGTGGCATTCAGAGGAGCTGCTGGTGAAGCCCTTCGTCCCATCTGCAGGGACTGGTTTCTCTTCCACTTGTCTTTTCCCCAGAGGGGCCCCGGGCCCACCTCTGTGCACAGCCCTGGAGCCCTCTCTCCCAGAGCCACTGGGGAACACATGGTTCTGGCCAGGGGCCTCTGGCCTCCAGGCTCTCCCCCCCCTCCCCTGCCCCTCCCCCACAAGCCACAGGGAGGCCACAGAGGAGCCCGGTGGGGACTTCCTCAGGGCAGCGGGGTGAAGAGGGACATCACTGATTACGTAATCTCCTTGTATGTGAATCTTGCCTTCTAAAGGAGACCAGAGCTAGACCTCCGAACCGCAGACGCGCTGGGCTTCCCGCGAGCCGTGGGGTCATGGAGCCCCTGGGGCCCCCAGGACTGCTGTGCTGGCCACACTGTAGGCCTGCTGGGGAGAGGCGGGGACGGAGGACGGGTCTGGGGCGGATGTGCTGAGGGGGAGCAGGCTGGGCCCAGGGCCCTCTCTCTGACCGCCCCTCCCACTTCCCACTGGGCTGAGTCACTTCCTCTCTGGCTGCTGCAGGTACTCTCCCACATGCCTGAGCGCAGAAGGGCTCCAGGGGTGGGGTTCACCCTGGGCAACGCTGGCTCGGTTAGAAGCAGCCACTTCACTCGGTACCCCCGAGGCAGTAAAGCACGACGTTTAGGGAATGATGTGATGTTATGTATTCTTGACAAATTGGAGCTATACATATCCTGCATTTTAAAAATGAGCAAAATCATCACACTGTTTTGGAACAGTGAAGATGACAGCGCATGCATGAATCTTTGTCATCAGGGAGTCCTGGTTGAAGCCAAGGGATTACTAATCCGCCTCCCCATCCCCCAGCTCCATCCTGAGCTCAGAAGCAAATGGCTTCCAGTGGGCTCCTGGAGAGGCTCCTTATAGCCTTCAGGCTCCCAGGGACAGGGTTCGGGCCTACTTTTGGGGTGGCTGTCATGAAAACTCAAAGGAAAAGCTGACAAACAGCCCCCTTCCCTCCAGCTGGCAGGCGTAGAAGAGAACGGGCCTCAGGCAGCCTCCTCTGGACCTGGTAAGCTGGCCAGGGTGCCTAGGCTTCGCTCTCACAGAGGATAGGTGACTCGTTCAGGGAAGCAGAGCAAGTGAGTGATAGAAGCTGGACTTTGAACCCAGACCTCCTCGACCTCCAAATCCATCCTGCTCTCCCAACTGGCATCTGGGTCACTGGTCTGTGGTCTGAAACACTTGGTTCCCTGGGCTGCTAATCCCTCGTGGCTCCCTGACTTGACTTTGTGGTTGGAGAGCAGGATGGCAGGTCTGTAGGGAAGGTGGGAGCATTGTCAGAAACACCTGCATGTGAGTCACTGGGTCACTAATTTGGGTGGTGGCAGGATATGTCAGTGACCCCGCCTCAAGTCGGCCCCTCTCTCCAAAGAGACCTGCTTGGGGGCTGAAGCAGCTCCTCGATTCCAGGAGAATGATTGCTTATAAGGAAATTCAGAGGGTCCTCTCTGCGGTTGACTTTCCTAGGACCGTAGCCATCATCAGGTGGGGAAGGAGCAGTCGAGGAAGCAGTGTGGTCAAGTAGAAAAAATATGGGAAACCTGTGTCCACATCCCCCCTCTTTGTGCAACTGGTCAGGTAACTTTAGGCAGTTCTCAGTATCTCCGAGTCTCAGTTTCTTTTTCTAGAAAATGCTATGTTTGGTAGTGGTAGCGGTGGGCTGAGGGTAGGGGGATCAGTTACCATCATGTCTTGGAAAGTGCTTTAAGATTTTATTTATTTGACAGAGAGATCAAGACGATGAGCTCAAGCAGGGGGAATGGCAGAGGGGGAGGGAGAAGGAGACTCCGTGCTGAGCCAGGAGCCTGATGCTGGGGCTCCATCCCAGGACCCCGAGATCATGACCTGAGCCAAAGGCAGATGCCCAGCCGACTGAGCCACCCAGGTGCCCCTGGAAAGTGCCTTGTAAGCGAGAGAGCTGTGTGCAAAAGTTAGTTGTTGTGGGAGTTCTGGTGAGGGTGTGGGCCTCCTCTGGGGGCTCTGAGTCCAAAATTCACCGTCCAGGAATGAGCCTGGGGAATCTTCGGGGGAATTGGCAGACCTCTAGTGTGGAGGGGTCTGGTCTACAAAGCGGATCTCAGTTGGGTCATGTGTTCAGATTTCACACTGCTCACTTCAGGCCTTGGCGCTTCTTTCCAGGGGTAGTCAGATAGCGTTCGGAGTTGAGCCAGAGCCGCTCTTCTCTGGGGGCAGCAGGAGTGCTGGGACTATATCTGACCAGTAGAAGGACCTTCCCACTATGAGCCTGGAGTGACCCAGAGGACCCATCGCTGGCGTGAGGGGGCAGGCCATGCCATCATTCACATGTGCCCACATCTTGCTGCAGGAAAGCAGATCTTTTTGCCGGATTCAGCCAAAAGGGGGCCAGCCTGCCCCTTTGCCAGTGAGAGGTTCGGCCCAAGCCTCAGGCGCGCTGTGAATGAGAGTCACTCCTTGGTGGAGGCTGCTCTCTGGCGCAGACACTGTCTAAGCACAACACCTGGCAATCAGCCAGCCTGGAACCCTCCCTGCCCCAGGCATCCCAGCATTTCTGACATGGGACTTTGCCTGGACATATGATTCCCAGCGTTCTTGCAGCCGAGTGACCTATAGCTGTGATCCCCTGTCTCTCTGATCCCGGACTGTGTCTCCTGCCATGAGCTGGTGGTGGTCCATCCCTCCTTCCTTCTGGACCCCACTCCAACCCTGGCCTCTACCTGGGTGATCTCTGTCCCCTGCCCCAGTATGGCTTTTTTTTTTTTTTAAGATTTTATTTAGTTGACAAGGGGAGAGAGACTGTGCACCCGAGGGGGTGCGGTGCGCAGTGGGAGAGGGAGAAGCAGGCTGGTTCCCAGGACTGTGACATCATGACCCGAGCGCCCAAGCTGAAGGCAGACACTTAACTGACTGAGCCACCCAGGCGCCCCGCCGGTATGGCTTTAATGCATTCTGGGTGCCTAACAAACAGTTCTATACTCGGTCTTCCCCTTCAGCAGTGTGCCAGGCCCTGGGCAGGGTGCAGGGAAGCAGCTGTGAATTGGAGTTGCTCCCTCGGTGTTGGGGAAGTCAGATAAAGCAGTGGTTCCCGGACAGGGACAACGGGAGGGGACAGAGGTACACGCAGGTGCCCCAGCTGCTGGAGGAGGAAAGGCCTTGCTGCAGTGAGGACTGAGGAAGAGGATGAGCCAGCCAGGAGCGGGGGCAGGGCAAGCATGTTCCCGGCACACTCTGGGAACTGTGAGTCACTTGGTGAGGCTGGACAGGTAGCCTGGGTCCGGCCCGGCTCCCAGAGGGGTTAGGGCTTCCCCCTGTAGACCAGAAAGGCACCCCCACCGCAGAGACAGACGGAGCCACTGCAGGCCCAGGTCCCGGAGCAGAGGAGAAAGTGCAAGGTCCAGGCCCCAGTTACCAAGGTAGCTGAGCTGGGGGCTTCTCCAGAGTGGCCCTGTGGCCCTGCATCCTTCCCCATCAACCAGGGAGAGCGAGGTCGCCCCCACACACCTGGGGCAGGGAGAACCCTTGGAACGGGAGCTGCAGAAAGACGCCGCCAGGTGGCAGACCTGGGCATTGCATGGATGCTCTCCAGCCCGCCTGTGGGGTGGGGGGTGGCATTCAGGACCCAACTGCTGTTCCTGCGGGCCTGGCTCCGCCCAACAAGGATGAGCCCCCCCCCCCCCATCCTGCCACTGTGCACTGGGGCCCGCAAGGAGTCCCTTTGAATCCGTGACTCCTCCAGGGCCTTGGAGCTGCTCTCCCCAGCAGCTTGCACTTTCTCCCGTCTGACCTCAGAGTCCATTGCAGGCATTGTGACCCTTCACCCCCAAACCCTTTGGCACCTGTCACCTAAGAGCAAGCAGCTGCTCCCCACGTAGCCACAGTGCAGTTTTCAAACCCAGGAAGTGTAACATCCGTACGGTCTGTATCTACATTTTGTCAGCTGCCCAGCCATATCCTTTATGCCTCCCCCACCCCACGATCACACGCGGCATTTGCTTGTCTTACGTCTTTGATCTCCATTAATCTGGACTGGCTCCTCAGTCTTCATCCGTCACTATTGGTTTGAAAGGTACAGGCCTGTTTTGTGTTCCTTAGTTTGTGTTCGTCTCAGGACCACAGTCGGGCTGTACTTGGGGCCAAATAACGTAAGTCAGTGTTCTATCCGGCGTAATAGGATGTCAGTTCTGTTATTGGTGATAGTAACTTGGACCATTTGGTTAAGGCCATAGTGTGCTTTAAAAAAAAAAAAATCGAGCTATCGATACAGTGAGTTCCACAGATCCTTTAATTAGACAATTCAGTCATTTTGTCAAGTGCATATCCCGGCCTAGGGGCACCAGGTCTTCATCTCGGGCTCCCGGGCAGTCCCTCGCTGTGGCCCAGGTCTATAGTTGCTAGCTGGTGCTCCAGCCTCTGCTTTCCCCCAGACCTGTGAGCAGAGCAAGAGCGTGAGATGCTGGGTGCGTCTGCCCTCTCCTGCCGCCCCACACCCCCTCCTCCCCTCCTCCCCAGCCCAGCTGGCTAGCCCTCTGGGCCGCCTCCCCTCCCCACACTGAGCCGAGCTTGTCGCTGAAGCTGGCCATCAGAGCCCCCTGGCCTCCAGGCCCAGAGCCCAGTGGCAGGTTCAGGTGCCCTCTTTGGTCTGCCTCCCCCCCCCCCCCATTAGTGCCTAGTGAGTAACAGTCCCCTTCCCTGTGGGCAGGAGAAATAGAGAGCTGCTGCGTTTAAGCTGGTAGTAGCACAAGCTACCAAGTGCTTACGTGTGCTGGTAGGTGCTCTGCGTGGGTCATTACTTCATCCTTGGCCCAGCCTCGGAAGGTAGGTGTTGTGCTCTGTATTCTGTAGATGCTGAACAAGGAACTTGCCCGAGATCTTATCACCACCAAGTGACGGTGCTGGCCTTGGAACCGAGACTGGCTTGCTCCAGAACGCTTGCTCTGACTCAGAGGTTCCCAGCCAGCGTGGGTTATGTGGATCAAGATGGTGATCCCTTCAGGCTGAAGGTGACAGGGCCAGTGCAGGATGGCCGGGGGCCCCTGCTCCTGTACTCCCGAGTGTCGTACAAACGGTTGTGTCTGTGTTGCGCTGTGATGAAGCCCGAGGCCGGTTCTTCTAACCATATCATTGTGCTCCCTTAGTGTCCTCTCAGCCGAGACTCTTTGCTCCCTCCTGGGGTCTGGTGTGGGTCTGGACACACAGACCTTTAACACGCGTGTGGCCCCTCATGTTGAGGCCAGAGATGGGGGGAGCTCCGTGCTCACTTCCAGGTGCATGTGAGCTGAGCAGAGGTGCAGGGTCCCTGCCTTCAGTAGGCCCGGCCAGAGGTAAAGTCCACAAGACAGAGTCTGCACCACTTGGGGACTTTTTGTTGGTTGGTTGGTTGGTTTTATTTTGTCTTGACAGAGCCAGGAAACATGGGGGTGGGTGCAGGGGCTGCTGACAGGGCCAGCTTGAATCTTGACCCTATCGGCTCAGCCTGACCCTACAGTGTAGACACAGTCCTTTGGCTCCATTGGAAGCTGCTGACGCGTTGTGGCTACCAGCTGCCACTGTCATCGTACGCATGCAGACACACACACCAAGCACCGCACCGGGCCGGGGTCTGCTGCTGGCTCCTTGCGCAGACTGACCTTGCCCCCTGCCTTCCCTGGTTCGGTGTGCAGGGTCACCCACCTCTCCAGGACCCCGGAGGTTGCAGCAGGAAACCCAGGTGGGGTTGAGTGCAGAACTTTCTGCACAGAGGGCTGGTTCCATCACGGTCCCTCGTGCCTGTGGAGGTGGGAGGCTCGCTCTGGCTCTGCATGTGTGTCCTTGCCCGGGGCGTTGGGTACCTCTGTGGAGGAGATACTCCTGGGTGCCAGCTATGGGCCTCTCCTTGGTCTGGCCAGGGTCCAGCTGCTTTGTAGGGGGTGGATCGGAGGGAAGACCAAGCTGGGCGGGGTGGGGCTGGGGGCCCGGCACCATCTCTCTTTGCTGCCCACCTCCTTCCGTGGTTGACGTACGTCCACCATGTTGAACCATGTCCTGCCTGGCCCTCCCCTGCCCAGCTGTGCTGTACGTGCCACACTGCACCCCTGGATTAGGCATCACAGGCCTTGGAAACTTATGTGTTGCTAACAGCCCAGCCTTCATTGCCTTCTGGCAAAGCTGGGCTCCTATCGCCCAGCAGCTTTGGGTTGAAGTGACCTTAACCCCAAATTGACAGTACGGCAGGCATCCCCCTCCTCTGGGCAGGCACGGTGGCTGTCACAGAGCTTCGGCCCTCCAGTGCCCAGGCCCTTGACTCACTCCCCAGCTGGGCCCAGCAAGTGAACCCTCAGCTTTGAGGATGGAGGCCCACAGCTGGCAGATGGGGGGGCGGGGGGGGCGCCAGGCTGGTTCTAGCCTCCTCCCTTCACCCCTATTGTTGCCTCACTGAGCTTCCTGGTGAGTGCAGGTTCTAAGGGAGCTGGTGCTGACTTAGGAGGGTAGCACACGGAGTAGTTGACAGATTAAAGCTCCAGAGACTTCCAAGCCAGGATGGCTGAGTTCCTGCAGAGCTGAGCCGGAGGCCCAGGAAACACCCAGGCCCATGGCTGCCCTGTAGCCAGACTGGGCCAGGGCCCTTCACCTCAGCCTGAGGACCAGTGTCTCTGGAGGGGCCTGGCCCCAAGGCCTCCTAGACCAGGGTAGCCAGACCTCCTTGGCAGGTCTCACCATGAGGCCGGGATCCCTCCAAGCAGCCTCCCCTGTGGGAGCACTAGGGGACCACTTGCAGGTGTGTCTCTGGAAGGGGACCCACCAGGATGGTTTGAGGGTGGGGCATCCCTTCCGTGTGCGTCAGCAGGGGTTGGGGGGCAGGAGAGCCTGTCCCCTGGGGGTTTGTCTCTGCTCACACCTCTGGTGAGCCTGTAGCAGCTTCCACTTGCCAGGCCTGCCTCTTCACTCTGCTTCCTTTGCTCCCCCAGCCCTGCGTGTTCAGGAAGGGAGACAGCCTCACTACCGCTTCCCCTGCCAGCATCTCTCCCTCTCCCTGCCCGTCTGCTCCCATCCTTCTGTCAGCCTACATTTTGGAGCAGTTCCCGAGCCATTTGCTTGAGCTGAATCCTGAGTGGGGTGGGTGGGGTCAGGCCGAGCCCACTCATTGTCTGTGCTGCGGCTGCTCCCGACAAACTGTTGTCTAGACCATGCCTGTGCGGAGGCATCCAGGCAGCGTCTACACAGACACATTGGAGGCTCCGTGGTGCTCTCCAGGGAACCAGCACGAGGGGGGCGTAGTGCTCCAGGGAAGATGGCGAGCAGGGTCAGAAACTGGCTTCTGTGTCGGGAGGGGCCCAGGCCTGCCGACCTGGCGAGAACCACCACCATCCGGAGAGGGGGGCGTCCAGCCGCTCCTGGAGCACCTGCTGGGCCAGGAGCTGGGGGTGCAGGAGCTTCAGACACGATATTTTTTCCTCATGAGACTTCTATTCTAGTGGTGGAGAAAGACATTAAGTGTGTGAACACACAAATACATGGTCACAAAACACGGAAAGGGCTATGAGTGGAAATTCCATGATAGTGAGGGTAACTGGGACCCAGCGCTAGGAGAGGTATCAGGGCAGGCTGCTCTGAGGAGGGGATGTTTATTTTTTTATTTTTTTTTATAAATTTTTATTTTTTTATGATAGTCACAGAGAGAGAGAGAGAGAGAGAGAGAGAGAGGCAGAGACACAGGCAGAGGGAGAAGCAGGCTCCATGCACTGGGAGCCCGACGTGGGATTCGATCCCGGGTCTCCAGGATCGCGCCCTGGGCCAAAGGCAGGCGCCAAACCTCTGCGCCACCCAGGGATCCCAGGAGGGGATGTTTAAATCGAGAAGGATGAGTAGAAGCTAAGCAGGCAAAGGGAGGGGACGCTGTTCCGGACACATTGCTGCCCAGCTTCTTAAGATTTGTCTAGAAGCAGTTTCATTCTTCCCTGCTTTTGTATGAATGACTTTGAACCGCTTCCGCCGTAAGTCCCTTTGGCAGAAGTCATGGGGCCTGTCATGCCGACTGAGGGACATGGTCCTCGTTACTCTCAGGTGAACTCGGGGGCACGACTCTGAGAACGCACGGGGTCTCGACAAGAGGCGAGCCTGGGAGATGGGACGGAGGTGTGCCAGGCCGGCTCTCCTGCTTGCCGTGTCACCGCCGGAGCCCGTCTCCTGGCCTGAGGATGAGCGCCAGGATGGCAGCCCGTGGGGACTTCAGCTAACTAGCGAATATGCACCTGTCTCAGAGTAGGAAGGGGCGACCTTCCAGGAATAACAGCAAAACTAAAGGAAAAGAGAACTATTTGATGACGTAAACACTTAAGCCTTTTTTTAATTAGCAAAATGTTGGGGTGTCTGGCTGGCTCAGTCAGTAGAGCATGTGACTCTTGATCTCGGGGTCATGGGTTCAAGCCTCACTTTGGGGGTAAACATTATTTTTAAAAATAATTTTTTTAAAAAATTAGGGGGATATCTCAGTGGCTCAGTCAGTTGAGCATCCAACTCTAATTTTTTTATTTTTATTTTATTTTTTTTAAGATTTTATTCATTTATTCATGAGAGACACAGAGAGAGAGAGAGGCAGAGACACAGGCAGAGGGAGAAGCAGGCTCCATGTTGGGAGCCCGACATGGGACTTGATCCCAGGTCTCCAGGCTCAGGCCCTGGGCTGAAGGCGGCGCTAAACCACTGAGCCACCCGGGCTGCTCAGCATCCAACTCTTGATTCTGGCTCAGGTCCTGATCTCAGGGTTGTATGGAGCCCTGTGTTAGGCTCCATCCTGGGTGTGGAACCTGCTTAAGATTCTCTCTCTCTCCCTATGCCCCTTCATCCCTCCCCAAAATAATAATAATACATTTAATAATAATAATAAATTAGCAAAATATTAAAACATTAAGAAAATCTTCATCCTATGTCATCTATATAACCTTAGTATGTAAAGAGTTCCTAAAAATCAGTAAGACTAATACAAAGCAGTAAAGAAATGGAAAAAAAGGGCAGCCCCGGTGGTGCAGTGGTTTGGCGCCGCCTGCAGCCCACGGCGTGGTCCTGGAGATCCGGGATCGAGTCCCACGTCAGGCTCCCTGCATGGAGCCTGCTTCTCCCTCTGCCTGTGTCTCTGCCTCTCTCTGTGTCATGAATATATAAAATCTTTTTTAAATAATAAATAAACTGGAAATTCATAGAGAAATAATATATACAACCAGTAAGTCTGTGAAACAAGTTCAGCATCATGAATAGTGAAGGAATTGAGTATTTAAACCACAATAATTCTTTTTATTACCCATCAATTGGCAGTTTCTAGAAATGAGGAAGAGGGGTTATAAATGGGCACAGCCTCTCTGAGCGCAGCTTCACAGTGTATGACAGATACCTTTGGAAGTGTGGGTTCTATTTGACCTGGTGGTTCCCTTCTTGGAATCTGTCCTGAGGAAGGGAGACAAGTATGTCAAGATGTCTGTGAGTAACAGTTAATAAAGAATAGAAAAGGGGTGCCTGGGGGCTCAGTCAGTTAAACATCCGACTCTTGATCTCAGCTCAGGCCTTCCTTGATCTCAGGGCCGTGGGTTCAAGCCCCACATCGGGCCCCACACTGGGCATGGAACCTACTTAAAAAAAAAAAAAGAATGGATGGATGGATGAAAAAAAGAAAAAATCCGGGTGTCCCTGATAGGTGTGTGGACCATTAAATCATGATCTGTTCTTACCAGGGAGACTGCGTAGGTATTTCAGGTGATGTTGCAGGATACTGTCATGTAGGGATGGGATGTTAATGATTTTTTTTTTTACAGCCTTACTGAGATATATTTCCCCTACTGTAAAATTCACCCTCATCATGTATTTTAGGTGGGAGAAAAGGAAGCTTACAAAATGGTATCACAGTGTGGTCCAAATGTTTGTAATAATGAACACTAGAAGCGTGCACACGTAGACATACAGGAAAGCCTGCCCGAATGTTAACAGGGACTACATCTGGATGCTGAGATTATGGGTACCTTGTGTTCTTATTTTTGCTTATCTGCATTTTCTAATGTTACTGCAGGGAATGCTTTCTGTACAAAGAAAAAAAATTATAGAATTTTATGGTTCAGTGTCCCTAAGCTACACTCCTAACTTGGCCATCAGGTCCCCTAGATCCCACCCTTGTCCCTCCCTCTGGGTCACGTCTTGCCACCCCTCCCTGCTTCGTGCTGTTCCTGCCAGCAACACAAAGCCCTTGGAGATTGTTGCTTACCTATGACGGTCGCTCAGCAGGTCCTCCTGCCTGGAGTGGCCTGCCCCTCCCCCAGCCCACGCCACCATCCCCTCCGCAGGGAAGTTTTCCCTGAGCTGCCTGAAGCCCAAGGGCCCTCCTCAGGGCTGGGCAGCTGGCCTTCCCCCAGCAGCCCCGTGGCCCTCTGCCTTCCCTGTGTGGATCTCCTCTGTGTCCCTCCGTGTCCCTGCCCCACATCCAGGACACGGCCTCCGGGAGCCCTGAATTGTAGGCAGCTGAAAGGAGCAACTCTTTTGTCGTATTTACTCCACATCCAGAGGTTATGTTCTAGAACCTGGCTTCTGTGTCCATCTTTTATCTTAACCCTAGAGGGGACAGGGATTTCCGGGGAGACCCAGGCACTCCGTGACCTCCATCAGCATCCTTTCACCGGCTCTTAAATGTACAATGTGTCTTGTTTCAAAGTAATTAAAGAAAAAGTTGAAAATAGGAGAAAGGGAAGAGAAAGTAAATCCGCTCCCCCACTGACACTTTATGAGTGTTCATCAGGGGAGTTTGAGGGAGGAGACCCTCAGGCAGCCATCCGCTCCCATTCGGGGGGCAGACAAGTCCCCGGCCCCCTCCCCGCAGCGCCCCAGGGATCAGTGGGGGCGCACAGGGCCCAGGATTCACTACTTCAGGCCACGCAGCTGCAGGTACTTCGGGGGAAGGCCTCGCGTTGGGAACAGCTTCCGGGCCATGGCTCCTCTGTCTCTGGGGTGGTCCCTTGGGGACCCCAGTTTGCTTCTGCACAAAGCCAGCGTCGTCCCCTCTGCCTTTGACCTGCCCCATTAACGCAGGCTGGCTGCCCACCTCGGTAGCCAGTATATGCTGCCTGGAAGGACGCCCCCCACCCCCCACCCCGAGCCCCTGATTAATGCCAGGAAAGGAGCTGTGACTCTTTGTCACTGGGAACCTTCGATGCTCCTCCGGGAGGGGGGGGAGGCGGAGAACAGCAGCCGCAGCTGTGTGACGCATCCCCAAGTCAGAGGCTCGCAGGCTGGGTTCGCGTGGGGAAACTCGCTGCCTTGCTCAGTGAGGAGGCCTCCTCTTCTTCTCTAGAGCTGAGAATGAAGCGGAGAGCATCGGACAGAGGAGCTGGGGAAACGTCGGCCAGGGCCAAGGCTCTAGGAGGTGGCATTTCCGGAAATAATGCAAAGAGAGCTGGACCGTTCATCCTGGGTAAGCCTCCGGGGGCCGGGGCGCGGGGGGGCAGGTGCAGGGGGAGTGCCACAGCCCCCAGCGCAGGGCAGCCCGAGCCCTGCTGCTCTGAGTGTGGTCCCGCTGTGCCCGTGGGGGACCTGGAGCCTCAAGGTCCTGCTGCGCCCGAGTTGCCGTTGCTGTAGCCTCCCCAGCCCCGACCAGCTCCAGCCGAGAGCAAGGCTGTTTCTTCCCCCAGAGCACCCCGTTTGCACCCACCCCCCATGCCGCACAGGGGAGGCACACGAGCTACATCAGAACCCACGGCCCATCATCCAAGGCACTCCCCTGGCCATCGTTGGAGGGCACAGTTCATTCCACCCAGCGTCTGGTGCGGCCCTCCAGACTTCTTATATAAGGCACAGAAGTCCTGTGGAGTTGGGTGTGCCCCATGGTCCACAAGAGCCGTAGGCCTTGGAGGCCCCACGAACCGGGGTTGCTATGCTCAGGGTGCAGGGGTGAAGTGGGCTCTGAGGACCCTGACCCTGCCATCAGCCGGAGACCTGGTGTGAGTTTCGCTCTGGGGCAGCATCTCAGACTCAGGGACACAGGGTGGCATCGGCCATGCGCCGGGCCTAGGCTGTTCGCTAGGGGCGCAGCCATGGACGGGACAGACCAGTTCCTGCCCGCACAGAACTTAAGAGGCTAGTGGGGGAAAGGAACAGGGTAAACAACGCACACGGTCACCAGCAGGGCCGTAAGGGCCTTGAAGGAGGTAAACGAGACCATGTGAGACCAGGAAGACCTGTCCGAGGACGGAGGTTTGGGCTGACAGCTGCAGAGCAGCCAGCCGTGGGGAATGCAGGGGAAAAGCATTCCACACAGAAGGAAGCGCAAAGGCGAAGGCCCAGAGGCAGGAAAGCGCTTCCCAAGTTAGTACGCAGGTGCCCCGTGTGGCTGGAGCATGGCCACGGGGGGCGGGGGGGGGGGGCACGTAACCAGGGAGGTGGGCAGGAACCAAGTCCTACCAGCCCTTGGCTGTATGTTAAGAGCAGTGACACACTGTGAAGTGACACAGTGACCTCACGTGACTTCTGCTCTGAGCCCCGGGTGGGATGCTGGCAAGGGACAAGGAGCATGGACATCTCCGAAGTACAGAAGCTCCCCGGCCTGTCCAGGGGGGCCCGGCGGCCACCCCATGCTGCGGGGGGTCTCACCAAAGCTGTAGCACCCCCGCCCTGGAGGTGCCAACTCAGGCTCCAGGTGGCCGCTGGGCCCCCTTCTGTGAACACGTGCTCCTCAGGTGCCGGTGCACACCCCTGTCGGAGACCCCCATGTTTGAGAAACATGCCCGTAGAAGCCAGGTGTACCTCGGGGGGTCGTGCACACTCCTCCGTGTTTGGAGGGGAGACCGTGGGGATCCCCCGGGAGACCTGGGGGCAGGGGCAGCTCGGTGGCCGTGAGCTGCCGTGGGGGGTGCAGAAAGACCACGTGGTCCACGAGACGCGGGCGGGGCAGGGGGTGGAGAAGTGAGCCCAGCTCTGTGTGCCGTAGGCCCTCGCCTGGGCAACTCCCCGGTGCCCAGCATCGTGCAGTGTTTGGCGAGGAAGGACGGCACTGACGACTTCTATCAGCTGAAGGTGAGTGAGGTGCCCCGGGTGGCCACCGGCTGCTCTCCCCTCCCCAGCTTCATACCCACACTGCCTGCGAACCAGAGTAGCAGCATTTCTTCCCAGGAAGCGCTCGCTCGGGCTCACGCAGTCTCGCTGCGAACACGCCTGATTTCGAGAGCTCGATGAGCGCAAGTCACACTGCTGTCACGTTGAGAAAAGCCCTGCACGTTGTGCGTGCCCGTGCAAGCGTGCGTGCAGGTGTCATGTACCAGACCTGAGCACCCCCCCCCACCCCCCCACCCCTGCCGCCCCGGCTCATCCTGTTCTAGTCATTCTGCTTTGTAAAGTCAGGATTTTTTTTTTTTTTTTTTGGATTTTTGGTCTTTTTGCGTGTGTGCCTCCCTAAAGATCCTCACCCTTGAGGAGAGGGGGGACCAAGGAATAGAGAGCCAGGAGGAGAGGCAAGGCAAGATGCTGTTACACACCGAGTATTCTCTGCTCTCCCTCCTCCACACGCAGGACGGCGTGGTTCACCACCACGGGCTCTTCCAGGTGAGTGGCAGAGGGGCCATCCCTGGGGGGTGGGTCCCTCCAGCAGCCTGCCCGGCACGCCGGGTGCACCAGGACCTCCTGGGTGGGGGGCTGGAGGTCAGGCCTGGCCTCCCCTGCGGCAGCGCTCGTGGCCTGCCGGGAGAGCCCCTTTCTTGGCAGGGCCACTTTCCTCAGAAAGGGGCAAAGCATGACGTTATATCAATCCCAGGGCCCTTTCCTGTCGTGTCAGGAGTGGGCCAGGCCAGGGTGGGAGGGGCGACAAGGAGGGACGTGCCCTAAGGGCCACCCGTGGATCCCTGGTTTGGGTGCCTGCCATCCTCCGGCCTGCCCAGGCATACCAGCTGTTGAGAAGTATCCCCGAGCCCCCTGCCCAGCGTGCCCAGATTCCCAGGTCCCGTAGGGAAGGCACTAGTGAATAACTCCCAGCCTGAAGAGCCCTCCTCGGGGCTGAACCGACATGGTGTCTCCAGAAATGAGGAAGGCCCGCGTCAGGGCCCCCGGGAGGCCTCCCGCTCAGGGCCCCAGCAGAGCTTCCCCGGGGCCCCCAGCTAGACCCACTGGCCAGGGCCACTCTCGCCAGATGGACCCGCACTCAGGAGGCACAGAGGTTCAGCGCCGGCGGCCCCAGATTCAGGCTGTGTGACCTGGGGCAAGTCACGTCCGGTCCCCAGGCCTCAGGTTCCTCATCCGTAGAATGGAGGCAGTGACGGATGCCTGCCTCACTCGCTCGTAGGGTGCTCGGGAGGGTGAGCAGGCCTGTGCGTGGCCCGAGCTGTCCCTACGTGCTCATTGCACTTACTTGCCCATCAGCTTGAGTTCTTGGGTAAAATCGAGGGAAAATGCAACCCAACCCACCCCGACCTCACACGCCCTACCGAGGGCTTTATTGTTAGGTGTGCGATTAGAGGCAACTCTGAGAATCAGTGTTTCCCTTCCACGTGAAACCACACCGAGGGTGATGGGGAGTCCACAGTGCTTCATCTCTGACGCCTGCCAGAGCTTGCCCCCCGCCCCCCGTATCATCTTGGATAACAGAACGTGGGTGGTTAGAGCCCCCCGCAGTCCCCCAGAGCCAAGCGTCAGTCTGCTGGGGATGACACTGAGCGTCTCCCTGAGCTGGCTCATCAGTAGGGGTTGTAGGTTTAGGCCCTACATTTGGTGTAGAATTACTTTCTTAAAAATCTTAAAAAAAAAAAAAAAAAGAAAAAGATGGGGATCCCTGGGTGGCTCAGTGGTTTAGTGCCTGCCTTCGGCCCAGGGTGTGATCCTGGAGTCCCGGGGATCAAGTCCCACATCAGGCTCCCTGCATTGAGCCTGTTCCTCCCTCTGCCTGTGTCTCTGCCTCTCTCTCTGTGTGTCTCTCATGAATAAATAAATAAAATCTTAAAAAAAAAAAAAGAAAGAAAAAAAAAGAATGAAAGAAAGAAAAGAAAAAGAAATATCTTTTTGGCAAGGAAAATGGGCCGAGCACATGCTGGTGGCAGGACCCACATCCTGAGCACAGGCACGGGTTGCTGTCTTCTCTGGACAGCCTGTGAGGGAGGGTGCTAGCTCCCTTTGACGGACGAGGGACCAAAGACTTAGAGAAGTGAGGTGAACTGCCCCCTGTCCCGCAGCTGGAACAAGCCAGAGCCTGAACCCCAACAGACCCACGGTTCGCGGCTGCCCAGGGGTCCTGCGTGAAAGCAGTTGTCACACCTGACTTCTATTATCTCGGGACCTGGGTCACAACTGGAAGCCCTGGGCTTGCCACCCGCACCCTGGGCTCAGGGGTCCCTTTGGCATTTCATGCTCAGCCCCGATCCAAACCCCGTGCATCAGGACCAGATCATGAGGCATTTAACCTGAGGCCCCGGCTGGGCCGGGCCCTGGCATGGAGGAAGCCGGGTGTTCTGCAGTGGACCCCGGGTCCAGGCCCCAGGCCCCAGGCCTCAGGCCTCCAACTCCGGGGGGGGGGGGGTGCGTCCCGAGCCCCCAGCATCGCTGGCCCCAGCCAAGCCCTGGTCTGCCCCCTGCCTCGCAGGACCGCACCTGTGAAATCGTTGAGGACACGGAATCCAGCCGGATGGTTAAGAAGATGAAGAAGCGCATCTGCCTTGTCCTCGACTGCCTCTGTGCCCACGACTTCAGCGACAAGACCGCCGACCTGATCAACCTGCAGCACTACGTCATTAAGGAGAAGCGGCTCAGTGAGCGGGAGACCGTGGTCATCTTTTACGACGTGGTACGCGTCGTGGAGGCCCTGCACCAGGTGACGTCTGCCCTTCTGCATGTCCTCCGCCTCTGGCTGGCCTGTCCCGGCTTCCGGTGACAGGCCGCCAGGCCCTGTGGCCGTGGAAGGCCACCCTCGTGCTGCTGCTCAGTGCAAGCAGCTCTGGCCCCGCAACCTCCCCTGGTGTGCTGCGCAGCCGCAGCAGCCTGCAGGAAAGTAGCTGGGTGACCTGAGCACCCACAGAGGCACAGGGCTGCCCGAGCGGCCCAGCAGGGCCCAGGAGGCAGCTGCCCGGCTGTCCAGAGGCTACCCCGTAGCCTCCCAACAGAGGGGATGACGGTGAGGCCTCGGGGCAGCCCCCACCTGTCTCTGAGCTCCTCCTAGGGTTGGGGTGTCAGGCACCCCGAGGTACAGGGGAGGAGAGCCGGGGCCTCTTCTGGGCACGCGGCTCCTTGGGCAGAGCCTGTACTCCTCGAGGAACCAGAGCTGTGATGGTTCCTCTCTGACAGCAGATCCAGGCAGATGCTAGTGGCTTTTTTGTCAGGATGTTTGCTGGAGGCGGAGCGAGGACTGGTTTTCCCCACCAGCTGCTGCCCTGAGGGGAGAAAGCTGGGGAAGCCACCCCAGGAGGGGCGGAGACCGCCTGGGCTCACCTGTTGCCCCATCCCTAGCCGTGGTTGGGGAGGCCTCGGGTGGCTGACCAGTCCAGGCCTGAGCCGACGAGACAGAGCCTTCCCTGCCTTCCCAAACACCCGGAGAGCCCACGTGCGACAGGTTGGGCCCCACCCAGGCTCTGTCCTCCCCGGTCCAAACCATGTGCCTGTTGCTCTTCCAGAAAAACATCGTGCACAGGGACCTGAAGCTTGGGAACATGGTGCTCAATAAAAGGTAAGATTCTCTTCGACGACGTAACCTCGGGGCTGTCACAGGCTACCTGCCACAACTACCCAGCGCCCCCAGGTCCCCCGGAAATCCCAGGGGTGGGGGATGGGATGCCTGCCACTGCCCTTTGCTGCATGGGAATAGGGTGCTTGCTTAGAAGGGGCATCTTAGGGCCTTCTGAGTGGCTCCGTCAGTTGAGTGTCTGACTCTTGAGCTCGGCTCGCGTTGTGATCTCAGGGTCATGAGTTCATGCTCCACGTCGGGTGCCATGCTGGGTGAGGAGCCTACTTAGAAAAAGAAGAAGGAGAAGGGGAGTCCTAAAGGTCGCAGGCCGCAGAAAGGGAGCTCTGGGAAGGATTCCAGAGACCCTCCTTGGGCCACTCATTTGATGTGTCTGGTGGGGGCTCAGTGAGTGAAGGAATGATGGGTGAGCAAAATGAGGCCTCGTCAGAGGTTGGGTTCCAGGAACCAGACTCTGAGGTGTGTGTGCAGAAGGTTGACCAAGGCGGGCACCTGGGTGGCTCCGTGGTTGAGCGTCTGCCTTGGGCTCAGGGCGTGACCCCAGGGTCCTGGGATCAAGTCCCATGTCGGGCTCCCTGCATGGAGCCTCCTTCTCCATCTGCCTGTGTCTCTGCCTCTCTCTCTCTCTCTGTCTCTCATGAATAAATACATAAAATCTTTAAAAAAAGAAAAAAAGAAAGAAAAGGTTGACCAGGAAATGCTGTCAGGGAGAAGGGTGGGATCGGGCCAAGGGAGAAGTGCTGCTGTGGTGCAGCCACAGTGGGGCCTCGGTCTGGAAACCTGAGAGCCAGAGGGCCCTTCACAAGTCCCAGATTAAGGCAAACGGGGCTCATGGCCCTGGCCCCCCACTGCAACCAGCCTCAGACTGCAGGCTGTGCCCAGGCCAGGGTGGGGTAGTCTTGGCCAGGGCAGCTTCCTGTGGCTAAGGGGGCTTCCTGGAAAAGGGTGCGGCTACGAGGGGTCAGAAGCCATCAGTGTGACACGAGGGAGACAGTGCATCGATCTTGGAGGGGCTCTGGGCGGCTCACCCTAGCACCCTCAGACAGTCAGGTCACCCCCCCCAGGGGAGGGGGCCCAGGACAGCCAGCAGGCACCCCCACGACCCTAGGATGCAGAGCTGGGACGGGCTCGCTGCCAACCCCCGTCCCTGGCCCGCTCACCCTTGCCAGCCCCTCGCCTCCAGGTGTAGAAGTGGGTCCGAGGGCTCGCGGAGGGCAGGCCCCCATCTTACGGCAGAAGTGGCATGGTAGTGACTTGCTCCATGATGTGGCACCGGCTCAGGAGGGGCCTGGGAGGAGAAGCAGCTGCAGGGAGCTAGGCCCTGGGGAGGGTGGGGGGGGCCAGCCTGAGATGCCAGGGGGAGGGTGCCACCCCACCCAGCAGCTCGGCCCATCCCCGCCCTCCTGCCAACACTACCTGGCACCCGTGCCGCGGGCACAGTCTCCCAGAGCCCCCGTGCGACGGGGTGCCGACCAGAAAGCCCTGGCTGGGGGCCCGCGGGTGAGGGCAGAGACTGGCCGTCTGAGTCAGTTCCCTGAAGGGTGAGTCAAGATTTGCCAGCTGGAGAAAGTGAAGCCCTGAAAACCTGACCCCGTCCTGCCCCACGGGGAGGAGGGAAGGAAGCCAGAGTTCAGGGCTGTGAACCCTTGAGGCCAAGGGAGGGAGCTGGGGAGGCCGGGCAGGAGCAGGAGTTGGGGGTTAGACCCGGCTCAGAGCCCAGCACCCTCATTTCCCTGGAGGCCGGGGGAATTGACTAGAGCGTGTGCTGGTTGGCTAGCTCCTCCGCGTATTGAGGGGCTGCTGCGAATCGAGGGGCTCCTGCATATTGAGGGGCTGCCACATATTGAGGGGCTGCTGCAGAAGCCAGTGCTTCCCCGAGATTGCGTCTCCTCATGGCAGTGGAGGCGATTAAGCCTCCCTGCAGACAGTGGCCTGAGATGTGGAACCGCCTCCGAGGCTGGGCCCACCCACGTGCGCCCCGTGCTGCTAGGCCCCTGGCCCGCTTCCTGGGAGACGAGGCCTACGGGGGTTGGGTGGCAGGTGAGGGCCCCAGGGGTGCGCCCAGGGGTGCAGGGGGCCTTGGCTGCAGCCCCGAGCTACAGCTCTGTGCCTCTGCCTGCTCCGAGAGCCTGCCGTCTTCCCTGGCCTCCTGTGGGACGTTGGCCCGGGACCAGCCTGCTCTGGTCGGCAGGCCCAGGGCTCACACGGGGGCCTATTTTTAGACCACCTCAGCGCATCTGGCTGCGGAGCCCAGGTCCTCTCCAGCCTTCCGCACGGAGCAGCCTGACGGTGGCTGTGGGAGCGCACCTGTGTGCCGCTGACCCCAGAAGGACCCCAGGCCTCTGGGTGCCCGTGGCGGGGCTGCTCCCCTCATTCCTCCAGGCCACCCTGCTCTGGGAGTAGAGTCAGGAAGTCAGACGGCTCTTGAATAACGACAGTGTCGCTCCCGCAGCTCCAGGGTCTGCGTGTGCATGCCCGTGTGTCTGCGGGTGTGCCCATGGAGGTGATCCTCGGATTGAGGAACACCAGAACCCCACTCAAACCCCGTGTCTCACTGCATGGCCTCTCATCGGATGATCCCCTCTCTTGGGTCTTGGGATAGACGGAGGTTCTGACCCCTTTCGCATGACTCCCAGGTGCTCCAGGTGGGGGCACAGGCCCCGCCGCCCACGTCATACCGCGTCACACCCCCTCCCTCCACGCTCACACCCCTGCAGAGGTGGAGGCCTGCCTGGTGGTGCTCCAGCCCCCGCCTGCCCGCCGGGCTGGCCTGAGTCCAGCTGCAGGGCCGCCTCTGCCCCTCGGGGAACGGAGCAGCCTGGGAGGACACGGGGAGGTGTGTCTGCAAGGCCGCTCTCCTGGAGTTCGCCCTGCTGGGGAGAAACGGCAAGGGTTAAAATGTGAAATACCCTGTTGGGGTTATGTGAGGTCTCCTGTGGGTTCTTTCTCCTTCCTTCTTTCTTTTTGGGTAAGCAAGTTGCACACCAAGTTCCTAGAAAAGGAGAAAAACGCTGGTTGCCCAAAGGGTCATAACTAACCAGTGACTCATGCGGAGTGGATCGTGCTGACGCAGAGCCACCTCCCTTCACCCCCGCTGCCCTTGCCCCCTGCCGCCAGGACCAGCCAGGGGAGTCTGGGGCTCCCGGGGCTCTGGGCGCCACCGCCGACTTGGGGGGTAGTGGCTGGGCAGGGGAGTGGAGCCAAGCTTCGGGAGGTCTTGGAGCTGACCGTGTGGGTTTCCTGTGGGACAGCATCCAGGGTCCTTGGCCCCGCCGCCCAGGCCCTGCCACCCAGGCCCCACTGCCCAGGCCCTGCTGCCCAGGCCCTACTACCCCAGCCCCACTCCCCCAGCCACGCCACCCAGGCCCTACTGCCCCCCGCCCCGCTCCCCAGGCCCTGCCGCCCAGACCCTACTGCCCAGGCCCCGCTGCCTAGGCCCTGCCGCCCAGACCCTACTGCCCAGGCCCTACTGCCCCAGCCCCGCTACCCCAGCCCCACCGCCCAGGCCCCGCCGCCCAAGCCCTGCCATCCAGGCCCCACCACCCAGGCCCCACCACCTGGCCACACACAGTGCCCTGGACCACAAGGCCGGCAGTACAGCTGACGGGAGGGAAGCAGAGCCCACGCTGCATGCTCTGGGGCCTGTGGCCACCGCCCTCAATGGGATCTCCTGGGGACTCCCACTCCCCGCCCCCAGGTATGGGGTTAGCCATCAGTCACCAGTCGCCAGGCCCCGGCCCTGCCTTCCCTGGGGTCATCTTCCTGTCACGTCCTCACACAGTCCCAGGAGTTGAGTGCTGATATTCTCTGTCTGACAGATGGGGAAACAGGTTTAATAAGAGACTAAATAAGGTGCCCGCCGTCACAGGCCAAGGGATGGCCGAGCTGGGTCTGGAACCTGGGAATCCAAGTCCCCAGTCCACGGGACCCCGCCGTGACCGTCCCCTGCCAGGGTCCTGTGCCCCGGGAAGCGCCGCGGGACACCCTGCCAGCTGTGACAGCCGTCTGAGGCGGGGAGATGGGGAGGGCGCCGAGGGTGCCGTGCCTCCGCCCGGTGGGGCCTTGCAGATGCACAGTCCCACACTCAGGGTGGTGATCCGGGCGGCTCAGAGCCGGAGCATGGCTTCTCGCCGTGCTGTCCTCGGCCAGGCCCCTTGCCTGCCCGCTCAGGCCCCCGCTGCCCTGGGGCCACCGGGCAGACTGGCATCTGACAGGGCAGGCCTGTGTGCAGAGCCAGTCGAGTTTCCTTTCGGAATGCACAGGACAGACTAACCTTTGTTTTGCACCAAGCCCTCTGCCAGCAGAATTCCCCGACATAGCTGACAGGCTTGCGGAGCCCGTTGGTCACGGCTCCTGGGGAATTCCACACTTGGCCCTGCAGCCCGCACCGCCGAGCCGACCCCCTCTTCACCCTGCGCCTCAGGCGGGGGAGGCGGTGGGAGGCCCCTCGCAGGGCTGCCTTCCTGCCATCCTCCTGCTTCTCTGCCTGGCCAGCTGACACCAGCCGACATGACATGCAGCCTGGAGGGTGGCCCCCGCCCTCCCCAGGGGGCCTTGCCCCCTGCCGCCCACCCCGTCCCATCCGGTGTGGAGTAAGGCATCCACCCTGGGCCGCTTCCTCTTGTGCACGTTGTGAGCTGCATGAAAGGATCGGAGCCCTAAGCCGCGCACACCGTGACTCTCAGATGGGGGAGTCTCCGGCCTCCTGGGCCAGGAGAGTCTGAAGCGCAGGGCGGAGTTGGCTTCGCTGGAGCCAAAGGGACCTTCAGGGGCTGGGCACTGACCGAGCCTAGATCCTGCTCACTGGCTGTGGGGCCCTGAGCGAGTCCCTCCATTTCTCTGTCCCTGAACCCATCACTGTGAAAACAGGGCTGCCAGAAAGCCGCCCTCCTGGGTCCGTGAGGGCGAACGCGGACAGCCCGCATCAGACATGGAGGGCAGGGCCCGCACCCGCTAGGTGCCCTAAGCGTTCGTTTCTAGTCCAGGGCGCTGCCTGCCAGCGACGAGGGTGATGGCCAAAGCCATCGGCCGAGGGGGACAAAAGCGACTCTCCCACGTGTGGGCCCCGGAGCCCTGCTGGGCTGACTTTCCTTGTAGGTCAGGGAGGGGCCGAGCTAGGTCTCTGGTCATTCCAAACATAGGTGTTCTGCGAGGTGGTTTTGGGAAATCTCTGCACATTGTTCTGCGTCCTAAGCTGTGGCCCCGAGGCTCAGCCAGGACGGCAGGTTCCGGGAGCCCCTCTTGAGTGACTGAGATTCCTCCGACCCCAGGTGCTAAGGGGACAGCTCAGCTGGCGGCAACCAAGGGTGGTGGCAGCCGAGGGTGGCCGGCGTCAGCCACAGGGCAGGTAGCGGGAGCCGGGGAGCAGAAAGGGAAGTGGGGGTGATCCCTTTGCTCCCTGGGCAAGATGGGGGGCAGCTGGGCGCCCGCGGGTGCAGACGCGCGGTTTGTTCATTCTCTCCCCACCTACCCCAGGACACATCGGATAACCATCACCAACTTCTGCCTCGGGAAGCATCTCGTGAGCGAGGGGGACCTTCTGAAGGACCAGAGGGGGAGCCCCGCCTACATCAGCCCAGACGTGCTGAGCGGTAGGTGCGGCGGGCCCTCAGCAGTTCACTTGCTGGGCGGAGCGTGTCCGGGGCAGGCCTGGCCTGGGTACGGGGCTGCAGGGCTGGTCCAGACCAGCGCCGTCCCTCTGTGTGCAGAATCTGGGGTCTTTTGGGGAACAGAAGTCCTCCTCACACCGGTGTGGGCTGGGCCTCTCTGACAGTATTTCTGTGAGTGTGAACAATGGGCACTTGAAGGACTTTCCTGAGGAAGTGACATTTGAGCTGTGATTGGTAGGACAGATAAGGACTGGACAAGGGTGTGGCCAGGCTGGGCGCTCGAGGAGGGAGCCTGGTGCAGGGGAGCCACAGGGTGGGCAGGGGCCAGGCCAGCAAGGCCCAGGGAAGCCCTGTTGAGAATGTCTCTTCCCTCCCTCCTGCCTGGATTTACCAAGGGCTACCGCGTAGAAGGCCCTGTTCTAGGTGCTTCGAATACATCAGTGAACAGGCAGACAGACGTGGCCGCCTCCACGGGCGGTGGGCTGACAGTGAGGTGGGGGGAGCAGCTGTACGGCTCACCCAGGGATGCTCATGCCGAGTCCCCGCTCTGGGCAGAGCGCGGGACACCCTTGAGGTAGACCTGAAGTCCCTTGGATGCAAGTGAGCAAAGCAAGGCTGGGACAGATCAAATCTCTCACCATAGCTGAGGACGCCCGGGTGGCTCAGTGGTTAAGCATCTGCCTTCGGCCCAGGTCATGATCCCACGGTCCTGGGATCGAGTCCCGCATAGGCCTGCTTCTCCCTCTCCCTCTGCCCCGACCCCCTCCCCACGCTTGCTCGCTCTCTCTCAAATAAATAAATAAAATCTTTTACAAAATAACAACAAAACCCCAAAGTCCTGATGGTAAACCTGAGAATAAAGGCTCAGCCCAGGCCGCCTCCTGCCCAAGCCGATGTCCCGGCAGTTCCCCAGGATGCTTTTTCCTCTCCCTGTGTCTTTTGCCAAATTGGGTATTTCTGTCCTGATCCTTAGGGGGCCGCGGGCTTTACATCTGCCACCATCCCCAGCACATACTCCTGCGCCCCTGCGCACAGAGGCAGCACAGCCCCGGGTGGAGCAGGCTGCTGTCACTCACCAGTGCCTTTGCCACCCCTTGAGGTGGGGCCACTCCCCAGGACTGGAGTCACTGTGGCCTCTGCCAGAGGGATCCAGGTGCCGGGGCTGCACCCCAGCTCCCCAAGGACCAGCCCAGCCGGGAACCCCTCCACAGACTCCCCAAAGCATCCCTGTGGGTGACAGAGGCTCCTCCCCCAGCCCAGGCCTGTGGGTGGGGCCCGTGACTGTGCGAGCTGGGGGTGCCCGGGCTGGCTCTGGTCAGGCGCCTCGGGATGCCAGGCTCGGGGAGCCTCCCTGTGCTCTTCCTGCTGCTGCCTGTGGCCTGTCTCTGGCTCCTCCAGACTCAGGCCAGTCTTAAAGGCTGAAACCGAGGAACCCACTGCCTCACGGGTTAACAGCAGATGTGTGGCCGCCTCCCCAGATGGTTACGAGGTTGCAGCGGGATGATTAATGACAAGTCCCGCTGTGCGGGCTCTGAGCCAAAGTCTGCCACTTTGGTCATCCTGTGCGCCAAGCACAGCCTCAGGTGTCGGGGTGGAGCCGTGAAAGGCAAACAGGACCTTGCCCGCATAGAGTTTATAGTCTGCTTAATAACCGTGTCCTCGAAAAAGTTAGTGACTTCTCTGGGCCTGCAGTTTCACATCTATAAAACAGGGATGGTAACAGCCTCTGCTTCATGAGGTCCTGTGGGTTGGAAAGGCCTTTGACCTGCTGTCTGGCTAACTAGCTAGCTGGCATTACCGGTGTGGAAAGGAAGGCTCGAAGCGCTCAGGCGGGATGGCCTGCGCAGGCCGAGGTCCCGGGGGGCTTATCTGCTGGAGGGGGCTGTTCGTCCCCCATCCAGGTCAGGGCAGGCGTCCTTGGGCTCAGGCTGCGGGACGTGGCCCCTGGTCTGTCCCGGGCATCTCGGCAGGAACCCCCTGGAGCCAACAGAGTGGGCTCTGTCGATGACCCCACGTGGTGGAGCAGGGTCCAGGAGAGCGGGGCTGCCCGTGGGGTCAGCTGCACAACATGGCCTGTTGTACCAGCCGGGGCAAAAGGCAGCTCTCACCCCAAGCAGCCCTGTGAGGTCAACGTCCCGGCCCCGTGTCACAGAGGACGTCGTAGGCTAGGTGAAGGCGGCCCGAGACACCTTCTGGAAGCACCGGCTAAGGCCTGTAGCAAAATGTCCACGCCCATGTGCTGTGCACACCCACTGGTCAAGCGGCTTGACCTCCAGTGGGCCTGGAGAGCCCTTCAGAACAGGCACCCCCACCCCAAGGGCATCTGGGGCCACCCAGGCGGCTTTGGGGCCCACAGGAGGGATCCTGGTGTCCAGGCCCTGCCCGGTGCCCAGCAGCATCTGCCCCACACGCATGGGTCACGTCCTGGGACCTGGCCGCTGCTGCGTCTGCTGCCAGGCCAGACACCTGTGGCTTGGGAGCCGGCTGGGCGGGCAACTTCGAAGGGGCTGAGCTGCTCCACTTTGCTTGTGGGAACGGGTTGGGCAGGGGCTGGCGCGCCCGAGGAGCCCTAGCACAAATGGATAGAGGGTGCCCTGGGGGTGGGAGGAGCGGGGCTGCCCCACTCAGCCATGCGGCCCTGGACAACTCCCATCCCTGTGCCTCATTTCGGAAAAACAGAAAAGATCTAATTGGAGTTGGGTGGGCACGTAACGAGATGGGTGCTGTCCCAGCGCGGCCGCCTGGCTACATGCGGGCTGCCCTCCGATCTACAGGGGAAGAAACTAGCGCGGGGTGTCGGCCGTGGGTGGTCCTTCCTGCTGCAAATACTGAGGCCAGGCCGCCCTGGCCCGGCAGGGCGCCCAGCAGAGAGGCACCTGCTTCTGAGAACTTCCCTCCAGTGGGGGAGATGCGAGGCAGCAGAGACTGGGCTGAGGCCCTGGGGGCGAGGGGACAGTGACAGGGGCAAGGGTGGCTGAGTGCTCCAGAGCCGGTTAGCTCTTCAGGGGCCTCGCTCTTCCCGGCCCGCTGAGTGTGCATGTGTCCGTGCGCCCCACAGGCCGGCCGTACAGGGGCAAGCCAAGCGACATGTGGGCCCTGGGCGTGGTGCTCTTCACCATGCTCTACGGCCAGTTCCCCTTCTACGACAGCATCCCGCAGGAGCTCTTCCGCAAGATCAAGGCGGCCGAGTACACCATCCCCGAGTGAGTCCCGCTCCCCGCAGGGGCGGTCGCAGCAGAGGCGGGTGGGCAGGGGGGCCGGGGAGAGCCCGCAGCCCCTGAGCCCGTGCCTCTCCCGCCTCAGGGACGGCCGGGTTTCCGAGAACACAGTGTGTCTCATCCGGAAACTGCTGGTCCTCGACCCCCAGCAGCGCCTGGCCGCCGCCGACGTCCTGGAGGCCCTCAGCGCCATCATCGCATCGTGGTGAGCGGGCGGGTGCTGGGCTGGGCGGAAGGCCGGGTCCCGCCCGCGCCCATCCCACCCAGGAAGCGGTCTGGGGTCCGGCTCTTCCTTTGCCAGACAGACTCCAATTCCCAGGTTTCTCCACGGGCGAAATGGTGAGAACTCAGGGTCGCGCACCGCACATGCCAGTCAATGCCCGCGGTGGGGCTGGCATTCTCTCACCACAGCCCGTGAGGTAGAAACGTCCCCATCATCAGATGAGAAAACTGAGTCATTCCTGTCAGGAGGGGGCTTGCTGGACCCCAGGGTGGTGTGGGGCTCTTGTCCCTGGGCTCCTGTCCGGGGCCGGGGCGGCCTGACTCTCCGCCTCCCCGCAGGCAGTCCTTGTCGTCGCTGAGCGGGCCTCTGCAGGTGGTTCCCGACATCGACGACCAGATGAGTAGCGCCGACAGCTCCCAGGAGGTGAGTGGGGGCGGCTGGACTGGGGGCTCGGGGTGCTGAGGGGGCCTGGGGGTGTTGGGGGGGCCCCTCCGAGCTGCCACTTCCTGCCTTGGCCTGGCCCCTTAACAGCTACCTCGCCCTGCCTCTGACTCACTGGGGCGCTTTCAGCCTTTCTGCTCGTCCTTTTCCAGATGATTCATTTTCTCCCAGTTTTCTCTCGTTTCTTGGTTTCTTGCTCCCTGCCCCGGAGAAAGTGCTGGCCTAGGGTGGGGGCAGCCGCTGGCAGGTGATCCCAGGGCGCCCCCTGGAGGGCAGGGCTTCCTCGGACCGGGAGGAGGCTGGAGGGACCGCCTCCCCAGCCCGGGGCAGGTGGGAGCAGGAGGCCCCCGGGTGCCCCCACCGCCCCACAGCTTGCAGCCTCCCTTCGCTAGGAGACAGGTTCAGGGAGGTGCCCCCACGTTCCCGGGTCAGCGCCCAGGCCTGCTGCCCCACGGTGAGCACGCCTGCACCAGCTCCCTGGTCTGCTTGCCACCCCCCACCCACCCTGCCCCGGCCCAGGAGAGATGACTGCCCCCCCTCCCTGCCCAGGGAGCCAAGGCTTCCAGGTCCTGCGGCCTCCCTCGGGGCCAATGCTCAGGAGGGGGGTGCGCGCCATCCCAGGCCTGTGGTCAGCGGAGCAGCCCGCACTAGGTCTCTGCTGGCTGGGGGGCTGGGGGCCCTCGCTCTGCGCCACTGGCCTCTGGAGCCCGCCCACCCACCCACCACCTAACGCAGGTTCCCGCTCTTCCCTCCCCTCCCCCTCTTGTCTCTCCCTCCCCCACCCTCCTTCCTCTCCTCCTTCCCCTCCCCCTCCCTCCTTCCCTTCTCCCCTCCTTCCCTTCCCCCTTCCCCTCTTCTCTCCCATCTCCCCTCCCCCTCTGTGTCCTCCCTCCTCCCCCCCAGGCAAAGGTGACTGAGGAGTGCTCTCAGTACGAGTTTGAGAACTACATGCGGCAGCAGCTGCTGCTGGCCGAGGAGAAGAGCTCAGTGCACGAGGCCCGGAGCTGGGGGCCCAAGCGGCAGTTGGGCAGCGTGCCCCCCGTGCGGCGGCTCGGCCACGACGCGCAGCCCATGAACCCCTTGGACGCGGCCATCCTGGCGCAGCGCTACCTGCGCAAGTAGCCCCGTCGCCCGGGCCGCCCGCCACCTCCTCCAGCCCCCAGGTAGCGGCCCCCACCCCCCCACCCCCAACGGCCGGGGCAGGGACCGCGCAGGTCACACGCGGGGTCAGCGGACGAACCACGAAGCTACTTGGGCAATGATTGCTTGATTGTTTGGTTTTTTAATCTGAGAAGCCTAGATAACTAATCTGCTTTTAATCATGACGTTTTAATCTACCTCCGGCTTTACCCCGCGGTCTCTGGCCCAAGCGGGAGGAGGGCCCGGCCGCCTGCTGGCCCCGAAGGACGAAGGACACCGCCCTGTGCCCAGCCCCAGGGGCCTCCCCGCGCACCCCGCAGTCCGAGCTTTGGAAGACTTCACCTCATCTTAAGCAGAATTCAAATATATTTATTTTTGTACTGAAGCCAACTTCTCCCCATCTCCAGGTGGCTGGGCCCGCGGCCACCCCCTGCCCCCAGCGCCCACATCGGGCCCCCCAGCTCCAGAGCACCAGGCCCTCCTGCCTCTGGTGATGGGGAGGCCCTCCTAGACCTGGCTCTCCTTCTCCCATCTCAGGGGCTTCTCTGAGGTGCTGTCCCCTCGCATTAACCCTGGTTTCTTTCTGCACCCCACACCGCGGTACCGAGGTGATGTTAACAAAGATGTGAAAGGGGTGCCTGGGGGGCAGCGGGGGTGGAGGCTGCGGGGCGCCCCGGGTTCACCGAAGGCTGGGCCACCCCCCCCATTCTTGCCGCCTTGTGGATGTTGGGGTCCCCCCGGCAGAGCTTGGCCAGGGCCCTTCCTCGGGGCTGCAGGGCTGTCGCGGAGGACTCCTGGCTTGAGAACAGCCCCGGCCTCGGCCCTTTTCGAGCCGAGATTTTGAAGTGGATGCCGGTCTTGCCAGAAACACTGTTCTCACCAGAATGCGCTCCCCGCCCCCCTCCCTCACTGGACTTGGCCTTACCCAGTGCCGAGCAGACCCCCCGGCCCCCCTGGAGAGGCTGAGTGTTCCCCTCCAGGCAGCCCTGGGCCCTCAGCCCCTTCCCGTCTGTCCTTGCTCCCCGGTGGGGAGGCGACCGAGGCCTGTGTGACCTAGTTTCCCAGAGTGCGAGCTGCCCCCTCCCCAAAAGCTGACTCACTGTGAGTGACTTGGGCAAGTTCCCAAACCTCCTTGTGCCTCAGTTTCCCCATCTGAAAAAATGGGGCCACCTCTTGCCAGCAGTAGCAGGGCCGCCCATGCCCCTTCCTCCCCGTGCCCCCATCCCAGCACGTGGGCACCTCATGCCTCTGCCTCAGTGGGGCCGCGGGAGCCCGCCTGAGCCCAGCGCTCACTGTCCGGAGCACCACGCGCAGCCTGGCAGCGGCGGCGGCCGCGGGGAGCCGGGGTGCCGGGCCGCGGGGGCTGGGGTGTCCTCTTTTCTATATTTATTTCAAAAAGAAGTCTCCCGAGGGAGTAAAGCACAGTGTGGCCGGGGCTCAGCCCGCTGTCCTCCCTGAGGTCTCAGCTGTGCCTGCCCCACGGCCACGGGTGGCCTTCCCCCTCCTTCTCAGAGCAATACCCTCGGGGGTCCGCGCGGGGGTCTGCGGGGCTCAGGCGCTGAGCCCCACGTCGGCCCGCTCTGACCCTACGCCTGCGGCAAAGCAAACAGGAGGTCGGGCCTGTCCTCACCGGGTGTCACACACTGAGAGGTCCTGTTGTAAAGAAACAAAACGAAACAAAAAGTCACAAAAAAGTTTGTATAAAGACCTATTTTTGTACTACATGGGGACTCTTCCTGCATGTCAGCAATAAAACTCCTGACCTGGAGCCCGTGTGGCCTGTTCCTGCCCTTCTCTCCGTGTGTCCCCATCCTGCCCCAGCTCGCAGGCCAGGCTTCCTGCAGCTTGGCCTCTGCCCCCCTGGGTGCCCCCCAGCCCCCCACCCGGGGGAGGGGCCAAACCTACCCAGCAGGCCCCTAACCCATTAGCGCACCTCCCTCCCCGCCCTCCGCACCCCCAGGGGGCCTCCCGCGTGGCCGCTGAGCCAGCCCTGCCCATGGGAGGCACCCGGAGCCGCCAGCGTGTTGCCCCCCTCTCCCTGCAATCCGCACCTGGGGTCGGGGCCCTGGGCTCCCCCTGGCTGCCCCCATGCCCATGCGCCCGCGACCCCTGGGAAGCCTGATGGCCGCCTGCTTTCCTTTCCTTTCTTCCTTCACCTAAATATAGACGCTGGCGGCGCTGCAGGTGGGTGGGCGCCCCTGGGTGCAGCACAGAGCCCCGCGGACCCTGCCCCTGTGCGGGGACCCACGCGCGGATCACAGGGAGCCCAGGCTACAGGGACCCTAGAGCTGCCTGGTCCCACCTCCTCAGGACCCAGCAGCCGGGTGGGCCCTGCCTCCCTGCGCCCCCCCAAGTCTACACTTGCGTGTCACACCTCACTGACCCACCCCTGATGTGGGAGCCCCCCAGATGCCCAGCCAGAAGGCGCCCTCGCCCCCAGGGCACCACCACTGGGCCCTGGCACTGCCACCTGCCAGTGGCAGCGCCTCTTTCCCTCCCCCCACTGTACCCCCATGGTACCCCCACCACCCAGCAACCTCTGCTCCCTCTGTTCCCTGCCCGGCCACCCGCTTGGCTGGCGCGTCTCCACCCCTGGGCCTGCGGGGCGTGCAGCTCGCCCACCGAACGGGGGTTATTGAGCTCAACTTACTAGACGGCTCTTCAGCTCTGGTTTTAAAGATTTTATTTTATTCATGAGACAGAGAGAGAGAGGGAGGCAGGGACCCAGGAGAGGGAGAAGCAGCAGGGAGCCAATGGGGGATGGCCCCGGGACCCTGGGTCACGACCTGGGCCGAAGTCAGGTGCTCAGCCACGGAGCCACCCAGGTGTCCCTGCTCTTCAGTTTCTCTTATGAGCCACAGAAGAGGAACATTCCAGAAAGGTGGGGGGAGGGGATGATCAACAGTGTCCTCTGTCCTCTGCTCCTGAGAAGTCAAACAGGAACTGAGACGGTTCCACCAGCCCCGCAACCTCAGGGAGAGAAGCGTCCTGGAGCTGCCCGGCTCTCGGTGGGGGGTGTGGGGGCTCGAGGGGTGGGGGTCGGGGGACCGAGTCTCGGGGCCTGACTTCTTGCCACCCCACTTGCAAACCCGGCAGCTCCCACTCCCACCCCGCCTGAGCCCCCCTCCACCGTCTCCCCCCCACCTGAGCACCCCCTCCCCACCCCCCCAAGGCCCCCACCGTCTCCCCGCCCCCACCCCGCCTGAGCCCCCCTCCTCGCTCCCACCCTGCCTGAGCCCCCGCTGCCCCCTCTCCCCCCCCCGCTCCCCCTGCCTGTGCCCCCCCCCCCAAACAGCTGCAGGGCAGCGGGATGGGCCCCGTGGGTCCCCTGCTGGTGCCCCTCCAATGTCCAACACGCTGCAGTTGCCCCAGCCCCGCCGCAGGGGACCTTGCTCACCCGAGGGAGTCCCGCGGGCCGCCTGCCTCCAGGCCTTCTGGAAGGCTCCCCGGTGCTGGGGCTCCGTGACCTCCCGGCCGTCCCTGAACCCTCAGCCTCGCCTCCTGCCAGCTCTGAGCTCTTCGGGCGTGGGCGCACCCCCCCCCCCCCTCCCACGAGTCCGCGGGGCAGGACCAGGGCGCCGGGCGGGTGGGGACGGGGGTGGGGGGAGCCCGTCAGAACGGGGGCGCTGCCCAAGGAGCCTGTGGCCTCCAGAGCCAGGATCCGGCTCCGACCTGGGCATCAATGCGGACCCCCGGCGTCCAGGACCCTCGGAGCCACCACCGCCTGCCACCCGCAGCGGCGCCCTGGCCCTTCCGGCCTTTATATACGTCTTTGTCAAGATTTTGTTTATTTATTCATGAGACACAGAGGGAGGTGGGAAAGGTGGCTCCCTGCGGGGACTGGATCCCGGGACCCGGAGTCACGGCCCGGCTGGAGGCGCCCCCACTCTCAGCTGCGGAGGGCGCTGCCGGCGTCAGTCCCTGAGCAGGAGACGACAGGTGTCCCGCGGGGCAGCTCTGGGCCCAGTGGCAGGAGCCCCGGGCCTGGCGCCGCCGGGAGACGGCTGGGGACTCTGGTCTCAGGTCACATCCGGGCCGCGCCCCTGACCTCCACGAGACCACGCGCACATGCCCAGCCTGAGCCTCAGTTTCCCCCGTGAGGTGGGAGTCCCACTACAAACGCCGCGGTTACGGGCAGGGGCTGTGGGGGAAGCACGCTTGGCACCGGCGCCAGAAGGCCCTCCACGTCCAGGAGTGTCGCCGGCCGGCCCGGGCTGGGGGCGTTCAGATGACGTGGCGGCAGGTCCATGGAGGCCACGAGTGTCGCCTTCTTCCCTCCATCGGAGACCTAGGTGGCACCGAAGCCCCCATGGGGAGCACAGCTGGCTCCGTGTTGGGCCCGGAGCCTAAGCCCCCTGAGCCTCCCAGGGGCACTGGGCCCCTCGCCCCGACCTCCCAGCGAGACGTGTCCTAACTTCTCTCATGAACAAAGACCCGTCTTTCCTGTCTTAGCGTCGCTCTCTGTGCCTCCCAGGTGACAGATGTCTAGTCTCACAGGCCAGGAGAGTGGAGAGGCGGCCGGCCAGGGGGTAGGGAGCTAGACGGGCAGGAGGCCCGTTGCTGGCCGGCAGCAGGGACGTCCACAGGTGACAGGTGGCCAGGCGGTCACAAGGCCCGTGGCAGCCACCCTGGTGGGCCAGAGGGACACCCCCAGGGCCTCCAGGAGTTGCCCCCCCCCCCGCCTCTCTGCAACTGTCCAGGGCTTGGCCACACGCAGCCCCTAGGGGAAGGCAACGCGCCGGCCACCGTGCGTCCCCCTCTCTGAAGGGACTAAGCACGTCCGCCCCCACGCGGCTCAGCGCGGCCACCAGCTTCACCGGGGCCGAGTCACACCTGGCCCTCTCCAAGCACGCGTGACACAGCAACGTAGACAGACACCCGTGTCAGCAGGTGGCGGTACCAGAGGCCAAACATCCAAACTCCTGCCCACCCTCAGGAGGACGGAGGGCTCGTGGGTCCCGGGGCACACGGGCGTGCTGTGTGGGGAGGCCCACAGCCGGGGCACGCGGGTCCCGGGACACAGTCAGGCAGACACAAGTGTGCTGCACAGCCCGGGACACACGGATCAAGCCCGCTGCACACACCCCGCTGCACACGAGGGTGGAAGGCACTGGAGGTTAGACCCCCGCCCGGGGCAGCACCTCGGAGCCCAGCCAGCCCGGCGCCTCCCGGGGCTCTGCATCCATCCCCCTCGAGGTCGCGCCCCCCCCCAGCTCCCTGCGCCAAAAGCCATCTGACCCACTGGCGGGGTTCGGCCCATCTTCTGTCGGGGGCTCCCAAAGTCACAGCGGGCCCAGACTCCTCCCCCGGACACCTAACGGGCACCTCCAGCCTGCGGGACAGGAAACCGACGCCCCCAAACCTGCTCCCCACCCCGCTTCCCTCCCGTGCGCAGGCCCCGTGGCCAGTGGGGTCCTCTGTCCTCATCCCTGACGCCCGCCTGCAGTGCGGGACTCCCAGTGTGCAAGGGGACCCTCTCCCCACCGTGGCAGTTCCGGGGCGTACCCTGGGTGCCGCTCACTGCCCTCCCTGCTTCCATCTCCCCCCTCTTCCAGGTCTGTCAGGGACCACGACCCACCTCTCAGGGTTACCCACCACGCAGCCTGGAGCAACCCCCTGCTCCACAGAACTCATCGCCCCCCCCCTGCCCCCAGGTGCCTGTCCCACTACCGCCCTGCACCTCGCTGGAGTCGGGGGTCAGCTCCCGCCCCCCTTGGGTCTCACAAGGGCTATCCATCCCCCGTGCTTAGCACCCGGCCCTTCCCCCTGCAGGGTTGTCGCTCGGCCCGCTCGGACCAGGGGCACCCATGCTCGGGGGCCAAGGCCAGGCCCTGGGGTAGGACCCGATGCGCAGCGGCTTGTCCCCGTGCACCCGCCGCACCCCTGCTGCGGCCCATGCGACATGGAAGTGGACACACGAGTACCTGGAGGGGCAGGGACGCCTGCACACGCGTGCACAAAACAGACCCAACAATCCCCAAGACACTGGGAGTCCCTGCTCGTCCCCCCACCAGTCCGCCTTTCTCCTTCCAGATCTGCCCTCTGCTTGAACCCAGGCTCAGCCCTGGGAGTGGGGGTCTCCAGTATGGACACGGGGGTGGGGGTGGGGGGGTCATGGGCCCACAGGCCTCAGGCCACGCCTTCAGCTATGCCTGCAATTTCCTCTCCCCCTTCCTTCCCTCCTCCTCTCTGAGGCTCCCGCCAAGAGGGCCTCCCCCTCACCCAGGGCCCGTGCAGGAAGGGGGGCCCGGGAGAGGTGGGGTCTGAGAGTCGGGCAGGAAGACGCGTGGACCCTGTGACACACTGCACACATGAGCCCCGAGCCTGGGGGGACGTGGATGCAAGGGCTGGGCACGTTTAGTCTGGAGCAAAGTGCACGTCTGCGGTGGCTGGGGTGCGGGTGTGGGGCGGTGTGGGGTGCACAGGGGCCGCAGAAGCTGGGGGCAGCTGGGGGGGGCCTGCAGGGCTCTAACATTCAGTCACCCCGTGTGACAGAGCCCTGCCAGCTGGACGCCCCGGGAGGGGGGGTTCTCTCCCTTGTGAATTGAGGGTCCAAGGGAGGCCCTCCTGGGAGGGCTCTAGGGGCAGAGGGCAGTGGGTTCAAATCCTGACCCTTTGGTCAAGTTATTCAACCTCTCCCTGACTCAGTTTACTTCTCTGCCAAGTGGCGACAACGGTGCCCGCGTCGCAGGGGTGTTAAAGGAAAGAATATTCAAAGGGCGCGCACCTGCACACGCACCCTCACCCGCACGCGCACCCTCACCCGCACCCTCACCTCACCCGCACCCGCACCCTCACCCGCACCCTCACCCGCACGCGCACCCTCACCCGCACGCGCACCCTCACCCTCACCCTCACCCCGCACCCTCACCCTCACCCGCACTCACGCTGCCCGGCACCGAAGCGGAACTTCATCCGCATTATTATTATTTTGTTATTAGGAGCTGGGGGCGGGTCGCTGCCCCCGCCTCCCCGCGGTTTCCTGTGGGAGAGCCGAGGCCGCCCCCCCCCCCCCCGCTCCCCTTCCTCTCCCGGCCCCCTCCCTCCGCGCCTCCCCCTCCCGCCCGCCGCCCCGCCCCGCCCCGCCCCGCCCCTTTCCTCCGAGGAACTTTCCGCGGCTGGTCCTGGGCCCGCGTCCGGCCCGCGCTGCCGCGGCCTGGGAGCCGAGCGGGGCAGGGGGCGGCGGGGACCGGACGGGGCGGGCGCGGCGGGGCCCGGGTGTATGCGGCCGCCGGACGCGCCGGGGCCGGCAGCGGGGAAGCGGGGCGCCGACGGTGAGCGGGCCCGGGGCCTGCGGGCGGTGGGTCCCGGCGGGGCGGGGCGGGGCGGGGGGGCGCGGCGGCGTCCCGGGCGCGCGGCGGAGCCTCCCGCGGCGCACTCCCCGGGCCCCGCGACGTGGAGGGGCGTCTGCGCCGGGGAGGAGGCCCCCCAGGCAGGGCCCGGGCCCGTAACGACGTTAGGGAGCCGCCGTCTGCGGGGTGCAGCGCGCGCAGCGGGGCCAGCTGCTCCGGAGGCAGCGGGGTCGGGGTGAGCCGTGCGCTGGGGGTGGGGTCCGACCTTGCGACCCGCAGGCTGACGGGGGGCTGCCCCTCCGCCCCCAGAGCGGCATGGACGCCCCACGGAGGGACATGGAGTTGCTCAGCAACAGCCTGGCGGCCTACGCGCACATCCGCGGTGAGGGCGGGCCCGGGGCCTGGGCCCCTCCCTCCCCTCCTCCCCCCGCCCCCATCCCCTCCTCCTCTCTCCCCCTCCCCGCCCCCCCCCCCGCTGGCGGCTACCTGGGGTCTTGCAGGTAAGGAGTCCCGCCCTCCCCCCGCCCCCATCCCCTCTCCTCCTCCCCGCCCCCCCCCCCCCGCTGGCGGCTACCTGGGTCTTGCAGGTAAGGAGTCCCGCCCTCCCCCCGCCCCCATCCCCTCCTCCCGCCCCCATCCCCGCCCCCCCCCCCCCCCGCTGGCGGCTACCTGGGTCTTGCAGGTAAGGAGTCCCGCCCTCCCCCCGCCCCCATCCCCTCCTCCCGCCCCCATCCCCGCCCCCCCCCCCCCCCCGCTGGCGGCTACCTGGGTCTTGCAGGTAAGGAGTCCCGCCCTCCCCCCGCCCCCCCACCTTAGAACCCGGGCTCCTGGGCGAAGGGCCTACCCCCCAGGCGCCGGGGCGCCCCCCGACGCGCGCCCTCCGCCCGCAGCTAACCCCGAGAGCTTCGGCCTCTACTTCGTGCTGGGAGTCTGCTTCGGGCTGCTGCTCACCCTGTGCCTGCTGGTCATCAGCATCTCCTGTGCGCCCCGCGCGCGGGCCCGCGCCCCCGCTCCGCGCCGGGACCCCCGCAGCAGCGCCCTGGAGCCCGACGACGACGACGACGACGACGACGAGGACACGGTGACGCGGCTGGGCCCCGACGACACGCTGCCCGGCCCGGAGCTCAGCGCCGAGCCCGACGGGCCCCTGAGCGTCAACGTCTTCACGTCGGCGGAGGAGCTGGAGCGGGCGCAGCGCCTGGAGGAGCGCGAACGGATCCTGCGGGAGATTTGGCGCACCGGGCAGCCCGACCTGCTGGGCTCCGGCACCCTGGGGCCCGGCCCCACGGCCACCGGCACCCTGGGGCGCATGCACTATTACTGACCCGCCCGCTCCCGCTGCGAGGAGCTCTGCGTACTGCACCCTGCGCGCCAACTCACAGCGGCCCCAGGCCATTGGGACGGCCCCGCCCCACCGCCTCCCCCCTACCCCAGGGCTCCGGGGTCTGGACCCCCACCTTCCGGGCTCCCCAGTCCTGCCAGAAAACCGGCGGGGAAGGCCCGGACGCGGGGACCCCAGCCCCCCTCCTGGGATCGGTTAAGAGATGAAGGGACCAATGAAAACTGCATTTCCAGTGACTCAGTGTCCCTCTGTTGCTTCTGCCCCGCGTGCGTGCGCCCCAGGCCCCTGCCGCGCAGGGGCCCCGGATGGAGATGCCCCCTGACTCGTGCACCAGGCTGACCCCCGTCGTCCCACCAGCCCCTCCGCACACAGGCCTCCTCCCGCTCACGCTGAAAACAGAGCAAGCTGTCACTCGCAGGCCCCCCCACAGGCATTCCTCACCCGCCCGCCCGCTCCCCGCGGAGCTCCGGGGTCACGCGCGCGCGCCCCGGGCCCGGGGCCCTGACCTCGACGCTAAGGCACGACGGCCCGGGCTAGGCTAGGCGGGCGCCCGCGGGAGGGGTCGGGGCGGGAGGGCAGGCCCGCCCACCTCCTCGGGCGCACAGCTGGATTCCGGGCTCCGGGCTCCCGGCCCCGGCAGACGTCGGAGGGAGACGCCCCCCGCCCGCCCCCGCCATCCGGTGGGTAAAAATAGCGGCGCGCGGGCCCTGGGAACCGTAATGGGAGCCACATGTCGGCCAGATGTGCCCGGGAGAGACCGCCAGGAATGCGGAGGCCCCGCCCCCGCCCCCCCATGCCGCCGGGCCCCGCCCCCTCCGCCGACCATTTCCCCGGGCCCGCCCCCTCTGGCCCGCCCCGCCCGCCCCCGCACGGACCAGGCGGGCGCGGCGGGCGCGTACACCGCAGTTTACTTTCTTGCGTTTCTCGGAGTCGTGTGCGAGGACGTGGGTGGCCGCAGCCCGACTCGCCCCCAGGCCCCGCCGCAGTCCCTCCCGGGCCCCCCCTCAGTGCGTCTGCGTCTGCGCGTGGATGGAGCCCCGCGTCCCGGACTCCTGAGTCCCCCGCTGCATCTGCACCTGGTCGGGAGAGGGCGTCAGGGCAGGCGGGGTGGGGGGGGGGCAGCCCGCCGCCCCTGGGGGCCGCACCCCACCCACCTCCAGCGACAGGCGCTTCTCCTTCTCGCTCTTCAGCTCCTCCCAGAGGTCGGCGAGCTTCCTCCTGCGGACGGAGGGGAAGCGGTGGGCAGTGCAGGCCGAGCCCGCCCCCCGCCCCCCGCCCCGCCGCCCCGCCCCGCCCCACTTACTCCAGCTGCACCCCCATCCGCTCCAGCGACCTCCTCAAAGACTCCACCTCGTCCTGGAGCCTCGTTATGTCGCCTCTGTCACTTTTGCTGTCCGTGAGATTTTGCGGAGACAAGGAAAGTAGGGCGGGAGCCTCCTGGGGGTCTGGAGTCGCCTTGACAGCTTGAGGATTCTTTTGAGCAGGGGCTGCCTCTTTGGGGGACACCTCCTCTTTGGGGAGTACTGCCTCTTCCCGGGTCCCCTCATGCTCCCCAGGTGCCTCCTCCAGGGGGGTTGTCGCCTTCGCAAGGGCAGGCAGGGACCCTGACTCGCACTCAGACTCAGACTGGAATGGGGAGCTGCCCCTCTGATGGAGATGGGGCTCCTCTGGCATGTGGACCTCTTGGGACTGAGCTTCATTGGCCACAAGAGACTTGAACGGCGGTGGCAGGGCTTGCTCCGGAGAGAAGAGATGGAGCTGAGTGATGTCTCTGGTGGAGGCCTCTTGAGAGAGCACCTGCTCAGGGGTCAAGACCTTCCCTAGGGTGGGTGCCTCATCCCCAGGAGGGACCGTCTTTGGGCCAGGGACTTCATCCTCCGGTGGGACTTCAGGGACAGGGGCCTCCTCCCCAGAAATGACACTGTCTGGGCTGGGGGCCTTGCCCAGGGTCAGGCCCTCCTCTGGGGTGGGGTTCTCTGGGACTGGGGCCTTGAACTCTAGAGTCAGGGATCCCTCTGAGATGGGGGCCTTCTCCGGAGTCAGGGCTTCCTCTGGAGTGGAGGCCTTATCCGGAGATAGAGTCTTCTCTGGGCTGGGGGTCTTGTCTGGAGTGGGGGTTTTATTCACAGGAGAGGCCTTTGCTACGCTGTTCTGCTCTTCCTCCTGTGGTGATGGGGGCGAGGTCTCAGCCGAAGGATGGGTACCTGGGGGCCTTCACCCCTGTACACCATCCATATCCCCCAGGAACCAGGCAGGCCCCCTACCTGACTAGCTGCAGAGCGCTGCCGAGGAGCATGGGGTTTCGATCCTTTTCTACCAGGGTGGCCCAGACCCCCGCTGAGGAAGCTGCCCCCGGAGCCTATGAGAGCAGAATCACAGGGGTCCAGGCTACTCTGACCCCGGGTCTCTCCCCACCTCTGTCCTTCAGCACAACCACCCTATCCCCGTGCCCCATTCCTTGCCCCACTGGAGGGAGGCAAGGAGACCTACCCGGGTCTCGAGAGGGGCGCTTCTGACTGTCTCCGCCGGGTGTCCAAGAGGGCCTGGAATATACCCCCATCAGACCAGGAGGTGGGGGCCGGGGAGCAGCACTTCCCTCGTGCCTTCCTCCTTCCCCCCTCCTCATCCCCTCCCCCAGCTCCTTACTTGGCTTTACTGGGTCCACTGGGGGCTGTCACCAGCTTCCTGACTGTAGGGAGGGCTGATTTGGCCATCATCTTTTTTGGTTCCTTAGCTGGGAGGGGAGAAGGGAGTGTGGCATCCATCCGTCTAACAGTTGCTGGCCCTGTCCTTGCAGAGGGGACTGGGGACAGGAGATGAAAATTTGACTCTGCCTCTTCCAAACTCTGGGGAAGCCGACCGCCCTTGGGCCGCGTGGGCCTAAGGAACTGTGGGAGCGAGTAGGGGACACCTAGCAGGACACCGTTGTCAGGGAAGGCTTTGAAGGGGACATGGCTTCAAATCCTGCCAGGATTTTTTTATCCATACTTTTTTCTTTCCTTTTTTTTTTTTCTTCTCAAAAGTAATCTCTGTGCCCCACGTGTGTCTCAAACTCACAACCCTGAGATCTAGAGTTGCACGCCCTCTGGACTAAGCCAGCTGGTGCCCCTGCCCACACTTTTCTACGACCTGTCCCCTGCTCAGTGCCCGTGGCTGCCTCCGGGGTTCAGACCCTCCTCTTTTCCCTAGACCACGCCAGTAACCTTCCCCAAGCCAGTCACCTGCCCTAGAACTTCCAGGTCTCCTCTACCCCAGGTACTCCCTAAGAGATCTCACCCCGTGTGACGGGTTTAACTAGCACCAGTGCGCCAGCAACTCCCACACCCTCATCTCTGTCCTCTGTTCCCACCTGGGGAGCTAACTGGCCTCACACACAGAACATACCCAAACCTGCGCTCTCACCCCCCCCCCCCGCCCAACGCCTCTTTACCAGCGTTCCCCACCTCAGCCACTTACCCACTTGCTCAGATGACAAAATGAGTCATCTGTGACCCCCTTCATTCCCTCGTGCTGCACATCCAAACCTGCAGTAACCCGACTGCTCCACCTTCAGACGGGGCCTGATTTCCGCCACCTGTCACCCCCTCTGCCACTAAGCACTGGAGCGAGGCACCAGCATCTCCACCGGGACCATGTGGACCATGGCAGCAGCTCCCCCCCTGCAGGCACGTCCCCCCCGACAGTCGCCGTGAGCTCAGGGTCTACTGGGAAGCAGACATAGGCAAAACCAGAATATATAGCAGGTGTCGCTGAGGAAGAATAAGCAGGGGACTGTCCACTTTAAATGGGGCCACAGAAGGCCACAGAGAAGGTGACACCAGAGCGAACAGTCACACTGGGTGACATTCGTATTTGTGGGCACACGAAGGGCCACTCTGTTCACTCAATGCACCTGCTGGTGCATCTGCACCGCGGGCCAGGTCGGTCCTGCAGCCACGCCAGGCTCCGACGTCCTGCTGCCCGCATGCAGCAGTGCGACGACATCCCCTCCCTGTGCCCCAGCATCTCACCCGCGAGACCTGCTGGGGTTCCTGCGAGTTCTGAGTGACTTTGCTCATGTGAGGTGCTCAGAGGACTAAGGGGCGTATGGTCAAGGCTCAGTGAAGGGAACTTTAACCTTGGCTTCCTGTGCTCTGGCCGATCAGGTGCCCGGTGGGGGAGCAAGTACATCCTCCTTGGGACCCAACTTCGAGGCGGGAGGAGGTCCACCAGAAAGGAGGAACGGAGGCCAGAGAGGCGGTGAGAGGACAGCACTGCACTACTGAGGCCCATGACGAGGGGCGACCCCCCTTAGCCCCCCGCAGGCCCCACGCGTGGAAACTGCGCAGCAGCGCGAGCCCTGCACCCTGCACACCCCTTTCTTCTAGAGGCCTGCGGTGGAGTCTGGTGGCCGGCACCCTTTGGCTCCTGGCAGAAGCAGAAGCAAGTCCTTCCTGGAGGATGAGGCGTGAGCTCCCCCGGGGTGGCATTGGGGCCCGAGCCTGCAACAGGAGCCCACAACACAGGGCCCGTTGGGAATCAACAGGCAAATCCGGGTGGAGGAGAAAACTGAATGACTGCAGATGAAAAACAGCATTCTAGAAAGAAATCAAATGTGATACAGGTTAAGTAGCAGGTAAAGCACAGCCAAAAGCCAGAGAAGTGGCAGGCTGAAAGCACAGAGACAAGGAGCCGAAACCCTGAAAGCGGCGCTAAGAAGAGCGGATGATGACAGGGGCTGTGACTGTGGCTCGATGACGTGGTTGACAAATCCTCACCTGGCACTGCAACTAGAAAGCTGGACCAAACCACCGTTTCCGTGCTCTGGAAGCTGACCCAAGGCAGAAGGTAACCTGAGAAGTGCTGACGGCATCGTCTCCCAGGCCTGCACCCGCCCCTGCCCTGCCAGCCTGGTCCACACAGATGCTCTGCAGCATGGGGCCGGCTGCAAAGACTGGCGCTTCTCTGCCACGGTGGAAGGGAGGTCACTCGATCTGGGCTATAGCATTGGACTTGGCCCTGGTTTCATAGGTAGGGCACCAGAAGCACAAGCAACTGAAGAGAAAATAGAAAAATGGGACCTCCTTGAGATGGAAACCTCTGGGGGCCTTAAAGGACAAGAAATTGAAAAGACAACGGATGGGATGGTAGAAAATATCTGCAAAAGTATATGCCCCCCGAGGGACTTTTCCCAAGATATATGAGAAACTCTACAAATCAATAGTCCGAAGTCTTTAAAAAATAGGCAAAAAATCCAAATAGACATTTCTCCGAAAGAAGACACACAGATTGTCAATAAACATAAGAAAAGACGCTCAACATTTAAGGCGTCCGAGAAAGTGGAGCAGAACCATGATGAGCTGCCGCTTCACACCGACTAGGATGATTATAATAAAAAAGTGACAAATGTTGGAGGGGATGTGAAGAAGCAGAACCGTCACGCATCACTGGTGGGAGGAGAAAATGGGACCAGCACAAACAGTGTGACGGCTCTTCCCCATGCTAACGGAGCTGTCCGGCACCCAGAAACCCCTTCCCACGCACACACCCAGGAGACATGGACACACGTCAGCGCAAAAACTTGTACACGAGAGTTTATGCCCACAAAGGTAAAACCAACACAATGTGTCCACCAGCAAACAGATGAGTAACACGTGGTTCGTTCACACAATGGAAATATTATTGGGCAACAAAAAGGAATGAAGCACAACACATACTAGAAATTGGATGAGTCTTGAAAACAGAAGGTAAGATAGGAAAGGTTTTGTTTTTTCAGGGGCGTCCGGACGGCGCGGTCGGTTAACTGATTCTTGATTTCAACTCAGGTCATGATCTCAGGGTCATGAGACTGAGCCCTGCGCGGAGCTCCATGCTGGGCGAGCCACCTGCTGGGGACTCTTTGTCTCCCTCTCCCTCTGCCCCTTCTCTCTCTCTCTCCCTTCCTCCCTCTCTCTAAAAAAGAAAAAAATATATATATATGTATGTATGTATTTGAATATTTTAACTCTGATGAGACTGAATAAGAAAAAAGAGAGGACAAATAATTACTAAAAATAAAAAAAAGACTAAGTACAGACACAGATTATGAGAGAATGTTATGAATAACTTTACATAAATAATCAGAAAACATTGAAGAAATGGATAATCACAAATAGAATTCATTAGAGGTGCCTGGCTGACTCAGTCAGTGGAGCGTGGGACTCTTGATCTCTGGGTTGTTAAGTTCGAGCCCGACACTGGGCATAGAGATTACTTTAAAAAGCAAATAATTAAAAAATAAAAAACATAAAAGTAAGTATAAAGCAAAAATGAAATAAAATAAAATAAAAAACGAAGATAAAATGGATTCAAGAATTTTTTTTAAGATTTTGTTTATTAAAAAAAAAGATTTTATGTATTTTTTCATGAGATGCAGAGAGAGAGAGAGAGAGAGAGAGAGAGAGAGAGAGAGAGAGGCAGACACACAGGCAGAGGGAGAAGCAGGCTCCACGCCGGGAGCCCAACGTGGGACTCGATCCCGGGACTCCAGGATCACAGCATGGACCAAAGGCAGGTGCTAAACTGCTGAGCCACCCAGGGATCAAGAATTTTAGCCAGATTTTTGGCTAGCTATCATTACCCAGGGACCAGGAGACAGAAGGCTGTCTGTGCAAGACTCCCAAAGTGCAAGATTTCCTCTTCCGAGTTCCAAGGTAAAGCCATTTGAACAGCAGCTGTAAAGGAGTCTTTGTGGATGGAATCAAGTTAAGATGAGGTCACACTCTAGTAGGGCCCTAAACCAATGCCCGGTGACCTTACTAGAAAAGGAAAATATGGACAGAGGCACACAGTGCAGAAGACAATGTGAAGACAGGCAGAGAAGAGCAGTAGATCTGTCCCTAAACCGAGGACTGCCAGGAACTACCAGAAGCTAAGGGACAGGGGCACCTGGGGGGGCACAGGGGGTTTGCCTTCAGCTCAGGGCGTGACCCTGGGATCCTGGGATCGAGTCCTGCATGGGGCTCCCTGCAGGGAGCCTGCTTCTCCTTCTGCCTGTGTCTCTGCCTCTCTCTTTGTCTCTCATGAATAAAATCTTAAAAAAAAAAAGAGAGAGAGAGAGAAGCTAAAGGACAAGGAAAGATGCTTCTCCTAGACTCTTCACAGAAAACATGGCTATGCCAACAACTTGATTTTGGATTTCTAGCCCCCAGAACTGTGAGAGATTACACTTCTCTTGATTTAAGCCAAACAAAACAAGAAGAAAAAGAATTTCAAACATTCTCATAACTATTAAAGAAATTAAATAGTTTAAAATCTTCCCATAAGGGAAAAAAACAGGGCAAGATGGATTCGCAGGCAAGTTTTATCAACTCTCAAGGAAAGATGATTCCCATCTTCTTTATTTTTTCCCCAAGTAAACTCTGCCCCCAGTGTGGGGCTCAAACTCACGACCCTGAGATCCAGAGTCACACACTCTACGGACTGAGCCAGTCGGGCACCCCCACAATGATTTCCATCTTATATAAGATCTACCAGATAATTTAAAAACTAAATATATACCTCATAACTCATGTACGGGGCCAGTATAATGTTCAAAATCAGATGAGGACAGTAGAAATAAATGCAAAAATCTTTTTTTTAAATTTTTATTTATTTATGATAGTCACAGAGAGAGAGAGAGGCAGAGACACAGGCAGAGGGAGAAGCAGGCTCCATGAACCGGGAGCCCGACATGGGATTCGATCCCGGGTCTCCAGGATCGCGCCCTGGGCCAAAGGCAGGCGCCAAACCACTGCGCCACCCAGGGATCCCTAAATGCAAAAATCTTAAGAAAAACTGGGAAAATATTCCAACGGCACATAAAAAGATAATAAAACCATGACCAATTTGAATGTATCCCAAAAATGCAGGGGTGGCTTAATATTAGAAATTTCTACAAATGTCATTTATCACACTGACAGATCAAAGGAGAAAACCCAGAGAATAATTTCAAAAGAGTCATATAAACAATTTGAAAAAACTCAGCACACACTCTTAATAAAAATTCTAAATAAACTAGAAATAGAAAGGACCTTTCTGCGGCACCCGGGTGGCTCAGTGGCTGAGCATCTGCCTTCGGCTCAGGGCGTGACCCCGGGGTCCTGGGATCGAGTCCCGCATCCAGCTCCCCACAGGAAGCCTACTTCTCCCTCTGTCTGTGTCTCTCATAAATAAATAAATAAAATCAGAAAGAAAGGAAGGAAGAAAAAGAAAGAAAGAAACTTTCTTAGCCTGACAAAAAAAACATCTAAGAAAAGATCTAAGTATCACTGTTAAAGGAGACAAGTTGGGAACATTCCACTGAACATGGTAATGATGCTCAACACGACTTCTATTCAAGAGTGGGTTGAGCCCCTAGCCACTATAGTAAAATGAAAAAATAAAATAAAAAGATGTTAAAAAGTGGAAAAGATACAGAAAAATTATTGTAAGTCACAGATAACATGACTGGCTTCGTAGAAAACTTAATAAGAATCTACAGATAGAGGGGCCTGGGTGATACAGTCGGTTAAGCATCTGACCCTTGGCTTCAGCTCAGATTGTGAGATCGAGCCCTGCATTGGGTTCCACGCTCAGCATGGATTCTGCTTGAGATTCTCTGTCCCTCTCCCTTTGCCCCTCCTGCTCATGCTCTTTCTAAAATAAATAAATCTGGGGATCCCTGGGTGGCTCAGCGGTTTGGCACCTGCCTTTGGCCCAGGGCGCGATCCTGGAGTCCCCGGATCGAGTCCCGCATCAGGCTCCCTGCATGGAGCCTGCTTCTCCCTCTGCCTGTGTCTCTGCCTCTCTCTCTCTCTCTATGTCTATCATAAATAAATGAATAAATAAACCTTAAAAAAATAAATAAAATAAATAAATCTTAAAAAAAGCTATAGATAAATAATTAGACATAGAATTTAGCACCATGAAAAAAATTAAAAAAAAAAGAATTTAGCACCATGAATGGCTATAAAATCAATATACAAAAATCAATGCACTTCTATATTCCTGAAATAAACAAATGGATACATACTTTTCTATTGTTATTTTTTTTAAGGTTTTAGTTTTAATCTTTACACCCAGCACGGGGATCAAACTCACAACCCCAAGATCAAGAGTCATGTGTTCCACCGACGGAGCCAGCCAGGTGCCTCTGTCTTATTTTTGAAAAGACATGACACAAAAATCTGAGGTATCTAGAAATAAATCTTAGAAAAATTTTAAAAAGTTGTGTAAAACTCACAAGCAGAAAGTAATACACGGTGTTGGAACAATTCATTGCCCCTATAGAAAAGGTATAATTGGTCATTCACTAAAAATCAATGCCACAGGGGGTCCTGGGTGGCTCAGTCGGTTAAGTGTCTGCCTGCAGGTCTTGATCTCAGGGTCCTGGGATCGAGCCCTGCATCGGGCTCCCTGCTCAGTGGGGAACCTGCTTCTCCCTCTCCCTCCGTCTCTGCCCCTCACTCATGCTTGCTCTTTTATACTCTCTCTCTCAAATAATTAATCAATGTTAAAAAAATTAATGCCACAAAGATAAAGGCACTTTAAAAGTTTTAAAGAAAATATGACTTTTTCTGAACTTGGAGCAGGAAGGATTTTTTAGACAAGGAAAAGCCTGCTAACCATGAAAGACTGACACGTCTACATTAAAATTAAGAATTCCCGTTCATGGGATCCCTGGGTGGCTCAGCGGTTAAGCGTCTGCCTTGGGCTCAGGGCGTGACCCTGGAGTCCCGGGATCAGGTCCCACATCGGGCTCTCTGCATGGAGCCTGCTCCTCCCTCTGCCTGTGTCTCTGCCTCTCTCTCTCTCTCTCTCATGAATAAATAAAAAATCTTAAAAATAAAGTCCAAGTTAAAAAAAAAATTAAAAAAAAAAAAGAATTCCCGTTCATCACAGAACACCATTATACCAAAAAGACAACAAGCCACGATGAGAGAAAACATTTGTAAGTCATATAACCTCCAAAGGATTGGTATTCAGTATATATAAAGAATTCAAACTAATTATAACCAACCACAGAAATGCAAATGAAGTCCACAATGAGATCCTACTTTGTACCTACTGAATTCACATACAAAAAAAAGTAAGGGGATCCCTGGGTGGCGCAGCGGTTCGGCACCTGCCTTTGGCCCAGGGCGCGATCCTGGAGACCCGGGATCGAATCCCATGTCGGGCTCCCGGTGCATGGAGCCTGCTTCTCCCTCTGCCTATGTCTCTGCCTCTCTCTCTCTCTCTCTCTGTCTCTGTGACTATCATAAATAAATAATAAAAAAATTTAAAAAAAAAAGTAAAATCTGGGATGCCTGGGTGGCTCAGCGGTTGAGCGTCTGCCCTGGGCTCAGGGCATGACACCGGGGTCCTGAGACCGAGTCCCACATCGGGCTCCCTGCATGGAGCCTATTCCTCCCTCTGCCTGTGTCTGTGTGTCTCTCATGAATAAATTTTTTTTAAAAATCTTAAACACAAAAAAGTAAAATCTATAAAACCAAGTATTGAAGAGGATTGAAATAATAGGATCTCATACACTGATGGTGGAATGTTAAAGTGTATGATCACTTTGAAGACCAAACTGACTAGATCTCATAAAAGTTGAACATTCACATACCCTATAATCTAGAATGCTACTCCTAGGATAGAGAAATGATTTGACGTGCACAGAACACAGGCACAAGAATGTTCACGGCAGCCGTATTTCTTGTAACAAAAACTAGGAACAGGGACGCCTGGGTAGTGGTTGGGCATCTGCCTTCGGCCTAGGGCGTGATCCTGGAGTCCCGGGATCAAATCCCACATTGGGCTCCCTGCATGGAGCCTGCTTCTCCCTCTGCCTGTGTCTCTGCCTCTCTCTTTCTGTCTCTCATGAATAAATAAATAAAATCTTAAAACAAAAACCAAAAAACAAAACAAAACAAAACCAAAAACCAAGAACTAGGAACAATGAAAATGTCTAACATCATTAGACCAGATACAGACATAAACTGTGGTAAATTCCCTGCCAGGAATATCATACAGCAGAGAAAAACTAATGAGCTTACATCTATATACAACATGGATTAATCTTAGAAATATAATTAAAAAAAAAGAAATATAATGTTGATTGGAAACAGCAAGTCCCAAAAGCCTATATACATGATACCATTTTTATCAAGCTCAAAAACAAGCAAAAATCATTTGCTACATTATTTAGGCACATAGGTAAATAAATGTAACAACTCAAGGGAACCATAAAAACAAAATTCCCCATAGCCTTTACCTTTTGGGGGGGAGGGTAGGTAGCAGAATGGGAAAGAAAAGGATCATTACGTAAACCATTAGCAATACTGCAGTTCTTGGGTTTGGTGACAGGTCATGAATGTTCACGCGTGTCCATTATTAAGCTGTTTTGTTTTAAGGATTTTATTTATTTATTCATGAGACACACAGAGAGAGGCAGAGACACAGGCAGGGGGAGAAGCAGGCTCCATGCAGGGAGCCCGATGGGGACTCGAACCCAGGACCCCGGGGTCACGCCCTGAGCTGAGGGCAGACGCTCAACCGTTGAGCCACCCAGGCGCCCCCCCCCGTTATAAGTTACAGAGAACTTATGTAGTTTTCGCATGTGTGAAATATGATTTTAAAAGATGAATGAAACATTCCCCTGGAAGTTTCATTCATCTTTTAAAATCATATTAAAGTTTTCACCGACGCGGTTATATGCCGCGTGAACACACAGCACCACGTCAAAGACAGACACCGCCATCCACAAACTTCCTTAGAAAATGAAACAAGTCTAAACGTGCGGATGGCCACGTTCTCAGCCACACAAAGCAATAGGAACACGCATGAACTGACCCGAGGACCCACACGTACCTACCGTGTCCTTAATGCTCGCAGAGGTGCCCGCTGAGGGACCTATGGTCCTGCACCACTGGGGAGCTGTGGGCGTTTATGGGCAACTAAAGTGGTGGTGCCCCAGAGAGCAAGATGCCATCCCCCAGGCCCCCACCCACGCCCACCCGCATCCCAGGCTCCCCGGGCACCCACCTGATTCCCGAGACGCCACTTTCCGTGGGGTCAGCTTCTTGATCTGTGAAGAAGAAAGTGATCAGAATCTGAAGCTGGGGTCCCCCGTCTCCAGGCCTACGCTCACGGGGGGGGGGGGGGGGCCTCCCTGCTCACTGAGCACCACGGCCCCCAGCTCCATACTCACTGGGGGTGGGGGGAGCACAAAATTGTCTGGGAAGACGCCTCTTCGGCCGTGAGACTCTCCTTCCCACCAGCCCTTGTCCTCTGTGGTCTGGGGGAGCAAGACAGCACAGGGAGGTGGGCCAGATGCTGGGGCTCCTGCAGCCCAGGGCCCCCCCGCCCCCGGCCACCTCCCTGCCCCGGGCCTTGTACCTTCCTCAGGACTTTCACCTCGTCCCCCCTCCGCAGCGCCAACTCATCCGGGGCCTCAGGCTGGTAGTCAAACAGGACCCTGTAGATCTCAGGGCGGGAGACTGCAGGGCCGGCGGGTCCGCTGAAGCCAAGGCCTCTCTCTCCCCAGGCCAGTTGGGGACCCCCTCCCCCATTCGCTCAGTGGCGCGTCCCCCTGCCCCCAGTGGGCTAGGCGCAGGAGGGGGTTCCGAGGAACCCTCCAGCAGGGTGCTCACCTGTCTGCAGGTAGTCTGGAGGGCTGTCATAGGTCAGACTGCTCAGCTGGGGGGGGCGGGGGGGGGGCGGAGGAACAAGCTGAGCCTCCACCCGCCCTTCAACGGGAACCCACCAGGCCCGTGCCCCCCCTTCCCAGTTTACCTTGGGCGGCCGCTGGGGTCCAGGGCTGACTGCAGGCATGTCCGGGCTCCCGAGGCCTGGTGGGGACAGTGAGGTTAGGGGGGCGGGCTAGTTCAGTTTAGATCACGGGAGAGGTCAACGGGGTCACGGGGTCGGGATGAGCGGATCGCAGGCTCAGGCCACCGGGAAGGTCACAGGGGTTCCCGGGGTCACAGGGTGCAGGTCTCACTTGGGGGCCCACTGTCCAGCAACTCCACAAAGTTGGATGGGAAGGCTCCCAGCTGCCCGTTCTTCTTCCCCAGCCACCAGCCGTCCTCAATCTGGGGAGGAGGAGGACGCAGGGCCATCTGGTTCTGCCCCAAGGGTCTCTCGGGAAGCCTTCCCCCGCTTCTGCCCCGCTTCGGCCCGATGGCCGCCCTCCCCCTTGCCCCCTCAACTTCCCATCCCTGCGCCCCCCACCACCGCCGACGCCCCTCTCTCCGCACACCCTCAAGCGGGGACGGGCTCCAGCATCTCTGCCCCAAGCCTCATTCATCACTTTGTCCCCTCACCTCCTTTATCACTTCCACAATCTCCCCAGCTTGCAGCTGCAGCTCGTCCGCCTGCTCCGGGCTGTAGCTGAAGCTCACCTTGCACCATCGTTGGGGGCCCCGAGGCTTGGTGGGGCGACCTGCGCTCGGACGGGAGAGAGGGGCCGCCGAGCTGGGCGAGGGGCGGGGCGGGACAGGCCCCGCCCCGAGGCGGAGCATTGTACCCGAGAGCCAATCAGAGGCCGCGGGGACGCCGCGGCCCCGCCCCCAGCCCCGCCCCCACCCCGCCCAGAGCCGCGCATGCTCCGCAGCCGCCCTCCCCGCCCGCCCGGCCCCGCGCTCACCTCGGCGGCGCGCACAGCGCGGGCTCGGCGCCTCTCCCGCGCCGCGCAGAGACTCCGGGATCTCCTGCGAATGAGCGCAGGCGGCGGCGACCCGGGCGGGCCGGCTCTCAGCTCCTGGGGGCGCGCAGACACCCTCCCCCCCGCGACCTGGGGGCCCGGCCTCCCCTGCACCGAGCGCTCGGGGAAGAGACCCCAGCGACCCCCCCAGCTGTCCGCGCAGCCAGCCCGGGGCGGGCCCCTCGCACACCTGCCGCACCACGTCCCCGGGCGCCACGCTCAGCTCGCCCTCCTTCTGCGCGCGGTATCCGGCCAGCACCAGCACGTCTGCGGGCGGAGGGCGGGTCTGGGCACCCCGGCCTAGGCGCGAGTCCCGGGCTCCGCGTAAAGGACGGGCGGGCGGGGGGGGCGCAGGCCCTGTTGCCCTTCCCTCCACGCCAGGCCCTCTGCACATACCCATAGCTCCGGGCCTCCTCCGGGGCCGGGCTGGGAGCTCGGCGCTGTCCGGCGGGCGGCCGAGCACTGGCCCGGGTGGGCTGGGACGAGCTGCAAGGCCCAGAAGCGAAGGAGGCGGAGACGCCAGCCGATAGGTCGGCCCCAGGTGCTGGAGTGGGTGTGGGAGGGGTGGCCCGGCCCAGCAGGTCCGGCCCCCAGCCCTGGGAGGAAGATCCCAGGGTCTCAGGCCAGTGCGGGGGCCCAGCTCCCCCACGCGCTCGTCCTGGCCTAGTCACTTAAATTCCAGTCTGGCCGCCTCTCCTCCCTCTCGTGGCCCTAGGCCCTAAGGCTCCTACCCACCTTTGGCACAGTCTTTCTTGGTCTGTCTCCTGGCTGGCAAGCTTCGAGCTGCAGGGGAAGAGGTGGGAGAGGCACATACCTGGGCGGGGCCCCTAGCAGGCAGCAGCTGCTCTGAGGCAGGCCCTGGGTGGAGGAGCGGCGCTCTTGGGCGCACAAAGCTATTACTGATAGAGTCCAAATCTCTGCTCCCCCTGGAAGGCACGTTCTCCCTAGAACCCCACCCCCAGGTCATCAGGAGGAGTGTAAAGACCTCTGCCTCCGTGTGTGATTTCATAATACATCCACAGTCCCCTCGAGAAAGGGCAAGAGAAAGTAACTTTAGGACCTTTCAAGGCTCCTGCTCACAGCCAAGGGCAGAGAGCTGGCAAGACCTGAAGTTTAGGGCCCATCCGGGGCCAGTCCCATCCTGGCTGGGCTTTCTGGTCATTTCTTTTTGCCCAGTGGTGAACACAGAAGGCAGAGCAGAGCAGAGCCTGTGATTCACGACCCTTGACCCCTGCGCTTCACCACCCTGGAAGTCAAAGTCCTTGCCCATAACACCACAGTGAAAGGATCTGGTTCTTTAGGGGCGGCCAAAGATACAGGATGAAGCGAAATCACTGGGGTGGCTCAGTCTCCTCCCAGAACAACTGCGTGTGGCACCGATGAGGATAGGACTAAGCAACAGCTCTCAGAGACATTAAATGTCTTTCAGGTTTCCTGAAGCTGTTCCAGTAGATGCCAATACCGCCCCCCCCCCCCAAACACGCACACATGCTAAGGGTGACAATGACCAGAGTCCATTTACATCTGCCTTCTTCATTTATTTTTTTATTTGCAGGAGGAGTTGAAACAAATTTTAAAGGTGTTTTCATTTTTTTCCCCTAAACATGAATCATTCAAGTAAAACCAACTTAACTATAGAAATGTAGCAAAGTAAGGGGAAAGAAGCACAACAACCCAAGAGGCAAAGGTTGGGGGGGGCAGAGGTGGGTGCAGTCCGCATATAACATATGCATAAATGCCATATGATTCACCTGCTCAGGACCGCCTCCCCAGAAGGCAAGCACAAGGACCCATTTTAAGAGGATGTTTTCCCCCCAAACATCCAAGAATGTTTCAACTTAAAGCTTGTGGTTAATAAAAAAAAAAAAAAAAAAAAAAAAAAAAGGAAAAGAAAAAACAAACCCCCACAAACCACCCAGCCATAACCACCTTCCTTAATCGATCATAGGAGTTTCTTTTCATTTTATAAAAAGATTAATAAAAAATATTGAAAAAATTATTTTCTCATCTTATATTTGTAAAGATAATAGAATTCAGAAGTTTCTTAGAAAACAGACCAGAAACTGCCATCCAGTTTCCACCCCTGTTGCTGAGAGGATCAGCAGGACTATAAAGTTTGGGATACTGGAGCTGCTGGTGGAGAATGGGATGCCCAGCCCAGAAGAACTCAGAAAATATTGGGGTGGGGGGGCACGTGGGGTGTGGTTAGCAGCACACCATGGGATACATGGCTGTGCAGAAAAGGGGAACACAAGGTGGTCAGAAAGGCCTTGAACTCCTCCTCGACATACAAAACCGATTTTTACAAAGATCCAAGCAGTTTGGTCCCAAACTGAGGTGAACACTTCAATGTTTATTCACATGCTTTGTTTTCTCTTTGAAGAATCAAAGTCGCCCAAATTAAATCTTTCTATTATTACTACATATGCCTACGAAAAAAAAAGGGGGGGGGGAGGGAAGAAGAAGAAGAAGAAGGGCTTTTAAAATCTGGATAAGGGAGAAGAGATCGAAAATTATCAAATTAGTCCTCTTAGCTCCAAATGAAAATAAAAACAAAACTGTTGTTTCTAATAGGGAACAAACCAAAATCCAAGTATCGCTCTCCCCTCCCTACCCCAGCCCCCACCCCACACACCAACAACAAATGAGAAACACAGCTAAAGCCCAATGTGTTCTGCTCAAGAGCTGGGCCTGACCCCAGGCTCCTCAGCTGGCCGCCTCTGTCCAGTGGGACGCAGCGCCAGGGATGCTTTTGGCTGGAGTAGGATTCTGCGCGGCTGGCTGGTGGGGGTAGGGGTGGGATTTTTGCAATCTTGAGGCTCCTCTGTCTTGCTCCTCACCAGCCATCTTCCCAGCGCCCTCTCTCCCCTGGGCAGGGGCTCCCCATCAGAGTGGCCCCTACTCCGTTGCGGGCTGTAAATTGTCCTTCTCTTCTCGGTTCTCTGTCCCACTCTCGTCGTCTTCAATCTCCCCTTCCTCCCCACTAAACTTGTCGTGGGCCCATTTGGGGCTGGTGCTGGACTTCCGGAACATGAACCGGCCGCGACCCCGGGGGAAGGCTCCTCGGCCCCGGCCCCGGCTCACCCACTTCTCGCTGCCTTCACCTTCACGGTCATCATGCTGAGAGAAAAGAAAACTGTCATCAATCCCCGAGTGAACAGGCATAACCAGAACCCTCCTCTCCTAAATGGGACTTTCTCAAACCCACCTATGCTCCCCACCCCCACCTTTTGCTCCTTTTCTGTCCTCCCGGGTCCCTACTCCAAAATGCTACTGATTCAGATCCAAGAGAATATTCCACTGAGGCCTTAAGAATCCTAAGGCAGGGGATTCCTGGGTGGCGCAGCGGTTTGGCGCCTGCCTTTGGCCCAGGGCGCGATCCTGGAGACCGGGATCAAATCCCACGTCGGACTCCCGGTGCATGGAGCCTGCTTCTCCCTCTGCCTATGTCTCTGCCTCCCTCTCTCTCTCTCTCTGTGTGACTATCATAAATAAATTAGAAAAAAAAAAAAGAATCCTAAAGCAGTAGCGTGGGCATTACAACCGTTGTAAAACCGCCGAGCGCTGACAGGCCGTCACCTGCACTCTCTCTGGTAATCCTCGTATCTACCCTATCACCGTCACCCTCCACTCTGCAAAGGAACTTCGGGTGACTCCACGTCATTTCACATCCCCGCGGCCAACAACTGGCAGTGAGACCAAGGGCAAATGACCAGGTCACGGCCTCAGACCCAGGAGTGGCAAAGGGAGGACCGGAAGCCAGCCGCCCATCTCCGCTCTCCCCTCTGCAATTTCAAGCAAAGAGGCAGGGTGGCAAAGTGGAAAAATACCCAGCCTGCACTTCAATCCTGCTCCGATGGTCACATCAGAGACGAGAGAATGAGAGTCGTGAGAAAGCACTTTAAAAACTAGGAGTTGCTGTTACCACGTCAGCCCGTCAAAAACTCTAGACCAACCCAAGTACACCCTCAGGCTGCAGGGACCAACTCAGCTAGAGGGCCAGCCGCTTCCTACCAGGACCGCTGCTCAACAGCCTAAATGCAGGAGGCCGGCAACGCTCCTTCGGGTGGCAGACGGGGACCAGGAGGAGCAGCACGGCCGTTAATGTCTCCCCCTGTGGCAGTACCACTCTGGCACCTACCCTGCGCCCCACCAACTGTTCCCCAGAGACAGGGCCAAGGGTCCTCTCGGAGTCTCAGAGCAGCTCCAGCCGCCCCAGAAAAGTGAAGGTGGCCATGCCATCGTCTACAAAACCGGTTTCCCAGCTGTGCAACTGACAACACAGACCCACACCAGCCCTTGTGGGTGAGGAAGGCTCAACTGCAAGTTTACCTTGGTTACAACACTCAGAGTCCCATCTGCTTGGACCTGAGCCTGTTTGTTGATACAGCAAGGCAGAGAACTTCCTCACTGGCAAGGTCAGCCGAGCCTAGAGGAGCCCCAACATGGGGTGGGGGGGGGGCCAGGAAGTGCCTGCTACCTGGGAGTGATCAGCAGCTCAGGTAAGAGAAGCCTTGGTGACTTCTATTCTGGAGATAAATTCCCTCCCTCGAACAGATCCAGAGCGGTCTTAGTTTGTCACTCTGGCACTAGGGAGTGACAGAGTAAACTGGGGACATGAGGGAGGGTTCTGACTCCATCCCTGGATAAAGGCTGGAGGGAGGCCGAGGGCAGATTAGCAATGAGACAAGCTCACAGGCTCAAAATGCCAGAGCAAACCTTCTTGTGTCCTGGAATCCATACACGTCTCAGACGAGGCCCGGCTACCACCTGCCAGGAGAACGCTCCTCTTGCCAGCACTGTACTGTCCCACAAGTACACACCCCCAGTGCAATACGCCTGCACATGCATTTCATCACGGCTCTGGACAGACCTAGTAAAGGGCCTCGGGATCAAGCCACGGTGTGCGCCTGAGGCCCTCTGGCCCCTCCTGCTTATCCCAGACACATACCAGATAATACTTCTTGCTCTTGGGCGTGTACTCAGGGTCCCACTCTTCCTCCCGGTTTCTCTTCTGAAAATCGTTGTTGCTGTTGTTGTTGTTGTTACCAGAGTAGGTGCCTCTGCCCCAGCCTCTCCCTCTGGCTCGAAATTGCTGTGGCAAGAAGTGGGGAAAAGAAGAAAGGACTGTCAGGAATGGACAAAAACCACCTCCTGCCTTCTGTTCAAATACTTTTCTGGCACAGAACAGTGGTCCTGGGATCCCTGGGTGGCACAGCGGTTTGGCGCCTGCCTTTGGCCCAGGGCGCGATCCTGGAGACCCGGGATCGAATGCCACGTCGGGCTCCCGGTGCATGGAGACTGTTTCTCCCTCTGCCTGTGTCTCTGCCTCTCTCTCTCTCTGTGACTATCATAAATAAATTAAAAAAAAAAAAAAAAAAAAGAAGAGTGGTCCTCTAGTCGATCTACTAGTCGACTGGCTTCTAGCCATTCCCTATCGGCTCAAGTCTGTAGCCCAGACAGAGGACGAGATGGCACAAGGCCCTTGCCACAGACGCAGCAACAGTCAGGTAAGTGGGGAAATCTGGAGGCCAAAAGCCTCCAAACAGGCTTTCTAGGTTAAGTCATTACGAACAGAAAAATAACTACCAACAGAAAGTTTAGGGAAGAGGGGGCACCAGATTCTGGGATCTATAGCGTGGATTCCTTGTCACAGGGGGAACAAAACTAGTCATCTGACAGACACGAACTAGAGTGGGGAGGAGCAGAGGCTGAGAGAAGGGAGAGGAGGCAGGATCTTACAAAGGTCCCTCGAGCCCTGCCGCCTCTTTCATTTGGACCCACGAAGTCCTTGGTCCCTAGTCTTGACTTGTCAAAGCCTGTGCTGCTCTCTTCCCTCTCCTCCGTCTCTTCAGTGTACTCTTCCGCTTTGTAGGAGTGGGACGACTGGGAGGAAGAGGAGGATGACCTGGACCGGTCTCGTGCCCTCCGGTGCTTCCTAGAAGAGAAGAGCCAGGGATTGGAATCACTCGGCGCTAGGGGACAGCCTGGGGTCAGGGTTGGGGCCTCGCTGGTAAGCCGCACAGGACAGTCCGGAGCGCATCTGTGATGAGGACACTGAGGATGAGCAACCTCCAAACTAACCCCCAACTCACCCACCCAGGGTATCCACCCTCTCAATCCTGAGTCACATCCGTGATGCATCTGTGTGTCAGCCGGTGAACATGGAACATGCACAGCAAGAGGAACACAACCCGGCCCTGTAGAATACACACGTATGAACCAGAAAGGCAGAAGGACGCTAACACTGCATCGGGAGCCACGATGTATCTGGAACCACTTGTACTGCCACTTGTTTTGTGCTTTGTTACTTTAGTTCTCATAGACAGAACACCATCTGCCTGATGGCCTGTCCTGAGGACTGAAGCAACGACATGCTCCGACACAGGACAGTGGCGTAGCAGGCCGGCAGTAAACGGCAACTACGGTTATCCAGTATTTATAAGAGCTGAGCAGAGCAGAGAGAGCCCGGGTTCAGACCTTGCTCTAATTGTACCACGATTCCACATACCATCTCTCACTGAGCTCAAACCGGGTCTGGCAAAACTCTTCCCAGAGTGATTTCCCTCCCTTCCCTTCATCGGAGAGAAATTACAGACTAGGGCAAATGAGCTTACTACAATGAGTCACTGTCTATGTACTAGAGTCGGTGCCAGCCCTGCCATGTGCTAATGGAGGTTACTGGCGGCCTGTAATGTGGCAGGAAGGCCAGGTTCCCAGCAGTAGAGGACGACATACGGGGAGAAGCTGGCCAAGTGCCAGGAACCTCTCTCTCTCTCTCACCGTCCTCCTCCATCACGCAAAGCATCCTGCCAGCCCTCTCTCCCACCACACTCCCCGGCATTTGAGAAGCTCAAGAACTTAAATACTGAAACCCTAGTGGCTTTTTCTAGCATTTTCTCACAAACTGGGGAATTCAAAGTTATTGTCATAGGATTTTTATAACTCAGATGTGGAATTCCTGACTCCTATAAATCCACTAAAAAGTGCTATTTTAAGAGGTTTTAATAAAGAAGACTCCACGGTTGCCTGGGTGGCTCCGTTGATGAAGCGTCTGCCTTCAGCTCAGGTCATGATCCCAGGGTCCCTGGGTCCTGGGATTGAGCCCCGAGTTGGGGTCCTTGCTCAACAAGGAGTCTGCTTCTCCCTCTTCCTCTGCCCCTCCCCGCAGCTTGTGCTCTTGCTCTCAAATAAATAAAATCTTAAAAGAAAGGGGGAAAAAAAGACTCCAAATGGTCCTAGATTTGAGTCCCAGCACCACCTTTTATTACTTGTGTGACCTTGGTTCAATTATTCTTCAGTCATATGAGAAACAGTTCTTGTAAACTGAGGTATGACCCATGATGAGAACTATCATCTTTCTTCATGCCCCAATCAGAGAATACTAAGGTTTCAAGGTTACACAGCAAGTCAGAGGCAGAGGCATGTGTTTCAGGGAAAGGAATAAGGATCAATAATCCAGACCCGACCCGGAGATGTTTGTGGGGTTCTGCTTCTTTTCCACCAGGAGCAGCGCTTTTAGGACTACTGTACCACCACTTCCTCTCCCTGTTGACCATTATCAGGTTCCTTATCAACAGACAGCCCTGAAAGCTGCCAGGGCTCCCAAGGTACAAGGAACAACGCAGACAGGGAGACAAAGTGGAACAGAACATCTGTGTTTTATGTCAGCTGAGAATTGTGTCATCTTAGAGAAATCATCATGAGCTTATCTTTCCAATGGGCAAAACGGGTACCACACCAAGTGTCCAACTTATCTCAAAGGATTGTTATCAGGAAATAGGCACTAAAGTGGTTTCCGGCCGAAGTTCACAAACAGCAAAAGTGGTGCTGCTTCACACTACTCAAAGTGTAGGGCTTCAACTCTTCCACGTTTAATGAGACATGACTGAAAAGTCATGGAACGTTCACAGATGTAAACAGAAATGACAACACCTTGGCATGAATGCTGCCCTATGAACTTCGACAATGCTACCCTTTGTTTAAAAAATATTTGGAACACCTCACTTAGAAGTGTCTGCAAAACTAGTTCTTAAAAGATGACCAATCTTGTCCTATCTAGTTTCATCCTATTTCTTTGACAGAACAATGTTATTAACTAGCCAAGAGCATCGAGCCACTTCTAAAACAATCTCCCTGTGAAGATTTGTGATGAAAAAGAACCTATCAAAGAAAATGTCTAACACAACCCAAAAGAAATGCCCAAGTGCTTTTCCACTCTGTCCCTATAGCCAAATTAAATGCCCATCTACTAGGGGGTTACTTTGATGCAGAAGTTCTGTTTTCAAGCAGGAACCTTACTTGACAGGTACATGGTATAAAAGAAGACACTGCTATCATCCCTAACCCTGAACTTCTCTGGCCTGGGTGGTCTGCTACACAGCCCAGAAGGAGCAGACAAGAGAACTCACTCAGGAGGAGTCTGAATGAGGTAACAGCAGCTTACGTACTTCTGCTTCTTTGATCCTTTGTGAGTTTTCTCTGTTTTCTCAGCTGATCTTTCCCTTGAGTGGCTTGAGTCTCGGGAATCCACTGATTCTCTTGATTTGCCTCGTTTAAGATCTCTCTCCTTATGTTTTTTACGACGTTCAATATCAAGGCGGAGATCAACAGGATCATCTTTGTATTTTCCCTCAGCCTGCCAAAAGAGACATCAAAATTAAAGTTTTTGGGATTCAGGGCTGCCAATTCAACCACCCCACAAGTCGTGGTTTCTACTCCAATGGAGCGGTGCAAAGGAAGCACTACAAGTGTGAAGCACCTCACCCAAGCTTGGGAGGGATACAAGATATCCCATAGATGTCCCTTCCTGAGGGTCCCTCACAGAACCCAAACCAGTTCTCTAAAATGATGATGACTGCCTTCTGAAAATGCTAAGACACTGATCTTGCCTGGTTTCCTGTGTGGCCCAGTGATAACACTGGCTAGCCTACACGCTGAGTAGGCCAAAATCAGCTTTAGAAGGTGGCTGGTTAGGCTGACTCAGGCCTAGTCACCACCAAAAGTGGAAATGTTGGTGTCGTGTCATCCTTCCCTACCTACACTGTGGCAACCACCATGGGTTTATCCTCTCCTTGGAATTAGCTCTGCAACAGACTGTGGGACTCTTTGGCAACCTTCCAAAATAGTTATGTTGAGAAATTGGTTTAGAAAAGAGAGAATCTCAAAAATCACAAGGGAGAATTCACAAGTGGCAATCCAGGTCGACATTTGTCTTAAAAAGGAAAAAAACACCAGCAAAAAAGGGAAAGCAAACTCCCTTTTTGCTGACTTCCTTAGTAAGTCAAACCCCCCAGGGCTGTGCATTGCGGATACAGCAACAGCAGCACTGTGTGCCCCAAACCAGAGCGAGTGCTTTCCACAGCCCTAGGGACACTCAGAGCTCAGAAGGCCAGGTGGATTCAGGGACATTAAGCACAAGGACTTGCCTCAGAAGAAGTAAAACCTCCCTAAAAGAGGAAGGAATGGGCAGTTCACTCCATATTAACATCTCACACAAACTACTAAGCTTTTTGATGAAATAAAGTTTATTTTTATCGTGCTCATTTTTGAGAAGGAATAAGGACTCTGTACCCTCCAAAGACCCAGAAAAGGGGCAGGTGCTGCTCCGAGGCCGTGCACCCACAGCACCTCTATGGAGTAGGCCCAGGAGGCTCAGAGGGTAAGCGCTCTTCTGTCTCAAAGCCTTGCATTTCACAGGGTCAGTGCCAACCTGGTGGGCACATGGAGAAAAAGAAAAGGGGGACGGGAGAGAAGAGAGACTGTGCAGAGGGCCTCTCGTCACATTCAACTATCGAGACAAATTCGTTTGAAGACCTGAAGAGTTTCTTTAGAAAAGGTTTTAGCAGCACTGCAAGAGCCATCTTTAATTTTAAGTTTCAACTGCATATGTGAATGAAAGTCAATAAATACTAAGAGACTTAAAAAAAAAACAACCAAATCTATTATTTCATAGTAAAAGATTGCATACAAGCTTTAACCTCTTAATAACTATGTTTGCGTGCACATCATTGCAAATGTAGCTGGGCTATCAAAATAATGTTTAGCTTTAAAGTAACAGTAACTGACAGATGATAAATATGGTACAATGTTAGAAAAAAAACTGGACTAGCTGTTTAAAACAGTCTACCATGTTAAGATATGAATATTTCACTCTCCTCTGACATGCATGTCTTTTTGAAATCATGGTTGGAAATAGTGCATGTAATATAGTTGATTTGATAATACTTACAAGCAGAAAAATATCACAAAAAGTTTCTTCTCTCATCATGGGCACTTGTTCCAAAACTCCTCTCTTTTTTTTCTCAAGCTCACCTCAATAGACTTTGGGGTCATTTACCATATTCTAACCACTTCACAAAGGTTGTTGATACATTTAATAAAAATTAACCCTTTGTAGTTCATTTTTAGAATTATGCCCATCCTTAAAAGAAAAACACAAACTTAAGTAGAGAGTAATTTAAACAAACACATTTCTGTCAAGTTCATGCCCAACGCACTCATTTTGTTGGAATTACGATCAAAGCAACAGTTCACCTTGTAGCCAGGTTCCCGTGGACTTTTCATTTCATCATGAGCCAAACCATGTTTTCTGAATGTACTGGGAGAAATGTCTATCCTCCTGAAAATTGAAAACAGAAAAATTGTTTAACATCCCATAATGTGAATATACTACTGGTGATATTTTAGTTCCTCAGTAGGGTAATAGAATCCTTGGCTTTCCATTTCATTATGTTTCATAACTTACACACACACACACATACACGTACACATAACTTACATTCTTTGCCTATATATTTAGACTCTCCCATAGGCATGTTTGTGTGCACACACACCCCAACTTCTCAGTCAAACTCAAACTGAAGGAACTTCTTACTCCTTCCCAGCACTGTTACAGCCAGGAAGGACTCACTTACACCCACGCCTATAATCTCAAGTTCACATCAAGACTATCCATGCCCTGCTAACCTCAAAGAGTAGTTTTCATCTTGGGCATAAGAATATAATGGCCCATTATTTATCTGTGAGATAAGGTCTAGGTAAGAAAATCGCCTGGCACATACATGCATCCCAAAGACCCTAAACCCTAGACTGTTGTAGAAACATGGTTCTCTTACCTACTGCCAACAGGTCTAATAGTTGACTATTACGAAATTAAAGATAGAGACAAGTGTGTCTCTAGACAAAGCCCCTGTTTGCTGAACACCCTCCCACAACTGAATGCGGTGGTATTCTTTAATTCTCCTGGGTTTTTGAACCCTTAGACAAAAATCCTACATGCTTCTCCCACCCACTGAAGTTCTTCCAAAGGAAGAACTGGTATATGGAACACATGTGTTGCTTAAAGAAATTTAACATTTACTCCACCTATGGAAAGTTCACAGTGGTCTCAGGTTACCATATGCCAGCTCCCAAGAATACAAGGATTCATCTATATCAAAAGGCCAGTCTTCCTCAGGCCCAAAGTGGGAAACTAGTCATCAAGGCATGTTCTTTTTCTTTTTTTGACATGTTCTTTCCACTCAAACTACAAACGCTCACTGCTATCCTAAAGTCTGGAGAACGCTTACCCTAAATTCTGCTGCTAAGGCACCTCACGTTAACAAAAACAAGCTGAGTTTATTATCTAATGAGCAATCTTTTGTGGCTACCTCCAGTGTAAGGCCAAAGTCCTCACCTGTGTATCTCTGGGCTTTTCTTGTTTTTAGCTGCCTCCTGCTCAGTTCCTCTCTTTAGGTATTTAGTAAAGCGCTCATGCAATGTCATTCCTGAGGACCCAAAGTGATGCTCTGTGGGAATTCAAAGAACATATTATGCTACCAAAGGCAGACACAATATTCAACTCTTCTGCATGAACTTGCAGCCACAGAGATGTGACTCCAGTAGTCAAATCCATGTAACACACACACACTGAAAAAAGGAAGGAGAAACGGCTGGCTCAGATACAATCCAGCATTGGCCACTAGACTTCCATTGCTGCTCCCTTGTCTTAGGACGTGGATACAAGGAAACCTAGAGCTTACTTCTCTGTGAATCACAGCACCACCTCCCACTGGAGTTTAAGTTTCAGGTAGAACCTGTAACTGGCCCAACCCGGCTGCTGTTATCACTTCTTCCCACCACTCCCCAACCTGCCCACCTCAGTTTGCCCAGGACATGGTAGGATAAGGTGGAGAAGAAATTCACACAAGGTCTCTGAGAGACCTCTAGAGGCTTTCCAGCTGTTGTTAGACAGGAAAAAAGACAGAGATGCTGGAAAAGTCACTTTTCATACTTCCTTCTTCAAGCATTTTGAACCTTATGTGAAGGATTTTTACCTATTCTCATGATCACAGGTTACTAGCATTTCGAAATGTTCAACTCTGTAATTAAAAAAATGGAAACAACTCCTTGGAAGGAATTTCCTTCGAGCCAGTCCTTGGCTTCAAAGGCCTTTTTGATGAGATAAAGGGTCCCCAAAGCACCCTTACGCAGCCACTCATCCCTCTGCTTGTGGCAGAGGAAGCTAGCCACAGAGAGGGAGCTGGCAGCAGGCTGGGTCTGCACTCACCTTTTACGTGGTGAACAATGGTCACTATATGCTGGGCAAACAGTTCAGAGGGGCTCCGCTGAGACTGAGCTGACTGTATGTGCTGGAAAATGGAACGAAATTCCTGTTCCTTTTTGTTGCTATGGACTAGATCTCGACAAAGCTTGCGTTCCTGAGCCAATAAGCCACTTGGTCTGAAAAAGAAACATAGGGAGGCCCAGTGTAACAAGATATACAGAAAGTCAAAACATTTAAACCCTAAAAATGCAATGCTTTTTTTCCCTGAGTTTTAAACTTATCCCCAAAGCTGCTTTTTACTTCCCACCCAAGTTCAAAGTAACCTCAGTGGACCATTAACTGGGAAAAGGTATCCAAAATCTCTCTCCCTCCTTTTCCCCCTGGGAGTCTTTAGAAGGAACAGACAGGCTGGGCAAAGTGCTGAGCTTCAAGGACTGTTTTCAAAGTCACGGCGGTTTTAACACACACGACAAACGGAAAAGTATTTTAAAGATCAACTAGTTTGGCCAGCCAGGCTCACTGGCTCAGTGAAGGGACACAGTGGAGTGAGATGTAACCAGAATGCTGCTCGAGTGGACTTCCAACAGGATGTCAGCCTGGGCCCAAACACTCTCAAGTTTGGCCACGTACCCCTCCCCTCAGCCCTGAGGTTAATACTGGGATGCTATTTGATGGGAGTCTGTAATAATAGACTTTGGTAACCTAGCTAAGAATGGAGAAATAGATTCTGGAAGGCTCCAGAGGCAAAATCACCTCAAGCACTTGGTGGGGGGGGGGGGGGCGGGGGCGGCGCATGATGAGACAGGGAGTGGGGTAGTGGATAAAGGTGGGGACCCAAAAGCCAGAAAGCCTGGCACTGAACACTGAAAGATGCTTTACCATCCCCAGGATATTGCCCCTGACATGTAACTGCTCAGTGACATGCACTCCTCTACTGAAAACAGGTGGACATTATCAGCACCGAAACTTGGGATAGTAGGGAAAATACAGGAGGGGACCTGGCCTGGTTCCAGAACATCCCCAGGGAGAGGGGTTAGGAGATGCCCCTTGGACCACTAAAGCCCCAAGGGTAAAAGGACTACATCTCACCTTGCAAGGTCCTCATCAAAAGAGTCCATCCGGACATTGACCTGGGCCTCTCGAGTAATGGAAAAGGAAGACTTCCCTGTGGAAAAGTCTCCCTTGGCTCCTAGCTTCTCTCGGCTCTCAGAGGTCTTTCTCGGGGGAGGTGACGAGCTTTTCTCCTGGACTGCTTTGTAAGCGGTCACTCGGAAATTCTTTTCAGGCACGAACCCTCTGTGCCCACTTTCGGTTCTCTTGGGCCCTCCCCGATCCTCCTTTTTGGATCTCTCAGAGAAAGATTCCTCCTCCAGCTCCTCTGTTTTCCTCTGCTTTTCCTTCCCTGGCGGTGCATACACCAGGCCCTCCCATTTGCCTGACTTCTCCTCCTCCTGGTTTTTGTTTGCACCTGCTATGACTTTCGACATAAATTTGGGTTCATCATCAAACTCCGATTCCTTCCTTCCCTTAGCTTTGTCCTTATCTTGATCATCCATGTCGTCTTTATGGAAGTCGGCCATCTTCTTCTCAAAGTCATCTCGAAGCTTATACCTTTTGGGAGACTGGCTACCCCGAAAAGACTTCTCGGTATCAGTTTTGGGAGCAAATGGATCAGATTTCATTTTTGTATCACCCAAGCCTGTATCAGAGAAGCTCCCTTTCTCTTTCATTTTCTCTTTATCGGTATTGGTTTGTTTCTGCTCCTTATCTTTTCCATTCTCTGTCTTCTGTTCTTCTAGGTACCTAGTTATGAAAACACAAGGGAGACACAAAAGAGGCTCTTTCAGCACCTGATCTAAAACAGCACCATTTGGTCTTGTGTTTTTGATTCTCTGAACAAACATCTTGTGGATTCCAATGTTACCAAAGGATTTTCTACTTGGTTACTTTCTAGTAATTTCTGAAAAGTGGTCCTCCACAGATGTATGAACTTGGATGCCATTTAAGAGAAAAATACATGGTCCGTGGAGTTGTGTCTTTCAAGAGCAACCAAAAAGAAAACAGCAAAGGTAACTTTTAGGATACTAAAAAACAAAAACCTACTTACCTGTAAGTGGTCTAGGAAAAAAAAAATTAAGGTCTTATCCAACCTTCACTCAGTCACTTAAAATCTGCTTTCAGCAAAGTTAATATAGAATGTTCAACCTTGGACTGTTTTTGCTTTTATACAACTCACATTTGGAAATACAAGTCTCAAAAGAGACTTCATGTTTGCTTCAAGTCACCTAGAAGATCTAAATATGAAATATACTGCGAACACAAATAAAAACAAAATACAAGTTAATGGGGGAAGGGGGCAAAAACCATCCTACTCGTTCTTACGGAAAAGCAGAGCTCATGCCCGAGTCTCCTAATGAGACTCCCGTCCCGGAAGGAACCACACTTACATTTTAAAGCAGAGTTACTGAAGGCTCAAAAGTTCAGAGGCTGAACATCTCATTTGTACCATAATGAAGAAAGTCAAATTAAGTTACAGCTGCATTACTATGGCAAGGGACAGCAGGGAATCAAAGAATATGCTAATAAGGGGAGGGGGAAACCACCTGCCCCGTAAATCCCTCTTGCCAACCTGGTCCCAATGCAACTTCCTTGTTCCATCTCTGCCATCCCAATCCATCCAACCACACAAACAAAGATTCAGGTTCCAACTCACCGTGTCCCCCAGAGCAGAAAGACAGAAGCACGGTCCCGTCCTCTCCTAACACGCAGCCTGGTTGGCTTCTACTGGGACACACACCCACCTTGTGATTTTAAAACAAGGGCTTCCTGGACTAAGCCTCGGGCTTTCCCATTCTGCCCAGTCTCAAATGGAGGGTGTGAGGGTACGAGGTGTAGCTCTTCACCATGGTGGGCTGATGCAGATCGATCACAGTAGATGGTGGGTCTACAGGGTCTAACAGCTCCAATGGCCACTCATTTTGGCAAAGACCATATTTTTTTTGATAGCTGACCCACAAATCTCTACTGTTCTCTGGCTTACATTGGTAGAATCCAAGGCAAATTTTAAATGTGAAAACATCATTGCAGAGCAGTCTAAAGCAACTTTATGCTGCAATACAAATTCAGGAAGGTAGGAAAGCTAGTGTTAAGCTAAAGTTTTCCTTGGGTGGTGCTTTTCAAGTTTGCTAATGCAGAGTTTAGGAGACGGGGATTACCTTATTACCGTTAATCAGAACTCTAACTTAGATCACATTATAATTAAACTGCTGGCTGGTGAAATAAAAACATAACCAGGCAGGGGAAAGAGATACTTGCCTCTTTGTATAGGCTGCTCCTCCTGGAGCAGTAGACTCCTCCTTCTGAGACGAGCCATACGTGGAGCCAGTGGCCGGTGGACTCTTACCCACAGGGCTCTTTTTGGATGGACTCAAGGACCCAGAGCCATGATCGAATGGACTTTGGTGTGTTCCAGCCTGGTACCCAGCACCACTCTGCAGAGTTGAGCCCATCTGGGATGTGCTGGAAAGTGGTGGGCTAGGTTTTGGCACAGGGCTAGGACGGGGTGAGCGCCGCCTCACCACCACAGACTGGAGTGGGCTTTTGAGAGCAGGGCTTCGCTCCCGGGGACTCAACTCAGAAACTGCAGAGGCCCGTGATGCAGAACCAGCACTGTAAGTGGTGGCATCTGGCCATGGTTTCGAGCTGTCAGATGCTTTTGTATCTTGAGAGGTGCCTCCAGAGAACGTCTGCTCCTTGGCCTCATCACCTTGGTTATCCCCGGCAGTCTGAGATGGCCGGCTATCCTTGGAAGAGGACTTTTTCTCCTTTGCAGACTTGCGCTTAGAAGATTCCACTCGGCTGTGGTTGGAGGAAGAACGAGAGGATGAGGAGCGCCTTGACCTGTCAGAGGAAGACTTATCGGAGTTTCTAGAATGGCTCCTGGACCTTGGTGAAGGGGACCTTCTCTTTGGGGACCGGGATCGGGAACGGCCCCGACGAGGACTGTATGCTTGCCGGTAATTCTGCCAATTTGAGCGGTAGTTTCCATAGCCACCTCGGTTATACTGGCCCCACGGATAAAAGCCTCTGTTGCGCCCACGGAAATAATAGGGCCTTCTGTAGCCTCTGTTGTGACCTCGGAAATCCCGATTCTGATATACTCTTGGGTGATTTCTCTCTCTGTTATGAGCTGGAGAATATGATCTGGAACGAGACCTAGAACTGAAAAGGGGAATGGGGGAAATATTTGAATTTTTGACACAAGCCTTTTAAGAAATACCTGCCAACAAAGAGGTATAATAGTTTGAAATTTTGTTCTTATGTATTTCCAGTTTTGTTCTTAAAGAAAGGGCACAAACTTAAATACTTAATCCCACTGCTGACCCACATTAAGTACAAAAATATAGATTGAGAATCACTTAAATGATTCAGAGACTGCTTCATTAATACTGTAGCACATTTTAAACAAATATATTTCTACAGTGACTAAAAGAGTATCAAATGCTCTTAATGTAGCTAAGTAAGTAAAACCACTTTATACAAACTGCTTAGTTTCACAGAGGACTGTACACATCCCTTGGTCACTGAAGTCAGAAGAATACAAGCATGGGTCCGTAGACACAGCTGCAGACTGTGCAGGTCCTCTGGCCTCTATACTGGTGTAACACCCTACTCCTCATCCTATTCGACCCCGTCTGTGCAGTTACTTTCTTAGATTCCACTAAGACCCAGGATTGTAAATACACAGTTCTTTTTTTTTTTTAAATACACAGTTCTAATCAAAGAACACTTAAGTAGGAACTTGGACAATGAAACTGCTCAAAGCTTAAAAGAATTCACTGTAAACAAGTCAGCAAAAGATAGAAATAATGGTTTTTGACTGAAGACCTGGAAATGGTCTCACCACTCAGGTCAAGTTTCTGTTGTAGATCTATAAGATCCTACCTAGGTGCCACAAGAGGGCACCATCTGACCATAAGACATCCAAGCACACACCAGATTATTCACCAAAGAAACTACAAAATCACCTCTCTTCCCATATCACTACCCACACATCTTTCTTCAAGTCAACCTAAGGCCTAGTGGTGTGTTCTTCATTCAACAGTATGGACCTATAATTGGGCAAAGGCACATTTTCAGGACCACCAGGATTCAACAGTGACCTAACATTGTAAAAATTACATGTTTATGAATGCTAGGTCTGTCAATGACCAGGAGGTTTGTTTCCATCAGAAAGCCAAAAACTGTTATTTGTTGGTATAAAAATCTCCTGCGGTCTTTGGATACCTGATGTGCCTTGTCAACTATGATACAGATCATTCACATTAACCATTATTCCTGAGTAATTACGTAAAAATTACTTCCTTCCAAAAATATTTTTTTCACATTTAGAATAAAAATCCTTCGGTTAATTAAAAAAAAAAAAATCCTTCGGTTAATCAGAACTTTTCATATTAGACCTAACCAATGTATCTAATGTATTTTCGTATTAGACCTAAAAACGTATGTTACATTTTGTTTGTTATAAATAACTACATTCAGCACATGTGAGAGATCTTAACAAACGGTGTTTATTATTTATGAAGAAATTTACATTTAATTTAATCTGAAGGAGACAAAGTAGGATTGATCTTCCACTACTTATTACCCATGGTGCTGTCACACTGGCAAAAAATGCATCATACTGCTGGTTGTTAACAGTTGCTATTTAAGTACAATTAAAAAAAACTTACCTTCCATACTTTTCATTCGAAAACAGTAACAATATAAGAAAAGAAGGAAGAGGCAGATGCAGGCTATGAAACTGACCATGACCCGATTAAATGGCTATACTTGAGGGAGGTGATGCACCACCAGCACTAAGGAGGGTTTAATTCATGTTCCCATCCTCAGAGGCTACTGCTGCTTCTGTCACCAATTACTAGTGAGGGCCCTGTGGCATACTGCATCCAAAACCCGCAGTCATTGCACAGATGCAGGAACATGAGTCTCTGCAGATTGCAAATGAAGTTATTTACGAGAAGTCACTTAAAAGGATACAGTCTGTGAAATACAAGGAAAACAATCAGTTTTCTCCAATTCTGTAGAACTCAGCAGTTAAGTTAATTTAAAGGCATGGTTTCTCAAACTCTGGATAGTATAATTTCCTTGTAGGAGAGGGAAAACAAAAGAAAAAAAAATCATGGAACAGATAAGCCAAAATAAAAATTGAACATCCAGTGGCAAATTTATCTGTTTCTAGAAAATAGAGATGTCAGACTAGAGTCGAGTATAAAAACATGTTTTCTAGTGGAGAAAATCCTCCAAAATAACAGTCTTCTCAGCATAAGATAGCACGTAAAGTGGCCCCAACACATACTGCCCAAGATATTTTTCCCTCGTTTGCCAAGTCAATGACCATGCCAAATAATCTGTAGAATAAGAAGAGATCTATCTAGACAGATCTGCCCAGAATTCCAGTTATCACAGATACTTCAGAGCTGGTTAGCATTATTCAATTTGGTTTGTGTCGGTTCAATTCTGTCACTCAGTTTTGGTTGTATAGCTTCTAGTTTTTGAGTCAATTACTTAATTTCCATTTACTCGATTAAGTTTTACAGTGTTACCTTTCAGAACCAACTCAGCTAACCTAAAATTTAAGTGGCCCAAATCCAAAGACTCTGGGTGCAAGGGAGGAGGAGTTACTACAAGTCACTGTTCAACTCCGTATCTTGATAGCAACTTCCTAAGATAGATATAAATATATTTAGTAGGTTTCACTATTCTTTTTTCAGGGAGGTGAAAAGTGGGATAGATTTTTACTTATATATAGACTCTCACATAATTGGGCAACAATCTCTAGCCAACGGCTTGAACTAAGTTTGGTATAAAAACGCATGCTCAAAAAACAGAAAAGGCCACGACTCTTTAACCTCAAGGTGTAATGTTATTTTTAAAAATAAAAAGATCTAGTGTTTTTGTTTGAGGGAGAGACTCACTATATTCTACTTTATATCAGATTCATTAATATTTGTGCATGCCAACTTTTTACTCACTCTCTGGTCTCAAATGAACTTTTAGGCAGGCCTCTCACAGATTCCGTTTAAGAATTACCTTGTTCTTGTCGGGAAGAAAAAAAAAGAATCCCACCAAACATCTCTTTAAGATGTTTTAGAAGGACTACAGGACTATGGGAAAAAGAATGCAGCTTAATAACTACTTTTCCTGAGGTTTAAGTTTCATAATCAGTTCATTTAACAAAAAAATTCTAGATACTCATGTGAAATAAAGAGCAGGGGGGGTGGTTTCCAAGTGGTGAAACTGGAGAGACTGGACAAAGTATATCTCCTTGCCTGGTGCAATTATGACGAAAGGAACAAAACTATGCACATTACCCCCATTTAAATATACAGACATTCACATGTAGAAACTTGTATATACTAAAAAGTTCTTGTCTACTCACAAAGGAAAATTAAAACAGTTTTAAAGAAAGAAAACCCCAACTCCCAAAACATTAAAAGAGGAAAGGCACCGGAGGTTCAGCATCTTCTTCCAAAACAGAACTGAAATCAAGAAATCCAGCTGAAGATGTGAATACTGACTGAATTAATGAATAGTGTTAATCAGTTTAAAAGAATTATTTGTACACTTAGGCACAGGGATGTCTACAAGAGTGATTTCTATATAGCTTTGCCGAATTTTACTAAATAGAGCTTGTTAGTAACTGGCACATCAGGTGTACACAAATGACTCTCGTTTTTAAGGTTTAATTATGGTAGCGTTAACAAGGCTTTTCTCCTCGCAATGTTGATCATACTATTATCCTCTTAGCTATTCTTTCTTTGCCGATGATGCATATAAACTTTGGTCCAAAGCCTCCAAAAATATTTCAGGAAAAAACAATCGGGTGTAGAAGATTTGAAGCAAGCAGCTCAGATAAAAAAACAAAATACTTTCTTCCAAAGTAGATGAGAAATGGTACATGCTGGCAGAGGAGAAAAGGAATTAGGCAAACAGCATGGCAATCAAAGGTAATTTGGATTTGTAGCGTCTGAAGAGACCTGTAATATCTTACAGCCCAACCTTCTAACTTAGGCCAACCCACTCCAGCTGACACAGAGAGTCTAGCAAAAGATCTCCAGAGACCCACAATGACCAGTGCAATGGTTATTGTGATATACAATTACAAACCCCTTACCTCAGTCTGCGCTTCCTTGAACGAGAGACAGATCGACTTCGGGACCGAGACTTCGAAAATGAACGAGAACGAGACCTTGATGCAGATCTTGAGCGAGAAGATCGAGATCCAGACTTGGATTTGTTTGTTTTTGACATCTCTGAAGAGAGGGTCACTTTTCAATTATACCTAAAGTAAGAAAACAGATTCAAACAGATGAGGGAATACTTTTGCAAACTCGAGCTTCTCTGGACATTTACAAACAATTAAAAAAAAAAAAAACAGATAAAATGACTGAGGGGCAGCCTGGGGGGCTCAGCAGTTTAGCGCCGCCTTCAGCTCAGGGCATGATTCTGGAGACCCAAGATCGAGTCCATCAGGCTCCCTGCATGGAGCCTGCTTCTCCCTCTGCCTGTGTCTCTGCCTCTCTCTGTTTATCTCTCAGGAATAAATAAATAAAATCTTAAAAAAAAAAAAAAGATAAAATGACTGATTAAAAACACTTTGCCCTTCTATCAAGATGAATTTCTATGTTAATCATACTTCAATTTAAATTTTTTTATTATTATTATTTATGATAGTCACAGAGAGAGAGAGAGGCAGAGACACAGGCAGAGGGAGAAGCAGGCTCCATGCACCGGGAGCCCGATGTGGGATTCGATCCCGGGTCTCCAGGATCGCGCCCTGGGCCAAAGGCAGGTGCCAAACCGCTGCGCCACCCAGGGATCCCTCATACTTCAACTTAAAGAAAAATTTTTAGGGGCACCTTGATGGCTCAGCTGGTAGAGCATGCAACTCCCAATCTCCGGGCTGTGAGTTCTGTGATGGGCAACAGAGGCTTACTTTAAAAAAAATAAAAATAAAAAATTTTAAAGGAGGGATTTCTGAGGCACCTGGGTGGCTCAGTCAGTTGAGCATCTGCCTTCAGCTCAGGTCATGATCCCAAGGTCCTGGGATTGAGCCCCACATCAGGCTCCCTGCTCAGCGGGAAGTCTAATTCTCCTTCTGCCCCTCTCCCCCCACTCATGCTCTCTAATAAATAAAATCTTAAAAAAAAAGAAAACTACAAATAAATAAAGGAGGGATTTCTAAACACTACAATCCCAAACAGACCAAGTCACAGCAGCAAATGGAAAATCTGACATGTAGCCCTGACCTGAGAACACAATGAAACACTGACAAAAGTGAAGGGAGCTACCAATAATTTGATGCATACAGTCTTTTCTCACTAAGGAAATTCTTCAGACTAAGTCAGCTGCTAAAAGAACTGAGAAGACCTGAGACAGGTATCCCAATTCTAAGAAAAGAAACTCTATGCAATGGTATCTTGGTTACTGAATATATGGCAACATCCGACCGTTTTCTACTCTCTGGGCCTTACTTAGTCATGATTTAATTCTAAGAAAATGGTTTAAAAAGTGTGACAGAAAAGTGGTGCTGGGAAAACTGGGCGGTTACAAGCAAAAGAGTGAAACTGGACAACTTTCTTACAGCAAACTCAAAAATAAACTCAAAATGGACTAAGAATCTAAATGTAAGACTTGAAACCATAAAAATCCTAGAAGAGAGCACAAACAGTAATTTCTTTCATGTTGGCGATAGCAACATTTTCTAGATAGGCCTCTTGAGGCAAGGGAAACAAAAGCAAAAGAGTAAACCACTGGGACTCCATCAAAATAAAAAGCTTCTGCACAGTGAAGGAAACAATCAGTAAAACAAAAAGACAACCCTATTGAATGGGAGAAGATATGTGCAAATGATAAATGCAATAAAGAACTCCTACAACTCCACATCAAAAAAGGTAAAAAGCAAAAAACCACCATTAAAAAATGGGCAGATGACACAGACATTTCTCCAAGGAAGACACAGAGATGGCCTACAGACACAAGAAAAGATGCTTAACATCACTAATCATCAAGGAAATGAAAATCAAAAGCCACAATGAGGTATCACCTCACACCTGTCAGAATGGCTAAAATAACACTAGAAATAATAATGGTTGGCGAGCATGTGGATCAAAAGCAACCCTTGTGTGCTGTTGGTGGGGATACAAACTGGTGCAGCCACTGTGGAAAACAGTATGGAGGTTCCTTAAAAAATTAAAAATAGAATTACCATATGAGATCCAGTAATTCTACTACTGGGTATTCATCCAAATATAAAAACACTAATTCAAAAAGACATAAGCACCCCTATGTTTATTGCAGCATTATTTACAATAGCCAACATACAGAGGTAACCCAAGTGTCCACAGATGGATAAAGAGGATTGTTGGATGGGGCACCTGGGTGGCTCAGTCAGTTAAATGTCTGCCTTCAGTTCTGGTTAAGATCCCGGGGTCCTGGGATCAAGTCCCATGTGGAGCTTTGCGCTCAGCAGGGAGTCTGCTTCTCCCTCTCCCTCTCCCTCTGCCCCTCCCCCCATTCCCCCCCTCTCTCCCCCTAATAAATAAAATCTTTAAAAAAAAATGTGGTGGAAAAAAAAAATAATAAAATAAAAATTAAAAAAAATGTGGTGGAAAGGAATATTACTCAGCCAGTGAAATCATGCCATTTCCAACGACATGGATGGATCTAGAGAATATAATACTAAGTGAAAGAAGTCAGAGAAAGACAAATACCATATGATTTCACCCATGTGAAATTTAAGAAATCAAACAAACAAAAAAACAGACTCTTAACTACAAAGAACAAACTGATGGTTACCAGAGGTGAAGTGGGTAGGAAGATGGGTGAAATAAGTGAAGGGGATTAGGAGCACACTTATCATGATGAGCACTGAGAAAGGTAGAGAATTTTTGAAACCATTAAGTTGTACATTTGAAATGTAACACTGAATGTAAATTATACTGGAATTTTTTTAAAAATGCGAGGTGCCTCTCATTTTTTTGGCTCAGTTGGTTAAGTGTCCCACTCCTGATTTTTGGCTCAGGTCTTGAGCTCTGTGCTCAGCAAGGAGTCTACTTGATATTCTCTCCCCCTCTCCTGCCCCTCCCCCAACCACTTCCTCTCCTAAACAAACAAATCTTTTTTAAAAAGGTATTCTCAAATACTCTAATACCCTGGCAGCATATACTACATCCTGTAAAATACAGGATATCAATCCATAAACACAGCACTAAGGTAATTTACAAAGTAAACAACTGTCACATCTGCTAGCTCTTCTTTAGCATGAAAACTCCACCTTTTTCCAAGGTCATTTTCCCATGAAAAAACAAAATTGTCTTTTTCCTTTGCTTTCCTCCCCTGCAATACTGAATAGAGAGCCTCAGCGTTGCCCTGACAAGTTTGCCGGATTTGGTCTATGAAGTGTGCTATGGCAAGCCAACTCACTTATTTTCCTTTAAACCCTACTCCGATCTTGGACATCTTCCAAGGAGCAAAAAATTGAAGTGCTATAGCGTGTGTCTTATCAAAGACCAGGAAAACAAGAGATATGTCAAAACCCACAAAGCTAGTTAAGAGCCAACCCAGGCCAAAATTCCAAGGCTTATTCTATCACATCTCAGTGCCTCCACTGCTTTCCTGAAGATTCTTTTATGCTGCTGCCCTTGGCTTATGAGGGGAAAATGTTAATCAACAGAGATTTCATCCTCCCTTTTCGGATTTTGTTATTTAGCTCTCAACTCAAAAGCCATCTCCTCAGAGGTTCGCCTGGCCACACAATCAAAAGTAGCTACCCAGGCCTTTCTCTAGAGTCTAGTCCAGTATCATAATCTTTTATTTTTTAAAATCAGAGAACTGCCATTTAGTACCTGAGGCTATCTAGTTTGTTATCCCATCTGTACCCAGCTAAACCGTAAGCTCGCACCAGCAGAAATGTCATCTTTCTTATCGCTGTATTCTCAATGCCTAGAACAGCGAAAGCTTAAACAGTGTTTTTATTATCTTACCCTCAAGGAGTGCATTGTTCTTTCCCATCTTACAGATGAGGATATCTGAGACAGGTAACAAATTTGTCCAAGGGCAGCTTTAAGTGGCAGGGCTGGGATCTGAACCCAGGCCACCTGGGTCCAAGCCAGTGTTCTTAACCACTGCCTCTTAGATACTGTCTCTCTAGAGCAGTGTCTGCCACACAAAAAGCATTCACAGTCTTTGCAATGAATGAACACAAATCCAAACAACCAAGATACAGACAAGATGAAAGGTGGTATTTGTTTCTAATAATTATATCCAAGTTTTAGATATGAATTTTAAGAGCTTTTGTAAGGGCACGGAAGTCTGGGAAGCTGTTACAGTTCCACGCCAAAGGGAAAATAGCCATAACCATGAAAAGGACACCAAATTAGGTCTAAATTAAGAGGAGGATGGAGAAACTGTTAGGAAGCCAAAGACAAATGGTAATGAGTAAGAGACTCCTAAATGAGGATGCCAAATAAACCTAGAGCCTAGACCCTCCCAAAGGCACTGAACTGTTGTGTGCTCCAGCAAGGTCAAAGAGATTTCCATTGGAAGCCAATTTTTGGCAGTAGGGTCATTGTGCAAAGCCAGGGTAGAGGACTAAATTATTCAGGTATGGGAGGTGGAGGTGCAACTGGGCAATTTACAGAAATTGAGTATGGAAAATCCATTTTGCTTTTCTGGTTGGCCTTCAAAATATATTGGGTTTTCCTGGATTCAGTGTTCCTAAATGGTATTTTTCTGTCACAAGTTCAGGGCTATCTTTGTCTGCCTCATAACATCTCTACCCAATCTTCAATTTTAGGGGATCCCTGGGGTGGTTCAGTGGTTTGGCGCCTGCCTTTGGCCCAGGGCGTGATCCTGGAGTCCCAGGATCGAGTCCCACGTCAGGCTCACTGCGTGGAGCCTGCTCCTCCCTCTGCCTGTGTCTCTGCCTCTCTCTCTCTGTACTTCTCATGAATAAATAAAATCTTAAAAAAAAAATTATACCCTAAAAAATAAATGGGATAACTTTGGATGATACAAAACCACAGCTGAGGGGCGCCTGAGTGGCCCAGTCGCTTAGGTCTGGTCATGATCCCAGCCAGAGTCCTGGGATCGAGAAGACTCTGCTTCTCCCTCTCCCTGTCCCCTCACTTGTGCTCTTGTGCTCTCTATCAAATAAATAAAATCTTTAAAAAAATAAAAACAAAACAAAGCACCAAACCACAGCTGGAAATAAACCAATGATTCATTTAACTCATTCGAGAGGATGGTAGCTAGTGGATAAATAGTTAAAATTAAAGCGATTTTGGGTGCTTGGGTGGCTCAGTCAGTTAAGAGCTGGACTCTTGATTTCAGCTCAGGTCATGATCTCAGGACTGTGAGATGGATCACACTGGGCATGGAGCCTGCTTTTGATGCTCTCTTACTCTCAACCCACCTCCTGCCTTAAAAAAAAATTTAGATTTAATCCTTGCCTTCATGGAGCTTATAGTCTAGAGGTGCTGAGGAAAAATAAAATAAGCAACCAAGCAAAAATGTAATCACAAATTCTGGTAGGTACTCAAAGAAAAAGACCATATAATGTTTATCAATCTACAGAGTGTAGTAGTGACTAATTTAGATAAGATGGTCAAGAGGTGGCAGTTAAGCTGTCACCTGAAGACATAAAAAAGGGCAAGTTACACTTTGAAGAGAAAGGGAAAGAAGTGCCTAAAAGACAGGAAGTTTCTTCTCTTGATATACATACATATACTATTTAGTACAAGGCAGAGACAATCCTAAGTAAAGCCATTTTATCAAATAAGCAACGTTAATTCAAAAGAACTCTCAATTATTTTTATTTTATAGATTTATTTATTTATGCTTGAGAGATAGAGATAGGGAGAGAAAGACACAGAGGGAGAAGCAGGCTCCCCACAGGGAGCCTGATGCAGGACTCAATCACAGATTCTGGGATCACACCCTGGGCAAAGGCAGATGCTCAACCGCAATGCCACTCAGGCAACGCCACTCAGGCGTCCGCGTCCTATCAATTCTCTTTTGATGACTTTTAGACTTCACTGTGATTACACATACCTCTTCCCGCTTCTACGATTTCTTCTGTGTCCATGTTTTACAAATATATTGGGAAGTGAGAAAGACTAACACTATCTTGGAAATCAATGTGGCACCTTTTTACATGTTATGAGTACCTAGCATTTGATTTCTGTTCAAACTAAAATTTTCCCCAAAAGAAGTTTTGCTTCTTTAACAAACCCCACTCTTCCTGGAGAGGAGGTTTCATTTAGAATATCTTAAATGAGTCCAGTCCCTACAGAAGAACTATGGCATAATAGGACAGCTCATGACTATGAAATATGCCTCAGCTAAAAACATGTCCCCTCAAACACAATTTGGGTAAAAATTTCTCACAATTAAGGTAAGGCAGTCATCCTCCTACATCAGCATTATAAAAGAATCTACCAACTGAAACAAGTAGCAATCAATGGTCATTATTATGTGCCTGGCATGTTAAGGATGCAGAAATAGAAGACCTGGTTTCCTAAGTTCCAAATATCTTCAACTGTCCAACATTCTTCAGATAATGTGGGTATCCTACCCACATTATTACCTAAACATGTTTGCCCCGAAATCAATTCATTTGTCTTCCTTCACTGGGATACTCAGAACTTGAAAGTAACTCTCTAAATGTGGCCTAATACAGAACTCTTTAGATGGTATTACTGCATCCGAAAATTTCTCCTTCTGGAAAGCCATACCAAGCACACGCTGATTTTGGAGTGAGCCTGAAGTCACTAAGCCCGACCCAGGTCTTTCCTCATACACCCTGCTGCGGCTGGGATATGTCCTCCTCATCCATCCTGTACTTATACAACTATTATTCTAGTTCTTTTTTCCTACATATTCTTGAAAACCCAAGAGAAGAATTTCAAACAGTCTTTTTTTTTTTTTTGTTTAAGATTTTAATTTATCTATTCATGAGAGACACAGAGGAGAGGCAGAGACACAGGCAGAGGGAGAAGCTCCACGCAGGGAGCCCCATGCGGGACCCTATCCCAGGACCCCAGGATCATGCCCTGGGCCAAAGGCAGACGCTCAGCCGCTGAGCCACCCGGGCGTCCCAAACCGCCTTTTGAAATTACTTCAGATATGATCTGTCATTTGGAGCAAGGGTGCACTTCCACACTACTCCTGCAGAGCCACCTGAGAGTACAGTTCCCAAAACCATCAGCTTTTTCAAAGCCCAAGCCTTCTTCCCCACAACACACTTCTCTAATTACTAAGCAGAACAACAGGTCTTAGGAGAACAGATGCATTTTACTTAAAACAAAGGTCTTAAGATATGTAATTATATGGCTTTTATATCATTAAAAACACATCTTCTCAACTCCAAAAAAAGAAATAATATTGGCGGACAAACCCAAAGCAAACTTCTCTAAATCTAAAACTCTCCAAGAGAGGGAAGAATTCAATAATTCCTTTTCCCTTCTCACCCCAGATTAGGTTTCTTCTCAGTGTCCGCAGTCATTATGCCAGTATTATCTTGGCAATTGTTAGGTACCTGCTGAACTCACTAGAACAAACATTATGGGAGTATATACCCCCAGCCAGAACCCTGTGGGCAGTCTACCAAGAGGTCCAGCAGGAGACTGGCTTACTAAAGCTTAAGTAGTGCCAAATATAACCTCAAAAGGCCACAATGGGGCTCTGACCTTGGCAGCATCAAATGACCAGCTACATATAAACCACACAACTATCCCTCATCCATAAATACTCAGTTCATTTTTTAAAAGGTCTTCTTAAAAAAAAAAAAAAAAAGGTCTTCTTAGACTTTGTTTTTATAGAAAGAGAATTTACTAGTCAAGCAAACAAAAACAGAAGACAAATATACTATAACCTGAAAACAAAATGGTAACATGAAGCAGACCCAAAGCCTTCTTGATATGTGAAATCAATTCAAACCTAAATCCTTTAAAGCTTTCTAAACCCATGGAAAGATACGGAAACGGAGGTGCACGAGAGACTAATGTCTATGATGAATAGTCTGATCTCTGGATATCTGCACCCAAACTGCTTGAATGCTTTCACGGCTGTGCTGAACAGACTACACCTTTTCTTTTCTCACTTCCATATCAAACTTACTATCTCACAAGATATTCAATTTCTTCAAGAGATCTCACGTACCTTAAAAAGCAGTCAACATTCCACACGGTGTTGAACTCTCATTTCAATGTACACATTACAACCAATTACAAGACCACAGTACAAGGTATTCTCCTGATAAAAACCAGCCTCTTTTTCTAGCACCAGCAGCTTCCCTACAGCAATGAAGCATATTGGGGTATCTTATTTTCCTAGATTATTAGAATTTATTAATGACACAAAATTTTCATTACTAATCCTTACTCATGACAGAAAAGCCAAGTGTTGATTCAAGAAAGCAGGAGTGTCACAAATGAGCATTTATTTTAATGTTTAATTTGGGTTACAGGACCCCAAGTAAGCGCTAAACCTAGATAATTTCAGCACAGGTTCAATAAAAATCACCCTTTCAGTGGAAACTAAGAGAAAACTAATGGTCAAAACAATTGGTCACAACAATCACCTATGGAACTAATGGTCAAAACTAATGGTCAGAACGCTCACCTATGGAAATCTTCCCCAAAACCAGTTCTCCAAAAAGAAATGCAAGAATCTTACTAGCATTAAGGTTTATTAGAATTCTTTAAGGTTACATCCCTAGTTTAAAATGCCAATACCATATGATACACTGAAGTATTGAAATGCATAAAACATCTAGGATTTAAGTTTATAAGCCCAGTTTTAGTCATGAATAAATACTGAAAGCAGGAAATTGCAACATAGGAATTTATCTTCTTGAAGTTCAAAGACAGAGAAAGCTATGAGTTAATGACCCACAACAATCATCAAAAGAAACCTGAAAAGTATGAGGCCAAAGAGTTTTAAAAAATGGTCCTTGCTTGGAAAGGTGCAGCTCAACACCAGCCTCTTTCTGGGAGAATTCTCTCCTATAGAGCTTCCATCCATCTTTTAAGTATGATGATAGCTGCAGGTTTTCCACAGGGGTCCATCAGACTGAGGAAGTCTCTTCCTATTCCTAATGTGAATATTTTTATTACCAACGTGTGTGGGATTTTTTCTTCAAATGTTTTTACTGTGTCACTGAGATCATGTCCTTTATTCTATTTATATGGTTCATTACATTAATTGGTCTTCAACTGTTGTTGTCAGACACCTGCTTTTAAAACAAGTCTTAAAATTAACCTTAGCTGGTTATGGATCTCTACCATAACCCTAAAAGAATGGGAAAAGTTCCTGAAGACTGACTCCACATGGCCCGGCACTGGCAGTCCTTTGCCCAGGCAGGCTCCTGGCCTAAGTCACTGCTCTGCCAAGAGGACAGCACACTTTGTCAGATCAGATGACACTACATCTGATGACCGTAAGGTAACATGAGAGTGCTAACCAAATTAGTTTAACAATTCAGGATACCAAAACCAGGAGGCTATAAAATGAACTAGAGAGAGACGACATCTGATTTGCTCTCCATTGTATTTTCAGCACTCTGCACAGTGCTTAGCCACAGAATGGACACTTCACACGCTAAATGAACTGGCTCTTTCAAACTTCCTCTTCATTCTCCATGCTCTCTTCTCCACTACACTAGCAGGAATAAAAGACCAGTTCATCAAATATTAACAACACAATCCGGGAAGAGAACTCAGTATGCACCACAGCTCTAATCACACCTGCTAAACTGGGAGTTGAGATCACTCTCCTCTGTTCTACAACTTACACCAATGCACAGAAGGCCAAAGTGACTCAGTGCTAGAGAGACACTCACACTTCATTAGTACCAGGTTAGAGTCAAACTCCACCGGAGCCACGTTCAGTCAAGGCAGCCATGCTTTCAAAAGTCACTAGGGTAAGAATTAGAAAATTCTTGGTGAACTAGACACAAAATGAGCAAAATAAGGAAAAGATAGATGCAAAAATACCGAGAGAGAAATTTCACCATTCTTAATCAGTTATGGACAAAGCCATGGTCTCATCTGTACTCTATATACCTCTGGATAAGTTCAGGGTAGGAAAGCAAAACTCAGGTGAAATATTAAACATGTTTACTATTTTATGCTTTTCTCTGGAGATTATCCGTCTCCTGAGTGAAAGAGGGAAACAGAATCAAGAGCAGCTGGGGGTATGTCTAAGGTACCACTTTGCCAAGGCTTCACACCCCATTCAGATCCCTAAAGAAACTGAAATTCCATGGGGGTGAGGCCTTTGGGGAGAATGACAATGTAGGGGTCTCTAATTTCAATTCAAAACTGAAATTAACATATTCACTCATTTCTTTAATAATTCATTGTTAAGTGGCTCTCATAAATTATTAAGTAAATCAGTAAAGGTAATACTAATTTCAATTCTGAGGTCCTAAAATTTATAAGAATACTCACATGTATATTAAACACCTTCCTAAAGGTGGGGAAAATGGCAATTATTGTTTGAATAATTTAAAGATATAATAAACAAAAGGCATGGTTGGCCTTGCCCTAAGTTATAAAATCAAAAATAAAATAATAAAGTAAAATAAAATAATTCTCTCTCTCTCTCTCTCTCTCTGTGTGACTATCATAAATAAATTAAAAAAAAAAAAAATCGGGCAGCCCCGGTGGCGCAGCGGTTTAGCGCCGCCTGCAGCCCAGGGTGTGATCCTGGAGACGCTGGATCGAGTCCCACGTCGGGCTCCCTGCATGGAGCCTGCTTCTCCCTCTGCCTGTGGCTCTGCCTCTCTGTCTCTCTCTCTCTCTCTCTTCCTCCCTCTCTCTCCCTCTCTCCGTCTCTATGAATAAATAAATTTAAAAAAAAATAATGAATAAATAAATAAAATTTAAAAAATCTATTCTGAAGTTAATATTAAAAATTTTTAAACTTTAAATATTGAATTCTATAGAACTGCTTTATAAATGTGTAATTTGTAGGTACAGATGTACATATAAGACATACCCTATATAAGCATATGCAGCAAACCGTTAACAGTGGTTACATCTACAGAGCAGGAAGCAAGATATCAAGAGGAAGGGGGCAGGAGAAAGGAGAGACACAAAATGAGAGAGGTGGGATGACAGCTTTTTTACTTTACATATAATTCTCTTAGCTGTTCATTTTACAGATGACTTCCCTCTATATTCTAAAAATAAAAATTGTTGACATTCCAGAGTTAATGGGTGGATTCTTTTATATTTAATGTGGAATCAAACATCTATCTGCCTTCTTCTAAGGTATCTTTTAAAATCTAAAATAGTAACTTCCATGACCCTAAATAAATAAAGCTGTGTTGTAATTACTGAAAATCCATTTGGGGAAACCTTATTACAATGAGATTGTTTTACTCTTAAAAGAAGGGGATCCCTGGGTGGCTCAGAGGTTTAGTGCTGCCTTTGGCCCAGGGTGTGATCCTGGAGACCAGGGATCGAGTCCCACGTCGAGCTCCCTGCATGGAACCTGCTTCTCCCTCTGCCTGTGTCTCTGTCTCTATCATGAATAAATAAAATATCTTAAAAAAAAAAAAAAAAACTTAGAAGATTAAGAAAGGTCAGCCTTTTAACCAACTGTGCTCTACTTCTTTAAAATGCATTTATTATCAGATTCATACACAACTCTAGAAATGAAGAGCGTAAAGTGTATCAATCATCCAGCTTCAAAACCTATCAGTTCTCTGCACGTGGCTCTATGGTCAAAATTCTAATAAACTGGGTAGATACAGCCAGTCTCTGCAGCTATTTTCGGTTATCTTTTTCCTTAAAAAACAAACAAAAAACATTAAAAAAGCAGAGATTCCTTATATTAAAAAACCCAGAAACAAATATCAAGTCATTAAGTTGTACACCTGAATCTGGTCTATCAATTATACCCCAATAAACAAAACAAACAAAAAACACAAAACCCAGAGGCACCGAGCTGGCTCAGCCAGTACAGCATGCACTCTTGATCTAGGGGTTCCCGTTCAAGCCCCACTTAAAAATAAAATCTTAAAAAAAAAAAAAATCAAACTCAGATATGCAATGAAGAGACCCAAATCCCTCACCTCTACATGCTTCTCCATGTGTGCTCTGCAAAGAAGTCCACAGGAATAACTATTTATCAGCAAACAACAATCACTCCAATTTACGTTCAATCACATTTAAAGCAAATTCCAAAGTGCAACCCTAAGCTATCTCCTGATTCCAGGATGTGAGTAGTCCAAAATACCATTCCCGTTGTGGGCTGTTTCATCAACTTGTTTTTAGAAGTGTGAATACTTTCTAACAGCTGACAGAATCACTGTGAGAGCAGAAAATACATATTAACAAACTATGCGTTTGATTAGTAACCCCAAAAGCTAAGGCTGATTCTAACTCGACAAGAGTCCAAATTTAACTGTATGAACTGGGAGCTCACTTCACCTGTCCGGCATTTAGGGAAATATTTGACACTGCCATTTTTTCCCCAAAAGTGCTCCCCCCCCCCCAAAGATTTATTTATTTTCGCTGGGAGGGAGGGGGCAGCAGGGGAAAGACTCTCTAGCACACTCCCCGCTGAGCACAGAGCCCAACCCCATGGGGCCCTGAGCTCAGGGCCTGCGATAAAATGAATAAAGAAATAAAATCTTTAAAAATAGGGGATCCCTGGGTGGCGCAGCGGTTTGGCGCCTGCCTTTGGCCCAGGGCGCGATCCTGGAGACCCGGGATCGAATCCCACGTCGGGCTCCCGGTGCATGGAGCCTGCTTCTCCCTCTGCCTGTGTCTCTGCCTCTCTCCTCTCTCTCTCTCTGTGTGTGCCTATCATAAATAAATAAAAATTAAAAAATTAAAAAAAAAATCTTTAAAAATATTTTTTTAATTGTATCTATTCATGAGAGACCCAAAGAGAGAGAGAGGCAGAGACACAGGCAGAGGGAGAAGCAGGCTCCATGCAGGGAGCCCAACATGGGACTCGATCCCAGGACTCCAAGATCACGCCCTGGGCCGAAGGTAGGCACTTAACTGCTGATCCACCCGGGCTGCCCAGATTTTTTTAGAAAATAAAAAATAAATAAAATAAAATGCCCCATCCCCAGGCACCTGGCTGGCTCAGTCAGTAAAGCATGCAATTCTTGATCTCCCAGTGGTGAGTTTGAGCCCCACGCTGGGTATAGAGATTACTTAAAAATAAAGAAAAAAATCTTTAAAAATAAATAAAAATGCCTGTCTCAAAAAGACAGCACTCCTGAGAGTCACTTTCTAATACTGGGCCAGGTTCTGGAGGGAGTCATGACTTCGGCATAAAAAAAGACTAGGTTCTTGGCTCCTGCAACTCATTAGCTGGGTAAGATACTTCCCAATCTTCCAAAAGTAACCTACCACTCACAAAACCACCACAGGAGCTAGGTAAGTGCACATTAACTGCCTGACATATGCCTGGTGGGTTCACACCACAACCTATGTTTAGCCACAACCCCAGAGTGGTGAGGAGGACATACTGAGGAAGTTCTCAGCGAGCAAATAGGTTTCACCACTGAATTCTATTTTCTTGCCATTAGAGGTGCCTGGGTGGCTCAGTTGGTTAAGCATCCGACTCTTGATCACAGTTTAGGTCTTGATCTCAGGGGCATGAGTTCAAGCCCTGTGTTGGGCTCCAGGCTGAGCATGGAGCCTACTCTATTTTCTTGCCATTAGTAGTAAATAATCAGACATCTTCCTACACGGAACAATAGTGTTTTATATCTTCATTAGCTAAATCAGCATGTGTTGCACTGAGAGGTATACAGAGCAAGAAAAGGTCACATTCTCAGGTCATGACCTCTGGAGAACGAATCCCTTTGCTGCTGGATGTTAGCAGGGAACATCAAGTTGAGGGGCCATTCATTTGGAACTTGTTCATCACAATATTCCCAGTGCAGGCAATCCATGCGGCATCTTCTCTTGAGAATTTTCTCAGTGGGGGTCTACTAAGCTCAGGACCATCTAGGCAATTAATCTTTCATCATTAGAGAAACAGAATGAATAGCATAGCATAGTCAGCAGCTTAAATAATCTCCAATTCACCCCAGAGGCTATTCTCCTCTATCCCTCAGGTGGGTTAACAACAATTTTAGTTCCAGTTTTAAATGAGTACGTGTTGCCACTGGGGAGTATCTTTTTACTTTTCAGAGGAACTCTCAGCTTTTCTAACTCAATAAAGACACTATAGTCTATGTTAACTAATGACGTAAAGCCTCCTTCCGGCTCTTATTATGGTAAACCTCTTTAAAAGCTGAACATCCAATTGTGACACTTAACCATTTTTTTAAAATGAAATTATCATTACTAATACTTTGGGCTAAACCAGTGGCACACACTGCAATCACCTTTAAAGCAATCCATTCTTTATTCTGGGTAAATCCAGAATTTATCCAAAATTCTTTTTGAGGATACCTGGAAAGGGATTCAAAACTAGTGGTCTATGGACACTTTGCAGATTACAAGGAGTAGGATGACTGTAATAAGTCATAATAAGTGTGTTTATTTCATTATGTTATTCTTTCACTGCTTTAAATTATATTTGGAAGATGGGAGTGTATAATTCAATAATTAAATTGTATTAATTTTTCCGTTCTCTCAGATGTATGAGATTTCAGAACTGTATGGTCCAATACACATGTGGCTACTGAGCACTGAAATGTCACAGGTCCAGACTGCGATGAGCCATAGGAAGAAAATAAATACAAGATTTCAAAGACTTGGTACAGGGCAGCCCCGGTGGCGCAGCGGTTTAGCGCCGCCTGTAGCCCAGGGTGTGATCCTGGAGACCCTGGATCAAGTCCCACATCTGGCTCTCTGTATGGTGCCTGCTTCTCCCTCTGCCTGTGTCTCTGCCTCTCTCTGTCTCTCATGAATAAATAAAATCTTAAAAAAAAAAAGTAAACTAACTCACTAGTTATTTTTATATTACATGTTGAAATGAGAATGTATTGGATATATTAATTTCATTTCCTTTTTTTTTTGTAACGTGGCTGCTAGAAAATCCAAAATTACATATAGCTCATACTGGACTTCTTTTGGACAGTGCTGTCCTACAGGACAACAATGATTATGTAGGTCTTTTTGAATGGTCAAGTTTTAAACCTGGTCCAATATTATATCATTTGGCGACTTTTACTTTTATTTACTTTTTTTTTTAATTTTTTATTTATTTATGATAGTCACAGAGAGAGAGAGAGAGAGAGAGAGGCAGAGACATAGGCATAGGAGAAGCAGGCTCCACGCACCGGGAGCCCGATGTGGGATTTGATCCTGGGTCTCCAGGATCGCGCCCTGGGCCAAACGCAGGCGCCAAACCGCTGCGCCACCCAGGGATCCCTATTTACTTTTTTTTAAAGTAACCTCTATGCCCAACCAGACTCAACCCCAAGATCAAGAATGGCAAGCTCTACTGACTGAGCCAGCCAGGAGCCCCTATTTAGTTACTTTTAAATTTATCATTTATGGGGATCCCTGGGTGGCCCAGCGGTTTAGCACCTGCCTTCGGCCCAGAACACGATCCTGGAGTCTCGAGATCGAGTCCCACATCAGGCTCCCTGCATGGAGCCTGCTTCTCCCTCTGCCTGTGTCTCTGCCTCCCTCTCTCTGTGTCTCTCATGAATAAGTAAAATATTTGAAATAAAATAAAAATAAATTTATCATTTATTTTTGCAGTTTACAGATCCTATCTACTAAGATTTTTCTGTTCATATAACCACCTGATGGCTTTCCATTTGTAGCTGCACTTTACCAGACACACTGAGGGGGAAAAAGAGAAGTGTCATTTATTTATTTATTATTCATTCATTCATTCATTCATTCATTCATTTATTTATGATAGTCACACAGGGAGAGAGAGAGATTGGCAGAGACACAGGCAGAGGGAGAAGCAGGCTCCATGCACCGGGAGCCCGACGTGGGACTCGATCCCGGGTCTCCAGGATCGCGCCCTAAGCCAAAGGCAGGCGTCAAACTGCTGCGCCACCCAGGGATCCCATGAGAAGTGTCTTAACTATACACACAATTCTACATAAGAAACCAAAAATGATTTCGAGATCTACCATTCTGGATTTTATCCTGAGCCTATAAAAGACCCTGAATCTACAAAAGAAACCAAGAAGAACCCAACCTGTCACTTCTGTTTAAAATTAAGGTAAAAAAAATTATAAAAATAAATTAAAGTACTCTTCAAAGCTCTCTACATCTAAAGACACAACTACTCCAACTCCAGTTAGATCCAAATACCCAACCAGAACTAAGTTCAGATACATGTGAGCATTGCAGCTCCTCTGTGGGATTTCCTTCAGCAACAGCATATAAACCACCTGTAGAAACAAATCTATTCCCTAGAACATCATTTTCATGTATATATACATACATATTCCTTAATAAAGAAACAAACTGAATTCATCAGATTTATATATGAAAGATCTGGCTTGCAATAGTTTCAAAATACGAAGTGATTGATGTGGCCCTTGCCCAATTGTCCAACACCATTTCAAGCCACTCTCTCCAAGCCACAATGCCCTTCTTTCTGTTCCTTGAACAAGGAAGGCATTTATGGTCTCAGCACCTTTCCACTTGCCATTGTCTCCAAATATACTCTTCTGCACCCTTGAGCATAGCTGGCTCCTTTCCCATCCTGTTAATCTCAGCTACTTAAAAAGGCCTCCTGTAGTGTATTGTCTAATGAAACCTCACTGATCCCCCACCACTGTTATCTGGTAGTTCTATTTTGCTCCGAACACTTAGGATAATCTGAAATCATCTTATTTGCCTCCCCAAACTAGAAAGTAAGCTCCCCAAGAACACAGGTCCTGTCTGTCCGGCTCACAGCCAGTATCCCCAACACACAGGGGAGACACAGTAACAAGGATTCAAACATCTATGGACTGAATCAAAAGAATCAAAAAAATCAAAAGCAGCCTTCAAAGACAAAGATAATAATCCTAAAAGGTTAACATCCAGTATGGTTATTTTAAAAATTGTGCAACTGGGGCAGCCCCGTGGCCCAGCAGTTTAGCGCCGCCTTCAGCCCGGGGTGTGATCCCGGAGACCTCGGATCGAGTCCCACATCGGGCTCCCTGCATGGAGCCTGCTTCTCCCTCTGTCTGTGTCTCTGCCCCACTCTCTCTCTCTGTCTGTCATGAACAAATAAAATCCTTAAAAAAAAAAAAATTTGTGCGGGCACCTGGGTGGCTCAGTGGTTGAGCGTCTACCTTTGGTTCAGGTCGTGGTCCCGGGGTCCTGGGATTGAGTCCCACATCGGACTCCCTGCAGGAGCCTGCTTCTCTCTCTGCCTGTGTCTCTGCCTCTCTCTCTGTCTCTCATGAATAAATAAACTTTAAAAAAAAATTGTGCAATTGATTTCCTATGTACATATCCTTTTAGTCTTTATTTTCTATTTCAATACTTAAGTTTCTTGAAGAAATGTCATATTTCTCTATGGATGAAAATACAAAGTATGGAAATAATATATTTTGTTTGCTGAGGGTGGAAAGTAAAGAAAGGCTTGCATCACCAAGTAAAAGATGAAATAAAGCTACAATAAAAACACAGTATTAGTACAAGATTGGAGAAATGAACAAAACATAAAGTTTAGAAATATAACCCTTCCAAAAGATATCCTGTAAGACACATTTTACAAAGGTGGTTTTTCTTTTTTAAGATTTTATTTGAGAAAGAGATACTGAGAGAGCACAAGCAGGGCACAGGGAGAGGGAGAAGCAGACTTCCTGCTAAGCAGGGAACCCAACATGGGGCTCTATCCCAGGACCCTGGGATAATGACCTGAGCCAAAGGCAGGCACTTAGCCATTTGCGCTACCCAGGCACCCTTTTATTTTTTATTTTTTAGAGATTTATTTATTTGACAGAGACAGATTGTGAGGAGGACCAGAGTGAGAAAATCTTTAAGGAGACTCCTCAATGAGCATGAAGCCCTACACATGGCCCAATCTCACAATCCACGTGATCACGATTTGAACTGAAACTAAGAGACACTTAACCAACTGAGCCATCCAGGTACTCCCGGAATATGGCTTTTCAAATCACTAGATAAAAGGATAAATCAGTAGTCGGGACAACTAATTAACAATTTGGCACAAGGCAGCCCGGGTGGCTCAGCGGTTTAGCGCCGCCTTTAGCCCAGGGTGTGATCCTGCAGACCTGGGATCAAGTCCCACATCAGGCTCCTTGCATGGAGTCTGCTTCTCCTTCTGCCTATGTCTCTGCCTCTCTCTCTCTCTCCTCTCTGTGTATTCTTATGAATAAACAAAATATTAAAAAAAAAATTTGGCACAAAAAGTTAGATTCCTTCTTCTTACCATAAACAAAAATAAAATTCCTGATATATTAAAGAAATGATAAAAAGCCATTGAAAAAGAAAATATTAATGTCTATTTGGCAGGCCTGTAAGAGCCTATTTATTAATTTTCTCAGAGATAATTTTTTTTCTCAGAGTTAAAAGATACTGTATCCATCATAAAAGGACAGCAACATAATAATATAGTAATACCAGGCACTTCTCCAAATGCTTCACCTACATTAATTCACTTAAGCAACAACCCTGCTAGGAGGTACACACTATTACTACTCTCATTTTATACATTAGGAAACTATCCACAATCTTAAATACTCTATTATTTCACCTCTTTGCTTCAGAGAACAAAAGGGAGCTCCTGAAAATTAAAAATAAAAGAATATATACCCAGCAATTCCATTTCTGGGTATTTATCCAAAAGCAGTGAAATCTGGATCTCAAAGAGATTATTAGCACTTCCACATTCACTGCAGCATTATTCACAATAGCCAAGATGTGGAAAGAACCTAAATGTCAATCAACAGAAGAATAAGGCAGCCCGGGTGTAGGGCAGCCCGGGTGGCTCAGTGGTTTAGCGCTGCCTTTGACCCAGGGCGTGATCCTGTAGTCCTGGGATCGAGTCCCACATCGGGTTCCCTACGTGGAGCCCGCTTCTCCCTCTGCCTGTGTTTCTGCCTCTCTGTGTCTCTCATGAATAAATTTAAAAATCTTTAAAAGAAAAAACGTGGTATATACACATAATGGAATACTATTCAGCCTTAATAAAGAAAGAATTATGCAACATGCAACAACACTGATGAACCTGAAAGACATGATGCCAAGTGAAATAAGCCAGTCACAATAAGGCAAATACTGCATGATTCCACTTACATGAGGCATCACAAACAGATTATCTCATAGATTCAGAGTGAAATGGTGGTTGTCACAGGGCTGGAGGGTGGCTAGAAAATGCAACCAAGAAAATCTTCCATAAAATAGAGATGGAAACAGAAAAAAGATAAATTTAAAAGATCAGTCCAGGGGGATCCCTGGGTGACTCAGTGGTTTAGCGCCTGCCGTCGGCCCTGGTGTGATCCTAGAGTTAGGGATCCAGTCCCACATCAGGCTCCTTGCATGGAGCCTGCTTCTCCCTCTGTGTCTCTGCCTCTCTCTCTCTCTCTCTCTCTGTCTCTCATGAATAAATAAATAAAATCTTTAAATAAAATAAAATTTCAGGGATCCCTGGGTGGCGCAGCGGTTTGGTGCCTGCCTTTGGCCCAGGGTGCGATCCTGGAGACCCGGGATCGAATCCCATGTCGGGCTCCCGGTGCATGGAGCCTGCTTCTCCCTCTGCCTGTTCTCTGCCTCTCTCTCCCTCTCTGTGACTATCATAAATAAATAAAAATTTAAAAAAATAAAATAAAATAAATAAAATAAAATAAAATTTCACAATGTTGGTAAAGAGAAGTTCTAAAGTTTCTGAGGTCAAAGATTGTGTAAACCATTTACACTTCTTGCATATCCTTTTCTAAGGAAACCAAGGGAGAAATGTGCTCCTCCAAAACAAGAGATTCAATCAAGAAGGAAAGGATATGGGAAAAGAGAACAGGACCTAGTACAAGAGACGTAGGAAAAAAGTCATGAGGATACTGATGTTGAAACAGAAGCGTGACAACGGGGGAGCTGCCTAGAGAACATCCAAAATGGAACAGATCAGAAGGTATCTCCAGGAAAATAAAACTAACAGCTAAAATCTTTAAAGTATTGAGAAGATTTACACTTCTGGATAAGAGTTTTAAAGATTAATTACTGGGGCACCTGAGTAGTTCAGTTGGTTAAGCATCTGCCTTCAGCTCAGGTCATGATCCCAAAGGTCCTGGGATTGAGCCCCACATTAGGCTCCCTGCTCAACAGGAAGCCTGCTTCTCCCTCTCCCTCTGCCACTCCCCCTGCCTGTGCTCTCTCCCTCCCCCATGCTCTCTCTCTCAAATAAATTAAGCAAGACAGACCAAAAAAAAGGTATTAACAACAGAGAAAATAAAAAGCCATGCAAAACAGGAAAATCAACCATAACACGTAATACAATTTGGCTGTAAGTTGTACACAGTCATAACATTGTAACAGTGAATACTGCTCTAACCAGAATTACATTATAACCAGTGACAGTAAATAGAAGCATGTGAGACGGTCCAGGAATTCTATCAGAAAACCAATACCATCCACGGTGGGAAACAAACAGATAATACTAAAAACTAGAAAATCATTAAGTAGGAAAATAAGAGTACATAGAAGCAGTAACAAAAGAAGCAACTGAGCTGGAAATGATTCCTTCTAAGGGACTAGGAAAGATTTTAGTACATGTATTAAGAAAATAAGTAAAACAAAACAAAACACAATACATAAAATGCTTTTTAAGAAACTACACTGTGAGGGAAAATCAAATGTATACATAAATTTATTCATGTCTATCACATCATTACCAGACAGGGAGAATGTGCAAAAGAGCCTAAATGTCTACCAAAAAGGATCTTAAATAACTTTTTTCATTTTTATTTTTTTAGATTATTTTAAATTACATGCCACATCCATGAGGAAATGCCATGTTTAAAAATCTAAACAGGGAATGTGAACAAGAACCAGGTGAGATAAAGTCTAGCCCCAATTTTGTTTAATCAACACACACATATCCAAATAACACAGGCATAAAGAGACTATTCACCAAAATATTAATGATGCCTATATATATATGTCAAGTTTATGGATGATCTTTTCAATACTGCCTACTGAAAAAACATGTTATTAAAGAACTCAGAAGTTAGCTAAAATAAAAAAGGTAACTGCTGATTCTACAACTTAAGAAAATTAGAGAGAAGAGGGCTACTTTAACATCTTGTTTCAGTTTATTTAACTGAAAAATAAACACCACTTAATAAGAACCCAGAATGTCCAATAAGGAATCTTCTAGATAAACAACCCTTAACCTAAGACTGGTTTTATAAGCCAATGAAGTTATTATTAGGTCCTTTTACCACCATGCAATTACCTTATTTGAACAATGATTCAACTTGCACCGGATCCCAGACACCACCACAAAAGAACACTGGCAGTGTTACTGGCTTCTCCAATTTACAAAGTCAGGATACAATTCTGGAACGAGAAGAAACAAGCAGTGATAAGACAACTAAATACTCAAACCTTGCAAATTGTATCATGAAATATAGATGCTTGAAATCTCTAAGCAAAAACTCCACTTTAACCCTCAACTTCACTCCAGTGGACAGAGGCTTCTCTCTCAAAGCATATTGACCTTAGGATCTTCTGTCTCACACGTTTTTATGCATCCAACTCCCTACAGTAAAGCTGCAAAATGGAAAGCTAAAACCTTCCTCTTATAACCTGATACTCTCACTGGCAATATTTCAGGTGCTACGGTTTGCATTATGCAAGACTAATTCACAAACTCCATAATATAACCTGGACAATTACTTCAGAAGAATCAGAGATCTGAAACAAAAAAAAATGTAACTGAGGTATGCTGAACTGAATTCAACAGACACATTTCAAGTTAAAACAACTCCCCAACTTCAATCCCACTAAATAATCCTTCTGATCCAGTTATTTAAATATTCTCATATCTAAACACCACTAACATGGCTTTTCACCAAAGCTATGTAGCGTTATCCAAAACAAATAGGAACACAAAGTTCCAAGATCACCAAGTATGTAATGTCCTTACTGCTATAGCTCGTTAAAGCTGTACCATTCATTCATATTGCTCTACAGTAGGACGGCACCCAAGATTCAAATAGTATCAAGATGCGGTTTTAACAATCTCTCTTCACTTTTTCAGCATTTACTCAATTAAGAACACCCATCTTAGCTTTCCCTGAAATCTGTGGTTTGCACATAGCTGAACCTTGCTCACCTAACCAGGAAAGGGTTGTATTTTCCTCAAGCTACGGTGTCCTGATACATGTGAACCATCAGCCTATGCCTCCTCTCCTCCCACCAAACAAACTCCTACTCATTCCTCCAGGGGTCTCCTTCCCTAGCAAGCTGTCCCTGTGCACACAGGCTGAGTTCAGGACTACTTCTTGGTGTTGCCATAGACACATAGACACGTCTCTCCTTACACTCATTGTATCTACTAAGGTCAATTTCCCTCAAAGGACTGCAAACTCTATATACCTAACGCTGATATGTGTTTGCTAAAGTAAATTGAAAACCCAAGCAATAAAATCTTGACCTATACCAAAGGTAATCAGGTAATCAACATTAGGAAGAGGCAATAAAAACCTACTCTTAAAACTAACAGGGTAAGACTATTTTATCCAGATAACATTAGTATTTGGTCAGACCCTATACCAAATTGATGACAGTGTTTACATTTACTTAGTTGATAAATAGTAAAAATATAGGACTTTCAAAATCTTTCCTGCAAAATATTTTTCCATATATTCTTAGAACATAACCTAGGTCACATCAACCCAAACTTTTTTCCAAGTTTCTCACTATGGAGATGCAGGGGCTCATGTCAGCTGGACGAAGTCCCAATGACTAAATGACTACTCCAGGACTGAGAACCACTTATTCTACAATGTACTGTATTAAAGAAATGAACTATTCTAATACACCCATCCTTAGGATTCTAACCAGATAGCTAGGAAACACACACAAAACCTTCCATTTTACTATTCCATTACATTTCTTTCCTATTAATTAATCTCCTCTTGGAGACTAGCAAAAATTTGATCACCCTACAAGTCTTCAATCTTCCATTGTTGCAATGGGTGAAGAAGCAAATCTGAGGATATAGCCCTTAGTTATTCTGTGACCGTGAGGAGACCCCTAAAGCCGAGTCAACCCTTCCACTAGTTCTTATGCACTCTCCCCAACTTGTCCTGCCTGTGTCATCTGGACAGTTACAGGCATACTTTTCAGCCTGTCTCCAAACCTCGGTTGGTCAAATACCAGATTATTAACAAGAATACCATGGCACTGCTGATAATATAGCTTTTCCCTTTCTACATAATTTCCCTTCTAATTGTCCACTTATTCAACAAAAAAATTTATTAAGTACCGACCACACTGCCAGGTACTATTCTAGACAATTGGTGGTTCACTAATTTAAAAATCTCTTGTGACACCTGGGTGGCTCAGTGGTTGAGTGTCTGCAGTTGGCTCAGGGCATGATCCTGGGGTCCTAGGATTGAGTCCCACATCGGGCTCCCCACAAGGAGTCTGCTTCTCCCTCTGCCTGTGTCTCTGCCTCCACCCCCATCTCTCTCATGAATAAATAATCTCTTCATTCCTAGAGCTCATATTCTAGGGGGGAGGATGAAAGTACAGAGACATGAGTGAACAGATACGGCCTTGCAAGCCATCTTAAGGACTTTGGTTTTCTTCAGGGAATGTGAGCAGCCAATGGAGTTTTCAGTAGAAGAGTAACATGACCAAAACTATATTTTAGAAGGATCATTTCGGCTGCTGAGTGTAGAACAGATTTCAATGGGGCACAATCAGAAAAAAATGGTACATATTGCCCATAATAATCCAGGTAAAGGAAAGGAGTGGCTTAGACCATAATGTACCTTGGAATACTCCCATGTTTTAAATACTACCAGACCTTAAGTGACAACATAGCTCCTAAATCCAAACAGAGTGTAATCACTAATATTCTAGGACCATAGCTTTTGTACCCCTATGGTTAAAGTTTTGAATTTTTTTTTTAAAGATTTCATTTATTTATTCATGAGAGACACAGAGAGGCAGAGACACAGGCAGAGGGAGAAGCAGGCTCCCCATGGGGAGCCCAATGGGTACTCAATCCTAGGACTCCGGATCACACCCTGAACTGAATGAAGATGCGATGCCCAACCTCTAAGCCACCCAGGTATCCCATTGAATTTTTTATCTCACCTCAAGAACCCACAGAAATCTTTTCCGGAGATAAAGAACATGAGGAAAAGTCAAGAATGATGACCCTGCCTGCTCCTATGAACCTGAGTTCAAAGCTAGTTCTTTAAACCACCAAGCATAACTTGCTTGTAAAAGACTAATGTGTTATAGCGTCAAAAGTAAGATACCCATAAAAGAGAACAAAAGAACAGTGTCTTCTATTCAAGTTAACCCAAAATATCCACCAAAAAAACAAAATTTAGAGGTGCCTGGGTGGCTCAGTCAGTTAAGCATCTGACTCTGTTTAGGCTCAAGTCACGATCTTGAGGTCCTGAGATCAAGCCTCGAGTCAAGCTCCACACTCAGCACAGTCTGACTGTCCATCTCTTCCCTCTGCTCCTCATCCTGCACACACTCCCTCTCTCAAATAAATAAAATCTTAAAAAAAAATTTTTTTTTCAACCATAGCTACTTCCCATTGAAAAAAATACTAGGGATTGAGGAGATTACAACAGCTAGGCAAATAAACCTTTAGTGTTTTACCACAGAAAACTGTGCAATGTCTGTTCTAAGTCTCTTCCATGGCATCAACAGGAATCGACACTGAATCCAGAGCTGGTGAAATTACTACAAATGGCTTTGGAGAAAAAGATACTTCCAAATGAGTCGGTCACAAATACAGGGCCTTCTACATTAAGGGGTCAGCAAATGATGCACACAGGCCAAATCTAGCCCAACTTTTTTTTTTTTTTTTTTTTTTTACCACCCATGAACTAAGAATTGTTTCTACAATTTTAAATGGTTGAAAAAAATCAAAAGAGTATTTCGGAATGTGTGAATATTCTATGAAATTCCAAGTTCAGTATCTATGAATAGTTTTATTGGAACACAGCCATGTTCCTTCGTTTACAGATAGCTGCTTTCACACAACAGCAGAGTTGAGAGATTGCAAAAGAGACTGCATGTGGTCATCACTTTGCACTGCTACAGACTGCAGTGGTGCAGTTTGCTCCATAGTTCAAGTACCATGCATTGTCATTTTATTACTATTTTTAAATTACCAGCATATGTTCGTATGTTAAAACAAGAAGCGAACTTTGAACATTACCCATTTAAAGAATAAGAAACAGTGTAGATTATTTTGTTAATGATTTAGGTGGCAAAATTCTATTATGAAAAAAACGAAACTGTGCCAAGAATGTATGTCAACATTACTTCTTTTTTTTAGATTTTATTTATTTATTCATGAGACACACACAGAGAGAGAGAGAGAGAGAGAGAGAGAGAGAGAGAGAGAGAGAGAGAGAGAAGAGAGACAGGCAGAGGGAGAAGAGGCTCCACACAGGGAGCCCGACACGGGATTCGATCCTGAGTCTCCAGGATCAGACCCTGGGCTGAAGGCAGCGCTAAACCACTGACCCACCCGGGCTGCCCCTCAACATTACCAAATTAAGTAGTCATCACGATATGCACATCTAACAGGATTCTTTAAAAAAAAAAGATTTTATTTATTTATTCATAGAGACCGAGAGAGAGAGAGAGAGAGAGAGAGAGAGGCAGGCAGAGACACAGGTAGAGGGAGAAGCAGGCTCCATGTAGAGAGCCCGACATGGGACTCGATCCAGGGTCTCCAGGATCAGGCCCTGGGCTGCAGGCGGTACCAAACCGCTGCGCCACCAGGGCTGCCCTATCTAACAGAATTCTGTTAGAAAAAATTAGAAAACTTAAAACAGAGTATCTCATCACAACAGAAAATCTTCATAAAAACAAATAGAAACGAAGCTGCAACCAAACTAAGTTTCTGAGTGGTTCATTTGTTAGCTTAATAAGAAAGCCATGTATTTACAGTGAGTTGATTAAATGTTTGCGGCAGCCAAAGAAAAGTGTACAGAGAAAATGAATTTAAGACTATTAGCCTCTTGACTGGAAAACTTGAGGACAATGAGAGCAACATCAGTAATCAATTAAAAAATAAGGCAGGGGCACCCCAGTGGTGCAGCCATCCGACTCTTGGTTTCAGCTCAGGTGTCAGCTCAGGTTGTGACCTCAGGGGTCCTGATCTCAAAGTCATGAGATCAAGTTCCCATTGGGCTCTGAGCACAGCACGGAGTCTGTTTGAGATGATCTCTCCCTCCCACTTGTGCACTCTATCAAATAAATGTATCTTTAAAAAAAAAAAAAAAAAGCAGATGAGCAACCATGGACATGAATGGAACAGGGAAAACAGCAAAAGGAAATGCACATCATCACTATATCCTAGATGTTAAACTTGTTTCCCACAGGGGTGTGGGTTAACAATTGTGAAACTATTATACATGCATACTGGAATTAATAAGTAAACTGATAGCAGATGGGAAGAGCCAAATCTCTCAATGTTGGGAGTGGGGAGCTAGAGACAAAAAAGAAAGGCTAGAATGTAGAATGGTCCAGGTGGTCCTGGATTAGAAATGGATATACTGGTATAAGCTCCTGTTTATCCTAATACAGATACAAATGGATACATACAGATACCTCAGACATATTTACAGATCTCTCTATATGTATATGAAATGTCTTGATATACACATATTTCCTATATGTATATACACACACATCTCCTTGCTTTGTCAGCTGAGAAGACCTATAAACAGTAACATTCCAGTAAAATTAGCACACCCAGCACCCACACACTTTGACTTGTAATAACATTCTCCAATAAAAGAAACCAAACCTCTTTGGAGAAATGACTGATTCTAGGGCTGGGGCAAGGAATACATTGGATAAGCCTGAGTATCCTGCAGTGCCAGAAAGGAGGTACAAAAAACAAACATACAAAAACCACCACAGTGAAGGGAGTATGTCAAAAGGACCCTCCTGTCCAAATGAAAGAGTTCTCAAGAGCAAAAAAAAAAAAAAAGTACAAAATGTAGTAAAGGATAACCTGAAGTATAAAACATCTATGAATCTATACTGTTATAAATGGAGACCAATTTCCCATGCAGAAGAATCCCAAATAATTTATGTATATACTCCACCCTCCAGAATGTAGACCAGAAGTAGAATGCCTAGTCTAGTGGTTCCCTTCCAAAAAGTACAGTATGGAGGTGAAGGAGTCACTTAACCTGGAAAAACCTAGCCAGGTGATCAAAATTAATTAACATCAACAATAAATCATGTTGATAATATGTATTCCTTGATATGATGTGATGAAATGATACCTTATTGCCCTCTGTGGTCTTTCTCACTAAAATGCGTAAAACCAGTCTTTTCAAGACAAGAATCCCAATTGAAGGATGTTCTAACCAGCACTCCTCAAAACTGTCAAGGTCATCAAAAATAAGAAAAGTCCGAAAAGGTGTCACAGCCAAGAAGAGTCTAAGGAGACATGACAACTAAATGTATATCCTAGACAGGATCCTAGAACAGAAAAGGAGTATTAGGTAAAAACTAAGAAAATGTGAATAAAACAAGGACTTTAGCAAAAAAAAAAAAAAAAAAAAAAAAAGAATACATCAACATTGGTTCATGAGCTGGGACCAATATACCATACTAATATGTTCACAGGAGAAATGGGTATGGGGGTATTCACAGGAACATTTCATATTTTCTCAGATTTTCTGTAAATCTGAAACCACTCAACAACAGAACATTTGTTAAAAGGTGGGGGGTGGGTGGGTGATGATGTTCAGTGGTGTTCCTTGGCTATTGATTCAACAGATACGACAGATATTGCATAGCTGTTTAGTGGGGAAGAAGTCAATGCTGGGTTTAAAATGAAGAGTCAGCCTCTATGAATAGTCATGTGGATCGTTAGGTGAGAATCTTTCAAATGCTGAGAGAACACTAATACAACCTGAACTTGAATCTGCTAAGATGTGTCACAAATGATGGTGGTAAAAATGTGCAGGGCTTAAATGGACAGGGCTTACGAAAATGTAAGGTGTTGTTGGGCCACCTGGGTGGCTCGGTCAGTTGGGCAGCTGCCTTTGGCTCAGGTCATGGTCTCAGGATCCTGGGATCGACCCCTGTATTGCGCTCCCTGAAAAGCAGGGAGTGTGCTTCTTCCTCTCCCCCTACTCATATGTTCTTTCAAATAATTTTTTTTAAATTTTTATTTATTTATGATAGTCACACACACACACAGAGAGAGAGAGAGGCAGAGACATAGGCAGAGGGAGAAGCAGGCTCCATGCACCGGGAGCTCTAGGATCGAGCTCTGGGCCAAAGGCAGGCGCCAAACAGCCGCGCCACCCAGGGATCCCTCAAGGACGGAAGGACGGAAGGAAGGAAATGTAAGGTGTTTCAAACATATGGTTACTTAGTGTACTATTCATCAGCAGGAACTCTGCCAAAACTTAATCACATGTTGAGCCAGTATTATCAAGAATGACCTTCAGTTACTGTCAATTCACTTTTGTAGACTTAACCATCATCAGTTCTGTGAATTTTTGTCAGAAATAGAAAGTGCATCCTCAATTTGTACTACCAAACAGCAGTTCAACAGCTTAGCAGCAAAATTAATTATTGCAGTTTTTTAATCTGAAATTTTTCTGAAGAACATTATTTTTTTTAAAATATTTTACTTATTTATTCATGAGAAACAGACAGAGAGTGAGGCAGAGACACAGGCAGAGGGAGAAGCAGGCTCCAACGCAGGGAGCCCAACGTGGGACACGATCCTGGGACTCCAGGATCACCCCCTGGGCCGAAGGCACTGAGCCACCCAGGCTCCCCACCCATTATTGAATACTGAAAGGCTTTAGAAATTAGCTTTTTTTTTTTTAGACTTGATAATGTTTCCTAATGATTTCAATTAAAAAATATAAAGCAAAAGAGCACTTTTAGGAAAAACAGACTATGGCAAATTTTAACACTAAACACTGTTTGAACCTCAGGTAATGTCAAGTTACTTTATTCACTACCTGTACTGTCAAAGCTAACACAAGCAATGAGATCGCTGTTCCCACAAAAATTTAAAATACGTATGGGCAGCCCGGGTGGCTCAGCAGTTTAGCGCCGCCTTCAGCCCAGGACGTGATCCTGGAGACCAGGGATCCAGTCCCACGTCAGGCTCCCTGCATGGAGCCAGCTTCTCCCTCTGCCTGTGTCTCTGCCTCTGCCTCTTTCTCTCTCTGTCTCTCATGAATAAATAAAATATTTTTTTAAAATTTGAAAGATGTATTTTCTTTTAAGATTTTATTTATTTATTTATTCATGAGAGAGAGAAAGAGAGAGGAAGAAACAGACACAGGAGAAGCAGGCTCCATGCAGGAAGCCCAATGCAGGACTCAATCCTGGGACTCCAGGATCATGCCCTGGGCCAAAGGCAGGGGCCAAAACGCTAAGCCACCCAGGGATCCCCGAAAGATGTATTTTCTTAATTCAAACTACACTTCCAGCAAATTTTCAATCTTAATGGAAGTGCAAAATAAATCTCCATCTTTCAAAACTATCTAACTGTGCAACTGAGACTCTTCTATCTAGGGGTGCCTGGCTGGCCCAGTCAGTGGTGTGTGTGGCTCTCAATCTTGGTTGGGGTTGTGAGTTTGAGCACCACGCTGGGTGTGATTACTTAAAAATAAAATCTTAAAAAAAAAAAAAAAAACGGAAAAAACTTCCATCTAATCTTCCATTGGAAAGGATTAGTCTGCAGTGTAATGGTACCCAAAAAGGCAAATATCAAGAAATGAACCTAACAGAATTCTTTAAATGCCTTCCAAGTGATGAATGTGCTCAAATAAACCATATGCTCAAAAAAATCATATGCTCATGCATTAATATTAATATTCAGCAGTATCAGTCTGTGTAAAGGCATTTCAAAGATGACATATGTCATCTTTGACAATCGCACTACAGAATTCAGCTAATATTAACAGATGAACATTTGCCATCCATTTTGATAGGTAAAGCTAACTCTGAACCCCAGTGATGTGAAATGCTATCCCCCAAAGTAAATTCCACTCTTGTAACACACTTGCCTTACAAAACTGTATTCAACTATTACATTTTGCATTCTGCCAATAAAACATTTGTTTCCTAAGGGACACCTGGCTGGCTCAGTCATAGAGTATGCTACTCTTTTTTTTTTTTTTTTTTTAGAGATTTTATTTATTTATTCATGAGATACACAGAGAGAGGGAGAGAGAGGCAGAGATACAGCCAGAGGGAGAAGCAGGCTCCATGCAGGGAGCCTGACAGGGGACTCGATCCCAGGACTCCAGGATCACGCCCTGGGCTGAAGGAGGCGCTAAACCACTGAGCCACCCAGGGATCCCCAAGTACGCTACTCTTAATCTCACTGTACTGACTTCAAGCCCCACGCTTGGCGTAGAGATTACTTAGAAAGATTTTTAAAAACTCTTTTTAAGTATCTACCTTTAGGGCACCTGGATGGCTCAGTCAGTTAAGCATCTGCCTCCAGCTCAGGTCATGTTCCCAGGCCGCACAGAGCAGGGAGCCTGCTCCCCTGCCCCCAGGCTCTCTCTGTGTCAAATAAATAAAATCTATAAAAATAAGTAAGTAAACAATAATAAATACTTGTTTTCTTTATTGTTAAGTACCTATATAATAACCTCAGTTTTGCCTCTTGGCCCCCAATTATCTGGATCTTTCAAGAAAAAATCTGCCAACTCTGATTCTACATCATTCGCTTATTAACAAAGGTATTTAGTGCAAATGGCCATGTAGGAATAAATCCTTAATGAGCAGTAATTCTCAAAATTGTAGGTCTCAAATGGTAGAAATTGTCATTTTTTAATCCTTATGCCCAACAACTTACAAGTCATCACTTCCTAAAAATTTAAACCTCTATTTCCGTGAAAACCAGTAGTCATATAAAATCTAGATTCTAGACTACATACTAACTTCTACAAATCAATAAAAACACTAAAAATTTCAATTGTTTAGGTTAAAAAAAAAAAGATTACCTCATTAAATACTTACTGAATGCCTACCATATGCCAGGCAGTGTCCTAAGCACTACAGATACAATGACAAAGAAAGTCTGACCTCTCTGGTGGGGTGACACATAGAAACAAGTAACTGTATATTGCATGTCAAACAAGAAGTGCTAAAATAAAGTGGCTAAGAGGATGAACAAGGGGGCAGCCTGGGTGGCTCAGCGGTTTAGCGCCGCCTTCAGCCCGGGGTGTAATCCTGGAGACACGGGATCAAGTCCCACGTCAGGCTCCCTGCGTGGAGCCTGCTTCTCCCTCTGCCTGTGTCTCTGCCACTCTGTCTCTCATGAATAAATAAATAAAATCTTAAAAAAAAAAAAAAAGAGGATGAACAAGCAATTCAAAAAAGAGGAAACCTATACAACTAATATACATAGGAAAAGATTAATCTTCACTGTTAGAGAAAGGCCATCTAAAACTACAGTATTTTGGGCAGCCCCGGTGGCACAGCGGTTTAGCACCGCCTGCAGTCCAGGGCGTGATCCTGGAGACCCTGGATAGAGTCCCAAGTCAGGCTCTCTGTATGATGCCTGCTTCTCCCTCTGCCTGTGTCTCTGCCTCTCTCTCTGTGTCTCTCATAAATAAATAAAATATTTTAAAAAAATAAAATATAAAAAAATTAAATAAAACTACAGTATTTTATACTCGTAAGAATGACAAAAATTGGGATCCCTGGGTGGCGCAGCAGTTTGGCGCCTGCCTTTGGCCCAGGGCGCAATCCTGGAGACCTGGGATCGAATCCCACGTCAGGCTCCCGGTGCATGGAGCCTGCTTCTCCCTCTGCCTGTGTCTCTGCCTCTCTCTCTCTCTCTCTCTCTCTCTCTCTCTCTCTCTCTCTCGCTGTGACTATCATAAAAAAAAAAAAAAAAAGAATGACAAAAATTTTTAAAGTCCAACAATATCATGTCATTAACATTCATGGCAACAGAAATGTTTCTAATGGACTATATACTTGCATAATCTCTGTGGAGAATACTGTGATAGTATTTAATAAAGTTAAAGATATGCACATCCCAGGGCATCTGGCGGGTGAGTCAGGAGAGCATGAGCCTCTTGATCTAACAGTCGTAAATTCAACCCCACACTGGGAGTAAAGCCTACTTAAAAAAGATGTGCACATCCTATGACCCAGCCATTGCACTTTTAGGTATAAACCCGAGGGAAACTCTCCCAAGCCAGGAGAAAATATAAACAAGATTATTTTTGAGAGCAACGGGGGTGGGGTAGCTCTGTCAGTTACCTGGAAGATTTTTCTTGGTTTCAGCTCAGGTCATGATCTCAAGGGTCCTGAGGCAGGGCCCCACTTAGGGCTCTGAGCTCAGCAGGGAGTCTGCCTAAAGTATTTTTGGCAGCACTCTCTGAGCACCAACAGAAAAACAGATAAAATGATCTATTCATACAATGAATACTACACACCAGTGAAAATGAAGAACAAATATACCGTAAAGAAATCCCACAAACACAAGCCTGAGCAGAAAGAGTTACAAATATTAATGGGTAATAAACAGCAACTGGGGGGGGGGGAGAGCATGCAGGTGGCTCAGATGGTTGAGCTTCTGCAGTCTGCTCAGGTCAGGATGCTGCAGTCTTGGGGAGGAGTCCAGCATCCAGCTCCCTGCTCAGCAGGAGTCTGCCCCTCCTCCCTGCTTCTGCTCGCTGGCTCATTTGCTCTCACTCTCAAATAAATAAAATCTTTAAACAACTTATATGAAGCTTAAAATCACACAAAAATGGTACTGTCTTTTGTTTAGGAAAGCATACATACTTAAAAGAAATCCAGAAAAATGCACAGGTATCTTACAAACACCAAAATCAGGGATCCCTGGATGGCTCAGCGGTTTAGCGTTGCCTTTGGACCAGGGTGTGATCCTGGAGACCGGGGATCGAGTCCCACATTGGGCTCCCCACATGGAGCCTGCTTCTCCCTCTGCCTGTGTCTCTGCCTCTCTCTCTCTGTGTCTCTGATGAATAAATAAAATCTTAAAAAAAAACAAACAAACAAACAAGGGATCCCTGGGTAAAAAAAACAAGGGATCCCTGGGTGGCGCAGCGGTTTAGCGCCTGCCTTTGGCCCAGGGCGCAATCCTGGAGACCCGGGATCTAATCCCACATCGGGCTCCCGGTGCATGGAGCCTGCTTCTCCTTCTGCCTGTGTCTTTGCCTCTCTCTCTCTCTGTGTGACTATCATAAATAAAACAAAACAAAACAAAACAAAAATCAGAAACATGGTTAGGAAATTCAACTGTGGTAGGAGAGCTTTATTTCATACATTTATTAAATTGATCTCTTAAATATGAGTACTGCTTTTATTATTCTTTTGGATGTCTTCATAGTGCATGTTTTTTAAAGCAAGAAAAAAAAGTTTATACAGTGCTAACCGCTGTGATTGTGCTCCCTTTTAGATTCCCTTTCCCAGTCTCTAGAGGGGGAAAAAGCAATTCTCTAGGATAGTGACAGAAAAGTACATGCATTCCCAGGTACCTCAAAAACTTCTTGGTCAAACACATTCAGATTTTTGCAAACACTTCTAAAGACTGAATAGGATTCATAAAGCAATTCTCTTAGGGTCAAATCAAAGAAACAACTCCTTATTGAACGATAAGCACCTATCGGTTGAATACAGGCAAATCAAAATAAGAGCCTTGCAAACACAAGACTAACAAGGATTAGCATCCTGACTCCACCTCTCTGCAGGCTTGATAAGATGTATAATCTTACTTAATTTCCTCATCTCTAAAGAGTAGATACACTAATTTTATAATCTAATGTAAAATTAAATGAACTGACATATGTAAACCACATAGCACACGGTACTCTAAAAGGGTAGTTGGGGGGGGGAATTCAGAAAATTGGGACAGGCTTTCCCCCCAGCAAAGTGTTTACATAATCACCAAACAACAAATCAAATCCATAAAGGTAACCATTTCCAGAATCATCTTCAAAAAACTAAACCAAGGGCAGCCCCAATGGCACAGCGGTTTAGCGCCGCCTGCAGCCCAGGGCGTGATCCTGGAGACCTGGGATCAAGTCCCACGTCGGGCTCCCTACATGGAGCCTGCTTCTCCCTTTGCCTGTGTCTCTGCCCCCCCCCCCCCCGTCTCTCTGAATAAATAAATAAAATCTTAAAAAAAAAAAAAAAAAACTAAGCCAATACTGTACACAATGGGAAGCTGAGATCAAGCTAAATCCCTAGGATTTTGCCTAACTCTCCATATTAGATCCAGTTCAGGTGATGACTGCTTAGTGAGAGAAAAAAAATTACACTAAATACTATGTAATTTATAAGAGTCAGGGATGCCAGGGTGGCTCAGTGGTTGAGCATCTGCCTTCAGCTCAAGGCATGATCCCGGGGCCTGGGATCAAGTCCTACATTGGACTCCCTGCGGGAGCCTACTTCTCCTTCTGCCTGTGTCTCTGCCTCTCTCGCTCTCATGAACAAATATTTTTTTAAAGAAATTTATAATAAAAGTCAAGAAAAGTTTGCTTTTTAAGAATTTTTCAAGTATGGGATCCCTGGGTGGCGCAGCGGTTTGGCGCCTGCCTTTGGCCCAGGGCGCGATCCTGGAGACCCGGGATCGAATCCCACGTCAGGCTCCCTGTGCATGGAGCCTGCTTCTCCCTCTGCCTGTGTCTCTGCCTCTCTCTCTCTCTGTATGACTATCATAAAAAAAAAAAAAAAAAAAAAAAAAAAGAATTTTTCAAGTAATCTCCACACCCACTGTGGGGCTTGAACTCATGAACCCGAGATTAAGAGCTGCACGCTCTACCGACTAAGCCAGCCACGCACCCCAAGAAAAAGTAAGTTTTTGGGTTTCTTTGTTTTTTAGACAGAGAGAGTATGCATGCACACTGCTGAGCAGGAAGAGGGGCAGAGGGAGAGACAGAGAGAAAGAGAACTCCAAGCAGCCTCCATGCTCGGTGCATTGGGGAGCCCCACTGGGGACTTGATGGCATGACCCTGAGACTGACCTGAGCCAAAATCAAGAGTCGGACAATTAACTGACTGAACTACTCAGGTGCCTGATAAAGTGAGTTTTCAACAGGAAAAAGGAGTATTTTCAACAGGAAACTAGATTACTCGAGTTACTATAGGAAAAGCCAAGTTTTGCATACATAATACTTTATGATGGGAGACATGCAACAAAAAGTGTGTATCCAGGATTTATCTATTTGAACAATGGTTTCTCATTCACTAAAAGGAGTAAAGGAAGGAGGATGAACAATCCAGAAGACAAAGCCTGTATCCCTATAGCTTTGCAGTGATATTTAATACCCAACAAGAAAACCAAAGATCCTCTCCTCAGAAACCCTTTATTTCTTGTTGGCAGCTCTCAGATTAGTTAACTAGAATAAGATAAGCGGAGAAGAGCAAGTCAAAATTCTAGCTGAATAACAGTGTACACAAAGTTACAGTTTATGTATACTCTAACACATAAATCTTAATTTCCAAATAGCCACAGCAATAATTCAGATGACAACTTTGAAACTAAGTTATCTTTTACTACATTCCTGGTTCATATATGCAATATAACTCATTAATGATGAGAGCGGGTATTAGGTTTTATCAGGAAGTTGGCACTCTGAATGAACCATGTTAAAAAAAATTTTCAGTAAAAAAAAAAAAAAATGGGGGGGTGGGGGCGCCTGGGTGGCTCAGTCAGTTAAGCATCTGCTTTTGGCTTAGGTCATGATCCCAGGGTCCTGGGATCAAGCCCCGATTTAGGCTCCCAGCTCAGCAAGAAGTCTGCTTCTCTTTCCCTCTGCCCTCTGCTCATGCTCTCTCAAATAAATAATCTTTAAAGAAAGAATTAAAAAAAAAAAAAAAAAAAAAAAAACACCTTCAAGGTACCTGGGTGTCAGCTGGTTAACCTGGGTGGCTCAGCTGGTTAAGCCTCTGACACTTGATTTCAACTCAGGTCAAGATTTCAGGGTCGTGAGACCAAGTCCCACCTTGATCTCTGTGCTCAGTGGGGAATCTGCAACATTCTCTCTCCTTCTCCCTGCTCCTGTGGGTGCTCTCTCCCACACTCTCGTTCTCGCTCAAATAAACAAATCTTAAAAAAAAAATTTTTTTCACTAAGTTTCATTCTCCAAAAGAGATGTTCAAAAATACAAAAAAATAGTCATAACTAGTATGACAAAGCATTTGCAACAGTTATTTGCAACAGTTAAACGACGCTTTTTTTTAAAAGATTTTATTTATTGGAGTGTGCGCAGGCCCAACTGCCAAAGGCCCAGAGCAGAGAGAGGACAGACTCCATGCTGAGCACAGAGCCCAACTCAGGACTCGATCTCACTACCCTGAGATCACAACCTGAGCTGAAATAGGAAGCTCAACCGAGTCACGCAGGCAGGCGACCCAAATGACCCTCTTAAGTATCATTCATCCAGTAAATTTCAAAGCAATGGCTTCTGAGCCAAGAGTCCTATTGGTTGAGAGATTATTCACTGAAATGGCTAATCACAAATGGAGTTTAAAACACCTACATCTGAGAATTTCTAGTGTGCTCAACCAACACTGTTTACTCAACTGTTAAAACAGCACTAGAGATCACTGGTTCCATTCGTACCTAAACTTGTAGGAGACAGGATTTTCATCACTTTTACACATCCAAACCATTTAATAACCACTTTATAATAAAAGAAGTGACAGTATGGGACTATATTAAGTTTCATAAGATATTGAACTGTACAATTTTTCTCATATTCTTTATATTCATGTCAAATATATATATTAAGTCTCTCAAAGGAAGGAAGGTGTATTTTCATTTCAAAAATGAAAACATACAAAAAACTAGGCAAATATTAATTCTGAAATACATCTTGTCATTCTATTTGCAGCAAGGTGAATCAGTCACAAAGTCTGTCAGCTGAATTCAAGCCTATTATTTCTAAGAGTTAAATAACTTCACATATAATAAGCATGACAGTAACAAAATGGAGATTTTTATATGAGGACTCTTTTTTTTTTAACGATTTTTAAATTTTATTTGACAGAGAGATCGAGCACATGTGGCAGGGGGAGAAGCAAGCAGAGGGAGAGGGAGAAGCAGGCTCCCCTAACAACAGGGGACTCGAGGACCCTGGGACCTGAGCCAAAGGAAGATACCTACCGGAGCCACCCAGGGCCCCTCTGAAGACTCTGTCTTATTTTACTGACCCATCTACTCCGTGGACTCTTACTCTGAGCAGTACAGCACCGTGGCGAGGAGGGAGGTTTAGAGCAGATCCAGGTTCAAATCCTCTCTTCCTAGTCTATCCCGTGTGCCTCAGCTTCATCATTTGTAAAACAAAAGGCTCTTCACTAACCTCCTGAAGTACAGGCTTAAATGAGACATGTGAAGTGCTTAACTAAGCACTTACTTTGAAAAAAATTTCAATCTATAAATATGCTTCTTCAATATTTAAACTGACCTTACATCTAAGTTTGCTCAAGATATTTTACACCTGTTGGACCAGCATATTATTAACAGCATCCTCTCTCTCAGCGGTGTTCCTGGTTCAAAAAATAAAATTATGTGGTCACGATGCTAATTTGACAAAAATAAATCTAACTCAAGACAAACATCATCACTAAATCAGAGGAAAAGCAAACTATTTCAGTTAAAAAATGGTACCCAAAACCTCTCCATCCAAGCAAGCACTTATAAATCAAATGACAATCCAATCACATTCTAGTCTGTAAATTTTACTTCTCTCCCTTAAAAGGGAATCAAAAACAAATATCGAACTCTAGCTAATGATCTGCATGTTCAAGTGTTTAGATGTGAAATGTACTGATATCTGAAACTTACTTTAAAATGCTTCAAAAATGTGGGGCACCTGGCTGGCTGTGGAGCATGTGACTCTTGATCTCAGGGTTGTGAGGTCAAGCCCTACATTGGGCTTGGAGCCTACTTAAGGGGGAAAAAAGCTTCAAAAATGTAAGATGAAAAATAAGCTAAAGACCTGAGTTGACATTTCTCTAAAAATATACAAATAGCCACAAGCACATAATAGCCATTCTAATAGGTTTTAACAGTTACCATTAAACATTACATACACACAGAAAGTAAGTGTTGCGAAGAATGTGGGAAAATTGGGAATGGAGATTTCTATCTCCATCTGAAATTGAACAGATACACTCCCAAGGGTTAAGCAACTTACTCCAGGGTCTCAGCTCAAAAAAAAAAAAAGGCTTCTGAAGAGGAAGCAAGGACTTCCATTTCTCATCACATTCTTCTGATAACCAAGGCCTCTAGGCACCAAAGATCATATATAACCATGAGCATGCCCTATTGATTTAACACTGTAGCTGAAAATATTTTGCTGAAAATGGAACAGAAAACATTCTCTATCAAACAAGTTTCATGATACGTGTATCCTTCAATGTTAAGTAGCCTCCATAGCAAAAAAGGAAGAGAATAAGGCAATAAGATATTCCTTCCTCATCCTATATTGTCATTCAAAGTGGTGCCACATTCAAGGCCACTTTAAAATTTTTTTTTAATTTTTATTTATTTATGATAGTCACAGAGAGAGAGAGAGAGAGAGAGAGAGAGAGAGAGGCAGAGACACAGGCAGAGGGAGAAGCAGGCTCCATGCACCGGGAGCCCGACGTGGGATTCGATCCGGAGTCTCCAGGATCATGCCCTGGGCCAAAGGCAGGCGCCAAACCACTGCGCCACCCAGGGATCCCTCAAGGCCACTTTAATCCCCTACCATGGCTGGTTGAATGGTCAAACAACTCATACTTGAAGGTAAAATGTCCAGCAAAAATTTATGTAACTAATAATCCTGAAACAAAGGAAGAGAACAGGCAAGCTAAATTCTATGCTATGAACAAAGGAAAAGTACTTACCATTAAAGCCATTAACATATCATCTTCTATATTTTCCAAGAAAACAAGATTATCACAAATACACCGTTGTAATTTAAGTCCTTCTAAACAGAGCAAAGTTTTAAGGATTCAGCTTTCATAAATAAACCAAAGCAGTTTGTCTCTACTTCCTCCATGGCTCCTTACTAACTTTACTATTTAGAAATACCTTCATCCAACACCCAAAGAAAAAAAAATCACATGTACAACAAACCAAAACAGTAGAAATCTCTTCTATGTACCCAAACTGCTTACACTGGCCTAAACAGATGGCATTATGGGAAACTTTTACTTTCTACATTACGTATTTCTGCAATGTCTTTTTTTTTTTCAACCAGCACCATCTGTGAGCAAGGAAACAAAACTTTTAAAGACAACTACCTGCCCAAAAGGGTTTTTACGGGTTGTGCCTTACTTAACTAAATCGTGGGGTAGGGGCAGGAAGGCGTTAGGGAACTCAGTGGTGTTTTAAGTTTTGAAAAATGAAATGTCAGGGTGCCTGGCGGGCTCAGTCAATAGAGCATCTGATTCTTGACCTTGGGGTCATGAGTTTGAGCCCCACACCAGGTGTAGAGATTACTTTGAAAATAAAGGAATCCCTGGGTGTCTCAGCAGTCTGGCGCCTGCCTTTGGCTCAGGACATGATCCTGGAGTCCCGGGATTGGGCTGCTTGCATGGAGCCTGCTTCTCCCTCTGTCTGTGTCCCTGCCTCTCTCTCTCCCTTCCCCAAGCCCAGGTCTCCCATGAATAAATGAATAAACTCTTTATTAATTAATTTCAGGGCACCTAACTAGCTCAGTCAGTAGAGCAAGGGACTCTTAATCTCAGGGTCATTCGTTCAAGCTCCACGCTGGGCATGGGGCTTAATTTAAAAAAATACATAAATGCCTTTAAAGATTTTTAAGTAAATAACTAACATTTTTATCTTACATATATATTTATATATATTAAGCAGAACCCCAAAGTAAAAAAATTATCAGTGTAGAACTGCTCTTGGGTGAATTGGGGTCCTCCCAGCTCAGCCTCTTCCCTCAATAGCTCCTGAGGCACCCGCCTCACTCCAAACAAGATTTTAAAATCTCCTGTCCAATCTATACTCGCTAAATTTACTAAAAACAATCATCACAACCTACTTATACAGTTATCTCAGTTTTACAGAACAGCCTTTAGAGAACGGCTTTTGAAAACAAATTTTTATCAATCAACTTCATAATTCACTTACAAAAGAGGTACACATTTTAAGTTTGGTCAGTTTTGACAAAATATACTGTGAAACAGGGGATCCCTGGGTGGCGCAGAGGTTTGGCGCCTGTCTTTGGCCCGGGGCGCGATCCTGGAGACCCGGGATCAAATCCCACGTCAGGCTCCCGGTGCATGGAGCCTGCTTCTCCCTCTGCCTGTGTCTCTGCCTCTCTCTCTCTGTGACTGTCATAAATAAATAAATAAATAAATAAATAAATAAATAAATAAATAAATAAATAAATAAATAAATAAATAAATAAATAAATAAAATTTTAAAAAATATATATATACTGTGAAACACTACCCCAACCAAAACATGGAGTATTTCAGAGGCACCTGGGGGGTGGGGGCGCTCAGTCAGTTAAGCGACTGACACTTGATCTCAGCTCAGGTCTTGCTCTCAAGGTATTGGAGTTCAAGCCCTGCATTCAACTTTAAATACACACACACACACACACACACACACACACACACAAAGGGCTGGATGGCTCAGTGGTTGATCATCTCCCTTTGGCACAGATCATGATCCCGAGGTCCTGGGATGGAGTCTGCTTTGGGCTCCCCACGGGGAGCCTGCTTCTCCTTCTGCTGATGTCTCTCATGAATTAAAAACCTTTATAAATATGTGTGTGTGTGTGTATATATATTTCTATCACCCCAGAGAGTACCTCCCCGCTCCTTTGCAATCTCCTCACTTATCCCCATACAAATCATTTTCAACTGGTAGCTTAACAGAATCTGAGTAAATCAGAACTTGATAGTGGGAGCACTTCCAGAGACAGCCAACCAGTCAGCATATCTCTTCCAGTATTAATTCATCCTTTATTTATTCACTAAACCTTTTCTATGTAACTAGAAAGTCCTAGGTATGGGGATTCAGCAATGAATCAAACAAATCTCTGCTTTACTCTCTAAAGAGGTGAAGACACAGCGGATTAAAAACGTCCCACAGGAGGGCCTAGGTGGCTCAGTCTGTTGAGCATTCGACTCTTGATTTCAGCTCAGGTCTTGCTCTCAGGGTCTTAGGTTGAGCTGCATGTTGGGCTCTGCACTCAGCACTAAGTCTGCTTGTCCCTCTCCCTTTTGAGAGAGAGAGAGAGAAAGAGCACAAGCAGGGGGAGGGGCAGAGAGAGAGGAAGAAGCAGACTACCAACTGAGCAGGGAGCCCGATGTAGGGGGGGCTCAATCCTGGGACTCTGGGATCTTGACCTGAGCCGAAGACAGACACTTAAGTGAGCCAGCCAGAAACCCCTTAAATCTTTTTTTTTTTTTAAGATTTTTTAATTCACTTATTCATGAGACACAGAGAGAGACAGAGTCAGAGACATACGCAGAGGGAGAGGCAGGCTCCATGCAGGGAGCCCAGATGCGGGACTTGATCTCGGGTCTCCAGGATAACGCCCTGAGCTGAAGGGAGGTGTGCAACCGCTCAGCCACCCAGGCGTCCCAAAACTCCTTAAATCTTAAAAAATAAAAAAATAATGTCCCACAGGAATAATGTGGGAGGCGGGAGGGGATGATAAGAGGAGTACCCCACAGATAGGGTGGTAAAGAAAGGCCTTGTTCAAGACATTCCCCAATGTGATACAAACATACGTAGGACCATCAAAACTACCAAACCTAAAAAATGGTTCAGCAACTTGACTCCTTAACAGCTAAGCAGTAAGAACTTAAGAGTAGGGGCACCTGGGCTAAGTGTCTGCTGTCAGCTCAGGTCATGATTCTGAAGCCCCAGATCAAGCCTGTGTTGGATTCCAGGTCCAGCAAGGAGTCTGCTTCTCCCTCTCCCCGCGCTCATGCTCATTCTCTCACTCTCTCAAATAAATAAAATCTTTTTTTTTTTTTTTTTTTTTTTTTTATTTATGATAGTCACAGAGAGAGAGAGAGGCAGAGACACAGGCAGAGGGAGAAGCAGGCTCCATGCACCGGAAGCCCGACGTGGGATTCGATCCCGGGTCCCCAGGATCGCGCCCTGGGCCAAAGGCAGGCGCCAAACCGCTGCGCCACCCAGGGATCCCTCAAATAAATAAAATCTTAAAAAAAAAACAAAAAAAAAACAAACTTAAGAGTACACAAAGCATCACTTTATTATAACTGAAACAAATTTATCTTAAGAAATTTACCCAATTTTTTCTTCTGGGCAACCCCAATCTGGCACCTGACCAACTTCCTCAATCTCTTTTAAATTTTTTTTTTTTCCGATAGCCCACAGTCTGGTAGATAAAGATATTAGTCAAGACTGTAGGACACATCCTTTAGACACACTGGGACCATCTTCTCTGAAGGCCTACCATAATGGAGCCCTAGAGTGGAGAAATCTGGATAGCTTTAGAAAGCAGTCTCAAAAAAAAAAAAGAAAAGAAAGCAGTCTCATCTCTTAGACACCTCTATCAATTATTTATCCTGTCTTTATAATTAAAATAGAGGAAAAAAATTGAGGAGTCATTCCTCAAAAAAGAAAAGAAACTCTCACACACAATTACTGAAAGCAAAGCAATGGACTTCACATAGGCATATTAAACACACACTCAACTTTGGTTCTTAAGCCTGAAGACAAGCGCCAAAAGTCTTCTAATTAGACATTCAACAATTTCTCTTTGCTTGGCCTTCTATGTTCTGAAACAAGCCCAGCTATGCAGTTACAACATTCCAGATGCTAAAAAGCAAATCAGGAAAAACAAAAATGAGGACACTGTACAGACACCAACTAAAAGGCATGGGCAGGGGGTCAGATTAAAGCCTTTGTGCTTTCTAAAAGTCCTTGGGGGGATCCCTGGGTGGCGCAGCGGTTTGGCGCCTGCCTTTGGCCCAGGGCGCGATCCTGGAGACCCGGGATCGAATCCCACGTCAGGCTCCTGGTGCATGGAGCCTGCTTCTCCCTCTGCCTATGTCTCTGCCTCTCTCTCTTTCTCTCTCTGTGACTATCATTAAAAAAAAAAAAAAAAAAAGTCCTTGGGTTCAGAAACAAAATTCAATGTTTTGGGCTTATTTCCCTCACTGGTCTGCAAAAAATAAGGCAACAAGGCAGAAAACAATCTCTAATGATGATATAATGTAAGACAGAAAACAGACTTTAAGCGAAGGCATTAGAGACCCGTATCATATATCTAAAAAAGAGACACCATATTAAATTGCCTGCAGACATGTAATTTAAAGATGTAAAATAAAATCAAGTGACTCTGTTCCACGTGAGGGATACATGTCAGGCCGTAGTGAGGTCTCTGACAAACTGGAAAAGGACATGCCCAACCATAAAAGATGGCTGCAGATGAGGCAGAAACACAGGTCTGAGGCTGCCAAAACTGATTTTTCAAAAGCAGCCTGAATCTAAATTTTACATAAAATCTCCTTGTTTCTTAAATGCTGACAACTAATTCAAATTCACAATGCTGTGTGTATTCCGGGCTCTTGACCTGAGCCGAAGGCTGACACTTAACTGAGCCACCCAGATACCCCTTAAATCTTAAAAAAATAAAAAAATGTTCCACAGTAATAATGTGGGAGGCAGGAGGGGTTGATGAGAGGAGTATCCCACAGATAGAATGGTAAAGAAAGGCCTTGTTCAAGACACTGAACAAGATGTATGTATCAAAATACATCTGGAGACTGGATTTAGTCCACAAGCCTTCAGTTTTCAACCTCTGCTGTAAAAACAAAAATACACCTTTCTTTCAGTGGTACAGCTCTACCTCTGGGGTACAAAGTACACCTTATGTTTCCAATCACACATTAAGATGTAAAAATATAATACAAGAAATAAGAATATACATCTGAGGGATCCCTGGGTGGCTCAGTGGTTCAGTGCCTGCCTTTGGCCCAGGGCATCATCCTGGAGTCCCGGGATCGAGTCCCATGTCGGGCTCCCGGCATGGAGCCTGCTTCTCCCTCTGCCTCTCTATGTCTATCATAAATAAAATCTTAAAAAAAAAAAAAAAAAAATATACATCTGAAACCCCAGATGGAAGAAAAGCAAAAAGATGGTTCTTGCTCTTCATATACGAAGGTACTCCATTTGCACCACTTAAAATACTAACAGTTTCTTCCAGTAGAAAAAAACATTCAGAAATGGACTTTCATGATACTGAGCTAATGTCTGACTTCTTCAATATGTGCATCAGCCTGTAACTTGCAGACAAAAAGAAACTAAAAGATCTATGGCACAGCATCTAAACTTGATTTTTAAAAAAGTTCCCATTAAAGACTAAGAAATGTGGTGATGGCTAACTCAGTTCTTGGAGTAACTCTTGATCTAGAGGTTGTGAGATTAACCCCACGTGGGGTGTAGAGCTTACCTAAAAAAAAAAAAAAAAAAAAAAAGATGAAGGAAAGCAATCTTTTAGAAAGGGTACCCACGACTCAACTCTGATAAGCCATGGGCAACTACTTTTTTATGGGTTATAAACCCGCATTACAAGCTCTAGAACACTGGTTCTTAAATTCTGAGACTAGGGCAGCCCAGGGGGCTTGGCGGTTTAGCCCTGCCTTCAGCCCAGGGCATGATCCTGGAGTCCCCAGATCGAGTCCCACATCAGGCTCCCTTGCACGGAGCCTGCTTCTTCCTCTGCCTGTGTCTCTGCCTCTCTCTCTGTCTTTCATGAATAAATAAAATCTTAAAAAAAAAAAAATTCTGAGACTAATGAATTTGACGGAAGTTATCAAACCTTTGAGAAAATGCAGTCGCTCACAAAAATTTTAGTTTCATGGGCTCCCTATAGTCCATGGACTACAGATTAAGAATAGCCTGATCCGGGATCCCTGGATGGCGCAGCGGTTTAGCACCTGCCTTTGGCCCAGGGTGCGATCCTGGAGACCCAGGATCGAATACCACGTCGGGCTCCTGGTGCATGGAGCCTGCTTCTCCCTCTGCACATCTCTGCCTCTCTCTCTGTGTGTGTGACTATCATAAAAAAATAAAAATTAAAAAAAAAAAAAGAATGGCCTGATCCCAAGAATATTAAACCTACATCCTCTCCAAACACCCCACTTCTTCCTACCAATACATAGACAACTACTATATCCGGTCTGGACCAGTACGGTAGTCTCTTAAATGATATCCTCCATAATCCATCTTCCATACCTTTGCAAAAATAATCTTTTTTAAAGATTTTTATTTATTTGAGAACAGAGAGAGAGAGCACACGCACACACACAAGTGGAAAGGGAGGAACAAAGGGAAACACAGACTCCCCACTGAGCAGGGAGCCCAATGCTGTGATGCTGCTGCTGCTGCTGCTGTGATGCAGGACTCCGATGTGAGATTTGATCTAAGGATCCCAAGATCATGACCTAAGCCAATAGCAGATGCTCAAGGCACTCAGGTGCCCCAAGGGTTATTTTAAAATATAAATCAGAAGGCTTCAATGGCTTCAGCCAAACCACCTTACCTGTCCAGCTGTTGTCACCACTCTCCTCACTGTGTCAGCTACTTTGGGCCTCTTTTCAGTTCTGAAAGCACACAATTCTCCCCACCTTCTTGCTGTTCCCTCCATATGCAATGTGCTTTCCTACAAAACTGTCATTCATGCCCAAAAGACCTTCTCTGACCAACCTTAGGTCTCCCTTGTTAGTGTCTGCTAGAGTCCCTGCTTGATATTCCCTTATCACTTTTCTCAATTTGTCATTTATTTTTTTACTGGTTGTATCTTCCCCTACTCTACTAGAAGTTCTCCAAATGCAAGACCCCTTGGGTCTCACACCCCACCCCACCCCCACCTACTCCCAGAGCCTAGTACAGGAGCCAGGCGGTAGAGCGTGTTCTCAGGCACTATTTGCTGAATCAATCAGCCAAATACTGAACTGACTCAATCTTAAATGTTTACAGGATGAGTGTGTGAAGCAATCCATTGATATCTAACATTTGGGGGAAAAAAAAATCTAACATTTGAGAGAACAGCATTAACCACTTTGCCTTCAATTCGGGAGGTCATTGCGCCGGAGAAATAGGCTAGCATCTTGAGATTCTTAGTGGTTGAGACTATCCGTTCAAAATAAATAATTAGGGGATCCCTGGGTGGCGCAGCGGTTTGGTGCCTGCCTTTGGCCCAGGGCGCGATCCTGGAGACCCGGGATCGAGTCCCACATCGGGCTCCCTGCATGGAGCCTGCTTCTCCCTCTGCCTGTGTCTCTGCCTCTCTCTCTCTCTGTGACTATCATAAATAAATAAAAATTTAAAAATAAATAAATAAATAAGTAAACAATAGTCGTTTGTCTTCTGCTCCCTCTCTGCCAGCAGTATCTCTCCCCACCTGGGTGCTAATCTCCACAATATTCCAAGCTTCCTCCTTCCAACTTCTCAGGACAAAACAGGACACTCCTTTTTGTAATCCATTATTTCACTGGCTAAGCCAAATTCAAAGGATGCCTGTAACTTGGTGTTAACGCTAATGAATATGCTAAAGAACTACTGTCGCTACTGTTACCACTATCACCACCACCAGGAAAACGGGACTGTATGTACATCTGTAGAACTAGAAATCAGTCATTCCAAAACCGGAGACCCGTCACTGGTGCCAAAAGGGTTAAAGAACGAGGCGACAGGCCTGCATTGGACATCAAAGATTTTTAGTGGAACAGTTTTCTTCTGGAAACTTCAGTACACCTTTTACAAGATGCAACCAAGCCCAAGTGGTTGCAGAATAAATCCGTTTCTGATATTGCTGAAGTGTGTGCCTTGGTTCACAAAACGTTAATTCCCAGCAAAGAGCAAACTGAGCTCGATTTGCTCCACAGGTTGCTCATGGGCAGGAACAGTTTCTGACTCCTTGTAACAGGCTTCTGCTTAATGATACACACATCAAGCCCTCCAGATAACCGAACAGACAATATTTCCACATTAAAAAAAAAGGCGGGAGGGGGGGCATCCGAAAGGAAAGAAAAGGAAAAGGAAATGCGGGTATACAGTATTTCCACATTTAAAAAAGGGGGGGAGCATCGGAAAGGAAAAAAAGGAAATACAAATGTGTTAATACCTGCCTTTGCACTCTGGGCCCACAATCTACATACCCTACACGCGGGGATGATGATAACAATGCACCCTAATCCATGTCAGGTAACGAGTTAAGCGGTTTTCAGTTTCATCTCCGTTAATCCTCGCAGTAACGCTCTAAAGTTGCCGCGGCTACTTACCGCTCTTTTGCAGATAAGGAAACTGAGGCACCCGGAAGCGAAGAAACCCCTCGACCTAAAATCAAAAGCTTAACGGAGCCAAAACCTGAACCCGGGCAAGCTGGCCCCGCCATCCGCCTTTCTGTTCTGCCCCCAGAAGCTTCCCTGGCTCTCGCCCGCCAAGGCTCTGCCGCACCCGGAGGCTCCCATTGCGATCCAATGAACCCCCCCCCCACTCCCCACCCGCGTAGACACCCTACGACCACCGACCGCTTCGCACTCCCGGGCACCACCGGCGCTGCTCGCCGGCTCCTGCCGCCAGGCTCCACCCCCTGAGATTTAGAAAGGCGACCAGAAGAGCTGATTTAAAAAAAAAAAAAAAAAAAGTTGTTGAGATGCAAAAGGAGGCAAAAGAAAAAAAAAAAATGCCTCCTACTGGCACAACACACGCGCGCCGGCGACCCCCCGGAATGCAAGTCGGCCTCACCTCCAACCCGAGAGGGCTGAGATGGAGTGGGCGCACAGATGTTCCAGCGGCAGGTTGGATTTGGACTATGCCTCCTCTGGCCGCAAGCAGGGAAGGAGGACTAACACTCACCGAGTGCCAGCCACATGCGCCCTAGAAGACAGAACCAGGCCAATGGAGACGGGGGGGGGGGGGAGGGGGAGTTGCACTCAGAGTTCCGGGAAAAGGAGAAATTCAGAGAATGGGGTTCCTGCGACTAAAGGGGGGAGATGGAAGAGGTGGAGGCCTCAGGCTTGCAGCTTAAGGGGGGGGGAGGGGGAGGGAGAAAAGGCGGCCCCAGAGCGTCGGGAGCTAGGCCGGAGCGAGGGGAAACCCTGAAGGGCGGGGAGGGGGAGGAGCCGGAGAGGGAGCGGGGCCAGCTCCGAGGAGGCCTGGGGGCAGCGGCGCAGGAGCGGCCCCGCGCCGGGCCCGCCCGGGACCCCGACCCGGCCGCCGCGGAGAGAGGATAAAACACGCCACCGCCGGAGCCGGGGGAGCTGCCCTGATCCCCATCACAGGCCCCCACTCACCCGGGCCCGCCGCAGCGATCGCAGCAGCAGCCTCGCAACGGCACAACCGGCCCGAATCTCGCCCCCGCCCGACAGCGCGCCCCGCGTCCCCGCTCTCCGACGGCGGCAGCGGCGGCGTCGCCCCCGCTGACTCCTGGGAAATGTAGTGCTCGGCCCGCCCGCTGCTAGCCCAGCCGGCGGTGCGCCGAACTACGTTTCCCACAAGGCGAGGCGAGCGTTGGGCCCGCCGCTTTGCGTCACGCGCAGGGTTGTCGGCAGTCACGTGGGGCGCTGCGTCGCGATCCCCTCCCCCCCGCCTGGGTGGCCTGGGGAAGAAGGAGGGAGGTGAACGGAAGGGGCGGGGGCGTTGCTGACGCCACTGCCCCCACCATTTTGGACTCGGCTTGGAGTGAGGGCCGGAGCCCCACCCGCCGGCGGCCGCCCTTCGTCGTCGCCGAGGCCTTAGGCCGGGAGGCCGGGAGGCGGGCCGCCGCGCTCGCTTGGTGACCTTGAGCTATGCGTCTCCGCTGCGGGAGCCTCGGGGTCCCCGCTCCGGCGGGCGGCCCGCAGTCCCCACGCCGCGGAGTTGTTGCGAGAGTCCGACAAAGTGAGGCCCGTGGGGGCGGCCGGTGCCCTGAAAGCGCGACTCAAAATGGAGCTGTTTGCATTGCGGTGATCGGACACCTCCTAAGGACGCTCGGGAGCCCCGTGGGTCCGGGCCCGCGTGGCCCCATCCCCCGCCCGCGACCGTGTGAGCGCAGGAAGGGACGGTCTAAAAAGTGTAGTCCTCTGAAGCTCCTTAAAATGGATGCCACTCGCCCAGTTAAACAAACCACAAGTGCCCCCTCCCCGGGCAGGCTTGGAATCTGCATGATAAACGTCCTTCTGCATCTGCAGGTTCGGGAGCCACCAGCACCTATCAGGGTTGTGCACAAGCTACTTTCCGCTGGACTTCCTGCCCCAGTGAACTCCGACCTTTAAGACTGAGCTCAGATGTTACCCCCTCTTTTTTTTTTTTTTTTTAAGATTTTATTTTACTTTTTCATGAGAGACACAGAAGGAGAAGCAGGCCCCATGCGGGGAGCCGGATGCAGGACTCGATCCTGGGTCTCCAGGGTCTTGCCCTGAGCCAAAGGCAGATGCTCAACCGCTGAGCCACCGAGGTGTCCCAAATGTTCTCTTGTATGAAGCCTTTCGAGGCTTTACTAGCTTCCCCCCACACCTCCCATCCCCCATATCTACTCCTGCAGCACCTTTGCACCTGATTTTTTTTTCTTTGCGCCTGATTTTATAATTATCAGGCCTGTGCTGGTCTTCCCCACCAAACTGTGAGCTATTTGAGAGCAGAGATTAATTAGTTCGGGTGGGTTTTTTTTTTTTTTTCGGGTGGGTTTCTGCATCCCCACAGCAAAGTTAAGAAAGCCCATGTGGGGGATCCCTGGGTGGCGAAGCGGTTGGCGCCTGCCTTTGGCCCAGGGCACGATCCTGGAGACCCGGGATCGAATCCCACGTCGGGCTCCCGGTGCATGGAGCCTGCTTCTCCCTCTGCCTGTGTCTCTGCCTCCCTCTCTCTCTCTCTCTCTCTCTCTCTCTGTGACTGTCATAAATAAATAAAAATTAAAAAAAAAAAAAAAAAAAGAAAGAAAGCCCATGTGGGGATCCCCTGGGTGGCGCAGTGGTTTGGAGCCTGCCTTTGGCCCAGGGCGTGATCCTGGAGACCCTGGATCGAATCCCACGTCGGGCTCCCAGTGCATGAAGCCTGCTTCTCCCTCTGCCTGTGTTTCTGCCTCTCTCTCTCTCTCTCTTTTCTCTCTCTCTCTCTCTCTCTCTCTCTCTCTGTGACTATCATAAATAAATTTTAAAAAATTTAAAAAATAAATAATAAGTTATTAAAAAAAAAGTCCATGTGAATAAAGATTGCAGGGAGGGGAGAAAAAAGTCTGTTCTTCCTGCAAGAAAAGCTCACCAGCTCAAGTCTGGGACCATGTCATGTCAGCCCTCACCCTTGCTGACCTCAGTGGCCTTCCTTCCAGGCTGCATACTCTTTCTTCCTTCTCTGAGCGTTTCCCTGCTTGCTGTGTAGGGCTTCTTGAAAGGTTTTGATTCAACTTAATTTTCTTTCTCTCTCTCTTTTTTTTTAAAGTGGGCTCCACAACACAGGACTTGAACTCATTATCCTGAGATCAAGAGAGGGACACTGAACCAACGGAGCCACCCAGGTACCCCTCGACTTCATTTCCAACTCAACAGATTTTTGGACTGCTATATGCCATGGTGCCCAGTGAAAAATACTAGGAACACAATGGTGAATTAGAGGGATACAAAAATATGTAATCATTCCTCCCGGTTTCTGAAATACTCCATGCTGGAGCTCTTACCTGTCTCTCACTTCCACTCCTTGCCTGGCCCAAAACCCACCCTGCAGCTCCGGCCTCCTCTCTCTCTTCTCATCAGTCTCTCTCCCTGAGAGACCCCGCTCCATGAGCGAGCTGGCCAACTCAGGTGGTTTCTACATCTTTTCTGTGCACTTTACTCCCTTAACAACATCTTGGCATCAACTCCTATCGTTCCAGATGTTCCAGAGTCACCATACCCTGAGTTTCCCACTGGCTTCTCAAACTAATCTTACTGAAATCTGAATTCTTTTTCCTTCCAATACAGCATTACCTAATTGTGTAGTTAACCATTTATATGTCTGTTTTCTCCACTAAACTTTGAGCCCCCCTCAGGAAAGAGAACATCTTGGGCTCCCAGGTGGCTCAGTGTTTGAGCATGTGTCTTTGGCTCAAGGCATGATCCCGGGATCGATTCCTGCATCGGGCTCCCTGCATGGCGCCTACTTCTCCCTCTGCCTGTGTCTCTGCCTCTATGGGTCTCTCATGAATAGATAAAATCTTTAAAAAAAAAAAAAAAGAAATCTATTGCTGGAGTGCCTTGCTGGCTTGCTTGATAGAGCATGTGACTCTTGAGCTCAAGGCTGTGAGTTCAACTCCCATGTTGGGCATAGAGATTCTTAATTTTTTTTTAAGATTTTATTTAAAAAAAATAAAAAAATACTTATTTATTCATGAGAGAGGCAGAGACACAGACAGAGGGAGAAACAGGCTCCATGTAGGGAGCCTGACATGGGACTGTATCCCGGGTCTCCAGGATCACGTCCCAGGCCGAAGGCAGCACTAAACCACTGAGCCACCGGGGCTGCCCAAGATTCTTTTTTTTTTTTTAAGATTTTTATTTATTTATTCATGAGATACACAGAGAGAGAGAGGGAGAGAGAGGCAGAGAGACAGGCAGAGGGAGAAGCAGGCTCCATGCAGGGAGCCCGAAGCGGGACTCGATCCCGGAACTCCAGGATCACGCCCTGGGCCAAAGGCAGGCACTAAACCGCTGAGCCACCCAGGGATCCCCAGATTCTTAATTTCTTAAAAAATAATAATAATAATAAGTCTATTGCAAAAAAAAAAAAGTAAGTCTATTGCATGCATGATCAATTACCAGTGTGGTAAGGGCAACATAAGAAAATATGTTATATGCTATGATAACATGGAATACACGTGGGCAAACTATAGCCTACAAGCCAATCCTAGCCCTCCTCCTATTTTTGTATGGCCAGAAGCTAGGAACTGTTTTTAAATTTTTAAATGGCTGGAAAAAAAATTTTTAACTAATATTTCTCCTTTGCACAGCCAGTGAGGTTTATCCGAGGCACGATTATTGCTAATTGAAAAACTAGTATTACGTGACATGTAAAAAGTATATATAAAGTTCAACATTCATAACTTCACATATGTGTCTTCTGCTGACACAGAATTGAGAAGCTGCAGGGAGGGCACCTGGGTGGCTCATTCAGTTAAGTGTCTTACTCTTGATTTCTCCTTTTTTTTTTTTTTTAAGATTTTATTTATTTATGAGAGACACAGGCAGTCGTGGGACTCAATCCTAGGTCTCCAGGATCACGCCCTGGGCTGAAGGAGGGGCTAAACCGCTGAGCCACCCAGGCTGCCCTTACTTTTAGTTTCTACTCAGGTTATGACCTCAGGGTCCTGGGAGATGGAGCCTCCCCACCCATGCCCCGGGCTCCATGCTCAGCAGGGAGTCTGCTTCTCTCCCTCTGCCCCTCCCCTGGCTTACACGCCTGTGTGTGTTGGGGGAGGGTGCCTGCAAGTGCACAAGCTCTCTCTCTAAAATGAGTAAATGGGGTGCCTGGGTGGCTCAGTCGGTTGAGCGTCTAACTTCAGCTCAGGTCATGCTCTCGGGGACCTGGGAGGGAGTTCTGCATCTGGCTCCCGACTTAGCGGTGTTGTGGGGTGGGGGGGTCTGCTTTTCCCTATATCTCTCCCTCAACTCATGCGCTCACTTGGGCTTGCTCTATCTCTCAAAAAATTAAGTAAATAATCTTTTTTCAAAAAAAAAGATTTATTTGAGGGAGAGAGAGGGAGCATGCACAGGGTGGTGGGGACAAAGGGAAAGAGAAAAGACTCAGACTCCCCCTGAGCAGGGTGCCTGACGATGCTGGGCTCCATCCCAGCACCCCGGGATTTTGACCTGATTTGAAGGCAGACGTTCAACTGACTGAGCCACTCAGGCTTTTAACAATCTTAAAATGATCTTTAAAAAATAATCTTAAAAATTAATTTAAAAAAAAATATTGAGTAGCCATGACATTGTGTGACCTACAAGGCCTAAAAACAGTTTCCATCCTTTATAGAAAAAGTTTGCTGAGTCTTGACATGGAATCTAGAGATTCTGGCCTAGGCTAGGAGGTCAGAGGAGGCTTCACTGAGGAAGTAACCCATAAATTTGTCATCAACCAGGCGGAGAACTAAGGAAGTGCTTTCCAGGCAGAAGGACAACACGTGGAAAAGTCTGAAGGAACTTGGCTTATCCTAAATAATGTTAGGCCTGCCATTGAGTCTGGAGTGTAATAGGAATTAAAGCCCAGTGAGCCTGGTGAGGCCCTAACCGGCCAGATCCTGCTGGGTCTGATAGTCCAGGTTGAGATTATTGGATTTACTCTGAGAACAACAGGAAGCCATTGAAAGATTTATAAGCAGGAGAGGGATTCGGGGTTTCCTTTTGTGAAGGATTATTCTGGCACAGTGTGAGAATGGATTAGGGCAAACCAGAATGACAGTGGAGAGACCCATCAAGAGGTTATACAGTAATTCAAATGAGAAGACCCAATATCTTGATCTCATGTGTCTTCGGCTGGGATGAAGAGAAAATAGATTCAAATAATTCTCCAAAGATATTTAGGAGATCAGATCTACAGATCTTGATGGATGACTGGATGAGGGAAGGAGGAGTCAAGCCTCGGTTTCCAGCTTGAGCAGCTGTGTGGATGGAAGTGCTAGTGCTGCCTCCCTCCCTTCCAGCTTGGACCCATCGGCCCACATGCATCACAACATCCTGGAATCATCTGTTACATGGCTGTGTCTCCTGCAGAAGGCCATCTCCTGGAAGGCAACCAGGGCCCTGTTCATCTTCCTAGATCTCAGCAGCAGTCTAGGCACAGAACTGGCAGCAGTAAACAAGTGTGGACTTTTCTTAGTACTTCTGTTCCTTTTTTTTTTAAGCTCTTATTTGAGAGAGAGACACAGTTGGGGGGAAGCAGGCTCCCCGCTGAGCGGGAGCCCAGTGCGGGACTGGATCCCAGGGCTCTGGGATCATGACCTGAGCCAAAGGCAGATGCTTAACCTGGTGAGCCACCCAGGCACCCCTACATCTTTCTGTCTCCTATAGGGGCCCCTCTATCTTCTGATCACTCAGGTTCAAAGTCTTACAGGAATCCGGGCTTTCTCTCTATCTCATCCACCATAGGCCATCCGTCAAAGTCCAGGGTATGCTTCCCCCAAAACATCTTTCGAATCTCCTACCACCCTGTTCTGGGTCTTGACAAGTCCTAACACCTGTGAAGTGATTAGAAGAGTGCCTGGGCCTCACCTGGGTGGTTCAGTAGGTTGAGTATCCAACTCTCAATTTTGCTCTCAGGTCATGACCTCAGGCTCCTGGGATCAAGCCCCACGTTGGGCTCTGCGGTCAGCAGGGCGTCTTCTTAAGATTCTCTGTCCCTCCCTCACTCCTCTAAAATAAATAAATCCGAGGGTGCCTCGGTGGCCCAGCTGGCTGAAATGAACATCTGCCTTCCACTCAGGTCATGATCTCAGGGTCCTGGGATCAAACCCCACGTCGGGCTTTCTGCTCAGCGGGGAGTCTGTTTCTCCCCCTCCTTCTCCCTTTGTGTTCTCCCTCTCTCCAATAAGTAAAATTTTAAAATAATCAACCGATCAATCAATCTTTAAAAAAACAGTGGGGGGATCCCTGGGTGGCACAGTGGTTTAGCGCCTTCCTTTGGCCCAGGGCGTGATCCTGGAGACCCGGGATCGATCCCACGTCGGGCTCCCGGTGCATGGAGCCTGCTTCTCCCTCCGCCTATGTCTCTGCTTCTCTCTCTCTCTCTCTCTCTCTCTCTCTGTGTGTGTGTGTGACTATCATAAATAAATAAATAATTAAAAATAAAAAATAAGAAAACGGCCAGAGTAAGGAGTATGTAAGTGTTGGCTATGATCAAGGACTCTTCCCTGGCCTTCCTGTGTCCTGCCTCTTCCACCCAGGCCCTGCTGCTGATGGTAACCAGGGTGCTGTCTCTCAAGCCCAACTCTGATGGTGTTTTTCCCTGGCTTCAGTGCTCTCAAGATCAAACCCTAAATCTTCGATGTGGTCTACAAGGGTCCATATGGTCTAACCTCCTACTGTCTCTGCAGCTTTGCCTTCACCTTCAAAGGCTCTCTGTTGCCATTGGGATGAAGGGCAAGCTCAGGTCTTTCACCATCTGGCCTCCACTTCCTCACCGGCCTCAGCTGTCATACACAATGTCCTCGTCATGTGTGCTTGTCTTGGCTCTCCTCTGGGCTTCCTCCCTCCTTGTGCCAGTTCATGTCCTTCGTCCCCAGGGCCCCACTTACCAAAAGCTGATCTCATAAGTTCCGAGTCCTCCTCCCTCAGGAGTACCCCAACGCCCACTCTGCATGTGTCAGATTCTCTCTGGCATTGTTGTGATTTCTGTACACCGCATTCTTCCTCTAACTGGGGAACAAATAGAGTGACCATCTGTTGCTATGCCTGTCCAGCGTCCTTCCACTGCTCCTTCTCTGGTAACAGCACTCTGATAATCCTTTGAGAAGCCTTCCCACCCCCACACTGGATGAGCAGGTGACTGACTGACTGATCAGCACATTTCATTCCTTTGGCTGCAATGATTGGCAGGTGGCTCAAACCCGGCGAGCAGAGGGAATGAGCATCAGCCTGACACCTATGCTGAAACACTGAGGAAGGAGCCCTCTTTTTTCTGGGATGGCCTGACCAGAAGGGGAGCACCCTGGACTTGCTAATGGTCATCTCCGCCACCATTTGGAGAGAGCTTTCCTGAGAATAAAGCCAACCTGGTGGGAAAGCAGAGCCGTGAGCTGAGAGAGACCTATTTCAGTTAGAACTGACGAGGCCAAAAAAAAAATTAAAAAAAAATAAAAAATAAAATAAAGTTTAAAAAAAATTAAAAAAAAAAAAAAAGAACTGACGAGGCCAGCTGTGCTCTTGAATTCAGCCACTCCTGAAGTTAGCACTTCTAGACTTTTCTGAGCCTGAGCCAATAAATGAATGTTTGACTTAGGCTCCAGGCTGGAGTCCTGACTAACAGGAAGAAGCTACTGGAGGCCATGTTTGGTTTACAAGATGCTTTCAGAGCAGAAAGGAAGGTGGGAAGGGAAAGCAGAAGGGACCAGTGCCAGTGTGTGACCCTCTAAGTTCGAAGGGCCACCTGTGGAACAGAGGAGCGGTTAGCTTTGCTATTGTTCAGACCAACCAAAGTGCCTTCACCTCCATCTCTGCTTGGCAGAAGAATTGAACCGAACATTGTGGTCAGGGTAACAGTTGCTTGTTTTCTCGTCGATTACTGGCAAAAGGAAGCTCTTCGTGGCTGAGCTGAAGCAGCTGGTTAGTCCCAAGCCAGTTGGCTAGCATCTACCGTCAGGGAATATTCTAGTCCAGTGGTTCCCAAACTTGTCTGCACATTGGAATCATCTCAGGATATTTTAAAAATTCCAGCACCCAGACCACATCCCAGACCAAGTAAACACAATCATTGGAGGTGGGACACAGGCACCATGAGGTTTAGAGTTTCCGTAGCTGATTCCAACATGCAGACAAGTTTGAGAACCACTAACAAAGGCCCCCATCCTCCTGTTTCTAAGGCTTGCACTTCTACAAAGCAGAGATTCCCCACCTAGTTGGCGTTAAACCGCTTAGGGGGCAGCCCTGGTGGCCCAGCAGTTTAGCGCCGCCTTTGGCCCAGGGTGTGATCCCGGAGACCCAGGATCGAGTCCCACGTCAGGCTCCCTGCATGGAATGGAGCCTGCTTCTCCCTCTGCCTGTGTCTCTGCCTCTCTCTCTCTCTCTCTCTCTGTCTATCATAGATAAACTAAAAAATTAAAAAAAAAAAAAAAAAAAAAAGAAACCTAATCCCCAATGTGCTAGTATCTGGAAGTGAGGCCTTTGGTGGGAGGTAATTAGGTCATGATGGTGGAGCCTTACCAATCTCTCTTACAAGAGAGACCACAGAGAACTCCTCTCTGTACCTCCTCATCATTCCTCTTTTCAATCACTTGCCCTTCCTCTAAGGAGAAGGAATATCTATGGGATAGTTAAAGCTTCCACAGGCAAATAAAACCCGGGGCTCCCTTCCCTTTTCAGACCCTCCTACTTCTGTCCTTTATGCGGTACACACCCCTCTGGGTAAACCAGAGGGCAGGGCTTCATTTCAGTTCTCAGTCCACTCATGCGGGCAGATCAGTTGAGCCTGAGCACTCAAAACCAGACGCTGACAGAAGGAAGAGAGAGTCTCAGAGAATAGGTTCCAGGGAAAAGTAGGATGTGACACTAAGCATTAGTCACTCCTCTTTTCCCACCCTTGGCTCCAAGCAAGTTCTCCTTTGGGGTGGCAGTCAATGTAACAGCATTGACCCTTCTTGGGCTCTGAGCCAGTTATTCCCAGGAAAGTCAGAGTCAGGCCTCAGAGAATCACCACAGGCCTTGCTCGACACAGGAATTCAGGCCTCAGAGGCCACTTCACCCCACATGCTCTTGCATCCGAAGCAGAGGCCTGGACCTCACTGATCTATTGACACCGAGCTACTTCAGAACAGAGGGAAGTTACTCTTCACTGGCACATTGTGTTTATTGCTAAGACCTTCTTTGAGACAACTGCTTTTTTTTTTTTTTTTTTTTAATCTTTGCCTAACCCAGTGGTTCTCACCTGGGAGCTATTTTTCTCTCCCAGAGAACATTTGACAATGTCTGGAGACACTTCTGGGTGTCATAATCTGGGATAGGGGTGGGGGGTTGTGCTACCGTCATCTGGCGGGTAGATAGATGCCAGAGTTGCTGCTAAACATTCTAGAGTGTGCAGGACGGCCCCTCACAACAAAGAATAACCCCGACCAAGATATCAGAAGTGCCAAAGTTGAGAAATCCTTCATCTCGCTTAGAAAAAAGTTCAGTGGCACTAACCATTAAAATATTCTATGGTCTAAGGGCGCCTGGCTGGCTCAGGTGGAAGGATATGTGTCTCTTGATCTCAGGGTCATGAGTTTGAGCCCTGCATTGGGTTTAGAGATTACTTAAATGAATAAATATATATAAATGGGGGCATCTGAGTGGCTTAGTCAGTTCGGCATCTGACTCTTGATTTGGACTCAGGTCATAATCTCAGGGTTGGAAGATTGAGCCTTGCATTGGGCTCCGTGGTTGGTGGGGAGTCTGCTTGAGATTCTCTTTCTCTCTTTCTTTCTGCCCCTCTGCATTCTCTCTCTCAAATAATAAATAATCTTTAAAAATGAATGAATGAATGAAATATTCTATGGGCTGGCCAGCAGTAACTAACACAAGTTTGTTGTTCGGTAACATCACTAAATTCATGCTTGCTCTCTTTTCCCCAGTTGTGGTGGGGGGGATCCTGCAGAGGGATGGATGGGGATGAGAGAAGGTCACACAATGCAAAGAAGACAGGCTTTGGGGTCAGATCTGATTTTATTATTATTATTTTATTTTTATTTTTATTTTTGGATCTGATTTTATATTCCAGCCTTGACTAGTCATTTAGCCCTGTGCCTTCAGGTAAGTAACTTACCCTCTCTGAGCCTCTGTTTTCTCATCTATAAATAGGACAGCTCCTACCTTACAAGGTCCGGGCTCCTCGTCTGACATTATCCCGAGTGGATAGGGAGCTATGGGAGGATGCTACATGAGCTCAGAAGACGAGGTCAGCTTTGAGGGGTGGCTGGAGCAGCCTGGGGAGGACACTACTTATTCCCACAAGTGTGTGTGTTTCCTTGTGTCCAGGCAGGTCCGGAGGTCTTTCTGGAAGTCTAGCTGGACTCTCTCCTGTAATGTCGACCCTTCCCTTTGCTTAGTCCAGTGCCTCAGCAGTTATTGCGGGCACAGCGGCCTGGCGATGCTGCGGTTGTTATTTGCTTTCTGGTGTCCTTGCAGTGGTCAGGCTTCCTCCTTTTGGCCTAGGGGTGGGGACCGAGGCTTTGGGGCTGCCAGGCCGACAGCAGAGGTTGCCAGGCACTGCGAGACATCGCTCAGCCAGGGCTTTTGTTGACCATGGCCTGGGCTCTAGGAGACATGGCTCTGGGTTATTTCAGAGCAACGGGCTCCCAGGCTCACGAGGGGCGGAAGTGGCCCGTTAGAGGAGGTGGAAGGGGCCTCCCAAGCCTGGGACCGTGAACCCGGGTCTGGGAGTCGTGGCTGAAGTGGCTGCCTCTCCTTGAGTAATGGCCACGTTGTAGCAATCCCACTCAGACCTCCCGGCACCCCCGTGGGCCCGCAAAGATCTCCCAGGACCTCCCGTGGGGCCGCAGAGACCTCCCGGCACCCCCCGTGGGCTCACAGAGATCTCCCGGCACACCCCGTGGGACCGCAGAGATCTCCCAGGACCTCCCGTGGCCCCGCAGAGATCTCCCAGGACCTCCCGTGGCCCCGCAAAGATCTCCCAGGACCTCCCGTGGGGCCGCAGAGACCTCCCGGCACCCCCCGTGGGCCCACAGAGACCTCCCGGCACCTCTCGTGGGCCCGCGGAGCCCCTGTGTCTGGGGGAAGGGATGGGTGTCCTTGTACTCAGGGTGGTGGCTCGGGAGTCACAGCAAATGACCACACTGCCAGGGCCCAACGGAGTCGTGAGGCTCGGGCCGAGGTACCTGCTGATTAGAGTCCTCCCCATGCATAGCTCGGGGTTATCCGTGGTGCTTCGGGGAGTTGGGGACGTTATCAAACCTGCGGCCAACAGCGGGCACTTCCTGGCCATAACTGGAAGAGCATCGCTTCCCAGGCATTTGGTGCGATCCGCCAGCGCCCGAGCCGGGGGCATCTGCAGCGGTGGAGACAGGAGTCCTGCGCCCCCGCGCACGTCCCGCAGCCGGGGACATCGGGGACACCGGGGAGTCGCTGAGGCTGCAGCAGCGCTCAGGAGTCTTGCCCTCACGGCATTGCTGCCCCCTGCCCACCCCGAAGGCACCAGAAGCGCGTCTTAGGGTGACGAGAGGGTGCTTTGTGAGGGCTGTGCACGCTTGTCTCTACAGGAGGAGGGGGAGACGAGCCCCCAAGTGTAGCTGGACCAGGTGCTTGTAGCCACAATGCGTGTTATCCACAATGCTCATGTGGGGACCCGTCACACTTACTTATTTCTCGGTATCACATAAGCTGCTCCAGATCCCAGCCCCACGCTGGGCCTCGTCTCCCCAACCTCCTGTTGAGACGAGCGTGCACCCCGGTCTCCCTGGCTTCCGAGGCGTGCGGGGGGCAGAGGGGGCACAAGGGCTGATGGGAGAACCAGCCAGAAACCAGGGGTTGGGAGCACACAGATGCCTACCTGGGAGCAGGGAAGATCGTCAGTTGGGGTAATTCCTCCCCAGGGAACATTTTCTTTCTTTCGAAGCAGGCTGCATGCCCAGCGCGGGGCCCAGCACAGGCTCGACCTCACTGAGATCAAGACCCGAGTCGAGGGGCGTCTGGGCGACTCAGTCGGTTAAGCGTCTGCCTTTGGCTCAGGTCATGATCTGGGGTCCTGGGATCGAGCATCCGCTTCTCCCGCTCCCTCTGCCTGCTGCTCTGCCACTTGTGCCCTCTCTCTCTCTTTCTCTGTCAAATAAATGGGTAAAATCTTGAAACAAAAAACAAAACAAACAAGACCTGAGTTGAGATCACGAGTCAGTTGTTTAACCGATTGAGCCAACCAGGCACTTCCACAGTTTTGTTGTTTTTCTTAAAGTTTTCCCTCAAATTCCAGTTAACACAGTGTAATATTACTTTCCGGCGTACAGTATAATGACTCAACCTTCCCCAGGGAACACTTGGCAAGACCCAGAGACATTTTTGGTTGTCGCAATTTGGGGGAAAGGGGCTTCGCAGCAGCTGAATTACCTGCAGAGCGCAGGCCCGCCCCCACCCCCCCCCCATTAAAGAAATGATCGTGCCCCAAACACCAACTGTGCCGAGGTGGAGAAACCTGGGGTAGCGCCCACCGTGGGGAGACGCTCAGCTCAGCAGGTCCGGGCACAGAATCAGGAAGGCCTGTTGGCTCAGAACCCGTCACCGACACCCGGTTCTCCAGGGGGCTTTGGGTCCCCCACTTTGGCTTCTCCGGCCTGTCTCCAGTGTCCAGCCTTGTGTGTCTCGAGGCCGCTCCTCGAGATTTATTTATTTATTCACGAGAGACACAGAGAGAGAGGCAGAGACACAGGCAGAGGGAGAAGTCTGCGGGGAGCCCGGTGAGGGACTCGATCCCAGGACCCTGGGATCATGACCTGAGTCAAAGGCAGGCGCTCAACGCTGAGCCACCCAGGTGGCCCCAAGGCCGCTCCTTCTTATCTCAGTTGTGCCATCTGCTCCAGCCGGAGCTTCGTGTTCTGAGGCCGGAGACAAGCCCTGGCACTCCGCCTGCCTTGGACCATGCCAGTCACTCCAGTGGCCTGGGCCTGAGAGCCAGGCCAGGAGGCTGGCCGAGGGGGAGGCAGAGAGCGGGGAAGCCCGACGGCTCCGTCTCCCCACCACCCACCCTGCCCTTGTCACCGGGCCCCACTGTCTGTCTCTGATGCCCGGAGCCCCAGCCTGCTCTCAGCCCCGGGGCCTGGGACCTAGGGCAGCCTGCCCGAGCGGCCTTCCCCTGTCTGCCGACCCCGGGTCTCCCCACCCACCCCCGGCTCCTTAAATCTCCCCTCTAGCCGAGGCCAGCAGCTGTTACCAAACAGCCGGGTGGGTGCAAGGCAGCTCCCCACCCCGGCCCCGCCCTGGGTGGTGAGGGACACCACTCGGGACTGCTGCTGAGCCCGGCGCCCCTTGCTCAGTGACGGAGAGTTCCAGGACCCGGGGCCCAGCCCTCAGAGCCAGGCCGGGGCATCCTGTGCTTGGAAGCCCGTGCTCGATATCCAGGCCCAGTGACCAGTGTGCATTGCCGGGACCCCCAGTGCCCGGCCAGAGCTGCCTGCCCTGGCTCCCCCACCTTACCCACCCAGCCGACCCCGGGCACCCAGGCCGCAGTCCACTGGGCCAGTGCTGCTGGAGGGTCAGCGCTGCGTCAGGCCAGGGACCCTGCGGAAAAGTCGGGGGGCAATTTTTAAAACAAATTTGAATGACTTTTAAGTAAAAATTGTCCAAATGACGATTTAAAATAAAAATTGGGGGCACGCCTGGGGGGCTCAGGGGGTGAGCATCTGCCTTTGGCTCAGGGAGTGACCCCGGGGTCCTGAGATCAAGTCCCACATCGGGCTCCCCACAGGGACCCTGCTTCTCCCTCTGCCTGTATCTCTGCCTCTCTCTCCATGTCTCTCATGAATAAATAAATAAAATTGTAAAAAAAAAGAAAACTGGTGAAGGGACCAGCAGTGTGGGCTGAGGGAGGAGAAAGGCCAGGGTATATGGTTGTCAGACAAAATCCACGATGCCCACGGAAATTTATATTTCAGGAAACTACAAAGACTTTGAAAATGTATGTCTATGCCATACTTATACTGAAAAATTATTCATTGTTTATCTGTAATTCTTTTTTTTTTAAGATTTTATTTACTTATTCATGAGAGACATAGAGAGAGGGAGAAGAAGCCCCATGCAGGGAGCCCGACATGGGACTTGATCCCAGGTCTCCAGGATCATACCCTGGGCCGAAGGCGGCGCTAAATCGCTGAGCCATGGGGCTGCCCAGTAATTCTACTTTAACAAGGGTCCCATACTTTGATTTATTCAACTCAACAAGCCTACCAGGGATAGGACTCCCCAGCTCTCATCCAGATTATCTTCCAGCAGCTTTAGGTGGGGAAAAAGGGAGTGTTTTATCACTGCTCACTTTTGAATAAAAGAAACTACAGGGGATTCTATTTTTTATTATTTTTACTTCTATATATCGTCTCATTTTCTTTAAGGAGTCAGCGCTGGTTTATAAATACAAAAAATTGGGCACCTGGGTGGCTCAGTGGTTGAGCATCTGCCTTCGGCTCAGGACATGACTCCGGGGTCCTAGGATCAAGTCCCATGTCGGGCTCCCTGCGTGGAGCCTGCTTCTCCCTCTGCCTGTATCTCTGCCTCTTTCTGTGTGTCTCTCATGAATAAGTAAATAGTAAAAAAAAAATATATAATATATATATATATATATATATATATATATATAGTACAAAAATCAGGGCACCTGGGTGGCTCCATCAGTTAAGCATCTGCCTTCGGCTCAGGTCATGATCCCAGGGTCCTAGGATCCAGCCCTCTCCTGGGGGAGCCTGCTTCTCCCTTTCTCTCTGCCCTCCCATCCTGCTTGTGGTGGCTCTTTCTCTGTCTCTGTCTCAATAATAAATAAATAAATACCTCTTTGAAAAAAAATACAAAAAAGTCAAATGTTATAGACACCACATCTTGCCTGGATTCTTTCTTCATCTCTTCATCTCTTTTGTAAGTAGGGTCCTCACCCAGCATGGAGCCCAGGGCAGGGCTTGAACTTGGACCCCAAGATCAAGACCTGGGCTGAGATCAAGAGTCAGATGCTTAACCGAGTCACTCAGGCACCTCTTGCCTAGATTATTGCAACACACTCCTTTTGTTCACTCTTTAAAATGAGATCTTGGGGGCACCTGGGTGGCTCAGATGGTTAAGCATCTGCCGTTGGCTCAGGTTGTGATCTCCGGGTCCTGGGATCAAGCCCCACATTGGGCTCCCAGCTCAGTGGGGAGTCTGCTTCTCCCTCTGCCTCCCACTCCCACTGGTACTGTCTCTCTCTCTCTCAAATGAATAAATAAAAATATTAAAATAAAATGAAATGAAATTCTATTTTGACCAAGTAGTACGGTCACGTGCTTCAAATTTTCCATAGAGACAAAGAATGTGCAATGAAATGTCTCATCTGCCCTGCCACCTGTCCTTCCTTGGTGGTCTTCCAGAGACATCTTAGTCCCACAGCCTCATAACTGTCTTCCTGCCTCCAGTCTTGTCCACCTGCCTCCATACTGTAGGCCGCTGGCATTTCACCTCCAAACATGTTACCCTCCAACTTAAAACCCTTCTGTGCTGGGCAGCCTGGGTGGCTCAGCAGTTTAGCACCGCCTTCAGCCCAGGGCGTGATCCTGGAGACCCGGGATCGAGTCCCACGTCGGGCTCCCTGCATGGAGCCCTCTGCCTGTGTCTCTGCCTTTCTCTCTGTGTCTCTCATGAATAAATAAATAAAATCTTAAAAAAAAAAAAAAACCCTTCTGTGCTTGTCCATGCCGAAGGAGAAGGAACAAACTCCCTGGCCAACCAGGACATGAGGCGAGCTCAGTGCCTGATTCCTGCCTGGCTGCCGGGACACTTGGCCCCGTTCCTGCGGGCTCCCCCTGCATCAGAGAAACACCACCCACCTCGTGGTCTCCCTTCTCACTCCCCCAATTGCCCTGGCTTCACCCTCTCGCTCATGTCCCTCTGTTGGACATTCCCTGCACTCAGACAGTACCTACTGTATGCCCAGCACTGGGGGCTAGGAGGACAGAACCGAAATGCTCCTGGAACTCGAGTTTTGGCAGAAGAGCATTTCATAGACCAATAGTTATAATAAGGCCTCTGTTGTGCTAGGGCAGGTACAGAGCACTGGGGTCAAAGGAGGCCTCCTGGAAGAAGCAGTATTTAAGAGTTGAACCACCCTCAGACAGCCTCGATAGTGGGGGGCGGGGGGAGACTTTGGGGAAGACAGGGGAGAGCGTCCCAGGCCAAAGAAACAGTTTATGACAAAGGCTCTGAAACACCCAGAAGCGTCAGAAATGTAGCATAATGGGAACACAGAGAAGAGAGGAAGAATGTGAGAGGCCCAGGGTGAGAGACCCCCAGGAAGTCACTGAGAGGCCTGGGGTGGGGGTTAAGCAGGGAAGCCTGTGGGTGGATTTGTGGCTGCTGGGCAGAGATCAGATTGGAGGAGAAGCCTTGCTCTCCTTTCCAGGATGGCCTGGGCTGGTGCGAGGGCACTGGGGACAGAATCAGAGATATTTTAGAGGCGCGGCAGTGTGAAGAGTGACTTCTGAGGTCATTTCTGGCTTCACAGACTATCGGATCCTGGCGATGTTGCCTGGGTTGGAGTTTCTGAGTTTACTTTTTTTGTTGTTGTTGTTGGCTCCACGCCCAGCATGGAGCCCAACCCAGGGCTTGAACTCACAACCATGAAATCGGGATCTAAGCTGAGATCAAGAGTTAGATGCAAAAAAAAAAAAAAAAAAAGTGTTAGATGCTTGGGACGCCTAGGTGGCTCCCTTTAAAAAAAAAGTCAGATGCTTAACCCACTGAGCCACCCAGACGCCCCACTAAGTTCACTTTTGGACTTGTCCAATTGGTGGTACTTGCAAAATGCCCAGGCCAGGGTGTCCAGCAGACAGGCCCTAGGCTGTCAACCTTGGAACAGGGGATGGGATTGGAGGTTCCTCTTTGGGAGCCATCGGCATAAAGACAACAATGAAAACTCTGTCTTTATTGAGACTTTACTGCGCACTTACCAAGTGTCAGGCACTTTTCTAAGTTCTTTTATTTTTTTTTTAAGATTCTATTTATTTATTCATGAGAGACACACAGAGAGAGGCAGAGACACAGGCAGAGGGAGAAGCAGGCTCCCTGTGGGGAGCCTGATGTGGAACTCGATCCCAGGACCCCAGGGCCATGCCCTGAGTGGAAGCCAGATGCTCAACCACTGAGCCACCCAGGTGCCCTAAATTTTTTTTCTTATATTATTTATTTATGTATTTTTTATTTATTTATTTATTATTTATTTGAGAGAGGGAAGCAGATTCCCTGCTAAGCACAGAGCCCAATGAGGGGCTCTATCTCGGGACCCTAAGATCATGACCTGACCTGAAATTAAGAGTTGGATGCCTAACCGACTGAGTCACCCACGTGCCCCAAGAAGGAATGGTGTCCTGACTCGTGTTACAACATGGATGAACCTGGAAAACATTAGGCTGGGTGAAATAAGCCAGTCACAAAAGGACAAATACAGGATTCCACTTAGAGGAGGCACCAAGAGTGGTCAAGGTCATAGACACAGAAAGTAGGGTGGTGGGATCCCTGGGTGGCGCAGCGGTTTGGCACCTGCCTTTGGCCCAGGGCGCGATCCTGGAGACCCGGGATCGAATCCCACGTCGGCCTCCCGGTGTGTGGAGCCTGCTTCTCCCTCTGCCTGTGTCTCTGCCTCTCTCTCTCTCTGTGTGACTATCATAAATCAAAAAGAAGAAAGAAAGAAGTAGGGTGGTGATTGCCAGGAACCGGGTGGAGAAGGGAACGGGGAGTGATCTCTCCTTGTTAATAGGTACAAAATTTCAGTTGGGGAAGATGAACAGCCCTAGAGATGAGTGGTAGCGATGGTTGCACAGTGATGTGAATGCAGTGAATGCCCCAGAGCTATACACTTAACAAAATGGTCAATTTTGCTATGGATACTTTCCGACAATAAAAAAATGGACTGAGCCACCCAGGCTCAGTCAGTTAAACGTCTACTTTCTGCTCAGGTCATGATCCCTGGGTCCTGGGATGGACCCCCCCCAATCAGGCCCCCTGCTCAGCGGAGAGTCTGCTTCTCCCTCTGCCTCTGCCCCTCCTACCCTCACTCGTTCCCAGTGTCTCTCTCTCTATGAAATAAATAAAATCTTTTTTTTTAATCTGGAAAAAAGTTGGGTCACCCGAGTGGCTCAATCAGTTAAAACATTGGACTCTTGGTTTCAGCTCAGGTCATAATCTCAGGGCCATGGGATCCAGCTCCACATGGGCTCTGTGCTCAGCATGCAGTTTGCTGGTCCTGCTCTCTCTGCTCCTCCCCTGACTCAGGCTCTCTCTCTCAAATAAATAAATACATAATAAATAAATAATAATAAATAAATAAATAAATAATAATAATAATAAATAAATAGGGATCCCTGGGTGGCGCATTGGTTTAGCGCCTGCCTTTGGCCCAGGGCGTGATCCTGGAGACCAGGGATCGAGTCCCATGCCGGGCTCCCTGCATGGAGCCTGCTTCTCCCTCTGCCTGTGTCTCTGCCTCTCTCTCTCTCTCTCTTGTGTGTGTCTATCATGAATAAATAAATAAAATCTTTAAAAATAAATAAATGAATAAAATATTAAACAAAATAAACTTAAAAATTGAAAGAATTTAATAAAATGGTAACTTTTACAATAGTATTTAAATTTGGCAAAATAGGGAATCCCTGAGTGGCTCAGCAGATTAGCACCTGCCTTCGGCCTGGGGCATGATCCTGGAGACCTGGGATCGAGTCCCACGTCGGGCTCCCTGCACGGAGCCTGCTTCTCCCTCTGCCTGTGTCTCTGCCTCTCTCTCTCTCTCTCTCTCTCTCTCTGTGTGTGTGTCTCTCATGAATAAATAAATAAAATCCTTAAAAATAAATAAATGTGGCAAAATAGTTCATGTTTGAATAATTTGCACTTCCCAAACAAAAATATTATACCTTACAGTTCCCACTGTTTTTATTTTTTAAAGATTTATTCATGAGAGACCCAGAGATCTTAGTGTCACAGAGTTGGAGATACCAATGGAGTGTAACACAGGCTTGAGCGATTTCAAAATCAATGTGCATATCTGAGTCTGTGTGTGTCAAGGGATGACTATTTAAGTGAAATTTCTCTTTCTAATTAACTTCCACATAGGATACAAAGTGTACTCAAAGGTGAGTAATAAATTATGCTCATTTGAAGCTAACATATACATTACTAAATATCTATATAGCACTATCTAAAGATCTTTTTTTGTGAATAATCTCTGCAGCCAATGTGGGTTTGAACTCACAACCCCTAGATGAAGAGTTGCATCTCCACCTACTGAGCCAGCCAGGTGCCCCTTGTAGCAACTATTTAGAACTTAGACCAATAAAATATTTTGGGGAGGAAGAAGCATTTTTAAGCTGATATTGTTTAAAATTGCTGATGGATGGTAATAATAAAAAGCTGACCAAATATTAGCCCTCCTTTTTTTTTTTTTTTTTTGAGAGAATCCTAAGCAGGTCCGTGCCCAGCCCAGAGCCCGATGTGGGGCTTGACCTCACAATCCTGAGATCATAACCTGAGAGGAAACCAAGAGTCGGCCACTTAACCTAAAAATAGGCACCCCTATTTTTATTATGGTTCTTACATTCTCTACAGGCAACGCACCTTTATTGCCCGTACCTGAGTAGAGCAGACCCCACCATCATGCCACACTCCATAGGCCACTCCTAGCAACACGGTGGATCCTGTTCCACCTGGCACCTGTGGACCGAAGCAGAATGCCAGGGGCTGCTCTTTTGCACACATTTAATTTCTCAACCTTTACTTTATTATTATTTTTTAAAGATTTTATTTATTTATTCATGAGAGACACAGAGAGAGAGAGGCAGAGACACAGGCAGAGGGAGAAGCAGGCTCCCTGCGGGGAACCCTATGGGGGACTCCATCCCAGGACCCTGGGATCACGCCCTGGGCTGAAGGCAGACCTTCAACTGCTGAGCCCCCCCAACCCGGGGGACCCCCAAACCTTACTTTGAGGACATTCCCAAGAAGCCTGCCTGACCTTCTCTCCCCCTTTGAGGGTGGATCAAGTACTTGTCCTTTATATTCCCAGGGGACCCTGTGTCCGGTTCCATCCCTGACCTCTTCCTGTGTCCCATGCCCCCAGTTCTAGGCCCAGCAGCCTGGAAGGAGGGCTGGAGCCTAGGAAGCGGGGGTTGGGGTGTGGGTGGAAGGGCTGGGGGGGCCTGCAGGGGAGGAGGCCTTGCACCAACACAACTCTCACTCTGTGCGTCACCTCAAGGACCGTGTCACCCGTGTCACTAGTGAGAAGTGGAGGCCCACCGAGCCCGGGGTGCTCAGGGCTGCAGGGTGTCTGGGGCGGGGGGCTGGACACCCGCGCCCGCCTCTCCGCGCGGCCCCGGCCTCACTAGCCCGTCGTGTGCGCGTCCAGCCGGGAGGGGGCGCCAGAGGCCCGCCCCTGGGGAGGCCGGGCGGGCGGGGTGGGGGTGGGGACCGCTGCTCCTCGGGAGGAGGCGCTCGGGGCGCAGCCCTGCAGCTGGGGGTCCCGGTAAAGGAGCGGGTTGTGCTGGGGCGGGTTTGCAAGGGCGCCGGGGTTCAGGAGTGTCAGCCTTGGGATGGGGGCGGCCTCCTGGGGGCGCGCTGGAGGCAGGGAGGGCTCCCCGGGGCCCCGGGGAGCGCCCCCCAGCTCCTAACCCCCCACACCCCCATCCCCCCAGCTCCACCCATCTACCCCGGGACTTGCTGCAGGCCCGACGTTCCTAAGTCTCCGCCAGTGTCCGAGCCCGGACCCCAGGCTCCTGAACTCCTCCCCCCTCTCCCGGTTCCTCCCACCCAGTCCGTGGGATCCGCCCCCCAGCACCTGCAAGAGACCTTCACCAAGACCCCGGGTCGAACTCCTGCTCCGTCCCCCTCCCCGAGTCCCCTCTCTCCGCAGAGACCAGTTTCCACCTGGTGACTTAACCTGGGAAGATCCAGTGATCCTCGAGGCCTTTCCTGTTCTTGCCCCTAAGGCCAATCCACCTGCCCATCATCCCCCATCCGAGTTGGTGCTCTTGCCTGGACTCCCTTGCCGCGCCATCCCTCGCTGTCCCTCCTCCTCCGGGTGGCAGCCCTGCTAATCTTTTCAAATCCTCCATCTGATCGTGTGGCTCACCTGCTCACCTGCTCACCTGCTGAAATCTTTCTAGTGCCCCCCCAGCCCCTGGGCCTGCGCGGCCTGGTCCTTCCAACATCTCTGGCGCTACCCTCCCTCTCACTCTTTGTTCCGACTACATGGGCCACACTCATCACAGGGCCTTTGCACCTGCTGTTTCTGCCTCCGTCTGCAATCGGCCCCCCCTTTCTGCCTTGTTAACTCCTTCTCCTTCAGACCTCTTGGCTCCAGTGTTGCTTTCTCGGGGGCCCCCTCCACGGCCTCCCTGACCCGGTCGGATCCCTTGGGACTGACTCTCCCAGCACCACACACTTCTCCTTCACATATTTGTCATAGCTGTCATTGCTGATTTGTTTGCAGTATTACTTAGTTAACGTCTGTTTTTTTTTTTTCTGCTAGACTGTAAGTTCCACGAGGGTAAGGACTGTGTCAGTTTTCACTCACTGGAAGTGTCCAGTGTCCATGTGCTGGCATGTACTAGGGGCTCGATGTTTCTTGAATAAATAAGCAAATGACCGTTGCGCATTTCTCTCCACCTCTGTCTCCCGAGCCCGAGCCTGTGTCACCTCCTAGCTGGACCTCAGCGATCACTTCTTCACTGGTCTCCCAGTTTACAGTCACCCACTGCCAGTTTCCCCTGCAAGGGCCAGAGTGGTCTAATAAAAATGCCGGCCTGACCATGTATGTCACCCTTTCCACCCATCGCACAGCCTTCAGCGGCCTCCCGTGGCCCTTGGAATAAAACGCAAAGTCTTGACACAGCCTTACAAGGACTTGTACCGTCGGGCTCACCTCATGCCAAGCTCCACCTCTTCAACGGATCTTTCTTAATGCAACAAATATTGAGCGCCTGGGGATTTAGTGGTGAGTGAAAACAGACTCCTTCAGATCTGCTTACAATCCTCCAGACTCTCCTGCCCACGCTGGGCCTTTGCACATGCTTTGCCCCTTGTCTGGAAAGTGCTTCTCTCTCCTTTCTCCACATTCCTGACTTTGCCCAGTCAACACCTACTCCCCAGCCAGATCTCAGATTTTTTTTAATTTATTTAATTTATTTTTTTTCGGATCTCAGATTAAACTCCCATTTATTCAGGGATATCTCATGTGACCCCCCAACCCGGGTCCCTCTGTGAGATGCTTTTATTGCTCCCTATATTGTCTTTGTAGCACTTAAGGCATTTCTTGTTTTTCTCTTTGTTTGGGTTTTTAGTTAAACCCCCCCACCACCCCCCCGCCGCCAGGAGCTTCCACGTCTGACTTTTTTGGCTTTACCATCGTCTTGCTCTGCCGCTTAGCTGGTGCTCTGCACTATATTGAATGAATAAAGGAGTGAGTTAGTTATTCCCCTGCAGCAGTACTCAGAGGGCACGGCCACCAGGGAAATGGTGCCCCCACCTCGGGGTGAATATGAGCTGAGGCCCAAGCTGGGTGCTGAGAGGGGTATGAAGAGGAGCTGTCAGGCAGCCCAGGTGGCTTAGCGCTGCCTTCAGCCCAGGGCGTGATCCTGGAGACCCGGGATCGAGTCCCACGTCGGGCTCCCTGCATGGAGCTTGCTTCTCCCTCTGCCTGTGTCTCTGCCTCTCTCTCCCTCTCTCTGTGTCTCATGAATAAATAAATAGATCTTTTTTTTAAAAAAAAAAAGGAGCTGTCACCAGAGAGAGGGGCAAGAAGCTGCTAGTCCCTCCTTGGGACTAGCTCTGGATCTCAAAACTTGGCCCCACCTACCTCTCCCTCCCCACCCACCTCTCCCTCCCCACCTCTCCCTCTCCAGCAACCCTGCTCCCACTCCTAGTCCTCTAGGGCTTATGAAAGACAGAGACGGGGATCCCTGGGTGGCTCAGCAGTTTGGCACCTGCCTTTGGCCTAGGGCAGGATCGGGGGTTCTGGGATCAAGTCCCGCCTCAGGCTCCCAACATGGAGCCTGCTTCTCCCTCTGCCTCTGCCTGTGTCTGTGCCTCTGTCTGTCTCTCTCTCTCTCTATGTCTATCATTAAATAAATAAATAAATAAATAAATAAATAAATAAATAAATCTTTTAAAAAAAAAGGAGAGAGACACAGGCAGAGGTTGAGGCAGGCTCCCTGTAGGGAGCCTGATGCGGGACTGGATCCCTGGATCCCAGGATCACACCCTGAGCCAAAGGCAGATACTCAACTGCTGAGCCCCCCAGGGGTCCCTCAGGTCAAGTTTAGACGCTGCTCCTTTAGAAGATGCCTTCCCTGGGGAGGTTTCCCTGGGATGGCTTATCCTTCCAGCTCATTCCCTTCGTTGACATGGAAATGCAGGTCTATATTTGCTTACTGGCTGCATCTCTGGCTGAGTTGGAAGCTTTCGGTTCCATCAAGCAGAAAATCCAACTCCACTGGCTTAAGCAGTCAGTCGTCCCGTGGTAGGACTGGATTTGGGGTTGGTTAGCTCAGTGGTCTTCTCAAGGACCTGGGTTCTCCCCAACTCCCTGCCCTGACACCCTCGAGGTCGGCTTTGCCCTCAGGGTGCTCAGCAGGATGGATGCGGCAACGCCAGCCATCACCGTGGACCCCACGCCACACAGGCAGAGTTGTCCCCTTGTCGGGCCGTAGTTAACTATCGCTGTGTGCGAGGCCTCACGCATCCTAGCAGTAGAAAGCAATATTTATGATCTCCCAGCTTCCAAGAGTTGGAAACCCAGGAGCAGCTTAGCTCCTTGGTGCTGGTAGGGGATCTCTCGTGGGGTTATGGCCCAGCTGTTGGCTGGGGCTGTGGTCATCCCAAGGCCTAACTGAGGCCGGAGAAGCTGCTCCCAGGCTTGTTCGTGTGGTTGTTGGCAGGGGGCTTCAGGCCCCTTGGCGTACGGGCTCCTCAGGCTGTTTGCAGTAGAACAGCTGCTTCCTCCACAGAGGGGGAGGGCCCAAGAACGAGAGGGCCCCCAAAACAGAAGCGGCGGCGTCTTCAAGGACCTGACCTCACCTGTGTGACGCCATCGTGGCTGCTGTGTCCTGTGGGCCGCTTGGCTCAGCCCTGGGCCAACACGGGCAGGGGCCACACAGGGTGTGAACGAGGAGGTGGGGGGACACTGGGAGGCCCTCATGGTTTTCAAAATTGAGGATGCCTCTCGGAGAAGCCCAAAAGGCTTCTCTTTATAGGTTCTGGTCGCAGTCGGGCCACATGCCTGTACCTAAACGAGCCACTCATGAGGGGTTTGGGGCCATTATCTTTGCCTCGTGACAATCACGATGCACCCCTGGGCTTGGGAGCCACCTCGGCCGCAGCATGAAGGTTGAGGGGGTGGGGATGGGGGGGGATCCGGGAGGAAGACGGCCGCCTAAACGAAATCATCTGTTTGGGCGAAGAGGGGATGGATGTTGAGGAAGCCACTCGGTGTCTCGGACACCCGTCCGCTCCACTGTGAAGTCCCCGAGAACGGAGACGGAGTCTTTCCCTGCTTCTGTAGCCCACTGGCTGCCAGCAGACTTGTGAAGTCAATGAATTCATGACGAGGTGGAGACCACAGCGGGAGCCTAGGACTCGCACTGGGTTGGGGTAGGCTCCCAAAGGCCTTAGGATGCAGGGGCCACCTGCCCCCGCCCACCACCGGCCCCAAGGATACACCGGACCGGACCGGCAGAGTTATCCTCACTTTATTTCTGGAGACATTTGATCAGACGCAGTAACACTGATTCTAGGCGAGGGCAGGGGGCGTGGGTACCCCGAAAGCAACCAGTCTCCTGTGGCCCAAGGTGCCCCCCACCCCTGGACCTGGGTGCCCCCTCAGTTACAGTTAAATAGAGAGAGGAAGATCACCCCAGGGAGTCTCGGGAGGGTCTGCCTCCTGCACCCGCCCCCTCCACGCAGAGGGGTCTGAGCACGAGCTATTTACAGTATTCACATCCACTGTACCCCACCAAACCAAGGCAGATACTACAGGCGCCCCCCCCCCCGAGGGAGGAGGCCAGAGAGGCTGTGAGTGTATGTGTGTGTGGGGAGCGGGGTGGCCGCGCGTGTGAGCACACGAATGCACTGAGGGGCGGGGGCTGGCTCCGGCCCAAGAGACGTCAGTCTATAAGGTGCAGAGTAAAAATAACAAGAGGACCCACCCCCGGGGGCCCAGGCCACTTCCGGCTTCGATCCGTCTCTTTTTCTTCCAGGCATCCTGGTGGATGATGCAGAGGAGCCCTCATAGCTGCGCCTGGATCCAAGGCCACTCCTTAAAGGACTTCTGGAGGGGAGAAGCAGGAGGGGAACGGTCAAGGCAAATGACACCTCCAAGCCCTGGTGTCTGGGGGTCTTCAGGGCAGAGCGCGACAGGGGCTCCGGCACAGCTGGGAGAAAGGGCAGGGCTGTGGGGTCGGGGAAGGTTGCTGGGAGGGAGGACTGTGGGTCCGGGACTTGGGGACTCCTACCTGTGACCTGTGGGGGTTGCACCACAGCTTTCTTGAGGAAGGCCTCTGCCTCTGCGAAGGGCAGGAGTGCCTCTGGCGTTCGGCCCAGACTCTTGTCCCCAGAGGGCCCCTTAGGGGAGAAGCCATTCTCCTGGTGTGCAGGGAGAGGCTGCAGGCCATTCACCAGGGACCCTGGCGGCTCCTTGCTGGGCAGGCTGTGGATGCAGGGCCAAGACTCAGGCCCCTCCCAGCCCAGGGCCACCCGGCACCCCAGCCCACAGCTCGTGTCCTGCCTCCCTGCTCAAGGCCCCGGCATCGGTGGCTGGTACCTCCACTGAGGCTCCTGGGCGGCCAGGTCCTCTTTCTGCACTGCCTCCTTCTGTAGCCCCGAGGGCCGAACCTCCCTGGCTTTCACAGGATCTGTCACCCGAAAGGAAGGGCCATCAGTTAGGGGCTGGGGAGAGGAGGGAGTCTGAGGGCAGGCGGCAAAGGGGACAGAGACGAGGGGAGCAGGGCCTTCACCTGGGCCGAAGTTGTTGGCTTTCGTTGTCTCCTTTCTGTCCAGCTTCTGCTTTGAATTGGAAGAGTCGTCAGACTCCAGGACTACCTGCGCCCCACCCCATTGGGATGCGGCCTCCTCCTCTCTCCCAGGCCCCCCCCTTTCCTTCACCCCCCACCCCCCGCTGCCGACAGAACCGCCTTTGAGGAATCCCGACCTTGGTTTCAGCAGCCTCTGACTTGCGAGTCCTCTTCATGATCTCCTCCAGGCGCTGTTGGGGGGCCTGTCAGTTAGGCCCCCAGCCTGACCCAGTTCTGAACCTCCCGCCCGCCCGACCTCCAGGGCCCTTCCCGCCCCACCAGTCCTTTCAGGGCCAGGAGCCAGGACGCCCCCCACCTCCGTCCTGCCTGCCCTTCTCCAGCCCCAGGCAGGGCCCAGCCACCCCCCTCACCCCCTCGCGCCCCCCATACCCGCGGCGGATGAGCCCCAGGCCAGGCACAGCCTCACCCACACCCACGTAGCACCGCCCTGCACACCTTTTTGCGCTCCTGCCGCTCCTGCTCCTCCCGCTGGAAGTGCTTTTCCCGCTCCAGGCGCTGCCTCTCCGCTTCCTCCCGGGACCGAGCTTCGGCCTCTTCTTTCTGCCCGAGACCCCCATGAGCTCGGAGCAACCCCAGAGAGCTCGGGGCGGCCGGACCCCCAGCCCTCCACCAGGAGGTACCCCCCAGCGATGCGCCCCCAGCCCTCCACCAGGAGGCGCCCCCCCACCTGCCCCCTCAGCCCCCTGGGGGGCACCTGCTTCTGCAGCCGCTCCTGCTCCTCCTGCTCCGCCTGCGCCTTCTCGCGGGCCTCCTGCTCCTCTCGCCGCCGGGCCTCTGCCTCCCTCTCAGCCCGAGCCTCGGCCTCCCGTGCCAGCTGCTCCTCTCGCAAGCGCCTGGGGGACACGGGCACAGGACACTTGCTGGGGGCTCGGGCGCGCTCCCCTCGCGGCTGTCCCCGGCCTCCTCGCCCCGGGCGCTCACTTGTCCCGCTCTGCTTGCAGCCTCCGCTCCTGCTCCTCGCGCTCGCGCTGCTCCCGGGCTTGGCGCCGCTTCTCGGCCAGGAGCCGAGTGGCCTCCTCTCGGTCGGTGGTGCCCGCCATGGGCTTGCTGGGAGTCGTGGGGGGCGCAGGGGCTGGGGGTGAGGTCAGGACCGCAGTGTCTGTGGGGGACCCATGCCCAGGAGTCAGCGCCACCTCCACGATCAGGCCCTCGCGCTCCGGGACCTCGGGGTGACCCGCCCGCGCCTCTGTCGACCACTGGGCCTGCCGGGCGGCCTCCTTCCTGGCTCCCCACCCCGGGTCCCCAGGCACTTCTAGGCCCAAAGCTCCCCCCACCCAGGCCAAGTTGGCTTCTCTGGCCCTGCCCACCTGCGGGGATGGCTGTGGGCTGCTCCTTCTGGGGCTGAGCAGGCGTGGGCGAGGGCACGGGCGAGGGTGCTGGCGAGGCCGGGGCTGCTGGCTCCTTCTCCTCGCTGCTCTTGCTCTTGCTCTGGTTCTTGTCCACCGTGCCTGGGGCACTGAGGCTCTCCTTGGCCTCATCCTTCCTCCGCACCCGCCCCTTGGGTGACGCAGTGGTGCCCCGAGGAGATGGCGGTTTGGGGGGTAGAGCGTGGCCAGGCCCTGGGCTGGAGCAGGGAGAAGCAGGCCTGTGCCAGGACGTGGAGGGAGAGGATGGCCGGGCCTTGGCTTTGGGACTGAGAGAAAAGGAAAAGTTGGGCTTGGACCACAGCATCTGAGCGTGTCATTCCTTCGGGAGAGTATCCCCCTCCCCGCGGCCTAGCTCGGCACCCCCCACCTTGTAGGCTCTATTTCCTTTTAGAGCACAAAGCCCAGCTTGGAATCACATGTCATTTAGGAGTCTTTAATTGATGTCTGTCTCACCAAGAGTTGGTAAGAGTAGTAAGAGCAAGAACTTAGGTCCCTTCATTCTTTCAGCAGGTATTTGGTGGGCGCTTCCCAGACGACAGGCACTGATCTACATACTAGGTAGGGTACTTCGGCCGTCAAAACACTCAGAAAAAAAATATCTGTCCTCTAGGAACTTTCACTTTCATTCTAGGGGCGGGTGCCCAACAGGTACTGGTGACTGGATGGACGGACCCATGAACGAGCGGCCTGGGGACCCTGGGGACCCACCTGAGCTCGGCGGCGTTGCCCACAGACAGGCGCGGGCGTGGAGAGGCGGGCAGTGACTGGCGCTTCTTGAGGCTGCGCTCCCGGGCCAGGGCACTCTTCTCCTTCTCATTTTCCCGCTCCTTGTCCTTTTTCTCCTTTTTCTGCACCTGGCAGGGCGGGAAGGAGAGCGGGCGCGGAGGTTATGGGCTGTGTGCCCCGCAGCCCCCTGCCCCAGCTGCGCACCCACTCACCGGGGAGGCCTCGGGCCGGCGGCGGGCCACGGCGGGGCTGCCCCCTGCGCTGGGCTTGCGGCGCTCCCCACGCTCCACGGCGGGGCCACAGCGGTGCGCGCTTCGGGGGGCGCTGCTCGGCGTCAGGGGGCTGGCGGAGGCCGAGCGCGGGCACACGGGCATGGCTGCAGAGGGATGAGTGCGGTCGGGGTGTGGCCCACGAGCAAGGCTGGCCCCGTCCCACCCTGCGTGGGGGCTCTCCCAGGGCCGCTGCCCCTACCCTGGTCCCGGCCGTTGCGGGGCAGCGTGACCGCACTACGACTCCGTGCCAGGAAGGAGAGGGTGGGTGTCATCAGCCGGTCCACGATGCTGCTCTCCCACGCGCTCAGCTGCAGGCTGCGATCTAGGGGGACAAGGCCACAAGCAGGTTAGAGCGGGAGGCCGCGGCCAACAGGCAGGAGCCTGGGGGGACAGCCGGGTTCCGTGTGCACCAAGCCCCGAGAGGCGTCCCCAGGACCCTTACCCCATCAGCCGGGGCCGCCTTGGTCTGCCCGGGGGCCTGACCTTCCCTGAGATGCAGGCAAGGAGACACTTCCCAGGGCAATGCCCCGCAAGGCCGCAGGGCCCCCTCTGCCACGTTCCCTAGGTGACAGCCCCAGTCCGCTCTGCATCCCAGCACAGAGCCCTGGTCCCTTTGCTGCCAGAGGGCTGGCCTGGGGAGGCACGACCCCATGGCTGGGGACAAGGAGGGTCCCTGTGCTCCTGACTGAGGGTGTCCCATGCCAGACACAGGCTGCGAGGGGGCCTGGCAGGCCTGCGCCACCCTGCTCTGTCCCCTCAGCTGCTGGGTTATTTTTAAGCCTCAGTCAGGTGGAGTTGGTACAGCAGCTGATTTGGTTGCTAGGCAACAGAACAACCAAATAAAAGCTGGAGAAACTTATAAATAACTCCTACCACGGCCCCTTCACATGTGAGCACCAGGGCACAGTGGGAGCACAGGGGCCGTGCCACGCCGGTTGGCCGCAACTCTGGAGCCAGCGAAGGCCCCGGCCAGGGCTCTGAAGGCACAGAGGGTGGGGGTGTTCGGGCCCCCCAGGGTGGTGCCGGAATAAGGGCCCCCCTCTGCACACACAGCACCCAGGCTAGTCCAGGACTCAGGGACGAGGCCCTGCCTCAGGCTGGCCGAAGCCAGCTGACTGTGGTTGATGAGGCTGCCTGCCTGTCCCACTCTCCACCCCTACCCCTGACCCCACTCCCACCCCCACCTCCACCTGCTGTTGAGGCCCCAGCCAGGCTTCCTTTCTGTCTGCTGGGACACTGCCCTTTGTCTCTGTTCTCTTCCCCTGCAGGGAACCCCTCTGTCCTCAGGGTCCAGACCCATACGCCGCCCCGCCGGCTCCTCTGAGGGGCACAGAGCGCTGGGTGGGGAGAGTGGGGATGGAGACCTGGTATAGGAGAGGCTCCTGGGACCTGCCTGGGGCTCTTGCTGAGCTCTGGAGGAGGCTTGGGGGAGTGGGGCCACAAGGGGCTCTGGAGGGAGGAGGGCTGGGCCTTCTCTTACTTCTACTGGGGGAGTTCCAGAGCGTGGCAGAGGACTTTGAGAGCCGCTTGTTGATTATAGAGTCCACGTGTTTAGGCAGGTTTACTGCCGACACGGAGCACCTGCTCCCACCTGGAGGGGAAAAGACACGGCATTAGGGCCGGGCCGGACAGAAGCCAGGGGGGGCACTGAGGCCTTCCATTCAGGATGCTCCGAGGGCAGGGCGGGAGAGGGAGGAGTGGGCAGGCTAGGAAGAGGAGGAGGAGGCCATCTTGGCTCTGGGGCGGGGGGGGGGGGGGGGGGGAGGTGACCCGAGACAGCCTGGATTGGGGGAGCTGATGGAGCAAGAACAGAGGAATGGGATGGAGCAGAACTAGAGAAACGTTCACCTTCCTGGCCAGGAAGCCATTCCCTGGGGCTGGGTGCTGCAACCCCTCCCCGCCCACCCCCCCAGCCACCCAGGGTTGGCACTTGCTGGCACTGCCCCACCAAGGTGCTATGGCTATGACATCCACGTCCTGGGACGAATGCAGAGAGACATTCCTAAACAGAAGAACCCACAGCCATAGTCACTCACACAGATCCACACGTTCCTAGGGGCACACGAAGGCAAAGACATGCAGGCACGGGCACAGGGAGTAAAAGGTACACTTCCACATGCACACGTGTGTGCAGACATGCGCAGACACAGAAACAAACACTGACAGCTTATGTGCCAGACCCAGATGCACACAGGCACAAGCACATCGAGGCAACTTCATTGTGATACTCGTAACAGCTAACGTTCGTTGGATGCTTACCATGTACCAGGCACCGTGCTGGGCACTACACACATGTTACCTCACTTGATCCTCCCAAACATCTACCTACAACCTTGGAGGCAAGTAGCATAGTTATCCCCATTTTACAGATGAAGAGAGTGACATCGAGATGTTAGAGGTCACACCACAAGTGCCAGAGCCGGGATGCTAGCCCCGTTCTGACTTGGGAGCCCGCACGGAGGCAAACACGCACAGAGTAAGACGCACAGCGCACGGGTCCACGAGCACACACACCAGAAGGAGCACAGCCGGAAATACTGAGCTTTGCCATCACAGAAAGACATCCACACACAATGGTGCATGCACGCCGGCCAAGAATCACACTCAAATCCTGATGGCCCTACATGAACAAAACTCAGAGACACAAATCCGCCTCCCCAGACACGGACGCAAGGGGGTGACAGTTTTCTTAAGTACCCAGTGTCTGCGGGGCATTAAAGCATTCTTTACTGTGTCCTCAACCAGTAGTCACAACAGGGACAGGTCAGCCTAATTTAAAATGACAGAGGTGGGACACCTGGGTGGCCAGAGGTTTGGCACCTGCCTTCGGCCCAGGGCGTGATCCTGGAGTCCCAGGATCGAGTCCCGCATCGGGCTCCCCGCATGGAGCCTGCTTCTCCCTCTGCCTGTGTCTCTGCCTCTCTCTCTGGGTCTCTCATGAATAAATAAATAAAAACTTTAAAATAAAACGACAGAGGTTTGAAGAGCAAACCAAATGAAGAGGATTCACCTCTGACTTGATTGACAGCAGAAGCCCTTGGGAAGGGACAGCTTGGTTTACGAGCCCGTTCCAGAAGACACAGGTCGCACAAAGCCAGGCATACACCTGCTGGCAGCTCCTGGCATGAAGCTGCCCCCGCCCCGCGCCACTCCCTGGGCCCCAGCCTCGCCCACCCGCCCACCAGGCCCTCCTGCCCACTCACTGGTCTTACGTCTGGGGGAGCCATGGTGCAGGGCTCCTGCCCAGGACCAGCGCTGCTGCCGGATTTCAGCCCACGTCTTCTTCACTGACCGCTGGATGGCGGCTTCATAGCGCTCCTGGGGGAGAGGTCTGGGCTCAGAATCACTCACCATACCTGCGACCATACCTGAGAGAAGGGGCCCTTTTCTCTCCTGTGACAATGCCGCCCCACCCAAGAAGCTGTCCCTGACTCACTGCAGGTAACCAAGGTTACTGGATCCCCGCTATGATTAAAGACCAGCTTGTTCTTGGGGGAGCTTTGCACTGTTCTTGAGTCATTTCCTGGATGTCTGAGCTGTTCCTCTGAGGATGGGGTGGGACTTTCCCTTCCCTGCCTGGGGCTCCAGCGGGGCCTGTCCCCCTGGCCCTGAGGGTCCTGACCTTGGGACTAGGTTTTCCTTGCAGCCTAAGCACCCCACCCCCACCCCCCTGCTGGGCCAGGCCACTTTTTCCTCCCTTTCCTCCCCAGGGCTCAAGCCGGGGCTCAGCACACTCACACAGACCCGCATACACCCAGACACACACCCAGATCCGCATACTGACAGCGCACGGTTACAGGTGCCCGCCCCCTGCACGCACAGCACCAGGCGTGTCTGCAGCAGCACAGATGCCCACGTTGCCCACTCGGATGCAACTGCAGGTGTGAGAGCACATATTGCCGGGTAGATGCCACAGCGGTGTGGACCCAGACGTGCGCACCCATGGAGCCGGGGTCTACGTGTGTGCGTGCACCGGTCCGCAGACCTGTGCGCCCCGAGTTAGAAACGGGGAGGCGCACACCTTGTTCTTCTCCAGCTTCTGCCGCTGCCGCTCCTCCAGGGCCGCCCGGCGCTGCTCGGCCTTAAGCCTCTGCTCCTCCAGCCGCCGCCGGCGCTCCTGCAGCTGCTTCTCCCGCAGCGCCTTGGCCTTCTCCTCCTTCTCCAGCCACACAGCTTTCTTGGCCGCTGTGGGAAGAAGCCCCGGGGGGTGTGAGCGGCTCCCCAGCAGCGCATCTCCCCGGAGGAGGTGGCCTTCCCTGTGATCCTGGCTTCAGGGTGGTCTTTCCTCTGCCTGCTTGGTGGTGGTGATGGGGGTGCTGATGGGGGGGCGGTGCCTGGGCTACCAGACTCCCTGCCTCAAACCTTAGGGCTTCCAGCAGACAGGGTCAGGCCTCAGGAGGAGCCTTTCCCTGATGGAAGGTCTGTTTCTCCCCCCCAGGCCTCTCATGGCCTCTGGGTGCTAAAGGAGAAATGGGTTCTTCGGGGCCAGAGCCCTGTCTGACTTTGGAGCAGATTTTCACGTGCTGTGGTTAAGAGCATGGGACTGAGGGTGAGCTGAGGCTCCTGGGTCTGACCTCAGGTAGTCCACTGGCTGTGTGTGGCTTAGGAAGGTGATTCCATCTCTCTGAGCCCTTGTGTCCCCGTCCTCAGAAGGGGAGCGAGAGAATTCAATGAGATGATGTGTGTACAGCTCCCAGCACAGGGCTCATAATTAAGCGTTCAGAAGTGCGAGTGCTGTGGATGAAGGACTGATGGTGAGAGTGGGGGGGCTGATGACGCGTGCCCAGCACTCACCCAGGTACTTGGCTCGTTCTTCTCGCCGCTCCTTTGCCAGCTTGTGTCTCTCTCCTGCTTTCTTTACATCTTAAGTCAAGGGAATGAGAACAGACTTAGGTCGGAGGCTCCCCCCCTTGAAAAGGGAGTCAGCCTCAGGGCCCTCCCCCAGGCCTCATCCCCATCCCTCTTCCCATCTCCTCCTGGGCACCAGGAGACTCCCTCTGGTGGCATCATCCAGGGCTGGAAGGCTGAACCAAGGAGTGTGGCCCAGGCCTAGGAACATCATATGTACCTTGCTTGGTGGGAGGGCTGTCGGACGCTTGCATCGCTGTCGGGGCTGGTTGGCTGCTCCTTCGGGGAGGCCTGGCGTCCCGTGGGCCTGTGGCTGGTGGGGTGGGTCCCCTGATCTTCCCTTCTGAGAAAGGGGACTCTTCCTGCTGGGAGGCTGATCCAGGCCCAACGGGCCTTGGGGGGCTCTCTGGTTCCAGCCGGAGCTGCTTAGAACTAGAGGCATTCTTCATGGCTGGAGGGGTGTCTGGGGGAGTGTCAGGGACCAGGGCTGACATCGGAGGTTGTGGTGGCGGCGGCGGGGAGGGGTCCCCTTCTGGAGAAGGTCTGGGCTCTGGGGGGGTCCTGGCTGCCACCGCTGGAAAAGCAACACAAGAGAGGAGACAGAGTCAGAGAGCGTACCCATGTTGTCAGTTCAACACGCTCTGTCCCTCATCCCGCTGACCCATCCCTTCATCCACACAGCGTGGGTACTGAGCTCCTGTGTGCTGGGCTCTGTTCCAGAGACTAATGATACCACGGTGAGAAAACAGCCACGGTCCCTGCGTCTGTGGAGCCTACCTTCTGGCAGGTGGACAGACAAACAGCTAGGCAGCCACAGCATAGGATGGGTCCTACGTCTGGGGGTAACACAGCGGAGGTGGTCAGCCCACGTTTGGGGGGCTTTCTGGAGAAGTAACCAAGCTGGGGATCCCTGGGTGGCGCAGCGGTTTAGCGCCTGCCTTTGGCCCAGGGCACGATCCTGGAGACCGGGATTGAATCCCATATCGGGCTCCCGGTGCATGGAGCCTGCTTCTCCCTCTGCCTGTGTCTCTGCCTCTGTCTCTCTCTCTCTCTCTCTCTCTGTGTGACTATCATAAATAAAATAAAATAAAAAAGAAGTAACCAAGCTGGGAGCCAGAGGGGGAGCTGGAGTTGACAGAGCAGAGGAGGATGGGGTTCTGGGAAAAAAAGGAGAGCATCGGGGATCCCTGGGGGGCTCAGGGGTTTAGAGCCTGCCTCCCGCCCAGGGCATGACCCTGGAGACCCGGGATCGAGTCCCACGTCAGGTTCCCTGCTTCTCCCTTTGCCTGTGTCTCTGCCTCTCTCTCTCTCTCTCTCTGTGTCACTCATGAATAAATAAATAAAATCTTAAAAAAAGAAGAAGAAGAAGAAGAAGAGCATCTGCAAAGGGGCAGAAGGGAGCAGGGTGTATTAGAAACCGTGGGCTGTTGGCAGCACTGATGAGTGCCCCAGTGAGCGGTAATGGCTGGTTTCCATGCCTGCCTCCCCCAGCCTTTCTGCTCGACACCGGGTCACAGTGCCCAGCTCAAGGCCCGGGACACAGAGGCAGCCAATGCTGGGCACGGGGGACTGGCCGGGAGGAAGGACACGAGCACGGGCCCAGCGACGCCGTGCTGCTAACTCCCCGGTGGGGTGGGCAGCCAGTGGCTTTCACTCTGTGATCCTTCTTCCTTTCCCAAACACCCACAGATTTCTTCTATTAAGACAATAATATTTCACGGGGTGCCCAGGTGGCTCAGCAGTTGAGCCTCTGCCTTCAGCTCAGGCCGTGACCCCAGGGTCCTGGGATCGAGTCCCCCATCGGGCTCCCCGCAGGGAGCCTGCTTCTCCCTCTGCCTGTGTCTCTGCCTCTCTCGGGGTCTCTCGTGAACAAATAAAATCTTAAAAAAAATCATATTTCGAGATCTCTGTAGAAGACAGCAAAGTGCCAAGTAAGGAGACCACACGGCTGGGCATGGCACTGTCTATGCACACACGTGGCACATGTGTGGGGAGCCGAAAGCCAGGCTTTGGCGTCAACTGGATGAAGGTCCAGTTCTGATTTTACCACCCCGACGTGGGGCATAGAGGGCACGCCTCCCCAGAACGCGCCTCCCCATGGTGAAGCCACTCAACCTTTTTTTTTTTAAGTCTCAGTTTTCCCGTCTGTAAAATGGGGATGATGAGCCCAAGCTGGTGGGGGTGTCAGAGAAGTACTGGCAGGATTCGCGTGCCAGCGCACAACACTCCCCCGCCCACGGGTCCTCTAAAGCCCTGCATGTTGAGTCCTGGTCCCGTCTGCTGCTACTGGGTGCCACCGGGACGATGGGGATGCTGCCACTGCACCCAGGTTTAGGGAGCAGGACCAGGATCACAGCAAGGTGACTCTAAGGAAGCATTTTTCACTTTCACGGGATGCCTCTGCCAGACCAAGTCCCCTCCTGTGGGATATCTGCCCCCCCCCAGGAGGTGGCAAAGTCCCCAGCCCTGTGGGTGACAGCGTGTGTGTAGGGAGAAGACAGTCCAAGGAGCCAGGCTTGGGACTCTGCACACCTTTTTTGGGGAGACAGGTGTCCTGGGGCTGAATATGGACTCTGAAGGCAAACTATCTGAATGTGAATTCAGGCTTCCCCGTTACCTGTGTGACCTGGGCTGCTTATAGACTGTCTCTGTGCCACAGCCCCCTGCCATGGGAGAGGGACAGTACCCATCTCACACGATTGTGATTCTAGTGATGACAACAGCCCTTAACGGTTATAGGTTCCTCAAGAGCTTCCTATATTCAAAGCATTTCACAATATTTGTCTTCACCCCCACTGACAAGAATTATGAAGGAGGCACTACAAATATCCTTTTTAGGGACGCCTGGGTGGCTCGGTCAGTCCAGTGTCTGCTTTCGGCTCAGGTCATGATCCTGGGGTCCTGGAATCGAGCCCCACGTCAGGGTCCCTGCTCAGCAGGGAGCCTGCTTCTCCCTCTCTGCCCCCACCTCCCCTTTGCACTCTCTCCCCTGCACTCTCTCCCCGCCCCCAAATAAATATACAGAATCTTTTAAATAAATAAGTAACTTAATAAACAGCTTTTTTTCAAGATGGGAAAAGAAGAGCAATTTGAGGTCACTCAGCTGGTAACTGAAGGAGCCTGGACTTGAACCCAGCACCTGTCACCAGAGCCCGTGCTCTTCCCAGTTGCAGCTTCCTGCCTCTGTTTAAGGCAGTATGAAGTAATATGTGTTATGCAATGAAATCTGAGGCTCACGGTTTTTCCCTCATTCCCTCCCTTGCAGCTTCCTGGGCTCCAGGCAAGAGCCCCGGCTGAGGCCCTGTCTCCCCGAGGCCCGTCCAAGTCAGCCAGTAGCCCACCCTGCTTTCCCCACACCGGCCACAGAAGGCTGCCTGGCCACTACCGGTCTACTTCCCAGACACCTGCAAACTCTGTCCCACCTCCAGTGGGCAACATAAGCAGCAGCAATCCTTTAGTGAGTGTTTACTGTATACCTGGAATGGAGCTAGGCCTTTGTGTCCTCATCCTGCACCCTCATATGAGCTCTGGGAGGCAGAGATTCTGATCCCCACTATACAGATGAGACAGTCAAAGCTCACCCCACTAGGTGATTTGCCCAGGGGCATAGAACTAACATGTGGCAGAGGCAGGATTTGAACCTGGACTGTCTGGGGCCAAAAAGCTTAGGTGTGTGCGCACCAAGCTCGAAGGCTGAGGGCGAGGCCTGTTTATTGTCGTCCTCCTAGCACCTGTGCGTGCTGCGGGTGTTGCAAGGAAAACTGGTAGGCGGCTGTTTGTCTGCACCTAGGTAAATCACACCCATCGGGCAAGACAGCGAATCTCCAAGTAGGTCCCAGCTAGCTGCGTGTGCAGCTTGGGAGGAGGAGGAGGGATCAGGCCTGGAAGGCTCTAGGCCTCAGATCAGACAGGCCCGAGGGGGAAACCGCAGCTCTGATCTGGGACCTTGGGCCAGCCCTGAGCCTGCGTGAGCTTCAGTTTCCTTCCCGGGTGGTTAGCACCAGGGGCGAGTAGGTACATCTCTCTGACACCTGGCAGGGGCTCAGGAGGCGGCGCCGGCCCAGGGGAATCTGTTTGCTTCTCCGGATCTCTGCTCTAAGAGCCCACTTTGGTCAGGCTCTCACCCCCGCTGCTCCATGACACTGCTCTTCTCAAGGTCACCAATGGACATGGCACACTCAGCCACTGTCTCTCCGTCCTCGTCGCCCTAAGCCAGGGGCTGCATTTGACACGGTTGATCCTCAGATGCTCCCCAAACACTTTTGCTCTTGGCTGTGGAGACGACACATTTCTCCTGGTGCTCCCTCTACCTTGCTGCCTGTGACTGCTCAGGCTTCTTTGCTGATCCCTCTCTAATTGCCCAACCTCTTAGCGCCGGGTGCCCCAGGCTCAGGGGAGGACCTCATCTCTCCTGTCTGCATGCACTCCCTTGGTGACCTCATCTAGACTCATGGCTCTAAATACCATTGCTCTGCTGATGACAACCGAGCTTGTATCTCCAGCCCAGACCTCTCCCTTGAGTTCCAGTTTCGCTCATGCAACTCCCTATTTGACACCCCTGCATGTCCTACAGACACCCCAAATTGAACACCACCCAAGCGGGGCTCCTAATCTTCTCCCCGAACCCCGCTCCTCCCCCAGTTTTTCCCCATCTCAGTCAACGCCAATCCCCAACTCCCGGTTTCTCGGGCCAAAAAACTTGGGAGTTGTTTTAGAATCTTTTCTTATCTCACATCCCACATCTAATCTCTCAGTAAATCTTTTTAGCTCCATGTGCAAAGTACATTCTGAATCTAATCACTTCTTACCATCTCCACTTCTGTCCTCTTGGTTCAGCCACTCTCATCCCTTAGAAAGACTCCTTGCTGGGGCACCTGACCTGGCTGGCTCAGTCGGTGGAGCGTGCTCTTGATCTCGGGGTTGTGAGTTCGAGCCACACATGGGGTGAAGAGGCTACTTAGAAAATAAAATCTTGGGGATGCCTGGGTGGCTCAGCAGTTGGGCATCTGCCTTTGGCTCAGGGCGTGACCCCGGGTCAGGGGATGGAGTCCCATATCGGGCTCCCTTCAAGGAGCCGGCTTCTCCCTCTGTGTCTTTGCCTGTGTTTCTTATGAATAAATAAATAAAATCTTAAAAAAATCTTTTTTGAGGAGCACCAAAGGCATCACCCAGGTGCCCCAAAAAATAAAATCTTAAAAAAAAAGACTGCCAGCTGCCATTTTTTGTTTCCTTTTCATCTTTTCTCAATGCAGCAGCTGAGTGATTCTATTTAAAAATAAGTTAGATCGGGGATCCCTGGATGGCTCAGCGGTTTAGTGCCTGCCTTTGGCCCAGGGGATGGTCCTGGAGTCCTAGGATCAAGTCCCACATCAGGATCCCTGCAAGGAGCCTGTTTCTCTCTCTGCCTCTCTCTGTCTCTCATGAATAAATAAATAAAATCTTAAAAAAAAAAAGAGAGAGAGAGATCCAGTCACTCTCTTGACAAAACCCTCTGAAGAAGCCCCATCTCTTGGGAAGGAAAAACCAAAGCCCTGAGGACCTTCAGGACCCCCACCACCGTTGCCCCTGCTGCCTTCAGACCATCATCTCTTGGGCCTCATCTTCCCCCCGCCAACCCCCATCTGCTCAGTCTCTTCTAGGCGCCTTCCAGGTCCCTTCTGCCAGACTCCTCCGCCCCCATTACCTCCTCGAGGTCCTTACTCCAAATGTCACCTCTCACTTACGCCTTCCCTGACTCTATTCAAAATTACAAACTGCAGTGGAAGTCTCCCTCCCCTTTCCAGGTGTATGTTTTCTTCCCAATTCTATTTTGTGAACACTGTTTTGACACTGCCTCCCACCTCTAGGAGATGGTCTCTGCGGGGCACACGTGTGTCTGTTCTGTGAGCTGTTCTGAGGCCAACAGGCAGCACATAGGTGCTCCACCACTATCTGCCGAATGAGTAAGTCAACGAGCTCCGCCTTGGCTGATATCACAGCAGCATCTCTCCTGCCTGGATGACTACAAAGTCTCCCCACTGCTTTCCCTGCACCCCTTCCTGCTTCGATCCCCATGCAGCAGCCAGAGTAAGTGTTTGCAGGTGCAGATCTGATCCTGGTGCTCTTGAAAGCTCTCATTGGCTTCTCATTGCTCTAAAAACAAAATTCTTGAAGTCTAACAAGTCTGGCATAGTCTGAAGTCCCCGTCCCCATCTCCTGCACCTCTTGAGTCTCCTCTCCACGCCCCCCACTTGATTTCTGCACTGACCTTTGAATTCCGATAACCACTCACATTCCCTCCTGCCACGGGGCTTTTGCACATGTTCTTTCTACTCCTGTCTTGGTTAAGCCCCATTTGGCCTTCAGATCTTCACTCGGACATCATTTTCCCCAGGGAAGCCTTCCCTGGCTTCTTTGATCAGGATAGATTCTTTCAGGATTCCTGGGCGGCTCAACAGTTGAGCACCCACCTTGGGCCCAGGGTGTGATCCTGGAGTCCTGGGATCGAGTCTCCCGTCGGGCTCCCTGCATGGAGCCTGCTTCTCCCTCTGCCTGTGTCTCATTCTTTCTCTCTGTGTCTCTCATGAATAAATAAATAAAATATATTTTTTTAAAGTATAAATTCCTTCATTACACACAGTCATGGCTTCGTGTGCCTCTTACTTGGAACACCGTGACTGTCTCAATCTTCAACCTCCTCGTGTGCTTCTCTTTGTTGAGCCTCCCCTTAGCCCAGACGAAGCCCTATGAGGGCTGGGCCAGGCCTGTTTTGCTCACCATCACGTCACCAGCTGCTACCGCAGTGCCAGGTATGCAGAGACAGTCATGAGATGCTGTTGAATGAGAATAAAGTCCTGCACTAGTAGAAAGCCACCCTTGCCTATAGCAGTGCAGAGAGGAGATTTTTTCTTAATCTAATGAAGAGTAAATCCATGTAATTTATGAAAGGGATAAATACTTGAAGGGAAGCAACACAACTCCATTTCAATCGGATTTGGGCAGCTTTCCTGGGCAAAGGTGCTCAGATGGAAGTTAAAAATAATAACGAATGTTTGACTCCAGCGGGTCAATGAGAGAGACTTCTCGAGAAGCAAACAGGACATTTGGAGCTCTTCCTTTGACCTGGTGGACTGTTGACCCTAAAGACAAATATTTTCCTCAGAAGTATGCCAACGCTGATGAAACGCCACTGGGACCGCGCAGCCCAGAACGATCTGCAGTAGGCCAAATCAACTACGTGGTTAGTCACCGATCTGCTATGGTTAGACCGATTTCAGACTATTCCTGTTTTCACTCATCGAACGTGATCCTTAGGCCGCTGCCTTTTATTTTCGGTCTGTGCCAAATGGTGAGGTTTTAACCGCTGTTTTGTTTTATTTTGCTGATATGGACCAGAAGTATTTGCTAAGAACTGGATAAGAGACGGATAGTTTGTATTTCTTTCTTGGCACCAAAAGCATTCCCTGGGCAAAGGCTGCAGAAGCGGATCGCAGGGGCAGTGAGGCTTGTCTTCTTCTCAGGAGCCTCCCAGGGACTGTACCTGGGGGTCTGCGGGAAGATCCGGGCCAAGTCCCCCATGAGGACCTGTCACATGTCTCAGGGTGCTCACTCCCCAGCTCCACCCTCTGGGTGCTGGCAGTCCCTTCCTCTGGTCCCCCCCCCTTCCATACCAACAACTGCTGCTGGCCCAAACAGTCCTCTCACGACACTGATAACACAGTCTGGCTTTTCTGTTTGCCTCTGGCCCGTGTCCCTGCCAGCATGAGAGCTCAGGGACAGAGGAGACTGGGTCTCACTTCTCATCACAGCCCCGGGGCTTATACAGGACCTGCCGGCACAGAGTGGGAGTGCTGGGTCTGTTTAAGGAACACGCGGGTGGCTAAATGCAGGACCGGGTGGGAGGCCCCAGGGGAACCACATACCAACACATCGTCAAACCCCGAAGCCTGACCTCCCTAACCCTAAAGGTCCTGTTCATACCCCTGCGCCTCTCTGTCAGCTGCTAAACGCAGGGAAGGAAACAAGGTAACTTATTAAAGACCTACCCATACGCCCGGCACTCTTGCTCATCTCATCTCATTAGGACAGCCCTAAAAGGAAAGCTCTATGGATGGCCCGTGTTTCACAAGTGGGAAGACTTACTCAGACATGTTAAGTCAGCATCAGAGGTAGGATTTGAACCCAAGGCTATCTGATGACAAGAGCCTTATGTCACACTGTTTCTGGTAGGCGTCCCATCACCCCTCCTCGAGGCTCCCGCCTGTTCCCTAAAGAAGGAAGTGACTTGGTGGCTCCCTCAGGGAGGCGTCCCCCAAGATGGTGAAGGGCGCAGGTGGGGCAGGCAGGCACTGAGCTCAGAGGGCAGGAATGCAGGAAAGGCAGGCTCCTGCCCAGGCTGGCCACCAGGAGGCAGGAAGTGAGGCACCTGGGCAGGGGCTGGTGGGGGGGTGGTGAGCGGCCCTCCTCCAGGGGGACCGAGCCAAGGAGGACCGGGGAGAGCCAGAGGAGGGGGGCGCACAGACAGCACCCCGGGGTGGGCAGCCTGAGGAAGCAGAGGCCGAGGCACGGGAGAGGAAACAGGACGGAGATGAGCCCTCGGGCTCTCAGAGCAGCTCGTCGGGGGTCGGCGCTGGGCCCGGCAAGTGAAGACGACGGGGCCGAGGGGGGGCAGGGACACGGGACGGTGCACAGGTGCACACCGCGGACAGAGGGACCCGGACGGTGCGGGCAGAGCCTGAAGGACGGTGAGAGGCCAGGCACATCTTTCCTCCCTCTCTCCCTCCCTCCCTCCCTCCCTCTCTCCTATATACACAGAAGTCAGACCTCGTGGGGTTTGGAACTCCATACGCACACGCACAGGCACCTGCTGCAGGTGCGGGTGAAGCCTCAGCGCCCCCCCCCCCCGGAGAAGTCCCCAGTGGGTTGTACAGCCTCCTCCAGGAGGCCCCGCGGGCACCCCTTCCCCTGGGCCCAGGAAAGTCCAGTTCATGCGGCACAGCCAGTGCGCCGTCAGGCCCAGCTCCACACTGCAGAGCCATCAGCCCCTGTCACATTCACCCCAGCCCCAGGAGGCAGACGTTGTCACCCCGTTTGAAGACACAGATTCAGAGAGATTGAGACATTTGCTTAAGTGGCACAGCCACGAGCAGCGACGCCGGGGTTTGGGCCTGCGGCAGCCTGCCAATCTGTCCCTGTGCTGTCACCCAAAGAGGGTGGCCTCGTGGGCTTCCCCGCCAGGAGGATGGAGACCGAGGGGGAGGGATGGGCCCCGGGCTGGGACACAGGCGACCCTTAGGGGGCAGCACTTCCCGGCCCAAGGGGAGCCAGCGGGCTCTGAGAGGCAGTGACCTGGGAGGGGGCAGGGGCTTGGGCCCCCTAAGGACCTGGGCCACAGGCCCCTAGCGGCCAGGCCGCGCCTCCACGGGCCATAAGCCGGGACAAGGACTCACTGCACATCTGAAGGAGCTCCCGGCTGGGTTGGTGGCCATTGTTCCCAGCCTCCAATCAGGAGCACCCACTTCCTGTTATTTTAGGCGGCAGGAAATGACCCCATCCCGCAGCCCAGGCCCCACCACGGGTCCTCCCTCAGCCCCACACTAGGCCCAGGATGCTCGGACTGTCACCACCGCCTGGGGCCAGGGCCTCCTTCTGGTTTGACCCACTCAGACTCCAACCCGACAAGATGCACAAGGGACCCGCACTCTGCTGCCTGCTAGAGAAGGATCACGGGGTCCCTAAGACCAAGCTACGTAGAGAAGAAGGGAAGCAGATCAGACTTTACCACCGGCTGGCTCAGAGTGGTTTGGTGCAGAGGCTTTAGAGTCAGATGAACCTGGGTTCAAATCCTACATCTGCCAATTCCTGGCTGCGTGACTTCAGGCCAAGGCCTTCCCTCTCTGATCCTCATCTCTAAAATGAGGATGATATTAGGCCCTACTCAGGGACTGTTTTGAGAACCAGATGAGACCATGCACATGACCTGCTAAGCATCATGCCTGCACGGAGAAGGCCCTTGATAAATAGGAGTGGGAGATAAGTTAGACTCATCCCTGGTGAGAGGCCACATCTCCTCTTACAAGTGAGGAGTGCTGATGGAGGCAGCAGCACCATGCTCTCTACCCCCTACCATGCTCTCTGCTCCCCTCGGGGCAGAGCTGCAGCTGAGAGGTGGTGGAGGAGACGCTGAAGCCTGTGCCCGGGGTGCCAGGCGGTACTACCACAGCCAACAAAGCTGCATTATCTGGGCCCTGGCTCCTTGGCTCCCTCACTCGTCCCAGGGCCCAGTGGGGACCCTGGGACGCAGCTCCCTGCTGCTCGTGGCCTAACATCCAGCCTTGGTTAGGCCTGAGACCTGCCCTGGCCCCCCTCAAGTGCCAACACTCTGGTCCTGGGCCCTGTTTTCAGCTCATTCCCCCTCCCTCAGCCCTGCCCCACCAACAGCTGATGCCATCCTGAAGGGCAGGGGGAGTAAACTGGCCTGGTGCCCCTTCCTCCTCGTTTGCATATGCATGACTGCACATTAGGAGCTCATTAGAGGCTCATTACTGGGCCCACGGGCCCAAGGAGGGACAGAGCTGTCAGTGGGGGGCACCAGAGGGGCTGGCTGCTGTATGTAGAGACATACCCCATTGTGCCAGTCTTGCCAACTTCTAGTCATCCTTTTAGGTTCACTTCAAACGCCTCCTCCTCTGTGAAGCCTTCCACAAGCAGAGCCCATTATGCCTGTAGGGTTTCCCTACCCTGAACACCTCTGCTTCCCTCATCCGGCCAGGAGTGCTCAGAGGGGAGTGACTCCGTCTGATTAACTTCTTTGCCATCTGCATACCAGCACTGAGCTGGCACATGGCAGGCATCAGTATGGGGTGCTGGATGACTATGTGCACTCACCTCCGCAGCCCCACCTCAAGCACAGGGTCCCCTCCATTCCTCAGACACACCTCGGTTCACTTGTGTCCAGAACTCCCCTCCCCTGGCCCTCTGTCCCCTATTTACCTCCTGAAATCCTAATTAGTCACACCTCCTACTCAGGCCTCCAAAGGAATTAAAAACAGTAACAACAACAAAAAAAAACCCAAATAGAGTTTATTGACCACAGACTCTGTGCCTGGGCCTAGGCTAAGCCTTTCATGTGTTCATCTAATTTCATGATCCCAATATCTCCATGAGATCATCGCTAGCATTATTCTCATTTTATAGGTGGGAAAATTTAAGACTCAGGTTAAGCAACTTACCTAAGGTCACACAGTAGTAGGTTATGTTTGATTCCAGAGTCTACATTCTTAAGCAAGCTGGCTCCCAACTCCTGTCCTCACCTCCCCCATATTTTGTACCTCCCTGTTGGCACCAGTTCTGATGAGCCTAACCACAATAATGGTAATGACACTGTATTGCGGGCATCTGTGTGCCAGGTTCCTTTAGGTATCATCTCTAACCCTCACATTAACCCTACGGGGTTCAATAACACAACCTCCATTTTCCAGGGGCATAAACTGTGGCTGGAGGAGGAAGTCACTTGCTCCAGTCCACACCTGTCCCCCACTCCATGTTGCCTCCTGGAAATGCTCACGGTGCAAAGGGGACTCAAGCATGGCAGGGATCGTGCCATGCGCACTGGGTGTCTCAGCCCCACACCTCAAACTCGACAGGATACGTGTAGTGGGCACCACCTTTAGTCCCCGGAAGCCCTTGGCTTGTAGGAAGCCCCTGTCCCATTCCCCTTCGCTCTGTGTAGGCATCAGCCACCAGCCTGATCTAGGCTCTCATGTAACTTCATCTGGGCCCTATGTATAGAAGAGTCTTCCCAACCCAGGACCCTGGAGGTAGTCATCCCCTCGGGCCCCTCAATACAGCCAAGCAGGCACCCATGCCCTCACGTGCAGTCAGGCATCCCACCCGAGGGCCTTAATTATAAACCAGACACTCACTTGGGCCCATTCAGGCCCTGATGCATGTGCCAGTGCATGTGCCCCACAGACGCAGAGGGCCAATAAGCAGATGAAATGGACCCAGTCTAGCACTCCCTGGGTGTCCCCTCTCAGGCTCCGCGGAGTCCAGACTGACCTGACCCCAGTGCCAGTGCTCCAGTACAGCCTACAAACTTCCCCACCCACGACAGTCTGAAGCTCCCCACCACCCACCACCTGCGAACTTCAGCTCCCACAGCCACGGGTCCCCAGGAAGTGCCTACGCTGGCATGGGGAGGAGCCCACCCACAGCCAAGCGGCTCCACCTTGTCTTGGGCTCTCCGCACCCACAGACACTGTTTCGTGCTGAGCCCACGCCGCAGGGGTCAGGGAGGCGGCAGGGATTAGGCTCTGGGACTCTATGGAGCTGCGAGGTTGGGGCCGCCTCCCCCCTGAGTCAGTGGGAACAGAACTTGGGTCCTCAGCAATCATGTTCTTCCGTCCCTTCCAGGAAGAAAGGGAAAGAGAAATCCCTCCCTCCAACAGCAGGCCCAACCAGAAACCTGTCCCCACCCCCTCATCAGCTGCTCCCAGATCCGAATGGGATTTGCAGAAGTGCTGGGCACTGGTGGTTGGTGGGGTGAGGGGAGGGGAGGGGAGCTCTGTTGGTCTGGGGCCTGGAGCGTGTGTAGGGGGGCGGCGGTAGGCATCCCAAGCTTCAGGCCCGAGAATGATGTGGCAGGTCCTGGGAGCGCGGCCTTGAGCCTGCACCTCATTCTGCGGGGTGTCGGGGTCTCGGGCCTGGAGAGGCTGCGGGGGAGCGTGGCCGGATACGCACGTTTGCTTCTGGCCCCTTCCTCCCCAAATAGGGCTGGGGGGGGGGGTGTGGGGCAGGCCGGGCTGCGGAGGCGGCGGCCCACTCCCCAGCTCCCCGCTCCCCGGCTCCCGCCCTCGCCCCGAACAATGCCGCCTCCCCCTCCCCCTCGTCTTTATCCGGCGGGTTCCTTGGCAGCCGCCGCTAGAGACCTCCCCCTGCCCTGCCCTGCCCTGCCCTGCCCTCCCCTCCCTCCCCTCCCCTCCGGGCCGGCCCGCCGCCGCAACAGGCCCTTGGCGCGGCAGCTGGGGAGCCGCGGTGGGGGCGAGGTCGCGGCCGGGGCGTGGGGGGCGCCGGGGCTCAGGCTCCAGGGCTCGGGGCCCCCCACTTGCGCGTGCAGGCTGGGGTCGCCGCTGCCCCCCGCGCTGGGGAGGGGCGCGGAGACGGCCCGGCTCAACCCGAGGGGCTCCCGGGGCCTGGGGCGGAGCGGAAAGGGGGCGCGCGGGCGGGGGTGCGGGGAGCCCGCCGGGCGCCGGCCGTGGGGGAGGGGCAGCTGTCAGGGGATGCGTCGGGGGCCGGAGCCGCGGCCGCTGCAGCCTTTATTTTTAAACTTGCAAGCGGTCAGCGGGCGCGGGCGCGGGCGCGGGCGCGGCGGGGGGGTCCCCGCCCCGGCCCGGCGCCCGAGCCCCGCGCCCCGCGCCCGCCCCTCCCCGCCGCGCCGCGCCGGCTCCCGCATACCTGGGGGTGCGCCGGCACGCGGCTCCGCAGGTGGGCCGCTCTCCATGGCTGCGGCGCGCGGGGCGGGGGCTCAGCGGCGGCGGCGGCGGCGGCCGGCGGCCAGGACGCGGGTCCCGCGGCGCATCACGGCCGGCCCCGCCCGGCGGGCAACTCTCGGAGGCCGGGGCGCCCCGGGAAGGGCGGCGCGGAGAGGCCGGCCGCCCGCTGTGCTCGGCCTCGGCCTCGGCGGCGATCGCGCTCCCTGCCCGGCGCCGGCCCCGTCGCGGCCGCGGCCCAGCCCTATTGTACCGCCGGGGCTGGGCCTGGCCTCCCCGCCGGCGCGTACCAAGTGCGGACGCGGGGAGGGCCGCCCCCGCCGCCGTCCGGCCCGGGCCGCCCCGCCCGCCCGCCCCGCCCCGCGCGCCCCGCCCGCCAGCGCGGGCCCCGGAGCTCGCGCCGCCTCCCCTGCGGCCGCGGCGGGGGGGGGCGCGCCGGGGCTCCCCGAGGCCGCCGGGCCCGCCGCCTCCCCCTGCGGCCGCGCGTTGGTACGCGCCACAGCGCCGGGAGGCTATGTAGGGAGCGCTCGGGTGACTCACCCGCCGCCAGGACTGGGGGGAGCCGCGGGGAGCCGGCCCGGGAGCCCCCGATCCCACCCTGGGCCCCGGGGGCTCCGGCGCTGGGTGCAAAGCGAAACCCTCTCCCAATCCCACTGCAAACCAAATGCGCCCGGGAGAGCTCGAGGGAGCGCGAGGAGGGCCCCAAGGAGACTCCTAAAAGGGCTCTGCTTTCTCTTCCCCGGTGATGGCTGGCACCGGGAGAGCCCCTTGCTGCTGCCGCCCTTCCTCCAGCATTCCATGGTGGGTGTCTTCCCTGCCCCTCCGGGGTAATTACAGGCCTGCGCCAATGCTTTACCCAGGTCTCTAATCTGCTGGGTCCCTCCCAGCTCCAAACCGGGTGGTCCTGGCCTTGCACCTCCCCCACCCCCCCACCCCCGTTGGGAGACCCCTCCAAGGTCCCCGGAAGGATTTTGCTCCCCTGTGGCCTGTCAAGTAGAGAGCGAGTCCCTTCTGACTTCCCTCCCTGTAGTGTAGTCTGGCTTCCCAAGTCTCCTTGTCAGTGCCAGCGGAGGTGGGGCCCCAAACCAAGTCTGGACACTTGGGCAGCCCGGGGTGGGGTGGGGGATGGGGGGGGAAGCTTGCTGGGAAGGTGGATCGATGATGCTGCTACAGGGATTGACTGAGGGGAGGAAAGAGGAGGCACAGCTGGGCCCTGCCACCCCTCCCTGCCCTTTGTCCTGACCTCTAGAAGGTCATTTCTCTGGTCTCCATTGTCCAGAAATTAGGCCCAGTGAGATGCTAGGCTCCTGGCCCTCTTTCGCACTATCGTCTTCTTTGAACAGCTCCAGAAAGCAGCCATTTCAAGGGGGAGGGGAGGGGAAGGAACAAAAGGGTCTGGGTCTCAGGCAACCTGGAAGCAGCCTGCCCCAGGAGGAGTGAGTGGGGTGGTGGTGGTGCTGAACTCTCTTGGAAGGGCCTGGGGAGGGATTCCTGCTGCCTCTGGCCCCAAATCATTAGAAAATGATGATGATGGAAAGCCTGCAAATGGAGCTGCTGATCTTAAGCTAGTATCTTACCTTTTCTGAAACCTCATTTGCTCACCTATAAAATCAGGAAAACAATGGTACCATGAGGTGTCATGGGGTCACTGTAAAAGTTAAATGGGGCAATGCAGATGAAGTGCTTAGCACAGAGCCTGGCATGTAAGTACGTAATAAATATGATCACAGAGGTGGTGGTGGTGGTGGTGATAATGATGGAGCTTTAAGGATAAAAGCGGATTAGGAGGAGGGACAAGACACCCCCCCCCAATCTTTGTTGTCCGCCATCCCACCTGCAAGGTGAAGGGGCCATGTGGATGACAGAGTCCAGGACTGTGCTTTGTGAGGTCAGAGGGCTCAGGGCCTGCATTTTCCAGAGCTGAACCTCCCTATCCTGAGCCAGGCAGTGAGTAGACTCAGAATTCATGAACAGAACCCAACAGGGGCAGGTGCCTAGGTGGCTCAGATGATAAAATATCTGTCTTCTGCTCAGGTCATGATCCCAGGGTGCTGGGATCGAGCCCCATGTTTGGCTCTCTGCTCAGTGGGGAGTCTTGCTTCTCCCTCTCTCTCTGTCTCTCTCCCTGCTTCTGCTCTCTTTCTCTCTCTCTCTCTCCCTCCCAAATTAATAAATAAAATCTTAAAAAAAAAAAAACCAAAAGGGGGAGAGCCCTCTGGGATAGTTCTTCTTCCACCACCCCTCACCCCTGTGATCTTGAGATGACTACAAGGATGAAGACCCTGGGTGGAAACAGTGGGATACCTTCATGGGCTAGACCTCAACAAGAGTGGAGGGGAAAATAAATGGTAGCTAAAGATGAAAAGACAGGCCAGGGATGGTCTCTATAGGAAGATCTGAATGCCAACTGACGTCATGATCTGCATGACCTTGATCGTGAGGAGTCGTGAAGGGGAGGGGTGAGCAGTGCGTTAGAACTAGAAATTCTCTACTGTGTCTAATGATCTGGGATTGACTTGGAGGAGTCATTGCAAAGACAGTGTGGGATTAGCCTACGTCAGCAGTTCTCGGCCAGATGCAGTTTTGCCCCCAGAGAGGACACTTGGCAACGTTGGGAGAGGCAATTTTGGTTGTCACAACTGGGTGGGGGGTCCCCGGCATCTAGTGCTTGGACATCAGAGATGCCGTTAACATCCTACAAAGCTCAGAGCAAAGAATCATTAGGCCCAAAACATCAACGGTGCCAACACAGAGGAACTGTTCCCTAGACTGAGAGTGGAGGCATCTATACCCCCACACGACGCTAGTGGTGGGGACAACAAGGCATCTGGGAGTTAGCCAACTTGACGGACAGTTCTCTTGGAAGCCCCAGGCTTTCTGTACAACTGAGGAGTCCAGAGAGAGTCTGCGGAGGATGGCAGAGGGGCAGCCAGGAGAGCAGCGTCCTATGATTGATTAAGTTGAAGCAAACAGATGGACAGATGGAGTTGGCTCCTTTCCTTCTGTGCCCTGACTGACCAGGATCCCTGGCAGATCCCATGCTCGGAGAAGGTTTAGAGGGTATATGTGTCTCTGGGTTCGGGCCTGGGTGACCGTGTGTGGGAGCCTCACATGGCCCCCTGAATATCGGACAAGCGAGGCACTTGTCACATCAGGGACCAACCGCAAGCCCCAACAGGATGCCCTGCCCTCTTTGGTCAGGGGCAGGGAACTCTCAGCTCCCCTGTGCCCCCCCAGCGGCCCAGGGCAGTCCCCTCCTCCTCGGAAACAGGCATGAATGAGCTGTTCCTCTCACCATGAGGCTGGGCCGGGGCTGAGGGCAGGTCACTGAACAGGGATCAGAAATATGTCCCCTTTCTGATCCCCCTGGGCAGGGTGGGGAGCAGGAGCAAGAGCATTCACAACCTAGGTTTGGTGAGCCAGGGTCCAGGATGAACCTGATGGAGAGGTGAGGGAAATCACCGGGAGACAGACAGAGATCCGAGATATGAATCAGACCAGGGCCCTGGAGGCTGCCACCACACTTACAAAGTAGGAAGTGGGAGGGCCCCAGTGGGGGCAGCAGGCGGAACAGACACCAGACTCCCGCTCCTACCCTGCCCCCCAGGCGCTGCACTGTGAATGGGTCTCTAACCCACACTGCTCTCCTGGGGAGCCCTCCAGGCCCACTCCCTGGGGCTGGGGGTGGAGAATGTCCTCAAGGGCGGTGGTGACACCAGCTGCAAAAAAGGCCTCCCTCCCTCCAGCTTGGGGAGAGAAGGAACAGGGACAGTTGGAGGGGGGGAGGAACGCAGATCCAGGACCAAATAGGCTCAATGCTTTGGATTTTTGGGAGGGGTCTTTGTCTAGAGCCCCTGCTAGGAATGGGAAGCTGTCCCTGCTGCATTCTTTTTTCTTTTATTTTTTTTACAAACATTTTATTTATTTATTTATTTATTTATTTATTTATTTATTTATTTGAGAGAGAGAGAGAGAGAGAGAGAGAGAGAGAGGCAGAGGGGAAGCAGACTCCATGCAGGGAGGCCGATGTGGGATTTGATCCCGGGACTCCAGGATCACGCCCTGGGCTGAAGGCAGACACTCACGCAATCGCTGAGCCACCCAGGCGTCCCTGCTGCATTCCTTTCTAGAGAGAAGGAGAGAAGGATGGGAAGGGGTGCCTAAGTGTTCCTAAATGTCCTGGCCCTGAGCAGGGGTGGAGAGGGACTGGGATTTGGGGATGACGGAAGCCTTACTGAGAACCCCTGGAGCATGGGTCTAAGGAGCTTTAGGTTCCCATCTGAGCAAGGAGGAGACCCTATAAGTCAGTTTGAAATGGACCCCACCCCTGTCCTTGATTCACAACTTGTGATGCAAGAAGGAGTCCCAATGAAAAAGACTCCAAAAGGAACAATCATAGGCGGACAGAGGAAGAATCTCAGAGGTCGGAAGATGGGTAGGGAGAGGCTCCACCTCCAGCTTCTCCAGAACTACCCTGCCTGACAGCAGGCTGGGTGGGGTCGGGCGGCTGGCCCTGACTGTGACTCAGGTTTCTGTGGGCAGCCAAGGGCAGCCGGCAGGGAGGAGCCCAGACCGAAAGACAGGCCAGCCAACTGCAGCTTTCACCTCAGCTGTCCTCTCTCCTGGGAATTCGGGAGGTCCTTCCCAGGCCGTGGTGGGGCCTCAGGGGTGCTAGCCGGCCCTTGCTTCCTTCCCCCACCCCAGCCAGCTGGCCTGTTCCTTCCCAGCACTCTCAGCCAAGGCATTGACCCTGGAGGGAGGAGGAGTCAAAGGTCACTGCCTCTAGGGAGGCCCCGAAACGTCTGTGTTACTGGGAGAAGGGTATACTAACCATGGGTCCTGCACCCTGACGGAGAGACTGGGGGAAATCTTGAGAACTGGCTTTAAGCCGGGGCAGCCTGGGCTCCCCCCCACCCCCAGACTCCCCCAGCCCGGCTGGCTCCCCGGCTAGGCTGGTCGTCATGGTGAAGGCTAGGGGCTAGAATGCAGCTGCTTACAAGTCAGGCTTCCAGGCTCAAGGGAGGGGAGGATGCTCGGGCATCCACTTCCAGGCCGGGCCTCTCACGGTTGACCAGCCAGAGGGGACGGCTGGAGCTGAAACCGAAGAGCTATGGTCAGGGACTGCAGGACTTCCCCCTGGTGACGGGTGAGGCTGTGGCCAGCACACCCCCTGATGTCTCTGGGACCTGTTTGTTGGGCTGTTTTTACAGAGTAGCTGGAAGAAAGGGAGACACACTCTGTGGCCAATTGCCGCGCACTCGTGTCTCACCAATCTTCACAACAGCTGGGGGAGGTCCAGGGACTTGCCTAAAATGGCAAAGCTGAGATTAAAATCCAGGATTGGCTGTTACCGACGTTGGTGATCTTTCTTTTCCAGGGAGCAGGCAGGGTAGCTGTTCTTGGGGAAGGAGAGGGGCAAAGTGGCCTGAGTTTTAGGCAACCGACTAGATGTCCCATCTTGAGGCCACAGTGGTAGGGTGCAGGTACTGGCTGCCTTTGCAGCTGGGAGACAGATGACAGTGTGATAAGAAAGCCACTAGTGAAATGCTTGGCACAGAGGAGCTTGTTAAGTATTTTTGCAGTTAAAAAAAAAAAAAAAGCCAGATTCGCGAATGAGCCGTAGCTAGTGTCCTAGCACATCCTGGGAGCTTCTGGCTCTGAATTGCAGCAATAGCGGAAGCAGCTAGTTCGAAAGGGGGACTTTCCAAGAGCAAGCCCGCGAGAGAGGAATTGGCGGAGCATCTGCGAGGGTGAGGGTTGTGGGCGGAGGGGAAGGAAGCGTGCGGGCGGGACGGGATCACCGCGAGCTCCGGACGCCACCCAGCGGCCAGGGCGCAGCCCCGGCGGGAACCGGGCACTCACGCGGACCCGCGCGCGAAGCACCCTGGGAGTTGTAGTCCAGCGGTGCCGCCGGTGGGGAAGGCTGGGTGCTGTAGTCCGACGTGTGTAGGGCGGGAATTACCCCCGTAGGCCAGACCGCGAGTCCCGTGGTGCCCCGCGGCGGGCCGCGCAGGCGCGCTGAGCTGCTGCCGGTCAGTCCCGGAGGCTGAGGGGTCGCGCGGTGTCGGGACGGGTCGCCGAGTGGGTCTGCGGCGAGGCGGGGGACGGCGGCCGGCACCATGTCCAGGCAGGCGAACCGCGGCACCGAGAGCAAGAAAATGGTAACCGGGAGCGCGTGACTCGGCGGGCGGGGCGGACTGGGGCGCTCTGGGGAAGGGGCGCGGCTGGGAAGGGCTCCCGCGGGGGGGGGGGCGGGGAGGGGAGAGGGGAGGGGGGCTGCCGGAGGGGCAGCAGGGCAGAGTCTCGGCGGGGGGCGTTGCAGGCCTGAGGCGGGTGGCCGGGGCCCTGCGGCCCACTGGGTGCTGCACCCGCGGCGGCGGCGGTGGTCCCCGCACCCGGCCCGGCACTCGATGCACAGCAGCTCCTTTTTTTTTTTTTTTTTTTTTTTTTAAGTAGCAGCTCCTTTTTAATCCGCAAAGTGACTCTCTCAGGTGGACAGCGTCACCGCAGTTCTACGGCTCAGCCAGGTTGCAGCACCCTTGCCCACGTTTGCAGCTTAGGGAGAAGAGGGAGCCTCGGAACACAGGTCTCTAACTCCAGGGCTTCAGAGCCGCTAGGCCCCTTATAGGTATCGCCGGAGATGCCCAGATGCTGGTCTTGCCCGAAAGGAACTTCCGATTTGGAGGAGTAAGAGGTGGGCCAGGGTAGGCAGTAAGTGGCGGTGCCCCTGCGGGGGAGGGGGCGCTTCCTTCCTGCCCTGGGAAGAGTGGGGCACCGGGTCGTCGCGTAAAGGTTGGCTGCAGGTGGCAGCTGGGCCTGGAAAGTAGCGCAGATGATGTTTATCTCCGAGTGAAGACCTCTTGGCAGGTGTTCCGTTTCTTTGCCTTTTTTTTTTTTTTTAAGTATTTATTCATCAGAGACACGGAGAGGCAGAGACACAGGCAGAGGGAGAAGCAGCCTCCATGCAGGGAGCCTAATGTGGGACTGAAACCCGGGACTCCAGGATCACGCCCTGGGCTGAAGGGAGGTGCTCAACCCCGGAGCCATCCTTCTTTGCCGCGTTCTGATCTCCTCCAAAATTCCCCATGCTGTCTTTGTTTTCTTTTTTTTTTTTTAATTTTTATTTATTTATGATAGTCACACACAGAGAGAGAGAGGCAGAGACACAGGTGTCTTTGTTTTCTGATTTAGAAACTAAATATCCAAGGTTGCAGGTTGGGGAGGCCGACCGGACTCGGGGGTCCTTTGTTGATGCTCCGCTGCTCTGGAAGGGTGATTAAACACCCCTCCCACCTTGGCATCGTACAGCAGGAATTGCACCAAAAATGGGCTCCAGGAGGCCCTGATGCTCCAGGGTAGTATTGGTTTTGTCTCCGACCCCTTTTGAGAAGCTGCTACCTATGGATCGTCTCCCCAGAAATATTAGATTGACAAACGTATACACAGACGTTGACTTCCATTTCGGGGGGGGGGGGAGGGGGGATTTGTGGGCTCCCTGGAGATCCTACATGGATCACAGCTTAAGAGCTTCTGTTTAGGGGGCACCTGACTGGCTCAGTCTGAGGAGCAAGCAGCTCCTGATCTCGGGTTTGTGAGTTCAAGCCCCACGTGGATGCAGAGATTACTTAAAAATCTTAGGGGATCTCTGGGTGGCTCAGCAGTTTAGTGCCCCCTTCAGCCCAGGGCGTGATCCTGGAGACCTGGGATCGAGTCTCACATCTGGCTCCCTGCATGGAGCCTGCTTCTCCCTCTGCCTGTGTCTCTGCCTCTCTCTCTCTCTCTCTCTCTCATGAATAAATAAATAAGATCTTAAAAAAAAAAAAAAAGCTCTCCTGTTTTGGAGGAAATACCAGAAATTTAAAAGAAGAAAGTTATATTTTGTTAGAAAAGAGAGTCACATAGGGAAAAAAGCATGGACTTTGTTGGAATTATGTCTTGATTGGTCCTCAATTTCCTTATCTATAAATTGGGCATAATAACGCCTGCTTAGGATTAAGTGACATAGCAGTGTACAATGTATGGGACATAGTAAAAGTTTCTTTCTCCTTTTCCTAAGATAGGAGCAGATATGAGAGGTCTTCATGCTTAATTTTCATATCTTACTCTGGTTTTTTATCTTACTCTGTTTTTTTTTTTTCCTGAAATGTTTAATACTGTTCGAAGCAGAAACCCCCAGGTTCCACCCTTGACCCCCGGTGTTCACTTAGCTCTGGCGAGTGGGAGAAATAGGGAAAGACAGCAGCACCCTCATCTCAAGGCTTTTGCAACTCCCAGAGTCTCTGCTTAGAGAGTTCTTCCCCCCAGGGGTGTCTGGCTGGGCTAGTTCAGTCCATGGAGCATGCGACTCTTTTTTTTTTTTTTTAAGATTTTATTTATTTATTCATGAGAGACACACAGAGAGAGAGAGAGGCAGAGACACAGGCAGAGGGAGAAGCAGGCTCCATGCAGGAAGCCCGATGTGGGACTCGATCCCAGGTCTCCAGGATCACACCCCGGGCTGCAGGCAGCGCTAAACCACTGCGCCACCAGGGCTACCCCTTCTCAGGGGTTTTGAGTTCAAGCCCCACATTGGGCATGGAGCCTACTTAAAAAAAAAAAAAAAATCCTTCCTTCCCCCAGTGAGTGACCCTAATCCTCATCTAGTTACTCCCCACTCATTCATAGTTACTCAGATGTCACCTTCTCTGAGAGGCCTTCCCTGACTACCGTGACTAGTTTTCCTACTGTTTTTCTTCATAGCGCTGTTTCATTATGAATTACATACTTGTTTATTTTCAGTCTCCCCCATGAGAATGTAACCACCAGAAGAGGGATTTGTTTTGTTCACTGCTCTATTCCTAGCATCTAGAGTGATGCTTGGCACTAGGCAATCGATATTTAGTGAAAGAGTGACATGAAGGTTTGGTGCATCCTCTCATTCACTCCCTGCTGGCGCCTGCTTAAGGCTTGTCACATGATCCTCTTTGTGGCCACCTGGTTTTGACCTGCTCTTCTCCTGCCAGGAAGTCTCCCCCTCTAGCATCCCTTTTTCCCGTTGGCCCTACCTTCTGCCGATTGCCGTGTTCCCACTTAAACATTCCAAGACTTAAATGATTAATATGCCTGAGGAGCTAGACCTCTGCTTTTAGTCTGGGCGAACAGAAATAGCCCACATATCTGGCAGACTTTCCCTGAGCCCTGACTGTATGTGTAGGTCTGTCTAGGTGCTCTGAGAGACGCAGGCCTAGTCCCTAACCTTGAGAAGCACAATGTATGAGGCAGAAGAGTATACAGCACAGCGGCATAGTGCTGTCTGGCCTGGAGTCCTGGCTTAACTGCTTACTTGCCTTGTTACTTTGGGCGAGTGTCCTGATTGTCGTAAGCATCAATTCTACCATTTAAAAAAAAAAAAATAAGTTAGGGCAGCCCGAGTGGCTCAGCAATTTAGCACTGCCTTCAGCCCAGGGCGTGACCCTGGAGACCTGGGATTGAGTCCCAGGTCGGGCTCCCTGCATGGAACCTGCTTCTCCCTCTGCCTGTGTCTCTGCCTCTCTCTCTCTCTCTCTCTCTCTCTCTCTCTCTCTCTCTCTCTCTCTGTGTGTGTGTGTGTGTGTTTCTCATGAATGAATAAATAAATATGATCTTTAAAAAATAAGTTACAAAATGTAGTAGTAGTATCTCTCATGGGGTTGTTCTAAGAATTGAGATAATGCATGAAAAGCTAGCAGTGTGATGGTGCATGTTACGTAGTTGGCACTCGGTGAAAGTCAGCAGGCATCCTTGTTAGTAAAGTTATTAGCTTTTATGGGTCTGTATAGTGTTTGGTTCCTGAATTCCGTGGACAATCAAACCTTCCCTTATTTTGTGTCATGTTACTAGTAACCCAACCCCAGCGGCTCTCTTCCCAGGTGAGATACTACTCACCTGGTACCAGGTGCTCAGGTGAGATACTACTTTCGTAGCAGCACTCAGAGTCTCCCTGACAGGAGGCCGGAGGCTGAGACAGGGATGGACTCCGTCCTGTAACTGACCTTCATTCCCAGCTTTTGGGGGCAGTCATACTGAGTTACTTGTGTTGGTAAAAATAGTGAATGCGACTCTTGGAGCATTAGCTCCAAAGATCAGTCCCCTTAAGGAGATTTGTTGTTTGTCTGGGGCACTAATTGAAAAGCCTTTTGAAAACTACCAAGTGCCATAGCTCACCTGAAGTACGGCTTGGCTTAACTTGTTCTGCTCAGGTTGTGCCTGTAGGACTGGGAGATCAGATCACCTATTCCAGTATGAAACCACTCCTGTGGTTGTTCTGAAGAGAATATTTAAGTGCATTATTCTCAGAGCCTCCCAACAATCCTATAATCAGCGTGACAGATTTTACTGTCGCCATTTTTGAGTGAGGAGATTGAGATTATGCAAAGTGAAGTGACTTAAGTAAAATCTCACGCTAGTAAGTGGCAGTCCAGACTCAGAATCAGGTCTTCTGACTACAAACCCAGTATTCTTTCTGTATGTCTTACTAGTTGTTACGGAGTTCTTTTTTTTTTTTTTTTTTTTTTTTTCGGAGTTCTTTATGTTGATTTAAAATCTCCCTCCTTGAACCCGGCTCGGGGTACTCTCTGATACCACACCACAGAGAACTAGTTTAAGAATAAAAATAGGGATCCCTGGGTGGCACAGCGGTTTGGCGCCTGCCTTTGGCCCAGGGCATGATCCTGGAGTCCCGGGATCAAGTCCCACATCGGGCTCCTGGCATGGAGCCTGCTTCTCCCTCCTCCTGGTCTCTGTCTCTCTCTCTATCATAAATAAATAAATCTTTAAAAAAAAAGAAGAAGAAGAAGAAGACGACGACGACGACTGAGTCTTAGTTACCTAACCTTTCACCTGTAAAATGGGGATAAATATTGTTTGTTCTCCTAACCTCTCATGGTTGTGATTAGGGTCAATGAGAAACTATCTGTGAAGGCATTCTGAAGGTTTTATAAATGTTTATGGCCATTATGATTAAACATAATTAAAGCACCTGAAAGTAGGAATGTTGCAGAAGAGATTCCTGTGTTTTTCTGGGAGGGAGAATGTAGTTATCCTGTGCAGTGAAGAAACTGCATTCGGGATCCCTGGGTGGCGCAGCGGTTTGGCGCCTGCCTTTGGCCCAGTGCGTGATCCTGGAGACCCGGGATCGAATCCCGTATCGGGCTCCCGGTGCATGGAGCCTGCTTCTCCCTCTGCCTGTGTCTCTGCCTCTCTCTCTCTCTCTCTCTGACTATCATAAAATAAAAATAAAATTAAAAAAAAAAAAAGAAACTGCATTCGTTGAACGAGCTGGCCTTTAAGGTCTCGTGGAACTTTTTGTTGTAAGGGTCACACAGACTGAAAACCCAGATCAACAGTAACTTGTCTTCCTCTTCTGCTTTCTTTTTTGTTCACTCCTCTCAAGTCACACAGGTCTCTTAGCTGTTTCTCAGCCATGGCAGACATACTCCCACATCAGTGCCTTTACACTTGCTTTGCAGGATCTCTTCACCTGGATATCTTCATGGCTTATCCTTACCTCCTTCAAGTCTTCACACAAATATCACCTTATTGGGTCTTCTTTGAGTATCCAATTTAAAATTGATCTCTTGGGCACCTGGGGGGCTCAGTGGTTGAGCACCTGCCTTTGGCTCAGGTCGTCATCCCGGGTGACAGGATATATATATGAATGTAAATACCCCCTGATTTCTGTCTGTGCTTGTTTTTTTTTTTTTTTCCATAGCTCTTATTATCATCTGACAAGCCTTATATTCAAATTATTATCTGTTTCTCTCCTATTAGATAGTCCCTGGAACATGGTAAACTTTAAGTAAATAACTTTTCTATACCACAGTCCCACTCCTATTTTTTTTTTATTTTTTTTTATTTATTTATGATAGTCACACATACAGAGCGAGAGAGGCAGAGACACAGGCAGAGGGAGAAGCAGGCTCCATGCACCAGGAGCCTGACGTGGGATTCGATCCAGGGTCTCCAGGATCGTGCCCCGGGCCAAAGGGAGGCGCCAAACCGCTGCGCCACCCAGGGATCCCTCCCACTCCTATTTTTAAAGTATAAAGATCAGGACGCCTGGGTGGCTCAGTGGTTAAACATCTGCCTTTGGCCCAGGGCGTGATCCTGGAGCCCCAGGATTGAGTCCCACTTCGGGCTCCCTGAAGGGAGCCTGCATCTCCCTCTACCTGTGTCTCTGCCTCTCTCTCTGTCTCTCATGAAGAAATAAAACCTTTAAAAAAATAGATTAAGTATAAAGATCTTTAAGTTACATATTTGCATTGCGCACTGTTTCAAGTAGGCTTAGTTCATAATCAGAGACAGAAACAGACTTGCAAAATAGGAGAGAGTCTGGAGAGCCTGGGCCAGGAATCCCATTCCAGATCCCAGGCATATTGATACTGTGACCATGGATAGATCTGTCTAGAACCTTGATTTTTGTTGTTGGTAAACTGGGGGCTGCTGCATGTGTAAGTTCTCAATAACATTGCAGTATATCTGCTCCTTGGCATTATGGTGGGTCGAGGCTGTTGGAATCGCCATCCAAGGGCTCGTTAATAATGGAAGGAAAGCTCTCCTGATTGAATGCAGTGGTGCCAACTCTGTAGACTGGTAACTGCTGGATTGTCTCCATCCATTCACGTCTAAGCCATTCTAGTGCCAAACCCTTAACTTTACTAAAAAATCATTGTGCTCCTTAATAGCTTCCCCTTAATTGCCATATTTGGTAAATGGTCTCTTGGAGACACCCTGATCTGACTGTTTTAGCTCAGTTCAAAAAGTTTCCTGATTCTAAAACATTCTCTTTGACTTCCTAGTACAGCTAAGTTTTTCGTTGCTGGTTGTTATGGTTTTGTTTTTGTTTTTGTTTTGGGGGGGGTTATTAATATTGCACTTGTAAGGAACAGAGGATAAAATGAACACTGGCTTAGGAATTCTTGGCTTTTGTCTCCCAAAATTACTTTTGTCAATGATTAGCTGTTGGTCCTTGGACATATTATTTAATCATTTGAGTCTGTATTTCCTCACCTGTAAAATGAGATTAATTCCTGCCCTTTCTGCTTTACAGAATTCTTGTGGGATGGAAAATGAGATCATGAAAAATAGAACGTAGTGTGTAAGCAAAGGCACTCCCAGTACTATTCTTGCAGCGACCTTGTCACCAGGGCTTGGGGATGAGGTGAGGGGCATTGATACGCTGCGAGCCTGAGCCTCAACATTATTTGGACTTCGCTCTCCAGAAAACTTGAGGACAGAATGGTGCTCTGCTCCAAGTGTGACAAGAAGGAAGTGGCTGAGTGATTACTTCCATGCAAATATATTGGTCCTGATGTGCTGATAGCATGTTTCTCCCTTTACTTGGCTCTGATGGTGCCTTGCCCCACACTTCATGCCTTCATTCTGCAGTCTTGGTATCAGTCATCCTGTCACCTTCCACACCCGTTTCTTGGCCGGTAGGTGACAGGAGCCTTTATCTGAGAAGACTGTGATTTTAACTGTGATCATAATAGAAACCAGTCCAGATCAGTATTGTATTTCAGGCACACAAAAAATTGGCTTCCTTTCAGAGTTACTCCTTTCCTGGAAACATTTTCGCTCTGTGTCAAGAGGAACATTACTTTTCCTTATGCTGGTGACTTAGGAGGGGCATTGTCAGTGCAGTGGACTCTAGGACTTCTTTCCTCCCCACAGACCAGGCCGCCGGGTCCTCTGCTCTCCTGGGTAGGGCACTGGGAGTGCAGTTGAACTCTCGGCCCTGACGCTGCAGACATGCTTGGGTGTGGAGAAGCCATGGGTCCAAAAAGCTAATCTGTAAATGTCTTCTCCAGGTCTGTCTTTCATGGTATCCAGTGGATGCCGGCTATGGGAGGGTCCGGGGTTAGCAGAAACCCACCTTGATGTGTTGGAAGAGTGACTGCTTCATGTGCGAAGTGCCTTTTACAACCCGTTCTTGAGCATTGGTGGTATAGTGGCTAGCATGGCTGCCTTCCTCTTATAACCCGTTCTTGGACTTTGGCTTCATGACTGAAGCCCTGCCACCTTGACCATGGGGGGCTGCCCTCCTTGGCCACCCAAGGAGTGATATTCTTTCCCAGTGGACACAGATGACCTTCCTTGGAATCCGGACAGCTGCGCTGAGGCTGACCTAGAGTCGTTAAACTTTTTCTTTGCGCTTCTTGTTCCTAACTGCCTTTTGAATCTCTTTTAGAGCTCTGAGCTCTTCACCCTCACCTACGGGGCTCTGGTCACACAGCTGTGCAAGGACTATGAAAATGATGAAGATGTGAATAAACAGCTGGACAAAATGTGAGTAAGCTCCTCTGCAGGAAAGACAAGAATGGGGCTCCCCAGGGCACAGTCTCCAAGGTTCTTTAGAGCCCAGAATGGGGTCCTCTTTTGTAAGCTACATTTTCAACATAGTTTCCGCTCAGCTCATTTATTGAGATGTTTTAGAATTGTCCCTGATTTTCCCTGTACCATCAGCAGCCTTACATTCAGACATAAGACGTTCACACTCCATGATATGGTCTCTTCTCTCATTTTCCTCCCAGGGGCTATAACATTGGAGTCCGACTGATTGAAGATTTCTTGGCACGGTCCAATGTTGGGAGGTGCCATGACTTTCGGGAAACCGCAGATGTCATCGCCAAGGTCATTATCCTGGGCCACCTGGCTATGCTGAAGGATGTGTCACTGGGAGGCACTACTTACCACTCTCTCCGTCTCCCTTAGAGGGGCCCTTAGTATTCTGAAAGACTAGTCAGGCAGCTGTCTGGGCCAAACAAGCTGTCCTGGTGGTTTGGGAATAGCACAGAGTATGAAGAGGGTTGGGATCATCCGGGTGGATGAAAGCCCCCGTGAAATCAAAGCCAGATCTCGACTGTGAAGATGTAGTAGGGTAGCATGGGGTAAAGAATACAGATTTTGGACTCAGACAAACCTGGCTTCATATTCTGGCTCCACTCCTTTCTAGTTAAGGGTAAGTTACTTTTAACCTTTCTAATTACCACTTACCTCATCTTTAAAAGAAACTAGGAGTTACCTCACAGGGTGGTTTTAAGGAGTAATGAAATAATAAGCATGAGCTCTCGGGTGAAATGAATGCACTTCACATAGTGCGCTTGTAGGAAATGGTCGCTATTGATAATAGTAGCGTTACGTTTTGTAGACTTAATAATAAATGATAAAACGCCTCTAGTTTTGTGGCGTCTGGCACCTAAAGGTTGATTCTTTCTGTTGTAGAGCAAGCTGGCCCAAATCATAGAGAGGGCTGACAGTGAAGAGAGCTTTAGCTCTGTGAAGATTTGTTACTAGGAGGGTGGATAGAGGGAAGGGTGTCTTCAGAGTAATTGTGCTGCAGTGACCTGTATTTGCTTTCAAGAAGGGTTCAGGATAGCACAGAGGACAGGGCAGTGGGCTGGCCCTCCCATATGGTGGTTCTGGGAAGCCAGCCCCGTCAGAAGTGGAGGTGGTCAACGCGTTCCCTGATCGTATGAGGCCTTGAAGGAGCGGGCTGTGGAATTATGCAAAGATGCTTTTCCTTTTTTGCCCTGAATACCTAAAGCCCCGGTGTTTGCAGAGGCCACAGTTTTGTTCCCAAGCCACCTAACTCTCCTTCACCAGGCCCAGCAGGGAAGCTGCTGTGCAGCCCTGCTGCCCTTCCCCCACGGCGCTGTTGTGTGTCCCCTGACAGGTGGCGTTCAAGATGTACTTGGGCATCACTCCAAGCATCACCAATTGGAGCCCAGCTGGTGACGAATTCTCCCTCATTTTGGAAAATAACCCCTTGGTGGACTTTGTGGAACTTCCTGATAACCACTCATCCCTTATTTATTCCAATCTCTTGTGTGGGGTGTTGCGGGGAGCCTTGGAGATGGTGAGTGCAGCTCTTTCCCTTCTGGGACACCCGAGGTGCAGTAGGGGCTTGGTAAATGTTTGAATGAATGAGAGAGAGAGAGAAGAAAGGCCCTGGCTCACCTCAGCACTTGGCTGCCTGAGATGTGATGCTGCTGAGCACAGGTTCCAAGTTGGATGCCTCTCCGTGGTGATGACCCTCCCTGACGGTGGTGCCGTCAGCCCCCAAAGCCCAGCACCGTCCGTTCCCAGGTTGGCTCATGTGGGGCCAATCTCACCTGTGGTGGTTCTTTGCTCAATCCGTCCTTAGGGTCGGGGCCACTGCTTTCTACAAGGGAGCATTGGAATTGGCAGTTCTTGTTCTTGCCGGAGAGCAGTGCCCTCGTTGGGACTGCTGCGGATGAGTCAGTTAGAGCCTCGTCCCCCGTGGTTCCCAGAGCCTGTGGCTAGGCAGCTGCCCCTTTATTTTCCTACTGTCCCTCAGGTCCAGATGGCCGTGGAGGCCAGGTTTGTCCAGGACACCCTGAAAGGAGACGGTGTGACAGAAATCCGCATGAGGTTCATCAGGCGAATTGAGGACAATCTCCCAGCTGGAGAGGAGTGACCATCCCCAGGACTGGAGGGGAGCCCAGCAGGAGCACTGCTTGGAATCCGAAGCCTCAGAGCTCCCTCGGCCCTTAGGAACTGAGTGACTCTCTAACACGGTTGTTACATATTCTTCTAACTGTTTCCATTCTCCAGGCTGAGATAGTCTCTTTACCCCACAAGCGCAAGCGTACACATTCAGGAGGGAAACTCTTTCCTCCAGTTCCCTTCAGAGGGGCTGGATGAGGCCATGTTTGGTTGGACTAGAAAGAGCTCAACCGTTTTACATTCCTCTTTGAATTTTCCAAAGCAAAACCCGTTTTGACCCCATTCAGAGAGAGGCAGGCCTCCCCCGTCTTTTCCTGGGCCTTCGGGAAACCATTGGTGAATGGCTGTGGAGAATCCAGGGTTGTGGGACGGGGGAGGAGAGGCCGATGGGGTGGATAGGAATTGCTGGTTGTAGTGTGACACTCTCGTGCTTGCCCGGAAGGAGGAGTCTTGTGCCGGGAACACTGACTACTGGGAAGCCACACAGGTCTCATTCCTCCCTGCTGTTTGGAGGCAACATCTCCTCTTTTTACAGAGGGTCCATCCTTTTTTTCTTACGGTTTCTTCAGTAAAGACACATTCTTGAGTGAAATCTTAAGTGTGTCCTGTTTTCTTTCCGGAATTTTGTTGCAGTGAAGTGAGGAGACCAACTGAGTTCCTGTGTCCTGACTAACTTTTACTTGGTCTCAGAATGGCTCCTCCACCCAGACCAAAGTCTGGGAAACCTGGGTGCAAATACCCCTTCAAAGTCATTTTTGGGTCTACTGTCTAGTAAAATCTAGAAGCAGACCATTATCCTAGATAGACCTAAAATGGACTATCTTATTAAGCTCTTGGCCACTGAGTCAGAAGAAAGGAGAGGGGCTCCTTGCTCGCTCAGTCGGTAGAGCATGCGACTCTTGACCTCAGGGGCGTGAGTTCAAGCCCCCTGTATGGTGTAGAGTTTACTTAAAAATAATGACAATGAAAGCCAGGTTGGAGAAGGTTTGAGAGAATAAATGAAGACTAAGGGTACCCAATTTTTCTTCTTTTTATAAAAGATTTTATTTATTCATGAGAGACACAGAGGCAGAGACACAGGCAGAGGGAGAAGCAGGCTCCATGCAGGGAGCTGATGTAGGACTTGATCCCGGATTACACCCTGGGCCGAAGGCAGGTGCAACCACTGAGTCACCAGAGCTGCCCCCAATTTTTCTTTCAAAGACTTTTTGCTCTTTAAAGAAGAGCTAAGGGGGTACCTGAGTGCTTCAGTCGGTTCAGGCTACAGCTCTTGATTTTGGCTCAGGTCTCGATTTTGGGGTTGTGAGATCAAGCCCAGTTTTGAGCTCCCCGCCCTGCAGCGGAGTCCCCGCTCAGTGGGGAGTCGGCTTGGGGTTCTCTCTCTCTTTCTCCCCCTGTCCCTCCTGCTTATGTGCACACATGCTGCACTCACACTCCCCTTCTCTCTCTCAAAATAAATCTTTAGAGAAAAAAAAAAACTAAGAAGTAGGGTAGTGTCTAGAGACAGAGAGGAAGTCAGAGGAAAGTTAAACCCTGTGATGTTGGGTACGATCTATTGAGTGCTTACCGCATGTCATACTAACACTTTACTTAATCCACAATAATTCCATTATTCACAGTGATTCCACTTTTAGAAGACTGCAAATTGCCCGAGGTCATCGAGCCATTAGGTGGAGAATCTAGGGCACCAAGCCCACGTTCTTAGTCCTGATGCCCAGCTGGCACTGGGGGAGGAGGGGAGCAGTGCTGCAGCCCACTCTCCCAGCCTTAACGGAATTTAGGAATGCTTTTCGGGCACCGGGCAGCTCAGTTGGTTGAACTTTGGACTCTTGATTTGGCTTGGGTCATGATTTCAGGGTCATGAAATCAAGCCCCATGTTGGGCTTTGTTTTGTGCTCAGCGCCATCTGTTTGTCCCTCTCCCTCTGCTCCCCCCCCCCCGCCCCCAAATAAATCTTAAAAAAAAAAAGACCTCAGGATAGCTTTTCAAGGGATGGATCAGAGGTTGTCAGACCATATTGGTAGCATTGTTCTTGGAGACAGTCTAGACCTTTGAGGTCCAGATACTCAGGTTGTTGGGGTGGGGGGTGGGGTCCCCAGGCTTTTCTCAGGGTTAGAGCACAGGCCTGAGGTGAGGAGAGCCATTATAGATGCGGGGGGTGTTGGGGTTTTATAGGTTAGGACTGGGGTCTGGGACACCCAAATAGAGGCAGTTTGCACACGACCTGCCTCCTCCAGCTGGGTTAGGCCACTAAAGGATGGGGAAAGGTCACCTTTTTGTTCCCAAGTATAGGGACACGCCCACGGGGATCGTGTCCTTCTCTGAGCTTCTTTACCTTCCACTCCAGGTACAATTTGAGGCCTTAGGGCAGGTACCCCCTTTGGTCAACCGTATCCTTAGCACCCATCGTGGGGCTGGGTCCAATCACACCAGAGCACGAGTGAAAGAAGGAGATTAAGGGAACGGATGCCGGGGCCCAGTTGCAGGAGCACCGTGTGGTATCCGGGCTCCACGGAAAAAGTGAGCGGCGCCACCCTTTCCTTCTCCGGTGGGTGGGGGGGATCTCACCCTTCCTCTTCTAGCTCCACACCTACTTTCCGGCGTCCCAGCAGCCGTTTGTACGGTATGAGGTGTTAGATACTTCCTTTCCCGGAGTTCAGCACAGGCCGCACCAGAGTGGGCAAGCTGTGGAAACAAGGCCCCCTTGGTGATTTTTCCCAGTTGACAGCCCCACAATTGTGTGATGTGCACGCAGATGCTGAGGGAAGGGAGGGGCTGCGGACCACGGAGCTGTTTGGAACATCACCTCGTCATCTCTCCCAAAGGAGCCCAACACACAAGTCCCAGCAACCTAACCTCGGGGGCCCCCCCCCGCCCCCACCACTGGAATCACTGTGGATTGTATAGGCCTCTACTTTTACTACAGCTCTGAGGCTGGGACAGCCCCCCAGGCTAGGCCGCGCCCCGCTCTCCACATACTGCACACCTGCAGGAGGGCCAGGTCTGCTGCCTTTATAGGACGGGCTGAATGCTGGGGTCAGCAGCCTGCTGGCAGTGGAGATGTGGGGCCCTAGGGGCCCTGCTGGTGGCCTTTGGGCTTGGCACCCGCTAGGTGGACCTCAGAGAGGTGTTGCTCTGCAGCCTTGGGCCACCAGGGGTCTCCAGATCCCCACTCTCCTGTCCCAGGGTGACCCTTGGAGCCCTGCTTTTCATAATTTGCTGGGAGCCGCACCTGATGGCCCGACTCCAGAGGCTGCTCAGGACCTGGAAGCGCCCCCTTCTCCGGGGCTCTCCCTAGGGTCTGACAGCAAGGCTTGCGTGCTACCAGGCCCAAGGACCTGCCTCCTGGGCCCAGGGCAGTGGAAAGAGCCCTTTGTGCATCCCCTGGACTCCCCCGCTGGCCCTAGTTGCACACGCTATCCCTGAGCCCTCCCCTCATCAACCCCCTTACTTCCTGAGTGGAGCCCAGAGCACCAGGACTGGCCCCCTCCTGCCCCACGGCCCCCGCCCCCACCAGTAACATTTCCTCGGTGGCTTGGCCTCCCCTGTATTTGTGCTGGGCATCCAGAGAAGGAGGTGGCAACAGAAATTGCATTAAGTAAAATTAAAATAGTCTCCTAACAAGTAGTTCATTGTGGACGGTGGGGGGGGGGGTGCAGGAAAGCATCCTCCCGGTCTCTGGGAGCTTAAGTGCTACCATGTGCTGCTCCCTGGAAGCCAAAGGGCCAGTGGGAGGGGCGGGGAGCCTCACTGTTACCGATCCGGCCTTTGATGGCGCGCCAGGCCTGACCCTAGGACAGCCGAGGGCCACTGCCAGGGGAGCTGTGGGACGCAGCGCATTCCTGGGGGTAATTTATGCTCCTGGCAGGAGGAGAGGAAAGTTTCTACTGTGGGGAAGGGGGTGGAGGGAGGGCGCTGCCGAAGAAGTCAGGGGCTGGGTGTTGTGAGGGGCAACGGAGGAGCCAATGGCAGCACCATCTTACCTCGGCTGGAGCTGGCTCGCTCCGCTGGTTTGGGTGGAGGCCTCCTCCAGGAAGCCCTCTCTGATGCACCTCTGAGCTGCAGAGGAGCAGCCCCCTCCCTCTGCGTGGGCCTGTCCAGGTACAGCCCCCAGGGGGCGCCCAGAGAAGCCGCTGCTCTTCCCTCCTGGCTCCGGAGCCTGGCCTGTCAGCCACGGACACAGCTAGGACGGAGCCGGGCTCGGGAGGGCCGGGAGGACGAGGTGACGGCAGGAGAGCGCGTGCGAGTGAGTGTGGATGACAAATGTGACAAATAGCAACAGCTAGTATTTATCGAAGTGTGACTAGGTGCCAATCAGCGACGGCCTCAGAGCCTCGCATATATTTCTCCTTTAGCCTTCACCACGCCCCTACCCCTGTGTCCATTCTGAAGGTGGGGAAACTGAGGCACGCCGCTGGGACCTAGTAGGTTCAGGACTCAAACCCAAATCGTCTGGTATTGGACACCAAGCTCTGCGATATGTGTTCCGGGTGTAAGTGTTTGGGTGTTAGTGTGCGTCTGTCTCTTTGTGTTCCTTTCATTTGACAAAACTCCTTCATTTAACAAACGTGGAGCCCTGTGCCGGGGGCACTGGGCCAGGGAGAGGCTGGCGGCTGCTGTTGCTCAGGGAGCAGCCGAAAGCAGGGGTGGTGGCAGGGAGGGGACAAGAGGCTGAGGACGAGAGGCAGAGGTGAGTCCTGACTCTGCTCCTTACTGGCTACGTGACACTGAGCAAAGGATTTGAACTCTGAGCATCAGTTTTTTTCCATCTGATTATGGGGAGGTCTGGTGACTCCATCGGTGAAGCACCTACCTTCGGCTCAGGTCATGATCCGGGGTCCTGGGAGGAGCCCTGCACTGGGGGAGCCTGCTTCTCCCTCTCCCCCTCCCTCTGCCTCTCCCCCTGCTGTGCTCTCTTTCTCTCTCAAATAAATACATATTTTTGTAATGGGGATTATAATAGTGCTTACTTTACGAACTGTTCTGAGGATAAAACAAGATGAAGTGCGTGCTATAGGTGGAGTTCCCTAACTGGCAGGTAGGATTATTAGTGTGCTGTCTTGGAAAACTACTGCGCGTGCATCTCTGAGGGGCTCGGTGTGTGCAGAGAGGAATTTTGGGAACCCAGGGCTGGGTCTGCAGTGTTCACCCCTGCATCCCCAAGCTTTCAGGGCTACTTTTCAACACGAAGTAGGTGCTCAGTAAATGTTTGTTGACTGCATATTGACTGAGAGTGAGGAGGAAGTGAGAAGGGCCCCTAGAGGGGGGGGAGGTGTGGACCTCCACTGGGACCAGCTACACAATTTATGGGGCTCAGCGCAAAATGAAAAGGTAGAGCCCCTTGTTCGAAACTCGTTACGAATTTCAAGATGACCCAGCAGAGCAGTAAACCGAGCCCGTCTGAGTGGGGAGCTCTGTGTGACCACACAGGTGGGCATGCCCACAAAGCCAGCCCTGGCCTCCATTTGTGTGAGTCCCCAGCTGTCCCCAAGCCCAGATGTCCAGGAGAGAGTAGAAGCAGACTCCAAGCACGGTCTGCCATGCTTCCCGGCCTGCCAGAGAGGAGGTGAGGAAGGGAGGGCAGGCCAGGGGAAAGCAGGGGGAGGGCCCAGCGACCAGCAGACTTCCTCCCCAGGAGCCCTTCCAGAGCCAGCCCTCAGCCCCCCAGCCCTTCAGGAGCTCGCCGCTTCCCCCACCAAGCCACCAGCCGGGGCCTTGGGTGGTCTGGGCACATGTGGTCACATTTAGACATTGATTGAAGCAAAATTGTTATAAGATTAGAACATTGAAGGTAACTTTAATTTCCACCGCATTACTGGGATTTTTGAGGATGGGGCTGAGAGATCCCCTGGGGTGGACGTGAAGGAGGTGGGGGGGGGGTTGCAGGAGGGTCTCTACTTCTCTAGGCCTGCAGGAGAGGCCTCTGGCAACTGAGAAGAAGGAAGGAAGGCGAGACAGAGGGAAGGACTTCCCAGAACTTGTCAGTCCTCCAGCAGATGTGCAAGTTGGGGGGGTGGGAACAGGGGGTGGGGTGCAGAGTGGCCAAGGCCCTGGTGCAGCAGGAATTTGTCAGCACCACACCCCTCCCCAGACTATCTGCACACACTGGGCCACACATCTGTGCAAACATCCCTCCCCCGTCCTCAGTTTGCCAGACAGATGGAATGGTGGCAAGAGGAGGGTTCCATCCAGGCCCTCCCGAGGCTCCAACCTGGGGTGCTTGGAGCCTCGAGAGTTTTCTTACTGGCAGATCAAGATAGAAATTTAGAATGAATGGGGGAATCATGGTAACAGCAATAAAGATTATGCACATTAACTGAGTCACTTCTATGCGCCCGGCCTGTGTAGACTTTATATTAAGTCTGTCTTCCAAGAGGCCCCGCGGCACAGCAGGTCAGCCTGGGAGCCAGCTCGCCCACTTCCCAGTGATGTCACTGTGGGTGAGTCAGTTAACCCTCGGCACCTCAGTTTTTTCCATCTACAAAGTGGGTCCCGCGATAATAGCAACCTCAAAGGGTTTGTGAGGATTAAATGAGTTAATCCATATAAAGCACTCACAATAGTGCCTGGCATGGAGGAAGAGCCCTGGGAGACTTTGCTGTTACCTTTCGGGACTATCATTATCCCTCTCTTAAAGAGAAGGAATTTGAGGTTTGGAGAAATGAGGTCACTTGCCCACAGTCACAGAGAAGCAGAACTGGGATCCAAACCCAGGTCTGCTCGACTCCTCAGCCCATGCTCTGAACCATCCGGCAGCTGCCAACATTGGCTCTGTCAGGGGCTGCGCTAAGCAGGTTACATGCCTCGTCTGGTTCATTTTATTTTTCTTATTTTTTATTTATTTTTTAAAAAGATCTTATTTATTTATTCATGAGAGACACACACACAGAGAGAGACAGAGGCAGAGACACAGGCAGAGGGAGAAGCAGGCTCCATGCAGGAAGCCCGACGAGGGACTCGATCCCGGGTCTCTGGGATCACACCCTGGGCTGAAGGTGGCACTAAACCGCTGAGCCACCCAGGGGACCCTCATCTGGTTCATTTTAAACACCCACCTCATTTGATAGGCCTGCTCAGGTCTAGACCAGTCCTTTAAAAATTTTTTTAAAAAATTTTAAATAATAAAATAAAAAAAAATTAAGTAAGGGGGCCTGGGTGGCTCAGTCAATTAAGTGTCTGCCTTCGGCTCAGGTCATGATCCCAGGGTCCTGTGTCGGGCTCCCTGCTCAGCGGGGAGTCTGCTTCTCCCTCTCCCTCTGCTGCTCCCCCTGCTTATCCTGTGTGTGTGTGTGTGTGTGTGTGTGTGTGTGTGTGTGTGAAATGAATAAATAAAATCTTTATTTTTAAAAAAAATTTTTAAAAGATTTTATTTATTCATTCATGAGAGACACAGACAGAGAGAGGCAGAGATACAGGCAGAGGGAGAAGCAGGCTCCCTGCAGGGAGCCCAACGTGGGACTCGATCCCGGGTCTCCAGCATCACGTCCTGGGGCAAAGGCAGTGCTATACCACTGAGCCACCCGGGCTGCCCAAATAAAATCTTAAAAAAAAAAATTTTTTTTAAGTGATGTCTGTGCCCAATTTGGGGCTCGAACGCACAACCGCGAGATCAAGAGTCACACACTCTCCTGCCGGAACCAGCTGGGTATCGTAGGAGAGTCCTTGAATCCTCTCTGCCAGCCTAACTCTTGCGGCTGAGGGAGCTGAGGCCCAGAGAGGGGCAGTAATTTGTTCAAGGCCACACAGCAGGTGACCCCTGGCAGAGCCGACCCTCTGCTACCCAGACACCACCAGGGACAAAGCGAAGGTGGAAGCCCCTGGCGACTGGGACGGCCTGGCCCAGAGGTGAGCCCTGATGGGAGAGTCTGCGGACATCTGGCTCTAGGACACTCATTTCCTGCCTGGAAGTTTGCTATGCAAAGCGCTGGTGGACAAGCAGGCAGCTGTGGCAAGGTCATGGCGAGGCTGTGCCAGCCTCTGTGCCAGGGTGGGCAGCTGAGCCCCACCAGGAGAGTCCAGTGAACCCCAGGGCTACGGGACAGCAGGACTGGGCCCCACTCAGGCTCGCAGGGGGCGTTGAATGAGGGAGCTGCGCTCCTTCCCCCTGCAGGGCATTTGGCAGAAGAAGAGAGGGGGTGGGGACCCTGTGTGCCACAGAGCATCAGGCCCCAAGGCTTCAGGGAAGTTCGGGGAGTGAGTCAGGAGAACCAGGGGTGGGACTGGCGGGGCCGGGTGAGGGTGCGATGCTCACAGGACCCCTTCCTCAGCACAGCCGCCCCATCGCCTGCGCGCCTCAGCTCCCCCTCCTTCACTGAGCACCCCTCATCGCTCTAAGAGCGGCTCGCACTCAGAGCTCAGTGCTCTCGAGCATTGGGGGGTTTCATCCTCACAGCTACCCCCACCCCCGAGCTTTGCAGATGAGGAAACGGAACCCAGAGAGGTTAGGTGACTTGCTTAAGGGCATGCAGCTGGGGACTGGAGCACTTGGACTTGAACCCAGGCAGTCTAATTCCAGAGTCCATGCTGTCAACGTCCGGCCCCTGCTCCTTAGCTCCCCCGCCACTGCCCCCCCCACCCATCGGATCCCTATCAAGGGCCTGGTTCTCGAACCAGCTCTGGGGGAGGGCATGGTCCTCCACCCCAGCCAGTGTCCTCTCAGGTCCCCGGCCAACCAGCCCCCTCCCCTTCCTAGGGCACTGTCCCGGCCTGGGCCCCTGTGGTCCCTTCCAGGGTGCCTCCCCCCGGGAGGCCAGAGCCAGAGACCTCTTGCAAACCACCCCCGCCCCAGTCGGAGGAGAGGGACAGGAGTGGGCCCAGGCCCTGGAGGTGGGCAAGGGTGAGAGGCCCCACGGAGGAGCGGTGGGGCTGCTGTGTACCTTGGCCGGGGGACAGCAAAGCGGGAGGTCCTTGGAGGGCAGGCGGGAGGAAGGGGAGGGGATGGTGGAGGTAGGGCCCAGACCCCAGACAGGCTGCCGCTGGCCCTCCCTGCTCCTTTCCTAGTCCTGTTGATGGCTCAGCCATTTCCCACTTAGAACCCGCACACGCACCCCAAGCCCCCTGCTCCTGGCCCCAGTTCATCTGACCTCCTCCACTTCACTTGCTGCCTCTACCTCCCCTGAGGCTATTCCTTTAGCCTCTGCAGCCTGGCTCCTCCCCTGTCCCCCCCCAACAGTCCCTAATCATTGGTCCCAAAGATGCTTTTCCGTGACACCTGACCCTGGGGGGAGGGGCACTCCCTGGCCTTCTGGAACACTCCATGCCTTTGCCTTCTGAGTCACTGCTCTCCCGGTTTGCCCCGTCCCCTTCCTGGCCTGTTTTGCTGACCCTCTTCCTCTGCATACGCTTTGAATGTGGGGGTCTCCAGCATCCTGGTCCTGGCGTGGGCTTCCTCGTCTCCCTGCACACCTTCCCTAGGCATAGCCTAGGTGGCGTCAGTCATCGGTCATTCAGTCATCGTCTGTCACCACAGGCCCGGAATCTCCAGCCCCCGCCTCTCACTTCCCTTATGGATACATGGAAACCCCACAGGCATGGTCCTCACACTGTCTGACCACCCTCCTTGCGGCCCACCCCGCCCATGCCTAACCTCAAACCTGGGCGCTGTCCTTGCCCCTCCTCCCTTCACCCCTGTCCTTGCCCCTCACTCCTACACCCAAGTCCTGCCTGTTCCACCTCCTCCCACCCCTGACCCTTCCCTCCAACCCCCACTGTGTGGACTAGCCCGGATGATTCTAGCAGCGTCCTCCAGGGGGGTCCCGGGCTCTGTCTGCTGCACAGACATGGGGGGGGGGGGCTCTTCCTAAGGCACAGACTGACCGGGTCACTGCGCTCCGCCCCAGCTTCTGCGGCTTCCCGGTCCCCTGGGGGGAAGTGCGGCCAGCTCCAGCCGGGGACCAGCCCGCATCTCCCTAGACCCCCCGAGGGCAGGGCGCGGGTGGGCGCAGGGAGCCGAGCGGAGCGGGGGCGCCGTCGAGGCCGGGCGGGCGCAGGCCTGGCGGAGGCTGCGGAAAGAGGAGGGAGGAGGGAAGAGGGAGGAGGCCCCGCCCCGCCCGCCCGCCGCGCCCCGCCCTCCCCCGCGCACCCCTGCAGCCCGCGGGCCGCCGGCACAGGACGCGGAGCCCTGCCCGACCCCGACGGCGCCCAGCCCGGAGCCCGCGCGCCGGAGCCCCGGAGGCCCTGGAGGGAGGCCCGCGAGGCCCGCAGCGGAGGCCGGCGGCGCCCCTGCAGGTAACGGAGGCTGGCGCGGGGGGGGGGGGGTGGCTCGGGCCGGGGTGGGCGCTGGGATGCGTACGCCCATCCCCATCCCGCTCCCGCTCCCGCCCCGCTCCCCGCAGGATCCCGGGTACAGGCCTCTCCTCCCTTCCCCTCCCGGAGCGCTCTGCGGCGCCCCAGATGCTGCGGCTCCTCCCGGCACACCCCCACCTGGGGAGCCTCCCTCCCCACCTGTGACCCGAGAGCCACGAGGCTGCCCCGCAGGCGGCGCAGGACACCACGGGCTGGGCTTAGGGTCCCCCAGCCCCAGGCCCCCGGGCCCCCAGCCTGCCCTCCGAGCTCCCTGTCTCTCTGCCGTCGGGCTTGCTGGCCCCCGTCCAGCCCCCTGGTTTGCTGCTCCTGCCCCAGGCCCTCCGCGTCTAGGTGTCCCGGAGGCCCAGGCCGCCCGCAGCCCCGCTGGGACCTGTAGGGCTGAGAGGAGTGGGGCCCGAGTGCCCCCCGGGTGTCTGTTCCAGGACTGGGGACACAGTGGCCCCGGGAGCCCCAGGGCCAGCGGCACTCGGCAGCCAGAGGGACTCGGGAGTGGCCGCCCCGGGAAGGCGAGCCCCATTGAGTCCGCCCGTGTGTGTGTGTGTGTGTGTGTGTGTGTGTGTGCACCTGAGTGTGAGCCTGTCGGGGCGTGGGGGGCAGTGAGCGTCTGCCAGGGTGTTGCAAGGCTGTGTGTCTGTCCCTGTGTGCTGGGGTGAGCCCCCCGGGTGTGTGACAAGGCTCCAGTCGGCCCACGGGCCCTGGCAACACGGTGGGCCTCCGGTGCTTCCGGCCTAGAGCTGTGCCCTGGGCTGGTGGCGGGGCCCCGCCGTCCTGGGGGCGCCCCTGGGGACAGTGGCCTCCGGGGAGCCGCCCCAGGCGTTTGCAACGGCAGTCGGCGGCAGCTCAGGCAGCCTGGGGGTCCTCTCTGGCGGGCCAGCGAGCGAGCCGATGTGGTGTCCTCTGGGGCCACTCTAGACCCGGGACGGGGCTGGGGCCTGGCGGGCACGAACCCCGCGGGGCAGCTGGCAGCCCTGGGCAGGGCCTGGGCGCTCCGCCGGCCTCCTGCTGGGCCGTGCACACCGAAAGATCCCTGGACAATCCCCCCAAAATGAGGAGGGCGCACCCGAGACACACGGTCACACGCAGCTACCCTCCCTCCCAGTGACGGTGACACGCAGCCACACATGGGAACCTGCTCTACTGAACACACACGGCCACGGCTGCTAAAGTGACTGGGCAGGCGTGTGCGCACATGCACACCCAAACTCCTACAGACACATGGCAGGCCCCCCACAGCCCAGCCAGACATACTCAGACAGGACAACACACACACACACACACACTCTCACACTCACACTCAGACACGGGGTCTCTTTCTCCGGTTTCACTCTGTCCATTGGAGTGAAAATGAGTGTTTCCGCTCTTGGGCTCAGTGGAAGGGGAAAGAAACAATGGAAGTAAATGTGTCTGCTAGTGAGAGGGAGGGAAGGATCCCGAACAGGGCTGTTCGCCTAACTGCCCCCCGTGCCCCGAGACCTCCCCTGCCCCTGCTCCGAGCCAGGCCCAGGGTTAGCAGAGCCCCAGTCTCCCAGCCCTGCTGGCCCCCGGCCCCTGCAGACCCCCAGTGGCAGGCATGGGGCTCTCCTTGCGGGACAGTGGGGCCTCAGTGAGTGGGTCCCATCTGTGGCCCGAGGCACTTACAGAGTTGGAGTGGAAGCCAGAGAGGCACAGGGGCCTCTCATATGGGGCGCAGCTGTGTCTCAGGGTGCCCGTTGAGGTCCACGGTGGGGAGGCCCCCTGCAAGCCGAAGTGCAGACGGGAGGGGCTATGAGGGAGGCAGCACCACAGAGGGGACTTCCAAGGAGAACGTGGACTTTGACAGGTGCAGGGGGTGGAAAGGGCGATTGGAAGCCACCCCGGGCAGGGGGAGTGGCAGGTGCCAAGGTGTGCAGGTGGGGAGGCTCCTGTAGGGGACAGTGAGTAATTGGTGGCTGACACAGTGGGGCAACGAGTGTTGGGGGGGAGGGAGTGAGCACTGCTTTGGGGTCAGGTTTCCTTTTTTTTTTTTTTTTTTTTTTTTTTTTTAATTTTTATTTATTTACGATAGTCACACAGAGAGAGGGATAGAGAGAGAGGCAGAGACATAGACAGAGGGAGAAGCAGGCTCCATGCACCGGGAGCCCGATGTGGGATTCGATCCCGGGTCTCCAGGATCGCGCCCTGGGCCAAAGGCAGGCGCCAAACCGCTGCGCCACCCAGGGATCCCTGGGGTCAGGTTTCCAAGGGCACTGACCAGAGAAAAGATGCAACCTGGGCGTCTCTGTGGCTGCTCTGGGGGCCTGGACGAAAGGAGATCCTACAAGGCCAGGACCTCATGGAGGAAGCTGGGCCGTTGGAGGGGAAGCCATGGGGGCTGGGGTGGGTGGTTGCCATGGGGATGAGAGGAAGAAATAGATGGAAAGGAGGAAGGGGAGAGACTGGTGAGGCCTCAGTGACTGGCCGTGGGGGTGAGGAGAGGGTGGGCCAGGATCTGTGTACTGGGTGACTGGCCTGTCCCCAGATAAGGCAGGTGAATATGGGTTTGGATGTGGGTTTGGTCCCCGGCGCCTGGTATGCTGAGATGGCAAGGGGCTGGGTGTCGAGCGTGGCCATGAGCTGCGGGGCATAGTGCCTGGGAGGCCTGGGGTGTGTGCGGAAGCCTGAGTGGGTGGTGAACCCAGATGTGCGCACACGAGTGCCCAGATATCAGCCAGGGGAGTCACACTCCCAGGAAGGGAATTCCGGACCTGCTCTGTTCTGTGGGTGCTTCCAGGGTGCTGGGGTGTGGACCGTGGGTCTTGAGTGCAGGCTTGGCTTCCCATCTCTGGTAGCCTCAGTTTCCCCATCTGTAAAACAGGAATGCGAATGCTTGTCTCCGGGGTCATTTTACTTGCAGAGAACTAAGGAGTGGCCCCGAGTCACACACCTGGGACTTTCACCCAGACTTCTGCTCAGTGTTGTTACCCCTCTCCGGGGAATCCTGGGACGGAACGTGGGAGGACCTGGCCCTGCTTCCATTCAGATTCTTGGAAAAGTTTGAATTGGGAGGTGACTGTCCCCATGCAGCCTGAACTGGTGGAGCTTCCTGGCTCCTGGAGGGCAGGAGGGGGGGAGGGGTTAGTGCCTCGTGGGGTGAGCCATGCGGTATCACGGGCTCGTCTCACGGGTGGGCTCGTGGAGACTCCTGGAGGAGCCTGCCTGAGGCCGCACAGCAGCCAGGGCAGAACTGAACCAGCGGCCCCGACCCGGCCTCAGGTCTGCTTCCTCGCAGAGGCTGCCCCACTAGCAAGGCCCATTGGAGACTTTGTCGTCCAAGCTTCTCTAACATAAGTGCCTTCTGTCCTCTTGAAGGAGGGTCGCATTAAGTTTATTGGGCACCTGCTGTGTACCCGGTCCTCTGTTCACAGGTTTCATTTGGTCTTTGTCACAATGCTGCAAGGCAGGAATCAGTGGCCCATTTAACAGAGGGGAAAGTGGCAGCTCGGTCAGCAACCGGGCCAAGTGTCGCTCTGCCAAGTGCCGCGCCGGGATTCACTCCCAGGTCTGTGCGGACGCCTGGCTCGTGTGGGTGGTGTTTTCTAGTATCTAAGAGCCTCTGTGGTCCTGGCGGCCCTACGAGGGAGGGCGGCCCCTGGAAGGAAGGAGCCCCAGTTCCGGGTTTCGATTTTGCCACTGGCTGCTGTGGGACCTGGGGGGCTTCTCCTCTGGGGCCCTATAACCCCATGTATGAGATGGGCAGGGATGCCGTCAGTGGGGGAGTGGAGGGGTCATCTCTCTGCTCCCAGAGGATCCCAGGGGTGCGGCCCTGCGACGTCCGTCCCTGTACCGTCCCTGTCCACACTCTTGCCCTGTGTCCGGCTCCCTGTCCCCACCCGCGGCTGCTGGCGGCCGTGCACTCTGCGTGGGCCCTTCAGGCCACGCTCCTCTGACAGGCGACCGTGGCTCAGCTCGTGGCAAACATTCTTTTCATAGTTCCGGGAGCACAGCAAATCCGGCCGCTTAGCCAGGAATGCAGAGTCCCCTCCTGCAGCGGCAGCAGGGGCTGGCGGGGAGGGGGAGCTCACGGGAGGGGCCGGGGACCCCACCGCCCCCCCCAGGGCTCCCTCAGCTTAGCCCCAAGGCGGGGGCCGGCCCCCACCGGCTGCCGGGGTGACCCCTGGGTCTTCATCTGTGAGACAGAGTTTCTGATCCTAACCCCGGGGGGCTTCGTGGAGGCGGCCAGGTGATGATAACTATAATAAGAATAGTGAAATAATAGTGAACGTTTATTGGACATTCCCAGGAGGCAAATTCGGCAGGAAGGTCCCTCTATGAAATGAGCTCGCGTCATCCTCGCACCTGCTCCAGGAACAGGATTTGATCCCATTTCATGGATGAAGCTGCTGAGGCGCAGGCACGGACGATGCTAGAAGGGGTCTGGGGCAGGGAGACAAACCCAGGCCGCTGGGCTCTTGACCCTGTAGGATTTTTCAATCGACACTCAGCCTGGGCCTGCTCCAAAAATGGGGGACACCCCCCCATGAGCGCATCTCCGGGGGGAGACCCACTGTTCGGAAAGTTGGGGTGGGGCAGCGGGCGTGGGACCCTGGCCAGCCTCTGCGGGGGCCCTTTGCGGAGAGGCTGGCGGGGGGCGGGGGTGCATACTGTCCCCCCAGCCTGGCCTGGGATTCAGCTGGCAGCGGGCGGGCTCCGTGCAAACAGGAGATGTCGCCAGGGGAGGAGCTCAAGGAGATTAGGGAAGGCCGGGCAGCGGGTGGAGGTTAGGAACAGGCCCCCTGAAGTGGGCTCGGGCGCTGCCCTGGCACACCCGCCCACCCAGCCCGGCGTCCCGTCTTGGAGGGAGCCTGGGTCACCTGCAGGAGGTTCCCGAGGCCCTCGAGGGTTGCCTCCGTCGTGTCCCCAGCCCTGCCTGTCCCCAGGGCCAGTGGGTGCGGCTGGCGCACAAGTGGGGTGGAGGAGACGCGGGCATGGGGCCCCGGGGCTCCAGGGCAGGAGGCTCCAGGAAAACCAGCTGTCCTGAGTCTGGCCCCAAAGTTCAGATCGGGCCCCTGTGCGTCCCAGCCCCATAACCTTGCAAGATGGATGTCACCCCCCTGGATCTCACGGCTCCTCCTCAGAACACACAGCAATTCCCAGCTCCCAGGGTTAGGCTGCAGTTGGGTGACATGATGCCGGGAGCATGCCTAGTGCTGTGTCAGGTGCATGAAATGTACTTGGGACTTAGCGTTGTCAGTAGGGGCTCGGGGAGCCAGCGGCAGGTGGGCCCCGTGTCTCTGTGTCTGACCCGCAGGCCTCTCCCCGGGGGGCTGAGCCCCGCTAGCCCTCCTCAGTCCGAGTGTCCCTCATGGTGCAGAGGCCGAGGGGCCCGGGGGGGGGCCAGCAGCCTACGGTCCAAGGCAGCCTCTATCCCCCGTGCGCCCTGTGCCCTTGAGCCAGCCGGGTGACCTCTCCGTCCCTTGGTTCCTCCAGCTGTAAGAGGGGAAGACAGTTCCTACTTCCCTGGGCCGTCGTGAGGATGACAGGAGATAATCCACGATGGGACCCCAGCGCCGGGCTCCTTGTAGGTGCACATGGAGCAGTCGCTGGGATTCGTTGGTTCTTCTGTTCCTTTGTTTTAATTTCCTCGTCCTCTGGGGGGGCTCGGGGCTTTCACACCTGCAGCGCTCACACGTGCCTGCCGTCCCCTCGGCCCCAGCCACCACCCCAGTAAATGGCCAGGTCAGACACCTGTCACTCCCGGGGCCTCCTGGTGGGGCTGGAGGTGGGGGCCTCAGAGGCCCTCCCACTCAGCCTGCACCTGCTGGCCTGCGCCCTCGGGGGAGCCCCCTAGCCCCTGGGGGGTCGTGTTCAGTGGCCAGACGGAGGCAGGTCTTGGCCGAGGCGGAGGGGAGGCCTGGGAGCTGCTGGCTTTGGCGTCTGGCTGCTTGTGCAGCAAGACACAGGGCCGAGTGTCAGAGTTTCCATGGGGGAGGCAGAGGCGAGCTCGCAGCCGGGGAGAGAGTGACGCTGCCGCTGGCCGCCCTGCCAGGTGGGCTGGCGGGGTGTCCCCTCCCCACCCGCCCGGGAGTCACATCTGGCCTGGACGACACCTCGGCTCCCTTGTGCACGGACGTGTGACATGAACCAGGCGTGACTGACGGAGGCAGGAACGGGGACCGGCCATCCAGGCCCCACCGCGTGGCCCCCCCACTCAGCAACCTGTGGCCTTCCAAAGAAACGTCAGCGCGGCCTTCGAGGCTCCTCCCTCGGTGGACCCGGCGTGTCCTCTGAACCCCAGGGCGCTTCTGGACCTTCCCGGGTGTGCGGGATTCCTTGTCTGACTTGTCAGCCATTCAGGCTCCTACGCACCCTTCAGGATCCACATCCTGTTCCCCATCCTGTGTGCAGCCTCTGGGGAGGAATCAAGGCGGAGGCAGTGTCCCCTGCTTTATGCGCCTACAACCCGGGGCGGGGGGTTGTAGCCAGTGGGGAGAAGGCCCAGCGGGTTCTCTGCGTGGCCTGGGCTCCCCACAGCGCAGGAGCTTCCTCAGATAGGAGCCCTAGCCTGTGGCAGGGGTCACCTGGCCCAGGGCCCGACAGCCAGTAGGGCCTTCTCAGGCTGGATCCTGGGGCAAAGAAGGAGCTTCCTGAGCCTGGGCCCTGGGGCGGGAGGAACTCCGTCCCCACAGCCCAGCACCCGTGGGCAGCTGCCACCAAGTGTGCCTGGAATAAAGGGAGACAGTGCAGGGGCGGGGGCTGGCTCCATGAGGTGAGGGGCTGAGGTGCCAGTTTCCAGCAGGGGCTCCTGCGGCAGGGCCTGAGTGGCTGTGGGTCGGGGCATCAGGCTTCCCAGCTTCTGGCAGCTTCCTCACTGTCTCCCTCTTTCCTGTCCCCAGGCTTTGGCTTTGCCGGGACCTTCAGAGGCCCTTCGACCTGAGAGGTAAGCTGGATCTGGGGGCAGGCCTTCCTGACATCCCCCCCACCCCCACCCCCGCACTGTCCCCCTTGGGTCCCTCCCACTGCCCCCGAAGCCCCTCCCAGGCCAGGCTGTCCTAGCATCCTAGCATCCTAGCAGCAGGTGACCTCACCTCCCTGCTCTGCAGGTGACCTCACCTCCCTGCTGCTCTGCAGGTGACCTCACCTCCTTGCTGCTGCAGGTGACCTCACCTCCCTGCTCTGCAGGTGACCTCACCTCCCTGCTGCTGCAGGTGACCTCACCTCCCTGCGGCCTGGGCTTTAAAACCCCAGCCCAACTCGGAAACAGCTTTTTCTCATTTGTGAGCTATTTCGCCCCAGCTCCTTGGCGCGGCCCGTGTTTGCTTGGCCTGCCCGGGTGCAGCGGCCTGGCTGCGCTCCCACCGGGCCCCCTCCCAGCCCAGCCCAGCTCCTCCTGCCGCCGCCACCGCCACCGATCGCGGGGAAGCCGCGAAGGCTCTGGAATCTTGGCCGGCGCGCGGAGGCAGCGGGCGGCGGGTGGCGCTCCGGGAAAGGCTGCAAATGTGAACCAGAAGGCAAGGGATTGGCTGCCGTCAAGGCCCTGCCCACGGCCTGGGGCTCGGGGTGGCTGGGGCGGGTGGGGGGGACATTTCCATGTTCAGTCCTGCTCAGAAGTTCAAGGCCTCTGCTGGGAAGTGAGCGATGTCACCAGCTGAGGCCGGAGCCCCTTGGCAGGGAGGACCGGTCCCCTGGCCACCTGCCTGAGGACACATTTTGCCCCGAGTCCTGCCCACTGCTGGGCCTCCTCCTGGTTCTTCTGCCCTCAGCTGGCTGTTCCCACCTCCCTGGAAGCGGTTCGGCCTCAAGCTGCCCCTCCCAGGAGAGTGGGGGACTTCTCCTCCCCCTCTCAGAGCCCAAGAGGCCGACCCGATCCCTCGTGGGAGGGAGGGAGATTCGGCCCAAACCCCCACTGTGCCCCAGGCCCAAGGCCCCCCTGTGCCCCAGGGCTGAGCAGGGCGCTGGAAGGACCCCAAAGACCAGGGGGCCCTGTGGGAAGCCATCCTGCGGGCGGGGCTGGAGGTGGGAGGGGGTTGTCGGAGGCCGGGCTCGGGCACCAGGCTGCAGACCCTGTGAGCACCTACTGTACCCCGGGCAGGGATGAGGTGGGGGTGGGGAAGAGGTGCCCCGGAGGAGGAGCTGTTCCACCTGAGGGAGGCAGGGAAGGCTGCTCAGAGGAGGAGGCATCTGAGCTGTCCTAAAGGCATAACATGCTGGCTTCGAGGAGAAAGGCAGGGACTCTGGGCAGAGAGGCCTGTGAGGCACAGGCAGACAGGTGGGTAGAGGGAAATAGAAGGTTGGGGTGTCTGGGTCGGAGGAAGCTGGGGCTCCGGGCTGCGGTGGTGCCTCTCGCCCTTGCACACGCTGTTCTTCCCAAGGGGGCGGCGTCGGCCCCCCTGCGGCCCCAGCACCCTGGCTGGTGAGGCCCTGGTCTTATCCCCCGTCTGTGACTCTCCCCCGTCAAGCTCCAGACCCGAAGTTTTGTGCCTGTGGGGGGGCCTGCCCCCGGGGGCCCCCGCCTTCCCTGCCCAGCGGTGTGCTCTGCTCTCAGTTGGAACATCCCCTGTTACTCCCCGGGGCCCTGGCGCTTCGGCCTGGCCCCCGCCTCCTTAGGATGCTGCGTCCCAGACGGGGGTCCTGTGGTCTGCGAGCCTCTCCTGCACAGGTGGGGGTGCTGGGCGTCTGGGCAGAACCGGAGCCTGGTCGGCGAGACAAGCTGGGCGGGGAGCAGCGCCCCGGACCATGAGGTGGCCCCCAGGCTGGCTGCCCCCCACCACCCCTCAGGCCCCAGATCCCAGGCGGCTCTGGTCTGGGAGCGATCCTCCGGCCTGGGCCCTGACCTGTGAGGGGCCCAGCGAGTCCCGTTGGTCCTGAGGCCCGCGAGCTCCACGAGTCTCCACCCGAGGAGGTGAGACCCAGGCCTGACGTTAGCCTGGGCATTAGGGCCACAAATGCTGGCCTTCCAGAAGGTTCCATCAAGTGACTGACAGCCAGAGACTTACAGAGCCCGGAACACAGGGATCCAGGTTCAAGGACATGGGAGAGGAGAGGGACAAATGGGGTCATGGAGATGAGCAGAAACGCGACAGTGACAGTGGACGAGGTGCCTGAGAGGCACAGGCAGGTGAGCATCCGGGTTCAGGGACACAGAGACCAGAGGAAGGGGACAGGTGTGCACACACCCACGTGGCTCCTGTAGCAGGTGGGTCCCCTCCTCCCCCTCCCCCTCCCCCTCCTCCATCTGACTGTCAGCAGGCCTGCCCCACTTGTGAGCTCAGGGTTTTGCCAGGCTCACCCTCAACCGCCGCTCTCCGTGGGGCATATTTGTCGGTCCACGTCCAACTGAGTCCAAGCACGGCCTCCTCTCCCGGGAGGTCCCGCCAATTGCAGCATAGCATGGAATTCACCGAGTCGGTACTAGGGAGCCAGAGAGGATCCAGAGCAGGGGAGTGCCGTGCACACAACTGTGCCCAAGCGTGGTCCACACACAGAAGAGAAGCTGAGGGTGAGGGCGGGAGAGACGCTACTATGATAATACAAGTGAGGATTTGACAATGTAACATAACGGCTGGGAGGCACCTGGGCTGTGTATTGGGAAACTACAAGGTCTGTAGAGACTTTGGGGAAGGAGGGGAAGGAATAAAAGTGAGAAAAGTCGAGGAGAGTCTACAGGATTGGATTGAGGGTGTACAGGTAAAGGAACAGGGCTGTCCTGCACAGTTGTGCAGGTTGGTTACTGTACAAGGGCACCCGGGAGAGGCAACGAGAGTACCGACTGTGCTGGAAGGAGGGCAGTGCTAAGGCGTTGTGCAGGCTGCAGAGACGCCTCACAGCCCTGCAGGGACGGAAGGGTCAGATGTGATGTCCAGTATCTGGCCTGGGCCCTTGGGAGCCGGAAAGAAGCAAGTAATGGGGACAAGATAGTGACAGCAGTTGTGGTGGAGGCATCAGGGGGCAGCCGGTGAAAGTGCTCAGGCTCAGGTGAGGACGCAGGTAGAGGCAGATGTGGGAGTCCTCAGGGGTGGGACAGGGACCGGGCTGGCGACAGCCGCAAACTGCAGGGGAACATCCGGAGGAGAGGTGACCCCGACCCCACTCCTTGGGGCAAGCCTGGGTCTGCAGAGAGGGCAGGGGGAGGAGGGAGGAGGAGCCTTTCCAGTGGGGAGGGGAGCAGGGCCACAGGCAGGATTCCTCGCTGGGGGCAGGAGGGGGTGAGGGTTAGAGACGTCCTGTCCAAGAGCTTGGCTGAGGTGGCTGGGGAGGGGTGAGGGCGCTGGGGAGCTGCGGTGTGAACAGGAGACGGGCGCACCCACAGACAGTGGGAGGCCCCGACACCCCCCCCCCGTCTGAGCCTCCGTTAAGGAGGACAGGAGAGGGTGCCCCAATGCCCAGGATCTGGGAAGGAGGGGGGCTGTAGGGGAGGCCTGGCGAGTCTGGAGCTGCCGGGCTGGGCCGGGGCGGGCACTGCGCCCAGTGGGTGAGGACGGCCGCTCCTCTGCTCCTGTCTGGGTCCCGGGCTGCATCCTAGTCCTGAGCAACTGGGGACCCCTAGTCAGTCAGGGAAGAATTTTCTGGAAGGCCAGAAAATTGGCTTTGAGACTTGCCTGAGGTCCTGGCCTTTGGCTGGCAGCCAGTCACCTGAGTGTCGGAAGTGGAGAAGGTGCTGCTTTGCAGGAGGAGAAACTGAGGTTAGACGGAGGAGATCGTTGCGGCCACCAGGGCCGGGGGACAGAGCGCACTTGGGGGGCCCACTCAGCTCCCCTCTGTTCACCCTTGCACTCGGGAGGACACTGGGGTTCAGGAGGTTAAGTCACTTGCGAGTCGCACAGCCCCCGGGCACTGCGCCAGAGCAGGAGCCCTGAGGGCTCCCCGGGGCTGGACCCCCAGACGGAAGGCCTGTGGGGTAGCAGAGACGGGTGGAGGGGCCGGGACAGGGGGTGGGGGCCGGAGGTTGGGGGGTGGAGGGGGAGGCTGAGCGGGGAGGCAGGAGGCAGCAGGGAGCCGATCCCGGAGAAATGTCTCCATAACAGGAAGCGCCTCATAACATACCTGTGGTTTGGCCGCAGAGCCCTGCTGCCCCGCTCCTCGCCTGGGTGGGGGCAGGAGGGGCTGGGGCAGGAGGGGCTGGGGGCAGGAGGGACTGGGGCAGGGGGGCAAAGGGCAGGAGGGGCTGGGGCAGGGGGGCAGGAGGGGCTGGGGCAGGGGGGCAGGAGGGGCTGGGGGCAGGAGGGCATGAGGGACAGGAGGGGCTGGGGCAGGGGTGCAGGAGGGGCTGGGGGGCTGTGGCAGGGGGGCAGGAGGGGCAGGAGGGGCAGGAGGGGCTGGGGCAGGGGGGCAGGAGGGGCAGGAGGGGTTGGGGCAGGGGGGCAGGAGGGGCAGGAGGGGCTGGGGCAGGGGGGCAGGAGGGGCTGGGGGGCTGTGGCAGGGGGGCAGGAGGGGCAGGAGGGGCAGGAGGGGCAGGAGGGGCTGGGGCAGGGGGGCAGGAGGGGCAGGAGGGGTTGGGGCAGGGGGGCAGGAGGGGCAGGAGGGGCTGGGGCAGGGGGGCAGGAGGGGCTGGGGGGCAGGAGGGCAGGAGGGGCTGGGGGCAGGGGGGCAGTAGGGGCTGGGGCAGGGGGGAGGAGGGCCTGGGGCAGGGGTGCAGGAGGGGCTGGTGGGGCAGGGGGCTGGGCAGGAGCGGAGGGCTGGGGCAGGAGGGCAGGGGCTGGGCAGGGGGCTGGGCTGGCAGGGGGAGGGGCCTGGGCAGGGGCAGAGGGCTGGGAGGGGCAGATGGCAGGAGGGCTGGGCGGGGCAGGGGCAGGAGGGGCGGGAGGGAGGGGCTGGGGGGCAGGAGGGCAGGAGGGGCTGGGGCAGGGGGGCAGGAGGGGCTGGGGTAGGAGGACAGAAGGGCAGGAGGGACTGGGGGGCAGGAGGGGCAGGGGGCCTGGGGGTAGGAGGGCAGAACGACAGGAGGGGCTGGGGGCAGGGGGGCAGGAGGGGTTGGGGCAGGGGGGCTGAGGCAGGGGGGCGGGAGGGGTTGCCCCAGCCCTGATGGGGCCAGGCCGCAGTGCGCGTGCTCCCCGGGAGCCTTCCCCATGGGATCGCAGGGCTGGGGTGTCTGCTGGTCGCCCGGGCAGACCCTGAGGCCGGGCGGGGTCACAGTCAGCGGGCGCCTGTGGCGGGCTCTGTATGGGGCCACCTCCGCCGGCCGCGCCCCCGCCTGGTTGGAGGCCCCGGAGCCCGCGCCCCGCCGCCCCGGGAGGAGGCCCAGGCGGCCGCAAAATGCTGACTTGGGCAAAACGCTGTTTTACGGGGATTTGCTGAAAAGGGGGAAATCCCCGCTGAGGACTTGCAGCTGTGCAAACACCTCGGCCTCGCGATGCCCCGGCTCAGCGCCTCCTTGCGCACCCACCTCACCCGCCTCGCGCCTGCCAGCCGCACCTGGGGTCACCCGAGAGGCTGGTGGGTCGCCCGAGGTCCCAGAGCAGAGCTCCAGCACCCTGCCCGAGCCCTGACGCCCCCGCCCGGCCTGCTCCGCTGTCCTCAGCCCAGGGCCTCTGACAGAGGCCACATGAGTGTCCCCACTTCCCGTCTAGTCCGCGCCCCTGGCCCGGGGAGGGGCTCCCAGGGGGTGACACGTGTCCACTCAAAGGGAAGGACTGAGTGACTTCTGGCCTTTAGACTTGACAGTGACTTGAGTTCAGTCGACCTGCGCGAGCGGCCCTGTGCTGAGCACGCAGTGGGGACACAGTGGCACAGCCAGAGGGCTGCGGCCCGACGGGGCGGGCACCCCGCGGGCTCCGGATGCCCGAGGATGGCGAGAGTCCGCCAGCCGGTGTGCGGGGCCCCAAGGGGGGGAGCCGGGGCCGGGGGGGACACGGTGCCCGTTAGGGAGGCGGCCGGGCTGGGGCCAGTGTGTCCCACGGGGGGCGCCGTCGCCCTGGCCTCAAGGCTGCGGGCTCGAGTCCGCCCGGCCCTCCAGGCGCCGGCCTGCTCTCTCCTCACACCCGCCTGTCTGTCTGTCCGTGTCTGTCCTGCTGCCCTGTCCCTTCTGCCCCGCCCCGGAGTCCTGACGCCCATGCTCAGACCCTGGCTGCCCGCTGGTGACCTCGGGCACCTCATGGGGGGACAGAAGTGGGGGGGGCTCCTGCTTCCCAGGGGCCTTGTGGGAATGAAATCACTGAGCAAAGCCCCGGGCCTGATGGTGGGGGGGACCGGGAGCCTGATCCCTCTGGGGTCCTGCGGCCGGCCTGTCGCCCTCGGTGGCAGGAGTCGCTGGGACGCGGCCAGGTTAGGGAGCCCCGGGGTGAGGCAGGGAGGCTTCGTGGCTGGCGAGGACGTTGGCAGGTGGGGAGCTGGGGGGGGCTCTGCCTGGGGTCCCCCTGGACTCGGGGTCTGGCCGGGGGGTCCTGCCTGCCTGGGCTCCCCCACGTCCTCTGCCTCAGGGCCCCTTCCAGCCGAGCCCGAGGCGCCTGCAGCCGCCCTGCGCACCCACCGGGCTGAGCTTCTGGCTGGTGGCTGGGTGCGCGGGTGCGCAGGGGCCCGGTGCAGGACGGCCCTGCCCCTCCCGGAGGGGACCCGGGACCGAGGACTGGGTAGGGGCTGGGGCTCGGGAGCGAGACGCCTGGTTTGTGGGCGCTGCGAGGCTGGGGCGAAGGTTAGGGCCGCACCTCCCTTGGCCCGAGGGCGCCCCCGGCTACGGAGGCCGGTCCTGGCAGGATTCCCAAGGCCCGCGCCTCCGTTTCGCCATCTGTAAAGTGGGCCTATAGGCACGTGAGCCTCGGGGCGCATCGAGAGGGCTCTGGCGTCTCTGGCGTCACAGCTGCAGTGCCCCAGGCTGGGGAGCCCCAAGGCAGATGTTCCTGCGCGGGGGTGGGGGTAGGGGGGGCTCAGGGGAGTTCCAGGGACCTGCCTGCCCGAGGTCACCACGTGGGTCGCTGGCGGACACTTTCGCGGCCTCCTCGCCCTGCGTGCACTCCTCCCGCCATGTGACCTGGGCTTGGGGGAGCATGGGGCGGCACCTCCTGATCTGGACCCAGCGCAGCGCAGGGGGGCCTCGCTCCCCGCCTGCACCGTCGGGTGTGCACCCCCCGACCCCTCGTCCAGTTGGCACGATGTGTAGAGGCCCCTGGGGGTGAAGGGAGCCCGCGGCAGGGGGCTGGGGAGAGGGGACTGTCCTCGGATGTTCAAAATGCTCAAAGTGCCACGTAGTCTCTCCTTGCAGTGTCGAGGGGTGAAGGCACCGTATCCACAGCACAGCCGCCCTGGGGAGTAGCTTGTTAGTCCGCCTTTTTTTTTTTTTTTAAAGATTGTATTTATTTACTCATGAGAGACAGAGAGAGGGAGAGGCAGGCTCCATTTGGGGGGCCCATGTGGGACTCTATCCCAGGACCCCGGGGTCACAACCTGAGCCGAAGGTAGACACCCAACCCCTGAGCCACCCGGGCGTCCCTCTTAGTCCGGCTTTTTACGAATAACATCTTGGAGGCCCCCTGGGTGCCTCAGTCGGTGACGTGTCTGCCTTTGGCTCAGATCGTGAGCCCGGGGTCCTGGGATGGAGCGCCCACATTGGGCTCCCTGCTCAGTGGGGAGCCTGCTTCTCCCTCTCCCTCTGTGATATCTCTTGCTCTCACTCTCAAATAAGTAAAGTCTTTTTTAAAAGTTAAAATAGGGCAGCCCCAGTGGCTTAGCAGTTTAGCGCCGCCTTCAGCCCAGGGCGTGATCCTGGAGACCCGGGATCCAGTCCCACGTCAGGCTCCCTGCGTGGAGCCTGCTTCTCCCTCTGCCTGTGTCTCTGCCTCTCTCTCTCTCTCGCTCTCTCTGTGTGTGTCTCTCATGAATAAATAAATAAAATCTTTAAAAAATAAAATCAAGGGGATCCCTGGGTGGCGCAGCGGTTTGGCGCCTGCCTTTGGCCCAGGGCGCGATCCTGGAGACCCGGGATCGAATCCCACGTCGGGCTCCCGGTGCATGGAGCCTGCTTCTCCCTCTGCCTGTGTCTCTGCCTCTCTCTCTCTCTCTCTCTCTCTGTGACTATCATAAATAAAAAAAAAAAATCAAAATTAGTCAAAATAAGAAATGTATTGAGACAGTTCCCATACTGTATGGCTGGCCCCTTTACTGTGCTTGATTCAACAAGTTTGTTTGTTTATATTTATTTATTCATTTATTTATTTATTTATTTATTTATTTATTTATTTATTTATTTATTTATTTATTTATTTAGATTTTATTTATTCATTCATGAGACACACACACACACAGAGGCAGACCGGGACCCCGGGGTCACGACCTGAGCCCACGGCAGGCGCCCAACCGCTGAGCCACCAGGTGCCCCACAGACTAGATTTTAAAAGGCCTCGGACGCCACCCAAGCACCGCAGCGTCGACCGTTCCGGGCCGGAGACCCCGCGGGCGGAGGGGAGACCCCGCGGGCGGAGGGGAGACCCTGACGTCATGTGCAGCCCGGCGGCCCTGGGGCCCCGCTCCGCTGCCTTTTGCGTCAGCTCTGGCCCCTGGGAAATGGGGCTGAGGGCGGTAATGAGCCGCCGCCGTCACGGGGGGGGGGGGGGTGGCACGGAGGGCGGCGGCCCCGGGGCAGCACCGGCCCAGGGTGTAGGCTCAGCGGCGGGGGGGCGCGGGGCAGGGGGCTGCTGGGGGCGCTGGCGTCGGGCAGGGCCGGGAGGGAGCCCCGGGGCGGGGGGGCAGGGGCGCCGGGAGCGGCGGCCTCGGTGCGGACCCGGGAGCCCGGGAGCCGCGCCCGCCCGCCTGACGCCCCGCGGTCCTCCCGCAGCAGGTCGGCGGAGCCATGCGGGGGCCCCTGGCGCTGCTGCCGCTGCTGCCGCTGCTGCTCGGCTGCGGGCCCCGCGCGGCCACCGGAGGCGGGGCTGGCGGCGCCGCGGGCTACGCGCCCGTGAAGTACGTGCAGCCCATGCACAAGGGACCCGCGGGGCCGCCCTTCCGCGAGGGCAAGGGCCAGTACCTGGGTGAGCCTAACCCCGCCGCGGCGCCCGCAGCCCCGCCCCCCTCCTGCCCCCCCTCCTGCCTCCCACCTCCCTGCTCCCGCCCCCCCCGCGATCTCCCCCCACCTCTCTGCCTCCTGCCCCCCCCCGCGATCTCCCCCCATCTCCCTGCCCCCGCACCCCCCCCGCGATCTCCCCCCACCTCCCTGCCCCCGCCCCCCCCCGCGATCTCCCCCCACCTCCCTGCCCCCGCCCCCCCCCGCGATCTCCCCCCACCTCCCTGCCTCCTGCCCCCCCCCCGCGATCTCCCCCCATCTCCCTGCCCCCGCCCCCCCGCGATCTCCCCCCACCTCCCTGCCCCCGCCCCCCCCCGCGATCTCCCCCCACCTCCCTGCCTCCTGCCCCCCCGCGATCTCCCCCTATCTCCCTGCCCCCGCCCCCCCCCGCGATCTCCCCCCACCTCCCTGCCCCCGCCCCCCCGCGATCTCCCCCCACCTCCCTGCCTCCCCCGCGATCTCCCCCCACCTCCCTGCCCCCGCCACCCCCCCCGCGATCTCCCCCCACCTCCCTGCCTCCCTCGCGATCTCCCCCCACCTCCCTGCCTCCTGCGCCCCCCGCGATCTCCCCCCACCTCCCTGCCCCCGCCCCCCCGCGATCTCCCCCCACTTCCCTGCCTCCCCCGCGATCTCCCCCACCTCCCTGCCTCCCCCGCGATCTCCTACCACCTCCCTGCCTCCTGCCCCCCCCCCGCGATCTCCCCCCACCTCCCTGCCCCCGCCCCCCCCCGCGATCTCCCCCCACCTCCCTGCCCCCGCCCCCCCCCGCGATCTCCCCCCATCTCCCTGCCCCCGCCCCCCCCGCGATCTCCCCCACCTCCCTGCCCCGCCCCCCCCCGCGATCTCCCCCCACCTCCCTGCCCCCGCCCCTCCCCGCGATCTCCCCCCACCTCTCTGCCTCCTGCCCCCCCCCGCGATCTCCCCCCATCTCCCTGCCCCCGCACCCCCCCCGCGATCTCCCCCCACCTCCCTGCCCCCGCCCCCCCCCGCGATCTCCCCCCACCTCCCTGCCCCCGCCCCCCCCGCGATCTCCCCCCACCTCCCTGCCTCCTGCCCCCCCCCCGCGATCTCCCCCCATCTCCCTGCCCCCGCCCCCCCCCGCGATCTCCCCCCACCTCCCTGCCCCCGCCCCACCCCCGCGATCTCCCCCCACCTCCCTGCCTCCTGCCCCCCCGCGATCTCCCCCTATCTCCCTGCCCCCGCCCCCCCCCGCGATCTCCCCCCACCTCCCTGCCCCCGCCCCCCCGCGATCTCCCCCCACCTCCCTGCCTCCCCCGCGATCTCCCCCCACCTCCCTGCCCCCGCCACCCCCCCCGCGATCTCCCCCCACCTCCCTGCCTCCCTCGCGATCTCCCCCCACCTCCCTGCCTCCTGCGCCCCCCGCGATCTCCCCCCACCTCCCTGCCCCCGCCCCCCCGCGATCTCCCCCCACTTCCCTGCCTCCCCCGCGATCTCCCCCCACCTCCCTGCCTCCCCCGCGATCTCCTACCACCTCCCTGCCTCCTGCCCCCCCCCCGCGATCTCCCCCCACCTCCCTGCCCCCGCCCCCCCCCGCGATCTCCCCCCATCTCCCTGCCCCCGCCCCCCCCCGCGATCTCCCCCACCTCCCTGCCCCGCCCCCCCGCGATCTCCCCCCACCTCCCTGCCCCCGCCCCCCCCGCGATCTCCCCCCACCTCCCTGCCCCGCCCCCCCCCGCGATCTCCCCCCACCTCCCTGCCTCCTGCCCCCCCCAGCGATCTCCCCGCCCCCCCCACGCGTTCCCTTTTCTTCCTGACACCGCTCCAGGGCTCCAGGGACCTCTGAGCGGCCTGGAGCGGGGTGCGCCCCAGACAGGGGTGCTCTCCGGCGGGGGCGGGGCGGGTCCGACTGGCTCCGAGGAGGGCTGCTGGCGCCACCTGGCGGCCACTCCACCCCCAGGTCGTGCGGGGATGACCGTGACCCCAAGCTCCCCTGGGCTCCCGGCCTGGGCAGGTTGGGTGCTGGGAGCCCTCTGGAGGGTGTCTGGACCCAAACGCCTAACCCCACCTGCCGCGAGTGCGCGGAGGGGCAGACATGGGGGGACCCCGCGGCGGGGGTGGATGGCCCCGGAGTCTGCACCCGCCAGGCCCCTGACTGCCCCCCCCTTCTCTCCCCCCAGAAATGCCTCTACCGCTGCTGCCGATGGACCTGAAAGGCGAGCCCGGTCCGCCGGGGAAGCCGGGGCCTCGGGGCCCCCCTGGCCCTCCTGGCTTCCCAGGAAAACCGGGCACGGGAAAGCCGGGGCTGCATGGGCAGCCTGGCCCCGCCGGCCCCCCTGGCTTCTCCCGGATGGGCAAGGCTGGTCCCCCAGGGCTCCCAGGCAAGGCTGGACCCCCAGGACAGCCAGGGCTTCGGGGGGAGCCGGGGATTCGGGGGGACCAGGGCCTTCGGGGGCCCCCAGGACCTCCTGGCCTGCCTGGGCCCTCAGGCATCGCCGTCCCTGGGAAGCCAGGCCCCCAAGGGGTGCCGGGGCCCCCAGGGTTCGGGGGGGAGCCAGGGCCCCAGGGGGAGCCTGGGCCCCCAGGTGATCGAGGCCTCAAGGGGGATAATGGAGTGGGGCAGCCAGGGCTACCAGGGGCCCCAGGGCAGGGAGGCGCCCCTGGACCCCCTGGCCTCCCTGGTCCAGCTGGCTTGGGCAAACCAGGTTTGGATGGGCTTCCTGGGGCCCCTGGAGATAAGGGCGAGTCAGGGCCTCCCGGGGTGCCAGGACCCAGGGGGGAGCCAGGGGCTCTGGGCCCAAAAGGGCCCCCTGGAGTGGATGGTGTGGGGGTCCCTGGGGCAGCGGGGGTGCCAGGGCCACAGGGCCCAGCAGGGGCCAAAGGGGAACCAGGAGCCCGGGGCCTCCCCGGCCTGATAGGCCCCACGGGCTATGGGGTACCAGGACTGCCAGGCCCCAAGGGGGACAGGGGCCCAGCTGGGGTCCCAGGACTCTTGGGGGACCGGGGGAGCCAGGGGAGGATGGGGAGCCAGGAGAGCAGGGCCCACAGGGCCTTGGGGGACCCCCGGGACTTCCAGGGTCTGCAGGACTCCCTGGCAGACGTGGGCCCCCAGGGCCCAAGGGGGAAGTGGGGCCTGGAGGACCCCCAGGAGTGGCTGGTATTCGGGGTGACCAGGGACCTACTGGCCTGGCTGGGAAACCCGGGCCCCCAGGAGAGAGGGGACTCCCTGGGGCCCACGGACCCCCAGGACCAACTGGGCCCAAAGGTGAGCCAGGTTTCACAGGCCGCCCTGGGGGACCAGGGGTGGCAGGAGCCCTGGGGCAGAAGGGAGACTTGGGGCTTCCCGGACAGCCCGGCCTGAGGGGCCCCTCAGGAATCCCCGGGCTCCAGGGCCCAGCCGGTCCTATCGGGCCCCAGGGACTGCCGGGCCTGAAGGGAGAACCTGGCTTACCTGGGCCCCCTGGAGAGGGGCGAGTGGGGGAACCCGGAGTGGCTGGGCCCGTGGGGCCCCCGGGGGTCCCCGGCTCCCCAGGCCTCACTGGCCCTCCTGGGCCTCCCGGGCCCCCGGGGCCCCCGGGCGCCCCCGGGGCCTTGGATGAGACTGGGGTGGCCGGCCTGCACCTGCCCAACGGCGGCGTGGAGGGCGCCGTGCTGGGCAAGGGGGGCAAGCCGCAGTTCGGCCTGGGGGAGCTGTCGGCCCACGCCACTCCCGCCTTCACCGCCGTGCTCACGTCGCCCTTCCCCGCCTCCGGGATGCCCGTCAAGTTCGACCGGACTCTGTACAACGGCCACAGCGGCTACAACCCGGCCACCGGCATCTTCACCTGCCCCGTGGGCGGCGTCTACTACTTTGCCTACCACGTGCACGTCAAGGGCACCAACGTGTGGGTGGCCCTGTACAAGAACAACGTGCCGGCCACCTACACCTACGACGAGTACAAGAAGGGCTACCTGGACCAGGCGTCGGGCGGGGCGGTGCTGCAGCTGCGGCCCAACGACCAGGTGTGGGTGCAGATGCCCTCGGACCAGGCCAACGGCCTCTACTCCACCGAGTACATCCACTCCTCCTTTTCGGGCTTCTTGCTCTGCCCCACATAACAGCGCGGGCGCCCTGCCACCTCGGCCGCCGCCTCCTTAGCGGTAGAGACCTCAGTTACAGGAACCTCCATTTAAAGGAAGACACCAGAGGCTGAGCGGACGCGGAGGCAGGGGTGGCCGTGGCCGTGGCCCAAGGAGGCTGGCCTGGTCCCTCCCTCCACGCGGCCTGGTGGTTTCCAGGAGGGGCTGGCCTGCGCTCCTGTCCCCCCGCATCTGTGCCGCACAGGCAGGGCCCCAGGACGCTCAGCCCAGCGGCCGGAGCCCCCAGCCCTTGGGTGGGGGGTGGGGAGCTGCTGCTTCTCGGCTCCGGGCCGAGGGGGACGGAGCCCCCAGGGAGACACAGCCCACGCCTCGCCCTCCCTGCGCGCCCTCTGCCGGGGCTCTTCCATGCCCCTGGCTCCGCCAAAAGGGGTTTTGCATGGGGGGGGGAGCAATGGGTGGGGGCATCGAGGCGGCCCGTGGGGACACTCTGCCAGGACTGCAGCCCCGGGTGATGCGCTGGCATCATGGCAGGTGCGGGCGGGGGCCATGGGAGGGGCGCACCCCTCTTATGCTCCGGCTGCAACCGCAGGCGAACACCAGTGCCCGCCCCTTGTCCCATCACCTGCGGGGGGACGGCCCCCGGCCCCCGCCCCCTGCCGACCCAAGCTCCCCGAGCCTGGAGCCTCTGCCCCGGCCCTCAGCCCTCAGAACAAGGTGCACACGAGCCCGGGACTCGGGTTCCGCGAGGAGCAGCCTGCGGGCTTCCTCTCCTTCCTCCTGCTCTACGCGGGGTGGGGGGCCCCCGAGGCTGAGGCCTGACGACGGGCTCCAGGGGCCACCCCTGCAAGGAGCCGAGTCCCGAGGTTTCTGCCGGTCTCTTAGGCCTCCGCAGGCCGGGCCTGGCCCACCGCGCCCGTGGGACCCGGGTTACCAGTGGGGCCCCCCATCTGCTCGGCTGCCCGCGGGGGGAGATGGGGTGGCGGCGGCTTCCGGCTCAGAGCTGTGCCCCGGCCGCGCCTCCTGACCCATGTCCCTGACGTGGTCCGCCCGTGCACGGGGACACCCGCACAGGCTCCGGCCAGGGCTCCTGGCGAATCCCGATCCCGGGACCCAGGGGAACCAAGGGGCGTCGAGCCAGCCTGGTGGGGCCCTCGCTCCGCCTCCCCCGGGCCGAGGCCCTGCCATCCAGGAGGCTGGGGAGGGGCTGCGGTGGGGAACTTCGCTCCCGGGGAGCCCGGGCCGGGGCCGGTGCAGGACTTGGTTTCTGCCGAAGGCCATTCCCACAGCCTCACGGGAGGGGTGGCCGGGGTCCCCGGAGCGTCGGGGGATGTCAGTCCCACGTGTCCACTTGACGAGCTTTGATGAGAGACGCCAAGTTTGAACTATGAGAACTGCAGCAGCTCGGCGCGGCCCGGGCCTGACCCTAGGGCGTTACGTTGTTAAGATTAAGGTTTGAATGTTTTCCTTAGTGATTTCATGTCTAACTTGGTATAGGAAGCTTTGTGCTCTGCGTAACCTGTCACGTGCCCTGTGTCACAGAAGATTCGGAAAAATGCACTTGGTAATCAAAAAAAAAAAAAGGGGGGGGTACTTCTTTTTGAAAAGAAAGACAGCAGCGTTGACTATGGACACCACCTCAATAAAACTTGTCGTATAAAACAGCCGTGCGGGCCTGGAGCTGGGCTGGGGCCCAGGGCCTCCGGGCTCTGGCTCGGCGCTCCTCTCGAGGAGCGTGCATCCCTCGCCAGGGTCCTGTCACCAGCGTGTCAGGGGAGCTCCGAGTGAATGCCAATAGGCATGATGCAACCGAAGCGAGGCGGTGACTGGAGCTGGGGGTGGTTCTCGCTCCCGCCGAACATTCTGGCCGGCTCTCGGGCAGCGGGGCAGGATGGCGGGCTCAGGGGCCCGGGAGCAAGTTTCAACACTTGATACAAATTATGAATGAAATCCTGCGTCTGTGACTGGGAGGGGGATGCGCACGGCGGGAGTGGGGGTGCCGGCCGGGCGAGCGTGCCAGCCCACAGCCTCGGAGAGCAGAGCCCGGGCCTGGAAGCTCAGCTTCGGCCCGGCCGGCAGACCAGCGGCAGCACAGCGCGCCCATCGGGGGAGCACAGCGCGCCCATCAGGCGGGCTGCGGGGCCGCGTGGGCCTCGCTCTCTGCAGAGGCCGCCAGGTGGCCGGAGGATTAAGTGGAGAGGACGGGCCGCCTCCTCTTCGGCATCCCTGGCTTCGGACGAATCGCTGCAACACTTCCTTTCAGGCCAAGGCCTGCCTGGGGCCCAGGACACAGAACAAAGCACACGCCCGCCACCAGGCCATGCAGGGCACCGACGCGATGCACCCGCCTCACCTCTTCACCCAAGGGCGGGCAGTCAGGTGAGACCGGGGTCCTGAACCCGGGCCCGGGGCCTATTTGGGGAGTACCCTACGAAGTCCACCCCCGAGAGCAGGGACGCGAGGCTCATCCTGCCTGCCGGGCCACCTGCGACAACCTCCCCAGGAAGCAGCCCCAAGCTGGCTCTGCCCTGCCCGGCCACGATGCCTGGCCTGTGTTCATGGCTTGCAGGAGAGGGTGGAGGTACCGGGTTCAAGAAGGCCTAGGTGTGTGCTGGGGCAGGGGGAGGGGTGTCTGTTCAGGGCAGAGGAGAAACAGGTAGCAGTGGTGGAGTCACCATTTATTGCTGTGACCTTGGCTGGTGACAGCCCCTGCTGGCTCCGGGCCAGGTGTGTCCGGAGGTCCGCCAGGTGCAGGTGCCAGCCTCCCGGACCCCGAAACCCCACTGCGTGGGGGCTCTGCCCAGACGTGCTTCTGGCAAGGTGGCCACGTCTCACCAGGAAGAGACGGTGCCTCTGCCCATCACTGCCCCCACGTAAGCCAGGTTAATGCCGCAGGCTTCCTTCCACAACCACTCCGTCCTGATCTGTCCGTCCACCGAGCAGCCGGGTGGGCCCCAGGCTCTGCACTGAACCCCGACCCCGCGCCAGGGAGGCAGCGATCCTCTACTCGCAGTCCAGCCCCGGCCTTGGGGCCGGGGCCGAGCTCCACCCGCACTGCAGGGGCCCTGCCAGGACCTCAGTGTCCCCGATCTGAGCGGGGGGTGGGCCTGCTGGGTGCGGCGGAGCCCCGGCTGCTGCGGCCCTCATGGACTCTTCTGGAAGAGGCGGTGCAGGTTCTGGGCCAGGACGTCAGTCTCCTCGTAGCCCTCACAGCTTTGCTGCCAGCTCTCTGGCACCTGCTCCATCCCATAGTAGGCACCAGCAATAGCCCCGGCCATGGTGGCTATGGTGTCGGTGTCCCCCCCGAGTGAGATGGAATAGATGAGAGTCCTCTGGAGGCTGTTGAAGGCAGAGGGGATCTCGGGGTCAGGCTCCATGCAGCGCAGGAAGCAGTAGATGGCGGTGGGCACAGATTCGAAGGCAGCAATGCCGTTGCCTGTGGGGAAGCCACCGTATGGAGACCCCGCACTCTCCCGCCCCCTAAGTCCCCAGGCTGCTTCTGGCCACGCCCCAAGGTGGTAGGCTCAGGCTAGGCTGTGACGGAGACCACAGGCTCCAGAATCAGACTACCCAGGTTTAAATCCTGGCTGTCCCTCCTTAGCGTGGGACCAGGAAAGTTCCCTCGTGGCTAAGATTCCGGTTTCTGGGATTGGATTCCTTGGGCAGGGAGGAACAGAGGCAGAGACTCAGGGTGGGTGTGGGGGTGAAACGGGCCATGGGCAGGGCGCCTGTATGGTGCCCAGAACCCAGCACAGGTACCAGCACCCGCTGCCAGAACTTGTGGCCCATGGCCATCCCCGGGACATTCACCCGTAAGGCCCAGGAGCGACGGCGGGCGCGGAGGCGCTGTGCCCACAGCACTGCCGGGGCTGCACAGGCTGGCTCTGGTCACAACAGCCTCGGGCAAGAAGTGAGGGAACGGGCACCCTCTGGTCTCCTGCGTGTCCCCCAGCCCAGGACGAGCCCAGAGGATGACGGGGGGAGGGCCACCCACCTAGCTCAGAGACCACCTCCTCTCTGGTCACCGAGTCCTGCTCTAGAAGAGCGCCAATCTTCTTCAGGCGGCTGGAGTAGGGACGCTCCTCCATGCCCAGCCTGTGAGTCAGGGGTGAGGAGTCAGCAAGGTCGGAGGCGGCAGGGGGGGACGTAGAGAGGGGGCGCAGGGGGGATGGGATTATGCTGGCGGCCAGCACAGCTGTCCTGACAAGAAGCCAGGAGGGCTAGGCCTGAGCCCTCTCATCTGCTGCTGCCCTAAGGGCCTTGGGGCGGAGTCAAGGCCAAGGGGCTCCTCCCACCCCTCCTAAGGGTCTGCAGTGACAAAAGGGAAGGTTCCGGCTGGGGGCAATGCCCAAGGACCCCATGCTGCAGGCCTCTTGCGGACACCCAGCTTGCTCCATCCCACATGCTCACTCCCTGGCATCTGAGACGGACTGCGCGTCACTCTCTAGCTCTTCCATGTGGCCCAGGAGCTGCTCGAGGAAGTGCTCACTCGACGACTCCCCCTGCAAAGCCAGGTGCACAGCCAGGGCCTGCAGGATGGCGCCGTTGTAGCCCAGGGAGGAGGCGTGGGTCAGCTGGGCCGACAGCCGGGCAAACTAGGGCAGAGGCAGTGGAGGCAGAGACGTGCTGTCACAGAAGCCGGGCTGCGGGGCAAGGGACGAGGGGGAGGGGGTGGCGGGGAGGTGGGAGCCAGAGGCCAGCCCGCCCGGCCTACCTTCTGCACATCCTGGACGCTGCTATAGGCCAGGGAGATGCCGGCCACCCGCATGGCGCCCCCGTTGCCGTAGGAGCCCTTCCCGTTGAACTGGGCGCGGGCAGGCTCAAAGACGTCGCGGCACTTGGGGCTCAGCAGCTTCTTGAAGACGGTAATGACCCCAGCGCCGTAACCGCGGTCGGGCTCTTTCTTGTACTCCTGAGCAAACCTGGGGGAGCCAGGAGCTGGGAGCGTGGTGGAAAGGGTGCCCGTCGGGGCAGGGGGCTCAGGGACCCCAGGGGCCTGTCCCAGCAGCCCCAAGGGTGTCTGTGTCCTGCGGAGGGAGGGGGTCCCAGCACGCACTGGCCCTGCTTTGCCCCCGCCCCCCTGACGGGTGCCCTCACCTGTGAGCCATGTCCACCTCGTCGAAGGCCTCCTTGGCCAGCAGGGACTGCACGAGGGCCCGGGCCATGGCCGTGTCGTCCGTGTAGTACAAGACTTCTGCGGGGAAAAGGGGGGGGGCGAGTGTGAGACCACACTGCAGGGCTTCCAGGCGGCGGCCTTGGCCTCCTGCTCTTTGTCCGTCTTTTTTAAAAGCAAGCTCTACACGCAGAGTGAGGTGTGACCCCACGACCCCAAGATCGAGTCCCTGAGTTCCTGCTCCACTGGCTGAGCTGCCCAGGCACCCTGGTCCCCCGCTTTTCTTTACCTCCTCCGGGATGCCTGCCATCAGCCCCTCACGGCACCCCGCTTCCTGGGCTCCAGGCCTGGGGAGCTTCAGCGGCTCTCCACTCCAGGTCGCCGACCTGCTGGCTCCCCAAGGAACCTCGTCTGCCCCCCTCTGCCTGCGTGACCCTAGCCCTCCCGCATCACCCCTACCCCCCACTGGCCTCTTCGCACAGCCAGAAAATTCTTTTTTTTTTTTTGCTAAAGATTGTATTTATTTATTCATGAGAGACACAGAGAAAGAGGCAGAGACACAGGCAGAGGGAGAAGCAGGCTCCATGCAGGGAGCCCAATGCGGGACTCGATCCTGGAACCCCGGGGTCACACCCAGGGCCGAAGGCAGATGCTCCACCGTTGAGCCCCCAGGGGCCCCAGAAAATTCTTCCTATAAGCAGACTAGCGATTTCCACATCTCACTCTGCGGCTCCAAACTCAGGTGTCGGCTGCTTTCAGGATTAGGCCGGCCCCGCTGCTCGGCATCCAGAGCCCTTTCCCGACAGGCCCCTCGGTCCTCACCTCCCTCGGATCCCACTACTCCCCTCTGCGTCCCCAGAACCAGCCGCGCGGCCCGCTCCTGGGTGCCTGGGGGTGCTGCCCTGGGCCTTGCGACACGGCAACGGGGCTGAGCCAAGACGCCCGAGGAGGCCGTGGGCCAGCAAGGGCTGCTGGGACTTGGCTTTACTGACGGAAGAGACGCTGCAGAGGAGGCGGCAGCCCCTGGCAGGCCCCACCCCTCCTCTCTGGACTGCGAGCCCCCTTCCCTGCTTTTTCTCTTTCACTGGTGGGAGACTCACATCCTGGCTTCTTTTTTGATTTTTATTTTTATTTATTTATTTATTTATTTATTTATTTTTAAATTTTTATTTATTTATGATAGAGAGAGAGAGAGAGAGAGAGAGAGAGAGAGGCAGAGACACAGGCAGAGGGAGAAGCAGGCTCCATGCACCGGGAGCCCGACGTGGGACTCGTTCCCGGGTCTCCAGGATCGCGCCCTGGGCCAAAGGCAGGCGCCAAACCGCTGCGCCACCCAGGAATCTCCGATTTTTATTTTTTTAACTGAAATCACTTTTTTTAAAAATTTAAACTCATCCCATCACGCGCCCTCCTCAGGCCCTGCCCCCATCCCGGCTTCTCTAGAAGAGGGGTAGACAGACCTCTAATCCACAGCCTCCCCTTGACCCAGGAGTCCCTGGTCCAGTCCCACCTACACCAGCTCCCTGGTGGACTTGGTTCTTCCTTCCTCCCGCCTCCTGTGCCCTCAACCTCTCCCCGTGTGAAGTAGCACCGATTCTCCCTTCTTTGCCCCTGCACCCTGCTTTGCCCCCGGGAGCCATTCCTCGGCCATTCTCAGCCCGTGACTAGGGCGTGAGGGTCACATCCACTGGCCTCCTGTGTTCGGGGGTGGACAGAGGGCAGGCCAGGCTGAGGACAGGCAATCTGGGATTTCTGGCCAGGGCTGCCGCAGACAGACCGTCTTCCGCTGGCCGCTGAGCGGGGAGCTGCTCGGGCCACCCTGGGGAGGGTCTGCCCGAGGGGGAGGAATGTGCATCTGAGTAAGGAGAGGAGCTGGGGCTTGAGGACGTGGCTTGAGCCCTGGGATTCAGCTCCACCTGAAGCCACATCTACCTGGACTTCAGTTCCGTCGTCACCGCCGTCTCTCTCTGCTTAGCTTGTTCCGCGTGTCTCGCTACTTGCGTCTACAAAGTTCTAAATCACCCATCAACCTAAGATACTTTTCCCTCAACGTGAGAGCAAAGACGAAATTAACAGACTGTGCCGCCACCTTTGCCTCAACCGAGGCTCCGGTCTGTCTTCCCATCAGGCCAAACCGTGCCAACCACATCCCTTCGCCGCGAGCTCCGAGGCCCACCGAAGTCCCACCCCGGGCTTCAACACCCTCCTGAAAACGGCCTTCGGAATGCAGACCGGCCCTCTCCTGCAGCGGACACCAGCGGCCGGGCCTCACCTTCACCTTCTCCCGGCTTTGTGCGTGCCCAGGCACCCCCCCCCAACCCTTCCCAGATCCAGCTCCTTTGGCTCCTCGGGTTCTGAGCATCGGCCCCTCCTCCTTCCTGCGGTACCTGCAGAACCACCCCCGCAGACCGAGACCTGGCTGCGCACGTGGCTGAGCGCCTGGCTGAGCACGTGGCTGCGCACCTGGCTGAGCACCTGGCTGCGCACCTGGCTGAGCACGTGGCTGAGCACGTGGCTGCGCACCTGGCTGAGCACGTGGCTGTGCACCTGGCTGCGCACCTGGCTGCGCCGCGGAGGGAGCAGCGGGCACGGGGACAGCGCTGCACAGGCGCGGGTTGGGCTAGAGCAGGCCGCTGCAGGGGAGCCGCAGGGCCACGGGGGCAGAGCTGGGCCTCGGAGGGCCAGGTGTCGGCCGGCCAGGTGTGACGCGAGAAGGAATTTGGCTCTATCCTGAGGGTAAAGGAAAATCACGGCCGAGCTTCGGCGGGGAGGCCGCGTGCGGAGGACGGCCTGGCGGGGCGGGCTCGGGAGACCTGGGCCCCACGGGCAGCGGCGCACGCGGCGCACACGGCGGACCCGGCGCCAGGCCGGAGAAGGACGCCCGGGGGCCGCTCGCGGGGCTCCGAGGACCGGCTTGCCAGGCCCGGGCCGGGCCGGGGACCCTGCGGGATCGGAGGGGCTCGGTCTCAGCCCCGCCCCCGCCCCGCCCCGCCCCCACGTGGCCCGGCCCCGCCCACCTGTCCGCGCGCTCCCCGGCGAGCCCGGGTCCGGCTCCAGGCTCTGGACGTGATGCAGCACTGACGTCAGGGTGACGGTGTCGTGCGCCTCGTACAGGGAGCCCACGCAGTCCCCGAGCAGCGCGCCGGCCAGGCAGCCTCGGAAGCGGGAGAGGGAGCGGGCCGCCCCGGCCCCCGCGCAGCCCGCCGCCGTCATCGCCGCTGCCGCCATCCGCGCCGAGCAGTCGCCACTTCCGGCGCGGCCGGCGCGCCCCATGGCGCCGCCCCCGCCGCCCCACAGCGCCGCCCCGCGGCCCGGAGCCGCAGCGCCTCCCCGCCCACAGCGCCGCCCCCCGGCCCGGAGCCGCAGCGCCTCCCCGCCCACAGCGCCGCCCCCCGGCCCGGAGCCGCAGCGCCTCCCCGCCCACAGCGCCACCCCCGGCCCGGAGCCGCAGCGCCTCCCCGCCCACAGCGCCGCCCCCCGGCCCGGAGCCGCAGCGCCTCCCTCCCCTCGCGCACAGCGCCGCCCTCCCCTGGCCTCATCAAGAGGCTCCAGGGACGCAGAGCTGCTGAGGGGCGGCGCTGCTGCCCGAGCCCGGGGCCCCTGGGGACCGAGGAGGAGCCACCAGGTTGGGGAGCGCCCAGCTCCTCGCGCGCAGGAGGCGGCACATTTATTAGATGCGACCCCCCCACCCCACCCCACCCCACCCCCCACCCCGCACTAGACCGTCTCCAGCGGGCAGGTTCTGAGCGGACTCAGGGTGCGGTTCGTGGTGCGGGCGAACGTGTCCACCTGCGGCGCGAACGTCGCGGCCGGCGCGGCCAGCTTGCGGCGGGTGTCCATGCACTTGGCGTCCAGCAGCATGGAGCTGGCCTTGCACGCGAGGTCGGCCTGCAGCCTGGCCAGGTGCCGCTGCAGCGCGTCCAGGGCGTCCCTGGGGAGGAGGCACGGCGTCCCATCAGCCCTGCGGGCCGCGAGGTCGGGGCCGGGGGAGCCAGGAGGCAGTCCGCGGGGGGCAGGGTCTCCCCCACCCCCACCCCCACCCACCCCCCAACTTACTGGGCCTGCGCCAGCTTGTGCTTGAGCGCAGCGATGGTTGCCTCTAACTGGTGAACCTCGTCAGTGAGGCCGTGCTGAGCCTGGAGGCCGGGTGGGGAGGCCGGGTCAGCGCAGTCCCTGTGCCTCCGGCACTGCCCGTCGCCAGCACCCGGCACCCGGGCTCCTGCCAGCAGCAGGTGCAGGGGGAGTGACCTGAGGTCGGCGAGCCAGGGGGTCCCCGCGCACCTGGTCCCGGCACAGCTCCACGTTGGGCCGGCGAGTCCGGGACTCTAGCCGGGTGTGGCATAGCTTCAGGTTCTGGAACTTCCTGCGCAGATCGTCCTCCAGGTGCCGGATGTCCTCCTGCAGCTCGGAGATCTCCTCCAAGGTCTGCGGGGACAGAGGCACCGGTCGCCCCCCTCATCCCCGCCGTGGCGGCCCCGCCCGGGGACTCGGCAGACGGGGCTCACGTTCTTTTCCTGCCACCTGAGCTCGCCGTACACTCTCTCCATCTCCCGCAGCCGCTTCCTGAAGGCAAATTCTGTGGCCACCCTCTGGGCTTCGAGCTCATTGTTGGTCTGGAGAACAGGGTGGGCGGCCCAGCAGAGGGTGTGAGCCGGGGCCACCCCAGGAATGGCCCACGCCGGGCAGGGGGCCCACGGGGGACCCGGGAGTCACCTGGGCGATAGTTAGGGCCATGGCCTCCCGCAGCTCCACCGCTGCTTTCATCTCAGCCTGGGCCCGGCTCCTGTTCAACTGGCTGAAGCCATCCCACTGCTGGAGAGTGGAGGAGCTGCAGGGGTGGGGACACGGTCAGGGCCCAGGAGGCCAGCAGGACACGGCCACGGCCCCCAGGCTTCTTACCCGTCGGGGACACGGGTGGGATCGACCTTCAGGGTGACGTTGGGGGACGTGAGGCTGAGGGACAGGCAGCCTCGGTCGATGTCCAGAGTCTCCACCTTGTCCCAGTGGTCAGCGCTGAGCTGCTGGCGGGCTTCCTGCAGGAGGCTGGGGACACAGGGGTGGCACGCAGCGTGGGGACACCACCCCTGGCCGGGCACCCTGGACGAAGCCGCACTCGCCCTGCTCCCACAGACACACTCCCGGGAAGGGACACAGGGGAGGTGGCAGGTGGGGGCAGGCGGGGGCAGGTGGCCCAGGGGTGCCCGGGCGGTGGGGCCTGTGCCCTCGGTGCAGGCCATGACCCGGGCTCCCGGGATCGAGTCCCCCGCGGGCTCCCCACGAGAGGCCTGCTTCTCTCTCTGCCTGGCTCTCTGCCTCGCTCCGTGTCTCATGAACAACTAAATAAACCAAGGAACACAAACAGATGATGGCGGCCTAATGCAGGGTCTGGGCAGCGTTCTGAGCCCGCGACCAGGCCGTGAGACAAGCGCCACCATCGGGTTTGGGCTCTGGGCAGAGCGGGGTCAGGAGGAGCCTGAGAACCAGTTGCTTGTTGTCCACAGTACACGTGTCGCCTGTGAGACCCGCAGCCTGGGGCTCCCGGGGCGCAGGGGGTTGGGAGTCTGACTCGATTTCACTCGGGTCCCAATCCGACGGGCTCCTCGCTCAGCGCGGAGGCGGCTCGCCCCTCTCCCCCTGCTCCTGCACCTGCGCATGCGCTCTCTCTCTCTCAAATAAATAGACTTGAAAATCTTTTAAAAAAAGAAAAAAATGACAAGCAGCCTTCAAGTGCAGGTGAACGCGGCCACAAGGGCTGCCCCTTACCAGAGCTTCTCGAAGGCTTGGCTAATCCTCTGCTGCAGGGCCTTCTTGGTGGCATCAATGACCTCCACCTCTTTGTGCAGCTCTTCCTCCACCGGATCCTTCACCACATCAATGTCGCGCCGACTGTCCCTCAAGGTCAGGCACTCGACTGCGACATCCAGAGGCAGGTTCTTGGCCTGCAGGTTTTGCTCTGCGGATTCTTTCATCTAGAAAAGAGAGGGCCGGGGACACTGGTGGGGCCATCCCCTGGGGAAGCAGCCCAGCCCTGCCTTAGCAGAGGGCCCCGGAGTGACTCGATGGATGCGCCCCCCCCAGGTCCCCATGCAGGGGTGGGGGGCGGGGAGGTGCTGGTGGCTGGGTCTCCGGCCCGGACTCCCTGCCTGTGTCAGGGCATCGATCTCCGCGTCCAAATCCGTCAGACACTTGTCCAGTGTCTCCTTCCAGCGGTTGACGCTGTCGATCCTCTCTGCCAGCCGAGTCCTGTTGTCATGTTCGTCCCAAATGGTCTGGGAGAGACAAAGCCGGATAAAGAGGGTGCTGAGGGGCGCGGGCCTTTTCTCGCCCCCCCCCCCAGCCCCCGGCTCCTGGCCTCTAACCTGGTTGCTGGTCTCATTGCGAAGGACCCGGGCCTCCTGGCGGATCTGGTGCGAAGCCTGTCGCTGTCGCTCAGCGTTGGTGGCCAGCAGGTGGCTGTTGGTGTGCCAGTCTGGCAACCGGAACCGTTGACTGGGCTTGAAGCTCGGTGTGGCCATGGCGCAGGGGTCAAGGGTCAGGGCACGGTCACACAAGGCGGCTGGAGAGGGAACACAGGACTTCAGGCCGCCCCTCAGGAGACGCTCACCTGCGCGCGCCCCCTTCCTGCAGGCCCGGGGGCACAGCCTGGCCTTGCTCCTGTGTGGGAGCAGCAGTGCTCGGGAGCCCACCTGCAGGTGCTGGCCCGGGTGAGAGGGGACGATCATGGGCTCCCTCCGGGTGTGAGTGTGAGTGTGTGAGTGTGTGAGTGTGTGTGAGTGTGGCCAAGCCCTTAGTGGGGCTGGGGGGGGTGCCCGGCAAAATGGCCCAGTCGGCACCCCTCCTTGCAGCGACCAAGTCTTGTGGCAGCTTCCCTGCTTCGCGCAGACCCTGGGGCTGGAGGCAGAGCCACTTCTCCCTCTGGGAAGGGGACGCGCATTGGCTCGGGGGTGGGCGGTGGGGGCTGAATCCGACCCCATCTGCCCCCCAGGAGGGCGGGCGGCTGTGTGTGGGGGGGGGCCCTGGCAGGAGCGGGGCCTCCTCTCCCTCCGCGGGGTCACCGCCCTGGGTGAGGGTCAGCCGGGCAGGGAGGGGGAGGGAGGGAGGAGGGACCCGCCGCCCCTCGGCTCTTGTCTCACCTGCGCCCGGTGTCCCGCGTCCCCAGCGCGGTGTTGGGAGTCCCGGTTGCCAGGCAACCCCCCCCCCCCCGCAGGCTTTGGTTGGACGCGCGCAGGGCGGGGCTCGCGGCCACTCCGTTGACACGGTGCACATTTGTGCTTTGATATCAGTTGTGCTTCGACACGGTATAAAAAGAAACATTGCAAAAAAAAAAAAAAGAAATAGTGCATAGAAAAAGTACCCCCCGCCCGGGGTCACGCCTTGCAGGTCTCCTTCCAGAAACTACGGCAGAGCCCGCATCCTGCCCTGGACGCAGAGGGCCTGACGCCGCCTTGGGAGAGGCCACAGCCCCAAGGGCGGGGAGGGGGGTTGGGGGGTAGGGGGATGGGGGGGTCAGGAGCAAAGCTCAAGATCCAGCCTTTGTCTTGTTTTAGGTTTTTTTTTTTTTAATTTTTATTTATTTATGATAGTCACAGAGAGATAGAGAGGCAGAGACACAGGCAGAGGGAGAAGCAGGCAGAGGGAGAAGCAGGCAGAGGGAGAAGCAGGCTCCATGCACTGGGAGCCCGACGTGGGATTCGATCCTGGGTCTCCAGGATCGCGCCCTGGGCCAAAGGCAGGCGCCAAACCGCTGCGCCACCCAGGGATCCCTGTTTTAGGTTTTTTATCTTAATGCCTCTAGGGTTCACGTGCAGAGTGCTCTTAGTTTCAGATGTAGGATATAGTGACTCGATGAGTCCATACATCACCAAATCCAACCTTTTTTTTTAAGATTTTATTTATTCATGAGACACACACACACACACACACACACACACACACACACACAGGCAGAGACACAGGAGGAGGGAGAAACAGGCTCCATGCAGGGAGCCCGGCATGGGATTGGATCCCAGGTCTCCGGGATCACACCCTGGGCCGAAGGGAGACACTTAACCGCTGAGCCAGCTATCCAGGAGTCCCAGGAAACTTTTATTTTAATTAATTAATTAATTAATTAATTATTCATGATAGAGAGAGACAGAGACACAGGCAGAGGGAGAAGCAGGCTCCATGCCGGGAGCCCGATGTGGGACTCGATCCTGAGACTCCAGGATCGAGCCCTGGGCCAAAGGCAGGCGCCAAACCGCTGAGCCACCCAGGGATCCCCCGAAACTTTTATTTTTTATATATATATTTTTTATTTTTTTAAAGATTTTATTTATTATTCATGAGAGACAGAGACACAGGCAGAGGGAGAAGCAGGCTCCATGCAGGGAGCCCGACGTGGGATTCGATCCCGGGTCTCCAGGACTGCACCCTGGGCTGAAGGCGGTGCTAAACCGCTGAGCCACCCGGGCTGCCTGAAGCAAGACGTTTTTAAAAAAGATTTTATTTATTTATTTGAGAGAGAGCCTGAGCAGGAGCAGGACTGAGGGGTGGAGGCAGAGGCGGGAGCAGACGCCCCGCTGAGCAGTGAGCCCAGGGCGGGCCTTGAACCCAGGACCCGGGATCATGACCTGAGCCCCAGGCAGATGCTTAATGGACTGAGCCACCCAGGTGCCCAAAGCGAGACATTTTTTAAACTGGGGGGGGGGGGGGGAGAAAGAGAAAACCTCGAGAGAGAAGAATGCGAACTGACAACTTTTCTTTTTCTTAAGTGATTGAGATTCAGCCCCTGGAGAGCGGCGAGCGGAGAGCGCAGGGCCTTGGCAGCAACAAGCCATTTTCTTTCAAAATCTGTGAAGTGTGATAATATGTATCTTCTCTGTTCTCAGTTTCCTCCCCCCAGGAAGTGTCAGATGATCTAATTTGGTGAGTTCCTTGATCGGGCTCCTCCGAGAGGCACAACTTGTGTCCAACAGCCGAGGCCGAGAAGGCCTTGGCCTGCGGGTTGGTGGCTGGGCTCGGGCCATGGCGACCTGGCGCCCGCAGGGGGACCGCCACCCAGCGCCCCTGCAGGTGGCCTTGGACGCTGGCTCCGGGTGTCCCGATCGGCGATGTAGAATGACCCCCAGCCCTGACGGTCGCTCCCTGTGACCGGTAATTTCCTGGTCCCTGGAGAGACTTCACGTAAATTAGTTTTTCTTCTGCTTCCTACTTTTTTCAAGTGGCCAATCTCTGACAAAACGGCAGTTCCCATTTTAGAATTGACTTGAGGTTGCTTTCTATTTAAAATTTTTTAAGATTTATTTATTTATTTATTCATGATAGACATAGAGAGAGAGAGAGGCAGAGACCCAGGCCAAGGGAGAAGCAGGTGCCCCGCGGGGAGGGGATCCCCGGGACCCTGGGGTCATGACCTGGGTCAAAGGCAGACCCTCAACCTCTGAGCCACCCAGGGGCCCGTTTTCCATTTAATTTAAACCTCACAGGAAAATGGGCGTAAAGACAATTCACAGGACAAGCGATTATTTCGTTCCTCCTTTTCTATTTAGCACCGTGTGAAAAATCAGTTGTTTCCAATATGCAGAAATACCAAACTGAACATCCTAAATAAAAGCTGTTCTATTTTAGCCTTTCTTCCCTTCTAAGCGGAAAAACAAAGTACAAATGTGAAGACAATTTTTTTTCCCCTTTCGGTCTTCGTGGCCTTGCACGGATAATCACAGCGAAGTCCTCGACGGCCGACGTGCAGCGCACGTGGGGGCGAAGACCCCAGTCGAGGTCTCTAGTGCAGGCCTGGCCTTCCCTCTGGGAACCGCAGTTTTAGAAATGTGACAGCCATGCTTGTGAACATGTTTTTCAAGCAACGACAACTTGGTGTCACATGAAAATTTTGCTTTAAATTGGACCTGGCTTTGGCTAAGCACAGTTAAGTAACCGTCCTCCGAAGTCTGGTGGAAGATCTCGAGGTTTTATGTAAGAGTTGTCTGCCAGCAGGGCTGGGTACTGTTGTCCCAGAGTAAAGTACTTTTTTTTTTTTCTTCTTAAAGTAAGCTCTATGTCCAACGTGGGGCGTGAACCAGAGTTAGGCGCTCTACGTACAGCCTGAGCTAGTCAGGGACCCCCTGTCTTTTTTCTTTTCCTTTTTTTTTTTTTTTAACTCAAAGTGGTGGAAATACTTGATCTCTCTCACGCTGGGTATCTTTTTTTTTTAATTTATTTATGATAGAGAGAGAGAGAGAGAGAGGCAGAGACACAGGCAGAGGGAGAAGCAGGCTCCATGCACCAGGAGCCTGATGTGGGATTCGATCCCGGGTCTCCAGGGTCCCGCCCTGGGCCAAAGGCAGGCGCCAAACTGCTGCGCCACCCAGGGATCCCCTCACGCTGGGTATCTTTTTCTTCGTTTGTACATATTCTCCAAAAGGACCTGCTTGACTCTGGCCTTTTTTCCAGTTATTTTCAGCTGGTCTTGCACTTGTGGGTTTTGCACAGCACGGTAGTCAAGTGGCTGCTGCTCCCAACACATTTGCCCTGGAGGTTGAAACAATTTTTGTCCCCCTTTCCCCTTGATTTTTCTCTTATCTTCAGAGGCTACATTTCTTGCACAAGAAAGACAAACCTCTCAGTTAAAATGAATGGAAAGAAAAAAAAATAAAATAAAATGAATGGAAAGTAGCTTGCCGTATTCAAAGTAAAATGTTATGTTTTTAATGCAGATTTTCAAATATCTAAAGGGACTTAACGTAGACACTAGTCATAGTTTTGTATTAAACGTTTAGACAGCACCTCCTACTAGATTTTGAAAAATACTATTCAAAGGGATACCACCGATGGCAAACTTTTGTAATCTAAAATATTTATGAAAGTACAAAAATAAATTAGAAAAATTAGACTCATAAAACAAAATATGTAAAGATGGTTACACAAGCTTAATGTTACATTTGCATAAAATACAAAGAACATTTTGAATTATGTGTGAACGATGGTGGTTACTGAAATCCTGTCTGGGGCAGCAGCAGAACTATTCCTATGGTCCTACCTGGGGTACCAAAAAAACCCCAAAACCATTCCTATGGTTTGTTTTTGGTATTGGTTTTTTGCAAGAGAATGTGCATTTAGCAAGATATGAGTGATACTGTACATTTAGCAGTTTCAAGTACTTTGGGCTATTTCTAAATCACTTAGTAAAAAAGTCTGTTAACGGTTTTGTTTCAGCTGAGAATCAGATGTCATGTTAGGCTTCGTGATCCTAAGCCTCTAATGTGTCAGTTTTGTTTACAAACACTTTTTGAATCCAAGCATTATTCTTACCAGGAACTATTTTATTTATTTATTTATTTATTTATTTATTTATTTATTTATTTATTTATGACTCTATTTATTCATGAGAGACACACACACAGAGAGAGGCAGAGACATAGGCAGAGAGAGAAGCAGGCTCCATGCGGGGAGCCCGATGTGGGACTTGATCCCAGGACCCCAGGACACACCCTGGGCAGAAGGCAGGCACTAAACCGCTGAGCCATCCAGGGATCCCCAGGAAGTATTTTAGTAGAGACAAATATGAGAAAAGTGCTGCTCTATAAAAGCATTGCAAAGATCTTTATAAAACTGTGGAGATTGTAGAAGTAACAAAAGTGATGGAAGGTAGGCAAAGAATCATCTTCCTCCTGCAGGTAAGACTAAAGTTTGTCCTCTTTATTTATTTGTTTATTTTAAATAAATTTATTTATTATTGGTGTTCAATTTGCCAACATATAGAATAACACCCAGTGCTCATCCCATCAAGTGCCCCCCTCAGTACCCGCCACCCAGTCACCCCCTAGATTTGTCCTCTTTAATGATAAAAACATCTTAGCAAATATTGTAAAAATGATCACATCGTTTCCTGGCATTGACTGATAAATTTTTCTTTTAAGATTTTATTTATTTATTCATGAGAGATGGGGTCGGGGGGTGGCAGACACAGGCAGAGGGAGAAGCAGGCTCCATGCAGGGAGCCCGATGGGGACTCGATCCCAGGACCCCAGGATCACGCCCTGGGCCGAAGGCAGGCGCCAAACCACTGAGCCCCCCAGGGATCCCTTGACCGATAAATCTTAATTTTCTAAAAGCCTCTGCAAGGTACGCAGGTCTCAGCAGCCAAGAGGAATCTGTCAAATGATCGGGCAACAGGGAAACCACGAGAACTGAGAGTTTGAGAGGCGTGGGCCGCGGAACCCTCCTTTGGGTGGCTCCTGGCTCCTGCGCTTAGACGTGGGGCCCTGAGGACCCTTTTCTACGAAGAAAGCTTCCAGCCACTGAGCTCCAGTGGAACTGGTTTATTCTATCCACTTGGAGCCTTCGTAACCGTCAGAGCAGTGGGCTGTGGGCCTGCACCTGCTTCTTCCTACCCTTGCCTGTGTTGCGGGACAGCCTCTGATTTTTCAGAGCACGGTCTCGGAGTCCTTGTGGTACCAGTTTCCCCCATTGACCTGTATGCACTTGGGTATAATTATTGATTTTTTGCAATTTTTCAATACCAGCGTAGTTACTGGGCAGAGGCTGACATTAGGGTGGATTCTCTTCAATCGATCGTCAAACTGATCAACTGACACCTTAGAGTTAAAAACCCACCACCCACCAGCATCTGATGGTCAGCCAACTAGTTCTTCTTGGTGTTGGTGACAAGATCACAAAGTGTACCGTTGGGGTCGTACAGAGTCTGGGGACGTGTCGCCGGGAGAAGGCTGGGTGGGGAATACATGTTAGGAGGAAAGGATTTTCTGGAAGACAAATAGGCTCAGTGGAAATTATGAAGGGACAAGCTTTTCTTTTCAAAGCTCCATGCTCACCATGGGGGTGAAACTCATGACCCCCAGCTCAGGAGCTGCATGAGGGCCTCCGAGTAGTGAGCGGTCCCCAGGGGAGGAGCACATCCTCAAAGGGACGCTCTCATTTCCTGTCCCAACGGCCCTACTAGTGTCTCCTTTTAATGGAGGAAACTGAGGCTTAGAAGCACCAAGGAACTTGCCTGGGGGGCTGGGGTGGTGGGGGGTCACGCAGTCAGGGTTCGGGGCAGGACTGTGTGACTGTGCAGGTGTTGATCGCAGCCACCGCACAGGTCACCTCCCTGTCCCTGAGCCAGAGGAGCTGTAAGGATGACCAGACACACAGTTTGGAGCAAAGCTTTTCTTTTTATTGCAATTAATAGTGAAATTTACACTTCAAACTGAAGCTAAGCAACACTAAAACCATGATCATCATTATTTTTTTTTAAATTAAGGATTAAAAACAAATACAATACAGAACCCTTCCAATGTGCAGAACGGCAGAAAGAGAGGAGTGGTTCTGTCACGGGGCATTTTAGTGACAGTTTGGCTCAAGAAGAATTATGACAATTTCTTTAACAGAAAATATTGTAAGTGACCGAACTGCTTAAAAAGCATCTTCTTCAAGCTTCTCAGTCTCAACAGTAAGTATTTTGTAGTCATATTTTTTTTTTTGGGGGGGGGAAGGTAACTGTTAACTGAAAGTAGAAAATTTGCTACCAAACTTTAATTACTGAAAAAAGCACTTTTGTTTAAAAACTTTATTTGCCTTCTGCTCATCATGATTACATATAGTATTCGAGGAATTAAAATGACAACCAAACCCGAAGCCTGGCCCTCAAGTACACAGTGATAGGATCCGGCGTTTGGTGTTTCTGATTACACACCGATTACATAAATCGTAGTCCGCTCCCACCTCCACTTCCCTCTTAATAAAATGTGGCCGTCACGTTGTGTATTGTTCAGCGTCTTCTCTGGTCTTAGAGCATGTTACAGATTTAGACCCCATTGTTTGAACTGGTGTTAACTGTGTAACCAAACGTTAACAAAGAAAGGCTTATAAACATTTTTTGAAATTCCGCAGTCTTTGTATTAGGACAGTAAGTTGTTATTTATGAAAAGCCAACAAAAAAATCTAAGGCCAGACCAGGTGTAAGACAGGATGGGGAAGATGAGGAAGGTGGTTTGAGAGAGTCCATCATTTTCACATGCTGGACCTTGGTTTCAGCAGAAATATTTGGCAAGAATAGTTAGTGTGGAAAAGGAGGATGGAGAGAGAGGTTACTCTGATTTTGTGTAATAATTCAGTTTCAAAACATACTGATATCAACCCCCAAAAATAGTTCACATCATCTGCAATACAAATAGGCACACACGGTCAAGATGGTTAAAAAGTAAAATTTAAAAGGCTATTTGTCCATCTGCAGGACATTTGCAGGTGGTCCCACCCTCCCCACGTGTCCTATTATTTATTTACATTTTACTTTTTCAGAAAAGCCCCCTTTAAAAAGAGTGCTATTTCCTTCTCCATTACTTAGGGTTTAAAAAAAAGCAGCAATTATCTGAAGTGGGAGCAGTTAGCAACGCTTTAAGGGTGTGCATTTGTGTGCGATATAAATGTTCTCTAGAGTGAGTTGTCAGATTACACTGGGATGGTCATATTACAATTTTAGTCCCCCAAACACGAAAGAAACACATTATTTTTTTCTATATAAATCTATGTAATACACAGTGTTATAAACATAGTTTACCCACACACGCCCCCCCGCACCCCCACCGCTCCCCACGGCCTACAACGCCTCCGTATGCTAGGCCGCAAGAACGATCTTCACTCACGAGATGCAGTAATACTTTTATGGGTGTCCCCGTAACTGAGGAGACACGAAAGCGACGCGTTACGGCACAAATTGCTTCATTGCCAGTATTCCTGATGTACCCGTGTCCTCAGCTGTGTCACTCAGCGAGGCGGACTTTGCGTTCATTTTCTAAGCCCGGATCCCCCCAACTTTTCCCTTTCGGTACCTGTAATTCTCATTATCCTATAAAACTGAGCCGGTACCCCCGATGCTAGTGAAGAGCTGGGAAAGCCCGAGCGCCACAACGAGGCGAGGTCAACACCTACCGGTTAGGGTAAGAGTTGAAGCGTCCACACCCTGTGCACCTGAAATGCATTTTTTTTCCCTTAACAAACGAAAAAGCAAACAAAACCCCCCAAGCTTGTCTGTTGCAAAAAAGGAATTGCCTACGCAACCTGCGGTCATGTGCCCTTTATTACTTCCTAGAATCAGGAGCCCCTTCCCTCCCGAAACCGGGTCAGCCTGTCTCAGCCTAAGTGTTCTTGGGGGGGGCGGGGCGAGGGGGGCCAGACGCCTCCGCAGAGGCTCGAGAAGGAATTAGGATGAAGGAGACCTTTCTCCTGAGGCTCAACTCCTACGGACACGGTGGTTGGAGAGGAAGGCTCGAGTGCCAGCGAATGAGACGCCCCCCCCCCCCCCGCAGGTGCCCAGGCCCGACAGGCCCCGCCCGAAGGCCCAGGCAGAGTGACCTTCTGATCATCTGATGGTTTTACCACATTAATCTAACTCAAGATACAATCGTAGCTGCCATAGCACCACGACAAGGAGTTTGGTTTTAGAAGGGACACTTCTGCCCAGGACTATTAGAGGAAAACTCAGCCCGGGCATGTGGCGTGGAGAAGCAGACAGGGTCCGCGTGCAAGGGCACAGGCGCCAGGACTGATAGGATGACCCACGGCCGGGAACGACATCGGCGTGGAGGCCAAGCGGAGGCGAGGCCCTCGCCGCTGGGTGCCCCTGGCTCCGGAGAACCCGAGCACGGGCACAGGCGTCCCCCGATCCTTACAACTTGGTGAGGTAGGTGAGGGGCATGATCACGACCCTCGTGCGGGGGAACGAGGCCGGAGAGACCGAGGGGCTCGCCCTACACTCCAGCCCCCTTTCTGCTCTCAAAGGCAACACGTCCCTCAACAGTCTTTTCCTAGTGGCGACCCTCTAGAGAGTTCCTGCATTCCAAAATAGCTTCTACTTTCTTCCTTACAGCCCAGGCTTGACTACGAATTGGGTTGAGTTAAAACTTTATATATATATATATATGGAACTGTGCGCGCACCAGGAGGCCTATGGGAGAGATGCATCCATGTAACTGAACTCTGAACAAATCAACACGTAAATTAGGAGTAGAGTCTTAAGTGTTCATTGAATATAATTTTGATATGTTTAAGAAGCCGTGTCAGAATAAAAATCACAAGCATTTTAAAGTTTAGTCTGTCTGATTCATGAAAACCAGAAGCTACATTAATTTGCCTTAAGAATATGGGGATCTCTGTTAGAGAAGGTAGAAGTATTTCTTTCAATAGTTTTATCACTGTAGCATATTTTTGATATATATCCTGTTCACTTTATCACTCTTTAGCAAAAAAAAAAAATTATGGCTACAGATCATATCTGCAGCATTAACACTTTCGATCTTAATCCTCACTGTACGAAGTTAAGAGTTTCTCTACATCTGTTGACCAAAGTTACATTCTAAAGATACTGATTACATTGTCTTTTTTTGCTTTATTTCTCCCCCTTATTTTTGAGAGAGAAGGAGAATGAATATGGGTCAGGGTGGGGAAGAGAACCGCACAATTCATCAATGGCATAAAACATCGATTATATCACAAAGCAGAATGGATGGCGCTCAAGCAGAAAAAGGAGTGGTACGTTCAAAGGAAAGACTGTGGAACCCAAATATGAAAAAAGCGCTCAGTCTCTCAACCAACCTATAACTTGTGGTGTGTGATCCTCCTTCCCCAAATATTTAAAAGACTGTTGCTTACTCATAGTGGAATTCTGTACAAATGACTTTTAAATGCTTTCCCTTTTCCTTTTTTAAAGAGGAGAAAGGGGTTACACCCTAGGCTAAGAAATGAGAAAGCCCCTGGAAAACATCTTAAGAATCTTCTTTCAGGGACAGAGTTTCTCGTAATGCTTACTTATTCCTGGTGTGAGTCAGAAAAAGCGCATGCACATTTGCAGGGCTGTCTCCAATAATCTGGGATCACTCCCCTTCTTTAAACAGAGCTATTTGCCGTTCATTACCTTTGGAGATCCGAGTGTGTTGCTACCAAACCCAAGCTTCCTCTTGTTAAGCAACCTGGGCGCGAGTTGCATCCACTAACCTGGCTGAACCACGTGAAGCAAGATTCCCCTTCATTACAACATATCTGTGTTTCCCCCAAATCTTTCACCAAAAACATTTTCTTTGCAGGAAAGGCTACCTTGTCTGGAAAGGCCTGTTGGGCGTTTTCTATGCAAAGGGAAAAGCCATGTCAGTAGCGATGCCAAGGCTCTATTTAAGGATAAAGACTCCACTTAATTTCTTGGTTAGAAATTCAGAAGCAACTTTCAAGACTTCTCTGACTTAACGAGAAGAGATGCAGCTTTAGGTCTGGGACAACAGCAGCAGATCAATTTAGGTTACAAGGAACTCTTCTCAGGTCTCTTCTGTAGGTTCATAGAGAGCAAATCCCTCTTTTACAGTGTGGTTGTGAGAACTAGGGAAATATGACATCCTTAGAAACCTACAGCCGTGTCAGGAGAGAAGCCTTTCCCACGTCCCCTCGCTACACACAGCTCACAATGCCACCAGTTCATTTCTTTACAAAGACCTCCTGTTTCCACAGGTTCTTAGAATAAAGATAGTCACATCTGCAAGATTTAGTAGAAAAAGTTTTTCCTTGTTAATAATCTAAAAATATTATTAAAGGCCCAAATTAAGGAATCTTGTTTGTCCTTCCAATTAAAGCATGGAATAAATAAGAATGGAAAGTTTTAGGCATTGAATACCAGAGTAATTGCCTTCTCTATCTCTGGCCACAGCCTGTTAAACTTCAAACATAAAATTATAGATGCGAACACAGTTAATTTTTGGAAATAATAAAACCCAAACTAGCAAAGTTCTAATGACCAACACATCCATCTGTTTTCTACTCATATAGGACTGTTCACGACAGTTCTTTTTTAGGATGAGCCATTACTTACTGCACAAGTTATTTCTTTCTTAGGAGGTGGACTATAAACAAGAACAAGCCACCAAGTACTTCACTGTGGTAATTCAGAACTGATGCCAAGTACTCCTTGATTTATGGAGCCAACAGTTAAAAGAGAAAAATAAGCTCTATGTGTCAGGTTCCTATGAATTTTCAGAAGGAAAAAAAAAAAAGAAATAAAGGTCTATTTCTACTCAAGCTTGCCTTAAAAATGTTGGCCTGCAAGAATTACATGCCTGTCAACCAGAACAATGTTGAAACATAATGAATAAAACTATTAATGTTATAAGCACAATAAATATCCTCAAGAGGTGGCATATACTTGCAACAAAAATATACCTTGACTGCTTGAAACATACTTAGTAGCAACAAATTCCTATAACCAGAGTACCAGTCTTCAATTAATACTTAATGTGGGGGTGAAGGAAGTAGCTGAGAATAGTACATAATAAAAAAAAAAAACCCAGAAAAACAAAACCAAAACTACTGTAACTGGCAAAAATGCAGAAAATACATGACTAGTGTCTATATGACATCATATACTGATTCACTTTAAGTTAAAAAATCTTACATAATATAAAAATAACATTTTCCCAATTATAATTACTTGAAACTTTCTCATTTACCCCCTCAGCAGAAAGAATATAGTACAGCAAAATGTCATACACTGAGCCGTGATAATTTAGAATTTAAAGCTCAAGAGGATGGGATAAAATGCATCTTTTAATTTCTTACAGAAAAGTGGCTTACCAAGCAAATCCACAATGTAAAAATACTATGGAAATATTTTACTTGCTTAAGAGAATTCACTCTTTTCACATGCCTTTGTAAAAAGTTAGTGTCACTGTAATACAAATAATCTTATCTATTCACTAGCAAACTGGAGTGACCACAATTGCTTGAAATTAATATTTTACAATCAATATTTTTCACTGCCTTCTAATTGCATCCATAAGTTATTACTTAGATTTTTTAATTCACTGAAATATGGTATTACTCAGTCTATCTGCTCTTCTACCCGGATGCCTGTTTCTTCACTGATGCTCAGGGTTGAATAAACTTTGAAAGTATGCTAGGGAAACAATCAAGGTCGCAAATCTTTCATTTACTGTAATTATGGGAGCGTGGAGGAAATCTCATTTCAAAGTCAATTATCAATGACTTCGGGATCATTTCTTATGTTTCCCAGGTCTATAAAAACATCATAATCTTAATGCTGGATGATGTGACCATTTAAGTAGTTTCAATGTAGTTCAAATTAAAAAAATAAATTTAACAATCATTTATTTGACAAGCTGCCCCCAAACTGCAGATTAGGTAAAATAAATCCAATTGGTTAGTGTTAGTTTGCTACTTAAGGGAAAGAAAGCTGATTTACAGAAAAGCCCCACCTCCCCTCCACATTTAGAAATCTGTCTAAAGACTGTCTTTAATGCCCACTATATAAACATTAAATATTCTAAGTTAGAAAATAGTGTTAACGGTTTATTGGTAAAAATCCAAACTCTAGACTTTATGGAATTAGTAGTTTGGTTGGTATATTAACATTCCATCTTAATCTTTGCTAATATTACAAAGAAAGAGAAAAAGCTAGAAATATCTATAAAAATAAAATACCTTAAAACCAACATCTAAGCAAAATATAAAAGTTGCACACAAATTGCCAATAAATATAAACATCACAATAGAAAAATTAATATTAAAAAAATAAACTCATAATTGCTATTAAGACATTATAAAAAATGAAAAAGTTTAATGTGCACGTATATTTGCAAACAGACACAGTACACTCCAAACAATTGATATAATTTTACTATCATTATTACATAATGCAGCATACAAGGTTACTGAGGTGTGGTGTTTTTTGTTTTTAGTCTATTCTTTTCTGGAGAAATGCTCACCAAATTCACAAGCAAGAACTGGTTAGGTGATCATTTACTGCTGTTTACTAGTACTAGTAAACAGTCCAGGGGAAACCTGTTTTCTGGTAGATTAAGTCTGAATGGTTCTGCTATTACCCTTTATATTGCTTATTTCCTCCAAAGTCCAATTTTGCACGTTGCATTCTTAATTAAGTGACCATACCCTTTTAGATGTACTGTCATCATTTTTCATAGTTTCCCCCCATGGTTAAAAGAGAGAGAGAGAGAGAGAGAGAGAGAGAGAGAGAGAGAGAGAGAGAATCACTTAAAATATTTCTTGGTGCCTAAAAAAGAGAATTTCCCTAAACATACATATATAATCACTTTTTTTATCTTAAACTAATTTCCATGGTGACTTGGCTCTCCTTTTATATATAAGCAGTCTTCTTTAATAAATATTAATTAGGAAAATGATGCCAACAGATATTTACAGAGGGGTCAATCTATGCTGGGAAAAGAAAAAAAGGTAGCCAATGATATGTAATTCCCTGGCAAGTTACCTTTGCCTTCGGGCACTTGCAACTATACCCTATACTCTTGTTCAGAAGTTGAGCAGATTTGCTGTCTTATGTGCCTTATAGATTACCTTAAACACAGCTGAGAACTGAAAGGGTTAATTTTGTTAAAAATTTATTTTTCAAACTTACAAAATACATTTGGTGAGCATTTACCTAGATACTTTACTGAATAAAACCTTTATACTTGGTTCCCTTGGACCAGATTCAGGACAACGGATAACATTATTTATATGAAACTGTCACACTCTTGGAGTTCTAAAATAATTTATCTTTTAAATTTTTAGTCTCGTGCTATTTGAAAAATAAAAATCTACAGCACCATCTTCTGAAAAGGCACTTTCTAAGAACCGCCTTGCTTTAAAAAATGATTTAAAAATTTAATTCAGCGTCTACCCTGAAGAACATCTTTGCTTTACTGAGACCCTAACATAGATACATTAGGTTTTGGTTACTTCAGACATTGATTTCAAGAAGGAAGGGAGACCAATGGCTGGAGAGAATGATTAACAGGATCTTAATTTTGTCACACTCTTTGTTACCTGATACGTCAACAGGGTTTCTTATTGGTAAATCTCAACCTTCCATATTAAATTTATTATCTATCTTTAATTCAAATTAAAATCTTTAGCTTCCATACTTTAAGAGGATTAGATTCTTGAGGTTTAATGAACAATGTAAAAATCTAGAGTACTATCTTTGCTGGGTAAAGAAAAATAAAATTTAACTAGCAGTAGATATTATTAGCACAAGCCTTGACCATTATTCGTTAAAAAAAATTATTTTGATCGACATGGAAAATTATAAACTGAAGTGTACCATTTTTAAAAGTAGGAAAAAGTCAAAAAATGTTTTTTCCCTTTGAGATATCTATATAGAGAGAGTGGGAGAGGGGGTGAGAGAGATTAATTTTTTTCCTCCTGAGAGTCAGCTTAGGTTTCACTAATCATGGTATTATTTCTAACACTGTCACTGATCAGGAATGTTTTTAGTACAAGCAGAATTTTTTTTTTTTTAAGATTTTTTTGGAGAAAACTTATTTCCACATTTCTGTTCTGATTTTACACATCTATTCTTGGCTTATTATTATTATTATTATTTTACTTTGAATCCTATAGAATCACGAAAGTGCTTTATATGATCAAATGGGAGGGATATAAGAAAATACAGACTGTAGAGTCAGGGAGGCCTCACTTGATATATATAAAGTCTCCCAACTATTATTATTTAAGCTTTAAGACATCCATGAATTCTCAAAAAGAATGTATAAAGGATTAAAACTTTTTATGGATTAAAAAAGCAAAATAAAGATGCCAAGCCAATGATGTCTTTTTGCAGCTTCACTGATAACTCAAAAAAGATAATTTAAGTACCAAGTTACTGATGGAGCAACCTGTCTTTTAAAAATACTCAGGAAAACATCTAACAGATGATCTAACCAAATATTTAACTCAGGTTTAATAATACTGAATAAAAACTATACGGAGTTATCAGTTAAGCTTTCTGGCATAATATTTCTATCCAGTTTGAAATACCAGGACTGTTACAAATTCTTCTAGCTGAATCCAAGTGGCTAGCCTGATGGATGTCATAAAAATCACCACCCTTGGCAAATTCATGTTAGCCTCTGAAAACACCAACTTTCTTTCAACAATGGTCTCTAATTCCGGGACTATAATCCAATTACTTCAGATCTATTACCGACACTCTTGAGTGTTGACCTCTTTCTTAAACAGAGATCCTCTGCCAGCCATTTCTACTGAATGGCAACTCAGATTTAATTTCCTCTAAGTCTGCCATACTAAAATCCATTACATAATATACAAGTAAACATTAGGCAGTGGTGGGTCATCAGAGAACCTAGTTTGGAAAACTAGTATTGGTCTTTAGAAGGCTAGGAGTCCCTATGCTAGAAGGTAGAGATGAATCTTTTATCAAATGCCTTCCAAAACACCCGGTACATTACTACTAGAATCCCTTCTAGACTCTTTTAGGAAGAGAAATAAATTAATAGATTACAAACAGGTAGATTTCCATAGAGGAACTTTTTTTTTCTGAGTAACTTGTTAAAAGGTAAAATATTAAAAAATAAAGGGCATCTGTACTTCTGTGAAAATATGTCAAAAACCAGTACTGAGGAGGTTGAGGTACCCTTTTGCAAAACCCCTAAAGTAAAAACCCACACGTCTAAAACAAAGAGTATCCTAATACTATATTGAAACTAAAATGGCAGCACCCTTTGTTACCTTATTTCATGTTCTTAATCTTATTTAGGAAAAAAAAAGGGGGGGGCTGGTATCTAATACTAGCCTCCAATCCTGCTCATCTCCCTATTGTTTAGTGCAGTAACTGTCAGACTCTACATAATTAAATAAATATAGCAGCTACAGTATTATGAATGTACGGTCCTCAATGCCAGTAACTTGATACTGTAATAACATATATCAGCACTCTACCCAGACACATTTGCCATCCAGAATATACATTAAACTCCCAACTCTTCTTCACATGAAAATCAATTATACCAGTGGCTGGGACTGACATTTTAAAGTCACTCTTATGCATCATAGAAAACAGCAGACCAAAACTTAGCATTCATTATATAGTTTAGTGAGCAAAGGCAGGAACAGAAAGGTCATTGTTGAGTTTCATGACCTTTAAATCCAAAACAATCTTTTAAAAAATTTTTTTTAATAAAAAAAGATCAAGAATTCTATACCAGAAGTGCAATAATTAAAACAAATCTCAAAAAGTATTTGCCACTTAGTCTTTTATCTTAAAATTCTAAGCACAAGGTTTCTTTTAATTAAGTTTGATATACCAATTTGTTAGTAAGCAAAATATACTATACATATTCTTTCAAGTTAACCAATCTTAAATTAGCAATGTGAAACTGTAAGAAAGAAACCCTAAAAAAGAACTTACTTTAAAGGTAAAGCTTTATATTTAAAAAAATGGTTTTTCCTCAGTAAAAGTCCTAAATAGATTTAAATTACGGGTTTCATTCTAGCACATGGAAAGCTAAGTAACTGAAAATTAGGTGAAGCAGTAAATAGGAAAAAGGTATCTACAGTTCTTCCCTGGGCCCTACAGTTTTCCACATAAGTCTGTGTAACTTCTATTGGTAAAGGAAGGTATATTACTCATACTGAGAGAGCATACAGCAATCAAGTTTTTACCATCTAGGATATACTGTTTTCTTTCCCTATTCATGTTCCTGACTATATTCAGTGAAATTTCAATGTAAAAAAAAAAAATACATGCTTTATAGGAAATTTTTGTAGGAGAAGGGGAGGGTTGGGAGAAAAAATGTATATACTATACAAATATTACTTCATGTAAAGAGCTTTGAAACAGTGTTGTAAATTGCATTTCAGACACTTCAATAATAAACATACAAAATACAGTACTTTCTTAGTTTTCTGGCAGAGGAACAAAAGATTTCATACCTGTTGGAGGACATGGGCTCAGATTTTAGGCTCAAAATACAGTAAATTGGCAAATAAGAGTGAATTATAGGTAAGAGAGAAACTAAAGAACTAATCCATTTGGTTATCATGTGCAGATGGAATTCTGAAAGGTTTAACAATGCCCACTGGAAACAATCTGTAGTATCTATACTCTGAACCAGTGCAAAAAAAAAAAAAATTAAAATGCAATTTTCATGAGTCACAAAGTGCAAAGCTCCCCTGAATCCATGTTACTGATGAACTCGATTTTGACAGCTCTATAATACTTTTTAATATCTTAAAGTGAATGAAACCAATAAAACAGAAGTTTTATAAAACTTTTTCCACATTTCAGTGATTTAACTTATTTAAAATGATCAAAGTCCTAACTTCCTTTGCCATCATAACCCTAATTTTAAAAGGAAAGTTACACTGCTGATAAATTGGCAAAAAAATGTTTTTAAAGTATCATTTTACATTTTCCTGATTAATTTTAGTAAATGAAAATGGGCACCTAACCAGTATGATTGTTCAATAAACACGATCTATTTTCAAAGAATTAAATGTCTTCTAAATCTTAAGCTATTTTTGTAAGTAGGCTCCATGCCCAACATGCGGCTTGGACTCACAAATCCAAGATCAAGAGTCACATGCTCTAGTGACTGAGCCAGCCAGGTGCCCCTATTCACCATCATTTCTTAAATCAAAGCTCATCTCTGTCTCTAATATTCAATGTCAGACTCACTTAGGAAATTCAACTTCCTTCATTTTCATTTTGATTTTTAAAAGACATGCTTTAAACTTGAAAAATTACAAAAAACTTTCCTTCTGAAATTAAGGCTGTATTACTTTGCCCTTTTAAAATTATGGAGGTGCCTGTTTCTCCCACTATCTGTGGTAAAGATATCAAACAGACACAGCTTTCCTTTAAAACTGCTTATTGCACTAAAAGACAGCAAAAACAAGTTGTCAGTTCTTAAAATAAACATGATTACATTTCTATAAAAGATGTTGCCAATACAGTTCTCTAATTATTAAAGCACTATTCTAATAAATATAAAAGAAAAGGAAGCTGTACTTCAAAACACATACATATATGTTTATATATACACACATATATATAAAAATATATATATATGAAAATCACATTAAGGTACGAGAGGCAGCAAGTAAACTAGCAAAAAAAATTAAAATTAAAAAAATCCTCAACAACCCCTTCTCTCTCTCCACCCAATTTCAGAGGCCTCAACCCTAAAGAGTTCCAATCATTTAAAATATTTGCCCTTTATAAAAGCTATAAGGGATTTTCATGTATAATCCATAGAAACAGAAGGTTTTAGGATACATATCACTTATAGAGGGAAATTTTTGAGTTAAAACTTCTGACAAGGTTTTATATTTATAGCAGCTTTAACAAACTAAAGAAAAAGAATAGTTTAAGGTTGCTACTGCTTATGTACACATTGCACAAATGGCAAATGTAAGTTCGGAGCAGGAGGGGGCAGACAGTACTCTCACAGAAACATTATATATATATATATATATATATATATATATATATATATATATATATATATGATTTTGTTTCTTAAGAAAGCAGTATCAAGAGTTGAGGACTTAGAATTGTGTATGAGACAAGAGACAGGAGTAGGATGTGCAAAATAAAAATAAAAATCTAGTTTTGCCATGCTTTATATCCAAATGAACTAAATACATGAACATCTGAATGTCACTGGTAGCATTAAGAAAAAAAATGTAGATGATGAGGTTGCAAGGGAGGTAGAGAGAAAAATCAAAGTGGTGGTGGGAAGATGATAAAAGGGAAAGTTCCCCAATGGAATGAACTATAAAATACACGCACAGACATATATATCTATTAGCAATGTAGATCCAGATATATATGCATATGAAGTATACATGTATATATTTAAAATATACACAGATACTTTTTACAAGAATACACGAATGCACATTAATTTTTTTGCACACATAATCGTGAACAATCACTGATTATTCATGTAGGTGTGTTTTTTTTTTTAAACTGTCATTTACTTTTTCTTTACTTTTTTTGCAAAGATAGTTGTGCTGCCAAGCAACTTGAGGTAAAGGCATTAAAAGGGTTAGACTACAAGAAAGTGAAAACAAAACAATGGCGATACTTCCTAAGGAGACCGCACAAAAAAGCAGTTGGCTGGTTTCATATTGCATAATGGTGCTGTGTTCCTTGATGAAGTAAACAATCTTCCTTGTATCAACATAAAAATCAGACCCTGGTCCCCACACAGTGTTGGTTGCTGTATGGCTGGAGGCATCCCCACTCAACTGACTCCACTGGAAACATATGCTGTATGTCGATGCATCTTTCAGTTCTTCCTCTCACAGAATATTCTTGGACTTTTTAAGCAAAGTACATTGTGCGTAAGGTATCTTGGTGAATCTGTACAGCCTTGGCGAGAGCTTGTGGATCTCGCCCGTTGCTCTGTCCTGAAACATGACTTCCTTCAGCACTGTAAGAGAAGTGGCAATGAACACAAAAACAAACCCTATTCTGATGTAGTAATTTTGAAAAATAATACTTGTAGAAAATTTCAAAAATATATATATATATAAAAAAAAAGACGGGTATAATGAATATCACCCAGGTTCAATAATTATTAACTCAAGGCCAATTCTGTTTTACTTCTCTCACCTCCCCAGGATTATTTGGAAGTAAATCCCAGGCATACTATCATTTTGTCTATTAGAAACAATCTCTCCTTTGAATTAATCTGGTAAAGCAACTAAATCACTATACCAGTCTAGTACTAATAAGCCTGAAGTGCACATTTTATTTTTTTAAAAGCTTTTATTTGTCAGAGAGAGACAGAGACAGAGAGAGAGAGCGAGCACACGAGAGAGAGCATGCACAGAAAAGCAGGGGGAGCGGCAGGCAGAGAGAGAAGCAGGCTCCTCGCTGGGCAGGGAGCCCTACGTGGGGGCTTGATCCCAGGCCCTAGGATCATGACCTAAGCTGAATGCAGATGCTTAAACTGCCTGAGCCACCCAGGCGCCCCTAAAGCGCACATTTTAATGGGAACTCTTATCTTGGGCACTCAGTTCTGCCTACTGCTGCTTTTCACATGGATCGATGACTCCTCTAACAGCTTGTGGAACTTTAATTCTAAATGGCAGTACTTTATGGTAAACAGGGAGGCACATACATGGAAACATTTAAGAAAAGATTTCCCAAGAAAGTCCTAACATGCCAACCATATGTGGATTTAGGTGAAAATCTCTATTTGTTGTGCTTTTATATTACCTGTCATGTTCTTTGTCCACGAGATGATATCTGGCTCTGAATGCCACCAGGTGAGCATAATACGCTGGTGCAGGGATAGAAACAGATCGTGTACAGCGCACATAAGTGTGGCAGAGCTGGTAAGTTAGCAGCTGAAGTTCATCTGCAGTAAAGCAGTTATCATCCCATAAAACATGATAGTGTGAAGGACGGCTGGTACCCTGTAGAGAAGGCAATGGCATATTCTATTGATTTCTAAGCTTTTAAATAAATACTCAGGACAGACTAAGTTATATAAAAAACTAGCTTTGTACATTAGTAAAACATATCCTAATTTAATAATCCATTAAAAATATTTAATTGACTCTGGGAATATAGCCAAAAGAAATGAAAGCAGGGACTCAAAACAAGTATCTGCATACCTTGTTCAAAGCAGTATTATTCACAATAGCTCACAGGTAGAAGCAACCCAAGTATCCAATGAAGGGTGAATTAATAAATAAAATGTGGTATACACACACACACATATACACACACAATGGACTATTACTTGGCCTTAAAAAGGAACACGTGGATGAACCTTGATGACATGATGCTAGAAATAAACCAGTCACAAAAGGACAACTACTGCAGGACTCGTGTATGAGGTAACTGGAGTAGTTAATTTCAGAGAGAAAGTACAACGGTGGCTGCCAATGGCCAGGGGAGAAGGCGGGAGTTAGTGTTTGATGGGTACAGAGTGTCAGGGAAGGTGAAAAAGTATTGGAGATAGATGGTGGCATGGCTGCAGCATACCAGTACAATGCGGATGTACACTTAGAAGTCGTTAAAATTGTAAGTGGATGTTATGTAATTTTACTGTAATAAAAATCCCAGAACATTTATTGAGTTCCTCTGTATTAGTTACTATGTTGGTTAGGTATTACAGATTCAAAGAAAAATAGAGTCAACAGAGTCAGTTTTCCTTTCTTTTGGAAACTTAATTTAGTAGAGGAGACATAGCATCTATAGTTATAAACCAACTATAGTCCTAGTGGCACTTAGTCCTCCATGAGAATACCAAAGGAAGTAACTTCTTCACCAAGGGGAGACAGAGACGTGGCCTTGTTTAGGTGGTTAGGGTGAGGGCACAGCGGAGTAAACAGCCTTACCAAAAGCACACGGAGCGTAACATTTCATTGTATACGTGAGGAATCGCTAATTAACCAGGATAAGCAGAGCATGGGACATGAAGGAAACAAGATGAAGTGTTGGAAGTTTGGAATCAGACTGAATGACATGCCCAGGAATCTGGACTTTGACCTATAAACAGCACGGAAAGTCCTACAGTTTTTAACAGGAGAGACTTCAGGTGTGATGAGATTGGAGTTTTAGAAAGTTAGAGTAGTAACATGGAGGCTGGCTCAGAAGAGGCAGGAAGATACCGAAAGCAAGGGAATAGCCAGGAGGCTGCTGCGTTAGCTCGAACATGAGATGACGAAGGTGTGAAGCAAGGAAACGGCAATGACAAAGGAGAAAAGGAGAAAGATGAGCCAATACTTTAGCAAATATTTGAGCATTATTTGTCAGATACTGTGCAAAATTCTGGGGATAAAATTCAAATTATTACCAAATCTTATCCCCCCCAAATTATATGCTTATAAGGCATTTATTTTTTTATTTTTATTTTTTTTAAAGATTTATTTATTCAGAGAGAGAGAGAGAGAGAGAGAGAGAGAGAGAGAGAGGCAGAGACACAGGCAGAGGGAGAAGCAGGCTCCATGCAGGGAGCCCGACGTGGGACTCGATCCCAGGTCTCCAGGATCACACCCTGGGGTTCAGGAGGCGCTAAACTGCTACACCACCAGGGCTGCCCTTATAAGGCATTTAGATTGTACATTCACACATTCACTATTTACTGAACACTCACTATATGCTGTGTCCCGTATCGGGTGCCAGGCAAGCAGTAATAAACGAGGAGGAGACAGATGTGAGCTCTGAATGACAAAGGAGGGCTTGTGAGATGGGGGAAGTGCATTTCAGGCACAGGGAAGAGGGAGCAGAAACCTTACCTAAGTGTGCTTCATTCGGTTCTCTATCACTGTTCTTGTCCCAATCACAATCGTCTTTTGCCTGAACTATGTTAACAGATTCCTAGTTTTACTCCTCAGTAGAATTTGTACATCAGTAGAGGGAATTAACACACACACACACACACACACACACACACACACACCTAATAACATTAACGTCCAGCTTAAAGCCTTTTAATGGCTTCCCAATGCACTTTGACTAAAATCCAGGTCCCTATCTCTGCCCCACAAGGCCATACATCCAGCCCAGGCTGGTCTCTCTAACACACCTCCATGCTGTGGTCATATTTTCCATTTGATCCCTTCAATGCATAATGTTTTTTTTCCACCAAAGAGCCTGTACGTGCCTGTCAGGATCCCCCTACCCCTTTTTTGGCTTGGTTAACTCCAACTTACTCCTCTAGATCTTACCTTAAATGTCATTTCTCAAAGCTTTTTGTGATCTCCCAATCTAAATCAGGTCCCCACTAAAATCTCTCTTCCTATCCTTATTTTTCCTTTTATTGGGCTTATCCCAATTTATAAATATGTACTTGTGAGATTACCTAGTATATGTTGTCTCCCAATAAACTATAAAAGGAAGGGATTGTATTTATTTGTTCACTCTATACATGGTATCAACACCTATCTTCTAGGAGGTAGACACAAACCATCTGTTGATTGAATGGATGAATAGCCTCTGCCTTTTGGGACCTTACAGACTATGGGAAGGGGGAGAGAAACAGGTTAAATGCTGTCTAATGAATGCAACAAAGAAGTATGCATAGGGTGGCTCAGGCAGTGCAGAAGATGGGCATTTGTCTTGGGAAAGGGTATAAGAAAGGCTCTGGGAAGACATGATACCCAAGATGGGTCTTAGAGGATGAACTGGAGTAAGTTAGGGAAGGAATAATTAAGGTAAGAGAGCAACATGGGCAGTAGTGAGTTATGAGAACTACCTAAGAACAGTTGAGTGGCTGCACTCAAGGTGTGTTTACATGTGTTTGTAGGTGTGAAAGGGAGGAGACATAGAGAGGAAGAGAAACAGAGAGTGAAGGAGGAGGAGGAGGAAAGAGTGGGAGAAAAAAGCAAGATAGACTGAGGGTGTAGCAGAATTGAAGGGAATAGGATGCAGGCATTAGGAATTGAGTCTATATGCTGTCCTAAGAGGATGAGACTTTACCTCCAATGGCTATGAAGCATGAAGTAGATGAATGACAGGGTCTTACCTATGTTTTAATTAACCTAAAGGAGAACAGATTAGATGAGGACAATTCGGATCATTCTGCAACTTTTTTTTTTTTTTAAGATTCTGTTTATTAATCACGAGACACAAAGAGAGAGGCAGAGACACAGGCAGAGGGAGAAGCAGGCTCCATGTGGGGAGCCCGATGTGGGATTCAATCCCGGGACTCTGGGATCAGACCTTGAGCCAAAGGCAGTAGCTCAACCGGTGAGCAACCCAGGCATCCCTCATTCTGCAATTGTACAGGAGGGTAATAATGAGAGCTGGAATTAAGCAGGGGAAAGTGCAGATGAGAAGGATCCGAGAGTGGGAAGGTAAATTCCACAGGGCTGAGGAGTTGCTTAGATAGGAGTGGCAGGTGAGTCATACATATTATTGGAACTTAAACATTTAAACCAAACTAAGAACAAATGGAAAGGCAAGATAAAAGGAGAGAAATGAGTGTGGAAGTCAAATGGCAGATGGTTCAATGAGTGAATGACAACAGTATCATGTTACAGAGCTGAAGAAAAAACAGTGGCATGCTGCTGTAAAAAAAAGAGAAAAGAGCCAAGGGTAGTCTTTTCTGTTCTTAATGTAAACATTTTATAAAAGTATAAATATACATAGAAAAGCCCATGGATCATAAGTACAGAATGAGGACTGTTCACAAAGTGAAAATACCTATGAAACTAGCAGCAAAATCAAGAAATTGAACATTAACTGCAACCATAAAGCCCCTTGGTGCCCCTTTCCTGGTCATCACACCCGACCTACCCTGCTCTTGGTAGCCAGACTTTTCACAACATAGATAACATTAAGGATTAGGTCTGCTTTTAAACTTTATAATAAATAGCATCATAGGTTATGTGCCCTTTGGGTCGGACTTCCTTGGTTTGACACTGTGTTTGTGAAATCCATCCACATTGTTGCATCATTCTTTTTGTTGTAGAATACTGTTATATAAATCTACACTATTTATCCAATCTATTGATGATTGGCATTTGAACCGTTTGTAGTTTTTGACAATGACCAGTGCTACCATAAACATTAATGTATTATCTTTTGGTAAACACAGATACACATTTCTGTTGGCTATCCTGGAGTAGAGATCCTGGGTCACAGAGCACACATATATTTAATTTTAGTGGATAATGTCAGACAGTTTTTAAAAAATGTTAATTTATACTCTCATCGGCAAAATGCGAACTTTCAATTGCTCTCTACCTTTAATATTATTTGTCTCTTTAAATTTCAGGTGAGTGCCTTTAGGCTGTTTTTTTTTTTTAATATTTTATTTATTTACTCATGAGACACAGAGAGAGAGAGAGAGACACAGGCAGAGGTGGAAGCAGGCCCCTTGCAGGGAGCCCGATGCAGGACTTGATCCTGGGTCTCTAGGTTTACGCCCTGGGCTGAAGGCTGATGCCCAAACAAAAAGCTGGGCAGCTTGGGTGGCTCAGCGGTTTAGTGCCGCCTTCGGCCTAGGGTGTGATTCTGGAGACCTGGGATCGGGTTCCACGTCGGGCTCCTTGTGTGGAGCCTGCTTCTCCCTCTGCCTGTGTCTCTGCCTGCCTCTCTCTCTCTCTCTCTCTCTCTCTCAATCTCTCTCTCTGTCTCTCATGAATGGATAAATAAAATCTTTAAAAAAAATAAATAAAAACAAAAAGCTAAGAGCCTGCTGGAAAGTGAGACTAGCATCTCATACCCCAGCTGGACATTTCCTGAGTTTAGAGCCCATAGGCCCACTCTGCCAACTTCAAAGGCGAGAATTCCTAGAAAGAGTTTTGGGAGCCTAAAGGAATGAACCTCAACCCTGAGGCTGTAGCATCAGAAAGAATGAGAATAGACTACAGAAAGACTTGTGTCAGCTCCTACTAGCAGGCTGACAGTCAGGAATACCAGATGAGTTAGAGTCCAAGAAGGAGGAGAGGAAAGAGGTATCTCAGAGTCAGGCTATGGTCTCTACCCTCTATTCAAAGCTACCAGGACCAAAGCTCTAGCTTGTCCCAGGCAGGTGAAGGGTGGAAGAGAGTAGCAAGCTTTGACTTGATTTGTAAATTTATGTTTTAAATTTGAGTGGGGGGATCCCTGGGTGGCTCAATGGTTTGGCCCCTGCCTTTGGCCCAGGGCGTGATCCTAGAGTCCTGGGATCGAGTCCCACATGGGGCTCCCTGCATAGAGCCTGCTTCTCCCTCTGCTTCTGTCTCTGCCTTTCTGTGTGTTTCTCATGAATAAATAAATAAAATCTTAAAAATAAATAAATAAATAAGTTTGAGTGTAATTTTACCGTAAAATAGAACGGGTAAGGGAGAAAACACCACCAATAAAACCAATAAAAATATCAAGAAGCTATGGAATTTGGCTAAAATGTTGAAGGATCTGTCAATTACTGATAAAAATAACAATATGAAAAAAATAATCTCCTATACTGGTTCGGAACGATTGGACTTTTAATTCTAGCTTGTAAAAAAATAAGGGTCCTGTTTTTGTTCTCTGAGAATTTTGAAAATTTTAATAAAGCTGGGAAGATGTTTAAAAACCAATCTTTGGGATCCCTGGGTGGCGCAGCGGTTTAGCGCCTGCCTTTGGCCCAGGGCGCGATCCTGGAGACCCAGGATCGAATCCCACGTCGGGCTCCCGGTGCATGGAGCCTGCTTCTCCCTCTGCCTATGTTTCTGCCTCTCTCTCTCTCTCTCTCTGTGACTATCATAAATAAATAAAAATTAAAAAAAATATATAAAAAATAAAAACCAATCTTTAGTCCTTGTGAACTATTCCTCGTTATTTGCTGACTAAAGCAGTTTCTTTCTTTCTTTTTTTTTTAAAAGATTTTATTTATTTATTCATGAGTGACACAGAGACAGAGACACAGGCAGAGGGAGAAGCAGGCTCCATGCAAGGAGCCCAATGTGGGACTCGATCCCAGATCCCAGGATCATGCCCTGCGCAGAAGGCAGATGCTCAACCGCTGAGCCACCTGGGCATCCCTAAAATTTCTGGTTAAATACACTACGGAGGGGATCCCTGGGTGGCTTAGTGGTTTGGCGCCTGCATTTGGCCCAGGGCGCGATCCTGGAGTCCCGGGATCGGGTCCCACATCAGGCTCCCTGCATGGAGCCTGCTTCTCCCTCTGCCTGTGTCTCTGCCTCTCTCTCTGTCTGTGTCTCTCATGAATAGATAAATAAAAAAAAAATAAAAAATAAAAAATAAAATACACTACGGAAACAACCCTGTCATTAAAGACTTATAATGATCACTTGCATATCAGTGGTATCCAAAAATTGTAGAGGGAAAGCTGTCTAACCAACATTTCCAGAATTCATCTGAACAGAGTATCTTTATTCTCCTCTATAATATTTATTGAGAAGGCAGGGCAGTAGTGTTCTGTGGGATATATGGATAGAAACACTGAGTTAAAAATACGTGCTCCAATTTTACAGATTTTATCTCTGGAAGGTACTTTTAACTTTTGTTTTGCTAACTGACTGTTACTACCCATAGTGAAAAGGTACAACACTGCTTGTGAAGAGGAGCAGATATTTTTTTTTTTAATTTTTAATTTTTTGATTTAATTTTATTTTTTTAAATTTATTTATGATAGTCACAGAGAGAGAGAGAGAGAGAGAGAGGCAGAGACACAGGCAGAGGGAGAAGCAGGCTCCATGCACCGGAAGCCCGACGTGGGATTCGATCTCGGGTCTCCAGGATTGAGCCCTGGGCCAAAGGCAGGCGCCAAACCGCTGCGCCACCCAGGGATCCCAAGAGGAGCAGATATTAAGACACAGATAAATGAGTGGGATAATAATTTTAAAGCTATAAGAGTGGAAGGGAGCTTAGTGTGTGCACGACATACAAAGCCTTAAGATACAGCTGTTCAGTACAGTACATCTACCTTCAATTTGTTTTAATCAATGGCAAGTAAGCTAAAATAGCTTTGGGCTACATTCTCTCAGCTGAGGAAGGAGGATTTACTGTGCTGTTGTAAAGTTCGAGAAGCACTGAATTAAAGCTTATGTTCTCTACTAAGTAACAAAGCTAACAAATTAACAAAATGGTTTTATGAAAAAGACTAAGACTCTTAAAATTACTCAACTGAAACTTTAAGCTGTAAATCTACAGTGAAACTCTTTGGCATGCTCAATATCTGCCAGTAAATGCCAAAATTTTCTGTGAAGTATTATCAAAAGAAGCAAATGTCAAAGGAAGAATCAGGTGTATTAAAATTTTTTGAAGTTTTGGGGAAATTCATTCTATTAGACTACTTATATTCTGGTATTGTCATAAAAAAAAAAGTGCCGTACTCTAGGTAAAGAAGAAGAGATTTATTTACTGTAAGTTTCACCTTATTTCATGTGGAAACAATTTGGAGTGCAGAGAACAGTGTTTCTTTCTCCTTTCTCTGAGATTTAAGAAAACACACATAAGAATGGTACTTCCTGAATTAGAATATTACCCAAAGAGTAGGCTTACCTGTATTCCAGCATGGCTACAGAGGTAAAAATCAAACTCATACGGGTGTGTGATATCCGTATCGACTGTTGTTCCAGCTGGGATATTGCCACTTCTTCCAACCTAGATTTGTTTGGTCAAAGTTTAAACAAACAGGACAAAGGTAAAGAACATATCTGAAAGCACTTTTAAAAATATATAAATATATAGCCTGACCCTGGGTTTCACTAGTTTCAGCTTCAAATATTACTTGAGCAGGCATTAATAGCAGACCTTAGGCTAGTCCTGGTTCTTATTCTTACATGTTGCTGAAGTGGAAGTTGCTAAACAACAGAGTTACTAGTATCTACTGGTGCTTAGATAGTAGGTGATCCCAATAGGAGTGGAACGCTTAAAAAATTTTTTTTTAAATTACTTTAACTGCTTAAATTTACGGTACCTGGGAACAGCAAGTGCTCTTGAATGTGTAATTTTTGAAAACTAGCATTATCCTTGGAGAACACTGTATTTTCAGAGAGAAAAAATGCTGACAATAACATCAATCGTAGTTACCATTCGTTAATGATTCACGGGCCAGGCACTTAACGTACATTATTTCCAATCCTAAAAATCCTGTGGGTTAGGTATTATTCCCACATGTTTGGGAAGCTTGGGCTCAGGAATATGAGATAATTTGCTGAACTGCAAACACAGAACTGGGAGTCAAACCCTATTCCTTTTATTTCATAGTAGCAGTTTTGACATCTTGTAAGGAATACAGCACCTTGCACAGCTATGATGTGAATATGAATGAAATGGTTCAAAATTTCTGATAACGAAAGGCTTCTAATAAAACACTTTAACGGGGGATCCCTGGGTGGCGCAGCGGTTTAGTGCCTGCCTTTGGCCCAGGGCGTGATCCTGGAGACCCGGGATCGAATCCCACGTCGGGCTCCCGGTGCATGGAGCCTGCTTCTCCCTCTGCCTGTGTCTCTGCCTCTCTCTCTCTGTGTGTGACTATCATAAATAAATAAAAATTAAAAAAAAAAAGATTAAAAAAAAAATAAAACACTTTAACATGCGTATGTATACTCACCTGTACTTCCCTATCTCTAAACATGTTTAAAAACAGTATCTCTAAGTCTAGATTTATAAGGCTAACAAATTAGAAACTATTTTACTATTCAGGTATTCTTTCTGCATATGAGGAACTGTCAGGTAATGGCTTGAGTTATAGCTGTGTATACCAGCTAGCCTTCACCAAGCACAAAACAAAGAAAATAGTTCATAATCAACTAATTTATGCTTATTCTTAATACATAAACCAAATTAACACATAAAAAAGTTTTACTCTTAGAGAAGTAGGAGGATGAGTTCATATCACAGCTCCACCAATTTTTAGTTATACTATCGAGGGCATAGTCCTTTACCCCTCTATGTCTCCGATTCCTCATCTATTAGTAGTAGTAGTATTTAGAACAAAGGTTTAGGAGAAGCAGACAAAATGAAGGAATAGCAAGACTAAACATCAAATGCTAGTAATCTTTTTTTTTTTAATTTTTTATTTATTTATGATAGTCAGAGAGAGAGAGAGAGAGAGAGAGAGAGAGAGAGAGAGAGAGGCAGAGACACAGGCAGAGGGAGAAGCAGGCCCCATGCACCGGGAGCCTGACATGGGATTCGATCCCCGGTCTCCAGGATCGCGCCCTGGGCCAAAGGCAGGCGCTAAACCGCTGCGCCACCCAGGGATCCCCAAATGCTAGTAATCATGAAATCTAATTTCAGTTTTCCTAATTCTACGTTTGAAGACACATTTGGTTTTCTAGGTACAAAAATGTACCTAGTATTTTGGGGGTCAAAGGTCTCACTACTATTAGAGAGGTGCTATGTGATTCTGAGTACTCTGGAGCCAGACTGCCTGACCTGAGTCCTACCTCTACCAATTACTAGCTTTATAACCTTGCTCTTTAACCTCACATGCCCCAGTTTCCTCCTGCGGAAAATGATGATAATAACAGTAAATAAATACTTCATGGTGTGGTGAGGATTAAATGAGTTAAATTTATGACACATGCCTAGAACATGTCTATTATTTTTGCTATTATTTCTTTTATTTTATGATTTTAACTTTTTCTTTTCCTTTATTATGACTACCATCACCACTACTCTACAACTGCTAGCCAAACTTTATTGAGTGCTTAGTATGTGCCAAGCACCGTTCTGAGTACATTACACATTTTAATTTACTTAATCCTCTTAACCACCCAATAAAGGAAAATATTAGTATCACTCAAACCTTGTTGGGAAGGAAATGAGCAGAGATGTTAAGTTACTTGCCCAAAGTTACATGGACAGTGTAACCAAAGACTAAACATATACCAAAGCCAAGATATAATCCTCTCTCCTTCAGTCTTTTCTGTTGAACCCTTTACCCAAGGAGACACCAACACTTGCAGTCCTCAGATTTCTCTGCTCTAAGGTTTGAAAAATGGGAGCCAAGCACAGAAAATGACAGCAAGACTGTTATACTTGCTTATGCTGCATGCAGAGAAAAAGATTTTCCCAGGCATTTATCCCTTCATTTCTAATTATAAAAATACACAGTCATACCACAAAATATAAAAAATAATTCTGTGAGGGATGCCTGGCTGGCTCAGTCGGTAGAGCATGTGACTCTTTTTTTTTTTTTAATTTTTATTTATTTATGATAGTCACACACACAGAGAGAGAGAGAGAGAGAGAGAGGCAGAGACACAGGCAGAGGGAGAAGCAGGCTCCATGCACCGGGAGCCCGACGTGGGATTCGATCCCGCGTCTCCAGGATCGCGCCCTGGGCCAAAGGCAGGCGCCAAACTGCTGCGCCACCCAGGGATCCCGAGCATGTGACTCTTGATCTCAGTGTAGTAAGTTTGAGCCCCGCACTGGGTGTAGATATTACTTAAAAATAAATAAATCTTTTTTTTTTTTTTTTAAGATTTCATTTATTTATTTGACGGGGAGAGAAAGAGCACAAGCAGGTAGAGCAGCAGAGGGAAAGGGAGAAGCAGGCTCCCCGCCAAGCAAGGAACCAGATGTGGGGCTCGATCCCAGGAATCTGGGATCATGACCTGAGCCGAAGACAGATGCCAAAGTAGCTGAAACACCAGGTGCCCCCAAAATAAAGAAATCTTAAAAAAAAATTTTTGTGAATTTTAAGGGAAACATTTAAAAGTTGGTTTGCATGAATTTCTACTAATCACTCTACAAACTCCCTAGTTGTTGTTGTTTTTAAAAAGATTTTATTTATTCATGAGAGACACACACACAGAGAGAGGCAGAGACACAGGCAGAGGGAGAAGCAGGCTCCATGCAGGGAGCCCAATGTGTGACTTGATCCCAGGACTCCAGGATCATGCCCTGAGCCAAAGGCAGATGCTCATCCAGGTGCCCCAAGTCCCTAGCTTTTATAAGAACTAATTTTTACAAGATATTTTAAAAAATAAATGCACCTTTCCCCCTCTGAACATTTAAGACATATAGGATTAGAAAGAACAATTTTAAAACTATGAGTTTCTTCACAATAACAAAAAGCACTAAGGGGATTTTGAATACTTGGAGTGTTAAGAGAAATTCTAGGAAGTTAAAGAGTAACACCCTATTTTTTTTTTTTGGTAACACCCTATTTTGATGCTTCTTTACTCAAAATCTGCTATGCTGAGACCGGCTACTATATACTGGAACCTCTGATGTTGGCAGAGAGTCTTTGTTCAGTGCTCTATGAACTGTGTGAGATAAGCTTGTTTTATAATAGTATTACAACAGATATAAGATTACCCTTTCTGTCCTATCAGCACAAAATAATCGAGTGTGATGTCTCTTCTGAACTACAATGTAGGTTATTCCAGGTTGATAGTCTTTCTCCAAACTGATGCAGGCTTCTCGAATTGCTAGTAGTTCATAATATAATACCTAGAGGAGATGAAATGGAAAGATTTGATATAGTCAGCTGTCCTCTTATACATACTTCAAAGTAAGATCATGATTTAGTTTCAGGACTTCTTAATCTTACCACTTTATAGCTAAATATACTTCTCTATTCCACTTTAACTATTATCAGAGCATGATCTTAGCAATCAAGGGCTATTAACTCTACAGCAAACATTTTAGAAGAGAAAATCTAATTAGTATCACATTTTGACTTTAGGAATTCTCAACCTAATCACAACTTCTAACTTCAGAACTAAACACACATTATAAGCACAGTATGTGATTTAACCAAGCCATGATGAGGTCCCAGGCAACCAACCTGCCTAAACTGTCCCTCTGAAACACCATCCCGATAAAAGATGATACGAGTAGGTTTGAACCGAGTTGACTTATAAAACTGAATGAGAAGTTCTCGAACCATGGAGGCCAAGTCCTGGATGATCTCCTGTCGGGGTCTCTGAACTCTTACTGTGGCACAGTATCTGCTTGGGTGGGCATCCATACTACCTACAACCTAGGTTGGAAAAAGTAAAGAAAAATAAAAATTAAGACAATCAAAACTATACTATATGAATTATTCCACAATAAAAAAATGGAAGAAAAATACATGGATTTCATCTAAATTTGTAGTTTACTACAACCTTATTATTTGAGAGTAATAAAAGTTTATTGAGTTCATTTTGAGAATAATAAAAAATCAATATTTCCCAGGGAAGAACAGACTAAAAGACCCACTACAGTGTTAAAAACTATTTTCTGGGGTGCCTGACTGACAGATGGTAGAGTGTGTGACTCTTGTTCTCAAGGTCATGAGTTTAGAAGCCACATTAGGTGTAGAGATTACCTAATAAAATCTTAAAAAAAAATAAAACCCAATACACTACTTTTCTGTAATTAGGCTACACTTTACATTAAAATTTTTTATATTTTATTTATTTATTTATTTATTTATTTATTTATTTATTTATTTTTTGAATTTTTTTTATTTTTTAAATTTTTATTTATTTATGATAGTCACACACAGAGAGAGGCAGAGACACAGGCAGAGGGAGAAGCAGGCTCCCTGCAGGGAGACTCGATCCTGAGACCCCGGGTTCTCGCCCTGGGGCGCAGGCAGGCGCGAAACTGCTGAGCCACCCAGGGATCACCCAAAAATCTGTTTTTATTTTTTTATTTTTTTTTATTTATGATAGTCCACACACACACACACACACACAGAGAGAGAGAGAGAGAGAGAGAGAGAGAGGCAGAGACATAGGCAGAGGGAGAAGCAGGCTCTATGCACCGGGAGCCCGACGTGGGACTCGATCCTGGGTCTCCAGGATCGCGCCCTGGGCCAAAGGCAGGCGCTAAAGTGCTGCACCACCCAGGGATCCCTGTTATTATTTTTAAATGCTACGCCCCAAATGGGGCTTGAACTCATGACATTTTTTTTTTAAAGATTTTATTTATTTATTCATGAGAGACACACAGAGAGAGGCAGAGACACAGGCAGAGGGAGAAGCAAGCTCCCTGCAGGGAGCCTGAAGTGGGACTTGATTCTGGGACTCCAGGATCACGCCTTGAGCCTAAGGCAGACACTTAACCACTGAGCCATCCAGACATCCCTCAAATTCATGACCTTGAGGATCAAGAATTGCATGTTTTACTGACTGAGCTAGCCAGGCACCCTGTGCTTTACATTTAATAAGATTCTGATTTATAGATGTTGTTGGTATATCTGAACATTAGTAAGAAAAGAGACCAAAAGACATTCATAAGGAGAATAAAAGGAGATAAGCGGATCCATTCAAACCCTGGATTTCTCTTTGTATCTTTTATACATTAGTAAACCACTCCAGAAGCCATACTTAAGACTCTGACATCATCTTAGAACTATTAAGCTTCATAAACTTTAAAAGAATTTTCCCTCTCTTACTGCAAGGTCATAGACCAGAATCTTGAATCCATAGTCCCTCTTTTTCTCTTTTTTAAAGAGTTTATTTGGGGCACCCAGGTGGCTCAGTGGTTGAGCATTGCCTTTGGCTCAGGTTGTGATCCCGGGGTTTTGGGATCTAGTCCCACATCAGGCTTCTTGCAGGGAGCCTGCTTCTCCCTCTGCCTATGTCTCTGACTCTCTATGTCTCTCATTAATAAATAAATAAAATCTTTTTAAAAAAGTTTATTTATTTGACAGAGAGAAAGCATGCACGCGTGCGCATAAGCAGAGGGAACAGCAGAGGGAGAAGAAGCAGGCTCTCGGCTGAGCAGGGAGCCTGATGCGGGGCTCCATCCCAGGACCCTGGGATCATGACCTGAGCCAAAGACAGACACTTAACTGACTGAGCCACCCAGATGCCCCCTCCATAACCCCTCTTATGGCCTGTGCTTGTGTTTTGCATTCAGTCCTTGAAAAAGTTAATCTTGGTTTTGAGAGCAGCTATCTTAATTTTTTCTGTATGTATACTGTTTAATATTATTATGTGTTTGGAGTAGAGGAAACTTTGAAGTATGAACTTAAAAACTCACCTTGACTATAGTTACAGACTTACTGAACCATGGATATTTTTATTTTTTTAATTTTTTAAAAGATTTTATTTATTTATTCATGAGAGACACAGAGTCAGAGAAAGAGGCAGAGACACAGGCAGAGGGAGAAGCAGGCTCCATGCCGGGAGCCCGACATGGGACTCGATCCCGGGTCTCCAGAATCACGCCCTGGGTTGAAGGTGGTGCTAAACCACTAAGCTACCCGGGCTGCCCAGCATGGATATTTTTAAAATGTCTACACATCATTCTGATCAGAGCCAAGGCTGAGAACCAGCTAGGCACTCTGCCTCCAGTTTCTCTTTCTTCCAGAGTAGTATTCATACCAGTGCTTCAAAAATGGAAGTCTGCACCCCCATTTACAGTAGCTATAATGTGAAAACAACCTATTCATCATTGGATAAACAGATTTTTTAAAATGTGGCATATATACACAGTGGAATATTATCGAGCCATAAGAATGAATGAAATCTTGCCATTTGTACAAACATGGATGGACCTTGATGGCATTATGCTTAAGTAAAAAAAGTCAGAGAAATTAAAAAAAAAAAAAGAGAAAGATAAATACCATATGACCTCACTTATATGTGGAATAAAACAAAACAAAACAACCAAGCTCATAGATATAGTGAATAGATTGGTAGTTGCCAGAGGCAGGTAATGGATGATGGACAAAATGGGGAATGGGTCAAAAGGTACAAACTTCCAGTTATAAAATATATTATGTCATTGACACGGGCTGTATAGCACGCAGTATGATGACTATCATTAGTAATACTGTATTAAATATTTGAAAGGTGGTAAGAGAATACATCTTAAATTTCTCATCATAAGAAAAAACATCTTAGGGCAGCCTGGGTGGCTCAGCAGTTGAGTGCAGCCTTAAGCCCAGGGCGTGATCCTAGGGACCCAGGATCGAGTCCCACGTCAGGCTCTCTGCAAGGAGCCTGCTTCTCCCTCTGCCTCTGTCTCTGCCTCTGTGTGTCTCTCATGAATAAATAAATAAAATCTTTAAAAAATAAAAACCTTAGAACTATGTATGGTGACAGACATTAATCAGATTTATTGAGGTGGTCTTTAAAAAATATATACACACATTGAATCATTGTGCTACACACCTAAAACTAATATATGTCAGTTATATCTCAATTAAAAACAGATAAAAAAGTACCTCAAAAAAAGTACCTAACTTTCTGTCAGTAATTTTATGCCTTATTACTTGAAACCAAAATAGGGAAAATTTGGGCAGCCCTGGGTGGCGCAGTGGTTTAGCACCGCCTTCAGCCCAGGGTGTGATCCTGGAGACCTGGGATCAAGTCCCACGTCAGGCTCCCTGCATGGAGCCTGCTTTTCCCTCTGCCTGTGTCTCTGCCTCTCTTTCTCTCTCTCTCTCTCTCTCTCTCTCTGTCTCTCATGAATAAATAAAATCTTAAAAAGAAAAAAAAAAAGCAAATTTCCTCCACTAATGAAAATAACTCTGGAATCTTAGGCAAAAAATTTAACATTAGTACAATTTTTGTGGATGAATAAAATGTACTAGATTGTTAAAATTTATGTAAATATAATGGGTGACAGAAAAAATACATAAAAAGTCTTAGTTTAATTTCTGAAACTTACCAAATATGCCTATAATATGTTGACATTTAAAAAATGTTGGCAATTGTTAAAAAGCAAGCCATTTCAAGTGGGGTAAAAAATTATCTGGCTTTCTGAAGTTTGTAACAAATACACTTAGGGGCGCCTGCCTGGGTAGCTCAGTTCACTAAGTGGCTGACTCTTGGTTTCTGCTCAGGTCACAATTTTGGGGTCACGAGACAGAGTCCACTGATGGGCTCCACAGTCAGTGCGGAGTCTGCTTGAGATTCTTTCCCCCTCCCTCCTTCCTCCTCCTCTGTTCCCACCCCCTGCTCGTGCTAGCTCTCTCTGAAATAAATAAAATCTTAAAAAAAAAAGAAATATACTTAAAAGAACTGACAAGGAAACTTTATCAAATATAAAGGTGGGCAAAAACATAAAAGGCAAATGTTAAAAGTAGGAATGGCAGTATTAAAACAAAGAATTCAGGTGAGAAAATATTAGATTGGACAAAGGTAGAAGATATTTTACACCGAAAAAATGCAATCTACCAAGCTCTTATGTAATGCATCTTTCTATAACAAAGACACTACTGAAATACATAAACTCTTGGAACAAAAACTAGCTGAAAATGTATAATCATAGAGGGGTCAAACAGATAAAGTAGGAAACAAAAGATTTGAGTAATACAATTAATAAGCCTCATTTTATAAATATATATGTAACTGTAGTCCCCAAACCAGAGAATGATCATTTTTCTCAAAAATCCAAAGAATACTGAAAGTTGATTCTAGATATTTATATATTTATAAAAGTTGGTTTCAAAGAGAGTATCACTAAAATTCAAAAAGCTGAAATCAAAATGTTGATCATCTACACTTTAGACAAGGTAAACCTGCCTAATGACACTCACAGCAGCAATAGAAGGCTTCTTCCCATCACCAGCTGGTGGATGAGTGACGTCTGCTCCCAAAAAGATCACTGGTTGCTGGAACACAGAAGGTCTTAAACACATTTTTAAAAAGAGTTAGATAATTCATTTTTCATTATGCATTTATCTGTTTATACTACTGCAACACAACTGCAAGCTGCTGACATAGCGAAGAGGAGGTCTTAACAGCCTCCCTCAAAGGCCTGAACTATGTTTTAGTCTCTGAATTTCTAACTCCATGAAGTAAAAGCAATCACAATGGGTGTATGAAATATCTTATTCAGAACAATCTTCTGCTTTAAGCGGTGGTGTTTAAGGCATATTCTTCATAATAGGCATAAAATGATAAACTTCCTCATATTAATCCACCAGTTTGTATCAATCTTTCTGTAATCTACTTACATTTAAACTATGTAATCTTTCAATGAGAAAAAGAATCATTAACCTTTACACTAAAAAGGATTATGGGAATCTACTACTCCCTCTCCTCTGGCCGAAAGTATAAATTTGAGAACATATTATTTTAAGCAGCTAGCTGTTCATCTTATTTTTAAAAACTATACCCTTTAAGATTCAAATGAGTGTCTCTCAGTTTTTGGCCTTGTTGATAAAATACTATATTCATCTCATTTATGAATCTCATCTATTTAACAGAAGAGGAAGTAGAGGCAGAATGGAAAAAGAGAAAAAGAGGGCTTTTGTGTCAAACACACATGGGTGGATCCTTATTCTAATGCTGATTTGTAGTGCATACTGGTCAAGATATTTAACTTTTTAAAGCCCTAGTTGCTTCAACTACTAAAGGAAGCCTGTTGTTCAATTCTCCAAACAACCTCTTCCCCAGCACCTGTTTCTAGGTCATTATGTCACACTTCCTAAGAGCTCTCAGACATGAAGGTGATCTAACAGGAACACCTGTCATCCCACTGACTGTGGCGGGGTTCATATGGCTTACATGACTGATTTACTTAATTCATATGCTCCACTCAAGACCATCCCTTCTTTCCTTACTTGCTAGGTGAGTGGCCTCATAACTCTGGGTTGAAGAGGACTATCAAATAATGAGAAAATCCTTCAAGCTGAGGTCTCTCTTTAGTGAGAAGTAAATAAAGCTCTCAATACTTTCTAGGTAGGCAGGAGGTTCTCGGCATATACTAAATAAAAATGGAAGTGGGAGGGGATTTTCACAAGGAACCTCTTAATCTTGCCTGAGACTTTTTTTACTAAAATGTTTACTTATCTCTCATAGTACGAATCATCAAAATTGTCTCTTATACTGATCTTAGGTATGGCAATATACAGAAAAATTAAGATATAAAAATAACTAAAATTTAATTAAGTGGTTAGCTTATCTTACCTTTGATGAGGTACAAGAATATTATTGATCCCTCCGAGTTTAACATTTATCTTTAGGCACAGGTTTGAGAGAGTTTGAGGGGATGTTTTTATTACATTCTTCACTTGGACACACTGTGTGGCCATACCCAGAAGTGTATCTCCTACACGTTTCACTTCCGCTATGGAACAAATGCAAATACCTCTAGTTAAAAAAACTGTCAACTTTTTTGAAAATTAAGCTACTATACTTCCCCGCTTGAAATACATCATTGTATTACAAGACACCAAAAATTTGAACACTACTAAAACAACGCTGCTAAAACTTAAAGTGTATTGCCTTGAAGATTAGCTTACATATTTAGTGATTATTTCCCTAGTTGTTTTCTTTAGATAAAAAAATATATTTTTAATCATAAAAATAGTATAACCATAATAACTGAAAAACCAGAAAGAAAAATATACATAATCCCTTGTTAGTGTTTTATTGTACTTTCTTCCAGTAATTTCCTCATTTATGTTATTTTAAGGCATTTATACTCATAGTATATTTATTTTTTTTCATAGTATATTTATAACTTTCAATCTTATTTCCCAACTTTTAATTTAAAAATAGAGTCTTTGGGGGCCTGGGTGGCTCAGTAAGTTAAGTGTCAGCCTTCAGCTCAGGTCATGATCCCAGGATTGGGGGATCGAGCCCCACATCAGGCTCCCTGCTCAGCAAGGAGTTTGCTTCTCCCTCTACCTCTGCTCCTCCCCCTGCTCGTGCTATTAAAAAAAAAAAATCTTAAAAAAAAATAAAACTAGAGTCTTTACAGTGTACAGAATTGGCTGTAACTTTCCCCCTCTTTGCCATTATATCTACCATAAAGAGTTCAGTGTGCATACCATTTTTCTTATAAAATACATGGAAGATATTTTATTTTTTTTTTTTAAAGATTTTATTTATCTATTCATGAGAGACACAGGGAGAGAGAGGCAGAGACACAGGCAGAGGAAGAAGCAGGCTCCATGCAGGGAGCCCGATGCAGGAGTCGATCCCGGCACCCCAGGATCACGCCCTGGGCCAAAGACAGGCACTAAACTGCTGAGCCACCCAGGGATTCCCCCATGGAAGACATTTTAAAGCCAAACTTGCATTCTGTTTTGCAAATTGTCATTTTCACTCAATAATATAGTATGTTCTAAATCTTAATATATAAATTACTTTTATATGTAATAATAGCAGTTAGCCTGTTTTTAAATGCCATTTTCCCTAACCAGGCATACACTGATAACATTTTTTGCTTGTTTCAGGTTATCATTATTTCAAACAATGCTACAAATAATATCCTTGTACATTTATTTTTGTTTTATATAACTATAGTTCATGGTTAAATTTCTATAAGTAGAATTCAGGGGTCAGAGGTATATATTTTCAACATTTTATTTTTAAAGATATTTATTTATTTATTTATTTACTCACTCATTCATTCATTCATTCATGAAAGACAGAGAGAGAGAGAGAGAGAGAGAGACAGGGACAGAGGCAGAGGGAGAAGCAGGCTCCATGCAGGGAGCCCGATGTGGGACTCGATCCTAGGTCCCCAGGATCAGGCCCTGGGCGCTAAATAAAGGCGGCGCTAAACCACTGAGCCCCCAGGCTGCCCCAACATTTTTGTATCAACTGACGAATTGCCCTCCAAAAAGGTTTATTCATTTATTCAACAAAATATTTAATGTGCACCTAAGACATGCTAGTACTGTGTAAGGCTCTAAATATATAATGTCTCTGAAGAAGATATACAAATGGCTAATAGGCACATGAATAGATGCTCCACATCACCAATTAAGAAATGCAAATCAAAACCACAAAGAAATACCACTTCACACTCATTAGGATGGTTATTATCAAAAGGAAATAAAACAGAAAAGAAAAAAAATAACAAGAGTGTTGTCAGGATGTGGAAACAGTGGAACTCTTCTGTGTTAACTGGTGGGAATGCAAAAAGGTACAGCTACTGTAAATAAAGCGGATACAGTTGACCTGAGCAGCACCATCAATTAACTGAATCTAAAAGACATTTATAATACTTCATTTAATAAAAGGAAGAGCACATATCCTTCTCAAACTTACACAGAACATTCAGCAATTGACTTTGGACCATGTTCTGGTCCAAATACGTACCTTAACATATTTAAAAGAATAGAAATCATACAAAGTATGGTGTGAGACCACAGTGGAATTAAACTAGAAATCAATAACAGACAGCTGGCTGGGAAATCCCAATATATTTGTACATTAACATAATTCTATGTAACACATGAATCAAAGAATTCTTGAGAAATTAAAAAATATCTTGAACTAAATGGAAATGAAACACAATTTATCAAAATTTTGTGGGATGCAGGGTACCTGGCTGACTTGGTAGAGCAAGTGACTCTTGATCTCAGGGGTGTGAGTTTGAACTTCAGGTTAGGTATAGAGCTTACTTAACTAAGAAATTTTTTTTTTTTTTTTTTTTTTTTTGTGGGATGCAGTAAAAGGAGTGCTTAGAAGGAAATTTATGGTATTGAATTCAACATATTAGAGAAGAAGAACGATCTAAAATCAATAATCTATGTTTTTACCTTAGGAAAATAGAGAAAGAAAAATATAGACCTGGAACAAGCAAAAGGAAAAAATAATAATGAGAGCAGAAGTTAATGAAATTGAAAATATGAAATAAAAAATCAGGGGTGCCTGCGTGGCTCAGCTGGTTAAGTGTCTGCCTTTGGCTTGGTCATGGTCCCAGGGTCTTAGGATGGAGTCCCACATCGGGCTCCCTCCCCCTGCCACTTCCCCCTGGCTTGTATTCTCTAACAAATAAATAAAACCTAAAAAAAAAAAGAAATCAAGAAAGAAACCAAAAAGTTGGTTCTTTGAAAAGATCAATGAAATTGACAAATGTCCAGCCACACTAAGCAAAAAAAAAAAGAGAAGATATGAATTACTAATTTAAAAATGAAAAAAATGTCATCACTTGGTTCCGTGGCAATTTAAAGCCCAGGTGGCTCAGTGGTTTAGTGCCGCCTTGGGCTCAGGGCGTGATCCTGGGGTCCTTAGATCGAGTCCTGCATTGGGCTCCTTGCAGGGAGCCTGCTTCTCCCTCTGCCTGTGTCTCTGCCTCTCTCTTGTGTCTCTCATGAATAAATAAATAAAGTCTTAAAAAAATATTATGAAAAAAAATTATGAACAATAGTCCACAAACTTGCTAACTTACATGAAGTGAGTCAATTCTTTGAATGACACAACCAAAACTTATATAGAAAATCTGAATGGGCCCGTTTCTTTTACTTAATTAATTTTAAACATTTTATTTATTTATTTGAGAGAGACAGAGAGAGTGAACACAGCAAGGAGGAGGGGTAGAGGAAGAAGGTGAAGCAGAGCCTTGGCTGAGCAGGAGCCCACTGGGTTTAATTTCAGGACCCTGAAATCATGACCTGAGCTGAAGGCAGATGCTCAACCAAGTGAGTCATCCAGGTACCCCTCCTAATGCTATTTTAAAGAAATAATTCTTTCCTTAAACATTGTCTTTTTTTTAAATTTTATTTTTTGTATGTTTTTTTAATTGGAGTTCGATTTGCCAACACAGAGTATAACACCCAGTGCTCATCTTAACCATTGTTTTGTGATGTCTCTCTTATTAAAATTCTTCTCAGAGCTCTCTTCTCGGACTATTTAGTTTGCTCTGATTTGTCTTTTTTAGGGTAACAATACATGGTTTTATTTATTTAAAAGATTTTATTTATTTATTCATGATAGACATACAGAGAGGCAGAGACACAGGCAGAAGGAGAAGCAGCCTCCATGCAGGGAGCTCGATGTGGGACTTGATCCCAAGACCCTGGGACCATGATCCAAGCTGAAGGCAGATGCTCAACCGCTAAGCCACCTAGGCACCTCCATACATGGTTTTAAATACTGTAGCTATTAAAATATGTTTTAATGTTTCAAAGTTTTAGGACACGTTTTAGCAAAAATCTAAGAGGACTATCAAGTACTTGAGGAAAAATGTAATCTTAAGATATCTTTACCATACACTGGCGTCTTTCCTGGAAGGATGACAATAATGAGCTGTAGCCCAGAGTAGGTGTTTTTGAGATGCCGGAACATGGGTTCCACGCTGTCTGCCCCCTGTGCGTATTTGCAGAAGCAAGGCTGGCCCTGGATGGGCATCCCTGCATCCTTGGAAATCTTCCGCAGCTGGTCTGTGAAACCCCTAGAAAGAGAAATCACTAAAACTAAATCCTTTGTCGTCCATACCTACAAAGCAGAATGGAATATTTGAGAAGTGAATGGAGAACAAAGCAAAGATTTGTGTGCTCCATATATGAAGAGGTCACCAAGACTACTGATATTAAAGGTGGTGGTGGGTCAGTTATGTATTGTGCCAAGTAAGAACACTGCTACATAATTAGGTGGCATTCTGTAGTTTACAAAGGGCATTAGTAACAGAGTGTGCTGGCTGAGAGTTCAGTTCTAGAGTTAGCATAACAGGTTTCAGTTCTAGTTCTGTTACTTGCAGTATGAAATTGTAGGCAATTTTTTTCAGTTTCTCTCATCTGTGAGATGATTACTTTATGATAATGGGGTTACCAATCCATTATAGGGTTGGTGGAAGTATTAAATGAGATAATACAGGAACTCAGCAAACAGTGGCCAAGACATAGTAAGAGCTCAATAAATTTAAGCTTAACATTCTCTATTTGATCATGATGACATTCATAAGGTGGTCGGTGAGGTACTATTCCCATTTTATAGATCAAGATACAGTTTCAGGTACATAAAGTATTTGACTGATGTAAAATGGTTAGATAAATGGCAGAGTCAGAAGTATGATCTAGTCCAGAGTTTCTTTCTACAATATTAGGAATCTGAAACTAGGATGGCAGGAAAGATTGTATTCTCAGAAAACATTTTTAAAAATATATAAAAACAACATTTAAAAACAAATGAGGCAGGCGGCACTTCAATGTACTTTTAGCCACATTAAAAACAACAAAAGACTAGTAATTTCATATTTAAACAGAATTCTGCATATAGCCCCAGATAAATAGTAATGATATGATTTAAAAATCACTTTGTTTTTAAAACAAATAAGGTCCCAAGTCAAGGATCTGAGTTATCTTTACTCAAAAACACTCATTCCCTCAGAGATGAAGTTTATAGAAATTCCCGTCTTCTCTTTTTCCATTATTAGCGTTTAATTCAAGAAGTAAGAAGTGGTATATTTTCAGTCAGCCTGAGCAAGAGCCAAAAAAACTGAAAGATTATGAATTCTATTCAAGTCATAAATAAGAAATGTAAAATGAAAAGAATAACTCTAAGCCTGAAAAACTATTGGGGATATTTTCTTTGGCCTCTGGAGGTCAAGTAAGATGATCACAGCATTGTAGTAAACTGTTCTTATGACATTCTACTTGAAAGCAGGGAGGTAAAAACCTTGAAGAAAAATGTTTATTAAGTGAACCTTAAAATATACATTTAGAAATTCGGAGCTCATAAAAAAAGTAAACAGAATTAAATAGAGAAAGTATTTTATTTTTTATAAGACAAAGCAAATTCTGAATTGACCTGGTTGGTAAATTGGTCTCTATATCTTTCAAGAACTATTCATTATAGGCATACTTTACAGGACCTATTAGTGGAGGTTTCAATTAGACAATAATCATTTTCCTAAGAAAATCAGATTTTAGAGAGATAAATTTACACAAATAATCACAGTACAATTGTATTTTATGCAGAAAATGGCAAGAGCAAATAGAGAGGATACTGATAAACTAATATGCTTGTAGTTATGACAGACTATTTCCAACATCACAAATCACAGAAGATTGGGTATTATTTAGATAAGTAGGGATAGGAAAGAGACATTTTTAAAAAAGAGAATGACTGGAAGGAGGGAAAAAAAATGCCAGGGAGATAGAAGGAATATAGTGCTCAGTTTCTTTGTCCAAAATATGGGAAAAGGGGCTTAAGAGGCAGGTGAAAAATTTTCAAAGTCCTACTGATTTTTATTGTTATTCTTTGTTAAGAGAAGCCTGTACGTTTTGGATGGGCGGTGGTCACAAGTGGAGCTGGTACATTTTCATGATAGCATGGCTCCTTAAAACAAGAATGACAGCAGAAACCTTTGAGGTTGCCTAAATCTCAAACGCTTGAGGGTCCCAGGGAGAGGAGACAGAGAAGAGAAGCCAAAGTGATAAAAGGAATGAAAAAGACAAGAATGGAGTCAATGTTAAGAAAGTAGTCAATTGTATCTAATGCTGCACAAATTTTGAGAAAAATAATGGCTGAGGAAAGACCATTAGAATTGATAAGCACAAAGATGTTGGAGATCTTCCAGAAACAGTTTCTGTAGGGACTAGGATTTCAAGGAGGGTGAGAAAATAGAAGCCTGGAAAAAGTTAGGTAAATTGAAAACTGACAAATTTTTTGTTTTAAATTTGAACAGAAGATTATTGAGTACTTACATGCTGAGGAAAACAATCTGGGGAACAGAGAAAGTGGTGGAGATGAAGGCCAAATTTTTGAAAGCAAAGAAGTGAAAATGAGGAGTTAAGTCCCTCTTTCAAGGAGCTCAATTAAGAAATAAGGATCTTCCTTAATCCTCATCCAAGAGATAGGTATTTTTATTTCTAAAAAGGTGAAAACTGAAGCATAATGAAATGAAGTAAGTTATTTATGGTAATAACACTACGCAGTGGCAAGGCTGGGAATTAAACCTAACCTATTTGCCATCAAAAGCCAATGATGCCCTCATACTACATAAGCCAGACTGTTAGGGTGCCTGAAAGAATGAATCAATGACTTTACTAAGGAATAAGAATATCTCCGTTCAACTATGGGGAAAAAACATTTTCAAAGATTCAGTGATTAAATATATGCCATATTGAGGCAAACTGGTTAGAACATTGGCTGAGGAGTTTAAAATTGAAACAAAATTTAAACACACAAAGTTCCCCAAAGCAAACTAATGACATGCCTTACTTCAGTATTTCTTCTCTGCACTGCCTCTGTGTGGCAAAGCAAGCTATAGCCCACATTTTTATCTCAACTCCTGTGTGAAACTGCTTCCCCCGCATGTCCCATACTCCATGGCTTGGTGTTGCTACTGTCCGATTCTACAGAAAAAGGAGAAAGGGAAATAAGGCAAAAAAGAAACACTTAACAATTTATTTCACTGAGCTGAAAACCATTTTAAATTGCTGAATTGATATATATCTCATATTCTACATGTAATAAGCTGTTCTAAATCAGTATTACTTATATGTTGTTTTATCTTATTGACCAAAAATTCTAAATTCAAGCAAAGATACCTTGAAACAAAAAAGTACTGCTGGAGGAAAAAAAAAAAATCACTTTTGAAATGTCAGACTTGGCTAGGATGCTCTTCTCTCTGTAAACAGAAACTGTATGTTTATAATTAAAAAACTACCAAGAGGTTTTACCCGTCCTCCATACTGTAGCATAGGTGCTGGAAGTACACGTCCAGTTACATGGGCCATTTCATCCCGAACTTTAAATTGAAACTCTTGAACAAATGGATCTGTTTCGTAATTTGCACTTCTTACCTAACAGAAAAAATCTGTAGTTATTTTCAGAATTTCCCACCAAGTTCCTGCTTCATTTATTAGAAACCTCTGTTTTCTTTTCTTTACACTGTGCCCACAATGTTTTGGATCTAGTCAATGATGCCCTAATCCTAGGGCAGGGGATCTTAACCTGGGACCACAGATCATGAATGGACTATAAGAAGTCTGTGAACCTCCTGGTAATTTATAAAAATTTGAATGTATTAGGTTGAATAATAAGAAACTTCGACTATTTATAAGCTGTGAAGATGCCAATTTTATATGATTAAACCTAATACATTTTGGAGAGGGCGGTCTAGAGATTACAAGAGAAAGAGATTCCTCACCTAAAAAATGTTAAGTTTTAGAAGATCCAGATATATATTATTAAAATTTATTTTACACAGAGTTTGATAGCAAATATTGATGATCGTAAGGCCTTTTTCTCCTAATTCCTTGATTTACAACTTACATAAAATTATTTGAATATTTTCAAATAAAAAGTGGCATATTATGAAATTTACTTAATGTGATACATTGAGAGATAAGAAAGCAAATATGATATAGATGATAATTTTTACACAATATATCTATAGATACAAAGATAAAGAATTTATTTTCCTTTTAAGATTTTATTTATTTGGCAGAGAGTGAGAGCCAGAGACATCACAGGGAGAGAAGCAGACTTGCTGCTGAGCAGCGAGTCCAATGTGGGGCTGGATCCCAAGACTCTGGGATCATGACTGACCTAAGCTGAAGGCAGATGCTTAATCAACTGAGCTACCCAGGTGCCCCAAGACTTTTTTTTTTAATTTAAATTTTGTTAGTTAACATACACTGCAATGCTGGTTGATAAAGAATTTAATTCAGGGATGCCTGGGTGGCTCAGCGGTTGAACGTCTACCTTCGGCTCAGGGTATGATCCCAGGATCTGGGGTCAAGTCCCACATCAGGCTCCTTGCTTCGGGAAGCCTGCTTCTCCCTCTGCCTGTGCCTCTGCCTCTCTCTTTCTCTGTGTCTCATGAGTAAATAAATAATTTTTTTTTTTTAAAAAGAACTTAATTCAGTATAGACCTGGACCTCAGAATATAATTTATGTTTATAGCATGTTATATAGTAACTGTGTTTTTCAAAAACATATTTACTTAATCTCAGGATAAAAGTCAAACAAGGTTACAAAATGAAGGTGGTGTTCAAGTGTTTAACAATTCATTAAAAAAAACTAATATAATCTAAATATGTAAAAAGAATCTTCCCACAATAAGCAAGAACGGTTGTTTTCTAAGTTAGGCACTAATACTTCTTCAAGCTTAAATGCCATTCATTTCTAGTGTTTTAGTATATAGTCATAGTAAGGTTACAAAGAATAACAACTACTATAAATAAAAACGTGCTGCATGATGTGCTTGGTGTTAAGTTTTATAATTAATTTCCACAATAACCTTAAACTATAAAAGGAGATCTTTATAATCTTTACAGAGGATAAATCTAAAGCTTAGTAAACTTAAATGACTGGCTTAAAACTATCTAGCCAAGCAAGTGACAGAGAATCTGAAACCACGTATGTTCTGATTCTACAGTTCCTACTATCAATCATGACACTAGTGTTCCGGAAGCTATAATTGTAATAACAGTAACAGTAAGTAAGTGAAAAAGACAGACTTTGGACCCAGAGCTGTTAGATTCCAAAGCCTGTGCTTCTAACCACAGTACGATATTTTCTCTTTGGATAGACAAACTCTCATAAATGAGTTAGAAGTAGTTATGGAGATTTTATCTAGAGATAGTGAGAGGGTTAGCCTCTTAAAGGTTTTAAAATCCTGTCATCATAGATCAGAAAAAAATCTATAAAGAAAACCAACCCATATTCTTCTAATTAAATATCATGTAATAACCTTTTTTTTTACTCTTTATAAAACCATACAGGAAAAAGGTTCCTTTTCCCTCTAATTGGCTTAGAAAATAAAAGGGCCAGTTCTATAACCCCTTTATAACAGTCTTCACTACTACCCAAATAATATTCCTATTTCTAGACTTCTTTCTCTTCATTCACACAATTTAAATGGTATTCAAGGGGCGCCTGGGTGGCTCAGCAGTTAAGCATCTGCCTTTGGCAGAGGGCATGACCCCGGGGTCCTGGGATCAAATCCCCATCAGGCTCTTTGTGGGGAGCCTGCTTCTCCCTCTGCCTGTGTCTCTGCCTCTCTCTGTGTCTCTCATAAATAAATAAATAAAATGTTTAAAAAAATGGTATTCAAAAAGAGACTAAGATAAGATCCAGGTGCCTTTTTTCATTTTGCTTTATTCTATCAATTTTATAAAGTGGTACTGATAGTCTTCCTATTCATTTAGAACAATGACAAAGCATAGAGATCCTACATGTTTGGAACAGTCTCATATATCTTTATTCATCCTATACAATCACCAGTCTGATACTGGGGGCTAAGCAATCGTACTGAGGGTTAAGACTCACTAGTCTTAATTTGTCATAATACGTTGACTTTTCTTCCTTTTCCCTTTCTCTTTAAGGCAGGGGTAATAAAGTGCCAGTTCACTAAACTGAGAAATTGGTTCTGAGAGCATCTGCTCTAGATCTAATTAAAGAGCTTCGGTTTAAATTAGAAGGATCTAATCCTTCTCACAGAATCCATTAAGGTTCACCCATAGAACACCACTGGGTGACTTCTTCCATTATTCCTTTTAATTCTGAGTTTGTGAAATGGTAATAAAGTATGAGCTGATAAGGACACGGCCCTTAGTAGTAGCTCATCCTAACACGTTTTTAATTCCCATTTCTAGGGTCAAGTACTAACCAATCTGCTAATTTCCTCTTGTCTATCTGGTGCAGATCTTGCTGTTGCTTTGATCATAGTGGAAGTCTGATTATCCGTTAGCTTCTTGATACATCGTTGCCCTGCCACGATATTACAGACCTACAAACAGAAAAAAGTTTTGTACTAGATGTATATATCTTTTTTTTTAACTCTCATTGCCAATTACAAACAAAATTAAAATTTTAAAACCTATTTCACTAAACTGCTTCTTTTTAATATCATGTAAGTAAAAAAGTAGTAAACAATACTCCTTTATACTATGATTATCACAGGGTGAAAAGTACACTGGATAAAAAAAAAAAAAAATGAAAAGAAGTGTACCAAAATGTTGACAGTGGTTACTTTAGAGTGACAGGATTGTGGATGAAAATTTCCAAATTATTTCATTATGAAAAATTTAAAATAAAATAAAATAAAAGTTCAATCTCCAAAATAAATGTGAGAACGTAAAGTAAGTTATATGCCATAAAAAACCCAAAAGAATGATGAACAAGAGGATATTAAGAAACAGCCTAAACACATTACTTCTAGCGGCAGGTAGGTATGTTTCTGTTCCTGCCCCACTTGCAGACAAGGAAGGTGTGGGTACTTGAGCTGAAGAGTATACTTTTCTCTGAAATACTGTGCTACTGTTCTCTCCACAGTTTGCCCGTTTTCCAACTGTAAAGGAAAGCTGGAAAAAAAAAAACTACGTATTAACAACTCTCATCTCAGGATGGTGAGCAAAACTCCCAGTCCACACTAACTAGAGCAAGCTGCCTCACATCATCTCTGCTCTGACAAACATCAGCTTTTCTTACGTTTGATGACTGGCAGGCCTTCTTGTTACATTACAAACACGGTATTTCCGTCTCATTGTTCCACAATGAGTCACTTCAACCTTCAGACCTGTTCCCAAAAAGAAAAACTGAGGTTATAAAACTGTCACATTTCAAATACTTATAAAGCCTGTTCGTTAGTATACAAACTCAAATTCTAAACAGACAGAAAATCTGTGATGCAGGTAATGTTATAATAATAAAAGATTTTATAAATAACGTTGCTAGTAAGGATTACAATCATGATAGATCTAACTCCAAACATTTTCCCTATCCTATCAGGCTCTACACATTAAAAAACAGAATCACAAAATTGCAAAGCCTATAGAACAAGGGGCAAAGTTCTGCATTAATTAAAAAAATCTGTCTATAATAAATCTAGGTATTTATGCTGGGACAGGGAAGAAGGCTTGAGAAAGGAGTTTAGTAATTCTCAACATACTCTAATTTTCAAAGTATGTGATATTTGAATAGCCCAGTCATCACATAGTGACTGAAGATTAGATTTTCATGAATCTCAAGAAGGAAGTCCTTCAAAGATTTTCAAAGCAGGAAGAAAAAAATTCCAGGCCCTTTTAACAGAAGCAGAGTAAGAATTTAGTTGAACTATAAGACATAGCTCTCTCTTACTACTGACTATCAGAACTTAAATGCAACCAAAAAAATTCTTAGGGCAGGGGATCCCTACATTCTTATGGAATCACTGACCCCTTTGAGAATCTGATGAAAGCAATAAACACCCAGAAAATTACATATACACATAATTTAGCATATGATTTTAGATGTTCCTGGCCCTTGCAGTCCATCTATGGACCGCAGGAGTTTGAAGATCCCAAGCCTGCTTTAGAAAGTGAAGCAATGGTTTTTTAAACTACTGGTTAAATTCTGTGGGATTTCTTAAGCAGTGCTGTCCAATAGAACTTTGAGATGATGCAATGTTCTACATCTATGCTAATATGTGATCACTAGCAATATATGTTATGGAGCACATTAAATGTGGCTAATGTGACTAAGAATGTGAAAATTTATTTTAATTAATTTAAATAGCTACATGTGGCTAGTGCTACTGTATTTGCCAGTGCAATCTTGGAACTACCTAGAAAAGAGTTAACAAACATATGGTGGGCTTAGAGATAAGCAACTCCATTACTATGGCCAGGGCTCCAAAGGAGTAGATGAAGGACAACTTTTAGTTTTCTGACAGTATTTATGGTTATTACTTTTGCATTATTTCCTTGTTATATTTGTGATTCCTATTGTGCAGTGGTTCTCAACCACAGGCAATTTTCCCCTCCAAGGAACATTTGGTAACGTCTGAAGACATTTTTAATTGTCATGACTGGGGGCATCCATCTAATGGATGCTAGGTTTAGGGATTCTTGGATCCAGGGATGGTACTAAATATCCTACAATGCATGGGACAGCACAACCTCCCACCCCAGGCCATAACAAAGAATCACCCAGCCCAAAATATCAATAGTGGGAAGGCTGAGAGAAACGCTGCGACAGTGTAACTTATTTTCTTATCTAATTACTAACTGGAGTGCCAAACACAAAGTTCATTTATAGTAATATTTTCTTCTGATATATCAGTTCAAATTAAGATGTTAAATGAACATAGTGTCACTGTACCAGATTGGTACGGATTTTTCTTTATAGGTACTCCTGATTAATCAGTGATAACTAGTTTTTATTAGTAATTGCCTCTGTATTATTAAGGAGACTAGAAAATATTATAGAAGCAATAAAAGGCTATAAAAATTATGTTCAGAAATATTATGTTTTAGAATTTTTTTTCTGTTATCTATACCACTTAGCAATTTGTTTCCAATTCTTCCTCTGAATTAAAGAAGCTATTATTAAGATTCTAATAGCCTACTAAATAAGTTTTTACCAAAAACAAATTGGTTCTTTTATAAACTTATGATAGTTCTACCATACACTTTTTCCAATATTTCTGTTTAACCATGATGAGTAACTATACAAAGGAGTCACCCTAAAGTTACTATTAAATATTAAGATAAAAGTTCAACTGGAACCAAACGAATGAACTAAGGGAATCTATTCATTATAGCACAATTTGTATCACTATTTAACAGTTATCATTAAATATCTTATGCTAGCTAAAAATTAAGCCCAAATATACAGCACAGAACACATAACTGTTTTTCCTGAATTTCCATGGTAGGATTACATGATATATATTAAAGAACTCTTTTATAAAACAAAACAAAAACACCCCCAAAAAATTCAACCAAGCCTTTCTGACTTTGAATGGAGGAAAAAAAACCCATCAGTTGTTCAGTCAGATCCAACTCAGATTTTTCTACCCCAAATCTAGGGTCATAGGTGCCTAAGGATTTGACCCAACCCAGGGCTTAGCAAAAAAGTTTAAATTTTAAAAAATGGACTAGATATTTCTCTGCCCAGGTCCCTCCCGAAACCCTCCATCCAACCAAAAAAATTTTTGGCTTTAATAAATCAAATATTTAACCTATAAATTTGGCTTTACCTTCACTATAACATCAACTTTATAATGCTTTCTAGTCATTTTTTCAGTCATTTCTTTGGGCCCCTGAACAGTTGAAGTTAAGATCGAGTCCATGCTCTTCGGGCAGCAGTTTCATCCTTGTTCTGTACATCTTGTATTTTCTGTGATAGAGTGGTGATATGAGTTGATTGCATAGTTACCGCAAAATAATGTAAGTGACTTCATGATATCAGAGGTGGTAACTAAGCAGCAACTCCACTGGAAACCATGGCATTTTGATGATCACACATTAATGGTGGGTAATGCACTAACCTCTCGACAATGCTAACTGTGCAGTTAATACAGATTATGAAAGGACAATGGTATGGTTGCAATACACTAATATGTAATACTTCACTATTGTGGCATTTAAATAACTTGAGATAAATGGATGCTCATTTTCAAAGCAGGAAGGATTTTCCTTTTAATGTTTTATTACAATGACTATCTCTCTCCTGGGTATTGAATGGCAAAGAATGAATGATTACTGGAGCAAGCCGGATGCATTGGGCTATTCTAACTGATTTGGGGAACTGAAAGATGTTCAGTGAACAAACTTCAACGTGTCATTCAAACCAGAAGCTGAAAATTATCTGCAACAGTTGAAATCTTAAAATAAAAAAATAACTATTTCTGATAATTTAATACTTAATATAAATAGAATTTATACTACTCATTCTAATGAGAGTATCTAATTTTTCATCATGACTAAATAATAAAAAACTAAATACAGTGGAGTCACATCTTACTTGAGGATTAGGTTCTAAGTTGTGAACAAGGTAAGAATTTCACAAAATCAAAATTACTCTTGAAAAATTCCTTTAATTACTGATAAAGTACAGTGTTTATGGGTTTGCATATGAAAATATACATGTATATTTAAATGTATACAGAAATCTACACTTAAAGATGAAATAAACACAAATTTTAGATCACTATTAAAATTATTTTTTCCTTCTAGAAGACCATGTAGAGATGAATTTATATTAGTAAAATATACATAGGATGCAACACCACTGTAGAGATTTCAGCTACTAAAATAGGCAAGATCAATGATCAACTATATTATGTACACAAAATAACGAAGTTCCAGCTCTAAAATAACACATGAAACAGGCTAGCCCCGTGTCCATAAAGTTTTTTTTTCCATAAAGTTTCAAAGGAATAAAATATTCTATTATTTCAGAAAAATAAGGAAGTCATTATTTTAACATATTCTAAAATAATGACTCCAGTTCTGATATAATAATATTTTTGGAATAAGTTTCCTACTTTTAATGGTATTATAGAAGTATTTTCCCATGAGATACTCTTCTTATACCTTTAGCTACTAATATAAGGTATTAATGAAAAATTAGCTGGTATCAGTATTAATTTCATTACTTGACCTTTCTTTCATTCAAACACTAAGATGTAATGGTAATGAATTTAATGTAACATTTTATAATCTATATTTTCACAGATGATGTTACATGAATACACTTAAAATTTTTTTTCAATAAGAGCTTGTTATATTCATGCATTTTAAAGTTAAGTTGTTCCAAATGCTAATTAATTCACCTTTTATCTCTTTGGTGAATTTTACCCGATGAGAATCAGTCAGAGGTCTTGGTTGCTCATCAATATTATGAATGTCAAGAACTTCACACATGAACTGAATTACAGGTTGTGCTTTGTAGAAGGCAGTGGCAGAAACTAAAAAGAAAAACACAAATAGTATGAATGTTTCCGTAAAAACGGATTCAGAAATTTGTGTTGTTTCCATGATAATTAATTATAGAGTTATACTTATCCTTTATGTATACTTATGTATATATAAAATAGCATTTCTGAATTGAACAGTTTCAATTCTGAGTGGAAGACAGGCATGAGAAAAGAAAAGCCAAATTCTACAGTTTTTATAATCTAGCTTTCTTTATGGGCAATTAATACCATTCTCTACTACATGTACAGAGAAGTGTTCTGGGTATCAGACAAGACCTGAAAGGGACATATGCCAGAGCCCCTTAAGATGAAAAGATAAGGTATCATTTCTTTTTTTTTTTTTTTTTAATTTTTATTTACTTAGGATAGTCACAGAGAGAGAGAGAGAGAGGCAGAGACACAGGCAGAGGGAGAAGCAGGCTCCATGCACCGGGAGCCCGATGTGGGATTCGATCCCGGGTCTCCAGGATCGCGCCCTGGGCCAAAGGCAGGCGCCAAACCGCTGCGCCACCCAGGGATCCCGATAAGGTATCATTTCTTAAAGCTTTCTATGCCACCCTGACCTGTTAATCTATCCTAGTGAATGCTTTCCCTGTCTTGTAACAGATCTAAGAAGACAGTGGGGGGGAAAAAAAAAGAAGACAGTGGTATTACAGGTAACTGGTGTTAATCCAAACTATAGGAAGTAGTAAGTGAAGAGTATTTGCCCAATGTCATCCAGTTACAGCTGGTAGTTCTGATAGTCAACCAGCATGATTTCTCAATCCTGGGCTTCAGAACTGGAAGAGCTTCACCAATGGTTAAGAGGTCACCATCACTCATTTAACACATACTTACTGGAGGCTAATAGGTGCTATAAAGGCACTGAGGATACAATGAAAAGCAAAATCAAAACCAGTAAGAAGTTAGCTACACAATATCATTTTATTTTTCTGCTTAAAAAACATCTCTATTGTCTGCTGAGCTAAGTATAAACATTTTACATGGTGTTTTCTTTCCATTTCCTTGATTTAAGGATTAAATGTCCTCCACAAAACGTCCCTCACCTCTGGGAGGATGTTTATCAAGGCTTTAATAGTAGTTATCTCAGGATATGTGTGGGTGGTGAGGCTACTATGGATATTTTTTATTTTCTTCTTTTTAATTTTGTATCTTCATTTATTATAGTGATGACATTACTTTTTCCTTTATTACAGAATATATGAATGATGTCTCATCACAGAAAATTCAAATATCGATGTATAGAATAAAGATTTCCTCCCAACTCTACTTCCACCCCTCTTCAAGTATCTTTAAGAAATAACCATTATGGAGGCACCTGTGGTTGAGTGTCTGGCTTTGGCTCGGGGTGTGATCCTGGGGTCCTGGGACTGAGTCCCGCATCAGGCTCCCCACAGGGAGCCGGCTTCTCCTCCTGCCTATGTCTCTGCCTCTCTCTGTATCTTTCATGAATAAATAAAATCTTAAAAAAAAAAAAGAAATAACAATTATCATGGGGTGTCTGGGTGACTTAGTTGGTTAAGTGACCAACTCTTGGTTCCTGCTCATGATCTCCAGGTTGTGAGATGGAGCCTTGCATCTGCTCAGTGCTCAGTGCACCATTTGCTTGAGATTCTCTGCCTCTGTCCCTCCCCTAGCTAATGCAGGTGCATTCTCTCAAATAAATAAGTAAAATCTTAAAAAAAAAAAAATCATTAGTTAGGTATGCATATATCCTGCTATTTTGTTTTTTTTCCTATTTTGATATGCACTTACAAAGATAAGAATGTACATGCTATTTTTTTTTAAATTAAGTAAGCTCTCCACTCAATATGAGGCTTGAATTCACGACCAGAGATCAAGTTGCATGCTCTGTGACTGAGCGAGACAGGCGCCCCCATGCAACTTTTTTTTACATGAGATCAGATAATAAACGTTCCATGACTTGTTTTATTGTTTTTTTTTTTTTTAATTTTTATTTGTTTATTTATGATAGTCACAGAGAAAGAGAGAGGCAGAGACAGAAGCAGGCTCCATGCACTGGGAGCCCGACGTGGGATTCGATCCCGGGTCTCCAGGATCGCGCCCTGGGCCAAAGGCAGGCGCCAAACCGCTGCGCCACCCAGGGATCCCTGTTTTATTGTTTTTTAAATTAACAGTATGTCTTAGAGATCTTTCCATGTTGGTACATTCTTTTTTTTTTTTTAATTTTTATTTATTTATGATAGTCACAGAGAGAGAGAGAGAGAGGCAGAGACACAGGCAGAGGGAGAAGCAGGCTCCATGCACCGGGAGCCCGATGTGGGATTCGATCCCGGGTCTCCAGGATCGCGCCCTGGGCCAAAGGCAGGCGCCAAACCGCTGCGCCACCCAGGGATCCCTGGTACATTCTTTTTAATGGCTTCATATTATTCCACAGTATTGATGCCTGATAATTGAGTATCTTTTGCTCTTAATAAAAAAGAACACAAATGGTAAAACATGAGAAACACTATTATGGGCTTTGATCTTTTTTTCTCATTATAGATCTTATAGATCTATCTATACACACACACACACACACACACACACATATGGAACCATATTCTCTTTCACAGCTACACGATATCTCATTACATGGATATACTTCATGTTCCTAATGATGGATTAAGTTGATGTTTTTTTTTTTTAATTTTTATTTATTTATGATAGTCACAGAGAGAGAGAGAGAGAGGCAGAGACACAGGCAGAGGGAGAAGCAGGCTCCATGCAAGGAGCCCGATGTGGGATTCGATCCCGGGTCTCCAGGATCGCGCCCTGGCCAAAGGCAGGCGCCAAACCGCTGCGCCACCCAGGGGTCCCTAAGTTGATGTTTATTTATAAAAAAAAAGATTTTATTTATTCATGAGAGACACAGAGAAAGAGAGAGAGAAACAGGCAGAGGGAGGAGAAGCAGGCTCCATGCAGGGAGTCGGATTCAGAACTTGATCCCAGGACTCTGGGCTCAACCATTGAGCCACTCAGGCGTCCCACGTTGCTTTTTAATATTATAGAAAATTTTCTAAGAGATGTCCTCATATAATCTTTATACCCAAAGTTGGGTTTGAACTCAACACCCTGGGATCAAGAGTTGCATGTTCTTCCAACTGACCCAGCCAGGCACCCCAAATTGTATTAGCATTCTAGATCTCTTATTCGAATTCATAGTACTTTCAAATTTGTATGTATTAGGGGCACCTGGGTGGTTCAGTTTGACATGGAGCTCCAGTGGCACAATCGGTTACAGCACAGTACTTATTTGACAGTCAGTCTGCCTCTTAAGTTTTGGCTCAGGTCATGAGATCAAGTCCTTTCTCAGGCTCCATGCTCAGCAGTGGAGTCTGTTTGAGCTTCTCTCTCTCTCTCTCTCTCTGCCCCTCCCCACTGTGTGCTCTCTTTCTCTCTCACAAACAAATAAATCTTAAAAAAAAAAAAGTATACATCATATTATTCTATTAAAAATGTGAGACTATTTCTGTGTAGTAAAAAAAAAGCTGAGAGGATGCATATCAAAAAAGCACATACTGCTTCTGGGTTAATTTTTTAAAAGTAAATAGGTAAAGGTAAATAAATATGTGGTAAGTAACATGCTTCTTTGCCTTTCCTTTAACCCTACAGGTAAATTTTCTTCACTGGATTGGTATACTAGCATTTACAACTAGTATGTAAAAACAAAACAAAACAAAACAACTAATATGTCTTACATCACTGAACTGCAACTACTAAAACAAACATTATTTATCTTTTTTAACATTCTTCAATTATTTTTCCTTACTGTTTATACCACTGTGTTTCTAATCATTTTACTGTTTATCATCTTTACTGTTTTTCATCTGGGCAATTCAGATAAAAATTAAAGTTAGTTAAAAAAAAAGTTCCAACAAAAAATGAGCTGAAATCAGTGATTACAGCTGAATTAGGAGCAAACTTCAATAAGCAAAGTTCTGCTTCTCTCCATCAAATCCTTAACATTTTATAAACCTACATGTATATGCATTTTATTCATTCTTGCTTTTTCAAAAATAAGCTAATTTTAATTGAAAAGAAATGTTTATGTTTGACATTTAAAAAAATCTGTTAACAAAACATACCACTGTGGTGTAATTAAGGAAATAAGCATACAATCATTTCTACAGATGATGGTCCCTAAAAGGCAGTAAATAAAATTCAGCACCATAGCTAATACTCAAACTGTATCAGGATCAAAAAAGAATTTCCTTAATTTGATAAAAGTTATCTATCAAAAATCTATGGTAAGTTCAACTTCATTTATTAGGAAGTTCTAGCTAGCGCAGTAATACAAGTTAGATAGAGAAGTAAAAGGTAAAAAGACTGGAACAGGAAAATTATTATTCTTCACAATATATGACTATCTACACAGAAAATCCAATAAAATTTATAGATAAATTAGAGAATGAGAATTCAGCAAGGTTGCTACTTAAGATCAATATACAAAAAAAAAAAAATGACATTCTTGTAAATACTGGCAACAAACTTAAAATGTAACAAAAAAAAATACAAGTCACAATTACAACAAAAAACAGCAGGACTTGGGATGGAATCCAAACAAGGTATGTATAAGACCTAGAGAAGTAATAGATATCCTTACTATTGGAAGATATTTCCTAAGATTTAAAAAATGTCATAATATACTCTATTCATGTAAATTATTCCTAAATTAATCTGTAGATTTAAAGCAATTTCAATCAAAATACTGACAGGATATAGCCCCCTTGCCTTTTAGAAATTAAAAAGCAAATTCTAAAATTAACAACATAAGGCAACAAAACAAGAACAGCCAAGACAATTTTTAAGACTAAGGTCTGCTCTATCATTCATCAAGATTTGTTAGAATCCCACTCAAGTCAAGACACTGTGAGGATAGAACACAGACCAGCAGAAGACACTTGAGAGCCTACCTCACACTATATACAAAAAGAAATTCCTGTTCAGAAAATTAAATATAAAAAGAAAAATAAACATTTAGAAAAACTTATAGAATATCTTTATCATCTTGGAGGTAAGGATGGACTTCTAAAAACAAGATACAAAAACTACAAACCAGGGGCACCTTGGTGGTTCAGTGGTTAAGCCTTTGGCTCAGGTCCTGATCCTGGGGTCCTGGGATCAAGTCCCACACTCTGCCTACGTCTCTCTTTCTCTGTGTCTCTCAAGACTAAATAAGCAAAATCTTAAAAAAACAAAACAAAAACTACAAACTATTGAAACTATAACAATTTCTTAAAATACACAAACTATAAATGATTAAAATTTTAAGAAAAAAAACTACGAAAGAAAACTGGAAGAAACATACAAAGTAAAACAAAACAAAAACCAATCAAATCCCCAGGCTATAGATTAGTAGAGGACATGTGTAACACCTGTAACAAATAATTACTATCCAGAATATGTAATGAGTTCCTACAAATCAAGATAAAACAATAAAAGTGGCAAATGATATCAGCTGGCATTTCATAAAAGAGAAACCTAAATGTCAAAACCTATAAATTTTCAGGAATTCTCTTTTTTTTTTTTAAATTTTTATTTATTTATGATAGTCACACACAGAGAGAGAGAGAGAGAGAGAGAGAGAGAGAGAGAGAGGCAGAGACACAGGCAGAGGGAGAAGCAGGCTCCATGCACCAAGAGCCTGATGTGGGATTCGATCCCGGGTCTCCAGGATCAGGCCCTGGGCCAAAGGCAGGCGCCAAACCGCTGCGCCACCCAGGGATCCCCAAATTTTCAGGAATTCTCTTATATGTTATTAAGGAAATACACGTAACAATACTGACTTATCATTTTACACCATTCAAGACCCAGAATACACACTGACAACAAGCCAATGGAAGAATGAAAGTTCTTGTATAGATTGTAGGCATATACTGATACAATTAATTAGGGGAGCAAACAGTTCATACAGCAAATCTCAAATATGCTTAATTTTCAATCTAGCAGTTTCACTATATTGAAATACACTCTAGAGAAATTCCCTATCTGCAAAAGAAGGCATGAGTAAGTGTTTTTTCTTAACAGAAAAAGAAAACGAAACAACCAAGATATCCATTAGTAGAATGGATAAATTTAGAATATATGCATACAATTAAAACTGATTAGGCAGGTAATAAATAAAATTGAGGAATAAAATACAGATACTACTGAGAGGACTTTGATGGAAAAGGAGATATTATCTACTACTTAGATTGCCAGGATCTAAATATGTGCAATTTATAAATACAGAAAAAAAATTCACAAAAAAGAGACTATGTTGAGAATACCAGTGGGATACTTTTAATTCATCAACACAGATCTCTGAATTTATTAAGGCCATTTAAATTTCATTAAGGGTTTATAATATACTCTACAATTCTCCTGTATCTTTTAATAGATTAATAAATAATAAAAATTTTTGTTGTTGGAAATGCATCCTTTAATTTTTTACTGTTCGTTGCATGTTTGTTTTTTTAACTAAGTTCATTTTCTTATTTTCATGTGTAGTAGGGTTAGAATAATGAAAAAAGGATAGGGTATAATATAAAACAGACACAGATTTTGATCCTAGGTCCAACACTTACTAATTATTATTTCTCTGAACATCTATTTGTTCATCTGTAAAATTAGAAGAATATCTACTACTCACAGCATTAGGGTAGAGATTCAATGCAAAGTACCTACTTGTACCCAGAACATGATAGAAACTCAATAGAGCTTCTTTCTGTTCTCACTTTTTTTTTTTAAGACTTTATGCATTCATGAGAGACACACACAGAGAGAGAGAGAGAGAGGCAGAGATACAGGAAGAGGGAGCAGGCTCTCTGTAGAAGCCCGATGTGGGACTCGATCCTGGGATCCCGTCCTGAGCCAAAGGCATACACTCAATCGCTGAACCACCCAGTCATCCCATTCTGTTCTCATTTTTGAAGAACTGTCTACTCATGTCACTTGTTCACTGATAGATTTGTCTTAATTCTAGGCAAAACCATTTTGTTAATGTAAACTAACTCCTTGAAGAGATTTTATGGGAGAATGTTCCATGAAGAAGGGATTAGAATTCTTAAGTTTGGGGAAGTCTTGCTCAGTGGTTGAGCATCTGCCTTTGGCTCGGGTCGTGATCCTGGGGTCTGGGGATTAGTCCCATATCAGGCTCCCCATGGGGAGCCTGCTTCTCCCTCTGCCTATTTCTTTGCCTCTCTGTGTCTTTCATGAATAAATAAAATCTTAAAAAAAAATTAAGTTTATGTTTTACCATTTCCAAAGCCAGAAAATAACAGATATGAAAAACAAATATTTGCCGTATTTAAAATAACTAAGAATACCAAATGAGTCCACGTCCAAATGAACAGTACAAGGTAGAGCAGTAAATAATATTGGTGCTGGTAAAAACATAATCACAATTATTTTTTAATGTACACCTACAACCTCCTAAGAGGTTACATGGTATGGATGTTATCTGCCTCAATTTTACAGGCTTACTCCCATGGCTCTGAAAGTAGGAGATATGAATTTAAGACTACTCATTACATAGTGCCTTTTTATGGTTATAATTAGTAAGCACTTAAGAGACACCACATTAAACATCCTTGTATTCCCTATTATCACCTACCAAAATATTATTAACAGAGCACTCAGGAGATATTGATAAAGAATTGTTTTATTTTTTGTATTTTTAATATAATGTATCACATATTTAGTAAAGTATATAAAATACGAATGTGTCACTTAAATTATTATACAGTAAGTATCTACAAAACCAGCAGTGGATCAACAACTAAATATTGCCAATATTCTAGAAATCTCTTCTCTAGCCCCTTCCCAGTCCTTAACTTCCTGTTTCCTTTAAAGGTAACCAAAGTCCTGGTTTCATGGTAATCATCTCCTTTTCTTTAAATTCAGAACATAACTACAGATTCCTAAATAGTTTGGTTATCTTAGTTCTTGAACTTTATGCAACTGGAAATATAAAGCATGTAGTCTTTTGAAACTGTTGCTAAGAACTGTCTCTAGCTCATTGATTTTAAATGTAAATAGTTTCTTCATTTCCACTTCTCTAACACTCTGGTAAAGAAATCTAGTTTACTGGGGTGCCTGTGTGCCTCAGTTGGTTGAGTGTCTGACTCTGGATTTCGGCTCAGATCATGATCTCAGGATTGTGACACTGAGCCTCTGTGCTGGGCATGGAACCTGCTTGTGATTCTGTCTCTCACTGCTCTAAAAAAAAAAAAAAAAAAAAAAAAAATTAGATTTTTTTAAGAGAGGGGAGAGAAGGAACAAGCAGGGGAGAAACAGACTCCCCACTGAGCGGGGAGCCGGATGCGGGACTTGATTCTAGGACCCTAAGATCATGACCTGAGCTGCAGGCAGACACTTAACCAAATAAGCCACCCAGGTGCCTATATATATATATGTGTGTGTGTGTTTATATTATATAAACTACACACACTCACAGTTTACTACTCTAACATTGGACATTGGTGTTAGTACTTCCCTTAGTTACTAGAATATCATGAACATTCCTGTAATTGTGGTCTTTTTTGATGCACATATACATGCAATTTCTCTAGTAGAAAAGGCTCTAAGTAAAATTGCTGAGTCATGAAGGATATGTATCTCTAATTTTCCTAGACAAGGCCAAATTCTTTCAAAGTGGTTTTAATAACTGACCCTCTCATAGGCAGTATATGTCATTTTTGTGCTCAAGTCTCACTGTTAGTACTGTGAGACCTGAATTTTAGTCTTTCTGTGGTTTATATAGGAATACCTTACTTTTAAAAAAGGATTTTCAGCCTTACATATAATAAAATACACCTTAAGTATAAAGTTCAATGACTCTGAAAATGTATACATTTATGCTATTACCACCCCAATTGCAAAAGAACCTTTCCATCACCCCAGAATGTACTTTCCTGCCTCTATGTAATCAGTTCCTTCCACATCTGCCCTAAGCAAACACGCATCAGATTCCTTTCATAACAGATTAACTGGATCCAAAATTTTACATAAATGGAATTATGTATATAATTATATATACCATTTTAAGTTTGGCTTCTTTTGCCTGTTTTAATTAGTTGAGATTAGTTAATTAATTCCAATTCATACTGCTGCATAAATTAGTAGTTCTCGCTCTCTCTCTTTTAAAGTAGGCCCATGGCCAGTGTGGAGCCCAATGCAAGGCTTGAATTTATGACCCTGAGATCAAGACCTGAGCTGAGATCAAGAGTCAGATGCATAACCAACTGAGCTGCCCAGGTGCTCCAGCACTTTTTTCTAACTGCCAGGTAGTATTTCATTGTATGAGATTATAATTTGTTTCTCCATTCACTTGTTTTTTAGATATTTGGGTCGTTTCCAGTTTCTAGGTATTATGAACAAGTATATATATATATATATATATATATATATGCAAAGGAGGTCATACCAAGATTTGTGCACACACACAAACCTTGGTATGACCTCCTTTTTCATTTATCTTGGAGAAAGGCCTAGGAATAAAACTGGTGGGTCATAAGGCAAGAGCATGTTTAACTTAAAACAGTATGACAAAATATTTTTCCAAGTGGTTGTATAATTTACACTCCTACCATTTCCAGTTGCTCCACATCTTTGCCAACATTGGTATTGCCAGTCTTTTTAATTTAGCCCATGTAGTGGGTGTGAAGTGATATCTCATTGTGGTTATTTGCATTTCTCAGATGAGCAATGATGTTTAACATCTTCTCAAGTGCTTATTTGCCATTCACACACATCTTTTGTAAAGTCCCTGATTTTTTGACCACTTTTTAAAATTGTCTAGTACTAGTTTTTCATATATTCTGGATACAAATCTTTTGTTTAGATATGTTTTGCAAATGTTTTCTCCCAGTTGTTGCTTGCCTTGTTCTGAAGAGGTTTTCATTCCAAGGACATGAAATTGTTCACTCCAAGGACATGCATATTTTTCCTGTTTTCTTAGCAATTTCCCAGCTTTAGCTTTAGGTTTTGGCCTGTGATATATCTAGAATTTGGGTATGGTCTGAAGTAGGGGTTATGTTTACTTTTTTCTTTTTTTTTTTTTTTTTTTTTTTTAAATTTTTTTTTTATTTATTTATGATAGTCACACAGAGAGAGAGAGAGAGAGGCAGAGACACAGGCAGAGGGAGAAGCAGGCTCCACGCACCGGGAGCCCGACGTGGGATTCGATCCCGGGTCTCCAGGATCGCGCCCCGGGCCAGAGGCAGGCGCCAAACCGCTGCGCCACCCAGGGATCCCATGTTTACTTTTTTCATACACATATCCAGTTATTCTAACATGATTTAAGACTATCCTTTTCTCACTGAATTATATTGTCCCCTCTGTCAATTATCAATCAACCACATGAATGAGTATTTTTATATCTATTCGAATTGCTTCTCAGCCTATGATAATCTAAGATTAAGAATCTTAGGAAAAAAAGATCAAGTATCTTAGTATTTGTATCTATTCTATAACTCATTTTACAGACCTTTCACCCCAATGTCACAGTTTTGATTACTATAGCTTTACAGAGTATCTTTAAAACCAGGTAGTATAAATCTTCCTACTTTGTGGTTCTTCAGAATGTTCTTGGTTATCCTAAGTTCTTTGTATTTTCATATAAATCTTAAGACTCCATCTGTCAACTTAATATTTTTAAAAAACCTGAGAGATTTCCACTGGGACTATGTTGAGTCTATAGATCAATTTAGGGAGAATGGACTTTTTTTTAAAATGATCTATTATTATTATTCATCTCTTTTTTTTAAATTTTTATTTATTTATGATAGGCACACAGTGAGAGAGAGAGAGAGGCAGAGACATAGGCAGAGGGAGAAGCAGGCTCCATGCACCGAGAGCCCGACATGGGATTCGATCCCGGGTCTCCAGGATCGCGCCCTGGGCCAAAGGCAGGCGCTAAACCGCTGCGCCACCCAGGGATCCCTTATTCATCTATTCTGAAGAGAGAGACAGAGAGAACTCCTGTGTGAGTGGGGGAGGTGGTATAGAGGGAGAGGGAAAGAAATCCCCAGACTCCCTGCAGAGAGCAAAGCCTGAGGTGGGGCTTGATCCCAGGACCCAGAGATCGTGACCCAAGCTGAAACCATGAGTTGGATGCTCAACCAACTGAGCCACCAGGAGCCCCATAGGGAGAATGGACATCTTAACAATCTGAGTGTTCTGATCCGAGGACATGGTATCTTTCTCTATTTATATCTTCCTTATTTTTCTCAGGAATGATCTATAGCTTTCAGTATAGAAGCTTTGCATATCTTTCTTTAAATCTATGCCTAAGTATTACATTTTTGGTATTATTAGAAATGGTATTTTAATTTTCCAATTGCTGAATCCTGGTATTATTTCTTGTTATACTGCTTGTACGGATTTTTGTATATGTTGTTAGTATTCTGTGTCCTTGCTAAATTCATCTATTAATTCTAGCAGGGTTTTGTTTGGGAGAGGGGGTAGCTTAGCATTTTTTAATGTAGAGAATTATGTCTCCTCCAAAGAGGGATAGTCTTATTTCTTCCCTTACAATATTATGTCTTTATTTATTTTTTTTTACCACACTGCATTAGTTTGGACCTCTAGCACAATATTGAATCAAGTAGTGAAAATCAAGTATCTTTGCCGTGTTCTTGAGCAATCTTTGTACCTTTTATGATGATGCTTGTTCTGTTTTTCTAGGTGCTTTTATCAAGTTGAAGAAGTTTCCTTTTATTGTTAGTTTACTGCAAATTTTTGTTATGAGAACGTTAAAATGTATCAAATGATTTTTCTATTGAGTGGGTTATACTGTTTTTGTCAAGTGTCTATCACAAGTATACTCTAGCCGCATAAAACGAGTTGGAAAGTTTTTCCTGTTTTCTGATTTTGTGAAAGATTGGTACTATTTTTTCCTTAAATGTTAGATAAAATTCATCAGTGAAATCACTGGAGTTTTCAAGGGATTATGAACTTAATAGATACAGAGCTATTCAGATTACTCTTTGAAATCATTTTTTGTAAAGTTTTGGTAATCAAATAATTGATATAAATTCCATAATGTTTCCTTACTAATCTTTCAATTCTGAGGAATCTTTAGTGATACCCTCTCTTTCATTCCTAATACCAGGAATCTGTTTTTTTCTATTTTCTTTGATTTGTCTTGCTAGGATTTTATTAATTTTATCAAAAGAACCAATTTCTGGCTTCATGCATTTTCTGTACTGTTTTCTATTTAATTTTTTGCTCTGACTTTATTATTTCTTACCTTCTACTTAACTTGGATTTTTCTTTCGCTTAAGATAGAAACTTTGTGTGATACCTAGCCTCAGAGATGTCCCTAGTAAGTGTGTTTCCTACACTGAATATGCATAACTAATGGGATATTATTAAAATGGCAGAATGTAACTTTCAATGCTAGCCCTTAAAATCATTATTATGGATTACCTGCTCCAGAGAAAGATACCCACAATATTGTGAGGACACTTAATCAAACCTATAGAGAGTTCCATGTGGTAGGAAACTAGGACTTCATCACAAACTTGTTATCAACTGAGTTTTATAGATATTAAACAAGACTTAATCATCCATGTAAACATTTATTAAATACCTACTCTTCATCGTCTCCCTTATGGGTTCAAATTTAGAGATGACCCAGACAAAGCCTCTGCACTTAAATAGATTCTGGGTTAAAATTGATTAAAAAACAAGAAGCTCATTTCATTCCTTCCCCAATCCCCAAACTCCACTATAACTATGGTGAGGAATTTTAAAATACTCTTAGAAGGAGTGAACAGAAAACAGGAAATCCATCAACATTTTAGAAGATGAAAAGTAAGTGGACAATAACTGACATAGTAGATCCAAGAAAATGAAATCTCAAGGTAGCTATGTTGAGAAAGATAAGAACCAATGGCATTTACACTATAAAATCTTCAAAAGGCATGAGAAGTGGCAGCACTAAGTACCTCTGAACTGGTGACAGAATGGGGGAGATGCAGAAAGATAAAGAGGAAAGCTGTCTGAGAAACAGGTAGAGTCCTAGATCCCTTGTCTAGCTCGACATTGCTGAACAACCATCCCTTTGTCATCCCTGCACAAATCTGGAGGTTTATTCTCTGGAAAAAATAAAGGAAAGGCTCTTTGGAGGGAGCATGTCAGGCACAGTTGAAGGCATAGGACTGCACCAAAAACAAGGGATTAGATGACTATAAACATTAAATGCTGAATGTAGACATTCTCCCAAACAGAATGTCCAATTTGGCTTCCAGAATGTAGACCATGAGATTGTTACTCTTGAGGTAGGAGCTCAGAACACTCATCTCTGACCAGCCAAGCAAAGAGATTTGAGGATACAAATGGAGGTCCCCTAACATCAGCGCATTGAAATCACCCCACGATGAAGCTCACCCCACAGATGTACTGATACATTCAGAGTATCTAGTCAGTGTTTTAGACTCCCTATGAATCATGAGTAGATACTCAAGGATAGCGTATTATCTGAGGAAAGCCTCCAACATGGAAGATAAGAGATCAAAACAAAAGGAATTTGGGTGAAGCATAAACATGTGCTGAAAAAAGAAAGCTCCAGAATAAATTATTCTCAGTGAGCTAAGAGAGGATACTGCAAATGTGAAACAAGAATAGTACAGCACAACATTTAAGGAAAAAACAAAAAACAAAAAACTACTAGAAGAACATTAAGAGCAGAAATGAAAAAGTGAATAAAGGGTTAAAAGATGAAGTTGAGGAAATTTTCCAGAAGGTAAAGCAAAATAAATGAAACATAAAGACAATGGATACATACGTAAAATAAGTACATTTTATGGTATGTTCAAAAACATCTCACTAAAACTCTTTAAAAAATGGAGCACTGCTTTCAAATCTGTGAAGGAATATTATTTCCAACACAGAAACTCAGCTAAACTACCATTTAAATTTGTTTTCAAGTGTGTAAGGTGTCACAATATTTGCCTGTTGTGTACCCTTTTCTCATAAAACTTCTGACCATTAAAAAAAGGGCAGGAGAAGAAAAAGGATGTGGGAAACAGAAGATCAATAAAGGAAAAATACAAAATTCTCCACAGGGTTAGTGATGTGTGATTCCAAGAGGACGGTTCAAACATAAACTTGTACCAAATGTGAAGGGCAAACTCACTGAGACTGAAACAGGGTGAATTAAAAAACAGAGTGGATGGAGACTGTCACTGAGATTTCTGCTGCCATTATTTTGCTTTTGTAATGTGAGGATAGTCTGGGTAAGCCTGACACAGATATATTTACATTGCTTAGCTAGGCCATATGGTGAAAAGTTCCTGTCCTGCTGCCTGAAATCAGACTCTCATTATACCCTCAAGAAATGTTCTGCTTTCATCTACTGCTGAGAAAACTCATTTTAATATTATAAATTATTTCTTAGTCTTAGAGATCTTATACCTGAACTCAAACATATGAAGCAAATGACACTATTATTGTGATTAATAAATTACTTAATAGAAATATGTTTTCCTTGCAAAGGAAGAATATTCTGGGTGAACTTCTCTGACTCTTATGCAGAATAAATTAAAATTACTAAATTCTACAACAATCTATATATTCCATTTTCTTTTAGGAGTAAATAGTGACTGTTTTACAGAAGGATACTCTTACTGTAAAGCACAGGAAGTAAATAAAAATAACAATGTTTCTCAATTCAGATGTTCCTGGGTCTGAGATCTGTCTGCCAAGAATCTTGCTTCTTAGGGATGCAGTATAGAGTTATGAATATTAAGGACATAACTTTGGAGTCAGAAGCTGGCTTCTATCATTTAAAAGTAAACTGTGACTTTGAGCCTTAAATATAAGCTACAGTTTTATTCAAAATAGGTTTATTTTTTTTTTAATTTTTTTTTTTAAATTTATTTATGGTAGTCACACACAGAGAGAGAGAGGCAGAGACATAGGCAGAGGGAGAAGCAGGCTCCATGCACCAGGAGCCCGACGTGGGATTCGATCCCGGGTCTCCAGGATCGCACCCTGGGCCAAAGGCAGGCGCTAAATCGCTGCGCCACCCAGGGAACCCTCAAAATAAGTTTAATAGGTTATATTACATTTTTTTTTTTTTTTTTTTTTTTTATGATAGTCACACACACAGAGAGAGAGAGAGAGGCAGAGACACAGGCAGAGGGAGAAGCAGGCTCCATGCACTGGGAGCCCGACATGGGATTTGATCCCGGGTCTCCAGGATCGCGCCCCGGGCCAAAGGCAGGCGCTAAACCGCTGCGCCACCCAGGGATCCCGTGGTTATATTACATTGTTAAAATCAAAAGCAAATGAATACCAGCCTTGAAAATTCCCTGAGCAGACAAAACCAGTTTAGTCATACAAGCAAAGCTTAATGTAGCTTATCTCATAAGCCCAACTTGGTCTGGGTCATTTCTTGCTCATGTCTCTGAAAATCATAAGCAAAACTTACATTGTTTCCCAAGATTAATAACCATTGGCCAACTCCCTACCATTTAAGAAAATTTTAATATTATAAACAATCACTGAGGAATTACTGCTTTCTCTCTATATAAACTGTTTTATGATATTTTCCTGAGCGTCATTCCATGTTTTGGGTTGAATGCTCCCAGTATGCAAACTGTTTTTGGTGTGTGCACAATAAACTTTTATTAATTATTACTATGGTAATTTATTGATTTTTCTTCTGTTATTTCTGAACTTTTCACAAACATAAATTATTTAATATAAATATTAAACTATATGAACTTTAGAAAGAGAAAGTCAATTTAGAGAGAGAAAGTTTACACAGATTTTCTCTCTCTAAACTTAACTCATACAACTGTGGTAGAGTTCATATGAGATAATTAATGTAAAATGCTTAGGACTCTACCTGTTATATAATGAGTGGTAAATAAAACTATTTTAAGGGAAATACAACTAATAAATACCACATTCACTGTGATGGTCTTAAAAATGCAAGCTGCAAATGAGTTTGGCTTAAATGCAGGCTAAACTAAAAATATATTCTCACATATCTTCAAATCCAAGTTATCAGTGATAGTAAGGTACATCAATATTTTATGTATCCTAAAAAAAGAAACATCAATTAAAGTGTGACAAACCATCAACTGCAAGACATCTCCCAATTTCAGAGATGATGAAATGTGAAGAAAAAATATTTTTGAATCTTAGATTGGTAAAATTACAGTAAGTTTAACTACATAGTTGAGAAAATATTAAATACCACAAAAGCAATCATTTTGAAGACAAGATTAAGTCACATCATTAGAATTAAATTTCTCTCTCTGTTTTAGAGTAATTTTCACACTTCCTTTCTTCCTTCCACTACCAATTTCACCTAGAGGTAGGTAATCTGTCACTTTGGAGACTAAAATGGATTCCTGTTATGTGCTCCCATTGTACTCAGCACTTCCTCTTCATAATACTTGTATTGCTCAATACTAGTGTTTTCCAGTAGATTTCAAGTTCAACAAGGGCTGTTTTGTTCAGAACAATATACCAAGCTCAAGGGATGCAAATTCAAATCACACAAAAACAAAAAAGGGAAACATAAACAAGTAGGCTGGTGAGTGCAATATTTTCACTCATTATTTTTCATAGCAGTACTACATTTTACTGGCAATTAAAACTTTTAGGCTTTATTTTCATTTCACTAACATACCATAGATCTTTTTTAAAAAATGCTATTTTCTGACTTCTTTACTTCACAATGGCACCATAAGTTATTTACACTTTGTTCACAAAAAATTAACATACTCTCACATTTTTCTTGAAACATGCAGCCCTTTATCTATTCTCTCTATGCCAACCAACCTATTCTTCTTCCTTCCTCCTAAAGGTAACCACTATCTTCAAATTGGTGTGCATTTGTCTCATGTATGTTTTTCATAGTTTTACTGCGTATTTATGTACTCAGTATAAATTTGTTTTAAATTTACATAATAACCTATCCTTTTAATATCTGCTACCCCTTCAACACTGTTTTTGGGGCAGCCTGGGTGGCTCAGCGGTTTAGTGCCGCCTTCAGCCCGGGGCCTGATCCTGAAGACCCAGGGTCGAGTCCCGCATCAGGCTCCCTGCATGGAGCGTGCTTCTCCCTCTGCCTGTGTCTCTGCCTCTCTCTCTCTCTCTCTCTCTGTGTCTCTCATGAATAAAATCTTAAAAAACAAAACAAAACAAAAAAAAAAACCAAAGAACAAAAACAAAACAAAAAACACAGTTTTTGATGATAATCTATGTTGATATCTGTAGATCTGGTTCACTCAAATTTAGTTGTCATACAGTACACCACAATATCATATAATAATATATGTACTCATTCAGAATGCTTTCCAAGGAAACACTGATAAAGAATTAAGCTGATTCCAATTTTCTATTAACAAATAATGCTTCAAGTACATATGTAAGCTTATGACATGTTACAGATTTTAAGATATGTACAATTTCATCTTTTCCAGATACGGAAAACTGCTCTCCAAGATTGCTGTACCAAATCATACTCTGACAGTGTGTGAGTTCCTTTAACTTTGGTATCCTCACCAACATTTGATATAAGACTTTAATTTTTACAAACCTGATGGGTATGAAATGTAATCTTTTATATTTCATTTGCATTTTCCTGATTACTAATGAATGAGAATCTGATATTCATGTGTTTACTGGTCATTTGGGTTTCCTCTTTTCTGAACTACCTGTTTTCCTACTGATCTATCCTTATTTTTGTAAAGCTCTTGGGTGTATTTGCTGCAAATATTGTCCTAGTATTTTAATTAACTTTATGATTATCTTTATAACATACAAGTTTAAAAGTCTGATGTAGCCAAGCTTGTATTATCTTTTATAATTTACATTTTATATTTTGTCCAACATTAGAAATATTCTATTTTTTTTTCTAAAAGAATTTTAAAGTTTTGTATTACGGCTTTAGGATTAAAATACACCTCATGTAGAGAGAGAGAGAGAGAGAGGCAGAGACACAGGCAGAGGGAGAAGCAGGCTCCATGCCAGGAGCCTGACGTGGGACTCGATCCCGGGACTCCAGGATTGCGCCCTGGGCCAAAGGCAGGCGCTAAACTGCTGAGCCACCCAGGGATCCCTCGTTATAGTTTTAAAATAAAGAGGGGAATTCCTCCTTCTTTATTCTTCTTTAAAATTATATTGGCTATTCTTGGCATTTATTTTTCCATATAAGCCTTAATAGGGATGCCTGGGTGGCTCAGTGGTTAAGTGCCTGCCTTCGCAGCCCAGGATGTGATCCTGGAGACCCAGGATCCAGTCCCACATCGGGCTCCTTGCATGGAGCCTGCTTCTCTCTCTGCCTGTGTCTCTGCCTCTCTCTCTATGTCTCTCATGAATAAATAAAATCTTAAAAAAAAAAAAAGCCTTAATATTTACTTATCAAGTTTCATGATATACTCTTTTGGAATTTTATTTAAAATTGCATTTAGAGATTAAATTGTATAAAACTGACATCAAATGGAGTCTCCCTAATTTCATTCATTTAGATTTTCTCTTATGTCTTTCAATCAAATTTTTTATTTTAGAAACCTCTCAAAAATCTCTTACTCCTGTGTACCTCCTTTTCAATCCAAACTCTTGATCTCATCGTATTTGTTAAAGCTTGGCTAAGGCATCACATACTCTTCCAAATATTCTTCTAACTTTCTAGGATAATTTAGATGTTCCTCCTCTATGCTCTTAGTTTTACCTATTCATTCTTTCCTTAATATGACTCCAAATTGTGCTAAGCATGGAGGGTACATACACTGGTGAAGAAGATGGACAATCCCTAGCTCTGTGGAGCTTTCATTCTAACAGGAGACACAGAACAATAAACAGTTATAATTCCAAGTGACATGTGCTATATTACAGGGGGTGTACACTGTGCTGTGGGAATACATAAAAGAAATACCTAACTCAGACTTGGGGGATGGCTGGATGTGGGGGGGAGAAGGGTGTCAAATACTGCTTCTCAAGGAAGTAACGTGTAGAGTGAAACCTGTAAGAAGAACAGAAGTTAGCAAACACAAAACAACTAAAATATCATAGTCCTGACATCCTGGCTTTACTCTTGATTTTACTGGAAAAGCTCCCACTGCTTAACTGTGAAATCATCTAATCTTTGAATATGTTTCCTCCCTTGGCCTCCGTGACACCACTTTTTTTGGCTCTCGTACCACCTGTGATAATCATTAACTGCTCACTGGTGCTTCTTCCTTCCTTAAATGCCACTATTCCCCTATGGCTTTATCCTCCTCATTCTTGTTTTTTATCTAAATATTATTCCTAAAGAAGTTTTTTCATTTCTACAGTTTCAAATATGGATTTATATACTGAAGAGTTCTCTAACTTTTGCTTCCACCATCACAGATTTTCATATATGCATTTCCAACTGCACAGTAGTATCTATCCATATGTCCCATAGGCTCTCCAAGCTTTGGACATATTAACATTCGATCTATTTAATATATGGTGCATACCGCCAACTAATCAGCAACAGCAGATCTATCTTCCAATTCAATTGCCAGCATCACCATTCACACTAGAATGAATCACTATTTTGACTGTATGTTGGTGAGTATGCCCTTCTTAGAAGCTAGTTTATAATATAGCAGTCACAGCCTGAAGGGCTGGGAACATGAAGATTGTTTCAAAGACTGAATAACTTTGCAGGCCACGTATGTTTTTTTTTTTTTTTTTAATTCATCAACTTGGCAGGGCTACTAGTTGTCAGCTATTCAAACGTTAATCTAGTTATTGCTGTGAAAGTGTTTTATAGATGTAATTAAAATCCACAATCAGTTGACTAAGTAAAGGAGATTATCCTGGATAATCTGGGTGGGCTTCGTTCAGTCAGTTGAAAGGCTTTTAAAACAAGGCTGGTGCTTTCCCAAGAGAGACAGAAGAGAACTTCCACCTGCGAAGAACAGCCTCAGCTCATGCCCATGAGTCCCAGTCTGTCCTTCCTGATAGCCTATTGTAAGGATTTCAGACTTGCCTTCCTAATCCCTACAAACTGTGTAAACCAAATCTCTATATATAGATCTCTCACTGGTTCTGTCTCTTTGGTTGAACCTGACAGATATACCAGGTTTATAGTTTATTTCCAAAAACAATTTCTTCAAAAACCTAGTAAACCTTCTGGTCTACTCATTTCCAAACAGTTCCATGTGCCAGTAACTATACCCAAAGTTTTTTTCTGGACATGGGTCTTAAACCTACTTTTTCAACTTATTCCTTATAATATGGTTCCTTTCTCTCCATCCCACATTAGACCATCACCATCTCTTACCTGAACTAGTGATTGAAAAAGCCTCCTAACTGGCTTCTGAGATTAGTTTTTTCTCCTCTATCTATTCTCCACACTGCTGCCAGAGGTCTCTTTCTGGAAAACAAATATGATCATGTCACTATCCTTCTTAAAAACTTTTCAAGTCTCTCTACCTACAGAATAAATTTGTTTTCTATTTCATTAATTTCTGTTTTTAACTCTTATTTCCTTCTATTTGCTTTGCATTTATTTTTTCTTTATTTTTATAACTTATTGAGATGAATACTTAAGTCATTGATGCTTTTCTTCTTTTCTAATAGGCATTTTAAGGTTTTAGATTCTCTCTAAAGCATTGCTTTAGCTAATCATACCAAGTTCTGATATGTATTATTTTCATTATCCTTAAGTTTAAAATACGTTAAATTTTCTTTGTGATTTATCTGACCAATGGGTTATTTATATATTATTTAATAATATCCAAAGCTAGACTTTAAGTTCCTGTAGGAAAATAGCAATTTACTTCCAAATTTTCCTACTTTCCTCCTAGAACCCAATACAACAAAGAGAATGTTTTTAAAAAGAAAAGAAAACCCTTCTACAAATTTGGTGAACCCAGGAGACAATAAAAATGGAAATGCCAAATTATAAGTAAAAATGGCCCAAAGTACTAGGGACTGGTAGAGCCTTTGCAGGGGAGAGGACAAGTATGAAAACAGCCTGGCTGGGGAATAGCAAATTTTCACTCCCAGAAAGAGAGGATCCTATCCTAAGTGGGAACTGCAATGTTTAGAATGGTGACTGACCGGGGGAATCTCAGAAGTAAGTAGAAAAAGGAGGTGTAGAAAGTGCCATGAGAATGAGGAGAGGGTGGTCTAGAAGCGACAGATCTCAGATACTATGACTCCTCTAAAAGTAAGCCAAGTACTTTTCATCTGTCATTTCAAACTTAAATGTTCAAAGAATGCCACGAAGAACTCCTATATACCCTTCACAAATTCTCTATTAATATTTGAGCAGAGAAACCTGGGACCACCCTGCTCCCAATGTCCTGTTCCTCCTCCCCATCCCCCTCCAGAATCTTCCAATAGGTGGCTTGAGAAAGTTCATCTAATTCAAATATGAGTAATAAAAAAGTGGTAAGTATCCATATGAAGAAACCATAAAAAAAGTAAAATCGTATGACATCCTTGACAAAGAAAACTCAACAAAAAATTATCAAAAAGTAGATGAAAACTGTGAAACTACATTTTTAAAAAGATTTTATTTATTTGAGAGAGAGAGAGAGAGAGAGAGCACGCACAAGTAGGGGGAAGAGGGAGAAGCAGGTTCCCCAGTGAGCAGGGAGCTTGACAGGATGTGGGGCTCGATCCCAGGACCCTGGGTTCATGACCTGAGCAGAAGGCAGATGCTTAACCAACTGAGTCTCCCAGGCATCTCTGAAACATTACTTTTTAACATGAATTCCAAAAAAAATTTTTTTTAATATTTGAGAGAGTATACAAGTGTGTGGATGTGCACACAAACAGGTGGGGGTACGAGGGCACAGAAGGAGAGGGAGAAAGAGAAACAGCAGATGCCCCACAGAGTGTGGAGCATGACGCAGGGCTTGATCCCAGAACCCTGAGATCATGGCCAGAGCCGAAATCAAGAGTTGGTCATTTAACTGACTGAGCCACCCAGGTGCCCCGTGAATTAAAGAATTCTTAATATAGCTATTAAAATCTCAGAAGGGTGCCTGGCTGGCTCAGTCAGAAGAGCATGGGACTCTTCATCCTGGGGTTAGGAGTTTGAGTCCCCACTTGGGTGTAGAAATTACTTAAATAAACATTTAAAAAAGGAAAAAAAAATCTCACAATAGAAAATTAACTCAGGGAAGAGATAGTCAATAGGAGGAAGAAAAAACAAAAGTACTATGGATCTGATTCATGAAAGAAATGGAAGAAAAATATTTTTAAAAATTGGAAATATTGGGATCCCTGGGTGGCGCAGCGGTTTGGCGCCTGCCTTTGGCCCAGGGCGCGATCCTGGAGACCCGGGATCGAATCCCACATCGGGCTCCCGGTGCATGGAGCCTGCTTCTCTCTCTGCCTCTCTCTCTCTTTCTCTCTCTGTGACTATCATAAATAAATAAAAATTAAAAAAAATTAAAAAAATAAAAATTGGAAATATAAGCACATGGTAAAAAATATACTACAAAAGGCACAGTAAGGAGCAAACAGAACAGTAATGTTTTAAAAGAAAATTTAAAAATAAAAAAAAAGACTTGAACCTATATTTTCAAAGGGAATTCTTTGAAAACTGACCCAAAGTGGTCAACAGCGACAAAACTAATCTACTGAAATAAGTGTAAAAAATAATTTTTGCAATCAGACAAAAAAAAAAAAAAAAAAAAAAACCAAAAAAAAACAAAAAACAAAACCAGATCCCTCCTGGGGAAAAAAAAATCAAGCTGGTATCATACTTTTCTACTGAATATCAATGTCAGAAAACAGCAGACGATTACTTAGAAGACATTCAAGAAAATGTAAGTCAATAATTTTTTTAAAGAATTTATTTGACAGGAGAGAGAGAGAGAGAGAGAGAGAGCGCGCGCATGTGCACAAGCAGGGGGAGCGGCAGGCAGAGGCAGAGGGAGAGCCAGGCAGAAGCAGAGGGAGAAGCAGGCCCTCCCCTCCCACTGAGCAGGGAGCCTGACGATGCAGAGCTCCATCCCAGTACTCTGGGATCATAACCTGAGCCGAAGGCAGACCATTAACTGGCTGAGCCACCGAGGTGCCCCTATTAATTAATAATTTTATTGTCTTAGACAAACAATCCTTCAGGAGTAAGGCTATAGGCAAATGGTTTTCAGTATGTTAACACTTAGTTCTTAACTCTCCTTGAAAAAAACAACTGAGGACAAACTCACTAATGGATGATAGGAAAAGTTTCAGGAAAAGGACTGACAGCACAAATACACATAATTGTAGATTTAAGATGAAAACCAATGGATATACAGGTGACACAATGGAATGCAACTCTTAAATGCTCTAATAATATAGAAATAATAATATATACAAATAAATCAATGATAGCAGAAAACATAAAAAGTACAATGAACTCACTGGTTGTACCTTATAGACAGGAGTCAATGTTGAAAGTGAAATAGTAAAAGTTTAAGCAAAATTATAAAGAATAAAATATGCTAATATTTGCCAAAATTAGTAAAGAAGAAGGAGGAAAGAAGGGAAGGAAGAGAATAAAGCTAATATAATTGTTATTTAGTAAGGAAAAAAGACTCTGCTTTAAAAAGAGAGAAAGATGAGTGGTTAGCATAGCACAATATACAAACTTGTCCATAACTATGTTGTACACCTGAAGCTAATGTAATATTGCATGTCAACCACACTTCAACAAAACCCTTTAAATATCAAAAGTATTATTTAAAGAGCACAGAAAACAGACCACTTGAAATTTCAAGAACATATATAATCAGGAAATATAAAATGTGACAAACTAAGACTAAGCATGTATGTCCTCCCTATCTATCTGGCTTAACTCATCCATTAAAAGAAAAAAGCTTTAGACTGACCCACAAAGCAAAACCATTCTATACTATCACCAAGATATATCTGTCATTCAGAAAATATTAAGAAAGGAAAAGTTAATAGATAGGATAAAGTTCACAAACATATGGATTGTAATTGTTTCATTAGATTATGCAGACTTTTAGCCCAAAGTATAAAAAGAAAGTCACTTTATCATTGTAAAGGGTATTAATTCACAACAAAGAAAACAGGTATATAATATATGCTCTTAATAACATAGCAGCAACATTAAGAAAGCAGAAATCAAAGGAGATATGAAGGAGAGAAACACAATAATAACAGAAATTTTAAAATTATTTCTCCCAGTCTGAGAGAACAAGTAGACAAAAATAACTCAGAAATGATCTAAAACAGCATAATCAAAGTGGTAGGCACTGATGGATATTCATTTAATTCTACTCTCATAGTTGAATATATCTATTTTCAAACAGCTATTGAACCTTCACAAAAATTGACTATGTATTAGATGACAAAATATATCTCAACAAATTCTTCCTTCCTTTCTTTTAGAAAGAGAAAGAGAGAGCGAGCGAGCCCATGCATGTGTGAGAGCACCTGTGAGCAGGGGGAGGAGCTAAGGGGAATGAGTGGGGAGGGGCAGAGAAAAATAATCTCAGATTCTGCATCAAGTACAGAGGTTGATGCAGGGCTCAATCTCATGACCCCTGAGCTGAAACCAAGACTCAGTCACTTAACTGACTAAGCCCGCGAGGCACCCCTAGACTCCAAAATATACCTCCACAAATTTTAAAGGGAGAAATACAAGCCCTATTGTCTGATAACAACCCATAAACTAGAAATTTATAATAAAATCAGAAAATAACAAGTTCTTCAATCTGAAAATTGAAAAAAATCAACATTTGGGTAAGAGGAAAATGCAAATGAAATTTGTGGTGTTTCTAGACAGTAATAAAATTACATATTAGAGGCTTTCAGATATAGCTAAAACAGTGATCAGAAGAAAATCATTTCATCATTAAGGAAAAAGAAAGCAAATGAGTTACTAATATGGCTTAAAAAGTTAGAAAAACAACTAAAGTAACTAAAAAAAATAGAGGAAAACATTTATAAAGCTAAAAGCAGAAAGTGAGAATTTAAAAACTAGAAGGCCAGAGAGCTACAAAAAAAAAAAAAAAAAAAAAAAGAAGAAGAAGAAAGAAAAAAATGTTTTAAAAACTCCTTCGCTGGGGGGCTTTAGGGGATGGTGAAATCTGTTGTTTAAAGTACTACCTCTCCCAGGAAATATGGAATAAAAATTGGGATTTATTTAAACTTTATTCAAAGTTTCCATTAAAATATAAATAAAGAAGTACTCCTCTCTTAAGAGTAAAATGGACAAAACATAAATACAGAAAATAAATGGGAACTCAGAGAAGTAGGCATTATTTCAAAAAACAAAAAAACTACATAAAACTCTCTATAAAAAAATCACAGATAAAATTATTTTTTAGTAAGATATAACCTCCCAAAACTGAGCCGCGACAAACTGATTTTCACAAAAATAAATGGAAGTTTTCAAAGAGCAGTACTCTACCTATCAAGCAAAACACATTACGCCACAAGATTTTATAGAATTTACCAAATCTTAAAAGAGCTGACAATTTTAATACTATTTAAAAACTGTTGTACATTTTAGAAAATGAAAACTTCTAAAAATTTTGAGATATACAATTAATACCAAACTTGAAAAAGATTACACAAAAATTATAGATCTGATGATCAAACTTACTTTGCATTGATTAAAAAATAAAATATTAGCAAACAGAATACAATATCACATTAAAACAATCCAGAAACACAAATTTGGTTCAATGTTTGTTAAAAAGACAAAATTCAACATCCATTCTTGAATAAAAGTATTTAATAAAACAGGAATTAACAGATGCTACTATACATACATGTATCTTACTTAATGCAGAAACCTTGGGAGCATTCCTTTCCATGGTAAGGAATAAAGAGGATGCCAACTAACCACTACTGCTTAACATTGTTTAATTAGTCAATATAATCTGAATAAAAAAATCAGAAGGAAGAGGTAAACCTATCACTATCTGTAGATGAAATGATTATAACTTACTTAGAAATGATAAGAAAGTTCCTTGAATAGCTAAACAAAAATGAATTTAATGAGGCAGAGAGAAAAAGGTATACAGAAGTGAAAGGCCTAGGTGGCTCAGTTGGTTAAGTGTCTGCCTTTGGCTCGGGTTGTGATCCTGGGGTCCCAGGATCAAGTCCCACATTGGGCTCCCTACAGGGAGCCTGCTTCTCCCTCTGCCTCTGCCCTCCAATCTCTGTCTCTCATGAATAAATAAAATCTTTAAAAAGGGAAAAAAAATGTGACAGCCCTTCATTTATATAAGCAATAACCAGTTAGAATCTATAAATCCATTTAATAGCCAAAAAAAAAAAAAGGTGGGAGGAAATATGTGCAAGATACATGAAACTTCTATGTGAGGAAAACTTTAAAACACTCCTGAAGGAAACAAACATAACCTTGCACTAATAGAAAGGTACAGTGTTATCTTGGACAGAAAGACTCAGTATCTTAAAGATGCCAATTTGTCTTAACAATTTATAAATGTAGCAAGATTTCAATAAAAGTAACAGTCCATCCTCCCCCACCCACTGGTGTTTCTACAGGCTTACATGAAAGAATAAATAAGAATAGCATGAAAAACTTGAAGAGAAAATGAGACTAGCCCTAGAAGAAAATATTACAAGTCATAAAAGAAATGATTACTATATTTGTTTGTGTATATAAATTTACCATCCCCCCATCAATAAAAACATAAATTTCCACATGGCAAAAAACAAGCCCGTACCAAAGGTTAAAGACAAATAATCAGGGATAAATGTCTTTCAAAACACAAGGGGCTAATCTTCTTAATTTAGAAAGCTCTCAGTAAATGAGAAAACCAAAAATCCAACAGAATAAAAAGGGCAAAAGACCTAAACAACTAATTAAAAAAAAAAAATAAGGTGACCCTTATACATGTGAAAAGATGGCCAAATGCAAAACAGAAGTACATAAGGAAATGATTTCTTGCAAACCCAATTAATAGAATCTAGAGTTTGACACTTCTAGTGGCAAAGGCACAACTAAACAGCTTAGTTTCATTCACTGATGCACAACATTTAGAACTTTACAGACGGCAATCTGCCAATGATCAGAATTATAAATATATTTGCCTTTGACCCATTAATCTTCCCACCTGAAATCTATCCTAAAGGTACATCTACATATATATAGGAAATGGTGTTATGAAATGGCAAACAAAACAGCCGTAGCATACATCGAAAGAAAACTTGTGAGATATAGCTCCTCAAGGGCATATCTCCACAATGGTAGAAGCAACTGAAAATAATGTAGAAACTATGTAGTGATCTGAAAAGATCGAGGGATCCTTGAAGGAAAGGCCGATTCCAGGTATAGGGTAGGAAATGTAAGATGAGCCTGAAATATCCTGCTGTGCCAGAAAGCAAAAAAGCTATCAAAGACTAATAAATTGTTTTTTTTTCAAAGACTAATAAATTGTTAATAGGACATTGTGATGTCCCATATAAGAATTCCATCAAATTCAAAAGGAGTAATAGAATCAGGAAAAATACCACGTGGTAATCACTAGTGAAATAAGTGATTTGGGTAACAATGATTATTGAATAGAATATTAGTAACTGAAAGGTTGATTGGGAAATTTACAATGCAGAGATCAGGCCTATTGATCTCTGAATCTAACAATCAATTGTAGTATCACTAAAATTGGAACCACTAGATACTGTGTGCCTCCTAATATGATACAATATGAAGCATATATAACGTATTCTGAACCAGGACTGAATCAAACTTCTAGGGTCAGTTTTCATTTTCAGGAAATATAGGGGACAGAGGAACAAGGTAATGACACCACAAGAACAAAGACAAATGTGGATTTTTGGATATTCTTTAGGACAAGTGATGGAGTTTCTCTAAAAAAGTCAATGAAGTTAAAACAAAAAAAGAAAAAACAAAACAAGAGGAAGGAAACAGGACTACTAAATTTAAAAAAGCGTATCAAACATGTTATGTGGATCCTGTTTGGATCCTGATTAGAACAACCAACTAATAATAAAATGATGTATTTGAGACAATTAAGGAAATCTGATTATGGACAGGGTATTAAAGGCTACAAATAAATGAATATTTAAATTTTTTTTACATATGATAATGGCATTATGATTGTAAGAAAACACCCTTTTTTTGAGGTAAAGTAGTGGAGACAAAATAACTTACTATCTGGGATTTGATTTAAAAATACTCTAATAGAGAAGTAAATGTAGCAAGTTTAAGGAAAGGTGGAAAACTCTTGACAGTTTGCAGACAGGTGGCATTTTATCATACTATTCTCCCTATTTCTACATATGCTCAAAAATATTCCTGAGCTAAAAATGCTTATAGCACCACTGTAAGCATCAGCTGTAGGTATAACACCTGGGGTCACCAGGACCAACAGACTTTTCCTTTAAAACATGTATTTCATAATGAAATACTGACTTAAAAGTTAAGAGGATAAAAGTGAGATTGTTCAGGTAATAATGTCAAGGCTTTTATATATGCTTCAATGTGCATACTTCATGCTCAGTAGCATTCCAGGACAACCTCTGTGTGAAGGGTCTCTAAAGGAAATTAATAAAAATACAAAGGTTTTTCAACTTTGGCTTAATATATGTCCCAATTACTTCAAGACACTAGTACATGTAATTGCATATAGAACTGCACACATACGCACAGATGCATGTGTGCAATAGAGAAATCAAGTACCCAATACAGGATATGCTTTTAGTTCCCTTACCATCAATATTAAGCATCATTTTCCACATGGCAGGTCGAACAGATTGATGGAATCCAAACCATACTTCCCTGCCCCCTCCCAGGGGGTGGTCATATCCTTCTGGAGCTGAGAAAAAGGAACGCCCCACAGGTGTATATCTACAAAAATTAAAATGTCATATTCAGTCCTTTCCATCCCATATAGGTATTTAAATTTGCAGAATAGGTGAGTCTAAGGCACATAAACTTCATTTATCATAATGATGCTTGTCATTAGGAATATATGAAAATAAATATATTCCAAATTTGTGAAAGCAAAAAATAGCCATTTTAAATGAAAACCAAAACCAAAACAAAACCCCTTAGCATCCTTTACTGAAATTCTCTATTCCTAAAAGTACTGTTAGTTTGGGCGAGAATAAATTTTATTTGAAATACTTTCTTAGACACAGATGAAAAGAAAAAAAAAAAAGAAACAGATGAAAAGAAAAATCAGTTCTAACCTTAGTAAACGATAAAGAGTGAATAAATATCAATCGAAAGGCTATTTCCATAAATGTGTTACCCAAAACATATTTTTCTTTAAAAAGACACATTGATCCTATATATCCAAGCACACAAATATAAACATACACTTGTGGTAGTATAGCAATTTCAATACAAACTGATACTATTGTATAAACAATGATATTACCTTTAAAATAAGGGGACTTTAAATAGGTCAGTTATTCAAGATTTATAGCTTCTAAGATAAAGGGTTAGACATTTTTCTAAAAGGTATCCACTAGAATAGCTAACGTAATGATGTATGTTTTCAAAAATCAGAATTTATTTAACTTACTTCTTCTGTCAATGAACTTGTCTGCATGCTATTCTTTAAATGAAGTAACCAAAATATACATATGGTTATTCAAAAAGGGCCTGCACAACTTATTTTTGGGAGGAAAGCCTTCACACTGAAAATCTAAAAAGGAAAAAAAAAAGCCAGAAGCACCCACTTCATGGAGGGCAGATGTCGTAGCACCACATCAACAGCATGGACAGGATTAGTGCTGATTGGCTTGTCTAATTCCAGTGGCTCAGGCAAGGTCCGTCCTGTTAGTACTTCATGTAGTAGGTGCCAACTCACCCGAGAGACAAATTTAATTGATACCTTGAACGGTCGATCTTTTCCACCTTCCCCAGGTAAAGTAACATCTAAATCTACCTGTTGATGGGAAAACAGTCCATTGATAAGTTGAAAAGGATAATGTACAATTATTTTTAAGTTACCAAGGTATTTAAGAAAAAAGAGAGCAAATATAAAAAACCAACCTCAATGTTAAATCAATAGATAATCTCCAAGTTATACTGTTAAGCAAAAAAAAGCAAAGTACAGAAGATTACAAATAGTATAGTATGCCATACTTGTGTGAGAAAAGAGAATGGGAAAATATTCATATATCTTACTTTTGCAATAAGAAACACAAGAAGTATGACCAGAAACAAAGAAACTGGTTACTGAATTTCAAATGATGGGAAGAAACAGACTGGATGAAATAAAGGAGGAATAACAATTCTGAGTATATTTTTCAGTATAGTTTTGATTCCTGGAACCATGTTTAAAAAAAAAAGCTTTTCTTAAAAATAAAGTTTTATCAGTTAAAAAATTAAAAATACAATCAAGATGAAATGTAAAACTTAAAATATAAACAAAATCAAGTGAAACCAAATGTATTTCAAATGTATAACCTAACATAATGAAAGAAGGGGAAAAAAGAAAACATTAACCCAAAGAACTCTTGAACACAGTATACTGAGTATATTCTCAATTGGGCATGTGGAGAAGGGGGGGGTGGGAAAGAACTACATACAAAATAAAACCTTAACTCTCATGAGTAAGTTTGTTTTCTGTAGTGGTATGGTGTAGCAATTCAGAAATGATTTTTTAAAAAATATTTTATTTATTTATTCATGACAGACATAGAGAGAGGCAGAGACACAGGCAGAGAGCGAGAAGCAGGCTTCATGCCGGGAGCCTGACGTGGGACTCGATCCCGGGTCTCCAGGATTCTGCCCTGGGCTGAAGGTGGCGCTAAACTGCTGAGCCACCCGGGCTGCCCCAGAAATGATTTTATAAATGTATGGTACGACTAAACAAATGAGTAAAAGTGATGTTTTGAGGCTCAAAAAAGAAGGAAGATACAAATATGCAAAGTGGAGAGTAAAGGAAGGATAGATTTTGCTCTGGGGGGTAGACTGAAAATCAGTTTGAACTCATGATTTCCACTATAAATTGTATATTGTACATTGAGTAATACTTGTGTAGACTACTTTTGGTAGGTTCACTATATGACATGTAATATTTATTATATATTGTCTTATTTATTTATATATTTTTATTTCCTATCTCTGTCCATTTTAGAAACGCCTATATCCCAGCAGCAATGAATACATTCAGTATTCAGATTTTGGTTTCTAAGTTGCATCCCCCAACTAAAAGAAATTATTATTCCTTTGAGAAAGGGTCAGCTGCATGGTTGCAAGCAGGGAAAACATAAAATAAGCCTGGATAATCTTGTGCCAGAAAGTAAGGAAGTACTAAAAAAAAAAAAAAAAAAATGGGTGTAATGTAAAAAAGAAATAGGAACCAGCTTAAAGAGGCTCCCAATGGCCAAATCTGGGACAACTGGGGCAGTGAAATAAATAAGAATTAGGAAGAAGAAAATGCTCTTCCTTATAATCAATACCAACTAATAAATGTAGAAGGAATAAGAGAATTAGAAAATCACCATTACTATATAGTAATAATCCTCCCAAGCAAGAATCATCAATTACTTAAAAATCTAATAAGAAACAGGATCTTTTTTTTTCTTTTTCAAAGATTTTATTTATTTATTCATGAGAGAAACAGAGAGGCAGAGACCTATGCAGAGGGAGAAATAGGCTCGCTCCTGCCTGATGTGGGACACGATCCCAGGATCTTGGGATCACAACCTGAGCCACCCAAGTGCCCTGAGAAACAGGATCCTTAAAGTATTTCCCATATCAGGGCACCTGGGTGGCTCAGCTGGTTGAATATCCAACTCTTGATTTCGGCTCAAGTCATGATCTCAGGGTAATGAGATCAAGCCCAGCATCAGGTTCCCTGCTCAGAGGGGAATCTGCTTGAGATTCTCTCTTTCCCTCTGCTCCTCCCTACTGCTTGCACTCTCTAAAATAAACAAATAAAAAAATCATTAAAAAAGTATTTCCCATATCAAACTTAAAGACTTCTTAGGGGAGCCTAGGTGGCTCAGTAGGTTAAGCTTAAGCTCAACTCAGGTCTTGATCTTGTCAGGGTCAGGAAATCCACCGTGTGGAGCCTACTCAAAAAACAACCCAAACAAAAACAAAAATACTTCTATGCACCAGAGGACAGAATCCACAAAGTGAAAAGGCAACCTACAAAACGTGAGAAAATATTTGCAAATCATCTAACTGATAAGGATATATAAAGAATCCCTAAAATGCAATAACAACAAAAACTAATCCCAATTTAAAAAAATGGGCAAAAAGAAAAAAAGCAAAAGACAAAAATGTACAAGAGAGTCATGAAAAGGTGCTCAATTCACTAATCATTAAAGAAATGCAAATCAAAACCACAGTGAGATATAATCTCACACCCACTAGGACAGCTACTATCAAAAAACCCCAGAAAACAAGTATTGGCAACGGTGTGAAAAATTTGGAACCCTTGTGCATTGCTGGTGGGAATGTAAAAAATGGTGCAGCCACCGTGGAAAATAGTACAGTAACTTCTCAAAATATTAAAAATAGAATTACCACTTATATACAAAAGAACTGAAAGGAAGAATTGGAACAGATATTTGTATGCCCATGTTCATAGCAATATTATTTGTAATAGCCAAAAGGTGTTCATCAACAGATGTATGGATAAAGGAAATGTGGTATATACACATTGGAATATCACTCAGCTTTAAAAGGAAGGAAATTGGGATCCCTGGGTGGCGCAGCGGTTTAGCGCCTGCCTTTGGCCCAGGGTGCGATCCTGGAGACCCACGTCGGGCTCCCGGTGCATGGAGCCTGCTTCTCCCTCCGCCTGTGTCTCTGCCTCTCTCTCTCTGTGTGTGACTATCATAAATTAAAAAAAAATAATAAATAAAAAAAAATAAAAGGAAGGAAATTCTGATACGTGCAACAACATGGATGAATCTTTTTTTTTTTTTAAGATTTATTTATTTATTCATGAGAGACAGACTGAGAGAGAAGCAGAGACATAAGCAGAGGGAGAAGCAGGCTCCTTGCAGGGAGCCCAATGCAGGACTCAATCCTGGATTCCGGGAACATGACCTGAGCCGAAGGCGGGCACCCAACTGCGGAGCCACCCAGGCTGCCCAACATGGATGAATCTTGAGGACATAATGATAAGTGAAATAAGTCAGTCACAAAAACACAAATATTTTATGATTCCTCTTAGATGAGGCACTGAAAGTAGTCAAAAGTTATTGAGACAGAAATTAGAATGGTGGCTGCCAGGGGCTGAGGGGAAGGAGAATGGGGCCTCAAGTGCTTCATGGGTACAGTTTCAGATTTATAAGATAAAAAGAGGCATGGAGATAAATAGTAGTTGCAAATGTACTTCTTGCCATTAAATGTACATTAAATGGCTCAGATGGTCAATTTTATGTTATATGTATTTTACCACAATTAAAATCTCTCCACAAGAGTAAAGAGAAAAATTTGACAGGAGAAACCTGGCAATATCAGCTTAAACAAGTGATCAAACTTAATATCACCATTAATGGAGCAAATACGTATTAATGTCCCCTGATATGATCCACTGATAAGAACACTTGTGTAATTATTCCTGCCAGATATGCTTAATCAGAACCTAATCAAGAGGAAATACCAGACAAACCCAGATTGAGGGACGTTCTACAAAACAACTTGACTGTAATCCTCTACCATGTTAATACTATGAAAAGAAAATAAAAAGGCTGGGAAAATCTCGTTCTATATAAGTATCTATAAGGTATGTGTGTGTGTGTGTGTGTATATACACACACACACACATAAAGTATCTATAAAGATACACATATAAAGTATCTATACTTTATACACATACAAAGTATCTATAAAGACAGCAAAAAAGACAGATTGATAAGACAAATGTGGCAAAAGGTAAGGACACTGGTGAATCTGGGTAAAAGGTCTACTACATGGGTTCTTTGATTCTTACAATTTTTCAGTATGTTTAAAATTATTTGAAGGGGTGTGTGGGTGGCTCAGTTGGTTGAGCGTAAAACTCTTGGTTTCAGCCTGAGTCATGATCTCAAGATTGTGAGATCAAGCCCTGTGTCAGGTTCCAAGCTAGGTGTGGGGCAGGCTTGAGATTCCCTCTCTTTCCCTATGCTCCCCTCCAATTCTCTCTTCGAAAATAATTAAATAAATAAAAATTAATAATAAAGCGAGATACTGTAAAAGAATACCTTTCCAATAAAGGAATGCATCTTACCCCAGTAGTTGCCACAGGAAGTGGATTGGCTGTGTAAAGGCTTCTTTTTCCATCATAAACTGGTCTACGGTCCCCAAATATAGTCACTTTAAAATGCTGAACCATTGAGTCAACCACCTCCCTACAAAAGGGAAAAAATATATCCACATAATCCTCTGCATGATGAAATACAAAATACAAAATACAGTAATTCTTGTACTATTTAAAGATGCCAAAATTCTAAAAGACAATCATACATAATAAAGATACTGCTTTCAGGACCATATCTTAGGATACCAGAAAGACTGACTTCTTTCAGTCAAGAGATATGAATTTCACAAAAGACAGAAAAGAATGAATCCAGTGAATTACTTAATCATTCTAGACTTTAGTAAACCTGCAAAATATTAACCTTAAAAAAAAATGATCCCAAGTCCCTTTTACCATCTCTGCACACTACTCGATACATACACTTCTCTATCGAAGAATTTGATGCTCTTCACTCTGTACTCAAATACCACCTAGTGTATATATCTATTAGAACAGCTACTCCACTGTATTATAATCAGAGTACACATCACTTCTACTAGACTGTGAAGTTCTTGAGAGCAATAAACATACCTTTACCCCTCCTCAATCCTTTTCAACCTCCTTCTCCATACTTACATTATCTAATCAGTAAGAACATTTGGAAACCTGTTTTCACCCAGCAAATATTTTTATGTGATATGTACTTACATTGAAAGATATTTAAATTCAAGACTTTTACATTTAAAAATTAGCCTACAGTGAGAATAAAACAAAATATCCACAAATCAACATTTATTTTTGTACACACATTACTTGTAAAAGCAGTGGAAAGATATCTCAACGGTGGTTACCTCTGGAGAGAGAGGTGAAGAATGATTTTTGTGTCTAAATAATCTAAATATATTATGATAAGAGTATCCTTACATATTACTGGTATAATACACAATACATTTAAAGGAATGGGAAAAAGATTAAATTCTAACCTATGGGTAGTTAGGTGAGAAAAGAGAGAAAAAGGCATTCTCTGGTACAAAATAATCGAGCTAACTTGATACCTAGAGCAATTTTCTACAAGCTCAAAATTTCTATTTTTCCCCTTCTTCAATTTTACTTTGCTGAAACTAAACCAAGATCAAGCCTCTACCACAGTAAATTTTGCCAAAAAGATTTGATTCACTGATCTGTTTTTACATACAAGACAAATTTCAGATTTTTTTTTGTCACTTAAGGAATTCTTCTGCAGCCACTGTCAAGTCCAGTTTCTTAGGTGAAACTTTACAGATCTAATTTGTCAGAATGTTTTAACTATTTTGTCATTTTTTCTCAACAGTAAATTGGTGTGACTTTAAGCTTACCAAATCCTCGCAAGCCAATCAAATCACTCTAAGGATTAAAATGGTGGAAGAGATTAAAATAGCTGTGCCAAAGACAATTTAGGGATAAAAAATGTTCTGTCAATGTCTACCACAGTATATTCTTCATGAATGTTCTAACAGCAGACAATCTACCTCAATAAACTGCTAGAACCTCCAACGGAATCAAAAGCTGAATTCACCATATCCCCCCCATATTATCTGGTTATCCTATTCATTGCTCCTCTTTATTGGGACCTTCATCTCTCCAGATTCAAATCTGGCTCATCTCTTCACCCAATTAGTTGCGGACCTCAACTCTTAGCAGTATTTCTCACATCAGTCCTTTACTTTTCATTCCCAATTACCACCATCCTAAACTACAACCTCATGTTCCAGTAGCTGGATTATTTTAAGTCTCCTGTTTTTTATGCCTTTAATCTTTTCTTCTCCAACCCAACTTACATATCACTGTCAAATGTAGTCCCCAAATCCCACTTTTATGTTCCAGATACAAAAGGTTAATCATACTCCTCAAATCATGGCTTATTAGCATTAATCATCTGTACGAGACCTCTCTTCTTTCCTTCCACCTCCATTTCCTAAGCTTTTTTCCTCTTCCCAATAAGTTATTTCTTCTAATGTGTTTGATGAACATCCTTCTGTTTGTATATATTCCCATCTTTATCCTCTGGCACTAGGTTTTAAAAATGTATTCTTTTTGGTTTGGTACACTTAGTTCATTGTTTCTGACGTAAAGTACTCTGTATGTTGTCTATCACCCAACAATGCAGACTTTAACTACAAAACACTAAAAACAATGTTGCAATGCAATATCTCTTACCATATCCTTTTATGGACTTGTGTGAGAGAATTTATCTCTGATTATATACCCAGGAACAAAATTGTTATGTCCACGTGAATTTAAACAACTAAATGATGAAGAACTGCCAAACTGCTCCCCAGAGTGGCTGTCTAATCTACATTCCTGGAGATTCCTATTTCCCTATATACTAGACAAGATTTGGCATTATTCAGCTCTGCTTTCTAATTTTTGCGAGCGTAGCAGGTAAAATTAAAAGGTTATTTTAATTGAGATTTCTTCTATTACTAATGAATTTGAACATTCCTTCATGTGTCTGTTTCTTTTCTTCTTTTAATTCCCTGTTTGTTTCCTTTGCTCATTTTTCTATTGGGGTCCCAGTCTTCTTGTTGAATTGAAGGAGTTTTTCTGATAGTCTGATAGTCCAGATATTAATTAACAGGTTTAGTTATTGCAAATATCTTCTTTCAAATGTTATCTGCCTGTTAATATCTATTTGTTGAAATAATATACATACAACAATATCTATATATTTGTTGAACTGAAATCCTTAATATTATATCATAAAATGAATCACTTTTTACCTTATGGGTTTCATGCTTTTGATGTTTTAAGAAATACTTTCCTTTTTTTTTTTATGATAGTGAGAGAGAGAGAGAGAGAGAGAGAGAGAGAGGCAGAGACATAGGCAGAGGGAGAAGCAGGCTCCATGCACTGGGAGCCCGACGTGGGACTCGATCCCGGGTCTCCAGGATCGTGCCCTGGGCCAAAGGCAGGCGCTAAACCGCTGCGCCACCCAGGGATCCCAAGAAATACTTTCCTAATACTAAATCACAAAGTGTTTTATTAACTATAGTTTTATCTATATATAGTTACATATATAGTGTTTATATCTACCCATCTATCATTACATATATATATATATATATATATATATATATATATATATATATATATATAGCTTATGTATTTATATTACTTTGGCCATTAATTCATTTGAGGTCCTTATTTATAAACAGTGTTATATAAGGACTCTATTTTATTTTTCTCCATATGGTAAGCCAGTGGTCCCACACCATCTACTAACCAATTTAAAATACCATTTTTTGGGATCCTTGGGTGGCTCAGCAGTTTAGTGCCTGTCTTTGGCCCAGGGTGTGATCCTGGGGTCCTGGGATCGAGTCCCGTGTAAGGCTCCCTGCATGGAGCCTGCTTCTCCCTCTGGCTGTGTCTCTGCCTCTCTCTCCCTCTCTGTGTCTCTCATGAATAAATAAATACAATCTTTAAAAAAATAAAAATAAAATAAAATGCCATTTTTTGGGGGTGCCTGGGAGGGTCAGTTGGTTAAGCGTCTGACTCGTGATCTCAGCCCAGGTCTCGATCTCACAGTCATAAATTTGGGCCCTGTGTTAGGCTCCACTCTGGGCTGGAGCCTACGATAGATAGATAGATAGATAGATAGATAGATAGATAGATAGATAGATAGATAAAATGCCATTTTTATCTTAATAAGTTCTCAATATATAAATGGATCTGGCTCTTGAGTTCTCTATATTGTCTCAGTGGTCTGTATTTAAAAAGTATCAATTACTAAAGTGTTTTATTATACTATAACATGGGGCAAGGCAAGTTCCTTTTCTTTTTTTTTTTTTCCTTTTCTTTTTCTAAGTTAACTAGGAGATTTATGGAAACTTTTAATCAGAATAAACTTCTAAAGTGGCCCCCCTATCAATACCATGAACAAAAGAAGTATGTCTAGTGCCCTGGGTCACCTCGGTGGCTCAGTGGGTTATGGGTCTGCCTTTAGCTCAGGTCATGATCCCAGGGTCCTGAGATGGAGCCCTCATTGGGCTCCCTGCTTAGAGGAGAGCCTGCTTCTTCTCCCTCTGCCTGCTGCTCCCTCTGCTTATGCTCTGTCAAATAAATAAATAAAATCTTAAGATATATATATCTATATCTTATATATATGTAGGATCATAATAAAATAGACAAAATAAAATATCTGTCAAGAAATCCTCCAATTTTTTTTTAAGATTTTATTTATTTATTCATGAGAGACACAGAGAGAGTGGCAGAGACACAGGCAGAGGCAGAAGCAGACTCCCTGCAGGGAGCCTGATGTGGGACTCAATCCTGGACCCGGGGATCATCCAGGGGTCCCAAGAAATCCTCAAATTATAAGTACTTGGGAGACATTGCTAGTATGCTAAAAACAAATGAGCATGCTAAAAGTTACTGAGACACTACAACAATGAACTCAATGAAGATGAAAAATAGGGGTAATTTTAAGAGCTAAAGATTTGCTTCAAAATCTCAACTGCAAAAAGAACAGATTAGAGGATGTAAACTTACAATGTAAGGGGCTTTAGGTGACTCTAAGTCCAGAATGAGCAGATAGTGGGATGTAGCTTCCTCCAAATTAAAGAAATTAGGTTGTACATATTTAAGTGCCCACTATAAAGCATGTAACCACCCTATCACATATTATATAGGTAATTTCACATTCTGAGGTACTCTGCTCAATTTGGAAAAATTTAAGACCATAAAAAAATGAAACATAACCAGAAGATGGTAATCTTGATAGAAATTCATGTAACATGAGTAAAAATAAATCAAACTAAAGAACCGTAGGTCTGGAATAGGAAAGACTCAAACGGATTACAAAAGCCTTTGGTCCTTTGACTATTTTGATGGACTGTCATGCGATAAACTAAGAAGAAAATCTATCTTTGTACGAAAGGATAGAACTCACAAATAATTGGGAAGATATAAGGAGCCAGACTTTGGAACAAAAATTTCCCACATTTCCTAACCACCAGAATTATTCACAAGTAGATCATACTATCTTATAAAGTACCTGACTTCATCCCTGCTATAACTGCTCAAGGAGCAGTTATGTCACAAAAGATACCAATTAGAAGATTCCAACCAGAAGACTGAAATGAATAATCTCTGCAATCCCCTTTAACAGTAAAATTTAATTAGGAGAATTTAATTAGGAGAATATCACACTATGAAACTGCAGATTTTTACCATGGGATCAGATATAAAAATTTCTTTATGAATAATTACACTAAACATTGATTTGAACTCAAGCTCTCAGAGCCTTAAGAGAATGGTATTAGAATTCTATATACACTGGGCAATTCTAACATTAAACCATGTTTAAAATCATAACTGCTAAAACATATGTTTCAAAGGGAATCCACTTTTCTAAGGACCATCAATTATTATCATCTCTCTTTAATCTCTCATTAACATGATGTGATCAACATATTTAGAGGGTTTTTTTTTTTAAGATTTTATTTATTTATTAATGAGAGACAGAGAGAGAGAGAGGCAGAGACAAAGACAGAGGGAGAAGCAGGCTCCATGCAGGCAGCCTGATGTGGGACTCAATCCCTAGACTGCAGGATCACGCCCTGAGTGGAAGGCAGGCGCTAAACCGCTGAGCCACCCAGGCTGCCCCGTATTTAGAGTTTTAATGAAAATTTCGTATTCAAGTTACAAAATGACAAATCAAGGAACTGCAAATTTTCACTTCTTATCTCAAAAGATACTGTGACAAAGGGTAATGTTCATCAGGCAGGCATGTGGAGCTAAAGAAAAAACTACAATAGTAATTTATCTCGTCATTTATTCTGCTATAGCAGCAAAGGTGCTCACTGTATTATAAAGAAAGTTTGAATTGGGAAACTGCCAATTTGAGAAACCTTTACATGTGCTAACATAAGCACTGGAGGAGAAATAAGTAGACATGAGTTTTTAGTCCCATTCTGCCACTAGGTTGTTATAAAAGTCACCTTGCCTCTCTGACTTTAGTTCCTTCATCAATAAAAATGGGATAACAGTCTCTAGCCTGTTACTGGGACCATTGGGATATTAGTGAAAGTACTCTTGGGGGGGAAAGCAAATATATATGATACTATTTTTATATAAAAATTTAAGCATAATTATCTCACAAATATACTTCAAGACTACATTGAAATATTGAAGTCTTCCAAACAACAAATATATCACAATGTATTAGTATCAAAGTAAATTAATACAAAGAATAAATCCTGGTAATTAACATAAACTATGAACTGAATTTCTATCATGTCACAGTTGTGGAACTATCTTTGTCTTATGTGTAGCTGTCTTTTGTCATAACAATGGGGGGAATCCTTTGATCTTTTGTTCAAATGTAGAAATTGTAGCACAATGTTTAAGTGTATATTTCAGTAAAATAATTGTAATTTTACCTTCTTTGGTAATATGCAAAATATTTTAACTTCTAAAGCAGCATTTTGGAAAGCAATTTGGGAAAGAAAATCTGAGCAAATGAGGATAAGAACTTCTAACCAATCTTTAGTGGCTTCCTTTAACTAATAACCTTAGTCTAGAAGGAAAGAATTTTTGCAGAATATAATAGGATGCATTTTTGTAGAACCTTGGGATAGAATTTAAAAATCCTTAAGAATATCTGGCGATTACTACAAAAATGGAACCTACCCGAGTACATTAGGTCTTACAAAGGGCTACAGCCTACCTTTCCCACTCTTACCTCAACCACCACTTCCTACATTCTGGTACCAAGTCTTTTGACTCCATCATGCTCTGGTGCACAGACTGTAAAGTAAAATTTAATATTGGTTTCAGTAAGTTCCACTTAACCACCTGACTCATGCAGCAGAAAAATGGTAGGAGAGAGAAATTTTAATGTAAAAAGAAGAAATTGTTTTCATTAATTGTTCTATATGCTTATAGAGACCCACACCTTCATCTCATTTCTAGGTACCTCTCATCCTCTACTCCCAAAAGACAGAATGGGAAATATTATTCTAGTTGATACGAGAAGACATGAAATATTTTCCCCTGAAAGTGACTATTCATATTAGTTTAGTATTCATAGCTATAATAAATTAATCTATCACTATAGTATAGTCAGAGGAAGACTGCTAAGGTGTAACAAGATGGTAAAGTCACCTAGAGGCTTGCTTATAAAACACAACTAAAACAGCTGGCAGTCTCTCCTTGTATCCTTCCAACCTTGAATTTATCTTCATAACTCTTCAATAAATAACAGAAAATGTAGCCAATAAATACTTTTGCATCAAGATAAAGTTTAAAAGATACAGAGTAGAGAAAAAAGGGGTTATATTTTAGATCAAATTTTTCATATTTTATAATATGAAGTCTGTAGTACACCAGAGCATTTTACTAAGAACTATCTTTATAGTCATTTCATCACATGTGTATGAAGCTTTCATAATCTTATGTCATCTTACTTGCTAATCCAGTGGAGTAAGCATCTCTAGTATTCACAGGTAACTGACATATTACTTTAGATCAAGAAATCATTTTTTAACCCAATCTGGCTTACACTAACAACTCTATTCTAGAACCCTTCTCCCTTAGGCCACCACTGACTTCTTAAAAGACATGGTCTCTTAAGCTTTTATACCTCTAGCTTCTTGGCATTTGCCACTGTGATCAATACTTGAAAGTCATGATCCTTTCTTTACCTTCTCTGAAATAACTTATACTTTTTATCATAGTTTGTCTACTTTTCCAATCTAAAGTTTACTGGCAAACCTGAAACAACAGTATCCCCAGAATCCATTCTCAATCTTATCTTGAATCTGCTCACTTTCTCTAGCTTTTATGATCACATATAATTCTCTATCTTGACTTACTTCCTGTGCTCTGAACACTTATTTCCAATAATCTATTGAGCCTCTCTACTTTGATGTTTCTTAAACAATTCAACCTCCAAATATCCGAAACAGAAAATAAAAAACTTTGGTCTTTTCACCATCTGTATTTCTGTTGAAGCCATGTCTATTGCACAGATTGGAACGATGAAGTCATTCTCTCTTCTTTTTCCCTCCATGTCTATATTATTCACTCTTCTAAATATTTTATCTAAGCTCTCCCTTTATCCCCACTGCCACTGCTGTTAGTTAAGTCCTAGAAAACACTACTTCTAATCTAGAAAAGTAGGGGTCAGAGATGCTAGGGGGTATGCTAGAGTACGAGGGGAAAAAAGTATATTTAATTTTCATCTAGTAATTAGAAATTAAGATTTACTAACACTTGTGAATATGGATTGACACTGGTATCTTTACTTAGCCCATGTCAGATGATCAGGTGTAACATATGGTACACCTGGAACCCTAAGAGAATAACAGGACCTCTGCAACATACAAGAGTTAACAGTGTACTGTAGCAGCATTATGGTAGCAAACTACACTTATCTTGACGAATACAACATAATGTATAGAGTTGTCTTATCACTATGTTGTATACTTAAAACTGATACAACATTATATATCAACTACACTTCAATTAACAACAATCAACAGTGTAACTCATTTTCACCACGGTGCAACTTAGCTCAAGTGCCTGGCATATATTCAATCAGATTGTTGGTATCTGAAAATTTCAAATTATTAAATATATTTTTAAATAGTTTATTTCAAAATATTTTCCTGCCTTTTTCTATAGTTATATGTTAGAATAGTAGTATATTTCTATAAATTTAAAAACTCTAAATGTGTGTGCATATACATTTATTTATTTATTGTTCAGTCCACGGTCAAACATATTTTAATGGGGATGAATAATCAAAGATTTAAAGACCACTGATCTAGACTACTGCAAACAGCCTTCCCAATGTTCTCCAGACTCTGGTCTTTCTCTTTTCTTTTCTTAAAGATTTTATTTATTTATTCATGAGAGACCCAGAGAGAGAGGCAGACACAGGCAGAGGGAGAAGCAGGTCCCATGCAGGGAGCCCGATGCAGGACTCAATCCCAGGACTCCAGGATCATGCCCTGGGCCGAAGGTAGGCACCCAACCGTTGAGCCACCCAGGCGTCCCTGGTCTTTCTCTTTTCTAATTTATTCACCACACTGCCATTAGTTACGCTTTTAAATATAGACGTTCCTCATTTGCCCTAAGCCTCCAATGGCTCTCCACTGTTTCTGAATTCACAAGCCTTAGCATGGATTTAAGACCCTTCATTGGGGTGGGGTGCCTGGGTGGCTCAGTCTATTGAATGTCCAACTCTTGATTTCAGCTCAGTTCATGAGATTGAGCCCTGCATCCAGCTCCCTCTCAGCAGAGACTCTGCTTGAGATATTCTCTCTCTCTCTGTCTCCAACCACCCTGCCCCCTGGCTCTCTTTCTCAAATAAATAAGTAAATCTTAAAAAAAAAAAAAAAAAAAGAAAAAAAAAAAAGAAGAAAGAAAAAAAAAACCTTCATAACTTACTCCCTGGCTAATTTTCAGACTTGAGCTGCTCTATTTATACTGGCCTATTTCTGTTACATAAACATGTCATAATTTTGCTATGTCCACTCTATTTATTCTTCTATTCTACTATTTAGCTCAGACACCATGAAATCTAAACACATGATAGATGTTAAGAATAAACCCCTGATTTTAGGAATATTTTTATTTATAGAAGTATCTTTGAACTTCAAATATATTGTAGAACTATTAGTTAGAAGACTAATTACTACTGAGTAATTTATTTAGATGCTACTCAGAAGAGTTTTTGAAATCTAAAATAATCATGTCAGCTTTCCTATCTTCCAAGTGATTAACTAATAAGGAAAATAAAACTTGCTCGTTAACTGACATATACTACACATGGCACAGTTTCCCTAAGATAACTCAAAACTACACTTTGATTTTCATCAGCAATGTTTTCTGGGTTATGTTCTCTAAAGCATTTTAATCAGAAGTATACTCCTCTATAGGTATGACACCAAAAGGTCACTGGCAAAAAAAAAAAATTAATTGTTCTTAATCAAAATAAAAAATGTGTAGGTCACCATCAAGAAAATAAAAGGCAACAGGCAGAGAGGAAGAACATTTTTGCACATCATTACATTTGATAAAGGACTTTTAAGTATACCAATAAAGAATTCCTGGAACTCAATAACAAAAAGACAAATCACCCGACTTAAAAATGGGCAAAGGACCTGAAGAGACATTTCTCCAAAGATATACAAACAGCCAATTAGTACAGGAAAACATGCCCAACATCAACCATTAGGGAAATGCAAATCAAAATAACAATGAGATACTACTTAAAACTCCTAGGATGGCTATAGTAAGAGACAGATAACAAATAGTGGTAAAGGATGTGGAGATGCTTGAATCATCACATACTGCTAGTGGGAATGTAAAATGATGCAGCCAGCGTGGAAGAGAGCATGGCAGTTTCACAAAAGTTAAAAACAGAGTTATCAAATCATTCCACTCTTAGTGATACACCCAAAAGAAATGAAAACACATGTCCACACAAAACCTTGTATGCAGATGTTCATAGCATTATTCATAACAGCCCCAAAGTGCAAACTCACATCAACCAACTGATAACTCAATAAACAAAATATCCATACAAAATATTATTCAGTAATAAAAAGGAAGTACTGATACATGCTACAACATGGATGAACCTTGAAAACATGTGGAGTGAAAGCAGTCACTTCACACAAATGGCTAGGTATTACATGATTCCATTTATGTGAAATGCCCAAAAAGGGCAAAATCCGAGACAGAAAGTAGATTAGTGGTTGGCAGGGTTATGGAATGGGAGTGGGGAGGCAATGGTGAGTGACTACTAACGAGTAATAGTTTTGTTTTTTTTTTTTAGGATTTTATTTATTCATTTGAGAGAGAAAGCAAGCAAACAAGCAAGGGGGAGGGTCAGAGGAGGAAGCAAACTCCCCACTGGGCAGGGAGCCCAACACAGGGCTTGATCCCAGAATCCTGAGATCATGCCCTGGGCCAAAAGCAGTTGTTTAACCAATGGAGCCACCCAGGCACTCCTAGTGGGATTTCTTTTTGGAAGGATGAAATGCTCTAAAATTTAATTGTAGTGATGGCTGTATGTCATCTCTCTGAATATACTAAAACCCGCTGAACTGTACACTTTAAATGAGTGAATTGCACAGTATGTGAATTTCATAAGTGAAATTATTTTTAAAAAGTATGTCCCTCTCTTGGCATATTACCTATTTACAACACTATGCCAATGACATTCCTGATAACAGCAGAAAGGGAGTTGCTTCCAACACTCTAAACTGAGATTTCCATTTAAAAGTCAAAGTGGAGGGGATCCCTGGTGGCTCAGCGGTTTGGCACCTGCCTTTGGCCCAGGGCGTGATCCTGGAGATCCGGGATCGAGTCCCGCATCGGGCTCCCTGCATGGAGCCTGCTTCTCCCTCTGCCTGTGTATCTGCTTCTCTCCATGTCTCTCATGAATAAATAAATAAAATCTTTAAAAAAGTCAAAATGGAATCAATATAATTTATTTTTTCCTTCTAAAATTCAATCATCAGGGATCCCTGGGTGGTGCAGCGGTTTGGCGCCTGCCTTTGGCCCAGGGCACGATCCTGGAGACCCGGGATCAAATCCCATGTTGGGCTCCCGGTGCATGGAGCCTGCTTCTCCCTCTGCCTATGTCTCTGCCTCTCTCTATCATAAATAAATAAAAATTAAAAAAAAAAAACTTTAAAATTCAATCATCAGTATTACATGACAACTGTATGCAATATGCACAAATATTTTTGCACTCTATCACAAATCATGATAGTAACAATAATCACAACAATACGACTATAAGATGTTTCATTTATAAAAGAAAACTGAACCAAAAAAATTCAGCCACAATCTCATACTATTTCATGATTCCTTCAAATCTTTATTCTTGTTTAAAATAGATCTTGCAGTTATAATCATGATTTTATACATGTATAAAATCCCAAGTATCTATGATACTACTTAATGATTTTGAGTAAGTACGTAACAACCTTCTTAAGGTTTATCCTCATACATACTAGCAGTTGGATAAATCAGCACAAATCTTCAAGTTATGGAATTTATACTCTAGATCATAATAGTTCTAAAAATATTTGGATTTTAGTTATTGAGATCATTCACTTGTTAAAAAAAAAAAAACAACCAGAAACATTAAAATTTTGCTTAACAAACATGCTCTCTTACCAAATGATCATTTTCAATCAAAATCTTATTGGCAAAAAAACAATACACATACATATCCTAAAGGGGTGAGGAAAGGACAAAACAACAGACAGAAAATCCGAAGTAGAGAAGTTGACTCACAAAATGACTCACAAGCATTTCCTGGGTATTTTGTCCAAGAAAACTCCTCTGACTAAAGTGGAAACTTGTTTGGCTACAACCCATCAGTCTACTATTATGATTAATGCCATGGTGCCAAATATTTGAGCATGTGGCATATGGACAAGAAAAACCTCCTACGTGTTGATTTAAATACTGGGGCATTTTAGCCCATAACTGTTTAGCTAATATGGAATAGGAATTGTCAAGTTCTAGCTAGTTTCTTCTAACTTCTTGAGCTCTAGCCATTGAAGTGTAGGAACTGAACCAATTCAGAAGCCCAGCAACAATTTTAACTAGTTATGCAATAATATTGCAAAAAGCGAAGATAAAAGCTAGCCTTTTGAAGGAATAAAGGGAGCAAGTTTTGCAGATGTTGACATAAAATCAAGTCCATATTATTAACCAAGTAGAAAACTGATTTATGTCATTTTAAGATTCTCAAAGAAATCCTATAGCTCCTATGAAAACACCAAAGATACAGAATAAAAATTTTCACATGGAAACATCTAAATTACAGATCCTTTACTTCTATTGGCAAACAATGTAACAAAACAAAGCAACCTGAAGACAAAATATAATAATCCCAACAGGATCATAAATTAAAAACCAGAATATATACAATTTATTACATATATTTTGCTCCCAAACTTAAGTAACACATTGAGCATCTACTTGTGAAATGTTATACTAATTAATTTTTTCTTTCTTTTTCTTTTTTATATTAGGTTCCACACCCAACATAGGGCTTAAACACACAACCCCAAGATCAAGAGTTAGATGCTTTACCGCCTAAGCCAGCCAAACACCCCAATTTCATACATACTTTCATAATACACAAATAACTCCCTTACCCCTATCAAAAATAAGTTAGATAGGAGAAGGAACAAATCTAATAAATATGGTTCCTTTTTACCTAATATTACTGCCTCTGTTATTAGTCCCTTAGAACTCTTCTGAAAAACAAAAAGACCCTCAGCTGACATCCCTGTAAACCCCAAGCCTCCAACTCCCATTAGTCTGCAATTTCAACACATTTTGTCTTTAAAGCAGTTTTATTTTCCTATATTTTCATCATACAATTCTCCTACTTAATAAATAGCCTACAATAATCCTTTACTATATACTGCTAAAATTAGGGACGATTCTTTTAAGCAGAGCAAGGGCAAAAGGCAGTAGGTAAGGAATTCATTAGGTCAGAAATATCTGCCTTAGGGGTGTCTCAGTGGCTCAGTAAGTTAAGCATCTGACTCTTGGTTCTAGTTCAGGTCATGATCTCAGGGTCATGAGATCAAGCCCCACGTCATGCTCCACGCTGAGCGCAGTCTGCTAGAGATTTTTTTCTCTCCCTCCACTCATGCTCTTTAATAAATAAAATCTTCAAAAAAAAAAAAAAAAAAGAAGAAATATCTGCTTTAGGCATCCTATCAAATGCCCCCCCTTTTTAAAGTAGGCTCCACATGGAGCCCAACGTGGAACTTGAACTCATGATCTTGAGACTGAGACCTGAATTGATAACAAGAGTTGTATGCTTAAATGAATGAGCCACCCAGGTGCCCCAATAAATGCCTTTTTATTTTTTTTAAAAACTTAACAAGTTTAATTTTTTTAAAAAAATTTTTTTTATTTATTTATGATAGTCACAGAGAGAGAGAGAGAGAGAGAGAGAGAGAGAGGCAGAGACACAGGCGGAGGGAGAAGCAGGCTCCATGCACCGGGAGCCCGACGTGGGATTCGATCCGGGGTCTCCAGGATCGCACCCTGGGCCAAAGGCAGGCGCCAAACCGCTGTGCCACCCAGGGATCCCTAAATGCCTTTTTAAAATGTAAACATCATACAGAAGGATCAGGGCATGCCTGGGTGGCTCAGTCAGTTAAATGTCTGCCTTTGGCTCAGCTCATGATCCTAGGGTCCTGGGATAGAGCCCTACATCAGGTTCCCCGCTTAGCTGGGAGCCTGCTTCTCCTTCTCCCTCTGCCACTCTCCCTGCTTATGTGCTCACTCACTCTCTCAAATTTTTAAAATCTAAAAATAAAATTAAAAAACCCAGAAGAGTCAGGATTATCCTTCACATTTACAAATTTTGAGAACAAAATTTGAAACACCCCAATTTTGAGAAACAAGAAAAAGTGAATCTGAAAGTACAGCATGAAGATAGGTCCTCATACAGGGATGATGGCTAGCAGTAACACAGCCAAGAGAGAGGAATGAGTGCAAGACAACGACTAGACTACAGACTGTAGGAGAGAAGCGTATGCACTGAAAATCTGTCTAGGCATACATAGCTCTTTATAATGTCCAGTTCTCTTTCTGTCCTCTACCATCATGCCCATTTCATTTTACTTTTATAAGCCTTTCATTTACTCTACTGAGTATTATGTGCCAATCATCAAGCTAATAACAGGGCTACAAAGGTAACAAAAAAGAGTATTCCTTTTCATGAAGATGTTATACTGGGAGAAGAGGGTAACAAGTAACCATAATACACTAAAAAGGAGTATACATCAAATACTGTAGGGTCACAGAAGAATGAATTACCTCTGACTACAGAGTTAAAAAAAGACATTTTGGGGGTGCCTGGGTGGCTCAGCTGGCTCCACGCCGGGAGCCCGATGCGGGACTCGATCCCAGGACCCCAGGATCACGCCCTAGGTCAAAGGCAGGCGCTAAACCGCTGAGCCACCCAGGGATCCCGAACATCACTGTTTTCTAAATGTTTTTTGTCCATACAATGTTTTGTCTTTGTTCTTTAAAACTTCTTTCATGGTGTACATCATGTCATAAATTCCTTTTATATTCCCTTATTTACCCAAACCACAATCTCACACACACACACACACACACACACACACACACACACACACACACACACACACACATTATTTGGGGGAGGTGAGAGAAGCAGCTTACTGAAAGCAGATTCATAAAATCTTTATATACATATGTACTTGGTTCCTATATGAGAATGAGAAATGTTAGAAATTAAGGATCAGAACAAAATGCATGAAACATGAAACCTCTAGCTCTACCCACTACTGCTACCATCATAAGTAAGGTGGGAGTGGAGAGGGGAGGAAAAATGAAAGCACTGCTATATTACCTGATAGCAATGGAACAGATGCTTAGTCTGATTTCAAGAGCATATAAAAAGGACTTGGATCTCTCTTATCACAGAGAAAACATGTGACCTCATGATATAATGAGAAGACTGTAGATTTTTCCCAACATCATGTACAATTTCAAAACAAATTATCACCTGTTTCTGGTCAAACTGTTAAACATTAGCACTGTTATTAAATATGAAAAATAAACATAATTACTAAAGCAAATAGCAAAATAATTTCCATGATTTAGTGATTCTTACCTGTTCACTCTCCTAGGACACTTGTCTGGTTTAATATCTACCTCATAGAGGTAGACATCAATCTTTGGGATTTCAACTTGAAAACAGTTAGCCAGCAATTTAATGGGTTTGCCCATGGTGCCATAGCCAGGTCTTCTGGGCACCATGAGTAGGGGCTGGGCCCCAACGGGTCCTGCCAGGAAGAGGGAAAAAAAGTAACATTGTTATAAGCTGTGTTTGATAATCTTGCCAATCAGCGTATATTAGAATTTTAAGTATAGCTGATAATGGTTGAAGCCTAGTGATGAAAGACGACATTTCTGGGATCCCTGGGTGGCGCAGCGGTTTGGCGCCTGCATTTGGCCCAGGGCGCGATCCTGGAGACCCGGGATCGAGTCCCACGTCGGGCTCCCGGTGCATGGAGCCTGCTTCTCCCTCTGCCTGTGTCTCTGCCTCTCTCTCTCTCTCTCTCTGTGACTATCATAAGTAAATAAAAATTAAAAAAAAAAAGACGACATTTCTAATGCTTCAACTTTTTTCTCCCTAACTCACTCTCCTCATTTAAATAGATACACAAAAAACAATTGGTTATTTCTGGAAAGTTGTTTTAGAAGGGGTAGAAAATAGGGAGAGCAATCATATAAACCCAGATGAGCATGAGCAAGCACAAACCAGACCTAAAGAGTGTGAGATCAAACAACAATATAAATTTAATTTTTTGGGGATCCCTGGGTGGCGCAGCGGTTTGGCGCCTGCCTTTGGCTCAGGGCGCGATCCTGGAGACCCGGGATCGAGTCCCATATCAGGTTCCCGGTGCATGGAGCCTGCTTCTCCCTCTGCCTATGTCTCTGCCTCTCTCTCTCTCTCTCTCTGTGACTATCATAAATAAATAAATTAATAAAAAAATATATATATATAAATTTAATTTTTTAAAGATTTATTTATTCTAGAGAGAAAGTATGTGTGGGGGGGGCACTGACAGAGGGAGTGAGAATCTTTTTTTTTTTTTTTAAAGATTTTATTTATTTATTCATGAGACACAGAGAGAGAGAGGCAGAGACACACAGGCAGAGGGAGAAGCAGGCTCCATGCAGGGAGCCCGACGCGGGACTTGATCTCGGGTCTCCAGGATCACACCCTGGGCTGAAGGTGGCGCTAAATGGCTGAGCCACCTGGGCTGCCCGGGAGTGAGAATCTTAAGCTAACTCCAGGCTGAGCACAGAGCCCCATGTGGGGCTGATCCCATGACTTGTGCCTGTGCGGAAACTAAGAACTGGATGCTTTGGGGCACCTAGGTAGTAGCTCAGTTGGTTAGGCCTCTGAGTCTTGATTTCATTTCAGGTCATGATCTCAGAGCCTGTGTCAGGCTCCACGCTCAGCACAGTGTCTGCTTGTCCTTCTCCTTCCGCTCCTCCTCCCATCTGTATACTCTCTCTCTAATAAATAAATAAATATCTTAAAAAAAAAAGTTGGACACTTAACTGAATGCCCACTCAGGCGCTCCAATAACATAAATTTAAAGTACAATATAAGGATAAGAACAAATGAAAAATATAAAATAATAAAAGGATCAATAAGAAAACAAAGTACAAATTCGATATTTTGAAAATAATTTGAAAAGATAAATAAAATTGACAAACTCCAAGTGGATGGATGCCTGGATAGTTCAGTCAACCTCCAACTCTTGATTTCAGTTCAGGTCATATCTCAGGGTCGTGGGATCCAGCCGTGTAGGACTACACACTCAGCAGGGGGGTCTGTTTGAGATTTTCTTCCTCTCCCTCTGGCACTCCCCTTTCCCCCCACCTTGAGTGTGTGCGTGCCCTCTCTCTCTCTCAAATAAATCTTTAAAAAAAAAAAAAGAGGAGAAAAAATCATATAAGTGGAAAAAATGCTATCATTACAGATACTGAAGGTACAACATTATGTCAATAAATCTGGTGAAACAGAAAAGTTACTAGAGCAATACACCTTACTGACACACAAAAGTATATATAATTTGAGAAGTCCTTTGTTGGTAATAATATAAAATGGAAAATGATATTGTGGTTCCTCAAAACATTAAAAATAGAATTACTATATGATCCAGCAGTTCTATTGCAGGATACACATCCAAAAGAATTCAAAGCAGAATGTTGAAATAACTGCACACTTTTGCTCATAGCACCATCATTCACAACAGCCAAAAAATGGAAACAGCCTGAATGTCCACTGATGGATACATGGATAAAGAAAATGCAGTAATACATATAATAGAACACTAGCCTTATAAAGGAAGGAAATTCTGACACATCCTAAAACACAGATGAACCCTGTAGATTATGTTACATGAAATAAACCAGTCACCAAAGGACACTGTATGATTCCCCTTATTAATACCTTTAGTAATCAAACTCAGAAAAAGTACAAGGGTGGTTGCCAGGGTTGGAGAAAAGGGAGAATGGGGAAGCGCTGCTTAGTGGATGGAGCTGCAATTTTGTAAGATGAAGAGAGTTCTGGAGATTAGTTGTACACAATGTGAATGTACTTAAATACTATTGAACTGTATGCCAAAAAATTGTTAAGATGGTAAATTTAACCTTATGTGTACTTTATCACAGTTAAAAAAAAAAAAAACACCTTAAGTGATATATAGCATTAAGATTTTAAAGCCCAGGGCAGCCCTGTGGGGACACCTCTCACTCCTGAGAGCTCTCTCTATATCTCTGCTTAATAAACCTCCATTGCTTTGCTTAAAAAGGGGTGGGGGTGGGAGGCAGCCTGGGTGGCTCATTGGTTTAGCGCCGCCTTTATTTAGCCCGGGGCCTGATCCTGGAGACCCGGGATGGAGAGCCACGTCGGCTCCCGCATGGAGCCTGCTTCTCCCTCTGCTTGTGTCTCTGCGTCTCTCTCAGTCTCATGGATAAATAAATAAAAATCTTTAAAAAAAAAAAAAAAGATTTTAAAGCCTAAAATCTAGCTGTTAAATGAAGTTCAAACAACAAATTCAGTTAATAAATTAGTAACGATTATTTAAATGAACTGACATTTAAAATTATCTGAAAAAAAATTATCGGAAAAGTCCTTCGCCTATCTGAAAAAATGAAATCCACAATTAAAAATATTTCCAGGGGCCACCTGGCTGGCTTAGCCAGTAGAACATGTAACTCTTGATCCTGGGGTTCTGAGTTTGAGCCCCACGTTTGGTACAGATTACTTAAAAAAATAAAATCCTAAAAAAAAATTTCCCTGCCTTTGACTCAGGGCATGATCCCAGAATCCAGGATCGAGTCCCACATCAGGCTCCTGCAGAGAGCCTTCTTCCCCTCCCTCTGCCAATGTCTCTGCCTCTCTCTCGGTCTCTCATGAATAAATAAAATCTTTAAAAAAAAATTTGCACACATACACTAAGATACCAGATCCAGATAGTTCCATTAGAGAATTACAGCAAACATTACAGGAAAAAAATGCTGATCTTTTACAAACTCCTCTATAGAACAGGAAAAAGTTGGGATGCCTGGGTGGCTCAGTGGTTGAGTGTCTACCTTTGGCTCAGGACATGATCCCAGAGTCCCAGGATTGAGTCCCACATTGAGTCCCACATCAGTTTCCCCATGGGGAGCCTGCTTCTCCCTGTGCCTCTCTTGGTCTCTCATGAATAAATAAATAAGATCTTTAAGAAAAAACAGAAAGAATAGGAAAAAGCAAGTATACCCCAATTCAATATATGATGCCAGAAAAACTCTGATACTAAAACCTGACAAGACTATTATGAAAAAGAAAAATAAATCACAGGACAGTATCATTCATGAATATACCTAAAAAATTCTAAACAAAATGTTAACAAAATCTAGCAATGTATCAAAAGGATAATGCATCTTGACCAAGATTAATTTATTATCAGGATTAAAAGTCAACAAGTCGTCTTTCACTGTGGATAAAAGTACATTAAAGTGCTGCCTATATTATTATTATCATTATTATTTTAGTTTTGTTTTCATACATTTGTAAAACCTCTTCTGAGGACATTATCTTTCCTGCTATCCTAGATAATACTGATAATATCCTAGGTATCACTGAGTAATTCCAGACTAGGTCATAATTGTAGCTTTGCTATTTATCTAACCACTTGACTTCTGTCAAATATAGGTGGCCCTGAAACTCCTATTTTCTTATCTATAAAATGGGAATAATATCTGCTCTGCCACGTTCTTATGAACCTTATCAGGTGAAATTAGAAAATGTACAATAGGGATGTCCGGTGGCTCAGTGGTTGAGAGTCTGCCTTCGGCTCAGGGCATGACCCCGGAGTCCCGGGATGGGAGTCCTGCATCAGGTTCCCTGCAAGGAGCTGCTTCTCCTCTGCCTATGTCTCTGCCTCCCTCTGTCTCTCATGAATAAATAAATAAAATAAAATAAAAAAGAAAGAAAGGAAAATGTACGATAGTGGGGTGCCTGGCTGGCTCAGATAGTACAGTATGCTGACTATTGATCTTAGGGTTTGAGTCTGAGCCCAAGATTGAGTGAGGAGTTTACGTAAAATATTTTTTTAAATAAAGAAAATGTGTAATAGCTAAAATTTATCAAGCTCTTACCATATCTCAGGCAATGCACTATTTGCTTTAGATGTATTCTCTCATTTAATCTTCATACAAACCCTAAAATAATTTTATAGATGAGGAAAACTGAAATGATTTGCCTAAAATGTCATAATAGCAAATAGAACTGAGATTGGAACTATCCTGTTGAGCTATTTTGTTCCACTGGTATATCTGTCCATCCTTTTGCCAGTAACACACCGTCCTGATTACCAGTTTTGTAGTAAGTGTAGTTTTGAAGTAGTTTTGAAGTCAGATAGTATCAATCTTCTGACATCATTCTCCTTCAATACTGTGTAGCTATCCTGGTAATTTTACCTTTCCTTCTGGACTTTAGAATCAGTATCCACAAAATAACTTACTGAGATTTTGACTGGGATTATGCTAAATATATAAACCAAGTTGGGAAACAACTGACATCTTTACAATACTGAGTCTTCCTATTCATGTACATGGAATATCATCTCTCTATACATTTAGGTGTTCTTTGATTTCTTTCATCAGAATTTTGTAGCTTTCCTAATATCTTGTACCTATTTTGTTAGATTTATACCTAAGTAATTGGGGCTACTATAAATACTATTGTGCTCTTAATTTCAAATTTTAATTGTTCATTGCTTGTCTATAATCCAAGATCTACTATAAGATTACAATCAATCAAGACAGGGTGGTATTAGTCAAAAAACACATAAAAAGAAAATAGAACAGAAAGTCTCAAATTGATCCACACAAATACAGTCAACTGATCTTTGACAAAGGAACACAAGCAATTCAATGGAAAAAAGATAGCCTTCTCAACAAATGGTGACGAACAAGTGGATATACACATGCAAAACAACAATAAAGGAAAAAAAAAAGAATCTAGACACAGACCTAATATCTTTTTCAAAAGTTAACTCAATGGGGCACCTGGGTGGCTTAGCATCTGACTCCTGATTTCTGCTCAGGTCATGATTTCAGCGTCATGGGAACAAGCGTGGCATCAGGCTCTATGGCCTGCTTAGGATTCTCTCTCCCCCACTCTGCCCCTCTGCCCATCCTTGCTCTAAAACAAACAAAGCAAAAAGCCTCAAGATGGCCCACAGACCTCAATATAAAATGCAAAACTATAAAAGTCCTAGAAGATAACACAGTTGAAACCTTTGTGTTTGGTGATGACATCAAAAGCACAATCCCATGAAATAAAAAAACTGGTAAACTTTCATTAAAATTAAACTTCTAATCTGCAAAAGAGAATAAAACACAAGCCACAGAGAGAAAATATCTGCAAAACACAGATCTGATAAAGAAATGGTATCCAAGATACACAAAGACCTTTTAAAACTCAAAAATAAAAACAATTAAAAATAGACTGACGATCTGAATAGATACCTCACCAAAGATATACAGATAGAAAGAAAGCATATAAAAAGATGGTCAACATCATATTGACAGTAGGGAATTCCAAACTTAAAGAAACGAGATACCACTACACACCTATACAAATGCCAAAATCCAAAACACTAATATCAAATACTGACAAGTCACTGCTGGTAGGACTGCAAAGTGGTATAGCCAGTTGGGAAAAAAGTTAAGCAGTTTCTTACAAAACCACACATACTATTATTATAGTATTCAGAAATCGTTCTCCTTAGTATTTACTCAGTTAGTTGAAAACTTATATCCATAAAAAAACCTGCACATGAATGTTGATAGTGGCGTTAGTCATAATTGTCAAAACTTGTCCTTCAGTAGGTGAGTGGATAACTAGTACATCTAGACAGTGGAACATTATTCATCTCTAAAAAAAAGAAATGTATTATCAAGCATGAAGATACATGGAGAAATCTTAAATCCATACTACTAAGTGAAAAAAGCCAAACTAAAAAGGCTATGTATTATATGATTCAATTATATGACATTTTGGAAAAGGTAAAATTACGGAAACAATAAGAAAATTAGTGGTTTCCAAAGCCTTATGGGGTGGAAGTGATGAATAGGTGGAACACAGGGGATTTTAATTCTACTCTGTAGGATATTGTAATGATGGATATAGGTTACCACACATCTGTCAAAACCCACAGAATGCACAACACAAAGAGTGAACCCTAAGATAGACTACAGACTTCAGATAAGAATAATGTATCAATACTGGATCCCTAATTGTAATAAATGTAACAAACTAAAGCAGTAATACAGAGAACTGGTTGGAAGGGGAACAATGGAATATATGGGAATGCCTGTTACTTTCCAATTTTTCTATAAACTCAAACTACTAAAAAAAAAACTCTTAATTTTTACAAATGCATGTACATTTTGACCTAGTAATTCCATTTCTAAGTATTTATCTACACATATACTTCCACAGGTTAAAAAAAAAAAGACATTTGTGCAAGTATATCCTTGTCATAACAAAGAACTGAAATGTAAGCCCAATGAGGGTGGGAGTTTTGTCAGTTTCCTGTACTGATCTATAATTTCCAGAACCATTCCTGGCATACAGTAAATAATAAATGTGTTAAATAAATGAGATGAATAAATCAGAGCCCAATTATTGTTACAACCATGCAATGGAAAAATAACCTTTAACTATTAACATTAAAAAGAAGAAAAGAAAAAGAACAGAGAACTTCCTTAGTATCAATAGAGGTAGGTTATACGAAAAAAACAGTGCAGGATAGGATATAAAATCCATGTTCATTTGGATGAGAAAACAGAATAGACACTCATGGTAGACATATACAACCTACATTCATATTATACAGTGTACACACTATTAGAATATATTAGGACACCATGATAGTGAGAGCAATGACTGCCTTCAGAGAGGGAACTAGATGGCTGGGGGCCTAAGAAAGAAGATTGTTTTTTTTTTTCTCCCTATATAATCTATTCTGATACCCAACACTTGTTGCTGTAACACAAATCAGCTATCTTTTTTTTTTTTTTTTAAGATTTTATTTATCTATTCATGAGACACACAGGGGGTGGGGGTGGGGGGCAGAGACACAGGCAGAGGGAGAAGCAGGCTCCATGCAGGGAGCCCGATGTGGGACTCCCAGGGACGCCAGGATCAAGCCCAGAGCCAAAGGCAGGTGCCCAACCGCTGAGTCACCCAGGCGTCCCAATAAATCAGCTTACATGCAACTGTAAATAGGGAAATTATGTATGTCACTTTGGCACAGACTTACTTTGGTTCATATGTGGTTTTCTTCAGCCTATTAATGCTTTTGCTTTAACAAGCAACAGCAGTTGAACACAAATACGCTAACAATGAATACAACAAACGACAGAGTAATACAGTATTGTCCATGAAACTCCTTATACCTAAGGTCTTCCCTCTGGTTAAGCCACATGGTTGGACTTTTGCATGATTTCCTCTGAAGTCTGTACTATTTGCCTTTATCTCAGCAATGTGGCTGTCTCAAACCTTCCTCACAACCCATTTCATAGAGCTACCATCATCTTTTTTAAATATCTTAATGTAAAGCCTTATGCTTATAGTACTTATTTACTAGAACTTTTTTTTTTTTTGCTTCTAGTAGTATTTTTTAAGGGATATCCACATCATACAATTTACCCACTTAAAGTATACAATGGTTTTTAGTATATTCACAGATTTGTACAACCATCATAATCAATTTTAGAACATCTTCCTCATCCCAAAATGAAACCCTGCACCCCTTCACCATCATCTCCCTATTCCCCCAACGAAAGACAACTATTAATCTACTTTGTCCCTATAGATTTGCCTATTCTGGAAGTTTCACATAAATGGAATCATGTAACATGTGCTCCTTTATAACTCCTTTCACTTAGCATGTTTTCAAGGTTCATCCACCTTGCAGCATTTATCAGACTTCATTCCTTTTTATTCCCAATATTCCATTGTTTGGATATTCCACCTTTTATTTATCCATTAAACATTTGATGGACATTTTGATTGTTTCCACTTTTTGGCTATTATGATAACTAATACTGTTATGAATTCTCATACCATGTCCTTGTATGGACATAAGTCTTTTTTTTTTCTTTTTCTAAGATTTTATCTATTTTTTTCATGAGAACACAGAAAGACAGGCAGAGACACAGGCAGAGGGAGAAGCAGGCTCCTCACATGGAGCTCCATGTGGGACCCATCCCCGGACCCAGATCACACCCTGAGCCAAAGGCAAGAGCTAAACTGCTGAGCTACCCAGGCATCCCTGGACATAAGTTTTCTTTTCTCTTGAGTAGATTCCTAGGGATGGAATTACTGGATCATTAATTAGCCTTTTGAGGAACTGCCAGAATGTTTTCCAATGAATATGGATTTAATATGTTTAATGGTTGCAGTATTTTATTAGAATTTTCAGTTTCTATTATATTCTAGTTAAAAAGTTGCATAGATTTTTAAGATTTTTTTTAAAGCAATCTCTACACCCAACATGGGGCTCAAACTTACAACCCTGAGATCAAGAGTCACCTGTTCTAGGGGATTCCTGGATGGCTCAGCGGTTTGGCGCCAGCCTTCGGCCCAGGGCGTGATCCTGGAGACCTGGGATTGAATCCTGCATCAGGCTCGTTGCATGGGGCCTGCTTCTCCCTCTGCCTGTGTGTCTCTGCCCCTCTCTCTGTGTCTTTCATGAATGAATAAAATCTTAGGGGAAAAAAAAAAAAAGAGTCACCTGTTCTACCAAATAAGCCAGCTGGGAGCCCCAAAGTTGCATAGGTTTTGACTCCTTCAAGTCTATTCCCATCCCTGGCCCCATTAAGGTTTAGTATGATTGCATATATTACACTATCACACTATAGCAGAAACACCTGTGTATCCCTTTATATCTTTTTGAATTTTGAATCATATGCTATTATGGCCTACTTTAAAAAAAAATCAAGATAAAATTCACCTTGCTAACGAAACAAGCTATTCACTAAATGGAACGTAGAAGTTTTGTTTAGTCTATTCCTTTCCAAATTACATTCTAGGAAAGAGATCATAATCAGTAGCTGAATATCTCATGTGACAATAAAAGACAGCAGTACGTCTTTACCACTCTTTCCATCAAGAAGTGGCGGCTTTCCTTTCCCCTTGAATCTGGGCTGTCCCTGGACTTCCACTGTGTGACTTCTGAGACTGGGCTTTAAGAGATCTGCAGCTTCTGCTTTGGAATGCTACTTCTTGAAAACCAGCCTCCATACTACAAGGAAGTCCAACTGGCCACATGGAAAGGCCAAAGTGGAGCCGAGCCCAGACTCCCAGACTCTTCCTTCTTTTCTCCCATGTGACAGTACCAGTTGAGGTTCTAGCCACAAAATCTTGAGAAATGCTAAACTGCTGCTGTTGTTTTAATTCCACTAACGCAGTAATGGATAACCAAAACATTCATCATTGTAGAAAAATATGGAGAAAATGTCTCATAAGAAAAACAATGGCATAATAAGTTACTGTATTTATATGGTTTCTTTGCTCACTACTAATCCTCTCCAACTCCAATAGTCTCCCTTCTTGAGGTTTCAATTTCATCTTTTGTTATTCCACTGCATATCTTTAAGTAGTATTATATAAAAAGACATTGGAGGAGGGCAGATTTTTCCAAGGCTTTACACATTTAAAAATGTCTGTTACATTATATACAAACTATCTAAAATGAACCCATACATTCAAAACTTTGATTTTCAAATTTCCATAGACATTATCTTCTAGTATTTGGTATTGTGACTGCTTTTTCTGTATGCATTCTTTGTATTTGAGACTTGAGAATCCATAAATATGTCCTTGTGTTAGTTCAAAACATATGTTCAATTTTCTTTTTTATTTTATTTTACTTTTGTTCAATTTTCAATTGAGATCAATATTTCAGAAAGGTTCCATTATTTATTTTTATCTTTCTCAAACACCTCTACAATTTGCCCTCAGTGGGCTGCATGTATGGATTCTATATCCAACCCAGTTGCTACTATAGCCCTGTAAATACAGTTGTTTAGGGGTGTCTGGGTGGCTCAGTTGGTTAAGTATTTGACATCGGCTTGGGTCACAATCTCAGGGTCCTGCAATTGAACCCCATGTGGGATCCCCACTGAGCAAGGAGTCTGCTGCTTCTTCTCTTTCTGCCCCTTCCACCTGCTTGTGCTCTGCCTGCCTCTCATATAAATAAATATAATCTTTAAAAAATATATAGTTGTTCATAAATGTTTTTTTAATTTGCGACCAATAGCTTCCATATCTGAAGTCTGGTTTTGTTTTCACTGTCTATTGTCTTTCTTGCTCATGGTATCCTGATAGCATGTATATCCTGAAAAATAATTTGTAGAAATAATTTGAGAACTAGGATAAAGATATATTCCCTAAGAAAAGATTTGCATTTGTTTCTTTCTATCAGGTTCCTGGGAATACTACCGGTCCAATGCAACTTAAATTCAAATTATAGTTTAAGCTTCCAGTGAGGATCATCCATTTCAAGATTACTCTCACCTTCAGTATATAGCATTTGAGGGGCCCAGTTTATGCTACAGAAGGTCTCCTGTATTCTACTCTCCATCATGTGCAGACTCTGGACTTTCAATTCTGTTCACTTTACATTTTCAGGCATCAAAATTTAGTTTCCAAGATCAGCAAATGCCCTCAGGGGAAAAGTGGCTCTTATGGTCATTACTTCTCTAGGTTTCCATTTCTCTTCCATTTTAGCCTGGTAATTACAGGCATACACCACAGAACTGATTTTTTTTCCTGTAAAATACGTCTTGGTTTTTAAAATCTAAACTTAGAATATGTTTAGAGATCTTTCAATGTATTTTTTTCAAATTATTCTTATATAACAAATGTTTACACTATGTTCCCCAAACTCATTACAACTTTTTTTTTAAAGCAAGACAACGTATAAAGAAAAGTTTCAAGTTACACTCCAATGCAACTGGTAGACTATCAGACATCATACATACAAGTTTTTTTTTTGCTTTTGTTTTAATTAAAGTTAGTTAACATGGAGTGTATTAGGTTCAGGGTACAAACACAAGTTTTTTAAAGCCTGCTGAGTATCAACAGAGTGACTGTGGTGGTGATGAAAAGAAAACCATGAAACCTCATGGTAACCAACAAAGCAAAACCCTACAGTAGATATACAAAAGATAAAAAGAAAAGAATCTAAGCGCCCATTAAAGAAAATCACAAAGACAAAGGAAGAGAGCAGAGAAGAAAGGAATTTTCTTTTATTGGCATAAAAAAAGAAACATTTTTCTTGGCATAAAAATAGAAACATAGAAACATAGAAAAATGTTTCTATTTTTATGCTAATACCATACTGTTTTATTAACACAACTTTGTAATATAGTTTGAAATCAGGGACCATGATTCCTCCAGTTTTGTTGTTCTTTCTCAAAGTTGCTTGGCTCTTTGTGGTCTTTTGTGGCTTAACACAAATTTTAGGACTGTTTGTTCTATTTCTGTGGAAAATGCCAATGGAATTTTGATAGAGATTGTACTGAACCTGCAGACTGCTTTAGGTAGTATGGCATTTTTACAATATTAATTTTTCTAATCCAAGAGCACTTTCCATTTGTGTTGTCTTCAGTTTCTTTTATCAATGTCTGACAGTTTTCAGTATTGTTTTTCACCTCCTTGGTTAAATTTATTTCTAGGTATTTTCTTCTTTTTGATTCAGCTGAAGATGAGACTTTTCTTAATTTTTCTGTTAGATTGATTACTAAGCATACAAAGTATAACAAATTTTGTATATTGCTTTTACATCCTGCAACTTCACTGAATTCATATATTAGACTGGATAGTTTTTTGGTGGTCTTCCAGGTTTTCTATACATATGTAATATGTCATCTGCAAATAGTGACATCTTTACTTCTTCCTCTTAGGAAGGATGCCTTTTATTTCTTCTTGCCTAATTGTTCTGGCTAGTACTTCTAGTACTCTATGGAATAAAAGTGGCGAGGGTCGGCATTTTTGTCTTGTTCCTGAACTTACAAGAAACATTTTCAGCTTTTTACTGTTGAGTAGGATAGTAGTTGTGGCCTTGTCACATATAGACATTATTATGTTGAGGTATGTTCAGCTGTCTTATTTTAAAAATGAGATAAACCTATACATTCTAGATGTGCTTGGCTTTAAGCTATAAAAAAATATAGCTCTTTAACAAATATTAACAGGCATCTACAACAGGTCATACAATATACTTAGTGCACTTCTCTGCACTGAGCACCTAGTATTTGGGGGGAGGTAGAGAGGGAAACAGGCATAAAGAATTTTTTCCCTTCATATGAATTTCAGAAGTAGACATACCAAATCAAAGGATATGAACAGAAATGTATTTCTGACTCCTGATACTTACTGCCAAATAGCATATGAACACATTAATATCATAAGATCTCTCTCTTATCCTTTCTAGCATTAGGCATACAATTTTAAAATATCTTTTATTTGTTAATAAAATAACCTTCTGCTATTTTATTTACAAGTGATTACTATCAAGATTGGCTTAAAACTAATATGTAATGTTCCTATATACCCCATTCTCTAATGAAACTCACTGCCCCCATAGGTAATTAAAAAAAAAAAAAAAAAAAAAAAAAGCATGGGGCACCTGGTCGGCTCAGTCAGAGGAGCATGCGGCTCTTGATTTCAGGGTGGTGAGTTTGAGCCCCATACTGGGTGCAGATTGCTAAAATAAATAAAACTTAAAAGAAAATAAAAAACATAAAAGGTCATTTATCTACTTTATTTATTCAACAATTATTATGTTCAAGTTTTTATAGATACAGAGATTAATAAGTCAGCTATTTGCTTTAAGTAGTTCCTAATATATTAGGGAGGGGGATATTCCATCTTAATATGTAAGGAATGTTAACAATAGCTATCTTTATTAATAAATGTTTTAAAGACTTATTTTAGAGAGAGCAAGAGAGCATTCATGCATAAGTAGGAGGAGCAGAGGGAGGAGGGAGAAGGACAGACTCTCAAGCAGGCTCCACGGAGTAGGAGCCCCAGGTGGGGTTCAATCCCACAACCCTGAGATCATGACTGAGCCAAAGTCAAGAGTCTGGCACTTAACCAACTGAGCCAACCAGGCGCCCCTACCTTTATTATTAAATATTTGAAACACATTTTGTGATTTCTTGCAACATAACTTTTGAGGCAGGTACTATATTATACTGAGAAAACTTGAAGCATAGGAAGATTTAAAAACATGTTCACAGTTAGAAAATGGCAAAGCCAGGATTTGCAATTAGTCAGTTTGATTCGGAGCCTCCATTTTTAACCGTTACTCTATACCATTCATTATACCATTACACTACTACAAACTAACATCTGCTGAAAGTCTATCATTCACTAAATCATTCATTGTCTCATTAATCTGTTCAACAAATCATTGCCTCCAACTGTCAAGCATTGTTCAGGCCCAGGTGAAGAATAATTTTAAAAATATTAATAAAGAGTTAATCTTCAAGAAGCTTTTATGGGAGGGTTGGATGGGTAGATTATATTGCATTTCTTTTTTTGCCAGTCGTGTAGGATTGAATGCTGTAAAGAAAAATAAAATACAGTAAGGGGATAGGGGCACCTGGGTAGCTAAGTCACTTAAGCATCTGACTCTTATTTCAGCTCAGGTAATCTCAGGGTTGTGAGATTGAGTCCCGCATGGAGCTCTGTGCTGGACATGCAGCCTACTTTAGATCCTCTCTCTTCCTCCCCCCCTCTGCCTCTCATCCCCCCACAAAAATAAATGTTAAGGGGATAAACAGGGGAAGGGTTGGAAAATTAACATTAACAATTTTAGATGGGTTTGTTAAAGACCTCTATGAAAGGGTGACAGGTCAGCAGAAAACAGAGGAAGTGAGAAAAAGAGTCATGCGTGCATTTGGAAGAACATTGCAGGCAGAGGAAAAATCAAGTTTAGAGGAAAAAGCAGAAGTTTGCTTGGTGAAGAACGGCAAAGAGACCACTATGTCTGGACCACAGTGAGCAAGAAAAGAATAAGAGATGAGGTCAGAAAATAATGGGAGATCAGATTATACGGGATTTGAAAACCATGATGAGTTCTTTGGATTGTATTCTGAAACATAAAAACCAACAAAGGGTTCTACATCAAGAAGCATTATGATTTGATTTTTTTTTTTTTAAAACAATCACTCTGGCTGCTGTATGAAAAACTGTATGTAAAGGTACAAGCAGAGAGACCAGTTAGCAGACTAGCTGATTGTCCAAGCAAAGTATAATATTGGCTAGGGATGGGGTTGTAGCACTTGGGGGAGTGATGTTGATGTGGAAAACATTTATAAGGTAGACCTGATAGGAACTGCTAATGGATTAAGGGTGTGTGTGTGGTGTGAGAGAAAAGATCTCTCAAGGATGTTTGTTTTCAGTCTAAGCAACTAAAAGAACGGAAGTGTCATTTATTGAGTTAGGAATGACTCAGGATCAAATTTGGAGAGGAAATAAATTTTTAGGACATGCTAAGCTTGATGGGTCTATACAATGAGGTGTCTAGTAGGCAATTAGATGTGTGTAAAGTTCAAGGGAGAGGTCCAGGCTAGAGTCATAAATGTGAGTGTCCTTGGCATACAGTGCTATTTGAAACCACTGGACTGGAGATTACCCAAACTGTGGTAGGATACAGAAGAACACTAAGCGCTGGGATACTCCCAATGTTCAGAGATTGGGGAAATGAAGAGGGCATAATAAAGGAGGCAAAAAAGTGATATCCAGTAAGGTTGAGAAGAACCTGGAAAGAGTGGTACCAAGGAAAAAGTGAAAAAGGAATGTTTCAGGGTGCCTAGGTGGCAGAGTGGATTAAGTTTGCAACTCTTGGTTTCAGCTCAGGTCATGATCTCAGGGTCAGGAGATAGAGCCCCACATCAGGCTATGCACTCAGTGTAGAGTCTGCTTGAGATTCTCTCTCTCCCTCTCCCTCTCCCACTTGTGCTTTTGTATCTTACTCTCTAAAAAATAAATCAATCTAAAAAAATGTTTCAAGAAGGGAGCAACTTAAATAAAGTCAAATAAAATGAAGATTTGGGAATTGACTATGAGTTTAGCTAACTCTATACTGATGTTGATAAGAGCAATTTCAGGGCACCTGGGTGGCTCAGTGGTTTAGTGACTGCCTTTGGCTCAGGGAGTGATCCCGGGGTCCTGGGATCCTGGGATTCCTTTGCCTGTGTCTCTGACTCTCTCTCTGTGTCTCTCATGAATAAATGAATAAAATCTTAAAAAAAAAAAAAGAGCAATTTCAGCAAAGTAGTGGGAACCAAAACTTCACTGGAGTAAGTTTGAAAAGAATCCCCTGCATGTGATCAAGACTTTAAGTCCTAGCAGTTAACAGTAAATTGAAAGGAACATGTTAAACTACACAATGAAGATGGAACCAGCAAAATCCAGACTGTGATAACTCTAAAAGAACAAACAATCCATAAACTGCATAGGATAAAAGGATAGAAAACTTACAGATTAAAAAAGACACTTAAAAGACATAGCAATCACGAACGCATAAAAAAGAAGGGGAATATATACGCGCACACACACACACACACACACAATGGAATATTAGCCATAAAAAAAGAATGAAATCTTGCCATTGCAACATGGACAGATCTAGAGAATATAATGCTAAGTGAAATACATTAGTCAGAGAAAGACAAATGCCATACTTTATATATATGAGGAATTTAAGAAACAAAACAAATGAAAAAAAGAGACAGACTTTTCAATATAGAGAACTGATGGTTACCAGAGGGGAGGAGAATAAGGGATAGGTGAAATACGTAAAGGGGATTAGGAACACACTTACCATGATGAGCACTGAGTAATGTATAGGATTGTTGAATCACTATACTGTACACATGAAATTAACATAACAGTGTATATTAACTGTACTAGAATTTTAAAAAGACAATCATAACGTGTGAAATTTATTTGGATCTGAACTCAAAAATGAAAATAAAGGGCAAATTAGAAAAAAGTACAGCCAAGTAGAAGTTTGAACACTAGATATTTGATATCAACAATTATTATTTTGCTGTGATAATGGTACTACTATGGTTTATGTAAAGAGCCCGTATCTTTTGTAAATACTCAGTAGCTATTTATGAATGAAATAGTATTATGAGTAGAATATGCTTCAAAAAAATACAAGGGACGGGACATTAGAAGGGACACAACTGGATAGGAGTTTATGATTGCTAGGTTTGGGTGATGGGTACGTGGTAGCTTATTACATAATTCTGCCTATTTGTAAGTGTCTTCAATTCTCTATTACAAAAGTCTTAAGAAATAAGAAAAGAAGTGCCATTTCCTTTGCATACTTAAACTCTTTACCATCCCATTGTACAAACAAGGAAATTAAAGTTAAGGAAGAAAAAAAAATAAAGTTAAGGAAGATTAAATGTACCACTCAAGTCACAGTTAACTTTTTAAATAAACTTTTTTAAATGTATTTTTATTTATTTATTTATTTATTTATCTATTTATTTATTTGAGAAAGTGAGAGAGAGCAAGAGGGAACATGTGTACATGGGCGTGCACAAGCAGAGCGAAGAACAGAAGGGAGAGGAAGAGAGAATTTGAGGCCACTCTGCGCTGAGCTCGGAGCCTGATGTAGGGCTCAATCTCATGACCCTGAGATCATGACCGGAGCCAAAACCAAGATGCTCAACTGAGCCACCCAGGCACCCCTAGGCTTTTTTTTTTTTTTTTTTTTTTAAGAGCAGTTTTAGGTTCACAGCAAAATCAAGCAGACGGTAAATATGCCTCCTGCCCACACATCCCCATAGCCTCCCAATTCACATCCCCACACCCAAGTGGTACATTTGTTACAATCACTGAATCTACAATGACACATCATTATCAAGTCAGTTAATCTGAGAGCCAGATTTGTCTCTAAAACCCATGCTTTGTACACTATATCACACTGCCAATTTTTTCCCCATCATTTTGTCGGGTGCTATTTATACAAACTGGCAAAAAAACAAAATTGTTTCATGAATAAGCAATGTAACAAACTATCGTTATTATAAAATCATCAAGTTTAAGTATCCAAAAAATACTTTAAGTTAATGAAGCAATTCTGTCAATGCAACAAATTATACTCCCATGAAGCATTTTCAGTTATTTAACAAATACATATACTGCCCACTAGATTTGAAGATATAATTACATGGAAATACAAAGCACTATCTGGAACTTCTCTCCACCTCAAATGTTTCTTTCAGTAGTTATAGTAAGTACTGGCTAGTTATCAACTGACCACATTAAACTTCGAACATAAAACAATATACATTCACAGGATGTTATGTTATTCAGGGATCTAACGTCTAACTTGTATTAGTTTTTTGAGTCCCAAGCTAAATAATGGCCTACAGCAAATGAACGATGAAAAACAGTGGATAAATCAACGATAGCATATACTATTGCCTATTATGAAAATAGTAGATTTTCACTGGGAACTTCTCCTCCAATATTTATGGAATACATCTTGTTTCAACAATTCTACTTCTAGGAATTTATCCTAAAGCAATTAGGGCACCGCGCACGCGCACACACATGGATACTTAGCAAAGTTTTATTTACAATGAAAAATAATAAATAAACCTAAACCACCATCAATGTGACTGATTAAATAGGCACCGAGTAAAGATCATCACAGTGCGGTAAAAATGTAAGTACTATTATGGAAAAAATGTCCAGGCCACTTTACTAAGTAGAAAAAGCAGGCTAAAAACAATTAATGAAAAAAAAAACAATTAATAATGGATGGAGAGATGGATGGATGTCTGGGAAGACAGACAAAATAATTAGCAATGATTTTATCCAGAGCATGGGATATTATTTTCACTTTCCACTTTTTTTTTTTTTAAGATTTATGTATTCATGTGAGAGACAGTAAGAGCGTGCAAGGGAAAGGGCAGAGGGGAGAGGGAGAGAAAGTCACAAGCAGGCTCCACGCTGAGCAAGGAGCCCATCAACGGCGCTTGATCTCACAACCCTGAGATCAGGACCTGAGCTGAAACCAAGAGTTGGAGGCTTAACCCACTGCATCACCCAGGCACCCCTTCACTTTCTACTTTACTCTATTGTTTGCTTTTTAAAAACAATAAATAAGTGTTTTTATACCAAGGAAAAAATTTGTTTTTTTGTTTTGGAAAAATATATTGTATGCTTCAAACTTTGACATAATAAAACATCTGTTTACTACATGAACTTACAAGGATAAGCAGTAAACATTAGCATGAAATTTTAGTAACCTCCCGCCTACTAGTTCTACGTATTCATTCAATGAACCTGTACAAACAGCACACTTATTACCATATTACATTTATTATTTCACTATAGCCAAATAATCTCTTGTAGAAATTCAGCCTGCTGAGGGTAAAATTTCTCAGATGGCAGTACTGGGGAACAATTGTTTTGTTTTGTTTAAAGATTTTATTTATTTATTCATGACAGACAACGAGAGAGGCAGAGACACAGGAAGAGGGAGAAGCAGGCTCCCTGTGGGGATCCCTTTGCCGGACTTGATCCTGGGTCTCCAGTTTCACGAAGCACGCTACCCAAAGAGGTCCCGCACTACAGAAATGCCTTGAGATTTACTTCATAATTAAAGGTGGGGTAACTTCTGAAAAACTTTGGTCAGCCAAGCAAAAATTTTAGGAAAATTTTGAGTAATTTTAAAGTAATGCCACTTTTATGTTAAACATACAGACAGAAATCAAGTCTTAATTTAGAAATCAGAAGTTTCTTTTAAAAAAAGGAAGACTTGGGGATCCCTGGGTGGCGCAGCGGTTTGGCGCCTGCCTTTGGCCCAGGGCGCAATCCTGGAGACCCGGGATCGAATCCCACGTCGGGCTCCCGGTGCATGGAGCCTGCTTCTCCCTCTGCCTGTGTCTCTGCCTCTCTCTCTCTCTCTGTATGACTATCGTAAATAAATAAAAAAATAATAAAAAAAATAAAAAAAAATAAAATAAAAAAGGAAGACTTAATTGCTAAGATATAAGCCCATTTTGCAATCTATTCTTTGAAAGCTTTTTAAAAAATTTCGATACATTAATGAACTTCTTTTGTTAGAAGATTTAGAAATCACTTAAAATATCAAGTATTGGGGAGGTGCTGAGTGGTTCAGTTGGTTAAGCGTCTGCCTTCATGAAGCTCAGGTCACGATCCCAGAGTCCTGAGATCGAACCCTGCACCAGGTTCCCTGCTCAGCAGGAAGCCTGCTTCTCCCTCTACCCCTCCCCCCTGCTCGTGATCTATCAAATAAATAAAAAAAATATTTTTAAAAAATCAAGCACTGGTGATAACTCAAAAACAGTATTATATAAGCCTACAGTTGAGAACATTTTCTTGCAAAATTTCTTCCATGAGTGAAAAACATAAAAATATTCCATGTTAGTATTGTACAGATAGCTTCTAATTTCTCGAGAACTTGACAATTCAATAACAAACGTAGAAAAAAAACTGGCTAATTCAAAACAAAAAATTCCTCCAAATTACTTCACTATTACTTCAGAATAATGTAAACAATTTTTTATTGTAACCAAAAGACAAAAAGCCCACATTAAAAGAAAATACCAGTTATGTGACATGGTTTTGCTAAATCTCAATAGTCTTTTTTTTTAAGCAATGGTAGCCAAAGAAAGTTATTAATATTAACACAGATAATGGCAGAAAACTACAGAAACTCTAAATACAGAAAGGCTGTTCATGTATCCTAACAGCATAACCATTATGGTTGAAAAACCACACAATATTCTTTCTCACATCTGTTTTGTTAATGAGCCAAGAATGGGGGTCTATTGGGTATCCTAGACAACTGAATTAGAAGTAGGAATGTCTGGTGAATGCTATTTACCCCAACAAACTGAGACTATATAGGTTTGGAAAGGACACTATTCTTAAATAAATTGTATTTTTAGTTTTATCTTCTCAGAAAATGAACTATTACTTGCCTTATTCCCCCATCTATCAAAAAAAAACCTTATAAATTATTCTATATCCCAAGTTTTAAACGTTAAAATGTGTTTTGTTAGATTAACAAAATATTTAATCATTTTATTTTTCAGATAGACTCTCAAATATTTAAAGACTATAAAGAGCTATGTGAAACACGATGGCTGCTATATGAAAAAACTAGAAAACAGTATCAATTAGAATACAACAGTTTATGACAGTTTAGCAAGAACTGTATTCTGAACTACAGTTTTCCCATATACGACAGAGAACTCTTCCAGGAAATGTCCCCTCTACAGGGCCCCAGGTCTCTGCATGCTATCAGCCTGGCTTATAGAACCAAATAAATACAATGTTCCCACTGGAAAACAAATGAATATAAACTAAATCTAAGTTACCAACTTAGTACATAAAATTCTCCAAAAAGAGCAAAAGGAAGGACTATCTCGAAATCATTTCATTCTAGCAGCTTTCTTAAATTACTTAATTCCTTATTATTATTTTTAATAAAGAAATTTACTAGTTTGAAACCTGGCTTAGAAATTTAAAGAGTGATCAGGATGATGGAAACATGGCTAACATGATTTTAAAAGTCTTCATTATGTTACTCAAATTACATTTCAGGGTTACCTATATGTTCTTTTTCTCCTTTAAGTCTTTGTTTAGAAGAACAAAATTGTTTCTTGCCTCCTTTCCAATTTTCCCTCAGGGAAAAAAATTTCCATCACTGTAAGAGAAATTAAATTCTAAAACAAAAATCAAAATAATCTTGCATATTTTTAAGTCCCACTGCTAGTCAAGAGCAGCAAATATCAGGAAAAAAAGTCATGATGGCCACTCAAGAACAGCACAAGTTAAAATTTAAGTGGCAACCAAGTAGAAAAACCTTTTGCATGTTCAAAATTCATGCCCTGTAGACAGAGAAGCATTTTGACAATTTTTTCTTCAAGACAAAAATCCACAAGTGAGAAAACTTATATTCCAAAGTGATTTAAAAAAGATTAAGTACTAAAATACTAAAAGATTAAATACTTTATTCATCTCATTCAAACTTAATTTCATATATGCAACTTCTGTTTTTTTTGAACTTGTTCTCAAATGATTTTTTTTTCTAGTTTTTTTATTCTATTATTTTTTTCTAGTTTTTTTATTCTATTATTTTATTTTTTATTCTATTATTTTCTAGTTTTTTTTATTCTCCATGCATGGAGCCTAACATAAGTTTGAACTCAGGACCCTGAGACCACGACCTAAGACTCAGATGTTTGATGGACTGAGCCAACCAGGCAACCATAGATTTTTAGTATTTAAAAAAATCCAGAGCCTTGAAACCACTTTGCAGATCCAAATATGAATTTAAGAGTATCACTAAGAAACATGGTCTATTTACTCCTGCAACACTGTATAAGACTGCGACCAAACGTTATCAAACCACTTTGCACATCATTAATTTCAAGTAACAGCAAATGTTTTTCTTCCTTGGCAGGTAAGTACAATTCCTTCTCCCTTAAACAGTAGTCTAACTACACCTAAAAATACCTATAGAATAGGTCCTAAAACCCTGCTACAAAGGAGAAGTGATATCCTAATGAATGTTTCTGCAGCTTCCATTCACACATTATTTGGAATTAAAACAAATACTTTTAGTCCAATTGTAACTAAACTATAAAAAAACAACAACAACCAGAATTTCATTAGAAGTTTTCCTAACTAAAGAGTCACAGGCACAGATGAAAAACTATTGTTATATTTAAAAACCAATTGTGCTAGCTTTTCTTTCTGGTTAAAGTTTACGCAGTTCTTTTTTTTTTTTTATGATTTTATTTATTTATTAGAGACAGAGAGAGAGGCAGAGACACAGGCAGAGGGAGAAGCAGGCTCCATGCAGGGAGCCTGACGTGGGACTCGATCTTGGATCTCCAGGATCACACCCTGGGCTGAAGGCGGCTCTAAACCACTAAGCCACCGGGGCTACCCAGTTCTAAATCAGTACAATGAACAGGACACCCTAAAAAATCACTTAAAATATTACATGCAAAAATGGACAAATATTCACTTTTAGTAATGATTCACCCAGAAACAATTAACATAGCATTTGTAGCCAAAGTCCAAGTCCCCCATGTAAATAAATGTAAGTTTCCTATTTATCTTCCTAAGAACTAAAATTTAAAATATCCTGTCATAAGGTAATACCTAAGACTTTCCACACACAAACCAAACCTTAGAACAAAATTGGAGCAAAGATCCAACATTTACTCAATAGACTATCAAAACATTTATGTCTAAGAAGATGTTTTTAAGAAATCTCTACACCCAAAGTGGGGTTCAAACTCACAACTGAGTTCAAAAGTCACAGGCTCTACCAATGAGCCAACCAGGCACCACCATGTCTGAAATATTTTAAACCAAAATATGGACCTACCTATTTTTTTTATGTTTTATTTTTAAGTAATCTCCACATCCAACATGGGGCTCCAACTCACAACCCTGAAATCAAAAGTCTCACGCTCCAAAGACTGAACCAGGCAGCCCCCTCCCTTACCTCTCAAACTCTTGACTTAAAACTTAGTTGTATATTTTACCCAACTATGCTTTCAGTTACACATGCAGCATTAACAATTACACATAAGACCCAGGAAGAATGGAAACTTTGTTTCTGATGATGACAATTCTGAGCCATATTATACTTTATCTCCATTATTAGATTAGTTAATCATGTATGAACTGCACTGAAGAGCAAACTTTTGAGTTTCAAGAGGGTCTAAGTATACGGTCGATATTATATAATTCTACCTCCCCAGATGTGAAGATAGTTAAATGTGTATATATTTCAGCAATGGCACATGCAAAAAGAAGATGTAAAATTTATCTATAGCTCAAGAACTCACAGGAGTGTTTACTGAATCACACTTGGCTAGTTGGACCAGTTGGCCAGGCGACTGGACTTCAGAAATATTTTTGAGGATGTTGTCCATACATTGGGCCATAGTTTCATACAAAAAACCCAAAGGTGAAAAACACTTAAAAAAATTTTTTTTGAACTATCTTTAAAAGTCTTAGGGTGATTAATAAAGCATTTAATTTTCATGTTTTGTTTTCCAGGCCTGATAACAGGACACTTACGTAAAAGTCACCTATAGCCCTAGATCATCCTATTCACTCAAGAGTATGGTACACAATTAAAAGACAAAGGCAGGGCACAGTTTCAGAAATATACAAATCAATGATAAACAAATGAAAATCTAAAACTTCACAAGCTCGGGGATCCCTGGGTGGCTCAACAGTTTAGGACCTGCCTTTGACCCAGGATCGAGTCCCCCATCGGGCTCCCTGCGTGGAGCCTGCGTCTTCCTCTGCCTGTGTCTCTGCCTCTCTCTGAGTCTCATGAATAAATAAATAAAATCTTAAAAAAAAAAAAAAACAAAAAACACTTAACTTTAAGAAAAAAAAAGTAAAACTTCACAATCTATAAAGTATCCCTTTTAAAGAAAACATGATGATGACAGAAAAAAGAATGCAAAAGAGAAACAGAAGAAACTGATTAGAAAAAATTTCATGTAAACCTTGCAATAAAAAAAAAACCTTGCAATAATCTCCTCGCCCCATCGTCCCCCCCCCCCCCGCCCGCTGCTACAAATTGAGCGCTGTTTGCATCTACTGACACACCTCTTAACCTAATCAACGAAACCCCTCATTATGATTAGGTCACCGATCTCCTTTATCACTTAACTTTTTCTTATATTCAAATACCTCCCAGACTAGCAAAACGACACGTGAAATTCAGGAACTTGTGATCTCCATCAGCAACGAGACAGCCCGTCCCCACCTCAATATTCCGAAAATCAACTCAAAAATGTGCTACCGTCTGGATGAAGCGCACTTCCAAATCTACCACGTTATAAGTATGATTTTTTGGGAAGCAGATCATTATGTAACACCTACTTTGTGTCTCCTAGTTACTTAAGAATCGTAAAAAAAGTGCTTGTTTGTTTATTTATTTTCCCCCAAGGCAAGTACTGCCCATGTTGCAGATTTTCTCAAAAACTGCCGTTTCCCCAAGAGGAGAGAGAGCAGGTTGTTTTAATTTCCAGATCTCCCGGAATAGGAGAGTCTTCTCCGGGGACCAGGGAAGGCGGAGGGAGTCCGAGCAGCAGCTCGCGGATCCACGTCGCCGCGGGAGCGGGATGCGGGCCCGGGGGCCGGAGGCGGCGGCCGGAAGGAGCTGCGGCCGGGCCGTGACCTCGCCCTCGGCCGGGCCCGCCCCGGGCTCCCGCTGCCCGGCGGCTCCGCGGGACGCGCACCCCGCACGCCGGCCGCCCGAGCAGCGAAGGCGACGCCGAAGCCCGCCTGCTCGGGGGAGGACCCCGAAGCCTGACGCTGCCAGCGGCGCCCCCCGCCGTCCCGCCCTCCGCGCAGCTTCGCGTCCTCCGGGCCCGGGACCCGCGGCGGGGCTGCGCGGGGGCGGAGGGGGCGGGGAGGGGGACGACCGCGCGCTGCGGGGCTCCGGGGCTCCGGGGCTCCTCCCGCCCCGCCCGCCCGGCAGCCGCGGCTCGCTCACCTGCGGAGCCGATTTCCATTCATGGAGCTGGGGGGGGTGCTTCGGCCGAGAAGGGCGCCCGCCGCTGGAGGCGCGGAGGCAGCGCAGGGGCGACGCGGGCGCCGGCCCCCCGGCGGGCGGCGATGGGCGCTCCTCGGGGACGGCCGCCGCGGGGAGGCAGCGCGCGACCCGGCGGGCGGAGGGCGAAGCGGGAGGCGGCCCGGACAGCCCCGTGGGTAGGCGCGCCGCCCGCCGCCGCGTCCGCTCCCGCGGCCCCTCCACGACTGCGGCGCCGCCGCCGACCTCGCCGGGGGCCGCCCCCGGAAGCCCGCTGCCGTCACTTCCGCCGCCCCCGCCGCGCCCTCCGCCCCGAGCCGTGCGGCCGCGACGTCGCTGCGGGCCGCGGGGAGGGGCGGGGGCGGGGCCTGGGCGGGGCAGGGGGCGGGGCCGGGCGGGGCGGGAGCAGGGCCGGGCCTGGGCGTGGCGTGCCGGCCGGAGACGAACTGGGGGAGCCGCACTCGGCACCACCCCGCGCCGGGCGGAGCCTTTCCGAGGCGGCGGCGCTTACCTGGGCGGGAGCCTACCTGCGGCGCGGCCGCTCGGGAGCGCCGGGCCCGGGCCTGCCGCGGGCTGAGGCACAGCGCACCCCCCGCCCCGCCCGAGCACCCCGCCCCCTCCGAAAGCGGTCAAGCGACCACTAGGATCACTCCCAAGTCCGGGGGCGGGGGACGCCCTGACGACCCTGGCGGTGGGGAGGGCCGTACAACTTAGCACGAGAAAGGAGTATTAAGGAACAAGACTTTACACAAACACCACATCGGATAATGTCCTCGTTTGACACGCTTTAATAGCGTCCCGGCACGCCGAGATCGACTCTTGCGGGGCCAAAGCGCGCCGCGCGCGCCGCCCCTTCCTTCCAAGCAAGACCCACTAGGCTGCAGCTACGCCGTCCGCTCGCAGTCCCCGCTGTGCGCAAGCCTCTTCCTTTCCCACGTGGCGCCCCTCGGCTCGGTTCCCTGGGCCAGGAACTGAGCCTCTCCTTTCCCTCCCCCCTCAGCTTCCCTTCTTCCCTTCCGTGCCCCAGAACCTTCTTATACCGCAGCCTTATTTAGAGAGGTCTTTTCTTGATCACTAATGGGGGGAGGGGGGCGTTCTGCTATTACAGCATTTCCCTAAGAATCCTCCCAACCTGTAGTTTTACTTTAGTTTGTGTGCCCCCCACCCCGCACCCCGCACCGGCTTCTAAGCCCTAGCTTACCGCGGCCAGCACACTCACTAGGGAACAGTAGGTCCGTAATATGTTGCCTTAATGAAAGGTGATGCTATTCACATTAGAGATTCGTGATTTTTGCCTGTGTCCCTAAACATCAGTAATGTCATTTAGACCTTTAAAAATCAAAGTGCTTTTTGTTTTTTTAAAGCTTGGGACAAAGAGAAAAAAGGAGAAGTATCTTCAGCCCCCCCCCCCCCCAGTCACGGTGGGACTTTGGGTCAGTTGCTTGAGCCTCTGGGTTTGTTTTCTTATCTGAGAAATGGAGAGAATAACGTACCTTACACAACTGCTGTGAGATTAGGGAACGTACACAAACCAGAGCAAAACCTAACTAAAAGTTAGTGAAGAGAAAGTTTGCTATCGTTAACATTTTAAAGCACTTATTAGATGCACCTACTTTACAGTAAACGTTTCCTAAATGGATGGGATTCAAACCCTCTTCTGTCTTGACTTCAATTCCGCCTTCTTCCTACTCTTAACCGTTTTTACAGAATACATGGAGTTTAAAGTATCAAATTGTTACCAGATGAAACACTGTATCCTAAAAGTTACTTTCAATGCCTGACTATCCAGAATCCAAAACAGTAGCAGCATCCAACAGGGTAAATACCAACGCTTGTGCAAGGGTCTATCACACCCTCAACCTCCCGTTCTGGAACTGATTCCCTAAGTGACTGCACGCTTGTTATCTCCCAGAACATAAACATGGTGATGAACCGCTGAGGAAGGTCACTGTCTTGTTGACCTTGATGGAGGAGGACTTGGATCTCCTAATTCAGTATAATGTCAATGAGGCCTTCCCATCTACTTCTGCTATTCAGGGACACCACCACCTCATCATAGAAGGAGCCCAGGTGAAAAGGTACATTAATTGCAATATCAAGAAGTGGGAAGGCGAAACGTCTATGATTCTGCCAAAAGCAAATTGCATGAGGCTCTCCCTGGACCACCCTATTTATGGCCAACCTCATTCCCAAATAAGTTGGCTTTCAAGGCCATAGAGCAGGGTCTTTGTGTACCTTGTTAACTGCCATAGCCCCAGGGTCTAGAACAGTGCCAGTGCCTGGCTGTGGGATGGATGGATGGATGGATGACTGGGCTTCAAGAACAGGGCTCGGAAGCAGGCTAAAAACTCTGTCCTCATCCCTTGTAACACTGGTTGCTTTCCGAAGGGAGAACTATAAAATAGTACAGACCTCTGAGGGACAAGGAAATCAGTGCCCTCTGAAGTTGCATTCCTAGGCTTCCTGTGCTAGGTAAACATCACGACTGATGATGAGAGCAGCTGGATAGAATCCTCTCTTAAACGTGGGTTGAAGTAGTCAATTTGACTGGAGTCAAATCTCTTCTCCCAGACCATCGGCTTTTACATAGCAGAGAGAGAGAGTTATTCTGTACTGCAGCAGAACACGATATAAAACACATTGGCCTTAGGGACAAAGCTGAGACTGAAGGCCCTCTGCTGCTGTATGTGATTCCAAAAAAAGTCACTCTCTGAACCTTGTACTCATCTCTAAAAGCCAAAGTACCCAAGTAGGAAAGACATTGCTGCATACCTACCCAGGAACCCTTATCCTCCTTTCTTGCCTAGCAGACCAGACTTGTCTTTCTAAACCACAGATTGATGAAGCAGGATAACTGCTCAAAGGTAACTCCTAGTTAATCTAAACCTCTCATGATGGATGATCTCATTTGCTTTGCCAATGACAAGAGTAGGAAGATGACCCATTTCTAGTGCAGGATAGGAGGCCAGATCTGCTGGGGCTTCCAAGGATTTCCTTACTTTAACATGAAATGTAAGGAAAAATTAGTCCTTTTTCTGCTAGACATTATTCTGTCAGCATTTCCTTCCTGGAATTACAATAAACACCTTGCGACCCTGAGGGTAACTAGCATAAACCAACACAGAGGATCAGAGGAAAGTCACTGTGAGAACCTGGTTTGTTGGTATTATCATTGAGCCACTGAATTATTAACCAACCTTGGAGCCATATTAAATCAAGATTTATTTATCATGTTACTGGTTTCTTATTTAAGCCAATTTAATTGGGGGTTTGTTATGTGCAATTAAAGCTAACAAACTACTTCACACAAATGCTGTGAAGATGCAATTAAATAACAGATACTGTACAAAACACCTGCTCAAGTACTTCAAAGGATCCAAGACCCTCCCCCCTTTCAGATCACTTCCATTAAGAAGCCATAGGCCTTTTCCAAAAACATGGCTGGGAACTCCCAATGTCTCTTCTAAGATGAAAGTTCCCTGCCTTCAGAAGGTGGGGAAAAGGAATGGAGGGCTCCCTACAAAGGTCCCTAAGACTTCTTTGTCCAAAAAGGACTTTGCCAAGAGGATAGTCCCGAAGCTCCTGCATCTGGAACAGATGGCAGTGTATTCCTGAAGGGTAAGCCACAGTGGTCCAAAATCCTTGATATGGTATCCTGAGGAAGGAAGGCAGTTGTGGTACTAACGTGGAGAACTTTTAAACGTGCCTCAGCCCCAGAAAGTCCACTTTTCCAGTTTAAAGTTAAGAGTACTTCTGTCATGCTCTGCAACTTCTAAGCTTGCCAGGTTTCCTCAACCTGTAGCCAGAGGAATAAATTGGCTTGAAAGCTAGGAACAATTAGGGACAGCTGTTTGCTACAATTCAATGCTACCTTCCATTCAAGCAGTGCAGACAGCAGTCTAGGGAAGGCCTGGGATCAGAACTTGAAAGTCTTCTCTTTGCACTATAACCCTTTCATTTAACCACCAAACCCTAACTGCCATGAGATTCTGGGGTTTGCTACGCCAAAAGATACCCAACAAATACCCTGCCTCACTCTGCTCCAAGGCACTTCCCAGACAAGAATGTGCTACAGTTTATGTTGCCAACTGACACAGCAAAGGAAAGGCTGCTCAACCAATACTAAAGAGGGAATGTCCGGGGGTATTCAGACAAGCCTTTACTCAAAATCTTGAGCTCCAGGACCAGACAAATCAGGATAGTGGAAGCCCACTATCTTTTTCTCTTGAGCAGCAACCAACAGTCAGAATCTGAAACCTTTAGAATCTCAATCATTTCTAAAACTAAAATTTATGGCAAAAATGTGTCATAATGATTACCCTCCCACTTAACTCTACTAAATACTTTATTTCTGCTTCATTAAGGGTCATAGATTTATTTCGAGTTTTATTTCAATTGGGAAAAATCTCCATGTCCCAATCTGCTCAAGTTCGATCAATCTCACTAACCCTGGCTGCTGAAAAGGAGCTGGGTAAGGCTGGCTTGCTTCCAAGGGCATCTGACAGGTGGTAGACACAGGTTAGCTTTGCAATTTGAAAAGTCACAACACTTGGCCTCCAGAGGAATGCTAGGGCCATTTATGTACACACTAGCTGCTACTGAAAATTTCTCACTAGGTCCTGTGCCAGAATCCATCTCTGAGCCATCTTCCCCCAGTACACAGAAATAACAGTGCTCTAGCAATACCAGGGAGGAATGCCAGAATTTACATGCTTGACAACTGTACCATCAGCTTAAGGTACATAAAACCATAAAACCTCCAAGCTGGGGTGAGATTAGGAAAAGATGATGGTAATCTGGTTAAGTTTCTACTTACCTGAAGAGTCAGGTTCATCCTGTGCACTCAGTATCACTTCTTGACTCCCTCTCTGTGTTCATGAACCACAAATTTCTAGATCATTTCAATTCTATTCACAAATATTGATCCCTTGATATATGCTACAGCCCTGAGGTGACAAAAAATGAACAATGTAGTTTTGGCTCCTAGAAGTTCACAGGCTCTGGGAAAACACATCATGAAAATAAATAAAGCAAGCTGCTAAGTGCTATCAAGTGCACTGGAACACCATCTAGGACACTGGTTAGGAACAAAATTAGGTTTGTTTATTTTATTCTTTTACAGGTATCTCCTGAGGACAGGAGGAGGTGGAGGTGGAGGTGGTGGTTGTGGTGAACAATTCGGAAATCCTGGTCTTAGCCTTATTTAAATTAGGTTTTTTTCAATGCTCATTTTCAAGAAATACTGGAGAATGACCACATAGTTGTAAGATGCCAAAGAAGACGGAGTGGAGGATAGTAAACTGAGTAGAAAAAAATACCTCCTCCTCAGTGCAGCAGTTCATGTTGTTAATTATGCCCTTCTTGGATCCTATTGCATTCTAACTTTTCTCCTACCTCATTAAGTAAAAACTAAACAAGGTATCTAGTAGTGATTTAACAGTCTTCTTAGGCTCAGCTTCCTCTCATCCTTTAAATTGTGTTTCCTGGAGTTGGACACTATGTTTTTCTTGATCTACTCTTTTTCTAAGCCATCTTGTTCATTCCTATGGCTTTACCTACCATCTATAGGAGGAGTATGAATCCCGTTATCTACAACTGCAGTTCTGTAGTATTCCCTGAGAACTAAAATGTGTGTTTACTGGAAACCTTAAACTTGTTGCCTCATGGGAACCTCTAAACTCAGTCTTATACAAGGCAGTCTTCACAAAATTCACCATCTTTCTTCTATATTCTTCCTTCTCCCCCAGTGTTGGTTAGAAAAATGTCCCAACATACCCATTGCTCAAGCAGAAACCTGAGCGCTATTAGCCTCTGCTCCTCTCTTTCCCTTCCATCTTCTATTGAGTACTATCAATTCTATCTTCTGAGCATCTCTCAAAAATCTTCCCTTTCCTATTTCACTGCTACAGCTCAATAGCCTCGTATCAGTCTCTCACCATTTGGCCAGGGAATCATTTGGCCACTCCTCTCCCCCACGAAACTTTAAGTTCCTTAAGGAGAGAGACACGGTTTTCCTCATTTTTGATCTGTGCTTGCCTCCTCCCCCAACAATACTGCTGGACACAATGCTTTGCATGGTTTGTTGAATGAAGAATAAATGGAGGGCTTGTGAAGGATTACATATAATCTGTAGTTTCAACATTCTGGTATTTTTTTTTATCCACTTTCCTATATAAGTGATGGTTCTGCTCTTATAACAATCTATTAGTCTAACCTAAAAATCTATCAGAGATATAATTAATCCCAACAGTTTGCTTTGCTAATGGGGCTGGGGAAAAAGAGAGAGAGAGACCGCACTTTAGAAATAGAAGCCACTGTTGTCTTTATAAAACACAGAATTGTGCTGCTGTTGCTTGCTTTAGAAGGAACTGTACATTACAGCTGTTGGGAAAATTTTACAATGGACTGGACAAGGTACAGCTCAAAGCAGGACACAAACACAAGTCTCAAAAGGAAACAAATGCAAACAAGTACACAGCTGTGGGGCTCCAGGGACATTTCCCCATCCATGCTGGACTTGAGAGGGATAAAAAGTTTAGAAACTAAAGTGAAACCCAGAGTAGTCACACATGCCCACCAGATGGCTGCTAAGTGCAACATCACACACCAATCGGGTTGGACTGTGTGCACAGGAAAGTCATTTCATTTTTCCTTATTGCTACTACACCAGGGGACTCAGTGCATTTGACACATTGTCTTTATTTGCACAATCCTTGGAGGGTTTCCTATTTTCCTTTTTAAAGAAGGAAATCTGCCTTCCCCACCTTATTCTGTTTTATTTTGAGCCCATTCCCTCCACTCCCATTCTTAGGCTCCCAAACAGCAGCCAGAGGTTCTAAGTCAGTAGGAATAGAGTAAGGGGAGAGCACCAACCTAGCCTCTCTCCCTGCCTAGGGAGAAGGCAAGTCCTAATAAAAGGGGGGAAAGAGAAAACCAGAGAATCCCTTCTCCCCAATCTGCTTAGAAGGCTAAATAGGAAAGAGTGCCCTGCATATCCCTGCCATGATCAGACTTTAAAAGGAAGGCATCCCAGCTACCATCCTGGATTGGCCGAGGCCCAGTAAATATAAAAAATAACTTCCCCCAATGTAGTTTCCAAAACTGCATTTTGGCTAGTTTGAGATGACTTTCCACCCTGAAGGGGAAGGAACTTCCATTCTTCTTTGTTACACATGATGCCAGGTCTAAAACACTGTCCACCAGCCTTGCAGATAGATACCCCATGGGCCAGCAAAGAAGTCAAATTGTCCCCTTGGCTGCCCATCCTGAGTGCTAGCCTCATTTACTGAATTCTGGTCCCCAAAAAACCAGAAACAAAAACAAAAACAAAACCCATCCAAGAACATTGTTGCTTAGCCAATGAGGAGGCCTTAATGGGGCTATCTAGTAGGTGGGAACCAGGAGGTTTTTAGGGAGATTTCATGCTTTTAGGTACCTTCCTCATCATTATTCTAAACCTAAGTTCCCATCAACAATAGCCCCAGGCTTATCCCAAGGTTCAGCAATAGCACCTCAACCCCCAATGGGTCAGACTAGACTGGAAAAATGATCAATAAACAGTGCTCTTTCCCGTCTTTTATCCAAATTCTCTCCCATTTTCTTCCGATCACTCTCTTCTTCCCCATGTCCATCCCCTAACCCCCCAACACCGGAAACCAAGTAGCTCAACCCTAGGACATCCTCAGAAAAGGGAGGCCCCAGTAGAGACATGGAACCAGATCTAGAAAAAGCAATGAGAGAAACCAACCCCAAGGAATGGACAGGTGTGGAAGTTGTCAGAAGCCCTCCTGATTTCATGCCAGGTAGGCAGGCTTGCTGATCTGCCTTTGTATAACATTGATGGCAGTCAAGCCCAGAGAGAACATCACCAGGCTTGGAGAACAGATTCTTGGTCTTCTGCAGCCAAGGAGTATTAAGCCTGACCTTGCTAGCTAACAGTGGGATTATCATAGCCATGCAGAGAATTCATCATCACGTAGGCAGGCAGGCCAGCAAACAAGCTTAGTGAATTGAAAAAAGGAAAAGGACACCAGGGAAAGAGATAAGTAGAAAAGAGAGGCAAGAGAGTAGAATGAAGGGAGCAAGAGACCTGTCCAAGAGGATGAGGCTGGGGTCCCCCCAACACTTTCTCAGAGCACAAGTAAGAAGCACCACTTAACCAAATCCAAGAAATCCAAAGCTTGTTGCTAACACCACTTCTCAAACTGCATGCACCATCTTTCAAACAAGAATAATCCTCAAGGTCAAGGATATTTTTCAAGTCTCAAAGATTTAAAAAAAAGAAATCAGAGCAAGAAGTCATTTTTTTGCCATTGCCCAAACTGCTTCTCTTGCTTTTTTATTTCATGAATGGCATGTGCAATGCCTAAGGGCTAAAAAATGCTTTTTAAGCCCCAGCTCAAAATCCAAATGGAGAGAGTGAGGCAAAGAGAGAAAAAGGAGAACATAAACTTGTTGCTGAGAGTAGGTGGTTACCACCAGCTCCCTATGGATATTTGCAAATGCTGGTGAATGACTGGACCCTCCAGGAACAATGCCCTGATCCCAGCCCCTAAATGCACCCAAAGAAGAGAACATGCAGAGCCCATTGTCCCAAGAGAGCTCCCCTCCCCAAAGGGTGACTGAACACGAAGTAGACAGTATATGAAGGCGATGGACAGGGCAGATGGAGTGTTGGCATCACTCTCTTTAGGCACTTGTGTAAGGAATGTAGGCTCTCCAGTGAGCTGCCTCCTCCCAGAGCCCTCCATTCTGTTCTTCAGCTGGGCTGTGCCCATGGGGCATCCCATGCCGTAGCCAGTAGGAAAGAAGTAGAGGAGTTACTCAACAGTCCTGATGCCTTCTCCATAATCAATGTTTGTGCTACGTTTTGTGAAGTTGCTGAACAAAGTAGCCAACCAGAACAGAACCTGGGATAGACTGTTTTGCATAGCAAATCTGGGTCTGTACAAGGGCTGCTGGAGAGGGGAAATGGTAGCTCTAAGCACATAGGCCAGGATTCAGACTGGCCCAAGCCTGAGCTAGGTCTAAAGTGTCATGGCTTCATCACCAGATTGGGGCAAACCCAAGCCCAGGCTCCTCACAAAGAGGAACTTCCACACTGAAGCTGCAACTCCTCATCCCAAGCAGTGGGACAGGAAAAAAATGAACAGTTAAGGAAAGAGGGGGCCTTGCCTCAAGGCCAGCAGGCACCAAGCTAGAAACCCCCTACTTTTCCAGTTCTGCAAGACAGCCAAATCCCATCTTTATCCAGGGAGACAAAAACAAAACAAAACAAAACAAAAGGCCCATGCCACCCACTCACATGCCCTAGTGGGAAACTGGGAAAAATTCATTTGTGTAAACAGAAGCAATAGGGAGCAGCAAAATCCCCCAGCCTGTCCACAGGACACACTGGAATCTGGGATGAGCCAAAGTGTCAGAGGACAGTCTAGAGAAAGGGAAGATGCACTTGCAGGAAGAGTACAGGGCAGTGCAGAGGAGGGCGCCTACAGCAAGAAAACGATATTATCTGCACAGGGGAAGGGTGGAGCCTGAGCCCCACCTTGGGAGATAACCACTCTCCCTACCTAGCCAGGCCAAAGAATAAGTCAGGTACATAGTTCCTTCTGATGGCTCAATGTTTCTGGGATGTAAACTTATTGGGCATGGGAGGGATTTCCAGATTTTGGCAACAGACTCAAGTTATGGTATAAAAATAACATTTAGTTTTTGCTCTTTTTTTTTTCTTATTTTAGACCTAAAGATCATTTGTTATAAGACACCCCAGTTAAGAAATATTGAAACATAATCGACTTGACCATCAGGGGAAAAAAGAAGCCAAGAATGAGAAATGCGATGTAAGTAACTCCAGACCCAGGCAGGTGGGAAGGCTCGAGGGGGGGTGGGGGGACAGGGAGAAAAGGAGGCGTCAAGTGGAAAGGCCAAGGGCCAGTCATCTCAGCAGCTCCTAGACTTGTCATGTCTGAAAGTGCAAATGTCAATGGACTTTAACCATCTTGAGGTTGTGATCTTTTTAAAAGCTAAATGAATATGGAAGTTAATTCCTTTGAATGCAAAGTAGCTGGCCCTCTGGCTGGAGGCTTGTTGGGTTAGGGGTATTTCTTCCCCACCTACCTCCTCTCCCACCCCCACCCCATCCCCCCAAAGAAAGGTACAAAAGGTTGCAGTTCTGCAGCATTACCGTTACAGGGAAGGCACTGGTTACCCACCAGTAGGCGGAAGGAAGACAGGGTCGTGTCACTTCAGAGCTAAGTGCCATAGTGCCTTAAGTCTTACTAGGGGCTGGATGTCTGTCAGGGAGGAGGTGTAAGATGGGGTAGACAAAGTAGAGAGAAAGGAATAAGGGAAAAAGGGGTGGCAGCTGGGGGAGGAGCAACCAAAATCATTAGCATTAAAAATCTTCCTACAAACTGGATTTTCAACCCATTAAAACATCTAGTATTCTAAAATATTGATCTGGGTCTGGTTTCGTTTTTCCTCTTAAACAAATCTAGACCTTTTCTGATTAAGGCTCCTAAAAAATCCTTCCCTCCTCCCACCCACTTTCTCAAGCCCCTCACTCTCCCATCTAAAGTATCAAACCCAAACCTACCAGCTTTTGTCCACGGGGCTGCAGAGCCGACCTTACCAAGCTGTCAGGCATAAGTCTTTAGCACTGTGAGTCACATGAGACACCTGTGTGTATGGTGGGCACCAGTGCTGCCCCTCTTGGTCCAGTGGGGTCAGGGCCAGATGTGACAAGATGGGTGGAGGGGTGGGGGTCATGAGGTGGACATCAAAGATTTCTGGCTGGTGGTCTGGCTTACTGGCCCTGTTCCCCACCCTTTTGCCCCCTTTGTAGAAGAAAACAAGGCCTTCTGAACGCCTCCCTACCCTCCCTCCTCCTCCTTGCTTCCTCTGGATTTGGGCGGCACAGCTCTTGGGGCTTGGAAAGCTTTCTTCTATCCAGTGAGGTAACAGCGTTCTGCCTTCAAGCGAAGTACATGGTGCGCAGAGTATCCTGGTGAACCTGCACGGCTTTGGCCAGGGCCTGGGGGTCCCGCCCATTGCTCTGCCCCGATATGTGGCTCCCCTCTCCACTGAAAAGCAAAAATGAAAGAAGTCCTTCCTGGTGCACTGAGCTGCTGCTAATCCATTCCCCCATTCAGAGTACCAATTCCTATACCAAGTTAAGAGAAAGCCCCAACCCAGATTTGGGCATATGAGCCCAAAGATACCATATTATATAATATTCATTTCCTTCTGCCCAAGGAAAGTTGAGAGGATCTAGTACCAGAGGCTGATGCAAAAGAAAAGCCACCTTGATCCTAGGCCTCACCTGTCATGTTCCTTGTCCACTAGGTGGTATCGTGCCCGGAAAGCCACCAGGCGGGCATAGTAGGCAGGTGCTGGGATAGAGACGGAGCGTGTGCATCGTACGTAAGTGTGGCACAGCTGGTACGTCAAGATCTGGAGCTCATCCGCTGTGAAACGGTTGTCATCCCAAAGGACATAGTAATGTGACGGTCGGCTGGTGCCCTGGGAAGATAGGAAGGTGAGGGGGCCCCAGGTTGGGCAGAAGGGATGGCCAATGCTAAGGAATAGGATCACTATTAAGAGTGTGGTTGGGGGGATCCCTGGGTGGCTCAGCAGTTCAGCACCTGCCTTCCGCCCAGGGCGTGATCCTGGAGTCCTGGGATGGAGTTCCACATAGGACTCCCTGCATGGAGCCTGCTTCTCTCTCTGCCTGTATCTCTGCCTCTGTGTGTGTGTGTGTGTGTGTGTGTGTGTGTGCATCTCATGAATAAATAAAATCTTTAAAAAAAAAAAAAGGAGTGTGGGTGGGTTGGAAGACACACACACAAAGCTACCTATGTCACAAAATACCCTTGTTATGGGCAATCCTGCCTAAGATGCTCAAAATGTACTTCTGTTCATATACGCTAAGAGCTTATTAAGAGAATAATCCTGTTCTGAATGCCCTCAGTGACACCTGATATATTTTAGAGACAATGGGAATAATCAATTCATTTTTGACCCATTGGAAACCCCTGGACATAGTCTGTCTACCTGGATGCCTGCATGGCTGCACAGATAGAAGTCGAACTCAAATGGGTGGGTGATGTTGGTGTCCACAGTTGTCCCAGCTGGGATGTTACCACTCTTCCCAATCTGTATAGAGACAAAGACAACCAAGATCCCAAGATCCCAAGGTCTGCCTGGCCCACCAGAATCTCAAAAGTAAAGCAGAAGTTGCTGTTCCTAGAGGGTATTAGATATTAAAATAATGGGCGGCTACTGTCACACAGACCTGATTTTACCATTCATTAGCTGTGTGACTTTAGCAAGTCATTTAACTTTTTTGAGGTTAAACTGGAGGTAATAATACCTACCTCACAGGGCTGCTGTGAGGAAGACACCTCGTACAGTGTCTGACATATAACAGAACTTCAATAAATAGTACTTCCCTTTTCTTCTCTGGGAGCTGGTCTATAGAAGGGTCTATAGGCGAGGGAGCTAGGATGAAGGAGCTGGAGTATAAAGGCAGGAGGGGACAAAAGGAAAAAAGGGAAGGACAAGAGCTGGGGGGAAGGGGCCAGAGACAATAGACAAACCAAGGATTAAATCCCCAAATTTATCTCAAGGGCTTTTTCCATATTAAGAGAAGGGAGACAGGATAAGGGTATGAGTGGCTTCCTCAATCTCTTACTCACTCGTTCATTCTTGTCAGCACAAAAAAGGCGTGTATGATGGCGTTTCTGCACTACAATGTAAGTGATCCCAGGCTGGTAGTCCTTTTCCAGTTTGATGCAGGCATCACGAATGGCCAGCAGCTCATAGTGCAGGATCTAGGCACGAGTGAGAAGGGAGACAAAGAGACATATAGCTTCTCCTAAGTCACATCTGTGTGAACTAGGAGGTTGCCATTTGTATATGGCTTTTTGCTCAGTCTCTTTATAAGCTGATACCCAACCATCACAGATGACAGAGCCTTCCTGTAAAATTAGTCTTATACTCAGTTGCCATGATATGTTGCTAAAAAACCTTGGTTGGGAGGCTGGCATCAGCAGAGAACACTCACCTGGTTCCTATAGATAAAGACACAGAACCAAAGCACACAGACATCACTAATATCACAATGCCCAAAGTAAGGTCAATTTCAGAATCAGGAGGATAACAGGAATTCCCCCTGAGCTCCAAGAGCAGACAGTGCTGAGATCACCAAAGAAGAGCAGACACATAGTTCAGGAATTGGTACAGAGGGAGTAGATGAATTCAGTCCTACAAAGAAGCAGGATTATAAGAAAATGGGCTAAAGAAGAACCCACAAGTAATTAACCATATGCAATAGTTGCCTTGTGGCCTTAGAAGTCAGATATAGGGAGTCAAAACTGTATGGTAGAAAATGGACAGAATGGAAATCAATTAGAACTAGGTTTAAACCCAAGCTTTATCCAGTTATATTCCTATTAGCAAGCTGCTTAACCCTCCTAAGTCTCATTTTCTCCACATCTACTAAAGTTAGCCTCACAAAACTGTTGTGAAAAGTGTAACAGATTAATTAAATAAAAGTATAAAAAACCTAGTAGGGGCTTAATAACTCCTGATTGCTTTGCTAAGCAGTTTGAATTTTAACCTAAGACTATGTGAAGCTACTAGACATTCCTGAACAGAAAAATGATAGTATAAATTTGTCTGCTGTTTTAGGGAAGACTGGATGACTTAGAGAAAACTGAGAAATGGATGAGAGCATAAACTCAAATCACACCAATTTGTCTGAATCCCAGTTCCACCATTGTTTAGTTTGGTTGACACTGAAGATATCATTTAACATTTCCAAGCCTCAAGTTTCATCATCTGTCAAATGGGATAATTATTATTTCATAGGGTTTTTCTAACCATTAAGTAGAACACATATGAAGTGCTTACCACAATTCATAGTACATAAGAGGTGCTCAATAAATAACAGCTGTATTAATATTAAGTGGTAGTCAAGGAGACCAGTTCATTATATACTCTAAACAACAGAATATGAAGACTTGGCAGGGACAAAGAATAGGAGGAACATTCTGAAGGAAGGTCAACAGCAGTAGTTCTCAAAGTGTGACCTCCAGACCAGCAGCATCACCTATGTAGGAACTTGTCAACTACAAATTCTAGGGGCACCTGGGTGGCTCATTCAGTTAAGTATCTGCCTTTGGTTCCGGTCATGATCCTGGGGCCCTGGGATCAAATCCCACATCAGGCTCCCTTCTCGGTGGGGAGCCTGCTTCTCCTTTTCCCTCTATCGCTCCCCCTACTCGTGCTCTGTCTCTATGTCAAATAAATAAGATCTTAAAAAAAAAATTAAAAAAAAAGGGAACTATAAATTCTAGGGACCATCCTAGACTAACTGAATCAGAAATTCTTAGAGCCTACAAACTATTTTAAGCAGCTCCTCATGTGATCTTGAAGCATGCTAATGTTTTGAGAACTATTGGTCTAAAGAATCAGTCTTCAACATGAACCAAAGAGTAAATAGGCATTGAGGGTCTTCTGTTATAAGAAAGGTCTGTAGATGCTTGTGCACACGACCTCTCAGTTGTGATGTCTCTTCCTAAGCCTTACTGCCATTTAGCAAAGCTCTCAAAGTACCACCTCCCAATGCCAATAGCTTTAAAAAAGGGAGCAGTACTCTCTGCACCCATTAGGCCCTTTGGCCCCAATGTGAAGGTTTTCTTCACCTACTTTGGGCCCTACCTGGGGGAGCTGGCCTTCAGGAACCCCATCTCGGTAGAAGATGATGCGGGTAGGCTTGAAGCGGGTAGACTTGTAGAACTGGATGAGCAGCTCACGCACCATGTAGGATAAGTCTTCAATGATCTCCTGCCGGGGTCGCTGCACCCGCACAGTAGCACAGTAACGGCTGGGGTGGGCATCCATACTGCCTACCACCTAACAATCAAAGAGGCAGGATCAGCCTCCAGAACTTCCACCCTCCCAACACTGTTAGGATATGGATTTGGAGAAGGCTTCTTAGCAAGAAAACTATGCAATCAAATTAGTAGGGTTTTGGATACAATGAGTCCTGGTTTCAATCTCTATCATGCATGCAGAAGTTATTTAATCCATCTGATATTCTTTTTCCTCTCAAATAGATAAGAATGCCACCTGCTTACAGTGCTACTCCTTGCAGGGATGCCTGGGTGGCTCATGGGTGAGCATCTGCCTTTGGCTCAGGGCATGATCCCAGAGTTCTGGGATCAAATCCTGCATTGGGCTCCCTGCGGGGAGCCTGCTTCTCCCTCCACCTATGTCTCTGCCTCTCTCTGTGTCTCTCATGAAAAAATAAGTAAAATCTTCTAAAAAATTAAATTAAAAAAAATAAAACACCTTGCATAAGACCTAGCCCACAGTAAGTACTTGGTAAGTTCGATTTTCTTACCCCTTGCAGGAGGGTAATGTGAAGGTCTGGCACTACCAACTCAAAGAGCTACAAGTTTGTCCTTTTCTCAATTTAAGTACTAATCTACGCAGTAATCACAATGAAGAGTGTTCCTGCAGGAGGTAGGAGTAATATCATTTTTAAAGGGGACGTGGCCAGAGCCTAGGATGGACAGCCACAAGGAAAACAAGGATAAGCATAGCATAGTATTTACCTGCATTTACTGTGATTAGCCCCGTTTGCCTAGAGAAATGTGAGGGTTGAGAAAAGAGAAGTGGGAAGAAAGGCCTGATCCCTAGCAATTCAGAAGCCCCTAGGGATGGGGAGCAGAGAAGCCAGAGACGGATTGGAAAGACAACTAATCTATTAGATGGATCAGGGGTAGGGATGGGGAAGAGGAAAGAACAGTCAGTCCCAGCAACTAGGTAACCACCTTAAAAAGGATTTCAGAGAAGAGATATGGTCTTTCCTATATCCCAAAAGTGGGCATGGAGAGAGAGAGAGAAATCTGAACACAGAGCAAGAGTGATGGAGACTGGTCAAAGTCTCTGGCCACCGCCTACACTCTCACTGCTCTCTCTGAAAAACAGATACCATACAGAGTTAGTTTAATGAAGATACCAAGGGAGTGGTTAATGGGAATGATCAGCTAGAAAAAAAGTTTTTATGAGGGGTCAAGCATCAGAGCTGAGGGAAGGATATTATGTGCAGTCTTCGAAGCTCAGAGCTAAAATGAGAACCTTAAGAAGAAGCTGGAGAGTATCACTCACTGCTGTGATAGAAGGTTTTTTCCCATCCCCTGCTGGGGGGTGTGTAACATCTGCTCCCAGGAATATCACTGGCTGTTGAAAGACGGCAGAGCTAAACAAAGAAGAGAAAACAAATGGTGAGGAGTTGGATCTTCTCTTCCTGGCACCATCTAGTACCCATTTTGGTCATCTCTCCCTTGTGTCTGATTCACTCTGCCTGGCCAGAGTCCTATCGTTTTGACAATCCCCGACATGGTACCTTGCTTGACGGGGCAAGTGGGCAACAGAGTTCATACCGCTGGTGTGGGACTAGGATGTTGTTAATGCCACCAAGTTTGACATTGATCTTCAGGCAGAGGTTGGATAGAGTCTGAGGCGAGGTCTTGACCACATTCTTCACTTGCACACACTGTGTAGCCATTCCCAAAAGTGTATCTCCAACACGTTTCACTTCAGCTATAAGCAGGGAGAGAAGTAATTAGTGCATTCAACAAATATTTACTGAATGCCGGATAGATGTCACGCAGGATATAAGAAGGTAAGAATACAATGATAACCAGAAACATAGAGTCCCTAATCATAGTGGTTACTGTCTAGTGACTAATCTAAAAATCATGAGAAGTACAACAATGATAAATGCTACAATAAAAAACTTCATGAAGATATGAGAGCATATATCAGGGGATAATAACCCAGTCAGGAAAGGACTAAATAATGATAAAAATGAAACCCAGTGGTGGAAAATCATTAGAAGAGGGGTGGAGTTGGGGCATTCCAACCAGAGGGAACGGCATGCAAAAATGCACTCTGATAGGAGTTCTGCTTGAGAAACTGCAAAGCTGGGTAGCCCAGGTGGCTCAGCGGTTTAGCGCCACCTTCAGCCCAGGGCGTGATCCTGGAGACTCGGGATCGAGTCCCATGTCGGGCTCCCTGCATGGAGCCTGCTTCTCCCTCTGCCTGTGTCTTTGCCTCTCTCTCTGTCTTTATCTCTCTCTGTCTCTCATGAATAAATAAAATCTTAAAAAGAGAGAGAGAGAGAGAGAGAGAGAGAGAGAGAGAAACTGAAAAGCCAAAGTAACTAAAAAGGAAAGTAAAGGACAAATTGAACACCAATAAAAAATAAATTTATTATTAAAAAAAAAAAAGGAAAGTAAAGAAACCATGGTGTAAGAGAAAGAATGCGGCTATCAGACTGACCTAAGCAAGAACTGAGGGTTGCTTGTACTAAGAAGACAGTTACTTAAGATAGAAAGAAACAAACAGGGGATCCCTGGGTGGCGCAGCGGTTTGGCGCCTGCCTTTGGCCCAGGGCACGATCCTGGAGACCCGGGATCGAATCCCACGTCGGGCTCCCGGTGCATGGAGCCCGCTTCTCCCTCTGCCTGTGTCTCTGCCTCTCTCTCTCTTTCTCTCTCTCTGTGACTATCATAAATAAATAAAATAAAATAAAATTAAAAATTAAAAAAAAAGAAACAAACAGGTTCAATAGAGATTTAAGGGACTCAGAGATGATATACATAAGGAAAAAGAATTTTTATGGATAAATTTCAAGTTTCTAGCTTTTGTAATAAAACAGGTCATAAATTATTTTTGAAACCTTTTGAGTTTGAAGTGCTTTTTGGTTATCCCAGTGAGGATGTCAATTAGGTAATGAGAATAGTAGTTCAAAGTGCAAAAGCAGTCTGAAAGGACATGCCAATATGTTAGATATTTTGTACAGAGGGTAATTAAAGGCATGATCTTGATGAGATCATCAAGGAAGAGAACAGCTGAAAGGAGGAAGGCTTAGACCTGAATCTTGAGGAACCCCCAGCATTTGCAGAACAATTAAGAAGATGAGTCTGCAAAAGAGAAATATCCAGAGAACTAGGAGGAAGACAGAGTTGTATCATGAATACCAAGGAAAATGAGAGTTTCAAGGAACAAGTGTTCAACTAAGTCAAATGCTACCAAGAGATCTAGTAAAATAAGGACTAGAAATGTCCTTTGTTTTGTTTTTTTAGTAGCCTCTATGCCCATCATGAAGCCCTAATGCATGGCTTAAACTCATGATGGTGAGATCAAGACCTGGGCTGAAATCAAGAGTCAGACACTTAGCTGACTGAGCCACCCAGGTGCCCCAGAGATATTCTCTGAATTTATCATTACAGAAGAAATTAATATATAGAGGCAAAAACTATTTTGCTGATACAAAGTGCCAAGGTGGAGATGTGGGATCAATGAAAGATTTAGTATGTTTTCGATGAGAGAGACCTGAACATATTTAAAAAGCTTAAAGGATCATTTCCACTATCAAGAGAGACAGAGTAGTTAGTGGCCAACCAATGCTTCTGCAGATAAAATTCAGAAAAGCCAGACAAAATACAGAAATCATCTTTTGAAGGCGGCAGAGAGGTGCTGAGACAAGAACTAAAGAGGCAAAAACTCCAGAGAGGAAGAGAATCTCACCAAGTTGAGCTATCTTCTGCAGCTGCTTTTTGTTAATTCTAGATGTAGACGAGAGGCTGAGATTCTAAGCTTTGCACAAGCAGAAGAACCACTGCCAGGGGACAGAGAAAGCAAGAGTTTCTGGAAGAGACAGACTAATTCCAAATGTGAAAGGTCAAAACACATACATACATTTATTTAAAAGAAAACATAGACTAGTATCTTATGATCTTGGGATTTCTTAAAAAGGACACAGAAATTACTAATCATAAAGAAAAAATATTATACAAATTGGAGTACATTAAAATTTTAAATTTCTGTTCAACAAAAGACTCCATTAAGAAAGTAAAAAGGCAAGTCACAGAGAAGATATATGTATGTATATCTTCTGTATGTATATATAATACACGTACATATTAAATAAAGGAATTATAAATCAGTAAGAAATGAATCACCTATAAATCAGTAAGAAAAAGGTAGTTAAGGCAACAAAAAGAAAAGGGAAAGACTTGAACAGGCACTTTACAAAAGAGCCAATTAGATGGCCAATAAACATATAAAAAGACACCAAACTTATTAATCATCAGAGAAATTCTATTAAAAGCACAACACATGGGACGCCCTGGTGGATCAGCAGTTGAGCATCTGCTTTGGCTCAGGGCATGGTCCCAGGGTCCTGAGATCGAGTTCCACATTGGGCTCCCTGCGAGGAACCTGCTTCTCCCTCTGCCTATGTCTCTGCCTCTCTCTGTGTCTCTCATGAATAAATAAATAAAATCTTAAATAAAATTTAAAAAAAAAAAAGGAACACACACACAAAAAGCACAACACAGTATCACTAGACACCATAAAAATGGCTAAAATGAAAGAAACAATACCAAATTTGGTAAGAGTAAAGCATCTATAATTCACATACAATGCTGGTAGAAGTGTAAACTATATACTCAAAATTCCTCCTAGGTATACAACCAATGGAAATGAAAATATATATGCTCAAACAATATGTATAAGAATATGTGCAGAGGCATTATTTAAAACAGTAAAAGCAAAAAAAAAAAAAACAGTAAAAGCTGGAAACAACACAAATGTATCTGCATTGATAGAATGGATAAACATCTAAATTATGTTACATAATGTTAACAAACTACAACTAAACAAACATGGATGAACTCACAAACATAATGTTGAGTCAAAGCCAGACACACCAAAAGTACATAATAAATGATTCATTTACATAAATTTCAAAGACTGTCAAAATGAATCTATGGCACTAAAAGCCAAAAGTGATTACCACTGATAGGAAGCTGTAGTGACTAGAAGCCGGAGGTGGTGGTCAAGTTTTGCTCCCAAAACTGGGTACTGGTCACCCTGCTGTGACTTTTTGTAAAAATTCACAGAACTGAACTCTAGATACTCTAGATTTCTAGATGTATACTACAATAAAAAGTTATTTTTAAAAAAAGGATAATAGTACCGATTTAGTGGAGAGGAAAGAGTTAAATATAAAGCACAGGGTGAGATATGGCACCGGATCCGAAATGGACAAATGTGACACTGTCCCCTTCTACACTCTCAGGGCAACCACAATGCAACTGGATCTTGCTCTGTTTGGCCTCCAAGAAGGCAAGGTGAGGGTCTTAAGAGGAGCAGTTAGATTCTTCTAATCTGCTGGCTTAATTCCTAGGCAACTGTCTTCATTGTCCAAGTGGTATATAATCAAGGAAGAGAATGTAAGTAGAAGAAACCCAAGGTTTCTGATCAAGGTTGAAACCTGACAGAGGTAAAGCATCACTGAGCCCAGGGTGGGGAAAAAATCTCTGAGTGAGCACTGCCTTCCTCAGGCATACTGCAAAGTAAGGTATTCCCCAGGTAAGCCAATAATGGATTCTCCCTTTAATGAAAGGAACTAGAAATGTAGATAATTACTCAAAGCAGTACTAAAAAGTAACCTTAGTTTGCATCCAAGGATATCGATTAAAGGCCTAGAGACATGGATTGGAGGTTAATCAACTTCCCTCCATTATCAATTATTGAGTATGACGTTAGTGGAAGGCTTTACCTTAGATTCATACGTGCAGATGGAAGAAGGTTTCAGAGCAAAAGAAGATCTACTCGACACTCAAAATAATATCAAAGAAGGCAGCAACTTAAAAAAAAAAAAAAAAAAAAAAAAAGGGATCCCTGGGTGGCGCAGCGGTTTGGCGCCTGCCTTTGGCCCAGGGCGCGATCCTGGAGACCCGGGATCGAATCCCACGTCAGGCTCCCGGTGCATGGAGCCTGCTTCTCCCTCTGCCTGTGTCTCTGCCTCTCTCTCTCTCACTGTGTGCCTATCATAAATAAATAAAAATTAAAAAAAAAAAAAAAAAAAAAAAGAAGGCAGCAACTGATCAACAGCCTGATAAAATTTCCAAAGGAATCTGGAAAGATTTATCCTCTAGGTAGGATGGTAAAAGATGGCTTCCAGAAATAAGTATATTTAGATTGAGGCCTGATGGATAGAATTTTAAGGGCAATATGGGCAATAAGAAGAAGAGTACTTAAGATATTCTAGAAAAAGGCAAATGATGTAAGCAAAGCCAGAGACTAGAAAGCACAGGCAAAAAAATAAGCATGTAGATGTGCCAGGCACTGGGTTAGATGTTGCTTGTTATATAATTAATTCATGACTCAGAAAGGTTAGCTAATTTGTATTAATAAACTGGCATAGCCAGGACTAAAATCCATTTCTTTCTAATTCCAGAACAAGTGATGTTTCCAGTATGTGTGGCAAAGGGAACAATACAAGATAAAGCTGAAAAATTGTTATTTTGTGAATTCATCCAATGAAGTTTTTTGGGGGAGTAGTCACAAAAGGTCTCATCCAGTAAATGAGAAATCTTTCTTATTCAAGAGAATATATCTTAAGACTGTAAAAGAGAAGAAGGTGGAGATGGAGTAAAGAGAACACAGACTGCCTCCAGAGTTTGGGTGAAGGTACCCAGAAGCAATTACAATGCCAAATACAGAAGACGTAAAGACAAAAGCTTACTAATAAAGACAGAAAAGAAGCTACTAAAGAGTTGTCCAGGGGTGTGGGGGGGAAAGGGGTAGGGGAAAAAAAAGAGTTGCCCACCAAAACACATCATAAGAGCAGAGACTACATCTGTTTTCTTCACCAATGTATTTAGGACCTAGCATAGTGTTTCACACATAGTAAGTGATAAATAAATGCTTATAGAAGGAAGAAAGGTCAAAGGGACAGATGGGAGTGGCAGAGGTCAAGGGTTGGACCAAGATTTAATAATACATTATAACATATTAATAAGAGGTGATGGCTTTAAGCAACTGAAATAAATGAAAATTTCACTAGAATATAAAGATAGAGAAGGCAGGGTATAGAAACCTGGAAAAATACCAAGCATATCTGGTAATGACAAAATAAAGCAAGACAGAGAAAATCAAGAGAAGTGAGAAAGGTCACCGATGGGTCTCTGTGGATGAAGTTTCAGAGAAAGTCAGAGGTAAGACAGATGAAAGGAGTAAGCAGCTAGGGAGGAAGTGGGTCTAGAAAATGTGGAGAACTCTTTCAAAAAGTATGATGAAGAAAAACAAAAAAAATAGGAAGACAAAAGGTAAAGGAGATGGCCTGACTGGTAATGTACTCTTGGATGGGGAATCTGAACAAGTTTGAGGGATAAAGGGTACGAAGTCCCACAAGTGGCAGGATGAGATGGGAACAAGAGCATATATGGGTTGAACCAGGAAAGTGGAGGGACACCTCTTCCTTTCAAACAGGAGAGGTTCTGGGAAAACAGTAAAAGAATTGAGCCAGATACACACACACACACACACACACACACACACACACACACACACACACACACACACACATATAGTCAGACCTACTCTTAAAAGCGGGAGAGAAAGAAAACTTCTCGGAAAGTCCAAGTCATTCCCAAGCAACAGACTACTTCTAGAACCACCACAATTTCTGCCTGAGTATACTGCACAATGTCCTACACCCTCCTAGGGGTAGGAAGGAATCTGGACTGACCCATATCTGTGTTTGGCTCAGCTTAGCCTGGCATTAAGACCAGCACATAGAGGACCCCAGTAAATGTTACTGGGATGGAGTGTGAGCAGGTAAGCGGAACCTGGGATAACTCAATGGCTCACACGGGCTAATATTTCTCCTTCAAAAGGAATACCGATGTTAAGGAAGAACTCTGACTAGAGCAAAGAACCCACAGGAGCCTCCAGGGAGTCCTATCTTCATTATCATTGTCCCCAGAGAACTGTACCATACACTGGCGTCTTCCCTGGCAGGATGACGATAATGAGCTGCAGCCCTGAGTAGGTGTTCTTGAGATGCCGGAACATGGGCTCCACGCTGTCTGCCCCCTGTGCGTATTTGCAGAAGCAAGGCTGGCCCTGGATGGGCATCCCTGCATCCTTGGAAATCTTCCGCAGCTGGTCTGTGAAGTTCCTGCAGCACAAGTATGGTCATGACAGGAGATAATGAGTCCCACTTTAATACTTCTGAACAAATGCCTCCATCTTAGGTACCTAGCACTATGATAGCCACTGAGACATTCTGAGATAAATGAGACATGATCACAGCCAGTATAAAAAACCACATTTATAAGTTGAGTAGGACAAAATCAAGCTTGCTAAGTATTCAATGGTACAGGCAGAGAGCCAAGGGAAGGGACCTGTGGGAATTCTGAGTCCCCGCCTTGTCCCACTCAAGTAGCTGATTCCTGTGCACTAAGTCTGTAGCAACAGGCAAATGCCGGAGAGAAAGGTCTCTGCTCATATTAAAATAAGCTCCAACAGTGATCAGAACACAGGAAGTGCTCAGTAAAAATCAGCTCCCTCTTCTCCTACTGATTCTTTGTAGCCTAACAGCAAATAGAAAAAAAAAAAAATTAGGATTTTATTTGAAAGAGACAGAGCATGCAAGCATGAGCAGTGAGAAGAGTAGGAGAGGGAGAATTAGACTTTCCACTGAGCAGGGAGCTGACCTGGGGCTCCATCCCAGGGCTCCAGGATCATGACCCAGAGTTAAAGGCAGATGGTTTAATGGATTGAGCCACCCAGGTGCCCTCCTAAGAGCAAATCATTAAACAAAGCTTTTTTCCTTTGGCTTTAGGGCTTTACCCTAGGAAAGGAAGACAAAGTTGGAAGAAAGGGTACACATGCAGTAGATTTAAAAAATCAAGCTACATAAATATGATGACAGACTGAAATGAACAGCAGGAAATTAAACTTGTGAAAATCATACATTTAGATTAAAAGCAATATACAAATAGAGAATAAAAGCAATTATCTAGGGGACATTTTATAGCATATAAATACCAAAATGATAGATTCAAAAGTCTATGTAGTGAGAAAGTATTTCTTCAAATATTTAGTAAAAATAAATAAATAAATAAATAAATAAATAAATAAATAATAAAAAAGGCAAACACAAGATAAATACAATATGATACTGTCGTATAAAATGTAAAATCTCTTAAGGGGTGCCTCGGTGGCACAGTCAGTTGGATATCTGACTCTTGGTTTTGGCTCAGGCTGTAGGGTCAAGCCTGGGGTCAGGCTCCATACTCAGCTTTGGAGTCTGCTTGGGCTTCTCTCTCCCTCTCCCTCTGCCCCGGCACCCCCCTTCCCACCCAGTGGGCTGTCTCTTTCTCTCTTTCTCTAAAATAAGTAAGTAAATCTTTTAAAAATTTTATAAATCATTTGTATGTAGGTATATAAAACATATAAATTAGATGGAAGGTCACATTTCATGACAGTGGCTGCATCCGAAGGGAGGAATAGAATGAGGCTGGAGGATATAAAGGAACAACTAATTTAATCAGTCAGATTTAGTAAGTGGGTCTCTACTGCAAAGGAAGTGGTATTCCCAATCTTCTCTCTCCACTAGATCACACTTGGCATGCTGTGTCCTGTGCTGGGGGCCAGGTGTTGAAAGAAGTCTAGAATGGGCAAGATTTTGAAATCCTCTCCTAAAAGTGATATAGTTGAGGTAAGAGAATTTCTTTAGCCAGAAGGAAAATTCTGAGGATTGACCCTAGGACTTCATCCAATCCCAATTACTAATTTCTCCACCTCCACAGTCACCTTCACTTCTCCCTGTCTCACTAGAGGATGCCTTTTCCTGTGCTCTGGATCCCATCCCCTCACACACCTGTAGGAACTTCATTCTATTTCCAGTTTCTCTCAGTTCCTACTCTCAGCCTCTGTTCACTATGTACATTCTCCCTGGACAATCTCATCCACGGCCATACCTGAAGACTCCCAGATTTTAATATTTAGCCCAGAATCAAACATCCAACTCAGTACCACTGACCCAGGTGAACAAGTCATATTCTTACTCCTTGCATCCGAGGATCACTGATGAACAGACTCACAACTCCAAGATTCTAGGTTTATCAGTTTCTGTACCCCAAAAAAGCTAAAACAATGGATTGTTTCTCAAGAGAACTGAACAGGGAAAGAACCTGGGAATAAGAGAGAAGCACAGAGGGAACAGAGCTACCAGCAAGCTGACACAAAGGCGGACGGCTAGGAGCCTTTCCAATATTGCTAAGGACCAGTTCTTCAATAGTAGGTCAAGGCTACGAGTGGCCTGACCTAAATGGCGGTAAAACCCCCCAAACCCAGGAAAGGGACAAAAGGAACTCATTTGAAAGAAACTAGAAATGTGATGGTGGTAGTTGTGCGTCTGTGGGGGGACAGGAGAGATGCACAGGGAGGGCAGTCAGAATTCCCACAATCATCAGGTGCTGATCCTGTAACTAATTCTTATAAAAACCCCAAGACCAGCTGAACCTGCCAGGACACACAGCTGTTATCCTCATCAATACCCAAAGTGGTCAGCTCCACCAACTTTTCCTCAGCCTAGGTGTGCACTGATCTACTCCAGATCCAGAGAGAATAAGAAGCCATCACTTCAAAAGACTACACGAACTACTTACTCAACTGTACAAAACTGTACATTTTGCGGTATTTGGAACATCTCAATTAAAAAAAGACTGCAGGGGGTCAGTTATTTCTTTACTATTCATTCATTCACTCAAGACCATTACTCCCCTAACATGCTCCTTTAAACCATTTGGCTCTACCATTTTCTTCATTGTTATCATCTATTCCTAGCCCCTCAGCCACAGGTAGCTAAGAGGCCCTTACAACTCCTGTTCATCTAATTCAAGTCACTAGGACCTGAATGAACAAATTCTGTGTATGGGAGAGGACAGCTCAGAGAACCAACTGAGCTTTTGTTTCCAATGAGGAATACAAGCTTTGAAGCCTCAGATTTGATTCGATCCCAACTCTGACACTTTCTTCATATGCAAACCTTGAACAAGGTACTCTTTGAGTCTCAGTCTCCTGAAAATGGAAATACCACCTACTCACAGTGAAGATGAGAGGAGAGAACAAAAATTAGGTAGAATGTTGGTTTAACATTACAGTCATCACTACTACTATTTATTTCCAATGTTAGTAATTATAACAGTAACTCAGGCCTCCCTTAGGAGATTCATGCCCTAATAAATTATCATCTCTGACACAAATACAGCTCCTTAGCAAGATTTCTGACCACAGATGGACAGAAAAAGAACAGGGAGAAGTTTGAGCCAGAAAGCACAGGGAAGCAGGGTCAAGAGTCAGAAAGAAGAGACCACAAGCTGAATCTTGGCCCCCTGTGGGTAAGGGAAGGTAGGCAGCTCTGGGGTCCTTCCCACCCTTCCACCCATAAACCCAACCCTCCTTACTTGAGCACCTCTTCTCGACACTGTTTTTGGGGTGCAAAGCAGGCGATGGCCCAGACTTTGATCTCAATCCCATTGTAGAACTGCTTCCCTCGCATGTCCCAGACACCTTGATTAGGTGTGGCAATGGCCCGGTTCTGGGGATAGGAAGAGCGGGTGCCCAGGTGAGCCTCAGTAGAGCCAGGTAAGTAGAGGGGCAAAAGCCCCTGGCTATACAATCCAATTCCCCCTCCCATATGCCCCAGAGATGTTGTCTGGCCCTGACCCTGCTCACCCGGCCGCCGTACTGCAAGATGGGCGCCGGCAGCACTCGCCCTGTCACCTCCGTCATGTCATCCTTCACTTTGATCCCAAATTCCTGGATGTAGGGATCTAGGTTGTAGCTGGCATTCTTCATCTGCAAGACAAAAGAAGGGGATGTCAGGGGAGCAGCAGCTTGGCAATACTGCTCACCCTCTAGGTCCCAAGGAGAAAGCCCTGAAGAGCAGCTGGGGCTGGAAAGTAATAGCCCTAAAAAAGGGGGGAAAGTGGAAAATGAAGTAAGTGGGAGTGGATAACACAGGGAAGTAATACTGGAGGGAAAAAGAAATAGGAAGCCAAGTAGCTACAGGGTCAAGAAACAAGAGCAGTCCTATGGAATCCCGGGCAACAAATCCAGACTTGTGTTCTCCTGAGGATCCTGCCAAGGCAGAAAAGCATCTATGCTACCAGGGGCCCCAATGACTGAGCAACCAAGCATACATTTCTCTGCAGCCCTACTGACCAGGCGGCTAATCTCCTCCTGTCTGTCTGGGGCCGACCTAGCTGTAGCCTTTATCATGGTCGAAGTCTGGTTGTCGGTCAACTTCTTAATGCAGCGCTGCCCAGCCACAATGTTACAGACCTGAGGAAACGAGAAGGACAGGTAGCTCTGGCTTGAGTACAGTCCATCCTGTACCCAGAGCCCCACAATAAGGGAGGAGATCTTGGCTGTCAGCCCTGGGAAGGAGACTGCAAAATCTCTTGTGCAGAGACAGGTAAGTTAGAAAATATCCATGTGCAATACGAAAGGCAATACAGCCACTCTGTCATTAACAGATTGGGATCCAGAGCCAGATCTGGGCTCAGGTCTCATGTTAACTGGGGAGAACAGTAACAATCTCATAGGGTTGTTCGGAGACTAAATAAAATAAAGCACTTAAAGGACTGAGAATAGTTCTAAAACACAGTAAACAGTAAACTCTAACATACATTATTATTTACCAAAGGACCCAGCATGGAACTCTTCTGAATAGTAAAAACTCAAGATACACAAACTGGATTCCTAAGGTAGTAGATAGCTCTTCAATGATGACAAGCATTCAGTTGCTCCCCTGCAACCTACCAGGGGAACTAGGGATGGCTCTTAACTTGAGCCCTAACCTACAAATGATCACTAAGCTCTTAGACCACAGAAATCACGGTCTCCGTTGGCTGATAGCGTCCTTCATTGGTGTGAGGGACATCTTGCCATGCATTCCTGTTTTGAGCCCAAGAGAACACAATGGAGATCAGAAAAGATTTTCTAGTGATAAACAAGTCTTCCATTCCCCAAAATACTATATTCAGAATGCTGGGAATGGGAAGCCTTTTGGCAGAGTAGAGAGTGCCAGTAATTTGCAAAGACTTAAGTCTGAAGCCCACGTTTGCCATTTCCAAGTGATTTACCTTGGACAGATCTCGTAACTACTCTGAAACTCTGCTTCTTTAATTTCAGTCATGGGATAAAACATTGGCTGTCTATGAAGTTGCTGTGAGGGGTTAGAGAAAATGAAATATGTGACTTGTTCACACAGGGCCAACACTATCTAAGTACTGGTTTTCCTTCTAATTTCCAAAGTTCATTTTTTATTTCCAAGGTTCATTTTGAACAATGGTAAGGAAAACCACCCTGCCCTTAACCTCACATGCTCTTAAATTCCATATCCCAAAGAATATACAAATTACGGATTCAATCAATAAAAATCCTTAATTGTTAGAATTTATATGGTTGTACTCTTAAAAGCAGCTTAAAGTTGTAGCACTCTTGAGAGATGATTTCAGCTACAGAATTAACATTAGGAAAAAAACTAAAGCAGGGATGTGGAGAAAATGGAACCCTTGTACACTGCTGGTGAGAATGTGAAATAGTACAGCCACTGTGGAAAACAATATGGTGATTCCACAAAAAATTAAACACACAATTATGATACGATTCAGTAAATCCACATCTGAGTATGTAGTGAAAGTAGGGATTAGAACAAATATCTGTACACCTATATTCACAGCAGCATTATTTATTATAGCTAAAAAAGAGGAAGCAACCTAAGTTGTCAATCAATGAATGAATGGATAAAAAAATGTGGTAATATGTGTACAAGAGTATTATTTCGCCTTATAAAGGAAGAAAATTCTGACACATGCTAAAATATAATAAGCCTTGAAGACATTATGCTAAATGGAATGTGCCAGTCAAAAAAAGACAATTATATAATTCCATTCATATGAAATGTCCAAAATAGACAAATACACAGAGACAGAAATAGATTAGTGATTACAAAGGGCTGATTGGTGGAGAGGAGGAGTGTAAGTGACTACTATTGGGATGGGTTGTCTTTTGGAGATGACATAATGTTTTAGAATTAGATAATAGTGATTGTTATACAATTCTGAATATACTAAAAACCACTGAACTGTACACTTCCTAAGAGGATAAATGTTATGGTATGTGAACTATTATCTTGATAAAGTTATTCTAAAAAACAAAACAAAATAAAAACCCTACCTGGCTATAATAGCCTACATGATTTGACCCTGTACCTCTCTCCAAATTCATCCCCTATTATTTTTCCCCCTCCTATACCACACACCAGCCACTATGGCCTTCTGGCTATCTTAAAAAATCCAAGCTCCCTACTGCTTTAGAGCCTTTGTACTTACTATTTACCTCCTGCCTGGAAGACTCTTCCTTTGGGTTATTACGAGGTGGTTTCTATCTCATAATTTAAGACTCAAATGTCTCCTAAGAGAGGCCTTCCTTGACCATAATAACTAAAGTGGCTCTCCAATCCCCTCCTCCCTTATTTGTCCCCTTCATCTTTTATTATTCTTTTATCACTTAAAACTATCTGACACTCTCTTATTTATCTATTTATTGTCTATCTCCCCCCTTCTAAAAACGATAATAAGAATAAAAATATGTCATTATATAAATTATTCACCTTGGAAATTAATGTTTCAACAGAAGTAATGTTAATTTGCTAAAAAATCTCAGCTTGCAGTAATATTAACTAAACGCCCATCTACTTAGCTGGGGTTGTCCCTAAGGACTCCCGTTTACACCTCAAGAGAACATACTGTCTTCATCCCACTTTCCATGCATCGACACCTATTAATTAAAGTCCGAGTTCTTGGGTTTTGGGATCTTATCTCCCCTCAGCCTAATTTCCTTCTGGTTAGTTCTGAAATCCCAGAAGCTCACATAAGGCTTGAGCTTTATAGTCCCAGCTATCGGACTCCTGCCATGAGAACAAAGAGTAAGATGTTATTCTAGGCTAGTGCGTCTCCAAATTTAATGTTCACATGAATCCTTCTTTGGATTCTGTTAAAAACTACTGACTCAATAGTTCTAGGTGGAACCTGAGATTCCACATGTCAAACAAGTTCCACTCAGGTAATGCCTGTTGCTGTTGGTCTACTGAACACACTTTGAGTAGTACTGGTCTAAACAATGAAGAAGTCAGCAGTGGTTTCTCATTAGACATCTTAGCTGGTATATACCAAATCAAATACAGCCCAATAGTTCTGCATTTGTATTCTATGACTTAAATAATATTTTTATTCTTTAATTGCAGGATTTCAAAGGTCTGCTAAAGCATAAAAACATAGCAAATCTTGGGGCTAACTTTTTCAAAAGAAACACACTGATGGGGGATCCCTGGGTGGCTCAGCATTTTGGCGCCTGCCTTTGGCCCAGGGCATGATCCTAGAGTCCCAGGATTGAGTCCCACATCAGGCTTCCTGCATGGAGCCTGCTTCTCCTCTCTCTCTTCCTCTGTGTGTATGTGTGTGTGTCTCATGAATAAATAAAATCTTTTTAAAAAATAAATAAATAAATTTAAAAAAACACAGTGTGTTCCAGAAACACACTGATTATCACATTGATAACATGAATAGGACTCACATTATAGCTAAAATGTATCTCCATTTTCTGGAAAATAAGGTATACTTGTATTTCTAGGTCATTTAGGATCCCCAGCTCCAGATAAGGTTAAGAGAAATTAACAGGGTAAGATAAATAAAAATTAAAATGAATGTAGATATCTGAAATCTCGGTCCTGAACAAACTAATTATTTATTAAACATAAATACAGCTTTCACCTCTGCCTGGCAATCCTAAAAGAACTTGAGAGCAGTATAGGATCTAACAAAAGAAATTAACAGGTTAAGAATGAGGCCTGCACTTCACTGAATGACCTATTACCTCTCAGAATGTCAATTTTCCAAACTTCAAAATGGGAATGAGAGATTACGAATGGAAGAACAGACCTCTGATGATCTGTGTGCAGGTACAATACTTGTTCTCCAACCCAGCCATTACTTGGCAGCCTCACCTCTAGGGGCAGGTAGGTATGCTTTTGTTCTTGGCCAACTTGCAGGCAGGGCAGGTGGGGATACTTGAGCTGAAGGTTGTATTTCTGCTTGAAATACTGTGCCACTGTGCACTCCACAGTCTGTCCACTCTCCAGCTGCAAGGGAAACCTGTTTGGGGGAGGGGAAGGAAGTGTCAGAGCTCGGCATTTAATGCCCTCGCTTTAGACTTAGAACCATGGGAAGCCCCAGACTTGTCTTCATCCCTATCCAGCCTCTTTGAGCACTTCCACTCATGGGAAAATAGGCAATACAGGGCTCCCAGAGTGAAGCTAAAGATGTGAGAAGTTCCACAACACTGAAGACCATAACTGACTCATCTGCATTTCTAGTGCTAAGCATAAAGTTTAACACACAGCAGGCACTCATAGCCCAGTAGTCTGAGGTCAGGAAGGTGGATGGAATCAATGACAGCTTCCCAAAGGCCTAGTCCAGAAGCCCCGCTTTCTTTTTCAGGAGGAGTAACAGGCTGTGAGAGAGAGATCCTAACACTTACAGAACTGACATACCAGCCAGGGTAACACTCTTGTTCTAGAGGAAAGGCGGTAAAAATGGTAAGGAGAGTACCAAGGATCTGGGAAGTTTGGAGGAGGGATAAACTCTCACAGCTTATCTTCAAAAACAGGGCTCATCCTAAGGGATGGTAGGGGTCAGGGAAGGGAAAGGAGTGAAAGGAGTATGTTGGCATATCAGCCCTCTTCCACCAAGGTATGGCTAAGCAGCCTGTCAACTCACGTCTGATGGCTGGCAGGGCGGCGGGTAACATTACACACTCGGTATTTCCTCTTCATCTGTCCACAGTGGGTCACTTCCACCTTTAGGCCTGGGACACACACACTGCTTGTCAGGGTTGGAAAAGGCTGCTCATGTGCCCAGGCTTGGCCTCTCCCCTGAACATATCCCAAGGGGATCTCCTTTTAGGACTGAAGAGAAAGTAGTGCCATTCCCTTCCCCACCTGGTTGGGTCCTCACCTTTGATCTCCTTGGTGAAACGCACACGCTGAGAGTCCGTGAGGGGCTTAGGCTGCTCATCTATGTTCCTGATGTCCAGCACCTCACACATGAACTCAATCACTGGCTGCGCCTTGTAGAAGGCAGTGGCTGAGACTGTGGGGACAGGGTGGGTATAGCTCAGCTCAGGTTCAGTCTTCCAGAATAAATGGAGGCACTGCTCTTTACACCCTCTTCCTTATAGGGTATTGGGGTGGGGGAAGGGTCCCAGGGCTATAGGGATTAGACTAGGAGTGTGGTTGCAGAGCTGGGAGGGATGAGGCTGGGAGTGTGGTCACTGGACTCAGGGTGCCCCTGGCTCCATAGCTCTCCCCACTCACCATCAATGTTGAGCATCATCTTCCACATGGCAGGGCGCACAGACTGGTGAAAGCCGAACCAGACCTCGCGCCCACCCCCCAGCGGGTGGTAGTAGCCCTCAGGCGGTGAGAAGAAGGAGCGGCCCACGGGGGTGTACCTGGCAGGGACAGGCAGAGAACTGGTCCCTCGGGCACAGGCCCCCACCCTGTGAGGCATCCTGGGCACGGAGGAGCCCTGGCCTGGAAGGCAGGACACCAGGGCTTTAATTCCAGCTCTGATCTTTTACTGGCTTTATGACTGACCTTGTGCAAGTCTATCCTTTCTCTGTCCTGCAGGGACAGATGGGGTAGAGGTCCAAAGAGATCTATAAGGGACAGGGCTGAGGCTTTAAACACCTAAATGTAAATGCATACTGCTTGGCATATGCCAGGGCTTCAACAAATGTTTTACTTGAAAGGCATACGCTGTGGGACTTTAGTATGTGCTCTTCCCCTCCTCCCCACACAGCAGTTTTGCCAAGACTAGTAGCCCAGATACTAACTACACCCAGTACCTCATGGATGCCAGGTGCCTCATGGCGACATCCAGGGCTTGCACAGACTCCAAGGGAACAGGGATCTGGCCACTGACAAGGGCCTCATGCAGCATGCGCCAGCTAACAATAGCTAGCCATTTGATGGAGACCTTGAAGATTCGATCCTTCCCTTCCCCAGGGATTGTCACCTCAAAGTCAACCTTCAGAAAAAAGGAGTAAAGGATTGCTAGTGCGTTCCCACAGTCCAACATTCCTACCCCCTGCCCTAGCTGTCCTCCACCACACGGATTTGCCAAGAATCTGCTCCTGAACCTGACAGGGGCTCTCACAACGAAGATTTCAGAGGAAATCCAGCCCTTTAGTCTGTAGCCACCTTAGCTGAGTACTGCTATCCCTCTCGGCCTAGCAGAAAGTCCTTCAGGTCTGTTTTAAGTCTAATCTCAGTCCATCTGGGACAAGAACAGACATACAGTAGGCTAAATAAACATCAGCATCTACTCATCCCTCACCCTAAAACACACTTTCTCATCATAAAAGATGAAGGAATTTCTGGACTGCCCGGCTCCAAAGAGGCCTATATGAGTTCTGACCCACCTCAGACCACTAACAGGTCTAGCCTGACTCCCGGCTTACCCGTTCATTGCCAATGGGCAGGGCTGTGACAGTGTAAATGTTCTTCTTTCCATCATACACAGGCTTGCGATCACCAAAGATCTGAGGCTTGAAATGCTGGACCATGTACTCCACCACTTCCCTGCAGGGACAGGAGCACCCTGTGGAAACTGAGAGACTACTCGGAGCTCTTGGAAGCAACTCGGTGTTCAAATAACGGCCATCCCCTCCTAGCAGCCACTCTAATCTCATCTACTCTATGGTAGCATTTCTCAAACATCAACGTTCATATGAATCAACTGGAGATTTTATTAAAATGCAGATTCTAATTCAGGTCTAGAGCAGAGCCTGAAATGCTACAGTTCTAACAAGCTACCAAGAGATGCTTCTGGTTCTCAGATCACCAAGGCTCTAAAGGATCTGAAAGAATAGGTACAAGTAAGTGCCTTCTGAGCAGAGGGGGAGGCAGAGAGGAAAAATGCTTATTCCCAGGGTCTATGTAGAATCAGGAATAGAATCCAGGCTATTCCAATCCCCAAGCTGAGACATAAAAAAGGTAGATGAGGTAAAGATATGAATTGGAATAGGAATAAACTGTGGAAGAAGAACTCCATCTCTTTTACCTCTCTGAACCCCTTAGTCCCACCACCCCATTAACACTCCATTATAATCTTTTTCTTGATTTTACTTCCTGTCCTCTGCCACTAAGATCCCAGAGTGTCCATCTAAAACCTTCAAAATACCATCCCATCCAATTATCTGACCTCTTCACTTTCTAAACAAAAGCTCTTGAATGTTACTGGACCTCTTCACTTTCTAAAGCAAAGCTCTTCACTTTCTAAACCTCTTCACTTTCTAAACCAAAGCTCTTGAAAACTACTGGATAAAAAGACTCAAATTGTACATTGTAAGCAACTGTAAACAAATAGTTTCAATCCCAATTAGGCTTTAGTGCTATCAAGCAATTTTATGACCCTGATGGTTCCATCCCTCATAGATTGTGTCAAACTTTCTCCTCTACCCTCTAACTCCAGAACCCACTCCTACCTCCAATTAAAAGCAACTCTACTGACTTTAAAAAGAGTAGTGCAAGACAGGCAAGGCCACCTTCAAGTTCCCAGACACACGTATAAACAAATTTATATATGCATATCTCTTTTCCTTTTTTCCCTCTCACATTTGAAATGTCCCTTCTATATATAATTTTTAAATATATGAAGATTTGTTCAACTTCAGTCATTAGAGAAATATGATTAAGATTAAGCCAAGATTGGGGAGCCTAGGTGACTCAGTTGATAGAGCCTGCAACTCTTGATCTCGGGGTTGTGAGTTCAAGCCTCACATGGGGCACAGAGCTTACTTAAAAAAAGAAAGAAGAAAGAAAGAAAAGAAAGAAAGAAAGAAAGAAAGAAAGAAAGAAAGAAAGAAAGAAAGAAAGAAAGAAAGAAAGAAAGAAAGAAAGAAAGAAAGAAAAAGAAAGAAAGAAAGAGAAAGAAAGAAAGAAAGAAAGAAAGAAAGAAAGAAAGAAAGAAAGAAAGAAAGAAAGAAAGAAAGAAAGAAAGAAACTGTGGGATGCCTGGGTGGCTCAGAGGTTGAGCAGCTGCCTTTGGCTCAGGGAGTGATCCTAGAGTTCCGGGATCAGGTCTCACATCGGGCTCCCTGCATGGAGCCTGCCTCTCCCTCTGCCTAAGTCTCTGCCTCTCTCCTGTGTCTCTCATGAATAAATAAAATTTTAAAAAATAAAATAAAATAAAATAAAATAAAATAAAATAAAATAAAATAGAAAAAAAAATTAGGGACGCCTGGGTGGTTCAGTGGTTGAACATCTGCCTTTGGCTCAGGGCGTGATCCCAGGGTCATGGGATCAAGTTTCACATCAGGCTTCCCATGGGGAGCCTGCCTCTCCCTCTGCCTGTGTCTCTGCCTCTCTGTGACTCTCATGAATAAATAAAATCTTTAAAAAAAAAAAAAAAAGGAAGAAAAAAATTAGACCAAGATATAATTTTCTGCTTATCAGAATCCAAAGATCAAAAAATCCAACATACTGGATTGGTATAGATATGGGAAGAGGCACGTGATATTCTGATAATGAGAGTATAAATTGGTACAACTTACCTTAAAAAAAAAAACCCACTGGTAATATTTCAAAGTTTCTCAACATAGTATGCCAGCAATTCTACTCCTAGTAATGTATCCTATAGTTACACTCATATTTGAGTGCAAAAATGTATCTATATTTAATAATATTCAACAGTTTCACTTTTGTAGCAGATGTTTAGGCTAAACCTAAATGTTCCTCAATAGGTTTATTAAAGAAGTTATAATACAACCATTCAATGGAATATCTATGGAGCTATGCAAAAGACTGAGGCAGATATACCTATACTGATAAATACTGTTTAGTGGAAAAAAGCAAAGTACAGAACAAGGCATATAGGATTCTATATTTTGTGTGTTTTAAAAAATGTTTTATATACACATATCCTTGCATACGCACACAAAAATATATGGAAACGTACTTAAAAATGGTAACAATGAATCCCTCTAGAGAAAGAGACTAAGGGACTGGAGACCAGGGTAACAGATATTTTTTGCTGCTGTTCTTTTTGCAGTATTTTATTTATTTATTTTTACATTGTGCATATGTAGTTTTCAAGTAATAACAAAATAAGTTAACTTTAAAAGGAAATATTGCCTCAGGGCACCCAGATGGCTTAGTTGGAAGAGCATGTGACTCTTGTTCTTAGGGTTGTGGATTTGAGCTCCATGTTGTGTGTAGAGATTACTTAAAAATAAAATCTTAAAAAAAAAAGAAATACTGCTTCTTCCAAGGCTAATTTCTCCAACTCTATGTACTGTAATGTCTTCCTGTCTTAGCAATGAATAGGAACACATTCTTCTCCTCTCTGTCCTATACCTTTAACTAGCTTCTTCTCTGTTTATAAGCATATCCATGTCTCATTCTTAAAAACTTTTCATTCATTTTAACAAATACCGCAATACACAATGCACTGTACTAGATCCCAGTAAATTCCCTCTAACCAACCATGCTTCACTGTCAAGCTATCTAGAAAAGGCTATCTGCTCTCACTATCCCTACCACATTACCTTCCACTTATTCCTCAACTGACTGTAGTTAGATTACTAGCCCAATTACTCTGCTGAAACTGCTTTACAAAAGGCACCAATTATCTCCTGATAGCCAAATTCAATGGTATTTTTCTTTCAACGTTTACTTTACCTGGAATTTCCTCCTCAAAAATGTCCTCGAATCTGATGATACCACCCTCTACTGATTTTCTGGATATTCTTTCAAGAGTCTAAAACTCAGTAAAGACTCCTGGACTTGGGACTTAGACATGCATCACTTACCGGTTGACTCTGCGAGGACACTTATCCGGCTTGATATCCACCTCGTAGTGGTAGACATCAATTTTAGGGATGTCCACCTCAAAGTAATTGGCCAGGAGCTTGATTGGTTTCCCCACAGTGCCAATGCCAGGCCGGCGAGGTGCCTGGAACACCTGCTGCAGGGGGGGCAGGTAGGCGCCTGCAGCTACAAGATAAAGAGGCTCATGAGGATACAGTCTCGCAATTCCTTACCATTCTGATCAGAGAAGACACAAGGCCTTCCAGAACAGGAACAAGAGAGTATAGGGGCAGCCTCTTTCCTGCCTATCCAAACCAACTGAGGGGTTCTACTGGCTCAGACAATCCATGTTCACTTTTTTTAAACCTCTCTACAGTTAAAAAAATTATCTTTGTTGTCTCTCTTCAATTCATCAAGTGAATACTTAATATGTTTCTATTAAATGTTAAGTAGAAGAGCTAAATCTGGCTCCCAATAATAAAACTTTTTTTTCTTGTACCAGGTTAAGACATCTGCCTCTACCAGGTATCTGGTAAACCGAGTAGCTTCTCTTCTCTGCCAGCCAGATGCTCACTTCACTCATCACCATCCTGAACATGAAATAACAACATCTTAATGCTTCTCTGTAATGTAGGCAGGAGGAAAATCCAAAGAAGGTCAGGCTAGTGGGACGTGAGGGAGACAATGTTTTAGAAAGGATGAATGCAACTGAATGGCTGAGGTTGGAGAGACAGAAAAGTAGAAAAGGCTAAAAAAAATAGAGCTTGGAGACAAAAGAAAGGAGAGAGACTGAAAGAGGGAGCTGACAAAGAGGCCACAACTTGAAGTCACAGCAGAAAGAGGCTTGATCTAGGAAGGTAGGAAGGTTGGAGTTAAGGCCTAGGCAACATACAGGTTAGAGTTGGGAGTTTGAGCAAGCAAGACTGAGACTGGGGAAACAAACAAACAAAAAAAAGGTTCAAAAGAGAAAAAGCTAGGGAATGAAGACAGGCAGAACACAGGAGAAGGAGTCAAGAGCAGGCTAGAGTAGAGGACTTGGGAAGGAGAGGCAGCCATTAGCATGCTGGAGAAGATGGAGACACTGGCTCTGAAGAGAAGAGGTGCTCTGCACAGCCACAGCTCCCTCCACACAGAGGGCCCAGACAATAACAGAAGGAATCAATTTCAAGATCGAGCAGGCCCCTGGGAAAGGGCTAGGGCAGGGCCAGCTTCCACCACTTTCTCCTCTCTTGCCACCAGCTAGATTGCTGCCCCTAGTTTTATCTTCTAGCTTGAGAGGAAAGGGTGGAAAAAGGGACACTAAGAGAAGCCTTTGTCCACAGCTACTATTGTCCTTGCCAGTAGCAGACCAGCCCAGGTGGGAGGAGAGAGGGATAAACCAGCCCAGAATCTCCCATCATCATAGCTCTGCTTTCAAAGTCCGTCTGGCTGGGGGATGGGGCATATCCTCAGCTGGGGGGTCAGGAAGAGGTCAGAACCATTCATGGGAGGGGCATGTTTCCCAGAGCTAAGCAGCTATGTCTCCTTCTAACCACCTGTCAAGCCCAGCCCTATCTGCAGACCGGGAAATAGAGACAGAAAGGGAGGCTCAGCCTGGGGGGACAGGCCTTCAAGGAGTCAGCTCCAGGGAGAAGTGAAAGCCTAACTACTAGCACCTGGGTGCCTTCTCCACAAACAGCTGGACAGAAACTGCACACGAGCAACAGATAGATGCAAACACCTAGTGAGACACGTTCCTGTCATGTATACCCAAACACACACTTAGACCTAGATGGTTTACCTTTATACACATACCCCTCACCACTCTAGATCGTGAGTTCTTCAAGAGCAAGGGCTATATCTTGCCTCCTAGCCTACAGGAGGTGTTCAACATAAAGATATTAAATGAATGAACAAACAGATCCACAGACACGTCACAAAGAACACACTAGCATACATAGCACCCAAACACCTGTAAACTGCTCAAAAACAATGATAAGCCTTGTACAAGATAAACATCCTGGCGGATATAAGAGATATTCTTCCCCTCCCCAAGCTTTTACATTCCATTCACCTCCTTAGCCTTCTAGGCTGAATAATCTTTTGGAGTCTTGGGAAAAAGACATCCCCTAGAGCTGGGGGCTGGGTAGAAATGATGGGGGATGGGACAGGCACTCTAGCCTCCAAAGGCTTCTCTTCCCCAGAAATAGAACTACACACCAAATTCAGCCTTAGGCACCCTCCACTCCAAGGAGGCTTTGGGAAAACAGGAGAACCCCCACCTTCCCCTTCATCCCCAAACTAGGGAAGGCGAAAGGGAGAACCTCTCTCCCATCCCATCCCCCTGCAAGCCTTAGACAGTACAAAGTTCCCCCCACCCCTTACCCCACCCTGCCCCCAGCTTTCAGTCTGAGAAAGGGAGACACTTCCCTTCAAACCCAGACAGGGACAGACGGCCACTTTGTGATGCAGATGAGGGCCCCAGCACAGAGGACAAAGCTTGGGCCTTGGGGGAAGGGGCGGGGCGCTTCCTTGCAGACAAAAGCAAGGAGGGAGGGGCCATGGAAAGGACACTCCCCCTCCCCCATCCCCAACCAGCCCTGAGAAGGAAAAGTAACAGCTCAAAGGCCTGGCTCAGGGATTCCCTCCCTGCAGTTTTGAGGCCCACATACCTCTTTAGGAGCCAGACTGCCTATTCAAAACACAAACTCAAGGCTGGGTTAGCTGTACAGTAAGACTAAAAAGCCAACCTCTTCTAAAAAAAAAACTTGTCCACACCTGAGTATCACAAATTACTAAATATCCACATGTATGTGCTTAACCACTTATGTTCACACTGGAATGTGATTCAATTACTAAATGTGTACTTTGTGTCAGGACCTAGGCATTTGCTGTTTCCACAGGTAAATTAGACATCACCTCTACTGTCCTGGAGCTCCCAATCCAGTGTTATGTGCTTAGAACACATCTGAGCACAGAAAGCGCATCAGGACACAAGCCCAGCAAAGGCAGCAGCAGTACCTTTAGTGTTGTGTACTGTGTCCTCCAACTTCCAAGAGAATAGTCTGGGCCTAGGAAGGAGGCAGTTATAGGGTCCCTCCATTCACAGCTTCCAGACTGAATTTTAATTACACCTTTTGATGAGGCAAAGCCTGTCCCACTGGCCAACTCCAGATACCAGGCTCTAGTCCCCTTCCCAAAAGCTTATCTCCTATAACAAGCAAGAAAGTCAGTTTTTTCATCACTCCAGAGTCCATTAGGAATTCATCAGAATTAAATCATTAGCAGTCTGGTATGGGTGCCAGCTCCCAGCAATCCATCTGGACCTCTGTGACTTACTCCTACTCTAGTACACAGGTTGCTGTAAATAGTCTCCAGCCTTAGAAAACCAAGAGAGTTCCTAGAATGGAGAAAGAATCCTAAGGGAAGGAGAAATAATTTTCTGAAGTCAGTTGCTCCTTGCACTCTACATGAAGACCCACACAGCCTTTACAAGATTGTTTTTGTTTGGGGGGGGGAGGGGAGGAAGTAGTCACTAAGTACTTATAGATCACTAAATGGATGACTTGAATAAATTGGCAGGAGCTATTTCCTTGAGGGGGGGTAAGATCTGGCATAGAGAGATGATGATTCTTCCACCACCAATGCCAATGAAATTCTTGTCCCAGATGAAATTCACATCCTGAATAGAAATCCTATGTCCACCCCTGGAGCAAATGGAAAGAGGTAGTGAGACAAGACCCAAAGGACTCCCAGGTCCAGAATGCTCCTCTGATCAAAGGGTAAAAGACCTAGGACACAAGCAGGTGTCTCCATCCCACAGCCCATCCTGGAGACTCTGGTCTTCTTGAAGCTGCCCTACCCCAGTCTCTCCTCAGTTCCCATGTCCCTTCCTCCAGACTGCCTGTGGATAAGGAGAAGTCAAGGCTAACACCTGAGACTCACCAGGGTAAAAGCTATAAACCCCCTCTCCCCCAAACGACTTATTTGTGACAAAAGCCTAGCTCGGCAACCTTGGGTCTAGTAACACGACCCTAACAGTTTCTGGGGAGCAGAGAAACAAAAAAGAAAAGATACCCAGTGGGGGGCAGAAGCAACTAAAAATATTAAAGTACAGAGATTAGGCTGTCACTTGAGGGGACATTTCAATGGAAAAATCATTATCTTTGAATTAAAAGATCCCATCTCTACAAAGTATTGGACCAGAAACGAGGAAACCAGGCAGACAGCCCCTTCCAGGTACACCTGGTACTCGCCTTGGTCTCTCGGTAACCAACACCTTTTGTGAGTCCTCTCTTCAGGGGGGACTTGCCCCCAGTACATTGCCTTGGACCCAGTCTTTCCTCACCCCAGGGGCATAAGGCGGCAGCTTCCGTCAGCCCGTTTTGGCAAACTGTGACTGAGGGTTTCCAGGATCAAGGAAGAGCCCCAGAGACGGGGAAGGGGCCCATTTCTATTTGCACTCTGCCAGCTGAAACTCAGAACGCGCCCCAGCAGCGGGCTCCTTTTCCCGAGCCAAACCGGGCGGGGTGGGGGGTTGGGGGATCCGGGCAGCCACGCCCCCACCACCCCGGGCAGCCCCTTCCAAACGCCACCTCCGCGCATGCTCCGGCGCCTCCGCTCCAGCTCCCCCGACTCACGGGGGGGAATCCCGGGCTGGATCCCCACCCACCGCCCCCTGACCCTCGCCCCCGCGTCAGGCCCGGCCGGGGCGGAGCTCACAGCCCAGCTCTGGCGCCTTCTCCCAGGAGACACCAGCCCAGCCCAGCCCCAGCCCCCGCCCCCCGGCAAGCAGCAGCCCCGGGCCCATCTGTGCCGACCCCCTCCTCTCCTGGACACCTGGAGCCCGCCCCCTGCCACCTGCCGGGCCTCTCCCTAGGCCTCCCGGGACCTCCGGCAGTCCTTACGTGCGTCCAGGCCCTCCTCCCAGACTACTTCCCACCTCCAGGAGCGCATACAGCCTCCGCGGGTAAACAGCCCCCGTCTTAGGGCTTCCTTCACAAGGTTTCCCCCGGAACTGCATACAGCCCCCTTCAAACTGGGCCCCCCAGCCCATAAGAGCCCCTCTCCGCACTCAGGAAGCCTTTCCTCACTCGGAAATCCTGTTCTTCGCGAGGGAGTCCCCCGGTCCGCGGAGCACGCACCGGCCCCCACTCAAAGGGGCCCTTACCTGCTCCCGAGGGTCCCGCTTCCATCCCATATACCCGTGCGGAGGTCAGGCGGCCTGGAGACTGTGGAGTCCAGAGTGAGGGGCCTAGGGACCCCGCACTCCGGCTGCTCGGGCTTCCGGGCCGGGCTCGGCACCCCCCCCAAGCCCGGCCGCTCGCGCCGCTGCCCCCGCAGCCTCCGTTGCCGCCGCCGCCGCGGAGCCTGCAGCAGCTCCCCCTGCGAGCGCCCGGCCAGCTGCCAGTGCGCAGGCGCGACCGCCAGGCCCAGGGGGCGGACGGGAACGAGTCAAGCGGGGCGCTCCGACGGCAACAAAGGCCAATGGAGAGGGGCGGGAGTGCCGGGGACCCGAGGCAGCGGCCCCTGGCGGTCACCCATCGCCATGCAGCCCGGCGGGAGGGCTCCGGTAGAGGCGCCGTGGAACCGCGCCGCGGCGCAAGCGGGGTGGGGCGGCGGGGGGGTGTCCCCCCGCCCGCAACGGCCTCTGGCCCTGTGTCTCTTCCCCAAAAAGGTCCCTCCAAGCCTACACACCGCCTTCCCCCTTTGCACAAGCCACCCGCACATTACGGGAGCCCCACCTCATTCCCAGGCCCCCCTCTCGCACTCGGAGCGCCCCATCACCCAGGGGCCCTGCCTCCCACCTCTCCTCCCAATCACCCTCATCCTTCAAGCCTCGGCTGCAAAGCGACTGCCTCCGCGAAGCCTTTCTCCGTCCCTAGTCACTGAACTCACTGACGCCACCCCCTCTTCCAGGCCGAGTGCTGGGCGCTGGGACCACAGACGAAAGAGACCCTGCCTACCCTGGAAGATGTCACAGTCTCAACTTAAGTGAGGCACAGAGTTCTATCTTCGCGACCTGGGAAGCACCTGCCTCTCCTTTCTCATCCCTCTCATGAGGGGAGAGCTTACCCCTCAACTCAATCTGCTTCTGTCCTCACCACGTCATTTAAAATACTTTTTTGTGTCAAAATTGAAAGGAAATTTTTTGATTCTTATTTCTCCGCAGCATCTGGCACTGGCCTCTCCTTCCTTTTTGAGCCTTACTTGGCTTTAGAATTTTCTGAGCTCTCCTATTGCCTAAATCTTTGTCAGTCTTCTTGAAGGGCCCCGTGTTGCTTTTTTGCCCCATTAAATAACAGTGTTCACGGTGGTTTCAAATCCAGCTCTCTTCTCATTCCACTCTGCTTTTCCCTTGAAGGTTTCATCCTTCTTATGGCTCAACTATCCCTCCAAATCTCGATCTCCAGCCATGTCTTAGACTCATATTTCCAAATGTATGCTGGACAGCTCCACCTGGATCTCCAGCACTGCTAATTTGAAGTCCAAAATCAAACTCTTTATCTTTCCCCCACAAATGTGCTTGTTCTGTACCTCCCTTCTCTACAAATGGAGACGATTTCCAGAAATAATAGTTTCTCTCCCTTGCTTCTTGCCCCCATTCAGCTGTTCACCAAGTCCTGACATGTTTACCTCCTGACTTGCTCTCACATGACCCTTCACCATTCTGCAGGCTCCTTGTGCTACTGCAGATCCTTGGTGCTAGTACATACCTTGCCAAAAGTAATATAGCCACTTCCTTGCTAGTCTTGCAGTTTCTGGGAACATTTCTCTCATTCAGTTTGCGGCAGTTGGGAGGTGGTAAGATACCCATTTCAAACACCACGTTCCCATATATTCATATGTATTCATCCATATGTATTTTTTAATGCCTACTTTACACTAGATGCTATGCAGAGGGCTAGGAACTAAATAGATCATACCCAGTCCCTACACAGAAGGAGATTAATTTCTGACACTTACCATAGTGTGCCTTGCTTCTCTGCAGCAGGGGTTCTCAAATAAGCAAGCATCAAAATCATCTGGAGAGCTTGTTAAAACATTGCTGAGCCCCGCCTCCAGAGTTTGTGATTCAATAGGTCTTGGGTAGAACCCAAAAATGTGCATTTCTTTTTTTTTTTTTTTCAGGATGCATTTCTAATAAGTTGCTAGATGAGGCTGATGCTGCTGATCTAGAGATGAACTGCTCTACAGCATAAAGTTAAGAAGAAAGGCTCTAGAGCCAGCCTGTTTTGGCTTTAATCCTGGTGCTGCAATTTACTAGCTATGTAATAACACAGGGCAAATTATTTACTTTCGCTGTGTCTCAATTTCCTCCTTCCCCATTTTCAGGGATGAAAATAGCACCTACCTCAACTGGGCTGCATGTAAAGACCTTAGAACAGTACCTAGAAGAATGCAAAGTATTAGCTGTAATCACTGTCTGCCTCTTGTACTATATTCTAAGTTCCTGAAGAAAAGGGACCAAATCAGATGCATCTTGTCCCCCTTTAGTGCCTGGAACAAGCTGTGCCTAGAATTATCAGTGAATATGGACTGATCTGAATCAAATAGATGGCATCAAAACATCCTCAGAAATAGCAAGACCTTTGCCTTGGTATAACTAAGCTAGAAGCTCAGCATTCCATTAGAAGAGCTGGAATCCCCTGTTCTAATTACCGTCTCTCACTTAATTTTGCAGAAAGGCATTGGCCACTATCTGGCTCATCTCCAAAGTGGCCAGTGAAATCAAGCCTGGCTCTGGCCTTCCTGAAGACCATCTCCACCATCAGGGGTTTCACCCCAGGCTAAGCAAAGAGGTAGAGTTTAAGGGAAATTCTCATAGCATTCTGGTATTTTTAGGCAGACAAATTTCTTCCAGTAACTCCTGATGTACTTTTCTCAAAAAGCTAGTGGGTCCTTGGCTATTTGAAGTTCAATCCTTGCATCGCAGTCCACTACTAAATCACACTCAAAGGCCTCTGTCATGTGGGGCCAGAGCCAGGTCTTTCCAACTATACCCTCTCTACAGCCAGAGTTCCCTGGCCATAAACAAGAATGGCCTGGGGAGGGAGATCCCTGGGTGGCTCAGCGGTTTAGTGCCTGCCTTCTGCCCAGGGTGTGATCCTGGAGTCCCGGGATTAAGTCCCATATCGGGCTCCCTACATGGAGCCTGCTTCTCCCTCTGCCTGTGTCTCTGCTTCTCTGTGTCTCTCTCATGAATAATGAATAAATAAATAAAATCTTTAAAAAAAAAAAAAGAATGGCCTGGGGAAAAAATTGCATCTCCATCTTTATTTTCCTCTTTTTATATTTATTTTTTTTTAAAGATTTTATTTACTCATTCATGAGAGATACAGAGAGAGAGGCAGAGACACAGGCAGAGGGAGAAGCAGGCTCCATGCAGGGAGCCTGATGTGGGACTTGATCCTGGAATTCCGGGATCATGCCCTGAGCCAAAAGGCAGACACTCAATCGCTGAGCCACCCAGGTGCTCCTCTTTTTATATTTAAAATACAATCTAGGAACAATGGGATCAAGGCCCATCTATATTTTCCTCTTTTATATTTAAAATACAGTCTGAGAACAATGATATCAAGGTACATAACAGACAAGAAACAAATCATATACCCTATCAGGAAATGAATCACCAACAACTCAGGCATGCACCATCTCTTTTTATCTATAATAAAATATATTTCTTATTAAAAAAATTAAAAAATAAAATATATTTCTTATTTTAGAAGATAATTTTAAAAATCAGAAATGAACAGTGATTAATAAATATCAACTGGTACTTTGAAAAGACTTATGAAGTTAGTAGACTTTTTAAAAATTACTTTTTAAGAAGATTTAGTTGAGAGTGCACATACATGAGCAGGGGGAGGAGCAGAGGGAGAAAGAATCTCAAGCTGACTCCACATAGAGCTCTGAACCAGAGGCACTGCTCAATCTCACAACCCTGAGATCATGACCCAAGTGGAAATCAAGAGTCTAACACCTAACCAAGCCCTCCTAAGGTCCCCCCCCAAAATTGCTCTTTTTAAATCGGGGTATAATTGACATACAATAAATTGCACTTACAAAGTGTAAAGTTTAATCAATTCTAACTTATGTGTCAACCTGTGAAATCATCACCACAATCAAGGCAGTGAACATGTAACTCCCCAATTTTAAAACTTATCACAGAGAATAAATAAAAAGTAATTTTTTACATAACTATAGGCTAATGAATTTGAAACCCTAAGTAAAATTTAAAATTACATATACACTTTTTCTTTAAAAAATAAAAAACAGGGCGGCCTGGGTGGCTTAGTGGTTTAGCGCCGCCTTCAGCCCAGGGCCTGATCCTGGAGACCCGTGATCGAGTCCCACGTCAGGCTCCGTGCATAGAGCCTGCTTCACCCTCTGCCTGTGTCTCTGCCTCTCTCTCTCTGTGTCTCTCATTAATAAATAAATAAATCTTTTAAAAAATAAAATAAAAAACAAGGATCAAAAACAAGAATTAAGCAACAACTACAAAAGCCATTGAGAAAGTTATCAAAAATGCCCAAAGAACATCTGGCCCAGCAGGTTCACTGTTTAATACTTCCAATCATTCCTAGGGTACCTGGCTGGCTCAGTCAGTGAAGCATGTAACTCTTGATCTCAGGGTTGTGCATTTGAGCCCCATGTTAAATTACTTAAAAATAAATCTTAAAAATAATACTTCCAACCATTCCAGAAATAAATAATTCTGTTCTATGTTATACGAACAGTTTTTGGACATGGGAGCAAGAAGATTTTTTCATAGTTGTAGGTAAAGATCTTCATCTCTTATCAGATGATGATATTATAAAGAGATTTCGAGAATATGGAGGATGCAAAAATCACAAGTCAAATACTAGCGTACAGAATTCCCTAAGAGACTAATTAAAATATAACAGCTAATATTTTTTTTGTTATTTTTATTTTACTTTTAAGTAGACTCTATGTCCAATGTGGGGCTTGAACTCACAACCCTTAGATCAAGAGTCACATGTTCTACCAACTGAGCCAGTCAGGTGCCCCAACAATAATTAACATTGTAAAGTATTTTCTTAATGTTAAGTGCCAGGTAAGATTTCAACACTTTACATGTTAATTCACATAATCCTCACAAAAATCCTGGTGCATCACAGAACAAATAGGTGGGTTTGGGCTGAAAAGTAATAGGTAAATAGCCGGTGCAGGCAGGTACTATTATTAAATATGGAGATACAGTGGGGCAGCACCTGGATGGCTCAGTTGATTAAGCATCCAACTCTTGATTTCAGCTCAGGTCACGATCTCAGGATCCTGAGATAGAGCCCCATGCCATGCTCCACACTGGACAGGGAGTCTGCTTAAGATTCTCTCTCTCTCCCTCTCCATTTGCCCCTCCCCCTACTTGTGCAGTTGCTCTCTCTCTTTAAATAAAGTCTTTAAAAATGAATAAAAATGGAAACATAGATAAGTAATTTGACTAAATATCACACATTTTGTAACTAGCAGAGGCAGAACTTGAACTCAGGCTGGAGGGTTCCAGGACCAACAGTCTTAACCACAATACTATATGACATTATTAAAACCATACCACAAACATAAAAGTAATGGTTCAAAAATAAACACCTTAATATACCATGAAGATAGATTAATAAAAAAATAAACATTGTAACTCTAATAGATAAAAATATAAATTTTAATACCCATTCTTAATAAAATAATGAAAATCACTTATCCTTAACAAGATTAATTTTAGCTAGTGAGGAAGCAGTAGATATTTTCCCTTTAAAACAAGAATAAACAAGGTCACTCTATACCACTAACAGTATTTTATTTCTTTTATTTAGAAGGTAGGGGAGAGGGAGAGAATCGTAAGCTGGTTCCATGTCCAGCACAGAGCCCAATGCAGGGCTGGATCTCACAATCCTAAGATCATGACCTGAGCCGAAGTCAAGTTGGAGGTTTAACTGACTGAGCCATGTCTAATACTGGTTTAGATATTCTAGCCAGGACAGAGAGAGGAGGGGCAGGGGGCAGCAGAGAAAGATAAGTGTAAAAATGCATCTTTATTGTAGCTGATTCAATTATGTAACAAGAAAATATACAGTGTTACTAAAACGTATAAGTGATAAGACTAACTGGAAAGATTCAAGAAAATAAGCAAAAATCCATAGCATTCACTGCTGGCACAAGTAATAATTAATTAGAAAATATGATGAAAAAATATCCAATTCAAAATACTTAGAAATAAGGGTGCCTGAGTAGCTCAGTAAGTTAAGCATCTGCCTTCAGCTCAGGTCATGATCCCAGGGCCCTAAGATTGAGTTTCACATTGGGCTCCCTGCTCAGTGGGGAGTCTTGCTTCTCCCTCTCCCTCTGCCCTTCCTCCCTGCTTGCACTTTTTCTTCTCAAATAAATAATAAAAAAATTAAAAACTCAAAATATTTAGAAATAAATTGGGTAAGATATACTTGTTCTCATCTATGAGAACATCTATAAGAATCAATGAAGAGACATATAAAAGCCTAAGAGGCCAATTTCTGAATGGAAAAACCAAATAATGTAATAATGTCTGTTGGACCCTTGCTAGTCCAGTCCCAAGTTCTGAGGACTAGCATCAGGTATCCCTTCCCATCCCCATGTACTGCACTCCAGAAACACAAAGAGATTAAGGATGGATTCCACTAGTCCCTACCCCTAGGAGATAAATACATAGATCAGCGCTATCCAGTAAAAATATCATGGGAGGTACATGTTTAGATTTTCTAGTAGCCACATTATAAAAAGGAAGAAGTAAACAGGTGCAATTAATTTTAATAACACAATTTATTGGGATCCCTGGGTGGCGCAGTGGTTTAGCGCCTGCCCTTGGCCCAGGGCGCGATCCTGGAGACCCGGAATTGAATCCCACGTCGGGCTCCCGGCGCATGGAGCCTGCTTCTCCCTCTGCCTATGTCTCTGCCTCTCTCTCTCTCTCTCTCTCACTCTCTCTCTCTCTCTCTGTGTGTGACTATCATAAATAAATAAAACTTTAAAAAAAATAACACAATTTATTTAATCCAAAAATAATATTTCAACATCATCAATGTAACAATTCTTAATTTTACATTCTTTTTTTAAAATATAAGTCTTTGAAATCTGGTGTGTATTTTACATTTGTAGCACATCTCAATTCAGACTAGCCATGTTTCAAGTGCTTGACACATGTAGCTAGTGGCTACTATATTGGATAACACAGATGATCATTTCAACGCAATTCTAAATGCAATGACAGAGGCAACACAAGTGTCATGGGAATTAGGAAAATATATACCTAATACAATCGGGGTAATCAGAGTAGGTTTCCTCGAAAAGATAGTTACTTAAATAGGCCTGGGAGGGTGAGCAGGAATTTGCCAGGAAAAGGTAGGATGAGAGGAAGGCATTAGCAGAGGGCATAAAGGTGAGAAATAGCACATACTCCAGGAACTATCAGTGGTAATATTCTAGCATAAAGATGGAAGCAAAAGCAGTGAGAAGAGCCTAAAGAAGTACACTATGCTCACATCTGCCCACTCTCTCCCCAGCCCAAGCCAGGGGAGGGGCAGCAGGGGGAGGGACAGAAGGAGCTGTCCCTGGTTCTGACACCCAAGGCAGACTCACAATGTAGTTCCACCCAGATTCATATTTCAGTTCTACTGGGTTGGAGGTGAACTGACTCAGACGGAGTCCCCGAAACATAAACTTGGCCTAGCAGAACAGGAGATCCCTTTAGACAGGCTAGCCCTAAGTGGGCTGGAGAATCTTTTTTTTTTTTTTATGACAGTCAGAGAGAGAGAGAGAGAGAGAGAGAGAGAGAGGCAGAGACACAGGCAGAGGGAGAAGCAGGCTCCATGCACCAGGAGCCCGACGTGGGATTCGATCCCGGGTCTCCAGGATCGCGCCCTGGGCCAAAGGCAGGCGCCAAACCGCTGCGCCACCCAGGGATCCCCTGGGCTGGAGAATCTTAAGAACATCCAAGTCTAGGAAAAGAATTGTAGGATACTGAAGTCAGGTATGACCAAGAAAATTACCTTTGATGTAAAAGTAGATGTAGATTTACTATAACAAATGACCCCTAAAGATGGTAGTGAGCCTGTGGTGTTCTATCTTTATCCCTTAAAAATGTAAACTAACAATTCGAATTTCAACCCAAGGTCTATCTGGGTGGATGTTACCAAGCTGTTAATTAGCGGTAAGGCTGGGGCAGAATTAATTCCCACTATCTTCCTTCACCTCCATTAATCCACAAGGGTGCCCAATGGAAAAATAATTACAATAAATATGGCCTCGATATATCAACGGGCCAAAGAAAAGGACAGTCGGCCCAAGTAGGACTATATAATTATCATTCATTCATTCGAGTCAATACAGAATAATAATTATATACCCATTAACTTAAAAAACTTATTACATACTTAATGATCAAGATATTGTTATGGAACTGGTACAGTGGCATTTTATACCAACATGATCCTTTGGAAAGCAACCTGGCAATATTTATCAAATTTATCATAATGATGTTTCTGCTCTTTGACTTCTAATTCTACCCAGTTACATACTGAAACATTTGGAATCAGACAAACCTGGGTCAAATCTCAGCTCTACCACATGTGGATGTGTAACCCTGAGCAAACCATACTACCATTATTAATTGTAATTTCCTCATCTGTAAAAATCTCATAGAGTTGTGGGAGGACTAAATTAATTAATAAATGGCAAACACCAAGCACAGAGCTTAGTACTTATAGGTGCTGAATATATAATTCCTATGATCCTCTGCTCCATTCCTGGGTCAGGTCCTTGTTTTCTTTTCTCGTGGTTTTACTTTCCTTTAATGTTTTAAAAATAGTAAATGAAAATATAACATGAATAAGAAAGTAAATAAGAACAGGAAATAAGCCACACCTTTATTTTTTAAAAAGATTTTATTTATTTATTCATGAGCGACACAGAGAGAGGCAGAGACATAGGCAGAGGGAGGAGAAGCAAGCTCCATGCAGGAACCCAATGGGCATGAGCCCAATGGGTAGGAGCCCAACGCAGGACTTGATCCCAAAACTCCAGGATCATGACCTGAGCCAAAGGCAGATGCTCAACCGCTTGAGCCACCCAGCTGTCCCTAAGCCACATATTTAAAGGGCAGATACTTCTATCCCTATTCCCTCCTAGGCTGGACTCCCAATAGCCCGTAACAGGTTTCTGGCTTGAGCTAGTAGGAGGTTGATGATACCATACCCTGAGATAGAAAACATTAAAGGAGGAATAGGTTAAGCAAGAAAAGGAGTGTGGTTTTTGACATACTGAGCTTGGGCATCTGCAAGATACCCTAATATGGATGTCCCATACATGGCTGAATATGTGGCGTGAAACCCAGAAAAGATAATCACACTTAAAAGACCCACATTTGGGATCCCTGGGTGGCGCAGCGGTTTGGCGCCTGCCTTTGGCCCAGGGCGCGATCCTGGAGACCCGGGATCGAATCCCACGTCGGGCTCCCGGTGCATGGAGCCTGCTTCTCCCTCTGCCTGTGTCTCTGCCTCTCTCTCTCTCTGTGACTATCATAAATAAATAAATAAAAAAAAACATTTAAAAGACCCACATTTGAGTTAGAAACATACAGATAGTAACTGAAGCCACAGGCATCAATGAGACTCTCAAAGAGAGTATGTTACCTGGAGATAGAATAAAGACAAAATCCTAAAAAAAAAAAAAAAAAAAAAAAACACCCTCTTAGGGACGCCTGGGTGGCTCAGCAGTTGAGCGTCTGCCTTTGGCTCGGCCGTGATTCCAGGGTCCTGGAATGGAGTTCCGCACTGGGCTCTCTGCATGGAGCCTGCTTCTCCTTCCTCTTCCTGTGTCTCACTCTCTCTCTCTCTCTCTCTCTCTCTCTGTTTCTCATGAATAAATAAACTTCTGGAAAAAAACCTCACTTAGTTCATGCCCTCACATTGAAATGGTAATAAAATCCTGTGGATTCCACTTCCTAGTATCTGTCAATCCTCTCTACTTTTCTCTGTATCTGCAACTATTGTCCAAGTCCAGGTTGCCACTTAACCCTTGCCTAGATTAAGTACAACAGCTTCCTAACCCCCTACATCAGGTCTTGCACCCGAAGATTCATTCTTCAATTGCATCCAAGGCGATCTTTCCAAAATACAAATATAAATTCACTCATTCAATTAACATCTATTCAATGCTCACCAGTTCTAATGAACAAAGTAGACATGTATATTCCTTGCCTTCCCTCATGAAGATAATAACAGTGATAACAGACAATAAACCAAGTTTTATATATATAAATATATTTATATTTCAAAGTAAGTGCTCTAAAGAAGAAGAATAGGTTTCTGTAAGACATAATAATATAATAATAATAAAAGTAAATGAGAGGGACACCTGGGTGGCTCAGTGGTTGAGCACCTGCCTTTGGACCTCCGGATCAGGTCATGATCCTGGAGTCCCAGGATCGAGTCCTGCATCTGGCTCCCTGCATGGAGCCTGTTTCTCCCTCTGCCTATGTCTCTGCCTCTCTGTGTGTCTCTTGTGGATGAATGAAGAAGAAAAAGGAAAGGAAAGGAAAGGAAAGAAAGAAAGAAAGAAAGAAAGAAAGAAAGAAAGAAAGAAAGAAAGAAAGAAAGAAAGAAAGAAAGAAAGAAAGAAAGAAAGAAAGAAAAAGAAAGAAAAGAAAGAGAGAGAGAAAGAAAGAGAGAAAAGAAGAGAAAAGAGAAAAGAAAAGAGAAGAAAAGAAAGAAAAGAAAAGAAAAGAAAGGGGGAGGGGGTAGGGAGGGAAAGAAAGGAAGGAAGGAAGGAAGGATGGACAGACGGACGGACAATAAAAGGAGATGGTGACTATTTTATATTGCTTGTCAACAAAGATGGAGGTATTTCTTTAACAGGATAGAACTAAAATATTGGTCACTGGCATGTAACTTGGGAGACACGGTGATAAGAGTTAAAGCATTCTAAAGTATTCCTACTGTTTAGGACAAAGACAAAGGCGTTGATTCACTTTAGACATTGGTAAGGACATATGGTAAGGTGTTCAAAAAAAGCTATCAAAAAAAGAAATGGGATAGAATAGAAATAGAACTATCAAACTGTTAGCTAAATATCTCTACAATGATTAAGGAAATTGAGTCAGTAGTTTATACATCAGATTGGTAGGGAGTCGGCTTGTGGATTCTCTCCCTCTGCCCCTCCCCCCGCTCTTATGTGTGCGCGCGCGCGCGCTCTCTCTCTAATAGATAATTTTTTTTAAATCTCAGCAAAGAAAAAAGGGTATTTCTTCAACTGTTAAAAAGTACCTACTATGGGGGACCTGGGTGGCTTAGTCAGTTAAGTATCCAACTCTTGATCTCAGCTCAGATCTTGATCTCAGGATCATGAGTTCAAGCCCTGTATTGGGCTCCATGCTGAGTGTGGAGCCTATTTGAAAAAAAATTTTTTTAAAGATTTTATTTATTTATTCATGAGAGACATACAGAGAGAGAGAGAGAGAAAGGCAGAGACACAAGCAGAGGGAGAAGCAGGCTCCATGCAGGGAGCCCGACGTGGGACTCGATCCCTGGTCTCCAGAATAGCACCCTGGGCTGCAGGCGGCGCTAAACTGCTGCACCACCCGGGCTGCCCTGAGAAAAAATTTTGTAAAAAGGTATCTACTAAAACTCTATAGCAAACATTGTTTAATATTATAGGGGTGCGTGGGTGGCTCAGTCAGTCAAGCCTCCAACTCTCGGCTTCAGCCCAGGTCATGATCTCATCAGGCTCATAAGAATGTACCTCAAGTTGGGCTCTGCACACTAGGCATGGAGTCGGCTTGAGATTCTCTCTCCCTCTTCCTCTGCTTCTCCCACTTAAATCCTCTCTCTCCCTAAGTTAAATAAATAGGAGACACCTGGGTGGCTCAGTTGGCTAAGTGTCTGCCTCTGGCTCAGGCCATGATCCCAGGGTCCTAGGATCAAGCCCCATATCTGGCTCCCTGCTCAGCAAGGAGCCTGCTTCTGCTCCTCCCCCCTGCTCCTGTGCATTCGCTCTCTCTGTCTACCCCACATGTGTGCGCTCTCTCTCAAATACATAAATAAAATCTTAAAAATATAAAATAAATCAGGACCAAGACAAATAGGCCCTTACTTATTTCAGCATTGTACTGGAGGTCCAGTACAGTGGAAACAAAAGAAAAGTTACAAGACTAGAAAGGAAACAGTAAAACTTATTCAAAAATGGAATAACTGTCTACAAAAAAACACCAAAATAATCTACAGACATATTGTTGTATACGAAAAAGAAGAATTCAGCAAGACCAAGGAATGAGAGTAATATTCTTAAAAATCCATTGCAGGAAAAAGATAACTTACAACAGAAATAAGTAGGTACCACAGAATATATATTACAAAAGCTGTACAAGACCTGTATAGAGGGATCCCTGGGTGGCTCAGTGGTTGAGCGTCTGCCTTTGGCTCAGGGTGTGATCCTGGAGTTTCAGGATCGAGTCCCACATCCGGCTCCCTGCATGGAGCCTGCTTCTCCCTCTGCCTGTGTCTCTGCCTCTTTCTCTCCATCTCTCTCATGAATAAATAAAAAAATCTTAAAAAAAAAAGACCTGTATAGAAAAAAATTACAAAAATTTTATTGAAAAACATTTTAAAAGACCTAAAAAATGGGAGGAAAAAACACTGTCCCTAGATAGAAAGTCTCATTATTTTAGTCTCAAACTCATCTACAGATTCAGAAGAATAATAAAAGTTCCATGAAGTCTCTGTGACTTTGTCTTTTATAATTTGAAAAGCTGGGATACCTGGGTGGCTCAGTGGTTGGGCATCTGCCTTCGGCTCAGGTCATAATCCTGGGTCTGGAGATCAAGTCCTGCATCAGGATCCCTGTGAGGAGCCTGTTTCTCCCTCTTTGTCTCTGCCTCTCTCTGTCTCTCATGAATAAATAAATAAAATCTTTTAAGAAAATAATAATGAGGACACCTGGGTGGCTCAGTGGTTAAATGTCTGCCTTCGGCTCAGGACGTGATCCTGGAGTTCCATGATCGAGTCCCACACTGGGCTCCCTGGCTGGAGTCTGCTTGTCCCCTTGTCTATGTCTCTGCCCCCCCCCATCATGAATAAATACATAAAATATTTTAAAGAATAACTTGAAAAGCTTATTTTAAAATCTATATAGATGAATAGAGTCCCAAAGAATAGTAAAGACACTTAAGAATAGGGCAGCCCAGGTGGCTCAGGGTTTTAGCGCTGCCTTTAGCCCAGGGTGTGATCCTGGAGTCCCGGGATCAAGTCCCACGTCACGCTCCCTGCATGGAGCCTGCTTCTCCCTCTGCCTGTGTCTCTGCCTGTTTCTCGAATAAATAAAATCTTTAAAAAAAGAAAAATATTAAGGTAGAGGTATTTGTCCTATCAGATATCAAGTTTTATTATACAACTATAGTAATCAAACACAGGTAGTAGCTTAGGGTTAGATAAATTACCTTAGAATTAGATAACTCTGTAGTCTGGAAACATACCCATGCATGTATATTGCGGTACTGATGGAAGTAGCATTTCAGACCACTAGGCAAAGGGCAAATTAATCAATAATGGAGCTTGGACAATTAATTATCTACATATGAAAATTAAAAACTGGAGACCTACCTCACTCCATAAAGAACAATCAACTACTGTGAAAGGTAAGTTTTGAAAAATGTGTAGGAAAAAATATAAGTAACCTGAGAAGAGGATGATTTAAGCATAAAATACTAACTAAAAACATACTAACCATTTTTTTAAAAAAGACTATGAATTCAACTAGATTAAATTTAAGAACTTTGATCAAAAGACATTATAGGGCAGCCCGGGTGGCTCCACAGTTTAGTGCTGCCTTCAGCCCAGGGTGTAATCCTGGAGACCCAGGATCGAGTCTCACGTTGGGCTCCCTGCATGGAGCCTGCTTCTCCCTCCACCTGTGTTTCTGCCTGTGTGTGTGTCTCTCATGAATAAATAGATAAAATCTTTTTAAAAATATATTTAAAAAAGGGAAGACAAGGCAAAAACAAGTACTTGCAATACATATAACCATCAAATTGTTAAAAATGTTAAAAATTCCTAAAAATCAGTAAGAAAAAGACAGTTATGTATATTTTAAAGGCAAATCCCATGAACAGCCCTTTCACAGAGGAAACATGCAGAACAAAAAACCATATAAAAAGTTCAGTCACATTATTTATGAGAAAACACAAAATTAGAGCACAGTGAGACATCAATTTCACCCACTAAAGTGGGTGAAACCTAACGATGTAGAAAAATGAGAACTTTCAGATCCTGTTGGTGAGTGTAAATTGGTACAACCAACACTATTTTATAAAGTTGAAAATGTGCATACCCTACAACCCAACAATTTTGATCTACAGAAACTTCTGCTTTCACCAAGAGGAGATATACAGAAGAATGTTCTAAAGCACTGTTTATAACAGCAGAATATTGAAAACACTAACTCCATCCATAGTAGAATAATGTAAGAGATATATAAATCTCAGAAACATATTTAGTGACAAAACAAGCTGCAGAAGCATGCATACAATGTAAGTCTACAAAATATTTAAAATATGCAAAAGTAAACTATATGGTTTAATAATACAATTATATATTTTAAACAATATAGAAAAGCAAGGGAGGGACACCTGGGTGCTCAGTGGTTGAGCATGTGCCTTTAGCTCAGGTCCTGATCCTGAGGTCCCTGGATTGAGTCCTGCACTCGACTCCCTACAGGGAGCCTGCTTTTCCCTCTGCCTGTCTCTCTCTCTGTGTGTCTCTCATGAATAAATAAAGTCTTTTAAAAAATAAAAAATAATAAAAATAAAAGCAAGGAAATAGTAAATCCAAATTTCAAGATGGTAGTTATATCTATGAGGAAAAAATAGGATTGCATTTTGGAAGATTAAATTCAAAACAGAACAAAAATCCAAGGAAAAGTAATAGTCTCCCTCTCTTTTCCTTTTTTTTTTTTTAAAGATTTTATTCATTTACTCATGAGAGAGAGAGAGAGAGGGAAAGAGAGAGAGGCAGAGACACGGCAGAGGGAGAAGCAGGCTCCATGCAAGGAGCCCAACGTGGGACTCGATCCTGGGACTCCAGGATAACGTCCCAGGCCAAAGGCAGGTGCCAAACCTCCGAGCTACCCACGGATCCTTCCCTTCCTTTTTTTTTTTTTTTTTTTTTGATAACTAAATGGTAATAGGTGTTCATTATAGCATTTTTCTTTATATCATACATACATTATAAATATCCTTATCACACAATAAGCTTTGTGTGATCTTACACAACCTATTTAGTCTCATCGTGCTTCATCTGTAAATCTCAGAAAAATAATACCCACTTCTGTACAGATTTGGGAGAATGAAATTGTTTAATACACATAAAATGCTCAGAGCAATGGCTCAACTTAATGTGTACACATTCACTCAGTGCCTATTTTCAGTACGGTACTCTTTTTTTTCCTTTTTTTTAAATTTTTTTTTTGTTTTATTTATTTATGATAGGCACACAGTGTGAGAGAGAGAGGCAGAGACACAGGCAGAGGGAGAAGCAGGCTCCATACACCGGGAGCCCGACGTGGGATTCGATCCCGGGTCTCCAGGATCGCGCCCTGGGCCAAAGGCAGGCGCTAAACCGCTGCGCCACCCAGGGATCCCATTTTTTTTTTTTTCCAATGCAGTACTTCTAACCTCAATTATACTTAATGTCTCCCAGACTAAGATTTTGTCTTATCCTCCCCAGAGAAAAAACCTTCGATCTTCTATCAGGTTGGATATGGCCCAGATGGGCAGTCAGCTGACTGGTGCAAAGGTAAAGAAGATGTGGACAGACTTTTAACATTCTTTCAACACACCTTCCTTTTTTAAGCCCCACCTTCATCCCCATGTCCAGAGGTTCCTGGTGCCTCCAATTCCTAACCTGTGTGTGTCTGTGTGAGAAAGAGCTTGAGAGATTAAAAAAAAAGTGGTATACAAGTTAAATTGGTTTGCCCATTGACATTCTCTCACATCACTTTAGGATTTAGCTTTCTAGGATAAGCAAAGTCAGTTACCACTGGTCCATAGGATTTCTAGCTTACAAAAATGTGTTTCTATTTCCTCCTCACCTTACTCTATGTCCTTATGGATCTGTATCTTTTTTTTAAAAAAACCATTTATTATTGTTTTCGTGGGGTTTGTTGAGAAAACAGGTAAATGTGTGTGTATAATCCACAATCTTCAACCAGAAGCCAGGTCTCACTCTTTAATATGAGGCAGTATAGAATAGTGGTTTAAGGGATGCTTCGGTGGCTCAGTCGGTTAAGCATCTTCCTTCAGCTCTGGTCACGATCCCAGAGACCTGGGATCAAGCCCCACGTTGGGCTCCCTGCTCAGCAGAGAATCTGCTTCTCCCTTTCTCTTTTTCTTTCTGCCTCTCTTCCTGCTCCTGCTCTCTTTCAAATAAAAAATCTTAAAAAAAAAAAGTACAGTGGTTTAAGAACATAAGCCCTAGAGTGCCTTGATAATTGTTTTTACTACTTTCAAGCTGTGTGACTTTATTTAAAAAGTTACTCAAAGCTCTCATTTCCTTCATTTCGGCATTTACAAATCGAAGGTAATGGCATCTACTTCATTAGTTGTTATGAAGACTGAGTAAATTAGTATTTGTAAGAGCTTAGAAATTTGTCCATAACACTGTTAAGTACTCAATAAATATAAGCTACTACTATTTTTCTAAATATTTTGAGAGAGAGCAAGAGAGAGCAAGCAAAAGAGAGCGAGCATGAGTGGTGGGGAGGGACAGAGGGAGAAGCAGGCTCCCCGCTGAGCAGGGAGCCCCATGGGAGACTTGATGCCAGGCCTCCGGGATCATGACCTGACCAGAAGCCAGGCACAATCGACTGAGTCACCCAGGTGCCCCTGTTAGCTAATACTATTATTTGAGGATCCTCCAACACGAAAGCCAGAGAACAAAACAAACAGGAAACACAATTCAAAAAAAAAAAAAAAAGGTGGGCAGCCTGGGTGGCTCAGCGGTTCAGCACTGCCTTCAACCCAGGGCATGATACTGGGGTCCTGGGATTGAGTCCCACGTCAGATTCCCTGCATGGAGCCTGCTTCTCCCTCTGCCTGTGTCTCTGCCTCTCTCTCTGTTTCTCTCATGAATAAATAAATAAAATCTTAAAAGGAAAAAAAAGGGAATGCAAGAAAACCCCCCAAATTATAATTTATATTCTCCGAAAGATAAAAGATAACTACATTCGCTAAACAAGAGGAGGCTATAGTAGCAGTGATTTAAGGAAAATATAAAAGCACGGGGTGGCTCAGTGGTTGAGCATCTGCTTTTGATTCAGGTGGTGGTCCTGGGGTCATGGGATGGAGCCCCACATTGGGCTCCTCGTGGGGAGCCTGCTCTCCCTCTGCCTATGTCTCTACCTCTCTCTGTGTGTCTCTTATGAATAAATACAATCTTAAAAAAAGAAAAGAAAAGAAAATATGGGCAGCCCCGGTGGCTCAGTGGTTTGGCGCTATCTTCAGCCCAGGGTGTGATCCTGGAGTTCCAGGATCGAGTCCCACATCTGGCTCCCTGCATGGAGCCTGCTTCTCCCTCTGCCTGTGTCTCTGCCTCTCTCTGTGTCTCTCTCATGAATAAACCAATAAAAAATTTTTTTTCAAAAAAAGATCTACAAAAAAAAAAGCAAAAATTCATACATGAAAGGAAAGAAAAAAAAAATCCCAAAAAGTCAAACAACAACAAAAAACAGAGATGGAAGACAGAAATGAAAATGAAATAAAATCAGAAGAGCCATTCATTAGGTTCCAGAAGGAGGAGGAAAAGAGGGAGAAAGAAAAAAAAAAAAGGAGAAGAAATCATCAGAGTTCTAATACAAAAAACTTTCTCAGAACTAAAGGGCACGAGTGTAGTCAGCACACGGGCACCATTAAAAACAAAAAACAACAAAACAACACCACCACCACCACGCATCAGAGCACGAACTTCAAATTTTCAGGAAAGTAAAAAAGGGAGCTTGGAGCTTGCTTGCTCTCTGAGCACTGAGCACACCTTTTCTGTTATTTGTCACTCTGTTTTCTAGGAGGGTGGGGACAACGTCCACCCTCCTCGTGGACACGTTCAGCGCCAAACACCGAGCCTGGAAAACGAGGAGGGGCTCCACCCACGGTGCACTCGACCTCGTGGCATCTTCCAAGGACAGCAGCCCCCTCCGCACGGCCTGGGAAACCCCTCGTGGTCGTGATTGACAGCGGGTGTTTCAGGGCCGGCCGAGTCGCCACACCCGCCAGACGGATGAAGCCCCAAATGAGTCCCAAACATGGTCTCGATTTCTCATCACCCTTAGAAGGAAAGGCCTCGGGTAGCCCGGGTGGCTCAGCGGTTTAGCGCCGCCTTCGGCCCAGGGCATGACCCCTGGAGACCCAGGATCGAGTCCCACGTCGGGCTCCCTGCATGGAGCCTGCTTCTCCCTCTGCCTGTGTCTCTGCCTCTCTCTCTCTGTCTCTCTCATGAACAAATAAATAAAATCTTAAAAAAAAAAAAAAGGGAAGAAGAAGAAGGAAAGGCCTCAGGGTCCCGAGCCAGAAAAGCACGACGTGTGAATCCTGGCTCCTCCTTCACGAGCTGAGGCTCTTCGCCCCACCCCCCCATGGCCCTCCACTGACGTCCGCCCATCACCAGCCACAGGGCTGGGACCACTTCGGCCACAAGTGCAAAACGGTCGTCTCTCCCTCGAGTTCGTGGACGAGGAGGAGCCCAGCAGGGAAAAGAAAAAAAAAAAAAGAAAGAAAAGAAAAGAGAAAAGAAAATGGCCGCCGCCTCCTGACCACCCGTCGGTCCCCACTCCCAAGCCTACTCCCCACACGAATTCAAAATACCACTTCCAACCGAGCACGGGTTACACCACTTGCCTGGCTGGAGTCCTTCAAAGGCTCCCCTGGGCCCTCACGGTAAAAGCAGGAACGAGCCCCGGGAGCCTCGAGCAGCCCTGCACCGCCCGCTTCGCCAATCTCCCACGCGCCACGGCGCCCTCCTACGTCTGCACGCTGCTTCCGCCGCGCAGGCGCAGGTGCAGGTGCAGGCGCAGGCGCAGGCGCAGCTGCGCCCGTAAGCCCGACGGGGTCCTGATTGGCGAGCGTGGACGGAGGACTGAGCGTGCGTGGCCTGGCTCCGCCCCATCCCGCCTTCCCGCCTCCCGCGTGCGCTGAGGGCACGCTGTTTGCAGCGCTGCTCCCGCGCGGCTTCTATCGAGGTCCCTTTGATGTTCGATGAGCTGCACGGATTTGAAGTTTGCGATATGATGAGTGTGGACACATGCAAACACACGTGAATCTGTCACCACAATCAACACAACGCGCGTATCTGTTACCCTCAAAAGTCTCCTTGGGCCGCTCTGTAATGCTGCTTCCCTGCCACCCCAACACCGACCTGCTTTCTTTCTTTCTTTTTTTTTTTAAGATTTTATTCATTTATTCATAGAGACACAGAGAGGCAGAGAAATAGGGAGAAGCAGGCTCCATGCAGGGAGCCCGACGTGGGACTCGATCCCGGGTCTCCAGGATCACACCCTGGGCCGAAGGCGGTGCTAAACCGCTGCGCCACCTGGGCTGCCCACTGACCTGCTTTCTGTTTAGGTTTTTCATTTTCACTTTCCTGTATTTTATATAACCAGACTAGATTCCTTTTTTGGCTGCTTCCTTCACTTAACTATGATTATTTTGCAATTATTTTGCAAGATGGGTCATATACCGTATCTTGTATCAATAGTCCTTACTTTTAATGCTGAACTGTATTGCATTACATGGGTATATGAGCCTTTGTGTATTTATTCACATGTTGATGGGCATTCGGGTTGTTCTCAGTTATAGGTCTTTGGAAATAAAACAGCTATGATTTTTATTTATTTATTTATTCATAGAGATGCAGAGAGAGAGAGAGAGAGAGAGAGAGAGAGAGAGAGAGAGAGAGGCAGAGACACAGGCAGAGGGAGAAGCAGGCTCCACCCAGAGAGCCCGACATGGGACTCGATCCAGAGTCTCCAGATCACGCCCTGGGCTGCAGGCGGCGCTAAACCCTCCAGATCACGCCCTGGGCTGCAGGCGGCGCTAAACCGCTGCGCCACCGGGGCTGCCCTAAAACAGCTATGATAGAAAAAGACTAAATCAAAAATAGAAGTGCATCCTTATGTTTATGGCAGCCAAATTATGGAAGCAACCCAAGTGTTCATCCATAGATGAATGGATAAAGAGGATGTGGTGTATATATGTATATGTATATATTGTATATATATATATATATATATATATATATATATACACACACACACACATATATATATACATATATATATATTAGCTATATATATATAATGGAATATTAGCCATAAAAAAAAGAATGACATCTTGCCATTTGCAACAACATAGACGGATCTGGAGGATATAGGGCTAAGTGAAATAAGTCAGAGAAAGACAAGAACCATAGGATTTCACTCATATGCGGAATTTAAGAAGCAAAACCAAGAAAAAGGAGATAAACAAACAAAAATCCCCATACTGAAAGGAGAGAAAATGAGTGAGACTGTCAGTGAGGGTGACAAAACATGAGAGACACCTAACTCTGGGAAATGAATAAGGGGTGGTGGAAGGGGAGGTGGTCAGCGGGTTGGGGTGACTGGGTGATGGGTACTGAGGGGGGCACTTGGGATGAGCCTTGGGTGTTATGCTATATGTTGGCAAATTGAACTCCAATAAAAAAAATTTTTAAAAAAAGTAGACAGTTGCCCTGGTGTCTAAATCTGTGGTTCTTGGATGCCTGGCTGGCTCAAGTTAGTAGGGCATGCAACTCTTGATCTCGAGGTTGTGAGTCAAGACCTATGTTGGGTGTAGAGAATACTTAAAAATAAAATCTTAAAAAAAAATCCCCATACTCCTAAATACAGAGAACAAACTGGTGGTTGCCAGGTGGGGGATGGGGAATGGGTGAAACAGGTGAGGGAGATTAGGAGTACACTTACCTTGATGAGCACCAGTAATGTACAGAATTGTCGAATCACTGTATTTATACCTGAAACTAATATGACACTGTGTGTTAATTTTACTGGAATTAAAAGCAATAGCAAACAAACAAAACCCTGTGAATATTTGCCTACAAGTCTTTTGGATATTTGCTTAAGTAAACACCTATAAATGGAATGGATGGATCTTAATGCAGGTGCATAACTTTTAAAGATATTTTTTTATTTTTACTTTTTTAAAAAAGATTTTATTTATTTTTTCATGAGACACACACACAGAGAGGCAGAGACATAGGCAAAAGGAGAAGCAGGCCTCATGCAGGGAGCCCGACGTGGGACTTGATCCTGGGTCTCCAGGATCACCCCCTGGGCTGAACGCAGGCGCTAAACTGCTGAGCCACCAGGCATCCCCAAGATATATTTTTTAATGTTATTATTTACTTATTTGAAAAAGAGAGAGAGAGAGAAAGCAGGGGAAGGAGCAGGGGGAGAGGGACAAGCAGACTCCCTGCTGAGTGCAGAGCCTGATGCGGGCTGAATTCCAGGACCCTGAGATCAGTGACCTGAGCCAAAAATCAAGAGTCAGATTCTTAACAGACTGAGCAACCCGGGTGCCCCACTTTTAAAGAAGATCTTAAAGAACTTTTAAAGAAACAGCCAAACTGTTTTCCAAATGATTGCATTATTTTACATTCTCACCAGAAGTGTGTGAGGATTTTAGGTGCTCCACATTTTCCCAAACACTTGGTATGCTCAGTCTTTCTAATTTTAGTATTCCAGTGGGAGTGTGGTAGTATCTCTTTGTGGTTTCAGTTTACACTTTCCTAATGACAAATTATGTTTAGCATCTTTTCAAGTGCTTATTTGCCACTTGTATATTTTCTTAGGTGAAGTGTTCAAATCTTTTAGGCATTTTTAAATTGGGTTATCTGTCTTGTTAAACTGTAAGAATTCCTCATATATCCTAGATACAAGTCTTTTACCAGATATATGCTTTGCAAATATTTTCTTTAGGTTATAGCTTGCCTCTTTGTTTTCACGGGAATGTCTTTTGAAAAACAAAAATTTTTAATTACCATAGAATCCAGTTTATCGAGATTTTTTTCTGTTATAGTTGATGCTTCTTGTGTTATGTTTTAAAAATCTTTGCCAAGGGCTGCCTGGCTGGCTCTCAGTTGGTGGAGCATGCAATTCTTGATGTTGGGGTTGTAGATTTGAGTCTCATGTTGGGTGTAGAGATTGCTTAAAAATAAAATCTTTGCCAAATGCAAGGTCACTAAGGTTTTCTTCCATGTTTTCTTCTCAAAGTTTTATAGTTTTAGAAGTTTTTAGTTTTTACATTTAGGCCTATGATCCATGTAGAGCTATTTTTGTGTATATTGAGAAATAAAGGTCAAGGTTCTTCTTTTTTCTTTTCCCACAGCCTGTACAGTTGTTGAAAAGATTGCCCCCATTAAATTGTCCTGACATTTGTGTTGAAAATCAATTGGCCATATACATATATGGGCCTATTTCTGGACTCTGGTTTTTTCACATATCCATCCGTGTATCTTTATTTTTTAAAGATTTTATTTATTTACTCCTAAGAGACACAGAGAGAGAGAGAGAGGCAGAGACACAGGCAGAGGGAGAAGCAGGCTCCCTGGGGGGATCCTGATGTGGGACTCGATCCCAGGACCCGGGGATCACAACCTGAGTTGAAGGCAGACGCCCAACCACTGAGCTATCCGGGGTGACCCTATCTATCTTTATGCCAATACAACACTTTATAAAAAGTCTCAAGATCAGGTATTGTTGTAGTTATCTACTTTTACATAAAAATTGTCACAAATTTGGAGCTTAAAATAACACACATTATCTCGCATTCTCTGTGGGTCAGGAGTCCAGGCATAGCTTGGCTACATCTTTTGCTTAGTATCTCATAGGATGTAGTCAAAGTGTAGGCCAGGGCTGGGTTCTCAGCTAGAGGCTTGACAAGGAAAAAAATATACTTTTCAGTTTGCGTGCTTGTTAGCAGCATTCAGTTCATTGCAGCTGTATAACCAAGAACTTCCATTTTTTGTTGGCTAGCAGCTGGAGGCCACTATATTGGCTCCTAGAGGCCCCTCATAATTCCTTGCCACTAAGCTTCCCCAACATGGTTAAAAGCAGTGGTAAGGGGGGACAGATAGAGAGAAAGAGGCACTTTAGAGCGAGTCTGCTAGCTAGTCTGCTAGCGAGTCTTGTATAACTTAATATAATCACAAAATGACACCCCATCACCTTTGTCACATTTTATTGATTTGAAGCAAGCCATAGGTCTTATCTACCGTCAAAGAGTAGGGATTATACAAAGATCTGAACCAGGAGGTAGGGATCATGGGGCCATCTTAGAATTCATCCTCCACAGGTAATTTATTTATTTATTTATTTTTTTCTCCACAGGTAGTTTAAATTCTCCAACAATGTTTTTCTTTTCAAAGTTGTTTTTGGCTATTTTAAGTCTCCTGCATTTCAATATAAATTTTAAAATCTGCTGCAGATTTCTACCAAAAGCCTGCTACAGATCAATTTGGGTACAAACACCTTAATGTCTTTAGTCTTCTGATCCATGATCATAGTATATCTCTTCATTTATGAAGGCCTCTTTTAATTTCCATCAGCAATATTTTCTAGTTTTCAATGTTCAGATCTTACATATCTTTTTCAACTTTTTAAAAATTTATCCCTAAGTATTTTATATTTTTGAAGCTGTTTAAATGGGATTTTTTTTTTACATTTCAATTTTATTCTAAAATTTTTAATCACTAAATCTGGAAAAGTGGACTCTTTCCTTGAGGGGAAAACCAAGGTTGTCTCGCTTTTGCTGTGAAGGTAAGCATGTTAAACAAAGGGCAATGTTAGCACTCCCATTTGTCCTCCCTTCTAAGCAAGGCCTCTTATCTAAGTCTTACCAGCAATAAAGCTGACATCTTGCTTTTTGTCCAACTATGTGATATTACATCCATTTTTCAGTTGGTTCTGAACGGGTGTAGAGGAGAGGGTATGATTTATTAACCCCCTGAAACCTCAACATCTCCATCTGACTGGCAAAATCTACTTATATTTCAAAACTCAGCCCAAGGCTTCCTGCCTTCATGACAACTTCTGATATTCCCTCCTATGTGTCCCTGCTTGCACTTCCTGTGGTACATGTGGCAACACTTAGCTGCTCTCCTTTTTTGACATAGCCTTCCCTTTCCTTCTCCTTCTCCTCTTCCTCCTCCCCTTCTTCCTCTAAGCCTATTAAAAAATAATTTTAAAAAACCCTCACAGAAGCATAAAGAAAAAACAAACTTTATCTTTGCAGCCCCCAGTGCCTAACACAATGTCAGGCAAGCAGTAAGTATTCAATAAATGTTTGCCAAATGAACTATTATGACTGCAAAATGACGGGACTTTGGTCTTGAAAAATGAAAGCCATTCATTATGTAATAGTGAAATAACAGAATACAAAATCCTATATGCATTAAGATTACAACTGTATAGAAATGTGTTTTGAAAGATAATATTTGAAATAAATTGCCATTGTGTGTGGTATCTTTTTTAACATGAATTTAAAAACTCTTTATCATTCCTAGTGTCAGAATTATGACACACACACACACACAGGGTTGGGGGTGGAGGATTAATGTCACAAAGGACACTGAGACTCTGAGGGCAGCCAAGTGAAGGCAGTTGGAGAAAGCAAGATTAAACATAAGAGAAACCAAGTTCAAATGACAACCACGTCTAGGGGCCAAGAGCAGGGTCAAGGAAAGAGACCACAGAGACTAGAGTTCAGAACTAGATAAGACAGGATCATGGGGAGAGGAAAATTTAGGGTGGAGGGGTGTTCAAGTATTATTTCCTTAAATATCTGTGGTAATCTGTGGATTTCATGTGTGTAGCATACATTAAAGAGCACCTACTGTATGCCAGACACTATGTGCTGCATTCGCAAAATGAATAAGATAAAGTACCAAGCAGGTTAAATATAAAGGTACCTAGGCCTTTTATAGTAAATGTGTTGAAAATAAAAAAGTAAGAGAAGATACTAAAAGTAGTCAGAGGAAAAAGGGCAGTTACCTTGTATATTAGGAATCTCCAGAGAAATAGAACTAATGGAAGATATATAGAGAGAGCTCTCTCTATATGAACTATATATATGATAGGAACTATATATATATGAACTATATATATGATAGGAATTACATATATAATAGGAACTACATGTATGAAATAGGAATATAGCACTCATACAGTTATAACCCCAAAGTCCCACAATCTGCCCTGTGCAAGCTGAAGAACCAGTCTCAGCTTAAAATTTGCCTGAGAACCAGAGTCCACTGGTGTAAGTCCCCAGAATCAAGAGCTCTGATGTCCAAGAATGCCTTAGCTCAAGAAGAAAGAGAGGAAATTTTGCTGTTTTTTTGCCTTTTTTGTCCTATTTGGAGTCTGAATTCATTGGATGATGCCTGCCCACATTGACTAGTACAGATCTCTTTACTCAGTCTACTGATTCAAATGCTAATCTCTTTCAGAAACACCCTCAAGACACACCTCGAAATAATGTTTTACCAGCTACCTTGGCATCCCTTAGTTTAATCAACTTGACATATAAAATTAACCATCACAGCTTCAAAGGAGCTTTTAGGTGAATTCCCAGCAGAACAATGGAAGTGGGAAGCCTGGGTGGCTCAGCAGTTGAGCATCTGCTTTAGGCTTAGGGCCTAATCCCAGGCAGGATCCAGGATCAAGTCCCCACATGGGGCTCCCTGCAGGGATTCTGCTTCTCCCTCTTGCCTATGTCTCTGCCTCTCTGTCTCTCATGAATAAATAAATAAATCTTTAAAGACACCAAAAACAGGATCCCTGGGTGGCACAGCGGTTTGGCGCCTGCATTTGGCCTAGGGCGCGATCCTGGAGACCCCGAATCGAATCCCACATTGGGCTCCCGGTGCATGGAGCCTGCTTCTCCCTCTGCCTGTGTCTCTGCCTGCCTCTCTCTCTCTTTGTGACTATCATAAGTAAATAAAAATTTAAAAAATTAAAAAAAAATAAAGACACCAAAAACAATGGAAGCTAAAAGACAATAGAATAACATCTTCACAAATTAAAAAAAAAACATCAAACTACATATTACCTATGGCAGTTGTCCTTCAAAAATTTAAGGGTACAATTAAAAAATGGGCAAAATACTAGAATATACATTTCTCCAAAGAAGATAGACAAATGGCCAATAAGCACATAAAAAAATGCTCAACAATCACTAATCATTAAGGAAATACAAGTCAAAACCACAATGAGAAGCCATTTCACACTCATTAGGATGGCTATAATTTAAAAACAAAACAAAACAACAATAGAAAATAACAAGGATGAAATGGAGGAAGTGGAGTGAGAAATAGAGAAATGAAGTAGAGAAATCGGGCCCCATGTGCACACTGCTGGTGGGCATGTTGAATGGTCCATGTGCTGTGGAAAACAATATAGTCGTTCTGCAAGAAATTACACAGAATTATACGATCCAGCCACTTCACGTCTGAGTATATACCCAAAATAGTTGAAAGCAGGGTCTCAAAGAGATATTTTTACATCCATGTTCACAGCAACATTATTCACAATAACCAGAACAGAGAAGCAACCCAACTGTCTCCAACCTGGCTAACGGATGGTAATATATCCAGACAATGGACTATTATACAGCAATAAAAAATGAAACACATTTCTGTTATGTTCAGGAACGTGGACAAATATCACAAACGCATAACTGAGCAAAAGAAGCCAGAAACAAAAGAATACATCCCGAAAGATTCCATTTTTATGATTTCCAAAACAAGCAGAACTACCTAAGTCAAGATAATGATTATCTTTGGGGAGAGTGGGCTCAGGTAATGACTAGGAAGGCGTCCTGTGGGGCTTCTGGGGCACCAGGAATCTTCTGTTTTTAAATATGGGTAGGAGTTACATGAATGTGTTTGCTTCGTGGTGAAAATTTGAGCTGGATACTTTATTATATTTCAAAATAATTACAGAAGACCATACAGGAAGGCTTCCCCCCTTTCCCAGTTTTTTCCAACTTGTATATTAAATCTCATTCCCCCCAATTCCTTCCAGTTCTCCGCTCCGCCCTCAGATGGTGCACCCACCACAGTCACCCATGACCTCTGTGCTACAAATTCTGATGGGCACTTTTCAGATTTTGTCTTGCTATACGATATTGGATGGTTGAACCACTTCCTTCTTTGTAGCTTGTATCTAAATGGCTCCAAGACTTTACCTATATTATCTCATTTAATACTTAAAACCCCAAGAGGTAAGTTCTAGTACCACCCCTGCTTTGTGAATGAGAAAACTGAGGTTAGAAAAAGTTAAATCACTTGTCCAGTGTCACACAGCAACTCCCTATCCTACGTATACTTAGTGAAATGTTTTCCTTTGGTTTCTAGGACAACTGGTTCTCTTCTGTTTCTTTGTGCATTTCTTATTCTCCCTCAGACATGCCTCTTCCTATGTCTACCCTGTAAATATTTGCCTTTCTTGGGAATACATATTTTTCCATTTCTTCTTGCCCTGAATAATCTCCCTGAACACACGTGAATGGTCTTACGCACCACCTATATGCTGATGGCTCCCACACTCTTTCTCCAGTCCACATGCACCATCTTCAAATCCAGTTTGCCCCAAACCAAACTTACCACCTTCCTCCTTTCCACAAAGCACAAGTTTTCTTCTTCTTTCTTCTTCTTCTTCTTCTTCTTCTTCTTCTTCTTCTTCTTCTTCTTCTTCTTCTTCTTCTTCTTCTTCTTCTTCTTCTTCATTCATTCTCCGAGGGGTATCATTGTCATTCCAGCTACCCCAGCCAGAAACCTGGGAACCCTAATGAATCTGCTTCCTTCCCCTCGTTCTCCATATCCACCTTCAAGAAGTTCTGCTTCTATTTTTTGAATATCTCTTGCATCCATTCCTTCTCTCCAACTGCACTATCACTGCTCAAGTACAAGTCTCCTCATCTTTTGCTTGGGCTGTTACAATAAAACTCTAACCTCCCTTCAGCTTCAACCTACCCCACAACACTACTGCTGGCTTAGCTGACACGGGTCAGACTGTGCTACACGCCTGCACCTAGGGGCCCTCTAGCCCTCTTGGCATGCCATCCAAGTTCTGTCCTGTCAGGAACTAACGTTTGAGTCCGTCATCCAGCCTCATCATCTCCTCTTCCTCGCTCACCCCTTATAATCTAAGAGTACTGAAATCACTTGTGATTCATCCAGATAAGTCACGGTCTCTTTTTTTTCTATGACTTTGCCCATGATGAGAATTCTCAGAATGCCTTCTTCCACCTTGTTCATTGATAACATTTCATATTTATTATTTTTTAAAAAAGTATTTTATTTATTCATTCATGAGAGACACAGAGGCACAGGCAGAGGGAGAAGCAGGCTCCATGCGGGGAGCCCAATGCGGGACTTGATCCCAGATCCCAGGATCATGACCTGAGCAGAAGGCAGACGCCCAAACCACTGAGCCACCCAGGCGTCCCTCCTATTTATTCTTTATAGGACAGCCCAGTCATCACTTCCTCTAAGAAGCCTTCCTTCATCTCCCGTCTCTGTTAGGAAACTCTCCAAGTGATCCCATGGTTCTGTGTATATATTTCTCATGGCACTTAACTCTCAAAGCCACCTTGTCGCATGTGTGGCCCCAAGTTTACAAAAGAAACTTTCCATGGTCAGAACTTGTGTCTTTTATCTTTATAGTTCCTCCTGCATAATAGGAGTTCCAGAAATGTTTGTTAGACTCACTTATTTTCTCTTCTCCAATTTGTAATATAGTTGCTCCTTTCCTCATCTGCTTGTGTCCCTTTTCTCCTTAAATATTTGCCACGAGCCTCTGGAGAATAAAGGCAGTTTAGAAGAAACCAGAGCCAAGAGGTGGAGAGAGAGGCATATGGCTTACAACAGTGTTGACCAGTCTGTGCCTTCCCCACTTGCTGGCCGCACACACACACACACACACACACACACACACACACACACACACACACAGACTCATAGGAGTGGACACGTGAGTATTTCTAGCTGGTGCACTTCCCCAGTGACTGATTCAAGGATAGACATGACCATGACACACATGGTGGGGGACAAAGTGGGAAGGTCATTTGGACTCACCTGAAACACACAAAATAATGTGATTCCCATAAGAGATATTCCATCACCCAAAGGAAGAATAAGGGGAAGCATTTGGATAGACAAAAATTGTAGCTACCACAATCAACTATCTGGGAATAGTGTGTTTAGCATCCCCTCATCCTCTCCTCCTTCACCTTGCCAACTCCTGCTCACCTACCCCCAAACTCCCCACCACTGTAAAGTCTTTCCTGACTCCCCACGGCAGAAGTTGTTTCCCCTTCCAAGTTCCCATTATTTTGTGCTCAGCTGCAGGAATAATAGTTAGACGGGCCTGGGCTCAGTTCTAGCTATGTCATCCAGAAACCGTGTTGTTTAACTTCTTTGAAGCAGACTCCTCATCTTTAAAAAGGGGACACCATTGTCAACCTCAAAGGACTGTGGCTGGGATTAAAGACATCAATATAAATTGACTGGTTATACTAGGCACTCAGATAATGTAAATCTCACTGCCTCTCCACTCCATGCCACATTAGAATGAACTCTTTGAAGGATCAAGATTTTAATTTTTAAAAAATATATTTTATTTATTTATTTATTTATTTATTTATTTATTTATTTATTTATGAGAGACAGAGAGAGAGAGACACAGGCAGAGGGAGAAGCAGGCTCTCCACAGGAGCCCAATATGGGACTCGATCCCAGGACCCCAGGATCACCCCCTGAGTCAAAGGCAGACACTCAACTGCTGAGCCACTCAGGTGTCCCAATTCTTTTTTTTTTTTTTTTAGATTTTATTTAATTATTTGACAGAGAGAGAGAGAGAGAGAGAAAGCGAGCACAAGCAGGCGGAGGGGCAGGCAGAGGGAGAAGGAGAAGCAGGCTCCCTATGTAGCAGGAGCATGAGCAGGAGCCTGGGTGTGGGGCATGATCCCAAGGTGAAGGCAGATGCCTAAGTGACTGGGCCACCCAGGCACCCCTAGATTTTACTCTTCTATGTTCCCAGCACCTAGGCAGAACTTGGCATGTATTGGGTTTGTGATAAATGTTTGACAATGGATAAATACAGAGGGAGAGGAGATCCCTGGGTGGCTCAGCAGTTTAGCGCCTGCCTTTGGCCCAGGGCGTGATCCTGGAGTCCTGGGATCGAGTCCCACGTCGGGCTCCCTGCATGAAGCCTGCTTCTCCCTCCTCCTGTGTCTCTACCTCTCTCTCTCTCTCTATCATGAATAAATAAATAATCTTAAAAAAAATACAGAGGGAGAAATATTGTGCTGATGGAAAAAACAACTACCTGTAGTAAAGTTAATTGTAGGCAGAATGTGCTCCCCTGGTCAACCATGAATTCCCTGAGGATAAGTGCCATATCGTGCAAACCTCTGTATTATCCTGCCGTGACTCACCCTCACGCGGTGAGAATTTTTTAAAGACCTGACACTGGATAGCCCCAGGTTGGGTGAATTGAGGCATAGCCTCCTCTGGCGAAGTCAGTCTTGAAAGTATGTGGCCATACTGCCCTCTGGAGACTGCAGGTTTTTCTCAAAACTTCACTTAAATAGATTTTCCCATTGAGAGCGATACCCAAAACCCTGATGAATCTTGTAAAAGTTTTCATATATGACATTTTGCTGAGAAGCTCTTCCAAAATCCCCAAATATCAATTTCTAAAGCTAGGGAGACCCAGGAGTTAAAAACACAAAGTTTCCTATATGTTCTTTCTCAAATTTCTTAAATTGAGGGTACTTTTTGAAAAGCGACCATGTGTGTTACCAGTACAGTATACTCCGTATGTATTAGACAATTGACAAGAGAAACAACTTTTGGCACAAGAATGCCAGTTTATTCTCTTTTGGACACATGAACACAAAATATCCCTGCAGGCCAAAAAAAAAAATTGCAAAATTTAAACAACCATCATCTTATCTCAACATGAGGATATCACCCCTCCCTTAATAGTTTAGAAAGTACCTCGTATTGTTAGAGACATACATCCAGTCCAAAGTTAATAAAATACATTTTAAAACATTACAGGTCTAACAATATAGAAACCAAAATTACACCATTAGTCAAATGAACAAATGCAAACATTTTCAGCCACTAGACATAGAAAGAGCATGAATGTCAATAGCAAGGGATAAGAAAATGGTTAATCGATAACAAGATCTTCCCTTTAATTTTATAAGGAAAAATCCTCAGAGTTGAAGCAGTATTCATACAATGCCCTCAGCCTCCACTTTCTTAAAATGAAAGCAGAGCTCCCAACACCTTGCTATTGAGCAAGAAAATCTTACAGCACATCCACAAAGGGTCACTGGGGCAGAGCGGAGAGAGCGGGCCTCCTTAGGCAGTGGGTTGCCTTTTCCCACAGCAAGGGTAGGTAGGGGAGTCAGGTGGTGAGCTCCGACACAGGCTGGGCACCGGATCCTAAACTACAGGCCATACAGAATGTGTCTGCTTGTAAATCATCACCTTTGGAAGCAGCAAATAGAATTTACAGTAAGAATGAACATGTTCTGCGTGCCCAGGCTCTGGGTGCTTTAAGTCAGCTAGTTCACTTTAGAAACCCCGAGGGTTCAGCAGCTTCAACAACCACCACCACACCACGTAATCGGTTCAACGTTTGGATCCTCACCACTCTCTTAATGTCCCCGCACCTTATTCCCTAACGGTTACTCTTTAGCATTGCTACGTTTCAATCTTTCACACCACGTGACAGGGCCTAACCAGGCTGCATTAAAAAAAAAAAAAAAGCCCAAACGAAAACCAACAGACAAACAGCCTAAACCTACTTCTAGAGAATGCACACCTCCCATTGATTGACACATGCATGACCATTCAGTCGGCCCCGAGGGGTTAGGGTATTGCAGCTGTCAAGCCAAATTGCAACTATGCATTTAGACTCGCTTGCAACAGTATTGCTGCAGCTCCGACTCTATAGTGATTACCTCTTAAAGATTCACCCCCTCAGCAGGTTTTGTTTTGTTTTTTTTTTTCCCAATAATCCTAGTTCTTCCATATTTCTTTCCTTTCATCCAAAATGAGAGCATCTGCCCCCTTAAAAGTACTGTTTCCTATAAAAATAGGCCTCCCGGCTTTTCCTCCACCACCACACTGATTCGGCCCAGTGTACAGGACTGACTGAGGTTGTACGAGCTGTAGAGTTCAAGGTCAAGCATTCAGGCCATGGCCCGGCAAGCCAATCCGGGCTCCGTGGCCCTCTGCGTCGCTCCCTGCTGCACGCAGGACAGGACGGGGTGAGAAGTGACACTTCTGTGCATTAACAAGCAGGCCCGAGGCCCTCGAGTGCAGGTGGGGTGCCCGCTGGCCAAGGGCTCTGCACATCCTGAACCCCAGCAAGTCCTGCTCCTCCGAAAGAAGCTTCCTCCTCCTGGGCCCAGGGGGGCCAAGCTGAAGGGTATTTTCTGAGCTCTCCCTGAACAAGTGTGAGCAAAAGCAGCAGCCAGCCCCTCTCCAACAGGTCCTGATTCGTAGTATCCACGTGAGGTATTTGCAGAAAAGGAAAATCTTAAGCAATGAACACCTGCCGTCTCTTCACTCCTGCCTCGGATGTGCCTCAGTTACAGACCTTGCTTGGGGCCCGCTGCATGCGCAGCTGCAGTCGTCGGAATGAGCTACGGGACTCCGTGGACCTTCTAAAGTCTCAGCAAACACGGGGGGGTGGGGGTGGGGGGTGCCGCTGACCTACAGCACGTGGAAATGTAAACTTCAACGTATTTACAAGCTTCTTTAAAAGACCGAAGAAAAACAGTGCTTTGTATTGCTGGGATTGAGAAGGCTAGTTCGAGCGATCTGGACCGGCTACAGAGTTCAAGCAAACACCCTTCACCATCAGATCCAGTGTTTCCCCACCAGCAGTCTCCAGACAGGGGGGCAAAGTGGTTTTCCCACATTGTGTCTGTCTCTTCCCCCAGCACCTTCCTCAGCCACACGGAGGGCGGCTCTGGGGCTTTGATCCCCTACTCCAGCTCTCACTTCTGAGGTTCCAGGATTAGAGAATCACAAGTCAGTACAATTGGGGCTGGGAAACACTGGCTGGAACTACCAAGACTCTATGTAACTGCTGTCCATTCACAAAGTAGTATCTACACTAAATACAAAATACATTTTCCCCTACATTTTCAACTGATGCTTGCTTTAGATCAGCTCCCTTTGTTTGGACAAGAAAGGAACCTGTCTCCTTGCGAGCGGAATCTAGAATCTATTCAGAAAAATCAACCTCTTCTAAGCAATTTTAGTTTAGGGAAAGGAAGGAAACCCCACCAAGTACATCTCAGGTTGAAAGAGAAGCAAAAAAAAAAAAAAAAAAAAATTGCACTGCACATAATTGTGTGACTAACCTTGATTCCCGGGAAAAAAAGTTTTAAATGCTGGTACATTTGTGCAGGTTGCAGCATTGCTCAATGTACTTTGAGGATTGGCAAAGCCTATCTGATAAGGAAGCATCCTGGTTCTAGCTTATTTTAAAACAAAGTGACAGGACACCAACTGTGACTATAAAACAGATAAAAATAATTCTTTAAAAAGTCATGGAAATATATGTCTTTTCTGACCAGTTTCAGAAATTGCCAGATTATGATCTATAAGAAATAGCTGATAAAATCATACTGAAATCTCATCTAAAAAACTACATTGTTGGGGGAGGAAGAGAAGGGACCTTAAAAAATGTTTATTGCCAAAGTTAATTTTCTATGAGAAAAGTTTAAAAATCATTTAGATCTAACAAACCACACAGCAGCATAAAATGGGCACTTTTGAAAACTTTGAAAAATACTAAAAGTTTTTTTTTTTTTTCAGAGAGGTGGGAAACATGAGTACTCTTACCATGGCAGTGTTATTTTGTCACCGTGACATGCATTACATCTCTTTGTGCTACACATTCACAAAAGTCAACCAAATAAGAGAACTGCCTGTCTGGATTTGCAGCCAAATATAGTGCAATTGCCTGGCAGCCTGTTCTTGCACCAGCACAAGTCTGTAGATATCAAGAAGATGAAGTAGGAAAACTAATAAAACTGTAAAACTTTCAAAAATTAATGCTCATTAAAGGCATTTACAGTGGTGAAGTCAGAAATCTCCATTAAAAAGTCTATGGACCCACAGAATTAGAAAGTTACGCTGAACTGAAGTAGATTGTTTGGTTTTTCTTTCCCACTTATGCATACACCCCACTCAATGGATACAGAAAACAAGGAATAATCTTCTAAGACTAGAGGGATGCGGTGAACACCACAGCTAGCAAAATATTCCATAGAAACCTTTCTCGTAAAGTCCTTAAGGAAGTTCAGGCCGATCAGCCTTTGCAAGATGAGGTAAAAATTCAGTCCAGTGCATCAGAAAAGACAATCTAGGAGTATCTATTACTTTTTAAAAAATGGCTCAATTTTGTTGATGCATCAGACAGTGCTGCGAAGTATAGATTCAGTGCAACTATTCCAAGCTGCTGGTAGAGGACCACCTGAAGTCAACTTGGCTCTCTCAGAGGCGGTAGGCATTTGAAACATTTCGAGGCTGCGTGGGTTGCCAGATTGGTTGAGTTCTTTTTCCGAGACTCTCAGGCAAAATACATCGTGTGCTGGGTATCATGGTGGATCTGCACAGCCTTGGCCAAGGCCTGAGGATCCCGGCCGTTGCTCTGTCCTGACACATGACTGCCTTCCGCGCTATAAAGAGAAGAATGCAAAAAAAACAAAAACAAAAAAAGAAAACAAAAAACCCCAAGTGTAACAAACAAGAGACCACTTCAAATTTCACATATTTCACATAGTACAAACTACTGGATTCGAGATCTCAGGCTCTTTAAAAAATTTGTTGTGTCTCTCTAAACATGAGTTTGCTCAACTGAAAAATGCATACGACTTATTGGATGGGCTGTTGCAGTAAATAAATCAAATGATGTCTACAAAGACCCAAATCCTTAACAGTGCTTATGTTAGGAGTTCTATTTTTATGGGTGGCTAATGCCTACTTGTCCTTTAGGCTACAGTCAAATGGCATTTTCCCCAAAGAAATCTTCCCTGCTTCCCAAGTTCAGGTCACAGCCACCTGAGACATACTTTCAGAGAATCCTCCACTTTTCTTGCATGGTACTCAACGCGTGTGAAATTAAGCTATTAACTGGATGGTTATGTATTTCCCCCCAGGAAGTGTAAACTCCAAGAAAGCAGTGACTTTGTTGGTCTTACCCCTGAGCCCTTAGCACCCAGCACATAGTGTAGTCTCAGTAACCATTGGTTGAATGAATTTCCGTGCCTGGCATAGTGCTGGAACGTTCTACTTTGGCTGTGCAATGTTACTATGCTGTGAGTCTCCCCTCGTCTACTCCTCACTGGTGACATGACTTCGGAGAGGGAACATCTCCTTTGAACTTTGGTCTTTTAAGATAATGGTAATAACTTCTGAACATATGTCCTCAGGCTACTATGATATAAAGGGCTTGGCAAACTGTAAGTCACCATCCCTCTTCTGACTTCAGTGGTTACTTTTGCTGCTTAATTATTTTACTACTTAAATTACTATTGCTCTTACATCTAAGCTCACAAGCTTAGTCATCTTTTACTTCATTCTCTTCTCTCCCACTCATGCCCAGTTAATGGCTAAGGACTGTCTGCTTTATCTCCAAAGCAGCTTTTTACATTTAACAAAGAACAACCTTGCTCTAACATACTTTTTCCAGCTTTAGGCCCGCTCTTCCCCTTTCGTGTGCTCCAGCCAAAGAAAACTTGCTATTGTCTAAACATGTTGCTTGCTTTCTCTTTATGTCCATTGTACCCTCTGCCTGGAAAATCCTTTTCTCTTCTTTCTAGAGCCAAATCCCACCCATCCAGCTATGAAATCTTCTCTAACAACCTTTCTTCTAACGTCCCACTGCACCTTCACCTAGGCCTTGGCCTAATTGTCAGTGCTGTTTGCCCGTATCATTTGCCATTCTGAAACAGAAAATCCCGGGAAATAGGTCTTTCTCATCTTCGTATTTTTAGAACTGAGCACAGTGCTGGGCCCACAGTCAATGCCTAATAAATGTGTTGAATGGATGAAGGTATATTACAGAATGGAAGGTATAAAGCCACAGCTGGGCATTTTCCATAATAGTGTATTTTCAACCCTTACAGAAATAGACTTGCGATGGAATGTCTACTATTTAGCAGCTGAATTCAGACTTGGGGAAGAGCCCAGAAACCGCTACACTTCACAGATGGTCATTTGGAAAAGAAAATTAACGCAGAGAGCTTGTTCAGCTATTTAATAGTGCTCGGTAACAGGTCAAAATGTCTGATGCTTCTGAGATCCCTATTTGGGGGTGACAATCGTCTGGCACCCCTCCTCTCCCACACAGATGCCCCAGATTCACTCCAGTGCATTCCTCCAAAGTGTTCTGAAAGCCAAGTGAACTGTGCAGGACTTCCCCTTGCATGAAGTGGAATCCACAGGCCTGTGACTGCACAGACCAGAGCCAGGGCACTGTGGGGGCCACCTTTGGGGCTGCTCACAACCTGCGCAGAACTGAATGCATTTGGCTCTTTGGGAAAACCACAGGCAACTCCAAATTAGACTTTTTTCCTTGGGCAGACTATATAGATAGGCACACCATGCAAGTATGAGCAGGCCTGAGCACTTCTAGAACCAGAAGTCACATTATAAGCTCTCAAAGGCACATTCAATTTTATTCACTTCTTGAAATTTAAACCCTAAAAGGAAGTTTAGCTCCTCCAAAAACTTCTATATAGTAGCTCTTTTTTTTTTTAACACGTTGCTAATTCAGGCAAAAAGAGATTTCATTGCGGCTGAGAAACTTACCTGTCATGATCTTTATCCACCAGATGATACCTTGCCCTGAATGCTACAAGCCGGGCATAATATGCAGGGGCTGGAATGGAGACCGAGCGTGTGCACCGCACATACGTGTGACATAGCTGGTAAGTTAGTAGCTGGAGCTCATCTGCGGTGAAGCAGTTGTCATCCCACAAGACCTGGTAATGTGAAGGACGGCTGGTTCCCTGGAGAGAGACTTTTTATGATTAATATGTTTCTGACATGGGTTCGCTCTCTGAAAGGAGAGAAACGTTGAAATCTACTCCTTCAATTCAGAAATATTCCTGCCTAGCACACCTACAAGCAGACCGAAAGATAACAGTTCTAGAATACAAGCATTAAATTAACAAAGTGATGCAGAGTGTTGAATAACAAGTCTAGTCAAGCCAGTTGCTGAATTTGCAAACATCTCCTTATCAAGTCAAAGATCTGAACCAGCTTCTAAATTACCTGAATTCCTGCATGACTACAGAGGTAAAAGTCAAACTCTGAAGGATGTGTGATGGTACTGTCCACTGTAGTGCCTGCTGGTACGTTGCCACTTTTCCCCACCTACCAAAAAAAAAGGGGGGGAGGAGGCATAATTAGTCACCAAAATGTCAGACGGGGCTCAGGCCAGGTCATATTTTCCTTTTATTTATTAATTGGTAATAAGTTAGCAAACTGCTCTTAAGTGAAGTTTTGAAAATTAGTTTAATTCAACATGTTGAATTTTTCTGTAATGTTTCTTAGTCCAATCACCTTATTCTTTTTTTTTTCTTAAAGATTTTATTTATTTATTCATGAAAGACACAGAGAGAAAGGCAGAGACACAGGCAGAGGGAGAAGCAGGCTCCATGCAGGGAGCCCGATGCTGGACTTGATCCCAGGACCCCAGGATCACGCCCTGAGCCAAAGGCAGACGCTCAACAACTGAGCCATCCAGCTGCCCCTGATGTTAACCTTAACAAAGCATAATATCTTCAGGTCTTAATCTAATCAGCTATAAAACTAGGTGATGATCATTTACACTTTATTTTTTAAAGATTTTATTTATTTATTTGACAGAGAGAGAGAGCATGAGAGAGAGAGACGGGGGGCAGGGCAGAGGAAGAAGTAGACTCCCCAATGAGCAGGTTGCCCAATGTGGGGTTCGATCCCAGGACCCTGAGATCATGACCTGAGCTGAAGGTGGACGCATAACCCACTGAGCCACTCAGGCGCCCCTCATTTACACTTTTAAAATTCTAAATTGTAAGGTTCACTTGCAGCCAAAATGCTACAATCAAACTTCTAGGAAAGCAGAGAAGGGAACTTCAGAAATGCATTTACAAGGAAAGGAACTACACCTGGCTATTTGGTTCACTTTCTCCTTCTTGTGCTATACAGCAGGGTTCCATATGAGGAAGTTTATTTTGTATAGAGACAGGAATTTGATGGGAGTTTATTTGGATCCATTCTAACTACCATTATGCTCGGCTGACTTGTAGCCAAGGCTACAGGAACCTCTATGAGTACAGAAAAGTCTCATTCCATCAAATTCAAATGTGGACTAGGGGACCTAGCTGGACAAGAGGAAATGTAACTGAGTTATAATAGTTCTGACATTATTTCCCAAAGTGTGTTTTTCAGTAATATGAGTTCCGCAGGATAAGTTTAGATATTTTATGGTCAAAGAGATTTGGGAAATACCGAGTTGAACCTAAGTTAAAAAGGTTTTTCATTGAAAAAAAAAAGTTTTTCTACTCTATGATTTCTCAGAACCTTTATTCGATCATGTATAATCTTTAAGAGGGAGATGGAGTATATAGTATTTTCCAAACTTATTTGACCATAGAATCCTTTTTTTAATATACTAATTAATTAGTTAACTAATTAATTTTTAAAGTAGGCTCTATGCTCAGTGTGGTGCCAACGTAGGGCTTGAACTCACAAGCTTGAAATAAAAACTGGAACTGAGATCAAGAGCTGGACGCTTAACCAACTGAGCCACTAGGCAATTTTATTTTTATTTTTAAGTAATTTCTATGCCCAGTGTGGGGCTTGAGCTCATAACCCAGAGAATCAAGAGTTACCAACTGAGCCAGCCCCATGTCCCAGCATGGAATCCTTTTTATTTTTATTTATTTACTTTTTTAAGATTTTATTTATTCATGAGAGACACAGGCAGAAGGAGAAGCAGGCCCCAGGCAGGGAGCCCGACATGGGACTCGATCCCGGGTCTCCAGGATCACGCTCTGGGCTGAAGGCAGCACTAAACCACTGAGCCACCGGGGCTGCCCTATGGAATCCTTTTTATTTTATTTTTTTTTAAGATTTATTTATTTATTTATGATAGACACACACACACACACACACACACGGAGGCAGAGACACAGGCAGAGGGAGAAGCAGGCTCCAGGCCGGGAGCCCGACATGGGACTCAACCCTGGGATTCCAGGATCGCGCCCTGGGCCGAAGGCAGGCGCTAAACCACTGAGCCACCCGGGGATCCCCTGGAATCCTTTTAAAAACAAATCTCTTAGAATCTATAGGTGAGAACAGATGGAGGCGATGCCTTGAGGAAAAAGGGATTCAGGCACGTTCATTTCAACAATTACTGCTTGAACGCCCATGTGAAGGGCTCTGCGGCAGATGTTGGGGATGAGAGACAGAGGCATGGAGAGAACTAATGAACTTGCACTCCTGTCCTTCATGAACACCATCTACAATGAACTGCAATGCACTGTGATAAGGGCATTATGGAAGGCACTCGAACAAACTGGTGGGAGGAAATAGTTGAACCATCCTTTATAGGATAAGCAGGAGCTGAAAGAGGGGGATGGGATGAAAACCAGAAACACTCCTCAAATCCCCTAAAGATCAAGTCCCGCATCGGGCTCCCCACAGGGAGCCTGCCTCTCCCTCTGCCTGTGTCTCTGCCTCTCTCTGTGTGTCTCTCATGAATAAATAAATAAAATCTAAAAAAAAAGAAAAAGGAAAACTGAGGGAAGAATAGACTTTGGATGAGGATGAAACAAAAAGGAGAAGGTTTAGACGTGTTTTGCTTGAAATGCCTGTGGTAGATTGTAGGACTAGTGCCAAATATTACTGTGCCCCTCCCTGGGGGAGGATTATACATCCCCACCCAATTAACTCAGGAGTGGCCATGTAACTCACTTTGGCTGATCAAGTGTGGCCTGAAATGTGTAACTCCTGGGCACAAGCTTTAAGAGCCAACATAGGGCTTGTGTGGATCCTTCTTTCCCTCTGCCATAATGACTGGTGATGTTCCAGATAGACTCTTCTCTGACAGCCTAGGTTCCAAAAGGAGGACAGCAGGGTCACAGCTGCAGCAGAGCCACAGAGAACATGAGCAAGAAATGTATCTTTGTGAGCCCCTAAGACTTTGGAGGGCCTAGCCTATCTCGCTGATACAATGTCTAACGGAGCATCTGAGTAAATACCTCTGGTAGACAATCAGGGTTGCAGCTCAGGAACTGCACAGAAATGTTTGCAGTTGGGAACACAAATTTAGGACTCTATAAGCAGATCAGTGAATGCAGAAAAGTAGGTGAAACTAGAGAGTTTGAGAAATTCAGAAGAGGAAGAGAAAAGTACGAAATGCCAGGAAATGTCAGCATTTAATGGACAGAGGAGGAGGAAGAGTCAAAGAGAGTCTGATTATAAAGGAGGGTAGTGAATTGGGCAAGTCATATTATTGCTCAGGCAAAGAGGTCAGAGTAAGGACCTGACAAGGTATCACTAGATTCGAAATGAGGTCACTGCCCGAGCAACTTCAGCAGAATCTTTGGAACTGAAGTCAGGCTACAGAGAATTGATGCCAATGGAAAGTCAAGTCATTTTTCTTATAAAAGTTTGGTCGTGAAATAAAAGAAAGAGAAGGTGGCAGGCAGACTGAGGGAGAAACAGGGTAAAGGGAAGCTTACTAGAGGGAGTAGATCTAGGAGGAGTTAAGGGACTTTAGAGGGTAAGGAGAAGGAACTGGAGTTTTGAAAACCAATGGTAATTACTGAAGTGTTCCTTTAGGAGCAAGAGCATAGGGGGAAAGATTAGGCTCTGAGATGTGAGAGGAAGGAGAGGAGAAAACACATTTTACTACACTGGAAAGCAGAGGAGATAGGGGCACCTGGGTGGCTCAGTTGGTTACGCATCCGACTCTTGATTTCGGCTCAGGTCATGATCTCAGGGTCCTGAGATCAAGTCCAGCATCAAGCCCCACGTTCAGCGGGAAGTCAGCTTCCCTCTCTCTCCCCCTCTGCCCCTCCTGCAGCTCGCACTCTCTCTCACACTAAAATAGCTAAATAAATCTTTTAAAAAAAATATAGAAGAGAGGAAGCTGATAAAACTCATGGCTTCTAGGGCAGCCTGGGTGGCTCAGTGGTTTAGCTCCTGCCTTCAGCCCAGGGAGTGATCCTGAGGCCCCAGGATCAAGTCCCACATCGCATGGAGTCTGCATGGAGTCTGCTTCTCCCTCTGCATCCCTGTCTCTGTCTCTTATGAATAAATAAATAAAATCTTAAAAAAAAAACCTCATGGCTTCTAGATGTTGTTTTCTGGGGAAATAGAAGGTTGTTCTATTGCTGGCAAGATAAAGTGTTGCTTTATCAGGCTGAGGAGTTCAGGAGTGAAGGTTTGGAATACATGCTACGGGGAACTGGACAAATGGAGAAACTGCAGCGTCAAAGGCTGCCTGAGATCTGTCATCATGAGTCTGCAATATCAATTCATCGTTCAATGGCTTTCTTCCACAGTAGTGTCCATTGACCTAAGAGTTGAAGCAAAGGAAATGGGTAAGTGGACTGATCCCGAGTTGGAGATTGGCAAGAGGCATGAGTAGAGAACTGGAGATGTTGGTAAGTGTCAAGGGAATGGGGGAGACCAAGGACTGGGATTATCAGCCTCTGGAAGGTTAGGAGTGACAGAGAATGGTAAAGGACAAAATGATGAGGTAGCCTGGGCTTTAGGAAGATAATCCAGTTCCAAGAGCTACATGGACAGCAATTTGATGGAGGGATGGAGAGGTGGCAGAGTGTTCTGTGACCAGAGCTCGGTCAAGAGTTTGGAGAATCTGTATTAGTGGAGGTCTCAGAAGTACTACTGAGTCGGGATTTGGGCAATTCAGAAGACAACACTTGGAACCTGAGCTGACTGGTGGAACCGGAGCCCAAGGAGAAAACCTTAGTGTTCCGAAGTTTCAAAGAGAAACAGCTCAGCCTTGGATTGGAGACAAAAACTAAGGGCGGACTAGAAAATAATGGGAGGGACCCACAAGATGACAAGATTAAACAACAGAAAGAACTGGTACTGGTCTCTTGAGGGTGGATCAGGGAGGGCTTGGAAAAGATGAAATAACGTCATAGAAAATATCATAGAAGCAAAGTCATCCAATATTATATATTTATAATTTAGCAAGGTTACACATAAATCACAGACTATAAATCAATTATACAAAATGCCTCTTAGTCAAATGCTGGGAGTTGAACTCCAAATTAATATTCATTTATTACTTTAATCCTTCTAACAACCCTGTGAGATAGGTATTCTTCTGACTACATTTTACAGATGAGAACATTACAGCTTAGAGAAGTTAACTTGCCTAATGGTTAGTAAGTGTGACATCAAAAGCATTCAGTGTACCTCAAGAATCCCCTGCACTGATCTATGTACCGGTATAAAACCATTTGGAAGAGAAATTCTTCTATATATTCTAGAACCATGTCATAGGCACTGGTAGCAAAAAAGCAGCAAATGATAAATAAAGTTCAAATAGATAAACCACCCGTTTGGAGTCTGCCTGTATCACCATAGTATAATCTTGGCATGTTTGTGGGCCCCCCCCCTTAAAACTCTAGAAGCCAAAAAAAAAAAAAATTCTAGAAGCCAGCACTCTGTCCCGCAAGAGATATACTAACTCTCAAAACCTGTACCATTCAGAAGTGATCATCTATGCTCAACTGGAGTGAGTATATTTATTAAATTATTATTATTATTACACTTCTGGTTTTAGGGAACAAATTGTAGGTAAGCTCATTTGAAAACATATTTGCTTGCACCAGACAGTGAGGGTCCTACGGGTTTCTTACCCTTTCTGTTTTATCTGCACAGAAGAGTCGTGTGTGGTGTCTCTTCTGCACCACGATGTAGGTTATTCCTGGCCGGTAGTCTTCCTCCAAGCTAATACATGCCTTCCGGATGGCTATGAGCTCTGGCCAGGCTACCTAGGAGTCAGAAACAGAATGACATTTAATTGCGAACTCACCTGGCATCTCCCAGATCTGGTTTACCTGGAGTGGCAGCTCCATCAGACACCCAGAAACTCCCCAAGGCAACTGCGGGTAATCTGAGTACCTGCTTCATTTGTCCCTCCGATACCCCTCCTCGGTAGTAGATGATCCGAGTGGGTTTGAAGCGTGTGGATTTGTAGAACTGGATCAGCAGCTCTCGAACCATGTTAGTAAGGTCCTGAATTACCTCCTGGCTATAGAGGAGCTCTTGGGAGATCTCCTGGCGGGAGGTCTGCACCCGGACGGTGGCACAGTACCGGCTGGGGTGGCCGTCCATACTGCCAACAACAGCAGCAATGGAAGGCTTCTTTCCGTCCCCGGCTGGGGGGTGTGTGACATCTGCTCCCAGGAAGATGACAGGCTGCTGGAACACCGAGGGCCTGCTCAGATGGAAGGAGACATTGACACTGACACATGTAGGTGAAAATCTGTATTTTCAAGCTCATCAGATATAATTCTACACCACAGAATAAGGTCTTGTTCACATTGGGTGAGAACTCTGAGGCCCACTGAGTGTCTGTGCCCCTCCTGCAATGAATCGGAATTCACTTAAGAAGTCCACATGGGTGGGGCGCCGGATGGCTCAGTTGGTGGAGTGTCCAACTCTTGGTTTTGGCTCAAGGGACTGGGACCAAGGCCTGTGTTAGGCTTTGTGCTCAGCATGGAGTCTGCTGGAGAGTCTCTCTTTCCCTCTCCTACTGCCTCTCTTCATCTCTCTTTCAAATAAATGATTAAAAAAAAAAACACAAGTCAACATGGTTCTTCTATAATAGGAAGGGAAGAATTTATTTAATTTTTATTTTCTTAAAGATTTTATTTATTTATTCATGAGAGAGACACACAGAGAGAGGCAGAGACACAGGCAGAAGGAGAAGTAGGCTCCATGCAGGGAGCCCGATGTGGGACTCGATCCCAGGACCCCAGGATCACACCCTGCACCAAAGGCAGACGTTCAACCACTGAGCCACCTCAGAAAGGGAAGAATTTAAAAAGAGGACCTGAGCTAAATTTAACAAAATCTCTATGTGTAAAGGGAAGACTTTCCTAGAACAAACTCTCTTGGGATCCTAGGACTGCTACAATGGATACAGTATTGCAGAATTTACAAGGAACGGGGTCAAAACCCCCAATGCTCTTCAAGATGTGAGGCCTAGAGAAGAGAATTGAGTCTGTCCACTTTCCTATTTTACTTTTACCTGTAGTATTCATCCCTTATACCACATATTTTACTCAATTATTATTTTTTTAAAGATTTCATTTATTTATTCATAGAGACACGGAGAGAGAGAGAGGCAGAGACACAGACAGAGAGAGAAGCAGGCTCCATGCAGGGAGCCCGATGTGGGACTCGATCCCGGGTCCCCAGGATCACAGCCTGGGCTGCAGGCAGCGCTAAACCGCTGCACCACCGGGGCTGCCCCTACTCAATTATTTTTTAAAGAATTTATTTATTTATTTATTTATTTATTTATTTATTTATTTATTTATTTATTTTTTATTATTGGAGTTCAATTTGCCAACATATAACAAAACACCCAGTGCTCATCCCGCCAAGTGCCCCCCGCCCCGTGCCCATCACCCAGTCACCCCAACCCCCCGCCCAGCTCCCTTTCCACTACCCCTTGTTAAAGATTTTATTTTTAGTAATCTCTACACCCAATGTGGGGCCCAAACTCACAAGCCCAAGATCAAGAGTCATATACTCCACTGACTGAGCCAGCTAGACACTCCATTTAATTTAACTCGTATTTATTTTCTACACACGTACACACGCACACACACACAAGAATATAAGTTCCACAAGGGCAGGAATTTTGTTTTGTCTTATTCACTGCAGTATCCCAAGTGCCTGGAACACTGACTAGCTCACAGTGGACACTCAGTAAATATTTGTTGAGGGGCACCTGTGTGGCTCGGTCAGTTAAGTGTCTGCCTTCACCTCAGGTCATGATCCCAGGGTCCCGGGATCAAGCTCCGCACTGGACTCCCTGCTCAGGGGGGAGTTTGCTTATCCCTCTGCCTCTCTCCCTGCTTGTGCTTGCTCTCTCTCTCTCTCTCTCTCTCTCTCTCTCAATAAAAATCTTTTATATAAACAAATATTTATTGAAAGAATGAATTCATTTATTTGGCAGTGATTTGTCTAGGAATCAAGGAGAAAAATATCATGTATGCTTCTCTGGTAAATTCTTAACAGTAGGATTTAGAACTGAGTACTGACTCTGAAAACATAATATAAGAGACATCCTAAATCTGAAAACCTCATATGATGGGTACTCAAAAATAGACACCTCCATGAGGGCAGAGGCTGTGTTATATTTCTCTGTATGTATCATGAGGCAACATGGGCCTGGCACACAGCAGTACAGCAGCAAACATAAATCTATAACATACATACACATAAACGGAATAACAGCTTACATATACTATGTACCAGCCACTGTGCTAAGCACTTTCCTTATAGTAACTCATTTAGTCATCACAACAATCCCATGAGGGTGGTACAATTATTATTTCAATTTTTCAGATAGAAAAAAATGAGACATAAGAGATTAAGAAGCTTGCCTAAGCTTACAGTATCTAGGAAGCAGTAAAATAAATAAATAAATAAAAATTTAAAAATTTAAAAAATTAAAAATAAATAAATAAATAAATAAAAATAAAAAAATAAAAAATAAAAATATCCCCAAAACTAGGAAGCAGTAAAGCTGGAATCCAAACCTAGGAAGTCAGACACCAAGGTATGTACTCTAAACTACTATGCTATGTTTCAAATGTTTGGAGTCAAATGAAATGATTTCAGAATTTAGGTCAACTTCCCCTATGGTCTGTATACCTCATCTAGCAATCTTGTAGGAAGGATTTTGTCACCTATAAATTTTATTCAAAATAAATAATTTAATTCAAAAGTAAGTACTGGAATATGACTGTACAAGAGCAAGGCACTCAGTTTCATATTCTTGTCCAGAATAGCAATGATGAACACCACAGCCCTAATAAGCTAAATTTCTCAAATCACTTTCGCATATAGAATTTCACATGAATACACTTTAGAAAAAAAAGAAAAAAGAAAAAAAAAGAAAACACTTTACAGTTAACAAGTCAGATATTATCTCAATAGATAAGGGAAATGCAAATGAATGAAAAGACAACACAAACTAAGAAATGGCCAAGAACTGAACAAGCCTGTCAAAAAAGAGGATATCTGAATAGCCAATAAACATGTGAAATTGTATTCAATATGATGCATTATTGGGGGAATGCAAATTAAAACTACAAGGAGATACTACTGCCCCCAAACAAAATGGCTAAAGTTAAAAGGATTGATACTACCAAGTGTTGGTAAGAATATGAAGAAACTAGAACTCTCCGTGGGAACGTAAACTGGTGCAATCACTCTGGAAAACTTTCTGACTGTATGTATGTACTCTCTCTAATTTAGCAATTCTACTCTTGGATATATACTCAGGAGAAAGAATACTTAAGTCCACCAAAAAACACAGAAAAGCTGTATAATAAATGTACGAAAATATCCATCAATGGTACAATAGTTTAAAATTCGGTGGTATATTCATATAATGAAATAATACACAATGATGAAAAAGAATACACTATACTTAAATACAGTAACACGAATGAATTCCAGACACATAGTGATAGGCAAAAGAAGATGGACACAAAATATTACATGTTATTTGGTTCCATTTATATGAAGTTCAAAAATAGGCAAAACGAATCTATGGTGATAGTGGTTACCTTTGGGGGTTACCTATTGGGAGGGGACACAGGGAAGCCTGACACGGTGCTGGAAACGTTCTAGATCTTCACCTAAGTAGTGGCTACATGAGTGCTTATATACACATAAGAAAAAAGTAATTGAGATCCATGTTTGAGATTTGTGTGCTTTACTATAGGTTACATTACATTTGATCTTAAAGTAGAGAAAAACAGAGTTCAGAATCTTACCTTTGATGAGGTACGAGCACGTTGTTAATTCCTCCGAGCTTTGCATTTATCTTCAGGCAAAGGTTGGAAAGAGTTTGGGGCGAGGTCTTCACCACATTTTTTACTTGGACACATTGTGTGGCCATACCCAGGAGGGTATCTCCAACACGTTTCACCTCCGCTACAAGGATAAATTCATTCATTAATTTAAAAATGTTGAAATATTCTCCTAATTACTAAGAGTAGAGGAAAAAAATCTATCATCTAAAAAATGTGGGGAAAAAAATCCCCACATAAACATTTACAGAATGCCTATACCTACTGTACACTGTGCTAGGTGTGGTTGTGTCACCTGCTAAGCCCCCAGGGCAATTTCCCCTTTTCTTCCCTCCTGCAGGCACTGAAGGTAGCCGACTTCCTTTGCTCTTGGATGCTACCTGCCACCACTAACTCAATCCCTTGAGGTTACTTTTTCCACAGGACTGGTCTGGCAAAGGAATCCATCTCCCTGGCCTTCTCTCTCAGTGTAACACATCAGCTCTTTGACTTCTAAGTATTTCTCTCCCACCCACCTCCTCTTTTTCCTCTAAATGCAAGAGGTAAACAGACAGTAACAAGAGAAATTACTACAGAGGGCAGAGAAGACATCTTATAAAGATCAAACAGCTGGTCTGTAGTTCCCGAATACTTTATTTAGGTGATAGCCAGAAGACCTTTCTATCACTCTTGTTCTACTACATACAAACTAAATAGCTTCATTTCTGGAAGGGGTAGGCTCGCCCACTCTTCCCCGCCCTGATATTCCTAAGTGCTTTTCACCAAACATTCTGAGTCTTCCTGCCTTTGAGGGTTATGGTAGCATCACACCGCTTGCCCCATGCTCATTCCCACTGCATTTCTCGGCCCCCATTCGTGATTCCTGCACAAAAGCTGGGAAGGAGCCAGGTGGCTGGTTGTGGTCAAGAAGCTGCAAATGTTAAGAGCCTTCCAGAGCTCTCTTTTCTCTCTGCCATGGGGCCAGCAACATTCCAAATAGTGATGGCTCTACCAACCTGGGTCTCAGAGTGAAAATGACACGATGGCATCAAACAGAGGCCACAGTCCACCTCAAAGGACACACAGTAGAAGAAAAAAAAATCTTTGATGCTTTGAGCCACTGAGAGTTTGGAGTTGTTTGTGACTACAGCATGACCTAGCTTATCCTTTTCTACTCCTTGAAATCATCCCTCATACAACATTAAAGGGGTCCATACCATACACCGGTGTCTTCCCAGGCAAGATAACCACGATTAGCTGTAGGCCCACATAGGTCATTTTCAGATGTTTGAACATGGGCTCCACGCTGTCTGCACCTTGTGCATACTTGCAGAAACACGGCTGACCCTGGATGGGCATCCCTGCATCCTTAGAGATTTTACGGAGCTGGTCAGTGAAACTCCTGTTAAAATAGAACCAATGGCACAGTGCTTTCATTTCAGAGTATGTGCCTAGCACATATTTTCCACTAAGATACTTCTTTCAGTTCTGTACATTCTTAGCCAAAATTAAAAATAAACAAACAAAAAATCTTTAACTGGTTGCCAAAGATGGGCTGGCAATTACATCACTGTAATTATAATGCACCAGAATCTGTATTAGCAAGCGATCATATCATCATTTTGAAACTTTAAATAGTTATGCCTCAACTGGGCCCCAGGAACTAGGATAGCATTTCTGTTCAAAGATTTTTTTCTTTTTTTTTAAACATTCAAGTCAGTACTTCTGAACTAAAGAAAAGCAAAGTCAAAATCTCAGGTAATGTGTACTTTGGTAAGCCAGGCACAAGAATGGCTGGGTAAGCTTGTGTTCTGAGAATATGGAAACACAAAATTGGTATATTTAGGATTACATTCAAACTTGCAACAGATTTGATTCAATAACAATATCAAAAGAAATCATCACTTTAAAAAAAACAAAATTCATTGTGAAGTTTCACGTTTTGGGTTTGAAAAGTTACTTTAATCTATGCATAAAGCTTTCAGAATAATTTCTTTCATGCATTTGCCAAAATTTTGTAAGATTCCTTTCTTTCATCCAGTTCCCTTCTCCTGCCTTGATTTTTTTCCACCTTTCTCACTAACTTCCTTTCTATAGATAGCTGTATCTTTAAGACACGAACCAATGATCTCAGTCAGTGACCCTGCAGTAAAACAAGCTGACTAGCAAATTATAATGATTAAAAAAATGGACTAGTTTTTATCTTAGCTGAAGAGATACAATTAATACCAAAGGAAGCTTCACTAAGAACTCAAGAGTTTGTCAACTGTCACTGCTTCCGCCTTGTTAATCACAAATTTCTGCTCTAAATATAAGGACATTGAGTCAGATTCTGAATGTCATTCCCAAGTTTGCAATTTACTGTAATACAAGGTCTTTTTCCCTATAGCCAGATGGCATCACTATAGGAGTCAGGGATTTAGTGCCAGTGCACACAGCACATTCATGTAAAGATGGTATTTTCATATCTGGAAGGGATATTACTAAGCTGAAAACATGAAGATACTCACTTTAGTAAATCTTCCCTACATTGTTTCTGAGGCGCAAAACAAGCAACTGCCCAAACTTTAATTTCAATGCCAGCATAAAACTGCTTTCCTCGCATGTCCCAGACACCCTGGTTGGGTGTGGCTACCGTTTTATTCTTTAAAAAAAAAAAAAAGAAAAAGAAAAAAAGAAAAGAAACAAAAGAAAAGAGAAAAGACATTACAATCTAAGGCCATTTTACTGTTGAGGAGGGGATAAACAAAACTCTATTTGGTATTAGCCAAAAGACAAAAAGCAATAATGAGCCAAACTATGGGTAAATTCGGTGTGGTGTAAAGGAGAAACCCTGGATGATTGTCTTTTCGATTGTAAGGAGCGTGCTGAACAGAGTAAGACGCTTACCCGGCCTCCGTACTGCAGCATTGGTGCTGGGAGTACCCTGCCTGTCAGCTCTGTCATTTCATTGTGGACAACAATACCAAATTCTTTAAGGTATGGATCCGGTCCACCCACCATGCTGTTACTCTTCACCTAAAGAACAGGAAAGCCTGCGTATATAAAAACCAAAGAGTAACTGTGTCCCACCAGGAGTTTTCCACTGTCTCGTTTTCTCATCTGAAAGTGAGCTGATCATGAAGACCAGGCCTTACTGACCAGTCTGCTGATTTCTTCCTGTCTGTCAGGAGCAGATCTGGCTGTAGCTTTGATCATCGTGGAAGTCTGATTGTCTGTGAGTTTCTTGATGCATCGCTGTCCTGCCACGATATTACAGACCTGCAGAGAAGCAAAGGGAAATTTATTTGTGTGATGAGTTTCAATACTGTAAGCCTTGGTTGAACTGTACCTTCCATTCCCCCAAAACACGAAAATGCTATTACCTAATGGAGCTATCTGCCTAAAATATCTTATTTATTTTTTTTGAAGATTTATTTATTCATTAGAGAGAGAGAGGGGGAGAGTGTGCATACACACACAAACATGCAAGTGGGAGGTAGCAGCAGAGGGAGAGGGAGAGAGGCAGACTCCCTGCTGAGCCAAGAGCCCAGGGCAGGCTCGATCCCACAAACCCAAGATCATTACCTCATCTGAAACCAGGTCAGATACTCAATGGACTGAGCCACCCAGGTGCTCCTGCCCAAAATATTTTAGAAATTCATACTAAATTCCTACCACTAGTTAGAACAGGATTTTTTTTTTATTTTTTTGGATTTTTTAAAATTCATTCAAGAGATTGGCAGATCTCCCAAAACAAAGTTTAGTTTAGCTTACCTCAAGTGGCAAATATGTATGTTTTTGTTCTTGTCCCACTTGGAGACAGGGAAGATGCGGGTATTTCAGCTGCAGACTATACTTCTGCTTAAAATATTGAGCTACTGTACATTCCATAGCTTGACCATTTTCCAGTTGTAAGGGAAAACTATGGGAGAGAATATCTTTTTAGAAATGTCTTCAGAAAAAAAAAAAAAAGAAATGTCTTCAGGTTCTTTTTTTTTTTTAGGTTCCTTTCTTCTTAAATAAGCAAACAAACACCTAACATTTTCTACCTTGATCATTAAAAAACAAAGGTCAATCTTTATTTGACCAGTTTCACTTAAGTCATTTTAGTATTTAACGAGAACAGTGATTCTTGGAATTTCCATCTTTGTGGACGCTAGGATGAGAAAAATTTTATATTAAAACTTAAAAAGTTAAAAGGAGAACCAGAAAATACAAACTCAGTAGAGGCCAGTGAACACCTACAGATACATATATGATCTCTTGCTGGCTTCTTATTAAATGATTAAAATCAAATAATGACTTGGGATCATCCACACAGGAGTTTTATTTGCTTAAGAGAGCTTTTTGTAAAATGAGTGTAACACAGTTATTGGGACTGCATTTCCAGATTCCTAACCAGGACAAATATATGTGGATTTGGAGGCAACAAGGCCAAATACATGAAACTGAGTCTGTGCCAGGATATTTGATATAAATTGGGGAGCATGATTTAAGAGATTCTCTGTCTTTGGCTCTTTCAGGTGGGTAATTATCTCAGATACTTGGTATAATAATAATAACTTTAATCTGCTTTCTTAACTGTTACAGTCCCACAATATAACAATGCAGCAAGGATCATTTATGTAATATTTAAATACACAGGCTTTTTTTTTTAAGATTTTGTTTATTTACTCATGAGAGACACACACAGAGAGAGGCAGAGACACAGGCAGAGGCAGAAGCAGGCTCCACGCAGGGAGCCCGACGTGGGACTCGATCCCGGGTCTCCAGGATCACGCCCTGGGCCGAAGGCAGCGCTAAACCACTGAGCCACCCGGGCTGCCCAATATACGTGCTTTTAATTTTCATGCAAAGATTATATAAATCTGTAATTATTCTTACAAGGCTATGTGAAGTAATTAATGAAAAAGATACAGTTCTTTTTTTTAATTTTTTTAAGGTTTTTTTTTTAATTTTTATTTATTTATGATAGTCACACACACACACACACACAGAGAGAGAGAGAGAGAGAGAGAGAGAGAGAGAGAGGCAGAGACATAGGCAGAGGGAGAAACAGGCTCCATGCACCAGGAGCCCGACGTGGGATTCGATCCCGGGTCTCCAGGATCGTGCCCTGGGCCAAAGGCAGGCGCTAAACTGCTGCGCCACCCAGGGATCCCAAGATACAGTTCTTGAAACAAAAACTAAACTTCTCAATAGTGACTTCATAAGGTTTCAGTAACTTTTTTCCCCCTAGAGAACGAAGTCAATATTATGATATGAAAAATACATGGACTATCACTTTATAACTCTTAAGAAATTCATATCAGGTACATATGGATTCATACAAAAGAATTTATTCAAATCATACTGAATGCCACATTTATCCAGAGGTCACCCAAAAACTTCTATCTAGAACAAAGCCCTCCCAGGGATTTTGATGTACACTAAGTTTAAAAATTGAGAACCACGGATCTAAAGCAAAAACTAGAATATAAACAAACAAATAAAAAGCTTCTGACTAAGCAAAATAATATAAAGTTTATATATTTAAGTTCATGCTCTTTACTTGGAGGGGCCAATATTTATTTATGTCAGAAATCAGTTTAAAGACCTTGTTTACAAGAACAAAACTTACATATACAGTAAATTAAAAGCATTTTCATATATATTTTCTCATTATGCATAGTTCACAGTGGATCAGAAGTTAGGTGGCTAGAGAAATAAGACTGGAAAATGGAAATGAGTAGCTGCTGGAGGCATGCCATACATACTGGCAGCTGGAAGAAGTGGCAGCTAGCCACAAAAAAAGAGAAAAATCCAAACAAAACACAAAGCAATATCTTCTCATGACAGCCTTATATGACTTACAGGACTTAACAGATCCCATGGGACATGCATAATGATGACTCTACATTGTTATATAAAAGTTGATCTGTGGTTGGCATCCTCCATTTAAGAAGTGAAATGAATCAAAGGCAAGAAATAGGTTTTTTAAATGTCCCTATCAAAAATATTTAAAACGTTTTTTAAAGCTTGGGTACTTAAAAGTGATGACCTCAGTGAAACTTGCAATACGGGCTACCATTTTCTCTAATGATTAGAGCTACTTCCTCTGTTTCCAAAAATATAACGGTACCATTTTAGATGTGGTTAACATACGTTTGATGACTGGCTGGCCGTCTAGTCACATTACAAACTCGATATTTTCGTTTCATTTGTCCACAGTGGGTCACCTCAACTTTAAGACCTGAAATTAAAAAAAAAAAGTCAAAACATCAGGTATTAATTAAAATCATAGTGATGAAAACAGGCTCGAATGTTGTTTTCGGAAAGGCATGGCATTGTCACAGGATGAAAGTTTCAAGGATATGGGAACAATTTCATCATGTAGAGGCAAAGTCTCAGCTAAGAAGAAAATCTTAGAACCCAGAGGACTTAGGATGTGCAACCTACATTATTAATTCATTCAATAAATATCTACCAAACACCAACTATTCTAGTATTTAGTATTGGGTCTAGAGACAGCCCTAATGAAGCTCATGTTGTAGTGAGAGAAGGTACCTAATAATAAGAAGAAAATAAATTTTAAAGGTGAATGAACTTGTGTTATTTTATTAAAATGGAAGTTCAAAAGAATATAATTAAATAATAAATAAATAATAAATAAATAAAATAAAATAAATAAATAAAATAATAAAATAAATGGAAGTTTTTAAGTGGGTAGGGGTAAGAGTGCCTGATGTGTGCCAGCTACTGGGCAAGAAGCCTTGTATATCTCACTGCATTTAATTCTCACAACAAACTTAAAGATACATATTATTATCTTTACCTTAGAGATGAATAAATTAAGACTCATAATGGTTAAGGGACTAACTCGAGGTCCCACTCATAGAACTGGTTGGGATGGGACGGAAACCCAGGTGTGTCAGACTCCAAAACCCTGCTCCTTGCACCATGCTGAGCTGCCTTTCTGAGGCTGCTATAATGTAAATACCTACCTCTGATTTCTTTGGTAAACTTGACACGCTGGGAATCTGTTAGCGGTTTGGTCTGTTCATTGATGTTCTGAATGTCTAAAACCTCACACATGAACTCAATGATAGGCTGAGCCCGGTAGAAAGCAGTTGCAGACACTAACAAACAGAGAGGAAGGGTACTTAGCTTCAGTTCAGAGAAAGGGAAAGCACCACAAAAACCAGCCAAAAGGAAAAAGAGTAAAAAGAGAATTCTATTGTACCGTCAATATTGAGCATCATATTCCACATAGCAGGTCTCACAGACTGATGAAAGCCAAACCAGACCTCTCTGCCCCCTCCCAGAGGGTGGTAATAACCTTCGGGAGGTGAGAAAAAAGAACGACCCACCGGAGTGTACCTGAAGGAATGAGTTGGCATGTTTCACGATCAAAAAGCCGAAAGGTCTTTCATTTTACTCTCAATTTTCTAAACAAACTTGAAACTAAGTTTGAACTGTGATTTATGCAGAAACTTCTCAATGGCACCAATGCAACCTACCAAATAAATTAATCAATCTGACATTTGTGGGAATGAACTCAAACTTAGGTACTAACCTCATGGAGGGAAGGTGTCTTGTGATAACATCAAGTGCTTGTACTGAGTCATCTGGGACTTCATTCAAGTGCCCAGCCAAAGCTTCTAAAAGCAACTGAAGGCTTACAACTGATACCCACTGAACAGACACTTTAAAGGTTTGGTCTTTACCCTCACCTGGAAGGGTCACTTCCATATCAACCTAAAGGGAAAAAAATTGTATTTACATACACATATTTACAGAGAATGAAAGAAAGCTCCCAGGAGTATTCAACATTGTATATTCATAAGGATATTTATCTTAGTACTTGCTGTAATTGCAAAACATTGGAAACAACATAAGTGTCCATCAATAGAAGAATAATTTAATATGAACTATTACATAATAGTTTGGATATAAGATGAATGCTACAACATGGATGAACCTTTGAAAATATTATGCTAAGTGAAAAAAGCCAGACACAGAGGGACAAATATTGTATGATTCCACTTATATGAAGTACTTAGAATAGTCAAATTTATAGGGTCAGAAAGGGCAGAGGAAAGGGAGAGGGAGAGAATCTTAATCAGCCTCCATGCTCAGTGGGAGCCCGACACGGGGCTCGATCTCACAACCCTGAGGTCATGACCTAAGCCCAAAACAAGAGATAGACGCTAAACCCACTGAGCCTCACAGATGCCCCAAGACCTAAGGTAGAATAGTGGATACCAGGACATGGGGGAAGGCAAGAGGAGAACTTATTGCCTAATGGATATGTACTTTCAGTCTGGGATGATAAAAATGTTTTGGAGAACTATAGTGGTTACAATTGCACAACAGTGTGAATACGCTAAATGCCACTGAATTGTACATTTAAAATATTTTATTTATTTATTCATGAGAGATACAGAGAGAGGTGGAGACATAGCAGAGAGAGAAGCAGGCTCCCTGTGGGGACCCTGATGCAGGACTCGATCCCAGCACCCAAGGATCAGACCTTGAGCCAAAGGCAGACATTCAACCACTGAAACACCCAGGTGCCCCATTATTTTTTTAAATATTTTTAAAATTTTAAAAAAATATTTTTAAAATTTATTTATTCATGAGAGACAGAGAGAGAAGCAGAGATATAGTCAGAGGCAGAAGCAGGCTCCTCACAGGGAGCCTAACGTGGGACTTGATCCCGGGACCCAAGGATTACGACCTGAGCCGAAGGCAGATGCTCAATCACTGAGCCACCCAGGCACCCCCAAATTGTACACTTAAACTTAAAAATGGTTAAAACAGTAAATTTTATGTTGTACATACTTAACCACAATAAAAAAGAATTTGAATAATAAGGTACATTGAAATGTAGAGAAATGGAAAAATTTCCCAGACATATTATTAAATGAGAAAGTAAATCATAGAATGATATGCAAGCAAATAAGAATATACATAAGCATATGTATAAATAGCTGATGCACATAAAAATATCTGAAGGATACATACCAAATGATTAGAGTAGTTTCCTCTAAAAAAGGAAAATGGGATGGGGGGGTGCAGGGAGGTAGGGAGGCAGGAAATCACAGTATTTCTAGATGTCTAAGTAAGTTTATAATGAGTATATATTTACATATTTCTTTTTTAATTTAAAAACTAAATTTGTAAAAATAAGTTATTGTGAATATCTTCATAAGTGGGTGTTAGATAATTTTCTATAATTTATAAAAGCTCCATTGTTTATTTTTATTTATTTTTTTGCTCCATTGTTGAGATTCACATAGCACATAGATTAGCAACGTGACAAGCCTGAAATATCTGTAATCAACCTAATCTAATTCTAATAATCAGAGTTAACTTAAATTCTAATGTTTATCTCTTTTTTTTAAGATTTTATTTATTTATTTATTCATGAAAGACAGAGAGAGAGAGAGGCAGAGACACTGCAGAGGGAGAAGCAGGCTCCATGCAGGGAGCCTGATGCAGGACTCGATCCCGGGACTCCAGGATCACGCCCTGGACTGAAGGCAGGTGCTAAACTGCTGAGCCACCCAGGGATTCCCACTAATGCTCATCTCATCTTCAATTATGGATTCACTAAGGGGACAGGGGCATATGGATGCAATAACAAATCTATCATCACTGTGTGAAACAACTCTAAGAATTAAGTTGTCTTTAGAAAGGGAAACATTGGGCAGCCCGGGTGGCTCAGCGGTTTAGCGCCGCCTTCAGCCCAGGGCGTGATCCTGGAGACCCAGGATTGAGTCCCGTGTCGGGCTCCCTGCATGGAGCCTGCTTCTCCCTCTGTCTGGGTCTCTGCCTCTCTCTATGTCTAATAAATAAATAAAATCTTTAAAAAAAAAAAGAAAGGGAAACATTTCTGTCCTAAGCAAATGACCTAAGTCTAATAAGCGTTCCTGGCTATTAACACTTACCCTGTCCCGTCCAATTGGCAGTGGGTGTGCTGTGTACATGTTTCTTTTGCCATCATAGCCAGGCTGCCGATCACCAAATATCTGCATCTTGAAGTGCCGCACCATTGTATCTACTACCTCTCTTAACAGTAATGGAGAGAGTGGCAGTTAGCTTTGGGAAATGGTGAGCAGTAAGGAAACTATCATGATCCCCTCCATCACCTACACGGAGTTCAAAACTACTCAGAAAAAGCAAAAGTCACACTTGGCTTCAGTAATTGAAAAAACAGTCAACAGTGGTCAACTAAAGAAAGATAGCAACCCCTGAACAAAAGCAGCTACGCGATGGTAAGAAAAGCAGGGAATAAAGAGAGCATAAAATGTATGGCATCTTCTCAAACTCTTGCCTTTCATAATCCTCTCCTATGACAAATGTAGCCTTATGAGAATAATCTATCTTAGGTATCTAACTTTAGCATGAATATTCACAATTGAACCACGATAAATTTGTTAGCGAATAAACATCGTCACTCAAATATCAGGGTTTCAGGAAAAAAAAGTAGGCAGAAATTCAGAAATGGTGAGGGCCAATGAATCTAAGATATATTCAAAGGAATAAGTCAACCCCCTTTGCCCTAATGCTGGCAGTTTATTATTCTTTATATGGTCTTGTTTTATTCCAAAGTGCTCCTGAGCAGTGTAGAGAAGAAAATGTAAAATATCTTCATTCCATAAAGATTGCCAATGTAGTTCCTTCCTTTTTAGAATTTTTCACTCAATCAAGCACGCATAGCATTACCTAAGTGTTCTTGTAACTACGTCAGACCACACCATATGCAGGCTCTGAACTAAAGGCAGTTGTAGGGTAACTAGAGTATACAGTTCAAGGTGCACAGATCTGAGTCTGTGAGATTTTGGAATGCTAGAGTCAATGAAAACTCTGCATCTTACCAATGTCTACATTGTGGGAACTGTATCTTAAAAGCCAAAATCTATCACCACTAGCTAAGACATTAATGTTCTGCAGATAAGATCTGCGGAAAAGATACACATTCATAAAATAAATCAAGCAACTGAAAAAAACTGGTGGAGAAATGTAGTATCATATATTACCAATTTTTTAAAAGCTAACTGAAGACAATACATTTTCATATTGGAGGAGTAATTTCTCATCTTACATTCCTTTTTTTAATCTTACATTCTTAAATTATAACCATAAGTAAGTTTATAGTGAAGAGATATTTCGCCTCTATTCTCAGTTAATCTTTGTGAGACCAACGGGCTGATGGTAAGTGCCTTCATATTAAAAGGGGAAAAAAAATTCAGAATAGGCAAGTCATTTTCCCCTTTTCACACAGCGATTAAAGTGCCAGAGCTACATGACCTTTGACAAGGTACTGAATCTTCCACGTATCTGTTTCTTTTCATTTGTAAAATTATAATAATCCTAACACCTACCACAAAAAGTTTGTTGCGTTAAGTGAATAATGACACACAGAATATTTAGAACAGTGCGTGTCATACAATAAACCTACTGACTCTGGTGTGCTCATGGATATGACTCCAGAATTTTCCTCTTTCCTGAATTATATCAAATTTTTCCTCTTTACTGGATTATTTCCTTCAGCATACGGATGTGTTATAATTTCTCTCACCTTCAAAATAATTAAACTTCCCTGACCTGACTTCTTCCTCATTTGAACATCCCACTTCTCTGTTCCCCTTTTGTGTCAAAATCCCTTTAAAGGAGTTGTCTCTAACTGCTCTTTTCCTGTCTCTCTTAAACCTTCTCCACCTTCCCTCCACCAAAACTACTCTTACCAAGGTCTCCAGCGAGCCCCACAATACTAAATTCAGTGCTCCTTGAATACTAGATGATAAATTCTTCCAACTTAAAACATCTTTCCTTGCCTCCTTGCTCTGTCTTGGTCTCCCCTATCCCAATGGCCTCCCCATGCCAGTCTCCTGGCTAATACTTCCTCATCACCCCAATATTAAAATACTGCAGTGCCCCAGGACTCAGTCTTGGGAGTCTTTTTTTTCCTAACCACATACAATCTTACCCAGCTCATGGCTTTACCACCAACATGGTGATGACTCTCAAATATCTGTCTCTAGCCTAGACCTCTCCCCTGAATCCAACCTCATCTATTCAACTTCCCACTCAACATCTCCACTAGGATGTCTAATAGATATCTCAGCCCTAACGTGTCCAAAACAGGTCTCCTGATCTGCCAGCCTTGTTGACTTCTCCCAGAGTTTTCCCCATCCCAATAAATGGCAACTCCATTTTTCCACTTACATAGGACAAAAACCTGGGATCCATCTTGACTCATTTCTTCCCTCATACCCTATGTTCCATCCATCAGCACATCTTGTTGACACTACCTCCAAAAATTATTAAAAGTACTTCAGTGGCTCACCCTACCCTCATTCTCTATCTTCTTTCCCTGATTTATTTTTCTTCATAGCACTTATCCCCAACTAACATGTAATATGTTTTAGGTGATTATTCATTTATTTTCGGTCTTCTCCCCTACTAGAATATAAGCTCCTCAAGGATAGAAACTTTTGCCTTTTTTATTCACATTGAACAATGATGTATCCAGCACCCTGCTAAAATCTGTGGAGGATAACCAAGTATTATACAACAAAGCTGCTATCAAGAAACTTACCATCTTAGAGACAAAACAAAACCTACGTGTTGAAAAAATTTATAGAATATACATGATAAATAAGTTATATATGCATTTAAATGTATAAAAGTCTACTTTTTCTAATCCTTACCTGTTGACTCTCCGAGGCCTTTTTTCTGGTTTAATATCCACATCATAGTGATATACATCTATTTTAGGAATCTGAACCTGAAAATGGTTGGCTAACAGTCGAATTGGTTTTCCAACAGTTCCAAGGCCAGGACGACGAGGTGGCTGAAACAGGCTGGTTGGAGGTCCTGAAGAGATTGAAAGACATTTGATGTGCTATTTGGCCATAAAGGATAATATTCCCTCATGATCATGATGATGATAACAATAATAGATACAATTATTGAGATCTGATTAGTCACTGAACATACCCTGATATAAAGAGTTTGTGATATCTCTTAACCTAAGGTGTTCTAGATTTCCAAATATTTTTGCCATACAGATATCATTTTGAATCTGGGGGACATCAAAATTATATATACAATATGATGAACTCCTCTCAGATGTAGGGTCCTGTAGAAAACCTCTTACGAGCATCAGTAGATCTCTAGCTAGGCTTACAAAATAATATGTATTTTTTAAAAGATTTTATTTTTAAGTAATATGTACACTCAATGTGGGGCTCAAACTTACAACTCTGAGATCAAGAGTTGCATGCTATACCGACTGGGCCAGCTGGGCACCACCAAATTACATGCATTTTAAAATAGAACCATCTCTAAGCTCTAGGGACGATCGCCATGCTCAGGCTTGAGAAGATCCATTAATCCTTCACAAACTAGCCTATATTATAATTTGTACAGGCAGGAGGAGATTAACAGCAGCTATATTTATTAATTTACTTGCTAATTAGATAGTGAAACAATGCCAATAATGTCAGACTTTATTGTTTATGATCTAATGTTTTTAGAATCTGGACAATGTGACATTTCTTGATCATAATGTCTAGTTTACTTACTCAACATTTATTCACTTATTATATGCCTAGCCTGTGCTGTAGATTCAGGAACTTCTGAAGAGCTTCTGCCCTCAAAGAACTTATAGTCTACACCAGTGGTTCTTAACCTGGGGGACATACCGTCCCCCAGGAAACATCTGACAAATGTCTGGAGACATTTTTGGCTGTCACCAGAGGGTGCTATTGACATATAAAAGGTAGGGACCAGGGCTACAGCTAACCATCCTACAATGAACAGGACAGCTCCCTACAAAGAAGTAGCCATCCAAAGTATCAATAGTGTTGAACGTAAGAAACCCTGATCTAGATACAGCAGCAATTCCAAATTATTCCATTGATGGTTCATAAAATATTCTACAAAAAGACAGGATTTCATAAGCCAAAGATACTGTGTATTATCTCTCCTCAAAATTCCAATGTACATTATTACATTAAATTCTCTAATGAGCTTTATAATACATAAATCTGTTTAACTAATCATTTACCCAACTAATTTTTTCCCCTAAACACACATACACTCTCTTTCTCAAATCAAGTATCTACCAATATTCAGCAGATAAGGAATTTGAGGAAACACAGACTGGGAAATACTTAACTATAGAAAAACCTTACTTCATCTTTCTTATGAAGTAGACACTGGCCTAAAAAATAAACATCTTTTCTGCTACAAATAGGTGTTGAGTAAAATGGGCTGTGATTACAAAAGAAAGTTATAGCAGGTTCTTATTGCTATGGCATTTCACCAAGAACAAAGACAATTCACTAAGTAGAGAAAACTTTGAAGCAAGAAGCTATTCTGGTCCAACATCACTTAAGAAAATCAAAGCAAACACTTTAATGAAATGTGTGTTGACAGATCTCCATGTACTAAGTCTTAAAGTTATTGAAAATCTCACTACTAAATTCATTGTTCATTCTTCCCCCTAAATTCTACTCATCCTTCAGAACTCAGATTAGGTGTGACTTCCTTTGGATAGCATTTCTGGAATTCCCCAGACTGGAAGGTGCATCCTTGATGTACCCAAGACCCTCTGTATAAGGGAGCACTTAGCACAAGTACATGGAAACATTTTAATTATTGTCTCATCCACTAGACTGTATATTCTTAGAAGAAATGGATCTCCAGTTCATCGTTATCTCCTCAATACCTCATTCAATAACTAGCACATTGTAGGAATTCAATAAATGTTGAACTAAGCAATACAAGCATAGTTCATTTAATTGCACTTTGCTTTATCGGGCTTTGCAGATATTATTTTTTTTTTAACAAATTGGAGGTTTGTGGCAACCCTGCATTGAGCAGGACCACTGCGCTATTTTCATACAGCATTTGTTCACTTCATGTCTCTGTACCACATTCTGGTAATTCTCACAATACTTGAAACTTTTCCATTATACTTGTTATGGTGATCTGAGATCAGTGGTCTTTGAGTTGCCATTGTAATTGTTTTGGGGTGCCACAAACTGTACTCGTATAAGACAGCAAACTTAATCCACAAATGTTGTATGTTCTGACCGCTCCAGTGCCTGGCCATTCCCCTGTCTCTCTTCCTCTCCTCAAGCATGAGATTCCCTAGTCTCTGAGACACCACAATACTGAAATTAGGCCAACTGATAACCCTGCAATGGCCTTTAAGTGTTCAAGTGAAAGGAAGAGTCACGTCTCTCACTTTCAATCGAAAGCTAGAAATGATTAAGCTTAGTGAGGAAGGCACGTTAAAGCCATGATGGACCAAAAGTAGGCCTCCTGCGCCAGTCAGTCAAGTTGTGAACGTAATGGAAAAGTTCCTGAAGGAAGTTAAGAATGCTATTACAGCGAACACATTAATGATAAGAAAGCAAAACAATCTTATTGCTGATAAGGAGAAAGTCTCAGTGGTCTGGAGAGATCAAAGAAGCCACAAAATTCCCTTAAGTCAAAGCTTAACCCAGAGCAAAACTCTCTCTTCAATTCTATGAAGGCTGAGAGGTGAGGAAGCTGCAGAAGAAAAGTTTGAAACTAGGGACACCTGGGTGGCTTAGTCAGTTGGGTGTCTGACTCTTGATTTCGGCTCAGGTCATGATCTCGGGGTTGTGAGGTTGAGCCCCCATCCATTCCTCCCGCGCCCCCCCATTAAGTTCCATGCTGTGTGGGGCCTGCTTGAGATTCTCTCTCTCCCTTTCTCTCTGCTCCCGCACACACACACTCTCAAAATATTTTTTTAAAGATTTTATTTATTTATTCATGAGAGACAGAGAGAGAGAGAGAGAGAGAGAGAGAGAGAGAGAGGCAGAGACACAGGCAGAGGGAGAAGCAGTCTCCATGCAGGGAGCCCGATGTGGGACTCAATACAGGGTCTCCAGGGTCATACCCTGGGCTGAAGGCAGCACTAAACTTCTGAGCCACCTGGGCTGCCCTCAAAATATTTTTTGAAAAGAAACAAAAAATTGAAGCTAGAAGAGGTTAGTTCATGAAGTTTAAGGAAAGAAGCCATCTCTAGAACATAAAAGTACAAGGTGGAGCAGCAGGTGCTGATACAGAATCTACAGCAAGTTATCCAAAAGGTCTAGTTAAGATAAATTAATGAAGGTGGCTACAGACTTTCAATGTGGTTGAAACAGCCTTATATTGAAAGAAGAGACCATCTAGGACTTTCATAGCTGGAGAGAAGAAGTCAATGCTTGGCTTCAAAGCTTCAAAGGACAGATCAGTTCTTGTGAATGGCTAATGTAGCTGGTGAATTTAAGTTCAAGCCAATCTTCATTCTGAAAATCCTAGGGTCCTTAAGAATTATGCTAAATCTACTGTCTGGGCTCTACAAATGAAACAACAAAGCCTGGATGACAGCATATCTGTTTATGATTATTTTTTAAAGATTTTATTTATTTATTAATGAGAGAGAGAGAGAGAGAGAGGCAGAGACACAGGCAGAGGGAGAAGCAGGCTCCATGCGGGTAGCCTGATGTAGGATTCGATCCTGGGACCCCGGGGTCATGCCCTGAGCCGAAGACAGACGCTCAACCACTGAGCCACCCGGGCGTCCCATATAACATGGTTTATTAAATGCTTTAAGCCCACTGTTGAGATTTACTGCTCAGAAAAAAAAAAGATTCCTTCTAAAATATTACTGCTCATGAACAATGCACCTGATGACCCAGGAGCTCTGACAGAGGTGAACAACAAGATTAGTGTGGTTTTCATGCCTGCTAATACAACGTCCATTCTGCAGCCCATAAATCAAGGAGTAATTTCGACTTTTAAGACTTTGAGAAACACATTTTGAAAAGCTATAGCTGTCATAGATAGTGATTCCTCTGATGGATCTGGTCAAAGTGAATTGAACACCTTCTGGAGGGACATCTGGGTGGCTCCGTGGTTGAGCGTCTGCCTTTGGCTCAGGGCGTAATCCCAGGGTCCTGGGATCGGGTCCCACATCCGGCTCCTCGCAGGGAGCCTGCTTCTCCCTCTGCCTGTGTCTCTGCCTCTCTCTGTGTGTCTCTCATGACTAAATAAATAAAATCTTTAAAAAAAGAAAAAGGAAAAGAAAACCTTTTGGAAAGGATTCACCATTCTAGATACTATGAAAAATGTTCATGATTCATGGGAAGTGGTCAAAATACCTACACCAACAGGAGTTTGGAAGAAGTCAATTCTAAGGCTCCTGGATGACTGAGAGGGGTTCAAGACTTCAGGGGAGGAAGTAACTGCAGATGTGGTGCCAACACCCAGAGAACTGGAATTAGAAGTAGAGCCTGAGGATATGACTAAATTGCTGCAATCTCATGATAAAACCTTAAGGGATGAAGAGCTGCTTCTGTGGATGAGCAAAGAATGTGGTTTCTTGAGATGGAGTCTATTCCTGGTGAAGATGCTGTGAAGATTGTTGAAGTGATAACAAAAGACCTAGACCGCACAAACTTAGTTGACAAAGTGGTGGCAGGGTTTGAGAGGATTGACTCCGATTGTGAAAGAAGTTCTATTGTGGGTAAAATGCTATCAAACATCACCGCATGCTGCAGGGAAATCATTCATGAAAGGAAGAGTCGATTGATGTGGCAACCTTCATCGTGATCTCATTTTAAGAGTTGCCATAGCCACCTCAAACTTAGCAACATCACCCTCATCTGTCAGCAGCCATCAACATCAAAGCAAGAGCCCCCATCATCAACAAAGAGGTTATAACTTACTGAAAGCTCAGATGACAGCTAGCACTTTTTTGCAATAAATCATTTTTTAATTAAGGGATGTACATTTTTTAGACATAATACTATTGTACATTGAGACTACAGCATATTGTAAACATAACTTTTACATGCACTGAGAAACCGAAAAATTCACTGGACTTGCTTTATTGTGGTGGTCTGGAACCGAACCCACAATATCTCCCAGTATGCCTGTACCATCATCTTTTTAGCAGCCCCAGATAAAAACTAAACAGAAACCCAGTCATTCTTAAAACCCAAGAATTGACTATCATTTTTCACTAAAGCAAAAGGCACGCAATTTACACTAGAAATATGATTGCTTGGGGTTGAGCTCCACTTCTGGTGTAGAAGGGATCTGCTGTAGGTGTGGTAAGACATTTCAAAACAAGGTAAGAGGTAAATCATAAATAATATCAGAGGTGACAGTCATACCAAATTAACCCCAATTAAATCATCTAAACAAGTCAGCCCTGCATGGTCTTGGGTACGTTTAGGCAATCATTGTATCATAAATCCAGCTTTATGATAGAAATTCAGAAACAGAAATTTGGAGCAGATGACTTGCCCAAGGACATAGGGCTTTGATTTTAAATTGTGACTAGAATTTAGGTTTCCTGATTCCCAGCCCAGTGCTTTTTTTTTCCCCCAATGTACTTCATAATCCTTTGGTACTTGACACCAAGGGGACAGAAGCAGAGGAAATGAAAGAAGTAGTATCAAAGGTGAGTGGTCTGGTAAGAGAGAAAAATTAGAAGGTGAGTGGTTATTTCTTTGAATAATAAATTAATGAATTAGGAGATTTAGAAAAACCTTCATCTAAAATGTTCCTCATCTATAAAATATGGGAGGTGTGGTAGGAACAGCAGCTATTTCCTAAAGCAATTGTGAGGATCCCATGAGATACTGTGAGCATCCATTAAGCTTAACACGGTGCCTCATAATAGTATGTGCTGAATAAACGTCAGCTCTCACGATTGCATAAATGTTAGAGTCAGTGCTCAGAGGTCCCTGGGCCTTTCTCCAAAATTTGGTGAGAAAGTCAGAAAATTACATCTTCCACAAAGGAAACAAATATTACTTAACAGGCTGGATGAAGTCAGCCTTAAATGAAGAGGAGGGCAAGACTAGGGGTCAGATGACCCAGACTCATCTGCATCTCACCACTCAACCTTGAGACCCTGACAAAGTCACTAAAGCTCTGGGAATCTCTTTTACTCATCTGGAATCTGGGGCTGGAGCTGCCTTGCTTATCTCACAGAAGATCAAATGAGCTAAGAGCTATGAAAGCGCTGTAAAAAAAAAAGAGTTATCATTAATATAGCCAGAATAAATGATAATCTAAATGTATTTCTAAGTTACTATTGTCAGAAACCAAAATAGAGAAAGCACATCGAGACTAAGAATATTTCAGTGATTATTCAAGTGAGGAGGGCACAAAGCACCAGAGCTGTGTGTGCTTCAACAAAGCTGGAATCCTTCTCTAAGTTCTAAAACAGCCTGGATAAAATATCCCACAAGACTACCGACTCCCTTTGCTCCAATTCTATGCTCATCAAGAAACTTATTATTAATTGGGTTTCCGAGGTTGTGTGACACCTGAAAAGGGGCTTGCTAGACAGCAAACAAGAAAATGTTCTGGTCAACAGAAAAGATCTATGTGACATTTTGATTTATACACTTGTGTCTTAACACTGTGGTTAGTGAGAATTAATTTTCCACAATCCTGAGCGAGCTAAGTTCAAATCTGCAAATGCTAAAATCAAACCAAAAAAAAAAAAAAAAAAAAGAAAAGAAGTCTCTAGGATGGTTCTAACTCTACCAGGTTAATCTTTTCCACGAAATACAGTTTGTGTACACAGTTACAGAGTGTCTTCCAGCATCAGCTCGTAAGTGCAACAGTTGCTTCAATTATGAATTACTAACCGGGAGGGAAAAAGAAACATTTGTTGAATATCTACAATGCATTAGTGTCCACAATAAGACTCCTCACATACATTATCTCATTTCATTCTCACAACAATCTTGCAGCACATAATTATTATTACCCTCATTTTATAGATGAGGAAACGAAAGTTCAAAGGAATTAAGTAACTTGCCCAAGGTTATACAACTATTAAACTACTAGATTGAACAGAAAAGTCTGTTACATTCCTAAAAACAGGATCATGCCTTTGGCTGGGGGACACTGCAGAAGTAACCCAGCCTAATACTGGGATTGAGGTTTATCAAATATTACCAATGTCACAAAACCAATTTATTTTTTAAAAAGGCATACGAGGGCAGCCCCGGTGGCTCAGTGGTTTAGTGCCTGCCTTCAGCCCAGGGCGTGACCCTGGAGTCCGGGGATCGAGTCCCACATCCGGCTCCCCGCATGGAGCCTGCTTCTCCCTCTGCCTGTGTCTCTGCCTCTCTCTGTGTCTCTCATGAATAAATAAATAAAATCTTTTTTTTAAAGGCATATGAAATTTGATGGTGGGGGCCTTTAAAAATACTTTAAGCAGCAAATTAAGGTGGGCTTCCATCATTCAGTTATGTAAGCAAGTTCTAAGTAAAAACAGACCTGCAAGGTCTCCAAACTCAAATGGTAAACTGAATTTTCTATGCACTCAAAAAAAAAAAAAAAAACATTAAACGCCCTACCACTAAATCCGCTATGTAGATAAGGTTTGATATTAAAGCTAATTGCATCGTAGCCTCTAAAGCCTGCCCCGCTTAGCCGAGGCATTAGAAACCTGTTGGGGTTTGAGGAGGGGGCCCCAGGTTCCCCATCCGCAGGGCATTTCTTGGAGCCTGCAACTGGGCGGCCTGGAGACGGTGCACAGAGGTGCTTCCTGAAGATGGGGAATCACGTTGCCAAAGCACTTTCTCCTTCCTCTAATCCTCACGGCCACGTCTCTAACCCAGTTAGGGCACTTGGGAGCCCTGGAGCCCGCCGGGCCCGCGCCCACCGCCCGGCTCCCTCGGGGGCTGCCGCGCAGGCTGCAGGGGCGCGGGACCCGGGCTCCCGAGGCTCCGGGGCCTTCGAGAGGCGGGGGGTTCTCTGCCCCCTGGCCTTTGGGGGGGCACGAGAAGTGTTTGCGGGCAAGTTCCGCTTCCCTGTCGGAGGGCTCGGGACGGCGCACCGGCGCCAAGGAAGCCACGGGGGTGTGGGGTGGGGATGGGGGTGGGGTGAGGGCGCCCGAGCAGCGCGGCGGCGGGAGGGGACCCTCGCGGGCAGGGCCAGGCCGCGCACCTGGCGCCCCCCCCAGGCCCCGACCCGCCCGCCTCGGCCTGGGGCGCCCCGCTGCTCCGCGACGCCGCCACGGCGGGCACCACCGGGCCCGCGCCCCCGCCCCGCGCCGCCCGGGCCTCCCCACCGAGCGCGCTCCTCACCGGGTCCCAGCGCGTCCATGGCGGCGGCGGGGGCCGCCTCGCCCCGCTCCCCGGCGCCCCCCGCCCCGGGCCCCGCCGCCGCCGCCGCCGCCGCCGCCGCGTAACGCTTGCTCTCCGGAATAGTGGCGCTGGGGGGGCGCCGCGGGGACGCGGGCCGGGCGGGGCGGGGCGGGGCGGGGCGGCGGGGCCCGGCTCCCGCGGCTCTTCCGGCCTCCGCGACAACAAAAACAATCCCGGCCGCCGCCGCCAGCGGGAGCGGGGGCGGGGGCGGGGGCGGGGGCGGGGGCGGGGGCGGGGGCGGGGGCCGGGCGAGCGCGCACCCGCCGGGCGGGGAGGGGCGCAGGGCGCGCGCGGCCCGGGGTCCCGGCTCGCGGAGGGGGCGTGCGCGGCCCCGGGGGGCGGGGCGGGGCGGGGGGCCCGGCCCCGGGGACGCGTCGGGGGCGCGCGCGGGTGGTACTGCCCGGTGGCCCGGCGCGCGGGGCCCAGGGCCTCCCCGTCCTCCCTCCCGCCCGGCGCCCCTGCCTTCTCCCGCGTGCCTACCGTCCCGGGACCGGGGCCGCCAGGGTCACCGCAAGGCTTCCCCCGCAAGGCTCACCCAGCGGCCCTGCCCGCCCCGGGAGCGCGCCCCGTGCCGCGGGAGCCCCTGGGCTCGGCAAGGGACCGGCCACCTGGGAAGGCCAAGGCTTGCTTTGGCACGGGAGGGGCTCGCGCCTGGGGCTCTAAGCCCGACGTGCAGTTGGAGAGCCCAGCTCTGCAGGCGGAGAAGCAGTTTCTTTTTCTTTTTAAGAGCTTTTATTTATTTTTTAAGATTTTATTTATTTATTCATGAGAGACACAGAGGCAGAGACACAGGCGGAGGGAGAAGCAGGCTCCATGCGGGGAGCCCGACGGGGGACTCGATCCTGGGTCACCCGGGCTGCCCACATTTCTCTTTCTTTCTTTCTTTCTTTCTTTCTTTCTTTCTTTCTTTCTTTCTTTCTTTCTTTCTTTCTTCTTTCTTTCTCTTTTTTTTTAAGATTTTAGTTATCAGAGACAGATAGAGAGAGAGAGGCAGAGAGAGAAGCAGGCTCCATGCAGGACTCGATCCCAGGTCTCCAGGATCATGCCCTGGGCGGAAGGCAGCGCTAAACCGCTGAGCCCCGCCCCCCCGGGCTGCCCGAAGAAGCAGTTTCTAATCAGCTACCCAGGGAGCCTTCCACCCGCCCCACAGGTTAAAAAGGCACAATGTGTATGTGTTGTTGTATTTGGCCGGCGGAGCCATCACAAAGTACCACACACTGGCGGACTGAACAACAGAAATTAATTTTCTGGAAGTTCTGGAAGTTAGACATCTAAGATCAAGAATTGGCTTCTTCCGAGATCTCTTTTTTTGCTCGTCCATGGCTGTCTTTTCGCTGTGTCTTCACATGATCGTCCCTCTGTCCACATCTGTGCCAAAATGTTCTCTTCCTATCATGACACCAGTCATGTTGGTTGAGCGCCCAATTTACAGACGTCATTTTAATTTGATCGCCCCTTTAGAGACTCCGTGTCCAAGTACAGTCACATTCTGAGATAGTGGGGGTAAGGGTTGCAACACCCGAATTTCGTATGTTCAGCACGTAACATGTATAATAAGATACTCATTTGAGCATCTACCTACCACGCGCAGCCAGAGAGCCAGGTCAGTTTTGCACGTCCGGATGACAAATGTTAGGGGCCCACCATGGCCAGGCATTGTATTCGAGGCTTCACATGTCATTTAATCCTCACGACTACTAAAAGGTGGGTTTATAAAAAGGATTTTATTGATTTATTCATGAGAGACACAGAGAGAGGCAGAGACACAGGCAGAGGGAGAAGCAGGCCTGAGCTGAAGACAAGACGCTCAACCACTGAGCCCTCCGGGTGCCCCAACGTAGATATTTTTTAAGGCAACTGAAGCTCAGGGAAGCTAAGGAAGTCAGGCTGTGTGTCTTATGATACTGCAGTGAAGGATGGAAAGAATTGGAGTTCTAAATCCTGCATCCCAGTTCTGGCTGCTTCCATCCCCAACTGCCTATGGAAGTGGGACTTATAGGGACCGATGCTGCATTCTGGGTGCTCTCTGCAGCACCGCGCCACTTCTCTGCTAAGGCAGCTGTTAACTAGGAACAGCAGGAGGGCACAGCTAGCTCGGAGAGGAGGAAGTAGCCACTAGATGAGCAGACTGGTGTGCACCTAAGAGGATAAGAAAAACCAACTCGAGGTCAGGCTTTGAGTTAAACCTAGTAGCTGCCTGCCTCCTTCTCTACCCCAGGCCAAGTCCCTTCCGTAGTGTAAGCAGTCAGTGCCTGTGGCCTCCAGCCTGAGTGGAGGCTGACATTCCCTCTTGCACTTCCTAACAAATTTCCCCCATGTTCTATTTGGTACCCTGAGCAAAGATGATAGCTTGTTTCCTGCACCAAAAATAGCCTCAGAAACCAGAGTGTGAAGTGTATTTACCCTGTATCTTGGGCCAGGACTGCAAAGCCTCAGGCCCCGTCTCTCACTCTCATTCTGGATGCTCTGATCCTCTACATTCTCCTTCCCAAGTTCACTCTGGCGCCCCCCCCGCCCCCCTCCCAATGACCCTTCTGACTGAGCCCTCCCAAACAAAAGCCCTATAGTCAGGAAACTCTCCGAAGCCCTTTCAGCAACCCCCCCACACACACTTCCTGCTGTGGCTGAGAAGTAGCCCTGGCCCTATTACCACTTCCCCCCCAGCTCTCCCCAACGATGGCAGCTCACCCTTCCACACCCCGCACAGCCACGGGACAGGGGGTGGTGGCTAGAGAATTAGCAATAGAGTTGCCCCCATTGCCCCAAACCTTGAGTTCTCATTCTCATATTAAAACCACTTGCTGGGGTCACCTGGGGGGCTCAGCAGTTGAGCGTCTGCCTTCAGCCCAGGGCGTGACCCTAGGGTCCTGGGATCGAGTCCCTCTTCGGGCTCCCGGCAGGGAGCCTGCTTCTCCCTCCGCCTGTGTCTCTGCCTCTCTGTGTGTCTCTCATGAACAAATAAATAAAATCTAAAAAATAAAAATAAAAAAAATAAAATCACCTGCCATCTGGCCAAACCACCAGAGGGCCTCCCTTGGTGGTATAATTAACTCAGCCCCTGGTCTTATGTCTCAGCCCAGGCTTAGCTCCCAAACATTATAAATCCTTGAATGGATTTATTCGGGTATCCAGGTTTGCATGTCTGTTGCTTAACACATGTGGCACCAAATGACTCCTCAAGGAAATTTCTGGGATGAAGGAATGAATGAATGAATGAGCAAGTAATGTGTGAATAGTGGGAGCCAGAAATGGTGCAATGGAGGAGCCAAGGTGAAAACCTCTGGGCGAACTTCCAGCTTCTCCAGAGCACAGACTTGCAAATCCCACGATCCTGGGTTCCAATCTCCGTTCTACAGCACACTAGCTCCAAGCACCCGGGACAAGTCCCTTCACCGACTGCTGAAGGAGTCAGTAGGGAGGAAGCTAAATCACATATGTGCAAGCTCCAGTGTCTGGCCCAATAGGCACTAATTTTCCTCCTTCTTTCCCTGGGCTAAAAGCTGCTCCCCTGCCACTGTCTTACTTTCTTTGAAAGACAGCGAACCCAAAATCTCAGCTCAGTCCAGGAGGGGGAGCAGAACCATCAGGGACTGAGCATGTTTACACATCCTGTGCCTGAGCCACCTGAGGACAGGGACTTGGCTCACCAACCGGGGGGGGGGGGCGGACATGCTCAGTCAAGGTTTATAATGAAACTAAACCTCTCAAATGTGTCAATGCTCCCCTGAGACCAGACCAAGCCAGAGGGAGCCTCGCTAGTGGGTGGACACGCTGCCAAGAGGCCGGGCTCCAGCCACCAGCGCTGTCTGCGACGCTCCAGCCCTTGTCTGGGCCCCTGGCCTCTGTTGATGTTTTGACTCCCCAGCCTCTCCTCACACTGCCTCACACAAGTCTGGAGCTTAGAAGTTGGGGAGGAGCTTCTTGGCAGTTGATCGGTTGGGCAAAGGGTTTTCACTCTTTTTTAGCTGGGGAACCCCTCATTCAGACAGAAATCTTAAGTGGGAGCTGAAGCGGAGCCACCTGGCCGAGGAGGACACGGACCTTCTTTGGACACTATCGAACCAGACTACCTTGCCAAGAGACACCACCTGGCATCCTAATGGGATTTCTGCCCACCTGCTCCTCCTCTACTGGCAGCCCTGCTCTTTTGCATTTTTTAATTGAGATAAAATTCACAGATGATAAAATTCACCATTTTAATGTGTAAAATTTCAGTGGTTTTTAGTGCATTCGCAAGGCTGTGCAATCATCACTGTTATCCAATTCCAGCATGTTTTTTTTAAAATATTTTATTTATTCATGAGAGACACAAAGAGAGAGGCAGAGACACAGGCAGAGGGAGAAGCAGGCTCCATGCAGGGAGCCCAAGTGGCACTCGATCCCGGGTCTCCAGGATCATGACCTGAGCTGAAGGTAGACGCTCAACCACTGAGCCACCCAGGTGGCCCTCTTTTGGATCTAGTTTCTTTCTTACCACAGTGTTTTCAAGGTGTATCCGCGTAGCATGCATCAATACTTCATTGCTTTTTTTTTTCTTTTTTAAAGTAGATTCCATGCCCAGCATGGAGCCCAACAGAGGGATTGAACTCAAGACCTGAGCTGAGATCAAGAGCTGGATGCTTAACTGACTGAGCCATCCAGGCGCCCCCACCACTCCATTGCCTTTAATACTGAATAATATTCCATTATATGTATACACCGTATTTTGTTGACCGACCTTTGGATTGTTTCCATTTTTTGGCTACAATAATGCTGCTATGATCTCTGTGTGCAAGTTTTTGTGTGGGTACATATAAGTTTTGTGTGAATATGGAACTTTTCAGGTCTTCCGGGTATATACCTAGAAGTAGAACTGCCAGGTTATATGATAACTCTATGTTTACCTTTTTGAGGAAATGTTTTCCACAGCGGCTACACTATTTTACATTCCCATCAGCAATTTGTGAGGGCTCTAATTTCTCCACATCCTTGCCAATATTTATTTTATTTCAGGTTTTTAAAATTTTTTAAAGATTTTATTTATTTATTCATTCACGAGAGACACAGAGAGAGAGGCAGAGACACAGGCAGAGGGAGAAGCAGGCTCCACGCAGGGAGCCAGACGTGGGACTCGATCCCAGGTCCCCAGGATCAGGCCCTGGGCTGAAGGCGGCGCTAAACCTCTGGGCCACCCGGGCTGCCCTATTTCAGGTTTTTAAAAAAATTATACCTATCCTAATGGGTATGAGGTGGTAGGTATCTCATTGTGTATTTGATTTGCAGTTCCCTAAGGACAGATGGTGCTGAGCATCTATTTATGTACTTATTGTCCATTTGTATGACTTCTTTGGAGAAATGTTGATTCAAGTCTTCTATTTTTTTTAAGATTTATTTATTCATTTGAGGGATCCCTGGGTGGCACAGCGGTTTAGCGCCTGCCTTTGGCCCAGGGCGCGGTCCTGGAGACCTGGGATCAGATCCCACATCGGGCTCCCAGTGCATGGAGCCTGCTTCTCCCTCTGCCTGTGTCTCTGCCTCTCTCTCTGTGTGTGTGACTATCATAAATAAATAAAAATTTAAAAAAAGATTTATTTATTCATTTGAGTGGACAGCGGCAGAGGGAGTGGGAGAGAAAGCCTCAAGCAGATTCCCTGCTGAGTGCAGAGACCGTGAGGCTTGATACCAGGACTCTGAGTCCATGACCAGAGCCAAAATCAAGAATTGGATACTCAATCGACTGAGCTCCTGAAGCACAAAAGTTTTTAGTTTAGACAGAGTCTAATTTTTCTCTGATTGCTTGAGCTTTTTTGTTATCATATCCAAGAAAACTAATCCAAAGTCATAAAGATTCATTCCTATGCATTTAAACATTTTATACTTTTAGCTCTTACATTTAGGTCTTTGATGTATTTGGAGTCTACTTTTATATATGATGGGAGGTAGGGTTTAGATTCATTCTTTTGGATGTAGATACACAGTTGTCCAAGGACCAGTTTTTTAATTTTTTTTTATTTTTAAAGATGTTATTTATTTATTCATGAGAGGCACAGAGAGAGGCAGAGACACAGGCAGAGGGAGAAGCAGGCTCCATGCAGGGAGCCCGACGAGGGACTCGATCCCGGGTCTCCAGGATCACACCCTGGGCTAAAGGCAGTGCTAAACCGCTGAACCATCCGGGCTGCCCCCCCCCTTTTTTTAAAGATTTTATTTATTTACACCATTTGTTTAAGACTTCTTTCCCCCATGGTCTACAACCCCTGTCACAATCAATCAACTGCAAATGTAAGGGTTTATTCTTGGACTCTCAATTCTATTGTGCGGATCTTTGTCTTTCCTTATGCTGGTATCACACTGTCTTGATTATTATAGCTTTGTAGTTTCGAGATCAGGAAGTGTCAATTCTCCAACTTTGTTCTTCTTTTTCAAGGTTGTTTTGGTTATTCTGGGTCTCTTGCATTTCCAGATGAAATTTAGGATCAGTTTGTTCACATCTGCAAAAAAAAAAAAAAAAAAGCAGTTGGAATTTTTTTTTTAAGCAGTTGGAATTTTGATAGGAATTGTATTCAATCTGTAGATTAATTTGGGGATTATTGCCATTTTAACAGAATTAAATATTAGAATCCATAAATGTAGGATATGTTTTCATTTCTTTAGGTCTTTAATTTTTTCAATAATGTTTTGCAGTTTTCAGGGTGCAAAGTTTATACTTCTTTGGTTAAATTTATTCTTGAGTATTTTATCCTTTTTGGTGCTAGTAACAGTGGAATTATCTTCTTAATTTTGTTTTTCGATTGTTCATTGCTAATATGTAAAAATACAATTTTTTTATATTTATCTTGTATCTACAGCCTTACTGAATCTGTTTATTACCTGTAGCAGTTAAGTTTTTTTTGTTTGTGGGTTTTTTAGCATCTTTATATATAAGATCATGTTAGCTGCAAATAGAGATAGTTTTAACTTTTTCTTTTCCAATATGGATGCTTTTTCTTTTATATTCTTGCTCAATGCCCTAAACCTCCAGTACAATGTTGAATAGAAATGACTCTCTCTCTCTCTTTAAGAAGTAGCCCTTTTTTAACAAACTAATGGTTACCAGAGGGGAGGTGGGTGGGGGGATTGGGAGATTGGGTGTAATAGGTGATGGGGATCAAGGAGTGCACTCGCTATGAGAAGCACCTGGTGTTGTATGAAAGTGTGGAATCACTATATTGTACACCTAAAGCTAACTAACTGGAATTTTAATTAAAACTTTAAGAAGGGGTGTTTTCTTCTGGTGGAGTCAAGATGGAGGAGTATATGTGAGAGCCTTGACCTTGAGAATTGTGGATGGGCTTTTACCATGGGTAGCATAGGTGGTGGTTTCTTTCAAGCACTCAAAGATTTTCACAATTCTCCAGTGGGAGTAAACCCCAGACTATGAGAGAGTTTGACAGCTATTAAAACCAGGGCTCCGCAGTTGGGAGGTAGCTTTGCAGTTGAGGAGATTTATTTTTCGTGACTGACTGCAGTGTGGTTCAAGTGAGAGGGAAAGAAGATCCCTGGAACTCCATCACAAGTGGTGCCTTACCAGGACCAGTGGCCATGGTTGGGTCAGCCGCGATGGGTGGTGTCCTCCTAGCTTTAACTGAAGGAGCTGGCATCTTGTTGACAAGATTTGCCTCTGCACAATTTCCCAATGGTCCTCAGTTTGCGGAAGACCCCTCTTTGTTGCCTTCAGCACAGTTACCATCCTCACCTTTTGGAGACTATCAACATTATCAATAGGACCACTTTCCCAGAATTTCTTTAACAGAGGAGCTGTAGGTCAAGAAGGGATTTCAGAAGGTCTGTTTTTAAAACCATAGGCGGGACAGCTATGGCCACATAGGCTTTGAAGAGACAGCTCTTTTTGTTATTTAAAGGAACGTGGTAGGGTCAGATGTTAAACAATAATACATTTATTTATTTATTTATTCATTCATATTTGGATTGCATTTGTGATAAAAAATAAATATCTAATATCTTTAAAAGAAAAATAATAAATGCTTAGAAGATGAAGGATCAGAGGGCAAACAACAATGAAACATGACCAATCATTTCCGTGGGGACTTCTCTGCCTGGTTTTGTGTGTTCTGTTAGTCAAACAATAAAATACCTCCTGGAACTTAAAAAAAAAAAAAAAAAGTTCCTCTTTTGTATTTTGCAAGCAGGCAGGTTTCTACATATTCATGATCTAGGGCCAGGAACAGAGAGACTTAGCAACTCTATTTGATTTTGCCATCTCTGAGATGGCAGAGCTACTAAGGAGGGCAGTGCGTGAGGCTTTGACAACAAATCAACTAATATGTTTGTTTTTACTTTCAGCATTTGTTTCTACTACACTTTTTAACTGGGACAATTGATTTTTTTTTTCTCTCCTTCAAGATGAAATAAAAGGAATGAATTAGGGAATGAGATAAATCTAGATTTTAATTCCAATTCTATAGTGTGATTTATTTATGCCAAGCCCTGGGCTAGGTAATCGGGATCCAAGGGTGAGCCAGAGAAGTGGGGTTCCTCTCCTCATGCAGTTCAGTCTTGAAGTGAGACATAATAAACAAAAAGTGAGTCAAAAGAATAAGATAATTACGAATCATGATGAGAGTTGTAGACAATTCTAGGGGTGAAAAAGCAGGAAGGGATAGCCTCTCTGATATGCTGACATTTGAACTGAGAACTTCTGGTGGCTTTAAAACATGGCCACGGGGCTTCTGAGTGGCTTAGCTGGTTAAGTGTCCAATTCTGGATTTTGACTCAGGTCATGACCTCAGGGTCATGAGCCCTGCCTAGGGCTCCATGCTCAGTGGGGAGTCTGCTTCTCTCTCCTCCCTCTTCCTCTGCTCCTCCTCCCACTTACCCTCTCTCTAAAATAAATAAATAAAATCTTAAAAAACAAACAAAAAACTTGGCCACAAATTCTCTGACCTTTCACCCATTAAGAGGTGGGGTCTGTGTCCTCTCCCTTTCAATATATGTGGGCTTGCAACCACTTTGATCAGTAGACAACTTCAGAATTGATACCATGTGGCTTCCATGGCTAGGTCATAAAAGGTCATGTAGTTTTTACCTTGCTTGCTGGAACCTTCTCTCTCATAGCCCAGAGCTGCCATACCAGAAGTCTGACAACCTTGAGGCCATCACATCAGAGAGGCCATATGTAGGTGCTCTGTTTCAGCTAAGACCAACTTTTTACCTATTCCTGCTGAAGTGCCAGACACTTAGTAAAAAATCTTCCAGATGATTCCAGGGACCAGCCATATGAGTCACTCCCCTCGATTTGAGTCTTGCTAGTCAAGGTTCCAGACAGTACAGAACAAAGACAACTATTTCATTAGTATTATTTTTTTAAAGTAAATTTTATGTCCAATATGGGTCTTGAAATCATGACCTCGAGATCGAGAGTCACATGCTCTACTGACTGAGCCAGCCAGGTGTCCCTCCACTATTATTTTTTCTGAATTAAAAAAAAAAAACTTTATTTATTTATTTATTTGAGACACACAGAGAGAAGCAGAGACACAGGCAGAGGGAGAAGCAGGCTCCATGCAGGGAGCCCGATGTGGGATTCGATCCTGGGTCTCCAGGATCACGACCTGAGCCGAAGGCAGAAGCTCAACCACTGAGCCACCCAGGTGCCCCTATTTTTTCTGAATTCTTGACCCACAGAATTCATAGGCATTTAAAAATGTTGTTTTTTAAATTGAGATATAATTCACAAATGACATTATATTAGTTTTAGGTGTATAAAATGTGTTCAATATTAGTATATATTGCAAAATAATCACTACAATAAGTCTAGTTAACATCTGTGACCGTACATTGTTAAAAATTATTTTCTTGTGATGAGGACTTTTAAAATACACTCTCTTAGCAACTTTCAAATATACTATATAATATTATTAACTACAGGCGCCACACTGTACATTATATTCTCCGGACTTATTTTTTTATTTTTTTTATTTTTTTTGACTTATTTGTTTTATAACTGGAAGTTTGGACCTTTTGGCCCCCTTTTCCCATTTCACACACACACACACACACACACACACACACACACACACTCCACTTCTGGCAAACACCAGTCTATTCTCTGTCTCTGAGTTTCTTTCTTATTTTTGTTCATCTGCCTGCTTTAGATTCCATATATAAGTCAAATTATAAAGTTTTTCTCTGACTTATTTCACTTAGTGTGATGCCCTCAAGTTCCATCCATGTTGCAAGTAGCAAGATTTTTTATACACTGGGGATGCCTGGGGGACTCAGTGGTTGAGCATCTGCCTTTGGCTCCAGGATCGAGTCCCAAATCAGGCTCCCTGCATGGAGCCTGCTTCTCCCTCTGCCTATGTCTCTGCCTTTCATGAATAAATAAATAAAATCTTAAAAAAAAAAAAAAGATTGGGCAGCCCCAGTGGCACAGCAGTTTAGCGTCGCCTGCAGCCCAGGGCGTGATCCTGGAGACCCTGGATCGAATCCCACGTTGGGCTCTCTGTATGATGCCTGCTTGTGTCTCTGCCTCTCTCTCTCTGTCTCTATGAATAAATAAATAAAATCTTTTAAAAAAAGTATTAATAAATAAATAAATAAATATTTTTATACACTGAATAATATTCCAGTATATATATTCTGTATATAAATATATATAATGAATCACATATGTTTATATATTATATATGAATTATATCCATTGTGTGTATACATAATTACATATATAACGAAATATATATTTATATATTATTATAGATAATGAAATAAATACATAAATATATAATGAAAAAGATAATGGATGCAATGCAAAGTATCCATTCTTCCATCAGTGGGCACTTAGGTTGCTTCCATATCTTGAATATAATTAATAATGCTGCAATGAATATGGGGTATGTGCATGTGTGTGTATATCTTTTTGTTTTTGTTTTTATTTTTATTTATTTTTTTTTAAATCTTTTTATTTTTATTTTTATTTATGATAGTCACAGAGAGAGAGAGAGGAGAGAGAGAAGCAGGCTCCATGCATCGGGAGCCCGATGTGGGATTCGATCCCGGGTCGCCAGGATCGCGCCCTGGGCCAAAGGCAGGCGCCAAACCGCTGCGCCACCCAGGGATCCCCTTGTTTTTGTTTTTAAAGATTATTTATTTATTCATGAGCGAGAGAGAGAGAGAGAGAGAGAGAGAGAGTTTCACTGAGCCCTTCGGGCTGCCTGTATATCTTTTTGAGTTAGTGTTTTCACTTTCTTCAGATAAATACCCAAACGTAGAATTGTTGGATCATATGGTATTTCTATTTTTAATTTTTTGTTAAAGATTGTATTTATTTATTCATGAGAGACAGAGAGAGAGAGAGAGGCAGAGACACAAGCAGAGGGAGAAGCAGGCTCCATGCAGGGAGCCCGAGGTGGGACCCCATCCCGGGTCCCCAGCATCAGGCCCTGGGCTGAAGGCAGCGTTAAACTACTGAGCCACCCAGGCTGCCCTCTATTTTTAATTTTTTGAGGAAACTCATTACTGTTTTCCACAGTGGCTGCACCGTTTTGCATTCCCACTAACAGTGCACAAGGGTTCCCTTTTCTCCACATCCTCACCAACACTTGTTATGGAATGGTTCTTTCCTTATGCCATTGACTTCTGGGGTTATCTGATACCCAGCAATAGAGAAGTATAACAGCAGGAGAGAAGTTTCTTTTCCTTTCCTTTCTCAATTCTGAATCTCACTCCTACAAGTAAAAATGAGTGAAGACATGATGTAAGGGTTGTATGGAGAAGGAGGAAAAGGAAGGCAATAAAGAGAATCAGATCAGGGGAAATAGGGAATCCCTGGGTTGCTCAGTGGTTTGGCACCTGCCTTCAGCCTAGGGCGTGATCCTGGAGACCCAGGATCGAGTCCAATGTCGGGCTCCCTGCATGGAGCCTGCTTCTCCCTCTGCCTGTGTCTGTCTCTCATAAATAAATGAATAAAATTTTTTAAAAAGATTGGGGGAAATATAAAATGTGGAGGACAAAGTCGAGGAAGAACAAAGGGGAAAGAGGAAGAGCATGAGGAAGAAAAAGAATAGGAGAATGAGGAGTCCCTACAATATCAAAGTAACGTGCATTGGGGTGGAGGGAGAAGACAATTAGATTCTCTTCTTGAAGTTGTAGCTAGTAGGAAATATTGAAGGCAGGAACCCTGCCTCATTTGTTTCTGTGTCCCTAATATTTAGCACATGGCATAGGGCCTTTGTACTCGCAGGCTGGGACAGCTAACTAAAGCATCTACACATGGCCTCTCTACCACGGTGACCCCAGGATAATCAGACTTCCTACACGGTGCTCAGAGTTCCCAGAAAGTGTTCCTGTGAGCAAAGTGGAAGCTGCATGGCCTTTTATGACTTGGCCTCAGAAGCTATTTAGTATTGGTCCTATCATATTCTGTTAGCCAAAAGTGGCCACAACCCACGCATATTCAAAGTGAGGAGATGTAAATCCTACCTCTTTGTGTGTGTGTGCGTGTGTGTGTGTGTGTGTGTGTGAGAGAGAGAGAGAGAGAGAGAGAGAGCGAGAGCAAGAGAGTGTGACAGTGAGTGGATGGGGGAGGGACAGAGGGAGAGAGAGAATCCCAAGCAGACTCCATGCCCAGCACAGAGCCCGATGTAGGGCTCTATCTCACAACCCTGAGATCATGACCTGAGCCAAAATCAAGAGTCAGACGCTTAACCCACTGAGCCACCCAGGTGTCCTAGATCTTATTTAAAAAAAAAAAAACTGAGAGAGGAACATCAAAAGTTTTATTTTGGATCTGTTTAGTTTGAAATTCCAATTAGCAATCTGAGAGGGGCTGCCAAAGAGGCAATAGTATATTTAAGTCTAGAGGTTAGAGGCCTTGTCTGGGCTGAAGATACAAAATTGGAAGCCAAAAAATAAAAATATAAAAAAGCTGGGAGCCAAGTTAAAGAGTATTATTCACTGGACATTTGTAAAGATGACAGGACAGGTTTTATTCAAAACTATTGCATCAGGTGAGAGAGTCTGAGCTCAAATTTAAAGACAGCCAAGACAACTTGGATTTTATAGCCAATGAGAGTGAGGGGGGTCAATTAGTGGAAAATTATGAGGAGACATCAAGGGTAGGGGGATTCTCACTAAACTGGCTTAACAGGATGCTTGCTAAAGACAAACCAAGGACTTGGGCAGCCCGGTGGTTCAGCGGTTTAGTGCCACCTTTGGCCCAGGGTGTGATCCTGGAGTCCCGGGATCGAGTCCCATGTCGGGCTCCCTGCAGGGAGCCTGCTTCTCCCTCTGCCTGTGTCTCTGCTTCTCTCTTTCTGTGTGTATCTCATGAATAAATAAATAAAATCTTTAAAAAATAAAAGAAAAAAAAATAAAGGTTGGAGATGAGAACTTGATCTGGCGTCAAGGGTGGGAGGATTCTCACTAAACTGATTAGCAACATTCTTGCTAAAACGAGGTAGGCAGGCTGAGGACAGGGCACAAGGATTAGGACAGGCCTAATCAAAAGAGGCCTTAGAGGAGTCTATCTAAAACTTGGTCAAAGTGAGAATCTTTGTCACCCATCAGGTGTTGAAAACCAAACAACTGGAGGGGTGCCTAGCTGGCTCAGTGGGTGGAGCATACAACTCTTGATTGGGGGTTCTCGAGTTCAAGAGCCATGTTGGGTATAGAGAAAAAGAAGGAAAGAGAGAAAAAGAGAAAGAAAGAAAGAAAGAAAGAAAGAAAGAAAGAAAGAAAGAAAAAAAAGACAAGACAAGACAGGGTCCCTGGGTGGCTAAGTTGGTTGAGAGACCAACTCTTGGTTTCAGCTCAGGTCATGATCTCAAGGTCCTGGGATTGAGCCCCTGTCAGGCTCTGGGCTCAATGGGAAGTCTACTTGAGATTCTCTCACTCTCTTGCCCTTTGCCCCTCCCCGCACTTGTGCTCTAAGAAAGAAAGAACAAAAGAAACAAACAAACAAACAAACAAAAAAAGAAAACTAAATCACTAGAGTTGGATGAGATCACCAAAGGAGTGAGAAGACAAGAAGGCAAAGAATGGAGTCCTTGTCACTCCAATATTTGGAGGTGGGCTTAACAAGAAGCCAGTAAAGGAGACTGAAAAGCTTCAGCCAATGAGGTAGAAGAAAATGAGGAGAGTGGTGTATTATCAAAGCTAATAGAAATAAGTGTTTCAAGAAGGAAGTGGTTAACCGTGTTGAAAGCTTCATAGAGGTCAAGTAAGATGAGAAGAACAGAGAAGTGCACCTGGCAAACTAGAGGTCAATGGTAAGTTTGACAAGAGCAATTTCCATGAAGAGGTTAAACGTTTGGTTGGATCATGATGAAAGGTTAAGAAGCAGAAAGCAGGTATAGACGATCTTTCCATACGTTTTGCTATGAGTAGGAGTAGGTGGAACGTCAGCTGAAGAGAGATATGCTGTCTAGGGAGAATTCTGTGTATGTGTGTTTAAAGATGAGAGATCCCAAGGCATGTGATCTTGGTGATGGGAATGGCCTGGTACTGAAGGAGAAACTGATGGTACAGCAGAGAGAAGGAATTTGATTCTTGGGAAGACAATGTGGGATAAGAGTGTAGACCCAGGTGAGGAAGCAGGGAATACGGGTGTTGATGCAGATCAGAAAAGTTGGTAGATTCGATGGGAGGAAGATGAGTCTGAGTGCTCTCTACTTGTCAAAATGAGTTCTAGATAGCAAGTGAAGGGGGTGGAGTATGTTGGAGGCTCGCAGGGAGCAGAAGAGGTCATACTGGCCAGTGGGAAAACAAAGCTATACCGGGGGGATTATAGCAGCATTACTGGGCAGCACTGAGTCCCCTTTAAGGTTTGTAGTCAGAAATTCCAGTTGTGTGATTTTCTCCAGCCATGTCCAGCTGCTCAGGTAGACAGGGACTACTCAGTTAACGGAGTGTAGGAAGATGTGGAGTACTGTCAGTGAGTTTAATGAAGAGAAAGTGACAGGAGCATTATGGGGATTTATAATATTGTGATTGCAGTGATGTACCGTGGACTCTAGACTGGGAAAGAAAAAAATGAGAACATGAGGAGAGTGGGATAATTAGTGAAAAGTGATGATGTTGATGGATTAGGGGACTCCATGAGGTTCTGATTTAACACTAGAGCTGTTGATTTCATTCCCTAGAGTAGCAGAATAAAGGAGAAAAGTCCTACAACTATCCCAATAGATGCTGCAAAAGCATTCAGTAAAAGCCCACACTCCTGTGAACACACACGAACACACACACACACGACTATTAGTAAGCTGGGAATAGAAGGAAATTTTCTAAGTGAGTTAATATATGAAGCACTTTCAACAGTAACACAAATATATAGTAACTTTTGCTGTATATTTCCATAATGTGATTAAAAGTATCTACCAGAAACCAAAGGCAAATGTTGCATATATAGTGCAGGTTGCCCAGAAGGGGATGCCCACACTATGACCCCTATAAAGGCAATCATCCAGAGTTAAATATGGAAATATTATATGCTGGTGTAGTCTATTAAATTAAGTAGTTTATATTAAATGCAGCTGCATCCTATTAAGTTGAACATGTTACTGTAATATGCACAAACTGCTATGCATGCAAAGAATGGGTATAAAAAGTAACTGGGAAAGTATTTCAGCAGGTCTTTGGTCTCTGCCTCTCTTTGTGTCTCTCATGAATAAATAAATTTTAAAAAATCTTTTTTAAGAAGAAAAGATGAGGTATAAATATTGGGGAAGGGGATCCCTGGGTGGCTCAGCAGTTTAGCGCCTGCCTTTGGCCCAGTGAGCAATCCTGGAGACCCGGGATCGAATCCCACATCGGGCTCCCGGTGCATGGAGCCTGCTTCTCTCTCTGCCTCTCTCTCTCTCTCTCTCTCTCTGACTATCATAAATAAATAAATTTTAAAAAAATAAAATAAATAAATATTGGGGAAAAAAGACACAACACAAAGCATTATTTGAAGAAGAAAGTGCCTACAAAATCTAAATGAACCAACGAAAATTATTAGAATGAATGAAAGTTAATAAAATGGTTATATATAAAATTATCATATAGAAATCAATAGCTTTCCTGTAGACCAGCAATGACTTATTAGAATATGTCACAGAGGGGCACCTGGGTGGCTCAGTCAGTTAAGCATCTGCCTTTGGCTTGGGTCGTGATCCCAGGGTCCTGTATTAAGGCCCGCATTGGGTTCCTTGCTCAGCAGGGAGACTTCTTCTCCCTCTCCCTCTGCCTCCTGCTCCCTCTGCTTGTGCTCTCTCTCTCTGTCTGTCAAATAAATAAATAAAGTTTTAAGAAAAAAAAGAATATGTCACGGAAGAGAATCAATTCACAATTGCTGCAAAATCTATAAAAAAACCAAGAAATAAATTTAGCAAGAAATGTGAATGTCTTATATGAATAAAATTATGAAATTTTACTCTAAGATGTAAAAGAATATCTATATAAATAAAGACAGGTTGGAGACCATTTATTTTAAGGATCCCATTGCCACACAAATTGATCTTTTTAAAAATGAAATTTGGCAGGTTGATCTAAACATGTGAGAGTAGCCAAAAATGTTCACCATATAGGAGCAAGGACCTACCCTATTAGATATCAAAATGTGCTATGAAGCTATAATTATTCAAATAGAATATTATTAGCCCAAGAATAGATGAATATTTTTAAAAGAATAAAATATTTAAGACCAGATTTTCTCCCCCCATTTATTTATTGGAATTTAGTATATGAAAGAGATGGCATTTCAAATTAGAGGGGAAAATAATGTCTGTAACAGGTGTCGTTGGGACAACTGGCTATTCGTTTGGGAATAATAATAGATTCCAACCATTCCTCACACCATGCACAAAAATAAATTCCAGCATGATTAAAATAAATAAACTCCAAACACAAAATAATACGAGAAACTTTATTTTTTTTTAATTTTTTATTTATTTATAATAGTCACAGAGAGAGAGAGGCAGAGACACAGGCAGAGGGAGAAGCAGGCTCCATGCACCGGGAGCCCGACGTGGGATTCGATCCAGGGTCTCCAGGATCGCGCCCCGGGCCAAAGGCAGGCGCCAAACCTCTGCGCCACCCAGGGATCCCATATGAGAAACTTTAGAATATTTCCAAATTTGGGGGCACTTGGATGGCTCAGGCATTTAGGCGTCTGACTCTTGTTTTCAGCTTGAGTCATGATCTCAGGGTCCCGGGATCGAGCCCCACGTCAGGCTCCATGCTCAGTGCAGAGTCTACTTACCTTCCCCTCCCTCTGCCCCTCTCCTCACTCTCTCTTTCTAAAATAAATAAATAATTCTTTTTTTAAAAAGAGTATTTCCAAATTTTGAGGGGGTAGGAAGGCATTCCTAAACAATATACAAAATTTAGAAAACATACAGAAAAAGACTGACGGATTTAATAACATGGAAAACTAAAACCTCTCACAAAAAACACCATAAAATTAACCATAAAGGTCTCCTATGAACGCAACGTAAAAAACCAACAATACAGTAGAAAAATTAGCAATTCACAGAAGAAATAGAAATGCTAACAAATATAAGAACATGAGCAATCATCAGCAATGAGAAAAGCAAAGTACAAAAATGAGATATTTTAAACATTCCTAACTTGAAAAATATCTTAAAAATTGATTACATCCATTTGGTAAGAGTGAGGGAAATTACTATTCTCCAACAGTGTTGGTGGGGTTGTAAATTGGGACATCTTTGGAAGGTAGCCAGGCAGTGTCTACTAAAAATTTTATTATGCCTTCCCTCAAACCCTTAATTCCATTCTTGGTCTCTGTTTTGAGAAACTTGAACTTCTGTACACACGTACAAGAATGTTTGTTCATTACAGCGTTGATTGCAGCAGGAAAAAATAGAAACAACCCTAACATCCACCAAAGGGAATTGTTAAAAAGTGGGTTACATTTCTATTATAGAGTAATAAGCAGTAATTAAAATGTATGAGATACATCTGTATGTATTGGCATGGGAAGATCTCTAAAAATATATTTTTACCATGAAAAAATCAAATTGCAGAGTAAGATGCACAATATCATCTCATTAATGTAAAATATAGCATGTACTTGTATATGTACAGCTATAAATGCATAGAAAAAAGTCAGGGGTTATTTATACACATAAAATATTAATAGTGTTACCTCTAATGAAGGAATTAGGAGGCAGCTAAGAGAACTATACATTTTATTCTATTCATTTTCATAGAATGTTTAAAATAAAGGTATTGTATTCATATAAGTATTTGCATAACACTAACATAAAGAGTTAAAAAATGAAAGATAATTATAGAAAGTTTGGAACATAAATAGAAACATCATCTCATCTAAAATCAGAATGGAAATTTTATTAAAGCAGTGTATGCCCATTGTTTAGATGTTCCATATCTCTACATCTCAAGAGTCTTCCTCCCCAAAGGCAACCATTTTCAATTTTTGGGGGGTGTTTCTTTGGATATTTACTGCTGTATTTTGAGGTAATATGCTTATAATAGTGTCCAATTAATCACTAAAACAGTGTAATGACTATTGTGGAAGATGTGAATTTAATACTGTTATCTACACCCCCATCCCTCCTTTCATTTTTCCCAATATAGTTTATATTACATTGTTTGTTAAAATTTTGCCTTATTTTTTACTATGGAATAAAACATCCAAGACACCTCTCTCTCTCTCTCTCTCTCACCAACAATTGGAATTTTGTACTTGAAAAAGATGGCATTTCAAACTAGAGGGGCTGGGGGATGAGGGAAATAGGGAGAGGTTAGCAAACTTACAGCCATAAAATGAATAAGGTCTAATGAACTAATGTACGACATGGTGATTACACTTGATAACATGGTTATATAATTAAAACTTGCTAATGGAGTGCCTGGGGGGCTCGGTAGGCTGAGTGTCCGACTTTTTATTTCAGCTCAGGTCAGCATCTCAGGATCGTGAGATTGAGCCCCAGGTTGGGCTTCACACTGGGCCTGGATGTGGAGCCTGCTTGGGGATCTCTCTCCCCCTCTCCCTCTGCCCCTCACCATGCCTCCTCTAAAAAAAATAAAACTTGCTAAGAGAGTAGATCTTAAATGTTCTCTCATATACATGCAAATACATATGTGAGGTGATGGATCTGTTAATTAACTATATGGCAGAAATCTGGGGCGCCTGGGTGGCTCAGTGGTCGAGCGTCTGCCTTCGGATCAGGGTGTGATCCCAGGATCCTGGGATCGAGTCCTGCATTGGGCTTTCCGAAGGGACCCTGCTTCTCCCTCTGCCTGTGTCTTCACCTCTCTCTCTCTGTGTCTCATGAATAAATAAATAAGATCTTAAAAAAAAAAAAAGGGCTGCCTGGGTGGCTTAGAGGTTAAGCGTCTGCCTTTGGCTCAGGGCGTGGCCCCGGGGCCCTGGGATCGAGTCCCATGTTGGGCTCCCTGCATGGAGCCTGCTTCTCCCCCTGCCTATGTCTCTGCCTCTCTCTTTCTGTGTCTTTCATGAATAAATAAATAAAATCTTTTAAAAAATAAAAATAACAAGGCAAGTATTAACTCTAATAAGAACAAAAAAGTTAAGCCGGAAAGGAAATATAATCATAGCAGGTGGTAGCTGTGGATTCTGGATGCGTTTTGAAGACAAAATTGCTAATCAACTGAATGACTGAATGTGGGGTATAAAAGAAGGAGAAGCGTTAAGTAGAATTCCAAAGTTTCAGTGCTGTTAGTACCCGAGGTGTCTGCATCTCTGTGCCTGAGGCCTTTCCCAGAAGTGAAAAAGAAAAGCCAGCCTAACAATTCCTCCCTGAGACTAGAAGTGCTGGGAACTTAACCCCCCCTGTGGAAAGCTATGTCAATCAGTAATTCGCAGGAGTTGGTGTATGGCCTCCTTTGTCCCTCAGGCGGGGTAATTCTGACACATGTGTTTTACACCATTTCCTGCAAGATTAAGCTCCAGCCAATCAGTGGTGGCTGGCTCAACAACACATCCTCATTGGCCACCTTCTCTTCCACGTATCACTTCCCCACTCTCCTCCTAGTGGCTCCTGCTTCTGTAAAATAAACCCTTTGTATCTGAATCCTTATCTCAGAGTCTGCTCTTAGGGGAGATTCCAACTAACACACAAGGTTTTCAGCTTGAGCTGGGAAAGATATTTATTAATATTTATCTGATGAATGGACATTTACTAAGATGAGGAAGACTTTGGCAGGTGCAGATTCTTGGGGTGAAAACCAGTAGTACATTTTGAACCCATTAGTTTTGAGGTGCCTGTTAGGTCACCAAGTGGAGAGGTTGAGTAGACATGGAGATACGCAGTTTGGAGTCAGGGAAGAGATTGGTCTAGAGACACATATTTGGGAGTCAACAGTATTTGAATATTGTTTAAAGCCACGAGTGAGTGTAGATGGAGAAGAAAAGAGATTCTGGGATTGATAGGGCTGTGGGCACTGTAACATTTAAAGGTCAAGGAAATGAGGAATATCCAGCAAAGGAGATTGAGAAGAAATGGTCAAAGAGGTAGGAGGGGAAGAAGGGTGTGTGAAATCCCAGAAATGAAAGGAGGCAAGTGTTATATTAATATTAATCCTCCCTTTTTTTATATCAGTCCCTTATTTTTGTTTGTTTTAGTCTCCTTCACTTATTTTGGGGGCTTTCATCAAATGTCTGCTGTCTGTTGTCCACTCATCTTGAAGACTCAGGTATTAAAAGGTTTATTTGAATTCTGTATCTGGGGCACCTGGGTGGCTCAGCGGTTGAGCCTCTGCCTTCAGCTTCAGGATGTGATCCCGGAGTCCCAGGATCGAGTCCCGCATCGGGCTCTGCTCGAGGAGTCTCCTTCTCCCTCTGCCTGTGTCTCTGCCTCTCTGTGTGTCTCTCATGAAGAAATAAATAAAATCTTAAAAAAAAAAAAAGAAAGAATTCTGTATTTCCATGTGGAGTTTGGTGGCTTTTTTTTTTTTTTTTTTTTTTGGTGGTGGCTTTCATAGTAGCAGCTACAACGTTAGGTCTCTGGGCTGTTCAGTCTCTCCAGAGAAAATGTCCCCATTTTCATACCTTGGGAGGGATTAACCTAGTCACCAAATAAAGAGACTGGGAGACATGGGGTGAGAACAGACGGAGTCTATAGACTTCCAATGGTATATAGACTTGCAATGAATTTTCTTTTTTCTAGTGAGGCAGTCCTCTGGTTCAATTGCTCCCCAGACTAAACCTCTAGATGCCCGCTGGGGAGGGGCAGTCACCTCACAGATGCAAGATTGTAGCTGGACCTGAAGGGCTAATGGGTCACAGAGGATTCATCCAATCCTCTTGTTTTCAACCGATTCTTCTCCCTGGTCTTCGTGCCTGGGTTTCTGGGTCCCCTAGTACTTGAGCTTCGCTGGATTTCTGTGGCAGGAAATGCCTTCCTTGCTTCTCATTAGCACCACCTCTGCAGACACTTGGTATGCAGCTTTCTCAGCCCTGCTAATTTTGCCACTTGGCTTTCCATCTTCTTATCCTCTGATGCCTCCTCTCCCACTCTTTTTATCCTTGTGGGTTTATTCTGGTTTTATTCACTTGCTGTCATTTTTGTGGGGCTCCAAGAAGGAGAAGAGATAAACATATGTATTCAAACTACCAGTTCTCCTTCTCAACAACAGTATTGTGAGATCATCAAATGTATAGCAATTTTCTAGGTTCTGGAACCAGAATTTCAGGAGAGATGTGAGTTTTTCCCTGGAGAAGCCACATTCCTTAGAGTTCTTGGTGCCTCTGGTCTTCCAGAGTATGTCTTGTTTTCTTTTTTTCCAGAGGTTAGAACTAGGCCAGACATATTTCTACCTGGTCCATCCATCTATTTTCCAACTACCTGACTATAGGGGCACTTCCTACTTGCCAAGAGGCTAATTCAGACTGACTCCTCCATGTTGTCAAGCCTTCAATGTCCATCATAAGCACATGAGAGGAATATGTATATAATTATCTTAAATCTTAAAGGTGGTGGTAGTCATAAAAAAGGATTCTCCAAGTCATATAGGGAAAATATTTGGAAACTTTGGGCACAGAGTAGGTCAGGGTGATTTGGGCCACAAATTTAGTTTATATTATTGCCCACGTAATATGGGCTTAGGCTTAGACTAGTCTCTCTATATCCATTACATCATTCCATTTGATTGTTGAATGGTAGTGAAAGGAATTAGCACTTATTTAGTGCCTACTGCATACCAGTCAGAGAGTTAGGGGTCTGAAGATATATCATTTCATTTGATCATCATTTCATTTGAGGAAGATTGAATCTGAGAATAAGTAGCTGTGGCTTCCCTGCAGTTCCATGGCTGATAACTGGGAGAGCCAGTACTGGAATGAGGATCTCTCTGATGCCAGCACCCAGGCTTGTTCCCTCTGACTCCTGCCTTACTTACCTGGGCAATGGCAACAATCTCGTCAGTGGTATTCCTGTCTCCAGTCTTTCTCTCCTCAGCCCATTCTCTAGACTGTAGCAAGCTGAACTTCCTAAAACACAGTCTACCTTGACTTAACATTGGTTGGCTTCTCTTTGATAATGCGGGTCCAAACTGTTTGGTATTTGATGGTGGCAAGAATCCATTTGTTATGTGACCTTAAGCAAGTCATCTTCTGTTGCATATCGACCCAAGCCAATTTGCTCACTTATTAATTATATTCTGTTAATAAACTATTAATTATTGAGTGGGGGTTTCTTGAAGGGGTTGTTATTGCAAAGATGAGGGACAGATATCAGTAGCCTTCACCAGTAAGAGACGCCCACATGTTCCTTCCTCAAACCTTACCACCAAGTGGTGTGTTACAATGCAAGCAAGTCTCATACTGAAATCCACCACATGCTCAAATATTTATTAATAAGCAGGTAAAACCAGTTATACAACTTGTTACCTCATTGAAGTCCTAGCTTCTGATCTTTTTAGACACTTTGCCAAGCACTTGGCATGAAAGGTTTACTTTGGGTAAATAAGAAAATATTCTAGTAGCAGGATTTATCTGAACTGCTAGTCCGAATCAGGTAACACAATCCTCCACCAAATGGGAAGAAAAGAACTGATTAGGTCCTAGCCCATAAAATCTCTCTAGAGGAATCTGGTTGCTGGGCACACTGGATTCTTGTATCTTGGTTAGGCAAGAGTGGGAAATGCTTGTACAACACTTCTACCCAAATCCCGTTTCTTGACACCATTCATTTCACCCATGAAGAGCAAGATCTATCATCTACCCGTATTTAACAGCTTTCTAGTGCTGATTGGAGATGGGGGTGGAGTTCTTATAACTGCTGCTGGAATATAGACTCATCACTAGCATTTCTCAGATACTAACTAAACATTCCTAAAGTATATTTCTTATTAGGGTACTTCAGTGTTAACTACCAGCTTCCAAGTTTTACACCAAAACTAGTTGATACACATATATATATATCAGGGGCAGCTGGGTGGCTCAGGGGTTGAGCGTCTGCCTTTGGCTCAGGGCATGACCCCGGGGTCCTGGGATCAAGTCCCATGTCGGGCTCCCAGCATGGAGCCTGCTTCTCCCTCTGCCTGTGTCTCTGCTTCTCTCTCTGTGTCTCTCATGAATAAATAAGTAAAATCTTAAAAAAAATACACATGTATATCAAACTTTCTCGTCTGACATATTTTAACACCTATTAGCATATGTCATGTTCTATATTCTGTAATATAGTATGGTATTTAGCGTAAGTAAACTACAACGTAACACCTCCTCTAGGGCTCAGTTTACTTACATGAGGAGAGAGGATGAACTGACTTCTAATGTTTCTTCCATGAATCTATTAAGTGGAATTTAATGCAGTTGTAAGGATCTGGGTTAGGATCATGAAAAGACTACTGATAGTTGGTAGAGGATCATCAGCATGAAAGCCTCTTTTCTAGAACATTCTCAGATTTTCTTTAAAGAATTTATTTTTCTGGGGTGTCTGGGTGGCTCAGTCAGTCAAGCACCTGACTTGACTTCAACTCAATTCATGATCTCAGGATTGTGAGATCAAGCTCCGTGTCGACCATGTCCTGCGTGGAGCCTGCTTAAGATTCCCTTTCTCCCTCTCCCTCGGCCCCTCTCTCCCCTCACCCTCCCTTTTTCTAAAAAAAAACAAACCCCAAAACAGAGGATTTATTTTTTCTAAAATAGCAGCTCTCCTCCTTATCCCCCCCCAACAGCACCTGTCATGCTCTAACTTCTTCTTTTTAATAAACTTTTAAAAACTGAGATATAACTGACATATAACATTATATTTGTTTCAGGTGTAGAGTGTTATGATTCAATATTTGTATACAGTTGACCCTTGAACAACATGAGTTTGAACGGTGTGGGTCCACCTATACGTGCATTTTTTACACTAGAGTACTGTAAATGTATTATCTTTAATGATTTTCTTGGTAACATTTTCTTTTCTTTAGCTTTATTGGAAGAATACAGTATATACAGGCTCCAGCTCCACGCTCAGTGCAGAGCTTGCTCAAGAGTCTCTCCTTCAAAAAAAAAAAAAAAAAAAGAGTCTCTCCCTCTTCCCTTCTCCCTGCTTGACCTCTCTTTCTCCCTCAAATAGATACATTAATTAAATCTCGAAGAATACAGTATATAATCCATACAACATATGTGTTAATGTACTGTTTATGTTATTGCTGAGGCTTTTGGTCAATAGTACTATTTGTAGTTAAGTTTGGGGGGGAGTCAAAAGTCATACATGGATTTTCGACTGCATGGGGAGGTCAGTGCCCTTAATCCCCCACATGGTTAGGGAGTAACCATATATTTTGAAATGATCACCACAGTCTGTCACTATGCATAGTTACTTTTTTTTTCTCTTGGTGAGAACTTTTAAGATCTACTCTCTTAGCAGCTCTCAATTATGCAATACAGGATTAGTAAATACCCTCACTGTGATGCACTCGCAATGATGCACATTATATCCCTAAGTTTATTTTATAACTGGAAGTTTGTACTTTTTGACTTTCTTCTCCTATTTTACACACTCTCCACTCTCCCACCCCCACCTCAGACAAACACCAATATATTCCCTGTATCTATGAGATCTGTGAATTTGTTTTTTAGATCCACATAAAACTGAGATAATATGGTATTTGCTTTTCTCTGTATGACTTTTTTCACCTGGGATAATGCCCTGTAGATCCACCTGTGTTGCAAATGGCAACATTTCATTCTTTTTTTAAGGCCAAATAATATCCCAGTGTGTGTGTGTTTGTGTGTGTGTGTGTGTATCACATTTTTAAAATCCATCCATCAGTGAATACTTAGTTTCCATGTCTTGGCTATTCTAAATAATGCTGCCATGAACCTGGGGGTGCATATATCTTTTCAAGTCAGTGCTTTCATTCTCTTCAGATAAATACCCAGAAGTAGAATTGCTAGTTCTATTATGGTAGTTCTATTTTTAATTTTTTGAGGAAGAGGCTGCACCAACAGTGCACAGTTTCCCTTTTCTCCACATCCTCACAAGCACTTGTTATTTCTTGTCTTTCTGATGAGAGCCATTTTAACAGGTGTGATGTTTTATCTCATTGTGGTTTTAATTTCATTTCCCTGATGATGAGTGATGTTGAGCACCTTTTCGTGTACCTGTTGGCCATCTATATGTCTTCTCTGGAAGAATGTCAATTCAGATTCTCTGCTCATTTTTGAAAATCTTTAATTTATTTTAAAAGTAATCTCTATACTTCATGTGGGGCTCAAACTCACAGCCCAGAGATCAAAAGTTGCATGCTCCAATGATTAAGCCAGTCAGGGGCACCTCTTTCATTTGTTTTATTTTATTTTATTTTATTTATTTTTTATTTTTTAAAAGATTTTACTTATTTATTCACGAGAGACACACAAAGAGAGGTAGAAACCTCTTTCATTTTTTAAAAAAGATTTAATTAATTAATTAATTGAGCATAAGCAGGGGAAGGGGCAGAGGGAAAGAGAGAGAGAGAGAGAGAGAGAGAGAATCTCAAGCAGAGTCCTTGCTGAGAGCAGAGCCTGTCACAGAGCTCAATCCCACCACTCTGAAACCATGACCTGGGCCAAAATCAAGAGTTGGACACTCAACCAACTGAGCCACCCAGGTGCCCCTCTGCTCATTTCTTAATCGGATTTTTTGTTTTGCCTTTATATTGAGTTGTATGAAATATTTATATATTTTGGATACTAACCGCTTATAGATATATGATTTGTAAATATTTTCTCCTAGTCAGTAGAATGCCTTTTCATTTTGCTGATGGTTTCCTTTACTATGCAGAAGGTTTTTTTTTTTTTAAATGTTTTTATTTATGATAGTAACACAGAGAGAGAGAGAGAGAGAGAAGCAGAGAGAAGCAGGCTCCATGCACTGGGAGCCCGACGTGGGATTCGATCCCGAGTCTCCAGGATCGCGCCCTGGGCCAAAGGCAGGCGCCAAACCTCTGCGCCACCCAGGGATCCCTATGCAGAAGGTTTTTAGCTTGATGTAGTCCCTCTTCTTTATTTTTTCCTTTGTTGCCTTTGGTTTTGGTGTCTGATCCAAAAAATCTTCAAGAACAGTGTCAAGGAGCTTACCACCTGTGTTTTCTTTTAGGAGTTTGGGGTTTTTTTAAAAGACTATTTATTCATGAAAGACTCAGAGAGAGAGGCAGAGACACAGGCAGAGGGAGAAACAGGCTCCCTGTAGGGAGCCCGATTCAAGACCCAGTCCTAGGACCCCAGGATCACGACCTGGTCCAAAGGCAGATGCTCAACCACTGAGCCACCCAGGTGCCCAGATACCTTGAGTTTCTTAAATGGTAGCCACAGGGTTCTAAGATTATGGAAATAAAAGCTGCAAAGTTCTTTAAAGCTTAGCCTCAGAAGCTATATATATCGTGTTACTGTCACTGTATTTTGTTCATCACTGTAGCCCAGATTTAAGAGACCAAGAATTAGGTGGGAGGGATAGCAAAATCACACCGGGGAAGGGAGAGGACACAAAGAGCTGTGATTATTCTAGTAATCCATCCCAATGCTCAGTAAAGGTTTGTGGAATGAATCAACGACTGTCTAAAGTTCCATGCTTCATATTCGGGGTCTCCTGTGATGGCACTTCCCGGGGCACAGAGTTCCTATCTTTCCTGCAGCACTCATCACAGTCTGCTCTGTGTGCTTTATCCTCAAAGGAAGTTACCTTGTCTCATTCTCTCCATATATTTCCTGCAGATATTCAGACTCCAAAAAGACACTCTGTAGATCCTTCTTGAGTTGAATTTATTTATTTATTTGTTTACTTATTTATTTATGTAGATTTTATTCACTTATTTATGAGAGACACAGAGGGAGAGAGAGGCAGAGACACAGGCAGAGGGAGAAGCAAGCTCCATGCAGGGACTCCACCTGGGGTCTCCAGGACTTCACCTGGGCCAAAGGGAGGCTCCAAACTGCTGAGTCACCCAGCGATCCCCTTGAGTTGAATTTAATTCAACAATCTCATCCTATTCCCTACCTTCCATTCCTTTTTTTTTTTTTAAGATTTTATTTATTTATTCATGAGAGACACAGAGAGAGAGAGAGAGAGAGGCTGAGACACAGGCAGAGGGAGAAGCAGTCTCCCCCACAGGATACCCGATATGGGACTTGATCCCCTGACGGGGATCAGGCCCTGAGCAAAAGCCAGATGCTCAACCCCTGAACCAACCAGGTGTCCCCCTACCTTCCATTCCATCATCATGAAGTCACTGGTGGAACAATTCCCTGGAAATCTTACCATCATTTCTATCTCAGCACCCTTACCCATTCCATCTTCCCTGTCGAAAATATTCTCCTTCAGGGCACCTGGCTGGCTTAGTCAGTAAAGCATGAGAGTCTTGCTCTCAGGGTTGAAAGTTTGATCCCCATGTTGGGTGTAGAGATTATCTAAAAATAAAATATTTTTAAAAATAAAATAAAATAATTTTCCTCTATGCTCATTTCGGGGTTTCTCACTGACATTTAGCCACTAATAAAACCATTCCTTTGGGCCTATAGTGGGAACGATGTTGTTTGTCTGTCCAGTACCACCTCTTGTCTTAGGAAGTGTTTCTTCCCCAACTATATTGTGCTTGAAGGAGTTACTACATTCCTATAAGTTACTACATTCCTAGGTATAGTCAAATTATCTGACATGTTTGCAGTTGGTATTTGCCTACCTGTAAGCAGGTGCTCAAGTTTAAAGAAAGCAGGAGTGGAGCAGATCCTCTCTGTCCTTCTGTGATGGAATCCCCTTCCCTGGACATACATATATGGGCAGAGTCTCCCTAGGCTGGTTGAGGAATATGTGATTGAGATATAATTGACCAAGTGCTGAGGATACTGATGTCTTAATAAACGCTTCATACCACCAAGTCATTAAGTGTCTATAGGGCTTTAGGGAAGGGTTGGGGCATGAAAAGATTTGGTTTTTACAAAAATGGAGGCCAAAAGCCTGAGGAAAAAGGATAATAAGGCAGAGCAGAAAAAAAAAAAAAGGCAGAGCAGAGGAATTTTTCTTACACATTCCCCCCAGAAAGGAAAGAAAATTAAAGAGAAAATATATGAGCAGGAAACAAAAAGCTGCTGAGCTGAGGTTCTGGGTAGTGCATGGAGAGCAATTTGGAAATGGAGCAGAGAGATGGACCTGTGCCTGGGGAGCACTTCTTCAGTCACCAGGAAAGCTAAGAGAGAGAGCTCCAATTGGGACGATGTGTGGACAGAGGGGGAAACCTTTTGCTCTACATATTAACCAAGCTTTGGGGTCAAGGTAAAGTGAGCCTCTATTTGGAATTAGTTATGTATATTTTTACTTTTGATGAATGGCCCCGTAATTGGTCACCCACCTATCTGAAAACCTGGGAGTTATGTGGAGCATATTGATTCTACTGTCCCTCGCCCCTCAAAGTGAATCATCCAACAAGCCCTCCTCCTAATTGCCTCTTCTTTCCCAATCCATCTCCTCTCCGTTGTTACTATCATTGACCTACTTCAGGCCTCTATAATCTCCCACCTAGACAACTGGTCTCCCTGCCTCTAATCCCCTTCCAATCCAGCCTTCGTACCCTGCCAGAATAATCTTTCTCAAACATGTATCTAACCACGTTGCTCTCCTTCTTTGCAACCCTCACCCCCACCCACAGATGCCCAGTTTATATTGTCTAAAAACTGAATTGGGAGCATAGCATTCCAGATTTTTTCATTCCCTGTTTAACTCTCAGCCTTCATCCTGGCCATTCCCCCGCCCCCTAGCACATACCCTGGGCTCTAGTCATACTGACCTACTTTCAGTTCCCCAAACACAACATGCTTTATCAAGCCCCTACGCATACCTGAAATGCCTTCTCCTCCCTATGCCAGCCTAGAGAACCCCAATCCATCTTTGAAACTCAGTCCAGTAGTCAACTCCCCCTGGCTTACCCCAGGCGAAGTCGGGGGCCTTTCTCGGGGCCCCACAGCTACTCATACACACTACTTTAAAAAAAAAGATTTTTATTGATTTATGAGAGACACACAGAGAAAGGCAGAGAGATAGATGGAGAAGCGGGTTCCTCGCCGGGAGCCCAATGTGGGTGGGACTCGATCCCAGGCTCCAGGATCACATCCTGGGCTGTAGACAGATGCTCAACCAATGTGTCACCCAGGTGTCCCTCTTTCATGCACTTCTACAACTACACATGTGTGCTTATTTGCCTGCCTCCAACCAACAATGGGAAGTTCTCTGAGAACAAGACTGTATTTTATTTATTTTTATATTCTCTGTGTTTAGGATAGGCTCAAAATAGATGCTCAAGGTCTGTTCAAGGAGCAGATGAATATTTGCTAGACACTTGAGCTTGCCAAAAGTTGCACTCAAGGAGCCACTGCATGCAAAATAGCTGATGGTGTGTATGCTGTCATGCCTTGGGAAAATGCCCTGATAGGTTTTTGTTGTTGTTGTTGTCGTTGTTGTTGTTTTTTAGGCCACAGTATTTTAATCATTCATTCAACAATTATTTAGTAAGCACCCATCATGTGTCAGGTCCTGTGCCCTTTCTCAGGGTCAGGGGGGGACTTAAATTAAGCCAGAAAAACAGCCCTGGCCTTACAGCACAGCCCTCCCCAGAAGAAGGTTAAACTGTATGGAATTTCAGGATGAAATTATTTTGAAAGCAGATTCTGGGAGATGTAATTATTTCACTGCACCAAAAAATTTAAACAACTCTTTGAATAATTTCAAAATGAAAAAAAAAAAAGTTTTTTTTTTAATAGAGTGGCTGCAGGCAATAGATGGAATGACAGGATGAAGGCCTGCCACTTGGTGGCAGTGCTTCTCCAGGAATAAAGATTCAGCCATCCAGTACTTGAGAAAAGCAAGCCATTTCTCACACTCCAGAGGAATAGTAGTACTAAAACTTTAACATGGGAGGCTTTCTCAATTTGTAGAAAAGGTGAAAATAAAATACATATAATTTAATTAACTTTCTCCCTTCAAACTTTCATATGCCTTTGGAGTCTGCTTTTGTCTTCCAGTGAGAAATAAATACAACTTTGGAATGTGGCATTTTTTCATAGACATGTAATCTCAGAATTTCTTTTTTTTTAATATTGATTTTGTGTGACATAAGGATAGATTTTAGTGGTGAAAACGTTTCCTAATTCCTATGACCAGATTAGGCGTGGTCAGTACTGCAAAATATTTCCTGTACCCAGTGTCCAGGTGATCTGCCAATTTAGCCCACTTGAGAATCCATCTGATCTGATTAGACTGGAGCCAGTGTTTTCTACTTATAAATAATAAAAACAAGGCTCTGAGAAACTAAACGACTTGTCTAAGTTTACAAAACCCTTTACTGGACAGGTTCAGGCTAATCTCCGCGAAGTGAACACTGCAGAGACTTCTCTTACTGCCATCAGCTTCATAAACAGAGTTTGTTGGATGACTCACCTTGAGAGTCAAGAGATAGAGAGGGGTCAATGTGACTCCCAGGTTTCTAAATTGGTGAGTGATGGATTATGGTGCCAAAGATCAGAATTGAGAATAAAGATCACTAAGTCCAAATACAAACTCGCTTTAGATTAGCGCAAGTTAATATATAGGATAAAAGATTTCCCCTTCCCAACTCACCATTCTGCTCATTATCCAAATCAGAGCTCTCTTTCTTTGTTTTTCTGGTGACTGAATAGGTGTTCTTCAAAGCGAAAAATGCTAATTACTTCTGAAAATGCTAATATCAAGAGTCTTGTCTCACTTCCAAAGGGTGTTCAAGAATAATATAGTTATCATGACCAAATTAGTTCAAGAAATATTGATTTCGGGGATCCCTGGGTGGCTCAGCGGTTTAGTGCCAGCCTTTGGCCCAGGGCGCGATCCTGGAGTCCCGGGATCGAGTCCCACATCGGGCTCCCGGCATGGAGCCTGCTTCTCCCTCCTCCTGTGTCTGCCTCTCTTTCTCTCTCTCTGTCATAAATAAATAAATAAATAAATAAATAAATAAATAAATAAATAAATAAATAAATCTATCTTAAAAAAAAAAAGAAATATTGATTTCCCTATCATGAACCAGGTATGTTCTAAGCACTTGGTTCTCAAAGTGTGGTCTCCATACCAGCAGTATAAGCATCATCTGGAAACTTGTTGGAAATGGAAATTCTCGGGTGTTGGGGACACCTGCATGGCTCAGTCGGTTGAGAACCTGCCTTGGGTTCAGGTCATGATCCTGGGGTGCTGGGATCCAGCCCTGCATAGGGGAAATCCCTGCTCACCAGGGAGCCTGCTTCTCCCTCTGCTCCTTCCCCGCAGCTTGTGCTCTCTTGCTCTCTCTCTCTCAAATGAATACATTTTTTAAAAAATCTTTAAAAAAAAAGAAAATTCGGGCAGCCCTGGTGGCTCAGCAGTTTAGTGCCGCCTTCAGCCTAGGGCACCATCCTGGAGACCCAGGATCGAGCCCCACGTTGGGCTCCCTGCATGGAGCCTGCTTCTTCCTCTACCTGTGTCTCTGCCTCTCTCTCCCTCTCTCTGTCTCTTATGAATAAATAAAATATTTTAAAAAAAGAAGATTCTTGGGCCTCACATCAGACATACTAAATCAGAAACTCTGGGAGTGAGTGGGGTTCAGTAACCTTGTTACCAGCTCTTCAGATCATTCTCATCATGCTCCAACTATTCTAGATAGTGAGGATATGGTGGTAAAGGAAAGTACTTGACCTCCTGGAGCAACAATATACAAATAGATAAAAATAAAATTTTAGGCAGACTTGTTATTGGGGAAAACAGAGCAGGGGATGGAGAGATAGTGGAGAGTGGGGCTCAGGCAAGGCCTCTCTGAAGAGTATAAGCTCTGGAGTCAGATTGAGCAGGGTGTGAACATTGGCTCCATCAGGCTAGTTACTAGCCTTTTAAAGGTTTACTGTCCCGCTAAAGTAGAGACAGTAGTATTACTTACCTTACAAACTTATTCTGAAGACTAAATAAGATGTTTGCAAAATTCTTGCAACTGTTTCTGTCGCAGGGTAAGCCTCCGATAAATGTTAGCCCTGTAGATATGAAGGAGGAGCACTATAAATGTATATTTGGAAATCATCAGTGTAGAAATAGCAAAGTGGGTGAAATGTGGCTAGATTGATGGGAGAGAAGAGGATGTATAGCGGGGTCTTGATGTGGGGAGAAAAAGTGGGTTGAGAAGTGGTGGGGAGGTAAAGAAATAAAGATGAGGAAAGAGAATTTTTATCTGAATCCAGCTAAAGCTGGAAACTTGGAAGAGGAAGCCAGGGGTTAAGGTAACTATCCTGGTTTGCCTGGGACTGAGATTCTCGGGAGGTGGACTCTCAATGCTAAAACTGGGAAAGTGGGATGCCTGGGTGGCTCAGTGGTTGAGCGTCTACCTTTGGCTCAGGGCGTGATCCTGGAGTCCCAGGATCGAGTCCCACGTCAGGCTCCCTGCATGGAGCCTGCTTCTCCCTCTGCCTGTGTCTCTGCCTCTGTGTGTTTCTCATGAATAAATAAATAAAATCTTAAAAAAAATAAACTGGAAAAGTCATGGGAAAATTCAGATGAGTTGGTCACCTATCTATCAATGGATAAGATCATGAGAGTGAAGTAGGGAAGGATGGTAACTACTGCGGCCTTTCCTTCTTGGTGCCCTCTGACTTCCTGCTTACAGTCACTTGTAAAGTCCCTTCCAGGAACTTGACTCAACCGGAAGCCAGAGGGCAAGGGGCTTGGGTAGTACAGCCGGGAGTGGTCAGCCTGGCCTGGGCAGAGCAGGATAAGGAATGAGAATGGACCTGGAGGGGCAAAAAGACGGTAACCAGCATAGTCACAAGGAATTAGAATCGTCTGGGATTAGTCTGACTCCAGACCTTTTATTCTTCATTCCTGCCTTGTCTGAGGAGTCGAGGAGTGGATGGGTAGGTATTTTCCTACATGCTCAAATTAACTTTAAATAAAATTATAGGGGATCCCTGGGTGGCTCAGCGGTTTAGTACCAGCCTTTGGCCCAGGGCATGATCCTTGAGACCTGGGATTGAGTCCCACGTCGGGTTCCCTGCATGGATCCTGCCTCTCTCTCTCTCTCTCTGTGTCTTTCATGAATAAATAAATAAATAAATAAATAAATAAATAAATAAATAAATAAATAAATAAATAAATAAAATCTTTAAAAAAATAAATAAAATTGTAAAGGCCATCCAAGGATATTCTTTAGTATCTGAGAAGCCCATAGAACTTTCGTCGATGCTCAGGGGCGTGAATGCTCCGTGTACAAGGAGCAGGTGGGACGCAGCTGCTCCCGGGATGGAGGTCCCGGAGAAAACCCCCGCAGGTGTCTTCTAGAAGTGGCCCAGGGATCTTCCCGCTTGAAGGGCTTACTCCTCAATATGCGCTGCAGCAAGGGCCAAAGGTCAAAGCCACCGCTCCCCAGGTAGGGCCTTGCAAGGCCAGAGGGCCCGACCGTCCCGCAGACGGGGTACCGGCCGCCCTGAGCTCGGAGGGACTGGAGCAGCCGGGACCCGCCAAGCCGACCCGGGTTCTATTTGCGAGTCTGGCCGGCGCCGCTTCCTGATTGGTAGGACAGAGCGGGGGCGTGGCCTCGCGCAGAAAGCCGCTTCCGGATTGGTGCAGGTCGTTGGGGCGGGGCCTCCGCGCTGGCTGGGCGCGAAAGCTCGAACAGCGTTGCGGGACTGGAGACCGCGGGAGCCGCTGCGCCCGCGCTACAGGAACGCGAGACCTGCCCTATCACAGCCAAGCGAGGGAGAGGCCGGAGTCATGCCCGGCGAAGTGGTTTCTGAGGTGAGTTAGTGCACAGGCCGCCGTCCGCGGCTGCCGAGGCCCGGCGCCCAGGGGCGTGGATGGGGAAGGGTCGAGCCGGCCCGAGCGGGGCGCGGAGGCGGAGAGGACTACAGCTCCCGGCGTGCCCCGCGGCGGCGCGCGCTCAGGCTGCTGGGAGGCTCCCACGGCCCCGCGGGCTCGCGGCTCTCCGCTCCCGCTGGGCGCCGGGCTGGCCGCGTCGCTCCTGACTCCTGCGGCGCGCGCAGCCAGCCTCCCCGCAGCTCCTCCGCCCGCCCGGCCGCCCCTGCGGCGCGTTTCCTGCCGCGGGGGCTCTTCCTCGTCTGGCTCCCCTCCCCCAACAGAGGACAGCGCAGGCGCAGAAGCACCTGGGCTGCTGGGCGGGGTGGCGGTTCCCCGGAAGTGGGAGGCGTGGCCTCCGGGAGGCGGGGTCTGCGCGGGGGCTCTGAGGTCCTGTGGCCGCGACCAGGGGAGGCACCAGCCTTGGGGGCACCTTTAAGAGGGCTACCCAAAACTCCGTAATCGAGATAATGTTTTAATCCAGTGTTTTATTTTATTTTATTTTATTTTATTTTATTTTATTTTATTTTATTTTATTTTTTAGTTATTTATGATAGTCACAGAGAGAGAGAGAGAGGCAGAGACACAGGCGGAGGGAGAAGCAGGCTCCATGCACCGAGAGCCCGACCTGGGATTCGATCCCGGGTCTCCAGGATCGCGCCCTGGGCCAAAGGCAGGCGCCAAACCGTGCGCCACCCAGGGATCCCTAATGCAGTATTTTAAAATCTTAGATACAGCAAGCAAGCAAGCCAGCCCCTGCCTGCGCTTGCGCTTCTGCACCTCTGCACCTCCCCCTAAATCCTGGCCCTGGTTTCAATAAAAATTTTATTAGCAAAAAAAAAAATTTATTAGCAAAAGTGGTTGGCTGACCTCGTGAGCCATAGCTTGCCAGTTCCATTTATTTTTAGAAAAAAGTATTGTAAAATAAATAAGTAAAGACAAAAACATTGCACTAAGGTATTAATCTTGATGACCGAGGTTTTGAGACTGGACTTTGTCCTCACCGTGTTCCTGGCGGTGGCTGTTGCTGATATTGGTACAAACTGCCCGGAATTCGATGATGAGGAGCATCACCATGTGCTGAGTTATGTGGTTCCCCAAACTCAGTTTCTGCACCCACAAAGAATCTTAACTGTTTAGGTTGTTGGGAGAACCATCAGCACATGCGTGATGATCCTCAGGGGCTCCTCAGTGCCTGTTACCCTGGTTATTATTCAAATAACTGTACCAAACATTTAAATCAATTTAATAGTTGTTTGAGAAATCATTAAGGTGGGAAGTGCCCGGCTACAGTACAGATGTTAATATTTACACACATGCACACCCTCCTCACCCCCCTTAATTGGATTCAGAGCCCTAAGAAAGCCAAGGATGGGCAGCCTCGGTGGCTCAGGGGTTTAGCGCCCACCTTCAGCCTAGGGCAAGACCCTGGAGACCTGGGATCGAGTCCCACGTCAGGCTCCCTGCATGGAGCCTGCTTCTCTCTCTGCCTGTATCTCTGCCTCTCTCTCTCTCTCTCTCTCTCTCTCTCTCTCTGTCTCTCTCTGTCTCTCTCTGTCTCTCATGAATAAATAAATAAAATCTTAAAAAAAAAAAAAAAAAAAGAAAGCCAAGGATGTAGGAGATCTGGCCTCTAGGGTCAGCCTGGTCGCTAACTAGTCAAGTCACCTAACACCGTCCTGCTCACGTTTTTTATTTGTGACTTTTAAAATGGTTTTATTTGGGAAATTTGAAACCTACATGAACACAGCAAAGTTGGTAAAAAGAACCTATCACCTAACTTCAAGTTACAAAATCATGCCAGTTTTGTTTCATTTATAGTCTCACCCACTTTCCCCCTCATTGGATTATTTGGAAGCATATTTCAGACCTCATTTCATCCACAAATATTTCATTATTAATCTCTACGATAAAGGACTTCCCAAAACAGATAACCACAAATATTATTACTACATCTAAAAAATTCACAATTGTTTAATACTAAATATCTAGTTAGTGTTCAGATTTCTTTGAGTCACATATACTTATACTTTCAGTTTACTTGAATCAGGATCCAAAGTTGCATATATTTTTTTAAATTTTTATTTATTATAGTTACACACAGAGAGAGAGAGAGAGAGGCAGAGACATAGGCAGAGGGAGAAGCAGGCTCCATGCACCGGGAGCCCGACGTGGGATTCGATCCTGGGTCTCCAGGATCGCGCCCTGGGCCAAAGGCAGGCGCCAAACCGCTGCGCCACCCAGGGATCCCCAAAGTCTGCATATTGTAATTGTTGATGTGTGTATCTTAACTCCATATAGATCTCCCCATTTGTCTTTTTTTCTTGCAGTTTACTGTTAAGGACATCCACAGTTTGTACTACAGAGTTTTTCACATCTGGATTGCATCTCTGTGATGTTATTTAACATGTCATTTGGATATATTGAGAAACATTTCAAACAAAAAATGTGTAATAAATGCTTAATTCTTTTGGTTTATGTACCTTACTCAAAGCATTGATTCTGTAGCACTCTTCAAAGATGAATAATGAATTTTTTTGTTCAATAATTCCTTTTTTTTAATATTTTTATTTATTTATTTATTTATTTATTTATTTATTTATTTATTTTAAAGATTCATTCATTCAATTCATTCATTCATTCATTCATTCATTCATGAGAGACACAGAGAGAGAGAGGCAGAGACACAAGCAGAGGGAGAAGCAGGCTCCGTGCAGGGAGCCTGACATGGGCCTTGATCCCGGGACTCCAGGATCATGCCCTGGGCTGAAGGCAGGCGCCAAACCGCTGAGACACCCAGGGATCCCCTTATTTTATTTTTTTTAAAAGATTTTATTTATTTATCATAGAGACGCAGAGATACAGGCAGAGGGAGAAGCAGGCTCCATGCAGGGCCCAGGGACTCGATCCTGGGTCTCCGGGGTCACGCCCTGGGCTGAAGGTGGCTCTAAACCACTGAGCCACCCAGGCTGCCCCTAAGGTTTTATTTTTAAGTAATCTCTACACTCATCCTGGGGATTGAACCCACAATTCCAAGATCGAGAGTCCTATGTTCAACCGAACCAAACCAGCCAGACACCCCTTGTGCAGTAATTCTTAATGTCATCCCTTCTTTGAACCATTGTATTGGTGTTTTCCTTACTTGAGTCTTATGGTCCTATGATGATTTGTGAATCATTAGATATTTAGAGCTTTTTGTCATCAGCTGGTTAATGCAAAGTGTGTTCTCATTTTCTAGGTTCACCTAGAAATCAGTGATCCAAAGCTCATTTCACAGGAAGGAGCCAATAGTCCTTCAGACAGTGGACAAGGCAGCTGTGAAACAATTGTGCCCTTGAGTGATGGAGGTTTGTAATAGTGATTTTATTTTTAAGAATAGAATGTAGGAGCTTGGGTTGTAAGTGGACTGGATTAATTTCATTATCCTTTTGTTTCGTTAAATTATTCTTAACTGTATTATTTGTCTTATTTATTATATAAACAAAATAATAGTGCTTGTAGCCTTTTGACATTAGCTATTTCTATTATGTTATTAAATGTATAAAATGTCTAGAAGCTACCACATTGCCTTGTTGCATGCATTCATCCTTTAATAAAAGGATTTTTAACATCTGCCAGAAGAATTAGAACAACTTTACACTTTGTAAATATATATAATTACATTTCTCAGTAAGAGACATTTTTCCAGGGAAAATGTTTTTCAAAACCTATTTTTAGATTTGCTTTGCTACAATCAGTTCTTAGTGGTAGTTACATAATTTCACAAGGTGACATAGCACTTGGATAATTGGATATTTTTGAAGAGCAGTGGGACTAGGAGGAGGGCCGAATGACAGTAGACCTCTAAAAAAAATTGTTTTCTCCAGATTCAGATGAAGAGATATTCACGAGTAAGAAATTGAAAAGCAAGAAGGTGCTACAAGACAGTGATTCTGAGAGAGAGGACACAAATGCCTCCCCAGAGCAAACTCTCTATGACAGTGTTGAGGAGGAAAATAAAGAGAATTTATATGCCGGAAAAAATGGAAAAGTCAGAAGGATTTACAAAACTCTGGCAGACAGTGCTGAAAGTGACATCGAGGAGTCTTTGTATCAGGAAAATCTTGAAACCCAGGTGATGCCTTGCTTAGAGCGGAGTCTCCAATCTGAAAACTCTGTGGACTTCACAGTCGACAGAAAGATTTCCAAAAAACCCAAACGTGATAAGGAAGGAATTGAAGGAAAAGCAAAAGTAAAATCAAAGAGAAGACTTGAGAAAGAGGAAAAAAAGATGGAAAAAATCAGGCGGCTAAAAAAGAAGGAAACGAAAAGTGAGGTATGTTTAAAAGAACAAATTTGTTCTTTCTAAGGTGTATGAACTTAACATCTTAGAGCAAGTTGCTTTTAGTTCTTGAGGTTTCTGCACCCAGAATATAGCTTCGAGTTGATTGTTTTGCGTTGCAAGTATTGAGATAATGGAATTTAAAATTTGCTGGTCTCATTCTCCATTTTAGATAAATAGGGGACACTTCCAAATAAAGTAGATTTCTGATTTTCTTTGCAAGTGTATGGAATAACTGTTGCTTCTGATTTGATGAAAATTAACTTTCAGAGGAGAATTTTTTAGGTATCCATACGTCAAGTCTGGTTTGCTGACTAGAGAAACCATCTTCAAGTTTTATAAAGTAGTTGCTTAATAAGTATTTAATTGATTTTGCAAAAAATATATATGCTGTTTATTAAGTTGGTTTTGGGCAGTAAAATCACAGCATAGACCTCAAAGGATGACTGAGGGTAGGGGCCCAGGAGACTGTTCTAAAATGCCATATATTAAAAAATAATAATAAAATAAATAAAAAGCAAAATGCCATATATTTGTCAATTGATGTACTATGGGCTTTTCTTTGCCTGATCCAAATTAGCTTATTCTATTGTGGAATATTGGAGTTTGAGTGATTGGATTTAGCTTTTTTCTTTATGCGTTATCCAGGAAGATGATGTGAAACAGCCATTTAATGATAGTGGCTGTCTTCTCGTGGATAAAGACCTTTTTGAAACTGGGTTGGAGGAGGAGGAAACTAACTCTGCATTGGAGGACGAAGAGTCTTTGGAATCGATAAGGGCAGCTGTGAAAAACAAAGTAAAAAAGCACAAGGCAAGTAAAAGATGATTGCGTAAGAGCTAACCCACTGCTTCTAACCTTTGCTTTATTTTCTGATTTACTGTTGGAAGTTTTTTTTTTTTTTTTTAACTGAAGAAAAACATGTGGCAATTGATTTAAGTTTTCTGGCTGTTAATTTTGGAATCAGGCAGTACAAGTGACAGACATGCTAACTTGTGTGGAAGCTAGTATTTTGACTACCCTCAAAGGAATGTCAGGGGGAAAAAAGTGAGCCTGTATATTGTATAAGAAACAGGTATGAATGGGGCAGAGATATAAGTTTTATTATCCTGTGGCCTCTAAAAAATGAACCTAAAGTGTTTCTGGTGCGGCGTCTGGGTGGTTCAGTCGGTTAACTGCCTGCCTTTGGCTTAGGTCATCATCTCAGGGTCCTGGGATCCAGTCCCACATGGTCCTCCTTGCTCAGTGGGGAGTCTGCTTCTCCCTTTCTCTCTGCCTCTCCCCTTGCTTGTGCACACATGTTCTCTCTCGTGTGCTCAAATAAAGAAATAAAATCTTAAAAAAAAAAAGTGTTTCTGGGAAGGTATCAGTAGTGAAACATCATTGTCCTGAGTGTTTGGAAGTACAATTATTCTTGCTAAGATTATATTTAGCTCCCTGGGAGTTATTGGGAAAGATAATAAAGGAGTGTAAGAAATGAGAGCTCAAGCTCCATTTGAGGCAGCAAAGTTTTTTCTAAGCTTTATAGGGCTGCTATATGTTTATTTTTTTAAAGATTTTTAAATATGGGGATCCCTGGGTGACTCAGCGGTTTGGCGCCTGCCTTTGGCCCAGGGCGCTATCCTGGAGACCTGGGATCGATTCCCACATCGGGCTCCCGGCATGGAGCCTGCTTCTCCCTCTGCTTGTGTCTCTGCCTCTCTCTCTCTCTCTCTCTCTCTCTCTCTCTCTGTCTAAAATAAATAAATAAATGAATGAATGAATGCATGAATATTTTTAAATATGTCTCGAGAGAGGCAGAGACACAGGCAGAGGGAGAAGCAGGCTCCCTGTGGAGAGCCTGATGTGGGACTCGATCCCAGGACCTCAGGATCACAACCTGAGCTAATGGCAGATGCTCAACCACTGAGCCAGGTAACCCGGGATGCTATATGTTTAAAACTTTCTATTTAATAATTATTGATTTGTTATTAATGTAGCATGATGTGATGTTGGGATACAAAAGCAATCTTTTGAGTAGGCAATTTCCTCTTATTTCAGCTTAATTTTTTTTAATGTTTTTAAAGATTTATTTCCTTGAGAGAGCAAGCGAGTAGGGAGAGAGACAGGGGAGAGAGAGAGAATGCCAAGCAGACTCCGTGCTCAACACAGAGCCCCACAAAGGCTGAATCCCATAACCCACGAGATCATGACCTGAGCTAAAATCATGACTTGGTCGCTTAACCGACTGAGCCACCCAGGTGCCCCTTAGGTTTAATTTTTGTCCATATTTTTTAGCTTGTAATCTTCTCTTTTAGGAAAAGGAACTGTCTTTGGAGAGTGGAGTCTATCCATTTGAAGAAGAGACTGAGCTATCCAAAGGCACCATAAGGAAGGTGAGATAGAGCTCTGTACAATTGTCATGTTGATTTTCTTTCTCCAGGAGATGGTGAATTTCTGAGGGATAAATATTTTATCAAATCTGTCACAGTTTCCTGGTGCCCAAGATATTGCTTTGTACATGGTAGGGACACAAATATGGACTGTATTGAATTAATTCTATGTGATCTACAAATAAATGATATCTTTGAGTTTATATTGTACTGAATCTATTAGCGCTTGCTTTTCCCTCTCCATCCTTTTTCTTGGAAAGGGCAAACTCTTGAAGGATGAATATCTTTCTGAATAATAGCATTAATGTAGTCTCATTTTTTGTTTTCTTTAAGGAAAGGAAGGCAGCCCGATTAAGTAAGGAAGCATTAAAAAAACTGCATAGTGAGACTCAGCGCCTTATTCGAGGTAACGTAAGCCAGTACAGTAACTTTGAGGCAAATCACAATATTTCTTTGTAGGCTCAACTTGGCCGTGGTAAAATATTTTTTTAAAGATTTTGTTAGAGCGCGAGTGCACAAATGGCAGAGTTGGGGTGGAGGGAGAAGCAGACTCTCCACTGAACAGGGAGCCCAACACAGGGCTTGATCCCAGGACCCTGAGATCATGACCTGAGCCCAAGGTAGATGCTTAACCAAGTGAGCCACCCACGATCAGTTTGATTTCACAACCAGATTTAAAAGCCACCGGTCTTCAGGGAATTCTTTTGTACTTAGATCCTGTCTTTATTAGGGCAGCCCTGGTGGCTCAGTGGTTTGGCGCCTGCCTTTGGCCCAGGGCATGATCCTGGAGACCCGGGATCGAGTCCCATGTCGGGCTCCCTGCATGGAGCCTGCTTCTCCTTCTGCCTGTGTCTCTGCCCCCCCCCCCCCGTGTGTGTGTGTGTGTGTGTCTCATGAATAAATAAATAAAATCTTAAAAAAAAAAAAAACCCTGTCTTTATTAAAGCCAGGATTGTTTTCTATTTCTGGTGATGGCTTTCACTGTACTGTTAAGTTAACTGGATATGAAGTGACATTTCAGAATATACAGTAAATGTATTTGCTTCTTTTGTTTGATTTTATAGAGTCTGCACTTAATCTTCCATATCATATGCCTGAGAATAAAACCATTCATGATTTCTTCAAACGTAAACCCCGACCCACTTGCCAGGGGAATGCCATGGCACTACTGAAGTAAGAACTCTCTTTCCTTGTGATTATAATTTTTGCAAATACTCAGTTTTGTAACAAACATCTGGTGTAAAAAGTTCAGATTCCTCACTCCTCAAACTGATTTAGCTGAATATCATTATATATACTGAGATGAGAGTTTCCCACTTAGGATAATTTTCAACGTCAGCTCATTTTCTCTTCTCTAGGTCATCTAAGTATCAGTCAGGCCATCACAAAGAATCCATAGATGCCGCAAATACAAGTGAGAAGAATAATGACCACCAAAGCAAAGATTCTGAGCAGACAACAGGTGCGGGATATGAAATGGACATTAATGCACTCCCTGCAGCTTCAAATGAAGCCCAGATTACTACTGGATCAGAGGAGTCTTGCAGTAAGGATGTGATGGGAAGTGAAGAGCAAGAAATTCAGGAGAAACAGAAGCAGAGTGACGACAGACCTTCACCTGAGGACAGCTACGTGGCTCAGCAGGAATCCAGCTCCCTCGGGAATGAGGACAATGAAGAGTATCAGGCCGGAGGACTTGTGGCACCTGAACCTCATTCTCTGGAGGGAGAAGGCCTGAAGAAAACAGAAGAAGCAGATGAGAAGGTGGAAGAGCCCAGGCAGCAAACTAAATCCATAATTATGCAACCTGAAAAAGTGAGGAGGTTCACGCTGGATAGACTTAAGCAACTGGGAGTAGATGTTTCCATTAAACCTCGGCTGGGTGCTGATGAAGATTCCTTTGTGATACTTGAAGAACCTGAAACCAACAGAGGTAATCCTTTGAATTGTGGGGGAGCCTCCAGAGTAATTTATTCTGGCAGCTTTCTAGTATTTGCTCCTGTGGAGTCTAGGGAACGCAGGAGGAAATGATAACCACACGTGATCTTATGCTGTAGTTGTACCAGATATTGGTAAAATTCTATTTAGATAAATCTGGCAGGCCATCAGAATGTTCTCAACCTTGTTTAAAACAGGAAGCTTGTTGATAGGTTAGTACACAAAAGAGATGCATTGGCTGTTGTGTTATGGCATGACATTCAAAAAAGCATTATTCATTGTTTTCACCATTAAAGGGAGACCTTTTAGTTTGGTAAATTGTTTGCAAAAAGCTTATTTTTTCCCCTACTATTTAACAAATATTAAATTATCCATGACATGCAAGGTGTTGTAGGGCATACCAAGAGAAATCTGACATTTATTGTACATTTAAGCTACTTACACTCTCGTACAGGAGATAAGTATGCAAGTAACAGTAATACCAGAAAGAAGGTGGAAAGTGACATCTATAATGAACATGTGTCACTGATAATTGAAAAAATTAAATGAACAAAAGGGAAAAGTAGTCTTTGCCAAAAGAAACATTTAGAATAAAGTGCTGGGGCAGTTTAGAGGAAGGATTAGTTTCTTCCAATAGGTGGGTAAGAAGAAGGCTTGAAGAGTAGGTGGGTGTAATTACTTGTTCACTGCCTTTCCTTTTATACTTTGAATAGGGATCTTCTAGCTTGTTCCTTACTCTATCACCAGTGCTTCCATAGTGGATGACATATTATAGGCGTTTATATTGGATGAGTGAATGAATAAATGCTCCTTCAAGACAGAGTTTATTTTTTATTTTTTTTTAAGACAGAGTTTAAATATTACCATATTAGGTAGACTTCCTGATTAGTAGGCGGAATTGGGTGTTCCCTCCTCTGCATTGAGGCCATATGGCGTGATAAGAGCTTAGACTCTGTAGCAAGACCAACGTTTGAATCTAGACTGTGCTATTCATTGTTTAACCTTGAGTGTGCCATTTGACCTTTCTGAGGCAACTTAAGGAAAAAAGAAAGAAAGAAAAAAGAAAATCCAGTTCACAGGACTATATATAGTGAAGATTTGTTGAAATAAGGCATAGAAATGCATAAAGAAGCACTCAAATAGTGGCTCCTACTTCTATTATTAGTGAAATTATTTACATCATAACCATAACAGCTTATGGTTGGCAGGTGCTCTGTCATCGACAGTATCTGGTGTGTAAATTATGCCCAGAGATTCTGTTGATTGAATGAGTGGGCTTTTTGGAAGTGGAGAGAAGGACACTCTTGGAAGGGACAAGAAGAGCTCTGCATGGTGCATATTGGGAGGATGTGTGAGTCATTTTAACCAGAGCAGGACGTGGAGTGAAAGGTTTGTGTAACAGAACTAACATAGCTCCATTAGCAGAGAAGCAGGGAAATAAGCTGTTGCCTGGAATATGGAGGGAAAGTTTTGTGGTGTGGGAGTTATCTAAACAGCTCCAGAGTAAGAGAGGGGGAAGCAACATTTCTTGAGTACTTAACAATACTAGACACTGTGAGATTTTTTTTTTATTTGGGACTTGAAGCTCTCTAAACAGTTCTGGACTGAGACAGGAAAGGGAAGAAAACTTTTTCATGAGTACCTACTACATTAGACACTGATAGATTCTCTATTATTGTTATTAATTCTCGTAGCCCCAGGTATTATTTTGCGGTGAAGAGACGGAGACTTGGAGAGGCTGGGTAATTTTTCCAACATTACTTGGCTTATATAGGGAACTAGCACAGTGCCTGGCACATAGTAGGCATTTATTTTTAGGTCAGAATATGTTTTCCTTCAGAAATAGTATTTGACATCAAAGTTGGATTTCCATACCAGCCAGTTCCATATTTCTGAAGTTAGGATCAACTTTTATTTATCTGTGCAATAAACCTTTATTTAGCATGGTGTCGGATGCTTTGTATACAAGACATAGTCCCTGCTCTCAAGGAAGTTAAAGCCTGGTAGTAGTGACAGACAGGCAAACAGGGCATTCATTACACGACTGGATAGTAAATGCATGTATTCTCTGATCCTGGAGGAAGGGTACCTCACTTGGAATGTCTCTTGGGGAGTCAGGAACATTTCCGAAAGGAACTGATACCAGAGCTGAGTCCTGAAAGCCTAGTAGAGATACCAAGGCAGAGAAGTGAGGGAGGGCATTCTTGGCGGAGGGAAGAGACCCACAAAAGATCCAACAATGACAAGAGAAAGTACAGGGTGTTCTGGTGAGCTGGAGTGAAGATTGCAAAGGCGTTGAGGATGGGTAACTGGAGGCCAGATCATACAGGGCTTTGAGGCCATGGTGGGAGCTTGGACTTTTGCCTTTTGTTAGTAGAGGGCCACTGAAAAACTTTTAGCAAAGGAAATGACCCAATCAGATACTCATTTTGGGGAGGTCAATCTGGTGGCAAGTATGGTGGACACATTGGAAGGAATTAAGAATAAAAGTAGTACGAACAGCTTAGTTTCCTTAACCTCACATAGAGTAGGGTTTCCATGAGAAAACGCGTGTAGATCTAAACATCGGGGTACTAGAAATGTGTAACTCCTGCTGCCTGCAATAGTGTAGAGGATCATCTCTGCCCTTAATTCCTCTGTTTTTCTGGACTAAGAACAATGGGGATGAGCATAGTTTTAGATTCATGCTGCTGGTGGAAACCTAAGCTGGAGCAGAGACCCAGCTCGGATCCTGGAGCTGAACGGATCCTGGAAAAAGACTCGTGGACGGAGAGGAACCTGAGCAGGATTTCTAGGGCAAGGAGGAAGATGGTTGAGTCATGTAGTAAGGGGCAAGGAAAGGAGGTGTCCTGATGTGTTGGAGAGGAAGAGCTCTAAGGACCCTGGCTTTCTCTAGAAGAATGAAGGCAACTCCTCTGCCTCATTATTACTTTAGGTCCCAAGCAAGTCTTGCTCCACATCCATTTGTTTTATTCTTTTGGTGCCAATAACGACCTGCCTATTTCTGTTGGCTTTCCACTTCCATCCCGCCATTGCTTCCAGCCTCACTGAACCACCATGCGGGTGCAAACTCACATCTTCTCTCCTTACACTTTTGTTTGTTAGGTAAACATATCATCCTTTGGAGCTGGATTTTTGCTACTTGATTATACTAGGAACTCAGAAAGAAAAGGTTTCCTTCCATTTCTTCTGTTCCCTTTTAAGGAAGGAAGAACCACATCTAGCTGGTAACTGTAAAACCACTAAAATACAATTCGAGTGCATTTTAGAAAAAGAACCAAACGTGGAGTGTTCTGGACATCTTATATAGAAGAGAAAGCTTGTGAAAATATCCAGCATCCCTCGACCCCAAAGGAATCTTTTCTCTTTGTAACTGTCAGCTCTCTTAAAACAGCCCCCAGTGATATGATGTCTCCCACAGAGGCAGCAGGTGATGGTGCCAGATAGCAGCTAGCTGAGGGAGAAAGGAGAAAGAAATTCTGAGCTATTACAGCAATGGGGAAGTGAGGAGAGGCACTATTGCCGTTGGACCACTGAACCTACTGCTCCCAGTATATATAGTCCCCTCCGTAAGATAAGTGTGGTATAAAGGCCACCTGTAAATAGAATTTCCTTTCTGATTATATTGATTGTACAAGTTTAACAGTCTCACCAACAGACTTTTCTAGTCCTGTTGCTAGGTTACATCACTGGATGAATTGTCATTTTTTATATATGATATATATATTTTCTTAATTTTTTTTTAAGATTTTATTTATTTATTCATAGAGATGCAGAGAGAGAGAGAGAGGCAGAGACACAGGTAGAGGGAGAAGCAGGCTCCATGCAGAGAGCCTGACGTGGGACTCGATCCCGGGACTCCAGGATCATGCCCTGGGCTGCAGGCGGTGCTAAACCGCTGCGCCACCGGGGCTGCTCCCCCCCCTTTTTTTTAATTGACCTTCCCTGTGTTTAGTAAGATTGCTAATAAATAGTGAAATGTTCAGAATAGGGAATTTTTTTTAAAAGGCTGGAACTTATGAAAAATTAAGCCATTGGATGATTAATAATTATGGTATTATTAATGGTCCTACCAGTTTAATATTTTTTTTTCAAGAATTGCATACATTTAGGGTGCTTGGGGTGGTTCAGTCAGTTAAGCATCTGCCTTCAGCTCAGATCATGATCTTGGAGTCCTGGGATCGAGCCCCACATCAAGCTCCCTGCTCTACAGGAAGCCTGCTTCTCCCTCTCCCTCTGGCTGCCATTCCCCCACTGCTTGTGCGTGCTCACGCTCCCTCTCTCTATATCAAATAAATAATTAAAAGTCTTTTTTTTAAGATTTATTTATTTATTCATTCATTCATTTATTCATTCATGAGAGACAGAGAGAGAGAGAGAGAGAGGCAGAGACACAGGCAGAGGGAGAGGCAGGCTCCACGCAGGGAGCCTGATGTGGGACTCAATCCCAGGTCTCCAGGATCAGGCCCTGGGCTGAAGGCGTCCCTTAAACTGCTGAGCCACCCAGGCTGTCCTTAAAAGTCTTTAAAAAAAAAAAAAAAAGAATTGCATACATTTAGAAACATCAGTTATAAATTTCTACCCTAAAATGATTTTTGAGGAAGAACAGTTGCAACATTTCATTAGTCTGGGTTAACTTACATGAATTTGACAGAGGTGTTAGTAGCAAAGGAGTTTTTGGTGTCTTTGGATGTTTTTTTCCGCCTACAACTTTGTTGATCTTAAAAACTTAACCTATGAGTCTTAACTGGAATCTTAAAGGAAAGAGTTTAAGCGTGGCAAACTGACATACTGGTTGGTGTTTGGATCTAGAACTGGAAGCCTTGAAGCAGCGTTTCTGGAAGCATGCGAATCCAGCAGTCAAACCCAGGGCTGGTCAGAAGGTGAATGTGAACATCATAGTGAAAGGCTTGGGCACTGATGGGAAGGAAGAGCTGAAGGCAGATGTGGTGCCTGTGACTTTGGCATCTGAGAAGCTGGATGGAACAAGCCACACAAAGCCAGGTATTTGGGTTCATGTTTTTGTTTATTTGATTGCTTTATGCTTTGTACACTGATGGTCTTTGTGGCTACTGAAGACACTATAGTGGGGACCCCTGGGTGGCTCAGTGGTTGAGCGTCTGCCTTCAGCTCAGGTCATGATCCTGGGGTCCTGGGAACAAATCCCTCATCGGGCTCCCTGCTCTATCTCTCTCAAATAAATAAGATTGTTTAAAAAAAATAAAAATAAATAATTTTTAAAAATTAATTAAAAGATAAAAAACTATAAACATTGTAGAAAATACAAAGAAAGAATAAAGAAAAAACTCTACTATCCTCTATCACGGACACCTATAATTATGTATCCTTTTTTTTTTAAATTTTATTTATTTGTTTATTTGAGAGAGAGCATGGATGCAAGCAGCGGGAGGGGCAGAGACAAAGAGAGAGAATGTCAAGCAGACTTCCTGCTGAGCACAGAGCCCCACACGGGGCTCGATCCCATGATTGTGAGATCATGACCTGAGCTGAAATCAAGAGTCTATCACTTCACCGACTGAGCCACCCAGGCATCCCTATTGTGTATCCTTTTAATCTCTTTCTGCAGGGCCCCTGGGTGGCTCAGTGGTTGAGGGTCTGCTTTTGACTCAGGTCATGATCCCAGGGTCCCGGGATTGAGTCCCCACATCAGGCTCCCAGGCAGCCTCTCTGTTTATCTTGAATAAATAAATAAAGTCTTAAAAAAAAATCCTGGTGGCTCAGCAGTTTAGCACCTGCCTTTGGCCCAGTGTGTGATCGTGGAGACCTGGGATCAAGTCCCACGTCAGGCTCCCTACATGGAGCCTGCTTCCTCCTCTGCCCATGTCTCTGCCTCTCTCTCTCCCTCTCTCTCTCTCTCTCTCTGTCTCTCATGAATAAATAAATAAGATCTTTAAAAAAAAAAACTCTTTGCATGTATGTATATATATGTTTTTTTAAAAATTTTTTTATTTTTTAAAGATTTTATTTATTCATGAAAGAGAGAGAAAGAGAGAGGCAGAGATAAAGGCAGAGGGAGAAGCAGGCTCCATGCAGGGAGCCCAACATGGGACTCGATCCCGGGTCTCCAGGATCACGCCCTGGGCCAAAGGCAGCGCTAAACCGCTGAGCCACCAGGCTGCCCTATATATGTTTTTAGAAACAAACAATAATATTGATCATATTATGCATTCTGCTTTCTAATCTGCTTTTTTGTTTTAACAATGTCTGTTGTCCCCACTCCCACTTTGAAAGTACAATAAATAGGTCACATAGAAAAAATTGAGACACTGAGGAAAATGTATGAAATGGAACATAAGTCTTCCTAAAGGCAGCTGTTAACAATTTCTTGTGTCCTAGGAAGAAAATTAATATGCATACACCGTTGTGTGTGTGTGTGTGTGTGTGAGAGAGAGAGAGAGAGAGAGAGAGAGAGAGGGAGAGACAGACGGATAGACATTGGATACTTACTCTCCGCCAGGCACTGCTCTAGGTGCTTTACTGTAAATAATATTAGTATCTTTATTTTATATATGAGGAAACTGATAGGCAAAGCATTTAAACAACTTGCTCAAGATTAAACAGTTCGTAAGTAGTAGAACCAGCAGCCTCATCCATAGTACCTAACTTCAGAGCTCAGATACACATTATTTTGCTTTTGAGGGTTTTTTAAAAATAGCCGCATAATATTCCCCTGTGCTACTGTAACAGGATTTGTTTGACCATACTGCTGTTACTGGGCATCTTGTTTATTCCAGTGTTTGGCATTTCATACAGTGTTGCACCTCAGTATCAGGTACACATTGGTGTAGTGGATGCAGAGTTACTTACAGTGGAATCATTGAGTCAGATTTTGATAGATAGCATCCCTTTGTCCTCCAAAATAGCTGCACCAACTTACCCGCTGAATCACAGTGTAAAAGAGTTCCAGTTTCCTCTTAGTAAGAGATATTATCAAACCTAATTTTTGCCAGATATGTAAAAAATGCGATCTCTTATTTTGATTTGTATCTCTTTAATTAGAACTGAAGTGAGGGATGCCCAACTGGCTCAGTTGGTGAAACATGTGACTCTTGATCTTGCAGTTGTGAGTTCAAGTGCCATGTTGGGTATAAAGATTACTTAAAAATAAAATCTTAAGAAAGAAATGAGGTTAAGCATTACTTTTGTTTATTAACCACATATGCTCGTTTCTTCTTTGAACATAACCTTTGCCCATTTTACTCTCGAATTGTTTCTTCTTTTCTTTAATATAGGCAAGTTTATCAGTGTTGTCCTTCATGGCTTCTGAGCCAGAGATTTTCAGAGTCCTACTCTTCCTCCCCTTTTTTGCCTTCTTTAATAACTTTATAATTTCTGTACAGTTTATTGACCCAGGGTGTAGGACATCACTATGGAAGTTCTCTTTTACACTTTAGTTCATAATCTTATTTGTTAAGATAACAAAAGCTTAGAGTACTAAGGTCTCTGATTTTTCCTTTGAAGATGTGACTGCAACACTTCTGGAGTTCCCTGAAATGCACACTTCCATGATTGCAGTAGGTAATCGGTCATTATGTCTGACGTGTTTCTTCATATTTTTGTTCAGGTGAAAAGCTTCAGGTGCTGAAAGCCAAACTGCAGGAAGCGATGAAACTCCGTAGGCATGAGGAACGCCAAAAGCGCCAAGCCTTATTTAAATTAGATAATGAGGATGGATTTGAAGAAGAGGAGGAGGAGGAGGAAGAAATGACGGATGAATCGGAGGAAGATGGAGAAGAGGAGGAAGATGGAGATTTAGAGGAAGAAAAGGAGGAAGAGGGAGATTTAGAGGAAGAAGAGGAGGAAGAAGGCAATCAGGAGGTTCTGACAATTATTTAATTTTGTTACTTGGTCAAGGTAGATAAGGGAAAGAGAAAATCAGATTTGAATGAGAGTAAAGTAAGTATGTTCAATTGTGTAGGAGATTTCAGGGGCAGAGATTGCGTAACTAGCTCATATGTACCAAAGTCCAAATGCATTCAGTTCCGTCAGCACCTTTGGCTACCTGCAGTTCACGGAGCCCTACCTTTGGCTCTGTTAGTCTACTTATTGAAATCTAAGGCTAAAATGGAAGTGGCTTTATATTAATAGATACTTTTATCTTCGTTGTTTATGTAGTTTTCTCTATTCAGAATGAACAGCAGTCTTAACCTAGGTCAGGTTGAGGTCTGGAATAAGTTCTCAGGCAGGCTGAGACCTTCCTGAGTCTCTTTCTTTTTTCACTGAGAAGGGTATTTGTAAAAGGGCCTCTTGCCCTTGTTCCATCGTGTTGTTTTCTGCCTAGGTAAGATAGATAATGGTAGGGTTTGGGGTATTAATAAAAAGAAAAAAGCCACCAAGAAAAACAAATAATAATAATGAAACAGAAAAGCCCCTTTGTTGGAACTCTGCAGTCACTGTAAGAGTTGGTTCACGTTTATCCCTGGGTATAGCAAGAAAGCAGGGGCTGAACTGGGCAGCATGTCACAGCCTGTTTTTGGTCTGAGGCCACTAGTTGTCCTGCAATCTCAGGCTACTTGTTTAACCTCTCATTGCCTTGGTAAAGTGATAACCCAGTCTTCTTTCACAATCTCTTAGCAATTTGAGGAGGGTAAAAGGTAAAATAAGTACAAAAGAGCTCCTGGAGTGTCAGGGAAAATTATGTTACTGACAATGATTACACCAAGCTTCCTTCAGGTCTACCGTTTGAGCTTTAAGATGTGAACTGTAACCAAGCAGCTATATGTCAGGCTAACAGCCTATTTGCTTTTAAATTTTTTGACTTTCTGTTTTTGGGCAATGTGATTGATGAAGAATGCAGAATTCCTTCTCAGTGGTGAAGAAATAGAAACCAAAGAAGAGAAAGAAATGGATAAAGACAATAGTGATGGCAGTAGTGACATTAGCAAGTCCATTGGCCTCTCTGTCCCCAAGCCTCTGTCATCTGATTCTACCTTGCTTCTATTTAAGGACAACTCTTCCAAGATGGGGTAAGTAATTCTCTCAAGGGAAAGATAAGACTCCCTTGGGTTTGGCTCTCTCATAAGAAGCAGAGACATGGGGTGGCTGGGTGGCTCAGTCAGTTAAGCGTCCAACTCTTGACTGCAGCTCAGGTCATGACTTCATGGGTGGTGAGATCGAGGCCTACATCTCGCTCCAGGCTCAGTGGAGATTCTGTTTGAGAATCTTCCTCTTCCTCTGCCTCTTCCCTCACTTGTGTGCATTCTCTCTCTCTTTCTCTCTCTCTCTCTCAAATAAATAAATCTTTAAAAAAAAATAAGTAGCAGAAACAGGTAAACAATTTTCTTTCTTGTTTCATAGTTACTTTCCTAATGAAGAAAAATCAGAAACAGATGAAATCTCAGGCAAAAGGTCTAGCAAACTGGGTAAGTCATGACTCTTATGCAGAACTTGACTTTTCTTAGCTCCTCTAGCTTTGGTACTGAAGGCCTACAATTCCATAAGATTTGCGTTTTTTTGAACTCAGGAGACTTTTCTCCGTCTTCCCTGTGGCAATGAAAGGAATTTATGAGTTAGAAAATTTTTCTGAAAGGAATTAACAAATTAGAAGATTTTTCTCGGGTCTGGTGTTGAAATTTTGTATTGCGTTTCTTCACAGTTAAACATGGACATATAATATGTCCTTAGTAGTGTGTGTTGATTAACTGAGCCGTGAGAACATTTATGTTACAGTAGATAAAAAGAAGATGTAGACATGATTGGATGATGGGGAGAGTGATCATAGGCATTAGGCAGGGTGAGAGAAAGTTGGGAACTTTCAGGTGTCACGTAGCTCAGAATGATAAACCCTGACTGTATAATGCTCTCTTGCTACTGTAATTTACCTTCAACTTCATGTTTTAGACACATAACTTGAGGGGTTTGCCTATGAATGTTACCTGACAGTTGCATTCTCCATTCTTTTTCCTAAACAGATCCACCTTATTTCTGGAATCATACACTTAAAAGTTATTTCTCTTTCTTTAGATGAAGATGATTCATGCTCGTTGCTAACAAAGGAAAGCAGCCACAATAGCAGCTTTGAGCTGATTGGCTCCACGATTCCATCCTATCAGCCTTGCAACAGACAGACAGGCCGTGGGACCAGTTTTTTCCCTGCAGTGGGAGGATTCAGATCTCCCTCCCCTGGGCTATTTCGAGCCAGTTTGGTCAGCTCAGCTTCGAAGGTAAGATGGTAATGGTCTTCTAATCTCCTCCCCCTTTTACTTCCCACACTGCTAAATAAAATGCATCTGAGCCAACCAACTCCCACCACGTTATGTGTGCTCAGTTTAAAGAAACCACCCCCTTTGTGTATTAAAAACAAGCCTCATCCAGTGTTCTTACTTTCCTGAAGATATTTTTCTTTATCCTTCTCTTGGCTATGCATTGTCCTCCTCAGCTGCAATTGCCTGAGAGTAGATAAAATCTTGGAAATAGCAACTTCTGTTGTTGTCATGACAGTGAATGACAATTATAAAATGTTTTGTTTTTGTTTGGTTTTGTTTTGGTGCCAGAGTTCAGGAAAGCTGTCTGAGCCTTCACTTCCCATAGAGGATTCCCAGGATCTGTATAACGCCTCCCCAGAGCCTAAGACACTTTTCCTAGGAGCAGGAGACTTCCAGTTCTGTTTAGAAGATGACACTCAGAGCCAACTGTTGGATGCAGATGGGTAGGTAGTTTTATGTTTCTGTGGGTGGGATGGTGCTGGGTACTGCTTAATTTTGTTTAAAAATAAAGTGAGCTTCTGTTACTCCATCTGTGCTCTCTCTTCTGAGAAAGAGAAGGTGTACAGACCATTAGGATTACATTCTGCAAGTTTGAACAAAAGCTCTCCAGAAAGTAAAACGTAAATAGTCTTTCCTGGCATTCTGATCCTTTGATCTCTGCTTTACTTGAAATGCACAGCTCGTGTAAGGACATCGGATGACCTGTCCTGCTGTGTTAGGCTTGTTGTGTGGATTGGGGATTGACAGACCCGTGGCACGTTGCACAGCCATAACACTGACACTGTCTGAAAGCAGAAATGATCCTTTGCCCTTTACCTTTCAAATAGCACTTATTTTTTTATTAAACTCCGTCCCTCTTTAGATTATCACAAGGCTGCAGTTTGGATCCTTTGCTGGTTTGAGATTCAGCCTTTTTTTTTTTTTAAGATTTTATTTATTTATTTGAGAGAGGGAGAGAATATGAGCAGTGGGGAGGGGCAGAGGGAGAAGGAGAAGCAGACTCCCCTCCAAGCAAGTAGCCCGATCCCAGGACCCCAAGATCGTGACCAGAGCTGAAGGCAGACGCCTCACCAACTGAACCACCCAGGTGCCCCTGAGATTCAGCTTTTAAGTTTGGTTTTATTAGAAATACCAGAGTGCCTGGGTGTCTCAGTCGATTAAATGTCCAACTCTTGGTTTTGTCTCAGGTCATGATGTCAGGGTCATGAGATAGAGCCCTGCCTTTGGCTCTGTCTTGGGTGTGGAGCCTGCCTAAGATTTTCTCTCTCCTCCCTCTGCCCCTTCCCCCACTCTTTCTTAAAAAAAAGAAAAAAAAAAACTCTTTAAAATGTTTTAGCCACTACTTTGTTGTTTCTCCTAGAGAATTTCTTATATTCTTCATTGCATTTGTAGGTTCTTAAATGTTAGAAACCACAGAAATCAGTACCAAGCTTTGAAGCCTGGATTGCCATTGGCCAGTATGGATGAGAATGCCATGGATGCTAACATGGATGAGCTACTGGATTTATGTACTGGAAAGTTCACATCTCAAACTGAAAAGACTCTGCCCAGGAAGAATGACAAGAAAGAAAACCTGGAGGAACTTCTGAATCTTTGTTCAGGAAAATTCACTTCTCAGGGTAAATAGCCAACAGAGAGTGTCAGGCTCGCCACAACCAAATATCTTGTCAGTGTCCTTGAGAAGAAGCCTGTTACCCTTGGGTGAAAAGTTCACAGAAAACAAGGGTGTGACATATTCTTGTGTGTAGGTTGAATTCTTAGCTTCCTGATGTTTAGAGCCTTTGCTTTCTTAAGGTGGTAAAATGTCAACTTAAGCTTCTGTTTTTGCCATGCGATTTCTCATTTATGGTTAATATGTATGCAGAGCTTAAAGAGTGCTCTTGTAATAGTAAATTTCCTATAAATGCCTACTTATTTCCATCTGCATGTTCCTGTCTCCCCGATGGCTAGAATGTCAGCTCTGTGGGAGCTGGGATTTTTGTTTTGCTCACTACTGTATCCCTGGTGCCTGGCACATAGTAAGCACTAAATAAGGATTTGTTGAAATGAATGGATGGTAAGCTCTTTTTGGCAAGCTTACCTTAGAACTGTATTGAGCTGGAGTGTCTATAGATGGCTGGGGAGAGAGGATAAAGCTGTTATTTCTTGGTGACAAATCTTTTTCTTTGTTGTGATATAGATGCCTCCACTCTGGCTCCATCAGAGTTAAATAAGCTGGAGAAGGAGAGCAGCTTGGGTGATCCCATGGAAGAAGCACTTGCTCTTTGCTCGGGATCTTTCCCCACAGACAGGTGAGTCTCAGTGATTGAAGGGAACTTAGGAAGACCTCGTCTTCTGATAAAATCCTGAGGTCCACAATAATGAGCCATTTTAGGGGCTTCATATCCTGTCTGGGAGTCTTGCGATACGTTGGAGTCTTGTTTGCAAAGTAAGGAAATTATAATGCTTTCCTTTAGTCGGTGGAAAACAGGGTTAAAGAAAGAAAGAAGGTGGGGAGCCTCGGTGGCTCAGTCGGTTAAGTGTCTGACTTTGGGTCTGTCATGATCCCAGGGTCCTGAGATCGAGCCCCACGTCGGGCTCCCTGCTCAGTGGGGAGGCTGCTCCCTCTGCCTCTGCCCCCACTCATGCTTTCTCTCTCTCTCTCTCTCTCTCTCAAATAAATAAATTCTTTTAGAAAAAGGAAAAAAAGCCAAGAATAGAGACCTAGAGCTAAAGCTGGGAGGCAGACAGTGCAGCCCACTGGGCACTGCTCATTCCTTTGGCTTTGATCTCAGGTTGTACCAGGGGCCCAATCAGGCCTATGTCTGCCTCCTTGAGTAGGCCAGCGATCCCATCTACACAGCCATCCTAGAGCAACTCCCCAACTCCAGGTAGCCCGATGGAGTTCCAGACCAGTGTCGTCTCCTGGGATATTGCCATAGCAGCCACATTTATTGGTGTGGCTGGTTCAGGGGCTGGCATTGGAATAGTGTTTGGCGTCCTGATCATTGGCTGTGCCAGGAACCCGTCTCAAGCAGCAGCTCTTCTCTGCCGTTCTGGGCTTTGACCTGAGGACACGGGGCTCTTCTGTGTGCTGGTTGCCTTCCTCATCCTCTTTGCCATGTGAGACTTAATGGGAGTCGCCTACCTGTCCCTGCTGCTTCAACTTCAAGCCATATATGGTGCTAAAAGTGTGCTAAGCTTCACCATTAAACACAACATTTCTCTCTCTCTCTCTCTCTCTCTCTCTCTCTCTCTCTCTATCTCTCTATCTCTTTTAAGGGAAAGAATAAGCACATGAAAGTGTTCAAGGGAAATGCAAATCAAAACCACAGTAAGATACTACCTCATACCCATTAGGATGGCTACCATAAAAAATTTTTTAAAACCCACAAAAACACAAAATAATAAGTTTTTGTGAGGATATGGAGAAATTGGAACCCTTATCCACTGTTGGTGGGAAGCTTCTCTAGAAATCGTAATGGCAGTTCCTCAAAAAATTAAAAACAGAATATGATATGATTCAAGCATATTCACAAAAGAAGTGATAACAGAGTCTCAGATATTTGTAAACCCATGTTCATAGTAGCATGATTCATAATAATCAAAAGGTGGAAGCATCCCAAGTAGATAAACAAAATATGGTGGACACACACACGCACAAATGGATTATTCAGCCTTAGAAAGGAACAAAATTCTGGCACATGCAACAACATGGATGAGCCTTGAGGACATTATGCTCGGTGAAATAAGCCAGTCCTCAAAATACAAATACTGTAGGATTCCACTTAGATGAGGTACTGAGAGTAGTCAAATTCATAGAGAAAGTAGAAGGGTAGTTGTCAGGAGCTGAGGGGAAGGAAAAGTGGGGAATTGTTTAAAGGGTATAGAGTTGGGCAGCCCCGGTGGCCCAGCGATTTAGCGCCGGCTTCAGCCCGGGGTGTGATCCTGGAGACCGGGATCAGGTCCCGCATCGGGCTCCCTGCGTGGATCCTGCTTCTCCCTCTGCCTGTGTCTCTGCCTCTCTCTCTCTCTCTCTGTGTCTCTCATGAATAAATAAATAAAATATTTTTAAAAATAAAAAATAAAGGGTATAGAGTTTTGGGGCACCTGGGTGGCTCAGTCAGTTAAGTATCTGACTCTTGATTTCAGCTCAAGTCATGATTTCAGGGTTGTGAGATCAAGCCCTATGTTGGGCTCCACACTGGGCATGGAGCGTACTTAAGATGCTCTCTCTGCCCCTCCCTGCCTTAAAAAAATAAATAATAAATAATAAAAAGTTTTGCAAGATGAGAAGAGTTCTGGAGGTTGGCTGCACAACATGATTGTGTTATGTATATTTTATCACAATTTTTTTCTAAAGGCAAGGTCTCTTGTTTCCTATCTCTTGAAGAGATGGTTGGTGCTAGTAAAATATTTTCAATTTGTAAGTTGGCTGACTCCCCATAGTTTGTTTCAGCAACCTATTGGTTTGATTTGTACTTTAGGGAAGAAGAAGGTGAAGAGGAGGAATTTGGAGACTTTCGGCTTGTTCCAAAAGATAATGAGTTGGATAGCGATGAGGTGAGTCTTGAAGGGAACAAAGTAATCCTAACTGAACTCCAGGTACTGCTGCTGCCGTCCTGTCTTTTTCCTAATCTGAGTGGGCAAGGATTCTAAGTTTGGCATGTTATCAGAAGCCATTTCCTAGATTGAGATGTTTGGGCAGAAGTTCATAAATCCTGTCTTAGTTGAGGACACATTTTGTTCAGCTTAACTTTGTGTGTGATACTCCCTGATTTTTCAGGATGAACCCAGTAACTCTGATAACGAAGATCTGGCATTGGAAGACCCTGAAGATGACGACGAGGAAGAGGTCCTGAAGCAGTCCGAGAAGTTGAGAAGGCAAATGTAGGTGTTATGTCCATTCCTCCCATTGCTGGAGAAAGTTCTCACAGTTGAGTTGTAGCTTGCCACCGTTTACCTCAGTCTGCCGGTTCTGTTGCTTTTCGTGGTCAACACAAATCCAATACACCCCTTCATGTGGTATCTCTTGAGCGTTCAAAAATGGTTATATACTCCTTAGGTGAGTTCTGTATTAAATATCTCTGGTTCCTTCAGCTATTTCTCACACGGCGTTGCTTCCTGACTCCTCACGTACCAGATATTCTCTTCATCCTCAGGTGTGGTCCACCTCCTGCTGTATACGGTGGTACAACCACGTCCTTGTTCTGGATGCATACTACTCGTCAAGTAACCAGGGATCCTAAGAACTGAGTCGCTGTAGATTTTGAGGAGTTAGTAGACAATGAAAATTCCTTTTTTGGGGATCCCTGGGTGGCGCAGCGGTTTGGCGCCTGCCTTTGGCCCAGGGCGCGATCCTGGAGACCCGAGATCGAATCCCACATCGGGCTTCCGGTGCATGGAGCCTGCTTCTCCCTCTGCCTATGTCTCTGCCTCTCTCTCTCTCTCTCTCTGTGACTATCATAAAATTTAAAAAAAAAAATTCCTTTTTTAAGGAATAGGGTCTTTTTTCCTATGGATTACTGTCATTTCAGGTTTTCCCTCATCCTAGTCTTAGGCAGATGACCTCCCGTTTATTCCTTTTTAATGTTTTGTTCTGCTCATGAAAGTAAACCACTTATTTTAGAATATTTAAAAGAAGACAAAGCTACAAATAAAAAGTCATCTGTGTTCACCATCCAAGTATCTAATGAAACTTTGGATGGTAGATTGCTCCATAACCACTTTTATGCATATGTTTTCATATAGTTGAGATCTGTGCAATTTTTTTTCGTATGTATATTTTTGCGTCTTGCTTTTTTCCCACTTGGCATATCCATAATGATTTTCCCATGATATTAAAAGTTTCATAAAGACCATTTTAATAGGTATTCATTATTATATTGTACACGGATGACTTTTGGAATTCACATATAGGACATCATATTGATCCCTACTAGCTTTATATTATTGTTTCTAGCCTGTCATTCCATTCTATTAGGATCAGTTTGGGGTTCTAATCTGTCACCTGTCAAATTAACTGTCTCTTACAGCTTGGGGTCATCTATAGATTTTTCTAAGGTAGTGGTTCTTAAACCTTACTTAACTGGAGAATCCTTTGTCCAAAAGAAATCTTAGAAAGAATGACAGCTAAAATTGTGCTGTTCCAAGTGGGTAAATGAGAAGATTAGAGAATTCAGTGGCTTTTAGCCCTCGAAGGAACTCCCTGGGATCCCTAGCATTTAGAGGAACTCAGCTTTTTAAAAAATAATGTAAGTCTTTGATAAAAATCATCCTTCAGAAAGCCATCAAACTTTTGCCACTTGTGATGATAGATGACAGGACTTTGAACCCAAAGTGACAGCAGATTTGTTCTCAGTAGGAACTGAGGTCACAAAAACTTAGGAAGTAGTGGTTTTACCTACCAGTTACTCTGAGCCTCAGGTGTGCCTCTAACTTGAGGGTCAAGACTTGGCAGCTGCTAAGAAATCCCAGGCTATTACCTTCCATTACCATACCATCTCTAACCTGTCTCCTGATCCTGGTGAGCTTAAATACGGAACAAAATAATCTGAACCTTCCAGCAGGTATGTCCCAGATGTACAGAGGAGATTGAGAGTTCTGACTTTAGAGAACCTAATTGACCTCCTAGCTGTGTGACTTTGGGTCATTTATTTACTCTCTGAGTCTCTGTCATTCAACTGTAAATTGAAGGGAAATAATAGTCCTCCCTCCTGAGATAATGCCATGAAGCCTGGGAAGCATAGGTATTGGCATACGGTGTGTACTAAATGATAGACTTTAAGTATTACCGAAGTGTATCATTAAAATTTAAGTGGCTCCGTGTTCTGCTTTTCTCACTGCATCCATAGTCTGTGTCTGTATTCATTGTTGCGTTTCTAATCTTCAAAATTCTTTCCTAGGAGATTGAAGAAGTACCTGGAGGATGAGGCAGAGGTGTCGGGGAGTGATGTGGGAAGTGAAGATGAGTATGATGGGGAAGATATCGACGAATATGAACAGGACGAAATTGATGAAGTACTCCCTTCTGATGAGGAGCTACAGAATCAAATCAAGAAAATACACATGTCAGTATCCCAGCAGGCCCTTCTGAGTGATGGGACGTTTCCAAAACCAGCCAGAGTGGTCCTGGCTTTGAACCCTGTATCTTTCCTGCAGGAAAACGATGTTGGATGATGATAAGCGACAGCTACGTTTATACCAAGAGAGGTACCTCGCCGATGGGGATCTGCACAGTGACGGTCCTGGCCGAATGAGGAAATTCCGATGGAAAAACATAGGTATCTTGGTCATTGCTTTCAGAAACAGATGGTACGTTGTACGTGTGTGTCCCGTCTAAGACGACGAGTGGAAATCCAAACTGCAGCAGGCTACTGAGGAGGACCTGGCTGTAACTGTGACTTTATGTTAGTGAACGGAAAAGCTTGTGTCGGTGTGTGATGAATGATGAGTCCCTTGCGTCTGTCCGAGCGCCTTCTCCTAGGAGATTGCAGAATGCTCATGGCCTTGACTCTTTGCTTTAGATGATGCTTCCCAGATGGACTTGTTCCACAGAGACTCTGATGATGATCAGATGGAAGAGCAGCTTGATGAAACGGAAGCCCGTTGGAGGAAGGAGCGAATTGAACGAGAACAGTGGCTTCGGGACCAGGTAGGAAGTCCTCTTTTGTGTTCCTGGCTGCTGAGGAGGAGGGGACCCACTCACCTCACCTGTCAGGATAGTCTCAAGATCCTGGGCAGCATATTGCTGTCCCTTTTAATCCTTGAATTTTCTTTTGTGTTCTGAGAAGATTACGACGGGCAGTTCAATTCATGTTTGTTTGTCCAAGATCCTTTTTTTTTTGGTCTGTAGCAACAAAGGTTGCAGAAGGGAAAACCAAGGCTATCCCAGGTACCTTAGCTTTACAACCCAGGCCATGCTAACCATTTGGGGGCGCAGTAGACTGATGTTAATGCGGTCTGATTTTTATTTTCAGGCAGAGCAGGGGAAAATTGCAGCTGAAGAGGAAGACATCGGAGAAGACAGTCAGTTTATGATGCTGGCCAAGAAAGTTACAGCCAAAGCACTACAGAAAAATGGTGAGCTCTCGTCCTCCTCCGGGCCCAGTCCCCTGGATGGTTCATGCAGGAGCCTTGGAAGTGACTCCAGCCTCAGGGACTGTTGCCCTGTAGGCCGGGGCCTTGGTCTCATATTGTGCTAAAGAGGCCCCTCCGAGATGGGAAAGGACAGTGTTCTTGGATGTTAGACTTTTGGGCAGTGGACGTTGTACTTGTGAGTAGACGTAGATGGTTCTAAGGCAACTCAGAGTAGGAATTTTAGCTTCTTTATTTGGTTGCCCAAGACTGTGTTAGAGCTGGACATTGAACCCGGCGCTAATTCCAGAATGGGGCTCTTAGACACCATCTGTGTTCAGCCTACCACGCTTGCTTTTGCTTACTACTGTTAATGGTCAACATTCAAGCTGGTTGTCTATCTTCCTGCCACTCCTTACAAGAGTTTCAAGTCACCATGATAAAATAATCCGGGTTCTTAAGCCTTAGTTTATTGGTTTAGTTAGAGGCTTCTTAGCTTGTTAGATTTAAAGGTAATTCTATCCAGCTCTGCCCAGAACAAACCTCCCTTTCTTGTCTTTTCAGCCAATCGCACCGTGGTTATTCAAGAACCAAAGTCTTTACTCAGAAATCCCTTTGAAGCCATCAGGCCAGAGAGTGCCCACCAGGTTGGTTGGGGACATGGATAGCCTGATGTCAGGATCTGCGAGGTTACATCGGCCCAGGTCAGGCTAAGGGAGGAGTTACTTTGTCGTTAGGGGGAGGAGGCGGCTACAGGAGACAGTAGGTGTCAAGGGCACCTGCTATTGCTTTCTGCTTGAGTGGGGCAGGAATATGTCCCCTCAGGATCTGGGGGTGCCAGGGAGGGACGGACTTCTCATTCTTCCCTTGGCACTTGGGATTTGATGACTCTTCTCTCTTCAGCTGAAAACAGGCTCCCTGCTAAACCAGCCCAAAGCTGTGCTTCAGAAACTGGCTGCCCTCTCTGACCCGAACCCCAATGCACCTCGAAATTTAAGAAACTTTGTCTTTCATACACTTTCTCCTGTCAAGGCTGAGGCAGTGAAGGAACCGTCTAAACCTCAGGTAGGGAATTTGAGAACTGATGTGGCCGTCCCCAGCAAGATTGATGGATTGATTTTCAAAAAAAAAAAAAAAAATTAGGGACACCTGGGTGGCTCAGCGATTGAGTGTGTGTCTTTGGCTCAGGGTGTGATCCTGCCATCCTGGGATCAAGTCCCACATCGGGTTCCCTTCATGGAGACTGTTTATCCCTCTGTCTCTGTCTCTCTCTCTCTGTGTCTCTCATGAATAAATAAATAAAATCTTAAAAAAATTAGATAGATAGAGGATTCTGGCTTAAAGGCTTAGGGTGTGGTGTTCACTCTTGCACTCCCCAATAAAATATAAGAGGACTGCTACCCCCAGGAGGTCATCAGCGTTGAAAGCTTCCTAAAAAGTTCGTATTTCTTTTTTTCCTAAATGTCCGTGATTTGACTATGAGTGCCTTAAGAGCTAACTGAACCTAAGTACTTGTGTGGGAGTCTTGAGCTGGTCCTGACTCTTTCTCTGCTTTCCAGGTAAGGAGAAGGGGTCCATCTTTAAAGACATCCTCTTCACCTAAGCGCCTCAAGACAGATGATAGCACTTCAGGATTGAAGCAAAGCATCTTCAGATACTTGGAAAGTTAACATCGTCGAGGGTGCTGGCACCTGTTGAGACTACTTTGAGAAGTTTGTAGTGTTGAAGGCTGGAATCGATGTCCGTGGGGATGATTGATCTCCCCTCCTCCCCTTCCTTTATAGTCCGCGCATTAAGGTTACGGACAGAGATTCCATCCAGCTCTTCCCACTGCATGGCTCTGGACATCTTTTTCCTTTCCTAGTATTATTTCCTGGGTTGGCCACTAACCTTAATTCTGCAGCGTTTACAAAATCAATGCACAGATGCTTAAATGAAGGCTCACGTCCTCCGTTATATATTTGACATTTTATCCTAGCAGCCTCCTGGATTGATAGACTTTTTGTGAAAGGGGTGGTTGGAGGAGGAGGAGGAGGAAAAAGTGTGGCGTTATGGAAATGAGAGAACCCAAGGGATGTCGATACCGGAATGAATCCTTCACACCCGAAGATGTGCCCCACGATGACCTGGACTCTGTGGAAGAGAGTGTCTTGGAGGACCTCGGAACCAAGAGACAGGCCGTTATATTTGTCTTGCCCCTTCTGTTTCCCTATTGCCAAGGCAGACGCAGCTTGCCGGTTGACCTTTGCTTCCCGGAGAGTAAGGGCTCACGTTGGTACTCAAGGCAGAAAGACCGTGGCCCGGATTTTCTGGAAGATGAGGATGAAGACAAGGGTTTACACCCACCGGTGCCTGTCCAAAGTACATATTCCATGGGGCAGGGAGAGCTCTCTTCTGGAACTAAATTTTCACTGCAGCAGTGTTGCTCAAGGACTCCCTTCTCCTGACAGAAATATAACCATTATTTATTGCATTCACCTGGGTCTATTGCCCTGACCAGTCCGAGCACAATACTTCATGACTTATTTAGAAAGAAGACCACTATTGAGTTGATGATCAAAACATTGTTGAAGAGAATTGCCCTCAGTCCCCGTTTTCTCCAAACAATCATGAAGCTTTCAGAATTCTAGACCGATTCCATCCCCCCACGCCCCAAACGGAGTGTCACTGCTGCTTTGGAAACACGTTCCATGTGAATCCTGTGGTTTTGCCGTCAGGAGCTGGACTTGAGAAATTGGGCGAATCATGCCAACTTTTTATTGGCAGACGGGGAATGCCAGTGTAATTGCTGCAGTTAGGGTGTAGGTTCTCTACAATTGTTTCTAATACACAAGATGCTTTGGATTTGTATATTTGTAATCTTGGAAAGGGGAAAATGTATATAAAGATGTTTTAATATGTATGTAGTTTTTTTTTTTTTTTTTTTTTTTTTAATGATAGTCACAGAGAGAGAGAGGCAGAGACATAGGTAGAGGGAGAAGCAGGCTCCAAGCACCGGGAGCCCGATGTGAGATTCGATCCCGGGTCTCCAGGATCGCGCCCTGGGCCAAAGGCAGGCGCCAAACCGCTGCGCCACCCAGGGATCCCCTATATGTAGTGTTTCAATACATCTCCAGGCCTGAAGGCAGGGTTTGCCGTCCAGATCAGGTGGTCGTTCTTAGGTCATTGCCTGTCTGACGTTGAGGAGCCTCATGTTCAGGTTGCACACCCCCCCCCCCCCAGGGAAGCCTCCTGCTGCAGTTGTCCCTCCCTGGCCTCTCAGCGGGAAGTTTACATGAACGGTACCTGTTGTCAGAGCTCTTTGATCAGCAGCCTTGGGTCCAAGGTAAGGGCTTCGCCCCTCCCCCGGAGCCCTCTAAACGGTGTACCAGGTGGGCAGCCTTTGCTACACAGAACTGGGAAGGAGGGTGACATATTTCTCCCCTCTTGCTTTCCCAAATCCCTTCTGGGGGGAGAGAGGGAGAAGATGGTTGGAATTGACCATCGAGGATAAGAAAAGCAGTGCGAGGGGGGCGCCTCGGTGGCTCAGCGGTTAGGCAGCTGCCTTTGGCTCGGGTCGTGACCCCAGGGTTCAGGAATTGAGTCCACATCGGGCCCCCCACAGGGAGCCTACTTCTCCCTCTGCCTGTGTCTCTGCCTCTCTCTCTCTTGTCTCTCATAAATAAAATCTTTTTAAAAAAAGAAATGCAATGCAAAAGAAATTCCAGGGAACAAATGGTTTCTGTCCTAGGCTCTAGGCTCTGGAAAGAAAGCAGTCTTTGGAGAAAGAGAAGTTGGGTCTTGAGCTCTGGGTCACTTTTCCCCTCACCGGTATAGCTGTCAGACAGCAAGCTGAGCCTTGACCTTGCTAACAGGACTGACATGGAGAGTCGCCTCCTGACCCAGATGCCTGCGCCCAAAACGTTGAGCCATCGGCTTCAGCTGCGTTTTGATGAAATAGGCCCCGGGGCCCGCTGCTGCGGCTCCTGCTAGGGCTTAGCTCTGCCAGCTTGGAACCGATGTACCCGGAGGGGTAAGAGCTCGTGGCCTGTGAGATAGATTCGCTCCGTGCCAGCCCTTTCACCCCCTCCTAGCTCCACGCCGCAGGGTAGGGACACGTGTATTTACTTCATGCGAACAGGTCTCTGATCTCATTAATTCAGTCCACAGTTGTACAAACCGTCCTACGGCCTGTTGCATAAAGCATTAGGTTCTGTTCATCAAAGCAGCCATGGGGACAAGCTGCTCAGCTCCCTTGCAATCCCTCATCTCAACTGCTTCTCCACAACTGTACCCTCTGAGAATCTCCCGTGCTTCACACTGGGCATGTTTGCTCTTTATCTCCTATACGTGTTTAATAACTCTTGAAGCTTCCTGTCGTAAGACTCGTTCGCCTGAGGATGCGGAGCGCGTTTCTGGGAGGAGTGTCATGATACCATCCGATCATAGCACACTTGAGATGCCATTCTGTTTCTGCCTTGTAGTCTACCCATTTGTCTTGGGTTTTTTTATATATTATTTTTAAGTATTCTCTATGCCCTGCTGTGGGGCTCAAACTTACAACCCCAAAATCAAGAGTTGCACGCTGTACCGATTGAGCCAGTCAGGTGCCCCCTCTACTCACTCCTTGATAGGCAGCCTGGAAGGTAGTGTTGCCTAGTGAAGACTGAATAGATAACACCACACCTTTCCGAGCCTCCATTTATAGCTATAAAATGAGGACCGTGGGCAGCCCGGGTGGCTCAGCAGTTTGGAGCCACCTTCGGCCCAGGGCCTGATCCTGGAGAGCTGGGATCAAGTCCCACGTCGGGCTCCCTGCATGGAGCCTGCTTCTCCCTCTGCCTGTGTCTCTGCCTCTCTCTCTCTCTCTCTCTCTCTCTCTCTCTCTCTCTCTCCCTGTCTCTCATGAGTAAATAAATAAAATCTTTAAAAAAATAAATAAAAATAAAATGAGGACCGTAATTCATGCCTGTCTCGGGGTTGCTCTGAGGCTTCAGTTGGAAAATGAACATGAATGCATTATGTCAAGTGTTGCTCCACAAGCGTAAGAAGTCGCCACCGTCCCAACTGTATCATGCTTTGTGAACAACTCCTTAAAAGGCGCATACTCTCCTATGTGTCTCAAATGTGAGATCTTAAAAACATCTTAAAAATGTGATCTTCTGGGATCCCTCGGTGGCGCAGCGGTTTGGCGCCTGCCTTTGGCCCAGGGCACGATCCTGGAGACCCAGGATCGAGTCCCACGTCGGGCTCCCGGTGCATGGAGCCTGCTTCTCCCTCTGCCTGTGTCTCTGCCTCTCTCTCTCATTCTGTGTGACTATCATAAATAAATTAAAAAAAAAAATGTGATCTTCTTTGGGAGGGGCCTGGCTGGTGCAGTCAGCGGATCCACTGACCATATCTGTTTTGTTAAAAAAAAAAAAAAAAAACCATAAAGGGGTGCCTGGCTGGCTCAGTCCATAGAACATGTGGCTCTTAGAGTTGTGAATTTGAGCCCCATGTTGGATATAGAGAAAAATAAAAATATAAAATTATATTTTAAAATATAAAAAAATATAAGATTATGAAAATATAGTCTTATTTTTAAAAAAATATAAAACAAAACTATAGGTAGCAGCATACCTGGCACATAGAATCAATAAATACTTACTGAGCAAGGAGTGATTGATTTGAAGCCTGGAAGAACTAATGGTGAAAAGCTTGGAGTTGGGGGGCCCAGGTGGCTCAGGGGTGGAGCGTCTGCCTTCGGCCCAGGGTGTGACCCTGGGGTCCCAGAATCGAGTCCTGCATTGGGCTCCCCGCAGGGAGCCTGCTTCTCCCTCCGCCTCTGTCTCTGCCTCTGTGTGTGTGTCTCTCATGAGTAAATAAAATCTTTTAAAGAAGGAAAAAGCTTGGAGCGGAAGTGCCCACGAGGAAGCTCTGCAGGGTGGGCTGGACATAGAAGCGGCAGCGGTGTGCAGCCTTCCGTCCCCGTTCTGCAGCCTACAAGTGGCACGACCTCGGAGAAGCCACTCTCTGAACTTTGTCACCAAAAGGAGCCCTGAGCGAAAGGAGGAGGTTGGCTCACAGGGTTGCACTTGGGATCAGAGGTACGGTGTGGGGCACGCGTGGAGTGGGCGCTCCCCCGCCCCAGCCTGGCCGGGCCTGCGGCTGGAAGCAGCTGGGCCAGGCCTGGGGGCCGAGCGGGCGGGCCTGGCTTCGAGCAGGCTGGGTCGCCTTTGAGTCTCCGTCCCCGGAAGGGCCACATCCGTCTGAGTCGCGCGTCCCCATCTCCTCGGTCCTCTCCTCTCACCTCAACGGTTTCATTTTCAGCTTATTGATCGGCGCCTGGTGCTGGCTGTGGCCGGGAATGGGGGCAGCCCGGGTGGAGCGCCTGGCCCCCCTTCCTTGGGAACAAGCGGCCCCGCCGGGCAGTCTCCGTGGCTGGCGGGGGGCCTGCTCGGCCTAGGGGACCTCTGGGCCCGTTCCACGGCTGCCAAGCGCTGGGGCAGGCCTGGCGGGGGGGGGGGGGGGGGCACGGCCAAGGTTTTGCTCTCTGAGGCTGATGGAAGGGGAAACTGCACACTGCCCGACCCCTCTCTCTGTCTTGTCTAACTTAACTTATGTTATTTATCAAAAAGACAGGTTATTTGGAAAACCAGATGGACCCAGGCAAAAATCATCTGGGTTTTCCAATGTGAAAAATTAGGTTCTGGGGCCCAGGAGGAAAGGCCTGTGTGTGCACGTGCATGTGCGTGTGTGGGGGGGTGAGAAATATTGAGGACACTGTGGTCAGACCCAGAGATTGCCCCATGACATCCAAGCTTCCCCCTTCACACACACACACACGCAACTCTTTTTCCTTCAAGTTCCTTACGACTGGAATCTAAATGAGAAAACTAACATGTGTATGTTGGCGGCTGGGAGCCTCGATGGGCCAAGGACAGAAGGCGGAGGGTTGTTAGAGAGCAGGCTCAGGGCCTTGCCCTCTCCCTCCAGCCCTCGCCTCCCACAGAGCCGGCTTAGTGAGAGGTACGGGGTGCAGAGAAGTTTCTGGAGCAGAAACCTCCGCCACCCGTCCCATCAAAGTGATCCCCAGATGACCATGTACAAGGGGACATTGGACATCAAGGGGCGGACTCATCCTTTCATGACTTTCTAATGATCCGATGGCCGAAGAGCAGGGGGTGAAGAGTGTTCTTTAAATACTCAGGGAAGGGATCCCTGGGTGGCGCAGAGGTTTGGCGCCTGCCTTTGGCCCAGGGCGCGATCCTGGAGACCCGGAATCGAGTCCCACATCGGGCTCCCGGTGCATGGAGCCTGCTTCTCCCTCTGCCTATGTCTCTGCCTCTCTCTCTCTCTGTGACTATCATAAATAAATTTAAAAAAAAATTAAAAAAAATTTAAAAAAAAATGAGAAATAAACATTTCTGCTATTAAAAAAAAGAAGAAAGAGGGATCCCTGGGTGGCGCAGCGGTTTGGCGCCTGCCTTTGGCCCAGGGCGCGATCCTGGAGACCCGGGATCGAATCCCACGTCGGGCTCCTGGTGCATGGAGCCTGCTTCTCCCTCTGCCTGTGTCTCTGCCTCTCTCTCTCTCTCTGTGACTATCATAAATAAATAAAAATAAAAAAAAATAAAAAAAAGAAGAAAGAAAGGAATTGGAGCAAGAAGCCACGGAGGCGTGACTCTTGCCTGTGGGGGAGGAAGCATCTGGCTGGAGGCAGAGTCCTTTCTGCGCGCGCGCGAGCGCGCGCACGCGCGCACACACACACACACACACACAACAAAGCCAAGACTCCTTTGTGGTCTGAAGGACCTTTGACAGCAGCAAGAGCACGTGTTCCATTGTGTTGTTTATTTATTTTTTTAAAGATTTTATTTATTCATGAGATACACACACACAGAGGCAGAGACGCAGGCAGAGGGAGAAGCAGGCTCGATGGAGGGAGCCCGACATGGGACTCAATCCCAGGACCTCAGGGTCAGCCCTGGGCAAACGGCAGATGCTCAACCGTGGAGCCACCCACGCGTCCCCCATTGTGTTGTTTTTGAAAGTGTTATTGCCCCGTGGGAGGCACTGAACAACTTGATCTCATGTGAATAATCTAAGTTCATAGTAGCCCCACAGTTGCATTAAATAAGAAAAACGTGGGTAAAGCACCTCCCTCCAGGCCTGGCACGCCGTAAAGCCCACGAGTGTTGGTTGAGCGAGTGGCTCCATGGGCTCGAGCATCAAGGCTCCTTTGACCGTTTCCCAAGGCCACTTGCTTGAATCATGGACTCGCAGGCTGTGCCCGGGAACCTGACGCACGGTCTAACCCGGCGGCTCATTTAACATGTCTTTAATGAGCATCAGTGCTGTGTGCGGTGCGCTGCCCCATCACCCTTCCAGGAAGACCTCATTGACCTAGTTTCTGGGAGCACCGTCTGCAGACAGACTTCAGGGCCGGCCCCTGGGGGTGCCGCCTCTGCAGCCCCTTGCTTGAGGTCAGGGCCCTTGCGGCATGGCCTCCCGTCCACTGACAGGGGGATGAAGGGCTGGCCCTGTCTGCTCCTTCTGGGACCATCCTGAGGGGCCGTCCAACTTCAGAGCTCCCGGAGGGCTTGTCCGAGACTATCGGGGGGCCCTGAATGGCTGTTTAGCTTCTTTCCCAGCCCTTCCACCAATGTTGATCCCAAGGGCCCTCTCTCTATCTCTTATTTTTTATTTATTTTTTTAAAGATTTTATTTATTTATTCTTGAGAGACACAGAAAGAGAGAGGCAGAGACACAGGCAGAGGGAGAAGCAGGCTCCCTGCAGCGAGCCAGACTTGGGACTTGATCCCAGGTCTCCAGGATCACACCCTAGGTCAAAGGCGGTGCCAAACCACTGAGCCACCCAGGTTATCCCCCCCCCCTTTGTAAAATGTTATTTATTTGAGAGAAGAGTGGAGGAAGGAGCATAAGGAGAGGGACAAGAAGCCTCCGCTCTGGACACAGAGCCCCACGTGGGGCTCGATCCCACAACCCTGAGACCCTGACCTGAGCCGGAATCAAGAGTCGGACACTCAAGCGACTGAGCCCCCCTGACCCCAGGGCACTTCTCAGCGAGCGTCCTGCCTGTAAACCGCCTCAGCGTCCGCTCCCTGGGGACTGCTAGTCCTGGCGGCCTAGGCCTCAGCCTGGGAAAGGACAGACTTCCCCGGAGTTTCCAGAAGGTTTCCGGCATTGGAGGGGTTGCTGCTGTGGCTCGGGTCCACCAGGGGGCAGCACAGCAGGCCGACCTGTGGGCCTGGGAGAGGGCTGGGGACCTCTGCTTTCCCACCACTACTGTCCCCTAAGAGGCAGCGTCACCTCCCTCAAGGTGTCTACCCTCCCGTCTGAAAAAAACTTTCGGAAACTTTCAAGGCCTTACTTTTGGTTAGCATCCCCCCTCCCCGTCCCCCCCAGCACCCAAGGCCAACCTGTCTTCCCACCTACTCCCTTCCCCTCCAGTGGGGCCAGCTCCTCACCCAGGACCCCCGCCTCTCCACGTTTAACACCCACAATAGATTTGTTTTCTGGGTGACAGGGTAATTATGAGCTCGGGGCCAGGAGGCCCGGGGCCGTCTGAGGATGGTCACTTCAATCTGCTTCTCCCTGTTCTGCTAGCATTATTGATTTTTAGTTTTATTTATTATGATTTTTTTTGATCTGGCTTTGGCGACAGGAGGTGTGGAGGCCAGAAGGCAAAAACAAATTTATTCTTGGCACAATTTAGCTTCTCAGAACCCACCACCCTTTTTTTAAAGATTTTTTTTTTAAGTACAATCTACCCCCCCCCCGCAACGTGGGGCTTGAATGCATGACCCCAAGATCAAGGGTTGTGGGCTCTACCCTGAGTCAGGAGCCCCCAACACGTTTTTTAACCTAGTGGTTTTAGCACCTCTACTTAGCTGTCTTCATTCTCTCTGATCCCCAATTTCTCCCTCAGATCATTCCAGGAGTCAGCCAGATGTGACTGGAGGACGGCGCTAAGGGGAGCAGCTTGGACAGCAAGTAGGACCCCTTTGGTTAGTGGCCCTTAGCTCACCACGTGAGACTTCAGGGCGGCCCCTCATCGGTCAGCTGGCTCCAGGCTGAACCCCAAGCCCAGCTTCTTCTCCAGCCCTTGCCCTGGGGCAGTCCTCCGGCGGTCAAGCTGCGCGCCTTTATTTATTTATTTATTTATTTGTTTGTTTATTTATTTATTTATTTTTCTGCGTCAGTTTCTCTGCCTGTGCAATGGGTTTGAACAAAACCTGAACAGGACGGTTTCAGAGGGAGAGCAGCTGACATTGGGTGGAGCCAATTCAAAGAGCACGCCCCTGAACCTCAGGCCTCTCGAGGTCGCAGGGCCCTGGACCTGCTGGCAGGCGGGGAAGAGGAGGGCCGGCGGGAGCACTACACGAGGAGTCAGAGGGAGCACTGCTCGAGGAGCTGGAGGGAGCACTGCGCGAGGAGTCAGAGGGGAGCCGGCAGGAGCACTGCGCGGAGTTGGAGGGGGTCCGGCGGGAGCACCGGGCGAGGAGTCGGAGGGGCTCTCTGAGCTGCTGCGGGCGCCGCGACTCAGTGACTAGCGGGGCCACGTCCCCCGCAGGTCCTCCGGTGTGTGCCCGCAGCGTGAAGAATCATTGTGGGGCGGGGGAGGGGGAGATGCAGCTGCCGCTGCCCCACGCCTAACTCGGGCTCCCGCATTGAGCGCTGCTGGAGCGGAGCGCTTCCGGCCGCCCCCCTCCCCAATCCTGAGCCCCCTCCCCTCCGCAGGCCGCTGGCGCCCAGCGCACCCAGCCCGGCCCTTTGTGCAGGGGCCTAAGTGGCTGCACGCCCCCCGCCCCCAGAGGCCCTGCGAGACCCGGCTGCAGTGAGGCTGATGAATGGGGGAGGCCCGGGGTTAGGGCCCCGCACAGCTGCTGGGAGGCGTGGAGCGCGCACCCAGTCCTCCCAGCGCTCCCAGCCCTCCCCTCCTCTCCAGCTCGCCCCCTCTGCGTGGGCTCTGGGATTAAATCCCCACAGCCGCGGGGCTCTCGGATGCGGCCGGCTGCCCCCCGCGCCCCCCTCCCCCCCGCAGAAGCAGGGTTCCCAAGAGGCCGGTCAGCCCTGGGGTGCCCTAAAGAGAGTGTCCACTACCCAGCCCCAGGGGAGGCAGGGGTGGTGAGCGCCGGGTCTCCTGGTTCCTGTGGGCCCGGGCATCTGAAATTGTGCCCCAGGGAGCTTTAGAAGCTTTTGGGGAGGGATCCTGGGTGGCACAGCGGTTTAGCGCCTGCCTTTGGCCCAGGGCACGATCCTGGAGACCCGGGATCAAATCCCATGTCGGGCTCCCGGTGCATGGAGCCTGCTTCTCCCTCTGCCTGTGTCTCTGCCCCCCCCCCCTGACTATCATAAATAAATAAAAATTAAAAAAAAAAAAAGAAGCTTTCGGGGAGCCTCCTCAGGAGCCATTTAGGGTGGAAGGTTCAGGGAGGGGACAAGATCTCCGTCTGGGTTTACTGCATAGATTTTCTGGGTGGTGGGGTGGATTCCAAGGCTTAAAAAAAAGCACCCTAAGACTTCAGATCTGAGGTACCTGCCCCTCACTTGACAGCTGAGAAAACAGCCTTGTTAGGGAGGTGGCCGCGAGTTCCCTAAAGTGATCACACAGCGGCTTCCTGACACGAGAGCAGCACTGTAGCTTTAAGAAGCAGCAGAGAGATGCATGAACAAGGAGGTCACCAGCGCTGTGGGCCTCTGTCCCAGGAAGAGCTAATTGGGGGACTGAGAGCTTCCTTCTCATGTGCCTTCCCAACTGCCCGGTACATCGATGGTCCAGCGGGTCCTCCTGGCCGGGCCTAGCCCGGGAGTGCAAGGGGCAATGTTCACATCACAGTGCTTTTACCGTGTCCAAGGCACATCGTCTTGATTTAATCTGCAAAGTTGAAAATGCTTTGATTTGCCGAATCCCCGGGGCGGCTAGGGGGTGATGGGGGCCCAGGGAAACAGGACAAGGCAGGAAGCAACAGCTTCCCGCCCCACAGATGCCTGTCCTTTGCTGTGACGCCAAAGCCTTGCGGCCTTGTGGGGTATTCCACTGCTGCCCGCAGGAACAGGGGGCCAGGCCCCTCACACCTGGGCCCACTGTAGCCTCACGTCCTCCCCCCACGTCCCTCCCGCCGGGGCCACCCTGGCCACACTCCGGGTGTACACACCACGTGGTCTCCCGGGCCTTGGCCGCTCTCTCTTTGGGAGCTTCTGCTTATCCTTCAAAGCCTGGCTCAAGCAGGCCCTCTGTGGAGCCTTTCCTTCCCTCCTTTTGCCTGGAGCTGTGGGGGACCTGCCAGTTCTGATTCTGTTCCCAGTCCCCCCTCAGCACAGCCCCCCACCCTCACCCTGCACAAAGGTGAGCACCCTGCTACAGGGGGTGAATGGACAAGAGGAGTGAAGTCCTGGAGGTTGAAACCCTTTAATCCTACCCTCACCCTCCACAGGAGGAGCTCTTAGGCCATCCTATTTCCAGGGGTAGAAATACTCCTCCCCACCCTTGCCTGACACTCTAGGCCCTTGGAACCTGGATCTGGCTACTTACCCCCTGCTAGCCTCTCTTGGCTCTGACATCTGCCTGCCTGTCCAGGACCTGTCCCCACTGCCCAGGGCTGGCTTATTCGGGCCGCTGCTGGCCATCTCTGGGGATTTCTGTATCCCTGCCCATCAAGCCCCCTGCCATCTATGTAGCCGAGGGGACACAGCCACAGATGCTCGCTTTTAACATCGAATGACTGATGCCTTGGCATCCTGACTGTGGAATCTTCTGGTGAATGAATCACACACATGTGTACATCTGCTTGTCTGTGATCCCGCAGACGTGGCTGCCCTGCCTTCCTGGGGGTTTTGGTTCTCAAGGCTCCTGGCTTTTGTAAACAATGGACTGCCCAGGACCACTGAGCACCTGTGGCCCTAACTACACGGTGCTGGCCTGTCCCACAGCTTTACCCTTGACTAAGGAGAGAGACCACAATCCGATGCCCTTGGAATTCACCCGACTGTGCAGAGATCGTGTTCTCTAGGAAGGAGTAGCTTTCTAGAACACCGCAAAGGCCAATGGCTGCGTCAGCTGAGCCAGGCCGTGTGCTGCCCCACAGAGTACAGTAGACTCTACGTCAACAATCAGCGTAGACTTCTTGGTCATCTGGAGCCAGAGTCTGTATGAAAAGGCAGAGGTACGTGTGGTTGTACCTGATGACTTTTTCCAGGAGTTTGCTTCCTGCCTCCACCATTGTAGGCCCTACAGACCAGGAGGTTTCAGTGGCTTGGGGGAAATGTCTCTAAGGACAGGACACCCCCATGATTCCATTGCATTTCAAAGGAGGTCCCAGTGTAAGCTGGGTTGATAAGGGCTCCGTGGGGAAGCAGAGTGGCTACCCTGGAATGAGGGCTGAGAGGTCTATGAGAGGGACCCACGGGGCACCCCCTTGAGCACCGTGTGCTCTTGTGTTACTCAGGATTCTTTGATTGCCAAGTGAAGGAAATTCCACTCAAGTTAGGCTTGGCAAAAGAGGGACCTTATGGGAATATATAGAAAGGCCTCAGGAAGCAGGGACCGGAACATCACCAGGACTTCCACCTTTTGTCTCCACTTCCGTGTGCAAGCATCATTTTCTCCTACTGCCCACTGACTCCCACGCAGGGACTGTGATTGCTGCAGCCCTGCCCTCATGTTTTCCCCGCTTCTTCTTCCTTTTATTTCAGAAAGTCCCAGAGAGGGACACTAACCCACCTGGAGTGGGAGTCCCATCCCTGGGCTCATCAGGCTTCCATTGGAGCCACACGGTTAGATCTGGGAGAGATGGAGTCCACGGGAGAGGCCAGGGGGAGTGGCTCTGGGCCCACGGAACAACTATCTACCTGACACAGCTGTATGGTGCGGGAAGACCCACATGACTCCAGACCGCCGAGGCCCAGAGTGGCTTTAGGAGCGAGGACCCCTTGGTCACCTGGCTAAAGGCAAGGGGAGCTTGCAGTGAGTGAGGGAAAAAACAAGACTAGTTAGGCTTCAGCACCTAATGTAGAAATGCGGCTGAGGTCTGAAAAATAGCAAACGATGGAGGGGCGGTGGGGGGGGAGTCATAGAGATGAGGGAAAGACAAGAGTATTTTAAAAGGTATTAGGATTCAAAGATGAATCTATATTAGTTTTATTTTGTTTTTAATGGGGGAGGACATGAAGGAAGTGTAGCCAGTTGCTTGCTTTGCTCGGTAAAGTGGGGTATGGAAGGGACCCCCTAGAATCTCATGTGGATGCCCAGAGGCCGAAATGTGTCCCAGGACTTATTTTGAGGAGCTGGAACTTCCCCAACACCTGCTAGTGCTTTCTCATCATTAGAGTCAGCACCGACTCCATCCAGCTCCACCCTCTCGGATTGGAAACCAGGTCCCAACCCTTCCCGTGGCCTCCTAGGATGAGGGGAGTGAGGGGGTGCAGGCCTTAGCAGGTGGAAGCCGGGAAGAGCTCAGGGCACAGAGCCTGCTTCTCCCTCTGCCTGTGTCTCTGCCTCTCTTTCTCTGTGTCTCTCATGAATAAATAAGTAAAATGTTAAAAAAAAAAAATCCAACTTAAAAAATTAAAAAAAAAAAAAAAAAAGGAAGGAGGTCCAGGAGGCCCAAGCTGCGGCCCAGGAGGTCAGAGGGGTCTATCTGGAGAGGGCTGCGCACGTGGGGAGGGGACGAGAGGTCGAGGCAGAGGGAACGGGGCGCGCACCTGCCGCCCGCCCGAGCTGCGCCTCGGTGTACCGGGTCTGACCGGCTTTGCGGGGAGGCTGCTGACGTGACCCCATCGTCCTTTTGAAAGATGTCCCTGTATCTGCGGTGACGCCAGCGACGGAGGGACCCGGGGGCGCAGTCAGCCCATATGCATCACCGCGCGGGAGGCCTGGCCCGGCTGCGGCGGCGCGGGAGTGGGTTCCGGGGCGCGGGCTGCTCGGCCGAACCCCGAACCCCGAACCGCCCACGTGGGCCGAGCCGCCCCGCCCCGCCGCGCTGACGCCGCCGCCCCCCGCCCCCCCGCCTCCCGAGTCCCGGCCTGGGCCGCCGCCGCGCCGCCCCGGAGCCCCGCACCCCGCGTCCGGCCCCGCGGGCCCCCAGGTCCGACCCCGGACCCCCGCCCCCCGCCGCGCCCCCAGCCCCGAGGGACGAGCTCCGCCGCCCGGCCCGGGAGCACAGCCAGCAGCGCCGGCCGCTCGTCCAGGCGGTGAGTCTGGGGGAGGGGAGGGGAGACTGGGGGCCCAGCCCCGGGGTGGGGGGAAAGGGGATGCAGGGAGTGGGGGAGAGGAGGGATGGAGAGGGAGTGGGAGGAGGAGGAGGGGAGGAGGGAGGAGGGGAGGGCGGGGGCGGGGAGGGGAGGCTGGGGACCCAGCCCCGGGGTGGGGAGGGAGAGGGCGGGGAGGGGAGGCTGGGGGTCCAGCCCCAGGGTGGGGGGGTCAGGGAGGGAAGGGGAGGCTGGGGGTCCAGCCCCAGGGTGGGGAGGGAGACGGCGGGGAGGGGAGGCTGGGGCCCAGCTGCAGGAGGGGGGATAGGGGAGGGAGGGAGAGGGAGGGGGTAAGAGGGGCGGGGAGGGGAGGCTGGGGGCCCAGCCCCAGGGGGCGGTGTCGCAGCCTCCACCAGGCTGCCTCCCGCGGGAAGCTTCGGGAAGGGTGGTCTCTGTCCTCAGACTCCCGGAGAGGCCCTCTCCCGCAGGGCGAGGCAGGAAGGGAGGCCCCCCCAGCCCAGCGCCTGTCCCCCCACCCCTATCTCCCCCCCACACTCGCCTACTGGCAGATTAGCTTGGAGGGAAGCCTGATCCTGGGGTGTCTGGGTTCCCATCTTGCCATCTCTGAGAACTCCGGGAGCCTTAGCACCGCAGCCACCGCCTCTCAGCCTCCCCCGTGGTCCTGCCCAGCCCAGGAAAAGAGAAAACCTTGGGGCGGGGAAGATCTCCAAGACTGCTGGGAGCAGGGGCTAGGTCACAGGCACCATCCTACACCCCCGGGGTGTAAGGAGGGCCCTGCCACCCACACAGACCTCCTCGTACCCTCTGTACTTACACTGGCCCTCATTCTCACTCATCCTTTTTTTTTTTAATTTTTTATTTATTCATTGTTAGAGAGAGAGGTAGAAACACAGGCAGAGGTTAGAAGCAGGCTCCACGCAGCCTGACGTGGGACTCCACCCCGGGTCTCCAGGGTCAGGCCCTGGGCTGCCCATCATCCTCTAGCTTTCTAATCCTCACCAATTCAGCCAATTCGCGGTGGACAGAAACCTCTTGTCAATTGAAACCCTAATTTTGGTAAAAGTGGTTATTGGGGAGGAAAGAGTGGGGTGATAGGCCCTCCCTCTGGGGCCTTGGGATGGGGCGAGCTGGAGGGGTCACAAGATAGTACAGGTGGAGGGACGTGCACAAGGTCAGGAGAGAGGCTTTTGGCAATGGGGGTGGGGGCTGGAGACTCCTGCTCAGCTGGCTCCCTCTTCTGGCTGCAGTCCTCCTCCCCCATTGAGTCCCTCTGCAGCTGTGCGAGGACACCTGCTTGGTACCCCTTCTCTGGCTCCCGGGACAATGGCACATAGAAGAACCCATGTGTCCGGGGGCCTCGCGCTCGGGCTGCTAGCTCCAGATTGTCCAAAACTGAGACAACTAAATAGAGGCAGTTAACTGACCATCAACGATGTTCCAGGGACACGAAACCAAGCCCTGTGTTCGGGTGCAGCGGGGACCCCCTGGGGAGGGGGGGGAGCTGGCTAACTGGGCTTGTCTCTGTTTGCTGGAGCGGTGGGGGAGGCTGACCCTGCAGCCTGGAGAGGGGCGGGGAGGAGGGCCAGGCTTTCAGGTGCAGAAAGGAATTTGCTGGGTGGACAAGGGAAGAGCTTACAGGGGAAGGGAAGGGTGGGGTACCAGAGGCCAGGGAATCCTGCGAAGCGGATGACGGCCTATTCGGATGACGGCCTATTCGGAGCAGTCTGGGTGGTGAGGGGGGCAGAGTGGAAGGGGCTGGTCTGGAGGGGTGAGCAAGGGCCTAGAAGCGCAGCCCGTAGGCCACCTGGACGGTTAGCAGTTTAGAGAGTGCGCTCGGAGCTACGACAAACCACGTTTACATTTTTCACTGGAGGCAGAGAAATCAGTGAAAAGGCTGTGGCAGCCAGTAGGTCCGGGTAAGAAATGGCCTGAACCAAGAGAAAGTGAGGGTTGACCTCTGCGAACACATACAATTTTTTATTTTTGTTTATTTTATTTAAATTGTTTGCCAACATAAAGTATAACACCCAGTGCTCATCCCATCAAGTGCCTGTCACCCAGTGACCCCATGCCCCCACACCTCCCCTTCCGCACCCCTTTGTGTGTTTCCCAGGGTCAGGAGTCTCTCTCATGGCTTGTCTCCCTCCCTAAATCTTCCCCACTCAGTCTCCTCCCCTTCCCTTATGGTCCCTGCATACAAGTGAAACCATATGATGATTGTCTTTCTCCGGTTGACTTATGTCACTTAGCACAACATCCTCCAGTTCCATCCACGTCGATGTAAATGGCGGGTATTCATCCTTTCTGATGGCTAAGCCATATTCCGTCGTCTGCATACCGCGTCTTCTTTAGCCATCGTCTGTTGATGGACATCGTGGCTCCTCCCACAATGTGGCTACTGTGGACATTGCTGCTATAAACATCGGGCTGCAGGTGTCCCTTAGTTTCACTACATCACTATCTTTGGTGTAAATCCCCAGCAGTGCAATTGCTGGGTTGTAGGGTGGCTCTATTTGTAACTTCTTGAGGACCCTCCACATAGTTTTCCAGAGTGGCTGCACCAGTTCCATTCCCACCAACAGAGCAAGAGGGTCCCCCCTTCTCCACATCCTCTCCAACATTTGTGGTTTCCTGTCTTGTTCATTCTAGCCATTCTCACCGGTGTGAGGTGGGATCTCGTTGTGGTTTTGATGTGTATTTCCCTGATGCCAAGCCACATGGAGCATTTTGTCATGTGCATGTTGGCCATGACACACAGGTTTTTAGAGGAAGAATTGTCAGCATTTGGTGGCCAGTGAGATGGGGGAAGGCAGCTGAGTGAGGAGCCCAGGATGCACATAGGTTTCTGGCTAGGGTGACTGAATGGAGGGTGGGCCATTTTGCTGAGGACACTGGAGAGGGAGAGCTGGTTGGGACACGCAGAATTTGGGGAGCCTGTGGTTGGTTGCAGAGTCGGATAGCAGTTGGATCGGGGCTTAGAGACACATCTGAGAGTCGCCAACACCTGATGGTCCTTAAAGCTCTAGCAGAAGATGAGGTCCTGGGCAGACAACCTGCCTCAGGGGGCTGAGAAGAGCCTCTACTGGAGATGGAGCCAACAGAGAGAGGGGAGGGGAGGAGAGCCACAAGGGCAGGTGTTGTCAGAGGGAAAGGGACTGAAGTGGAGCCTCTGGCCCCCACCTGCGGCCTTGCCCCTGCACCCCGGCAGCTAGGTTGCCACGACTTGGGGCACCCCATTCGCCACCCCCGACCCCGTCCTACTCTAACTCATTCTCCTGCTTCCCCTTTGCAGACCAGATGTTTGCCATCCGGCCAGGGGTAGCCGAGGGGGCCCAGTTCCTCGGGGCCCCGCCTGGAGGATGTCAGCCTGAGCTCCAGCCAGACAGCAACTCGAACTTCTTGGCGAGTGCCAAAGACGCCAATGAGAATTGGCATGGGATGCCAGGCCAAGGGGAGCCCGTGCTGATGAGGAGCTCTTCCGAGCTGCCCTCTGACAACCAGGCCTTCCAGGCCCCTGGACTCGCCGAGGGGGAGGTGCGCAGCCCACCAGAGGGGGCGGAGATCCCCAGGGCCGAGCTCGAGAAGATGAGTGGGGCCAGCACCGTCTGCTCCCCCCTGGAGGACAACGGCTACGCCAGCAGCTCCCTGAGCACCGGCAGCCGTGGCAGCAGTCCTGAGCCCGCCTGCGGCACCCCTCAGGACCCGGGCCCTCAGGATCCCCTTCTGCCCTCCGTGGCCCAGGCGGTGCGGCTGCTGCAGGCTCAGGAGCGCTACAAAGAGCAGGAGAAGGAGAAGCACCATGTGCACTTGGTGATGTACCGTCGCCTGGCCCTGCTGCAGTGGATCCGTGGCCTGCAGCACCAGCTGGTTGACCAGCAGACCCGTCTGCAAGAGAGCTTTGACACCATCCTAGACAACCGGAAGGAGCTCATCCGCTGCCTCCAACAGAGGGCGGCCCCATCCAGGCCCCAGGATCAGGGCTAAGGGTGTGCCTCCACAGGGGGGCAGGGGTACATGGATATATTTGCAGGCATGTGTGGGGTTGCGCACAAGTAAGTACATGATCCTTGGCTGGCATGAGTGCAGGTAAGCAAAAGTGAGGATGTATGTGCTAATGTGCAGGCAGGCCTGTGTGAATCAGCACCTGTGTACCGTGTGTCCACAAAGCCAGCTTAGGTGCAGGCCTACTTGTGAATGCATACACATGTGTGTACAGCACATGTGTAGGAAGGTGTGAGTGTGTATACGTAGGCGTGAACAGGTATGCGTGTGCATATGTGTACATGAGCGAGGATATATATGCAAAAGGTGTGTGTACAGATGAGTGAGTTTGAGTGTGTGGGCTTGTGGTGGGTGTATGTGAAAGTGCCTTTGCGTGTGCAGGGCCAGGCCCAGGAAGTGTATAGTTGGAGCACGTGTGTTTGCAGGCCAACTCCTAAGCAGGTGTCTACAGATTCGTACTCAGTTGCTTCTCTGGGGCCTCCCCACCCTGTGTTTCCCATCGCCAACCCCAGCCTTCTTTTCTCCACAGGGTCCCATCGGTCCAGAGGAGGGGCGCCTGCAGTCATGTGCAGGTGTGGATGACCCAGGCCCCTGAGGTTTCCCAGGCCACCCCCTGCTCTCTCCCCCTGACTTCGCTCTACTAGGGCCATTGTCCCCCGATGGTAGAGTCGCTGTGGGAGGTGTGGGGGCTGCTCCGGCCTGCCACGGCTTTTTGGCCACAGTTTTGGCAACTGGTAGAGACTTAGGATGAGGGAGGGGTGCTGGGGGTGGTGATGGCCACTGAGGCAGGGACGGGGGGGATGGGGATCAGAGAAGATGAAGGACTGTCCCCCTTGGACTCTGCCTCAGGGCACGGGGGAGTTGGGGGGGGAGATGGGGAGGGGAGATGACAGCCACAGACCCTGTGAGGACTAGGAGAATGCGGATTCTAAACTACCACCTGGAGACAAACCAGCTTCTCCATGTTCTCCACGTCCAAGGAGCTGTTGCAGGTCATATCGATTGAAGCTTCTGATGAGAGCGAATGTGCTGACGTGCCTGTGAGGGCCGGACAAGGGGTTCCAAGACTGCCGGGGAAGGAAAGCTCCCTTTCGTCTCTGTGCCTCTACTTGCTGTCCCCCTCCAGCTTTAGCGACGCGGGAGGTCAGATTCCGTTGGCCTGTTTTCCTGCGGTCGGGCTGCCTGGGCCCAGAGGAGCCGTGGTCGGCCTTCCAGGGCGCGCAGGGGTGCCGGCATCAGCGCAGCCCCTGGAAACTCTCAGGATACTGGGTCATCACCCTTCGGTCACTGCATGGCCCTTTCAGCGGGGGTTGACAGGCTCCCATGAAATGGAGAGTGGGTGAATTCTGGGGACAACCAAGGACTAAAGCAGCCGGGGCCTCTGCTTTGCTTTTGGGAGCCATGAGGATGCAGGATCCTGGTGGATGAGCAGAAGCATGATGCTGAGTCTCCCTGTCTGCAAAATGTGGGTACTCTTCTTGCCTCTCAGGAGTTCTATCCCTGACAGGTGTGAGGGGGTGAAGGGTATTGGGACTGAGGCTGAAGCAATGGTCCTAGGGACTTCTGTGTCTCACCCTTGCATGTTGTGTATGAACCTGGTCTCTGGGCCAAACCAGGATCAATAAACTGGGGCAGCAAAATGCATTTCTTGAGTTTGTGTCTCTGTTGCACCCAGTGTGTGGTGGCCCCTTTTCGATACCATCTGAATTGCACTTATGAGCAGGGTTCTGGGCTGGGAGTGAGGAGACCGATGGAGGGGGAGTCACCGGGGAGGAGGAATCCAGCCTGCTGTGGCTGATGGGGGTGGCAAAGAGTTTCTCCTCAGAGACCTCTCAGTCTGACGGGGGAGACTTGGCCTCAGCCTGACAGCACCTTACGGGATTACCCTTGTCCTAAGGCACCTTTGGGCCTGAAGATAGGGGGCGGTAGGCATCGATGGTGAGGGATTCATATGCTCCCTCCCTCCCCACCACAATCCTACTCAACCCTGCCCTAGAGCCACCACTTCCTGAAGGGTGCCCTGACTGCAAAAGACTGAGTTAGGGTCCTCAGATGGTTCTGACAGATGGGGTTAGGTACATGCGTATGATTTCCGAGACTCACTGTGCCAATCTAGACCTGACCTTCTGTCTTACATTGGTTTGTATGATGATTTATTAATTAGCTTCTCAAAAATTCATCTGTATAAAGTATCTCTTGCTGCATAACAAATTACCCCATAACTTAGGGACATAAAATAATACACATTTGTTATCTCACAATTTCTGTAGGAATCTCTCATAAGGCTGCAGCCAAAGTGTCAGCCTAGGGTCTGGGGTCTTATTTGTTGGAGCATTCAGTTCTCCAAGGGAAGTCACTTTCAGTTCCTTGCCACATGGGTTCTTCCAATATAGCAGCTCGCCCACCAAAGCGTGCAAGTCAAGAAGGTGATGGAGCAACAGCAAGCAGAGGTCAGGATTTTCTGCAACCTACTCATGGAAGGGATGACCTCTCAATGTCGTCATATTCTATTGGTTAAAAGCAAGATACTCAAGGGGTGGCTGGGTGGCTCAGTTGGTTAAGCATCCAACTCGGGATTTCAGCTCAGGTCATGAGCTCATGGGTCATGGAATGGGGCCCCACGTGGGTACCGTGCTCAGCAGGGAGTCTACTTGAAATTCTCTCGCTCGGGCCCTCCTCCCTCACACTCACCCACGTTTGTTCACATGATCTTGCTCTCTCTCTCTCTCTCTCTCTCTCTCTCAGATAATTAAATAATTTTTTTTTTAAAAAAAGCAAGTTACTCAAAGGGATTACAGTCTATAAGGCTGTAATCGCCAGGAGGCAATTACTGAGGCTGCCTACCACAGAAGGCATTTTTTAAAAAAATTTATTTATGATAGTCACACACAGAGAGAGAGAGAGGCAGAGACACAGGCAGAGGGAGAAGCAGGCTCCATGCACCGGGAGCCTGATGTGGGATTCGATCCTGGGTCTTCAGGATCGCACCCTGGGCCAAAGGCAGGCACCAAACCGCTGCGCCACCCAAGGATCCCATGAAGGCATTTTTTGATTGATTAAATAGAGGCACATTTTATTGCTTTTTAATTACACAAATAAAAATTATGTTCTACTTATGTAAACTGAAACATTTCAGAGAAATCTAATGTTCCCCTATACTTCTCCCCAACAAGATACATGTATTTTAAACCTCACAAAGAAAAATAAATAAATAAATAAATAAATAAATAAATAAATAAACCTCACAAAGTGTACTTTTCACTGAAACAATGACTCGAGGTATTTTTTGTTGTTGTTGTTGTTCTTAAAGATTTTATTTATCCATTTGAGAGAGAGAGTAGGAGGGAAAGGGAGAGAGAATATTAGACAAATTCCATTCCGAGTGCAGAGCCTGATGGGGGCTTGGTCCCAGGACCCTGAGATTATGACCTGAGCTGAAATCAAGAGTTGGCCGACCGACAGAATGAGTCACCCAGGAGCCCCAAGGTATTAATAACTCTTAATAATTCTTGTCACCTTGACATTTGCCATTTAAACAAAATTATTGAACCAATTTTAACAAATCTCACTTATTGAGGGATGTTGTTCCAGCAGAGAGCTATAGCTAAATTCAAATAACTGAAAAAAATTTTTTTTAAGATTTTATTTATTTATTCATGAGAGACACAGAGAGAGAGGCAGAGACACAGGCAGAGAGAGAAGCAGGCTCCCCACAGGAAGCCCAATGTGGGACTTGATCCCAGGACCCCAGGATCACTCCCTGAGCCAAAAGCAGACGCTTAACCACTGAGGCACCCAGCCATCCAGAAATAATTGAAAATTAATTAAAGGAAACCTTGGGGATTCCTGGATGGTTCAGTGGTTTAGTGCCTGCCTTCAGCCCAGGGCGTGATCCTGGAGTCCCGAAATCTAGTCCCACATCCGGCTTCCTGCATGGAGGCCTGCTTCTCTCTCTGCCTGTGTTTCTGCGTTTTTCTCTGAGTGTCTCTCATGAATAAATAAATAAATAAAATATTTAAAAAAATAAAAATAAGGGAAACCTCATTTAAACTGTTGGACGGTGAGGATCCCTGGGTGGCTCAGCGGTTTAGTGCCTGCCTTTGGCCCAGGATGTAATCCTGGAGTCCCATGTCAGGCTCCCTGCATGGAGCCTGCTTCTCTGCTTCTCCCTCTGCCTGTGTCTCTGCCTCTCTCTCTCTCTCATGAATAAATAAATAAGTAAAATCTTTAAAAAAATAAAAATAAAAATAAAGGAAACCTCATTTAAACTGTAGGAGGGCGGGGATCCCTGGGTGGCTCAGCGGTTTAGCACCTGCCTTTGGCCCAGGATGTGATCCTGGAGTCCCATGTCGGGCTCCCTGCGTGGAGCCTGCTTCTCTGCTTCTCTCTCATGAATAAATAAATAAAATATTAAATAAATAAATAAATAGATAGATAAATAAATAAATAAATAAATAAATAAATAAATAAAATGGAGGAGGGAGGCCAGAAGGGGGAGCTCCCCCCATCTCTCCTAGTCCATTCCATCACCAACAGGAAGGATCTACCGGGGCTTTCCCAACAGGAAGAAGCCTATACTTTGCTGCCCAAGCAGAAGGAAGAAAGGTTTTCTCCTTGCCTGGCAACAGCCCAGCCAGTGAGAGACTGTCACTGCTCACCCAGTGGCCGCCACTGCACTTCAACCTTCAGAGTGAGGCCAATGGATTGTTTGTTTCTAACAGGTCTTGACCCAACTCCCCCCTTTCCTCTATAAAGGAGCATTCTTCTCCTTGGGTCTCCGAACTTGTCTACGGTTTGCTGAAGCTTGTTTATTCTGAATGGCAATTCTTTGCTGTTGTCAAATAGGCCCATCTTTCTGGGGAAAATAACTGACAGTTTTATTTTTAAGGTTAACAACTTTAACCGTGGAGATTCTAAACAAGGAGACAGCGTCAAGCTCTCAGAGCACAAGATAGTGAATTTCTAGAAGGGGGTCTTTCTTCAATGTATGAAGGCTCTTCATGAGCACAGGCAGGGGTTAAGAGCACAGGCCCTGGATTTGGATGCTGGCACCGTTGCTTTCTGTCTCTGTGACCCTGGGCAAGTGAATTAACTTCTCTGTGCCTCAGTTTCCTCATCTTAAAATGGGGACAATAGTAGCAGCTACCTCATTGGGTTGCTGCAAGGATTAAATGAATATATAATATGCAAAACACTCAGAACTCTACTTGGCACATAGTAAACCGCATTAATGAGAGTTGTTATAAATAGTGCTTTTGTGATGCACACTTAAATGTTTCTTTTACAGAAATCAAATTTTTCCTTATGGAGTTGGAGTCTAAAATTTGAAAGGCATCTTTAAAAAAATAAAGGCTTTTTTAAAAATAAAGCTGCCTAGTATTCCTTTCCATAAAAAAGCTGTCTGAACCAAGAAAAAGATAAAGCCAGACCAAGGAACCAGTGTGGTGAATTGTATGGGGCCCCTGTCGGTCCAGCCCCTGGTGTGGGGGGGAAGTGAGAGGAGAAAATGGACCGAGAGCAGGGAGTTAGAGCCGCAGCCAGGCCAGCAGAGTGTGGGGCAGAGAAACTGAGGCAGGACCCCAGTGGATGCCATCATCCAGCAGGTAGGCTGGAGGCCCGATGGCGGGAAGTGCTGGCGCCTCTGCTCTACTTCTGGTGTGGGGCAGACAGGGTCCAGAGGCCTTCTAGGCTGCCTCGGACTCTTCACAGTGCCAACTGTAATGAGGAAATGAACCTGGAGGTGCTTCGTGGGCATTAGAAGACACCAGGGCCTGTGGAGCCCGCTGCACCCTTGAGCAGGCCTAGCCTGAGCGCACAGAGGAGCCTAACACCCCAGGGGTGACGCAAGCCTCCCTGGGCCTCGGAAGGGGAAGCGGGCCCCTGTGCAGATCTCTGCCAGAAGCTTCTTTCCTTGGGAGGTTGTTTTAAAGTCATTGGGTGGAGATTAGTCCCTGGGACTGTGACAGGAGGGAAGGCTTGTGCTCTAGGGACCGAGTTAGCCAGTTAGTCACCCGCGCCCGCCAGGGAGCCAGTCCCATGACCAGGAGCAGGGACCTCTAACCGGGTTTCTGGGGCTCCCTGAGGAGTCTTGCTTGGTAGGAGGAAGGAGGGACGAGCTGGGGGTGCACCCCCCAGACCCACAGGGGCAGGGCCACGGCCGCCCCTGAGCAGGCCCCAGGGACAGGGTGAGGTGTGGAAGGGTCCGGTGGGGAGAAAGTCCGGCCTGGGTGCTCGGGGAGAGACAGAGGCCCAGCTCCGTGACCGCAATGTCTTCTAATAGGTTGTTGCCCTTACCTTACGTGTGGCAGATGCGGTGAGAGACTGGGGTGCAGGGACGGAAGCGTGCACCAGGGAGGAGCCTAAGGAGTTGGGGGCATAAGGAGGCTGCAGCATGTGCTGGGGGCGCCCCCCCCCCGCGGGGCTCTGGAGGCCCAACACCCCCCTGGTGGCAGCCTGGGACCTGTCTCCGGGCCCCATAAGCCTTTGGCAGCTCCTAATCTCGCTGTGAATAGGTGACAGAACCAGGAAGCCATGAAATCTGTGAACCCCTGATCCAGGAAGGCTCCCTGGAGGAAGAAGGGCCTAGAGAAAGAGTAAAAGTTTGGAGCCACAGAGGATGGTGATGTCTAGTGCAGACTGGACCCATTTGTCTCGGATCCTCCCTTACTAGCTGTGCCTCACTTTTGTCAGGTCTCAAATGGGGATAATTTGTACTTTCACAGGATCGTGTGAGAGATAAACGAGTTTACACATGGAAAGGGCTCACACCTGAGCCCTTAGCAGCCCACCCACTGGGAGCTGCTCCTGAGCTGGAGAGGATGGGCATGAGGTAGCAGGAGCCGCTGGGCCATGCGCTGTCTATGAAAAGTGTTGCTGAAGGGCCTGGAATCCCAGACCCCGGGAGTTTAATGAATGGCCGTGAGCAGAGGAGCAGGGGATGGGGGTGCTCTGGGGTCTGAGCCAGACCTCAAACCCACACTCATACACAAGAGCACACCTCCCAGGCGGCCCCCAGACAGAGGCCAGAGGCGCACACCTATGCACGAGCACACACACACACACACACACACACACACACACACAAACCCGCTCACGTTCACAAATGCACACTTCTGGCCACAGACCTTGCATGCGTGCTCCCCCCTCTCAGGGGAAAGAGGGTGCCCGGCCTGGGAGAGGTGCCCTCCCAGGGGGTCTTCTTCTCTTCAGGGCCTGGGGGCTTCTCCCGCCCACCTCACCCCTGCGCCGGGCTCGGGCTTAGGGCCCTCTAACCGCTACAAGAAAGGGGGTTCGTCCCACTATAGGGTCAGGGCTACCCGGATGCCTGCACCCCCCCACCGGGGAGGGGGGAGGGCTGGGGCCATGGGATGCGAGCAGTGGGGTAGAGACGGCTGGTGGCCCGACACCTGGCACCCTCCCCAGCCCGCCCCCAGCACAAAGGGCGGGGGGGAGGCAGGACCGGCGCCTAATCCCAACAGGCATGAAAATGGCTCGGCTGCAGCCAGCAGGCCCTTTGTCGTGGCCCCGCGGGACAGCTGCCGCCCCCGCCCCGCCCCCGTGTCCCCCCCGCCCCTCCCCGCGCCCCTGCCGGCGGGGGCAGCGCCCCTAAGCTGCTGGATTAACCCCGGCGGCGCGGCGGGCGGGGCTCCCCGCTGGGGCGCGGAGGTGAGAACACGGGGGTGGCCCGGCCCCTGGCGCCCCCCCAACCCCCAGCACCTGGGCTCTCCACCTCCCCCGGGGCCCCTCCCGGTGACCCCGCGCCGCCCTCCGGGCCTCGCGTCCTCAGGCCCCGCCCCCCAGGTGCGCAGGACCCAGCCCCCCCCACAGCCCCAAGCTGAGCCCACCTCGTCCCACCAGCCACCCTGGGCCCTGGGTCACCAGATGCCGCGCTCCCTCCTCCCCAGCCCCTCCTCTGGGCTCCCCCCCACTCCTGCCCCCCCGCCCCCCTCCCCACCTTCAGCATGGGTCCTCCTCTCCAGGGCCTCCCCAGGCCCTCCTGCTGGGCTCCCCCCCCCCCCCCCCCCCCCCCCCGCAGCTCTCCGCTGACTCCCCAGGCCAGGCCTTCCCTGCTTCCCTCTGGCCCATCTTCCCCAGCGCCTGCTGGGCTGCAGGTTCCCGGTTGGTCCACAAACACCTCCCTCAAGAGCCCTCACGGGGATTTTGATTCCTCTCAGGAGAAGGAATGAAATCGCCCGCCTGGCCTCGCTCCTCACAGAACCAGCCCTCAGCGCCCCGGGGTCCAGGGAGCTACACAGGGCAGTGGCTGAGTCAGGGAGCCCCCCCCCCAAGCTGGCCCTGCCTTACCCACACCGCGGGGACAGGGTCCTGCCCTTCCTGGGCCACCGCAGCCCCAGAGGCCACTTGTGGGGCTTGAACCCCCAGAGATGCTGGACACCCTCTGTCCCAGACCCCTCAGGACGGATCATATCCCCAGAAGGCCTAGAACCCCACAGTCTGCAAGCGAATCTGTGTCACCCTGCTCCCATCACCACTGTCACCAGAGACCTCCTCCCAGGCACTGCCCGGAAGCTTAGTCCCAGACAGGAAATCCCTGCATTGAACAAATATTTGTTGCTGTCTACCAGGCACCAGGCTCCGCTAGGCACTGGGGACTCAGGTGCAGCAGAGACAGTCCCGGCCGCAGGGATGTCACAGTCTCTCCAGGGAGGCAGGCCCAGACATAAGTAATCAGAGTGCAGTGTGACAAGTGCTAATAGGACTGTGTACACAGGGCTATGGAAGCACTTTCCAGAATAATAGACAGGAAGTAAAAGATTTCCGAGATCACAGGGGCCTGGGGAACACCGGCCATAACCATGCAAACTGGACCTCTTCTCCTCTACTGCAGGACTCCTCAGGGCCTTTACTGTGCCCGCATGTCTGGTGAGTTCCTGAGAGGAGAGCGCTGTATGAAAAGGGCTTCTCAAACCTATTTGAGCAGGGAACCCTTTTTCCATAGATCCTCTTTATCGACTGAGTGTTCCGGAGATCAGATTTGGGAACGTGGAGAATGGAAAGACTGATTGTATCTGGGGTGGAAAGCGCAATGAGGGAGGTAAGGGCCGATCAAGAAAGAGTTCACAGAGGAGCTGGTGTCAACCTGGAGAATGGGTGAAAGAAGGTGAGGGGAAGGGCATTGTAGGAACAGGGAAAGGGCCTCGCCCTGGGGAGCCAGGCCCTGGGCCTGGAGGGTTCAGAAGCAGGCCACTGCCCCAAAGACAGAGGAATCCTTCTGAGCCAGCAACTGCGGTGCAGAAAGGGGCTTTGTCTGTACAACTGTCACAAATGTTTACTCTCAACAGTTTGGCATCACATCACTTCCTGGGATGCTGGGGCATGTATTACGGTCGGTAAAATACCCCACTCGTCTGTGCACCAGGCATACCTCTGTCTGCGGTGCACCCAGCACCTTCATGGTTTGGTGGCATATGGGGTAGTAATGGGTGCAGCCTGGGCACCCCAGAAGCCAGTCCTCTGGAAAGAGGGCTTCTGTACCAGGGTCGTTGGGTATCATCACGGGAGCCTACAAGTCCCTCAAAAGGGCCTGCTTGGTGTCGACTGAATTTGGCCCCACAAGAGCCCAACACAAGCTCCATCTAGAACATGCAGGTGCATGTCTCCACGCCCAAATGCCATTAGCATCCTGTCCTGAGTGTATTTTTCCCACCCCGCTTACTCGGTGGTATCTGGTTTCATCCCATTCACATCGAGCATGCCCCTCGGGCCTTCCCATCTCTGTTCCCCTCCTCTTCCCTGTGGCCCTTAGAAAACTAGCTTTCCATTCTGTTCTCAAGCTCATTAGCCCTGTGACCAAGAGACGAAGTCATTTAATTTTTTGGAGCCTCAGCTCCCACATCTGTTAGAAGGGGGTAAGAAAGCAAGTATCATCTACTTTACAGGATTATTATAAGTATAAAAAAGTGCTCTTGAAATTGCTTTATAAATTGCAAAATTGTTACAGGCCAATGTGTTGTGGTTTTTTTTTTTGTTGTTGTTGTTAATTGGCCTTGCTGTGATTTTTCACCCTTTCTAGAAGCAAATGTTATTTCAGAAGCTGACCTTTTTTTTTAAGGTTTTATTTATTTATTCGTGGGAGACACAGAGGGAGGCAGAGACACAGGCAGAGGGAGAAGCAGGCTCCGTGCAGGGACCAGGATCACACCCTGAGCCAAAGGCAGATGCTCAACCGCTGACACCCAGGTGTCCCTTTTATGCTGTTTTGAAATTCATTGTAATGAAGTCTACTGAAATGGTCACCTTTATCGTTTGTGATTAGTAACTTTTTATTTATTTTTATTTTTTTCATCTGATTAGTAACTTTTAAAAAGAAAAGTGAAGGTTGCTTTTATTCATCAACGTTGGGAATACTTTCCATGGGAGGTTCTACTTTTAGGATTCCTGGAAGTGGAATATTTGTGAATGAAGGAGCTGGGGAACAGGGTGGGAAGGAGGGGAGATGGGAGTGGGGGTGGGACAGAGAAGCGGGTGGGAATAAGGTAGAGATAAAGAGCAGACGAGGGGCATGGGTGTCTTTCAGGCCTTCCGAGGGGCCATTTCTCTATTTTCCCATTTTACAGGTGAATAAACAGAAGTTACTTTATGTGGGTTCCATTGCTGGTAGGACCCCACAAACTATTCTGCATTCTCACCTTCCCCCTCAAACCCTGGGCAGGAAGAAGTGAGGTTTCACACTCCTTGCCCGAGAAACAGGCTCATCTGCACTCAGAAAGGGTTCTGTAAGTTAGGGAACATCCCCACCAGCCCACCTGGGGCTAAGTGGCTCTGAGCAGAGAAGAGGGGGAGCTTGCCATTGGAATGGAAGGGGGAGGGAGAAATGATAGCTGGTGTCTGCCTCCTGGTACACTTTTGCAGTTAATGCTCTAAATTTTTTTAAAAAAATTTAGACTTATTTATTTTTAGAAATCTGTACACGGAATGTGGGGCTCAAACTAATGACCCCAAGATCAAGAGTCACTCATTCTTTGACTGAGCCAGCCAGGCGCCCCTACAGTTAATGCTTTACTATTATTATTTATACAGTTAATGCTTTATTTTTTTAAAAGGTTTTATTTATTTATTCTTGAGAGACACAGAGAGAGAGAGAGAGGCAGAGACACAGGCAGAGGGAGAAGCAGGCTCCACACAGGGAGCCTGATGTGGGACCTGATCCCGGGTCTCCAGGATCACGCCTTGGGCCAAAGGCGGTGCCAAACTGCTGAGCCACCCAGGGATCCCCCCAGTTAATGCTTTAAATGATGGTTTACTCCTTCTTAGGGGAAAATGGAGGGAAGGGAAGGTCCTACTTATTCTGCTTCCTGGGTCCAGAGGGCCTGGAATCCTCACCAGTCCTCCCAGGACTCACAAGCCACCTTCCCCTCCCCCTCCTCTTCCTCTCCCTCCTTAGATTTTGTTTATTTAAGTGACTTAGGAGAAAAAGATTGTATTTATTTGAGAGAGAGAGAGAGAACGAACCTGAGCAGGTGGAGGAGCAGAGGGAGAGGGAGGAGCAAATTCCCTGCTGAGCAGGGAGCCCAATGTGCATCCCAGGACCTCGGGGGTCCTGACCCAAGCGGAAGGCAGATACCCATAGAGCCCCCCAGCCTCCCCCCCCCGAATTCCTTCCTATCCCCAAACTCAGGCAGACAGGAACAGGCTCTTTTATTGATTCCCCACTACCCCTCTCCTCCCCCCAATTCGTCTCAGGGGCAATCATCACTTTCTTCTCCATAATGAGACTTCTTTTTGTGTGAGACGCACAGACACTCCCCTAATTCTTTAGAAGAACTTCTAGGTCATGGGGGGGCGGTGCGCGCACGCAAATACATTTTGGGGGAGGCGAGTCAATGGCCCTGCCCTCACCTAACGGAGGAGGGGGCCGAGGCGGGGGAGGGGGGAGAAGGCAGGTTGCTCTGGCCGGCTGGACAGGGCGAGGACCCGCAGGACCTCTAGCACCGGGCCGCCTCATAACATTTGAGATTGTCTCAAGTCGCCTCCGGTTCTGCTATTTGGCAGGTGCAGCGAAGGCCGTTCTCTGGCGGCGAAGCTACGGTCCAGGGCAAGCAGGGTTAACCGACCTGTGACCTGATGAGTCCCCCACTGGTGAGCAGGGACCGGTTAGGATCGCCTTGGCCGCGCAAACTGGGCGGGGAGAAGGGTCACTAACCCCCAGGTCACTAACCCTCACGTCCCCTACTGCGCCCCCCCTACTTTAAACCTTTTCCCCCTCTCTCCCCGTTGCTCTCGCCGAGGAGGAGACACTGTTGTGCCTTTTTAATAAAAGAGGCAGTAGGGGCGCCCGGGGGGTCAGTGGGTTAAGCATCTGCTCTCCACTCAGGTCATGATCCCGGGGCCCTGCGAGGAGCCCCGCGCAGGGCTGTGAGCTCAGCGGGAGGCTGCACCCCACCCCGCCCCCCTCCTGCACGCTCTCTCTCCCTCTAACAGATAAATAAAAGCTTTAAAGAAAAAAAAAAAAGAGGAAGGACAGACTCCAGCGAGGTGAAGTGACTTCCACAGAGTGGGACAGCTCGTGGAGCCCCCCCCGGCCCCTCCGACCCACGCGCGACCGCAGGGCTGGGCAGAGGCCCTAGCAGCCCCGGCAGGAGTTAGGGACCAGGCTCGCGCATGCGCGCCGGGAGGGCGTGCCCCGGGCGGCTGGTGTCTGCGCGGCGCCGGGCAGCTTTAGCATCGCGTCCCCAGGCGCCAGGTGCCACTAGGGCCCCCCGCAGTGGCTGAGCCCACGCACCTCTCTCACATCTTCAGAGCACCCCCTAGAGCTCGGTACTGCCCTCCCCACCCCATCCCTGACCCCACCCCACCCCCACCCCACTCCACCCCCACTCCCATCCCCACCCCTACTCCACCCCCACTCCCATCCCTCACCCCACTCCACCCCCACTCCCATCCCCACCTCCACCTCACCCCCATCCCCACCCCCATCTCCACCACTACCACCCCACCCCACTCCACCCCCACCCCAGCCGCTGAGAACCGCAGGGCCAGTGTCCCCGTTTGGGAGCCCTTCCTCTTGGGCTCACTCAGCAAGAAAGTGTCCAGGCGACTGAGGCTGGAGCCCCGACCGGCCTCTGAGGCCTAAGGAGGCTGTTCCTTCAAGGAGGCTGGTTCCCAGGACTTGGGGGTGGGCTGGGTGGTGGGAGCCAGGGAGGAAAAGACCCCACCCCCGGCGCCCGCAGGCCTCACCTAATCGCCGCACTCCGCATTATTACCCGCCTAACGCAGCGTGCTTTTAAATAAAATATGCAAAGATTTCCCTCTCAAATTATCTCCCCAGGCGAGCGAGCTCTGACTCTAGCTTGTTAATGGAAAAAATGCAAATAGGGCCTCCCACCTCTCTCCTCCAGCCCCTAGGCTCTGGACAGCTAATGTGATTTCCTTCTTTGGGGGAATTTCTGTTTCCATTGAAACCAATTTTTATTGGGGGGGGGCTGGGGGGGCTTTTCCCAGGTGCCAGCCCTAGAGAGTCTTAGAAGGGAGGGACAGTTCAGGTGAGGTGAAAGTGGGAGGAAATCACTGTGTTAGGGAGCCAGGCCCTTTCTAAACCTCATTTTCTTCATCTGAGGTCTCAGTCCCTCGCAGAGGCTCTGTGAGGCTGAAGGGGGGGCAGGGCAGGTGCACATCCCCAGTTTAAACCTGCTTTGCTTGGTGGATCCAGAGGTGGAGATGGAGATCTAGACATAGCTTCCGCCCTCGTGCAGCTCACAGTCTGGCAGGAAAACAACAAACAAAAAACCCCCAGATTATTTAAACACTTAAAAGCAATTACAGGACATCTTAATCAAGCAATCAAAATATCATCGAAGTGAGACAAATGGCCCTCCACCCCCTGGTATGAAGCCCCGAGGACACACTGTCACCTAGGTAGCACGTCTGCCAAAGGTGCAGGACCTGAGGGGTGCAGAAGTAGCACAGAAAGCACCAGACAAACCCCAATTCAAGGTCAGGCTAGGAAACAGGCAGGCACTCTTTAGGAACATTGAAGTCAAGACACGAAAGAAGAATTAACTGTTCCAGATTAAACGGGGTAAAAAGACAACTAAATGCAAAGCATGATTCTGGGTCAGATACTGAATTGGAAAAAAAAAATTCTGTAAAAGACAGCTTTGGGACATTTGGCAAAAATGTGAACATGTATTGCATTATACATATTTTATCATATCCCTCTTAAATTTCTTGACTATGAAAAGTATATTATGGTTACATAGAAGAATCTCCTTGGGGGATCCCTGGGTGGCTCAGCAGTTTAGTGCCTGCCTTTGGCCCAGGGCGAGATCCTGGAGTCCCGGGATCGAGCCTGCTTCTCCCTCCTCCTGTGTCTCTGCCTCTCTCTCCCTATGTCTATCATAAATAAATAAATAAATCTTAAAAAAAAAAAAGAATCTCCTTGTTCGGGGGAAATATACACGGAAATGTATAGAAATAAAGGACCAGGATATTTGTGGCTTAGTGTCAGGCGGTTCAGAGAACAAATGTGGCAAGGTGCTAACAATTGGTGAACAGGTGAGAAACGTAGGGTTGTTCATTGAATTGCTCTTGCAACTTTTCTGTAGTTTGAAAGTTTTCAAAATAAAAAGGCGGAAAAAGAAAATTTGCTTTTAAAAGCATGATGATGATACTGTACTTATCATTTTTAAAGTCCTTATCTTCTAGAGACGCTTGCTAAATGTTTTCAGATGAAATAAAATGCTCTATATTAATTGCTTCAAGATAATACAGGAGGAGGGAGGTAGTTGGAAGCTCGGGTGAAACCAGCTTGACTGTGAACTGATAATTGGAGTTTGTGGGTGAGCATATCCCCTTTTGTTTTTCTTATATTTGAATTTTCTATAACAAAAAAGTATTGTTTTTAAGAAAAGCAATTATAAGAGAGAAGTAGAGGTCTGTGGGGGGGGGGAAGGGGAACAGAATCCAGTCAAGGGGTTCGGAGCCTGCCTTCTAGAAGCAAGCAGCGCGGAAGCGGACTTTGAGGGGGCCGAAGTCATCAGGAATGAGGTAGAAAGAGCTGTCCAGGGTACTAATCCAATAGGGATGAGAGTGAGACCCGGTGTGGCGGGGTTTGTAGGGCCTGTGGGTAAGGCAGAGAAGAGAGGTCAGGTGGAGAGTGGAGAGAGATGGAGCTAGAGAGAAGCTCAGCCGCTGGGTGCGGCCTGGGGTCTCTATCCTGAGGGTGGTAGAGAGCTTTGAGCAGGGAAGTGACAAGATGGGATTTGCAACCAGAAAGACCACTGGTGCTTCGTGGGCTAGTGGAAAGGCGCGAGGCTGGAGACACTTGGAAGCGCCTGGCCTGTGAGTTGGATCTGAATCACTTCCCTTCCCCAAGCCCTCCTGACCCTCCCTTCCCAATTAAGAGACAAGCTTGGGTGCCAGGTTTCACACATCAAACCAACCGGCCCCCAAAGCCCAGATGACTGTCTCCCATCACCAGTTCCCTGTGCCTCCAGCATCACAGGAAAGCAGTATAGGCTGCTGGTTAAGAGTTCAGACTCGGGAACCAGGCTGCCTGGATTCAAATTCCACCTCTTTGCTTTACTTGCTGATGACTTTGGGCGAATTTCTCTACCTCAACTTCCTCACATAGAAAATAGAGATGATAATAATATTACTTAGTCCTGGGAAGATTGTGAGGATTAAATGCATTGATGTGTGTCAAGTGCTCAGAGCAGTGCCTGTCCTGCAGTGAAGACTCAGTAAGTCCTCTCTACCAAGTACTGTCCCAGGAGGATGTGGGTGGATGGAAAAGGAAGAGAAAACAGGTTCTTTGCCCCCAAAGATCTCAGCCATACTGGATAAATGGAACACAGATCAAAAAACAGCATCAAACCACTGTATTATTCCATTGTTTACAATATTATATGTAACTGGAAAGGCCCAAGGTCCATCAAAGGGAATGGCTAAGGAAATTGTTCACCCAGTCATGGGAAAGTTTCCATTTTATCTTATTAGGTAAAAATGCCTAAAGCAAAATTGCAAACGTCATGTGACTTCAGCCATATTTTAGAAAGAGTAGAAAGAAAAAAAAATCAAAGGAAATACTGAAATTTTTACACTGATGCCCTCTAGATGGTGCTGTTTGGGTGTGGTTAAATTTTTTTTTAAAAAAATCGGTTTCCAAAATATCTAATAATATGCATGAATTACTTTTGTAATGGGAACATTTCAACTTTATTTTGTTCAAAAAAATTCTTTTCAGTTACAAATGAATAATAGTGAACATCATTAGCCCTCAGGAACATGCAAATCAGACCACAAAGAGATGTTACTTCACACCCACAAGGATGGTTATAACCAAAACAACAGATAATAAGTAGTGTTGGTGAGGATGCGGAGAACTTGAAACTCTCATGACCTGCTGGTGGGGATGTAATATGATGCAGCTACTTTGAAAACAATCTAGGGATTTCTCAAAAGGTTGGAATAGAGTTACCACAATTCCACAACCCACTAATTTCACCTCTAGTATATATAAGAAAATACTGTCAATCTCCAAGGATGACGAGGAGATTATGGTGAAAGAAGAGGAGCTAACGCTACCAGGAATGACTCTTTTGTTCTAATACAATGACTCAGCGTGCTGGTGTATTTTCTTTCAGATTGTTTCCCCAACCATATTTTCTACATCATCACAACCATGATGTGTAAGCATGATGAATCCCAATTTCATTTACTCAACATTGCAGTAATCATTTTCCATGCTGTTACATTGACTGTTTGACCATTAGTTTTGATAATTTTATCATGTTACATAGAACAAACCACAACATACTTAACTCATCCCCTAGTGTTAGATAATTAAGATACTTCCATTTTTTTTTGCCATCACGAATAATGCTATAATTCACATCTTTGTTCATATTTCCCCTCATATTTCAAACCATGTGCTTGGGGTAGAGTCTCAGGATTTCTGGATCAAAGGGTCTCTATTGCTCTTGAGAAATGAAGGCTTCTTTGCAAATTTAATAAATACAAAATCAATAGTTATCAGATATAACTATATATACCTAGCAAAATATACTCTGTATTATTATGTATATTAGAATTAATATGTTATGAAAACTGTTATTTTCATTTTCCTCCTTTTCTCCTTCCTTCCTCATTTTTAATGAGATTGAGTAATCACTGTTTTTTTTTAAGATTTATTTATTTGAGACAGAGAGAGTGCACGCATGCGAGCGCGCACAAGTGGGGAGGGACAGAGGGAAAGAATCTCAACCAGATTCCCCAATGACCATGGAGCCTGGGGGGGCGGCTGGGGGGCTGGCTCGATCCCACAACCCTGAGATCATGAACTGAACCAAAGTCAAGAGTTGGACATCTAACCAACTGAGCCACCTGAGCGCCCCTCATTCATTTTTTTAACAGCATCCCAATAAATCTTTCATGCAGCACCTGTTCCGAGCTACATGGCTCTTTCCACTAAATATACTCAAAGATCACTGAAGTACGGTGCCCTAACAAGGTTGTGGGGGCCAGAGCAGCCAGGTCCGTGGTGATGGGGAAGGAGGAGATGGGGATGAGTTCATGAGGCTTTAGGCTAACACCCTCTATGAGGTATCAGCTGGATGTAGGGTAAAGGAGAGTGGGGGATAACTGACTCAGACCTGACAAGTCTAGGAATTGGGCCACAACATGAGAACCTAGAAAAGGAGCAGGGGCAGTTCAGTCTGGGGCATATCAAGTTTGAGCTACCCAAGGACGTCCAAGTGGTGGCAGGTGTACCACATGCTGCGGTACATCACCCAGATCCCTTTTTTTGGGCCAAAACACTCATTCCCTCATTCTTGGAAGTGTCGGTGGCTGAGGGCTCCCAGCGGAATCCCTCTCCATATTTGCCCTCAGCTGAAGAGGCCCAAGGTCACATGGCCTTCCTGGGCAATCCACCTCAGAGACAGACCAGAACTGGGCCCCCCCAAATCTGAAGACCGTCTGGATTCCAGAGCACTTTGTGAGAGTGGTGGTGACTTTTGTGTTGACCATTCAGTTCCTTCATCTGCCCAAGTCTACTTCCTCCCGTCCTCCCCCACTTACGCTGATCCCAAGAGCCCTCCCCAATACACTTCCTTCCTGCCTACGGATTTCCATCTTGGAGTCTGTCTTCCAGGAACCAACTCCAGACCGTTGGAAGTAGATATCTGGATTGGGGAGGAAAGTTTATTTGAGAGAGAGAGAGCTTTGAGGACAAAAATGGTGGATGTGGGGCAGTGGGGCAAGGTGATGGGAGATGAAGGGGCCCTGGGAGTCTTAGAGAATGAAGGCCTGCACAGAGGGGCTGGGGAAGGGGGGAAGGGGCAGAGAGGGCATCGGAGGCGTGACAATGGCAGCTGAGACTCGTGTTTTCAGGAGGGGAGCCCGTCAGGGGCCTCTCAGAATCCAACAGACCAGGTCACTGTTACTTATTTGAGGGCTCAGGGAAATAAAAGAAAAAAGTCTAATATCAATAATGTGCTTTAAATGCAGGATAGTAAAAAGAAAATAAAAATAAAAGTAAATAAATGCAGGATAGTTTAAATGCTTCCGTCCATAAATAGATGATATTTATTTATTTATTTATTTATTTATTTATTTATTATTTATGAGAGACACAGAGAGAGGCAGAGACACAGGCAGAGGGAGAAGCAGGCTCCATGCAGGGAACCTGATGTGGGACTCGATCCCGGGTCTCCAGGATCACGTCCTGGGCTGAAGTCGGCGCTAAACCGCTGAGCCCCCCGGGCTGCCCTGATTTTATTATTTTTTTAGAAAGATTTTATTTATTTTTTTGAGAGAGAGAAAGAGCATGAGAAGGGGGGGAGACGCTGACTCCCCACTGAGCAGGGAGCAGGCCTCAGGGCTCGATCCCAGGACCCTGAGATCATGACCTGAGCCAGAGGCAGAACATGCTTAACCGTCTGAGCCGCCCAGGTGCCTTGAACAAAAATCTTAAAAAATATATATAGTTACGATGGTAAACTTTATGTTACATGTATTTTACCACACACACTCACACACACACACACACACACACACTCACACACACATGCAAACAAGCAACGTGGTCCCGCGAGCTCCATTCCCGTGGGAGGTGGAGGGTGTCAGTCACCGACTGCACCCGCGGTCAGAGCCAGGTGACTTCGTGCGCTCCATACTCAACAGCGTCGCAGGCAGGTGGCCCCCAAGTCACGCAGCCCAGAGCTTGGGGTGGAGCTGACTCCGTAGGTGATGTCGTGGTTGCAAAATGAATTACTTGTGGTCCGTGACTAATAAAATAATTGTTTGGGATCCCTGGGTGGCGCAGTGGTTTGGCGCCTGCCTTTGGCCCAGGGCGCGATCCTGGAGACCCGGGATCGAATCCCACGTCGGGGTCCCGGTGCATGGAGCCTGCTTCTCCTTCTGCCTATGTCTCTGCCTCTCTCTCTCTCTCTGTGTGTGTGTGTGACTATCATAAATAAATAAAAATTTTTTAAAAATAAAATAATTGTTTTATACCCACTGGGGGGTGGGGGGAAGCCTACAAGGACCAAGTGCAGAGAGCTTAAATCGGGTGTTGCAAAATCACTCAAGTTCCGATTTGGGGAGGATTCACCTCTTTGCTTGGGTGATTTAGGCCTGTTGGAAAAAAGAGGAGAACCTGAACTCATGTCAGTGACCTTGACTGGAGGTGCAAAGGCAGTTCTGCGAGCGGGGCCTGGGGCTGGATGGTCCCCAACCTGCGCACCCACCCTGAGTAACCTGAGTGGCAGGTGTGAGTTCAAGCCGCATGTGAACATCTCCCTGAGTTCTTAGAAGTATGTGGCAGCGGAGACGACTGGCGTGGTCACCTGAGACCAGGCTGCGGGCCACGGTTATGTTATGTGCGCATAGACGCGGCAGTGGCGTTAGGAAATCTCCAGTTCTCCGCCCTGCCAGGAGCTGAGGGGGTGCCCCCCTCACGGTGCTGTCTGTATAGCTCCCAGCGACGGGGTGGGGATTGTTGGGGCGGGAAGGGGTCCTGGTGGGGGACTGCAGCCGCCAGGCCTCTCCCTGGCCCAGCCCCTGGCACAGCCCTGCTCCCCTTGTACCAGCTGCGGGTTCAGGGAAGGAGGACCCAGAGCCTGAGGCTTAGTGAATACCCTGGGTCCCTGTGACCCCTCAGTGTTGGACTCCGGGGCGAGGACACTCAGGGGTCCCCAGGCTGCAGCTGGGCCTCCCCTGAGGGGCGGAGCTGAGACTCCAGAGGCTTGGGGTTCTGGCCAGGTGTCTGCTCCAGGGTTGGCACCAGGTCAGCCCCCCAGCCTGGTTGTTGGCTCTCCAACCTTCCCCACCCCCCGGCCCCCTCACCAGACACAGGGCTGGCTGGGCCTCCCCCAGGGACAAAGCAACCCCATCCCATCTCAGGACCCCCTTGTCCCTCTTTACAACCTCTTTCCCATGGGTCTTTTGTGCAAATGGAGTGAGACCCAGGACAGAGTAAGCCTCTGGCTCTTTATTAAAGGTGTGTGTGTGTGTGTGTGTGTGTGTGTGTGTGTGTGTGTATGTGTGTGCAAGGAGAGAGAAGTGTGCTGAAAAATGAGCGTGTCCCTTTTCCAATTTCCCCACAGCTCCCAGCCCTGCTCATTTGTGCAGGTGGACCCCGGGCTTGTCATTAAGTCTCTGTCTCTGACACCTCTGCAGCTTCCACGCCTGGGGCGCCTCTACCCCCCCTCTCCCCCCCCCCCCAGCTGCAGCTGCAAACTGCTGCCCCAGCTGAGCTGCTCCCCCTGCCCCCCCCACGGTGCCAGCCTTCAGAAGCGGCCCCTCGCTCGCCCACTGCCTCCCCGGCCCCTTTCCACGGTTGGCACTGAGCCCCTGGGTAACAGGAGGACAGCGGAGGAAGGAAAAAGCGGAGGAATACAGAGAACAGGACTGAGTCTAGAAAGATTGAGTTGGGGGGGAGAAGGCAATCTGTCTGGGCCATTTGTACTCCTCTGCTCACCTGGCCGTTTACCCCCCCGCCTGCCTCTTTCCCCAACTTCTCTCTCTCTTTCTGTGTTTTCCTTTGATCTACTATTGATCATTCATTCATTCATTCACTCATTCACTCTTCATCTACTGATCAGGTCCCAAAGAGAACCACGAAACAATTTACATATGAAAAACCATTTCCAAGCTCCAGTTCTGGAAGCACTTTCCCCCAGTCCTCCCACTCCTGCTTCCACTCGCTGCCCCAGTTCGCTCTGTGCCTACCGCTTGCCCTCCACTCCCTCTTTGGACCCTCCTGCACCCCACCCCGCCCCACCTGTGCCAGCTCCACCCTGTCACTAGCACCCGGGTTCCCTTGCTCGCGGCCTCCTGCAGCATCTGCCCGACTGTTACCCCTCCAGGCTGGCCTGCTGAGGGCGGGCAGGGGTGGGAGCCCTTAGCCTTTCTGCCCTCGGGGGGCTTTCAGTGATGCTGCCTGTCCTATTCCCACCTCATCCCACAGGCTCAGATCCTCCCCAAACCCCCACCTCTTGTGCTCCTCAGCCCCCCACCCAGGGCCAAGTTATGGCTCCACCTGGCCTGGATGTGAACCCCTCCACCTCCACCCCCCAACTCAAACGATCTCGGCTCTCCCATCTTTTTTTCTCTCTTGATTCTGATTTCTCTTTCTGGGAAAGACCAACAACAACTTTGTTTTCATCATCATCATCATCATCATCATCATTTTTGAGGCATAATTGACATATATTAGCTTCAGACATACAGCATAATAATTCAATATTTGCACGTATTGCGAAATTATCACCATAGTAAGTCTAGCTACTGTTGCCATGTATAGTTACACATTTTTTTCTTGTGATGATAACTTTTTTTTGAAGGATTTTATTTATTTCGTTGAGAGAGAGAGGGAGATCATGAGCAGTGGGGAGGGGTAGAGGGAAGGGGAGGAGCAGACTCCCTGCTGACCAAGGAGCCCAATGAGGGGTCCGATCTCAGGACCTGGAGATCATGGCCTGAGCCCAAGCCAGATGCTTAACCCACTGAGCCACCCAGGCGTCCCCTCTTGCAATGAGAACTTTATTTTTAAAAATGTTTTATTTATTTATTCACGAGAGACACACACAGAGAGAGAGGCAGAGACACAGGCAGAGGGAGAAGCAGGCTCCATGCGGGGAGCCCCATGCAGGACTCGATCCCGGGTCTCCAGGATCACGCCCTGGACTGAAGGTGGCGCTAAACCACTGAGCCACCTGGGCTGCCCTGGAGAACTTTAAAGACTTACACTTGGGATCCCTGGGTGGCTCAGCTGTTTGGCGCCTGCCTTTGGCCCAGGGCATGATCCTGGGGTCCCGGGATCAAGTCCCACATCAGGCTCCCTGCATGGAGCCTGCTTCTCCCTCTGTCTGTCTCTCATGAGTAAATAAATAAAATCTTTTAAAAAAATAAATAAATAAAGACTTACATTCTTAGCAACTTCAGATATGCGCTATGGGATTATTAAGTACAGTCCTGTTGTACCTTACATCCTCATTCCTTATTTATTTTGTAACTAGAAGTCTGTACCTCTCGTTCCCCTCCATCTGTCTTACCCATATTCCATTCCCCAACCTCTCTGGCAACCAGCAGCCCATCCTCTGTATTTATGAGCTTGGCTTTTGTTTTGTTTATTTGCATGTTTTGATTTTTAGATTCCACATATAAGTGAAGTCCTATGGTATTTGTCTTTCTCAGACTCATTTTATTTAGTATATTGTCCTCAAGATCCATCTCTGCTGTTGCAGATGGAGAGATCCACTCTTTTTTATGGCTGAGTAGTATTTCACTTTATGCATATATATTACATCTTCTTTTTCCATTCATCCATCAAAGGACACATGTTATTTCCACATCATGGCTATTGTACATAATGCTGCAATGAACACGAGGGCGCATATATCTTGTTGAATTCATTTTTTTGTTTTCTTTGGATAAAATACCCAGAAGTGGAATTGCTGAATCACATGGCAATTCTATTTTTGATTGTCTGAGGAAATCTATATTGTTTTCCATAGTGGCTGCACCCATTTTCTCTCCTCTCAACCGTGCACAAGTGTTCCCTTTTCTCCACCTTCTCACCAACACTTGTTATTTCTTGTTCCGATAATAGCCATTATCAATAGCTATTATCGCTGACAGGTTTCCCTCCCTCAGCCCACAAATGGCTTCTTCCAACCCCTTGTCCCATTACCACCAGCCCAGTCTTCTCTCTGCAAAGTCCCACTGCAAGAGAGAACCTCTTTCTATTTCTCTAGGGAATCTCCTCCCTCTCTATCGCCTCCATTTCTCCCCTTACTTCACTGTTACAATCTTCTGTTGCCCACTACCCCACGAAACACTCTCACAGGGTAATCCGTGACTTTCATGTTTCACATTAAATGGTACCCATTCCAGTCTTATTTCATTTGTCCACCTGCAATATTTCATGTGATGCATTCGATTCCCTTTCTTGAAACTTTTTCTCTATTGTCTTCTGGGACATCACTGTCTCTGTGTTATTGTCAAACCTTTGTAACCATGTCTTCATAACATTTCAGCGTTTCTGCCTGAGATGTCAGACTGAGCTAACATTTTGATCCAAACACATAGAAATGAAGAATAGATCGTTTTAGATCTTTTCCTTCCAATTAAAAAAAAGTGTATCTGAGCTTGAAAACAACAAAGGTAAGATTTCCAATGCCAAAACAACACCATGGATTCTTTCAGTGGTAAGTGGGAGCCAAGGCCAACAGAGCCCATGACAGGGTTGAGATTTAAGTCTTGGGGATGGGCTTTTATTTTATCTTAAAACAAAATTTTATTTAAATTCGATTAAATTAACATACACTGCATTGTTAGTTTCAGAAGTAGAATTTGATGATTCATCAGTTGCAATACAACACCCAGTGCTCATTACTTCAAGTGCCCTCCTTGAAGCCCATCACACAGTTAGCCCATCCTCCCACCCACCTCCCCTCCAACAACGGCCTGGGCTTTTAACACTAGATGCCTGCTGGAGTCAAGACTATAGGATAGGATAGGGCTCCCTGCATAAAGATGGAGGCAGAAAAGGGCTGTGTTCTCTGTTAATCTAGACCTACAAAATTCTTTACTTGCTCATTTCCTGGGGGATATGGACAGAAGTGGAAATAGGCCACTGAATCCAGACCAGAAGTATCTGTGTCAACCCTGAGAAAGCTGACCCTCTGGCTGACCAATATGTGAGTAGAAGGCTACAATTCTGCACTATCTTTCGCATATAGAAATCTCGACCTCAAAATAGCCCCAGCTTAAGATAAAAATTGATCCAGAGCCAGTGAACTACATTGGTCAGAGGCAATCCACAATCTACTGCACAACCCAGGGCATTTATAGAATCTTTTGAAAGAAGACATCCCAGAAGATGTGTTCACAAATTAAAATTATGAAGCAAATAAGGAAATCAAAGAGCAGAAGAGACAGCCTGCAAAGCATAGATAATGGAGTACTCTAATAGGGTATAAAATGGTCAAGGAGAGAGAAAATAACAAATAAGTCACAAATAAGATATTACAAAAATAGGTGAATTTGAAATAAATTCCAAATATAAAAATTGTAGTCTTTGAACCAAATAGTTCAGTGGAGGTAGAGCATGCCTGGCTCAGTAGGTAGAGCATGAGACTTCTTTAAAAAAAGATTTATTTATTTATTTTAAGTAGAGAGAGAAAGATAAAGAGAGGGAGTGGGCAGGGATGAGGGGCAGGGGGAGAGGAAGAGAGAAGCTGACAAGGGGCTCCATCTCACAACCCTGAGAGCATGACCCGAGCCGAAACCAAGAGTTGGACGTTTAACCAGGCAGTGTCCTTGCTATTCCTCTGGTTTCCCTCTCACAATAAATGTCACTAGTACCTTCTCAGTGCCCCAATCTACATGGTCAGACATCATGCTCAACTCAGTCTTCCAAATCCAGTCATTTACTGACTTCTAAAATGTTTCTTGAATCCATCTATCCTTCTCCAAGTCATTGCCTTGATTCAGGCCACCATCATCCCTAGCGTTGACCTTAAAGACAAGGAAACTTTTAGCTGTAAGTCTAGACAAAACAACTGCTACAGTGCCTATCAGAGAGTGACTACTTAATAAGTAGCAGGTATTTTTTTAATTAGTTGATCATAAACACTTTATGATATAGGTTCTACTCTTATTATTATTTTAGAGTTCAAACAACTGATGTTCATGGAACCTAAGGTCACTTACCCAAAGTCACATACCTTTGTGTTTGAAGACCTCAAACTCTTGACCACTGTGCACTTACCATATAATGTTTTAATCATGGGCAGAGGTGTATATCCCCCCCCCCCCCGGATACCAGGAGCTGCCCAAGGTCAGAGACTGGATTGGATTAGTTTCTGTGTTATCAATAGATATTTGTTGAATTGAATCTGGTTGAGAGCTTTGAGGATGAAGTTGACACTGGTGGATGCCCATGAAGACTAGTGGCAGAGATTAGTGAAGAGATTAACAAGCAGAGGGATGTTTGTGGGCAAGAGGTAACTTCGGGGACTAATGAAAGGAAGGACTTGATGTGTGGCGCACTTGATGACACTGCCTGGGAGTTTGGGTTCTGGCCCTACAGCTATTCCTTCTTGATGGTCTCTTAGGCTAATATATTTGGGGAGAGCAAGATAGGGATGCTGAGGGTCCATGCTGGCACGGAAGGGGTCACATTGTGAGCATTGACACTCTTTGTTGGACCTATGAGGATAAAAGAGAAATTTATGGCTCCTTCCTCAGGGAGAAAAAGCTGTCTGACTCAAAGCTAGGTATACAGTGTCAATTTCTGAGTTTTAACGAATGTACTGTGGCCATGTGACATGTTAACAATGGGGAAGTTGTGTAAGGGGTAGACAGGAACTCTCTGTAGTATCTTTGTAGCTCTCCTGAAAATCTATAGTTATTTAAAAATAAAAAGTTTATTAAAAACAGAAAAGCAAGGGGTAGCTAAACTCATGGCTAGAATCCCAGAAGAGCATAGCCTCTGAGCAGAGAAAGGAAAGTCTCTCCTGTCCTTAGACAAGTCACCTTGCTGCTCTGAACTTCGGTTTGTTCATCTGTGCAATGGAGAAATATGCTTTTGCAGTGTATCTGGTGGAGCTATGATGATAATGAAATGAGTGAAAGGACAAGAAGGAGGTTAGGATCCAGCAGAGCCCTGAGGGTCAGGACCGGGCACTAGGTCCAGGAGGGAAGCAAGCTCAAGCCTTAGGCAGAGGTGATGGTGGCATTGGATTCGGTTCATCCCGATACACCAGATTCCAAGACAGGATAATTCGAGACCCTGAGAGATAAGGCAGTGGTCTGCTTGATGCAGCAGGGCCAGGCAAAGACTAATAGGTTCTCAGAGATGATGTCCCAAAGCTCTGGGTCCTAGATGGCTTATCTCTGGCTCATCCTGTTCTTTTGGATCTCTGGGAGAGATGAACGGTTCGGAGGAGGTGGATATGGCCAGAACCCAGTAGGAACCCAGAACCCAGGTTCTGGCCCTAGACGACAGGGCCTCCCTCCCCCACCAATGGAGGTAGGAGGCAGGTAGCAGCTCATGGCCACAGGGACAGAGTGCAGCTTTAAGCTGGGGGCAATGGGGGGAGCTAGGCTCTAGCAGGTAGAAGCTGAGCATTTCTGCACACTTGGGTCCTCCTTTGAATTAATTACCCACTGACATGGTTTGTGCGCTGCTCTCCCTTTGTGCTATTTTAATTAACAGAGATCTCCTCCGAGCAAGCCAGCTGCTGTGTAAGTTGTCAAACTGTCAGCACGCATAGGATGGGTGCCATGGGGACGTTAAATGTGGAAGGTACTGGGACGCCTGGGTGGCTCAGCGGTTTAGCGCCTGCCTTCGGCCCAAGTCATGATCCTGGGGTCCTGGGATCGAGTCCCACATCGGGCTCCCAGCAGGGAGCCTGCTTCTCCCTCTGCTTATGTCTCTGCCTCTCTCTGTCTGTGTCTCTATGAATAAATAAATTAAATCATTTTTTTTTAAGTGTGGAAAGTACTGGTGGGCTCCCCATTGCTTTGGTGTGTTTGAACCTCCCTCTTAACCTACCCCTGCAGTCATAATGGGCAGAAGAATGCCAAGATCAAGAGTCGGCTTTGGGTTCACATAGACGTAGGTCTGACTTTGACCTACAAATCGGCTGTGAGACTTTGGACAAATCACTTAACTCTTCTGGATCTTATTTTCTTCATCTGCAAAATGGGAATCATAAGACTTCTCTTGTCTCAAGGATTCTGGTAGATCAAACACATTACATGCTTCATCTAGTGCCTGTAATGCCCAATAAATATGATTTTTAAAAAGATTTTATTTATTTATTCATGAGAGACACAGAGAGAGAGGCAGAGACACAGGCAGAGGGAGAAGCAGGCTCCATGCAGGGAGCTCAACGTGGGACTTGATCCTGGGTCTCCAGGATCATGCCCTGGGCCAAAGGCAGATGCTCAACCACTGAGCCAACCAGGCGTCCCTAAATGTGATATGTTATGAAATCGGTTTTCCTGGTCAGTATAGAGTACCCAGTTTGGTCCTCTGTAAATACATTTTTTTAAAAGATTTGTTTTTAAAGATTTTGTTCATTTATTCATGAGAGACACACACAGAGAGAAGCAGAGACACAGGCAGAGGGAGAAGCAGGCTCCATTCAGGGAGCCCGATGTGGGACTCGATCCCCAGACCCCAGGATCACACCCTGGGCCGAAGGCTGCGCTAAACCACTGAGCCACCCAGGGATCCCTTATTTCAACTTTCCAGGTCTGATCAATATTAATTCTGTAACTTCTGCCTCCTAAAGATCTGCAAAAGGAAGAAACATCAACTTCTCTTTTTGCCAAGTGAGACTTCCAGCTTTAATCATAATTCGAACAACACCTCCCTATCTAGACTCCCTGGATCCATTCTTGCCTCTTCTTACTTACTATCTGTGCCTCATCTGAATTATCCTTTTAAAATATAAATCTGACTATATCCTTCTGCTGCAGAAAATCTCTCATTGGCCTCTCATTGCCTATATGACAAAATCCAAATTCTGAAAGGTGGTTTACCAAGGCCTGCATTCACATTCCACCCTCTCCTGGGGCTTCAACTCTCACACCTACCCCTCACCCTTGCCTTCTACAATCCTTTTCACTTTAGCTAAACCCTTTTCAGCTTTTGAAATACAGGATGCTATCTCTTGCCTTTAGGCATCTGAACATCTTATTGTCTCTGCCTAGAACGCTTCCCTACCCTCACCTAAACAACTGGTCCTTCAGGGCTCAGTTCAACCATTGGCTCCCTAAAACCCTCCTGCCCCACCCATCCTTTTACTCATTTGTTCATTCATTCAGTGAGAGGAGCTACATGTAAACTTGAAAACCCTCAAGGAGAATGCTTAATTCCACCCAGGGACCTGCTAGTGAAGACAAAGTGAAGAAAGTGGACTATAGGGTCCTAGTTACTTAATGAGAGACAAGACTGCTGAGAGTTCACTGAGCATAAAATGACAATACATAGAAAATAATGAGAACAATGAGATTTCTCCCGTGTATGTTTTTTAAAATTTCCTCTCTGGGCATAATGTACTTACAAAGGGGGATTCCTGGGTGGCTCAGTGGTTTAGCACAGCCTTCGGCCCAGGGTGTGATCCTGGGGTCTGGGGATCGAGTCCCGTTAGCCTGGGATCGGGCTCCTTGCATGGAGCCTGCTTCTCCCTTTGCCTGCATCTCTCATGAATAAATAAATAAAATCTTAAAAAAAAAGGAAAGTCGAAAGAATAGGACAGGCCAATAAAAAGTGGCCAGAGAGGTGGAAGGAAGATAGGAAAATCAAAATATGCCAAGGGAGAAGACAACCAGGGGAGAGAGTACCAGGGAGGGACTGGCTGGTCAATAGTGTCCAATGGGCTGCATGGGCTTCCAGCTGCAGGGACTGGGAAGTGGCCACTGGGTCACCTCAAAGGACATGGCAGGTGCCCTTGGTGGGCAGCTGTGTGGGGGGGGGGGTGGGGGTGGGTGGAGTGCAGAGAACATTGTGGTGATTTGGGAAATGCAATGTGGTAAGCGGTGGATACAGTGAATGGACATAACTCTTCCAAGAAAATTGGTAATGAATGAAAGGAGAGAGACAGAATGGCAGGCAGAAGGAAGTGTTGTGTAAAAGAATGACTTTTTTTTTTAAGGCGGGAGAGATCTGAGCATCTTTAAATGCAAGAAGTATCTTGTGGGGAGCAAGAGACTGAAGATACAGGAGACGGGGGATAGTTGATAGAGGAAAGTTCTAGAAAAGGTGAGATGGGATGGGAGGCAGAGCACCAATGAGCAATTAGTTGCGGATATTTCTGAGACAGGAAGAGGTAAGGATGGGAACAAATTTGAGGAGGTTTCTACTGGGGGGTGTTCAGGAAGCTGGAAGGGTCTACTTCTGCTGGTCCTTAAACTATGTATGTTCCCTGTAAAGAAAGAGGTGAGATTATGTGCTGAGAGTGAAGCCAGGAGGTGGTGGAGATGTGGGCTTGAGAAGAGGGATCGAAGCAGCTGTGTAAGGCGAGGCTGGTTGGGGCTTTGTGAAAAGGCCTGTGCGCCAGGCTGAGGCCTGATGAGACGACATGTGCTGCTCCCTGGATAGAGTTCTTCCTTTCTCTCACTCGATTTTTTCACCACCCAACTGGAGACTCCTCTGCACACGGCTCACCTTCTGGGGGTGCAGCAGTGAAAGCAGGAGAGGAGAGCTTGGGGCAGCTGAGTGTGTGCAGACATCCTTTGGGATAGATCTGATGACTGCGGCATTAGCCTGGGGGATGGGGGCTCTCGAAGGCCAGGAACTGTGGCTCGGAGGATCCTCAGCTTCTGCTCAGAGCTGTGAGAAGGGCCAGGGGGCCCCTGGGCATCTAGAGAGAGGCCGACAAGGAGAGAAAGGGAAGAGTTCTGTTCTTCCAAACCTTCTCTCTCTCTCTCTTCTTCTCCCCCCCCCCCACCTGCTTCCCTGCCTTGGCCCCAGACAGATTGGTTCTCTGATGACACAAAAGTCTTGACGCAAAGCTACAGGTTGGCAAAATCATTTGACCGAGACCAAGATGTCTTCCCTGGCTCATGGATGTCAAGTCAACACCCTCCTCAAGCCGGAAGACTTTCAGCTTAATTTTTTTTTTTAATATGGAACGCTTCACGAATTTGCGTGTCATCCTTGCGCAGGGGCCATGCTAATCTTCTCTGTATCGTTCCAATTTTAGTATATGTGCTGCCGAAGCGAGCACTTTCAGCTTAATTTTGTGCAGCCCCGTGGGCCTCTGGGAGTGTGTGTGCACAAACTTACTCACACCTATGTGAGCCTAAGTGGCAGCATGAGTGTCCTTGTCTGCGAGAGTGTGCTTATGGATTGGACATGGGTGGGTTTATATGGGACCATGGTAGACTGTGCATGTGGGCTAACCCATTTCTGTAGGCCCACAGGGAAGTACGCGAGTGTGTGTTAGTGGACTCATGGGCTGGTGTGAAGAGATAGGCCCCCGTCAAACGATATGAGCTTGTGTGTGAATCTGTGTGTGCAAGGTGAAAATGAAAGCCTCTGCATGCGTTCAAGGGCTCCTGGGAATGTGTATCTGTGTGAGCCTGCATGTCAATAACGATGATAACAGTGCTAATATTTGTACTATTCATATTTTGCAGAGCATTTAGGCGTGCTTTGCATTTCACTGTGCTTTTCACAACCTCATGAAGAACACAGAATGGAATAGTCTCTAAAAATTGCACACAAGTTAGTGATGTGTCCTCTGTGCTGGCAGCGTGCTCGGAAGGGTGTATGTGAGTCCGGGGGTGGGAACGGGCATCTGTGGGGTTGATCTCAGGGTCAGCACACCCGCACCTGCCTGTGTGCAAGGGCAAAGGGGTCCGTCTCGGTAGCAGAGGTGGAGCGTGAGAGGGTCTGGGCTCCCTGCCCGCAGAGCAGAGGCAGGGGATGCCCCGGGGGAGCTGGACTGAGCTGCTCTTGGTCAGCTCCTCACTCTTCCGCATTGTCAACTGGATCTGCGGGCTCCTTCCCTCACCTGGGGACTTGCTGACATCTCCTCCATTCCAGAATGGGCTCACCCCAAAGCATCATGCGAATCCCCTTCTTCCCTCCACTAGCACAGCTCTTGATCACAGCTGTGGTCAAGATACACCCCTTTCCCTTCCACGTTCTCTTTTCAAAACATTGCAGTCTGGCCCCTGCCCCACCGCTCCGGAGAGAGCTACCAAGACATCTGGATGCCAATCCCAGTGGCCTTTCTCACACCCGCCTGAAACATTCGACATCGTGGACCATTGTCTTTCTCCTGAGACCCCCTCCTTCCTTGGCTTCTGTGACCAGAACTCTGTGTTCACCTTCTTCCTCCTTCTTGGTCCTGTGCTCCTCTGTCTCTACTCATACTTTATATATTTTACTTTATTTATTTACTTGTTTGTTTGTTTGTTTTTAAGTAGGCTCCATGCCCAGTGTGGGGCTTGAACTCACAAGCCTGAGATCAAGACTCACATGCTTTACTAACTAAGGCAGCCAGGTGCCCCTACACCCACCCTTTAAATGCTAGGGTGGACTCTAATCTGCTTCTCTTCTCTATAAAGCTCGTCTAGGCCTAAGTCATGTTCTTTCAACCCCCTGATCTCTGCCTCCAGCCCAGGTGTCCCACTTGGAATCCAGACACATTTCCCGTTCCTGTTCAGTGCCTCCCCCCAACTCGCCAGCCCCTCACACTCACCTTGTTGCCTGCTCACGTTTTAAACATATTCCCATTGGTGTGTAAGCCCCACTCTTCACCTTGCAAACAGACCCTTTACAGAACAACTCCCCACCCCGTCTCCTCAGGCTCTAACCACCACCCTTCTACATCCCCCTCCATGGATTTCACTGCTCTAGGACTTCGTGGAAGTAGAATCATGCACTGTTCACCCTTTTGTGACGGGTTTATTTCACTGACCGTCATGTCCTCAAGGCTCAGTCATGTCATAACCTGTGTCACTTTCCTCCCTCTTTATGGCATATGGAATAATATTTCATTGTATGAATATACTACACGCAGCTTACATCTTATATCCTTACCTAATCTACATAATCCTATACAGTAGAGATCACTGTCCCCATTTTTCAGGTGAGGAAACAGACTTAGAAGGAAAGTGGCTTGTGGCTGTCCTAAAGGTGGAGCCAGGGTGCCTGTGACTCAGTCTGTTAAGCGTCTGCCTTCAGCTCAGGTCATGATCCTGGAGACCAGGGATTGAGCCCCATGTCAGGCTCCCTACTCAGCAGAGAGTCTCCCTCTCCCTCTACCCCTCACCCCACTCATGCTCACTCGCTCTCTCGCTCTCTCAAATAAATAAATAAAATCTTTATTATTATTTTTTTATAATTTTTTTTATTTATTTATGATAGTCACACACACACACACAGAGAGAGAGAGAGAGAGAGAGGCAGAGACACAGGCAGAGGGAGAAGCAGGCTCCATGCACCGGGAGCCCGACGTGGGATTCAATCCTGGGTCTCCAGGATCGCGCCCTGGGCCAAAGGCCCCTGGGCCAGCCAAACCACTGCGCCACCCAGGGATCCCCTAAATAAAATATTTAAAAGAAATAAAATAAAGGCAGAGCCTGGGCTAGAGCCCAGGTCCCATCCTGTTCCTCTCTTCATTCCTTACTTCATTTTAAGGCCCCGGGCCCAGGCCTCATGCTCATCTGTGACTGAGAGTCACCTATGATTAGGAGTATCAGACAGCTCGTGGTGGGAGATCTGTCCCATGTTCGCTCCACATGCAGGTCATCATAAACTAGACTTAGTGATTGGAGACACAGACCGAGACGGACCCAGACCCCACTTAAGCCTTCAGGGAGAGGACAGGGAGAGCCATTGGCTATAGGGCAGAAGAGAGCTTCTTGAGCAGTCTTTGGCTCTGGTGGAAGGCAGTAAGACCAGGCTCTGACCTCAGGGATGGGATCCTTGGAAGGAGGAAGGATGAGAGGTGGGGGGATTTCTCTTGTGAAATATCAGGGGGAAAAAAGTTTTGTAGGATTTGGGCAGAAGGTTCTCTATGCATTTGCCAGACAGGCTAGCAAGATGCCCAATTGCATTCCTAGGATGCAAACTGTTCCAGATGGAACTAAAGGGTGGGTGGGAGTGGGAGGAGGGAAACACACAGAGAGCAGAGCCGACAGTTAGTGCAGGCTTGTGGGAAAGTGCACTCGGGTATGCACTGTGCGTGAGGAAGTATGATGTCACATGCTGTGTTACACCCGAGTCCAGAGGGGGGAGAGGAGTCCCACACAACCTTGGCCACTGGACAAGGACTCTCTTGTCCACTCCCACCTCTATCCCGAGCATAAAGAGGACAGATCACATCTCATCAGAAGTTGGCATGGCCTGGCTCCTGGCATCCTTCAATTTATCTTGCCCTGGTGGAGGCCATCACAGAAGCCCCCTGGATGTTGCCTGGTGCCTCATTAATGACATTACTGAGCTCATTAAATTGATCTTTCTCTTCTCCTTAGTCTCTCAGCTCTGAGCTGTCGCCTCAGTCACTCCTAGCCTGGGGCTGGGTTAACTCTTGGAGGCTCCAGCATAGACAATCCTGCAGTTGGGGTGCCTGAGTGGCATAGTTGGTTGAGAGTCTAACTCTTGGTTTCAGCTCAGGTCGTGATCTCAGGGTCGTGAGATTGAGCCCTGAGTTAGGCTCCACACTCAGTGAAGAATCTGCTTGAGACTGTTTCTCCCTCTCCTTCTACCCCCACCTCTTTCTTTCTCAAAATAAATAAAATTAAATTTAAAAAAATAAGAAGAAGATCCTGTAGAGGTTGTTGTTGGTCTGCTGACACAGATTCAGGAAGACCTACCAGAGCTCCCTTTGAGGGTAGATTAGTTGCTAGGGCTGCCATAGCAAAGTACAACAAACTAAGTGACTTCAATAACAGAATTTGTTGTTGCACAGTCTAGAATTAAAAGATCAAGGTGTCTACAGGGTCGATTCCTACTGAGGGCTGGGAGGGAGAGTTTTTTCAGGCTTTTCTCCCAACTTCTGGTAGGTTGCTGGCCATCTCTGGCACTTCTTGGCTTGTACAAGTATCACACCCATCTCTGCCTTCATCTTCATGTGGGGGTGTCGATGTGTGTGTCTGTGTTCGAATTTCCCCTTTTCATGAGGATACTAGGTCCTATCAGATTAAGACCCACCCTAACAACCTCATTCTAACTGGATTACTCCTGTAAAGACCCTATCTCCAGATAAGGTCACATTACAAGGTACTAGGGGCTAGGATTCCAACACATCTTTTCTGGAGAATAGAATCCAATCTAACAGGGACACAATCTTTCGACCTTCACAATCCCCATCTGAATACCAGGAGTCACTAGGAAACACCTAAAAATAATAATAATAATAATAATAATAATAATAATAAAATAAAAATAAAATTAAAAAAAAAAGAAACACCTAACCTTTGCATCCAGAATGGCACGTACTGAAGCTCAGAAAAAATGTCCTAAAAGACATGGTGATAAATGTGTCTATGGCCATGGGGAAGAGAAGAGAGAGGAGCAGGAGAGGGAAAATGAGGAAGTAGAGAAGAAGATGGAACAAAGGAGAAAAATGACGTCCAAACTCACTTTCGGGCCGATGCTAATAACAAAGAAAACCATGGCCAAGTCTCTGAAGACTTGAGTTGAATCTCTCAGCTGGACCCAAACCAAAGTCTTAGCCAGGGACTATTATTTATATTCAAGAACCTTTCCTCTGACATACAAAATGTTGAGTGAGAGAAGTCACACATAAAAGAGGACATACCCCATAATCTCATTATATGACAGTGAAGACCAGACAACTACGGTGATAGAAGTCAGCAGTGGTTATGTCTGGGAGGTGTTCCTTGGGGGGGGGGGACATAAAAGAGTCTCTAGGGCACATCGATCTGGGTGGTGTATGCATATGTGACACCAAAGAGCTTTATATTTTAGAGGACCTCACCTGACTATGAGTAAACTATGCCATAGATGAATAAAATAAGCTCATTCCTTATATTTCTTCTCACCGCTGATCACCTTGGACCACTCTGTTCAGTTCTCAGGCTGTTTCCACACTCTCTGTACTTACAAGTACTCACAAATGTGAAATATTGATAATATGCAGCATGATGTCCGGCACATGGTAGGTACCCACACAATGCAAATTCGCATCATGTCCCCGCGCACATCATGTCCTGGAGATACGGAAGAGGTGGTGTCCAGAGTGGATCTGAGCTCTCTCCTTACCTCCAATCCGTGGAGAATGATCCTAGGCCCTGGGAGTAGAAGGGGGTTCAGACCCTGGTGGAAGACTAGTAAAAAATAATATCCCCTATTCCCAGGAACAGAACATAGCCCAGCAGAAACCCCAAATCATAATTAAAAGATGCCCTGCAACTCTCTTGGCAGCATAAATTTTGAAGATGAAAGTAAATGATTAAAATAATTAAACACTTCAAGCTGACAAGCTGGAGCTGAATCTTGCCAGCGGACGTTTGTCAGTAATTAGCTAATTAATCCTGGCGCAGATTATAAGCCATAACAAACCAGTCAGGCTGAACAGAGCCGGCTGCTCAGAATTAGACTTTTAAAAAAGAGAAGAACCAGTGGGGGGAGGTGGGGGGGAAGATAAAAAGGAAAGAGGAAAAAAAAATCAGAAAAAGGCATGGCGCTTGTCATGGCCACTTGGCTTTCCCCTAGCAGATGGTGTGGGCCCAGCCCGTCAGGGGCTTCCTGGAGAGTTCTGAGCCGATGTCTAGGCCACAGACCCAACATGTGCTGGGACTTGGAGCAGAATGCATACCGAGGAGGACGATACCGTGTGCTCCGGCCAGAAAGCACAATGGGAAGGAGTCCAGGCAGGAGGCGATGTCCACGTCAAGCGGGGTAGGCATTAATCCAGTTGTTACTCCATTCACCAAGGGACTCCCACAGTGACAAGGGTTCCATTTCTCTGGAAAGGAATGACAAGATGCAAGTGGTGGGTCAGGGCCCAGCCAAGCAGTCTGGGATCAGGACAAGCTGCAGGCTAATGCTGTCCAGCACAAATATGATGCGAGCCACAACGTAGTGAAATAAAGTAAAAACAAACAGATGGAATTAATTTTAATAATATATTTTATGTAACCCAGGAGTATATTCAAAAGGCGATCATTTCAGCAAGTAATTCATATAAAAACATTTTTCCGGGGCAGCCCAAGTGGCTCAGCAGCCCAGGGCGTGACCCCGGGGTCCCGGGACTGAGTCCCCGTCGAGCTCCCTGAGTGGAGCCTGCTTCTCCCTCTGCCTGTGTCTCTGCCTCTCTGTGTGTGTGTGTCTCATGAATAAATAAATTTAAAATATGAAAATAAAAACCTTTTTCCCACAAGATATTTTACACTCTTAATTCTTTCCTAAGTCTTTAAACGCTGATATTATCCTACACTTACAGCTCATCTCAAGTCACACTGGCCACATTTCAGGTGCTCAAGAGCCACACATGGGGAGTGGCTCGCATGTTGAATGACAAGCTCTAGACAGAAAAGAAGTGGGGAATTGGGATCCCAAGCTCTGGGACAGTCTGGAGCAGGGTGGAGGCCGACCAGAGTGACCTGACCTGAGCCTTGTCTTTTCTCCTCTTGGCCGTTCTCCCACCTGGCTGCACCCGCTAGCTGTTTCCAGCCAGATCAGTCCCTGTGTCAAGTGTCTCCAGGATGAAGGGTCTGGAAAGGACAGGGGGGAATGGAGAGGGACCAGATTTCTCCCCTGGTGCACACACATGGGGTAGGTCATGCTGCCACTGCACACAGAGCTGTGCTGGACAGTCTGGGAGTGGGAGTGGGCGTGCCTCTGTGTGTGTGTGTGTTTGTGTCCACGCACGCACCTGTGTTTCCAAGGGACTCCAGGACAGGAGTGCTGACCCGGAGAGAGCTCCCTGCAGCTGTGGTTCTCAGGTAAAGCTCAGTTTCCTTCATAATAATCAACACCAGTCGGGGGGAGGACACGAGATGGCACATTTTACTGCGGTGAGATGTTCTTTTTTTTTTTTTTTTTTAATTTTTTATTTATTTATGATAGTCACACAGAATGAGAGAGAGAAGGGCAGAGACATAGGCAGAGGGAGAAGCAGGCTCCATGCACCGGGAGCCCGACGTGGGATTCGATCCCGGGTCTCCAGGATCGCGCCCTGGGCCAAAGGCAGGCGCTAAACCGCTGCGCCACCCAGGGATCCCGCGGTGAGATGTTCTGTAAAGACTCCTATGGATTCCACCTCTTAGAAAATAATCAGGACCTCTTCTTTTTCCACTTTTTCAGTTGTGATTAAAACGCACATAACATAAAATTTACCATTTTAACCGTTTGAAGTGTACAGTTCAGGGCCATCGAGTGCATTCATTTTGTTGTACAACCACTACTACCAGTCACCCCCAAAACTGAAGCTCTGTATTCATTAAACACTAGCTCCTTGGGATTCCTGGGGGGCTCAGCGGTTGAGCACCTGCCTTCGGCCCAGGTCTGGACCCCGGGGTCTTGGGATGAGTCCTGCCCTGAGTTCCCCGCAGGGAGCCTGCTTCTCCCTCTGCCTGTGTTTCTGCCTCTCTCTGTGTGTCTTTCATGAATAAATAAAATCTTTAAAAAACAAGACAAAACAAAACAAAAACAATAGCCTCTGATTCCCATCGTTCCCCTTTTTGTCTCTGAATGTGACTAATCCAGGCCCTTCGTGTAAGTGGAATCAGACGGCACCTGTCCTCCCACGGCTGGCTTACTTCCCCAGCATCATGTCTTCAAGATCTGTCCAGGTTCTCTCAGGTCAGAATGTCCTTTCTTCTCAGGATGAATACTCTTCAGGTATACAGCATACTTTACTGATCGCATTTTAGCTATTGTGAGCAACGCTCCTAATGATCTTTTTGAGATGGAGATCCACTGCTTCTGGCCGTCCCTTTCCCACTACCACCCTGGCCTAAGCCCTCTGTGGATAGGAATTGAAGCTCTGAGAATCCACATCAAAGCCCTGGTAAGAGGAAGGAGTGAAAGGACCCGGCCCCTGGACCAGAGGCACAGACTTGTTGGTGCAGCCACGGCCCCCGCTGGTCCCTCTGCCCAGAGGAGGCAACTGGAGGGAGGAGGGGATGCAAGAGGGAGAAGGCAGGCCTGGAGTACTGCAGCCACAGCTCGGACTGCAGGGCCACAGAAGCTACTTTCGCTCCTAACCTCGCTACCAAACAAACCAAACACTCCTTCCCTTGCCCCCAAACCTCATACTTGTTTAGCTTGTGTCTCTTGCATGTAGGCAGGAGGGAAGCTCTTTTGTTACACACTGAAAGATCCACATTTTACTATGCATCTTGGCCAGTAGCTCTGTGCCCACAGTGCAATAAGGTAGTGTTGCTTGGGGCCAAGGGAGGTGCGCCGAGAATCCTGTGGTGGCTCGGGGCCCAGGGCTCAGGGCCATCCTGTTAGCTGGGTTGATCAGGGAAGGCCCCAAGGAGGAGATAAGCCTGACCTGTACCTTGGAGATGAGGAGAAATCAGAGAGCAGAGAGAAGGAAGGAGGGAACACTGGTAGGAGAATTTAACATAGATGCTCTCATTCACAGGGCTCTTTAGAGCTTACAAAGTATGTTCACATGTGTAACCTCGTTTCATCCTCATTGGGCTGTGGGATCCCAGAGGTACTGTCTCATCTGAGAGGCAATATAGCATGGTAATTAAGAGTGCAGTCTTTGGATTTCTGGTTAAGTGTGGCAGATGGAATACATGCATTTATATCTGCTCCCTCAACAAGACTCACTAAAATAAAAGTAAAGGAATATAAAAGAGGCAATGGTGGACCACAGATGTCAACACATTTTTGGAAGATTAGCAAGTGGCTAGAAGAGTTGGAAGAGGGGGATAGCTACATACCAGGTGCTACAACAGAAGATGGCATGGAGGAGTCATCCAGTTGGAGACCCAGGGCCAGGGAAAGAGCAGATACTGGAGGCAACACTTACAGCAGAAGGTGGGAGTGAGGCATGGGGATAAGAACATGGGGATGGGGGACGCCTGGGTGGCTCAGTGGTTGAGTGCCTGCCTTCGGCCCGGGGCATGATCCTGGGGTCCTGGGATCGAGTCCTACATCAGCCTCCCTATAGGGAGCCTGCTTCTCCCTCTGGCTCTGGCTCTGTCTCTCTCTGTGTCTCTCATGAATAAACAAAAATCTTAAAAAAAAAAAAGAACATGGGAATGGGAACAAGGGAACATAAGAAACAGACTCCTTCCTTACTATACACAGATATTTGACTATACCTTCTGTAACCTGGCGGAGACTAGAGGTTTCATCCTGTTTAAAAAGTGAACCGGAAAAAATAAATAAATAAAAATAAAAAGTGAACTGGAGAGGCTCCAGCCCAGCACCGTGGAAATCAGAGAAGAAATGTCTTAATGAAAAGAGGAGAATTAAGGGAGAGTCTGAAAAGCAAGACTCTAGGGCTCATGAGACATGGTTTCTAGAGTGCTTGTGGTCACGTGCATACCCACTCAGGTGGGGACTGGTGGGTTTTTCGCTGGAGAAACTGAGCAGAGAAAAGACCTTAGGTATTGTCACATAGATCAGATAAAATGGAAAAAAGAGATTCACAGAAATAATAGAAGGAATTTCTCAGAGATAAAAGACATGGATTTTCCGGGCACCTGGGTGGCTCAGTCAGTTTAGCATCTGCCTTTGGCTCAAGTCATGATCCTGAGGTTCCGGGATGGAGCCTGCACTGGGCTCCCTGCTCAGTGGGGAGCCAGCTTCTCCCTCTCCCTCTGCTCCTCCCCCTGCTCATGCTCTCTGTATCTCCCAAATAAATAAAATCTTTTAGAAAATTGATAAAAGAAATGAATTTTCATAGTGAAAAGGCTTATCAAAGGCTTATCATAGTGAAAAGGCTTATCATAGTGACAAATATAATAAATTAAAATAGGCCCGTATCAAGTCTCACTAGCATGAACTTTTAGGTGGACAAAGACAGAGATAAAATCTTAAAAGTTTCCATGCAGAGCGGACCGCATACACACAAAGGATACAATAGAAGCAGGCCTGGTGATGGACTTCTCAAAAGCCACGTTTTAACAATGCCTTCAAAAGTCTAAAGAATTCCCATACCAGCCAAGCTACACATCAGCTGTGAGAGTAAAATGAAGAATTTTCTGAAATTCAAAGTCTCAAAAGTTTTACCTCTCATATATTCTTTCTCAGGCAGCTACCAATGGATATTCGTCAAAGTGAAGGACTTGACCAAGAAAGAAAGAAAAAGATGTGGGATCCAGGAAAGAAGAGTCAGCCCCGAAAAATTACAAAGGAGATTCCCTGACCAGCTATTGTGCAGAAGGCCCAGAGCATAAGCGCACAGGTAGATAGAAGGCTCCAGGAGGGATACCTTAAGGAAAAACAAAAGTGGAATTAAGAGATTATCTGATGTGCTTTGCTATGTGGAAATTAGCATCTAGAAGGTTTTTATATTCTTTTGAAGAGTTTGGGGAGAAATTGTGATAAGCAAGTAGAAAACTAAGAAAATTGGAGAAAGGAAATTTTAAAAAGGCTGTTAATACAAGGGAAGGTTTTAAAAAAAAACTACATAAGAAAGCTAACACAGTATTAGTGTCAAGCAGTGAACCGTATGTGCAAAATCAAAAAGGCAAACCCTGACTATTGGTGTAACCAAAAATTGTGATATAATTATATTAGAAGGATGCAAGAGGGAGCAGTGTAGGGGTGGAGTGCTATAAAATTATCTTTCATAATGGATTAAAAACTAGCATAAAAGCACATTATTTAGATATTGAGAGGTAAATACTGGTAGACAGAACTCAAATGATTTTAAGTGATTGTCTTGGGGAGTGAGGCTAGGGGGTAGGGTATGAGCTGTTGTTTCTTATGATATTTGTCGTGCCAGTTGACTTTACAAACCATGTACACCATTTTTTAAAGAAATGTTGGGGGGCAGTCCCAGTGGCTCAGTGGTTTAGCACTGCCTTTGGCCCGGGGTGGGATCCTGGAGACCCGGGATCGAGTCCCATGTCGGGCTCCCTGCATGGAACCTGCTTCTCCCTCTGCCTGGGTCACTGCCTCTCCCTCTCTCTATGTCTCTCATGCATAAATGAATAAAATCTTAAAAAAAAGAAAGGTTGGGGCTCCTGGGTCGCTCAATCAGTTAAGCATCTTACTCTTGGTTTTGGCTCAGGTCATGGTGTCAGGGTCTTGAGATTGAGACCCGCACGGGTCTCCGCACTCAGCATGGAGTCTGCTTGAGATTCCCTCCCTCTGCCCATCCCCCTGTTTGTACACACACTCTCTCTCAGTCTCATATTCTCTAAAATAAATGAGCAAAATCCTAAAGGAAAGAAAGAAAAAAAGAAACGTACGTGACCTCTGGGTGGTTCAGTCAGTTACATATTCAACTCTTGGTTTCAGTCCAGGTCGTGATCTCAGGGTTGTGAGATGGAGCTTGGAGTCAGGCTCTGTGCTGGGTGTGAAACCTGTTTGAGATTCTCTCTTCCGCTCTTCCTCTGCCCCTCTCTGCCCATTCCCTGTATGCTCTCTCTCTCTCTCAAAACAACAAAAAATGAATGTACATTAGAATATTATTCTGTCTTAATAAGGAAGAAATATGACATATGCTACAACATGGAAGAACATTGAGGACATTGAGGACATTATGCTAAGTGAAATAAGCCAGTTATAGGCATCTGGGTAACTTAGTCCGTTAAATGTCTGACTCTTGATCTCAGCTCAGGTTTTGACCTCAGAGTCATGAGTTCAAGCCTCGCACTGGGCTCCACACTGGGAGTGGAACCTACTTAAAAACAAAACAAAAAAACAAAACAAGCAAGTTACAAAAACACCCTGTATGATTCCATTTATATGTTAGTGCCTAGATTATTCAAATTCAGAGACTGAAAGTAAAATGGTGGTTGGTAGGGGCTGGAGGTAAGGGCAATGTTTAGTGGGTATGGAGTTTCAGTGATGTAAGATGAAGGGTTCTAGAGGGGGTTGGTGGTCATGTGAATGTGAATGTACTTAATACCACTGAACTGAACTTTTATAATGGTTAAAATGGTAACTGTTATGTGCATTGTGCCACAATTAAAATTTTTTATTAAAAAGAAAAAAATAATCTACAATTCAGATTTCCAGAAATTAAATGTCAGATTAGCATGTAAGGATTAAATGTAAACTCCAAGAGGGCAGTTTTGTCGTCTGCTTAATGCTGCAGCCCTGGAGCCTAGCAAGGTAGTTACTAAGTAAACAAACACAATTGATCCCTAAGAAACACAGGTTTGGACTGCAGAGGTTCACTTATCTGGATTTTTAAAAATATATAACACAGTATTGTAAATGCATTTTCTCTTCTTTATGCTTTTCTTGATGGTTTCTCTTCTTTAGATTACTTTTTTGGTAAGATTAGAGTATATAATACATATAACATACAAACTGTGTATTAATCATCTGTTCATGCTATTGGTAAGGCTTCTGGTCAATAATAGGCTGCTAGTAGTTAAGGTGGGGGGGTCAAAAGTTACGTGTGATTTTCAATTGTGCAGGAGGTCAGCGTCCCTAATCCCCTGTTGTCCAAGGGTTAACTGTATAGTGAGCACTCAGTAAATGCTATATACTATCAATCTTTGTATTTGTCTTCAGGGCACATCCCTTGGTGCTGGAGCAGCAGCATTGCTTCTCATGCAAGTACACACATGTACATACATGCACACACGTATGCAGGTAGGCCTCAGGGCATATTCTTTCATCAAGCACTTGCTGTATGAATTAAGAAAAACTCCACAAGGTAAGCATTATTACCCTATATTCAGATGAAGAAAATGGGCCATATAGCCTGCAAATGGGATAATTCTCATTTCCAATCTTGGCCTTCAGACTCCAAATCTGGTGTTTTTTCCTCAGCAGCCACAACTGAAGAGTTGTTGAAGCACATTGCTGAGAAATCACCTAGATTTAATGGGAATGACAAACGTGCCCGTTTGGCTAGAAAAGAGGAGGATTCCTGCAGGGGAGGAGTGGGTGATGACTGGAGATGTGAATGTCTGTCAGATGGTGGGGGAGGGGGTGTCAAGTGAAGAGGTCTGGAAATTGCTCAAAAGCAATGTAGATCCAGTTAAAGTCTCAGATGAAAGAGCCTTTTGAGGAAGCATCATTTGGCAGCAGTAGGCAGAGTGTACTGGAGTTGGGAGACCAGGGCATAAAGGCCTCTTGGGAGCCTGCCCCAATAAAATGATAGTGTCCTAAACTGTCACAGTGGAGGTCATGGGAGGAATAATGAAAAGTCGATGAAATTTATAAATCTCTAGTCAGACTAATCAGAAAACATGGAAAGCAGATACAGATTGACGATGTCAAAATTAGGAGCCAGAAAGGGTATGTTGCTGCAGATCCTACAAAAATTAAAAGGTTAATAAGGGGATACTATGAACAAGTTTACACTAATAAACTGGATGAAAATAACAATTTCTTCAAATTACTCAAGAAGAAAGGATAATTTGGATAGCCCTCCGGCTGTTAAAGAAATCACATCATACTTTAAGGTCAAGGGGGATGTGCCTATAATTTCCCACTGCTCATTGCAACAAATCTGGACATTCAGTGCCACCATAGACCCCACCTCAGTCATCCAGCTCAGCCAAAGATTAGCTTAGGCTAGTTTAAAGTAGGTTTCCATTTTTTTACTTTTTTTAAATAAATTTTTATTTATTTGTGATAGTCACACACACAGAGAGAGAGAGAGAGGCAGAGACACAGGCAGAGGGAGAAGCAGGCTCCATGCACCGGGAGCCCGACATGGGACTCGATCCTGGGTCTACAGGATCACGCCCTGGGCCAAAGGCAGGCGCCAAACCGCTGCGCCACCCAGGGATCCCAGTTTCCATTTCTTATAATCAGAAGAATCTTGACTGGTCCAGGCTCTTAGAGACCCAACTTCTAGTGTAACAGAATCTGTGGCGTCTGTCCATGGTGCTGACTCTGGCCCCCTATTCCCTGCATCAGCGTGGAGTCAGGCTACTGAGCTTATCTTCAACACCAGGCACCTCACACCCTGTTGCTTCTATCCACGGTTCTTTTTTTTAATTAATTAATTTATTTATTATAGTCACACACAGAGAGAGAGAGAGAGGCAGAGACATAGGAAGAGGGAGAAGCAGGCTCCATGCACCGGGAGCCCGAAGTGGGATTCGATCCGGGGTCTCCAGGATTGTGCCCTGGGCCAAAGGCAGGCGCCAAACCTCTGCGCCACCCAGGGATCCCATCTATCCACGGTTCTGACCACGATCCTCTCACTTACCACTATGGCCCAACGGTTAATACGAGTTTATAACTCTAAGTCACACTCTCCAAATTTGGGGATTCAAGAAGATGCTTCCTTCCAGCTGCAGCATCAGAGACCTTCAATGGTCCCGCAGTGCCCAACTAAGGCAAAGGGAAGGCCAAGCTCTTGTGGAAGAAGAACCAGTCACCAGTAGATAAGTCCACACCCCTGGGACAAGTTTAAGGCAGGAAATCAAGAGCATACCCAAGTGGACAGAGCTCCAGCATTGGAGGGACAGGAGAGAAACCTAGTGAAGGAAGCCTACCATGTGGACTATGTAGAATTGAGAGTAATGGGAGAAGTCACACCCTACCAGGCACAAGAATGCTCAGGACACCCCTAGATACCATGTAACAAGTTCGGGCTAGAACAGCTAAGTCCAGATGAACTTTGGGGTCTGATGAATCTGAGCCTATCTGGTCCCCTTCCTGCAATTTGACAATTTGCTCCCCAAAGGCAATCCAACACTATGGGCTGAACTTCCTTGGATGCAGAACTCCTCCAGGTCATGGCAAATATTGAGGTTCTTGCTGTCGCTTGCACATGACACTCAAGTGATGAAAAGAGAGAGAGAATTGGGATTAACTACAGAAGGCTTCCCAGAGTGGGTGTCTCTTGAGGAGAATGGAGAATCAATTCCAACTGACTACTATGTGCCAGGGACTGCAAAGTACTTTTATATATACTTCCTTATTTAATCCAAACAATCCAGTGAGAAAAGTTATTTTTAATCCCATACTGTATTATTCAGGGTTGTCCAGAGAAACAGAACCAATAGGATATATATAGACATATATATATATATATATATAGATATATAGATATATAGATATATGGAGATTTTATTATAGGAACTGGCTCACATGGTTCTGGAGGCTGAGAAGTTCCACGATATGCCATCTACAAGCTGGAGAACCAAGAAAGCAGGTGGTATAATTCAGTCTGAGTCCGAAGGCCTGGGAACTAGGAGCTGTGATGTCTGCAGGCAGAGAAGATGGATATCTCAGCCCAAGAAGAGGAAAGAGAACTAGCCCTTCCTCAGCCTTTTTGCTGTATTTGTGCCCATCGGCAGATTGGACGATGCCTGCCTACATGGGTGAGGGTGGATCTTTTTCACTCAGTCTACCAATTCAAATCATAATCTCTTCCAGAAACATCTTTACAGGCTCTTCCAGAAACATCTTTACAGACTCTTTCAGAAATATCTTTACAGACACACTAAGAAATAATGTTTTACCAGCTATCTGGGCATTTCTTAGCCCAGTTGAGTCAACATGTAAAATTAACCATCACACATACATGTGGAGAACCAGGGCCCAGAGGGGCAAATGACTTGCCCAAGGTCACATTGTCAATATGTGGTACAACTCTTGCTTTTTCCATAGCATGTCATAAGCTCCAAGCTAAATCCTGATCACTCACTCACACTGATCCCTCCAAACAGTCAATGTCTCTTGAAAAGGCCGTATGTCCTTATGCCAACTCTTTCCAGCATGACTGAATGAGGTGGGTAACAGCTATGCCATCCTCTGAGCACCCATTAGGTCTGGGAGTTGGAGAAGGATGGGAGACTTCAGGTGACAGAAAGGGGAAGGAAACCTCTGTTGAGGAAGGAAGCTGGTGGGGATGGAGGTGGAGAGGACTAGCTCCCTGCTGCTCCTGGAATTATTCTCACCTGCCAATCGATGGCTAGAAACTCACGCGAGTGCTAATCAGCTCCATTGACACACACAGGCTGGGGCTACAATCCATTTTCACATGAGATGGCAGATCGATTCCTCATTCTCTACAGTTCTCAACCAGCCTCATCAGGCCATTTGTCCTTGAGGGGCTGAGAAACTGGTTAACCCTGTGCCTCTGGCCTCCTGAAAGCTTTAGTCTTCCATATATTCTCCCCAGATTACAATCTTGCTCCCCAAACCATTGCCAGGCAGAGCAATACAGTGGAATTCTGGACTGGGAGTCCAAGAGGCCTAGGTTCCAGTCTCAGATCAACTGCTAACTGTGTGGCCTTGGACCAGTCACTTCACCTCTTCCAACCTCAGTTTCCTCTGCTGTGCAATGGGGACAAAAATTTCAGCTCTGCAGGATCCCTCTGAACACCTAGTGAATGTAAAGTTGGGAAGCCCTGCAAAATGTAGCTAATACAAAGCATAGACTCCTGCTTCTAGAAGAGTAGGTTCATTCTTCAAACCTGGGTGTCCACTCACTTCAAGCCCTGTCCTTGAGGTGTGACAATTCTGGGAGGGAGTTCTGTTGACATAGGCCTAGGAGAGGTTTTCTCCTCTCTCAGGTTATGTGAAATAGCCAGAAACAATTCTTGGAGCCTTTACTCTCCCAACACGATCAAACCTTCTGGTGGAGGCCTCTGGGTTTTGGAAACTGAGTTTAGAAACAGTGGAAGCCTGGCAGGCAGGAGCTGGACTCAGCCAAGCCACCAGGGAAAAGGGTGTTTCTAGGGCTCTAGGTAAATTTCTGGGTTTATCTTCTACATTCAAAAATTAAATCCCACCGATGTTGACAAACATTTTGTCAATAATCATTTGTTTAATTTAATTTCAGGAAAGAGGACCATGTTCAAGAGATGTCCTTCACATTCTTCCCATTCATAGGTCTACCAGAAAGAGGATCCCTCTGTATCCCTCAATCCTATCCACTGGTCATAGAGATTAGATGGGAGCAGGAGAAGAACATTTGCTTCCTCCTTGGGCAACAGCCATTATAGTGTATGTGGAAACAGAGGAAGCCGGTTCCCTGAGACAAGGATGGATCAGACATGAAGAACAACATAGAGGCAATAAATCATGAGGTCCTATGAGAGAACAGTGTAGGGAGTTGCTGTCTGATGATTTTCTAGTTCTGTAGTATATCGACTGTTCTTGCTGGAGAGAGGTTCAGAGTTTCCCCTGTGTCCTTCCAATATAAACAACCCTTTATTAATCTGCCTTGGGTGCATTTCTGTTTCTTGTTGCCAAATAGCCTTCTACCTAGAAAAGATCTTGTGTTAAACTGCTGCTTTAACTTTTTTTTTTTAACCACCTAGTGTAAATATTGACATTTTTATTGTTCTAGCGGGACAATTACCAAATGCAGAAGCTATTTGGTCATGGAGTGGTTTTTTCAAGGTGTTTCTGATTTAGTATCTGCTCACATATAAAAATGGAGATAATAGGGGATCCCTGGGTGGCGCAGCGGTTTAGCGCCTGCCTTTGGCCCAGGGCGCGATCCTAGAGACCTGGGATCGAATCCCACGTCGGGCTCCCGGTGCATGGAGCCTGCTTCTCCCTCTGCCTGTGTCTCTCTCTCTCTCTCTCTCTCTCTCTCTCTCTCTGTGACTATCATAAATAAATAAAAATTTTTTAAAATGGAGATAATAGCAGTGTTATTAATTATTCGTTGAAACATTTAAACGTATTAATCAAACAAATTAAATATATAAGGCCTAATATATCCTAAGAGCTGTCATACGCTTTTATCATATATTAATCATCTCATTTAATTCTTACATTATCCTTATGAGGCAGACACTGTTATTATGTCTGCCTTACAGACTAGAAAACTGAGGTACAGAGAAGTTAAGTAACCTGCTCAAGTTTATACCGTTGGTAAGTGGTAAAGAGGTGGGATTTGAACCTAGTCTGCTTAGTGCCATGATTTATACACTTAACCATTACATCATACTTACCCTTGGTACAAATGAACAACATATTAGGGATGACTTTGCATCAACTGGTCTGGTGTCATCTGGGTCCATTCCCCCAAATGAGGGTCAGGAAGATGAGTGGATCTAACCAGTTACCAAGAATAAATAGCTCCATCAGCCACCTCTTGACTTGGAACAGCACACAGAACTGGGCCCCGGAGCACTGGGAAGGAGCCTTGGCCACTACCTGTTCCAGCCTGGCCTTTGCACATACATCTGGACTCCCCACTGCCGGCCTGCTGGGCTCTCCATTGGAGACTCCTGGTGAGAGATGCTAATCCACTCACATGGAAAGCTACTTGGCAAATGCCTCAGAGGGACGTCCAGCCCAGGCCCTGTAACCCCTGATTGTGCTCTTGGTTGTTCTTCTAGAGCATTCATAGCCAGAAGGTTTCTCACATCCAAGCTCTCCTCATCACCCTCTGTCCTGACTGCATGATTGCCTACTGGGGGGTGCTAACAGCCCCCTCATTGCTCTGCTGATCCCAAGTCTCTCTCCCTTCAATTCCTCCCCCTCACAACTGCTACAGCAACTTTTCTAAAACATGTGCCTGACTATGTCATGCTCTTGCTTTAGCAGCAATGGCTCCCTTGAAGATGTTACCATTAGGGGAAACCAAGTAAAGAATATCCTGAAAGTCGTAGCACTACTTTGCAACTTTCCTGTAAATCTAAAATTATTCAAAAACAAAAAGCTTATTTTAAAAAAGTCATAGCTTGGGGTACTTGGGCGGCTCAGTCGGTTAAGCGTCCAGGTCTTGATTTCTGCTCAGGTCATGATCTCAGAGCTGTAAGATCATTGGGCTTTGCACTGGGTGTGGAATCTGCTTAATATTCTCTCTCTCCCCCTCTCTCTCTGTCCCTCCCTCCCCTCTCTCCCTTTCTAAAAAGCTTTTTTTTTCAATTTTTAAAAATTTTTTAGTTTTAATTTTATTTTTTTAAAGATTTATCCATTTATTCATGAGAGACACACAGAGAGAGACATAGGCAGAGGGAGAAGCAGGCTCCACGCAGGAGCCTGATGCAGGACTTGATCCCGGGGCCTGGGATCATGACCTGAGCTGAGGCAGCTGCCCAACCACTGAACCACCCAGGTGTCCCAAATTTTTTTTAAAATAGATAAAAATAAATAAGTCATGGTTCATCACATCGCTTACCCTGATATTCAAGATTCCCTGGCAAACCCTGCCCCCTACAGCCTTACCACCATTTTTTAAGGATGACATTCTGTTGGAAACCTCAATACCATTACATTGTCTAGAATGTTCTTCTTCACACCCTTAACTTTCTAGTCTGTCAGCCTGATGAATTCCTAGCCAGTTGTTTTCATTTACCAAACACTTGTGTGGTACTATGTGCTACTTATGCTTATCTAAGCATTTTATGAATATTAACTCATATAATCTTTACAACAACCCCATAAAGGAGGTACTATTATGAACCCATTTTATAGATGAGGAAACTGAGACACACAGAAGTTATGTTACCTGCTGCAAACTATATGGAGTTGGTGTTCAAACCCAGACTTTCTGCTCTTAACCCATGCACTGTGCTGTCTTTTCAGCTCTCAGAATTCAGCTCAGATGTCACCTCCTTGGAATCCTTCCTTGACTTCTTTCCAACAAAGTTACCCTTTCCCCCCCTCCTTAGAACCAATTGCTCTTTAAATATTCATTCATTGATCCATTCCCTCATTCATTCAATATTCATTGAAACATATTTATTGAGCACTCACTATGGTCTAATATTCTTCTAGGCACTGAAAACATATCCATATATAACAGTCTGCATAATCCTATTTTGGAATTCTTTTTGATCTCTCTTGCTCCCTGCAGACTTCTTGAAGATGTTAATCTTTGTAACTCCTTTAGCATCTTGCACAGTACCTGGCATGCAGTTCATCCTCAGTAAATGTGCTTTGCAGGAATAAATTAATAGTTATCGAGAATGGTGATGACAGTAATGATAATGTCAACCTTTCCGATAAATCTGGTGTGCAACTGCAACAGTGTGGGCCAGGGGCCAGGTACATTGTCACAATTGAGCCCCAGGCCAAGAGGTTCCTGGGGAGATGACAAGTACCTTCTGCATGTATACCAAGCCGTTATTGTCACTATGATTATTTCTGCTATTAGTGCTGTTGTTATGCTACAGTGTGGCAGGTGCCAGCAGCAAACTGGCCTGCCACACTTCCTCATGGCAGGAGAAGCATCAGGGAAGCAAATGCTCTGAGAGGATAAGCAGCAAGGAGGACCAGGGTCGGGATAGGCTTTCAGCTCAGAGTCTCAGCAATTCAAATCAATTCCGGGTGGCTGGGGTCAGGGCACATTTGTATCTTTCTCCTGTCCCCACGGTCCCAAACTCTAGATCTCTTAGGAAATAGGGATATAAATGATGGATGCTATGAAGCAGAAACCACTAAATTAAAGGGCCCTTAGCAAGAGGGCTCATCAACTTCCACCGGATCATAAGTGAGTAATTAGCATTGGGCTGCACGTGGAGGTTGGTTTAGGGTGAGAATGGGGGCAAGGGACAGGTATAAGGCAGGGCTTAACATGGTCCTAATTCCTTTTAGTTCCGTCCTGGGAAGAGGCTCACTGGGCTTCCTGATTCTGTAAAATTTCCTTGGGGGCCAGAAATTTGAGGACAAATAATGTTTATGCAGAATCTTCGAAGTCCTCTATGACTTTTCTTAAAGGATCCCAGAATCACTGTATTGAATACTACAGGCTTCTCGGGCTGTTGTGATTCCCTAACCCTCATCAGACCCATTCCCATGCCTCTGGGCAAGAGTTTGGAACAATTGTAGATGGTAAATAACAATTGTTTAGCAGTGACATGCACGGTCCCATCAGACTTAGTACAGGTGGCAGCAGATCTCTGATCATGGACCACTTTAGTTCTGCATGGGCTGCGTCAGCTTCTGTGAGACCTACAGGAAGAGTTGTGTTTCAGACCATCAGCAGATGCGACTGTCCTGGGCCCTGGGGGTAATGAGAGGGGCAAGAAGGTGTCATTTGTCTGGCAGCCTCTGGAAGGCTGGGGCCCGCTGCTGAAAACCTCAGCCAGCTCTAGGGTTTGTGGTTTAGGCCAATCACATACCTCAGGGATGATAGGGGGGACTGGGCCATTTTTCAGGGAGATGTTTTCCTTTCCAGGCAAAGGAACTAAGGCCTGGAGCACAAGATCTAGTCACAGAATTTGTCCAATCTCTAGGTCCCTGATTTTCAAGTTAGCCTCTACCTCGGAACTGGCTTCATCCCAAAGTCTTCTAACTGGAAACCAGATTTCTTTGTTCCCAGGTCAGTAGTGTGGAAGAAGGAGAGAAAACTTGAAATCTGAGAAGGTTTTTATCTGTCCTGGCTCTTTTATTCTAAGGCTCTGTCTCTATCATCTCAGGGTATCATGGACCAGGAAAGATACTGCCTTTCAGGATATTTATTCCAAATCTGCACAGGTCAACCATTTGTATTTTAACTTTTCCCTGGTTACCCCAAACACACCCTTATCTACCCCTGGCCTTCCCCCCTGCACTGACTCTCTAGTTGAGGCTTTGATGGGCTGCCCTCCCCCCTTCTATTTTTTGATTTGGTACCTTGTGTTCCATCTGGCCTGACTGCCCTCTGGCCCAGTCTCTTCTGGCGCAGCCCTGGTACATCCACTCCCCCCATGGTGATGACGGCTCTGATGGACACTACTCCCTAGGTATTGCTTGGCCCTCTGCATAACTGCTGGACTACTCTGAGCTGGAACAGCTGCCTTTGAAGATGGATGGTGAATAAATAATAATAATATCATTTATGACATTCATACCACATACTAGGCTCTGGGCTAAGCACTTTGATCTCATTTTATCCTCACAACAACTTTGTTATAGAAAGTTATAGAAAATGAAACAGACCCAAAAAAGATGAGCATCTTGGTCAAGGTCTCCTGGCTTGTGAGTAGTAGAGCCAGGACTCAAACTCAGGCTTGTTTTTTTTTAAGATTTTATTTATTTATTCATGAAAGACACAGAGAGAAAGAGAGAGAGGCAGAGACATAGGCAGAGGGAGAAGTAGGCTCCATGCAGGGAGCCCGACGTGGGACTCGATCCCAGGACCGCGGGATCACACCCTGAGCTGAAGGCAGATGCCCAACCACTGAACCCCCCAGGGATCCCTTCCTTTCTTTTCACAGGCTCCAGGCCTGGTGTGGAGCCCAATGTAGGGCTTAATCTCAAGCCTGAGATCAAGACCTTGAGATCAAGATCTGAGCTGAAATCAAGAGTCAGACGCTTAACCAACTGAGCCACCTGGGCGCCCCTAAAATCCAAGCTGTTGAACACCATGTATTTTATCCAAGTTGGAGGAATTGAGTTTTCTGGAACATGACAAACATGATGGTTAAGCATAGAGACCATTTTATAGACATATAAAATTGGAAGAAATCTTCCTGACACAATGCAGAAAGTGCTAGATAGAAAAGTGATGAGGAAAGATAAACATGTAGACTAAAGCAAAAGTAGATACTATGAAGTCCAAAGATAGGATATAGAAAGGTCCTTTGTAGAAAAGGAAGAGGCTGGTAATACAAATACGCAAATACCTATAAAGGAGATTTAGAAATGCTGCGTATGACTTCTGGTGTCTAATGACCCGAATGGCAATGACTGGCAGAAGTAAATGAAACAGGGGACCCAGAAGCTCGGCCGGGGAATGGTCATTTGATTAACCATGGTTCTGGCAGATGGTGCCTTGCGGCATGTGACTGCTTTTTGTCAACTTCTGGACTGTTCTAAGCAAAATCAGTCAGTCAAAGAAAGACAAATACCATATGATTTCACTCATATGTGGAATTTAAGAAACAAGACAAGTGAGCAAAGGAAAAAACAAGAGATAGAGAGACTGAGAGACTGGGAGACAAACCATGAAACAGATTCTTAACTATAGAGAACAAACTGATGGTTACCAGAGGGAAGGTGGGTGGGGTGATGGAGGAAGTAGAAGATGGGGATTGAGGAGGCCACTTGTCATGATGAGCACTGGGGGAGATACGGAATTGTTGAATCACTATATGGTACATCTGAAGGTAGTATAACCCTGTGAACTATCTGGAATTTAACAAAAAGTGAGGTAAAGAATGCTTATTTATTTATTTATTTATTTATTTATTTATTTATTTATTTATTTATTTATTTTTAAGAATGCTTTTTTAAAAAGCACTGACTTGCATCTGGCAATGGAAGATGCACCTTTTTAAAAATAAATCCATTTACTTGAAGAAGTGTGGTACAAACCATATGACAAGATACTCATGCATAATGGGTGTGAATTTTCAACGCTCACATGTAAGATGTGGCATATCTTTCTACATGAGATAAATATTACTTAAGCCCTCACTCACCCTGGCTAACAAGAAATTCTATTTCAGGAATGTTTTTTTGGGGGACTCACCTTCTCCCTAAGGTCACATAAAAATTCTGACCAGTGTACACTGGCTTGGATGGGGTTGCCAAGAAGCAGAATCTGAGACCGTGATTCTTGTTCAAGTAATTTATTGGGGGAGTCATTTCTGGAGGAAGGAAGAGAGAAGCAGGATGAGACAGGGTGTAAAAACCTGGCAAGGATGTGGTCTCAGCTGATTCTGCGAGAAAGCTCTGGAACATAAATTGGACCTCAGAAGCAGTTCCCCATTGAAGCAAAAGAGCCAGGCTTTCACAGCCCTGTGTCAATCAGTTATTGCTCAGATGAATGCAGCTTCCCACCGGAGGGAGTTGACAGTTCTCCATAAGAGAGGGTAGCCTTTATAGGCTAATATTGATGTCCCCCTAAATTCGTATGTTGAATCCCTAACCCCCCAAATATGATGCCATTTAGAGATGGTATTTTGCAAGGTAATTAGGATTGCATTAGGTGATGAGGGTTTGGGCGAGGGGATGGGTGGCTTCTATGAATAGAAAGAGATAAAGTCCTGGGGATGTAACGTACAGCGTGGCAGCTATGGTCTGTATTACCATATTGTATATTTGAAAATCGCTAAGAGAGTAGATCTTAAATATTCTCATCACAAGAAAAAAATTCTAGCTCATATATGGTGATGGGTGTTAAACCTATCGTGTCAATAATTTCACAGTATATACATATATCAAACTGTTATGTACACCTAAAACTAATGCAATGCTGTACGCCAGCTATATCCCAGTTTTTAAAAAAAGAAAGAAAGAAAGAGCTCTCTCTCTTTCTCTCTTCTGTCTCTCTTGCAGTGCGCATGCACTGAGGGAAGGCCATGTGAGGACATAGTGAGAAGTCAGCCATCTGGAAGCCTGGGGGAAAGCTTTTACCAGGAACTGAATCTTGCTAGTTCCTTGATCTTGGACTTCCTAGCCCCTAGAACTATGAGAAAACACATTTCTGTTATTTATGCCACCCGGTCTGTGGTATTTTGTTGTGGTAGGCCAAGATGACTAAGACAACAGGTGCGAGTTGTTATCGATCAGTGTGGCTGGGGTGTGTACACACTGATAGATCCTCTGTAGTCCACCCCTTGTCCCAGTCACCCCCAATTACTTCTGACATTAAATTCACTCCATCTAGGCATGACTTCCAGGATCATGACTGGCTACAATTTCTAAGAAAACTTGCAAGAGAAGGGTTAGTGGAATAAACTTTGGCCTCTGCTGTTGCATTTGGTTCATGAGCTGTAACCGATGCTCATCATCTCCCTCTTCTACTACTCATTTTATTTTTATTTATTTTTTAAAGATTTTATTTACTCATGAGAGATAGAGAGAGAGAGAGAGAGAGAGAGAGAGAGAGAGAGGCAGAGACAGAAGCAGGCTCCATGCAGGGAGCACGACGTGGGACTTGATCCTGGGTCTCCAGGGTCACACCCTGGGCTGCAGGCAGTGCTAAACCACTGCGCCACCGGAGCTGCCCCTCTACTACCCATTTTAGATCGCCTTACCTTTTGGCTTGGCTGGTGAGTTGATCCATACTGTCATTTCTGTTTTCCTCAGCTTAATTGAGATATGATTGACATAACATTATGTAGGTGTAGGGTGTACAATGCAATGATTTGATGTATATTTACACTCATTTCTTTTTAAATATATTTTATTAATATTTTTTAGAGAGAGAGTGTGTGTGCATGTATGGGCATGCTAGTGGACTGGGGAGGGGAAGAGAGAGAGAGAGAGAGAGAGAGAGAGAGAGAGAGAGAGAGAATCTTAGCAGACTCCATGCCTAACATGGAGCCTAACATGGGACTCAATCTCATGACCCTGAGATCATGACCTGAGGCAAAATCAAGAGTCAGTTGCTTAACTAAACTGAGCCACCTAGACGCCCTTCTCTTATTTCTAAAGAGTAAGGCCTCCTGGTCAGCAGACACTTTTCAGGCTATGGTGGCTATAATTGCACATTTATAATTCAATCTGAGCAAAAGTGCACCAAAAGATGCTGCAGGGCATCACCTGAGTGCCAATCACACTCTTCCATACCTTCATCATGTAGAAGCAATCCTAGCTCCTTATGATGATTAACTACCTCTGGCAGATTGTTTGCACAGTTTACTTGCAGGCTCTGGACTTGCTCAGCCTTGATCCCAAATGTACCACTTCTATTTTATGATATATTACTGCTGAGCCCACATGACCTCATAACCTGGGGGGTTTGACCAAACCCAGCTCATAATGGGAAGTTCAAGCTACATGGTCATTTGATATCCTATGGTGAGACACTCGGTTTCTACCAAGTTGGTATGCGCCTGTTCTAGATTTCTAGAGGTCTGAGTTGCAACTCTTCCATCGCTGATTACCAGAAGATCCATGTGGCATATTCCTTTGATGCCTCAGTAACATGCAATCAGCTGGGTCAAATGGCCCAAGCGCTGGGATGCATATATTGCAGCCTGATGCTGTCCCAGAGTCCTTCCTTGTTCTTAGTCCACTCAACGCTTCCATATGTCAATAGATGAGACCACCACTCAATATCTAAAACAAAATGTACAAAGATTAATTACTGCTTATGTAAGTATAGGCTGACCAGGCACAGTTTTTCTAAGAGCAGACTGCTGATCTTAGAGTTTTGGGAAAGCACAGAATTCAAAAAGTGGTAGATTTTCAAAAGTACGAATGAGTTGACATCATCTTCTGAAGTGTGGTCATTTGAGTGGACAGTTCATTTGTTGGTATTCACAAGTATGTTCATTAGAATTAATCCGATCTTGGCTGATTATTAGAAACAAGGAGTTGTCACTGAGTTGTTGGATTACAAAAGGATGTTCACTGATGTAATTGATTATGTCAATCAATGTTGATTGATTAAAAGGGTTTAGAGGGGCACCTGGGTGGCTCAGTTGGTTAAGCATCTGACTCTTGATCTCAGCTCAGGTCTTCATCTCAGGGTCAGGAGTTCAAGTTCCACACTGGGGTCCATGCTGGTCATGGAGCCTACTTGAAATAAAAAGGGTTTAAAACCCATTCTGAGGATTATTTGTTACCAAAGCTAGAGAGCTCTTAATTTTGATTAGATAGGGTTTTTTTTTTAAAAAGATTTATTTGTTTATTCATGAGAGACACAGACTGAGAGAGAGAGTCAGAAACACAGGTAGAGTGAGAAGCAGGCTCCTTGCAGGGAGCCTGATGCTGGACCAATCCTGGATCCTGGGATCACGACCTGAGCAGAAGGCAGGCGCCCAACTGCTGAGCCACCCAGGCGTCCCAATTAGGTTTAAAACATATTCTTGCTTGATACAATGGCTTCAGAAAAAGTCTATCTTTTCATAAGAATTTGAGAACTTTAAAACTCTGTTTTCCCATTTAGTCTTCACTCAGTCAAACAAGGAGAGACCGACAATATTTATCTAGCTATTTACCATGATGGTTGATTTTCCATGAAAATGAAGCTTCACTTGGGAGGGACCAATTTTTAGTTTAAGTGTTAACGTGGTTTTATCTTGTTTTGTCTTTGAGTTGTATACTGAATATACTGAATCAGGGCAGTGGCTGTGTAGATGCATTTAAGACCCTAAACAGGGACACCTGGGTGGCTCAGTGGTTGAGTGTCTGCGTTTGGCTCAGGGCGTGACCCTGGGGTCCCGGGATCGAGTCCCACATTGGGCTCCTTGCATGGAGCCTGCTTCTCCCTCTGCCTGTCTCTGCCTCTCTCTCTGTGTCTCTCATAAATAAATAAAATATTTAATAAAGATTAAAAATAGTCTTAAAAAAAGACCCTACACCACAGATATCAAGCAACTGTGAGAAAAATAAGAATAACTGGAAATATAAAAAGAGTCTGGAAGGCACTCCGGAAATGTAACCCAAGATTTCTCAGGCCTGACCAAGAAAACATATTCAAATAACTCTGATAAAAAAAATAAAAAATAAAAATAATAAAAATAATAAAAAATAAAAATAAAAAAATAAAAAATACAAATAAAAAACCCCAAATAACTCTTTGACTCTATTTCAGATCACTAGGTTGTGTATTCTCTTAGCTTATATGTAAATTGGCACATGTCCCTGTGGTGCTAATTGATATAAAATATGAAATGAGGGTCAGGTTTTTGTGGACGTATAATATAATCTTCGAACTTCTCCATGTATGTGTTTTTCTGTTCTATGAGCCTTTAGCCATGGCAGTTTGTTAGCATGAAGATCTGCTGAAATGTTCCCTTTTGCTTTTGTATTGCCTCTTTCACTGTGTGTCCCTCTTTTCTTTCATGACAGAGATTTATTTGGGTAGCACCAAGGAATTAGTCATATTAGCTATCAGTGCATATATTAACTCTTATTTTTAGCAATTTGACATGCATAGAGATGATCACATTTTTGTCATTTGAGTTGATTTGGCTTCTAGTCAAGAAATTGGAATCCAGAGAGACTGAGCTCGGGTAGGAGGTCTGAGTTGCAACTCAGGTTGTGGGTTTGAGCCCCACATTGTGTGTAGAGATAACCTAAAAATAAAATTTTAAAAAAATAAAAAATAAAATAGGGGCACCTGGGTGGCTCAGTTGGTTAAGCATCTGCCTTCAGCTAAGGTCATGATCCTGGTGTCCGGGATCAAGCCCCGCATTGGTCTCCTTGCTCAGCGGGGAGTCTACGTCTCCCTCTCCCTCCCCTCGGCTAGTGCTCTCTCTCTCTCTTTCTCAAATAAAAAAATAATAAAACCTCAAAAAAAAATAAAAGGCTCATACTATCTGATGAGTTTTGACATATGCACACACCTGTGAAACTACAGCTGTAGCACATTTTATTGTACTTCACTTGATTGTTCTTTGCAGATAATTTCATTTTTAAAAAGATTTTATTTATTTATTCAATAGAGACACACACAGAGAGAGAAAGAGAGGCAGAGACACAGGCAGAGGGAGAAGCAAGCTCCATGCAGGGAGCCCAACATGGGACTCGATCCCAGGTCTCTAGGATCATGCCCTGGGATGAAGGCAGTGCTAAACCACTGAGCCACCCGGGCTGCCCAATAATTTCATTTTTTAAAGACTGAAGGGTAGTTGGTGGCAACCCTGTGTCAGGCAAGTTTATCAGCGCCATTTTCTAACACCATTTGCTCATTTCATGTTTCTATGTCACATTTTGGTAATTCTCAAACATCTCATTATTATTAATTAATTAATTAATTAATTTATGATAGACATGGAGAGAGAAAGAGAGAGAGAGGCAGAGACACAGGCAGAGGGAGAAGCAGGCTCCATGCCAGGAGCCCGACGTGGGACTCGATCCCGGGACTACAAGATCGCACCCGGACCAAAGGCAGGCGCCAAACCGCTGAGCCACCCAGGGATCCCCCATCTCATTATTATTGTATTGGTTATGGTAATCTGTGATCAATGATTACAATTCATTAAAAGTTTAGATGATAGCTTTTTAAATAAAGCAATAAAGTATTTTTTAAAAGATTTATTTATTTATCTATTTTATAAAGAGAGAGAAAGTCAGGGGAGAGGCAGAGAGAGAAGCTCAAGCAGACTCCCCACCAAGTGCGGAGCCTGTCACAGGGCTCCATCTCAAGACCCTAAGATCAGGATCTGGGCTGAAACCAAGAGTCCATGGCTTAACAAACTGCACCACCCAGGCACCCCTTAGCACCAAAGTATTTTTTTAAAGAGTTTGTTTATTTATTCATGAGACACACACAGAGAGATAGGGACACAGGCAGAGGGAGAAACAGGTTCCTTGCAGGGAGCCCGATATGGGACTTGATCTCAGATACTGGGATCATGACCTAAATCAAAGGCAGATGCTCAACCGCTGAGCACCCAGGTGCCCCAGCACCAAAGTATTTTTTAAAAATTTTATTATTTTATTTATTTGTTTGAGGGGGTAGGGGAGGAGCAGAGAGAGGAGAAGGAGACCCTGTGCTGAGCATGGGGCCTGACATGGGGCTTGATCCAGTATCATGACCTGAGCCCAAATCAAAAGTCAGATGCTTAACCAACCAAGCCACCTATGCGCCCCAGAAACAGTATTTTTTATTTTATTTTATTATTTTTTTAGTATTTTTAAAGTATGTAAATCAATTTTTAGACATAATATTATTACACACTCTTAACATACTATAGAATAGTGTAAACATAACTTTTATATGCACTGGGAAACCAAAATTTCATTTGACTCACTTTATTGTGATTTTTCACTTCACTGCAGTGGCCTGGAACTGAACCCGCAATATCTCTGCTGTATGCCTGCATGACCACAATCAAGATAATTAGCATATCCACAACCCTCGAAAATTCCTTCATGCCCATTGCACACTCTCATTCCATCCCTCCCCACCCTCTCCATCTCCAGGCAACCACATGGAGCTTTTCTGTCACTATTGGATTTTTAGATCATTTTATTTACGTGATAATTTATATCATTGGATTTAAATCTGCCATCTTGCTTTTTGTTTCTATTTATTCCATGTTTTTTTCTATATGTTTTTGTTCCTTTATTTCCTTCTGTTTTATCTCCTTTTTTGATTGAGTATTTTATTACATTTTAGGTCTTTGTTGGCTTATTAACTATAATCCTGTTATTTTAGTGTTTGGGGTTTATTGCATACATCTTTTACTTATCATTGTCCAACGTGAAGCATTATACTACCTTGTATATAAGAACCTGGGAGCAATACAGTCCAATTTCTTCCCTCCTGGTCGTTGTGCTTTTTTGCCCTACCTTTTATTTCCAAATATGCTATGAACCCCATTATATATTATTATTTTTCCTTTAAATACTCAATTATTTCTTAATTTTTTAACTTTAATTTTTATTTTTTTAACAGAGGGAGGAGGGGGAAGGGCAGAGAGAAAAAAAAATCCTAAGCAGGCTCCACACCCAGCACAGAGCCCAACATGGAGCTTGATCTCATGACCCTGAGAGTCAGAGGCTGAACAGAATGAGCCATCCAGGTGCCCCTATTTTAAGACTTTAAGTAGAGAAAGGATTCACCCTGATTCTTGGTGAGACAAGGTAGGTCTTGCAAATCTACTTTCTTTTATCCTAACAAGAAGTTAGAGACTCTCTAGTGTGACTTAACTAGAGGGAATTTCCTGGGAGGAAGAGGGAAGATACAGCTTAAAAGATCATCGGGTCTTTTGGGCGGCAAGGGGGTACATTTTAAAAATTGGATTTTCCAATTCAGCATGCTGCAGTTTTTGTGAATGAATGAATGAATGAATGAATATTGGTATGTACAAAGGGGAAAAAAAAGGTCTGGAAGGATACAGATATCTGGTGGGTAGTTACCAGTTACCTCTGGTGGGAGGAGGAGAGATATTTAACTCTGTATTTCTTCTGTATGATTTGTGTGTATAGTACAACTGTGTACTTTTTGCAATTAAAAAATATACAAACACAAAGAAAGAGGGGGTGGGAGAGAGACTCAGGAGACTTCTTTCACAGCGGAGTTTAAGAAAAGCATCTTTTTGGCAGCCAGGGTGGCTCAGCCGTTTAGCGCCACCTTGGGCTAAGGTGTGACTCCGGAGTCTCGGGATCCAGTCCCACCTGGGGCTCCCTGCATGGAGCCTGCTTCTCCCTACGCCTGTGTCTCTGCCTCTCTCTGTCATGAATAAATAAATAAAATCTTTTAAAAAAATGAAATGAACTGATCGTGCCTATTTAAAAGGTTAAATGAAGGGTTCCCTAGGTGGCTCAGTGGTTGAGCATCTGCCTTCCGCCCAGGGTGTGATCTTGGAAACCCTGGATCGAGTCCCAGGTCCGGCTCCCCGCATGGAGCCTGCTCCTCCCTCTGCCTGTGTCTCTGCCCCTGTGTCTCTCATAAATAAATAAAATCTTTAAAAAAGAGAAAATAATCTTTCTAGGATGATGGATGCATCTGTGTTCTTAGCGGTATGGCTGACTTAATGACCTCACTTGCCCCCGGCATCCAGCATCCAGCCCATGATAGATGGACTGCCCCTAACTCCTCAGGCTCTGCATTCCTTCGCAGGCCGGGAGCTGGAAGAAACGTTCTGAAGGGAGTGAGAGGACTGCAGATTTCTGCAGAAGCAAATGAATCGCACAGTAGTGTTGGAACTAGAATTGCAACTGTTTTACCATTTCCCAGGAAGCTGGGAAGGCCAAATTGTGAATGTCCGGAACGAATCGGAGTATTTCAGATTTCCCCAGAATGGCTGCAAGATACAAAGAGATGGTCATGCTTGCTCCTATTTAAAAGAGAGGAGCGCTGCAGGAGCATTGCAAAAACAGGCAAACGATGCTTGGCCCTATTTAAAAGAGAGGAGCACTGCAGGAGCATTGCAAAAACACGCAAACGATGCTTGGCCCTATTTTTTTTTTTTTTTTTTTTTGCTTGGCCCTATTTAAAAGAGAGAAGCGCTAGAGGAGAATTGCAAACACGCATGCAATGCAGGTAAGTCTAAAATAAAGTAAGAGTCCTCCCTTCGAGTCGCTCTTCACCAGAAGTAACAAGTGCACATAATCTGCAGCGGGGACATGTGTCAGTCGAGCTTTTGCAATTAGCCTCCGCGCTCAGATCGTGAACCGGAACACTTCTGCGAAGCACGGACGGAGGGACTTTCCGGAGGCGCTTTACCGCCTCGTAGGGACGCGCCTTCTCGGCACCCACGCGTGCTCGTCGCTTCCCGTGCAGCTCGTGACGTCATCCCCACGCCGGGTTTAAGCTCAGCGTACGAGGACACGCGGCGTCACCCAAGGCAACCGGGAGCGAGCGCGGAGCTCCCGGGGCCTGAGGCCCCGCCCACTCCCCCACCTCTCGCGAGAGTCATGCGTCATCCGAAGGCGCCGGCGTACCCGGGCGGTCGCGCGGGATCTCCGGCCGGCGGTGCTGTCTCACCCGCGAGGCCAGAAGCCGCAGCGGAGCCCGGCGCGCCGGGCCGTCGCCTCCGCCGCCATGGAGTACCTCATCGGCATCCAGGGCCCCGACTACGTCCTCGTCGCCTCCGACCAGGTGGCCGCCAGCAGTATTGTCCAGATGAAGGACGGTGCGAGGAGGCGGGGAAGCCCGGCCGGGCCTGGGCGAGGGGGGCGGGGAAGGCCGCGGGAGGGGAATGGGGGGGACCCTGCGGGGCGCCAGGCTCCCCGGTCCCCGCACCTCTGATAACGTCTTCCTGTGTGGTCGCTCGTAACGAGGGAAACGGGCGGGCGGGCGGGGGGCTCCTGGGGACGCCGAGGCCGTGGGCACCGCCGGCTGCCAAGTGTCCCAGTGGAGTTCGGGGACTGGAGCCTTAGGGTGCAGGAAGTCCGGCGCCGGGCTTAGCGGAGCGACGCGTAGGGGGCGGCAGTGCGGCTACGCGCCTGGGTTACAGGTGCGGTTTTAAGTGATTTACATGAATTCGTTTTTATTTTTTTTAAAGATTTATTTATTTATTCAGAGAGAGGCAGAGACTCGGGCAGAGGGAGAAGCAGGCTCCATGCTGGGAGCCCGATGGTGGGTCTCGACCCCAGGACCCTGGGGTCACACCCTGGGCTGCAGGCGGCGTTAAACCGCTGAGCCACCCCGGCTGCCCGATTTACATGAATTCATTTAACCCTTTTTTTTTTAAATAAAATTTTATTTATTTATTCATGAGACACACACACAGAGAAGCAGAGACCTAGGCAGAGGGAGAAGCAGGCTCCACGCAGGGAGCGCAACGTGGGACTCGATCCCAAGGACCCCAGGGTCACGACCTGGGCTGAAGGCAGATGCTCAACCGCTGAGCCACCCAGAGATCCCTTCATTTAACCTGTTAAGATAGGCACGATCATCTCATTTTACAGGTGTTCGTGCTGAGGCCCAGGGGGAAGAAACTCGCCTAAGGCCACGGGAGGCAGAACCCAGATTCACACCACGCAGTTTGACTCTGACCTTTTTGCCGGTAGCTACTACAGTATACTGTCTCCCCATAGGCCACACTTAATAAGTTTTTTAAAGATTTTATTTATTCATGGGGGGGTGGGGTGTAGAGACACAGGCAGAGGGAGAAGCAGGCTCCATGCAGGGAGCCCAACATGGGATTCCATCCCAGGACCCTGGGATCATGCTCTGAGCCAAAGACCGATGCTCAGCCGCTGAGCCACTCAGGCGTCCCAATACTTAATTTTTTTTTTTTTTTTAAAGATCTCGGTTGTTTCCTGTGGAATCTAAGAGTGTGTTTTCATGATGGATCATAGGCATGCTCCTGTTGAAAAAGTATTATACTTTGGCCCAGGTGGCTTAATGTTTATTTGGCCGATTGACTTTGAGCACCTGTGTTGCCCATTATTGTGCTGGCTTCTGAAGGGATGCAAAGAAGAAGATGGTGGACTGTTCTCTTTAAAGTTACAGTTTAATAAGACACTCAGATGTGTATACAAATTATTATAGTGCAAGCTAGGAATTTTTGCTGCATATAAAAAAAAACTCAGCACAGAGGAAGATAGTGTTTTTAGGTAATTCAGAGGAAGGAGAGATTCTTTTTGATTGTAGAGATTAGGGAAAGCTCTTTTTTTTTTTTTTTAAGATTTTATTTATTCATGAGAGACACAGAGAGAGGCAGAGACACAGGGAGAGGGAGAAGCAGGCTCCATGCAGGGAGCCCAATGGGGACTCGATCCCAGGACCCCGGGGTCACGAGCTGAAGGCAAACGCTCAACCGCTGGGCCAACCAGGCATCCCAAGATTAGGGAAAGCTTTGAAGGCAGGTTATGATTCATCTTTGGTTTAAGGAAAGAAAAATTACTAAATCTGGGATTTTCTGAAGTAAGTGTCCATCACTGCTTTTATAAGTGACAGGCATCTGATTGTCAGGCTGTCATCACTTGGGGAGATGGAAAGAACTCTGAGGGACTTTGCTGGAGTTCTGTGATACCTGAAGAAGAGAGAGGCCTGGAAATGGTTTGGTAGACATTTATGGTATGGATTATTCCTCAAGTCAAATGACTTTATGTAATTCCGTGATCAATTCGTAGAGATTTTATTTGTAGATCCTGCTTTCTAAAGGAGTCCATTTGTTTTGAGGGTAAATCTGTCCATTTTGAAAACTAAGACCTTCGATAATACAGGTGATTTTAGCAGGTAGCACAATAACCAAGTCAGTACCTTTACCGCTATTCTATATAATCCATACAGGGATCTAAGGCATTAAGAAAACGAGGAAATAGGGATCCCTGGGTGGCGCAGCGGTTTGGCGCCTGCCTTTGGCCCAGGGCGTGATCTTGGAGACCCGGGATCGAATCCCACGTCGGGCTCCCGGTGCATGGAGCCTGCTTCTCTCTCTGCCTGTGTCTCTGCCTCTCTCTCTTTCTCTGTGTGACTATCATAAATAAATAAATAATTAAAAAAAAAAAAAAAGAAAACGAGGAAATAGGGACAGGTTGGGTGTCTGCCTTCAGCTCAGGTCATGTTACCAGGGTCCTGGAATCAAGCTTCATGTGGGGCTCCCTGCTTCCCAGGGAGCCTGCTTCTCTCTGCCTCTGCTGCTTCTCGATTGTGCGCGCGCTCACTCCCTCTCCTATAAATAAATAAAATCTTTTAAAAAAGAAAGAAGACAAGGAAATAAGTACCACAAAATGATTTTGTATGATAAAAGAAGTTTCATTAGTCAGTATTAGGTTAATTTTTCAACTACTGACTTCAGGATTAAAGCCTAAGGGTATTTAGAGGAAAGAAAGATCACTGTGGTGTGGAAAAAAGATGAATTTGAGTTAGTTCTTGAAAAGTGGTTGGAAATAATTCCACTCAACTCTAATTTTCCCTATTGTCTTCTGGTATAAAATGTTTTATGATAGGAGCTTTAGGATTCCATGAGGACTTTTTCCTACCTTTCGTTTCATGAAGGAACTTGTAGGTTAAGCAAGAATGCTGACAATGAGTAAACCTTTTGGGATTTTTTTTTTTTCTGAGTATAAAATAAGGATGATACTTTGATTTTTTTTTTCTCATCACTTTTTAAGATATTTTGATATAGGGAAGATATTTCCCAGAGATTGCTTGCTTATGCAAGTGCCCCAAGTCTTCAGTTTGGTTATATGCTATATTTCATGTCTCTGGTCTCCTGGTCTGTTTTAAATTACTCAGAGCATTTAAACCCACACAGAGTGTTTTTTTTTCCCTGAATTCATACAGCAGGTGTAATCTGAACTACACATGCTAGGTAATAATATTATACATGTACAGTTTTCCCTAACTGTGAGTTAGGTAGGGGTGATAGTATAACCATTTTAAATTCTTGGAAACTAGGGCCCAAGTACATAGTGCTGAGCCCAGATTATAACGAAGGTCTATTGGGGCACTTGGCTGGCTCAGTATGTGGAGCATGCAACTCTTGATCCTTGGGGTCATGAGTTCAAGACCCACCTTGGTCGCAGAGCCTACTTAAAAAAATAAAAATAACCAAGGTCTTTTGGGTTCTAGTGCAGTTGGCCTTTTCACAGTATTGTTTACTGATGTTGTTCAGTTTGTTGTCCATTTGTTTCATCTATGTGGATCTTCTAAGTTCCTTGTCAAGGATCAGAAATTCCCTAGTGCTATACAGGCTGTTTCCTCAGGAGCCATTAGTATGTATAATATATCATCCCTTTACTACTCACTAGACACATGATAAATGTTTAAAAAACACTTTGGCTTTGTATTAATAAGTTCATTTCAAAATGAACTTAAAACAGTTTACTTCAAAACAGTTTACTGCCTAGAATTTTAACATTTTTCTAAGTGTGACATTAGTTCGTTTTTTTTTTTTTTGACATTAGTTCTTTGTAAACAAACTCTTCTTTCCAAAATAAAAACAGCTTTTTTTCCTCATTATTAGAACAATGAAAACTTTTTTTTTTTTTAAGATTTTATTTATTTATTCATGAGAGACACACAGAGAGAGGCAGAGACACAGGGAGAAGCAGGCTCCATCCAGGGAACCTGACGTGGGACTTGATCCCAGGACCTCGGCACCACGTCCTGGGCTGAAGGCGGCACTAAACCACTGAGCCATACAGGCTGCCCAAACAATGAAAACTTACTAAGTAATGTGTTCTTAAAAATGTGATACAGATTTAGCATAGGCATTTTAGAAAATGCTAAAAAGCAGAAAGAAAGAAATAAAAATTGCCTATACTCTTGTCACTGGCAAGAAGTTAGATGCCAGTGGCAGCTAATACTCTTCTCCTTTTTCTTTGCATAGATAGTATGTCCATAAGTGAATTTTTTTTTTCGTCATGACCAAGTTTGCAAACTAACAGTCTTTGAGTCTCCATAGCCTATAACAAATAAAAGTATGTTTGTTTAGGAGTTTCAAGGCAGTTTGATACTATCTGCAGGTACAATTTATGTGTTTTTTCCAAAGTTTAAGAAGCTGTATTATGGTTCTACAACTCTCAAATGTTTGTAGAATATTTGACTGTAACATTTTGTTCTTTAAATCCTATTAAGGGATTTTTACATTTCAGAAGCTTTCAGACAGGAAACATGTCTCCCAGGGAAGATTATTCAGTACTATTTGAAAAATGAAAAGTGAAAGTGAGAGTGAGATAGGGATAATTCTGCTTTTTCTGAAACTACAGACTGAATATGGAGTTTTCTTCCTTAGGCACTAATTGCTATTTGAATATTTATTTATCTATGTAATCTAAATGAGTCTGGTTCAACTAGATAAGAGTAGACTATTGGGATGTTTTAGGTATTTTTAATAGCTCAGTGTTAAAATATTAGTGTTAGAATTTTTGCTCTGGCAGTCATTTTAATTTTCTCTTTGCTTTTTAAGTGGTGTTGATTTACCTTTTAAGTTGATTTATATTCTAAGTTGATTTGTTCTTTCTCGAGATGATCCTTAATTTTCATTGTAGCACTGGTTCTTAGGTGCTTTTGTGTGTATATAAATAAAATAACATTTGTATTTGTAGAGACATTTCAGGGCTTTGAAATCATAAACCTGAAGATCAAGCCATTGGCTTGATTCCTTCAGTTTCTTTGAAGGTTCAGTTTTTGTGTTTCAAGCACCTTCAAACGCATTTAACTGTATTTTCAGTTGTCCGCTTTCAAATATATTCTCCAACTGAGATTGACCTTAATACAATATGCCAGTGGGTTTAACATGGAGCGTGAAAGAGAATAATTAACATAGTTGCCCATTAAAGTCTTCTAAAAACAGTGATTAGTAAAATTATTCAACATGGTGATTGATCAACCTGTTTGTGGTTGCCTATAAAATAGTAAATTTCTGATGAGGTAATTTTTTTTGATGTAATTTTTAACGCTATTTTTTTCTTTGTGCAGATCATGACAAGATGTTTAAGATGAGTGAAAAAATCTTACTCCTATGTGTTGGAGAGGCTGGAGACACTGTACAGTTTGCAGAATATATTCAGAAAAATGTGCAACTTTATAAGATGAGAAATGGTGGGTAATACTTGGAATGTAACTTTGGTTGATTCCTCTTTAAATTTGAACTAAAAAAAAAAGAATATGCTCTACTGACAATTCTACACATGAGCAGACCAGTGTGGTCATATTTTTATTTGACTCTTCCTACTTTTGAAACTTTATCTAGATCCTCCTTCTGATCCTAAAGATTTTCTGCAAAAATCCCAGAGTCGAAAAGGGAACCATTTTACCACTGATACTTGAGGGCTACTTTGGAGATGAATATGGTAGTATCAGACTTTTTAAGTGTTAGATATTTCGGAGGATGTTATTGGAGCCAAAGTATATCTGAACCTCAGAGCTAAAAGATTTCAGCTAAACTTGGTTTTACTTTTTATAATGTGACAAGTCACTTAGCCTCCCTAGGTCTTTATTTGCCTCACATCTAAAACGGGATAATAATATTAATGAATTACATTTATATTAATGAATTATAAAAGTTTGTAAACTTAAAGCTCTGTAATTGTGGGAGATTTACTGTCATAGAAGAGTACCTTGCCTTTTAGGTAGATTCTTGTCCAGAAAGATAATTAGGATTTTTGTGAGTTCTTTCTGGGGCTAATGAGCTCCAATCCTCATTAGAGGATTCCTCACTGGATTTCCTCATTAGAGAAAGCCTCACTATCAAATAACACTAACCACTGGCCATGTGATCTAGGAAAGTTTATTGTGACACCCTAGCAGAAAGGACCTTCAGTGGCTTACTTCAAAGTTTAATACACTTATACACAACACTGGTATGTGGAACTGTGAAATAACTTAATTTGAGTATAATTGTATAAAATGGCTAGATAGGACTCATCTATATAGATTTTAGGCAGCAAATTTAGCATCATGGGTTCAGTTCCAGTTTGAGGGTCTCCTCTCTATTAAGCACTCTGGCTAGTACCACAGAGAACTCAAAGATGAAAAAAGAACCTAAAGCATGTGGCACTTAGGTTTAAGCAAGTTGAGAATGTTTCAAAAATTATTTTTCAGAGTTCAACTTTGTGCCTACATGGCAGGTGAGGGATGCCAATGTTTCTCAAGTACAGTATAGCTACAGCAATATTTCACTGCCCTCTCGTGGGAGAGGGAGGGAGAGTAAACAAGAGTTGAGAGGGTTGCATGTTGCATGGCTGTCATGGTTTAAACTCTGCACAAAATAAAAATCGTGTATGGTTAAAATTGCCTTTAAAATCTCTTAAATTGGGCAGCCCCGGTGGCTCGGCGGTTTTGTGCTGCTGTCAGCCCAGGGCCTGATCCTGGAGACCCAGGATTGAGTCCCACATGGGGCTCCCTGCATGGAGCCTGAGTTCCCTCTGCCTGTGTCTCTGCCTCTCTCTTTCTCTCTCTCTCTCTCTCTCTCTCTCTCTCTGTCTGTCTCTCATGAATAAATAAATAAAATCTTAAAAAAAAAAACTTAAAAAAAAATCTCTTAAATTACCTGTCAGTGTTGTTTTGTGTGTGTAACCCTACCTTATGTAGCAGTTGTTACACATATTACAGGTCAAGAACTGAGTTAAGGGAAGGGAGGAAAAGTCTCTATGTAAATAGGCATCAGACCTTTTCTGCTTTTCAGATAACTATCAAATCCTTAGTGGTATTTAGGGGATTAGGTATAGAATTGTAAAGTATTTCCTGCTTGTTCAGAGTTGCTTGCATTATGATTTATATGCAGTAATAGACTGGTTGTAAGGATGAAATACAGTAAACTATGGAAGCACCTGGCATAGACCCTGAAATATAGCTGCTGTTCAATAAATATTTGTTAGAATTTTAACCTAAATCGTACCTGCTGTAACACAGGTGTTTGAAATGTTGTAGGGAATAACTTAACCACATGCTGTTGGTCTTTCCAAAGTGACATTTTCTGCATGGGTCTGCTCAATTGTGGGTCATTCATGGCTTTTGGCTCTGGTCCCATTTTACTAGGGGTGGGGGCTAAGTTCCAGAGTGAGTGCATCATTAAACGCACATGTGATGGCATCCCTCTGGGCTATAGTTTTGTTGTCATTGCAACTTTAGGTTTTATGCTTGAGATATCTATTTTTTTAAATGTTGATAGTGATGGAAATGTTTTTTCTATTGCTTGTATTTTTGAAAATCATATTTAACAAAAAAATTTTTTTTAAAGAAAACCATATGAAGTATGACCCTGAGGCAACCCCAACTTCCAGCCTCTCTTTTCCCAATATTTTTTTATTTTTTTTTAAATATTTATTTATTCATGAGAGACACAGGCAGAGGGAGAACCAGGCTCCATGCAGGGAGCCTGACGTGGGACTCTATCCAGGGACTCCAGGATCAGGCCCTGAGCTGAAGGCGGTGCTAAACCGCTGGGCCACCAGGGCTGCCCCCCAATATTCTTTTTTTTTTTTTTCCCAATATTCTTTTTAAAACTTTAAAAATCAGCATCTTGGGCACCCCAGATGGCTCAGCGGTTTAGTGCCGCCTGCAGCCCAGGGCCTGATCCTGGAGACCCAGGATCGAGTCCCACGTCGGGCTCCCTGCATGGAGCCTGCTTCTCCCTCTGCCTGTGTCTCTGCCTCTCTCTCTCTCTCTCTCTCTCTCTCTCTCTCTCTCTCTGTGTGTCTCATGAATGAATGAATGAATGAATGAATAAATAAATAAATAAATTTTTTAAAAAAGAAAATGATTAAAAAAAATCATCTTGTGACTTCTTTCTTTTTTTCCCAATACCTATGTAATTGTACCCCCTTCCTTCTATAGAGGAAACCAGTCTGTTGATGAATGAACAGCTTAAGCAAGGCTGTGCATTTGCTCTCACCATGGAATAGTTACCTTGGTTCTGTGTTGTGACCAGGAATTACTGTTGGTGTTAACCAGCTATTTCACAGCTGTTGAGTGGGAAAAGGGATAAGAAGTAGGATTGTACTCCTCATTCTGTGTGCTTCATGTACTCTGGGTGTACAGGGAGTGGAAAGATGTGAGGAGTAGTGGAATGGTTTGGGGTGCTGTTATTCCTTCTGGTTTACTTTAAGTATGACTGTTTATCTCTTGTACCAGGTTACGAATTGTCTCCCACAGCAGCAGCTAATTTCACACGCCGAAACTTGGCTGACTGTCTTCGGAGTCGGGTAAGCAATATAGCACGCAGCCTTACGTGATGGTAGAAAAATTTCAGTGCTTTTTCTATACTATTATTATACGAAGAAAAGTATTTTTACCTTTTTTTGGACTTCCTACACCCTTCTCCTTAGTACTTGTTCATTCTTAAGTCTCTTTGGATTTGTTTTCTTTTTCTGTGTAGTTGCTAATTAAATCCCAAAGGGCAAATAGACACTTCCCCAGAGAATTTGGATGGAGCACACCAACATGAAGGCCTATGAAAACCTTTAAACATTTTTTTTTTCAAAGTGTTTTCATAGCAAACCATGTTCCTTAATTCCTGTGGCTGAAGGTTCTTACATGGCAGTGGAGGCGAAACTTTGAAAATAACAATGCAAATTTCATCTTGAGATTATGTGTCTTTCTGTGATTATTCTTGCCAAAGCACACAGAATTATTCATCTTCACTTGCTTTGGCCTTGTTGGCTATTGTAGAGCTGTTTTTGTTCCATCAACAGTATGTTAAAAGATGGCAGCATCAAATTAAGGACTTGTATTAAAGACTGTGTAGGATGTGCCAAGAAAGTGCATATGATTGCTAACGGTGTGTATTATTCCCTTCCCACTGGGATTAAGTGAATGGAGCCTTACCACGTGACCTTACCCCCTGTGCCTGTTTACTCATCTATGAAATCGAGATAACTTCCTAACCCCACAGGAGTGCTAGGAAAATGAATGCTTGTAAATCATAATATTTAACATTCATATGACTTTTGCCCTAAGCATTTTGCTTAATAATTTACTCACTATTCCACTGAGATATAGTAGTCAGTTCTCTATCACTGATACGGAATGAAATGGCATAAAGTGGCAAAGGGACTAGCTCCAGGTCACACAGCAGGTCAGACCGCTACACTAATGGTGCTGTAATTGCTTGACTATCTGCCTCACATTGGTTTTTCAGTAGTGTTGCTGGAACATCAATGGTATTCATGTTTTTATTACGGTTTTAGTTTTATCTGCACTCGCTTAAGCTGAGTTATGACAGAAATCTAAACAAGTACAGATGTTATTTTTTTAAAGTTTCTTATTATAAGTCTTTAAAACAGTTTTCTAGTACCTAATAACTGGATATAACTGGATTGAAAACTTCTCAATAAATAGATTATCTTTTTCTCAGTGCTACCTTTGGCTCAGGGACTTGTGCAATATAATGATCATGGGGTTTGAAGAGGAGTTAGAAATATACCTACATTGTTTTGATCTGGGTTAAAGGTCAGTGGCCTTTTCTTGTTCACTGCTCTGTGAGAGAGGAAAATGGGTTAGATACGACCTTTTCTGCCGCTCAGACATTCCTATGGCATTTGGTAAACAGTATGCTGTGGCTTGCTGTGTAAAATACTCCTCTGACTTGTCAGGCAGGACTGGAATAAGAATTTCAGCTTTGGGCACAATAAATACTTTATCATAAATACAGCAGATGTTAAGTGAAATAAGCTCCTTTTAGAATGGAGATAAGAGTGGCAATGTGCTTCATGCAAATGCAGTGGATCTGGTTAATCTCCTAGCAGAAATGTTTGATGTCTTAACAGATAAATATCCCTTGTAGACCGTGACATAGGGCTCTAGTAAATATTGACTACCTCTGCCTATGGTTCTGAGTCCAATCTCTGCTCCCACACCCTTCTATCAAGTTAGATGGTTAGCTCTAAAATATGAGCCTATATTTTAGTCATTTTATTCTGGGGAGAAAGGTGATTTTCTTTCTAATAAGTGTGAAATCACTAGATTTGGTACATTTATACAGTCACATCAGTTGGTACATGAGACTTATTTTGGGTCAGCCACTTACCATGTATAACTTTGTGTCTGTAGCTCAAATTGTCTGATTTCTAATTTGGGGTGTGTGTGTGTTTGGGGGTGGTATGTGGTTGGGTGGACATTTGTTGCAGAGTATATAATGAATTTTTTGTAAACCGGTTCTTTAAAATGCAAGCAGGGTTAGCATTGTGGTTAAACACTGTCCCTGGATTTAAGCTGCTGAGGTTTTTGTGTTTTGTTTTGTTTTTTTTTTTTAAGATTTTATTTTATTTTATTTTTTATTTTTTTATTTTTTTATTTTTTTATTTTTTTATTTTTTTTATTTTAGAGAGAAAACGAGCAGCGGGAGGGGCCCGGGGAAGGGAGAGGGAAAACCAGATTGATTCTGTGCTGAGCATGGAGCAGATGCGAGGCTCAGTCTCATGACCTCTGAGATCAGGACTTGAGCCAAAATCAGGAATTGTATACTTAACCATCTGAGCCACACCCAGGTGCCCCTAGACTGTCTGAGTTAGCTCACTGATTTACTAGCTGTGTGTCTTTGGACAGATTCTAACTTAATTTTTCTATTTACAAAATAATAGCACTTACTTACAGAATTATTATAAATAGTAAATGAAGTAATCTTGCAAAGCTGTTAGCACAGTGTGTGGCACATATGACTAATCACTTGTTTCAGTGCTGCTATTGCTCCTTGGTTGAAGAAAAAATTTATTTTTTTATTTTTTTTTTAAGATTTTATTTGTTCATGAGAGACACACAGAGAGGGAGAGACATAGACAGAGGGAGAAGCAGGCTCCATACACGGACCCTGATGTGGGACTTGATCCCTGTACTCTGGGATCACGCCCTGAGCCAAAGGCAGACGCTCAACCACTGAGCCACCCAGGCGTCCCGAAGAAGCAATTTTAATAGTTATAAGTTAGTTTCTTATGGGAGATTCTGTGTTGTGCTATTTCAGTTGAATGTATTTGCTGGTAAAGAAGATATGAAAAAGTATTGATATGGATAAGGAAGATAGAAATAAAGCAACATTGATCATTTATTATGCAAGGCTTTGTTCTAGATCAACACATCCCACTATGGTAGCCACTAGTGATAAATGGCAATTAAAATTTAAAATAAAATAATTAAAATTAAATTAAATTTAAAATTAAATTTAATTCCTAGGTGAGAGTCTCTTGGGCTTTGAATGAAAAACAAGCTTTTGTTTCTATAAGAAAATTTGGTTCCTCATTCACATTAGCCACTTTTCAAGTGCTCAATAGTCACTTGTGGCTAATGGCTACTATATTGGACATTGCAGATGTCATTGTCATAGGAGGTTCTCTTAGTGCTACTCTACCTAGTTATATATGTGACCTTATTTAGTGCTCACTAGACACCATAAGATGAATGTTATCCCCATTTTACTTATAAGCCTACTTAGACTGGTCAATAAAGAGCTTAAGTATTTCTGGTATGTGTCCAAGTATACCAAAGACACATATATAGCCTGTCAAAGGCTGAGGTAAGATTCTAACTTCAAATACTATCCTCTTTCATACTGTCTCCTTACTTTACTGGACTAGTGGTACAAATATGTTTGTGCATTTGGGGAAGCATTAAAATTTCCAGTTTTATTAAAATGTCAAGATCTCCATATAGGGGGGCACTGAGTGGTTCAATTGGTTGAGCATCTAATTCTTGATTTGGGCTCTAATCATAATCTCGGGGGTCATGAAGTCTGAGGTCAGGCCCTGTATCCAGCTCCATGCTCTGTGTGAAGTCTGCTTGGGATTCTCTCCTCTCCCTTTACCACCCGCCCCAGCTCCCATGCACGCACACACACATTCTCATTCTCTCTCTCTCAAATAATGAAATCTTCTTTTTTCAAATAATGAAATCTTAAAAAAAAAAAAATCTCCATATAGGATTATGTGTGTAACATATAAATAGGTACTCATTGTAGGTGTTTAGTAAATATTTGCTGAATGAATGTCATCTAGTTGGTCCATAGATACCACTGAAAATGTTATTGTATATTTATATACTGGAAGGGAATTTCATTAAAATATATGTTTTTAAAGATTTTATTGATTTATTTGAGAGAGTGTGTGTATGAGCACGGGGGGGGGGGGGGCGGGGGAAGCAGACTCCTTGCTGAGTAGGGTACCTGATGCTGGTACCATCCCTGGACCCAGAGATCATGACCTGAGCTGAAGGCAGACACTTAACCAACTGAGCCACCCAGGTGCCCTTCATTAAAAATTTTTGTTTTTTATTTTTTAAAGATTTTATTTATTCATGACAGAACGAGAGGCAGAGACACAGGGAGAGGGAGAGAAGCAGGGTCCGTGCAGGGAGCCCGACGTGGGACTCGATCCCAGGACTCCAGGATCATGCCCTGGGCTGAAGGCAGCGCTAAACTGCTGAGCCACCCAGGCTGTCCAACTAGTTGGATTTTTAATAGGATTATTTTGAAAATTTTGTAATGGCTTATAAGCATAGTTTGCAATGATGCTTATTTAAGTTCTCTTTATGATTTGATTAATGGACTATAGAAGAGTGATAAGTTAATGGGACTGTTTCTTGCTTGAAATTAATTAGGTGGCATATTTGGTGTAGTATTTGAATGCCCTAAAACTATGTTATTATCCGGGGATCCCTGGGGGGCTCAAGGGATCCCTGGGTGGCTCAGCAGTTTAGTGCCTGCCTTTGGCCCAGGGCGTGATCCTGGAGCCCTGGGATCGAGTCCCATGTCGGGCTCCCGGCATGGAGCCTGCTTCTCCTTCTGCCTGTGTCTCTGCCCCCCTCTCTTTCTATGTCTATCATGAATAAATAAATAAAATCTTTTTAAAAAATTATGTTATTAAAAAAATTATGTTATTATCCACCCAGATCTCCATTTTGCGTATGTAGAAACAGATATGAACCAGCCGAATCCGGTATCTTTGGGGAATGTGGAGTTTCATGGCAAGGTTTAGAGTAGAACACTGCCCTCCCTGGTATGTAATCTTCAGGGCTTTACTTGTTGGCCATAGTGTTCTCATAGAACCGTTTCTGCCAAGTACTTGGTAAGCCTTTGGTAATTTATCTTTTTATAGGGCTATATTTGTTAATACCTAGCACCTAAAAAATAGAAGTAAAATATATCAGCCAGCCTAGTGTAGTGGTTTTCAAACTCTGTTCCATGAAGCTGCCTCAGGAAAGTCACCAAGGAAGACCAATATGGTAAAACTTTAGCTCTGCTTCACATAGATCAGCACTATTATTTATTTTATATGTTGAGGTTCCATGTAAAATTTTATTTGAAAAAAGCAGCTTTGCTGTCCCCTTCCCACCAAAGTTTGAAAACCAGTGGTATATTTGAAAGAGCTCTGTTTCAGAAGGTTTAGTATTAGCTTCCCTGAGAGAGAGTTGAAAAAAACCTTGGGATAAAGAAAGAATTTGATTGGAAATTTAATAGTATCTTCTAGACTCCAAATGGTATAACTTAAAGATCTAATGTCAAGACCATAACCAGACTTAAATTCATTTTTTCAGGGAAACAATATGTCAGAAAGAATTTCAAGTATTAGTCATTTCTAGAAGTGACCATGACTTGTCCCAAAACCCTGGCCTGAATTTGAGTGTGTTACACCTGGCTTATAGTAGGCATGTATAGTGTGGTCTTGTCCTAGAAGAATCCTGGTTGCTTTGAGCCTCTAATCTGACCCCTAGAGTTATTGTCCTCTTGCCTTTGGTGGGTGTCACAAAGACATCATCTGTTTATTGGTATCAGTGAGGTCATGTGACATGGTGAGCAGATGGCCCTGGTGAAACCTTGGCTTTGCAGGTCTTGTCCTCTAAACACAATTAACCATTTGTTACATATGATTAAAATATCCCTAACAAGGGTAATTTCACATGCTTTTTGTCAAATGGGGTTAGCAGGATGTGACATGACACAGCATTACCTTCTTCCTCCATGTGCCATCTCCCTTGAGGCCGTGTCTCCCCTGTTCACCCCTGTCTCACCCATGCCCAGTCTTGCCTTCCAGCTCACCTGCTCCAGATGGGCGACACAGTGGGAGGACACTGGCAAAGGCAGATGTGTTTATTTTCCGGAGACAAAATGTTTTGCTGCCACAGATGGCAGTGCCTTCAGGCAAATGGCAGCCTTTGACACCACTGCCACACAGCCTGGGCATCTTGACAGACAGAGCTGGCTTACTTTTGGTGATGAGGAAATTGGAAAAAAAAAAAAAAAGAGGTTCATCATGAAACTCATGGAATTTCAGTGCAAGCAGCAGTCCTTTTAGACCTGGAGAACAGTTCTTTCCCACCAGACCCCAGGCAGTTAGTCAGCTAACTAGATTTTCATGATGGGCCCAGAGTTATATGTCTGTTGATTACTTTGTTTCCTAGCCTGAATAGGACATACAGTAAAAACTGAAAACATATGGCTACCTTTAGATGGATATTCAGTGGTATGCAAAACACATGTGCATCCCAGGTCACATCTCACAGGAGTCGCTGAGGATTGAGGTGGCTTATGTCTGTCCCATTGGAGATAGCTCTGTTCTATTTTTAGTGGTCATTTTGATTATCTAATGGCCCTGCAACAGATATGCCTTAAAGTTGAGATGACTTAATGTGCCAACACTTTGTGCTTATAGTGTTTTCCTACCAAGAAGAATAAGACTTCTGACAGCTGCCCTTTAAATAAAGCACTTTACTTATGCAGTCATTAGGGTTTGACTAAGTCCATTAGGAAGACAAAGATCTATATGTTGAATCATTACACTTACTCATTTTCTAAGAAAAAATGGTTTAAGAAGATCCTTCTTTGAAAGTTACTGGCTTTATCAGGAATCCTTTTTTTTTTTTTTTTTTTTAATATGTGCTAGATTTCCCAGCCCTAGTGCTGATGGAGTTAGGAGTTCGCAGGTGTAAAGCCCTCCTCCCTCCCACTCCCCATCTCTCTCCAGGGGGTTGTATGTGAGAAGGTGTTGCTTTCTCACTCAGAGAGCATATCTGTGCTACCCTGTGGATGCCTGCTGTGAGCTGAGAGAACCCCGTTCTGGTTGAAAGGAATGAGCTTATTGGGTAGCCGGGATCGTGCAACCCCGTAATGCCACCTTGTACCTTAGAGCATCTTTCCTTCTCACAATGGGGTTGAAGGTAATTGATACTGTTTTGTTTTTGATGGTAAATTCATACTGTTTTTGAAACTTGTGTAGTGAAAATTACACGGTTTCCTATTAAGGTATGGTTTAAGGCAGGAGCAGCAGAGTACTGTGTCTGCTTAGTAAAAACATGCTTTTGTTTTGAAAATATTTACCACTAGAAGTACAGGTTTATCCTACCTTTTAGGATTGCTTCAAACCTGGTGTGTGTGGGCATTTCCTCACACATGCTCACAGATACAAATACACATATACTCTGACATCTTGATGCCTCTTCCTGTGCCCCTCCCAATCTCTGATGCTTGTTTTATTTTTAAATTTTAATTCCAGTATAGTTCGCATATGGTGTTATATTAGTTTCAGGTGTACAATATGTGATTCATCCTGATGTCTCTTTTCTTTGGCCTGGCCCAGGATCACTCAGGCATGTGAATTCAGGGGCTAATGCCAAAAATTCTGTGAGATTTTCCTATACTCTCCCCAAAAAGTGATCTAAAGTGAAGGACAGTGGGACATTTTTGAAGGGGGAAGGAGTTGACTGTTCTATTTCTCAATCTAGAAGGTAGTTACGTGTATAATCATTTTATTCATTAAGCTACGTGTGTATATTGTATGCACCTTTATGTGTTCACAAAAAAAGTTTAAGCAAATAAAAAAAAGGGTAAAAGGGCAAGAAAGCATAACACATTTTTTGAAAAGTTAAAGAAGGGGCACCTGGGTGTCTCAGTGGGTGAGCGTCTGTCTTTGGCTCAGGATGTGATCCTGGGGTCCTGGGATCGAGTTCCGCATTGGGCTCCAACAGGGAACCTGCGTCTCCCTCTGCCTGTGTCTCTCCCTCTCTGTATGTCTCATGAATAAAATCTTTATTTAAAAAATTGAAGAAAAGAAGTTCAAATTTACCATTGCTTTGGAGTGTAGACAGTAGAACAAATAGGATTAGCTAGATTGGAAAGAAAAAAGGCAGGGAGAGGAAATAATGATCTCTGAATCTTTATTAACTAAAATAACCTGCCGAAACTCTATATTGCCGTTCTGATGCCTCCTAACGTGTAGTTTTACATAGCTGAGAAGTCCCACTGGTGCTGATAATCATTCATTCAGTAAATCTGCCTGCATTGTCCTTGGGGCTGGGGAAACAGGTACAGAGTTCAGTGAGTGCCTTTAGATGGAGAAATTGCACTGCAGAGGGACAAGTGCCACAATGGCTATACAGTTAGATCGGTGCTCTGGGAACAGAACCTAACCTGAGCCTTAAAGGACCAGCTGTCATTAAGGCAAAGGTAAAGCAAAAAGGAAAACCAGAAACACAGACCAGAGAGGTGTGTAAGGGAGTGTGTTAAGTGATGCACAGGGTTTTTCTAATGATGTTTGGGACAAGGACAGAGTTCTCTGAGTCTCCTCCTAATTTTCTGTTTTAACTAGTATACAATTTGTACTGTATACAAATTAGGGCTCTAATTGATTGAAAAGCATATATAAATACCTATCTCTATTTAGTTTTTACTACGTGTTCTACATATGTAAAATCCACAATCTAAATAGTTTGTTAAATATGGCTGAGATTTTCAGGGGAATGGAAGAGATCGAAGCTAGAGAGGTAGTCCATGTTATGAACACTGATGAAAAAGCTTTTTGCTAAAGCAGTGGGGCTCTCTGGAAGCTTGTTGACTAAGAGGGGGAGTTAGCATAATCAGATAAGATTTGGTTAGAACATTGTCTCCTCTTTGGTGAAGTGTTTGGGGAAAGAAGAGAAAAGCGTGGAGACCAATGAGGAGCTTCTATGTCAATTGAAGAGGTAAGAGTATCTTGTGTTGAACATAGGCTGCTAATGGGGAGCACTGTGTTCTAATAGAGGGGCTCGTAAACACGGTTTCCTTAGTGTTCTATATCTGATTGCTGTGGACATCCAGAAACATATACAGTCATATATAGTCCTAAGTATCTTTTCTAGCAGACTTACTTATTGACTCAGGAAGGTGAATCAGCTCTGATGTTCAATATTCATAGATACTCATGGGCATGCTTAGTATGTACAACCTAATATTTGCCTTGTAGTATACAAAGCATGGCTTCTGCACTTAATTTTTTGAGAACTATACCCTTTAAAGGTATATGGGATCTTAAATTTTCCCTGGAAACTGCCGGCTCATGAAAAAAGTTCAAGTGGTCTTGTTGCAGACATGGTGGTGTTGGTTTTACCATTGCACAATCAGCAATTTTATTTTGATGTTATTTGGGAGAAAGCAGTATTTTTGATTAGCAAGTAAAATTAATGTAGAAAACAAATACCGTGTTAACTAGTTGGTATAATAAGGCATCTGTGCCATGTTGCATTTCAACTCATTAAATTTCTAAAGTTCTAATTATGGTAAGATTACAACTTTAACAGGAGAACTGTTCAAACTTGGGGTTAGTGATGGCTTTAGAGAAGTAAAATTTACAGAAATTTTGGAATTCTTGAAGGGGACCTTTAAAATCTAGTTTTGCTAAAAATTGAAATATGCACAATATTCAAATTTTTTGCTCCTTAGTTTCAGATTCAGTTGACATTATTTGGGTACCAAATTTTTTTTTTATTGGGATAGTATAGGGTAATATCAACTTGTGTCACTCTGCTCTTCTTTTTTTTTTTTTTTTTTTATTTATTTTATGATAGTCACAGAGAGAGAGAGAGAGGCACAGAGACACAGGCAGAGGGAGAAGCAGGCTCCATGCACCGGGAGCCCGACGTGGGATTCGATCCTGGGTCTCCAGGATCGCGCCCTGGGTCAAAGGCAGGCACTAAACCGCTGCGCCACCCAGGGATCCCTCACTCTGCTCTTCTAATATTTCCTACCACCACAAGAATGAGGTGATATTTTTAATACCTTTTTTTCATTTCTTCCACACAACCCTGGGTACTATGATAAACACATTTGAATAAAGTGCATTTCTATTCCCAGGCATTTTTCTACATTCTTGATGGACCTTCCATACCTTAACACTGAGAAGAATTTGAATTCAAGTAATGCAAGGACTCGGATTAGAAGATTTTTCGCTCTCTTTTCCACCTACTCAAGAGTCAATTATTTAAGAGCTTTCCAGCTATACTTCTTATGTGTCACCCCACACTTCTACAGTCCCCAAATCCCTGGGCCGCTTGGGTGGTTTAATGGTGTAGTGCATGGTCTACTACTTAGTAGACCTTCTTTCAGGAACTTTAAGAGAGACTAGCACTCTTTATTCCTCACAGCTGTCAGGCAAGCAATCCTATCCCCCATATTCAGATGGGGCACTTGGCAGCTCCAGGACTATCTCAAGTAACAAATGTAAAATGATAAAGCTGCATTTGATCTCGGGTCTTCATTGCTTTTTTCACAAAAATACATCCCTATCTTCTGACTTATAGCATTTAAAATCATAGTTTGTTCAAATAATAATTTAAAAGATCTTTGCTTTTAAAGTTTAACATCTTGGTTGTAATTGCAGTAACATTGCTGATCTTAAGTTCAAGAACTCAGCCGTTGTAAGGATTGCTGCCAATGTGGTAAGCAAAACATTTGACATGAGCTAATCATTATAAAAGGAAAGTGAGGACAGTTCTTATATTATGATGATTTCACATGCCAGCATCAAACAGATACACCAAGTAGACTTCCAGAGAAGGACCTACAGCGGAGAAAAGAGAAAGGGAAATTTTGGTTAGTCTCATTTTCAGGATAATGCTGCCTTTGTCTTGGGCCTCTAAAGATCAGAGGTTTGCTTGTTTCTATATTTTTCAAGTTAGTGTGAGACTCTGTAAACATGGGCCATTTTGTTTTTTAGTGCTACAAAGATAAATGTATCCGAAACAAGAGAAAACAAGGCAAGTCAAGCAGTCCGTTTAATTTAGCTTCCTTGTTGTGAAGCTCAGATAATATTCTGATCCTGATAGTTTAAACTCCCTACTTTTTTTCAGCCGCAGGATTAGGCCAAGACTGTTTACAGCTTCCAACTTCATACCTCCTTTTTCCCTGCCCTCAAAGTAGATAACAGAGCTGGTCCCAGCTTGTGATTTTGAAAGTCCAGTTTCTTCCCAACTCCCCAGAATGTCTCCCCAAACTTAGTGCAGTCTTTGAGATCAGCCTCTGCTCATCAGTCGCCATCTACTGTTTCCCTGGTCTCTCCAGACCTGCCTCACCCCTGTCACACTCACTTTCTCCACTTCATGTCTAGTTGTTCACACTCCCCAGTCTGCTGTGTGTTCTTTCTCGTCTCTCTGCTTTTGCTGACCCTGCCTGTTTACCAGGCATTCACGCCTGAATGTACCTCCACATCTCCAAATGGCTAGCTTTTAATAGTTAAGACTCAGTTTTCCAAGGAAGCTTTCTCTATATTCCCCACCCCCCAAACACACGTCACCCTCAGTTTCTTTGTGGTCTCATGGCAACCTAGGAATGGCTCTGCTCTGGTGTCCTGTTGTAATGGGTCACTTTCTTCCACATGTGAACACAGGAATGAGTGTTTGTGGAAATGAAAAACATCCCAACTAGCTGGCTCTTCATTCAGGCTCCTGATTTGGATTGTATACTCTTTTCTCTTTTCAGCTGCCTCTGGACAGCTCAACCGAATAAGCTCATAGGATCCAAATTGAGTTTTTTATGTTTGCTCTACCTTCTTTCCCCTTACTGAGAGCCTACTTAACGCCTCTTTCTCCTTCATTTTCTCTTCTACTAGGTATTAATACCTGTCAGTTCTACCTTCTAACTAAAGTTCATATTCCATTTCTCCCTCTCTATCCCTACCACTTCTGGAGTGTCCTGTGACATGAAAAAGGCTTGGCCCAGCAGGGGGATAGGAGTGGTTTTCACTGGATCCTCTTTGATTGATATGCTGAAGTTCATATTCTTTAGGAAGCCAATGACAGCACCATCCCAGGTCTTCTGCTTCCTGCTGAAATCACCTAATTCACTCAGCATACATGTTCCCATCATCGCCAGTACCCACACAGTCCATGTCCTCCATGTTGTTTTACCTTCACATGTACTGTTTCCTTCATCTGGAATCCTCCTATCCCTATTTTATGAGCTCTTTCCACAACCAGGCTTCCATTTTCATCACCTGCCATAATGCTTTTCACATAGTAAATGCTCAGTAAGTAACATCTGTTAAATTTAGAATAAAGGGGCCCCTGGCTGGCTCAGTTAGTAAAGCATGCAGCTCTTGATCTTGTGGTTGTGAGTTCAAGCCCCATGTTAGGTATAGATACCGAGATTACTTAAAAATAATAATAAAATATAATCCCATTTCATTTTTGTTTAAGATTTTATTTATGTATTCATAGAGATGCAGAGAGAGAGAGAGGCAGAGACGCAGGCAGAGGGAGAAGCAGGCTCTATGCAGAGAGCCTGATGTGGGGCTCAATCCCAGGTCTCCAGGATCATGCCCTGGGCTGCAGGCGGTGCTAAACCGCTGTGCCACCGGGACTGCCCTATAATCCCATTTCAAATGCAAAAGCAAAGTTGGCTGGAATATCTGCCCATTTCATAATAACCCTGTGTTCTGGTCTCAGCTCTTGCAGGATTTGGTTAAAGCCTTTTATAAATTGTGTACGTTTATACTTAAGGCATAATTAGCATTGTTGTTAAAGAGATTGATGGATTTCCTTAAAAAGGACTGTGTTGCAGAGTATTAAAGTCAGAATACACATGAGCTATATTGTTTGGGCAGTACGGGTAGATCTTCCCCAGCCCCATCCATAGAGCCACAGTCTTTTAGAGCTAGAAAAGGTACATAGTTGCTGAAATCTCTGAGATTCTTTTTTAGTCTTTATATAATGAACAGTGCAATTCCAACTTAAGTACACAGTCTTTTAATTAAAATGGCAAAATTGACATTGAAATTTCAAGTTTATTTATCATTTTAGAGAGCAAGCGAGCAAGCATGCTAGTGGGGAAGGGACAGAGGGAGAGTGAGAATCTTAAGCAGACTCCCCACTGAGCATGGAGCCTGATGTAGGGCTCAATCCCATGACCCTGAGATCATGGCTAGAGCGGAAATCAAGAGTTAGGTACTCAACCCAGCCACTCAGGTGCCCCGATACTGAAATTTCACAATTATTCCATCAAACCCATGCAAAGCAAGTAGCTAGTGAATTCTATTGATGATTGGAAACAAGCTCTTGATTCAGAGTTCAGAGCATTAGTATAAGAAAATGATAACTGAAAAAAAAATGATAACTGATCCATTTTGTTTATTAATGAATTTGTAAAATTGGGCATTGGCAAAGCATTTATGGTATCGATATCTGCTTATTACAGGTGCTTATTGAGTACTTATTACATGTTTTATATAGTTTCAGACCCTTTAGGGGAGCTATGTGGTCCAACATTAAATTTATCCCTTTAAAACTTGGGGATCCCTGGGTGGCTCAGTGGTTTAATGCCTGCCTTTGGCCCAGGGCGTGATCCTGGAGTCCCAGGATCGAGTCCCACATCAGGCTCCCAGCATGGAGCCTGCTTCTCCCTCTGCCTGTGTCTCTGCCTCTCTCTCTTTCTCTCTCTGTCTGTCTCTCATGAATAAATAAATAAAAATCATTAAAAAATAATAAAACTTAAAAGTATTATTGGTCTTATAAGATGTGATACATGAAATAGCAATAGATACTCGTATGCAAAATAGTATATTCTGAAATATTTGAGTGTGAAACTGACATTTACATATTGAATCGTATTTTCACACTAATTTCCATTTTGTGGAGGCAGCATGGTTTCCTAGAAAAGCACGCAAGCTTGGAATCAGCCTAAACTCTGGTCCTGACACTAGCTGTGTGGCTTAGGGCACATCACTGTCCCTTCTTTGAACTTGAGTCCCCACATTTGTAAAGGGATGTTGGGCAGACTAGTTGAGCTTTCTTCAACTCTATAGATGGCATTTTTGTGAAATACTCTCAATGCCGAAGATGAGATTTTTAGGAAGCTTTGACATTTGATGGGGTAAAAGAAATTAGCATGCACTGTCCCTTTAAAACCTAGTCTCTGTTTAAAATAAATAAAATAAAATAAAATAAAACCCAGTCTCTGTTTAGTTTATTTAGAAGTCTATTGATTAAAACACTGTCATCACTAGACAGACTCCTTTGTCCTTTTGGTAGTTCTGCATCTCCTTCCAGATCACTCCAGGAATGGAAGTATGCTTTACACACTGTGTAATGTTCCAGGGTATAGCACGGTGCAAAAGAAACTGCACCTCCAGAGCACCTCACTCATAGCGACATCATCCTATTCAATTAGAGGTGGCAAAGGCTGGCCTGGCTCCAAAGGAAGACTGTCAATTCCTCTCTTTTTCTGTGTCCACGCTCGGCGGGATGCTTCCTCACGCCCACCTCTCTCCCCCTTGCTGTGACTTTGGCATCCGCCAGATGTCACACTGCTGCTTGTCACCGCCCAGACTCGTCGCTGATTTTGTTGTTTCTGTGTATTTATCACAACTGTTCTCTTTAGCTGTAAAATTTATGGAATTTCACACTTTTCTTAATCACTACAGTGTTTCTTTTTCATGAGAGAGGGAATATACGAGGAGTTGTATGTACCAGAGTTGGAAGGCTGGAAATGCTCCACCTAACTTGAGGGAAGTTTGCTTGTGTGTACCATGTACACCCACCACCCCTCCATATGCACAGTGAAACAGAGCTCAGTTCTGCCGGACTTGGGTACTTAGGAAGTCCATTTCCGTCCCAGGGAGAAGTGCACAAGAGATGTGCTTATTGGTTAATTTCCCTAGCTTAAATTTTATCCCATTTCGCAACCCAAAAATGGGGGTGTGTGATTTGATTGGTTCTTTGTGGGACATCTTGATCTTATTAATGGAGTCAGATCCTGAAAGTGGCGGTGCTGATTATGGTCATAATAACTACTCTGTATTACTATCTAACAGGCATTTGTATTGGGCACTTTATTATTATTGTCCCTGTCGTATAGATGAAGAAATCTCAAAATGACTTAAAGCTCTCCATTTTAAAATAACCTTATATCATGTATTGTGGGAGAGGGAGTAAAAGGAGAGGGAGAGACTGAATCTTAAGCAGGCTCCTCGCCTATTGTGGAGCCTGTTGCTGGTCTCAATCTCACAACCCTGGGATCATGACCTTAGCCAAAATCAAGAGTTAGATGCCTAACTGAGCCGCCCAGGTTCCCCTCGTGTGCGTGTGTGTGTGTGTGTGTGTGTGTGTGTGTGTGTGTGTGTTTTAATTCATGAGAGACAGAGAGAGACAGAGACAAAGGCAGAGGGAGAAGCAGGCTCCATGCAGGGAGCCTGATGGGGACTCGATCCTGGGATTCCGGGATCACACCCTGAGCCAAAGGCAGACGCTCCACTGCTGAGCCACACAGGTGTCCCCCTCATATATTTTTTTAAGGGAGGAAAAGAGCACATTTTTTTAGCATTCCCCCTTACACTTGTAAACAGAGCCAAAATTTTGGCAGTACTTTGTTTTAGAAGCTAAAATTCATTTTGAATTACTAGGATGGTTCATTAAAATTTTTTTCTTTGTCAATTAGATATATCTTTAAAACTATTCTGGTGTTTACACTGCAAACGGTTGACGATAATCCTCAGGGCTATTGGGCAGAGAATGTCTCATCTAAATGTTTGGATTCATTTATTGGTCATCTGGATGTTTAGTTCAGAATTGTATATAATATTTGGTCCTACCCTTTGTTGTGAAAGATGCCTTGACATCTTGACATTCAAGATATGGTTCTTGCCTTGGGGACCTCATAACTTTGTTTTATTACCTAGACTTGCTATCTAAATGATTAAAATAGTGGTGACAACCAAAGAGTCGATTATATCATGCACAGAACAAGAACTACTTTATAAAGGATAGAGGTTTCCCAGCAAATCTGTCATGAGTGATTAGTGTTTCCATTTCCCCAGAATAATTGGCAGATTCTCACAGGTAAAGCTAATCATGGGATAGAAAGGAATTGATGAAAAAATAGGTAGAAAGTGAGGCTTGGCACTTAGATGGATATATCTATAGCAGCAGAAACAGCATGAAAGTACTTAATAAATAAATGGTACTTTAACTCTCCAAGTCTGCATGTGGGGTTTTTGTTTTTATTTTTTCAGACTTCCAGAAAATCTCTTAAGTCTCCAAGCCTGTGTCAATCTCAAGATAGGTTAGGGTTGGTTGACTGTGAAGTGGATATGCTCTAAGTTAAGATGTTTGTGAATGTCTGTGACAGTGAATACAATCACCTTGAGGCCTCTGAAACAAGTCAGGGAAGGGGAGGGAAGGAAACTGTCATTCACGGCATTTCTGCCTTGTGTCTGGCAGTGTGCTGGGCACTTGTTACTAACATCTCTCTGTGTCCCCTTTTGAAGACACCTATGAGAAATTGTATTTCAGTGCTAGGAGTAAGTGGGCTTCTCCTGAGTACTTGCCCTGTGTATTTCATGGACACCATGAACTTCATAGATGATTGTGTTTCTCTAGTAATAATTTTAGTATATATTGAGTGTTTACTGTGTCTTGGCACTATGCTTATTGTTTATGTGCATGATCTCTTTGAATCTTCACTGTAGCTCTTTTGTGTAGGTATTAGCCCATGTTTTTATTTTTTATTTATTTTAAAGATTTATTTATTTATTTATTTATTTATTTATTCATAGAGACAGAGAGAGAGAGGGAGGGAGGGAGGGGCAGAGACACAGGCAGAGGGAGAAGCAGGCATCATACAGAGAGCCCGACGTGGGACTCACTCCGGGGTCCCCAGGATCACACCCTGGGCTGCAGGCGGTGCTAAACCACTGCGCCACTGGGGCTGCCCCTAGCCCATGTTTTTAATGAGAACACTAAGATTCAGAGAAGTGACTAGCTTTTCTAAAGCCACACATTGATTGGTAAGACAGCCAGATTTCGAACTCAGGTCTAACTGTACAGTGTAAGCCATCTGTTTCTTCCAAAGATACTTATTTATGCTATTGTTCTCTGCTTTGTTCAATTCTAAGTGCCTAACCTGTAGCCTCATTTTTTCTTTACTTAGCAACCCATGTCTAAAGGGAGGTAGAAATAGAAGGACCCAGGAGTCTAGCAAAAAGCAACAATGTATGTGCATTCAGAGAGAGCTGGCCCTCCATAAACTTGAGTAAATTCTTGGAAATAAGACCTAGTACTACTATATGACATTTGTCTAGTGATTTTCCTCATCATCTTGTGATACCTAGGCAGTAGCTACATATAAATTAAAACGTTTAATGCTTTCTGGTATGATTATTACTCATTCAAATACTTATTGAGGGTGTATTATATGCTTGTATATCATTGAACAAATCATACATAATCCTGCCTTCGTGGAGCTTAGAATTGACATAAATATTTGAATAGGTGAGTTGTAGCTTACAGGTAAGAATTTACCTAAACACACCACCAGTAGTCACACACTGTGTATGCTGTCAGAATAGCACAAAATTGAAGTGCTTGGAAATTGTCTCATTCCAGGAAAGTGGTGAGGAATCAATATGAGGGACTATAACAGTCAAGAAACCCATAACTATGGCTTTGTCACTTTGAACACCATGATTCTGAGAGGAGCAAGAGTGACAGTATACAAGACTTTATTTGAAATTAAAAAAACAAAAAACTAGTGTGAGCCAGGGATCTTTGATGGAACATTGTCAGAAGAATTTCAGAAACTGCAAGTTGTTACACTGATGTATTGATTTAATTAGTCTAGATAACACCATTTATTTATGCTTGAGCATCTCACACTTGCAAAAGTTGGTAATTCAAAGTCACACAATAATTTGTGAGTTTTCTTCTCTACCACGTGTTGTGGCTTCTGAATATCAACTTTGATGAGAGTATCAGATGCTTCAGCATAAATAAATGATATTATATAGACCAGTTTGGCAGTACAGTTTGAAGTTCCATTGATACAGTTTCATGTAAAATCTTTTGGTGGTGGCTTTTAAAATCCCATGTTTTAAACACAGTGCAGTCTCATAGGATGGGCAGGATCCTCCCTGGAGACAGAGCATATCTGAGTTCTGTTGCTTAGACTTCTTTGGGTAGCTGAGCGCATCCTTAACTCACCATTACAACTTGATAAAATTGTTCTGGTTGACTGTACAGTGGGTATTTTGGCCCGAGAATGAAGAATAGTAGTTAGCCTCTTAAGAAAAAGATGAACCTTTTTTTTAAAATAGGTAAGAGACTTTATTATGAAATTTCTGGGATCCCTGGGTGGCGCAGCAGTTTGGCGCCTGCCTTTGGCCCAGGGCGCGATCCTGGAGACCCGGGATCGAATCCCACGTCGGGCTCCCGGTGCATGGAGCCTGCTTCTCCCTCTGCCTGTGTCTCTGCCTGTCTCTCTTTCTGTATGTCTATCATAAAAATTAAAAAAAAAAGAAAAAAAAGTTCTGAGAATCAGAACTTTAAAAAAAAAATATTATGAAATTTCTTGGATTTGCTGAGATGCTAGAATCTGCATCTCAGCCGTCTGTCTCTCCCCTGCCCCCACTTTCCTTCTCTCTGTTTCCTCTTTGCTGTTCCACTTTGAATCATAACAACACGAAGGTATTCTATGTCGGCCTGATTTTACAGGACTGTTTTCACACTTAGAAAAAATTCTATTAGATATATATTTTTATCTTTAGCTAATTTAAACAGTTTTGTCTTTGTAGTTTAAAGTGGTAAGCTACTAAAAGGAGACTGGGGTATGGCTAATATAGGGAGATTTAGGCAGCATCTTTTCTTTTTTTTTTTTAATGTTTATTTATTTATGAGAGAGAGAGAGAGAGGCAGAGACACAGGCAGATGGAGAAGCAGGCTCCATGCACCGGGAGCCCGATGTGGGATTCAATCCCGGGTCTCCAGGATCGCGCCCTGGGCCAAAGGCAGGCGCTAAACCGCTGCGCCACCCAGGGATCCCTAGGCAGCATCTTTTCTTCCAGAGTTTAGGATGCCTCACCTCTATTATTTTTTCTCACAATACCCCCTGGAAAATGGAAAGGGGAAGGATTAATTAACCCAGTTTTACACATAAGGAAATAAAAATTCATAAGGGTTAAATGTCTTGTCTAAGATCAGACTTATTAAGAACATAGTTGCAGAGTGTGGAGCCTGGAGCCTGGCCGAGTGTAGCACGCTGCCCACTAGGCAGGCAGGTAATTATTTTCAGTAATTCGTCAAATAAGTCTTGACTGTTGTGGTCAGTTCTTCCTCCTCTCAGCCTGTCCACCATCTTATCCCCGAGGCAGAAACTTGTTTGCAGTTTTTTTTTTTTTTAATTTTTTTTTTTTTTTTTTATTATTTACTTATGACAGTCACAGAGAGAGAGAGAGAGAGAGAGGCAGAGACACAGGCAGAGGGAGAAGCAGGCTCCATGCACCGGGAGCCCGACATGGGATTCGATCCCGGGTCTCCAGGATCGCGCCCCGGGCCAAAGACAGGCGCCAAACCGCTGCGCCACCCAGGGATCCCAGAAACTTGTTTGCAGTTTAGGGCTACTCTGTAGTCTTTAGGAAATGTTATTAGGATAACTGGCTTGGAGTTCCAAGTAGCATATGATGTTTTCCTGTGTTCTTCTAACATCTGTTTCTTCAAGCTTCCCAGTGCCCATGTTAATCATTGTTAAAGGAATGTACAGTGTCACTAGCTCTGACTTCTTTATGGTCTATAAAAGGGTGTGTAAATATAGTTTAATTTAATGTGCATTTAATTGAATATATAAATTTAAGAATGGGCACATAGCCTTGAGCAGAGCCTCACTACCCACTGGAGCAAATGTAAGACAAAAACACATTTTACAGAGAAAAAAGCCATGTAAAATGGGAATCTCACCACTGATGCCTAGGGGCATAGACAGGCTGACTTTAACATGGTAAATAGCTGGTTTAGAAAAAGAAAATCATCCATTTGGAGATGAAGAGCAAGGCAGACTTAGTCAAGGTTCTTTGTAGAAATTTGCATTAGATTTGCTGGTAATGCAAAGAAAGGACACCTGTTATTATCTTGTATTTGTCTCATTGATACAAGTTACCTTTTAGTTACCTTAGGAGAGCCTTGTTACACGAGAAAAATATTGCTAGCATTTCACTTAAATCTACGGTTCTCCTAGTAATAGGTTCTCCTAGTATTACTCTTGCCACAGTCTAACGTATTTATGGACTTCCATTATTACTCCCTGCATTAAAAGTTTAGTGATTTGAAGGATACCTGGCTGGCTGACTCTTGATCTAGGTAGGGGTTGTGAATTCAAGCCCCTCATTGGGTGTGGAGCCTACTTAAAATTTTTTTAAAAACTAAAAAAAAAAAATGTATAGTGATTTGACTTAAATTTTTGAGACCTACTGTCCTTTCACACCCCAAGAGTTGTTTCTTTAATACTGGAGCATACAGTCTACCACTTGAGATTTTGGTGCCCAGACTGAACTTGTTTATTTTGGAAGAGGTAATTGGGGTTGCTGCTTTCTTAGTCTGTGGCCTGACACTCTCAGAACTGTGTGTGTTGGTTTCAGCGATTAGGAAAGATATAAGAGGGATCCCTGGGTGGCGCAGCGGTTTGGCGCCTGCCTTTGGCCCAGGGCGCGATCCTGGAGACCCGGGATCGAATCCCACATCGGGCTCCCAGTGCATGGAGCCTGCTTCTCCCTCTGCCTATGTCTCTGCCTCTCTCTCTTTCTCTCTCTGTGACTATCATAAATAAGTAAGTAAGTAAGTAAGTAAATAAATAAATAAATAAATAAATAAATAAGGAAAGATATAAGAGCACCGATGCTTTGCCTTTGAAATGCTTTCATAGGCTTTAAGAAGAAAGCAGTTTTTCTTGAATACCTCTAAGTGCTCTCAAAGCTCTCCAGAGAAAAAAAGCCAACCTCCCTTTACATCTACCACACTCTTGGGCCTTTAAATTCCCCTCAATTTTTACTTTCATCATGACTTGCTTAGCTACTGCTGTTTTCTTACTCATCAATAATGGGAATGTTCCCTTTGTCACAGAAAGGGATGTTAGTGTCATTGCTTTGACTGTGTCTTTCTTTCGCAGACCCCATATCATGTCAACCTCCTCCTGGCTGGCTACGATGAGCATGAGGGTCCAGCGCTCTACTACATGGACTACTTGGCAGCCTTGGCCAAGGCCCCTTTTGCAGCCCATGGCTATGGTGCTTTCCTGACTCTCAGTATCCTGGACCGATACTACACACCAAGTAAGTCCTCGCACTCTAGGTAGGGAGTAGTGGCAGAGTCCCGTCCTGAGTTGCTTCCCGGTTTTGTACACTACCCCTTGGAGTTGGGTGGTCAGGGCTTGAATAGCGCCTGGATCTTAGGAAGCACATCCAGGTACCTTGTGGAAGCTGTTCTCGCCTGCAGGTCAGTAGGATTATTAAAAGGCTAGTAAAAATCCCTTTTTTGCCATACAAAAAGAGATACTGTTGGTTTCCAGAGCTGGGGTTTTTTTGTTTGTTTTAAAGAGTGTTGGAGTAGTAAAACTAATTTTTCAGTTTTTTAACTCATTTTGTCCTGCCGAGATGCTTATTACCATCTCAGCTATAAAGAATGAGAGTAAACCAAATGATTTGTATGTTTGTTTTGAGCTTGTGAGGAAGAACAGGTTCCCCAGCATGACAACTAAGGATTTCTATGCTTGAACGTTAATGCTTTCGAAGGCCACAAGCCTGGGCCCTTCCCTTGGTTCTCATCACCTAATGGCTGCTCCGCCTGTAAGAAAAAGCTGGCTTTCTACTTGTCAGTGAGTGAAATGTTAGCTTGGCAAAGCTTCCGGCACAGGGATGCTTTTGTGCTCATAACTTCTGATTCCAATCCCAAGCTTGACTTTAGCCACTGTGAGCAATAGGCACTTGGGATTTTTCGCTCTTACAGGCTGTATGTGCAGCACAGGGAGCCATTTCTCTCCTTAAGTTCCATTCTTCCCTGTCAGTACAGGAGAAATCTGGCTTCTCCAGTCTTTTTTTGGTGCTGCCCTCTCACTCAACCTTAGCCATGCCAGAGGTCTAGGCCACATCCTGAAAAGAATTAGCCTGGCCTCCTAGTGACTATTTCTTGATTTGGCATCTGTCAGTAATGCAGCTGACTTGCCCCCCGAAACCACGACTAACCACCCCTGAAGCCTAACCGCATAATATGTCATCCCAGTTTGCCATGCTTGTGGACAGTTCCTTTGGCTTCTGTTTTATGAGAGTCTTAGCCCTGCCCATGAATTCTCTTTCCATTGTTAAACTGAGACCCAGCTGGGAAAATGAGACTAAAACTCTGGCCCTATCCTCCTTTCCCCTGATTTGCAGCTGGCCTGGCAGATGGAACTGATTTAAGCTCTGTTCAAGGGGTGGTGGTGGTGGTGGTGGTGGTGCGTGTAGGGTGAGGGGGATGGGCTATAAAGAGGCAGGCTGCTGGACCTTCTAGAGGCAGGCCCTGGACCTGGGAAGCAGAATTCTGTCATGCTTACCCTTCTCTGTAGCAAATCAATTTGCCATGGTTGGTGGCGGCCAGAGCACGGGGTCTGGGGCGCCTTCCACTGCATATGGAATAAGTTTGTCGCAAGCTAAAGATTAGGCATTATTTTTTTTGTGTGCCATTTCCGTTTGTGTGACATACTGACCTGAAGAAGTTTGAAATGTAAAAGTTGTGGCAGAGAGCTGGACTTCCTGGCCACACCCTGAGTGCATGGCTTCTGTGTTCTCTTTCAGCCATCTCTCGGGAGAGGGCTGTGGAGCTCCTTAGGAAGTGTCTGGAGGAGGTGAGTAGCTCCCACAGGATCCTGAAAGGAATGTTTATCTCCGTTTGCCAGTGTTGTTCCATTCCTCAGTTGCATTTTTCTAATCTTTGCCAGAAGGTATAATAAATACCCACTAACCAGATGTGAACTTGTTACCAGGGATAGAATTTGGTGGGTAACAAGCTGATTTTTTTTTCCCCTCATGGGTTGGGTTTTCTCCTCATTGATGTCTGTTTTTACCATTTAGTTACTTCAAAAAAAAAAAAAGGCAGATTTAAAATAAATAAATAAATAAGAAAGAAAGAAAGAAAGAAAGAAAGAAAGAAAGAAAGAAAGAAAGAAAGAAAGCAGATTCATGACTACCCCAACTCCCATCCCCACCCCCAATTCTGATTCATTTGTCCTGGTGTAGAGCCTGAGTTTTGAATTCACAGTGCCAGGTGATTTGCTGCAGGTGGTAGCTGAGCCATACTTTAAGAACTACTACTGCCCAAACTTTATGCCTATTTTTGTGCCACCTGCAGTTGCCATACTGTCTGCTCTCTCAATAGTGCATTAGTCCTGGAAAGAGCCTTCCCTGAGAATTCAAGAGGCCATAGAAAGCCCTGGGAAGCTTTAGACAGAAGAGGAGAGTAGCCTCTAGTTTACGAGTCCTAGGATACAGACCTCACGCATCCTACTACTACTACTCAGAGTCTAAGGCTTTTGGGGTATGTCTGGGGGATAAGGAAGAGAAAGCATCTCCCTTAGGCTTTTTAATTCTTCTACTGTTCTTGGGGCCTAAGGATAAACTTGAATTTGTGGTCTAATGGCATGGGAGGGTGGGAGCAGGTGGGAGCATTGGGCATAATGTCAATTTGCCTCTTACACAGTCCTGTCATTTTCAGTCCACAGTACCCCCTTCTCTCTCTTGTTAGAAAATCCCCTTTCCAAAGCAAAAGCTGAGAATTGACTCATGTGCTTTCCTTAACCATGCAGCTAAGAGGCCATACTAGTCCAGCAGTCATAAGTGTTACAGGAGGCAACTAGAGAGAAGCCACTGGCATTTGAAAGTAGTGCTTTGGGCCTTTATTCACTGTGGATTCTAAGGATGATCATTATAGAAACCTACATTTCCTTGTTGTCACCTTTTTCTTGATTTTGGAGCTTATTTCTGGACACAGGAGTCATCAGCTAGAGGACACTCTGGAAATGGAATGGGTTGTTGGTGCCCAGTTCTCAGCAATAAAGGAGATGGGAAATCTGGGAAGGAGGGTGTAGGCCTGTGGAGGTGGGCATTTCTGGGATACGCTCCTAAGGGAGCACATAGCCTTATGCCTTCCACCTGAAGACTAAGTGAGGCGTCCAGGAAGGGTGGCCATAGAAGCAAAGATTTCCTACAGCTGTGTTCCTCAGTAATCTCTAGCCAGGCTAGAGGGGCCGTTTGCATCCATGCACGTAGAGCGCAGCTCCTTTGGAACAGCCTCTCAGGTCGGGAGATGTTATTTTAATCACAGGTCGGCTGGGATTGCGGGAGTCAGAGGCAGGGTTGTTCTAAGAGCAGCTCTGCCAACATCCTTCCCACTGTTCTTCCCACCATTCCACTTCCCAGCTACACACACCCAGTCCTTATATAATGTTGGAGGGTGGGGGTGCCTGGAGCAAAATCTGGGGACGTAGGAGTACATTGCTCTGGTCCAAAGCTTATTCCTAGGGCAGTCACTCCTTTCTTGGCTTACTACCTTGAGACAGTTTTAAAAAGCCTGTGTTTACCGGACTGGGGAATAGAGCCTTGACTTGTCTTAGTCTCTCATCAGCTGACTGACCAGAGACCAGCTCCCAGCTGCATCTTCCAGGTCCTGCCCACTGCCCCCCAGCCTCCAGCTACAGTTTGGGCTTTCTTCGGTGTCTGACTACGGACCACCCCCAGTAGGATATAAGCTCCACAAAAGCACGGATTTTTATCTATGCGCATGTTGTATGCCCAGTGCCTGAGAGCCTGGCCTGTAGTTAGTGCTCAGTAAATATTTTTTGACTAATTTTCTTCGTGTCTCTCCGCAGCTCCAGAAACGCTTCATCCTGAATCTGCCAACCTTCAGTGTTCGAATCATTGACAAAAATGGCATCCATGACCTGGACAACATTTCCTTCCCTAAACAGGGCTCCTAACCAGATGCTGTCCCTCCCACTTGCCAGGGAACTTTTTTTTGATTGGCTCCTTCATCTTTTTCTACTCTTTTGGCATGTATCCTTGATAGATGGTTAATTCAGAATAAAGCTGAATCTGGATAAATTAAGCACTTTGTGGTTTGAGTCTCAGTTGCCCTAAGACCACCTCAGGACAGAAATGGAGTGAGGATTATCTGGATTGGACTTTTTGTCAGGACTGTCTTTCCTTCCGACCCCTTCCCTTCATTAGTGCTTTAATTGCCCTTCAGCAGCTGACAGCCCCACCTTCTAGTTCACTGCCCAGCTTCCTTCCCGTCGCTCTTTCATGTATCTTGCTCGCTAATCTATCATTCCCCTAAAGCAGTGGTTCTTTTTGCCCCAAAGCTTAACATTTTAAAAATTAATCAATTTGAATAGGTGATACATACACTTACTAAAAAATGCAAATGATATGCAGAGACACATAGTAAAAAATACTTATTTCCCCATAATTTGGTCACTTGCTTCCCTTCCTAGGGTAAACTTCATCTACTAATTTCTTATCCTTTCAGATCTAAGTTGTTCCTATATAAACCATGCTTGTGCTTGCGCGTGCGCGCACACACATGTCCCCTCTTAAAAATATTTTTAAATGTTCTACACATTTTTTTCTTTAACACTATACTAGAGATTGTCCTGTATCAGTGTGTGTGTGTGTATAGCTATCTTTTTCTTGTTGACAGTTGTGTAATGTTCTATTAAGTTGTACTATAGGCAGTTAACCAGATATCTGTTTTACTTCCTAGGTTTTTTTTGGAATGAACAGTGTAGATGGTTTTTGGTGCCACTAAAACAGTGGTTCTTAACTGGATGTTTGTATCAGAATCACCTGGGGAGTTTTCTTTTTTTTGGGTACATGATGAGGCTGTACTCACTCCCAGAATCTTTTTTTTTTCTAAAGATTTTATTCATTTATTAGAGAACAGGGGCAGACGGAGAGGGAGAAGCAGGCTCCTTGCTGAGCAGGGAACCCATCTCGGGGCTGGATCCCAGGACCCCTGGATCGTGACCTTGAGCCGAAGGTAGATGCGTAACCAACTCAACCACCTAGGCTTCCCTTATTCCCAGATTCTAATTAAGTAGGTTTGGGGCCCAGACAGGAATATTTTTTAAAGCTTCCCAAGTAGTTCTTATCTTCAACCATAATAGAATACCTCTGGGTGAAAGTTTCTTTAGAGAGTGGTCCTCAAACTTGAGCCTGAGCCCCAGTCCTCTGGAGGGGACCATGTACTGAGCTGTATTGACACACAGCTTGCTGAGTAAAAAAAAAAAAAGTATTTACTAAGCACTCAGTCCAACCACCATTCCAGTTGCTGCTGCTGCTGGTGGCCCAGGAACTGCACTTCAAACCCCATTTGATTTTTTTTTTTTTAATATTTATTTATGATAGAGAGAGAGAGAGGCAGAGACACAGGCAGAGGGAGAAGCAGGCTCCAGGCCGGGAGCCCCATGCGGGACTCAATCCCGGGACTCCCAAGATCGCGCCCTGGGCTGAAGGCAGGCGCCAAACTGCTAAGCCCCCCGGGGATTCCCCCCATTTGATCTTAAACTAGGATAAGGCCTACTTTATCCAGTTCTCTGCTACTCTTAATACCAGATACAGATAGGTTTTATCTGAAATAAAATACCATCTCTCTAAGATGTTACCTACAGGTTAGAACAGTCATACTAACAGTATTGTTATTAATACTGTTATTAATATCAGATGAGAATGTCATAAACTCTTTGACACACCAATGGTAAATGCTTTCTACCATAAGGAGAAAGTCACTGGATAAATGGGGGAAAGAGATGATTCATTTCACCACAGCTGGCCCAGCCTCTAGTGCCACTATGAATAATGGGTTTGGGCTTTTGGCTTGATGCCTGAATCTTTTTCTAGGACATCCAGTTTTAAAGCTCCACAGGTAAGTCCGACGCTTGCCCCAGTTGAGTACTACTAAAATACAGGTGGTCCTTCCTGCTTCATGGTTTTCCCATCTGTGAAGTGGTCAAAATTGTTTCTATTCCATGGGAGATGGTTATGAGGATTCCATGAGATGAAGTAAAGCATTTCGAACAGGGCCTGGCACACGTACATGCTCTGTAAGTATGTAATTGTTGGTAAGTTCCGTATTTTGCATCCACACCTCCCCAGGAATGAAGTGGTTCTCTGCCTCTGAATGTTACATGTCCCCAGACCAGTCTAGGTAAATAAGCCCACCAGCCCACCCTGATTCCCAGTCTTTCTCCAACCCAGGTCTCTTTCCTGAGCTCCAGATCAACTTATTCCTAAGTAGCTCACCCTTTAGCCATCTCCTTCCTCCAAAACTCCACAGCATTCCATCTTAGTAATAGTCACCTAGCTCCCAAATCCCCCAAGCCAGAAACCTAGGCATCTTTTTTTTTTTTTTAATAATCTGTAAACAGTGTGGGGGTTGAACTCACAGCCCTGAGATCAAGCATCAGATGCTCGACCAAATAAGCAAAGCAGATGCCCTGGCAACATTATTTTTTTGTTAAAAGATTTTATTTATTCATGAGAGAGAGGCAGAGACACAGGCAGAGGGAGAAGCAGGCTCCCTGCAGCGAGCCTGATGTGGGACTTGATCTTGGGACCCCGGGATCATACCCTGAGCCACCCAGGCGTTCCGGTATCATTTATTTTAAATAAACTTAATTTAAAATAAATTTGGTTTTACAGGAAAGTTGCTAAGATAATACAGAGTTTCCATATACCTCTCACATGGTTCCCCCTTGGGTTAAGGTCTTAAGTAGCCACTGTGCATTTATCAGAACGAAGAAACCAACATGGGTTGGTACATTACTATCAACTAAACTCCAGCTTTTATTCAGTTTTCCCACTGATGTCCTTTTTTTTTTTGTTCTGGAATACAGGCCAGGATACCACTTGATACACAGCTAGGTGCCCTGTTTGGTGCCTTCTTTTTCTTCTACCTTCACATAGTCACCAACAAGTTCTAGCAGTTTGACTTCCCAAATCTTTTTTTTTTTTTAAGATTTTATTTATTTATTCATGAGAGACACAGAGGGAGGCAGGCTCCATGTGGGGAGCCCGACGTGGGACTTGATCCCGGGACTCCAGGATCACACCTCGAGCCAAAGGCAGGCTCAACCGCTGAGCCACCCAGGGATCCCCCAGCATGAAGCCTTTCATATAGATTATGTGTGCGATTGAGTCATAATGTGGTCCATTCTGATGTTTTCTAATCTTTCTATCAGATTTTGTTTTACTTACTTGTTTTAAAGATTTATTTAGGGGATCCCTGGGTGGCTCAGCGGTTTAGCGCCTGCCTTTGGTCCAGGGCGCAATCCTGGAGACCTGGGATCAAGTCCCACGTCCGGCTCCCTGCATGGAGCCTGCTTCTCCCTCCTCCTGTGTCTCTGCCTCTCTCTCTCTCTCCTCTATGTCTATCATAAATAATAAATAAATAAATAAATCTTTAAAAAAAGATTTACTTACAAGAAGGCGAGAGAGAAAATGGGAGGGGCAGAAGGAGAGATTTTCAAGCAGACTCCCCCGAGTGGGGGGACCATGGGGAGGAGGAGGTGGCTCCATCCCACAACCCATGAGATCATCACCTGAGCTGAAACCAGGAGTCAGATGCCCAATCAACTGGGCCACCCAGACACCCCCAGATTCTTTTTCTAATGCCAACTGGGTCCCTCTAAATTGATTGCCTCAAGTTTGGAAAACCTGGGAAGTCACTGATTCTTTAACACTCCTGCCCAAACTGCTCAGGATGGTCTTCCGATTGGTTCCCATCTGCTTTAGGTGATTAATACGCGGAGACGATCTGTTCCTTCCCCGACCTGGGGGGAGAGGGGCCGGGATGGAGAAGAGCGGCTGGTCGGCCTCAGGGTCGGGAAGCTCAGCCCGGACTAGGGAAGAGGTTAGGGAAGCGGACAGAGTTGAGGTAGCCTGACAGGTGCTTGGCTTCCCTGCGCAGCAGCAGTGGCTGAGGCTGCTTTGCCCGAGTACCCGCTGAGCCGGGCCCCGAGTCCTGTCACTGCCTCCTTCTGTGGCCCTTTGCCCAAAGCAGCGAGGCTGCACGAGCAGGAGGGGCATCGGGGATTGTAACCGGCTGCCCTCTGCTCCCTCCCGTGTGAGTTAGGAACACACTTTAGGAGGAAGGCCTCGCCCACCTCACTTCACGAGGTTTGGAAGTGGGCAGGTGTTTAAAGGCTACTCTTACTCCTCCTGGAGCCCTGTGATCCCCTCAAAAGAAAAACAGGAAAGTCTTTTCTCTAAATGAATGTAAACTCCAAAAGCTGATGCTTGCCCAAATCTCCCATTTAATCCACAGCTACTTGCTTTGCAAAAAAGAGGCTGCACAATCCGTCTGTATATCCTTGAATCATCATCTTCTTCTCCTTAGGGCAAGACCCAGTTTTGTTTTTTGTTTTTTTTTATGATAGTCACAGAGAGAGAGAGGCAGAGACACAGGCAGAGGGAGAAGCAGGCTCCATGCACCGGGAGCCCGATGTGGGATTTGATCCCAGGTCTCCAGGATCGTGCCCTGGGCCAAAGGCAGGCGCTAAACTGCTGCGCCACCCAGGGATCCCAAGACCCAGTTTATCAGAGGCTAAAACACAGTTTTTCGCGCCTGTGGAATAACGAACAAACCTTACTGGGAGGAACCAAATGCTGAGACCTCATTAGAAGCTTCTTAGGCCACCTATGTTCTCCCCGTGCATTCCTTCCTCTGCACTGTCCCCACCTTGACCGTATACTGGGGGACCAAAGCCTTGGACCTGCTCCGCTCCCTGCACTCTGCAGAGGGCCCGTGGGGCAGTGGGAGTGGAGGCACGGGATGAGACCCGCCTGCACGAGTCCCTTTTGCTCGCTCTGTGACCTTTGTCAAGTTACGCTAAGATAGACTTTTCCCATCTCTAAAATAAGACTTGGTTAGGACTCTGTGGTTAACAGGGCAAGTTGTCCAGCCCCGAATAACTCATAATAATAACAACCGGTTTCCTCCTTGTCCACTTTAGAGACACTTAACAGCGTTTTATTGGTTTACTACGTGCTAAGCATTAAGTGCTGTCGACATGTTCTCTCAGCTTCTCATTGTCCCCAACAGCTTCTGTAGTCGGGGGTCTGTGGCCGGGCCCAGGGCTTTGGCGGAAGCAGAACACCCACACTTCCAGCCTCCCCTGCAGTCCTCCTGTCCTACGGACACGATGAGGCAGTGGCCCTTCTCTGCAGAAGAACGCACATCCTTGGGCCTTTGCCCGAGGGGACGGTGCCTAGAGCTATGCTCCCTCCACTTCTGCAGAACTCCACATCTGTGGCCACACCACCTGCAAGGAACTGGCTGGAGAACATTCCCAACAACACGAACAGCGGGCACTGTGGCCCCCGCGAGGCGTGAGACTAAGTGGTCACTGCAGGAACAGGCAGGAAGCTAGTGTGGCTGGAGCCCAGGGGATGGTGAGGAGCACAGCTTAAGGACACAGGGGGCAGGGGGTCATGGTTGAGCGTCTGCCTTCGGCTCAGGGCGAGACCCTGGGGTCCTGGGATCGAGTCCCGCACCCCGGCCGACAAGACCAGCGCCCAGGCCTTCTGATGGGTTGGCTGGAGGGGTGGGACTCCCCAGTTTCCGGCGTAAGCAGCTGGGTGGAGGGGAAGTGTGGCCGAGGTAGAGATTGGGGGACCCGAGTCACGCGCCCCATTTTGGACAGACATCTGAGACCCTGTGAGTCCCGGGGAGACGTCGGACGTGCATGGGCACCGCAAGCCTGGAGGACAGAGAGGCGCCGCCAGGGAAGGTCACACCGCGAGGTCAGAGGAAACTGGGTGTGGGAAGCCAGAGAAGAGTCGCCGAGGAGAAGGTGGTCGGTCGCATCGGGTGCCCCTAAGTCCAGAACTGGACACTGTGGCCGTCGGTGACCTTGCTAGTGGGTGGCAGCAGGCTGCTGCGAAGGAAGCCAGGCAGAGGCGGGCGGGGGAGAGAAGTGGGGGTGGCAGGGGGGGGGGCCTGTCACAGGCCTGAACCGCAGGGGACTGAACGGGACTGCTTGGGGGGCTGACGTGGTAGGGGCCTGTGCACAGAGGAGGGAAGAGCCGCCAGAGGATCGGACTCAAGAGAGCGGCTGGGTTAGCGTGGGACACACGCGGGGTCCCCGCATCCCTACTGCTGCAGACCCCCCAGCAACACCCTGGTGCCAGGTCACACGCACCGACAGGCACACGGTTGCCTTTGCACGGAGGCTGCCAATCAGAAGTCCATGGCCCTGGCCCCCCAGACAGAAGGAACAGGAGTCCACGGGCCTGGGACTCGTGGCAAAGCTGGTAACGGTGCCACCTGCCCCTGGCGCCCCCATGACTCCCCGAGGGCCCATGCCCACCTGGGGCCCCACCGCGGCCTGGGCTATAGACACACAGGGACATCGCACACGCGGTAAAAAGCTTTTATTAAGAAAATGGGGGAGCGACCGGAGAGTCGCAGGGGTACAAGGACGGCGGGGTCCAGACAAACGGCAGCAGGTACAAAATCTCGGCCCCGGCCCCGTGTCCCCCGGAGCCCCCGGCCCCCTGCAGCCCCGCTCTGGGGCCTCTGCACAGGACACAGTGAGCACGTCCTCGGGTCGGGACAGGGGGCTGCGCCCTTTCTTAACCCTGTGCATCTGGGGACGATGGCCGCTGCCTGGGACAGACAGGCCTCCGACGGCCGCTGTCCCGGAGGAGGAGGCGCCTTCCTCGCCCCTTCCTGGGCCGCCCCGTCCTCAGGCCGCCGGCTGCCCCCTTCCCCTCCAGTACCCCAAGCCAGGCCCCAGCGGCCGCCTGGGCAGCTGCACGCAGGTGGCGGCGGGGGGGGGGGGCAGCCCCAGGGGGTCCCTGCACCCGGGTCCCGCCGCCTGCAGCTCCGAGCCTGCGGGGCCGCCGGGCGTCACTTGCGGCGCTTGGCGTCCTTCCCCGGGGCCTCGGGCTCCCCGGGCCCGCCGGCCGCGCCCGCAAACATCTGGTCCAGGCCCTTGAGCGACTCGAGCAGGTAGTTCTGGAAGGCGGTGAGTGCGGCGCAGATGGCCGGCCCGCCGAAGCCGTGCGTGAGCAGGCTGAAGTGCGTCAGGCGGCCCTGCACCCCCGGCTCCAGCAGCAGGCCCGGGCGGCTGGCGCCCAGCGGGGAGCGGTCCTGCGCCATCAGGTCAGCGAACTCCTTGCAGATCTGCCTGCCGGGGAGGCGCGGGCGTCGGGGTGGAGGTCGCGAGGTCGCACCCACCGCCGGGGCCGCCGCAACCACCCCCGGGGCCGCCGCAGCTCGTGGCCGCGCCCAGAGCCTCATGCCCGCTGCGGTCACGGCCGCTCCTGGGCCTCCCGTCGCAAACACCCCGAGCTTCACGGATTTGGGGACAATGGGGGAACCTTCCGGAAGCGGCCTTGGGATGGGCACGCTTGGGCACGACGGAGGTGCTGTCACCCTGCAGCCGCGGGGACGAAGCTGGGGTGCGAGGCGCGCCCGGTCCGTGGCCAGGATTCGGGTCCTGCGCCGGGCACGTGGCTCAGGCCGGAGCCCGAGGCCTCACGGTCCCGGGGACCCGGCTGCGCCGCTGCTCAGGGATCGGAGGCCCAGGCAGGAGGCTGGGGTGGCACCTGCTGGGGACTGCGCGGCGCCCGGAGGCTCGGTCGCAGGGGGGGCTGCAGGGGTGGGGACAGGGCACGGGGCGGGGCGCTCACCTGGCGGCCAGCAGCATGCTCTTGCGGCCGGGCAGCTGCGCAGGCTCGGCGTGCTGGCGACTCACGTACTCGGCCGCCGCCTTGGCCGGGAACTCGGTCTCGCACACGTAGCCGAAGTCTCGGGCCAGGTGCACAGCCTCTCCTGCGGGTCGCGCACAGCGTGGGGCCTGGAGCCCGGGGCGCGCACCCCAGCCCCAGCCCCGGCCGGCTGCACCTGCGCCTGCTTCCGTGGCTTCCCTCCCCGCGCACCCCGCGGCCGCCCCTTGGGGCCCCCGAAGCTCTGGGGCGGCAGCTGAGCTCACCAGGGGCCCAGGCTCCGGGCAACTGACCCACGGTCCCCAGGCTCCGGGTGACTGACCCAGGGTCCCGGCCTCCAGGAGACTGACCCAGGGTCCCCAGGCTCCAGACGACTGACCCAGGGTCCTGGCCTCTAGGAGACTGACCCAGGGTCCCGGGCTCCAGGAAAGGGACGCTTGCGCTCCCTCCCCTCACCACGTGCAAGCCCCCGTGGTGGTCGCTGTGTCAGGGGCAGTCCCGCCCGGCTCCGTCACACGCCCCCAGGCCGCGCTCACCTTCCACCAGGGAGGTCAGGAGCGTCACGTTGGCCGCCTTGCGACGGCCGGCGGGCAAGTTGAGCCCGATCTTCTCCAGGCGCTCCCTCAGGCAGCGGCCCCCGTTCTTGGACTTGGCCCTTGGCGTCGCGGGGACAGACGGACACACAGACACCGTGAAGGCCACAGAGAGGCGCGTGGCTGTGCCAGCCCAGTAGGGACCCGCCGCCCCGACCCCTGCAGCCCCCTGGGGCCCCTCCAGCCCGGGCCCAGCCTCTTCCCAACCTCACTGGCTGTGCGGCCGAGATGGGGCTGGGGGGCCTGGGCCGCGGCTCCAAGAGCCCCCCATTTCTCTCTAGGCCCCTCCGTGGCAGTGGGGACAGCCGGGGTGCGGGAGGACTGGCGGGGTCTGGGGGGCTCCCCCCACTTTAGCACGGGAGCCAAGCCACATGGTCACCAGGGGACAAGGCATAAGCACGCATCCACATGGACACGCACCCCAACAGACCCACACGCAGAGAGCGACACAGGAACACACGTTCATGCCAGCCAAGGTCCCAGGGACACATGTACAGACACGCATGGACTCCTACGAGCCCCCGGGGAGCCCAAGGGGGCCGGGAACGGCGAACCCCCAGACCTGCACAACGCAGCTTCTGTGTGGGGCCGTGCACAGGTAAACACACACCTGCCCGTCTCTGCGAGCACACATGTCACACGGCGAGGGACACACTCTAGGGACACAGGAAACACAGACTTCTGGGTGCCCCCCACCCCCCACCATCCTCAGACACATCGAACCCTGGGGACCCGGTGGGGGGGTGCTCAGGTGGTCGAGCTTCTGCCTTGGGCTCAGGTCGTGACCCCAGGGTCCCGGGATCGAGCCCTGTGGGCCCCCTGCTCCTGGGGAACCTGCTTGTCCCTCTCCCTCTGCTGCTCCCCTGCTGACATCTCTCCCTCTCCGTATTTTTCTGTCTCAAATGAAGAACTAAAATCTTAAAAAACCAAAAGGCACAAGAAACTCGTGGCCCTGAAGCACAAATACCCTGGGTAGGGTTCCCCGGGACAGGGACCCACACAGACACACAGACGCCGAGGAAACAGTGCACGGACCTCCAGACCAGAGGCTTGTGCTCCACGGGGGGCGGGGAGCCCTTTGGGTCCCTTTGGGGGCCAAGGATGAGGACGGCATTTCTCTTCGCCAGACCCAGCCCGGTCTGCTCTGACACGGGGAGGTCGTCTGTCCCCCGCCTGCGGCCAGGCCTCTTGGTCCACCTGCCCCCTGCCCCGGGCCGGTGGGAGCCGCTGGGGCCCCGGCCTCCCCCAGAACATGCACGGGTCCCCACGGACGCACAGGTGGCGAGGGGCCGCGGCCCGGGGTGGGGTGGGCCCCGGGGGCTCGGCCGGGAGCTGCGGCTGGCCGTCTTACCTGCGAAGGACACCGCCCAGGAGGGACGCATTGAGGCACTCAGGAGGCGACAGTCGCCGCTGGACCTCCCCCACCGTCACCTTGTACTTGGACGTCGAGCTGAGCAGCGACAGGCGGCCTGGCACCGAGCAGAAGACCTCGCTGGGGTTCACAACGCCATCACCCAGGCCGTCTTTGGGCAGCGAGAGGGCCGCCAGGCCGCCGGCTTTGGGGGGCACAGGGGCTGCAGACGGAAGCAAGAGCGGGGGCGTGGCTGAGCCGGGCTTTACGGAAGGGGACACTGATGCCCGCGGGTGAGCGGGACTCCCTGAGTCCACGCAGCGGACAGGCGGGGCAAACAGCCGCGGAGCTCCCCTCCCCTGTGCTCCCCGCACCCGTTCCCCTTCCCGAGCTGGCGGGCGCCCCGTTGGGACCCCGACGGCTGCTGCAGAGTCGGGGCATCCGGGCAGGTGCAACCCGAGGGAGGCAGACCCGGAGGCGGGACTCCAGGCCTGGCCAGTGGGGTCTGCGCCAGGAGCCCACCACTCGCCCTGCCTGCCTGGGGGGGGGGTCGTCTGGGGACTCTGGGGTCCCTCACAGGGTGGGACGGGTCCAGCCCCTTTAAGGCCCTGGCGCCCTTCCCGCCACGTCACTGTGGGCCACTCGGGGACACCAGAGTGAAGACACACACCCCACGGACCGCCCCAAAGCTCTCTGCCTCCTAATCCACGTGGGGCAGGGAAGGGAGTCTCAGAGGTTTTTTTTATTTTCTTTTTTATTTATTCATTTGAGAGAGAGTCACAGAGGGAGCACAAGCAGGTGGAGAGGGGGAAGCAGGCTCCCTGCTTGATGCAGGACTCGATCCCAGGACCCCGGGATCATGACCTGAGCTGAAGGCAGATGCGTAACCGACAGAGCCACCCAGGCACTCCCAGAAATTAATTTTCCCAAAACCTCCCCGGAGGGAGCACCTGGGGCACCTGGGCGGCTCAGCGGGTGCAGCGCCCCCTCTTGGTCTCAGCTTAGGTCATGATCTCAGGGTCGGGAGTTCAAACCCCGTGTTGGGCTCCACACCGGGTGTGGAGCCTGCTTCAAAACAAAACAACTCAGAAAAAACACCCCCACTTGGATAATCCTGGTTCCAAAAGAAAGTTCTCTCTGTGGTCTAACCTCCAGCCAGCTGCTTAGCCTCAGGGGAAGGGAGAGCCTTGGGGGAGAAAGCAGCCCGGGGTGGGGGGGCTGCCTGGGAAGCCTGAGGCCAGCAGCTGGTTCAGTAGCACCCACCACGCTCTGTGCTCGCACGGGTGATGTTGCGGGATCCTGAGCACAGCCCACGAGGGGCCCGTGTCTGCTGCTCCCATTTTGCAGCTGGAGAGAGTGAGGCCCGGAGAGGGGAGGCCACAGAGCCGCCACGTGGGGCACCGGGAGCAAGCCCTGCATGCAGGTCTGTGAGGCAGCACCGCAGTCCTGCAGCCATCCAGCAACCGCTTGTGAGGCCCGCATGCCAGGGCATGAGAGGCAAGCAAGGCTGGGGACCCGGGTGTGCATTCGTACCCACACCCAGACACCCAGCCAGGCCCCGGGTGCCGCCCTCCGCACTGCCCCCTCCCTCCCGGCACCGCGTCCTCCTGCACCCACGGGCCCAGGGCCCCTCCCACGCACATCACCCTCCAGACTAAGACTGGCGCTGCCCATCACGCCCCTCGAGTCAAATCCCAGCTTCCTTGCCGTGGCCAGAACGACGTGGCCCATCCTTCGGTGGGCGTCAACTGCACACAAGGGCTTGACACCCACAGCTCTGCGAGGTCCATGCTATTACGTCCCCACTGCACGTCAGAGAAACAGAGAATCCAGAGGGGTGGGATCCCTGGGTGGCGCAGCGGTTTGGCGCCTGCCTTTGGCCCAGGGCGCGATCCTGGAGACCCGGGATCGAATCCCACATCGGGCTCCCGGTGCATGGAGCCTGCTTCTCCCTCTGCCTGTGTCTCTGCCTCTCTCTCTCTGTGACTATCATAAATAAATAAAAATTAAAAAAAAAAAAAAAGAATCCAGAGGGGTTCAGACGGACGGCACAGCAGGTGGGGAGCACAGACGGGTCCTGAGCCCTGATCAGACTCCAAAGTCCACATCCTTAACCATCCTAGCACCTGCCAGGTGATGGCCTCGTTCGCCCACCTTGCGTTCTGGCCACTGCCCGGGCCCCCATTTGTCCTTTAGGCTCTTGACCCAGACTGACCAGCAAAAATATACTGTCCTATATATACGCATATAATTTATATATACATAGACTATAAATTAAAGTTTTCTAGTAGCCCCATTTTTAAAAAGCAAAAAGAAATGTGAGGTTAATTTTAATATATTTTTTTACTCCAATATGCCAAAAACACTATCATGGAAGCACATAATCTGTATTTTAAAGATTATTAATGAGCGATTCCACATTCTTTCCTTGTACTTAGCCTTCAAAATGCGACGCACGCCTTACATTTCCAGCGCATCTTAATTCGCACAAGCCCCGTTGCCGGTGCCCAACAGCCACAGGTGCCTCGTGGCTCTAGATGTCGAAGGGGGGCGGCAAACAGGTAGCCAGTGAGCAAGGTGTGGGGGACAGATGCCGCCCTATGGAAACCTGCTACTCGGCTGTTGGTGACCACACAGGACACACCAATGTGGCCAGGACTCCCGGCTGGTTTGGTTACCGATGACTCCAGGATTTGGGATTTCTTTGTGAAGGCTCTGGATTCTTAGAGCCTGGCAACCAATCCCAAGTCTTAAAAAAAAAACCCAGCACAGGCCAAAGGGAACATGGGGGAGTGCCACCTGCGAAGGGGGGCCACTAGGCTATGAGCTCTTCGAGCCGCACAGAAGGACTCCGTGCTCCTGAGCAGGCCCCTTCGTCCCCAGCCTCAGTGCGGGCACCATGTATCTGCGCCCCCAGCTCCCCAGCCCCATCTAGACCTGGCCTCCTCACCCTGAACCCCCACCCTGGCTTCCACGGCTCTTCCTCCCCGACCAGGAGGGTGCCTGGACGGCAGGGCCTCAGCACAAGCGGGCGTCAGTGCCTGTGGGATGAGTAAGCGGAGCAGCCTGGACGGAGAGGGGGGCATCCCTGTCCTTTCCATTGGTAGTGAAACCACCCCTCAGGCATGGGCCAGGAGGTCAGAGAGGTCACGGGTGGAAGAAGAGGAAAGCGCAGGATGTGTAGGGGGTGAGCAGCACACGTCCCACAGCAGGCAAGTCCCCGTCCCGGGGCAGGACTCCAGGAAGAAGCAAAAGAGCCACGTGCCCTGGGAAGCACTAGAAACTCAGCTAGCAAGGTGAACGGTATTTTACTGCAGGTTATATCTTTGCGGGGGGGGCAGAGAGCGAGAGATTGAGAGAGAGAGAGAGAACCTTAGGCAGACTCCAGGCTCAGCACGGAGCCTGACCTGAGGCCCCATCTCACACCCCTGAGGTTCCGACCTGAGCTGAAACCGAGAGGGGGACACAACCGACTCTGCCGCCCAGGCGCCCCTTTAATGCCGTATATTTTTAAATTAATGTAAAAAAGATTTTAATTAGAAACAGTCTCAGGGGGTGGGGGTGCCTGGGGAGCTCAGTCAGTTAAGCACCTGCCTTGGGTTCAGGTCGTGATCCCGGGGTCCTGGGATCGAGCCCAGGTCTGGAGCCTGCTTCTCCCTTTCCCTCTGCCGCTCCCCCTCCTTGTGCGCTCTCTCTCTCTCAAATAACTAAATAAAATCTTAAAAAAAAAATAGAGTCTCTGATCCTGCTCTTGGCCCCACCCTGAGTCATGGACCTTTCATTTAAAAAAAATTTTATCTTAACATTTTATTTATTTAAGAGAGAGCACGCACAAGCAGGGTGGTGGCGACAGAGGGAGAGGAGGAGAGGGAAGCAGGGTCCCTGTTGAGGAGGGAGCCTGACATGGGGCTCGACCCGGGCCCCCGAGATCGTGACCTGAGCCAAACGCAGAACGCCCAACGGGCTGAGCCACCCAGGCGTCCCCACTGCGGACCCTTCCTTGACCGCAGCCTCCTCCCGGGGTGATGGGCCAAGGCGTCCTAGACCAACGGGCCGGTGACACTGGGCTGACAGTGTGCCATCCCCACCTCCTGCTCCGGCGCCTCCCGAGCCTGTGCACAGCTTCCCCGCTCACCTGTGTCCCTCGTCCCCTGTGTCCCTCTGCTGCGAGGGAACCTCATCTGGGTGATGGAGCTGTTCCCTATTGCAGTGGTTGCGTGACTATGTGTTGACATTTGTCAAAATGCAAAGACACGCGCCTGTAAGGTTACCTACACCTCAAGCTTGACTTAAAAAAAAATAAAAACCAAGCCAAACAACTCTACAAACCCATGAAATAAGAAAAAGAAGGGCGGAACGACTGGCCTCCCTCTCCCATGACCCCGAAGGCAAAGGAACAGAAATAAGTCAGAAGGAATAGAAAATTCTGTCCTCCAGCCCCACTGTGTTCCGACCAGGGGCTCCCCAAGGCCAGGCCCCGGGAGAGGCTGTGCGCACATGGAACAGGTGGCGGCACAAACCGTGACACCCGGAGTGGACGGGGCTCTGGGGTCAGACTGGCAGGTGCCCCCTCCCCCCCACCGTGTGAGGCCTGGTCCCCGCTGTGCAGTCACAGCTTCCGCTGTCCCGGGTGCAGCGGGAACGTGGCCCCAAGTGAGCCGATGGCTGTGAGGGCCTCAGCTCCTGCTGGGAGTTCGGCCCAGGGCCTGCGCCAGGTTAATGCAGATCCAGGTGCCACCGGCATAGGTGTGCGACAGGTGGATGCACGCACGTGCATGTGTGTGTGTCTGTGTGTGTGAAAGGAAGGCCAGGCTCTGTGCCTTTCCCCGAGCCCCAGGGTCTTTCCCATTTTCCTTGGGGCCTCTTCCCTCCAAAATGGCAAGAGGGGGATGCCTGAGGGGGGGCTCCGCAGTTGAGCACCTGCCTTAGGCCCAGGGCATGACCCCGGGGTCCTGGGATCGAGTCCCGCGTTGGGCTCCCTGTAGGGAGCCTGCTTCTCCCTCTGCCTGGGTCTCTGCCTCTCTCTCTCTCTTTCTCTCTCTCTGTGTCTCTCATGAATGAATACAATTTAGAAAGAAAGAAAGAAAGAAAGAAAGAAAGAAAGAAAGAAAGAAGAGAAAGAAAGAGAGAGAAAGAAAAGAAAAGAAAAGAAAAGAAAAGAAAAGAAAAGAAAAGAAAAGAAAAGAAAAGAAGTGGCACGAGGAATGGGAACCAAGGCTGGGGAGGCAGTGGCGTGAGAAAGGGACAGTCATGGAGGTAGAATGAAAGCAGCACAGACTGCAGAGCAGGGACACTGGTGCTTGGCTCCCCGACCACCTGACGCCTGTGGCGTCCTCCCTGCCTCCCCGGCCTCCCCCCACGGCACAAGCCGAAGCCTTCCACACGCACACACTCCTACCACCGACACAAGAGCTCCTGGTCGTCTAGCCGGTCACACAAGACACCCACTTGTCTACACGCTGCGTCCACGGCGGGCAGCTACTGCTACAGTCCGAGCACCGAATCTGGGGAGGGGGCAAAAGACTCTCCCAGGAAGCGGACTGAAATTTCAATTCCATCTAGAAGCAAAGGCAGAAGAAAACTCCCTGTGCCCCTGGCCTGGGAAGTGGGTTCCGAGGCTCAACCCTGGAACCACGATCCGTAAAAGAAAAGAGTGATAAAGCAGGACTTCAGCAGAATTGGGCACCTCTGCACCTCGGAAGGCACTATTTTTAAAAAATGGAAAGACAAATCATGAACTTGAAGGAAACAGTAGAAAACCACATATGTGATCAAGGAGGCCGACACTCAACCCCTGGGCCACCCGGGCGTCCTTAAATAAATGAATCTTGGGATCCCTGGGTGGCGCAGCGGTTTGGCGCCTGCCTTTGGCCCAGGGCGCGATCCTGGAGACCCGGGATCGAATCCCACGTCGGGCTCCCGGTGCATGGAGCCTGCTCTCTTTCTGCCTATGTCCCTGCCTCTCTTTCTCTCTCTCTCTGTGTGACTATCATAAATAAATAAAAAAAAAAAAAAAAAAAGATTAAAAAAAAAAAATAAATGAATCTTAAAAAGAAAAAAAAGACAATGTCAAGTGTAGGTGAGGCTGTGAGACACTGGAGCCCTGTTGTTGGAGCAGAAATGTGGAACAGAACATTCTGGGAAGCAGCGTGCCAGGCCTGTAGGAAATTAAATACCAACTTACCGTGATGCCCAGGATGTCACCACCCGGGATTTACCAAAGCGCCATGAAAACACAGGTGTGCACACAGACGTGTGTGAGTGATCAGAGCAGCAAGAGCACGGCAGCCCGAGGGTGCAAAATCCCGAGCGCCCAGCAACAGGTGACCCCGCATGCCGCGGGGTGTGGCCCCGCAACACAAGGAAACGAGGGACCCAAGCAGAACTACTCACACCTGCCTGACACAGGTGAGTCTCCAAAACACTACACAGGGAGAAGTTGCTGGATGCACACCTGGCATGTTTATGGATTCCACGGATGCAGTGTGTCCGGAAATGGGGCCGCCTTGGGTGGGAGTGAGGATGAGCCACAGGCGGGACGCAGGGATCTCAGGGTGATGCACAGGCCGCCGGCCGAACGCTGGGAATGACGGCTACAGGACTCTGTACATTGACTAAAAATCATCGAATTATACCATTACATGGGTGATTTCAGGAATGTACATTTTTGACTGCAGTGGCTGCGTGACGAAGGCAGGCTCCCGCCGGAGCTTGCAGGGCCCCCGCTGCGAGAGGTGCCCGGGAAACCTTGGCTCTACAGGCACCTCCAGGGCCTCTGATGCCTGCGGTTCCTCAGCCCACACTCAGGGTGCGTGGGGGCAAGGGGTGCGACTGGAGAAGGCAGACGGGCGGGCAGGGAGGCCACCCTGCCCAGCCCACTACCCCCACCCCCCCACTGGCTAAGTTTCCTTCCCACTAACTAACCTGCACTCACCTGCCCGCCTTCCTGGCCTCAGCCACCGCCCAGACCCTCACCTGCTCAGCACTGGGCCTCCCCTCTCCTTCTGGGGCGTCCGGGGCCCGGGAGGCAAGTGAGGCAGGAACGTGCAAGTGCCGGGTCCCATCCTCTCTCTACGTGAAACTCTGATTTTTTGTTCATCATGGATTTGTGGCAAGTGCTTCCTATTTTAAAATACTGCACCAAGAGGGACGCCCCGGGAGGCTCAGTGGTTGAGCGCCTGCCTTCGGCCCAGGGAGTGACCCGGGGTCCCGGGATCGAGTCCCACATCGGGCTCCCTGCATGGAGCCTACTTCTCCCTCTGCCTGTGTCTCTGCCTCCCTCGCCTTCTGTGTCTCTCGTGAATAAATAAATAAATAAATCTAAAAAAAAGTCAGTGGGGTCCAATAAAGAGAAAACCATTTTAAAAAATATATTTCAAATAAATAAATAAATTTTTAAAATGCTGCATTGCTAAGATATGTCATCCACCCGAGGCACTGGGTGGCTCGTTGGGTTAAGCACGTGACTCCCTACCCCAGCTCAGGTCATGCTCTCAGGGACCCCGATGCAGCCGCGCCCTGAGTGGGGCTCCGCGCTCAGCAGGGAGTCTGCTTAAGGATTCTCTCTCCCTTTCTCTCCACCCCTCCCTCCGCTTGCACTCTTTCTCTCTAATGCAAACAAATAAATATTTTTTAAAAAATATATATTTATATTGATCCAATCCTTGCTTCAGAGGTGAGCACTTCACTCTTCTCACCCGAGGCCTGGCCCTGTGGAGATTCACCCGGAAGCCCGCAGCCTCCTGGAGCCCCAGAGCCAAGGACAGCGGAGGGGCCGGTGGCCGTTGACTTCAGCCCCTCCCTGGAGACCCTGGGTTGGACCACAGAGCCCAGCAGGAAGGCCCGTCCCCAGGCCCAGCTGACCAGCCACCTTCTTGGAAGGGAGGCGTGATTCGTCTCAGTTCTCCTCCCTGCACCGCGGCCCCCCAGCTGCGGCTGGACAACCCGGACCCACGCAGACTTGAACCTTTGTAGGCGGCCTGGCCCTTCCCGCGTGGAGGGCCTTTGCACGTGCTGTGTCTCCTGGGGGGACAGTAGCTTGGCCAGACGTCTCTGCAGCGCACTCTGACTTCAAACCCCGTCACTCATTCATTCAACAAACCCCCGTGGAACACCTAGAAGACCCGCGCTCACCTCTCCTGGACGAAGCCCCCAGCCTCAAGCACTCAGCTTCCTCCTCGTCTCATGCCTCACCACGTTTCTCCACCAGACAATACTCCCCCCAGGTCTGGCCCCCGCCAGCCCCCCTTGCTCGGCAGGTTGCAAAACCGGGAGTGAGTACCCGACTTGGGCAGTAGATGCAGCGCTCGCAGCCTCTCCTCTCCTCTGTGCCCCCCACACCCAGGGGCCCCCACACCCAGGGCCAGCAGGCCAGCACCCCGTCCCAGGGGGGTCCTGGGCACAGGCTTGGCTCCTCCTTCCCCCTGCAGGCCGAGTGCCTGGGGTGGCGAATGTTTCACAGCCATGGTCAGGCTCCCCTCCTCGACACCCCCACTCGGCTTCTGGGGTTTGGCGCCCAGGACCTCAACCCAAGCGGCCCTCCAGTGGGGCTGCAGAGCCGCACAACCAACACAGCAAGCTCCGCCCGACTCCCCCCGTCCAGGGGGCCAGGGCCCGGCCGCCTCCCATGGGTGCCAGAGGCCCGAGGGCTGTCCGGGTGTCGCCGCAGCTGTCGCGTGGTTGGGAGGGCCCAGGAGGACACCAACCCGCTGCCCGGGGTCTTGCGGAGACAGAGACGGTGCAAGTCCCTGCGGAAACTGCTCACACCCGGCCACCTGCTTGGCCGCCGGATCAGGGCCTGGGGACAGCTTTTCAGACCCTGTCCCCTGCTCCCTGGTGCCGCCGCGGAAGGCCCAGCTCGCACCTGGGGACCCAGGCCCTCCCTCCGTGCGAGCCTGGCTCCCACCCCTCTCTCTTGGCTGCTCCGCTCCCGGGTGAGCCACGTGGGCCCAGGGGGGCACCCAGGTGGCCAGAAGCTGGCACTGCGTGTGGTGCAGGGGCTGTGTATGCCCCACCCCCGGGTCCAACAGGCACCAGCGCCCACCCCCCCCAGGGCCCAGCGGGTACCCGCAACCCCCCAGGGGCCCAGTGGGCACCAGCACCCACCCCCCAGGCCCCAGCAGGCACCAGCGCCCATACCCCCCAGGGCCCAGCAGGCACCAGCGCCCATACCCCCCAGGGCCCAGCGGGTACCAGCACCCACCCACCCCCAGGGCCCAGCAGGCACCCGCACTCACACTCCCCCCCCCGGGACCCACCAGGCACCAGCGCCCCTCACCAGGGCCCAGTGGGGAACCAGCACCCACCCCCCGGCCCCCCAGGGCCCAGTGGGCACCCACATCCACATCTGCTCCCCAGGGGCCCAACGAGCACCCACACCCACCCCCGCCCCCCGGGGCCCAGCGGGCACCCACATCTACATCCGCCCCCTGGGGCCCAGCAGGCACCAGCACCTGCACGGCCCAATGGGCCCAGTGGGTCACACTCAGGACAATCCCGCGGCCCTCCCTGTGGTCCTGGAGCCACTGTTGGGGAGCCCGGTGCCTGCCTGGAACCCAGAATATATGGCAGCTCCCGTCCTTTGAGAGAAACCATGTCCGGGCCAATCCAGGGCCTCGTCACCGCCAGTCTCCTAGCCGGGCCTGGCTGGGGGCTGGAGGTCAAGACACTCCGAGCCCCAGTGGAGCTTTCTACGACTCCCCGTGGAGGCGGAGAGGTTCCCGGGCTCCGCGCACGCTTGGGGGGGGCTGGCCCCCCAGGGAGTCAGTGAGCCTAGTCCCCCTCCCTGCCCCATTCCAGGCCACCACCTGGGCAGAAGTGGGGAACTGGGGACCGTAGCCACACTGTCCGTCCGGGGGGATGCAGCCCAGCCGCAGGCCCTTGCCAAGCGCAGACTGAGCTCTTCCGTCCTGCGTGTTCCCAAAAGTCCACTAAGTCAGGGCCGCGTCCACCACCTCAGCGGCTCCTGGAAGCCGGTTCCGTTTCCCCTCCACATCCCCGCCTCCCGGTGACACAGGCCAACACTTGGAGGCCCTTCTCTTCCAGGCTCGGGGCCTGTCCCCACACTCTAGGCTGGCCAACTAGCTCTCCGCTCTTGGCAACCCAGCCCCGGCCCCTGGAGGGTCAGGCCTCACGCCCCATCCTACCCCAGCCTCAGCCCAGCCTCCCCCAAGAACAGGTGAAGTGCAAACGGTGCCTGGGCTTGAAACCGCTCTTTCGGAAAACAACCGGAGCCAAATCCTGAGGGAGCGGCACCTGACCAGGCCCCGCAGGCTTGTGTGTGCCATGGAATTCCTCCTGGGGCCCCTGCCCTAAATCTAAGGAGCCCACCAGAAGCCTGGACCCCTCTGACTCTCTGTGTGTCTCTTTCTCTCACTTTCTCACCTTTTCCTGGCACGTTCAGAACTGGGTCCTCCAGCGGGAAAATCCACTGGAGGGCAGGTCTCAGGTCCCCGGCTTTCACTAGTGCAGAGACACAGGCACCCCACAAAAGGCACAGGCATGATCCTCACATGCCTAGAGATCCTCTGGAGCAAAGAACAAACTCCAGGACACAACAAAGACCCTGACACACACAGAGAGCCTCCCAAACTCCCAGAAATGTACACCAACATCCTGGGCACGCATCACACACTCAGCAACGGAGACACACTCCCACGCCAAGAAACACCAGAAAGACACCTGGGAAAGGAACACGCCAGACACGTACAGGAGCCCGAACTCACGCAGGACATCCAGGGGCAGGACATCCTGCCCTCGGACAAACACCCCATATATCCACACGCCAAGTCCCGTCACCCTAAATGTGGAAAGAGGCTCGGGCAAGAACAGGAAATGGCCCCAGGGAAACCCTCGCTTCCCCCACCCCACTCCGCGGGCGGCCGGGCTGGGAAGGAAGGCTCGGAAGCCCGGGAAGTGCTGAGGCTCTGGAAGGAGGAGGGCGTTTAGGGAACCCCGGGAACTGCACTCCATTCTGCCTCTTAGGAATCAGCGAAGTAGTTTAACTCCCATGGCCAGTTAGTTCCGGAGCCCGAGTGCTCCCTCCCCTGGGCAGGGGCGGCCAGGCCCCTCGTGCAGCTCCAGGCCCCCAGCTGCAGTGAGCCCCGGGGGCTCAGCATGCCCAGGCTGCAGGCTCTGGGGGCCACACCCCGACCTGCCATGTGCCTGAGCTCCGGCGGGACCCCTCTTTGCCGCCCCGCTCTCGCTCTCGGGCTAGGAAGCTGCCGGCTGCTGCTGAAGCCCGCAGTGCCCAGGAGGCAAGCTCCACACTGTAGGGCCTGCAGCCTGCACCGTGTCCCATTCCCCCCAGCCCGCACCGTCTCCCCTGCTTCCCCTCGCAGCCCGCACCGCCTCCCCTGTCCCCCCCAGCCCACACCGTGTCCCACAGTCCCCCCCCCCGCAGCCCACACCATGTCCCACAGTTCCACCGCCCCCCCCGCAGCCCGCACTGTCTCCCCCATCTCCCCGCAGTTGGCACCATCTCCCCCAGTTCCCCCTGCAGCCTGCACTGTCTCCCTTAGTTCCCCCTGCAGCCTGCATCATCTCCCCCACTTCCCCCCTGCAGCCCGCACTGCCCCCTGCCCCCGGCAGCCACCTGCTGTGTCTTCCTTACCTTTCTTGATCACAGACTGGTCCAGGAGACCCATTCCCGGCTCATCCACGGCCTGAAAATAGGAGAGGCTGTGGTAAGGGTGCTTGGGGACCTAGGCCCCGTCACCTTCCCAGGCCCCACTCCCCTGCGCTCAGCACCCGCATTCGGGGGCGGCCTGGGGGCTGCAGCCCCAATACCTCTCTCTAGACCACGACCTTATTCAGAACCTTAGACGATGCCTGTGCCTCTCTTCGTTGCAGGCACAGGCCCCTGGCTCTGGGGCAGGGCCACAGGGGTGCCGGGCGGCACGGGTGCCGGGCTCGGAGAACTCGGGAAGCGGCTTGGGCTGCCGCACTTGGAAGGCACCTGCTCTGCGCCGAGGGCGCCTGCAACGCCCCTGCTGTGCCCCGACGGCACCTGCAGCGCACCGAGGGCACCTGCTGCACCCTCCCGGGGCTCACCTGCAGGTCCTCCAGGCCGGGGGGCGCCGCCAGCCCCGGGAGGCCGAGGGGCGCGTCGGCCAGGCCGTGCAGGAGGCGGGGCGCGGCGGCGGCGCAGTCGCGGCGCGGGTCGAGGCCCAGGGCGCGGGCGGGCGGCGCCAGGAGGCCGGGCGGCTCGTCGTGGGCGCGGGCGGCGGCGCGGGGCGCGGCCCAGGCGGGCTGCGGGGGCTGCGGCTGCGCCAGGGGGCCCAGGCCGCCGAACGGGTCCGCCGCCAGGTGCGGGAAGGCGGCGGCGGCGTCGGGCGCGGGGCCGTAGGGCAGCGGCGGCTGCGGGTAGGGCGGCGGGAAGTAGGGCGGCTGGAAGTCGGCGGCGGGCGTGTGGCTCAGCGGCGGCGCCGGCCCGTAGGGCGCGGGGGGCAGGGGCGGCAGGCGGGCCCCAACGGCAGCCACGCCCGGCCCGTCGGGGCGCTCCTGGGGGCGGGGGGGCGTCAGGCGAGCGGCCGCGGCCCAAGGACCCGCCCCGGGCACCCCCCACCCCGGCCCGCGGGGTCCGACCCGTCCTGCGCGCCCCGCGGGGCCTGGGGTCTCGCTCGGAGCGGCCCGCGGGGTCCCGGGGGCGACACGGGGGATGGCTGGAGGAGGGCGCGGCGGGGCCGGGCGGGGGGCGGTTGGGGGGGTCCGGCCGCGGGGCCCGGGGGATGCTTACGGGGGTCCGGCCCCGGCCCGGGGGATGCTTAGGGGGGATCCAGCCGCGGGGCCCGGGGGATGCTTAGGGGGGATCCGGCCCCGGCCCGGGGGATGCTTAGGGGGGATCCGGCCCCGGCCCGGGGGATGCTTAGGGGGGATCGGCCGCGGGGCCCGGGGGATGCTTAGGGGGATCCAGCCGCGGGGCCCGGGGGATGCTTAGGGGGGATCCGGCCCCGGCCCGGGGGATGCTTACGGGGGTCCGGCCCCGGCCCGGGGGATGCTTACGGGGGATCCGGCCGCGGGGCCCGGGGGATGCTTAGTGGGGATCCGGCCCCGGCCCGGGGGATGCTTAGGGGGGATCCGGCCGCGGGGCCCGGGGGATGCTTAGGGGGGATCCGCCCCGGCCCGGGGGATGCTTACGGGGGGTCCGGCCCCGGCCCGGGGGATGCTTACGGGCCGGCCGCGGCCGGGCGCCGACTCACCATGGCGGGGTAGGTGTGCACCAGCATGGGGCGGCGGAGCCCTCGCCCGACGGCGGGCGCTGCGGGAGGACGCGCGGGGCCTGCGGAGCCCGCGGGGCTGCGGGGGGCGCGGCGGGCGGCGGGCGCTCAGCGGCGGGCGCCCCGGGGCGGGTCCATGGGGGGCGCCGGGGCCGGGCGGGCGCGGGGCGCGGTCGGGCAAGCGGGTCCCGGGGCGCCGGCGCCCGCCCTGCGCCGTCTGAGCGCGGCCGCTCCATGCGCTCCAGTTATAGTGGCGGGGGCGCGCTGGGCCTCCGGGGCGCGCGTTAAAGAGACACGCGGTGGCCGCTCCTCCCTTCTCCCGGCACAGTTCAGGGGGAGGCGTGGCGCAGGCGCGACCCCGCGGGGAGGGTGGCGGGGCGGGAACCGGCCCCCGCGGGGCGCATCGCTCCCGGCTGTGCACGAACCGAGAGGGGTTGGAGGCCAGGATGCGGGGCCTGGCCTGGGATCGGCCCCGTCCCCTTCGCCTTCACTTGCCTTTGAGCAAAGCAAGCGCTGCTCCTGCGCATCCTCAGCCTCCTGGCCTGTAAAATGGGTATCAGCCCTTCCAGCAAGTGCCTAGCCCGACTGCGGATGGGGCCTCTGCAACGTGGAAGCAGTGTGAGAGCGGCAGACTCCAGCCACTGGCCCAGGGCACGCGTGTGTCAGCGTGTAACACGTATGCCTGCATGTGTGCAGCGCCAGCCCCGCTCCCTGAGCCGCCTCCAGAGGGGCCCCTGTCCTCAGCCTCCTGCCGGCTGGTAGGTCCCAATGCCAAGCCAGGCTCCGAGGAAGCAGGTTGCACGGAGAGACAGCGGGCCAGCTGGGGACTGGGCGACAGGGAGTGTAGGCCTCTCACACCAAGACACTGTTGAGTGACTATGTGTGCAACTGCCCCACGTGGACGGAGTGCAGTCGTCACACTGACATGCGCAGGCTGTGTGCTCGTGTGTCACCGTGGCGGGCGCTGGCCAGCGCTCAAGCACAATCCAGGCCCCCAAAGGCCCTGCACCTTTCCTTCTCCCCACACCCAGCCCTCTCCTCCCGAGAAGCAGGGGCAAGGATGAAAGAAAGGGAAATGAGAGGAATACTAGAGGAGCAGGAATTTCAAAAGCAGGAAGGGGGGCGCCTGGGTGGTTCATTTGTTAAGCATCTGCCTTGGGCTCTGGTCATGGTCCCAGGGTCCTGGGACTGAGGTCCTGTCCTTCGAGCTCCCTGCTAAGCAGGGAGTCGGCCTCTCCCTCAGCCTGTGTACTCTTGTGTGCTCTCTCTCTCTCAAATAAATACAATCTTTTTTTTTTCTCTTTAAGATTGCATTTATTTACTCATGAGAGACACACAGAGAGAGGCAGACACAGGCAGAGGGAGAAGCAGGATCCCTGCAGGGACCCCGAGTCGGGACTTGATCCCGGAACTCCAAGATCACACTTTTTGAGCCAACGGCAGGCACTAAGCCGCTGAGCCACCCAGGGATCCCACACTTTTTCTTTTCTTTTTTTTCCACACTTTTTCTTTAAGATTTTATTTATTTATTCATTAGAGACAGAGAGAGAGGAAGAGACACAGGCAGAGGGAGATGCAGGCTCCATGCAGGGAGCCCAATGCGGGACTCGATCCGGGGCCCCTGGGGTCACACCCTGAGCCGAAGGCAGACAGACGCTGAACCACTGAGCCACCTGAGGATCCCAATAAATACAATCTTTAAAACAACTTGAAAAAATAAAAAGCAGGGGCAGCCCTGGTGGCTCAGTGGTTTAGCGCCGCCTTCAGTCCAGGGCATGATCCTGGAGACCCAGGATCGAGTCCCACATCGGGCTCCCTGCATGGAGCCTGCTTCTCCCTCTGCCTGTGTCTCTGCCCCCTCCGCCCCCCCACCCGTGTCTCTCACGAATAAATAAATAAATAAAATCTTAAAAAGAAAAAAAGCAGAAGGAAAAAATTTTGTTTAAAGGAAGAAGATGCTGAGACCAAGGCCTAGAAGAAATCCTCGCAGAAGCACTTAGTACAGGGTGTGCCGTGCTCTGTGCTAAGTACCTGGTGGGACTGGGTCATTTCAGCCGTGTCTCTGGAGGGGAGGACGAGGCACAGAGGACTGAACCCGTTTGCCCAAGGTCGGGCGGCCGGCTGAGGGTTGGTGCTGGGAACTCCTACCCGGGACTGCCTGCCACTCGGGCACCGGGAACGGAGTTCTGACCCCCTCGGCCTGTGCTGCCCCGCGTCCCTCTTCCTGTCTGACCCCAGTTCCTGCAACTCCAAGCAGTGGGACAGCAAAGTAGGGGGGTCACAGAGGCCTGTACATTTCCGAGGCCCCTTTCCCAGGGAAGCGGATGATGCCAAAGGAGAGGTGACGATGCGGCGGTGGATGACAGAAGAGGGGGTTAGCCCCAGGAGGTAAGTGGAGGAGACGTGAGGGGGGATCCCAGAGACATTTGGCAGGTGCGGAGCTCAGGCCTGGGTTATCCCAGCCTGGGGGGCCGTGGGGCAGGAAGAGGCTAGAAGCAGCAGCATCACTGAGAAGTTTCCTGAGGCTGGAGCCACCAGCTAGGGGGGGTGGATGAGCCATTTGGACAGGGCGGACCCTAGGTCTGGTGTATGTCACGTGGGTCTGTGTGTGCGGGGGTGAGTCTGTGATGAGACCCCCCTCCCCGCCCCTCGGATTCAGCGGCGGAACGTCAGAGGCGAGGCTGCAGGACGGGAGGGTGAGGGTGGGTGCGTGGCACCCTTTGGGGGAGGCCCAAGGCTGGCGATGCCCATGCCCAGCCCTGGGGCCCCCGGCTGTGTCTGGCAGGCTGCAGGAAGGCCGTAAGGAGTGGACAGGCTGTCCGTCCAGGGGCTTCCAAAGGCTTCCTCCGGCTTCTTCCTTGCGGCCTGAGACACCCCTGTGGCTTCCTTGTCCCCCCGCCCCGCGACCACTCCTCAGCCACGTCACTACTCACTGTCAGGGGTGCAGCCTCGGCCCTTCCTTCCCATCTACGCTTGACGAGGGCGAGTCATTCGTCCTCAAGGCCCTGGTGGCTGTGGGCGGGCTGTCACCCGTGGTCTGGTCCGTCCTCGCGAGGTGTGCACACCCGCGGGGGCGGCCGCCTGAAGCCCCCCCAGCCCCCGGTAGTCCCCAAAGTGTGTTTCCAGGGCCGGCATCCCCTGCCGCCCCTGTCCTGCCAAGGTGCCACCTCCCGGACATCACCCGGCCTCCTGAAGCGGGGCCTCTGAGCCTGGGGCCTGGAATCTGCGTGTCGTAGACTCTGAAGGGGACGCAGCAGCTCGCTGGGGTTTGCCGACTAGGGACGTGGTGACGGCTCCCTGACGGCTCTCGCACTTGGCGTCACCCTTCCCACCTGCAGCTGCACGAAGCGGTCGGGGGCCTGGAGCTTGTCACCTTCCAGCCCGGAAGGCTCGGGAGGCTCCCCGCGGCGTCTTCGGGGCACACACAGTGTAGGCCCCCACGCCGCTCTGATCGTCCTTTCCGGCTCATGAGCTGCTTCACAAGAGGATGACGGTGGGGGGGGGAGTGGGGGTGACGGGGGGGGGGGCCGGCGGCCTGGGTGCGCGGCCAGCGTGGGGAAGGCCCCTCCGATGCACGATGGATGCCGGAGCTGGGGGGGCGCAGCCGGCTGTCGGGGAGCCTGCATGCCAGCAGGCCCTGGCGGGGGACACACACAAACAGGGACGCAGGACACAGCGGCGCTTGTGCGCAGGTAGCAGGGCACCGTCTCCCCGGCTCATCGCGACCCCCCTCTTCAAAAAGTGAGTTCGTGTCTGGATTGGTTGTTAAGACCATGGCCTGCTTGCCCTGGTGACAACCGGGCCAGGCCGCGGGACCAGGTGGCACAGGAGATGCTGAGGCGCCACCTGGCGGTGTCACGACGGCAGCTCAGGTCGCCTGTGGCCCTGGCCGCAGAAGCCCCAGGAGCAAGCGGGCCTGGTAAGGTGGCCGCACCCTGGCCGACCGGGGCCCAGGACTTTCCAGACACCGCACCCGCAACTCCCAACTCCCCGAGCTCCGGGCTGCAGAAAGCAGGCGACCCCTGGGTACCCCACAAGCAGCACGAACTCGCCATTTCCCGAAATGAGCTTGTATTTTGCATTAACCTGTTTCCCAGCGTTCCGGTGACGGTGAATGGCCCCATTATCCACTTAGTGGCCCAGATCGGGTATCCAGGAGGGCTCTGGATCCCTCCTCACTCCCAGTCACCAGGCCCTGATAACTGACTCCTTCCTGCATCTTCTCCACTTTCCCTGCCACGGGCTTAGTTCAGACTCAGTACTTCCTCTCTGAGCTCCCTGCCTCAGTTCCCCCTCGCAGCCAGTCATCTTTCAAAAATGCAAACTGGATCACGTTCGGTCTGGCGAAAACAAATCTCAGCGTGGTCCCACAGGTCTGCTTGTGAGCACGGCACGCCAGGGCTTGCAAGGTCCGGTCCGTGGCCACTGGCCCAGCCTCCTCTTCATGTGCTACGTGGCAACGAGCTACTTGCAGTTCCCAAGCCCGCGTGCCTTTACACCGCGGTTCCTCTGCTCGTCTGCCTGGCAAGCCTCTCCTCAGCCCCAGGTCTCAGGGCAAAAACTTCCTGAGCTTTCTCAGACTATTGAGCGTAAGAGCAGAGGAGCTCCTATGCTCCGGCCATACTTTGCTCAGACTCCCATAGAAGCAGCTGATTACACCTGGAGGGGCTGGTGCCTCGACTGTCCCCTCCCTAGATTTTAAGCTGCTTGATGGCAAGGCCCGTCTTTCATATTTCCTCCAGGGCACCCATGGGAAATGCTCAGTGAGCGCTTGTTGGCTGGAGGGCCTAGGTAGGGAGGTCCGCCAGGTGGGGGCTGGGGCTGGTCTGGCTCCAGTCTGACCGCTTCGGCTCAGGCCCGGGGAAGCAGCAGGTGCTTGGCTCCAGTCTCCTGCTGGAGCTCTCAGGACCCTTCCCCTTCCCCCTTGGCATAGAACAAATCTGAACAGTTGGCTAAGTGTCTGCCTTCAGCTTGGGCCACGATGCCAGGGCCCTGGGATGGAGCCCCACTGCAAGCCCCCCATCCTGGCTCCCTGCTCAGTGGGGAGCCTGCTTCCCCTTCCCCCTCTGCTGCTCTCCCTGCCTGTGCTCTGTCAAATAAAATCTACAAAAAAAAAAAAAAAAAAAAAAAAAACCATGAAAAACAACAGAGGTGAACCGCTGGTTGCCTAAAAGCCACATTTGGCCTGGAGATGTTGGGGGCAGTGATGATTTCATTAAAAAAAATGGATCAACATTCAAAAATCAGATTTTGCATAAAATTGAGAGTTTCTGACTTGTCTTTGTTTAAAAATTGGAGGACGTGGCAGTAGTACTGGGCAGCCCTCCGCCGTCAGCACTTGTACAAAAGCCCCGAAGCCCCGCCGGGCCTGGCCGCCTCAGCACGTTTGCCACCCTGCCCTGGGAGGTCCAGGCTACGGGCTGGGCGCTCAGCGGCCTGTTGGCTCTTGGCTCCGGCACTCACTAGCACATCATCACCTCGAGCCAACCGCCTCCCCGTGCCGAAGTGTCTTCACCTGCAAAATTGGGATAATGCCTGTGTCGCAGGATTCTTGGGCGGGTTAAAGGCCAGGACCCCTGTGAAGGGTGCTTGGCCGGGTGTGCGTCCAGCAAACGGTGGTTGTGAGCTGCGGGAGGCGGGAAGGAAGAGAGAAGGTGCAGGACAGACCACACGCGGGCCACCTTGTCACCAATGAACATTTATTGTGTCCGCATGTGCACAGCTTTGAACGTGGCGATCACAGAACGCACTGGGGGAGGGAAGGGGAATGGAAGCAAGGGGTCAGAGGGGAAGGGTCCCCCGGGTTCCTAAGGAAGGTGGTCCCTGCTGGAGCCGCCAGTCGCGTCTCTCTGCAGAGAGGAAGCCTAAGCAGGGGTGGGAACTGAAGCCAGGCACCATGATGGTGATGGGGTGCAATCACTAGGGAAACATGCGGATTCTGGGGATGGGTCCCTCCTGTTCCTGGCTCCAGCCAAGCCAGATGGCACGAGGGGGACAAGGATCAGAAGCTCAGGTGTCCAAGCAGGGATAAGGACAGGCAAAATAAATAACTCCCCAGCCCCCATCGTCACTCTGCTGCAACACGACACAGAAGCTTAGACACCAGGCCCTAAGGAATCCTGGGTCCCCTCAAGGAGGCTCAGGTGGAAGGAGGTGTCCCCACCCCCACACCAGGCCTGCCTGCCCCAGAATTCCCTGGGAGGATGGGGCAGCCCAGACCCTGGGTCAGCAAATTTGATGGGAAGAACTGCCATGTCAGTGGTCTGAGCCTGCTCTCCACCCAAGGGGCCAATTTGAAGGACGTGGACCTGGGAGGCCAGAGGGGACACCACAGCCTGGGGGAGCCCACACCCTGGCCGGCAGGGCACATGGGCCGAGGCAGCCAGCTCCTGCCAGCCCCGTCCCACCCTGGGGCCTCCCTCCTGCGGGGGGCCTGCTGTGGGGACCATGACACCCAGGGCCCCCTCCCGGGGGGCTGCTCCAACCTGCCCCGGCCTGGCAGGGGCGGCTGCATGGATTTCCAAGCCAGTCCCTGCCCCTGTGGGGGCCCGGGGGGCGGACGCAGTTCCTTACACTTGAGGGCTGGGCCCCACGCCCTCGCCCTCGGGAAAGAAAGCCAGAAAGCTGGGGTGTTGGGGGGAGCTTGGGGAGGGGGTCCAGTCTGGGGGCTTCAGGGCAGATGCCTCCTCCCACCTTCCCTCGCCGCCCACCCCCGGGTCCGTCCCCAGCGGACACCCGCTCAGGGCTCCGACAGGCACTGCTCCAGGGCGGCCATGCGATAGTGGCTGGCCGTCTCCTCACCCGCCTGTAGCCTCATGGCCTCTCGGCACAGCCGGTTGGCCCGGGCCAGCTCCACCAGCACGCCCTGATAGGCGGCGACCATCTCGGGCTTGACGGAGTTGGGGCTGACGCTGCCAAGCAGCTGGAGCAGCTCCTGGGGCCAGCGGGAGCGTAGGGCGGCAGGCGCCAGCCAGGGCAGCAGCGGCACGCAGCCTGTGAAGGCCTGCATGCCCAGGAACCACAGCTCCTGCAGGTCGGCCCACACGCCCTCGTAGTCGGGGGACAGTGCCAGCACGGCCTGCTCCGAGCCGGGGGTGGCCCGCGCCACGTGGGACTGTGACAGGAAGAGGATGGCAGCCGCGAAGAAACCTCGGGAGGCCGGCGTGCCCTGAAGAGCTGGAAGGCAAGGGGGCAAGGGGCCATGAGGCGGGCGGGCGGTTCCCCAGGCCCTCTCCTCCCTCTCCCAGGCCCTCTCCTCCACCCCCTCTGCCCTCTCCATGACTCTCCTCTCTGGCCCTTGGCCTGGGTGCAAGCCCTACCTCGCTTCACTGAGTGACCCTGGGGAACGCACTTTCCTGGCTCCCGTTTCCTTACTTGTTATAACGGAGCCAACAGTGCTAACCTTAGTGATCCATTGTGAGCATTAAATATAATAATCTTGGGACACTCCCCCTCTGGGTGCCCTTCCCACTGCTGGGGTAGTGACAGGATTGTGACAGGAGAGCCAAGGGCTGGAGAGCCATGGGCTGGAGACCCACGGGCCTGGGGACCCACGGGCTGGAGAGCTATGGGTCTGGGGAGCCACAGGCCTGGGAAGCCATGGGCCTGGAGGAGCCACAGGGCTGGGGATCCATGGGCTGGAGAGCAGGCTGGGGAGCCATGGACCTGGGGAGCCACGGGCCTGGGGAGCCACGGGCCTGGGGAGCCACGGACCTGGAGAGCCATGGGCCTGGGGAGCCACGGACCTGGAGAGCCACGGGCTAGAGAGCCACGGGCTGGGGAGCCACAGGCTGGGCACTGATTTGACTCTTAGGCCAGAAGAGGGTGCCAGAGGGGGTCCAGGGAGTGGTGATGGGGCTTCCCTCACCCCCATGCAGGGGCCCACCTCACTCCCGCAGACCCTGTGTGGAAGGGGGTCAGGCCAACTGGTGGCATCTGTGGGGGAGCAGCCCTGGGGCTCCACTCAGGGGCAGAGGGGCCACAGGCTGGAGCACGGGGCTGACCCTGGCCCACGGCCTCGCTCCCTTCCCGCTGCCGGGAGACTCTGCTGGGATCTCTGCGCGGGGAACAGAGAGGGAGCTGAGGGGACAGTCTCGTTACGCCCTGTTCCCAGGCATCTGCTCAGCTCCTCCAACCTGACAGATGGGGCACAGGGAACAGGCGGGGACAGAGGGACCCAAGCAGACACCCACGGCCGAAGTGGGAGACAGGGAGGGCTGGCAGGGGCTGGCAGGGGCTGGCCCTCCCCCCACACACAGTCGGAGTGAGGCAGGCTTGTGGAGAAGGTGTGTGCAGAGGAGCAGCAAAGTGCTGAAGCCTGTCACCAGGGAGGTGAGGTGCTGAGCAGAGAAAAACCTCAATGGGAGGAATAAGGTTTCTGACTCAAGGCCTGGGTGGGGGCGGCTCCACCTTGGGCTGCTGGGATTCCAGGTGCCTATGCCTGTGCCTCTGAGCAGGCCTATACTTACACCCACCAGACCTTGCCTTAAAAGTCTTCAAGAAGGAAGAGAATGTCATCGTTTGGGGAAGAAGGGTGGGGTAGGGTGGGGGACGGAGACACAGATTTCCTCTCCTTTGGAAAATTCTGTAAAAACATCCCCTGAAAACAGGGACTTCTGCCTGGAGGCCCACAGGTGCAGCCAGGTCTTTGGCCCCTACTCCTTAGGGCCGGGGCCCCAGGCCTTACCTGGAGAGGTGCTGAGGAGCCGGGCCATGAGCAGGCCCAGGGTGGCCACGTTGGCAGCCAGCAGGAGCCTGCCACTCTGCTGCACTAGTGCGGGCAGCGACGTCATCAAGGTGTTCATGAGAGACGTGAAGCAGGCATCTCGCCTGGGGAGACAGGGAGGGAAGGGGGACTGTTTGAGGGTTGTTCCTTACACCGAGACCTGGGGGAACCTGGGGTCCTGGGCTCCCAGTTTCGCCAGGCAGGGTTTGGCAAAGAGACGAGGCAGCAGGGTTAGGAGCTAGCGGTGGGCCCTGGTGCCATCTGGGAGCGGAGCCTGGGTTACGGCGGGAGCTACGGGGCTCCGGCCAGGCCCAGTCCTCGTGCGAGGCGCCTCTGCTCTGAGAGCCGTCCATTCTAACACTAACGGGAACGCACGGGCGCAGGGAAGCAGCGTCGAGATGCAGATGTGAGACAGTCTGAGCAGCCCCCCTTGCTTCCCCCAACCTCCTCCCCGGCCTCACTTGATCAGCCCTGGTGCGGTGACCACAAGGTTGAGGAAGATGTGGCAGCAGGTCTGCAGGCCGATCTCCACGCTGTCGGGCAGCACTGAGGTATCGTGGCCCGGGGATGTGAGTTCCCACTGCTGCAAGAAATACTTGCAGAGAAGTGAGGGGGCTCCCTCCTTGATCAGGATCTCCCGGGGCCCATCTTCGACAGTCAGGTGGCACCAGCCGGGCAGGAGGAGCCTGGGGGTGTGGAAGGAACACATGCGTAAGGTGTGTGGAGACAAAGGCACGAGGATTCCCTTTCTTGAGGGGCATCCCACCTGCGAGAAATGACAGCGGGGGTGAAGGACCCGGCCTCGTGGGCCCCACAGAGACAGCACGTGCGGTGGTGCTTCATGGGCCTGGGCTTGAACCTGGGATCCGCCACGTGGCGTGCGCGTGGCCCACTTATTTTAACCCTGAGTCTCGGTTTGCTCATCCTGAAGGCGCGGATGAGCCTTAAGCCATAGATCTGCTGTGTGGACCAAATGGGATTTTTTTTTTTTTGTCAACGGTAGAGCAGGATGCCTGGTGTGTAGTAAACACTCGGGAAGCACGAGTTCTCTCTCTATGGACAACTTGGAGGTGGGTAGGGGAGACTCGGCTGACCAGGAGTCCTGCGCGAACAAGCCCCCCCCAAGAAACCAGAAATAATCCTAGAGGAAATCTCGTGCCCCAGTCGGGAAGCCTGGCACGGACAGTCTGGGGGTGAGGCGGTGTCCCCCTGTTGCACTTTTCTTTAGGACAGTCCGGCTAGACAGACTCTAACTACCAACTCACCGGAGAGCATCCCCTGGCCAGGTGGGCCCTGGGGCGGTGGGGGAGATGGCCAGGGTGGCCACCTGCTGGGAGAGGTCATTCGCCTCCTCGGCCTCCTCGTAGAGGGTCTTGGCATAGCGCACAAGGAAGGGCAGCAGCTGGCAGACCTCCTTGCGCAGGGATGAGGTCTCCTCGGCCAGCCAGGCCCCCAGGATCCGCACCGAAGCAAACACAAAGGGCTCCTTCTGCTTCTCTGGCCCCACCTGTTGCCATGGGACCCCCGTGAGATGGAGCAGGACCAGACCCCCTCCCCGGCCGGGACAGCATGCCAGCCAGCCTAGGAACACCACACCTAGAGAGGAATTCCGGCCCCTGAGCCCTTCAAAGGCCGGCCCTGCGCACCCAGCACCTGGCACACGGTGAGCACGCACCCGACAGGCGCCTGGCACGGAGCAGGCCCTCGGGGCACGCCGCTGAGCTAAGGGGGCTTCAGACGATATGTCCCCACATTTGCTACGACTCCACTTGCATCCCCGTCCCCCCCGAAGTAGCTCAAGGCTGGAAGGTCCCTCATGGGTCCCCTGGCGGCCCTGACCTGGAGGAGTTAGCGGGACCTCCCCGGAGGCCAGGAAGCCGCAGGCCTGGCCCTGCTCTGGCGCTGGGGTGCGTGTGCTGCGTGTGCAGGTGCCGCACTCGGGGTGGGAGGCGGAGCCAAGCAGGCTGCTTCCATCTCGTGTGCGTGTGTACCGGGGGGAGGGCTGTGAGTGGGAGCCACAGTGTTGTGTGTGTGCGTGTGTGTGTACTGTGATGTGAGTGCACATATGGTGTGTGGTATGGTGCTTGTGTGGAGGCTCGGGGAGGGAGGGAGAAGGAGGCTCGGCCACACTACTCCCGGGAGCCCTGCAGGATCGGCCAAGTGGGCATCTGGGCCTGTCCCTGTCACACCGCATCCCTCTGCCTGGCCCTCCACCCACCCCACCCCTGGCCCCCACCCCCAGGCTCCCTGTGTGGCCACTATGCCCTCACCTGCTGCAGGTGGTGGATGACAGCCCCGATGGCCTCCTTCATGATGCTCACGAGCTGCACCTTCTGGGGTTCCTTGAGCAGCGACTGCTCGCAGCGGGTGCACTCCTGGATCCCCAGCTCCATGAGGGCATAGCAGGCGGTCACCACATCCTCTTTCACTTCGGTGCCTGTCTCCTCCAGGGCCAGCCGTACCTCCACACACGCCAGATTCACCAGCAGGGCCAGGAACTTGCTCCCGGAGCTGCCCGCTGGGATCCAGTCGGAGCCGCAGGCGTGCGCCAGGCGGGCTGCCAGCTTCAGCGCGGGATTGCGCTGCCAGGAGCTCAGCTTGCTGCCTAGGATGCGTGCCAGCCCGGCCTGCAGATCCCGGAGGCATTCGGAGGGCACGGTTGTTGGGGGCAGAAAGAGGGGCAGCAGCTGGCACAGCTCAAACTTGCTGGCGTCCTCGGCTTTCTGGAAATCTTCACTGAGGCCCCGCAACACGGCCAGGAGGTCAGGCTCCGCCTCCTTCCAGCACTGGGTCTCGGCGGCAGCCAGCAGCCCCACGAGGAGCGCCAGGGCCTGGTCGAAGCCGTAGCCATGCCCCAGGTATGCTTGACACAGGGCGGACACGGTGCCGCCAGCAATGAGGTGCCGGGGCCCCCGGGGGGTGCCTGCCACAGCTGTCAGGCACTGGTAGGTATCGTCGATCATGGAACGGCGAGCAGCGTCATCCGGGTCCCCCCGGGCAGTGAGGAAGGTGCTGAGGATGGGGATCTTGTTCAGGACCTGGGGGTGGCCGGCCAGTTCAGGGTCACTGCAGAAGCAGGCCAGGAGGGCCACACCCAGGGCTCGGAGAACGTGGTCAGGGCAGCCATCGGGGGCCTCCTTGGTGGTCAGGAGACGATTGGGGAAGGTGAAGCCTACGGCATCAAAGATCCGCCGCCGAGTTTTGGCATCGATATCCCCTGCTTTGACTGCCTTGGTCACCTGGGGGGGGGGGAGGATGTGCTATCAGCAGGACGAAAGGAAGACTGGCCCCTGCCCCCCGGGGAGCTGACCATCAGCAAGATGAGGTTACCGAAGGGGACTCGCTCTGGGGTCAGAAGGCCCCCCAGAGGTCATTTCATCCTGCTCCTTCCTCCCGTGGGAGACGGGACAGTTGTGACCTCCGGGATCCCTCAGCTGTGATTATTTCCACAGAGGGGAGGTCCAATCCCCAGCTCCTGCCATTCCATCACCTGGTCATTTGCGAAGTTCTTGCCGATGTCTAATCTGGATGCCGACAACCCGACTTGGGCTTACAGCTCAGTTTAAAATCCCCCGGGGATTTAGGGTCTCTCCCTTAGCTGCTCCCCCCAAAGCAGCCTCCGATCCATTCCTGCCACCTTCTCAGGGGAAATGGCTCCTGTGTCTCGCCACTCTGCCTGTCAAAACATTTCCCCTTACATTTCACCTCAACACCTCCTCTGCTGCAGTGTGAGCCCTTGACTCTGGAGCCTTCTCCCTGTTGCCATGGCAAACAAGCAGCGACTGTACTCCCTCCTCCCTTCACCCCCCACACACCAACCCCCCCTTCCCAGCACTGCAGCTCCTGTTCTGCTGGCCCCAGCCCGGCTCCTGCAACAGGGCTGAGCCCCACACAGCTCCCTCACCCCCAGCCTAGCTACCGCCATCCCGGCCATCCCCTGGGACCCCTTCCCAGCTACTTCTAGTTCTGCTACTCTCTCCACCCCCAGAGCAATCATCCCCAGCCCTCAAGTACTCTGCACTAGTTACTACCTGCTGCTGTCACCCTATGAGTCAGCTCCCATCTGCTCCGGGACGCCCCAGAGAGCAGACACAGGCAGCCTCCTCTGAGGCTCCTAGAGCCCCAAGCCTTATTCACTCCCATTCTCCCCTTTGCCCCCATACTCAGGGGGAGCAAAGAAGATGCCAAATGTAGGCATCTGGGGCCTTCTTGGGTGCTTCCAGGAATGCCAGCACCAGCTATGTATCCTTGGGGACTTTCTGACCCCATTCCTAGGGGGCCCAACCACCCAGCCCTTCCCACATCCCAATCTTCAGTCAGTTCCTTACTAGCAGCAGGGCTGCAAACTGCTCGCTGTCATTCTTGGCCTCACGGAGGGCTCCCAGGTAGCGCTCCAGGGTGGGGTTTCGGCTCTCTGCCTGGTTCAGAGCTGGCTCGCAATCCGAGGCCATGATGCCCGCCTTGCCCAACTGTGAACACAAGAGGGACTGAGCATCCCTCTGCAGAGGAGGGGTGGGGGTGGGAGTGGAGGATGGAGGGAGGGATTAGCACAGAGGGAGGGATCAGGAGGGATGGGTTCCTCAAGACTGACCTCCCTTGTGGCAGCCCCTTAAAGGCACTGGACCCTCAAGTCCTTAGGGACGAAGAAGGGACCCTGGTCCAAGGTCACCTCCAGAAAGCGGGAAGGAAGGACCATACATCCCGCTGCTCAGCTGCACAGCAGTGGGAGGGAGCTGCTGGCCTCCCTGCTCTGCTGCCCCTGGGCACCAGAGGCCGGCTTTCATCTCCCTCCACCCAGGCACTCCCGGAGGGAGTGGTGAGGACACACAGAGGAAGGAATGGAGACACACACGGGTGAAGTTCGATTATCCGGACTCAGGCTGACACGAGGGAAAAAGGGCATCCTAGGTTTCCCTTCCTCTCCCTTCCCTAAAACAGGCAGGAGGCAGGCTTCTGCAGGAGTGAGGGTGCAGGGGGCCGACCAGGGACGGCTCGCAGGCCCGCCTGGGGACCCCACCCCTCCAGCCAGGGCTCCGAGTCGCCCCCGCAGGCTCCTTGCCTCCTCTCCTTTCCCTCCCTCGGGCAGAAGCTGCAGCAGCAGCAGCAACAACAGCAGCAGCAGCAACAACAGCAGCAGCAGCACCAGCAGCAGCAGCACCAGGAGCAGCAGCAGCAGGAGCAGGAGCAGGAGCAGCAGCAGAATTAACCCTTAGCGCTCCCTCTCCTCGCCCTCCCCGCCCCGCCCCCAGCCCGTGGAAGCCGGCTGGGGCTGGAGAAGCAAGCGGGGGTCCCGGGTGCTTCCCAGGACGACGGAGCATCCACAAGCCGGATAATCGGAGCGCGGCGGCTGAGATGGGGAGATGAGAAGGGGAGGGTCCCTGGCGGTCACCACCTGTCCCGCCGCAGCCAGGTCACAACACGACATTGATGAGGTCACGACAGGGCGGCGATGAGATCACACTTCACGATGGCGCGGTGATGTCACGCAGAGATCACGGCAAAATCACGACATGGACAGCCCCCAGAGATGACAGGGCGGATTTAAAAAAAATTAAAAAATAATAATATATAGAGAGAGAAAGAAAGAAAGAGAGAAAGAAAGGTAGATGTTGAAAAGGGCCGTGACAAGATGGAGTCTCGACAGGGCACGATGATGTCGCGATATGGCGCGATGGAGTGGCGATAGGGTCCCCGGGCTGCGGCGGCATCGGTCGGCACCGGTCGGCGAGGCCCCGGCCGGGGTGCAGGGGAGGGCCTGAGGGGGGCTGAGCTCACCAGGCTGCGGCCCCGAGCGCCCAAACCGCCTCCGAGCGCGCTGCTCCGGGAGCCTGGGGCCGCTGCTCACGCCGCTTTGCCCACTCCCGGCTCCAGGCGGCTGCGGCTCCACCCCCACCCCCGCGGCGCTCCCGACCAATCCGCGGCCGCCTCACTTGCGGCGCCGGCCAATCGCAGGCCTCGGCGCTGAGCCGTCGGGCGTGCCGCCGCCGCCGCCATCTTGCTTGTGGGTATTGCCCGAGCCTGGGGCGCGGGGCCGGTGCGGGGTCGGCGCGGGGCGGGCAGCGCTGCGCGGACTGCCCGTGGAGAGCGGGAAGCGACAGCCTGGGGGTCCAGGTTCCTTCGCTCGTGCGTAGTTGTGTTCCCCAGCGCAGCCCCTCCTCCCCCGCGAGCGCGCGGCTGGCGCTGACTTCCGGGCGGGGGGTGGGGGCGGGGCGCGTGGAGAGTGTGTTTCCGGGTCGAGCCCGGGGAGGCGGGAGGAGGAGGAGGCGGTGCTTCCGGCCGCGGTCGGCGTCCTGGGAGGCAGAGCGACCGGGAGCTGTCCGGGTGGGGAGCGCGCGCTGCCTTCTTCCTCCTCCTTCTCCTCCTCCACCTCCTCCTCCTCCTCGGGGTGAGGGGAGCGCAGGCTGGGGCCCCGACCCCATGGACCGGGAGGAGGCGGAGGCCGCCGAGAGCCGGGGCCGCGCTGTGCGGCCCTGAGCCCCGGTAGGTGGCCGGGGGCGGCTGGCGGCCGGGCCGGGGACCCCCGAGCGCGGGGGGCGGGGGGCGGGGGCGGGCGGGACGGGCTGCTCCGGAGGATGCGCTGGCCGGGCGCTCTGGGGGCCCGGAGGTGGGGCCCCCGGCCCGGCGCGGGGCAGCCCGCCGCTCCTGGCTCCTTGCAGGTGCGGAGCTCGGGTCCCGGCCGGAGGGCCCGGGGCCTGTTCGTGCAGCATCATCATCCCTAGACAGGGCCCGGGCTCGGAGGATGCTGCCCACCCCGACCTCTGCAGCCGCGCCCCGAGCTGCAGGCCCCCGCGTTCCGTATTCCCTACAGGATACAAAGTTGTTGCGGAATCAGGGGGGCGGGGCCGCGCACGCCCCGGGCTGCGGTGCTGCACCTGCGGGCTGCGGGCCTCGGGTGAGGAGGCCCCGCGGACGCGAGCACGAAGGGGGCGTGCGGGGCCGGAGACCTCGGGCGACCTCGGGGGAGACCTCGGGCGACCTCGGGCAGGCGCTTGGTCCCGTCGCCTCCTGCTGCTGGCGCCCCAGCCCACCTCCCCAGTGCAGCCAGTGAGCAGCATGAGCTGAGTGTCCTTGCGCTTCGCCTCCGTGATGAACAGGCCGGGGAGCTAGGAGCAAATCGGAAAGACGACCTCCCAGAACAGTCTGTTCACTTTCCCAGCTATTTGGAAAACAGTGTCTGCAAATATAAGCAAAGTTATTCATGGCAGTCTGCTCTGTAACTTTCCCAACTATCTTGAGACTTTGTGTGTGTGTGTGTGTGTTTTTTTAAAAAGAGCTTTATGCTCGATTACTCATACCAGCTGAATAGGCTGTTTCAGACTTTGTCGTTGCTCAAACATATCTTATCGCTGTGTACATAAGTGGAGTTCCACGTATGTAGCTGACAGACTGAACTATGATACATTCCCCCCCTCCCCTCCATCAACCTGAAGCATTAAGTAAACATTACCCCCCTGCTCCGCCGGAACAGCTGTTGCAACCAGAGAGTGCTTTTATTTCGGGTGTGCTTGTAACGCCCTAAATGCCAGAACCATTGCAAGCTTTTCTAGATTTTTCGATTGTCAAGTATTGTGGGGGTGGGGGGGGTGTATTCCCCCCCCCCCCCCCGTGTTTCTATCCTTTGATTCTATAACAAACCATTTGGATCTTGTCCACTCTGTTGTTCCAGCCTCCGGTCAGCAAGGCTTTGACGACCCTAGCAGTGATTTGTGCATGTAGGCAATTGTAGATTTATTTAAGAGGCGCGGCTGGTTGGGAATTCACATGAAAAGAGCTCTCTCCGCCTCTCTCTGAAGCACAGCTCGGCTCGTAAGACCTTGCACTTCTAATCAGCTTGCTAATTCAGTGGTGTTTATTAACTCCCATCTTCAAAAACCTATTCATTTCTTTTATGCTTCTGTCGCCCACCTGTCAGGCTATTGATGACAGGTGTTGAGTCACTTTGAGTTTAAAATCCTTTTGTGGTAGGCAGAAATGTGTTGGGTAAGATCCGTACACACACACCACACACACACACACACACGCACACTCACTGTTCCATCTTGGGAGGCTAGAGAAGTTGCTGGATATACTTTCTAACTTAGGCTCCATTTCATAATCCCTTGAGCATGTCCCTGGCCCACACATCTTTCAGCTTCCTGCTCCCTAACATACAACCTCAAAAGTACTAGAAATCAGAATGGATGGAAATGAATGACAAAGAAGTCCTTCAACGCTTGAGGCTCGGTCAAAGCCTTTTCTTGGGTGGGCTGTACCTCAGTTTTGCAACTATGTGTGTGTGCACGTGTCTATTTCCTGGTATTAGTCAATATTGATATCCGGCCCATGTGATGCCAGTCTCCCCGTATATTGGCTTTGGTTGGGGGTTGGGGTCATTTGCCACATGTGGGTGACAGGTACGCAGGACAGAAGAATTTGAATTGCTTCTTCAGAACTCAACCAACTCTCATGATATTGCCAAGATTTATATAATAATTTGTACCACGTAGGGAAGTTGTATAAGACAGACGAAACAGGGCAGCCCGGGTGGCTCAGCAGTTTAGCGCCGCCTTTGGCCCAGGGCGTGATCCTGAAGTCCTGGGATCGAGTCCCATGTCAAGGCTCCCTCCGTGTAGCCTGCTTCTCCCTCTGCCTGTCTCTGCCCCCCCCCCCCCGTGTCTCATGAATAAATACGTTAAAAAAAGAGAGAGAGACGAAACAGATGACAATCATTTTTTCCCTGGAAGGGACCTAATTATCCACCTCCTAGATTCCGGAGTAGCCAGCACAATGTCGAGCATGTGATAAGGGCCGCGCAAATATTTGTTGAGTGTACCTATGAATTCAAGTCAGGAGTTGCAAATGATTCTAGGGATCAGGTAAGTGACCGAAGTGTAACTAGGATAGATTTTTAAAGATCATAGCAGTGGGGCGGCAGTAAACTGGAGAGTGCGTGTGTTCCCTAAAGACAGTCATGAAAATATTTTTCAAGCACAGCTAGATAAAACTCCTGGGTCACCCATACCTCTGATAGTCCACACTCTTCACAGGTAAAAAAGGTGTGTTTGGTCAAAGTCACAAAGCTGTTAGTAGCAGCCTCGGGGCTGAAACTCAGACCTTATCTTCGGGCTGGTGCTCCTTCCATGCATCCACACAGGTGTCTTACTGTTGTTAGCTTAGAAAATAATAGGACGTAAAATGTTTCAGTTTCACGATGGATTTATTTCATATCCCTTACTCTGTTTTTATCCTGATAATTATAGGCTTCATCAAGGCTCAGGTTTAAAATTTACGGGCAGGTATGAGCAGTGAGAGACAAACTTGAAATTTCTCTTCCCCCTAATCTGTCACATTCTCCAGCTCTCTGCATTTCGAGGAATCAATTGTTAATTACTTGGCATATCATTTCTTCTCTTTCTGTCTTTGTAGTGAACTGGTTCCGCCTTTCTGGAAGGCCATGGAGAAGAGGCTGGGAGTCAAGCCAAGCCCTGCTTCCTGGATTTTATTGGGATTTTGTTGGCAGATATCCGTGAAATGGTTGAGAAGCCTGTACCTATTTTATACTTGCTTCTGCTTCAGCGCTCTATGGTTGTCAACAGGTACCGTTTTCTTTATAGATTTAAGACATAAAGGACACTCTGAGTCTTTCAGTTCATAGTAAAGACTAGTAGGAGGCAGAAAAGTAACCTACTACTTGCCAGAAAGGGTCATCCTTTTGGTGGAATCTTAGTTTGTTGTGTTTATTTGTTTTGGAAACACAATTAAAATAAAGGGGAATCGGCATGATCATGTTAAGATTCGGTGAAGATGTAATGAAAAGAAAGACATTTGAAAGTTGGAAAGACCTGGGTCCTGGCCCTAGATTTTTCTACACAACAACTATGAAACCTTGAGCAAGTTACCTATTGTCTGTAAAGAAGGCTAAGACTTACCTTGTAGCTCCATATGAGAAACACTGTAATTAAAGCATGTAATACAGCACTGTGAACATGGATGCTTAGTAAATGATACTTCTTTTCCTTTCCCTTTTTTTTCCCCCTTTCCTTTCCTAAAGGAAGCTTCACTTATAGGAAGGATGTGTTCCTTGCTTTTTCTATAGAAAGGGGTTATGCTGATAGATTTCATAAAGTATGCTTTTCTCCTAGAGGTTATTACTTCACCAGGCTAGAACCTCTTGCCAGGAAGAGTGTGAAGAAGGTTGAATTTCCAAGAATCTTATTTGTTCCCGTAATTTTTTTTTCTTGCAGTTCTTTGGTTGACATTGTTCTTTTTGGAATATGGAATGTGAGAGAACTGCAGTTTCAGAAAGACTTCTCAGTGTGCTGCCAGTTTGGGCAGTGACAAAAGCCTTGTGTCGTAGAGTCCACTGCTTGTGACAACTCATCAGCTTTTTCCTCCTATAATTCCAAAGATTTCTGCTGCTTTCCTAAAGGGATCAATGGTCATGATCTAGAGACTCAAGTAATTACTGTATTTAGCAATTGCAGTTGTGTCAGCTTTGGGGTTTTCGTTGTCTTGCCATAGTGGCTGATGATTGCATAATTATAGCAGTGGAAATTGGAGTTGACAGAAAGCTGACCTAAATGTTTTTGTACCCAGATGATGCTTTGCTGGGACAGCTAACTATTTCCGGCCAACATTTTATGTAAGATCATTTGAGTTAAATAAGTAACTGATTTAGCAGCATCAGAGTAGGAAAACTGCATTTTTTTAAAGAGTGCCTACCAAATACCAGGCCCTTGGTTACAAACATTACATATCTTATCTTGCTTAATCCCCATGATAATCCTAAAACAGATAGTTTTAGTTTCATTTTATACATAAAGAAATTGAGGCCCGGAAAGGCAAGGTCGACATGACGAGGATCACACAGCAAGAACACGACAGGGTCAGGAGTCTAAACCCAGGTCTGTTCACTCAAGAGCCTCTGCTCTTTTTCTTCTGATACTCTGCCTTCTGCCACAGGTAATCTTTTGGAGGATCAAAGACGTTTTTTTTGTTTGTTTTTATTGAAGTTTGATTTGCCAACATATAGTAAGATGGTTTTGTACGCCGAATCACAATGAGCAGCTTGTTATTTGAGGAATTCTGCGTATGGAGGAGGGAGAAGGGTTTCTGAGTGTTTCTGTATTTGGAGTCTAGCACTTGGTTAAGCAGAGTACTGTGGGCTTACGGGGCTAGTCTTGAGTATCACCTCAGCTGGGTGCTTCAAAACAACAGTGAGCAGATTGGGTATAGAGGTGCAAAAGTGGTATTGTTAGGAGTGATTCGGGTGGGGATTAGATTGTACCAGTCTCTTTTTTTTAGGGAACTTTGGAGCATTTACCATGTGTTCAGACTCAGAGAACATGAAGGTAGTGCATGACAGATATGTTACATATTTCAATTTATCAGAACTTCTCCACATCAACTTCTTAAAAAACATTTATCTTAATAGAAAAAAATGAATAAATGACATACACAGAAAGAAAATAAGATCTATACAGAGAGTACCATAAATAAGAAATTAAGATGATTTATAAGCATTTAAAAACGTACATTGTCATTACTCACCAAAGAACTGCAGATTCAATTTTTTTTAATTGAGGAACCTCTGTGTCCAGTGTGGGGCTCAAACCCCAAGATCAAGAGTTGCATGCTCCACTGACTGAGCCAGCCAGGTGCCCCCAGATAACCACAGATTAAAATGATGTATCTTTTTTTAGCTTATCATATTGACGAAGATCAAAATAAATATATACTTAGTGCTGCCTAGGGGTGGTATGGTTGCCCTCATACTGTGCTGGGAAGTTTGAACAGAGAACTTTTGGCATAAATATCAAGATCCTTTAGAGGTTAGTATCTTTTTTTTTTTTTTTTTTTAAGAGGTTAGTATCTTTTGACCTGGTAATTCCCCCTTTAGGAATTTATCTCAAGGATATATTTAGATGGTTGTAAATGAGAACATTCATCAACATTCATTTATTCCACATTCCAAAACATTGCTACAACCTGCCCAACAATAGGAGCAAGGTGAGATTATGACATGTCCACATGTGGAATATTATCCAACGTCAAAATTCAGTTTAGAAAAATAAGCACATGGGAAATACTCCTAATGTCCAGTGATAAAAGCAAGATATACAACTGCGTATTCACGATGATGCTAATTTTGTCGAAAGAGAAAAATCCTTTTATGATAGAAAGTCTGAAACAGGGCAGCCCCCGTGGCTTGGTGGTTTAGCGCCGCCTTCAGTCCAGGATGTGAATTTGGAGACCCGGGATCGAGTCCCGCGTCGGGCTCCTTGAGTGGAGCCTGCTTCTCCCTCTGTCTCTCTCTCTCTCTGTGTCTCTCATGAATAAATAAATAAAATATTAAAAAAAAGAAAGTCTGAAACAAGATACGTAATTAAATGTTTACTCAGTTTTTTGAGTAGTCTCTGTACAGTTTTTGTGTTTTCCAGATCTTTTTTTCAATGTACATGTATAACTTTTTTTTTATAAGGGAGGAAAAAAGCCACCTGAAAAAGCAACAACCAAATAATAGCAGGAAAAATCTGTTGTTGGCAGCCTGAGTCGGTATTTACCTACTTATGAGTTTGTTCAGTTTTTATCGGCGCTCTTACTTTTTCTCTGATAAAACACATTCTTAATTGTTTGCTGTTGTCATTAGCTTAAAGATTAGATGGATTATTCCTGAAAAACCAAAATAAGGCAGCTATCCTTTTCTCCTCATTCCTGTTTACCAGTTGGCAGTTTCCTCCCATCTCTCACAGACCCCTAGACACCCACTGATTTATGTATAGTGGGTTTCTTTTTGATTTCAACTTTGGAGTTCAGCATTGAAGCCCACTGCTGGAAAGCGGTGATTATAGTGTATCTGACAAAAGATGCTCTGTGTTTTCCTTATGGGCTGTTGAATCACTATTTTTCTGTTTAATGTTTTGTTAAATGGCTTAAAAATAGCATTTCGGACTTGGAGATTATCAGTATCTGCAGACAAAAGTGAGGTGACCCCGAGAGTTTGAAAGTTCCTGCAATAGAGATCAGCTTCTCAAGGGGAGAAGTTTTGCCTGTTTTACTTACACTAGGTATTCTCAGCAAGTACTGAGTGCTTGGCATATAGCAGGTGCACCATAAAAATATTTGTTGACTGAATAAATCAATACATTAGAAACAAGGGAATTGTCCTTTGAGAATTAAACTTTAAAATTAACAATCAGTTGAGAGTTAAAGCTTAAAACACACACACTCAGTGCCTTAAGGAGACCAATGCCTTTGAGAGACAAGATTTGATTAAAATATTCACAAAAGGGCAGTCCAGGTGGCTCAGCAGTTTAGCACCTGCCTTTGGCCCAGGGTGTGATCCTGGAGACCCGGGATCGAGTCCCACATTGGGCTCCCTGCGTGGAGCCTCCTCCCTCTGCCTGTGTCTCTGCCTCTTTCTCTCTGGGTCTCTCAATAAATAAATAATATCTTAAAAAAGTATTCACAAAAATGTTAACATAGCTAAAAAAAGAATATGTATATCTGAAGAGTTATGCTGCATGTGTGTGGGAGGTGAGCAGGCCTGAGCCAGCACTGGAGACCTAAACCATGGAGAGTCACAGAAGCTCCTGTAGGTCTAAAGCTAACAATTGACTCTGAAAACTTTTACTGACATTCCCTTGCGCCTGGGAAGTAGATCACACAATTAGTTAACAAGGAAGTTCAGAGAAAAAGTACTGAGTTCAGAAGGAGTTTTTGAGGACTTACTGGTCCTGGGCTAGGAAGGAGGATAGTAAAGATCAGAACAGGGGTACCTGGGTGGCTCAGCAGTGGAGCGTCTGCCTTTGGCTCAGGGCGTGACCCCGGGGTCCTGGGATCAAGTCCCAACACGGGCTCCTGCTTCTCCCTCTGCCTGTGTCTCTGTCTCTCCTTGTGTGTCTCTCATGAATAAATAAATAAAGTCTTTAAAAAAAAAAAGATCGGAACAGCACAGTACGACACTGCCCACCCTGGAAGAACGCCCAGTTTCCTGAGGGAGACGGACCTATGAAACCTGTGCCATGGTCAGTGAAGAGACAGGGATGTGGAGCTCTTCTTTGTCCCCCTTCCAGTGCTTTCTAATTATTCTTCCCTCCCTCGTCAGCTTGATCCTTCAGTGTTTTGTTCTTCAGGGTTCTGTTTCTGCCCTTTCTTGCCTCACCCTTGCGTGCTCCCCCTGGGTAACTGCATTTTTTCTCCATAACTGTAACCCGTGTGCTCCCTACTCCCAAATCCATAGCTGGTCATGTACTCCTTTCCAGAGCACACAGCCACCTGTGTGTCCCGCATCTCCAACCGGATGTCCCACAGCTACCTCTCACTTAATGCATCAGGACCGAACCCGTGGTCCTTCCCCCCTCTTCCTCCTGTACTCCCTAGAGTGCGGAAAAGACCACCTCCACTTGCATTCCGAGGTAGAAATCCCTGAGTCATTCCACACTCCTCTCCTCCACATGCGAGTCACAGTTTGTAGAATCCGGTCTCATGCTTCCATGTGGAGTCTCTGTTCCTCTGCATATGCCCTTACTGTGCTCGCTGAGGGATTATGATGCAGATAAACAAGCTATTTTTTTTAAGATTTTATTTATTTATTCATGAGAGACACAGAGAGAGGCAGAGACACGGGCAGAGGGAGAAGTAGGCTCCATGCAGGGAGCCCGATGCGGGACTCGATCCCAGGACCCAGATCACGACCAGAGCCAAAGGCAGATGCCCAACCACTGAGCCACCCGGGGGCCCCCCTAAGCTCCCCTCTGATACGGTCCCTGAGGCCCCTGGTTTGAACTTACTCTTCAGTGTTGTCATAGTGTCTATACACTCCTGTATCACACCATGCTGTCCTGTGTGGTTTGGGGCTGTGCAAAGAGAGGTTCAGAGTAGCTCTTGCTCTAAAGTGTGGTCCTTGGTCCTAAGATGAGGCCTTGCTGGTGTCCGCGGGTCTGTGGTGTTCATGTGATTTCTTCACCCTGGCCGAGTCAGATCCCAGAGTGCTCTGGTTCCTGCCCCCCAGCCCTGCTCCACCTCTAGTGATGCTGTTTCCCGCTCAGCCATGTAGTGTCTGCTACCTAATAAACCTCAGGTCTTGCCCTGTGCCTCTACATCCCAGCCCTCAGCCTGGCCAGGGACCCTCCCAAAGGACTTCTGGGGCTCCCTCTTCTCACAGCTCATCCCTACTCCAGTTGTAGCCAAATGCAGATCTCGACCTGCTGGACTCAGGGAGACCCTGGCGTCCTGTTTGGGCTCCAGGTGCTGTGGTTGGGAAGTTGTCCCTTGCAGAGAACTGGGTGATTGTAGGGCTCACTTCAAGGTTCCCCTCTCTGGGGGATTGCAGCCTCGTACTGCCTGTTTGTTGTCTCCTGCCTGAAAAACAGTTGTCTCGTATATTATTTTGTCCAGTTTTATAGTTATTTGCGGTAGGTGGTGAGTCTGGTACCAAGTATGCCAAGCAGTAACCTCGGTTCTAAGACAGTAACGTCAGTAATCCTAGCCGACGTGGCTGCGAGCAGATGGCTACTGTGATTACTCACTTGCGTGTCTGCTCCACGACACTGTCTTAATCATACTTACACACATGGCATTTAGCACATAGTAGGTGGCAATAAAGGTTTGTTGGGTGAACCTAAAGATAATGCTAGAAATAGCGCCATGCGGGAATATATGTGTTGAGGAGAACTGTTCTTCCCTACTCTGTTTTTTGGTCTTGGCTCATTTAATGGGCACTTGACTTCCCTCTTCTCACAGCTTCTCCCTCTCCAGTGTCTCCCTAATCCCAGATACTGGAGGGAACAATATTTGGAAGGTAATCTTTGCTCTTTTTTTTCCTGCCTTTTCTCTGGGTCTCCCTGAATGAAAGAGTGGTTTTTCTGTTTTGTTTTGTTTTTTTTTTTTTAAAGATTGATTGATTGATTGACGATAGAGAGAGAGAGAGGCAGAGACACAGGAGGAGGGACAAGCAGGCTCCATGCCAGGAGCCCGACGCGGAACTCGATCCCGGGACTCCAGGATCGTGCCCCGGGCCAAAGGCAGGCGCTAAACCACTGAGCCACCCAGGGATCCCCAAAATAGTGTTTTTTTTTGTTTTGTTTTTCTGACTGGTGAGGTTGGAAAAGAATCCTGTTGTATGGAATGGCCGGTCTTCAGGATCGGCAGTGTCACCTCCCCGCCATGCTCTAACTGGTCTGCCCATGCCAGCACAGCCTGCATGTGTCCAGCTGCCTCGGTCGGTTGATTAAGTACTAGAAAGCCCATTTGCGACTGTACATCTAAGTCTATGTTCTCCACTCACCTTATCACTTATTATAAAGATGATACATTTTTTTTTCTTAGCACGCATGCGAGCAAGAGTGTCAGGGGGAGGAGCAAAGGGAGAAGAGACTCTTAAGCAGAACGTGTGCTGGGGATGGAGCCCGATGCCGGGCTCAGTCCTACCACCCTGAGATCATGACCTGAGCCAAACCGAGTCAGATACTTAACTGACTGTGGCACCTGGGAGCCCCTATAAAGATGGTATCTTGATTCTCATTTACCTCTGCCATATTTTTTTATTTTTTATTTTTTAAGTAATCTCTACACCCAACATGGGACTTGAACTCACAACTTTGAGATCAGAGTCGCATGCTCAAAAAAAAAAAAAAAAAAGAGTCGCATGCTCAACTGAGGCAGCCAGGCACCCCTGCCATATTTTATTTTTTAATTAGTCCCATACTCTGGGTTCCCAACTCCCCATAGAGACTGCAGATGGAACAAAGGCAGCTCCTGCCTTAGCAAGAAGCCTTTCCCCACTAGTTACCATTCCCTCTTTGTCCTCATAACTGCCTACATTTCTCCCTGGCAGACAGAAGGCACCTGAGCTCACTTTCCTCCTTTGCCTCTACCCTTTGGTTGTACTTTGAGGGCTATTGTACTGGACAGACCAAGTGGCATCTTTTACTTTTAAGAGAGTAATATATTTTGACCATGCATTGGTCTTATCTTTAGGAGAAAAGCATTTCCAGAAGACTTTTTAGGTGGCATTATATCTCTGCTCTTTTTGTATCTGCTGGGCACTTAATTTAAGGTGGATGACTAATGGAACATATCTCATAGCGATGAGCCTTCAGCAGGAACTTCTGCCAGACTGTCCTATATTCTTAACTACATTGCAGTACAGGAAGGTGATAAATTATTAATCCTAAATCTGTCTCTTCAGATTGTAGGATGATGACTTGAGTACGTGGCAGCTGGGGGAAAGTAGAGTTTTCTGGTTGTTAACACAAACCATGTAAGCTCTTTGATTCTAAAATTCAGCTAGCATTGAGCAACTCTTTGGGATCTTGTTATATCACAATTTAATTGACCTAAGACCAGTGAAAATCCTCTAAAATTAGCCTCTCTCCCAATGAAATGAAGCAATTGTGTCTTGCTTAAACACTCTTCAGTAAAAGATAATCATCTTAAGTCTTGCTCTGTATCTTGGAGTATAATTCTGGTGGGTTCTTTTTGTCCTTCAGAAACATAATGCAGGGGCCCCTGCGTGGCTCAGCGCTTGAGCATCTGTCTTCGGCTCAAGGCGTGATCCCGGGCTCCAGGGATGAGTTCCACATCGGGTTCCCCACAGGGAGTCTGCTTCTCCCTCTGCCTGTGTCTCTGCCTCTCTCTCTGTCTCTCATGAATAAAGTATTTTTTTAGAAAAAGAAACATAATGCAAACACAAATATATTTCCTAACCTGTGTGACGAAATGAAGAGGAATAAGAAAATGGCATAATTGGGCAGTAAATCCAATGTGATTTAAAAGCTGTCTGAAATGGACTTGCCTCAGGAATTCCTCAAGGGAGAGAATGATAAAAGTGGAGGAATTTATAAAAACAAAATAACAATTGCAGTGCCAAAGCAAGCCTTTTCTCTTATTTTGGAGATTGCAGAAAAATCTTACTAATTGGAACAGCTTCTAGTTCATGGTATTGTGTGGAATTGGTAGGAACATGATCAAGAACTGTGTGTGATTAGCGTTTGGACATCTCAGATAAGTAGTATTGAAAAGTTTGGGTCAGGGCAGCCCTGGTGGCACAGCGGTTTGGCGCCACCTGCAGCCTGGGTTGTGACCCTGGTGACCCGGGATCAAGTCCCGCATTGGGCTTCCTGCATGGAGCCTGCTTCTCCCTCTGCCTGTGTCTCTGCCTCTCTCTCTGGTTGTCTATGAATAAATAAATAAAATCTTAAAAAAAAAAAAAAAAAAGAAAAGTTTGGGTCAAATGCATAGCTCTTGGTTTGAGAGCCTGCCTTTTCAACTCGTTTCTTATCCTTCATCCAAGACCTTCCTTTTTTTTTTTAATTGGAGTTCCATTTGCCAACATATCATTATATCACCCAGTGCTCATCCCGTCAAGTGCCCCCATCAGTGCCTGTCACCCAGTCACCCCAAGAGCTTCCTTAAGAAAAGTCAGCCTCTGTAGTTAATTAGGATCCTTGAACCACTTTTGATTTCAGACAGTAATGGGTAAGTTTTAGGAAGAAGTTGCAAGAATGGGTCTTTTTTTTTTTTTTAAAGATTTTATTTATTCATGAGAGACAGAGAGGCAGAGACACAGGCAGAGGGAGAAGCAGGCTCCATGCAGGGAGCCTGATGCGGGACTCGATCCTGGCACCCCGGGATCACACCCTGGGCTGAAGGCAGATGCTCAACCACTGAGCCACCCAGGGGTCCCAGTAATGGGACATCAGTTCATCTGTTCATCAGTTGAGTCCTGGTTCTCTTATATTCTAAGTGGTGTTACTGAAACCCACCTTTCATCACATTTTTCATCTATAAAGTGAGAATGACAGCACCTCTCAAGGGATTGTTGTAAGGATTAAGTAAAATGTTCATGCAAATACTTAGCTTACTCCCAGTTGCATAAATAACAGTTCAGCAAATGTTAACTCTAGTGCTTATAAAATGATAATGTAAAATCTTATTCTGTTAAACTCTTGTCTAACCCCAAGGTGACTCTGGGCAGCAGGTTTCAGGTCTCTGCTAGCTTCTTAAGTCTTCACCCAGTGGATCTCAGTTCCCATATTTTTTAGAAGTAGAAGGCAGGCAGGCATTTGGCCTTTCTGCATTTTCAGCACAAGGAAACCTCCATTCATATGGCTTTATAGGCTTGAGGTTGGTTGAAGCTGTGCCGTGACAGGATGAGCTATATTGTGTGTTTTCTCTACTGACAACCTGCCACTAAGGAGCATAGCTGATGGCATGTTTCCTCTTTTAGCCAGGGATACTTTTCCTTTGGAAGAGGACTCTGTTCTGCTGACTGATACCACCCAGCCCTCAATCTTGATTCACTTTCCCCAAAACCCACTTGGCAAAGCCTCATGCTAGGGCTTGGTTATTGTTTTGATTGACTGGGGTTGAATCAATAGCACTTTTGGATTTTGTGTCAGAAGTAGCTTGCCCAAGTTGTTAGTCCCTTCCTTCAAAACATATTTATTGGGTACTTAAAATCGTAGGCATTAGAAATGCAATGAGGAGTAAGACAGACGTGGTCTTTGCGCTCCTGGAGCTTGCAGTGTGTTGATTCCTTTGCCATTCCTAGGGCACAGAAAATCTCTGAAAGGGATGATGTTACTAATATCAAGATTCCCTTCAAAGAGGCTGACGCCTCCGTAGAGTCGCAGGGTAATTCTACAACAGTAAAGACCCAGTCTTCCTTGCAAAATCCTAGAAATATAGGCGACTAGGCAATTTGATGTCTGGCCTCAGTGGAGGAACCTTTTGCTAAGAATTGTGTAGGTGAAGCCCCTATATACGATACAGTAGGTTTCCAACTTCCCTTTCAATCCAGTTTACTCTCTCCACTATTTAATAACCCATGCCCCCAAGTAAGCCGTGAGGGTGGTTATCTGGAGATTTGGGAAAGTGTGATGGCTGCAGCCTTTGCCCCTGCCTTGGAGATGTTTGTCCTTTGGTGACTTCGTCAGTATTACATATGCCCAGCCAGTCCAACCCTCTTCTGCATCAGTATTCTCCTGCCTTTTTGGCATCAGGTTGGTTACTCAGGGCCTCTGGTGGATGGTTCCAGTGCTCAGCATCAGGCAAGCGCTGAGTTCTCTAAATTCTGACCTTCTCTGGCTGATCACAAAAGGAAACTGTAAAATATCCTAAGATAAGCAGGAGTTAAGGATGTCCCTGAATGGTGCATTAACCATCCTACAGGCACTGTTCTAGGAGAAATGGGAGCATAGAGGAATGCTGGCCAGGGCCTTCCTGAAATGCCACCGACTGCAGGCTGCCGCTGCCTAACTGTGAGTGCCCAGTGTAGCTCATCCCAGTTCTCCTTCCCAAACACTCCCAATGAATGATAGGATTTTTAGGAATGCTGTCTTTCTTCCAACTGGCTTAACATTATGCTTTGATTCTAATCCAGCAGCACATTTACGTTTGAAGTAAATGTGTGCTCACGGATTCTCTCACTTTTAGGTAATAAGGAGAATGACTAGTATGATCGGACCTGGAAGATGGGGAGTTTATGTTGATTTGGTTTTACTTCACTACTCTAATTTCAGATTCAGGCTTAAAAAGAAATGGCTCCCGTGTGTGTGTGTGTGCACGTGCAAATACAGGTCCGTGTTTATTGTCCTTAACTGGGCAACCTGAGTCAGGGCAACCTGAGTCAGCTGGAGGCTTATGGAAGTGGGCCAGGTAAAATGAGTGAGCCTTAATCAGAATAATTGAAGAGAGAAGCTGAAGAGCCTGATTCCATTTCAGAAAGTTGAGTAATCTGCATCCTGCTGGGGCAGTCTGTGGCTTTTAGCCTGCAGCAAAACAGCCCCAAGTGCAGAAGCAATGCAGAGCTCTCTTCTACCTGTGTGCTCTACTTCATCAGTCTCTAACTGCTTATTTTCAAAAAATGCTCTCAGCTGTGCTCTCCAGAGTATGCTTATTAGAAGCCGCACCCTGACATTTCTCACCATGCTCTTTTCAGATAACGGGGTGAATTTTCATGTTACCTCTTCTGTGAAAGGTTAAAAGGAGGGCTTGGCATCTAAGCTCAGGTAAGCAGACCCTGAGCAGGGTTATTTGCCCAGGATGGTCAAGGCAGAAGCTGAAGTTGTCTGGCCTTTCCACGGAGACTTTCACTGACAAACATACCCTCCTTTCCTTTGCACGCTGGTTTGATTGAGCTGTTTCGCCTCCACTCTTTCATATTTCACGTGGGGGTTGCTGCCTTGGCAGCATGGCTGCCTCTGTCAGTGGGGAGGAAGAGGTAAAGAGCGAAGGCCCTGTTGATGATGTGTTTTCAAGGGTTTTCCTTTGTGCCTGTGAGGAGTGTGTGTGTGTCTGCACGTGCGAAAGAGAGACAGACACAGACACACACATTTGGAGATCCTTATTGCTCTGCCCAGGACTAATGTCACTTTTGAAGCAGCAGAGTAACATTGCTATTTTACAGATGATGATAAGGAAAGGCCAGTCTCTCTGTGGCTAGAGGGAGTCTATACTGGATAATTTGGTAGTGAGATGTATTGACCATTTTGCCCCAACTTTTATTTGTCAGTAGAATGTATATTATTACAATGAATTGAAAATGGAGATATAAGAGAAAGATACTTGTAAGTACATGTCTTCAAAATGAAATCTATTAAAAGCCACATAACTACAGTAAATAAACCGAACAGGACAAATTATCTGAATGCTGGTGCTGCTATGTCGATGACTTTAACTAGATTACGCTTTCCTAATATTTGTGATCCCTAGTTCTTTGTATGCCTTGTCTTATATTCAGTGCCTCAAATGCAGTGCTTACTGTGCTCTTAATACCTTCTCTATGATGCTTAATTCAAATCACTTACTGATAATTAATATCTAGGTGTTATGTACATAATGTAGGTACCTACAATTCAGGTCAACAGACACTGTCTCCAGCTAAATAAAACCCACTTCCTGCCATCAGAGAGTTCACACTATGGAGGCAGAGATAGATATAGAAACATAAAGAAGCATGATAAATTCCAAGATGTGCCATGGGAGCACAAAGAATCGGGCAGGGAAGAACTGAACCCTGTTCTATAACAGGCTGGTGAGACAAAGTGATATTCTAATCCCTTTGAACTTCCTTCTCCTAGATTTATTTGAAGTGGTTTTAAACCTGCAGAGCTCTTTTCACTTCTTTATCTCAGAGGGAGAGGTAGAAAGAGGAGTATGTACAGCTCTGTAAAGTCTGGAGAATAAGAGCCCTGAGAAAATTATTTCTGTACAGATACAGATTGGCTTGGATTTAATTTAAATAAACTGGCTGTCAGAAATTCTAAGAATACTAACTACTCACACAGTTTTGCTTTCATTTACACACAGATGAGAAAGCATCTGTAGCTCTGCATTTTATTTGCTATAAGCAAAAAGTGGTTTAAGATATTTAAGTATTCGAAGCTTGGTTGTATTGAGTCCTCACATGTCCCAGTTCAGCCCACTGCAGGGTGGTTTTTTTTTTTTTTTATGACACTTACATAATTCTCCAAAAAGAGATTTTTAATGGATAAATTGACATAAACTTTTCCTCTGTTGGCCATCTCTGCTGAAATTGCACTTCATGGTTTGCTGTTATTCCCTTATTTCCTCCCAAGCTCACTGCCATTTTATTTAATTTACATATCTCTGCCACAGTCCTCCAAATGACCTTCTCTTTAGAAAAAAAAAATCAGCCAGCAAAAAAAAATTTTTTTAAAACCTTCCCAAAAAACAAAGCAGTGCTCTGATTCAAGGTTCACTGTGTGGGTTTCCAGAGAAGGTTGGTATGATTGTGATGAATGCAGATAATTTATCAGCCCTTCAGTCAGAGACAGAGTCAACTGCAGGTTCTTAACAATAACATTTACAATTGGGCCGTATAGGGAATAGCTGGATTCATGACATCATACCTGGGGGCTTTCTCTATAGAAAAACAATTTCTTTTTAGAACTGCTTTTATGTACAGGCTGAAGTTTATCTGTTATCGTTTGATACCTGTGCTTTTTGAAGTACAAAGCCAGAGTTACTTAGAGAGGTGTGGGTTCCTTCATGCTGTGGCTTGGAGGCGTGCTCTTTTTGCTGACAGCATTCTCCAGAGTCTTTTAGTCATAAGGTGGTGGGAGAAAAACCGAAACAGGAGATTCTGAGTATATTATATGAAGCCATATAACCCCCTAGTTACAGGTTTTTGGGGTTTTTGTTTGTTTTAGTACATGGTTTAATCATTTGTCTCCAGTCCACCTTTAAATATTATAAACTCCTTGATGACTGGATCATTTTTGAGCAGATGACTATATGGCAGGAGAGCTATTTGCAGCTCTACCAGTGTTTTTGATTACTCTCACTTACAGCTTGATTGTGAAAATGGCTTTGGACTAAACCTTAACAGATAGGTCTTTGGAATTTAATAGCTATGTCCAAGTAATGCAAACTTTTGATTTTTTTTTTTTAAATAAATGTCAGGTAGAAGTTAGAGGCATTAGAATTGTGATAGACTGGTTTCCATCTTTCCCACCTGGGTGTCCAAAACTTTGAGGAGTTTTTTTCTTTTCCTTCTCATCTTTTCTCAGGAGAAGAAAAATTGAATGGATCTAGTGTCATCCATGATGGATGGCCGTTTGTCTAGGTGGACTGGAAACTATTCTTCATTGGCACAGTGTTCAGAAAGTTCTATGGTGAAAGCCTATCCTTTGAGTGAAATGGATTGGCCTAAAATAGAGAGCTCAGGGAACTGAAATTTGGTTGGTCCTTTCATGAGGAAAGATTGCTTTGTGATTTGAAAGGACTTTTCAGTTTAGGTAGGAAAGGCTCTTCTCCATTTGTTCACGTTAGACTCAACAACGTCTTCTTAACCCATTTGGCTTTTCTTCGGTTTCTCTTTCTGCACATCTCGAACCTCCCATTCAGGGCTCTTTCCAATTTAATTTGGAAAGCTATTTCTCATTTCTTAGTGAACTGGGAACTTTGCTTTTCCTCTCTTATCCCTGCCACCTTTTAGCCAAGGAAATTAATTAACGGTAAGGAGCTGATTCAAATGATGACAACTCAAGTAATTCCATAGTGGAGCTGACATCATTTGCTGGTTTTCCTAGTTTAAAAAGTTGCATAGATTTATTTAAATGTTGGTTAAATATTCAAAATTAAACAATTCTTTGAATGCCAAGCATTTTACGGGGCCTGCAGATAAATACAAAGATAGAAGATATGACGCCAGCACTTAAACGGGGCAGAGTGTGTGAGAAGGGCAAACAGATATCCAGTGAGAGAAATTCAGTGAAAGAGCATATGCAGAGAGGAGTCTTGGGGTAAAGGTTTCCTCAAGGAAGACTTTTTGAAAGAAGTGGTGCCTGCACTTAAATGAAGTGTAGTTACAATGAAAGTAATGGCAGCTAATATACTCTGGGCCTTAACTACATGCCAGGCAGAGTGTTAAGTACTTTGCATAGCTTATCTTCTTTTATATCTATAATAATCCTCTGAGTTTAGGTACAGTTACCATCATTCCTCTTTCTATTAATGAAGAAACCAAGAAAAATGACCCAAGATGGCACAGCTAGTAAGTTGACTGCATAGAGATTCAAACCCAGGCAGTCTTATTTCATGGGCCACAGCCTCAACCTGTGGGGTGGGGGACAGAAGATAGGGTAAGATGGAATAAGGGTATTGATCTTGATATGGGATTTTTCTTTTGGAAATGATGGTTTTTTAGACTCAGTTTTCCAGAAGGTTCTGTACCACCCTTACCTTGGAGACTGGATGTATTTTTTCATTAAACCAAAGTTAAATGAGGGTGGTTTTTCATAGTTGCTTTAACCTGCAAAGTATCAGTTATTCTACCTTAAGCAGGTAGATTAAAAGAATGTCCTCCTCCTCTTTTGCCTTGTAAATATTGCTGCCTTCTGCAGAGACGTTATGGTTTTTCTCTTCACCAATGCGCCACAACCCAGTACCTTTTTTTTTTTTTAATTTTTATTTATTTATGATAGTCACACAGAATGAGAGAGAGAGGCAGAGACACAGGCAGAGGGAGAAGCAGGCTCCATGCACCGGAAGCCCGACGTGGGATTCGATCCCGGGTCTCCAGGATCGTGCCCTGGGCCAAAGGCAGGCGCTAAACCGCTGCGCCACCCCGGGATCCCCACAACCCAGTACCTTTAAGACTTCTTTAGTGACGATGTTTATGGGAAGGGACTTCTTACTCTTTCAAAGTACTCTCAACCAGAGAGGTGCTACAAGGGTCGGGTTTTGTGCTCGAGTGGTTGAAGCTTGTTTTCCATCTCGCAGACCATCAAGAGTTAACGTGAATCTGTTGGGCAGCTGGTTCCATGGGGAGTCCGTCTTTGATCGAAATGGTCTTTGGGAAGAATGGAAACATTACATACAGTCAAGGGAAGGGAGTCAGAATATGGACACAAAGCCTATTGATTCTTATTTAGCAGTTCCGGTTCAGCAAGTCACCTCCACCACCACATTTAACAAACTGTGCTCTTAACAAAGCTGGGCACACAGCAAAGGCAATGAATGGTAATTATTTTCTTTTCAAAAGGGCCGCTTTGTGAGGCTGCTGCCACCTCTCAATCTAACCTGTGTGCAGTGGAGGAGAAAAGTGTTGGCCCTTTTGAAGAGGAGAGAGGGCACCAGTTATTATCCTGGCATTTTCCAAACTTCATAATACCTGATTGCGCCCTTCGGACGATTTAGGTACCTCCTCTGCTTTGCTTTCTGAATGTGCTAACCCCCGTGGGAGAGAACTGGTGTGGCGAGTCACTGGAACCATTTCTGTATTTGTTTGTTAGTGGGTGTGCAGGTGACAGACATGCTGACAGTCAAAAGGAAGGTGGAGGGTGCCCCCTGGGGTGGTTTGTATCTGAACAGTTCCTGCGAGTCTTTTGGGGTTGATGACATGCCTGCTTGTCTCCTTTCCACGTGGCAGCCATCTTGGCCGAGACTCTTGCTTCTGAGAGAAGGCAAGCCTCGGTTAGGCTGCAGGCAGCCGGCCGGGGAGGGGCCAGTTTAGTCACTGACTTCATCAGATTGAAGGCTGCTCCTTACTGCTTGATAAGTTACAGATAGAATCATCAAAGGAAAGCTTCGAATGGATTCTTGACCGTATAATGAAATTGTGAGATTTCTAGAAAAGGAACACCTTTTCTAGAATTTTAGAATTCCATGGATGTTAACAAGTAAGTGCAAGGGGCACCTGGGTGGCTCGGTCGGTTAAGCGTCTGCCTTCGGCTCAGGTCATGATCCCAGGGTCCTGGGATGAAGCCCCATGTCAGGCTCCCTGTTCACCCTAGAGCCTGCTTCTCTCCCTCTCCCTCTGCCCCCTGCCCCCGTGTTCTCTCTCTCTGTCTCAAATAAATAGAGTCTTAAAAAAAATTTCTGCAAATTTTACCTATATAATGTTCTCCACCATGCATTATTGTCCACAGAAACTTGGCCCCCCAACAGAAGAATGTACCAACTGTTCTTTCTTTTTCTTTTTCTTTTTTTTTAAATAATACTGGCAGGGCATTCTCTCTACTCTCATCCCCTCCATGTCAGGGAGGGAATTGTTCATTGGGATACAATTTGATGAATTTGGTGCACTCTGAATTCCCAACGACCTTAACAGCATGTTTCCTAACAGAGCGGGCATTCTGTTCTACTTCCTTCTTGGTTGCTAGCCAGAGAAGTTTCCAAATTAGCTGGAAAAGTCAGGCTTGTTACCTGAGATTTACAAATGCCAGAGGCAACAGCACTGCCTCTCAGTATTTCTAGAGTTGTTCACAGCTTCCTAAAGTATGATGAATTTCCTCTGGCAATAATTTATATATTCTATGGACCTTAACACTCTACTACTTGGAATTATGAAACCTGGTCTAGACTTTGTGCTAGATTTATTAGAATTCATATTTTGAGAGGTGGTAATTATAAGTAAGCATTGCTAGCTCCAGAGCTTCCTGTTTTGGGGATCCTCCAGGTAGTACATATGGGAGCCTTGTATGGTCTGCTTTAGCCTGGCTTTAGAAGGAAAGGGATTGGCTCTGCCCTTCTGTACTCCACCTGCGCAAGGCTTCCACGTGTTTCTACCAACGGTGAGTTCCAGACTTTCCAAAAGGGTTTTCAGTCTAAGGTTCTATGTAAGCCCTCTTTTTAAGGATTTAATATTGCTTTTTCTTAGGCCCTGGGAGCAGAGCCAGGCTATGGCGGCGTGGGCAGGAAAGGAACTGATCTAAAATTGGAGCTTATTTTCATCTTACCTTTTATCCAAGTTACTTCTAGAATCCAATATTGACTCTCCCAGTGCTCCCCTGCTTCCTCCTCTGATGAACTCTTTTTCTCAAGAGTAACAACAATGAAAACAATGATAATTGAATCTTAGGTTAAATTACTTTTCAAAGGTTAAATTATAGTAAATGATGTACCTAGAACTGAATCTGGAACCCATGTCTTCTAGCCATCTAAGAGGAAGAATTATGATCCACTGAGTGGATAGAAAAGAACTGTTTTCCTCTCATATTTTTTTTTAACATTTTTTAATTTTTTAAATATTTTTTAAATTTTTATTTATTTATGATAGTCACACACAGAGAGAGAGAGAGAGAGAGAGAGAGAGAGAGAGAGAGAGAAGCAGAGACACAGGCAGAGGGAGAAGCAGGCTCCATGCACCGGGAGCCGGACGTGGGATTTGATCCCGAGTCTCCAGGATCGCGCCCTGGGCCAAAGGCAGGCGCTAAACCGCTGCGCCACCCAGGGATCCCTCCTCTCATATTTTTATTATTGAACACATAATGGAGCAACATTAAATAACATTTAATTAAAAAAAAAACTCCATAAAAATCCCACTAAATAAACATGTGAACTGAGAGATCAGAGTACCTCCTGTCCTTACTGGGAACTCTTGGATTGATTTTCTTAGCAAGCCATAGGGAGTTAACCTGCTCCATGCTTCACATTTCTTTTACTTTTGGTCACTGTCAAAGATATAAGTGCTTCAGACCATGTTTCCTGTCTCAGGCTGTATTCCCTTGAGCTAAGACAAAGGATCAAATTGTCAGATAAGAGTCACATGAGTCAAAGATCTTACCCATCGCTTTAATAATAATTTTAAGAATTCAGCAATCAAGAGGTGCAGGTGAAATAGGGAGAGTCTGAAACATCCTGTGTGGACGCCCAGATTGTTCCTTCCATCACTGAACATACTCAGTCTTGCCCAGAGTGATGGATGAGATCTCTAACTGAGGCTTCCAGGTCACCTTATTTTTTTTTTAATTTTTTATTTATTTATGATAGTCACAGAGAGAGAGAGAGAGAGAGGCAGAGACACAGGCAGAGGGAGAAGCAGGCTCCATGCACCAGGAGCCCGACGTGGGATTCGATCCCGGGTCTCCAGGATTGCGCCCTGGGCCAAAGGCAGGCGCCAAACCGCTGCGCCACCCAGGGATCCCCCAGGTCACCTTATAAAGCAGGGGGAGTGTTTGGGTTCTGAAATGTTTCTCTTTTATACCACCATATAGTTGTGTAGCTTATATGACCTACGTCAGAGAGCCACGGAAGCAAAAGAAGACCTTTGCAAGGCAAACCAGTCTTAATAGCTACCCCCCTCCTCGACTCCCACTTTTATCTTCTCTCCTTTCAAAGATCTGAATTTGACCAGAGCTGCTAGGAACAACAAGGAAATTAGAATTTTTTGCTACTTTCCCTTCGACCTCTTAATTCCCATAAATTTCCTTGGCCATTTCCCCTGACTCTAAATGTGTTCCCCCGGATTCCACAGACATCCTCTGTGAACTACCTCAAAGCTTTCACTGTATTGTACCGAGAATGGATAGGCAGCAACCCTGTCATCAGTTCATCATCATAATTTTCCATCCTCTTCTTTTTTTCTTGCTAGAAAGTGCCTTACCCATGGTGATTTGCGTGAGTCTGATTTGACATTCCTGTATAACTTTGTGCTTTTCAACTCACATTTCCCACCCCTCCCTTCCCAACTTTTTAACTATGACAAGAATCCATTGAGTTATTAAACCTTCTCTATACTCCAGCTTGTGAGTTAAGACATTAGATAGAATATTCTGAGACCTGGGTTTCTCTGGAGAAAGACATGGTTTTGCCTCTAGCCTGCAGGCGATGGTTGCTCATTCTTCCATCTCTCATGTATCTCTGAGTTTGGAGGTGGAACTGATGTCCTCATCACTCCTCACTGTCACTTCTGGAACAGTACTCCTCCAGTGTCATCATGGAAAAAGTTCTGCTCTTCGAGGTTTATGCCACGTCCTACCCCGAGTCATTACTCATCTACCAACCATCATTCACTCCCCTCATTTAGGTGGCATATGGGCCTCATCACTTTTTGAAGTCTTGTCATGAGCCTGGATGTCTTCCGTATGATCCACCTGATACAAGGCCACCTGATTTCCTGGCAGTTTGTTCATTGATTCTTTCAGTACTTCATACTTGCATGCCTTTATTTGTACATTCATTCAAAAAGATATTTTGGGGCACCTGCAGTGTAATGTGCCAAGTGTCATGCCAGAATTGGAGGTACGATGGTGGGGAAAAACATTGAGCAGATGATCACACTGGAAAGGGCAACAAGGCCCAAAGAGTGTATAAGTGAAGAGACCTAAAAAAAAAAAAAAAAAAAAAAAAAAGTGAAGAGACCTGACGTGGCATGAAGGCTTCTCTGAGGAAATGATGGTTGAATGGAGATCTCATAAGCTGGGTTAACTGGGTAAAGAAGGGAGATAAGAGAGTTCCCAGTAGAGGGAGCATCGTGCACAGAGCCCCATTAGGAGAGGGGGCATGGTCCATTCGAGGAATGCAAGAAGGCTGGTGGACTGGAACATAATGACAGAGGAAGAGCGTGCTATGAGGTGGGGCCAGAAACTTAGGCATCGTCTAGATCATATAGAATCCTCTCAGTTATGTTAAAGATTTTGGTTATCATTCTAAGAGCCCTGGGAAGCCATTGAAATTTCTATTTTTTAAAATTTATCTTTCAAAAGATAATACATGTACATTGTGCAAATTCAAAAGGTAAAAAGGGTATTTAGTGAACAAAGTCTCTCACTTAAGTCTGTTGAGCTACCTCGTTTCCCCTGCAAAAGGCAACCATGCCAACTTCTTGAATATTCTTCCAAAAATAGTCTATGCATATATATGCATAAACATTATATTCTTTCTCCCCCCACACAAATTGTAGCATACTAGACAAACTGCTTTGAACTTTTCTTTTTCTACATGGTGTGTCCCAAATATCATTGCATACTAGTACTATATAGAGTAGCCTTATTCATCCCCATAACTGCATGGTTCTCTGTTGAGAAGTTTATGTTATTTCCAATATTTTTTCATTTCAAACAACATAAAGTGAATATCTTTTTTAAAAAAGTATTTTATTTATTTACTATTTGAGAGAAAGGGAGCGAGTGAGCTTCAGGGGGGAGGGCCAGAGGAAGAGGAGAGAGGGAATCTCAAGCTGACTTTGTGCTGACTGTGGGCTTGATCTCACGACCCTGAGAACATGACCTGAGCATAAATCAAGAGTTGGACACTTAGCCAACTGAGCCACTCAGGCGCCCCTACAGTGAATATCTTTGATAGCATGTCACGTATGCGATAATGTAGCTGTTCAGTAAATTCCAAATTTAGCTACCTTTATTCTGTAAAAGCTGAATTTCTTTCCTTCAGAACACTTACATTAGTTTGCAGTTCTACTTCATTATTGTGTCTGTTTAATCTCTGTCTCCCCCATCTAAATTATAAGCTCTATCAAAGCAATGCTTAGCGTGAAACAGATGTACCGTTAATATTTGTTGAATGGATGAATGAATAAAGAAATAAAGATAATAGCTAGGTGGGAAGAAAAGGAGCCTTATTAATTAAACTTTTGAGGTTATCTTTTACTAGACAGAAATAATTTGCATCTCTGTAAAAATCAAAATCATTTGTAACTTGTCAATCTTCTATAAGTTAACATCTAAATTTAGGCTCTACTCATTAGTGAATAGTCAGTCAAGCAAAAGTGCATTCTCTTAGACCAGGGGTTGGCAAACTTTCTTAAAGGGCCAGGTAATAAACATTTTATGCTTTGTGAGTATTAAGACGAAAATCTGTTGCAGCTGCTTAACTCTGCCACTGTGGAGCAAAAACAGCCATAGACAATACATAAATAAATGAGTATGACCATGTTCCAATAAAAGTTTATTTTCAATAATAGACAGTAGCCGGAGTTGGCCATTGAGCCATAGTTTGCTGCCCCTGGCTGATTGAATCAGCTGTGCTGTCCCTTCTTTCATTCCTGATATTGTTAATTGGTGACTACTGTCTTTTTTTCTGTCATCGGTCTGACTAGAGCTTTATCAGTTTTGTTGATCTTTCAACCAACCAGATTTTGGTCTCATTGATTTTTCTCCTTCTCTCTCTCTCTCTCTTTTCTTTTTTTTTAAGAGAGAACAAGCAGTGAGGAAGAGCAAAGAGAGAGTGAGAGAACAAGCAGTGAGGAAGGGCAAAGGGAGAAAGAGGAGCAGACTCCCTGCTGAGCAGGAAGCTGATGTAGGGCTTGATCCCAGGACCTGAGGATCATGACCCTAGCCTAAGGCAGACACTTAACCCACAGAGCCACCCAAGCACCCCAATTGTCTCTGTTTTTTGTTTTCTGTTTCATTGGTTACTCTTTTTTCCTTTCTCAACTTATTTTGGTTATAATATATTCTTCTTTACTAGCTTTTATGATGAAGGTATAGATCATTGATTAAAAAAATTTTTTTTGGCTGTTAATGTTTGGCCTTCATATTTCCAGATCTTTCGGAATGTATATAATGTATATGTAGAAACAAAAAAAAAGCTTCATTTGAAAAAATACAAATAAAATCATCATGCATAAGTTTTTTGTAACTTGCTTTTTAAAATTCTTTTTATTTTTTAAAAGACATTAGTATTTGAGAGAGAGTAGCATGAGTGGGGGGAGGGACGAAAGGAGAGGGACAAGTGGGCTTCCTGCTGAATGAGGAGCCCAAGGCTGGGCTGGATCCCAGGACACAGAAATCATGACCAGAGCCTGACGCTTAACCAACTGAGGTTAGGTGCTCAGGTGCTCCCTGCAATTTGCTTTTTTAATTTAACGTATTGTGGGGATATTTCATTTCTTCTCAGGTTTATTTATTTAATTTTAGAGAGAGTGCAAGTGTGTATGAGTTGGGGGAGGGGCAGCAGGAGAGAGAGAAAGAATCCTCAAGCAGGCTACCTGCTGAGTGTGGAGCCCAATGTGGGGCTAAATCCCAGGACCCTGAGATCATGACCTGAGCTAAAATCAAGAGCTGGCCACTTAACTAACTCAGTCCCCAGGTACCCCTCATGGGGCTATTTTTGATGCTATGTATAGATTTCTACTTCATTGTTTTCAGTTGCTGCGTAGTATTCTATAGTAACTATTTCTCAACTAATAGACATTTAAGTTTTTAAAATATTTGACCAGCACAAACCATACTATAATGAAATCCTCCCAAGTGAGAAGTTCTTTGGCATAGAGATACACAGAATATTTTTGCTTAAATGTATAATTTATTGAATGTCTCCCCATTGATTCTCAGAAGGAATAAATGCTTTCTGTGTGATTTATCACACTAACTACATTTGATGGCTCTTTGTTATGAATTTTCTTGTGTTGTTTAAGGGTTGAACTTTGGGAGAAGTCTTCCCACATTCATTACTTTCTGAGGTTTTCTTCCATATGGGTTCTCTGATGTTCAGCAAGGCCAGAGGTGTGTCTGAAGACTCCCATATTTCTTGCAGCGATAGGATTTTTGTCTAGTATGAATTCTCTCAAATCCAGTAAGCTCTTCATAAAGGCTTTCCCACAGTCATTTACACCAATAGAGTTTATTTTCACTGTGAGTTTTCTGGTGTCCAGTAAATAATATATACCCAAAAGATTTCCCACATATACTTCAGTGATAAAGGGTTTCTCTCCTATATGGTGGTTTGGTTTTGTTTTTTGTTTTTTGTTTTTGTTTTTGTTTTTGTTTTTGGTAAAGGAGGGGCAGAGGGAGAAAGAATCTTATGTCGAGCCTAATGTAGGGCTCGATACCGCAACCCTAAAATCATGACCTCAAGCTGAAATCAGAGTCGGTCACTTAACCAACTGGGCCATGCTGGCACCCCTCCTGTATGTATTCTTTGATAACTAATAAGGATTGAGCTCTCCCTAAAGGCTTTTACACATTCATAACACCAGTATGGGTTCTCACCAGTATGGATTTTCTGATGTTGGTCCACCACAGTTGAGTTATCCCTGCAAGCTTTCCCACATTCATTACATTTAAAAGGCTCTCCTCTACTATGTATTCTCATGATGAGTAAGGGTTGGGTTCTCAGCAAAGGTTTTTCCCACAGTTTTTGCAATATGTAGGGTTTCTGACTGGTATGAATTCTCTGATGACTTAAAACGATAGAGTTCTTTTTTGGAAGCTTTTCCACATTCGTTGCATTTATGAGGTTTCTCTCTACATTGAATTATCTGATAGTTGATAATTATTGAGTCCTTATGAAATTTTCACATTGAGTATATCTATAAGGTTGTTTGCTTATGTGAATTTTATGATGATTTACTGGAAATTTGCTGTTTATGAAGGCTATCCTGCATTCTTTACATTAATGGGTTATCTGTCCTGTAAGACTTTGCTGATGGCTGATAAAGGAGGAATTATATGTAAAGACTTTCCCACATTGCAGAGCTGCTTCTCTGTGGAACTTCTGTCCTCCCATTCCAGGCCTGTATCAATAATGACACCTTTTGGTTGCTCTTCCAGAGGTGATCCTTCAGAAATATTTTGCTTTAGGACTGATGCCTTTGCTTCAAACCAGTACTCCTGAACTGTATAGGCACCTGACCAAACTTTTCACACCTCTACCCAGGGCTCTACTCCTTGCTGCAGTCAGGTGATTAATTTTGGTTTGAAAAAGAGAAGCAAAAAGAAAGAAAGAAAAAGAGAAGCCCCTTAGATTCTCATGGTTTTCCAGAGTCACATCCTTGTGCATGTCCACTGAGTGGCATCCAGGTGTCCCCATTCAGTCTAGGTAAAGGTCACAGCCACATGCCTAAACGTCAGTGATCCCTGGATGTGGACTCTTGGTAGTCCTGGAGCCCTCTGTCTCCTTCACTGTTCTCTTAGGTAAGAGCAGAAAATCCTGATAAGCCAATGGTTCCGGAGTCTAGTCCACAAAAAAGGGTTGGTACCTTCTGAAGCTCTGGGTCAAACCCTTCCGTGACCCTTCTTAGCTTCTGGTGGTCACTGTCAGTCGTTGGTGTTCCTTGGCTTATAGCTGTCGCGTTCCAGTCTTGGCCTCTGTCCTCACGTGGCCTTCACCCAGTGTGTCTCTCTAGATCATCGATTTTAGACTTCTCTTATTTTCTAAAATAAGCATTTAAAACTGTGAATGTCCCCTCTAAACCCTGCTTTTACTGCATCTCATGAATTTTTATGTTATGTGTTCATTTTCATTCAGTTCAAAATATTTTCTAATTTCCCTCATGTCGTCTCAAACCTATACTTGGGGTAAACTAGTATTCAGTCAAAGATTGGAAGGGACCGTTATTTAGATATTGGGAGCTCTTTCTCTGTGTCACTTCCTCTTTTCTGGTTGTTCGTTCCAAAATTCTAGCTATCACAGTCACCTTAAACTCTGTTTCCTCAACTCAGCAAGTCTGCTCTAGTCTGCTTGGGCTCTCCTTCCCTGTGCCACTCTCCAGAGCACACTTCCATACAGCAAGCCAGGGTGATCAGAGGGCTCACCTTCCTTTGTTTCTTCCTCTCTGGGATCACAGTCCTGGACCACCTGTTGTTCATTGTCTAAGAAAAATTGTTTCATTTATCTTCTCATTTTTTTAGTTGCTCACAGTGGGAGGGCAGGACCTCTGGCATTCCCTCCTGCGGGGGCAAAAGTGGGTGTCACAGTACATTTTCAAAATTAAATAAAATAGTGGCTTACAGAAAAGTGCAGGTTATTTCCATCTGTGTGGACCTTTTCACTATGTTAAATATGAGAGACTTATTCTGAGAAGAATGATGGAAAGTTGATATAAAGGTCACTGACAGTAGTTACTGATGTAGCCATCTATTGATTTTTTTTAAAAAAGATTTTATTTATTTATTCATGAGAGAGAGAGGCAGAGACACAGGCTGAGGAGGAAGCTGGCTCCCCCAGAGAGCCCAACATGGGATTCGATCCCAGGACCCTGGGATCACGCCCTGAGCTGAAGGCAGACGCTCAGCCGCTGAGCCACCCCGCGTCCCGCATTTATTGATTTCAACACAGTCTGTATACTCAGATAGCTGTTACCCAGATTCATCCCATTGGTTACTGTGTGGGAAGGTGGATGAGGATATGAGGGGTATTTCTGTAGCTCTTGGTAGCTTCATTTTTTTTTTTCATAGTTGCTATTTCTTCATTTTTCTTGAGGAAGTTCTATTTTTTTCTAGGTTTCTAAATTGCCTCGTCTGATGTTAGGTCTGTGCCAATGTCTCTCTCTTTTCTTTTAATGAACAATGGCAGATTGGCTTCCACAGCGCCTGCTCAGTAATCCAGAAGCCTGCCTTTATTTTCCTCCTAGCTCTCATTTGACTGGTGTGCACATTGAGTCTGCTGGACATTTTGTCAGTATTTCCTGGGAGTCAAGTTGGCTGTGGCTGATTAGCACATTGTTGCTTTGGGTTAGTCAGAGCCCCCTTTCGGTTTTGTGTACACGCATCCGTGATTATCCACCTCTTCAGTGTTTTGATTCTACTGCACATTTTCTGTGTGTCATTTTAAAATATATTTTACGTTCTAACCCCAGGGCCAGGGCTAGGGTGAAGAAAGAGACACCTAGGGTGCAAACTTCAAGGAGGCCCTCACTTTCAAGATGGGGTGAGCCAACTCTACTTACGTGACTCTGAAAGTGTGTACCTCCGTAGGTTCTGTGTGCGAGGCAGCTATCTTGCCTCCCCCTGGTTCTGGCCCCGTATAACCCCGACCATAGTTGGTGCAGATACCCATGTAACTAGGACCTTACATGAACTCTGTATAACAGCTTTCATTTAGAACATGCTTTGACTTCTCTTCATCTACGAACACAGAGGTGAGGTAATACCTCAGGAAAATTAATGCCACGCCTGACATAATTCAGTAGTCCAGAAGTTTATCCAGAAGCAACATTAGCCCGAATTTTGGACCATACTATTTATGTTCACCACAGTAGGTAGGTCACTGTTGTACTCCTTATTTCTTATCATGACACGGCTTGTCAGTAGGAAGTTCATTCTAGCAAATTCTGCTCATTAAACTTCTTGGTAATCTGACCTCTGCCCTGGCTGCTACCGTGATGTGCAAAACCACCTGGCTCTGGCAAACGATTGGTTAGAAAGTGGGTACACCTATAACCTGTAGGAGGCCACGAGGCCTGTGTGTGTTGCTGTAGGTCAGCGTGGGGCAGAGGGGGAGCTGTTCTTGTTTCGCTCCCTGTCCTGGTCTCGTGGGGCTCACACCATCCCTGAGAAATGCCAGGACATGAGTGAAGGGCCAAGTGGCAGGCCTCTGCCCATCCCTCCCCATACTTCCTCCAGAAGAACTGTTCTGTTTTTTTTTCTGTTTCATGAACTGGAGTTCTGTATAAAAGGTCTTTGTGGAAGGGACTCATTGAGAAGGGGAACCAGTGATGGGTACGGAACAGTACTTCTACAAGCTAAAGCATCCTGAGCCAAAAAACCCTCTATTTTGCTTCTTCTGTTCCACTTACTAGACAGCTTTCCCACCCTCTTAAAAACCAGTCTTCAAAATAGCCTTAAATGTTGGTGTTCAGGGCTCTTTACAGAGCAGTAGTCTGTTTTTATTACATCTTAAAATGTTTTCATTCCTTGTTTTTAGATGCCAGTGAGAGCAGGTGCCAGCAGGCGAAGACAGAATTTGGAGTTGGCCTGAGATCTGGGGGAGAAAATCACCTCCGGCTTCTTGAAGGAACCTCCTCTCTCCAGTTGTGTTGGGCTGCCTGCTGCCAGGACTCTTCTTGCCATGCCTTTTGGTGGTTAGAAGGGATGTGCATTCAGGCAGACTGCAGCAGGCCCCAGAGCTGCCGGGCTTTTAGGACAGACTCTTCCAAATCCATGCTGGTGTTTTTTAAAAAGTTCCAAACTGCAGATGACTTGGGCTTTCCACCTGAAGATGATGTACCACATATTTTGGGGCTAGGTTGGAGCAGAACATCTTGGAGGAGACAGAGACTACCCAGAGCTCTGCTCAGACCCACTGTATCTTCCAGTGACCATCAGAGCTTAACCAGGAAGCTTTGGAAGAGAGAGAGTCCCAGCGAAGAAGTAACCACAGATATAGTGACACAGCATTCTGAAATGAATGACTCCAAGGAAGTAGGTTATCTGAATACCAGTGGTTCTGCAGAGGTAAGCACATTATGAATAAGGAACAGAGAAACTGTTAAATCTGCTTTTACATTTGGCACACATGAGCAGCGAAGCTGGTGCTTGTGGGCAGCACTCTGTGCTGAGGAGTGTATGTTTAAAGCTGCCTGGTGTCATCTTTGTGGGTGCTGCCCAGATGTACAAGCATAATTGGACCCTAGAGATGTTCACCGCATGCAAGTCTGACCATTGTAAAAGCAGAAATGTGCTTGCTATCTAGTCTAAGCTGGTTCTTGGCTACAGGTAAGTACAGTTGTGTGCTGTCTGTCTTCACCAATGATTCTGTGGTATTTTCTGCCAGACTGCAAAAACACTTGATAGATGTGCTTACATTCAAGCTCTCCTCCCTCTTCCGCATCTCCCACGTGTAAACACCTTCCTTATGGGGTGGCTTCTATTCCAGTCTAAAGTAGCCATTCCTAGCACCTTAGACTAAGACCTGACCTACTGGGCTAAGGAGCCAGATGTGGCTATTAGCCAAGAGTCTCTGGGGTGAGTTCTTACCAAGCTTTATATGCCAAGGGGGATACCACCAGTAGGGTTTATTCTGCATATTATGTTTCTTCGTTGTTGATCTTCCTGAGCAAATGATTAAAAGCAGTGACTCACTGTGCACTCAGCCTCCCTTGATTGCTGCGACTTATTTTTGTATTTGTTTTGTCCTAGTTGTCTCTATCAAGCTGAAGCCAGAGTGGGGAGGCTACTACATGCCAGGCACTGTGTGTGCTAATTGTTGTACAGTGTCATTTTGTTTAATTTCCATAGCAGTATTTCCAAGTTGGTACTGTTAGCCCCATTTTCCTAGTGAGGAAACCGAGGCCCAAAGAGGTTAAACAGTTTGTGCAGCTAATGAATAACAAACCTAGAATTGAAATCCAGATTTAATATTAGGAAAAAAACATCTCAGTGCAATATTAGAGGTACAGTCTTAGGTTTAACACACTCATAAACATTTAGACATGTGTTGTCAGCGTGAGGAGGTACTTTTTTTTTTTTTTTTAAAGATTTGATTTATTTATTCATGAGAATACACAGAGAGGAGAGAGAGAAGCAGAGACACAGGCAGAGGGAGAAGCAGGCTCCATGCAGGGAGCTTGATGTGGGACTCGATCCCGGGACTCCAGGATCACACCCTGGGCTGTAGGCAGTGCTAAACCGCTGAGCCACCGGGGCTGCCCAGGAGGTACTTTTCTAAGCACGAGGTGCAAAGGTGAGCAAGAGATGGTCCATGCCCTCAGCGGGTTGACAGTCCAGTGGAGACCCAGAAACAAAGACAGGTATTTACAATGGTGTATAGTTACTGCATTAGTAGAGTTATGTACACAATTTAATAGGAATAGGAAAGAGGAAGTGACTCACTTGAGCAGGTAGGTGGTGTGTATGTGCAGGGAAGGCTTCACAGAAACAGTTGTTTTTTTTTTTTTTTTTTTTTTTCAGAAACATTTGTTTTATTTCTTTTTTCTCTTTAGGTGTTTATTACCTACACTAGATTATAGTCTTCTCTTTTAAAATTCTTTTTTTTTTCCTTTTAAAATTCTAAGCCCAGTGTGGAAAAGGTACAGTGTTAGGTTAGTTTCAGGTGTGCAGGATAGTGACTCCACGGTTCCATGCATCACCCGGTGCTCATCAAGGTAAGTGTACCCTTCATCTCCTTCACCTATTTCACCCATCCCTCCTGCCCACCACCTGTCTGGTAACCATCTTTAATTTATTTCTTGAAATATGTTTCAGATTTCGCTGGGAGATTAAAGGTAGTGAGAAACATTCTGGACAGAGGCACAGCGTATGCAAAGGCTCAGTCAGTTGGCAGATATTTATTGCACATTTACTGTGTGCAAGGTATTATACTAAGCTAGGCACTAGGAATATTTTTTTTAAGATTTTTTATTTACTTACTCATGAGAGACACAGGCAGAGGGAGAAGCAGGCTCCCCGCAGGGAACCTGCTGCGGAACTCAGTCCCAGGACCCCGGAATCATGACCCAAGTTGAAGGCAGACATTCAACCCCTGAGCCATCCAGGCATCCCCACTAGGGATATTATAGTAAATAAGGTAGACATGATTTGTACCCTAACAGAGCTTATGCTCTGGTATGGAAAACAAACATTACACTTACAATAGTTAAATAATTTTAAGTTTGATGTGGGTTTGAGAGGGTAAGTGCAGAATGCTACATAAGAGCATCTAATAGGGACTGAATCGAGAGTAAGAGGTAAACTTAAATACCCTAAGTAAAAAAAGTAGAAGGTGGTAGAAGGAGTGTGGAAGAGAAGCAGGCAGAATATTTTGGGCAGAAAGAGAACAATTTTAAAGTTTGTTGGGTGCCCTAGAGCATGGCAAGATCAAGAAATTGAGACGGGCTGGGCTTGTTCAATAGAGAGAGCCAAAGGTGGAAGAAGAGACTTGTGAGCTGTGGGGAGCACTGGGGCCTTCTTAAGATACTGGGCTTTATCTTCAGATCAGTGAGAAGTCAGTAGAGAATTTTAAGCAGGGGATGACTTGGTCAGATACGTTGCTGTGCGGTGAATAGATTGGAGAGGGGCAAGCAGGTATGTGGAGCAATCAGATGGGAGGCTCTTCAGGCGGGGAACTGTTGCCCTGAAGAAAGAGGTTAAAAATACAGGAAAGGGGATAAGTAGCAAATACTTCCTTAGAGCAGTGATTCTCAAACTTTAGCATCCTTCAGAGTTGCCTGGAGGCTTTGTTACAAACAGACTGCTGGGCCCCAATTCCAGAGTTTCTGATTTAGTAGGTCTAGAGTGGGGCCTGACAATTTGCATTTGCACCAAGTTCCTGGAGAGTGCTGCTGCTGCTGGTCTGAGAAGCACACACTGAGAACCGCGGCTTAGAGGCCAAGCGGGTTAGAATCCAGAGCGCAGAAGACCGAGATTATAATAGGAAGGAAGAAATAGGTGAATAGAGGTGTAGCTAAAGTGGGTTTATGGGTCTAGTAGGAGGAAATCATGGTCATTCTAGTCACATGCCTGTTATTCTGGTGTTGGATAGGTCATTTCCTGGGAGTAGAAGCAGAGATAGGTGAAGTGGGCACAGGTCAGTGGTAGTGGGCAGGAAAATCAGAGGTTTGGAGAGAGTGATCAGGATCTGAAACAGCACTTTGAACAAGGAGACAGCCAAGCAGGTAAGGAAATAGATGGCTGGTGGCACTGACAATGGAGACTACAAATTTATAACAGTGGTACTGGTCGCTGGAGTTGTGTGAGTCTCCTCAGGAGCTCTCAGGAGCCCTGTCAAGAAAAGGTTGATAGTCTGATTTCCCCAAGGTTGAAACTTCACCAGTCTGGTGCAGAAGGAAATTGAGGTTGTTGTCAAGAGAGTGGGTTAAGGAGAGACTATAAGAAGAGGCAGATAAAGGAGGGACTATGATAGAGGAGTTTGGCATTAGGGGTTTCAATCAGAGGCAGATATGGGGGGCACAGTAAATGGGTTCTGGAAGACTGAAAGTAGTCCTCAGAGGATGAAATATTTGAATTTAAGATTTTGGAGGGGGAGAGGTTCTGGTGATTGTAGGATCCAGGTGTAGCTATGGAAGAGGGTTGCTGAGGCAGCGTAGAGTAGAAGTTGGAGACAAGGAGCTCAAAGAACTCAGGAAGCTGGGTTATCCATGGAGACTGAGATAGACTTTAATGATGATGATGATGATGATGATGATGATGATGATAGCAGTAGCTAATGTTTACTGAGTGAGCACTTACTATGTGCCAGGTACTGTTCTGAACCCTTGATATGTTTAAACTCTTAATCTATACAACAAATCCTATGAAGTACTACTGACCATCTCTATTTTATAAATGAGGAAACTCAGGGAAAGAGAGGTTAAGGAGCATGGCCAAGGCAACAACAGCTGGTATGTAGTTAGTACCACGACTTGAACCTAGGTAGTCTGATTCTATCCAGTCTGTCCTCTTAACCCTATTACTCTTGAAGCAGGGATTTGGGGTAAAGAGGAGTTTTGAGAGCCAGATGTCAAAGCCCTTAGCAAAGTAGGAGGGGGAGAGGACAGCTGTGGTGAGAGTTGATGTGCAACAAGATGGCAGAGGGGAGAGGTTTTACAGAAAAACTAGAAGAGGAATGGTCTGCAAAGGGCATTGGGGAGGGGGGAGCAAGTAAAGTATGAACCCACCTTCGATCCTGAAATGTGGGGAGAGTAAGGGGCCCTCATACTGCAGAGATAATGTGGGAAATAGTATCCTCAGGGAAGGGCACACTCACAGTTAAGAATAGGTGGTCAGGGACCACTTTATGGGCACGGGACCTGTGCAGCTATACAAGTCCCCACATTTAGAAAGGCCCTGTTCTTGGTTTACTGCTCTGCTGTCATTGTCTTGAAATTCTGAATACTTTTTGAACAGGGACCCCACATTTTCATTTTGTACTGTGTCCTGCAGGAGGCATAGGGAATAAAGCATGAAATGACTGAGCATCTAGGTGATTTTTGATCATAGAAGAGAAATTCTAAGTGATTCAATGCAATTTGGGGGGAGAAAGAAAAGGAAGTTAAGTCTCACAGGAGAGGAAGTATAGGTCATTTAGGGAAAACATTATGGTGTAGTAAATGTTTAACAACTGGGTTCCCCCCCATCCTTACCCCCCCCCCCAAAAAAAAAAAACAAGCCCTGAGTTGTAGACATTGGCAGTTTCCATCGTGTAAATACAACCATCGTGACTAGTTTGGAGATGCCGACATGAATCACAGAATAAAGAGTTGGGAGGCATGGGCACAGCCAGCTCAGATGAGTTGGCTCCAGCACAATTCCAGATGATCATGATCAGTAAAATGAGAAATAGACCAGTAAAATGAGAAATATGGTAATGTGACAGTGTCCTGGAAGATGGTGAAAATTCAAATTTGGGCCTTAGGGAATTCACATGTACCCTGGAAGGAAGATCCTGGGACTGTGTTGTCTGGGGGAGTAGGGGGGTTGTTTCTCTTCTTGTTCACCTGCAGTGGACAGGGGCAAGAAATTGATGCTAGTGAAAAGAATCTGGAGTTTTATGGTCTAACATGGAGAGGGGGTGGACATGGGGGGAGGAATATTGAACTTGAACTGTGAGCCCCAAGAGTGGGAGGGGGGCGTTGGTGCAGTGTTGCGCAGAGGCATTATGTAGATTGGCATTGCTTGCTGAGAACTGCAGGCACTGTTAAAAAATAGGGCAAAGTGAAGGCTTCAGCTCCATACAAATTACATTTGACCTTATGTGCCACGCTTAGGAGCTTATCCTGAAGGCCGTAGCTAGCTCTGTAAGGTACTAGAACCACCTTGTGCATTCAGGATGATGAACTGGTAGGCATTTATTTTAGGAGAGGCCTTGCAATTGAAACCTCTGCTTAATGCACTAGGGAAAGGGAAAGAAGTGTAAACGCTGCAGATCTTCTCCTTCTAATTAGGGATGGCTGGCTAGCGGTACTAGTTTCTAGTTTGTACTGTTTGCACTAAGGTAGGTCAAGCAACTCTGCCTCCAAAGTGGTAAGAAATCGTATCCTACATTGCTCATCTTGCCTGCGATGCCTGCAATCCTGCAAAGGCATTGGGTCAGTAGCATTCTTCATTCCTTTGGAAACATCCATATATTGTATTTAAGAGCAGGTATTATGGACCTTTTGCAATTCCAGAAATGGAAAGGAATGTTACCAATTTATTCCCCTTTATCAGCTTAAAGAAGGAGAGGCTTGTACTGCTTGGTTTAAGTATTTTATCCTTTCTGTGCTGGGAACCTTTGAATTATTGGCAGGAGGAGCTTGTTGCAGTTCAGCCACTGGCAATTAACTGCTGCCAGCCCAGCTTTGTGAAGGAGGAGGAGTGTTCTCGGAGCTCAGGAACTGAAGGTGCAGTTAGGTATCTCCACATGCAAGGTTTGGCTTCAGGAGGTGCTCCTTTCTCTGCCACCACCATCCCCCCATTTCCAGACAACAGCCACAGCATTTCAACCCATAGAAGCCAGCGCGTTCCTGTGGGACAGAGGACTGTGAGGAGAAAGGAGTCAAGCCTTTGGGCACCTCTCTGTTGCCTTTTTCACTGCGGAAGATTCTTGTGCTGACTCTACATAAAGCCGGAGCTTACATCTTACCAGCAGTTAGAGGTGTAGGGTGTAGGCAGTGACAGAGAAGAGCCTTGCATAACCTAAGACAGAAACCCAAGCAGTTCTGTTTCTCTTCTTCCAGGTTTTTCGTTTGGTTTGGTTTTCAGGGTTTTTTGCTTGATCACTTTGTTTTTGTTTTTAAAAAATCTTTCTTGTAATCCTTTAGCTTGTGAAATTTTTGCCAAGGGCTCATTTATTCTTCTGTTATATCCTGACATCTTTGGAATTTCTCAGGGCCTAGTTCTCCCCAGATCCTCATTCTCAGTTACTTGAGCAGCAGACAGGCTAATAACTTCACCAAAAATTGTTTAGCCCCACACGCCCTTCCAGCCCTCTGGCCTGGATAATTTGCGTGGCTCTCCTACGCCTTGGTGATCAGCGCCCTTCTGTGTGCGTGCATATAGGCGAAGCGCCCCCGCCACCCCAGCCCTCCACTCCCTGTTTCTAACCTCACGTGACTGGCTTATTGCATCAAGAGAAAAATTGGGCGGCCTACGTCCTTGTTGTGTGTGGGTGTGCAGAGATCCTGCGATTGTACTGTTCCTTTCTCACAAGTATTAGTGCCTGGACTATAATACCTTTTCCTTATTTTTCCCCCATAACTGCTCACTTTCTGCTCTCATCTCCTAAGTGTTCTGGTTCTTTTTATCTGCTTATTTGGCTTTTGCTATGTCAAATGCATTTGAAAATGTGTTTGTTGGCCACTTTGTTAACTTAGGAGGCAAGAGGTAATGAAGGCTTTAGTGTGGATGGGTTAGCAGAGCCTTACTAACTGGCACAACTTGAGCCATGGGGACAAAGTCTCAAAACCAGCTTTTAGCTAACACTCCTGTAGGAGATTATGAGGAGGCCTAACTTTGTAACTACTACAGAGATAAACCCCACTCTTTTCTCCAGCCCCAGCTTCAGTTGCTGAGAACTGGTTGGGATATGTCTTTAAACCCCATTGGCTTTGCTGTTGCAGGAGGACACTGTCTTTACTGCAGTAGGATTTTTGTTAATGACAGTGATAGTTTTTATTTTATTTGAATACAGTTGTGTCACCAATCAAAATGTGTTGAAAATTCAATGTTTGTGAACCATTCTTTAGTATTTTTTTAATAATTAACATCTTTTTTTTTTTAAGATTTTATTTATTCAGGAGAGACACAGAGAGAGAGAGAGAGGCAGAGACACAGGCAGAGGGAGAAGCAGGCTCCACACAGGGAGCCGGACGTGGGACTCGATCCTGGGTCTCCAGGATCACGCCCTGGGCTGAAGGGGGCGCTAAACCGCTGAGCCACCTGGGCTGCCCCCATTCTTTAGTATTAAGTAGTCACCTGGGTAGCATGTGTATTACCAAGGAGGGCCCCCTACCTGGACTGTGATGACATGATCCTGATAAGTGTGAACATCCTGTGCGGGCCCTGCAGGCTTCTGATACTCAAAATGGTAGCTCATGATGGAGGTTTTTCGAGTCATCTCGAATTATGGTATTAATCACTGGGTTGGCTTGCTTGATTAGGAGAGGGGAGCTCCAAGTGGGGCCTCGGAGGAAGGGAGAAGGAAGAAGCAGAAGAAGGAGGGAGGGAGAAATAGCAAGATGGAGAAAGAGAATGTGTATAGAAGCCTTGCATCATTCTGAACAAAGCTGCTTTAATTTTGCTTGCTTGCTTGCTCTTTTTTTTTTTCTTTTTTCTTTCTTTTTTTTTTTTTTTTTTTGACAAAGCTGCTTTGAAGATGAAACAGGTCTACACCTGGGGGCATGATTATATGACTTATGGTTAGTTTGGAATTAGGTTGGTTTTTATGATTTCTGTCAAGTGCCAGAAAAAAAATGGCCCAAGGAAATTTCGCCCAAGTTTCAACGCTGTATCATTCTCTACAAATTTTTAGTATTACTCTGTAGTTTCTGAAGTAAAATCATTTGCTCCCTATCTCTCCTCTTCCTGCTTCTTTATTTTTTTATTTTTATTTTTTACAAAAGATTTTATTTATTCATGAGAGACACACAGAGACAGAGACACAGGCAGAGGGAGAAGCAGGCTCCTCACAGGGAGCCCGATGCGGGACTCGATCCTGGACCCTGGGATCACACCCTGAGCCCAAGGCAGATGCTCGACTGCTGAGCCACCCAGGCATCCCTTCCTGCTTCTTTAAGAATTAATAATAATAAATAATAAACAAGTTCTTTCTTTAAAAATAAAAATCTGCCTGCCTTGCTTAAAAATATTTATACTCTTTTTCTATTTCTGGGAATCTAGTCTAAAGCAACATTTCCTAAATAAAGAGCTTTACACACAATGATGAGATGCTATTTATTTAATTAAAAAATTGAAGCGGTTTGTCTAATAAGGGAAAGTAGAAATTGTGCAGCCATTAAAAATACATTTTTGGTTATATGAACTGCTCTTTTGTTACTCCATCTGCTTTCCACTCCAGCCATGCTGAATGCTTGCTCTTCTGTGGGTACCATACTTCTAAAATAATGGCTTTATTGAAATGTAATTGATATATCATAAACTGTATGTACAGGTTTAAAGTGTGCAATTTGATTTGTTTTAACATATGTATACCCATAAAACCATTACCACAAAAAAGGTAATGAACATATCCATTACCCCCAGTTTCCTCCTGTCCCTTTATAATCTGTCCTTCCTACTCCCTCCCTTATCCCTAGGCAACCACTAATCTGCTTTAGCTTATTATAGATTTTCTAGAATTTTTAAATAAATGGAATCATACATTATGTACTCTTATTTTTAACAACTCCATTGAGGTATAATCTATATACCATAAAACTCACTCCTTTTAAGCATACAATTCAGTAATTTTAGTAAGTATAGACTTGTATCTTATCACCACAATCCAGTTTATTAACATTTCTGTTACCCCAGAAACTTCCCTTATGCCATCCCCACTTCCTTTCCCAGCCCCATTAGCATCCACTAATCTCTCTCTATAAATTTGCCTTATCTAGACTTTACATATAAAGGGAACCATGCAATATGTAGTCTTTTGAGTCTGGCTTCTTTGACTAAGCATAACATTTGGATGTTCATCACAGTATGTGGTTGGTTCCCATTAATTGCTAAATAGTATTTCACTGCATGGATATATCATTTATCTATTTACCTGTTGATGGATGTTTGGATTGTTTCTAGATTTTTGGCTACAGATAAAGCTGTTCGGAACATTTGTGTAAAAGTCTTTGGGAATATGCTTCAATTTCTCTTGGATACCTGGGAGTGGAGTGGCTGGGTCAGTGTAGGTATACATTTAATGTTATAAGAAACCGCCAAACTGCTTCTTCCAAACCGTTGTACCATCTTATGTTCCCATTAGTAACATGAAAAGTCCTAGGTGTTCCACATTCTCACCAAAACATTGTATGGTGAGTCTAATTTTGGACATTGTAATAGGTGTGTAATAGTAGCTCATTGTAGTTTTTCTTTGCATTGTCTTCATAACTCATGATGTGGAACATCATTTCGTGTGATTATTTGCCTTTTTTTTTTTTAAAGATTTTGTTTATTTATTAGAGACACAGAGAGAGAGAGGCAGAGACACAGGCAGAAGGAGAAGCAGGCTCCATGCAGGAAGCCCAACGTGGGACTCGATCCGGGTTCTCCAGGATCACACCCCGGACTGCAGGCGGCGCCAAACCGCTGCGCTACCAGGGCTGCCCTGATTATTTGCCTTTCATATATTTTTTGGTAAAGTGTTTTTTTCCCCCATTTAAAAAAACTGGGTTGTCCTCCTAGATATGTCCTCTACGTATAAGTCATTTATAAGCTATTTGATTTGTAAATATTCTCTCAATCTGTAGCTTGTCTTTCATTTTCTTAGTGTCTTTTGAAGAGCAGATAATTTTGATGGTGTCTAGTTTATCAGTTTTTTCTTTATGGATCATGGCTTTGGTATTGTATTTTAGATTTTCTCCTAATTCTAGAGGTTTTATAGCTTTAAGTTCTTAAATTTAAGTCCAGAATGTTTTTGTACGTGGTGGGAGTTATGGATGGAAGGGTTTTATTTGTTTTTTGGCATATGAATTTCTAGTTGTGCTAGCATCATATTTTTTCTATCCTTTCTCCACTGAATTGCTTTTCACTTTCATTGAAAATCAGTTAACCATATGTGTATGAATCTATTTCTGGATTCTACTTGTTTCTATCATTTTATATGTTTATATTGGATACATTGTCTATATCAACACTACACTTTCTTTTTTTTTATTATTTATTATTATTTTTTTAATGCTCTAAGCCCAGTGTGGGGCTTAACTTAAACTCATGACCTATGGGGATCCCTGGGTGGCTCAGCGGTTTAGCGCCTGCCTTTGGCCCAGGACACGATCCTGGAGTCTTGGGATCGAGTCCCACGTTGGGCTCCCGGCATGGAGCCTGCTTCTCCCTCTGCCTGTGTCTCTACCTCTCTCTCTATGTCTATCATAAATAAATAAATAAATAAATCTTTAAAAAAAATAAACTCATGACCTATTATCTATCAAGAGCTATATACTCTACTGACTGAGCCGGCCAGGTGCCCCAATAGTACACTGTCTTGATATTGATAGCTTGCTTGCTTGCTTTATCTATCTATCTATCTATCTATCTATCTATCTATCTATCTATCTATCTATCTATTTTTTATTTTTTATTTTTTTAAATTTTTATTTATTTATGATAGTCACAGAGAGAGAAAGAGAGAGAGGCAGAGACACAGGCAGAGGGAGAAGCAGGCTCCATGCACCGGGAGCCCGATGTGGGATTCGATCCCGGGTCTCCAGGATCGCGCCCTGGGTCAAAGGCAGGCGCCAAACTGCTGCGCCACCCAGGGATCCCTCTATCTGTCTTTTAAAAAAAGATTTTATTCATTTATTCGAGAGAGCTAGAGAGAGCAGGCACAGGTAGGGCGAGGGGCAGAGGGAGAGGAAGAAGCAGTCTCCCAGCTGAGCAGGGAGCCCAGTATAGGGCTCCATCCAAGGGTCCTGGGATCATGACCTGAGTTGAAGGCAGATGCTTAACTGACTGAGCTACCCAGGCGTCCTGGTATTGATAGCTTTGTAATAAGTCTTTTTTATTCAGATGATGTGTAAATCTTACAACTTTGTTCTTACCAGAAATTTTTTGGCTATTCGAGGTCTTTTGTATTCCCTATAAATTTTAGTATCATCAATTTATTTTTTAAAAGCCTTCTAGGATTTTGATTGGGATTTTCTTGAGGCTGTAGCTCATTTGGAGAGAATTGATAGCCTAATAATAGTCTACAGATCCATGAATACAGTATATCTTTCTTTTCATTCACATCATCTTTAATTTCTCTCAGCAATGTGTTGTACTTTTCAGGGTACAGATCTGGACATGTTTTGTCACATTTATTTCTCAGTAAATGTGCTATTTTTGGTGCTATTATAATTGGCATTTAAAAAATTCAGTTTCTAAGATGCCCCCCAAAAGAAACTGTTTAAAAAAAAAATCAGTTTGTTTGTTCCTAGTGTATAGAGATACAATTACTTTTTGTATATTGATCTTCTATCCTGAGACCTTGGAAACTCACTGATTCATTGCGGTAGTTTTTTTGTAGGTTCCCTTACATTTTCTCTTTATAATGATGTCTGTGAAAAAAGACCATTTGGCTTCTTTTCCAATGTGGATGTCTTTTATTTCTTTTACTTGCTTATTGCACTGGCTAGAATCCCTATTACAATGTTGAATAAAAGTGGTGAAAGTATACTTTCCTATTCCTAGTAAATGTGAATTTGTATCAGGAATAAATGCTGGGTTTTGTCAAATTCTTTCTTTTATATTTATTGACATGATCATATGGATTTTTGTTTTTAGTGTATTAACATGGTAAATAACTTGATTGATTTTGAGTGTTAAATTACCTTGTATTCCTGAGATAAACCCCAGTTAGTCATGGCATATTATCCTTTCTATATATTGTTATATTTGATTTACTGAAATTTTGTTATGAATTTTGAGTCTGTGTTCATGAGGGATATTAGCCTGTGATTTTAACATCAAAGTCATGCTAGTCTTATAAAATGAGCTGAGAAGTTTTTACTCTTTTTTCATTTCCTGGGAAAGTTTGTGCAGAATTGGTACTATTTATTCCTTAAAATATTCAATATAGTTTCCCAGTGAAGCTATCTGGAGCTCTTTGCAGGAAAATTTTATTTTATTTTATTTTACTTTATGTTACCTTACTTTTATTTTTTTTATATATATAGAGCATGAGTGAGGGAGGGGCAGAGAGAAAGGGAGAGAGAAAATCTTAGGCATGGAGCCAGACATGGGGCTTGATCTCATGACCCTGAGATCATGACCTGAGCTGAAATCAAGAGTTGGGTGCTTTCCCAACTGAGTCCCCCAGGTACCCCTGCAGGAAAATTTTAACCTATAAATTCAAACTATGTAGTTTGGCAGCTTGTGTTTTTCAGGGAATTTGTGCATTTTATGCCAGTAGTCAAATGTATTGGCATAAAGTGCTCACAACATCCCCTTATTGCCCTTGTAATACCTGTAGAACCTGTAGTGATGTTACCTCTTTAATTTATGATATTGATAATTTGTGTTTTTTCCCTTCCCACCTCTCTCCCTGTATCAGCCTTGCTAGATTTTCTTTTTTTAAAAAAAAATTTTATTTATTTATTCATAGAGACACACAGAAGAGAGGGGCAGAAGGAGAAGTAGGCTCCATGCAGGGAGCCCGATGCGGGACTGGATCGCAGGTGTCTGGGATCACGCCCTGGACTGAAGGCTGGACTGAAGGTTGCACTAAACCTCAGCCATCCGGGCTGCCCCTTGCTAGATTTTCTTAATCTTTGGTCTCATTCATTTTTCTCTAGTGTTTTTCTGTTATTGATTTCTGCTTTAATCTTATTTCTTTTTCATAATTTAGATTTCATTTGCTCTTTTTCTAGGTTCTTTTTTTTTTTTTAAAGATTTTATTTATTTATTCATGAGAGACACTGAGAGAGAGAGAGGCAGAGACACAGGCAGAGGGAGAAACAGGCTCCATGCAGGGAGCCCGAAATGGGACTCGATCCCAGGTCTCGAGGATCACACCCCGGGCCGAAGGCAGCGCTAGACTGCTGAGCCACCTGTCTGCCCTCTTTTTATAGGTTCTTAAGATACAAACTCAATCATTAATTTGAGACTTCTTTTCTAACATAGGCATTTTAAAGCTATAAATTTCCTTCTAAGTATTGCTTTAGCTGTATCACACAAATTTTGGTATTTTGTGTTTACAGTTTCATTCAGTTCAGAATATTTTTAAATTTCTCTTTTGACTACTTCTTTGACCTTTGGGTTATTTAGAAGTATGTTATATAGTTTCCAGATATTTTGGGAGGGAGGTCCCAGATATTGTGGTATTATTGATTAGTAACTTAATGCATTATAGGCAGTGAATGTTGTATAACTTGAACTCCCCCCTCCTTTTTTTTTACATTTTTAAATTAATTTCAGAGGTGGAACTTAGTGATTCATATGTTACATATAACACCCAGTGCTCATTGCATCAAGTGCCCTCCTTAATACCCATCAGCCAGTTACCCCATACCCCATCCACCTCCCCTCTAGCCACCCTCAGTTTGTTTCGTAGAGTTCAGTGTCTCTTATTATTTGCCTTACTTGAATCCTTTTAAATGCATTGAGACCAATTTTCTGGCTCAGAAAATGGTCCATCCTGGTAAATGTTCCTTGTGCGTTTGAAAAGAATATGTATTATGCTATTATGGTTGGGTGAGTGTTCTATAAATGTCAAAGAGGCCGAATTGGTTACTGTTGTTCAGATCTTCTGTATCCTTACTCAGTTTCTATTAGTCACTCTAGAGAGGCAATGGAAGAGCACATTGGATTTGTGGATATATGTTTCTCTGGTTAGATCAGCTTCTGCTTCATGTTCTTTGAAAGTTTTATTAGTTGTGTAAATGCTTAGAATTGTTATGTCCTCTGGGTGAATTGACCCTTTTATCATCATAAAATTATCTTCTTTATCTCTTTTAATATTCTTTTTTTTTCTTTTAATATTCTTCGCTCTGAAATCTGTTTTGTCTGATATTAGTATAGCCAATCAGGCTTTCTTTTGGTTAGTATTAGCATAATGTATCTTTTTCCATGTTTTTACCTTTAACCTATATGTGTTTTTATATTTTAAGTAGATTTCTTATAGGCTGCATAAGCTGGATGTTGCTTTGTATCCAATCTGACAATGTCTGCTGATTAATTGGCATGTATAGACTATTTAATGTGACTACTGATGTGATTGGATTCAAATCTACCAACTTAGTATTTATTTCTGTTTGTTCCATGTGTCCATTCATTTTATTCCTTTTTTTATGCTCTCCCTTGAATAAACTGAGTATTTTGTTTATTCCATTTTATCTCCTTTTGTTGATTTATTAGTGGGAATAGAGTAATGGTCCCCTTAAGGAGGTCAGTGTCCTACTCTCAGGAACCTATGAATTTGTTATGTTATGTAGCAAAGAGGAAGTGGGGTTGCAGATGGAATTAAGGTTGTTAAAAGTTGACCTTAAAATAGGGAGATTATCCTGCAGTTTCTGGTAGGCCCAATTTAAACATAAGGATGCTTAAAAGTGGAAGAGGATGATGTAACTATGGAAGAAGGACATAGAGACATGTAACATTGCTTGCTTTGAAGAAAGAGGAAGGGGGCCATAAACCAAGGAAAGTGGATGGCCTCTAGAAAATGGAAAAAGCAAGGAAAAACGATTCTCTCCTACAGCCTCCACAGAGGACTATACCCCTGTTAACCCCTTGATTTTAGTCCAGTGAGATCTGTGCTAGATTAGTATTCTGCAGAACTTAAGAGAATACATTTTTTATGGCCTGGGCTGCTAAGTGTGTAGTAATTTTTTACAGCAGCATTAAAAAAATTTCTAGTTATAATTCTTTGTTACGTGGTTTTACTGGTTGGTATATAAAGTTTTTATAGCTGACATCATTAGTTTATCAAGAACTACCTTCAAATGAAACAGTTTTCTTCTAGGGATGCCTGGGTGGCTCAGCGGTTGGACATCTGCCTTTGGCTCAGGGTGTGTTCCTGGAGTTCTGGGATCAAGTCCCACATCGGGCTCCCTACGAGGAGCCTGCTTCTCCCACTGCCTGTGTCTCTGCCTCTCTCTGTGTTGTGTCTCATGAATAAATAAATAAAATCTCTTAAAAAACAACAACAAGGGATCCCTGGGTGGTGCAGCGGTTTGGCACCTGCCTTTGGCCCAGGGCGCGATCCTGGAGACCCGGGATCGAATCCCACGTCGGGCTCCTGGTGCATGGAGCCTGCTTCTCCCTCTGCCTATGTCTGCCTCTCTCTCTCCCTCTTTCTCTCTCTCTGTGACTATCATAAATTAAAAAACAAAACAAAACAAAAAAAAAAAAAACCAACGTTTTCTTCCATTTTCTCTGTTCAGTCTTTTTTTTTTAATTTATATATTATTCTTTTTTTTTTTATAAATTAATTTTTATTGGTGTTCAATTTACCAACATACAGAATAACACCCAGTGCTCATCCCGTCAAGTGTCCCCCTCCGTGCCCGTCACCCATTCACCCCCACCCCCCGCCCTCCTCCCCTTCCACCACCCCTAGTTCATTTCCCAGAGTTAGAAGTCTTTATGTTCTGTCTCCCTTTCTGATATCTCCCACACATTTCTTCTCCCTTCCCTTATATTCCCCTTCACTATTATTCATATTCCCCAAATGAATGAGAACATACACTGTCCTTCTCCGATTGACTTACTTCACTCAGCATAATACCCTCCAGTTCCATCCACGTTGAAGCAAATGGTGGGTATTTGTCGTTTCTAATGGCTGAGTAATATTCCATTGTATACATAAACTACATCTTCTTTATCCATTCATCTTTCGATGGGCACCGAGGCTCCTTCCACAGTTTGGCTATTGTGGACATGGCTGCTAGAAACATCGGGGTGCAGGTGTCCCGGCGGCAGAATTAATATTGTGAAAATGTCAATGTTACCCAGGGCAATTTACACGTTCAATGCAATCCCTATCAAAATACCATGGACTTTCTTCAGAGACTTAGAACAAATTATTTTAAGATTTGTGTGGAATCAGAAAAGACCCCGAATAGCCAGGGGAATTTTAAAAAAGAAAACCATAGCTGGGGGCATCACAATGCCAGATTTCAGGTTGTACTACAAAGCTGTGGTCATCAAGACAGTGTGGTACTGGCACAAAAACAGACACATAGACCAATGGAACAGAATAGAGAACCCAGAAATGGACCCTGAACTTTATGGTCAACTAATATTCGACAAAGGAGGAAAGACGATCCACTGGAAGAAAGACAGTCTCTTCAATAAATGGTGCTGGGAAAATTGGACATCCACATGCAGAAGAATGAAACTAGACCACTTTCTTGCACCATACACAAAGATAAACTCAAAATGGATGAAAGATTTAAATGTGAGACAAGACTCCATCAAAATCCTAGAGGAGAACACAGGCAACACCCTTTTTGAACTTGGCCACAGTAACTTCTTGCAAGATACATCCACGAAAGCAAAAGGAACAAAAGCAAAAATGAACTATTGGGACTTCATCAAGATAAGAAGCTTTTGCACAGCAAAGGATACAGTCAACAAAACTCAAAGACAACCTACAGAATGGGAGAAGATATTTGCAAATAACATATCAGATAAAGGGCTAGTTTCCAAAATCTATAAAGAACTTCTTAAACTCTCTGTTCAGTCTTTGTTCTATTGTCATACATTTTACTTCTGCATATGTTATAAACCATAGCATACATTACCATTATGTTTGCTTTAAATAGCCAGTTATCTTTTTCTCTTACAGATTTTATTTATTTATTAATGAGACACACACACACACACACACACACACACACACAGAGGCATAGTGACACAGGCAGAGGGAGAAGCAGGCTCCATGCAGGGAGCCTGATGTGGGCCTCGATCCTGGGTCTCCAGGATCTGAAGGGGGCGCTAAACCGCTGAGCCACCCGGGCTGCCCTAAATAGCCAAGTATCTTTTAAAGAGATTTAAATTAAAAGAAGAAATATATAACCAATTAGTTACTATTTTCACTGCTCTTTATTACTTTATGTAGAGCCAGGTTTCTGTCTGGTATCATTTTTCCTTGTCTTGAAGAACTGCCTTTATCATTTCTTGCAGTGTAGGTTTGTGGTGGTGAATTCTTTCAACTTTTGTATGTCTGCAAAGTCTTAATTTCAGTTTCCTCTTTGAAAAATTCTTTCGCCATTTAAGTAAATCTAAGTTGGCAGAGGTTTTTCTTTGTTTTTTGTTTCGCTTTCAATACTTTAAAGATACTGTGACAGTGTCTTCTAGCTTGTGTTGTTTCATTGAAAAATCTGTAATTTTTATATTTTTTTTTCCTCTATACATAATGTGTCTTTTTTCTCTGGCTGCTTTTAAGATTTTTTCTTTATAACTGTTTTAAGTAACTTTATTACATTATTCTTTGGTGTGGTTTTCTTTATGTTTCTTATGCTTGGAGCATAAGCTCAAATTCATATTCAAATGTGGGTTTATAGTTTTCATCAAATTTGGAAATTATTGACCATTATTTTTTCAAATATTTTTCTGTCTCTCCTTTGAGAACTCCAATTAGAAGTATATTTGGTCACTTGAAATTTTTTGCAAGTTGCTGCTGCTTTGTTCATTTCTTTTTTTTTCTCTGTATGTTTCATTTTGAATCATTTCATTTGATATGTCTTTAAGTTTACTGATATTTTCTTCTGCATTGTCTACCTTGTCATTAAATCTTTACAGTGTATTTTTATGTGTGTGTTTATACATAAATGTACTTTCATCACAGCAGTGATTCAAAAAAATTTCTACGATGCATTTTTCATCTCAGACATTATATTATTCATCTCTAGAAGCTTGATTTAGGTCTTTTTTTTTTAAGGTTTTACTTATTTTTTTAGAGCCAAGAGTGTGAGGAAGGAGGAGCAGAGGGGGAGGGAGAAGAAGGGGGAAAGAATCTCACACAGACTCCTCACTGGGTGCAGAGCCTGACATAGGGCTCGAACTCACAACCTCAAAATTGTGACCTGAGCTGAAACAAAGAGATGGACGCTTACCCAGCTGAGCCACCCAGGTGCCCCTAATTTGGGTCTTTAAAAAAAAAAAAATCTGCGTCTAGGGGCACTTGGGTGGCTCAGTCAGTTGAGCATCTGCCTTTGGCTCAGGTCATGATACCAGGGTCCTGGATGAAGCCCCAAGTTGGGCTCCCTTCTCAGGGGCAGGCTGCTTCTCCCTACCCCACTTGTGTTTTCTCTCTCTCTCTCACTTTCTCTCTGAAATAAATAAAAAATAAAATCTTAAAAAAATAAAAATAACTTGTGTCTCTATTTAGTATATGCAGTCATGCAGTCTTTTCTATAGCTTCTTGAATATATGGAATGCAATCATAGTAATTATTTTAATACCTTTGTCTACCAGTTCTGTTATCTCTATTATTTCTGGGTCAGTTTTAATTAATTGACATTTTTCCTCATTACAGGAGCATTGTTATTCCCAAGTATTCAGTTTTTAAGCCTTGTTTCCTTTCCTTATTTGCTCTTCTTGGGCAAGCTTATTTATTCCTTGGCTTCAGCTGATATCTTTGGGAACTTGATTCCAACCCTGGGTCTCTATTTGAATTTCCTAGCTGTACCTCAGGTTCAGTATATTTGAAACATAACTTGCCTGTTATTTTCTAAAGTCGCTCCTTTGTAGTCTGTCTTAGTTTTTGACATCACTGTAGTTAGTCCCTCATGTCAAGCTAGAAACATGGGAGTCATCTTAGTTTCTTTTCTCCAAGACCCAGATGCATTTTAGCTTCACAAATATTAGATCCTTAATATTTTAAAATCCACCCCTTAGGAGAAATTTCCAGTAATGGTGGCAGAGTAAAGTGGTCTCCTGAATCCTCCCACAGATAATAGTTTTAAAATATGTAAAAAATATATATTTAAAAAAACTGGAAAGGATCCAAAAGCAGACAGAAGCTAGAGGAGAGCTTACTCTTGAAAAACAGCAACTGGAAGTGATAAGAATTGTGAGTTTGCAGCTTTTTATTTTTTTTTAATTTTTTTTATTTTTAATTTATTTTAGTTTGCAGCTTTTTAAAATTTTTGCCTGAGGGCATTCACTGACCCCCATAGCAGAGGAAAGTGGCAGTGGAAAATCTCAGTCTTATTTTCTTATACTGGCAAAGAACAGAGTTCAGGATAGAAAAATTACCTGAAAATTTAAGGGGAAAGTAAGAAAACCACAGAAGAAAAAAAAAAAGAAAAAAGAAAACCACAGAAGATAGTGAAACCCACAACCTATCTAGAAACTGTACTAAAATCCCTGACTGAACCTCTAAACTACACGTACCACACAGGAAGTTTCCAGAGAGCATGGTAAAAAAAACAGAGGTCAGAGAGGCAGGGCTTCCATCTTTGAAAGAGGTGATCTCTGAATTCCTCAACATTGTGTTGCACCAGTGTTAGAAATCTGAATTTTTCCTGACTTAGGGAGTCAGAGTACAGAGCCTAAGGCTGAAAAATTAGGGAGTAAGCTCATGAAGCAAAGACAGTACAGAGACAGCAGGCCCCAATTCTGAGTGTAATCTATGGCAAAATTCTTGGCTAATCATCAGATTAAACATTTCTAGGGGACCAGGCTAAAAATGCAGCTGCAAGAATTACACAGAAATATCAGTTGCTACACATTCCAGGGGAAGCAGACTATACGGTTTAAGTCCAGATAAGTTACTTGCCTACTTGGAAAAAAAAAAATACAACCTGAAAGAAAACACAGTAAAATCCAAAGTCACTCCATATGTTAGATAGATGTCCCATATTCAAACAAAAACTGTTAGACATGCAAAGGAACAAGAGAGAGTGACCCATACTCAAGAGGAAGAAACAGTCAATGGAAACTGACTCTAGTTTGACTCAGATATCAGAGTTAGTAGTCAAAGATTTCAACATATAATCAGAAAACTTAAAGGAAATTAAAGGAAAATGGCTTTAGTGAACAATTACAGAATTTCAAAAGAAATGTAAACAATTTTAAAAATGGGAAAATAGAAATGAGAGAATAACTTCTATTTATGGCATCATGAGAGGGCCCCTAATTTTCTCATTGAAAAAAGAAGTATAAAACTGGACAGAATTGCCTAAAAGCAAATATTTCCAATTGTTCTAAAAATATAATAGAGGCAAAAGCAAGTTGAGCAAATTGATCTTGAAAAACTGGTAATACTTTGAGCAAGTACAGCAGGTGTCTGCAGTCTTCTCTCTGGGACATTGCCCCATCAGTGTCTACCACCACTTCAGCTCAAGTGACAAGAAATGCAGTTTACCAGGGTGTGGTTAGGCATGAAAACTAGCAACTTTTCTAGAAGGTTGGCATGATTTGGGGTAGAGGATGAAAACTCACAGCTTTGCCACCTAAAACTGGCAAACGTGGTTGGGAATGAACGGATAGAATCAACAGCTTTGCTAACTTGAGATGGTTGTGCCTGTTAGGGTGAGTGATGGATCTGCTGGAAACTTAATGGTAAGATCTTGAAAATAAGAGCTAAAGAAGAGCTAAAATAAGCTCTCAGTGTATCCCTGGCTGGGGAATGAGAAACTACCTGCATGTGCAAAAAGATACCTAAGAGAGCCTGGTAAAAGCTAAAAATCAAAGGAGAGCTGAGAAGTGGCTGCAACTTTGAATGCATTCCCCGAGGAACACACAGATGGGTTGACAGAGGGTGAAGCTTTATAGACATAATGTGTTTGAGTGACCTCTGCTTAAATCATTGGCTGATTGCTAAACTATGCAGATATAGGAATGACACCTAGGAAGCCAGGCTAAAATAAAAACAAGAATTAAAAACAAAAACTGAGCAGAGGTGTCAGTGGCAACATACTGTGGAGGGATTCTAATTCTTCAGTTGAAGTAGAGAGGAGTTACTAAAAATAACAGCCCATCAGAAAAATAAAATAGAATCCCCAACTGTTACAATAGATGACCTAAAATTTCTAGTTTCCAACCAGATGTTAGGAAACATGTGAAAAAAGAATCAGTAAAGTGTGACCCATACTCAGGGGAAAAAAGTATTCAATAAAAATGATTCTGAGAAGATTCAACTGTCAGATTTAGCAAGACCAATGCTGCTGTTAAAAATACACTTAAAAATGTAAAGGAATGTATGTTCAAAGATAAGAAGGAAAATGAGGTGACAATTACCCAACAAATGGCTTTAACCACTTTTAACTCAACATTGTACTGCGTGTCCTAGCCAATGTAATAATGCAAGAAAAAGAAATTAAAGGGATACATATTGGAGATGAAGAAGCAAAACTGCCTTTACTCACAGATGATAGAATCATGTACCCAGAAAATTCCAAGGAATCTATTCATTAAGTGAATTTAGAAAGGCTACAGGATATAAGACCAATATACAAAAATAAATTGTGTATATATTAGCAATGAATAATTGGGAATTAAAGTTTTAAAAAATGTATAGCATCCAAAAACATGAAGTTCTTAGGAATGAATTTAACAAAATATGTGCATGAGCTATATACCAAAAACTACAAAACATTGCTGAGAGAAATTAAGTAAATGAGAGATAATACCATTGTAATAGTGTTCCCTCCAAAATCATGTCTTCCTGGAACCTCAGGATTTGCCCTTATTTGGTAGTATCTTTGTAGATGAAGTTAGTTAGAGATCTTGAGATGAATATCATTCTTTATTTAGGGTAGACCCTAAATCCAAGGACTGATAGCTTTACGTGAGGAAGGAAAGGGAGATTTGGACCCACAGAGACACAAGGAAGACAGCCATGTGAAGATGAAGATACAGATTGGAATTGGGTTGCCACAAATCAAGAAATGCTAAGAGCCTCTGGGAGTTGGAAGAGGTAAAGAAGGTTGTCCCCAAAGGCCTTCAGAGGGACTGTGGCCCTGCCTTGATTTCATACATTCAGCTTCTAGAACCATGAGTGAGGGAGTTTCTGTTGTTTTAAGCCATAATGTTTGTGGGCAAACATTTTGATAGCCCTAGGAAACTGTTACAGTCATATTCAGGGATTGGGACTTAGAATGGCAAACTAATCTTGAAATGAACAACAAAGTTGAAGAACTTAAGCTCTCTAACTTTAAGACTTACTATAGAGCTGCAGTAATCAAAGCAGTGGTACTGGTGTAAAGATAGATGAAATCAGTGAAGCAGAATAGAGTCCAGAAATAGACCCATACAAATATGGTTAATTAATGTGCCAAGGCAAATTGATGGGGAAAGGATAATCTCTTCAATAAATGAATACTGAAACAATTGGATAGTGATATGAAAAAACAGGAACATTGACCCTTATACTATACAGAAAAATTAGCTTAAAATGGATCATAGACCTAAATTTAAGAGCTAAAATTATAAAACTTGTAAAAGAAAACACAGAAGAGCCTTTTTGTGATCTTGTCACTAAATATGCAAACTAAATAATATCACTAAAAGCATGAATTATAAAAGAAAAAAATGATGAATTAGAATTAAAATTTATAAACTTTTGTTATTTAAAAGACATCACTAAGGAAAATGAAAAGGCAAACTACATACATATTTGCAAATTAAATACCTAACAAATATTTGTGTCTAGAATATATAGAGAACTCTTGTAACTTAATTAAAAAACTAATAAAGCAGAGGATTTGAACAGATAGTCCATTGAATAATTTATACAGTAGATGTCCAGTAGGTGCATGAAAAGATACCATCCCTAATCATTAGGAAAAATGCAAATTAAAGCCACAATAAGAGGCCATTACATACTTTGATAATGACTGAACTTAAAAAGACTTCCCAAACCAATTTCTGGCAAGACTGTAGAACAACTGGAATACTCATACTGGTGGTGGGACTATATAATCGCACAACAGTTTTGGAAAGTAATTTGGCAGTTTTTTTAAAAAGTTAGAGGCATATCTTCCATATGACCAGGTGTTCTACCCGTAGATATTTACACAAGAGAAATGAAAGGATATGTTTGTATAAAGACTTGTAGAGGAATATTTATATCAGCTCGATTTGTAATAGGCAAAAACTGGAATCAACCCAAATGTCCAGCTGTTGGTGAATGAATAAACAAATTGTGGTATACTCACATAACAGAATGGTACTCAGCAATCATGAGGGAACAATTATTGATAAAGACAGCAACATGAACAAACAAGATAATATTGCTGAGTGGAAGAAGCTGACAAAAAGAGTACATACAATGTGATTCTGTTTATATGAAACTCTAGAAGATGCAAACTAACCTATAGTGCCTGGAAGCAGAGCAGTGATTGTTTGATTGTTTGGGGCTGGGAATTTGGAGAAGGGATTACGAAGGAGGATGAAGAATCTTTGGAAATGATGGATATGTTCATTATCTTGATTGTGGCGATGGTTTCATAGCTATATATGTGTGGTAAAATTTGTCAAATTGCACACTTTAAATATGTTCAGTTTATTGTATGCCAGCTATGCCTTTAATAAAATTGTAAAAAAAAAAGTGGACAAAGATTTGAATAAACTTCATCAAAGAAAATATATGGCTGGCTAATATGCACAAGAAAAGATACTCAATCTCAGTCATCCAAAAAATGCAAATTAAATCACAGGAGATACCATTAGATGATTAAAAAAAAAAACCAAAAAACCAAGAATGACAAAAAATAAAAAGACCCAAGAATACCAAGTACTGGTGAAGTTATGGAGCAGCTGGAACTCTCATGCATTGCTGGTAGAAAGGCAGGATGGCATTTAGATAACAGTTCAGTTTCTTATAAAGTTAAACATATACTTACATGTAACCAGCAATAAATACTTTTGAATATTTACCCCGAATAAGTTAATAACACACACTTACAAAGCCTTAGATTTCAAACATTTATAGCAGATTTATTTATAGGAGCTGAGAACTGAAAACTTCAATATCAATAGATGAATAAACTGTGATCTATCTCTAGAATGGTATACTGCTCAGTAATAACAAGGAATGAACTCTGAGACACAATAACATGGATGAATCTTAAAACATTAGGTTGAATGAAAGCAGCCAGAAAAAAATAGCATGCATATGATTAATTTTATATGAGATACCAGAAAATTCAAACTAATGGGAACAGAAAACAAATGTGATTGCATGAGCCCGAGGGTGGAGGCAGAAACTTACTGCAAAGGGGAATGAGCCAACTTCTGGGGCCAATCTGAATGGCTTCTCTCTTGATTGTGGTTACTTGGGCATATGCCCTTGTCAAAACTGAAAGACCTATACACTTCAAGTATGTGTGGTTTATTTTGTGTAAATTACACTTCAATTAAGTTGATTAAAAAAAATCTGTACCACCAGCTTTGTAGCCACCCACCGTTTCTCATTTGGGATGGATGCAGCACCCTCCTAAGTGGTGGTCCTGCTATTGTCTTAGTTCTTTAGACTCCTACATGATGCAGCAACCTGAACGGTCCCCTTAGAACAGTATCCTGAGTTTGTCACTTTCCTGTAATACACGTTCCCATAATTGCTCACCATTACCTAGCACCTTAGAGTAGCATAGGTCTTCTTTAGGCTGACCCTTGACTGTCCAACTCATCCATTACTTCAGCCTCCCACTTTGCTTTTGACTCTCAGTTCCCAGCACAGGCCATGTTAATCTCATTTCCTGTACTGTATACTCATCTCTCCCCCCTCAGCCTTTTGTTTAGTAAACAGTGGTTTATCTTTTTAAACTCAGCTTAGAATTCTAGGAAATGCCTTTATTTATTTATTTATTTATTTATTTTTATTTATTTATTTATTTTTTATTTATTGAAAGCATCCTTCTTCACACTGTCCGTCTCCAAGATTGGAATTAAGTACTCTTCAGATGGTGCTTTTTTGGTTCATTGTAACTTTTATAGGTGTTTTTATCCTTGTGGCTTATGTTTTTTATTCTTTCTCTAACTAGATTGGGCATTCATTGAGTGCAGCTATTATATTTTATTTACCTTTTGGATCCACAAGGTCTGATCCATAATAAGTGCTTAATAAGTATTTGTAGGAAGATTGAATATGAATGTTGAGAAAAGTATACATAGAATGATTACTACTACTTTGTTTCAAACAAACCTCTTTGCATAGAGAATAAGACTGGGAAGATTTATAACAACATTTTAACACCAGTTTGAGTGGTGAGATTAGTTCCTTTAATATTTTTGACAGTTTTGCATTTTTCATAAAAACACAGTGTGTAATTATTTTATGAGAAATAACCTAAAAAATTGGCAGTATAACTTTTGCCTATTCAAATGAATTTTTGCATTTCTTTAGGTTCACAAGGCAGTTATAATTTCCAGTCCCTTAACCACAGTCCTGACTGCGGAGATTCCTGGTTGGTCAAAGAATGAATCAGCCCAACCTGAGACATCAGAGTATCCTGGTACTACACCTAGCACTCAGCAAGTAAAAAGTCTTGGGAAAATCCAGAATGCTACCCTTCTCCCCGTGGCTCCCTCCTACAGTTACACCACCCCTGACCCTCAGGCCTCTTTCCAGAGCACCTCAACACCATACCCAGGTGAGGCCCTTTGCTTCTGCCCTTGGAGATAGGATAGAAAAGGAGAGCATTTTATCACAGTGTTCTCCTTAGTGCAAGGAACAGAGAGAGGCATGACTTTTGAGTACTGTAGGTTAGAGAAAAAATAATCCTATCTTTTTTCCTATAACCACAGGACTTGGGGCTCTCCATTCTTTTCTCAACAGGCCCCAGAATATGGGAATTTACGAGGTTCATTTTCCCAGAGCCAGATTCCACTGTGCCTGGGACTTAAAAGGCAGGAGATTCAATTAAGTAAAGTTCGAGGAATGAAACAAACAGAAGCCACAGGGAAAAAAGTTGGATTTTTGTACGTATTTGCCTTCTGAATGACTGATTGTAGGTCAGATATTTGTCTCTCTGATTTTTGGCATCATCTTTATTTTTAAAGCAGCCCATCCATAGGAAGGAGATTTATTTATTTATTTTTAATTTTTATTTATTTATGATAGTCACAGAGAGAGAGAGAGAGAGAGAGAGAGAGAGGCAGAGACACAGGCAGAGGGAGAAGCAGGCTCCATGCACCGGGAGCCCGACGTGGGATTCGATCCCAGGTCTCCAGGATCGCGCCCTGGGCCAAAGGCAGGCGCCAAACCGCTGCGCCACCCAGGGATCCCTTTTTTTTTTTTTTTTAATTTTATTTAAGGAAGGAGATTTATAAAGAGTATTGCCTTAACAACAAATCTGTGCTTCGTGAGTGCTAGTCTAAGGTATTAGGAGGAAATGGTTAATCAAGGAAACTAACTTGATCTCTATCCCCTGAAAAAGGCAACAGGGTGAAGCAAAACAAGTGAAAAGGAATTTTTCTGATTTTTGATTTCCTAGGGTTTTCTTTCATGGTAGTATAACATGAAATTTTGGGGTTTCAATCCTGAGGCACTAAAGTAATTTTTGTGTTCAGGCTGAATGCCTATAATTTTTGGTGTAATTGTGAAGGGTTTGAGTAACACTCTATTTTTGTCCATTATACTCTTTCTGAGTATAGTGATTTATCTTTCCTTTCTTTTTTTTTTTTTTCATTGAAAGTCACTTCAGAAAATTCTTATTCAACCTCAGGGTGTCTAAGTGCTGAAGTTTCTTTCCATAAGGAAGATTTCATTTCTTCCTAAGTGTAGTACCAATAGATCTTAAATTTCATGTTTGTCAAGAGGTCCTTATTACCCCCCACTCTTGAAATATGGGCTGACCAGTCATTTGTTTGCTTTAAGCTCCTTAATTCCTGGGTCTCATACCAAATAACGATTTATTGTCAGAGGAATAAGATTTATATAACAGTGGTTCTCAACAACTTGCAAGCATTTTTGGTAGTTACAGTTATGGAGGAGGGGTGCTACTGACACCTTGTGGATGGAGGCCTGGGATATGGCCAGCTGTCTTATGTGGTGCACAGGACAGTTTCCCCCACCCCCTACAACAAAGAATTATCTGATCCAAAATGTCAGTAGTGCCAAGGTTGAGAAACCCAGACATGTATGAAATAGCTATTGAATAGTGTGAAGACCGTATATAGCTATTAGCTGATGTGGGTATTCCAAAAAAGCTAAAGTCATTCAGGAAGTAAATAAGTTTGAACTGAAATGGTCTGGGAAGATTTCTTGGAGAGGACTGGCTATGCCAAAACAAAGTACTGATTTAGAATAAAGAAAGCATACACTCCAGTTGAAGGAAATAGCATTAGCAGAGTCCCCAAGAGTAGACTATGTCTTCTGTGGAACACAAGAGGGAAAATGAATATAACTAGAGGCAGAATTGAACAGAAAGGATAAGGTGGTGTGATCAGATGATAATGGTTCTCTAATACCAGCATAGGGGTTGGCCTTGAACATGGGTGGGAGTGGGGAGTCTTAAGTAGGAGAATAACATGGTGGGGGAAGTATTTTAGAAAAACTAATGGTGGTGAGTGTTAGAATAATACGGTGTCATGATAACCTGAGAATTATAATAACGAAGAAGTCAGCAGTATTAGATTAGATGCTATGGGAGTAATGGATGTGGGTTGAGAAACAGTTACTGGATTTGCTAAGGAGCAATTTGTGGATGACCTCACAAGATCTTTTTCAGTGGCAAAGTGAAAGCCAAATCAAATTTCAGAGGATTAGAGAATAGATAAATAAGGAGGAAATAAAGGCAGTAGCTGAATATTGTTTGTAAAAGAAATTTGTCCCCAAAAGGAAGAGGAATGAGGTAGTCTGGATCTAATTTCTTATCTCTTGTATATTTTCTTTGTTTCTAGTTATAAAGGAATTGGTGGTATCTGCTGGAAAGAGTGTCCAGATCACCTTGCCTAAGAATGAAGTTCAGTTAAATGCATACGTTCTCCAAGAACCACTTGAAGGTAAAACATCCCCTTACATTTGGATATTGTTTTAATTTATGATATTTACATACCTTAATTCATTTACTAATTGCAACAGCCCCGTGAGAACAGGTATAGTATGCACATACAGAAATATTTCCCTGATGCAAGAGCAGTATAATGTTTGAGATCATGGGCTTTGACACCAAAGCCTGGGTTCAAATCCTGGCATAGCTAATCATTGGCTGAATGATTTTAAGCAAATTGTTTTTACATTTCCATTTCTTTTTCAGTAAAATGAGGGTAGTAATTTCTACTTCATAAGGTTACTTTAAGGGCAAAATGAAATGATATATAAGAGACCTACTTCAGTGCCTAGGAAATAACTGATACTCATTAAATGGAGGTTGTATTCTACCCCTTTAAGAGAGGAAGAAACCGATACTGAGGCCAGCCTATTTATTTTGTCCAAACAACTAGTATTAGCAGCTATAGAACTCATAGAGGAGTTATTTAAGACTATAGTTAATGTAGATTTGGCATTTAAAAAATAAATAAAAAGGAAGACAGGGCACCTGGGTTACTCAGTTGGTTAAGTGTCTGACTCTTGATATCTGCTGAGGTCGTGATCTCAGGGTTGTGAAATTGAGCACCTGCATCAAGCTCCTTGCCCAGTGCAGTCTGCTTGTCCCTTTCCCTTCCCCAGCTTGCCCTCTCGTGTGTTGTCTCTCTCTGTCTCTCTTTCAAATAAATAAAATCTCTCTCTAAAAAAAAAAAAAAAAAGAGGACAAGCCCAATATGATAATAAAATTCAGATTTATGAACTATATAAATTAAGGGACAATGCATTCATTATTTAAGCAAACTTTTATAATATGAGCATCCCTTTCACCTTTTTTTTTTTTTAAGATTTTATTTATTTATTCACGAGAGACAGAGAGTGAGAGAAAGGCAGAGACACAGGCAGAGGGAGAAGCAGGCTCCACGCAGGGAGTCCGATGTGGGACTTCATCCCAGGTCTCCATGATCATGGCCTGGGCTAAAGGCAGGTGCTCAACTGCTGAGCCACCCAGGCGTCCCTCCCTTTCACCTTTGAAGTACATATTAATATACCAAAATTTAGCATAGAAACACATAAGCACTTAAGATTTTCTATGACAATAATGAAGCATACTTTGATGGAAAATGGTTGCCTTGAGTTTATGCTACTCTTATTACAGGGTTAGTCAAGTAAAATGCTGTACTCTAGGATTCAGGATGATGGAGTCCTTCATTTTAGGTACACACCTGTCCTATACATTAGTCCGGCTTTCTAATAGGCCTCATACCAAATAGTGTATTTATGCAAAAGTACTTTTCCAGAACCTAAGCGCCCTCCCTGTTGTATATTTCTGCCCTCAAAAATAAGGTTTCCTTATCAGTTCATTCTACCTTCCTCCAGACAAACTTTTATTTTTTTAAAGATTCTATCTATCTATCTATCTATCTATCTATCTATCTATCATCTATCTATCTATCTATCTATGAGAGGTAAGTGCAAGTGAGAGAAAGCACAAGCAGGGAGAACAGCAGAGGGAGAGGGAGAAGCAGTCTCCCTTCTTGATCCCAGGACCTTGGGATCATGACCTGAGCCAAAGGCAGATGCTTAACCTGCTGAGCTACCTGAGTGCCCCTACCTTCCTCCAGAGAAGCTTTAGCCTTCCGCTCCCCTGGTGGTAAGTTACAGTGAATGAACTTGGTGGCCTCTGAAGATGGAGGTGAGAACTGCTTTGAGCTGCACTTGCCTCCACTGTTTTGTGAAAGGAGCTGGGCTCTGCGTTAGGTTCTTGTCTAACCCCTATTTGCATATACAGCCTGTGAGTTGCTGTCACCTTGTAGATCAGTATTCTAAAACACCTGGGTTGATTGTTTTCAACTTTCCTTTCCATGGGTTCAGCATTTATCAGATACATGAGATGGATAGTTTCAAACTTTCAAAGGTTGGGGACAAGTGAACAGGACCAGCTCTGCATACTCTTCCTCCCCATCATCTCCTGTGGCAGCCCCTGAAGCACTTCTTAGGATCCCTCTAAGGTTCAGAGGCATGGTTTGAAAACCACTGCCGTAAATCATTTAAACCAACATTCTGTCTAGCAGAACCTATCCTCAGTTGTTCCTACCCTTGGGCGAGTTCCTGGCTGTGAGGCATAATTCATCCCCCAAGCTTTTCTGTCCTAGGAATATTGTCCTTCTTGAAATTGCATTGCCAGCCTTAGATATTATAAAATTGTCAGTTCCCAAATTAGCGTGAGTCTGTTTTATGTGTGGAAAAATAATTTCCAACTCTAGCTGGAAGAAAGGTCGTCTCAGCACCAGTCCCACTGCTGCTGCTGCCTTCCTGCTTCTCACCTAACCTGACGTCTACATAATACATTTGTGAGAGCTGCCTGGGGCTGACAGCTGCCCAACACAAAACTAGTATTTGGGGAGGAAGGAAGAGTAATAGATCTTGTATCTCAGGCTTATAAAATGAAATCTAGTCTTCAGATGAAGGCCGTCGTGGAATTTGGGACTGTATGCTAACTTACTTTTGAACTCATGAACTAAGAAAAAGACCATTCTGTTATGCTTTTGAGGTTTCTTCTTTTTTCCTTTTATTTTTACTTTTGGATAGTGACATAAACTAAGCCTTCCTACCAAATCTCATCGGTCCCTAGTCAGAAGTGAATTTCATTCCCCCACCACCAAATTTAAGACTGCTTTCCCGGGGTCGGGATTCCATTTAGATAACAGGATCCTGACCTTGCCCTACCCAGTCATAGCATCTGAGTTACAAATGAGGACCATTTAATACTTCATTTGATCTTAATTAATTTCAGTGGGGCCCGTTTTAAATGGGCCATCCCCTGCCATCTTCTGCAGTGTGTTATTTAGCTCAGCAGGAACGAAGTAGCTCTTTTAACTCACCAGGGTGTGATGACCTCAGTGAGACAAGCATTGTTAGCACTCTAAAAAAGCTATTTTTGAACCATGTTATTTAGAAGTCATTGCTGTTCTTTGTTGCAAAAGAAGTTTTGCAGGAAAATGGCCCTTGTTCCCAGTGAGTTCATCCATAGTGGTTGGTAGGGCATGTATTTTCACTGTGATGCCACACCATGAGCAACGTGGTATTTTGAGGGAGGATTGGTCTCTCTCAAGGGGAGGGCGGGTATGGGAAGGGAGAGAGCGCGCTGCTGGGAGAGAGTGGAGGAAGCCTGACTGTAGCTGAGTCAGCAGATTCCTCCCTTTCAACAAAACATTCAGTCTCCCTGTAGGCTTTGGGGTGGAATCTTAAAAACTAAGGCCTTGTCAAGATTTAGGAGAGATTTGTTATTGGCAGGATGTGTGGCTGCCCTCTTTGTGTGTAGGTGTGTGTTTTCATGATTTTTGTAACTGCCCTTCTATAGGAGAAACCTACACCTACGACTGGCAGCTGATTACTCATCCTAAAGACTACAGTGGAGAGATGGAAGGGAAACATTTCCAGATCCTCAAACTATCCAAGGTGAATTTGCCTCCTCTCACTTGCAGGGCTGGGTGCTGACCATTTTCTAAAATGTAGAATGTAGAATTTTCTGTTCATACTTAAATCAGGAACAATCTTTCAGAAGTGATTCCTCCAAAAGTCTGGCTGACATCCAGTATTTGTTAGTGTATGATTCTCAAATGTTCATTTATGGTGAGAAGACTGTATAAGCATGGTGGTGATAGCTGAAAATACACACTAAACAGCTTTTAAGGGTAACATAAGGATTTTAGAATTTGGGAGATAAGCTAAGTTTTTTGTGGCCACAAGACTGTAAATTGGCTCAGTCTTTTTTGGGATACAGTGTAGTTATTAAGAACCATAAAAATGTTCAAATTCTTTGGCCAGGCAATCTCATTCATTTATTCATTCTTTTTTTCTTTAACAACTATTCATTGTACACTCGTTATGTGTCAGCCAGTGGGGATTTACCAGTGAATTGATCAAAATCTTCACATTCAAGGACAATAGAGTCTCACTGGTGGCAGTTATAACAGGGGATGCACTAGGTCAGTGCAGGGGGTATTGAAGCCCTGGGGAGTTTGATTTCTTTGAGTTTACTTGGGTGGGTCATGACAGGTGACTCACTTTCTGGGTAAAGGGTAGGGTGCTGATAACCTATGCAGGGGAAGCAATATGTTCACTGGGCCAAATATTAGAAAATGTGACTAAAAGGGAATTCTGTATGGTTCAGCATGACTGGACCCTCTGGCATGAGAAGAGCAGTGGCACAAAGTTGGAGAGATGCATGGGTCGTATTACAAAGAGCCTTATGCTAGAGCAAGGACTTTGAATCTTATCCATAGGGATTATGGAACCTTTGAAAGTTTGTTTTTGTTTTTGTTTTTGTTTTGGAACCTTTGAAAGGTTTTAGACAACAGAAAGACTTATTCAGATTTTCAATTTAGAAAGATCACTCTGACTGCAAATTGAGTGAGGTAAGACTCAAACTAGGGAAATCATTGGAGACTGTCAAAAAATGTAAGCGTGAGATAGTAATAACCTGATTGAAAAAACAAAGTAAAACTTAAAAAGACTGCTGTTGAGCTCATAATATGTGCCAGACACAGTGCTAATTGTTTTATGCACTTACTTCATTTTATCTTTGTAATGACCCCAAGATGTGGATATTAATATCTGTTTTATAAATGGCAAAACTAAAAATGTGAAAAATAAAGTAGTTTAGCCAAGTTTCACAAAGCTATTAAATGAGAGATTTGATCTGGAACTTTCCATCCCTAAAGCTCTGGCTTTTAACAACTGTGCTGTGATGGTTGAAATCTAAGGTGATAGCATTGTGAATGGAGAGAAGTGAGTGGATGTGAGAAATATTTATGAAGGTCGACTCTAGAAGACCTGGTGATGGATCAGTTGGGTGGCGATGTTGAGGAAGGGAAGTCCAGGATAACTCTGGCCTTTTGGCTTAGGCACCTGGGTAGATATTGGTGCAACAGTGGTGATATTCACTGAAATGAGGAACACAGAAAGAGGAGTAAGTTGGATGAGGTTTGCAAATGATTAAATCATTTTTGGACAGAGTGAGTTTAAGGTACCTGTGAAACATTTGCGTGGAGGTGTCCAGGAAGTAGCTGGGAGTCAGAGACTAGAGATCAAGACACAAGTTGAGGCTAGAGAGAGAAATTTGCACACTAACCTCAAACAGATGACAGTTGGAGCCATGGCAATTGATGAGATCATCCAGAGTGTGTAGAGTGAAGGAAAAAAAAAACAGGTCACAGTTGGAATCCTGGGGAACACAGTCCTTAGAAGTGTGGAAGGAAGAAGAAACTGAAGGAGATGAGGAGTAGGCAGAGAAGTGAAAGCCAAGGAACGAGAGCTTTACAAGAAGAAAACCGTCAGAAACACTAGTCAATTAGCATTTGCTCAAAGAAGAGAATTCAGAAGAAAGGAAAAATCTCATTCATCTGAAAGATACTCATCACAGCATTGGTTATAATAGTAAAAGTCTGGAAACGACCCAAATACCCAACAATGTGGAAAGCTTATGTGATACGATGCATTTACTCATGTACTCTCCTGCAGCCGTGATAATGATCATCAGAAAGACTATTGTAATGGGGAAGGTGTTCATGGTAAATGAATAGAAGAAAGAATAATAAAAAGCTTGATGCAGGTTTTTCTTTCTAATCTGCCATCTGCAGTGGAACCACCGCCAAGGATGCAGATTTTCGTGAAAACCCTTACAGGAACGAGCATCAATCTCGGGGTTGAATCCTCGGATACAATAGAAAACCTAAAGACCAAGATCCGGGATAAGGAAGCAAATCCTCCGATCAACAGAGACAGATCTTCACCAGCAAGCAACTGAGGATGGAATTCAAAAGGAATCCACCCTTCATCTTGTGGTGGTGCTAAGAAGAGGGAAGGAATCTTCCAGCACTCCCAAGATGCATAAGCACAGGAGAAAAATAAGCTGGTTGTCCTGAAATAAAGGACACTCATAATGTGGATGAGAAAATGGCAAAATCAGTCACTGTCATTGGGAGTGCCCTTCACATGAATGTGATGCTGGAGTTTTTATGGCTACCCACTTTGACAAGCATTAGTATGGTAAATGTTGTCTGACCTGTTGCTTCAACAGACCAGAAGACCAGTAATTGTATATGAGTTGATAAAAGACATGAACTAACAACAACAACAAAAAGCTTAATGCACACCTTGTTTTTTTTTTTTTTTTTCACACCTTGGTTTTAATTAGACCTTGGAAGTCCAGGTCCTTGAGGTGGTGATCTCATCTTACTCCTCTCCAAACCCCAAGCCTAGGATGATGTCCAGTACATAATTGGTTCTCAGTGTTTGCTGAACGAATGAACTATTTAAAAACTACTTTTTGTATGTGGTCAAGGATTGGAAGGAAGTAAGAGAAATATGATTAACTGATGTGCTAGGGCAGTGGGATTGTGGGTGATTTTCTTTCCTTTATATTATGTTTATACAGTTGGTGGAAATCAGAAGGGAAAAATATCTAGATATTTGGGAGCTCTTTGGTATTTTTACAAAATGGTTTTCTTTGTAGAGATGATTATTTTAATTTCATAACTCTATGAAATAGGATGGTTGGGCCCTTAATGTTCTTTTGAGAAGAAAATGAGAGTGCAGAGATATTGAATTCCCTTTTGTTGTTCTAGAGTCAGCTAGTAATAAAATTCACATTAAAAGCTATAGATTTTTAGTTTATAATTCATTGTTTCATCTCCTCAGCTAGTTTACTCTCTCCCTTTTGGAAGCTGTGCAAGAAGAGAATGCAGTCTCAGCATGGAAAGTTCAGATATATGTGTTATTTTACATAGAATTGCTGCTCTTTGTGGTTGTCTAAAAGATCTTCTCTCGCTTCTGCAGCTTACCCCTGGCTTATATGAATTCAAAGTGATTGTAGATGGTCAAAATTCCCATGGGGAAGGCTATGTGAACGTCACGGTGAAACCAGGTATGAATTTCCCAGCCCCAGCTGAGTCTCCATTGCTTCTTCTGCAGGATTCCTAAAGAGGGGCAGATTTGACTTGAACGGTTTTTGAGTCCTATTCTTTCTTTTTCTTTTTTTAAAATATATTCACTGAGCAATTCCTAGCTCAATGTAGTGAAAGGTTATCGTGGCAGAGTATATACTTTGGTTCCAGTTGGGACATTTGGCTGGGGGGGGGACGACATTAGTCACATGGCCCCCAGTGCAGTATGGCCTGAGCCCGTAGCCTGTCTGTCTGAGAACTACTTCTCCAAGTAGGTCATGCTGAGAGAGGACCATGTGTTGTGATTAAGGGACACAAGAAAGCCAGGAGCCTGGGAAAAGCATGTAGAAGGAGAACCAGCCAAATGGCTGACTCTTTCTGATCTCTTTCCAGATATGGGTTTTGCACACAGAATTCCTCATTTAATCCCTGCCAGTCTTCTTTCACCTTGGAAATCAAATCCTGTCATTCTTTTTAAGTGATCCACCACTGATAAAATACAGTACAATAGCAAAGTTCCTTGTTTTGCATTTTCAGGGAAGTTTGGGGGAAGTTGGAAAGTGGCACCTACATCAGCACAAAATCTTAATATTTTCTGTTTCTGTTGGTAATAGATTTTCTCTGTGTTCCTTGAACTCTCACCAAGGTAATCCTTTCCCTTCTTAAAAATGTGTTACATAAAGACTTTTTGATTATTTCTCAAAGAAAAGGCCACTGGGTTTGTGGCTCACAGTCATTCGAGTGGACAGAGTGGTCTGTGTGACCCTGCTATCACTCAGGCCGAGTCCCCTCAAACATAAGCTCAGGGATGGTTGAGAAATCACCCATTATGCTTTCACCACAGTCTGTGCCAAGGGATAGTTTGCTTGCCAAGGTCCTTATTGCACAAGGCTCATGTGTTGTCCACCTCTACTCAACTTGTGCCACCTTTTCTTGAACAAGGTAGCACATGAGTGTTGAAAGTATGCAAAGGCATGGTCTTAGGAGTGATCAGGTTTGGAAGAGGCTTTAATGCTTCCACGTGTCTTATGATAGAATGGTAACCTGGTGTGACTTTCCCATTTGGTGATGCACCCATCAGTTATGTTGTGGACTAATTCTAATTCACCCACACAGGCCTGCTCTTCCTATAATATATAAAGCCCATCTTCCAATTTCTTCCGGGTCTTTTTCTTACAGAGCCCCGGAAGAATCGGCCTCCTGTTGCCATTGTGTCACCACAGTTCCAGGAGATCTCTCTGCCAACCACTTCCACAGTCATTGATGGCAGCCGTGAGTACTTATCTAGGCATGATGTTTTAGAAGAACATTCACTGTGAACTGTGCTAGAAAACTCTGGCAGAAGATTTGGGGCCAAGGGCGCCTGGGTGACTCAGTTGGTTAAGTGACCTTAGCTCAGGTCTTGATCTTGGGGTCATAAGTTCAAGCCAGGTGTTGGAGCCTACTTAAAAAAAAAAAAAAGATTTGGAGCCAATTATGTCTGCATTCTGTTTAGGCCCATCTTGACTATGTTCTGGGAAGATTACCCATTTCAAGCAACTAATTAGGACACAAAAACCAGACAGCCCAGACAGCCCCTATTTAAAATCCCTGTGTGGCTTGTTGGAAGTAATACTTCTGCTCTTTTGAGATACAAGAAAATAAGATTATGCAGATATTTAGCATCTTTTTGTATGAAACTTACTAGTTCTCTTTTTTTTTAAGATTCATTCATTCATTCATTCATTCATTCATGAGACACACAGAGAAAGAGAGGCTGAGACACAGGCAGAAGGAGAAGCAGCAGGCTCCCTGCAGGGAGCCCGATTCAGGACTTGTTCCCAGGACCCCAGGGTCACGCCCTGAGCCGAAGGCAGATGCTCAACCACTAAGCCACCCAGGTGCCCCAAAACTTGCTGGTTTTCAAATTTTCTTAGAGTTACCATTCTCAGTTATGGAAACAAAGCTCCTTCCTCTCATAGCAAGATAAGTAACTGAGGGTCTTGGCTGAAGAGCTGTCCCCCAGCGCTCACTGCCTGACAAGCTTCCTGTCAGCCTCCCGGAGAGACTCACAAAACATACTCCACGCCCCGGGCTGGGCTCCTGAACATTCACACATCAGAGTAGTGTCCCCTGTGGGTAACTTCTGGGTCTTTGCCACTGATCCTGGTTGTGCATGCAGGGGGTCTCAGGCCTGTTATCTCATCAGTGTCGGCTTGGTCCCCTTTGGGGGCATATGAAGGCCCTGCTGCCCTGATTGTCTTGCCCCCGACAGTTGTTCTACGGCCGAGGCAGTCACTGCTCCAGCAGAGGAATCTCTAGCAAGGTTAAACATTTCATGTAGATGCGACTGGCAAGAGGAGGAGGGTAGAAGAATCGCAGGCCAAGAGGGAAGAGAGAACAGGAAGAGGCACTTGTGAGAGAGGGTCCCACAGTGCTGTTTTACTTCATAGTTTTGAATGGGTCAGAGTTAAGTCGTGTGTAAAGGTATACAGGGGAGAGCCTCCCTACCATCCCCCTCTCCCAACTGTCCAGTTTTCCTCCAGTCAATGCTACTATTTCACATTTCTTTCTACAGACATTCTATGCACGTGTGAGAAAATACATACAGTCTTTATGATAACACATAGTAGACCCTGTTGTGTGCAGTGCTTGTTTCTTTATATGGAAGAATTTTTCTTTTTCTTTTTTTTTTTTTAAGATTTTATTTATTTATTCATGAGAGACACACAGAGAGAGAGGCAGAGACACAGGCAGAGGGAGAAGCAGGCTCCCTGCAGGGAGCCCGATGCGGGACTCGATCCCGGGTCTCCAGGACCACGCCCCGAGCTGAAGGCAGAGGCTCAACCACTGTGAGCCACCCAGGTGTTCTGAAGAATTTTTCTGAATCAGTACATGAAAGAGTTCTTTTTTTTTTCCTCTTGGTGATCACATAGCCTTCCGTTAAACGGCTGTATAATTCCCTGTATGGCTGTATACCTGCTTTCAGTCAGTCCCTATTGATGACCACTTAGATTATTTTTGGTCTTTTGCTGCTATGGAGAATGTTGCCATGAATAAATGTGTACCTGTGACATTTAACACACGTGCACATCTATCTGTGGGATAAACTCAAAGAGGAGCTACAGGGCGAAGACACATTTTGCTAACTTGCCCTTTGGGAAGGTGTGTGACTGTGCTGCCACCGTGGCTTATGGAAGGGCTCGCTCCACACCTTTACCCATAGAGTGTGTTACGAAACTTGGATCTTACCAATCAGGTAGGTTAAGAAAATAGTATCTGAAGTGTCGTTTAAACTTGCGTTTCTTTTCTTTCTAAGTGAGGTGGAGTGTCTTTTCACGTGTTTAAGAATTTTTGATTTTCCATTTCTCATACAGTAGCATTTTTTTTAAGATCTATTTATTCATGGGAGACACAGAGAGAGAGGCAGAGACACAGGCAGAGGGAGAAGCAGACTCCATGCAGGAAGCCCGATGCGGGACTCGATCCCAGGTCTCCAGGATCACGCACTGGGCTGAAGGCGGCGCTAAACCTCTGAGCCACCCAGAGATCCCCATACAGTAGCATTTTAACCAGAGGTTGCCCGTGTTGGAGTCCTGGGACAACTATGCAGTGGAATATCCATAGAGAAACAGAGTGACCCAATATTCCTAGGGAAGAAAACCTCTGGAGGGGTAGTCATGTCATGAAGTTTTCCTCACTTCATGTCTCTGGGTGGTTGCCCCGGTTTGTGTAAGCCGGGGCGGTGCTGAGACCCAGCGCTCTCGTGTTGTAACTGATGTTTCTTTATGGTCAAGAAAGCACTGATGATGATAAAATCGTCCAGTACCATTGGGAGGAACTTAAGGGACCTCTGAGAGAAGAGAAGATTTCTGAAGACACGGCCATATTAAAACTAAGTAAGCTCGTCCCTGGGAACTACACTTTCAGGTAAATTAAGACCCTTCACCTTTCCTTTAGGCCACGCTTTTCCCTTGGGAGGTTTACATTCTTCTAGGAGTAACTCTGACAGATGCCACGGTCGTTGGAGATTTGGTTGATGATAGGGCCTTGGATTCCATTAGTTCTCTGAGCCCTGTTGGTGGTTGTGGTCACAACAGTGATCAGTTTTTAGGGCAACGGCCGTGGCATAGTGGGTCAGGACCCACCACAGTTAACCCTTCTCAAATCTGCGCCTGCAAAGCTGCACTTGGCAGATCTCCAAAGTTTTTTAGGATTTCTGTCATTAAGTGAAAGGGCCCATCTTCCTGTGCCTTCTCTCAGGAAAAATCTAAAGGAACCTGTTTCCATTTTGCCTCTTTGGTAAATGCTTCCTCAACTTACAAGGTTTCAAAATCTTTACTTTGGACTAGTGGTTTATTCCAGTATGACTTGGGGGATCTTTCTCGGTTGGGTGTTTTAGAGAATTTGACTCAAAGATAGTCCTGGGAACTGGCGTTGGCACTCTGGGATGTGATTAGTGAGAGTGTGAGGCCGGCTCTAGAGTAATCCTGTTTGGGCTTGCAGCGTTCCTGGTATGTCACAGAGGATTTGTATGTGAGTGTCAATCTCACAAACACCAGGTGTTCATGATACTAAACTTCTTTTATATCCGAGGAAAATGAGGCTCAGTTGTATTTACTAGCTTCTCTGAGGTCACAGATTTCAGCTAGAACAGAAGTACAGCTTCTCTAACCCTCAAGCTGGGCTCGTTCTGTTCCACCCCTTGACCCAAGCTGTACGTACTTTGTTAATGCTTTCTTGAGTGCTCTTCTCAGTCCATTGGCGTTCTGCGCATCCTTAAGGGCTGCCTCAGTTTCCTGTGAGGCGCAGTAGAGGCTCCTGAGGTTCCTCTGGGAAGAGGGACTCTGTCTCTCCCGGGACCATCGCACCCGGGGCCCCTGCGTGGCACCTCCCATGGTGCAGCGGTTTATTCGTGGGTGTCTGTCTTCCCCATTAGATCCGCAGTTAATCAAGTTTTGGCACTACCAGAGACACAGTGACAAATGTCCTAGCACAGCACCTGCCGTGTAAATAAATACGACTTAGTAGCACTCTAACTCACGACTTCAGATGAATGAAAGGCAGCTGCCGTTCCCGAGGATAGAGCCTTCTCATTGGCTTAAAATGGAAATGTGAGTGGGTTTTTACCTTAGCTTTCTAACATAGGAGTTGTGGTATTTATGAAATCTACCTTGGGCCAGGTGGATCCTTTTTTAAAAAGCAACACTAATAGTTCCTGTTTCTTGAACACTTATTATGTGTGTAGTACTATTCTGAGCTCTGTGCGTCCAGTAGCTCATTTAATCCTTATAGTAGGTATTATAATTACTCTTATTTTGTGGATTAGGAAATCCAGGCACAGAGAGGTTAAGTCACTTGCCCAAGGTCACACAGGTAGTGTGACTTGAGTCTGCACTTTAAACCCCAGTGTTGGGGTGGGTGCGGTACTGGCGGGTGATTCTTTTTTCCTGTCCATTTCAAACTATGAAATGATGGGATTGGGTTTGGTTAGCGATAAGATCCAGTCTGTTTGGTTCCACTTACCTTTCCTCATTTCCTCCTTTGACATGGCAGTGGCCTCTTTCCCCGGCCACATGGTCAGTTGCTATTGCATCCAGGGTCCTTGCAGGCAAGCCCAGGATTGGAGGAGAAAGAGTAAATGGGCAGCTGCCATCTTGCCATTTGTCTGTAACTTGCTTTTGCTCTGAAATAGGAGACAAATAGGATATGTTAAAAAACAACAACTGAAAACAACAGGGGAACTGGAAAAAAGAGAACTTCTGTGGATTTTTCTTCTTCAGATGTTTGCCGATTTGCACACGTCCGTGTGCCTGCCGTGTTTGTGCTCTTTTCCTAAAGGCTAAAATACCCAAAAATCCCCGTCAGGCCCTAGGTAAAAGGTGAGACTGTGGGATACAACCCCACAGATGTCTGGCTCTGTCTGTGGCTGGTGGTGAGATTTACACAAACGACATGTCTTTTCTATGCTTTTCCTCTTTCTGTCAGCAAAATGGAAGGAACCCAAACCTCCTTGCTTGCTTATGCTCACATTTTGAGGTGGCAAGAGAAGCTTTAGGCTGTTCAGCTGGAAGGCATCATTTAGGTAAAAGCCTGCTCTTATAAATGAACATTTTTTTTTCCTCTTGCAAATCCTGTTTCACACTGGCACCAACTGTGGGGCTGTTGCGTAGGAGAATTCATTTGCATCTTGGGCTCCTGTCTTACCGGAGCCAGCCGTCCTGGTCCAGCCCAGAGGCTGTCTGCCCAGGCTGCCCTTCTTGCAGTGTGTGCATGGCTGAAGCAGGATGGCAGGAGGAGAGTGAGCCGCAGTCAGAGCTTACTGTTTAGGGTGGCGCCTTTGAGCCCCACAGCTTTAGGGGCCAGGGATTACCTATGCTCAAACCTTGGTTTCTGGGCTGTGGAGCCGGAGAACTGGGGCTGCATCTTGGCTCACCGTGTAGCCCCGGGCAGGTTACGCAGCCTCTCAGCTTCCTGTACGGTGAGATGGAGGATGCCTACTTTATACGATTGTTGTGAGGACCAGATCACACGGTGCTTATGAAGGTCCCAGCGCACAGACGTGGCAGGTGGTGGAGCAAAACGGCACTGGTGACAAATGGCCTGGATTCAGATTCTGACCCCACCACTTTCAAACTTGGGCAAGTTACCTCCCCGTACCTCGGGCTCCTCAGGCATGTATGGCATAAAATCAGGATCGTACTTTCTAGAGCTGTTGTAAGGATTTAATGAGATAAAAAGCACCTGGAACAGTGCCGGGCACTCAGGGTGCGATGTAGTAGTGTTCGGCCTTCCCAGGAAGAATGGGAACTCTTTACGAGTTGGTTACCATTTGGTCCCCTGCTGCCTTGGTATTTCTTAGCCTTGATTTCAGTCCTCTCAGATTGGTTTCTCCTCCTGGAGCCCATCCCTGATTGTACTCCTCTCTCTGCCCTGCTAGCTTGACTGTAGTCGACTCTGATGGAGCAACCAGCTCTACCACTGCAAGCCTGACAGTGAACAAAGCCGTGGATTATCCCCCTGTGGCCAATGCGGGCCCCAACCAAGTGATCACCTTGCCCCAGAACTCCATCACCCTGTTCGGGAACCAGAGCACTGATGATCATGGTATCACCAGCTATGAGTGGTCACTCAGCCCAAGCAGCAAGGGGAAGGTGGTGGAGATGCAGGTAGGAGGGAATGGCTTCTGTCTTTTCTTGCCCAGGGGAGTTCAAGCAGCTGGACTGGGTTACCCTTCCAAGGCTGACTTTTTACTCCATTTTAATCACCCAAGTTGCATTTATATAGCACATTGAACATTGGAATTTAAAAAAAAATCTAGAACATTTAGGGGGCCTTTAATGAAGACATTACCAAAACCTTTGTCTTTAATGTTTGATATTAGAGGAAAAGACTAGATGAGAAACAGGGACTATTCTAGAATGGTTCCAGAGAGTCAGACTACACTGAAGCCAGACTACACTGAAGCCAGACTACACTGAAGCCTTTTGGGTGCAGATCTCCCCCCGACCCTGAGAAAGAGCATGTGTGTGAGTAGGGTGTGAGGAGAGTGGGAAGGAAGGGCAGAGGGAGAGAGAGAGAGCGAGCGAGCATCTCAAGCAGGCTCCATGCTCAGCACGGAGCCTGACACGGGCTCGATCTCCTGATCCTGAAATCATAATGCAAAAGTGCAGATCTTAATGAGCTCTCCGACAAATGGGGAGTCGTAGCCCACCTGGCTAGGTGGTGAGCATCTTCTGTCTGGACATACTTAGGAAGAGACTAGATGTGTCACCAGGCAGGTAAGTAAATGAAACTGCCTATGACAAACCAGACAACAGCCCCTGACTGAAGGGTCAGCTGCGCCTCGGGTCAGCTAGTCATTGCCACATGGAAATGTCCCAGGATTAATAGCTAGGCCAACTTCTCAAGAAAAAAACAGAAATCTAGACCTGTGTGTGAAAATATTCCATTTGGGGGGGCACCTGGCTGGCTCAGTCAGTGGAGCATGTGAGTTTGAGCCCCACGTTGGGTGTAGAGATTACTTAAAAATAAAATCTTCAAAAAAAAGAAAATTTCTAACTTTTAAGACACTGCAGGCCAAACAAAATACCTACAAGGTAGATTCAGCCCAGAGGCTGCCAGGTTTTGCCTACGGTTCTAGAGGAAGCTCCTGCCTTGGAAGCTTGCCCTGAATTGTGTATAATGTTCCTCTGACACTCTTTGTTTCCAAATTGGAGGCATGACTTAGAGCTCACATTTCACCTGGCTTTTTGTTTAGATATTATGGTCGGTTTCTCTGCTGCTACAGAATCTGCAGAAACCTGCAAGAGGACAGCATGGCGTCACCTAGCATTTTGAGTTGCTGCCTTGTGTTACCCGGGCAGCTTTGTTAAGATCGCTGAGTGGTCTCAGCAGGAAGAACATGGTTTTAAAAGGGTTATTTTATTAAACACTCATGGCCCTCTTGCTGGCTGGGATCATAAAGACCGATCTTGGTTATCTCCGCACACTTTCCTGTACTCTTCTCCCTTGTGAGAGCTCTGACTTTATTGAAACTGCTGCTGTCAGGGCAGGTGTTCCCTTGAAGGGGGAACCTTTTACTTTTTACAGGATGTCCCACAGTGCCGGATTCCACACTTACTAGGTTTAGAAAATGAGGTGCATCGTTTAGACCAGAGTAGGACTTGTGTGATGTGATTCTGGGAGTCTCCTTTTCCACTTGTCTGTGTTTATGCATCCAGGGTGTTCGAACACCAACCCTGCAGCTTTCTGCCATGCAAGAAGGAGACTACACGTACCAGCTCACAGTGACCGACACAATAGGACAGCAGGCCACCGCCCAAGTGACTGTTATTGTGCAGCCCGGTGAGTTCAGCCTTGTCGTGCATGCTCTTCTGCTGGCTGGCCCCTTGAACCGTGGGGGAGAAGAGGGTTTTGGTTCCGATCTATACGACGGAGGGGTAGGAGGCAGCAGGTCACAGGGCCCCTGGCACCTTTGGTTGTCCACTCTGAGCGCTTTCCTCAGAGCTAGAGAGAGGGAGAGGACTTGACGGCCTCAGCTTGTGGCCTTGCCTGGGGCTGGTTATTGCAGCTTTGAGGAGACCTAGCAGATAGAGTCTGTTATCCCAAATCCTACCCTAGCCTTTAAGGTGAAAGCCCTCGTCTGCAAGAAAACCCTTATCACTCAGACCCTCTCTTTTGAACACCTGTAGCATCACATCTCAAACTGACATGGCATCTCACCTCCATCGTATTCTGCAGTGGTCTAATGAGAGGCTTTCACTCTGAAGTTCTTCATCGTGAGCTCCCTGACCCACAGTATCTGATAGTTCTGTGGGCAGAGAGGCAGTGTTCTCATGTCTTCCAGAACATATGTCCCGGTTAGTTCCTCTCCTTTCCCAGCTCAACTGCCTGCTTTTGATCTCTGTGTCTCTGTCTTCTAGAAAACAACAAGCCTCCACAGGCAGATGCAGGCCCTGATAAAGAGCTGACCCTTCCTGTGGACAGCACCATGCTGGATGGCAGCAAAAGCTCTGATGATCAGAAAATTATCTCCTATCTCTGGGAGAAAACACAGTGAGTGTTGACACAAAAGCCTTATTAATACAACCCCAGACCTTTGAAAGCAAGGTGGCACTGGCTCTTACGGGCTTATCCCAGGAGGGTGACAGAGAAAGAAACGGTAACAATCCTAAACTTCAATTCTAAGGAACTGACATAAAATAATTGTAAGAAAAAAGGAATGCTTGTCATCAGCTAGTCTCCAGTTAGTACTCTGTGGTCCCGGTGCTCTCACAGGTACGATCCATCTGCCGAAACGCAAAGTTTAATTACACTTGAGACGCAGCATGGAAGGGGTAATGGAGCAGAAAAATACTGGTGCTCCAGATTACCTGGGTGAGGCTGGCAGTGGGAAGGGCAGAGCACTGGTACCGGGAATCGAAGGGTCATCTGCACAATGAGAGCATTGCTCTGTCATTGTTTCCTTAAAGACACCGTTTACCAGTTACGGTAGTGAGAGGCTGAAGGCACTCACCAAAATAATACTAATTAAACTGGAATTACCTGATCAAACCATTTCTGGTTCTCACAGTTTGTTTCAGCTCCTCTAAACCGTAACAAATAGAGCTTAGGTTGTGTGCAGGATCCCACAGGAAGCAAAAGAATTCCAAGGGAGAGTTAAAAGCATTCTTGGTTTCCAAAGGGACCAACCATAGGACAGCCTGAGCTTTTTGTTTTGTTTTCATTTTTGACTAGGGCATTAGAAATGGGTGGGAAGGGGCTATAATTTGACTAGAGGAACCGTGTGATTTACGATTGGTGAGTTGGATTCTAGAAATTCTTTTCCTTGGCTCTTGTCTCTGGTGGAGAACTGAGTCTTCCTCAGCCCGGTGTTTGAATCATGACTCTTTGCTGAAGACACAGGAGATAAGCCGTCAGCTGAGTTTTACCAGTGCCTACAGCAGAAAGAATGCTTGGTGTAACTTCTTGGGGGAGAATCTGTTTCAGGAGGGATGACTAGGGCCAGAGGTTATATGTTTAAACAGCAAAACAGAGCAAAACCGGGAAGATTGCAGATTTCTCTGGTTATCCTGTAATTTTTTTTAAAGGTTTTATTTATTTATTTGAGAGAGAGACAGACGGCGTGCAAGCAAGGGGAGGAGCACAGAGGGTGAGGGAGAAGCAGACTGCGCCCTGAGCAGGGAGCCCAATGAGGAGCTTGATCCCGGAGAACCTGGGATCATGACCTGAGCCAAAGGCAGACGCTCAACTGACTGAGCCACCCAGGCACCTCTGGTCATCCTGTAATTTCAGGAAAGCTCTGGGGTGTTCACCCTGAACAGAAGGGCTCTGTGGTATGTGCAGAGCTGTGCCTGGATGTTGGCACAGAGCTCACTCCCCGGCCGCAGGCCCCTGCGTGAGGCCACAGAGGAGGAGGAGGGTTGCCAGGTGTGCGGGGTCCTGTGTGACCCCTGTCCAGGAGCTGCAGGGAGCTTGGCTTCAGAGCTGCTAAGAAGAGGATGGTTTTGCTGACAGTTCCTCTGCAGCCTTGGCCCATTTCCTTTCCTTGACTTTTCAGTAGGAGGGAGTTTGGCATGTGATTAAGAAACGCATCTTGCTTCTTTGCTGGCAAGAGCTGAACCAACTACTGGGCCAGAAATGCTTTTCAGAAACATCACTCTGAAACCCTTCTTTTGATCGGAGACCTACTCAGAGCACTTTCTTCCTTTTACGAACTGGAACAGCAAAGAGTTTGAACGTTCTAGAAAGTCATACGATAAAGCTAGACATGTTTGAAAGCTGGTGAATGGAATTTTCTGATCAGCGGGGTAGCCTATATTTTGGGGCCAAACGACACTGTCCAAATGGAATATTTTTAAATGTGCCCTCTCAAGGTCTGGGAAACAGTAGTTCGTGTCTCAGCTGAGGCCGTAAATGTCTGCTCCTGCTGAGTCAGGGACGGAGAGCCGCAGACATGTAGCGCTCCATCCTCTGGCTTCTGTCTTTGTCCAGGGGACCTGATGGTGTGCAGCTCGAGAATGCGAACAGCAGTGTCGCCACGGTGACAGGGCTCCAAGTAGGAACCTACGTGTTCACCTTGACGGTCAAAGATGAGAGGAACCTGCAAAGCCAGAGTTCTGTGAATGTCATTGTCAAAGAAGGTACCTCCCTGCTTTGGGTTGGCGCAGGCTCTGGGGCAGATACCTGAGGAATCGGGCAGCTCTTTTTGGCTGCAGCGATTGATCAGAGACGGGGGGGGGGGGGGGGGGGGGGTGGGGGTGGGGGGGTGGGGGGGGGGGGTAGCTGCTACGTGCTTTTCTGAAACAACCTTTAATTGGGGTGACTGCAAGGTGAATTTTAACTTCTTGTCTGTCTGTCCCCCTCCCACCTTCCTTCTCAGTTGAATAGGGAAAGAATTTGTTTTTTTCCTTTGCATCTTTATGTTGTCTCTGCTGCTAAGCCCTGGGGTTTCTGAGGCTCTCCTGCTGGTGCAGTGACACCTGCCGTCAGGCCTTAGAATGACTGTCCTGCGCCATAGCTTCCTGTGCTCTTCGGGGAGCCTGCTGCTGCCAGCATGAGGCTGGAGTTGATGGGCTTGCTGCGGTGTGCAGGCTGCAGGCTTGGGCAGGCGGTGGCCTGCGGGGAGGGCTGTGAGCTGACGGGAGGTGCGCAGGTGACCTCCGGCTAAGGTATCCCGTGCTCAGTGGATGGAGGTTGCACACCTGAGTAAACAGAACTGCAGGTGGAGCCCAGTAGAGATCTCCTATTTCCTTTTTCTCTATTAGAGTATTAAGGAAGGAATAAAAGATGTTGAGAAAATAACATTCTGGGCCCTATTTTGGCTTTTGTTTTGTTTTTTAAAGGTTTTACTTATTTATTCATGAAAGAGAGAGAGAGAGGGGCAGAGACACAGGCAGAGGGAGAAGCAGGCTCCATGCAGGGAGCCCGACATGGGACTCCATCCTGGGTCTCCAGGATCATGCCCTGGGCCAAAGGCAGATGCTCAACCACTGAGCCACGCAGGCGTCCCTTGTGCCTTATCTTGAATAGAATTTGTGGTATCAGCTGCCTGAAACCTAAAGTCTAATAAGGCTTTAGTCCAGTGGGGGTCTCTGTCTCCTGTCACATGCTTCCCAGGCAGAGATGTGGAATGCTTCCGGGGAGGCTGCTAGGAGGACCCAGGAGAAGCTGCTGCCGCTGCTGGATGGTGTCAGGGGAGCATTTCTCTGGGTGGGACTGGCACCTGAGGACCTATGGCCCTGGTGGTTTCCCGTCTGCACTGCTAGTGTTGGGCTTCCCGGTCCAGGCTGGGTTGTGTTTAGCATGGACAGCGGGGAACCAAGGCTGGTCTTCACTGGGTCCTAACTCCTAATTAAAAGTTGGCTTATTGTTTAAAAAAAAAAAAAAGCCACTAGGCTTTTCAGTGCTGGCGTGGCGAGGCACCTAAACAGTCCTGCATTTAGGATGCTTTTGATGTTCATCTCCCCATAAGCATCATGAGGAAGCATTCTTTTCTGTTATTTCACTGATGTCTCTTTGGTTAGAAATGAACAAACCACCTATAGCCAAGATAACTGGGAACGTGGTGATTACCTTGCCCACGGACACAGCAGAGCTGGACGGCTCCAAGTCCTCAGATGACAAGGGAATAGTCAGCTACCTCTGGACCCGAGACGAGGGCAGCCCAGCAGCAGGGGTAAGTGCCAGGACCTGGGGAGCTGCACAGGGTCGGGATGATGAGACGGCGAGAGGAGGCCGAGCCAAACATTCCGGGATCCGTTTTAACCAAAGGGTCTCTTGTGTCAAACCTGGATTGTCCTCTGAACCCCAGGGACCCGAATCCAGGGACCCTGCCTAGGGTCGCTCTGCAAGCTAGTGTGGCACAGAATGTGCTCTTCTGCCCTAATCTTGGAGCTTTGGGCTGCAGAGCTGTCACAAAGCAGGAGTTCCCCCAAGGGGCTTAGTTATAGCAGAAGCAGCACCTGAGCCCATAAAAGAAGTGTGGTTTTGCAACGTCGCCATGTCGTTCAACCCCACAGGAGGTGCTAAATCACTCTGACCACCACCCGATCCTCTTTCTTTCCAACCTGGTCGAGGGCACCTACACATTTCACCTGCATGTGACTGATGCGAAGGGGGAGAGTGACATGGATCGGACCACTGTGGAGGTGAAGCCTGGTGAGTTCATCTAGCCCTGGGACTGCGTGGAAGTGCTGGCCCAGCCCAACAGGACCTCAGTCCTGGGGCCCCTCTCCAGTGAGGACAGAGACAGGTGGCAAAGCTAGCTTCTAAACACTCTAGAGACCCCAAGCTGAAAAATCCTCAGTCTGTTCCAGCAGTATCCCTCCTCCCCTCGAGGAGTATGGACCCCCCCACTCATCTCAGATGGAGAAACTGAAACTCAGAGAGGGCAGGGCTTGCTCAGCGTCACACAGCAGTTGTGTCAGAGCCAGGCCTTCAGGCCCCTAGTCCAGCGCTCCCTCCTCTACATGCGATGGATGAGAGAGGGCTCTGGGTGCTTTGGGAATCTGAGCACAGGAATAACTTGAGTCATGATGCCTCATCAGCACCCAGCTGCAGAAAACAATTTATTTTTATAAGTTGAGCCTCAGGCTTTATCTGACAACCCAGGGAAGGTAAAGTAACTGCTGTCCTTTACATTTTTCAGATTTGCAGAAGTAAAATTTCTTTCTTAAATAGAACCGTGTTTTTATTTTGCTTTATTTTATTTGGCTAATTTGGTGTTAGGGAAGCAATGAGCGTGGGGTGGGGCAGAGCTTTATAAGTTCCCGAGCCTCTGATGTGAAGGTATTAACTGTAGAGGGGAAGGGATCTTGGCAGGCCTTCCAGTCCTTGTCCTACCTCTATGAAGGACAACAGCCAAGACACTATACAGCTTCTTCTGTGTTTAAAATCAGATCACAGATAGTCTGCTAATTATGCAAATGATACATCAGAACAGGCAAATGGTGCATCCAATTATGGGAATAAGGTATTCTGAATAATCACGTTTAACTTCCAAGTGCAGAGCAGTCTCTAGGTCACAATTAGAAATGAAGGACAGTGGTCTCCGAGTCCTAGAGTTGTGAGGACACCATGCAGCTCGCTGTTGCTCTAAGGAAGCCCTCGTTTCTTGACCACTTGGATTTTTTTGTGCATTTACTGTCCTCAAACCTGAAGGGCTGGTGCATTTCCATTATCAGTAAGATTGTTGAGGTGGACATTTTCTTCCCCGTTGTTGTAGACAAAGCACAGCAAGTCGCTGAAAATCCTGCATGGGTCAGGGTAAGTTGTAGATATCCCTCTCGTCCTGGAGAGCTCGGGGAGCCACCTGGGCAGAAGCTTTTATTATTATTGTTATTGTTAAAGATTTTATTTGAGAGAGAGAGTGCGCGTGTACGCATGAGTGGGGGGAAGGGCAGAGGGAGAGAACCTTTAAGCAGACTCCCCGATGAGTGGGGAGCCCAATTCAGGACTTGAGATTATGACCCCTGAGATCCTGACCTGAGCCGAAACCAAGAGTCAGATGCTTAACCAGCTGAGCCACGCAGGCGCCCCAGGACAGAAGCTTTAGGAGCAGACCTGGAAGTGTCCTCCTTCCCCACCCCCTTCACCAAACCCCTCCCGTCTCTGCTACGGCCTGATCCACAGGCTGGTAGGCAGCTCCTTGCGCCGGCCCCAGATCGCAGCAGCGGCAGTGCACGTCGGGCCCTGCTCCTCTGCAGGCGGTCGGTTGCACCCCTGAGTGCAGCCACTGCTTTCTCTCCAGGCCAGAACAGACGCACAGTGGCAACTCTGTGTTAACTCTCCTACTTCCAAAACCGTGACTGATCCACATGCTTTCCAGATCCCAGGAAAAACAACCTGGTGGAGATCATCTTGGATGTCAACGTCAGTCAGCTAACTGAGAGGCTGAAGGGGATGTTCATCCGCCAGATTGGGGTCCTCCTGGGGGTGCTGGATTCCGACATCATTGTGCAAAAGATTCAGCCGTACACGGAGCAGAGGTAGCTGGGCAATGAACGGGGGGGAGAAAAGGAGAGACCAGGGGCCCCCTGGGCTTCTTGATTGAGCTGAGAAATAGTGTGGGTAGATGGAGAGTGGTGCGCTCTCTGACCCAGACCTACTCATGGTTTCCATTTCTTTCATGAACTCGTCTCTTCTAGCACAGGTCGCATACTCCGCGCTAGATATTGCAGCAGGGTACCAGGGTGCAAGGGCAGGAGAGGTCCATTATGTTTGAAGGCCCTCGTTTAGTAGGGAAGACACTTGGGATCAACATAGAACATCAGTACAGGAAGAATTTGACAGACTGTGTGGCATCATGGGGAAGCAGGGCCAAGGCCAGTTAGTTCTGTCAGAGGAGTTTGGGAATGTGGTCCAGAGATGTCCTGCTGAGCAAGCTTAGAAAGACTAGGACGGAACTCACAACTGGGGAATAGCATGAGCCACGGTCCTGTGATACGGAAGTACACTTTCCTCTGGAAGAAGTTGTTTGGCTCAGAGCACTCACTAGGCCCCAGGACATGGCGGGAGAGAAGACTGGCCTTGTAAATGGACAACAGTCAAAAGCAGGCCAAGGAGTTTAGTCTTAATAGTTTGGGAAGCAGAGGACTCGTTAGGTTGTTTTATATGTATGAAGCTTCTGTTTTGTTTCTGTTTTTCTTTAAAGATTTTATTTGCGGGGGGGGAGCACAAGCAGGGGTGGGGGCGCAGAGGGAGAGGGGGGAGCAAGCTCCCCACTGAGCAGGGAGCCTGATGCGGGCAGGGCTTGATCCCAGGACCCCAGATCATGACCTGAGCCAAAGGCAGACACTTCGCCGACTGAGCCGCCCAGGCGCCCCTTGTTTTGGTTTTGAAGCAAGGAAATTTTGTTTTGTTTTGTTTTTTTATTGGGAGACCAGTAGTGTGGAGGCTAAACCAAAATAGGGAGAGACAGAAGGCTGGGGAGCCTAGAACTGTTCTAGTAAAAAGGTAATAAAACCCAAGTTGAGGGAGTGGCAATGGAACGACAGGAGAGGAGGAGTGAGAACAGAGGTAAATCAGAAAGACTTGGCGATCCTTTGGGAATGAAAGTGAATGAGGCACCAAACACAAGGCTTTAGGTCTGGGTGCCTGGATCGGTGGTGGATGCCAGTAAGTGAGGTTGGGGATACAGAGGGAACGGGTTCCAAGGAAAAGGTGATGAGTTGAGTTTTGACTGTTGGATTTAGGGTGTCTCCTGGCCTACCTGGGGAGAGGTTTCATCAGACAGTGGCAAGTGTGGGCTAGAACTTGGGGTGGGAGGAAGGGCCACTGCATACAGGTAGGAATCAGAGCCACGAGGACGGATGAGGCACACCAGGCTGAGCGTCCAGCGCTCTGGAGAAGCCCAGTGGTGACGGAGGTGGCAAGGCCAGGAGAGCCAGGAACAGAAAAGCAGGTGGGAGGGGTCTGCTGGAAGCTAAGGGGCGGCTGGCAGGTGGGGCTGCCACCCAGGGAGAGTGTGAGGACATAAAACAGGCTTTGGCTTTGTAGTTAGTGGATCATCAGAACCATAGGACGTTGGGTGATGGATGTTGGGGGCAGAGTGCAGATGCACGTCATGGTTGGAGGACAGAGAGGTAGCCATACAGCAGAGCTTGGTGCCGAAAATAAGGTGGGGGATGGAAAGAACCCCCTTTAAAGACAGGAAATGCTTGAGCACCTTTATAGACCCAGGGAAGGTGCAGAGGAGGAGTAGAAGGTGGTGGCAGGGGTGGGCCCTGGGCGCCGGCCTGGGCGCCTTGCTGCAGGCGGAGCGGGAGATGGGAGGAAGAGGCAAGATGTGCTGCTGTGGAGGCATCTTAGAGGGAGACGGGGTGCACCCGTTCGGGAGCACTGGCACTGGTTCTGGGTTTTGTCTCTGAAACTGGAGGCAAGACCGTCTGCTTTGAGGACGTGAGAGTGAGGCAGGCAGCCGAGGACAGTCCAGGCTAGGCAAGGCAGCTCCAGAAAAGGGTGTCAGCTTTGAGCCATCTGGGGCCTCGGCCAAGGTTAGAGACAGGAGATGATGGCGTGGAGCCCCGGAGCTTTAAGGTGTGCTGTTCCCGGAGCCTCGCCCCCAGAGGTTAGGGCTCAGTGGGTCTGTGGTGAGGTCTGGCCACCGGAAGTCCCAAAGCTCTCGGTGGGGTTCATGGGTCCGAGCAGGATGATTAGGACTTTGTATTTAAGCTCTGCTGGCGGCCTGGGCATGGGAACGGGGCGAGTGGCTGCTTGGACCGACGCAGCTGCCGGGGGTCGGGGCAGAAGCCCCGCGGAGTTGTTGCTGGGGGCGCTGTGGAAAGTGGTGCGGGACTAACCACTGGCACACGTGCCTGCGCTGCACCTGCGAGAGAAAAGCGTCACCGTGGCGCTGGGTTCCTGGCTCGGGCTGTGGTCTCATGGAGGCGTTCGGAGGAGGATGGGCTTAGAGGGAGACTGATGGCGGGAAGGTGCACGGGGCTGAGCACGGCGCTGCCGGGGGACTGACCTGGCCCTCCAGCCCCTCCCCGCACCTTAGCCCACCAGCTGGGCCTGCCTCCTGGGAAAACGCTGGCGCCCTCTTATAGGCCTGTTACCGAGCCCCAGACAGGAGGATGTTGCCTGTCCTGCCACAGGGAGAGGGCTCAGGTGTGCTTACTTCAAGTTCTTTGGACCCGCTGGGTTGGAGGAGACCGTGGGAGGTGGGGGGGGGTGGCGGTGGCGGGCATCGTAGCAAGTGGTTGCAGGAGACATGGTGGTTTAGGAGAGACCAGGGGAAAGGAGGTGGAGATGCCAGGGCCGCTGGCGTGTGGGAATCGAAACTGTCAGCATGGATTAGGTAACTGGGCAGAATTCATGAGAAATGGGCCACAGACCTTTAATGCAAAGTTTGTTTCTTGATTCTGGGTTTGTAATTCCCCACTGTTGGTCTCACTGTGCAGTGAACTTTTAGAAAGCCTTCTGTGGTGCCACACGGAGGAGGTAATGCTTTGGGATAAACAGGTGAGGCTGCTTATCCTGGAAGCAGCTGATCCAGTGCCTCTAGGTCCCAGCTAGCTCCTCTGCGTGCCAACGGGGCCATATCTGGGACACACCTACAGCCCGTGTGACCCACTGACGGCAGAGGTCTGGCGGGGAGGCTGATGTGGAGTCCAGTGGGCTCCCCAAACGAGGGCCAAGGCATAGAGAACAGACCGTGCCCACGTAAACGTGTGGTCAGACATGACCCCCTTGGACAGAAATGGACAGAAAGCAGAGCGAATCTAGACACGGGGCAGCATAACCTCGCACCAGCCACCCCACTGGGTCAGGTCCTCCTTGTTGCTGTCACGTGAATGATCATTCGGCTGTTCTGATCCATGGATAATGCCTTTTGTGTTTTTTAAGATTTTATGTATTTAAGAGAGATAGCAAGTGAGAGAGAACCCGAGCTGGGGGAGGGGCCGGGGAGAGGGAGAAGCAGACCCCCCCCCCCGCCCCCAGAGCAGGGAGCCTGATGCCAGACGTGGCCGTGACCTGAGCTGAAGGCAGACGTTCACCCATTGAGCCAGCCGGGCAGCCCCTCGGGTGATGCTCCGATGCTGCCCGACGGTACACATTTTCCAGAGCGTTGTGGTTTGTCTTACAGGTGACCTAGACACACACCCGATGGCACCACACCGCTCTTAGCTGTCAGAGGCTGACGGCAGAGATGTGCTTGTAACCAAGTCCCTGTTTCCTGACCTCGGGTTGCTGGTTGGAACGGCCCCTCTCGTGAGCTGGGGCAGCTTAGGGCATTTCTGAGAGCATAGGTTTTGGAGTCGGACCTGTCGGGGCTGGGATTTGGCTCTGCCGTAATTAACTGTGTGACCCTGGGCAAGTTACTTAACCCCCCTGAGCCCGTGCTGTCCTCTGTAGAATGGCGATGACCCTGAGAACACCGTTGTCACTGGCCTGCGGGGAGAGCATGGCCCCATCCTTAGCAGCTCTGGCACAACAGGAGGTGCCTTCAGAGAATGTGGCGACCGCTGCTGGTAGGGCTCCAGCTCATTGTCACCGTCGCATGTCTCTGCAGCACCAAGATGGTATTTTTTGTTCAAAACGAGCCTCCCAACCAGATCTTCAAAGGCCATGAGGTGGCGGCGATGCTCAAGAGTGAGCTGAGGAAGCAAAAAGCCGACTTTCTGATATTCAGAGCCCTGGAAATCAATACCGTCAGTGAGTACCTGGGGGCAGCTGGGATTGGAGCCTCCCCGGCGCACACAGCTCCCCACGGCCCCGTGTCCTCGGGCTTTACCTCCTGTTCTCTGGAACACGGAGACGAGCACCTGGCTACACTAGCAGGATCACGAGAGCGTCCCGCCCGGTGCAGAGGCCTGGGAGTTGGGGAAGAAAATGACATCTTTATTGTCACTAACCTCTGAGACTGTTCCCTGCCATGAGGAAGGCAGGCAGCCGACTCCACTAGTGGTCACGGAACCTGTGACTTTAAGGCAGTAGAAATCACAGGAAACTTCATAGCACATACCTGACGAAATGTCATTTTTACTCCTTGTTACTTTAAAATTATGACCCTTGTTAGAGCCGCTTCTACATCTGGCTACTTAATGTTTTCATAAAGACGCATGTATTATTAGCTTAAAACTCTCTATTCTTAAGTATTTCAAGAACATGTGCAATATAAGTGCTTTCCTTTGGAATGTACCCAGGTATTTTATTTTGGCATTTAAGTGGTGCAAAGGAGGGGCCCGGGGGCCTGAAAGACCAAGAACTGGCCACGCAGAGTAGCAGTGAGCCCCCGGTTCAGATGACGGCGCCCTGTCCAGCCGGCAGGGAGCCTGGGGCCGCGGGGGGCCTGGGGTGGGGGACCCCAGGGCCGCGGGGGGCCTGGGGTGGGGCCAGGGCGCTGACTCCTGCCCGCCGCCTTCAGCGTGCCAGCTGAACTGTTCCGACCACGGCCACTGCGACTCGTTCACCAAGCGCTGTGTCTGCGACCCCTTCTGGATGGAGAATTTCATCAAGGTGCAGCTGAGGGCCGGAGACAGCAACTGTGGTGAGTGCTGCCGGCGGGGCGGGGTCGGGCAGGCGGGTGGGGGGTGTCCGCGGCCCGTGAGCGGGTGGGGCGGGCTGTGTCTTCCTCGGGCTTCCCGTCCTCAGCGCTGCGCCGGCTCAGGGCGGGTTCGGCAGCGGCTCATAGGAACCAGGCTTAGGTCCGAGCCCTGCGCGCAGCCCGAGTCAGATCGGCCGCCAGGCGCCCTGTGCTTTCGGAGGCGTCGTGCTGCAGCCTCCCGGAGTCCCCTGGGGCTGCCTCCGCAGCTGCCCCCCCCCCCCCCCCCCGGCAGGGCCTCCCCTGCCCAGGGCAGTTCGTCGGGGCGCGGAGCCAGGCTACCTGCCAAGGCCGGGGCAGCCCACGCCGCGCTCCTGGCCGCTCCGCTCGCCACCCTCACCACTTGGTTTCTTTCGGCAGAGTGGAGCGTGTTGTACGTTATCATTGCTTCCTTTGTCATTGTCGTCGCCCTCGGAACCCTGTCCTGGACGGTGATCTGTTGCTGTAAGAGGTAAGACAGATTCTCCTTGGGAAGCGTTAGAGCTTCGGGTCATGGATTCATCTGTTCGGGAGGTACTGGCACCTTCTGCGCAGAGGGCGTGAAGTCTTGGGGTTCCTGGCTCCCCGGCACTGCCCCACGCAGGCGTCGGGAGGCCTTCATCACTGTGGCCCACTCTTGAGGGCCGGGCTGCACTCCCGCAGCCAAGGGCTGTCAGGGCCCCGGTTCCCGACATGGGAAGCATGGCCATGGCCAGGGTGGGAGCGGGAGGGCCCGGGGGTGCGCTGGGTCACTTCTCTAGGGGCGTGTTACCCTGCACACCTGCCTCTGCACTTGACACGTGAATCCTCAGTCCTGCCCTTCTTCCTAGGTGGGGTTCACACGTCTGCACACTTTCGCGTAACTGGAGATTTTAGTCAGTCGTGATTGAGTGTTTTGGGGTTTTGTTGTTGGAGCCTTCCCATCTAGTCTTACTATTTTATTTTAAGATTTTATTTATTCATGAGAGACACAGACAGAGGGAGAAGCAGGCTCCACGCAGGGAGCCCAACATAGTACTCGATTCCGGGTCCCCAGGGTCACACCCTGGGCTGAAGGTGGCGCTAAACCGCTGAGCCCCCCGGGCTGCCACTAGTCTTAATAATGAAAACTACAAAAAAAAAGAAAAAAATACGTAATACATTCCCATTAAACATAAGTTTGATTTCTACATGACTGTGTGCCAAGCACCAGGATAACCCTTTTTAGGTAAAATATCTTTTTTTAAATGCACCTGTCAACCTTTTCTCATCTCACAGCTAAGGGGACGAAGGCACGGGAAAATGGCCTCGCCTGTCCACCGACACAGCTAATAGGTGGCAGAGCAGAGATTTAACCTCACATAAAATGTAGAAAGTGAATTTTTAAAAATTCCCAGCAGTCCGAGAGAGCCACCACCAAGAGCTCTGTTGGTTAACGCTCCCCCCCCCCCCCAAGCAGCGGTTGGTGGTTCCCTCAGAGAACCGAGCGTGTCTGACTCCAGTTGCCTCTTTCCCTTGTTGCTGTACGCACGGCTTAGAGGCTTCCAGCCCTGCACGAGGGCATGCGGACGCTAATCATCCCCGGAATTTGGCTTACACCTGAGTTTTACCAAAAAAAAGTGCTTTTTTAACCTGAAACCTCCCTCACTTAGGGAGGTCAGGAGGTGCATATAGAAATGCCTGTGCTGCGTTTAAGAACCATAGGAATGACATGACTGGTTCGTCTGGACACCAGCTGCCGAGGACAGAGAAGTTACAGCGGCTGCTGGGATGTCAGCAGATACCCCAGCCGATCCCCCAGCAGATCCAGGCTTGCGCCGCTGGGTCCTAGCAGAGCAGCAGCCCAGGCCTCCTGCTAGGGAGATAGTACCCCAGACGGGCGGCCGCCCGCTCCACTGGCCACTGAGTAAAGCTGTTTCCCCGCCCCAGCATCTTCCCTCCACGTACCGCCGCTCGTGGGGCACGCTGGATGTGCCCGCACTCTGTTACCTTTACGTTCTAATGGATCTCTGCTTCCTTGTCACTGCGGGCAGCTGAGCCCGGGGTACGGTGGCCACAGGTTTTTGCCTTTCCCAGAATTGCCAAGGGGCCGTTGAACAACAGACACAGCTGCCACCTCCTGGCTGAGAAGCACGGAAGGAAACCATCCTTCCGTTAGGCGGTGTCCATGGGGACAAGGGGACAAGGCCTCTGCAGCCTGTGGCCCCCCTGACGGGCCCCCCACATCCCGGAGCCCCACTTGGAAGCCCCTTGAGCAGCGGCGGGGTTGTGTTTTTCAGGCAGAAAGGAAAACCCAAGAGGAAAAGCAAGTACAAGATCCTGGACGCCACGGACCAGGAGAGCCTGGAGCTGAAGCCCACCTGTCGGGCAGGTATGGCCCTTGGGTGCAGGCGGGGCCCCGCACTCCTGAGTGCGCTGGAGACCGCTGTCCCTGGTCCCCCAGCAGTCCTGCACGGTCTGTACCGAAACCCACCATTGTCCCTAGTCCCCCAGCAGTCCTGCGCTGTCCTCGCAGAGACCCACCGCCGTCCCAAGTACCCGTGTCGCTAATAGCTGTTTGTTCTGGAAGGTCGTTTTGTGCTGAGGGCTGAGCTGCCCGTCTCTGGCAGAAACCAGCTGCTGGGTGAGCTCTGAGCGGCCCCCCTTCTCAGTGCCCCACCACTTTGCTGAGGGACTCCCCCTCCCCCCTGTGGGTCTGCTCGTTGGTTTGCTCGGTTCATCCTGGCTCCCGGCCTTTCCAGCTGCCCCTGGTGCTCAGGCTGGCACCCTGGTCCCTTGGGCCTGGCCAGTCTGTCCTCTGGGCAGACGATGAGGTGGATGGCAGTGTGGGCTGCTGACGTCTCTGGAGGCCCTGCGGCCCCGAGGCAGGCAGGGCAGGGGGGCTGCTGGCCTGTGACTCCAGCGCGGCTGGCAGTGTAGGGTGGCCGTGTAGGGTGGTGTCCGGTGCCTCCCTGCTGAGAATCAGGCCTCGAGTGGGCAGGGCCAGCAGGGCCCCCTCCCCTGGCCTGTTGACAGGACCCCAGGTGGAGCCGTTGTCCAGCGCCCTGCCCACAGGTGCTCCCCGGCGGCGCCCAAGGCCCTGCTATGCCCACAGAGGCAACGTGGGCTCTGCACCCAGGGGCCGGGCCAGGAGGGCGTGGGGTGGTGCCTGGATGTCCTGCAGCCTGTGCCTGGGAAGCGTGAGGCTCCCACCGACACTGGGAGACAGACGCTGGGAGCGCAGCCTGCGGGGAGAGTGTGCACGGCCACCCTCCTCGGAGCAGCCATGGCGGTGCAAGGGCTTGGGGCGACCCTGGGTCTGGCCAGCCTGCTGGCTTAGGAAAACCGTGACCTCGGACGCTTGAAAGGTGGGTGGGTTTCAGGTCTGCTTCCCTGGACCTTTGTCCTTGTGGGCCGCCCTCCTCGGCAGATGCCGCAGCTCGATTTGCTATCCTCCCCTACCTGCTCGGGTCACGCTCCCCCCTCTGTCACCGCGCTTCCACATCTCTCCCCGCCCCGCCGGTCAGTGAAGTGGCCTCGGCCGGGAGCGCGTGGGAACAACAGACACTGCTGTGGGGCCGCTGCTCCGACTCAGGGCCGTACAGGTGATGGAGGGGCCCTGGGCCCGGATGGCCAATGGGACCTGGTGCACCGGGGGTAGGCAGCAGTCAGCGGTTGAGGCAGAGGAGGAGGCGGTTGAGGCGCGGCTGCTGGAAGGCGGGAGGGACCCCAGGACGCAGGGAAGGTGGCCTCCGGGGCGCGGCCTGGGTGGGGGTGGGGGGCGCGGCCCCTGCTGCGGCCCCTCCTGCGGGAAGACAGCGCAGCCACGGGAGCTCCTCGAGGAGGAAGGGGGTGCAGCGACCTGCCCTTCACCTCCCCCCCCCCCGCCCCCCAGCGCGTGCGAGGGAGTCGGTGGGCAGGAGCAGGCGGCCGCCCGCCCGGCGTGTGGGCCAGGCCCCGGGGGAGGGCCCGGCAGGCTCGGGGGAGACTGCGCTTGAGGGCGAGGCTGGAAGGCCGAGGAGGACCAGGTGACAGTCTGAAAGCAGCGAAGGAGTTCAGGATGCTGGCGGTGACAAGGGCTCCCTCGAAAGTGCCGGCTTCGGGAAACAGTGACCTCGTTCGCTTGAAAGGTGGAGGTGACGCGTGGGCGCCAGTGGGGGCCCGCGGGGAGAGGCGCCCGCCGACCTCCGACCCGGGGCACGGATTGGCCCCCCGGCAGGACCAAGGGAGCTGGCGGGGACGGCCCGGCTACGACGATGCCCTCTGCAGAATGGGGGCTCCCGTCCCTTCCGGGGAGAACGTCTGGGGGCGAGAGACAAGCCTGGGAAGCGCCAGCAGAGAGGACGCGGGAGGCCCTGGTCACCGCGCTGTAGGGGATGCGGGAGCGAGGGTGCGCGGGAGGCGGCGGGGCCCCGACCCCACGGGTCCTCCTGCGAGCAGAGCTGCGGGGGAGAAGCCGCGGGTGCGCCGGGTCACCCAGGGCCCGCTCTGGGCGCCGCAGAGCCCCTCGCGCCTGGTGTTGAGCGTGTGCGGGCAGAGGCCCCGCTCCGGTTCTGGACTCAGCGGAGGGGGTGCAGCCCGGACACGGGGGGCGGGGAGCCTGGGGGGGCGGTGTCCGGGGCGTTTGGCCCGCCGGTTGATCGACTGAGCGTCCTGCTGCGGCACATTCCCGGAACCCCGAGAAATCCTGGGGCGTCTACACTGGCGTCTGCAGCGGAACCTCCGCACTCACCCTCCTGACCTTGGTGGCGACCCGCTGCACCCCCGCCCCCGTCCTCCCCCGCTGGGCTCCCCCCTTCTTGCCTTCACACAGGACTTGCCGTTGGGAGGGCCGCCGCGTCCTTCCCCTTGCGGCTGGTGCTCGCGCTGGGCAGCGCCCCAGGGGTGCAGTGCGGCCTGCGGAGGGGGCGGCTCGAGAGGGGCCCTGGGAATGGGGGGCCCCACGGGACACGGGGGGGGCAGCTGCGGGGGCGGAGCAGGGGCTGGGGCCTGCGCCTCCCCCTGACCCTCTACGTGGCGGCGGCTCCGCCTGCTGGGCTCGGGCGGGAATTCCGTGGGGGGGCCAAGGTGGAGGGTGTTGGGCCGGGGGTTCGAGCCCTTCCCTGTGGGGTCGCCTGTGTGGGATGTAGGTGAGCTCCGGCCCCGCAGGGTCGCTCGGAGGAGGTGCGTCCTCGCCCCGGGGGCCTAGGGGCCTGGGGCGAGCCTCTGCTGTCCCTCCTTCTGTCCGCGGAGCTCAGCCGGGACCCCTGGGGCGCGCGGCGTGGCCCGGCCCTGACCGGCCTCTCCTCTCTCCCCGCAGGCGGCAGGCAGAAGGGCCCGACGCCCGGCAGCAGCCTCATGCGCTCCGAGTCCGAGCTGGACAGCGACGACGCCATCTTCACGTGGCCCGACCGCGACAAGGGCCCGCGGCCGCAGGGGCAGAACGGCTCGGTGCCCAACGGGCAGGCCCCGCTCAAGGCCCGGGGCCCCCGCCAGGAGATCCTGTAGCGCGGCTGCCCGAGCGCCATCCAAGCTGTGAACGAGCGGGCGGCTTCCTCTCCGCCCGAACCTGCTGGGAGCGCCCCGCCCACGCCCCCCCCACGCCCCCGCCAGCCCCTCCCAGCCCCTCCGGGGACGGGACCAGGGACGGGGACCCGGGGACCCGGGGTCGCACCCTCTCCCGCCCGCGGGCACCGCGCAGCCGCCCCGCCGGGTCCCCCGCGTGTCGGACGGCGTCCTCGGGGCTCGGGCTCCCGGGCGGGCGGCGCCCCCAGGACGCGCTTCACACCGCCGCGCTCCCGTCGGGACAGGATTAAACCAGCTATTTAATTGTACGTGTGCGAACCGGCTCCGGCTCCGGCTCCGGCCGCTGCGTAGCCGTGATGTCACGGCCCGGGGGCGGGGCTCGGGGGCCCGTGCGGGCTGCGGGCACAGAGGGTTCGGCCTCCCCCACCTCGCACTCCCTCCCCCCAGGCCCGGCGCGGACTTGCACCTCTGGGCCCCTGTGCTTCCCGTTAGGATCCCCGGGGCGGCAGGGGCGGCCCTGCGCCCACCATCCCTTGGGGTGGGGGGACTGGCGGTTTCTCCGGGTAGAGAAACTGAACTGAGGCCCTGCAGAGCCTGCGTGTGGTCCGGCTCGAAGGCCCCCGGGACCGCACCTGGGAGTCGGGGCACGCGGGGACCCTGACTTCGCGCGGCACCTAGGACTGCCCGGGGCACCCGGGGGCGGGGGCCAGGACGTGATCACCCACGGGCTTCGCGGTCTCTCTCCGCTTGGGGGAACGCAGGCCCCATCCCGGGCCCTCCCGACCGCTGCCTTCACCTCCTCACCTCCGAGGACCCTTTTGCAGCCTCTGCTCCTCCCACCAAGGGGGCAAAACTCACACCGTCCTCCCCGGCGAGGAGCCCCGCGCTAGGCTTCCACGACCGGGGCACCGGGTCCCCTACTCCGAGGCTGGGCGCGCTGGGGGCTGGCAGTCGCCCGGCTTCTCCAGGGACACGGCAGCTGCACGAGGGAAGAGATGGCAGGTCTCGGCAGCGCCGCGCAGGGGACACGGCCCGGAGTCCCCGGAGCGCGACTCGGGAGTAGGACGCGGAAGGACTCGAACTGTGAGCAAACACCGGATGGGGCTGGGGCCGACGGAGGGCGGAGACCAAGGCGAGGGAAGGTCCGTCCAAAGGCCGCAAAAAACGCTGCTGAGCTTTAGAGCTGAAGTGCCACGTTCGCGGAGGGCTTGAGGAAGCCGCTGCGACCTGGAACTGGACTTCCTAACATATACGCCGGAGCTCGGGAGGAGGAAATCCGCATCAGTCGATGAAACAAAACAGGAGCAAAGAGGGGAAAAAACAGCATTAAAACGTGACCCTTTCAGATCGGATATTAAAACCACTGCCACTACTTCCAAACACAAGTTAACAGGTTGGATGTACTCGTTCAACTATTTATAAGTGAGGGACCTAAGAGGTGACATCCCAAGACTGGGGGAAAAGGACAGTAAGGATCCTTAGGGGCTTTGGTTCCTATTAAGACAACGAAGTGGCATAGGCTCTGGGTCCCTTCCCCAAAAATGGACTTAGAATTACAATATAGCTTAGGAACCACCACCAAACCTACAAGAAATCCGTCCCGGACCTGTAAGAACCCCGAGCAGCCTGGAGTCCCCACAGGCAGGGAGACCAGGCAGCAGGGAGAAGCCCACCCTTGTAGTACTTGTGGCTGTCAGTCAAGTGACCAGTGTCCACGGGACACCGTCGGGCAGCCTAGGAGTTCTGCTCTTGGGATTAAAATACCCCCACCCCCTCACCCCCCCGCAGAGCCCTGTGGCTGGCAGAGGACAAAGGTGAAGGTGCTTCCCGAGGGTCTGAAGGTAAATCTCCGAACACGACCCGGCGGAGTGCCCCCCGCTGACCGGGCTGGCCCGTCGCTGTCGGCAGGGCCTCGCCTTCCCCTTCACTCACTGGGAGCGACGGCTTAGGCCCCCGCCCTGGCCTTTCCTCAATAAACGTTACCAAATAGGAGCTAGTGCGCTGAAGGGACAGGGGCTCGTGGGCCACAGTAACCGGATGCTGCCTGAGGAGGCCAGTCCTCGGTCCTGAAGACGCAAACTAAACATGCACACCAGCCAAGAAACTAAAAATAAAATAAATATACAAGGAAATATTAGTAATATGAACCAGGAACAAGGACCATGTTGAAAATAGTACAAAAATCAATGAATGAGACACAGGGACACATATAGGTCAAAACTAATTAGCTGGTAATAGGAAGCAGGAAAAGACAGACACACAGCAGGCAGTCCAGGGACAGAGCAGTAGTGTCCACATCTGAATAACGGCGTCCTAGAAGAGAAGAAAAGTGGAAAAGGAAATACCTGAAGAAATGAGAAACTGGCCAGAATTAAAGATGAAAAAACTCATGGATGAAAAACGTACAGAAAACATACAAACAGAAACACTAGACTGAAAGACATTTAAGACCATCTAAGAAAAGCAAAACTTCTGACAGCTCCTACACAGAGAGAGTAGATCAATTACGGAGAGGGATCAGTCGGGCACCAGGTTTCTTAATAGTATTTAGGTGAGAGACAAAGACGTTCCCAAAATGCTGAAGGAAAAGAACTTTGAACTCAAAATTCCTATCAAGACAAATTCATTTAAGTATGAGGATGCAATAAAAAATACTCTCTGGGGGATCCCCTGGTGGCTCAGCGGTTTAGCACCTGCCCTCCGCCCAGGGCGTGACCCCAAGGTCCCGGGATCTAGTCCCACATCGGGCTCCCTGCATGGGGTCTGCTGCTCCCGCCGCCTGTGTCTCTCTCTCTGTCTCTCATGAATAAATAAATTAAATCTTTAAACAAACAAACAAACAAAAACTCTCGGGGCACCTGGCTGGCTCAGTTGGTGGAGCAGGCAACTCTTGCTCTTGGCGTTATCAGTTCAAGCCCCACACTAGGGGTAGAATTTACTTAAAAAATATTCTTGGGGCGCCTGGGTGGCTTAGTCAAGCGCCTGCCTTTGGCTCAGGTCATGATCCCAGGGTCCTCGGATTGAGCCCCACACCCGGCTCCCTGCTCTGCTGGGAAGCCTGTTTCTCTCTCTTTGCCTGCAGCTCCCCCTGCTTGGGCTCTCTCTGTGTGAAATAAATAAAATCTTTTTTAAAAATTTAAAAAATAATATTTTGGAAGCAAATATGAAAACTGAATTTAGACATGAGATATAGGAAACAAAGGTGAGCAAATACTTTGGCAAAATGTGTAATTCCAAACAGCTAGGGCCAATGGAATACAAAATGAAGTATATCAACAATCCAAAACCAAAATTCCAAAGAATATCAGCATGGTAGAGTCGGGAAGACCAAAGGAACATAAAAGACTCTAACTTGTCTCCTCCCACAGACACAAAACACATCAACATAAGTGACCCAGAAAGTGATCCAAAGCCTAGGAAACAAACTGCACAACTAAAGGCAGGGAAAGGGCCACACGGAGGCGGCGGCAGCTGGTGGGCAACAGTCTCCCGCCAGGGGAGGGTGATCTCCGTAACACTTGCCTGTGAAAGTGACAGGGGCCAAATTTTGTTACGTTCTCACAACCAGAGGATTTAACACCTAGGGGTTTAGCACTCCGGTGGCTCAGCGCTGGGAGAGCCCAGAGGGCCTTAGGAAGCATCTGGGCCCTAGAGAGACCACACAGCCAGTGCAAATACGGCAGCGAAGTGGCAGTTTGAAGAACCCTAAAGGGTGAGGGATTTGCTCATCTTAGAGCACGGCCTGGAAGGACAGGGATGGGAGGAAGATCCTCCAGGAACAAAGGAGCTGGGAGGTACCACTGCCTCCTACCCGCGCCCCCCCCCCCACTTCTGCAGGTCTGCCCTCCCCAGTCACATTTACCTTAGTCCTGGTGCTGCAGGCCCCACCTCAGAAGACCAGTGCAATCCTGGCCAACACATCTCTTGACTCTTTCCAGGATCCCTGGAGGCAGCAGGGGGGTGGGGAGGGGGTGTCAGGTCTCCCTTTCCAAGCAGACCACCACATACATTGTTAAAATGTGCCCCACCCTGCTGGGCATCAAACGCTGCCCACAATGGTCAGAGAGAACCTCTGCACACAGCTGGACTGAAGGAAAAAGAGGCCAAGACTCCACAGCAGAGCACACACAACACACATAGGAGATCCTCCCTGAAGTGCCAGCCCCTGGGGGACAGAGGACACGGCACTGCAGGGCACTACAGGACCTCCTCTTCATAAGGCTATTATTGGTAAAAGTAAGAGAAGTGGCTCACTTCCCTAACACACAGAAACAGACAAAGTTAGACAATATGAGAAGACAGAAAAAGATGTCCCAAATGAAAGAACAGGACTGAACCACAGCAAGAGACCAAAGCCAAACAGATATAAGTAATATGCCTGGTAGAGAATTTACAGTGATGATCATTAAGCTACCCACTGAACATAAGAGTGGATGACAGTAATGAGAACCAACCTGACACCAAGAACATATTAAATGAAATAAGAAATACACTAGATGGAATACATATCAGGCTAGACTGGAGCAAGGGAACAAGTTATAACCTGGAAGACCGAGTAATGTGAAAATAACCAAGGTGAGCAAAGGAAAAAAAAATATGCACTTGAGAGTAGTCTAAAGGAACTCAGTGATATCAAGTGTAATGATATCTGCATTGTAAGAATCTCAGAAGACAACAGAGAAAAGGGGGTAGGAAATTTATTTGAAGAAACAATGGCTAGACACTTCCCTAATCTGCAGAAGGAAATAGATATCTAAATCCAGGAGACACAGCGATCCCCCCAAAACTTAAACCCAAGGAGGTCTACACAAGAAACATAATAATTAAAATGGGAGGAAATAGTGCTAAAGAAAAAAAATTTAAACCAGCAAGAGAAAAGATAGTTACATACAAGGGAAACTTCAAAAGGCTATCAGATTTTTCAGCAGAAACTTTGTGGGCCACAAGGGAGTGGTATGATATATTCAAAGTGCTGAAAGTTGGGAAAAATCTGCAGCCAACAATAACTCTTATCCAGTAGGGTTATCATTCAAAATGGAGAGAGTTTCTCTGACAAACACTAAAGGAGTTCATGAACACTAAATGAGCCCTTCGAGAAACATTAAAGGGGACTGGGTGGAAAGACCCTAAGTGAGAGTATAAAAAGCAAAAAACAAACAAAAACCCACAAAAAGCAGTAAAAATAAGTATTTCTGTAAAAATACTTTTATCAAGGGATTCATAAAATAAAAGGATTTAAATGACAACACATACCTAAAACAGGGAAGAGTGGAGTAAAGAATAGGTTCAAATCTAAGCAACCATCAACTTAACATAGACGCTGTATGTAGATGTTACATACAAACCTAATGGTAACCAGAAGTGAAAAACCAGTAATAGATATGCAAAGAATCAAGGGAAAGAAATCAAGTATATCACTAAAGAAAGCCAACAAATCATGACAAGAGAAGAAAGGATCAGAGAAAACCTGCAGAAACAACTACAAAACACGTAACAAGATGGTGATAAATAGTACCTATCAATAATTACTGTGACTAAATGGACTAAATGCTTCAATCAAAAGACAGTAACAAGAGTGGATCAAAAAAACAAGACCCCCCCCCCAAAAAAAAAGACCCAAATATATGCTGCCTACAAGAGACTCATTTCAGACCTAAAGACATCTACAGGTTGAAAATGAGATAGGAGAAACATTTATTATGTAAATGGACATCAAAAGAAAGCTGGAACAGCAATACTTGTATTAGACAAAACAGACTTTAAAACAAAGGTGGTAACAAGAGACTCCGGACACTATATAATAATAAAGGGGACAACCTAACAAGAGGATATAATAATTGTAAATATTAATACACCCAACATAGGAGCACCCAAATACATAAAACAAACATAAAGGAAATAATTGATAATAATACAATAATAGTAGGGGATTTTAACACCTCTCTTAAGTCAATGGGACATGTCATCCAAATAGAAAAGCAACAAGGAAATAGTGGCTCTGAATGACATACTGGACCAGATGGACTTACAGAACCATTCAGAACATTCCACCCTAAAAGAGCAGAATACATATTTTTCTGTTGTGTACACAGAATATTCTCTAGAATAAATCATGCATTAGGCCACAACACAAGTCTCAACGAATTAAAAAAAATCAAAGTCATACTGTGAACCTTTTCTGAACACAATGCTATTAAACTGGAATCAACTATAAGAAAAAAAAAATCCAGAAATACCACAAATACACAGAGGTTAAATAACATGTGACTAAAGAGTGAAAAGGTCAACCAAAAAGACAAAGAAAAAAAAATTACATGGAAACAAATGAAAATGAAAACAAGATGGTCCAAAATCTCTGGGATTCAGCAAAAGTGGTTCTAAGAGGGAAACTTAAAGTTACAGGCCTACTTCAAGAAGCAAAAGAATCTCAAATGAACAACCTAACCTTACACCCAAAGGAGTCAGATAAAGAACAAAATCCAAACACAGCAAAAGGAAGGAAATAAGATCAGAACAGAAATAAATAATATAGAAACTAAAAAACCCCAACAGAACAGATCAATGAAACCAAGAGATGGTTCCTTATAAAGATCAACAAAATTGATAAACCTCTAGCCAGACTCAAAACAGGGAGGGTGAGGGCCATATAAAATAATTAATGAAAGAGGAGAAATAACCACTAATACCACAGAAATACACACTGTAACAGAGTATTATGAAAACTATATGCCAACAAATAGGACAACTCTTACAAGACATGGGTAAATTCCTGGAAACATATAACCTACCAAATTAAACCAGGAGAAACAAAATTTGGATAGACCACCAATTACCAGCAATGAAATTCAATTAATAATCAAAAAACAAAGGTCCAAGATGAGATGGCTTCACAGGCTAACTCTACCAAACATTTAAAGAAGAGTTAATACCTATTCTTCTCAAAGTATCCCCCCCCCAAAAAAAAAAGAAGAGGAAGGAAAACTGCCAAATTCATTTGATGAGGCCAGTATCACCCTGATACTAAAACCAGATGAGGACACTACAAAAAAAGAGAACTACAGCCAGTATCTCTCATGAATATAGATATAAAAATCTGCAACAAAATATTAGCAATCTGAATCCAACAAGAAGTATAAAAAAACATACACCATGATCAAGTGGGATTTATTCCTGGGATGCAAGAGTTGTTCAGTATTTACAAAGCAATCAACATGACTGTCTTCAATAAGAGAAATGATAAAAACTACATGGTGGTTTCAATAGATAAAGAACAAGCATTCAACAAAGTACAACATCCATTCAGGATTAAAAAAAACCCTCTGCGGGGCAGCCCTGGTGGCTCAGTGGTTTAGCGCCACCTTTAGCCCAGGGCCTGATCCTGGAGACCCGGGATAGAGTCCCACATCAGGCTCTCTGCATGGAGCCTGCTTCTCCCTCTGCCTCTCTCTCTGTCTCTCATGAATAAATAAATAAAATCTTTAAAAAAAAAATCCCTAATAAAAAAAAAAACCCTCTGCAAAGTAGATCTAGAGGGAACAAACCTCAATATAATAAGTCTTTATATGAAAAACCCACAGCTAACATTATACTTGATGGTGAAAAACTGAGAGCTTTTCTCCTAAGGTCAAGAACTCTAAGATAAGGATATCCACTCTCACTGCTTTTCTTCAACATAGTACTGGGAGTCCCAGCACAGCCATTAGACAACATAAAAAAATAAAAGGCATCCAGATTGGTAAGGAAGAACTAAAACTCTATTTGCAGATGACTATACAGAAAACCCTAAAGACTCTACCAAAAAAACTCTAGAACTGACAAAGGAATCCAGTAAGATTACGGGATACAAAATCCATGTATAGAAATCCCGTTGCTTATCTATACACTAAAAATGAAGCAGCAAAAAGTGAAATTAAGAAAACTATCTCATCTTCAATTGCACCAAAACCAATATAATATCTAGGAATAAGCTTAACCAGAGAGGTGAAAGACCTGTACTCTGAAAACTTTCAGACACTGATAAAGAAATTCAAGATGATGCAAAGAAAAGGAAAGACATTTCATGCTCATGGATTGAAAGAATACGTAATGTTAAAATTGCTACATTACTCAAAGCAATCTACAGATTTAATGTGATCCGTATCAAAATACTGATGGCATTTGTTCACAGAGTTAAAACAAACAATCCTAAAATTTGTATGGAGCCACAAAACCTCAAACAGCCAAAGCAATGCTGAAAAAGAAAAACAAAACTGGAGGTATCACAATTCCAGATTTCAAGTTATATTACAAAGTGGTGGTAATTAAAGCAATGGCAGTGGCATAAAAACAAACATAGGTCGATGGAACGGAATATAAAAACCAGAAATAAACCTGCAATTGTATAGTTAATTTATCTTCAACAAAGGAGGAATGAATACAGAGTGGGAAAAAGATAATCTCTTCAACAAATGGTGTTGGGAAAACTGGACAGCAAGCAATATGCAAAAGAATGAAACTGGACCACTGTTTTTCTTCATATACAAAAATGCTCAAAATGGATTAAAGACCTAAATGTGAGATCTGAAACCCTAAAAATCCTTGAACACAGTACAGGCAGTAATTTCTCTGACACTGGCTGTAGCAACATTTTCCTAGCTGTCTCCTAAGGCAAGTGAAATAAAAACAAAAATAAACTACTGGGATGACATAAAAAGTTTCTGCACAGCAAAGAAAACAACAAAATTAAGAGGCAACCAGCTAAGTGGAAGAAGGTATTTGTAAATGACACATGCAATAAAGGGTTAGTATCCAAAATATATAAATAACTGACACAACTCAACACCCCAAGAACAAATAGTCCAGTTAAAAAATGGGCAGAAGACACAAACAGACATTTCTCCAAAGACATCCAGGTGGCCAACAGACACATGAAAATATGTTCATCATCAGGGAAATGCAAATCAAGACTATAATGAGACATCCCCTTACATCTGTCAGGATGGCTAAAATCAAAAACATAAAAAACAAGAGTTGGTGAGGATGTGGAGAAAGGGGAGCCCTCGTGCACTGTTGGTGGGGACACAAACTGATACAGCCACTGTGGGAAACAGTATGGAGGTTCCTCAAAAAGTTAAACATACAACTATCCTACAATTCAGTAATAGCACTACTGGGTATTTACCCAAAAAATAAAAAAATAAAAAAACCCACTAATTCCAAGGGATTACATGAACCCCTGTGTTTATTGCAGCATTATTCAAAGTAGCCAAACTATAGAAGTAGCCTAAGTGTCCACAGATAGATGGAGTGTTTATTACTCAGCCATAAAAACAAATGAAATCTTGCCATTTGGAACAACATGGGTAGAGCTAGAGAGAGTATAATGCTAAGCAAAATAAGAGAAAGACAAATACCATATAATGTCACTTATATGTAGAATTTAAGAAACAAACAACAGGGGAGAATAAAAGACAAACCAAGCAACAGACTCTTAACTATAGAGAACAAATTGATGGGTTACCAGAGGGGAGCTGGGTGGGGAGAGAAGATGGGGGAAATAAGCGATAGGGATTGAAGTACTCTTCACTTATTACAATGAAAAGAACAATAAATGGCAGAAATAAGTTCTCATAGCAATAGTTAAAATGAGTATAAACATCTTAAACTTAACAGACTCCAACCCCTTCTTTTTCATCATCACCTACTCCCCCTGCATTAGCGTCTGAAGAAGCAAATGGTAGGGAGTAATTGGTGAGCCTGGAGCCCAGAAGTCTGCTGGTGAGGGTTGGCCCAGAGAAGAGGCCCAGCAGCAGAGCAACTGAGGTGGCGGGTGGCTAGCATGGTAAGGAGATGGATTCACGTTTGCAAGGAAGGGATTCAGGAAGTAAGCACATACTGAGAATAATGGGAACCAGATCTCTCAGTTTTGTAAAAGGATTTATGAATGTGTAAAGGGAGAAGCCTAGAAAGAACCTCGAGAGGTTGACCTGACGGGAAGAGACGGTAAGAAGTCACAGGCTACAAAACAGGTAGAGGATAGGTATAGCTACGTGGTATGTGTCTATACTCGGTTATGGACTGATTGGTTCTACACATCAATAGGACACAGAAACAACTTTACCTCAGTAGACGAGCACCAAGTGCTAAGGCATTAGGATTCCACGACGGATTCCAAGATTAGGGCAGGGAAAGTACAGAATAATCTTGGAACATCTTGTTTTAAGTAAATGCTGAAAAAATGATGGGGATATATCAGAAGGACATAGGAGTTGACCAGGCTTCCATTGGTTAAATCTAGGACAATGTGCATATTAAAACAAATAATAAGAGCATCAGATTACAACCCAACAAATAAAATAGGAATCCAGGAGTCTATACCGATATAAACAAATGAGTAAGAAACTTAAAAAGATTCTAAGAATTCTTTATACCATGTAACAATATAAGGGCAAAAATGACAAGAAAACATTATCAGGCAAATGTTAACACTGAGAAAGGTAGGGGATCAATATTTATAGTGTCTAAGACAGAATTCAATGCAAAAAAAAAAAAGTGAGGGATTATATGCTGCTAAGAGCAATTCACCAAGAAAATGGCTATTAGTATACCTCAAAAAACAGCCTGAAAACTGACAAAATTTCAGGCAAAGAAAGGTTAGGTGGATAACACTTGGGTTAAAAAAGGAAATGAGGAAACACCTACAAACAGACTGATGATAAAATCAGGTCTGAATCTGAGGCACCATTAAAGAGCTTAAGGGAAAAATAGATTTGAAATCATTTTTCATTTTCAAGAAATCATTTTCAGCTATAAGAATGGTTAAGAATGAATGACACAATCATTAAACAATTTTAAAAATGAACAAAAAAACCCACCAAAAATAAGAAAAATAGTAATAAAGCCAGAAATAAGTAGAAAAGGCAAGACTTACAAAACCAAATGATGGTTCTCTGAAAGATTCTTAGATAAGTTGGAGCAGAAAAAAGAGAAAACACAAACAGAACTCCAAATACAGAATGGAAGAAGGAAAAAATCATAAACCATGTTAATAAAGATGGACATATTGATCAAACTATGTGAAACTTATAAAGAAATATAAAATTGAGGAGAAAAGTTACAGAGAAGTATAAAAATCAAATTGACATCAAAAACTTGAAAAGGCCAGTGAACATTCAGTAAACTAAAATGGCAAAGACCTCTTCTTTATAGAGGGATAAAAACAACTAAAAGAATTCTAAGTTTTACAGTTTGACTATACATTCAAAAACAAGTTTTCTCTAAGTTCCACAGAATGGAAGAGGAATAAAACCTGCCCAACTCTTTTTAAGTCTAGTGATTCCAAAATCAGATGAGAATTCAAGAAAAAAATTTAAATGTTTCACTTGTGATTACAGATACAAAAGAAAAAAAAACAAAATACAAGCTAGACAAGCCTAACAGTATATACATATTTTTAAAATTAAAAAGGGCTTAAAAAAATTAAAAAGGCCTTGTCCAAGGAAAGCAAAAACTGTTCAACATAAGAAAATTCTGTCAATGTGTTTTGTAACATTAATAAAGGCAAAAAAAAAAAAGAGGACTATTAAAATAAATGCAAAAAATTTTTGTTAAGTTCAACACTTTTTATAATTGAAAGAAAAACTCATGGCAGAGATTCCTGAGTGGCTCAGTGGTTGAGCACTGCCTTTGGCCCAGGGCATGATCCTGGAGACCCAGGATCGAGTCCCATGTCAGGCTCCCTGCATGGAGCCCACTTCTCCCTCTGCCTGTGTCTCTGCCTTTCTTTTTCTGTCTCTCATGAATAAATAAAATCTTGAAAAGAAAAGAAAAGAAAAGAAAAGAAAAGAAAAGAAAAGAAAAGAAAAGAAAAGAAAAGAAAAGAAAAGACTCATGGCAAACTGGAATAGAAGGGGATGTCCTTGGTAAAAATTATACCTAAGCTAATAGTATATATAAAAAATACATGTAAAATTAGTTTCATCAAAGAATGCAAGGATGGTTTGATATCAGAAAAATCTATTGATTTTCACTAAACGAATAAGTGAATGAATAATACAAATTATTGATTAGCTACACAAAATGCATTTGGTAACAATCATTTATTTAATCGGGGGGAAGACTTTTTCCTAGCAAAAGCTATCAACTTTTTTTTTTCTTTTTCTTCTTTTTTTTTTTAAATTTATTTATGATAGTCACACACAGAGAGAGAGAGAGAGAGGCAGAAACACAGGCAGAGGGAGAAGCAGGCTCCATGCACCAGGAGCCCAACGTGGGATTCGATCCCGGGTCTCCAGGATCGCACCCTGGGCCAAAGGCAGGCGCCAAACCGCTCCCTCTTTTTCTTTTATTAATTTTTTAATCAAAACTTTCATATCTTGATGTTTAAGATTGCCTTCCAGACTGGATATACAGTTGACCCTCAAAAAAAACATGGCCTTGAACTGCATAGGCACCCATATACATGAATTTGTTTTGTAGGAGAGAACTGTAAATGTGTTTTCTCTTCTTCATGATTTTCGTTAATAAGATTTTCTTTCTCCTACGTTACTTTATTGTAACACAGCATGTAATACATATAACATACAAAATCTGTGTTAACTGTTTATGTTATCAATAAGGCTTCCAGTCAACAGAGGCTATTAGTGGTTTAAGTTTCTGGAGAGTTAAAACTTCTACTGTGATTTTCAACTATGCAGGGATTATCACCTCGACTCCCATGTTGTTCAAGAGTCAACTGTATAGTTCGTTGATTCTTACAGTAATGGTTTTTATATTCCAACAGCAGTATGCTTGGCATTATCCATTTTTCTAATCTGGCCAATCCTAAGGTCATGAATTGATAGGTTTGAAGAGAAATACCATGATTACTAAAGGAGTCTGAAAATCTCTCTTCATACACCTATTCCCTGTTTGGGTTTCTCTTATGAAGTATTCATTATTCTTTGTTCAGTTTTCTTTATAATTCAGCAGTTTGGGGTGTATATTCTAAATATATATCATTTGGTAATTTTACGCATTGCAAATACAGGTATTCCCACTTTTTTAAAGTGTCAGGCCATTTTACTTTTACAAAAAACTTACATTAGAACCCATTTTTGCTAACCAACAGGTATCAGAAGAGGATTTTTACTTTCACCAAAAGGCAGGACACAACAATAGTGTTCTGAGTTTCACAGCTAGCCCATGCAGAGGCAGTGCGCAGCCCGAGGTGCGAGAGCTACGCATACCACCAAACTCCTTTCCTGGGAACTACTCTCAGCATCAAACACCTTAGTCTCCAAAACTTTGCATGATGTCTGTCAGTGCCTGTGCTTTATCTTGGTTTATTTTTCTACATATGTTACCAAGATGTGCCCTGAAGTGTCAGAAAAGCCTCAAAGAGGTCAATTTGGGGTCTGGGAATGCTTTAAAAAAAAAAAAATCCATATAAATTAATGGTAATGTCTTCTCCATTCTACACCGTTTAGGTTTACTAAAGTTTCACAGCAACGCTGTACCTTCAGAGAGCGGGGAAACCTGTATCCTCTCTGAGCCTGTCATTTGTCATCTTTTATCAAAAAACATCTTTAATTTCCATAGAAAATAAATATATAAATTTTCTCCATATCGTTTGTGCTTTGGAAATTTTAAGAAGCTCCTTCTCTCCCCCAGATCACAATATTTTCCATATTTCTATTAATTTTATCATTTTACCTTTCACATTTAAGACCTTTAATCCACTGAGAGCCCACCTTTGGACATGATGCTAGTTAGGTATCCTGTTTTTCTCCATGTAAAAAGCCAGTTTTCCAACACCGCCTACTAAAACAAACACAGGATTTTTGTATATTACTTAATTACTAAATACTTTATAGCTTTCACTGTCACTCTGAATAGTATCTTTTCCTTTTAATTACATTATCTAATTGGCTGCTGCTCTAGTAGAAAAGTGCTTGAAATTTTTATCAACTATTTTGTAGTTACCATCCTTAAGCTTATTTTGAAGTTTCTTTAAATACATAGGTATACCTGAACATCTGAAAATATGACTTAATTTAAAAATAATGAGTTTTAGAGGCGCCGTGGCTGGCGCCGTGGCTGGCTCCGTGGGTGGAACATCCAACTCCTGTTCTCAGGGTCATGAGTTTGAGCCTCCCACTGGGTGTTATCAGTAACTTAAGAAAAAAAAATAAAGTAAAAATAGTGAGTTTATTTCTCTTCCCAATACCAATAGTCTCTTTCTTCTTTTTCTTTTCTTATGGTCCGGATCAGAACTTATCGTTCTATGTTAAACAGCAGCCTGATACTGAGCGTAGTAAATCTGTTAGTCAGGAAACTGGTTTGGCTACTTTAGTATGGCTGAAATAAGATGGCAGGTTTCTTTCTTTCTTATGTGAAGGTCTGAGCTGGCAGGCAGTTCAGCACAGAAGTGGCCCTGCCTTATGAGGTTGATGTGCTTTCGATATGCTGCCCTTTCCCACATAGACAGAACTGGTTTGCCATGAGCACAGTGACACTCTGGCCCATGGAAAAGAGGAAATTACAAGAGGAAGGCAAGCCCTTTCCTTTTTAGGATGTGGCCTGCCAGTGATAAACTACGGTTTCCATCCCATTGGTCAAGTCAGTCCCATGTTCACACTTAGTTGCAAGGTAGCCTGGAAAAGATAATCTCTTACCAAAGAAACTACTGCCTAGCTAAAACATGGGGGAGCAAGGGGTGGTGTGAATGAAGGAAGAAGTGCGGAGATGTATATTGCTGTACAGTTGTCTTGCTCCCAAGTCATCGTATTATAACCAAGTAAATGAAATTTCATTAAGAGTTTCTCCAATTAAAAAAAAAAAGATATACCATGCATTCCTCCTTTTTTCGATGTAGTAAGTTATTAGTGGACTTTTGTGATGTCGATTACTATTCATATGCATATAAGCACATGAGTGAAGAACTTATGATTACATATGGTATTTACTCATTCTAAATATTTGATTCAAATAGTATAAAGGTATTGTGTTTTGCGGAATGAGAAGCCATGAACTTAGTGAAAATTCAGGGCACAGGAAGAGGATTAACACTGATATAAAATCTTGCTATATGCCCAGCAATTTGCATGTTATAATAAAAAAAAAATCCATGACACCTGAAAGCCTACATATTCCAAACTTATGGAAGAGTTATTCTTATTCCTACTTTATAAGAAAACCCAGGCACACAGAAATTAAGTAATTTACCTAAAGCTATACAACCAGTAAGTGGTAAGACTAGGCTCCAAAGCCTCAGATCTTCCTACTCTGTTAACAATTCCTCTCAATGATTATTCTTTCAACAATACACAAGAGGAAATTAGTGCTTAATTCTTTCCTAAAATTTCAACTCCATACCATACAGAAATTTTTAATTTGCATGGAAAATAAACTTCTGAATTTGACAGAAAACTGGGATTCACACGCAGAAATTCGTTTTACTTTGCAATTCTTGGAAAACTCCTGTTTTACGAAATTCGGAATGCCAATAGGCAGACTAGAAACAGTTGATATGGAATCTGAAACTGTTTGCACAAAACCAAGTTAGAGCTAGAGTCGAAGAAAGATGCCAATTAGTCTCACACTTCCAAATTAAGTACGTATTTTCCTTAAGAATGGATCTATATTCTTTAACCCAGTCTCACAATTTCAAAATCATTCAAGGTGAACTGATGCCAGCTTTGTAAATCTTTAAAAAGTTCACCTCAAATGAAACAAATATGTGATACTTGGTATTTCTAGCTTTCAGAGCTTTGAATATAGTTAGCTTTAAAAAAATGGGAACAAGTCTTTTGATGGAAAAAAGAAAACAAGTGAAAACTTTGCAGTGAAACAATATGTTTACTGGACTAAGTAAAAACCAAATAATTTATTTCCTGAAAACTGCTCTCTCTTTGAAATATACCATCTGGTGGCTCATACCCATAGGTTAAACAGAAAAAAAATATCTAAAATTCGTTGAAGACAAAGAAAAGGAATAACTCACCCATCAAATACAAATATACTATTTTATTCTAAGGGAATATTTCTGTGGTTTCTGCAAGGGGAAAACCCAAAAGTGGTTAAAAAACAAAAAAGAACAGAAAGGATAATTTAGATGTTTCTCGTTTGTTTGATGTTTTTTTCTCCCCTGGAAATAAAAATGCAATTTTACATAATTTTAATAAAATTTTAAAAAGCAAATAGTCTGACACACATATCAACAGCTATGCTTATGAAGAATGACCAATAATTAAGATTTTCTTTTACGAATTAATTTAGGGTCTGGACAACTCTGTGGACTAACATGCAATTGAAGTCCTGATAAAGTTATTGACCTGGGTATTGGCTGTTCTCAATTAAAAGATACAGATTTCTTTTTTTCTCTCTGGTGTTTTCTAACAAGGTATCTACTATACCAACAATATTTGTTCTTGATACAACTACAGAAGGGGAAATGTTAGTTTATACAAACCATAAAATTTGTATAGTGGGGGCTATTACAACTGATGTTTCTGGATAGTTTATTGGCAGACTTATCAGACAATCCAGTTGTTTTTCCTCCATATCAAACAAGATCTGGATGCAAGAAGTTTTCCAGTCAGAAATGACAAACACAGATGGAATTAATCATACATAACTGGGGCAGATTTACTTCTTTCACACAGTTCCTGGTAACCAAAATGAAATTTGTTACAGGCAGAGGGACCGAACCATCAAGTACACAATGTCAAAAGGCCTACTTTTTAAATTTTTATTGTACTTAAATGACTTTCATTTATTTAAAAAAAAACGAAAACACCTGCCACCCCCATCTAAAAAATGGGACATATTGGAAAGTCTTTCAGGGTTAAAATTTCTAAGAGGCTTTTTGGACTTCTCTCATTTCTATTATAGGATCAAATTTACCTTAGCTAAAGAAGTTCTGTGATTGGCCAACATCATAAAAGCTTTGAGTCAAAGTTTTCTGGGGGAAGAAACTGAGAATGAAGATAAGGGAGACGGACTGATATCCCAAACACACATATGACTTGCAATCCTCAAAGAACTACTAAAACAGCTAGAGATTGGAATAATGCTATAAGACCTGTTGTGGATATGCAAGACAGTCAATGTCTTTATATCCTAACCCCAGAATCCATATTTTCAAGTTTCTTAGGGCAACAAGGTCATCTTCCAAATTGCTAGGACCTTTTCTACCATAATTCTGATAGCTAAGTAATACTGTGTCTTTGTGGAATTACCCACAGGTTTTGCCAGAGTAAGGAGAAAGACTTTTCTTTTTGAAATGACAAGGGCCTCCAGAAACTGGTGCAAAAGACAAAATAAGGATTTGGGAAACAGGAAGAAAAAACAATGGGAGAAAAGCTGCCATTTGGGGATGAAATGAAAACAAAAGGAGAACCCCCATTTCTGTGTACCACAGCTCATGCTATGAGACAGCAGCAATAAAGGCTGACACCCAGAGAAGTGGGCATTTTAGTGGGTTTTCTACAAACATTTCAAGACACTTGGGGTCTAACGGGCTCCACAGATTTTCTGTGTGCATAATCAGCTCGTGGAGTTTCAGCCCCTTTACACCTCAATTTACCCACATCTAGACCCACAGCGGAGAAGGCTAGACCCAGAAAGTGAGAGGGACACATTACTGTGTGAACAGCAGTGAAGGCCTTTTTCCCTGATGTGAGGGGCCCATGGCAAAAGCACCAGAGGCTTCTATCCTTCACAGAATTGGCTTGGCAGTGAATATCAAATCAAGACCACTTCACTCTCTACCTTTTAAGAAAAAGTTGAGTAATTTTATTGGGTCTTCAAGTCTGGGTCCCACAGTCCTCACCTGATGTCACTCTTAGCTCTGCACTGATTTCTCCTCTGACGTGCACATAGGGCTTGCCCAAGTAGCCTACTGCAGCCGAGGTTTTATTCCAAAGCTACCTCTCTAAGGTCTAAGGTTTCTATGGTAGAGTTTTATACAACAGTTTTCCTTAAAAATATTCCACAATTTGTTATTCCCAAACAAAATAAGATTATGCACCACTCAGAGAAATTGGTTAGTCATTCTGAAGATGTCTAAGAACTATATCACTGCCAAAGAACAACATTTCTCAGTTCATATTCTTTCCTTCAGTTTTCATTTGTACATCCACACTGTGGTTCACGAGTCATCTGTTTTCCATTATCTTATAATCAAGTCAAGAGGACTTGTACTTGTACATCGTTTTCCAAAGCTGGATGCATTCACAGTTTGGTGCATACCCATGTGTATGAAAATAGGAACCCCACTTCCACTTTAATCTGATAATTCAACATCAGAGTCTTCTGATTTGGCTTTGGCAAGTTCTTCGTGTACCTCCCTCACCATGAGAATACGTGTTAACATGGTGTCCAGGGTCCCAGGGTCTATCGGGAATGTGGAGTACCACATGGGGCTATTCGGAACACAGGAGCGCTCGGGTTGCAGGTAAAACACATCATTCCTCTGCTTCACACTTTCAGAACTATCCATAGGGGAAAAAAAAAGAAAGAAAGAAACTAAGGAAATTGGGGATCAGAAAGTATAGGAAATATATAACTACTCTTTAATATAGTGGCTCTCACCTTGTTCCCCGCTGTAACTAATGTCATAGATAAGCAATGCACCCAGGGAGATAAATAAGTTTATGGGCTTTTCGCCCCAGGTGCAACCTGTAACTGCACATTTTTTCCTCCTACACTCACCAGACATGAGTATAATGTTAATAGAAGACAAAGTATAAATCATTCACAAACCTTAGTATTAGGAGCAATAATTTGCCTTACATTTGTAACACTATGGCTAAGAAGAACCACATACCCTCAGTACCCAACATCCCCAAGAGCACTCAATACGTATTACCACGGGGCAAAACAGTGGCTGTATTTCTTTGAAAAAAAAAAAAGTGCTTTAGTGTGGCTCTTATAATTCTAAAGTCTTAAAGTTTCTGTAAGAGAAAGACCACTCAAAAAATACATATTCCTTAAAAATAGTTTTTCTATTTATAGGTTTAGCTGTACAGCCTTTCCTCTATAAACAGCAAAATCCCAACTCTTTAGTTATCACATAAAGGTTGAATAACAGTTGTAAAGATCAAACAGCTCTGGTTCTTGCTTTTAAAGAGATTTTCAGGAGGAAAAGAAAAAAAAAAAAAAAAACTATCCAGATAAAGTGGTTTGCTTCTGGGTCCAAAATCCACACAGATACAAGAATAGGGACAAAAGGAAATTAAAGGTACACCCTTGTTGAAAGTCATATTTCTGATATTCAAGCATTGAAAATCCAAAACATGTTAACTACTGAAGTGTACTGAATCTAGTCCAGAGGAAGACTGCTTACCATTTTGACAAGTAAAACTCATAAAGTCGAACTGGGCATCGTAGTGGGTTGTCAGTATTCTCGGCCATCTCCACACCCACTGGAACCTCATCATCTTCATTTCGTTTCCTCTTCCCAACAGTGAGTTTATCTTGAGACGGGAGATAATAAAAGATTACAAAAATCTTTCCTTCCAGTCTTAAAGACATCCACTGAACTTCGTTTCCAGTCAGACCATCACTCCATTCTCCTCCGGTTCACTCACTCATCCCACAAGCATGGACTGAGCACCTACAGAGGTGCTAGACAGTACGTTAAGTACTGCTTAATAGCACCGAACAGATCGAAGTCCCCTTTCTGTAAAATTTATGTTGCCCTGTTCATCGAAGTGGGTGCAGCACAGCAAAAAGCATGGTACTGGGGAGGGAGCTAGGCCTTAATTCTGAACCCGACTCTGTTATGAAATTTCACTAGGTATATCTTTTTCTTTTTTTTAAGATTATTTATTTATTCATGAGAGACAGAGAAAGAGAGAGAGAGAGAGAGAGCAGAGACACACAGGCAGAGGGAGAAGCAGGCTCCATGCAGGGAGCCCGATGTAGGACTCGATCCCAGGTCTCCAGGATCACGCCCTGGGCTGAAGGCGGACCTAAACCACTGAGCCACCAGAACTGCCCCTCACCAGGTATAGCTTAAGTCACAGCAAGATAAAGTAGGAAAAAGAGGGTTCTAAATGCTCTTCTACATAAGAGATCAAGATAGCTGTCACTTCTTTATCTGAAAATACTTTTACTGTGAAGCATCAGTGTCCACCCGGCACATGTTTAAGTTTCTTTTATCTTGTCACAGTATTATGAGAAATGGAATCTTTGTTGGGGGAAAAAAGTTATCAGTAAACTTGACTATTTGATTAAAAAAAGAGCAAATACTTTTTCACCAACTGAATTTTACAGAGGCCAAGGGTTGCCAAAAGAAACCAGGGTGAAGATACAGAAAGACTGTTTCTTTCCCACTTTCTCCATTCAGGCTTCAAGAGAAGAGCAGTGGGTAGTAGATCTGCTGCAAACCTGAGGAAAAAGGTTTTATTCTTCTTTTCTTACAGCGGCTCTTAATAGCTGGTAAAGAACTTTCCCCAGCTTCCTGCATTAGTTATTACTTAAAATTCACCCCAGTTTTTTATTGAGGATACCTAAATATAAAAATTTATTCATTCAGAAAAGAAGCTGAACTTACTACCAGTCTTGTAATGTATCTCATCAGAAACCAGGAAATGTTACCTGATTGCCTCTCCCTGCCCCCAATTAATGTTAATTAAGAACACAGGGCAGCCCGGGTGGCCCAGCGGTTTAGCGCTGCCTTCAGCCCAGGGCCTGATCCTGGAGACCCGGGATCGAGTCCTGCATTGGGCTCCCTGCATGGAGCCTGCTTCTCCCTCCCTCCCTCTCTCTCTCATGAATAAAATCTTAAAAAAAAAAGTAAGTGCACAAAGTGGCCTATATACAAACAAAATAAAGGAGACAGGACATAGTCGTGGGATGAAAAAGCACAACGGTGTTACATTTTCTAAAGAAAAGGAGCAATGGAGGAAAAAGTTAACACAACCAAGAACATAACAATTATTCTTTATAGACTTTAGTTTCAGTAATTTTTAAATTCTCACATTCAAAATATTTATTATCCCAAAGAAGTAACAACTTGATTTTGGGAACTTTAGAACTTACAATTTTGGTTAAAATTAATATGTTTAATTTCTAGTTCCATAACATGTTAACTTTTTAAAATGTGAAAACAAACTATTATAGTAAGCTGTTTTAGGAACATAAACTTAGAAAATTGTGATTGCTGACATTATTCCACCATGTACAAAAGCAATACAGGTCTTCCTCAACATACAATGGGGTTACGACCTGATACACCCATCCTAAACTGCAAATGCATTTAATACATGTAACCTAATGAACATCGTAGCTTCAATGTGCTCAGAACACTTATGCAGCCCATAGTTGGGCAAAATCCTCTACCACAAAGCCTATTTTATAATAAAGTATTGATTATCTGATGTCACTGATTAAATACTGCACTGGAAAGTGCAAAAGTTGAATGGGTGCAGAATGGCTTAAGCGTACAGGTTGTCTACCCTCGTGATCACGGGGCTGACTGGGAGCTGCAGACGTGCTGCCCAGCATCACGAGAGGGTCCATCACACTGCATTCTACTAACCGAAGATACAAAAGTTCTCAAAGTACAGTCTCTACTGAATGCGTGTGTATCACTTTTTCACAACTGTAAAGCTGAAAAACTAAGTCAAACCCCATCTGTATACTCTAGGCCAACTTTTAAGTTTCTTCAGAAATTGATAGTTAATGTTAGCTAAAAAGAGGTGCTCTGATTAAAAAAAAAGGTTTAGAAATAGATTTAAAAACTAGACAGGTTCCTTTTAACTAGCGATTGGCTGATCTTTTGCCTCTAAATCAGTGACTTTGATTCTTATACTTAAATTCCCTGGAAAGTTTTACAATGCACATTTATTTAAGGATCTAATCCTGACCAATTAAATCAGAATTTCTAATTTAAAAGCCAATAAAAGTACAGTGAAGCAAGTGATTGCTCTCATTTTGTGGCAAGCCTTTAATTAACCTAGCCCTGACAATAAAAAAGCATCTATATATCAATCTAAAGCTACACTCTTCCCTGTCTCAAATTTAGTTCCCTTTCTGTGGTAAATCTCTATTTGTACACTAACCAGACTTGGAACAGAAATCGCACAAACTCCACCACACACCTGGTTCTGACTCCTGCTTCTGTAAAGGGGGGAAGAACCTCAGATATGTCATCTTGGTGCTATACTTCAGGGTCCTGGTTCGTCTCATCACGTGAGCAAAGGAAAGCTTCAAGTGCTCGGTAACATTCTTGAGTTGAAAATATTTGGTATTGAAGAAAAGGAGGGTGTTCAGGAGGACGATTGGTGAGTAAGCGCCCAGCTGTTTGCACTCCCACAAATGCTCTTCTTCAATGCGAGAGAACATGTAACCTGGACCAAAGAAGGGAGAAGGTAGTAACACTACTAAGCTCCTGCTAAATAGGACCAATTAATTTCTTAAATTCTCAGACAGGAAAATATGAAGAAAATGACCCACTGTCCCCATCTTTTCCCCTCTTCTTATATGGAAAGTCAGAAAAGGCACCGCAAAGAAAGAGCAGATGATTCCACTGAAACAGACACTGTGAGCAATCCACTGAAGCAGTTTTAATCTATTGTTATTTTAGACCAGGGTTTGGTAAACTTTTTCTGTAAAGAGCCAGATGGTAAACATTTCAAGTACTGTGGGCCAGGGAGGCTGGACAACACTGTTGTTATTGAAGATAAGGAGCCACAGACAATATGGAAACAAACAGGAGCGGCTGTGTACCAATAAAGTTTACTTATACACACAAATTTAAATTTAATTTTAATTTTCCACAAAATACTACTTTTCTTTAAACTTTTTCCTAACCATTTGTAACTCATGGACTATACAGAAACAGGCAGCAGGCCAGATCAAGTAGTTTGTAGACTCCTGTTTGAGGTCATTACGCTTTCTGTTGTTAGGTGGTTCAGTTTCACTTTAGAATTTATTTAGATTTTATTTAGATTTAGATTTATTTAGATCATCAGAAGGCAGCTAGCTCCCTCCCTCCCATCCCCCCTTATTTTAAATTTCTATTAAGAGTGATTATTTTATGATGACTTATGTGGGATTCTTCTTGAAAAGCAGGTGTCCTGCACACGAACTAAGATGAGTACACCTTTAAGTGCACACTCCTCCTGAGATCCCTAAATGCAGGTCTTTCCTTATGTTCTCTCACCAATCCTCTTTTTTGCTGCTTATGCATTCTATTTTTGGGAGACTAACCACAAACGTGAATTTATTACTTCCAACTCTATCTCCCTTCTCTCCTCTTTGGAGGCTATATGCATCAAGCCACCACACTGCTCAGAATGCTTCAAAGGTGCTCTAATAGCCCAAAAGAAAAGGGCACAAATCCCTGAACATGACACTAACCCTCTCTGTCCACAGCCAAGGAGCCTAAAACCATGAGTGAATCAGGGAGTTACCTAACAACGTACAAAGATAATTCAATGATGAAGACTTAACTCTTGTAACAACCAGTACAGGGTATTGATAATGAACTACTGAAGAAGGTCCACTGCTAATGTACAGCCTAGAAGTAAAGGATGTATGTGTCAGCTGCTGGGACAGTGTGCAACTTCACCAACGCTACCAGACCAAAAACGGCTTCTAAAAAGTAAATACAACTTCTAGTTGTTTTTTATTTTCATTAGTATCTATACATACACTGTTTGGAAGTTTTAATTTTACCAAAATAAATAATAAACCAAAAACTTTCTCCTCAAAAGTTCAAATACCCTAAAAATCAAGACAGAAATAAAAATGAACAAATTATTTTAAAAAATCATAAAAATTAATCAATTTAGGAAGGCATATCATGGAAAGAATAAAAATAAAAGATAAGCATCCTACCATTAGGAAGTATTGTAGGTTCCCATATTTTCAAGAGTTTGGTAAGTTCAATCATAAATCTGGAATAGGGCTCAGTAAAAATGTTATCTATTCTACCATTTTCAAACAGGTACTGCAAGAGAAAAAATGGAAATATATATGTTGATACAAAGAAAACACAAGTTTTTTTTTAAGATTTTTTTTAAGGAATAAAGTTTATTCTTAATTTTTGCCCTTAACATTGTGAAGGATATATTTTAAAGATACATTTTAAAATATCAGGAGTCAAGCTAGAAGGTCCCTCTTCTATATTTCAAGCACTGAGCTTGCAAGTAAAATTTTCTATTTCCTTCTTAAAATATGGATGGTACAGAATAATTATAATAAATAAGTACTTTTTACTCAGTTCATGAAACTGATATACTAAAAATTGGTTCTAATTTGTATTTTTCCACTCATTTTTTGAATTCACAGATCTATCTGCAAATGTGCTCTCAGATGCTTTTAGTTTTTCAGCCTAGTTACTAGATCACTTCCTGAAATAATAAGGTTAGCTAGTGTCAGGTGACCTGAGGATACCAAGTTTTAAACCACAACTCTCAACTCTCTGCCCCACAACACAGCCTTCAAAAAGCTGAAGTCTAATTATAGGATGTAAAACTATGCTAATTATAACCATCAAGAATCATATCACAGAATGGGAAATAAGAAACAGGTTGGAGTAATGCTAAAAAACATCTTGAGGTTACAAGAACAGGTCCAATGAAATCACTCAAGGAAATACAATGAGCATTTACAGAATAAAGGTATAATTACATGCTGAAATTCTTGCTGCTTTTAAGATTTGGTATTATTAATTTATTTATCCATGGTTACTTTGGTTTTTGCTTTTCTATACAATGTATGACTTGGAGAAAAATTTTATTTCCAGTTAAATTTGTTCTGGCTAATAAAAATTATCTATCATTTCAACATGCATTTTTATAGTCCTCTTCAAAGGCAATTTATGACACTGCCAGATTATAGTTTTACTGTTGAGAAATACTCACTTTTTTCTTCTTTTAGTAAAGTTATTTTCACAACTTAAAACTATATTATGAAAAAAGTTAAAATACAGAAAAAGTGGGAAGAATGACACACTTCAACTCACTACACATTAGAAATACAGAATTGAGTTTTATACATCTACTCAAACAAATGAGTTTATATAAAATACATGTTTTAAAAATCACTTTCCCCCTTAGACCAGGAACAAGCCAAAATTGCCTATTCTTGCCATTTCCAATTAACATTGTACTTGGGAGTCCTAGCCCGAGCAACCAGACAGGTAAAACAAATAAAAGGCATTCATTCAAATAGGAAAGGTCCTAAAACAGTAAAACTATCTTTATTTATAAATGACATGAGCCTAAATACAGAAAATTCGAAAGAATACACACACAAAAGAAATTGTTATTAGAGTTAATAAATGAATTCAGCAAAGCTAAAGGATATAAGCAACACAAAATCACTTGCAATGAACAATCCAAAAAGGAAATTAAGAAAACAATTCAATTTACAATTCTATCAGAAAGAATATTTAATAATAAACTGAACCAAAGAAGTACATGACTTACGCATTTAAAACTTAAAAAAAAAAAAAAAACTAAGAAATTAAAGAATATTTAAGAAAAACATCTTATATTCCTGGATCTGGAGAGAATACTGTTAAAATGGCAATATTGCCCCCAAAAATCTACACTCAGTATGATCCTATCAAAATCCCAATGGCTTTTTTTTTTTTTTGGAAGGGGGGCAGAAAGGAAAAGGCCAATTCTAAAATTCATATGAAATTGTAAGGAACGCTGAATTGCCAAGTGAATCTTGAAGAATCATACTTCCCTGTTTCAAATTTAATACAAAGCCAACAGTAATCAAAATAGTGTGTACTGCCATATGAATAACTATATAGACCAATATAGAAATGAAACTCGAGAATAAACACATATTTAGTCAAATGATTTTTAACATGTCAAGACCACTCAATGGAGAAAGAACAGTTTCTTCAACACATGGTAGTGGGAAAACTGGGTATCTACATATCAAGTTATCCATAACTCACAAGTATCCCTACCTTACATGAGACATAAAAATGAATTCAAATGGATCAATGACTTAAGAGCTAAAAACATAAAACTCTTAAAGATGACAGAGGAGTAAATCTTCATGCACTTGAATTTGACAGTGGATTCTCAGATACAACACCAAAGCAAAAGCAACAGAAAAACTTACACACTTCATTAAACTTCAAAATTTTGTCCACCAAAATACACTAAGAGACTTAAAAGGAAACAGAGACTAAGAAAAAAAACTTGCATATCACTTATCTGATAAAGAGTTTAATATCCAGAATATATAAAGAAATCCTACAATTCAACAACAAAAAGACAATCGACCCAACTTAGAAATGGAACAAAGGACTTTATCCAAAGAGGATATACAAGTGGACAAGTACATGAAAAAATGCTCAATGACATTAGTTATTAGGGAAATGCAAATCAAAACTACAATGAGATAGCATCTCATATCCATCAGATGACTATTTAAAAAGAAAAAAAGAGGACACCTGGGTGGCTCAGGTCATGATCTCAGGGTCCTGGAATCAAGTTCCACATCAGGCTCTCTGCTCAGCGGAGAGCCTGCTTCTCACTCTCCCTCTGCCTGTGCAGAGGCACCCCCTCTGCTTGTGCTCTCTCTTTCAAGTAAATAAATAAAATATTTTTTAAAAAATAGAAAGAAATTCAAAAGAATATATTAACAAATGTTGGCAAGGATATGGAGATTATAGAACCCTCCTAACGTTGTTGCTGGGAATGTTAACATGGTACAGCCACTGTTGAAAATAGTTTGGTGGTAGGGATCCCTGGGTGGCGCAGCGGTTTGGCGCCTGCCTTTGGCCCAGGGCGTGATCCTGGAGACCCAGGATCGAGTCCCACGTCGGGCTCCCGGTGCATGGAGCCTGCTTCTTCCTCTGCCTGTGTCTCTGCCTCTCTTTCTCTCTCTGTGACTATCATAAATAATAAATAAAAATTAAAAAAAAAAAAAAAAGAAAATAGTTTGGTGGTTTCTCAACAAGCTAATCATAGAGTTAGCATATGACCCTGTGATTAAGATCCCATTTGCAGGAATAAGACCCAAACAAATTGAAAATAGGTATTCAAATAAAATCCTGTACATGAATGTTCGCAGTATCATTCACTTTTCATGATAGCTAAAAGGTAGAAACAACTCAAATGTCCATGAACAGATGAATGGTTAAACAAAATGTGGTATATACAAGAATTGAATTATTCAGATACCAAAGGAATGAAGTACTGATTCATGCTACAGCATAGGTTAGCCCTATGTTGAAAGAGGCCAGACACAAAAGGCCACATAAAATTATGTGATTCTACTTCTGTGAAATATCCAGAATAGGCAAATCCACAGATATAGAAAGCAGATATATGGTTGCCAGGGACTAAATGGAGGAGGTAATAAGGAGTGGCTACTTAATGGGTATGAGATTTCCACTTAGGGTATTAAAGTTTTAGAACAACATAGTGAGGGCAGCCCCGGTGGCACAGCGGTTTAGTGCCACCTGCAGCCCGGGGTGTGATCCTGGAGACCCAGGATAGAGTCCCATATCGGGCTTCCTGCAGGGAGCCTGCTTCTCCCTCTGCCTGTGTCTCTGCCTCTCTCTTTGCTCTCTCTGAATGAATAAATCAATCTTAAAAAAAAAGAACATAGTGATAATGACTGTACAACATCCTGAATGTACTTAATGCCACTGAATTGTACATTTTAAAACGGTAAGTTTTATGATATGTGTGTCTTACCATAATATAAATATTGTACTACACTACTTTAAAAATGTGTGTTTCTGGGATGCCTGGGTGGCTCAGCGGTTGAGCGTCTGCCTTTAGCTCAGGATCTGATCCTGGAGTCCCAGGATTGAGTCCCACATCCGGCTACCCGACAGGAAGCCTGCTTCTCCCTGTGCCTGTGTGTCTGCCTCTCTCTCTGGGTCTCTCATGAATACATAAATAATATCTTAAATAAATTATAAATATATGTGTCTCTTAGAGTTCTCCATGTAAATATATATAAGAACAATTCAACAGTTTTTAACTTCTACAGAGTATTCAATAGTACAAACATATTATAGATGACTGAACCATTACTATTTTGATGAATGCATACACGGTGTCCATTTTTTTTTTTTAAGATTTTATGATTTTATTCATGAGAGACACGCAGAGAGAGAGGCAGAGACACAGGCAGAGGGAGAAGCAGGCTCCCTGCAAGGAAACTAATGCAGGACTCGATCCCGGGACTCCAGGATCACACCCTGAGTCGAAGGCAAATGCTCAACCACTGGTTTCCAATTTTTTGCTGTTAAAAACAATGTTACAATGAAAATACCAGTACATGTCTGTCTTTGTACATGTGGGTGCATTTCTTTGGGGAAAAATACTGATCAGTGGATTTGCTAGACTGAGGAATCTACGTGAATTTAAAGTTTTTCGGGTTTTGTTGTTGTTGGTTGTTTTTTAAGATATTTAAGTAATCTCTACAATTCAACATGGGGCTTGAACTCACAACCCTGAGACCAAGAATCACACACGCTATTGACTGAACCAGCCAGGCACCCCTATGTGCATTTAAAGTCTTAATAATCACATCAACCTGCCCTGTGAAAATGCCTTCACACAAGAAAAATGTTTATGTATCTTCAATAATACTTGGTATTATCAAAGTTCTTAATCTTTCAATTTTCAGTCAAATGGGTGAAATTGTTCCTTGGTTATTATACATGGGTATCTTTCATATTAGAGACGCAGTCCACCACAGTAATCACAGGAATATCGACGAAAAAGCCATCTGGATGCACATCCTGGCCCTGCCCATTACTACCTTGGGGACGTCAGGCAAGATTTTAACTCACTGTACCTCAGCAGAAAATGGTGATGATGCTAGTTCTTTTTTTTTTTTTTTTTGATGATGCTAGTTCTTATACATTAGCAAGGCAAACTAACAAATAAACGAATATATGAAATAAGCTTATATTAATACGGAGCACACACGGTAAATGACTGTTAGGCATTCCTGGTACATTCTGCCTCTTAACTTAATCTGTTGATTTTCTCTGTTACTTGCCTATTTGCTTCTTTTGTCAATTATCCCCTTCTTGGCTAACGTTAACAGTGGTGGTCCAGGTGTTGATATTACAGTTGAGTTTAGTTTATCTCTTTACATTTTTATGTACTTTCAAAATCCTTTCAATAAGCATAATTATTTTTATAATCAGAAAAAAAAGAAAAGCAGCACATCTGAGATATCAACATAAGTAACCTTTTAAAATTATTTACAAAAAACAAAAAAAAGGGATCCCTGGGTGGCGCAGCGGTTTGGCGCCTGCCTTTGGCCCAGGGCGCGATCCTGGAGACCCGGGATCGAATCCCACATCAGGTTCCCGGTGCATGGAGCCTGCTTCTCCCTCTGCCTGTGTCTCTGCCTCTCTCTCTCTCTGTGACTATCATAAGTAAATAAAAATTAAAAAAAAAAATTAAAAAAAATAAAATAAAATAAAATTATTTACAGTTAAGGAAAAGTTACTTCTAGCTGAGATTGATAAAAAGTTCATAATACTTTCTACAACAATCATCTGACAATTTATTAACTTAGAGCCTCTTTTTAATACTATTATTATATAGTCATTTATTAATATAAAATTCATAAATATACTAGAATAAACTTTCATGATTTGTCTCACAAATTAGAATATATCTTATAGGTAGCAGAGTATCTGGTGTGTAAAACAGTTAAATGTTTTTGACTGAAACACAGCAATGACCACGTTTGATTATATTCAAATCAGAAGAGCAATCAGGGGAAGCAGGCTCCTGATGGATATATTCTGATATCCATCAAAATAATAATCTTACTTCTTGACATATATTCTGATAAAATTAGAAAATGTTCTTTAGATCCATAATATCATAAACTCTAAAGTGTGTTTAGAATCTTCACAATATTTGCCTAACCAAAATGCATGTATGGCACATAGTAGATGCTCAATAAATATTGGTTGAAAGAACCAATAAGAGTTCTCTCATGTGTTGATTTTAAAAAATATCTTTTACTATCTAGAAATTCAATCAAAATATAATGGGAACAGTAATTATATAAGGAAAATGTTCTTTTGACTCTGGGAAAAATGAATGCTGTTTGCATAACTAGATACCCATCCCAAATGTTATTCATCAGAAATATACTTCTGTCATGTACAAAAAGGAATTTCAGATGTATTAAAGATAATCTAAAACACCCCAAATATTTTAGAGAGTAATTTATGAGAATTTAAACACTTAAATAGGAAGACCATCCTAAGCAACACAGAAAATACCAGGAATTTTAAAGGGAAAGAAATGCATACTATTAAACTATGTAAAAGGAAAACTTTTTGAATGGCAAATACAATATAAACAAAAACATTCTGAAAAAATTTACTTCAAGCACTTACATCAGAGTTTATATCCCCAACATAAAAGAGATATTACAGATACAAAGGAAAAAACCCAATAACCAACAGCATAAAAAGATATTCTACTTTTAAAAACTTGGAAAATACAAATTGGAGCCACTAAATTTTTTCTAAGCCATCAGAATAATAAAAATTAAAAAGAGAATTCAAGAAAGGGGCACTCACAACCCTGCTGGTAAAGGTGTAAATTACTATACTCATTCTGGAAAGTAAAATGAAGGTATCTTTTTTTTTTTTTTTTTTTTAATTTATGATAGTCACACACAGAGAGAGAGAGAGAGAGGCAGAGACACAGGCAGAGGGAGAAACAGGCTCCATGCACCGGGAACCCGACGTGGGATTCGATCCCGGGTCTCCAGGATTGCACCCTGGGCCAAAGGCGCCAAACCGCTGCGCCACCCAGGGATCCCAAAATGAAGGTATCTTAAAATTAGAAAAATCTATACATGGGGGTGGGTGCCTGGGTGGCTAAGTCAGTTAAGCGTCTGCCTTTGGCACAGGTCATGATTCCAGGGTCCTGGGATCCAGCCTAGAGTTGAGCTCCCTGCTCAAAGAGTAGCCTGCTTCTCTCTGTTTGCCCCTTCCCCTACTTGTGCTCACTGGCACAAATGCACCCCCGCCTCTCTCTCTCTGAAAAATAAATAAAATCTTAAAAAAAAAAAAGGAGAAAGACAAATCTATACATACTTTAACCTAAATGTAAAAGCATCAAAAGAAAGGGTGAATAATTGGTATATTCATATTCTGTAATATTATACATCTTTCTTTTATAAAGAAAGGAATTTGATTTATATTCACCTGAAGGATACACAGACCGAGAAAAGCAAGCAACAAAAAAATGTATATGGCATCAGCCCCGTATTGCTAAAAACTAAGCAAAACAAGACTAACATCTATACACATGCATAAATGTTTGGCACGAAGGGCAGATGCTTTAACACTGGTTATCTCAGAGACTGGGAATGAAGGAGAAAAAATTGTCTTTGTATGCCTTCAACCTACTGTTTTGACAGTTACACTGAACACATACTACTTCTATAATTAAAAAAACAAAACTTTAGGAATAAATGCCTTAATAAAAGAATATACCACCACCACCACCATACAAATGGAAGAAAATCTGGCAAATAGAGAAAAGAGAAATCAACAACATCTAGAGCACTACCACCCAAGACGATAGCCACTATCAATGTATTTTGGTACATTTCATTTTATTACATAGGACTGGTTTTTTAAATCACTTTGTGTTAACATATAGCGATCCACAAAGACTTCATACTCTTCATTTAATGCTTTAATATTAGTAATTTTACACATTACTAGAAGTTACTTTGTAAACAATTTTTATTAGCTACATAATGTATATTTTATAAATATACTATAACTTAAACATAACACTCTGGTGGGCACTGAAGTTATTTCCAGTTTTGTGCAAATGATGTCTGAACTTCAGAATATTTGCTCTGCCAGACTCCCAGAAAGGGAATTACTGGAGAAAGAGTATGAACATTCAAAATTTCATGTTCCTGAGCACATGCTCAAAACTGCTTTCTAGAAAAGTGTGTACTAATTACCACCAGCCAAGAAGGCAAATCCCCATCATAGAACTCACATCAACAATATTTTTTTTTGCTAATGTGACAAATAATGGCATGTTGCTTTTTGTTTGTTTTTAAGATTTTATTTCTTTATTTGAGAGAGAGAGACAAAGAGAACAGAGGAGCAGGGGGAGGGGCAGAAGGAGAGAGAGAAGCAGACTCCCTGATGAACACGGAACCTGACACTGGCCTCAATCCTAGGACCCTGGAATCACGACCTGAGCTGAAGGTAGACGCTTAACTGACTGAGGCCACTCAGGCGCCCCTTGTCTGTTATTTTAATGTGCATTTAAAACTTTTAAATGAGGGGCGCCTGGGTGGCTCAGCGGTTGGGTGTCTGCCTTTGGCTCAGGTCTTGATCCTGGGGTCGTGGGAGAGTCCCACGTTGGGCTCCCTGCATGGAGTCTGCTTCTCCCTTTGCCTGGGTTCCTGCCTCTCTCTGTGTGTCTCTCATGAATAAATAAGTAAATAATTTTTTTAATGATAAAATTTTTAAATGAGACTACATGGTTTACGTAAGTACATACAGATATAATCAGCTATGTTGCTTTTTTGTGAATTTGCTATTTTTGCCCCTTTTGTCCATAGTAACATGCACCATCCTCAATTTCTCTTATTTTACTAACAGTCTCAATCTGGCTCACAAAAGGCTATGTGATCAAGACTTTTAAATTACGGGCAGTGGTTCATTAAGAACAGAGTATAAAGCGTATCGAACAACTATACACAGTATGATTTTTCAGCTTGAGTCATAAGATCTATCAGTACTGTTAAAAATGCAATACATTTTAGAACAATTACTGAATTGGATACCTGCTGAATTCCAAGGCACAAGTATAAGATACTGTCTGGATCATATTTTTCACCATTTGGTCTCCGCACCTCTTGGATAAACTGGCATAAACCCAAACTCAACTCAGCAAAAGTGCAGGACAGAATATCTTCCTTCAGCTTGATAGAACGGACTATGGAAAGGCAGAAAACATCTGAAATATTAACTCATAAGAAACATAGTAACATTACTTTAATTCACTAAAACACACAAGCTACTACAGTGGGCCCAGGCTGGGGAGGACATGGATTACAGCTAAATCCCGATTTCAAGGCTTTTTCAGTTAAAGAAATCAAAATAATGCAGCACACCATGTGTAACAGGTGCTGTGACAGGGGGTTAATTTAGGAAGGGTTCCAGGAAAGCACGTAAGGACCACCTACAGACAGGGAAGGGTCAGGTGAGATTCTGGAGGATGTGATACTAATGTCAGACCATGAAAGGTGCAGAAGAATTAAACAGATGAATAAAGAATCGCAACCTCAGGATATAAAAATATTTTCCAAAGCATATTCCACAAAATACTAGTAACGTGAGAGTTGGAGAAAACTGGGGTTTGTAAAATCTGCCTCTAAAAAACTCACGATGATATATAAAAGGTTTATTATAGGTTGAGAACGTCTGTATAAAAAATGCTGTTTAACTTTCTCTAACTCAGATTTATTTGAATAAAGAATATTTCAACTAACACAGAACACCTTCATGCCCTTAGAAACGCTGAAACACACAAAAATGTGAAAAAAGGTTCAGGGGACTAACGTGTAAAGGAGAAAATCAAGAAGGGCAGAGGGGGCAGATCCTGGTAAACCTCACCGAGCATATTAGGGCTTTGAAGACAATCTAAGAGCTGAATTAATTTTACCAAGAGAGTGACCCAATTTGATTTGTAGAAATCCTACAATTTGATACACACAGAAACCTCTCCAATAGAGAATCTATTTCAATTCAGATTAGAATGGAAAACACTCTTTCTAGTCACTGCTCCTCTGCATTTAGACAGGGTTGCATGTTTTCAAAGATAAACTTGAGGATTTGGTTTTGCAAAAGGTAAGCAGTGGTTCAAAAGGGCAAGGACCATGTTTGACCTTTTCACCAAAGCACCTAGCCACCATGTATGGTACATACCTGGTACATAAATTCAGTATTTTTTGGATAAATGAGTCATAGAAATGAGTAGGCATCCCTGTGGCTATTACATTTAGGCCTGTTAGTCTAATATAATATTACCTCTCCATTCTCACTACCCCCTTCCTTTTTAAAAACAGAGTGCTATGGCTCAAAGTGGGCAGTAAAGAGCCTAATAAACCTCCATTATAGAAGTATATTTATATTACTTGGCAGAGATTACATTTGATCTGTAGGAACTCAGTAAGTCAGTCACAGACCACAGCAGCCACTAACTATTCCAATAAGGAGAGGAACATGTACCCAAAAGCCAACAGGGTAGACTGAGGTGAAGCCCAGAGTGCATGCAGTTGGTTGTTAGAAAGAAGGTATAGCTGAAAATAGGAAAAAAATCTAGTGACAAGGACATACTCATCCATTCCTGCTCTCATTCCACAAAGATTACAGTAAGTATCTTACATAAAACAAAGATAAAAAAGGAAACTATAAACTGAAAACAAAAGTTGAGAACAGGAACCTCAAAACCAGGGGGGAAAAAGTTGATGTAGGCTCTAAAATTATACACTGCTGCTCTATGTGGATTGTTTATTGGTACCAAATTTCCTGGTACCCCATCTCACAGAACTTGTTATTAGGAAGAATTTCTACAGAAGAGGCAAGGCTTTTCCAGGTATTTTTCTCAACACCACCACCAAAAGCAGCAGTGTCACACTGGGTTCCATGTGGGTTATTCTACAGATACAGGGCTCAAGAATACAAAGAATACAGATTGGAGCCACCCGCATAATGTTAGAGAAAGGAACACAATTCCTTATATTTCCATAATAAATTCATGCCCATACACTCTTACCTTTTTAACAAGCTCTTTGTAATTGGAAGTAGGATATTAATTTCCAAATTTTAAATCACTTTAAGTATTCCCATTTACAAATTTAAAATTGGCAATAATATTAAAAGTGATTCAGAGAATTCAGACTACAAAGGGAGAAATGGTTTTACCTCTACAGCCTGGCTCTGAGGATTCTTGAGAGAGTGCATGGTCTTGAGCATTTCCTAAAGGGTCAGAACATGGGCTAGATGCCGCATGTTCAATACCTGACAAGGAGAGAAAACGAAATGTTTAAATAAAAAAGAGGGAAAATTTAAGTAATGCCAAAACCAAAAGTCTTACAGGATTTTTGATCTAATATGCATCCCTTTTGTGTAGACTGATGACTTCAACTTATACCTCCAACCCCCTCAATCAAAACACAAATTCATGCTGTGTATTTACCGCCACATTTCAGATCCCCCTGCTCTTCCTTCGCATTTTTCCACTGAACCCAGTTCTTCCAGGCATTTACCCCGTACATGTATTTTAGTGTCATCCCAGACACTGAGCACCCCTGAAAGGCTCCTTGAATAAGACTTCTGGGCTCCATAGCCACTATCGACTTCTTCCGTCCCTGTAAGAATTCCAAAAATTTACAGAATATAAAATTTAGTTCTGAATCTTTAAGAAACATAGTCCTCAAAGAAAGAAGGGAATAAATATACAGAATGCATAATTTATTACTAGATCCTAAAGATTCAGAGTTCTTAAAGCCAGAAAGAGCTTTAGGGGTAGGTCAATCCAATTCGTGTGAGAAAAGAAAAAAAGAGTTGAAATGCAGAGCTGTAATAATGACTAACATCTGAGTTCTCACTACGTTACAGATACTGGACCCACCCAATGAAGTCTGAATAACCATTATTATTACCACTCAGATCTATTTCATGGAACACATGAGTAGATCATTCTAGGATATAAAACAAGGCTCCATAAATTCTCTAACTACAATCAAATTAAACTAGAAACCAATAATGAAACGATGTTAAGAAAGTCCTCAAAAATTGGAAATTAACACATTTTAAAAGACTCATGGTCAAAGAAGAAACCAGATGCAATTAGAAAATATTTTGAACTTCAGCGAAAATGAAAACATCAATTTTTTCCCACAGTCCTACAGCTTACAATGACATTTATAGTATTAAAATGCTCCTACGAAAAATAAGTGAAAGTCTAAAATCAAGAATCTAAGCTTTACCTTAAGAAACTAGAAAAAAAGGGGGGTTCCCTGGGTGGCTCAGCAGTTTACCACCTGCCTTCGGCCCAAGGCGTGATCCTGAAGTCCTGGGATCGAGTCCCACATCGGGCTCCCTGCATGGAGCCTGCTTCTCCCTCTGCCTGTGTCTCTTCCTCTCTTTCTCTCTGTGTCTCTCATAAATAAATAAATAAATAAATACAATCTTTAGAGAAAAAAAAAGAAACTAGAAAAAAGACCACATTAAAACCCAAAGTAAGAGCGGTGCCTGGGTGGCTCAGTTAGGCATCAGACTCTTGATGTCAGCTCAGGTCATGATCTCAGGGTCATGAGATCCACATCAGCGTGGAGCTTGCTTGGGATTTAGTTTCCCTCTCCCTATACCTGTCCTCTCTCTCTCTCTCCTCCCAAGGTAAATAGAACAAAACCCAAAGTAAGGAAAATTAAAGAAATAATAAAAATGAGAGCAAAATCAATGAAAAAAGGATAGAGAAAAATTCATTTAAAATTTGGTTCTCTTCCAAGATATAAAAAAATAATACATTTCTACCTAGAATGATCAGGAAAAAAAGAAAGAAAATATAAATTACCAATACCTGATCCTAGAGACATTAAAAGGATAGTTAAGAGAATGCTGTGATGCCAATAAACTTGACAAGGCAGATGAAATGAATCACTTTTCTGAAAGACACAAACTAACAAAGCTTGCTGTAGAAGAGATAATCTGAACAGCCACAGACACTTAAGTCATAGTTTAAAACTTTCCTACAAACATCTATAGACCCTGGAACAATTAAAGTAATTATATCCACCATATGTTAGAAATAGAAAAGGAGGGATCCCTGGGTGGCGCAGCGGTTTGGCGCCTGCCTTTGGCCCAGGGCGCGATCCTGGAGACCCGGGATCGAATCCCACGTCAGGCTCCCGGTGCATGGAGCCTGCTTCTCCCTCTCCCTATGTCTCTGCCTCCCTCTCTCTCTCTCTGTGACTATCATAAATAATAAATTAAAAAAAAAGAAAAGGGGATCCCTGGGTGGCGCAGCGGTTTGGCGCCTGCCTTTGGCCCAGGGCGCGATCCTGGAGACCCGGGATCGAATCCCACATCGGGCTCCCGGTGCATGGAGCCTGCTTCTCCCTCTGCCTGTGTCTCTGCCTCTCTCTCTCTCTGTGACTATCGTAAATAAATAAATAAAAAACCTTAAAAAAAAAAAAAAAAAAGAAAAGAAATAGAAAAGGAGCAAACACTAACCCATTGTACAATATTACCATTACTCTGAGAACAAGACCAGTCCTTACTAGAAAACTACAGATCAATCTCTCTTCAACAGAGACATGTAAAAACTTTAACAGTATATTATCAAACTGAATCCAGCAACAGATTAAAAAATACTTCAGAAGAAAGTAGGGTTCATGCTATGAATGCAAAGTTAGTTTACCAATTTAAAAATTAATGTATGTCATCATTTTAATAGACTCAGAAAGGAAAAACCACATGAGCACCTCAACAGATGCCAGAGAGCCACAAATTCAACACAAATCATGACACAGATTCTCAGCATATTAAAAATAGAAGAGAACTTCCTGCCTGATAGGGGCTACCTACAAGAAACCTACAAGTAACATCATAATTAATACTGCAAGGCTAAACACCTGTCCTACGAGTGAGAGGAGGTATGAAGATCTGCTTTCACCACTAATATTATTCAACACTGTACTGAAGCTAGTACAATACATCAAAAAAAAAAATCCTAGCTAGTGCAATACATGAAGGGAAAGGGAAAGGGAAAGGGAAAGGGCAAGGGAAAGGGAAAAGGAAAAGGAAAAGGAAAAGGAAAAGGAAAAGGAAAAGGAAAAGGAAGTGGATTAAGATTGGAAAGGAGGGACGCCTGGATGGCTCAGTGGTTGAGCGTCTGTCTACGGCTCAGGACGTGATCCTGGAGTTCCGGGATCAAGTCCCACACTGGGCTCCTGCATGGAGTCTGCTTCTCTTTCCTCTGCCTGTGTTTCTCATGAATTAAATAAATAAATAAATCTTTAAAAAAGAATAAAGATTGGAAAGGAAACAGTAAAATAATCTTCACAAATAATAGGATTGTCTAGGTAGAAAACCCTAGACATTATTTGAGCAAAATCACAGTACATAAAATAAATATAGAAAAAGAAACCTCAGGGTACCTGGGTGGCTCATATAGGTTAAGCACCTGACTCTTAATTTTGGGTCAGGTCATGATCTCAGGTTCATGAGATCAAGCCCCGCGGCAGGTGACACTCTTAGTAGGAAATCTGCTTGAGATTCTCTCCCTCTCCCTCTGCTCCCCACCAGCTTGCACTCTCATTCTCTAATATAAATAAAATCTTACTTTAAAAAAAGAAAAAGCAATATCATGTTAATTGTAATTTAAATTAAAACTTGAAAAAAAATATAAAACATAAAAATAAGATAAAAAATATCTACTTTCACATAACAATGAGGAACACTAGAAAATGAAATTTAAAATACTACTACTTAAAACAGGATCAAGATAAATTTTAAGGGATCCCTGGGTGGCGCAGCGGTTTGGCGCCTGCCTTTGGCCCAGGGTGCGATCCTGGAGACCCGGAATCGAATCCCACGTCGGGCTCCCAGTGCATGGAGCCTGCTTCCCCCTCTGCCTGTGTCTCTGCCTCTCACTCTCTCTCTCTCTTTCTCTCTCTCTCTCTCTCTCTCTGTGACTATCATAAAAAAAAGATAAATTTTAAATACTTATTAAATAAATTTAACAACATATGAGGCTTATACAATAAAACACTGAGAGAAATTAAAGATGATCTAAATAAAGGAGAAAAATACCATCTTCATAGATTGGACAGCTCAAAACTATGAAGATATTAATTCTCTGCAAACTCATCTATGGATTCAGAACAGCCCCAATCAAAGTTCCAGGAGGCTTTTTTTTTTTTTTTGGTAAAAATTGATTAAGCTGGTTCTAAAATTTATATGGATATGCAAATGGCAATCTTGTGAAAGAACATCCAAGATGGAAGACTTACACTCCTGATTTCAAGACTCACTTAAAGCTACAATAATCAAGACATTTGGTACTATATTAAAACACATATAAATTAAGAGAGGAGAATAGAATTTCAACACATATACAGTCAGCTGATTTTAATAAAAGTACGTGGGGGCACCTGGGTGGCTTAGTCACTTAAATGTCCACCTCTTGATTTCAGCTCAGGTCATGATCTCAGGGTCCTGGAATCCAGCCCCATGTTGGGGCTCTGCACTCAGCACAGGGATGCTTGGGATTCTCTCCCTCTCCCTCTGCCCCTCACCCCTGTGCTCATTTATCTCTCTCCAATAAATGTTTAAAAAAAAGTACAATGTAATTCAAAGAGGGAAAGGATAGTCTTTTCCAAGACGGTAGTAAACAACTGGACATCACATACAAAAACAAGAAACCTTGACACTTTCCTCAACTCATGATCTTGGAATGAATCACAAACACATAAAAGCTGAAATATAAAACTAGAAGAAAACATAAAAGAAATATCTTACTTCCAACAGGTTAAAGCAAAGACTTTTACATGGGATACTAAAAAGCGTGAAACATAAAATAAAAAATTGATAAAAATGACTTTCACAAAATCAGAAAGTTCTGTCTTCACCATTAAGAAAATTTTACAAAGTCTCAGAATAGGAGTAAAAGTCGTGTTTAAGAGTTATGTCCATAATAAAGAACACTTACAACTCAGCAGGACGACTGAGTTAGAAAAATATTAGAAAAATATGCAATAGCTTGGAATAGACAATTTATCAAAGAAGATAGAAGAATGATAAATATGCACATGAGAAAATGTCCAACATCATCAGTCATTAGGAAAATATAAACTAGAGCCACAGTGAGATGCCACTACACATTTGCTACAGTGGTTAAAATTAAAAATTGACAATATCAAATATTAGCAAAGTCATGAAGCAGATTGGTATTCATACACTGCTAATGGGAATTTAAAATGATACATCTACTACTTAGAAAAAGTTTGATAAGCACTTTCTTTTTTTTTTTTTTTTACGCCCCACACCATCTTGATAAGCTTTCTTACAAAGTTAAAAACACATACTATAAGACCTAGGAATCCCACTTCTGTGTATTTTTCCTCAAATGAAACTAGATGTTCATACAGAAATTGATATCTAGAGTGTTTATAGCAGCTGTATTTGAAATAGCCCAAACCTGTAAATAATCCAAATTTCCACCAACTGTTAAATTGTGGTTTGTTCATACAATGAGAAGCTACTCAGGAATAAACAGGAATGAATGGCCTACTGATATATGAAACATGGATGAATCTCAAAAACATTATGCTAAGTAAAAGAAGCCAAAGAGGGAAGACTACAAATTACAGAATTCCATTTATATGAAATTTTAGAAAAGGAAAAGTAATACTATGTTGTATCAATCTGCAAAGTATATTGGTGGTTGGTTATCAGGCGCTAGAGAGTACTGACTGCAAAAGGTCGTGAAGGAGCTTCTGGGACAGAAGTGTTACGGTTGTGGTGGTAGTTACATACTAAATATATAGTTGTTGGAGTCCATCAAATTTTACACTTAAAATTTATGAATTTTTTATGCAATTATAATTCAATAGAGTTAATTTTTAAATAAGGCTATTATTCTTTTGGTTTTAGTATGAGAAAGCCCTGTCAATATGGAAATAGGCCCAAACTTAAATTTAGAAACTTAAAAAAATACTGTACAATGAAGATTATAAAAATCTTTTAAAAGTACAACAGAAAAAAAAACACCCTTGATTATAAAAACAAAATAAAAAGATCATGCTAAAAGAAATATAAAGTAAAAGGTAATGGTCCTTTTTCTTAACAGCAGCAGTCTGTCATATATTATTATTCTGAGTTCATCAAGTACAATACAAATACATTTAAAAATTTTTATAAATTTATAAAAATGTTGTGATTTTGTGGCACATACACAGGTATTGTGTCATATGCTATTCTCGAGTGGCAGGAATGCTGCCCCTTCTTGCATCTGTATGGTGGAAGCCTGGGCCATGACTCCGTACATTCTCCTAGCTCATCAGTTCCCAGTAAGTCCTGGGAGACCTACTATAACACAGTGAGTAACAAAAGAGAATAACAAACTACACCGGTAAACAGTACATTTTCCTGGTTACCCTTCCATCAGCTGGAAAAGGCATACTGATGATCCAGATGATGACCATCACAATGAACATCTAAGCAGCTGCATAATAACCATCACATACTAAGCATCTGCCATGTGCTATGCTAGGAGGCTTAGCTCAGTACCTCTATTACAGGAACATCAAGGTTTACATATCCCTTTAAAATATTCAAAAGGGGGATCCCTGGGTGGCGCAGTGGTTTGGCGCCTGCCTTTGGCCCAGGGCGCGATCCTGGAGACCCGGGATCGAATCCCACATCGGGCTCCCGGTGCATGGAGCCTGCTTCTCCCTCTGCCTATGTCTCTGCCTCTCTCGCTTTCTCTCTCTGTGACTATCATAAATAAATAAAAATTAAAAAAATATATATATATATTTAAAATATTCAAAAGGTATGGTTCTTAATTATAAGAAACAAAAAATAAAGGCAAAAAAGTATAAGGCTGTGCAAAACAAGTATATAATTCTGTGACCCTGCCTGTTACAGAGCTTTGTAAAAAGCAAGAACCAATAAACACCGAAGGAAAGAAAACACTAGAAAAATTAAGCTACAGCTTACTCTTCGTCTGGGCTGAGGGAAGCCATCTCTGTGCCGTCGCCTTGTTCGGGAACGTGCCTGGATTCCCTGTCCTTTACTCAGTGGGTCAAAGGATTCTATAAATAATCAGCAGAAAGCATAATTTGAGGTAAATAATTCACAGATTTATAAGAAGACAGACTTGGGGAGGAAATATCAGGTAATCATCACTATATTAATTACTTTGTTCATGATAAAATAAGTACTCTGTTAAGAGAAACAAAGGATATAGCACTTAACTTTATTAACAATCAAGGAAACCTACATGGTTATTGTGGGAAAGGTTAAAAAAAAAATTGACCACTTATTATTTAACCTTCAAAGGTGGGGACCATTTGTGTCCTAGATTAGCACACAGTAGATCTGCTTCATAATGTCAATTCAGAGTTCTACCAGTCTTCTAAAATCAGGAGTATTTTATATGTTGCACAAACCGGATGGAAAATCTGCTTCCAGGTCCTGCTCAGTTTCCCCTTTTGAGAGCTGCTTCAAGTCTGAATCAGCTTCTTGCACAGCATTTGACTTTAAGGCATAATGATTCAACTCTTCCTCCCAGCTATGCGGAGTAGATACTGCCTCTGATTCAAGGTCACCACTGTATGTACTTCCTTGGTCTGAAACAGAAAACAAATAAATGCTCAACATAAGACAGACTTTATACAGGCTGAGAAACCTTCCTGAACCCCAGAATAACAAAACCAAGACATGGTTGCTGATTTACCTAGGTACACTGAAGAATGAAGTAACTTCACCAGCTTCACAAAATTGGCTTCATATTCTTGGTACACATTGTAAAGCATTATTTCAATTAATCCTTAAAAAAGTACCTGAGGTACCTTTTTTATTTTCATTACACATTAGCATACAATCACAGACATCTGATGCCCCTTACAAATACCTAAAATTGCAAATATTAAGTCAAGGATACTAATACTTTATGGGTTTGTATTACTAACCAAGGACAGTTTTTTTTTTTTTTTTTTAAGATTTTATTTATTTATGAGAAGGAGAAAGAGAAGACAAGTGGGAAGAGGGACAAAGAAGAGGAAGAAGCAGACTCTATGCTGAGCAGGGAGCCCAGCACTGAGCTTGATCTCAGCAAGGAATCATCCTAACCCTGGATCATCACCTGAGCTGAAGGCAGATGCTTAACCAACTGAGCCACCAAGGCACTCCAAGGATAGTATTTCTAAGATCTGAAATGTATGTAGAATTACAAACCTTTTTCAAAAATCTTGGTGTCAAGAAAGAGTTCCTGTTCAGAAGTTTGGGATCCTAAAGAAAAAAAAGTTGTAATTTAACAACTTAACATGTATACACAAAGAAAACTGCATCTCAAACAAAATGACTACATTATATAAATGAATCATACTAGGGAATACTAAGAAAATGGCCTTCATATGCAGAAAGAATGATTCGTTAATAAAATTAGGCATTAGTGGTAAATGAAGTTAAATTATGACTGTTAACAGTGGTTACACCTCCAGGTAGCAGCATAAGACAAGTCACGTCAAGGGAGACCTTTATTTAAGATTGGACACTCATGTGTCTGAATCTTTTTTTACTATGAAAACACATACATACACACAGTTTATTTACAAATTGACAAATATGCTTTGAATTGCCTTTTCCTCCCAGAATATGCCTTACCACTGCACTGAAAAAACAAAGGACTTAGAATATATATAAATATAAATTATATGAGCAATCAGCACACGGAACAAAACAGAGCACAGTTCTATTAATTAACTACTTAAAAAATAAAAAGCTTAAGGACTCAAAGTAAAAAGAAAAAAAAGAAAAAAAAATGCTTTTCAAAACCCAGGAAAGTTGCTTCTTTTCTCTGAAATCAAACATAAATTACCCAATTCCCTTCAGATAGAATTCATTTCTCTCTCCTTTATGTTTCTAAACCACTTGATTTTACTTACACTATGGTGATTACAACTACCTGTCTTGAAGTTTAGTTTTGAAAATTTTTTCAGTCTGATTCAATTTTTAGGTTAAGGTAAAGTTACAATATTTGAACAGAGGAAGCACCTGAAAAATGTTAACGATTAATGTGAATGGAGAGGCAACTTAAAATGAGACTTAACAGGAATTGCTTGAGCTTCTAAATATCAGAAATTAGAAGATCAAGCATAAGGGGCAATATTCTAAGACATTAAATTCCACATACAAATGAGTCAGAATTATGAGGTTATATACTAGAGAGCAAAATGAGACCAGAAACAGTGGGATATTAACAAATAAGCTCTTTATGCATCTCTCAGAATATCCATAATTTTTTTAGAATATCCATAATTTTAAAACTTAATGTCGACACAAGAGAAAAGCTGACATTTTTTTCAAATGCTACAGTGTTCTGAAAATCATCTAGAATTTATTATGCAAAATCTAAACCTGGTGCCTAGCTTTGTAAAAACCATCACTGAAAAAAATGAAAACATTTGTAAGGAAAAAATAATTTCCTGGCTGAATCAGTTATACAGGAAAAGGCCTTTGTGTATTTCAACTATTCAAACATCATTTTCTCTCTCTTCTTATACCCAAAAATCAAAGAGGTACTGAGGCTAGAAACCTTTCTCGATATGTACTGCAACTTCTGGTTACTGTCATTTGCTTTGGAGTCAGACAGACCTGAATTCAACTTCCTGTTTTATTACTTCCTGATTCCAGGGCAAGTATGATATCCTATTTTCCAAATGAAGAGTTTAAAGTATACACTACCCATGCCACAGGGTTGTTATAAAGGTTAAATAAGGTGATGCACACAGTGCATTTAGAACATATCTAGGGTATGGTGAGCATATAACTACTGTTCTTACCGATTTTCTACCTTCACAGCACGGGATTTATATTTTGAACCAAATAGTTGTTGTTTTTTTTTTAATTTATTTATTTATGATAGGCACACAGTGAGAGAGAGAGAGGCAGAGACATAGGCAGAGGGAGAAGCAGGCTCCGTGCACCGGGAGCCCGACGTGGGATTCGATCCCGGGTCTCCAGGATCGCGCCCTGGGCCAAAGGCAGGTGCCAAACCGCTGTACCACCCAGGGATCCCCCAAATAGTTTTCCATCCTAAAGTTCTATTTAACTTCTATCAACATGCTGATTATTTTACAACAGGAATTTTTAAATAGGGATCTTGCTTTGAATATAGGAACAAAGCCAGAAGATAATAATGAAAAAGAGTTATAGATTATTTTTCTTGAATAATTAAGAACTAAGAAAAGTTTTATAAAAAGGACAGAACTTTCAGAGGTATCAATAAGTTTAACAAATCCCATACACTTGATATTTAAACACAAATAAAACTTTTAGAAACTCCTTGACTATCCAATACTTAATATTATTTGAGTTACCCAAATTTTGTTAAGTGTATTTTTTCTTTCTTTATTTTAAAAATATACCAACCTCCCTGGGATAAAGTCTTCTCCTTCTCTTCATCTTCTGCAATCATTTCTGCCATCTCAAGGAGATCAGCTTCAAATGGATGTGAAGGCAGCTTCTCCTTAATGTCTTCAATACTCTCAGTGATTTTATCTTCATTATCCATTGAGGATGGAATAATCATAGGGACAGGCATCTGAAAGACCAAGGACAGTTTCTGGGGAACATATCTGTCATCAAAACTATTATTTATGAGGTAATTTAAGTACTAAAATGATGAACAAATTCAGGTATTTCTATTCCTAATGACTAAAATAGTCTTGCTAGTTTGTTTTTTTAAGACTACAGCCATATGAATCACAATTCAATTAAGTACTTTTCTGGACAATCAACAAAATGTGTCTCTGAATCATCTTAAAAATAATTATCTAGGGCGCCTGGGTGGCTCAAATGGTTACGCGTTTGCCTTCGGCTCAGGTCACAATCCTGGAGTCCTGGGATTGAGCCCCACATCGGGTTCCCTGCACAGCGGGATGTCTGCTTCTCCCTCTCCCTCTGCCTCTTCCCCTGCTTGTGCTCTGTCTCTGTCTCTCTCTCTCAAATGAATAAATTTTAAAAACAAAATCTTAAAAAAAGAAAGGAATACTTATCTAACACACTTTTGTTTCTGATGCTTAATATTTTCAGTTTCACACAACTATTTTCCTTAAGAATTCACCAAAGAAAAATATGGTTCCAATAAAACAGTGAATACATCTCTAAGAATAATGCAAATCATAGTATTTACTCTCACCCTTATGAGAATCTAGAATTTTGACATATACACACAGTTTCTGATATTTCTTCTATTTGAGTGGTCTTTTTGTGTATGAAACATTATAAAAAGGCTACATCACAGCATCCTCTGAGAAGGCAGAGTATAACAAGAAACAATCCTTCATACAGTCTATATTAAAAAGTACAGTAACATGATAATAGCCAACCATAGTCAGGAATATTTTACCAACAAGTGAAGAGTTTTTTAACAGCACAATAACATTTTAGTTGAGGAAAACATGCACTATATCAGCCTTAATCTCCAAATGATTACTCACTGGAACTGGAATCCCAAACGGGACTGGTGCATACTGAGTGTAAAGATGAAGAGGTATGGGCACAAACACTGGTACAGGAACTGGCACCATAATGATCTGGGGCTGACTCGGAGTTTCTACTGGGGGTAAAAAAAAAAAGAAAAAAAAGAAATCATGAACAAAAAGGATTAGAAACATTTTAATAACAAAAAATTTTTTAAAGCAATAGAGATCTATCATTCAAAAGAATTATAATTCAAAAATAATTTTTTTAAAGCACAGAGACTTGGGGTGCCTGGGTGGGCTCAGTCAGTTAAACACCAGCCTTCGAGGCACCCCCGGTGGCACAGCGGTTTAGCGCCGCCTGCAGCCCGGGGTCTGATCCTGGAGACCCAGGATCGAGTCCCACGTCGGGCTCCCTGCATGGAGCCCGCTTCTCCCTCTGCCTGTGTTTCTGCCTCTCAGTCTCTCTCTATATATATAAATTAAAACAAAAACAAAACAAAAAAAACACCGGCCTTCGGCTCAGGTCATGATCTCAGGATCCTGGGATCAAACCCTGTGTCAGATCCCTTATCAGTGGAGTCTGCTTCTCTCTCTCTCTCTCTCTCTCTCTCGGCCTCTCCCCCTAGATTGTGCTCTCTCACGCGCACGCTCTCTCTCTCTCTCTCTCTCTGGAATAAATAAATATTTTTTCTGAAAAGTTTAACTTAGAGGCCCTCTTATATCTTAACATGGAACAAAAAGTGTATCAATTGTAAGTAGGCGGCAACTGCAGTATGTAGAGCTAAGATGATGATGACCTGGATTAGGCCTAGGACACCTACAAAAAAAGGATAAATATAGACAAGCAGATGTTCTAAGGTATTAAAAGATGAAACAGAACTCAGAAACCTAAGTATGAGTAGGAAAAAACTGAGAAGGATGGAGAATTCATTCAATTATTTAATAGGTATCCTACAGAGTCCCTTCTATGTGCCAGAAAAATACCCTAGAAGACTATAAAATCATTAATATAAGAAAAAGGTGGTACTAGTGAAAATAAGTGAAAAGCTAACAAGTTGAGTAGTGTTATAGGTGGGAAATATTACAGGATCAATTTTACCATAGTCCAGTGGACATTTGAAAAAAAAAATTACCTACAGATAGTAATTTTTTTAATAACAAAAAATTACTTTCTACCTGGGCAAAGTGGGTGAAGGGGAAGAGAAACAGACTCCAGTCATGGAATGAGTAAGGCACAGAATTAAAGAGCAGAGCATGAGTAATACAGTCAATGATACCGTAATAGTCATGTGATGGGAAAGAAGCTGTACTTGTGGTGAACACAGCGTAAGACATAAACTTGGCAAATCACTAAGCTGTACACCTGAAATTAATGTAACACTGTGTGTCAACTCTATTCAAAATCAAACCCTAACAAATCACCTGATTACAGATCTCTGACAAGCAAGCTACATACTACTAGGTAAGTCATTATTAATACAATACAAATATAGGCCAAACTCCTCTATAGCACTGCTAGTAAGAAATGCATAAACTCAGGCCTCACTAAATTACAATGTACTTACTACAATTCCCAAGTAATTCATATGCATAATAATGTTTGACAAGCACTGACCTCCAGGATAACCTTCCAGATCTAGGAATCTAGGATTACTATCTGGTTTACAGATTCTGAGACTTTCAGGGTACCTGGGTGGCTCTGTCGGTCAAGTGTCCAAATCCCAGGTCATGATCTCAGAGTCGTGAGACAGCACCATGTCTGGGTCCACAGATTCTTTCTCCCCCCTTCTGCCCTGCCGTTGGGAGGCTGTGACACTTATTCTACCACCTGCTCCATACCCTGCCTCAGCCAGCGTGACTGGGTAGCTTCAGCCAGGAAGAACAGACTCTTCCTTCTTCAGCTCCCAAGCAAGGGTTACCATATCTCACCGGGGGGCTGGCCACCATCATTTCTTATCCCCTCCAACTCCAAGTTTAAAAGAAAAATTGCCTGATCATATAGCTGACAGGCTAGGGTTTCGCCACCTGACTACCACATATATGGTAGAGGTTCTACTGCAGGAATGGCAGGCCAAGAATACTGGGGTCCCAATCACCCTCAGCCCTGATCACTAGTAGGGCAGATTCCATGCAAGCAGAGAGGGAAGCTGAGAAAAATCAAAGGATAGCACCATGCCCAGCATCCAGAAAAGTAGCTCAGAGATTTTGTCTAAGAGGCCATTCATAAGAAAGCCCTCTCTGCAAAAAATGTGATTTCATCTGAAACAGAGGGTACAAAGGTTCAAACTTAAGGATGTTCCACAAAAAAAACAGTTCCTCTTAATTAAGGCCCTGTCTTTATAATTCCAAAGTCTATGCTTATTCCATAAAACTAGTCATTAATAATAAAAAAATGAGGTACTCACAGTATGGTATTATAAATTAAAACCTTCTCGTTGCCATAATTTCTTAATTCTCAGAGGGTGAAAATACCTAACTCAAAGGTAAGTTGTGAGAACAAAACTAAGCAATGCATATAAGCATTTAAACACATAACTCAGGAAACAGTAGGTACTTAATTAATGTTAAGTAGTTCTCACATTCCTTTCCCTATTAAAAAAAAAAAAACCTAAAAAGAAGAAAGTGTAAGGAACATACCTGTCTGGCATTCTTTGTTTTGTGTATGTGGTTTGCAAGAGGTGGCTTTAGTCTGTGTGATGGGTTTGCACAATAAAGCTTTATTCTTCAAAAGTCTTGGGGGCTGGGAAGGTGGCAGTTTCAGGGCATCTGTTTGTGTACTTGCCTAGTAAAAAAAGAAAAAAAAAAAAACCCAAACAGGTTTTCAAAAGCTTAGCATTAATTACAATAAATAGCATAATTTCAAAAGAAATAGTATATTGAAATTACATAGAAGACAGAGAACATACTAAATATATAAGAAATACAATATTCCTGAAATAGCAATAGTAATATTCTGATAACTATATATTTACTCTGAATGTATCTAATTACCAGTTCTATTTACCAAGAAAAATACTATTTCTATTGTAAGACATTGGGGGCCAGTAACAATAGGCTATGTTTAAAATGAGAACTGTTATTTCCTGAGTTGGGTCTTATAAGATTTTGTTTCAAGGTAACTAGAAAAAAACAGAATCACTTATGATCACTTAAGTAACTTGACAAAGGACGTTGTGAAAGTTATCCCAGAGACAAGAAAACACTTTAGAAATTCCACTGTTCTAGTCATAAGTTTTGCTCGTATTTATTTTTTCTTTTAAGAGACAAAAAAGTATTGAGTGAAAAAACAGGAATGCTTTTATAAAGATAACAAATATCCTTAAATAAAAGATAAAGTACATTTTATAAATATCTCAATTATAATCTGACTACATTACAAAATGCCCCAAATATCTTTTATGCCTGAATTCTCTAAAACTTAATTCTCTACAACTAAAAATCAACCTAACAAAAACAGCCTTCAGTAACTACACAGGAATAGCAAGCAGCCAAAGAAATCAAAGTACATAAAAGACCTAATTAACCAGAATATCTTGTTCCCAAATATTAAATGAGCTTATGAAATTTATATAATAAGGAATAAAGCAGGAAAAATTAGCATTGACATATCATACTATATAAAATTGGAAAACAAATACAGTGGCAATACCAGTTAAAAGAATAAAACTTACATCCCCAATGATTTTCGCTGTTACTGTTGGAACTGCACCTGATATAAATTAAAATAAATATTTAGGATCTTACACAATTATTTAAATAGCATTTAAAGCTGATGGTGGAATGACAGGCACAAAATCTCATAATAAAAACACATATTATCTTAATTCACAAGAAGATAGCAAGTAAAGTATTACATGAGAAAAAGAGATTTGGAAGTGATGGAAACATTGTTTAATGCCCAGCAATTCACAGGGAGCCACCACTCCAAATACAGGGTGTCAAACATATAAAATGATCACCAATGGAAAAAAAAAAATACAACCTGACTGTATTCAACTTCAAAAGCCAAGATAAATGTTTTCAAATCAGACATACCTTGTAAGACACTGTTAGAATTCACTGTGGGCTGAGCAGCAGGAGCACTAGCTAATGATACTACATTAGCTATAACTGGAGTTGAATCCTTTCTTAGAGACGGGGGCCCTGCTGAAACAGCTGGCACCATGGAAATACTTGCTAATTAAATAAGTAAAAATAAAAATATCTTATGTAATTTATATGTACATACATAGATATCACCATTTCAAGGAGGTTAAACAATGTCTTTAGTAAGGTTAAATTCTGTTAGAGCAAAAAATCACTTTAGGATTAACTGGGGTTTTCTCAATTTTTTAACTTAGTGAAACTTAAAAGTATTCCATGTACTTTCTCCTGCATAACTACACATGTGGTACATTTAAAAGGCCATGTGATTTAGATTCTATGTCCTTTGTTATACTCTCAAATCCTTTTTAAGGAAGTCAAGGTATATATACCCAGTTACAAAACATTAACTACCATTCTTTCCCATCATTCTTACAGAGTTTATTTAATTCAATGTGCTCAGAGAAAACATAATGAACTCATTATTACAAAGCCTTAATCCAACATGTTAAATAAAAAAGGGATTTAAATGTTAATGTCATTTGAACAGAATGAAATTTGTATTTCACAAAATTATTAACAATTGTTTAAAGTTCCCAATCTGGGGGATCCCTGGGTGGCGCAGCGGTTTGGTGCCTGCCTTTGGCCCAGGGCGCGATCCTGGAGACCCGGGATCGAATCCCACATCAGGCTCCCGGTGCATGGAGCCTGCTTCTCCCTCTGCCTATGTCTCTGCCTCTCTCTCTCTCTCTCTCTCTCTCTCTGTGACTATCATAAATAAATAAAAATTAAAAAAAAAATAAATAAAGTTCCCAATCTGTAAAACAGTAATTGGTCCCTGTCACTGATCAGAGACTATAAAGTTTAATTTTACCTGCATTGTTTTGTGAAGGTGGGTCACACATACTCTGCTGATTACAGAACATCAAGATACAAAGCAGGTTACAGAAATGTTTCATTTCTCCTCGCCATTTCAAGGACTCGCTGAGTTTACCCTGTCGCTTACAACCATCACATTTGGCCATCTGATTATGAAATAAGAAGACGGTAAAGGAGTAAAAAACAAATTGCTGTGGCCTGACAGGGTGAAGGCAGTACATATATTGCCAAATGAGAAAATTAATTTAAAATCTAGAACACAAAAATGAAGCTTAGCTCCTCTCTAACATGGTAAATACTTATTATTCTGTTATTTATACTAAATACTAAAAGTCACATTATAGAAATCCCAATAAAGAATAGTTAAAAAACATAGTGAAATGAAAGTAAGACCTATATTCTTCAAAAATTTCAGAAGACCAATTCATTTTAGTTAAATAATAAATTAATACGATGCTAATTTTAAATACTTTAGTCTTAAGACTGATATATCTTCTATAAGGAAATTAAAAACAAAAAGAATGTAACTTCAGTGACATTAAAATTTTCTTAAATCTTTTATTAATACTGCAAGTCATACAATACATTTATTTTTTAACATAATACATTTAATACTTATAAGTTTTAAATCATTAAATTGCCCTTCATACTACACCAAAGAATAAAAGAAGGAAATAATGTATGCCCTAACTTGAAAAATCACAGGAATGTGTATTATATTTACCTGATAGAATAGAACTGTATATTTGGACATGCATTCTTCACAACAGAACTCTTCTACTTTCCCCCCCAAATTACTCTGTACCAATTTGGGAGATGTCTGTAAACAATAACTGCACATTTTACAGTGATTTCCCCAGCGTTTTGCCAAGTCATGTTTATAAAGCAATTTGCAACCTAAAAACAGGAAAAGACAAAATTAAAATGAGAAAAAAATATTAAGTATCTACATCTTTAAATACCTTGTGACAATGTTTTCACACTTGGATCCTTAACCAATACGTAGATCAAGAGATTAATTTAAAGGATCTAGACAACCATTTTGTTTTTTTTTTTAAATAAAGACAGGATAGAAAAAATTACAGTGCATCACATATAATAAAAGCCAGGTTTGTTTCGTAAAACTTTTGTTTTACTTGGGTAGGTGATAATTTACTTGGGTCACAATGTAAAATGTATTTTCTTTTGTGCTGTAATCAAAAGATTTGAAAGCCACTAGTCTAGGAAGCCAACTGTGTACAATTCTATAATAAAACATTTTCAACATAAAAAACAATCATTTAAGTAAAGAAGATAATCTACCTTACACTGATTTACCTACTCAGAAACATGTCTGTTTAAAACAATGCAAGTATAATCTTATGTTGCTAACAAAAGTTAGTTCTCTTCAGAAATAAGTGCAATAAATAAATAGGGAAGCCTGGATGGCTCAGTCGGTTAAGCGTCCGACTCTTGGTTTCAACTCAGGTCATGATCTCAGAGTCCTAGGATCAAGCTTCATGTCTAGTTCCCTGCTCAGCGGGGAGTCTGCTTGAGATTCTCTCTCTCTCTCTTTCTTCCTCTCCCTCTGTCTTTCCTCCCTCAATAAATAAATATATCTTTTTTAAAAAGTGCAATAATGACAAGATCCCTACCAATCTAAGAACGTGAAATGTTTATCACATCACCACTATCTTCTGTAATACAATTCAACCATCTTTTCCTTAATTTTGATATCTATATGATATGAAGGATTAGCTCAGGAAAAAAGTGTACCAAGTATAAACAAAACAAAAGGCTCTGTAGTTATACACAAGGCTTAAATGAGATAAACTTACACAGTAACAGCTTAAATCATCAGTTACTTTTAAAAGGACCAACATGCTCAGTAGGTAAGATGATCTTGCCTTTACCTTCACTACAGAATGACTTGTCAGCACCTGAGAATCGCACAGTCTCCTTTACAATTTTCTCAATTTTACAATATTCACACATTGCCATTACATTATTTATTTTCTTATATTCATCAGAACAATTCTTGCCACAGAACTGAAACATTTTACCCTGTGAAGAAATAATCATCAAGTACTAATTAAACATTTGGTTTATCTTTTGGAAATCCTTATTCCTTCTTACTTTCAAAACAAGTAGTGAAATTTTGAGAGATGAAAAGCCAGAAATGATTTTATCGATAGGTCATTTTGTACTCAAACCCTTTATCAAGATCCTACTTTACCTTATAGTCAAGAAGTTCCGGTTTTGTGGCAAAAAGGCGGTTACAGTGCTGACACTTGAGTTTTACAACATTTCGTGGGAACCCAACATGCTGGGATTGGGCAGCAAGTCGCTGGAGACCAGCTGCAGCAGAGCTACTGATGGAGGTGGGAGAAACGGCAGAAGTATTACCCCCTCCTGAGGACACAGTTGAACCTGTGGGGATGCTTACAATTACTTGGCCCTGAGACAAGGGCACTACTGAAGAATTCATTCCTGTTGGTTTGTTGAACAAATTCTGAAAATGAAACAAGATGATTAATGTGAATCATTTGTTGAAATAAATATGCACTGAGTGCCCATGTATGACGAGCATAGTTCTAGGTATTTAAGACACTTCTGTGAACAGGCAAAATGCAGCTTATCACTGAAGGGGTAGAGTCACTTATATCCAAAAACTACAATAATTTAATAATTTTCTTTTGTATTTAATTTTTAAACTTTTTTTTTTCTTAAGTAATGTCTATGTACAAAGTAGGGCTCAAACTCATGACCCCAAGATCAAGCATGGTATGCCCTACTGACTGAGCCAGTTAGAGAACCAAATTAATAATAACTCCCTTAGGGATCCCTGGGTGGCGCAGCGGTTTGGCGCCTGCCTTTGGCCCAGGGCGCGATCCTGGAGACCCGGGATCGAATCCCACATCGGGCTCCCGGTGCATGGAGCCTGCTTCTCCCTCTGCCTGTGTCTCTGCCTCTCCTCTCTCTCTCTCTCTCTCTCTCTCTCTCTCTCTCTGTGTGTGACTATCATAAATAATAAATAAAAATTAAAAAAAAATAAAAAATAAAAAAAAATAATAACTCCCTTAAAAATAATATCCTCCGGGGATCCCTGGGTGACTCAGCAGTTTAGCGCCCCCTTCAGCCCAGGGCGTGATCCTCGATCCGGGATCGAGTCCCACATCGGGCTCCCTGCATGGAGCCTGCTTTTCCCTCTGCCTGTGTCTCTGCCTCGCTCTCCCTCTCTCTCTGTCTCTCTCATGAATAAATAAATAAAATATTCCATAAATAATAAATAAATAAATAAATAAATAAATAAATAAATAAATAAATAAGTAAGTAAGTAAGTAAGTAAGTAAGTAAGTAAAGTATCCTCCCAATAGATAATCTGGATAATAACAATGCCATTTAATGTTAAAAGAAGGCAGGTAAATGACAAGCATCCAAATACAGCAGGAGTCAAAGAATCCAAGTTTACCAGGACTGAGACAGAAGTGTAGGCAATCGGGGCAAGAGCAAACATACCAAGTTCACAGACTACATAGCAGTCGCCTCAGACTGGAGAAGAGGAAGATTTCTGAAGCATACCTGGAACGCGACAACACAGCTATAGCTGCAGAAGTTGCGTATACTTCCATCCGACATGGCGAGGTGATACTGCGGGATTGCTGAGGTTTTGCAACTGTTACACTGCACTTGTACACCTTAGCAAATTAAAATAAAAACTAATGACTAATATATACAAATATACACATATGTTTGAGAAAATAAATATTACCCAATATACGAAAATTCAAGGGCCAGGTCAAGTTGCAGGAACTGAAACTAAATCATGTCACAGACAAAAACTAACTTGACAGAAAAAATCTCTCTTTTAATCTAAAGTTGGTACAATCTACCCTGAAACTACGTAATAAATGAAATCTTGAAATTAATCAGGTGTGGATAAAAAAAATACATTAAGAAGCCATATGAAATTCTTTTGGTAAAGGGGAATGCACAAATAGGCAAGCAAATAAATAAACATAAATTAAGCAATCAAAGCAAGAGGTGATATTTTACAACACAGATCTGAAATATTTTAAATTTGCCTTAAAAATCAATTAAATTTGGACAAAAATCCACTATATAAAAAAGCAATAACCATAATTTTTGTCAACTATTATATAGTTTATGAAACCAGTATTACCTGCAGAAGTAACCATTTTAACTCTGTAAGCAGATAAGCAATTAACAGAACAGAAAAGCTCTGTCTTTCCCAAGCTATTGGTATTTTCAATCATTTCTGCTGAGGATCTCAATGATTTGCAAAGCGCACATGGTGTAATTTTGGCTGATTTCTATTAAGAGAATAAAATAACATTCATTTTTACCAAATTATAAGTAAAAGCATAATTCTTTGAAATGTTTATACTTAACACTGTTGAAATATTTTAAATTAGTGGCTTTCAAACTTTTACGATTACAATCCTCAGTAAGAAATAAATTTTAAAGTGACCCAGTACATACTTCTGAAGTTCTGTTTGTGTATGATACATACATATATGTACAAAAAACTAAAAAAAAAGTTTCACAAAACAATATAAATCATGTTAACATGTGATGCATTTTTATATTTTCCATTCTACTGTATTTCATTCAAAACTAATGCTGACCACAACCTGGCAATTAATTTGGGGATCTATTAATTGACTGTAATATAGTTTCAAAAATGATATTTCTTAAAATTACACAACAGGGGATTCATGCTCTTACACTATGCTAAAAATGAGAACTCCCCAACAGAAGGTGCTATATAAGGCAATAAAACGTGAATTCAAGAGAATAAACTTAATAGAAAATTCACTACCAATTTTCTACCACTAATAACAACAAAGCACACAAAGCAATAAGCAAGTAAGCAATAAAGTGGGAGCAACTTTGGAGATCACAAGTGTCTAAATATAAGCAATGAGTCAGTTATCTTCAGTTCCCACTAAATTAGGGACCCAGCAGCAAATAATGCTAAATACTAATAACATTTCACACATTCAGAATAACTTATGAAGTATATCCAGTACCCATGATCTCTGTGAAGTTTTGCTGATAGTCTCATCTTGTCCTAGCAAGTAGAACCGATCATGTTTCCTCTGTGCCCTGCTATACACCTTAATACTTCCATCACAGCATCTCCACTCAGTTATTAATCTATCTCCTCCAGGAGACACATAGCCCCTCAAAGCAGGAATCACATCTAATGTTTGTTCAATGAGTTATACATGGGGAAGGAAAGAAAGCAGCAGATATGACCAACTTCAATACACCAGGTTGTATACGAGGTGCTTTCTCATTCTTACTTCACATAAGCCTAACAGCATCCCAATAACAGTAATAATACAATACCCATTCACAGATAAGAAAATGGACCCAGGGAGTTTAACTGCTTTCCCCATGGTAAAATTCTATTTGAATAGAGTCAAGGAATAAAATCAAGATCTGCTTTACTTCTAAATTCATGTTCTTTCTCTACACCACAGTACAGGTTAATATGTGAGATATTTGATAGATATTGGCTAAATGAAAAATAATAAATAAGTTTAAAATTAAGATGATTCAACCTATTTCTCCTTCTCTTGTGGAGTATGAACCATCTTTCAATGGACTGATTCCAAGTAACTTTTAGTACTTGATACAGTATCAGGAAAACAGTCCTTTGGACAAGGATAAGCTCATGAGGATACTGGGTTTTTTCCCCCGCTGTGAAAGCAAAACCAGGTGTTTCTAGAGGAAGGAATAAATGTGCTTCATAATAAGAAGAAATAAATGGAAACACCGTGTAACTGAAATTTCCAAATTCACTGCAAAGTATTAAGAATGTTTTAAAAGAAACTTCTCAATCGACATTACACTCACTCATCATGGTAGACAGTATAGAAATTTACTATTTTAAGGAAAAGAATGATCTGCTAATGCACTGAAACAGGAAGGCCCTGTAAAATTCAAAATATAAAAGGTTCTTACCACTCCTTTGGATTTATGAATTTTAAAATCTAAATTTACTAACAAAATACAAATACAGTAAAAATGAAACTGCATAAAAGGCATTTGTCATACAGCATTCATCCAATTCATCTTCTATAAACCTCATCAATTCACAAAATAATATATAATTTACATTTATTTTTTCTTATTTCATGAAGAAAAGGAAAAACCTTTTAAAAACAATTAATAGTAAGATTTTCATTTTCTAAATTGCAATTTCATCTATATGGAACTGATTGAAAGAATATATATGTAACTTGGACCTTACCTTGTCAAATAAAAAAGTCTAACCAAATTATATTTCAAAGACAGCTATTCACCAAAAAGATGAGAATTGGTATCTATGGGAGATGCATTATTTTTCTTCTTTGTGCATTTTCAAAATATTGTTCAAAAACATGAATCATATTTGAAATACAAATGCCATGCCCTAAAAGCATGTATTTCAAATGTATGAAGAAAAAAACATGCCACTTTAAAAAGATTTTTCATACACATTCATTTGACAAGTACTATTTATCTGTAAAAATATTAAGTTAATAATATGATCTTAGTATTTTTTGTTACAAGATTTTCATAAATCAGTTCTACCAAAACATGTAGATCCTCCTAAAAGGAACAAAAGCTTTGGGGTTAAATACAATCATGTACCTGCTTATATGCTGTGACACACGCAGAGCTACAGAACTTCTTAGACTGGCCCTCTATCTGAAGCATATGGCACTGCCCAGAGCCACTGTAACAGTATCCCCCACAGTTCTCACAACAGTTCATGGTGAGGTTGTTGGCAGAGCGAAACTTGGAGAAGCAGGCATCACTGCAAAGTTTATGTACCACATTCTGGTAATTAACTTCATGTCGAATCTAGGAATTAAAAACCAACATACCAACAAGCAGAGACCATGAAAAGCTGTTCTTTCAACACAAATATTAGACTCTCTCTGCACCCACCCCATAAAGTAAGATGACTTACAACAGCATTCTTCTGACACATGCTGCATTTGGTTGAAATGCTGTTCGTATTTATGGTGACAACAGGTTTCCTTTTCAGTTCATATGTTGATAGACATGACTGACTGCAAAAATCTTTACTAGTGGTGCTATTTTCAAACTGGGCACTGATCACATCCTTTGGATTTAAAATATCTCTAAAAATGATAACAAAATAAAATAAGCCACAGTATCACTTGAATTTTCCTTTTTGTGAGTTAAAACAAAACAGAGGCAATTATATATATGTACGGAAAGGGCACTGATATTTAAATGAGAACACTTGGATTTTCCTGGGTAAACTGACAAATTGCTCTAATCCTTAAGTTCTATTCTATAAACAGAACACATGGCTTACTTTATAGAACTGCTGGGAGAATTAGTATACTATGTTTTAAGACTAAAAGGATATACATCCAACAGCTATCATTATCTCTAGTAGATGGGATCGTAAGAGATGTTTATTTTCTTCTTTCGGCTCTTTTATATTTTCAAAATATTCTTTGAAAAGATTATTACGCTCAAAAAAATTTTTAAGTACCATCTTTTAAAAGTAAAAATACAGGGGCACCTGACTGGCTCGGTGGAGCATGCAACTATTAATCTTGGGGTTCTGAAAGAGAGCCCCATGTTGGGTGTACAGATTACTTAAAAGTAAAATCTTAAATAGATGTAAAAATACATTTAAATCTACAGTGTATATTCCAGCATGGTTATATAAAATTGAGTACTTCTATTTTTAAATAATTAAACTTGTTAAGTATTAGTAGCAAAAGCAATTAAGATTAAAACACTTTTAAAGCCCCCTACCACACCACACCTTATCCTATCCCAAACCAGTGTTCACACAATTCATTAATTAGTTTAAATGTAAACCATTTTAAAAGCCAATGGAAAGGGTGTCTGGGTGGCTCAGTTGACTAAGCAATCAACTCTTGATTTCAACTCAGGTCATCATCTCAGGGTCTTGAGACTGAACCGGAGTTGCATTCTGGGGCTGAACCTGGAGCCTGCTTGAGATTCTCCCTCTCCCTCTCCCTCTGCCCCTCCCAGGCTCATGCTCACGCTCACTCTTAAAAAAAAAAAAAAAAAGAAGAAGAAGAAGAAGAAAGAAAAAGAAAAAGAAAAAGAAAAAGAAAAAGAAAAAGAAAGAGAAAAAGAAAAAAGAAAAAAAAAGCCAATGGTGAAAAAAAAAATACCCTGATAAAATTTTCTAAATGGTGTCTCTCCCCTGAGTATATACCAACATAATAGTATATGAATCATTATAACTCAATCTTGCATCTTAAACAGATTATACTAATAAAGCACTTTTTAGAAAAGATTACAAATATCTCTGCTTCAATAAAATAGTAAACATAATAGGAATCATCACAAGGAACACCTCATACATTGTAATATATAATTCCATACCTCATCTTCTATATTTAGTAGCTCCAGGCTCTTCTACTTCCAGATTTTTTTTTTGCCTTCAGTTATTTGTTAATTAGGTTTTAATATATTTCATTTATAGAGGTATTTATTGAGCACTTATATTGAGCCAGGCACTAGCTACACGCTGTGTCACAATATGGTACAAGTGTGCACTCAAGGAGCTCACAGTATATTGAGACAAAAAGAGAAATGATGTATAAAATACCATAAGAAAAGCATTCTTAAAATATAAAAGTGAAATAATTATGAAAAAGCGTAACGTATAACAGAAACAGAAATGATGAAACAATTATTTCAGACAATACGTGACATGAAAGGCCATCCAAAAGGTGATGTTTTAGCTATATTTTAAATAGGAGTTTTCTAGAAAGTTAAGGAGATAAAGGTTGGGGAGCAGCATGGAAGGATAAAAGTAGGTATATTTCTCACTCCCCTCAGTATGCTTAGCATCCAACTATATTATAGCTTATTGATTACATCCAATTTCCAAAATGAAAAAATTAGAAATGATAGATAATCTTGAAATAGTTACTTCTTTGAGTATCATTATATATCAAGTAATCTGATCTTTTTAATAGTATTCAAAAAAACTATCCTCCAAATTACCTCTTTAACGTAGGATTTGAAAACTTTTTTTAAAGAAACAAAGTGTTAGGTCCTTATTACTAAGGAATCCTGAAAATTAAATGATGATTAGCCAAAATACAGAGTTACGGTTAAATTCAAGATGCTAAGGGCTATGGTTAATAATAAAAGATTAAGAAAAATATAACTGTTACTTCAAATAGCTAATGAGTTTCTTTTAACCAAAGTGCTGTTTCTATATTTCTACTGGTCTATAAAATAGCATTAGCTCTATCAGGAAGGAAATCTTTTCTATTTCCACCCATTCAAATTAAATTGAAATTCTTCTTGGGGTTCTTCAAGGTATTAATTTACAAATTAAACCTGTTTGACTATATGGACTACATGGGGGCAGAAGAGTGGGGGGGGGGCAAAATTAACGAGGTATAGGACACTGAGGAAATCTTTTAACTTCTTTGAATCCAATTTCCTTATATTTAAGGTACAACTGAACAATTTCATAGTCAGATAAACTAGACTATCTCAAACTGCTGTAATGACTGTGTAATAACAAAAACAGGGGCTCCTGGGTGCTCAGTCAGTTAAGCATCTGATTCTTGATCTCAGCTCAGGTCTCTATCTCAGCATCACTGAGTTCAAGCCCTATGAGAGGGGGAGGGGATAAGACAAGGGAAGGAAAGGTAAAGTGATAAAAAGGAGATGAAAGAGTAGTTCAGGAAGTAAAACACAATGTAAGGAAAATCAAGACTATTCAGGGGTTGAGGGCTCAGCAACAACAGAAAAGATATCCTAAAAAATGAGAAGGGGAGAAAAGTCAGAAAGCAAAGGGGAAGAAAAGGCAGACGTGGCAGGTACATAAGGAGTACCTGACAGAGAATACTAAGAGGCAAATGGAAAAGAACAAGGCATGAAGGAAATGACAGAGTAGAATAGATATAAATGAATGAACAAAGAGGTAGAAGAACAGTTAAGAGTCAAGGAATGACAGGCTGAAAACACAGAAGATTTATGAGTAAAACCAAACATAGCAAAAGACAAATGTAATCTTAAAGGATAACTGAACTACATGAGATCAAGATGGATAAGATATGACATGTAGGTAAAAATGACCTGCTCCAGCTAACACTAAGCAAACTAAAGGGATATAATAAATTTAGATGAAAAGAACAGTATGTAGGCAGAAGAATTTAAAAACACAGGCAGAAAGAAGGCATACATTTTAAAACTTCTGTGAGTTTCCTATGGTCATTTTAAGATCCACTGATGTATCTCTGAAAGTATCTATGAGTATTACTATGAAAGAAGAAATAAAAGTGCAATTTTAGAAAGTGCCAATCACCAAAGTAGAATTAAATAAAGAAGCACAAGAGGAAGTTTATATGAAACTATCTCATGGCAAAACAGAAAAAAAAACTATAAAAAATTACAATTTTCAAGTTGATTTAATCTTAGCATCTGATAATGAATATACTACAATACAGAAATGAAGTACACACTTTTAAAAGTATGTTTATAAGTCTATTTTCATTAAATCAAACATGAAACATAAAGAGAGGCCACATAACTAATTTCCAGAAAGACCTATAACCACATTCAAATTTCTTTCAAGTCTCTAAAATGCCTTTTTCCAATTAAACCAGAAGAGGGAGCATCTTGTTCCCTTTCCAGACAGAGAAAGGGAAGGGTCCACGTGAGGAACTATAAACACAAATACCTAAACTAATAAATCGTGGCTTGAATAGCTTCATAATAGAGGCCAAAGTGTTTCAGAATAAGAGTATTATTCATCTTTCTCTGACTTATGTAAGCAGTTTCTAACAGTTTACCAAATCAGCCAAAATGAATTCATATTCTTCACAAGTATCAGGATGACCTTATCAAGATCTAAGGACATATTCTTTTGCTATTAAACACTGAAATGGAACCTCTGAAGTAGTTCAGAGATACTAAGAAGATAAAAAACATACACACTTGAGTCCTTTTAAAGATAAGAAAAGTATTAACTGAATTCCAATTAGATAACAAGATACATAATTTCAAATATTTGTGGATTTGAGTTATCTATTACCTATAAAATACTATGGTATTACATGACCTAAATGGTATTATTTTGTTTTATAAAGCACCTCCACTAACAAGAATGGAAAGGCTTGTTTCAAAAGCATCTCTTAATATATAAAAGGCACATTATTTGCAGTTAAAATAATCTGAGCATCTAGTATTCAGAAAAACAGAGGGGGGCCTGGGTGGCTCAGTCAGTTGGGTGTCCCAACTCCTGATTTCGGCTCAGGTCATGATCTCAGGGTTGGGTGATTAAGCATCTCAACATTAGGCTCCAGGCTCAGCGGGGAGTCTGCTTGAGATTCTCTCTTTTCCTCTCTCTCTTCCCCTCCCACCTGCTTCCTCTCTCCCTCAAATAAATTAAAGAAAAAAAAAAAGGAGAAACGAGAGCAGCAACATGCTGTGGGAATTCTCAGAAAACACAGAAATGTGGAAAATTAAACAATACGCAGATAAGAACAAAGTACTTCAAAAGGAAACAAACAAAGAGGATAATTTAGAATTCTGCTATACTTTGAGCAGCTTGAACAAGTTTTCTTGGTGGGAGGAGGCGGTGGGCGGGCAGGTGGAACTGTATATCCAGTGAGGCACAGCGTGGAGCAGAAAAGCTGAGTAGACCCTTTCCTCTGATAAGCAGTTTGCCCCTTCTGAAGGATTTTTTTACAACCAGAACAGGAAACTCGAACAGCTGTGGCTGGAACTGAAGGAAGCATTTTATTCATGCCAGATGACGCCAGTGAAGGCTGAAAGCCAGTAGTCAACTGTGGAGCTTTAAAAAAAAAAATTAAAAGAAAAAATGTTTCACTTTTGTCAAGAATTTTAAGTATATATACTTTATTTCTCTTCTAGAACTAGTGTTGAAACCCAAAACTAATTATGTAATATATAATTAAAGCCATTCTAAATGGGCAGAGAACTGCCTAGTTTACTAACACAAGTAGATACTTCCTCTTGTCACACCGGTCAGAATAAATAAACACGATGTATTTACTCAGTTCTGTTTCTTACCAAGAGGACTGCCACTGACTGAAAAGACAGCACTAATTTTCAATTCCCCTTCTTGAGTTTTTTGCTGTTGGCCATGACTATACTCCTTTAAAAAAGAAAATAAATAAGTATTTAGGGAAAAGAATAAATACAATGTATCTAAAGAAATCCAGACATTCAACATAATTTACTTTGGCTACACAGGGGAGGAAGAAAATGTTCATACTATTACCATTTATAAGAAATAATAGCAAACTGTAATTACAATAAGGGTATAATAAGTTTGCATATGCTGAGAAAGCAAAAGGAAAAAAATGAAAGTAACTACCCAATTAACCTGTAACACTAGATATTTGAATTTTTTTTGAAAATTCTTACTATTACAGTATTTTAAGTTGCTGTTTATTATAAAAGTAATACACACTATACAAAATTTTGATAGATAGAAATAAGGAAAAATTCTACACTTATTTCCATCACACCAAAACAATCATTGTAATTCTTTTGGTATATTTCTTTCCAGTCTTTTCCTCTCTTGTATTCAGAGGCTTTATTTCTCTACATAGCTGTAATTAAACTGAACTTAACATTCTAATTAAATGATTTCTTGATCACTTGAGTCAATTGAATATTTGCCTATTACTACATTGGTGTTTCTTAAGCTGGAATCCAAGAATCCCTAAGGTCTACAGATGTCTTCTAGGGAGTCTGAGAATTCTAAGAGAATTTTTTTTTAAATTGTGTCTATTTCAATGACTTCTGAATGTAAACATATTTTTCGTCATGAATAACCGCATATAACTGAGATATACTACAAGTTTTCAGTGCTGTTATTTGCTTTTACAATTATATTATTGCACTGTGAAACCTCTTATGTGGCAGATTTAACTTTTTTTTTTTACTAACTTTTATTTCAATTCATTGTTTATCACACTGAAACTTGCAAAAACCCAGCAGACCTCTAATTCTTGGAATTCTCAGGCAATTCCCCCTTTTTTTGTGGTAAGAGGTACTGGTACATTACTCAAGTTTGAGAAATACTGATCTATTACTCAGTAGACATATCAGATTACACAGGGATGAGACTTCCCTCAGTCACAAAATCAAGGTACCAAAACTCTCAGTAATCAAGGTAAATAATATTTTAGTGCAATATTTTTTAAATGTACAATCCATGATGAACAAAATAAGAAAACTGTAAATAAATAAAGATAGAATCGTTATTACTGATTTTTCCTTTGGCTTCAGTCTCCAATTTAATGGTCCTGCACGACACTGAGATTATATAATCATAACCCAATGTCAGTCCACTTTTTCCCAATATTCAGTATAATCAGAAATGCCAAGATAAACATCTCTGTGAATATTCATACTCTCATACTTAGCATTATCTTCTAAGTAAAGAATCCTTGACATAAAATTACTAGGTAAAAAGCTACACAATGTTCCCGATACACAATGACAGGTTTTTTTTTTTAACTCCTAATTAGATTTATCCTAGTAATTTGTGTAAAAAACCATTTAAAAGTATTTCCTTACTGCTGTTTCAATCCGCAATTTTTTGTAATATCCACTTACAAAAAAGCATTATGATATACCAATATTAACCCAGTGTAGCATGTTATCAATTTTCTCAATATGCACTTTTATAATTTTTCATGTACTAAAATATCCATTTTTATGTCAAAAATCTAGTTTTTACCGTGGTGACTCCTTTGATTTCTTATAAAGTTGTACTTCCACAATAAAATACTAAGAAAATGGTTATTGTTTCTAATAAAGTCCTTTACTCCAGAGGTCAACAAACTTTATCTGCAAAGGGCCAGATACTAAATATTTTCGACTTTGGAGGCCATACTACCACAGTTACTCAACTCTGTCCCAGTAGAGCAAAAGCACTCATAGATAATATGTAAATGAATGAATGTGGCAATGATCCAATCAAACTTTATTTACAAGAACAGTGTGCAGAAAAACAAAAACAAAACAGAAACACAGAATGCAGGCTGGATTTGGCGTGCTGCTGATAATCTGCCAACCCTTAATTTAATCCACCTGGAATTTATTTACTTTGATGTTTAAAGGGCATCTTTTTCCTTTCTCTGAATAACTGAATTCCTTCCATTCACTGTTAACATATCAAATTGCTTTAAAAATGTCTCTTCTGTAGCAATCTATTCTGTATTATTATCAGCCTATTTTTTTTAAGTAAACTACCCCAAACATGGGGTTCAAACTCATGACCCGAAGATCAAGAGTCGCACACTATGCCAACTGAGCCAGCCAGACACCCCATAATCAGCCTAATTTTAGGATATCACACTATCCTATAAATCTAATTGTGAGAAGTTTAACCATTTAATAGTCTACCACTATCAACCTTTTAGAACATGTATAATGTTTGTGTGTGCGCATGCCTATTTATTCTTCAGAACATCAGAACCTACTGGTATTTTCATCCGAATTGTATGGAAACTCTATCTTAATTTAGGAATCACTTAATACCTTACATTTTTTTAAAGTCCATTCTATCGAATTGTCTTTTATCTGACATAAGTACTTTTTAAAGTTGCTTTATATTTCAAAGGGAATACTTTATATTTTCGTATTATCTGAGAAACAATGCTTTACAGAAATATTGCGGTCTTTTATATAACTAAAATTCAACTACTTCACTACACTTTCGTAAGTTCTATTAATTCTCTAATAAAGATCCTTACCAGCAAATGATGATTAATTTTGTCTCCCCTTTTCCATTATTTCTTCTAATTTCTTTAACATGTACTAGGTCGAAAATCCAACAAGAGTTAAATAATAATGCTGACATCAGTAATTTGTGTTCTTTTAGTAATTATTAACAGGTTTCCATCATTTTACTCTTAAATTCAATGACTATTATTTATCTGAAGTAGATATTTCCTTACCATGATCAAGAGATTATCTATTATAAGAAATGCACAGTGAATTACATCAGATGTCTTTCTGCATCTATATATCTATCCATATAGTCTTATTTGACTAGTTACATCAGATGTCTTTCTGCATCTATATATCTATCCATATAGTCTTATTTGACTAGTTGATGAAGTTATGTATTAAAGATTTCCTAATATTGACTTATTCTGACACTCCTGTTATACAGTATATGAAAGCAAATTTCAAGTAAAAAAATTGTTTTTAATCTCAGAAAACTCCCCCCAAAATCAATACTCATTGGCATACTTTAGTGGTCTCCAGTCAGCTCCTTTTCTGAATGTTTATGATAATCATTTCAAACTTCTGATACATTCCTTATGCCTCAAGTACATATTACTTCTGTAACATAGTAAAATAAGTATATATCTTAAGTACTCTACTTACACATCCCACAATGTCTTCAAGGCAGAATCATGTTTGTTAGTATTCCTCTAATATTAAAAGACTAACTCTACAAATACTTAATTATAAACAATGACTAATAACTTGAGAAGATCTGATGACTCAATGACTTTCAGAAGCAGAAGAGCAGGTGTCAAAACAACACAAAAAAATCCTTTACCAATAGCTTTACCTTCCCTTTGTTTACCATAAAGGAACACCTGTATCAGTATCCCAAGACAGTATTTTAGAAATGAAGAACCCAGTACCTATAGCCAAGTTCAGCTGACATGCCTAAAGAAAGCCCCAATATTTCATTATTGCATTCCACTTTTTTAAAACTATATAACTCACTACTGTGACAATTGCTTTGCTTTCCCCTCCTAATCCATTTACTTTAACAAGAGACTAATATAAGCACTTTTCTTAGGAGCAAAAAGAAAAAAATCATGACTTTAATGTAGTATTGACTGAATTTCCAACTTTTAGAACCTACAGAAAAGGGGGAAAAGGAAAAATGAGGTCTCTGGCTCTTTAAAGTTTCTATTTTAAAATCTTTTTTAGGGATCCCTGGGTGGCGCAGCGGTTTGGCGCCTGCCTTTGGCCCAGGGCACGATCCTGGAGACCTGGGATCAAATCCCACATTGGGCTCCCGGTGCATGGAGCCTGCTTCTCCCTCTGCCTATGTCTCTGCCCCTCTTTCTCTCTCTCACTGTGACTATCATAAAATAAAAAAATAAAAAAATAAAATAAAATCTTTTCTAGGCATTTTTAAAAATTAAACTTTTATTTATATAAACATTGTTAGACTGATAATAATAAGACCTTGATTATGGCCTCATACTGGCTCCTTTCTGGCCACATGGCCTTGTGTAACTAACTTAACCTTTATGAACCTCACTTCCCTCTTCTACAAATGGAGTTAATATCCCCTACTTTGGCCTTCTTAACAAAGATGAAACAGCATAGTACACATAAAAATCATCCATACTTGTAAAAATATTACAGAAACTACAGTAACATGCAATGTGGATCTGAATGAAGAAATCAAACTGGAAGGCCAAATGGTATTATGCCAATAACAGACGCAGGAGGATGATAACTGGTGAACCCAGAAAATCTTAACTGAAGAAATAATCAAGAACTAGTGAGTAGAGTCTTTAAATATATATGCACACATTTCATCACCTTAGGTGATTTGGAAAGTAAAAAAATTAACACCAAAATCAATTGTGTAAAAAGGAGAATTAGGAAGTGAGCTGAAAACAAAACTACAAGTTATGCAAAGAGAAAATCCGAAGGAGGTTTGACAAGGGGCCATGAGCTAAAGCTATCATCTTATTAAATCATGAGAAAAGTAACTACTAGTGATTGATAGCCAAAAGTAAAGCCTGACCACAACCATTCAACTTTTAAGTATTTTATGAGAGTTAGGTTAACAGTGCTGTTTTAGAGATTATTAAAATACATTAGAATTCCCTTTTCCAGTCTCTAGGAAATAAGTAAGAGTGATAAAGCATTGAATAGCAAAGAATACAGATTTCCAATGGTCATGGGAGAGAAATATCTCAAAGAACAGGACAATGAAGAAAGGAGAGAAATAGGGGAAGGAAAAGGGGAGGGAAAGGAAAAGGAAGGAAAGGGGGAAAAGAAAAGGAAGACCAGGCATCTACACGTTAACAGAAGGTCCCCAGAGGGATTTCTAGAATTATAAAAGGTCTGATCTTATAGAATTGATGTGGTAATAACAGAAAGGATTTCTCAGAAAAAACCTAGGTTTATTCATTCACATGCTGGGATTGCCTTATTGTGGTGGTAAAGAATGCTCCTGGACTTTATGCCCAGGATCTATACACATTCCTGCTTGGTTCTCAAGAGTCCAATCAATCAGGTGCTGAGCCTTTGAAGAAGTTCTTCCCTACAATCATGATGAAATCTTATATTCAGCATTTTCTAACACATTATCACATTCTGAATAGTGTATAAAAATGTAGGTGTTTCTAACAATTCCATCCTATTGGTTTCCCCCAACCCCTGGAAGCACGGATTGTTTTAAAAAAAAAAAAAAAAAAAAAAGTAACACAAATAATCCTTCCTGATGCCCTCTTCCCTGAAGGTATTTATTTGGTCTTTGCTATAACTGCCTTTTCATCCTAAAGAAAGTGCCTCTGTGTCACATTCAGAGAGAAAGTGACACCTTTGGATCCCTGCCAGTATAATGATTTCTTATGAATTTCCCATGTCCCTACTGGGGCATGTAAGGAGACAGGAAACCTTCCCTGTATACAGGTATGTTCGTAGTCTTCTGAAGCATACAGTGCCACATGAACTTTTCCTAGGTTATCAGAAAAATTTCTTTATCCTTAATTCAGATAGCTAAGATCTCCATTTTGCCTGCTTCTGTTAATATGCTTTCATTCTACCTTGTATTTAGCTATTTTCATATTCCTACTCTGCCATCTTCTGTGTCTCCACCACGCTCATAAACACCCAGTTCCTACAGCTTTATCATCACTAACCTATATAGCTACCTTCCACTGAGCACCAAGAAATTCCTACGTAACTGAGCATCAATCTGATTCATAAAAAATATCTATTCTTCCATCTCCGTCCTATAAAACAATGGTTCTCAACAGCAGACAATTTTGCCCTCCACTCCTAGGAGACATATGGCAACATCTAGAGACATTGGGGGGTGGAGGTGGGGGGTATCACGTAGGCAGAGGCCAAGGATGCTGCTAAACATACTAAAATGCCCAGGACAGTCCCTTACAACAAAAAATAATCTGGTCCCAAATGTCAATAGTGCCAAGATTAAAAAACCCTGTTCACAGACATCTGAATGAAAAAAACTCTTCCACAGAAGTCTCACATTCTCAGTCCCCCAAAACAACAGATATATAAGGAAACAGATATATAACCTTTCTCCAGATCAAATGTCATTTCAGAGAAATAACTAATTCATGCTATCTTATCAGCCTCTGAATTTATGCCATCTGGATAAAATATAGACCACTCTCCACTCTCAAATAATTGCCGACTTTGTGACTCACCCCACAGTCTCCTTCGTGCACTACAAAAATGATTACAGCATCTAAAAGAACTTTCTTCTTCCATTCCAACTACTGCAATGTCATTAACTACATGGATATCTTCACTAATTTCAAAACTTGAGTCACAAGAGCTCTAACTTTTACCTTCAGAGCAATCTTGAAATACCAGAACTCGATTCTCCTGATTAATTACAGATCTCATATTTGGAATTCCATTTCATTCATCAAAGCCTCCTTGACCTTCTACCCACTGATCAAATTAACTGCTTCTTCAATCAGTTAACTCTTTCAAAGATAGCCTGTCCATTAATTCCTCCTGCCAAAACCCTTAAATCCATATAGAGTATGTACTTCATCAGCAATAACTGCAAAGGACTTATTACTATCTTAAATAAATTCAACCACAATATAAATAACCATAAACCTTCAACAACATCTGCTGTGTCAATCTCAAATCCATGAAGACTCACTTTCCCTACTCCTGCACTGAAACTGTAAAAATCACAGAAGAGTGGTATTCAAGAACAAAGTAGATTAAAAGCCTAAATTACTACTCAAGAAAAGTTTCATGTAACTCTTAATTCCTTAGCATTAATCTCACAAGATAAATCAAATTACCTTAACCTTCATTAAGAGTCTCCTCTCACACCGTCAACAAACTACTTCACTTCTTAATCAAGAACTTCCTCTCTCAAATAAATTATTCATGTGTGGAACAAAAAAGAAGGGGGAAAGTAAAGGTGAAATGTTTACTTGAGCATTGTCAGGTTCATCTTTAATTTTGTCTAGTAGTCCCTGCTGTGGTGCCATTGCTTTGTCATACTCATCATCCAAAGGTTCTTCTTTAATTCTAATATTTGATGCAAAGGAATTTCCCAGTTCCGAACCAATGGATTCTTTATTGGCAAATGGATAGCTGGAATCCTAAAACACAATATAAAGGATTAATAAATATTCAGATTTAAAAATTATTCCTCTTCAGGTTCAACACCCAAAGATAAGCTCATTGGAAATGAAGAACTCTATGGATATTCATTAGAGTCCCTATGCCTAAAAGTAATTGTGATCTATATCTAAATATCAAATACAAATAAAGAAACTAAGAGCTGAGGCTTCTTAGAACATCTTCAAAGATGTCCTTACCAAATAATAAGCAAATTAAAAAAAAAAAAATCAGTGTTCTACCTAACACATATAGTTACAGTTTAGAAAATGACATAAAGAAAACTTTGACACTTGCCACAGTTACAGCAATCTACATACACACTGAAAACTTACCCTAAAGTTTGTTTCTGGGGTTTGTGGTAAATGGGTATGTAATGTTTCTTCAACTTGATTAGCTATTGAAAGAAAAAAAAAACAAAACAAACACATGTATATGAATAACAAATCTTGTAAAGAATGACCTAAAAAGCTATCATTTGATAATCACCTCTCTTGTCCAATAAAGATGCTTATTAGAGTGAAATGGGTCCCAAAAAATACCCAAGATAGTTTCACTCAAATAAAAGACTGGCCCCACCTTATTTTTAGCCTCACCTTTTACTTTCCTTGCTCAAATCTAAATAAAGTGGTTACTTTAGTCACTATGCCCTGAAAACTACTTGTGTTTGTTCTTCCCCATTTCTGTTTATATCATCCCAAGGCCCCTCTATCTTAATCCCTATATATTTTCTAGATTCTGCTCAGTTCAAAATTCACCTCTCCTCTATAAACCTTCCCTGGCCACTGAGTTAAAAATCAGCTTTTTTCTAAGAATATGTAAAACACTCTGTTTCAATTCTATGACAGAAATCTTCTTGTATGGCCTTATGACAAACTCTTCTACCATTTTCTGTAATTGTAAATTAATCTTATGCTATTCAACCGTCATTGACACTTCTACTACTTCATTTACCCCTTCTACTACTAGATATTATGTTCCCTGGGGATAAATACCCCTGTAATTTGTCCCCTGTAGGGATATCAAAAATATATATTGAATAACATATATTGAAAAATATAGTATACCCTGTACAGCCTGGTACATAATAAATACGTAAATTAATTGTTCTTAATAATACTGATTTGTTCTTTCTACCTTATTCTCCCAGCATTGTCAGAAGAAATATAAAGACTACTTTATTATACCTTGCTTTCCTTCACATCTATTCAACATTTATTGAAATATTACTATTTTCACAGCACCAGATTAGGCCCCAAGAACAAGATGAGTAAGATACACTCTGGTCCTCAATAAGCACCTATGCTGATAAGTAAGGCAAAACAAATACAGAAGTATTTTACTATAAGTGCTATAAATAATGACGTATAAACAAAATGCTATGGAAATATAGATAAACAATTCATTCCTTATGTAGAGAGGTTAGGGATGACTACAGAGTAGAAGAAGTTTATGAGTTAGGCACTTTTGGACAAGAAGTACTTTTACAGGTATAAATACAAAGAAAGAAAAGGACATATGGACAAATGGAATAGCAGGGGGGAAAAGAAGGCAAAGAAATAAGAAAATATGTGACATATTCAAGAATGGAACTGGAGCTAAAGTATAGGTTACACTGGGCAAAGAGGCTCAAGAGGGGCCTCAAGAAATTTCTAAAACATAAAATAGAAATGTTATCAAATAGAAAAACCCTCCCTAATTTGGACTAATTGGTGGGACAGCAGTTTGAATTAGTGCTTACAGCACAAAGAAGTTAAATCCAACTTCAGGTTCCAATGTTCAACCAAAGAAAATGAACGGGTGACTTGAGTATCTTGCCTTCTCATCAAAATATTGCAACCAGGGGAGGGAGAAATGAGGTTTAGAGCTATTTTTCAATCATTTTTACCATTACCAAAAGTTACTGGGAGAAATTCAGTCACTCTGCAAAGAACAAGGATAAAAGAAAAATGACAAGCTTACAATGAATTTAACTGTTCATATTTCGCTTAGCATCACAAGTAATAAAAGCTATGTAATTATCAATACGTTGTTATTTGTTGTGTTTTATGGCTCTATTCCAACAATTATTACCTGCTTTATCAAAAAAACTGCTTTTCAACCTTGAATCCAACTCTTTATGGGGTTTATCCAACCGTTTTTCACGTTCATGATAAGTTAGGTCTCTATTTTTCTCCTTTCCAGAAAATGTCTCTTTGCTGTTTTCTCTTACTAGACTAAAATCTTTCCGTATTGATTTAAAGACAGAAACCTGATCAAACTGTTTAGGAAAGTCTTTTTTTAATTTATTTTGAATCTGTATTTCATTTTCATTTTCTGATTCATGCTGTGTGACTCTTCTCTCTACTTCCAAGCTATCATCAGTATGAATTGAAGAAACAATATTGTCCTTTGAACTAAAATCCTGTTCATCCTCATTGTCACTACCAACGACTGGAATTCCTGCAAGATCCCCAGAGTTCAAAAAATAATCATCTTCATCCAGCAATGAATTTTCAGATCCTGTTTGATTCGGCATTCCATAAGACATGCTGTCAAGGGTAGGAGTTAAGTTGTGGTCTATATCTTCAGACATTTCTGTATCCATGATACCACCACCTTAAAAAGTAAAATACTGTTTAGACAAACGATAGTGCTAAAGATGACCACATTTATAAGGTCTGTCTGGTATTTAACCAAATATATAATTTTTCTTTTCAAACAAAATATAGATAATACCACAGTATTCAATTAGGACTTTGATATAGGTGTGACAGATATAACTATCCTAATGTGACAGATAAGGAAACAGGGACCTATAATTTGATAAGCTATTTTAGGCTAGAAAGGAGGCAATGCGATACAGAAAAAAAAGTATCAATTTCAGAAGCAGACATATCTGTGCTGGAATCATAGCGGAATCACTAAAAATCTATGTGATCCTGAGAAGTAAACTCTTGGGTTTCTTCACGTATAAAACAGGGTAATACTCACCTTAGAGATTAATCTGTGGTGAGGATTAATGATAGTATGTATAAAAGGCCTAATAACACAGTGACTGACACACAGAAGGGAATATAAAAGTGATCATTTTAATTATTATAGTGATTATTCTGGGGAACTGATATCAGAACCCAGGTCTCTGGTCTTAAAGTCTCACTGTCTCTGGTCCAACTCTAATAAACAGAGGAGTTAATGTTTACAAGAGTAAATATTTATACATAGAGAATAAAATTTATTCAAGCGAGGATAAATTTAAAAACTATTTACTGTTTGAAACTACATGCTTACATCTCTTTCATTCCAAAATAAAACCAAAAACCCTCCCAGCCCTTATTTTTTCCATGGCCCTCATTTATTTCTGCTTCACGGTCACACCTCTAGAAAAAAGTCTATGCTGGTTTGTTTCTACTTCATCTCCCAGGCATTAATCCTCTGAACCTAATGCAGCCTGGGTCTCAATTTTGCATCGGAACTGCTGTCATTAAGATATTCAGTGATTTCCTAATGGTCAAATCCAACTGATTTTTTCAATCCCTATATGGCATATCCCTCCCGGATAAAAGGCCTTTGGTTTCTATGACACTATACTTCTTCCTATCTTTTTAACTAGTCTATTAATTTATTTCATACTACCTTGTCTTCTGTTGATGCTCTTAATATTCCAGTTCCCTTCTCCTTTTATACACTCAGGACTGTTTCAGTCACCACTCTAGCTTTCACCTTTGCTGTGAGCTTCCTAAGCACTTTACCTTACACCTCTCTTCCAAGATTCAGATCTCCACATTCACCTAGCTCCTCTAAGTCCCTAGGGATCTCCAACTTAAACTTCTAAAATCAAGCTCATCATGTTCCCATTCCAAGCAGACTCTTCTTATATTTCTGTCACTTGATTAATAGCATCAACAAGCCAGCAGTTTGCTCATGAAGAATCAGTCCAATTTTCCTTCCCTCTGGATAATTCTGTCAACTGTACTACTTAATATGTCTCAAATCCATCTTCTCCACATGGCGACATTCCAACACTCCGTATCTCTTACTGGGGACATCTATGTGAACATCTAGAAAGCAACCATATTTTTACAAGCCCTATCCCTAGCCACATTAATTGATCCATGAGCAGGCAAACTGGACCTAATAAAAAAAAAAAAAAAAAGAATGAAGCAAAGACAAAATGTTCATGGTACCAACAGTCTTGTTTTATTTGTTCCTGAAGCCCAGATGAACCATTCATGAGGCTGGTTCTTCAAACCATTCCTTTAATTCCATGACGTAAGCTAAATTCCTCTTTTTAAGTTTATTTGAGTTGGATTATTTATAGTCAACTCCAAATTGATATAAACTTCTAAATAAAAACATTCCTCAAGGGGCACCTGGGTAGCTCAGTTGGTTAAGCATCTGCCTTATAATCAGGTCATGATCTCAGGTTCCTGGGATCAAGCTCCACACTGGACTCCCTGCTCAGTGGGGAAGTCTGCCTCTCCCTCTCCCTCAGCCTGCTGCTCCCCCTGCTTCTGCTCTCTTGCTAATAAGTAAATAAATTCTTAAAAAAAAAAAAAAAATTCCTCAAGTTGCCCTCCTCCGTAAACACACCAAATTGTCTTTCTAAACCATAAATCATTCCATATTATACCTTCCCCTTGAAATCCTTCAACAATTTCCCACTGCCTTCTCATTCATTTATCAGATATCAGGAAACAGTTCTGTGGTAAGAACTGCACGAAGTTCTAGGGATGAAATGATCAAAGGATAGCTATGGTTCCCCCTCCTCAAAACTAGAAAAACAGAGAGAGGAAACAATAAAATTAGAAAATCAATAATTTTACTTAAATAATAATCAAACAACAGATCGTAAAATCTCTGAATGTCTACATCTACTTTCATGTATATACCAAAGAGAGAGTGGCAGGGAGGGATGAGAGCATGCACATTATAGATATTAAATGTATCAATTTTTCAATTGTTCTATTTACTTGAAAATTCTCATTAAGAGAGAATTAGGAGAAAATGTAAATACAGAAGATGTTAAAACACATACATACACATGGTGCGATAAATCCACCAGACTATAAACAACTAAAGGTCAGGGTTATTAGAGCCCTCTCTATACAATACTTTATCCTTAGTACCAGACCACATAGCACACGCTCAGTAACTGTTCATGATAAAAGAATATGCATTTCATGTGGTCAACAGCCTAATCTAAATTCTATAGTATATGAGAAGTAAAAAGTAAAAAGTAATATTGTAATATTACAATAATAATATACAATATTATATATTATATATATAATATATACAATAATAAAATATATATATATTATATATAATATATAATAGTAAAAGTAATATTACAGTAAAAAGTAATATTGCAAGCAACTTTCAAAATCACTACATTTAAATTTGGAATGTGGTACTGGGAGAAAAGGGTACCACCACTTGGAAAAAGTGGATCCCTAAATCCTGTCAGAATAATTTCCAGATGTATTTAAGGTTTAAACATAAAAAAGAAGGGGTGCCTGCATGGCTTAGTTGGTTAAGGGTCTCTCTTCAGCTCAAGTTATGATCCCAGGGTCCTGGAATGGAGTCCCATGTGTGACTCCCTGCTCAGTGGGAGTCTGTTTCACCCTCTCCCTCTGCTCCCCAGCCCCCTCTTGTGCTCTATCAAATAAATAAAACCTTTTAAAAAACACATTAAAAATAAAATACTAATATAAAAAATGGAAAAATTATTTTAAGTCCTAAAGTGAGGAAAAGCCTTTCTAAAAATGACACAAAATCTAGAATAAACAACTAATTTATTCAGTAACAGATCAAATATGACTAAAAAATTCCTAGGGGCGGCTGGGTGGCTCAGTAGGATGAATATCCAATTCTTGATTTCAGCTCAGGTTATGATCTCAGGGTCATGGGATCAAGCCCATGTTGGGTGGGCTCCATGCTCCCTCCACTCCTCTCTCTCCCTCTCCCACTTCCCCTCCTCCCACTCATGTACACACTCTCTCTCTAAAATAAATAAATCTTTAAAAAAAATTCTAAAGAGAAGAAAACACAAAGCAAACCAAGATTATAGATAAACTGGTTGAAAAATTTTATTGTATACTCTACCAGAAAGGATCATTTCTCTAATGAATATTAAGATTCTTACACCTCAATAAAAATACAATCAAATAAGCATATAAAAGAAAAGGATTTGAACAAACATTTTCACAGGAAAGGAAACATGAAGGATGAGCTTTGCTCCTAAGTGAAATGCAGATTAATAATTCAATGAGATACCATGTTCACATAGCAGGTTGGTAATGACAAAAGGTTTTGATAACAGCCTGGCAGCGATAATAGAGGCCAAAGCTGTCAGACTATGGCAAAGAGCCAAAAAATATATACAAAGAAGAGTTTGTGATATAGACCATATGTGAGCTGCAAAGCTTGAAATATTTACTATCTAGCCCTTGAAAGAAAAAAAGTTTGCCAACTGCTACAGTCAAATACTATCTGTAGGAGTATAAACTGGTACCATTCTAATAAAGAACAGCCGGGCAATATTTATCATACTTTAAATGCACATAACTTTTGAGCCAGCATTTCAACTTTTAAGATTTTTTTTAATTTTTAAAATTCCATATAGTTAACATACAGTGTTTTATTAGTCCTACAGACAGAATCTTGCAAGAGAACTATGAAAAGAGAACATATACAGCAGCAAAAACTGGAAACAGCCTATCCACCAATAAGACTAAATTAATTATAATACATACCTACAATATTACATTATGTGGTTGTAAAACAGAATGAGATAAGCTTTATATGAGTTTCCCAGGTTACTTAGGTAAAAATATCTAAGTGACAAATAATATCTGTACATATATATATACACACACACATATATGGCTATCACTGATGTATTTTAAAATGTATATATATAATTATTTATACATTAAAAAATATCTTCCATTGATTTTCTATGAATATCATAATTGAGGAGCTAGAAGACAGAAATACCAACTTTTCAAAGCACACCTTTTGTATCTTTTGAGTTTTGAAGCACATGAATCTACTATTTACTGAAAACAAATGTTTATCCTTACTTGACAACACTTGAGATTTAAAGTTTTTTCAGAAAAAAAAAATAAAGTTTTTTCAGAGATGGCAATTTCTAACAAAGCATCAAATCTGAATTTGAAATTTTGCTATTTATCACACAAGAAATCTGCAGGCTGAACAAATCTTAATGAGGTTAAAATATAAGTACTAGTTATATTAAGATAAGTAATTAACTGGACAAGAATTCCACTCAGCCTCGAGGCCCAAATAATCAAACAAAAGAAACAGCTTCTGTTTCTCAGAGCCTAGATCTGTAGAACAAAGCATGATATTACACTTATTTGGGGATCACAGCAGCTAATGAAACTCGTAAAGCATAAATTTCTCATGGAAAACTGTTAGACACTGTGAACATGCTTGGCATATGTGAAGGAAAGCAAGGACCATATGGTTAGAACTGAATGAGTGAAAGGAAGAGTGCTAAAAAATGAGAAGAGAGAAAATGCCAGAGGACAGGTCTATTATTAATTTGCAGACCATAGGAAAAAATGCAATATATTCAAGTATGAAAAGGAAGTAATTAAAAGATCATGGAGAGGGATTAACATGATTTATATTTTATAAGGATCACCTTAGCTTCTGTATTTCTTTAAGGCTGTTAAATATTATAGAGAACAAAGAATGGAAATAAGAACAGTTAGGAGACTACTGCAATAATCCAAGGAAAAACTGGAGGCTAAGACCAGGATAGTAATGAATGTGGGGAGAAACAATCACATTTGGGTATGTTTTAAAAGTTAGTGGCATCGCCCGATATATCAGAAATTGGATATGAAAGAAGCAAAGGGTAACACACAGGGTATCATTTCTTGAGATGGGAACACTAAGGGAGGAATACACAGGAAAGGGGTAACTAGGCTCTGAGCCTGTTAATTTTGAGAACCTTATTAAATCTTCAACTGGAGATATATTAAAGAAGAATTAGAAAGCAAAATCTTGCCAAGCAATGACATATATATTTGGGAATCAATGAAGAGATGGTACTTAAAATTTTTTTTAAATTTTTTATTTATTTATTCGAGAGAGAGAGAGAGAGAGAGAGAGAGAGAGGGGCAGAGACATAGGCAGAGGGAGAAGCAGGCTCCATGCAGGGAGCCCGACGTGGGACTCGATCCCAGGTCTACAGGATCACACCCTGGGCTGCAGGCGGCGCTAAACCACTGCGCCACCGGGGCTGCCTGAGATGGTACTTAAAATTTATGAACTAGATGAGATCACCTAGCCAATTTATTTACCACGAATGGAAGAAAGCTAAATAGTCCTCTTCAACATGTGGAAATGTGGTAGAAAGGAAAGAATCAGGAAAAGGAAGTAAGATGCAACAGCCAATGAGGCAGGAGGAAAACTAGATGACTGATATCAAATAAGCTAAGTGAAGGAAGTTTGGACTTTTTTTTTTTTTTTAAGATTTTATTTATTTGAGAGAGAGACAGAGACAGCAAGAGAGAGCACAAGCTGGAAGGAGGAGGAGCAGGCTTCCCGCTGAGCCAGGGAGCCTGAGGCAATGCCCAGCTAGTTCCCAGGACATCAGGATCCTGACCTGAGCCAAAGGCAGATCTTAACCAACTGAGCCAGCCAGGCTACTCAAGCAAGTATTTGAATAAGGAAGGACTGATCAACCATAGCAACTGCTGCTCAGATAACACATAAAATGAAGGTTAAGAATGGTATCGGGATCCCTGGGTGGCGCAGTGGTTTAGCGCCTGCCTTTGGCCCAGGGCACGATCCTGGAGACCCGGGATCGAATCCCACGTCGGGCTCTCGGTGCATGGAGCCTGCTTCTCCCTCTGCCTGTGTCTCTGCCTCTCTCTCTCTCTCTGTGTGTGTGTGTGTGACTATCATGAATAAATAAAAAAAAATTAAAAAAAAAAAAAGAATGGTATCAATATTGGCAAAGCTGAAATGAACTTCTAACTTGACAAGAGCTTTATCAGTGGAAAGATGAGAAGATGAGTGTACAAGCTGGAGTGGGGTGATCCCAACAGAGACGGAAAAGACAGAAAGAGGGAACCTTAAGTACTCACAACTCTCCAAAAGAACTGTGCCCAAATTAAAGAAAATAAGCAGAAACTGGATTAAAATCTGTAGAAAAAGTTTTTCTATGAATTTATGTTCTGTTTTCCTTGTTATTTTTTTAACTTTCTGGTGAGTTGTTGGTTTTGTTGTTGTTTTTTTAAAATGGAGACTATTACAGCTTGTAGTATGCGCACGGGAATGATCCAATAAAGAAGGAACAACTAATGAGATCAGAAGAAAAATCTATGTGCAATAGGGGATGTGATCTGTACATAAACTTCCATTGTAAAAGAATGAAAGGAACACATGTGTTAAATGCAAGTAAGTTGTAAGACTTTGTGAAAGTAGAATGGAAGTTATTTTAAGCAATTTAAGGACAATGTGTTTTATAATGAAAGTAAATGTCATGATGCCAGGTCAGCTTTTATTTCTGGTCTTCATGCTTAGACTTTGCTTTAAGAAGCATACTGATATTTCTACACTATACCTAAGAACCATTTCATGTTAAGGTACAAACACCAACTAAGAAATCCAATAAACACATAAATGAACACTGCAAAAGGTCTGTTACTTTCATTGCCAATGTATTACTTGATTCCTTCACACATTTTTGCTTTTAATCAAAGCAAAATTTTCAGAAATATTATAATTTTAACTTTAAAAATCATGGTTTTCTAACAATTCTGAGGTTGCTTTTCTCTCTTATATTAAAAAAAACAGAATCAAAAGAAAACAAACTGAAGAATGTAAAACAAGCAAAAAATGAGGTAATCTTGGTTCATTTTAAATACAAGGTAAAATTAGTATTTTGTGAGAGACATTTCTAAGAGATGATTTATTGTTACTCAATAAAATAAAATTTTCTTAATAATGAAAGCCTCAATGGAGGGAGAAGATCAGGAATGTAGCTTAATAGTTAAAAATCCAATAAAATCAGGAATCATTAAAAAAATGAAACATTTGCTTTTATTTGGAATATAGAAAGGCACACTGGCCAGTCATTGGATGATCAACCAAGACTTGCAAAAGGTGCATGCTAATCTGAGTTCTTTTTTGAACAAGTCAAACCCATAATGCAAAGTTCATGATTGCAATTTTCATTTCTTTAAAGCAGAATGACAAAATAAAGACACTTGCATCTCCATGTTTTTACTGACTTTCTAAGTTTTTCCAAAGCATTCAAATTATTCACAGAAACACCTCACTTTCCAGAGGATATTTCATTAGTGTAAAAATAATTAAAATCACACAATTACTTTGAAAAGTACTACTAAAAGAAATGGGTTTGGAAACAATGGACATTTGGTAAACATACAATTCATCAACAGCTGAATTTACATGGCTTTGTCTGAAAGTACTAGCTGCTTTTCGACAGTCATTCCAGCTTCTGCTCTTATTGACAGACCCTGATTCTCATTAGGGCACACTTAGAATAATAGAAAGAATGGTAATTCATATATATGATCCTAAGATGAAAAACAATCCTGGCTACTAATAGGCCAGTAACCAATAGATAATTTTTCATGTTTTCTATTTTTTTAAAGATTTTATTCATTCATGAGAGACAGAGAGAGAGAGGCGCAGAGACACAGGCAGGGGGAGACGCAGGCTCCATACAGGGAGCCCAATGTGGGACTTGATTCCGGGACTCCAGGATCACACCCCAAGCCGAAGGCAGGCACTAAACCATTGAGCCACCCAGGGATCCCCAAAATTTTTCACGTTAACAGGATAATAATTAGAATACAACAATCCAGTGTTATTTCAATCTGCAAGTATCACCCATTAATTAGTAAGCAAGGGCCAGGAAAATTGTCTTTTTAATAGGCTAGAAGAGACACCTGGCTGGATCAGCAAGCACAGAAATATGACTCTTCATCTCAGGGTTGTGAGTTCAAGCCCCATGTTGGGTGTGGAGTTAGAAAAAAAAAAAAAGGCTAGAACAGAAAACAAAGATATCATTCAGAGTGTCAGTAGTACTATGAAAAATGCTTGTACACACATAGGTCTCCAGGTAAAATAAATTTCTAACAGTGTTCCAAAATTAAAATAAGTAACTGGCAATGTATGTTACCTAAACTTATTGTGGTAATCATTTTATAATACATACGTAAAGCAAAGCAATATGTTGTACACATAAAACTAATCCAATGCTACATGTAAATTTCATCTCACTTTAAAATATCTAAAAACAAGCATCCCTGGGATGCCTGGGTGGCTCAGTGACTAAGCGTCTGCCTTTGGCACGGGCATGATCCTGGGATCCTGGGATCGAGTTCCACATCGGGCTCCCTGCATGGAGCCTGCTTTTCCCTCTACCTGTGTCTCTGCCTCTCTCTGTCTCTCTCATGAATAAATAAATAAAATCTTAAAAAAAAAAAAGCACTCCTAAATAATTTTACTTCTAATGCACAGTAATGCTTGAATATCATTGAACGAAAAGCAAGGCTTTCTGAGTGTTTACTCTCCATCATAATCTCTTCGTGAACTTGCCAGAAATAGATACCTGAGTTCTACATCATCGCCCAAAGATTCTGGTTCTGTAGGTCAAGGATGAGAGCCAGAATTTGAGCTCTAACATACTCCCAGATGATGCTAATACTACTGATCCACAGACTACACTTTTGAGTAGCAGGCTCTAGTTTTTTATGAACCAGTCATAAATAAACTATGCAGATAATAGATCACTGCACCCCGCGGTTGAAAGCAATCTTCAGATTATTAACCAAGTCAAACTTCTTAGCTGGTCCAATTTCTTCCGCAAAGCCCCACCTGAATCTGCTACCAATAAAGATGAACCAATGAATGCCCCACCCCACCAGAGATGAACCATTTACTTCAGTCAGATAGATCAATCACTAACAATCTATGTCAAGTCCTAATGAAGATGAATGAGTTTCCTCAGGAAGTCCCAACTAAAGATTACAGCTCTCTTCTCTTTTCATTTGATTAGGTGTTATTGTGGAACTATTCAAGTATGCCAATATAACCTCTACACATTCAATAAGGAGAGATGAAACTCACAGGTAAGATTCACAGAACTTACTTTCAATAATTTTTGCTTCTATCTGTTCCCACAAGGGGAAAACAGAGTTTGAAACCAGTGGAATATTCAGAACAATTCGATTTTAAAACTCAAAGATTTTATTACTACAAGGTGACCAACAAATGCTGACACTTCAAATACTTCTGACAGAAATTTGTTAAATGCTATCAATTTCAAAAGTCTACTACTTTGTACACTATTAAAGTAAAAAAAATGATTTTAAAGCACATTCTAAAACACCTTATAAAACAGATAACCATTTGTTCTTCACTGAGGAAAACTAAAGCAATAGACTACTTTTTTGAATGTTCACTGGTATTTATAGTTCTCTAAAAGGAATGATCAAGAAGACAGCAATATCTACTAATTGATACATTCAAGGGCGCCTGGGTGGCTCAGTCCATTGAACAACTGAGTCTTGATTGATTTCGGCTCAGGCCATGATCTCAGGTTAGTGAGACTGAGCCCCAAATCAGGCTACCACCACTCAGCAGAGTCTGTTTAAGATTCTTTCTCTCCTTCTGCCCCTCCCCTTCCTTGCACAAAAAAAAAAAAATTTGTGTCATACATTTTAATGAAGTAAAACATTTACAAGTTTTTATATTTTACAACATATTATTTTGTAAGCAGAGTAAATTGAAATATTAACAAAATAAAAGTAATTTATACCATTAATTCCAGAAGCAAAATGCCACAGAGGTATGAGGAAACAGTTCCAACTGTTTCCCAAACTATAGTTACACATTCCTGCTATTCCTCCTTCTAATTCCAAAATTTCTAAAACATGGTTATATTATTTTTTAAATGAAACTTTTCATTTTCATCTTCTCTCCCTTCTTGCCACACCAGAATCAGCTGATATCCCTTTCTATACAGATAAACAAGGATCTGTTCAGGCCCTGAACCTATGTTTTTATCATACCCCTTATAACCAGAAAATATTGCAATGTTAAAATCATTTTAAGAGCTATAAAACTGTACAGAGTAACTTGTAATTTTTACCCTCAATGACATCAGTAAAATAATAATAATTTCACTTTGTTACACTTATGAGTTCATTAAACACAAGATACACCAATTCTACTAATTGCAAAGAAAGGAAATTCTGGAACAGGCTACAATATAGATGAACTTTGAGGATGTTAAGTGAAATAAGCCAGTCATAAAAAGTAAACATATTATGATTCCACTTATATGAAGTCCCCGGAGTGGTCAAATTCATAGAAAGAAAATAGAAGGGTGGGTGACACAGCTAGAGGAATGAGGAATAGAGTTATTATTTAACAGGTATCGTTATAGTTTTATAAGATGGAAAAGTGTTATGGAGATTGGTTCTATAACAATGCCAACGTACTTAACATTATGAATTGTAAACTTAAAAAGAGCTAAGATGGTAGGAGTGCCTAGGTGGCTCAGTCAGTTAAGCATCCAACTCTTAATTTCGGCTCAGGTGATGATCTCAGGGTTGTGAGATGAGCCCCACGACAGGCTCACATGCTGGGTGTGGAGCCTACTTAAGATTCTCTCTCTCCTCTCTGTGTCTGCCTCTCTCTATTAAAAAAAAAAAAAAGGCTGAGACCGTAAATTTTAGTTTATGTATTTCACAAGTAAATATTTTAATAAAAATATTAATATAATGAAACTGAGAAAGAAAAAAATTATTAGTATCAGGAATGAAAGGTACAGTAAGGATTCCATAGAGGCTAAAAATAAAGTAAGAAAATATCAACAACTCAATTAAGAATAAATTTTAAAATTCTATGAATAGTTTGATGACAATGCATTTTAAAATTTAGAACTTTATGGAAATAGGGGATCCCTGGGTAGCTCAGCGGTTTACCGCGCCTTTGGCCCAGGGCGCAATCCCGGAGTCTCGGGATCGAGTCCCACGTCGGGCTCCCGCATGGAGCCTGCTTCTCCCTCCTCCTGTGTCTCTGCCTCTGTCTCTCTCTATCATAAATAAATAAATAAATCTTTAAAAAAAAAAAAAGAACTTTATGGAAATAAATTTGACAGATTAGATCTTCACTGTCCAATACACGAAACCAAAAGCCACCTATAGCTATTTAAAATAAATAAACTTATAACTTCAGTTCTGCACTGACATTTCAAATATTCAACTGACACAAATAGCTAGTGGCTACTATACATTAATAATGTACATACAGAACATTTCCATCATCATGCAAAGTTCTATTCAACTATGCTGACTTAAAGCAAATGCCTTGAACGGTGTGAATTGCCAAATAAGACCAGAAAGAAAAAGAAAATCTGAACAGCACGAGGCCCAAAGACTTTACTAATAAATTAAACATTTAAAGAAATGTAATACTCATCTTACATGAATTCTTTCAGTAAATATAAGAGAAAGGAATACTTCTAATATTTTTAAAGAATTTATTCATTCATGAGAGACACAGAAAGAGAGGCAGAGACACAGGCAGAGGGAGAAGCAGGCTCCCCACGGGGAGCACAATGTGGGCCTCAATCCTAAAACTCTGGTATCACGACCAGAGCTGTAGGCAGACACTCAAACAATGAGCAACCCAGGCATCCCTTCCTAATTTTATAAAGCCAGTATTACTCTGCAACCAGAACCAGAGAAACACATTACAAAAGAGAACTTGCAGTGCCTGGTAGCTCAGTCAGTTGAAGATCTGACTCTTGATTTCAGCTCATGATTTCAGGGTTGTGGGATCAAGCCCTGGATGGGGCTCTATACTCTATACTCAGGAGTCTGTTTGTCCTTTTCCCTCTGCTCCTCCCCAGCTTTGATCTCTCTTTTTCTCTCTCAAATAAATAAATAAATAAATAATAAAAATTTAAAATAATAAATAATAAAATCTTTGAAACAAAAAGAACTTTATATCAATATCCTTCATAAACATAGGTGCTTAAAATATTGGCACACTTAAAATATTAGCAAATTGAATGTAAATATATAAAACAAATAATACATCATCACAAAGTAGGATTTATCCCATGAATGCAAAGTGGGTTTAGTATTGAAAAATCAGGGATGCGTGGGTGGCTCAGAGGTTGAGCATTTGCCTTTGGCTCAGGGCATGATCCTGGAACTTTGGGATCTTGTCTCTCATGAATAAATAAATAAAATCTTAAAAAAAAGTATTGAAAAATCAATTACCACATAATACGATAAAGGAAAAAACATTAACCATCTCAGTAAAGAGAAATCATGACAAAATTTAATATGCATTCATGAAAAATAATCTTTCAGCAAACAATAAAGACAAAGTCCTCAACCTGAGGGAGGATATCTACAAAGATAATAAAGGTCATTTGGAAACGAGAAAAAAATATTTTTTTCAATCATTACACTGAAATGAAAAATAGGAATACTACATTTCAAGTAAGCAAAGAAAGGATGATTATTAACTTACTTAGGAAGGAATAACTGGCTATCTCTGTGGGGGAAAGCTGTCCATCAATTTATCCACAAATAAAAAATCCAGACGAAATATTGGACAAAAAACAGATACTTAAATTTTATAAAATACGTACAAAATCTATAGAATAAGAAGTATAAGGTTATTTAAAAACTTAATAATCTAGGGGATCCCTGGGTGGCGCAGCGGTTTAGCGCCTGCCTTTGGCCCAGGGCGCGATCCTGGAGACCCGGGATCAAATCCCACGTCGGGCTCCCGGTGCATTGAGCCTGCTTCTCCCTCTGCCTATGTCTCTGCCTCTCTCTCTCTCTCTCTCTCTCTCTCTCTCTCTCTGTGTGACTATCATAAATAAATAAAATTTAAAAAAATAAATAAATAAAAAAATAAAAACTTAATAATCTAAAAATTATTTAGACATTTAGAGAAAACCTAAATAAGAAAATTCCATATATTTAAGATGTCATTTCTCCCCCCCAAATTAATCTACAGATACTGCAATTCCAAAGTCCCAGTAGCTTATTTGTATAAATTTATATGGAAATTCTAAAATATATATGTAAATGCAAGGGACTACAGACAAAACATTTAACAATAGAAGTGGAGGGCAGCCCTGGTGGTTTAGGGCTGCCTGCAGCTTGGGGTGTGATCCTGGAGACCCAGGATAGAGTCCCACATCCCCTGCATGGAGCCTGCTTCTCCCTCTGCCTGTGTCTCTGCCTCTCTTTGTCTCTCATGAATAAATAAATAAAATCTTAAAACAAAAAACAAAAAACAATAGAGGTGGAATGGGGCACCTGGGTGGCTCAATCCTGAGATCAAGCCCTGCCTCAAGCTCCCTCCTCAAAGGGAGCCTGCTTCTCTCCCTCCTTCTGCCCCTCTCCCTGCTCATGCTCTCTCTCATATAAATAAATAAAATCTTAAAAAACAAAATAATAGAGTTGGAAGACTTACATGAACTCATTTTAGATCTATAATCATTTCAAAAAAGTTAAATTAAAAATAATCTTAAAATATGGTAAATTTTATTATCTGTACACTGTACCTCAATAATAAATTTAACTTTTCATTATCTCACAATAGCACAAGAAATTAAAAATGTATAAAGATAACAAAATATGTAAAAGACCTGTACACTGAAAACTACAATATATTGCTGGGAGAAATTTAAGAAGTACCTAAATAAATTGAAAGGTATATAATATTCATGAATTGGAACACATTATTATTTAGATATCAGTTCTCCCCAAACTGATCTACAGACTCAACATAATCCCAGTCAAACCCCAGTAAGTTTTTTCATAGAAATTGACAAGCTGCTTCTGCAAAATTGCATGAAAATGCAAAATATCTAGAATAGTAAAACAAATTTGATATGTTATTTAGTATAAAATTAATCAAGACAGTGTGGTATCAGCATAAGAATAGACATATAGATCCAAAGAACATCATGGGACCAAGAAATCGACTCAACATGCAGATGAACTGATTTTCAACAAAAGTACCAAGGTAAATCAATCAGAAAGAATAATCTTTTCCATAAGTGGTGCTGACTCAACTAGATATCCACACATAAAAATTATATATTTGACTCCTATATTACACTATATACAAAAACTAACTTGAAGTGGATGATGAACCTAATTATAAAAGCTAAGACTAAAACCATCAAGTAATCCTGCGCCAAAGGCAGACACTCAACCACTGAGCCACACAAGGGGTCCCTGGGAATATATTTTTTAAATGTAATAAAGCCTAAGCCTATGTGACAGAAACTAACAATAATTAGCCCTAAATAACAAAATATGAGAATTAACTGGACTCATAAATTAATCAAAGGTGACAAGTACCATGATTATCATTTAATTTAATCCTACAGGTTTTAACAAAAATAGTAAATTATGTAATTTGAGTTGTCACTGGGGAAAAGAAATGAAACATTTTTAGCTGATATGGTTGCATGTATGGATAACCAAAGACTGAAATTTTAAAATAATAATAGATTTAGGGGAGCCTCGGTGGTGCAGCTGGCCAAGTGTTCTGTTCAACTCTTGGTTTCAGCTCAGGTTGTGATCTCAGAGTCATGAGATCAAGCCCCAGTTTGGGATCCGAGATAGGCACAGACCTTGCTTGAGTTTGTCTCTCCCTCTTCCTCTAATACCTCTTTAAAAAATTAAAATAAGAAAAAAAATTAAAATAAGAAAAGATGAGGCGCCTGGGTGGCTGTTGGTTAAGTGTCCCACTCTTAGTCTCAGCTAAGATCTTGATCTCAGGGTCATGAGTTCAGGCTCCACACTGGGCTCCACACTGGGCTCCACACTGGGCGTGGAGCCTACATTAAAAAAGTAATAAAATAAAATAACAAGATAAAAGGTAAAGGCTTAACATAGCAGATAAATATCAATACCCAAAAGCCAATACATACATAGTAATAACATAATGATAATAAATATTTCTTATAATAGTACAAATAAAACCAATGATACTAGTATAGAAATAAATATTAATATTTGGTATTAATATATTTTATAAATATATAAAAATTAACAGAATTTTGTAAATTTTCCAAAAAGAGATTCCCACATATATAGAACTTAAATACATCTCAGTGCCAATTCAGTTCAGTGGCAAAAACATTAACTATTTAGATGAAAAGATGAATTATTTAACATGCAGTAGCATAGTAAGCTACTTATGTGGAAAAAAAAAATGAACTCTAATCTTATCCTATCCTACATCTAAAAATAAGTAAGATTTAAATGCTAAAACAATAATAAATGCTAAAACAAAAAAAAGGTTGCAAGATAATGATTTATAGATCATAAAAATTTATAGAAAAGCATTAAAGTTTTAAATAAATGGAAAGAGATACCAAGTTCACAGAAGATTCAATACTACATACATACAAATTCTCTCTGCTGATCTACAGACTCAGGAAAATTCCAATCAATTCCCAATAAGATTTTTTTTTTTGTTATCTGATTTTGCTTTGTTAGGAACTTGGCAAAATATTTCTAAAATGAACACTGGCAAGAATAGGCAATTTCTGGGATGTTAAATATCAGATTATCAAGACTTTATTATATATCAAATTAATTAAAACAACATGGTACTGGCCTAGGAATAAACAAATAGCCTAACTGAAAATATGGAAAAAAGCCCAGATACACATTATAGAGTAGTTTTCCAGACCACCAGAAAAAAGAAACAGTACTTGATAAATGGTGGAGACAATTTGTTAGCATTATGATAAAAACAAAAAAAGTTCCCTAGCCGAAGATATATAAACAATTAAATCTAAGATAAATCAAGACCTACATGTGAGAGAGAAAAACAATGAATATTTCAGGAAATAATATACAAGATCTTCCTGACCTCAGCCTGGTAAGATTTTCATAAAGAAAACATTTTTTTAAGCAAACATAAAGGAAAAAACTCACACATTTACTATGATTCAACCACATTAAAATTAACTTTTGCTTATGCAAAAACTTTAAAAAGTCATGGATTTGGAGAAGTTATTTGCAATAGCTATAAGCCACGAAATTTTCTCCAGGGTATTTAGTGAGCTCCACAATTCAGTTAAGAAAAGACCAACAAAAAAAAAAAAAAAAAAAAAGAAAGAAAGAAAAGACCAACAACCCAATAGCAACTGGGCAAGAGATTTAATTAAACAGGCATTTTGCCAGAGGAATAAGAAATGGATAATAAACATGAAAAAATTCAACTAAATTATTAATGAAGGAAATGCAAATTTTTTAAAAATATTGATTCCATGTTATACCCACCATACTGACAAAATTTCAAAGTCTGATAATATGAGTGTTTGCCAGATACACAGCAAACAAAACTAACCACAATGGTCTAAGTGTAAATAGATTAAACTACTTAGGAAAATAAATTTTGCATTTCTGGTAAAGTTGAGAATATACACAGCTTAGGCCTCAGCAATCATCTTCCCATATATACACTCTAGAGCAAGAGCAGGTAAACTATGCCTGCATACCAAATCCAGAAGCCAACTGTTTTTTTTTTTGGGGGGGGGGAGTTTTTTGATACAACCTATGAGCTAAGAATGGTTTTCACATTTTTTAAATGGTTGGAGAAAAAAAAAAAAACATCAAAGGAAAAGCATTTCCTGACAATGGAAAATTGTGTGAAATTCAAAATTCAGTGTCCAGGGTAGCCATGGTGGCGCAGTGGTTTGGCACCGCCTACAGCCTGGGGTGTGGTCCTGGAGACCCGGGATCGAGTCCCACATCAGGTTCCCTGCATGAAGCCTGCTTCTCCCTCTGCCTGTGTCTCTGCCTCTCTCTGTGTGTCTATGAATAAATAAATAAAATCTTAAAAAAAAAAAAAACACAAAATTCAGTGTCCAAAGTTTTACTGGAAACACATTATTCCTTTACAAATACATCCACAAATGTAAAGTTGAATTGCTGCAATAGAAACAGTATGACGTATGGCTACACTGAGACAGTTTATTGCAGTGGTGACAATGAGACCTGTAACATTTTCTGCTAGGCTCATGAAGCAGAATGGAAATATTCATGAGAGACACAGAGAGAGATGCAGAGACATAGGCAGAGGGAGAAGCAGGCTCCCAGAATCCCTGAATCCAAGGCAGATGCTCAACCCCTGAGCCACCCAGGCGTCCCAAGACCTTTCAATATTAGAAACAATAGGGGATCCCTGGGTGGCTCAGCGGTTTAGCACTGCCTTTGGCCCAGGGGAAGATCCTGGAGACCTGGGATCGATTCCCATATCAGGCTCCGGGCATGGAGCCTGCTTCTCCCTCTGCCTGTGTCTCTCTGCCTCTCTGTCTTTCATGAATGAATAAAAAAATAAAACCTTAAAAAAAAAAAAAGAAAAGAAAAGAAACAATAGCAATCAATGTACTTCCTACAATCTGACTTCTAGGGGCCCCAAAAAAGAAATTGGATCCCAAAGATTACAGATGGGGAATCTCTGAAGTATGTTCATGTTTGAGTGGAGGTCAAAGAAGCCCAACCAAAAGAACTAGACTGACGTGACAAATGTGGTTTGAACAAAAGTTCTTTTTTAAAAGGACTATTTTGGGACACCTGGGTGGCTCAGTCAGTTAAGCATCTGCCTTTCAGCTCGGGTCATGATCTCGGGGTCCTGGGATGGAGCCCTGAGCAGGGAGCCTGTTTCTCCCTCGCCCTCTACCCCTCCCCCACTCATGTGTACTCTCTTGCTCTATTAAATAAAATCTTTCAAACAAAATTCTTTAAAAAGGCTATTTTAAAGGCAACTGGGTGGGGATGCCTGGGTGGCTCAATCAGTTAAGTGTCTCCCTTCGGCTCAGGGGTCATGAGTCCCTTCATGATCCTCGGGTCCTAGGATCAAGTCCTGCATCAGGCTCAGTGCTGGGCTGGGAGCCTGCTTCTTCCTCTCCCTCTGCTACTCACCCTGCTTGTGCTCTTTCCTTCTCTCTCTCTCAAATAAATGAATAAAAATCTTAAAAAAAAAATATATATATATATATATATATATTTATTTCCTTAAAAAAATAAAAGACAATAAATAAAGGCACCTGGGTGGCTCAGTCTTAAAACACTGAGATTAAAATAATCTTAAAATAATTAAGATGGGGGGCACAGGGATGGCTCAGTCAATGAATCACCCAATTCTTGGTTTCTGCTGAGTTCATAATCTCTGAGTCCTGGGATTGAGCCCCATCTCGGGTCCTGCTTGAGGCTGGTGTCTTTCCCTCTCTCTGCCCTGCCCCCTGCTCACACAGGGGCCCCCTGCTCTCTTTCTCTCTCCCCCCTAAAATGCATAAATAAATTTTTAAAGACAGTAATTAAGATGCTAAATTTTAGGATATGTGTTTTGTACCAATTTTTTTTTAATTTATTTATTTATGATAGTCACAGAGATTGAGAGAGAGGCAGAGACACAGGCAGAGGGAGAAGCAGGCTCCATGCACCGGGAGCCCGACGTGGGATTCGATCCCAGGTCTCCAGGATCGCGCCCTGGGCCAAAGGCAGGCGCCAAACGGCTGCGCCACTCAGGGATCCCTTGTACCAATTTTTTAAAAAAAATAAATAAAAACTATAATGTATTTAATACATACATATCAGTGATAAATGGACAAGAGCTACATGCAACAGTACAAATCTCAGAAATATATAATTTTTAAAAAGTAGCAACGTATACAGTATAATTCAAAAACAACACAAAGTCCATAAACAAAACTAAACAACATCTTGATTAATAATGTAAAGGAAATAAGCAAAATCCAGGATAATAGCTATTTGGAGAGAAGAACAAAATGGCATGATAATGTACATTCTTAAAAAGCTGGGTGATGAAGCCAAGGGTTTTTATTTTTAATATAGCTCACATGTCATATTTATGTTTATTTAATATTTTACAAAAATATTTTCTAAGTACTACAAGAAACTAGGATAGCAAATAGTCAAAAGATAAGGAAAACTTTTTTAACCAACACTAAAAATCGTGATGGTAAAAAGATGACAATTTTTAAATTAAAAACATTTGTTTAGGAAAAGACAAAAGGAAATAAAACAAAGGAGATCAAAAAGCCCTATTCCATTATTAAAAGAACTTTAGGTCATGGATTCTAAAAGTTAAATTTTCTGAATGAATGATTTGTCTATCTTTTTTAAAGTATACCTGAATCTTCTTTCAGATTTATCCTTTACCATGCCTGTTGACTCACCTTAACTACTATTACAGTGTTTAAAAAGCCTGGCACACCTGGGTGGCTCGGTCAGTTGAGGATATGACTCTTGATTTTGGCTCAGGTCACGATCTCAGGACTCTGAGATGGAGCTCTGCAACATCAACTCCCAAGCTCTGCATGGAGTCCTCTTGAGAATCTCTCTCCATCTCCCTTTGTCCCGCCCCCTGCTCGTGAGCATAAATGCTCCCTCTCTAAATAAATACAATCTTAAAAAAAATAAAATGTAAAAGACCTGTGAGTTGTCATGAAAAAAAGTGTTAAGAAATGGGCAAAGAGTATTTATTTATTTAACAAATATTTAGGGGGATCCCCGGGTGGCTCAGCGGTTTAGCACAGGGTATGACCCTGGAGTCCCGGGATGGAGCCTACTTCTCCCTCTGCCTGTGTCTCTGCCTCTCTCTCTGTCTCTCATGAATAAATAAATAAAATCTTTTTAAAAAATAACAAATATTTATAATTAGGCAACACTGAAGAGCCAGTCCAAATGTTAAACTTAGTAAAACCTGGGACACCTAGGTGGCTCAGTCGTTGAGCATCTGCCTTCAGCTCAGGGCATGATCCCAAGGTCCCAGGATCAAGTCCTACATCAGTCTCCCTGCATGGAGCCTGCTTCTCCCTCTCCTAGGTCTCTGCCTCTGCCTCTCTCTCTCTCTCTCTCTCATGAATAAATAAAATCTTAAAAAAAGACAAAATGTTACTTTGTAAAAAAAAACCACAGATGATCAAATTCATCAGTTTGTATTTCTATTTTACAGGAAGTACTTAAAGTTATGAAGATCCAAATACAGACCTAAAGGATAAATTTTTTAGGCCATCTTCTGATACATAATAAAATATCCTATGGCAGCATTATTTGCTGTGAAGGCAGACCATATTTTCCAAATATGGCTGCAACAGTATCTCTCATCTACATGGTTTTTTACAATGTGACTCTGGCCCTTCTATCAAGAAGTGAGGTCTACATATCCTTTTCTCCTACATCTGAGCAGGCTTGTGACTCCCTTGTAGCCAAGAGTCTGTGGTAGAAGTGATGCTTTTGAAGGTAGGTCAGAAAAGATGCAGCTTCTGCCTTATTCACTGAATTACTCTTGAAGCTTGAGCCAATCATGAAAAAAGTCTGACTACTCTGAGGCTGCCACACTGTGAGGAAGGCAAGGCAACAGGGACAGCATGGACACGGGCTCAAGCTGGCAGTCACAGTTTTTGCAACCTCAAAGCCCAGACTAGACATGAATGAATGCACTTCCCGATTATTCCAAGACCACTAAAGATCAGGAGAGCTAGCTACCTCTCAATATGTAGTCCAAAAACCTATTATCTCTCAAAAAATATTAATAAACTAATTCCAAAGAGAAAAAAACAGCAGTCATAGATTCTAATGGAAGTTACCTTAAAGAAAAAAAAATGTATATTCTCTTTGACTCTGTAACTCTAGATAACAAAATCCATCCTTCATAAGCACACAAACATCCTTTGATGATTCATCAGTTCTATTCTTAGACTTTATTCTAGAGAAAAGGATATACTCCCTCTGTCTACTTTAACAAGTAGACAAAAATGTATATAGGAATACATACTCAATATTGTTTGTAAATAATGAAAAACTGAAAATACATATATAAAACAGGAAGTTGGTTAAATTATAATACAGTCAAATAATAAAATACCAAGTAGCCATCAGAAAGGACGTAATAATTCAAAATCCATTGACACAGAAAGATGTATAAGCAGCTGAATGAAAAAAGCAAGAACAGTACCCACATGATCCCTACAGACATACGTCCCCATTCACCATATATAGATCTAGAATATTCACAGAAAAAAAGTCTGGAAAGATATATATTTAACTTTTAAAACTGGTTATCTTCAGAGAACAGTAAAGACAAAGACTTTCATTCTCTGCTTTTTTCATTTTTGTATCATAAAATTGAATGTATTACTTTTATAATACTAAGAAACAAAGCTGGATTTTTTTTTAAGAGAATTATGTAACACTGAAAGAATATACACAGAAAACTAAGAGACCCTTAAACAAAGTAGAAACCTTTACCAAATGGTATGTCTAAACTTCTATATGATTCATACATAGACAAAGTGTGGCTATATTTCAACATTAATAACTGAAAATAAAATATTTACTAAAAAAAACTAAAACTCTTACAAAATTAAGATTAACTTGCTAAAAATACTAACAGGGTGATGAGATCTAAACTGAATCAAATTGTACCATCACGTTAGTAAGCCCTAACCAAAAGCTGTTACAGATAAATGGAGACTCAATTATTATCTATCTAAAGACATGACTGTTTTTTTTTCTAAAGCGGTACTTACAGTTCTCTACAATTTCATCAAAAACTGCACCAGTTTTCTGCTCAAACTGAAAAAGCAAAAAAGGAAAAAGAAAAGTAACATTACTGTTACATTCTATCATACCTTCTGGCATCTTTCCTCACTCCCCCAAAAGCTGTAATTTTCAACCCAAAGTATACAAATTCACAACATAAAACACGGCCAAATAGAGTAAAATATAATTTAGAAAAAACAAAAGAAATCCTTATGTGAAAACTCCCAAACCAAAAACAAATACATGCCCTCATATAGTTTTCTTCATATAGCTTATTTTTAAATCACTTTTACGTCACAAGATAGATAGTTGTTTATATTTGTAACAAAACAGCCAACATTTATTGAGAACTTATAACTATATAAAACTTCTAATAAAAATTAGATCAGCATCAAACAGGGTTTGCTCTTAGCCAGAAATCTGTTCTAATGAAAGTTGGCATGCTATAGGGATAGTTCCTATTTCAATATGTTAGGGCCTGGGGATCCCTGGGTGGCGCAGCGGTTTGGCGCCTGCCTTTGGCCCAGGGCGCGATCCTGGAGACCCGGGATCGAATCCCATGTCGGGCTCCCGGTGCATGGAGCCTGCTTCTCCCTCTGCCTGTGTCTCTGCCTCTCTCTCTCTCTCTCTCTCTCTCTCTCTCTCTGTGTGTGTGTGTGTGTGACTATCATAAATAAATAAAAAGAAAAAAAATGTTAGGGCCTAAGACAGAAGCAGGGCCAAGTCTGAGGTGATTTTGGATCTTTAAAATAGAGATGGAGGGGGTGGGGCTCAATCAACAGTGGAGCATGCAACTTGGATCTGTGGGTTGTGAGTTTGAGTCCCATGCTGGGTGTAGAGGATTTTTAAGACGGAATTTGATAAAAAATAAATAAATAAATAAATAAATAAATAAATAAATAAATAAATAAATATAAAATAAAATAAAATAAAATAAAATAAAATAAAATAAAATAAAATAAAATAAAATAAAAATAAAATAAAATAAAATAAAATAAAAAATAAAATAAAATAAAATAAAAGAGACTGGAGGGCCGGGGGGCGGGGAGGAGTGGAAGAGGGGAGTAGAGCAAAGGCAACTCTACCCAGGAGCTAAAGACACTCACATGCTCCACTTTAGTCTATAAAAGTCTCATGTTGGCAAGTGTGAGCATTCCAGCCTCTTACTTTCCTACCGACTACTCATCAATGAGGCAAGAACATAAGGCTGCTTCTTGATACATCTTGCCCACTAAAACCCAGAGTGTGTCTCCCCATTCAAGGCAGAAACCTAAAAGGAAAAAAGAACTACCCAGATATCTATGTAACTACAGAGGAAACACCATCGCTGGCTGTAGTAAATTAACAGTATCTCGGGGATCCCTGGGTGGCGCAGTGGTTTAGCGCCTGCCTTTGGCCCAGGGCGCGATCCTGGAAACCCGGGATCGAATCCCACATCGGGCTCCCGGTGCATGGAGCCTGCTTCTCCCTCTGCCTGTGTCTCTGCCTCTCTCTCTCTCTGTGACTATCATAAATAAATAAATAAATAAAAAATTTAACAGTATCTGATATATATAAATGTAAAGAAACAACCAATGATCCCAGGTTTCTGAAATAAAATAACTACATGAAGGAGAAGGCTCAAGGTGAATAAACAGAATACTCCAGAAGGAAAAAAAAAAACAAATACTCCAGAAGGAAGCAATTAATTTACAGCAAGGAAACTTCTAAAAAGTATTTTAAGTGGTATCTGAAATATCTAAGAGGCTACAGATGCAAAAAACTAAAAACAACTATGAAAAGGAGATGAGAGAATATTTGGAAATAGGAAAATGACTGCAAAATTTAAAATTTTATTGGAAATCCCAGTGATAAAGTTCTGTTTAAAAAAAAAAACAAAAACAAAAACAGGGCAGCCTGGGAGGCTCAGCAGTTTAGCTCCGCGTTCAGCCCCAGGGCCTGATCCTGGAGACCCGGGATCAAGTCCCATGTCACGCTCCCTGCGTGGAGCCTGCTTCTCCCTCTGCCTGTGTCTTCTGCCTCTCTCTCTGTGTGTCTTTCATGAATAAATAAATAAAATCTTAAAAAAAAAAAAAAACATAAAACAAAGTAAAAGAGCTAGAAAAGATAGCCTATATGATGACATGGAAAGACTGAATCAGTAGGTTTAAGAACAATCTCAAAGTCTTCCCCAAAGGAGAGAACAATGGAAAAGTGAAATAAAAGAAGAAAATTTTCCTAAACAAAAAATACAAATATTTGAGACTGAATGAGCCCACCAAATACCAAAAAGGAGAAGAAAAAAAGACACATCCTGGTGAAATTTCAGAATTCCAAAAGAAAACAAAGGACAAATAAAAAGAATCATAGTGTAGATGATTTATAAACCACATTCAACATAACTGAACTCAACTATATAAACATGAAAAAGAAATAATAAAGGCCACTCCATTTATCAACCACCCAATAAGTTATGCTCCAGAATAAAAGATCAATGGAACATGTGACTGCAAGCCAAAAAATAAATACTTGTCTGCACTGAGGGGGATCTAAGTGTTTAAATGTAAGGTACATTTTGTACAATACTGCGTCTGTACACTGCCTGTACAACCAAAGAGACTACAATCTTGCTCAATGATATAAGAAAAGATGAAACATAGTAGTAACATTTCCAATGGTGGCATGTCTATACTTTATGGGTAAGTTAAAGGGATTTTCTAAGGTAATTTGGATTATATATCATTTCATATTGTGAGCTGATTATAAAACCTAAGGGATAATATATTGTGATTTAGTCTCCCAACTAAGACTGTTCTGTAAGAAACAAGAATCAGGCTGATTGTCTGCAAGCTGGAACACAAAAGATCAATGATTTTCATGTTCTAAAAGGGGAAAAAAAAAAACTTAGAATTTAGACCACGCAAATTTTATTATTATGAAAAGTATTTAACAAAATGGAAAGGAGATATATTAATTAAAATTATAAATTATACTGGACACGAGAAATAGTAGCAACTATGACTTAGATTAAATGAAAAAACCTAGACGGGAGGAACATCAGAAGACACTTCAGAAGACACGTTTGAATGGCAAAAATTCTATGATTCAATTTTCTAATCTCTGGCTCAAAACAAAACCTTTGTTTTCTTACTTCCCCTTCTCTCCCTCCCAAACAGAAAACAAAAACAAAGACTAAAAATACTGCCACTGGGCAGCCGGGGTGGCTCAGTGCTTTGTTCAGCCCAGGGCCTGATCCTGGAGACCAGGGATCAAGTCCCTCGTCAGGCTCCCTGCATGGAGCCTGCTTCTCCCTCTGCCTGTGTCTCTGTGTCTGCCTCTGTCTCTCTCTCTCTCTCTGTCTCTCATGAATAAATAAATAAAATCTTAAAAAAAAAAAAAAATACTGCCACTGATGCCAAACAATTAACAGGTTTATTTACAATATCATCCACCAAGTTCCTTTTTTTTTTTGACACTGGTAAACATTTCAAAACCATAATATTAACAAAATGGATTAGTGCCTGCCTAAAGCTGAAGGGAAAGACAGGAGGACTGCTAAGTAAGAATGTTTGTTTTCTTTTTTTTCTTTTTAATTGAAGTAGAGTTGACACACATTGTTATATTAATTTCAGGTGTACCACGATTCAACAATTTTATATGTTATACATTATTACTCACCAGAATTATAGTTACCACGTATCACTAATATGACACTATTACACTACTATTCACTATATTCCCTATGCTATACCTTTCATCCCCATGACTTACTCATTTCATTACTGGAAGTCTGCACCTCTCATTCCTCTTGACTACTTTTTGCTAACCACCACCCCCTCTGACAACCACCAGTTTTTTCTTTGTACTTATGGGTCTGGTTCTCCTTTTTTGTTTGTTCATTTGTTTTAGGAGATTCCAAATACAAGTGAAATCATATGGTTTCTTTCTCTGAATTATGTCATTTAACATAATACTCTCTAGGTCCATCCATGTTGTCACAAAGGGCAAGATCTCATTCTTTTCTATGGCTGAATAATATTCCACTGTGTATATATACCTTTTTTTTCTCTTTCCTTTTTACACTACATTTTCTTTCTCCATTCACCTATCGTTGGGACATTAAGGTTGATCCATATTGGCTAGTGTAAATAATGCTGCAATAAACAAGGGTGCATATTGTATCTTCTCAAATTACGGTTTTCAGAATTTAAAATTTAAAAAAAGTAAAAAACATAATAAACTAAGTATAGCAGATATAAAAAAATTAATGTTTTCATTTTCCCTGGGTAAAGACTAAGTAGTGGAATTACTGGATCACATGGTATTTCTGTATTTAATTTTTTGAGGTACCTCTACACTGCTTTCCCATGGCTGTATCAATTTACATTCCCAATAGTGCACAACGGTTCCTTTTTCTCCACATCCTCACCAGTGCTTATTTATTGTGCTCTTTACTTCAGCCATTCGGACAGATGTAAGGTGATATCTCATTGTGATCCTGATTTCTATTTCCCTGATGATTAGTGATGTGGTGATCTTTTATTGGTCTGGTTAGCCAAATTTGTATGTTTTCTTTGGAAAAATGTATGTTCAGGTCCTCCATCCATTTTTTCATCAAATTATTTGGTTCTTTTTATGTTGTTGTATAAGTTCATTATATATTTGAGATACTAACCCTTTATCAGGTTTATCATTTACAAATATGTTCTCCCATTCACTAGGTTGCCTTCTCATTTTATTGGTTTGTGCAAAAAAGCTTTTTAGTTTGGTGTATTTTATTTTGCTTTTGTTTCCCTTGCCTGAAGAGACACATCTAGAAAAAATGCTAAGGATGGGATGAAGTTGAAGAAATTACTGTTTATATTTTCTTCTAGGAGTTTTATGATTTCAGGTCTCACATTTAGGTCTTTATTGCGTTTTGAGTTTATTTTTGTGTATGGTACAAGAAAGTAGGGCAGCCCTGGTGGCGCAGTGGTTTAGCACTGCCTGCAGCCTGGGGCATGATCCTGGAGACCCAGGATCCAGTCCCGCGAGTCCCGCATCAGGCTCTCTGCATGGGGCCTGCTTGTGTCTCTGCCTCTCTCTCACTCTCTCTCTGTCTCTATGAATAAATAAATAATCTTAGAAAAAAAAAAGAAAGAAAGTAGCCCAGTTTCATTTTTATGCATGTAGCTATCTACTTTTCCTACCACTTACTGAATAGATTGTTTTTCCCCATTCTTACATCCTTTGTCATATATTAACTGACCATATAAGCATGGGCTTATTTCTGGGCTCTCTATTCTGCTCCACTGATCTACGTGTCTATTTCTGTACCAGCACTGTACTTTCTTATTATGGCTTTGTAGTAGATCTGGGTACAGGGCTCCTTTCTCGGTTGATAAAAATGTTCTAAAATGGATTATCATTGCACAACTCAGAAAATATTAAAAACTACTGACATGTATGACTGTTCAACAATGTGCAAGCAGGTAACACTAACAATGCTCTCAGTTAAGTGACAAGTAAGACTCCAGAACACCTGTTTGGTCTATAATCCCACCAACTGGGTAACAAAAATTTATAAGTAACACTCAGTTTTGTGATAATATAATGTTTTACTAAACATGTTTTGAGTTTGTCCAACCTGTACATTTATAATTAAGAAATTAGATATAAGCAGTTATAAATTTAGCTTTAAAATTAATGTCCAGTAGTCACCCCTCAAGTTTAACTGAATTTAAAAGCCAACCCACTTCAATTTTTAAGAGTCTGTAATAACTATTGTGTATATGCAAGGATTTTCTCAATACTATGAAACCAAAAGTAAAAATTTTGAAAAATAAACAAGTATGGATGCTGATTTAAGACAAAATTACCATTCATTTTTAGTTGTCAAAATAGTCTCCTGGGTTCTACCCATTAACTTCAAAACATGTAACTGTTACATATATAAACTTATAAATGTTTTAACTTTAAGAAATATGACAGCACATTAGTTAAAAGCATGGGCTCCAGTCTCAAATCACCTGAGTTTGAATCAAACTCTCGCCACTTAACAGCTATGCAACTTTTAGCCTTAAGTTTCCTCATCCATAACATATAGAAATAGTGATACCAACTTCCCAGAATTATTAGATGATAAATGAAAAGCACTAAGCACGGGGCTTAGCAAACTATAAATCCACAATAAATGCAAACTATTATCACACTACTAAAAGATATCTTCCCCTGCTTTAAAAATCAGGGTTCACTACATTTGTAAAAACTTATCCACTGCTTAAAATAAATGGAAGCTCCAGGGAAATGACTCAGACCCCTATATTCCAAAAATTAAGTACTGGAGATAAAGTACATTTTTAGTTATAAAACAAAATATTCGGGCAGCCCCAGTGGCGCAGCGGTTTGGTGCCGCCTGCAGCCTGGGGTTTGATCCTGGAGACCCGGGATCGAGTCCCACATCGGGCTCCCCGCATGGAGCCTGCTTCTCCCTCTGCCTGTGTCTCTGCCTCTGTGTGTGTATGTGTCTATGAATAAATAAATAAAATCTATAAATAAATAAATGAATGAATAAATAAATAAATAAATCAGATTATTCATGTTTCCTAACCCTGGAAGGAGGGAAAAAAATCCAAATATACTGTGAGTTGGTAAGCATTACCACCCACACCAACCTGAAAAGAAAAAAAAAAATCACAATTAGAAATTTATTGGATCATGGATCAATATTATTTTTCTGAATGGTTTATTTATTTGAGAATGAAAATGCGCACACGAGTGTGCATGCAGTGGGAAAGGGGTAGAGGGAGAGGAAGAAAGAAACCCAAGCAGACTCCATGCTGAACACAGGGACTAACATGGGGCTTGATTTCAGGACCCAAAGGTCACGACTTGAGTTGAAACTAATATTCAGATGCTTAACTGACTGCTCCACTTTTAAAGTTATTTTCTTCTATCCTTCATACAAACATAATTGATACCGACTGATACCATAAACATTATTCTCAAACTGATTTTAATATTTGTAACATTTTGAGAGTTTATACAAACTTATTCAGTGACATCTAAAGAATAGACCAGGGATCCCTGGGTGGCGCAGCGGTTTGGCGCCTGCCTTTGGCCCAGGGCGCGATCCTGGAGACCCGGGATCGAATCCCACGTCGGGCTCCCGGTGCATGGAGCCTGCTTCTCCCTCTGCCTGTGTCTCTGCCTCTCTCTCTCTCTCTCTCTGTGACTATCATAAATAAATAAAAATAAATAAAAATCTTTAAAAAAAAAAAAAAATAAAGAATAGACCAATACTCTAAAATTGGGGAACTGAAGTGGGGTTTTTCAATAATTAAGTAGACGCTGTGAATGTCAAATGTGCTTCATTTTCGTCCTCTTTAAAACTTAATCTTTTCACAAGTGGTCCCTTTTTCATTTTAGTAGCAGCCAACACACAGAAGTCAAACAAGAACTCTCAAAATTAGGAGTTCTCCCCATTCCCTTCAACTGATCAACAGTAAGAACCTTCATTTTTATTTCTAAAACATCTTAAGTGTTTCATATAAATCTCTACCAGGATGAGCTATAACCTATACAAGAGGTCAGGAATTGTTTAATTTAAAATCTGAAAAAAATAAAATTAAATTAAAATTTAAATTAAATTAAATCTGAAGGATGACAAAGAATTAAAACAGGTGAAAAAGTGGAAGAAAAGATTCAAGTAAGGGAACAAACAGCAAATATAAAGGTTCTTAGCAGAAGCAAGAATAGAAAATTCAAGAAACAGAAAGGCTAGGTGAACTAGAATTCTGAGAGTAAAGCAGGCCTGACTAAGATAAAGCTAATGATAACTCAAGGGCGAAACCCACAAGACCTTCTTCACAGGTGGGGTGACCACATATTCCAGTTAGCTGAAGACACATCTGTTTATACCTATCATACCCATGTGATTGTTAACGTGTTCCCTTTCACACAAAACTGTTACTCAGTCTGGACACCCTAACTATTAGTCATGTTTAGAGAACGGACTTTATCCTAAGAAAAAACACTGAAAGAGATGTCAAAAACCATTCGCCTGGCTGTGGAGTAAAAGTCATTTCTCACTCCTACCTGGAGTTGTAATCATACCATTCTCCTATTGTTTTCTCCCTACAGTAACAATGACACTTCTTCAAAATGAAGCTCTTCAGGAAGGCCTTGCCTGATAATCCATTTAAAATGCGTGACTCCGGGATCCCTGGGTGGTGCAGTGGTTTGGTGCCTGCCTTTTGCCCAGGGCGCGATCCTAGAGACCCGGGATCGAATCCCACGTCGGGCTCCCGGTGCATGGAGCCTGCTTCTCCCTCTGCCTATGTCTCTGCCTCTCTCTCTTTCTCTCTCTGTGACTGTCATAAATAAATAAAAATTTAAAAAAAATAAAAATAAAAATAAATAAAATGCGTGACTCCTTCTCTATAGCACTTACATTTAATTTCATTTACAGTCACTTGAGGCACATTTAATTTATGCATATGTCAGTAGTACTTTCCAGATAAATCGTTTTTCATCCTGGGATACCAAGAGGCCCTAACATATTGTATTGTGTTGTTGTAATGTGTTAGCTCTATTAACGAAATACTGTAATTTTGCATTTCTCAATATTCGTTATGCAAAATCTGCAAGATACATTCAGAAAGACTTCTGTGATCAAATTAATATGGGAAATACAAATCTCCTTTTTCAGTGATTAACATCAGCATCAGAGGTTTGTATGTTTCTACACATTTTAACACAGGGTCATTTTTAAATTGACAAATATACTCCAAAATAACATTTTTTAGGTTTTAAGTAATCTTGCCATTTGGGTGCCTGGGTGTCTCAGTCAGTTAAGCATCTGACTCCTAATTTCAACTCAGGTCATGATCTCAGGGTCAAAAGATCAAGCCCCATGTCCGGCTCTGCACTGGGTAGGGAGCCTGCTTAAGATTCTCTCCTTTTGGGATGCCTGGGTGGCTCAGCAGTTGAGTGTCTGCCTTCGGTTCAGGGCATGATCTCGAGGTCCCGGGATCGAGTCCCACATCAGGCTTCCCGCAGGGAGCCTGTTTATATCCTTCTGCCTATGTCTCTCTCTCTGTGTCTCTTATGAATAAATAAAGAAAACCTTAAAAAAAAAAAAAAGAAGAAAGAAAGAAAAACTTCCTGGAGTCATAAAAAAAGAGAAAAAAGATTCTCTCCCCTCTCTCTCTCCCTTTGCCCCTTCCTGGTTCTCTCTCAAGTAAACAAATCTTTAAAAAATAATAATAATAATCTTGCAATTTGACCATCTGTGTTTTCACACCTATTGTATAAGTAAGGACTTTTCCACTTGATAGTTTAACAAATACATAAAACAGAATTTAATTATTTAACATGCTGAAGAATATTTCTCTCAAATTATCAGCTGAATTTATTTTTAAAGATTTTATTTATTTATTCATGAGAGACACACACACAGAGGCAGAGACACAGGCAGAGGGAGAAGCAGGCTCCATGCAGGGAGCCTGACGTGGGACTCGATCCCAGGTCTCCAGGATCACGCCCTGGACTGAAGGCGGTGCTAAACCACTGAACCACCGGGGCTGCCCATCAGCTGAATTTAATAAGGAAATACTAAAGATAGTAAATACTTGTTTCCTAATACTTCCTTCTAAACCTCTTTCACTAGTGAGCCATAGAGCAATCTTCCCATAAAATATAAATGTTATGAGAATTGTTCTCAACTCAAAATTCAGGTGTCCATTAATAGTCAATTGAAATTGGGAAGGCAAGATCAAGTATTTACCATTTAATTACCATTTGAGTGATGATGTTACCACTATTATACCTTGTTCTGAAAGCACTAAGTCAATGCAGTATGAAAAAAGAAATATAAAATGTAAAACATTAAAAAGCAAAGTTATTCTTTACAGCTAATATGTCTGTCTACTTGAAAAGCAGAACATTGCAAACAAAGTTTTAGGAATTAGAATATAATAAAATAGTTTTTAGAGATTTATTTATGTATTTGAGAGAGAAAGCACATGCACACACAAACACACAAGTGGGAGGAGTGCAGAGGGAGAAAGAGACTCCACAAGCAGACTGCCCACTGAGCACGGAGCCGGATGCAGGGTTTCATACCAGGATTCTGAGATCATGACCTGTGCCAAAACCAAGAGTCAGTTGCTAACTGAGCCACCCAGGTGCTTCTCAACACAGTAACTCTTTTTTTTTTTTTAATTTTTTTTTTTTTTATTTATTTACAATAGTCACACAGAGAGAGAGAGAGAGAGAGGCAGAGACACAGGCAGAGGGAGAAACAGGCTCCATGCACCGGGAGCCCGATGTGGGATTCGATCCCGGGTCTCCAGGATCGCTCCCTGGGCCAAAGGCAGGTGCCAAACCGCTGCGCCACCCAGGGATCCCTCAACACAGTAACTCTTTACAAAACTTAGCATTCAAGAAATCAGTAACATTCCTATGAAATAGCAATAACTAGTTAAAATATAATGGGGGAAAAAAGGATCCAATTTACAATAACTACATATAAAATATTCTGAAAATAAAATTAAAAAACCAAAATTAAGAAATATATAAAATAAGAACTTATAAAATTTTTCAAAAAAAATAAAATAAAATAAAATTTTTCAGACCAAAAAAATAAAATTTTTCAGACAGTAAACAGGTGATATACCATTTTTACAAAAGAAAAAAAATCAATACGATGAAAAATATAATTTCCTTACAAAAGAGGGAAGGCGGGGTGAGTGAGAGGTAACTAGACAAAAACAATTACAAAGGACATCTAGAAAAATAAAGGTAAAAAAGTATCAAATATTGAATTATAATATTGATGAGAAAAATATGCCCTACCAAATATCAGAAGTACAATAACTAAAGTTATGTGCTACTGGTATGACAATTAATATACAGATTAATCAAACAGAATAGATAACACAAGAGTCCAACATATACTTAAGAACTATAATATGACTAGCAACCACTTAAGAGGAGAAAATTTGGATCATCTCACACTTTACACCGAAACAAATTCCAAATAGAGTAAAAACAAATTGAAAAAACAAAAACACTAGAAGATAGGAAAGTCTTCCCACCTCGGGCTCCCTGCAGGGAGCCTGCTTCTCCTTCTGCCTGTGTCTCTGCCTCTCTATGTCTCTCATGAATAAATAAAATAAAATCTTAAAAAAAAAAAAGCTAAAAAAAATAAAAAAAAAAAGCTTAATGAACTTGATCACATTAAAAGCAGACACTGAACAACCTAGGGTAAAAGCAATCTATTAATAACATTAAATGTCAGTATCCTACTTATAAGGCAGTCTTAGAATCCATTAAAGAGAAGAAAGAAAAAAAAAAGAATCCATTAAAGAGTAGCAACGCAGCTCTTTCCACCATCTTTCCATGACGCCATAATGCTACACATGAACGTCCTGGCAGATGATCTCAAGTGAATTAACAACAATGGTGAAAAAAGAAGCACCTGTGTGGCTCAGCTGGTTAAGCGTCGGACTCCTGATTTCAGCTCAGGTCATGATCTCAGGGTCATGAAATCAAGCATCCTGTCAGGCTCCACACAGGCCAAGGGACCTGCTCAAGATTCTTTTCCTCTACCCACCCTAACCCACTTGGGCACATTATGTGTGATCTTTCTCTTAAAACAATAAAACACACACACACAAAAAAAAAAGCAATGCTGAAAAAAAGAGACAAACACCAGGTTCTTTTTTTTTTATTATTCATGATAGTCACAGAGAGAGAGAGAGAGGCAGAGACACAGGCAGAGGGAGAAGCAGGCTCCATGCACTGGGAGCCCGACGTGGGATTCGATCCCGGGTCTCCAGGATCGCGCCCTGGGCCAAAGGCAGGCGCCAAACCGCTGCGCCACACAGGGATCCCCAAACACCAGGTTCTTATTAGGCCATACTCTAAAGTCCTCAACTGGTTTATAACTATGAGGATGAAGCTGGTTACACTGGCAAATCTGAAATCACTGATGATCACAGAGCTGGGAAAATTGTTGTGAATCTCAGGTTAAAAAAGGTATAGAGGGATCCCTGGGTGGCGCAGCGGTTTGGCGCCTGCCTTTGGCCCAGGGCACGATCCTGAAGACCCGGGATCGAATCCCACGTCGGGCTCCCGGTGCATGAAGCCTGCTTCTCCCTCTGCCTGTGTCTCTGCCTCTCTCTCTCTCACTGTGTGCCTGTCATAAATAAAATTTAAAAAAAAATTTAAAAAAAAATTAAAAATAAAATAAAAATAAAATAAAAAAAAAAGGTATAGGGTGATCAGCCCCAGATATGATGTGTAACTCAAAGATCTAGAAAAATAGCAGAATAATCTGCTCCTGTCCCATCAGTTTGGTTTCATTGTACTGACCACTTCAGCCAGCATCATGAACCAAAGAGAAGCAGGATGAAAATACACAGGAGGGAAATCCTGCGATTCTTTTTCTTGGAATATAATGCATGCCTGTAAATAGAATGCCTCGATGAAAAAAAAATAGCATCCCAATAAAAAATGACTGAAGACCAGAAATAAGCACAAAACATTCAATCTCACCTGAAGTCAAAATTAAAATGAGATACTATTTTCTCTCAGACTAGCAAAAATACAAAGTATAGACAGATAAAAATTCTCTGGGCAGCCCCCTAAGCTAAGCTAAGCGCTAAGCTCAGCAATTTAGCGCTGCCTTCTGCCCTGGGAGTGATCCTGGAGACCGGGGATCGAGTTCCATGTCGGGCTCTCTGCATGGAGCCTGCTTCTCCCTCTGCCTGTGTCTCTACCTCTCTCTATCACGAATAAACAAATAAAAGCTTAAAAAAAAAAAATTTCCCGTCTTACTTTTTTTAAACCTAAATACATTTAGAAAATTCCTCATTAAACAGAGGTCTAATTCACTCTTTTTAGGTGGACACATAATCTTTTATTGTATTATACTAATGGACATTTAGGTTGCTTCCAGCCTGTTTTTCAATGCAGTATTATTTATTTACAGTTGTCATACTTGTACATATAAACTGGCTTTACATATGTTAATGTATATATGTTTGTGTGTGATTTTTTTTTAATTTTTATTTATTTATGATAGTCACAGAGAAGAGAGAGAGAGAAGCAGAGACACAGGCAGAGGGAGAAGCAGGCTCCATGCACCGGGAGCCCGACGTGGGATTCGATCCTGGATCTCCAGGATCGTGCCCTGGGCCAAAGGCAGGCACTAAACCCCTGCGCCACCCAGGGATCCCATGTGTGTGTGATTTTGACATAAAATCAATTCCTAGAAGTGGAATCATGAGGTTAAAGGGCATAGGCAAAGAAGCTGTTTCCTATCATAGGTCTTGTTCCCATGCTTTAATAGAAACACCTTTTCGCACAGAAAAAAAAAAGAAGGGGGGCACAGGTGAATATAAATTTTTGATAGATGCTACTAAATTGCCCATCAAAGCCTTCCACCAAGAAATATAGATACCAGTGGGGGGGGGGGGGGTCTCTGTTTCTTAAGTCCTTCTCCACAACTTGGCAAGTTGTTTTTTTCATCTTCCTCAATTTGGTAGGAAAAAATGTTACCTCATTGCCTAAATTTGCATTTTGTTGTTATTTTCCATTTAATTATTTCCATTTTCATTTTTTAAATTTTGAATAAGGGGATCCCTGGGTGGCGCAGCGGTTTGGTGCCTGCCTTTGGCCCAGGGCGCGATCCTGGAGACCCGGGATCGAATCCCACATCAGGCTCCCGGTGCATGGAGCCTGCTTCTCCCTCTGCCTGTGTCTCTGTCTCTCTCTCTTTCTCTCTGTGACTATCATAAATAAATAAATAAAAAAAAAATTTAAAAAAAAAAAAAAATTTTGAATAAGAATCTTTCTGAATAGTTATTAACCATCTGTGGTTCTTCTTTCTATCCACTGCCTGATTATAGAATTTTTTTTTTAGATCTCGAGATAGAGGTTCCCAAACCATTATAACTAATGGTTAACACTTAGCAGGAACCTCATTCTGTGCCTGGCACTTTTTTCCAAGCAGTTTACATGATTTAATTCAATTTAGCCTCCCCAAAATCTCATCAAGTACTGCTAGCATCTCTATTTTATAGATGAAGAAATGCAGTTCTAAGAGTTTAAGGGAACATACAAACATACATACACAAAGAGCTCTGAAAAAGGCCCCCAGAAGAAAGTCCAAACATCTGACTCTCTAAAATCTGGCCCTTACTTCTGCTCCTGCTTTGTCTTTTCCTGCCTTCATATTTCCATTGCATCCCCATCCCCAAAGCAAATGCTGTAGTTATTACAAATGACCAGATTACCCAGTCTTTCACGCCTCTGAATCATTATGCACAGTGCTTCAGCTTTTCCAGTCATATTTCAATAGTAAGCACCTATTCAGTTTTCATAATTGAAGTTACAACTCTTAAATGATGCCATAATCTCACACAATGCACATATACTCACTTTCTGAACAAGATAGAGTTCACAACTCTCTTTCCTAGCACTACTACAGCAGATCTGCCTGTGACACCAACTATAAAAAATTTACTCTGAAGTTGGGGATGCTATAACCAATCAAGTACCCAAACACATTTTTGAAGCTGTATCATGAAGTGTCCCATCCTTGTTGTAGATCAATCTGCTGGAATTTTTGCTGGAGTCACTTCCTCTGGGGTATCTTCATCCTTTCTATTACAATGACTTTCCTCATTGATGTTGATAAACTAACCTTTACTAAGTTCCTCAGGCTTCATATGTATACTGTTCCCTAATTCTGTAAAATGAAGCAACTGAATTAATTTCAAGTTCAGAAATATACCGAACTCAGTCATTAGAAATCTATTATATTATATTATTATTATTATTATTATCATTATTCTTGATTTCAGCTCAGGTCATGATCTCAGGATTGTGAGATCAAGCCCCAACATAGGTTCCATGCTGGGTATGGAGCCTGCTTCGGATTCCCTCTCTCCCTCTGACCCTCCACACCTCTCTTTAAAAAAAAAAACAGAAAGCATTAATTAGGAGTGCCTGGCTCTGACAGTCAGTAGAGCATGCAACTCCTAATCTCAGGGTCGTGACTTCAAGCCCCATGCTGAATGCAGAACTTACTTTTAAAAAATCAAAATTGGGATCCCTGGGTGGCGCAGCAGTTTGGCGCCTGCCTTTGGCCCAGGGCGCGATCCTGGAGACCGGGGATCGAATCCCACATCGGGCTCCCAGTGCATGGAGCCTGCTTCTCCCTCTGCCTGTGTCTCTGCCTCTCTCTCTCTCTCTCTCTCTCTCTCTCTCTCTCTCTCTGTGACTATCATAAATAAATAAAAATTAAAAAAATAAATAAATAAATAAAATTTAAAAAAAAATCAAAATTAAATTGAAAATAAGTAAAATAGCTTAAAAAAAAAAAAAGACATGTGGGCAGCCCAGGTGGCCCAGCGGTTTAGCGCCGCCTTCAGCCCAGGGCGTGATCCTGGAGACCCGGGGTCGAGTCCTGCATCCAGCTCGCTGCCTGGAACCTGCTTCTCCCTCTACCTGTGTCTCTGCCTCTGTGTCTGTGTGTGTCTCTCATGAATAAATAAAATCTTTACCAATAAAAGGTATTATAAAAGATTCGCACTTATCAATAAATGGTGGTGGGAAAAATGGACAACTACATGCAAAAGAATTAAACTGGATCACTATTTTATAACCATAAAGAAAAAAAAATTCAAAATGCATTATAAAGACTTGAATGGAAGACCTAAAACCATGAAACTACTAGAAGAAAAATAGTAAAGCTCTTTGACATCAGTCTCAGTAATATTTTTTTCGGATCAGTTTCCTTAGGCAGAGGCAATAAAAGCTAAAATAAATGGATACACATCACACTAAAACGCTTTTGCAAAGCAAAGGAAACCAACAAAATGAAAAGGCAACCTAACAACAAATGGGAGAAGATGTTTGCAAATCCTACATCTGATAAAGGGTTATTAACTAAAATATATATAGGTCTGGGCACCTGGGTGGCTCAGTTAAGCATCTGCCTTTGGCTCAGGTCATGATCTCGGGGACCCGGCATCAACCCCACATCAGGCTCTCTGCTTACCAGGGGAGTCTGCTTCTCCCTCTGCCCCTCCTCCCACATATGCCCACCCCAAATAAATGAATAAAATCCTTAAAAATAAATAAATAAATATCTTACATAACCTAATATGACAAAAGAAAAAATCCAATTAAAAACTTGGCAGAAGACACGAATAGACATTTTTTGAAAAAACACATACAGTTGGCCAATAGGCACATGAAAACATGATCAATACCACCAAGCATCAAGGAAAGGCAAATCCAAACCACAATCTATCATCTCATATCTGTTAGATTTGTTATTATCAAAAATACAGAAAATAACAAGTGTTGGCAAGGACACAGAAAAAGTAACCATTGTACATTTTGTTTTATTTTATTTTTTTTACCATTGTACATTTTAAGTAGAAATTTAAATTGGACGGGAAAAAAGAAACATAAATTGCAAAAACCATTATGAAAAAAAGTACGGGGGCTCTTACAAAAACACAAATTCAAAAGGATACATACACCCCTATGTTTACTGCAGCATTATTTACAATAACCAAATCATGGAGACAACCTAAGCATCCATCAATAGATGAATAAAGAAGATGTGGTGTATATATCAATGAAATATTATCCAGCCATAAAAAAGAATGAAATCTTGCCATTTGCAACAACATAAATGGGCCTAGAGAGTATAATGCTAAGCAAAATAAGCTAGTCAGAGAAAGACAAATAGACAAATACTATGTATTTCACTGGTAAGTGGAATTTAAGAAACAAAACATTTTTAAAAAGGGGGGTGAGAGAAGCCAAAAAACAGACTTTAACTACAGAGAACAAATAGATGGTTACCAGAGGGGAAGTGGGTGGAGGATGAGTGAAATACGAAAACAGGATTAAGAGTACACTTAATTTAAAAAAAAAAAAAAAAAGAGTACACTTAATTTGATAAGCACTAACATATGGAATTGTTGAATCACTATATTGTATTTCTGAAATGAACATAACACTGTATGTTAACTATACTGTAATTAAATTTTAAATAAAGTATGGAGGTTCCTCAAAAAATTCAAAGTAGAAATACCATATCATCCAGCAACTCTGAGTATTTACCCAAAAAAAAAAAAACCAAGAATACAACCCCAAAGAAATAATATGCATGCCTATGTTCATTGCAGCATTATTTACAATAGCCAAGACATGGAAGCAACCTAAATGTCGTTCAACAGATGCATGGTTAAAGAAGTTTGTGTGTGTGTGAATACATTATACCATTATACACACACATATATACACTGTAGTATTACCCAGTCATAAAAAGAATGAAATTTTGGGGTGCCTGCATGGCTCAATCAGCTAAGAGTCCAGTCCAACTCTTGATTTCAGCTGAGGTCATGATCCCAGGATCAGAAGACAGAGCCTTATACTGGGCTCCCTCAGCACTCAGGGTGGAGTCTACTTGAGATTCTTTCCCCCTTCCTCTCTCTCCCCACTTTCAGGCTCACTCTCTCTCCCTAAAATAAACCGATCGATCGATCAATCGATAATCTTTAACAAAAAATTTAAAAAAAAAAATGAAATCGGGATCCCTGTGTGGCGCAGCGGTTTGGCGCCTGCCTTTGGCCCAGGGCGCGATCCTGGAGACCCAGGATCGAATCCCACGTCGGGCTCCCGGTGCATGGAGCCTGCTCCTCCCTCTGCCTGTGTCTCTGCCTCTCTCTCTCTCTGTGACTATCATAAATAAATAAAAAAAAAAATTAAAAAAAAAAAAAAACATAAAAAGCCAAAAATGTTTTAAAAAAAAAAAAAAGAAATCTTGCCATTTGTCATACCATGGATGGACCTAGAGGGTATCACACTAAGTGAATTAAAGTCAGACAGAAAAAGACAAATACTTCGTGATATGGAATATAAAAGTCAAGACAAAACAGAAACAACCTCACAGATATAGGAAACTGTTGGTTACTGGAGGGGGTAGGGGCCTGAAGGTAGGCAAAATACCTAAAGAAGATTAAGAGGTACAAACTTCTGTGGAAAAAAATAAAAATAAAAGAAAATTCAAAGAATGAATCACTTGAGTGTCAAATTTACATTATATATTTTAATAGAATCTATTTGGATAGCTATAAAAACCTAATAAAAATAAAAGACAAGGAAAAAATAAATAAATACATACATACATACATACATACAAGGGATGCCTGAGTGGCTCAGTGGCTGAGTGTCTGCCTTTGGCTCAGGACGTGATCCCAGACCCGGGATGAAGTCCCACGTCAGGCTCCCTGTGAGGAGCCTGCTTCTCCCTCTGCCCGTGTCTCTGTCTCTCTCTCTGTGTCTGTCATGAATAAATAAATAAAATCTCTAAAATAAAATAAAATAAAATAAAATAAATAAAATAAAATAAAATAAAATAAAATAAAATAAAATAAAATAAAATAAAATAAAATATAAATAAAATAAAATAAAATAAAATAAAATAAAATATAAATAAAATAAAATAAAATAAAATAAAATAAAATAAAATAAAATAAAATATAAATAAATAAAATAAAATAAAATAAAATAAAATAAAATAAATAAAAGTCAAAACTTATCACCAAATACAGAGTATAGATTTTTAGTCACTGCTGTGAAACTTCAAACAAAATCAAATTCAAAGGTGAAAAGCTATCACCTTAAAATGATTTCTTTCATGACTTCTTTTCAGAACAGCTAAGAGGAAAATTAAGCTAACTAGACTTAAAATGGTAAAAGTCATTTGTAATAAGTGGATGTTTCCCTTTCAATGTAAATATACAGAATGCTGTATTTACCCTTAAACATAAATTGACAAAGGTAGAAAATAAGTGTTCCCATGATTCTTTATAATAAATTTGAACAAACTACATTTTGTCACAAGTTTAATACTCCAACAAAATGTATAATAAGTTTGGAAAACCAGAAACATTTATAATAAATAAAATTATTTTAAAATAATGAAAAAATAAAAATTTTAAAAATCCATAGCAAATACGAACTTACAAATTACCAAAATCCCAACAGTTTCTTCAATTGTTTAAGGTAAAAATAAAAACCTCGTAACCATGAGTTTAATCAAATGGCAAACTGCCATAAACCAAAAATCAATCCAAAAAAATCCCCGAAATCATATATTGACAAAAAACTGAAGAGCTGATACCTAACTTCAAAAGATCTATGAAATAAAGACAAAGAGCAAGGATTACTCAACCTGTATATATCTGCAACCATACAAGGAACATTTAAAAAAGAAGAAAACCCTAGAAATATTCCCTAGGGGTCCCCCAAAGTCAAAGAATTTTCACCCTAATACTAAGACGTTATTTGTATTTTTACTGTGTTGAAATTTGCACTAAGGGCACGAAATCAATTGTGGCCCCTTAGGCAGTGGCACCAAACTATAATAGTAGTCACTGCATCAATGCCCAATGACTGTTGTGAATATATATAGAGAGAAAATATAATTAAAATATTTAAATTTCTTAAGAGTGTATCTTGTAGAAGTAACCAGAAATCAAAAAGGACCTCTATTTTAAAAATAACCTAAATGCAAGCCCAGTCAGTTCAGTCTTAATTGTAATTAAAGTATTTATTCTCTTAAAGATACCCCATTAACTTTTTTGATCATGGAAGATAATACCAAAATCTAAATTCTGTGGATTTTTCCCCAAACTACAATTATTGTATAGTAATAATACTGTATGTAACTATATTTTAGTATAACATTTAATACATTAAATAAAATAATACAGGTAGAGACCAGAAAGATCAAACTTAAATTGTCACTAAAAATCAGGAACACCTGGGGGCACCTGGGTGGCTCAGTTGGTTAAGTATCCTATTCTTCATTTCTGATTAAGCCATGATCTCAGGGGTATGAAATTGAGCCCCATGTCTGTCTCTGTGCTGTGTGGAGCCTGCTTAGATTTCTCTCTCTCCCACTCCCTCTGTCCTCCCTTCTCTCTCCTTAATAAAAATAAAAAAAAACTTTAAAAAAATAGGGGGACACACACACACAAAAAAAGGGACACTTGGCTGACTCAGTCAGTAGAGCATGCCGGAACTCAGGGTTGTTTCAAATCCCACACTGGTTGTAGAAGTTACTTGAAAAAAATTAAACCTTAAAAAAAAAAGTTGTCACTAAAAAATAATTTCTAACTAAATTTCATTGTTTTTAGTTTTCAACCTAATATATAACGTCATCTTACATTAATCCCAAATAATCTAACAGACCAACAACTAGGAAACCAATAAAAAAAAAAAATCCAACAAACATGAAAACTTAGTATTCCTGAATCCATCACTTTATACAAAACAAGAGTTATCCATCTTTTTGAATGAACACTTTACTAAATACATACATGCTACCTCTTTCTAAAGGACATGAAAAGGCATAAAACATATAAAATTAGTTATCAGCAATCTAGTAAAGTGCTTTCCTAGCTATAGAAACTGGGTACTCTCAAATATGTATCTCTAAACTCTTAATTGATGAAATGTCTACAAATGTTATTTTAGAATTAAAGATTAGGCGCTCATTTTAGAAAGGATCCACATAGACCTGAAACATCTCTTGAAACCAAAAATAGATATGTGTGTGTGTGTGTGTATATATATATATAAATATAAATTGCATATGTATACACGTAAGAACTGATATATACATTTTCAATCAGTTCTGTAAAATTCAAATTTTTAAATAATCATATATCACTTTGATAAGCAGGAAATAAAATTTTAAGCCTTGGTAAGTTATATGTATATTTAATATATAATATACATTTTTACTTAAACTTTTTAAAAAGGAAATGGCAATAAGTGAAAATATAGGAAAGGTTTTTTATCTAGCACACATACACACACATCTTCTTTACAAATCTCCTAATCTCTAAAATTGTTCCTGTGCCTTAAACATAGGATGGGGCATCAGGGTGGCTCAGTCAGTTAAGCATCTGCTTTCAGCTCAGGTCATGACCCGAGCGTCCTGGGATTGACTCCCACATCAGGCTCCCTGCTCAATGGGGAGGCTACTCGTCCCTCTCCTTCTATCCCTCCCCCCTGCTTGTGTGCTCTCCCTCTCACCCTCACTCTGTCACATAAATAAAATCTTTAAATAATAAAATTTTTTTAAAAAACATAGGATGGACATCTGTTGCCACATTATTTTCAACAATGAAATATTAGAAAAAAGTCCCTCTAGAAAGAAATGATTAAATGAGGGTGGGGGTGAATGGGTGACGGGCACGGAGGGGGACACTTGACGGGATGAGCACTGGGTGTTATTCTGTATGTTGGTAAATTGAACACCAATAAAAATTAATTTATAAAAAAAAAAAAAAAAGAAATGATTAAATGATTTATTAATACACAGTATACTACGGAATTCTACGTAGACTTTACAAAGAATAAGATAGAAAGTTATGGAGATAGTGGTGATGTTTGTACAACAATATGAATATACTTAATGCCTCTGAACTATAAACCTAAAAAATTATTAAAATGGCAGATGTTGGGGTGCCTGGGTGGCTCAGTTAAGCATTCAACTCTAGATTTTGGCTCAGGTCATGATCTCAGGGCTGTGAGACTAAGCCCACATGGGACTCCACGCTCAGCACAGAGTCTGCTTGAGATTTTCTCTCTTCCTCTGCTCCTCCCAATCATGCTCTCTCTCTCAAATAAATCTTAAAAAAAAAAAAAAAACTAATAGACATTCTCAACAAAGGAATGGAATAAAGAACCAGACTGAAATTTTAGAACTGAAAAATTAAAACACCAAAAAAAGGGGCGGGGAGGCCCTGAGGGCAAGGGATATTGAATAGTTACTTAATAGGTACATACTTCAGTCTGGATGATGAAGTAGTTTTTTGTTTTTTGTTTTAATTTGAGAGAGAGCAAAAGAAAACATACTCGGTGGGGGGCGGGGTGTGGAGGAGCAGATGGAGAAACAGACTCCCCGCTAAGCAGCAGGGAGCCCAATGCAGGGCTTGATACCAGGACCCTGGGATCATGAGCTGAGCCAAAAGCAGACAGTTAACCAATTGACCCTCCCAGGTGCCCCTGAAATAGTCTTTGGATGGACAGTGGCTCAATAACCATGTGAAAGCTATTAATGACAAAACTGTGCACTTAAAAATGGTCAAAATGATTAATGTTACCTATATTTTACAATTAAAAAATGGTGGGATCCCTGGGTGGCGCAGCAGTTTAGCGCCTGCCTTTGGCCCAGGGCGTGATCCTGGAGACCCGGGATCAAATCCCACGTCGGGCTCCCGGTGCATGGAGCCTGCTTCTCCCTCTGCCTATGTCTCTGCCTCTCTCTCTCTCTGTGTGTGTGACTATCAAAAAAAACAAAAAAAATTAAAAAATGGTAATAAAGCAAACTCAGTCATGAGTTCAAGAGCAAAATAAATAGGAAAGAATCATGAAAATAAACCCATTGAAACTACATAATCTTAAAAAAAAAAAAGGAACTACATAATCTGAACAAGAGAAAAAAATTTTTTAAGATTTTATTTATTTATTCATGAGAGACACAGAGAGGCAGAGACACAGGCAGAGGGAGAAGCAGGCTTCCCGTGAGGAGTCCGATGTGTGACCTGATCACCAGACTCCAGGATCACGCCCTGGGCCCAAGGCTAACGCTCAACTACTGAACCACACAGGTGTCCCAAAAAATACTTTTAAAAAAATGAGGGGCATCTGGATGGCACAGTAAGTTGAGCCGTAGCTCCTGGTTTTGGCTCAACATGTGATCTCTGGGTTGTGGATCAAGCCCCACATCAAGCCCCACATTTGGCGCAAAGTCGGCTTGAGATTTTCTTTCCCTTTGTCCCTCCTACTTGTGCTCTCTCTAAAATAAATAAATCTTAAAAAAAGAACAGAATCTGAGAAATCCACATGACAACATCAAAAGGAATAATATTCATATAATCAGATTTCAATAGGAGAGAAAAGCTGTAATGTGGAAAAATTATTTAACAAAACAATGGCTGAAAACTCTCCAAATTTGAAAAAAGATATTTATATCTACAAATTCAAGCTAAGCAAATCCCAAATAAGATCAATGTAAAAATATCCATCCACAAGACACTCATAATAAAACTGCTGAAAACTAAAGACAAAGAAAAAATCTTTAAAATAGCCAGAGAAAAATGACAAGTACTTATCATTGCAGATTTCTTATCAGAAATCATGGATGCCAAAGGAAAGAAGAAAACACTCAAAAAAAAAAAAAAAGGGATTTTATTTTTTTGAGAGATAGTGTGCACAAACACATACAAGTGGGTAGATAAGAGAGGGATAAGCAAACTCTCAGCTGAGCAGAGTCCAACACAAGGCTCAATCCCACAAACCTGAGATCATGACCTGAGCCAGACACCCAACTGAGCCACCCAAATGCCCCAGAAGAAAACACTTATGAAGTGCTGAAAGAAATGTCAACGCAGACAGCTACATACAATGAAACTACATTTTAGAAATAAAGGTGAAACATATTCTGTAATGAGGAAAAACTAGAAGTCTGCAAATCTCTCCTAAAAGAACCTTAAGAAAGGTTTTTTTTATACAAAAAAAAATAAGAAAATTTAGAATATTAGAAACAAACACAGAATTGGTAACAATCTAAGTAAATATAGCTATTTATAAATACAGTCCATTCTTTTACCCTTTAGTTATTTTACATGACTGACAGCTAAATGTAAAAATTATAACGTTATATGATAGGAATTTGTTATGTATAAGAGGACAACTACAACGTAAAGGGAAAGGGTAAAACAACATATATGGTGGGATCCAAATTTCCATGAAGTGTTAAAATATTGATTCTAAGACGCTAGTCTCAAAATGTTAAAAAAATACTGAGTCTACTTATGATATTCTCAAAAAGACAAAACTACAGTGACAGAAAACAAAACTGTGGTTGCCAGTGGTTAAGAGGGAATGGAGAATATGACAACAAAGGGATAATATGCAGGAGCTTCTTGGAGCGACAGAATTATTATTAATCCTGTTTGTAGGGGATCCCTGGGTGGCGCAGCAGTTTGGCGCCTGCCTTTGGCCCAGGGCGTGATCCTGGAGACCCGGGATCGAGTCCCACGTCGGGCTTCCGGTGCATGGAGCCTGCTTCTCCCTCTGCTTCTCCCTCTGCCTGTGTCTCTGCCTCTCTCTCTCTCTCTCTCTCTCTCTCTCTCTCTCTCTGACTATCATAAATTTAAAAAATAAAATAAAATAAAAAATCCTGTTTGTAGTGGTGCTTACAGAAATCTATACTTGTGTTTAAAATTTATACAACTACGTAACATACATGAACAAAGGAATTTTAGCTAGCATATGTTGACCTCTAAAATAAAATACATACATGCATGCAAGATAAATGTACACATAATCATAAATACAGAATAGTGATATTACAAGAGATTTTTATCTTTATACTTTTTTAAATCTTTCAAATCATCTACAATGAGTATTATCACCAGAATAAAAATAAAATACTCAAAAATAACCACAATATACTTAATTAAGCTAAAAATATGCCACTTCAATATGGTTCTCTAATAGTACTATTTGGAACTGAGTAAATGAGAACATTGCAAAGTATTCTGAGAGCAAGTTTAAAGTTTATCATAACAGCAGGCAGTTGTAATCCCCTTCCCCAACTCTCTCACAACCAATCTCTCTCAAAACTTACTAACAAATACAGTTGACCCTTGAAAAATATGGGAGTTGGGGCACCGACCTCCCCCAGGTCAAAAATCCACATATAGGCGTGCCTGGGTTGTTCAGGCTGTTAAGTGCTCAATTCTTGGTTTTCGGACTGGTCATGATCCCATGGGTTGTGGGACTGAGCCTTACATGGGGCTCCTTGCTCAGCAGGCAGTCTACTTGAAAGATTCTCTCCCTCTGCCCCCACCCCACTCTTCAGTGTACTCTCTCTGAAAGTAGATTTTTAAAAAATAGACTAAAAATGTATTTTAAAAAGCCACACACACATAACTTTTGAATCCTCAAAAACTTAACTACTAATAACATACTGTACTGAAAGCCTTACTGATAAAACATTAAATCCATTAATACATATTTTGTGTATTATATACTGTGTTCTCACAATAAAGCAAGATAAAAGAAAACATTAAGAAAATATGAAGAGAAATTACATTTACAGTATTGTACGATATGTACTGTATTTATCAGATAAAATCTGAGTATAAGTGGACCCATAAAGTTCAAACCCACACTGTTCAAAGATCAATTTTATTGAGATTCTGAGAAGATGGGAGACTAAGGAAGCACCAGAATTCTGTCTCCCCACCTAGACAACAATGATACAGGCATAATCTGTCTGATATAACTGCTTTTATTATTCTAGAGTCCATTGAAAGCTTCCAACTTCCAGGGAGTAGGTTTGGAAGGAAAATTTTGGGTCAATTTCAACTCTTAGTAGCAGCTATCCATCCTCCATCTCCAACGTTAAGGCAGGCAGTTGTACATACCTTCTAGAAGCAGACTATGAGAGCCAGGGTGGGCAAAAAAATGACCATGTCCTCCATGTATTGGAGATCTGTGCCCTAATTCCTCATTGCTACTTCTGATCACAGAAATGAAGACGAAGAGGCATATGGCCATTTTTGTTGCACCAACCCCCACTGCTACAGATCCCTCCCTTCCTTCCCTTCATTTTTCTATTTTGTCCCCTCTGGGAGCCAGACATTAAAGACTAGGACATTCAAAAGCAACTGCACATACAGAAGAAATCAGAAACTATCTATATCCAGGAAAAAGCAGTGACTGAGAAAAAATTTGAGAACTTAAATGGACATCTCAGGTTGATCCTAACCCCAAAGAGAGTCTACAAGAATAAAATATAAAATAAAAATATTCTGGAAAAGGAGTAAATCTGATTTTCAGAATTACCATATTATTATATTGCAATGTCCAGTTTTCAGGGCACCTGGGTGGCTCACAGTTGATCATCTGCCTTCAGCCCAGGACATGATCCTGGAGTCCCGGGATCGAGTCCCACATAGGGCTCCCCACAGGGAGCCTGCCTCTCCCTCTGCCTGTGTCTCTGCCTCTCTCTCTGTGTCTCTCATGAAGAAATAAAACATTAAAAAAAATGTCCAGTTTTCAACAACACCAAAAAAAAAACCCACAAGTGAGGCACCTGGGTGGCTCAGTCAGTTAAGATACTCAGTTCATGATCTCATCAGGGTCCTGTGATTGGGCCCCACATCAGGCTCTCTGCTCAGGGGGTAGTATGCTTCTCCATCTCCCTCTGTCCCTCCCTCCTGCTCTTGTTCTCTGTCAAATAAATGAAATTTTTAAAATTAAAAAAAAAAATCACAAGTAACAGGAAAACACACCCACACAAAGGAAAAGTATAAACAGGAACTGTTCCTGAAAAAGCCCTGATGGTAGACCTACTAAAGAGAAATTAGAAGAACTATCATAAAGATTCACAAAGAAGTAAAGGAAGATATGGAAAAAGTCAAGAAAATGTATAAACAAAATAGAAATATCAATAGATATTAATATTTAGAGAGACTCAAAGACAGACAGAAGTAGGCAGAAGAAATATTCAACATTATGTCCTATCCTGATGATAGGACAATGAAAATTATCAATTTTAAAGAACAAAAAGAAAAATGACATAAACAAAATGAACACCGTAAGGTATCCGTGGGACACCAACAAGCAGACTAAAATACACACCGTGGGAATCCCAGAAGGAGAAGAGAAAGAGAAAGGGGCAGGGAAATTATTTTTAAAAATATTAAACTGAAAACCTCCCCAAACTTGACAAAAGACATGAATATAAATATCCACGAAGCTCAACAAATCTCACACAAGAAGAATTTGAAGAAATTCACACAGACACACTTTAGGAAGCCACAAAGAATCCTCACAGTAGCAAGAAAGCAGTGAGTGATTCACATACAGTGGATGAGCAGACTTCTCATCAAAAAATTTGGAAGCCAGAAGCCAGAGAGCTATAATATATTCAAAGTGCTAAAAGAAGAAATAGTCAAACATATTTCCTGTATCTGTTAAAACTGTCCTTCATAAGTTAGGGAGAAATTAAGACATTCTCAGATAAACCAGAAACTCCAGGGTATCCAGCAGTGGGAAATGAAAGCACAGTAAACAGTAATTCAAAGCCATGTGAAGAAAAAAGGATCTCGGGATCCCTGGGTGGCGCAGCGGTTTAGCGCCGCCTGCCTTTGGCCCAGGGCACGATCCTGGAGACCCGGGATCAAATCCCACATCGGGCTCCCTGCATGGAGCCTGCTTCTCCCTCTGCCTGTGTCTCTGCCTCTCTCTCTCTCTCTGTGTGACTATCATGAATAAATAAATAAAATCTTTAAAAAAAAAGAAATAAGGATCTCAATAAAGGTAAATGCATAGCAATTATAAAAGCTAGTATTGGCCCCCTAAGTGGCTCAGTTGGTTAAGCATCTGCCTTCAGCTCAGGTCGTGATCTCAGAACCCTGAGATCAAGCCCTACATTGGACTCCTACTCAGCGGGGAGTCTATCTCTCCCTCTGCCCCGCTCCTCCACTCAGGCATGCACTCTCGGTCTCTCTCAAATAAACAAAATCTTTAAAATAAAATTAAAAAATAAGAGCTAGTATCATTCTAACTTTGTTTTGTAATTCCAAATGTTTTTTTCTACAGGATTTAAGAGACTAATGCCGACCTCGTGTTTTTGGGCACACAATGTACATAGATTTAAGTCTGTAATACCAATAAACAAAGGGGTGAAGTTGGAGTTATAAAAAAGCAGTTATTCTATGTTATTGATATTAACCTGGTATAAATTCAAATTAGTGTTATAACTTTAGGATATTAAATGCAATCCCCACGGTAACCACAAAGAACATAGCTCTAGAATATACAGAGTATGAAATGAGAAGAGTTCACACATTTCACAAAAAATATCAACTAAACACAAAAAAGTAATGCACGAGATGAGGAACAAAAAGCTATAAAACATAAAGTAAATGACAGAAGTATCGCCTTATTAGTAATTACTTTAAATGTCTTAAACTCTCCAATCAAAACAGAGATCAGCAGAATTAATAAAAACACATAATCCAACTGTATGCTGTCTTCAAGAGAATCAGTTCAGATCCAAAGATACAGATTGGATGAAAGTAAAAGAATGGAAAAAATATTTGATGCAAACAGCAATTGAAAGAGAACAGGGGTGGCTACACTAATATTGTACAAAATAGCCTGAATCTAAAAGACTGCAAGTGGTATTACATACTAATAAACAGTCTGATAGAGCAAGAAGATAAAGCAATTATAAACATTTATATACCTAATGACAAACCATCAAAATATATTAAGCTAAAACTGACAGAATTAAGGGGAGAAACTGTTTTTACAATAATAGATACTTCAATGCCCCCTCTCAATACTGGATAGAATAATCATAAAGGAGATAAGAAATGAAGAATTTAACAATACGATAAACCAACTAGACCTAATAGACATATACAAAACAGTCTACCCACCAACATCAGCATACACATTCATTTCAAGAGCATATGGGATATTTTCCAGAATAAACCAGATGTTAGGCCACAACAAAGTCTCAATAGACTTAAAACACAGATATCATATAAAATATCCTCTCCAACCACAACAGGATGAAGTTAAAAATCAATACTAAAAATAAAATGGGAAAATTCACAAATTTGTGCAAATTAACACCCTCTGAACCAAGCAAAGGACCAAAAAAGAAATCACAAGGGAAACACTCAAATTACTAAAATAAAAAATAAAAGTGGAGACTTGGTTCTGCAGAAATGAAAAGAACTATGAGAGTACTACGAATAATTTACACCAACAAATTGGATAACCTAGATGAAATGGACAATTTCCTAAAACACAAAACCTACCAAGACTAAATTATGAAGGAATAGTGGCACCTTGGTGGCTCCATCAGATAAGTGTCTGCCTTTGGCTCAGGTCATGATCTTAGGATTCTGAGACTGAGCCCTTCCTGGGGCTCCATGTTCAGTGGACAGTCTGTATGTCCCTCTCCCTCTGTCTCTCCCCTTCCCCCTGCTCATGCTCGCTCGCTCTCTCTCTCAAATACTTTTAATAAATAAATAAGAATTAGAAATGTGAATAGACCTATAACTAGTAAGAAGAGTTAATCAGTAAACAAAACTCTCCAGAAAAAGTCCTAGACTCAATGGTTTCACTAGCACTACAAAACATTTGAAGAAAAATACCAATCTTTCTCAAACTTACATCCCATGACCAAGAGAATTATTCCTAGAATTCAAGGATGGTTCAACATATGAAAATGAATCAAAAGAATACACATTAACATAATGAAGGGAAAAAAATACATGATTATCTCAACTAATGCAGAAAAAGCATGGTGACAAAATATAAAACCCTCTCATTATAAAAACACCAACATGGAACAACATGAATGCAACCTGGATGCAACCTGAAGACACTATGCTAAAGGAAATAAATAGAAACAGAAAATAGAATGGCAGATGCCAAAGGTTAGGGGTAGGTAGGAAAGTGGATTATTGTTTAATGGGTACAGCATTTCAATTTTACAAGAAAAGTGCTGGATGCAGGTGATGACTGTACAATATTACAACATTTATTATCACTGGGACGCCTGGGTGGCTCAGCGGTTGAGCGTCAGCCTTCAGCTCAGGGCGTAATCCCAGGGCCCTGGGATTGAGTCCCACATGGGGCTCCCTGCAGGGAGCCTGCTTCTCCCTTTGCCTGTGTCTCTGCCTCTCTCTGTCTCTCATGAATAAATAAACTATTTTTAAAAAAAACTTATTATCAATGAACTGCACACTTTAAAATGTACACTTAAAAATGGGTAAGATGGTAAATTTATATTATGTGTGTTCTACCACTATTTTATTTCTTAAAAGATGGGCCGATGCCACCAGAGACCTCGCAGAAGTACCAAAATAATTTTTTAGATGTACATTTTCCAGATGGAAAAATTCATCACCAGGAAACCAGCCCAACAAGAAACATTAAAGGTATATTTTTCAAGAAAAACAATGACACCACATGGAAATCAGGGTCTACCCAAAAGAATGAAGAGTGCTAGAAATGTAAGTACCTGAGTATACCGATTATAAAAACATTGCCTCTCAACTCCAAATCCACTTTTTTCTCTACACCCTGCTTTGTAACAACTGGAGCTGGTACCTCTAAACGTGTCTTCTCTGCCAGCTGACAAAACGTTAACCTTTGTCAGCAGATGGCACTGGAGGAATATTCCAGACAGAAGTGGGTTCTCTTCCCATGAGTGTGTTCTAATGTGCTGGTTCAAGTAGAGGACAGTGGTGCCCAAAACACCCGAAGGCCCTCTCCCCAGGCACCAACTTCCCACCAAGTCTCAGAGAGACCTACCTATACAACCATGGGTAGCTTCCCAGCAAGTTTTGTCAGCACCGCTGAGGGCCACTGCCCAGCAAGTTTCAGTGGCACTCCTACTGGCCAGATATTTCCCAGAGAATTATGCCAGTGTCCCAGGTTCTTAGCCGGGTTCAGAAAGGGACTTCCTAGTGACTCTTCTCAGTACCCCAAATGGGGGTTGGGTTTCCTGTTTGATAGCAAAAATTCATGGCACTTCAAGCTTAACCATCATCCAGTGTAACATGCCCCATCGAACAAGATCTGAATCTAAGCCTTGAAGCTGTAAAATGGGGCATCCTCCAAATTTGTTCCAACCTTGCTATTGTGCCTCCGCCTGGAGGTAGTGGCTGCTCTGCTACTGTGTATACCTTCAAGTTCTCCTTCCCCCTTAGGGTTAATTCCCTTTCCCTGTTCAAATTACTGGGTGGTTTCTGACCTCTGAATGGTATAGGATTGATACTGGTAGTGGTCACAGCTAACAGACCTATAAAGATGGGATTTGGAGACTGGCTTGGTTGTGCCCTCCAGCTTACACAGGAAATAGGATGCTAGTAATCCCTGGCATGCAGTGGCATCACAATTCATCAAGCTATCAACTGTGGTTGACTGTGATCAAAGGAAGCAAGTACTCTGGGACCCCAAGTGGTTGTTGTACTTAACTGTTAAGGCAGCAGTGATAACTATAGGGTCTGTTACATAAGATGGGTTCTCTAACTGTTCTTGAACAGGTATACAGGAAAGTAAGTTCAAGTCCATTAAATGTCAGATTAAATCATAGTCTGAAAAAAAATACTTTCATGCAATATTAAAAAAAAAACCTCAGGGATCCCTGGGTGGCGCAGCGGTTTAGCGCCTGCCTTTGGCCCAGGGAGCGATCCTGGAGACCCGGGATCGAATCCCATGTCGGGCTCCCAGTGCATGGAGCCTGCTTCTCCCTCTGCCTGTGTCTCTGCCTCTCTCTCTCTCTCTGTGTGACTATCATAAATAAATAAAAATTTTTAAAAAAAAACACTCTTAATTCTTATAACCACAGGTTGATATTGCTAAAAATCAAATGCAAAATTTTATTATATATATAACATTAGATGAATTTGTAGTCTCACCGAGTTTCTCATGTGAAAGTAAGAGCAATGACTAGGAAAAAAAAAAAATGGTACCCTAAAACTTGAAATGGGAACATGTGGTTGAATGAGAATTAAAAAAAAAAATTTCAAACATCCAGGGGCAGTAACTTACCCTTCTGTATCTAAAGAGAGCAGCTTTCCTTTGCCTGAAAGTCCTGTGATATCATTAAGCTCAGCAAATGACTTGAAGGAGGATGCTCATTCTCCTCAAGACCAACTACAATCAACCCTATTGACACTAGACCCATAACTAAGTTCAAACCTCAGCATGTTATAGAGGAACAGGTCCACATAAGACCAAGAGGAATCAGGGATCCCTGGGTGGCGCAGTGGTTTGGCGCCTGCCTTTGGCCCAGGGCACGATCCTGGAGACCCGGGATCGAATCCCACATCGGGCTCCCGGTGCACGGAGCCTGCTTCTCCCTCTGCCTGTGTCTCTGCCCCTCTCTCTCTCTCTCTGTGACTATCATAAATAAATAAATTAAAAAAAAAAAAAAAAAGGACCAAGAGGAATCAGCTTAACCACTAAAAAATGCCAACATTTTGTTAACATATAAAGGAAAAAACCTGGGGGATGTGTCTGAAAACAGATACTATTACGAAAGAATTAGACCAAGGAAGTTAGAATTCATTAATACGTGTGAGCTTACCACAGACTCTGAATTTGATGTAATAACTTGTGCAGCTGGAGAGGGCTCTAATAAGCATACTTGTTGACTGAAACTTATACAACAATATAGCTGTAATCATTAAGGAAATGCAAATCAAAATCATCCTAACACTGACAATGAATATTTAACGAGGTTGAGATACTAGAGTTTCACTGGCATTATGTGGAAAAAGAAATCCAAAGGTTAGGGAGACAGGAATACTGAAGTGGATTTATTCTCTGCAATAAATCTATACACCTACTACCCAACTAAATTCCCTGAGAAGGCCCGGAAGACACTACAATTAGTGACAGAAGCACCACATACTTGAAAAGCTATGTGGCTGCTCTCTTTTATAAGTCAGGTACGACTGCAGGGAATGTCACCACTGAGATGGGCTCCCTGATTTCACTGAGGATGATGGGATCCCAAAATAGCAGAGGCCAAGTGGCAGCACTTAACTCCAAAGATAAGGGCAGCAGGGACGTACCGGTAATCAGAATGCTTTGGCCCGCAGGGATCTTTGGCAGTGGCTAATTGATCACGATGTTCCTAGGAATGAAATAGATGGGCAGTTTAATCTACATAACAGAAAAATGTCTAAATCTGGTGGCCAAAAACTGATTTGAGTCATCACAGTGGAAGTCACAGACATTTGCCCAGTTTCCAGATCTGGTCAATTCACAGACCCACAGCCTCTTGTGGGAAGGCCTCTCCTCTTGAGGAGGACTGGGTCCACCTGAAGGAGAGCTCTGCACCATCACCATAAGTAGACACCGTAAATCTCTCTCCAAGCCTTTCCGAAAGGGATTATCGCCATAAGGTAGGACAGTGGTTTTTCAAGCTGGGGCAATTTTGCTCCACAAATCTAGAAAATTTGGCAGTATATGGAGGCATTTTTGGTTATCACAACTGGGGAGCTGTATTGACACCTCGTGGGTAGAGGCCAGGGATGCTGTGAAACATCCAATAACGTACACAACAGCTTAAAAGAACTGTATTTCATTAGCTCCCTGATCTTCTCTGCTACTACTCCCCACCTTGCTCACCACCTTCACTACCATCTCTGCTGTTCATCAAATATACACAAGCAGGGACACCTGGGTGGCTCAGTCAGTTAAGCATCTGCCTTCAGCTCAGGTCATGATACCAGGGTCCTGGGATCAAGCCCCACATCAGGCTCCCTGCTCAGGGCCTGCTTCTCCTCATCCCTCCGCCTGCCACTCTGTCAAATAAAGTCTTTTTAAAATACACACACACACACACACACACACACACACACACACACAGCATTCACCTGCCTTCACAATCTTTAGCCTTGTTGTTCCCTCTACCTGGAGTGTTCCTACTCTTAGGTACCCACATGGCTGGCTTTCCTTCAGATTTTTGCTTAAATGCCCCTATTTAAAGTTGCAATGCCCCTTCCACCACAGCACAATGTATCCCCTTTTTCTGCTTTATGTTTCTCTATCGTAATGTTCCACTTTAAATGCTCTACATTCATTATTTGATTAACAGTTCTCTCTCCCATCAATAGAACATAAACTCTGGAAAAGAGATGTTCTCCATTTTATTCATTACTGTATCCTCAGTTCCTACAATGGTTCCTTGTATATAACAGACACTCAAACATTTGTTAAATGGAAACATGAATAGTGACTGGATGGAAATTAGGAATGTGGAGCCCTGAGGAATTCTAAGATGACTCCTAAAGTGGTCGACTGCTTTTATCAGCCTAGTACTCCATTCTTCTGAAAAGTCATTTCTGATCAATCAGATATTTTGAACTCTTTCCTTTTTTAAAATGTGATAATTTTTTCAATGTAGGCAAATCTATTATTCTTTTGAATTATCTTTTTTTTTTTTGGGGGGGGGGCTTATGGTAAAAAGGAATTCCCATATCAGGATGTTATATTTACCTATATTTCCTTTGAGAAATAGTTCCATTTTCTTATACCCACATATTCAATCCCTATAAATATGTTTTGGTATCTGGAGGAAAAGATACAACTATTTTTGCCCAATGACCAGCAAACTGTCCAAACACAATTTAAAGAATAACTTGTAACTATAGTCCTATATATAGATATGAATCTCTTTATTTGTAAGTAATTTAAGTGTTTCTATAGCAGTATTCAAGATCCTGTAAAACAAAGTACCCACCATTCCCCTACTCCTCCACTCTCCCATTAGTATTCTAATTCAAAACTGTTTCGTCTATCTTTCACAGTTATAATTCGTAATGAACTTCATCACAGTTACCTCAAAGTCTACCCTTCTCACTATCAAAAAGAAAAAGAAAAACAAAATCCTGTTGGGTTACTGACTGATACAATATTTGGCATATCACTTACTTTTTTCAAGAGCCACCAAAGCATAATGGTTACAGATTCTCTGCAGTTGGAGTCAAACAGCCTGAGTGGGTTCCAATCCCATTATTCCTTATTCTCGCACCTATATAACTTTGACAAGGCACTTTACCTCTCTGTTACCCTCAGGTATAATACTGTATTATAAGGTCATTTTCTGAATTAACTGAGTTACGACATGTACATGAAAACAATGCTCCTAAAAAAAAAAAAAAAAAAAAAAAAAACAATGCTCCTAAAAATTAGCTGTTGTTTTGACTATTATTATTATTACTTACTACCATGTCCTTAGGTAAACTCTTATCATTTTAAGTCTCACATTTATTAGGTTTATCCCAAGGAATTTAGTTTTGTACGACTTTGTAAATCAATCATTTTTTAATTTTCCAACTAGTTATAGTCAAAGTTATTAAATTTTATGGGATTTTTAAGAATATTTTAATGTTGTAACTAGGCAGTTTACTATTCCCTGTTAAAATCCTACCACATTTTTCTTCTTTTCTTCCAGATTGTTTTCATTTTCAATTTTTACTTCTTAGTCCTAAAATATTTTCTGATACTCTTTTGAGATTTCCAGGCAAATAAATTTATCATCAGAAAATAATCATAAATTTGTTCTCCAACTTTCCAAGATTTACACCTCTCATTCTTTTTTTTTTAGATTTATTTATTTATTTATTTATTTATTTATTTATTTATTTATTTATTTATTTATTTATGATAGACATAGAGAGAGAGAGAGAGGCAGAGACACAGGAGGAGGGAGAAGCAGGGCAGGCTCCATGCCGGGAGCCCGATGCGGGATTCGATCCCGGGACTCCAGGATCACGCCCTGGGCCAAAGGCAGGCGCTAAACCGCTGAGACACCCAGGGATCCCCTACACCTCTCATTTCTTTTCATCATCTAACTATATTGCCCTAGAACTTCCAGAACAGTAATAATTATGGTAATAACAGGCATCATGTTGATTTTGTTCATTGTGATAATGATATCACAATTTTTTTTAAAAAGAGATTGCATTTCTTAGAGATGCATACTTTGTGTATTAATAGGTGAAATATGCCTACAATTGCTTTAAAATATTACAGGAAATGATGTGAGAGGAATAAATAATACAAGAGGTAGAAAGTTGATGACCATTAAAGAAGATGAATGGCGAATATGTGACCATTAGTTCAACTATTTCCTGTATATTTATATTTTTAAATTTCTGCAACAAAGATTTTTAAAAAGTAATCAGAGGTATCTGGGTGGCTCAGTCGGTTAAGCATCAGCCTTCAGCTCAGGTCCTGATCTCAGGATCCTGGGTTCTAGCCTGCATAGGGCTCCCTGCTCACTGGGGAGTCTGCTTCTCCCTCTCCCTCCACCTCCAGCTCCTGGCTCCCCACTCGAGCTCCCTCTACCGAACTCTCTCTAGCATTCTCACTGGTTCGGTCTCTCTCAAATGAATAAATAAACCTTTAAAAAAAAAAAGTATGGGACGCCTGAGTGGCTCAGTAGCTAGGCACCTCCCTCTGCCTCAGGGAATGATCCTGGGATCTGGGATCAAGTCTTGCATCGGGTTCCTTGTGGGGAGCCTGCTTCTCCCTCTGCCTCTGTCTCTGCCTCTCTCTCTCTGTCTCTCATGAATAAATACATAAAATCTTAAAAAAAAAATCATAGTCCATTTCAGAGGCACAAAAGGATTAAATGAAAGAATAATCAGAGCAAACATTTGTTTCTTATTCAATGTCACAGAATGGAAGGCAAGAAAAAAGTAATGTTCACACTCACTTCCAGGCAATGACTTCCAAGACTTCTGTGACACTATCCAACTCTTTCCCTTTTGCTTCTAGAAATCACCACCTAGTAAATGCTGCTATTTCTTATGTACTAACCTACTGAAACCTACTAAGAGTTAGATCTTTATTTCTATTTTATCTGTAAGGAAACAAAAATTATGTTAATGGTAAGGACCAAGACTAAATTTTATTATGATAGTGGTTCCTAATCTACAATCTTCCACCTAATCTATTTCAGAAGGTCCGGGACAGATAGGGCCTAGACATTTGTGTATTGTAAAGGAGCAGGGATAGAATTCCCTCAAGGGATTCTAAAGCATATTGCTAATTAAGAACAAATACACCATAATGTTTTCTCCTGGGTCCTCTGCTGTTATCTATCTGCTGATTCCCACAAAATTAAATTTGTATCTGTATATATCTGTGTGTTCATCAGCCTCAATTTCAATTTCTGCTCTTTTGAAAAACAATGTCAAAAAAATAAAGATGAGCCACAGACTAGGAAAAAATAGTTAAAAACACTAATAAAGGATTTGTATCCAAAATATATAACTGTACTCAAAACACAACATAAGAAAACTTAGCCAGCAATCCCACTGTTTACCCAAAAGAAATAAGCATGTTTATACAAAAACCTACAGACGAAAAACCGAGACTTTCTGTTAAAAAAATGTTGCTAAAGACGATGTTCACTACATTACTCAGTGTCACCTACTGAAGATTCACGTCGGAAACTTTTAGAATCAGTGCTACAAAGTGATGTTTCTTCATATATGCAGTAATGTTTGTTCTATGTGATAACAGGACATACTTAATCATATTCTCTGATCATTAGAATTATCCTATCTGTATTTTCCTTTACCGTGGTCCTTAATTCTTTTAATCTTTTTTTATATACCTTTTAAAACTACCTCAATTTGGGCAGCCCCGGTGGCCCAGCAGTTTAGTGCCACGCCCAGGGCGTGATCCTGGAGACCCTGGATCAAGTCCCACGTCAAGCTCTCTGTATGATGCCTGCTTCTCCCTCTGCCTGTGTCTCTGCCTCTCTCTCTGTCTCTATGAATAAATAAATAAAATATTTAAAAGAAAAAAAAAAACTACCTCAAATTCTTTGTGGAAAGTTAAACCTGAACAAATATATATAAAGAAATTATAGGGCAGCCCGGGTGGCTCAGCAGTTTAGGGCCACCTTCAGCCCAGGGCGTGATCCTGGAGTCCGGGGATCAAGTCCCACATCAGGCTCCCACCATGGAGCCTGCTTCTCCCTCTGCCTGTGTCTCTGCCTCTCTCTCTCTCTCTTTCTGTGTCTATCATAAATAAATAAATAAATAAACAAACAAACAAATAAATAAATAAATAAATAAATAAATAAGATTATAACCAACATAATAAACTTTCTCTTCTACTCCTTCTTGGGAATGAAGCTTTTATTTTTGCTTGTTGCTTTATTTAAAGTTTTTATTTATTTAAGTAATCTCTACACGCCACGTGAGGCTCGATCTCACGACCCCAAGATCAAGAGTCACATACTCTTTCTACTGAGCCTCCGAGGCATCTCTTAACCTTTAGCATACTTTGTTTTATAATTTTGGAAATAGGGACACCTGGGTAGCTCAGTAGTAGAGCCTTAGGCTCAGGGAGTGATCCCTAGAGTCCCGGGATCAAGTCCCACATCGGGCTCCCTATGAGGAGCCTGTTTCTCCATCTTTCTACATTTCTGCCTCTCTCTGTGTCTCTCGTGAATAAATAAATAATCTTTTTTTTTTTAATTTTGGAAATAGCTAATTATTAAAGTTAGTACAGTTGACCCCTGAACAACATGGGTATGAACTGCACAGGTCGCTGACACACTTTTTTTCAATAAATACAGTGCAATGATTTTCTAAAAAAAGGTTTTCTTTTCAAGGCACCTGAGTGGCTCAGTCAGTTAGGTGTCCGACTATTGATTTTTGCTCAGGTCATGATCCCAGGGTCAGAAGATCGAGATCCCCATCAGGCTCTGGGTTCTGCACTGAGCATGGAGCCTGCTTAAGATTCTCTCTCTCCGGACATCTGAGTGGCTCAGTGGTTGAGCGTCTGCCTTCAGCCCAGGACGTGATCCTGGAGACCCAGGATCAAGTCCCCCATCGGGCTCCCTGCATGGAGCCTGCTTCTCTCTCTGCCTATGTCTCTGTGTGTCTCTCTCCCTCACTGTGTCTCTCATGAATAAATAAAATCTTAAAAAAAAAAAAAAGATTCTCTCCTTTTCCCTCTGCCCTCCTCCCCCTACTGCTTACATCTTTCTCTCTCCAAAAAATATATTATTTTCTCTTAGCTCACTGTTAATTAGATAGTACATAATACATAGAACATACAAAATACATGTTAACCTATTGTTTATGTTATCGGTAAGGCTTCCAGTCAACAGTAGGGTATTAATAATTGAGTTTTAGGGGAGTCAAAAATTACAGGCAGGGGAGCCTGGTTGGTTCATTCAGGAAAGCATGAGACTCTTGATCTTGGGGTTCTAAGTTCAAGCCCCACACTAGGTGTAGGGAATGAATGAACAAACGAACGAATGAACGAATGAACAAATAAATAAATGAATGAATGAATGAATGAATGGATAGATAAATAAAATAAAATAAAATAAAATAAAATAAAATAAAATAAAATAAAATAAAATAAAATAAAATAAAATAAAATAAAATAAAATAAAATAAAATAAAATAAAATACATAAATAAGGCAGCCGGGGCGGCTCAGTGGTTTAGTGCTGCCTTCAGCCCAGGATGTGATCCTAGAGACCCGGGATCAAGTCCCACGTCAGGGTCTCTGCATGGAGCCTGCTTCTCCCTCTGCCTGTGTCTCTGTCTCTCTCTCTCTCTCTGTCTCTCATGAATAAATAAAATTTAAAAAATATAAAAAGAAATAAAGAAAGAAAGAAATTATTTTTACAAGCTACAGGCAGATTTTTTACTGTAGGGGGACCAGTGCCCCAACCACATGTTGTTCAAGGACCAATTCTACTTACATATGATAAAGCTGAATGTACAAATTAGGCACAGTAAGAGACTAATAACAATAAGACAACACTTATACCACTATACTGTAATAAAAGTTAATTGAAAAAAAAATAAAAAAATAAAAGTTAATTGACTGTGGTCTCTCTCTCAAAATACAGTACTGTATTCACCCTTCTTGTGTCGACATGATGACAAAATGCCTATGTGAGGAGATGAAGGTGAACAACCAAGGTAGGCATTGTGACAAAGCGCTAAGTTACTACTGACCTTCTGACAACACATTTAAGGAGGATCATTTGCTTCCGGATGGACCGTGGTTGACTGTGGGTAACTGAAACCACAGAAAGCAAAACCACAGATTTGGGGCAGGAGTGGACTATTGGTTTTGTAATTCCCTCTTATTATACTCAACTTTTAATAAAATACTGTTTAAAAGCTGCAACCTGGGGGGCACCTGGCTGGCTCAATCAGTAGAGCATGTAACTCTTAATCTCAAGGTTCTAAGTTCTAGCTCCATGTTGGGTGTAGAGATCACTTAAAAAAAAAATCTTTAAAAAAAAATAGTCAAAACCTAGTCTCAGCTGTGCTGAGTGAAATTAAGCTAAGATTCTATCTCTATATTTGGGCTACAGGGTCAAGCAGGACCCCTACCAAGGCTAGCATGACAGTAGCAGAGACAATCAGAAGAAAACCTCTCCCACGAAGGAAAAGTACATTTCTACGTGGAGAGTCAGAGCTCTGATGCAACCTACCTCTTGCCACAGGAAGAGAATCTGAACAGTACACATCTTGGGGAACTGAATTATTATTAACGGAGCCAAATGGTCACTCATACGTGGAATATAAGAAATAGTGAAAGAGTATTATAAGGGAAAGGAGGAGGGATCCCTGGGTGGCGCAGCGGTTTAGCGCCTGCCTTTGGCCCAGGGCGCGATCCTGGAGACCCGGGATCGAATCCCATGTCAGGCTCCCGGTGCACGGAGCCTGCTTCTCCCTCTGCCTGTGTCTCTGCCTCTCTCTCTCTCATTCTATGTGACTATCATAAATAAATAAAAAATTAAAAAAAAAATAAGGGAAAGGAGGAGAATTGAGTGGGAAAAATTAGAGAGGAAGACAAACCATGAGAGACTCCTAACTGGGAAACATACAAAGGGTTGTGGAAGGGGAGGTGGATGGAGGGATGGGGTAACTGAGTGACAGGCACTGAGGAGGGCATTTGATGGGATGAGCACTGGATGTTATACTATATGTTGGCAAATTAAATTTTAATTAAACAAAAAATAAAAAGGGAGCCAAACTGTTACCATATAGATGAACAGATTTTCATTTCTTAAGATAAATAATGAATGGGAGAGGAAACAATAGAGAATGGGGGGGGGGGTTTAAAGGCAAGGAAAGTAAGACAAAGCAAAATGAGTACTATAACTAAGCTGAAAGTAAAAATAAAGTCTTAAAAATCATATCTGAGATGATCTCAATTAAGATTCACCAATTAGGCATCCCTGGGTGGCGCAGCGGTTTGGCGCCTGCTTTGGCCCGGGGCGCGATCCTGGAGACCTGGGATCGAATCCCACGTCGGGCTCCCTGCATGGAGCCTGCTTCTCCCTCTGCCTGTGTCTCTGCCTCTCTGTCTCTGTGTGACTATCATGAATAAATAAATAAAATATTTAAAAAAAAAAAAAAAGATTCACCAATTAGGGACGCCTCCTGGGTGGCTCAGTGGTTGAGTGTCTGCCTTCTGCTCAGGGTGTGATCCCAGGGTCCTGGGAGGAGTCCCCCATTGGGCTCCCTGCAGGGAGCCTGCTTCTCCTCTGCCTGTGTCTCTGCTTCTCTGTCTCTCATGAATAAATACATAAAATCTTTTGAAAAAGAGAGAGAGATTCACCAATTAAAACTGGATTGATAAGGGAAAGAGAAGAAGCAAGATGACTCAGAGGTTTCTAACTTGGGTGACTAGAAGAGAGAACTAAAAGAGAATACAGAAAGAAAAACAGGCAGAGAAGGAACGGGGTACTATTTGTGAGAGCAAGTACTTGCAAGAAGACTAAGGAGTCCATTTTAGGCACCCTGAATTAGCAATATTTGTTAGCACAATATAAGTCAAAGTATACATCTGGAAATAGAGATTTTGAATTTTAAACATCCACAAAAACAAGCAAAAGAAATAGAAAAGAAAGAACATAATATATATAAAGGGTAGTGGCTAAAACTACTGTAGATTACCCAAGGAAAAGGAAAAAAAAAAAAGATTACCCAAGAAAAACACAGGTCAAGGAAACGGCACTTATTTGGTATGCAAAGAGTCAGAGGGGCGGGGGGATGGGAGTGAATGGGTGACGGGCACTGAGGGGGGCACTTGACGGGATGAGCACTGGGTGTTATTCTGTATGTTGGTAAATTGAACACCAATAAAAAATTAAATTATTTTTAAAAAAAGTGTCAAAGAGGACTGCAAAGAAGCAATTCAAGAAAAGAACCAGGACCAGGGACACCTGGGTGGCTTAGCAGTTGAATGTCTGCCTTCAGTTCAGGGTGTGACCCCGGGAGTCCTAGAATGGAGCCGGCTCCCTGCATGGAGCCTGCTTCTCCCTCTGCTCTCCGTTTTTGCCTCTCTCTGTCACTCATGAATAAATAAAATCTTTAAAAAAGAACCATGAGAATTCCATCTTCTGAACAAGGGAGATGTTTCAAGGAGGGAATGGGCAATGGAGTCAGATGTCTAAGAGAAATCAAATAACAAAAGCTCTGAAAAGCATCCATCAGTCTTGGTAATTATTAGGTCATTTCGGTGATCTTAAAGAGAAGCCTAAGATCTTAAAGGGGGAAACTGAAGGAAAAGCCAGATGTGAGCTGAGGAATAAATGTGAAAAACAAATGCGATAAAAGTCTCAAAAAAACTCTAATTTCAAAAAGCTTATCTCAGTTCAGACCATACTCTTTAACTACCACTTCCTGCAGAAAGGAATCCAGAATTCTTGGGAGTTAATTCCAGGTCTGAGATAGTAATGTAAAGCACGAGCCTAGGTACATCTTTTTGAGCAAAAAGGGAATAAACTTTTTTTTTAATTTTATTTTATTTTATTTATTTATTTATGATAGGCACACAGTGAGAGAGAGAGAGAGAGAGAGAGAGAGAGAGAGAGAGAGAGGCAGAGACACAGGCAGAGGGAGAAGCAGGCTCTATGCACCGGGAGCCTGATGTGGGATTCGATCCCAGGTCTCCAGGATCGCGCCCTGGGCCAAAAGCAGGCGCTAAACCGCTGCACCACCCAGGGATCCCCGGGAATAAACTTTCAAGGACTACTGGAGTTAAATCAAAAGGATTCAGATAATTAAGTATTTTATTCTTTTTTATTCTAATGTAAATGAAATAATTTCCTGATTTTCTTTTTTTTTTTTTTTTTAAATTTTTTTTGTTTTATTTATTTATGATAGGCACACAGTGAGAGAGAGAGAGGCAGAGACACAGGCAGAGGGAGAAGCAGGCTCCATACACCGGGAGCCTGACGTGGGATTCGATCCCGGGTCTCCAGGATCGCGCCCTGGGCCAAAGGCAGGCGCTAAACCGCTGCGCCACCCAGGGATCCCAATTTCCTGATTTTCTTTCAGGAATATCTGTTGCTAGTATGTGGAAATACAACTGATTTTTGTGTGATTTTTTAATCCTGAAACCTGCTGAACCTTTCACAGGGTTGGGGGGAGGGGTGCTTGATGGATTTGTAAGGTTTTCTATATAGACAATTACGTCAGCTGCAAATAAAAGATAGTTGTACTTCTTTCTTTCCAATTTGGATGCCTTTTCTATCTAGCCTAACTGCTCTGGCTAGAAATTTCAACTACATTGATTAGAAGCACCAAAAGAGAGCATCCTTATCTTATTCCTGATCTTAGGGGTAAGCCTTGTAGTCTTTCACCATCAAATATGATGTGAGCTATGATTTTTCATGTATAGCTTTTATCATATTGGGGAAGTTCCCTTCTATTTCTAATTTATTAGGTGCTTTTATAATGAAAGTCCGATGGAGTTTTTCAAATGTTTTTTTCTACACCATCTGAGATGATCATGTGGGTTTTTTTCCCTTTCTATTAATACAGTGTATTACACTGATATTTAAGAAAAATTTAACCAAGGAGTTACAAGATTTGTACACCGAGAGACCTATACAAAATGCTGCTGAAAGAAAATTTAAAGGACAGGGGCACCTGGCTGGCTTAGTCAGCAGAGCATCGGCCTCTTGATATCGGGGTCACGAGTTTGAGGCCCCACGTAGGGGGTAAAGTTTGTTTTAAAAAAATGTAAAGGATAGAAATAAAAGGAAAGACACTCTGTATTCACTGATTCGAAGACAATATTAGGATAACAATACTACCCAAGCGATTTACAAATTCAACTCAATCCCTAACAAAATCTCAATGGCATTTTTTTTTTTTGTAGAAATAGGGGGAAAAAAATCCTGAATTGCATATGGAATTTTAAGGAATGCCAAATAGCCAAAACAATCTTGAAAAGGAAAAACAAAGTTGGAGGACTGACACTTTCAAATTTCAAACTTCTACAAAGCTACAGTAATCAAAAGTGTCGTACTAGCACAAGGAGACATACATACCAATGGAACAAAATTGAGAATTCAGAAATAAGCCTTTATATATGTAGTTGTTATGGACTGAATATCTGTGTCCCCAAAATTTATATGTTGAAAACTGAAACCCCAATGTTATGATATTTAAAGATGGGACCTTTGGACAATAACTAGTTTTAGATGAGGTCACAAGGGTGGGCTCTCATGATGGGATTAGTTCCCTTCTAAAACGGGACATTCAGGGAGCTCTCCCACTCTGAGAACACACAAAGAAGAGATTAAGAGAACACAAAGAAAAGATGGCAGCTGCCAACAACCCAAATGAAGAGGCCTCAAAATGAAATCTACCTTGCCAGCACCTTGATCTTAAGACTTCCCAGCCTAAAGAACAATTAGAAATAAATTTCTAGGGATCCCTGGGTGGCGCAGCGGTTTGGCGCCTGCCTTTGGCCCAGGGCGCGATCTGGAGACTCCGGATCGAGTCCCACATCGGGCTCCCGGTGCATGGAGCCTGCTTCTCCCTCTGCCTGTGTCTCTGCCTCTCTCTCTCTCTCTGTGTGTGTGTGTGTGACTATCATAAAATAAATAAAAATTAAAAAAAAAAAAAAATTTAAGAAATAAATTTCTATGGTATAAATCACCCAACCTATAGTATTTTGTTATAGCATCCAAAGTGATTAATACAAAAGCTAATTGACTTTTGACAAGGGTGCCAAGATCATTCAATGGGCAAAGAACAAACTTCAATACACAGTGCTGGAAAAACTGAATATCCACATTCAAAAGAACAACTGTACGTATACATTATACTAGAAACAAAAATTAACTTTAAATGGATTGAAAACCTAAATTAAAGAGCTGAACTACAAATCTCTTAGATTTCTTCATATGGGAAAAACTACATGCTCTTAGATTTGGCAATAGTTACTTAAGCTGAAAACAAAAGCACGAGCTACAAAGAAAAATAAATAAGACTATCAAAACTGAAAATTCACTTTTGTGGATCAAGGGACACTATCAAGAATGAAAAAGAAAACTCCCAGAGGGTGCCTGGGTGGCTCAGTGGTTGAGCATCTACCTTCAGCTCTGATCATGATGGGGGGAGTGGGGGGAGGTTTCCTGGGATAGAGTCCTACATCAGGCTCTACACAAGGAGCCTGCTTCTCCCTCTGCCTCTGTCTCTGCCTCTCTCTGTGTGTGTCTCTCATGAGTAAAAACATAAAACTTAAAAACAAAAAACAAAAAAAGAAAAAGAAAAAGAAAACCCCCGAACGGGAGAAAATATTTGCAAATCACGTATCTGATCAGCTTAATATCCAGGATATATAAAGAACTCCTATAACTCTATTAACAAAAAGACAAAAAAAAAAAAAAAAAGACAAACTACCCAATTAAAAATAGGCAAAGGGAAAAAAAATAGGCAAAGGATTTAAATACACATTTCTCCAAGGAAGATATACAAATGGCCAATGAGCCCAAGAACAGACACTCAATATCATTAGTTATTAAAACAATACAAATCGGGATCCCTGGGTGGCGCAGCTGTTTGGCGCCTGCCTTTGGCCCAGGGCGCGATCCTGGAGACCTGGGATCAAATCCCACATCGGGCTCCCGGTGCATGGGGCCTGCTTCTCCCTCTGCCTGTGTCTCTGCCTCTCTCTCTGTGTGTGTGTGACTATCATAAATAAATAAAAATTTTTTAAAAATAAATAAATAAATAAATAAATAATAAAACAATACAAATCAAAACCACAATGAGCTACTGCTTCACACCCACTAAGATAGCTATTTTCAAAAGAAAGAAAAGAAACAAACAAACAAGTGTTGGAGAGGATATGGAGAAGTCAGAACTCTGACACATTGTTAGTGCTCCTCTGTGGAAAACAGTCTGGGGATTCCGCAAGATAAACATAAAAACCCCATTTATCCCAGCAAATTCATTTCTAGGTATAAAACAGAGACTCAAAGAGATACCTGTACAGCTTTTATAGCAACATTTTTCACAACAGCCAGAGGTTAAAAACAACCTTTGTCCACAAATGAAAGGATAAATAAAATTTCTATATACCTACAATAAAGTATTACTCAGCCATAAAAAAGAATGAAGTTCTGATACGTTATGCTAAGTGAAATAAGCCAGACACCAAAAGACAAATATTGTGTGATTCCACTTATATGAACTATCTAGAATAGGCGAATTCATTGAGATGTAAGGGAAATCAAAGTATAACAGAGGCTGGACAAAACAGCAATGTTATTCGTTAATGTAGACAGACTTTCTGTCTGGGGTGAAAATGACAGGGGTAGGGCGCAGCGGTTTAGCGCCTGCCTTTGGCCCAGGGCGCAATCCTGGAGACCCGGGATCGAATCCCACGTCGGGCTCCCGGTGCATGGAGCCTGCTTCTCCCTCTGCCTGTGTCTCTGCCTCTCTCTCTCTCTCTCTCTCTCTGTGACTATCATAAATAAATAAAAATTTAAAAAAATAAAAAAGAAAGAAAAAGACAGGGGTAAGGACACCTGGGTGGCTCAGGTGGGTTGAGTGTCCAATTCTTGGTTTCAGCTCTGAGATCAAGTCCCGTGTCAGGCTCATCGCTCAGTACAGAATCTGCTTGAGATTCTCTCCCTCTCCTCCCCCCACCCTCCCTCTCTAAAATAATTAAAAAAAAAAAAAAAAACAGAAAAAGACAGCGGTAATAGTTGCACAACACTCTTAAAATGTAAGTAATGTCACTGAATTATACACTTTTAATAATTAAAATCGTAAATTCTATATCATGTATATTTAAACACATTAGAAAAATTTAAGGTAACTTTTATCAAAATCTTTGTAAAGCATTCGGGTGCTAATCTTAAAGACCTTGTTGTAGGCTCAATGGCGACCCCAGATATGTCTTCCCAGATACTCAGAATGTGATCTTTTTGAAATGAACTTCTTTGTAAATGTAATTAGAGGAAAGACTTGAAATGAGATGACCTTGGATTCAGGTAGGCCCTAAATCCAATGAAGACTGTCCTTAGACAAAAACACAGAGAGAAGGTCATCTGAAAACAGAGGCAAAGATTGGAGTTAATGCTGCCACAATCCAAGGAATACCTAAGGACACCAGAGGCTGAAAGACACAAAGGTTCTTTCCTAGAACCTTCGAAAGAGTATGGCCCTGCTGATCCCTTGATTTTGGAGTTCTAGCCTCCAGAACTGTCAGAGAATAAATTTCTGTTGTTTTTATCCACCAAATTTGTGGCTATTTCTTACAGCAAACCTAGAAAACTAATATAGATCTTGGTACATGGAAATGGCATGTTGTTGTAATAAATACCTAAAAATTAGAATTAGATCTAGAATTGAAATTAGGAGATGCGGGATTAATTTTAGGAAGCATAACAGAGGCAATTTGTCAACTATCAAAAAAAAAGGGGCCCCAGGGTGGCTCAGTCAGGTAAGCATCCGGCTCTTGATCTCAGTGCAGGTCTTGATCTCAGGATCATGAGTGAAGCTTACTTTTAAAAAAAAAGTAAAAGCCACATAGGGGGACACGCCTATGTGGCTCAGCAGTTGAGCATCTGCCTTTGGCCCAGGACGTGATCCTGGAGTCCTGGGACTGAGTCCCGTATCGGGCTCCCTGCATGGAGCCTGCTTCTCCCTCTGCCTGTGTCTTTGTCTCTCTGTGTCTCTCATGTATAAATAAATAAAAATCTTTAAAAAGGGGGGGGGGGCAGCATGATAAAAAAAAAAATCTAGATTGCCTTCAAAGGATGGTTGATACAAATACAGATATTAAAGGAAATTCTAGTGAAGGTTCACAAGGAAGTGAGGAACAAAGAAGAGAAAACATAACATCTTAAAGAATGAACAAAATGTTAGGGAAAATAGGAATGTTCAAGGTGTTTCTGGTGAGATCTCCAAAGCAAATGAAGAATACGTTATTGGGAACTAAAAGGTGATCGCTGTTATAAAGTAGTAGAAAACTTGACTGAATTGTGTTCTATACTGTGTAGGAAGCAGAACTTGGAAGCAATGAATTCAGACATTTACTAAGATTTCCAAGCAAAGTGTTGAAAGTGCAACCTGGTTTCTTCTTGCTGCTAAGAGTAAAAAGTGAAAGGAAATAAAGGGAAATGAGGAAATATTAAGCAAAAAGGAAACAACTCTTGATTTGGACGGTTCTCAGCCCAACCATATGACAGAGGATGCTTGAAATTATGAAATTCACTATTAGAAAAATGTTATCTAGGGAAAGGGCCAAAGGTATACCTGGACAACTATCTGCTGAATATATCAGATGTATGACTCATGTGTCCAATCAGTCACCTCAATTTAAGTCAGGAGTAAAGAAGTGGTTATCCAGATCTATGAAGAACCTTCTTGTCTGTCTACCTGTGTGGATCCCCTTTACATAAGGAGGAGACTGAAAGTTTATGAACATTATCATACCAACAAACATTGTCAGCCTAAACTTCAAAGAAGACAAAATGAAAAAGCTGTCTGTCTTACTTCTGGAATTCTATCAGCAGGAAAGAGGTAATAAAGCTACTCCTGTGTGAACATGTACTACCCTTCAAGAAAAAGAAAGGTACACAGAAGAAGTCAGAGAAGTAGCCTCAAAGCAGGGATGTACAGTGTTTCAATGAACATAGAGGGCAGAGGATCATTCTCGGGCCTTGAAACCTAATGAAATTGGTCCTGCTGGGTTATGGACTTGACTAGGACCTGTGGTCCCTTTATTCCTTCCACTTTCTTCCTTCTGGAATGGGAATGTCTATCCTATGCCTGTCCCAGGATTGTACGTTAGAAGCAGAGAATTTGTTTTCTGGTTTCAAAGGGCCACAGATAAAGAGGAATTTTACCCTAGATGGGTCATCCCACTCATATCTCGAGCAGATGATTTAGATGCTAAGATTTGGGGGTTTCTGAAATTTAAGGCTTAAGAATTCACGTTATAATGGGCTGAGACTTTGGGGGATGTTGGGATACAGATGAATGTATTTTGCATATAGGATGGATGTGAAGTTCCAGGGACAAGAGGGTGAACTGTAGTGGCTTGAATTGTGGCCAAGATATATGTGCACCCAGAAGCTCAGAATGTGAGAATGGGTCTTCACAGATGTAATTAAGGTAAAGATCTTGAGATGAGATCATCCAGGATTAGGATGGACCCTAAATCCAATGAAGAATATCCTTAGAAGAGCTAGAAAACACAGAAGGCCATGTGAAGAGGGAGGCAGACTGGAGTGTCACAAATCAGGGGAAAAAAATCAACCCACCAGAAGCTTCTAGAATCCTTCCAAAAGCTGGAAGAAGGAAGAATTCTTCTTTAGAGCCTTTAGGGAGAACATGTCTCTGTTGACACCTTGATATTAGACATCTAGCATCCAGAACTGAGAGAGAATAAATTTCTGCCTTTTAAGCCACCAAATTGGTAATTATTTGTTATGCAGCCTTAGGATACTAATAAAGATACCCATTAATAAAAAATATGACAAATTTAAACATCAAAAAGAATACTGACCACAGTAGATTTAAATACATCAAACATATCAAAATCCATGTGCTCACAATGCTATCACCTCCCAGCCCTCACTTTTACCATCAATTTATTCTCCTCAGAGTTGATAAACAAAAGGGAAAAAAAAAATTAAGCATTTACTCTCCGCTTTTCCTGACAAATATTACAGGGTAATTAAATAATTGATGAAGAAATTCTTCATGGAAGAATTCCAGTGAATAGAAGAAATGACTTTTTTAAAAAAACCACTCCTAAAAAAAAAAAAAAACACATAACCACTCCTCTAATGAAATCATAGATCTAGGAAATAATCGTCTATGGCTGATAAATTCATTAGGTGAGAAGTTAAAAAAACTATGTTTAGATTCCACTGGCAGAATGTAAATTGATCAATTTTAGTATCATTAAAGTGTGACAACCACTTAGACCTCCTAGAATAATGCAACAAGAATTCACCATCTACTAGCATCATCTTAATAGGGTGACTATATACCCTAATTTGTCCATGACAATCCCAGTTTATGGCTATTATGCCACTATAATTATTAAACAGCATACCCTTTCACTCTTTAAGCTGATTGGAAATAAATTACATATCACTTTATTCATGAATTTTTCTTTCTTAAAGAAAATGAAAAAAAAAAGAAAATGAATCTAAATCTCATAAAGCTCTACCAATTCAAGTTCTCAATCTTGGCAGAGTGAATCACTTGGAAAATTTTTTAAAATATTGATGCCCAGAATTCACCCACGAATTCTGATTTAATTAATCTGAAATGTAACCTGAGAATCAGGATATTTAAAAGCTCTCCAGGTAATTCTCAAGTTTCAGCCAAAGTTGAAAACCATTGCTCTATACGTAACTACTAATTTGTAGGAAAATACGAAGGGTAATTGAACATGTTAAAACAGCACAAGAATTCAAGTAGCCAAATACAGAATGTGGGAAATTCTCCTGAACAAATGACCTAGTTTTTTCAACAAAGAAATAGCATGGGGAAAAGTGCAGGGTGTACACAGTAGGGAGGAAGACTGCTGAAGTTAAGAGAAACTTAAGAGGCAGATAAACCAAATAAACCGGTAAATCTTATCTTACTGATTTAAACAAACCAATAGTTAAAAAAAAAAACAAAACTTAGAGAATCAAAGAAATCTGAACATAGACTGAATTAAGAATCTCTCTACTAGGTATAGTAGTATTGGAGTTGTTTAGTTTTAATTCTTATTAGAAATACATGCATAAGTATATATAGATTAAATGATGCAATGCCAAAGAGTTCTTTAAAATTATTTGACACACACACAAAAAAAGTTGGATGAGACAGGAATAGCAAAATGTTGAGAACTGTTTAGCTGTCAAAGCTGGGTAACAGGAATATGGGGTTTCACTATACCAGTCTATATTTTACATTCTATGTTAATATCAAATAATGAAAGAGAATAAAAAGGGTTTTTCAATTTTTGCCTGTAAATGTGCAGTATGCCGGTAAGTATGAGTGTGTATCACATTTAAATTAAGACATGCTGGGAGATGTAAAGAAAGATGAACAAAGGGGCACTTGGGTGGCTCAGTGGCTGAGCAATTGCCTTTGGCTCAGGTGGTGATCCAGGGTCTCGGGATCAAGTCCTGCATCAGGCTCCCCACAGGGAGCCAGCTTCTTCCTCTGCCTATGTCTCTGCCACTCTATGTCTGTCATAGATAGATAAATAAAATCTTTAAAAAAAAAAAAAAAAAAGGTTGGACACATATGGTCCTTAACCTCAAAGAGTAGTAAGAATAGTGGGTAGTCCATGTTGGATAGAAAAGGTTTGCTCAGGTATTATCTTTGGTCTCCTTAACCTCAAAGAGTAGTAAGAATAGTGGGTAGTCCATGTTGGATAGAAAAGGTTTGCTCAGGTATTATCTTTGGTCAAAAGCAAGAAAGTAGCTAACTCAAGCTTCCAGGAGGCCAGAAAGATGATATGAAATTAAAATAACATTATGCATATTCCCAAGCATAAATGGGTGTGGATGTTATTATCCTAATCTTGCTAAACCCTAGGGATTGAAAAGTCCATGCTCGGGCAGCTCCGGTGGCTCAACAGTTTAGTGCCCCCTTCCGCCCAGGGTGTGATCCTGGAGTGTCAGGCTCCCTGTAGGGAGCCTACTTCTCCTTGGCCTGTGTTTCTGCATCTCTTTCTGTGCCTCTCATGAATATATAAAATCTTAAAAAATAAAATTAAATAAAATAAAATAAAATAAAAATAATAAAATAAAGTAAAATAAAATAAAATAAAATAAAAATAATAAAATAAAGTAAAATAAAATAAAATAAAATAAAATAAAATAAAATAAAATAAAATAAAATAAAATAAAATAAAATAAATAAAATAAAAAAGATACTGGCAAGACACCCATGGAAGCAAAGGTAGGGATTCACCGAATTAGAATTAGTCTAACCAACCACAATGTAAAATCTTTGGAGAAGGTAGTATGTGCGGACTTCATCACAGGCGCAAAGGACCAGTTCAGATGCCTACCACGACTCTGAGAATCAATACAAGAAGAAAAACTCCTTGCAGTGAAGGTGCTAAGACTTGGGATGTTTTCAGATGAGGATCCACAAGTGACTCATTGATTTGCACAGTTTTTCTGAGAATATTAAAGCAGATTACTTCTATCAGTATCGAACCAGGAGTTCAGGTTGAAGTCACCAATGCACATGCTTCAATCAACCTTTTTAATAAATTATCACTTGTTAAAAAAAATGCGTTTTTATAAGTCAGATGGTCAAGTATTAGCAATTATATATGTTTCAACCTAATACTATGCTACAATGCTCTCTTTTCTCTTTCCTTTGCTAAAATAATCAGTTAATGCACAGTAAAATAATCAGAATATTTAAAGGTCAGTCTTCTTTAAAGAGTGGTTGGTCTCCTAATACAGAATTCAAAAATACTCACTAAACATCCATAGAAATTGCAATTTTAGGGGATCCCCGGGTGGCTCAGCAGTTGAGCATCTGCTTTTGGCCCAGGTGTGATGCTGGAGACCCAGGATCGAGTCCCACATGGGGCCCCTTGCATGAAGCCTGCTTCTCCCTCTGCCTGTGCCTCTGCCTCTCTCTCTGTATCTATCATGAATAAATAAAATCTTAAAAAAAATTGCAATTTTACATTTATCTCCTTACATTGTCTTTATCAAATTAGAAAATCATTCCATTTTCAAAGGAAGCACAAACTTTATCTTTAAAATAAATCATACCTTTAAAATACTTACACTTTCTTAAAAATAAACCTGTGAGTTGTGAAGATATGTTTTAAGGTTATCTCAAACTAGAATGTATTTTGATGCTTCCTGAGAAGTAATTTACACATCAATTTAAATATAATTCAATAGGGACAGCGGAGGTGGCTCAGCGGTTTAGCACAGCCTTTAGCTCAGGGCCTGATCCTGGAGACCTGAAATCAAGTCCCACATTGCACTCCCTGCATGGAGCCTGCTTCTCCCTCTGCCTGTGTCTCTGCCTCTCTCTCTGTGTGTCTCTCATGAATAAATAAAATCTTAAAAAAAAAAAAAGAATGTCTATTCAAATGCTCTCTATATAGAGGCAATGCATTCTTTAAGCAGATGCTTTACATTGTGTATATGTGACTTACAAATACAAAAAAAAAAATCATGCTTTTAAATAACACATTTAGCAAAAAGAAAAAAAGATTAAAAGTTCATCAAGACGTGGATCCTTGGGTGGCTCAGCGGTTTAGCGCCTGCTTTAGGCCCAGGCCGTGATCCTGGGGTCGCAGGATCGAGTCCCACGTCAGTCTCCTTGAGTGGAGCCAACTTCTCCCTCTGTCTACGTCTCTGCCTCTCTCTCTCTCTCTCTCTCTCTCTCTCTGTCTCTCATGAATAAACGAAAAAATAATAAATAAATAAAAGTTCATTAAGAAATTAAAAAGGATCATCAACCTTTTGCAATTATTTTATTATAAAGTATTAAAATCCAAAACAGAAGTTCTCCATAATCCCATCACATGATAAAATCAACTCATTATTTTGTATTCCTTTCTACATGCATATTCAGTGTTTACATATTTACAATGATAACATTTTATAGTCTACATTTGCACTTAATATTATACCATGAGTATTTTTCCATTTTCCCAAAACTTCCCCTCTTCTCTCTTTCCTTCCTTATCCCTACCCACTGAAGGTAATCAATAAAACGTAACCTAACAGACATGTCGCCTCCACAACTTTCTTCAAGCTCACACATACACAGAAGTATAGATACATATGTGGGAAAGCAAAAACAGTTTTTACAAAAAGGTAAGCATACTACTTATACATATGCTTATCTTTCTCTTCAGCATACCAAACACCTATGCTTCAAATTTAATATACAAACAAGTTTAAATATGAGAACGGATACAACTTACTAGACCATGTAGTAACATACATTTACAAAAGTCATTATTCTGTATGCAAACTTTGAAAAGATATAGGAATTTCACCAAAAAATATGGCCACCAGATTTAGTGAGATCTTGTGCTTTATAAGTGTATTATTATAGCATTATAACATAATTGCACTATTTACAACAAGCCTAATGAATTTTAAAACATGTTAGAAAATAAAAATTCTACAATCTAAAAAAATGCATAAATAAGATCTCAAAAATATCCTAACTTCTTTTTTTTTTTTTTAAGATTTATTTATTCATGAGAATACACAGAGAAGAGAGAGAGAGACACAGAGACAGGAAGAGGGAGAAGCAGGCTCCATGCAAGGGGCCCGATGTGGAACTCAATCCTGGGTCTTCAGCATCACACCTGGGCCAAAAGCAGCTGCTCAACCGCTGAGCCACCCGGGCTACCCCCAAATATCCTAACTTTATTATTTATTTTATTTATTTATTCATAGAGACACAGAGAGAGAGGCAGAGACACAGGCAGAGGGAGAAGCAGGCTCCATGCAGGGAACCAGGCTCCATGCAGGGAACCCGACGTGGGACTCAATCCCGGGTCTCCAGGATCACACCCCAGGCTGCAGGCAGCGCTAAACCGCTGAGCCACCGGGGCTTCCCCTAACTTTAAAGTAAGAATGAATGTATGTGTGTATGAACTTCATATGAACCTGGCAATGATAGATGGGTATAATGCTGACCCACCCACACACTTAGCTTCCCCAGGTTAGCAAATTGAAAGACTGGCATTACAATATAGTCAGAGTACAATCAAATCAACCTTATCTAATGAATACCTATTGTTCTAATTGCCCACAAGCATAAAAATAAGACACCAGGCAGGCTCCACAGAATTTAAGGTTATTAACCCAAGGGTCTTAAAAAACACTCTCCCATCTAACCATAATCTAGAACAATCAGAAGATCCCTAAATCTGGATCCACAGGAGACAATTTGCAGTATAAAGAATGCTATAAAAGATTTACTAAAGCTCCCAAAATTACAAAGCAGATAACTTAGTACCCAAGCCAGGTGAACATTCCACCAAAAATCAATGGTACGTCTTTTTGAGTTCCTGTGGAAGTCACAGGCGCTGGAGACCGCAAAAATGCAATGAAATGAGCCCTATCCTAAAAGAATTCACAACTTAGCAAGAGAGCCAGAATATATTATATATTGTCCTAGATGATCATAAATACCACAGCATTATATCTAGCTTACAGTCCAACAACCAGCATAGGTGCTTAACAACTTTTTGTGACTTATGATTATTATAAAGGTCAAAGCAGTGAAGCATCATAAATACAATACCATGTCATCGATGCAAATTTCAGATTAAATACCCAAAACTTACTACCTAGGCCTAGACAATTTTTTTAGCTGCCTCAAAGCAGTCAAATTACTTAAAAAGATATTGTACTTTAACACATAATCCCCACTAATCTGTTTAGAATACACATACGGAACCCACATGGAGTTTAGTACACATCAAAAAAATGAGAAAAAAAAGCACATGTATCATGTGTACAGTTCAGGATAACCCTACTGAATATTCTAACCAGGTATCAAAAATAAAATGAAGGCACACTCGTCTGGCTCAGTCAGAGCATGCGGCTCCTAACCAAGGGTGGTGAGTTCAAGTCCCTCTTTGGATAGAGACATAACTTAAAAAAACAAATGAAGTAAAATAACTTTAAAAAATGGATCATGGGGCAGCCCCGGTGGCACAGCGGTTTAGCGCCGCCTGCAGCCCAGGGCCTGATCCTGGAGACCTAGGATCGAGTCCCACGTCAGGCTCCCTGCATGGAGCCTGCTTCTCCCTCCTCCTGTGTCTCTGCCTCTCTCTCTCTCTCTATGTCTATCATAAATAAATAAATCTTTAAAAAAAAAAAAAGGATCATGGAGCCTAAAAGGGAATGACTGTAACCTTCCTCCACAATGAAAATGGTAAAGTAACGGGTGAAACCTGTAAAAGTGCTATATATATTACATGATATTAAAATAGGGATCCCTGGGTGGCGCAGCGGTTTGGCGCCTGCCTTTGGCCCAGGGCGCGATCCTGGAGATCCGGGATCGAATCCCACATCGGGCTCCCGGTGCATGGAGCCTGCTTCTCCCTCTGCCTGTGTCTCTGCCTCTCTCTCTCTATGACTATCATAAATAAATAAAAATTAAAATATATATATATAATACTTTAGATTACTATACATGTGGCACCTTTAAAGTGTATTAAAAGAGGAAAAAAGTATGTGAAATCTAGTTGAATTTGTTACCAAAGTGCATAGATGTTTTCCAGAACATTCTGTCTCATAAGGTTAATGACAAAAGCACTAGTAGCAACTGGATTCAGAGATCTCCTTGAATGAACATTACACATCCAAAGTAATTTACCCTATATATTTTAATTAGTGGACCACATGCCATGTGAGTTGACTCAAATATAAGGGGGATCCAGGTTAAACTGACTCACTGCTTGAAGTGTAATTTAAAATTTCAAAACACGTGCATTCCATAGCCAAAACTTAAACTAAATAAACTATCTGATCTACTATTTTCCAGCCTCACTTGTTCTAGGTGTGACCAATTACTGCATGAAGAAGATCTAAACTTCTATAAACCTAAGACTAGCAACATTAAATTTTAATTGCTCCCAATACTACAATGAAATGCATTAAAATAACGGGTAAATAGATAAAGGGGCTAGATAATACGAATAAATACGCGATAAAACCAGAATCTAGGTAATGGGTATGTGAACGTTCCCTGTAAATTTTTCCAATTTGGCTGTGTGACGGAAAATATTTCCTAATAAACTGTCGGGGGCGGGGGGGGGGGAGAAAAACGATTGGACATTTCTTCGGTTATTTATGATTTGTTTTTAGATAGGCTCCGCACCTAGCATGGAGCCCAAGGCAGGGCTTGAACTCGAGACCCTGGATGCGATCAAGACCTGAGCTGAGACCAAGAATCCTACAATCAACCAGCTGAACTACCCAGGAGCCCCTATAATTTAAATTGCTTTTTAAAAGGAAAGAAACGTTAAGCCTGGCGTCAGACACAAGCATTGTAGTCGGGACCAACCTGAATCCAACTCCCAGAGCTCTCTGATCTGGAGTATAATTACTTAACCTACCTAGGCCTCTTATTTCTTCATCTGCAGAATGGGTTTCACGTAGCTAAAGTGAAGTTACATTCTCCCTACAAAGCACAGCGCCAGGCGCATGTCAGCGCTGCAAAACACTAGGCGCGATTCCTTACAAGAGAGCTCGCTAATTGTACACCACGTCCAACAGGCACCATCAATGAAAAAAAAAAAAGTAAGCTAGATTTTTGTTACGTGCTTTGACTACACGCTAATTTGATCACTGGGTGACCATTCCCGAAAGGAAGATTCCCCGATTGGAAACTTTAACCTCCCCATGCTCAAAGTAGGGGGAAGTTTAAAAAAAAAAAAAAACTGAAAAATATGGCTCAATCGAGAGTATTGCTCTCCATCTGGAAATGAAATTAAAAAGAAAAAAAAACTATTGAAAATTAAGAAAAGTTTCAGGACGAACTTTGAAAGGCACTCGGCGGCTCGCATGGACCACCCGCCTCACCTCTGCAGGTTGGGTGGGGGCCCATCGTTAGGGCAAAACTTGTCCGACTCTGCTCCTCGTCGGGAAGGAAGGAAGCTAAGCCTACAACATGACGTTTAGGGCGGCCGGGATCGCTACGGCAGGACACGCCAAGGACCGCACCGCATGCAGGTAAGAGCACCACCTCCGCTACGGTCTTGATAACGGTTACGGGGGGGGGGGGGGGGGAGGAGGGGAGAGGTAGGGGAGAGGAGGGACGGGAGGGGGGCAGCAAGATATATTCGCGATGGGGGGGTGGGGGGCACCCAAGGACCCCCCCAGGTCACTCCTCTAGAGCCCCGTCCACCCCTCATTCCCGCCACTGCCACCCCTACCTGACCTCCCCGCCCCCCCCTCCCCCGGGGTTAAACTTCCAGACTCTGATTTTACTAAAGATGCCACTTAAGAACCTGACACCTTCCCTCCCCGGCTCCACGTAACATAACCCACGCCCCCACCCCGCAGCGCTAGCAAAATAAAAAAATTTAATAAATCATTTAAAAGAAAAAGGGAAAAAAAAAAAGAGCAAACAACAACCCCCGCCCCTCCCCCTCCGGCCCAGCGGCCAATCTTTGTCCCACCTGCCGAAGGAGCACCGAGCAGCGCGCCCCTCGCAGCCCCCCCTCCGGCCCCCCCCCGCCGCGCCGGCCGGGCCCCCAGCGACCCCCGCGCGCCCCGGGTCGCGGCCGCCGCCCCGCCCCCCCCCCGCCGCCCGCCGCCCGCCGCCCGACTTCGGCCTCACCTCACCTACCCTCTTTCGGGGGCCGGACTCCACCTCTCTCTCCGCCATGTTGGGCCCCGCTCGGAACCGCGGCGGCGGCGGCGGCTCCTCCGGGCCCCCGGCCCCCACCCACACTGCAGGCACGGCCGCTCGCGGCGGCTTCCCGGGCCCCGGCCGGGCCCCGGCGCTCCGAGCGGGGAGGGGGCGGATGCCGCGCGCCGGGCCGGAGAGCCGCGGATCCCACGGGCGCGCGCGCGGGCGGTCGGGCCTCCCCGGGAGACTGGGGCGACGCGGGGCGGGGGAGGGGGCCGGGACTCGGGGGGTTAATGGCCTCCGAGGGGCCCCGGGAGCAGGATTATTTTCTCTCACAGAAATTCCTCCGCCTGCGGTTTCTTAAAGGGATCACCAAACCAGCCCCTTGCGCGCGCCACGGATGCGCATGCGCGCCGCAGGCCCCGCCCACCTTTCCCACCAAGCCCCCGGTCCTGAGCGTGCGCGGTGAGTGGCCGAGGGTAGGCCGAGTCCTGCGGGCCTCTCTGCTGCCAGCAGCTGCTCCCACCACTCAACTATGGCCGCTGCCTTAAAGGGACCATGACGTGCTGATGGGGGGGCGGGGGGCGTGCAAGCAATCCATGGAATGACAGCCTGGAGGACTGGGTGCGATGCCATTGAGGGGTGCACGTCCCCCTCTTACGCCTGGCTGCCGAGGCAACCCTTGGAAAGGCAAAGTGACGACGAGCTGGAGTTCTCAGTGGACCTCTGAACCTGAAGCATCCCAACCCAAGAAGGGACAGGCCCGTCACCTCCGGGAGACCCGCACTGACTTCCCATACACAGCCCCACTGCGAAGGGGCCGCCCTCCAGCAACCCGACCTCCACATCAGACCCCGCGGGGATTTGTGAAGCCCAAACCGACACCCGGAGATGATGATCTCCATGGTTCATCCTCAGAGTGTGTGCGTGGACTTGGAGCTCAGGACGCCCAATGGGGACATTGGTCCAGGAAAGCAATTTATTTGCCCCAAGGCACCGAAACGCCGGTGTGAAATCAGGATCAGCCTTCCAAGGCTCTCCACTGTGCCAACCTGCCTTCCAAACAACCAAACAAAAAAGATAAGTCAGTCTCCATGCAGAAGATCAGAAATGGAAGTTCCATGATGCTTCAAGGATGTTGCGACTCTTGGAAGACGTGGTTTGCAGATGTTGTGTGTCCTCATGCACCTGCATTCAAGGAACTTCGACACTTTGACTTAATTCGGGATGATCATCTTAGTTCCAAGCAGAAAACCGAGACCTAGATTTTGGGGCCTATCTTGCCCTAAAATGGAAGCAGAGGAAGACTGAAGACAATGTGGGCTTGATTTAATTCCCTCGCCTGTAGGAGAAAAATTGCTCTCATGGAATTCATGATGATGGCTTAAAGACTATTGAGTAAGAAATAAAAATAAAAAATAAAAAAAAAACAACAACTGCTTCTTGAAGGTCATTCCCCTCCCAAAGCGAGAAACATTCAAATGCAAATGAGTGACTCCTGAAATCGCAGGATGAGAGATTATTTATGACTTTGCTGTGTCACTTGGTAGCTGTTTTGAAACTGAAAAGTTTCCCAATCCATCACACCTTGCTGGAAACTCACCTGGAAGTTAAGGCTATTGCTGGAAGTAGTGATGCTAGTCCTTGCTTAGGCCTCTTCATTCTTAATTTCACTTCTTGGTAGGAAAGAGGAAAGGACAAAAGAATGTATATGTCTAAGCTGGAATTCTTAAAACTAGACCCTTTAGTTCCAGGTTTAGGGCAAAAGAGGAAATTAAAAAGAGAAACCAAAAAAAGATAGTTTTAGAGAATGTGGGGGTGCGTGAAAGGTCTAGGGTTTTCCACCTGTTTTATGGGCAGTGGGATGCTCCGTTCTAATAGAATCTGACAGTTTAAAATGGAGTTGCTTAATTTGAAGTGGAGATGGGAACTGGTCAACTGCTCACTCATCCTTCCCCTTGTCCTCTCTCCTGCCCGATGCTCCCTCCCACCGTCAGGGAAATGTAGCATTTCTCAAAACACAGTTGAAAGCCATTGATTGAGTCCAACTTCACATCGTGAAGGTAGAGCCACCGAGGCTCAGAAACTTGTGTGCATTCACACAAAGGATTAATAACTGCACCAGGACTGGAACAGGCATCTTGATCCCAAGCCTAGCACTGTCTACTATAGCACACTATTTCTAGACGTATTAGGAATACGTTGGGTCTGGAACAATAGGCAAAATCTGACATTCCAGATGATGAGCATATCACGAATGTTTAGTGTAATCATCCATATAAGAAGGAGAAAAAAGAAAAACAACACTCAGCATTGCAAAGTTAATCATATTATCCTGATTTTATAGGATACAGACTTCTAGAGGTTAAGTGACTAGTACAAAGAAGCCAAGTCAGAATTCAAAGGCTTTTTCTTTCTAGCTTATTCAGATATATCATAAACTAGAGGTTTCTGATTAGCTGCCTTGCAGATAAATCTTCCCCACAGACGTGTTGTGTTGGCACCATCTATATCTATGTGATCTTGGTCAAGTTACTTTATGCCTCAGTTTCCTCATCTATAAAATGGGTTGTTGGGAGGATTAGTATTTCTAAATCGCTTAGAACTCCTTTGATTCCTAGCATCATAGGAGTATAAAATTTTATAAATTCTAGATTTTTTACTTTTTAAAATTAAATGCCAGCATTTAATTATTGGATTATGTCATGCACAAATCCAATTTTCTGACTTCTTTAAAAAAAAAAGGGAGAGAGTATAATGGTATAATACTTTGCAAATATCAAGCTGATTCATTTTAATTTTCTTCTTTAAATCATGTTCCATCATAGACTCTTGACTGAAGTGGAGCTCTGAGACTTGTTTTCCTGATCAGGAGAGAGTAGAATGGGCTTAGTGGAGAGAAAAAGAAATTTGCTAAATTTCCTTAATTCTATTTGACTTATAAAATTCAGCACATAGTGAGAATCTCATTTCTCTCAGACTCTAGAGGAGATGCTCCTTTCATCTGAGACAGATAAACCATGAAGCTGTGACATAGGGAAGTAAAAGAAAAGCCTGAGTCTTAGTTAAAGGGTAGAGGAAAGAAGAAGGAAAGAGGCAAGTGATGGAGAGACAAATAAGTCTATCTTCCTACTCTAGCTCTTCAAAAAGAAAGCTCTCTTGCTTGGTTTCTGTTAGGGATTCCGGGGAGAGATGATCTGCAGGCAATATCCATACCAACAGGCAAACAGGCACCTACAAGTAAAAGTAATGGCCTTGTGTAGTTGAGAAGAGAGAGCAGGCCTGCAGTTGGCCCCTCAGAGTGTCACTTAGGGGGTGAATCCAATTTTCATGGGTCTTGAAGCTTATGTGATGGGGACAGGGAGAAACAAAACGAACTTCCATATACAAAATTAGATAGCGGGTGTTGAAAGAAGTTCTGCAGGTGAGTGGCCTTTAACCCCACTGTGATTTAGACTGTATCCAGAAGTTTCCACACACCCTGCGGAGGCATTGGGAAGGTAACTGTGAGATTAACTGGCAAGAATAGGGGCAAGTTAAAAAAAAAAAAAAATAGGGGCAAGTAGCTCTGTAGATCTCACCAGACCTAGAACAAAAAGTAGTAACACCCAGACCTCAGGAAGCCCTGAGGTTTGCCTCCAGGCTCTTAACAAGCTTAGAGAGGTCAGGCTACAAGATATAGGACTCACCGGCCAACGGGTTGCTGTGAGCATCCAGAGAAGTCAAAGTAGAGTACAAAGGACATCAAATGGATCCAAGGTCTCAGGCTTCCTGAGATGCAGATGCTCTCTGAGGGACGTGTGCAGAGGTAGAGAGCAGCCATCAAAGACTTGGAGTTTCTTCCCAAAAGAGGTTATTACCTAGAGGAATTCTATCCGTCAGATTCAAATATGTTTTAAACAAAGCAACATTTAGATATATTAGACAAAATCTGAGGATGTCGAAAAGAAAGTAAAAAGGGCATTAGGATAAAAAGTGACTGGAGGAGGGCTACTTTAGTTGGTTAGTTAGTTGATTAGTTTCTCAAGAACTTCTAAACTCTGGTGGTGAAAACCTGAACAAATAGAGAGGGGGTTAGGTATCCCCTCTTGTGGAAGGCTGCTTGTAAAGAGACAGCATTCTTCTCTCCCTGCTACCTGGGAGGATAGTTTCAAGAATTCCACAATTATAAGGAAGGATCTTCATTTTCCTCCTCTTTAACCCCTGCCTTCTCCCTAGGATAGGAGGAGGAGGAGCAGTGTTCTGCTATCTGTCCCTTGTTGCTCTCTTGGGTTTCTTGATGCCATAGGAACCCATTTATCTTCCTTGATAGAAATGGAAAATAGGAACCCATCAAGGAACCCATTTATCTTCCTTGATATCACCCTATATAGATTTTCATGTGCCCTTGATAGGTTCTGTCATCAACGGACTCATCAACAAACTCAAATCTCAAAAGAGGACAGATTTTTACATAATATAGAATAGGGGTCTCTGTCAGCCACTGAGTGACCTTGAGCTAGTCCCCTTCCTTTATCAGCCTCAGTGTTCTCATAATGTGAAATAATTAGAATACCTTAGGTTGGGCCTCGTTGTCAGCTCCAATTGCTTGGTGATGGCTGCTGGGGCCATGGTGTAGAAAAACATCTGTTGGGCTACATTCAGGTTCAATAATTGATTAGTGATGTATTCCACAGATGAGGGATGGAAACGACATCACCCATCACATATGCCATCCCTTGGCTAACTGAGCTATTAATTATTTCCAATTCTAGATTTCTTTGATCTTGTCATTTTTATGGCTGCTATTGAGATCTATCCCAATTTAATCGCACTGTTTTGACTATTTGCCTTTGTGCCAATGGGAATGGAGAGGAGAAGGAACAGGAAAAAAAAATTGATAGAAATCTGGTCTACTGCTTCTCTTCGAACCAAACCCAAGTCAGCAGAAACTGGAGAAGATGGATTCTTTAGTTAAAAGATAGCCCTTGGGGATCCCTGGGTGGCGCAGCGGTTTGGCGCCTGCCTTTGGCCCAGGGCACGATCCTGGAGACCCGGGATCGAGTCCCACGTCGGGCTCCCGGTGCATGGAGCCTGCTTCTCCCTCTGCCTGTGTCTCTGCCTCTGTCTCTCTCTCTGTGACTATCATAAATAAATAAAGAAAAAAAAATTTAAAAAAAAAAAAAAGATAGCCCTTGTTTTTCTTGTCCTAAAATGGAGAAATCATGCTTATCTCCTTTTCAGAACACCAGGCCATTATGTACAAAATTCTGACTTAAAGAATGACTTTCAAATATTATTTAATAAAAAATTAAATTAACAAACAGTATAGATTCTCATTCTGAAATGAGGACAATGAAAAAACTGAAATTAAAACCAGTAATAAAATATATTTCTACATCTATTTGAAAAAATAAAAAATAAAAGTAAGAAGAACCATGGAAACTTTTCAGCTTCCATGACATGTGGGTCTGAGAAGAATAGTTTGGAGGACTGACTGAACACCTAAATGCAAATAAAATAAAAACCTGCCTACCAAAAATGTTAAGAAAAGGGGAGAATATTTCATTTAATTGATAACATTCATGTCATTAAAAAATTCTAAAATTTGGAGTGTGATTATACAATTCAAATAAAAACTATTCAAAATGGAATTTTTAAGCGTGGGGCACCTGGGTGGCTCAGTTGGTTAAGCATCTGCCCGTATCAGGCTCCTTGTTCAGCAGGGGATCTGCTTCTCCTGCTCCTTTTGTCCCTCCTCCCTACTTGTGTTCTCTCTCTCTCTCTCTCTCTCTCTCTCTCTCTCTCTCATATGAATGAATGAATGAATGAATAAATAAGATCTTTAACATAAAAATTTTGTTATTTGTTATTTTGTTATTTATTTAATTTATTTATTATTATTCAGATATAATTAACACTCAATGTTACATTAATTTCAGATGTACAGCATAGTGATTTGACACAGAACAGAATTTAATCTTGATTTGGTGAAGACTTCCCTCTAACAGAAAGTGTAGGAATTTGGGCAAAATCTTTCCTGATTTTGACATACATTGGAGAAATAAGGGACATTCTGTTTGTCATTTTTCAAAAGAGTAGTATTCAGGAATCAGACAAAAAAAGCACTCCTGATTTGAAGTTATTTAGATTCTTTATGACAAGTTTACTGTACCTTTTATTACTAGATTGTCCACATTTTTATATTTTTTTATTTTTTAAAAGATTTTATTTATTTATCCATTTTTTTAAAGTGTACTTATTTATTTCAGAGGTAGAGACAGAGAGAGAGAAAGATCATGAGCATGAGGAGGGGCAGAGGGAGAAGCAGACTCCCCACTGAGCAGGGAGTCTGATGCAGGACTCCATCCCAGGACCCCAGGATCCTGACCAGAGCCAAAGGCAAACAGTTATGCAGCTGAGCCACCCAGGAGCGTTGGGTCAGAGCTTCCAAAACCATTGGAATTTCCTAAAGGTTGAGTGTGATAAAGATGTCTTTTGTCATGTTAATGAGGTGACTGTTTCAAAGCTCCCAAAGTTGGGATCTGGTTCCCTGAGGACCAGCCCTGCAATTAGAGGATTGAAACATTCAGTGCCACCCCCTGACCTCCAGGGGAGTGAGAGGGACTAAGGGTTGAATCAGCCAATGGCCAATAACTTAATCAATCATGATTATTTAATGAAGCCTCCAGAAAAGCCTAGGAGGTCACCTCTGTGGCTGTTTTTGGAGAGTTTCCATGCTTGGGGATTAGAATACCTCGATGTATCATCAAGCTACACCCCAGGCTCCCGAAGGACAGAGGCTACTTTGTTGGGAACCTCACCCTATGTATCTCTTCATTTGGCTGTTGACTCATAACCTTTATCATATCCTTTAATAAAATGGTAAATGTGAATGTTTCCCTAAGTTCTGTGCACCCTTCTAGCAAATTAGTTGAACCTAAAGAGAAGGTTGTTGGAACCTCCAATCTGTAGCCTTGTCAGTCAAAAGCCTAGGTAACAGGCTGTGTCTTGTGACTAGTGTCTGAAGTGGAGAGTAGAGGGAAATCTTGTAGGACTAAACCCTTAACCTGTGGCATCAGATTCTACCTCTGGATAGATAGTGTCAGAATTGAGTTGCGTTTTGAAACCACCTTGCTGGTATCTCTGAATTGCTGGGTGTTGTGAGAGGAAGGGAGAGAACGTACCCCCCAAGATTGGAATTGAGTCCAGGCACTCTAAAAGACCCACTAATGCATGAATGTTTAGTGAGTGTGTAAGACATGCTCAGAGATGGGAGTGGACTTGGCTTTACAGGGCCTGAAAAATGGGAACTTTCCCAAATGGGAGCTCATCCATCACATAAGTCATTAGCTGTTTCTGTTAACATCAATCCATACCCTTCGCTGAACTCTAGAACCTCATATCCACTGCATGATGATTTAACATAATTAACTTATTTATAAACCTGGCACATGCCAGAAATTAGAGGTGACAAGATAAACAAGATAACATCTAAGATGGACATATAATAGACAAACTGGTTCTTTTTTTTTTAATATTTTATTTATTTATTCATGAGAGACACAGAGAGAGAGAGAGAGAGGCAGAGACACAAGCAGGCTCCATGCAGGGACCCCAACGTGGGACTCGATCCCGGGACTCCAGGATCACACCCTAGGCCAAAGGCAGGCGCAAAACCACTTAGCCACCCAGGGATCCCGACAAACTGGTTCTTACGAGAAAGATAAACATGCAGCATAGTAGGGAGCCCAGAGGAGAGGTACCCAATTTGTGTAGACTCCAATTACTGCAAATATGTCTCAACTTGAACTCATTAACTCTGTCCCCACTCAGACTGACACTTGGAGAAGCTAAAAGCCAACTATGGGACCTGACATGACTTGTGAGAACCTAAGTTCCTTCATGGCAACTCTATGCTATAAAGTCCCTGGAGATCCCCCAGAAGGTCTGGTGAGCTGAGAAAGCCCTAGAATTAATTTCAAAAAAACTGTAGTTTTTGTTCTGATTCCATCTGTAATTGTGAAACCTGAGGTAGGTCGTTTCATCTTTTGGGGGCTTTTTTTTTTCTTATGCCAAGGAGTTAAAAACAACTATTTTGGCCTTCAATATATATTAACTCTGTTCTTTTATAGTAGAAACCTGAAAAAGCTGACATTCATTGCTTAGGGAAAAACGCTCCTATCACAAAAAGTAGACAGGGCACTTGTCTGGCTCAGTTGGTGGAGTGAGTGACTCTTGAACTCCGGGTGGTGAGTTCGAGCCCGACGTTGGGTGTTTTTTTTTTTTTTAATTTTTTTTTATTTATTTATGATAGTCACACAGAGAGAGAGAGAGGCAGAGACATAGGCAGAGGGAGAAGCAGGCTCCATGCACCGGGAGCCCGACATGGGATTCGATCCCGGGTCTCCAGGATCGCACCCTGGGCCAAAGGCAGGCGCCAAACCGCTGCGCCACCCAGAGATCCCCCGACGTTGGGTGCTAAGGTTCCTTAAACATAAAATCTTTTTTAAAAAAATATGGAAGGGCTCAGCGGTTTAGTGCCTGCTTTTGGCCCAGGGCATGATCCTGGAGTCCCGAGATCAAGTCCCACATCAGGTTCCCTGCATGGAGCCTGCTTCTCCCTCTGCCTGTGTCTCTGCCTCTCTCTGTGTCTCTCATGAATAAATAAATGAAATCATTAAAAAAATTAAATAAAATAAATTGAAAAATATGGAAGAAGGATCATCTTCACTGGTATATTTACTGCGTTTGAAATGTTTATTTTATTTTTTTAATTTATTTATTTATGATAGTCACACACACAGAGAGAAGAGAGGCAGAGACACAGGCAGAGGGAGAAGCAGGCTCCATGCACTGGGAGCCCGATGTGGGATTCGATCCCGGGTCTCCAGGATCGCGCCCTGAGCCAAAGGCAGGCGCCAAACTGCTGCGCCACCCAGGGATCCCCGTTTGAAATGTTTAATCTTCATTCTCCTCTGCATTTATTTTTAACAAATCCATGTTAATTTCTAATACACTACAGAAAAGGTTTATATTTGGGTCTCTGCCTTATAGTCTAGAAAGGGCTACTTTAGATATAGTAGTCAGAGAATTTTTTGCTGAGGAGGGAACATTTTAGCTGAGACTTTAAAAATGACGAAAAGCCAGCTGTGCGCAAATGTGTAGACAGAGCATTCCAGGAAGAGAGATCGGCAAGCGTAAATCTGCGCAGCAAGAACAACTCAAAGTGTTCAAGAACAGCGAGGTGCCAACATTACCAGAACCAATGAGAGAAAGGCAGGAGGTTAAGTCAGACAAGTAGAGACCATTGTGAGAACTTTTCATTTTATTTTGTGTATGAGAGAAGGACATTGGAAACTTTAAAAAAGTGTGCCGTGACCCTGGGGATACCATGTGCAGAATGAGCCGTAAGGGAGCAAGAGTGGGACATAAATTGAGAAGTTCAGATGAGAAATAGCAGTGGTTTGATTGAGGGTGTTGGCAGTGGAGATAGTGAAAAGTGGTCAAATTCAGGACATGTTTTGGAGATTTGTAGGATTGCTGCTAATGAATTGAATGCTGGAGATGACAGGGGGGAAAAGGTGTTGAAAGGGTGACTCTTGGCTTTTCAGCCTAAACAACTAGATGAATGGTGTTGCTCATTATTTGAAATAGAGAATGGAGCAAAAGGTTTTAGAGAGTGGGACAAAGAAGGAAGCAAAAGTAATGTCTTGAGATCACAACTTAGCCAAAACGAAGAGTCAAACACTTAGCCAACTGCGCCACTCAAGCACCCCAAAAGTCATGTCTTAGACGGGAGATGACTCTTAGACTTCCAAGCGGAAACGTCAAATGGGCAGTTGGATATTAGAGTCTGGAGCTCAGGAGAGATAACAGGCTAGAGATAGAAATGTGAAAGTCATCAGTACATGCCATAAAACTGGATAGGATTACCCAAAGAAAGTAAATTAAACTGAGCCCTAAAGCACTCCAACATTTATAACTCAGGAAGAGAAAGAGGATCAGATAAAGTAGCAGGAAAGCCAAGAGAGAATGCAATCTCAGAAACCAAGAGTATTTCAAGAGGATCAATTACTAACTCGTCAAATGTCACTGAGAAGACAAGTAAGATAAGGCCCAAGGATTGACTATAGAATTGGAAGATCATTGGTGATCTGGACCAGAGCTACTTCAGAAAATTGATTTACAAATACTTAACTAAAGCAGATTTAAAGAGTTTGTGGTATGCTGGCTTCCATGTGGGAAGTCCATGTAACCTGGAAACATTCAAATGGCCCAGAGATCTATCTTTTGTCTTTTTCCTCTACCACTCATCAGGAGCCCATAGTCAAGCCCTACAGAATAGTAATGTGATGATAAATTTTATTTATGTGTTGTCTTGGCCAGGTCATGGTGTCCACATGTTTGGTCTAACACTGTTCTGCATTATTTCTATGTTTTTTGGATGAAGTGAACAATTCAATGCAGAGGTGCTTGGGTAGCTCAGTCAGTTGGGTATCTGACTCTTGATTTTGGCTCAGGTCATGATCTCAAGGTCATGAGATAGAGCTCTGTGTTCAGCTCTGCAATTGTCTCTGCACTCAGCATGGAGTCTTCCTGAGATTCTTTCTTTCTCCCTCTGCCTTGCCTCCAACTCACACCATAGGGTTTTCTGTCTCTCTCTCTCTCTCTCAAAACAAATACATAAATAAAATCTTAAAAAAAGAAAAACAGGGGCACCTGGGTAGCTCAGTTGGATAAGTGTCTGCCTTTGGCTCAGGTCATGATCTCAGGGTCCTGGGATCGAGCCCCACATCAGGCTGCTTGCTCAGCAGGGAGTCTCCTCCCTCTCCCTCAGCCCCTCCCCCCCTACTCATATTCTCTATCTCTCTCTCTCTCTCTCTCTCTCTCTCAAATAAAGAAATAAAATCTTTAAAAAAAAAAAACCATTCAGTGGACTATGAATAAATAGATAATGCTCCATAATGTGGGTGGGTCCCATCCAATCAGTTGAAGGTCCTACAGGCAAGAGGGAATTTTGCCAGTTGACAGCTTGAGATTTGAACTGTAACATTGGCTCTTGGGTCTCTAGTCCGCCAACCTACCCTGCATATTTCAAACTTGCCAACCTCCATAATCACATGAGCGAATTCCTTAAAATGAAGCTTTCTGGGGCACCTGGGTGCTTCAGTTGGTTGGGCATCTGCCTTCAGCTCAGGTCATGATCTCAGGGTTCTATGACTGAGCCCACATCAGGCTCCCTGCTCAGCGGGAAGTCTGCTTCTCCCTCTCTCTGCTCATGTTCTCTCTCTGTCTCTCTCTTGAAAGAAAGATGAAAGGAAAGAAAGAAAGAAAGAAAGAAAGAAAGAAAGAAAGAAAGAAAGAAAGAAACTCTGTTTCTCTCTCTCTCTCTCTCTCTCTCTCTCTATATATATATATATATATATATATACAAACATATTCTATTAGTTCTATTTCTTTGGAGACAGAACTCTAACACAAGCAATGAGCAGTGAGTGATTATTTTTCAAATGAAAGGAGCAGGCACTGTCATTATTGAGCCAAACACCAGTTTTTCTAAGTTCTGATATCTTGAAGATTTGTTTTCCTATTAGAAAGTCAATAACATGTTCCTTAAAGAAAAATTTTTAAAAAGAAGAAAGAGGGATCCCTGGGTGGCGCAGCGGTTTGGCGCCCGCCTTTGGCCCAGGGCGCGATCCTGGAGACCCGGGATCAAATCCCACATCGGGCTCCCGGTGCATGGAGCCTGCTTCTCCCTCTGGCTGTGTCTCTGCTTCTTTCTCTCTCTCTCTGTGACTATCATAAATAAATAAATAAAAGATTAAAAAAATAAAAATAAATAAAATAAAAAGAAGAAAGAAAATTAAAGACCAATACGCTAAAAAAAAAAAAAAAAAGACCAATATACTTGTATTGCCCAAAACAGAGGAGCACTGGCAAATTTTTTGCTGTTTTTTTAATATCCTTTTATATCCTTATTTTTTTTACTTAATATAACATAAATATATTACCATGGTGATTAAGATTAATCTACAACATTTTTTATTTTTTTTTAAAGATTTTATTTATTTATTCATGAGAGACACACAGAGAGAAAGATGCAGAGACACAGGCAGAGGGAGAAGCAGGCTCCATGCAGAGAGCCCGATGTGAGACTCTATTCCATCTCCAGGATCAGGCCCTGGGCTGAAGGCAATGCTAAACCGCTGAGCCACCCGGGCTGCCCAATCTACAGCATTTTTGATGGCTTTATATATTCTGTTGTGTGGCTCTAACATTTAACCAGTCCCCTTTTATAGGACATGTAAATGGTTTCCAGTTTTTTTGCTGTTATAGGAGTAAATTAGAGTCAATATCCTTTTATGTATTGCTTTGCAAACATCTTAAATATTTTCCTGGGATAAATTCCTAGATGTGGAATTGCAGAGACAAAGGTTAATAGCTTTTGATACATACTCCTAGATTGCCTTCTAGAAAGCTATTAGTTACACTTTCGCCAATAGTGATTCCTTACTGCAGATTTCCATCCTAAGTACTATTTTTTTAATAATTAAAATATAATTTATACACATAAAATTCCACAAACTATAAGTTTATAGCTCATTAAACTTTTAAAATTGTGGTAAAACACACATAATATAAAATTTACCATCTTACCATTTTTAAGTGTACAATTCTTTGACATTAAGTACATTCATATTGTTCTGAAACCATCACCACCATCCAATTCAGGAATTCTTTTCATCTTGCAAAAGTGAAAGGCTGTACCCAGTAGACAATAACTCCTCATTGCTTGATGAATTTTTAAAACATGAAACCAGCTCCCAGATCAATAAATAAAATATTACCAATGTCTTGGAATTCCCCCAAAGGATTTCCTTTTAGTAACTAAACCCATACACAAGGGATTGACTTCTAGTTGGGTTCTGTTTCTAACTATGCTGATTTGATAAAATGGTATCTTACTGTTAACCTAATTTCTTTGAATTCTTTCAGGAGGCTGAACTCTTTAAAATATAACTCTTGACCCTTTGTATTTCTTCTTTAGGAATTAGTATCACATCATCTTATTTAATGCTCACAAGAACCTCGTGAGAGAAAATCAACAAAACCAAGAGTTAGTTCTTGCAAAAGATCAACAAACTTGACAAATCTTTATCTAGATTGACTAAGAAAGAAAGGAGATAAGTTTCTTTTTTTTTAATTTTATTTTTAATTTATTAATGAGAGACACAGAGAGAGGCAGAGACACAGGCAGAGTGAGAAGCAAGCTCCACGCAGGGAGCCCAATGCAGGACTCGATCCCGAGACTCCAGGATCACGCCCTGGGCCTAAGGCAGGCACCAAACCGCTGAGCCACCCAGGGATCCCCGAGAAAAGTTTCAAATAACTAAAATCAGAAATGAAAGTGAATAATCATCTGCCAATAAATTTGATAACCTAGATGAAATGGACAAATTCCTAAAGCAATAACTACCAAGACTAAATAATGAGTAGAAAATTTTATGGGGCATGTGGCTGACTCAGTCAGTGGAGTGTATGACTCTTGATCTTTGGTTTCTGGATTCAAGCCCCACTTTGGGTGTGGAGATTACTTAAAAATAAAACCTTCAAAAAAACAAAGAGAATAAGAACATCTGAAAAGTTGAATTAATGATTGCAAACATAGAAAAAAAGAACAGTCTAGGACCAGCTGCCATCCCTGGTGAAGTCCATCAAACATTTACAGAATTAACATCAGTCCTGCTCAAACTCTTCAAAACATTAAACAAGAATGAACACTTCCTAACTGATTCTATTAGGTCAACATTACCCTGATATCTAAACCAGACACTACAATAAAAGAAAATTATAGACCAATATCCTTTATGAACACTAAAGCAAAAGTCCTCAACTAAATACAAGTAAACTGGGGATCCCTGGGTGGCACAGCGGTTTGGCGCCTGCCTTTGGCCCAGGGCGCGATCCTGGAGACCCGGGATCAAATCCCACGTCGGGCTCCCGGTGCATGGAGCCTGCTTCTCCCTCTGCCTGTGTCTCTGCCTCTCTCTCTCTCTCTCTCTCTCTCTCTCTCTCTGACTATCATAAATAAATAAACATTTAAAAAAATTAAAAATAAAATAAAATAAATAAAAAAATACAAGTAAACTGAATTCAACATCATATTAAAAGGATTATGCACATGACCAAGTGGAATTTATTCCTGAAATGCAAGGATGGTTCAACATATGAAATTGAGCAATGTAATACACCACTTAAAAAGAATGAAGGAGGAGAAAACCACGTGACACCTTAATTAATACAGAAAAGGCATTTGACAAATAAAATACCCTTTTATGAAGAAAACAGTCAACAAACTAGAATAGATGGATACTATCTCAACATAATAAAGGCTACCTATGAAAACCAACAACAAACATCATACTCAGTGGTAAAAAGACTAAAACCTTTTCCTTGAAGATCAGAAACCTGGCAAGCATGCCCACTTTTACTATTATATGCAATGTAGTAATAGAAATCCTAGATAAAGCAATTATGCAAGAAAAATTAATCAAAAGCATCCAAATCGGAAATGAAGTTCTTTGTTCACAGATAATATGATCTTACTTGTAAAAACCCTAAAGATTCCACAAAAAGAATGGTTATAATAAGTGAATTCAGCAAAGTAGCAGGATTTAAAGTCAACACACAAAAATCTGTTGCATTTCTATATACTAACACAGAACAATCTGAAAAGGGAGTTACAAAAATAATTCCATTTATAATAGAATCAAAAAGAATACAATACCTAAAACTTAACCAAGGAAGTTAAAGACTTATATAATAAAAACTACAAAATATTTCTGAAAGAACTTAAATAAGACATAAATAAATGGAAACACCTCCCATGTTCATGAATTAAAAGACTTAATATTTTTAAGATGACAATATTACCCAAAGTGATCTATTAGATTCAGTGCAATCTCTGTCAAAATCCCAGTGACTTTTTATTTTATTTTAAGATTTTATTTATTTATTCATGAAAGACACACACACACAGAGAGGCAGAGACATAGCAGGCTCCATGCAGGGAGCCTGATGTGGGACTCAATCCCAGTACTCCAGGATCATGCCCTGGGCCGAAGGCAGGCACTAAACTGCTGAGCCATCCAGGGATCCCCTCCCAGTGACTCTTTTTTTTAATAGAGAAAGTTTATTTACTTCTTTATTTATTTATTTATTCGTTCAAGGAGACACACACAGAGGCAGAGGGAGAAGCAGGCTCCATGCAGGAAGGCTGACGTGGGACCCCATCCCTGGTCTCCAGGATCAGGCCCTGGGCTGAAGGTGGTGCTAAACTGCTGAGCAACCGGGGCTGCCCCCCAGTGACTTTTTAATGCAGAACTGGAACAACACAGCCTAAAATTCATATATAATCTCAAGGGACCCCAAATAGCCAAAATAGTCTTGAAGAAGAAAAACAAACCTGGAGGACTCATACTCTCTGATTTTAAAACTTATTACAATGCTATAGTGATTAGAATAGTGTTGTACTGGCATAAATCAGAGATACACAATAATGGAATCGATTGGAGAGCTCAGAAAGAAATCCTTGCATATAGGGCAGCCTGGGTGGCTCATCGGTTCAGTGCCTGCCTTCAGCCCAGGGCGTGATCCTGGAGACCTGGGATCCAGTCCCGTGTCGGGCTCCCTACGTGGAGCCTGCTTCTCCCTCTGCCTGTGTCTCCCTCTCTCTCTCTGTGTCTCTCATGAATGAATGAATGAATGAATGAATGAATAAATAAATAAATAAATAAATATCTTTTAAAAAAATGAACAAAGGACTTGAACAGACAATTGTCCAAAGAAGATATACAAATGGCCAATAAATTTAGGAACAGATGCTCGGCATCACTCGTCATTGAAATATGTAAATCAAAAATACAGTTAGATACCACTTCACACCCATGAGGCCCATGAGGGTAGCTATTATAAAAAAACAACAACATGCAAACACAATGAATACTAGTGAGGATGTAGAGAAACTGGAATCCATGTATATTACTGGTGAGAATGTAAATGATGTGGAAAGCGTATGGCAATTACTCAAAAAATTAAACATAGAATTACTATATGATCCAGTGTATCTACTTCTGGATATATGCCCCGAAGAAGTGAAAGCAGGCCCTTCAACAAATATTTGTATACCTACGTTTATAGCAGCATTATTCATAATAGTCAAAAAGTAGAAGCAACCCAACCCATCAACCAATGGATGAATATATTTTTTTAAAATGTAGTACATTTATATAATGGAATATTATTCAGCCTTTAAAAGGAAGGAACTTTTGACACACATTGCAACATAAATGAGCATTGAAGAACTATACTGTGAAAAAAAGTCATTTGCAAAATGACAAATATTATAAGATTCCACTTACATGAGGTATCTGGAACAGTCCAATCCATATATACAAGAAATAGAAGTTTAGATGCCAGGGGCTGAGGGGAGAGGGTAGTGGATACTTAGTGTTTAATGGGAACATGCTTTGGTTGGTGAAGGAGAAAAGCTATCGGGTAGACAACGTTAATGGTTGCAGAACAACATGAATGTATTTAATACTACGGAACTGGACACTTTAAAATCATTAAAAAAAAAAAAAAAAAAAGGGATCCCTGGGTGGCGCAGCGGTTTAGCGCCTGCCTTTGGCCCAGGGCGCGATCCTGGAGACCTGGGATCGAGTCCCACGTCGGGCTCCCGGTGCATGGAGCCTGCTTCTCCCTCTGCCTGTGTCTCTGCCTCTCTCGCTCTCTGTATGACTATCATGAATAAAAAAAAAAAATTAAAATCATTAAAACAAGGGGCACCTGGCTGGCTCAGTCAGTGGAACATGCAACTCTTGATCTTGGAGTTGTGAGTTCAAGCCTCATGTTGGATATAGAGATTACTTAAAAGTAAAAACTTTAGGGACGCCTGGGTGGCTTGGTGGTTGAGCGTCTGCCTCTGCTCAGGTCGTGATCCCGGGGGGTTCTGGGATCGGGTCCCACATCAGGCTCACCACAGGGAGCCTGCTTCTCCCTCTGCCTGGGTCTCTGCCTGTCTCTGTGTGTCTTTCATGAATAAATAAAATCTTAAAAAAAAAAAGAATAAATAAAATATTTAAAAATCGTTAAAATGATACATTTATGTCATGTATATTTTGTCATAATAAAAAAAACACTGAAGTATACAATTTTCTCATTTTTAGATGATTAAAATTAAGACCTATCAAGATTAAGTGACTTGGCACAGGTAGGAAGTAAAAATGCAGATAGTAAGTAAAAATTCAAGGCTTTCTACCCCTGAAACTAATAATACATTATATGTCAATTAACTGAATTTAAATAAAATAAAATTTTAAAAAATTCAAGGCTTTTTAAAACCAACACATTCTTTCCACTAAATCATTGTTTATTTGTTTTTTTTTTTGTTTTTTTTTATTTTATTTTATTCTTTAAAATTTTTTAAATTTTATTTATGATAGTCACACAGAGAGAGAGAGAGGCAGAGACACAGGCAGAGGGAGAAGCAGGCTCCATGCACCGGGAGCCCGACGTGGGATTCGATCCCGGGTCTCCAGGATCGCGCCCTGGGCCAAAGGCAGGCGCCAAACCGCTGTGCCACCCAGGGATCCCTGTTTATTTGTTTTTTAAGGTAATGTTTAGCTATAGTGAACACATGGATCTAAAGTGTACAATTTAATGCATTTTGATAAATTCATATACCTATGTAAACACCCCTCTGATCCAGATAAAGCACATTTCTGCCAGAGAGTGACCTCTTGCCCCGTTTCACTGAATCCCTATCCCCCTTAGACAACTGTTACCTTGATTTCTATCACCATGGATTAGTTTTACCGGTTTTCCAACTTCGTATCAATGTAATTATTCATATGTACTCTTTCGTGTCTCACCTTTTTTGGGTCCACATAATGGTTTTTTAATGTTCTACACTGTTGCTTACTAGTAATTCATTCTTTTATTGCTGACTAATATTCCATTTTGTGAGTGTGCCACAATTTGTTTATTCTTTCCATTTTTTATTATCTTTATTATTTTTTAAAGATTTTATTTATTTATTCATGAGAGAGAGAGAGAGTCAGAGACACAGCCAGAGGGAGAAGCAGGCTCCATGCAAGGAGCCCGATGTGGGACTCGATCCGGGACTCCAGGATCACTCCTGGAGCCAAGGGCAGACGCTCAACCACTGGGCCACCCAGGCGTCCCTCTTTCCATTTTTTTTATAAAGAATGTATTTATTTATTTATTTATTTATTTATTTATTTATTTATTTATTTATTCATGAGAGACACAGAGAGAGGCAGAGACACAGGCAGAGGGAGAAGCAGGCTCCATGCAGGGAGCCCGATGGGGGACTGGATCCCGGGACTCCAGGATCACGCCCTGGGCCGAAGGCAGACGATCAACTGCTAAGCCACCAAGACATCCCTATTCTTTCTATTTTTGACAAACATTTCAATTGTTCCCAGTTGTTGATTTTTATGAGTAAAGCTACTATAAACACTTTTTACAAGTCTTTGTGTGGACATATTTCCATTTCTCATCTCATATAACTTGCTTCAGTCAATGAAACAGTAACAAACGTTGCAAGCAATTGAAAAATTGCTCCTATGTTTTCTCTTCCTCTCTTTAACCTTGCTACTATCATTGAAAACAAACACAGCTAGCCTGCTGGAAGATGAGAGACCATGTGGAGTGGAGCCAAGTCATCTCATCCAAGGTCATTCTAGACCAACCAACCGCCAGCAAACCCAATAGGTGTTTATAGATTCATGAACAAGTTCAAGTGAGATTAGCCTAGCCTCGCCCCAGTCAAAAGAACTGACCAGGTGACCCACAGAGTCATGAGAAATAAATGGTGGTTCCTTTAGGCCACTGAGTTTTGGAATGGTGTGTTATATAGAATTATTGTGACAGTAACTAATTTATGTACATTGGTACCGATTTCCTACTGCTTCATAACAATTACCGGAAACTTAGTGGATTAAAACAACAGAAATTTATTATCTCATAGTTTCTGAGGGTCAGAAATTTGGGAGTGGGTTAGCTGGGTCCTCTGCTCTGTTCTTATTAAGCTGAAATCAAGATGTTAGCCAGGACTTCAATCTCATCTGAGGTTTGGGGTCCTCTTCCAAGCTCATTGGTTATTGGATGAATTCCATTCCTTTCACATAGGACTGAGGCCTTCAGTGCCTAGAGGCTGCCTACCGTTTCCTGCCACCCGGGGCCCTCTGAGACTTGGTAGTTTACTTCTTCAAGGCCAACAGATGAGCATCTGATGTTTCAAATCTCTGTGACTTCTTCCATCTCTGCTATCTAGGCCCCTTCATAAAAATCCAAGCTGAGTAGGTCACGCCCATCCAGGGTTCTCTCCCTTTTGATTACCTTAAAGTCAACTGATTAAAGTCGACTCCTTACTTCTACTGTGTAAAATAACTTCATCACAAAATCACATCCCATTATATTTACAGGTCCTATCCAAAACTTATGGGGAAGGGACTTCATAGAGTGTGTGTACTGGGAGATGGAAATCTTAGGAGTCAATTTAGAACCCAAGATTATACAAATAATTTTTAAAGGTAAAGAAATGTATTTATTAAGCAATGAAAATTCATGTGATATAACATAACTTACATAATATTTTTTTATTTATTTTTTAAAAGACTTTATTTATTTATTCACGAGAGACACAGAGAGAGAGGCAGAGACACAGGCAGAGGGAGAAACAGGCTTCTCATAGGAAGCCCAACACGGGACTTGATCCGGAGACTCTGAGATCATGCCCTGAGTAGAAGGCAGATGCTTAACTGCTGAGCCACCCAGGCATCCCAATAATTTATAATTTTGTATTCTTTAAAGCTTATTTATTTATTTAAGAAATCTCTGCACCCCATGTAGGGCTCAAACTGATGGCCATAAGACCAAGAGTCACACACTCTTCCCACTGAGCCAGCCAGGCACCCCAATAATTCATAATTATAACAGATTATTTGTAATGTATAATAAGATACTATAATATATAATACATACTTGTATAATATACACTTTTCAGATAAGTGTATATTGTATAAATATATCATCTGGTATATATTATAATGGTATATATCATAATTAATAAATAATAATTATATCTTATGTAATGGTATATATTTTAATTGTGTGTTATAATTATATGTAATTATATACCTTAACATAATGTAATTACAAAGATATATATATAGTGTATATATACATTATAAATTATTTTATTTTATTTTTTTAAGGATTTTAGTTATTTATTCATGAGAGACACACAGAGATAGAGAGAGGCAGAGACACAGGCAGAGGGAGAAGCAGGCTCCATGCTGGGAGCCTGACATGGGACTCCATCCCAAGGTCTCCAGGATCAGGCCCCAGGCCGAAGGTGGCGCTAAACCACTAAGCCACCAGGGCTGCCCCAAATTATATTATTTTATAATCTTAAAATAATATATTAATGTAATATATTCATATTACATATATTTATATAATATGCATTTGTTACTATATGTTGTATAAAATACAATTTGAATATATTTACATGTGATAATATATAATACAAAATTATATAGTACAATATACTATATATTATATACCATAATATAATTACAAACATATACCATTATATAGTATATTACATTATATTTCTTACATGTTATAATATATAATATACACCATTATATATAATGTATATATAATGTATACCATGCAATATGCCATATTAACTTTCTTTTTTTTTAAGATTTTATTTATTTATTCATGAGAGACATACACAGAGAGAGAGAGAGAGAGAGAGAGAGAGGCAGAGACCCAGGCAGAGGGAGAAGCAGGCTCCATGCAGGGAGCCTGATGTGGGACTCAATCCCGGGATCACGCCCTGGGCCAAGGGCAGGTGCTAAACCGCTGAGCCACCTGGGCTGCCCCCATATTAACTTTCAAATTAACAGCTCTTTGAAGGTTAATATCTTTTGTCCATAAAATGTAATTCAGTTAGTTTCATTAAATTCATCAAAGGAAGAAGAGAAGACTTGATGCCCCCAGAGCTGGAATTCTTATTGTCAATTTGCTGACTGGTATGTTCCACGTCCAACCAATATGACAGTTGAGCTGCTGTATAGTAAGCAACCGTGGATCTGCCGAAGGCTGTAAATATATCATCTAATTTAAATCTCAGGGGCGCCTGGGTGGCTCAGTCCGTTGAGCATCTGCTTTTTGTGATCCTGGGGTCCTGGGATGGTGCCCAGCGTCAGGCTTCCTGCTCAGAGCCTGCTTCTCTCTCTCCCTCTGCCTGCCACTCTGCCTGCTTGTGCTCTCTCTCTTCTCTGTCAAATAAATAAATAAATACATACAGAAATAAATAAATAAAATCTTTAGAAATAATAATAATTTAAGTCCCATTACTAGGGGCACTTGGGTAGCTAAATCAGTTTGGCATCTGACTCCTGATTTCTCTGGGGTTGTGATGTATGGGTGATCTTGGAGTCTTGGGATGGGGCCCCAGGTGGGCTCTGTGCTGGACATGGAGCCTGCTTGGGATTCAATCCACTCACTCTCCCGCCCCACGCACCTCCTCAGGTGTGCTTTCGCTCTGTCTCAAATACATACATACCTACATACATACCTACATACATACCTCATTCCTAGATACCGGGGGAGAAAGTGACCCTTGAAAGGTGAAGTAACTTGCTCAAGGTCATAGAGCTAAGAATTAGCAGAGTTGGCATTTGATTCCAAATTTAAGTCCAAAGCCTGTTCTCTCAGCTTCTGCTTCTGCCTGTCAACGCCCCGTATTTGGGACACAGGGGGAGGGGGAAGGGGTGGGGACGACGTCTTGGAGGACAAGACCAGCTTTCATTCAAGTCCAACCTCTGTCATTTAATAGCCATTGGGGCTTGTGCAAGATTCTTAACATCAATGAGGCTATTTTGTTACTGTAAAATAGCAATAATAATTCCTACCTCTTATGGTTTTGTTTGTTTTTATTTGAATTCAGGAAACTATGTTTGTGAAAATAAATTTAGCAGCATTTAGTAAATTATAGGTGCACCTCCCGTAAACACTACCCCTGACACTTTCACCCACGTCCCCACTCCCACCCATAAACCTCTCCTCATTTTGTGTTTCTTTCAGAGTTATGGCGCCACCAGTCACTCTGGCCAGTAAACTAAATCCTCTTTAATTCTTCTTTCTCTTTCCTTTTAGCCCCATCACCACCCATTCCTTCAATATCAAATCAGTTATTGAGACCAATCAATTCTACTTTGGCGATACCCATCAATGTGTCCAGTTCAGTGCATCCACCATAGATAAGATGCTTCCCAACAATGGTTGGAACTATTTTATTTTTCTTAAATATTTATGTAAAAAATTCGACTAATAAAACACACTTTAAAAAAAAGATTAAAAAAAAAAAAAGATTTTATGGGGATCCTTGGGTGGCGCAGCGGTTTAGCGCCTGCCTTTGGCCCAGGGCGCGATCCTGGAGACTCGGGATCGAGTCCCACGTCGGGCTCCCGGTGTATGGAGCCTGCTTCTCCCTCTGCCTGCGTCTCTGCCTCTCTCTCTCTCTCTCTCTGTGACTATCATAAATAAATAAAAATTTAAAAAAAAAGATTTTATTTATTTATTTGAGAGAGCACGAGCAGGGGGAGAGGGAGGAGACCCCCAACTAAGCAGGGAACTGGACATGGGGCTCAATCCCAGGACCCCGGGGTTCATGACCTGAGCTAAAGGCAGACGCTTTACCAACTGAGCCCCCCAAATGCCCCTCAAGAATACTCCATATGGGGCAGCCTGGGCGGCTCAGCAGTTTAGCACCTGCCTTTGGCCCAGGGCGTGATCCTGGAGACCCGGGATCAAGTCCCAAGTCAGGCTCCCTGCATGGAGCCTACTTCTCCCTCTGCTTCTCTCTCTCTCTCTCTCTCTCTCTCTCTCTCAGTGTATCTCATGAATAAATAAATAAATAATCTTAAAAAGAATACTCCATATATAAATTTTTTCAAAGACATAAAAGAAAAAGAAAAAAGAGACATAAAAGCTCATATAGTGAAAAGCAAATCTCCCTTCTGTGATTGTCTTCTGGGCCCATAATTCTCCACCCCAGAGGTAGCCACTAATACAAGTGTCTTTTTTTTTTTATTTTTAAATTTTTCTCCATTTTAAAATTTGTTCCTATTTTGTTATTGTTCAAACATCACTCATGCTCCTTTATCATATTTTTTATTTGAGTATAGTTGACACACAGTGTCACACAGTGCTACATTAGTTTCAGGTGTACAACAGAGTGATCTGACAAGTTTATAGAAGTCTCTTGTATATTTTTTCAGAGGCTACAGGTCCACAACACACACACACACACACACACACACACACACACATTTTTCATAGATGTCAGCATCCTATGTACATTGTTCTCAACCCTGTTTTTCATTAACAATATATTTTGGAGACAATTCTGCACTAATATCCATAAATCTATTCATTCTTTTCAATGACTTCCTACTATGCCATTGTATGGATAGCTTAATTTTTTTTAAGGATTTTATTTATTTATTTGAAAAAGAGAGAGAGAGAGTGAGAGAGCATGAACAGAGGGGAGAGCTGAGCAAGGAGCCCAATGTGGGGCTCCATCCTACGACCCTGGGATCATGACCTGAGCTGAAGGCAGATGCTAAACCGATTGAGCCACCTAGGTGCCCCATGGATAGCTTAACTTATTTAACCATCCTCCATGGACATGTGGAGTCTTGGAGTCTTTCTACTCCCTATATATATATATATATATATATTTATACAAATATGCATATATTTGTCGTATAAAGTCCTAAAAGTGGAATTTCTGGGTCAACATACACATACATTTTATTTTTTAAAACTTAAAAAAAAAAACTGTCCTTCTTTTATTATTATTAGTTTTTAAGTAATCTCTACACCCAACATGGGCCTTAAACTCACAACACTGAGATCAAGCTTGGCATCCTCTACAAGCCAGGCTTCCCATGCATATTTTATTTATTTATTTATTTATTTATTTATTTATTTATTTATTTTCATATTTATTTTAAATATTGATAGATATTAGTGTTTTGTAGAAGTCTGTTCACCTACCAGCTATCTATGAAAGTGACTGTCTCCCTGTACTTTCACTGACTAAGCCTGACTCTTCCTGACTTCTTAAGCATCTTAATTAGATGAAAAATAGTAGCTTACCATTTTAAGTATTCTTAAATTTTCTACTGCGTTGAAAACTTTTGACTATATTTTTGTTACTTCTTTGCATTGAGATTATAGAATGCTCATTACAACTATTTTTTTCTAATTCATTAATTAGTTTTTTTTAGCTACCAGTATAGTTAACATACACACTTCACCTATTTTAATAGCTTCCTCAGTGGTTATCCTACCTCTGATTTTTTACCTTTTCAGGCTTTCTATTTACCACTTTCAGAATTATATTCTTAAAAATAGCTCTAGGGAGGGCACCTGGTGGCTCAGTCTGTTAATCCTCTGACTCCTGCTTTGTTTCAGCTCAGGTCATGATCTCAGGGCTGTGAGATCCAGCCCTGCATCAGGCTCCACCCTGGGAAGTGATGTAGCCTGCTTAAGATTCTCTCTCCCTCAGCCTCTGACCCTTCACTTCCCCACCCACATGTACACATGTGTCTCTCTAAAAAAAAAAAAAACCTCTCATCATGTTGCACTCAACCCCTTAATCACCATTTCTCAAGTTCTTCCTATTAGGACCCCTTTACACTCTTAAAAAAACCCATTTTGGCTCAATGGTTGAGCCTCTGCCTTCAGCTTAGGTCCTGGGATGGAGTCCTGCATGGGGCTCCCTGCATGGAGCCTGCTTCTCCCTCTGCCTGTGTCTCTGCCTCTCTCTCTGTGTCTCTCATGAATAAGTAAATAAAATCTTAAAAAAAAAAAGAGCCTTTTTTTTCTGTCAGCTATACTAAAATTAAAAAGTAATACATAGTGCTCGCTTTGGCAGCACATATACTAAAAAGTAATACATGATAAATAATAAATTAGTGAACTTTTGTCTATGTATATTAACCATATTTTAAATTAAAACTGAGAAAGTTTTTAAGTATTTGTTTACTTAAAATTATAGTAATAAACCCATTGTGTGTTAAAATAAACAATATATTTTATGACAAACAACTGTATTTTCCAAAACAAAAATTGATGAGAAAAGTGGAATGTTTTACATTTTGCCAACTTCTTTCATGTCTGGCCTAATAGAAAACAGCTGGATTCTAATATTTTCTGCATTCAGTCTACTGTGATATGTAGTTTTGGTTGAAGTCTATGAAGAAAATCTGGCTTCGCACAGTTATATTGAAAAGGAAAAGTATTTTATTTTTTTATTTTTTTAAAGATTTTATTTATTCATGAGAGACACAGAGAGAGAGGCAGAGACACAGGCAGAGAGAGAAGCAAACTCCATGCAGGGAACCCGACGGGGGACTGGGCCCGGGACCCCGGGATCACGCCCTGAGCTAAAGGCAGATGCTCCACTGCTGAGCCTCCCAGGTGCTCCAAAGGGAGAAGTATTTCAAAAGCCTTTCTGGATATGGATATTTTTCTTTGATTTATATAAATAATCAACATATAGGAGTATATTAAAAGTTATTTTCAGTGTGGAATCTGAAATGTAAAATGGTGCAGGCCTCATGGAAAACAGTGTGACAGCTCATCAGAAAATTAATGGAATTAAAATATGATCTATCAACACCACTTTTATTTGTACACCCATGTTCATAGGATCATTCACAATAGCTATAAGGTAGGGACGCCAGGGTGGCTCAGTGGTGAAGCATCTGCCTTCGGCTCCCTGCTCAGCAGAGTCTGCTTATCCCTCTCCCTTTGCCTGCTGCTTCCCTTGCTTGTTCTCTCTCCGTGTCAAATAAATGAATAAAATCTTTAAAAATTTTTAAAAAATAAAATCTAAAAAAAGCTACCCGTTCAATGGATAATTTGCTTCTCCCTCTACCCCTCCTCCCACTGGTGTGCACAATTTTTCTTTCTCTCAAATAAATAAAATCTTCTAAAATGTTTTTAAAAATCTTTTTTTAAAAGAAATATGTATATTTAACATGGGCCGTGCTTTCACTTTCCACTTGAAATAATGAGCCACTGATACATTAAGTTTAAAGAGGGTTCAGTATGTGTGCGGCCATTCGTAATCTCAGTAGGTATCTCCCTTTCTGGTCTGCATCTGTAACTCTGAGGAATTTGAGAATTTAATGTAGAGAAGTTCAAGAGAATCAAACTATATCACTACAATTTGTGTGTTAAGAATGAATCCATACACGATTGATATTTTATATATTTTTATATTAAGAGAAATCATCTTCAGATTCAAAAAGCCGACCAAAGTGCCCAGCACAATGAATAAAAAGAATGAAATTATCCTAAAATTTCAGATTACAAGCTATAAAAAGAAATTCTTAGAAGTTTCTAGAAAGGGGGAAACAGATGACATTCTGAAATTAGAATGTAACACTAGAATCTAGAATATGATGGAGCAAGAACTTTCTAAATTCTGAGGAGAAAAATCTAGTTTTCTTCACTTTAGCACGCTATTGAGTGTAAGCATTGAATTAACACTTTTCCAATCTACAAGGATTCAGTAGATGTAACTTACCTGCCCCTTTCCTGGAGGAACTCCTGGAGGATGTTCTCCAGTAAAACAAGGGGATAAACCTAGAAAGAGAAAGAAAGAAGATCTAGAAATCCAGCTCTTACTCCAGAATGGAGCAACAGAAGGCTCTGGAACAGAGATGTCTAGGGGGAAAAATGAAATTGATAGAATATCAATTGAGTCATAAAATTCAATTTTATGTTTGAACAGCAGGAAAATAAAATTGACAGACACTGGAGTTCCTGGGTGACCCAGTCGAATAAGGGTCTGACTTGGGTGCAGGTTGTGAACTGGAGATGGAGGCCCTGGGGACCCTGCTTCTCCCTGCCCCAGCTCCTCCCTCTGCCTGTGTGCACATGCTCACTCTCTCTGTCTCTCTCTCTCCCTCAAATAAGTAAGTAAATAAATAAATAAATAAATTTTTAAGAAGAAAAATAATACTGACAGGCATATAGCAGACCCCAGAGACACACAAGGACAGTTAGTTCTAGTTTTAGGAATATTGAGAACTAAACAAATGTAAAGGTGAGGGATCAGCTGTAGGAAAAGGGACCACTCAACAGAAGGACAGAAACTAAATTGCATTCGGAGCCTTGTATGGGGAGGGGAAGGGATTAATGCTTGTGAAACCTTAATAATGCAAATAGTGATTAGTGATCCAGCAAAGGATTGTGCTCCAGGGAGAGTGGGAGGGAAGGTGGGAGAGGGAGTGAGAGGAGCTAACTCCTCGCTTACCCATAATAAGGAATCAATGAATAATATCTGAATTGGGAAAGCAAGAGATAGCAGTGTGAGTAGACACAGCTGAGACATGAAGGAAGACACCAGAAAAAAATACAGGTGACTCAGTCCACAGTCTGACCAGTGAACAAGTGGGTGGGGACTGGTAGGAAAATTTCACGATAAGATTGCTCTTACTGGAATTTTATTCTGTTATCTATAAAATTCTGTATTAATTTTTTTAAGTTCTAAACGATACTGCAGGGAACATCATTTATGTCTTTGCACTCACTTCGGATTATGCCCAAGGAATTCTGAGAGCTAGAATTCCAGGCTGGGGGGACACGGCAGGCCTACGTTCAAGGCTGTAGCGGTGCCAGGCTGCTTAGTGCTCATCAGAGGACGAGCCTGGCCCCCCATCTCCTCACCAGGTTCTCAGCAGCTCTAAACCCAATTTAACAGGTTCTTCTTATTTGCCTCCTGGGTCATTCCTCTGCCTCTTGTTCGAAACAGAGAATTTTGAACTGGGTTGTTTAGTTAAAGAGAAGTCAGAACTGGAAATTCTATTCTGGCTCTGCTATTGCCTGACTATGGTTTTCAACACATCTCTTCCTCCCTCTGGACTCAGTTTTATTTATTTATTTTTTATTTTTTTATTTTTTTTAAGATGTTATTTATTTATGAGAGACACACAGAGAGAGAGAGAGGCAGATAGAGGCAGAGGGAGAAGCAGGCTCCATGCAGGGAGCCTGATGTGGGACTTGATCCCAGGACCCCAGGATCACACCTGGACCTGAAGGCAGGCGCCAAACCACTGAGTCACCCAGGGATCCCCTGGACTCAGTTTTAGCATCTGTAAAGTGAGGAGCTCGGCCCAGAACAGTATTCCTCAACATTTTTACTGGGAAAGCTCTTCCCTTGAGCACCATGTTTTTATCCACCAAACAAATTGCATTTGCTAAGAAGTTATTGATTCTCTTTCTTGGTGTGTATTTCTCAGACCAGTTGAGACTCAGTGAGGATTTCTGAGTAGCAGGAGAGAGATACTTCTTGCAACCTTAAGGGAATTAAATTCAAGCCCAAATAATTTTGTTATCCTGATTGCCCAGCCTGGCTGAAGCAAATAGCTAAACTCTGTAGGAATGCTCCCAGGTCTCCTTTGCTGTTCTCAGAACTCCTAGGAAGAATGAAGTGAGGTTAACTCTCATAGACTGTTGAATCTTCAACAATCCATTTTCTCTACCTGTACCCCCCCACTCATCAGAGTTTATTGTGTCTAGATTACCCCGGAGCTAATTAAGTTTAACTGGCCTTGTGCATATTTGCTGGAGTTAGCCTACAGCAAAGGCCACTGGAGCAAAGATTAGCACTTGGCCTAATAAGGAAAGAAGGAAGGAAGAAGGGATTTTTTGTGAAGTCAGTGAAGCTTACATCTCAGGGCCCCTCACTTGCATGGGCCCTTGGGAGAGCGGGGGTTGCTGGGAATTGTAGTCTGAGTGTTGAAGAGAGGAAGCAGATTGCAATCAAGGAACATTTCTGGAAAACCGCCTAAAGATCTCAGAAAAAGAGGGATGGGTATCTGACTCTTCAATAATTTTTCTAGATTTCTTTTCTCCTACACAAATATTTACATTCATGCTTAATGTCGCACTCATAATTTTGTATTCTTTTTGTTGGAGAGGGCCTCCAAGAATTGCAAAAGCCAAGGTCCTGCAAAATCTGGATCTGCTGCATACATGGAAATGAATTCCTCCCCAGCCCGATAAAAGCTAGCAATCTGGCTTCTCCACTAGAAACAGAGGAGAAATGGTTCTCTCACCTTTCATTCTCCCCCCAGCAGATCCGGACAGGCATGCTCCTCTCCTGTCACACCAGAGCACACAGGTGACCGGCAACTCCTTGTGGTCCTGGATTGCTGCAGGCACCTCTCTGGAGACCCTGAAAGTCTCTGGGAGATGATCAACCAGTCGGATAATTTCTTGATTTCCTCTGGACCATTAATGCTCTCAAATCCCCTTCCCCAACCCCACCCCGGTTTTTTGTCCTCCTTTCTAATACATTTCACAATCAATGTGTTTGCTTTCCTATGCCTGGCATATTTGAAGGCATGCAATAAATAATTGTTAAATGAATAATTTAGAAGAATGAATCCCAGCCTTTCTGGTTCCCAGCCTCCCAAGAGTGCTAACAAGCTCTAAAATTACAAAAATATGAGCAGTCTCAGAAGGAGGATGACAGCTCTTCTTTTCTGTTTAGTCACTAGACCAGTGATTTACAAATTTAGGGGACTTTAGGGAATCTTATTTAAAATGCAGATTCCAGAGCTCTGTCCCTGGAGGCTGGAATCAGTAGTTCTGGAAGGGATTCAGGAGACCACATTCTCATAGGGTCCCTGGTGATTCTGCTGTAGGCCACTTTTTGGGAAACACCACAAAAGGGAGTGTGTCTGGGTTGGGTAGAGAATTTACTCATCTCTTACAGCTTCTCCCTGTGTTGCTAATCCTGGCCCAAGATCTGTCTGGGGGCCAAATCTGCTCTGGAAGATTGGGCAATCCCTCATTTCAGCCACAACTGCTAGAATGGAAACAATGCAGATTTGGGAAATTGGAGAGATCTGGATTCAAATGACTATGTGTCTGTGAACCTCAATATATCTGAGAAATAGGGATTATATCACTCATCATTAAAGGGTGGATCGCATACACTGGCCCTCGTGAAGGTGTTGTACGCAACGTCTAGTACATACTAGCTGTTAAAGTTTGTTTTCATATCATCCTTTTTGCCCAAATGACAGCAAGGAAAAAGAGTTTCCTCCAAGAACTGAGAGATCCTAGAAATTCTAGCCTTTAGATATTCGCTTCAGAGGCTTCAACCTTTAGTCCCTATTCAAATGTAAATGGCCCTAAAAAATGTAAATAGCCCTGAAATTAGTGATAGATGCCTCGCCGTTATTTATACTTTAGCCAAAGGTGGGTCATGAATTATTTTGCAAAATCAAAAGCAGGAGGAAGGCTTGCCAGTACCATGAAGGAAAAGGAAGAAGAGGAAAGCTAAGGGAAAGGGGAAGAATGTAGGGAAAAACTGAAGTCATCAAACTTTTTCAACATTACAGTCCCGCACGGGGCCTGGAAGTACGCTGCCAACAGCGGTTTTCAGCAGACATTCCTGGTTGCCATATGAAGAAATGTCCAGGTAGTGGCACATGCAAGGGAATTGTACCTCACTTGTTGGTGGGAAAGATGTCTTGGTGTGAAGGTGGTGACATTTTAAGGTTTTCTAAGAGTAGATCTTGGGAAGATACCTTGATAATCCTCTTGAAGTAGAAGGAGAAACCCTGTGGTCATGACTGTGGCTGAGTAAACCACTTCAAGTGAATCAAGGAACTTGGTTTTGCCACTGAGAGGGAGAGGAAAGAGAATGGGATGGGACGGAGAAATGTGGAAGTAGCATGAGGTTGGGGACTCTGTGGAGCAAAAGTAGCTAAATGACATCAGAAAAAGAAATGTCGGGGTAGCCTGCGGGGCTCAGCGGTTTAGCACCCCCTTCAGCCCAGGACGTGATCCTGGAGATCCTGGATGGAGTCCCACATCGGGCTCCCTGCATGGAGCCTGCTTCTCCCTCTGCCTGTGCCTCTGCCTCTTTCTCTCTCTCTTCTCTCTGTGTTTCTCATGAATAAATAAATAAAATCTTTTTAAAAATTGCTTATAAAAAAAAGAAAAAGAAATGTCGTGTGTTCACGTTGAAATTTTGGGGGGTGATGTGAAAAGGTGATGATTAATAGCCACTTAAGTGTTAGATTTTCTGTGTCCCTCTATTACCCCTTAGTATGCTTGCATTCCAGTTTGACATACTGTCAATTGCCTCCTCCACACCCAGCCTTCCCTTCTTTAATCATCATAGAAATTTTAGCTGAGCCCAGAGCTGTCTACCCAGTCCCCTTGCAGCTACGTATGGCCATGTGATATGTTCTGGCCGATGAAATAGGAGCAAAATGAATGAAATGTGCATCTTCCAGATGTGTCTTTAAAAGAAAAGAACATAGGGACACCCGGGGGCTCTGTGGTGGAGCACCTGCCTTCCCCCCAGGGCATGACCCCGGGGTCTTGGGATTGAGTCCCACATTGGGCTCCCTGGGTGGAGCCTGCTTCTCCCTCTGCCTGTGTCTCTGCCTCTCTCTCTGTGTCTCTCATGAATAAATAAATTATTTTTTTAAATAAAAATAAAAAATAAAAAGAAATAATAATTTCATAAAATTTGAGATACAAATTGAAATTTAAAAAATCATTCGAAATGTCATAAATCAGCCTTTTGCTGTATCTGTGTGTGTGTGTGTTTAAGTAGGCTGCCCGCTGGAGATCAAGACCGAGCTGAGATCAAGAGTCAGACGCCTAACCAACTGAGCCACTCAGGCACCTTTGTCTGTTGTTTTTAAAGAAAACCACCATACGGTATGTACAACTTTCCATCTTTATTATTTTACTTAATATTCATCATTATACATTTTTACATGCATTTTCTAGCCTTTCAAGAGGACCTAAAGGCAACGACAGTTAATATATGTACATATTATATTATTGATCAATTACATTGATATTATTAATAACAGTAATATGATCAATAAAATGAATAAATAATACAGTATATACATGTATAATAATATATGATAACATTGAATACATTTGGTTTCTTTTTTTTTTAATATTTTATTTATTTATTCACGAGAGACAGCGGGAGAGAGGCAGAGACACAGGCAGAGGGAGAAGCAGGCTCCATGCAGGGAGCCCAATGCGGGACCCGATCCCAGGTCTCCAGGATCAGGCCCTGGGTCAAAGGCAGCACTAAACCGCCGAGCCACCAGGGCTGCCCTACACTTGGTTTCTACAAGGAACCAGGATCCCTTAGAGAAATACCGATTACAGGGCTGGGTTAGAATGAACCTGCAAATATTTTGCTGGGCCAGAAAGTAGGTAGCACTCAATGAAGGATGGAACATGTCAACAGGGCACATGTGCCATCTTGAAGGGGCTCCCACTGGTCAAACCTGGGACAGCTTAAATTTTAACACTCATTGATTAGCCAAATGCTATTGATTAGTCAATCATTCATGAGAATGATGAAAAATAATCCATTAAATAAAACAAGAAAGCAGCTTAACTGGTTTTTTTATTTTTATTTTTATTTTTTTTTTTAATTTATTTATTTATTATAGTCACAGAGAGAGAGAGAGGCAGAGACACAGGCAGAGGGAGAAGCAGGCTCCATGCACCGGGAGCCCGACGTGGGACTCGATCCCGGGTCTCCAGGATCGCACCCTGGGCCAAAGGCAGGCGCCAAACTGCTGCGCCACCCAGGGATCCCCCAACTGTTTTTTTAAAATATTTTATTTATTTATTTATGAAAGACTCAGGTAGAGAGGCAGAGACCCAGGCAGAGGGAGAAGCTCCATGCAGGGAGCCTGACGTGGGACTCGATTCTGAGACCTGGGGATCATGACTTGAGCTGAACACAGACGTTCAACCACTGAGCCACCCAGGCGTCCCAATTGGGTTATTCTTTATATTTTTCCACATCCTTGCCAATCCTGGATACTTGCAATATTTTACTTTTTTCCTAGCTAAAGAGTAAAAAAGTAGCAGCTCACTACATTTACAGCTTTAAGAATCACTACTTACGAGTGAGGAATTTATTGACTGTATTTATTTCTTCAGTCAACTTTTGATTCATAATCTTTGCCAATATTTCAACTGGATTATCTGCATTTTCCTTTTTTTTGTTGTAAAAGATTTTATTCATTTATTTGACAGAAAGAGAAAGCACAAGCGGCGGGAGCAGCAGAGGGAGAGGGAGAAGCAGGCTCCCCCCTGAGCAGGGAGCCCCATGTGGCCTCCATCCCAGGACCCTGGGATCATGACCTGAAACAAAGGCAGACGCTTAACCCACTGAGCCACCCAGGTGCCCCATCTGTATTTTTCTTACTGACTTTTAGAAACTCATATGACTAATTATTAAGCCCTTATCTATACTATATGTGTTGCAAAAGTTTTCTCCCAGTCTTTTGCTTCTTTTAAAATCTTGCTATCATTTCTTCCAGGAGCAACTGCAACGTAATGGTCGAGAGCAAGGAGCTTTTATGTGTATACTATACCCATAGAGTATAAACGAGGGCTTAATAATTAGTCATATGAGTTTCTAAAGGAGCTTGGAACTGGATTGCATGAGTTCACATCTGGATTCCACCATTTAGTAGCTCATCTTAAGCAAAGTATTTAATCCCATTGTGCCTCCGTTCCCTCATCTGTAAAAGGGAGATGATAATAAGATTATTAGGATCCTTAAATGAGTTAAGATGTATAAAATGCTTAGATGAGAAACTGGTACATATAAAAGGACAAATAGTTGCTAGCTATTATTCTTCAGGGAGAATTTTTTTAAAAGATTTATTATCTATTTATGAGAGAGAGAGAGAGAGAGAGAGAGAGAGAGAGAGAGAGAGGCAAAGACACAGGAGGAGGGAGAAGCAGGCTCCATGCAGGGAGCCCAACATGGGACTCGATCCCGGGACTCCAGGATCGTGCGCTGGGTCAAAGGCAGGCACTAAACCGCTGAGCCACCCAGGGATCCCCTGAGGATTTTTTTTCTTTTTTTTTCTTTTTTTTTAAATTTTTATTTATTTTATGATAGTCACACAGAGAGAGAGAGAGAGAGGCAGAGACACAGGCAGAGGGAGAAGCAGGCTCCATGCACCGGGAGCCCGACGTGGGATTCGATCCGGGGTCTCCAGAATCGCGCCCTGGGCCAAAGGCAGGCGCTAAACCGCTGCGCCACCCAGGGATCCCTTTTAACATTTTTTAAAATTTTTATTTATTTATGATAGTTACAGAGAGAGAGAGAGAGAGAGAGGCGCAGAGACATAGGCAGAGGGAGAAGCAGGCTCCACGCACTGGGAGCCTGATGTGGGATTCGATCCTGGGTCTCCAGGATCGTGCCCTTGGCCAAAGGCAGGCGCCAAACCGCTGCGCCACCCAGGGATCCCCCCTGAGGATTTTTTAAAATATAGTTAGAGCTATTTATCTTTTTCTTTATGGCTTCTTGATTTTCTCTCTGGTTTTGGAAGGCTTTATGTACCCCCAAGAATATAAAAATAAATGTTTTCCAATATCTCCTTCTAGTATTCTTATAGCTTGTTTTCTATCTTAGAATCTGTGACAATATGCCAGGCATTGTGTTGGTTGCTGGGGATATAAGGATAAGCAAGACTGTGGGTCTGTTTCTTGACCTTCTGGAGCTTACCTTGCAGAAAAAGCCAAGAAACTGGGGCTCCTGGATGGATGACTCAGTCGGTTCAGCTTCCAACTCGTGATTTCAGCTCAGGTCACAACCTCAGGGTTTTGTGATCGAGCCCTGTGTCGCCCTGTGTTGGGCTCTGCACTCAGCAAGGAGTCTGCTTGAGATCCTCTCTCCCTCAGCCCCTCTGCCACCTTTCTCTCTCTCCCTCTGTTAAAACAAAAACAAAAACAAAAACAAAACAAAAAAAAGAAAAGAAAAGAGAAAGGAAAGGAAAAGAAAAAAAAGAAAAGAAGGAAAGGAAAAGAAAAGAGAAAAGGAAAGAAAAGAAAAGAAAAGGAAAGAGGGACGCCTGGGTGGCTCAGTGGTTGAGCATCTGCCTTTGGCTCAGATCGTGACCCTGGGGTACAGAGATCAAGTCCCACATCAGGTTCCTCGCAGGGAGCCTGCTTCTCCCTCTGCCTGTGTCTCTGCCTCTCTTTCTGTGTCTCCCATGAATAAATAAATAAAATATTTTATGAAAAGAGCAAGAAACCTATTAATAAAAAGGTAATGGTAAAGCTATGAAAGAAAGAATTGTTAAGTTGTCTACATATTCATATCCTGTTATCTCCTCCCAGGAAAGATCTCTCCTCTCCTCATTGTAATGTTAGGAAAGCAAATAGAAGAGAAAAATGGAGAAGGTTTTAAGTCTGTCCCCGTGGCATCTGGTGCAACTGTATCCCTAGCTTCCATCTTTTCTGGCTAATGTATTATCTCCGCCGTTCTGTTTTAGTGGAGGCTTCTTGTAATCTTTTTTTTTCTCTTTAATTTTTCACCGAGATGTAATTAATATATAATACTACATTACGTTTCAGGTGTACAACATGATGATTTGATTTTTGTATACATTGTGAAATGATCACCACAATAAGTCTAGGTAATCACCATACAGTTCAATCACATCACCATACAGTTACAATCTTTTTTTTTTTTCTGGCAGTGGGAGTGTATAATCTTTTGACAGTGTCCTTGCCACTGTCCCCCCTGAACCTTCCTCTGAGGAGCCTGCAGGCTTTAGTGCACAGCCAAGAAGTAATTACAAAGACTTAACAAGGATGAGAACAGAGGAGAGGCCTGGATTGGCTCAAAAGGGACACTGGTTACCTTTCAAAGTTCGACTGCGGTCCTGTGGTTGTGACAGGAGCTGAATTTCATGCACTGAAGCTCATCCTTTGTTGTCTATAACTATGGATTCTGTGGAGCCCATTTTAACTCATTCAGCCCTGGGTCTCGTCTCCCTTTGGGGGGCTGCTCTTCTTCCGTCCAATTCTACAGTCTCATTTCCATGAGTTGACATCTCTTCAAACTTCAAACCAATAAGGAATGGAGCCGCTCACAGTTCACCAAAGCAGAAGTTCTGACCGGGTGGGTTCCTTCTCTCCTTTCAAGGATGGGAGTTACTTTATTCCTGTAAGAAGCAGCATTCAGGGGGATCCCTGGTGGCACAGCGGTTTGGCGCCTGCCTTTGGCCCAGGGCGCGATCCTGGAGACCCGGGATCGAGTCCCACGTCGGGCTCCCGGTGCATGGAGCCTGCTTCTCCCTCTGCCTGTGTCTCTGCCTCTCTCTCTGTGTGACTATCATAAATAAATAATGATAAAAAATTTTTTTTAAAAAAAGAAGCAGCATTCAGGGGGCCACCCAGGAGAAAGGTAAGAGGTTGGAGCAGAGTTTAGATGGGAACCACCATGGTGGTTTGCCAGCACCCACCAGAGTAGCTAGTAAAGACCTGAGATGTAAATTCCAATTGCTAAAAAAAATAAAAATAAAATAAAAATCCAGTTGCTCACTTACATACTGGAGTTCAAATCTTTTTTTTTAAATTTTTTATTAATTTTTATTTATTTATGATAGTCACAGAGAGAGGGGGGGGTGCAGAGACACAGGCAGAGGGAGAAGCAGGCTCCAGGCACCGGGAGCCCGATGTGGTACTCGATCCTGGGTCCCCAGGATCGTGCCCTGGGCCAAAGGCAGGCGCCAAACCGCTGTGCCACCCAGGGATCCCCTATACTGGAGTTCAAATCTACATTGTAGTAAAGCAATAATATATATATATATTCTTTAAATAGTTTATTTTTTAAGTTTATTTATTTTTCATAATCTCTGTACCTGATGTGGGGCTCAAACCCATGATCCCAAAATCAAGAGTCACATGTTCTACTTTCTGACGCAGCCGGTGCCCCAGTAGTGTGTTTTTTTTATAGCATGTCTCATGTGCTAAATGCCCCTCTATGGGCTTTATTTATTTTTTTTTTTTTAATGTATGATAGCCACAGATTGAGAGAGAGAGGCAGAGACACAGGCAGAGGGAGAAGCAGGCTCCATGCACCGGGAGCCCGATGTGGGATTCGATCCTGGGTCTCCAGGATTGCACCCTGGGCCAAAGGCAGGCGTCAAACCGCTGTGCCACCCAGGGATCCCCCTCTGTGGGCTTTAAATAGTCATTTGATCCTCCTAATGCAACCAGTAAGTGCTATTATTATTATCATCCCCATATTCCAGGTGAGGAAACCTCTCTGGAGTCCCAGAGAGGTTCCCAGACTTGACAAAGCCACATAACTAGTAAATGGTGGGGCCCAGGATTGGAACCCAGCCAGTCAGGCTGGACCCACCGCCTAGTTGCTTTTTAACAGCTACCGTTTCGGCCTCTCAAGAATGAGTTTTGTTTCTATATCCTGAAGCTTTTTGGGTTTTATTGTTGTTGTTCTTCTATAAAACAGTTAAGACATCTAAGGGTGAATCTTGAGAACATGAGAAACAGCATCGGGCGATTCTCTTGCAGAGTTGGATAAAAAATCCCAAGAAAAGAGGTTGGAGGTGTTGATGTTCAGAAGGAAGGCTTTTGAGTCTTTTTTTTTTTTTTAATTCAAAATCATGGGTTCAAGCTTGTGAGATTGAAAAACAGAAAAAAAAATTTTTTTTTCAACTCAGGGAAGAAGCGGGGGTCTGAAGACCCCGTTCAGCCTCGAGTCGGCCCCGGGGGGAAGGCAGGTGAGGGAGGAAGGAGGCGGCGGGCAGTGGTGGACAGCTGGTGAGATGATAACTCAAAGGGGTAGCAGGCAGATGATGGGTTTCGTTCAGTTTTGTGAATATGCTGTTCAGGATTTTAGGCCATTGACTCCTGGAGCCCTCTATTGTGTGATGGCATCTCTTCCTCTCAAATGACTGGTGCCAACCGTGGAGAACAGAAGACACAGGCTGTTTGACTTTGTGCGGGGGTCAGGGGCGGCCTCAGAGCATCGGATTCCCGCTCCCAGGAAGGCTTGAAAGGCAGCAGGAACGTGGTCTGTGCCCTAAACGCAGCGGCAGCCGGGGCGGGGGAGGGATGGAAGGTGGGCCCCGGGGGCCCTGCGGGAGGAGCTGGGCAGACCTCACTACCGGCCTTATTTGGCGAGGGGAGCAGAGCTCCCCAGGGACCCCCCAGGCTCACCTCCCCCATGCTCATCCCTTGCCTCTGTGCACCCGGATCTGCCTTTATCTACCCCCCCTGGGGCCCTGCTGTCAGCCCCCGCCCGACCCACTGAGTCCCGCCTGCATCTCTGGGCCGGCTGGGGTGGTTCTGGGCAGCCCCAGAGGAGGAGGCGCCCCCAGCCAGGCCCGACATGTCCGACATGTCTGCGGGGCCTGTGTTGCGGCTTGGGAAGAGGCGCTGCCGCTTGGGGTGGGGCGCGAGCTGCCCCTGCACCCTCCGCCCCTGCACCCTCCGCCCCTGCCCCAGCCGCCCCTCGCGCCCCTACTGCTCCTCTGGTCCCTCAGGGAGAGGGCCATTTCCTTCATTGGGGGAGACCGCCGAGGAAGGCCTGACGACCCAGTAAGGACCCAGGGGACCGTCCCTCGAGCTTCCTGGGCGCAGGCGCCGGTGCTTAGCCGAAGCCCCGCAGATCCTATCCACGCAGCCGGGCGCTCTTCCTGCGGGAGCATCCGCCGGGAAGGAGGCCCGGAGTCCCGGGGATCCGTGCTTGCTTTTATTTTTTAGGTTATTGGGGCAAGTTCGCAAAGAGGGAAAGGAGCTCCTTTCCTGGGGACCCTGAGCTGGCCCGGCTGGGTGGGGGGCAGGGTGGGGGGGAGCGCGGCAGGGGGGTGCCGGGGCGCAGGGGGCGGGGCAGGAGCCAGACCGAGAACCCCGCGCGGGAACCCAAAGGGGAGGGGAGGTGGCCTGCGCTGCCCGAGGGAGTCCGGGACGAGGGCCTTGCGCTGGCCGGGGTGGGGGCCACCAGGGACAGGGACTGGGGGCCACCCCGCGGTGCGCCGTGCCAAGTAGCACGGGCTCCTTTGACTCCCACGACCTGCATCCCCGTCGGACTGCAATGGCAGAGGGATGTGGAGGCACGCTCCCTGGGGGTGCCCGGGGTGCCCAGGTGTTCCCAGAGGTGTCCGGGTGTTCTTAGGGGTGTCTAGGGGTGCCCAGTGGTTCCCAGAGGTTCCCGGGGGTTCCCAGAAGTGCCCAGGGATGCCCGGGGGTTCCCAGCGGTGCCCGGGTGTTCCCAGGGGTGCCCAGGGGTGCGCGGGGGTTCCCAGAGGTGCCCGGGTGTTCCCAGGGGTGCCTGGAAGTGCCCGGGGGTTCCCAGAGGTACCCGGAGGTGCCCAGGGGTTCCTAGGGGTGCCCGGGGGTTCCCAGGGGTGCCCAGTTGTTCTCAGGGGTGCCCGGGGGTTCCTAGCGGTGCCCGGGGGTTCCCAGGGGGGCCCAGTTGTTCTCAGGGGTTCCCAGGGGTGTCTGGGGGATCCCAGGGGTGCCCGGGGGTGCCCGGGTGTTCCCAGGGGTGCCCGGAAGTGCCCAGGGGTTCCCAGAGGTGCCCAGGGGTTCCCAGGGGTGCCCGGGTGTTCCCAGGTGTTCCCAGGGGTGCGCGGGGGTTCCCAGGGGTGCCCGAGGGTGCCCGGGTGTTCCCGGGGGTGCGCGGGGGTTCCCAGGGGTGCCCTGCCCGCGTGTGCAGCAGGCTCCGGGCCCGTGGGGCGGCGATGGCGAGAGCCCGGGGCTAGCTCCTGACCTCGTCCTGGGCTGGTCCGAGGCCGCGCACACAGAGGCTCTTGGCTGCGGCCGCCACCCCGCTGCGGGCCCTCCGTGCGGTGTGAGCAGAACCGGAGCCCGACCCCTGTGTGGCCTGCAGGGTGTGGGAATTCAATCCTGCCACCCCAGATACCCCCGCGGACTTGCCAAAAACCAGTCTCCACGATCTTACCGGCTTTGCCCTGCCCTTCCAGATCGTTCCCTTACGTTCTCTCGGGAAATGTCACTCAGGCTGGGCTTCTGTTGTGTCCTTCCTTGCCCGAGCCAGTCAAGTTATTTTCAAAGAGCTTCATCCAACCAGGGCCACCACACAGGAGTCCCAGCTGGCTTCCCAAACTCGGTTGTCATAGTGATCACAACAACTGAATTTAATTGAGAACTTACTAGAAGCCAGAGCCTGTGTTAGATGCTTAGTGTGACTCACCTCGCTTGACCCTCAAGCCAACACAGGAGGTATTACTAGCTTTACCATTTTACCAATGAGGAAGCTGAAGCTCACAGGGAATTTTTTTTTTTTTTAGATTTATTTATGATAGTCACACACACAGAGAGAGAGAGAGAGAGAGAGAGAGAGAGAGGCAGAGACACAGGCAGAGGGAGAAGCAGGCTCCATGCACCGGGAGCCCGACGTGGGATTCGATCCTGGGTCGCCAGGATCGCGCCCTGGGCCAAAGGCAGGCGCCAAACCGCTGCGCCACCCAGGGATCCCAAAATAAAGGGAATTTTAATTGACTGGTACCAGCTAGTACGATTCCGATGGGTGATGTGGTACTTAAATAACTAGTATCTCTTTTAGGGAAATAATTTAAATTTTGCCCTTCTTTAATATGTAATAACAAAGTGATTTCTAAGGTTTTTTTTCTTTTTTTAAGATTTTATTTATTTATTTATTTATTTATTTATTTATTTATTTGAGAGAGAGAGTGAGCAAAAGAGAGAGAGTGCATACAGTGGGAGGCAGAAGGAGAGGGAGAAGCAGACTCCCCACTAGTGAGGGAGCTCCATGCAGGGCTGGATCAGAGGACTCTTGGATCATGAACTGAGTTCAAGGCCAGATGCTTAACTAACTGAGCTACTCAGTGAAAGTGATTCTTTTTTTTTAAAGATTTTATTTATTTATTAATGAGAGACACACAGAGAGAGAGAGAAAGGCAGAGACACAGGCAGAGCAAGAAGCAGGCTCCATGCAGGGAGCCTGATGTGGGAATCGATCCCGGGACTCCAGAATCAGGCCCTGGGCCAAAGGCAGGTGCTCAACCACTGAGCCACCCAGGGATCCCCTGAAAGTGATTTTTAAGTTAAATAATTTATCTTAGATTAACATATAAAGGTGGACATTTACAGTTATTCTTACAAATCTTTAATATTTTACATTAACATATAATTAAAGGTGGAAATTTACAGTTATTCTTACAAATCTTTAATAACATTCAAAATATATATAATTTTTTACATCTCCTCACTTAAGTAGTAAGGCATATTGCTTAATTCACTTTAATGATATAAGAAAAAGTATTTGTTCACCAATACGTTTTTTAAAAGATTTTATTTATTTATTTGAGAGAGAGACAGAGAGAGAAACGAGTGTGGGGGAAAGGGCAGAGGGAAAGAGAGAAGTAGACTCCCCATGAGGATGAGCACAATACAGGGTGACCTGGGGCAACTTGGGGTTCAGTTCAGGACCCTGAGATCATGTCATAACCTGAGCCAAAGGCAGACACTTAACTGACTGAGCCACCCACGTACCCCCCACCAATACATTAAAAACAGATATTTTTAATATTTTTAAAAGTAATCTTTACACCCAACGTGGGGCTTGAACTCACAACCCTGAGATCAAGAGTCACATGCTTGGGGCAGCCCGGGTGGTTCAGCGGTTTAGCACCACCTTCGGCCTAGGGCCTGATCCTGGAGACCTAGGATCAAGTCCCACATCGGGCTTCCTGCATGGAGCCTGCTTCTCCCTCTGCCTGTGTCTCTGCCTCTCTCTTTCTCTCTCTCTCTGTCTCTCTCATGAATAAATAAATAAAATCTATTTTTAAAAAAAGAGTCACATGCTCTTCTGGCTGAGCCAGCCAGGCAACCCTAAAACAGATATTTTTATTGTATTTAATGTATGCTGAAATTTAAACGGACATATAAACATCTATTAAAAAGAGACATTCATAGCATGGTGTTTGGGATTCCTACAGTTTACTTATTTATGAACTTTTCCCTCTTATGTTTCTTAAAAATCAATTATTTATATTTATAATATGCTTCTATTTGGTGGATTTAAGAGAAAATATTTTGTTTCTATGAAATAAAAGAAGACCTCTTTGGTACTTTTCAAATAACATTTATAAGCATAGGTAGGTCTTTATTCTCCCATAAATGAATGAGAAGCCCAACTGGATATAGGTTATCACTCTTAGTGTTTAAAGGTATGAAGACAGACTGTCTCTCTGTAATTTTTTTTTTCTGTCTGTAATTTCTGTAATTCTTAATGACTGTGAGACTCTAGGTAAGTAACTTAATCTCTCAGTACTCCAATTGCCTTATCTTAAAAAAAAAAAGCAGTGAAATAACAAAAAAGAGTAATTATAGGGTTATGAAGAGTAAATGAGTTAATGTGTATAAAGCCCATATGCATATAAAGTCCATTTTAGAAAATCTGGAAATTATAGAAAAAGAGAGACAAAACCAGAAATCACCCAACCTCCGTAGCTCAACGAACAGCAGCTAATCTCAGTGGTGCTTTTGTATAAATTAGAAAACTTGGCCCTGCCTCAAGATACTTGACTGCCGTCAAGCCAGAAAGTTGTCTTAATAGGGGGCACCATTTATTAATTACGTAGGGACATCAGGCATGAACCAAGATTGTCCCAAGCAAAACAGGACATTTTGTCACCTTGTCTGTGGATGACAATGTAGGATGTTTTCAATTTGAGGCTACTACTGATCATGTTGAGATGAGCAAATCTGTACATAAAGTTTTTCCTGTATTTAGAATTTAGGCTGGATTCCAGCACCTAGCAGGCACACAGAGGGTATTTGTTGAATAAAAATGAATGAATGAAAGGGGGGCCGGAGGCAGCTGGACGGAGAGGAAGGGGGAGGGAGTAGAGAGAGAGAATGGGTTTGCTGAAGGACATACTAAATTATTTTCCAAAAGTGCCCTATCAGTAGTGGCTGTTTCAACTGGTGTTAAGCTAGATGAAAAATGGTATCTCAATTTAATTTGCATTTCTGTAATTATCAGCGAAGTCAAATATTTTCCATATATTTGTTCATTTATTTTGGCTGTTTATTGGGATCTTGGATTATAAAATTGTATAAATTCTTTATATTTTACAGGTACTAACAACTTAAAGTTTTTCTCTGCAGCTATTTTGTTCAGTTTAACTTCTAGCTGTCGTTATTTTCTTGGTTTGTTTTTTTCACATGGTGATTTCCAATCTTCGTGCAGGAAAATGTATTGATATTTTGTTTTGTGATTTATATTATCACATTAAATCTTAGAGATTTCCTGACAAAGATCTGATAACCATTTGTATTTTTTTTTCTCATTCTTTCACGATCTGATTTTATAATACCTCTAACTCCCTAATCCATCTGGAATCAGTTTGGTAATTTGTGTGTGTGCACTAGTTATTCTAATATCATTGTCGAATATTTCTTTCACTGTTCATCCATTGGTGATGTCACCTTCAGGTGAGAATTCACATCTATGGGATCTTTCTCTGTGCTACGTCCCTCCATTTGGTGATCCTTTACATTCTTTTGTCCATCTTTAAAATCAGGGCAAGGGGGCAGCCCGGTGGCTCAGCGGTTTAGCGCCGCCTTCAGCCCAGGGCATGATCCTGAAGACCCAGGATCGAGTCCCATGTCAGGTTCCCTGCATGGAGCCTGCTTCTCCCTCTGCCTGTGTGTCTGCCTCTCTGTGTGTGTGTGTGTGTGTGTGTCTCTCATTAATAAATAAATATAATCTTTTTTTTTTTATGATAGTCACAGAGAGAGAGAGAGAGAGGCAGAGACACAGGCAGAGGGAGAAGCAGGCTCCATGCACCGGGAGCCTGACGTGGGATTCGATCCCGGGTCTCCAGGATCGCGCCCTGGGCCAAAGGCAGACGCCAAACCGCTGCGCCACCCAGGGATCCCAATAAATATAATCTTTAAAAAAAAATAAAATAAAATCAGTGCAAGGGGCCAAGTCAGCTGCAGTCAAAGAGTGATGAACACTCTTCAAGGCTGTGTAGTGTCTGCCTGAAGGAAGCCTAGAAGGACAGTTAGCTCACTGTGGGGGTGAGAGGTGATCAAGGTCAAGTAGAACATCACAATCACTGCAGGCTGAGACTCCTCCCTGCACAAATAAATAAAGAGGAAAAATAATTAAATAAATACCTGTACTACCAACACAGCATGTCACCCCTAAACAAAGGAAAGCAGGAAGAGCGAGACACTGCGATTGATCCAACGTTCCTATTATTGAGAGAGGCCGTCCAGCTCCTCATGAGATCTGCTGGCAAATTTACCCAGGGTTGAAATCAACCCTCCCGAAGTGTTCTTTGCTTGGAGGCTCAGTAACAATAGAGGAATGGAGGGTGTGCAGCCAGCTGCCTTCCCAGGAGGTGGGGCCGGCTCGGCCACTGAGACACCTGCTGGTGAGGAGCTTTACTGCACCGTTAGACTTGGCCAGTTGGGCCTGTCTGGGAGCCACTGGTTCAGGGGAGTGTGCATTTGCCGACCCTCGGTGCCCTCGTTTCTCCTCCACGACAACCTAATCTGATGCGTGTGCGTGAAGCTACAGAAACAAGTGCCAAAAGATCCAGAAACGGAGTAGCCCCTGCCAAGTTGGAACCAAGAAGCGAGATGGCCCCACCTTAAGGCCTCAAGCCCTGGAAAGAGGCCAACGTATTCAGTTCAATTAACATTCATAGGGAGCAGCAATGTGCTTCAGCAAGCGGATCATCTCCATCCCACACGCGTCTAGACTCACAGAAAGTTGAACCAGGGGATAATCATACTTTTTATTTATTGTAATTATAATCTTGAATGGTGGGTTCACCCACATTCAGAGTTTCCCAAGGCGAAGATTGTTCCCCAGGCCATCCAGGATCATTTGCCACACATCTGAACCCCAGGGGTGTGCTCAGTATTTGAAATTAGTCATTTATGATCGAGGGCCTTCTTCAACGGCCCAGAAAAGGAAAGATTAAGGGATTCATTCATTCGCTGCTCTCCTCATTCATCCACTTCTATATTGAGTGTCCCAGCACCGCACTCAGGGGCAATGGTGGTGAGTAGACAAGCGCACTCATTGCCCCCTCGTGATTGCACAACCTAGATGTGCAATTGAGAAAGTCTCCGAGATCACTGAGATGACGTTAGGGTGACAATCAAGTGAAGCAGCTTGGTCTCTGGGGTCACAGAAAACCTTCAGAGAAGGGCAGGTACAAGTTAAGTCCTGAAAGACAGATGGGAGGTAACAAAAGGTGGGAAGAGTGGCCAGAGGGAGACTCAGGTGAGAGCACTGTGCCTTACAATCACTCAGTTACAATCACTCAAATGTAGTCAGTGTGACTCAGCAAAGGATGCTAGGGGGAGGGCAGCCCAGGTGGCTCAGTGGTTTAGCACCACCTTCGGCCCAGGGCCTGATCCTGGAGACCCGGGACTGAGTCCCACATCGGGCTCCCTGCATGGAGACTGCTTCTCCCTCTGCCCCTCTCTCTGTGTCTCTCATGAATAAATAAATAAAATGTTAAAAAAAAAAAAAGATGCAAGAGAGAGGCATTAGTGGGGACATCCCAGGACTTTGGGACTTTGTGGGCTTCTCCTAAGCACAATGCAAAGACAATAAGGAGTGTTTCCTTTTGTTCTGTTAAAAGATTTATTTATTTAATAAATATAAAATATTTATTTTATAAAAACAAGAAGAGGGCCAGAGAGAGAAAAAGAGAATCTGAGATAGACTCCCTGGTGAGCCCAAAGCCTGATGTAAGACTCAATGTCACGACCTGAGCTGAAATCGAGTTCGAGGCTTAACTGAGTGAGCCACCTGGTGCCCCAAATAGGAGTTTTATTTATTTTTATCTTTTTATTTTAAAATATCATTTATTTATTTAGTTATTCATTCATTCATTCATTCATTCATTCGTTCATTCATTCATGAGAGCCTAGGCAGAGGGAGAAGCAGGCTCCATGCAGGGAGCCCGATGTGGGACTCAATCCTAGGACCTGGGGATCACAACCTGAGTCAAAGGCAGACTCTCAACTGCTGAGCCACCCAGATAGTAAGAAGCATCAGATTTGCTTTTTATTATTACTTTTTATTTATTTTTTATTTTTTTAAAGATTTTATTTATTTATTCATGAGAGGCACAGAGAGAGAGAGAGGCAGACACACAGGCAGAGGGAGAAGCAGGCTCCATGCAGGGAGCCTGACTTGGGATTCAATCCTGGGACTGCAGGATCATGCCCTGAGCTGAAGCTCAACCGCTGAGCCACCCAGGTGTCCCAGATTTGCTTTTTTTTTAAAAGATAATTTTGGAAAAAAGAAAAAAAAGATAATTTTGGTTGCTGCCTGGAAAACAGGAAGGAGGAGGGCAACTGTGGCACCATTTAAGAAGCTTTTGCAAAGGTCTAGGTGAGAAATCTTGTTACTGTATTCACTGGCATTACAGTAGTGGTGTTTTAATCTGTAACATGAGGGAAACAATACCGTCATCCTCATGGGTGTAACCAGAGTTCAATATTAAGTATTTACAAAAGTGTCTAGCATATGGTAAATGATCAATTAATTTTGGCTACTGTTATGATATTGGCTATTATTTGAGGCAGCTGTTTCTTACTAGATTAAAGAATTTTCCTTTTGGTACACACATCAAACTTTTAACAATAGAGTGAGAATGAGTGAATGAAGGTCAGATTTTGTTCTAGAAATACATTAATTACCTGAATCTTTTACAGTTAACATGTGTGCAGTGTACTATTTGTGTAATTTTTATTTTATTTTTATTTTTTATTTATTTATTTATTTATTTATTTATTTTTTTTATTTTTATTTTTATTTTTTTTTTATTTATGATAGTCACACAGAGAGAGAGAGAGAGAGGCAGAGACATAGGCAGAGGGAGAAGCAGGCTCCATGCACCGGGAGCCCGACGTGGGATTCGATCCCGCGTCTCCAGGATCGCGCCCTGGGCCAAAGGCAGGCGCCAAACCGCTGCGCCACCCAGGGATCCCTATTTTTTATTTTTTTAAGATTTTATTTATTCATGAGAGACACACACAGAGAGAGGCAGAGATAGAGACAGAGTGAGAAGCAGACTCCACGCAGGGAGCTTGACGTGGGACTCGAATCCGGGTCTCCAGGGCCACACCCTGGGCCAAAGGCAGGGGCTAAACCGCTGAGTCACCCAGGGATCCCTATTTGTGTAATTTTCAAAAAAATTAATAACTAAGCCTAGGCATCAACCCCTGGAATGAAAGAGTTAGAAGTATAGCAGAAGGTGAAGAACTTGAAATGCCAAGTGTGAGGCGGATCCGGATTCAAATCTCAGCTCATGGGACCCCGGGGTGGCTCAGCGGTTGAGCAGCTGCCTTGGGCCCAGGGCGTGACCCTGGGGTCCTGGGATCGAGTCCCACATTGTGCTCCCTGCGAGGAGGCTACTTCTCTCTCTGCCTGTGTCTCTCCCTCTCTCTCTCCCTATGTCTCTTATGAATAAATAAAATCTTAAAAAAACAAAACAAAAAACCCCAAATCCCAGCTCATTTATTGCTGTGCAATGGTGGGAAAGTGACAAAACTTCTGTAAGCCCCAGTTTCTTTATCTGTAAATTAGAAATAATCACAATATCTAGTTCATAACTGTTGTTAAGATGAATGGAGATAATAAAATGCCTGGTACAGAGCAAATGACCACGGAGTGGCAGCTATTCCCAATATGTAGAATGGAGGAATTGACCACTTTTCCATTTCCAAATGTGGTTGATATAATATAAATTCACTCAATATAATATAATAAAGACTTTCTATGAAAAATATCCTTCTGGGGATCCCTGGGTGGCTCAGCGGTTGAGCATCTGTCTTCAGCTCAGGACAGGATCCCAGGATCAGGGATTGAGTCCCACGTCGGGCTCCCTGCATGGAGCCTCTTCTCCCTTTGCCTGTGTCTCTGCCTCTCTCTCTGTCTCTCATGAGTGAATAAATAAAATCTTAAAAATAAAATAAAATCAAATCAAATCAAATCAAATAGGGGTGTGAGGTGGCTCAGTTAAAGTGTTTGCCTTCGATTCAGGTCATATTGAACCCTGCATAGGCCTCCCTGAGCAGGGAGTCTCCTTCTCCCTCTGCCCCTTGCCCTGCTCATGCTTTCTTTCTTTCTTTCTTTTTTTTTTTAAGTTTTTTTTTTTATTTTTTTGAATTTTATTTATTTATGATAGTCACACGCAGAGAGAGAGAGAGAGAGAGAGGCAGAGACATAGGCAGAGGGAGAAGCAGGCTCCATGCACCGGGAGCCCGACATGGGATTCGATCCCGGATTGGATCCTGGGTCTGCAGGATCCTGCCGTGGGCCAAAGGCAGGCGCCAAACCGCTGCGCCACCCAGGGATCCCCTGCTCATGCTTTCTTTTTTTCTTTTCTTTTCTTTTTTTTTTTTTTTTTTTTTGCTCATGCTTTCTTTTGCTCTCTCTCTCAAATGAAATTTAAAAAAAATCTTTAAAAAATAAATAAAATAGGGGTGCTGGGTTGTTTAGTCAGCACATCCAACTCTTGATCTCAGCTGGGGTCTTCATTTAGGGTAATGAGGTCAAGCCTTGGGTTGAGCTCTGCACTGAGTACAGAGTCTACCTAAGAAGGGGCAGCCCCGGGATCCCTGGGTGGCGCGGCGGTTTGGCGCCTGCCTTTGGCCCAGGGCGCGATCCTGGAGACCCGGGATCGAGTCCCATGTCGGGCTCCCAGCATGGAGCCTGCTTCTCCCTCTGCCTGTGTCTCTGACTCTCTCTCTCTCTGTGTGTGTGACTATCATAAATAAAAAAAAATAAAAAAAAATAAAAAAAAAATAAAAAAAGAAAGGGCAGCCCCGGTGGCTCAGTGGCTTAGTGCTGCCTTCAGCCCAGGGTCTGATCCTGGAGGCCTGGGATTGAGTCCCATGTCAGGCTCCCTGCATGGAGCCTGCTTCTCCCTCTGCCTGTGTCTCTGCCTCTCTCTGTCTCTCTCTCTCTGTCTGCCATGAATAAATAAATAAAATCTTTAAAAAAATAAAAATAAATAGATGAATAAACTAGAACTTATTTTTATTTTATTTATTTATATTTAAGAGGGTGGGGAGGGGCCAAGGAAGAGGAGAGTGAGAGAATCTTAATTAAGCAGCCCCCAGTCCAGCACAGAGCTCAGCGTCCGGCTCGATCCCATGATCCTAAGATCATGACCTGAGCCAAAATCAAGAGTCAGATGTTTAGCAGACTCAGCAACCCAGGTGCCCACCCTCCCATAAATAAATAAAGCTCAGATTCTTTAAAAAAAAAAAAAAAAAGTGTTACGAACTTCCTTGTCTTTCTTTTTTTTTTTTTTTTTTTCCTTGTCTTTTCAAAAATACACTAACCAGACCTTTTTACTGAGCTCCATTTGTCTTCAATACTCAAGAGCCTCTGGAAGTCTCTGATTTTTCCCCTAACAAAAGCTAGTATTTACTGAGCACCTAGAAAGTGCTAAACACTGCATAATCCTCACAAGCTCCTTAAGGAGTGTGTACTGCTTGGGGAGTCTGTAAGAGAAGTGCAGCATCTTGGGACCAGGTGCTGCAGATGGGCCAGAGCCTGTTTTTCCGTGTTATGCTTTCATTCATTCATTTCACACATGTTTATGAAGCATCCCCGGGCTGGTGTCTGTTAGCTACCAGTGGTACAGCCTTCAAGAACCCAGACTCGGAACCCCAGTCTAGCAGGGGCACCGGGGTGGCCAGTGGTTAAGCATCTGTGTTTGGCTCAGGTCTGGATCCCAGGATTGAGCCCCGAGGTGGGCTCCCTCCCGGTTTGGTGGGGAGTCTGCTTCTCTCTCTCCCTCTGCCCCTCCCCCTGCTTGTGCTGCCTCTTGCTCACTCTCTCTATCAAATAAAAACAACAAGAACAACAAAAACTCAAGCTCAGAATCCCAGCCTAACCAGAGGAGATCAACAATAAACAAGTGAGGAAACACCCAAGATAAATACAACCTGCGAAGAGAGTTCTTTCATGGACTACCCTGGGTCCAGGATGGTGGAACAGAGGCCTGTTTAGATGTGGTGACCGGCCGGGAAGGCTTTTTTGAGGTGACATTCGAGCTGAGACAAAAGAATGAAGAAGCTATAGAATCTGCAGAAACTTGCTGGGGTGGGGGCACTTCAGGCTAAGTAAACAGCAAATCCAAGTACCCTGGAGCAAAAAGTGTTCAGACAAAGTAACTTGATAAATCCTAAGATCAAGTGGATGTTGTCAGGCACTAGAGAGATAAGACTGGGTTGGGGCACCTGGCTGGCTTAGTCAGGAGAGCATGCAACTCTTGATCTCTGGTTGTAAGTTCAAGACCCATGTTGCCGGTAGAGTTTTACTTAATTTTTAAAAAGTAAGAAAAGAGAGAGAGAGAGAGAGAGGGAGAGAGAGAGAGACTTAAAGCACACAGGGCTCAGATCAAGTCAGGCCTTATAAACCTTGGTAAGGTGCTTGAATTTTTTATTTTTATTTTTATTTTTTAGATTTTATTTAGGGACACCTGGGTGGCTCAGCGGTTGATTTTATTTATTTATTTATTTATTTGAGAGAGAAACAGAATAGGAGTGGGGGCGGGGAGGGGGGGCAAAGGGAGAGGGAGAAGCAGGCTCTCTGCTGAGCAGGGAACCTGATGCTGAGCTCAGTCCCAGGACTTCGAGATCATGACCCCAGCAGAAGGCAGACACTTAACCGACTGAGGCACCCAGGAGCCCCAGGGTGTTTGAATTTTATTCTTGGAGCAATGGGAAGCCACTGTAGGGCCTTTAAATAAATGAGGAAAATTACATCTGAATTATGGGGTTTTTTTTGAGAAGATTTACTTATATACAGGGCGCCTGGGTGGCTCCCTGCTCAGCGTGGAGTCTGCTGTTCCTTCTCCCTCTGCCCCCCACCCTGCTTGCACTGTCTCACTTAGGCTCTCTCTCTCAAAATTAATTTTTCTTCCAAGATTTTAGGTATTTGAAAGAGAGAAAGCAAGAGACAAAGCATAAACTGAGGGGAGGGCCAAGGGAGAAGAAGAAGCAGACTCCACGCTGAGCAGGAAGCTGGATGGGGACTGGATCCCAGGACTCTGGGATCATAACCTGAGCCAAAGGCAGATGACAGAGCCACCTGGATGCCCCAATAAATAAAGTATTTGTTAAAAGATTTATTTATTTATTGGGGGGAAGGGGCAGAGAGAGATGGAGAGACAAAATTTTGAGCAGACTCACCACTGAGTGCAGAGCCCTATGAGGGGCTGATCCTGTGACCCTGAGATCATGGACCAGAGCCAAAATCGAGTTGGAAATTATTATTTTTTTAAAGATTTTATTTATTTATTCATGAGAGACACAGACAGAGAAAGAGAGAGGCAGAGACAGGCAGAGGGAGAAGCAGGCTCCATGCAGGGAGCCTGACATGGGACTCGATCCCGGGTCTGCAGGATCACGACCTGGGCTGAAGGTGGTGCTAGACCACTGAGCCACCTGGGCTGCCCTCCAGTTGGAAATTAAAAAGTGGTTGCATTAATTTAGGTGAGAGATGGAGATGAAAACAATTAGGTGATAGTAGTAGAGCTGGAGAGAGGTAAATGGATTCACAACACTTTGTAGACAAAACTGAGTTTGGGATTTTATGAAGAGGATGAATCCTTGTTGTTTTTTAACAACTGGGTGATGCTAATTCATATGTTGGGTAAGATTGTGGGGGAGGAACAGGTTCGGTTGATAAAATCAAGAGCTCCAGTTTAGATATACTATTCTGATATGTCAGTGAGACCGCCAAGTGGTGAGGTCTACTAAGTAGTTGAATTTATGAGATGGGAACTTAAGAGGATAGACCTACCCTACTGTGGAAATCCAAATTTAAAGATGATTAGTAGTTAGATAATATTTGGTGTTGAATAGATTATCTATATTAGGAGAGAACAGAATTTAAAGAGTTTCTAGAAATGAGCTCTGAAATATCTCAGCATTCAGAAGGCCTATGAAGGAGGAGTCAGCAACAGAGAGGGATCCCTGATACAGGAGAAAAATCATCAGTGTGGTGTCACAGAGGCCAGTGAGAAAAGTGTTTTTCGTGAAAGAGGACCATCCATGTGGAACGTTGCTAACAGGTAAGAAGAGATGATTATAGAGAAGCAGTTATGGGATTTTGCAACACGTGGATCACTGGCATTCTTGGCAAGGCATCCTTTAAGGGGAGAAGGGTAGACAGATTGGGGTGGATTTAAGAGGAAATTGAGGTGAGGAAATGGAGACCTCTAGTGTAGACAACTTGCTTTGGTTTTGTAAAGAGGACTGGAGAAATGAGATCAAAGGATGAGGGAAACTTTTGTTTATTTTTAAGATGACAGTGTTCAAAAAAAAAAAAAAAAGACGACAGTGTTCCAGTAGAAGTCATTGATGATACACCAAGGCAAAATCCTTGAGAAGGCGGGTGGGGGGATTGGGGGGTAGGATCCACAGCACTAGGGGAGGGGTCTGCCCTTTGACAAGAACAAAGACACATTTTCATGGTATCCGGAAGGAAGACAGAGAGGACAGGTACAAATACAAGGAGGCTGGAGGCTTCCAGTTGGATGAAAATGTTCCCCTCTGATGATTTTTATCTTCTCAAAGAAATAGAAGAATTAGTTATGGTGAAGTGAGAGAAGGTTCAGGAGTTAGAAGAAACAAAGCATGAAATACACTATTTCTGGAAGTGAGGAAGTGGGAAAATGACTTTAGTGAGATTCACTAAGATTGCCAAAAAAAAAAAAAAGTCAGAAAGAAAAAAAATCTGATGCCCTTTGAGGCTTGTGGTCAAGACTTTATTTATTTATTTGTTTGTTTATTTATTTATTTATTTATTTATTTATTTATTTATTTATTTATTTTAAGACTTTAAAGTGAAAGCCTCTGCTCTTCCCTTAAGCAGGTGAACAGTAGGTCCAACTGGAACTGGGGTTTTACCAAGTGAGTATGATGGACAAAGAGAGAAACAAGAATCGTATGTGTAAGCAATCATAACATCTAAACCTGGTGACAGAGGATATGAATATAAGAATGGGGGAGGTGGTGAAAGAGTAGTACGTTGACCGATTTGGAGGTTTTGGGGGGGAAGTCAAACAATCGGAGTTACTATTGATGGGACAGTTGAGATTCTCGAAAGGAAATTTTAGGGACGCTGTAGCTCCCGGCAGTGACAAGGACAAGAGGACTGTGATGCGGGTTGGGCGCCCACTAGGGACAGGAGGGAAGGGAAGGCTGTGGGGGTGAAGAACTGGCAGAGTATTGGGTAGTCGTTCAAACAGGTGTTGAACGATGAGAAGTCGAGATGGGAAGGAGGACAGTGCGCCCCGAGCTAGGATGCAGGGAGGACGGATCCATCAGGACGGTAACCAAGACGAGTATTACAGGATTTAGCCAAGGTACTTCAGAGTTAAGAATTTGAAGTAGGGCATCCAGATACTTCTCATTGTTGGATTCCAAAGAAATATATATATTTAGGATTTTATGTATTTATTCATCAGAGATACAGAGAGAGAGGCATAAACACAGGCAGAAGGAGATGCAGGCTCCATGCAGGGAGCCCGACGTGGGCCTCGATCCCGTGACCCCGGGGTCACGCCCTGGGCCGCAGGCAAGTGGTCAACCGCTGAGCCACCCAGGGATCCCCTTATTTTATGTTTTAAAAGATTTTATTTATTCATTCATAGAGACATAGGGAGAGACAGAGGCAGAGACACAGGCGGAGGGAGAAGCAGGCCCCATGCTGGGAGCCCGACGCGGGACTGGATCCCGTGACCCGGGGTCACGCCCTGGGCCGCAGGCAGGTGCTCAACCGCCGAGCCCCGGGCGGCCCCGGAAGACCTATTGCCACATCGTAACCTTAAAGTGTCTTCCGAGGTCAGAAGGTGTCGAGCGCTGGTGGAATCAGGGAAAATGTTACAGTCCTCGGGCGACTTGCGTTAGAGTTGCAGGCGCGGCAGCACGGGTCCTTCCGAGCGCAGGCCGCCCCCCGCGGGGCCTCTGTCCAGGCACCATCTCGCGTGCGCGCGGAGCCTGAGGACCCCACACCCCATTCCGAGGGCGCCGCGCGGGGCGGGTTGCACGCTGAGCGGCCAGCGGCGCTGGGGGTCCGGCCGGAGGACGGGGTGGGCGACCTCCCTCCGCGGGAGCGGTCGGGCCCTGCTGAGCACGCAACGTTGGTCTGCGGACCCCTTTCAAATTTCTGGCAGCAAATCGCAGCGGCCTCCGGCCAACTCCTCTCCCGTTCATTGGCCACCTGGAAACTCCAGCCCCTCCGCTCCGCCGGAAGCCAATCGGCAGCAGCGGCGCTCCGTCACCCGGCGCAATCGCCGACCGCGCGTGCCATTGGCCCAGGGAGTTGCCGATCGACGGGTAGGCGGGGCCGCGGCGGCCGGCCTATATAAGCGGAGGACAAAGGCGGCGCGCCGCCTGTGTCATCCGCCATCTTGTGCGAAGCAAGGTGGCCTCCACGTTCCCCGAGCGTCTTCTCCGCTTCTGCCTCGACCGCCCCTTGATCACAGATATGTCTCGGGACCGGTTCCGGAGCCGCGGCGGCGGCGGCGGCGGCTTCCACCGGCGCGGAGGCGGCGGCGGCCGCGGTGGCCTCCACGACTTCCGCTCCCCGCCGCCCGGCATGGGCCTCAATCAGACCCGGGGACCCATGGGGCCCGGCCCGGGCCAGGGCGGCCCCAAGCCCCCGATCCCGCCACCACCTCCGCACCAGCAACAGCAGCAGCCGCCGCCGCAGCAGCCGCCGCCGCAGCAGCCCCCGCCGCTTCAGCCGCCGCCGCATCAGCCGCCGCATCAGCAGCCGCCGCCGCCGCAGGACTCGTCCAAGCCTGTGGGTCCTCAGGGGCCCGGGCCGGCGCCGGGAGTGGGCAGCGCGCCGCCGGCCTCCGGCTCGGCACCGCCCGCGACTCCTCCGACTTCGGGGGCCCCAGCGGGCCCGGGCCCCACCCCGACCCCGCCGCCCGCCGTCACCTCGGCGCCGCCTGGGGCGCCCCCGCCCGCGCCGCCGAGCAGCGGGGTCCCCACCACCCCGCCCCAGGCCGGGGGCCCGCCGCCTCCGTCCGCAGGGGGCCCGGGCCCGGGGCCTAAACAGGGCCCAGGCCCCGGAGGCCCGAAAGGCGGCAAAATGCCGGGCGGGCCGAAGCCCGGCGGCGGCCCGGGCCTGAGTACCCCCGGCGGCCACCCCAAGCCGCCGCACCGGGGCGGGGGGGAGCCGCGTGGAGGGCGGCAGCACCACCCGCCCTACCACCAGCAGCACCACCAGGGGCCCCCGCCCGGCGGGCCCGGCGGCCGCAGCGAGGAGAAGATCTCCGACTCGGAGGTGAGTGTCCCCCACCCCCCGCCCCGGACTTCGCGGCGGTGTCCCTAAGATGGCGGCGACCCCCGCCTCCTTCCCTTCCTGGCCTCCATTTTGTCGGGGACCGGAAGAGGCGCGTGCGCGTGCGCGGCGGCGGGGGCGGGGCCCGGGAGCCTGAGGAGGGCTGCGAGGCCGGGGGCGTTGCGGCCTGCAGGGCGCAGGCACGCGTCAGGTGGGGGTCGGCGCGGCGCCGAGGCCTCGACTTTCTCATCTGGCGCTTGCCGCGGCGGTTGCTGTTGGTGAGGGCCTCGCCGTCGGCGGCTGAGGGGGTAGCTCGTGTGGAGTGGAGCCTGGAGCGGCCAGCCGTCGGTGCTGCTGGCCTGGGCGCCCCGCCGGTGCAGGGAAATGGCGAGCTTGACCCCGGATGGGGCCGAGGAGCCCCCCGATCGAAGCGGTCACGGGTCCGAGAGGAGTGAGCCTTGTCGCCGGGGTTTTCCTACCCGCGGAGGTCACCGGTGTCTGAACGGCTCCTTCCTGTTCCGTTAGGGGTTCAAAGCCAACTTGTCGCTCCTGAGGAGGCCCGGAGAGAAAACCTACACGCAGCGCTGCCGGTTGTTTGTAGGGAATCTACCTGCTGACATCACGGAGGATGAATTCAAAAGACTCTTTGCTAAATACGGAGAACCAGGAGAAGTTTTTATCAACAAAGGCAAAGGATTTGGATTTATTAAACTTGTGAGTTGTTTGGTGTTTTTTTTTTTTTTTTCCTTTTTTAAGATTTCGTTCATTCATGAGAGAGGCAGAGGCAGAGGGAGAAACAGGCTCCATGCGGGGAGCCTGACGTGGGTGGGACTCCATCCCGGGTCTCCAGGATCACGCCCTGGGCGGAAGGCGGTCTAAGCCGCTGGGCCACCCGTCCTTCCCAGTAATTCTATTTTAAAAGAATTTAAATTCTTCTAAAAGAATTTTAAATTCTATTTTTTTTTTTAACTTCGTTTACTTATTTATTCATGACAGAGAGGGTGGGGGCAGAGACACTGGCAGTGGGAGAAGCAGGCTCCATGCAGGGAGCCCGACGTGTGACTCGATCCCGGGTCTCCAGGATCGCGCCCTGGGCGGAAGGCGGCGCCAAACCCCTGAGCCACCCGGGCTGCCCTGGTTTTGGGGGATTTTCTTTGATGTGGATTTGGAAGGTTTTCCTTGTTTATTAGCTATTACAAACTCTAATGTTCAGACCAACAGTAATAAGTTGGTTTTTAAATTTTTCATCATTTTTCTGGAAAAGATGCAATTACTGCGTGGTGAATGATTGTTGATAATCTAAGTGAAGAGGTTGGTGGGTGGGTAAGAACTCTACCCACGGGGGGGGGGGTTCGGCAATTGGGGGGGCTCACTGAAGATGCTTGAACTGAGCTGGAGGAAGGAGTGGGAGTTAGGTTTTTGACAGTTAAATGGGCGTTAGCTAGCGTTGAGGTCGTTAACTTGAGTCTGGTATTTTCAGGAATCTAGGGCATTGGCTGAAATTGCCAAAGCTGAACTGGATGATACACCCATGAGGGGTAGGCAGCTTCGGGTTCGCTTTGCCACACATGCTGCTGCCCTGTCTGTGCGAAATCTTTCACCTTATGTTTCCAATGAACTGTTGGAAGAAGCCTTTAGCCAATTTGGTCCTATTGAGAGGGCTGTTGTAATCGTGGATGATCGTGGGAGATCTACAGGGAAAGGCATTGTTGAATTTGCTTCTAAACCAGCGGCAAGAAAAGCATTTGAAAGATGCAGCGAAGGTGTTTTCTTACTGACAACGTAAGTTCTTACGTTATTCTACTTTTTATTAACTTGGAGAAATTGAGATAAAAACTGAAACCATTTAAGACGGGAACCATTTTTGTTGTTAGAACACCTCGTCCAGTCATTGTGGAACCACTTGAACAATTAGATGATGAAGATGGCCTTCCTGAAAAACTTGCACAGAAGAATCCAATGTATCAAAAGTAAGATTGGTTTATTTATTTTTAAAAGATTTTATCTATTCACAAGAAAGAGAGAGAGAGGCAGAGACACAGGCAGAGGGAGAAGCAGGCTCCATGCCGGGAGCCCGATGCGGGACTCAATCCCAGAACCCAAGATCACGCCCTGGGCCAAAGTCAGGCACTCAACCACTGAGCCACCCAGGCGTCCCAAATTGGTTTATTCTAAGTTTTTTTTTTTTTTTTTTTTTTCCCATTGCAAATGGGAACTCTAGTAATTTTTCAGTTTTGTATAGAGAATACAAAATTCTTTGGAATGCATGTGCTTGGTAGAACTTTTAAGGCTCAGGAAGTAGATGTTCAAATGCTTAGTGTTTGTTGCTAAGATAGGTATATTTTATATGCAGTTTTGTTTTGTCCTTAAAACCACTGCATGATGAATAGGTGTTTCCCTTTTTAAGGATGGAAAATAACGTTCTTGATTAAGAATTGGTTAAATAAACAATTTAAAAACTTTTATATTTTGTAGACTTATTTGAGACCATGAGCCAAGTGGGCTTTGGGGTGAGGGTGGAGAGTAGAGGGAAAGAATATCAAGGGTGCTCTACAGGGCTCAGTCTCATGGCTCAGATGCTCCACTGACTGAGCCACCCAGGTGGAACACTTCATTTTGGATGTAATGCTATGTTACATGAACCAAGGTGGTCTTTGCTTGGCTTTTTTTTTTTTTTTTTTTTTTTTTTTTGCCTTTTTCTTTTTGGCATTTCTTAACAAGTGATAGACTAGGGAGGGAAGTCCGCATTTTGGGGGCAAATCAGGTAGTATTTCTTGTGGGCACCCACAAATCGGTTAATGTTTAAATATTGTTAGGGAGAGAGAAACACCTCCTCGTTTTGCCCAGCATGGCACATTTGAGTATGAATATTCTCAGCGATGGAAGTCCCTGGATGAAATGGAAAAACAGCAAAGGGAACAAGTTGAAAAAAACATGAAAGATGCGAAAGACAAATTGGAAAGTGAAATGGAAGATGCCTATCATGAGCATCAGGCAAATCTTTTGCGTCAAGGTAAAAGATTTTCTTGTGTAAATTTCACTGATAGGATCAGTTGCCTTTTGCACTTTAGAACTCCATTAATGTGAATTCAAAACAATTTTTTAATGTTCAGATCTGATGAGACGCCAGGAAGAATTAAGACGCATGGAAGAACTTCACAATCAAGAAATGCAGAAACGTAAAGAAATGCAACTAAGGTAAAATTTTGTTAGGCTATTAAGTCTTTTTTTCTGTGTTTTTTTTTTTTTTTTCTTTTTTTCTGTGTTAATGTTTAGAGGAAAAGATAAATTTTGCAAGTGAGTCTGATGGGGTTAGGGAGAGGTTAAATGCTATTATGTCTGTATTGGCTTAACACTAAGTTGGAGTAGATGTAGGCTTTCCGTTGTTGATGCCTGTTTTCTTTGCCAGCATGTTTCTAAGGCTACTCTCCATTTTCCAGGCCTTTCATGTGTGTTTGCTCTAATCTAGACTTTGTTAAAGCTCTGAGGCAAATTTCTAGCTTTCTTCAAATTGACTTTTTAAAAGATGTGGATGACGCTTCAGTTTACATGCTTGATGAATATTTCCAGGCAAGAAGAAGAACGGCGTAGAAGGGAAGAAGAGATGATGATTCGGCAGCGTGAGATGGAAGAACAAATGAGACGCCAAAGAGAGGAAAGTTATAGCCGGATGGGCTACATGGATCCAGTAAGTAAAATCCTATTGAAATGTAATTGGAATTGTCTACAAAACTTGTAGGTACCTAAAATCACATTTTACTCAATTTATTATGACACTTCACATTTCTGTTGTTCTTTTTATGAATGTATTATGATTAATATGCCTTGAGTTTTATCTTTTTGGCTGGGCCTAAAGATTTCATTGGTTTAGGAAGAAGCTTTATGGGTTTTATAATTCTTTTAAATATAGTCATAACTTTTTGAGTCTTGGAAATTTTTTTTGTTTTTTCAAGTATTATTGGTATGGATAGAGTACAGGTGTATGAAAGGATTTTATTTTCTTGTAGAGAGAAAGAGACATGAGAATGGGTGGTGGAGGAGCAATGAACATGGGAGGTAAGCATGAAAATCGAATTAGCGATACCATTTGAGAGCAGTATTCTGGTTGGTTTATAACCAGCATTTTTGTTTCATAGATCCCTATGGTTCAGGAGGCCAGAAATTTCCACCTCTAGGTGGTGGTGGTGGCATAGGTTATGAAGCTAATCCTGGAGTCCCACCAGCAACCATGAGTGGTTCCATGATGGGAAGCGACATGGTAATGTATCCTGTGTGACGTAGTACAAAGGAAATTCTCATTTTTCACAACTTAATGTGTGTGTGTTTTGTTTTTTGTTTTTTGTTTTGTTTTTTTTTTTTTGTTTTTTTAAGTAGGTAACTGGACCTCTTTTTTAGTTCCCTTATGTAAATCATAATCTCAAGGAGTATTTTGGCAACATAGAAGATCTCAGTGTGCGGTAACCTAAACTGAAACGGTTGCCAACAAGAAGTCAATGCTGTCAGTAGTATGTTGGAATTCTCTTTGGTAATAAGTAGACATAGGGGCTTTCCATTATATTGCTTGTGTACTTTTGCACTCTAGCACATGGCAAATCCAAATTCTAAATGTTAGATGACGTACCTGATTATTCTACATTCAAGTGAGAGTAATCACATGGCAAACTGTCATTCATTAAGTTGGTATTTGCCATAAGTATGAATCAGACTTGTAGTTTATAGCTTTAGGCATGTTCTAGTGATGTGTAGGACTTTGACCTATATTTGGTGTGGTTTCTACCCATGAAAAGGGAGTTGTTTACTGTTTTGACTCGTCGTTTCCCACTTGTTGGGCCTGTCAATAGGTGCACCTTCTAAAATAAACTGACATCTCTATTTTGCTACAGGATAGTAAAAACCAATGACAATTTTAAGCATACTAGTTGTGTGCATTTGATCTGAACCTTCTTGATGCTTTCATATTATAACTGTACAGATAGCCTGTCAGGATGCTTTAGAACCACCAAGTGAATTGGTTGGAGTGGCTGTGTTAGGGCCTTAACAAATCCGAAGGAAAATTGAATATTGGATTTAGAGGTGGGCTTAGAGAAGAGTGCATTTTCACAAGTGAACTGAATCTTGATTGGTTCACCTGCAGGCTTTTGGCAAAGGAGGGAAGCTGCAGCACCTAGCTCGTTAGATTCATCTTTAACATAGGAATATAAAGAAATAGTATGGGGCCTCATCTGCTTAAAATCTATTTAAGGTTTTTTGAGAATTGGAATCGTAAGTAGCTGTTTGGGTTAAACATAGTGTTACTAGCTTTCTTTTAAATTTAGAAAATAAATGTGGGTAACATTTGGTTTATATGCTTCCGGAAAGGTAGATTGTAGGTCTGTATCAAATTCGTAAAACGTAATTTGACGTGATGTTCCCACAATTAAGGTTCTTTATATGTCCCGTGTAATGGGTAGGGTTCTAAGATGTTGCAATAACGTAATTGTGAAACCCCAAAATTTTCTAACCGCTTTTGAGATAACGTAGCACAATGCGCTAAAACCTTGAAATTTTTAGAATTTTGAGAAATAGTTTAAGGGATTGAGTTTTAGATTTTTAAGTAGCCATGTATAGTATTTAGTAGGAAACATGTTGGAACTATGTATAGGAACAGTTAAACCCTGATGCTCCCCCCCCCCCCCCAATTTTTGGAGTGTTGCTCTTAGTAACTGATTTATTTTGAATGGGATTTGAAAGATAGTTGAGGCTTCTGTGGTTTGCATATGTATAAGGTTTTTCTGTTTGAGGAACATAGGTTTCTCAGATTAGAAGTACTTAAAACTAAATGGAATAATAAAATCCTGCTTTATTGCAGTCATTTAAGATTGGTGTTTAGGCTGTTGGGGAGATAGCCAAAACGTGGCATCATAGCTAAATGCCTGTGGGCTTTCAAAGACCTGAAGGAAAAGCTGGGACAGTGTGGGGGTGGGCTGTGTATTCAGTCAGTTTGCAACAATACAGACTACTACTGTGAACATAATTGTCTCTGGTTATCTGGTTATATAGTGATGTTTCTGAAGGTGGTATATTTGTGAGAATATGGCAACACTTTAAATGAAGTTACTGTGCCGGTTAAGTGACTAAATCTATTAGTCTTTTATGCTTTTTCTTTTTGTAGTCTGGTAGCATTTTATTAAAACTTTGAACCTTTTAAGATTTCTGCAACTTAGCAGATGTGTCTTAAGATCTTGAAAAGCACAAGGTTTCTTAAGCAGCTCATGCCACTAACTGGTGAGTAGGTCTTTGTCACTTCATTGAGTGCATTGAATCTGTCTGGTTGGGCTTGTTAGGCTTACTTGGAAATTAAATTTCCTGTTGAGACCTTGAAAGTGAGAAGTTTGCAAGCTTTTCCAGTGGGTTATTAATCTGATGTGAAATTTCGTAAAACTCATTTTGGAATGGGTTTTCACATCTGCACTAATTTCTTAAATTTTTTAGCACTACAGGGAAGACCTATTCTTTGAAACAGGTGTATGAGAATGGCTCAAGTGGGAACATACCACAAGGCATGTATTATCGTAAACTAATTTTCAAATTACCCTTTTTTCCTTTCTATGTTCCCGGTACCTGTGGATCGACTCATTGGTGATTGTATCGACGAACGTTGACTACGGAACCTTCTAAAATATTTACTTAACAAACACATGGACATCAACTACATATAATGAACTGTTAATTACTGTTCCAATAGCGTACTGAGCGCTTTGGGCAGGGAGGTGCGGGACCCGTGGGTGGACAGGGTCCTAGAGGAATGGGGCCTGGAACTCCAGCAGGATATGGTAGAGGGAGAGAAGAGTATGAAGGCCCAAACAAAAAGCCCCGATTTTAGATGTGATATCTAGGTTTTCATTCCAGTTTGTTTTTGTCTTTTCTTGTTTAGATACCAATCTTTTAAATTCTTGCATTTTAGTAAGAAAGCTACCTTTTTATGGATGTTAGCAGTTTATTGACCTAATATTTGTAAATGGTCTGTTTGGGCAGGTAAAATTATGTAATGCAGTGTTTCAAACAGGGGAATTTTTTTCCTTTTTATTTCCTTTTTTTTTTTTAAACTGTATAATGTCCCTCAAGTTATGGCAGTGTACCTTGTGCCACTGAATTTCCAAAGTGTACCAATTTTTTTTTTACTGTGCTTCAAATAAATAGAAAAAATAGTTATAATATGGATCTTCAACTTTGCCATTCATGCTTCTATGCACATTAGGCTAGGTATTCCACTTTGAAAGCATGAGCGTGTCTAGGCCTTTGAATGGCACATGCCATTTCTGGGAAATGTATCTGTAGGCTAAGTATTGCTTTCTAAAAATAAGTAACCCCTTGTTTTAAAAAGAAGAAATGCATATTGAAGTAGTTTCATGATTTGATTTGTTTGGCATTATAGGAAGCAAGCTGGTGCTAAGTATTTTTAAATGGTTATATAAGCAAGCTGAACTGTAAATCTTCAGGAATGTGTATTAAGATTATGGAATGGGTGAAAGACTTGATAGGGGAGAAAGTGGGTATGACTAAATGGATCTTTATGGCCCTATGATCTATCCTTTCCTTGAAAGTTTCTGAAGAAAAGTGGAAAGATCATTCTGTTGCATTCCTCCATTCTTGTTTTTAAAAGAACAAGTCCCAAGCCCTACAAATGGCTTGTACTGAACTTTCACATTTGAATTAAAGATTGTTAAACATGAAGCCTTTTCATGTATTACTTCAAGCGATTTATGAAGATGGGGATTTAGTCTGAAAAAAGCAACTTGAAAGTAAGCGTAGTAACCATAAAGTAGGTGTAGCTATGTATACATTTGTACTCTGTAACTTTTACATCTCCTTGTGCTACTGCTGGTGGGCAAAATCTGTAGGACTATAAAAATCTTGTTCTCTTGTCTAAGAACTAGTGGTGACTGTAAATGACAAATAGGGTTGCAGATAACGATTCTTACTGTAAAATATTTGTTAACCTGTTTTTCCATAGTTTACTTTCGATGTAGCACTAAATCTGGAGAGAGTTGCTCATGCTACACAGTACAAGTAGCCCTTTCTCCCACCATAAAGTTTTGGAGTGTTTCGATGGTGTTGTCAGTTGTCAACTTCATTGAATCTCCTTCCATTAGGATAAGACAGTCTGACTTACTACTACAGTAGATTGTTACTGTTGACTGTTAGTACGACGGGAACCTGTTGTCCCAGTGTTATATATGTTAGCAGAGGAACGACTTCCTAAAAGTAGGTAAAGTAACTGAACGGTTTGGCTTTGTTTTTAGATGTGTCCATTCAAATTTGTACATTACAGATCTCTTCCTACGGAATGTGTCTTCCTCCTTTTCACCTCTGTTGTTGGTGCTAATTGGCAAAAGTAAAATTCTAAATCAAATCTTGGTTAAAATGCTGAAGGTCAGTATTGTGCCTGAGTACAAAGGGAGACCTATCGTTGAAACAATTGAACACTTTGTGCATAGGAAACTGGGTAATACTCAAAGTAACACTAGTGGAGTATAAAGGCATGTCACTCAATTCTGGTTGTGTGACTGACAGGTACATTGTGTGCTAATTAAGGAAGAGAATCTCCTTAGAAAATGCTCATTATTTCTTCACCAAGAAAGACACTTGGAAATGGGTAGTAGTTCTACCATAATTCTATCAATGAGGAAGTTTTGTCCTAAGTCATTAATTGGTGATATGCATGAGGTTTTCTGTATGGAAACAAGGGTCTGGATTGGAAAGGAATCCATTACAATTTGATTGAATTGTATGGTAGGGACTCCACTAATGATAAAATAAGGGGTGTTCATGGGACACCCATAGAGGGTGAACTTGAATGTGTGTGGGCGGGGGCTGGTGGGGAAGTGGGAAAATCTGCCTATAAAATTAATGTTTCAGTTTATTTTTCAGATTACATGCCTTTCTTTATAAGGGATGCTGGCACAGACCCCTAAAATAAGATTTTGTTAGTACTATACCTTTGAAGAGTGGTGAAGGATGCTAATGGATAATCTCCTGAAAGTTGTGGTTTTGATAGCCTTACCGTGGGCTGTAGAATTGCTAAACCTTGTTTAGCAAATAATGTTGCTTAGTTTCCACTAAGTTTTGCCTTTCATCCTTGAAGCAGCAGTGTACCAAGGGTTGTAAGCTATTCAAATAGACTTTTCAATAAGTCTTGCAATGCATATGATAGTTTTTAGACTAATGTGAATTTAAATCATCTTAAAAAGGAATTGCCTAAAAACTGATATGAACATGGGGTGGGAGAGGGAATGTAGTACTTTTGGAGTATTTTTAGCCATTTTTCTCATTTAAAGAAACCACCTGCCCCCATTTCCTCTTCTCCACTTTCTCTCATAATTTTGTTTTAAGAGGAACACTGATCTGTTTTAAGGTTATTACTCCTAATCTTTAAAAATTGCATTCTCTAAGAGACCCCAGTGTATTTAATAGGTACCTTATAAGATGAACCCAGTGGCTCACATTCAGTGAAACCATAATCCTCTTGGCTTAGAACACTAATTAAACTCCTAAGAAGTACTGTAAACCCCACCACTCTATATATAGATGTATTATAACACTAATACAAACAGATAATCTGGGAAATTGTAATGTTACGCCTGTGCAATTTTTTTATAAGTGGCATATCCTGGCAGACAAAAATTTAGATACTTGGCTTTTCTTGGGCAAGCCACTATGTTGTGGCGGAATGTTTTCTGGTGTTCTTGGACTGCAATTATGCACTATTAAAGTAGTGGCCTGCTACATAACTGCATTTAGCCAGCATTTCTGCAGTGCGTAACTGTGAGGAACGTAGTACCGCAAATGGCAATGGACATTAGGACCCGGATGTAGTATTCCTGCTTGCTCCAAGATTCTCATTGCCGACTGCATACAGGTAGGTAACAAGCAATATAATCTAACTTGGTGACTTGCTATGTACTTTTATTCCGTGGGCATTCTGACATCACACTTCTGACGATGAAATTACAGTGCAGCACCTAACACTTGTATGGTAAAGCTAGTTTCTATCCAAACTGCGTGGGTTTGGGTTTAGAGCTGTAATTTGTCAGGCAGACTTCAGTGCTGTTGCAGTTCTCAGATAAAAAGTGCAAACTTGATTCTTTGGTATGTCTGAGTTGCGTGGTTTCCTTTAGTTGCATTGTAACTGAAGAGAACCTGGAGCACATCAGTGGTGTGGGGGAGAGGGAAGCAAACCATACTGGGGAAGTAGAGCGCTGTTAGCACCTTGACATGGACTGTATATAGCCTGTGATACTGAGTCTCTGTTGTAGCAAACTGACCTCCTGCCCACAGGTCAGCACTATTGATTTCAGAATGCAATCTTGGTAATTATTCTGCAGGTTGAGTGAATTAAGAGTAACAGTACAGTTTTTTTTTGTAATGTGAACTAAATTTTTTTTTTTTAATGGGCTTCACGGGAATACCTTTGTTACTAACGTGGGCTTAGGCGGGAATCTAATGTGAATAGTTCAAGTTATGTGCCTTGTCTAAATATGTATGCTCTAAACCTGGGGAAAGTGGTGTGGCATGTTGACTTGCCTGCAGTTGAAGACGTTGGGAATCATTTCCCAATCCTAAGACTTTTCGTCGTATTCTGTAGGATAACTGCAAATGTTCAGAGTAGCTTTTCGAATTTGGTTCCCTTAGCTTTAGGGATGTGATGTTATAATCCAAAGTGTTCAACAAAAGAAACAAAAAAGAGTCTTCAAAAGCACCTTCTTTTGTTGCTTAGGGCTTAATAAGCTTTTTGTAAGCTTTGCATCGACTGTTGTTCCAGACCTCAATTCCACTTAACTTTGGTCTCCGAGCTGGTTTTTAGCTAGCATGCATGAGAAGAAACAGCTTTCACGTATAATGCTTTCTGCTCTGTAACTGGAAAGTTTGGTTTACTTTGCATAAATGCCGGTGAAAACTCTTCCTGACTATGAGAATTTTCTTTCATTGTATCAAGAAAAATGGCTTGCTCCTTGGCAAGCAATTCACAAGGTGGGGACAAATTGGTACTTTAATATGTAGTCTATTTAAGCAAATACCTTGACTCTCCTGTTAGGTGAAAAAGCAAATGGTGACTAGTTTAGCTGTATATTAATAATACAATGCAGTGCAAACATAATGCTCAGTATTAGTGACAAGAGTGTCACTAAATTGACATACAACCCTGATCGGGTTTTCCTGTGGCATAATCATTAAATCGGTGGCCAACACTTGCTACCGTGATTAGTGATTCAAGTGCTTAGAAATAAAAGCTCAGGTTTATTTCTTAAGAGTCAATAACAATTTTGCAGAGAATGTACTCCTTATATAATCTGTGGACTTGAGGAAAATCATTGGGGAGGGGGGTTAATTTTGCTTCATTTCTGCTTCAAGGTGACTAGGTTTTTGCACTTTCAAATGAGAAACTTGTGACTTAAGTCATTCTTACTAGTTTCGATTTGTATGTAGCTATAATTTGTGAATTTTAGTGTAGAGGGTCTTAAAAACACTCACTCAAAAAGCTGGGAATAAATGGGTTTCAGTAACACTATACCGAGGTGCTTGCATTGTATTTCATAGTCTTTTCTTGTTACAAACCAAAATTATTTTTAATGAGAATGATCCGAGGTTCAGAAGTGTGATGCCAGAATGCGTTTTCGTACTGTTAGGCCCTTGGAACAGATACCGGTGCTTTCTGAAGGATGAAAGAAATGGAATGGGTACTCCTCACACAAGGTTGCAAAACCTACAAAGAATGCCTAAGAGTCTCATTTTTCCCCAAGAAAAGAGATGCGTGTGACTAGTTTTGGACTTTTAACCTTAATGGGGGTGCATGTCTCCTATTGTTAATCATTGTCAGCTGCAGTGACATGATCCACAGTCCTGCATTTACTGCCTTTCCCTTAATGATTTTGGACAGGTTTGAGAGAGCCAGGATGTTTGTTCTGGGCCTTTATTTGGTTTTGGCTTTAGCTGATAATGCTTCAGTGTTCTGTCAGCTAGTGCAGTTCTCAAATGGCTGCCTATTAGGGAAAGAATTCTGAGGATTTGACTGCTCCTAATCATCTGTCATTGCTGCTAGATAATGATTGGCAATTTTTAAGACTCAACTGTGGAAGTCTCACAGTTGGTAAACCATCAACCATAAAAATGTTGCTTTTGAACACCAGTGCTGAAAAGATTTTATTTGGAGGGTGAGAAGGGGGCCGGATGCAGAATAGGACAATCTGGAGAATGGGGGAGAATGCAAAACGATATAGTATCCCTTATGGATGGTACATGTGCAACAGGGAACTTTTTTTTTTTTTTAAATCCCTTGGCAGTTACGGATAATCAGGGAGGAAGAAAAACCTGGAACTTGAATCAAGGCTGATCTTTCTGGTTTTTGTGCACCGTGGCCCTGCCAGGCATATATAGTGAAGGTGAATGTCTTCTCCCTCAGAAAAACTCAGGTTCCTTGCTGTCCCGAAGAAGGCATAGCTTCCCTGCCCTAACTTAAAACTCAGTGAGGACTTGGAGGGAAAGAACGAGGCAAATACCTAGGACTGCAGGGTAACAACTGCATTGTTGTGTACTGTGGAATGGGGAGGGCACTCTTGGAGGACTCCTACTGAGGGTGGTCAGTCCACCTGACAACGGAAGACCTACTTGAATGGGGGCAGGGTATGTGCTTTTATATGAAAAGAGAGCTGATGTTAAAACTCCTTTGGTAAGGTGAACGTTGTCACATACCTTCTCATAAGGGATAGTATATTTTGGGTTGCAGTCAAACTTGATTGTGCTCAGACTGGTGAAAATAGCAGATACAGGCATTTGTATTTTAAATAAGATATAGTTTTTATTTGAATTCAGCTGTCTACTTTATTAGTTTACATAAGAGTAATTTTAGATTTTTCCCCCCCATCAAGTTTCTTCCTGTTTTTTTTTTTAAATGCTGTAACTTGCCCCCCCCAATCTTTGTCTCTGGAATTTTACTCTTTGAATTTTGAAGTTAACTAGCATTTTCAAGCCTTTATACCCTTGTCTTTTATATTAACTTTCTCTTATTATTCTTTAGGTAAGAATGATTGATGTTGGCTGATACTGGAGTACTCACTCCAAGTAAGTTTCCTTAGAAGTCCTAACCTATAGAAGACTTTTGAATGTGATTTGCTTATAACAGCTAAAAAATGTGATTTAGCATATGGGGTGAAACGTGTTGGATTTTTTTTTAAGATGTTACTTCTAATATCTGTGTTTTGTTTGAAAACAATGTGGGTATGTGTGAGTTAAGAGAGAAAAAGTGGAGACTACTCTTTTTTTTTTTTTTTTTTATTTTATTTATACATTCATGAGAGACAGAGACACAGGCAGAGGGAGAAGCAGACTCCCTGTGGGGGAGCCTGATGTGGGGCTCGATCCCAGGACCCTGGGATCAGGACCAGAGCCAAAGGCGGAGGCTCAACCACTGAGCTACCCATGTACTCCAGGACTACTCTTCTGTTTGTAAAGTTTCGAACAATAGAATTGACCAAAGGTACATGTTTGAAGGAAGCTCTGTTGTGCACCTGAAACTAATAAACATTGTATGTTAATTATAGTTCTATTATTTTTTTTAAAGATCTTTATTAGCATGGTCAGGGTGAGGTGCAGAGGGAGGAGACTCCCCACTGAGCAGGGAGCCCAATGCAGAGCTTGATCCTGGAACTCCAGGATTGTGACCTGAGCCAAAGGCGGCAGGCACTTAACCAACTGAGTCACTGAGGTGCCTTTATGTTTCAATTGAAAAAGAAGATACAGGGGTTATGTAGAGAAAAGTCAAAGAAGGCTCGAATTAGTGGAGAAATATTTTTTTAGAACTCTAAATTCCACTTTTGACACATTCAAAATCTCCCTTAAGAGATCACCCTCTCTTGTACTTATCCAGCAAATATTAGAGAACGGTCCAGTCCAAAATTCCGAAAGTGTGAGGAAAATTGAAAAGAATGTAACTGTAGTGTGTACCAGGTCTTTCTAAGCAATAAGAAGAGCAGAATAAAAAAAACCTGGGCCTAAGAATGTGCCTCTCGTTGATTTAAGAATAAGACGAAAAGTTAGTAAAAATGTAATATGCTATATGTGTTACTTTAATAAAATTAATATTTTTAATGATAGGTGGATAAGCTATTAGTCTCAAGATGACATCACACATCGTGAGCCAAGAAGGAAAGCCACGACTTGTTAGGCTGAGGAAGTGTCTAGGTAAGCTGGGTGGTTGTTCTGCTGTAAGCTGCCTTCATTTCAGAAGAACTCTTGGGTGCTACCACCATGACTACTCGCATGTGAATATTTCGTTTTAACTTACTCTACCTTAAAATTTCCTATGTAGAAAATAAGTTGTTTATATAGTATTTGAGTACTTAGAGTCATTTTAACAGCCTTGAGGTTTGTAGGCCTTGTGTTTTGGTTTGGCTCAAGCCCAGGAATGACCAGGAGTTTAGTTTTAGTTTTCAGTAAGAGTATGTACATCCATTTACCTCCCCTTCGTCCTTAGAACTGTGCAGAAGAGGGTTTGGAAAATTAAACGTTGCCTGTTTTTAACCAACTTGCTTTGTGATGAGGTCACCTAGAGTTGGTGATGTGTACTAGAGAAGGGTTGGCAGTTTTAAAGGGCAAATCAGCTCTGCTGTCGGAGCTGGGAAAGCAGTCCTAGACCGTATGTAAACAAGAGCGAGGCTGCGGCTGTGCCAATAGTTCAGACAGGTTGTAGGTGGACGGTGGCTTACTGTCTCTCATCTGATAAAAGTGACATATAAATAGATTATCACTCAGGTTTAAAGGGCTATTACAGTCATTAAAGAGTAAGGTAGAAATAGTGATAAGAACTAATGACTAGATCTTAAACCTAGGGAAGGCGACGATTGAATCTCTAAGTGGTTGCTGCTAAAGTTCTGGTGAATGGAAGTAAACTTGAATCAAGTAGCTGGTGGTAAACTAATCACCTTAGTCCATTAAATACTGCTATTACCACATTCCTTGATTAGTATTACTTTGGTGTTAGGAAGCTTACTTGATGCTAAATGGTAAATTGACAATTCTGATTCTTAACATCTTTTGGAGTAATTGTTTCTTTTGATTGGCAGGATCAGGTGAACTGTGTCGAGAAAACCAGTGAGGAAGAGGGCAAAGAGGAATGAGCAACTCAATTGTTAATAAAGACAGTTTTAAATCAGTTTGTGCTTTTGTTTTGGTTTTTAAGTAATAAGACTTTTTGTTTTCTTGAATTTTCCTTATGTCATCACCTTTTTTTCTAGGTGACATATTATGGGTGTAGAACCTGATAATTCAGGAATCTTCTTGGGCCTTTTGACAGAGCTACTTCAACATAAATTATTGATCCAACTTTATAGCCCTCCCTCAATGTCCTAACTAAACTGATTTAAGCCATCAATATTTAACAGTTGCCTTGATTTTTTTATAGATCACTTTTATTCCTAAAATTAGCATGTGACACATAACAGTTAACTCCACGCCCCTCCTTGGTTGGGTTTCAGGCATAATAGCATTTTGTTATCCCACTTTTATATTTAAAAAAAGAATTGTCAGATATGGTTATTAGGCTACTTACATAACTTCACAAAGAACCACAAACCGAATTCCATTTGGCCAAAATAACCATGTTTTGGTTACCTTGAGTAGCAATTTCTTGAAGTTAAAATGAAGCTGAATTTCATTCGCAATAAAATCTTGGGTAGATTCCTTGACTGTAGGTATAGGGAAAAGATGGTTGGAATTGACTGTACAATCTGTTTAATAAATTTGGAAGTAAAATCTTTTCTCCCTTTGCTGTGGTCATTCTTGTTGCTAAAGCATTTGTTCAGGAAATGTAGGAGGCATGTGTTTTAAAAGGTAATTTGTTGCTGTGTGTCTGGGCTGCATTACTAATGGTGCAGAATTTCAGGAAGTGCTAATTTGTTGACTTGTAATTAAGTAGAAGAAACTCAAAATTAAGAACATCCTGCTCAGTGTTAACTTGAAAAGGCACGAAGGAAGAGTTGAAAGCCACAGCAGTCACTGTTCCATGGGATTTGCTTTGAAAACCTGTGTAGTGGGTTCCAGGAAGGGAGATCAAGACCCTCTTGTTTTCCTCATGCTCTTAGTCCTGCTAAGTGGTTGGTATGTCTTCAAAGAAGAGGCCAGCCATCCCAAATTTGCAATATACTTGGTCCAACTTGACCCCTTTCTAATTGCTACCTTGGGAACCTCAGGAGCTCAAGGCAAAAGTCAGTACAGTGGTTGGGGGCATCATGGGGTCTTAACTACTGGAGTTCTGGGTGTTGAACTGTGGGCCTGGCTGCAGCATCTGCCGCATTCCCAAAGTTGCAGTTCACTCATCAGTAAAATGAACAGACCATTTTGGGCAATTAGGGTAGAAAGCGTTATACGTGGTGGTTAGCACAGTACTGGGCACAAGGAGCACATGATGTTTTAAAATCGTTATAGTCACCAGGGTTCACAGGAAGTTCAAAGGATTCTTTCCTTTATACAATGTAATTAGGTATATGAAGGGCAGGGTTTTTTTTGTTTTTTTTAATTTATTCATGAGAGGTATGAAGAGGTTGGCTTTTTTTTTTTAAAGATTTTATTCATGAGAGACACAGAGACAGAGGCAGAGACACAGGCAGAGAGAGAAGCAGGCTCCACGCAGGAAGCCTGACATGGGACTTGTTCCCGGGTCTCCAGGATCACACCCTGGGCTGAAGACGACGCTAACCACTGAGCACCGGGGAGCCCTACTATTCTTCTCTGACCTTGTGGAGTCTCCTGTGTGCACAGCTTCGTGATCTGCCAACGATTCAAAAGCTTTAAACAGATGGCTTTCTCTGTGCATCTCCCTCCATCCCGTGGTCAGTCGCACACATTGCAGCTGCTTCGGCCGCTTCAAGCAGCCATTTCTGCTCCTTTTTTTTTTCCTTTTTTTTAAGATTTTATTTATTAATAGACACAGCTAGAGAGAGGAGCAGAGACCCAGGCAGAGGGAGAAGCAGGCTCCATGCAGGGACTCGATCCCGGGTCTCCAGGATCACACCCCGGGCTGCAGGCGGCGCTAAACTGGTGCGCCACCGGGGCTGCCCATCTCTGCTCCTTAAGGCCTGCGTGGGGCCTCCTTCCTACGCGGCAAACTGGATGATGCCTCCCGGCAGATCGCTATGACAAACGACCCCTTATTACTCTTACTTGCAGGGACCACAGTACTGCGTAGCCTCTTTTCCAGTTTGTTACGCGCGGACTTGGATCTCCCGAATTCACATGCTGAAGTCTTCCCTTCCAGTACTTAGCAGAATGTGACTGAATTGGAGATCGGGCCTTTAAACGGGTAATTCAATTGGGTCGTAAGTTTGGGCTCTGAACCCGTCCGTAAGAGACTTAGAAGGACTTACTCTTAAGAGTCCTTATGAGAAGGGGAAGAAGAGATACAGGGTCACATGCCAAGGCCATGTGAGAACACGGTAAAACGATGCCATTAGAAAGCCAAGAAGAAAAAAAAAAGAAAGCCAAGAAGAAATCAAACCTGACACCTTGACCGTGGACTTTTGGCCTCCAGAACTGTGAGAAAATTAATTTATGATGTTTGAGCCATCCAGTCTGGTGTGAAGGCAGCCCTAACGAGTGCACAGTACACAACCAGTGGTTAATATGCGTGGCTGGTTCTCTGGTGCTTTATAGCAGAAGGACGGATCTGGCACCAGTGCTCTGAGGTGGGAGCTGAATCCAACACTGGCTTTACCAGAGGACAGAGCAAGTTGGACCAAGTTCTATTCACACTGGGAAACAGGAATATTTTAAAAACCGTGAATTGATACACAATAAGCTCGTGTAAAGTATAAAACTGGTAAGATTTGACATACGCATACACCACGTAAATCCTCACCACAGTCCAGGTAACGAACGTGTGCTTCACCCCCAAATCCTCCTCGAGCCTCATAGTCCTCTGACTGCCCATTCCCCTGCCTGCCGGTAGCCACCTCTGGTCTGCTTTTTTCTTTAGTTCACCCTCCCCCCTCTACTTCCTGGGAGCTCCTCCCAGATGAACTACGTATGTACATGGAAGCCCTTGTCTCAGGCTCTGCTGCTGCTTTTTAGGATTTTATTTATTCATGAGAGGCAGAGACACAGGCAGAAGGAGAAGCAGGCTCCATGCAGGGAGCCTGACATGGGACTCGATCTCGGGACCCTGGGGTCACGGCCTGAACTGAAGGCAGGTGCTCAACCGCTGAGCCACCCCAGGCATCCCTCTGTCTTTCACAAATTAAATCTTCAAAAATAAAAACATTGTTTTGCGTGCAACTTGTTCTTTTTGTAACACCTCTTCCTTTTCCATGAATGTGTAGGTTTTAAAATCTATAGCACAGTTCTATAGAAATGTAACACTGCCTATTCTTACATGTTTGATTTTTTTTTTTTTTTTTTTTTTGTATTTCATTGCTCGTGCTGGGCTCTCCCAGCACCCTGACATCATGACCCAAGCTGAAGGCAGACGCCCAGACGATTGAGCCACCCAGGCGCCCCTCTTCCATATAATTTTTAAAGTATTTTAGGGAGTGTGCATTGGGGGAGGGGCAGAGGGAGAGAACCCTCAAGCAGACTCCCCGGGTAGTGTGGAGCCCAACGTGGGGCTCCATCCAGGGCCCTGAGATCCTGACCTGAGCCAAAACCAAGTCTGGTGCTCACTCGCTGAGCCCCCCCAGGTGCCCTGTGGGGTGCCCCATCTTTCTGATTCTTGTTGCTCCTACCCTTTATGCCCTCCGGACTCTTCACCTCACCATCTTTACATTCTCTCACTCCTCTTGTCTCTGCTTTGAGCCTTAATTCCCTCAGGCTCCATGTAGGGAGCCCTGATGTACACGGTCTGCTTGCAGTTCTTCTCTTCTACCATTTTCTTTTTCTTCCCTGGACAAAGCTGTTGCCTGTGGTCATTTCCTAATTGCCTTCTCTCTTGTGGGTTTTCATCCTCACTTAATACCCTTCTTCTTTCATCTCCTTCCCTCTTTTCCCGCTTTTTTTGTTTTTTTTTTCTTATGTTTTATTTTACGCAGCCATTACTTGAGCTTGGTCTTCTTTCTTTCTTTCTTTTTCTTTCTTTCTTTCTTTCTTTCTTTCTTTCTTTCTTTCGCTTGGTTTTTCTCCCTTCCTTCCTTTTCTTCCTTTCTTTCTCTTTCTTTTTCTTTTGAGAGAGAGAGAGTGTGAGCACAGAGGGAGAGGGAGAAGCCGACCTCCACTGAGCAGGGACCCTGATACGGGCTGAATCCCAGGATCCTGAGATCACGACCTGAGCAGAAGGCAGACATTTAACTGACACTCAGGTGCACCAAGTATGAATTTTTTTTTATAGGATAATGAATTCAAATAGTGTCTTCTGTGAATATGAAGTCTCCTACACAATCATATTTTTCTCAATTTGAAGATACTTGAGATCCCAGGAAGTAATCAGCTAATTCCAAAGTAGGATTTATTAGATCTGGATTAAAACTCTTACATTTAATTTTCTTGTAGGAAAAGCCCCTAAATCTTACCCTCTGAGCTCCTTAATAATAGTTTAAGGTAGCTTCAGCAAGCTTGTTAGTTCTGTAAGCTAACAAATCAGAAGCAATAAAGTAGAAAAAGGACTGCTTTGGGGTTCCTGGAGTATGCGACTCTTGATCTTGAGCTCGTGAGTTCGAGCCCTGTGTTGGGAGTAGAGATTACTTTAAAAAAAAAAAAGAAAAAAGAGAAAGGGCTGATTTAGCATGCTGGTGGTGAAGAGTACCTGCCAAGTGTTTGCTTCTCCCAAGAGGCTCTTCTCTCTGCAGAGAATGTCTTGTTTCCTACCAAGGGAACTTCTATTAGCTCTTAGAGGTTTGCCTCAAGAGCTACACATATCACCACCCCTTATCCAGCAAGTGAATCAAGTACATTGCTCCTCTCAATTCCTATACTGCTTTAAACATAGTTCTTATAAAGCATATCAATTTTTTTTTTTTTTTTTTTTTTTTTTTTTTGTGGGGCAGCCCGGGTGGCTCAGCGGTTTAGTGCTGCCTTCAGCCCAGGGCCTGATCCTGGAGACCGGGGATCGAGTCCCACGTCGGGCTCCCCATATGGAGCCTGCTTCTCCCTCTGCCTGTATCTCTGCCTCTCTCTGTGTGTCTCGAATGAATGAGTGAATGAATAAAATCTTAAAAAAATTTTTTTTGCATGTGAATGTGTATGTGTGTGCAAATGTTTTGAGGTGACCAGATTATACTCGTCACTCTCAGCCTAGTACAGTGGCAGGTATTTGTAAGCTCTAATATATATATACACACACACACACACACACACACACACACACACACATATATAACCAATTCAAATAATACAGTAGTCTGGAGCCATTTGTGTTCTGAAGACGGTACTTTATGCATATGATGACCAGGTTTGTGTAGTATCACCTGTGTAAGATGGGGCAATCTCTAGCACTTTATTTTTTTAAGATTTATTTATTTATTAGAGAGAGAACAAGTACAGGGAGGGATAGGGAGAGAATCTTCAAGCAGACTCTGAGCTGAACACAGCTGTTAGAGCTGTTGGAGCCCAACACAGAGCTCAATTCCAGGACTCCTGAGATCATGACCTGAGCCAAAACCAAGAATCGGACATGTAACCAACTGAGCCACCCCAAGCACCGCTAGTACAGTTTTAAAGAACTTATTTCAGATATGAAGATTAAAAAGACTTCCCCTTGTGCCCAAGATGGAGCAAGGAACCAGATTTGCCTTACTGCCTCAAAGAAAACAATAACCTCAAACCCAGGCAACATATATAAAATAATGTTTGTTTTTTTTCAAAGCACTGGACATCAGGCAACACACGACAATGCTGAGAGACGAGAGACAATCGGGGAGAAGCTCCTTAGTGTCCCAGCACACCGCCTGGGAAGAGCTTTCAGGCCATGGTGCAGGAGGAGGAACCACGCAGAGGTCAGTGAACTCTGAGTTAGAGATGCAGCTGAGCATCCTAGGTGGTGCGAGTTCATAGGAAAGACAGCCTTACTCAGAGAGACAACCTCAGGTATTGAATAAAAGAAGCAGAAGCAGATAGTCCTTTAGTGTGAAGTTTTTTATGTTAGCCTGGCCTAGGAGTTAGGCTGTGTTTACTGTTTCATGTCGCTGTGGTGTCAGAGGCTAAAATTCCCTTGGTGTCCTTGTTTTTGTTCCCTTGTTGTCTTGGGTGTCCCTAGAGACTCCTTAAATACAGCCTGGGGCTTGGAGCACCTGTTGCTGTAGTCCTCTGCTAGAAGCCAGGAACACAACGAGGTGGTGGTAAGTAGGGGGCAGAGACAAAGCCTTCCATAGCCCTGTGATTAGTCTCCATCAGTGAGCCTGAGCTGGGTGTTCTCCTTCCCCTACCTCTGTTAAGCTTTGGTAAAACCCTAGTCAATTAGACTCTGGCAAAATGGTTTCCCTCGAGGGCAGGCCTTGTTAGTGAGAACAGAGAGATCTGGGAGTATTTTGGTCGGGTTACTTTCCCCCTCCCGCTGGACACACAAGGGGGGTCTTTCTCTAGTCCTCCCTTTGAGAACCAGTTGGGGTCCTGGAGGTAAAACTCACAAAAGCATGGAACCTCCTCCTAAGCACGGGAGGGGGGTGGGGGGCTGGACAGCCCGGGTGGCTCAGCAGTTTAGCGCCGCCTTCGGCCCCGAGTGTGATTCTGGAGACCCGGGATCGAGTCCCACGTCGGGCTCCCTGCATGGAGCCTGCTTCTCCCTCTGCCTGTGTCTCTGCCTCTTCTCTCTGTATCTCTTATGAATGAATGAATGAATGAATGAATGAATGAATGAATGAATGAATGAATAAATAATTTTAAAAAATGATAATATATTTTAAATATGTGCTTAGTTATGGTTTATCACCTCCCATTAGAATGCAAGCTCCACATGAGGTAGGATTTTATGCTATTCAATGATATATTCTCAGTAGCTATCTGTACATATTAGGTATGCTCAATAAATATTTTTTGTGTGCTTATTTGACAATATTGTCTAGTATTTTAAAAGTTAATACCTCCAGAATAAGAATGGAAAAGAAAGGGGTGCCTGGGTGGCTCAGTGGTTGATCATTTGCCTTTGGTTCAAGTTGTGATCCAGGGTCCTGGGATCAAGTCCCACACTGGGTTCCACAGCAGGGAGCCTGCTTCTTCATCTGCCTGTGTCTCTGCCTCTCTCTCTGTCTCTCTCATGAATAAATAAAATCTTAGGGATGCCTGGGTAACTCAGTGGTTGAACATCTGCCTTCAGCTCAGAGCATGGTCCTGGGCCGGGGATTGAGTCCCTCATCGGGCTCCCTGTGAGAAGCCTGCTTCTTCCTCTTTGTCTCTGCCTCTCTCTTTCATGAATAAATAAAATCTTTAAAAAAATAAAATCTCAAAAAAAAAAAAAGATTTAAAAAGAAACACACTAGTTTTAAATGAATAAATTGCCTTTATCTGCAAATGACAAGGTCTATGTAGAAAATCTCAGAGATTTTTACCAAAAACTTCCTAGAATAAAGTGAGTTCAGCAAGTTTGTAGGATAAAGAATATATAAAACCCCAAAGCATTTTTAAATTTTTATTTTTTTAAAGATTTGTTTATTTATTTATCCATAAGAGACATACACAGAGAGGCAGAGATACAGGCGGAGGGAGAAGCAGGCTTTCCACAAGGAGCCCGATGTGGGACTCAATCCGGCACCCTGGGATCACGCCCTGAGCCGAAGGCAGGTGCCCAACCGCTGAGCCACCTAGGCATCCCCAAAGCATTTTTTTATACGAACAATGAAAACATTGAAACCAAAATGAAAAACAGTACCACCTACAATTTTTCAAACTAAAATGGATTTTTCTTTCTCTCTCTCCTCTTGTGTTTCCCTTTCTTTCTTTTTCCTTCCTTCTTCTTCCTACCCCTTGCCTAATTGTTCTGTCTAGGATTCCTAGTACAATGTTGAGTAGCAGTGGTGAAAGCGAGCATTCTTACCTTATTTCTGAACTTGAAAGCTTTCCATTAAGTGTAATGTTAGCTGGTGTGTGTGTATATGTTCTAATAAATGCTCTTTGTCATGTTAAGGAAGTTTCTTTCTATTTCTAGTTTGCTGAGTGTCTGTGCCTAACTTTTTTTTTTTTTTCTGACAAAGATGTAAAAGAAGTTCAATGGAAGAAGGTTAGCCTTTCAAAAAATGATACTGGAATAAATGGATATCCATAGGGGAAAAAAAGGAATTCGGACCTAAATACAAATATTAACTAAAAATATTTCACAAACTTAAATATAAAATGTAAAAGTATAAATTTTTTTTTTATTTTTTTTTATTTATTTATGATAGGCACACAGTGAGAGAGAAAGAGGCAGAGACAAGGCAGAGGGAGAAGCAGGCTCCATGCACCGGGAGCCCGACATGGGATTCGATCCCGGATCTCCAGGATCGCGCCCTGGGCCAAAGGCAGGCGCTAAACCGCTGCGCCACCCAGGGATCCCTATAAAATTTTTATAAGCAAAAATATAGGAGAAAATCTTTGAATCTAGGGCCTGGTAAAGAGCACTTTGACACCAAAAGCACAATCCATGAATGGAAAAATTAAGGACTATATGTAGCATATATAAAGAATTCTCGGGATCCCTGGGTGGCGCAGCGGTTTAGCGCCTGCCTTTGGCCCAGGGCGCGATCCTGGAGACCCGTGATCGAATCCCACGTCGGGCTCCCGGTGCATGGAGCCTGCTTCTCCCTCTGCCTGTGTCTCTGCCTCTCTCTCTCTGTGTGACTATCATAAATAAATAAAAATTAAAAAAAAAAAAAAAAGAATTCTCAGGGCAGCCTGGGTGGCTCAGCGGTTTAGTGCCCGCCTTCAGTCCAGGGCGTGATCCCAGAGACCCGGGACTGAGTCCCACATTGGGCTCCCTGCATGGAGCCTGCTTCTCCCTCTGCTTGTGTCTCTACCTCTCTTTCTCTGTGTCTCTATGAATAAATAAATAAAATCTTAAAAAAAAAAAAACAATTCTCAAAGCTCAGCAATGAAAACAATCAAATTTGAACAGGCAAAAGACATGAACAGACATTTCATCAAATATCCATATGCAAATGTTTTAACATTACCCTCAGGGATATGCAAATTAAAATGATATAACTACACACCTATCAGAATGTCTAAAATACAAAGTTGTGACAACACCAAATGTTGAGGATGCAGAGAAACTGGATCACTCATATTGCTGGTTGGACTATAAAATGTATAATCACTCTGGAAAAAGTTTGGCAGTTTTTTATAAAACTAAACACATAATTACCCTGCCATACAGCGTTGTACTCTTGGGTATTTAGACTCGAAAAATAAAAAACTTATGCTCACACAAAAACACGTATACAAATGTTCAAAGTGGCATTTATTTCTTAATAATCCAAAAACAGGAAAAAATCCAAATGTCCTTCAATGCAAGGATTGTTACACAAACGGTGGTAAATTAATAGCACTACTCAGGCATAAATAGGAACAAACTGTTGATAGACAAAGTAACTTGGACAGATTTTAAGGATATTATGTCAAATATAAAAAGACAACCCCGAAGGCTACATACTGTATGATTACATTCATTCTTGAAAGGACAAAATTATAGAGATGGTTAATGGATTAGTAGTTGTCAATGGTTAGGGACAGGAGAAGGGAGAGTGGAAGGTGGATGTATTTATAAAAGTGTGTCACTTGAGGATTGTTGTATTGACAGAACTGTTTTGTGTCTTGATTACAGTGTTACAAGAATGGATATAGGATAAAACTGCAGACACACAGGTACATGAAAAACTGGTATAGCTAAATAACCTTGATAGAGTGTATCAATGTTTGATTACCCATTGTGATCCTGTATTACGGTTTTGCAAGATGTTACCACAGGGAGAACTGGGTGAAAGATATGTGTGATCTCTATTATTTCCTATAGCTTAATCTGAGTCTATAGTTATCTAAATTCAGTCTAATTTTAAAATATTATGTAAAATTAATAGTTGGTAGATTTGATATTTTTGGGAGCAGTGCTCCTAGTATTTTAATTATCGGCTAGATCTATACATATATATTAATACTAACATAACCTATATTTCATTAACAAGATTAACTTTTTATTCTAATTTTACCTATTTAAAATCAGGTACAAGGGGCACCTGGGCTGCTCAGTTGGTTAAACATCTGACTCTTGACCTCAGCTCAGGTCTTGATCTCAGGGTCTTGAGTTCAAGCCCCACTCCATGCTGGGTGTGAAGTCTACTTAGAAAAACAAAAGAAAACAAAATCACATTGAGTGCAAATATTAAAGCCTTATCAACAATTTTATAGTGTTTAGTGATATTACTTTCTTAATATATTATTTTGTTATATTTCATTAATAAGTTTTCTAATATTGAAACACCTTTACATTCCTGGCATAAATTATAATTGGTAGTAGTTCATCACTTAAAAATTTTTGTTAAAAAAATAAAAATAAAAAATAATTTTGTTATACCCAGGTGCATGGTGTCTCGGTTGAGTGTCTGCCTTTGGCTTGGGTCGTGATCCTGGGATTGGGCCCCATGTTGGGCCCCCTGCTCTCCATTGCCTCTCCCCCAGCTCATGTTCTCTCTCACTCTTTCAAATAAATATATAAAATCTTTTTTAAAAAATAAAAATTTAAAATAAAAGTTTTCATTACAGAAAACTTCACGTACAAAAGTTGAGTAACCATATGAGTCCCTATGTACACATCACCTAGATTCAACAACTATGAAATCATGGCCAATTGTTTCATCTCAACCCTCACATACTCCTCCTCCACTGAACTATTTTGAAGTTCCAGATTTCATATAATTTTATCTACTAAAAGACAGTGACTTTTTAAAAATCACATAAGCAAAAAAAAAGGGGGGGGGAATCCCTGGGTGCCTCAGCGGTTGGGTGCCTGCCTTCTGCTCAGGGCGTGATCCTGGAGACACTGGATCGAAACCCTGGATCGAGTCCTGCATCGGGCTCCCAGCATGGAGCCTGCTTCTCCCTCCATCTATGTCTCTACCTCTCTCCCTATCTCATGAATAAATAAAATCTTAAAAAAAATAAAAATAAAAATCACATGAGCACAAATGTCACTATTATACCCTTATAGACTCTTCTTTCTTTTCTTTCTTTCTTTCTTTCTTTCTTTTCTTTCTTTCTTTTCTTTTCTTTTCTTTCTTTCTGATAGTCACACACAGAGAGAGAGGCAGAGACAGGCAGAGGGAGAAGCAGGCTCCATGCACCGGGAGCCCGACGTGGGATTCGATCCCGGGTCTCCAGGATCGCGCCCTGGGCCAAAGGCAGGCGCTAAACCGCTGCGCCACCCAGGGATCCCCCTATTATACCCTTATAATCAACAATTCTTTTTTAAGATTTATTTATTTATTCATGAGAAACACACACACACACACAGAGGCAAAGACACAGGCAGAGGGAGAAGCAGGCTCCATGCAAGGAGCCTGATGTGGGACTCGCTCCCCGGGCTCCAGGATCACACCCTGGGCTGCAGGCGGCGCTCAACCGCTGCGCCACCGGGGCTGCCCATAATCAACAATTCTTGAATATTGGGACACCTGGGTGGCTCAGTGGTTGAGCGCCTGCCTTTGGCTCAGGGTGTGACCCCGGGGTCCTGGGATCGAGTCCCCCATTGGGCTTCCTGCAGGGAGCCTGCTTCTCCCTCTGCCTGGGTCTCTGCCTGTGTCATCCCTCATGAATAAATAAAATCTTAAAAAAAACACAATTCTTAAATATTATCAAATATCCAGTGTTCACATTTGTTTAAAGTGGGATCCAAACAAGTTGTGCATACTGCAATTCGTTGACATGACTCCTACTTCTAAGTTTATAGAATCTTCTGTCATTTTAGTTTTTTATTAAAGTGTTGTTTGTCCTGTGTAGTCTCTCAGGATTTGGATTTTGCTGGTTACGTCCCAATGATGTTTAATAGGTTAATATGTTCCTCTGATCCCATCTTTCCAGAAATGAGCACTTAGGTCTAGGGTCTTTGTGGTGGCAGCAGTAGTCACGGATGATCACTGTCTAGGCCCATTAATTCAGATGAGTGATATTCTAATTTTATTATTCCTTCTTAATACTTGTAAAGCTACCACCCTTGTATTAATGGCCCTCCAATCAAGTTGTTATCCGACACTCATTCTCTGGTAGATTCCTCAGGTCCAGGGATCCTGGAGACAATGTTCTATGAGTTTGCATATTGATGATAGTTTGCTTGTGGCTTTTATACTTGAGTCAATTTTGTTGGGCATGTGGGTGGCTCAGTCAGTCAAGCGTCTGCCTTCAGCTGAGGTCACAGTCCCGGGGTCCTGGGACCGAGCCCTGCATTGGGCGCCCTGCTTGGTGCAGTCTGCTTCTCCCTCTCCCTGCTTGTGCTTTCTCCCACATTCTCTCTCTCTCTTTTTTTAAAAGTCAATTTCGTTGGAATATAAAATCCTGAGTAAGTTTATGTTACTTCATTGTCTTCTGGCACAGAATGTCATTATTAGGGCAGTCCCGGTGGCTCAGTGATTGAGTGCCTTTGGCCCAGGGCGTGATCCTGGAAACCCGGGATCGAGTCCCACGTCGGGCTCCCTGCATGGAGCCTGCTTCTTCCTCTGTGTCTCTGCTTCTCTCTGTCTCTCATGAATAAATAAAATCTTAAAAAAAAAAAAAAAGAACATCATTATTATGAGGGACACCTGGGTGGCTCAGTGGTTGAGTACCTTTGGCCCAGGGTGTGATCCCAGGGTCCCGGGATCAAGTCCCACGTCAGGCTCCCTGCAGGGAGCCTGCTTCTCCCTCTGCCTGTGTCTCTGCCTCTCTCTCTGAATCTCTCATGAATAAATAAAATCTTTATTTATTTATTTAAAAAAATTTTTTTTATTTATTTACGATAGTCACAGAGAGACAGAGAGAGAGAGAGAGAGGCAGAGACACAGGCAGATGGAGAAGCAGGCTCCATGCACCGGGAGCCCGACATGGAATTCGATCCCGGGTCTCCAGGATCCCACCCTGGGCCAAAGGCAGGCGCTAAACCGCTGCGCCACCCAGGGATCCAATAAATAAAATCTTTAAAAATAAGTGTCATTATGAAAAACCATGATAATAATCAGATTTACCTTCCTTTATAAGTGACTTGGCTTTTTAGCCTGGATTCTCAAAGGAATTTTTTTCTTTAAACAAAAAAAATTTTTTTTGGCCATGACTATTCTGGGTCACATTCTTAAGCATACAGCTTATCTTTTCAATACATAGTCTTTTTCTTTTTTTATAGATTTGAGAGCGAGCGTCAGGAGAAGGGACAGAGGGAGAGAGAACCTCAAGCTGACTCCCCAGAGCCCAACACCCCATTGCATGATGCTGAGATCATGACCCCGGCCGATACCAGGTGTCACTCAACCGCCTGAACCACCCATGGGCCCCCATACATCAAGTCTTTCCAATTTCAGGCAAGCTCCTTTGATTTACAGAGTATTCGTCAGGGTCCAGTGAGGACAGAGAAGCCCTATTAGTTATCTGAGCAGAGGGACTATGAAAACAAATGAACAAGTAAGTAAAGAGGTAAGTAGGTTACTGAAACAATAAAAAGAAAACACCAAAATGTCATAGAAGCAAATTCTCAGGGATGAGAGAACAGAATAAAGGAGATAGGAATTAAAATTTAGAGGGACCTCATGGAGCTGAAAGTCGGACCTCTGAGGAAGGATGCTGGTGCTGCTGGTGGGCCTGAGACCTAGATCCCCGCAGTCACGCTAGCATCTCACGACAGGATCAAAGCGGTTCCGTAGGTGTTGTGAAAACTGCAACTGTGTTCAGTTCCTGCTCGGGAGGGAGGAGGTGCTCTCACAGTGAAGCAGCACTGTTGGAATGATGTTCACAACCATGCACCTACATAAAGCCCAGGAAGCACACAGGAAGGAACAAATCCCTTCTCCCTCAGGCTTGGCACCGTCCTCCAGTGTCCCCTATGGTACAGGCTGGAGGAGAACTGCTGTGTTTCGGAGATCCAGCTTTATCATCCACAAAGCAGACAGAATGGTGGGTGTGGAGCTGAGGCAAAATCTTTTTTTTTTTTTTTTAAGTTTATTTATCCATGAGAGACAGAGGCAGAGAGAGACAGGCAGAGGGAGAAGCAGGCTCCATGCAGGGAGCCTGATGCGGGACCCAATCCCAGGACCCCAGGATCACACCCTGGGCTGAAGGCAGGTGCTCAACCGCTGAGCCACCCAGGTGTCCCAAGACCAAATCTTAGTAACTGGGATCCGGTTTTTACTATTTGTTCTTTTCTATCGCTTTGGATTACTGTGTAGCTTTTGATGTTCTTTTCCGTTGCCTCAATTTTTCTGAAGATTCCTTTTATATGGATATCAAGTCTTCTGTATTTGATAACACTTTCTCTTGAATCCTTGCAGTCTCTTCTTTTGACGGGAAACATTTCCTTCCTGCCCATTCTGTTTCTTAGGGATTATCAATCATGTCTTACTCACATTGGAGTCCCTCCTAGTTTAGTTTTCACATTTTTTTCTTTTTAAAGTAGGCTCCGTGCCCAGTGTGGAGCCCAGCGCAGGCTCTGAACTCCCAACCCTGAGATTGAGACCTGAGCTGAAATCAAATCGGACACTTAGCCGACTGAGCCAACCAGGCGCCTGAGTTTTCAGTTTTAAAGTGATTTTTCCCCTTTAATTTCTAATGCTTTGCTGAATTGTTACTGATCTTTTAAAATCTTTCATCTACTTATCTGAACTTTTCTAATTTTTATAGCTTTCATAATTTTCTTATTTCTATAGCTTGGTTTAAAACCATTTTTATGTTTTTAAGGATAATTGTTTTCTATTTTTGTATTAAATCCTACAATTCTGTTGTTTGCTTCTATGTGAAATGCATTTTCCTGTACTTTTAGGGAGGTAGAAAGGACAACTTAACTTTTCTGGCCCCAAGGTTCATTCAATTCTATTATTTTCACAAAATTACTTGAGATTCTGCTTCTGATTCTCTCCTTCATTTCACTCTATACATGGTCTTTCCTTTGTCCCTACTATCCCTGTCCTGATCAATTTGGTGTCTATAGCTAGCAGTTCCTCCTTAATTGAGCTGTTTGGAAATAAAGCTTGTATCTGTTAGTTTCAAGAGTTCATAAGAACCAAAAAGAAAAAAAAAGTTCATATGGACTGAGACTACTCCAAAATCTTCAGAACTTAGCACAGTCCCCTTAAATTCACCAGCTAACTGACATCTGCAGGAATCTTCTGTTTGGGTTGTTGTTTCCAAATTAGACTGCCATGCTTTCTAGTGGAAATCTGTTGATTTGGGGGATCTCTTGATTTTCAAGGCTATCAGATGTCCCACTGCTTTTCCTCCATGGCTTTCTAAAGATAGCCAATACCATTCAGGATTGCTTTTGAGTTTGTCACTACCTAATCTTATTTGGGGACTATGGGGATACACGGTCACCAAGATTGGTTGAAGATGCTGGGCATCAATTTCTGCTTCAATGGATTTGGGGAGATTAAAAAACCTCTTCTGTTATTTATACACTTCTGGTGGTTAATCTTTTATTTGGGAACATTTCTGACAAGTTTGTATTAAGAGTTAGTAGAACACAGTGATTGGGAGCACGGGCTAGTCACACTGCCTAGATATAAATCCTACGTTCACCATTTACTAACTGTGTGATCTGTATCCCTTTGTGTTTTTGTTTCCTGTGTAAAACAATAGGTTGTTGAGAGATCTAAATGAAACAACCTATGTAAAGCACTGAACAGAATACTATATTACATAGTAGGTATTCAACCAAGATAGCTGTCTTAATTACTGTATTTTTCTTTTTCAGGTCTAGGTCTTATATTACTCACTTTATAGACTACCAAAAAAAAAAAAAGTAAAAACCAAAACATTTGAATATTAAAAAAGAAAAAACCCAACCCAACCTCTTGAAATCAATTCCTGGTTTCATGATAATATAGAAACTACAACTGCGAACAGCTAGAAAATAATGAAAATGAGAAAAAGACATGGTTGACAAAGGTGAGTTCAGAGGAATATTCAGAGCACTAAAGCACTTTCATTACAAAATAGAAAAGAATGAAAATACATGCAAGAAGCATTCAGTACTAGAGGTTAACTAATTGCCTTCTATTTTGTTTTCTTTCTCTTTTTTAAAGGTAAAGTAGAGGGCAGCCTGGGTGGCTCAGCGGTTTAGCGCCGCCTTCAGCTCAGGGCCTGATCCTGGAGACCTGGGATAGAGTCTCGTGTCGGGCTCCCTGCATGGAGCCTGCTTCTCCCTCTGCCTGTGTCTCTGCCTCTCTCTCTCTCTGTGTCTCTCATGAATAAATAAATAAATAAAATCTTAAAAAAAAAAGGTAAAGTAGAAATCAATGAATTAAAAAAAAAAGACAGTAAAATGATAATACCAAATGTTGGTAAGTATGTGCAGAACAGAGACACTCAGGTAGTGGTGGGAAAGAAAAACATATAAAGCCGAGGCTTAATTAAAGTGGAAGATGAACATAGCCTTGAACTATCAAGTCTATTTTTAGGTTAAGTACCCTAGAGCAGACTTTCCCAACTAGCATGTCAGGGATAGGTGGCTGGGTAAGGCCTTTACTGGCCACAGCTTCCAAAACCTCATCTTTTTCCTAGTGCAGCCGCCTATAAATATTATTTTCTGTATTATCATCCACCTAAAGAACTGCTGAGTAATTTCTTCTAGCATCTTTCTTGGACCGCCACATTAGAAAGCTAAGTTTCATTGGAGTCAGGGCCTTGTTTTAGTCTCTGCAGGATCTCCAGCAGCTAGAACAGTGTTTAGTATATAGTACTTGTTGAAAAACATTTGTTGAATGTGCAAATGCATACTACATATGGAAATGTCATTGGAGTATTAATAAAAGTGCAAAATCAAGGAGTATAAAATTTCCATTTAAATAGAGAAAGGATGAACATGTACAATCATATAATGGGGTAATACTCAGCAGCTAAAAATAAATGAACTAGAAATCCATCTATAAATTTCAAAAACATTGAATGAAAAAAAATTATTGGAAGGTATGTACAATGCAAGTTAGAGTTTTATATAAAGTTCATAAATATGAAACAAAGCTATCTTTTAAGTATAAAATTAAACATTCATGAAAAGAAGCACAACAAATCATTGCTTCTCGGGAAAATAGAAGAGGAATGCTATCAGTAAACAATCTGCAAGAGAGCTCCATCTTGCTCTGTAATATTTTATTTCTGAAGTAAAAATCTGGAACATAGTAAAATGTTAGGATTTAATAGGATTAAATGTTATTTAGTATACTCTTTGTATTTTTATGTTAAACCATAATATTTTTAAAAGGTAGGACTGATAAATAAATCTAAGAATGTATCTGAAAAACAAGTAAATAAGTCACTGGCTGGCTAATCAAGAAAGGAAGCATGTAGAAATTGATGAGGAAACAGTATACAAAAAAAAAAAACTTTCTATGGCTCTATGTAAATCATTTTTTGAAAAACCTAAATAAAATGGATGCTCTCTCTAGAAAAATTACAAATAATAATTGAGGAGAAAGAAACAGAATGGTGGCAGAAAAATATTCCTAAAAGAAACAAACAAATTTCTAGGCCTAAATACATCTACCACTAAATTCTTGGAAGTCTCTGAGAGACAGATTTTCCTTCATCACCGGAACCTTTCTAAAGTATAGTGATAGAAAAAGAGTCTTTTTTTTTTTTGGGGTGTGTGTGTGTGTGTGTGTGTGTGTTATTTGTTATTCAGTCATATTTTCATAAGGAAGATTAAGAATTCATATTGTGTCATCTGGCTATTTGTGTCAACCAAAACCACAGCCATGTTTAACCATGACAGTTCATAGGAAAAGGAAATACAAATAGCTCAAGTAGATACCCAACCTTATTCTTAAGTGAAAATACGAAATTCCACTGGGGCTTAGAACAGACTGGCAAAGATTAAAATGTTTCAGAACTCTGTTTATAAAGATTCAAGGAAATAGGCAATATCACACACACATGGTTGAATGGGACTTAAATGGGCATAATCCTTATAGAGCAATTTGTCAGTATTTATCAAGAATAAAAATGCATAAATCTTCTGACCTAGTAATTGCAATTTAAAATTTTATCTTAAAAAAATAAAAAATAAAATTTTATCTTACAGTAACTCACTCATGTGCAATATGACCTACATACAAGGTTACTAAATGTGGCATTCTTTATAATAGCAAAATACTGGAAAGAATTTAAATGTTTGCTGTTAGGGACTGCTCAAATATTTTATGGTACATCCATACAATGAAATTCTATGCAGTTGTAAAACGAAATCAAGAAAAAAACTATGTACTGATATAGGACAATTCAAAAATATGTTAAGCGGACAAGCTGAAGAATGGTGTGCACTGCAGAGTACTATCTATGAAAAATATCACCAGGAGCGTATCTGAGAAACAGCTAACACAACAGGGAGGGGGAATTGCATACTACAAAGGGGAAAGAGACTTTTCATTATACATTAATCTGGTTTTTGAATTTTGAATCAAGTGATTGTTACATGTTCTGATAAAAAAAAATGTTTTCTTAGAAAATAAAATTCTGAAATTAAACATTCCAGTAGAAATACAAAATTCTTTTTACGTAAATCCAAATTAGCAAGTGTTATATTTCTTTCATCCGATGGATAAACTTTTCCACAATTCCATTGAGTCTTTCAGGTTCCATCAGTTTATTTACCAATTCCTGCTCAATAGCCATTAGGGCCAGGCCACTAAGCTTCTCTTGTCCCATGGTATGACATAAATATGTTTTAAGACGGGGCAGTGTAGAAAATATATTTTGAGCACTTGAAGTAACTGGCCAAGACAAACCAATATATAATAACTTTGATATGCAAGGAATATTATTGTGAAGACCATGCTGAATAAACAAATAGCCAAGATCGATGAAGTTGATACAATCATAATTTATGACAAAATTGAGCTTTGCATATTGCCGATAAAATCTAAGTTCTGGGATGATGTCTGCATCAAGTTTATAAAATTCTTGGACCTGTTTGGCTGTTGTTTCATTTAACGGTTCATTCCATTTAAATAATAGTTCTGAAATTTGTTTCATTTTGCAATAATCAAACTCTGAAAAACATAATTTTAAATTATCTAATATAGTGTCCAATCCTTGGTAATAAATATTAATTTTATATTGTTCTTCTGTTGAGGTAGGAAAAAACATACTATCTGAATTGCCAAAATCTATTGTTTTCTGAATTTTTCTTCTTTTCTGAAAAGAAGGTCTTTCAACTTCAAAACCTTTACTGGTTATTTTTTGACATATTTCCTCTGCTCCATCCCAGATAGTTTTGAAATAGGCATCATTTCTCTCAGATGATAAACATTCTAAAATTGCTTCTATTTTTGAAGACAATGAAAAAATATCTATGGTTTCACTTTGAAGCTCTTTGGAAAGAATTCCTGTAACACTTAACACTCGATAAAGAAATTTCAAACAAAAGATAAATTCAAATTTGGAGACCAGTATTAACAAATTATTCAATTCATCATCCAAACTTGTGTTTGAAGAATGGCTTGATACAACTTCCAAAGTTTCAATAATCTCCGGAAGACCCTCAATCACAGATAGTAACATATGATCGTGAACTGTCCAACATGATTGTGATGTATGTTTCTTGCATGTTTTGTTTTGACTTAGCTTACAGATGTTTTGAAAATTTGCAGACATTTCCCCAGACATATGAATAGTGTTGAACAAAGAGCTGAGAGTATTTAGAGTACTTCGGAGTTCTTTCACTTCTTTACAAAACCTAATTACTGCTAAATCCAAAAAATGTGCATAACAATGTATGTACAAAGCTCTTGGCTCTTCTTTTTTGAACTCTGCTGCAATTTTATTAAATTTTCCCCTCAAATTGGCGGTACTATCATAGGCCTGGCCACATATCTTATTCAGATCAACTCCAATTTGCTGCAGGTACGTTTTGATAGTCCTATGTAAGTTAGTCCCACTCATCTCTTTAACATCTATGAAGCCCAAAAATCTTTCTTTAATTAAGATAGCCTTTGACATTTTTTGTGGGTATCTTACACAAATTGCAAGCTGTTCTTTAGTGGCACTATCAGTTGTCTCATCACATATTATAGAAAAAGCTGAGGAGACATTGATTTCATCCACAATATCTTGCAGCATTTCAGTCTTTATTATTTCAATAATATCATCTTGAATTTGTGTACTATTATAGAAGTCAACTTGTGAATTCGTAAGTCGAAATATTTCTTCTCCTTTATCTTTTGCTCTGATTTCTAACAGTTCTAAAAAATTACCTTTATTCATAGATGAAATTGATTGGTCATTTCCTCTTAATGGTAAACACTGCTTCCCGAGAAATAAAATATTTTCAATTATAAGCTTTAGGTACTTTTTATTTCCTTCAATCTGCTTTGAATGAATAGATAAATTATCATTGACTGCTTCATCAGAAAACTGGTGTTCCCTCCAAAACTGCAATGACTTCAAATGCATTTTACTTTTTTCATGCTTCCTGAATTTTTCTAGAGTCTTTTTCCAATTAGAAATTCCTTGGCCTGCAAATGATTCTCCTCCACAACTAAAATTTTTTTGGCAGAACAACTGGCATGAATAACAGAATGCCACATCCTTCTTAATACTGTTTTTCAAATGTTGGAGATTTGAACACCAAGATTTTTTAATACTTCGTGATTTATCTTTAACTTTTTGTACTTTGGATTTAATCTTTGGGTGACATAGTCCATCACTTATTTTCATAGATTTCATATTGTATGTAGCATCTTGGTTTGACACTTGATCTCTTTGTACTTCTACACTGGAGTCAACTGTATGCTGACTGGGTACTGATGAAGATGGTGAAAGCCTTGGCTGTTCAACACTATTATTAGCAACACCATTACTTGATTCACTGGGCAAACTCTTAGAAATGTTTGGGAGAAAAAGAAAAAAAAACATTTGTTCGAACAGTTTTCAAATGATTAATATATCAAACATATCTATTCTAATAACACAATAAAATGAATGGGCGAGTTGCAATATGAGCTCCACTAGGGGGAAACATTAACAATTATTTATAATATAATGTTGCAATCTAGACTCAGCATTAAATGTTCAAAGAATCTTTTGGTATGTAATTGTAATAAAAATAATTTTTATTGCTCATGTGACCTAGAATATTGAAAAAGGTAATAAAGAACCCAGAGGAAAAACTATGACTAATACTACTTGTTTAAATATTCTTATTAATAGTTTCAAGTCAAACCTGGGATTCGGGAAATTGAATATGAATACCAAAAGATGTTTCTTGTTCAACTTTTTTGAGACTTAAGATGAAAATAGGAATGAATATGCATATATATATATATATGTTTACATATATACATGTACAAAATATGCTTAAAAAAGACAGGGTCGAAAATATTAAGAACAAAACTTACATCTACAATGACTTTTGCTGTTACTGAAGAAACTGTATCTGGTAAAATAAAAGAGTATCATCAATTTAAGATCTTATACTATAATCTATAAAACAGCATCACAAACTACAATTGCTTATTTCATATCAGACAACAAAAACAACCTAAGAACATAGATTCATCAAGGAAGTGAAGACAGTGTATATATCAAGTATCATTTTATATCAATTTTACCTTGTAAGACATCAGAGTTCATGATGGGCAGGGAAACATGAGTATCTGCCAATGACACTATATTGCTTATAACTGGAGTTGTATCTTTCTTTGGAGCTAAGAGCTCTGTTGAGGCATCCTGTACCACAGAAACATTTACTGAAAAAAATTAAAAGATTTCTCAACAACCAGGAGAATCAATCAGAAAGCACTGTTTAATAACCAGTGTTTCAACAAACAATGCAAATATCCAATAGCTTTAGGTATTGCTGGATATTGGAGTAGGGCTTATAGCCAGGTTCTTTAGCATAACACATTAGTACCCTGAAACTGATAATTTACATTTTCCATTTTTTAATATATTTGACCTTTGCATACAAATTCTCAGTCCCTTTATGTCATTTGCATGAAATTTCAAGCAAATCTTTACATGAAATTACCCATGAAGAACAGAAAAGAGATTCCTTCAGAATCTCCTAATGGATATCAGATCTTTCATTTTTTAAACACATTATTTTATTTTTTTAAAGTAATTTCTAGGGGATCCCCGGGTGGCTCAGCGGTTTGGCGCCTGCCTTCTGCCCAGGGCGTGGTCCTGGGGTCCTGGGATCGAGTCCCGCATCGGGCTCCTTGCATGAAGCCTGCTTCTCCTGCTGCCTGTGTCTCTGCCTCTCTCTCTCTGTGTCTCTCATGAATAAATAAATAAAATCTTTAAAAAAAAAATTTCTACACTCAATGTGGGGTTCTAACTCATAACCCCAAGATTAAGAGTCACTCGCTCTACTGACTGAGCCGGCCAAGCACCCCTAATGGGTCTCATTTCTAACTCTTTCAAGATTCATAACCCTCGGGATCCCTGGGTGGCACAGCGGTTTGGCGCCTGCCTTTGGCCCAGGGTGCGATCCTGGAGACCCGGGATCGAATCCCACATCGGGCTCCTGGTGCATGGAGCCTGCTTCTCCCTCTGCCTGTGTCTCTGCCTCTCTCTCTCACTGTGTGCCTATCATAAATAAAAAAAAAAATAAAAAAAAAAAAAGATTCATAACCCTCAACATGACTGGAGTTAGAATGGTGTCTAAGCTAGTATTGCAGAGATTTCTAGAATAAACCAGTTTACATGAAGTACAAGCCTCAGGGGTATCATTTTCTTTATTATCTATGTAAAATAGCACTAATGGTCCTATATGAGGCTCTTTGATAGAATACAAAGTTGGCCCTGGGTTACTTGTGCTTTTCTATTAGTGAACTTTCAAGTATTTGCAACTAACTCCACTTCCTATAAAAAAACATAACTGATACCCTTATTTAGCAGGGCTAAGTATAAAATTCTATATTGTAATATGATGATCTTTACAAATAAATATTAAGTCTTTGGTTGTGAAGTAGGCTTCCTTTTACATAAAACTACTGGAAAACATTTTTTTCCTTTTAAATGTAGGCTCCATGCCCAATGTGGGGCTTGAATTCAGGACCCTGAGAGCAAGAGTCACGTGCTCTACCGACTGAGCCAGCCAGGTGCACCTGGAAAACATTTTTTTTGCAACGAGTTTTATACTGTTTTGACTTGTCAGTTTAATGTTGAGATAAATCAAGGTGATAAATTAAAGGAAATTAGTAACATTCAACAGTTTCTAAATCTCTGATAACTTCTAAGCAAACATTACCTGTTGATGATTCCATCTTAGCTTTATTGTAAGCAGAGAAACAATTAATAGAACAGAAGAGGTCTGTCTTCCCAAAGTCATTGGTGGTCTCAATCATTTCATCTGAGGGCTTCAATGATTTGCAAAGAACAGATGTAAGTGTTTGGGTTGGTTTCTGTTTAAAGATTAAAGTTATATTCATATTCCTGGTGTATGACATATTATCAACAAACAAAAATACACCCATTATTGCTCCTCTTAGCTAAAATATAACAAGTAATGATAATGAAGTCACATTTTTACACTTTCTTAAAAACCGGAAAAAAATAACAAGCACTGAATGTTAATGATGCAACTGATGAACCACTAAAGTCTACCTTGAAACTAATAATACAAAATATGCTAACTAACTTGAATTAAAAACAAACAAAAAAGAGGAAAAAAAGGCACTACAGATTAGAGTGACTAAAATGAAACAGATCATTCCAATATTTGTGTTATTTATCAGATATACATTAGTAGCAGCAGTATTATTAGATACATATTAGAAAGCAGTATGCTTTCTTCATATGCAAGCAATGAAGAAAGAGGTCATAGAATATGTTTATTACTCCAGGCAATCAACTCTGATTGGATAAATACACAAAAGTCTTACAATTATATCTCTTTCTTCAATTCCACTTTAAAAAGAAAAAGAAAAAAAAAGATTTTATTTATTTACTTGACTGAGAAAGAGAGCACAAGCAGGGGGAGAAGGAGAAGCAGGCTCCCTGCTTGATGTGGGGCTCCTGGGATCATGAACTGAGCTGAAGGCAGATGCTGAACTGACTGAGCCACCCAGGTGCCCCACTCAATTCCACTTTGAATTAATACTGAGTTAATACTCAGTTAATACTCAGGAAAGCAGAGGAGCCAGAGAACAGCTGTGGGAATCATTGCTTTTCTAGTCTAACTTCATGGTAAACACTGAAAGCATATTGTGAGAAAGTAGCACAGAAGCAGTAAGATATACAGAATATAGTACATTCAGTAAGCAGTAAGTGTGTAAAGGACATGAACTGTGTGGTTCCCCATCTATTGTTTCTACTGTAACAGGAACCATCATTCTTGGGCTTAGAGCAATGGTGAAAAAGAACTGCTTTTGGGGGCATAAAATACAAGGACAAATGAAAATACCATATGCAGATTTTCTTCCATGAAAAACAGGATATCGGCAAAGGAACAATGAAACAAAAAACAGTATAAGTTTGAAAATTCTTTTATCCTTTATTAGTATGACTTTTTTATTTTTAGAAGAGCTATTTTAACATTATTTAGGGGATCTCTGGATAGCTCAGCGGTTTGGCGCCTGCCTTGGGCCCAGGGCATGATCCTGGAGACCTGGGATCGAGTCCCACGTCAGGCTCCCTGCATGGAGCCTGCTTCTCCCTCTGCCTGTGTCTCTGCATATCTCTCTCTTTCTGTGTGTGTCTCATGAATAAATAAAATCTTAAAAAAAAATTATTTAGCCCAATATTTAACATTAAGTAACAATAGTGGTATTATTTATAGTTAATTTATTATTCATCTGGGAAAGATAACAATAATTAATTTATTCTATTAAGATGTGAAGGGGGCAGCCTGGGTGGCTCAGGGGCTTAGCGCCGCCTTTAGCCCAGGACGTGATCCTGGAGACCCGGGACTGAGTCCCACATCAGGCTCCCTGCATGGAGCCTGCTTCTCCCCCCTCTGCCTGTGTCTCTGCCTCTCTCTCCTGTGTATTGTCATGAATAAATAAATAAAATATTAAAAAGAAAAAAGATGTGGAGGGAAAAAAGATGTGGTCAAAGTAAGTAAAATTCTATCAAGCAATCTACTTTAGGGTGCCTGGGTGGCGTAGTAGGTTAAGTATCTGCCTTTGGCTCAGATCATGATCCCCAGGTCCTAGGATTCAGTCCCCCTGCTCGTGCTCTCTCTAATAAATAAAATTAAAAAAAAAAAATAACTATTAAAAAAAACCCCAGTCCATTAGAAGAATTTTTTTTTTTTTTTTTTTTTAATGATAGTCACACACACACAGAGAGAGGCAGAGGCATAGGCAGAGGGAGAAGCAGGCTCTATGCACCGGGAGCCCGACGTGGGATTCGATCCCGGGTCTCCAGGATAGCGCCCCGGGCCAAAGGCAGGTGCCAAACCTCTGTGCCACCCAGGGATCCCTAGAAGAAATTTTTTAAAAGATTTATTTATTGGGGGGAGGGTAGGGAAGGAGAGTCTTAAAGCAGACTCTGCAATGACTGTGCAGCTGGACATGGGGCTCGATCCCACGACCCTGAGATCACGACCTGAGCTGAATCTAAGAGTCAGACACTTAACTGTGTCAGCCAAGCGCCCCTCAAACAATCTAGTTTTGTGTTTTTTAAAAAATATTTTATTTATTTATTCACGAGAGACACACAGAGAGAAGCAGAGACACTGGCAGAGGGAGAAGCAGGCTCCATGCAGGGAGCCCAATGTGGGACTCGATCCCGGGTCTCCGGGATCACACCCTGGGCTGAAGGCAGATGCTCAACCATTGAGCCACCCAGGGATCCCACAATCTACCTTTGGAAATAAAAAGTCACCCTATTTTTAGACTCATAGATTTGAACATTTTTCTAATTCTTATTACAGTTAACTAACAATATTAATTTTTCTCCATTATCACTATCATAGTAACTCATATGCAGGATATAGTGTTAAATGGTGCTTTTTAAACTCTTTTACCCAATCAGATAGGCTAAGTATGTGGTACTCACAATAGGCTCTTAAAAACAGGCCAAGGTGTATTCACTGAGTGTGAGGGATGAAGAAGGAAAAGACTGAACGGCATTTCTTGCCTTCAGAAGGCTCCCATGCCTCCCATTTTCCCACTTCTGTGCCCAAGGTCATCACATGAGCACTCTGCCACAGGGAAGATGTGGCTCACAAATGACTTAGTTGAATTCACACTTGCGGAGAATCCTATCTTGAATTGCGTGTTTTTAAGGAAGAATTTATGGAGATAGAACTGGGTCTCAAAGCATCATCCGAACAAGCAAGACAATAATCCTACCTCATGAAAGGGGCTCAGACCACTAATTGCGTTAATCTCATGTAGTCCACCAAAGCAGGATAGCTTCTCTGCTCTCAGAACCACCTACCCACGGCTCTTCTACCAGAAAGGGGATTATTTCTCATTCAGAAAAGCCTGTGACATTCTTAATTCATTTTAACATTGCTTAGGTGTAAGAAAACAGAATTAAAAACACCTTTGTGGTTGAGTTATACGATAGGTAGGCTATTGTTACTTCTGCTATCTTTATTTGCAGTTTATTTATTTTTTTTTAAAGATTTCATTTATCCATTCATGAGAGACAGGGGGGGAGAGAGAGGCAGAGACACAGGCAGAGGGAGAAGCAGGCTCCATGTAGGGAGCCCGATGTGGGACTCGATCCTGGGTCTCCAGGATCATGCCCTGGGCTGAAGGTGGCGCTACACTGCTGAGGCCTATTTATTTGCAGTTTATAAACAAGCTTCCATTTGCTTGGTTTTCTTCAAGGCAAGATCATCCTGAGAGTCTTTAGGAGAATCTCCATACAGCATTTATCATGACTTGTTATGTAAGAGGAACTGTCAGAAGTCTTATTTCATCTTCTTCACTGTCTTATCAACTGAAACTATTCCCAATGGTCCTAAAATCTTATCCCCACATTTTCTGAAAGTGGAACCATCCACAACTAAACTAATGGAGGGAACTCAATCTTGGATATTTTGAGTCCACGTAGTCAAATTCAAATGAAGTTGTCCTTACTTTATGCAACAGGTCTTTATTCGTACCCACTTATGTGCTGTAATACTCTGAACTATTTTTTTCAGTATTTTATTTATTTATTTGAGAGAGAGCGAGCGAGTGAGCATGAGCGTGTGGCGGGCAGGCAGAGGGAGAGGGACATGTGGGGCTCATGACCTGAGCCAAAATCAAGAGTTAGATGCTTAACCAACTGAACCACCTCACCTGGGTACCCTCTCTCTGAGCTATTAAAGTAATAGACTGTCCTTTCATCTGAAGCATTCGAAACAAACTAGTGTAACAATAAGTAAGCCCCACAGTTCTCAAGATAGACTTCATGATGAGGTTGTTGGAGTGAAAGTGAAAAACAGGCATTACTACAGTGTTTCACATTCTGGTATTTTACTTTATACTGAATCTAGGATTTAAAAAAAGTCAGTAAAGGGGAGCCTGGGTGGCTTAGTGAGTTAAACATCTGCCTTTGGCCAGGGACACGATCCTAATGTCCTGGGGTCCATCTCTGCATCAGGCTCCCTGCTCAGTGGGGAGTCTGCTTCTCCCTCTCCCTTCGCCTGTTGCTCCCACTGCTTGGGCTCTCTCTTTCTGCCAAATAAATAAATAAAATCTTGGAAAAAATTTTTTTAATTCAGTAAAAACTCTAATATTTAAACAAAATAATCAGAATCCCTAAAAATTAGGGTGCCTGGGTGACTTGGTTGGCTAAGCGTCTGCCTCTGGCTCAGGTCATAATTCCAGAGTCATAAAACTGAGTCCTGCATTGGGCTTCCTGCTAAGCGGGGAGTCTGCTTCTCCCTCTGCCCTCCCCCCTGCTCATGCTCTCTCTCAATAAACCAAATATATAAATATCTTAAAAATAAAATTCTTAAAAGTTAGATTTTCAACTTACAACAGTAGTCTTCTGACACATGCTGCACTTGGTTAAAATGCTATTAGTACATATGGTAACAAACACTTTTCTTTTTTCTTCATATGATGAAAGACAAGATTGGCTGCAAAAATTTTTGCTAGAGGTATCTTCTAGCTGGACACTGATCACATCCTTTAGATTTAAGAGGTCTCTAAAAAGAAAAACAAGGGCACCATTAAACACTTTTAGAAGTTAAAGCACTCCTTCAAGTAACCCTCTCCCATTTCACCTACCTTTAGATTATGCAACAGCAAAAAAAAAAAAAAAAAAAAGATTATGCAACAGCAGTGACATCAGCCTTGAAATAACAAAACCTGAATTTGGTATTTAGTTCTAGAATTTATACTACATAATGTTGGGTAAGTCATTTATACTCCCAAATGCTGATTCCGTTATCTATAAAGTAGGGATTACAAAACACATCTGATAGCACAGTTTTGAGGATTACCTAGTTGCATTAGTTAGTGCTAGTGGTAATAGAATGTTGATGAGCAATCACATATTCATACCTGACCAACTCTGTAATCTACAAGACAGAGGATACCAAACTATGGTCTGTAAAACTCTAGGGATCCTCCGAATACTTTTAGAGGGGTCCACTAAAACAAAACTATTTTCATATTAAAATATTATCTGCCCAAAAAAGTGTCATTTGTCTTTTTCACTATGTTAACATTGGAACTGATGATGCAAAATCAACAATGGGCCATTGCAATTCCACTCCTCGTACTGAAAAAAGTATGAAGACACACATGTTCCTAACAGCTCTATTTCAAATAGCTAAAAGATAAGGGCACTGGGCTGGCTCAGTTGGTAGAACACATAACTCTTGATCTCAGGACTGTGAGTTCAAGGCCCACACTGGGCCTGGAACTTACTTCAAAAAGAAAAAAAAAAAAAAAAAAAAGCCAAAAGATGGAAATAGTCCAAATGTTTACCAATGAATGAATGGATAAACAAATTGTGATATATCCATACAATGGAATATTACTCAGCTATAAAAAAAGATGAAGTACTGCTATACATGCTACAACATGTATAAGCCTGGGATAAACCTTGAAAGCATTATGCTAAAAAGATGGACACAAATGGTTGTATGTTGTAGAATTCCATAATTATAAAATATGCTGAATAGATAAATCCAGATAGACTACAGATTGGTGGTTGCCAGAGGCTAAAGAGAATTTTCTCTGGGGAGAAAACGTATCCTTAATGGATACGTTGGAGAAATGTTTTGGAATTAGACACTGTTGAGTGTACTAAATACTGCTGAAATGGCTTTTTATGTGGATTTCACCTCAATAAATTGGGAGGGGAAAAAAAAAAAACAATACTGGGTAAAATGCCAGGGCCTTATTAGCACAAACTAATGCAGCTGCACCAAAATGTCCTGGTATCAGCTATTCATTGCCATACATTTGCTGTAAAAATCATTTACTTATTAAGCTTTATCCTCGAAAACTTCTTTTTCATATTCCGTGTGATGATATGGGACAGAGGCACAAAGTATTTCTCCTGCACATCAAACTATGATGGTTGTCTCAAGGAAAATCTCACGTGAGAATGTTGAGCTACAACCTGAGGTAGTACTATTTTCATGGAACATATTTTTACTTGAAAGAACATACCATTATCCAGAGTGGATATCTGGCAAATATTTTCTCAAAAAAGAATAAAGTAAGACTGTTACTTCAAGATAAAGAGCTGACAGTATTCATTGCCAATGATAAAATTCAAGCTTTCATTGAAAATTAGAATTTTGGAAAATTTGCCATCTCCAACTTGATTGTGTCCCAATAGCTAAGATTTCCTGATGAGATTAGTGTTTTGTTTTTTGAACAAATGTGATTGTTAAAATATTGCATAAAGAAATATGCCAACATTTGGAAGATCTAAATAATTCAGTGAAGTAGTATTTTCCAAATTATGATAGCATGTAACAAAAAAGCATTCATTCACGTGTTAAAAAAAAAAACCCAAAGTACAAACAGATCAATGTATTTTAACCTAACAGTACAAAGAATTCATTGATATGGTTTCAGATTTCACATTGTAACTAACCTTTAAGAAGTACAACCTGTTTTCTTCTAGAGTATCAAAGAAGAGCATCCACAAAATCTAAAAGACTATTAAAACATACCTCCCTTTTCCAATTACTGATTGTTAGGACCAGATTTTTTTCACACTTTGGCCAAAACATTTACCAATTAATTGAACACAGAGGCAGATATGAAAACCCAGCCAGACATCGAAGCGGTTTGCAAAACTGATAAAATGATGTTCACTCAATTTTTCTTAAAATTCTTTTCACTAAAGACTACTTTTCATTAAAAATATTATTTATGTCCGCATTCACTGAGTTATTTTTAAAGGAATTAATAATTAGTTTAAAAATTTCTCAGTTTTAGAGGCACCTGGGTGACTCAGTCGGTTAAGTGTCTGCCTTCAGCTCAGGTGGTGAGCCCAGGGTCATGGGCTCCCTCCTCTACAGGGAGCCTGCCTCTTTCCTCTGCCTCCCCTCTCTCATGAATAAATAAAATCTTAAAAATTTCTCAGTTTTAATCTCTAACACTGTATATATTGGCAGATATAACCTACATAAAGTAAAGCTTCTGGCTTTTCAAAAAATTTTAAGAGTGTAAAGGGTTCCAGAAACCAGAATGTGTGAGAACTGCCAATGATGTCTGGCTACTTAGAAACCTCAGAACATCAATCTTTCAGGATAATAGTTTTCTAGATGAAATACTCCTGAAATCAACACTATTTTAACACTTTAACACTTACAAATTTTCCTCCTGAAATAGACTACCAAAAATAACAGGTTCATTTCATTACTATGAATCAGTCATTTTACTGGTTTAAAATATAGCTCTAAATGCAGTATCTGAGTTGTACTATCCTTGTATTTTATTTGACAAAATTTTTTTCTCGGATTCACTGTGTGCCAGCTAGTGTAAAGGCATTGGGAATATAAAGATGAGCGTGATCTGGTTCCTAATCTCAAGAGATTCATAGTTTAACTGGGGCAGTATCAATTCTTTCTTTAAAATTTTTTTATTAATGCTGTGGGAATTATGAACACTATTAAAACACAGACCATGGAACAATTATTCTGAATGGGTGGGGGTTAGTGAGAAGAGAGGAAAAAATCGTGTGGGAACACACAAGAGGTAAGGATATTTGAGGCAGACCTTTGTGACAGAAATAAATTAGCCAGATGGAAAGGGAGGCAGAAGAAACTGCATCGGCAGAAGCATGGAAGTCTGAAAATGCTTACTGATTTACTGCTACCAGTATACTAGATTCCTGGTTTCTAGTCTACTAAGTCCTTATAAATAAGAAACTAAAAAATGAATTTTCTTAAAAGTGCCTAAAATTAGCTTAAACAAATTCCAAGCACAGGACTGAACAACTTTCTTATTTATATGTGCTATACAGCATTAATGCACAGGGATATTCTGCACTCTGTTGATTGCTTTCAGAATCTCTGGTTGGTTTCAAATTGGGATACTACAGTGCAGAAATGACATTTCTTAAACACACTGCTCTCAAAAGAAGTCTTATCTAACATGATTTAAAATGTTATTTTCAAAGCCACTTTTTATTTGGTTCATGAAACAAAAACTGCATTAACTCAAAACAGATTTTTAAATCATTGCTATAAAAGAAACCTCAATAGTAACTGATAATTAGCTAAAATCGTGAGAACTGTAGATTAATACCAGAGGCTAATGAGGAAGAAAAAAAACTTTGAGAAAAGCAGAGGTTACTCTGAACAATGGACAGCCTCTTCCAGGCTATGTATGCATTACTATCACCTTTCCACCAACCTATACAATAGTATTTTGTATTAAAAAATATTTGAAAGGAAGTAATTTTGGAAAAATGTTCCAAAGGAAGTAAAACTTGTTTCATATTTTTGCTCATATTGGATTTCTTCATCTTAGAGAACAACTTACACTATATCTTTCCTGTTTCAGCCTTTTCAATCTGTCTGGGAGATCTGCTGAAGATGTATAATAGGTAAATTCCAAACATAGTAACATGGTACCTTAACTTCTCAGGACCTCAGTTTCCTCAAAACCAAAAGAAAATGTTTTGACTGGATGATTTCTAAGGCCCCTTCCAGTTTTATGATTCTGCAGAGAAAGAAAGCAGACTGAAGAGAGTGCCTTACAGCCCTTAGCAAAAAGGAAAAAAGACATAGTATTGAAGAGTTGAAAAAAAACAAAGATAAAGGTGAGTTTCAGGGAGTAAGACTTGAAGCAGCGGATAACACCCGAAGCAGCGGCCAAATGAGGAGTTGAAGCAACCAATAAAAAGGGTTTGTGAATTTGTTACGAGAATAATAATGGTGATAATTAACATTTATTGAGGTCTTATTACATGCCAGTATTGCTCTGATGGCTTAAATCTATTATTTAATGCTCATAATTCTTATGTACATTTAACAAAACAGATAGGAATACTAAGAAAGAAGTTCTCACTGTTTTTCATACTTTAGCATATTATGTATTATCTGGGGACAAATGCAATTCTGATTCCAGTAGATCTGGGTGAGACCTGAGACTCTGTATTTTTATTTAACAAGCTCCCAGATGATATTGATACAGCTGCTATGAGTTGTAAAATATAACTATAAATGGAGGAAGCAAGATTCAAATTATGGCAATCTGATTCTAAAATAAGACACTTGAAAGGTATTTACTGTATTTACAAGCAAAATTGGTGGCCTGTGTGTTTCCTCTGTTCTGAAACAAAAACATTTAAAATTTAGCAATAGCATTTAATGAGAACTAATAAACCAGAATTATAGTATGATAGGAGTTTCAAAGCACATTGATTCTTTACATCTCAAGGTAGAGTTCAAAGTTTTGGACATTTTCCACTAATTCACTATGAAATTACCTCTACTTCCTCTCTCTGCATCTAAATTGCCTTACATACATTAAAAAAAAAAAAAAAAAAAGGTAGCAATACAAACCCCAACAGCAGCTCACTGAAATCTTGAAAAGATTACATGCAACCATGTTTACCTAGGACTACTCAAATTTGCAAAAGTATTTAATAAATTCATTTACCATTACAACAGAAACATTACTTTATAATGTTATACCTTGGTTATTTTATACCTTGAATGATCCAAATTGACTACTATTATATGATTAATGTGTTAGTGATTTGCAGCCTATACAGTTAAATGATAGAATAGACATATAATAATCCCACTTACAGAGAATTTCTAATGAAAACAGTAGGAAAGTAAGTTTCAGAAATCACATTATTTAAAGCTGAAGAGAAACAGAACTCCTTATGTTTTAAATTCTGCAAATCTCTCAACAGAAAAACTATTTCTGAAGAATCTAATTGAGGAACTGAAAGCGGAAGCGGCTTTTCACTAAACCAAGGTGATGTTTCTTTAGAAAAAATGAAAATGTAGACAGTTACAACCAAGACTCTGATCAAGATCTATGTAGGGAAGTAAAAGGGGGCATAATTTAGAATTATATACTTTGAGCAGTTTGAACAAGTTCTCTTGGGAAGAGCTGGTGAATTGGCAGATGAAATGTACTCATTGATGCACAGCGTGGAGCAGAAAAGCTGAGTAGACCCTTTCCTCTGATAGGCAGTTTGCCCCTTCTGAAGGATTTTTTTACAACCAGAACAGGAGACCTGAACAGCTGTGGTTGAAACTGAAGGAAGCATTTTATTCATGCCAGATGACGTAAGAGAAAGCTGAAAGCCTGCAGTCAACTGTGGAGCTATAAACACAAAACAGGAAGAAAGAAAATTAGTATTTACATAAAATTAAGTATGCATTCTTTCATTTTCTTTTAGAGGTTACTTCTACTGGACCTGAAACCCAAAACAAACAATGCACTTTTCAAAGACATTTTTTTTTTAATTTTTATTTATTTATGATAGAGAGAGAGAGAGAGAGAGAGAGAGAGAGAGAGAGAGGCAGAGACATAAGCAGAGGGAGAAGCAGGCTCCATGCACCGGGAGACCGACGTGGGACTCGATCCCGGGTCTCCAGGATTGCGCCCTGGGCCAAAGGCAGGCGCTAAACCTCTGCGCCACCCAGGGATCCCTTCAAAGACATTCTAAAAAAGTAGAATAAACTGGCTAATATGTTGGTTAGGATAAATATGATTTAAGTAATTCTATTACCACTCTCTGAAAAGGTAGTGTTTATTTTCAGTTCATTCTCCTGAGTTTTGGGCTGCTGGGCTTGACAGTACTCCTAAAACAAGAAATGAAAATAATGAATACAATGTGTATAAAACAGCTAGTTATTCAACAGAAAATAATAAATTATGTTTAAGTCTTTGCAGTGAATTGTGTAACTGAACTGAACCATAGGTGAACACTTCGTTTCTGGTGACCTTTGGCTGACAACACTGATCAATTACTACATTATATTCCATCATACCTGGACATGACTTCAGTAATCTTTGTTCACACAGTCCTTCGGTAGCTACCACACAAAGAGCAGACACACTCAATGACATCTATTTTCCCTTCTTGTTCTAATTAGTACTAGCTAATTGTCTTTGTAAAGACCTTAAACACAAAAGTTTTTGGATTGAGCTAAGAGTCTTACGGAGGATTCTTCAGAGCAGCAGGCAATCTATCTATACATGATCTATATTTGGATGTCCACAACATCCACAGTGTTTGAATGTTCACAGACTGAAGAAGCAACAAACACTTCCTAGATGGACAATATTCCCCAGAATCACCAACTCAGTGGGAGTCATATCCCTACTTAACACTGATTTACTTTAGGCTATTTCTAAACAGAGTACTAGAAATAAATTAAAACTGAATTCACTTTTTGTTTCATTAGAAATTTCAGCTGGCTCATATATAAACAGTCTAAAGAAATTTGGCACTACTCACAAAACATTCACGGATTGAGTCAGTTTATTATTTATAGGTTCTTTAGGACATAATATGTGTGAAAAATTTTAAGAATAAACATGAAACTAATTTGGGTAAAATAATTACAAAGAAAAAATTCTAATAATTTATAATGTATTAAGGCTACGACTTTAAAAGTCAGTAGCATAAAAACATACAATTAGTTAGTCATACTGTTTTAAGTTAAGAAAAATGAAAACAAAAATGTGTTAACCTTAGCTAGACCCATGATTTCCTAAGCAATCCTTTTATCAATCCAAAACCCAATGCCGGGAGGCCTGGGTGGCTCAGCGGTTGAGTGCCTGCCTTTGGCTCAGGGCGTGATCCCAGATTCCTGGGTTCAAGTCCCACGTCGGGCTCCTTGCATGGGGTTTGCTTCTTCCTCTGCCTGTGTCTCTGCCTCTCTGTGTCTCTCATGAATAAATATTAAAAAAACAAAACAAAACAAAAAAACCCCCAAGACAAAAAACAACAAAACCCCATGCCAAACATCCATTCTTTTCTCAAATCATTTTCTTATATAGAGTTGTGATGGCATTTCACACCATATACCTTATATTATGTGACCAACTGCTTCGGGGAAGATAAAGATTTAAGGTTTTCAACCAGTAAACTAGCATCTTGCATAACTGAAATGTACAATTAAATGCTGTTCTAGAAAAAAGAAAATAGAATATTTACCTGAGCGCTGTCAGGTTCAGTCTTAATTTCATCTACCCGCCCCATTTGTGGTGCCACTGCTTTGTCACATTCACCATCTATTGGCGATTCTTTCATCTTAGTATCTGATGCAAAGGAATCCTCCAGTTCCAAACTAATGAAACTATTCTTTGGGGAATAGTGTCCAGGTTCCTAAAACAAAATAAGAATTGAAAGAGAGTCTGATTTTAACATTAGTTCTTTTAAATATGGTAATTTTCTGGAAGCACAACAGGTCTTCAGACAGCTTGGACTCAAGGTTCCTTCACAGTACCAACACTGGCTTTCTTCCCTTCATCACTATTCCCCAACATAGTTTTGCTTTGTAATTCTCTGGTGGACATATTTCTCGCTTTCTTCTGGGACTAATCTTCTTCACTTCTATTCCCCCAGGCCTGCCTATAGCATAAACTCATTAACCCACAAGTTTACTTTTAAATTATTAGTCTTAGAAAACATAAAGTCTTCTATCTAAGGTTAATCCAAATAGCTGTAGTCACTACCTCTCCCCCGCCACTGTCCTCCTATAGAGCCAGTTATTATCTTCATCTCCCTCAACTCCTCTTTCCATCCTTACTGGTTCTTCACATATAAACATTCAAATACACTCAAGGGTCCAACTTTTAAAGCTAGTGGCCTCTCTCTGACCACTCCTGTCCCTCATCCTTGAGACTCTCCACTTCCTTGAATCCTATGACTCCAAAACATATTCCTCCTCCTACCTCTTTGCCAGTTTTCTTCTCAAACATTTATTTCACCTGCTTCTAAATTATTTGTGTTCCAGGGATGCCTGGGCGGGTCAGTCAGTTAGGGGTCTGCTTTCAGCTCAGGTCATGATCCTGGGATCCTGGGATTAAGACCCAAGTCAAGCTCCCTGCTTAGCGAGGAGTCTGCCTCTCCCTCTCCCCACCCCTCACTCATGCTCTCTCGTGCATGCTCTCAAATAAAGTCTTAAAACAATTTTTTTTGTGTGTTCCTTCAATTCCACAGGACTCTTTCTCATTTGCTCTGTGGGCACAACCTTGGATTCAATTATCATTTTTAGGCTGATTTCCCCTTACATTTCTGAGCTCCAGCCCATATATCTAATGGCCTACTAAATATCTCCACTTAGATGCTCCACAGGTCCCTCAAATTCAAGAGATTTAAAACTATATTCTTATAGTATTCCTGTAAACCTGCTTTACACATGTTCCCTTTTTTGATAAAATGGCTCTATCCCCAATTTCCCATGCCAGAAATCTAGGGGTAGTCCTAAATTCCTCTTCTCCCAAAGTCCCCACATTTAATCACCAAAGTGGATCAAATATACCTTCTAAATAGATTTTGAATCTATTTTCCTTTTTTTTTTTTTTTAAGATTTATTTATTCATTCAGAGAGAGCGGAGAGAGAGGCAGAGACACAGGCAGAGGGAGAAGCAGGCTCCATGCAGGAAGCCCGATGTGGGACTCGATCCTAGGTCTCCAGGATCACACCGGGGGCTGCAGGCGGCGCTAAACCGCTGCGCCACCGGGGCTGCCCTGAATCTATTTTCCAATTACACCTCATGCCTGTCTCCTACTCTCTACCTCCATGAATGGATTCCTTTTTGGGAACTATAAAAGATAAAGTCCCAAATCAAAATATAAAAGATTGTTGCACATTCAGGCTTAAAATATAACCCCATTTTATGTCTTTTGAGGAATCACAAGTGCCTTTTGATTGCTCAGCCTCAAGGTCTCTTTTTCCAGGACAAACTGGTTCCTTCTATCTTCTTTTCTCTCATCTTTGGTCTTTCCCCCACTTTTCTGGTAGCTTTAATTCAAAGTCCCTATCCCAGAGCAGAAAATTAAATGAATAAGACCTGACTGTGAAGTGCAGTAAAAGCTCAGACGGCTTCTGTGCAGCCTACTTAAGCACTCCAAATAACCAGAGCAAAGCAAAACTCACGGAAAATTTACTAGACTGTCATTCACTCAAAAGAAAATATGCAAGTCTAAAAATCAATTAAAAACAACGCATCTTAAAGAAAAAAAACAAAAACCCACAGCGCATCTATGAGCTTTTGCATCTTGGAATCCCTTCAAATGTGTCAGTCATCACACAAATAGGCAAATAATGGAAAGCACCCTCAAAGTGTAATTAATTAATCTAAATTAGGTCTCTGAAGCAAGGAAGAACAGTATGTAACATTTCTTCAGCTATTAGAAAAACCAAAAGAGCAAAAAACATATGAATAACAAATCTAGTACTTCCTTTTCCAACAAGATGCACATTAAAAACCCTAAAAGATTTTATTTTTGGGGTGCCTGGCTTGCTCAGAGGAATAAGAGACTCTTGATCTCCAGGTGGTGAGTTTGAATTCCACACTGGGTGTAGAGATTACTTAAATGAATAAACTTAAAAAAATTTTTTAAAAAAAGATTTTTGTAAAAATCTACACCCAATGTGGGGCTCGAACTAATGACCCTGAGATCAAGAGTTGCCATGCTCCTCTGACTGAGCCACCAAGACACAATGAAACCTCTTTTTTAATATAGTCTTTCACCTATCTTTCCCAACTAGGGCTAACCCATGTATGTCGGATAGTATTAATGTGGCACAGGTTCCTACTGGTTAATACTACTAGGTAATAACCAATCAAAATATTTTAATTTAAACCAAAGAGGGATAACATGGAGCAGAGAATAAAATTCACATTAATTTAAAAAATGTTTTTTATTTATTTACTTGACAGTGAAAGAGAGAGAGAGAGAGCGTGCGTGCGCGCGCAGAGGCAGAGGGAGAAGCAGACTCCCCACTGAGCTGGGAGCCCAACTCAGGCTCGATCCCAGGATCCTGATTATCACCACCTGAGCCAAAGGCAGTCGCTTAACCGACCAAGTCACCAAGGCGCCCCTCAAAATTCACAATTTTTAAAGTAAAACTTGAGACTGCAAAGAAATTACAAGCTATCAGGAATTATTTCCAGACACACAAACAGATATCCAGAGAGAATGTATGTAGCTTTCCTCCTGGAAAATTAGTACAATATCGATGCTTCAAGTTGCTTCGCCCTTAATCTTTTAATTCTTCCCCACTATAACTGTGCTTATACTGCTCTACCTGTAGTCATTTTTGCTTATTCAAACCCTATTCAGCTTCTAAACCAACTCTGTTCCAAATTTTATCCGATTGGCAAGAATTAAAAATAAGACTGATAAATCTAGGGGTGCCTTACTCAGTTGGCACAAAACTCTTGATCTTAGGGGTCATGAATTCAAGCTTCATGTTGGGTGTAGAGAATATTTAAAAAAACGAGACTGATAAATCTAGGCACAACAGATAAAATTAACAGGCTTTAATTGTGAGGACACTTTCCAGAACAGAGTAGAGGAAAACAGCAGCACATTGAGCTAAGGAGATGGGAGTTTTGGGTTGCCAAAGCAGGTGGAGCTCCTGAGGCACAAAGGAGATGTGGGAACCAAGGAGAAATAAGCCTCCCAATTTGCACACAAATACCTCCTTCTCCACTTTTTAGCTGATCTCCAAATGTACATCTATGGAGTATGACATCAAAAAATCTAGCAGAAAATAGCAGATTGAGTCTAAAGAGCTGAACAGAGATTACAGTAGCTTTGCAGAGCTAAGAACAAAGCTGAGATTTAAGCCCAGCAAAGGTAGAGGGGGCTTGGTAAAGATATGGACTTTCAGTTGGCCATGTGGTAGGAATAAGGATCATACCCCAGGAGAAAAGACCACCCCCTGGAAAAAAGGACAACCCAAAATAAATCAGCCCTAAAAAGTCCCAACAAGTCTTAATGCTAACCCCTCAACAGGATCAATGTAATCTGTTAGAACTATCTGCCTGCTTATAAGGAACTTAGCCCTCTCTGGAGGAAGTGCACCTAGAGTCTTTAAATTTTGTCATCCACAATACAATAAAAATGTATGGGTATATCCTCCCCCCCTCAAAAAAAAGCCCCAAATAAGACTGACTGAAAACCAATAAAAAGAAAAAAGACAACAGATCTTTAGTAATTCGTATTGGTATTATCAGGCTAGGACTTCGATACATTTGAGAAGAGAAAAAAGGTGAAGTTTAGCAGACCCCTGGAATAAAAAAAAAGTCATAGAAATATGAGAATTGGAAAATAGAGAAATTAAGAATAGATACATTTTATATCAATAGTAGAAAATAGTTCAGACTGATGATGCATAATAAAATAAAAATACAAATAATGTAAGCAACATGTGGAAACTGGCAAAAAGGTTAACACAGATGTAAATAGAGTTCCAGAAAGAGAAAACAGACAAGGCTACAGAAGCAGTATTTGAAGAACTACTGGCCAATTTCCTCCAAATGAAGAAAAATATCAAACCACACAATTCAAGAAGATCTAGGAGTAATAAATACAGTAAATATAAAAGAAAAAAACCCAAACCTATGCATATCAGAGTCATACTGGTGAAAACTAAAGATAAAAAAACTCTTAAAAGTAGCTTAAAAAAAAAAAAAGACATACAGGAAAACAGAAATAAGAATAAAGGCTGTTTTCTTGTCAGAAACAATGAAGGCCAGAAGCCAATGGAGGGTCTTTAAGGTAATGGGAAAAAACAAAAACAACCCCCCCCCCCCAAAAAAAAAACTACTTAAAGTATTCTCCAGTCAGTAAAAATATCCTTCAAAAATAAAGGTAAGCGATGCCTGGGTGGCTCAGCAATTGAGCATCTGCCTTTGGCCCTGGGCCCAGGATCGAGTCCCACATTGGGCTCCCCACAGGGAGCCTGCTTCTCCCTGTGCCTGTGTCTGTGTCTCTAAGCAAAATCTTTAAAATAAGAAAAAAAAAAAAGGTGAAATATTTCCTTCAGATACATGAAAATGAGAATTTATTACAAACAAATCTATACTGCAGAAATGCTAAAGAAAATTCCTTAAGTTAAAGTGAAATATTTAACGGAAATTTGGTGTAAAGATTAGAAAGGGAGAAACAAACATACTGCTTTAAAAAAAAAAAAAAGAAAATCCAAAAGGATCTCCAAGTAATTACTGCCAATTATTAAGTAAATTTAGGAAGGCCAATATTCAAAAACCATTTTTTACTTGAACAATCAAAAAAATTTTAAAACAACCATTTTCTAAAGCATCACAAAACATCAAATGCATGAATATATCTAATGAAATAGGTCAAGATCTCTACACTGAAAAACCAAACAATGCTGAGAGAAATTAAGGAAGATATAAATAAATGGAGAAATATAGCACGCTCATTGACTGACTTACTACTGTTAAGTCAGTTTTCCCCAAATTGAGCTACAGATCAAAATCCCAGTTTTTGTGAAACTTGCAAGAGGATTTAATGCATAGGGAATGTGTACAAACATAGAAAGCTAAAACAATCTCAAAAAAGAAAAAAGTAAAAAAAAAAATATATATATATATAAAGAAAAAAGTTGGAGGACTTAACTATAAAGCTATGGTAATTAATATAATGTGGTACCGTCACAAGCAAAAATAAAGTGACTCAGTCTAGAAGCAGGTATACTCTAACCTTTTACTTCTTTGCATTACAGCTACTTCTTTATATATACGCTTCTTTTTTTTAAAAGATTTTATTTATTCATGAGAGACAGAGAGAGGCAGAGACACAGGTGGAGGGAGATGCAGGCTCCCTGCGGGGAACCCGACAAAATCCGTACCTTTTGGGGTTCAGCAAACATTTCACTCGTGTATATATATATATATATATATATATATATGTTTTTTTATTTTTATTTTTATTTATATATATGTTTTTTTTTAATATATATTTTTTAATTTTTATTTATTTATGATAGTCACAGAGAGAGAGAGAGGCAGAGACACAGGCAGAGGGAGAAGCAGGCTCCATGCACCGGGAGCCTGACGTGGGATTCGATCCCGGGTCTCCAGGATCGCGCCCTGGGCCAAAGGCAGGCGCTAAACCGCTGCGCCACCCAGGGATCCCTATATATATATGTTTTAAACCTACTTTTAAAAATCAAAAAAAGGACGCTTGGGTGGTTCAGCAGTTGAGCATCTGTTTTTGGCCCAGGGTGTAATCCTGGAGTCCTGGGATCAAGCCTCGCATCCGGCTCCCTGCAGGGAGCCTGCCTGTGTCTGTCTCTCTCGCTGTGTCTCTCATGGATAAATAAAATCTTAAAAAAAATTAAAAATTAAAACAAAAATCATTAGATACAGTTAACCGTGTAATATACCAAGCGTCACCTATTTTTGGAGACTTCTGAAGCACCCACAAAATAGCCCTTCCTGCCATCTAGGGGAGTACACTTCACCACCACCCCACCCCACCCCCTAGCGGTGACACTAAGGAGGACGGTCACAGCTTCTCACCTGCTCTTTTTGGATTCCAACCTGTGTATATGCTCCGGCACAGAAAATCACGGGTTGGGGGTGGGGGACAAAAATCACTATTTCAAGCAAAGGGCAACTACTCCCCTAAACGCTCTTGCCTCATCCTATGAGCTAAACGGCAAACTGCTGGGTCCTGAGGCTGCCGGGGCTGAATGTAATATAGATCTTGCTATAAAATTTAAATTTCTCATTATATATATAATAAATATATTATATATTGCATATATAAATATAACATATAATAAATAAGTTATTAAAAATAAAAGAACATATAAAAATAATAAACATTTTATTTTTTATAAAAAACAAAAATATATCATATATAATAATATATCATACATAAATATACAATAAGTATTAAAAATAAAAAAATTAAAAAATAAAAATGTATAATAGAAATATTTATTTCTATAATAAAAATGTAATAATATGATATAAATAAGCATAATAAACTATTAAAAATAAAAATAATATAAAAAATAAAAAATATATTATATAATATACATTAAAAATATAAATTTTATTTTTATAAATATATCATATACAATAATGAAGTAGTTATTAAAAATTAAAATATAATACATAAAATATTTCATAATAAAATATATAATAAAAATAATATATTATATAATAAATATAATATAAACAATATAAGTATAATAAATATAATAAATATAATGTAATAAGTTACTAAAAACAAAAATATAATATAAATAAAAAATAAAAATCTTCATAAAAAATAAAAATATAATATATAATAAAACAAGTATAATATAATAAATATAATTTAATAAATATAATGCAATAAATATAATTAAAATTAAAATATATTTATAAATAAAAATAAATTTCATAAAAAATAAAAGTATAGGGCAGCCCTGGTGGCTCAGCGGTTTAGCGCCTGCCTTTGGCCCAGGGCGTGATCCTGGAGACCCGGGATCGAGTCCCGCGTCGGGCTCCCGGTGCATGGAGCCTGCTTCTCCCTCTGCCTGTGTCTCTGCCTCTCTCTCTCTCTCAAATAAATAAACAAAACATTAAAAAAAAATAAAAAAATAAAAGCATAATAAACATAATATATGTTATATATAATAAACATAAATAAATATTTAGACATTCTACTTATTTATTCCTGAGACCCAGGCGGAGGGAGAAGCAGGCTCCCCGCGGGGAGCCCGACGCGGGCCCCCGTGACCCCCGGCCCCCGAGGCGGCCGCGCGAGCCCGAGCCCAGAGCTGGGCGCCGGGCCGGCCGCGCACCTTCCCCGCGGCCCGGCTTCGAGCCACACTCCTGCACGGGTCAGCCCCCTTCTGCGGACCCTCCGTGCGCAGCACCTCGTTGCAAGAGCACTTCCGTGATTCTTTTTTTTTTTCTTTTTACGGCGTCTCGGGGCCGCCCGGGGGCCCAGCGGTTAGCGTGACCCTAGAGACCCAGGTTCGAGTACCGCGTCGGGTTCCCCAAGAGGAGCGTGCGTCTCGCTCCGCCTGCGTCTCCCATAAAAGCACTACAGTAGGGGCCGCGAGCCGCGGGTGTGCGCGGGTGTGCGCGGGCGGCCCGCGGCGGCCGCGGGGCGGGGAGCGCAGGCCGGCGAGGGGCACGCGGGCACGCTGCGGCCGCGGGAAAGGGCCCGGCCGCACATGGCGGACCCGCTCGCAGGGACCCGTGTCTGGGAGCCCGACCCGACGCCTCATCCTCCCGCCGACCGGCCACGCTCTCTGCCCCTTCCGGGGAGGCGCGGCGGGAGCCACCGACGCCGCGGCGGCCGGAGGACGCTTACTAACTTTTCTCAGGGACGCTCGCCGCGCGAGGAGGATCGGAGGGACTTCGACGCGGAACGGTCACGCAGGCCCCGCCCCTTCCCGGCGTGCTCAGCGGCCGAGCATGCGCGGCGCAGCCGGGGGGCGGGGCCTCCGGACCCTTCGCTGGAGGGGGCGGGGCTGACCCAGACGTCTGAGCCTCGCGGGCTGGGCTAGGGGGCAGGTGGGCCTGTTAGCGACCTCTGTCAGCGACCTCTGTAAATCCCGATTTCTGGGTCCTCGAAATGGGGTTTATTTCATTTTTTAAAATTTACTTATTTATTTATTTATGATAGAGAGACAGGCAGAGACAGGCAGAGGGAGAAGCAGGCCCCATGCAGGGAGCCCGACGCGGGACTCGATCCGGGGTCTCCAGGGTCACGCCCTGCGCTGAAGGCGGCGCTAAACCGCTGAGCCCCCCCCCCCCCCGGGGCTGCTACTATGGTATATTTTAAAGGCTACTTAATATTTTCAACACCCAGAAAAGTATAGGATCAAATAATTATGCTATTCCTAAAATCATTAGCAGGATAGTAGAAGATTTATAGAGTTGAGTGATGAATGTATTGCAGTCTCGTCTTTGACTATAATACTTCCTGTGCTACACCAATAAAAAATAAATTTATTAAAAAAATACTTCCTGTGCTATTATCAAAAGTCTATGTCCAGGGCAAAACGCCCTCCTGACCCCTGCTGCCAGGGTCCCTAAATGTCCTCTACGGTTAACCTTAAATTCAGACCCTTGGGTGATTCTGAATACTACATTGGTAACAACTGAATTTCTCCAACAGTCATTCTTACCTTCCTAATATAACCTATAGTAATTAGCTATATCATTTTATTGTTTGCTCTTTGTTCCCTTTCCTTGCCTTCTTTTGGCTAATTAGAACACTTTCTAGTATCTCATTTAACTATTGTATTTATGATCGTATCTTTTGGCATGATTTGTTTAGTAGTTGCTCTAGTGACTGCAATAAACATAATTAACTTTTCATAATCCCCTTGGAATCATATTTTACTACTTCAAGTGGAATGTAGAACTATTACCCCAAATAAATCCCTTTATCCTCTCCCCATTGTCTTGATATACTTGTTTTTTTTAATTAATTAATTAATTAATTAATTAATTAATTTATTTATTTATTTATGATAGGCACACAGTGAGAGAGAGAGAGAGGCAGAGACACAGGCAGAGGGAGAAGCAGGCTCCATGCACCGGGAGCCCGACGTGGGACTCGATCCCGGGTCTCCAGGATCGCGCCCTGGGCCAAAGGCAGGCGCTAAACCGCTGCGCCACCCAGGGATCCCTATACTTGTTTTTATGTATTAGGATCACACACCCATCAGGCAGTGTTAATAATTTTCACTGTCGACTAGTAAATATTTTTAAAAGAACTCAAGGGGAGAACAGTCTATTATGTTTACTCATATACTTACCATTTCTGTTCTTTCATTCTTGATGTTCTCCGATTTCTTTCAGGTATCATTTCCCTTCTATCTGAAGAACTTCCTTTAGCAATTCTTTTAGAACAGGACTGTTACCAACAAGTTATTTTGGTTTTCTTCTCTAATAACGTCTTTATTTTACCTCCACTTTTGAAGGATATTTTCACTACATATAGAAGTGTATTTCTTGGGACGCCTAGGTGGCTCAGTGGTTGAGCGTCTGCCTTTGGCTCAGGTTGTGATCCCAGGGTCCTGGGATTGAGTCCCGCATCAGGCTCCCCCACGTGGAACCTGCTCCTCCCTTTGCCTATGTCTCTGCCTCTCTCTGTGTGTCTCTCATGAAAAAATATATAAAAATCTTTAAAAAAAATGTATTTCTTGGGCAGCCCGGGTGGCTCAGCAGTTTAGCGTCGCCTTCAACCCAGGGTGTGATCCTGCAGACCCGGGATCCAGTCCCTGCATGGAGCCTGCTTCTTCCTCTGCCTGTGTCTCTGGCGTCTCTCTCTCTCTCTGTCTCTCTGAATGAATAAATAAAATCTTTAAAAAAATGTATTTCTTGATAGGGTGGAAGAAAAATCCTCGTGAGGTGCTATCAAGTGACCACCACTGACTTTGTCATAATATCTGGAAGATGGAGTACTCTGATTCCAGTCTAGAACATATAATAACAATTTTGACACCTTCCCTCCCTGATTGATCAATTTGTGATGTCCAACTCTTGGAACTTCCATATTATGTAAGCCGGTAGATTCTCTCTTTTTTTTTAAATTTTATTTATGATAGTCACACACAGAGAGAGAGAGAGGCAGAGACATAGGCAGAGGGAGAAACAGGCTCCAGGCACCGGGAGCCCGACCTGGGATTCGATCCTGGACCTCCAGGATCGCGCCCTGGGCCAAAGGCAGGCGCTAAACCGCTGCGCCACCCAGGGATCCCAATTCTCTCTTTTTTTTAAGTTTTATTTATTTGTTTTAGAGAGAGAGAGAGAGCGCACTAGTGGGGCAGTAGGGGTGGGGAGGAAAAGAAGGAGAGAGAAAATCTTCAAGCAGACTCCCCTGTGAGCGCAGAGCTCAAGTGGGGCTTGATTCTGGGACCCTGAGATCATGGCCTGAGCTGAAATCAAGTTGGCCATTTAACTCACTGAGCGACCCAGGGGCCCCAACCAATAGATTCCCTATATATTTAACCTTCTTTGATTTGGTTTCCTGTCACTAGCAGCCCAAAGTCTTGTCTAGTAAATGTGTATCCATGAGCAATTGCTGACAACAAATGCATTTTCTTTTCTTTTCTTTGCATTTTATTTTCTAAGTTGATGTAACTTTGTCCAAGCAAGATAAAGCAGTTAAATCTTCAAGATATGTAGATTCTTGTTTCTTTTTTTAATTATTTATTTATTTATAATAGTCACACACACACACACACACAGAGAGAGAGAGAGAGAGAGAGAGAGAGAGAGAGAGAGGCAGAGACACAGGCAGAGGGAGAAGCAGGCTCCATGCAGGGAGCCTGACGTGGGATTCGATCCCGGGTCTCCAGGATCGCGCCCTGGGCCAAAGGCAGGCGCTAAACTGCTGCGCCACCCAGGGATCCCCTAGATTCTTGTTTCTAATAAATGAATGACTTATACAAATAAAATATATGCATGAAAGATAAGCCCTAGCTTTTGTGTAACAACTTCAGGAACCTGGAGCACAGTGTACATCCCATATCAGAGCGTTTCTGATTATTATCAGACCAAGGGAGCCAAGGGAGAAAAAGCAGCACTCTAAAAAAGATTGAATCCTAGTTCCAGGTGAGGACTACCATTGAGTGTGCAAACTGTTCACAGGGAAGTTATCTAATTTTTGAGACATTAATTTGTATTATATACCTTTCCTCCCTTGCATCTTTGACAGAGGGGTTTTGGTAGGACCCAAAGCTGTTAGAAGTCAAGAGCAGCCTTATGTTTTGTAAAAATTCAACCTGACTTGAAAAGATTATGAAAATATCCAGGGAGAGAGAGAGAGAGAGAGAGAGAGAGAGAGAGAGAGAGAGAGAAGACAGGAAAGTGCCTTAAAGAAAAGGAAGAAAAGATTTCAGAAGGCTAGGAAGGGGGTGAAGATCTACAGTTGTGTGATTTCAGGGAAGCTGCACCGTGTTCTTTGACAGCACTGGGGGGAGAGGGCTGGACCTTGAGCATAAGGATTTTTATTCTCGATGAAGATCCTCATGCCCCAAAGCCATGGGTCCTGGTGCAGATTGGGGCAATAGCCATCTCTGTGGTAACCAGTCTGGATTATTGAGCCAATCGCTGCAGAGCTTCCCTGATGCTTTAATGGTGGGCGATCCACCCAGGCACCTATACATACCTCTGGTGGATTTCTTCTTGGGAATGCCAATGATGACCGAGATTGGATTTTCTGCCAGTGTAATAGTGTGAGGAGGCTTCAGATTTGGGTTTAAGTTCAATTATGAGAAAAATGTTATTTTCTTCATACCTGAATATGCCCTAAAATTCATCCCTGTTACTTCTGGATGAAGCATCAGACCCCAACTTAGTTCCTTGACTTACTACTTTTGATTAAGTATCTGAAGAGACAGGCCCAATAGTCGAATCATAGTCCTGTAATTCCCCAGGAGCTCATCCAGAATCAATGCCTTTATACCCTTAGGACAACACCTAAACATTAAGAGTGTCCTACTTTGGATCCAAGAGTAAGAGTTCAGAAAGAATGAGAATTAATCCCACAACTGTGTTCTTTGTATTTTATATCCCCCCAAAAGACTTCTCATATATTTCCCCTCAAACTATAACCTGTATCACTTTTATAATGGAAAAAATGCCCCATAACTTTATTGAAAAAAAATCAAGAGTTAAAGAATGATCCGAAATAATAGTTTGAGATTTCCCCAGGTCATTAGTACACAGCTAATTGCCAATAACTATCTGCAGGTAGAGAGAATAAGAATGAGTCACAATTCTGTTTGTCTCCTTGTTGAGCCCTTTTCCCTCTTCAAGTTTCTTTATGCTAAAGGAAAATTTCATTTTATTATTTTTAAAAAAGATTTTATTAGAATGCCTGGATGGCTCAGTGGTTGGGCTCTGCTTTCAGCTCAGGGCAAAATCCTGGAGTTCAGGGATCGGAGTCCCACATTGGGCTCCATGGAGGGAGCCTGCTTCTCCCTCTCTGCCTCTGTCTCTGCCTCTCTCTCTGAGTCTCTCATGAATAAATAAATAAAATCTTTAAAAAATAAATAAATAAGATTTCATTTCTTTATTTGAGAGAGGGAGCACGAGGGAGAGAGAAAACACAAGCACGAGGGAGAGGGAGAAGCAGACTTCCCTGCTGAGCAGAGAGCTGGACAGACCTGGGTTCCATCCTAGGACCCTGAGATCATAACCTGGGCCGAAATCAGACACTTAACCAATGGAGCCACCCAGGTACCCTACTGAAAATTTTTAAAAGGCACCTGAATAATGTGTCATGTCTCAGGACAACTATTTGAAATATGTGTGTGTGTGTGTGTGTGTGTATATATATATATATATATACACACACACATATACTTGTATATATATAAAGTATATACTTAATATATATTTACTTATATATATTTATATACTTTTTTCTGGTTATCAAACACGCAAGTTGAAATGAAACTTTCTGTGTAGGTCTTTCTCTGCATCTCTGCCTGACATGGGCTTTCTCTGTTTCTGGAACTGTAGGTCTTTGTCTCTCACAGCTCATCTCCTTAGTACTTAACACAATACTGGGCAAGGAGTCCTCCTCCATAAATGTTTGTTTAGTGAAGGGATGTGTGAATGTCTCCTTTATGCTTCAGAATATCTTTGTTTCTATTTCTCATTGTCACATCCTGGTGGATGGGGGTATTATTCTAAGAGGGGACACAGGAAAGAGGGAGGTGAGCTGTTGAAGGAGTGGGGCACTGGGGCAAATAATGGGTTCAATTTTAGATATGTTGAGTCTGAGATGCTGTGGGCTACCCAAAGGGAAATATATGTATATTTTTTTAAAGATTTCATTTATTTATTTGACAGAGAGAGAGAGAGAGAGGCTGGGAGGAGCACAGGGAGAGGGAGGACCTAATTTCAAGCAGATTGCCTGCTAAGTGCGGAGCCCAACCTGCGGCTCAATCCCACGACCCCCAAGATCATGACCTGAACTGAAATCAAGAGTTAGATGCTTTGGAATGCCTGAGTGGCTTAGCATTTGAGCATCTGCCATTGGCCCAGGGCGTGATCCTGGGGTCCTGGGATTGAGTCCCACATTGGGCTCCCCGCAGGGAGTCTGCCTCTGTCTCGGCCCCTGTCTCTGTCTCTCTCTCTCTCTCTGTGTCTCTCATGAATAAATAAATAAAATCTTAAAAAAAAAGTCAGATGCTTTAACCAACGGAGCCACCCAGGAACCCCAAAATCATATTTCTAACAAACGAAATGTTGGAATCATTTTTCTTGATCGTTAAATATACAATATACATTTGACTAATTTAATTCCCTTAAACAATTTAAGCTGGAATTACAAATATAATATGGCTGGTAGTTTTGAATATCTCATATGCCTTAAACAATCAGCAAAGTATGCACAAATACAAAAATTACAAAATCAACTATGCTTGTAATCTAATTCAATGCCATGGGTTGAATATGAGTGCATTATTTTTGCACTGCTTTTATACTTCTTAAGATTTTTTTTTAATTTTTTTTATTTATTTATAATAGTCACAGAGAGAGAGAGAGAGGCAGAGACACAGGCAGAGGGAGAAGCAGGCTCCATGCACCAGGAGCCCGATGTGGGATTCGATCCTGGGTCTCCAGGATCGTGCCCTGGGCCAAAGGCAGGCGCTAAACCGTTGCGCCACCCAGGGATCCCTTAAGATTTTTTAAAAAAGATTTCATTTATTTATTCATGAGAGACAGAAAGAGAGAGAGGCAGAGACATAGAGGGAGAAGCAGGCTCCATGCAGGGAGCCCGACGTGGGACTCGATTTCGTGTCTCCAGGATCACACCCTGCGCTGAAAGCAGCGCTAAACCCCTGAGCCACCCACCCACTTCTTAAGATTATACTTGTGTTTATTTCAATATCTTCTTAGGGTTTCAGTAGTAGCATTTTTTTAAAAGATTTTATTTATTTGAGAGAGACAGAGAGAGAGAAGCACAAGCAGAGAGGAGAGGCAGAGGAAGAGGAAGCCCACATGGGGCTTGATCCCAAGTCCCCGGGATCATGACCTGAGTTGAAGGCAGACACTTAACTGACTGAGCTACCCGTGTGCCCCTGTAATAGTAATAGTTTTTAAATACCACAGGATTTGTAATTCTGTCTTCCTTATGGTTTCTAATTTCTGAAACTTAGTGTGTGTGTCTTGGAAATGATGTAAGCTCTAAGTTTTGCAAGACCAACAGTTCTTGATCAATCATCTTGCCATTATATAGCATTGATCTGCTTAAAAACATATGGACTTATCACTAGTATTTTACAGTAATTAGGAGGGCCATTTCATTTTTTTATCTCCTGAGAGATGGAAGATTGATTCACCCTTCTCATTCTTAGAATAGCTTTTCAAATCTATTCTTACTTGCTTATTGTAAATCTGGTGCTGAATAATTGACAGACTCCCCTTCTATCTGGTTGTGATAATTTTACAAAATTACTAGTATTGATGGATCCTTCCTCCTACCTTTTGGTTCCTTTTTATCTGCTTGTTCATATATGAAACATAAATATAGGCAAATTATATATGTGAGTATACTGAAGTCAACACACCCTTTACAGTAGGAGAAAATACACATGCACCCACACCTGTGCACTCAAAGACACACATATAACTCATTATTTCTTTTTTTAAAATATTTTATTTATTTATTCATGAGAGACACAGAGAGAGAGGCAGAGACACAGGCAGAGGGAGAAGCAGGCTCCTCACTGGGAGTCCAGTGAGGGACTCCATCCCAGGATCCTGGGATCACGCCCTGAGCCAAAGGCAGAGACGCTCAACCACTGAGCCACCCAGGCACCCTCATATAACTCATTATTAAAAAACATATATTGTGTTTGTCCATCTATTGTATTAATTTTTTTTGTTTGCTTAAAGTTATATTTTTTGTTTACTTCTCTCATTTGAGTCTTAGTGTGAATGCATAGCCTTTGTAGATTTGACTTATTCCAATTCATTCTAATTATGACATTTTAAAATTAAATTATTACATCTAGGTACCTCTCTAGGCTTTGTCCTTTTAGCTCTGTCCCTGACATCCTTGAAACATCCCTTCTTTCTTGCTATATATAACAGAATGTTCTTTAAAGTCATACTATTTTTTCCCCTGCCCCATAAATCAGCTATTCTGCAATGAATTCCAGATACTTTTAGTGGGTAAAAATACTAAAAATCAAATTTAGGTGTTAGGGATATATATGAGAGTAAAATGTGGGACCAAAATATTAGGCCTCTTTCAGTAGTGACAGACATGGGGAAAAAAATTCAAGGTCATGATCTTGCAGTGCTATTTTCCATTTTATTTATTTATTTTTATTTTTAAAGATTTTATTTATTTATTCATGAGAAACACAGAGAGAGAGGCAGAGGGAGAAGCAGGCTCCATGCAAGGAGCCCAATGTGGGACTCGATCCCCAGACTCCAGGATCACGCCCTGAGCTGAAGGCAGATGCTTAACCGCTGAGCCACCCAGGCATCCCTATTTTCCATTTTAACATGTTATGTTACTGAATCATACTTTTCTTAGACTATAGATTCCATTGAGCACTAATGCTGTCCCATGCATTGACGAATTGTTCTATGAATTATTTGCTCTTCTGAGAGTCAGGAATGCCCTCAGGACTTGGAGGACTATTGCTCTTAACAGAAATCTTTGGATAGCTGTACATTTTTTTAGTTCTTGCATCTGAATTATAAACTATTAAAGCTGAAAAAGCCTTTAGAGACTTTCTTGTGTAATCCATGCAGATTGCAAATACAATAGGCATTTGTCATTTTTGGCTACTAGCATCCAATTCTCCCCTTCTTTTGAAGGATCCTGATCTCCCTTTTAGAGAAATTCTCCATTGTAACTGAAGACAATTTCTCTATTTGCTTCCTCTCATAGAAGAATAGAGAGAGGGAGAGAGAGAGAGAGAGAGATTCTTTCCGTATTTCCTCCCTGATATGCCCAGTAGCTTAGCATGTAACCTGAACTTGGCCAATCAGATGATCATTCTCAGAACTTTGAATCTTGTTCAAGTGATGTTGTGACAGGGACTTTCCAATGTTCCTCAAACCTCATCTTCTTTACCCTCCTGGGCATACAGGTGTCCTACATTTTCCTTGCAGTTAGGTGCAGCCATGTGACTCGAGTTCTGGACAGTGGAACATAGAAACGACGCCCAACGTGTAGAACTGACCTGGATAAACCTGGATAAACCTCCCACGTGTGATCCTTGCCCTCTTTTTCCACAACCACTGGCTGAGTGGAGAAAATTCCTATAGAAGAGGACAGAGACACACAGGGAAGGATCATGGGTCCCTGAGGCAATGCCTGGAGGAGACCGGCCCAGAAAAGCCCCTAGACTGGGAGCAAGCATGTTGGACTATTTTGTGAGGCAGAAATAAACTCACAATGTAGAACCTCTGTTATTTGGGAGGTTGTCTTAGCATTTAGCTTGCCCAGATTCAAAGACAGAATGCTTGGCATCAAGTTTATTTTAATGACATCAGTGACATGGATTAAGCTATTCTTGCTGACAGATCTTGGGAGGTCCCTCCTTTTGTCCATTGCCTAAACCTTTTCCTAGAGCTTCTTTTTCCTTTTTTTAAGATTAAATTTATTTATTTGAGAAAGAAGAGAGACACAGAGACAGACAGAGATAGTGAGAGAGAGCACAGGCAGGGAGGAGAAAGAGAAGCAGACTCCCCACTGAGCAGGGAGCCTGATGTGGGGCTGGGTCCCAGGACCCCTGGATCATGGCCTGAGCGGAAGGCAACTGCTTAACCTGCTGAGCCAGTGAGGCACCCCTTCTCATCATTCTGCAAGCCATCATATTTCCCCTTTTTGCCTTAAAACAACCAGACCCGGGGTCCCTGACTGGCTTAGTTGTTAGTGCATGTGACTATTGATCTCAGGGTCATGAGTTCAAGGCCCGTATTGGGCATGGAGCCTACTCAAGAAAGAAGGGGGAGGGGGGAGGACAAGGAGGAAGGGGAGAGTCCACTTATCTTGATAAGCACTGAATAATATATGGAACTGCTGAATCACTATGGTGTACACCTGAAAATAACACTGTACATTAACTACACTGGAATTAAAATTAAAAACAAAGATAAAACAACCAGACCTGGTTCCTGTTGCTTATAATCAAGAATGTTGACTCTTTCATCTTAATTGAGGTCTTAAGTGGTAAGTGATTTGCCCTAGGGCACAACTCATAAATGGCAGACCTAGGATTTTACTGACTTGACTTTATATCTCCTGATTCAGGGTTCTTTCCACTGTATTAGTGGGAATTTAAAGGAGGCCCAGTAATTAGCATTCCTCCTCCCCACTAACTTCTAAACCAATTGAGAAATGAGACTCAGGAAATGGCAAATAAAGGTATATATCACCTTCATTACTGGAAAAGGCTAGGTTGGAGGATAGAGACTCCCTACCTGGCAGGCCTGCCCCTGTGAGACTTAGAGCAGAAGAGAGCCAAGGAAAACTAGATCCCTGTTGACAACTTGCTTTCATGTAGAGAGAAAAGCAGAAGGGGCTAAACTGCACAGTTTCTCCGACTAAACCGTCCATTTAGAGAAGTCCCTGCCTCAACTGAGGAAGAATGAGAGGGTGAATAGAAGTCAGTACTTAAATGTTAATGACTGACCCTTTACATTAAAAAAAAAAAAAAGGCGGAGGGAGACATAAGATATATCTATGTATCAAAACACAGATATTTTGGCAGCTAGAAATATTGTATTTCTGATAATACATTATTGTATAAGACTGAAACAAAATCCTCTAATAGTTTACACATCCCAGGTGAGTGTTAACAGAACAGTCTGAAGTGTATCCTTTCCTACGATCATGCCAAAATTGAAATTTTGTGGTATCGGAGGATTGATCTGCGTAAAGCATCGTGCGTAGTGCCTGGTACAGAAGGAATTCGTTTGCTTCCTTCCTTTCTTCTTCCTTAGTGCCCCGGAGCCTTCTCTAGTCTAAGAATCTATGACTAGAGTTGAGCTGGGCTGAGGTAACCAGAGTCTAAGGTGCGCCCTAGTTTCCAGGGTGCTGGCACATGTATGCGGGAGAGCAGTAGTTAGGAGTCCAAGCCCATAGCAGGGGCCCTGGGGGCAAGAGCTGCTCAGCCAGGCCAGGCCCATGGCCTTTCCTACTCTCTGGGGCAGGGGTCTAGACTCTCACGAGAGCCAGGGCTTTGGGCTGCCTCCTGGGTTAGGACACTGTCCTGTAAGGTTCTCTCTGTGAGCAGGGGGTCCATCGCCTCCTTCTGAGCCTCCTCTGAGCCTCTGCCAGAGGGGAATCCCACGCAGGGCTGGACCCCATGGAGCAGTAGATGGGCGGCTGCGTTCACGGGGCGGCACCTCCCACCCTTGCCTGTGACTCTGGGCCATGCTGACCTGGCCTCAGGGATGTCCAGGCCAGTTTTCTCCTCTCTGCATTTCCGGGACACACAGGAGGTAGGATTGAGGAGCTGGGACACAGCTGGAGGGTGTGTGGGTGGAGGAGGCAGCACTGATTTCAAGGGTCCTAGGCCTGACTGTCCCCACTCAGCTCAGGTGTCTTCCTTCCTGCGGGGAGTCTCTCCTGAAAGCCACTTCTCTTCCTCCCCAGCCCCATTACTCACTGGCTTCTAATTCTTGTTAATGGTTTTTCCATGTCTGTCTCCCCTCTAGCACATGAACTTTAAAAGCTAAAATTCATCTCTACGTCTCCAGTGCTTAGCACCGGCTCTGGCTCAATAGTGCTTGATAACTTTAGGTACCGTGATTGAGCAAAAGAAGGGTGGTACCCCAGGGTGAATTATGTAAGTGGGGGCGAGGACAGAAGAGGGAGAAGGGGACTCCCTTCCTAGGGCCCAGCCAGGGTTTAGGATCAAAACCTTCCTGAAGGCAGAGCTGTCCACTGTGAAAGGAGCTGTGAAGGAGGAGTTAACTCCTTGTCTCAAAAGGTGTGCAGAGATTGAAGAGCCCCTTTGCAGCGCTGCAACACGGATTCTTTTTTTTTTTTTAATGCAATGTATATTTATTTATTTATTTATTTATTTTTATTTATTTTTATTTATTTATTTTTATTCATGATAGGCACGCAGTGAGAGAGAGAGAGGCAGAGACACAGGCAGAGGGAGAAGCAGGCTCCATGCACCGGGAGCCCGACGTGGGATTCGATCCCGGGTCTCCAGGACCGCGCCCTGGGCCAAAGGCAGGCGCCAAACCGCTGCACCACCCAGGGATCCCGGATTCTTTTTTTTTTTAATTGATTTTTTTAAAAAAAGATTTTATTTTTTTATTCATGAGACACAGAGAGAAGCAGAGACACAGACAGAGGGAGAAACAGGCTCCACGCAGGGAGACCGATGTGGGACTGATCCCAGGACCTCATCCCAGGACCCTGGGGTCACACCCTGGGCCAAAGGCAGATGCTCAATGCTCAGCCACCCAGGGATCCCTCATTGGCCCAAATTTATACACACTTCCTCCACTGCCCCCAGGCCGAGGTAAGCTAGGGGGCTTCCTCTTCCCAGGAGTGGCCCAGGCAGTCCTGAGAAGGGCGGAGGTGGAGAAGGCCTGGTTTGCCGATGACTGATAGATTTATTCATTAAAGAAAAGACTGAAATGCACTAGAAAGTTAGCAATCCACACCACATCTTGCACAGTATTTCCAGAAATGTCATTATTTGGCCCTGGCAAATGTCTCGGCCATGTAGAACATTCTTGGATTTTAGTTTCTGTCATAGTATTGCAGATGAGAAGTCCAAAGCTGGTCTAATTCTCTTTCCTTTGTAAGTAAGTGTTTTTTCATGTTTCATTTAGGATTTTCTGCACTTACTACTCATCCGTCTGCACTGTGCTCATGAGCTGGAAAGCTACCTATCACTTCCCAGCAACTTTGGTTTTGATTTGGCAACACCTCATGACCAACTATGTCATTTTTACTGTGGGATTATAATTATAGCCTGGAACGTGATGCTATTCTCTCCTCATTGCACTCTCCCCTGGCTTCAATGGTCATGTGGACAAAAATCTCTAATAATGTGTACTTGGAGTCTTATGCGTCATTTTCGAGCCCAGCAACCTAAGACCCAGGTGTGCCTCCTCCATACTCTCTGGAAGATGTTCCTGCGACCAGTTTCAATGATGGGAGAAACAAGATGGGAGAATCTTGTGTTCATAAATGATGATGTAGAAGCACAACTGCTAATGACCTAGAACACGTGCCTCAAACAGTGATATGAAAGAAAAATAAACTTCAGTTTTAATTTTTTAAGATTTTATTTATTTGAGAGAGAGAGAGGGAGAGAGCACACAAGCAAGGGAGGAGGATAGAGGGAGAAGCAGACTCCCTGATGAGCGCAGGGCTTGATCCCAGGACCTTGAGATGGTGACCTGAGCTGAAGGTGGAAGCTTAAACAACTAAACCACTCAAGCACCCCTAAACCTCAGTTTATTTGAGGTATTGCATTTTGGGGTTTCCTTGTTACAAAAATAGTCTTCAACACATAGGGATTCAAAAAATATATATCATCCATAACTTCATCTGAGGAAAATAATTAAGATACTCTACTTTTCAAGGTAGAGAAAAGGGAAAGGAAAAGAAAGAGCGGTAAACAATAAATCTGTACTCTAAACAGGTCACAATATTGCAACCAGGAATCTGAAATAGAAGTATACAGTAAGGATTCTTGAAACAAGACATACTTTCTGCAAAGGAGTTCCTAATAGCATGTAATAAAAAAATTAAAAAAAATAAAAAATAAATAATAAAATAAATAAAAAAATATAAAACATGTAAACTATTTTAGTGTGTTATCTATTGTTATGTAGCAAACCACTCCAAAACACTGTGGCCTAAAGCAACGATTTGTTTTTTCTCATGATTCTGTGTTTGGTTGGGTTCAGCTGGGGAGTTCTTCTACCCCACAGTACGTTGATGTTTTCATCTAGGAATCTGGCTGGAATGCCCAAGAGAACTTCACCCACATCCCTGAGACTTTGTCAGGGAAGCTCAGGGACTTCCCTCCTCCTCTTGGTGTGGTCTCTCCAGTTGGCTGGCCACACCTGTTCACATGATGGTGGCTTTGAGAGAACTAAGGCAGAAGCTGCCAGTTCTCTTAAAGCCTACACCTGTAACTGTCACACTGTCACTCCCCTGCAATTTATTGATCCAAATAAGTGGACAGGGCAGCCCCGATTCAAGCAGCAGGGAAACTGACTCCACTTCTTGATAGTAGAAGCCTCAGACACATACGGAGAGAGGAGGAGTTGTTGGTGACCAACTTTGGAAACAATCTTTTATAGTCTGCCTTCTGGACAAAACAATTCATGTCCTTTCCGAATCAAAATACACTCACGTCCTCAACCAAAAGTCTCAAATCATTAGGCATTGGGTCAAAGTCCAGGCTCTCACCCTCTGAATCGGGCCTATGAAGAAGCAGCTCCTCTGGTGTAGTTCATTCAGTGCATCTGCTCAGCTACAACTTTTTCAATCCAAAGACCGGTGGACTAAAAAGTCAAGTCATCTGGTCCCCTTGCTCCCTGTTCCCCATACACCCAAAACACCTGATACAGAGACATAATGACTCCAATGAAGGCTCTTGTTCAAAAAGAGGAAGAACAGAAAGCATGTAACAGTCACTGATCCATAGTAATTCACTACCTGGGCACCTGTGGTCAGAGTCTCCTACTCCAATGACAAGGGATGTTCTTTGATGGTTTTGTTCCCTGGGAATGGTTTCATAATCCATTTTCTTCAGAGGCTTTTGCTTCTTCCCTCTGGGCTCATGGTTTCCTCCCCTGAGGAACTTTTATTTTCCATAAGAAATGGTCCATATTTGCATCTAATACCTTTCTCAGCTTCTGTAAGGATCTCTTTCCTTTCAAGCTGTCCGTGATCCTTTTGGTCTAAGGTTTTGGTTTGGCAAATGCTTTGTGGGTCTTACTGAAGAGATTTGGATTCACTCTGTGGCTCTCAAACCACATCCTTTCTTCTTTGTGGGACAAAACTCTCTCTCCTCTGGCTATGTGTCAGATTGCTATGGGACAAGGCCCTTGTGTTTCTTAGAAGCCCTTCAGTCTAGATAAGAGGGTCTATGAGGCACTGTTTAACTCCTTTTGATGTCTTACAGCTGCACTCTTGAGTTGTTGACCTTGAGGCCACATTTTAACTTAATGTCCTATACGTGATTTTTCTTCCGAGAGATTTGTTTATTTTGCTGATATTTAGCTAGCTGGAGAGACTGTCCTGGGCCCTTCACGTTTTGTCTAATTTCTGCTTGAAAACACATGTTCCTTCTTTAGCTTGTTTATCTTTTGCAAAATCTTATCATAGGTGACTAAAATAAATAAGCATTTTTATTTTTTTATATTTATTTATTTATTTATTTATTTATTTATTTATTTATTTATTTATTTAAAATAAGCACTTTTAATATTCAGCCTGGAAATCTCCTAAACTGGATCCACAAGTTCACTAATTACATTTTTTTTTTTATTTTCCACGTTATTATTAGCAGCAGGGCTGCAGAACATTTTGCCACTGCATCACGCTAGCTGGTCTTTCTCCAACCTCCAATAACAATTTCCTCACTGCTCTTTCAGCCTCCACTGACAGACTCCTGCAGCTCTGCTGGCTGCCTGGTCCCAAAGTTGATGTCACATGTTTTAGATTTTAGTTCTGGCGGTCTCCATTTCTAGATATCTCTTCTGCAACAGTTCTCTCCTGCTAAATAACCCTTCATTCATTTATGACACTATAATTTGGGCTTAGCTAGGTAATTCTTCTGCTTATCTTGCCTGGGCCCGCTCATGAGACTGCCGTCATCTATCAGCCTGAAGGATCCAAAATGATTCCACTCATGTATGTGGCCCTGGTGCTGACTTCTCTGCACCTGATCTTCCATCATTCAGTAGTTTAGCCCATCTGATCTTGACATGATGGTGAGAATGTTCCCAAGAAAGTCAAAGCAGAAGCAGCAAAGACTATTGAGACCTACTCTTGAGAATTTATAGGATATCACTTCTGTCACATTCTGTCAGTCAAAATAACTCACGAAGCCAACCAAGAAACAAGGGATAAGGAAATAGACTCCCTCTTTTTTTTTTTTTATTTATTTACGATAGTCATACAGAGAGAGAGAGAGGCAGAGACACAGGCAGAGGGAGAAGCAGGTTCCATGCACCGGGAGCCTGACATGGGATTCGATCCCGGGTCTCCAGGATCGCGCCCTGGGCCAAAGGCAGGCGCCAAACCGCTGCGCCACCCAGGGATCCCTAGACTCCCTCTCTTGATGAAAGAAGTTGCAAAGAATTTGCCGTAATTAATCCCCCACAGGTAGCTGCAAAAATTCTAAAGCAAATTTAATATTTAATGATCTTATATTGAAAACAACATAGCAGGAAGAAGATACTGATGCCCGATACCACTATTTTTATTAAGGCAACAGAATAAGATGAAAATTATATATTAGAAAGGAAAATATGTTTGTCTTTATTCTCTAGATAGTTGAAACCCTAGAAAATATCTACAAATTGGAAAAACTCTTAGAATTAATGAATGAATTTAGCAAGGGTGCTGTCTTCAAAACCAACATACAAAAGTCATATTTCTATATTTATAATGGAAACAAACAATTAGAAAATGAAATTTTACCATTTAAAATGCCATAAAATAAGGGGCACCTGAACACCCACGAATGGGCATCTGACTTTTGGTTTCAGCCCCCGTCATAGTCTCATGGGTTGTAGGATTGAGCCCTGTGTTGCGCTCCATGCTTAGCAGAGTGTCTGCCTAGAGATTCTCTTCCTCTGCCCCCCACCAGTCCTCTTGTGCTCTCTCTTTTAAATAAGTGGGTAAATCTTTTTTAAAAAACTATTAAATATCAAAGATCTAGGATAAATCTAAAAAAGATGTGCCATCTCTATACTTAGAAACTATAGGGGATCCCTGGATGGCTTAGCGGTTTAGCACCTGCCTGCGGTCCAGGGTGTGATCCTGGAGTCCTGGGATCGAGTCCCACATCAGGTTCCCTGCAGGAGCCTGCTTCTCCCTCTGCCTGTATCTCTGTCTCTCTCTATGTGTCTCTCATGAATAAATAAATAAAATCTTAAAAAAAAAACAAAACAAAACTCCAAACCATCATCAAGAGAAATTACAGAAATAAATGGAGAGATATACTATTTTCATGGATTGGAAGATTCAATCATATTAGTTTCCTAGGCCTGCTGTAAGAAAGTGCTACAAACAGAAATTTATTGTCTTACAGTTCTGGAGGCTTGATGTCTAAAATTATGGTATCAGCAGAGCCTTCTTCTCTCTGAAATCCAGATGGGAGACTCCTTCCTTGTCTCTTCTAGCTTTTGTTTGTTTACCATTAATCCTTGCCATTCCTTGGTTTGCAGCTGTAGTACTGCACTTTCTGCCTCAATTATCTTTTGGTGTTCTTTCCCCAAGCGTCAGTTTCTATGTCTCCTTTTCTTATAAGGACATGAGTTATATTGGATTATTAAGGGTCAATCCTACTCTAATATGACCAGCTACTCTAATTATTAAGGGTCAATCCTACTCTAATTACATCTACAACAATGCTATTTTCACATAAAGTCATATTCTGAGGTCACCATATCTTTTTGGGGGACTCAATTCAACACAATGAATAACAAATGCCAATTCTCCAAAACAAGTCTATAGCTTCAGTGCTATACTAACCAAAATTCTGGGTGAGTTTAAAACATATATGGAAAATTTGGTCACATTTGGCAAGCAGATTCTAAAATTTATATGGGGATGCCTGGCTGGCTCAGTCAGGGGACTCTTTGATCTTGGAGTTCTGAGTTTGAGCCTCACATTGGGTGTAGAGATTATTTAAAAATAAAATCCTTAAAAAATAACATTTATATGGATATGCAAAGGACCAAGAAAAGCCAAGACAATTTTGAAGATCATAATGGGAAGGAAGACTTTTTTTCTACCAGATATCAAGATTTCCTGTAAAGCTGTTACAGAAATTAAGACAATGTGACATTTCCACAAAGAGAGACAAAATGAATAGATTGCATAGTCCTGAAACAAATCCACTCATTTATAGATAACTTGTTTATGCAAGGGTGACAGTGCAGAGCAATAGGGGAAAGGACAAACTTCCAAAAATGGTTTAGTCGGGCAGCCCCGGTGGCTCAGCGGTTTAACGCCACCTTCAGCCCAGGGCGTGACCCTGGGGTCCCGGGATCGAGTCTCACTTGGGCTCCTGCATGGAGCCTGCTTCTCCTTCTGCCCGTGTCTCTGCCTCTCTCTCTCATGAATAAATAAATAAGATCTTTTTTTTTAAATTTTTATTTATTTATGATAGTCACAGAGAGAGAGAGAGGCAGACACATAGGCAGAGGGAGAAGCAGGCTCCATGCACCGGGAGCCCGATGTGGGATTCGATCCCGGGTCTCCAGGATCGCGCCCTGGGCCAAAGGCAGGCGCCAAACCACTGCGCCACCCAGGGATCCCCCAATAAATAAGATCTTAAAAAAAATAGTTCTTAGTCAATTTAACAATTACATGTAAAAAATGAAACCTGACTTACCTCACACCATACACAAAACTCAACTTCAAGTGGATTGCAGAGCTAGATGAGGACAAAGTAATAACAATCCTAACAATTAATCAGCACTGTTGGTAGGAAAATATTTCTTAACAGGACACAAGAAGCACCACCCATAAAGGTCTTTTATGTTCGTTAAAGACCCCAACCAGTAATCAAGTGGAAATGCTGGCTGCTGAGTGGGAGAAGATCTTTACACCGCATAGATTATCTCAACAAAGGACTCATATCTAGAATAATAAAATGACGGACAACCCCATACAAAAGTGGATGAGATCCTTAAATAGGCACTTTATAAAAGAGAATGTCCAGGTATCGAGAAACATAAAAAAAATGGCTCAACCCTATTAGACATCTGGGAAATCCACATTAAAACCACAATGAGGGGCACCTGGTTGGCTTGGCCATTGAAGAGAGAGACTCTTGACACCCAGGTGCTGATTTTGGGCCCCATGTTGGTGGCGGAGATTAATTAAAACTAAAATCTTAAAAAAACCCCAAAAACCAAAAAACAAACCACCCCAAATCCAAAGAAACAAACTCCACAATGAGATACCACTATCCCCCCCCCCCCACCCCGAAAGGTTAAAATTGAAGAGATGTACAGTGGTCCTTACAGGTGAGGATGTGGGGCAGCTGGGTCTCTCACCAATGGCTGGTGGGGGCGTGGAATTGCTTGGCATCATCCCCTTAAGTCTCATACGTGCATAACAAGCAAGGCCTACACCCAGCATCTGTGCAACAAGGGGCAGGAAAGGTCACAGCAGCATAATTGCTAGTCAACTGCAACCTGGAAACAACTCCAAAAAAAAAAAAAAAAAAAAAAAAAAGAAAAAGAAACAACTCCAAGGTACATCAACAGCAGACTAATTGTCACATATTCATAAAGCAGAATATTATGCAGCAGTCACCAATCAAAAATAATAATAGTTCTGAATGCAAAAAAAAAAAAAAGCAACAAATCTTGACTTCGACCAAGTTAATCTGTTTACATTTATATGTGAGATAAAAATTCGTACCTCTTGGGGCTGCAGTGAGGACTAAGTGGATTGATGGAGGTCAAGGAGTCATGAGCCCTTGGCTTAACAAATAGCCATTATTTATTCTTACGCTCTCTTAGGAGGCCATCTTTGTGCAAAACTGTGCAGACAAAAACAAAAACAAAAACAAAAACAAAAACTGTGCAGAGTATTTGCAGTGCCCCCAACTTTGTTTTGTTCCCCCCCCGCCCCCACAAAGCCTATTTGCTACCTTTTCATCCTCGGGTCTTGGTCTCTTTAAGAAGTCAGCCATCACTGAGGAGAGAGGAATCCTGGGAAGAGCTCCTCGGCTCAGGCCCAGAGCATGACGGGAAAAGGAGGGGCGGAGACAGGGCTGCGCATGCGCGGTTGGCCCCGCGTTGCGTTGCGATGGCCCAGGCGGAACAAGTGCAGTAAGAGAGCATCACCCCCGTGCCCGGCGCGCGGAGCTGTGGGTTCGGGCCCCGGCTCCCCACCCCACCCCGCGACCCAGCCGGGGCTCCGCGGAAGCAGGGAGGCGACCCGAAGGTGAGCGCGGCGGCGGCGGGGCGGGGCGGCGGGCGCGCCACGTGACGAGGCGGCCCCGGGCGGGGGCGGCGCCGGGAGCGCGGCGGGGACGCGGTGACAGGGGCTTGCGGGGCGCCCGCCCTGCCCGCTCTGCCTGCGGCGGCGGCGGGCGCGAGGCTGATCGGCGCGGGCGACACTTGCGGAGCGAAGCGGCCCCGGGAGCAGGGATGAGCGCCCGGGGTCGCCGTGACCGCGGCGAGCGGCCCGAATCGTCCTCCGGTTCCCCGCAGGTTCCCCCGCCAGGTGCCCATTTGCACGCCCGGCCCGGCGGTAAAGACGAGGGTAAAGACGGCTCTGGGGGCGCCCTGCGGCTCGGGCTGGACGGCCGGGGACCCTGGAGACCCCCCAGACCCTGAGACCTCGGGAGACCCCGGGGCCCCGGAGACCTCGGGAGACCCCGGAGACCTCGGGAGACCCTCGAGACCTTGGGAGACCCCGAGACCCCGGAGACCCCGGGAGACTTCCGAGACCCCGGGACCCCGGAAACCCCGGGACCCCGGAGATCTCGGGAGACCCCCGAGACCTTGGGAGACCCCCGAGATCCCGGAGACCCCCGAGACCCCGGGAGACTTCCGAGACTCCGGAGACCCCGAGACCTCGGGAGACCTCGGGAGACCCCGGAGACCTTGGGAGACCCCGAGACCCCGGGACCCTGGAGACCTCGGGAGACCCCGGAGATCCCCGAGACCCCGGGAGACTTCCGAGACTCCGGGATCCCGGAAACCCCGGGACCCCGGAGACCCCCGAGACCCCGGGACCCTGGAGACCTCGGGAGACCCCCGAGACCCCGGAGATCTCCGAGACCCCGGAGACCCCGGGAGACTTCCGAGACCCCGGAAACCCCGGGACCCTGGAGACCCCCGAGACCCCGGGAGACCCTTGAGACCCCGGGACCCCCGATACCCTAGAGATCCCCGAGACCCCGGAGACCCCGGGAAACCGCCCCCCCCCCCAGACCCGGAGACCTCGGAGACCCTGAGACCCTGGAGCCCCCTGGATCCCTGAGATCCCAGGACCCCGGAGACCCCCGAGACCCCAGAAGGGGCAGGACCGCTTTAAACAGGGGCCTCCCTGGTGTTCACCTGCGAGCCGCATCTGGAGCTCGGCCGTCGTTGGGGCCTGACACGGGGCCCTAGGGGAGGCCCCCCGGAAAGGCCGAGCTCGGGGTGGGGGTGGGGAGCGTGCTGGGCGCCCCGCTGGGAGAAGTAGAAGCTGAACGGGTCAGAAACTGTGCTTCTGAGTCCTCTCCTCCAAGTGTTTGATGACTTCTTCCCGCGTCCTGGCCAGCCGGTCTCACCCCCCACCCCCACGTAACTGCAACATTTGATAGACCCGAGTGTTTGTAAAGTTACCGGGGACGCGGGAACTACTTCCAGAAGACTTTCCTTGTTTTATTTTACCTTCTGTTCTTTTTTATTTTATTTTATTATTTTAATTTAATTTTATTTTATTTTTTATTTTATTTTATTTACTTTATTTTATTTACTTTATTTTATTTATTTTATTTTATTTTATTGATTTCATTTTATTGATTTCATTTTATTTTGTTTTATTTCATTTTATTTATTTTATTTTATTTACTTCATTTTATTTTATTTTTTATTTCATTTCATTATTTTACAGGGGGGGGGGCGGGTGGAGGGAGAGGGACTCTTGATCTTAAGCAGGCTCTGCACCCAGCACCCAGCCCGTGGAGTCTGAGCGGGAGGCTCCATCCCAGGATCCTGAGTTTATTGACCTGAACCAAAAGTCAAGAGTTGAGTGCTTAACTGATCGAGCTGCCTGGGTGTCTCCCCGCCCCCAGAAGACTTTTCTCATGTCTTGTCATGTCTCAAAAGAGCAGAAGGCAGGAAGGGGGGAGGACAGAATTAGTCCTGGCCCCAGAAGCGTTGTTTTTCGAAGGCTCAACTTTGAAGCCTTGTGCTCAACACAAAGTTTTTAATATAGATAAACGTGAAGGAGAAAAAAAAGAATAAACCCGAGTGCCAATGCTTTATGTTGTATTTTAGGAGTCCACCTGCCCTTTACCAAGAAGAAGTCTATTAGTTTAAGGCTGGGGAATTCCTTTACATAAAAAATTAGAATGAAAGAGCCATTGGATGGTGAATGTGGCAAAGCAATGGCACCGCAGCAGGAGCTTCTGGACAAAATTAAAGAAGAACCTGACAATGCTCAAGTAAGCATTTCATTTTTTTTTAAAAAAAATTTTTATTCTTTTCTACCTGCTGAATTCAGATTTTTAGTTAGGCAATTTCTGACTTGTATGTTGAAACAAACAACTCAAACTGTTTTTTTTCCCCCCATTAGATGAGTAAATCAGATTTCTCTTTAAGTGAGAAAAGATCTCGGAAACTGTGTATTTCTTTTTGTAAAAAGTACTACGTATTACCATTTTTCTATACTTGGAACTTTTTTTTTTAATTTTTCTTGTATCTGACAGTAGTTTCCTTTTATTCTGTATCTGTGGTCTGTTCTATTCCAGGAGACTGAGTCAGTTTAGTCCCTCTCCTCGTTGAGCTTATAGGTTAGTAAGGGTGATAGATATTATACAAGTAATTGATCAAATAATATATATATTTACAAACTATGACAAGTGCTCTGCAAGAAAAGCCTAAAATGGGAACTCTGACCTAGTTTTGGTTGGGGGCAGAGGTTGGCTAGGGAAGGCTTCCATGAGGGAAGGATGCGAAAGCCGAATTACGAAGAATGAATTGACTAGGCAAAGGCGTGGAGAGTGTTCCAGACAGAGCAATCTGCATATAGGGAAGCCCTACGTTAGATGCATGGTTCTTTTGAAGAACTGCAAGACCACTGAGCCTTGGAACAGAAAACATATGCAAATGGTGATGACGGTAATGTTGATCATAACAACACTAATAGGTAGTATTTATGTTTCAACTTGTATATATTCTATCATAAAGACATATATTATAAATATTAACTTACTGATATTTATATGTGCTTAGACTATGCCAGGCACCATTCACACAACCGCATTATCCCCATGTTACAGATGAGGCAACCAAAGTGCAAAGAAGTCAAGCAGTTTACCAGGGATCACAGCTCATAAGTGGCATAGTAGATTCAGATCCAGGTAGTCAGACTTCAAAGCCTGTTATCTTGCTTCTAGAATGAGGCTCTGTAGGAGTTTGAGGCCAGATCATGCAGGACTTTAGGACCTTTTTATGAATTTTGGTCTCTCTGGGAAGACCCCATGGGAAGAGAGCAATGGGAAGAGATTGCAGGATTTTAAGTGGGAGAGTAAGATAAACATACTTAGAAAGATCATCTAGGTACCCTTAGGGACCCATCTTGGAGATCTGTGGAGATCAGTATGAAGACATTGGTTATTTGTTTTGGTGAAGAATGATGTTTTTTTTTTTTTGTTTGTTTTGTGTTTTGGTTTTGCACAGTTCTTTTGCTTGATACTCTTCAGTTACTGCATAAGCAAACCAATGATATTAAAAATATGAATTATAACAATAATAAATAATAATGCTAATATTTTATTTCTCATCCCATCTCAAAGGCAATGTTATTCCAGAACAGGGATGCCAAACAGATTTTGTCTCCCTAGAGTGCTGTGCTGAGAAGGCATCTGAGATACTGTGTATAGAATGTGGGGTGGGGGTGAGGCATGGCATCCATGACATTTATTTTCCCCCTAGATACTAAATTCTTACTCTTCTTCCAGAAGTAACCATTTGTGTGCCAAGTTTTGTGGATTCTACCTTTGAATTTTTTTTTTACTATCTCTGCCTTTTCGTTCCTATGTCATTTTTTCTCATTTTAACTTTTTTTCTTCATTTTAACTTTTATAACGGTTTCCTACTCATCCCTTTACTTTCAGTCACTATCCCCAGCAAAACCCTGTGTAATGATGCTATTGTACCTCCACAGATCTGATGCCATCACTACCTTTAAAGACCCAGCCTCCTCATGCATGATGAAGCATGAACTTTGTAGTGTAACCTCCAAACTATCTATGTTTCCAGCCTTTGTTTCTGTCTTCAGTATCATTGGTCATCCTTCTCACCTTTTTGAATCTATTTACCTGCAAACTATCTGCATTTTACTCGAAGTCATATTCTGTTGAGTTTGGTTTCCTCACCTTTGCACATGCCATTTCTTCTGCCTGTGGTATTCTGAACTAGGCAGTGTGGCAAAAATTTGTCTCCTCTTTAAGACATAGCATACAGTCGGTCACTCTGGTAGAATTAATCCTTTTTTTTTGTATTGTATATTGCTTTCACTTTTGCTGTGGCATCTCCAGGTCAATGAATTTTGTTTTCATACAGAGTCTGGAAGCCTCGATTCCTAGTGCAATGACTGGCACAAGGTACATGCTTGATAACTGGAATAAAAGAGCCTTTATTTCATGACGAAGAAACTGGGCCTGAAGAAAGAAGGGGCTTCACTAAGGTCCCAAGGCAAAGTTGGGATACAAAACCAGTTTTTAAAAATTCCAGATCCAAGTTTTCTTTCATTATGCCTTGTCTGTAGTATATAAATTTAACAAATACTGTGCTATGAGTTGAATGTTCTTTCTGAATGCCAAAATTGTGATAATGAAAATCTGCCTAACAGCTTACTTTTTTCTTTTTTAAAAAAGATTTTATTTATCTAAGAGAAAGAGAGAGCAGGGGTAAGAGCAGGGGGAGAGGGACAGGCAGACTCCCTGCTGAATGCAGAGCCCAAGACCCTGAGATCATAACCTGAGCCAAAATCAAGTTGGGTGCTTAACTGGCTGAGCCACTCAGGCACCCCAACAGCTTACATTTTAAATTTTTTTTTTTTTACATTTTAAATTTAAGTAGATAGGGACCAACTCAGTTCTCTTTGTAATACTTAATATTTTTTGATATGCAGCCTTCTCCTGCCGCCCCACCACTACTGAAATAATGTTCCTAGGAGAATTTTGTAGGCTGCAATGGTGTTAAAATGAAATGATTGGGGATCCCTGGGTGGCTCAGCTGTTTAGCGCCTGCCTTTCGCCCAGGGCACGATCCTGGAGTCCCGGCATCAAGTTCTGTGTCGGGCTCCCGGCATGGAGCCTGCTTCTCCCTCTGCCTGTGTCTCTGTCTCTTTGTCTATCATGAATAAATAAATAAATCTTAAAAAAAAAAAGAAATGATTACCACTAACTTATTATGGAAAAAATTTTGAGCATTCCTGGATTAGGCTTTTGTGATGCCTTAGGACCTGTCTTACTGACATGCACAAAATAAATCTAGATAAAGCTTTGATGCTCACATAGTTCAGAGCTATAGCAGCTGAGGTGGTTGATGCTGAGGTACTGAGTGTGCTTCCTGGGAAAGGAGCTTGGTGGTGCTGCTCTCACTTCTTGCTTCTCAGGATTCAGACTGCCTCTATAACTGCATGCTACAAAACAAAGCTGAAGGCTATTTTCGCTTTTTGCCTTTTCTCATAAAAGCAAAAATCTTCAGTTTTTTTTTTGGTTAGCGAAAACAGGTGCTAATAATATGTAAGTCTGGGATCCCTGGGTGGCGCAGCGGTTTGGCGCCTGCCTTTGGCCCAGGGCACGATCCTAGAGACCCGGATCAAATCCCACGTCGGGCTCCTGGTGCATGGAGCCTGCTTCTCCCTCTGCCTATGTCTCTGCCTCTCTCTCTCTTTCTGTGACTATCATAAATAAATAAAAATTAAAAAAATGAAAAAAATAATATATAAGTCTTTTGTAAAAGTGAAGTGGCATTACGCAAACTTTTGAAAAGTGGGGAATACCTCTATTAAGAGTCTTCTGGATTTAAAATTACATTTGAGCTGTCATTCAGTGAGTTTTTATTGCTGCTTATCATAAATTTCATAGCTCTTGTTCAACATTGTTTTAAGTAGTTTACCTATATTAATCCATTTGATGCACATGACCCTAGAGTTAAATACCATTACTCTTCTTGCTTTACACATGAAGATGCTGAGCCACAGATAGTCATTTGTTAAAAGTCACACAACTCACTCAGTGGTTGAGTGAGGGTTTGAACACAGGCAGTCTGGTTCAAGATCCCAAACCCTTAACCCAGATACGGCGTCTAAGTTGTGTTAGTTATTTTGTTCTTAGAAGAGCTACAAAGATGGAAAGACAGGACCTCTGCTCTCAAGGGAATTGATAGTGTAAGAGAGATACAGGAAGAAGAGATAATTAGTTATTGAGTGCATCTCATCAAAAGCTATGCTAAGCATGTTTTATGCATTCTCATTTAAATTCTACAACCATATGAGGCAAGTATCTTTACCCCATTATAGAAATGAGGGAACTGAAAAAAAAAAAAAAAAACAACAACAAATGAGAGAACTGAGGAAAGGAGAGGTTGGTAATTTACCAAATTCAAAGGCAGTAACAGCTGGAATAGGCACTGGGGTCAAACTTGTTTTCTTTCTGTTGCTTTGTGCCATCTCTGTACAGATACAAAGTCACAGTATTATGTAGTTACTGTAACAGGAAATGTATAGGGTGCATTGGGAGCATAGGAAAGGGAATCCTTAAGTCTAGAGAGGAAGGGAAGTCTTCCTGGGGCAGGTGGCACTTGAGTTGTGTGCCAAGTCATGGAGAGGTGAGAGATTGTGGTATGTTTAGTGGTTGAGTATTTCAACACAAAAGAGAATAGTTTTTTTTTTTTTTTAAAGATTTTATTTATTTATTCATGAGAAACACAGAGAGAGAGGCACAGACACAGGCAGAGGGAGAAGCAGGCTCCACACAGGGAACCTGACATGGGACTCGATCCCGGGACTCTAGGATCATGCCCTGGGCTGAAGGCAGGTGCCAAACCGCTGAGCCACCCAGGGATCCCCTGGATATAGTATTTAGATATGAAAGTTAATCTATCTGTAGGTTTAGTGTTAGATAAAATATAAAATGCCCAGGAAATTTGACTATCAAGTTAAGTGATTTTTTTTTGAAGATTTATTTATTTAGTTGAGAGCAAGAGAAAATGTGAGTATGGGGGAGGGGCAGAAGGAGAGGGAGACAGTCCAAGCTGACTCCACACTGAGCACAGAGCCCAACTCAGGGCTCCATCTCATGACCCAAGATCACAATCTGACCAGAAACCTAGAGTTTCTAACCAACTGCACCACCCAGACGCCCCTTAGCAGTAATTTTTTTTTTAATATGAGTAGGTTACATGTAATACTTAGGACATACTTACACTAAGAAAGTGTTGTTTATCTGAAAATCAAATTTTGCTAAGCTTTTATATTTTTATTTGCTAAATCTGGTAATCCTATATAGGTGATAGTTGAAGTTATGAATGTGGATGAGATCATTCAGGAAACAAAAGTAGAGAGAAGAGCTCAAGGTAGAAAGCTGGGAAATGGATTAATTTAGGGCTTCACAGTGGCTTCAGGGGATGGCTGGGTGGCTCAGGAGGTTGAGTTTCTGCCTTTGGCTCAGGGCATGATTCCGGGGTCCTAGGATCGAGTCCTGCATCAGGCTCCCTGTGAAGAGCCTGCTTCTCTCTGCCGGTGTCTCTGCTTCTCTCTCTGTCTCTAATGAATAAAGAAATAAAATCTTAAAAAAAAAAAAAGAAAAGTGTGGGATCCCTGGGTGGCTCAGCTGTTTAGCACCTGCCATTGGCTCAGGGTGTGATCTTGGAGTTCTGGGATCGAGTCCCGCGTCGGGCTCCCTGCATGGAGCCTGCTTCTCCCTCTGCCTGTGTCTTTGCCTCTCTCTCTGTGTCTCTCATGAATAAAGAAATAAATAAAATCTTTAAAAATAGAAAGTGGCTTCAAGGTCGTCCCCCCCAATCAGCAGCCTCAGCATTACCTGAAAATTTGTTAGAAATTTATATTCTTGGACCCTGCTCCATACCTACTGAGTTAGAAACTCTGGGGTTGAAGCCCAACAATTTATGTCTTAACCGGACCTTTAAAGGGCTTCAGATGCCCTTGAATTTTGGAACCATTGACTTTAGGGCTGAATATAAAAGATCAATGAAGGATATGAAGACATAAGTAATGAATTGAAGTATAAGAACCAGAAGACAATGAAATGGAATCATTGGCAGTGTCAGATATATCTGAGAAGCCTTGTAAGATAAAACCTAAAAATGTTTATTGCATTAAGTAGCTGCAAGGTGATTGACTAATTTTATAACAGTTTCAGTTGGGGGTGTGGCTGGCTCAGTTGGAGGAGCATGTGAGTCTTGATCTTAGGGTTGTGAGTTCGAGCTCCATATTGGAAATAGAGATTACTTAATTATATAAATAAAATAAAATAACCCGTTTCAGTTGAAGCAGTAGCCTGACAGCATTGGGCTAGGGAGGGAATCGAAGGAAGTAGAAAAATAATCAGGCGCTTTTTCTCTGGCTGGTTGGAAAGAGAAGAGGGTAGTAGTTCCTTAGGAAATAGGTTCCTTATAAGCAGAGAGGAGAAAAAACTGACATGGAGGTGGTGAGAGGCTGGAGATAACACACCAATGGTATGGCTTGCTGAAAGAAGGGAGAGGGAGAGGGACCCCAAATGCAAGCACTTTTAGTCATGGTTAAGAAGGTTGCTTTTTCTTATAAGAGGACAGTTTGCTGATCAATTTATAGGCATGGTGAAGGTGGAATCAGAGATTGAGGGATTTCTAGTTTCTTTTTTTCTTGGTGAAATTGAAATATCAGGGAGCAGGAAATTTGCAGGGTTGACTTACTAGTGGTGAAGGGTTGGAACAATTACTTTGTGAATCAAAAGGAACTGACGGGAGATTTAACCAATATTAGAAAAATATCAGAGATTGAATTAATGATAAGGTAAAGTAGTTTTATATTCTTAGGTGTTCTTTTTGGTAAGTTGAAGGAGCGTGTATATAGATACTTTTAAATTCCTCTTCTTTTTGTAAGTGCCAATAGATAAACATTGTTATTTAAGTATAATGTTTAAGAACTTCCACGAGGAATCATTCACTCAACGAATATTTATTAAGTGCCATAATTATGACAATAATATTAAAAGCTAGGATTTTTTTGTTGTAAATCATGCTTAACTTTTGATTTATCTGTAAGGTACCATGCTACAGACTGCATTTATATTAAATCATTTATCCCCTCATAATGGGCTTGTGGGTTGGATAATATATTTTATAGACAAGGAAGTTGAAACTAGAAGAGATTAAATATCTTGTTTGAGCCAAGATAACGTTTGTTTCTGACTGCTGTCAGAACCCATAGCCTCCTTTGTTAGGTTATGTTGAGTGTGCCAGGTGTTGAGTGTCCAGACGTGGGAAAACAGATATGGTCCCTGTCCTTATCGGGCATGGTCCTTTCAGTCTTGTGTGCATGAGGAAAAGAAGAAAGGTGTTAGACATAACAAATGATCACCCAAATAGGAAATGGCGTGTTGTGACAGGCGCTATGAGTGAAAGGAAATGGGAGACTACAGCTGGGGAACTTCTTTTCCAGGGAGGGCCATGGTTTGAATTCATTATAGTAATTTTTTTTTAATTTTTATTTATTTATGTATGCTAGTCACACAGAGAGAGAGAGGCAGAGACACAGGCAGAGGGAGAAGCAGGCTCCATGCACCGGGAGCCCGACGTGGGATTCGATCCCGGGTCTCCAGGATTGCGCCCTGGGCCAAAGGCAGGCGCCAAACCGCTGCGCCACCCAGGGATCCCCAGAAAAGACTTTTTTTAAACTTTATTTTGAAATATGTATTTTAGCACCAAAAAAAAAAAAAAAAGGATGGTTGTCATCTCAGAATAAAGAACAGTCTTTTTCAAAATAGATATATGTATTTTTAAAATTTTGTTTTATTACATTTTATCTTAAAGCATTTTAAAGAATGTATAATTAGGATAAATTTGATTTAGGCTCTGATGATTTTAGGTATAATGAACAGATTGCATTGAAAATCTTGTCTTTTCTGCCATTAATAGATATGACAGTTTGTGAATCTGTTGGTTAAAATTACTAATTGGATCCAGTCTCTAAATCATTCAGATTTAATTTTATTTATTGCTTCCTTATAAACACAGCCTAAAAAAAAGGGTAGTGCTCAACATTGAAATAGCTGTGTGTGGCTCCTATATATGAGATTACATTTGAAAAGTGGTTACAAGGGGATCCCTGGTGGCTCAGTGGTTGAGCGTCTGCCTTCAGCCCAGGTTGTGATCCTGGAGACCCAGGATCAAGTCCCACATCGGGCTCCCTGCATGGAGCCTGCTTCTCCCTCTGCCTGTGTCTATGCCTCTCTCTCTCTCTCTCTCTCTCTCTCTCTCTCTCTCTCTCTCCCTCTCTCTCTCTCTCTCTCTCTCTCCCTCTCTGTCTTATGAATAAAATCTTAAAAAAAAAAAAAGTAGTTAAAATTGTCATGAAAGATCTTCCAGTTCTGAAAGGTTCTTTTTGTAAGGATTAAGTCTAGTATAACAACTTGTAAATTTTGACTTTTGAAGTATTTGTGAAGGTGATTATGATTAGAATGTAGAAGAGATATGACAGGATTATTTTTTTGCTTGAATTTCTGGTTTATTTAGATACTAACACTGTATTTATTTCTTTTTTTCCTTAAGGAGTATGGACATGACCCAAAGCTGAAAACTCAAGAAAGTGAACTGAAAATAAGTGCTGTGTTTTCAGTTGGTGACAGTCCACTTGGTAAGAAATATAACTGTATAAGTTAATTATGATTAGTATTGTTATATTTTGGCTATAGAATTGAGGGAAAGTGCCTCCTCGTATATCGTTTATTCCTTAAGATAAAGCAGTGCTTTTTAAACTGGGTAGCTGGTCTTGATTGGCACTTTAAAAAGTGGAATAGAGGGTCACCTAGCTGCTCAGTTGGTGGAGCGTGTGACTCTTGATCTCAGGGTTGAGAGTTTGAGTCCACAATGGATGTAGAGATTATCTACACAAAATTTTAAAATATATACGTTATATGTATATAAAGAAATAAAAGGTGGAAGTAGAGTAAGATTATATTAGAATGTCATGCATGTAGTAAGGAAACATTATTTCATGAAACTACTGTTTGAATGATTAAATTTTACACACATAAACATACACACAAATGTATGTTTCTCCTGGGTTATAATGTGAAATATAGTTCTAACCATGAGTTATTGTTAAAAAAGTTTGAAACCCTCTGTTTTATTTTGTTGTTCTTTTAAAAAATTTTATTGAAATTCCATTTGCCAATATACAGTATAGCATCCAGTGTGAAACCCCGTGTTTTTGAGTGCTTGTTACTTCATGGATATTGGATTTTAAGACTGAGAATTTGCCCTAAAAAATGGAGAATGTATATGTGTTTGTATTGATACTAAAACTGTTTTTCCCCCCTTATTTTGTATTTATAGCCCAACAATTGACCCCAGGCTTTCAGTTTTCTCTTGCATCATCTGGCCCAAACATTTTGCTTCCTTCGGTTCCAGCCGTAGCTATTCAGGTTTTTTGTTCTGGTTGTAAAAAAATGCTTTATAAAGGGCAAACTGCATATCATAAGACCGGATCTACTCAGCTCTTTTGCTCCACGCGGTGCATCACTGGATATTCTTCACGGGTCTGCATACCACCTCCTCCCAAGAAAACCTGCACAAACTGTTCAAAGTATAAAATTCTTAATTACATCCCTCTTTACTTTACTTTTTTAATGTGTATGTAGTTTAGTTCAAATATGCTGTTGTTAAAAAAACAAAACAAAAACCAAAGATGCTGTTGCTACTTTAAATCTCTTCAGCATGTTTCTATGGAAATAGCTTTTTAGCTAATTGAAAAATTTGCAAAATCTCAAGCTTTGTAACATGAAATAAGACTTGGTGTTAAAAGTGTCATCTAAACCAGTTTTCTATCTCTTTAAGTTTAAATTTTACTGTGGAAAGAAATAACCATTTGTGGGAATTGTAGGACCACTCATATATCCTGTAATTGTAGACAACCATTCACAATTATTTATTATCTTGAAAGTCACTGAAGTAGAATAAACTAGTATATAAGTTATTTAATTGTTTAGGAGATAAAACACTAAGTGGTTACAAAAATAATGTGTTTATTTCTGAAACATCTTTTTGAGTTTTTGTGGGAGGTTATTGTCACATGTAAGTGCATGTGTCACATGTAAGGTTACATGTCTGTCACATGTAAATGCAGAGAAAGGAAGAAATAGCAACAAAGCCATATAATAAACTTCTTTCTCTACATTAATATGTGTGAAAAATTTGGCATGTTTTGCCTATTCCTGTGTTAGTACAGTTCTAGGAATACATTGTGTTGTCAGTCAGTAGTCATTAATCTAAAGTGATAAAAGTTAAGAGTTTGGTTTAGATCATGACTCTATCCCTTAGATTAATGGTCCTTGACATTGGGTCTATATATTTAACTTTTCTAGGCCTCAGTTTCTTCATTGGTCAATAGTATCTACTTAGATTTTAATGAAACAGTGTTAGCCCAGGGCTTAGGACATAGCAAATGCTTGATAAGTAGGATCCTATTACTTTTAATAATAAAATTAGTATCATTATGTATGTTAACATAGAATTTATAGGCCCCTCTTTTATCTTTGGAGATATATGACAGTTTTTTTTTTTTTTTTTATCTGCTTGGGGTGTTGGCCTTACATATCTAAAAGTGATCCTGTTAAAATGGAAATCTCCAACTAAAAAAAGAAGAATTTAAAAATATTTTACATAAATATTTTCAAATTTAGTTTTGTTCTAAAATGTTCTCCTAATATCTTACTTAAACTCTTCTATACATTCTCATGAAACTGATCTGGAAGGGTAAAATTAGTTTTCTGTTTTTAGATACTCTGTTTCAAGATATCAAATATCAAAATAAAATGAATTAAATTTTAAAGAATGTAGCACAACTTATACATCCAAATGCATATTATTCTCTTAAAAATAGTCACTCTCATCAGAGACGTTTTACCACAGTGCTGCTCTTACTCAAAATTTTTTTTTATCTTTTGATTTGGCATTGCATTCAGAGCCTATGAAACATTCCTGTAGACCGATTTAGGTGACAAATCTGTTTATACCATGGGTTTGGTTCTTGCAAATTGCCAAAAGTTGCTTGATGCCTTTATCAGTTGACTATCATAGACAGTTCAACTGAGTCATACACTTAAATGTGATATTTGACTCTCACATTGAAAAGTTGTTCCTAGAGTTCTTGTAAATAAAAGAGAAATTAGAAGAAAGTTGGAGCCGTGGATTTTGGATGTGTGTGTGTTTTTTAAGATAACTGTTAAGGTGTAAGTTTCATTTGGATGTATAAGGTTTTAGAATGCATTTATATTTATGTGCACAGATTGCCATTAAAAAGTCATTCTCATTGGTTTACGTATGTGTATATTATACCACTGGCAGATTCACATTATTAAATAACATTCTTTATTGCTTTGTTTTTAGTAGAAAAATCACTTTTCAAAATTAATAACTTCATCCGTGTGTAAGCATATCCACTTGGTTTCCAAGATTCACTGTCCTATTTTTAAGGTTAGGTGAGTTTTAGAAAATTAAAGTACTTTGTTGTTATTGTTATTCTTTCATAGTTTACTGTGGAACAGCTCTGTATAATAAAGGCACAGGATGGGAGGCAGGATAGTGGATTAAGTCCATGGACTGTGGAATTAGACTGCCTAGAGTTTATATTCTGGCTTCACTGCTTACCAGCTGTGTAACCTTGACAAACTCTTTAACCTTTCTGATTTGATCTCCTCATCTGTAAAAGGGCAATTATAATAATACTTACCTTGCAGAATTTTTGTGAAAAGTTGGTTAATTTGAATAAAGAGAACAAGGTCTGGTACATAGTAATTACTCAATATGTACAACTGTATATAATATTATTGCCATTATATTCTTTGTGGCCTGTACTAGTGCTTCCAATTGATGGCCATTTCCTATAGTTTTTTTATACTGTTCTGAAAAATGGCAATACTTAATCTTTGTTTTTACTGTCAGTGCTTATTATAGTCATGAACTCTTACAGAATAACTTGAAGAGTCTTAGAGAATGACTCGATTATTTGTATTCTTTCTGTTTTATTCTGTCCATCTGTCCTCTGCTACCAAACCTTTATAGCTCTTTGGTTATGTTTCTTTGCTCTCTTCAGTTACAGTTAAGTTTTATATCATGATAATTTTTTAAATATTAATCTTTGGTAGTTCGTCTGTTTCCCAAATCTTGCTTCTCAATTAAAAGAACCCAAAACATGTCATTCCTTGTCTCAATCATGTTTCTATCTTAGCAGCTGCTGGCTAGTAATAGGACAAGTGCTTTGTGGTCTGGAGTTGTGGGATGGCCACTTGCTCCATTGGCTCTGGTGGATGAAACTTGGTTGGGGCTGGAAGCCTCCCTATTTTTCTCACGGACATCATGAACACCTGGCTGGATATATTTTAAATATAATTTTCCCTTAATACATCTGTAAATTAGGTATCATAAGCCCATGTTATACATGAGAAATTGAGAGAGTAATTACCCCACTCATTGTCACTCAGCTAAGTAACAGAACTAATCACCAAACTTAGGTTTCCATATGCCTTATCCCGAGCCAGCTGTTTTCTCCTAAGCAGTAGCTGCCCTTAGTAAATGTAGTTATTTTAGCTCAGAGAGAGGAAGAAATTACAGTGATGAAGGACACATTTCATTTTGCCTTTGTTATTTATTTTTAGAGACATTTTAAATCCAAAGGATGTGATCACAACCCGACTTGAAAATTCTTCTCCTAGCAAAGATTTCTGCAGCCAATCATGTCTGTCTTCTTATGAGCTAAAGAAAAAACCTGTTGTCACCATATATACCAAGAGCATTTCAACCAAGTGCAGTATGTGTCAAAAGAATGCTGATGTAAGTCACATTGTATGTTTATTGGGCTTCTGCTCAAAGATCTGAGATTTTTAATTGGCTTTACTGATTTTGGATGTATATGTGTTTTTATTTCCTAGATTCGATTTGAAGTTAAATATCAAAATGTGGTGCATGGTCTTTGTAGTGATGCCTGTTTTTCAAAATTTCACTCCACCAACAATCTCACCATGAACTGTTGCGAGAACTGTGGTAGCTACTGCTATAGTAGCTCTGGCCCATGCCAGTCCCAGAAGGTTTTTAGTTCCACAAGTGTCACAGCGTATAAGCAGGTATGAAGATCCCATCTGTCACATATAGTTAGGCTCGCTCCTTCCAGGGTGGCCTGCAGGGATGAAACACAAAATAAACAAGTAAGCTCTTCCTGTCAGTTGATCTTGGTGTATGAGTTCCCCTGTAGAAAAGTGGGATAGATTCTGGTGGTGTAAGTGTGGATTGTGGCAGTGAGATGATACAGGTGAACCAGATCGTGTTTTAAGGTTTCCTTCATGATCAGGAATTCGCAGATGGAATTTCATGTTTTGCTAGGAGTTGGAAATATTTTATGATATACTGAGAAGTGAAGAAAGCCTCATGTTATTGTAAATAAACTATGACCAGTTATAGATGATAAAATCAGTGAATTTGTGCTTGCTTCGGCAGCACATATACTAAAATCAGTGAATTTTTTTTCCTTTTAGAAAAAATATATTTTAATGTGTTTTATTTTTTTTAATTTTTATTATTTTTTTAATGTGTTTTAGGATGAATTTGGCAACATGCCTTATTAGACTACGTTAGCTAATTTTTATTTTTTATAATGAACAGATTCATTTGGTTACTAAATAGATCAATTTGGGTTAATTATTGTAGAATGATTTGAAATCTTTAAGAAGTTACTTTTCTAAAAAAAGGTATAAATGATAATTTTTTTTTCAGTTAGCAAGTTTATTTTTAATTCCTCTGAGCACTTGTTAGTGGACATTTATCTTTGAAAAGTTTCCCTTTTCTAGGAATTACTACTTTTGGCAGTTAGGTTACTGTTTTCACGAGAAATAAAATCCATGTTATTTTTATATACATGATCCAAAAATCAGGTCTATTCCTTATTTTGTTGCTGGTATTATACTCTGTCAACTGCATAAATGACAGTTCCTGTCATTTCCTGGTTCCTGGTTCCTCTTTTACCAGGAAGGTTATTTAGTGAAACTTCACAATTTATATTTTCCTACTACTTAATTCTCCATATAACCTCTTTTTTAAAATTTAAATTCAATTAATATGGTATAGTATTGGTTTTGGTCATAGAGCTCAGTGATTCATCAGTCTTATATAACACCCACTGCTCATTACATCACATGCCCTCCTTCATGCCTGTCACCCCATTACCCAATCCCCCCCACCCCCTCCAGCCACCCTCAGTTTGTTTCCTGTGATTAAGAGTCTCTTAAGGTTTGTCTCCCTCTGCTTCAGTCTTGTTTTATTTTTCCCTCCCTTTCTCTATGATCCTCTGTGTTGTTTCTTAAATTCCACATATGAGTGAGATCATATGATAATTCTCTTTCTCTGACTTACCATAATACCTTCTAGTTCCATCCACATCTTTGCAAATGGCAAGATTTAAATTTTTTTTGATGGCTGAGTACTATTCCATTGTATATATACCCCATATCTTTATCCATTCATCTGTCAATGGACACCTAGCCTCTTTCCATAGTTTGGCTGTTGTGAATCTTGCTGCTAATAAACATTAGGTGTAGGTGCCCCTTTGGATCACTATGTTTGTATATTTGGGGCAAATACCTACCCTATATAACTTCTTATCAAAAGACTTTTTGTTGTGTCCATGGCAAAATAGGGTAATGGTTAGCCTGGAATTTTGGAGCAAGATGAAATGTTTAATCTCCTGCTTTTCTGTTTATTTGTTAATTGAATTAAAATTAATTTAAACTTTTGGTTAATATAATTTTTAAAAGTATCTCACTATGTTGTTGAAAGGATTCTATGATTATATATAAGTTATTTAGTGTAGGACCTAGCTCATGGTGAGCACTGAATAAATAATAATATTGGTAATTTATATAAATGGTAGCCATCATTATTATAGTTTTTTAAAACATGAGTAAAGTTACAGGCAGATTCTGTTGTGAACTCAGTTTGAAAAACAGGTAGTTCTGTAAGATCTCCTAATATACATTGAACATCATTTCTATTTCCTCTTGCTAAAGAGTCTTACTGGTTAAGTAACCTTAAAGGTGATAGATCTAGATTGATGTCAAGGATCTACTGAGAATGGTCTGTTGGTTCATGTATCATCTGGTCATCTTTATTTGTAATGAGAAAAGTGCATTACGAATGCACTTAAAAACCCATTACTTTTAATGTGTTTTGTTGTTAATAATATATGAATAGTTACTAATTTTCTTCAATTTATACTTTGTTATTGTCTGAAAGAACTTATTTTTCCCACATTCCAACTTCCAGAAAAATCTATACTTAGAATGGCCTTATAGTCATGTTCAAATATTTCAACTAAAGGCAGTCTTTGTCGGTAGCTTTTCTTTTTTCTTTTCTTTAACAACTTGTATGTTTGTGCTAGATATCTAAATGTTATTTTATTTTCTTGATAGAATTCAGCCCAAACTCCTCCATATGCCTTGGGGAAATCATTGAGGCCCTCAGCTGAAATGATTGAGACTACCAATGACTCAGGAAAAACCGAGCTTTTCTGCTCTATTAATTGCTTATCCGCTTACAGAGTTAAGACAGTTATTTCTTCAGGTAATATTTAAATTTGATAAATTTATAGATTTAGTAACTATTGAAGAACAACATAGCTGGTTTTCTTTCTTTTTGTTATAAACTGAATTTATGCAGTTCAATTGAGACCCAAGGTTTACTTTCAAAGAACTCATTTTTAAGTGAAAGTAGTTTTTCACTGATTTTTCTTGGCTGAGGTATTTATTTTGTAGTTCTTGTGTGAAAAGAAAGACAAAAAAAAAAAAGGAAAAAACTTGTAAATTCCAATTTTTTGTGTTAAGTAGGACTTCACTGCGATTAGTTGAAGTCAGCACAGATTAAAGTTCCTTGATTCTGGTTTTGTATATTACTGAGTATTTTTTAATCCTTCTAATACACTTTTGGATTATTTGTTCATCTATGTAGCTTATTCATTGGTTTTTATTTTTTGTTACCAAGGTGTCCAGGTTTCATGTCATAGTTGTAAAACCTCAGCAATCCCTCAGTATCACCTAGCCATGTCCAATGGAACTATATATAGCTTCTGCAGCTCCAGTTGTGTGGTGGCTTTCCAGGTATGATCTAAGGGAGTATTTAACCCCTGAGGTTCTCTTAGGCATTGGTCTATGGCAGTGTGTTGAGTGCTGAAGGTCCATATTTACAAAAGATTATATTTAACTTAGAAAAAAACCTCTTCAACTCTGGTCCCAGAAGTCATTTCTGCAAAACGTCCCAGCCAGGCATTGAACTTCAGTACTATCTTCCTTGTCCAGGGTCCTTAGCTAAACTACCCTCCCTCCCACTCTTGCCCTTGGTTCTCTGCCTTTCAAAAGGATAGAAACTAAGATAGGGTTCAGATAGGTGCTCATGTGTCCCTTCCTCTCATCCTGGGCCAAATACATAATGACTCCTGGCATGGAGCTGCCTTTCAAAAGGATAGAAACTAAGATAGGGTTCAGATAGGTGCTCATGTGTCCCTTCCTCTCATCCTGGGCCAAATACATAATGACTCCTGGCATGGAGGAGGCCTCCATTTACCTGTCCCATTTGTTCCTCATTCCCTGAAATAAAGTAGAGTTTAGTGACCCTCTGGGGTGACAAGATGCCTGATACAGTGTTCCTGGCTCCGGGGCGAAAAAGACTCCTGGTGGCCTCTGTGCTCTTCCTGGCCATCAAAGGCTGGTTGGTGATGGAAGTGCCAATGGAGAGGTATTTTGGGGGAAAGGAGAGGTCTGCTCTAATTTATCAGAACCCTGTATTAGAGGTGTTTGGGAAGCCCGAATTCCAATCCTTAATCTTTTAATGTGTTTCTTAGTCCCTCTATTCTGCAAGTTTGCCATTTAAACTCTTTCTTTGAACTACTTTATAAAGCATTTAGGAAATATTTGTGGGGACATTAATTTATTAAAACGAGAAAATGAAAATTACCCAAGTCACGTTACTTCTCAGTCGCTAAAACTTTTGTCTTATTTGTGTTCTTCCAGAATGTATTTAACAAGCCAAAAGGAACAAACTCTTCAGCGGGGGCCCCATCTCAGGGTCAAGTGGTTGTAAACCCACCCTCTGGGTCAGCAGTGTCAGCTGCAGGAGGTAACACCTCTGTTGGTTCTGGTTCCGGTTCTGCTTCTGGTCCCGCTTCCGGTCCCCCTGGCTCCATCAGCAGCTCTGCCTCTGCCACAGCCAGTTTCCGGCCTCTTGCTGCCCCATCTCAGCAAGTTGTGGTAGCCCGGACACTTGTTAAACTCAAGTGTCAGCACTGTTGCCATCTGTTTGCCACAAAACCAGAACTCCTTTTCTACAAGGTAAAGAGAAATCTTGAAAGGGATGGAATATAAACGTATCCATCAGAAACATTTGTCTTTTCCTCTTTGACAGTCAGTTTGCTTTGAAATGAGGAGAATGATTTCATAAAGATAAGCAACTGTTTAATTCTCACTGGTTGGTTTTTTGTTTTTTCTTTTTTTCTCTGCAGGGTAAAATGTTTCTGTTTTGTGGCAAGAATTGCTCTGATGAATACAAAAAGAAAAATAAAGTTATGGCAATGTGTGACTACTGCAAACTGCAGAAAATTATAAAGGAGACCGTCCGATTCTCAGGGGTTGATAAGCCATTTTGTAGTGAAGGTAAAGAAAGCAAGCAATTCCAATTCAGTTTATCCACAGAGCATGCAGGGTTGTGTGTGTGTTTTTTTTTTTTTTTTTTTTTTTTTTTTTTAGCATGCAGGTTTTATAAAGTAATTCGTGCTGAGTTGGGCTATTAATCTATAATTAATTTTCAAGTAATTTTATTTTATGTGTAATTTGAGACTTTTTTCTTGAGTTGATGCTTAATTCATTTTTTTTTTTACTTTTTACTTATTTTTATACATAAGTCACTTTAAAGTCTATACTTCTAAATATTATAATAATCTCAATAGAGGAAAACTTGAAAAAAAGTTTTAAAGATTTATTTATTTTATAGAGAGAAAGAGAACACGTGAGGAGGGGTGAGCGAGCAAGCGAGTCTTAAGCAGACTGCATTCTGGGCACGGAGCCTGACGTGGGGCTTGATCTTACGACCCTGAGATCATAGCCTGAGCCGAAACTAAGAGTTGGATTCTCTCTCTCTCTCTCTTTTTTATTTTTTAAGAGTTGGATTCTCAACTGACTTGGCCACGTGCCCTGAAAAAAATGTTAAATATTGTAATATATTTGTGATCATGGTTGGCTTGTGGTGATTTTTTTAAATTACAATAATTTTAAAGAAATTGCTTTAAAATTCAAAGACTTTTGAAAGATAATTAGGTCAATGGTATTAGTATAGAGTTAAAAAAACCTCTTCAGGGCAGCTCAGGTGGCTCAGTGGTTTAGTGCCTGCCTTCAGCCCAGGGCATGATCCTGGAGACCCAGGATCAAGGCCCACGTCGGGCTCCTTGCGTGGGGCCTGCTTCTCCCTCTGCCTGTGTCTCTGCCTCTCTCTGTCTCTCTCTGTGTCTCTCATGAATAAATGAATAAAATCTTTAAAAAAAAAAACAAACCAACCTCTTCATAAGTTTAGAAATGACTTGAGAGATCTTTCTGTTCTTGTACCCCCTTGTAAAGAGGGTGCTTAAACAATTACTGCTTCTTGGCTTAAGAAACTTTTAGATCGCTGATGTTTCTGAAAATAGATGGCTTAATATTTAAAGTGTATTTCAAAGGTGCTACGATTTTGTTTTGTGAATATAGAGACTATCCTTGCTCCTATTCTAGAAGCAAATAATTATGTCAAGTATTTAGAAATTAGCTAAGTTGGTACCTGAGACTGTGGAAACTCAACTTTACCTCCTTCAGGTTAATGTAAGTTTGATGTTTCTTCCTTTCATCCCTTTTGGTTCTCAGTTTGCAAATTCCTCTCTGCCCGTGACTTTGGAGAACGATGGGGAAATTACTGTAAGATGTGCAGTTACTGCTCGCAGACATCCCCTAATTTGGTCGAAAATCGATTGGAGGGCAAGTTAGAAGAGTTTTGTTGTGAAGATTGCATGTCCAAATTTACAGTTTTATTTTATCAGGTAAATGTAATATACCTCTTTGGCTTTCTGAAGTTAGTACAAATTATTTTCTTAAAATATGTTTTGGATCATGTGAAGTAAAATTTAATGTTTGGAACTGGGTAAAATAAATTATGGGCTCCTAAAGCAAAATTCAGTTGAATATAAATATAAAACTTTTGGGGTAAAGAGTATAGGATTTCTGGAGATTTTGCTGTTGTTTGAGCATATGTTCATTTTATTTTTATATTTGGCTTTCTCTTGAGGCATATTGACCTTATTTATAACTGAGTTCTTTCAACTTAGAACCTTACATAGTTATGTTGCCTTAAGTGGCTCTCTCATTCAGAAGGTTACTCTGATGAATTAGAAGTCAGACCTTGTTCTCACTTCATAGATCAGATGACTCTGACTGACCTCCTTACCCAGTCATTGTAAAAGAAATTACTTTTTTGAAAGATTGTGAAAGCTACAATTAATTGAAGCGTTAACACACATCCAGTGCTTCATAAGTGTTATTTTATTTAATCCTTACTACGATCCTTAGAGGTATTACGGCCAGTTTATAAATAAGGAAAAAGAGCAAGATCCTGGGAGGAGAAATAATGCACCTGGTGGGTGATAGCTAGACAGCACCTGTAACACTTTAGTGAAATCATGTTTATTTTTCTACCTACCCCCTAAAGCGTAATCATTTTGGTGGAGAAATATGTCTTTATCATAATTATATGACGAGGAAACTATCTCAATACTCAAGACAAAGGATACCTAATTAGATATTTCTTGAATAAATCAATAAATCAATGTCTTTATAACTCCAAACTGCATATTCTTTCTACTACATTTTGCTGCTTTTTAACCTCTTAAAAGTAGAACCTATCTTTAGATTCCTTCATCAGTAATTTTGAAAATGGGAGATCAATTTTTATATTCTATAGATTGAGGGCATCTATGTGCAACAAATAATTAAGTATATCTATTTTTAACCACATTATTTTAATCCTTATATTTTGTGATTTCATCTGACTTATGCATCCTGTTTTGATAGTGCCTTCCAGTTTTATGATTAATGTTTTCTTTGCATTATTTTGTGGTCTTAAGCCTATCCTGTCTTACATTTCTTTCTCAGATGGCCAAGTGCGATGGCTGTAAACGACAGGGTAAGCTAAGTGAGTCCATAAAATGGCGAGGAAACATCAAACATTTTTGTAACTTATTTTGCGTCTTGGAGTTCTGTCATTGGCAAATTATGAATGATCCTCTTTCACAAAATAAAGGTAAAATTAAACTTGACTAACAGGATCTTTATGTCAGTGCTAGGATATACAATTGGCACACATAGTTGTAAATAATATAATAAAAACAAAATTTTGCTGGACAGATAGCCTGGATTTCCTTAAATTTTCCTATAAGATTTCTTTTTTTTTCCTATAAGAATTCTTAAAGATTGCCCTTTAGTCAATCCTGATGCTTTTTTGCTGTCATAATCAAACATACCATGGATAAGCACTAATTTTATAGGAAAATTAGATTTGATTGCTTTTACTTGAATATATCTATACATAAATAACTTCCACTAAGGGATATGTGTAATTAAACTTAATTAGTTTAAGTTAATAAACTAGAAAATCAGGGCAAACAAAAGGAGAGGATAGAAGTATAATATAGTTGCTGTGACTGGCGTCAGATTTGATCTGGAGCTTGCTTGTAGCCAAGGAATAAAGAATCAACACATTAATTATATCAGAAAAATAAAGTAGACCAGTTCTTCATAGGTAGCAAAGTTTTTTTTTTGGCTAAGAATAAAATAATTTTGCAAGTAGGACAGCTAATATGGTCAAAATATCCAGATGAATAGGTATATATGTGGCATGTTCTTAAAGTAGCTCCTTGAAGTAGTACTTCTCTGAGTTAGGTTCAAAACATTTGGTATTATGCTCTCTGATCAAAGCCTGGAGTGCTGTTGAATTCACAGAATCCATGTCCTTTGTCCTTGCAGTCTGGCCCTTGTCTGCCTTTGCAATCCTATTGATCACCACCTTAATCACATATGCCACGTGCCAGGCTTTTATGTCTTCATCCATTCCCTAAGACCAGTCAGGAAGAATTTTCATTTTATAAAATGGGTTGACAGAAAACTAGCAGATGAACAGGTGCCTCACCAACTTATTTATAAAAATTGTCATGTTAAATTTTTATTTGAAGCAAGCTTAGGTAGAGAAGTTTTAATATTCACTAATAGAAAAGGCCAGTTGATTCTGAAGCTAATGCCTATATTTTTACCTGTTAAATAGCATTTGAATTTTATAATTTTAGAGAACCAGCCTGTCTCTTAAGTCCTAATGAATGTTAATCTGACCAGAATCACTCTTTATATAGTAAGATATATTCTGTAACATTATATAGAGTTAGATATTTGCACAGCTCCTTGAAAACTTTAGTTGTTAAACAGGGTTTTTTTGTGTGTAACCCTTTTGTTTATACTAGGTCTTACCTTTTTATTTTAATCAGTAAATATATATAAGGCGCAAAGTGCTTCAGTGGAGCTCCCTTCTGCAAGGAAAAATACAACACCAGTTATAACCAGTGTGGTGTCATTGGCAAAAATATCTCCTACCCAGCCCACAGGGAACACTAACAGTGTATTAAAAGGTATGACTTGATATAAAGGCATTTGGTTGGACTGCTAACTAGTCTAAGCAGCTCTTGTTGCTAATATTTACATTTATATTCATATAAGGAAACATGCTCCTTTTTTCTCAGAGGAAAAGTGAGTAGCAAGTAGGTTGGCCTGGATAGAGAAGGAAGTGGCATGTATAGTTTATTTTTTTTAAGAACCTAAGTGATTTTAACAGAGTTGCCTTTATCACTGGAGATTCTAATACAGCTGGATGAGATTGGGGCCCAAGATTCTTTACCTTTTCCCAGCATCCCAGGTGATACTGATGTCCAGTTTCCTCGGACCATTTTTTGTGAAATTCTGGACGAGACTCCAACCCACCTTATTAGTAAGGGGAAAATAATTTCTTGGTCTCAGTGTTTACATCTGTATATTCTGGGGATAATAATGTATATTTTAATTTATAACAGGTGCAGCAGTTACTAAAGAGGCAGCAAAGATCATCGAAGATGTAAGTTTTACTGTTTATTGTTAATATTTTTCCTCATAATGCCACTTGTTTATTTTCGTTTTGAATGTAATATTCTAAGCCATACCTGAATATATTTTATGTGGAGCTTAGTCTTTAAAAAGAGTAATCTATCATGTTATTTTTTTTTAAAGAGAGTTTCTTTTTCTTTTTTTTTTTAAGATTTTATTTATTTATTTCTGAGAGACCCAGAGAGAGAGAGGCAGAGACACAGGCAGGGGGAGAAGCAGGCTCCATGCAGGGAGCGGACAAGGGACTCAATCCCAGGACCCCAGGATCGTACCCTGGGTGGAAGGCAGGCGCTTAAACCGCTGAGCCACCCAGGCTGCCCTATCATGTTATTAGTTTTGTTTTGGGATTGGGGAGCCTGAGTGGCTCAGTGGTTGAATGTTTGCCTTTGGCTCAGGTCGTGATCCTGGGGTCCTGGGATCGAGTCCTGCATTGGACTCCCCATGGGGAGCCTGCTTCTCCCTCTGCCTATGGCTCTGCCACTCTCGTCTCTCATGAATATATAAATAAAATCTTAAAAAAAATTTCTTTTGTTTTGGGACCTTAAGGTTACAACATTAATAAGAATATGTTTTTGATTTACTGCATTCTGGCTTCTTAATTTCTTTAAATACTGACTAATTCCATCTGATTGCTTATTTTTCTCTTTTACTACATTCAAGTACTTTTCTTGAAAACTAGAAAGTCTCTTTAGGGGTGCCTGGGTGGCTCAGTCAGTTAAGGTGTCTGACTTTTGGTTTCAGCTCAAGTCTTGATCTCAGGGGTTGTGAGTTCAAGCCTCACAATGGGCTCCATACTGGGTGTGGAGCCTATTTAAAAAAAGGAAGTCTTTTGAAAAAGTTCAGTGTAGTGTTTTAAGCATCTTCAAATTATGTGAGGCTGAAAATAGTGCAAAGTAAAAATACATTTAAATTCCCACTTTATGTCTCAAATTTGAAATATTGTGAAACTTTCCAAAATTAAAAACAATATTTTGAAGAAATGCATAATTTCAAATCTGGCAGGCTGAAAGGATTGCAAACTATGTCATTGTTGTCTGTGTCTTGTGTAGCAGGAAACAAAATTCCCATCATCCTTTATCAATATCATATGAACCTGATGTATCAGATCTTGGGTTAATGTTTTTGGGTGACTATTTTTGGCTGTTCTATTAACATTTGCTTTTAGTGCAATTAAAAATGTTTTTGTATATCGTATAACATTGTCATTTAAATTCATTAAGTAGTAGTAGTGCTAGTGCTAAAAAGTGTGCCCCAAATTCAGTATCTTTGGAACAGAAGTTGGATGTGATAAAACTCTGTGATGAAGGCTCAACTGTGAACCTCCATGCTGTTCATTTAGGAGAGTGCAACCTGCAGAATATTAGAGAGAATGCTCAAAAAACCAAAAGCAGCATTAAAGAAGGTACATCATTTAGTTCACATAAAAATATCTTAGAACCAGGCCAGAATAATGGAATAAATGGAAAAAATCCTGGCAACACAGCTGCAAGATCATTGCTGCCATAATGTGCCCCTAAGTCCAAGCCGTCGCCTGTGCTAAGGCATGAAGTATTTTTGATGATTTGAAAGGAATTGAAAGTGAGACAAAAAGGTTTATTACAAGTCATGGCTGGCTTTCCAATTTTAAAGCCTACTGAGGTTTTAAGAATATAAAAATGAGCAGGCAAGCTATATCTGCTAACCGAAGCTATCAAAAACATTTCAGCTTTACCATAACCTAAAGAGGCTTTAACCTGGAAGACAGTCTCACACCTAATAAAGTCTGTGAAAGAAGATGAATTTGTGCAAGGTTGGTGAAGGGGATGTTGACATTTTCCTTGGGTGGTTCTCCATGGATTAATAAAGGAAGGCTTGCTAGAATTAGGAAAACAAAGGTAGCTGGAGGAGGGCCCCAGCAGTTAGCCTGGGCCTTCAGCACAGCAGCCAACAGTGAAGTACCTGGCATATGATTTTGAACATACTCCAGCAACAATTGCTATTATTAAAGAAAATGATCCAAATGTGGATTGCTATTTCATGGTGGCAAGGTGAAAAATGGACAGTGTGTCTGCATATCAAGAAATTTTCAGTGGGAAAAAAAATCATCATTGGGAAAATAAAAAGGAGAGAAAAGAACCAGCCACATTAGATTCATTCGTTAGCAGAAGTCTTCCAGGGACTCAGACTAGCCTTCCCCATGATGTGGAGAGAGAGCTTCTCCTGATTTGATACCTTTTAACCTTCTCCTTAACTTGTGTTGTTGGAAGATGATAATGATAACTTCTTAGTATTTTCAGGCTGGAAACCACATTAGTTAATGAAATACCATTAAGTTAACTTTGTACTTAGTATATTATGTATTATACATTTAATTGTATTTTAAAGTTACTTGATTAATAAATTACTGTGTTACAGAATTAATAATTCTGTTAACCACATAACTATATAATTAAGGTATTAATGTACTACATATTATACTATACTAATATACTACACTTAATATGTTATTAGTGTATATTATAAAAGTGTTCTATATTAGTTGCGGATGTTTTCTGAGAATGCATCCCTCTGTATGTGTGGGATGGTTAGTTTTGAATTATTCAGGGTTTTCAGGAATATATCCCTTATATTAAATATTATTACGCTGTGTATTTTTTTTCTCCCTACATGGAGTACCTCTGTAATTCACCAGTCATTTAAACTGTGTTATAGGGGCATCTGGGTGGCGCAGTCAGTTAAGCTTCTGCTTTCGGCCCAGGTCATAAACACAAGGGTCCTGGGGTTGAACCCCATGTAGAGTCTGCTTCTCTCTCCCTCTCGGTGTGCTTTCTCTCTCAAATAAATAAAATCTTAAATAAACTGTTACAGAATCGCTCTGATTAATATTTTCAGTTTAGTCTATAGCAAGTATAGTAATAAATATGTAGTACTATTACAATGTTTAAAAATCTAATAGTTTTAGAATCTTTTCTTTGTTTCTATGAGATTTTAGTGTGAATTTCCGTCAAGTTATTTAAATAGTCTTAAATTTCAGGGAAAGGTGAGATACAGGAAAGCATGAAGAAGAAAACCTGCAAAAGTCAGTAAACTTCCAATAAAGATCTATGTAGTAAGTATTTTAGATTTTGCAGGCCATACAGACTCTGTTGCAACTCCTCATCTCAGCTGTTATAGTGCAGAAGTAGCCATAGGCAATCCATCATGAGTGAGTGGCTGTTTTCCAATAAAATTATATTTACGGAAACAGGTGGTGGGCTGGACTTGGTCCACTCCATACTTTGCCAATTTCTGCTGTACTGTATTCCCACCATTAAAAATTAAACATTGTTAGATTGGGCTTATTTGCTTATTTTCTCCTATCTCTTTTTCATTTTCTTTTAAATTTTATGTTTTTTTTTTTAAAGGTTTATTTTAGAGAAAAAGAGTGAGAGTTCACAGGGGAGGGGGAAGAGGGAGGGGGTGAGAGGGAATCTCAAGCAGACTCCCCGCTGAGCTCGGAGCCCAACGTGGGCTTGATTCCATGACCCTGAGATCATGACCTGAGCTGAAATCAAGAATTGGAAGCTCACCCGAGCCACCCAGGTGTCCTTAAGTTTTTTTTCTAATTGAAGTATAATTGATGTACAATATCCTTTTGTATAATTGCCATACAGTATCCTATCCTAGAGAGTACCTCAGTACATCATAGTGATTTGATATTTTTATACATTACAAAATGTTTCCTACAATAAGTCTAGTTGCCATCTGTCACCAAAGTTATTACAGTATTATTTTGTTCTCTATGCTGTACATTACATCCCCATGGCTTATTTATTTTATAACTGGAACTCTGTACCTCTTAATCTCCTTCACCTGTTTTGCCTGCCCCCCTAACCTTTCCCTCTGTCTGATAACCAACACTTTTCTTTATCTATGGATCTGTTTCTGTTTTGTTTTGTTTGTTTTTTTTTTTTAGATTCCACATACAATTGAAATCCTATGGTATTTGTCTTTCTCTGTTTGACTTGTTTCACTTTGCATAATAACTTGCCAGATCCATCTATGTTGTTGCAAATGGCAAGATTTCATTCTTTGTTGTGGCTGAGTTATATTCTTCTGTGTGTGTATCACATCTTTATCCATCCATCAATGGACACTTAGGTTGCTTCTGTATCTTGGCTATTGCAAATAATGCTGCAGTGAATGTATTTCTTCCTTTGGTGTTTTGGTTTTCTTTGGATAAATTCCCAGAAGTGGAATTGCTGGATCATATGGTAGTTCTATATTTAATTTTTTTGAGGAAACTCCATACTATTTTCCACAGTGGCTGCACCAGTATACATTCTCACCAACAGTGCATGAGGGTTTTTTCCTACATCCTTGCCAACACTTGTTATTATTTTTTAAATAATATCTGAGCTGACAGGTTTGAGGTAATAAATCATTGTGGTTTTGATTTATATTTCCCTGATGATAAATGCTGTTGATCATCTTTTCATGTGTCTGTTGACCATCTGTATGTTTTCATTAGAAAATGCCTTTTCAGGTCCTCTGCCCATTCTTTAATTAGGCTATTTAGTTTTTTGATATTAAATTGTGTAAGTTCTTCATATATTTTGGATATTAATCCCTTATCAGATGAATGATTTGCAAATATCTATGTATTCTATGTGTCTGTTTTTATGCCAGTACCATACTGTTTTGGTTACTGTAACATGTAGTATAGTTTGAAATCAGGGAGTGTGATACCATCAGCTTTGTTTTTCTTTCTCAAGATTGCTTTGGCTAGTCAGGGTTTTTGTGGTTTCATACAAATTTTAGTATTCTTTGTTCTAGTTCTGTGAGAAATGTTGATGTTTTGATGGGAATTGCATTGAATCTGTAGATACCTTTCAGTAGTATGGGTGTTTTAAGATTATTAATTCTTCCAATCCATGAGCATGGTATATGGCTTTCTATTCATTTTTATCTTCAGTTTCTTTCATCAGTGTCTTATAGTACAGATCTTTTATCTCTTTGATTAAACTTATTCCTAGGTATTTTATTCTTTTTGATGTAATTATAAGTGGGATTGTTTTTCAATTTTCTCTTTCTAATAGCTCATTATTAGTGTATAGAAATGCAACTGATTTCCATATGTTAATTTTGTATTCTCTGACTCTACTGAATTAATTTATTAGTTTATTGACTACTATATAGTAGTATGTGGAAGTAACACATTTTGTTTATCCATTGCCCTGTTGATGAACATTAGATTGCTTCCAGTTTTTGACTATTAAAAATCTCTGGTACATTGAACATCCTTGATACATCTCTGTGTGCACATGTGCAGGTGTTTGTCAAGTGTAGATATAAAATAGAATTTCAGAGTCAAAGAACATTAGCATTTTTAGTTTTTAAAATGGCTGTTTCAGTTTTTGTTCCCTAGAAGTTTATGATTTTACTTATTTCCACAGCCTCACTATAATTTGATGTTGTCAGATTTAAACTTTAAAAAATAAATAAATAAATAAGTAAATAAATAAATAAACTTTTTTTGGTCAATCTGTTTAGTAATATCTTGTTTTATTTTGCAGATCACTAATTACTACATGTTTGCTTATATTTCTATGTTTTTGTTTTGTTTTGTTTTTTAAGATTTTATTTATTTACTAGAGACACACACAGAGAGAGAGAGAGAGAGAGAGAGACAGGGAGAGGGAAAAGCAGGCTTCATGCAGGGAGCCTGATGTGGGACTAAATCCTGGGTCTCCAGGATCAGGCCCTGGGCTGAACACGGTGCTAAACTGCTAAGCCACCGGGGCTGCCCATATTTCTATGTTTTTGAACATTTGAAATTTCTTTGAATTTCCTATTTTTAATTTTTCCTCATTTTTGTATTGAATTTTTTCCTTATTGATTTATAGAATTTCTTTATGTACTCTGGATTTGCCCCCACCTCTTTCTCCTCATGTTCACTGATACAAAAACATGCAGTAATACTTAATATCTATTTAAAAAGATATTTTAGGGCAGCCCCAGTGGCTCAGCAGTTTAGCACCGCCTGCGGCCGGGGTGTGTCCTGGAGATCCGGAATCAAGTCCTGCATCAGGCTCACTCCATGGAGCTTGCTTCTCCCTCTTCCTGTGTCTCTGCCTCTCTCTCTCTCTGTGTCTCTATGAATAAATAAATAAAAATCTTTAACATGTATATATATTAATAGCATAGTCCTTCAGCTATTGTCCTATTTCTCTACTCTCCATATTAGAAAATCTCCTTTAAGGGTGGCTTCTACTTTCGGCCTCAATTCTCCTTTCCGTTATCTTTCCTTACTTAGCTCACTTAAGTCTGGCTTTGTCGGCACCATTCCACTAAAACTGCTCTTGTCAAGGTCACCATCAGTCTTTATTTTGCAAATCCAGTGGTCAATTTGCAGTTCTCATTTTACTCATCCTTTAGCATTTGATAAAATTAATCTCCCCTTCCTTCTTGAAATCTGTTCTTCAACTTCCAGGTCAGCATACTTGCCCTTATTCTCAATCTACCTTACTTCCCAGGGACTCAATATCTCCTGTGATTTTTTTTTTTTAAGATTTTATTTATTTATTCGTGAGAGACACACACACACAGAGAGAGAGAGAGGCAGAGACATAGGCAGAGAGAGAAGCAGGCTCCATGCAGGAAGCCCAATGTGGAACTCAATCCCGGAACTCCAGGATCACCTGAGCTGAAGGCATATGCTCAACTGCTGGGCCACCCAGGCATCCTACTTCCCGTAATTTTAAACACCACCTGTATGGTGGCTTATTCCCAGATTTACTTCTCTTGCTGTGACCTCTGAGCTCCAGATTCCTGTATCCAACTGCCTACTTTATGCCTCAACTTAGATGATTAATAGCCATCTCAAATAATATGTCTAAATAAGAACACTTTTATTTTCCTCAGACTTCCTCTCTATTGTTCCTTACTTCTTATCACTCCTATTGCTACATCTTTTGTCTGAGGCACCATCATCTTTTCTCTGGTTCATTGCAGTGACTACCCACTTGTCTTCCTGCTTCCATTCTTATCCTTTGCATTTTTTCCCCTCTATATTGTTAGCAAAATGATCTTAAAACAAATCAGATTGTGTCACTTTACTGCTTAAAAACCTTCAATGAAATTCTGAAAAAGAAGAATAAAGAAGGGGGAAGAGCTAGCTTCCAAAATTATAGTAAAACTCTGAATTTTACAAAGCGAGGTAGTTAAAAATAACTGATACTGAAGCCTTGAATAGACAGACAACTCAATAAAAAGTCCAGAAGTAGACCTAAATATATATACAAATTTAGAAATAATAAAGATGGCATTCAAATAGATCAGTGGGAGATTTAGATTATTCAATAAATAGTGTTATGACAATTGAGTATACATGTGGAAGAAAATGCAGTTGGATTTCAATGTTATAGGTTACACCAAAGTGAAGTTTAGATGGAGAAGAGATTTAAATATAAAAAAATATTAAAGTAGTTGGAAAAAATACAGGAAAGAATTTTAATGCAGAAGTGGGAAAGTCTTTCTAAATATGTCACATAACCCAAAAGCCATAAAAGATTTGTTAGGGAAATTCAACTACATTTCAAAGTCAAAGGACATGAAAAAAAAATAAAAAGATTGCAATTCATGTCATAAAAGGCTAGTTTTTTTTCTATATGTAAAGAGCTTCTGTGAATCAATAAAAGGACCCTGTACCCATTAGGAAAATGGGCAAAACTATGATCCTTCAGTTTACAGACTAGGAAGTAAAAATTGTTCTTAAACATATGCAAAGATATTCAGCTTCAAAATTAGAGAAATGCCAGTTAAAGCTACAGTTTTATGAGATTGGCAAAGATAAAAATGATGGATAACACTGTTAAGGCATTTTTACATATTGTCAATAGCAGTTGGTAAAACTGCTACAGAGAGCAATTTAGTAAAACTTGTTAAAATTTAAAATGTAAATACCATATTACCAAGGAACTCCATTTTTAGGAATTTATCCTTCAGATACATTTCACACATTTATAAAATAAAGTATATACAGGGATGATTACAACATTGTTTGTAGCAGCAGAGGCTTGAAAACAACCAAATTGTTTCATCAGTAGTCAGAGCCACTGTGAGTTCATCCTAAGTTACTGTCTGAACTAGAAAAAAATAGGCCTACATGAGTAGGGCCTGAAATATACCCCTCTCCTATCTCCTATCTGGTAAGTGGAGTTCCTTTCACAAGCATATGCAGCAACTCTTTGGGGACTGTAGTTAAAATAAATTTGCTATATCCATACAGTAGAATACTATGCGCTTAAAAAGAATGTGGTAGCTATATATGTACAGACATAGACCAGTCTCGTATATAATAAATGAAAAAGACAAAATAGTATATAGCCTACTGCCATTTGTATTTTAAACACATACGCACACACAAACCACATGCTTGTACATATGTATAGAAAGCACTGGAAGGCAGCCAGAAAGTAGATAATAGTGGTTGCCTCTGAGGAAAACTGAATGACTGAGGCAGAATTTTAAGAGGGGGAATTATTACTTTTTCATTGTTTAATGTTTAAATCTTTGAATTTTATGTCACGTATTACATTGCTCATTCAAAAAATATGCATAGAAGTTTTTTTAAAAGCTAAAGGAAAACACAAGATGATAGGAGTAGAGATAGTTCACAGAAGATGCACTAACCCCACTAATGTTAGGTAATTTTTAATTTATTGAGAAATAGCAAAAAAGTTTCATAGTTCTGCGTTAACTAGAGTGTGGGGAAACAGGCTCACATACATTGCTGAAGGTCGTATGCTTCGATATAATACGCTTCTGTGGAAAGCAATATGGCTGCACCATCATAATAAAAATCTTCTGACCCACCCAACTGCACTTATAATACCTTACTCTATAAATATACTAACACATGTAGAATTAATTCACATGTAGGGGTATTTATTATGGCATGTTTATAAAAGCAAATATTTTTGACATTTCCTGTTGAGCAGCAGACTCTTCAGAGTACCATTACCTATGGTACACTGAGTGTGTAAAGCTGCCCTGGGAGCAGTTACATAAATATACCTCTAAGATAGCTTGCTGTATGTACAGTGCAAGGTGCTGGAACCTAACTAATAATATGCTACCAATTTGTAGTCAGAAGCAACTTAAGTACAGGGGCCGTCTCTACAAGGGTGTCTGAGAAACTGGGGACCATGTTGTGTTCAAGGATGAGTCTGGATAAAGGGCAGACAGAGGTGGAAAACTTAATTTTCATGTATATACTTCTTTTCTTTTTTTTTTTTTAAGATTTATTTATCTTAGTGCACATGGAGGGGAGGGGGCAGACGGAGGGGGAGTCTTAAGCAGACTCTGTGCTGAGCAGAGCCCGAAGCAGGACTCCATCTCATGACCCTGAGATCACTACCTGAGCTGAAACCAAGAGTCAGATGCTCAACCGACTGTGCCACCAAGGCACCCCTTCGTGCATATAGTTTTATACCTTTTGTATTATTACATAATTTAAAATTATTACATCTGTTGCCTATTTAAAAAGTAAGTGTAAATAAAATCTGCAGTGGTTTCCCATCACTTTTAAAATACAGTCCTAACTTCTTGTTGTTCTTCTTGTTGTTTTTGAAACTAAGACCTTCCTGATCCTATGAAATTTGGCTTCTGCCTACCTTTTCAGACATTTCATTCTAGCCTCTGCTTACTTTATTTCAGCCTTATTCTCATCTCTGTTCCTAAAGCAGGCCAAACTCTTTCTCACTTGAGGACTTTTGCATCTATAATCCCAGTGCCTGGAGTCCTCTGACTTCAGGCCTTTGCATGGTTTGCTCTTTTGAGTATTTATAAGATCAATGTTCAGATGTTTACTCCAAAAATATCCCTCCTCCGCACATCACTCTCCATTCCCTTACTCTGCTTGCTTCTTGCTTGCTTTTCTTTTTCTCTTTCTTTTCTCTCTCTTTTTTTTTTAAGATTTTATTTATTTATTCATAGACACAGAGAGAAAGAGGCAGAGACACAGGCAGAGGGAGAAGCAGGCTCCATGCAGGGAGCCCAATGTGGGACTCGATCCTGGGACCCCAGGATCACACACCCCAGGCTGTAGGCGGTGCCAAACCGCTGCGCCACCGGGGCTGCCCACTTTCTTTTCTTTCATAGTACTTCTCACTACCTGGAATTATACATTATATATTTGCTTTACTTGTTTATCTTCTGTCTCTTCCTGTAGAATGTAAAGCCCATAAAAGCAGGACTTTCTTTGTCTTGATTTTTGCTATATCCCCAGGGCTTAAAAACAGTGCCTGGTTTATAGTAAACATTCGGTAAATATTTATTGAATGGAAAACATGTTTTTGGTACATTCTCCTACTCTGTTGATTATTCTTCAGCTTTGTCTTATAAAAACTTGTTATTTGCAAAAAAATTCAAGGTAGTCAAATGTATTAGTCTTTTCTGTTTTGTTTTTAACTCTTTTGTATATTGAATACCTAAGGTTCTCCTTAGGGTACCTGCCTGGCTGGTCAGTAGAGCTTGCAACTCTTGATGTCAGGGTTGCAGGTTCAAGCTTCATGTTGGGTGTAGAGATATCTTAAAAAAAAAAAAAAAAAAAAGAATACCTTCTCCTTGTTTTGGCTATTTGAAAGTTCTCCATTGATTTTATTTTATTTTTATTGATTTTTAAGATTAAAAAAAATTTTTAAGTGATCTCTCCTCCCAACATGGGGCTTAAACTCACAACCCAAGATCAAGAATCACATGCTCTGCTGGCTGACCCAGCCAGGTACCCCTTTCCAGATTTTAAAGTTTTATTTTTGTAATGTTGAGGTCTTTAATCAATATGGAATATATTTTTGCATGTGGTTTGAGATTGGATCTGATTTTTCTGAATAGCCAGTTGTCCTAATCAGCAAAGATTGTCTTTACTGTTTTGATGGTCCTTACTATAGGTAGAGTATTTTTTTTTAGAGTATTTTTTTAATTGATAAATGGAACAGATACTGATTGGAAGAATCAGGAATTAGTGTATATTTTCCAAAGTAACTTATTTATTGCAACTGCTCTTTCAGAAGAATTGTTATTATTACTATTTTTTTGCTATGTGCCACCTTTCAATTGATAGCAATTATGGTCAGTGATAAGGTACTGAAAAACATCACTTTTTGGTTTCTGAATTTGTTTTTAACTAGGGAAGCACACAGACAGATGCCACGAAACTTCTGTCTTCCCAGTCTTCCAGGCTTTTAAAAAACAAAGCAGTGTTGTGCAAGCCTGTCACACAGACCAAGGCCACCGCTTGCAAACCACATACACAACACAAGGAATGTCAGACAGGTATGTGTTCCTGAGCTCTCCATATGTAGAAAGTTACTCTGTTTTTCTTGTTTTTGTTTTTTTAAGAAAAGTAAAGAAAATCATTTACAGTTTCATAAATGTGAACACATTCATTCTTGGATCACATACTTTGAACATCTGATTGCTTCCTTTTATAATTATTGTCAACAATGATAACTACTAAACTGCATCCATCTGCACACACAGCATTATGTGTAGAGTGGACAAACAGCTCTGCATGTGCACTGCTGTTTTTCAAATGTAAAAACTGTTATGACTACTAAGATATAAATTTACTTAAAAGCATTAATGATATAAAAAAGGCAGCAGTGATTTAGCCTTAGTTCTTTTTTAAAAAAACACCATGAATTGATTTGTTATTTACTGAAAGTAGAACTATATATCTGAGGTGTTGGCGATCAGGAAAATTATTTTCATTCATACTTGGAAAGGTTATAAATTATTGCCCCCAAGCCATGTTAACTGCCACTACCCTTATATTTTCAGTGACTTGTGTAGCCTACTCTGCCCAAAGCATTTTTTTGATTTTTGTTTTTAATGATAATTTTACTACCCAGAATATACTGTATTTAAAAGCATAGTCTGAAAAAAACAATAAAAGCATAGTTTGTCAGTAAGTAATCATGAGTTTTTATGTAGGGTACCTTTCTTCTTGGTAGGAGTCAAGGAGAATCCTGCATAGTGCTGCTGAAGCGAGCACTATACATCGAGATTCTTAATGGATGCATTGATTATAATGTATATAACCTATTTGTCCCCCTATGATTGAACCGTGAGATTGCTTTTAGTTATGTAATATTATAAACAGTGTTAAGTTGTATAAATGGATTTTTGTTCACTTGTCTAATTAGGATAAATCCTAAGTAGTAGAATTCTAGATTCAAAAGGTATCACAGATTTTTTAAGGCTTTTTTTTTAAATTTTTTATTTATTTATGATAGTCACAGAGAGAGAGAGAGAGGCAGAGACACAGGCAGAGGGAGAAGCAGGCTCCATGCACCGGGAGCCCGATGTGGGATTCGATCCCGAGTCTCCAGGATTGCGCCCTGGGCCAAAGGCAGGCGCCAAACCGCTGCGCCACTCAGGGATCCCTAGGCTTTTGATAGGTATTACAAAATTGAAAAATTACATCAGTGTTTAAGAATATCCATTTCTCTTTACTCTCATTGACACTGGGTATTCTAATAATTTTTTTTCCTCCACTTTGGGAAAATTACAGAATTCAGAAAGATTGAAAATATGGCACAATGAACTTTAATATATTCTTCATCTTGATTCACTGTTAACTTTTTGAAACTTTTGTTTTCCGAAAAACTTAGAAATAGAATAATTTCTTAATTTGATGTATCCTGTGGACCTCAGCCCTAATGCCAGTAATCTACTGAATATATTGCATTGCAGTTCATGTACCACAGCCTGCCATTTTGCTTTAGTCAGTGGCCAAGTTTGGAGCAAGGAGAAATTCAGTTTTTAATGGTACCATGGAAATATCATGGTTTGCATTTCAACTTTAATGTATTCTTTTGACAAATATAAATAGTAATAAAATATAAATTTTAAATGTGTAGGGGAAAACAAAGAATATAGCTTATGTCTTCTTGAAAATAACAGTGATTCAAATATTTCATCTAGATTTCCCTATGCCTAATGAGAAAAAGGAAGCAGAACTTGAGTCTCCACCTGCAAAGAAGAAAAGAATAGGTTTTTTCCAGACTTATGATGCAGAATATTTAAAAGTTGGTTTTATTATCTGTCCAGGATCAAAAGAAAGTTCACCAAGGCCACAGTGTGTGATTTGTGGAGAAATCTTATCCACTGAAAACATGAAGCCAGCAAATCTTTCTCATCATTTGAAGACAAAACATTCAGAATTAGAAAACAAACCAGTAGATTTTTTTGAACAAAAATCTCTTGAAATGGAATGTCAAAATAGTTCTTTAAAAAGGTGTTTACTAGTTGAAAAGTCACTTGTGAAAGCTTCTTATTTAATTGCTTTCCAAATTGCTGCCAGCAAGAAACCATTCTCCATTGCTGAAGAATTAATTAAACCATATTTAGTAGAAATGTGTTCAGAAGTTTTGGGTTCAAGTGCTGGAGACCAAATGAAAACCATTCCTCTTTCTAATAATACAATTGGACACAGGATCGATGAATTGTCTGCAGACATTGAAGATCAGCTGATTCAGAAAGTCACAAAGTCAAAGTGGTTTGCCCTTCAGGTAGATGAATCATCCGAAATCTCAAATATCACCCTTCTTTTGTGCTATATTCGTTTCATTGATTATGATTGCAGTGATATAAAAGAAGAATTACTATGTTGCATTGAAATGCCTTCTCAAATGACTGGTTTTGAGATATTTGAACTAATAAATAAATACATTGATAGTAAATCGTTGAATTGGAAACATTGTGTTGGTTTCTGTACAGATGGGGCTGCAAGCATGACTGGCAGGTGTTCTGGTTTAAGGGCAAAAATTCAAGAAATTGCTGCGAATACAGTGGCATTTACATACTGTTTTATTCACCGTGAACATTTAGCAGCAGAAAAGTTGTCTCCATGCTTACATGAAATTCTTTTGCAATCAGCACAAATTTTAAGCTTTATAAAGAGCAATGCATTGAATTCGCGAATGCTAACAATTTTATGTGAAGAAATGGGGTCTGAGCATGTGAATTTACCACTCCATGCTGAAGTACGTTGGATATCAAGAGGGAGAATTTTAACAAGATTATTTGAATTACGACATGAAGTTGAAATTTTTTTAAACCAAAAGCATTCAGACTTGGCCAAGTATTTTCTTGATGAGGAATGGGTTGCAAAGCTGGCCTATTTATCAGATATTTTTTCACTTATAAATGAACTCAATTCAAGTCTCCAAGGAACTATGACTACTCTCTTCAATTTGTATAATAAAATGGATATATTTAAGGAAAAGTTAAAAATGTGGTTGAAGCGCACACAAGAGAATGATTATGACATGTTCCCTTCATTTTCTGAATTCTTAAACTCATCAGACTTAAATATGAGAGGCATTGCAAGCATTATTTTTGAGCACCTGGAAGGTCTTTCTCAAATGTTCCATGACTGTTACCCACCAGAAGAAGACTTGCGCTCAGGAAATTTGTGGATAATTAATCCTTTTATGAATCACCGAAATAGTAACCTCACGGACTTCGAAGAAGAAAAACTAGTACAGTTATCTTCAGATTTGGAATTACAATCAGTATTTAAATCAATGTCTGTAACTCAGTTTTGGATAAATGCAAAGACAAGTTACCCAGAACTCCATGACAAGGCAATGAAGTTTTTATTGCCTTTTTCCACTATTTATTTATGTGATGCTACATTTTCTGCCTTGACAGAGTCAAAACAAAGAAATTTGTTGGTTTCTGGTCCTGCCCTAAGACTTGCAGTCACATCTTTAATTCCAAGGATAGAAAAATTAGTAAAGGAGAAAGAATAGAAACATGGCAATTGCTTATTTTCAAAGTCTATAATTTTGTGTGAAGTTTTATATAAGTACTCTAAAATATAATTTCTTAATGTGGATATGTGTTTTCAGTGATTAAATAAGTCTTTTAATTAATCATTTTTCTTTATGTTGAAGAATTTAGTAATTATGCATTTATACCTAGTTATGTATAATTTTATTAGTCCAAGGTAGAGAATTTAACTATTTTATCGTTTGATTAGATAATCTAGATTAGGGACAAAAATGAGGGTAACAAAACCGTTTATAATGTACCGGAACAGCTGGATGTAGAAATAGAAACCGCTGGGCCTTTAGGAACACAAGGGACATTGCCGTGTGCAGCCAGACAGCCCACAGTCCAGCAGGCTGAGGGTAGGTACAGCACATATCTGAACAGCTTGGCTAACCAGAAATGGAAGCAGCAGGAGAGTTTGAGAACCCTTGTAGGGGTCTCTGTGGCCCTCTACTAGGGCTTGGCAGACTTTTTCCATAAAAGGCCAGATAGTGAATATTTTAGGTTTTATAGGCCATATGGCAGCAGCTCCTTAGTTCTGTGGTTGCAGCACAAAAGCAGCTGAAGGCAATACACAAACGAGCGTGGCCGTGTTTCAATACAACTTTTTATTTATGAATATCGAAATAATACAGTTTGGGTTTTCTTTTAGGAGTTTATCAATTTGAGGGGATCCCTGGGTGGCCCAGCGGTTTAGCGCCTGCCTTTGGCCCAGGGCGTGATCCTGGAGTCCGGGATCGAATCCCACATCAGGCTCCCTGCGTGGAACCTGCTTCTCCCTCTGCCTGTGTCTCTGCCTCTCTCTCTCTGTGTCTCTCATGAATAAATAAATAAAGTCTTAAAAAAAAAATATTTTATCTATTTGACAGAGGAGCAAGCAGGGGGAGCCAGGGAGGGTGCAGCAGGCTCCCCACTGAGTAGGGAGCCTGATGTGGGCTCCATTCCAGGACCCTGGGATCATGACCTGAGCCGAAGGTGGATGCTTAACCGACTGAGCCCCCCAGGTGCCCCCAAATAATACAGTATTCATGTGTCATGAGAGCTGCCTTTATAATTCTTTTTATCATTAAAAAATGTAAAGAAACATTATTAGCTGGGGAGGAGGAGGGAATGAAAAAAATCAGACAGCTGGCTTAATTTGGCCCACTGTTGGTCCATCCAGGTCTCAGCAGATCTCCAGGTCATACCGACAGGCCAGGAGTGGCTGGTAAGGTTTTATTCAGTTGGAAGTCTCTCTTCCCACAGCTGCAAGTGTCCAAATTTTCTTTCTTTCTTTCTTCTTTTTTTTTTAAATTAATTAATTAATTTATTCATGATAGAGAGGCAGAGACACAGGCAGGGGGAGAAGCAGGCTCCATGCACCGGGAGCCCAACGCGGGACTGGATCCTGGGTCTCCAGGATCGTGCCCTGGACCAAAGACAGGTGCCAAACCTCTGAGCCACCCAGGATCCCCAAGTGTCCGAATTTTCAAATGCTTTTCACATTTTAATTTCAGCTGAGAGAAATTCGAGGGAAAATGTGTTTTGCACGAAGAAAAGAACAATGTATAGATACTTGTTACTGATTTATTACTAATAATGTCATAACTTACTAATTTACAGATAACTTTGGAGCTCTGCCCTGTGCCAGGCATTGTGCTAGAACTAACAGGCCCGTGGGAGGCTAGGGGGCCGCTCGGGGGGCCGAGCTGGCTCAGGCAGGAAGGAAACCCCGTCTTTGGGGAGGAGGCGCGTGTAGATACTCCTCTGGATGGTCTCTACTGGTTGGGAGACCAGAGACTTCTGAATTCAGAGGGGCTTGCTTGGTCATTTGAGCCGGTGGCCTCAGTGCCCTGGTCTGTGAGATGGGGCTGCCCCACCAGGGAGGAAGGTGGCAACAGCCTGGGGGGTGAGGATCTGGAGACTCAGGAGGTCAGGCCTCCCCTCCCCGCCCCTCCTTCTCCTCCTGCTCCCCCCACTCCAGGGCCTGTGGAGTTGCTGTGGGCTCCCTCGGGGGAGCCAGTGGGGGGGCAGAGGACCGATGGGTGGGGTCCAGTTGCCTTCTGTCCCACCAGCGACAGACGCAGCCCTCCCTGTCCCTGCCCCTCCTTTCTGGGGTGGCGTCCCTGAGGTTCCCTGAGGTTCTTGAGGAGCGGGTTTATTCCCCGCTGGGTGGTAGGCAAGCTGCTCAAGGGTGCGGTGCATCCGCTCAAGTTGCACCGACAGCTTAGAATTTCTTCTTGCAGCCCAGTAGGGAGGGCAGAGCTGGTGGGGGGGGGGGCGAGGTGGTCTCGTGGCCCAGATGGAGCCCGACTCAGCAAAGTGAGCCCCCGAGTCTCCTGAACTACTGGGGAGTCTGCTGCAAGGGATCCAGGCCCCGCAGACCGTGTTCCGGAGCGGGACCGTTAAACAAGCCACAGTCCACCCTGTCCAGCCTCTCCCCCACCTCCCAGCATTTCCGGCGGGGTCCTGGCCTCCAGGAAACCAGGCCTGGCAGCCAGACTGAAGCTGGGCATGCCTGGCTTCCTGGTCTTGCAATCTGGGGCTGGGCTGTCCCCTAGGGAGAGCTGTGGAGGGAGTCAGCGCCCCTGCACTCCCCCACCCCCACCCCGGCCCTTCTGGAGAGTAAAGCCTGCTTCCTGATGGCAAAGCTCACTCCCTGGGGCCCTCTCCTCTCCAGACGACCTCAGGCCTGGACCTGCCCTGGAGCGGGAGCTCACTGCTGAGGGTGCAGGCGCAGGGTGCCCCCAGGAGGGCCCAGGCCGTGGACCCCAGGGGGCGGCTGACGGGGGTTCCCTGCCACCCCTAGAAAGCCCTGCGCGTGCAGCCTGCTGAGGGCTCCCGTTGAAGGTGTTGGGCTGCCAGCCAGACCCCAGGAGCCACCAAGAGGCAGTGGGCTGCCTGGCCACGCTGGCCCTGGGCCCGGGGGTGCTGCAGGAGGTGCAGAGCTTGCTTTTGGTCCTGCTCACGATGGGTTAGGGGGTGCAAGTGGGCTGGGAAGTGGGGACTTGTGGCAGAGGGCAGCAGAATGCCTGGTTGTTCCCTTCCCTGCTGCCTCCTTTCCTTTTCTTTCTGGAACTCGCTGCTCTACTGTCGTTTCCAGACCAGGACAGGTGCTTTTTATTTTATTTTTAAAGATTTTATTAACGAGAGGTAGAGAGAGGCAGAGACACAGGCAGAGGGAGAAGCAGGCCCCCGACATGGGACTCGATCCCAGGACCCCGGGGTCATGCCCTGGACTGAAGGCGGAGCTAAACCACTGGGCCACCGGGCTGCCCAACAGGTGCTTTTTAAACCTCACTTAGCATAACAGGATTCTAGGTCAGATGTGCCTCATGGATTCAGTGGGTGCAGGGTACCCCCTTGTAAGGATGTGTTCTACCCTATGAGCCCTTGCTCCCCTCACCCCTACCCTTAAGACGAGGGGCCGGAGTAGCAGCTGCCAGTGGACCTCTGTGTCCGGCAGGTGGGGAGCGGGCGCAGCAGCCGGGCCCCCCGACTAGGAGGGCACAGGATGCCCCGGGGACAGGCGGGCCTCGAGGAAGCCCTCAGTGGTTCTGCCCGTGGGAACCGCTGACGTACAGACAGCGGCCGCTTCGAAGGCCAGACGTCTTCAGGCTCCTTGTGTCCCCGGCCCTGTGTCACCCTGACTGCGGCCACTGCCACCCCTGCCCCAGGGTTTCTTTCCATCCCTGGAGCTTCCCTCATTTTCGGATCTTTCCTGTCCCTCCTCCACCAAGCCCCGGGCCACCGCCTCTCCAGGAGGACTATGAAGGACGAAGGACCAGAGGTTGTTCCCAAATGCCCGCCCCCCCGGTCTGGATGGTCCAGTTTCCTTCTCCTCAAGGAGGGGGTCTGCGTTAGTTCAGGAGACTTCCAGTCTGGGTTCTAGTCTCTCCTGAAGGCCCGAGGGGTGGGTGCAGCTCGCTTAGGCCGCGTGTGTGCATGTGTGTGCAGATGTGTGCAGTGGGGCCTGCGGTGGCTCCGGGAGCCTTGGGGACCCCACTATCCACGCCGGGGCTCTTCACCTGCCTGCCCCCCTCTACCTGGGGCTCCTGCTGCTGCTGCTGCTCGGGGGCCGCGGCTCATCGTCCAGACGAAGGAGGTGGCCGGAGCCCTGGGAAGGAGACTTGCCTGCGCGTTCAGGGACCCTGGGAGAGAGGGCCTCCGGCCCCCTCGCGCCGCGGCAGGAACTCGGGGGAGCACGCGCCGTGGGCACCCTGTTGCCAGTACATCCCTGGTTGGCTGCCCTTGAAGCGCACGCCTCCTGGCCCTGCTTCTTCCTGTGGACGTTTCCTGCTCTCTTTTGAGGGGTACGTGTTCTACATCCTAGCATGCCTCCTGGCATGTGAAAATAGGACATACACAGAAAAGCAATTTAAATCACCCTAAATTGGGAAACCTGGGGGGCTCCGTGATTGAGCATCTGCCTTTGGCTCAAGTCATGATCCTGGGGTCCCGGGATCGAGTCCTGCATCGGGCTCCCTGCAGGGAGCCTGCTTCTCCCGCTGCCTGTGTCTCTGCCTCTCTCTCTCTCTGTCTCTCATGAATAAATAAATAAAATTCTTTAAATAAACAAAATAAATAATCACTCTAAATTTTAATGCTTCAAAATAACTACCACTGATTCCTTTTAATAACTGGACTGCTCAACTTTTTTCATTGCCCTCATAGCTATTTTTTAATGAAAATGAGACAATATAAATTACTTTTTAAAACTCTGGTACTGTAACACCATTCCGGGTCTATTTTAGCTCAGTGATTTTTTTTTAAGATTTTATTTATTTATTTATTTATTTATTTATTTATTTATTTATTTATTTATTTTATTTACTTTTAAAGATTTTATTTATTTTTTCATGAGAGACACAGAGACACAGGCAGAGGGAGAAGCAGGCTCCCCGTGGGGAGTCCGATGCGGGACTTAATCCCGGTCTCCAGGATCAGCCCTGGGCCAAAGGCAGGCACTAAACCGCTGAGCCCCCCAGGGGTCCCCATAGTGATGTTAATGGCTGTACGGTATTCCCTGTAAGGATGTCCTGTAATGCATTTATTCAAGCCCCCACCGAGGAACACTCAGACTGTCCCCAGTTTTTGCTATTGTAAACTTCACTGTACATCACCTTTGCAGATTTAGTGTTTTTCCCTAGAAGTGAGGAGAGAGGGTGGGGAGGGGGAGACAGGAAGAGAGAGACTCTTAAGCAGGCTCCATCCCCAGCACTTCGGGAGCTCGAGCCCATGACCTTGAGATCACTACCTGAGCTGAGATCAAGAGTTGGATGCTCAATGGATTGAGCCACCCACCCAAGCACCCCTGGGTTGTCCCCTTTTTTTGTTGCTATTGTAAACTTCAGAGTACATCACCTTTGCATCCTTATATCTTTCCCCAGAAGGGAGGGTGCTGCTCCAAAAGGCACATTAAAAAATTTTTTAAAAACACGTTTTTTTTTTTTAAAGATTTTATGTATTTATTCATGAGAGACACACACACACACAGAGAGAGAGAGAGAGAGAGAGAGAGAGAGGCAGAGACATAGGCAGAGGGATGAATCCCGGAGGTGCTGGGGAATCAGGAGGGCATGCGCCTGCGCAGGAGAATTACTGAAGGAAAGTGACCAGGTCAGAGTCCCCACTATCACATCACCAACCATCTCCACCTCAGTGGGGACCTTTTGGAAAGCATGCGTCCCCCCATAACGGAAGATAGCAAAAGAGCTCATTTATTTATGCAAGTGCTCTAGCCTCCAGCCTACAGACCACTGTGGGGGCAGGGACCTTGGCTTTTGGGAGCCCACGGGGGAGGAGAAGTCTGTGCACCTGAGACCATTTCATCCGCCCGGCAGAACAGCGAGCTCTGCTCTGACGTGGACATCCTGGGACCTCGGGCAAGCTGGCACCCTTGAGTCCCTTCTTCTTGTGTCTGAAAGCACAGCGATGCAGTCTAGAGGACGCGTGCACGTATGCGTCTGTATGCACGTGCTGGTGCATCTGTAATAGCACGGAAAGATGGTCGTCTGTGTAAGGCACACGTACAACATGCACTGGTGCACGTTCATTACGCAGGTGTCCTAACAGGAAGCCGTTTCTTCAGAGGTCCAGCTATAGCATCCCTTCAGTTTCCAGGTTGGGTAATTTGGCTGCTTTGCAGTGACATCAAAGACTGACGTTCTCTCAACTTTCTGCCTTTTTTTTTTTTTTTGACAGTGCCCACGAGTGCACAATCATGGGGAGCAGCAGGGGGAGAGGGTAAAGAAGACTCCCCACTGAGCAGGGAGCCCCATGTGGGGTCCATCCCAGGACCCTGGGATCATTACCTGAGCTAAAGGCAAAGGCTCAACCTACTGAGCCACCCAGGCGCCCCGGCCCTGCTGCTTTTAATTTATCTGCTCCTGCCCTCGGTGTTGCAAAATAGTTGCAGCATCTCCAGACAGCACGTTTGCACATAACATCCAAAGGTGAAAAGAGAGAGGAAAGCTCTCTTAGGAGACCCCCAGATTTCTCCTCACATCCCCACTGGCCGGAATTATGTCCCATTTCTGTCCCTAGACCCTCCATTGGCAAGGAAAATGGAATTCCCACAATGGACTTAAACTAGTTAAGCTTTATGCACTCTGCTCGGCAAAAAAGAGAGGGGGTATATAATGGTCCCTGCCACTTGCTAGCTTATTTCCAAAATATGGCTCATAATGGTAAGTGCTTCATAGAGTTGCTGGGAGGACTTAGTGAGCTAAAGTGCTTAACAGTCGTGCCTGGCACATAATATGTGCTCAGTAAATGCTATTATTAAATAGCATTTGTTATTAAATAGCAGTTTGTTCTACAGATGAGAAATTGCGTTCAGAAAGCTTCAGCGCCTACCTGTCATATCTGAGACTGGAATTAAAGCCTGATTGACTCCAGACCCCCACTTTCCACTGTACCAGCTGCCAAAGTCAAAAGTGGGCAGGCAGGGTACCCCTGCTTTCTTCAACAGGGGAGATGGGATGATCTGTCCAATGTGATTAACTGTGCCTTGCTTTCCAGAATCGCCCCTCTGCATGAACATTCTGAAGCCCTTGAAAGTAGAGGCTGGACCCTGGGGTCCTGGCCTCTTACCATCTCCACCCCTTCCAGGATGTGCCAGCCAGCCAGTCTCCAGCCAGGACTTTGAGTAAAACCTCTTACAGCTGGCATTAGATCCAATTTGGCCCCTGAGCTGATTACAGGTACAGCCCCTGCCCCCCTTCCCCACCGCCAGCGTGACTGTTGGCCACCCAGCAGCTGCAGAAAAGGCAGGGTGCTGGGGAAGTGGGTTGGCCAGCGGGTGTGGAGCAGAGCAGCTCTGGAGCTCCAGCAGTGCCTCTGCAGCCCAAGGAGAAGCCAGACCTCAGGAAATGTGCCCCCCCCACCACACTCTGGATCTTGCTCAGGTCACCAGGACATTCAGCTTGCAAGGCCTTTCCTCCTCCCTGTGCCAGCTGGCCCTCCAAGACGCTCCCTCCCCTTGGGGCCTTGGCTGTACCCCACAAAGCCAGCTCAGAGCTGCCACAGGGGGGCCCCAGCCGCTCCAGCTGTTGGGCCCCATTCTTCATGTGGTGTCCCAGGATTAGTCGTGGATGGGAGGGTCTGAGATGTGTAGGCAGGAGTGCAGTGTGCTCCCTCTAGCTCTTTAAAGCCAGGCACCAGGAGCGAGGGGAGTGTGACAGCAACCAGAGCAGTAGGAGGTAAGAGGGTGGGATGGCAGGGAGAGGTTGGAGTGGGCCGATTGGGGGCTAGAGGCGTAGTGGACAGAGCTGAGGGTCCAGGGGTGGGAAGAGAATACATTCGAGGTCCCGGAAGGATGGCAGCCCGAGAGGTTCCAAGACAGCAGTGCGAATTTTGGTATTGGGAGAACTGAGTTGTGGGACCCCTAGGAGGGTGACTGTGCCAGACAAAGGAACAGGACATTGGCTTGTGCACCCCCACCCCCGGGGGAAAGAAGAGGAACACGCCCCAGATGTCTGTGTTGTTCTGTGAGCTCCGGGTGCCTGTGTGGGTGGTGCGCACATTCATCTGTGTGCTGCCTGCAGGGGAAGGGAGCTAATGGTTATGGGGTGTCTCCCTGGTGTCATCCGCCGCACTCCGAGTTTTACTTATGTTTCCTCATAATCCTCCCAACAAGGCTGTGAGGTAGGTATTTTAATCTCCCTTTTACAGCAGACAAGCCTGGCTGGGTGAAGCAGAGTAATTTGCCCAAGGTCACATGGCAAATAAATGTGTGTCTCCAGGATCTGCCTCATTCCTGGCCCCATGCTCTTCTTTTGCTTGGCTGTGCAAAGTTTAGAACCAGACCCAGGACTTCTTTGGGGTCAGACCCAGGTCCAGGGGAGGCTGGAAATAGGCTGGAGAGCCGGAGAGTCGTAAGGGCCTTTCCTCATGGGCCTGTGCCTGCCTCCGTGGTTTGCTGCGGAGGAAGGAGGATGGGGCTTTTTCTGGGAAGGACTCTAGATTCTGGTCTGGTTTCTCCAGAACTCCCTGTTGGCTCAGCTTTGCTTGGGCTCACATGTGCCTCCCGTATCTGAGCCATGCTCCATCCACACGAGGCGCTTCCACTCGCTCCCTCAACAGGGCTGGAAATTTCCAAGCTATCTGGGGCTCCTGCCTCTTCCTCCTTTCCCTGCAGCTTGTCAGCAGCCCATCCTGCTTCAGATGACTCTGGAGTTCGTCCCCTGCTCCATCCTCGAGGGGCGCCGGCTCAGCTCTGTCCTCCTCCTCTCCCACATGGACGTCCTGCTTTCCTGCTTCGTGAGTGGCCTCCCAGCCAGCCTGGGGACCAGGAGCCTGGGTGGAGGGCTGCTTCAGAGGCCAGCCCCGCAGTGACTCTTCCTCTCCCTGGTCCAGGCTCTGAGGTGAACGGCTCTGTGCGTGGGGCCCCGGGGGGCCGTGGCTGTGGCCCCTGCGATGACCCTGCTCGCTTGGTGGGGGTGCCCACGGCCTATGCCTTGGCTCTGGGCCTGGGGCTGCTGGCCTACGTGGGCGCCCTGGTGGGGTCTCCCCAGGTGGGCGCCTGGGGGAGAACTCGGGACCCCAGCTGCTCCCCACCCCAGCTGAGGTGCTGTCCACGCTCACTTGACCCCTCTGGTCCCCACTACCTGGGCACCCCCACACCCCATATTCCCGGGACGCTGCCTTGGTCTGGATACAGGTGGTGGGCCACAGTCTGGCCCCGTGCCCCTCGCCCCGGGTTCAGTCACCTTCCCAGTCCCCCTTCCAAGCCTCTGCGCCCGCCCTGCAGGGACTGATGTCACCCCCGACCCTCACCGAGTTGAGCCCTTTGCATCCTCAGGCCTAAGGCCCTGCCTGGCCCACAGCAGGGGGCCCCTCGCTCCTCCACGGCTGGCTTTCCGACTGCAGCAAGTGATTCATTGGGTAATTCACGTTTCCCTTCTATCTGCCAGAATGTATTTCTGGTGATCCGTAAGAAGGTGCCATTTAGTTTTATTTTTTTGGTAGCTCCAGAAAGGTCGAATATTGGCAGTTGTATTTTCACCCAAGTCAACTCCATGAAGTCCCCGTTGGCCTTCCTTGGTGCCACATCCCCTGGGTTGGCGGCTGTGTCCTGCACACAGTGGGACCTCTGTCTATCAGGGGAATGAGTGAAACCTGGATTATTAGCTCAAAACGCACGAGGACTCACTCAGACGTTCCCCACAGGTAGACTGTCCTCAGGTTTTCCTGGGACTCTCCAAGCTCCTACTCCCTGCGTTCATTCTGGACCTGGCCTTGACGATCGCTTCCTTTTTCTGTTGCATCCAGCACTGATAACCTGCGGTTCAGCCATCAGCCGAGACTTGGTGGTAACCCAGCTGGGGCAGGATCGGCCGACTTGCTGCCTTCTGCTTCCGTTCAGCTAGGACTCCCCCTGGGATGTGTGTCAACGCCAGTGTCAACGGCCACCAGTGCTTTCCCTCCACTTGCCTTCCTGACACAGACACAGCAGTTGGCTCCAGTTGGGGAAGGGAGCCACCCCTCTCCTCTGCCCTCTTGCTGGAGGCCCCACAGCAGGACTACTTGCCTCTCCAGGACCCAGAACTTACAACTGAGAGCAGCAGCTTCATGTTGCCAAGTTGTCTGGGTCAGCAAGGGCCCCCCAATGAGCCACCGGGTCTTATTTCTGAATTTGCCTTCGATTGGTAACAAGTGACAAATTGCTTCTTTTCTTTTTGATAGGTTATCTTTCGTTGGTCCCTAATTCCTCCTTTAAATTTTTCTCATTTACATTTTAAAAGTAATACAGGTTTGAAAATGAATTCAAAGGGATCCCTGGGTGGCTCAGCAGTTTAGTGCATGCCTTCAGCCCAGGGCGTGATCCTGGAGTCCCAGGATCGAATCCCATATTGGACTCCTTGCATGGAGCCTGCTTCTCCCTCTGCCTGTCTCTGTTTCTCTCACTCCCTCTGTGTCTCTCGTGAATAAATAAATAAAAATCTTTAAAAAAATTAAGAAAAGAAGAAAATGAATTCAAAGCACAGAGGAAAATGTGAAATGGAGAGTAAAGGTCCTTTAGTAGGAGCCACTGTTTGTTTTCTCTTGTGTAGATCTTTCTAGATGTTTTCTATTCCAGTACACATGCAAGTATACTTAATAGTCTTCAAAAACCCACAAGTAGGACAGGATTAAAAGGCTCTTCTGCGATTTTCTTTTCTTGTTTAAGAATCTTGTACAAAAAAAAAAGACTCTTGTACATCTCTTTATAACTTTTAATAATAATTTTATCTTGTACATCTACCTCATTCTTGTTGATAGATGCGGAGTATTTATTTTACCCAATTGGGTAAACCAATAGTGAATTGGTTCACTATTGACAGGGATTCGTTTTTACTATCTTCTGCCATAAATGATGCAACGAGTGTCCTTGTCCACAAATCTTTGCATACTTGTAAATCTGTAGAATAAATTCTTGGCAGTGAAATTGCTGCATCAAGGAGTATGCATGTGCACTTAAATTGTTTAATCGCATCATCTAATTACCACCGAAAATGCTGCACCAACTACACACCCATTGATAGTATGTCATGGTCTCTGTTTTACCACACCCTCACTAAGACTGGGTATTGTCATCTGCCCTCTCTGGAATCTGGACTCCTGTCTGCATTACAACTATGAGAATGGCAACCAGAAAAAACAACAACAACAAAAAAACAAAAACAAAACAAAACCCTATGAGAATGGCTAATTTTCTCTCTTTTTCCTAGAAAGCTGCTCAGTCTCCTCCATATTTATTTGAAACCTGGATGGGGTGGGAGTGGGAAGGATCGGATGTCACCTAATACCTCACATGAGCCAAATCTTACCCATCTCCTGCTTTTTGGAGGAATGAAACAGAAGCACAAATGAGATCCCAAACGCACACTGGTAAGTCAGAGCTAATTGTCAAATATCTCTCCTTTTTTGGGGTTAGACTGGTTCATCCCATGCAGCGGGGGTCAGCATCTCAGGCCTAGGCCAGGAGGCAGCCTTGGCCCACATCATGAATTTACTTCTCTGGTGGGATGAATTGCTCAGCCTCAGGGGCCATGCAAGGCTGGGTGTCTGAAAAATGATCTGGTGTCCACCTTAGGGCCAGCTGAGTCTCCTAAGGCTGAATTTGATTCTGTCCAAATAAAAAATGATTCCCTATGGCCTCATCCATCCCTGTGGTCTTATACTACCTTGCTTTTAATGTGACTTTTCCCGTCACAGTCAGTTTCCTTTGGGAAATGTCTGACTTAGTCTTCTGTGTCTGACCTGGGGAAAAATAGCTTGAGATTTGATTGCCTCTGGGAGGTTAGGTCTGGTGGAAAGAAAGCCTCAGTCTAGAGTTACAGTGTGTAGGAATCCTCTTCTTTCCTTCCCATCAACTCGGGCAAGTGGAGCCTGGGCTGAGGACCCAGAGACACAGAGCTTGGGGGGGGAGAGGGAGAACAGACTGCTTTGCACTGTTAGTCCTTTCGGATTCTTGAACCCCGTGCTTAATCCAAACCTTCAAGAATTTGACCCAAGACCCTCCTTCAACCTAAGATGGAGAAGAAGGTAACCCAGGTTGACTGGTCCTTGATTAGATGTGGGACATCCCTTTCTCCAGGGTCCAGGGAAAACTCCTACGCCAACAGTTTTCAACAGCTATCAAGTAGTATGCTCAAGACTCCCCCGTCTCTCTTGCAGGGCTAGGAATGCCCAATCCCTGGCCCTACCCACCCAGGCCCTTTGGCTGTAAGGATCTAAACGTGGTACTGAGAAGCTGCTCCTGACACAGAAGGAACCAATCTTCCCTTCTCTACTGGACCCCACTCCCTCCCTCAGCTTAACAACAGTTCAGATCGCTGAACCCAGCCCAACCCCACTTCCGTCCTTGGCCAGGGCTGGTCCAGGTTCTTGGCTCTGCACACATCTGCCTGGGCCGGGTGACCAGCTCTGCAGCCTCTGTTCCTGCTGGAGGCCTCACCTCTAGCCCAGGTACCATCTGCTCCTTTCGCCTCTGTAGGGAAGCCTGTTAGATTTTACCTTAATTTATCTCTCTGTCTTCAGGCGTCAAGGTGCTGTCTCTGAAGCTGTTCCCTGACATCTATTTCCCTTTCCTCTAGCCCTAGGAGGATAGTGTCCCCCCGCCCCCTTCCTGTGGCTGTAGCTGTTCTTCACTGATCCTGAAACCACCTCCTTCCCAGAATAGTCACATGTGGAGCTCTCCCAGGCCTGCTTTTCCAGCTGTTGCTGTGGCACCTGCCCACCACCGAGGCCTAATAGAGACACATCGACATAAGATCATGCTTCCTTACCCCGGATTCTCAGTGAGCACTAGTCTGGTTCTGAAATGGCCTGTGGTTGGGGTGTTGGGTCCACATTGGTCCCTGGCCAGGTAAAAGTATAAATAGAAGCTCATGTGCTGTATGTCTAAATATTTATTTATTTATTTTTATGTCTAAATATTTAAAAGTTATAAATTAAGTAATCTCTACACCCAACGTGAGGCTCGAATTTACAACCCCGAGATCAAGAGTCACATGCTCTTCTGTGAGCCAGCCACAGCTAATGCATCGTCAAATAAAATGTGTTCTATCCTCATATTTTGACAAATATACCTTCATAATGACGGGATAGAAAAATATGTGTAAATGTGTTTTTGAGGACTGAGAGTCAGCAAATTATCAGAAACAATTGAATTAAATTTGATATGTTATGTTTAAACATTGTGTTTGAATTATTGTCACAGACAATATAATTTTTTTGAAAGATTTTTATTTATTTGTTCATGAGAGAGACACACAGAGAGAGACAGAGACACAGGCAGAGGGAGAAGCAGGTTCCCTGCAGGGAGCCCAGTGTGGGACACTGCGATCCCAGGACCCCGGGGTCATGACCTGAGCCAAAGGCAGACGCTCAACCACTGAGCCATCAAGGCGTCCCTGTCACAGAAAATCTAAAATATTTAATTTAATTTCCTGCTTGGAGTTCTTTCAGCTTTTTGGATCAATGATTTTATACTGTTCCTCATATTGGGGCAAGTTTTAATCATTGTTTCTTAAAATAATTATGTGTCTTTTTTCTTTTTTTTCCTGGGATTCCAACTACAGGTATACTGAATCACTTGAAATTGTGCCATTGAGTCTGTTCATTTTCCCCCATTTCTTTTCTCCCTCTTTGTTCTTTGTTTTGAATAGTTTTTATTGTGTGTCTTCAAGTTCACTGATCTTTTTTCTCCAGTGTTTAACTTGCTACTAATCCCATCCAGTGACTTTTTCACATTGTGTTTTTCATGTCTAGGAATTCCATTTAAGGGGCAGCAGGGTGGCTCAGGTCATGATCTCCAGGTCCTGGGATTAAGCCCCACATCAGGCCTCCTGCTCAGTGTGGAGTCTGCTTGTACCTCTCCCTCTGCCCCTCCCCCTGCTTATGTGCACATGCACTCTCTCTCAAACGAATAAATAAAATATTTTTTAAAAATTCCATTTAGTTATTTTTAAATCTTTTAATTCTTTTTTCATTATGTCCATATTTTCCTCCTAACTACTGAGTATATGTAACATAAGTATGATAGCTATTTAAAGTCCTTGCTTGCTAATCCTATCATCTTCTTATTTCTGACCTTTGTTTCTATTTACTAATTTTTTTCTTTTGATTATAGGTCACATTTTTCTGCATCTTGGTATTTCTGTTATTTTTGGATTGGATGTTGGGGATTGTGATAGTTCTGCTATTGAGTTTTGGTGTCCTCCTCTAAAAACTTTGGATTTGGTTTTATAAGGCAGTCAAGTTACTTTCAGTTTATATTGATCCTTTTGATTCAAATATTGAAGTTTTATCTGGGCTAGTTTGGAAGCCTTTATTCTAGAGATAATTTAGCCATACTACCAATGCATGATCCTCTTGAGCTCTTACTAATAATATGAGTGTTCAATGAGGACTCTCCATTCTGGTTTGTCAGAGCTCAAATATTCTCTCATTCTTGTGGAGCTCTGATGATATTTCAACTTGCAATTATATGTTTTTTGTGTTCTGTCTTCTGATGTTCACCTTTGTGTGCATGGTTGGGTGTCAGCATAAACTGAAGGAGACGCTTAAGCAGATTTCTAGAGCTCTTTTCCTGCAGAGTTCCTCTTATTTGTAACTTTGCTCTGCTACTTGCAGTTCTACCTCAAGCTCCATGAATCCCAGTTTCTGTTCTCCTCAACTAAACAATACTTGCACACTCTACTTGGGATCTTCGACTCTGCACTATGGTCTGGGGTGTATCTCTAGGCAGATAGCTGATGAATTTGTAGGGCTCACTATGCTTGTTTTCCTCCTTTCAGATTCACAGTTCTGCACAATTTGCTAATGTATGAAAACAATTGTTTTGTGTGTATTGTCATGTTTCTTAGTTATTTTGGTGGAAAGGTAAGCATAGTCCCTATTACTCCATCATTTCCAGAAGCATAAGTCAAGACAGACACTGCTTTGAGACAGTATGTAATTGGTCCAAGAACAGACCAATAGTTTGGTGGGATAGGATAGAGTGGAAGAAACATGTCCAGACATATACAGTTCCTGATTAATACCTAAAATGCTACTGCGATTCAGTAGAGGTAAAGGGAGATCTTTTAAATAGATGATATAGGAGAAAATTAATGTTGAGTCCTACCTCACATCATACCTAAAAATTAATTGGAGATGAAGCACAGACCTATATATGAAAGGCACAATGATAAAGCTTCTAAAAGAAATAGGGTAAGAATATCTTCCTAGTCTTCAGGTAGGCAAAGATTTCTTCCCCCCCCCCATGGCAAAGATTTCTTAAATAGGGTATAATAATAACTATAAAAGAAAGACTGTTAATTCATTTTTAAAAAGATTTATTTATTTCAGGGAGAGGGAGAGTATGAGTGGGCAGAGGGGCAGCAGGAGAGGGAGAGAATCTCAAGGAGACTTCCCAATGAGCATGGAGCCCTATGTGGGACTCAGTCCTAGGATTCTGAGATCATGATCTGAGCCAAAGCCAAGAGTACCATGCTCAGCTGACTGAGCCACACAGGGATCTCAGTAATTTGTGTGTGTGTGTGTGTGTGTGTGTGTGTTTTATTTTTATTTGAGTTGACACACAACATTACATTAGTTTCAGGTGTACAACATAGTGATTCAACAAGTCTATATGTTATACTCTGCTCACAAGTGTCTACCATCTGTTACTGTAGAACCCTATTATAGCATCATTGACTATATTCCCTATGCTGTACCTCTTTTTCCCATGACTTATCTATTCCAAAACTGGAAGCTTGTATCTTCCTCTCCCCTTCACCCATTTTTCTCATCCCCCAACCCCCTTACCTCTGGTAACCATCAGTTTGTTCTCTGTATTTGTAGGTCTGATTGTGCTTTTTATTTGTTTATTCGTTTTTTTTAGAACCCACATATGTGTGAAATCATATGGTATTTGTCTTTCTCAGTCTGACTTATTTCACTTAGCATAATACCCCAAGGTTCACCCATGTTGTTGCAAATGGCATGATCTCATCCTTTTTCATGGCTGCATGAAAGGATGGTAATTTGACTTCATTATAATTACAAACTTCTCTTCAACAAATGACAAAATTAACAAAGTGTGAAGACAAACCACAGACTTGTAGAGAATATTTGCAATACATCATTTGGAAAAAGCACTCTTAACGAATATATAATGAATCCCTTCAAATCAATAATTTTAAAAAAAAGACTGACAACTCAAGTTTTAAAAAGACAAAAATCTTGAACAGACTGTTCACAAAAGAGGATATCCAAATGGCTAATAAATATTTGTAAAAGTGTTTGACATCATTTTCTTTCAGGTGAAGTCAAATTAAGACTACAATGAGATACCATCTCATACTTGCACAATTTTAGAATGGCTAAAATTTTTTAAAAACTGACAAGTTCAAGTTTTTGAAGATATAGAGAAACTAGAAGTCTTGTACATTGCTCATTGGGAATATAACTTTATATAAACATTTAGAAAACTGTCTGGCAGCGTAGACTAAAGCTAAACAAACATGAGCTGCGTGACTGTACAACTCAGCTCTAGGTATATGCCCGAGAGAAATGAATGCGTATGTCCACTAAGATATACATGTAGCATATTCACAGCAGCATCTTCCATTATAGCCCTAAATTGGAAGCAAACCAAGTGTTAATCAACAATAGAATAAATTATGATCTAGTCATATCTGGGGTATTAAATAGCAATGAAAAAGATTGAACTGCATGCAATAACATGGATGACTCTTAGTTATAAAGTTGAGCAAAAGAGTCAGACACAAAAAAATTACACTCTGTATGATTCTATTTTTATATAAACTACAGGCAAAACTACTCCATGGTGATAGAATTTCAAAGCAGTGGTTATCCCTTGGAATATATTAAGTGGCATAGTGCATAAGAGAGTCTTTCTGGGGTGTTAGAAATGTCTGTATCTTCATCTGAATGGGAAGTACATATGGAACAATTCACGGATCTGTACACTTAAGATTTGTGCAATTTATTGCATATAAAATATATATCTCAATAAAAAGGGAGAAAAATCTTATACTTCTAAGAAAGGTATAGAACTAATGATGTGATAATTATTTAAATTTTTAAAAAGTTTTATTAAAAACTAAAGTTTTTCACTTTAAACATATTTTTAAAAAATTTTAATTTCAGGGATCCCTGGGTGGCTCAGCGGTTTGGCGCCTGCCTTTGGCCCAGGGCGCGATCCTGGAGACCCGGGATCGAATCCCACGTCGGGCTCCCGGTGCATGGAGCCTGCTTCTCCCTCTGCCTATGTCTCTGCCTCTCTCTCTCTCTCTCTCTCTCTCTCTGTGACTATCATAAATAAATAAAAATTAAAAAAATTTTAATTTCAGCATATTTGACATACAGTGTTATATTAGTTTCAGGTGTACAATATAGTGATTCAACAATTCTGTACATTATTCAGTGCTCATCATGATAAGTATACTCTTAAGTCCTTCACCTATTTCACCCATCCCCTCAACTATTTCCCTTGTGGTAACCATCACTTTGTTTTCTATTTCTGAGAGTCTGTTTTTTGTTTGTTTCTTTTTTCTTTGTTCACTTGTTTCGTTTCTTAAATTCCACATGTGTGTAAAATCATATCCTACTTATCTTTCTCTGACTTGCTTATTACACTTAGCATTATACCCTCTAGATCCATTCGTGTTGTTGCAAATGACAAGATTTCATTTTTTGTGTGGCTAAGTAATATTCCATTGTGTGTGTGTATACACACACACACACACACACCACATTTCCTGTATCCGTTTATTTAACACTTGGGTTGCTTCCAAAACTAGGTATTGTAAATAATGCTACAATAAACATAAGGGTTAATATAGATTTTCAAATTAGGGTTTTCATATTCTTTGGGTAAAGTCTTAGTAGTGGAATTACTGGATCATATCATACCCTTACTGGGTAACAACCCAGTAGTGGAAGCACTGGATCATAGTGGAATTACTGGATCATTACTGGATCAATTTTATTTTTTTGAGAAACCTCCACACTGTTTTCCACAGTGGCTGGCCTGATTTGCAGTCCCACCAACAGAGTATAAGGGTTCCTTTTTCCCCACATCCATGCCAACACTTGGTGTTTCTAGTGTTTCTGATTTTAGCCATTCTGACAAATGTGAGGTGATACCTCATTGTGGTTTTGATTCGCTTTTCCCTGATGATGAGGGATGTTGAGCATCCTTCCATGTGTCTGTTGACCATCTGGACGTCTTCTTTGAAAAAGTGTCTATTCATGTCCTCTGCCTATTTTTAATGAGATTATTTGGGTTTTTTTGGTGTTGTGTTGTGTAAGTTCTTTGTATATTTTGGATACTAACCCCTTATCAGATATGTCATTTGCAAATACCTACTCCTGTTCAGTAGGTTGTCTTTCTGGTTTGTTGATTGTTTCCTTTGTTGTGCAGTAGCTTTTTATTTTGTGATAATTATTTTTGACTTCTATCTTCTGGTAGTTGCAATATATATAATACAAGCTTGAGGATTCTGAGAAGATGGCAGAGGAAGAATCACCAGGAATCTGTCTCCCCTCTGGGAGGACAGTTGCATTGGTGGAATCAGTGTGATGTAACTGTTTTGGAAGTCTGGAGTCTATTGAAGGCTTGCAATTTTCAGGGAAAACTTAGGATGGTAAATTATGGTTAATTTTGGTCACTTTCAGCTCTTAGTATGATAGCACCATCCCCAGCCCTCAGCTATAGGGCAGACAGCTGTGCACATGTTCCTGGAGCAACCTGCATGCAGTACATGGGAGATAGGGTGGGCAACAATGATCCAGTCACCCAAGTATATGGGATTCATGCTTTGATCACTGATTGCTGCTTCTGATCAAAGAGGTGCACAAGAGATGAACAGCTATTGTTGTTGCACCTCCACCACCCCTTTTGCCCTACACTTGTTGGAACACATCTCCTCTGCTGAAGTGTGATCTGCAGGGGGATTTAAAAAGCCAGAGTCCCTTTTTACTCCTTCATTTTTTGCTTTTCTCCTTTTAGGAGCCAGACATTAAAGATAAGTGCATTCAAAAGTAACTGCATGTACAGAGAAAATTAGAAAGTGATCACACTTGCCCAGAGAAAAGCTCAGAAAAAAACCCTAAGAAGACATAAGCTTACACCTCATTCTGATCCTCAGCACAGAGACAGCCTAAAACAAACAAACAAACACAACACACCCGCAGTATACAAAAATAATAATAAAACCCAGAAAACCCTGGGGAAGATGGAGAATCTGGTTTCCTGAATTACTACAATATTAGATTCAGATTTCCTGTGTTCAACAAAAAGTCCCAAAACATACAAGGAAACAGCAAAGTGTAGCCCATTCAAAGGAAGAAAAATAAGCCACCACAAATTGTCCCTGAAAAAGACCTAATGGCAGATCTACTAGATAAAGACTTTAAAACAACTGTCTTAAAGATGCCCAAAGAACTAAAGAAATACGTGGAGAAAGTAAATGATGTGTGAACAAATGAAACCTCAATAAAGAGAAGACCTAAAAGAAGCCCAAAAGATAGATATTCTGGAGATGAAAAGTACACTAGCTGAAATGAAAAATTCACTAGAGAGATTCAAAGGAAGATCTGAGTAGGCAGAAAAAAGAATAAAAAAACTTGAAGATAGGACAATGGAAATTATTGAGACTAAGAATGAGAAAAAAGAGATGAAAGAAAAATGAACAGAATTTCAGGGATCTGTGAGATATAATCATGTGGACCAGCATATACATCTTGGGAGTCCCAGAAGTAGAGAGAGAAAGGGGCAGAGAGAGTATTTGAAGAAATAAGGGCTGAAAAATCCCCAAATTTCCTGAAAGACATGAACCTAAACATCCAGGAAGCTTAATGAATCCAAGTAAGATGAATCCATGTAAAATGACTTCAGGGAGACCCACACCAGCCACCCCCACCAAGGCACATTATAATCAAAATTCGAAAGACAGAGAATCTTGGAAGCAGCAAGAGAGATGTGAACTATTATATACAAAGAATTATCAATAAGATTATTAGCAGATTTTGCAGAAAATGTGGAGGCTGGAGAGAGTGGTCAATATATTCAAAGGGCTAAAAGAAAAACCCTGTCAAGAATCCTATCTTGGCAAAGCTGTCCTTCAATAGTGAGGAAGAAATTAAGAGATTCTCAGATAAACAAAAGCTGAGGCTGTTGGTGGCCACCAGACCTGTCTTGCATGACAGGTGGGGTCCTGCAAGGTGAAATGAAAAGACACAGCAGACAGTAATTTATTTAAAGTTGTATGAAGAAATAAAAATCCCAGTAAATGTAGATACATAGGCAATTATAAGCTCTAGTATTATTATTACAATGGTTTGTAGTTGTATGTTTTATTAGTTTTCCACATGGTTTAAAACACTAATATGTTATTTTTTAAAAGCATTTTTATTTATTTGAGAGAGAGAGAGAGAGAGCAGAGGGAGGGGCAGAGGGAGAGAGAGAATCTCAAACAGACTCCATCCCGGTGGAGCCCTATGTGGGGCTCAATCCCAAGTCCTTGAGGTCATGACCTGAGCCAAAAACGAGAGTCAGATGCTCAACTGACTGAGCCACCTGGGTGCCCCCAAACACTAATACATTTAAAGAAAAGAATTTTTAATGTAAATTTTGTATTACTGTAACTTTAGTTTGTAGTTCCAAACCTTGTTTTTACATAATTTAGGGTACTAATGCATTTATTAGTTTATGTTTTGGGGACATATAATGTATAAAAATGTAATTTTGTGACATCAGCAACCAAGAGGGGTGGGGACAGAGCTGTAAAGGAGCAGTTTTTGTATGTTATTGAAATTAAGCTGGTATAAACACAAATTAGAGTGTTATAACTTTAGGATGTTAAATGTAATCCCCATGGTAACCACAAAGAAAATAGCTCTAGAATATACACAAAAGGAAATGAAAAAGAAATCTAAATGTTTTACTAAAAAAAAAAAATCATCTAACGCAAAAGAACATAGCAATGCAGGAAATGAGGGACCAAAAAGCTAAAAGGCATGTAGAAAACAAATAGCACAATGACATAAGTAAGTCTCATTAGCTGTCATTACTTTAAATGTAAAGAGATGAGACTCTCCAATCAAAAGACAGAGCTTGGTAGAATGGATAAAAACACATGACTCAATGATACGATGTCTACAAGAGACTCAGTTGAGATCCAAAGGCACAAGCAGTTTGAAAGTGAAAGGATGAGGCATGCCTGAGTGGCTCAGTGGTTGAGTGTTGCCTTTGGCTCAGTTTGTGATCTTGGGGTCCTGGGATCAAGTCCTGTACCTCTCATGAATAAATAAAATCTTTTAAAAAAAGTGAAAGGATGGGAAACAGTTCTATGCAATGACAACCAAAATAGAGCAGGAGTGGCTATACTAATATCAGATAACATAGTACTTAAATAAAATAAGTTTATAGGAGGCAAAGAAGGACGTTATATGTTAGTAAATGATTTAATATGGTAAGAAGATAAAATGATAACATTTTAGTGCACTTTGCTTAATTGTACTTCACAGATACTGTGTTTTTAGAGATTGAAGACTTATGATAGCCCTGCATTGAGCAAGTCTATCAGTGATATATTTTTCCAAGGCCAGATGATAGCAGTTTTTTAGTAATAAAGTATTTTTTAAAATATTTATTATTTATTTATTTATTTATTTATTTATTTATTTTAGAGAGAGAGTGAGTGAGCATGAGCGGGAGGGAGAGAGGGAGAAGGAGAGGGAGAGAGAATATTAAGCAGATTCCACAGTGAGCACAGAGCCTGATGTGGGGCTCAATCTCTTGACCCTGAGATCATGATCTTAGCAGAAATCAAGAGCCCAACACTTAACTGACTGAATCACCCAAATGCCCCTAAATATAACTTTTATATGCACTGAGAAACCAAAAAATTCATTTGACTCACTTTATTGTGATATTTGCTGTATTGTGGTGGTCTGGATATCTCTGAGGTGTGCCTGTTAAAACTTTCCACACATAGTGACAAATGATCAAAATATATGAACCAAAAATGGACAGAATTAAAGGGAGAAATAGTTCTATAATGATAAGTGGAGACTTCAGAATCCCACTCTGAATAATGGATAGAACAACCAGACAGGAGATAAATAAGGAAATAGTCTAAACAGCACAACACAGATCCATCAGATGTATACAGAACATTCTACCCATCAACAGCATACATATTCTTCTCAAGTGCATGTGGAACATTTTCCAAGATAGACCATATGTTAGGAGACACATTGAATCTCAATAGACTTTTTTTTTTTGAGAGAGAGAGAGAGTGAGTGAGAGTGAGAAAGCACAAGTGGGAGAGGACTGGGGAGAGGGAGAAACAGACTCCCCGCTGAGCAGGGAGCCTGATGCAGGACTTGGTCCCAGGACTGTGGGATCATGACTTGAACAAAGGCAGACACTTAACAGACAGAGCCAAGCAGGCACCCTAGACTTTAAAAGATAGATATCAACAGTCTCTCTTTGACCACCATGAGATAAGGTGAAAATTAAGAAAAAATGAAAACAAAAATTCACAATATTATGAAAATTAAACAATACATTTTCCAAACAACCAATGACTTGAAGAAATCATAAGGGAAATTAGAAAATACTCAAAGTTGAGTGAAAATAAAAATACAACATATTGAACCTTATGAGTCATAGCAAAAGCTGTACTAAGGGGAAATTTATATAGTTATAAATGCTTATATTAAAAACAAGAAGGATGGGGCAGCTGGCCCCTCTCTGCCACTTCCCCTGCTTGTGCTCCCTCACTCTCACTCTCTCTCAAATAAATAACTAAAATTTTTTAAAATTAAACCCAGGAAGGATCTTGGGGTGTCTGAAAGGCTCAGTTGGTTAAGTGTCTGACTCTTGGTTTCGGCTCAGGTCATGATCTCATGGGTTGTGGCATTGAGCCTTGGGTCAGGCTCCTCACTCAGTGAGGAGTCTGTTTGAAAGAGTCTCTCCCCCTGCCCCTCTCCGTGCTCATGCTCTCTTTCTCTCTAAAAATAAATTTTAAAAATCTTTTTAAAAAGATTTAAAAAACCAGGAAGGATCGCAAATCAATAACATAACTTTACAACTTAAGGAACCAGAAAATGAAGAGTGCACTAAATGCAAAGCAAGCAGAAGTAAAGAAAACCATAAAGATTAAAGCGGAGGTAAATGAAATAGAGAATAGAAAACAATAGAGAATATCAGTGAAACCAAAAGTTGGTTCTTTGGAAAGATCAACAAAAATCTTTAGCTATATGAACTAAGGAAACAATAGAAAAACTCAGATTACTTAAATCAGAAATAAAGTGGGGACACCACTACCGATTCTACGGAGATAAAAAAAGATTATAGGAAAGTACTATGAACAATTGCATGTCAAAAAATTGGGTAGCCTAGATGAAATGGACAAATTCCTAAAAACACAAAACCTACCAAGACTACATCATGAAGAAATAGAAAAACCTGGAGGTATCTATTATAGTAAGGAGATTGAATCAATAATCAAAAATCTTGGGATCTCTGGGTGGCTCAGTGGTTTGGCACCTGCCTTGGGCCCAGGGCATGATCCTGGAGTCCCGGGATCGAGTCCCACATTGGGTTCCTTGCATGGAGCCTGCTTCTCCCTCTGCCTCTCTCTGTGTGTCTCTCATGAATAAATAAATAAAATCTTAAAAAAAAATCTCCCAATGAAGAAAAGTCCTGGACTGGTGGGTTCATTGAGGAATTCCGCCAGGAATTACAGAATCAACATTATTCCTGCTCACACCCTTCAAAAAATGTAAGAGAGAACACTTCTTGACTCATTTTATGAGGCTAGAGTAACCCTGATACCAACCCAAAGACACTACAAGACAAGAAAACTACAGATCAATATCTCTACTGCAAAAATTTTCAACAAAATACTAGCAAACAGAATTCAGCACCATATTAAAGGATTATACACCATGACCAAGTGGGATTTATCCCTGAATTGCAAGGATGGTTCAACATGTGAAAATTGATCAATGCAATACTCAACATCAACACAGTGAAGGGAAAAATCCATATAATTATCTCAATTGATGCATTTGACAAAATGCAACACCTTTTCATGATAAAAACACTCACTACACTAGGAATAGAAGGGAACAACTCCAATGTAATAAAAGCCATGTATGAAAAGCCACAGCAAACATCATGCTCAATGATGGAATACTAAAAGCTTTTCCTCTAAGACCAGGAACGAGGCAAGGATGCCTACTTTCACCAGGTCTATTCAATATAGTACTGGAAATCTTAGAGCAATTAGACGAGAAAAAGATATAAAAAGACAACTCACAGAATGGAAGAAAATATTTGCAAATCATATATCTACTGGATATATTGGATCATATATCTAAGGAATTAATGTTCAGAATATAAATAGAACTCCTAAAACGCAACAACCACAAAAAACAAGCTGATTCAAAAGTTAGGGAAGGGAGGGTGCCTGGCTGTTTCATTTGGAAGAGCATGCGACTCTTGATCTCATGATCGAGAGTTCAAGCCCCATGTTGGGTGTAGAGATTATTTCAATAAACAAGTCAAAATTTTCAAAAAAGTTAGGAAAGGCCTTGAATAAACATTTTTCCAGAGAACATATATGAACGCCTAGTAAGGACATGAAAAGATGCTCCATATCACTAATTACTAGAGAAATGCAAATCAAAACGACAATGAGATGCCACCTCACACCCAGTAGGATGGCTAGTGTCAAAAAACAGTAACAGCAACAAGAAATAAGTGTTGTCAAGGATGTGGTGAAATAGGAACCCTTGTACATTGTTGATGGGAATATAAGATGATACAGCTGTGAAAGATGGCATGGAGGTTTCTCAAAAAATTAAAAGTAGAATTACCATATGATCCAGCTGTTCTACTCCTGGGTATATACTCAAAAGAACTGAAAGCAGGGTTTTGAAGAGATAGTTGTACACTCATGTTCATGGCATCATTATTCATAATAGCTAAAATGTGGGAGTGACCCATGTGTCCATCAGCAGATGAAAGGATAAGAAAATGTGATATATACGCATATTATCCATATATGATAATGAAGTATCATGCTACCTTGAAAAGTAAGGAAGTTCTGCAATATGCCGTAACATGAATAAAATTTGAGAATATTATACTACGTGAAAGAAACCCGTCACAAGAAGGTAACGAGAGAGATTCTACTTCCATGAGGTACAAAGAGGAGTCAAAATCCTAGATACAGAAAGTGTAATGGTGGTTTCCAGGGGCCTTCCAGAAAGGAGAAGAAGGACTTACTGTTTAATGGGTATAGAGTTTCAATTTTATAAGATGAGAAGAGTTATGGGGATGGATAGTGGTGAAGGCTGCCCAGCAGGGTCGGTGTACTTAATATCCCTGAAATGTACTCTAAAAAATGGTTAAGATTTTAGAATTTATATTATGTGTATTTTCCTGTAAAAAAGGAAAAAAAGTTTGTTGTTCAATTGACTCTTGTAGTTGAACGAAGTAGTATTTACTTTTTGAAATTTTATATGTAATTTCTTCTCTCATGATATTGGCTGTTACATTATTAATCTCACTTTGAACTCTATCTCAGAAGTGATTATTGACTTTGTTCATCACTTTTGTTTATCCATCATACATATTTGTCCATTCTATAATCAAATTTCCAAATTGTCTTTACTATACCCAGAAAATATCTATTAACTTCAGCAACTATTGTGCTTTTGTTAGTAATATATCAAGATGTCATATTATTCTTTTAAGAATACTATGCCAACATTCTTTATCAAAGTTCTTATTTGCTTTTTTTAGATGATTTTATTTATTTATTTGAGAGACTGAGAGAGAGAGAGAGAGAGAGAGAGAGAGAATGAGCAAGGGGAGGGGGAGAGGGAGAAGCAGACTCCCCAGTGAGCAGGGATCCTGATGCAAGCCTCCATCCCAGGACCCTGGGATCACGACCTGGGCTGAAGGCAGAAACTTAACCAACTGGGCCACCCAGTTACCCCAAAGTTCATATTTGTTTAGTGCTATCAATTGTTCCTTTTTTTAGCTTTTTCCCTAGACATTGTATTAGATGTAATTTCAACAGTACTAGGGGCATCCATGTGTTCTTTAATAAATTGTGGTGTGCATGTGCGCGCGCGCGCGCGCGTGTGTGTGTGTGATGTGCCTGACTTTCCAAAACACAGGGACCAGAGATGGACCTCTTTTCCTTCAATTTAAGGAGGATACTGTCTGGACCCATCTGTTTCTTTCCTAACATTTGATCTGTAGTAGGAAATTTTAAGTGTCCCAATGTTCAGAACACTCTTCTTTTCAAATATTTAGACCTATTGTCCCCATAAATGGGGATAGCCAACATTTACTGAGGGTTTCCTACATCTCAAGCACTGTTCCACCCATTTTATACTTCTTTACTAATGAAATTAGTAAAGTCAAGTCTTTCCTCACAGGAGCTCTATAAAGTAGATACCACTATTATCCCTATTTTATAGATGAGGAAACTAAGGCTAGAGAGGCTAAGCAGATTGCCTAAAACATGAAGATATCCCAGAATGTCAATATTTTGGTATCAAAATTTTCTCTCTTGAATCTTGGAGGAGCACAAAAATTCATAGCATGGTTCCCATTTCTTGTTTCAGAAAATAAATCAGAAGGCGCCTGGGTGGCTCAGTGGCTGAGCATCTGCCTTCGGCTCAGGGCGTGATCCCGTGTTCCTGGGGTTGGGTCCCCCATCGGGCTCCCTGCATGGAACCTGCTTCTCCCTCTGCCTGGGTCTCTGCCTCTCTCTCTGTGTCTCTCATGAATAAATAAATAAAATCTTAAGAAAGAAAAAAGAAAGAAAAAATCAAATATATCTAATCTACCTATCTCCTACCTTTTCCTGGAGTTCTCATGCCGTAGGTCCACCTGAGTACTAGAGATAGTCTCCTGGGAGTCCCACGGGCATTTCCAACTCAGTATGTTTAAAATCATATGAATATCTTTCTCTTCCAGTCCTGCTTTTCTCCTGTGATTTCTATTTCAGTGAATGGCACTGCTCAGTCATTGAGCCAGACCCTGGTGTGATCTCAGTCTCTTCCTTTCTTTTCCTACCAAGTTCTCCTTATTTGGACATATGCTTTCGTGCTGATAATGTGCTGTTTGTTGATTAGGACTGGCTATAGGAGTGTTTACTCTGTGACATATTCATCAAGTGATACCCTTATAATTTATGCAGTATATATGTATGTGTGCATATTATATACAATCCAGTTGCGATCAATAGAATCATTTTATAGATTTAAAAATGTAATCTATTTAACATTTTAATTGATTTTTATTATTTATTTATTTATTTATTTATTTATATTTTTTATTTATTTATGATAGTCACACACACAGAGAGACAGAGAGAGGCAGAGACATAGGCAGAGGGAGAAGCAGGCTCCAGGCACCGGGAGCCCGATGTGGGATTCGATCCCGGGTCTCCAGGATCGCGCCCTGGGCCAAAGGCAGGCGCTAAACCGCTGCGCCACCCAGGGATCCCCTAATTGATTTTTAAAAAGAAAATTTTACTTCATCTCTCTCTCTCTCTTTTTTTTTTTTTAGAGAGGGAGGGGCAGAGGGAGAGGGAGAAAGAGAGGATCCTAAACAGGTTCCATGCCACGCGTGGAGCCAGACACAGGTCTCAACCCTACAACCTTGAGATCATGATCTGAGCTGAAACCAAGAGTCAGGTGCCTAACCGACTGAATCACCCAGATGCCCCAAGAAAAATTTACTTTTATTTTTATTTATTTTTTTTATTAAAAAATTTTTTTTTATTTATTTATGATAGTCACAGAGAGAGAGAGAGAGAGAGAGGCAGAGACACAGGCAGAGAGAGAAGCAGGCTCCATGCACCGGGAGCCCGACGTGGGATTCAATCCCGGGTCTCCAGGATCGCGCCCTGGGCCAAAGGCAGGCGCTAAACCGCTGCGCCACCCAGGGATCCCGAAAAATTTACTTTTAAAAAGTATTTTTATTTTTTAAAAGATTTTATTTATTTGACAGAGAGAGTGTAAGAGCACAAGCAAGGGGAGCAGCAGGTAGAGGCAGAGGGAGGAGCAGCCCCTCCCCCCGCCCCCAGAGCAGGGAGCCTGATATGGAATCATGACCTGAGCTGAAGACCAACACTTAACTGACTGAGCCACTTCGCCACCCCTCAAAAGTATTTTAAAACTTTTAAAATGATATAAATGTCACAGAATGTCATGGTTGGGTGTGACCTGGGGCTCAGGTGTTTCTGAGGAATGTTGGGCAAATCCTCCTCTCTTTGTACCCATTCACATCAAGTGATTTGCACAAGGCCCGAGGAAGCCCCGGAGAGAGACCCTGAACTCTTCAGAATAGACAGATATGGCTGATGGACGGGTGACCCTACCAGAAGCCAGATATAGGGAAGAAGACTGGAAGTCACCGAGGGAAAACCGCCTCGATAAATGGGAAGAGTTGTCGAGTGCCTCAACCAGCTCTCACGCTAGGTCACAAGTAAGGGAGAAGAGCGGTTCCAGTCCAACTGCTCTAGTGGCAGGTGTGCATCCTGGGAGATGTGGATTAAGACTTTGAATTGGAAGAGTTAGGTCATCGATCTCGAAGACACCACGGGGCTCCATCTGCCTTGCTGGGCTCCTCTCCTCTTCCTCTGAGCGTTTCTCAGCAGAGTCTCTTGCTTGCTTCCAAGGAGCAAAGACCTGAGCTTTCTGCCTCGACTGCAGTGCAGTGTCTCAGTTTCACGGCCTTCAGGCCATAGCTGCATTCTAGCTCTGCCAGCACGTGGCCCAGCTGAGCGAGTTGGGGCTTTGCGGGCTCCCAGGGCTGATGGTGGGGGTAAGGTCCGTAGGAATGGACTGTTAACAGGCGTGTGACTCTTGTGCGGAGACATTAGGTCCTTTGGAAGTTATATACTCTCTTTCTGTTCTTTTATTGATTACTCCACCAATTTTAACATATTTATTTATCAGAATCTGAAGTTAATCTCCTTATCCTCCTTCCCCCAAATACAAGGACCTTAGACACTTACTTGAACTCTACTTTTTCCTTCCCAAAGATACAGGCTACTGTCACCTGTTTTAATTCTACCTTTGAGGGCAGCCTGGGTGGCTCAGTGGTTGAGTGTCTGCCTCTGGCCCCGGGCCTGATCCTGGGGACCTGGGATCGAGTTCCGCATCGGGCTCCCTGTATGGAGCCTGCTTCTCCCTCTGCCTGTGTTTCTGCCTCTCTCTGTGTGTCTCTCATGAATAAATAAATAGATAAAAATCTTTAAAAAAATAATTCTACCTTTGAAAAACTCACCAGAGCTTATTATTACTATTTTATACAGTCATGGTTTATTTATATGTATTCACATGTTTACCATTTTCTTTGTTCTTTATTACTTCTTGCATCCTAGACCTTCCATCTGAGATCACTTCTTACACGAGATCATATTTTGTCTGAAGAACTTCCTTTATAATTTTCTTTAGTGAGGGCGGGCTAATGGCAGGCAGTCTTTCGATTTCTTTCTTTTCCGCAAGGTCTTTATTTCACCATGATTCCCGAGAAGTCTTTTTAACTGTGTGTAAATCTCTAGGTTGACTGTTTTGTTCCCTCAGCACATTGGACAGACCATTCCACTGTCCTCAGGGTGTCTGTGGCTGCTTTGTGAAGTCACTTGTCAGCTTATCTATTGTTTGTTTGAAGGCAAACTTTCTTTTCTCTGGCTGCTTTTAAATTCTTCTTTGTATCCTTGATTTTGCAGTTTTTATAAAAGATTTTATTTGAGAGAGAGAGAGAGAGAGAGAGAGAGAGAGAGAGAAAGCACTAGTGGGGTGACGGGCAGAGGGAGAGGGAGAAGCAGACTCCCGGCTGAGCAGGGAGCCCAATGTGGGACTCGACCCCAGGACCCTGGGATCATGACCTGAACCAAAGGTAGAAGCTCGCCCGACTGAGCCACCCAGGTGCCCCTTGATTTTGCAGTTTTAACATGATGTTGTAGATTTATTTCGATTTATTCTATTTGAAATTTGTTGGGCATCTGTAATTTGATATCTTTATCAGTTCTGGAAAATCATCACCCACTCTCTCTCCACATATTGCCTCTGTCCCATTGTGTCCCTCTTTTTGGGGGGGCTTCTGATTCCGTGTGTGCTTGGTCATCTCACATTACCCTTCATATTTTGTGACCTCTCTCCCAGAGCTTTCTCTCTCTATGATGCCTTCCACATATATTCAGCTCTTTCTGTTCACTGATTCTATTAGGACCTGCATCTAGTTGGCTGTTAAACCCATTTATTGAGTCTCTAATTATAGTTATTATATTTTTCATTTCTGGAAGTTATATATAGTTTCTTTTCTTATCTACTTGATCATTCTTTAAAATTCCAGTTCTTTGCTCATATTTCAAAATTGTCTTTTATTTTTTAATGAATCTGAGACACACAGAATTAGATAAATCTTAATCCTTGGTTCATGGTCACTCACTGTCATCATTGGACATAGACGTCTTATTTTGTATATGAATGTATGCATGTATGTGTGTGTGTGGATTTATAAAAGACTGTAATGAATACCTGTAATCCCACCATCCAACCCAAGAGCTAGAAAAGCTATCTATTTGCTTCTTGGCATCCTATAATTCTGCTTCCCCCTCCTAAAGTTTGTGATTATCAGACACTTTTTTTTTCTTTTTATAGTTCGACCAAATATATTTGTGACCTAAGTATATTCAGTTTGAATAGTTTCTGAATTTTAAGAAAAGAGTATTATGGCATACATAATCTTCTGGGACTTTATTTATTTTTAAAAGATTTTGTTTATTCATGAGAGACAGAGAGAGAGAGAGAGAGAGAGAGAGAGAGAGAAGCAGACACACAGGCAGAGGGAGAAGCAGGCTCCTGTGGGGAGTCTGATGTGGGACTCGATCCCAGGATCCCGGGATCACGACCTGAGCCAAAGGTAGACGCTCAACCACTGAGCCACCCAGGGGCCCCTCTTCTAGGACATTAAAAAATATCTACATTATATTAACTAAGGCTTTTCCATATTTTTGCACATTCTATATAATTTCCATTGTGACTATTCCATGATTATTTCATCCATTCTTCTGTTAATGAACATTTTCTATTGTTTCTATTTTTTGTTACTATTTTTTGCTACTACCAAGAGTCATGCTGTGAATATTCCTGTATCTGTCTCTTGATAAACATGAGACATTTCTACTGGCACATAACTAGGCGTGGAATGCTAGGTGGTAGTGTACATAAGGTAAGTAGCCGGTACACACCAGTAGAGCTACTGGCTAGCATCCAATCTGATGGGCCAGGCATCTGTTCTGATTGGTCAGGATCCATGTGGTATTGGTTATTAATACTCTGAATATTATCCTTAAGGGTCTATGAATGGCAAACGTAATCTAACGCCAAGTTATTTTAAACGATTGGTCTAATTTATGCTTCTACTAGAAATCTATGAGATCCCGTTGATCCATATTGTTTCCAACATTTGGAATCATCAGGCATCTTAATTGTTGCCAGTCAGTTGGGTATGAATTGATATCTCATTTTTTTTTTGGTATCTCATTTTGGTCTTGACTTTCATTTCCTGTTCAAGCATCTCTTCAAATGGCCATATGCATTTCCTCTGAGAATTCCCTGCTCATATATCTTGTTCATGTACCATGTGCTTTTATATTTGATTGTCTTTTTCTTATTTATTTGAAGGAGTTTATTTAAAGACATTTAAAAATACTTGATGCCAGTTCTTGGTCAGTTATATGTGTTATGGATATCTCTGCCCCATTTGTACCTTTTCACTCTCATTGTAAGATGATTATGAAATAAAAAAATAATTAAAAAATGAACAAAAGATTATGTATGAATAGAAGTTCTTCACTTTAATATAGTCAAATGTATCAATTTTTTCTTTCCTAGATAGTGCTTTCTGCATGCCTTGTTTAAGAAAGTCTTCCTACAGGTGACGGGTGACTCAGTTGGTTAGGCAACCAACTCTTGATTACAGCTCAGGTAATGATCTCAGGGTTGTGAGATTGAGCCTGCATTGGGCTCCACACTGAGCATGAAGCCTGCTTGGGATTCTCTCTCTCTCTCTCTCTCTCTGCCCCCACACCTCCCCCCACCTTGTGCATGCTTGCACGCACAGGCACACACTCTTTCTCTCTCTCTCTCTCTCAAAAAAAGAAAATCTGAGTGGCTCAGCGGTCTGCCTTCAGCCCGGGGCGTGATCCTGGAGTCCCAGGATCGAGTCCCGCATCGGGCTCCCTGCATGGGGCCTGCTTCTCCCTCTGCCTGTGTCTCTGCCTCTCAATCTGTGTCTCTCATGAATAAATAAATAAAATCTTTAAAAAAAGACAATCTTCCTAATCCATGTTCAGAAAGATATTTACCTATACTTCTATGAGGTGTCACATTAATTTTATTTGTCAACATGATTGGGTCATGTGGTACTCAGATATTTGGTTAAATATTACTTCTGAATGTGTCTGCGAAGATGTTTCTGGATGAGATTAACATTTCAGTAAAGCAGATTGCCTTTCTCCAAGTGAGTGGGCCTCATCCAATACATTGCAGCCTGAACAGAATTAAAAGGCTGAGTAAGAAAGATTTGTCTGTGTCTGCTTGTCTTCAAGCTAGGACATGAGTCTTTTGCCTTCGAACTTGGACTCCAATTGGAACTTATGCCATCTGCTCTCTTGGTTTTCAAGCCTTTGAACTTGGACTAGAACTATACCATTAGTTCTCTTGGGTCTCCAATTTGTCTACAGCAGATCTTGGGACCTCTCAGCCTCAATAATTGCATGAGCCCATACCTTATAATAAATATATATATGTATATGGTTAATAAATATGTAAATCATGTAATTATATATCCATACCCATATATTTCTATAACTCATAAATAATATATTTATATAAATATATAATATTGAAATATATTTTAACATAGTAAATATGTACTTAAATATTTATTTATTTATTAAAGATTTTATTTATTCATTCATGAGACACAGAGAGAGACAGAGAGGCAGAGACACAGGCAGAGGGAGAAGCAGGCTCCATGCAGGGAGCCCTATGTGGGACTCGATCCCAAGTCTCCAGGATCAGGCCCTGGGCTGAAGGTGGTGCTAAACCGCTGGGTCACCCGGGCTGCCCAATATATATTTATTTAGATTTTTTATTTTTAAGAAATCTCTACATCCAGTGTGGGGCTTGAACTCACAACCCCGAGATCAAAGTCTCATGCTCTACTAACTATGCCAGCCAAGTGCCCCATATACTTATATATCTTTAATAAATTGAGTAAATGTATATTTATGTGTATGTATATATATTTATCTCCTACTGGTTTTGTTTCTTTTTTTATATAGATTTATTTTTATTGGTGTTCAGTTTGCCAACATATAGAATAACACCCAGTGCTCATCCCATCAAGTGCCCCCCTCAGTGCCCGTCACCCAGTCACCCCCACCCCTGCCCACCTCCCTTCCACCACCCCTAGTTCGTTTCCCAGAGTTAGGAGTCTCTCATGTTCTGTGGTTTTGTTTCATTGGAGAACCCTGACTAATACAGTTTCTATTTACGGCATTTGAATTTATTTGACATTTAAGTCTTTAACCCAACTGGAGTCGACTTTTGTATGTTATATAAAATAGGGATCCAATTAATTATTTTTCTCAATAGATCATTAGTTCCCCTCATTTTCCCACTTACCTGCTATGCCACCTCTGTTATACATCTAAGTTCCATATATAAATCTGTTTTAAACAACTTAGTCTATCATACTGATTATTTTGTCTCTCTGAGCCAGTACCACTTGGTCTTAATTTTATACCTTTTTAATAAGTCTTGGTATCTATAGAGCAAATCACATCTCTTTATTCTCTTCTGTAGTGTTTAAAGTAATTAATTAGATCTCTTAGTACCTAGTTTGGAGCTTTTAATATGATTTAATTTAAAAATGACCCTGGATTCTTGGAAAAAAATGACTATTTTTCATATTTGGACAGAAAATGTACAAAATGAGTTAAAACAGTTTCTAATATTAAAAAAGGAGATTACAAATATTTCTGGGATTACAAATGACTCAGTAGCCAACATGAACCCTGTTCAAAAATGAGAAAAATAAAACATAAATAGAATAATAACTTCAATGGATTACAATATATAAAATACATTTAAATCTATGAGTTTGTAATGATCCTAAAAAACCTTCACTGGTTACCTTTGGAATATGCTAGTGAACCATTACTTTTATTTGATTATCTTAATTTTGTATTGGGTTAAAAAAGACATAGTGTAAAACACATCTTAAATATATAGATCTTAATATGTACAACCTAAATGTACAACCTTAAATGTGTAAATTGATGAAATTTTGCATTTATATATGTCTATGTAACTATCACTCAAAAGAAGGTATAAAGTTCTCAAGTCATTTTTTAAAAGATTTTATTTATTTATTCATGAGAGAAAGAAAGAGAGAGAAAGAGAGAGGCAAAGACACAGGCAGAGGGAGAAGCAGGCTCCATGCAGGGAGCCTGATGTGGGACTTGATCCCCGGACTCCAGGATCACGACCTGAGCCAAAGGCAGACGCTCAACCGCAGAGCCACACAGATGTCCCAAGTTCTCAACTCTTAATGTGCATATGCATCAACTGGTGGTTTTCAAGTTCTGATTCAGTAGAACTGTTGTGAGCCCTCAGGTCCTGCATTTTAAAAAAATTTTATTTTTGTTTATTCATGAGAGACACAGAGACAGAGGCAGAGGGAGAAGCAGGCCCCTGTGGGGAGCCCCATGCGGGACTTGATCCTGGGACCAGAGGATCACAACCTGGGCCAAAGGCAGGTGCTCAACCGCTGAGCCACCTGGGCATCCTAGGTGCTGCATTTTTAGCAAGCACCCGGGTAATGCTGCTCCTGCTCGTCTCTGGACCGCACTAGAGAAGCAAGGCTATGAATTCTCCTATGTTGTAGTTTATAGTAATTGTTTGGTGCTGAATGATTTTCATCTGTTAAAGGAATGAATATTCGTATCCATATGGATGATGGACATTTGTGTTTCCCGTTTTAGGCCCTTATGAATTAGATAGCTGTGAACATCCTCGTACATGGCTAGGTGCACTCGGTTGGTGGGGAGGATAGACCTAGGAGTAGAACTGCTGGGTTATAAGGTCTCCATATAGCTATCTCTAGTAGATAGATGCTGTCAAACGGTTTTCCAAAATGGTTGTAACACTTCACTCTTACCAGTAAGGCATCAGGTTCCGGTTGGCCCACATTTCACCAACACTTGGTCTCGTTCTTGTTAAAATATAGCCATCCTGTTGAGTGTACGGCGGTATCCAGTTGAAGTTTTTGGCTAGCGAAAGATCCTCTTTACAGAAATGCCCACTCGAGTGCCCCCCATTAAAATTTGGGCTTGTTGTTTTTTGTTGTTCACTTATTTATTTATTTATTTATTTATTTATTTATTTATTTATTTTTTGTTTGTTTGTTGTTTCCTATTGATTTGTAGAGATTCTCCATATATTCTGTATTTGAGTTTTTTTATTAGATTACAAATATCTTACAAATATCTTTCCCCAGTCTGGTTTAACCATCTTTTAATGAGCATAAAGTTAATTTTAACAAAATTCAATTTGTATTTTTTTCTTCAATGTTTGAAAGTTGTGATAAAATACACATCACGTCAAATATGCCATCTCCACCATTTTTAAGGTCACAGTCAGTGGCATTAAGTACATTCATACTGTGGTGCAACCATCACTACCATCCGTTTCCAGGACTCTTTCCCCCTTGCAAAACTGAGATCTCATACCCATTAAACAACTACTCCCCATTCTTTTCTCCCCTCAGTCACTGGTGATCACCTTTCTACTTTCTGTCTCTCTGATTTTGACTCCTGTTAGTACTTCATGTAAGTGGAATCAGACACTGACACTTCTGGGACAATAACAGTATTTGTCTTCCTATGACAGGCTTATTCACTTAGCATAATATCTTTCTTTGTCTCTTGTAATGTTTTTTGATTTAATGTTCTTGATATTAGCATGGCCCCTCCTGCTCTTACACCAACTGTCCTCTCTTGTGTTTAGTTGCTTTTTGTAGTGAAATGCTTGCCATTCTTTTCTCATTTCCTGTTGTGTATATTTTAGAGCTCTTTTCTTTGCGGTTATTATGGGGATTTCATTTACAAATTTAAAGGTACAGCACTCTAATTTGAATTTATACCAACTTAAGTTTAATGATATACAAAAAGCTCTGTCACCACTGATTTAGGTTGTTGATATCACAGAATTATATCTTTACATACAGTGTATCCCCAAACAGGAACTAATAATTATTTTAAATGCATTAGTCTCCTAAATTATATGGAAAACAAGATTTGAAGTCACAAACTAAAGTTCTACTAATACTAGCTTTTACATTAATACTTTTTTCTTTAAATGTATTGGTTTCTGAAATCATGTAGAAAACAAACAAAAAATGCAGTTACAAACCGTTGTTACAATAATACCAGCTTTGAGTTCCTTTCATTTCAACCTGCAGAACTCCCTTGAGCATGTTTTTTTTTTTTGTTTGTTTGTTTGTTTGTTTTTTCAGAGAAGGTCTAATGGTGACAAACTTCCTCAGCTTTTGTTTATCTGGGAATGTTGTAATTTCCTCTTCACTTTTATTTTATTTATTTTTTAAAAAAATCTTTTATTTCTTTGAGAGAGAGAGAGAGAGAGAGGGAGAAAGAGAAAGAGAGAGTGAGCACAGGGTGAGGGCCAGGGACAAGCAGAGTCTGTGCTTGAGCGCAGAGCCTGAAGTGGGGCTTAATCTCATGACCCTGAGATCCTGACCTGAGCCCAAACCAAGAGTCGGACGCTTAACCAGCTGAGCCACCCGCATGCCCTCACCTCCTCACTTTTTAAAGATAGTTTTGCCAAATATAAGATTTTTTTTATTGACAGGTTTTTTTTCTTTTAACACTTCTGATATATTGACCACTCTATTCTGGTCTCTAGAGTTTCTGATAAGAAATTTGCTTAGGGGATGCATGGGTGGCTCAACGGTTGAGCACCTGCCTTCAGCTCAGGGCATGATCCCGGGGTCCTGGGATCGAGTCCCGTGTCGGGCTCCCTGCATGGAGCCTGCTTCTCCTGCCTGTGTCTCTGCCTCTCTCTGTGTCTCTCATGAATAAATAAATAAGACTTTTTTTTTTAAGATTTTATTTATTCATTCATGAGAGACACAGAGAGAGGGAGACACAGGCAGAAGGAGAAGCAGGCTCCACGCAGGGAGCCTGATGTGGGACTCGATCCCGGGACTCCAGGATCACGCCCTGGGCCAAAGGCAGGCGCCAAACCGCTGAGCCACCCAGGGATCCCAATAAGACTTTTTTTTTTTAAAAAAAGAAGAAATTTGCTTAGGAGTTTATTGAGGACCCCTTGTAATGTGACAGGTCACCTCTCTCTTGTGCCTTCACAATTCTTAGTCTTTGTCTACGGGCAGTGTGACTATAACATGTCTCAGTATGGGCCTCTTTGAGCTCATTGTAGATTGGTTGAACCTCTCAGATACTTATATGCTTGTCTTTTACCAGATTTTGGGAGTTTTCAGCCAATATTTATTCCAATATTTTCAGTATTTCAAACGACTTTCTCTTCTTTCTCTCCTTCTGGACTCCCCCCACCCCAATATATATGTTGGTTCCTTTGATAGCATCCCACGGGTCCCTCAGGCTCTGTTCGTTTTTCTTCCATCTTTTCCCTTTCTGTTCCCTCAGCCTCAATCCCTTCCATGTCTTACTTCCAAGCTCACTCTTATTTCTTCTGCTTGCTCAAATTTGTATTTGATTGACTCTAGTGAAATTTTCATTTCAGTTAGTGTATTTTTTATCTCCAGATTATCTTTTTAGGTTTTCTCTCTATTGACATTTCCATTTTGTTCATATATCATTTTCTTCACTTTCTCCACATCTCTCTTTAGTTTTTTGAGCATCTTTAAAACCATTGTTTTAAAGTCTTTGTTTAGGGGATCCCTGGGTGGCTCAGCAGTTTGGCGCCTGCCTTTGGCCCAGGGCGCGATCCTGGAGTCCTGGGATCGAGTCCCGCATCAGGCTCCCGGCATGGAGCCTGCTTCTCCCTCCTCCTGTGTCTCTGCCTCTCTCTCTCTCTCTATGTCTATCATAAATAAATAAATAAATCTTTAAAAAAAATAAAGTCTTTGTTTAGGGGCGCCCAGGGAGCTCAGGGGGTAAGCATCTGCCTTCAGGCCAGGGCGCGCCCCCGGGGTCCTGGGATCAAGTCCCACATCGGGCTCCCTGCATGGAGCCTGCTTCTCCCTCTGCCTGTGACTCTGCCTCTCTCTCTCTCCGTGTCTTTCATGAATAAATAAATAAAATCTTAAAAAAAAAGTCTTTGTCCAGTAGATCTACCATTAGATCTTATTCAGGGAGTTTCTGTTGACTTATAATTTTTTTTTTACTTATAATTTTTCTTTGAATGGATCATACTTTTCTGTTTCTTTGTATGCTTTGTGATATATTGCTGAAAACTTGACATTTGTGTCTAATAATGTGGTAACTCTGGAAATCAGAGTTTTCCCCTAATCCTAGAGTTTGCTCTTTCTTTCTCTTTCTTTCTTTCTTTCTTTCTTTCTTTCTTTCTTTCTTTCTTTCTTTCTTCCTTCCTTCCTTCCTTCCTTCCTTCCTTCCTTCCTTCCTCCTTTCCTTTCCTTTCCTTTCCTTTCCTTTCCTTTCCTTTCCTTTCCTTTCCTTTCCTTTCCTTTCCTTTCCTTTCCTTTCCTTTCCTTTCTTCCCCTCTCTCTTCCTTCCTTTTTTTCTTTCAAGAGTGCAAATGGGGAGGGGGAGGGGGTGAAGGGGAAAGGAACAGGGAGAATCTTAAGCGGACTCCATGCTGAGCACAGACCCCAACAGGGCTCAGTCTCACTGCCCTGAGGTCATGACCTGAGCCAAAATCAAGTCAGATGCCCAACAGACTGAGCCACACGCTCCCCCCTTTATTAAAAAATAAATCCTTATAAGCTGTTTCTTTTTTTTAATTTTTTATTTATTTATGATAGAGAGAGAGAGAGAGAGAGAGAGAGAGAGAGAGAGGCAGAGACACAGGCAGAGGGAGAAGCAGGTTCCATGCACCGGGAGCCCGATGTGGGATTCGATCCCGGGTCTCCAGGATCGCGCCCTGGGCCAAAGGCAGGCGCCAAACCGCTGCGCCACCCAGGGATCCCTTATAAGCTGTTTTTGTATCAAGGATCGACCTGAGGAGTAAACTTAAGGTCTTCTGGGGAACCTTGGGTGGTGCAGCGGTTTAGCACCTGCCTTTGGTCCAGGGCGCGATCCTGAAGACCCGGGATTGAATCCCACGTCGGGCTCCCGGTGCATGGAGCCTGCTTCTCCCTCTGCCTGTGTCTCTGCCTTGCCTCTCTCTATCTCTGTGTGTGACTATCATAAATAAATAAATAAATAATTTAAAAAAAAAAAAAAACTTAAGGTCTTCTCAGCCATTTTCTGAGCCTGTGTCTTTTTTGGAACATGCACAGTGACTATCTAGTTTCTCCTGTATATGTAGTTGCTTTTGAACATCTTAGACTTTAATGTCTGGTTCCCAAAGAGGGAAAAGAGGAAAATGAAGGGGAGAAAGGCCCCTTAAATTCCCTAGAAGTCACTTTCACCAGGGTATGGGGGTGCATGGCTTGCAACAATGGGGGGAGGTCCGACAACAACGGCTACCTCCCCTTTGTCTACATCCTGTTATTAGAAGGAACTTTCAGTGGTCAGAGCACAGATTGCTGATATTTGGAGGAAAGGGTCCTTTTGGCACCCTGGCGCCTTCAGGCTGCTTCAAGAACATATGCACGGCTGCCCATCAGGTCGCTGGAGGTAGGAGATAGGCACATGCCACTGGGCTAAAATTGCTGAAATTGATAGCAATTTACTGTCTACATTTTTCCTGGAAGTTGCCTTTCAATAAACTGCAGAATTCCAAAAATTGTTACATCAGACAGATTCACCAATGCAGTTGTTGCCTGGTTGAGGAGATAGGTTTTTGGTGCTTCCTACTCTGTCATCTTCCCAGAATCCTTCTGTCAATATTTTATTATATGGTTATTATCTTTTGCATTCTGCTTAAGAAAGATTTGCCCACTCCAAAGTCATAAAGATATTCGCCTATATCTTCACCCAGAAGCTTTAATATTTTACCATTCATATTTAGGTCTGCAATCCCTTTTGAAATTTTTTTTTGTAGTCAGGTTTTTTGTTTTTTTCTTTTTCATATTTTTTTAAGGTCAAGGTTCATTTTTAACCAACTCATTGTTTTTCAACCTTAAAACTAAAGGAAACAAATCAAGCGTTTTCTTGCTTTTCCTATAGGAACTATACATTAGAGTAATGAAATAATTGAGAAGTTTCTCTTCATAGAAGTGTTCCAGCTAATAATTGAGGAGGGAATTAAATAATTGGCATGCCACCATTTTGCAACCTTAAATGCATAAGAGAGAGTCATCATGAAAGGAAAGATTACCAGACACAATATATCTGCTGATGGAAACATACAACACTATATAATTTGCCCTCAAATTGAAGTTGCATCTGATCAGACCTCTAGATCTACTTGCCAATTAATAAAAAAAAGGAGGGATAGAGAAATGTGATAAACAATTTTGTAAGCAGAACCCACAAACTATAGGAAATTCTCAAGACAAACTTCTTTCTGCCACAAATACATTTGCTGAAAAAAAAAAAGTGGAGAGAGGGAATCTATATATTAAAAAGACTTAAGTGACATCACTCAATTACAATATATGAGAAAAATCAGAAATTTGACTGCATATTTTAATAGATTTTTGATGATATTTGATGATATCGAGGGATTGTTAAATTTTTAGATGTGATTATCACATTGTAATTATATTTAACAAAAATGCTTGTATTTTAGAGATACATACTAACATGTTTATTAACAAGATATTATGTCTGGGACTTGCTTCAAAATAAAGAGAGAGGGGAGTGAAAGATATGTATTAAACAAGATTGGCCTGGAATTTCTAATAATTGAATTATTATAAATAATAATAGTTATATTATTCTCTCTTTTACATTTTTGGTGTGTGTATGTGTGTGTGTTTGAAATTTATCATGGTAAAAAGTTTAAAAACTATGCCTTAATCATTCTTGATTGTTTACTTTTCCATATTGATTTTAGAACCAGCTTATCAAATTACATGGTTTTTTTATTGAAATTGCATTGAATCTGAGGATCAATATGAAAAGAATCAATATCATTATAAAGTTATAATTTTTAAATTCATGAATGTGAATTATCTTTCCATTGATTAGGTCTTTTAAAATGACTTTCAGTAACTATCTATACTTTTCTGTATCTTAGATTTATTTCTAAATATATAACATCATTGTAGATATTGTAAATGATGTACATTTGTAAATGACATGTTTTGCTAATGTGCTAATGTAAAAACATGCAAATGACTTTTGTATATTGATCTTCTATTCAGGCACCTTGCTAAATAGAGTTTCTTTTTTTTTAATTTTATTTATTCATGAGAGACACAGAGAGAGATAGACAGACAGATAGACAGAGAGGGGCAGAGACACAAGCAGAGGGAGAAGCAGGCTCCATGCAGGGAGCCCGATGTGGGACTCAATCCCGGGTCTCCAGGATCATGCCCTGGGCCGAAGGCAGCGCTAAACCGCTGAGCCACCTGGGCTGCCCTAAATACAATTTCATCTAACAATTTTTTAGATTTTTTCGTATTTTCCAAGTAAACAGTATGCCATCTGAAAATAATGTTGGTTTTATTTTCCCTCTTTAATCCTAACATGCATGTGCCTGATGAAGTGTCTTAAAATACTTAAAGAAAATTTTATTGGGCTACAATAGATATGAAAAAAACAAATCCACCACCATAGTGGGAGATTGCAATACCTTTCCTTGAATCACTGATAAGTCAAGCAGATAAAAATCCACAAATGATGTTGAAGACGTGAACAACAAAATTGAACAGCAGAGACTTGACGTATACATAATTCTGCTTCCTACAATTAGAGAGTACAAAGCATTCTCCAGAACTGTCTTAATTATCTATTGTTGCATGAACTCAGTAGTGTTAAAAAAAAAGGCATTTAAAAAACATCTCAATGTCTATGGGTCAGGAATTCAGGAGAGATTGACTGGATGGTTTTAGGTCAATATTTCTCATGAGATTCACAGAGATGTTGTTAGTGATTAGTTATCTGATGGCTTGACTGAAGCAAGAATATCTGCTTTCAAACTGATTTATCCACATAATTAGTAAGTTGGTGCTAGTGGTTGGAAAGAAGCCTCAGTTCCTCCTCATGTAGGTCTTTTCACAGGTCTACTGGAATATCTTCATGACATGGCAGCTGGTTTCCCTTAGGGTGATCAACTTCAGACAGCAAAGTGGAAGCTGCAAGGTGTTTTATGGCTTAGCCTCAGAAGCCACATGCTATCATTTCTGCAACATCCTATTGCTTGCCCATATCAGCCTTATTATTCAATGTGGGAGGGGACTACCCAAGACCATTAATGCCTCGAGATGAGAATAATTGCAGGCCACCTTAAAGACTGATAACCACAAGCACATGTGTTATATTTACAAACACTGATTATATACTAGTCACAGAGCAAGTTTCAATAAATTTCAAAGAATAATGATCATACAGGCAACGTTCTTTGATCACAGTGCAATTAAATTAGAAGTTAGTAACAAAAATATACACTAAATACTATTTGTAAGTGAAAAACACTTTCAAATAACTCATGTGTCAAAGAAGAAATCATAATGGATATTTTAAAGTACTCAGAACTGAATGATAATAAAACGTGAGATACAGTGAAAATAGTTCTTCAAGGGTAATTTATAGCATTACATATTTACATTAAAAAAGAAGAAAAGCTGAAAATTAAGAATCTAAGTTTCCAATTTAAGTGGTAAGTTGAAGAATGAGTAAACCCAAAGAAAGTAAAAGAAAGTAGGTGATAAAAATAAGAGCAGAAATCAAGCAATTAGAAAAGCTATAATAGAGAAGATCAGCAAAACTAACAAACTGACTCTTTACAACTATTAAAATATGGATGAATCTCTGTCAGTGGGAATCACAAAAATAGAGAAGACACATAAATATTACAAGGTGGGCACGATTACAGGGGAAGCAGAGATTCAGATGATAATGAGAGAATTTTGTCAACAACTTTATGGAAACACATTTGAAAACTTAGACAAAATAGACATAGTATTAGAGAACTATAACTTATTAGAACTGACTCACAAAGAAATAGAACACCTGAAATAGTCCTTTAAATAGTCCTGTTAAAGAAACAAGCAATAGTGAAACAAAACAAAAAAACTTCTGTAAATATCAGTTCCAGATGGTTTTACCAATGTGTTTCACCAAATTTAGAAATATCAGATCCTTCCAACCTTAAATAAACATTTTTCAGAGGAAAAAAAAATAAGATAGTACTCTCCCAACTCATTCTATAAAAGTAGAATCATTTAAATATCAAATTCTAATAACAAAAAATGAAAACATCAGGCTTGTTTTATTCACTAATATAGATGCAACAATCTATATGATATCTGTACAATAAATCATAAAGTTCCTTGATTAAGTTGATTTTACTTCAAGAAAGCAAATTTAAATATCAGGAAAATCTCTAAATGTAATTGATCACAACAGATTACAGGAGAAAAATCATATATATGGTCCCTTAAAAGATGCAGAAAAAGCTCTTGATAAAATTCAATGTACATTTAGTTAAAATTTTAGTAAATTAGAACCAAAATTGAACTTCCTTTACTTGATCAAGAGAGGTCTCCAAAAACTAGAATAAATACCATACTAGAGAAGAAATGTCAGAGCATTAAAATTACAAATAAGACAAACATACTCCCCATCACCCCCTTCTTTCTAACATTGTCCTTTAGGACCTGGCAATAAGAAAAGGAAAATATGCCAAAGGCAACAGTTTTATTTTATTTCTCTAAATATATTAAACATAATTATTTTATATTCTGTGTCTCACAGTTTTGAGTTATTTGCAGATGTCTTTCTGCTATTTGTTGTTTTAGCTGGTTCTTGTTCTTGATGCCATGTTTCCTTGTGTGTTTGGTGATATTTGATTGTGTTAGCTCATTTTTTTTGGAACTTTATCTGTGGAATTTACTTGAAGCCTGGGATTTATATTGGCTTCTGCAAGGCACTGGGGGCACTAGCAGTTTGGGACCATTTTATACTAAATTCTTGGTTTGAGGTTTTCTGGATTTCCTAGATCTGATCGCCTATGGTGTGAAGTCTAAGTTGTAGGTTTGGAATCTTAGGAGGTGATCCTTCTTTCCTACATTCATCGCTATTGCTATGGTTTAAAACAGTAGTTTTCTGGGGCACCTGGGTGGTTCAGTGGCTTAAATGTAGGACTCTTTATTTCGTCTAAGGTCATGATTTCAGGGTCATGAGATAGAACCCTGCATCGGGCTCCCTGCTGTGGGGAGTCTGCTTAAGATTCTCTCTCTCCCTCTGCCCCCTCCCCTGCTCTCTCTCATAAATAAATGAACAAACAAACAAATAAAATCTTTAAAAAAAACCCCAACAAAACCCAATAGTAATTTTCTTGCAATTTCCTGGGTGTAAGTTGGGGCAAGTTTTTTCTAGTTCACCTGTACCTTAGAGTAGAAGGAGCTCTTTGGGAGTGCGCTCTTTGGGATTCTAAGTAAATGCAGGGGAGTGTTTGCCCAACTTGGGCAGACCCTGTGCTTCATCTTCTTTCCCATATGCCCTGAGAGATCATGAGAACTGAAGTTCAATTTCATCTGTTAACAAGTATCCTTATATCAGTTATTTATTGCCACAATATTATGGCATAACATAGCATTAAAAGATTCAGTGGCTTAAATTAATAATGCAAGAGCCATCAAATCCATGGAACGGTTCTTCTCATTCAGCTGATCTCACTTAGATGTCAGTCAGGTATCTACCCCTCGTGCTCCTGGCTGGGTCCTCTTGTGTTTGGGGGTCAGCTGGCTATACCCGACCGCGAGATGATTGCTCCGATGGTCTTGGCTTGGAAAGCCTGGCTCTCTTGCACCTTGTCTCTTGTCTCCAGCAGATTATTCTAGGCTTATACTCCTAGCAGAGGCAAGAATTCAAGAGAAAGAGTAGAAGTATGCAAATGCTGAAGCTTAGGCTTAGAACTGGTCCACTAGGACTTCCTCCCTGTTCTGTCGGTCATAGGAAGTCACAAGTCAGACAGGTTGAAGGTGTGGGAAAACAGACTATCTCTTGGTGCAGGGAGTTCCAAAGTCTTATGGCAAAGGACCCGGATTCAGGGAGGGGTGAACTGGTGCCATTTTTACAATCAATGGATCTCAGCCCCCAAGACTAAGGTCGGCTTCAGTGTTCTGCATACTTCTCTGATTATGCCTTCGCTTAGATTTTGGCTGGGGTGTTTATTTTCTTGCCAGCTCATTGATGCATTTAAGAAAATTAAAACAATTTTTTATCTACCATTGTTTAACACTTACCACGTTTTCAGTGGAAGGATCAATAAGCACCAGCCCGTCATATTGCTAGAATGACCACTTGAGGAGTTCTGGTCCCTGCACGTGTGGGGTTCTCGGCCCTAATTCTCTCTCCCGGCTTGGAAGTCTCCAGTGCCTCCTTTACGTTTCCTTACTTCTCTGCCTGCCCCTCTTCACTGAGGCAGGGCTCACTGTTGCCTCTAGACTCAGAGTATCTTGTGCCCATCTCTGTGGAGGCATGGAATTCCTAACATAGCAATCATAATTTGTGAAGTGCAGGGCCCCTTGTTAAGAAATCATTAAGAATTTCGGGACGGTGACAGGAGAGCATTAAACCGAGAGTGGGGCCTTTTTAAGTGTGGGGCTCTGTGTGACTGCACAGCTCACACTCGTTCGAAGCTGGCCCTGGAAGTAATTATTGGTTTACATCTCTGTCTCCCTTACACATCACCGGACGGCTGTGAAAGCACACTGCCCAGGGTAAGCCTGTCTGATTAATCTTAATCAGTAAATGGTTGTTGAATTAGCAGATGAAAACTACATCATGTTCTCAATTCTAAAACACGTCAACCCTTGGATAACAGCCTTCAGAGAAAAGCAGAAAACCGTATTGAAGGTCCCTATCGGTTGCAGGACGTGTTCCAATTTCAGAATAGCCAACAAAACGTTCATCTTAGGACTCAGAAACCACGGTGGTGCCCTGGGTGTCCTACGTGATGGCTGGTCTTATCCTCCATGGAAAGCAAAGTGGTTCTTTCAGTTCTAAGGTGGTTTCCTGGGACCAACTTTCCACTTTCTTTTCTGTTGTATCTGGTTTTGCCTGGTCCCTGGGCTGGAAATGAGCTGCAACCTTAGCTTAGATTGAAAATTCCTGATGGAAACACTCTCGTGGGCTGCAGGGCAAGGTAACCGTCCTGCCGGGCCCCCACCCCAGAGTCTAGATTTCCTTGGGCAAGGGCTTTCCACACTCCTTTTTGTCGTTTATGTCATGTGGGATCTTTAAACAGTTCTCTGCAGGAAGGGGAAAGGGCTTACTCCCAGTTTTAACTTTTTTGGGGCCTGTGACTCCTACTTTCCCCGCCTCAGTTTCTCCCTTTATACAAGGAAGAGAGCCGGCAACCCCAGAGGGGGACCGGGCAAAGAGGGTAGTTGAGTGAACTGGAGTCAAAATGACTTGAACGTGTGTCCCTGGAGAGGAGGACAGCTAGGACAGCTGGTCTCGGAGGCTCCCGAGCCCTGGCTGGGGACCAGAACCGGCGGAGGCAGGCAGGGCGGAGGGGGCCTCCAAGCAGCACAGGCCCCCCCCTTCCCGGCGCCCGCCGCACCCCGCGGAATCCGAACCCAGGACCAGCCCCTCCCCCGCCTTCCAGCCCCTCCCCCTGCGGCTTCCCCAGCCCCCCCCCCCCCCCCACCAGCGTCTCCCGGGCGCCGGGACCGACTCCAGCCGGGAAGTGCTGCAGTCAGCTCTCCGCCTCCGGGCTGGACTGTCCCCTGCCCTCCCCGCAGCGCCCCGCACGGCCCTGGGCCCGAGGTGGGCGGGCACAGGGGCTGGGGGGCCGTCGACCGGCAGGTGGCCTGGGCCGCGCCGGTGTCAGGCTGGGGGGCCCCGGGCACAGCGCCCCTCCCGGGCCGCAGCTGGGGGGCGGCCCGCGGGGACCCCAAGAGCCTCCCGAGGGGATGCGGGGGGGGATACGGGGGGACCCGAAGAGCCGCCCGAGGGGATGGGGGGGATGCGGGGGGACCCGAGGAGGCTCCCGAGGGGATGGGGGGGATGCGGGAGGGATGCAGGGGGCGGACCCGAAGAGCCTCCCGAGGGGATGGGGGAGGATGAGGGGGGGACCCGAGGAGCCTCCCGAGGGGATGCGGGGGGGCTCCCGGGTGACACCCAGGCTGTGACCTGCCTCGGGGGCGCGAGACCTGTGCCCGGGGCTGCCCGACCGTGTCCCCGGCTGCGCGTGGTGGCGGCGCGGGTGGTCCCGGGGGGAGGGGCTGGCGGGGAGCCCGGGCCGCTGCGGGGGCAGGAGCGCGGCCGCCTCGGGCCGGGCAGGCGCGCGGGGGCGGGGGCGGGGGCGGGGGCGGGGGCGGGGGCGGGGGCGGAGCGCGCGGGCGGGATCCCCCCGCCTCCCCGTCCCGGTCCCCGGGAAATCCAGCCTCCGTGGCTTGGCCGCCTCCCGCTCCCGCGCCCGCAGCCGCCCGGCGCTCGCTCGGGGCTCCGCAGCCGGCGCGGCCCCTCCGCCGGGGGCTCCGCAGTGCCGCCCCCGCCGCCGCCCGCACCATGGCCCCCGGCCGGAGCCCCAGCCCGGCCAGGTAAGCGCGGGGGGCCGGGGCCGCGCCCTCTGCAGCGCCCCCCAGCCTCGGCCTGGCTGCGGCCCCGGCGCCGCCCACGCCCCGGGCGCCCGCGGCCTCGGCTCCGGGCCCGGGGAGGGGGGAGGGGACGGGGGGAGGGGAGAGGGGGGAACGGGGGAGGGAGGGAGGGAGGGAGCCCTGGGCCGCCCGCCTCCCGCCGCCCGCCCCCCGCCCCTGCAGACGGCCGCGGCCTGACCCCGAGCAGGGGGGCGGCGGGAGGGCCGCGCGGGGCCGGGGGGGGGGGGCGCTGCGGGCCGGCGCGGGGGGTTCGGGGGTTCGGGGGGCTCGGGCCGCGGAGGGGGCAGCCCGCCGGCCGCGGGGGCAGCGGTGGTGTCGGGGAGCCCCGGAGAGAAGTTTCCCCTGCAGGGGTGCGAGTGTGCGTGCGTGCCACGGTGCCCGCGGTGAGTGCGCGAGTGTCCCCGCGTGGGTCTGCGGGCGGCCGTGTGCGCGGCGCGAGCGTGTCCGCGGGTGTGTGCGGTGTGAGCGTGAGTGTGTCGCTGTGTGTGAATGAGCGTGTGCGCGGCCGCCACGCGTGCCTGTGTATGTCCCTGCGAGCAGGATGTGTGTGTGCCCGTGTGCCTGTGTCTCCGTGAGTGGGTCCGGGCATCCGTGGCCTGTGTGTGTGTGTGTGTGTGTGTGTGTGTCAGGCTGTATGTGAGCAGGGCTCACTCTGAATCACAGCACCCGGGCTTTGTCCCTCCTTCCCTGGGGACAGGGACAGGGACACCGCGGGCGCTGGGAGGCCTGGCGCTGGGAGATGAGACTTGGCCCAGGTCGGGTCATCCCTCCCCGCCTGCGACTCCTGCCCCTGACTCAGGCAAGGGCTGCGCTGCGCTCCCCACCTTGAGGCTCACCTTCACCTCCCCAGGGGCCACCCCCCCACGATACCGCTGCTGGGTCCTTGCTGCCTGTGGGGCCCCGGTGGTGGTCGGGGGCCCGGGGGGAGTGGGAGTGTGTGTGCTGCTAAGAATCTTGGGGCCTAGGAACTTGTGTCACCCCCGTGACGCTCACCAAGGGCCCCTTAGTGCCAGGAACTGAGGAGGCCAGGTGGAAGCTGCTGTCCTGTTGTTAGTCATCAGAGCAGGTGGCTGTCTCCCAGACTTCCAAGTCCTAAATTTCCAAGTTCTGGGTCATTTGTTCAGGCCCTTGGCTCCAGGTGGGTCTGTGCTAAAGCTTTTGAAGTAAGAATAGTAAGAAAACAGTGCCTTTGTATCAGTGCAGGGCTTTTGAAAAACTAACCCCCCCTCACCTCCTTCCTCTTATCCCCCCAACAGCCTCAGGAAGCAGGCAGGCCTGGTTAAGGCTCTGAAAGGGCCAGGATTCAGCTGTTTTTGTTTTTTGCCTACAAGAGCAGCAATTTCACGTAGTTCGGCTTAGTATGATGCCGATTGACAGATGAGGGTGTTGAGGCTTCAGAGGTGAATGGCAGTTCTCCGGATTGCCCCCTGCTAACCAGCGGGGCAGAAGGACTCCAACCCAGGTCTTGGGGTGACTCGCAGAGTTGGGCTGGGCCAAGGCGAAAGAGTGGCGCTCCCTGGCGTCTTCTCTCTGACCCTGGGCTGCCGTGTCTCCCCCCACCCAGCGTTCCCTGAGTGCCGGGGCTACTTCTGCACCCAGCTGCCAAGGCCTAAAAGAGAGATTGGGGGAGAAGAGAGGAGGGAGGGAAGGGAGAGGCTTCGTGAGTTGGCAGTGAATCAGGGTCTAAAAAGGGAGCGGGGAGGGCTAGGGTGGCAGGTGTTTCTAAAAGGAACATGAGCATAGGATGAACAGCCTCAGACGCAAGCCCTGCAGCCCCCACCCTCAATGCCCCCACTGATCCTGCACGCAGTGCCCACTGCATTTTATGCCAGGGGGCTCCCGTCCAAGGGGTGCGCTTGCATGGAGCTGTGGAACGACGGCCGGGAGAGGAACCTTGGGACTGACTTGCTCTAACCTCTTGATTCTAAATTGAGGGCACCGAAGCCCAGAGAAGGGCGCGGACTTGCCCAAGGTCACACAGCAAACTTGCGTGTTCCTGGCAAGTTTCAGCCCGGAAACTTTCCAACTCTGCGCGTTGCTTTCCATTCCTGGACCCCCGCCCGCCCCAGTCTATGCCCATCAGAGCCGAGCAGACGGGGTTTGAGGAGAAGAATCAAAGACCCAATAATCCCAAGGCTGTAGATCCTGTAGCCTGGGACCCTTTATAAAAGAGAGGGCCAGGGGTTGGGGGTGGGCTTCGCGGCCATGCCCACCGCGGAGTAGGCCACGGGCTTGTCCGGATTCCTGCGTGTGAGGGGCCGGATCCGCTGAAGACCAGACTCCCAGACTCTCCGTGGTGGTGCCTGCTTTCAGCTGCCGCCTGGCACCTCACATCATCTCCCTCCAGCTGATGTTGGGGCTCGAGCTGGCCGGGCTCCATCTTCCTTCATCCCACCCAGTTTCTGATACATTCTGCCTCTAGCTGGCCTGACAGTCCTTATCTCATGGGTTCCTGTTGGGTAGAGAAACTTCTGGGGCTTTTCTGGTTTGGGGAGGGTCTGTAGTTAACCTTAAACCCTTTCGAATCACACTTTCCAGAAACCTAGGGTAAACGCTAAGATAATTGTCCCCATTTGCCAGATGGGAAGACTGGAATTCAGAGAGGGGCCTTCTATTTGGTGTTTTTTTTTTTTTTTTTTAAATTTTTTCTCTTAATCTGCTAAGATCAGTGGAAGAGTTTCTTGGAGTGAGGGGACGAGGCGGCAAATGACAGCCGAATCTTTTGCCTAGAGGGGCTCCTACAGACCCCTTCCAGGGTCTTGCCGTCTCTGCCGTCAGGAAGCCTTCCCAGAGTCTGATTTGATTCCCACTTGGTGGAGTCAACGTGTTGTCTCAGTGGGAGTTGGAGGACCAGGTGCGTGCCCTCCGCTGTACGAGCATCATCGTGTCTTGCTGCCTTCTTTGCCCGCCTGCCCCCCCCCCAGCCCCAGTCTGAAGACTGCTGGCTCAGCGGGCCTCCTGCCGTCTGGGGAGTCTGGGTTTGAGCTGGGGCGAGGCAGCGGCACCATCGTTATGGTAACGAGCTGCTAGCTCATTGTTGCTAATAACTTGTCAAGTCCCTGGGCTCCAGGGCAGCCTGCCTCCCCACCAGCCCTTGTCCCCAAGTCACAGAAAGGAAAAGTGAGGCTGCGAGGGAAGGGCCGATGAGTAAGGGTGTCTGGGGGAGAGGATGGCCTTGCCCTTGGGTCGCTTGGGGGCCGATTTACGCGTGGGATCACATAAGTTTGTGTAGGATCGCCTGGGCTGTGACATGCGAATCCACCCAGAACATACTTGCACCGACCTGCACATGCTAGCTGACGTGTTCATGTGCTTGCCCAGCAGCCCACATGCAAACATGCTTCCGAGCATCAGAACATGCTTGCGCCTGAATACTTGCCTCTACCATCTGCACATAAGGCACCCAAGAAATCTGGGTTTGTGGGGGTGTCCAGGTATGTGGGTGGGGATCTGATCCTTTTTTCTGATGCGCTTCAAAGTGTCTTGTTAACAAAGGGCCAGAATGGTCCTGGGGTCCCTTCTTCCTCCCAGCCAAGAGCTCAGAATGGGAGCGGGCCGGGATGGAGGCGGGGGGCTCAAGCTCCCAGCTCCTGCAGGCTCCTGCCTCTGTGTCCTTTGAGCTCAGGTACCCCCTGCCCCCCTCACTCTCTGTTCTTTCCCATCCTCTCCTCTTCCTATGTGTAAATATTAAAGAGCTGAGCCTGCAGGGCTGATGTAGACATGGGGAGAGAATGAAATTAAAAAGGATTCCCTTGCCCCCATCCCGACACCCCCACCCTGCAGTCCCCTGCTCCTGCCTCCTCCCCTTTTTCTTCTCCCCTCCCCTCAATCAGTGCTTCCACATGTCTCTCCTCCCCCCAGTCCAGATGGGAGCTGGCTCCTTCAGAAAGGGGGCTCCGATCGGGGTGTGGGGAGCTACCTCTCTCGGCCTCCCCCCACCACATCTGCCTACAGGGCTGGGAGCCCCCACGTGAGTATTTCTCTTATCTTCAGGGTGGTGGTTAAGAAGGAAAAAGTGGTTTTTAGAGCCAGCTGTGAGTGGCGTTGAGAGGCTCTGGGCTGAAAAGGAGGTGGGTGGGGTCCTCTCCCTGGGCTCCCTCAGGGAAGCCTTGTGGCTGGGTTTCCTTTCTCTCTTTGGACACAGAGGCGAGGGAGCGACAGCAGGTGCTCCCGGTGGCCAGGAGCCGAGCGTGGGGTGGGCAGGGGCTCGGGGCTCAGCTGGCGCGGTGGGGGTGTCAGGCGGGCGCCCTGGGGCGCAGGCTCTCTGGGAGCTGTCCCGAGTGCTGAACGGGCTCGGTGGGGACTGGCTCCTTCCCGGCCTCCGCCTCGGGGCTGAGCGGCGCTGCGCTGGGGCCTGTGTCGGGAAGGGGACCGAAGGGGACCGGGCCGCGCTCGGGGCTCACTAGCAGAATTCTCCCGGATGACCCACTTTCCAAGGACGGAGCCCGTGCATGGGGAGATAGATTTTGGGGTCCTCCCTGGGGCTTTAGGCCTCACGGTTAGTTATTAGCCGTATTTGGGGGGGGGGAGGCTTCCTCTCTTCCTGTTCCAGTCCCCTCACCCCTCTCCCAGATCACTTTTCCGTGAGTGTGGGGGTGGCCATGGAGGGGGGTACCGTGGCGGCAAGCTTGCTCTTCTTCTGCATAGTTTTTAGTGCCATGAGCTTAGGGGTACGGACACCGGCTTTTTCTCCTCCCGGGCCCCCGAAGTTCAGGCTCAAGGCAGCTCTGGACTGGGAGAGCTTAGATTTTGCGAGTTAGGCCTGGGGGTACACAGAGCCCAGGAGGAGTTCGGGACAATTTGCTCGACCGCATGGCACCCCTCTGCCCAGCATACTTGGAATCGAGACAGGGGACAGCGAAATATTCTGCAAGCCTGCCTCCTGCTCTCTGCCCACCCTAACCACAGCTCGGAGCAGCATTTGGGAGAGACTTTTGTTGGGGAGGAAGATTTCCAAGCAGAGGATTCAAGGAGTGGGTGGGGTTGTTCAGTGCCATGGAGCAGAGAAGGAGGAGGCTACTGGAGACAGGGCAATGGGGAAAGAGGAAGATCTAGGGGAAGAAAAACCCCGTCAAATTAGGGGGTAGGGTCTAGGTTTTGATCCTCAGCTTCCTTGGAAATCTTTTCCCCACTAACCTAGCGCCGTCTCAATTTTCTTGTGCTTTGTCTTTGTAACTCTGAAGGGAATAGAGCAAGGAGTTATTTCTCCAGGTCCCTTCCCTTGTCATCCCAGGGGGATGAGAGCCAAATGTCAGGACATGCAGATGAGACTGTGGGGAACAACAGGCAGGAAGGGTTGATGGCAGCTTCACCTCCCAGCCCCAAGAGCACAATCAAATATTCAAATGGGATCCTTCTTGAGGGGAGAGCAGAGAAGGTTTCCAGATGATGCTGGGCAGAAACTGGGTGTGGCAGGGAGTTCAAGGAAAGGGGGGACGTATCCAGGGACCCCAAACCGAGCCAGTTTGTTCTTTCCCAGATGTGACTTGTAGTTAATAAGGAGCCCATCACCCATCATGTTTTTGATGTAACTCATCAGGATGATTCTTCCCTTCTCGCTGCTTGGGAGGAGCCGAGTTTTCCTATGCTGTGGGTGCTGGGAGGTGGTGGGTGTGGGTGTGGGTGCCTGTTTGGGGAGGGGAGGTGTTTGTGCTCCACTCAGCTCCCTCCGTTACATAACAGCTTTGATAAGACTTTACTTTGGAGCTGCTGCTACTGCCTGAAGCAGTCACCCCTCCACCCCCACATGCAATGCTGGATGTCCACCCCCCTCTCCCTGGCCCCTTGGAGAGTCCTGCTATCCATGATCTAATGTTCCAGCAGCCACTTTCCTGCTAGGAGGTGTCTTCAGTTCCCCTCCCTGCTCCCTACCCAGCTCATGGTTTGTTTTATTTTTGTTTTTTGTTTTTTTGTTTTTCTAAATACTTGCTTCTTTTGTTATCTTGAGCCAAGGTCACCATCTTTACATTTTTAAGCCTTAAGCTCTGGCCTCTTTTTGGCGGGGTCCTTGGGCTGGGATGGAAGGGGTTCCCTGGACATCATGAAGTTGCCCTCTAGGGAGGAAGAGAGGGATCCCAGGAGGTTTTAGACCCCAGAGATAATTTTCTGACTGTTCCTTCCTGCACCCCAATAACTGTTTTGGAGTCTGGGAGCGGTGGGCCATACCCAGAGGTATGGGGAAGAAAAACTCAGGTCTCGATATTTTCTTCTTATGTCCCCCTTTTGCATTAAAGAGTTGTATGTGTATATGGGGGCGGGGTGGGGGTGGCCTCTTAGGTGGAGGAAAAAGTGCACCTTGGGATGGGTGCACCTGCTTCGTTGGTACTGATTCCCCAGGTTGTCTGAGGAAATATTGGTTACTACAGGCATGGGACAAGGGGATAACAGCCCATTTTTAGAATGACTTTTTTTTTAATTTTATTTTGTTTTTCCTGAGCGTGGGTGGGAATGGGGTGTGTCCAGGAGTGGGGCATATCCTATTGATAGTAGGAACAACTTTCCAAATGGAGAAGTGGGAGACTGGCAAGAAAGAGAGCAAGTGCAAACTTGTGATGTCCCTTGGAGAGGATATGGACTCCTGGCTTTGTGCGTGGGATAGAAGCCAGGGGAGGGGCTGGATAGCTCTGCTGTTCTGGCGCACGTGCCTGTGAGGGGTATGTGACTGTGCATAGGTACACACGTACGTGTGAGCATGCCATATAAATGTGTACAAACTTATGATTTCATGTAGAAGCATGGACATGTGTATACGTAGGCGTATGTGTGCATGACTCTCTGCCTGCATCCTTATATATATGTGACTTTGAAGGCAATGACTTAATTAAACCTGCACATGAGAGAGTGTGTGTGTGTGCAGGGGTGCTCACCCAACAATGCATATATGGGAGTGGAAGTTTGCATGTGGGCATACATGTGGGGACACACATGTGCATACGTGAATTAGTAGCACATGAATTATGTACGTAAGCTGGGTCATGTGAATAAATGTGACACAGAGAGAGAGGGAGGGAGGGAGAGAGAGAGGCTCTGAACACTGGAGCTGCCCAGAAGCTGTTTTCCCATACGCTTAAATTTGATCCACCCTGATGCATGTGGCTCTTCTTCAGAAAGCAGCCTCCTTGAGGTATCTCCAATTCTCAGGTCACAGGGACCCAACTGTTCCTCACTACCATCTACATGGTGGGGGTTTGCCGAGGAGAAGCCTACACAGGCCTTGGACGCAGCTGAGTGGGGGAGCCCAACCCAAGGCTATCGGAGGCTGGGGTGCTCAGGAGCGTGTGCGGGGAAAGAGTATGGGAACTTAAACCTCGACACGACTTGAGACATTTTGAGAATCAAGGGGAACGAGGGGGGCTTGGTGGGTGAAGGGGCAAGGATAATAGAGAGGCCCAAGCGTGTGCATGAGCCTCACACTCGCGGGGCAGGTGGAGGTATGTGTGTACATGTGCATGTGCATACCACCTGTCCGAGCTTTCATACGCTGCTCTTGGCATAATTCTACTAAGGTGTATGCGCATGAACGGATTGGCAGGAATGTGTGCACCAACATGGGGATTTGTCCGCACGTACCCACCTGCTAACACACGTACACATGACCAGAGCGCGCAGAAGTATGTGGGCATGTGCTAACAGCGGCCCGATTGCAACCCGTGAGCGCATCCGTGTGCACCTACCTCACTCACCCACTCGCATGCTAGCAGCGGCCTGCACGCGGTTTCCCTGCCACCCCCCTGTGCCCCCCACAGTACCTCCATTCATTCAGCCAACGTGTATTCCATGCCCATGATCTGCCACGTTCTGTGCTGAACACCGGGGAGGGTCCTCGACCTCAGGGAACTTATAATCTAGAGAAGGTAAGAGACCCGCACCAAGTAAGGAGAGCGTTAGGGAAGGTTGTGTGATGCAAGTGTTCACGGGGGTGGTGGGGGCGTGGAGACCTAGACAGGGCTCGGTCAGTCCTGGGGCGGGGATGGGAGGGGTTGGTGAAGCGTCCACAGGAGAGGAGGCCTCCGAGCCGCTGCGCGACGTGGGAACGGGTGGTCCCCAGGTGGGCAACGGTAGGAAAAGGGGTTGCGGTAAATGTCCCGACTGGTCTCCCTACTTCCACCGTTGCCAGCCCCTCCTCCGCAGATCCTCCCCTGCAAAAGCAGTGAGATGAGGTCATGCCTCTCCCATGGCTTCTCGGCTCGGCTCGGCTCGGGGTGAGGTCCATATGCTCAGTGGGGCCTGGGTGGCACGATTGCCGTATGTAAAATAGCTCCAGTCACCTCCCCGATCCCAGGTGCCACCCCTGCCAGGGCTTCCTTTTGGTGCCACCAAGATGGTAAGCACAGTCCCACCTCAAGGCCGTCGTGCTAATTTTTCCCTCAGCTTGAGCTGTTCTTCCCCCAGATATCCATGTGATTTGCTCTCAAGTCTTTGCTCAAAAGTCACTTTTTTTGGAGAGGCCTCACCCACCGTTTACCTTAGATGTCCGCTTGCCTTTCTGTCCCCTCCCCACACTCCATTATCCAATCTATTTCTTATCATCTCTCTCTCTCTGAGGCAGGGAGCTGAAGCCAGGGCCCGTGCGATGCTGGGGGGCTCGGGCGCCCTGAGGGGACAGGCATCCTCTCCATCCTAATACACGTCCTGTACCAGAAAGCGAACTTCCTGACAGTGGGAGCTTCCTGGGTCGTGTTCGCGGCCGCCCCTGCGGTGTCCAGAGGAGCGTGTGGCCCTGTAGGTCCCCGGCCCGCGGGTCCCCGGCCCGCAGTTGGCAGATCATGCAGGCGGCCAGTGAGGGGAACGGCTGGGGTCGGGCCAGGCTGTGGGGCAGGGGCCCAACTGGGAGCCCCTGCAGTGGCTTCTGAGAGAACCCAGGGTGAGGGCCGCCCCGATGCCCAACCCTGGCGGTGGAAGTGGAGGAAAGGAGATGGGACGCGTGCACCCCCCGTGCACAGGCGAGCACACGCGAGCACACGCGGGCACACGGAGGTATTTTGGGCAGCCCCGTCATTGCCTTGGCCGGAGGAGCCTAAGGGGGGTGAAGAGGTCTGTGTGTCCGCAGAGTGTGGGTCGGGGACAGCCCACAGCCAGCTGGACCCCCTCTGGTTGACCTTGGCTGACCCTTCTCCCTTCCTCTGGGATCCCGTCACCACCGCACCGTGCACCCACCCCTGTGGCTGGTGCGTGGGGGGGGGGCTCAGTGATACGGGGCTCCCGCCTTGGGGAGCAGCGTGGGCAACCCTGGGAGGGCCTCAGGGAGTCAGAACCACGGACGCTTGGACACCCAGGTACCCAGGGCCCACCCTGGAGCGGACCGGAGCCCCAAGAACCTTCAGCTCAGGCCCGGCCCAGGGGCCCAGGCCTGGGTGGGGGGGCCCGGTGTGCCTGGTAGGGCCCCAGGCAGGCAGCCTCCCCAACAGCACTTTCCGACCCTCCCTGTGCCGTCCTGGGTCCTGGGCCCGCGCCCCTGGTCGCGCTGGGCCACGCATGGGCTCAGGAGCACTGGGCCCCCCCAGGCTGTGTCGTGAATTCAGTCATGTGGGGACACCCAGGGGAAAGGGACAGCTTTCCAGAGGACCGGCCAGGGCTGGGGGGGCAGGGAGGGGGCTCTGGGGGCGGCTCCACTTTGGGCCATCCGGCCTCTCCCCAGAGGCCTGGGGTCGCGCTGGGGTTGCTCGGGAGGGACGGGCTTGGATGTCGGCCAGGAGGGGACCGCGGTGGTGGGAGGACTGGCCCCCGCAGCTGCAGCCCGTGCCCGCCCGGTGCCTGCCGGGTGCCCACTGGGTGCCCTAGGCCCGGGCACGGGGCCTTCGGCCAGGCTCACTGCATCCGGCCGGGACGGGGGCACTGCTCCCCCCACCTGGGCTCGGGGCTGGGGGCTGGGCCTAAGCTGCCGCCAGAGCCGCCCACCTGCCCGCGGTGTCATGGCAACGACTCTGCCCACGTGGACGCAGAGGAAGGGAGAAGAGAGGAGGTATCACGACAGCCGGGAGGATGGGAGGAGGCTCCCGGCCTGGGCGCTCACCCGCCGGGCAGGGGGCAGGAGCCGCCGCAGAGCGCAGTCCTGGGGCCTGGGGGCTGCTGACGGCCTCGGCCTGGGGGGGGCGCCCTGGGGGAGCTGGGCTGTGGCTGTGCAGGTGTCGCCTCTCCTGCCCTGCAAGTCCTCCCCACCCTGCAAGTCGGGCCGGCGCCTGGGGCTGAGGGGATGAGAGCCCGACCTACTTCTCCATTTTCTCACTATTTTTCAAAAGGAAAATGACCCACTTTTCAGCCAATGGGACTGGGGCCTGCTCCCAGGCCAATCCCGAGCCCCCCTGCCCAGGCCTCTGCCCCGGCCTCAGCCTGCCGGCCGCGTGCTGGACCCACCCCTGGAGGGAAGCAGGTGCATCTGTGCGGAGGGTCCTTCCCTGCCGTCTGCTCCGGGCTGCGGAGGGGCCTGCTGACCCCACCTCGGCTCCACCTGGGCGGACCCCAGGGGCAGCTGCAGCCCAGGGCAGCCTGAGCGTCCTGTCCTGCCTGCCACCCCCAGACCCGCGCGGGACGCATCCCTGGTGGGGCAGGAAGGCCCTGGGGAGCTGGGGGAGGCCCGCCCTGTATGCGTGGGTGGTGCTGTGCTTCTTCTTAAGCGTGGAAAGGGACAGCCTGTGGCCCTTGAGGACTGTGTCTGTCTGTCTGTCTGCCTGCCTGCTGGAGCTCCTCCCAGAGAAACTCCTAGAGGGTTCTGTTCTATGCCTCCCCTCCCAAGCCCCTCCCTCTCTCTGTGATATTGGTCTGGGCCTCAGAGCCCCCTCCCTCCCTCGGCTATATTGGCCTGGGCCGGCTTGGGGGGTGATTAGGGATTTAATTATTTAGTTTCTCCAGCTCAATAGATTAATTCCATCCATCACAGGCAGGCTGAGCCTTCTTCCCCTTTCAGGGCCTCCTGGCCAACCCCAGAGGGAGGGAGCATCATTGCTCACCTGGGCCTAGTACAGGGTCTGGGAACAATGGACACAGTCTTGTTGGGGAGGATCTGGTGCATGACATTGAGCGGATGTGGGTGCCTGCGTGATGTGGGGCGCACAGGTGTATTTGTTGTGTGGGGTAAGCATGTGAGTGAGCGGGTATGTGAGGTCTGTACCTGTGCAGCCTCCGTGTGGACAAGCATCACTGTCCGTTGGGTAAAAGTGCAGAAGTGTGTGACCCCTTTGTGGGAACAAGTTAGTGTGTATCTGTGCACATTATGTGCTGGTGACTACGTACACGACGAGTGCCATGCGAGTCGTGCTGGGTCATCTGCATGGCTTTGTAATCTGACTTTGGATGAGCACATATGTTAATCTGTGAATAAGCGGCCTCAGCAACATGTGCCCGTGTGCGAGGGAGGGATGGCGGGGATGGAGGCTTTCTCAGGCCGAGTGATGAGTCAGGGCACACTGGGGGTCCCCCTGGGGGCCTCGTCAAACTGCTTCGGTCAGAGAGCCGGGCTCCTTGGGGCCTGCTTGGCCTTGGTCTCTCAGTGGTGGAGAATGTTGGGCGCGGACTCAGACCAGATGCCAGTCCCTCTTCCGCCACCTCTGTGTCCTTGGCCGCTTTTCGTCACGTTTCTAAGCCTCACTTCCCCATCTGTAAAACGGAAGTAAAAATGCTAGCTTCCGCAGAGGCCAGTTCGCGAGGGCTGTGTGGAGAAGTGCGTCCGAAGCCCCGGACATGATGGCTTTTTAGTTGCGGGCATTCCGAGTGCCAGACCGTGGACTCCAGAGTTGCAGGGCACCAGAGGTGGTGTGTGTGACATGTGTCCAGCGCTTGAATCCACTCTATAGCGTCCCCCAGAGCAGCCCTGCAACCTCCGCCTCTGCGCCTCACCGGGTCCTCAGGGAACCCCCCCCACCCTGGAGCAGCTGCGGCTGCTGGGCCCTTCTTACACAGCCACCGGCAGGCATTTCCCTCCTGCCTTCTTCTTGTCTCCTCTACAACCAGTCACTGATCCTGAGCGTATTGAGCACCTACTGTATGCCGGGTCTGTCCATACTGAGACAGATCAGATGCATCTGGTTTTCCTGGAGCTTACGGCCTGCAAGCAAACGTTTGCTCTACTGTGCTGAAGCGTGGGACCTAAGAGGAGGTTGCAACGGCTGGGGCTGATGGGGAGGGCGCTCATGGGGAAGTTTTCTTGGGAGGTCGGAGGCCTGCACTGCATCAGAGGCGAAGCTGGGAGGACAGGCCTTCCCTCTGGAAGGATCTCCTCTCCCCATGCTGTCTCCCCCTGTGGCCATGGCTCCTGCTAAGCCCAGAAATCCAGAGAGGAGAGCAGAGGCTGAGGTAACCCAGAGGCTGGGAAGGGTGGGAGGTGTTACCCCCTAAACCTGGCACCCTGCCCACCAGCCAGGCTCCATGGGGCCCCGTGGACTAGCCCTTGTGCATGACCTCCCTGCAGGAGAGGCCCAGAGGAGGAGACGGGCCCCCATGTGAGCAGTGCCCATCTACAAGCTCACATAGGTTGCTTACAGGACAGGGTGCTAACCCGGGGGGCCGACCTAAATTCTGGACTCCATCGGACATCTGGGCCACAGGGCCTGGGCTGGCTGAGAAGCTGCTGCCCAGTGGACCCTCGCCACGGGCTTGGGATCCTCCCTGTTGTTCTCTGATGGCTCTAGCAGGATGAAGTCTGAAGACCAGAGCCAGTGGCCCAAATGTCATCAAACACATACAAGTGAAGGGCGCTGAAGTCAGGAGAAGCCAGTATATGCAGGGAGACCTGTGTGTCAGTTGCCTTGGATAGATCAGCTTCTTTTGTCGTTGCGACGGCCTTAGGAGGTTTATTCTCCCCATTTTACAGATGAGCAAATTGAGAATTAGATAGAGCAGTTTTCCAGGGTCATCGGGTGGGCTGTGATATAATAGTTGGAGGCAGATGCCTGTCTTCTCAATACCCAGCAGTAAGGTCCCCGGGCCTTCCCTTCCAGATCCCGACCGAAGAGAGGCACCATCCCTGGCTGGAGGGACTGGTGGGGCCTGCAAATCAAGGCCTCTGGTTGTCTCAGATGCTACCATCTTTGGCCACCAGGGATGCTCTGCTAGTTTTAGCAGCTCGAGGTGCAGGAGGCCTCCAGAAGCAGCTCGGGCACACCAAGTCCTGGGTGAAACGTGAAACAAATGAATTTTCAGAGCACCTGTTTCTGATCCCAGCCCAAATGAGGCATGGCTCAGCCTCTGCCCAAGGCCCTTGGAGAGACCCTCTTGGAGGCCCTGCTTCCAGGCCTCACACATTCTAGTGGTCCCCCCCACCCATTCTCAGTGGCATTGATGGACCTTTTCCCTGCTTAATTCTTAATCCTTATGACGTCATGATGAGAAAGGAACTATTCTTGCTCCCATTTGGAAGTTGAGTAAACTGAACTCAAGAGAGACTATGAAGGGCCTTCCTTCGGCCCCGGGTCCAGTAAGTGGTGGGCCTGGGATGTGAACCCAAATAGTTTAACTCCAGACCCACGGTCTCTCTTATCAGCGCCCCTGACCAGGGTCCCTGAGAGTCTGGTCTTGGGAATCCTGCCCCGTGGCGAGTGGGCAGGGATGGCTTCCCCACGAGGCTTCTGCAAGGCCTTCCGGAGGGGGACACGTCGAGGCAGGAGAGCCTGAGAATGGGTTCGCTCGGCAGGCCGGGAAGAGCAGGCCGAAGCCAGCGGCGGCCGCAGTTAGGAGGAGCGGGGGGCGGGGGGTGATGGCTGAGCTGAGCCTCACTGGGCCTTCGGCGGCCCTGGAGGAGGAGGAGGAGGCCTGACTTCTGCTCCCGGGGCCTCTCGGCTGATGGTGCCAGCCGGGGAGAGGAGCTGGGCCCAGGGAGTGGGAGCAAAGAGACCTGCGTGGGGCTGGTGGCGGACTCCGAACCCTGAGAGTCCCTTCTCAGAGCCTCAGTCCTCCCTGCAGTGTGGGGAGGCCATCTCCCCGCTCTTTCTTCTTCTGTCCCCCAAACGCCTTCCTCGAACTGTGCCAAGGGGGCGCATCTGGAGGGACCCACATGCAGCTGGCAAAGAGCCGTCCGGACCTGCCCAGTTGAGACGGGCTAGAGGAGTATGAGAGCAGGGCTGGGCTTGGAGGCTGGATGTCTAATACCAAATCCTTCAAGGGCTTGCTAAAGCCTGTAGAGGGAAAGGACTAGAGGTCCCTTCTATGCCCTGCTGGGCACAGGAGAAGAGTGGGTGAAGGTGGCAAGTGAGGACTTTCATTCTTATAAATAAATACATATTTTTTTAAGATTTATTTACATATTTACTTTAAAGAGGGGGGCATGCATGGGGCAGGCAGAGGCAGAGGCAGAGGGAGAGCATCCCCCAAGCAGACTCCCCACTGAGTGTAGAGCCTGACATGGGCCTCGAGCTCATGATCCTAAGATCATGACCTGAGCTGAAATCGAGAGACTTAACTTAACTGGCCGAACCCCCCAGGGGCCCCCAGATGGGTATCATTTTGAGCGCCTGTAATACCAGGCGTTGTTTGCGACACTCAGAATCCCGCAGCACCTGAGACAGACACGGTCCGCGTCCTGCTGGGGCTTATGTCCTCCTATGGGGAGACATACTATAAACATGTAATAGAGAAAGAAAATAATTTCAAAGGGCAATAAGTGCGGGGAAGACAATGAAGCAGGGTGATGGAGAGCATGCCTGGGGGGTGGGGCTCAACTCCAGCTGGTGAGTGGTCAGGGAAGGCCTCTCTGAGCCGAGACCTGCAAGATGAGGCAGAGGAAGCCATGGGAATATCTGGGGCAGAGCGTTCCAGCAGAGAGAACATCAAGTGCAAAGCCCCCTGAGGTGGGATTTTCAAAGAGATTATGGGTAGTGTGGGTTATTCACAGACTGAGCACTGTCCAACGGGTCAGGAGATGGATTTAGACTTGGCTCTGCCTAAATGTCTCGAGTATTTTGGAGCAGTAAGCCCATTTTCTGTAAAATTCCTACCCTAACCGTCCCCCCCACCCCCAAGAAGAGCTGATTAAATTAAGTAATAAAGGCCAACGAGAAAGACCCCGTGCCTCCCTCCTTCTATTCTGTTTTCTGGGGGCAGTGAGGGTAGGAGGAGGTTTTTCTCTGGAGTCCTGAGGGGCCGGGGCTGGGCACGAGGCACACGGAGTCGTCTGCGACAGGGCTGGTGGTGAGGTAGAGAGAGGCAAGGGACAAGGACACCAGCCCAGCCCCTAGGATCCTGCAAAGGCAGCACGGCCAAGCCAGTGGGATGGGCCCAGGGCCCAGGTAGCCCTGGATGCGGGGTCCCTGGGTGCCAGGGTCAGGCCGGGGAGGAGCGCCCATCCCTGAGCAGAGCAGTGCGGGCTGCGGGCCATGGGCCCCGGGAAGGCCCCCTGCGCCGACCCGTTTACACTAGTGGACACACCCCCCGCCCCCGTGCACAGGCTGCTGTCAGGATGGGGGGCGTGGAGGCCAGGGTGGGACCCCGAGGCAGGGTCCTGGCTCCTCTGGTGGACCCGGGGAAACAGGCAGGCTGGGTGGGCAACGCCCGAGCTCCGGGGGCCCGGGAGCAGGCCTGGCTCACCCGCAGGACGAGATCCAGGCCTCACTCGCGGCAAGTTGCACCGTGTTGGACCTGGCGTGGGGGCGATCTCAGAGGTTCCAGGGTGAGGGGGCGAGATGGGGCTGATCCCCAGCAAGGGGGCAACCGTACTCCTGGGCTGCCACCCGGACCACTGTGGCCAGCCCGCCGCTCTCCCAGCCGGCTTCGTGCGGAAGGCATGACTCGGTTTGTATTCGCTTTTTGAAATCTCTGTCTTTGCTTTGCCCAGGGTCGCTCTGCGCCAGCCTCTGACACGGAGGCCTTTGCTGTCAAGCGCGCCTGGCCCCCTGGTGCCCGGGTGTGGACGGTCTAGACGAAGGCCTGCTTTTGTCCGCAGCAGAATAGCTTCCGTCCATGGGCTCGGAGAGATTAAGGGACCCAGCCGAGGTCGCACTGTAAACCATTGGAGGAAGTCAAGAGAAGAGAAAGGAAGAGCGTGCAGATGACGAGGGCTACTTTAAGTGCTCCCGAGTGCCGGCTGTGCCGAGGGCTTTGTGGGCTGCACCTTGCGGGCGGCGCACGTCGATCCCTTTCTGGCGGCCCCGATAGCTCTGCCGTCTCTCGCAGGCGGGAGCGTGGGCGCGGAGGGCGAGGCAGGGCCCGGGCCACAGCCTGGGCGCGGGCAGGCCCCGGGAGAGCCAAGGAGGCGCGGCTCTGGCCTCCGCAGCCCTGCCCCCTGCCTCCACGGTCCGTTCTTTTTCTGGAAGGTAATTGCTTGGGGCAGGGACAGCCTCCCGGTGGAGCGCACAGCTGCTCTCCCAGTGAGCTTTGTAGTGACAACCCCGCCAGGCTGGCGGCCCCCGGCAAGTTCCGGTTTAAGGGACTAATTGCCGGATTGTGTAGTTGGTGCTAAATCGGGTAATTTCTTGGTGACGGCATGCGTGCCAGTTCCTCCATCCCCGGGTGGGCTGGAGCCGCATTGGGGGACCTGTCACTGCGGCGCCCCCGGGCCCTCCGGCCCCACGCGTGGGCCAGCACGGGCTGCTGCAAGGGCGGCCGCTCCCGGGGCCCGGGGGGCAGACGGGTGACGGGGGTGGTTGGGGGGTGGTGATGGGGTGCAGTGGGCGGGTGGTGGCACCGGCGCCTGGAGTTGCCACGGGGCTTCCCGGAGCTTCCTCTCTTCTGCGCTCCTGTGACCTTGTACCTGGGCGACCGGGGCGCTCACTGCTGGGAAGGCGCAGCCTCTTGGCTCTGGCAGTGGGTGGCTGTGAGCGGGCTGCTGTCTGTCTGTCTTTTCCTCTTTGGCCCACTGCACTTTCATCCCTGTGTTGGCCTCCGCACGGCGTGGGGGGAAAGGCGGCCTCCGTGGGCTGGCGGCGGGGCCGCAGGGAAGCCAAGGCTGCAGGCTTGACAACGTCCGGCTTGGCCGCCCGCTCTGTGACCTGGCGCGGGTCAGTTGGCCTTTCTCAGCCTCAGTTTCTCTTTCTGTGAAATGGAAGCGGGGGCCCGCGTCTGTCCCTTGGGATCATTGAGGGAGGTACGTAAGGCGTTATAAGCGGAAGGCTCCCGTTCACCCCACGAATGCCTGCTGAGCTCCGGGCGTCGACCTGGGGCTGTGGGAAGATGACCTGGGGCCGCGGGAAGATGACCTGGGGCCGCGGGAAGGTGACTGGGGCCGCGGGAAGGTGACCGGGGGCCGCGGGAAGGCGACCTGGGGCTGCAGGAAGGCGCCCCCAAGGTACACGAAACCCCTACACCTGCCCGGAGCCCAGGTCCCAGCGGGGCCGCTGCCCGTCTCCTGCTCACAACCTGAAAACAGCAGCAGCTGAGGGCGGCGCAGGTCCTGGCGCCTCGAGAGCAAACAGCAGGGAGATCTGACCTAGTCGGGAGGCCAGGGAAGGCTGCTGAGGAAGCAGCAGCGAGGGTGAGATCTGAAGGGTGTGTGGGAGTTGACAAGGCAGAGGACAGCGAGGGAAGGCTTTCTGGACAGGCTTTCTGGACGACGAGGGGGATTGGCCCCGACGGGAGGGATCCCGGGCTGCAGGAGGACTGGCCTGGTCGGAGCCGAGGGAGCGCGGAGGAGCGTGCATGAGGGGTCGCTTGGAAATGTCGGCGGGCTGGGCCCTGCAGCCCTTGGGGGACACAGGGGCCGCGGGGGCCATGGGGGCCGCGGGGGATGTGGGGACGGTCGTGGCGTTTCATCTGAACAACGGCAGTAAAACCAGTGAGGGGTTTTTAGCAGAGAGGAGACCCGATCAGATGTCCGTCTCCACGTGACCATTTGGACTGGAAGGGAAGGGGCAGGAGAGGAAGCCAGGGGACTAGTTAGGAGCTGGCAGGACAGGGGTGCTGAGTTAGTTGGACTAGTTCGCAGTGCTCTCTACCTGCAAATCTGGCCAGTTGGGCTGACCATGGTTTCAAGGCAGAGGAGTTGATTCCTCACCAACAGTTAGGCCTGGAGGAAGGCAGCCGCTCCTGTTGGTTCCTTGGATTCCAGGACTCGCGTTTCTGGGATTCTCTAGGCCTTTCTGTCATGCTAGCAAGACCCCGGCCTTCGCTCCGGGCATCATGACTACGTTCAGGCCCAGAAGAAAGGGGGGGGAAGGATGGTACCAGCAGGCCCCACCCCTTTTATCACAAAGGCAAAGGATTTCCCAGAAACGATCGGATGTTTGGGTATCATTAGCCAGGAGTGAATCGTGTGGCCTCCTGGGCTTCTGGGACAGGGAACGGACACCGAGGGCAAGGCTGAGCTGGTCAGCCGGCAATGATTTGGTGGCTGTGGAAGTAAGCGGGCGGGTCTATGCCGAGGAAGCAAAATCCATAGGACCTGGTGATGGATGGAGTTATGAGTTCCCTCCCTGCTTGTGTTGCCTCCCTGTTGATTAGTGATGGGGCAACGGTGGGAGACAGTGATGGTAAAACACACCATACGGGGGGGGGAGGGGGGAAGCCTGGATGATCCAATCTACATCAAGGAAGTCTTTTCTTTAGGAAACCCGTAAACTGCGTTGTCGCCTCCCCTCCGTGCACTGTATTTTAGTTTCACCGTGATTTAGTATTTGGACGTTGGGGATTTTGGAAATCCAAAATAAGGCTTCATATGAGGGGATTATATTGTGTGATCTTGGAGAGTCTGTGAAATGGCTCCATATGCGTTTTATCATTTGATATTCAGATCCTGGGAGATGGAGGAGCAGCAGGCATCAGGTCACTTGCCTGGTGTCACACGCCTTCTGGTCTCAGAAGCTGCGCTTTTCCCACTAGACGATGCTGCCCCATAGGACGCGGGCAAGGGAGGCGAGGATAGCTTGTCTGGAGAGCATTAGTCACAGAGGCCTGGCTCCCCTGAGACTGGCGCTGGGAGAACATGGATTGATGCTAAAAAGACTGAAGTTGGAGGATTCCCCGGGGGCTCAGCGGTTGAGCATCTGCCTTCAGCTCAGGGCGTGACCCCCGGGTCCCAGGATTGAGTCCCACGTAGGGCTCCCTGCATGGAGCCTGCTTCTCCCTCTGCCTGGGTCTCTGCCTCTCTCTCTCTGTATCTCTCATGAATAAATAAGTAAAATCTTAAAAAAAAAAGAGACAGAGATTGAAGTTTGATAAGATCTCGATTGAGGCTCAGAGGCTTGGCAGCTGCCCCCGGTGTCAGGCAGGGCTGAGGGTGGGGGTAACTGGGGAATGAATGTCCACCCTTGGGAAGCTCGGCGTGATGGGACCACAAACAAAGCCAATGAGATGGGCTGGGCTTCTGCCAAAGTGGACTGTTGTGCTGCGAGTCTTGATCATGGTCCTGCTTGGGACGAGGAGAGGAGGACCGTGATGAGGATGAAGGCCCAGGCTATCAAAAGTTCTCTCCAGAGCAGTGAGGTGTTTCCAAGAGCTTTTCCAGCAACTGCTTATGAGGCCATGTGGGTCTGAAGTCCCCCCCGGTGCCCCAGAGAAGGGCAGTGGAGGAGAAGACTTGTTGCCCAAAGCCAAGCAGTTGAGATCCATGAGGTCACTCCAGGCTCCCTTCAGGCAAGATAAGCAGCCGTGTCTTCCATCTGGGCCACCGGGTGGGCCGGGGACTGGACATGTCTCTGTCTCCTCTATGGAAGGTTTCCAGGAGACTCCACAGCTCTCTTCATTGTCTCACGTAGCTCAGGGCCAGGAAGTTCTTCCTGAGGTCTGACCGTGTCTCTTGCGCCACTATCAATCATGCTGGCCAAGCTGGCTCTTCTCTGGACATCGCTGTGTCCAATAATGGCTTCATCAGTCTCCCAGTCACGGCTGCTGCAAACTTCAGAGTCGTCTTCCTTCCTGACTCTCTCTCCCCCACCTCATCCCAGAATCGGCCAAGCCCTGCGTGTCTTCCGGAACTTTCACAGCCCCCCTTCCTTGCCCACCTCTTGTGCCTTTATGCTTCCCGTTTCCTGCCCTCTGGGAATTTGGTCTCCCCACCACCTCGTCTCGGGACACGCAGCCCTCGTTCTCCATCCCCAGCACGGTCTTCCCCGGGAAGTCCTCCTCAGCTCCCTCTATTGGATCCGGTCTGGTCTTCATCCGAACCAGCGTGGCGTTGAGTCCAGTCATTTATTCATCCACCTGGTGAACCTTGAAGGAGGACCTGCTCGGCACAAAGCCCCGAGTTAGGTGTTGGGAGATCCAGGGACACGTAGGATACGGTTCCTTCTTGCGCTCTAGCTGGGGAGACACGGACTGAACCGATTTCAGTGCCGCATTATGGTTTCTTTCACGGGGGAACCAAGGCTGCGGGGAAACCCCGATAAGGAGGCATAACCCGGAATAAGAGTCCGGAAAGTCACGGAGGGAAGGTGAGGCTTATGAGAGTAAGTGGTGGCCGAGGGAAAGAGCTGAGGGCAGTGGATGGAAGGAGATTCTAGGAGGAGGTACAGCTTGTGCAAAAATACAGGGACCTGAAATGACCCTGCCACGTAGGATTGTCCCCTTTTTGGACTGGAGGACTCTCGACGACAGAGGCCATACTCGGATCACTTCTATACACGTCTTGCTCAGTCTGGCTTATGGTAGCTGCTCAACAAATTCTGTGGAATGGATTCGTATTTGAGGGCGATGGGGGGAGGGGAACCCAAACGCGATAGGAGGGGAAAAAACCCAAACACGCAGTGGCTCAGCACCATGGACAGATCACAGAGACACCTGCACTTGGAGGTAGTCCAACCCGTCAGCTCATTTGCATGTATTTGCATAATGAAGCCAACTTCATTTCCCTGGGCGTCCAAAGGCTGCGCATCATGGGGGACCCAATCAATCCTGGTGCAGGGGGCGGCTGGGAAGGGAAGCTGTCCAGGCCCGAGGCTGGGCCTCCGAGGACTCTGAGACCACTGCTCACCACGCTTTTCTCTTCCATGTAGGAGCCAGTGATCCTGAGCCTTCTGGAGCTTCCATTCTGTCTGGTGGTGGGGATCCTGATGCCAAGGATGGGAAACCCCGGATGGTGAGTGGTAGGAGTCTGGGACATGGGGCGCTGCTCGAGGTTCTGAAACATCAGCCTGGACGCGGCGTGAAACAGTGGGTTGGAGAGGTGGTGCTGGGGAGCGAGGAAGGACGGGTGTCCGAGGTGCTGCTGTCTGGAGTCTTCGAGGCTGTCATCCCCTCCTGGTCAGCAGATGGCCCCGGAGCCTGGTCTGGGATGAGGGAGGGCGCCGTCTGCCAGTTCCTCAGTCCCTGTCCCCCCTGCTGACACCCCCTCCTGCTGTAGCTCCTGTCCTGGCAGCTCTGCAGTCCTGATCGGAGGCAGTTCTTGCTGAGAGCTGACCTCTCTGTCCTGTAGCCTTGGCAAGCCTGGGATGGGGGCCAGGGACACCGGTTCCAGCGCTCACTCTCCATCATCTCCCTGACCAGCCTGCCCTCTGTCCCTGGGAGGAGGAACTCCTGCGTTCCCATCTCAGTTTAGGATTTAGACGCTGCCTTTTGCAGCCAGCGTCCCTCCTTTGCATGGTTTCTCCTCTCTGTGTGACTCCTCGACAGTGGGATGAGGGTGCGGTGGGGATAAAAGGCAAAAGGGGAACACTTGGAAGCCAGAAGAGGAAGTGGCAGTCATCTCGGGTTATTCCTTTCTGTCTCAGCCCTGGAGTGGGTGGGCGGGGGGTTGGTGGGTGGGAGGAGAGTGAGCCTGCCGCCAGATGGAAGGAACAGGGTGCGGAAGGCAGGGGAGGGGGCGGCTATGTCCGTGTGGGTCCAGTGCTCTGTTTGGTTACCACTCCCGGAGGCCGTGACCCCGAGGCCTGGCCCCACACAGCGGTGGATGTGGGTAGGACCGGGGCACAGGTGTGGCCTTGGGTCAGTGCGCCTAAAGCCAGCTCGTTAAAAGGTAGTTCACCGAATGACCGGTTTCTCTGAATATCTATTTTTGTGTCTGCTCGGGTATCCTTTTATTTTCGGTGACCTAAGGATTCTTCCAAATCCGCTTGGCTGAGGGCATTTAGTCTCGTGAACAAGTATTTATGAAAACGTGCAGCATTCGACGGGCGATGGCATTATCTTGCACCCTTGTGAGTGCCGTCACCTAGTATGACCGTTGTAAGGGATTTCAAGCTCATTCGGGGGAAAGATAGTATAATCAATCACAATAAGTCGATGTGCGTCACCTGCAGGGACACGAGAATGCCTGATAATTGAGAGTTTTAGGTGAAGTGGCCTGTTGTTCCACCTGAATCCTTTTTTCTCCTTTTCCCAGGAGGTTCCTGGGGCCTGGCCCCCAGCACCATGAAGTATCCTTGCTGAGGCCATGAGGGGTTACCATGGCGACCGCGGTAGCCATCCCCGCCCAGCCCGCTTTGCCGACCAGCAGCATATGGACGTGGGCCCAGCTGCCAGGGCCCCGTACCTGCTGGGCTCTGGGGAGGCCTTCTCCACCGAGCCCCGCTTCTGTGCCCCAAGAGCTGGCCTGGGACACCTTTCTCCTGAAGGGCCCCTGAGCCTGAGTGAGGGGCCATCAGTAGGCCCCGAGGGAGGGCCAGGGGGGGCCGGGGTTGGGGGGGGCAGCAGCACCTTCCCCAGGATGTACCCTGGCCAGGGCCCCTTCGACACCTGTGAAGACTGTGTGGGCCACCCCCAGGGCAAGGGTGCCCCCCGCCTGCCGTCCACACTCCTGGACCAGTTCGAAAAGCAGTTGCCGGTTCAACAGGATGGCTTCCACACGCTTCCATACCAGCGAGGTCCGGCGGCGGCCGGGCCGGGGCCAGGGCCTGCGTCTGGCGCCACCCCGGAGGCCCGCAGCGAGAGCCCCAGCCGCATCCGGCACCTGGTTCACTCCGTGCAGAAGCTCTTCGCCAAGTCCCACTCTTTGGAGGCCCCAGGGAAGCGGGACTACAACGGGCCCAAGGCCGAGGGAAGAGGTGGCTCCGCGGGAGACAGCTACCCTGGCCTGGGCTCCGGAGGCCCGCACGCCTCCCACCACCACCATCACCACCACCACCACCACCACCACCAGTCCAGGCACGGCAAGAGGAGCAAGAGCAAGGACCGCAAGGGGGACGGGCGGCACCAGTCCAAGGCCGCTGGCTGGTGGAGCTCCGATGACAACTTGGACAGCGATAGTGGCTTCCTGGCGGGTGGGCGGCCCCCTGGGGAGCCTGGTGGTCCCTTCTGCCTGGAGGCTCCAGACGGGTCCTACCGGGACTTGAGCTTCAAGGGGCGCTCGGGCGGGTCAGAAGGCCGCTGCCTTGCCTGCACTGGCATGTCCATGTCACTGGATGGACAATCGGTCAAGCGAAGTGCCTGGCACACCATGATGGTCAGCCAGGGCCGGGACGGATACCCCGGGGCCGGGCCGGGCAAGGGGCTCCTGGGTCCAGAGGCCAAGGCCAAAGCCAGGACTTATCACTATCTGCAGGTGAGGCTTTGGTGGGCCCGGGGAGCGGGGTCCTTGACCCTCATCGGTGCTGTGGCCCAGGGAGCTCTCAGAAGGGCTGGCTGGGAGTCACTTGTCCCTGCGATGGAGGCCCGGAGGTGGGGAGGTCGTGCTCTGCCTCCCTGCCTTCCTGCGAGCCCCTTCGGGGATCTCAGTTTCCCCATTTCTGACATTGCGTGTCAGTGCGGGGAAGACTTCCCTTCGACCTGTTTGGACAAGCTGAACAAAGTGCTGAGCCTCTGTCTTAGGGGCTTGGAGGCAGAATGAGGTCGAGGGTGGGCCGCGGCAGGACGGCGCGGCCCTCGGGATTGGAGGTCACAGTCGGAAAGCAGTTCTCTCGCCCCCAGGCCTTCTCCAGGCCTCTTTTCTGCTCAGATCTGGGTGGTCCAGATACTGAGTAGAAGGTCAGTTATTTCCAGAACGTGCCTCTGCTGGGTCTGTCGTCCCGGGGTGCCTGCGGCAGAGGACTCCACGAGGCCAAGGCCGTGGGAGAGCCCGGGGAGCCTGTCCTGGGGGTTTTCCTGGGCTGGGGACACGCTGACGTCTGAGCCCAGATACGACCCCAGGGCAGGGCGTCTTGGGAGCGGATGGTGCAGGTGACGGCTGGCATGACGTCCCTGTCCTGTCTCACCACTTGCATGGTCTCTGCAGCTGAGGCTAGGAGCTCTGACCCCTTCTGCTTATGGGATCCTTATCCATCCCGCACCGTCCCCTCTCTGTCTTCCTCCCGAGGTGAGGTCAGGGCTCTTCCCACTGTCAACCTTCCTCTTCTCTGTTCAGGCCCCTCTCCTGTACTCCTTGGCTGGCTTCATTTTTTTTCTTTTTTAAATTTTATTTATTTAGGTCATGTTTACACCCAATATGGGCTCAAACTCATGACCCCGAGACCAAGAGTCTCACGCTCTTCTGACTGAGCCAGCCAGTTGCCCCCACCACGACCCCCTGCCCCATCCCGCTTGCTCTCTTAAGGCCTCGCATAGGTTTAGGAGGAAAAGTCAATACAAGTTCTGGAAGTCCAGCAGACTTGGAGTTTCCCCCCAAACCCACGTTCCACATATTTCATCCGTGGTCATTCACTGGGGGCACATTTCCAGGGGGAGCCCCGGATACAAAGGTAGAGACACTGGTGTGGCTTGCGAAGCGATTAGACCGGGAAGCAAGTAAGTAGGATAGAGCGGTGAGGCCGGGCTGGAGGCCAGGCACCTCGGGAGCACCGAGGAGGCACGTCACCCCCTGGGGTGGTGGCTGGGGGCCGCTCAGGGCCAGGCTCAGGGCCGGGGACTCCTGAGCTGAATTCCCTCCCACGGAGCTGGAGTCGGTTGTGTGCAGCAGCAGATTAAGGGTCCCCCAGGAGGAGGCCGCAGCCGTTCGGGGTACAGAGCATTGACCTTGCATGCGTGGTTTGAGGGTCCCTGGCCTTGCCGGTAAGTTCTTCACGCAGCGGGGCTCTCCTGGGTGGAGAACTTGCGAGAGCCCAAGGGAGAAAAAAAATCGGGCCGCGTGAGAGCCGGAAGGGGTGGCCGGGGGGCTAGGGAAGGTTGGAGACTCTGGGCTGGCCTCAGGAGTGCCCCCTTGCTGGGGAGGCAGAGGTTCTCGGTGCCGGGAGCTGAGGGTCCCACAGGAAGGGCCTAGGGTAGATGGCGGACCCCGCTGGGGCCTGGCCGTCCCTGGGGCCTCGCTGCCAGCTGCTGCTCCAGGGCCACCCTGACCTCTCTGGGGGCTCCCTTTTTAACATGCGCCTCACAGTGTCCTGCAGAGGAGCGAGGAGCCGCAGTGGCTGTGGAGGGTGAGCCCTGCAGTGGCGGAGCCGCCCGGCTGTCCCTGTCCCATGTGCGCTCTGCGCCTGGGGCTCCTGTCCGCGGGCTGGCGGCAGGGGAGGGAGGATCCCTTGGGGCCTGGGGCTCCGGACGGCGGAGTGGGAGCCTGTCGGGGGGGGGGGGGGGACCAGCACACCGCAGGGACCTTGCACGAACACAGGGGCAGCCGGCCCCTTCAGACCAGGTGCCTCCGTGGGCTCCTTAACCCTTTTGCTGGACCCCAGCGCTCCCTCCACCCCCTTCTGAACCCCTCCCGGTCTGCCTGAGTCCTTGTCCCTTTGCAGACTCTAGTCTGTCCCCGTGTTTCCATCCTGTGGCTGAGCTCCGGCCCCCTCCCTGAGCCCTACCCCTCCCTGCGGGTTCCTTCCCTCCTGGGACCCCATCCCATGCCTGGGGCTTTGTTTGGATCCTGACGTCCGTCCCCTCTGCTAGCCTCACCCCCAGAGTCCGTGTCCCTCCCTGAACCCTGTGCTCCCCCTGAGTCCTGACCCCTGTCACCACCGCACCCCATTCCATGTGTTCCTTAAGACGGCTGTTTGCAGTCTTCCCTGCCGCCCCGGCCCTCTCCCCCATGCCTCCATTTATACCTCATGCCTCCTAGTGGAGTCAGCGGCTCCCTCGCCTTCCTGTCAGCCCACCCACAGACTCCTCTGGGCCCCCCACCACCACCCCCGGGCCCTCCCTTTTTGGCTCAGAGGAAAGGCCGAGGCCACTCATCCCGGGCTGACTCCTGCAGCAGGGCTTGAGCCCACCTCCCCAGGGTCCCCTCCACCCCGGGACTGACTGTCCCCTATCACCGTCCCCTCCCCATTTAAACACTATCTTTGTCTGCTGGCTCTTTCTCTTACCCTGGAAACCTGCCCGGATCTCTCATCCTGAGAAATCCTTCTTTAACTCTACACCCCCTGCCATCCCCTGTCTTCCCCTCACACCCAGGGTCTTCGAGCACCGCCTCTGCGTCCTCACCTCCTTTCCCTGCACTATAGGCTGCCTTGATGGACGCCCTCCAGTGCTTATGCCCGGCCCAGCCAACAGTCCGGAGGCCTTGCTCGGCCGCGAACGCTGTGTCCGCCTGTTTATCCTTCGCCCCCCACCCCTCCCCGGGATGTGGGCCTCCTCGTCCCCACCAGTCCCCAGACGAGGAACCAGACAGAGTCGTGGGTTCCGCTCAGGTCCTCCTGTAGCCAAGTGATGGGGCGAGAACTTAACACGGATCCGCATCCTGCGCCCGAATCACTAACCTCGGAGCGCACTGTGGCATTTGACATTATCAACTCCTTTTATTCTGGAAATGTCTCCTGTTTCCATGACACGGCATTCTCCTGACTTCCCTCCCACCCCCTCGGCCCACTCCTTCTCAGGTGACTTCATAGGCTTTTCTTCCTTTCTTTGCAGTCCCCTTTTTAAATGTCACTGGATCCCTCCCCAGCTCTCCTTCTCCCCCCTGGGCTGTTTCACTCACCCCTGGGGATTCAGCTGCCGCCCGTGACTCCCACGTGTCTGCCTGGAGCCCGGATCCCTCCGCCGAACTCCAGCACCCAGCACCCAGCACCCAACCACCTGCTCGCCATTTCCCTGCCAAACTTAAGATACTCAACCCTAACCTATCACCTCTCCCCCAAACCCCTTCCTCGGGATTCTGCGGCTCTGAGCAACAGCACCCTCCCCCGGGGCCTCAGCCAGCAGCCTCCTAGGCATCTGCGGCTCCTCCCCGCCCCTCGCCCCCTCGCCCCCTACGTCTAATCAGGCTCACTGGTGCTCTTAACACCTCATTTCCATCTCCCGTCCCCCTCATTGTCACGGTCTTAATTTAGGCTCATCATCTCTTGCCTGGCTAACAGCACCAGCCTCCTAATTGGTCTCCCTCCTGCCCCTCCAGCCCCTGCCCGGCTCCCAGCCCCACCCGGTGCATCCCCCACTTTGGACTGTGGGACGCGCTTTCGGAACCCAATGCTTGGAGGCCTCTGCTCCAAGGCTCCTCAGAGAGGGAAGGATGGGAGGCTTGGAGGGTTTGGGGTGTCAGCAGGTTGAGAGGGGGAAGGAGAAGGAGGGGTGATAGGTGGGGATGGGTGGTACTCCAGTGCAGGGGGTGGGTCATCACAGGTCACAGGTCACTGGCCTCTGATCCTCAACCTCTTGGCTCCTGACCGGTCACCTCGGTTGAGCAGCGACAGGTCCACGGAGGATGATGAGGCCCCCCTGTAATGGGGAGACAGCCTGAACGCTTCCCTCAGGCTCTGCCTCTGGTGTCTCCGCCCTGGCGGTGGGGACAGGGGCCCTGACTCCCGGGTTTAGCAGGCGTGTGTCCGAGAGACAGAAGCTGCTGTCCCCGCAGGTGCCGCAAGATGACTGGGGGGGTTACCCCACTGGGGGCAAGGACGGGGAGATCCCCTGCCGCAGGATGCGGAGCGGCAGCTACATCAAAGCCATGGGGGATGAGGAGAGTGGAGACTCGGACGGCAGCCCCAAGACATCTCCCAAAGCCGTGGCCCGGCGCTTCACCTCCCGCCGCTCCTCCAGTGTGGACCAGGCCCGGATCAAGTAAGGACGGGAGGGCTGGGGCTGGGGTGGGAGCTGATTCGGGGTCCCTGCAGGGCACGTCGGGGCCGGGGCCTGCTTTGGGTTCAGCTGGGCGTCTTGTCCCGCCCCACCTGGAGAAGGGGCCCCTGCTGGTAGCTCCCATCTGGGTGCCTCTGGGATCCCTGCACCCAGGAGAGACCTGTCGGGGGACTTCTGAGGGGCACCACCTGCCCGGGAGCCCCAGCGCTGGGAGTCCCGCCTTCTTCAGACCCCCACTCTGAATGTGGCCCTTTGACCCTTCCCAGCTGCTGTGTCCCGCCCCGGATCCATCCCCGGAGCTCCATCCCTGGCTACAGCCGTTCCCTCACCACCGGACAGGTAGGGGTGGCAGGTGCCTGTGGGGGGGGAGGGGGGTGCTTCCAGGCCCCCCTCGCCTCAGCAGGTCCGGGCCTGGGGGGGTGGGCAGCTGGGGCGCAGCTGGGCGTGGTCTCAGCCTGCCCTTCAGACCTCCAAGGGTCCCCAGGTGCTGACTTTGCAGGGGGACTTCAGTTCTCCGGGGTCCCCCGGCTGCCGAGCCTGGTCGCAGCTGGCCCCGAGCAAGGGCGGCAGCGCTGTGGCTGAGACAGGGCTCCCCCCAACCCCGTGGCCGTTCCACATCCTGGCACTAGGTGCCTGGGGCTCTGGGGGTGCCCGGTGGGGGGCTCAGTGGGAGAACCTGGGTGCCTGCCCCGACCTGGGGCCAAGAGCGTCTGCTAAACGGGAGCAGGCGCGGTGCCGGCTCAGCGACTTGGGCAACTTACGCGACTTTTTTGAGCCCCACTTTATTTCAAAACTAGGCATCATAGTAGTGTTCTTGGCACAGCAGCTGCGCTTGGGAAAGGTTAGCTATTGTTACAGTTTGCTGGGGGGGGCAACGCAGAAGATGGTCTGATTGGCCCCAACTGTTTGCGGCTGGGGTCTTTGGGACGGTCCCCAAACCAGGGAACCTGACGGGCGCGGCTGTCCCTCCACGTCCAACGCCGTGTGGCTGAACCCCATGGAGGGTGCTCAGGCCTCGGTTCACCTGCCCCCTCAGCGCCAGTTAACAGGGCCGGCTCTCCCCTTCTGGAAGCCCCGTGCTTGGTTGGCCCTGGAGACCTGCACCTTGCAGCTCTGCTGGATTCCCGCCCTGGCTGCCCGGCTCGCTCGCCCTGCGGAGCGTCTCCAGCTCTCCAGGACCCAGCACTGGGTTTTTCCAGGGCCGTAGTTGCCGGACTTCTCTCCACACTCACTCCTTGGGCCCGTGGCTCGGAGTAGCAGGGATGGCCCGACGGCCCCCAATGTGTGTCTCCAGCTCCGATCTTCCCATAGTTGCCAATGCATGCATGTCTCACGGGGTATCAGAATCTCCCTTGGATGTTGAGGAGACTCAAAAGGTCCACAGTGAGGCTGCTGCACCCTCATCCCCTTCTCCTTCCCCCACAAAACACGCTGCTCCATCCACTGTCCTCTCCGGCTCGGGTAAGGGCAACTTCTAGGAGCTCGGATCCCAAAGCCTGAAGTCCACCTCGACTCCTTTCTCTCTGTCTCACTTGCCCACATCCAACCCTTCAGCAAATCCTGTGGGTCCCCCTTGCAGGCATGCCCGGGGTCCAGGCGCTTCCCCTCATGCCCACTGCACTACTCCCATCTGCATCAGCATGGCTTTTTTTCCCCCCAACATTTAGGGAAATTTATTATTATTTTTATTGGAGTTGGATTTGCCAACATATCACATATCACCCAGTGCTCATCCCATCAAGTGCCCCCTCAGTGCCAGTCACCCTGCCACCCCAATCCCCGGCCCACCTCCCTTTCCACTACCCCTTGTTCGTTTCTCAGAGTCAGGAGTCTCTCATGTTCTGTCTCCCTCTCTGATATTTCCCACTCATTTTCTCTCCTTTCCCCTTTATTCCCTTTCACTATTCTTTATATTCCCCGTATGAGTGAAACCATATAATATTTGTCCTTCTCCAATGAACTTACTTCACTCAGCATCATACCCTCCAGTTCCATCCACGTCGAAGCAAATGGTGGGTATTTGTCATTTCTGATGGCTGAGCCATACTCCATTGTACACATAGACCACATCTTCTCTCTCCATCATCTGTCGGTGGACACCGAGGCCCCTTCCACAGGTTGGCTACTGTGGACATGGCTGCTATGAACATCGGGGTGGTGTCCCTTAGTTTCACTGCATCTGCATCTTTGGTGGGAATGTGAACTGGGACAGCCACTCTGGAAAACTGTGGAGGTTCCTCAAAGCATGGCTTTTGTCTGCCTTATCTCATTGCCCCCAAAGGGGTCTCCTGCAGCCCCCCCCATTCATTCTCTCTCCGTGTGGCCCCGGGGGGATGGTTTCAAAATAGAATTGCATTCATTCCAAACCCTCGCCTTACTCAGAGGACGTTACTGTGACTTCTAAGGCTCTGCTGCATCTGGCCCTTGCGCGTCCGGTAAGTCCTTCTAACGCTGTCCCCTGCCGTCCCCCACCCCAGCCACGCTGGTACCCTGGCTCCTCCGACACCACGGACGTGCTCCAGCTTTTTGTCTCCTTACATGTTACATGTGTCTTTTGTAAACAGTTTGAGGAGTTTATTTCACATCTATTCTGACAACTGCTTGAGGGTTAGTACATTTATATTTGTTGTGGTTACTGATAGGCCTGGGCGTGTTTTGTGGTTTTATTTTGTGCCCTTATTTCTCCCACCTTTTGGGTGATGCTTTTCTACTCCTTTGCTACCTTCTTTTGGATTAGTTTTCTTCATTTTTCTTTTTTAAAGATTTTATTTATTTGCGAGCAAGAGAGAGCATGAATAGGGGTTGAGGGTGGGGGGGAGGCAGAGGGAAAAGCAGACTCCCCGCTGAGCAGGGAGCCTGATGTGGGGCTTGATCCCAGGACCCTGGGATCATGACCTGAGCTGAAGGCAGACAGATGCTTGACTGATTGAGCCACCCCGGCGCCCCTGGCTTAGTTTTCTTCATTTTTCTTCCCACCAAATCCCACTCTGGTTTGGCAGTTCTATATTCTATTTTCATTCTTGTGCTTACTCTTAGGATTTTCATGTGTATATTTGACTTTGCAAAGTCTAAATTCGACAATTTCTTCTAGCCTTAGGACACTTCCGTCGTGATCACCTCTTCCCTTCTTACCTGTGCATGTTGCCTGGTATTTTAGTCCCACCTTGTTTTTACCCCTCCGAACGAGTTTTTATTATTGTTGTTACATTTTATGCTTTAGTACTTGATTATATACTCACATCTTTACCTCCCCGCCCCCGTACGTCCTTATATTTCATTTCTTCCTTTTAAATATTCTTTAGTAACTTTCTCAGTCAATGTCTGTTAGTAGCAAACTTTGCCTTTAACGAAAAATGTAGCCTACCCTCATTATTTACCATAAATCAGCTTATTATAGAATTTTAGGTCAGCGTTTGTTTTCTCTCAGTGTTTTGAAGATATTCTTTTGTCATCTGTCTTCTGTTGTTGCCGTTGGGAAGTCTGCAATCAATCTAATCATCTTTGTGGATGATTCCGTTCATTTCCTTCTGATTGCTGTTGAGATCTTGTCTGTGATTTTGGTGTTCTGCAGTTTCACTCCATGTGTGTTCTCTCTGAATCCGAAGATTAGTGCTATTCATCAAATCTGGAAAATTCCCTCATGGTTACTGTTTGCTGGCACATCTTTTTTCATCCTTTTTACTTCCAACCTACTTATGGTTTTATTTATTTTTTATTTTTAAAAGATTTTATTTATTTATTCATGAGAGACACAGAGAGAGAGGCAGAGACACAGGCAGAGGGAGAAGCAGGCTCCATACAGGGAGCCCAACGTGGGACTCGATCCCGGGACTCCAAGATCGTGCCCTGGGCCAAAGGCAGGTGCTCAACCACTGAGCCACCCAGGGATCCCCCTACTTATGCTTTTATTTTTTAATTTTTTAAAGATTTTATTTATTCATGAGAGATGCACACAGAGAGAGAGAGAACGAGGCAGAGACACAGGCAGAGGGAGAAGCAGGCTCCATGCAGGGAGCCCGACATGGGACTCGATCCGGGGACTCCAAGATCACGCCCTGGGCTGAAGGTGGTTGTAAGCCTCTGAGCCACCCGGGCTGCCCTACTTATGCTTTAAAAAAAAAAAAAACAACTCCAGTCTAACAATTTCTGCCTTTCGAACGAGGCTTTCTCATTCATTCATGGTTAATGTGATTATTGATATGGTTGGATTGTATCGTGTCATTGTCATTCTTCTGTTCTTTCTTTACTGTCTTCTTTTGTATCAGAAATGTTTTGGTGTCCCATTTTAATTTCTTTGTTATTCATTCCGTTTTTACTAGATTATTTGAGTTATTAGAGTTGTTCTAGGAATTGCAATGTGTACCATGACTGGTTAAAATCTAACTAATTCTGGTAAAATATAGAAGCGATGCTCCAATGTATCTCTTTTCCTCTCTCCCCTCTTTGTGCTATTAGTGTTGTGTACCTTTCCTGAGTATGTTATCAATCTAACAATCATTATAAAGTAATGATGATATTATGATAATACTTGTGTAAAATATCGTGCCTTTTAAAGAAGTTGAGAGAAAAAAATCAGGCAACTGTATCTATAGAGTCTTTTATATTTGTCGTTTCTGCTCCCTTTCCTCTCTTCTGGTGGATTTGAGTTACTGTTAAGTGTCACTTCCCTTTAGCCTGAAGAACTTCCATTAACGTTTCTTGGGTCTGCAACAAATTCTTCAGTTTATATGTATTTGGAAACACCATTAGTTTTACTTCATTTTTGAAGAATAGTTTTGCTGAATGTGGAATTCCTGGTTGACAGTTTTTTCTTTCAGCATTTCAAATCTACCATTCCCATGCTTATTGCTGTGATGAAAAGCCAGTTGTTAATCATATTGTTGTTTTCTTGTGTGTCGTGAATTGTTTTCCCCTTGCAGCTATTAAGATTTTCTCTTTGTCGAAATGGCTTCCAACATTTTGGCCCTGACATATCTGGCTATGGATCTCTTTGTATTTAACCTACTTTGCATTTATTGAGTTTCTTTAATCTGTAGATTAATGTTTCATCACATTTGGAAAGTTTTGAACTGTTATTTTTTCAAGTATCTTTTTCTTTCCCTTTCTCTCTTCTTTTGGGATTCCCATTACATGTATACTGCTTTGCTTATTATTGTCCCATAGTCAGAGACCTATGGGACAATAATGGGTTTCTGTTTATTTTTATTCTTTTTTTAATCTCTATTCTTCAGATTGCATAATTTATACTGATCTAGTTTACTGATCATTTCTAATGCTGAGCCCTTCTAGTGAGTTTTTCACTTCTGTTACTGTATTTTTCAGCTCCAGAATTTCCTTTTGGCTCTTAAAAAAATTCTTTTTTTAATTCATGAAAGTCATTGCTATGTTTTCTTTTCAGTCTTTAAACATGATTTACTTTAGATATTTTAACATATTTGTAATAGCTGCTTTGCCACTTTTGGCTGATAAATGAAACCTTTGGGGACATTCACATTTTCTTGTTTATTTGCATGTCTCATTTTTTTCCTTGTATACTGAACATTTTAAGAAATATATTGTAGCAAATCTGGATTCTTACTTGACCTTTAAAAATTTTTTTTAAATTTACATTCTAGTTAGTTAACATACAGTGCAATATTGGTTTCAGGAGTAGAATTCAGCAATTCATCGCTTATATACAACACCTAGTGCTCATCACAAGAGCCCTCCTTAATACCCATCTAGCCCATCTCCCACCCATGTCCTTCCATCAATCCTCAGTTTGTTCTCTATGGTTAAGAGTCTCTAATTTTTTTTCCTTCTCTCTCTCTCTTTTTTTCCCTTCCCCCCCTTTCCCATATGTTCACTTGTTTTGTTTCTTAAATTCCACATATGAGTGAAATCATATGGTATTTGTCTTTCTCTGACTGAATTATTTCACTTAGCATAATGCACTCTAGCTCCATCCTCATTGTTGCAAATGGCAAGATTTCATTCTTTTTGATGGCTGAGTAATATTCCATTATATATATCTATATAAATATATATCTCACCTTCTTCATCCATTTTCATCAGTCATTGGACATTTGGGCTCTCTCCATAGTTTGGCTATTGCTGAATAGAGAATGCTGCTATAAACATCAGGGTGCATATACCCCTTCAAATCTGTATTTTTTAATCATTTGAGTAAATCCCTAGTAATGCAATTGTTGTATTATACAGTAGCTCTATTTTTAACTTTTTGAGGAACCTCCATACTGTTCTTCAGAGTGGCTGCACCAGTTTGCATTCCCACCAGCAGTGTAAGAGGGGCTCCCCTTTCTCTGCATCCTTGCCAACACTTAATGTTTCTTGTATCATTAATTTTAGCCATTCTCACAGGTGTCAGGTGGTGTTTCATCATAGTTTTGATGTGCGTTTCCCTGATGATGAGTGATGTTGAGCATCTTTTCATGTGTCTATTAGCCATCTGGATGTCTTGTTTGGAAAAATATCAATTCATGTCTTCTGCCCATTTCTTAACTGGATTGTTTGATTTTTGAGGGTAGAGTTTGATAAGTTCTTTATAGATTTTGGATTTTAACCCTTTATCAGATATGTCATTTGCAAATATCTTTTCCCATTCTGTACACTGCCTTTCAGTTTTGTTGATTGTTTCCTTTGCTGTGCAGAAACTTTTTATCTTGATGAAGTCCCAATAGTTCATTTTTGGTTTTGTTTCCCTTGCCTCCAGTGACGTGTCTGGTAAGAAGTTGCTATGGCCAATGTCAAAGAGGTTGCTGTTTGTGTTCTCCTCTAGGATTTTGATGGTTTCCTGTCTCACATTTATCCATTTTGAATTTATTTTTGTGCTTGGTGTAAGAAAGTGGTTCAGTTTCATTCTTCTGCATGTGGCTGTCCAGTTTTCCCAACACCATTTGTTGAAGAGACTGTCTTTTTTCCATTGGATATTCTTTCCTGCTTTACTGAAGATTAGTTGACCATATAGTTGTGGGTTCTTACTTTACCTCTTGAAGATTGTTATTGCTTTGTTTATGTGTTTGTGGATCCCTGGATTAAATCTGTGAAACCTGTCTTCCCTGCTAAATATGGTCTCTGATGTAGTCACTGTTTTTTTTTCTTGTTTTTATTTTTAAGCCTGGTTTCCTAGGGGTTGTCCTTGCATCTGCATAGCTTAGTGTTCAGCCAGAGATTGGTCAGAGATTGTGCCCAAGAACCTTGAGCCAGAAAGGCTTTTCTCGGCTTATGGTTCTATGTGTGGACTAGGGACTGCAGGCTGTTTTTTTTTTTTTAATTGGAGTTCAATTTGCCTACATATAGCATAACACCCAGTGCTCATCCCATCAAGTGCCCCCCTCAGTGCCCATCACCCAGTCACCCCCCACCCCCCGCCCACCTCCCCTTCCACCACCCCTTGTTCGTTTACCAGAGTTAGGTGTCTCTCATGTTCTGTCTCCCTCTCCGATATTTCCCACTCATTTTCTCTCCTTTCCCATTTATTCCCTTTCACTATTTTTTATATTCCCCAAATGAATGAGACCATATAATGTTTGTCCTTCTCCGATTGACTTATTTCACTCAGCATAATACCCTCCAGTTCCATCCACGTCAAAGCAAAGGGTGGATATTTGTCGTTTCTAATGGCTGAGGAATATTCCATTGTATACAGAGACCACATCTTCTTTATCCATCATCTGTTGATAGACACTGAGGCTCCTTCCACAGTGTGGCTATTGTGGACATTGCTGCTGTGAACATTGGGGTGCAGGTGCTGCAGGCTGTTTTTAAGCCTACCTTGGATTTTACTTTTTGCCAGCCTCTCTTATGTTACCATTACAGGTGTGCTCCATTGGCCAGAGAGATGTGGGTGGCTCGAGGCCTCTCTGGTCGCTATTGTGCATGCACTTCCCTCTAGTTAACCCAGGATATGTGGAGAGCTCATCAGACCTTCTCTGGCTATCTCATCCCCTGGAACTCCTCTGTTAAATCCTTGCCTAGTGTGCCAGTCCATTGCATGCTTCCAAAAGTGCTGAAATCTCAGCTCAGCAGTACTGCTGGTTATCCTTGTTCCACACCTCCCCGCCCCAGCTCTCCCCCCAGCCCCATTCTTGATATTATACGACAATGTTCCAAATTCAGTGAGCCCCTTTTGGCAGTGGCAGTGAAGCAGCTGTTTTTCACAGCCTGCCTCACCCTGGTTGAACTATTGAAACTGATAGAGCCGGGAACTTGAGTAACAGGAGCAGCCCCAGGCAAGGACACCACAGACTCACGCTGTTCAGTAATTTTCACATATATGTTTCTTTGTTGTATACCTTTGATTGATTTTCAGAGTGATGAAGTGGTTGCTTTCGACAGTTTTGTCTAGCTTTATAGCTGTCTTGCCTGTCACCCTGTCATGCATGAAGCCAGAAGTCTGGAAAAATCTCCATCAGTCTAATTAACTCTTCAAATATTGCTGCTTCTACATTTTATTTAGTGTGTTACCTGCAGCTCCTATTAGTTGTCTGTGGGACCTTCTTATTCTTCTCTCTGTGCATCTTGACCTCTTGTTCATATTTTCCATCTCTTCCTCTCTATGCTGTCTTCTGGGTGAATTCCTCAGATCTCTCTTCTGATTCACTAACTTTCTCTGCAGGTGTGTCCATCTACTATTGGATTCATTAATCGTGTTTTTAATTTGACTTTTTTCTTTCAGTTCTGGAAACCAGGTTTGGTTCCTTTTAAATCTTTCTCGTCTTCTATTTGAAGCTTATGTCTCCTATGTCTTCAGTTTTTTCTCATAAGGTTTAGAAGTTTGAAACACAGTTTAAAAGCTAATCTGAAAAAAAAAAAAAAAGCTAATCTGTTTTAGGTAAGGTAACACCAGCCGCTGTGACAGATCAAGCTTGCCTTCTCAATGGCTTAACTTAACAAAAGCTTAGGTTTTGTCTATATCACGGTTTGCATTATTATTATCTATTGCTGCGTAACCTATTACCCTCAAACACAGTGTCTTAAAACAAGAAGTACTTATTATCTCACCATCTCTGTGGGTCTGGAATCTGAGTGCAGCGTAGGTGCTCTCTGGATCAGGTGACTCATGTGGCTTCAGTTAAGGTGTTGGCCGGGGCTGTAGTCATCTCAAGGCTTGATTGGAGCAATATCTGCTTCCTCACTCACTCACGTGGCTCTTGGCAGGCCTCAGATCCTCACTGGCTATCGGCCAGAGTCATCAGTTTTTTGACATGTGGGACTCACCACAGGGCTACTCCTAACATAATAGCTTGCTTCTCCCAGAACAAAGACTCTGAGAGAAAGAGAGTGTCCAAGATGGAAGCCTAGTCTTTTTGCAATCTAATCTCAGAAGTGCCATCCCGTTGTATCTACCGTGTTCTGTTCATTACGATAAGTCCAGTCCACCCTCGAGAGGAGGGGACTGCACAGGGTGTTAATGCCAGCAGGTGCATATCATCAGGGCCCATGTCTGAGGTAGGGCACCACATGGTCTGGTGCGACCTCATCTTCAGTGGGGCTTTATCTGTGAGGATCCTGAACAGCCTGGGTTAGGAGTGGGCCCCTCAGAAAATATTTTGCAGTTGCTTCTGTTAGACTGTTCTTGGCTTGTGATCATTTTATGTCAACTTTTAATTTTCAGGGAGGTGCCTGGGCCACACAGGCCCACAGGCCCACAGAACCCAGTGTCTGTATGAGGACCAGCTTGTGGGTACAAAAATTTTAGGAGATTAGCCCACTTTTCCCTCTCTTCAGTGCCTAGACTACAGACAAGGTCCCTGTCATCAGCCTGTGCTGATAATTGATTTCTTTTTTCTTTTTTTTTTTTTAGTTTACCTTTCATGAAAGGTATTTTCCTCTTTCCTACCTTTATGGAGGTTCTCATTTCTGATGCTGTGTTTCATGTGGACCCAACGCCTTACTCCTGCGTCCAAGTGGGTGTTGATACCTAAGCCCTTTGGTCGTTCAGGCCAGCAGCCCATGCCCCCACCTCCCACCACCACTGGGCTGTTTGCAGCCCTGACTCACACAGTTAATATTCTGATTTCCCCATCTCTTCTCTGCTTTTGTCCCCTGGGGACATATCTTGCTTTCTTGTGAGCTCAGCTATGCATATAAAACATTTCTTATATTTTATCCAGTGTTTTAGAGTGTTTTGAAATGGGAGCATTTTCCAAGGTTAGCTAAACTAAATGACACAGGTAAAGGATACAGGATGTTGCCCAGCCCCCAGATGAACCCGGTGACTCTAGCACAGACAATTTGCAATTAGACCCAAGCAAAGTATGTTCTTCAAAACATCCCACACCCTTGGAGATGTTTACTGATCCTGAGCCTGGTGTGGACAGAGGCTAAGGTTCCCATTTTCTTTTTCTTTTTTTTTTTAAGATTATTTATTTAATTATTCATGATAGTCACAGAGAGAGGAGAGAGAGGCAGAGACACAGGCAGAGGGAGAAGCAGGCTCCACGCCGGGAGCCCGACGCAGGACTCGATCCCGGGACCCTGGGATGGCGCCCTGGGCCAAAGGCAGGCGCCAAACTGCTTAGCCACCCAGGGATCCCCAGGTTCCCATTTTCTAAGAGGATTCTTTGACTTTGACTCCACAGAAAGTGGGTGTGGGGGCAGCAGGCTGGAAGGCAGTTCAGCACAGCACGATGTTACAGTTTTATAATCACGATACAGTAAAGATCAGCACAGGTGCAAAATTCCTCTGGGAGTCTACAAGTCTGTGTTTCCCTTGGGACCTGGTCCCCTGTGGGAACTTCCGAAGCTCCTCTTGGCCAGTAGAGACGGAAGGCGTGTGGCCCCAGGGAGTTTCTCCCCTTCCCTCTGTCTGCCTTGGGTGGAGTTGGGCACAGGAATTGCATATGGTTGGGACTTCAAGAGCTTCAGAGACCCTGGGAAGGAGCGGCCCCTGAAAGGTATCGTCGCTGTGATTTATGAATCTCTTACTACTAAGAGTAGTCTACTATGTCTACTGGGCACCCGCTATATGCCAGATATTATGGGTAATACTTTACACACAGAAGAGGCTTGGAGATACGGAGATAGCCGCAGAATGAGATTCCTTCCATCTGTGGTATCCAGAGTTGAGACCAGAATGCTCTCTACTGGGGTTAGATCAACTGTTCTGTGCCCCAGGAGGGATCCTCTGAGATGGATTGGTTCTACTTGGGGACTGTCTTGAGCCTGGCCTAGAAATAGCAGGAGTTCGATCAACTTCGGAGCGGTAGGAAATACTCTGGCACTGCTGGTCCTTTGTACCCCAGACGTCCCGAGATAGGAAACCGGAAGGTGGACTTGCAGAGGGTTGTGACGAAAGCCACAGCTGCCACAGGAGTATGGCTTGTGCCAAACATGACACAACTTCTACAGGATCTCAAATTGATTTTTCCGTGACCTATGATTTCCGTACAATTGTCATGAAGTTCCCGTAGTACAAGCTGCAGAAAGAAGTCCAGACACTCCTTTTTGATTTCCTGGGCCCACACTCGAACCACTGAATCTGAGTTTCCAGCCAATTTTGTCCCTGAGCTTCAAAGCAGCCAAAGCAAAGAGAAGCATATAGTTAGAGAGCCCTGGGTTCAGAGCCTGGGGGTGGAGCTTGAGTTAATGTAGTTTTAAAAGGTCCCCAGGAGAGTCTGATCGAGCCTGGCAAAAGAGCCAGGACACCTGGTAGTTAACTTTGGTAAGTCGCTCACAGACTGGGCGTTGCTGGTCAAGTCATCTGCTCTCTCTGAGCCTTAGTTTGCCCATCAGTAGAACGGGATGGAAACTTCTGCTCAATTTGAGGTAGAATTTAGTGATACCATGTTATGCTTTGGAGGTGGGGTTATGGAAACATTGAGCTGCATGTTACACACGTGGTCAAGCCACTACTTTATCTGTTGATTGCACATCAATATGATGCTGTGAATCTTCCCTGGGAGGTGTCATAAGATGCGGCCAGGGGACATTTATCCATGATCCGTGACATCCTCCAATGGCCTCTCCATAATCATTCATGGGGGGATTTCTCTTAGGATCAGTAACAGGAATAGTTGTGGTTCTTTTGAGCGGTGGCCTATTTCCAGGTAGGTCCTGAGACCTTCACCTGCCACACTGACCGAGGGTTTGGTATGTACCAGTACCTGCATCAAGTGCCTCCCATGTTTTCCTTTGAGTCCCCTAAATAGCCCCATGAAGATGGTACCATTATCATTCCCATTGGGCAGGTGATTCAACTGAGGCCCCAAAGTTTTAAGTAGCTTCCCCAGGCCACACTACTAGGAGGTGGCAGGGCTGGCTCTTGAGTCTAGGTGGGTCTCCCCCTGCTAGCCTGTGCAGGCAACCTGCAGGCTGTACTCCTATGATGCTTTGGCTGCTCGGAAGCTCGGGGTCAAATGTGCACCTATCCTGTGCTCTGGGTGAAGAGCTTATCCCTGGGACCACCCACCTTATTTTTTCCTTTGTGCCAATTTTCTCAGATAATATGAATAGAAGCTCAATCTCTGTAGTATATTTGGTCTCAGTGCAGTGCAATGGGACACGGTTCCATGAACAGAATTTTTGTTTTGCATTTTTCTTAGTTGCTTTGATTTTTTTTTTTTTTAAACACCATGGGTTCTGTACCACAAAATATAGGAACAAAAACACGAACCTCCGTCAGCAATGGCTGAACTTGCCTTAGAGGATGAAGGCAGGGGAAGCAGCAGGCCAAATCAGAACCCGAGGGAGTGGGCAGAAGGTGGGAGAAGGTTTACAACACTCGAAGGTTAATAATTTTTCCTTGATCACTTACCCATTGATTTCTTCCCAGCCTCACGGTATGGATCTCTATAGGTTGCTGTCAATCCATTTTGTGATGTGATGGGTCATACATAATAAAATAAGAGGTGGTCTTCCCTGCAGTTCCCCACGTCCATGCTGGGCTGGAGGGTGGGTGTCCCTGACACCTTCAGGGGGAGGTGAAAGAAATGGGAGGGGCTGGGGCTTGGTGCAGAGGGAGATACGGTGGTTCCGGAAGCCTGGGAAGGCAGACACGGGGGTGGGGGTGGGGTGGGGGGTGGAGTAACACTAGACCCCGAGGCAGGCCTTGGGGAGCAGCACAGGGCAGAGGTGCCTCCACCTTCCTGCGCCCCGACGGAGGGTCTCTTCCAACGAAAGCAGGCGGCACACAGCCCTCGCACATCTGGGGATGTCGGAGGCACCGCTTTCCTCCCAGAACCCCGGTAACCGCCCCCCCTCCCCGTCCCCCCGCAGCTCAGTGAGGAGCTGAACCAGCAGCTGGAGGCCGTGTGCGGGTCTGTGTTTGGGGAGCTGGAGTCGCAGGCGGTGGACGCCCTGGACCTGCCCGGCTGTTTCCGTATGCGGAGCCACAGCTACCTCCGGGCCATCCAGGCCGGCTGCTCTCAAGACGACGACTGCCTGCCCCTCCTTGCCGCCCCCGCCTCTGTCTCAGGGAGGCCCGGCTCCTGTGAGTGCACCCTCCTGGGGCCCAGCCCCGGGCTGTGTGACCTGGGCAGCCACTCCTCTCTGGGCTGGATGAGGCGGAGCTTGAGCCTTGGCGCAGGGTGTGCAGGCAGCCTGGGTCCTCTGGCGCCCCAAGGGTGTGGGTGGGGGCGGCCGACGCCCGCTGGGACACCCCCCAGACACCTGCTGGGACACCCACTGGGATGCCCCCCGGGACAACCCCAGACACCCCCTGGGACACCTGCTGGGACACCCCTCCAGACACCCGCTGGGACGTCCCTGGGAAACCCCCGGGACACCTGCTGGGACACCCACTGGGCCACCTCCTGAGACACCCACTGGGCCACCCCCCGGGCCATCCACTGGGACACCTGCTGGGCCACCCCCTGGGCCACCCTGGCCACCCCCGGGACACCCACTGGGACACCCCTTGAGACACCCCTAGGGACACTCCCCGGGCCACCCCCTGGGCCACCCACTGGGTCACCCTCTGGGCCACCCCCTGGGCCACCCACTGGGCCACCCCCTGAGAGACCCCCTGGGACACCCACTGGGACGCCCCTTGAGACACCCCTAGGGCCACCCCCCGGGCCACCCCTCTGGGCCACCTGCTGGGCCACCCCCTGGGCCACCCACTGGGCCACCCCCGAGACACCCCCCAGGACACCCACTGGGGCGCCCCTTGAGACACCCCTAGGGCCACCCCCCGGGCCACCCCTCTGGGTCACCAGCTGGGCCACCCCCTGGGACACCCTCTGGGCCACCCACTGGGCCACTCCCGAGACACCCCCAGGATACCCACTGGGACACCCTTGAGACACCCCCAGGACACCCACTGGGACACCCCCTGGACACCCCCCAGGCCACCCCTGGGACAACCCCTCGGCCATCCCCTGGGACACCCCCTGGACACCCCCCGGGACACCCGGCTCACCTGCCGCCTTCCCGCCGCAGCCTTCAACTTCCGGAAGGCCCCGTCCCCCATCCCACCGGGCAGCCAAGCCCCGCCGCGCATCTCCATCACCGCCCAGAGCAGCACCGACTCTGCCCACGAGAGCTTCTCGGCCGCCGAGGGCCCCGCGCGGCGCTGCAGCTCTGCCGACGGGCTGGACGGGCCCGCCCTGGGCGCGCGCACCCTGGACCTGGCGCCCGTGCCCCCCCGGGCCGGGCCCAAGCCCCCCACACTCATCATCAAGACCATCCCGGGCAGGGAGGAGCTGCGGAGCCTGGCGCGCCAGCGCAAGTGGCGGCCGTCCATAGGGGTGCAGGTAGGGGAGGGGGGCTGAGAGGGTGGGGGCGGCCTCCCGGGTGCTCAGGGCTTTCCTCGGGCTTCCCGAGCTGCTGAGGGGGTGGGTGGGGGCAGGACCGCCAACCCCAGGGCCAGCCCGTGCCCTCGGCACCCTTCCTTCTCGGGAACACCACCTCACCGGGGGTGTGGAGTGGGGGGGGCCCTCTTGACTTCCTGGGTCCCTTTACTTGCTTGGGCCCCCTGGCTGGGGGCCTGGCCTCCACTCACCACCTCCCCGGGTGCCTGCGTCCCTGGTCTAGCCCTGGCCCTGACTCCCTGGATCCTGCCCCAGGTGGAGACTATCTCAGACTCGGACACTGAGAACCGGAGTCGAAGAGAGTTCCACTCCATCGGTGTCCAGGTGGAGGATGACAAGAGGTAGGTCTGGGTGCGGCCTTCTCAGGCTTGGGGCCAGAGAAGCAGCTGCCCTGCCCTCCCTGCTCACTCGGCCTGCTCCCCCTCCTTCGGGTCACCAGGGCGGTCATCAGACCTAAAGGGAGTTCTCCTCCCGCCCCTGCTTGCCTTGGGCTCCAGAGGGGCGGGAGTGGTGGGGGAAGGGGACGCTGGGGAGAGGTGACAGCTAGGTGCCCAGCAGGGTCTCCTACAATTGTCCTTCCGGGGGATAGCAGCATTTTTCCCATCCCCTGTTGCTCCCTGTGGTGTCCGAGTTTGTGGACTGAGAAACGCGTCAGCCTGAACGCTGCCTCCCGGGGGCTCCGGGCCAACGTAATGCTGCTCACCCAGCGTGCAACCCGTCGGGGCCCCTGTTACATGCGCGAATCTGTGATGTACCGAGATGGTCAGATTATAGCAGCCACGGGTGCGGCCTTCGGTGGCCCCAGAAACCCAGTTTCCTTAATTTCCAGCTGCAGACTCAGCACGTGGAGTGCTGGGAGGAGTCCCCCAGTCTTTGGCTTCCTGTGCGAAGACGCTTTCTCTAGCGACCAGGTGGCAGTGCCGCAGTGGCCCGTCTGCCCCCTGGGCTGCAGGGCCCCCAGGCCAGCAGCCTCGAGTGGGGGGGCCGTCAGAGTTTCATGTAATCCGTGTTGCCGGGGAGGGATACGACCAGGGTCGTAGTAGCAGCCCCTCATAGCTCTGTTCCCAGTTGCCATCGCTGGGCCCTTCCCCTAAGTCCCCCTGTGTGCGTGTGTGTGCATGGTCACATGTGCATGGTCATATCTCCTTGGGGTTCCTGTGGGCTCCACCTGTGTTCTCCGTGCCCCCCGCAGGCCATTATGCTCCTCAGGCTGTAAATGCCTCCATCAAGGGTGACAGCTGTCTTATTACCCCCATCATTCCTGAAAGCTACTGTCCTACAAACTCTTTTTTTTTTTTTTTAAGATTTATGTATTAGGGTGCCTTGGTGGTTTCGTCGGTTAAGTGTCCAACTCTTGGTTTTGGCTCAGGTCGTGATCTCAGGGTCATAAGATTGCACCCTGCATGAGGCTCTGTGCTCAGTGGGGAGTCGTCTGTGTGGCACTCCCTCTCTGCTCTTAGGCCCGTCCCCCCTCAAATAAATAAATAAATAAATAAATAAATAAAATAAATAAATGTTTGAAGGTTTTATTTATTTATTTGAGAGACAGAGGAGAGAGCATGTGAGTGAGCGGAGGGGGGCAGAGGGTGAGAGAATTCTTAGCCGGGAGCCCTATGTGGGGCTCCATCCTCTGACCCATTAGATCACAACCTGAGCTGAAACCACGAGAGCTCAGCCGACTGGGCCACCCAGGCGTCCCTCCTTCCAACTCTTAATATTCCCCAAAGATCCCAGAGAACCAGCACTTTATGGCCAGCCCAGTTTGCAGGTTGATGGCCTGAGTTCTTGAGGGGTGGGTGGCAGATGTGGAGGGATGCAGCTGTGCATGGAGCACACTTCCCCCAACTCTATTGCTGCCCCCGGCGCCCGAAACCAAGCCTGTTACCCCCACTCACATGCTACGGGATAGTCTGTAATGGGATATTGTCATATGTTATGGGGAGGATATGAAAGAAGAAAGCTAAGAGAGAAGGGATCCTGTGTGGGGTGAGCAGATGACATTTAAGCTGGGACTCAAGGATTGAGTAGGACACTCAGCTGATGACTGGGGGTGGAAGCGTCGCAGGAGGAGGGAACAGCACACGACGAGGCGCTGGGGCAGGGCAGCGTTTACACACAGCAAGAACCGAAAGAAGGTTCCGGGGCTGGCGTGGGGTGGGACGGGGCAGTGGTGAGGGAGTGGATCGGAGAAGAGGTGGGCGCCGGGTCACGCAGAGCATGGGCGCGATAAGGAACTGGAATTTAATTATAACTGATGAGTAGCCATTAAAGGGTGAAAGGAGCATGACAGGGTCTAATTTATGTTTACAGAAGATCACTAGCTGCTAAGTGGAGAATGAATTTGAGGGAAATAATAGTGAGGACGCAGAGGCGAGTAAGCAGGAGTGTGTCCTGATGCGGAAGAAAGGGGACGGTCTTTTGCCTTGTGGAGGATCTAGGATCTTTTCTCCTATTGTCTTTGGTGACCGGGCACCACCCGCATGGGGAGGATGCAAAGCTTTATACGCTGATCTCTGTGTTTTGCTTCTGTGTCTTACTGGGATGCATAATCTATCTGAAAATCATGATGGGTTTTAGTCAGGCATGTTTTTTTGTAAATGAGGATATTTCTTTCTTTTTTGAGAGAGAGAGTGAGACAGAGCATGTGTGCAAGTGAGGGGGAGAGAGAATCTTAAGGGGGGCCCCCGAGCTGGGCGTGACACGAGGCTCGATCTTGCGACCCTGAGATCACGACCTGAGCCAAATCACGAGTTAGATGCTCCACTGCCTATCCATACAGGTGCCCCGTAGGTTTTACTTCTCTTTCTTTTTCAACAGAAAATGAGACCGGAATTTTATCGGATGCTCTTTCAGAATCTACTTAGATGACCATAGATTTTCTCCATTCGTCTATAATGTGATTTATATTAATAGATTTTCCATGTTGGTCCATTATTTCATTCCTGGGATGAACCCTGCTTGATGCTATTATCAGTTTGGATTAAGTTTGGCTGTAACAGGACCTCAGTAGCATCTTAAGTGCGTGTCTCTCTCACTTAGAAAAAGAAGCAGCAGGGCTCCTGGGGCGCTCAGTGGTGGAGTGTCTGCCTTCAGCTCAGGTTGTCATCCGGGGGTCCCAGGATCGAGTCCTGAATCGAGCTCCCTGCATGGAGCCTGCTTCTCCCTCTGCCTCTCTCTCTTTCTCTCTCTCTGGGTCTCTCGTGAATAAACAAATAACATCTTTATTTTTTTTAAAGGTTAAGTTGTAAGTTTTTTTTTTAAGATTTATTTATTTATTTATTCATGATAGACATAGAGGCAGAGACACAGGAAGAGGGAGAAGCAGGCTCCATGCAGGGAGCCCGACGTGGGACTCGATCCCGGGTCTCCAGGGTCACGCCCCGGGCCAAAGGCAGGGGCTAAACTGCTGAGCCACCTGAGCTGCCCTGATGAGACATTTTTAATACAAGTCTCTCAGAACTGGCAAATCAAGCATTTGAGAAATATAACGTAGAAGTCCGATCATCTAGATAAGAATTGCATATATATGACTGAGGAAGCCTCAACAAATTCTAAGGAATAAAAACATCGTACAGAATGCATAGTGTTACCACATGCAGCAAATTTAGAAATCGGTAGTGCAAAAGTACCTGCCCAACCCCTTCCCCTGCCAAAATTTGGAAACTAAAAAAAAAAAAAAAACTTCAAAATAATTCATCAATGAAAAAGGAAATTGTGATAATGGCTACAAGCTATTCAAAACGGAACATTGGAAATACTGCACCTCAAAACTTATGAGGTGCAGCTATAGTAGGATAGTTAAAGGAAAATTTATAGCCTTAAAAACACATGTTAGAAAATGAGTTTTCTCATTTTCATTTACAGAGGCTGTAAAAAAGACAAAGATGGTAGGAGGGAGAAAATAAAGATAAAAGAGAAAGAAACAATAGAGATGCTAACCGATGCCAAAAGCTAGTTTTTTAAAAGACTGATAAAATACAACTTTAAAAATATATTAAGAGGTGACTGGGTGGCTCAGTCGGTTCAGTACGTGACTCTTGATTTCGGCTAAGGTCATGATCTCAAGGTCATGAGATCGAGCCGCATGACGGCTCTGTGCCAGGTAAGGAACATGCTTAAAATTCTCTCTCTCCGTCTCCCTCTGCCCTGCCCTGCCCTGCCCACTTGTGCACACTCTCTCTCCCTATCTCTGTCTCTAAAAAAATAAAATAAAATAAATAAATAAAATAAAATAAAATAAAATAAATAAATAATTTTTCATTAATTAATAAATAGGAATATGTTAAAATGAGAAGCTATACAAACCTTGGAAAACACTGATCGAGAAATAGAGGTAAAACACATATATGGAATTTAGGAATGAAAAGAGGGGACATAAGCCATAGATACAATAAAAACTTATAAAATCATAACACTAAAAAAAACCCCATAACACTATGACAAAGAATATCTGTGCCAAAAATGTTTGAAAACTGTCAAATTTTGTAAAATGGCCCATTTTCCTGAAAAATATAAATCACCAAAATTGACTCAAGAAGAAAAAGAAAATCAGATAGGGGGCAGCCCGGGTGGCTCAGTGGTTTAGCGCCTGCCTTCGGCCCAGGGCATGATCCTGAAGACCCAGGATTGAGTCCCGCGTCCGGCTCCCTGCATGGAGCCTGCTTCTCCCTCTGCCTGCGTCTCTGCCTCTCTCTCTTTCTCTGTCTCTCACGAGTAAATAAATAAAATCTTTTAAAAAAAAGAAAATTGGATAAGTCAATAGCCACAAAAGAAACTAAAGCTGCGATGCCCCGGGTTTCTCCTATTTCCAAAAGGCATCGGGCCTAGACAGTTTTATGGGCAACCTCTACCAAACCTTTAAGGAATAGATCATTCTTACCTGACACAAATTGTTCCAAAGAACAGAAACGCAGAGCATGCTACCAAACTCATTTTAGGAGTCCAGCCTAACCTAAATACCCAAATTGAATAACTGCAATAGAGCAAAATCGTCAGCCAATATTACTTATGAACAGAGACTATAAAAATCTTAAAGGAGGGCCACCTGGGTGGCTCAGTCGGGTAAGCATCTGCCTTTGGCTCAGGTCATGATCCGGTCCTGGATTGGTCCTGCCTTGGGCTCTCCCTGCTCCGGGGGAACTGCTTCTCCCTCTGCCTCTGCCTGCTGCTTCCCCTGCGTGTGCTCATTCACTCACTCCATCTCTTTCTCTCTCTGTCAAATAAATAGATATTTTTTAGAACTCTTAAAGCAATAGCTATTCAAAAATTCAGTAAAATCTATAAAAAATAATACATCAAGATTATACAAAAACTGCTGGATTTTCATATGTCCATTTTTCTTTGTCTAGCCACAAGAACCCTGTATTGAGCTCTGTGCTCTGCTGACTGTGTTGCTCCCCAACTACGACCATAGACCACTGCTTCCCTTGCAGCTAGATGCCGCCCCTCAATGAGGTTTCAGCCAATGCGATGTGGGAGTGCTGTGTGTAACTTTCAAGGCATCGTTTTTTTATTTTAAGGATTTTATTTGTTTATTCATGAGAGACATACAGAGAGAGAGGGGCAGAGGCACAGACAGAGGGAGAAGCAGGCTCCATGCAGGGAGCCCAATGTGGGACTCGATCCCAGGACCCGGGGTCACACCCTGAGCCAGAGGGAGATGCTCAACTGCCGAGCCGCCCAGTGTCCCCAAAGCATCCAACTCTTGATTCCAGCTCAGGTCATGATCTCAGGGTTGTGGTGCCCATGGACGGGCTCTGCGCTGGGCATGGTGGGGTCTGCTTAAGATTCTCTCCTCTTTGTGCCCCCCCACCCCCCGCCATACTCACTCTCTCTTAAAAAAAAAAAGTCTCACCATGATTTTGGATGTGTCATTTCCCCTGGTAATTTTATTAATTTTTTTCTTTTTATTTATTTTATTTTATTTATTTTATTTTATTTTATTTATTTTTCTTTAGTTTGAGAGTTCTGTTCAGATGTATTCAGGCTTATGATTGTTATATCTTCTTCATGGGTTGGTTCTTTTGTCATAAATAGGCTGCTTTTCATCCTTCCTATTGGGTTTTTTTTTTTTTAAGATTTAATTTTTTATTCCTGAGAGACACACGGAGAGAGGCAGAGACACAGGCAGAGGGAGAAGCAGGTTCCATGCAGGGAGCCCGATATGGGACTCAATCCCAGGACCCCAGGATCATGCCCTGGGCTGAAGGCAGGTGCTAAACCACTGAGCCACCCAGGAATTCCCCCTTCCTACTGGTTTTTGCCTCAAAGTCTGTTTTGCTTGATTTTGCTATTATGGCTGCTTTCTTTTGGTAACTTCCCAAAATATCTTTTATCATCCTTTGATTTTCATCCTCCCTTTATCCTTATGTTTCAGATCTGTTACTTGTGCTGAAATTTACCAAACATATTTAATTAATTTATCTGTATCTTTCATTACTGATTTATTTGGACTTATTTTTATTATCTCTTTAAAAATCTTGTATTTGATATGCTCTTTCTTCATTGTTTATTTTCCCCCCGCAAATAAGCTCTAGGCCCAATACGGGGCTTGAACTCACAACCCCCGAGGTCAAGAGCTGCGTGCTCCGCCGACAGCCAGCAGAGTCCTCTATCATGCTTTTTCTTTGCTCTCCTCCTCCTCCTCCTCTACTTTTCTGCCTTCTATTGAACTGATCAAATTTACTTTATTTCTCTTTATCCTTCTACTGGACGTTTACATTTTGGTAGTGATTTTTCCTCAAGTTTTTAGAAAATATGCCTAATTTAATATTTTTCTGATAAAGTCTAAAAATAGTATTTCCATCCTTTGTAGGCAAACAAACACCAAGAACCTTGGAACACTTTAATTTCCTTCTTAGCTCCCTCCTCCCATCTCCTGTGTTGTATTTGTCTAGTATTCTGATTATAGCTCTTAAAAAAAAATTCTGCCAAATCACTTCGTTTTTTTTTTTTTTAAATCTTTTATGGTTTAGTAGTTCAGATTTACAACCACGTTTTAACAATTTATGCATGCACCATCACCTGCCACCGCCCACTCCTTCCTCATGGTTCAGTGTTTTTCATGCCGAAATACGGCCCGAGCTTAGGACCAGTTTTAGAGTTCATGTCTCAGCTTGAAGTTTCTGTGTTTCAATGGCGGTGCTCGTTGGAACCCACACCCACACACCAAAGCAGCCTCAATGCTCTTATTCTCAGCATCCTACTTCCCGGCCACGTTCCTGGAGCGTGACCTGAGTTTTCCAGTCCACGCTTGTAAGTGAAATGGACCCTTTTCTGGCTGCTGGCTTCCTGCACGGGGTCCCCGTCCAGCTCCCCGGGGTGCACAGGTGTGAGGGCTCCCCTCTCGCCCTCCCTGGGCATCACTATCTAGCCTCTAGCATATGTCTGGCCCAATATACCCGTTGGCTCACTTGGCTTAGAGTCCCTTTCACTTCGGATTTAGGTTTGTCTTTCCTTTTTGGGAATTTCCCAAAGAGGTTTCGAATTTCCTCTTTGTTTCTAGCACCCGAAGCCTTCTCTCTTCCTATTTTCAAGCGTGGCGCACTATAGCGGGGACCCCTTTGGACCTTATTTTATCCAGCATCTCCACGTGTTTGGGGGCGGGCGGGTGTGTGAGCGGGAGCTTCTCGAGTCCGTTGCGTCTACCGTACTGCCCAGTTGTCCGGATTAGGTTGATGGCAACAGACACAGAGAGAAGTGGACCGATTGGAGGAGCCCTTTGAAGTGAAGTTGCGGGAGGGCAGGGACAGGCAGAGAGTGGGGTCTCCCTTGCTCCCGTGTAGGTGTTCGTGAGGTCCTGGTGGGGGGAGCTGGGGAGGGGGAGATGGTGTTGGATAAGCATCTGAAGGGCTGGATTGCCTGGGACAGGTGATCACACTGGGAACCCACGGGGGTGACAGGTGGGAAGAGAAGAAATCTGGCGCATCTCTCTGGCCAGGCTCCCTTGCTGGTCCGATGCAGGCGTCCCTAGTTATCCACCTGCACTGTCCTTTCTGTCCCTTATGTCCCTGGCATTTTAAGTCTGACGTACCCCACGCCATGCCCCACATGGTACACAAAAGCGAGCCACGACTACCAGCAGCCTTTCTGGGCAAACGTCCAGGAGCCCCCACCTGCTGCCGTCCCATTTCCTTGGACTCCCTTGTCCTTGCTCCCGTCTCACCGTCTCTCTCTGCACGCCGGGCGTACAAACTGCCAGGGAGCAAAGGCGTTTCCTTTTCCATCTTTCAGTGTGTCCCCCGCCAACCCGTTGGATGAAGAACTCCGCTTTATTGCCCCTTGTGCCTGTTGCCAGTGGGCTTGTCCAGGTGCCCATCGTCAGTGGCGACCTGGCTTAGGAATAAATACATAGGGACGGGTGTTGGTGCGTCTTTACCTCTATTTGCACCTAACCCCCACCCAAGATTCATTTGTCCGCGGGTATTTATTGGATCCCTATTATTTGTCCAGTACTTTGTCGGGCACTGAAGATACCGAGGTAAGTGGGGCCAGGCCGCCCTTTCCCCATGGAGCAGGCTGCCGTGTTAATCCAAGACGCTCCTCAATGACGCAGATGTGTAGCCGTGGTGGTGCCATAGAGGAGAGGTCTGTGCCCGGTGAGAGGGGCATTGGCCTAGTCGGAGGGATTTGGCAGGGCTTCCCCGAGGAAGTGACATTTGGGCAGAGGTCCCAGTGAACGATTAACACAATTTAACCAAGTGAACAAAAATTAACAAGGTGCAAGTGGGAGAGAAGAGTGTTCCAGGCAGAAGGAACAGCATGCGCTAAGGCCCTGTGGTGGGAGGGAGCACGCCAGCACTGTCGCAGGGCATCCCACTGCACCTGTCTACCCAGCCTCCGCATACTCCGGGCCAGGGTAAAGGAAGGCGTCAAACAAATGTCCTTGCCAAGTATTCGAAGACTCTTCCTGGGCCCTTTAACAACATAGAAACTGTAGGATTTTTTTTCCTCAAACTCTAACTGTGGGGAATCCCCTCGTACCTTTTAACCTCTGGATCCTCCCTACCAAGACCTTATCTCAAATTCCAGGTTTAGCAAAAAAGAACAAACAAAAGCCACCGGAAGTTTCGGTTAAATTTGGTCGTCAGATAAACCGTGAAAGCATTTCCAGTACGAATAGTCCCCAAATATTGCATGAGACGCACTGAAAAATCTGTTCTTTATTGGAAATTCAAATTTCACGGTGAGTCCTGTATTTTACCTAACAACCCTATTTATAACCAGCTGAGCCCAAATGGGGCCCCCTGGAGAATTCCATGTAGGAAAGCCGCCCCCTCCCCACTGCCCTTCCTTTGCCTCACGGCTGTGTCTGGGGCCTTGGGAATGGCAGGTTCCGAAAGAGTAGAGCCCCTTGGGCCCCGGCGGGGGGAGCATCCATCGACATGAGCTCCTAGTCCCAGGACAGTCCTGGGAAAGCAGGTGCGCCACTGGCAGACCTCAAGCCCTGATGTGGGCGCCGCCCTCAGCTCCGGGGCTTCTTTTTTAAAAATATATTTTATTTATTTATTCACAAGAGACAGAGAGAGAGGCAGAGACCCAGGCAGAGGGAGAAGCAGGCTCCCTGCGGGGAGCCCGACATGGGACTTGATCCCAGGACCCTGGGGTCACACCCTGAGCTGAAGGCAGATGCTCAGTTCAACCACTGAGCCCCCCCCCCCATTATGTTTAAGCCTCTGCTGCTTCCTGAGAGAGGCAGCCAGTGGCTGTGCCTTTGCTGGGCGGTCGCTGTCCCTCCCACCCCACCCCACCCCCGCCCAAGTACTCCCGGCGAAGAAACCTCGTGGCAGCTGCTGGCTGTTCCCCGATCCTTGGACTCGTGTCTCTGGGGACCAGCCGGTTCCTTCCCAGAGCGCCCTGTGCCATCCCTCAGAGAATCCCAGTAGAGACGTCTCCGTCAAGTCACCGCGCCACAACTTCCAGAATCATCGGGAATGTGGCCACTGTCACCCCACTGTCACGAGGAGTGGGGAGGCCTCCTCGACCTTGTTCAAAAGCTTGGGGAGAAAATACCGTGACGGGCACGGTTACGGGTGAGCGATGATTCGCAGCCGCGGCGGCTTCTATCCTGCGGTTACAGCCGTGGCAAGGATGCCAGCGGACACTGCCAGGTCCAGAACAAAATTAGGGACGTAGGCCCTGGACTGGGGCACCCCGAAACCTCATCTGTTGTCCTTAGGATTAGGTTTGGCTGTGAGTTATGGAGAACCCCCGGTAGGACAGATGTCTACGTCCCTCTGGCCCGGAAGAGGTGCAGAGTCTGGTGGGTGGGAGTCGGTGGGTGCTGGGCAGCGGCGGGACCCAGGCCCCTCCCGTCTTCTCACTGCTCCCTGGTGCTCGGCTGCCACCTCGTGTTCCCGGACGGCTGCTGGAGTCCAGCTGTCGCATCTGCATTCCGGCCAGTGGGGAAGACATGTTCATGTCCCGTGAGCTAGGACTTGGCCGTGTGGGATACACCTGGGAGGCGGGTGAAAGAATCATTACTCGGCGTGGCCGTGTGTGCAGCTTAAACCTGTGGGATCCTGTTACCGAGGAGGAGGGACGGATGAGTCCTGGGGGCTGAGCGGTGGTCCTTGCATCCCGCCTTCCAGCCGAGCCACCCCTGCCACCCCCCCCACCCAACCGCTCAGCGAGCACTTGTGTGGGGAATGGCTCTATTTATAGGGGAGACCAATGCAGATTACCACCCAGAACGCAGTGTGCTGGGGAGGATGAAAGGGGTGTCAATCCGGGTGCCGGGTGACAGCAGGTGCAAGTGATCAGCGGCCATTGCAGCCACGCATCACCGCGGTGCCCTCGCAGGCTCTCCGGGCGCGTTCCTGCCTTCGTTCTTGTCCAGCCCCCCGTCTTTTCCGGCAAGAGCTCCCCGCCTCCCCGCAGGGCCAGTGACAGTCACAGAGGGCGGCCAGGCGCCACTCTCAGTCCTTGACGTCCGTTATCTCCTACCACTCCTGTGCACCGCTCTCACTGGTGGCTGGGGAAACTGAGGCACAAGCCCCACAGCTGAGTTTGGACCCCGGGCTGCTTGGCTCCAGGGCGCGTGTGCTGAACCACTTTGATGGGCCACCTCGCCACCCCCCCAAGCTGCTCATTCTCACTTCCTCCCTGACCCCCCACCCCTGCCCCCAAATGTCCGTCCACATCTCGGAAGGATTGGGGTTGCCTGGTGGGGACCCCCCTGCTCGCGCATCCAGACCGAGTCCTAACTTCCCTGCCTCCTTTCCCTCACCTCTGCCACCGGTCCTGCCTGAGGCTGAGGCGGTGTTTCCCCAGGTAGGCCCCCCCCCCCCCGTCCTGGGAACGGGCTGCAGGGGTGTAGACGCCGGCCCCCACCAGCGCGCTGGACCACGCTCGGAACTGCCTGGCCCAGGAGGGGGACTGAGCACGGTTTGACTGGAACTCTCGGGCTAGCGCGACTGCCTGCATGGACGGGGTGGTGATGCAGCCCCGGAGGGCGGGTCCTCGGACCCCGGCCTCGTTCTCTGCGACCTCGGACCGGTTTCCCTTTACAGGTTGGTGGTTTCCCCTCGTGGCTGTGGGGCCGCCACAGCCCCCCAGCGTGGAACAACACGTGCTTACTGTCCCAGATCCCCAGGGCTCGGGCGCCTGAGTGTGCTTCGTGGGGCTAACGCCACCGTGTAGGCAGCGCCGGCGCCCTCGGCACCCTCAGGAGCAATCCTCCCTCGGTCACCTTACCCTGTGTCCGAGGTTACGTGCTGTCCCTGGCTCGTGGGCCGCCTCCGCCTTCAGGGCCACGGTGGCAGGGTGAGTCCCCACATCTCAGCCTGGGTCCCCCTCTTTCCCTTATGGGGACCTTTATGATTCAGCTGGACGCACCTGGGTAGTGCAGGCTCTTCCCATCGTCTCGGGACCCTTAGTGTCGTCGTATCTGCAAAGGCCCTCTTGTCGTGGAAGGCGACCTGTTCGGAGCTGCCAGGAACTAGGCGGTGGACCTCTTGGACCGTGATTCTGCGGACCCCGCAGCTTCCATCCTCTTGAGCAGGGCTCGGGGGAACCATCCTAAATCAAGCATCTCTCTCCTCCCCCCGGAACAATCCCCCCCCCCATGGAGAGCTCACTGACAGATAACCTCCCTGGAAGGTACACTGTCTCCCCTTTTCCTCTTTTCTCAGCCAAGCTCTTTGAATTGTCTTGCTCAGTTGTCCCCTCCTGACGACCTCCTGTCCCCTGCATCCGCCCTCGGACTCTGCCAGACTGACTCCTGCCCTGGCCGCCGGTGGCTTCCATTTGGCCAAATCAGTGGACATCTTCCGTGGGCTACGTTTCCCATGTTGATAGCTCACACCCTTCTTGAGACCCTTGTCCCCTCCCGGCTGACCTTTAGCTGACTTTGCCCTGGTTTCCGTCCTCTTCTCCTTTGGCTTAGACGCCGCTGGGGCTACATCGTCTCCACCTGCCCCTGAAATGTCCACGTTCCCCAGGGCTCTGCATCTTTGTTTCGTGGCTCTTTTCTTGGGCGATCATGTCCCACGCTGCTGGTTTGATTACTTATTTTTATCTTTAGTCTTTTTTTTATTTTTTTAAAGATTTTGTCATTCAAGTCATCTCTGCACCAAGCGTGGGGCTGGAACCTATGACCCCGACATCAAGAGCCGCACGCTCCACTGACTGAGCCAGCCAGCTGCTTCTCACGGCTGGTTTTATTATTTATTAATTTAAATTTTTTTTAAATTTTATTTTTCTTTCAAGTTTTTATTTAGGTTCAAGTTAGTTGATGTACAGTGTAGTATTGGCCTCAGGAGTAGAGCTTAGGGATTCATCTTTTACATGTAATGCCTGGCGCCTGTTACACCAGGTGCTCTCCCTGATGCCCGTTACCCCCACCTGCTGCCCCTCCAGAAACCCTCAGTTTGTTCTCTATGGTTAAGAGTCTCTTAATGGGTGATTTTCAAAAGCACTTGCCCAAGCTTGACTGGCTCCTGCTGGACCTGTGCCGATCTCTGGCCCCCGGCTAGGAGTCCTGGTGAAGACTGCGCTCCTCATAATCCCCTGAGCTTCTCAGCTTGTTTTGATCTTCCACGAGATGGACGTGGTGAAGCGGCCTCCTTGAGGTAGAGGCTTGAGGACCATGGAGCCTGGGGCGTGTATGCTGCTTCTGTTCTGGACCCCGTGGCCTGCTTCCATCCAGACAGAATGTGATCCCCTCAGGACCCTGGGAGGATGGGTGAAAGGCCGCAAAGGCAGGGGGCTGAAGGACAGGGGCAGTCAGCAGGCTCACAGAGGAAGAGAGGACGGGAGCCGGGAATGGACGGGGAGGGAGGAGGAGGAAGGCCATTTGAGAATGGGGAATAGCACAGGTGAGGGCTTAGAGTCCGGCCCACTAGAATCTAGTTGGGGAACAAGGAGGATGCAGGCAGGATGGGGCTGGGGAGGACGACTGCTTCCAGCGTAGATGCTGGCGTTGGGTGAATGCCAGCAGAGGAAGCTTGAACTTTATCTTATTGGCAGTGGGAGGTTCATGAGAGGGTTTCGGGCAGGGGAGTGAGGTGGGCAGGGGGGTCCGCTTTGGGACGATGGCCCCAGATCTGAGTGGACTGGTGAGTCCCTGATGGGACAATATGCAAGCTGTGATTTTTGAGAGAGGAGGTACCTTGGTGAGTACCGGTCCATTCCCATCGTTTTAGTAGTATACATGTGCGCACGTGTATTTATACCTAATCGTATGTACCGTATGGTATATTTTACACACGCACGCAGACAGAGGGTGAGGGACTTCCCAGAGGCATGTAGCAACAAAACCAGCACCAGAACTCCGATCTGACTCCCCATCTAGTGCTCTTCCTTGGTGCTGAGTGGAGACGGAGGTATGTCAAAAGGAGCCTGATCCCATAGAAGGCAGAGGCTGGTTCCAGTCCTGACCAGGGCAGGACAGGGCAGATGCTGGGGTGAAGACCGGGGTGAAGTCCGTGTGGGAGGCAATGTGGCTATGTTCTCGTGCTCTCTCCCTCCCCGGGTGGGGGTGGGGACACAGGGCTTGTTGGAAGCTGCACATGAGTGCATCTCTCTTTCCTGGGTCCTGCAGCATCCTTCTGGGCCTGGTTTCTATGGCAACAGGCTCCCAGCAGGCAGCCCGCCAGCTGGAGGGAAGCAGGCAGGCAAGGCGGGCGGCCTGGAGAGGAGGCCTGGGCAGCCAGCGCAAGGCTGAAATAGTGGCAGTTGGAGGAGACTCTGGGGAGGCTGGAAGGCCCCCCCCTGAAGAGCTGCCCCCCTCCCCGAGTCCTGCTCTCTTCAGGCCATAACGGGGTGCAAGTGGCTTAAGACACATGGGTGCTTTCTTTTATGGTCCTGACATTTCCAGACGTCAAACTTGCGTCGATCCCTCCCCACCGCCCTCCCGTCTGCTGCCTCCCACTTCTTCAAGGACTGTCTGACCGCAGCCCCGCGCTTCAGGGGCCGCAGGCTCTGCAGAGGCATGAACGCTGAACTGAGTCGGTTGGGGGTGGGGGGCGGGATGACAAAGAACAAGGCCAGTTGACTTTCTGTGTTGCAGAGGATTTGCATATTAACTCAAAGACAAGAAATTTCCAGGCCCCCTGTCATTCCTGCCAACAACTTAATTCAGCTCCACTGGCGCTGGCTGACTGTGTCTGGCCAGGCTGGGCTGAGCCGCGGGGTCCCCAGGGGGACGTCCTTTCAGCTGCAGGCTCCTCCCTGCTCCGGGGCTCCCCTCCGAGGCCAGGCAGCTCTTCCTGACGTTGGAGCAGCGAGGGTGTGGGAAGTGTTGGGCTGTGGCGGCGGCAGCCCTGAGTCCAGCTCCTGGCTCAGCTACTTGGTAGCTGGGTGACCACAGGGCCTCCCTGCTGGAGACAGAGCCGTGCAGCTGGTGTAAGCTAGCGACACATGCTGTCAGCAAACTCTGCTCTTTTGTTAAAATGCTGAAATACTTCTGTGCTGTGGGTGGAGAGCCACCTCCCCAGCCCCGTGGCCCTTCGGCTGTGCCCCACTGCCCGGCCGTCACGCTCCCGGGTTCTGGCTGCGTCCATTCGGGCTGCCGTGTGCAGCATCTTTTCTGCCCACGGAGGACAGGCTGTTGCCTGGAACATCAGCCCTGTCCAGAGGCAGCGCAGCAGGCGTCTGTGCCCACCTGCGAGGACGGCCAGAGCGAGCGGCCGGGGTTAGTGTCCTCACGTTGGAGGTGGCTTTTCCCTTTTCCCATTCCTGCAGGGCCTGGGCTCGGAGGGGAGGGCAGGGCTGGCCGGGCAGGGGCGGAGATGACGACCCCCTCTGTCACCAGGCGGGCAAGGTTCAAGCGCTCCAACAGCGTGACGGCAGGTGTGCAGGCGGACCTGGAGCTGGAGGGCCTGGCCAGCCTGGCCACGGTGGCCACAGAAGACAAGGCCCTGCAGTTTGGACGCTCCTTCCAGAGGCACGCTTCTGAGCCCCAGCCCGGGCCCCGGGCCCCCACCTACTCAGTCTTCCGCACGGTCCACACACAGGGCCAGTGGGCCTACCGCGAGGGCTACCCACTGCCGTATGAGCCGCCGGCCACCGATGGGTCGCCCGGCCCTGCCCCCGCCCCCACCCCCGGCCCCGGGACCAGCCGCCGAGACTCCTGGATGGAGCGCGGCTCACGTAGCCTCCCCGACTCAGGCCGCACGTCCCCTTGCCCACGGGACGGTGAGTGGTTCATCAAGATGCTGCGGGCAGAGGTGGAGAAGCTGGAGCACTGGTGCCAGCAGATGGAGCGCGAGGCGGAGGACTACGAGCTGCCCGAGGAGAGTGAGTGGGGGGCTCCGTGGGCTGCGTGGCGAGCGGGGGGCCGGCTGCCCTCCGGGTGGGCTTCATTGGGCCTCCTGTGGCTCGGTTCTTTAGCCTGCATCTCCGTGGGTGCCCCTGGCAGCAGGGCAAGCTAGGAGCCCCTGGAAGGAGGCGGGGAGTGGCTGCGGCAGCCAGGGCGGGTCTGGGAAGGGGGCCCAGGAGAAAGGGCCGGGCCTCTTAGGAGATGCCGGACGTCCCGGTTACCCAGGCCACGGGGATCAGGGGCGCTGCTCCCACCCGGCCCGTGTGGAGTCCAGGGCTGATCCAGGGAGCGGGACACACTGCAGAGTAAGGGGCCAGGCAGGGCACAACGTCACGTCACCGTGCGAGGCCTAGGGAAAGGAGGGTCATTCCACAGGACATGGCCACGGCCCTTCCCTGCAGGTCCATCCAGGGGGACACAGCCCTGAGCTGATGAGATAGTGACTAGGAAGACGCATGACATTTTCGGGACTCCTCGATGAGTGACAAAGGTCTGCCCCTGGTTGGTCATTGAGTAGTGCCCGGGCGAGCCTGACGGGCAAGGCTGGGGCTGGTTTCCATGTCATGGGAGGAGAGAAGGACACGGGAGGATGAGTGCTTAAGAGATGGAGCTCGTATGGTATGAGGAAACAGTGGCGTCTGAGGATACAGGCTTCTTGATGAGGTGGGGTTCGAGCTGCTTGTGGGGACCCGGAGGATGCGGGGAGGCGCCCAAGGACACAGACCCCGCCAGATAAGGCAAGGTTGAGTCATTCAGGGCAGGCTTCCTGGAGGCTGGGAAAGGCGAGGCATCGGTCCCTCCCCTGAATCCCCTTCCGCTCTCCAGTCCTGGAGAAGATCCGCAGCGCCGTGGGCAGCACACAGCTTCTCCTGTCCCAGAAGGTTCAGCAGTTCTTCCGGCTGTGTCAGCAAAGCATGGTGAGTGCCCGTGGGCCGGAGCCCACGGCAGGTGTGTGCCTGGAGGTGCGGCCGGGTGCTTGTGCCCAGGATGCAGAGGCCGGTTTGCTCTTGCCTCCCTGCCTCCCCCCGCCCGCCCCTTCCCAGGGATAGGGCTTTCTGTGTCCTGGCTGGGGTGCAGATCTTCCTGACCGGATGCCTCTCCTGTCTCCCCCCACGGAAGGACCCCACTGCGTTCCCTGTGCCCACCTTCCAGGACCTGGCGGGTTTTTGGGACCTCCTGCAGCTCTCTATCGAGGATGTGACCCTCAAGTTCCTGGAGCTACAGCAACTCAAGGCCAACAGCTGGAAACTCCTGGAGCCTAAGGTAGGGGGAGAGCGCCTTCAGGGGAGAGGCCAGACCGGCCTGGGTGGGGCGGGGGGGGGGGAACAGAGGGTACTCAGGGCAGCAGAGGCAGTCCTGGAGCCCTGATGGTGACTGCACCCCTGCCGTGTGCTGGGGCCTGTGCTCGTCACTGCCTGAGCCCCCAGAACCCGGGGGGGGGGTGCTGCTGCCCCCTGGCGCGGGCTGTGGTCGGAGGGCGCGTCACTAGAGCTGCAGGCGAGCGGGCTTGGACCCAGGCGCGGAGGGCACCCCGAGGCCTGGGAGCGAGCCCGCTGCCCGCTGCCCTGCCTGAGTCGGGCCGCACCCCCCTCCCCGCCGCGGCCCTGGAGCCAGCCCTTGGGGGACACCGTTGGCGCCGGGGGGCGCCCTGGTTCGTCGTTTGTAGCGAAAAGCCTATTTGGCCTGGGTCGCGATCCCAGGCTCGGGCGTCGGAGGCGCGCGGTGGGGGCCGGGGCGGGGCCGGGGCGGGGCGGTGGGGGCGGGGCCCGGGGGACGACGGGGCGGGGCAATAGGGGGCGGGGCCGGGGTGGGGCTAGGGCGGTGGGGGCGGGGCCGGGGCTGGCGGGGGCGGGGCCGGGGTGGGGGCGGGACCCGAGGTGGTGGGGGCGGGGCCGGGGTGGGGGCGGGGCTAGGGCGGTGGGGGCGGGGGCGGGGCTGGCGGGGGTGGGGGCGGGGCCGGGGCTGGCGGGGGCGGGGGCGGGGCGGGGCCGGGGTCGGCGGGGCCGGGCCCGGGGTGACCCGCGGCCTCCCCTGACCCCCGCCGTCCCCCCGCAGGAGGAGAAGAAGGTCCCTCCGCCGATACCAAAGAAGCCCCCGCGGGGCCGGGGCGTGCCGGTGAAGGAGCGCTCCCTGGACTCGGTGGACCGGCAGCGGCAGGAAGCGCGCAAGCGGCTCCTGGCGGCCAAGCGCGCCGCGTCCTTCCGCCACAGCTCGGCCACCGAGAGCGCCGACAGCATCGAGATCTACATCCCCGAGGCCCAGACCAGGCTGTGACCGGGCCGCCCGCCGGGCCCGCGGTTTTCGCCCGTACTGTACACCCAGCGTCGAGGTCACTGTGAACGCGGCCGCCCGAGCGCCCGCCCGCCGGCTCCGCGCGCCCCCGCCCGCCCGCCCGCCCGCCCGCGCTCGTGGGTTTTTTACCTTCCCGACCCCCGCGGAGGCGCCCGGGCCGGGCTGGGGCCGTGCCTCTCCGCCCTGCGCCCCCACCGGACCCCCCCCTCCTGGTCCGACGCTTCGCCCCCCCCCCCCCCCCCGCCCCGCACCATCTCTGCCATCACGTCCCTCCCCCTCCACGGGCCGGGCCGGGCCGGGTCCCCCATCTGGGCTCTGCGTCCCCCACCCCCCCACCCCGCGGGGCTGGGCTTCGTGGGGATCAAGCTTCGTGGCTTTTTATGAAGAATCCCGAACCCCACCCCGGAGCCTGCCCCCCCCCGGGGCTGCGCCCTCCGCCCCCAGCCCGCCGGGCCCAGGGACCGCAGTGGCTGGACCAACCCAGGACCAGGGCGCCTGGGCCTCTCCCGTTCCCCGCTGCTGGGGGGGAGATGGGGCTTCCCCCCACCACACCTGTGGCTGTTCCCACATCCCCTTGAGTATCCCAGGAAAAATAAAACGGCAGAACTGCACCCGAGCCGGCTGCTCTCTCCCGAAGGAGCCACCTCTGCCCCGCGTGGGAGCCCCGGGGGGGGGGGGGGGGAGGGGGAGGGGCCCCTCGCTGGGTTTGGGGAGAGCGCTGGGCCCAGGGCGGGGGTTCCCTCTGCTGCCCTCATTCCTGATCAGCTGCGGAAACGAGGTTCAATGTAGTGGTGGCACATTTTCTGATGTCTCCCCCCGCGTGGGCACTTTGGGGCAAGGCCGCGGGGAGAACGGGACTCTCCTGGGAAGCCAGGTAGCAGCCCAGAGCTAGTATGATGGCTAATGCTTATGGGATGCGTGCCCTGGGGCATGCAAGGGGACTGGTGCTTTTCCTGAATGCAGCTCCTGCGTATGACAGGTGAGAAAGCTAAGCTCAGCGGAGGTTCCGCGGCCTGTCCAGAGTCACAGTCAGGGCTCAGTGGCGGGCCCAGGTCTGTCTAATGCCAAACTGTGAGCTTTTAGTTCTACGGCTTTTCTGAGCCCCGAAGGGATTTGATGGCAGCCCCCCTCCCCCCACCTTGTGGTTTGGCAACCCCATGCAGAACTTGGGGTTGACGCATCACCCAGGGGCAGGAACAAGAGCCCTCCAAGGCTTTGGCTGCCCTTCTGGGCCACACGGGACTGGCCAATTCACATTCATTCATTCAGCAGGTGTCTATCAAGAACCTCTGTTGGCACTGGCCGGCACCTGGAGATAGCCTTGGACAAGTGTAGTTTCTGCTCTTATGGCACTTACTGTCTTATGGGAAAGACAGACAAGTAAACAAGCAGTTGTAGAATAAGAGCAAGTGCTGGAAAGAGCCACTGGAGGCTGGCCAGGGCTGGGAAGAATGTTCCAAGATCAGACACCAGCCGTGCAAAGGCCAGGAGGAGAAAGAGCATCAGGAGTGCAGAGGCATGGCCGTGTTGGGCTTCGGGGTGGATGTGAGGAGGGTGGGTCTGGGTCGCGAGAGCCGTGGGGAGCCATGGAAGGCTTTTGAACGGGAGGGTGGCATGAACAGCTCTTTTATGGGCCAGTGTGGGCGACAGCCTGAAAAGCAAGAGGTCGTATGCACACACTTCTATGGGCCCGCTGGACGGCAGAGAGGAGCCCCATGTGATCCAAATTCCCGAAAGTGAGTCAGCTTGGAGCTGATCCCAACCAGATTCCTGGGCCCGGTCCAAGACTGTGAATAGACTCTCTGCCCCCAAATGAGTTTGTAACAATTGTGCCAGGCGGTTCTGATGGGCAGCCAGGTTGGAGAATGCTTAGGTTGGATGACCGTCCAAAAGTTTCCACTGGAAATGCCCATCTGTCTGTTTCCCCTAGACTTGCCAAGTGAGTCTTTGGCTGGGTCACTTTTACTGAGATTGAGTTTTCTCATCTCTAAAACCGGGCCGCGGGCAAGGTTTGATGTAGATGATCCTCGGAGCCACCCTTGAAGCAGATACTGTTGTTACCATCGTTTACGGGTGAGGAAACAGGCTTGGAGAGTTTAAAAACTTGCCCTAAATCACGAAGCCGAGAAGTGGCTGAGTCTGAGTCTAACTTCCACACTCTACAGCTCTTTAGGGGTCCATGTCTCTTCCCAGAAACTGGATTAGGTTTCTGAGAACCATGGGGTGTATGGGATGGGCAGAGGGATGCAGGGGCATTCCTGGATGAGTCAAGTGGGCATCTGGCCGCAGATGTCTGAATCTCCCCATGTGGAGCTGGTGTGGTGGGGAGTTTCTGGATGTTAGGACTGGGGAGTCGTGCTGGGCTCCACGGACCAGAGAAGGATTGCATCCAGTCCCTGTGCTTGAGTCGCTCCCAGCTGGCCAGGCGCATAAACAGAACGATACCCGCAAAGGGAGGCCTCTCCCAGAGGGGCTGAGGAGCCCACAGGACAAGGCCTCTGGCAGTCAGTTGAGTGTGGAAAGCTTTCTGCAGGAGGGGCCTTTTGAACTGGGTCTTGCAGGATGAGTTAGAGTTTCACAGCAGAGGAAGAGAGGGAGGACAATCATTTCGGGCAAAGGGACCGTGTGTGTGTGTGTGTGTGTGTGTGTGTGTGTGTGTGTGATCATGGGAAGAACAGGGACTACGGGGAGGTGACAGGTGTGGATGGGGGTGTAGAGGGCACAGAGGAGATGTGGCCAGAAGGGACCCGAGGGAAGAGAGGAGGTGTAAGCTGGAGATTTCATGTTTTATTCCAGGTTTTGAAAGACCCTTTGGCTAAGAATGGAAACGGACCGTAGGGAGTAATGGGAGGTGGATAGACCTTTGAGACAGTAGTTCAGGTGGTCCAGGTAAGAGATGATGATGATGATGATGGTGATGATGATGATGATGAGTTTGAGAGGCATTCAGGAGGCACAGGTGATGCTGTAAGCTGGGTTTTGGGGATAATGCAGAGATGGAGAGATTTGGAAGATGTCAGGCTTTTGACTTAGTGAATAAGTAAAACCATAAGTGGACATAGGACGTTACAGAAGGAGGACTCACTCAGGGGGGACACTAAACATGCCAGCAACCATTTACTGAGCACTCAGGAGGTGCCAAGTACTGTGGCCAATATTTTATCCACGTTAGGTGATGGAGGACTCAGAACCACCCTAGGGGATGGGTACTCTTATTGCCTTTGTGTAAACAAAGAGTGTAAACAGCTTTTCTGAGATTGGCCGGCGGCAGGGCCAGGATTTGGACCCACCTTTGATTCCTACGTCTGTGCTCTCAAGCCCCGCTCAGTTCCGTCTGATGGAGCTACTGGCCATCACTTGAGGCCCAGCTCAAGGGCCATCACTTGAGGCCCAGCTCAAGGGGGCTCCCCTGCTGAGCCCTCCCTGATTCTTCCTGGGTCCTCCTCTGTGCTTCGATGCATGCTTCTGTTGTCCCATTTCTCACACCCCTTCGACAGTTGGTAGAGCCGTCCGTTTCCCCAGCAGTTGGGCCCCGGACTCCTGAAGGTGGGGGGTGGTCCTGGTCATTTTTGCCTCCCCGGTGTCCAGCACATGTCAGATGCTGACTGAACGCGAAGCGTTCTGGGCAATTCTGTTCCCTTCTCCTCTCTACACGTTCACTTAGGAGACACGTTCTGTGAATAATGGTGTCGACATATTTCTCTAAACCGTTCCTTTCCATCTTCGCTGCCAGAGCTTCGCACTGACCCCTTTGAGGTCACAGAGGAGGGGCACGTGAAGGCCTCCTCTGGAGGTGTCCCTTAAGCTCTTAACATGAGCCAGGGCTACTTTGGTAAAGACAGATGGGGAGGGCACTGCAGGTGGACGAAGGCACAGAGGTGTGAGGGAGTTCGGTCTGCACGGGGGGTGGGGGGGAATAGGAAGGGTCTAGCCTTCTCCATTAAAGATAAGTAAACAGGCTGGGCCGAGGCCCGTGGAGCAAAGGGGCCAAGGCAGGGCTGGCGGGGCCACGACACAGCTCGAGTTTGGTGTTTTGTCTCTAGACAGTTGACCCCCGAGCAGTGACGGCCCAGTGACCCCCTTCACGGTGGAAAATCCACGCATAACTGACTCCTCCCAAACCCAACTACCGAGAGTCTACGGTTGACCGGAGGCCTTACCGGTAACGTGAACAGTTCTATGTGACACGCACGTGTGTGCTCTATGCCTACGCTAGAATAAGCTGGAGAAAAGAAAATGTTAAGTAAATCCCAAGGGAGAGGAAATGCATTGCCAGTTCCACGCTGCATTTATTGAAAAAAATAAAATCAAATAAAATCCGTGTGTAAGCGGGCCCACCCTGTTTCAGACCCCGGTTGTTCGGAGCTCAGCTGTCGGTGATCCAGTAGGTGTGTGCCCAGGGCTCAGCGGGGTCACGGGGGGAGCGAGCTGCCCCCCCACAAGAGGGGTCACGCAGAGCTCGGGCCTCGCTCTCCTTTAGCGCTTTGTACACTGACAGCAGTACCACGTGTTCTCTGCTGCTGCCTGGCACAGCCCTTAACACGCACCGTGTCATCAAGGCTTTGCAACAGCCTGGGAAGCAGGTGCCATCACCTGTGTGCTTAAGAGGTCGCGGAGGGGGCTCGGCCGGGCCAGGATGTTGCCCAGCTCACCCGGCCAGAGCCGGCCCACGTCCGAAGAGCTCTCGGGTTCTACACCATGGCCCGCTAAGGACATCTCCTCCAAGGCAGGGAGCACTGTCATTCGTGTCTGTGGGTGTTGGGGACCAGTGATGACCTTGCACGGACGGTCTCCGCGCACATCGCTGGGAAGCCTCCAGGCCGCCAGGGGGCGCGCGGCCCCCGCTCCGCGCGGCGGACCCGCTGCCGACGCTCAGCTTCCTTGGCCGGGGCTCAGCCAATCGGCGCGCTCCGAGGGCGCAGGCGCAGGCGCAGGCGCCGGGGGGCGGGGCCCGGGATGCCCCGCGGGCTGCTGGGAGCGGCGGCGGCCGGACCGGGAGCGCGGCTGGGGCGCAGGTGAGCAGCGGGTCCGGCGGCCGCCCGTCGTCCGGGAGACGGCTCCGGCCGCGACCTCGGAGGGGCGGGGGGCGGGGGCCGCTGCGGGCCCGGCCTGGCCGCTGGCTTCCCGGGGCTCGGAGGCCGAGTCGGGCGCGTGGGTGAGAGCGGCCGCTGCGGCGGGGGGGGGGGCGAACGGTCCCGCTGGTTCCGCGGCTCGCGGGGGGCCGAGCTGCGACCGGGCCTTGGGTCCCGCTGGCCTCCGGGCGGCCCCCTGGACGTCGCCGGGCGGGAAGGCGTGCGGGCGCCCCGGGGCGACCTGCTGGAGCGTACGCCGCGCCCTGCAGCCCGCTGCACCCCTGCAACCCGCCCTGGAGCCCGCCCTGCAGCCCGCTGAGTCCTGCAACCCACCTTGCAACCCGCCCTGCAGCCCTCCGAAGCCCGCCCTGCAACCCGCTGCACCCCTGCAACCCGCCCTGCAGCCCTCTGCGCCCCTGCAACCTGCCCTGCAGCCCTCCGAGGCCCGCCCTGCAACCCGCCCTACACCCCTGTAGCCCTCCCTACAGCCCTCCGAGGCCCGCCCTGCAGCCCTCTGCATCCTGCAGCCCGCTGTGCCCCTGCAACCCGCCCAGCAGCCCTCCGAGGCCCGCCCTGCAGGCCGCTGCGCCCGTGCAACCTGCCCTGCAGCCCTCTGCACCCCTGCAACCTGCCCTGCAGCCCTCTGAGGCCCACCCTGCACCCCTGCAGGCCGCCCCGCAACCCACCCTACAGCCCGCCCTGCACCCCTGCAGCCAGCTGCGCCCCTGCAACCCGCCCTGGAGCCCACCCTGCAGCCTGTGGGGCCCCTGCAGCCCTTGAGCCTGCCTTGCAGCCCTCTGCACCCCTGCAACCCACCCTGCAGCCCGCCACGCCCCTGCAACCTGCCCTGGAGCCCACCCTGGAGCCCGCCCTGCAGCCCTTTGCGTCTCTGCCACCCTCCCTGTAGCCCACCCTGCTGCACCCCTGCAACCTGCCCTGCAGCCCACTGCACCCCTGCAGCCCGTTGCGCCCCTGCAGCCTGCCCTGCAGCCCGCCCTGCAGCGGCTGCACCTGCTGTGCCGCCCTCCGAGGCCCACAGCACTGATGATGCCCATGCGCCGTTTGACCGTCCTGCGTTCAGGCGGCGAGCTTGCGGTGGGCCCTCGATGGCCGGCAGGGCGCCCTCGGCCTCTCAGAGCTTCAGGGCTGGGCGGAATGCAGCCAAGAGGGGTGGGCTGCGGCACCAGGCCCGGCCCGGAGCAGGTGGTCCTAGGTGTTGGACGAGGGGATGAGTGCGGTTATCTGGGGACCCTTAGAAGGGGGTCAGGACAACAGAGATCTTTGCTGAGCGTGAGAGATGTTGTGAGTTGTGGCCTTGTGCTTGGGATGTTTCACAACAAACGAGGGATCCACGTGGAGAATTGCCGTTTAGGGTGCACGTTAAGTTACAGAGAACCTCCGTGAAGGTAGGAGAGGAAGTGGTGTATTAGGTTTGAGGTTCTTGGGGGTGTTCCTTTTATTTTTTATTTTATTTTTAAAGATTTTATTTACTTATTCATGAGACACGCAGGCAGAGGGAGAAGCAGGCTCCGTGCAGGGAGCCCGACATGGGACTCGATCCCGGGACTCCAGGATCACACCCTGGGCCGAAGGCGGGCGCTCAACTGCTGAGCCACCCGGGTGCCCCAGGGCGTTCCTTTTATTGACTTCTGCTGTTTTATAATTTGGCAAATCTCTGCATAATCTCAGAGTTTGCCTACAGGGAAGCTCTTGCAGATGGTGATGTGCCAAGTTGATGGAAAAACAAACAAACCAAACAACAGTTGCAGGAGGCGCTCCCCAAGTCCAGGATTTGGACAGACACGGTGCACCTGTCCGCAGCGTGTTCTTGCCGCCAGAGCGAGCACAAGCTCTCTGCCGTTTGGAGAGGCCTGGATTCAAAAGCAGTGGTTCTGCACGTCTGGTGATCCCGGGCAAGTTCACATCAGGTCCCTGAGCCTCTGTGGCCTTAGACACAAACCTGGGCTGACAGTTCCGACCTCATAGAGGTGCTGTGACGATCAGCTGATGACTGGCGAGTGACCCGGGCGGCGCTGGGCCCAGTGCTAAGAAAAGGGACCCAGAGGGGACCCTTGGAGCTGCTGCGGGTTTCCCCCGATGATGGTCCATTACAGTCTTGGGTCCACAGAATGCTGGGATTGCTCCAGAGAGAATCGGAACCAAGGAGAGAGAGAGAGAGAGAAGATCATTTTCTCTTTGGTGAGGTTTCATTTGTATGTGTTGGACTGGAGAAAGCCAAGTCGCAGAAATACCTACGGAGGTGCAAATGGAATGATTGATGTTCTAGTGGAGACTTTGGGGCAAACCGCGTAGCCCTCTGATGATGCCGTCGGCCTCACAGTGGACTTGAGGGCGAAAGGACGTACAGTGTATAAAGTGGCCCGAGCATGTATGTGCTCCGTCAACGGTAGCTACCGTTATTATGATAACGTGGATAATCGTTTTTCTTTAGACACTTTATTTATTTGAGAGAGGGGGAGAGGGGGGAGGAGAAGAGGGAAGAGGGACAAGCGGACTCTCTGCTGAGGGAGGAGCCTGACTTGGGGCTCGATCCCACGACCTCAACGTCATGACCTGAGCTAGAACCAAGAATTAGTGCTTCACCGACTGAGCCTGCCGGGTGCCCCGTGAGTAGTAACTGGTAATTCTTAATGGGGACCGTCATGAGACTAAATGGCTATTAGAGTGAACCAATCCGTATGTTTCTGTATTTTTTTTTTTTTTTTTTTTTGGTGTCGTCTTAATTTATTTCAGGAAGCTCTGGGACCATTCTACAATTTTTTTTTTCTTTCTCGGCGACAGGCTTATACAGTGTGTTTTTTACAGCAAAAATTCGCTCCCTGTCGTGTTCAGAGTCTGTATAACGTTGTTGGTGACACTTTTAGGAGTTTTTTTATGCAAATATGAAGGGTTTGGTTGAAGCGAATGTGTTTTAAAAGAGGTGTGGCCAGCCCCCGTTTTGTAAAGTCCAGGTATGTCTCACTGTTACCAAGATCAAGTTCAGATTGGGGGAAAAATGATTATTTCTCTAACATCCAGAATGGTTGAGTAACGAGTTAGGGTTTGGGCCACTTAAAGATGCTTCTTATTCTTTTTTGTGGCAGAGGAACTACTTATGGTGGAGCCAGGAGAGTGGCCTTGGGACCTCACCTGGTGGGAAGAGGGTGGCAGGCTGTGTTCCCGGAGAAACTGCGTGGAGCAGAGGGAGGCTCTTTTCTGTTTCTGAAATGTTGGTTTAAAGTGTGGAGGGAGGGCCTGGGGCCAGTAACAGGCTTGAATCTTCATCGGGAGAGCTCAGAGGCTCCCTCGCGGGGAGCACGGCCGCGTGTGGTTGCGTAATGGTCAAACAGGATAGTACGGAACCTAGAGATTCTTCCCCTTTCCCTAACGGTTATGTCTTTCAAAATTTTCTAGACTGTTTCAGGGCCCTGGCCGCTGCCTGAGCAGGGCACTCTCTTGCCTTACTCTGCGTGGGGTGGATGCTCAGGCTGCCTGGTGATGGGAGCGCCCCAGAGGGTCGTCCGTATTTGTGGGATGGGGGCTGCTGGTTCCTCCCTAACACTGCCTTGTGCTCTTCTGCAGATGTCATGTGGCCTGTGCTTTGGACCGTGGTGCGTACCTATGCTCCCTATGTCACATTTCCTGTGGCCTTTGTGGTCGGGGCTGTGGGTTACCACTTGGAATGGTTCATCCGGGGAAAGGATCCCCAGCCTGCGGAGGAGGAGAAGAGCATCTCTGAGCGCCGGGAGGACCGCAAGCTGGATGAACTGCTAGGCAAGGACCACACCCAGGTGGTGAGCCTTAAGGACAAGCTGGAATTTGCCCCTAAAGCCGTCCTGAACAGAAACCGCCCGGAAAAGAATTAACGAAAGACACAGAGCCCTGTGGGCCCTTGTGTGGGCCACCACTGGCCCTGCCACCATGTCTGCGCCGCTCCAGAACCCACATCTGATTTGCTTTATGGCTTATTCTGGCCCCTCGCGTACCACCCGGCCAGGCAGACGTGTGAGCAGCGGAGGGGCCGATGAAGAGGAAGACCCTTGAGGGTGCTGCTGGCCTGAAGGCTCATCTGTCAGGCTTCTGCTCGTCGGGTGCACGGCTGGGAGGACTGTCATGAAATGAATGACGGCTGTCTGTTTCTTTGGGGAGGCCCCCTGGCCTCACGTGGGAGCGGCTGGGGTCAGGGTGCTGCCTTAGGAGGTACACCTGCATGCCCAGTTCCAGTGCACACTGGGAAGAATGCAACCAGCTGCCTGCCTCCTGTCGCTGGCTTGCCCACCCCCCCCTTCACGCTTCCTGAAATCCTGTCCTGTCAGCTCAGGAGTGAGACTCTCTGGGGAGGAAAGCCTTTTACTGTTCTTGGAAGCCCAGGCTGCGTACCTTGGGGCAGGGGGATATGCTTGAAAACAGTCGCATTCTTCGCACACACCCACCCCCCCATCACTGTATGGTACAAAACCTGATTAAAGTGGCATCTGAGAACCGTCTTGATGTGCTCCTATCTTCCAGATGGTGTTGGGGTCTCCTTAGGAGTCAGGCAAGTGCAGGCATTGCGGGGTCGGAAATCACTGACCTCTAACCAAGGGCTCCGAGGCCCAGGCAGGTCCCCGGGAGCCTTTTTATCATGACGAGAAGAGAGTTCGAGGACTTACCAAATATGAATCCAGCGTAGACCAGGTTGCTTAGTAGTTGCTGTCAAATCTTTCAGTCATACGCAGACATACATTCTCCCCTACAAAAGTAATATGCGTGCAGCCCAGGACACTTGGTAGAGATTGGGAAGGGTTGCCCCGCTGCCAGGGCTCCGGTACAGCCAGCAGGGTAGCATCTCGTTACCGTTCATCCGCTCTCGGCGTAACTGTTTAAGATTCTGATCACCTGTGTCCATTTAACTTTATCTTCTTTTTTTTTTTTTTTTTTACGTAGTGTTTCACATCGTCATTTTTCTGTCTTATCTCATGGTCTTCATAATCCTAGTTGTTCTTAGCAGCCGCATCATTGCCCATCAAGTGGGAAGGAAACGGACTTTGTTTTTTTGACAGTTTCCCCGTGGCTGGACACTTGGGTCATTTCTGGTGGTTCCCCAGTGTGGGTGTGGCAGGGACTGTCTTTCGCAGGGCTCCTTCCTGCATTTTGGAGTAAATGGCGTTCTGGGTGAAGGAGGATGAGCAGTTTCAGGCGTCTGGATGCACGATGCCAAATGTCTTTCCTAAGTGGCTGCAGGTGTTTGTACTAGTGCTGCCGTTTGAGATGTTACAGGTGCTGTTGGAAGGGCAGCGAGAGCAGAGGGCAGGAAGGGGCCTGAGAGCCGGGGTCCCCTGGAGTCCGCTGACCTTTAACCCAAGTGAGCAGAAGGAAATGAGGAGCGCGTGACGGGGGACGCGCCCCCCTTTAACGCCGGGGATGGTGTTTGTCCTCTTATCTCGGGAACCGAGGCTCGACGGCGTTAACGGGTGAAGGTGGGACGGGTGAAGGTGGGACCCGAACAGGTGGAGATGCCGGCTGTGGCGTGGGAGGAGCTGGGGAGCTGGGGAAGGTGGTGGCCGGAGGGCAGGAGGCAGTGAGTCACTGGCGTCTCCTCCGCCGTCCCTGAGGCTCCAGGGTGTGCTGAAAGGAGGTGCTGTTGCCATTAGGGACACCGTCGGATTCCTGGATTCCTGGTTCCCTGAGGACGTGCCAGGCTCCGCCAGCTGAGCCGGGGTGGGCTGGCCTCCGTGGCAGCTCAGTGCTGCCGCCCCGCGGCCGTCCTGGGCAGGCAGGCCGGGAACCAGGAGAAGGGTGGGCTGCCCTCGTGGGCGGGCGGCTGTGGCTGCTTCCAGTGTATGCTGCTTGCTCAGTGATGCCCACATTTTTTAGGGTTTTTTTTTTTTTCCTAAAAGATGGTATGATTTTAGGTATTTGTGTATGGTTCGTTTTTTTTGAGACTTGATATTTAAATGTTTGCATTTAAAAAAAAAGATTATTTATTTAAAAAAAAGATTATTTATTAGAGCGCGCACATGTGAGCAGGAGCAGGGGAGGGGGAGATGGAGAAGCAGACCCCGCGCTGCGGACCTGGGAGCCTGATGCAGGGCTCGATCCAGGACCCTGAGATCGTGACCCGAGCCCAAGGCAGGGGCGTAACTGACGAGGCCACCCAGGCACCTGGCATTTTATCTTCTAAAAAGAAATTCTAAGCGTGCTTGTGTGCTTGTGTGCTCGTGGGGTTGATTTGGCCTCCCAGACTACCGCTGTTCTCCCAGTAAGGTCTGAGAGGTATACTATCTGCCCCCCCAACCTGAGCAGTCTGACAACCTGGGGTAAACGTTAGGGCCCCGGAGCGGTGTCTCTGGAAACACTTCTGCGTGTCCTGCACATGTGTCGTTTTTATTATCTGTCTAAGCAGAACTCGGGGGGATGGAAAAGCCACGGAAACAATAGCAGCAGAGTTTTCCCACAGCCTGAGATGTTTTGGGACTTGCAGCTAGGTCAGGAAGCCTGTCCCAGCTGCTGCACCCCTCCCAGGGCCCGGCTGCGGGGGCCCCATCTTTGGAGTCCCAAGGTGCTCCCCTCTGGCCCCACCCCCGCTGCCCCCTTTTAAGTGATTCTGTGCCCTCAGGCCTGCCCTCCCTGAATCTCTGTGTGGGGCAAGCGTGTTAGGACGCGCAGCCGGGTCTGCGTCCCTCGGCCGCCACTGTGGGGCGCAGACCTAGAGTGGGCCTTCCTGCCTCTGCTAGGGAGCCTTCTGCAAAGGCGGGGGGTGGGGGGCAGCGGGGATGCGCGGGGCGCTGGTTGCCTTCCGTCCTCGCTGATTCACCTTGCACGCACGTGTCCGTATTTGGGGGCCGGCAGTCCTGATTCACTGAGACGCGTCAGGGCAGAGGCGCTCGGCGGGGGTCGTGCTTGGGCCCCCACCCCGCGGGGCCTTGCGGGGCCAGTGATGGCTGTGGCTTCCGAGCCGGCTGCCCCTGCCCTCCCCTCCGTCGCCCGGCGTCTGGTGCTTTTCCACTCTCGCTGGAGCCTTTCCTGTGCCCGTGGCCGTGTTCTCCGAGTCAGCTGGGCGGCCGCCAGGATAAGCCAGCCTGGGAGCCCTTTGACTCCTGCGGGCCTCTCGGGGGCTGGGGGGGGGGGCTGCTGGCGAGCGGGCCGCTGTGGGGTTGGCCTCCCGGAGCTCCCTGGGAGCAGCTCGAGGGGAAGCGCCCCCCTCTGGCCTCTGTCTTCCTTTCCCACGTTGGCATGGGCGTCTCCGCTGTGCTGGGGTGGCCAGGCAGCCTGGCCCACTCGAGGTGACCCTTGCTTCAGGCGCTGGCCGCGTGGCCAATGGTGAGTCCCCTAGGCTCTCTGGGTCTCCTGTCCTCAGCTGTCATGGGGCTGGGCCTGCCCGTGTGTGCCGGGCTGGAGCAAGGCTGAGGTGACGCGGGGAGCGAGTCCAGGCGAGTCCAGGGCGTCCGGGGACACTAGCTGCGCTCATCTGCCCCTACCTGGAGCCCCTGCGTCCTGCACTAGTCGCTCGTACCCTCGTGACCCTGGTGAGGGGGGCCCTGGAGGTGGGAGCAGCCTTGGCCAGGGGAGTGATGACAGGGCAGTTGGGGGCTACTTAGGGATCCGTCACAGGGCGGACCCGCTTGCCCAGGAACCACGCCGGCCAGACCTGGGTCGCTAAGTGGTAGTTCCCTGGGGGGCCGTCTGCAGGGTCAGAGACAGAGAGTGGGGAGCAGGGGAACAGGGGCTTTTGGGACGCCCGGGAGAGGCAAGGAGAGCAGGGCCTGGAGCGTGACCTTGCCCTCCTCCTGGCCTTGGCTTCTCTGCCTGTAAACTGGGGGTTCGAGTGTGTTGCCCGCGGATGGAGCAGAAGGAGGGAGAGAGCAGCCCCCGGAGTCCACGGAAAAGTGGTGGCTTAGAGCCCCGTGGAGCCTCCTTGTTGCTGCGTCGGGCGGCAGCCAGGCTGGATCACGGAATCGCAATAAATAAATGCTCTTTTATGCCTTCCCTGTCCAACGTCTCTCCCAGTGTTTGCTGAAAAGCAGTGTTTGGGATTCGAGCTTTTAAAGAAGAGCAGCACACGTGGGTTTCCCTCCCAGGCTATCCGCTGGGTTTGCAGGCGGCCCTGTAGTCCAGGGTGTGACTGGGAAGTCCCTTTGCTTGTCCAGGCGTCCTCCGCGGGTGGGGATGGGCCTGCCTCCCTCCCGAGCTGCCTGCGAGGTGCAGGGGATGTTTGTAAGAGCCCCGGCTGGCTCTCCGTTTGGCGTAGAGTCCTTCCCTCGCCCCCCTCACCCCCGGTCCCCTCCCCAGCCCGCGGCCACCGTCCTTTACGTCCTCTACATCTGCAGTTCGTCCTCTGTTCATCTCTCACGTCCCCCATTAGGGCCTCCTCCTCTTACCTCAACTTTCAGTCTCTTCGTGAAACTCCTTCAGGTTCTGCCAGCATTTCGTCCGATGAGGTCCCTGCCTGCCCTCCGCGACCTCCGTGGCTCCTTCCCCCGTTGCCCCAGCCTCCCTCCTGTCATCTCCCCCATCCCCCTAAGGTCTGCTGCCTCCCGAGCACACGATGCTTGTTTGGACCCTGACGCCTCTGTGTGCGCCGTGCACCCGTGCACCGTGCATCCTAGGCTCCGGGCCGGCTCCTGTTACTCCTGTTACACCGCGGGCTTTGGCGGCTCTAGGCCCAAACCCACTCCCCTAAGCAGGGCCTTCCCTTCCTGCTTCTCCAGCCCCGTGGTCACTGTACTGTGGCACTGATTCCGGGGCACTGTAACGGGTGCGTCCCCCCCCCCCCCGCCCCAGGACGGTGGGTTCCTCGAGGGCTGGGGCCACGTCCTGCTCACCTCTCTGCCCCTTGTGGACGGCCTGGCACACAGTCATTTTCAATAAATGTTGAGTGAATGAAGAGGCCCCTGAGTGATTCGGGGGTGGAGCAGGGGCTGGGGCCCGCGTCTCTGGAGGACGGCGGGGCTGCTGGGGGTACTTGGAGGGGCCTGGCGGCCGAGTTTGGCAACAACTTTGCCTTCTCGGAGGCTGGTGATAAGTGAACCCAGAAGAAACCACTGGCTTAGGTTTCCCAGGGGGAGAGGGGCTTGGGCGGAGGGCTGTGCTTCCCCACTGGGTGGGACCTGGACCAGCAGGGCCCATGATGAATTTGACCCTGTGACTCTGTAGTGGGGAACAATGTCCTCAGGAAGGCATTCAGGAAACCCTTCGCGTCGTAGCGATGAGCGGTGTGCAGCCGCCCGGCAGGGCGGGTGGGGTTGCCCCAAGGAAGCCACCAAGGCCCTGGGCCCAGGCCCGGGGATCCCTGGACACCCTGACCAGGGGCCTCTCCGTCAGCCTCAGAGCCACCGTGGGGATCCCCGGGGGGGGGGTCTGGGCGGGCCCGGGGGGCGTCTGTCCCTCTGGGGGGGCCGACGGGCCGGGCCTGGGTTCCGTCCTTTGCCCTGAAACTGATGCACACCTCCCGTATCCATGCGAAGCCCTTTCATTTGTGCCTCCTCCCCGAGAGCTCAGGCGGGAGGGCGACGGTGCTGCTTGTCCTGCTAGTAAAGGGGAGCCGAGCCCCCGGCGGAGTGGGTCCCCCCTCCCCTCCTGTGACCGCAGCCTGCGCCCCTCCGCCTCCCAGCCCATTGCCGCCACCACTGTCCCTGCTCCACAGACCGCTCCCTGCCGGGGAAGCACCCTTCGAGGGCCTGCTGGCCTCGCGCCGAGTCAGGCTGTGGCCAGGGCCCCCGTGGCGGTGGTGTGGGTGGCTCCGGGACCCACCTCGTGGGGACGCTGCCGCCCGGACGCTGCCGCCCCTTGTCCTGTCCCCTCCTGCTCCCGCGACCCCGGGGCGCAGACCAAAGATGAAGCTTTCGGGGTAGCTGTGCCTCTGGTGCTCCCCGTATGGTTTGCCCCGCGTGCGGGGGCAGGTCGGGGTGACTCCCACAGGTGGAGCCCTGTGTGGGGGCAGCTCGGTCAGTTGGTGCCCAGGCGGGTCGTTTACCCGCTGTGGCCCCCGGAGTCCTGTCCTGTCCGGTGCTCACCGGCTGTGAAGCTGAGGCCGCGGCGGGTGGGGTCCCGGGCACCCTCCTTCCCGTCCGGGGAGCTCAGCCCTGCAGTTAGGGTGCTGGGGTCAAAGCCCGCGCTGCAGTACGGCTCTGTGGGGTCCCGTGCGGGGCTCAGCTGCGGGGGGCGGGGGAGGACACGGGGGCTCCTGGGGCGGGGGCTTGTGCTGAGGCCCGCTGTGTGTACCCTTGCATTGGGACCATGTTCTGAGTCTGGGCTCCAAGAGGGCGTGTGGGGCAACGGGCCCCGCCCCTGCGCTGCTGCGCCAGACAGGAGCTGGAAGTCGTGGGGCGCCCTGCCCCCTGCCCCGAGGCCCTGACCCTTGCACTGAGGCCCAACCCTCATCCTGACCCTTGTCCTGACCCTCACCCTGATCCTTACCCCGACCCTCACCCCAACCCTTGCCCTGACCCTCGCACTGAGGCCCTGACCCTCCCCCCGACCCTTGCCCTGAGGCCCTGACCCTCGCCCTGAGGCCCTGACCCTCGGGGTGCCATGCAGCAAGGCAGGGTCTCCGCGACAAAGGGCCACAGGCCAGGGCGCATCGACAGCAGATGTAGATCCTCCCTTTGCTGTGGGGTGCCCGCAGGGTTGGTGCGCCCTGCGGCCTCTCTCCGGACCTGGGGGTGGCTGCCCCTTGCTGCGTGCCCGCGACAAGGCCCCGGGGTCCTGTGCGCACACCTCCTTACAAGGACACAGCCTGGGTCGGGGCCAGTAAAGGCCTCGTCTCCAAATACGGGCACACCGTGGGGTCCCCGGAGGTCGCAGCTTTAACATACAAGTTTTGAGGGGACACAGTCAAGCTGTAACAGGAGGGTGGGCAGGGGGAGAGCCTTGGGTGTGGGTACCCAGCCCCCTGAGGCCGAGGCCTTAGGGTGGGAGCTGACCGCCTGAGGCCGGAAGACTGTGAGCTGATTATCCTCGGGGTCCCTGGGGTGAGGGAACAGTCAGGGGGCCCCAGGCACCATCCCTGCTTCCCGGGCCTTATCAGAGCCTGGACGCCCTTCCGCCTCGAGGCAGCAGCAGCAGCAGCTGCTGAAGGCCTGGCCACTGGGCTCGCCCGCGGTGGGGGGTGGGGGGGTGGAGGGAGGAGGGTGCCGAGAATCCAGGATCGCTTCTGTTGTTTTTCCAGATTTACCTGCCCCACTGGGTAGGTTCACGCTGATACCCTCATACGGACGTTCCCCCCTGCGCTCGTGTGTGTTTTTGATAAAAGCTGAGCAGAGTGGGAAGGCGCCTCCGATGTCTCCTGGGGTCCAGATAACAAGCCGGCCCTGCTCTGGCCCGCCCCCCCCGACCCCCGTGTCTGCTGCCAGCCCCCTCCTGCCTAGCCAGCCCGACAGTCCCAGGGGAAGAGCGAGCGCGCAGCCCCCCGTGTCCCCGGGGACCTCGTTCACCCCGGCACCCGAGGCAGATGGATCCCCGCGGAGACAAGGGAGCTGGCTTACCCGCTGAGCCCCACCTAGGCCGGGTGCCCACCATCGCCTTCGTCTTGCAGGGCAGGGTTGTGTCCGGGTCAGGGGGTGGAATGGGGGTCCGAGGCTGGGCTGCCCTCCCCGTCGCAGGTGCACGCAGTTCCTTTCCTCCCTGGGCAGCTGGCTGACCCCGGGGCCGGGGGAAGGGGACGGTGGGAAATTGGTGAGGGTTTTCTCCCCTCCTCTCCATCTGCAGAGGCTGGGTTCTCCCCAGGCCCGGGGTGGGAGTGAATGGGTTGTCACTCCTTGACCTTGCTGCCTCCCCACTGCTGCCCCCCCCCACCACAATGGCCCCAGGCTGATTCAGTGCCTCCTTTATCAGAAGTGGAAAACAATACGGAGTGGCCTGCTGGCAGGGTGGGTGCACCCCTGCCCTCCCTCGGGTTGCTTCACCACTGCCAGGAAGCCGGGAAGGACTTCCCATGGGGGGATGGGACGTGGGCGGAAGTCCTGAGAGGCCAAGCGAGAGGAGGGGTACACGGCAGCCCCCACCCCCTCTCACTAGCTGGGGGCCCCTGGGCTGACTGCTGATGCCCGTGCACCCTTGTCCAGAGCACGAGGCTCCACCACCGGTGTCACCGGGTGGGCGTGGGCAGAGCCGTCTGCCCAGTGCCTGAGCCCCCAGAACAGGCTCCGGGTTGCCTGCCGTGGTCGCCCTGAGCCGCCTCGGTGGGGAGTCGGGGTGTGGGGTGGGGGGCGTGCCCTGGGGAAGGCCTTTCTGGGGTCCAGCTGGAGCCCGGACGGACAGGAGGCCTCCCGCCCTGTTTCCGTGGCACACAGGAAGGCCAAGGAGTCGTGGCCGTCCACTCTGGGGAGACGAGGTCCAAGGGGTGACCGGAGCAGCTCCGGGGAGCCCCCAAGGCCATGGCCCCGAGTGTGCTGCGGAGGGAGCCGGACGTGGGGAAGCCTTTCCCAGCAGGAGCCCGGGATCCTGGGGGCGGGGGGCGTCACTGAGGAAGGCCAAGCTGGCGCGTGGGTTGGCCGGGAGTCGCCCCGGAATCAGAACCGGGCAGGGGGCTCGCGGGGAGGCCCAGCCGCCGCCCCCGCCCCCGCTCCCCGCCTGGCAGGGCTGTATTTTCGGAGACAGCGCAGGAAGTGGGCTTTCACAATGTCAGGATGCAGGAAGCGATCGGACTATTGAAGGCCACTTCCTGTGAGCTGGTCATTCACAGACATTTGTCATCGGCTATCAGGCCCTTAGGGTCCTGCCATTGTGTGGAGGGGCTGCAAGAGCCCGGGGGCCGCCGGCCGAGGCTCCTGGACACAGAATGCACTATTGTGCTCACCGGGCAGCACCCCGTGGGGTGGGGAGGAAGGCGGTGGGTAAGAAGGGGACGCCTGCCTCTCATTGTCCCCACCGCACAATGGGGGTGGGGGCTGGGGTCTGCTCCACAGGCCCCAGGGGGCTTTGGGCCGGATCTCAGCCAGGAGGCAGGGTGATGTCCAGCGGTCGTCCAGGCCACGACCACCTGGATGGCTCCGGGCGCGTCCGTGGCTCCGGGGAGCTGCAGGCCTGCTCCGACCTGCTGGAGCGTGTCCCGGCGTGGGAGGTCGGCACGCGGAGCGGCTCTGCTCAGGCTCCTGGCTGGGTGCCGCAGGTCCCTCGGTTCCGCCTGGGCCCTCCTGTCTTCCCTTCCCGCCCCCTGGCGACCCCACCCTCCATCGGGTCCAGGCACGTGTGCAGGGGGATGGGGGGGGTGACGCGAGGGCACACCAGCCACAAGGCTCAGCGCCCCTTCCCTAGTATCCGCGCTCAGGGTCGGCCCAGGGCCCAGCATCTGTCCGTGGCCGCGCCTCTGGCCTGCTGGGTGAGCCTGGGTGAGCCTGCGTCCCCTGGGGTCACCTGGGGCTGCGTCATGGAGTCCTGATGGGCAGACGAGGCTCGGGAACACATGGTTAGAGACCCACGGGCAGCCCCCGGCCTCGCCCTGCTGGGCTGTGACCCCCGTGACCCGCAGGGCCAGGTAGGGGCCCTCGTGTGGCTCCACTGTGTGACCAGGTGGACGAGCAGGGACGTGAGGTCGGTGACACACATGGGGTCCGAACCTCACCTCTGGCTGTGACTCACCGTGTGGCCCCAGGAGGGTTACGGGCGTTCGCCCCTTCCCGACCCCCAGCATGGAGCTGCTTCTCCGCTTGGGGCACAGGACACGCAGACACTTTGGGATCTCAGGGGGTCGTGCTGCCCCCACCATGTGGAAGGGCCAAGGCCGCGCACTGCCCGCTGTCCTGCCCACCATCCTGCCCGACACCCTGCCCGCCGTCCTGCCCACTGTCGTGCCCGCCGTCCTGCCCACCGTCCTGACCTCTGGCCACGTGCAACTATTACAAGTAAAAAGTAATGAACTAGAACCAGAGGTTCAGCTCCTCAGCAGTCGCACTGGATGGAGGATCCGGAACCGTCCAGCGTCGTGCAGTGCCCTCCTGGATGGCCCTGAAAACGCATCCGAGAAGCACAAGGAAATACATGAGTTGGGAGGAGAGACGGTCTGAGGTGAATACTGGCTCTGCTGGTCCTGGTTGCGTCTGCGGGGTTCGGCGTGTCCGTGTGGCGCTGCTCTTCCTTGGGGGACGTAGTCAGGGCACGTGTGGGCCGGGCCCCCAATGCCAGGGGCCGTGGGCCGGGCCGGGCTGCAAAAGCTGCCCGACATGCCCTGTGCCCCGGAGTGGGGTCACCCACCTCCAGGCCGTGTGGACACACACAGTTTGCCCCATGAGCCTCGGCCGCCATGTGGGTGGCCCCTGTGGCCCCAGGGAGCGCAGCTGGACTCCCTTCACAGCCTTGGTGTAGAAAGCTGGCCCGTGTCCTGCCTCGTGGTGACACAGGCTGCCTGGGACGCTCCATCCTTTCTCACCTTGTGCTTCTCTGCTCAGGTCTTGGCTTCCTGTCCTCTCCCTCCACCTGGCCATCAGCAGAGTCCCAGCGTGCCAGGCACCGGAGGCCAGTGGTGTCGGCCCCGTGGGCTTGCCTACCCCGGGCAGGTGCCCCTGGGTACGTGCCCCAGGCAAGTGCCCCCGGGTAGGTGCCCCTGGGTAGGTGCCCCAGGCAAGTGCCCCCGGGTAGGTGCCCCAGGGTAGGTACCCCCCAGCAGGTAACCTGGGCAGGTGCTTCTGGATAGGTACTCCGGGTAGGTGCCCCTGGGCAGCTGCCCCCAGCAGGTGCCACGGGCAGGTACACAGAGTCACAGCAATGAGAGTTGGGGGAGCTTGGCGGGTGCTGAGGTCCTGAGTGGGTCCTGTGGGAGGCCAGGTTGGGAGGGGTCGGGGTTCTCTAGCTCACCATCTATTCCACTCCCATTGCCTATGCCCTGGTGCGGGGGCCCTGAGGGAGGGGGAGAGAACCCACTGCCATGGCCACCCGGAGGCCGGAGTGGGGGCCAAGCGGCCATCGTGGCTTCTGTTGAGAGGCCTCCAGGCCCCTTTCTCCACCCAGGCCTGGGGTCGCTCCCGCCCTCCTGTCCCATTGGACCCCTCCTCCTCTTTCCCTCGCTGTCCTGGTGACGTCGTTGCCGTCAGAGCGGTGATCCCCCAGCGTCTGCTTCAAAGGCGCTGGAACTGCCTCTAGCAGCCATCCCATCCGGGCAGGTCCCAGAAGGAACACCGTGCTGCCCGTGCTGGTGTTGGGAGCGCCCAGGGGACCGCCTGGCTGGTGCCCCTCCCACCCGGTGCTGCTGGACGGGGAAGGCCACGCGGGGCTGACGGAGCCTCAGGCGAGGGACCAAAGTCCACCTTAAGGCTTTTCAGGCAAAAAAGGAGACATCCGTTCACCAGGACTGTCCCTGGGCCTCTCGCCTCCGTGTCTCTCTGTGGCTGTGCCACCTGTGCCCACGCACCTGTTTCTTCCATGAGGAGGAACACGGCAGCCAAGAGCTCCCGAGTCTGATCCACGGCAGGTTCTGGCGCAGGACTCACTCTGATCCTTGGTCTCCAAACCCGGGAACCCGTCCTTTGACCGGTGGGCAGTGGCCAGGAGAGGGCGGGTGTTAGGTGAGATGCGGCTGAGGCTGCTGCGGCCTGGGGCGCGGGCCGGAGTTCTGGAGACTCGGCAGGTAGTGGCTTAGGGGGCGCGATGGGGGGGGGCGATGTGACGGCGCCTCTGGAACAGGACAGGAGTTGGCTGGGTGGCCCCGGCCTCTGTGCTGCCCTGCTGGCTCGGCTCAGGTATACTAGTCTTGGGAAGGGCCGTGGGATGGGACGGTGACTGGGGATTTCTGGGACCTTGGCATTGGAGCAGGCGCCGGGGGCGCCAGATGGACAAGTGTCCTGGAAGGGTCACAGCTGTGGAGCCGTGTGCAAGTGACTTGGCCTCTGTGACCTCCACTGACACCCTAAAAGCCCATGTGACATGGCTCCCCGTCCTTAGCATCCCCAGGCGTCTGTCTCCCCCCCAGAGTCCGGGATATTCACGTGCGCTCCTCGTCTGCTGTTTCCCGAGTGGCCCTGCAGGGGCTGGGGGACCCTGAACCCCAAGCCCAGGCCGCCCCCATCCCCTCAGACCTACACACAGGGTGCCAGGTGACATCATGTGTCCTTGCTCACCTGGAGCCGCGTGGAGCTACGTGCAGAAGTGGGGAGAAGGGTCCTGTCGCCAAGTCCAGCCCCCAACCGGGCGGCGTGGGGGCCTTCTCTCGCCTGCCCACCCCCCCACCCCGAGCTGCCGACCTGGTCCCGGGAGCCGGGCCCCGTTTCTCCAGGAGCCGGGCTCCTCCGTACTCCCCAGCGCGGACCTTCCTCTCGCGGGGGCACCGCTAGCAGAGGGCATGGCCATTTCCCCACGTGGGACACAACCCAACTCTGATTCCCGACCCAGCCTCCTGTGCAGATCCCTTCTTCACCAGAACACGGCTTCCCCGATAGAAGGGGTGCTGTGCGTGGGCGCTCGCCCACCGTGGGTGCCCCGCCCTCAGGCTCCTAAGTCTCCTTCTGGGGAGGCGGGGAGGACGGGGTCCCTCGTGTGCCCGGGGAGCCTGCTGGCCTGGCCAGATGGAGCCGGTGTGCGTGCAGCCTAGTGGCTCTTCTCTGGTTTTGGGGACGAGCCTCCTGGGCCCCACACGTGGTGGGTCGAGGTCCTGGCTGTGTGAGCCCCGGGCCTGCAAGGTTGTGGGAGGCAGGAGCGCCCAGGCGGCTCCCCGCAGCCTCCCCCTGCAGTGGGAGTAGCTGCCCCCGCTGCAGGCCCAAGCCCCGCGTCCTTCCAGGCAGGAGTGTCCCCTGCGGCCCCCAACGGCTGCTCCTGCTCGAGCCCCCGGGGTGGGGGGCGGAGGGCTCCACGGGGCCGGGTCTGTGCATCCCGCCTCCACCCTGCACGCGGGGCCCCGGGACCGGGCTCAGCCCTGCGCATGTGCCGCCATGTGCCGCCCACCCAGCCGGGCACCTGCTCTTGGGGGCTCGGGGGCTTGGGGGGCTCGGGCATGACCGCCAACCCTTCCCACCCCCCCCTGGCTCTCGTCCTGCACGGTTGATCCAGGCCCAGGACCTCCTGTCCCCTCCTCCCCAACCCCCTGCCAGCCCCACCCCTGAGAAAGTTCAGCTCAGGGGTCCCCAGGGCTGCACAGGAAATGCTTTGCACACCACGGGTCAGCCAGGCTATTTTCTGTCCCAGAACCGGAGGGAGGCTGGGCTGCGAGCCGCCAGTCACGACAGGCCACCCTTCTCGGCCTCGCTCCCGCGGCCTTCTCGGTCTCTACGAGTTTTCTAAAAAAGATTTTATTTATTTATTCCTGAGAGACACAGAGACAGAGAGAGGCAGAGACACAGGCAGAGGGAGAAGCAGGCTCCATGCAGGGAGCCCAGTGGGGCACTTCATCCCGGGACCCAGGGACCCCACCCTGTGCCCAAGGCAGGCACTCATCCGCGGGGCCCCTGGGTGCCCCGCTGCCTCTCCCATCTCTACCTTGTCTCTGTCTTTCCTGCCCCAGAGGCTTTTAGACCCTCTGTCCTCTGCCTCCTTGTGCTTGATGGCCACCTGCACACCCTTCAAAGCTCAGCTCAGTGCCACCTCCTGCAGAAAGCCTCCCTGAGCCCCAGCCTCAGCCCCCGAGCCCTGAGCCCCAGCCCGTGAGGATGAGCAGCACTTCTGCCCCGGGGCCAGCCCCCCCTCCCCCGGGCTCAGGCTGCAGGGCGCCAGCCCGTGTCAAGGCTCCAGCCTTCCTAACAGCGGCCGCTGAGCACCATCCATGGGGTGGGGTGAGCGGCGCCGGGTGGGATCAGGGCCCAATCCCTTGGGACCGTCGCCCGGCTATAAGGGGCATGGGCTGCCCGAGGTCGTGGCGGGGCCCCCAACGACCTGCCACCAGGCCAGCGGGCCTAAAGCAACACGGTTTCGCTTTCACAGGCCTGGGGGTTGGTGTGTGAAATGCACCCCCCCCCGGGTCCAAGGCTGCGTCTCTGCAGCCTCTGGAGGAGAACCCGTGTCCCCACTTGTTTTCGCCCCCAGAGGCCACCTGGCCCCCTGGCCCGTGACCCCGTCCCTTTTCCCCATCATTACAGCTCCTTGCAGTCCCCATATCCCGTCGCTCTGACATCCGCCTTCCTCTCCCACTTCTCGCGGCCCCATTGGTGATCTAGGACTGTCTCCCCGGCTGCTGTCAGCTGACCGATGACGCTGCGTCCCTCTGCGACCCCAACCAGCCTTTAATCCTCCGTGGAACATAACACGCTCCGCAGGGGCCGAAGACCGGGATGTGGACATCGGGATGGGGGCCGGCCAGGTCGGTCCGCCAGTGTGCTGGGAAGGGGACTGGGAGCACATCCGAGGGCTTGGGGGGCTGACCTCGCGAGGGGCGTGCAGGTCCTCTGTGCTCCTCACCCAGCCTCCAGCCCTCAGATGCCCTGCATCCCTTCCGTGGGTACACGTGTCGCCACGAGGAAAGACCCGGGGCTGCCCACAATGGGAGGAGCCGGGGACTGGGTCACGCGTCCCTTCCCTCCACCTGGTGCGCCAGGTGCGATCACGTGGGGTGGGGGGCTGAGGCGTGAGGATCTCCCCCTATGGGGCTCAGAGGGGCCTCCACTTCGTCTGCGGGGAGAAGAGGCCAGGGAGACCCAAGGAGGTTGCATCTCGTCCTCATCTGAGTTTTGAAGGCTGAATAGGAGTTCACCAGGTGAAGGTGGGAAAGTGTGACTAGACGGGAGGCACCTCCTTTGGCCGAAGTCCCCCCGGAGTTGCCACAGCCCACCCGGGACATCTTTGTCAGGGTCTCTCATCAGGGCAAAGAGGGGAGTTGATTTCACACCCAGTCTCCAACCTGAGATGGACTCTTCGTGTGCGGAGAAGGCGTCACACTTGCCTACATCACCTGTAACGTCTTAACTGATTTTTGTGTTTTTTTTTTTTCTTCCCAGCTAAAGAAACCAAGGCTCAGTGAAGGCGTGAACCTTTCCCCCTGCCCCACGGCCACGGCCCCACGGCAGGACCTCGGCCCTCCTGCTTCCGTGCCAGGCCTCAGGCTGCCGCTGACTGTGGGGTCCCCTCCCAGGTGCTGAGGCAGCTGGGACCCGGGCCTGGGCTGCCCAGTGTTCTTCCCCAAAGGGCTTTCCTTTTTTTTTTTTTTTTTTAATTTTTAAAATGTTTTTTTTTTAATTTTTATTGGAGTTCAATTTGCCAACATATAGCATAACACCCAGTGCTCATCCCATCAAGTGCCAAAGGGCTTTCCTGAAGGTGGAAGTGGGTCCCGAGGCCCTGGTGGGTGTGCATTGTTCAGCTGCACCTGGAGGGTGAGCTCATGTCAGCAGATAGCAGGGAAGGAGCTGCGGGCGGGGACGGGGGGACGGGACAGGGGATGGGACGGGAGGCCTGAGCAGCCTGGGGCCTGGCCCTGCCTCCACCTGTCTCCTCTTCCTGGGAGCGGGTCCTTTCCCTGAGTCCTGGGCTGACCGTCAGGACACCAGGGGACCTGGTGATGCCAGGAAAGTCCCTCCGTTTCCCTGTCTAAAAATGAGGGTTGAGTTAGATCGGGGTTTTCCTGTCTGCTGAACACCAGTCCTACGGAATATTCTCCAAGAAAAGGGTTGCACAGTCAAAGGAGGGAAAAGCCGGAGAGCCCTTCTGCTCCGGGACCTTCACAGTGCACATGACGTATTAAAGGCTCTGAGAAGTCCTGAAACGAGGAAACCCACGTTGGCCAGGGTCTGTCCCCCCCCCCCCCTCGCCTTTCTGGCAGCTTGGGCGGGGACACGTGATGTAGGCTCAGGACTGGGTCCCCGAGCGTGAGGGACTGCAGTGGGTCCACCGAGAGAGGCTGGGCCTGCAGGCAGGAGGCACGGGCGTCTGGAGCAGGACCCCGCGGGGGTCACCGCAGCTGGAGCGCCTGGCGTTGAGCTTCCCTGGGTTCACGGTGTTCTCTGAGCCACTTTTTTCAGTCTTCCTGTTACTACCGCGTCTTCTTCCAAGAACATTTCCCACCCGTGTGAGCCCGCATGGTTACTACCGTGGACGCACCCGGCATCTTGACTGAGCACATGGCAGGTGCTCAATAAATGTTGGCCGAATGAACCTGTACAACCCGTTTCCTTTTAGTTTTCTCTTTTTTTTTAAAGATTTTTGTTTTTATTTATTCATGAGAGATACAGAGAGAGAGAGAGAGGCAGAGACACAGGCAGAGGGAGAAGCAGGCCCCATGCAGGTCCCATGCATGGGACTCGATCCTGGCACCCCAGGTCACGCCCTGGGCTGAAGGCAGCACTAAACCGCTGAGCCACCCAGGCATCCCTACAACCCGTTTCTGACCCCCGATTGAGCCCAGTTTCCTATTTTCAGCAATCCAATCCGACTTGGTCCAGCTGCGCAGCTCCTGAGGATGGACCTTCCATGGGATGATGCCGTGGAGGGTCCTGTCCCCCGGGACCCCCAAGTCCTCTGCGGGAGATGGACCTGTGCCAGCGCAGAGGACCCGACAGTGTCTTCAGGGACATGGAGCGTCTCGCTAGCTGAGACCTTCCAGGTTGGTGCTCCCGACCCAGGTCTTGAGGAACGGAGAGGTCAGGTTGCACAGGAGAACATTCCAGGCTGAGGAAACAGCACAAGCCCGGGGTAGCAGCCTGGGGGAGGCCGGCCTGGTCTGAGCACAGCGACAGGCAAGGCCCAGGGTCCAGGCCACAGAGACCGACTTTCAGTGAGGGTGAGAGTCACAGAAGGGTGGAGCGGGGCGGGCCGTGGGGTTGGCCTCAAGGGCAGTGTGGTGCCCCCAAGAAGAGCGTGGGTTCTGGGGACCCACAGCCAGGTGTTGACGCTTAGGAGCTATGGCTCGGGCAGGTCGCTTGGACTTCCTCCTCTGTAGGAAGGGACCTGATGACTCTCGGTAGCATCACTGCAAGGGTTTGAGACATTTGAGGTTCACGGTACTTAGTGTATCGCAGGCGCCCACCAGGAGATCACGGGCCATCATCAGACCGCCATGTGAGGAACGTGAGCTCCTTCACTACATGGGCTCCTGGACGGTAGGGGTCGGGCCTCCTATCCTGTCATCCTTCGCATGGCATCTGGCACAGGACGGGTGCGAGGCGACGTTGTTGGATGAAGATGGATGGGCGGAGCGTGGCACTGGCGTGGAGTAAGGGTGGGGGCGGCCTCTCGGTCCCCCCACAGGGGACAGACGTGTGCCGCGTGACCCTGCCACTTTCACTGCAGGGGCTGGGGAAGAGCAAGGCTTCAGAGACCCGAGAGGGTCTTGCCCGTGCAACACAGAGAAATGAGAAGCTTTGGGTTTGGGACGTGCTGACTTGGGAGCGCCCGATGGGTCCAGGAGAGAGAGAGAGAGAGAGACCAGGCTGCTTTTGGGTGCTTCTAGGAGTTTGGCAGGGGAGGAGATGCAGGGGAGCAGGTGCAAACATGCGGGGTGGGGGGCAGATGCAAACACTCCAGGCTGGCACCTGGGCCGTCCTGTGGCATTTTGTTGGTCACAGCAGGCCAGGAGGCTGGCCCAGGGTCAAGGGGAAGGGAAGCAGCCTGCATCTCTTTAGCAAGAAAAGCTACAAAGGCACAGACAAAGGCAGTGGGGCCAGGGAGGGGTGAAGCTGTAGAGTCCCGAGTGCGATGCAAAATGGGGGGGAATTAGCCCATTGTTTTAAAATCCGAGTTCCCTGTCAACTAAAGGTTTTGAACGTTTTTCCCCAGGGATCCTTGTAAGGCTTGGGGGAGGGTGACGGGGTGGAGGTTTTCTCTGGGCTGCTGTAAAGGCCTCTTACCATCGTATTAACGGTGTATTAGTCACTTGGCGATAAACACTGGTGAGGACTCTGCACATCTGGTGTGCGTTGGCTCCCGAGTGAATTCCCGTGAGAACCCTGGAGACGGGCATTCTCGCTTTCCCCGCCTGGTTGGGGGAAAAGACAGCGGACCTTACAGAGCGTGAACTCATCCTGTCCGATTTCAGGGGGAGAGCCCAGCAGGACCGGTGCGGAGAGGATGGGGTAGTGGGAGAGCGGGAGGGTCACTGCGGGTGAAGGAGGCTCAGAGGGTGACATCCCGCAGGCAGAGCCATGCTGAGGCTGCCCCGGGTGCGTGCGTCTGGGCCTCAGGGGCCCGGGTGGGGGCCGAGGAGAGCATCTACTCCCTCCCACTGCTAGCGGCTGGGTGCCTCTCCTGTTCCAGGCCTGCCCTGCGTGCTGGGCACACAGAAGGGAAGAGGGTGGACCAGGTGGCTGCCTTTTGGGAATTGACTCCCCAGGGGAGGGAGACACCAAAGCTGTAAGCAAACCCATCACGGAACTCCAGGTTGTGGTGAGTGCTGGGGCCAGGTCTCCGTGAGGGGCCTTCCCCGAGGGCTCACGACCATGCACAGGTGAGAAGTCACCATCCAGAGTCCCCTCTGGGCCTGTGCCATGTGACCCCTGGGGGAGATCACGGCCCAGAGGTAGACAGGCTGGAGGCCAAGCGTTTTTGGATCCAATTCTAAGGCCAGGGCCCTAGGTGCCCTGGGGTCAGGAAGCAGGTGTGGAGCTGGACAGGAGCAGAGCAAAAATAGAGCCCCGAGGACAGTCAGGGAAGCTCCGTGAGGATTGTGACATCAGAGGGGTAGGCATGGGGTGATGCAGGCCAGGCCCCACCCTCACTTCTTGACCAGGGCTGGGTTGGTTGCTTAGAGCTGTGGGTAGAGGATGGGGTTGGAGGCAGCACCCCCTTCAGTGGAAAAGAGCCCTGATTGAGTCAATGTGCTTGTTGTGGACAGGGGGGTGGGGGTGGGGTGGGGGGAGGAGTAGCAGAGCACAGTGGGGTGGGGGGTGGGAGCCTCTACCTGGGGCGGGGGGGGGGCTATTTTGTTACTAATATTATTGAGAGTTGCCAGTGCTTGGTGATAATGGAAAGTACTCCGAGTTCTAGTCAGTTTTATATTTATTCCCTTTAATTTAGTACAGACGATGCACCCCTTTAGTGCCCACATCTGGGGCGGACCATTCCCCCCACACACAACCCCTGGCCCCCCGGAATCCCTCTGCTCACATGCAAATGGTAGGACAAAAGGAGGAGGCCATCCCTTTCTAGCATCTGTTATAAGGTCTGGATGCACATGCCCCCTTTCCCCGAGATAAGGAATCGGAAGGTAACCTGCTAGAGGGGGCACCTGGTGGCTCAGTTGGTTAAGTGTCCAGCTCCTAGTCCCGCCCCAGGGCTCGACCTAAGGGTCATTTGTTCAGTCCCTGCATTAAGGTCCATACTGGGTGTGAGCCTAGGAAGGGGAAGGAGAAAAGGAGGGGGAGTGGGGGGAGGAGGAGGAGGAGGAGGAGGAGAAAAGGAGGGGGAGGGGAGAAGGTGGCTTGCTGTGTTGAAGTTGGACAGATCACTTGAATTTCGAGCTTTTCCTCATCTGTGTGGGGGAAGCACCTGGTGCGGTGTCATTTGTAAACCTGCTGCCCTGGGTGCTTGTCACCGAGTGACTAGGCCTCCCGGGGTAGTTTGCACAGAGCTGTGGGCGTAGTGAGGGGGATGGTGAAGGGTATTTTGGGGACTGATTGCTCCTGGACCTTCTCCCCAGGGGCACCTGAGTGGCTCAGACAGTTAAGTGTCCGACTCTTGATCTTTTTTTTTTTTTTTTGAAGATTGTATTTATTTATTCATGAGAGACACAGAGAGAGAGGCAGAGACACAGGCAGAGGGAGAAGCAGGCTCCCTGCAGGGAGCCCGATGGGGAACTCCATCCTGGGACCCCAGGGTCACGCCCTGGGCTGAAGGTGGACACTCAACCACTGAGCCACCAGGTGCCCTCAGCTCAGGCCGTGATCTCAGGGTTGTGGGTTCAAGCCCCACATCGGGCTCCACACTGGGGATGGAGCCTACTTAAAAAAAAACAAAAACCAAGGGCACCTTCTCCCCCAATAGGAGGCAGTAAATCCTGCCTCTGCCTTTTGGAAGGGGAGGTCGTGCATGGGGTTGGAAGACAGAGGTGGAAGGGAGAGGAATCCAGGGACGGGGTCAGAACGGGTTCGGATGGGGAGGCTCGCGGTGTCTGGGTGGGGTCCCCCATGGGCCGTGCTGAGAGGTCGGGCACTGACTTGGGGCTGAGGATGGGCCCAGGTCATCTGAATCCCTGTGGCCAGGGCATGTGGGGTGGTGTCCTGCTCATCTCCTCTTCCACCTGGGGACGTCCTCGGGTTATGGGGACACGCCCAGCCCCCCACAGCACCGTCTCGGGGGCTCCAGGACTAGGCCTCAAGCTCGCCTGCCCGTCTGGGTGACAGTCCTGCTGTGTGCTTGCCCCAGGGTCCCCGGTGTGACCGAGTGCCGTCTGCCCACGAGAGGTTCCTGGGGCTCACCGGCGATACAGTGCCTTGCACCATGGCCCACGGATGCGCGTGGGGCTGAGGCGGGAAGTCAGCAGGTGTGCCTGGAGCCTCCGGGTTGGGACCAGAGCCTTGGGAGGTGCTCGAGGCCTGCCGGGAGGGAAGGGCGGCAGGCTCCCGGGCGGCCTCGGCCGGGTCCCTGCGTGTCTCCAGCCCGTTGCCTCGGTCCCTCTGCAGCGTGGCTGGCGGTGATGCAGGGACAGGGGAGCGTCCGGACACGGGCCGAGAAGCAGGAGCCCCGCGGCTGTGGTGCTTGTGCCCTCCCTGCCTCCCCATGGCCGGAGCTCGCTGTCCCCGCCATGACCGCGCCTGGGGCCCGGGGCCGCCCGTGGCCGCTTATCGGCGCCCGTGTTTGCTCAGGAGGGCACCGGCCGCCTCCTCCCGCCCCGAAAACAAGCAAACATGTTTGCCCCGGCGTCGGCGGAGCGCTGCCCCCTGGCTCCAGGCCCGGGGCCGCGGCGGGCGGCAGCTGCTGGTGGCGGCCGCGGCCTGCTTCCTCCAGCTGTCCAAGCACGGCCGCCCCGCCGGAGGAAGCCCGCTCGGCCCTGGCCTCTGTCACAACAAGGGACAATGGCCCGGGCGGGCGGCCGCGGGCCTGCTCCCGGGCGAGGGGCGCGGGTGTGGGGACGCGGGCTTCGGCTCCGGCTCCTGCCCGGCCCACCTTGTTTTCCAGCTCGCGGCCGGCGTGTCCCATCCCGGGGCCAAGGCAAACACCGGTGGCAGGAAGCGGCCCTGGCCTGGTGCTGGGGCTGTGTGGCCCGGGAGGCCGCGGGGGCGGGGGGGGGGGGCTCGCCCAGCCTCTGTCCTGCCCAGTCTGTGTCCCCCGAGCACCCCGAGCACCGTGTCCCCGCGTCTCCTGTCCCCGGGCCCAGTGCTCGTCCTGGCGCGGGGTGGAAACGGTTTCCTGCCTGAATCCCTCAAAGACTGAACGTGTGAATAGGTTCAGTTTGTAGCTCTGCTCCATGGCTGTGGGGCTTCCAGCAGGTCGCTCAGTGCCTCTGAACCCTGCTGACCTTGCTTGCAGAATAAGTACTTCACAGAATTGTTAAACATGAAATAGGCTTCTGGATTTTTTTTTAAATTTTTAATTTTTATTTTTTATTTATGATAGGCACACAGTGAGAGAGAGAGGCAGAGACACAGGCAGAGGGAGAAGCAGGCTCCATGCCCTGGGAGCCCAACATGGGATTCGATCCCGGGTCCCCAGGATCGCGCCCTGGGCCAAAGGCAGGCACCAAACCACTGCGCCACCCAGGGATCCCTGGATTTTTTATTATTATTATTATTTATTAGAGGGAGAGAGAGAGAGAGAGCATGAGTGCAGGGGGAGTGGAGGGACAGCAACAAGCCGACTCCACGCCAAGCAGAGTCCAGCATGGGGCCCGATCCCACGGCCCTGAGGTCACAACCTGAGCCCAAGCCGAGAGGCAGAAGCTCAATGGACTGAGCGCCACCCCCCCCCCCCCCCGACAACCCCAGTGCTGAGCTTTGGCAGGTGCAGGCAAGGCAGTCAGCTCGGGCAGCCACCCACAGCACTGACGCCTGCCTCATCGTATCATTGGATCTGAACTTGTACAGCAGCGTGTGCGTCAGGGGGCTCGGGCGGTCTGCGAGCTTCCTGAAACGGCCCGAGCGGAGAAACCCGGCCCCATCCTCTTTGACGAGATTGATGCCACTGGAGGGGCTTGATCTGAGGATGGAGCTGGAGGGGCCATCAGTGCGCAGACTGATGTCGTTGCCGATCAATCAGGGAGACGGCTTTGATCCTCGAGGTGACAGTCAAGAGCTGATGGCCCCTCACGGATCGGACACTTGGGCTCCAGCCCCGGGAGGCCGGGGAAATGGGATGGGAAGCTTGGATTTCGCTCACCTGAGCCACAGAGGGCTGGACTCGCCTTTTTCAGAGTCACGCTGGTTCGATGAGCGTTGAAGGAGGCATCAGATTTGAACTGTTAGCGTGACTGTGTCTAAACAGTCTGCCCTCAGAGCCGGGTGAAAAACTGCTACTGAGAAGGATTTCTTGGAGGCTATAAATAAAGTCATTAAGTCTTTTTTTTTTTAAAGATTTATTTATTTATTTATTTATTTATTTATTTATTTATTTATTTATGATAGACACACAGAGAGAGAGAGAGGCAGAGACACAGGCAGAGGGAGGAGCAGGGACTCGATCCCAGGACCCCAGGGTCATGACCTGGGCCGAAGGTAGATGCTCACCCGCTGAGCCCCCCGGGCAGGGGTTGGGGGGCCCAGGTCACTAAGTCTTATACCAGATCCAGTACTACCCACCACCCCCTTGCTCTATGACTTACAGCTGAGCCCTGAAGACTTCCACGAAAACACTTCTTTCAATGGGGACCTAACCTTATTACAGACACGGGAATAACCATTGCATAGAGAGAAATCAAAGAATCGCGAAATTGCGTGCTTTCTTTCAGATGTCTTTTTCTTGGTAGTGCAATAAGAGAGATATCTAATGTCTCATATCACAGGGCAGAAAAGCCGATTACAGTGCACACTGGCTGTTTTTCGATCCGCTGTCGTTTACGAGTCCCGTGTCCTAACGTGCTGGCTTCGAACACGCGTGTTCTAGGCACATGCTGGCTGCGGCCTGGTCGTATCCCTGCCGCCTGCCCAGTGAGGCGGACCCAACGCACATGCACAATCTCTCCCACCCGATTCACTCGCAGCAGAGCTGGGATTCAAGTCCGAGTGTGTCCGCTCCGTCGCCTGTGCCCCTCACCCTCCTACTCTTTGGCCTCCTGTCAAAAGAGCCCATCTGGGCACAGGGCCACCTGCGTTTCAGTGTTTCGTTTTATTTTATTTTATTTTAAATTTATTTATTTATGATATTCACAGAGAGAGAGAGAGAGAGGCAGAGACACAGGCAGAGGGAGAAGCAGGCTCCATGCACCGGGAGCCTGACGTGGGATTCGATCCCGGGTCTCCAGGATCGCGCCCTGAGCCAAAGGCAGACGCCAAACCGCTGCGCCACCCAGGGATCCCCAGTGTTTCGTTTTATTTTGCGTTCTTTCCACATCAAGTACGAAAGCCTCGGTGACTTGTTTTTTTTTTTGTTTTTTTTTTTAAAGTGGAAGAAGCATCTGGTCACATTAAGTTTTGCTTTGCTGTTTGAGTTCAAGTTAATCAAGAAGAACTAGCGATTGTCACAACGAGCGACGTAGTGAAGCAGACAGAAAACTGTACACGCATAATAATCTAATTTGGGAAATCCAGAGTTAGTTTCATACAGAGGAGTAGTTACTTTCGTCTTATAAGTTAATGGTTTACAATTTGGTGAGGGTCCTACTTCTGGCCCACAGTGAGGCATTTCTAAAAATAAGGTTGTTTTAAGATCCTTAAAAAAGAAAAAAAAATAAGATACTGTGCTAAGGTCTCTATAGAGGTCGTCTCCTCGATCCTTGCAACAACTCTGGTTGGTTGGTGCGGACGGAGCTGGCTTTGCCCTTCACAGTTGAGGAAACCAGCAACTGTTGATCTGCTTTCTCTCACTGAAGTTTTATCTTTTCCAGAATTTCAGAGAAATGGAATCATATAGTCTATCATCTTTTGTGTCTGTTTTTTTTTTCCAGTTAGCGTGTTTCTGAGATTCATCGTGTGGTTGGTATGATCAGTTTTTTGGTTGTTGTTTTAGCTATCCTGGTGGGTTTCGTAGGGGCATTTCATTATGGTTTCCATTCGTATTTCCTTAATATCTAAAATGTCATTGAATACCTTTGCACGTACTTCAGTTACTGCTTCTGCTCAAGTCCCATTTATCACTTTTTTCTTCTGTGATTTGTGCTTTTTACAGTCTAGGAAATGTTTAGCTAACCCACGAATTTCTCTTCTTCTTACTTGTAGAATTTTTATAATACGAGCGCTCATGGTTAGGCTTTCTGACATACTTGCAGTTAATTTTGGTGTATGGTGTGAGCTAAGGGCTCGTGTTCCTTTTTCCTTCTCCTTAGCCAGTTGTCCCAGCATGGGTCGATGAAAAAACTATCCTTTACCCACTTACTTACCTTGGTATCTTTGCAAAAACTCAATGGACCACGTAGGTATGGATCTATTTCTGGACTTTCTGTTCTACTTATTATCTGTATGTCTATCTTTATACCAATACCACACGGGTTGATTATCATAGTTTCATAGTAAGGCTTGAAAACAGGTGGTGTATGTCTTCCAACCTAGTTCTTTTTCTAGGTATATTGCGTTTTTGTATACGTTTCGCATGAGCTCGTCAATTTCTACCCAAAAAGCCGGCTGCAATTTTGATTGAGATTGTATTTAATCTATATTATATTTAACTTATGTTGTATTTAATTTAGAAACCAGTTTTTCAGGAGAATTGCCATCTTAAAAGCAACGAGTCTTGTTATTTGTGAACATGGTACATCTCTCACTTATTGAGACCTTCTTTAACTTCTCTCCACAATGGGTTGTAGTTTTCAGTTCTTGTACATTTTGTTAAATTAACCCCTAGGTTTCCATATTTTTGATGCTGTTGCTAATAGCACTTTAAAAATCCCAATTCCAGTTATTTTTTGAGTACATAAAAATGAGGTTGAGTTTTTCATGTTGACCTTATAAGTTGGGATCTTACTAAACTAGGTCTAGTATCTCTTCTTTTATAGATTCCTCAGGGTTTTCTAAATAATCATGGCTCCAGAGAATAAAGACAATTTGACTTTTTTCTTTACAAAGCCGCATGCCTTTTATTAATATTTTTTCTTGTCATTGCTTTGATCTGTATAACATTGACTAAAAGTGGCAAAATCAGACATTCTTGCCTGGTTCACCATTAAGAATGATGTCAACTGTAGGTTTTTTGTAGACACTCTATCAGATTGAGGAAATTCTCTTTTATTCCTAGATAATTGAAAGTTTTAAATCACAAATACATGCTGATTTTTATTAAATGTTTTCCCCCACCCTCATCTATTGAAATGATAATGTGGTTTTGATTTTCTTTTTTTTTTAATTTTTAAATTTATTTATGATAGTCACAGAGAGAGAGAGAGAGAGAGAGAGAGAGAGAGAAGCAGAGAGACAGGCAGAGGGAGAAGCAGGCTCCATGCACTGGAAGCCCGATGTGGGATTCGATCCCGGGTCTCCAGGATCGCGCCCTGGGCCAAAGGCAGGCGCCAAACCGCTGCGCCACCCAGGGATCCCATGATTTTCTAATATTATATCCAACTTGCATTTCTGGAATAAAGCTCACCTGTAAAGTGACTTCTCTCTTTTCTATATATCCCTAAACTTTTGTTAGGGGCTTGTGTTGTCTATGTTCATGAGGGATATTCTTCCTTCCTTCCTTCTTTCCTTCCTTCCTTCCTTCCTTCCTTCCTTCCTTCCTTTCTTCCTTCCTTCCTTTTTTTTTTTTCTTGGAATGTCTTTATCTGTTGCTTTTATTAGAGTAATGCTTGCTTCATAAACTGAGCTGGGATATATTCCTTCCTTTTCTATTTTCTGAAAAAGTTTGTGTGAATTGTTAATATTTTTTCCTTATACATGTTTGGTAGAATTTGCCAATGATGTCATCTAGGTCTGGAGGGTTTTTTTTTGTTTTGTTTTTGTTTTGTTTTGTTTTGTTTTTGGCAGGAAGGTTTTAAACTACAAATTCTATTTCTTTAGTAGGTATAGGGTTGTTCCTGTTATTTGTTTCTTTTCCTCCTCCTCCTCTTCCTTCTTCTTCTATTTTACTTAGTAAATAATTTCTTATTTAAATGAAAAAAAATTAAAGACCCAACAAAATAGCTAAATGATAAGTTCAAGTTATGTTATTTAGTGAATTGAGGGCCTGTCCAAAAAGATTTTCTGGGAAGAACAATTAATTAATACAAATGTGAGTGCAAATTTGCTTCTTTTTTGAACTTCACAGCATATTGTTCAGAGTTTTAGCTTGTGTGCATGATATAAATTCCACACATTGTTTTCTCAATGACAATAAAAAGCATGGTTTATAAAAAACTCTAGTCAAAATCAAAGTAACTCTTTAAAACCTCAGTCACGGTTGTGTCATTGGTATAGGGAGGTGGTTCCAGGGGCCCATCCAAAGCTGCTCATCCTCTGAGTGCATGTGGTCACTTTGGAATTCCAAAGTCTCCTTGATGTTCTTACTGTCAACCACAGACTCCTGTTCACCTGGGCTTGTCTGCCTGTGCCCCAGGGGCTTCCCTGCTGTACCGTCAGTCGCCGCAGGGCAAGGGGCAGATGTAACCAGAGTTGGTCTCATGTTCATCTTCTCAGTAGAAAATGGCCCCTTCGATTATGTGTTCATGTGTCACTGTCAACTTGTTGAGTTGCTCAAAGGGTCTCCCCAGTCAGACGGGGGAAGTAGCTTTCAAGGTATCCCTGAGGCAGGCGCAGTGGGTTCTCGCTACGGAAACATTCTGTGCAGTGTATACATTGCCATTGATGTTACTTGTGTGTTTGGGTGGTAAAGACAGCTTCTCTGACGTTCCAGAGCACCCTGTTCTCCAGTGGAGCTAGTTTCATGCTCATGACCGACATTACCTCGACCACTCTATCTCGCCTGCTGCCGAAATAAAGAATGATGAGTCACTGTTAAAGGAATTACGGGGGCAAAGATGACAGTGAAATTCAAGACCTTGGATAGAAAGCTGTCAAAGGTGAGGAATTCAAAAGACCTAGAGAGAAGCAACTCTTCACTAACATCACATTTTTCCTGCCAACTGTCCACTGGTTTTAGTGCTTAACTTCTCAACAAAGTATTGCTCAGTAAAGGAGCAGACATTTCAGGAAACACTTGTATATTTGTTTCTTCTTGAGTGTTCTTTGGCTGTTTGTTTCTTTCCGGGAACTTACCCATTTTATCTAAATTGTTGAATTTGTTGGCACGAAGTTGTTCATAATATTTCCTTATGCTTTTAATGTCTGTAGGATCTAGAGTAGTGGCCACTCTTTCATATTTGATATTTGTGATTTCTGTCTCTCTTTGGTCAATCTGGCTCATGATTTATCAATTGTATATTTTTAAAGAACAGCTTGGTTTCATTGACTTTCTCCATTATTCACCTTTTTTCTTTTCTACTTCATGGACATCTGATCTTATCTTTGTTATTATTATCATTATTTTTTAAAAATTTAGATTCACTTTGATCTTCTTTCTAGCTTCATAAAGCTTATTGTTTTTAGAACTTTTTTCTTTTCTAATAGAAACATTTAAATCTATCCATTTCCACGTAAGCACCGTTGAGCTGCATCACAAAATTTTATGTTGTGTTTTCATTTTCATTCAGTCTAACATGTTTTCTAATTTTCCTTGTGACTTCTTTTATTCCTGGCTTATTTATAAGTGTGTTATTTTCCAAATGTTTTTTTCCTCTATCTTTCTATTGTTCATTTCAACTTTAATTCCATTGTGGTCAAAGAACATATTTTGAATGATTTCAATTCTTTAAAATTAATTCAGATCAGTCTTATAGCCCCAAATGTGATCTATTTTAGTGATGTTTCATGTGAACTCAAAAAAAGTGTGTATTCTGTTCTTGTTAGGCGGAGAGTTGTATAAATGTCAATTGGGTCAAACTGGTAAATAGTATTTTTTAAAAAGAATTTATTTGTTTATTTGAGTGGGGGAGCACATGAGTGGGAAGAGGGGCAGAGGGAGAGGGAGAAGCAGATTCCCTGCTGAGCAGGGAGCCCAATGTGGAGCTTGACCCCAGGACCCTGAGATCATGACCTGAGCTGAAGTCAGATGCTTAACTGACTGAGTCACGCAGGCGCCCCAGTTGATAGGATTATTAAAGGCTTTTATATACTTATAAGATTTTTGGTCTATTTTTTCTATCAGATTTACTAAAAGAAGGGAATTGAAACCTTTAGCTATAATTACAGATATATCTGTTTCTCCCTTCAGTTGTATCAGTTTTGCTTCATGTATTTGAGACTATTACTAGGTGCATGCATACCCCTTTAAGATTGGTACATTTTTTTTTTTTTTGTAAAGATTTTATTCACTTACTCATGAGAGACACACAGAGGCAGAAACAGGCAGAAGGAGAGGCCGCCTGGATCTGGGAACCCTGGGATCACGTCCTGAGCTGAAGGCAGATGCTCAACCACTGAGCCACCCAGGCGTCCCTAATTGGTACATCTTCTTGAATTGGTGCCTCTACATGATAAGATGCCCTCTTATCCCTGGTTATATTCCTTGTTCCAAAGTCTATCGTGTCTGACATTAGTATAGCTACTTAACTATCGGTTAGTATTTGCATGGTATATTTTTTCCATCCTTTTTAACTTACAAAAAATATTTTTTTAATTATTCATCTTTGTTATTCAGGACTATTCATCCCCTCCTCCTCCCTAATTCCTGGAAACCACTGTTGTTTTTACTATCTTCATAGTTTTACTTTTCCGGAGTGTCACACAGTTGAAATCATATAGTATGTAGTCTTGTCAGATTGGCTTATTTTACTAAATAGTATGCATTTAAGGTTCCCTCATCTCTTTTCGTGGCTTAAAACTTGTTTCTTTTTAGTGGTGAATGATATATTCTATAATCTGCATGTACCTCAGTTTATTTATTTACCTACTGAAAGACCTCTTAGTTGTCTCCAAGTTTTGGCAATTATAAATAAAGTTATAACCACCTATGTAGAGGTTTTGTGTAGACATGAAATTTCAAAATGGGTAGATACCAAGGAGCACAATTTCAGGATCATATGGTAAGAGTATATTTAGTTTTATAAGAGACCACCAAAGTGTCTTCCAGAGTGGCTGTACTAGTTTGCATTTCCACTAGCGATGAATGGGAGTCCTTGTTGCTCCATATTCTTATTAATAATTGGTGTTCTGGACTTTGGGGGATTCTAATAGGTGTGTAGTGGTATCTTGTTTTAGTTTCCCTCAGATATCTGATGTATATCTTGTCATATGCTTATTTGCCATCTGTATATCTTCTTTGGTGAGATATCTGGTAAGGTCTTTGGCCAATTTTTTAATTGGGCTGTTGATTTCTTATTGAGTTTTAAGAGTTCTTTGTATATTTTGGATTAACAGTTCTTTATCAAATGTCTTTGCAAATAATTTCTCTCAGTCTGGGGCTCGTCTTTTCATTTTCTTCACAGAGGAGAAATTTTAATAATTAAAAAATTTTAGTTTTGGGGATCCCTGGGTGGCACAGCGGTTTGGCGCCTGCCTTTGGCCCAGGGCGCGATCCTGGAGACCCGGGATCGAATCCCACATCGGGCTCCCGGTGCATGGAGCCTGCTTCGCCCTCTGCCTGTGTCTCTGCCTCTCTCTCTTTCTCTCTGTGACTATCATAAATAAATAAATAAATAAAAAATTTAAAAAAAAATTTTAGTTTTAATAAAGGGTAGCTTTTCAATTACTTCTTTTATGGATTGTGCCCTTGATGTTTATTTAAAAACTCATTTCCAAACCCAATGGCATTTAGAATTTCTCCTGTGTTATCTTCTAGGAGTTTAATAGTTTTGCATCTTATGTTTAGGTCTATGATCCATTTTGAGCTAATTTTTTTTAAAAGCTTTATTTATTTATTTATTATTTATTTATTTATTTATTTATTTATTTATTTATGAGAGAGAATGTGAGCACAAGCAGGGGAAGTGGTAGAGGGAGAGGCAGAGGGAGAAAGAAAGGGAGAAGCAGACTCTCCACTGAGCAGGGATCCCAATGTGGAGCTCAATCTCAGGCCCCTGGGATCATGACCCAAGCCAAAGGCAGAGGCTTAACTGACTGAACCACCCAGGCTCTCCTTTTTTGAGCTAATTCTTATAGAAAGTTTAATATCTGTGTCTAGATTCTTTTTTTTTTTTTGCATGTGGATGTCCAGTTGTTTCATCATCATTTGTTGAAAAGACTACCCTTTCTCCACTGTATTGCCTCTGTTCCCTTTTCAAAGATTGACCATATTTATATGGGTCTATTTCTGGGATCCCCATTCTGTTTCCCTGTCTATGTTTCTATTCTTTCATCAATACTGCATTGTCTTGATTCCTACAGCTTTATAGTAAAGAAGTTGGGTAGTGTCAATCTTCCAACTTTGTTCTTCTCTTTCAATGTCATGTTGACTATTATGGGTATTTTGCCTCTACCTATAAACTTTATGGCTGGCGTGTTGATATCCACAAAATAACTTGTTAGTTATTCTTTGTTAGGAATTTGATTTGGATTGCCTTTAATCTATAATCTATAGATTGAGTCTTCCCATCCATGAAACATGGAATATCTCTCCATTTATTGAATTCTTTGATTTCTTTCATCAGAGTTTTGTAGTTTTCCTTACATAGATCTTGTACATATTTGTTAGATTTATACCTAAATATATAATTTGAGTGAGTGTTAATGTGAATGGTATTATGTTAATTTCAAATTCCAGTTGTTCATTGCTGGTATATACTAAAGTGATTGTTTTTTGTGTATTAAACTTGCATTTTGACAACCTTGCTACATTGCTTGTTAGGTCTGGGAGTTTCTTTGGTTGATTATTTTGGATTTTCTTTTTTTTTTAAAGATTATTTTTTATTTGTAAGAGACACACACACACACACAGAGAGAGAGAGAGAGAGAGAGGGAGAGAGGCAGAGACACAGGCAGAAGGAGAAGCAGGCTCCATGCAGGGAGCCCAATGTGGGACTCAATCCCAGGACCCTGGGATCACACCTTGAGCTGAAGGCAGATGCTCAACCATTGCACCATGCAGGTGCCCCTAAATTTCAATAACTTCTCAAAATTTCTCTATAAGTTTGATTTAGTTCTCTAAAATGCATGGTCCTTAATTTCTTAACAATATCTTTTTTGCTCACTTTTAAATTTCTTTTTCTTGATCATTTTAAACATACTTATTTGTATAATTTACCTAGTTACATAATAATATTGTGTAAGTTACCACCCCAAAACTTAGTAGCCTAAAACAAAAGTCACTTATTCTTATGCATCTTTTGATTGGCTGGAGCAACTCTGCAGAGCGAGACTAGGCTCAACTGGGAGCCTCTGCTTAACACAGCAGCTGGCATGGCTCCACTTTTCACTACAGATCTGTGGTCAGCTGGGGCAGCTCTGCTTCTAGAGTGTTTATTCAGGGCCCTGGCTGAAAGGGCAATAGCCACCGAGGGAAGGATCTTCTCATGATGATTGAAGAGGCACAAAAGAACAAACAGAATAAGTGAGGCTTCTGAAGACTTATTCTGGGAACTGATCCATGGTTACTTCCTCCACATGCCACTGGTCAAAAGGAAGGCATCTACTTAAGCTCTAAGTTAAGGGGTCTAAAGGGTGTAAGTTAAGAGTGTAAAAGTACACTCTGCCTTTGATGAGGCCATTTGCCAGGGTGTAGACGCAAGGAGGGATAAAGTATTAGGGCCGGTAACTCAGTCTGTCACAATTCAATCTACTGAACCTATCCAGTGTTTCAGTGATTTGAAGCTTTGGGGGGGATCAAATTCTTTATATTGTTTTGCTTGAATTCATAGCACATTATTTTCTTGTGTGTTTTGTAATTTCGGATTGTGTTTTCATATATGGTTGGACTTTTTCTATGGGATTTCCATGTGACTTTGCTCGAGGAAACAACCCTCAAGAGTGACTTTCTTTCAGTTTCTTCCAGGGGCCCTAAGTAGCCAAAGACTACTTATTATGTTAATTTCTGAGATTGGGCTATCTGGCTGTTACAAAGAGCAGAAATTGAACTCTATACTTGTCTGAGAATAGGTTTGTGGTTACTAAATCTCAAGGGAGGTACTTTCCCTCCTACTAGCACCAGGGCTGAGAGAGAAAGACACACACACACACACACACACACACACACACACACACACACACTCACTCACTATTGGTTTTATCAGGAGTCTCAGTTCCAACTCTGCCATAAGTGGGCCCAAAGTCTTGTTTCCTGTTCCCATATCATTATTAAAGTGTAGACTGGCACTCTGACCTCTGTCTTCCTGGCCTCCAGAACTGTGAGAAATAAACTGTTCTTGTTTAAGCCACCTAGTATATGGTATTTTTGTTATAGCAGCCCAAACTGACTAAGACTATCATACCACTGGGCTCATCTCAACCCGTCTTGTGTCTAGGCAGCACTTCCAGGAGGGTCCTAGGCAGAAACATCTGAGTGCCTGAACTTAAATCATGGTCCCTGGTAGCTGTGTTCCGGGGGAAAGATGTTTTCACTTCAGTTTCCATGCTGGGAGGTAGACCCATTTTGTTCTAGAACTCCCTCCCCACTGGGAAGGGTTTGGATACCTGTTCAGAGGCAGCTAAACTTCTCTTACGTGCCTGGGTCTCCGTTTGCCCCATTTCCCCCTACCTCTGCCACATGCTCCAGGGATGTAGCTTTCTTTTCTTTTCTTTTGTAACACTTACCTGCCTTCATGCAATCTCTTGGATTTCTCTCCTCCTAAATTGGTTGCAAATCTCTTGCTTTCCACTTCTTCATATTGTGCAGATAAACTCATAGGGTTTACTCTTTTGAAAATGTTCCTGCTGTGCCCTGTCGGAATCTCTGAGTTCAGGTCAATTAAATTCTATAAACCTTAATGAATCCATTTTTTCTGGTTTAGAAAATGGTTATTTTTTTGTGGGAGTTTCCTGATTGTGGGTTTTGTGAATGCATATTCCAGGCCCTGGGGGATTTCCTGGTCCTGTGGAGGAGACCTAGAAACTCAGATTATTAAAATCCTTAGTCCAGGGGCACCTAGGTGGCTCAGTGGTTGAGTGTCTTGCCTTTGACTCTGGTCCTGGGATCGGATCCTGCATCAGACTCCCCACAGGGAGCCTGCTTCTCCCTCTGCCTGTGTCTCTGCCCCGCCCCCTCATGCATAAATAGGTAAAATTAAAAAAAAAATCCTGAGTCCAGGTTTCTCTTTTCAAAGCCTGTCAGGTATTGAAAAGCCTGGACTAATTTTACTTCTTAAGGCTCTTGCTATATTAGATAGTAAATAATTGTGTAATAAAATTGTGGTATGTTTTAAAGATATAAATTTTGAATGCTTTTGACAGACTTGCTAAAGCACAATTGTATGTATAACCTCACTTGGAAATAGTATCAAAACTTCCACTGATGTTACTGCTGGGTTGGTGTTCTCAGTCTTGGCTTGTCCCCTCATTGTCTCTACTCTGGTACGTCTGGCTCAGATACACCCTGCTGTTATCGCTCAGTTCCTAGGGAGGCCTCTCTCAAGCCAAACTCAGGAAGCTAACTGGGATCCCTGCCATACTGTGTTCTGTTCTCCGTAGGAACTGACTACTGTAAGGCTGAGAATGTTTCTTCCTATGGCTAAAGCTTGGCTTGGGCACCTGTAGTCCTAACCTAAGGCCTGGGCATCTGATCTTGAGAAGCTTTATGGGACCTGTGCTGAACTTGACTTTCCAAGTCTGTCTCTCATTCCCCTTGTAAGAATCGATCATCCCCCTACCCTTGAGTTTTGGTTTTTGCTTTCAGAGATCCTTTGGATCACAGCCAACCTGGGCTGATTGAGATTCTCTAACTGCAGGGCATGGCCTAGGTAATCAGGTCCCCCACGCCCTCAGGTTCTCTGTGATACATGCTGCCTCCCCTCCTGTAGAGTAGGCTGGAGCAAGGGGTATATAGGCTTTTAGGAATAGTATTTGCACTTGATAAAGATCCCAAACATACAGACCCAGGAATAAATGTAGACTCCACCAGGGAAAGCCACTTAATTGTATTAAAGTATCTGACTTACCAGATGAAGGATAAATCCGATTTATCAAAGCTAAGAGTGGCTAATACTCTGGATGAGAGTCCAGATTTAAGAGGATAGTTCTTGTCAGTTGGCATAATGGGCTGAAGTGGACATGATGGCATTTTGCTGTTGGAGATGTCAGATGTGTAACTTTTATTGTCTAAATTCCCAATTACATAAGCTCATGCTTAGTGATAGCTTAGTGGCAGCCTACCAAACTAGTATAACTCTGACACAAAATGTCTCCGCATGTCACACAATGAAGCCAAGGAGCAATTTTATTTAGGGTGCCTACTTGAAGTGTAAGCAAAGCGAGAATAGGTGGTGTGATTACCTAAGGCTGCCCAAATGCTGAATTCAAAATAGTATTTTCTCTATTATTTGTAGGAAAATATAAAGTTCTAAGATTCATGAAGAAGGAAATCTGAATAGGCAAATAGTTGCTGGAGACAGTAAAAAAAAAAACTTTAAAGAACGACATAAAAAAAGACATTGAGAGAAGAGTTACCTATTCTTCTCAAACTATTCCAAAAAATAGAAGAGGAAGGAAAACTTCCAAGTTCCTTTTATGAGGCCACTATCACCATGATACCAAAATGAAATAAAGACATCACACACACACAAAATAACTACAGGCCAATATATCTGATGAACATAGATCCAAAAATCCTCAACAAAATATTAGCAAACTGAATCCCATAATACATTGAAAAAAAAATCATTCACCATGACCAAGTGGGATTTATTCCTGGGTCTCAAGGGTGGGTCAATATTTGCAAATCAATCAATGTGATATATCACATCCATAGGAGAAAGGATAAAAATCATATGGTCATTTCAATAGATGCAAAAAAAAGCATTTGACAATGTCTAACATCTGTTCATGATAAAATTCCCCAACAAAGTAAGTTTAGAGTAAGTTTATGTTGCCTCAACATAATAAAGGCCATATGTGAAAAACCCACAGCGAGCTTCATACTCACCAGGGAAAACTGAGAGCTTTTCCTCTAAGGACAGGAACAAGACATGGATATCCACTCTCACCACTTTTATTCAGCATAGTACTGGAAGTCCTAGACACAGCAATCAGACAAGAAAAAAAAATCAGACAAAAAAAAAAGGCATCCAAACTGATAAGAAGTAAAACTTTCACTATTTGCAGATGACATGACTATAAATAGAAAACCTGAAAGACCACCAGAAATCTCTTAGAACTGATAAATGAATTCAGTAAAGTCACAGACACAAAACCAATGTTTAGAAATGTATTGCATTTCTATACATTAATAATGAAGCAGCAGGAAATTAAAACACTCCCATTTACAATTGCACCAAAAATAAGATACCTAGGAATAAAGCTAACCAAAGAAATGAAAGACCTGTACTCTGAAAACTATAAAGCAATGATAAGAGAAATTGAAGATGACACAAAGAAATGGAAAGAAATTCCATGCTCATGGATTGGAAGTGCAAATATTGTTAAAGTGTTTATACTACCTGAAGCAATCTACAGATTTAATGCAGTCTCTATCAAAATACCAACAGTATTTTCACAGACCTTGAACAATCAAAATTTGTATGGAAAAAAGAAAGACCCCAAATAGCTGAGGTTATCTTGAAAAAAAAATGCAAAGCTGGAGATATCACAATTCCAGACTTCAAGTAATATAATCAAAACAGTTTTGTACTGGCACAAAAATAGACACATAAATCAATGGAACAGAATAGAAAACCCAGAAATAAACCCACAATTATATATTAATTAATCTTTGACAAAGAAGGGAAGGATATCCAATGGGAAAAAGACATTCTCTTCAACAAATGGCACTAGGAAAACTGGACAGCTACATGCAAACGAATGAAACCGGACCACGTTCTTACACCAGAGGCAAAAATAAACGCAAAATCAGTTAAAGACCTAGATGTGAGATCTGAGACCATCAAAATCCTAGAAGAGAGCACAAGCAGTAATTTCTTTGACATTGGCTCTAGTAGCATTTTTCTAGATTTATCTTCTGAGGCAAGGGAAATGAAAACAAAAACTGTTGGGACTACATCAAAATGAAAAGCTTCTGCGTAGTGAAAGAAACAGTCAACGATACGAAAAGGCAACCTACTGAATAGGAGAAGCTATTTGCAAATAACATATCTGATAAAGGGTTAGTATCCAAAATACATAAAGAACTTCTATAACTAAACACCAAAAAACCAAATAATCCAATTAAAAAGTGAGCAGAAGATATGAATGGATGAGTGACAACATCCAGATGGCCAACAGGCACATGAAAAGATGCTCAGCATCGCTCAGCATCAGGGATATGCAAATCAGAACTATGAGATACCACCTCACATCTGTCAGAATGAAATTTTGCCATTTGCAATGACATAGATGGATTTAGAAAGCATAATGCTAAGCGAAATAAGTCAGAGAAAGAAAAATACCATATGATCTCACTGATATGTGGAATTTTAGAAAACAGATGAGAGAAAGTGAAAAACAAAAGGAAAGAGAAAAGAGGAGGAGAGACAAATCAAGAAACAAGACTCAACTGTCACCAGAGGGGAGGCGGTTTGAGGGAATGGCGATGAAGGAGGAGGAGGGCACTTGTGATGAGCACCAGGTGATCAGAGAAGTGTCGAGTCACTATAGTGTGCACCTGTATGTCAACTGTACTGGAACTAAAATTTAAAAAATATGGGGGCCCCTGGGTGGTTCAGTGGTTAAGCACCTCCCTTCGGCTCAGGGCATGATCCTAGAGACCCGGGATCGAGTCCCACGTTGGGGTTCCTTCATGGAGCCTGCTTCTCCCTCTGCCTGTGCCTCTGCCTCTCTTTCTCTCTCTCTGAGTCTCTCATGAATAAATAACAAAATAAAATAAAATCTTTTAAAAAACATAAGTGAAGGCAAAAAAAAAAAAAGACATCAGGTCCAACTGGCTTTTTTTTAATTATTATTATGATAGAGAGAGAGGCAGAGACACAGGCAGAGGGAGAAGCAGGCTCCATGCACCGGGACCCCGACGTGGGATTCGATCCCGGGTCTCCAGGATTGCGCCATGGGCCAAAGGCAGGCGCTAAACCGCTGCGCCACCCAGGGATCCCCCAACTGGCTTTAAAGGCACATTTGTTCAAACCTTCGAGGAGTCATGCTATTGAAACCATTGCAGAGTGTATAGCCTACCTGCACCCACCATTGGCCTGGGTATATAATTCCAGGTTGAAAGTCGTTTTCCTCAGAATTTGGAAGGCATTGACCCATTGTCTGGTAGCTTCCGGTATTGTTCCAAAGCGTGCTGGTGTTCTGATTCTTGAGACCGCGTGCGGAACTCTGTTATCTGTCTGCACACTTGTAGGCTCATCACTTGGTCTCCTGCGTCCTGAAAATTTTCAGCAGTGTGGACCTATAATGTCCACTGGGCTGGGCACTCCGTGGCTTGTTTCAGACCCTTTTGTATAAGATGCTTTCCTCAAATGTCTGGCGTTCTGGGTTGGGTGCTCATATTAAGGAAGGGTCACCAAAAAAAAAAACAAAAAACAAAAAACAAAAAACAAAAAACAAAACAACACTGGGAAGCTCAGAGTGAATGGGTGGGGTCTCATGACTGGTCATCACTGCATGGCCACCAAGTGGTCTGTGACCTCCAGTGACCCTTAGGGCCCACATCTTCAGGGCTTTCCTGATGGACCCATCAGATTCCACTGAGAAGGTCTTCCAGACACCTGCCTAGGGACTATATACACGGCTTTCAGGATTCTGAAAAGGAGTAAAAACATAAGAGGAGAATATACCCTGCCAGATTTTAGAGTGTGTTCCCAAGCTACACTGGTGCAAGGGGCATTAGTATCATATGCATTAATAAATCAATGGAATGGCATTTTAGCTAGTCCAGAAATGGATTGTTTATTTTTTTTTAATTTTTATTTATTTATGATAGTCACACAGAGAGAGAGAGGCAGAGACATAGGCAGAGGGAGAAGCAGGCCCCATGCACTGGGAGCCCGACGTGGGATTCGATCCCGGGTCTCCAGGATGGTGCCCTGGGCTGGATTGTTTAATGTATAAAAATGTAGTGTGTGGTCAAGCCCATATCACAAATTACTGTAGGAAGGCTCATGCAGTAAGCACAGCTGGAATCGTTAGTCGGGGGCGGGGGGGGGGGCGGGGGGAAACGTCAGCATCTTACCTTATATGCTAAACTAAATGTATTTGTTCATTATTTTATTCAACAATTATTTATTTGTCTCCTATTATGTCCTAGACGAGTCAAACATTAGAAGCTGAAAAATAATTCTAGAGAGGGAGAAACGGTCTGAACATGAGATTATTGTACAGAAAGGAATCGATAAACTTGACCACGTAGCGATGAGGAAGGACAAAATAACACACTAAGGAAATTTTTTATTTTTATTTATTTATTTTTTTAAGGATTTATTTATTTATTCAGAGAGAGAGAAAGGAGGCAGAGACACAGGCAGAGGGAGAAGCAGGCTCCATGCAGGGAGCCCGACCGATGTGGGACTCGATCCCAGGCCTCCAGGATCACACCCCGGGCTGCAGGCGGCGCTAAACCGCTGTGCCACCGGGGCTGCCCAGGAAATTTTTTAATAACACGTATGCCCGATAAAGAGTTGATACCCTCTGTCTATAAAGAGCTTAAGCAAATTGATCGGAAAACACCAAAACCCAAGAGAAGAATGGGCAAGGAAAATCCACAGAAGAAACATGAAGTGCCGAAGAAGTAGTTTTAAAACGTCCAGCCCCAGCAGTAATCAGGGGATATGTGTTAGAGGGTGATATCATATATATTTTTTTTCCTGACCAGTAATTAACAGAGGAATTGAAAAAAGATTTAATAATGTCACCGTGGGTGCCTTGAAACAGGCACTTTCATACAATGCTATTGAACACATGAATAATTTTTTTTTCGTCTCGGCTCCGTCCTCTCGTGAGCACAAGCTTGTGTCCCTCTAAGGGGGCGGGAGGAGGGATCCTTCCTGCCTCGTGCCTTCGGGCCCCTTTCCCCTCTTCGGTTGTACCTCGTCCCCCACGCGCAGAGGTGGCTGGTGCCTTCCCTTCTTAGAATTTGCTGGTGCGTGTCTGCATCTCTGAATCATCCACAGCGAATTACTTCCATAATTGGAAAAAAAAAAAGCCCCTAACTTTTTAGAATGAAAAATGCCCTACTTTTGACCCAGTAATTTCGCTTCTTGGAATGGCTGTCTTTTAAGGAAATAGGCAATTTGGAAAACACTTGTGCACAGGCGCCTGCATCACAGCACAATTTATAAGAGAGGCTAATTAATTGCAAACAACCTAAAAATCCAGTATCAGGGTCATGGTTAAGGAGATAACGATAAGGCTGTTAAGTCGTGTTTCCCTCTTGATGACGTGGGGAGAAAGCTTATGACTTATGTAAAGTGAAAAAAGGACACAAAACTGTAGGTACACCTTCACACCTTCATTCATATTTTATTTAAAAATATGCATGGAGGAGCCTGAAAGCAATTATTTCCGAATATTCACAGTGATTATGGCTGGATGGTGGGATCTCATTGTCTATGATGATCCGAGCCTGACCTTTATAGTCTGAAAAAAAAAAAGTCTATATATGGAGAAGAAAATAGATAAGTTCATCTAATCCCACGTCGCACATAGAGGTGGACTTTTTTTTAATTTTTTTTTTATTTATGATAGTCACACACACACACACAGAGAGAGAGAGAGAGAGAGAGAGAGAGGCAGAGACATAGGCAGAGGGAGAAGCAGGCTCCATGCACCGGGAGCCCAACGTGGGACTCGATCCTGGGTCTCCAGGATCGCGCCCTGGGCCAAAGGCAGGCGCCAAACCACTGCGCCACCCAGGGATCCCGAGGTGGACGCTTTGAGTCCATAGAGGTGATAACCTGGATCCTGGCCACCTCGACTATCATGCCCAGCGCCCAGCGGAGTGAGGCTCGTGTTGAGCAGAAAGTAGACAAACATGCCGACTGGCCAGAGACTTCTGGAAATCTGAGTTGGCCGGAAGAATAGGAGAAGGGCAGACTCAGCATCAGCCGGCGGCAGGTGCGTGTGACTCCGGGGCCTGCAGGGGAAGGACAGAGGGTTGAGCCTTGGTGGCTTTGGGGTCAGAGCCAGGGTTGGTGGGGGACGTCGTAAGGGGGGAAAGTACATTCTAAGGATCCCCAATGAGCCCTCACCCGACAAATGTCGGTGGTCACGCTGAGGTCAGAGCCAGAAGGAAACGAAGGATCGTGGGTGGAGGCGCAGGAGGCCGCGGGTGCAGTGGTGAGGTTGGTGCCCCAGCGGCCAGCGATGGGGAACAGGTCTGACGTCACCGGCCCACCCGCCCACTCTGGTTATGCACCGCCCGTGACGTTCACAGGCTCCCGTGGGTCGTAGATAAGGTGACCTTGGGTCACGCAGAATTCCCAGAGCACGCCACATAACCCCGACCCTTTCGTTCCTACTCAGGAAGGCAAGTGAGCTCAAGTGACTGGAACTGATCTTATTATAGGAACAAACCGGAATCTGTGCTGATTGTTGAAAACAGAACGTCACTCAGGAGCTGTAGGCTAGGGATGAGTGACAGGTCACTCCCTGCAACGCTCCTTGTATCTTATTGCTGCATACCTGTTTCTCGTTCAACCCTTTCGTTTCACGGTGGAGAAACTGAGGCCCAGTGAGGCCAAAGGACCAGAGTCAAGGGAGTGTGAGGAGCTGGAGGCAGGAGTCAAGGCTCTTAGGGCTCTTGCCGTGACTGGGAATTGCCTGTCACCATCTTCGATGGTGGGGGTGGTGGTGAGGAATAGGCGGGTGGGAGGAAGAAGTGACGTGGAAGGTGCCGGGTTCCCTCCAGGCCCACGTCACCAGAGACACCCGAGTCCCACACACACTTAACATTCTCCTTGGCCTCACCCCAGTGCTCACCAGTGCTTAGAGGTGAAGTGGGGCTGGTGTGGTGGCAGTGTGGGTGGTGTCCTCCCCCAAAGAGGTCAGCCGAGTCCTAGCCGCCAGGACCTCAGAACGTGACCTTATTTGGAAACCGGGTCTTTGCAGAGGTCATCAAGTTAAAGCCATTAGAATGGCCTTAAAAATCCAATATGGCTGTGGTGTCCTCATGACAAAATGTGGACGCAGAGGACAGATGCACACAGAGGGAGAATGTCACGTGAACATGAAGGCAGAGTTGGGGGTGATGCTTCCATCAGCCAAGACACGTGACAGCTGGCCAACAACCACCAGAAGCTGGGAGGGAGGCCTGGAGCACACGCTCCTTCACAGCCCCCGAAGGAATTGACCCTATAGACACCTTGATCTAGGACTTCGAGCCTCCAGGGCTGTGAGAGTTTAGGTTTCTGTTGTTGAAGCCACCCCAGTCTGTTGCGCTTTGTTCCGAAAGCCCTAGGAAGGGAGTACTGGTGAGTTGGAGCTTATAGTCGGTCTCTTCATTCGTAAGTCTTCACCCTCCTGCACGGTTCCCACCGCTTTGCGTGGCCCCAATCTTGCTACAGTGTTCTCATCCCTAGACCGCTGTCCCCACTGCTCTGCATGGCCCTGATCCCGCTACGGTTCTCATCCCTAGACCACTGCCCATTTGCCTCTGTGTTCGTGTGGCCACCTAGCCTGGTCTTGCCCAAGACCCAAGTCCCTGGTCTGACCTCAGACCCAAGACCCAGCTCACAACAGATGAACGGGCTGGCAGGCACGCTTGGGTAGAAGGGCGGCCAGGGTGTTGGATGGCCCCGGGGGCAGGTTGGGGACTGGCATGGCTTTGGCTGCTGTGGGGGCCCAGGTGGTGAGGACGGGGAAGGAGGACCGAGAGGGAGGCATTTCAAAAGATAAGTGTTTAAGACGCAGGGCTGCTGAGATGCAGGATATAGGGGTGTGAGGGTTCAAGGTGCTGGGTGGAGTTGGGGTCGCCGAGGCCGAAGACAGTTCACACAGGCGGGCCAAGAGGCGGGAGATGGGAGATGGGCGAAGGGTAAAGCAGCTGCCCCCCCCCGCCCCCGCCCCTCCGAGGACACCACGACGGCATCAGTACACACCTAGCTTGTGATCAAGTCTTGTTTATTTTAGAAGCATAAACAGTGGAACTAGGGAGGAGTGAGGAGAATGAGAACCAGTCCCTGTGGCAGAGCCGGATCCAGCACAGGCTCCGTGTGTGTGTGTGACCAAGGCCGACCCCGCGGCCTCCATCAGCCTCCTGGGGGGACAACAGCCTCCTGGGGGGACAACGTGGGTGGAGGTGGAGCTGCCGTGAGGCTGGGGTAAAACTGGCTCTGGGTTTGCTCTGAACCAGGTGAAAAAGTCTGGAGGCGCTGCAACACCCTTGGCCCAGAGCACTCCAGGCTGGCTCTGTCCATGCCCGAGGCAAGGTCGTGTCCTGGAGGGGAGACCTTGGTGCCTCCTGTTCACCAGGAAGGCCCCAGGTGTCCAAGAACAAGCTGCAACGAGGCCCCCGGCCAGTGAGCACCTGCTCCCCTCCCCATGTCTTCCCTGCAGTCTTCAAGGACAGGGCATCCCAGGCCGCCAGACTTCTCCGGGCCCCTCTGTCGGGTGACGGAAGCCCCGGGCCCTACACATACTGCTTCTTGGAAGCAGAGCTGCTGGGGCGACTGGGAGATTTCTGGCCACTCTCGGGGGGTGGGTCCAGGAAGAGGGGGGCCCTGGAGGAAGCCAGCCTCTCCTCCTTAGTCAGGTTGGCCCAGTTCTGCTCGCTGGAGGAGAGCCCGTTGTAGGTGGGGCACGGCGGGGACGAGGGTCCCTCTCCCATGGGCAGGTAGAAGAAGACCTGGTCGGCGTAGGGCTCCGAGGAGGCGCCCCGGGGTGGGGGGGCATCCTGGCCCTGCTGGGCCTTCATCCCCCGGCTGAGGCAGCGGCACAGCAGGTGAGCCAGCTCCAGCAGGTTGAGCACCAGGGAGATGAGTCCAACCACCAGCATGAAGATGATGAAGATAGTCTTCTCCGTGGGGCGTGAGACGAAGCAGTCCACGAGGTAGGGGCAGGGCGCGCGCTGGCACACAAACACAGGCTCCATGGTCCAGCCGTAGAGACGCCACTGGCCGTAGAGGAAGCCGGCCTCCAGCACGCTCTTACAGAGCACGCTGGCCACGTAGGTGCCCATCAGCGCCCCGCGGATCCGCAGGCGGCCGTCCTCCGCCACTGAGATCTTGGCCATCTGACGCTCGACGGCTGCCAGTGCCCGCTCCACACGCGGGTCCTTGGCCGGCAGGGCCCGCAGCTCCCCCTCCTTCTGCCGCAGCCGCTCCTCGCGCCGAGACAGGTAGATGACGTGGCCCAGGTAGACCAGGGTGGGCGTGCTGACGAAGAGGAACTGCAGCACCCAGTAGCGGATGTGGGAGATGGGGAAGGCCTGGTCATAGCAGACGTTAGTGCAGCCTGGCTGGGCCGTGTTGCACTCGAAATCGGACTGCTCGTCGCCCCACACCGACTCGCCAGCCAGGCCCAGGATGAGGATGCGGAAGATGAAAAGCACCGTCAGCCAGATCTTGCCCACCACAGTCGAGTGCTCCTGGACCTGATCCAGCAGCTTCTCGAGGAAGCCCCAGTCGCCCATGGCTCGCTGGCCTCCGTCTGCGGGAGACAGGACCTGTCAGCAGGGCCTCCTCCTCTGTGGTCCCGGCAACCAGCCCCAGGGAGGCGGGCCACGCCCATTTTGCCTACAGGGACACTGAGGCTCAAGGAGGGGAGGGGGCTGGTGGGGGGGGGGGCTCCCACCCAGCAGGGTGGGCAGGACTAAAAGCCAGTCCTTGGATGATGGCGACTAAACTCTGGCAGAGAGCCAGCCAGGGTCCTAGTCCCGTCACCTATCTGTGTCCCTCCTGTTCCCAGCCCGAGTCCCAGGCTGACACAGCCCAAGATCTGGGTCAAGTTGAGGCTCCTGAGCTCATGGGAACAGAGAATTTGAGGAACTTACTTGAGGCCACACAGCTGTGCTTCGCCCCTCCTTCCTCCTGCCCCCGACACGCTGTCTGGGGTGCGGGTGGTGGTGGTGCTATCTTCACCTTCTCAGGGGCCCCAAAGCCTCAGGTCCCCACTCTTCTGCCCAGTGTAGCTCACCCAGCTGCCCTCACTCTAACCTTTCAGCTGGTGGTGGGGAGGGGGGCGGAGGGAGGGGCGTTAGGCGCTAAAGGTCATGGTCCCACCTGTCAGCAATAGCGACCACCTGCCGCTGAAGCGTGGCCACTGCTCCAATCTCCTTCCTCCTTGCGCCGCCCCACCCCCCAAGCTGTTGCTACCAAGTTCTCAACTCTTGAAAGAATTGTCCTAGCGGGATGGGCGCCCCGGGGTTGGCCCCCCCCACCCCCGCAAAGTTCCCAGAACATCAGAGAGCGGAGGGAAAGGTGCAGGGGAGGTGCCTCTTCTTGGAGCCACGCTGTTTAGAGCCAGGCGTTGGTCCTCCCTCCCCCTCGCCGGCTCCCCCTGGCTGAGCAGCGACCTCAGCACCTGAGTGTCCTCTCCCCATAAAAGGGACGCAATGCTCTTACCTCCTAGGGCTATAGGAACACAGGGACAGGCTGACGGGGAGCCTGGCCACGGGCCGGCTGGGTGAGCGCGGCCGTTGGGGCTCCCCGCGACCCCGAGCAACCCCGGTCCCGGCGGTGGCAGACGTGTCCCCTGCTGCCTGGCAGGTGGCGCCCGGGCCCCCCAGCCCCTCTCTCCGCCCCACTCACCGCCTGCCTCCTGCCTGCTGGGCGGCGGGGAAGCTGGACGGCGCCGGGCAGCGGGGCCTTAAATAGCGCCGAGGGGCGGGGTGGGGGCAGGAAGCGGCGCCGCGGGGCGGGGGCGGGGACGGGCTGGGAAGGTGCAAGCGCCCCAGGCAGGCCGAGGGCGGGCCTGGGGGTCCTGCGGGTGGGGGGGTCTGCGGCCCCTGCTTCGCTCTTTGCGCCACGTTCCAGCCCGACCCTCCTGGCTCTGGAACCCGAGCGCCTTAGGGCGGCTGGGCGTGAAGGGATCGCTGAGAACTTTCTGGTCCTGCAGCTGACCTGAGGGCGCGAGGGATGGACAGATGGTGGTGAGGGTGTGGGCGCCTCCCCGGAAGGGCCTTTCTTTGACCCTGGGGGCCTCTTGCCCTTGCTAGAGGAAAGGAGCCAGAAGGCCGCTGATTTGTGGGTGGGCCAGCGGCCGGGCTGTGCAGGACTCGGCGGCCCCTGGGGACCGGGAAAGCACCCTGGGAGAGGGGTTCTCTGCACCCCCCAGAGTGTGGGGGAGCTGGCTCTCCACCCGGCCTGAAGCCTCCCTGGCTTCTCAAACATCCCCACTCCGGGCGGCCGATCAGAGGTCACTGAGCACCCCCCCCCCAGGCCCTGGACGCTGAAGGGGAGGGCCCCCCACCTTGAGTTTGGATCTCACTCTCAGCAATAAGAGGTGGGCGGCACCCACCTCCTTAACGGGGAGGATGAACCTCCACCAAGAGGGGTTGCCCCGGTCCGTGGGGTGGGGCTTGGCGGGAAACCTGCCAGGTGTGCCTGCACCCACCCCCCCACCGACCCCTCCAGGGGGCAGGAACTGAGCATCCCAACCCTGGGGTAAGCCTGAGGTTGTAAATATGGAAAGTTTTCTTGCTGACTACAGGGTGAGTGAGGGGAGACTTGGTTAGTGAGGCTTTCGCGGAATTAGCCAGTTGAGGGGGCCTCAGAGACCTTGGCCGCTGCCCCTTGGGGGCTGAGATGTTGCTGGGCAGACGCAGAAGGGCCTAAAAGCTGCGACTCTTCTGTTGACCCCGGTGCCTCAGTTTCTTCCTCTGTAGAATGGGGATAGTAATGGCTGGTAATGAGCAGGGGGCGGGGGGTGGCGGGGGTGGGGGATAGGAGATCCAGGCAGCCACCAGCTCGGCCCTGGAACTCAGAAACAAAGCAGTTGCCGTAAAAAGCTCCAGTCCTTGGACTCCCAGTGACCCAGGGCTGGGTCCCCGAGAGCCACGGGACTTGTGGGCGGTGAGGGGGGTGGGCTCGGCCCAGACCTTGGCTCAGGCCTCCCTCCCAGGCCCATCCCTCGGGGCCAGACCGGGCCCAGCCTCCTGGATTTCCACCACGGACAACTGCGCCCACTTAGCCCTGACCCCTGAGGGCATGAGAACAGAGGTCCCTGGAGGCCCCCCCCCCCAGGCCTCTGCTCCCAGAGTTCCTCTCCTGGGCCTGACGTCATCTGCTGGCAAGAGGGGGAGCAGGTGGGGACGGCAAGGCCCTTCACCGTGTCCTCAGCCCTTCCTCGGCGCCCTGGGGTCTTGCTTTCCAAGGAAGCAGGGTGGGGTCAGCCCCCCGGGCTGGCCGCTCGGCCTGGGGGTCATCCCGGAGCCCCACCCTCCCTCTGTTCCCACTGCCTCAGTGACCTCCCAGCTGGTCTCCTGGCCTCCCCCACCCAGGGTCTGGTGCACGCGGCCCCGCTGTGGCTCCCGTTGCCCTCCCGGCCTCATCCCCTTGCCCGCCTTCACTGCGGGGGCCCGAGCCTGTGTCCCCACGTCCCCCCTGCAGCAGCGCCCTCACGTCATTCAGGATTCTGCTGTGTGCCCCCACCCCCGTCCCCCAGAAGTCCCCGTGCTGGCCCTGGCCTGCGCCCTGTTGGTTAGGTGAGCCCTGGCGCTGCCAGGGGCTCAGATACTGCCCATGTTGTTTTATCTGCGGACCTGTTGTTGTTTTAAAATTTTTTATCTTTGTTGTTGAAAGACACGACATAAAATTGACCGTTCTAACCATTTGGAAATGTGCCACTTAGCAGCATCCTAAGTACGTCCGCGGGGTCGAGGACCAAGCCCCCGAACTTTCTCATCTTGCAAATCTGAAGTTCTGTTCCGCCTAAACACCTGCCCACACCTGCCGCTTCAGTCCTCCCACCCTAGGGGCATCCCGTACTGTCTCCGCCCCCTTGGCCTGGGGCTCCGGAGGGCAGGGGGTGGGTCGCGTTTATACCCCCCCCAGGCCCCCCATCGTAGCAGGGTCCACGTAGGCATTTACTAATTCCACAGAGTTTTACTGAGCACCCCGGGTGCTGAGACACTGTCCTAGATACTGGAGATCAAGCCGGGGCCGACCTCAGAGTCCCTGCCCTGGTGGATTTTACGCTGTGGCTATGGGGACCTGTGAGGTGGTGACAAATACTTCGTGGGAAGCAGGGGCGGGAAGGTGCAGGGGGCGCAGCTTCCCTGTTGAAGGGAATTGCAACCTGAAGGGAGGGAGGGAGGGAGCCCTGTGGCTTTGGGGGGGGGGACAGCACCTTCCAGGTGGAGGGAACCAAGAGAGGGTGCAAAGGCCCTGAGGCCCCTGATGGGGCTGCCCTCACTTGGGCGCCAGGACCCAGTGCCACACACCGGGGGGCTCAGATGGCGGAAATGTGCTTCTCGCAGTTCTGGGGGCCGGAGGCCCGGGATCGGGGTGGGGTGTCCGGCACGGCTGGGCTCCTGGGGACGACCCCCTTCCCGCTTTACACGGGGCTGTCCTCCCAGGGTGAGGAGGCAAAGGTCATCCCTCCCGTGTCTCTTCTTTGAGGGGCACCAATCCCATTCCTGAGGCTCCATCTCGGAAGGCCCCCGTTCCACACGCCATCACGCGGAAGGTAGGATTTCAACGTATGAATCTTGGGGGGACACGAATATTCAGTCTGTAATAGCAGCTTCGGACCAGGGTGACGGGTCCGAGACAGTCTCCCGTTCACCTTGGCGGTGTGGTGGCCGTGCTCCTTCCTGCAGACGGCGTGGCCACGGGGCTGCGGGTCTGACCCCAACCCAGCCTTTCCGCGATCCCAAGTGCGTCCTCCTGCCACGGGGAAGGAGAGCAGACCGGGGGACGCGAGAGCCACCTTGTGGCGACAGCCTGGTGCGGGGACTCGGATGGTGAACACGTGCTGCTGGGGACGCAGAGCACGTGGCCTGCTCAGGCCCAAGGTGGGCGTGGGGCGGGGACATCCCTTCCACCACGGTCCAACCGCAATCTGCAGAAGCCCAGCTGGGGCTGGAGGAGCAGTCATGCCGGGTTGGCCGGGGCGGGGGAGGGGGGCCCGGGTGGGTGAGCTCGGAGCCCCCCAGGGCAGGGCCCGCCAAGGGCATCCCGGGTGGGTGAGCTCGGGGCCCCTGGGGCAGGGACGGCCAAGGGCATCCCCAGTGGGTGAGCTCGAGGCCCCCCGGGGCAGGGACGGCCGAGGGCATCCCGGGTGGGTGAGCTTGGGGTCCCTGGGGCAAGGGACACCGGTGACTATGGGAGAAGGGAGACACAGAGCATCCCCAGCAGGCTCCACTCCTGGCCTGGAGCCCGATGCTGGGCTGGGTCTCAGGCCTCTGGGATCGTGACTTGAGCTGAAATCAGGAGTCAGACGCCTCATCCAGGGACCGGGTGCCCCAGTCGTGTCCATAACCTTTAAAGCAGCCCCTCAAAGAAGCCCTTCTAAGTGCCTGGCTCTGAACGCGCCACGCCTGTCTCTGCTTGGGACCCTGACTGATGCACGTCCCCGGCACTGGTGACGGGTCTGAGGTCCTGAAGGTCCGCGCCAGGTGCAGCGCGGTGGCTCAGCTGTGATCCAGACCGGGGGGGGGGGGGTGTCCGCCCACCCCCGGCGCCCTCGAAGTCGGCTGGCATACCTAGCCTGCCGATGACGGGGCACAGGTGAGCCACAGCCCGTCCCGTGGGCGCAGAGCCCTGCCCTCTCCTGCCCGCGTGGGCTCCTGGCTCGTGGCCCCTACGTCTCTGGCCGCTGGCTCTGGCTGTCACGGTTGCTAAATGTCTTTCTGGATTTCATCGAGCCCCGCACCCCCTTTGCTCTCCACTCTGGCCTGGCCTGGATGCCGGCGTCCTCTACGGCCGGTCCCCCAGTGGCGAGCGCATTCCTGTGTCCCCCAGGCTCTGGGCTGGTGAGCTCAGCTCCTCCTCCCGCTGCGGGATCAGCCTCCAGCCAGGGCCCGGGGTGCTGAAGCCTCTCGGGGAGAGGACGGAGCTGAGTGACGCTGGAGTGGGGCTGGGACTCCCGAGTTTGGAGGAGACCGGTGGCCTGCTGCGAGCACACGTAGGGAGCGAGAGCGTGAGTCACGGGGATGCTGTGCACGCAGGTGGGGATGCGGTTCCTGGGGAGCCCAGGCTGTCAAGGTGGAGGGGGGTGACTCGTCCACAGAGAGGACGCTGGTTTTGCACGTGTGCTCCGGTGGCTCTGGAAAGGCCACCAGTGCTGTTGCGGAGGGAGCGCAGTGCCCTCCTGTGACCGCACCTGTAATCACAACGCTGCCGGTCGGTTCCCCACTGATCCCGCCGGGATCCCACCCAGCCCCTAACTTCTGCTCCAGCCTTGGCTCGGCCCCCACCTTCACCCGCAGACATAGAGCTCCCCCCCACCCCGGGGTGCCATCCCTGCCCTCAGGCTCTTGGGCGGGGGGAGCGCAGGACACAGGATCGGGACACTCTATAAAACACAGGCTTTACTGATTTCTAGGAGCATCGACCTCAGGTCTCAGAGGCGGGTCAGCACATCTGGGGGGCAGATGGGAGCAAAGCTGCCTGAACCTGGGGGCGTAGCAGAGAATGGGATTGCCCAGGGCGAGGGCTTCCCCCGAGGGCCGTGGGGTCGGAGAGGGTCGCGGCGTCCCTCGGGCAGGGGCCAGCGTCCCCGGAGCTGCCTCCCGCTCCTCTTCACACACTCACTGTCCGGCCTCCAGATGTCCCACTGCTGGGACGACTTCCTCCCCAGCCCAGAAAGCTGGGCGCTTGTCCGGAGGGAGTGGGGACTCCCTTGGATCTGGTGGGTCCCACCAGGACAGGCATCTCCCTCCTCGTGGCCTCTGGGGCTCTGCACCTGCTGTTCTCTCTGCCAGAGAGCACCACTGCCTCGGGGAAGCCTCGCCCTGCCGCTGCCTCCTGTGGGCCCCCCCAGGTGTCCCCTTGCAGGTGGCAGGTGACTGGCTTGTTTCAGGGGCTGCGTCCCCCAGGGGCTGGCAGCTCATCCTGGGCTCCGATTTACCCCCAGGCAGACGGCGCAGTGCCCCGTGCTCAAAAAGTCTGCCCCTAAAATGAAACTGGATAGATGAGTGAGTTCAGAGTGGGGGCACCCAGCACCTGTAGGACCCCCCCGCCCCCATACCTGGCCCCGGGGGTAGCTCCAGGGTCGCTGCCCCGCCGGGGGCGTCATATGGGGGTCATGTGGGGCGCTGATGCGTGCCCCTCGTCGTCACCGCCGTCACAGCCCAGCTCTCCAGCGTCCACCAGCTTGTGGTGGCAGCGGCAGGTGGAGGCCCGGCTGGTGGAGGACGGGGGGCCGCGGCTCTTGGGGGACCTGTTCCTGGTTACGCGGCGCAGGAGCCTGTGGAAGACGAGGTAGCAGATCTCGCAGATGGTGAGCACGATGCAGACGGCGGAGGCGCCCACCATGAAGTAGGTGAAGACCTTCTTCTCGGTGGGCCGAGCGATATAGCAGTCCACCACGTTGGGGCAGGGGGCCACGTTGGCGCACTGCACCAGGCGCGGCATGGCGAAGCCGTGCCACAGCGTGTGCAGCACGTACAGAAAGAGGAGCTCGATGGCGAGCTTGAAGACGAGGCTGAGCAGGTAGGTCCACCACAGGCCACCGTGCTTCTTGCCCGCGTCGGCGTACAGCCGGGCGCACTGGTCCCCGTGCTTGAGCCGGTGGCGGCGCTCGCGCTCCTCGCGGTAGGCCACGTGCAGCATGACTAGCAGCGACGGGCAGGTGACGAAGATGAGCTGCAGCGCCCAGAGCCGGATGTTGGAGATGGGGAAGAAATCGTCGTAGCAGACGTTGGTGCAGCCGGGCTGCTTGGTGTTGCAGTCGAAGTCCTTCTGCTCGTCGCCCCACACGCGCTCAGCAGCCACCACGTACACCAGGACCCGGAAGACGAACACCACCGACAGCCAGATGCGCCCGAAGGCCGTGGAGTACTTGTTCACGCCGCTCAGCAGGGCCTGCAGCGTCTTCCAGTCCATGGCGTCCGGCGGGGCAGCCGGGGCCCAAGCCCACCTGCCAGAGTCAGAGGGAAAAGGCCGCGTCAGTGACTCGGCGACACTGGTGGGGTGCGCGCGTCCGGGGTTCCCCTGGAGGAGGGATCCGCTGGATCAGCCAATGACTTGGGGTCAGGGCTGCTCCTGTCCCCAGGCTCTGCGTCCGGTGGGGCAGGTGTACAGCGGTCACATGACCGTCCCAGCCTCAGGGCCTGAGCGCGGGGAGGAAGGGAACGTGTGCTTGCTGATCCACGGAGCTGGAGCTCCACAATGACCCCCCCCCCATGAATAATTGGAAACTACCTCTGAAGCTAATGATGTACACGTTGGCAAATTGAGTTTAAATTAAAAAAAAGTGAGCACACCAGGAAGATACTATTACGCTCCTCGTGTGCGGATGGAGGTAACAGCTGCAAAGCACTTAGCTCCGAGTAGGGGCTCAGTACCGCGGGCCACTTGCTGAAATCTAGACGCCACCTACGGTTGGGGGGCACCTGGGCGGCTCAGGTGTGAAGCATCTGCCTTCAGCCCAGGGCATGATCCTGGAGACCTGGGATCGAGTCCCGCATCAGCTCCCTGCATGGAGCCTGCTTCTCCCTCTGCCTATGTCTCTGCCTCTTTGTATCTGTCTCTCATGAATAAATACATAAATTCTTTAAAAAACAAAATAAAAGAAAAAATCTACAGTTGGGCTCAAGGCTGTGTTCTGCACCACCTCCCCTCCCCTCCTCTGTCCCATGCAGCCCCAGGCCAGGTTCTGGCCGCTGATTTCACTGAGGCCCTGTGAGGGTGGGGCTGTGGGCCCCGAGGGCAGAGGGCGGGCCACCCTGGAATAGGTCACTTGGCCATGAAGATTGCTTTGGGTTAAAAACAATCAAAACGGGGCCCCTGGGAAGGCTTGGAGGTTGAGCATCTGCCTTGGGCACAGGGCGTGACCCCGGGGGGGCTGGGGGGTCCTGGAATCAAGTCTCATGAATAAATAAATAAAATCTTAAAAAAAAATCAAAACCCATCAGATTCAGGAAAAGCTCTTCACCTGTCCTCCAGCTGCCTAAAGGAATTCAGATAGAGGACCTGCTCCCGGAAGAGAGGTGTCAGCACAGATAACTAGGGAGGAAACTGGCAAGGCCTGTTTGACCAAAGTCCTCTACGTCCCACTGTCTGAGTGGCCGAGAAGACATTTATTTCCTAAATGTCTACTTTCCTAAATATTTCCTAAATATCCCTTCCCTCTGAAGTTCCTGACCCCCTATTCCCTTCTCTTTACTTCAGGATGACACGTCTACCTCATTTTGCCTGTATTTGGAGTCTCATACCTGTGTGGGTTCCCGGTATATACTCGATTAAACTAGATTTTTCTCCTGTTAATCATTCTGAGTCCAGCTAGAAGAACTTTTTTTTTTTTTATTTTTAAAGATTGTATTTATTTTTTTCATGAGAGACCCACAGAGAGAACCGGAGACACAGGCAGAGGGAGAAGCAGGCTCCATGCGGGGAGCCCGATGCGGGACTTGATCCCGGGACCCCGGGGTCACGCCCTGGGCCGAAGGCAGGGGCTCCAGCACTGAGCCCCCCGGGCGCCCCCAGCTAGAAAGACCCTGAAGGGCGGAGGAAACTCTCCCTCCCCAGCAACCCCTGTGCTACAGAGAGGAAATTCGCGTGCAGAGGAGAAATAACCTCCCCAAGGTCTCACAGTCAGCAGGTGGTGAAGTTGGAAGACCATTCAGGTTGGGAGTGACTGGGGGATGTGATAACGGTCTGGCTCCCGGCACCCCAGGCTCAGAGGAACTCTAGAGACCACGTTCCCGCCTCTCGGTGCCAGAGCCTGGGGGGAGCCCCAGCCGGATGCCAGGCCTTTGTGGGAGGGAGCCATACTTTGTTCAGGCCCTTGAATCACACATTTTCTTCCCAGCGCTGGAGTGACTCAGAGGGTGTGGACTGGTGGGTCGGCTGGAGAACTTCTGGGTGCCGTCCTGGGTGTGGGAACACGTGTCTCCCCGTGTGCCTGTGTGGGCCTGTGCACACACGCGGGCGCTCTTGGAGCTGGGTGTGTGAGCGTGCAAGAGGCGTGGTGCAGACCCTGCAAGATCGCCCCCCACCCCCAGCCCCGTGGCGCCTGCGGGTGTCGCACACGGTCTGCTCGCTGGCCTTTCAGCTTCCCGTCCTGGGTCCCTAGAGTCCGTTAAACTGGATCTCATCACTCTGTCGTTTAAAACTTTCTACTGGCTTCACGTAACACTTCGAATTATTCCCCGTTCTTGCCCTCCTCTCCTGTAGTCTCGCCCCGATCCTCTCGGCTCTGGCCACACTGGGGGTTTTTGGGGTTTTGCAAATGTCCCTGCGGCCTAGACGGCTCTGTCCCCAGAACCCTGTGTGGCCGGGTCCTTCTCATCGCCGAGGGCTCTGCTCACACATCGCCTTAGTGGCCTCCACACATTACTCTGGATCAAGGAGCCCCTGCCCTCCCGTCCCCTTCATTTTCTTCCTTGAGGAGTTTAACCACCACCTGAAGCCAAAACGCTGTTTTGTTTCTGTTTATCACGGTCGCCTCCACTGGGGCGCAGCGCCTCTTGCCTGCTGCTTCATGCCCAGCGCCCGCCCGGGCTGGCACATAGTAGGCCCTGGGATGCTGGGCGGGTAAACTAACCCCCACCCGCGGACTCCCCGGGTGAGGTGCAGGAGCTGCTCCCGAGGAACAGTCTGGACCGGGCAGCCCGGGGGAAGGGCTCCCCCACTCCGGACAGGAGGAGGAACGGTTGCCTCTGGACACCTGGGTCCCGGGTGCCTGTTCTCTGGGTACGCGTGGCGGGATGGGGGCTCTGAACGAGACCTTCCCCCAGGAGACCATCCTCTTCTCCTGCACCTGCTCCTCCCACACCTGGCCTTGGGGGGCGGCAGCAGAATGGGCGCTGAGCCCTGCGTCCTACCTGGATCCCGGCCTCCGCTCCGCCACTGACTAGCCAGGTGCCTTCCAAGAACCCCTTGATATTTTTGGCGTCCACTCCTTATCTCTCCAGGGAAGGAATTCCTACTTTGTCGAGCTGCGGGGAGGCTCTTGGGCACATTCCCTCCCCAGCCGGCCACTCACCTGGTGGGAGCTCCAAACCCCCGGAATGGTGGTTGCAGCCCTGGCCACCAGCCCTCCGGGAGGGGACCGTGCCTCGGACACCCACTTGGGTGCAGCCCCCTCCTGCGTGCACCTTCCGGCCCTGTCTGTCCAGCCCCACCTGACACAGCCCGGGGACTCGACTCACCTGCAAAGAATTTCCCTCCGAGCCGAGATCCGGACTGGTGGAGCCGGTTCTGATTACCCCGGGCTGGCCCCCAACACCACCCGCTTCTTCCTACCCCGGGGTCGCGCCTTGCCCCGCGAGGCCAGGCCCCGCAGTGCTACCGCGGGGACCACCGACCCCCACTTACCGCTCACCCGCCACCCCTGCCGCCCCCGCTTCTCTCTGTCCCCTGCAGCAGCTCGCGACTCTGCAGACGTGGGGGGGGGGGAGAGGGGTCCCCGGAACCGTCCACCCTGGGGCGCGCACCCCGCCCAGGATGCAGGGGCGAGAAGGCGGTGGCGTGCCCGGGAGGCCCCTCGGCCCCCGCCCCGCCCGCGCCTCGCCGGGCCCCGGGGTCGCGGGGGGCACTCACCGGGGGGCGGGGGGGAGCCCGGGGCCCCCGCGGCCGGGCGGCCTTCCGCGGGGCGCGGCGCTGCTCCGAGCCTCGGTTCCTCGGTGCGGGAAATGGGGGCATCGGCGGCCGCGCGCAGGGCCGCGGCGAGGGCTCCACTGAGCTCCGGGGCGGGCGGCGCTGGGAAGCCGCGGCCGGGACAGCCCGGGACAGCCCGCAGCCTGCTCGCCCACGCCGCGCCGCGCCCTGCAGCCCCGGGGCCGCCCCGGACGGAGGGGAGGGGCTGGGGGCTCGGGGGCCTCCCCCTGGCAGTGGGGCGGGGCTGGGGGCTCCCGGGGGCTCCCCCCCGACGGTGGGGCGGGGCTGGGGGCTGGGGGCCTCCCCCTGACAGTGGGGCGGGGCTGGGGGCTCGGGGCCTCCCCCTGGCAGTGGGGCGGGGCTGGGGGCTCCCGGGGGGCTCCCCCCCGACGGTGGGGCGGGGCTGGGGGCTCGGGGCCTCCCCCTGACAGTGGGGCGGGGCTGGGGGCTCGGGGCCTCCCCCTGGCAGTGGGGTGGGGCTGGGTGGCTCCGGGGCCTCCCCCCCCCGGGATGGGCGCAGGGCTCTGGGGGCTCCGGGGCCTCCCCCCGACGGTGGGGCGGGGCTGGGGGCTCCAGGGCCCCACCCCAGGGTGGGCGCAGGACTCTGGGGGGCTCCGGGGCCTCCCCCCAACAGTGGGGCGGGGCTGGGGGCTCGGGGGCCTCCCCCTGACAGTGGGGCGGGGCTGGGTGGCTCCGGGGCCTCCCCCCAACAGTGGGGCGGGGCTGGGGACTCTGGGGTCTTCCCCCATGGTGTCTGCCCCCCCAGGAGGCACCCTCTGCAGAGCCAGGTGCAGAGCAGACTGCGTCCACACTAATCGGGTGCCTGGGAAGGAGGCTGGGTGGGGGCCCATGGTGGTTGCCAGTAATTATGAGGAGGGGCAGGCCCTGGGTGGGGTGCTGGGGCGGGAGAGCCTGCCACCGGGGTCTGGGGGAGGAGGCGGGCTGCCCCGGTGACAAGGGGCGGTGGGAGTCCTGGGAGCTTAGTCACCTCACTGTCTCCATGGAGATGGTGATGCTGACACCAGGGTTGCAGACACAGCATTTTCCCAGGACTGCTTGGGTTGGCGCCTGTGGCCTGGGGTGAGGAACATCACCCCCTGACTCTCAGAAGTGCCCCCACACCTGGGAGATCACTTATGGGGTCACCCTACCTACTCGTGGTTTGGACGGGGCACCCACCCCGCACAGGGTGTTGGGAACCGTCTTTGCGGCAGGCACGGCCTGGAGACTTTGTCCCCCAGGGCGCCCCACATGGGGGGCACGGCCCTTCCTGCTTTTCTGAGTGAGGAGCCCGAGGTCCTGCAAGGCTGGGTGACACCCGGGGTCGCGCAGACAGGAAGCAGCAGAGCCGGCTCTAGGGGTGTCAGCCCCTGGCCCGAGAGCAAAGCCAGGGGCAGACACCACCGTTACTCACTGGGCTGTGGCCCCCGACAAGCACTGAGACCCCGTGGCGATGGCCCAGGTGCTCCTGTGTGTGTGTCGCGGGAGGCAGTGAGTTTGCAGTGTCCTGTGAGGACCCACCTGTTGCTCCCCGGCAAAACGGGGCAAAGCTGCCCCCACTGCCTTCCTAGTCCCTCTTGTACCCATTTGCACAGCGCCCCATCCGTGTCACCACGGCGGCCGTGTCAAGGTCACTTCAACAGTCACAGCCGTCCTCACCCGCTGGGCCTACGGAAGCGCGTGGCACAGCGACCCGGTTCCTCCTCGGGACACTTCCTGTCTCTGGCATCCCGGGCTCCACCGTCTGAGCTTCCGGGAGCCTGGGAGGCTTCACGTGCTGGTGTCCCGCGTGGGCATGTCCCAGGGCTCGGCCTCTGTTCTCCTGGTGAAGGCCTGGGGCCCGGGGGCTCTGCTCCTGACGCCTCCCTGAACCCCAGCTCCCTGGGCGGGCTGCCCACCCCATCACCAGGTTCCACGTGCTTGCTTTTCCTTTCTGTCCCGATGGATGGACAACCCTCTGTCTTTGCGTAGATGCTCCTCCTTTGACATTACCCAAGGGATGCCAGCCGCAGTTATGTGCTTTGCTGTATTTTTTTTTTAAGAGTTTATTTATCTATTTATTTGAGACGGGGGCCAGGGAGAGAGAGAGTGAGAGAGCATGGTGCTCTATGCGGGGCCCGATCCCATGACCCCGAGATCACAACCGGCTCTGAAACCAAGAGCTGGACACTTAACCGACGGAGCCCCCCAGGTGCCCCCTTCGCTGTTTTCATTTAACCAAGCATAGGACGGTTTCCTCTGTGGGTACAACGATGTCCCTCCCCCAGGACAGCGGCCCCCTTCCTGCCGGTGCCGGAGGCCCATGTCTTTAGAGGGGACCGCACAGCCGGGTGGCGCGACTCCTGTGATACATTTAGCAGCCCCACGTTGATGGAGGGTCACGCCGCGCGTGATCACCTGCTTCCCTCTTTCCACTATCAACGCCCCTGCGCCTCCTTGGACAAACTTCACTTAGCACATTTTAAAATTCAGTCCGTAGGATTCCTTCTCCCATGTACAGGTTTGGGGTTGCAGGTGCGCTTATTTGTAATTTTTACGGATAAGGCCAGACCTTCTCCGCGGACCCACGGCTCCGTCCTCCCCCTCCTGGCCGATGGAGACCTTCACCCCGCGCGACCTTCGCCAGCGGCCTGTCCTTAGCTTCCGTTGTGTGTGATTTCTCTTACCACGAGGAGGATGAGGGGCTTTGGGGAGCCTCCGCGTCCGTTTTGTTTTCCCGTGAACCGTCCTTTGCCTTTGCCCGTGTCCTCCCCTGGACGGTGGCCTCTTACATAATCGATTTTTCTTTCTTTCATTCCTTTTCTTTCTTCCTTCCTTCCTTCCTTCCTTCCTTCCTTCCTTCCTTCCTTCCTTCCTTCCTTCCTTCCTTCCTTTCTCTCTCTCTCTTTCTTTTCTTTCTTTCTCTCTCTCTCCCTCCCTCCCTCTCTTCCTCCCTTCCTCCCTTCCTTTTTTCTTCCCATAATGGATGTGTTAGGAGCCCTTGATAAATTCAACAAAACAGCCCTCTGCCTACGAGCCCCCCCCCCCCCGCCCCGTTGCACACTCAGGGTGTTCTGACGTCGTATACGCAGTTCCTGCCACGCGGGATCAGAGCATTTTTCGTGCAGTCACACGTATTAAAATCTGATCTTTCACGGACTGTGGTTTAGTCGCGGTGAGGAGCGCCCCTCCCAGTCCACGGGCTGAGCAGCCTTCCTCCCGCTGTCCTCCCGGGAGGACTCCCACGGCCCCAGGTGGGCCCCGTGGGTCGGGCACGCACCTGCCAAAGCCCGCTCTTCCCGCGGCGCCCCCCAAGCACCGCCCGAGCCCCGCTTTGCCCTCCGGCCACACACGGTCCTGGGGTCCCTCTCGTCCCTTCGCAGCGGCTCCCACTCTCGGCCGCCATCAGGCCCTGCAGTGCCTCTGGCCTCCAGGACATGCCCCGGAGCCCTAAGGCCGCAGGGAGCCCAGACGCTCCCTTACTGTTTGCAGCTGCATCCAGTGGGGTGCACGGTCGTGCGTGGTACTGTGGCCGTGTGTTGGCGGGGGGGGGGGTGCAGGGGCTCTGTGTGTGCGCGCGGTGCACGGTCATGTGTGGGAACGTGGCCGTGTGTTGGCAGGGAGGGGGCGGGGGGCTGTGCGTGTGCGTGGCCTGCAGTCGTGCGTGGGTCGGGTTTCACAGGTGGATCGCCAGGGTTCCGTGGCTCGTGCACCTGCGCGGCCCAGGTCTTGGGCTCCGGCGCCCTGGTGACTTCCCTGCGAGGGTGCTGTTGCAGGCCGGGCTTCCCTGGGGGACCCCACGCGGGGAGAGGCTGGAGGCTGCTGCCCCACTTCCCCACTCTGCTCTGAGCCAGGAGTATGTGGGAGGCCATGTAGGCCATAGCTGGCCTCGGGCTGGGGCTGGGGCTGCGGCTTAGAGGTGCCCCGCCGCCCACACCCGCCTCGGGGCCTACACCTGCTCTCGGGTGGGAGGCCCGAGTCCTGGCCCCGCGCTCCTCCCGCCCAGGTCTCGGCACCCGCCGGCCGTACTCTCGGGAGGCCCCTGGGTCTGGAACTGTGCCCAGGTGTCGGGCGGGGGCTTCCCTCTGGGGCTGGGGTATCCCGGGTCCACAGGCTGGGGTGTCCTCGGTCCACGGCGGCCAGGCCCTCCCTGGGTGCCAGGCCCTCTCCTCCCTGGGGCAGCGACCTGCCGGCAGAAGGATGGGGACTCTGGGCTGTGGGAGGGCCGGAGGGGCTGTCCTGGGATGCGCCTTCCCCCCGAGACACCAACAGCTCCCCGGCGCGTCTGCACCCACTTCGAGGGGCACAGGGCTATTCTGAGCGCCGCCAGGCCTCTAGCACCCCACTTGCACCCAAGACCCACCCTGGCCCAGTCCTCCGTCTTTTCCCCCCGCCTTCCCCCTCGCTCTGTTCTGGGTCTTTCCCTGATTCATGCGCTGCTGCTTCTCTGGCTGCAAAGTCACACAGTCCCCCTCACCCCAATTCTCTTTCGTAGTCAGACTCCTCAGAAGCAGCGCTGGCGCCCTGGGCCCTTGCTCGGCCCCTTCCACCCGAGCCCTCGGTCTCACGCTCCTCCCTTCTCTTCCCTCCCGGTTGGTCTTCCTCCACCTCCTGCGTCTCCCGGACTGTGCCCTGGGGCTCACCTCCGGGCTCCTTCTCTCCTCCGGCCCCGGGACTCAGGGACTCACTCTTCGCCAGCTCAGCCAGCTCATCCGGCCTCGGGGTTTAAGAGACCGGCGGGCGTTGGGCTGACAAGGCCTGAGTGCTTCCCCTGAGCGGGGCCTGACCCCGACCCCTGGGCTCAGGTGTGCACCTGCCGCTCTCCCTCTCCTGTGGGGGGGCTGTGACCTGTCGCTGGCTTACCGGGTCCCGGACTAAACTTGTTCCTTAGTCGGACTGTCAGATTTAAACTAAAGCAAGCAAAAAAAAAGCCCCCAAATGGAACAAAACTCCAAAGCACATGCTCAGTGAAATTCAAATTTCAGATACTACGTGGTGGGACTCACTTATGCTAAAAAAAAACAAAAACAAAAACAAAACAACAACAACAAAAAAGTACCTAGTCATTATTTGAAATTAAAATCGAACGAGGAGTCTTGATTTTAGCTGACCCCCTGCCCCCTGCAAGCCTCTGCATCCTTCTCCATCCTTGACTCGCCCAGATGACTCAACGGGGATTTGACTCATCTCCTTGGTAAGGGCCCAGGCTGGAGAGTCACTGTTGACTCTTCTCGTGTGTGGCCCACATTCACTGCCACTGAGTCATCTTGGTGCCCCTTTCACAGATGTGTTCAAAGTCTGGGGTTGAGCGTCTGCCCTCGGTGCGGGTCACGATCCTGGGGACCTGGGATGGAGCCCCCACATCGGGCTCGCTGCTTCTCCATCTGCCTGTCCCTCTGCTTGCCGCTCTCCCTGCTTGTGCCCTCTTGCTCTCTCTCTGTCACGTAAACACGTAAATTATCTATAAAATAATCTGGCCGCGGCCCGGTGCCCCTGCGTGAGCACAGCCACCGAGAGGCCCCCCCCCAAGAGCCCTTCTGCTTTCCACTGGCTCGGACCGACAGCCACAGGCATGGGGGTGGCCCATGGGGCCCCGTGTGAGCAGGTCCTTCCCGGGCCTCGTCCGAGCACTGGCCTCTCGGCTCCCCTGTCGCTCGGCCTAGCTGGTGTCTACGCAGTCACCGGCGTGTGCGGCTCTTCCCAAGTACTCCCCTTTCCCTCCTGGCACACTTCCCGGCATCACCGCGCAGCCCACCGCTTCGCCCTCCCCGGCCCCATCCAGCATCGCGGTTTCCCTCCCCCTCCGTCCTGCTTAGCCCTTCTCCTTAGCCGCCAAGACCACTAAGCCATTTGGCATTTTGCTCTTTCTTCTTGCTCGTCGTCCTTCCCGTCGCCAGGACCTGTGAGGACAGTGGCCGCACGTCCGGTCTGTGGTGTCCCCTGCTGTCTTCTCAGCCCCCAAACTGGCTGCTGCATTGCGGACGGACGACTGAGCACTTGCCGAGTGAGTGGATAAAGCCGTCATGCACCATAAGCCCCATCCCCGGCTGACCCGGAGCGGCTGTGGGATCTGTTCCTTGCATTTTTTTTTAAAGATTTTATTCATGAGAGACACAGAGAGAGGCAGAGACACAGGCCAAGGGAGAAGCAGGCTCCATGCAGGGAGCCCGAGGCGGGACTCGATGCCGGGACCCGTGTAGGAGCCCTGAGCTGAAGGCAGGTGCCAAACCGCTGAGCCCCTCCCCCCGCCGGGATCCCCGGGACCAGTTCCTTCTAGCTTAGCATCCCACCCGCCTGCCCCTCCAGGAAGCCTCCCTGACCCCTTGCGTCCTCCAAGAAGCCTTCGCTGACTGAGCTTCACTCGTCCCTTCCCACCCTCTCCGCCTCCTGCCTCCAGGCCCAAATCCCTGGTCTGGTGCTCAAGGGGCAGGTGGTTTGTGTGGCTGAGCCTGTGCACATTCACGCAGCCCTGACCCCTTGGGTGGGAAGAGGCTCCTTGCCTGAGCTGTCCCTCGGGCTGCCAGGGCGTGGGCATCAGGCAGCGGGGGAGGCCAGCCTGGGGTGAGGCGTGTGCCAGATCCTTAAGCCCAGCCTGCCGCTCGCACTGTGGGAGCTTCTGGGGCCTTGATTCTGGGTCATCGAAGACCTGCTGGGCACTGGGTGTCAGCGGGGAGAGGCCTGGCCGGGTCTGGGCTGCAGGGCCCCGGCCCCGGGACTCGCTGCCCCTGCACACTGGGAGGCCCCGACGCGGGCACCTGGGCAGGTGCCATGGCTGAGCTGGGAGGCAGAGGGGAGGAAGCAGACACAAGCCATAGGGTCATTGTGTCAGGCGTCGGTCGGCTAAGGTGTATGTGCGCTCGCAGACGATATTCCGGTTCTGGCAAGGCTGCCAGGACAGTCTTTTTTTTTTTTTTTTTTAAGATTTTACTTATTTATTCATGAGAGACACAAAGAGAGGCAGAGACACGGGCAGAGGGAGAAGCAGGCTCCCTGTGGGGACCCTGATGTGGGACTCGATCCCGGGACCCCAGGGTCACGCCCTGGGCCGAAGGCGGCGCGAAACCGCTGAGCTCCCCCGGGTGTCCCCATCAGAACATTCTGACATGACTTATAAAGACCCTTTTTTATGACGCACCTGGCAGTGTCACCCCATCCCACACTCCATCCCTGAGCTGCACCTGATGCCCAGCGCAGCCCATCCTAGAGCCTCGGGGGCGGGTGTGGCAACCAAAGCGTCCTCTGCCTCCGAAGGCCCCACTGGGGTGTCTGCGGAACACACGCCTGGGGTGCGGAGGCCGTGCGGAGCAGCACGATGGGAAGCCTTGCACGCAGCTCGTGCACTGCTGCAAGGGACGGTTGGACCATTGCTCCCCGGAATCGCAGCACGACCGCAGGAGCCAGGGGTCCCCACCCACGTGTCCACCCAGGGGGTCTGGGGAGAGGGGCTCAGGCTCCTACACGGATGTCCACGCAGCACCACTCACCATAGCCAACACCAACGTTTGGAAACGTCTCCAGCGCCCATCAGGGGAAGAACGGGTGGGCGGAGCGGGTTGTGTCCATGCCACAGAGGGTCATAGAGCGTCCGGGGCCGAACCTGATGCGGGCTCCGGGGGGGCGAACCTGGGAACCACATGCTGAGTGAAAGGAGCCTGATGCAGGGGGACACACGCTGGGCGATTTCTGGGATGCGCGTTTCAGAGGGACAGTGAGCCGGTGAGCTGTCGGAGGCTGCCCAGGGTGGAGCGGAGCCCGGGACGCGGTGTCGCCACAGGGAAGCGGGTCGGAGGACCCTGGGTACGGGGTCGGTGATGCCGGCAGGGTGCAGGGACGACACGGGGTCGGGGGGGCCGGCTGGATGTCCCCGTCCTGCTCTCAGCACAGGGTCGTTACCTGCGACGGTGGAGCGGCGCGGTGCGGGCCGAGGAGTGTTCCGGCTCCATAGAGGCTGCGGACTTGGGGGAAGGCCCCTGGACAGACGGCCATCTAGGAGCTCCCGGGTGACGGGGGCCCCGAGGACCCAGGCGGAGGCTGCACAGGGGAGGAGGCGACCCCAGGAAGCGCCAGGGATCCAGTCCCCTGTCAGGCTCCCTGCATGGAGCTGCATCTCCCTCTGCCTGTGTCTCTGCCTCTCTCTGTGTCTCTCATGAATAAATAAGTAAAATATTAAAAAAAAATATTCTCAGGCCTCCGTCGCTGTGAAAATGAGCTCTGCTCTGCTCTCATCCGCTGGCAACGAGCAGCCCTTCGTTCCCTGCCCTTGTCCCGCCACCCATTTGCAGCAGCTGGGCACGCTGTGGTACCGCTCCTCTCGCTGGCTGCCCACGTCACTGGCCCCAGCTCCTCACCCCGTCCTCTGTCCTCTGCAGCTCAGGCTCGTGCCATGGCCGCTGTGACCCTTTGCAGTCCTCGTCTGATTTGGTCCCTGTGACCGTGTTCTCCTTCTCTGGAGACTCCCAGAAAACCCTAGAAGGTCCGCAAATGTCTCTAGAGCATTGGCTTCTGTGACATCATCTTCCTTCTCTGTGACATCGTATCCCCTTGGCTTCTAGGATCCCCATCTGCCCTGCGGTCGGTCCCTTTTGCTGGCCGCCCCTGTCCAGTCCTGTTTGACCCTTGAGCCTCCTTCCTGGGGCATCTTCTCACCCCTCCCCCACAGCCTCTGTGGTGGTCGCCACCTGCCCCAGGAGCCCAGATACAACACGACCCCGAAGAGTGACCCGCTGTGTTCCCAGTGAGGAGACCCTCCAAGAGGTTTGGGGGCTGATTTGAACATATAAACTTTCAGCGTGGTTGAAATAATAATTTATTAATGTTACTTTGCTCCCGACATTTTTTTTTCTTTGTAAGTTTTTATTTAAATCCCAATTAATAGCGTAAATTTAGTTTCAGGTGTAGATTTTAGTGATTCAACACTTAAAATACCTAGTTCTCCTCACAGCAAGTGCCCTCCTTAATCCCCATCACCTATTTTATTGATTGACTGATTGATTGATTGATTCCCTATCTGCCCCATCCCCACCCCCTCCCCTCTGGTAACTGTCAGGTTCTTTCTTTCTTTCTCTTCCTTCCTTCCTTCCTTCCTTCCTTCCTTCCTTCCTTCCTTCCTTCCTTCCTTCCTCCTTTTCTCCCTCCCTCCCTCCCTCCCTCCCTCCCTTTCTTCCTTCCTTTTTCTTTTTTAGATTTTTTTTTTTTTTTAATTTGAGAGAAGAGCAAGAGTGAGAGAGCACAGGCAGGGGGAGCAGCAGAGCCACTAGCTGGGCTCCATCCCAGGACCCCGGGATCATGACCTGAACTGAAGGCAGACAATGACCGACCGAGCCACCCAAGTGCCCCGGGTCACTTTGTTTTCCATAGTTAAGAGTCTGTTTCTTGGTTTCTCTCTCTCTCTCTCTCTCTCCCCACCCATGTTTGTTGGTTTTGTTTCTCACATACTATTTATGCGTGAAATCTTCGGTATTTGTCTTTCTTTGCCTGACTTCTTTCACTTAGCATAATATTCTCTAGAGTTTGCTACCTATTTTAAGATCACGTATTGCCTAGAACAACGTAGTAAACCTATTATTTTTTTCCTCCCCTGAGTAGTTTATGAAGCGATTTTGTTTAAACTTTGAACATTTTTCCCTAACACCTGGGTTAAGCTCATCAGAGTTTTGTTTGTTATCATTAACCTTTTACAGAATGTGCAGACTTTATTTTTTTGCCCAACTTATTTGTGATATAGTCCTTTTTAAATCCATGAATGATACTGGGAACTTTATTTTCTGCCATAAAAGCCTGGTTGCATAATACTAGGTTGCATCACTTAAAAAAAAATCATCTGGTAGGTGTGTATTTGTCATCCTCATGACATAACCACTTCCTTTATTGTTCTTAAATTTTTTTTTTTAAAAGATTTGCCTACAAAGACAATACTTGCTATTGTAAGGTCACAGCACCAGGAGTAATGGTTGAATCTGTGAGAAATGTCTTTCTCTCCATTTTTTTCTTTCTTTTTTTTTTTAAATTTTTTTAATTTATTTATGATAGTCACAGAGAGAGAGAGAGACAGAGACACAGGCAGAGGGAGAAGCAGGCTCCATGCACCGGGAGCCCGACGTGGGATTCGATCCTGGGTCTCCAGGATCGCGCCCTGGGCCAAAGGCAGGCGCCAAACCGCTGTGCCACCCAGGGATCCCTCTCCATTTTTTTCTGATTCCACCCAGTGACCTCCACAAATATCCAAGACTTCATTGACTGGAGTTATTTCAGGCTAATGAGTTTCCCCCAAAGAGCACTCGGTTGTTCAAAATGCAGTAATTGAGAGCATGCCCTACAACGTGGGAGACTTTGTGAGGACTTGGATATAAGACAGATCCTTCTGACCCGAGGGATAATTTTAGAGCAAAGTCTTATCCCATGTTGAGGTACTTTGCTGACAATTCCCAAGTCAGCATTTCCTGACCAGTCCTTTCCTCCCCGCCATCCCATAGCCTACTAGACATCTCCACCTGGGTGCATTTTTATCGAGTGCCTACTACGTGTCAAGCGCTCTTCTTGGTGCTGGTGGATAAAGGAGTGTACACGACAGGGTCCCTGTTCTCAGGAGCGTATCCTAGTGAGAAGACACTGAGAACAGACAAATGTTAAACAACATTTCATTACTAGTAGATGCTACGAGGAAGATAAAATGGGGTCATGTGGCAGAGAGTGACTGTCTGTGGCATACGGGCATCACTGGGGAGGGCGGGTCAGAGATGGCCTCCTGGAGGAGATGTGGATGACAAGGAGACAAGTCATGGGAAGCTCTGCGGGGGAGGAATATTGCCAACAGGAGCCAGTGCAAAGCCTATGAGATGGGACAAGACCAGCGTAGGGTGCGCGGAAAGGGGAGAGCCAAGGAAGAAGAGTTTGGGGAGGCAGCCAGGGCCTAACCATGCAGGTCACGGCAATGGATTTGGCCTATTTTCATTTCTTATGACCATTGTGGGAAGCCACCGGGAGGGTTTTAAGCAAGGGAGTGGCTTGACTGATCTTGGCAGAAGATGTCCCAGGCTGCCGTGGGCAGGAGGGACCGCAGGGGAGCAAGACAGGAGGCAGGGAGCCAGCTTCTGCAGCTACGCAGGTGTTCAGTGAGGTGGCTTGGCCGGCGGGGGTGGTGGTGGGGGAAGCACTTGGAGATGGTTGGGAGGGAATGGACTTTGAACTTGGAGTTATACCCAACGTGACTTATACTAATGGAGTGGATGTGGGGAATGAGGAAAGAGACGCCGAGGTTTTTGAACTGAGCAGCCGGGTGGATGGGGACATCACCGTCCAAGGCGAGAAGACTGGGAGAGAGCATGAATCTGTTCTGTGTTGGAGGGATTAGGCGTTCTGCTTGGGATGGCCCACAGGAAGTTGGATGCATGAGGCCAACACTCGTGGGGGCGGTTAGGTCTGAAGGTATAAATGTGGGAGCTATCAGTTTTATAGATGGTTTTATAGCTGCTAGTGGAGAAAATCACAGAGGGGAAAAGAGGGTAGAGAACTGGGCCCTAGGGCACCCCTCATTTGGAGATCAGTGAGAGGAAGAGGAGGGATCGGTGGAGACCAAGGAGGACCCTTTGCAAGGTGGCAGGGAAGCCAGGAGGGGCTGCTGCCCGGGAAGCCCGGGAAGCCGATGTGCCAGGAGGGAGCCCTCGACGGCCAAACGTCACTGAGGGCGTAGGATGAGGATGAAGAGCTGAGCCCTGGACTTGGCAGCTTGTTGGCCTTTGGTGACCTTGGCAAGAATGGTCCTACCTAAGATGGGTAAATGCGATAAGGGAGTGGAGATGGCAAGTGTAGACAGCCTTTAGGGAGTTGTGGTTTTTTGTAAAGGGGGTGGTAGCTGGAGGACAACGTGGTGTCAAATGGGAAGTTAAAAAAAGGAGAAAGGGCATTATAGGGTATTTACGGGCTTGTGGGGCAAGACCTGCGGAGCCCCGTCCAGAGGAGGCGAGAGGCAAGGCTCCAGTGTCCAAGTGAAGGGGGTACGAGGAGCAAGGATGTGCATCCGCGTCCCAGGGGGGAGGTGGAGTGGATGGGAGGCCAATGCTGGCCTCCATGCTGAGGAGGTTTCTAGGAGCGGAGGCTGGAGCTTTGGGGCAAGAGAAGGTATGATACGGTCATCTTGGAGACGATGGCTACAGTTTTAAGAAATGTAGAATTTGCTGGAGGGCCTGGGTGTCCTCCTGAGGTTCGCGGTCCGAAATCTCCCCCGAAACCCGCCGGTCCCGGTCGCTTTATTGTCCAGGTGCTGGGGGACGGGGTGTGAGCACGCCCGTGGGAGGCTGCGCAGGGCAACGAGGATGGGTGCAAACACGGGAGTCGAAGCCCGGGGAGGTGGGTGTGAGGTGCCAGGTCCCCAGGAATGGTAGGTGGTGTAGCATCGGAGGGAGAGACCCTGGGGACCCGGGGTGGGCGGGAGGGAGGAGATGACCGGGTGCCTTATTTATCTCCCTGATGCCACGTGTCTGCGCTGTGTCATCCGCGTGTCCTGCAAACCTGCTGCTCGGCCTTGTCACCAGGCTTGCTCTCCCTCCGCCTCACACCCCCTCCTGCTCTGCTCTGGCAAAATCCTCTTCTCTCGGGATCCCTGGGTGGCGCAGCGGTTTGGCGCCTGCCTTTGGCCCAGGGCGCGATCCTGGAGACCCGGGATCGAGTCCCACGTCGGGGCTCCCGGTGCATGGAGCCTGCTTCTCCCTCTGCCTGTGTCTCTGCCTCTCTCTCTCTCTCCGTGACTATCATAAAAAAAAAAAAAAAAAAAAAATCCTCTTCTTTCCCCAGGGGTCAGCTTCAGGAGTCTCGGAAGGGATGCCCCGGGGGCTCAGTCATTGAAGCGTCTGCCTGCGGTTCAGGTCCCGGTCCTGGGGGCCTGGGATCGAGACCCGTGTCGGGCTCCCTGCTCAGCGGAGCGTCTGCGTCTCCCTCTCCTGCACCTGCTTCCCTCACCTGGCCCCTGAGTCTGAGCATACATTCTCTCAAATGAGTAAATAAAATCTTTAAAAAAGTAAAGAAGCCCCAGAGCTGCCTGTCCCGCGCCACCGGACGTTGGATCCACCTTCCCCCGCCCCAGGGCCCCGTGCTCCCCGGTGGCCTAGGAACTGTCCTCTTGAGACCAGAGATTGTATCTGACGCCTCCCAGATGAACCCTCGGTGCCCAGCGTGGGGCTTGTCATGTAAACGTGAACAATAAATATTTGTTGACTGGAATCCACTGGGAGATTCTAGGGGTGGAGCAGTTTGGGTGAAGACAAGGCCCAGGTGTGGTCCTGTGAGTGGGCAGCTAAATGGGGCAGAGGAGGAGGCCACGGGAGACGCCGAGCATGGAATGAAGAGGACAGAGTGACCCCTGGGCGGTCCCTGCAGCCCCGGGCTGTGAGGGGATCCCCAAGACCCTGACTCGGGTCCTCACGTCTTCAGGGAGCGAGAAGCCATGAGGGGCGGTGATGCGGGTGGGGCGGTGATGCGGGTGGGGCGGTGGTGGGGGGACGGATGGCAGGGGCCGGGCATGAGGGTGGGGCTGGGGGTGGGGGCGACTTGAGAGCGTCGGGGGGCGGTTACTGGGAATGGAAGCGCCAGAGCCCAACTCCTGGGGGAATCCTCGGGGTCCCCTGCGGCCTCCAGCTGCCCGGATGGTGCTCGGGGTCAGGACCTGGGCCTCTGGGAACAGCACCCACAAAGAAGGCTCCTCGGATGGTCGGGTTCTGGGCTCCCCCCACCCCGCCCCGTGGAGCGCTGGGGACCGGAGTGGGACTCTGGACTCTTGGCTGGCCTGAGTCATGTGGGGCCCTCAGGGTCCGAACTGGTTCTGGGGCTGGGCGGTCACGGCTCTGGTCTGCATTGGAGGGGGGCCGCCCTTATTTACTGTGGTCAGTGGATCCCCTTTAAATGGACATGCATTCCCCAGCTGCTGTGAATATAGGGTGCTCCTGGCTTGAGGCTGCCCCCCCACCCCCAGGATTGACTTCGGTTGACTAGGAGTCACCGACCTGCCCCCAGGGCGGCCGGGAGCCAACGACTGGCCGGTATGGGAGCTCGTTCCGAAGCCTGATGCCCCCTCTTCCTCCAGCGGGGACAGCTCAGTGCTGGGATGGGTGGTCCTGCGGCCCGGCAACCCGCCGGGGTCAAGGAGAGGTTCCCTGAGCCTGTACCCAGCTCAGCTCGGCCCCTCCCTCGTGCTCCCCTCGCCCTCTGCTCCTCACACACCCAGATTCCCGCCCCCGGCTCTGCTTCCAGGGAGTCTGACCTAAGACCAGGTGGGTCCTGATGTCGTCCCACACCTGGGGTTGGGGAGGCTCAGGGGCTCCCTCCGGACCCCAGGAGACACGGCCCTGTGGACTCAGCCCACCAGGCTGCGCTTGGGCGGGGGCCTCCGCGCTCTGGGCCACTTCCTCAGCTACAAATGCAGCATCGAGGCTACCCTCACTCAAAGCAACGGTGATGGGACTTGGGAACCAAGGAGGGGCCACGCGGGGTGGGAAGGGTTCAGCTGAGCATGAGGCCCCTTCCGCCGCGCGGCTTGTAGCCCTCTGACCCACGACCAAACAGTTCTTGGAGGTGGCTGGGGAGCGGGGTGGTCAGCGTCGTGCTGGGGACAGGCTCACAGACGGATGGCGAGCGGCCTCCGGGTCCCGCATGGGCGGCTGGGCGGCTGTAGGTGCCCCGGGGGCTGCTCCCTGGGGTGTCGGCGGGGGGCTCTGAGGCTCTGAGGCAGGGCCAGGCTGGGGGGGGTGGCTCTGGGGGCGCCAGGGGCTGGGGTGCAGCTGGGAGGGTGAGGGGATGCATGCCTGGGGCGCAGGAGGAGGGTTCCTCCGACCTGGGGCTCCATGCGGGTGTTCTTGGGAGGCCCCGCCTGTGGGAGAGACCCGCACCCTGGGCTCGGCCCCGCCCTGGAGGGGGGCTTGCCTCCCTGACTCCTGTGCTGCGGGAAGCAGAAGCCTCCTTCAGCCACGCGTGCCTGGAGGGTCTCCCCCTGAGAACTGGCCTGCATTGGGCCTGGGGTCCCCCAGCTCCCAGCCTCCCGCCAAGTCCAGGGACCCCTGGGGCAGCGTCTTGGCGCTCCCCCCGCGTCCCGGGGTGCACCCTACATGCGTGTGAGCTGCGTGCTGTGGGGTGTGTGTGTGTTTATGACACGTGAGCTGGGCCCCGAGGTTCCGGGGTCAGGTGCCCACCAAGTGGTTGGGGCCTCCGTTCTGAGGTCCACTGCGAAACCCCCGACCCTCAAAATACCAGGAAAATCATGTTTATTAATGGCTGTAACATACCCCACTGCCAGGTACAAAATTCACACGAGCCACCAACCTCCCTCCCCCGGGGCCCCGGACACCCGGCCGCGCCCCAGCCCTGGCCCCTGGCCAGGCTTCCTGAGCCCTGCCACCATCTTCCTCACCTGTCCTGCTGCCAAAGAGATGCCACTGCCCGGCTGTGGCCTTAGGGAGCAGCTCGCGGGCCTGGTGGTCCTCGCTACCCACCTCCAGGCTATGGGAACCCACCTGCGTCCATCGAGGCTGACCCCGCTTTCATGAGGACGGAGTTCCCATCCTGGGGGGGCTCTCCCTGGGAGAGGGCATAGGGGGGGCACGTATCGGGCAGGTGGTCCCGGTGGTGCGGCCGCCTGCGCCGCGGACCGAAGGTCTCCAGGCACCTCTTGCCCACCAGGTAGGTGACCTCGCTGAGGTTGAGCAGGATGCAGATGACGGCCGTGGCCACCATGAAGTAGGTGAAGACCTTCTTCTCGGTGGGCCGGGAGATGTAGCAGTCGACCGTGTGCGGGCACGGGGCCTCGGAGCAGGCCACCACGCGGGGCATGTCATAGTCCTGGTACAGGCGGTGGAAGATGTACAGGAAGCCCGAGTCGACGGCCGCCTTGAAGATGAGGCTCAGCAGGTAGGTCCACCACAGGCCGCCGCGCTTCTTGCTCGGGTTGTCGTACAGCGACGGTGCGCCGGGCCCGTGCTTCAGCCGGTGCTTGCGCTCGCGCTCCTGCCGGTAGGCCACGTGCATGACCACGAGCAGTGACGGGCAGGTGACCAGGATGAGCTGCAGCGCCCAGAGGCGCACGTGCGACACGGGGAAGAACTCGTCGTAGCAGACGTTGGGGCAGCCGGGCTGCCTGGTGTTGCACACAAAGTCCTTCTGCTCGTCGTCCCACACCTCCTCGGCCGCCACCACGTACACCAGCACGCGGAACAGGAACACCACCGACAGCCAGATGCGGCCCAGCGCCGTGGAGTACTTGTTCACGCCGCTCAGGAGCCCCTGCAGGGACGCCCAGTTCATGCTGGGGGAGTCCGTGGGCCCTTGCGGGGACCGTTGGCCGTTGGGAGCACCCGCTCGGGGCGTGGAGCCTGCAGAGGGGGGCCCGGGGTCAAAGAAGGGGCCTGTGACCACGTCCTCACGGCGACAGCATCGGGGGGTCGGGATGGCCGTCCTCGGGAAGTGGCCGAGCTGCCCTTGACCCCTGTCTTCTAGCTCCAAAACCAGGGCCTTGTTTATGCTACAAAGTCATGGATACGGCTGCTCCCGCCCACTTCTTTGACCCCGACTCTCGGCCCCGCGGGTCACACGACCGCTGCTCTGGATATGGGCAGAAGGTCTGGGTCGGATGACTGCCCCCCTTTGAGCTGCCAAGGGCAGCAGGGGCGGGAGTGGGGGGCTGTGTCAGCGGAGCCGGGCGTGCGGGGCACGTTCCCATAGCCCCTCTCTCTGGCCGACCCCGATGACATGAGGACATCCCTCAACGTGAGCAGGCTGTTTGGAACTGTGGGGGGCTTGGCACCCCCCCACCCCTCCCTGCAGGGGTGCAGACTGTCTGGACCATGCGGCTTCCTCTGGAATTCCAACCATTTGGGCTTTAGGGAGGGACTGGGGAGGGGATGGGCAGGCTCCTGCCCCCACCGCTGACCTTCCTCTCCCCTCCTTCTCTGTTTCCCCTTGTTCCGCTGGGCTCCATCCCCCATGCTCCCTTACCTGGAGCACCAGCAGGTCCAGCTCTGGCCCCGGCTCAGACCTCGGCCTCCAGGGACCTGGTGACCCTGGGACGTTTCCTGAGTGCCCTCCTTTGTCCTTCCCGGCAGGACGGGGACAGGACTCCGCAGCCTGTGCACCTGGCTCGGGCTGTCAGCGTGGGGATTGCGGCTCTACAGCCCACCCGGCGGCTCCCAGCCCCTGGCCTGCCCCAGGAGCACTATAGGCCTTGGATGGACGGCAACTCCCCCTTCCGGGGGCCTCCTCTTTCTTGTCTCATCTCCGGTCCTCTGTCCTCCCTTTGGTCCTACAGGGCATCCCTTCCCTGCTCGTGGCTCCCTTGGGGTTTCTCCGGGGATCCTCCTCCCCGGACCCTAGCCTGCAGCCCGAGGTGCTGGGGACCCTCAGCCCGTCGGGTCCCTGCCCTCCAGCCCGGTCCCCTGCCGGCTGCCCACATGGCTCCTCACCTTTCCTGGGTCTAGCAGCACCTCGCCTCTCTGTCCCGGGCTTCTCTGTCTGCCTGAGGGCCTCCCGGGGGAAGCTTTTGTTCCTTGCTCCTGTGCAGGGTGGAGCTTTCTGGGCCAATGAGCCAAGGGAGAGTGAGCGGGTGGGCAGGCGGGCGGACTTCCCCGGGCACATGTTCAGAGCAAACACCTGGGGCCCTTCTCCCCCGGCCCACGCCCTCCCTGCAGCCCGATGGGCATGGCTGGTCTGCTGGGCTGGCAGGCTTGTGGGTGAGACTGTGCGCCGGTGGGGGCCGGGGGGGCAGCGCTGAGCCCAGAACCTGCTGCCCCGATGCCCGGACCCAGGTCGGCCCAGCACCCCTGGGTGTGGCCCCCCGCCCTTGCCGTTGCCCTATTGCCCCAGGTCCCTCTGGCCCCAGGCCACTCCTCTGCCCTCTTCTCCAGAAGCAGGGCTCCGAGGTCCTCTGCATCGATAGGACGGGGCCACCGGGATGTACGGGGGATCACGTCCCACCCCGCTGGGGACGTATCTGGGGTCAGAGCTTGGGCCGATGGTGGGCTGCATAGGGGATGGGGGGGCCGGTTATGGTTCTTTCAGGGCAGGAGACCCTTGGCCCCCGAGGGGGGGAAGGGGGAGAAGAAGAGTGTGGGGCGGCAGCCAGAAGCGCCCCAGTTGGCAGGACCTCACCGCGGGGCCTGTCGGGCCGAGCCATCTGGGAAGCCCTGTAGGGAAGTTGGGGTACTTCCCAGTGGGGGCGGCGTCCCGGCTGTGCTGGCGGCTGGGGCGTGGTGGTTAATGTGCACCCAGGGAGGGGCTCCCCTGCTTCGTTTCCCACAAGCATTTATTGAGCACTTCCTAATACCAATGATTAACATTTATGTGGCCTTTTACAGCTGGCTTCCCCTGTCCACCCCGTGAGCTCCTCCGGGGCCTCCCACCCCCGCCCCCAGGCTCTGTATTATTAACTCATTTTGGAGAGGAGCTGAAGTCCCTTTCCCAGCCTCCCCAGTGCAACCCGGGTGCGGATGCAAGTGTTCGGACTCAAAAGTTCACGAACTTTCCATTGCAGCCCCCAGCTCCCCCCACCCCACCCTGTGCAAAGCCCTGTCACGTTTGCAGGAAGCCCTCAGACCTCAGCTTGCAACCGCAGATGAAGGGTTGTCCTGAGCATGAACAGGGGCAGGACCCCCACGAGGCCTGGGGGCCCTTTTCTGGGGGGGGGGAGGCCCCTCCTCTGGGTGGGTCAGGTGCAGCCTTTGCAGGTGCAGAGAGGTTGACCCAGTGACCTGAGAAGGGTCACAGGGGCCGAAGGGCACCTTGAATCAGGTGGATGAGTTGACCTTTATTAAGCCTTGACCGTGTATCCCCATCCCCGCCGCCCCCCGGAGGTCCCGGCACATCCTCACGGCCGCCTCCCTGTGATGCCCTGTGATGCGGGCGTCGCCCCATCTTACACAGAAGGAAGCTGAGGTTCAGCAAGGAGGGGGTCACCTGCCGAGGCCCCACAGCTGCAGCAGGTGCAGCCCCCCTCCCCGGGGCGGCCCCTGCGGGAGAGGTGGGCTCCACGGGCGGCTCTCACAGGATGGTCTTCTTCATGTGGTCCCGGGGGTGGTTGGGGGAGAGGGGAGGCTGAGAGTCGGAGCCCAGCAGGAGGAGGTCGCCTGAGAGGAGGTCACGCCCCGCGCGGGAGGAGGCGGCGCAGTCCGGGCAGCAGCACGTGCCCTCGGCCCGGGCTGTCCTCGGCGCCAAGCCCTTGCGGCACCTCTTGCCCACCAGGTAGGCCAGCTCGACGAGGTTGAGCAGGATGCAGATGATGGCCGTGGTCACCATGAAGAGCGTGAAGATGTTCTTCTCGGAGGGCTTGGAGATGAAGCAGTCCACCGTGTTGGGACACGGAGCGATGTGGCACTTGACCACACGAGGGAGCGTGTACTTGGGGTAGAAGGAGTGGAACACGCACAGGAAGGCGGTGTCCACGCCAGCCTTGCACACCAGGCTGCAGACGTACGTCCACCAGAGCCCGCCCCGCTTCTTGCCGGGGTCCAGGTAGAGGCGGCCGCTGCCCTCCCCGGCCGCCTGGCGATGCTTCTTCTCCCGAGCCTCGCGGTAGGCCACGTGCATGAGCACGAGCAGCGATGGGCAGGTGACCAGGATGAGCTGCAGCGCCCAGAGGCGCACGTGCGACACGGGAAGAACTGGTCGAAGCAGACGTTGGTGCAGCCGGGCTGCCGGGTGTTGCAGTCGAAGTCCTTGTGGTCATCGCTCCACACGCGCTCGGCTGTCACCAGGTACACCAGCACGCGGAAGATGAAGACCAGGGACAGCCAGATGCGCCCGAAGGCCGTGGAGTACTTGTTCACGCCGCTCAGGAGCCCCTCGAACACCCCCCAGTTCATCGTGGCCCCAGGCGCGGGTTGCTCCTGCTGGGAGAGAATCATGGTTTCCCCTCGTGGGTAGCACGTGGGCCCTGAGCGCCTCGCGCGGGCGGGTCACCCGCATTCCAGGCCCACGGTGCAGCGGGGTGGCTTCTCTTACTGTTACCGGGTTACAGGTGGAGGAGACGGCGGGCGAGGGGTGTCTACGGCTGCTCACCTGGGCCACGAGGTGCACATCCCCTAACAGGGGCCCGGGGAGCCCCCCTTTCCTCTGGGGGCCCGGGGCTGGTCTCTGTCCGCTCCCCCGTGCTCAGGGGGGTTGGAGCCTCGGGAAGACTCCTCTCCTCCCGGCCCCTCCTCAGGGGAACCCGCTCCTGCCCTTTTTTTGGCCGAGGGGACTGGGCTGCGGAAGCTGCTGGAACTTTGTCCCCGGACTCCCATGTGGTCTAACACTCAGGAGGCATCCAGGCGGCGTGACGGGAGCCCGGGGGCAATGCAGGGTAGGGGCAGGGCAGGCGGGGCGGTGGGGAGACGTCCTCCTCCTCCAGCCCTCCTGCCGGAGCCTGCTGTTCCGGGGACTCCCAAACTGCTGTTCCAGGGAACCCCGCCCCATCGCTTGGCACCAGGAGCCGTGAGAGCGGGGAAAGGGCTCTGCGTCCCAGAGAGGGAGGTGCCCGCGGGTCCACGACGCTCAGTACTCCCTGGACGTGGCCGGGCTAAGGCATCTACCCCAGGGTGCCCCCCAGGGGAACGTGTAGCAGAGCATGAACTTTGGGCACAGAACCCATTTAAAAAAAAAAAATCATTATGTGGAGCAGTCGTGTCAAAATAGCAAAGTGAAACCCACGGCTTCACGGGGGGAGCCGGCCACGAAGGATTTACCTCCGTTTGCTCGGAGCCGGCCCCACGTGCTGTCTGGGGATGCTTTGGCCTGGTTCCCGGGTCGGGGGGGGGGGCATGGGAGTGTCCCCGGAGGCCCCGGTGTGCCAGTCACACCCGCTGGGCTCCCCCCGGAGTCCCCACCGCCCCTCATGGGGTGGGTGTAACGGGCTCGTGGAGCCGTCCTGACCGCCGGCTCTAGCCGAGCAGCGCGGGGTTAGGGCCGACGTCCACGGGGTGTGTGTGGCACCCGGGCACCGTTCTGAGCACTTCGCGGGCACCCATGCAGCCTGTGCGTGACGGGGGTGATGTTTTCTGCCCCCAACTTACCGGGGAGCGATGTGCAGTGCGGGGAGCAGCAGAGCGTCCGGGGTCCCTGAAGGGGCAGGAGGCCGCTTGCCCAGCTGCTCCGGGCCACCCCTCCCGAGCGTGGGACACCGGGCAAGGAGGCTGGGGGCGTCTCTGCTCCCACCCGGTCTCTCCGCGGGCCCATCTACACCACCTACCACTTGGTCATGAGTCATAGGCTTGTCTGCTCCATCCCGCCCAACGTGGGCGGGACCCCTGGCGGCCTGACAGGAGGCTCCAGCCCCTGGTCCCCGGAGGCTCTGGCCCAGCCGCCCGGGGTGTGGTGGGGCGAGGCCCGGTAAGCCCAGGCTGCGAGAGCTGCTGGCGTGCCCGCCTCCCGGCACCCCTGCGAGCCCCCTCCCACTTGGTCCCTGGCTCCCGCACCTGCTCGGCCGGGCGGGGGGGTTGGGAGAGGCTGGGCAGGGGGCAGGACCTTCCGTCCCTCCAGCATCAGAGCCCGGGGGCTCGGCAGTGTCCAGGCCCCCCCGCCCTTCCCACCGGGGAAGTCCCCCTGCCATGTGCCCCGGGTCCTCGCACGCAGGGGACCTTACCGAGCGCTGCTCCTCAGGGCTCTCCACGCGGGCCGGCGGGCCATCGGACCCAGCTGGGGCTGCGACTCACGGGAGCCGGGAGGGACGGTGTGTCCCGTGGGCCGCCTGGGTGTGTCCGGCCTCGGAGGAGGAGCTGCCCCTGACACCACCATTGGCTGGGCCGCGGCTCCCGCACTGCCTCCGAGGAGGCCCAGGAGCCTCGGGGTTTGAGGCTCGGTCTCTCCGGGGCATGGAGCCCGGAGTCCGCACCCTGTTGGGGGAGAACCGCAGGGCCACTTGGAGCCCCTGCTCGTCCTCTCGTCCCCGGCCGTGTGTGGGGGCAGCGGAGGCCCGTCCTGCCTTCTCCTCCTTCCCTAATCCCTGGGAGTCCAGGGGCCGCGCCGGGGCCTCCCACCCGTCTCCAGCGCGTGCGGCGGCGGCATTCACGGCCCGCCCCGCGTGCCTTCCCCTCGCTGTTCTCATCACCTGCTACTCCTCCAAGAAGCCTTCCCTGACTGCCGCTCCAGGGGACTTAGGGGCCTCCCCTCTGGGCCCCGTGGCCTTGACCTCCCACATGTCCCGGCTGTCCTGAAGCACTTGACCTCAGCCGAGCTCGTTCCAGGTAGGACCCACCTGTTGGATGAACAGGTCAACCCACAGGGATAGGGAGTGTGAGCAGGACGCAGAGGCCAGCCCGGGCCCCCAGGAGCACACCCCTGGCCTCCGGGGCCAGCTGAGAAGCCTAGACCAGCTGACAGGGCCTCACGGCTGCCGAGGGGCCTCGGGGACTCCCCTCCCCCGCCCCCCACGGCTGCTGGAACCCAGTCCACGCTTCGTGCCCCTGCGAGGGGTACGTGCGGGGTTGTGCAGAGAGCCGCCCCTCCCCCAAACAGGCATGCACACGGAACCCCCACCCCAGCACGCACACAACGGCCTCTCCAGCAACCATGGTTTAAATTCAAGAATCGTTGCTGAGACCCTGCTGCGCGCCAGGCGCTGTGTTAGGTGTCTGGCTCCCACACAACGGCGGGATCCGAGAGCCCTGGCGGGCGGGCAGGGGGGCGGAGAAACAGCAGGGTCCGAATGGGCTCAATGGGGAGCCTCAGTGGGACAAGACAGGCCCTGTCCAGAGCAGGTGCTTCCCTGTCCGATGGTGGAGGCATTTCAGGGAACTGCCTTAAGGCAGGGGACTCCTGCATCTGGGCCCTCACCCCTGCATCTGGACACTCACCCCTGCATCTGGACACTCACCCCTGCAACTGGGTTTCACACTCCTGCATCTGGACCCCATATATTCCTGCATCTGAACCCTCGCCCCTGCATCTGGGGCCTCACCCCTGCATCTAGGCCCCATACACCCCTGCAATCTGGACCCTTATCCCTGTATCTGGACCCTCACCCCTGCATCTGGGTCTCACACTCCTGCAATCTGGACCCTTACCCCTGTATCTGGACCCACACCCCTGTATCTGACCCACACCCCTGCATCTGGACCCCATATACCCTGCATCTGGAAACTTACTTTTGCATCTGGACCCTCACCCCTGCATCTGGACCCTCACCCCTCATCTGGACCATCACCCCTGCATTTGGGCCCTCACCCCTGCATCTGGGTCTCACACTCCTGCATCTGGACCCCATATATTTCTGTATCTGCACCCTCACTCCAACATCTGGGGCCTCACCCCTGCATCTAGTCCCCATACACCCCTGCATCTGGACCCTCACGCCTGCATCTGGGTCTCACACCCCAGCAATCAGGACCCTTACCCCTGTATCTGGACCCTCACCCCTTCAACTGGGCCTTCACCCCTGCATCTAGGCCCCATACACCCCTGCATCTGGACCCACACCCCTGCATCTGGACTCACATCCTTGCAAGTGGACCTTCACCCCTGCGTCTGGGCCCCATACACCCCTGCATCTGGACACTTACTTCTGCATCTGGACCCTCACCCCTGCATCTGGGCCCCATACACCCCTGTATCTGGACCCTCACCCCTGCATCTGGGCCCCATACACCCCTGCGTCTGTACCCTCGCCCCTGTATCTGGACCCAATACACCCCTGCATCTGGGCCCCATACACCCCTGTATCTGGACCCTCACCCCTGCATCTGGGCCCCATACACCCCTGTATCTGGACCCTCACCCCTGCATCTATGCCCCATACACCCCTGTATCTGGACCCTCACCCCTCCATCTGGACCCTCACTCCTGCATCTGGACACACACCCCTGCATCTGGGCCCCATATACCCCTGCATCTGGACACTTACTTCTGCATTTGGACCCTCACCCCTGCATCTGGGTCTCACACTCCGGCAATCAGGACACTTACCCCTGTATCTGGACCCTCACCCCTGCAACTGGGCCCTCACCCCTGCATCTAAGCCCCATACACCCCTGCATCTGGACCCTTACCCCTGCATCCGGACCCACGTCCTTGCAAGTGGACCTTCACCCCTGCATCTGGGCCCCATATACCCCTGCATCTGGACCCTTACTTCTGCATCTGGGCCCTCACCCCTGTATCTGGACCCTCATCTCTGCATCTGGGCCCCATACACCCCTGTATCTGGACCCTACCCCTGTATCTGGACCCTCACCCCTGCATCTGGGCCCTCACCCCTGCATCTGGGCCCCATACACCCTTGTATCTGGACCCTCACCCCTGCATCTGGGCCCCATACACCCCTGTATCTGGACCCTCACTCCTGCATCTGGGCCCTCACCCCTGCATCTGGACCCTCACTCTTGCGTCTGAACCTCACCTCTGGTCCTTTCAGATCTGGGCGGTTTCCCTCTTCCCTGAGGCACAATGAGACGTGAGGGTGTCCTGTGCCGATGACGAGCACAGAGCCGAGCAGTGACCGTGCATGGCCTGTGTGGACCCAATGCCACCTCTGTCTCTCCCTGTCCGTGTGACACCCCAGTTTCTTACCCGCGTGGCAGGACAGTGACAGCACCGGCCTGGCAGGGCTGGGGTGCCAACAGGGCAGCTAGTGGAGGTACAGGGATTGGATGGGGCCGGGCACAGGGAAGCCATCCCTAGGATGACCTGTGACGTCGGGGAGCGGCACTGCCCCAGTCACGGCCAGCACCTGGGCCCCCCCCCCCAAAGAAGTGGCTTCCCGCCCTTGTGCTTGCTCTGTCTCTGCACCCGAGACGTAGGGGAAGGGGGCCGGTGTGCCCACTGGCGGTCTCACGTGGATGAACGTTGACTTTGGGGCAGAAAGGCAAAGCCCAGGCCAGGCAGCGATTGCCAGCGAGGGGGGGCGGGGAGCACCCCAAACCTTGTTGTCAGTGCACAGACACAGCCTGTCATCCTATCGGCCGTCCCAGGTGCCCTTTATCAGCAGGCACCTTGTCCCTTTCTAAGTCCTTCCCCCAGCATGAGTCCCAAGTACAGGACAGAGGACACACTGGGGAGGCTGCGGAGCAGCACCGGGAGGGGCCGGAGGGACGATGACAGGTCAGGCCTTGGAGGCAGAGGCGTGGAATGTGCAGAGCCGCTCGCACACAGCAGACGCGGGGCGCCTGGCCCGCTCCGCCTGCCAAGGGTCCGACTCCTAGCTTCAGCTCAGGTCACCATCTGGGGTCCTGGGACCGAGCCCCATGCACGCGAGGCTCTGGGCTCAGCAGGGAGTCTGCTTGCAGATTCTCTCTCTCTCTCTGCCCCACCCCCCGCCAAAGAAATAGATAAATCTTAAAAAAGAAAAAAAAAAGCCCAGGGAAGAGCTTTAGGGAGAGGGCTGGGCAGGGGCACCACAAGGTGCCAGGAAGGTGGCGAGAACAGCCCGGATGACGAAGGACCTAGGCCAGGGCGCTAAGGAGTGTGGGGGACCCCGAGGGCGGAGGGAGGCGGGAAGGACGGAAGGGACTACGTGGTTGGGCGGGCACCCCCGGGTCCCCTCCCTCGCTCGTGGTCCTAAGGCTCCGCGAGGTCACCACGGACACCGAGGCCCAAGCGCTGGAACTTCGCCAGCGGGGGACGCACCCGGTTAGGGTCTGCGGGGTTTGGGGTGCAACACGTCCGGCAACCGGTCCGCACGCGGCCTCGGGTTCCGGGTGTTTCTGCGCAAACACAGCGTGTCTAACGTATGGTGTGGAATCGCAGCCCACGGCCGGGAGTCTCCCCGGAACCCGCCTCATCCAGCAGGTGCGTTTCCTCCCTGGGGTCACCACCGCCCCCTGTGCTTAGGAGCCAGACGGCCGGTGCTGCTCCCCGGGGGGCCCATTCAAGCGGCAAAATCGCCAACCTAAAGCCCCCAAAGGGGAACGCGCGGCGATCCGTCGCCCTCAAATGGCTTCGTTCAAGTCCCGGAGGCGAGATGGGGCCGCAGGGCGATCCTCGTGGGCCTCGGCTGGGGTCGCGCGCGTCGGGGGGCGGGTGGGGGCTCAGACCGGGCGCGGCGCTGTGCACCTGTGTGCGTCCCACCTGGGCTGCGGAGGCAAAGATGCTGCGTGTATCCATTTGGGGGTGACACAAATACATTTTAGCGAGTGGACGGACTGCTGAATAGGGACTCCGTGGACGGTTCTAGAGAGCTCGCCCTGTCCGACAGAGGGGCCCATGAGACGCAAGGGAAGAGTTAGCCCCGTTGATTTGGGCGGAGGGGGGGACGTAGTTGGTCAGTAGGGCCCGTGATGGGGCCTGAGTGGACCTGAGTGGACGCAGGGCCGGGCGTGAGGAAGGTCCCGCAGGTTCCCGGATCGCTCGCTAGTTTGGGTGACTGGGCAGGTGGTGGGTCCAGGGCGCAGGTTAGGGGTCTAGAGAGAGAGCTCGCGGGTGTTTGGGGGAAGGGAGAGTGGGGCACGGGTTCCTTCCGGATGTTTGGGAGTGAGCGCAGCCCGCGGTGGGGGCGAGGGGGTGGGGGGGCGGGGATGCTGAGGCTGGGCACGTGCGGTGGGGGCGACGGAAGCCCCAGGATGTGGGGTGCGTGCCGGGTGCTGAGGGAACGGGGTCCAGGCAGAGGTCGGGGAGCACTGACGTTTCAGGAAGCAGGCCACGGAAAGGGACGGAGCAGGGTGGGCAGGGAGGGGCGGGGGCCCCCACAGAGGCCAGTTGGCCCCAGTGACTTTTGGCAGAAGAGCTCAGCAGAGACATGAGGCAGAGGTCAGAGGGCCGGGCTCCAGGACGTGCGGGGCACAGCTCCCCAGGAAGGCGCGGGCGTCGGGGGGCAGGAGGATTAGGGTTTCCTCCTCTGCAGGGAGGTGGGAACACATGGAGGGGGAGGCCGGGGCCATGTGACCGCAGGCAGCTCAGGCCTGGCCCCTCTGCCCTCCGTGTTCTCTCCCGGGTTCCCCAGACCCCTGTCCCTGTCCTGTCCCATCCCATCGCCGTTCCATCCCTGTCCCCATCCAGTCCCATTCCATTCCCGTCCCCACCCATCTCTGTCCCGTTGCATTGCCATCCCTGACCCCATACCATCCCTATCCCCTCTCCATCCTTGTCCTGTCCCTGTCCCCATCCTCATCCCCGTCGTGGTCCTGTCCCATCCCTGTCCTGTCCTCATACTTCCCCATCCCCAGTCCATCCTGTCCCTGTCCCTGTCCCCATCCCCACCCCCACTGTATCTCTGTCTTGTTCCCGTCCATTCCTATCCCATTCCCATCCCTGTCCTGTCCCTGTCCCCATCCCGTCCCCATCCCATCCCTGTCCCATCCCCATCCTGTCCCCATCCTCATCCCATCCTGTCCTCATCCAATTCCCATCCGTTCCATCCCTGTCCCATCCCTGGCCCTGTCCCATTCCCATCCCATTCCCATCCCTGTCCCTGTCCCATCCCGTCCCATCCCCGTCCCGCCCCCATCCCCACCCTGTCCCATTCCCATCCTGTTCCCATCCCCGTCCTGTCCCTGTCCTGTTCCCATCCCCATTCTGTCCCCGTTCCCATCCTGTCCCTGTCCTGTTACCATCTGTCCCCACCCGGGCACTCCTGCCTCTCCTTGTTGGCCCCACAAGCCCCGGCTCGGGCCCCCCTCCCTCAGCCCTCACTTGGGGACACAGTCCTGGCCTCTTGAGGGGTCAGCGCTGCCGTTTCCTGCCCATCCTCCCTGGTCACAGGTGTCGGGTGGGTGGGGGTGCTGACTCCTGGAGACCAGCCCCCGACCCCGGGCTCCTTTCTAGGTGCAGCCGGCAAAGGGCAGTGTGGGCACTGTGCCTGTGACCCCCCTGCTGACCAGTGACACCACGGTGCCCAGAGCACACTCAAGTTTTGGTCCGTGGGGCAAGAGACGTCGGCCCGTGGGGCCCGGGTGGTGCCCGTTCCCTCCCACGGGAGAGGTGGAAAAGCGACCACAGCCCGTGAAGTCCTAGCACGCGGGCCTCTGCCCCCTGCGCTCTTGGCCTGCTCCCACCCGAGGTTCGTGCTCCAGCTGCACTGGCCTCTCCCTTCCCACAACATTGGGATCTCTTCCCCACCTCAGGGCCTTTGCACGTGCCGTGACGCTCTTGCCTCACGTGCCCTGAGCTGGCATCAAGGCAGAGCCACACCTCATGGGAAGGCCCCTCCCGGAAGAGCCTCCCTGGACCTCTGACACCGCCGGGTCCTCTGCCAGCCGGCCTTTCCACACGCGGCTGCCCTCGGTGGCCGTATCCCAGCTGCACATGTGGTTACGGGGTGCTCGGGTGTCCCGGAGGACGGGTCCAGGGGCTGGCCACGGAAGTCGTGTTCACTCATGTCTGCTCCACGTGGCATGGCACCTGGCCCGAGGTAGCTGCGTGGTGACTGAGGATAAACGAATGAATGAGTGAATGAATGATTCTATTTATCAAGAGGAGAGAGCCTGTGTTGGGGGGAGCCTGTATCTGGGGAGCCCGTGTCCGGAGGGGCCCGTGTCCAGGGGGGCCCATGTCCGGGGGGCCCATGTCCGGGGGGGGCCCGTGTCCAGGGGAGCCCGTGTCCGGGGCAGCCCTAGGTCTGTCCCATTAGCCCGACAGCAACCCCGTTTCCTGGGGGAACGTACTGCTCCCTCCGCCCAGCCGCCACCACCTGACCCACGGGGCTTGCCTGGGGCTGGGACACCGGTCACCTCTCGCCCCACAGATCAGCTCACTGTGACAACAGAACCCCCGCGGACTTCCTAGGGGTCCCTCCCCGGGGATCTTGAACACGGGACGGGGGCAGCATCCCCGGTATAACCCGGAGAGGTTGCGGCTGTGCTGGCAGGATGAGCCTCCGAGGACGGAGGGGGCGGCGGCGGCAGGAGGAGCCAGGGCGCGCTCACAGCACCTGCACCCCGTCCAGGGGTCCGCAGAGCCTCAAGCTTTCCCTCCCCGTGGCACTGAGCCGCGAGCTTGTCCCCCTGCCAGAGCCCCGCTGGCCTGGGTTTCTGTCCCCTGCAGCCAAGGACACTCCGCGTGGCCCCGGGGTTGCCACTTAACGGAGCCCAGTGCACAGTACGTATTTACCATGGGTTCATCTGCCACCTCATGCCCCTCGGGCCCCGCTTCCCTCGTGTGTGTGTGTGTGTGTGTGTGTGTGTGTGTGTGTGTGACGGGGCGACGGTCCCTCCTCCGTGGGTCGCAGGTCGCCAATAACCGTGAACGCACCCCGCACCCTGATGCGCTGTTGGAAAGGGAAGCGGGAAAACCAAAGGGAGAGGATTTGCCAGTGGCGAGGTGTCCCGGAGGAGGAGCGGGGGAGGGCGAGGCGCCTTGGGTGGGGGCGCATGAAGACGGTGAGGACGAGGGGAGCGCAGGAGGGGTGGCTTGGGGAGACTTCGTTGTTTCGAGAACCGATAGAAGGGTAGAGAAGGGAATCCGTGTTTATCGCGGGTTAGGAGAGGGCCCGGGGGCGGGGGGGGGGCTGCTGCTGTCCAGGGGTCCAGGCTGGCGGCCCAGGGGGCGCCTTGTTCCACCCTCTGCTGCGGAAGAAACACTTCAGGTCACTGCCGGCGTATACAGCTGTGGAGGTTCCACGTGGACACTGGCTGGGACACGGGAGGTTCCGGCAACAGGGGGCCCAGGGGCCCTGATGGGGCACCTGCCCTCTCCCCTCAGGTGGGTCACCTGCTCGGCACCGGGGTCACCTGAGATCGTAAACTCTGGAGTCCTGCCCGCAGCCCTGCAAGGCGGGCATCAGACCCACTTCCCAGGCGGTGACACTGAGGCCCAGAGGTCATGCCACCTCTCCGGGCCGCAGTCAGGGAATGACGGGCACAGATCCCCGAGTCCACCCCCCTGCCCCCGCTTGGGGGCCGCGGGGCCGTGTGTAGGGGGAGTGTGCGGAGAGGTTTGGGATCAGTGACTGGGGAGGCGGCGCCATGGACAGAGGCGGGGAGGCTGGAGGTCGGACGTGGGGCCTCGCCAGCTGGATGCGGCTGCGGGTGGTTCAGGCGCAGAGGGGCCACCGCCCAGGTAGCCGAGCCACGGAAGCGGTCCTGTGTCTCCATCTCTCACATCCCAGTCTGTCCTGGGGGGGCAGGGGCTCTGGGGAGCAGGCTGGGCCAGACTAGGTCGGCTGTCACACAAGGTGCCCAGTCCCTTTAGAAGTGGAGCAGGACGGCCGGCGGGGGCTGCCCTCTGCGGAGCTGGGTGCTCGCTCGTTTCCCCCCGTTTTGACCCCGGGCCGTGCAGGGCTGCCCAGCAGCTGCTGCCAGCATCCCAGGATGGTTCCTTAAGGGACGACCCCGAAGGCGAGGTCCGGGCCCAGCGGGGAGCTGGGCTGTGGGGCCCCCACGCGGCAGTGCCACCAGGCACGGCCCACGAGGGCCCGTGGCACAGGGGGTCAGCATCTAGTCTGTGCTCACCCAGGATTTTGTCCCCTGGGAGGACAGGGTGGGGGCACCCGGGCACCCTGGTGGCCTCTGTGACTGTGCCTGTCACGTGCTGGCAACCCCCCCCCCCCGAATTCAGCATCCATTTGAATCCTTACCAAGTGGCATTCGCAGAGTTGTCGGAGGCACAGAGAGGGTCATAGGTCGCCCGAGGTTGAACAGTATGTTCCGGCCAGAGCTTCCCGACAGCGGGGTTGGGGCACTTGGTCAGAGCTGTGCCCCCCAGAGGGACCCGTGGCAGCAGCAGGGCCCCCAGATTTCTGGGGCGGGATCGGCCCAACGGTGGCCTGGAGCTGGGGAGCCAGCACCCTGACCTCAGCTCCAGGCCCCTGTTCTAGTGGCTTCTCGGGCGTTTCATCTTTGCGGTTCTGTGCATCACTGCTGCGTCCTATCTGACGCCCTGAAGGCCTGGGAGGCTGTGTTGTCCCTTTACTTTGTAGGGACGCTCTGTCTCCTTTGGCCTCCATGCCCGCTGCTCCCCGTGTGCGAAGGGAGCAGGCCGATTGTCCCAGCTCCCCCTCTCCGGGCCGGGCCACCCTTGCATCCAGGCAGGCGAGGCCGGGTGGGGGTGGAGGTGGCGTGGGGGGATGTGCACAGGCCTGAATGGCTCTGTCTACACTGCTGCTGCGGCTGCTTGGCTCCGAGTCCCCACCTCTCCTGAGCGACCTCGGGCAAGTTACTTTACCTTCCTGGGCTGTTGGTTCATCCTCGGAGGTGCTAAGGGTACACGCCTCGCCTTGCGTGGCTGCGGTGAACGTCTCAGGGCGGAGCCTGGTGCCCAGGAGGCACCGTCCTCCTCCTCTTCCTGATGGCGGTCATCATTGTCACGACCCTTCTAGAAGAGGGCAGGAGCCATGGGCCTGAGGAGTGGCGAGGGACCCACGGGCGACACCCAGCCCAGCCCGTCTGCAGACTAGTGATGGCTCACTTGTAACCTGTTTGTGATTCCACGTGAAGGACTTGACCGAAGGACAGGGAGAGGCTTCAGGGGACAGGCGTGCGTGTGTGTGCACACGTGTGCACGTGTGTGCCTGTAATTCTCAGGCCCCCACAGCGTGGCGGCAGCAGGGCTTCTCCCCGGCTCAGCACAGCGCAGGGGGTGGGTGGGCTGGGCGAGGGCTGCGCTGGAAGGAGGGGCTGTGTGTGGGAATTGGGGCTCTCCCAGGGCTCACGGCAGCCCAGGGAGGTGAGCATGGGGCTGGCGGGAAAAGAGGGCAGGAGTTCGGGGGAGAGGCTGCAAGACGGGAGCTCTCCTCATGCCACCTGTGGAGCTTCTCTCTGTCCCAGCTCAGAGCCTCGTCTGGAAGCCTCTCTGGACCCCCAGCTGCTGGGAGCGTTGGTGGAGGTGGGTGGAGGACCAGGGCGCCGACAAGAAGCTCCGGCCTCCAGGCCCCAGGTCCTGGGGGGACGCAGGAGGAGAAAGAGGCTGAGGAGGCTGAGCAGCAAAGGGAGTGCTTACCTCACAGCACCTGCTGTGAATTAACCCCAGTAACAGCCCAGGTGAGGGGGGTGGTGATCATTATGCCCATTTTACAGATGAGAAAGCAGGTGTAAAGAGGTTGCGTAACTCCCCCCCCCCCCCCCGCCCCGTTCACTCTGAATCTGCCAGGGTTACCTCTCCCCTGGGGCCTTTGCCTTGCCCTCCCCTGTCTGCAGCGCTCTGCCCTCAAGTCTTCGCAAGGCCGGTATCATTAGTGCTCTCTTGCCACGTGACGAGTCACCCCAAAACTTAGTAGCTTAAAATGACAAATACGTATGATCTCAAAGTTTCTGTGAGTCAGGAATTCAAGAGCAGCCTCAGGACCACATTAGGACTTTAATGGGCCTTCGGTACTTTTGCCCTTGCTGGCCCCTCCATTCTTAAAAGAGTATTAAAAACTATATTTTACGATTGTGCTACTATAAAGATGGAGATAGTAATATATGGGAAAACACAGTCTTGGTTATAAAATTTCTTTTTTTTTTATGGCAATACACACAGCAAATTAAATTTGGGAAAAGAGTTCCCTTTAATTTGATTGCAGGCTCCTACACCTTTTCTTTCTTTCTTTCGTTCTTTCTTTTCTTTCTCTTTCCTCTTTCTTTATTTTCTTTCTTTTCTTTTCCCCTAAATTAAAAAAAGTTCTGCTCATTTCTCCGAGCCTCTGGCAACCACCAATCTGTTTTCTGTATCTATGAGCTTGTTTTTTTTTTTTTGTTGTTGTTGTTCTTTTTAAAAGATTTATTCATTTATTTTGGAGAGAGAAAGTGTGAGTGGGGGATGGGAGGGGGTGGGCAGAGGGAGAGAATCCCAAGCAGACTCCCCGCTGAGCACGGAGCTCGATATCACAACCCTGAGATCCGGGGCCTGCCCGAGCCGAAATCAAGAGTCAGAGGCCTAACCGAGTCACCCAGGTGCCCCTGCTTTTCTGTTTTTGTTTTTATTTTATTTTAAAAAAATTCCGTGTATAAGAGAGATCCACATATTTGTCTTTCTCTAATTTATTTCACTTAAGCATAATGCCTTTGAGGTGCATTTGTGTTGTGGCAAATGGCAAGATCTCACTCCTCTTTCAAGGCTAAATAATATTTCACTGCGTGTGTGTATATGTGCGTGCGCGCATGTCGGTCTAGTTCTGTCTCCCATTCTCTCTATCCGTTCACCCACCAGTGGGCACTTGCGTGTCTTGGCTGCTGTAAGTAATGCTGCAGGGAATGTGGGGGTGCATGTATCTTTTCAAGTTAGTGTTTCACTTTTCTTTGGAATAAACACTCAGAAATGGACTGGCTCGCTCCCATGCTGGTTCTATTTTTAATTTTTCGAGGAAGCTCAACACTGTTTCCCACTGTGGCTGCACTAATTTACATTCCCACCAACAGTGCACAAGGGTTCCTTTTCTCCACCTCCTGGCCAGCACTTGTAATTTAATTTTTATATTTTTTTATTTTATTTTATTTTATTAAAAATATTTTATTTTATTTTAATTTAGTCTTTTTGATAATGGTCATTTGAACAGGTGTGAGGTGATAGCTCACTGGTTTGGATTCACATTTCCCTGGTGGTTAATGGTGTTCAGCACCTTTCCATGTTTGTGTTGGCCATCTGTACGTCTTCTTTGGAAAAATGTCTATCCAGATCTTTTGTTCATTTTTAAACCAGATTATTTGTTTTTTTTTTTTTTTACAGATGACTTGTATAAGTTCTTTTTTTAAAAAAATATTTTATTTATTTATTCATGAGAGACACAGAGAGAGGCAGAGACACCGGCAGAGGGAGAAGCAGGCTCCATGCAGGGAGCCCGATGTGGGACTCAATCCCTGGATGCCAGGGTCACCACCTGAGCCAAAGGCAGATGCTCAACCGCTGAGCCATCCAGGCATCCCAGTTCTTTTTTTTTTAAATTAAGATTTTATGTATTTATTTGAGAGAGAGAAATAGAGGAAAAAAATGAGGAGAGGGGCAGAGGGAGAAGCAGACTCCCTGCAGAGGAGGGAGCCTGATATGGGACTCGATCCCAGGACCCTGGATCATGACCTGAGCCAAAGGCAGACACTCAACCACCAAGAGCCACTGGGTGCCTCGTAGGAGTTTTTTTATATATTTTGGATATTAGCCCCTTATCAGATATGGACACGCCTCATTTTATTGTGCTTCACTTTACTGCATGTTGCAGATACTGCATTTTTTCTTTACAAATTAATGGCTTGTGGCAACCTTCCATTGAGCACGTGTGTTGGCCTCCTTTTTCCAACGGCATTTGTTTACCTCCTGTCTCCATGTCACGTTTTGGTAATTCTCACAGTATCTCAGGTTTTCGTTACTATTTTGCTTGTCGTGGCCATCCACGATGGGCCGATCTTCGATGTTACTATTGGAGCTCATAGAAGTGGCCGAATGGCTGCAATTTCACAATAAAACCCGAAAGGATGAGGAGTTGCTTCCTCTGGGTGAGCAAGGCAAGTGCTTCCTTGAGATGGGATCTCCTCCTAGTGAAGATGCTCTGAAGATGGTGGAAACGACAACACAGGCTTTATACGAGTACATAAACTGACTTGATGAAGCGGTGGCAGGGTTTGAGAGGATTGACTCCAATCCTGAAAGAGGCTTTATTGTGGGTAAAATGCTGTCAAACATCACTACATGCTGCAGGGAAGTCATTCCTGAAAGGAAGAGCCAAACGATGCAGCAACCTTCATTTTTTTTAATTAATTAATTAATTAGTTAAAAAATTTTTAAAAAAATAAATTTATTTTTTATTGGTGTTCAATTTGTCAACATACAGAATAACACCCAGCGCTCATGCAACCTTCATTCTTGTCTTATTTTAGGAAATTGCCCCAGCCTCCCCAGCCTTCAGCACGGACCGCCCTGATGAGTGAGCAAGACCCTCCATCAGCAAAAAGATTCCAACTCGCTGAAAGCTCGGATGACGGTTAGCATTATTAAGCTAAGGTATGTGCATTGTTTTTTTTTTTTTTTAGACATAATAATACCCTTAATGATAGACTACTTTATGGTATAAATATAACTTTTATATATACCTGGAAACCAAAAAGTTCAGTTGAGTCACTTTATTGCAACCCTAGCTTTGAGGCCGTGGCTTGGGACTGAACCCGCCATATTTTCTCTCTCTTGGTAGGTTGCCTTTTCATTTGTTGATAGTCCCTTTGCTGTGCAGCAACTTTTTAGTTTGATGTACCCCCACCTGTTTGTTTGTACTTTTGTTGTTTGTGGTGTCAGATTCAAAAAAATCATCACCAGGACCCAAGGAGCCTACCAACTCTGTTTTCTTCTAGGAGTTCCATGCGTCCAGGTCTTATGTTCAAGTCTTTCATTCATTTTGAGTTAATTTTTGTGTTTGGTGTAATATAGCGGTCCAGTTTCATTCTTCTGCATGTGGCTGCCCAGCTTGTCCAACACCATTTGTGGAAGAGACTGTCCTTTCTTCATTGTATATCCTTGGCTCCTTTGTGATAAATTTACGGGACATACATGCGTGGGTTTATTTCTGGGCTCTCTATTCTGTTTCCTTGATCCACATGTCTGTTTTGATGCCAATAGCATACTGTTTTAATTACTATCGCTTTGCAATATAGTTTGAAATCAGGGATTGTGATATCCTTCAGGTTTCCTCTTTTTTTTTTCAAGATTATTTTGGCTATTGAGGGTCTCCTGTGGTTCCATACAGATTTTAGAATTGTTCGTTCAAGTTCTATGAAAAATGCCATTGGAATTTAATAGGGATTGCATTGACTACGGTTATCGTATTGGGTAGTGTGGACATTTTAATAACATTGATTCTTCTAATCCATGAGCATGGAATACCTTTCCATTCATTTATGTCTTTCAATGTCTTTTTTAAAAGATTTTATTTATTTATTCATAGAGACACAGAAAGAGAGAGGGAGAGAGGCAGAGACACAGGCAGAGGGAGAAGCAGGCTCCATGCAGAGAGCCTGACATGGGACTCGATCCAGGGTCTCCAGGATCACACCCTGGGCTGCAGGTGGCACTAAACCGCTGAGCCACCAGGGTGCCCCTTTCAATGTCTTTTATTAAAGTCCTGAGTGGTTTTCAATATTGAGTCTTTTACCTCTTTAGTTAAATTTATTCTCAGATTTCTTTTTGGATGCAACTGTAAATAAAAAATTTTTAACAGATTTTACTTATTATTCATGAGAGACACACACACACACACACACAGAAGCAGAGACAGAAGCAGAGGGAGAAGCAGGCTCCATCCAGGGAGCTTGATGTGGGACTCAATCCCAGGTCTCCAGGATCACGCCCTGGGCCGAAGGCAGGTGCTAAACTGCTGAGCCACCCAGGGATCCCCTAAATAAACATTTTTAAATTTCTCTTTTTTACAGTTCATTATCACTATGTAGCAAAGCAACAGATTTTTGTGTGTTGAGTTTGTATCCTGAGAATTTATTAGTTAGTTTTAATAGTTTTTTTTGATAGAGCTTTTAGGATTTTTCATGTATAATATCATGTCGTCTGCAAATAGTGACAGTTTTACTTCTTTTTTTTTTTTTCAATTTGGATACCTTTAACTTTCTTTCTCTTGCCTGATTGCTTTGACTAGTACTTTCAATACTATTTCGAATAAAAGTGGCACAAATGGGCATCCTCATCTTCTTCCTAATTTTAGAAGAAAAGCTTTCAGGTTTCCATTGAGTCTGACGTCAGCTGTAAACTTGTCCTATATGGCAATATAAGTTGCCATTATTATGTTGAGGTATGCTCTATACCGACCCTGTTGAGAGTTTTTATCATAAACAGATGCTGAATTTTGTTAAGTGCTTTTCTACATCTGTTGAGATGGTCATAGGATTTTCAGCCTTCATTTTGTTAACATGGTATATCACATTGACTAATTTGCCATTGAACCATCCTTGCATTCCTGAAATAAACCCCCACTTGATTATGGTGTGTGGTTCTTTTTTTTAATGCATTGTTGCATTTAGTTTGCTAATATTTTATCGAGGATTTTACATCTCTGTTAATCAGGGATATTGGCCTGTAATGTTCTTGTGGTGTCCTTGTCTGGTTTTTAGTTATCAGGGAAAGTAATTCTGGCTTCATTAGATGAGTTTGGAAGAGTTTCCTCCTCTTCTATTTTCTTGATAGAGTTCAAGAATGATTAGTGTTAATTCTTCTTTGAATGTTTGGTAGAATTCACCAGTGAAATTGTCTGGTTCTTTTTGTTTGTTTGTTTGTTAGGAGGTTTTTGATGGATTCAATCTCCACACTAGTTATTGGTTTGTTCAGATTTTCTATTTTATCATGAATCAATCTTTTTTTTTTAATTTTTATTTATTTATGATAGTCACAGAGAGAGAGAGGCAGAGACACAGGCAGAGGGAGAAGCAGGCTCCATGCACTGGAAGCCCGATGTGGGATTCGATCCCGGGTCTCCAGGATCGCGCCCTGGGCCAAAGGCAGGCGCCAAACCGCTGCGCCACCCAGGGATCCCATATCATGAATCAATCTTGGTGGGTTGTATGTTTCTAGGAATTTACCCAATTAGTTGGTGTGTAATTGTTCATAAGAGGCTCTTATGATCCTTTGTGGTTCTGTAGTACCAGTTGTAGTATCTCCTCTTATATTTCTGATTTTTTTTAGAGGGAGGAGGGGCCGAGGGAGAGGGAGAGAGAAAATCTTAAAGAGGCTCCACACCCAGCATGGAGCCGAGAATAAGGCTCCATCTCACGACTCTGAGATCATGACCTGAGCTGAAAGCAAGAGTCAGAGCTGAATAGACTGAGCCACCCAGCCACCCCTCAATTCTGATTTTATTTGAGTCCTCTCTCTTTATTTTCCTTGGTGAGTCTGCTAAAAGGCTTGCCAGTTTTGTTTATCTTTTCAAAGAACTAACTCTTAGTTTCATTGGTATTCTCTATTGTCTTTTTAATTTCGATTTCATTTATTTCTGCTTTAGTCTTTGTTATTTTGTTCCTTCTACTAACATTAGGCTTTGTTCTTCTTTTTTTTTAGTTCTTTGTGGTATAAAGTCAGGTTGTTTATTTGAGACTTCCTGTTTCTTGGGATGCCTGGGTGGCTCAGCGGTTGAGTGTCTGCCTTTGGCTCAGGGCATGATCCTGGAGTCTCAGGATTGAGTCCCACATCGGGGTCCCCGCATGGAGCCTTCTTCTCCCTCTGCCTGTGTCTCTGCCTCTCTCTCTGTGTGTGTCTCTCATGAATAAATAAATAAAATCTAAAAAAAAAACAAAAAAAAAATAAAAAATAAAAAAATAAATAAAATCTTAAAAAAAAAGAGACTTCCTGTTTCTTAAGATGGTCATTTATCTCTATAAGCTTCCCTCTTAGAGCTGCTTTTGCTGCATGCCACAGATTTTGGTATATTATATTTCCATTCTCATTTGTCTTTAGGTGTTTTTGATTTTTTTCTCTGTGACACATTAGTTATTCGGTAGTGTGTTGTTTAATCTGTATATATTTGTGATAAAATTCCTTTCTCTGAATTTTAATAGAAAATAAAGCATTTCTCTGGGTCCTCAAAGTATTGTGGGACCTGGGCAGTGTCCTTACTGCATCCAGTGAGGAAACGGCCCTGAGCGGCTTAGGCAGGGAGTTTTGGCTCATGGCCTCATGTGGCTGCAGTCAGGATGTTGGCACAGGCTGCAGTCATTTAAAGGCTTGACTGAGACAGGATGATCCACTTCCAAGACGGTGCACTCACACAGCTTTTAGCAGGAGGCCTCAGTTCCCTACCATGTGAGCCTCTCCATGGGGCTACTTGAGCATCTTTGTGACATGGCAGCTGGTGTCCTTTAGACTGAGCGATCCAAGAGTGATGGAGCATCAGGAGGCATCCACGGGGACTTCTTTTTTTTTTTAAGATTTTATGTATTTATTCATGACACACACACACACACACACACACACACAGAGGCAGAGACACAGGCAGAGAGAGAAGCAGGCTCCACGCAGGGAGCCCAACGTGGGACTCAATCCCAGGTCTCTAGGGTCACGCCCTGGGCTGACGGCGGCACTAAACCGCTGAGCCACCGGGCTGCCTGGGGCCTTCTTCATCCTCTCTTGGAAGTCATATGTCGTCAACATGCCATTATTTCTGCACATTCTTCTCGTTAGAAACAAATCACTTAGCACAGCCTGGGCTATGGGGCACTTACAGGGCTTATGCAGAGGGGAAGCAGATTCTACTTTTTAGAGGCACTGGACATACTTGAAAGCCTGGCTTCACGCCTGGCTTCAGAGAGGCCTTCCCTGACCGATTTCTCTCCCACTGCCCCCCTCCAGGTGCGATCCAACGCATCACTCCGTGTATGGCTACCTGAAATTACCTTGTTCATTTATTAGATCGTCTGCACCCGCTAAAATCAGCTGGGTGACGGGGAGATCTTGTCTGTCTGCTTGTCGAGCACAGGGCCAGGCCTGTTCGAGGCCCTCGACGAGTATGTGCCGACGGAACAAACGAGTGAGTGAACAGATGCATGTTGGGGTGAGAAGCAGGAGGTGCATGAGGCAAGCGGTGCAGAGGGCGTCCCGGGAGAGGCCGTGGCTGTGCTGAGTCAGTGTCCTGGGATGGTTCCTCACGGCCCAGGGGCTTGGGAAGAGGAGGGGAGAGTCGACAGGGGAGGAGGGCTGCTGAGGCTGGCTGCCCCGGGGACTAGGATGGCTCTGTGACGGGGGCCCAGATCACAGGGTGTCGCCGGGGAGCCGGACAGAGGAACAGGGAAATCACGAAGGGTCATGACAGCTGCGTAATGGAGCCTGTTTGGGCCCCACGAGGCTGGATTCCAACGCTGTCGCTGCCGGCTGAGGCCCCTGCGTGGCCCTGGGAGGAGGTGGCTCCCTCGGGTGGCGCCAGGCCTGGGTGTCCTGCCTGCGCTGCTCCGCTCAGCCTCTGGGTGGCAGCAGAGGCCCAGGCTGCGGCGGTGGCCCAGCCCTGGCGAGGGTGGGGGGGTCTCAGGGGCTCCCCGCTGTGCTGGGTGGGACGGGGCGCTGGGCCTAAGGCTTGGGCTCCCCCCCCACATGTGCATCTGGGTTCTTCTTCCCACTCCCCTTCCCAGGCTCTTCCTGTGTCCCTTCCTCCTCTTTCTGGAAGATGACAGCAGAGAGGGGGGCTGGGGGGCTGGGGGGGCGGGCCGACCTCGTGTGGCCTCTGTGAAGGAGCTTGCACTTTACCCGAAGGCCACGGAAAGTTCGGGAAATGCTCGAAGCAGAGAAGCAACAGCAGCAGATCCCAGTCTTTAGAAAGGTCACTGGCTTTGGGAGGAGGGAGGAGGGAGGCGGGAGGAGGGAGGTGGGAGGCTGCGGCCACAGGGGCACCGCTGTCGGGGCGGGACAGGCCCGGGCTGCCGGACCAGCGAGGCCTCTCGGCCGCGGGGGAGGCCTTCTGGCAACGAGGGCTGAGCACGGTGGGGGCTGCTAGGCCCCAGGATGAGCAGGCCGCTGCCCGGTGGCTGCCCGGGGGCGGAGGGCTCGGGACAAGGGCCCAGTCACACGGAGGCGCGTGTCCCAGGCCTGCAGAGGCTGCAGCTCCAGGGACCGGTCAGGGTTGCAGGTCGGGGCCAGTCGGGAAGCTCAACGTGCGGCGGCAATGTTGGCAGTAGGTGGCGAGGTGCTGGGTCCGGGGGTGCCGGCCCGAGGCACCCAGAGGTGCTGTTTCCACAGATCAGAGAGGGCCCAGAGGATTCCTTGGGGCTCAGCCGTGACCTGAGCTTGACCACCGTCCTACGCTGTCCTGCTCAGGGCTGCGTGTGGGTCCCAGCAGCCCTCACCGCCCCCTGGGGCCGGGTCCTACACCAGGGCCGCTGTTGAGTTGGGCCCTGCCGCTGTGATCCTGGGTGCCCTTGTGCCCCGATGCTGCAGCTGGGCTGCCCCTCGGGGCTTGGGAAGTAGGGGGGGCAGCTGCTGTTCCTGCCTCTGGCCTGTGAGCTCAGCGACAGGTGACGAAGAACTCCTCTTGGAGCTCCTAGAAAGCTTTGGGTTCGTCTCCTTTCCCCCTTCACCCGGGCTGTTACCTGTGTCTGGAACATTCTCCTACTGCTCCTCTTTACCTGACCAATTCCTATTCGTCTTTTACGTCTCAGTTTAAACGTCACGTCCTTGGAAACAATTTTAGTTCCCCCATTATTCCTGCTCGGTACATCCTTTGCTTTTTCTACAGGGCGCTTATTGTAAGTTATTGTATTTTTATGTGTGTGTGTGTGTGTGTGTGTGTGTTGCCGTCTTGATCCCCTGAACAGACAAGAAGCTCCCTGGAGGCGAGGAACATCCCTCTGTTACTCCTCAGCACACCCCATGCCCAGGATGCTGCAGGCCTTCCACAAGTATTTGTTGAATGAGTAAGGGAAAGAAAGAATGGACGCATCATGGGTGCCCCTGGGGACACCCTAGGTGGGTTGGGAATTCATCAGGCCACACAGTGAAGTTGGCATCTCCCTGGACCGCCCATTTTACCTGCTAGTGAGGCCTGAGAAACATTATAATTACCCGTTAATTGAATATTTTATTTTATTTTATTTTATTATTTTTTTAATCGAATATTTTACACAACAAAAGTAATACATGCTCCATGTCAAAATTCAACCAATAGGCATTATTTTTTTGAACTGAAACAAACCTTGACACATTATGGAGTAGCATGCAAAGTTCACCTGATGTGTGTGTGTGTGTGTCTGTGTGTGTTTTTAAGATTTTATGTATTTGTTTGAGAAAGCATGAGGTGGGGAGAGGGGCAGAGGGAGCAGCTGACTCTACGCTCCCAGCGCAGGGCTTGATCCCAGGACCCGTGACCTGAGCTGAAGGCAGAGGCTTCATCGACTGAGCCGTCCAGGGGCCCCTCAGCTGGCTTTTGGAGAGAAGACACAGTCTTCAAAGCAATTTTGGGCTTGGGAGGGGCCTGCGGCCTGGGCGTCTGTGGGTCTGGGGTCACTCCTGTGAGCTGGGGCACCTCCGCGGTCAGGCCTGGGGAGCTGTAGTCAGGCGGCGGTACTGCTCTGGGTGCTGTGGTTGCAGAGCCTGGGACCCTGAGTCCTCCAATGAGGCTGTAGCTGTTGGGGCTGCAGGGACGGCACACGGTGGCCATACAGCACGCGGAGCCCGCTGGCCCGTACGGTTCTGAGCTGCGCACAGCGGGGCCGTCAGAGCTGCAGGGAGCGGGTGTGGCCGGGACAGGAGGCGCCATGGGGGTGGCTGCAGTGGGCGACACACGGCCCTTCTGGGAGGCCTGGGGAGGTGCGCGTGGAGGGTCACGGTGTTAGTGCCTAAGGCCTCACGTGGAGCGGAGCGAACAAGGCGGATCGCAGCTCTGGGTTCAGGTCCTGACTACGCCACTTTTTGTTACGCAGGTCGGGCACTTTCCCTCCCCGAGCCTCTTGCTCCAACTGAAAAAAAAAAAAAAAAAAAAAAAGGAATCCTGGTCTCCATCTAAAGGGGGGTCGTGAAGGTTCCGTGAGGACTCTGCCCTCGGCACGTTGGCGTCACCTAGGTAGTAATTAAAAAATACTGATGTCGGGCTTCAGCCCAGACCAACCGAGTCAGAAAGCCCGGGAGCAGCTGCCCGCAGGCAGGTGGCCGTGTGCACAGCCCGGGTGGGGGCCGCGGGGAGGGACGCCCTGTAATAGGTGCCGTACCCGGCCTCGGACCCCGTCCGGCAGGGGCAGTGGTGTGGGTCCCTGGGGAATCCCAGCAGCCTTCCTGGGCTCTGGGGCCGGGCGGCCTCCTGGGACCGTTTGGGAGCAGCCTGTAGGGGCGGGGGCAGCGGGCCGTGCGCCCGGGAGCTCGGCTGCCTCCTGGCCTGTCCAATGGCCTTGGGTGCGACCGACGGGCAAGGGAGAGTGAGGCAGGGCCAGGCCCTGGGAGCGAGGGGCCCCCTTCCCACCCCCTATTAGAGCCGGAAGGCGAGGCTGCCTTGATGCTGCCGCTCGGCCTGCAGCCGGAGCCCCCGGCCCCCTGGAGGGCCTTCTAGAAACCCAGATGGCTGGGCCCCATTCCCAGACTTCCGGGCGCAGCCTGTCTGGGTGTTAAGTGGTGCAGGTCGCGGCATCGTAGGGAGCCTCTCTGGGAGCAGGAGGCCGCTGGCAGGTGTCACACCCCTGCAGGGAGTTCTGTGGTGACACTGAAGGCAGCCCGGGCAGGGGGGCCACACGGCCGAGGAGCCATGGAGAAGCTGGGGGCACGGGGCTCTGGGACTCCTGTTGGGGGCAGAGGCCGGGGTGACCACGGCCGGGGGGTGGTGGGGACCCCTGATCACGTGGGGGTGCACCAGCCGCTCTGCTTAGATGGACCGAGTGGGGTCCCCGGTTAACAGTGGCCGACGCCCAGGGGGCCCTGGGGATGCTGGGCTCTGGGACTGGCTGGGATAGCCGCTGGCTGCCAGAGCAGGCGAGACAGGTGGATGGATGGACAGACACAGATGGAATGGGAGATTGAGAAGCCCAGGGGGCACCACCCCATTCACACGCATTCTCAGCCAGACGGAGATGTGGAGAGCCAGTCGGGCCCACATAGGGCCCAGGGAGGTGATGGACAGATGGACGGGCCCGGGGAGGCGACAGACAGATGGGCCCACAGAGGTGACAGACAGATGGATGGGCCCAGGGAGGTGATGGACGGAGGGACGGGCCCAGGGAGGTGATGGGCAGACGGACAAGCCCAAGGATGTGACAGATGGACGGATGGGCCCACGGAGGGGACGGATGGATGGACGGGCCCAGGGAGGTGATGGACGGACAGACAGGCCCACAGGCGCGCTCTGGGGCAGAGGTACCCAGGAGGCTGCGAGGCCCAGATGTGTGGAGGCAGAGCTGGGAGACAGAGGCCCCGCCCTGGGATGGCACCCCAGGTTAGAGGATGGCCAGAGACGGAGAGAGGGACGGAGAGGGGGTGGAGGGAGGGAGGAGGAGGAGGAGGGACGGGCGCAGAGAAGGCAGGCGGAAGGCAGTGTGAACCGAGTGAAGCTCCTGCACAGCTTCCCAGGCTTCCCGGGGCCTCGGGCTGCGGCCCTTGTTTCGGGCGTGACGTGACTTGGGTTAAGTGCAACCACTGGCCGGCGCCGCTGCGCGTCCCCAGGTGTGTAGTGGGGTGGGGGTGGGCCCCATGACTCCCGGGGCCCCTTTTCATGAAAACCATCCGTTGTGCTGCCTCGGCGCTACCCTTTCCTGCAGCATGTCCCCCCGCTACCCGCCCCCACCCCCCCGTCCTGGGAAACGTCGTGCACGAGGGCCCCGGGGCACATCTATTTACGAGACACACACGTCGTAGGACATACATTAAATATACATCAAAGGACGAGATAAAAACACGACTGAGGAGTTGCAGTCCGTGTGTTTTGCTGTCCTGGGGAGACCCGAGCCGCAGGCCCCGCTCCCGAGCGGCCGTCGCCCGCCCCCACACAGGCCTTGCCGGGCCTCGGGGAGCCGCTGGTGGTTCTTCCCAGGATCCTGTCCCGGGAGGTTTAGTGGCGCTCCCTCGTGGGAGGCAGGCGCCGCGTGCAGCGCTTTCCGTGGGGTCCCTCCGTGGGGTCCCTCCAGGGGCCCCGTCACCGCCCCACGAGGCGGCTACCACGGGCGTCTCTGCTTCTGAGGAGGGGAGACTGAGGCACAGCCTTCCTTGCCGCGGTGCGGCTGTGAACCCTGGTGGGGCCGCCTGGCTGAGCCAGGAAGCACTCGTGGAGCACTCCCGGGGCTGCGGCCACCGTGGGGGGGGTGGCCGGCCGGCGGGGCCGAGGCGCCCTAACCGTGCTCCAGTTGCCCTAGAAACTAGACTCCAGCCAAGCGCCTGCGGGTAATTATAAACTCCGGAATATCCTGCAGCCGAGCAGGTGGCTGGGAAATCAGGAATCTATTTCGGAGACACCTTCTGCTTTCCAGAGAGGCCGACGCTCCGCTTGGGGCCAGCGAGCGCCCGTGGCTGCGGCGGAGTGCGCGTGTGCCCGCTCCCACGTGCCGGTGCCCGTGTGCCCTGTGTCCGTGTGCCCTGGGCCTTGTGCGCGTGTGCATGCATGTGTGTGCTGTGTGCTCATGTGCACGTGTGTGCCCGTCTGCCCGTGTCCACGTGTACCCATGTGCGCATGTGCCGTGTGCCTGTTTGCCCATGTGCGTGTGTGTGCATGTGTGCCCATGTGTGCACATGTACCATGTCCCTGCGAGGCCACCGTGGAGCATCCTGGCCCGGGTTCCTTGTGGTGCTGAGGCAGCAATGCCTCCTTCCAGTATCACCCTTCCTCCTGGTGTCACCCCTCCTACCATCCCGGTGTCAGTCCTCCCCCTGGTGTCAGTCCTCCTGGTGTCAGTCCCACCCCCCACTGTCAGTCCTCCTCCTGGTGTCAGTCCTCCTCCCGGTGTCAGTCCTCCCTCCAGTGTCAGTCCTCCCCCCAGTGTCACCCCCCCCTTCCCGTGTCAGTCTTCCTTCTGGTGTCACCCCTCCTCCCGGTGTCAGTCCTCCTACCATCCCGGTGTCAGTCCTCCTCCCAGTGTCACCCCTCCTATCATCCCGGTGTCAGTCTTCCTTCTGGTGTCACCCCTCCTCCCGGTGTCAGTCCTCCTACCATCCCGGTGTCAGTCCTCCTACCATCCCGGTGTCAGTCCTCCTCCTGGTGTCACCCCTCCTATCATCCCGGTGTCAGTCCTCCTTCTGATGTCACCCCTCCCCCAGGTGTCACCCCTCCTCCTGGTGTCAGTCCTCCTCCTGGTGTCACCCCTCCTCCCGGTGTCAGTCCTCCTCCCAGTGTCACCCCTCCTCCCGGTGTCACCCCTGAGAGCCGGGTTGCTAGGACACCAGAGCTGAGGAGATGCCAGCTGATTTGCCAAACAATTTTTCTCCCAATTAGGAATAATTAGACAAAGGGAGAAAGTGTGTGCTGCGATGGTGGCAAACAGGCTGGGAGCTCGGGGACCCCGAGGAGCCCTGAGGGCCTCTTGGCTGGAGGCAGCTGGGGCGGTTCAGGCCCTGAGGAGTGGTCGCTTTCTGGATGCAGAGCACCCGGCGAGGGGAGGGGCGGGGAGTCCCGTTCCCTGTGTCCCACCCGTCAGGCGTCATGTCCACCACCTGCCAGACTCCACCCTCTTTCCTGCTCAGGACAAGCCAACCAGGGTGGAGGGGCATATTTTTCTTTCTTTTTTTTTTAAGATTTTATTTATTTATTCATGAGAGACACAGGGAGAGAGGCAGAGACCCAGGCAGAGGGAGAAGCAGGCTCCCTGCAGGGAGCCCATGGGGACCCTGGGGTCACGCCATGAGCCCAAGGCAGACGCTCCACCACCAAGCCCCCCAGGTGCCCCGAGTGGAGGGCGTCTTGGGCTGCGATCCATCCCCTGAGCACCAGGCCTGCTGGGCCTCTGTGGTTCGCGGGCTCCCGGGGCCTGTGCCTCGCTCGTCCTCTGTCCGGTGCTCCTACCCGCCCCCCCTCCCCAGCTGTGGCTCCCCCTTCCCCGCCAGTGGCCGCTCTTACCCAAAGCAGGTGCCCTGGCCCTCCCGCGCCCAGCCCTCGCTGGCATCCTCCACGGCGCTCTCTGGCTCTGGGGAATATTTGTTCCCTTGTTTTGTCATCCGTCTTCCTGGCTCTGGTGTCAGATGCGCGAGGACGAGGGGACAGCGGGTCTCACTCGCGCCACAGGTCCTGGCATGTAGAAGCCCCAGTGATTATTTGTGGAATGAATGAATGGACAGATGACGATGTCGGTGTTCCTGAAGGGAAGCCGAGGGTAGTGCGGCCCATCCCCGGGGTCTGCGGTCGGGACGCGGTAGCGCCAGGCCTGTCACCGGTGGGTCTGACGTCCCCGCAGCACCACGCCGCCTTGGTCCGTGGCCCCCTCCCCAAGCGGCTGCCGTGACGCCCGTGCATCCCCCTGCGAGAACGAGGGCTGCGGGGTGTCCCGCCACCCTGTGGTGCGAGGACTCCTGATGCTGGCTGTTGGATAGTGGCCCTGGGTTCCAGGTGCAGCTCTGGGCCTCTGTGTCCCCACCAGTGACACGGCCACGGCAGCAGAACCTATTTCATAAGCCCCTCGTGAGGACACAGTGAGGTGATACACGTGGAAAGTTTAGAGCAGGTGCCTGGCTCGCCGGTCGCGCCTCCTACAGCCTGATTCTAGAGGAACCGGGGTGACGCACTGGCCCCCTTGTGCGTCTGTGACACATCAGGGGCCAGATCACACGGCCCTCGGGGGCCTCATGTGGATCAGCCAGCCGTGCAGCTGGGCCCCCAGTTCCTAACAGCTCTGGGACGGTGAGAGGGGACCGCAGGGGAGGGGGAGCCTAGCACCGTGTCCGGCACGTAGTAGGTGTTCAGTAAATGGCCGCGGAGCAGCTGAGAGCGATGGCCACGCTGAAGAGGCGGCGGGTGGCTTGGAGTCTCCGTCCAGGGGTGCCACAGGCCCCTCGGAACAGCGATTGAGCAGTCATGTGCTTGCAAGGACTTATTTATCCACCTCGTCCCTCTGCGTGGGATCATAAGCCCCACGGAGGTGGGGTCTCCTTGGTCTGTCCCCCGTGCAGCGTCGGCCTTAGGCATACGCTTGTTGGGTGACCTAATACCTCATTTAATCTTCCCGATAACTTTATAGGGTAGATGATATTATTCCCATTCGGTGGAAACTAAGCTTGAAGGGGAAGGGTATCCCCTCAAGGTCACGCTGCCCCCGTTACCCACCAGAGGCAGCTCGTCTAAAACGGGCTCTTCTCCCATCTGCCCCCGTCACCGTCCAAGAAAATGGGACGGTGGGTGGCGAAGGTGGGAGGGTGCCCCCTCCCGGTTCTCCACCCCTTGGTGGGCCCATTGCAACAACGGCTTCCCCCCTCAGCCCCTCTACTCAGCAGGAAAGGCCACACTGGAAATGGATGAATAAACAAAACCCACAGCAACACAAAAGCCAACCGCAAACCAAACACAAATGGCAAAACCAGGAAATCAAGCAGCCTCTACCGGGTGATAAAATCCAAGCTCCTGAGGGTCGTGCTGCCCGGCGGCCACCTGCACCACACCCCCTGCCCCCCACCCCCACTCCCTGTCCTCATCCTCCACCCCTCTGCTGGCGCACGTCTCCTGGCCACTGCGGCTGTCCTTGAGGTCGCCCAGGTGAGCCCCGGGCTCCTGCGAGTCCAGCACCTCTAGTGGACGCGGTGGTGGAGGGTGAGCCCGGCAGGTCGGTCCCTACCCGACAGACGGTGCCTGTCCCTCCTCCCCCTTGAGTCGGGGCGGCCCTGCGATGGCTTTGGCCAATGAGGTGGGCAGAGACAACGCTGCACCAGTTCTGGTCCCTGGACCGGCAGCTTCTGCTTCCTTCCTTTCGGAACCCGAGTCCCATCCCGTGAGGAAGCCCCGGCAGCCAGGAGGAGGGGACTGTCACCCTGTGGGCTCCCTGCCAACAGCTGGGCCCCCGGGTGGGCGGACCATATTGGAAGTAGAGCCTCCAGCCAGGGCCATCGCAGTGGACGCCCCACGATGCAGACGTGAGCTGTTTCCCATGAGCTGCACCCAAATGGAAAATCGGGAGCAAATACTTGTTGTCTTACGCCGTTAGGTTTTGGGGTGATGGGTGGCGGAGTGAGGGTGGAAGGTACTCACCCGGCCACCTCCTCAGGGCCGTGTTCCCGGGCCTCTCCGTGGGGGGAGCCCCTCCCTGCCACAGGTCACCTCCCCTCGCGGCTGCCTCTCTTTTTCCTCATGCTCTCCTGGCGACTGGCATGACGCTGTGTGTGCTCGCGGACTGTGCCCAGGCGGTGGTGGGCACGCAGGCCGGGCCTCCCACTCACCGTGGTTGAACCAATTAGCCTCCTTTCCGCTTCGGGGTCCTTGTGGGTTTCCTACCGTCGCTGTGACAAATCGCCGGGACCTGATGGCTTTGACACAACAGCAGGTGCGTGATCTTACAGGCCTAGAGGTCAGAGGGCGGGCTGCCTCGGCGGGCTGCTCTCCACCTGGGTGCTCTGCGGGGAGGCCGTTGCTTCACCTTGTCTGGCTTCCCCAGGCCTCTGGCTCTGGCTCTCCGTCACTCTGACCTCCGCTTCCGTCCTCAGACCCTCCCGATATCTGACCCTGACCCCTGCTTCCCTCCTGTGAGTATCCTGCCGTTACGTTGAGCCCACCAGGAAGTCCAAGAAGCTGTCCCCTCCTGCAGGTCCTTGGGAGGTGATGACAAATCCCAGGGATGAAAACATGCACATCTTGGGGGGGGGGGGTCCTTTGCTGCTTGAGGCCTACCTGCCTTTTTTCAGTGATTTATTCCCTGTCTCTCGACTCCTTCCTTCCTCCCCGCCTCCCCCAGGCTTCATGGCCTTGTGGCGTCAAGGAGTGGCCTCAAATAGCCCTTGACCATGGAGTCTGGGAGTAATAAAGGGATTCTTTTTTTTTTTTTTTAATTTGTTTATGATAGTTACAGAGAGAGAGAGAGAGGCAGAGACACAGGCAGAGGGAGAAGCAGGCTCCATGCACCGGGAGCCCGACGTGGGATTCGATCCCGGGTCTCCAGGATCGTGCCCTGGGCCAAAGGCAGGCGCCAAACCGCTGCGCCACCCAGGGATCCCAATAAAGGGATTCTAAGACTTCTAAAGATTTAATATTCTGGTGTTCTGGAAACCACCTTTTTGTTGTGTTTTTTTTTAATAAAGATTTTATTTTATTTTATATTTTTTAAGATTTTATTAAAAAAAAGATTTTATTTATTTACTTGACAGAGAGAGAGAGAGAGAGAGAGAGAGAGAGAGAGAGAGAGAGGGTGTGCACAATCAGGGGGAGCAAGAGAGGGAGCCTGATGCAGGGCTCCATCCCAGGACCCCAAGGTTGACGCTTCTCTGACTGAGCCTCCCAGGGGCTCCTGAGGTTTTATTTTATTTATTTTTATTTTTTTAATTAAAATTTTATTTATTTTATTTCATTAACAATTTAAAAAAAATAAATGTTTGGTAGAATTCACCAGTAAAAATAAAAAATTATTGGAGTTCAATTTGCCAACATATGGCATAACACCCAGTGAGGTTTTATTTTTAAGTAACCTTTGCACCCCAGCCTGGGGCTCGAACGTAGGACCCTGAGATCAAGAGTCGCATGCTCTACGGACGGAGCCGGCTGGGCGCTCCTGCGTTCTCCTTAGGTACTGACCTGTGGCCCGTTCGGCCCGTGTGCCAGTGTTATTTCAGTATTCAAACAACCTGAGCCGTGGATTTGCAAAGTCCGCCCTGAGAATTACATGCTGCATTAAGGTTTCCGACTGAATAGAAGTGAGCTCGTTCAGGGGGCGCTGTGAGCGGGCCTCGCCCCCCCTCTCTGGCGTCTCCGCACAGTCTGCACTCCCCTCCCTGGGTGATGATGGGACGCATGGCTGAGCATCCTGCCCCAGGTTTTGATCCCCTCTCTTCCCTTCAGGGCCGCTTTGGGACTAGAATTGGGGCAGGTGTGGGGTGACGGTTGGGTGTGGGGGACTTTAAAGAAGGAGGAGGTTTGGTAACGAGACTAGGGGAGGCGAGGGGGCAAAGGTCAGGGAGACTCCCCAAATCTCAACCCTCCTCTCCTCTCTCCACCTCTCCTGCTTCTCCCTCTGCCTATGTCTCTGCCTCTCTCTCTCTCTGTCTCTCTGTGTGACTATTGTAAATAAGTAAAAATTAAAAATAAATAAATAAATAAATAAATAAATAAATAAATAAATAAATAAATAACCTACTCCCCCAAACACCCCATTGAAGTCAGTGCTGTTGTCACTGTGCTCCACAGCCAGGGGCGTAGAGGGGACAGGTCGCTTGGTTCCCCGCGGTCACCGCTGCACGAGCTGTGTTCCGTCCCTGGCCGAATGCCTGCCGCCCCCAGCTCTCCACTTCCCCATGGGGCGTGCTCCTCCCCGGTGCCGCAGTTTATTTTGCCCAGGACCTTCCTTTTACCCAAACACCGGTGGGAGCACCAACCTTTAACTGTCACGCAAGCCGATCGAGGTGCGACCGTGGATTGTATTGCTACAGAACAGTGCCCCGGGCCAGTCCAGCCTGGTTGCCCATCGGCGTCTGGGCCTTGACCTGCGCCTCATCACCCGGTGGGCCGGCGGGGTGTGCGTGGTCCTGGCTCCGCTGAGGTGGGCCGCACCTCCCCGGGACACGGCGACAGGCCTCACGGCGGGCTCTCCCACTGCTCGGGTGGAAGGTGTCTCAGTGCGGGTGGCATTTCCACGGCCGAGGGGCCTGGAAGGGAGAGCAGCGCGGGTGCGGGCGCAGGAGGCCACGATCGGAGGGCTCGCACAGCCCCGCGGGTGTGGGGAAGGAGTCTGCGCTTTATTCCAGGTGACAGAGGAGCCACCGGAAGGTCGTGTCTTCAGGAAGGTCGCGTCTTGAGGCTGCCACATGGAGGATGGACTGGAGGCTGACACACGGGGCCTTGGAGGGGGACGGTGGCTTCAGAGGTGACGGAGGTGGCTGCCTTGACAAATGGCCTGGATGTGCACGGCCGGGAAGACTGTAGACTCCAGGCCGATGGGCCGTTTGCGTGGCTCGGTCGGTCAGGCGCCTGACTCCTGGTTTCTGCTCAGACTGTGGCCTCCAGGTTGTAGGCCTGAGCCCCGGGTCGGGACTCTCCCTCTCCCTCTTCCTCTGCCCCCCCCCCCCGCCCTGCTCATGCTCTCTTTCTCTTGCAAAAATAAATAAGTCAATCTTAAAAAAATAAAAAAGATTCCAGGGTGCCATTCAGGCTTTTGGTTGAGCCACTGGGCAAACGGTGGCATTTTTCAGAGACGAGAAGCTTCAGACAATCCAGAGTCCAGGCTGTTGGATGGTCACCCAGATGGCTGTTGGAGTTGGTAGGAATGCGAAATGTTTATTTGATTATGCATCTCCGTGGGCTGCATATGTATACACACTCCCCGCGGGTGGGTGTGCATTCATGTTTGTGCACATCTTTGCTTTGGGTAAAGTAGATGCATACATTGGGTGTGGGATGAGTGTGTATGCGTATGAATGCCTATATTTTGGATGAGCGTATATGAATGTGCCCACACATCCATGTAGATGTGGGTGGAGTCAGTGTGTGAGTGTGTACATCTGTGTGCGTCTGTGTGTGCAGTGAGAATGTCTGTCTTCCATCCAGGGTGAGCCTGGGCCTGGGTTTATCTCTGCGAGGTGTGTATAACCGAGGAGGGGTGTGCGTGTGTGTGCATGTGTGTGCACGCCTGTGGAGCGTGTGTGTGTGAATCTGTGTGCAGGTGTGCGTGCAGCAGGTGTGTCTGTTCATGTACAAGGGTAGGACTGAACGTAGTCACGCATCTCCTCCTGCATGAGGGATGAGTGTGCGTCCCGGGCTCTTTTTGTGGATGCCCGCTTGGGGGACTGTGTGCACAGCTGTGCGTGCGTGTATCTGTGGGGAGAGCGCATGCACACACGTGCGCAGATGTGGAGGGGTGTGTTCCAGGGATGGGTACGCAGGGATGCGTGTGCCCATCTCTGTGCGGCGAACGTGCCTGCCTGCGCCCTCTGGGGCCCCCGTGCCCGCTAGTCACAGAGGCAGCAGCTTGCGGAGCGTGTTATGACATGTTTATAGGTCTCTCAACCTTAATGCATTTTAGATTTCCAACCCAAGGCGATCCCGGTGGATTGCAGAGCCATTTGTTTCTTGTTCTGCTTTAAAAGGGAAGCTTCCAGAGTAAGATCTCTTCTGCCTCCAGCTTGGCAGCTCCATCTGACTCTTCGGGGTCCCCCCCGATGGAAGGACGGCACAGGCCAGGGCTCCAGGACTTTGGGGGGTGGGTGTTGAAAGTGAGCTGGGGAGAGGGGTTAAGTGTGGAGAATGAGGGTGGTAAGGGGACAACGAGGTGGGGGCATCCTGAGCCCCCTCATCAGTGGGGCAGGCCCGGGACACGATGGCGGTGCATCCTCCTTGCATCCCCGCTTTCTCTCCTGCGCCATATGGAGGACTTGCACCAGGCCCTCTGCTCCTCGTGTTACACACTCTCCCCGAGGCAGCTTAATCCCTCCCTGCTCTGTGGTGGCTCCCACAGCACAGACCCCTTCCCAGGTGGTTTGGGCATCCTGAGGATGGCAACCCCGAGCATCCACCACCATCCTCTGTGCCCTGGGACATACTGAGGTCGCTGAGGGGTGGCTGCTGGCTCAGCGGGTGTAGGAGACGAGCAGCTTCTCAGGCTTCCACTAGTGGTGATGGGCACCACCCAGACCAGGTCTCGGGCACCAGGTCATTGGGGTTGCTCTGGGGCCCTTGCCTGGCAGGGCTGTGCTCAGAATCGTCTCCACCCTCATCTTCAGACCAAGCTCGGGGCCTCAATTCTCCCTTCCCTTGGGATGAGGTTTCCCTAGAGACCCCTTTCATCCTTTAATGCCGCAGCTTCTGCTGGCGCTGCCTCGGCCTCCTACGGGCAGGCCTGGGTCCAAGGCTGTGAGGAGCTCCACCGACTGGTGACCTCACTTTCTAGTCAGTGAAGACTCCTTTGAAGTAGATAGCTATATCATAATACGTTTTTCTGGCCTTGCAGGAGCTATGGGTTGGGTCTGCAGGCTCTAGGGGTCTCTTTCTTGATCTTTCGGCTCCCACAGACTCGAAGGACTCTGTGTTTCCACCCAAGAGGAGGAACCTCCCATTGGGTCTCCTTAACATCCCATTTGCTCCATGGGGGCTTCCTGGGGCAAACCTGGTCATGACCCTGGGACCTCTCCCAATTCTGCTATATACTCAACTGGGTGGAAGGACAAGAGAATCCCTCCGTAAGGACCCATGGCTGCACCTTCTGGAAACATAAAGCTTCTCAAGGCCAATTTGATGACTTCAAAAAAGGGCTTTATTGTTTTGGTAAAAATGCTCTATCAAGTCACTGCAGAGTGGTAGGATAGCTCGATGGGTAAGAGCCTGGACCCTGGAGGCTGACCGCCTTGGTTTGGCTTCCATCTTCGCCATTTACTGGCTGTGTGATGGTGGGAAAACTGTTTGACCTCCATGTGCCTCAGTATTCCTGTCCCCTAAAATGGAGACAATAACAGTATCCACTTACTAGGGTGGTTGGGAGGCTAAAGCGGGTTAATGCATGAAAGAGATTTGCAACAGTCCATAGCACACAGTAGGTATAAGATAAGCCTCCTTCTCATTAGTAAATATTTTAACAATGCAGAGGAAAGCAAGATTCACACCAAATGCTACCACCGAGGGGCCCTTCTTCTAGACATCTCTCTTTGGGCTGCAGCACACAGAGAGTTTTATATAAATGTGATTTATGATAGGTACCTTTCCAATACTTCCCCCCCTATTTAACCATATGTTTTGAAGATTTTTCTGTATCAGCCTGTACAGATCTACATCTTTCTTTGAAGATTAGTATTAATGAACCACAATTTATCTGCCTAATCTATCACTAGCTCGTGGGTGGGAAGGTTGTTTGCATTTTTTCGCATTATGAACAACACTGTGCGTACCTGCTTACGCACGTGCCCTCTTGAATTTGGGCCACTATCTCCTTGGGCTAAATTCTAAGAGGGGGGAAATGCTGGGTCAAAGAGTATGCACAGATTACATTTTGATACGTTTGGCTGAGCCACCCTTTGATAAAGGTGTTACCAATTTACACTCTCTGTCCATGACATTGTGTTGAGCCTTCCTCACTTTGATTCTGAGTCTCCCGTTAGACTTAATCCTCTGCCCCAGGTGAGGCCACCTGAATGCAGAAGAAAGCTGGGTGAACACCGAGACCATGAGCTGCTGGGAAGACCCTGTCACCAAGGGCTCTTCCCGTGGGTGGCTATCGAGGTGTGTGCTACAGCTGCGGCGGCTCTTCTTGAAGCAGAAAGGGTGAACCATGAAGTATGAGAAAGCCTGTCGAAAAAGTGACTTTGATGGATGTTAAGCATTGTTCTCTGCAGGCTGCTCCTTGAAGCAGTCTGGTTGATCTGATCTGATTTTGCAGGTGAGCAGAGGCTTCGAGTGGCAGATTGCCCTTTTCAAAGATGGCCACGACACGGCTCCCATTGCATGTGCTGTGTACAATGGGACCTTGTCATGCCCATCAACACACAGAGTCTAATTCCTTTCCTCTTGAACGTCGGTCAGCTTGGGACCAATAGAGTCTGGTGGAGGTGATGTCCTTCCCGAATTCCTAAGCCACAGATAGGGGAGCAAGAAAAGATGGCGGTTGCTTTATGTCATTAAGTTTTGGGGTAATTCGTTAGAGAGCTATGATAACTGAACACTCGGCCACCACTTTTCAGGGAAGACAGTCTAGTGGAGCGTGGCAGGTTTCAGGCTTGGGATATCTGAGAATCAGCTGGGGGTCTTGTTAACAATGCAGAACATCCCGAGGTTCTGATTCATTAGACTTGATGTAGGCTTGGGAATCTGCATTTTTACGTTTTGGCATCAAAACCTCGGGTGAATTGTTTAAGAGCAGGAGCTGTGGAATCAGAAAGACTTGGGTTTGAACTCTGATTCTGTGGCTACCATCCACAGAAGGATGGGATCTCTGTGCCTTCATTCTTCATCTGTGGAGTTGTGGTCCTTCATGGAGGTTTTGAGGGTATTAAACGAGGTAATGCCTGTAGTGCTTAGGACAGCCCTGACACGTAATAAACGCAGAAGAAAGATGACCGCCTACCATCATAGCATCATGGGGCATGGTTCTTAAGCTGAGGTCTCTTCTCCCTGACCTTTGATATTAAATGAAAAATGTCTTTGGTGTATTTAACTAGGAACGGGGTCCATAGTTTTAATCAGATTTTCAAAAGGTCCTTTATCTAAAGGATGTCGGGAATGATCAAGAGAAAGTTTCTGCCCGTTTGACCTGGCTCCAGTCCCAGGAACCCTTTTTCCTTTCAGCTGGGGCCTGTTGGCCACACTCCATGGGTATGCTTTATCCCACAGCATGGAAGGAAGACTTTAAAGTATCCCTGTTCCACTCTCAACGAGTAGGACTCAATGAAAGGACAAGGTGGATGGAACAGCACGGACACAGATCTGGAGGCGAGAGTAAGCTGGAGTTCATGGGGGCAGTGAGCTGATACTAACAGAGAGAGTCAGTGTGGGGTCTCAACATGAACTGTTTAGAGTTCCAGGCTGAAGGGTCGGGACTGAGGGTATAGGAAGCCATGGTGAATTTCCGAGTGGAGAAATAGCAGGATCACCGCTGTGATTCAGCAAGACCTCTCCGTGAAAGCGGCCTGGTGGTTCAGGAAAGTGAAAAAGTCTGGGTTTAGGAGCAGGCCTGATGCAAGGGTAAGGTGTGATATTCCTACCTGGGAATCTTTGCAGGCCTTGTCACAGCTGACTGTTTCTGCAGCCTTCTCTGCCCAGGTGAACAGGATGGTGGAAGAGTAGGGGGCTCCATCCTTTAGGCTGGAATGCAAAGGCTGGGCGGCGGTGTAGCAGAGGGAAAATGAAACTCCCGTGTGTCCTTGGGAAAGCCACTCCTTCTGCGTCAATCTCAGTTTTCCCATTAGTGACATGAGGGTTGGGTGACCTTGGTGGATTTGTGATGGCTTTGACCTATTTCTTCCAGACCCGCTATCATCGGATGAGGATGGCAAGCATATTTCAGCTCTTGTGTCAATGCTGCCGAGAGCGCTGCATTGAGTTGCATTCTGAGCTACAGTCTAGGTTCAGTGACAAAGATCTATGGTAGGTTAGCAAGGTCTGGCCTGGTTGTGCCATGCACAGTGACAGCACGCCCCATCACTTGGAAATCTTTCCTATGCTGTGACTTCAGTCATTCTCGTTAATGCTGTCACGCTTTTTTTTTGCTGTATCCATGGACTGTCTTGGTTATTAATTTAAAATGAATTAGTGTTTCTTAAAAATAATTTACTTAAAAATTGTATTATTTGCATGATTGCGAAGTGAGATTGTTTAAAAAATAAAAAGATAGGGATGCCTGGGTGGCTCAGCGGTTTAGCACCTGCCTTCGGCTCAGGGTGTGATCCTGGGGACCTGGGATCGAGTCCCATGTCGGGCTCCCCGCATGGAGCCTGCTTCTCCTTCTGCCTGTGTCTCTGCCTCTCTCTCTGTGTCTCTCTTGAATAAATAAATAAAATCTTAAAAAAAAAGATAGATGCAGAGAAGTCTAATTTTTATTCCCAGTCCCTCCTCCCTATTCTCACTCTTCCCCTTGAAGGGAATCTTTTAAATTTATTTTTGGCCTATCTTTCTGTTGTTTCTTTTCCAAAGTTATGCAACGCATTATTATGTTTCTAAACTGTCTTTGGGTCAACAAAACCACCAAATGCTATTTATTTTTTTTTCATCCAAATTTCTTTTTCAAAATAGTCTTTGTTGAGGTATAACGTAGGTGCAGAAAAGTATACAGAACTTGAGCGTAGAGCTCCATGAATTGAAAATGTAAGAGTGAATGGACCCATCTGATGACCTCTGAGAGAACATAGCTGGTTCTCTTCTGTCATGTGTTTGTGAGGTAATTGGGCTTCTTACGTGAAGTGCCTGTTTAAGCCTTTGGCTCATTTTTCAATTGTGTGGTCTATCTTTTTGTGATTGGTTTGTAGAGCTTTATATATACCAGAAGCGAATCTGTTGCTGATTATAAGTATTGCAACCATCTTCTACTCTTTTTCTTTTTTAAACTATCCTTTCAGGGATCCCTGGGTGGCGCAGCGGTTTGGCGCCTGCTTTTGGCCCAGGGCGCGATCCTGGAGACCCGGGATCGAATCCCACGTCGGGCTCCCGGTGCATGGAGCCTGCTTCTCCCTCTGCCTATGTCTCTGCCTCTCTCTCTCACTGTGTGCCTATCATAAATAAATAAAATAAAATAAATTAAAAAAAATAAACTATCCTTTCAGTGGTGTCCTTTGATAAACAGAAGTTCCTAATTTTATTTTATTTTATTTTATTTTTTTTGAGTTTTACAGCTTTATTTTATTTTATAAATTAATTTTTATTGGTGTTCAATTTACCAACATACAGAATAACACCCAGTGCTCATCCCGTCAAGTGTCCCCCTCAGTGCCCGTCACCCATTCACCCCCACCCCCCGCCCTCCTCCCCCTCCACCACCCCTAGTTCATTTCCCAGAGTTAGAAGTCTTTATGTTCTGTCTCCCTTTCTGATATTTCTCACACATTTCTTCTCCCTTCCCTTATATTCCCTTTCACTATTATTCATATTCCCCAAATGAATGAGAACATACACTGTTTGTCCTTCTCCGGTTACTGTGGCCAAGTTCAAAAAGGGTGTTGCCTGAGTTCTCCTCTGGGATTTTGATGGAATCTTGTCTCACATTTAGATCTTTCATCTATTTTGAGTTTATCTTTGTGTATGGTGCAAGAGAGTGGTCCAGTTTCATTCTTCTGCATGTGGATGTCCAATTTTCCCAGCACCATTTATTGAAGAGACTGTCTTTCTTCCAGTGGATCGTCTTTCCTCCTTTATCGTATATTAGTTGACCATAAAGTTCAGGGTCCACTTCTGGGTTCTCTGTTCTGTTCCATTGATCTATGTGTCTGTTTTTGTGCCAGTACCACACTGTCTTGATGAACACAGCTTTGTAGTACAACCTGAAATCTGGCATTGTGATGCCCCCAGATATGGTTTTCTTTTTTAAAATTCCCCTGGCTGTTTGGGGTCTTTTCTGAGGACCCATCTATTTGCTGTCTACAAGAGACTCATTTTAGACAGAAGGACACCTACAACCTGAAAATAAAAGGTTGGAGAACCATTTACCATTCAAATGGTTCTCAAAATATACCCTAAAACTATAGAACACTTCTGAAAGAAATTGAGGAAGACACAAAGAGATGGAAAAATATTCCATGCTCATGGATTGGCAGAATTAATATTGTGAAAATGTCAGTGTTACCCAGGGCAATTTACACGTATAATGCAATCCCAGTCAAAATACCATGGACTTTCTTCAGAGACTTAGAACAAATTATTTTATTTTATTTTTATTTTTATTTTTATTTTTTGAAGTTCCTAATTTTAAAGTAATCTGGTTTTTCAATCAATCTTTTTTTTTTTTTAGATGATCAGTAATGTTTTGTTTTGCTTGAGAAATCTTTGCGCCTCAAAGTCATGAAGAGATCCCGCTGGGTTTGCCATCTAGAAGCTTTGCTGCTTTGTCTTTAATGCTTAGGATACCTGGAACCAATTCTGTTCCAGGTATCCAGTGAGTAGGGGTCTAAATGACATTTCCTGCCTATAGATATTCTGTAGACCCAGAACCATTTACTGAAAAGATAATCCCTTCCCCTGCACGGCAGGCATCCCATTTTAAGAAATTTGAGTATCCATTGAATCCTGGGTTTGATGTGTTAACTTATTTTTCTCCTACCTTATCATCTAGGAGTTTTATAGTTTTGCATTTTATATGTAGGTCTGTGATCCATTTTCAGTTAATTTTGGAGAAGGACGTAGGTCTGCATCCAGATTTATTTATTTAGTACATCAATGTCCAGTTGTTTCAGCATCATTTGTTGAAAGTAATCTGTTTTTGTGATATATGCTAAGATCAACATCCTGATGAATATAAGAAATGCTTAATCTACATGAAGCCACCTAAAATCGCTTGCATTCCATGCTTTGGGAAACCCCACAGTGGCATGTTGAGATCACGGCAGTGGGCGACGGAGCGTTTTCTGTTGGAGTCCATTTTAGAAAAATTGTTAAGAATTTCTTGTAAAAGAAGTTCGCATTTGTTTAGAAACTATAGGAAATATGATAAATATAAAGAAGCAAATGAAAGGCATTTATCATCCTCTTACCCTGAGCAGTAGTGCCATTTTGGTGTATTCTTTTCCAGTCCTTTCCCCCCTTCGCACATATATAGTATCTTATAAAAAGGAGGTGATGAGAGACTACTCTTTTGTACACTTAGTTTTCACTTTATATGTTTTTAGTAGCTATTTAAGTCAACAAATCATATTTTTATAAAATTGTTTTAATGGATATTGATGGCTGGTATGTCTATTGGCCCCACTTCCTCCCCACTCCTAGTTGCAGATGATCACCCTCTTTAAGCCTCTGTCTTCCACAATCCCCTTTTATTTTATTTTTTAAAAGATTTTATTTATTTATTCATGAGACACACACAGAGAGAGGCAGAGACACAGGCAGAGGGAGAAGCAGGATCCCTGTAAGGAGCCCGATGTAGGACTCAATCCTGGGACCTGGGGATCATGACCTGAGACGAAGGCAGATGCTCAAACGCTGAGCCACCCAGGCATCCCCACAACCCCCTTTTAATGGTACTCATTACCACAGCTTAAGAAATAAACCCCAAAAGCCCTGTGTTCCTTTTCCTGATTCCATTTCCTTTTCTGTCCTCTTCAATAACCTATATTCTAGCATTAATAGATCTCCATTACTATATCCAAACATACCCATTTACCATGCATAGCACTGCATTGCAGGCTTTAAAATTTTATGAATATATATATATATACACACACACACATCCTTTAAAATTTTATGTATATATATGTATGTATATATATGATGATATCTTACTGTACACATCCCTTTGTAGGTTGCTTTCTTCACTCAAAATGATACTTCTACATTTTATCCAAATTGCTCTATGTAGCTTTCATTTATTCCTTTTTAACTGCTGTCTGGGATTCCATTATTTGAATATACCACCATTGACTCACCCATGTCCTGCTGGTAGTACAAATAAGGAATGATGCCGTCTTCATGTGTCATCTGCAAGAATGTCTTTAGAGGTCATACCCAGCACCGAATAGCAGGGCTGGAGGGTGTATGTATCTTTAGCTTTACTAGATAGTGCCTGCCGACTTGCTCTCAGACATGGTCATACGGTAATCTCCCTTCTCTACCGGGATGTGTTCTGAGACCCCCAGTGGATGCCTGAAACCACAGCTAGTACCAAAACCTACATGTACTATGTGTTCTCCTGCACATACATACCCATGAGAAACTTTAATTTATAAATTAGATATAGCAAGGGATGAACAATAACTAATATCAATAGAACAATTATGACAACCTACTGAAATAAAAGTTATGTGAATGTGGTATCTCTCACTCTCTCTCAGAATATCATATTGTACTGTATTTACCCTTCTTCCCGTGTTGAGAGGAGACCATAAAATGCCTACATGATGAGATTAAGTGAGGGGAATGATGTAGGCATGCTGACACAGCGTTAGGATATATCTGCTTCCAGGCAGGTGCCAGTTGGCTGCAGGCAACTGAAGCTGTGGAAAGAGAAGCCGGGGATAAGAGGCAGACCACTGTATAAAGTTACAGCCCATCAGCAGTGTATACACATTCCTGTCCTTCATATCCTAAATAACCCTTGGTATTGTCACATTTATAAATTCATTTTCCATTTGATGGGGGGTGAAGTGGCACCTACATCAGCCAGGACCCAGTTAGGAAATCAGACACCACACAAAGTATTTCACCCGGAGGGAATTTAATAGAGGCGATTGGCTACGTACTCATTGGGAAGCAGATAGAGCAAGAAGGGGACACAGAGGTAACTCAGAGATAATAACCGCAGGAAGCAGGTGTCCCCTGTAGGGCTAGAGGAATGGAGGAAAAGATGGGGGGAAATCAGAACCTGGGAGTCCAGGGCAGGGTCCTTGGTGCTCAGACCGCGGAGGAGGACGCCATCAGATGTTGATGTCTTGGAGGAATCTGCGGAGCCTGGTCTGGGAGCACAGAAACAGCAGGAGGCTGGAGCTAGCTGCGGTCGGGGTGAGGCTGGCAGGAACGGAAGGAACAGGAACTCAGTCCCTTCTCCCCTTGCCCTGCTTTCCAGTCTTCTCAAGTGCCTCCCCCACCCTGGAACTTAATGGGAGGCCAGCCAGTGCGGGGCCTGGGAGGTGAAGTACGTGCACTCCCCAGACCAGCAACAGAGCAGAACACGGAAGGGGGTTCGGCCCGAGAGACATTAGTAGCTCCCCTAGCATCTCCCTGTGTGTATTATCACATCTAGGTTCTTTCCATTTTTATGTGTAGCTATTTTAAACAGCGCTCCACAAACGCCCTTGCACATACGTCTTCCTTAGAATAAGTTTCTGGAAGTAGAATTACAGCGTCAAAGAAAATGTATATTTTTAAGGCTTTTTGATCTGGGTTGACAATCACTGGAGGAGTCGGTTTTGGAGGAAAGGGAGTCCCCCCCCCCCACCTCCCGTGGTGTATTCCTGGAAACTGCATCATAGAGCAGATGGCAACCGGGAAGACCGTCTTTTTACACCGGGGCGCTACGTTCCCGAGGGGTTGCTTTCTGCCCGGGGAGTGAATGCCAGGAGAGTGTAGCTCTAGCTATTGTGTGTCGGAAAAAGAGAGATAGGCCTTCAGCTTCTGTGTGTCATTTACACTAGTTATATTAGTCTCTGAATTCCATAAAAAAGATATAAATATCCATTACTCATTGACCACAGAAAAGCTACAGTGAATTATGAGTCGTACTTACACAATTAGAGCGTACAAAAATATGATTCCATAGTATCATTCATGCAGTGTACCTCCGAGTAATCTATCTCGATGCAAAGTGCTCAGTATTTAATGAACTGTGGAGTTGTGTGTGTGTGTGTGTGTGTGTGTCTTAATTGGGCTTACAGGGACCAGGGGGGTGCTTGGGGAGTCTAGGGGGAGCAGGAGTAGAGAGGGAAATAAGAGTCTTAGTTTGGGATGGTGGAGGAAGTGGAGGCCCGTTGGCCCATTAGGGATGCTGGAAGAGTGCAGGGACCTGAATGTGCCATGGGAGGGAGGACGTGTGGGGGTGAAGGTGGGGCAGCGCTGAGGGGGGGGTCCCGCCTCCTCACATGGTAGCGACCCTCCAGTGTCCTGCCCAGGTTGGTTGGCACGGCCTCTGCTCAGCTCACGGAGGGGGAATTGCTAGTTGGGTGGCTGTGGTCACAGGACCCCTCGACCTCCAGTCGTTAGGAGCCCGGCACCCTGCCCGTTGGGCCCACATGTCTCCAAGGGGGCCGCCTCTGCTGCACTTACCTTGCAGAGGACCCTGCTGGGCCTCGAAGGAGGCTCCACTGACTTCTCTGGCTCTTGCTGTCACATGTCCGGGGCAGCTGGGAGGAGGACACAAGACCTCTTCAAGCCCTCACAGCTTTCCGAATTGGCCCTGGACGCCTCTAGCTGGAGGTCCCGTAGGCACCTCAGCGTCACCCTGTCGCCAGGCCGTGCCTCCCACGCGGGCGGGAGCTGTGTGGCTCGCATTCTGACTCGATGAAGGGGTGGGGTTCTGAGACAGAAGCCATCACTTTCCACTTGGGATGGTCCCGCATCTGCACGCCGCCCGGTCGGTCACGGACGTCCCCAGTGTCGTCGTCACACCGATTGTCCATCTTCCTCCCGCTGCAGCCAGTTGGTAGTGAGGCCTGGGCTTTGTCTCCCCGCAGTATCTCTCGAGCCCCTGGTAACAGTCCCCGCCCCTTACTAGGCACCTCCCTTGGCTGCACTGCATGCCTCCTCTCCAGTCCCCTGTGGCCCCGCATCACGGTGTTCAACAGGGTTCCACGCCAGCTGTGCGTCCTGCCAGCCCAAGCAAGTGGGGGGATGTGGCTCAGCGGGTGGAGGGAGTTACAACTGGGGAGGACACCAGACGTCACTCCGTGGCTGCTGGGCTCCTGGAGAAGGCGAGAGGGGGAAAAGGCGGGTGCAGGGGGATCCTCCCCACCCATTAGTGTCAAATTATTTCTCTCCTCAAGGAAGATGAGATAAAATTTGGAGGTTCGCCTGGTGTTGTGGTTCTGTCTCTACATAGGAAACACTTGAGTTGCTTTTTATTTTTATTAATTATTAATTTTTTATTTATTAATTTATCGATTTTATTTATTCATGAGAGACACACAGAGAAAGGCAGAGACCCAGGCAGAGGGAGAAGCAGGCTCCATGCAGGGAGCCCGATGCGGGACTCGATCCCAGGACCTCGGGGTCACGGCCTGAGCCGAGGGCAGACGCTCCACCCTTGTGCCACCCTGGGGCCCCCACTTGAGTCGTGTTTTAAAGGTATCAGTGCAGGTTCCGATTCAGCCCACCTGGGACCCTGCATTTCTACCCAGCATCCTTGAGGGAGGGAAGGGCCTGCACCAGCATCCCGTTCCACAGCCCTCCTGCCTCTGGGGTGAGCGCTGTTATTTCCACTTTGCAGATGTAGGAGACGAGCCGCGGAGAGACGACGACTGGCTCAAGGGCGTGCAGCTGGTAAGGGCCAGAGCCTGAACTTGAACCCGGATCTGCCGACCCGGCGCTAGGGCCACCATGAGGTGGGGTTGGGGGCCTGCGGTCCTTGGGCTTCTTGGTCGCTGGGGCGGCTCGGGAAGGGCTTGTGGTGCGGGGGGGACGTGCAGGGTTACAAACTTGGTGACAGGGCTGTTCTTGGACAGCAGGGGGGGTGGAGGACGCGTGGGACTGTCGAGAAGACGCACGGTAAGCCCTCCTGTGGGACGTCCGTCCGTCCAGGAGGGAATCGGTGTCGCCTCAGGCCCACGGGGCGGTGGGGCCTCACTGAAGGTTGAACGCGGTGGTCTGTCCTCGGCCGGGGGGCAGGGGAACTGGCCTGCCTCCGACAAGGTTTGGGGGCCCGGGGCCCTGAGATAAACCAGGCCCAGGCTCCGATGCTGCTCAGCCGAGCAGAGCAGGCCCCTAGGTGTGCAAGGACCCAGCCCCGAGGAGACCTGCTGAGCGGCCCCTCCCCAGCCCAGTGGCTGCAGGTGCACTTCGCATGATCCCCGCCTCCCGGGTTCCAGGGGCCTCCCTGGAGAGGGGCCTAGGGGGAGCGTCCAGCATCCCGGGAAGACGGGCTGACCGCTGCCCCGACAGCCGACAGCCTTTCAAGTCTCCCCGCTTGGCGGCCAGGGCCTAAGACGTCCTAAGACGTCTCCTGTTCAAAGGCCGGTGGGCTGAGCCAGCCGCCGGGGGAGCTTCAGGCACCTTCGCGGGAAGCCTGTCAAGATGTGGTGGGTGTCTGGGTCTGGCTTGTGGGGAGACGGGAGAGGGATCACAGGGAGTCCTTTGGACCCCGTCTGCGGGGCGCAGGAGTTGTTCCCCTGACGTCAGGCCGCTGGTGGGTCCGACTTCCATGCGAGGTTCGGCCACGGGGCTCGGCCTGGAGAGAGGGAAGGGCAGTGGCCTGAGCTCTGGGAGCTGGGGGGCCTGGGGGGCGAGCGGGGGCAAGGAAGAGGCCGAGGGTGCTGCTCCCTGTGCACTCCCGCTTCTCCAGGGGAAGCTCTGCCGGTCACTGTTTCATAAATCGGGGTCTCCATCAATGTCGCATGTCCTTAGAAAAAGAAGATTTAGGGCATCTGGGTGGCCCAGTTGGTTAAATATCGGACCTCAGCTCAGGTCGTGACCTCAGAGGCCTGTATTGGCCCCACGTCGGGCCAGCAAGGAGTCCACTCCTGCTCCCTCTCCCTCTCCTTCAAATAAATAAAATATCTTAAAAAAAAAAAAAGTGTCTTTTTAAAAAATTATTTTATTTTTATTTTATTTTATTTTTGCTTTAAAACCATCCTCAGTGTGGTGTCAAGCCTTTGGAATGAGGAAGCCTGGGGTTTGGGTCTTGGGTCAGCCTCCCACTGGCTGCGTGACCTGGGCTCCCCGGGTCGACTCTCCGAGCACACGATCTGCAAAAGTTGATGATGCAGTGTCCCTCGTGGGATGTTGGGAAGGCCGGATGGGGTCAGGGAGCTGGAACGGGGCTGGGTGGGCCGAGGCTGACATGGACCATCCCCCGCTGTCCCCAGGAGAGGGCGAGGGTGACGCGGTGACGCGCCGCAGTGCCACGTTCCCGTCTAGCGCTCAGGGCCCCGCCTGAGCAGCCGGGGTGACTCTGTGAGGCCCCGTTTCCAGGTCCAGATGGAGAAACAGGGCCCAGAGCAACCACGTGACCCGTCCAGGGCCTGGCAGCCGCTTCCCAGCAGGACCGGACTCCCAGCAGGGGCAGGGCCGAGTCTCAGGCTCTTGGGGCCACTGACTCATGTATTTGTTTTTCCCACAGAGATTTATTGAGCCTCTGAAATAGGTGCCAGGCACATTCTAGAAAAGGGGCTGCTGTCCTCGGAGGCGTGTGCCAGGAGCCGCTTAGCAGAACGTCCCAGCTCTGCCCCAGCTTGGCCCCCGCCTTTGTTTCCAGGTCCCCTCCACACGCTGTGGTCCAAGTCATGGCACTGCCCTTTGTCCTTTGGATTCGCTGGCCGTTTAACTGGATGTTCCTTCTGCTGGAAATGCCCTCGCCTCCCGTCTTGGCCCCGACGAGCCCTCTCACCGGTCGGGCGCGGCAGTGTCCCCCGAGAGAGGAGCGCCCCTGCTCCCCCCCCCCAGCAAGGTTCCTGTTGTTTCATCTGTGCGCGTGTCAGTGTCTGAGTCGCGGAGTCGCCAGCAGATCTCAGAGCCGCGCAGTGTTTTAGGGCCTCCCCCGAGGGCACACAGCTCCTTACGGTTTGAGTCGGGATCTGAACCTGGGGCCTTCTAACCCCCAAGCCAACGAAGCTGGGTAACCCCTGGAAGCCCTGGCGGCTACAGTAGGTGGTCTCTTCTCTGCAGCGGGTGCCTGGGCTCCCCGCGTTCATTTGCTGGGGAAGATTTCCTGGGGGGGAGGGCGGTGGGCGGCTGGGGCGCCGTCGCGACTTCCAGCAAAGAACCGATGGATTGTGTGGATGCGCGTGGGACAATCCCCAAGGTAGTGAGTGGGCCCAGGAGTGGGCTGCCCTCCGCATTCTCAGGGCAGCTTGTGCCTGCTCCGCTTACTCCTCCTGTTTCACACCGGGGCCCACTGAGGCCCGGATCCCTGGACGCCCGACAGGACTCGCCTGAGCCTGAGTCCAAGACGCAGAGGTGGGACGCAGACTCGGGTCGGGGTTATGCCCTAGCTTGGTGTCTCCACTGCTGCGTGTCCCTGCTCGTCCCGCACCTGTTGCAGCAGAGCCCGGGGTGGTCCGGCCCCTTCCCTCTGGGAGCCCACAGCCATGGGGGGCCGGGGGGTGGGATGGAAACCCCCACAGGCATCGCTGGGGCCCGGAGGATGGAAGGAGTCGTGCCAGGCCCGGGAAAGATTGCGCAGGACAGGGGAGACCTGAACGGGGCTTTGAAGGTCAAATAAGAGTTTTCTAGGAGTCAGGGAGGTGAGTGGAGGGATGTGCTGAGCCCATATGGAGGCAGAGAGAGAGAGTCAGGGTGAAGGGAGACGCTTGAGGTTCCGAAGCTCCGCCTGCCCGTCTCCTCCTCACTGCAGACTGTGCCAGAAGCTGCGGAGTCCCAGCTGCAGACAGCTGGCGGCACCCGCCCCCCCGGAATTCTCACATCTTTTCTCACACCTGCCAGTTTGGAAAGGAGCAGCAGGTGGGCTGCGAAGCTCTGTGGGATTCTTCTCAGTGCTGGGTCTGGGGGAGGAACGAGGTGGAGGACATCCACCCTGGGCACCGAGTCCGACACCTGCTGCCCATCCCTCTCAGGTGTGCGGTTCGCAGCCCGAAGAGGGAGCAGGGAGCGTGTGTGTGAGCCAGCGCAGGGCCCTGCAGGCAGCTTAGGGGGGAGGGCGAGTCACCTCGGCCTGGTTCTGAGTGCGGAGCCCAACCTGCAGGGCCTGGTTCCCGCTCTGCCCCCCTGGATACAGGATCTGGGAGCCTGGGGGGGGGGCGGCCCTGGGCGTCCGGACTCCTGGGCTCCAGTTCTCCCCTCACTGCAGGGCCCCCAGCCCTGTGGCTGGTGCTCTGGTTTCACCTGTTCTTCTCTGGGATGAGGCCCTAATATCCAGCTTCACCTTTGGTAGTGAGGCCTTCCCTGGGTGGCGGGGAGCGGTTCCTGGTCCCACAGTTCTCCTGGAAGTCGGGGACCCTGTTTTGCCCAGGAAGGCTCCTCCCACCTGGCTCACCCTTGCCCCAACCCCAGTTTGCCACAGCTCCTTGGGGCCACCTGGGAACCTGGGCGAGCAGGGTCTAGCTCCTGGCCCGGCTTTCCCCTCCTCAGCCTCATGTGCATCCGACTACATGTGTCAGACATGGAGCACACGTACCAGCCGGCGGGACCGTGTTGGTGTGCATGTGTGCACCAAGGCCGCCTGGGTGGCTGTGCACACACGGCAGCCTGACCCTGTGTTCGACGTCGACATGAACACGCCCGGTCGGACATCGAGGTGCAGGGCTGTGTGTCTCTGTACACGCGTGTAGCTCTCAAGATGCACATGTGCCTACATGTGCGTGTGGGGCCGAGTGTGTGCGAGTGTTTCAGGACCATTCTGGAAGGAAAGGGGACAGGGGTTTGCTCTTGCTTTCTGTGGTCCCGCTGGGGGCTGGGCTGGCTTGTGACCAAGGGAGTAGAGGTGGGTGGGCTCCGAAGCTCCTGGAGTCTCTGACCCTGTGGCACCGCCCCAGCTGTCCCCTGGTCCTGTGGCCTTGGCTCTGAGTCCTTTATGATTATCTGGTGCCCTGGCGCAGGCTCTATCCCTTTCCTCCCAAAAGTCTGTGCCTACGAAAGGTGAATCAACACCCCTAAAATCCAGTCTGGATGAGGGGGCCCGTCATTCTGGAGTCTCCCGCGGTGGCCCAAGCATGCCCGGCTTCACTGCTAATGTCCGGGCTGTTCCTCTGTGAGCCAGAGGGGTCCGAGGACAAGGGTCCTGGCCTGGCCAGTCCTTGGGGCCCCTCCAGGCCCCAGGCTGTATCTGGGTGCATGCCTACGGCTCCCCCTTCCCGGCTAACCTTGAGAATCCTGGGATGGGCAGGGAGAGTGTTGTGGGGAAATTACCAATTTAAATAGGGAACGCAAGTAATTTGGATGGAACCCCAGGACGGCAGTTTGAGAGCTCATTCTCCGCCTCGTGGGGTTTGATTACAACCAACTTGGCTGATAACGTGCAGAGAGGGCCAGAGAAATGGTTTCCAAGGAAACTCAGATCTTTCCAAAGCCCTCGGGCTCAGGCGGGAGCCAGGGCTGGCAGGAAAATGAGAGGTCGAGCCCAGTGCCCGGATCTCTGCGACCCTGAACGCCCTGCCCAGCCTGGCTGCTCCACTCCTCCGTGTCCAGAAGAGCCCTCTCCTCTTCCGTCTCTGTGCGCTCCCTCCGTCTCAGCCTTTGCACAGACTTTAAACACTGGGGAAAGTTGGCAAATGGGTAAAAAAAAAAAAAAAAAGAAAAAAAAAGGCTACAAAAGGCTACTCTTCTCTTCCTATAACATCAACTGTGTTCCAGAAAGGTCACAGGATTCACTTCTGTGGTTTCCATCTTCACAGCCACCCACCGAGAGATGGATCCCCTGTGTTCATCACATCCCCTTTCTTCCCCCCTTGGAACTACATTTCCCAGCATCCCTTGCTAACAGATGAAGTCATGTGACTGAGTTCTGACCAATGGAATGTGAGTAGGAGAAATCGATGCCATCTGTGTGTCCCCTAAAAATATGCACAATCTGATGCAGGCATCTCCCTTAAACTTTTTTTTTTAATTTTTAAAAAACATTTTATTTATTTATAGAGACACATAGAGAGAGAGAGATGCAGAGACACAGGCAGAGGGAGAAGCAGGCTGCATGCAGGGAGCCTGATGTGGGACTCAATCCTGGGTCTCCAGGGTCACAACCTGGGCTGAAGGTGGTGCTAAACCCACTGAGCCACCAGGGCTGCCCAATCTTTTCTTTTTTTTTTTTTCCTTGTGGTCTGCTGAGACAGAAAACCTGGTGGAGGACCCCAAGCCCTAGGGGACAGTAGGGCCCCTGGACCCCGTCCCTGTGTAATCTTCTAGGAGCCCCTAGCCTCCGCTCGTTCACTGGTTGTAACGCTGGTTGCTAAGCCTCTGAAGTTTGCAGGTTGCTTCTTAAGCAGGTGCCTTCCCTGATAATAGCAAGCGTGAGAGCGGGGCATTTGCGAGGAAAGGGACTCACAGGTGCTAAGTAGTTGGTGGAGGTCACACAGCAAACAAGGGGCCAGTCGGAGGCTGGAGCCCAGGTGGTCGCTGCTGCAGGATGACCGCCCCCCACAGAGGTTGCACCAGCCTCCGTCTGCCTTCCGAGGAGTTGCAGAACGAAAGACCCAGGGCAAGGCTAGGAGCTGACGAGGGAGGGCAGGCGCGTGGGGTGGCACATCACAGCAGCCAGGACAGTTAGCGCTTGGAGGACAGGATGGCCATTTGCGTCTAAGGAGACCCCGCTGGGTGGAGGAGGAAGAGGGCCAAGGAAAGGGCCATTACATATAATGACAGAGGTGACCGTGTCAGCTGAGTGGTGGGGCAGCTGCCAGGTTGCAGGGGCTTTGGGAATAAGTTGGTGGGTGTAGTGGTGAAGGGAAGAGGGACAGAAATGAAGGGTTGGATTTAAGCAGCAGCCAGCCCAGGGGAAGAGTTTCGAGGAGAGCGTCAGTGGCTAGGAGGAGATTAAAAGCAAAAAGGGAATCATGACCTGCGTAGTGCAAAGCACCTGAACGGGCTGATTTCCCCTTTCTGCCTGGCTCTGCTGTGTATCCCCTGAGCGAAGCTGACAGGCTGGGAGGCAGGGAGGGGAGGGTTTGGACACCGCCAGCGGGTCATGAAGCTTTAACCCGGCTGCAAGGCCATCTCCGGGGTGGGCAAAAGGAGGCGGCAGCTGAAATGTGCTTGGAGAACCTGGACTTCCTCAGGGTTTCCTAAGATTGTCCCTGTTCTTCTATGTTTGAAAGTTCTTAGATTTTTTTCCTTCTTGTCCCTTCCAAGTTCTCCCCCGCCACCCCCAGCTTTGTTGACATATAATTGACAAAATGGTCAAATATTTGCAGTGTACCATGTGATGATTTGATACACATATACGTCGTGAAAGGGTTCCCACAGTCAAGTTCATTAACACATCCATCACAGAGTTGTATCCCCTCCCTCCCCACCCTCGCCTTTTTTTTTTTTTTTTTTTTTTGGTGAGAAGGTTTAAGATCTACTGTCGGCCAATTTCAGTCCTACAACACGGTGTCATCAGCTCTAGTGACCACACTGTACATTGGCTCCTCGAGCCTTACTTGTAAGGCCTTACTGGTAAGATTGGGTTAAGGTACCGATGCAGAAAAGCCGAGATGATAAGCTTGAGGAGTAGAGGGGGTCGTTGCCTATACAGCACCTACCACAGCTTTCTAGAACCCAGTGCCAGAGCTTGCTAAGTGTCCCCACATGTCCATTGTCTCCCAACCTCCTTTGTGGTAGGGTGTGGCCACGGACTCCGTTCTTGCTGAAAGGATGTGTGCAGCTCCCATCCAGACTGCATCCCTATGTGGGAGCTGTTTGCACGGAGCATGGAAAGGGAAACCTTTGCTCATGGGCTGGAATTTGGAAAGTACCAGTGACGAAGCAGCTGTGGCTCTGTGGACAAAGGCTAGACACCATGCATGGCCCAGTGACCAGTCAGAGGAACCTGGGCCCCTTGAGACTTGGTGGAGAAGAACTGATTACTGCTCGGGACTCTCTCTCCCTCTGGACTGTCATGTGGGGGAGAAAGGAGCTTCCATTTTATTTAAGCCACTGTGTTTACGAGTCTCGTTGTTACAGCAGCTTGGCCTGCCCCTCAATTAGAGTCCCCTTCTGCCCGTGTCTGTCTCTCTGTCCACACTGTTCTTCACCATTCAGCAGGTATCCCATCCCTCCCCTCCCACTTCTTTTTATTTTTCTCCTCTTCCCACTTCTGGGGTCATAGTCCTTCAGGCTCCTCCCCACATTGAGAACTTCTTCACTTCCTTCTACTCCTTTGTTTTCTTCAGAGACCCCCCCCCACCATGCTAGCATTTCTTTATTTATTTTTATTTTTATTTTTTTAGCATTTCTTTATTTTTAAAATTTTTTGTTTTTTATTTTTTCTAGCGTTTCTTTAGAGCCCCCCACCCAATGCTAGCATTTCCCAGGATTCCACCCTTGACCCTGCTCTTCTCTCTCCATTCTATACGCTTTCCTTGGTCCATCTTGGCTACTTTCTCTCAGTTTACATCCCAGCTGATGACACCACAAATGTACCTTCAGCTTGACTCTTTCCCTGAGCATCAGATTGAAGCGCCATCTAGCCGCCTGATGGGCACCACTTCCTTTGCGTCCTACAGGTCACCCTGGGCATGCTGTGTTGCCCAACTCCAGGGGACTCCATGGACTGGGCTCCTGATTCAACATATCCACATCGGGTTGGAAGCTTGAGACTGAACGGGGCAGAAATCCCACCTCAGAGTAGCTAAAGCAATAAAGAAAAGTATTGGCTCACATAGGAGGATAGTTTGAGCTTTGGGGTGGCTCGATTCATTGGTTTAATGAATTATCCAGGGTCCAGGGTTTTCTCTCTCTCCATTATATTCTTCTCCCAGAATTACCTTATCCCAAGCGTCCTGAGCTGGAGTGCTGTCAGGAGCAATCAGGACTACTTATTTTCTTATTCTCATCAGGAGGGAGCTCCTCTCCCGAGACTGTTGAAGAAAGATGCTTTCCTATGGTCCAAATGGGTCACTTTATGGCGTCCACACCAGTGAAGTCTCAAGGGAAAGGCTATGTGCTCATTGGTTTATACCCATGCACTGTACCAGTCATGGCACGGGCATTATTATGGGAACGGCTTATTGTGATTGGGTGAGTGAGGGTCTGTCCTGGATCGCAGTGAATTCCTCCTCAGACTGCACTTCTGTGATGGATGGCAGAGGGGCTGAAGAGATGCTGGACAGTCGATCTCAATGTCAACCCCGATATTGAAATCTGAACCCATCGTGTCTACTCATTCCCTTCAACCCAGATCTTCCTCCTGTATTTCCCGTTTCAGTTAGTGGCCTCACTACTTAAACCAGAAACCAGGATCATCCTCCACTTTCTCTGTGTTGCCCCCACCCAACGATTCCTCCATCACTGAGACCCACTGCTTCCATCCACTATGGTTCACCCTCGTATCTACTGTCACCACTCAGAGAGCTTCCCATTGGTTTCCTTTCTCCAGCACCTAGCTCCTTCCAATCTACCCTCACTGCAGCCAGCAGAAGGAGCTTTCTAAAAGCGACATCTGGTCTTTGTTGTCACCCCCTTTGCTTAAATCCTTCCCTGGCTTCATATCATTTGCAGGATCGGATCCAACCTCTTCCCAGATGACTGGGAGTGAAGCAGGATATAGAAGCTTTATCTTGGCTATGGAGGGACCTCAGCGAACACCAACACAGTGAGGCGCCAATAACCGTTGGCTCAACTAGAGAGAGTGCTGGGTGGTGTGTGTGCCTGTGGGGAAGGGCCGCACAGGAGGGAGCTGACCTAGCCCAGGTGTAAAGGAGAAGTCAACATGAGGCAGCTGAAGTTTTGACTGGCATGACAGGTGGTTCTGGTTTTAGTTGGAATCTGGTGTTTATGGAGCTTTGGTTTAGAAGTTAGACCACCCCCCCAGGGCTGGGTTCGAATCCTGACATTGCTGTTCGCCCGCCACCTTGGGCAGGTCGTTGAACCCCCAGTCTCAGCACCTTCCTCTGCAAGTGAAGAGAACGACTCGACCCACTTCAGAGATTTATTGTGAGGATTTGATGAGGTGACGTCCACGAAGCACATGCCCAAATCTGGGATAAGTGTTGGTCGTTCGGTTACCACTTAACCGAAATCTGATGTAAACCACCAATGTGTAAAACAGATTGAGATGTTTTACGGTACCAACTTCTTGTGTAAGAGGACGACTTAACATTGCCTCTTAGATACGAACATATTTTTCTGTTGATTGTCTTCAATATGTTAAAATCTGGGGACGGGGCATCTATCTGTGTGGATTCTTAAATATTGCCAAGTCAAACAGTTTAAATCCACTAAAAATGAGAATAAGACTGAGCATTTTGGGAATCCCTGTAATGCTCCTGTAGGGTGCTAGATTCCATGGAACATAATTTAAAAATCAGGACTCCACTGCCCAGTATGGTAGCTACTAGCTACATGTGGCTGTTGAGCCCCTGAAATCAGCCCTTCCAACCTGAGATGGGATGTAGTGTGTAAAATACACATGGGACTTCAAAGAGTTCAAGAAATGGAAAGTCTCATTAACACGTTTTTTATATTGATTATATGTTGAAATAACATTTGAGATATACTGGGTTAGACATGGTATCAATATTAATTTCACCTGTTCCTTTTTTTTAAAGATTTATTTATTTATGATAGACATAGAGAGAGAGAGAGAGAGAGAGATAGAGGCAGAGACACAGGAGGAGGGAGAAGCAGGCTCCATGCAGGGAGCCCGACATGGGACTCGATCCTGGGACTCTAGGATCACGCCCTGGGCCAAAGACAGGCGCCAAACCGCTGAGCCACCCAGGGATCCCCTTCCTTTTTCCTTTTTAAAGATTTTATTTATTCATGAGAGACACAGAGAGAAGAGAGAGAGGCAGAGACACAGGCAGAGGGAGAAGCAGGCTCCACGCAGGGAGCCGGACGTGGGACTCGATCCCGGGACCCTAGGGTCACACCCTGGGCCGAAGGCAGCGCTAAACCACTGAGCCACCAGGGTGTCCCTTCCATTTTACTTTTCAAAATGTGGCCTAAAATTTGACATTAGTTATGTAGTTCACGTTGTATTTCTACCGACCAGGGCTGGCCTGGACTTTTTCTCGCATCGCCCCCTTCTCCGTTCTGGAATTCACTGCCTCTCTCCGCTTTCAGGGGCCTCCAGCGCCCACTCTGGGGCTGTGCCTCTCGCAGGTGACCTGCAGCCGGAGGGCTGCGGTCTGGTCCCACCGTGGGGACCTGTGAATGCTCAATTAGAACTTCCCTGGCCCGGTCTACGGCCTCCCGTGGGTGGAGCCGAGCCTCTGGAGCACATCCTGTGTCCCTGGAGACTTCATTAGGGCTAGTCCCCAGGGGTAAAGCTCAGCAGAGCGGGGACGGCGGGTGCAGGGCGCAGCACGTTTCTGTGTCCCCGGGGGCGCTGCTCTCCGCAACACGGGCGCTGCAGTTTCTGCACCGTCGTGGTTCTCTGCGTAACGGAACGAAATGCTGAGAACACGAGCTTCGGACTCAGAGGCCTCATCCAGTTCCACCTCGCCAGCCGTGTGACAGTGGGCTTGTTTCTTGACCTCTTTGTCCTTCAGTTTCCCATTCTGTGAAACGGGGGCGATCCCAGTCTCTGGGAATTAGGCCCTCCCTGGGTCTTAGTGTTTGTCCTGTGCCCTGGGCTCCGTGCTGGGTGGAGGGGGAGTCCTGGGAAGGGAAAAGGGGCGAGCCAGCGGACAGCAAGGGCTCGCAAGGGGAAGGCCGAGGGCACCAAGGGCAACTTCCCGGCGGCCTGTTTCTTGCCCAGGGTCCCGAGGGAGGAGCTCGGGCTGCGGCTGCCGGGGCTCCGGGGCGGTGACGAGCCCGAGCCCACTCCGCAGCCGTCACCATTGATTTTTCGTTCCAGGCAGCTTGTGAGCTGCCCCAGGAATCGATGTCGGAAGGTGAAAGCAAATTTCTAAAATTAGCCTGGAATGTACTGCGATAAAAAGTGTTGTGCGACAAATCGTGATGGAGCAAAGGCCCGGGGAGGGTGTCCTCGTGGTTGCCCTCTCAGCGCCGGGGCCCAGCCGTCCCCACATGTGACGGTTCCATGTGCTGGGAATGGAGGCGATCCGTCAGCCCGCGTGCCAGCACCTCGTGGGGCCTGTTCCGTGGCCGCTGAACTAGCACAGGCGGGGGGCCGAGCCAGGAGCTGACTTTGGGGTGCAGGGGGCGTGTGTACCTGTGCCCTGCTGTTGGTCCTGGGACCCGGCCTGTGCTGCTGGGGGCTCCCAGGGGCCATGGGCTCTGCTGGGCAGTGTGGGCTGTGAGTGTGGGCACTGGGCTGGGAACCCTGGACACGATCACGGCGAGTCCGAGGCCTACAGACCCCGTGTCCGACGGGAGCACCGTCATGGGAGGTGAGGTGCCTGCGTGTCAAGCTCTGGGGTCCCCCGCCTCCTGCCCGCAGCCCGAAGAGGAAAGGGAGCAGAGTGAGTTTCAGGAGATCCATTTGGTCCTCACAGGACCCATCTCCAGGAGTTGTTCCATGTTGGCGGAGCTTCAGGGGAGGCTGTGTGAAGTGGGGGGACATCCACCTGGCTTTGGTGACCCGGGGGTGACCCGGGGGTGACCCGGATACACTGAGGCACAGTCCTCTGGCTCTTGCATCCTCAGCTGCCTGGGATGTTCCAGAACAACCAAGCATCTGGGTGACACGTCTCTTGCTCGTCTTGTGTCCTTGCTGGGGGACCGGGAAGTCTCTACAATGCAGAAGCTGCTGGAAGAACTCAGGCTTGATGCTCCGGGAAGGCCGGTCACCAACTGGGTTGAAAACATCCAACGATTCCCTTTTGCAAAGTGGAATCCCAGGAAATTACTGAGAAGGAAAACAGACAAGCATTTGTTTGCAGCCCGGTGCTCGGGGCGGCCTACGTCATCCGTGAGAGGCCCCGGAGGTCCGCGTGCAGCCCCTGGGCCTCGGCAGGTGGCCTTGCAGGGCCTCGGGGTGCGGGCTGCGTGCACGGCCTGCAGGAGGGGCGGGGCGAGGTGCCCCCAGGTAAGTGAGGGCGCGGAGGGGGGAGGGATGAGTCAGGGCGACCATCGGGAGAACCTCACAGCACGGGTCCTAAATCCCACGGGGTCACAGGCTCAGAGTTCCGGAAGGGCCGTTGGTGGTAACTGCTCTGGCTCCTCCTCACGCTGTGTGTTCTTTCCTCAACGCAACAGGTCTGCTTTTTTTGAGCATCTGCCGTCACCCAGGTCATGTGCTAACGACCTGGGGACATAACGCTGAATATCCCAGAGTCCTGACCCTCACGACCTCTGAAGTCTAGGGTGCAGGTCCCTCCTATAGGTGTCCCTTCTGACCACCAGGGCCCACCCAGCGCCCGCAGAGTTGAGGCTGCCGGCAGGTGCCTCTCTTGTGTCCGCACGTTAAGCAGGTCTCGCTGCACAGGCCCTTCCTCCTTCAGGTGAACCCGCGGGGTTTCAGGACGGGAGACGGTAGCCCTGGTCCCAGCTGGCATGTCCCGGGAGGAAATGTTGGCTCAGAGCTGCCCCCGCCCCCCCTTGCTCTGCTCCTTTCCTCTCGGGACCCACCTGCCACGGGTTTTCTTCCCTCAACGGAAATTTTCCTGAGGGACGAGGGTCCCCTCCTTCGGCTGTCCTCTTAGGGGCAGGCACCCAAGGAGTTACAGACCTCAGTTCTTCAGTTCTCAGGAGAAGGCGCTGAGGCCGAGGCCCCGGGGCCAGGCTGGGCTGAGGGGGGAGGAGGTCACTGATTTTTTGACACGGTCCTGTGCTAACTTTCCTCGTTTTCTCCCCAACCTGATTTTCGTCTTTAATTTCTCCAAACCCAACGATTGGACTTTCTTCACCTTCTGTGAGACGGTGTCTTAACTAGAGTCCAGGGTTCCGATGTTCCGTCCTGGTGGCCCCGACATCCGGCCTCCGTGGCACCTTCCTGGTGTTTCCCAGAACGATGGACCCTGAGTCGTCTGGAGCCCCTGGTGGCCGGTCCCCACACCTGCGGTGCTCACAGGGCAGCGGGCCGTCCCGAGGCCGTTTCTGTTCCTAAATGCAAATCCTGGCTCTGCTGTTCGTTAGATGTCGGGCGCGGTCCTGGCCTCCCCGAGCCTTGCCCGTAAGACGCAGGGAGCCCTGGTGACAAGAGCTCAGCACGCGTGCAGCTGCCCCGCCCGCGCCGAGCCCGCTGACCAACGTGTCCTGCGGTAAAGGGACGCGCCTGGGACTCTACCGCGACCCTGGGTTCGGCTGCACCCAAGGACGGCTGCACCTCGCTCTCCAGCTTAACCGACGCCAGGCTCCTACCTGTGGGCGGATTGCGTTCACGCCCTGAAAACTTCAAAAAACATTACACACTTAGTAAAAATCTAACCCCGCCCCCCCCAGTGCCCAAACCACCCCAAATACCATCTAGTAATTTCTTTTTCAATGAAAAAAAAAAAAAAAACGGGGGCTCAAACGGCACATATTGCTTCATAACCTGCCGTTTTTTCATTTCACGCTATTTTTTTTTGTTTTGCTTTATTTTATTTAATTTTAACTTCTTATTTTTTTTCACAGTATTTTTATAATAAGTCATTAAGGTATTCTCACGCCACGCATTTTGACGGGTACAGAGGTGTCAGCTGTGCCGATGAACCAGGAGTGTCAGACGCCGAGACCGTTCCCAGGGTCGCGCTGCTGTAAACCATGCTGTGCCGAACACCCCGGATGGATGGTTGTCTCCGCCTGGCTGTGCCGTGTGGACGAGAGCTCAGCCTTCATTCAAACCTGCTGCCGCTAAATCCCACCTGCGCCGACCCTGTCCTTGAGCAGGGGTGGTTTGGAAGCCACGTTCAGGACCTGACATTTATCCCTGGTTTATTTTATCTTATTAGATGCAGCCCATCGGTCCAGCCTGTCTAGAGCCCCCTGGATCCCATCGATGTTTCTGCAATCTGCTCATTCTTTTTAAATTTTATTTTATTTTATTGTATTTTATTTATTTTATTTTTTAAAGATTTTATTTATTTATTCATGAGAGACACAGAGAGAGAGAAAGAGAGGCAGAGACACAGGCAGAGGGAGAAGCAGGCTCCATGCAGGGAGCCCGACATGGGACTCGATCCGGGGTCTCCAGGATGGCGCCCTGGGCCAAAGGCAGGCGCTAAACCACTGCACCACCCAGGGATCCCCTCATTCTTTTTTTAATCGACTACAAATTCGGTAAACAGAACTTTTTAAAAAAAAAATGTTTTCGACGAAGTCATTAATAAAAATGTTGAGGTCAAAGCTGAGGCCAGACCCCCGTGGGTGGCCATGGTGCAGCACTCACGGGGCTCGACAAGCTACCGAGTCCCCGAGTCGAGGCAACAATCTGCCCGTGTCCTTCTGTACAATGACGTTCCATCTCTGCCATAAAGTCCGTAAAACAAAGTTGGGCCAGATGGTGTCAACATCCAGACTCCGTCAAGGGGAACCATCCTCAGAAACAGAAGCTCGGGTTCTGGATGGAGAGTTGGGCTCCCGCTGTTTCTGTTTCAACTGGGGCGCTTGGCCACCTGGTCTACTCAATGTGGCCCCGGGCCGAGGGCTTTTTTTGGGATTGCCTTGTCCCCTTGTCTGCCAGGTATGGCCCTGGGGAAACGGCTGACAACCCCAGCCGAGCCCAGGCAGGAGTGAAATCCGACCCTGAAGGGACCCAGCAGGAGAATGGACCTCCGGGAACTGCACCGGAGCGTCAGCCCTCACCCCATGGGCGGCCCTGAGTGACAGACACCACGGCCAGGGGGACCCCCCGCCCCGGCTCTCACCGTCTGGGGAGACGCATGGTGTGGCAGGCGTGGTGAGCACGGCTCACGGCCCAGCAGAAAGCGCACACTCCAGTGTGGGCGCCATCAGCTGTGCGACCGTGGGCAGGGCCACTCCCTGCGTGTCCGTGTCCTTATTTATCAGAGGGGGTGGACGGTGCTTGCTTGGCAGGGCCCAGCCCATGCGCATGACAGGCTGCAGGGGAAGTGACGGGGCAGGCCGGTGACTAATGGGCTGGACTTGGCCTGCCCACGTGTCTTGCTTGGCCTCATAGTGGTTTCCAAAAGTTTGGGTCAGTTTCCAAAACTCGGGAGATGTTTCACTCAAAACTTTGGATCCTGTTTCTCTTGAAAAGTCAGAAAACCAGGCCAAGAGAGGAGGCCCCCGCTCCCAGCTTCCTGCACGTGGCAGCGAGGTGGTGGCCGTGTCCTGGACCAACCCCTTCCCCTCGACCAGCCAGCGGGTAGTTGAAGTCCCCACCCTTGGGTCATGGGCTGGCCCCGAGGCCCAGGTGGCTGGTTCTCCCGTGACCTCTCGCTCCCCTCACCCCTCTCGCACCCCGGGCAGCGCTAGGGTCGGTACGGAGGCCGCGTCTGTTGCACCTGTTGGTGGCCACCCCCGAGGCCCCCGCTGAGGGCCCACCAAGGAGCTGGGGTGGCAGGGGGAGCTCCCGAGTGCAGAGAAGCAGTCCGCCCAGCACCTGCCCCGTAGCTGCGTCTTCAGTCACGGGGGCACGGAAACCGCTCCGAGGGACGGGGTGTCCGCGGGCGGCGGTCACCCGACATGGTGCAGGTACTAAGAGAAGATGCCACCTGCCGCAGGGGTGACAGCCGGTCTCTGCACTCCTGGAGCCTCAACCTCCTCAGTCCACGTCTCTCCAAGGTCCCCGTGGATCGTGTCTCCCCGTCCCCGGTCTGTCTCCTCCTCTCTTCAGTGCATTAGGGGCTCTTGGAGGCGGGTTTTCGGGAAACCAGGACCCCCCGGCCCCGGAACTTGGACGTGCCAAGAGGAGTGTGCGGCCTCACCCAGCTACAGGTAGCCCACAGCTTGCAAGCCAGAGCCTTTCACCTTCCAGCCCAGACCTTCGTGGAGCCACAGAGCAACCCTGTGCTGCGCCCCCCGGGGCGGGACCTGCTCATGCGTCACTTCTGTTGTCCAGTGACTGGGAAGTGTCGGGCGGTGAGCAGCTGGCCGCTGCCTGTTGGCCCAGTCTCCGGCCTGCTGGGCCAGTTTGTAGGTGTCAGGGCCTCCCAGCCCTGTATTGGGGTCTCTCCCCGGGTGGGGGAGTGAGGGTGTGCCTTGGTGGATCCCAGCGAGCACAGCTATGGAACCTGCTGGAACTGGACCCCGGCCTGCTCTGCTAGCTTTCCCCACTTTTGTGAAGCCACTGACTCCCATGACCTGGTTCATTGTCTTTACCTCTCCTTAGAGGGTGAAGACCGTCAGGCTGGACTCCCTGTCTCAACACGTCCCCGCGAATCTACCCAGGGCTTTCTTCCTCCCGCGGCAGAGTCCGGGAGCTCGCGTCAGTGCTCGGGGTGCACCTGTCCCGTGCTGCCCTGCACCCCCCCCCCCGCAGTGTATTCCCCAGGCTGCTTCGCCCAAGCACCAGCTGCACCCTGTACTCTGGATCAGCCGTTGGCAGACTTGGGCCCAGGGCCACGTCTCACCTGCTGTCTGTTTGTGTAAATAAAGTTTTATTGAAACACTGTAAACAGAACACACCGTGGAGCACACACGTGCGGCCTTTGCACCTCGGTGGTGGCTGGGAAGGTGCCACAGAGACCGTGTGGCCCGCAGAGCTGAAAATATTTACTCTCTGACCTTTTGCAGGAAAAGTCTGCAGCCCCGGGTCTAGAGCCCATGGCCTCCCGCCTCTCCTCGCCCTCGGGAACACGAGCCTGGCCGGGCAGCTGCTGCCTCTCCGTCCGTCGCTCTCCGTGTCCTGTGCTATTCACCTCCGTGGACTCGCTTCCTTCTGGGCCGGGCTGCTTGCCCGGATCCACATGACGTCCTCTCTTCCTGCCACGCAAAGGGCTCTCCCGAGGGACTTGCCCCCACCATCTCCGCTGCGTCCCGTGTTGCCACCCGGGGGGGGTGAGGGCACCCGTCCTCCCAGGCTCTGAAGGCCACTGTCTGGATAGAGACTGTGGGTGCAGAGGGGGCGTGCGGGTGCTGCCGAGACCCCCTGCCCGGTGGAGCTCCCAGCCCCCACCTCTCCACGTTCACTGATGATGTGGGGAGCTGGGAGGGCAGCAGGACCACAAAGACAAAGGAACATGAACTAGGGTGTCAGGGCGTGGGAGGGACTCCGCCTCTGGCTAAATGTGACCTTGCTTTGGTCCCTTCACCTTGTAAGACCCCCCATTGGTGGAATGAGAGGCCCTCCCTCCGGATCGCTGTGAGTGTGCAGGTGCCGGACTCCGGTAGGAGGCTCCCGCCCCAACATCCGCCTCCCTGGGGGCCCGAGTCACTACTCGGTTCTACCGCGAGCACAGTCCCGGACAGACCGACAGCCCTTCCGTCCTCACACGTTTCACGGGGCTGCCTTAGTTTGGAAGGAGCCCGAAGCTTCCTTCTGTTCCTCTCTGGCTCTGCCCCCGGGGCAGGCGTGTTGAGCCCCAACCGCTCTGGACGCCAGACGGGGCCAGAGGGGTCAGCGCGGCCCTCGTCCTGTGGGAGACCCTTGCAGGGTGCGGGTGTCCTTGCACAGGAGGAGGGACTCCCCTTCCCATGTGGGGCGGGGGAGGAGGCAAAGGACGTGGAAGTGACGGGAGCCGCGGGGATCCCACGCCTGCCCTGACCTCCCTGCCCCGCCCTGTGTCCATCTGTTGGCCGTCGGGGTGCCGGGACGCTCTTGGTGGCAAGCAACCGAATCGCAGTGCCAACTGGCTTCGAGCGAGAGATGACTGGGGCCCGAATTACAGGCCAGGCTGTGTGACCGGGCGGCCTGGTGGGAAGGGCCCGGCTGCACCCAGCCGCACCGTCTGTCCCTCGGGGGGACATCTGCCCTGGCTGTGGCTTAGACTCTGCTGGGCCCTGAGCGAGGCGCGGTCGACTCCCCATCCGTCACCGCGGCCAGCGTGGGAGGAGCTGCATCTGGGAGCAGGGGATGTGTTGGTGGCACACAAGGGTCGCTCGACAGCCACCCGGGATTTTTTTCTGTTATTCACTCAACAAAATTTTATGACCAGCAGCCGCATGCCAAGCATTGCTCTGTGGCTGTGAGCGGCTGTGACTGAAGCAGTCCCTGTCCTCCGGAGCCCAGTGAGCCAGCAGGCCATGAGCCGCCGTTGGGAGAGCGTTAGGCCCCTCGCGGAACAAAGAAAAATACAGATTAGGAAAGGTGCAGGTGGGAGCCGGTTTAGATGGGGTCCCAGGGAGGCCTTGCTGAGAACTGCCCCAGGGGGCAGGAGTCAAGCCAAGAGCCTTCGGGGGAACAGCCTGTGCAAAGGCCCTGAGGTGGGGACCAGCCTGGGTCCCGGAACAGGGTCCGAGTGAACGGGGCCAGGTCACAGCAGGCCACCCCGGCTGCCGCCCTGAGGGCTTCCGGTCTCCCGCGATGTGGGGCGTGTCGCCCTCTGGAAGCGCTGACCCCTGTCCCGCAGGTAAAGGAACTGAGCTGCAGGGAGGGGAGTTAGCTCGTGGAGAAGAGGGGTCCTGCGTGGGAGACCGTGTGTCAGGGGGCGTCCTCAGAGTGTGGGAGGGGGTGAGCCAAGTGGACGGGTGGGATGGGAAGGGGCTGCACAGCTGGGGGGTGGGGAGGGGGACGGCAGGATTGGAAGAGGTGGCACAGCGGCCAGGGGTGGGGGGATGCTGGGGGAGGCAGGGGTGGATGGGAAGGGGCTGCACGGCAGCAGGGGGGGGGAGGCAGGGGGAGGTGGCCGGGGTGAGGGGAGGCAAGGCGGGGTGGGAAGGGGACACAGGCCCCGGAGCCCCCCTGCCGGCTCCTGGAACTCGCAGCCCCACCCCCAGAACTGTGGGAGAGTAAGCTGTGCCCCGCAGCCGAGGCCCTTGTGCACCCTGGGGCGGCAGCCATCGCTGGCAGGTTCCTTCCTACCGACCCTAACCTGCGGGCCGGGGGCCCCCCCACAGCTGGGCCCCCGCCTACACCCCGTCCCCCAGCCCAGGTGATGGGTGCATCAGGGCTGGAAGACCTCGAGGGAAGGCCCTGCGGCCTGGAAGCCTCGTCATCCCAGGAGAAATGGGGGCGGCGAGAGGGGGTGTCAGTCCATTTGTAGCCACCATGTGCTGGGCCCTTGTCCCTTTAGCCCCGGGACCCAGGACGGTGGTGGCCCCAATGGCCTGACGAGGGGTCGGGTGTCTGAGAGGCCCGAGCGCTGGCAGCCGGGACGCTCCCGAGCCCGCAGCAGCTCCGAGGCTCGTCGCAGGTGGAGTCCGGCGGGCCCGTGGCTCCTTGGGCCCCTGCGCCCGGGGGTCACTCCTTCGCTCCCACAGCCTCTCGCCAGCTGGTGCAGCCAGCCGGGTTCCTGCTGACCCTCGGCGTGGCCCGGCCACCTCACGCCCCGTGGCCGTACCCGGGCCGCCGCGATGGGCATTGGGGTGTCCCGGGCTCTCTGGGCACATGGTCAGGCCACGTCCGGGTTCATGCCGACCGGTGGCACCCCTTGCCCTTTGGGGGGGCTTCGCGGCCTGACTCGACGCTGCCGACGGGGGTTTGGCCACTTTGCTGAAGCTCAGGGAGGTGGAGTCTCTGGCCTCCGGCCTTCAGTCACTGGAACCCGGATTTCGGCCAGGCCCCCTGGCTCCGCTGGGGGGTCAAGTCCAGGCTGCATTCCCCCGGGGGGCTCCGGGGAGAGGCTCTCTGTGGGTCTGCTCGCAGGGTCCCCCAGGACTTGGAGGGGCCCGGGTGGCCGGCTCGGCCGCCAGCCGCCGGGTGGCATCTGCTCCCAGGCCTGTGGGAGCCCGGCCCGCCCGTGCGGCTGCCTGCAGGTGGGGTGAACGGAGGCTGGAGCGGAGGAGCCTCCTTGTCGGCCTCCTTGTCGCTCGCTGAGCTGTGCACCTTGGTTTGCGGCACCTTAGTCCGGAGGAAGGAGCCCCTTCTCCCTACCGTCGGGGGGTTTGCGAGCACCTCCGGGGGAGATTCCTCTCCGACGCTGGCTGAAGCCTCCCCGTGGGCCGTGACTGCTCCTCGCTCCCTTCCGCACGCCCGCGCCCTCCTGCAGGTGAGCGCGCATCCACGCACTTGACCGCAGCCCTGCAGGGCCCAACGGGGCAGCCTGGGCACCCGCTGGCCAGTCCGGAGCTCTGCAGGCCCTGCCGCCGCCCCTCGCCTTCTGGAAAGCCCTCCGGGCGGCCAGCACAAGGTCAGACACTTCTGCACAGCGAGTCCCTGCAAGGGGATTTGTTCCGGGAAGGGAATTACATTTCAATTTGATTTAATTCAATGAGAATGACACCAAATTGATCAGCTGGTAAAATGCCATTTGATGGGCAGATCTTCTCTTTCCAAGTCGATAGGAACCACCAGAAAAATTAGTCTTGCTCTTTCAGACAGAGCTGAAGGTTTTACCTGTTGCCTTTGCCTTTTAGAAAGGGCTCCCATTCCCGGAAGGCCGAGAGCGTTTCCTCACGGTGCTGCTGACCTGGGCAAAGTCATCAGCCAGTAGGTACCGGGGTACGAGCTCTGGATCTGATTAACCATCTTGTACCAGACGTCTGTGTGATCTTTTTTTTTTTTTAATTTTATTTATTTATTCATGAGAGACACAGAGAGAGGCAGAGACACAGGCAGAGGGAGAAGTGGGGAGCCGGATGTGGGACTCGATCCCGGGATTCCAGGATCATGCCCTGGGCCGAAGGCAGGCGCTAAACCGCTGAGCCACTGGGGCTGACCCATCTATGTGATCTTGAGGATGTCTCAGATTCTTTGGGCCTCAGTTCTGCAGTCTGTAAAGTGGGCGTGTAGCCTCCATTTGTACACGTCTGGGTGAGTCTCTGTAGTGCCTGAGCAATACCCATGGTGTCCCAATGACCACTGCCATTATCCTCACGGCCACAACCATGGTACTTTAGAGCAGTCACTGAACGTCGGGCACTATGGAAAGCTTCCTACACATTGGATCACACATCATAATAAATCCCATCAGCTATGTACAATCAGTCCTCCCGCTGTGCTGGCTTTGAACAGCAGACGTGCTGTGATGCCATGGATGTGTTACAGGACGACCTGAGCATGACATTGACTTTGCACTTGCTCATGTGTGATTTTGTGCATCAAACACTAGCGAGCCCACCCTGGATGCCCATGGCTGAGTTGAGCCACGGAGGAATACACGACATGCACACACGCCTACGTGTCCAACATCTCGAGCTTGCTCAGTTTCCCGAGTGGTGTGTGAGCCATGAGCCACACGTCTGGCGTAGGAGCGTTTTCTGATCTCGGATAGCTCTCCTTACACCATGTCGTAGAAACTCAAGCTGTGCCCCCTCCATGTCCACTTTCATAAACAAATGAAAGACTTAAAATTTTTTTTATTTTTAATTTTTAACTAATTTTTAAAATGTATTTTTATTCTATTTTAATTTTTATTTAATTTTATTTATTTTTTATTTTATTTTTATTTATTTCTATTTCATTTATTTTTATTTTATCTTAAATTTATTTTTATTTTATTTATTTTATTTTTAATTGATTTTTATTTATTTCTATTTTTAATTTATTTTTATTTTATATTATTTATTTTTATTTTATTTTATTTATTTTTATTTGTTTTTTATTTATTTTAATTTTAATTTTATTATTTATTTATTTATTTTATTTTTATTTTTATTTATTTTTAATTTTTTATTTTATTTTTTTATTTTATTTATTTATTTACTTATTTTTATTTATTTTTATTTATTTATTTTATTATTTATTTATTTTTATTTTTATTTATTTTTATTCCATTTTTTATTTATTTTTATTTTATTTATTTAATTTTTAATTTTTAATTTTATTTATTATTTATTTATTTATTTTATTTTATTTTATTTTTAATTTATTTTTATTTATTTATTTTCATTTTATTTTTTATTTATCTATTTTTTTTTGAAAGACGTTTCTGAAGGTGAAGTGTCACACATCTTGTAGTATCTACATCCGTCCCAACCACTGCCCATGTGTAAAACTGTGCTGCTGTTTTCATTCGGTTGCTTTTTCTTTTTCAATACGTCGCTGATGAAGTTCTTGAGTGCCGTGCATTAATGCCACTGTTCCGTTGGCTCTGTGGGTTTTGCCAAGTGATGATTTCTCTTATATTTAATTTTAAAAAATTAGGATAAAACACACATGATATAAAACTCATCACCTTCATCATTGGTCACCGTCCAGGTGTCTGTATTAAGTGGATTTGCACCATCACGTCACTGAGGTCAGCTGGCTGGGGCTGGGGCCGCGGAGGGGTTGGTCCTATGGGACCAGCCTAGAGGGCCCTTGGCGTCGTGCAGGATAGAGAGCAAACGTGAGCAGGGAGGAGGTGAGAGCAGAGTTTATTGGAAAGAGAGAGAGCGAGAGAGCGGGAGACACGCAGACACAGAGCCCCCGGGAGACTAGATGAGGAAGTGGAGCCGGTCGTCGCCCGGGGCCTGGGGTGTTCCCCGAGGACTGTGGTTGGGTGCACCTGTCTCCTGGGGCTTCCAGGGACTGGTTACAGCCAAGGGTGCAGCTGTCCTTGTAAGTCACTGTGCCCTGGGGGGGGGTCATGCTGGGTCAGGGGTCTTGGAGAACAAGCTGACGCCCTCCTGGTCCCTCCTTAGTGTCACCCATCACACTGGAAGATCATCACCTCCTTGGCCCTCAGGAAGCGGAGCTGCGGTGTCTGCACTATAAGGCGTCTGGGGCGGGGGGGGTGGTGGTGTCTCAGCAAGAACAGAAGGACAAGGAGCACGGAAAGCTGACTTGGACTGTGCGTGTCTCACGCCGTGGCCCCTCCGTCCGCAGACTCGTGCGGTCTTCCACGCACACACTGTGCCCCGCGGACAGTGATGCCCGGGGCCTCGGGCTGCCCGTCGCTGGCAGCCATGGTTCTCCGGTCCCTGGGGGCACGACCGCGGGTACAGCCACGCAGTGGCCTCCTGGAGCGGCTCGTGTCCCTCAGCTCGCCGTGCTCCAGGCTCGCCCGTGGGCATCAGCACCTCCTTCCTGCCCTAGGCCGAAGGCTGCCTGCGGGCGCACCCCTCGATCGTCGCCTGCAGGGGCTCCCAGGCCACCAGCCGGTCCTCGCCTCCGGCCGAAATCAACTCGGAGCCCAAGGCTCAGGGCGGCGAGCCTGCAGGGACCAGTTGCGAAGTGGGGGCCCTGGTACTTCTGGCTGACTCGGCTCTGAACTGGAGGTGCCCGTGACCCCCTTCTAAGGTTGGGTGATTTGCTCGAATGGCTCACAGAGGCCAGGAAGGGGCCCTACTCACCCTGACCTCTTTCCCATGAAGGCTGCAGCCAAGTGGAGGAGGGGCCCAGGGCAGGTGCAGGGGTGGGCGCGGGGGGCCTGGAGCTACGCCGCCCTCCGGGAGCGCCACCCTGCCGCCACTTGCGGGTGTTCACTGGCCCCCGAATGTCGTCGTTCAAGAATTTTCCTGACGCTTCGTCTCCAGCTCCCTTCCCTGCGCCCGAGGGCCCGGCGAGGGCTCCTCGAGTCACTTGGCCTCCTTGATGACCACCCCCTTCCAGGGAGGATCTGGGGGCCCCATCCTAAGTCACCTGTTTCGCCTGAGCCTGGGTGTGATTTGCAAAAGGCCCGAAAAATGAATAATGAAACACAAAAGATGCTCCTCTGACTGAGGTGCTTCCAGGAGCTCCGTGCCAGGAACCCGGGCCCAGAACACACCGGCTCTTCGTCTTGTCACCCAGCGCCCTGGAGGCGGCTTCCAGCAGAGCACACGTGGCGCAGCTCACTGTACCTTTAGGTCTCTGTTGCACACATGAGGACACAGAGGCACAGGGGTTTGGGGGACACCCCCCCATTTCTCAGGCAGTAAACGGGCAATTCGGGGTGCACACCCAGGCCTTCCAGCTCCACAACCTGCGCCGCACGCTGTGTGGCCCCACTCCCTCTTTCTCACGTATCGTCCCCGATCCAGATGACCACGACCGCAAGTCAATTTGGTTATTAATTTCCTGTTGTTAACAGAAGCTGTACTGTCTGAAATCTCTGCTGTGCCATCTGGAATTTTTAATAGAAACCTGAGGAATTTCCAGGGGTTTCTGTGCATTGCTTCCGTGTAACAGCCAGGGGAAAAAAAATCGCTATTTAAAACCAGAGATGCCTACAGCCACCCTTACACTCCAGGTGGGGGTGAAGGGCTGCCCAACAGAAGGTAGGCTGCATTTTTTATTTAAGAAAACACTATAAATAGGTTTTTTTTTTTTGATTATTCAAAGGAAGGCTCCCTCCTTCCCTGCCCCCAACCTCGCATAGTCTGGAAGGAGGGGGCTCCGCTGAGCCTGAGGTTGCTCAACAAAGCAAACCAGTGGGAAGCAGACACGGTGCACGGGTGGCAGCTTGTTGAGGCAGGGAGTTTGCAGCATCTTGCAGGGCCCGAGGGCGAGAGAGGGTTGGGGAAAACTCCTGGTGGGGCAGTTAGTGCCCTCAAAGGTGGCAGCGGCTCTGGCCCCAGAAGACACTGATGGAGTCCCGCGTTGGGCTGCTTGGGGGACTCTGAGGTCGGGGCTCCGTCTGGAAGGTCTGCAGTTGTCCGCGGTTCTGTAAGGTCCCTGCGGCTCAGTTAGAGCTGCCTTTTAGGGCGGCAGGTGGGGGCACCGGCTTCCTGAGCGGGGGTGGGAGCCAGGCAGCAGGGGTGCGGAGAGGGAGGTGGGAGGAGCCTTCAGATAGGGGACAGGGAGCCGAACCCCAAGAGACCCTTCACCTTAGGAAACAAGCTGCGTGTGGCAGGAGGGGAGGGGGTCGGGGTGACAGGCATGGAGGAGGGCGTGAGATGGGGGAGCCCTGGGAGTTATACAGAAGGATCCCTGGCCTCGGCCTCTGCAACTAATAATGGATGCTATGTTCATTGGTTGAATTTACATAAAAATAATAAAAAAAATAAAGAGGCCCCAGTTACCTCCATTACCTCCATTCTGGCCTCGTGCTGTACTTTCTGAATCAGATGTGTCAGCTTAGTTCTTCACGCAGGCGAGAGGCCTGGTGGCAAAGCATCTCGATGGCCCCGGTGCCAGCGGGACCCCGCGAGCCTGACCCCCACCGTCAAGCCCGAGCTGCCCGCCGGCCTCTGTCGCGTGTGTTCTCCGTGTGACCCGGGAAGCAGGAGACAGGCTGTGCGACGCGAGCCTGCTGTCGTCGGGGCTCCTCTGGTTTCACGGCCCCCTCTCCCTCGGCCTCAGGGTTGGAGGCGAGTGGCCGAGCCCGGCTGTTTGTAGACCCCCAGGGCCTGAAGCTCAGGGGCTCTGGGCCCCGGTTTGAGCCCCAGGACTGAGTGGAGAGCAGGGGAGCGAGAGGGGACCAGGCGAGCAAAAGCACCTCTGACAAGGGTAGGATTTGCTGGAGAGAAGCCTATTCTCCCTGCAGATGGCTGGGCTGGAGGTGGAGGTGATTTCTGCAGCCAAGAGAGGAAAGAATGTTCTGGAAGACACCCCACTTGGTGGAGAAGTGGCTCCAGTGGGGGCGGGGGGTGCCCAGGGCCGTGTACCCCACGTCTGCACTTCAGAGCGCGTCCTTCGTAATGACGAACACAGCCAGGGCCACTCGGGGTCCTCTCTGGCACATCTCCGGGGCTGGCGTGACTCAGAGAGGTGCCCTCCTGCAGCTCCTCACTTTCCGGGTAGTACGACGTGTCGTGGAGATGGACGAGGAGGGCGCCGCTTGGTCTCACGTGCCCAGAGCCACCACCCGCGCTCGTGGCGGGTCTACATGGCTGCTGGGGGTTGAGTCCTTACTACGTGTCCCGCCCTCCGTGCAGAGCGCCTATAGGGTCGGCCTTGTCTACTCCTGACGGAGAGGACAGCAAGGCTTAGGGGGCTCAGGGCTGCGCAGCTGGACGTGCCAGAGCTGGAACATGAGCCAGGACCCCTCCGTCTCTAACCCTGGCGTGGCTCGTAGCCCCAGCAGCTCTATCCTTTGTCCTTTGAAAGGACAGACCAGTTCATACGTCCATACTTTGGCCCAGAACTTCCCTCTGCAAGGCTGGAGGAATCTGACCCTTGTCGGGCCTCACCCCCCCCCCCCAGGGCCTCCAGGTGGAGCCTGGAGTTTGCATTTTTGACGGGTGATTAGGTGACCGGGGGAGCTGCCCTGAGGACCACAGCCGAGAGGCGCTGTGCGAGGCTCATAGAAGTTGCTAGATAAACTGTCCGGTGTGCTCTGCTGCGTGCGTGCTCTGCTGCGTGATCCTTCTGCAGCCAGACATCCAGGCTGTAGAGGGCCTGATGTGTCATCCTCTGGGACTGAGCTCCAGGTGGCTTGGGGTGTCATCCTGGCCAGCTCCCCAGCCCTGCCTGGGCCAGGCTTGTCTGGTCTGGGCACTCTCCCCTCCTCCTTGTGGAAATAATCGCACTGTCTGTGGCTCCGGCTACATCAGTGCCGCGGACCTGGTGGGCCGGAGGGACAGGGAAGCAGGGCCCTGCAGCCGAAGTGGATGGAGGTCGCTGGCTTCATCCCTTCCCTCCTTCTAGGAGCTGGGGTGGCACTCGGGCGCTTGGGGATCCAGATGGCCTCTGCAACAGCTCAGTGGCTCCTCCGCTCCCCCCGCCTTGCATAGACAGCCTCAACCTGGGAGACAGACAGGTTGCAATTCTAAGCAGAGAGAAAAACATCTCAATACATCAATGTCTTTGGGTGGTGGTTTAAAGGGCCCAAGAGACAGTCTGTCAAATGCCGTCCTTGGATACCCAGACCAATATGCCTCTGCTCCCGATGCCTGTCTCTTGTCTCTACAGCTGGAAGGGGAGCAGCAGCGCGTGATGTGGCCACGATGAGCTAGCCCTGCGTTCCTGCCAGGACGGCTGACATGAAACGAGCTGGCCAGGCCAGGGCTGCCAGGGACACGGAGGGGCCGGAACTCTCCTACTCTGCTGCTGGGAATGTAAAGTGATGCCGCCCCTCTGCAAGTCAATTTGGGCAGGTTTTTTTTTTTTTTTTTTTTTTTTTTTTAAGGTAAACGTCTGGGATCTCTGGGTGGCGCAGCGGTTTAGCGCCTGCCTTTGGCCCAGGGCGCGATCCTGGAGACCCGGGATCGAATCCCACGTCAGGCTCCCGGTGCATGGAGCCTGCTTCTCCCTCTGCCTGTGTCTCTGCCTCTCTCTCTCTCTCTGTGACTATCATAAATAAAAAAATAAATAAATTAAAAAAAAAAAGGTAAACATCCACCTGTCATGGGAATTGCCGTTCCACTCCTAGGTGTTTACCCAGGAGAAAAGAAAGCATAGATGAGCCCAGAGACGTGGATGTGTATGCTCCTAGCTGGAAATAACCTAAATGTCAATCAACAGGTGAACTGATAACAAACAGCGACAAACCCATACGATGGAATAATACAAAGCAACAGAAGGAAACGAACCGTCAATATGTGCAGCCACACAGATGCACCTCAAAGCAGTCACGCCGAGTGAAAGAAGCCGGATACAAGAAGATGCGCACTGTGTGATTCCATTTATATGAAATTCTGGAAAATACACGCTAATCTGCAGTGACAGGAATCAGATGGGGGGCCGCCTGAAGACGGGGGGCGGGGGGAGGCGGTGATGGGGAATGGGGAGGGCCTGGCGGGGGCTTACAAGGGACACAGGGACATGTCGTGGGGGCGGAGATGTTCATTATCTTGCTTGTGGCGCCAGGTTCAAAGATGTATACGGGTGTTCGTATTTATCAAAAGTGTACGGCAAAGGCGCAGATTTTTATAGGTCAGTCACAGCTCAATGAAGCTGTGAGTAGTAATAATAATAGTAATAATAATAAAAATAATAATAAGACCCAGCCAGTAGTTTGCATCTAGAGCTGGCACTTGCGTATCCACGACTGTGTGTGCTCTGTGCACCCCGGAGCAGGGCTGGCTGCAGGTCCGTCCCGGGCGAATGACAACAGCAGGTGCTCTGTGCTGGGTCCTCTCACCTGCCGGTCGTCTTCAAGCAAGTCCTGTTCTTTTTTTTTTTTTTTCCTTTTTTAATTTTTATTTTATTTTTTATAAATTTATTTTTAATTGGTGTTCACTTAAGCAGGTCCTGTTCACTGTGCCCGCTGAGCATATGTGGTTAGAAGAAGTCGAGACCTTCTTGGGAAGACTCAAGGTCAAGCGGGTGGGACCTGGAGGAGAGTGAAACCTTCATAACCGCTGCTCGGGGAGGGAGACAGAGCAGAGCCTCTGGCCGGGGTCTACGAGCAGGTGGGCCAGGGCTGCGGACTCCTCCTCCCGCGCAGGCCTTGGACAGACTGCTGAGTCTCTCTGGTCCCACCATGCCCCCCGAGTCTCTAAAAGGAAAATGCTTCCGTTCCTTAAGGGGCCGGCCACCTGCAGAGGCTCCTTGGCCTGTGTTTTATTAATTTTTTAAAAAATATTTTATTTTTTTATTCATGAGAGACACAGATTGAGAGAGAGAGAGAGAGAGGCAGAGACACAGGCAGAGGGAGAAGCAGGCTCCATGCAGGGAGCCCGACGTGGGACTCGATCCCAGGATCCCAGGGTCACGACCTGAACTGAATGCAGATGCTCAACCATGAAGTCACCCAGGTGTCTCTGTTTCTGGGACTTTTTTTTATTTTGTGCCCATGGAACACAAGCTCCCCGTTTCCAGATCCCCCCACCCCAGCCCCTCCACTGGGGCAATGATTCCCCTCCTCTGTGTCTCCCAGAACTTGCCTGTTCTAGGCCCTTGGGTAAGGGGAGCCATACGATACCCTACTCGTCAACCCCACTTTTGGTTTTGGTAGCAGGGATAAGAGGAGATGGGACCATGGTGACTGCTTTGTAGATAAGGGAGCCTGCTGTCCCCAGAGCAGAAGATGGGCCACTGGGGTGTTTCAGCCGGGACAGGCCCGGGGCTCTCCCGAGACTGGACTTGGCACCTTCTCCTGCCCAGCGGCTGTGTGGTTCGCAGATGTTTCCGTGTGTCCTACTAGATCCGGGCTGCGGCTCCCAAGCCTTTCAGCAGGTGCCTCAGGAGTTCTGCAAATGCCTGATCCGGATTTCATTTCATCCTTTAAAAAAGGCCTGTAAACACACCTGCTCACGCGTACCTCACAGGAACACGCTGGTGGTGCGGATTGGGCAGATGCTAGGATGGGACGGGCCCTGACATTCCCGGTTAATTAAAGAGAATCCTGAGATTCCAGGAACTTCTACCTTGTGCATCGACCTCTGCGCACGATTAGAGATTCCCGGGAGGTGTGGCGATTCACTGGCCGTGGAGGTGGCCACCGGTGGCGTGCAGCATTGTCCTAAGACGGTGACACTATCTCCCACCGTCTCCTTTTAATGTGACTAGTATGGTTTTACTTGTGTCCCCAAATTGCTGTGTTGAAGCCATGGCCCCCGGTTCCTGAGAAGGTGACCTTATTTGGAAATAGCGTCGTTGCAGAAGTAATTAGTTGAGCTGAGGCCAAACCAGAGCCGGGTGGTCCCCACGCTGATAGGACCGACGTCCTTACTAAAGGGGAGGTTTGCACACAGGATAGAACACCGCGTAAAGAGAAGATAGAGACCGGGCGGCGTGGCCATGAGCGCCAGGGCGCTAGAGACTGCAGGTGAAGCCCCGGGAGCTCGGAGACGCCCTGGGACAGACTCTCCCCGCGCCCCCGGGAAGACCCAACCCTGTGACCCCTCGACCTTGGGCTTCAGGTCCTAAGTGGGGACGCACAGTCCTGCGCCCGGGGCCGCCCAGCCTGTGCTATTCCATTGCAGCCCCTGGGAGACCAGTGCAGTTTAGCTTTCCCAGTGGAGGCGCTTACGGGTGTGCTCTGCGGGCCCTCCCCAGGGACCAGGGGGCTTTCGTGACCAACAGGTTGGATCTTTTGTGACCAACAGGTTGGACCAATTGGTTGGACAAACAAGGGGCAGCGGAAAGACGTCGTGTGACTTCTGAGGCCAAGCTGGGCACGGGGGGACGCCGACTGGGGGGGGGGGGATGCCGGCGGCACGGCTGGTGAGAGTCCACCCAACGCTGCACAGCAGAGATAGAAGCTTCTTGAACTCACCGCAAGGGAGCAGCCGGGAGGACTGCGAAGGAGAGACGGGCTGCAGGAGGCCATGGTGGGTAGCGGGGAGACCCGGAGAAGTGCCCCTTCTAGGCACCCGTGCCGGCTGTCAGCGGCCGTTGGGCAGCCGGGCTCGGTGGACTGGAGGTGGGCCTGGGGTGCCGGGGCGCCCTGAATCCCGTGGCCGCTGCTCAGGCTGGTGTCTCTAGGCATCCTGGCCACCACGGCAGGCGCTGAAGCTTTGGCCGGCTTGCTGTGACACCTGCTCTGGACGCCTTCGGCCACCGTGCAAGAGTATGAGAGCCCAGGCTCCTGCCGTTTTGGGGTGCGGGAGGCAACGGGATCTCTAAGGTAGGGGTAGGGGGCGGGGAAACCGCCTCCGGGTGGGTGGCAGCACCGGGCCCCTCTCTGAAAGCCTAGCTGACCCCCCTAACAGATCAGATGCCACACCATGTCCATTTGAGAGTTCTAGAAAGCCATCTGCACTCAGGCGACTGGTTCTTTCTCCCCGCTGGGGGAGCGAATCATTGTCCACAGTCCAAACCCTGAACGGTCAGCGGATCGGAGGCTCCTTCCTGCAGGGAGGCCGCCCCAGGTGGGGCCCAGACACACCCTCTGCTCCCCTACGTCTTCCCCTACATTGGCCGTGCCTTCAAGGAGCTGTGGTCACTCACCCTCAGAACAACTTCTTTGTTTGGCAGGCGAAGGGGAGGTCCCTGTCCCTGCCAGCCGCTTGACCTGCGTGACCTCGTTCAGTCCCCGCAACAACTCTGGCAAACGGGTTTGTGGTCTTTCTGCTGCGCCAGCCACATCTCAGTAGGGATCACGTAACCAGGCTCATCCTCTAAGAGAATCTCAGTAGCACCAGGAACGTTCCAGATGAAGGGAAGGGCTTTACCTACCGTGGAGGGAGCCCGGCCCCTTGAGGGAGAAGTCACCGCCACCAAGAGCCTAAGCAGGGTGCAAACTGTTGAAATCTCCTGAACTCCCGAATGGAAATTTCTTTCAATGCAGATTAGGCCTTGGCTAGGGGGGGAGGGGAGCCCAGGACCCCCGGTTCCCGGGGCAACCGCCTTCCTGTTGGAAGGAGCCCGGAGCTCAGAGAAGGAGCCACTGGGAAGGTGTGTGGGACTAGCCCACGGGTGGGCAGGAAAGTGAAAAGCAGCTGCAGGTGCAGCTATGGAGGAGCGGGCTTCTCCCTCCTTTTTATCAACCTGCTGAGGTCTTGGGGGTGGGGGATCCCAGGTTCCGAGGAAGGGGCTGGGCCTGCCTGCCCCGGGTCAGAGAGAAAGTTGTCCTGTCTCCCCCGAGAGCTCAGAAGTCTTCCTCTGCTCCATCCTCTGAGCATAGAGACAGAGGAGGTCAGACAAGGTGCCCCCGGAGTGTGCAGGCAGCTGCTGGAACCTTCCGGGCAGAAGCGCGGCCCCGGCAGGGGCACAAGCACCTTCAGTAGCAGCCAGGAGGAAGGACAGGGAGCTCCAGAAATGCCAGTGGCGGCTTCTTCCCAGAGCCCAGCCTCTGATCAGAGTTGGGGGAGAGGGGTGCCCGGGGGGCTCAGTGGGTGAGCTCTGCCCTTGGCCCAGGGCGTGACTTGGGGCTCCCGGGATCGAGTCCCACATTGGGCTCCCTGCATGGAGCCTGCTTCTCCCTCTGCTTGGGTCTCTGCCTCTCTCTGTGTCTCTCATGAATAATAAATAAAATCTTACAAAAGGAACCCGCAGATCTGATGATGGCACCCCCTCCACGGAAGCATCCTTGCATGTGAAATACTGACTCCCTGGCCGGTCACAGGGGGCCTCCCTATCCGACCCACCCCACTGCATTCCTGCTGCTCCAAAGCCCCCAGGACACTTGCTCGAGTGTCCCTCTTCTTGTGGCAGGGCTGGTGTGTGCACCCCCTTCCCCAATGCCCGCTCTCACTAGGTGAAGCCACTTCTGAGAAGCGGCCTCCTTTGTGGGACCATTGGGTAATCACAGACACAACCAACACTGGAGCACAAAGATGCAATAACCATAAACCTCAACAATAATTTTAGAACAAGAAAACAAGTGTTGAGTTCTAGGAAATGAGCACACGAACATTAATTGTACAACAGACCCTCATGTGCCATAAGGTGTGAGTGAAGAAAAACCCCCTCAAATATACCATAAACTGGATATAATGTGGATATGCTGGGAGGCAGAGTCAAATGCTACCCGTGCCACCACTGGCTGCACCCCTCGGGGCCAATAAACCTCTCCAAGCCTCAGTTTCCTAGACAGTAAAGAGGAATAATAGTAACCTCCAGGACGTGATGGTGTCAGGAGCATTAAATGAGATGATATGTGCAAGGCTCCGAGCAGGGTCCTTGGCCTTGTGCTTCCTGACCCGCAGGAGACATTAAACAACAACCAACAGCAACTCTCTTTGCTCTCAGGGTGATGTTCCCTAGAGGAGAGCCACGTTTTGCCGTGTGACATTTAAAATCCTTCCACACACTTGGAACCACTTGGAGACACTTGGAATCTTTCCCTGGGAGCGTTCTTCAGGGTGGCCCTAGGCCCAGGCAGTGCCCCCTGATGGGTTGTGGAGGTCTCTCAAAATCAGACATCTTGTTTTCTTTGGTTTTGTTTTGCCTTTTATTTTTTTTAAATAAGGCTAATCCTGTGCAAAAGCCCCCATAGTTTCGTTTTTGTGTGGGATTCAGCTTTACTTACTGAGTTAATAAAGGGTTGCCAACATCATTATTTAAAACAATTATTTACTAATTTGTTAAGTGATGGAGCCCTGTAACCTTTTTAGGTCTTTTTTTTAAACGCTTTATTGAGATATGATCCACAGACCACACAACTAACCCTCTGAAAGTGTGCTGTGCAATGGTTTTTAGTATATTCACACATTTAGTATATTTAGTATATGTTTAATATATTTAGTATATTCACATAGTATATTTTGTTTTAGTAAAACAAAAAAGCTTTGTTTTTCTCCATTTTTTTTCTATAATAGGGCTTTTCCAACTCCCTCCCCCCTCTAGAAAGTTTTAACACGTGGGGAGGTTAGTGGTGGGTCTCCTGCCTCAGGTATGAGGGTGCACTTTATTTGGAGGCCCTGCCCGGGCGCGGCTGTATGCCTGGCCTTGCACCGAGGCTCTGCAGACAAACGCGAACAGAAGAAAGGGGGTAAAAATCAGACCTCATGGAATGATTAGAGTTTTAAAATTTCCTGTGTTTTACTTGGCCCGGGCTTGGAAAACTGCTTTACATTTGCTTAGGCATTTGGCAAAAAAATTAGAATCCTTTCCTCCCCCTCCTGCCTCCCAGACTTATTCCTTCATTTCAACATGCCAGGAACCGTACGTGTCGTTTGCCTACCCCAGACACTCCCTGGCTGTTTATGTACATTATCACATTCAATCTTCCAACAGCCTCTGCAAGGAGGGATCTATTAGATCCGTTTTTCGAATGAGGAACCTGATGTACCGAAAGATACAACAGCTTCCCCAAGATCTGAGAATATAATTAAATCGTACGAGCCGGTGGTGCAGTCGGATGAAGACTCAGGCAGCGTGATTCTGAAGCCAGAATTTGAACCAGGTCTGATCCACTCAAGGGCTCAGGCACTTAGCCGCCGGGCAGGATGCCTCAGACCTTCCCCTAGAGCCCCTTGGCTCTGGAGACCACCAGGACGACATTTGATCCTAAACCATGTGAGGTAGGAAGGAGCAAGTGTTTATACTGTCATTTTACAGCAAATAACATTGCAGATCAAGGGGAGAAAGGTTTTTCTTTGATCATCTGTGCAAACAAAACAAAACAACTCTGATCCATATCTCACACCATATAAAAATTTTCTTCAGGGGTTGATCATTGAAGTAAATGTAGAATCCCCCCAAGCTATAAGATTTCCAGAAGAAAACAAGAGAAGGTTTTTGTGCCCTTGGATTAGGCAAAGATATCTAGAGAAGGCACCAAAAAAGCACATCTATAAGAGAACAAGTTGATAAATTTGGACTCATCAAAATTAAAAACTTTTCTGCTCTTCAAGAGACTCTGTTAAGTGAATGAAAAGACAACTCACAAACTGGGAGAAAACGTTTGCAGAGAATATATCAGATGGAGGGCTTGTGTCCAGAAAATATGAAGAACTCTCAAAACCCAATAACACAAAAACAAATAACCCAATTAAAAATTAGCTTAAGATTTAAACAGACAGTTCACCAAAGAAGATATATGGACTGCAAATAAGTGCATGAAAGGAACACAGCATCATTAATCATCAGGAAAATATAAATTAAAAGCTATATACTGTATGATTCTATTTATATGAAATTCTGGAAAACTACACTTATAGAGGGTGGGTAAGTGGTTGCTGATGGTAGGAGGAGAACTAGACTATGAAGGGGCCGTGGGCGGGCATTTTCTGGGGTGAAGAAACTGTCTCGTTCCCTGATTGTGGGGGTCGTTACATGAATCTGTACACATGTTGAAGCTCATCAAGCTGTACCCTGAAAAGAAGTCAATTTCACCATATTTAAATTAAAAAAAATTAATGTGACACAGCTAATGCTGTGCCCAAGCAGGAAATTTTTTATCATTGTGTGCTCTTATCAGATAGGATGAAAACCTGAAGATTAATGGGCTAGAACAGGTTTTCTCAACCTCATCCATATTGACATTTGGAAATTTGTTGCAGTGGGAGGCTGTGGGGTGCATTTAAGACCCTGGATGCTCCCTTCCAGGTCAATACCAGCCTCCCCCAAGTTGTGACAACCAAAGGAAGTCTCCAGATATTGCTAAATGTTCCCTATGGGGTAACATTGCCCCTGGTTGAGAAGCCCCAAACTAAATACCCAACCTAGGAATTCAGAAGTGAATAACAGGGGTGCTTGAGTGGCTCAGTTGGTTGAGGGTCTGACTCCTGATTCTGGCTCAGGTCATGGTCTCAGAGTTGTGAGATTGAGCCCTGCATTGGGCTTTGCCCTCAGTGTGGAGTCTGCTTGAGATTCTCTCTCTCTCTCCCCCCTCACTCATGCTCTCTCTCTGAAATAAAAAAAAGTGAATAATATGAAAATTATCCACAAAAGTAGGATATAGGAAATACTAATAACAAGAGCAAACATTTATGAAATGGAAATGAAATGTACAGTAGAAAAACGCAACTCAGCCAAGAGTTGTTTCTTTGAGAAAACCAATAAAATTGAAAAAATCTCTGGTGAAATCGACTAAAGGAAAATGAAAGAAGACAGACAAAGCCATAGAACGAGTGATAAAGGGAACATATTTCCAGATTTAGCAGAGATGTAAAAATGAGAAGGTGTAGTGGGCAACTTTATGTTAATATTTTGGAAAATTTAAATGAAATGACAAAATTTCTAGAGAAATATAAGAACTAACTCAAGAAAAAATATAAAACTTGAACAGTACGATAGTCATTAAATAAACTGAATTATTAGTTTAAAAATATACCCCAAAAGCAGGCAGCCAGGGTGGCTCAGTGATTTAGCGCTGCCTTCAGCCCAGGGCATGATCCTGGAGACCCGGGATCGAGTCCCCCGTCGGGCTCCCTGCATGGAGCCTGCTTCTCCCTTTGCCTGTGTCTCTGCCTCTCTCTCTGTGTGTCTCTCATGAATAAATAAAATCTTTTTTAAAAATAAAAATATACCCTAAGGGGAACACCAGAACCTCCCAAATGGTTTAACTGTTGAGTTCTACCAAACATTCAAGAAATGGATATTTCTTTTTTTTTTAAATGGATATTTCTGATCTTATACAAACTGTTCCATAATGTAGAAAAAGAGGAAATATGACCCAACCCACTTTATAAGGTTAGCATAAACTTGATACAACACTAAATCCTGACAATGGCAGTATGAGAAAAAAAATTATAGGGTAATCACACTCAAGAACACAGATACCTAAACCAAATATTGGCAAGTAAATCTTGCAATGTAGAAAAATGATAATATGTCATGACCTAGTTTATTCAAGGTATATAAGATTGGGTAAATATTGAAGCATAAAAAATTAATGTGATTCCCTACATTAACAAAATAAAGAAGAAAAGTAGGATAATCATTTTAATGGATGTGAAAATTTAATAAAATTCAACATCCATTCATGATTTTAAAAAACAGTCGTCGCAAACCAGAAATAGAACGAAATGTCCTCACTTGATAAAAGGAAATGAAAAACCTACACCAAATACCATATTTAAAGTGAAACATTGATGAGGTGCCCGGGTGGCTCAGTCTGTTAAGGGTCCCACTCTTGATATCGGCTCCAGTCATGATCTCAGGGTCGGGAGGTGAAGCCCTGCGTTGGGCTCCATGCTCAGCACAGAATCTGCTTAAGATTCTCTGCCTCCCCAATATTTGCTCTTTATTGTTGATGCAGAAAACACAATTAACTTTTTGTACTACTCTTATACCCAGTGACCTTGAGAAACTCTTTTATTTATTCTAATAATGCATCTGTGTATTCTCTGGGGGTTTCTAGATTTATAATTATATCATCTCAAAATAACAGCAGCTTGATTTTTCTTCCCAATCTTTAGGTCTTGTTTTCTAAAAAAGATTTTATTTACTTATTGACAGACACACAGAGAGAGAGCCAGAGCACAGAAACAGAGAAAATAGCAGGGGAGGGAGAAGCAGGCTCCCCATTGAGCAGAGAGCCTGATGTGGGGCTCGACACCAGGGCCCTGGGATCATGACCTGAACTGAAGGGAGACACTTAACCGACTCAGCCACCCAAGTGCCCCTCTCATTGTTATTATTTTAAATCTTTTTTCTTTTTTTTTTTTGGCCTTGTTTCATTGACTAGGGTCTTTGGTATGTTGTTGAAGAGATGTGGCAACGGCAGTCACCCTTGTCTTGTTTCTTATCTTAAGGGCAATGCGTTCTATATTTCACCATTTTTTTTTTCTGAGAGCAAATGAGAGTGTGAGTTCATGGATTGGGAGACAGGTAAAAAATATCAGTCCTCTCAAAATGATTTATAGATTCAATGCAATTTCAATAAAAATCCAATAGGTTTCTTTTCCAAGGACCCTAATGAACTGATTCTAAAGTGTATATGGAAGGCTCAAAAATAGCCAAAATACTGCCAAAGAAGAATGAGGTGGAGGAGTAGACTTGTCAAATATCATTATAACACTGTGGTAATTAAGACAGAGTGGCACTGGGTTAGGAACAGATAGACCAATGGAAGAGAACAGAAATCTCAGAACAGATCCCACACACAAATGGGAACTTGATTTATGACAACATAGATATTACAGTTCAGTAAGGAAACAGTCAATTAGAAATTTTTGCTGGGTAAATTGATTATTCATATATTCATACCACCCAGGTGTCCTGAGAAATGCAGATTTAAATCGCGATGATGTATCAATGCATTGATCTGAATCACTAAAATTAAAAAAAAAAGTGGCAATCGTCCAGGATGCAGAGAAACTGGCTCACTCCTGAATTTGCTGATGGGATGTAAAGCATTGGAGTCCATCTAGAAGTTTCTCATCACGCCAAGCCCGCACATGACTCTGCAAGTACGCTCTCAGGCACACATCCCAGAGAAATGAAAACGTATGTGGGAAGCGGAACACACCCAGCAATGGAAAGGAAGAAACTACTGAGACACAGCGTCATTGATCGTCCACGAATCATCACGAGTGAAGGAAGTCAATAGGTCACGTACTCTGTGGTGCCACGTATGTGAGGTTTCTGAAATAAGGGAAGTGTCATACACGGAGAGCCGTTTAGTGGTTATTGGGGGTTAGGGATGGGGTAGGATGGGAGGGAGACTGGTGTGGTCACAAAAGGGCAGCAAGGGGTCCTCGTGGTAATGAATCGTCCAGTGTCCTGACACAGGGGTTGTGCTCACCAGCCCGCATGTGTGATCCGGTCATAAAAGTCAGTATCAACAGGCCCGTGAACTCAGTTTGACTATAGGGAAGTGTGAATAAGGTTGGTGAATCCTACTGCATCAGGGACTCTGCGTGGGGCACTGCACTACGGCTTTGGAAGTGTCACCACCGGGGGAGGCAGGGCAAAGCCCGGGCAATGGACTCTGTGTCCCTTCTTACAACTGTATGTGAATTTATGGTTGTTTCAATAAAAAGATTTTCAATTACAAAACGTAACGAATACCTCCAAATTAAAAAAAAATTAATAAAAACACCTTATGATAGTTCTGACTTGGGCTATCCAGGAAAAGGAAGCCATAGATTCGTAAGTAATGGCATGATGCTGGTTTTGAGTATCAAACACGCATATTAAAAAAAAACAAACAAACATGCATATTTGTACGTCAGAATATTTGTACGAGTGAACTCATAAACAAAAGAACGTGAGAGTAAAAAACGCAGAACTCAGATTGAGCTTCCTCCGGTCAGTGGAAAGGGAATGTGCTCAGAGAGGAACTCCGAGGGATTTCAGATGCAAAGGTCATGTTTCCTTTCTTTTTATTTATGTATTTATTTATTATTTCTCTTTAATTTTTTTCCCTTAAATTAGGTAGTGGGGTATGTGGGTGATCCTTTCATTGTCATTCTTTGCATGGTAGGTGTATTTTATGCGCGTCTCAGGTATCAACTCAGTTTAATAAAACATTTTAGAGAGTCTTTGCTGTGTGTGCTGTGCGTGTGCTTCCGTCTGGCAGTGCATTTCTAGCTCCCGAGCCTGGCAAGCCCTTCCCAGCCACAGGGCCTTTGCACTTGCTCCAATCTCTGCCAGGAACTACACTTCCCTGACTCTCCACAGATTTGCTCCCACCTTAGCCCAGGCAAGAGAAGTGAAGAGCTTACGCATCCTGCAGTGATCTAGCTTGGTCGTTCAGTTACCTGTCCCTCCTGGCTAGGGGGTCAGCTCCCCGAGGTCAGGGACTTTTCCCGACTCACTCACCCCAGCACCTCAATGTCAACTGACAGACCAAATGGATATTCCTGCCTATGACTTTAGTTTTTTTTTTTTTTTTAAGTCAGGGGAAAGTTAAATTCCTGAGCCTAATTAGCTCGTGTCACTGACTTGTCCTTTCGTGGCGCTGTGGTGACCTGGGGAGTAAATTGCTTTTGAAAATCGTCAGAGACACCTGGGGCCGCCTGGCTGGCTCTGTCTGGAGAGCATGTGACTCGTGATCTCGGGGTCATGAGTTCAAAGCCCACGTCGGGTGTCAAGGTTCTTAAAAAAAATAAATAAATAAAAATAAAAATAAATAAATAAAATGAAAAGAGCCATTGCAGACATCTGACTGAAGGGGTTACGGGGCATGACCAAGGGTTTGTGTCTTTGAAGGACATGGGGGACAGAGCAGGATGAGTTTGAAGGAGCTAAACAAATTAGGCTAAAGAAAGAATATGTTTAAATTGGGAGATTATTGGGATACCCAGGTGGCTCAGCAGGTGGGCCCCTGCCTTCAGCTTAGGGTGTGACCCCAGGGTCCCAGGATCAAGTCCCACATCGGGCTCCCCGCAAAGAGCCTGCTTCTCCCTCTGCCTGTGGTTTTATGCCTCTATGATTGAATTTTGAGATCCAGTCGTTCTGAGTTCTTTACTAAAAGTGTAATTCTGTTACCCGTGGAATGGTTTGCATTTAAGTTTCCTGGAAGTGAGTTCACACGCGGTTTGGGTCTTTACAATTAATTTTGATTGGTACAATTGCCATGGAATACAAAACCGGGAGGACAAAATAGAGAATTTAGTTCATGTCTCTCAGTATAATTGATTTGAATACGTTGAGCCAGAATGTGTGCTTATGGGGAATTAAAGGATCAGCCATTTACAAACGTTGCCACTATAATCGGATCTGAGAAAGGAGTAGTAGGACCCACTGAGCGATGTGAGGCAACGGGGAATGGATCTTTTGACAGGAACCCACACACCGAGAGTTTTCTGTAACACGAAATGGAGTGGGTGCACCGGGCTGGGCGGGAAGCCACCAGTTCCCAGATGAAAATCATAAGAATGATTATAATAATCGCAACTTATTGTGCATTAACCATGTGGCAAGCCCTTTACTAAGAACTTGTCTGCATTATTTCATTTGATCTCATAAGAACGTCCGAGGGTGGAGCATGTGGGGCTGTGTGTTGTCCACCTGGCATCACCGCTGCCTGTCGTCGGGTGTCTTTGTGGGGCAGAGGACACACTGGGACCTGCATTCCCCACAAAGTCCTTCCCCATGGGGATGCTGGTTTGAGTCGCCCAGGCAGACACTCAGGGGGGATTTGGAAAGCAGAGAAGGTGGTGAGGTCATTACCCTCCAAAAGTAGCTGCGGACAGATACATGCATGTGGGACTTGAAGCATCTTCCATCCCAATGGGCTACCTGGGATCCACCTGCCCTGTTCCTGGGCACCGAGGGGTCGGTGGGAACTGCGCAGGGATGCAGCCTTTGGAGGCGTGTGGCTTCTGTCCTCAACGTGGCTTCCTGGGTTGTTGTCACCAGGCCCTTCCAGCAGCCGTGGAAGCTTCTATTTCCCTTCATCAGGGCCCTTTCTGCTTGGAATACACAGAGCGGTGTCTGTGTGTTTTTTTTTTAATTTTTATTTATTTATTCATGAGAGACAGAGAGAGAGAGAGAGAGAGAGAGAGAGAGAGAGAGAGAGAGAGAGAGAGGCAGAGACACAGGCAGAGGGAGAAGCAGGCTCCATGCAGGGAGCCGGATGTGGGACTCAATCCCGGGTCTCCAGGATCATGCCCTGGGCTGAAGGCAGACGCTCAACCACTGAGCAACCCAGGGATCCCGCATCTATGGTTTTGTTTGGACCCTGACTTAATGCAGAGGAGTTGTTCTTATTTCTGTTTTTTTTTTCGGGTGAGTACACCGAGGTTCTCGAGGTGAACTGCCCGAGTGCACATAGAAAGTGGCGGAGTAGGACTGAGCCCCAGTCCTGCCTGATGCATGATCTTCATCACCAGGCACCACCATGGGACACAACCTGGACCTCCAGGTACCGGGTACATCTGCTCACAAACTCACGGTGCAAAGCGTGCTCCATCCCACTACTGTAGCCCCACACTGACTCAGGAGCAGGGTCTGGTCCATGTAAGACGCCTGGCACCGGCCGGCTCGGGTGCACTTCCTCGTTGGAGAGCCAGGCAACGTGTGGAGATGCATTGACTTGCGAACGAAAGCAAGGAGCTTATTTTCGTACGTGGCCTTGCTTGTGCCAACTGCCATTACAGAGGGCAGACTTTTTGCATCAGTGATCCCAGGGACACCTGAGGTCGTTCATAATAAACATCCGCTCGAAGGTTACATTATAGGCTGTTGACATTGGTCCTGTCGGAGGAACAGCTGTGTCGTGGGGACTGGGAAAGCCATAACTTATAACCTCTCCTTGGTGTGTTCCAACGGTTCTATTGTTTGGAGTATTACTTTTATAATTTGAAAGGCATTTTGTAAGAAACCCGAAAATAAAAGGAAAGGGTAGGTCCCCTTGGATACAACTGCGTGCGGCGTGACGTATGCGGGGGTGACACCAAGTTGACAACGGACGTCTATAATGCCACATGGTGCATTTTAAGGAGACGGCACAGGACCTGCTGTATTCAGAAGCAAGACCGAGAGCAGGTGTTCTCGGATTTTTGTTTAGTTACCTAGTGGGTGGACGTTATGTCTGATATGCCTGTTAGACGCCCAAGTGGAGGCTGGAATGTGCCTTCAGGTACCCTGGTCTGAAGCTCAGAGAAGTGGGCCTGCCTGGTGACGTGCTCACAAAAGCCACCACCGTACAGATAGCATCTCAAGCCGTGGGACTTTAGGAGAGGTTTCCCTCAACCCTTTTATTTTATTTATTTATTTTTTTAGGTTGTGCTGCAGTAACAAGCAACCCCTAAACTCCAGTGGTTCATAAACGACACGGATTTACGTTCCGCTCCCTTTACCTAACACCTGCAGGCCACATGCCGTGTCTCTGCTCCGCCTGCCTTCTTCGTTCTGGCAGCAGGGCTGGAGGGGCAGCAGCCCCTGTGCAGGGCTTGTGGTTCCCAGGGCGGAGGCACAGAGCAAAGACAGAGCAACATGACAGCACCGAGGGCTTTTGTGTAGCACGTGTCACATGGTTTCATCAGAACAAAGGACCGGGGACGCCTGGGTGGCTCGTGCTTGAGCGTCTTCCTTGGGCTCAGGGCATGACCCTGGGGTCCTGGGATTGAGTCCCATGTCGGGCCCCCTGCATGGAGCCTGCTTCTCCCTCTGCCTGTGTCTCTGCCTCTCTCTTTCTGTCTCTCTCTCTCTGTCTGCCATGAATAAATAAATAAAATCTTTAAAAAAAATAAATAAAATCTTAAAAAAAAGAACAAAGGACCGTATTCTGTGCGCACACCCCCATCCCCCCGACACACACATCTACATCCTTAAGCACGTGTCCTCAACAGATACGGCCCCTGTGTACTCCCTGCACAGGCTGGGCCCGCTGAGCCTCACCCAGCCGGCCTGGACACATGAGCATGAACGGTCCATGATGACTTGGAGCCTGATGGCGTGTCTCCTCCTTGAGCACGTCTTCTCGTGCGTGCGGCACCTGTGCCCACACCCTTCCCTCCCCACCTGTGCTACCTGGGGAATCCTCAGGCTGCTTCTGACATTTCTAGATGATGCCTCTGCTGGGGGGGCGGGTTCTGAGGCAGGGGAGAGTGGGAGGGATGGGGAGAGCGGGCGACCCAGGTGGAGCAGATAAAAGAAGCCATCTGGATCTAATCCCCGAAGAACAGATAAGAAACCATGGTCTGTCGCCAGGAGGACAATGAAGACGTAACGATCGGCGTGCATCTGTGCCACTGAGTGCCGTGTCCTTGAGTGTGCACGGTGAGCGTCGTCAGCTTGGGGGGCAGGGACCGAGGGGGGACGTGGAGGGGATGATGGGGGACAGGCCACGGGCCTTGGTAGGAAGGGCCAGCAGATGGCACCGTCTGCACGGTCGCGCCAGTAGGGGTCAGTACGACAAGGTTGCGCCGCAGTTCCATGACACGGTTGGGGGAACGACATGGCCGACCACGTAGGGGGGGTTCCAGGTGCCGCGCTGGGCGCTGGGCAGGTGGCTCAGGGTGCAGGACCTCACTGGGCAGGTGGACATGCCACTGGGAATAAAATGCTGCCATTTAGTGTCTGTTGGGAACACCCTGAGCCTCACGACTCAGCGTGGATAACCACCGCGGGCAGGTAGCTGTACCCCCCCCATGAAGAAACTGAGGCGCAGGCCGGGTACGTGGGTAACCCCACACAGAGCTGGGTTTGCAGGAGGTCCCCTGGATTTTCAAAGGGGCTGCCCTGGCTCTTGGTGCTTTGCCACATCCCAGATCAGCCCCGCAGGACCGAGCAGTGACAGGCGGGGAGCCCAGCAGGTCTGTCTGAGGATCACAGGTGCTGGGCGGGTCGGGGGGTGGACAACCGGGAAAAGGGAACAACCAGGGAAAAGACGCGGTGTTCCAGACTCAGCTCGTGCTTCCCCTGCCCAGTCCTGGGAGGGCCCTTAAAAAAAATAACTTTGGTCTCTTCCGGTGGAGAACGGCGTTTAGGGACGGAGGTCTAGGTGCTCGGGGTGCTGTGGCTGCAGGAAGTTCTCTGCTTCCAGGCTCCCCGAGGGCACAGGGCCGGGGACGAGGATCGTGCGAGGCCGACACTCGCACGTGCAGCCATCCGTCCCCTTCTGTGCTCATGTTTCAGTCTGTCTCTGTATTGCAAACTCTGGGGCCACCCTGAGGCCTCCCCCCTTTTGCATCTCCAACACGTCTGGCGCTGTAATATGAACGGGCCGCGGGGTCGGATGGGCCACAGGGAAGGATGGGCCATGGGGACAGATGGGCCATGGGGACAGATAGGCCATGGGGATGGATGGGCCGTGGGGTTGGATGGGCCATGGGGTTGGATGGGCTGCGGGGAGGAATGGGCTGTGGGGTCGGATAGGCCAGGGGAATGGATGGGCCATGGGGATGGATGGGCTGCGGGGTCAGTTGGGCCGTGGGGTCGGAAGGGCCAGGGGGACGGATGGGCCATGGGGACGGATGGGCTATGGGGACAGATGGGCCATGGGGATGGATGTGCTGCGGGGTCAGATGGGCCACAGGGACGGCACATGCCAGGGCAGGAGGCCGCCATCCATCCTGCTGGGATAGGGATACTCAGGGAACGCAGCTGGAGGCGCTATGAACGGCATGGGGAAACTTCCGCCCCCCTCGGGCGTCTGTAAGAACGCCGGTGACTCCTGCGAGCGGGTCCTGGGGTCCTGCTCCAGGGCCTAACACTTTCTTTGCCTTTGAATCAGGGGAAGTGGTCGGGGAGCAGGCCTACCGCTGCTGCGGGCGCTCGGGGTGCGTGGCCACCTCTCACCCATCGGGGTGGACAAACGGGGGATTGTTTAAGGCTTGTCAGTAGGAGCAGGTCGGAGGAAGCACTCAAGCTCTGTCCTGCACAGTGCTAACCCCTGGCTGGCTCTCCCCCGATGCTTCCCACGGTGGCCTCATGGCTGCATCGTGGCTGCCGCTCCTGGAGGGCGTGCGCCTGCACAGGAAACCCCCAAAGACGTGGGTGGCGGGGACGAGCCACACAGACCTCATTTCGATGGCTCTCGCTCTGAGTCCCGTCTGCTTTCTTGGGGCCTTTACAACAAGTCCTTGGCTCTCTCCACTGCTTGGACTCAGAAGGGCCTGCTGCACTGGGCTCAGGTCACTCGGGTCACTCCCCAGGCGGACGGGGATGACCTTGGGCGAGGGCAGCCCTGAAGGAGGGAGAGCTCATGGGGCTCCAGCTGGGGAGGCCTGGGCCGGCCAGCATGTGGACTCAGGTGCAGCAGCCTGGAATGAGGTAGAGTACATCCCTGGGGTAAGACTGAGGCCCTTGGTGCGGGGGTGGGGGGGCAGGAGTTGGGGCAGGCCTGCAGTTCCGGGTCTAGGCCCGTCCGGTGGAAAGAGGTGGCCACGTGACCTCAGCTCTGGGCTCCAAGGCTCTTTACGGGAGTGATTAACTCTTTCCCGGGTGTGGCGGGCTTGCTCTGCGATCCCACCAGGGGCTGGGCGCCTCCTCCTGGGGACAAGGGACGCACCGTGGTTGCCCGTCTCAGCATGAAAGGGACTGGGAAGTGGGAAATAATCCAGAAGGACTTCATTTCATCCAACAGGATCACTTTCCAAGGATCCTCTGTCTCCCTGATGGCCGTTTGGTGGTCAAGGCCCGTCCTCGGCACTTTATCGGCCGGTGCCCGGCGGTGCGGCGTGTGGTGTAGAGGTTGCTGGGCACGGGGCAGGGAGCGCGGCCCCCAGCCTCCTGAATCCAGAATCTGCGTTTTGAAAAGCATCTCCGGGGGATTCCTTCGAGCCACGGGCTGCCATCTGCTTGCCGTGGGCTGGGAGGAGGGAGGTGGGCGTGCACCTGCCATGTGGCCGTGCAGATGGTCAGTGCACGTCCCCGGTGGAGGGGACAGGCGGGGGTTGAGAGTCAGCCTGGGCTGCAATCACCGGGCGGGTCAGCCCCGACTGAGGGGGCTGCCTTCTAAAACCCTCACACCACGGCTGCCGGGGGGCGGGGTGGGGGCTGCAGGCGGGGACGGGAAGGGTGGTCATTTCCCATGAGTCCCGTGGTCACAGCTTCAGCCTTTGTTGCTTCCTAATCTGAAAAAAGCCCCCCAAAACAAAAAACAACCCCATGCATATTTTGTGTTCCAGCCTCCGTGTGGCCTTTGGGTCCTGCGATTCCTCAAACGTGTCGTGTTTCTTCACTGCTCAGGCCCTTCCCTCTGCCACTGTCTACATCCCGATCCGTCATGAAGCCCCGGTTCCATCCCCGCGGTCTCGTTGTAAAGGTCACTTCGTCAGGGAAGCGCCCTTTCCCCCAGGTGACATCACATCCCCGGGTTGCTGGTGGCACCTCTTCATGGCATGCATCTCCGTCTATAATTAAATAACTAATTGCATAACGAGCTGTTCCACGCTTGTCTCCACCCTCCCCTTGAGGTCAATGCCTCAGATCCTGTAGCCCTGGATTCTACTTTATACTAATCTGCTCCAAGTGCTCAAAAAAGAATTTGTTGAGTACACGAGTAAGATGTGGAGCAGCCCCTGCCCGGGACTACGCAGGGCAAGCTGTCTTCTTTCCCGTCGCGAGGCTTCCTACGGCTCTGCCTGGAGCGGGAGTCCTGGCCACACTGCTCTTTACCCCAAGCTGGAGCTTTTCTGATGCCTGGCATGTCTTCAAAGGGAACAGAGATTGGCCCCAGTCTGCTCTGGGTAGACATCGGAGTTTCCCTCTCCACCTCCCTGTGGCGCAGCCTGTGTCTGCACTGCTTAGGTCGACCAGAGAGCTGACAGAGTCGTCTTCCCACATCCCTGCCTTGTGTTAGTAGGTGTTAGGTTATGCGTGTAGGTAGTACTGATGCAGGCTGGCTGGGGGCTGGGATCCCCAGAGGGTCCTACAGGACCAGCCAGGAAGGTCCTTGGCTTCGTGCAGGATAGAAATTCATCCTAAGTGGAGAGGAGGTGAGAGCGAGCGAGCCGACACAGAGCATCCAGCGGGACTTGGAAAGGAAAGGAGACTAAGCCTCACCTTTGTTTGGGGTCTGGGGCTTTTACTGGAGACTGTGGTCTCGGATACGTGTCTTCTCAGGCATCCAGAAAATGGTTAAAACAAAGACCAGTGTTTAGGGGTCCCCTATAAGTCACTTATGCCCTGGAGCCAGGGGTCCTGGTGAGTCAGCGTCTGGAAACCACACAAGATGACCCCCGCTGGCCACTCCCTAGATGTCAACTATGGTTCTGGAAGCCTCCAGAGAAATTATTAACTCCTTGACCTTTTTAAGGAGGACATACACCATCTCTAAGGGGTGTCGGCAGGGGTGAGGGCCCAGCAAGAATGGAAGCAGAAGGAGCAAACGGTCGTCCTTCGTGGGGTCCCCTCAGGTTTCCTCTTCCAGCGCTGTGCAGAGAAGAGCCCAGAATTCGACAAAGACTTGACACTAACCTCTAACTATGTGCCTTTGGGGAAGTTTCTCTTTCTTTCCACCTATAAGACGTTGGGCAAGGTTCGAGGTGGCACACGGGCGCTGACCCCCCTCCACGCGCCCCTGGCAGGCGGCATGTGGTGATCAATGAGGTCCTTCTTGCTGATTCAGACAGAGCCTTCGAGCTCTTCCTAAGGCCGTGCTCTCGACAGCCCCCAGCCGTCGATCCGCGTTGGCACTTACGTTGGACGCCGTCCACCAGCTGAGGACCACGTGTCCCCTAAGGTTCCCTCTTGCTCAGGCTTTGGAGATTGTGTCTCCTCAGCTGTTCCCAGCAGCCCTTCCCAGGAAAACCCTGTCGGTGCTCAGCCCTCTGCAAGGCCCCCCGCCTGGTCCACCCTCATTACAAGGTGGGAAGCAGTCTTGGCTGAGCATCTTGGACCTTCCTCTTCTCTCCCACGTGTCACGGAAGAGAGCTGCCCCACAAGCACACAGGCCTCTCCCCCAGGTCCCCAGACTGGCCAGGGTTTCAATTCACCGGAGCGTGCATCGAGCAGGACACCTTTAGTCTAAAGAAAATGGCAAAGCCCTCTTCCAAAGCCTTCTCCAAGCTTTCTGCAAACTCCCGAGGTGGTTTTGCTATCGAGCTTACCTCTGAATTCTGACCTTGGGCCTCCCCTGACCCCCGAGTCACACGCTCGCCAGTTCCCCTCTGCAGCTGCCCCTCTGTGCGTGGACTCTCCCCAGAGTGGCCTCCCCGCTCTCAAAGCATCATCACCACATCATCCATCAAACTTTCCCTGAAGGTTTGGAGTAATGGGGGTTGGGGGGTAGGAGTGACAGCACTGGGCCGCACAGTGTCAGAAAGACTTTAAACCTTGGGCGCCCGGGGTTAAGTATCTGCCTTCGGCTCAGGTCATGATCCCGGGTTCCTGGGATGGAGCCCCTCCCTGCTGAACAGGGAGCCTGCTTCCCTGTCTCCTCCCAGCTTGTGCTTTCTGCCTCTATCTCTGTCTCTCTCTCTCAAATATATAAATAAATAAAAATCTTAAGAAAACAAAAAGGAAAATACCGTAAACCTCAATAGTCCACATCCCGTGTCTCCGATGCCTCAGCCCACAGGGCCTGAGAGATGGCCACTGTCCAGCTCTCCCCTTGAGCCTCAGCCTACTTGCTGGGGCCTGCAGGGGCCGCTCGTGGGTAACGGGCTTGAGCCGTGCAAGTGTGCGCAACTGCCGGGCTGACCGCACACTGGCTCATGAAGCGACCCACCTCGAAATAACCGTGGGCCCTAACTGATGCACGACAACCAGAAACAGTTGCTCAGATCACCGAACAGGGGGAAATTCTACAGGGTGCCTGGGTGGTGCAGTTGGTTAAGCATCGGACTCTTGGTTTCAGCTCATGCCATGACCACAGGGCGGTGAGCTCGAGCCCCATGTGAGGCTCTGCGCTCAATGCGGAGTCTGCTTGACATTCCTTCTCCCTCTGCCTCTCCTGCTTGTGCTCTCTCTCTCTCTGGAATAAATGAATAAATCTTAAAAAAAAAAAAGGAGATTCCCTGTGTCCCCAGTAACTCTGCCCTGGAGCTATGTCCCCCCCCACCCCCCAACCCGACTGTCTTGTGACCAGGCATCTCCTCTGCTGCCCTGCCCACTGCTCCCTTGTGGTGTGTTCAGTAAACCCCTAGGTCCTTGTTCTGCCTTGGTGAACTCCATCACCACCTGGGCTGCCTCCCCCCCACATTTGGCGGCCCCCCCCGATCTGATCGAGGTGCCCCACGGGGCTCCCATCCTCTGTGCCCCTTTTCACTCACTCCTCACTTCCCTCTGTTTTCCCAAGAGCCACCTGCCTTCTCTCCTGGACGGTCCCCGGAACTCGACTGTTTCTTTACTTCGTCATGCAATTCATCTCTCGCTTTGATGTGCTCGCTCTTTCTGGACTATGCCTTGCGGGGCTATCACGTTTAACTCCAAAGAGGTGCTTCTGTGTATTTTCCTAAGTAAAAAGCCATCTCCTCTGATCAGAGTTTTGCCGTTCCTCTAGGATGGAAAAGCAGCTGGAGTCGGTTCTTGTGAAGAGCAATCGTTCTTTCCTCTTGGTCCCACAGAGGCACAGGGTGCGTCTTGGCCCTCCAGGTGCTCGCAGCTGTGTGGCGGGCACTGGCAAGTAAGCCATCACTTGCCTTGGGGGGAGAGCAGGGCCGGAGAGGGGGCCAAGTGAGACGAGTGAGGGCTCATGGTGCAAACAGGGGAGGGGGTCGGGCGTGTGCAGGGAGGGGGTCTCAAAGGCGATGTAGGGGTTAGAAGCTGGACTGGCAAAGGGTAGGGTGGGAGATATGGCACGCCACCTGAAGGCAGCTGCCAGCACAAGGGCGTGGGGTCTTGAAGGAGCATCTCGAGGTCAACAGGTCAACAGCCCTCCGGTGCAAGTGGGAAGGTAAGAGACGGGGGCGGGTCCCAGGGGTCCCAGGGGTCCCAGGGGTCCTGGGTGGGAGCTCCTACTAACCTGAGGAGTGTCAGGGCTCTTTGAGGAAGACCACTGGGCAGCCCACTGTTGTGGAAGCTAGACCAGGGTAGAGAGAGGGGGCTAACAGGGGGTCCAGAGAATTGTTTTTCTGGTCTCTCTGGTAGAAGGATTAAGGATCCCTCTAATCAGGAGCAGAGGCAGGTGTGATGGAGACAAGACAACATCTGAAGGACATTAGGGAGCATGTGTGGGTGGGACTGGGCTGATGGGGGGTGAGGCCGGAGTGACAGGATTAACGTGTCGATCAAATATTTACTGAATGACAAGTGTGAGGGCCTGATCAGGAATCTGGGTCCCCTGCCTAGGTGCAGACCCCCACCCCATGACCTGCCCCCACAAATAACTCTAAGTACCTCCCCGCCCACCACCACATCTGCCCCTTGGTGTGCACACCTGGGCAGCAGGTGACCCAGTGGTCCCACTGCCTTCTCACTAGAAGCACCTGGATTGCCAGTGGGTTGGACGTCAAATTCAGTCAAGGAAACGGTGAATTTCTCTTTTTCTGGGATATTAATGAGAAGGTTTTCAGATCCAGTCGTGCAGGCAAGTGAGAGCGCTGGACTCTCAGAATCGTGTCTCTGGTGGTAAAACTCAAACAGAGCTAGTTAGAAGAAAATCCCCCAGGAGAGCTGAGAATCACCATTTTCCCCGGAGGAGAGCCACCATATTAGGAGCCCCAGGATGGGGATCGTCCCCCCCATGCTGGGGATTCCAGATTCTAATAGGTCTGGGACACAGGGAGTAGGCTTCGAGTCCACACACCTCCTCACAGGCTGTGCTTTCAGAGTTTGTTCCTCCTTCTTGGGGAAGGGCCCGGGTCCCTCCAGAACCTTCCCCGCTGCCAGCCGAGACAGGGCATGTGGAGTTAGAGAGGTTTGGTATGTTCTCTAGGCTCAAAGGCGTGACTCTTGACCATTCTGAGAACTTTAATTAAGATTCATTAATTTGCAAGTATCAGAGACCAGCTTGCCTTAAACAAAAATAGAGAATTTTTTTTTTTTTTTTTTTTTTTTTGCAGTAACGCAGAAGTCACTGACTGGGAAGCCACCAAGAGCCACAGCCGTCACCTTGTATATGTGTGTTGCTCCTTCTGGAGCCAGAGGATGTTTCATCTTTGTATTTCCCTGAGATTGTGCTTCACTATTCAACCTTTCTCTCTCTCTCTCTTTTAGTTTTATCTATGCTTTTTGACACATGGCATCAGACACTTACCCCACAGCTTCCAACTTCCTTAGCAGTGAGAATTATGAATTCCACCCACTACAGGAAGGATCTGATTGGCTCAGATCGAATCACGTGCTCACTGCTGTCTAATCAGTCCGAACCAGGAGGGTGAAGTCCTGTCCTACAGTTAATGCTGCCGGGGTCAACCATGAACGATCTCTATGTACACGGGGTGGCTGGGCCTGTCATGGCTCTGCCTGCATATGTGTGAGCTTTGTCTCTGCCCTAGAAGCTCTAGGAGAGGACAGCAGAGCCTGCGATGAGGGTGTGATGGCAGGAAGATCAGAAAGCCAAATCCCAAGGTGATGCCGGGCACTGAGTCACAGAAATGTCTGCATTCTGGGAATAAGGGACTAAGGATTAAGCTCGGGGCGATGGAGGCAACTTCCTTTGGACGATTTGTGTGCTACCAAAGCCGGGTTTTATTGGGGCCTTCATCCAAGAGATTAAGATTCTTTCCACAAATCACATAACATATGAGTGAGGGACGGGTGGATGCAAATTCATCCTGTTGGACTCCAGAGCCATTGCTTCTCATCGTCTCTCATTGTCTCCTATGGGTATTGGGAAAAGCTCCCCTGTCCCCTACTCTAGAAGGTTCTTCCTTGGAAAGGGAGCTCAATTCGTGGAGCTCCAGGTGCCTTTCCACTCCATTTAATCTTGCTGCCCTGGGGAGATGGAATGATGCCTCTGCAATCAGTAGACTTAGGAAGAATGATGGGGGTACTTCCTCCCTCCTGGGAGGGATCCGGCCCAGAAGAGAACCCGAGGGCTCCGCTCTGCTGTGTGGCTCCATGGGGCCGCCTCCTGCGCAGAAGTCTGCCCTGGTCAGCCGCTGCAGCCCGCAGGCAGGATTCACACCCGGTGCAGCCCCTCTGCCTCCACGTTAAGCTGCATTGTCCAAGTCAGCCTCTGCCCATACGAATGTTGATATTTTGATCTCTATCCACTTGTTTTATACAAAAATGATCTTCAGGACTGGGCCAAGAGGACTGCTGCCAGCTGGGCAGCCCGTGGAAAGCACACGATGCGATGGCTACTAAGGACATAAATAGCCCCATAACAACAATGAGGATAATAACACGAGTGGTTCCCACCTCTGGGGATTGCCCCGCGTGCTGACATCCTTGCATGGGTCACCTAGAAACCCTGGCAACCCTGAGGGGGTGGGAGCTACTGGCGACCCCACGGGACAGGTAAGGAACCGGAGGCTGAAGGTGATGCGGATGTGAGCCACGAGCCAAGTCCCGCAGCCCAGAGTGGCCGCACAGCCTCATGGGGAGGGATGGTTCCGGCCATGGCCTGGTGGGGGGCCGCACGGAAGCCTTGAGCGCGACCTCAACGGATCCGCAGAGGAGTCCTCGGCGCCCCGGCTTAGCCATTCTGCTTGGCTGTGTTGGTTGGCAAGTCTCAGGGGTGTGCGCTCCACAACCTTCGGGCGCCTCTCCTTCGAATTTAGAGATCATATCATTTGTTTAACTTGCTGAATAAAGTAATTAGTACCTGGGCGCCCGCCTGCCCGGCAGCATGTGTCGGCGGCGTTTACCCAGTGGATGCCTCAGGCCGCGCCGTGGAAGTGGATGTAATCTGTCCCAAGGTTAGGGAGGACGAGGGGCGTCTGGGGTCTCGTCCGTCTCCATTGTGGGGCCGTCTGGGCAGGGATGGGACTCCAGGCGCCTCCCCACGGGGGCCCGACATGCCTTCTGGGTACAAGCCATGCAGCCAAGAGCCCCCCTTCCTGGGGAGAGGCTAGGCCTCTGGGAGGCCTTCGAGAGCCCATCCTATTGCCCCAGCCTCCGCTTACGAGGCCGTGCCCCTGCTTTCCATCGCTCTGTCCTCTGTGACAGGAAGGCCCCAGGCCCCCCACAGCCTCTGCTTCGGCCAGTGTCATCCTGCGTGCCTGCTGCTTGTGCCAGGCCTGTCCCTCTGCCATCCCCCCGCCGTTCTCCTGCACAACAGCCTTTCTGTGTCTCTAAATTTGTGAATTCCCCGCACCCTTCCGGTCTCCTTTCTAACCTCCCTTCCTCTGTTTCGCTCTTCCCCAGACTGCTCCACACGCACAGTTGGGAAGGCGGCGTCATTCAGAGGCTAAGAGCACTGGCCCCAGAGCCTGCGTGCAAACACCAGCCATGCGGCCTCTGTGCCGTCTGGTCCGGGCCGAGTTCCCTAACCTCTCTCTGGGCTGGTTTGCTCCTGTGTCAGCTGGGAGACATCTGAGATTACCCTCCCAAGAATAACGAGCTCATGGACACATAAGCACACAGAGCGGCGCTGGTCTGGGCATCCCGACGCCCATCACTCCGTCTGGGCCTCCCGGGGGCTCCTCGCCTTTGGGAAGCTGCCAGGACTGCGTTTTGTCCCACCGCCACCCTCCCTGGGCCCGTGCCCGTGGCTCCGGGTCCCGCAGGCAGGCTGCACCTTCCTTTGAGCCCTCGACTGTGGTTAGTTGCCCAAGAGAGGGGGTGGGAGGAAGGCTCGGAGGTCCTAACCTGATGGCCAAGAGCCTTGCCATCCAAGCTCAATGTGCTGAGGGTGCAGGTGGTCGAGGGAAGATGAGCGACTCAGGAATGCCATCTCGGTCTGTGGTCTCTGAGCTGCGAGAGGAGAAGGGTTGGCGCTGCTTTCAGGGCAGAGTCAAGACGCCGGGGAGGGGGGGACAGGTTTCTGGCTCCTAGCAGGTAACTGTTCTAATACCTAGAGCTTCCTGAAAGCATCAAGGGCCTGGTAAGATAGTGAGGTCCCCGTCCCCAGAGGGGGTCCGTATGGCCTTGTATGGGGCCTGTTATGCTGATAACACTTCTTAAGAGCTTAGGATGTGCGAAGCCCTGCATTAAATCCTTCATTGCCTCATTTAATCCTCATGTCAACTTTACAAAGGTAGATACAGTGGTCATTTCCCTCATATTATAAATAAGGAAATTAAAGCCCCAAGGGCTTATACGGCAAACCCAAGTCAGGAAGGCCAAGGTCTAGAACATAAAGACTCCTAACTCTGGGAAACGAACTAGGGGTGGTGGAAGGGGAGGAGGGCGGGGGGTGGGGGTGAATGGGTGACGGGCACTGAGGGGGACACTTGACGGGATGAGCACTGGGTGTTATTCTGTATGTTGGTAAATTGAACACCAAATAAAAATTAATTTATTAAAAAAAAAGGAAGGTCAAGGTCCAATCCTGGCTTCACCACTCGCATATGTATATGTGCATACATAGCTCACTGCGCACATGGAGTTCATTGCTCGGCGCCTCGACTTCTGCACCCAGAAGCCCATGAGCTCCAAGTCAGTGTCCAGCAAATGTGAGCTACTCACGGGAACACTGCAGGCTCCAGCCGCTCCTCTCTGGTCAGCTCCCTGGGGCCCGGGGTTGAATCAGGCTCCGTTTCTTCTCTCTTACCCATGGTCAGAGGTCTTAACCGTGCCAAGAAACATGTTCTCGAAGACGGTTCTGCAGGATGTTCCCAGGTATCCATGAACAAGGTCCCTTAATCAAAGCGACTTGGGAAACAGAAGGTTAAAAGCGCAGACCAGGTTATTTCCTGCAGGACTTCTCAGAGCCCTTAAGATGCTAATGTACTGCGACTTTCCGAGGGAAGCTGACCCGTATGCCGCATTTCCCCAACTTATTTAATCACGTACATCTCTACAGCCTTTTATTTTTGGTACCATTGCCCAGGCCTGCTCGCTGACTCTCGAGCTGATCACTTCTGGAGAAGCTCGTGTCTCTCTGGCTATTGATAAGGGGCCGGGATAAGTCCTCAAGACAGGAGGCGTCAGGTTAGCCTTCGAGAGGAATCCCAGAGGCTGCCGGGAGGATGGCCTTGCCAGCTCTTGGACAGCGGGAGGCAGGCGGGGGCATGGCGGGGATCTCCGCGGTTCCTGACGCGCGTGGCACCCACCGTGGCGGTGGAAGACACGCCAGCAGGGACCGGGCCCCGACCTTCCGGAGCGTTTGGGTTTCATGCATGTCTCGTCCCTCCCAAGCCTGGCCCTGCGCGTGTCCTTCTCTGTCCTGGGCGCAGGTGGCTCCCAGGTGCTGTTCTGCGATTTCCGTCTCAGGCTCCAGGAACGTCGGGAGCGTTCAGTCTTCTCCTCACTGTCCTCCCCGGCTGGCCGAGGCGCGTACTGACCACGGTGTTGACTATTCCCCCAACTCGATCCGTTCCGCGTCTCCCAAGAAACAGGTAAGCTCTTCCCAAGCGCGCGTTACCCACGCCGTACCCTTCTCCTCCTCATCATCCAGCCAAATTATTCCTCCCTATTATAATACAACACGCTTTCCTCCTACTCGCTGGTCCATTTGGGAGTTGCGCCTTGGAGACATCTAGGGAAAGAGAGCGAGGGGCTTTGCGGGGTGGCTGGTCGGACCGTCTCCGGGCTGCAGGTCTGGAGGTGCCAAGGAGCGCAGGTGGGGGCATCTTCCAACCTCAGGAAAGGACCAGCCAGCAGGTCTGACCCCGTGGCCTTAGGCCCTTGTGACAAAGAAAAATGAGTCAGCTTCAGCTCCAATGTTTTTTGCTTCCCTCCTAATCGGTGCCAGGGCCCCAGACACCAGGGCTGTAATTACTTATGCTGTCGAGAGAAGGGAGTTCTTAAAGTGATTTATCATGCAGGCGACAGAAAATGACAATTGCTCATCACTTAAAACAATGAGGCTGCCAGACGCTGACCACGCAGGTGCAGGATGCGGAGGGGGCAGCATTCCGCCTCCATGGGAGGTCAGTGACGGAGTTAATAAGCGACGAGCCCCCTGGGGGATCCCTCAGGAAAGAGGCACCCCATGGCATCCGTAAGGCCCTGGTCACGGCTGTGCCATAAGAGCAGGCCCTTCCAAAATGTTTTAAAACATTTAGCGAATGTTTACGGTGTCAGGTGCTGTGCTGTTTTGTGTGTGTCATGTCCTGACAACCAGTACGAGGCAGGGGTTGTCCCTCAGGTGTGCCAAGACCCGCAGGGAGGCAGAAGTACCCACAGTGGGCCACCCTGAGGGGCCAAGAGAGCCAGCTGCCATGGCGCACTCATCGCTCCTGCACCTGCTTCCAGGGTGGAAGCTGGTGGCTGGGCTTAAGGTTCCAGAGGCAAAGGCCAGCTCTGGGGCTCTCTGTGCACCCACATTACACCCCCCAGGTCATGGACATCCCCCCGCCCCCCCGCTCAGGCCCCCAGGGTGGAGATGGGGATGTCCTTTTCTGACTTTTCTCCCAGTTTTTGTTTCCTTCCAGCTGGTCTCTGCACTAGTGCCCTCCACCTCTCCAGTCCTTCCTGGGACGCTTCACATCCCTTCCACTGTGAATACCTGCTGCTGAGCCGCCTGCCTGCAGTCTGATCCCAGCTCCGCTGTCCACTGGGTGACCTTGAGCAAGGTTTCTGACCTTTCTGTGCCTTGGCTTTCCTGCTCGTAGAGCAGCAAAGTACGGAAAGTATCCCCCTCGGGGTTCTTACAGACTTACAAGAACTAACGTGTGTAAGGTACTTAAAATGACTTTGTGAGTTAACTGTTATTACTTCTTTCATTAATATTTTAAGCACCCACAGGTTGTAACACAGTGTAGCTGCCACAGGAAATGGTATGGAAATTCCTCAGAGAATGAAAAATGGAACTATCGTATGGTCCGGCCATCCCACTTCAAGGTGTGTATCCACAAGAATTGGAATCAGGATCTCAGAGAGGTTCCCATATTCCCACAGCCTGTGCAGCATTATTCACAACAGCCAAAATAATGGAAACAACTAAAATATTGATGGAGGAATGGATCAAGAAAATGTGTATACTCACAATGGAGTATTACTCAGCCCTAAAAAAGGGGAAATCCTGCCATATGCTACAACTGTGACGAACCTGGACGTCTTTATCCAAAGCGAAGTAAGCCAGTCACAGAAGAGCAAACACTGTGTGATTCCACTCACGTGAGCTGTCCAAATAGTCAAATTCGCAGAAGCAGAGTAGAGGGGTGGTCGCGGGGGCTGGAGAGTGAGGTTTGAGGCCTTGCTGTTCAATGGGTGTGGGGTTTCAGTTAGCAAGCTGAAAAAATTGCAGAGATTTGCTCTACAGCATAGCACGTATCATTACATGATGATAATATAATGACTCTAGTGTGCGCTCAGAACACTTAAGAGTATAGATTTCATGTTACGTGTGCTTTACACAAAAACAAAAGCAAAAAAAAAAAAAACCTAAAAACCAAGGGGACATGAGGAAAGTTTTGGAGGTGATGGATGATGTCTACTGTGTTGATTGTGGTGTATGAACTCATCAAATTGTATTCCTTAATTACGTGAATTTTTGTATATTGTTACCTCAATAAAGTTGTTAAAAAAGAAATGAAATTCAAACAATATATGAATCTTTATCAAAATGAATAAATGGAAAAAAAAGTATTTTGAGCACCTGGCAGGTGCTAGTGCTGGAGCTGTCACTGGAGATACAGTAGACACCCTCACAAACGTAGCCTCTGCCCTCAGTGTGCATAGCCTTGTTGAGCAAGCAGGCATTAGTCGGTTAATCATATAAATAATCATGTACTTAAAATCATGACAAATGCTGCAAAGAGGGAGTACAGAAACCAGATCATACAACAGGGCTGTGTGACCTTCTGTGGGCAATCAGGAAGTTTCCTGGGAAGTGATGTTTAAGCTAAAACCTAAATGATAAGTAAGGGGCCACCAGGCAAGGGAGAAAAAGAGATAGTGTTCCAAGTATACCTAAGCGCCAAAAGCAAGCATATGCAAAGGTCCTGGGGTGGAAAGAAGATGGCATTTCTGCTGAGGCAAAAGGAAGACCAGTGTAGTCAGGGCACAGAATGGCGTTAATGATGTGAGCATGTGCTTATTTTCTGCTCCTGGTGTTTCTTGACTTCTCTCTACCCCTTTCCTCTCTCCTCTTGGAGAAGACAAGTGATTATTCTCACTTGAGAGTTTGGGAAAAGGGGACGAGTATACTGGGCTCAGCTACCCCTTCTGTCTCTTGTAGGGATCTCTTGTGGGAAGCCCGCTGGTCTGCTACTCCGTGTGGCTGGCTGTGTGAGGTTGCTCGGTGCTGAGGTATAATTAGGGAGCTCAGTGTGGCCACCTGAGCACGGTCCCTAACAGCACACTCTCTGGACTCCCTATGGTTATAAATCCAGGCAGGATGAGGGAGAGGGGTCACTTCCTGAGCCCTAGTGGAGGGGACCAGATTGTACAGGCCTTATCAACCATCCTCCTTTTCTCTACTTGCCGGACCAGAGCTGAGTGATTATCACTTCGGAGGGTTGGTCAAGGGCTAAGTAGCCGCCATTTATGTACAGCCTCGTTTTCCTTCACGGTTAGAGCGGTAGGCATGGGGGGAAAAGGAATCAGGGAACCTATTTAATACTGAGTGGCCTGGGGATCCAATTATATGTCCCTTCACCAGAAAGTCCATTTTAATGGAATACATCAACAATTTAAATGGTGTTGCCAGCTTCTCTCCCTGATGAGAAATTTGAGCTCTCTGGTTTTGCCTCTGAGCCCAGGTTTTGCAGCTGGATTCTCGCCAGGAGCATGAGAGACCCCTCACTCTTTTACCCCAACTCAGACTGCAGATTGCGGGAGCCCATCAGTCCCCGTGCAGCTCATTATAGAAGGAACATGCCTTCCACCTCATCTCATCCTTAAGAGAACCCTGCAAAGGGAACAATATTGCCCCGTTTTATGGCTAAGGGGACCAAAGCTCCGAGGAGGCAACTGGCCTAAAGATACAATGCAGAGTGGAGGCTCTGGGAGTCGAGCCCAAGTCTCTGCGATCTCAAAGACCCCGCTAACAGCTGTTGGGAAGCCTCATCATTTTATTGGTCAGGGTTTGCTCATTACTAGCCTATGAAGGAAAGATGGCGTGCCTCCGAAAATGAGAGGCAGAAGCTTCAGGAGCTTCAGACCAGGAGCAGGGGCACCATGACCTTTAGGATCCTCTTTATCTCTCACCTACTCGCTTCCTTTACTCTCACAGTGAGCAGGCTTTTCCCATGTGCTGCAGAATGGGCCCACTCACGAGCCCAGTCTCCTATCCCCCCGCCAGTTCCTGGATGACTACACACCTCTCAGCTTAAAGACCCCTTCTTTAGGGAAGCCCTCCCAGATGGCAAGGCTTGATCTCTGTGTCATTCACCTCCATGGCACTGATCTCAGTTTTAAATTATATATTTGTGTGGTTATTTAATTAATCTGATATCCTCCATGAGACAGACTCTGAACCTCATGAGGACAGTGCCTGACACATCCCTGGCACTCGCTAGACACTCACTGAATAAACTCAGCAAGTGAAGAAGAGGTGTTTTATGCAGGGAGAATAATAACACATGCCCAGGCCCAGAGCAGAGAAGGAATCTGACACTCTCAAAGCAGGCATGTCAAGGGTCTGATCAGACTGGGCCAAAGGCTGGATGGTTAACGCGTTGTCAGCCCACTTAAGGGTTTTGGATTTTCTCCCAGCCCAATAAGAATTTGGATTCGCTAGGTTTTAAAGGAGTGGAGAGGTAGGAACTGTGTTTCAGCAAGATCGTTTTGGTTGTAGCAAGGGGTGAAACTGGAAGCAGGGAGAGTGGGAAGGAGGCCATTGCAATAGTCCAGGAGAGAAGCCAGGCTGACTTGGAATAGGCTGGTGGCAGTGGCGTTGGAAAGAAATGGATAAATTTGGGGATAGGATGGACAGGACTTGGTATTGGGTGTTGAGAAAGGTGTCAAGGAAGATGCTCATGTTTCTAGCCCAGGGAGCAAAGGGCTGTGGGTTTCAGCAGGACTGAAGTGGGGTACAGGCCAATTCACTGTGGCACGGTGGAGGCCTGGTTCCCACCAGGCTCTGGAAATCCTCCCACATCTTTTGAGGAAGGGCTCAGTGGTGCCACTTAGTGCCACCCTCACCAGGTAGAATTATTCCATTACAGATAGCTGTTCCAGTCCAACTCTCTGGCCACCTAATGTCTCAACGGGATCAGCTGCAGGAGCTCATGAAATCTTTGCTGAGCCACAATGCAGAATAAGACACGCTCACGTGGAAACCAGAGGGACAGTGTCTTCTCAGTCCCGAAAGCCCAGCTGAGCCAGGACAGGGTTTAGGAGGTCTGAACCATTTTGGGTTTGTTCACACAATCCCAGATAAGAGCACCAGGGGCTCACTTGAGTCTCGAGAAAGATTATCCTGGGCCAAAAAAGGAAGTTGGGTTTGTTACCTTTGTCTTGCATGGATTTTAATAGATTTAGTAAACTTAACAGACATGAGGCTTAATGCCTAGAGGAGTAGCACAAGAGGCTGAGATGGACTGATTGATTATCATTCACCCAACAAATAGTTGTTGAGAGCTTGGAGTATTATGGGATTGGAAGACTTGTACTTGCTGCTCATAGACCAGGTAACCCTGGACAGCCCTTTCTCCTTCTCGGGTTGATAATTATAAAAGCCGCACTTTACCGAGTCATTAACATCTTCAAGGTGTTGATCACTTTAATCCCTCAAAGTGGTTTGACCTCTGAGGTTGGTGGTTTGACTTTTGAGGTCAGTATAATCACCCCCATTTTACAGAGGGGAAGCCCTGAGTTGGAGAGATTTGTTCACGGCCACATGGAAGGTGGCTGGGTTTAAACCCAGTGCTGAAGATCAAGGGAAAACCTTACTAACTTGTGCCTCTAAATACTAATTACTGTCCCCTGGGGTATCTTGGCAGTGCAATACCATGAAAGGATTGAAGCAGAAGGATGACATGAGCAGATTCTTTAGAGAGGATGGATACAGTGGGGAATGACCAGAGAGGAGAGGTCATACTGGTTCAGCCAGGGATGGGGCTGGAGAGAGGGCAGAGTACACAGGCCTGACCCAGGGGACAGGATATGAGCTGCCCTGCCAAGGGCCATTCCCTGCAATGTGGGGGCTGAGTGCACAGTGGGGTGGGGGATTCTGAGGATGTCTTGTTTGTGCTACAGGATGGTGGAGCCATTGGCAGGAGTAAGGAGGGTGGAGGAAGAACAGGCTATGGGGGAAGATGAAAGCTCTACAGCGTGAGGCAGCCTGGCTGAGCTGTCCCAGGCAGTGGTGCCTGAGAAGGCCCTGGTCTTCCTTGGTGTGAAATTCTATCATTTTTATTTATTTATTTTTAAAAGGTTTTTTATTTATTTATTCATGAGAGACATACAGAGAGAGAGGCAAAGACACAGGCAGAGGGAGAAGCAGGCTCCATGCAGGAAGCCCGATGTGGGACTTGATCCCAGAACTCTGAAATCATGCCCTGAGCCAAAGGCAGACACTTAACCACTGAGCCACCCAGACGTCCCAAATTCTATCATTTTAAAATGATTTCTGAAACAGGGGCCATGTCTTCCTGTTCAGTCTTTAAGAATTGTTTGAAATTTTGTGTGTGTGTGTGTGTGTGTGTGTGTGTGTAGAACTGTGTGTGTTTATTTTTCAGCTTTTAACCTTGCTAACTTTGCCTCTTAAATACTAATTATCCTTTGGATTATGATAATCCTGTTTTCTTGAAACAGCTCCACAGGCCCTTCCTTTCTGTGAAAGGTCAAGCATGTGGCTGTCTCTGTGTAGAAGGCCTCTGGACAGCACCAGTCCTGGGCTAATTACCAGGGAGGCCAAAGCTCTCAGAGCAGACAAGGTGACTTGGGGTTGGCAGCCATAGCATCTCCACAGTGGAACTCTGGTCTCCAGGCAGAAGCTGCTATAGCAAGCCACTGGCCAAGATGCCTCCTGTCCCCTCAGGCCTAATGAGAAGAGACAGGCCAACCACGGAGTCTGCTCACCAGAAGGCGAGGGTGTTTGTGGGGACCAGGTGGGTTCTTCCCTGGGCCGGCTGTCAGCCTGATTGATGCTGGAGGGGAAATTATCTTCTTCCTGTGGGGACAGAGTGGGGACACTTCATAGTCACCAAGCTCCCTACTCTCTGGAACCAACTCTGCCAACTTCAGAGCAGAGCCTTTCATTAAGGCAAATCATGGGTAGAGTGTGTGTGTGTGTGTGTGTGTGTGTGTGTGTGTTTGTGTGTGTGTAGGGTGGCAAGTGTGGGATCTTCAGGAGATTTGAAAGGTCAAGGTCTTCCTTCAAGGATGGGGGTGCAGGGAGCAGATATATGTGAGAGGTGATAAGAACCATTCAATCCTCTCCCCAACTCCAGCACTCTATGCAGTGTGGGATAGAATAGTGGTTAAACTATGTATAGGGGAGAAGAAGGAATCTTCACTTTGCTCTTCTGAGTTCTTGCCTGAGACCCCTGTAATAAATGATAGATTAATAAGAGAATGACAAATACAAGTTTACTAACATGTGTACCTCGTGACTGCATGGGAGATCCCCAGGGAAAAACGAGTAACTCAGAGAGGTGGTTTGGAACTCGGGCTTAAATACCTTCTTCAGATAAAGGCAAAAGAAAGAAAGGTGTGGGAGGTTAGTTATGGGGCAGTGGAGTGGTGACCAGGAAAATCACAGTAAACAAGAATATGGTTTGTTGTGCAGATTTAAGTTGGTGCCATTTTCACTGGTGAGGGTCTAAAGATATCCCTGGAGATTGACCTGTGTCCTTCCTGGTAGGTTTGTGTCCTCCTTTTAGGCAAAGGAGAGAGAGAGCTTTTTCTGTACCTGCTTTTTCTCGATTGCCTTCAGCTCAAAATAATCCTTAGGCCAAAGAAGCATATTCTGGATGACACATTCTGGGTGGAACCTTTACCTGTTTGGAACCTGACAAAGCTTGCTTGGTTTGAATTCTAACTCTAGGTTTTCCTATCTGTGTGCCTTTGGTCAGGACACTTAACTCCTGTGAAGTTTATTTTATGTAAAATAGAGACAATAACAGAAATGAGCTCCCAGGGTGGTAGCGATAGCTAATGAGGTTGTACTGCATCCTGGGTGCCTTAGACAAGAGAAATGGATCCTCTCACAGCTCCGGAGCCTGGAGGTCTGGGATCAAAGTGTGGGCAGGATGTGTTTCTTCTGAGGGCCATGAGGGAGGTGTTAGGTTTTTCCCAAATGAATGGCGGGGAAATTAACAAAAAAAGGCAGAGCCAGGCAGTAGGTTTGAGAGTGCTTTAATGGGGAGTGCTCCCGGGCGAGGTTCCATGACTCAGAGGGGCTTGAGTCAGGGAAGTTGCACCCAGGCAAGCTGCAGGGGGTCTATAAAGAGTTTTCGGCAGGAAGATGGGGCAGGGTGGCATTCCAATTAGGGCAAGGGTCACAGGTCTTTGTTTTATTTATTTATTTATTTATTTATTTATTTATTTATTTATTTATTTATTTATGATAGTCACAGAGAGAGAGAGAGAGAGAGAGAGAGAGAGGCAGAGACACAGGCAGAGGGAGAAGCAGGCTCCATGCACCGGGAGCCCGATGTGGGATTCGATCCTGGGTCTCCAGGATCGCGCCCTGGGCCAAAGGCAGGCGCCAAACCCCTGCACCACCCAGGGATCCCCGGGTGACAGGTCTTTGTAAGCTAAGTTAGGGTAGGGAGGTAAGATGGTGTTGGCGGGAAGATGGGGGTAGGGTGGCATTCCAGTTAGGGCAAGGGTTACAGGTCTTTGTGTGCTAAGGTAGGGTAGGGAGGCAAGGCGGCCTTATTGGGAAGCTGCTGGCCTGGGGTCGCCATTTGGAGGTCCCCAGTCTTGCCAGCCCAACAGGAGGGTCCGTCCCAAGCCTCTCCCCCTGGCTTGTAGATGGCCACCTTCATGTCCACGTTTGCCCTCATGTTCAGGGTCCCTGTATGTGGATCTGTTTCTAAATTTCTCCTTTTTATAAGGACACCAGTCATATTGGATAAGGACCCACCCTAATAACCTCATTTTAATTTAGGCAAAGATAAGCAAAGATCCTCTCTCCAATTAAGGTCTATGTTCTGAGATACCGTGTGTTAGGATTTCAGTTTATGGATTTTGGGGGTGGGGCACACAATTCGACTCATGACGCAGGCAACACATTTAGTGCTGGGCACAAAGTGAGCATGCTGAGACTCATCACCATTGTCACCAGCATGATTCCTAACCTCCAGCCCCATCTCACGCTGTATTTCAGCCTCCATTACCTGCTTGTTCCCTAATGCTCCCTATCCTATTAATTCCCACCCTAACCTCTACCTCCTGTCCTTCCTGACCTGAGGATTCAATTGCCATCCCCAAGACAGAAAAGAATCCTCAGTGAATGGTGTGACAAAGGTTGGGATCATCAGGAGTGGGCACCACAGGTCCAGGCTGACAGGTGAAGTCTTCCTCAGGCATCCGTGATGGGCTGTACCCTGGGACTCGTTCACTTCTAGAGAAGGATGCGCGTAGTGGTTAAGAACTTGGACTCCGATGTCCAACTACCTCCTAGCTCAAGGATTGGCACACTATAGCCTGTGGGCCATATCTGGCCCTCTGCCTGACTTTGTAAATAAACTTTTATTGGGACTCAGTCGCGTTCATTCATTTACATATTGTTTATGGTCACTTTTGCTCTTCAAATGTAGAGTTGTGTAATTGTAACCGAGATCATTTGGCCTGTGAAATTGGAAGCATTTACTCTCTGGCCTGCCACAGAAAAGGCAAATATCTTAACTTCTCTGTGTCTGGCCTCCCCATTTATTAATTGGAAACGGTAATGATACATTCCTCATGGTACCTTCTGCCTATTGCAATGGGACTGTTGTGATTATTAAGCGAGCTGATGCGTGCGATCCTACACTGGCAATTAGTACTATTATTACACGGCCATTAGTGTCACTATACAAGCCACAGCCAAACTCCACAGACCCAGAGCCATGTGCTCTCAGCTGAGCGTGTGATCAGGCCAGAGGCCCAAGTACTCAGCTTTGATGGAGGATCTAAACCTCTAGCATCTTTCTGCCAGAGAAGACCTGCTCTGGCTACTTGTGGTTTGCACAGATAGATGTGCGTGTCTCTCCCGTCTTTAATTCCAGGCCGTTCCGGGCCTGGATCTCACCCCTGGCCCTGTCTATGCTACTCCATTGGGTTCTTACTTAATGAGAACCTATTATGTGTGTGCAGAGAGCCCAGGAGTGGGCATTAGTATGTCTACAGATAAACACGACATCATCCCCGTCTTTAAATTCATCATCTTCCTTCCGATTCTTATGTAACAGGGCACCTGGAAGATCAGACCCCAACAATTTTTGAAGCTGACAAACTGATTTTAAAAATTATGGGCAGCTTCTGTCTTCAAGGGTGGAGACTGGAATTTACCTTTAGGGCAGACTGTCCCTTTGTTCTTGGCAGCACCTCGTGAAGGGCTCTCCTAGTTATGTAAATGAGAAGCGAGGCTAGTTCTCCCCGGCTTTTGGAGAAGACCTAAATGCAATTGCTTCCAACTGAGATGCTAGGTGTGCGGCTTAGTAATGTAAATCAGGGGAGTATTTTAGTGGAACCATGCCTCTGCAAATGATGTTTCCTTTACAGAAATGTTTCCTTTCTAATTCTGGATTCACACTGCCCCATGCTTGTAAATTGTCGCATTTGTACCGAGATGGTGAGATTTTTTTCTTCGAGCTGTTGTTGGAAGGGAAGCGGGTGCTGGTGAGGTGCAGAACACAGGAGGGGCCGCAGCCCACCTTCTGGTCACTGCTGAGGGAAGAAAGGGGACAGGGGCGGGACCGGGGGAGACCCAGACCTCGGGAAATGTGTTTGGGGTTCTTGTAGGGTTGTCCTGCTGGGGATCTGGTGCCCCTCTGAGTGGGTGCGGGTCAGTTTCTGTGCCGGTTTGTGCTGTCCATCATTTTGGGATAAGATATGAGGACTTTGAGGCAGATTTGTGTTTGGAGAGGGAAGGCTGGCCAGCAGCCTGCAGGGAACTGGTTTGGTAAAAGGTTTAGAGGGTGGGTTTGGGCCTGGATGTTCCAAGAATGGCCCCTCAGAGCCGTAGCCCTCAATGATGCTTTATGCTGTACTTCCTCTCATTAGTCCCAAATCTTCAGGAAGATCTTGCTAAAGTTCCAGCCTGTCTGCAGCAGGGATGTAGGAATCAGGGGGGCAGAGCTGGGTAGGCGGTGACTCATGGTAAGGGAGGAGCAGCCACATCCTGAGTGAGGGCATCAGAGGGGGACATCTGGTGGCATCAGGAGACGTTGGCTGGGCTCGGCAGCCTCCTGGCCTCACTGGAGACCGCGGCGGCAGCTCGTTCCGCGACACCCGGGCTGTCCTCTGGAAACCCTCAGAAAGGGCCGGAGATCGGGGTGAGGGGTCAGTTTCCAGCAGTTAGGGGACGTCCTCCTGGATTAGGAGAAACTGGCCACTTGTCACCCTTCATTTCTGCACCTGTTACACAAAACCATCTGGCAATGATTGGTACTTCCTTTCGTCGTCATCGTGGAGTAGTTCATTCCCTGCCACATTTTCCCTGGCTGACATGCAGGGTCCAAGCAAATTGGGTATCTGTCCTATCGATGTGGGGTATGACGGCCCTCAGATAATACCACTGTGACCGGCTGTCCAGAGGCACCCAAACCCTTCAGGACTCATTGACAGGTGCTGCAGGTGCCAGACGCTGAGAGCTCACAAGGAGGGAAGAGGAGGGCACCCCCTAGGACAAGCATCCCTCAAGTCGGAGCCATGGTCAGCGCGGCAGGTGGCCCTCCTGGGAATCGTCACGGTGGTGTCAGGCCTGGACACTGAAGGCGATTGTGCAGGGCTGCGACCCAAGAGGAAGGCTCCTCTGTGCCACCCAGGCATGCTGTGAACGACCCTCTGGACCTTGGCAGGACTTCTTGGTCTTTCGGTAAAATCTCTGGAGCTTCCGAGAGCCGGACGCTCGGCTGTGTCCCCTGGAGCGGGCGCTGGGATCATCGCCGTGGGGAAGCTGGGGGGTGCTCTCTGGGGGTGGGGGGGCAGCTCATCAGGAGCCAGTGCCCTCGGGGGACCTCCGGAAGAAGGGATCTCAGAGGAGTGGGAGAGGAGAACCCGGGGAGGAAAACCCGAAGCGCGGAAACCAGCCCGCGTGCCGGCTGCACCCTCGCACCCTCGGAGGGGGCCACTTCCCTCGGAGGCCCCACTTCCCTCACGGGCGGCTGCTGGCATCAGGCTGCCCTCGAGGTGCAAGGTTTGGCCAACGGCCCGCCTTGGCAGCCTGGGGATCCGCTGCCTGTTGGTGCATACTGTATGCCAGCCCACATGCTAGGCACTTGCCCAGGTGGGCCCTGGCCCTGGAGGGGGCCTGGCGCTGTCCCCGTGTCTCTGCGCGGCCCTTCAAGGTCCTCAGAGCGTAAACCTGGGAGGGCAGGACCCAGGGCTGCAGGCCCCGCGCGAGGATGCGGAGGAGGCCGTGGCCCGGATGCGGCTCCCAGCCCGGGTGGCCAGAGAGCCCTGCCCTGGGCCTGGGTGCTGTGGGCTCCAGAGGAGGGAAGGCCTGCACGGGGGTCTGGGTGCTCCATCTGCGGAGGAGGGAAGCCCTGCCTGGGGGTCTGGGTGCTCCGTCTGCGGAGGAGGGAAGCCCTGCCCGGGGTCTGGGTGCTGTGGGCTCCGGAGGAGGGAAGGCCTACCCGGGGGTCTGGGTGCTGCAGGCTCCGGAGGAGGGAAGCCCTGCCTGGGGGTCTGGGTGCTGCAGGCTCCGGAGGAGGGAAGCCCTGCCTGGGGGTCTGGGTGCTGTGGGCTCCAGAGGAGGGAAGCCCTGCCTGGGGTCTGGGTGCTGTGGGCTCCGGAGGAGGGAAGCCCTACCTGGGGTCTGGGTGCTCCATCTGCGGAGGAGGAAAGGCCTGCCCGGGGTCTGGGTGCTGTGGGCTCCGGAGGAGGGAAGCCCTGCCCGGGGTCTGGGTGCTGTGGGCTCCGGAGGAGGGAAGCCCTGCCCGGGGGTCTGGGTGCTGTGGGCTCCGGAGGAGGGAAGCCCTGCCTGGGGGTCTGGGTGCTCCATCTGCGGAGGAGGGAAGCCCTGCCGGGGTCTGGGTGCTCTGTCTGCGGAGGAGGGAAGCCCTGCCCGGGGGTCTGGGTGCTGTGGGCTCCGGAGCAAGGAAGGTGCGGGCCGCCCAGGCCCCCCTGGAAGTTCTGCGGAGCAGGTCGGACGCCGATCCCTCGGCCGGGCCTCTCTTCCAGGGAGGACGTTTAATAAGTTTCGTGGAGGAAGTCTCAGTTACCAGTAACGACTTAACAAAGTTAATTAGACTAAACAGCAATTATCGTGTCTTCTCATTGTTCAATTATCTGCTGAACTGGTGTTTCCTGATTAATTTTCTGATTAAAATGTATTAAACTGAAAAGACCCGCAAACAGGTCCTGACAGGCTCCCAAAGAAGGGGGGAAGCTGGAGCGGGCTACACCGGGCGGCGGGGCCGCGGGCGAGCTGAGCTTGGTGGTGGTGGGGGGGGTGTCCGGGGCCAGGGTCAGGGCAGGGGGAGGAGCCAGCGAAGACACCTAATAACAGGTGTCCTGTTCACCCCCATCCCCGCAGACCAGACTCTGCGTCTCTGCTCAGAGCCCTTCCTTCCCCAAACCTCCGCTGGCTCCCAGGTGCGGGTGGTGTCCGGGCAAGGGCAGCTGCCGGGAAGTAACGTGGTGCATGCGGAAACCTGTGCCTTGCCCCCCGCCCCCCAGCCTGCCCCAGGTGTCTCATAATCACTTTACCATAAAAGTCCTTAAGGGCCTTCCCTGCGGCACTTGCGCGTCCTGGCCTTCAGCTCTGGCCAACCTTGCAGGGGCCTGCACAAGTCTGCGGGCCAGGCGGGCTTCGAGCTCCCGACCTCGCACCCTGGATGGCAGGGCCCCCGGCTTCCTCCTCCGTCCCCTGCCCTCTCCCCCAGTGCCAGGCTGCCCCCTCCCTTCCTCGTCCTTGGCTGGTGACCGATGCACCCTGAGCCCCAGACGCAGTCCCACAAGAGCCCCCGCGTCTTCCCATCACCAGACCCACAAACCTCCTCCTCTGGCTACAGTGAAGGACGCGTCCCTACTGTTAACAGGCGCTGACCCTTCTGACGGGCCCTGGATCCAGATTCCTCACCTTCTCCAAGCCTCTGTCCTTGTAACCGAGCCTCGTTCCCGCACCACCACTTTCTCCACTGGCTCAGTCCCATTAGCACACAAAATGCCTTGGTACCGCTTCTCTTAAAAAAATTTAAAAAAACCCGCAAAGCAGAGCCCCTTCAAGCAGAACACAGGCTGTCTTATTGTTTTGGATGCCGGGTACACCTGGTGGAAACAAAAGGGTGAAGCAAAAGCTCCTCCCCTCGACCCCACCGTCTGTCCCCGTGTTGCCCATTTCCTAATATATCCTTGGCGACAAAACTGACCAGGTTGCTACATGGCCTCCCTGTCCTTGCTTGCCCCCCCGCCCGCCCTCCTCCCCACCCTGGGCTCCACCTGGCTGCGTCCCTGCTGCCCCTGAACCCGCTCTTCTCACCACCAGCGCCCCACGTGCTGGCCAACCGCTCCTTCCTCCCCTTTTCTCATCCTCCCCAAGCTCCCAGCAGCCTAAGACGCAGTGGACCCCTTTGTCCTCGAGACGCGCTGCTCCCTAGGCCGGCCTGGGCCTCTCCTCTCCTCGAACCCAAGCCCTGGGGGTTCTGTGTCTTGTCTCTATGGTCTCCTAGGTTGTCTCACAAGCCCCGGCTTTAGACACTGTGGCTGTTCTTCCCACACGTTAGCCCCTCGAGCGCAGATCTCTCCTTGAGCTGCGGGGTACACGTCCGACCTGGACCTCAATGTCCCACGGGGACGGCGACGGACACTGGTATGGAAGCCCGTGCAGGAGTCAACGGCCGGTCGCCGCCACACCTAACCCGGATCCACTCCTCCCCCGCTCTTGCACATCTAGTAAATGCCAGTGTTGTTTGCCCAATCCCGCAGGCTAAAAATGTGGCTTCTTTCTTGAATCTTCTCCTCTTCGCACCCCCGCACGGAGCCAGCAAGTGTTGCCCGTTGCCTCCACACTGGATCCTGTTTCCGCCCCTCCTGTCCATCTCACTGCTACCATCTGGGGCCGAGTCGCGGCAGTTCCTCCCTGGACCACTGCCTTCCAGTAGTGGCTCCTGCTCTTGGTCCTGCAGAGAGTCCTTTCTCCACGGAGCAGCGTATCTGTTATGGACTGCTGTGTAACGAGTCATCCCACGTACGTGGCATAAAGCAAGACCATCTTACTTGCTCACGATTCTGTGGGCCAGCAATGTGGGCCCAGCTAGCTAGGCAGTTTCTCTTCTGGTCTCACCTTCTTCTCTTCTGCTGCCATCAGCTGGGAGATCACCTGGGGCCGGTTGGTCTAGGGACCCTCAGTACACAGAGGCCCTGTCTCTGTCCTACTTACTTTCATCCTCCAGGAGGTGACCCTAGGTTTCCTCACATGGCCAGGTGATTTGTGCCTGGGTCTTAATTTATAAAGATGCCACATGGAAAGGACATTTAATGTTATACACAGAGCTCCATGCAAGGCCACAGGGGGAAGCAGGAGGCAGAAAGGAGTGAGGGGACTGCAAAAGCCACAGCCTTTGTTGGGGTTTCCATGGGGAGCAAGGCAGGGCAGGGCAGACGGCTCAGGATTAGCTAGTTTGAATAGTTATGGAGGGCTTTGAGGCATAGGGGCCATTCTTAGTTGTCTGGGACATTGGACAGGTTGCTTTAGGCCAATATTTCCCCTGGTGCATGAGAGACAAAGGAGATGGCTTGGGACGGGGGGGCATGGGCTTGGTTGGTTTGTTTTTGAGAGACAGGCCCACTGAGTTGTTTGCTATCTCTAGGAGTTAGCTAGCTCTGGGAGGGGTGGTCCCGCCCCAGCCAGCAAGGTCCCCCAAAGATGCCACAGATTAATTCTATAAAAATATAAGCAGTACACAAGATAGCAAGAGGGTGGAGGTTTAGCCTTGGAAGTCCCAAACATCACTTTCACCGCCTTCTATTGACGAGAGTAGATCCTGAGGTTGGCTGGGACAAGTGGGTGGGTGGAGAAGCAGACTCCTCCTCTTGATGGGGGCATGGCAATATCACACTGGGGATGGGAGGGATGTATTTTGCTACATATACCACAAGCAGTCAGAGAGATATTTTGAAGGTAGGAATCAGAGGATGTATCTCTCCTTGCGAAACCCTCTGGTGGCTTTCTTCCTGTTGTTACTGAAATACAAATCTGTGGCCCTGCAGGTCCTTCATGATCTGGCCCCCCTGCCAACCTCTTTAATGTTATCCTTCACCCCTACCCATCCCTACCCTCCACCATGCTCAGGTCACCCTGGCCCTCTCTCTATTTCTCAGATGCTTCTAGCTAAGCCCCAGACCCAGCTCTTTCTTGCTGTCTGGAGCACTCTTCCAGAGAGTTAGCAAGTTTGGCTCCTTTAACCATTCTTTTAAGGTCTCAGCTCAAGAGTAAGCCACCAGAGAAGGCTTCCTTAACCTGCTAACCAAAGCACACCTTCCCTACTTCTACCACAAAAGTCCCTCTCTAATGCATTTCTGTGTATTTCTTCTTACTTAGGATAACTAATGCTTGCGTAGTACTACGGGTGAGGCACCGTTCTAAGCCCTTTATAGATATTACCCCACTATATGCTCACAACCACCCTATAAGGCTGATACTATTGGTGACCTCCATTTTGCAGACGAGGAAACTGAGGCATGGAAAAGTTAAATGACTTGATTAAGCTCACACATTTCTATCATTTCTATCACCTTTACTTTTGTTGGCTTCTTTATTATTATTTTTTCACCCCAACAGAAAGTAAGTTTCATGGGGGGTAAAACATTGGCTTTGGGGTCCAGCGTTAAATTCCCAGTGTCTAGAATAGTGCCTACTATCCAGTAGATGTTCCATAAATATCTGTTGAATAAGTGAATAAACCTTCTGGTCCACTTTGTTATCACATTCATCTACCATACTTCCTCATGTGTTAATTTGAACCCACATCCCTGCTCCTGTCTGGGTGCCTTTCCTCTCTTTCTCCTTGCAAACTCCTATTCATCTTTTGAAACCCAGTTTAAATGATCCTTATTCATCTTCCTGGGTATGTAGTTTGTAACTCATGCCTCCATACTACGGATACTCAGCCAGCCATCTATCCATCTATCCAGTAAATATTTACTGAGCATTGCTTTCGGAAGCTCCGTCTATAGGTTAGAAAGGCACATGAATGGTTTTTGAGCGTGTGTGGATTTTTTTCATGGATTCATCTGCATGTTTGTTTCTTCCTTTACATTGAAAGCCTCATTTGGTTTTATATCCCTAATGCCTTGCTTAATAAAGGCTTGCTGGATAAATGAAGATAATTATGAAACAAGCCAGCACAAACTATTGAGGGAGAACCTGCAGCAGACCTAATCCAGGGTGGGAGGGTCAAGGAAGGCATCTGGGACAAAGGCGATGTTGGACATCACCTGAGCTGAGATTTACCTCTATCTTGCCTTCCCTCCTCTGACTGTGAGCTTCTTTTTTATTTTTTAAAATATTTTATTTATTTATTCGAGAGAGAGAGAGAGAGAGACAGGCAGAGGGAGAAGCAGGCTCCATGCCAGGAGCCTGATGTAGGACTTGATCCTGGAACTCCAGGATCACACCCTGGGCCAAAGGCAGGTGCTAAGCCACTGAACCATCCAGGCATCCCTGACTGTGAGCTTCTTAAGGGCAGGGATTCTGTGTCACTCATGTTTGATCAGGGCCAGCATATAACATAGTGCTTGGCACATATTAAATAACTCAATATTTTTTTCAGTTTTAAAAATTGTGGTAAAATACACACAACATAAAATTTGTGGTCTGAACCAAGTTTTCAGTGTCCAGCTCAGGGGTATTAAGTGCACCGACGTTGTTGTGTGACTATCACCACCATCCGTGTCTAGAACTTGTTTTCATATCACAAAACAAGAAATGAGTTTTGAATGAATAAATGAACAGCCTTTTCCTTGCTCCCTATTCCCGTGCACCTACCCCACACCCAGGGTTTGAGGCGGCTCAATAATTAAATTTACCCACAGCATCTCTTGCCTGAGGTGAGACCTTGTCACACTACATGAAGCCAGACAACGTGATAGAAATCTACCAGGAGCAATCAGATTCAGACTGGGACCACATGGCACTTTGCCTTCAAGCTCTTTGTAAATCAGGGTGTTCCCGTACCCCAGACCTGGGAGAGCTTTGTTTTATCAACTCTGCCACTGAGTTGGAATTCTAAATTGTTCCCTGGCATCTGAGCCCAAGGGTCCTAATTGGAATTGGGAGGCTGATGAGTGGCATGCTTACCCCTTCCCCTACTTCCATCCTCCCTTGTGTTAACCGTGTATGTATCTGTCTCCCCACCAGATTACAAGCTCCTTTGAGGCCAGAGACCACACCTGGAGCATGTTTGTATTCCCCACAGTGCCTGCCACATCGCAGGCAGGCATCAATAAAGGGTTGTTAAATAAATAAATAAATAACCCGCACTGAACGATTTATCCTAATTAACTCCTCGGAAGTAGTTCCCGCAGGATGGATTCAATATGTGGTTTCTCCCATCTTCTAAAAGCCTTCACCTTTTTCTACACCAAATTATGGCCATTCCAGGTTCTACACCATTGGTCTTCTCTACAATCTGCTTGTGTAGGACTGTCCATCCTGAACTGGGATGGCTGGCTTGACTCCCCACCTGCCCAAACCCCCCCATGTGCCCCACCCCTCTTGTCTCCCAGCTTGATTTCTAGGCATGAGGTTTGGGCTCATTGATTCCCGGAAGTACTATTGCATTGTGACTGAGATGTGCGGATGTGATGTTGGTACATTGGGAAGCCAGGACAACCCAAGCATGCTCTATGCACAGGAATGCTGCATCACTGGGGCCTTGGCTCCAAACCCAGTGGGGTGCATGAGTCAGCTAGCCTTGGCCATGAGAGGCTACCTCTGCCTTAGCTATACTGGTATCAGTGCCTTAACATGTCTGGTTTGGCTCATCTTCTTCTACGATGAAGCTTGGACCCCAATCTCAGCTCTTACCATTTCAGTGGGAGAAAATATTAGTCTAAAGCTTCAATGTCAATGAGTAGAACCAGAAGGACTGAGAGGATTTACCTTGATTCTTAGAGCTCAATTTACTTACATCTCAGACCAAGGCTTTCCCCTTCCCACCCTACAAAATTCCCTTTGAGTACCTCTTCCTCAATCTCATGGGAGAAGAGAGAACGTTCATAAAATGGCCACACCCATATCTGCTTGACCTTGTCCCATTCAATGAGACTACAGCTCACTCAAATACTGGTCCTGAACTTGAGCACTGCAGAGCAGCATCCCTCCTCCAGAAGGTGGAGAACCGTGAGGACAGGAAGGTACAGATTCTTTGATCTTCCCTAGAACCCAGTGTCTCCCTTACTACCACCTCGAGCCCCTGAGCCCAGTTCAGTTCTAAGGAAGGAGGAATATAAGGGGATCTCATTTAGGATTCAGTATCTCACGGACTCAGTCCAATCTTGGAGACAAATCCTCTGCTTAATCCTGAAACCAACAGCCCTCCTTTGTACCCCTGGTAGGAGGGCTTATTTTGCATGTCGCTCCCTCCCCACTGTATGTCCTGGCTTTCTATCCTAGTCATACTGACACTAGGGCCTTACCTGGCTCAGACCTTCCTTCTGGGAAGGTGTGGGGCTCTCGGTTTCTGAGTCCAGGGCCTGGGACATTAAGCTTCCTTACTCCCTGCCAGGTTCTATGCATTTGTCTGTTCCACTCACCTTTTTTTTTTTAATTAATTTGAGAGAGAGGCAGAGAGGGGAGGGGGAAAGGAAGAGAAAGGGAGACTCTCAAGCAGATTCAACCCTGAGCACAGAGCCTGATGTGGGGCTGGATCCCATGACCCAAGAGTCAAATGCTTAACTGACTGAGCCACCCAGGTGCCCGTGTTCTGCTTACCTGTGAAGCACACTGTCTTCTAAACCTTCTTGGTGCCTGAACTTGCTTAGACAACTGATCATCTGTTGAGTAGTTGCTAGCCCTTCTCTAGCTCCTGGACCACCACTGGCATGGGTTGACTTATTTCAATCAGCTTAGCCGGGCTTATCCTCCAGCCCTGGCCTCATCCCAGCTGGTGTGCTGGGTCTTCAGGCTGTAACCTCCCCTGGGCCCATTCAAACCTCTGCTTTGGAGTTTCTAGTTCCTCTGCTGATTGATCTTGCGTGAAAACTAACTAGGTCTGGACACAGCTGCTTCCCTCCTGATCATATTTCTGTTGTTTAGTGTCACCCAGATAGCAGCTTAAAATAATGAAAAGCTTTATTTTTTCAGCAGTATTGATTTATGATCAGTCATTAGTCCCCAAAGAGAAAACATTTAAGAGTGAGCTCAGACTAAACCATAGCAGGAGAAGATAGTAATGGTCCCATGTTAAATAGAATAAAATATGATTGTGCTCTTTTATTTCAAATTTACGTTTCAATAAGTTAACTGGGTTTTTAGATGACCTAGATATATCTGCTCTTGCCACAGTAGTTTTGGAGACAAACATGTTTTCTTGTCCAAGGACTGATTTGATAAGTGTAAATAAGGTTTGAGAAACCATTATTTTATTTATTTGTGCATTCATGCATTTGTTCATTCTACCAAACACCTTTTGGGTGCCTAGAACATCTTAGACACTAGGTGAGGTGTTGGAGATTCAGAGGTAGGAAAACAAGGGTCCCAACTTCAAAGAGCAATTGATCTACAAGATCATTACAGTGTGACAGGTGTGATAGGCGGCCTCTAAGATGACGTCCAGGGGTCTCTGCCTCCTGGTGTTCATGCCCAGATGTACTTTCCTCTCCTTCTTTGTGGGCCAGACCTAGTGACTCACTTTTAGTAAATATAGGAAAAATGATCTGGTTACAAAAAGGCTCTGGTTCCATGTTGGGCTGCCTCTCTCACTCTTACCCACTTGCTCTAAGGGGAGCCTGCAGCCATGTTGTGAGCCTCTTTATGGACAGGCTCACGGAGCAAGGAGCTAAGAGCTCTGACCAATACCTGGTGAGAACCTGAGGCCTGTCCACAGCCACATGAATGAGCTTAAAAGTGGATCTCCTGGGGCTTACCAACAGCCACATGAGTGAACGTGGAAATGGGTTCTATTCCTTTGGGCACAGCATCCTGAGGGACTCTGAACCAGATGCACGGAGCTAAGCCACGTACAGATTCCTGATGCACAGAAACTGTGAGACAACAGATGTTTCCTGTTTTAAGCCACTAAATTTTGGGATGATTTGTTACTCACCAACAGGTAACTAATGCAACATGATAGTTTTCTGGAGAGATGAGGACATATCGTAGGAGGACAGATTAAGTCTTCATTGAGAATTCGGGCAATGTTTCTCCAGGGAGGGGATGGTTCTCTCTCTAGAGAAGATGCGTGCAGATAATTGGTGGTGAGCCAGCCTCCTTGTTCCTTCTTTCTTATTTCTAATCCCCCATTCCTCCCCTAGAGTCCTTTGCACCTTGCAGAGAATATGAGTCATGTCGTTCCATAGATTTGGCTAATACACCACTGGGTCTGCTTCTCTCCCCACACCTCTCTCAGCCACTGCGGACGGGCTCTGTCCTGGCTCTGTCACCCTGATCCCAATCCTAGCTGCTTTCCCCCCAAAGGGGTCACAGACATTTCTTCTTTCGTCTGCAAAGTCTCTGCTCAGCACAGCTCGACCATCTCCCTGTGCCCTCTTCAATTAAAAATGACACAAAAGTAAAGGAGACACATAGCTCTTTGAAAAAGCTTCCAGATCCAAACTTTTTAATGAAGACAGAATATAAAGAGCCCGTCTTATCTCTCCGATGCGACTCCCATGTGCTGTAATCAAGCAGAATTAATTAAAAGCAATCAAGTGGCGAGCTGGCATGGGGGCCTGCGGCACCAGTCTTTCATCTGAGCCACATGAGTGCTGTCCCTGAGGGGGTGGGGTTGCGGGGGTGGGGGAGAGTGGTGTGGGCCCAGCTCTGGGAGGGAAATCAGTTTCCCCAACGAGCCTGCCTTGCCAGGGCATGACCCATGCCATTGGAGGGAGTTGGGTCTGACTCAGAGAAACATTTCTGCATTGTTCCAGGTGAAGGGTCTAGGCTGTGGTCTCAGGTTACAGCCATTGGGCTGGATAATTCTTTGTGGTGAAGGACTGTTCTGCGTATTGTAGGTGATTTGCCAGCATTGCTGTCCTCTACCCATTAGATGCTAGTAGCACCTCTCCTATGGTCAAAACCAAAAATGTCTACAGAAGTCACCAAAATTGCCCCCTCTCAAGGACCACAGCTCTGGATTACAGTGTTCTTCGATAAAGATGCCTTGTACCAGCTAGATCAGTACAATCTTTCAGTCATTGTGGCCCTTTGGGCACTGGTGTAGCTTAATGATGACAAAGATTCTCTAGCCTATGGTAACTTGGGAAATTTGATGATCTGGATTGGGCCCAAGAACCAGTTGCATGGAGGCAGGCAATGTGAAGCTTCAAATCTAAGGAAGGGTGATCCTCCCCAAGACTTAACATAGAATGCTGGAAACCCCTCCCCCGGGTGACATTTTATAGTCACTGCCAAGCATTGCACACTCTCTTCTAATGTCAGCCATCTTCCCATGCTGTGACATTTCCAGTGCACAGCAGTGAATGGGGCTGCTAGGGTCATGGTAGTGGGAAGCCAGAGGACTGCGTCTCTAATTTGGTGATGTTTGTTCTCACTGGTCCTCTTCTGTCTCTGAGCCCACAAGCATCTTATGGGATCTTGGGATCTTGGCACCTGTCATACCCAAAGAACATGAGCCTTTTGCTTGACTTTTTCAACACCAGGAGTATGACCTGGACAACTCTGTCCTGATCCAGCAACAGTAAATTAGGTGAATGAAATCATATCATATATAACAACCAGGAGGGAAATGAAAAGCATGCTAAAGTACCAAGGGAGTGCAGGCTTTCACCCAGTGGCCCCGTTTATTAGATAAAGAAGGACAGAGAGTTGAAACATCCCTTAATGCAGGATGGCAGGGGATGAAGTATTGCCTGGTCCTAAAGAACAAAGGAGGAGTTTTTGCTCAAGCTTGCTTGGTGCTGCTTAAATGGAGAGTCTATTATAGCTCCCTTTTCTCATCGATTATCTATCTTTTTTAGCCTCCCCATCAGATGGGATGCCTGCAGGATGACAGAGGCATGGAACGAATCATCCTTCCTGGAAAACAACAGAAGGAACAGGTCACCTTTGAAGGGGATAGGGAGACTAACCATTTTGAGAGCCCCCATTATGTGCCAGGCATGGTGCTCATACTTCATGCACCCTATTAGCTTGGAGAGGCCATGGCCATTATCCTCCCCAGTGGCAAAGGAAGCCGAAGCAACTAGAAAGTGGCTGAACCAGGATTCAAACCCAGTCTGCAGATTCTCAAGCTTATGGTCTTTCTCCTCCATCCATTCCTTTCCTTAATCTTCTACGATAGACTTAAGGACCTGGGGCCTCAGAGCTCTTAGGATAAGTGCTGGTGACTGGCAGGCTGTGTGACAGGATCCCAGTTCCAGAGGAGGCAGGGGCAGGTTCAGGCTGCAGGCTCTGGTCTACTCTGGGCTCTTCCAGGGTTCCTGGGGGGCCAGGTACATTGGTGCAAACTAGGGTACATTTTAAGGACAAATTGGCTGACACTTTGGCCCTTTTTGTCATCTTCCTGGGTCATACTGCCAACCTCACCTGCTGCTTGTATTTCCAGGAAGGTCCTATCTTCATCCCCATTTGGGCTGTGAAAACAAATTTCCATAGACTGGGTGGCTTATTATCAACAGAAATTTATTTCCCACAGTTTTGAGGCTAGCAAGTCCAAGATGAAGCCACCAGCAAGTTTGGCGTCTGATTGGAATCTGTTTCCTGGTTCATAGGTGGCAGTCCTCTCTCTGTGTCCTCACGTGGCAGAAGGGCTGAGGGAAGTCTCTGGGTGAGGGCACGGATCCCATTCATGAGGACCCCATCTCATGACCCAATCACCTGCCAAAGGCCCCAAATCCAAATACCATCAGATTGGGGGTTAAGTTTCAATGTCTTTAGGTGATACAGACATTCAGTCTGTAGCCATTCTTCTGTGCCACAGTTATTCCTGTCACGTCGTTCTCTGGCCAATTCCCCCAAAGACATGTTCATGTTCTAATCCTGGAAGCTGTGAAAGTGACCTTATTTGGAAAGAGTGTCTTTGCAGATGTAATTAAGTTAGGGATCTTGAGAGGAGACCATCCTGGATTATCTGGGGGGCCATAAGTCCAATGACAATTGCCCTTATAAGAGACAGAAGAGAAGACACGGAGAGAGGAAGAGAAACAGTGTGAAGACAGAGGCAGATTGGAATGGTGCAGCAACAAGCCAGGGAATGCCGACAGCCGCTCCAGCCTGGAAGGCGAGGAAGGCTTCTGCCCTCTAGGCTTTGCAGGGTCTGTGGTCCTGGTACCACCTTGATTTGGGGCTTCTGGCTTCCAGAATTGTGATCTGCATTTCTATTATTATACTATTTATCATTATAAATAAATTTCTGTTGTTTTAAGCCACTAAATTTGTGCTAATTTGTTCCAGTAGACCTAGAAAGCAAATGCAAGCTGCCAAAGTTAAGTGTGAGGTCACTGATGTCTACCACTGCTCCATCTGCACCCATCGTCGGGGTACCCAATGCATGTGTGGCTCCCTGTCCCTGTTGCAATGATAGAGCATAAAGGGAGTCACGTGAAAGCCACACGCCACGGCTGAGGCACACAATCGAAGATTCCATGGGTAGGAAGCTGTTTTGTAGTGACCGATGGAGAAATGATAGTACAGATGGAGAAGAATGCGAGCTCTGAGAGATGATAATGAGCCAGAATAGACAGGACTTGAGGATTAGTGGTGCGGTGGGTGAGGAAGAGGAAGGAGTCTCAAGTTTCCGGCTTGTGTACTGGAGCAGGTGCTAGCTCCCTCCGTTCTGACTGGGAGCTCAGGGCGTTCTCTTCCATGTTCCCATATATCTCCATGAAGCTCTGCCTTTTACTAATGGGCTGTTCCCACTTGGCCAGGGGGGCACACTTGGGAGGCGAGTTGGCACTCTTGGTTGCCAGCCAAGCTGTGGGGGGAAATCACGCTCACAGTGGTGGACCTGTTGTTTGTCAAAGCTCTTCAGGCATTTGAATTTTTATTTGTCACCAAGATCTCTCTGCCAGTGGCCTATTTCCATGCAAGTCATCACAGAAATTGTTTTTTAAATCAGGCCAATTAAATTAAGGTTTCCCTTCAATATCCTGGAGAGACTGGAGGTCAGTGACTCTGAAAAGCAGACCCGGCCAATGACATTGAGATCCACGGACCTCTCCACACAGCAGCAAGGCAGTTAACCAAATGTTGGTGAGTTTTGTTCCACTTAAGTTGACAAATGGAAACAGAAGCAGCTTTGGGGTCTGGGGTGGGAGCCAGGACCGAGTCAGTGCTTTTGTTTGCATTGAGAGGGAAAACAGAACCACCGGGCTGATGGGGGCGGCCCCCCGCTTCTCACTACCATACGTACAAAGGCTCTGGCTCAAGCACAAAGTACTCACGATTCCATTGGACATCCTGTTGCCTATGGGCTCAGCTCTAAAGTCTTCTCAGTTTGATATTCAGTCTTCTGCCTCAATGGTTCTCTTATATCCTACCCTCTGCTTCTCTCCACCTCCGAGGGCTGACACCCTGCCAGGGCTTGTCCAAGACTTGTTTATTGCCATCTGTGTCTTTGTTGGCTATCCTTGCTCGGTTCATCTTCCTGTTTCCTCTCCATCCAAGCTTTGTAGTATATTCGTTAAGTGTGTAGCCCTCGAATTATACTCCCTGGGTTCACACCCCATCTCTGTCACTTACGTGAAATAAAATATATAAAGCTCTGAGCACAGAGCCTGACTTAAAATGAGTGCTCCGCAACGTCGGCTGTGACAGTATTATTACCCCCATGCATCACTTCCTTCAAGTGTCACTATTTGCTTCTTTCAAGAAGTCTTGGCTGAGTAACATCGGCCTCATCTTTCCTGACCCTGCTCACTCACAGATGATGAAGCCTCACCTGGGGGATCTGGGCAGAGTCCCTTTAGAGTGTTTGACCCCACAGCTGGGCTGGCAGTGACAAGTGCTTTGACAATGCTCCTCTTTGGCCCATTAGTTAGTATGTTTTGATGAGTTTCTCCCAAATTGACCCAAATCGAACTTTCTCTTAACATCAGCCACATGCCATTTACCCACCCAACCCACCCATCTATGCATCCATCCTCCCATTCATCCACTCAGTTGTTCAGCAATACTGTTGAACACCTATTTTGTGCCAGGCACTGTGTGCTAGGTGCTGGAGGGACCATGCTGGGCAGACTCTGAACCATCGTCACAAAGTCATGGTCTAGGTAGGAGAGATGACACATGGATGGAGTTACGGTAGAATGGCAAGTGTTCTGGAAGGAAGATCGGGGTGCTGAGATAACCCAAAAGCCCAAAGAAGTTCTTAACTCTGCCTCGGAAGATCAGGGATGAATTCCCAGAGGAAACAAGGTCCAAGGTAAGATTCAAAGAATAAGCACAATTTAGTCAGATGAAAGGGTACTGCAAGTGAAGAGTTCCAGTTGAAGGAACTACATGTGAAAAGATATTGAAGGAATGGAAGGAACGGTGTATGAGAAAGCTTGGTGGAGAGAGAGAGGGAGTGTGTGTGTGCATTTGTGTGTGTGTAGTACGTGCATGCACACGCATATCACAGGTGGAAGTGTGCAATGAGGCTGGAGAGGCAGGTGGGGGCCGAGAAAGGCAGGGTCATATATACTGTGTTAAGAAGGTTGAGCTTAAAAAAAAAAAAAAAAAGAAGGTTGAGCTTGGGACACCCAGGTGGCTCAGCCGTTGAGCGTCTACCATTGGCTCAGGGCTTGGATCAAGCCCTGAAACGGGCTCCCTGCATGGAGCCTGCTTCTCCCTCTGCCTGTGTCTCTGCCCCTCTCTCTGTGTCTCTCATGAATAAATAAATAAAATCTCTAAAAAAAAAAGAGAGAGAGAGAGAAAGAAGATTGGGCTTGCACATCACAGGCACACAATTAATGTTTGTTGAGAAAGTGAGTGGGAGTGTTTCAGTGGGGGATGGCACGCTCAGATTTATAATTTAGGAAAATCACACTGGCTCTAGTGTGGAGAATGAGGATGGCTGGTTTGTCAGTTGCTGTGACGGAGAGTCGGCCTTACTTCTTTGCACAAGTATCCCCGTTCCCCGCTGGGTCTGACCCCCCAGCTGAGGTCCTGGAGTCTCGCCTGGTGCTGGCCAGCCCCTTGTCTTGGAACTAAGATCCCGCCCGTCCACATCAAGCCTCTATCTGTATGGGAGCTCTACCTTGGTTGGGTCTTGTGCATACTGATGTTCTTGTGCACTGGTCTGGGTCAAGCTGGGGATGGCTGCACATGTTGGGATGATACAGTTTGGACCTTTGGCTATTACTTCTTGGGTAGCAGTAATTTTATTCATCTCAAACATTGACCAGTTATTTACTATGTTCCCAGTGATGCCTCCAAGTGGATATCCAACAGTAAGCAAGGCCAACTTGGTTCTAGAACTCATGGCAATTATGAGAGATGGATCTCAAGTAAATATAAATTGAGACCTTTGCTTATGTTCCTTCATTATGTGACCTTACAACTTGCCAATGGCCCATCCAACTCCTAATTGTGATTCTTCTGAGATAATTTGTCAGGATGTGTGAGAGGAAAAAGGGAGAAAAAAGGCAGGCAGGAGGATTTATTACTTGGGCATCTGGAGAGAGATTGTATCTCCTCCTTTGTCCATCTCATGCAGACTTCACCTAGATACAAAGGGGTGGGATTGGGTTTCTGGGGCAAAATTGAACCTCTTTGGTTCGACTGGGTCTAAATTGAGGGAGAAAATAGTGAAATAAATATAAATTCTTCTAACTGTGATTAAGAAAAAGATTAAGGTTCTAACTTTGAGGGCAACAAGGGGAATGTACCTCAGGTTGGATGGTGTGCCCAGTAGGTGTGCTGGCAAGTTTAGCTAATGGCATCTCCAATAGGAGATGGGGTGGGGGAGGGCGGTGCTGTTGGAGTGTTTCCTCTCCTAGCTTCTTGGTGCAGGATCACCCTGGGCTGGCTGCAGCCATTGTCCTGCTCCTTCATCCTTCTGGCCTAGGGTTGTTTCTGCTCTGTCCCTTGTGGGCTCCCTTTGTCTTGCTCCATGCCTTTATAAATAGTCCTTTTATCAAACCTCCTTGAATTATCCTCATGCAAGTGTGCCATTGTTTCCCGCCAGCACCCTGACAGATACAGATGGCAACCGAAAGCCTTTCTGAGGAAGTGACATTTAAGCTAGACTTGTGGGATGAGGTGAGCCAGCCATGTGAGGAACGGGGGGAGTGAGGCTCCTGGCTGAAGGAAGTTGCGTGTGAAACTGGGGGGTGGGAAAGAGCTGGTGGTTGAGCCCAAGGAACAGAGGAGAGAAGGGCGATGCCTCTAGGTCATGGCGAGGAGGGGAGATATTGGAGCAGGCAGGGGGCAGAGCGTCTGGGACTCTGCAGACTGTTGGGGGAATCCGAATTTTATCTTGACCACAGCCGATAGCCGAGGGAGCCCTTGGCCTGACTTCCGTCACCGCTCTCCGCGTGGTGGCCCTTACTAGGGATAACGAACATTTACTGAGCACCTACTGCATTACAGGCATCCCTGTAGGGGCTTTGGGGGCATTGATTCATTTACTCCTTTGACAGCTTCCCGAGGAAGGGGTCGTTACCTGCATTTCGTAGATGAAGAAACAAAGTTCAGAGAGATCGGATCGAGTAACTCACCCCCATTCCACAGTCGGTAACTGGGACAACTGGGATTTGAAATCAGTCCGCCTGGAGCCAGGGCCTTACTCTGAACCATTTGCTAAGACCCCAGTAAACACAGAATGGCTAAGTCCTCTGCCCTCACTGGTCCTTCCCTTACTCGCCTCAAACGTGTAATCATTTCCTACGTCTATCAGTCATTTCTAGTGGTTTCGTATCTCTGTCAATTGTTTAATACATTTTGCGTATTTACTCTGTCTCCTCACGTGGATCATAGACTCTTTAAAGACCTAGATGCATTCTTTTCCTTCTCTACCACCCGTAGTACCTTGTAGGGTGGTGAGTGCAAAGAAGTACTCACGGTAAGTGCTTTTGGGCGCTTGATATAAATTTACACAGTGGGTGTAAACTAATAGTTTCTGGAAAATAGAAGGTGTTTAACAGACGGAATCTGTCACTGGCGCTTTTCAGGAGGAAGCAGGAAAAAAAAGGAAGTTAGTTTCCTAGGCAATTGCTAACCCCAGATCACACAGGAACTCAGTGGCTTACCACCCAAGGTCATTGCCATGGTGCCTACAGTCCAGGATCTTGTCTTAGTCCAGGATGTTCAAAAGCAAATTAGGGAAGAATGAGATTGTTCCCCTAGATGTCAACGTCACTCTCTGTCAATAATCCAATATTATCTGCAAGTTTGGGGATACTATTTGTTTTTCTAGCTGCATCTCCTCTTGGGATGATGAGTTCTGAAAGCTTGTTCCCTGCTGTGTGAAGGAGCACTTCCTTTTATCGGTCCTGAATTTACCTCCTGCAAATTTCAAGTTCCAAGATTCCTCCCCTCCCCACTCCTTTGTCTTTCCCTGGAACTGGTTCCTGGGGCTAGGTGAGCAATTTCCTATGCTCTACCCCGACCTTGCGTCTATCTTACTGTGCATCCAGGGAGATCTTGAGATTTTTTTTCTGTGTTTTCATTTTTTCCCATATTTTTCCTTTCGTTCCTTTGGCATGGTGGAGATAGTAAGTAGAATGGCCTTTCAAAAATAACTTTCCTAAAAATGAAGGCAACCCAGATAGGAGAGAAGCAGAAGATACAGAGTCGAAATTGTCCAATGGCTCAAACATAAGCCCCTTCTTTGAAGCAAAGAAGCACCTCCCTAGGCCTCTGCTTCCCAGGCACCAAGAACGCTGTGTTTGTTTTCTGAGTGGTTGGCTTGCTCTCCACCTGGTCTCCTGTCTGTCTGTTGGCCAGGTAGTCACCAGGGATCTTGCCATTGGAAAAAGCTCATCTGCCATCTTTTTCTCCTAAACAAGACATTTGGACAGAGGAGAAATTCATATTAATCACTGTGTTACCACATCAAAATGGCTCCATCACTTTACGATGTCCATATTATTTGTTATGATGCATGACATACATTTTAATGAGTAGGTGGTATGGCTTTTGGACCTCTCTCCGCCTCTCTGCCCCTGTGTCTCCTTCCTTTCTGGAATTGTGCACCATACCCGAGTCTTATCCCAACTGAGCTCTACTCTGGAACTCTGACCCTGGGCCAACCGTCCACCCCTGTAAAATCAGAAGTGTAGGGTGAAGAAGGAAGGTTCATGCAAATCTGCTCCTCCCAGAGGGTCTGGGCAGGGGAGGCAATGAACAAGTCTTGTAGAGTAAGGGTATAAGTTTCACATATTCCTTGGTTAAGAAAACCCAGCGGCATAAAGGCTAATTTTTTGTTTGACATGAGGATGTCACTGGCATCTAAATAAGTTTAAGTACTCACATCAGAATACTATTTACTATGGAACCAGTGGTTCTCGACCCTGGCTACACATTAGAATCCTGTTGGAGCTTAAAAAGAACCAAATAAAGCAGTCTGTCTCCCTCTTCCTTCTGCCCCCAATCCAGGTCATTGAGAACCTCTGGGGATGGGGACAAAGCATCACCATTTTCTGAAAGCTCCCCAGTTATGACTCTCAAGCACAACTGAGGTAAAGAACCAGTGTCGTCATTGAGTGTACAGCTTCTCAACACCCAGACGCGATCTCTCAGTCTTTTTTTTCCAGGAATGTCCACACCTCCAGTGACAGTCAAGGGGTGGGGCCGAGAGGCCATGCGGGAGACTCGTTCAGGAGAATATTGATTCTGGACACTGATCAATGAGTGCTGTATTGACATTGGTTTTTGTTTTTAATTTCTTTATTGTATTTTTAGTATCCAGTTCCATTTTCTGGAACTGCTTGGTTTATGGTTCCTGCTAGGAATTCATTCCTGGTTTATGCCCGAGTTATAGGCTTCACTCAAACTCATGTATTATTTACTCATTTATCTTCACTCATCTGCTCACTCATGTAACCAGTGATCTGCCAATTCATGTATTCACTTTCTCACTCACTCATTCATTCATTCATCCATATCTCTGCCCATCTCATCCATTTATTCATCCCTTTATTTGACTCATTGACTCATTAATTTCTGATTTACTCAATTGTTCATTAGTTCATCCATCTACCATTCACCCATCTATCTGTTCATTCTCTCACTCATTTGCTCATTCATTAATTCTTTGTGAATTTATCCACTTTTTAGAGATTTTTCTGATACTTCAGAGATGAAGTCTCCTGAGCCTGGCTCTGGGGAAACAAGATAGTTGCACAGAGGATGGGGTAGTAGTTGGAGGCTGTATTTATTTGCATTTTAGGGTCAGGGAATCCTGGCCTTTTGCCCTCTTTATGATCAGAGGTAGTGACATGTGGTGGGAAACTTTTCACTATCCTATTGAAAAGTCTTTACAGGCTAGGGACTGTCCCAGGACTGGACCAGAAAATCTCCTTTGGACACAGGTAATGGGTCTGTAAAGGTAGCTGGTGAGGACGGATGGGGGGAGAGGAGGAGAGACATTTAGTGTTCATGACTTAGAACAAGTCAGCGGCTTAGAGCTACACCTTCTTACAGTGGAACTTCCTCTTAAATAGTAATAAAGGAAACAGGAAAACAAGAGAAAAACACAATAAAAAGAAATGAAGTAGGCTTAAAATGGCATAATAAAAGGAAAATGGAGGTAGAGTCAAAGCAAACTGCTATACCAAACACAGCATAAAAAATAACACAGGTATCAATCCCCAGGAGACTGGTGGTACAGGTGGGTGAGTTAAGCATGACAAACCTGGTAGCAGGTCAGGGACAAGGTGGGCTATCCTCTAGAAGGTAGAAATGTAGACTGGCATTTTCTTCTGTGCTCTGTGGTTAGAGAATCTGGCTGAGAGTACTTGAGAGAAAGGTTTTAACTCTTAAAGCACACATTTGAAACAGAAATTTATTATCTATTCAGCGACTATTTACAGAGCCACTGCCTTCTTGTAGCTTTCCGTAGAGTGGAAGACAGGTGCTCGGACAGGTAGTTACACTCAGGGATGATGAGCGCTATGAGGAAGGAAGTACAGGCAGCTATGGGACCATGTAATGGGAGAAACTAGTCTAAGAAGCCAGGGAAGTTTCCCAGAGAAAGGGAGGGTGAGCAGTAAGGTGGGGATGCATGTAGTACAGGGGGAGAAGAGAATGTGAGGAGAGAGTAGGGAGGTCAGGAAACGAAAGCTAGCCTGCGTGGCTGGTATGTAAAGTGCAGGAGGAGAGGGGGGGAGAAAAGAGACAGAGAAATGGAAGTGTTATTCATTCATTCATTCATTCATCCATTCATTCATTCAACAAAGCATCACTAAGCATCTCCTCCCTGCATGGTCCAATGGTCCAGAGCTGGGTGTTGGGACTGTAAAGACGAATAGGACAGTTTCTGTCTTCAAAATTGTTTATAGTCCAGGAGGCTCAAATAGCAAACAGCAAAGGAATGGTTAAGAGAAAATTGTCGGGGTGGTCTCCACTGACTCACTGACTTAGATACATGACTCCCTGCTGTGGTTGAAGGAAGCACAACATGCTTTGTTTCTTGGGTGTGCTATGCCTGGGTGGAAATGCCTGAGCACTGGGCCTTTCCAGCTGAAACCAGAGGGTTCCCTGATGAGCCACTAGCTAAGCCATCATACTGTGTGGTGATTTTATCATAGGAGGAAGCAGCAGCAGGAGGAGGAAGCAGACGAGGGATGGAGAATATGGTCGGGTTGTCCAGACCTGCTACAAGGGCAGTAGAGCCTCGTAGGGCTGGTCTTACCAGGAGTGGAGTGACAATAAGGGGACAGTGCTGGAAATGGAAACTCTGAGTTTTTTAAGAAGAAAGAGATTTATTTACTATGAAGAGTTAGGTGCTTCTCAAATTGTTGGAAGGGTTGGAGGAGAGACTTTAAGCTGGGCCCTAGGCATGACTTCCAAGAGCAGGGATTCATCAGAAGAACTGTTGCCTTGGATCAATCTGGATTGTGGGAGCTCAGGTAGTTGACTCTGAAATCACTGAGTCCAAGAGCATACAGCTGTATGATCCACACCTCAGTTATCTGCTGCTGCTGCCACCACTGCTTCCTGGACACTGAGACCTAGTCGGACAAAGGCCTACTGGCATCTTGACCCCTTTGATTGTCAGCAGGAAGATGGTGTCTGCTTTACTTTCATCTGCAAATATCTCCTTTAAGTGCATCCAATTGGTGAAACCTATTTCTTACCCAGAACCCAACCCTCAAGGGAGTCTGGGAAATTTAGGTTAAAAAGAATTTCCAGCCTTTCCCATATGCCCGGAAGAAGGAGACCGGAATGGATGCAGAAAGCCAGTTGGCCATGTCCATCACACCTGGCACATGTGGAATTCAAATAATAGGATTTAATTATGTGATTTGAAAGCTGAATTGTGTGAAGCTAAGACATCCTGAAGAATCAATCTCTACCTTTGCCACAACACGCCTCTGGAGACTGAAGGATCAAGGCCTTGGAACACGGTGATCTGAACCCTTGGGCCTCGCATGGACATTCCAGTAGTTCTCCTCTTGTTCTGTGATTGTGGCTGACCAGTTCCTATTTTTGTTCATAAATAGTTTCTTTAGCCACAACCCGCCCATCAAATCTTTACCTGACTTTGCTGATCTCAGAAAATATTTGTAGGCTTATTTGTATCATTATGTTGAATAAGCATGACTTTCTGGGATGGAATCGTAAAGCATCTTTATTTTTGTCCTCCACTGTCCCAGTTTAAATCCATCTGTGGGGGGTAGTTCCCTTGCCTCTGGATGAAAACTCAGCTGGGCCCCTGACAGCTATGGTTGTCATTAAGTAATACAAAGTCCTATGCATTCTTTAAGTTCCAACTCTATTTCTAACTTGGTAATTAGAGCATGTGGCACCGACCGCCATTTTCCCGAAAGGTTCACCATCCTCCCCCATCCACTGCGGGCTGTTGCAGGCTGCAGGCTGCGGGCAACGGCGATGTATGGTTGGTGTTTTCTCCTTTCTTCCCCTGGTACCTCTACTCGTCTCCCATCTTGGTGACCGTGTTTATAACGCCTCCGTGATGGGACAGGGGAGTGCCTGAAGAGGTGGGGAGGGGGAGCAGAGGAGTCTCACTTGGCTGTTTTCACGGAGGTGACCAGCTTCAACACTCTTTGGACTTGGCAGATGTTGACAGTGACCTCTTTCTCTGATGAGTGCTTTTGTGGGTGTTGGAGATGCCCGTCTCATCACTGGGGGTCTTTCACCTGCAGTTGCCAGTCTAGAACAGATGCATCTTTATTTGGGCTATTTGCTTTCTCCTGGGTACCCAGCAGTGATTGTTTTCTCTTTCTGACAGGACCTAAGATGACCTCCACACTGGCTTGCTCTTGCAACTTGACTTACTTCAGAGTCTTTTAAACCTTTGTCATTCCTGTGCTCTGGTATATTCTGGAAGTTAAGTTACTTCCCAAACTATAGTCCTCTCCTCTGCACTACCGGCCACTGCAGCCAGCCTCTTGACATTTGGATTTCTCAAGTGAGACTACAGGGATCCCATTTAAGTTTTCCAAGTGGTCTCTCAAAGCCACTCTCCTGTCACCCTGGGGTTAGGAGGTAGCATCTATGCACTCATCAGACCAGGCTAGGTTATGCTGAGTTAACAGCATCCAACCTAAGTGCTTAATACCATGCAAGTTCATTTCTGGCTCTCAGTCCCCTGTGGCTCTAGAAACTCTTAAGAGGAGTTGTCCTCCAAGGGTTGACTTGGCATTCCAGGCTGCTTTGGTCTATGGCATCCCCATTTCAAACTGCATCTAAAAAAAAAAGTGGGGGATTCCCTGGGTGGCTCAGCGGTTTAGCGCCTGCCTTTGGCCCAGGGTGTGGTCCTGGAGACCTGGGATTGAGTCCCGCATCGGGCTCCCTGCATGGAGCCTGCTTGTGTCTCTGCCTCTCTCTCTCTCTCTCTGTGTCTCTCATGAATAAATAAAATCTTAAAAAAAAAAGTTCCAGAGATGGATGATGGTGATGGTTGCACAAAAGTGTGACTATATGCTGCTGAACCGTACACTTAGGAATGGTTCAAATGGTAAATTTATGTTATGTATATTTTACCAGAATTTAAAAAATATGACATGGGGGAAAATGTATTTTTAGCAAGCTTCACTTTTGCTTCAAGTGAGAAAATGATTGTTATCTTCACTAGATGCTTGGCATTTGTTCAGGTATTGTCAACATTATCTCTTTTAAGCACTCAGTGTAAATACTGATGAGTTTAAGAGCTTCAGGAGAATTAAATAATGAGAAAAAAGGGCTTCTACAGTTGCTACAGGGAGGGAAGAGGGGGCTGGAGGGTGGAACACTACCACGGAATTTGTTGGCCAAAGCGAATTATGCAGTCAGCTCTGACTTGAAGGCGAGTGGACGGGGTACAGGGTCCCTGGTGCCCAGAAGTAGAGGAAACTCAAACCCTGGCGAACTGTAGCAGTGATTACCATGGCCTCCCACTCCTCTCCCTGGGAGGGGGTAGGATGCACGACACAGCTCACGCCAAGAAATTCTTTGCTAAAATAGTTCCCCCCAATCCAACTTTGGACCTGCATATACACTTGATGTGAAACTGGCTTTGACAAACTCCTTTGTAAATTCTACATAAGGTCTAGCACCTTCTTTGAAATATGAGAGCTATTGTCTCTTGGTGCCCCGGCTAATACTTTCATTTAAACATCCTGTTATATATTTGTTCATTGTCTCTCCTACTTGACTGAAGGCCCTTGAGATCAACGACCACATTTGTCTTGTTTCTGGGACAACCCGTTAGGCTGCACGCTCAGCACAGGACCTGCTGCGGATTCTCTGTAGTTATCACAGACAGGACGGAGGGAAGAAAGGAAGGAAGGAAGGAAGGAAGGAAGGAAGGAAGGAAGGAAGGAGGAAGGAAGGAAGGAAGGAAGGAAGGAAGGAAGGAAGGAAGGAAGGGAGATTAGAAGGAATGAGAAAGAGGGAGGGACAAACAGGGGAAAGGCAGGATGGACTTGAGGCAGGATGCAGAGTCAGGGCTCTCAGACAAAAAGTGAAATTCCAGTATTGGAGCTCAATAGCAGGAGGAGCAAAAGCAAATCCAACATCTCAAGACTGGATCAAGTTAGACCTAGAAGTGAAATTATGGTAGAATGGCCAGGATGTGGTGGCTGAATGTGTGAGATAAGGCCGGTGCTTCCTGGAAAAGGGGTTTCGGGTCCCTTTCATTCCCTCCATGGGACAGGGGAGAAAAGAGAACTGACATTTGTTGAATGCCTGCTTCCTGCCAAGTCCTTCCTATTGGTCATCTCACTGAGCTCTCACAGGAACCTTATTTATAAACCTGGGGAACAGCTCGGAGAGATGAGGTGGCTTCTCCAAGGTCACACAGGTAATGAGTGTAGTGGGAACTCAGATCTGGGTGCCTGCAGCATTGGGCCTGTCCTCATTACAGACGGATCCTTCTTAGGGCATCTCTCTCTCCCAGAACTCATTTCCGAATAGCCATTCCACTAAGTGGATCGTGTAAGATGGTTGCTTCCCCATTTCCTACCTTCTGAGATGTCAATAGCTATTGTTTGAGGCATAAAACAACTTTAGGATAAACCTGACTGCCTCCACTCCATTGATGTTTGGTTTTAAGCTTCCTCTTCTCACCGAGTCCCTGACCTGCCTCCCACACAGGGCCGCTGGGCTTTTAAGTGGATAGCTTATAGTGTTCTCTGCAGCTCCATCCTCTTTGAAAGAAAGATACACATGTCTGTATTTGTAAATGAGCATGTGCAGCATTGCTTGTGCTGTGCTGTCTAGGGGGAATCTTCAGATGTGCAGGTGCGATGACAGTGATCGTGTGCTAAGTGTGCTGTGCATTGTACACAAGACTGTTTACAGCTATGGTCCCCATGGTGGCTTTGGCCTAACACGAGCCTCGAGGGTTGGTTAACGTTCCAAGAGAACTGCTGCGAAGGATCCCCCTCGGGTGTGAAAACACTGTTATTGATTCCAGTGCTGAGCGTCCAGGGGAAAATGACACAGTACCCAGTCGCTTGTGCTGAACGGTGTCCCTTCAGTGAGGCTGGTCAATGTGTAAGGTTGGATACCTGTGCACCCATGCTTCAGTGATCCGAGGTCCACCTGGCCGGCGGTGGGGATGGTCTGGGGCTCTGCAGGAAGACATGTGTCCTGTGAACCCTTCTTGAGCACATGGGGGGGGGTATCTTTCTATCTTAACTCAGTGGTGACTGAGAGTATTTTACATCCAGTCTGAGTGAAATTTGGGCTGTATCTGCGGGACTCCAAGACAACCTACTCAGGCTTGATGAAAACACTCAATTGTAGTGGGTGGTCCCATTACATGTTTGCTATAGCCCCCTTCTTTCACGAAGCAGTGTCCCCTCTAGGGAGCAGGAGAGAGGTCTCTCTCCTCTCGCTCCTGACTTGAGTGTGATGGAATATTCCATATGCCACCTCCACCTCTGCAGATCTACTGCAGATCCCCACCCTTCTCCGCCCTGCTCTGTATCTCAGGAAGCAGTTTAGCCCCTGGGGACCACTGGCAGGAGACAGAGGGAGGGTGGAAAACAATGTTTGCACAGTTTTTTTTCCCAATTCACTGCTGCGAGTGAGTTCCCCTGGGATTCAGAATTGAACATTCCAGCTTGAACTTGGTGGGCGGTGTTAACGAGCTACTCCAGGGGTTGGCAAACTGCACCTGTGGGTCACATCTAGCCCGCTGTGTGTCTGTGTGTAACTCTGGTGCTAAGAATGTTTTTTTTTTTAAACATGTTTTAATAGTTGAAAAACTTGAGAAGAAGAAGAATATTTAGCAATGCATGAAAACTATATGAAATCCAAATGGCAGTTTCTGTAAATAAAGTTTTATTGGAACACAGCTGTGCTTACATTACATGCCGTCTAGAGCTGCTTTTATGCTACAGAGGAAAAGTGGAGTAGTTGAGACAGAAACTGTGTGGCCTCCAAAGCCTAAAATATTTATCACCTGGCCCCTCACTGACAAAATTTGCCAACCTTTGGTGTGCGAGAGTGGGTCTCAGACTTTAGGATCAGAATGACTTAGAGGGCTTTCGAAGGCGCAGATTGCTTGACTCCACTCCCAAAGTTTCTCATTCAGCAGGTCTGGGATGGGGCCTAAGCATTCACATTCTTTTTTTTTTTTTAAGATTTTATTTATTTATTTATGAAAGACACACACAGAGAGACGCAGAGACATAAGCAGAGGGAGAAGCAGGCTCCTTGCAGGGAGCCCGATGTGGGACTTGATCCCGGGTCTCCAGGATCACCCCCTGGGCTGAAGGCGGCGCTAAACCGCTGAGCCACCTGGGCTGCCCTTACATATTTTTTTAAATTGGAGTTCAATTTGCCAACATATAGCATAACACGCAGTGCTCATGCCATCAAGTGCCCCCCTCAGTGCCTGTCACCCAGTCACCCCCACCCCCCACCCTAACAAGTTCACAGATGCTTCTGCTGTTGCTGGTCTGGGGACCACATTTGAGAAGTATTGGTACACTGGGTTGGGTTAGGGAACGTTGAACCTAACGGCCTACAGATAATAGGATATTCTGGTTTCAGTGGTCACTCACCTTCTTGTCTCTTCAGGTCAATCACAGCACCTTGTTATAAACGCAGAATGCTGACCATTCTTGTGGTTTCCCTACACCCTCCCCATCCCTTTGTTAATAGCTCCTTTATTAAACTCTCAAGTCATCCAATCCCTGCCAAGATCCTTACTCATACATGGGGTCCTGACCAGGACTCTGACTCTGGAGCAAATTGTGAAAAAAAGAAAGGAGGAAAGAAAGAAAGAAAGAAAGAAAGAAAGAAAGAAAGAAAGAAAGAAAGAAAGAGAACGAACCATGGTTATTTATTTATTTATTTATTATTATTTTATTGTGGTATCTTGCGGTGGCAGCCATGTGGTATCTAGCGGTGGCAGCAGCTGTGGGTAGTGTCAATGGTGTCCTTCTATAGTGGCCATAGCATCCTGGATAGATCATTTCAGTGCTTGGCCCTTGGGGGAGCCCTTGGCCCTTGTTCTTGCTTACCTTCCAACCCCGGCCCCTAGTCTCCTAGTAATTCTGTGAGCCTTCAATATTATTCCAAAAAATTCTTTTTAAAAAATAAATATAGCCAGAGATGTTTCCAATGCTTGCAACCAAGAACCTGGACTGAGAGTCATTCAAGCAGATGTTTGATATACCGTCCAAAGCTTTAGTTTTTTTTTTTTTTTTTTTTTTTATGATAGTCGCACAGAGAGAGAGAGGCAGAGACACAGGCAGAGGGAGAAGCAGGCTCCATGCACTGGGAGCCCGACGTGGGATTCGATCCCGGGTCTCCAGGATCGCGCCCTGGGCCAAAGGCAGGCGCCAAACCACTGCGCCACCCAGGGATCCCCAAAGCTTTAGTTTTTAACTAAGTTGTGAGTGTGTGGAGCTCTCTGAAAAGAGCCACCTCCCTTGGCACGTACCCCTTTTGTTCTTTGCCCTTGGCATTTCCCCTTCTTTTTAATTGGAATGTGGGCTGATGTTGGAGGGATGCTGCTCTTCTATAAACGTGAGTTAATCATTAAGGAAAAGGCCAAGAATATCATAGAGGTCTTCCTCTGGGCCAGGGCTGGTAACAGTGTCTTCCAGGCTTCTTAAGACGAAGAAAGAAAAAGCCCACTTGGCCTAGGTCATTGTTCCTTAGATTATTATTAGCAGCAGAACACAATTCCTTCAGCATGATTTCCTTTCATCTTTACAACAACCCTGGCTGAGACGGAATTATCTCTGTTTAACAGCTGGGGGAACAGGCTCAAAGCAGAGAAGTGACTAGTCCAAGTACATTCAGCCAGGATTGAGGAGAAGAAGCAACTGAGAAGGATTTCTCATAAATATGTTTTGATCCTTTTATCTGTCCACTCATTCATTCATTCATTCATTCACTCATTTATTCAGCCAGAATTTTCCCAGTTCTTACCTTGGGCCAGACTTGGGTGCAACAGTTGAGATACAAAGATGGATACCCCTGGGCCCCTGCCATTGGGGTCCACTGAAGCGGCCCACGTAAGAGATGATAGAAAGTTGGACAAGGAAGATGGAAAGGGGTGGGCAGATTAAAGAGATGTTGAGTAGGAAGAGTCAATAGGACTTGGAATGGGTTGATTTAAGGGATCCAGGGAGAGGAAGGTATTTCAAGTGATGACAAGGTCTCTGGCTTGAACACTGGGGAGAAACATGTGGTCATGACTGGGATAGAGAATGTCAAGGGAAAGGCGGGGAGCTGGGAAGCAGGTGGTCTGAGCAGAACGGCTTTCTGAGGCAAGGCTGTTCTGGGTGAGCATGAACTCCAGGATGTTGTCCTGGGAATGGTGACTGAGGTGGAGCAGAGGTGCAAGACGAGGCCGGGTTAAGTATTTAACTACTAAAAACGCCTTAGCTATTCAACCCCTACTGTGTGGCCCTTGCAACAGGTGCGGCAGAGGAAATAGCAAAGGAGACCGTATTCTTACATCAGCCGACAGAGGGCCTTAGCAGGGCTCCGCTCCCATCCCCAGACATTTCCTGGGCTCCAATTCAGTGTTTGGTCGATCTCATTAGTAGGAGCAGTTCCATGGGTCTGTAGGACCACTCAATACATGCGAGGGAGCCAACCCCAGGAGTTCCTCTGGGTAACGAGTACTTAAGCCCACCATTAGCCATCATTAAGACTGTACTTACTGCTTAATGATCACCAGCTACAAGGCCTGGTGGGGCCGGACAGATGGAGAGCAGGGAGGAACTTCCCCACAAAGAGGCATTTCAATGAACTTCTCCAGAGACTCCACAATCGAGGCTGCTTTGTCCCTGGATGTACGATTAGTTCCAGTTCAGCGGCCTGTCTTGGTTAGAACTGGTAGGAATCGATGTTTGATGAGTCTATGGAAGGAAGGAAGGAAATGTTATGAGAGTCTAATGCTCTGCTTCTCTCTAATGAGTGGGACCTGGGGTGTTCGTGCTGTGTGTGTGTGTTTGCACGTGTGTGCATGTATGTACGTTTAAGGGAATCTCTGCTCTGAGGAGCCTGGGATTCGGGGTCACAGATCCCAATTTGTAAAATGTAACTTTCTCCAGCCTCCATCCGTCTGTGGGTATCAACGAGCTGATTCGGGTTTCACTGCCTTGCATCCCCACCTCAGCCGACTGAAAAAATCTCATTGAGTTGCTGAGAATCCCCACAAGTGTCTCTGGCCTGTCTGAACACCTCTGCTGCTGTTTTCCTGAGGGCTGTGGTCTCCTGTAGGGGGTGCTGCTGCTCCACTGGGCATGGCTGACCCCTTCGCCACCTTGGCTGCTCTGCAGGTGCTGGAATCCTCAGGCACGGCTCCTTGGCTCCTTGGCCCGGAAGCCTCTCCCCTGCGCTCCTGGGCCACCTGCTGAGCTCTACCGCTCCTCTGTCCTGCCCGGCGTGTGCACCAGGCCCACCACTGCCTCACTGCTCTGAGTGGCCGAGCAGAATGACGTCTGTGGGGAAGGTGGAGAGAAGAGGAGAAAGCTTTTGTGTCTTTTGTGCGGCCCTGTCCTGGAGACCTCCCAACGTCCTATAGAGCTCGATGAAACAGTCCTTCCAGTCTTTACTGACATCGCTTATCATTCAGCAAATATTCATTTCCTTCTCCCAAACCCACATGAAAGGAGGGTATTTCCCAGCCAGGAATGTTGGGCTTGGCCCTGTGACTTGCTTTGGCTAAAGGGATGGTGGCAGATGTAAAATAGGCCAAGGCCTTAAATGTGCTCACGTGGCCGGACGGACTTGACTTCTTGGACTTTGGCCATCGCCAGGAGAAGAGTGTGCCTCTCTGGATGGACCGCTGTCCTGGGGGAAGGAGAGGAAGAGGGGGCAGCACCCGACAGAGCCGGCCTGTGGCTTGAGGTAGAAGCTCCCTTCTCAACCTGCAGGTGCCAGAGAGAGGAACGGGTGCTTATGGCTGTGTGCACTGAGCTTTGAGACGGTTGGTTATGCAGAATTATTTGGGCCGTAGCTGACGGAGATAAGCCCTCTTTCCTCCCAGATTCAGACACGTATCTGTGGAAATGGGCTGAGGATGCGATGGAGTTACAGCCGCTGTACAGTAATGAGAAGTCTTCTTCTGTGCATTGACTAAAACTCTCAGACTGGGTCAGGCCACTTGAATTTGGTCCCTTCCTTCCTTAGGATGAATTCTCTCAAAGGATCTCATGCAAATGGGCTTCGGGAGGGTCATTTATCCGAGCGACCCTGGGTCTCAAGCTGTATGTTCCTCTACCTGCAAACTTTAAAGTTGCTAGTTTCCATAATGCTTCAGAGCAGAGGTTGGCAAACTTTTTCTGCAAAGGCTCAACTCATAAATACTTCAGGCTTTGAGGACAACACGATCGCTGTCACATCTATTCAACGCTGTCATCTGAACTTGAGAGCGGATGTATAAAATAGGCGTCGTTGTGTTCCGATAAAACTTTATTTACGAATAAGGCTTGCTCCCCCGCCGCTTGACAGCAAAAGCACATCAGCTCTTCCTGCCACCAAGAGGTGGCGACAGCGGTTGGCGTGCTTGTTGCTTGATTTATTAGGGCATGTTTGCAGTGTTTGTGCTTAGACTGAAGGTGTTTCATAAACGTTGTTATCATCATGACCAATAAGTGGAAAAGCAGCGAGGGAGCATGTTGAAAATGCTAGTTAGAGGAGACATATGGTTACGATGGAAACCAAAGTGGCATAATAATTTCAGAAATGGGAAGTGGTGAGAAAATGGATGTTGCAAGTGAAAATGGGATAAATCTTTCCACAATGGCGTGATCGTAAAGGACCAAGAGTGAATCAGGAAACGTGTAGAAGGTGCCACGCCCATGCCACCGACAATAACCAGCAAAGAGGATGAGAAGCAGTTGAAAAATCAAAAAAGTTGGAAGACTTTTGGTATGTGGTGGAGAGGAGCAGCATCAGTGGAGCCTCACTCTCCTGGCATGAGCCCAGGTGAGGCCTGAGGGGTCTGAGGACGTGGTCACGGCAGACGTGCTCAGGGCCCCTACGATCTACACAAGGTGAGAGCGATGTCAGTACTGTGGCTGCCACCGACTTCTCTAGTAGAGATTTTGAAGGAGGGGTTTGTGGATTTTCAAAGTGGGAGAAGTGGGGATATTTTGGAAAAAGAACACCTATCAGAGCAAAACAGAAGATTATGTGAAGCGCCAACTCACTCTTCTATTTGGTGGAAAACGTACCTGGGGATTATAAGCTTAACCTTCACTAGGCTCTTTGGGCTTGCAAACAAACGGACTTCCAAACGGCTTTTGGGACTGAACTTACTGTTAACACACAGAGGCACACACGCTTGTATCCATACGTGTGTGCTTGGATACGTGTATGTGTGCGCACATGGGCAAATAGAGGAGGGTAGAGAGGTAAAGAGCAGACTCCGTTGCTTTGCAGAGCACAGTCTTCAGGTGGGGGAGGGAGGGGAGGTCTCAGCTCAGCTGCTGCTCCTCACTCAGGGGAAGGAAGGAGGATTAAGGAGACAGTCTGCAGATGGAAAGCAGTGATACAGTGGAGTGAATGTGGGTTTTGCAGTCAGGCAGACCGGGTTTCTTGGTGTCTGAATGCGTCCCTTACTAGTTGTGTGACCCTGGGTGCTGCTGTGAGAAGCTTCCAACTTCCTAAAAGAAATGCATTCCTGGGAAAGCATGGAGGATGCCTCTGCTTTGGAGAGCAGGGGACCAATCTGGGCGGAGCCTTCATAGCATTGACTGAAGGAGAGGAGCTCAGGGCGTTACAGCAACACATGATATTCTAAGTTGAGATGGTAAATAAAGGATGGCGGAGGGGGAGCGAACAGAAAAATAAGTTAAAAAAAGGGCAAACCCAAAGAATTTCAGGCGGAAATGGGGAGGGAGGTGACATGAGGAGGATTCCCGATGGAGGAGCAGGACGTGGGCTGGGAGTGGGCCAACACTTTCCTTTGTGGCCCAGGGTTGGGAGGCGGTGGTAAGAATTTGAGGGATGGAGGTCTGCTTCTCTTATCCCAGGCTCCGCCAGCTGTATTAGTTGAGGTTCTCTTGGTTGCAAGGGATAGAAACCAATTCGGAGCGGTGTGAGGAAAAATATATTTGGTTTACTGGAAATCTATTCCAGCGTCTCGCAGAATTCAGAGAAACATGGAACAATCTAGTTGAATTCACAGACTTTCTTCCCTCCAGGGTGAAGCTTCTCTGACTTTAGACAGAAGCATCACCTGGTGGCCTTGCTGGACCCAACTCCCTGCAAGAACCTGCATTTCGTTCCCAGGTGGTACCACCCCTTGGTTGGCCCAAGAGCACTGCCCTTAGCTTGATGCAGCTCTCAACTCTCAGCTCGGTCCACCGGTTCAGATTTTGGGATGGAAAATGGGCTGGCCCATCCTTGTCATGTGTCTTCCTATGATCCAACCACTGCATCTTTACAGACCCACCGAGTAGCTCCCTAGGAAGTACGATCCTGGGGGACAGCTGTGGATTACCCGGACCCCTGCCTCTTCTGCTTACTCACATCCTCCTTATTTATTTCTTGGAGGATAACAAGCCCAAAAAACCCCAAAGAAACAAAACAAAACAAAAACTGTCTTCCTTGGACCAAACCCTAAGAAGAACAAGGAATGTGTTGCCTGCCTCTGGGGAGGCATCCCGGGCAAGAGAACAGAGAGAAAGCGGATTTCTGCTGCCGTTTGGCAGTTTTTTTTTTCTGCCAATGAAACACCTCCTCAAAGTGGTGAGGGACACACAACTTGAGCAGGAGAAGCCTTTCTTAAGTGGAGAGGCTCCAAGAGATCTAGAATCACGGGCTGAGGGCTGGGAAGGACCTTTACAGATTCACGCCTTTCTTCCACAACTTCTCCACCAGCCAGTTATCCAGCCTCTCCTTGAACCTTTCCAGTGACAGGGAGCTTGCTACCAGGGAGGTCAACATGCTCCTTCTTCAGGAGTTTCTGATGTTTAGAAAGCTCCTCCCTATACTGGCCTGTAACCTCTCCACCCTCCAGCATCGCACTGGCCAGGTTCCTTTGCAGTTGGGTCCTTATGCCAGCCTTGAGCCCCCAAAACATGAACCAGATGAGGGAACGTATGAGAATCGGGCACCAAATCAGGACCACTTCAATTCAAAAAAAGAATTAGACTTTTCCTGAGACTCTTCACCCAAAAATCAACACAAAGATTAAATGTGAATGGTACTCAAGCTCATAGGCAGTCTGGTGAGGCCCCTTGTCATTGAGCCAGCGTTCATCAGGGAGGTCTGGCGATGGCGGAGAAGATGGAGGAGAGCCAGGCAGGGGTCCTTTCCTATGGGCCCAGGGTCATGTGATGGGCCATCACTCCGTGGTCTCTTTCTTCTGCTCAGTCTGTGTCGCGTGCACTTGCTTTTATTAGTGGGTTAATGGGAACTCTCTCTACTGGAGGAAGCCTCAGCTTCTGATTGGCCAGCAGCTCTGGAAGGGGGCGGGAGGACAGGTCGCTGGTGGGCCAGCAGCTCAGCTGTGTCCACGCTGATCAATGGAGGAGGACTGGGGCCAGGTGACCCTTCCCATGGTTGTGGTGGTGTTGTCGACAGTTTCCATCCATGAGTTCCCTGTGGGCAGGTCTGTCTTGTGATGATGAAAAGGAGAACTTCGTGCAGAACTGGCCAGTAAGCTTGCAGCGACCGTGGGGGCTTCACAGGTCGGCGCTTCCACTGCGCTGTCATGATTTTTCCACTTGCTGTCTCTGAGGGCTGAAGAAGACACGGGTCACGGAGATCCCTTGAGGTCTGGGCCTCGCCTGGTCCTTCTGATCTGATAGGGCTTAGCCCAGTCTCACAGAGCCCAAAGCTGGGCTGCCATAGCATCCATTGCATGATTGGTGCCTTCAAAAGGGGTGGACTGGGGCAGACCGCTGGCTTCAGGTGTAAGATGCTGGGGGTAGAGTCTATCCCACCTGGTGGGGTTGGGGACAGGCTGACTGAAGTGCCTGTGATGTGTGAAGGTCCCCCGGGCCAGCTGGAATAAGGAGCCAGGTTTTACCCGGCGTTACCCCGGGGGAATCTGACCCGTGGGCCTTCTTAACCTTCTGTTCTCTTTCAATAGACATTTTGTGACGCGGGATCTCGTTTGGTTAATAGTAGAACCAGGATTTTAGTTCACCTCCTTAGCCTACAGATCCTAAACTCTTGCCACTCAGGTTAGTCTGCTTTGATGACGGTTCACAGGCAGAGATTGTCCCCGTACAGCTAAGGGGTTGCTCAGTATTGAAACAGCTCCAATACCACAAGTTATGCAACTATAGGAATGACAGTCATCTTAGCAGCAGGGGCAGCAGTAGACACGCATGCAGCGCTTTGCGTCTCAGAGCGCCTTCTCCGGGGGCACGAGAACACCCCGAGAGCACGGGAATGATTAGGACCAAGCCCTGGCTTGTAGGACTTCCAGTCTAGTGTGGGATCCAGATCCGGCAATGGGGACACTGTGGCCAGGGTAAAGGTCAAATGGGAAAGAGCAAGTGCTGAGGAGAGCAAGTGGGGAGGACTCGCTGGGGGGGCGGGGGTGGGATTTCGGGGAAGCCTGAAGAATGGCCAGGGTGCAGGCAGGTGGAAAGAAAGAAACGGGGCATTAGTGGCAGGAAATTTAGAAATGGGACTATGTCACCCCCGGTTGAAAATCCTTCAGTGGCCTCATCATCTTCCAAGGTGAAATGCCAGCAGCACACGGCATCCAAGACCTTCTCCATCTCTTTCTCGGCAGAATCCTCGTCCGTCACTCGCTGGCACGGGCTTTGCGTTCCAACATCCCAAATGGCTTGCTCCTCGTGTGCGTTGGGTTCCAAGCCTTTATTCCTCGCTCATCCCCTTCCTTTGGTTCGGGACCACTTCGCCCTCGCTCACGCTCTCCTTCCCTCCCCTCCGCTGGCCCCTTCCCTCTACCATAGCCTCTACCACAGTCTCTGCCACAGCCTCTACCACAGCCTCGACTCCTCCGGGAAGCTTTCCCTGACGCTGCCTGTCCTTCCAAAAAGGGCTTCTCTGTGCTCCAGCAGCACCGAACATGATGTGGCCAGAGCTCTCAATGCCGGCGTTAATTTTCTGTTTGCACAGCTGTGTCCCCCAACCGCTCGGAGCACCTCGGGGGCAGAGGAGTCCACACTATGCACCCTGTGCCCTGGATGGAGAGGACAGTGTGTCTGCGTTGCGACCTGAGCCGCAGGCCACCGTGCTGGGAAGTCCAGCAATCCTGGTCTCTGCTGATTCGTTCAGCGTTGGTGCCTCCTTGGCCCCTTGGCCACCGTGCGAGGCCTCCGCTAAAGTCTGGAGCACTACAGGCCACGTGGTCCATGCGGGTATCTCCGGGCCACCTCCCGCGCCAGGGCACTGGACGGTGCACGCCGGCCGTCCTTCAGGGACCTGCCTTACAACCATTCGGCCTCTTGGTGTTGGTGGGGCTCCTCATAATGGAGTCAGGGTGTGGGTTTCTCAGATGGGGCAAAAATTTGGCACCCTTCAAATCAACACTCTTCTTGGGTTTGCTCAGCATCTATAATGAGGTGGGGGTGCAGGCAGGGGAGGCAAGGTCAGGGCCGCCCCCTCAGGGCCGCTGGGCTGTTGCAGCTCACCAGACTCTGCCTCCTTCAGAGACACTAAGGCACCTGCTGTATCTTTCGCACGAACCTCGAGGCTCTAGCCCACAGCGAGCCCAGCAAAATCTACCCAAATCTCTGAGCACAGAGAGTCGTCTCCTGAGAGATCTCTGTGTGAGCACGATTTTCTCCATCATCACTGTGAACCGACCAATGTCTCCGTGTCTCTACCGCTTCGGCCCAGGTTTGATTGAACCTCCTCCTTTGCACTCTCTCTGCCTTCCCCTTGGGGTCTCGGATGTTTGTTTTGGTCTTAAGCTCTGCTTCCTGGGGAACCCAGGCAGACATGTGTGTGTGTGTGTGTGTGTGTGTGTGTGTGTGTGTGTGTGTCGCTGTGTCCCTACTTAGGTGGACTTAGTATTCTTGTGACTCTGATTTGGCCTTGGGGGGTCACATTGGCACCGGTGGAGGGGCCCAGACTCCTTCTGAAGCTGGAAAGCTTTGGAGAGAAGGGAGTGGCAGGTGCCCTCTGGGCTGAGGGAGGGGGAGTGGAGCTCAGAAGTCCTGTGTCCGGCACATTTCAAAAGGGAATGGTCACTAAGGGACCTGCTTCCACGTCCCCAGGCCAGCCCCGTGAAGGGAGAGTGACTAATTTACGAAGCCCTCGGCTGCTCCCTTCTCCCGGCCTGGAGAAGTCTTTCCAGACCTTGTTAACCTGAGACAGCCGCTCAGCCTCACAGACCTCAGCTCTCAGCCAGGCTGTCTTCCAGGTGTTGTCATGGCAATGCTGGAGGCAGGTCGCTTACCCCAACTCTGCTTTGACTGTAAGAAGTAAATTCCTCCTTCCTTTTTCTGGAGGTGTTGGATGCAGCCTTTCCTGCTGTGGGGTGAGAGTGGGGGAAGCGCCCCTACAGGTGCAGGTGCAGGTGACTGGCCCCACACGCGCTGTTTCTGAGCCAGCCTGGGTGGGCTCCAGAGGGGACAGGCGCTCAGGGTGGATGGCTCATCGGGGGGGTGGGGAAGCCGGGGGCCACACAGCTGACCAGCCGGGTCCTCTCCCAAGCGGGGGACAGTTCAAGTGATCCGTGCCTCCCATCAAGTCCACCTCTGATGCTAAGGTGACTTAGGAAGTAGAATCAGTTTGTCTATCCCAAGCCATGAGGTGGGCTGGGGGGTTCCTTGGTAGCCCCTTGTTAACAGCCACAACGTTTGTTAGCACTTGTGTAGGTATTTACAGGTTCCAGGCACCATTCCAGGGCACATGGTAAGGAGCTTGGATTTACTGCAGTTGTGCATGTGAAATGCTTAGCGCAGCACCTGGCATGGGAAAGTGCTCAATAAATGGAGCTGCTGTTGCTCATGTCAGATTCCTTGGGCAGCGGTGCTACCTCCTACCTCCTCCAGCCAGTCTCCTTGGCTGCCAGTGCCATCCCAGACTGGCAGGAGGCTACCCCCAACCCGGCCCCCACTCCACATTGAAGACATCATTGTTAATCAAAAGGGCCAGACTGAACACTGCACCCCCTTATGCCTGGTTCCCTGGAGCCCTGCCCTGGCCTCAGCCACGTCGTTCTCTTCTGTGAGAGCTTCAAGGAGTTCCTAGAAGGTCAATCTCTGCAGCCACTCCGGGCCAGACCCCTGTCCTAGGGGTCAGTTTTGTGAGGATCCGATGCAGAGAAATCCCCAGGTTGTATCTGTGTCTTGCCATGAGGCTCAGCACAATGGCACCGACGGTCGAAGTAAGCAATTGGCCAATTTCCTTCAGGAACGTTTGAAATAAAAAAGCAGTTTGCCTGAGTGGAGGAAATTGTGAGAGCCCCAAATGGAATTGCTTAAATTTATTGCTGGAGAGTTTTTACATATTGAGCCAAAGGCGTATCTCCCTGCGCTCAGACTTGGGTTTTCAGGGGTGCCGCACTGCACCAGAGGTGGAGGGTTCCGGGTTGGTTCCAAACTTGGTCTGCAGGCATAGAAACCTCCATCCTACCACCAACCCTCCAATGGGAAGTCTGAGATCTGCCCCATGAGGGTGGAGAAGATTTGCCTTTGGGGAAGGGCAACATGCCAGACTTTTCCACTGGAAATCCAAGAGTGGTACCTGCATCCCAGGACACTGACCAAGACTTAGCGTCTGTAGCATCAGCCATGACCCTCGGCTGCCGGGCCACCTGAAGGCTACAGGGGAAGTGGCTTTTCAGGAGGGGCTCCCAGACCCTGAGTGGTGTGCTCAGGAGGCAGGGAATTTGGGGGCCGCCAGGAAAGAGCTCTTTCAGCAGTGTTTCCCGGATGGGACAAAGTTTTGGAAGACACTGGAGGCTTTTGTGCAAGTCAACATCAGACTAAGAGGTAAATTACTTGCAGACCAGCAGGCGGATGTAGTGGAAACCTTGGCCAAGCTGTTGTGGGGCCTGAGACCCGGTCTAACCTGGCGTTAGTTTCCTGTATGGCCACAGGCAAGTCTCGTTTCTTCTATGGACACCTGTTTCCCTATCTGTAAACTGGGGTTAGACACTGAGGTCCTGCCTAGCTCCTAGGGGCTGTGACCTGTGCCTCCTCAGGGATCAAACCTAAGACCTTACCCCTCTCTACCTCTCCAAGTAGGACTTGCTTATTTTCTGCATGTGCACGTCGAAGATCCCTCATCACAATGTTGACCTCAGTGGGTTTGCATGCCCTGAGAGAAATCATCTGTGTGCGGTGGAGAGTAGGGGCCCGGGAGTTAGATGGACCTAGTCCTGGTCCTACCCTTCACTTGCTGGACCTTGTACACGTCACTTGCTTTATCGGATGCCCGTCTCTTTATCGAAACCTAGGAATAGTGAGGATGAAACTAGGCGGCGTCATAACCCATCAGGGGCGCTCACCCAGCATGAATATCCTGCCTAGACCCATGTGACCTTCATTATCTGAAGCGCTGCAGCGTGAGAAGGAAGCCCACGCTGGCTTTTTTCTTTTTTAAATTTATTTTTTATTTATTTTTTGCCCCCTCTGGTTTTTATGCAGAAGTTTGTAACCCTCAAGAGCAGGTGTCATGTTTCGTGTTATCCTCTGAGCAACTGGAGTCCAAGGTTCTTGGAGTACATCATAGATGTGCTTGGTCGAGCTTCTTTGACAAATGGCTCGGGTTGGGGATTGAGTGAGGCCTTTGGGATTATCATTAAGTAAAACAGATTAGAGCTAAACTGCCCTTTAAAGAGGGTGGGTCCAATTAACTGCAGGACCTCTGTCTGGTTCAGCAAAGAGACTGAGTGGGGCGTAGGGGGCTGGGAACAGAGTTGATTTACTCTGAGCAGTGGGGAGAGGGGTGTTAATGGGGCTGGTGGAGAGAAGAAAGAGCCAAGTGGTGGCCTCAGAGAGGAGACTTTTTATTATTATTATTATTATTATTATTATTATTATTAAATTTATTTTTTATTGGTGTTCAATTTGCCAACATATAGAATAACACCCAGTGGTCATCCCCTCAAGTGCCCCCCTCAGTGCCCGTCACCCAGTCACCCCCACCCCCCACCCTCCTCCCCTTCCACCACCCCTAGTTCGTTTCCCAGAGTTAGGAGTCTCTCATGTTCTGTCTCCCTTTCTGATATTTCCCACTCATTTTCTCTCCTTTCCCCTTTATTCCCTTTCACTAATTTTTATATTCCCCAAATGAATGAGACCATATAATGTTTGTCCTTCTCCGATTGACTTATTTCACTTAGCATCATACCCTCCAGTTTTGGAGAGTATGATGCTAAGAGAAGAGATTTTGGAGGAAGGATGGCAGCCTTTAAGAGGGACTTCAGTAAAGCCGTTGTGCTTCTCAGATAAACGTGCATACACGGAGATGCATGCTCGTATTGGCGATGTCACACTGAGGCACATGCGCTCTCACACGCGGGCATGGAGTTAGCCTGATGCACGTAAATGAACTCGTGTGTGTGTGTGTGTGTGTGTGTGCACATGAACACACGTGCGCTCTGGCACTAGACACACCTGCTGTCTAGGCTCTTATGGAAACAGTCTGTAGGTACCTTCCCCGCCCGGGCCAGGACACCCGGTTGGGTTCAGAAGTGCTCTGTCCTCCCAACTCTGCACGGGCTCACCAGCTGGAGTAGGATGGTGGGGGTACCCACAGACAGTGACACTTCTCACTCACTCGAAACATCTAAGGGACAGTAACATATTTTTCTGCTTGTAAAGGTGACACGCTCAATCATTACCAAGTGCCAAGCTCTGCGCTGGGCACCGGGTGTGTAACAAGCGGCAAGCAGGCATGGCCTCGACCCTCCTGCCCTCATGCAGCCTGTGTTCTCATGACATAGACGGACATAAAACAGGCCTGGTACCTGTGATGGGGGTCATGAAAGGGGGCACTTGGGGTGCTCCGGCGGTGTCTGAGAAAGGCACGAACGCAGCCCTTGAGGACCTGTTTGAAGTTGCAGAGGAGGGAGAGAGAGGCAGAGGTGAGGCTGGAAATGGACGTGGGTCGGATCACAGGCTTGTAAAATATGTTCAAGGATTTGAACTGGGGGATCCCTGGGTGGCGCAGCAGTTTAGCGCCTGCCTTTGGCCCAGGGCGCGATCCTGGAGACCCGGGATCGAGTCCCACGTCGGGCTCCTGGTGCATGGAGCCTGCTTCTCCCTCTGCCTGTGTCTCTGCCTCTCTCTCTCTCTCTGTGACTATTTATTTATAAATAAATAAAAATTAAAAAAAAAGGATTTGAACTGGATCATGTGGGCCCGGGGAGCCAGCCAAGAGTTTTTAGCTTGGGGGACGAGCATGCTCAGCTTTGCCTTCTAGAAAGCTCACTCTGGCTTCAGTGTGCATGCGAGTCCTTCCCTTTCAGGAGCCTCTGTGATGAAAGATCAAAGCCCATCCGGGACCCAAGATCACAGGCCTGGGCCAGGCCTGGCTGCACAGAATGGGCCTGTTTCCTCTTCCAGGCACTCGAGTTCACTGTGCACAGCCTGAGGACTCGCGGTGGCACCATGAACTCAATCATTTTAGGGTGTTGGATTTTAATGAACGTTTACCGAGTGCACACAATTTGCCAGACTGGATTGTGGCACATCAAGTTCTCAGCAGCCTTCGGAGGCATGCAAAAAACAAGTCTTATTTTAGAGATAAATGGAGAGAGGAAGGGACAGACAACTGGCATCGTGAATGCCTTCTACGTTGCAGGTGAAGAGCTTTGGGTCGGCCTTAGGTAATCCCATCTGAACATCTAGGAGACTGGGCCTGTTATCCTCATTAAAGACAAGGAAGCTAACGTCGGAGGTGAAGCAGCTTATCCAAGAGCACCCAGTGAGCGGTGCACCTGGGATTCCCACCCACCGGCCCACCGTCACGGGACTGCGCGGCAGGTTCACTCCGCTAGGTCATCGCTTGAAAACTGAGAAAATCTTGTCTTGCCTAGGAGAGTCATCCGGGGTCCTGGGTGCTGCTTGGGGACACAATGAAGTGGAGATAAGGCAACTACAGAGGCACAGGGCACCCTCTCGCTTGGCCCTGGGGGGTGGTGAGCTCTCTCCAGCTCCTTGGGGGTGGCACAGCCTCCCTCGCCCTCCTATTAGCTCCGCGGGAGATGGAATGCAGGACACTGCGGTCAAGAGCTCTAATGGGCACTGGCTCACATAGTCACCACATGTGTTGGCTCTTTTGGGAGCTGAGTTGTGGGAAAACACAGATGGTCAGGGACAAATGGCAGGAAGCAGCACAGTGTAGGGAGGGGGCATGAATTTCAGAGTCCGAACTCTCTGGGTTTAGATCCAAGCTCTGCTCTTTAAGAGCCGTGGAACCTTTGTACCCTCCCCGTCACCTTGCGTCACCATCTGTCCCCTTTGTGACTACAGGAAAGCCTCTGTGCCCTAGTTTCCTCATCTGCAAAATGAGGATACTAGCACTTAACTGACAGACTGGCTGTGTGGATTGACAAAATTACACAGTGCATTAGCCCAGTACCCGCATGGTTTAAATTCTCTGTTGTTGGCAACACCTTACTTATGAGCCACATCTGCAGAATGAGGATAATGCTCCCCTTGGCATCGAGTCTGGGGCATGGTGGTAGGAATTAAATGACAAAAATGTGTGCAGAGCATCCAGCATAGCGATGACCCACAGCCCAGTACATACAGGGTGCTCAAGCCTGGGTCTACTTCGGCTTCCTTTTCCCTCAGCCTGTGTAAGAGCGAGTGTCAGATCTTTTTATCAACTGCAAATATTTGCTGAAAATTTCAAGGCTGGTCCTTTGCTTTGTCAATCCTTCAGGGAGTAGCTTAGATTGTGTTTGCTGCTTCACTCCCGGTCTCTGCCTTCACGCTGGGCTGCTGGTAGAGCCATGAAATAATAAAATGATTCCTCTCCCCAGATAGCAGTCCCCCAACATCCTATCACTTTATCAATTACACTGGTTTTTTCGAGCTGAGTTTCCCCCTGGGCCCATCACCAAGGACAAGGATGGGCGAAGCCCTGCTCTGGCTGTCATTTCAGCTGCAGAGCCTCTCTCCACTTATATTTTCAAGTCACTTCAGCAGCACTGAAATTCTCAGAGCCCAACCGGCAGGGGTGACGGGGGTGGGGTGGGGGGGTGGGAACGCTTGCCGGGTCCTAGTGTTCACATTCTACCTAAGTCGGGAACAAGTTGGTTAGGAGCTCTGCAGGCAGCACGCAGGCTGTCAAGTTGGAGAAACGAATGGTTTGGATATCAATTACCCTCTACTTAAGTCAAGTCCCTTTGTGGTTGCCAGAAGCCGACCTTGACCTTCATGTCTCCTGGTCTTTTCCATCCATTTTCCTGCTCGTTTTCCCAGCACAACTCACGAGCCATCTATTCCTCTGTACTTCTCTCATCGCCAGGAGGGGTTAAATCTGCCGTGTGCTGGTTCTGCTTTTACTCATAGTGCTTATTTTCCTTGTGTATTTGGTGTTCTTTGAATGTGATTTTACATGTGGTCCATCTTAATAATCAATAAATTGAGGATATTTTCCTCCAGAGAAGATTTATATTTACTTGTGTCTGGTACAGAGGGTACCATTAACCACAAATCTTTTTAGCCTCTTTCAAGATTCTTGGCTAAACCTGAGTCTCAGATTCAGCTCTACAACCATGCCACTGGCTCAAGGCTCAGTCCCTAGGTCGCATATTTTACTGTAACTCCACACTTCACTCTTGCTTATGGTTCATGGTCTTCTTCCAGCCCTTTGGAGATTTATCCCCATCTCCTGAGAGTTCAGTAATATGGCCAAAACTGTGTGGTATGCAGCATACAATTGTTTTCAAGTAGAAGACCCTTGCGTTGTATCTCATTGGTCAAAGCTCTAGAAGCGGAAGCATCTTCACTTGCTTGGCCCCCTACTTATCCAGTTTTATTTTTTCTTATATCACCTAAGAAGCATCTAGATATTATATGTTTGTTTACTGGTTTATGCTGTGTCTTTCCTCACTGAAATACAAGTCCTATGAGAGCCGGAAGTTTGACTGGTTTGTTCATTGCTATATCACTCATTCCCAAAACAATCTCTTGCATATAGTAGATGTTTGATAAATATCATTGACTGATTCAATAAGGACTCCCTTCAGTTGTTTCAAGCAGAGGTGGTTATTTTAAGACATGAAGATATGAGAACTCTCCAAGAACAGAAGTAGCTGGGCTGGGCTCCAGAATGATGGGAGCACAGCAGCTGCTTTTGGATCTAAGGTGGTTCTGGATTTTTCCCCTAGCAGCAGAATCTTTCTGCTCTGCCACTAATGTGTGTCAGCTACTCCACATAGTGTCTGCTTCCTCTCTTTCCTTGTACATTTCCATCCCATTTGGCCTTGATTTGCCATTGTTAAACTCAATGTATTTTTGTTTTTTCAAATTTTCCCTTGGTAAACTTTTTTTTTTTCTTGGTCACAGTCTTAGGAAAGGGGAATAAATTGATTCAGTTTTGTTTGTTTTTGTTTTTAAAAGTCAGGTCACATGATTTCTGGCTCACCCATGGATTTTAAGAATGAAGATAGAGAGATGGAAACTCTCAAGGCAATCCAAGGGCAGGAGGAAGAGTGGGCTGGGCTCCATGAAGCTTGGAAGCAGTGGCTACTTTTGCACCTAAAGTGGTTCTGGCCTTTGGTCAAGTGTCCACTCTCCAACCCTCTCAAATATGGCAAGTCAAAAAAATGGTCTGGTAAGATAAAACATGGAAGGTGGCCAGCTGAGTTCTGGAAGTAATTACTAAATAAGGGCAAATAAGGAGACTGCTAAATTCAAAACAATCTCTGGGAGCGAAACTATGAAGACTCAACATTTGAGAGAATAAATCAGCATCTTGAGAAGGTAGAGACCCAACTTGAGTGATGACAAAACATACAAGTCTAATCAAGGGAATGAGGCAGGAGTCTCAGGAAGATGTGATTACGGTGAAGAGAGTTATAGTCAGATCAATTATATTGAACCATGTTTTAAAATAGTATGTTTTAACCAGCACAGAGGAGGTGGCAAGTGGTCAGTCAGAGAGCAAGGAATGGCAGCATCACTTCTGCTCTGGCTGGGGGAGAAAGGCTAACACACAGGGAAACATGTTGTTAAGTGTGAGCCAGATAGTCTAGTAGACAGACATCAATTAAATAATTTCCCACCTGTTCAGGCTAAATGGTGCTTAAGGCTATTAGGGAAGAGAACAAGGAGCCATGAACACTTAGAACAGTGGATTTGATCTAGGCTATGAGGTCAGAAGAGCTACTTGAGGAAATGACCTCTGACTGGACATCTGAAGGTCATTTGGAAATTGAAATGGGAGAAGCCGGGGATAGGAAAAGTATTCCCAACCTTGCAAATGCCCTAGGTTTCTTGCTGTTCTTCAGATCCATGTGTTGAGCACTTTCCTGCCTCCAGTTTTTGCATATGCTCTTCTCTCTGCTTACAAAGCTCTTTCATCAGATAACGTCAGATAGTGGGGTAGCTCACTCTTTGCTCAAAGTTAAGTTCTTCAGAGAGGCCTTCCCTGACATTCCAGCTAGTACAGCACACCAGGACATTTGTTATTTCCTTTCCCTACTTCATGCTCCTTCACAGAGCTGTTACCCCCTGCTTTTGAAGTATACGGTGATTTGCTCATGATCTGTCTTCCCTCGCTACATCATAAGCTCCATGAGGGCAACAATTTTGTCTATTTTGTTCACCACTGTACATCCACCCCAGTGCCTAGTATATAGGTTTGCTTTAACAAATATATAGTAAGTGATTAAACAAAAAGGAGCAAGGTACATCTAGGAATGGAAGGGAGGCCAGTGTGGCTGGACTTCGATGGGTTAAAGGGCCTTATTGGTCAATGTTTGGAACTCAGACATTGTTCTAAGTGTAATGAGAAACCATTGGTAGGTTTTAAGCAGGGGAGTGATCTCTTCCGATAAATGTTTTTAAAGGTCACCCTCACTGCCATGTGGTGAATAGACTGGACGGGGCAAGGGTGGAAGGAGGGAGTCCAGCAGGGAGGCAATGTGGGAATTAGGGCATGGTAACCGGTTGGGGGCTGTGGAATGGATGAGCTGGCTTTGGGGTGCATTTGAAGGCAGAGCTGTCAGGTCTTGCTGCTGGATCAGATGTGGGAGAGAACGTGGGTTTTGTCTTGAGCTCCTGGGTGAATAGAGGTGCCATTCACTGAGCCCCATCACATGGAATGCAGACCTTCCCAAGAATTCTGCTGTCAAGTTGCTGGAAAGTCATAGGGATTGTTGAGCTCACATGGACAGGACCTCCTGACTGAGGCAGAGCAGAGGGGAAGACCCTGAGCCAGGACCGGAGTCCTCAGGGAGGTGGAAATAGAACTTGGAGAACAGATGTGGCTGCAGAGGGGAGGGGCAGAAGGAAGGCATTCCCATTTGAGATGGTACTGAGGTGAGCAGGGTGGCGAACTCCTCCCACGCTCCCACTCCTCTACCCCGGAGCTCCGGGGGCTTAAGAGAACAAGTCTTGCAGCAGAGTGCGTCTCAGTTCCCCCAGGAAGTGGAGGGGGCACTTGTGCAGGGGAGAGGATGTCAGGATGTGGTGTGCAGGCAGGGTCGGTCCAATCCGTTGAAGTTTGGTCAAGGGCAACAGTGCATTTGACATCTGGAGTCGATCAATCTTTCAACAGTCTCTTCCACTATTCAATAACCTATTTTCAGTACCAATCATTAAAAATGAAACCAATAATAATAATAATAATAATATCTGGAAAACATACTCCATAAAATCTTATTTGGTATTGAATTTCACATATATCATCACACCAGTAAAAAGTGAAAAAAAAATTAATAAAACATTACAGTACAAAAGTCTTAAAAAGTAACAGATTGATGCTTTTTAATTATCTTAATGTATGTTTTGAAAAAAAAGGGGGAGGAAAGCTTATATTTACTTATTGGTCTGTCCCAATAACAAATGATAACATTACAATTTCTGTTTTTCAATGTCAAAGATAGTATCCAACCTCGGCAAGAGAGTTCACGTGTGAGCTAAAATTTGCACTTTCCAAACAAAAGAGAGTACACATTGCAGCTTGCATTCTGTTTCACTGTTTTAAAAATTTATACAGAAATAAAAATTCCACGTGAGTGCGTAGAAAGACAGGATGGAAGTAACTCAAGTTCAGTTTCTTTGTTTTTCAAAGAGTCTCTTTACCATCACTGCCCTGTGGTTGTGTATTTAGAAGCTTCTGTTTAAACACCGGGTTAGATAGTATCATGGGAGAAGGAGGCATAAAGTGCGCCCAAAGTGAGCTTAAATGATCCCGAACGGTGGAACGCTCTGGAAATGAACATGTGTAGCTGGGGTCCCACATGCAGGGGCCTCCTGTGTGACTGGAGGGACTCAGGATTATATATATATATATATACATATACACACACCTACAACTTATGTATTAAAACTCAATGTAGCCAGCAATTATTAGCATTTTTACCAACCAAAGAATTTTTTGGGGGAGAGTATTTTATTCCTTCGATGTTTAGGATTGTCAATACCTGGTGAAAACAAAAAGAGACAGACTTTTTGTTGGCTTTATCACCGTTTGGAGCATCTGTTCAGACAGCCCATCCCTGTTGCCTATACCGGGGAGGGCCGCCCCTGCCACCCTGCCCCACCGGGTTTGGGAAGGGCAGGTGATGACACCCACCTGGATTTGGTGGTGGTGGCAGGGGTGGGCAAGGGCCCCCAAATGTGCGGTGAGAAGTTTTGTCCAAGAGGACCTGCTGGCAGCCTTGGGTGAGGTCTTCTGTGGCCTCTGCACGCAGGTGGGTGTCCCCCTGCAGGGACAGCTGTCATGGGTTCTCCTGCTGAATTTGTCCTCCTCTTCTTCGTCTGTTCTTTTGTCCTTGTCTCTGCCTGTTTTCCATCTTCCCTGTTTGTATCACTCCTCTCTCTCTCTCTCTCTCTCTCTCTCTCTCTTGACCTCAGGGTCCATCCTAGCCCCTGCTTTGCTGTCTCTCATTGTCTCTGTCATGCTGGTTTTTCACCTTCCTAGCCTGCCTTTCCTGTGTCTCCAGATGTCTCCATTCTCTGTGCAGTACATGAGTCTCTTAGATCCTCTGTTAGGAAACTAAGTCAGTGGCAGGGGCCCGAGGGGGCTTAATTAAAACTGTGCATCCCCCACATTTTGTTGAGATATCCTCCCCAATGTTCATAGAGATGCTCCATCCCTTGGGGGCACTTCTGAAAGTCAGAGGGTCAGGCCATCAGGAACGACGGTCTGTTCTTCAATCCCAGGGCTGGCTCACCAGGCCCCACACTGGTGGTTAGGGAGGGCATTGGTGGCTTGGGGATAGGTAAGAGAGGGACCCGGATAGACATGGGGAGAACAAATGCAGGTGGGATCAGAGTCCTGGGGCTCAGTTGGAGTCTCTGCAAGACTCTCTTGGGTCTGTGCTCCCTTCTTCTGGCTTAGCCTGGGGAGGGAGAGAGTCCTCACTTTCCAGGAATAAGAGCTGCCCTGATCCTGGTTTCCCCAGAAGGGCTCCTGCCCTGGTCGAGATGGCACCCTGGGAACAGAGGAAGCTGAGTCGGCCTCTTCTCTACCCTCTTCTTTACTTCTTTCTCTTGGCCTGCGGGTTTCGTCCATAGAATGTGGGAACTGTCTGCTGCCCCCGCTCCCCAGTTCCTCTCACACTGTGCCACCTCACATCCCTGTGCTTTGGTTCCCGGTTAGCTGTCCGTTGGCTGTTATTTAAGGTCCCCTTTCCTGAAACAGGGCAAGATTCAGACCTCAAGGGAGAGGGCAGTGGAAACCATAGGCATGGAGCATGTGGTCACTGGGCGCCTGTATAAGGGGGTGCACCCCTTATACAGATGAAAAGACCAAGATACAGAGAGGTCCCCAAGAAGGTGGCTGGAGGCCATTCAACGCCATCACCTTCTTCCCACTCCCTCCACTGGTTCTTTGCTGCTCCTCAGACACCAGAATGTCTCTGCCCTGGGGCTGTTGTACCTGCTGCTTCCTTTGCCTGGAAAGCTCTTCCCCCTACGTATCTGCTTGGCTCCCTCTCTCTCACTCTTTCCAGTCTTGTGAAAGACTTATGAAGCCTTCCCTGGCCACCTTGTTCTTCCAGAACTCCCTGCTTCATTGCCTTTCCTTGCTTTGTTTTTCTGCGCAGCTTTTGTCACTGAACACACTGCAGAATAAATTAGTATTATTTGCCTTTCTCACCAGAGTGTACGTTCTTTCAGGGCAGGGAATTTGTCTATCTTGGTGAAGGCTATATGCCCAACTCCTAGAACACAGTCTGGCACTAGGAGGTGCCCAACACGTTTGTTCAATGAATTTAGAGTGCCTGGCACCGGGTCCTGTACAGAGCGGACGCTGCCATTATGAGGCTAGGATTTATTGAGCAACCATAGTGTCTCCAGCTCAGCCGACAGCTGGAGCCCTGGCTGGAATGCCCTTTCCCCCAAGGGAGCCCCTGCCTGAACTTGAAGGCTCCACCCACATTTTCTTCAAGGTCTCTCCTGTCCTCCAGGCAGATTTGGTGTCTCTCTCCACCTGCTCCCCCTTCACTCTCTGTTAAACACTTGTCATTTTTTTTATCTTTAGATTTTATTTATTTATTTGAGAGAGAGAGAGAGTAAGTATGAGCAGGAGGGAGAGGAAAAGGGAGAACACTCTCCACTGAGCAGAGAGCCCGACACAGGGCTTGAGCCCAGGACCCTGAAATCATGACCTGAGCCAAAGGCAGATGCTTACCTGACTAAGCTACCCAGGTGCCCCTAACACTTGTCACTCTTGAAAGATCCTGTGTTTTTGAGCCACCTGGGATTCACATCTTTGTTTCCCCTCTTCCTAGCCTTGGGCAAATGACTTAACCCCTCAGGGGCCTCAGTTTCCTTATCTGTAAAAAGGGGGTAATGTCACACACATTTCTGAAACAGCAGTTCTTAGTAGTCGTGGCCCTTGTACGTGGTGGACTTGGCACTGAAGGCCATGTTGGTGGAGGTGGTGTGCTCTTGGCAGCAGGAGCTCCAGACCAGATTCCAGAGGTTGTATCCATCTACTGCAAGCCAAGAGGCACAGATGTGGCAATGTTTGGTGAGCGCTTGGGTTCTGTGAGGAGGATCCTGCCTGGGCAGGCACCCTGCCCTTTAGATCCCATGCTCATGAGGCCATGGGAAGAGTCTGACCCAGATTGCCACTTCTATGGGCTCCCTGTGTCTGGTGGAGCCCAGAATGAAGATGCCGCCCCCACACTGTCTGAACCTGCAGGTGAGGCTTGAACATCCACCTGCCTGTCTCCTTTGGAATGCCAGGCCTTTGGTGAGAAAGGTACAGAACCTCTTCGAGCTGGCCAAAAGGGGTCCTCAGCCTTCACAGAGGGATGTTTTATGATTTGTGGGAGATTAGATGTGCCAACTTTGAACAATCCTTCCAATTCTGGGAAGCTACAGTCCTAGGAATATTTATTCTCTACATACAGCCAAAATTTCTTTCTCTTACCTTTTATTGTTCCTCTTTGTATTTGGAAACCAGAAAGCAAAATGCTCAGATTTTGTGTACCCAGAGGCAAGTTCCTTTTCCTCTAGTGCCCCTTGGAGGCTGGGAAGGAATTCCTGGTCAGCCACGGGCAGCGGGCTTCTTAGAACATTAGTAAATCAAAGGCAGTGGAAATCTTTGCAGGGAAGAGAAAAGCGACTCTGGCGCATATTCAGCCAATTAGCAAAATGTCCAGCAGCTTTTCTCAACAGAGCATCTTCTCTTTAATGATCTTATTTATGCCTGTGCAACCAATGAATACATTTGTTTGGAGACTTTTTTTTTTATTCATGAAATATGATGTATTGGATGCCCTAGGCTGGGTATTGAGGAAACCCCGTGCTTGAGACCAGAAACAGAACCTGCCCATCCAGCACTTGGTATCTAAGGACTGACAGACGCTTTGACCAGTAGGATTTCTCCTGGAGGAGGATAAAGGTAGGCCGGTGTTTCAATCAGGGGTCAAATAACACAAGAATCAGGTGCCGACTCAGGTGAGCTCAGTGAAGGAAACTCATGGGCCCTTGTGTGGGATGCACGCTCAGGCCTTGTGGGCCTTGGAAAGTCCTCAGGCTATGCCTCTTTGACACTCTCTACAGTCCTGCTTCTACAAGAGCCATCCTAATTGCCCCCAAGTGGTGAGCTCAAGTCAACATATCTATGGGCCTTTCCGGCTTGACTCCCTATATTGTCAGGGGTCCACCAGAACACAGATGATCTGCTCAAAAGAGGTATCAAAGAAAGTTTAAGGAGGGGATCATTTACTAAGGCAGGGTCAAGGTAAACCAACAAGAGATGTCAAAGCATCCTGGGGCTGGCAATGTAGGAAACCATTTCCTCTGTAGATGAGAAGGAGTAAGGAGAGGGAATGGTGTTGCTGAACCTGGAAAGGGCTGTAGCAATGAGAGAAGGGCTAAGTGACAAGAGTCACGGCCTTAGGTGGAAAAATTCAGCCACTGCCAAACCATAACCTGAAAGGAAGGGATCTATGGGAAGAGATTCCCCTCCCTCTCTCTCCTCCTCTTTAGTCTCCTGCTGATGCCTCCTATTGGCCAAATAGGATTGGAATACAGGAGGTCAGATAGGCCAGTTGCTATGATCCACAGTTAGAGGTCAGCCCCCGTCCCCCCCTCCTCGCCCCGGGGACACAGAGCAGGGCAGAGAAGGGTGGAGAGTGGATCTGGAGGGGCAAATGGAAAATATCCATAGCCATCTAATGTGGGCTCTCCCTCTCACTTTCAGATGCCCAAGAAAGAATCGAATTGGAGTGGCTCAGGCTGAGACAACAGGGGAAGGAGCTTCTGGGGAGAAGCATCATCATTCCCATTCTCAAGATGAACAAACCAAGGCTGATGGAGGGAAAGATGGATGTCCAAGGTAACACAGATGATGAGTGGCAGTGCCATTGTGCCAGAGATTACCAAGAACCATGAGCTCGAATGAGCTACCATCCCTGGAGACTTTCTGAGGGACGTTCCTGGCTTGGGTTTAGGAATGCATTTGCTGGGTCTCTCTCTCCCCAGGTGTTTCTGACAGGTGCTGCATTTAGACGCCTCTTTGAAAACCATCAAACTGAAGATCATAAAGAGCTAGATATGGGTGCATGTGTGCCCCTCAAAGTATGTTCTCTCCCAGAAGAGTTCTGTTCCTGACATTCTCTTGAGCCTACTGTGCACTGTCTGGTCCAGGATCCTGGATTCCCATGAGGCTCCTCTGTACCTGCAATCTGACTTCAGTATGCTTCTTCGCTAGGCTTGCCTAGTGGATTGTTGGACAACATGGTGTCCCCACTGCTGTCATTGTATCTTCTTGATGTAGGCCTGGGCCATGCTTTTGGCTTTGCTGTGCCTGGATTAGCACTGACACGTTGAAGGGATCCACCACCTTCCTGGCCCAAGTCAAAGCGGTACCAAGGAGCCCCTGAGTAGACCCACCATCCAGGAAACCTGTAAGTGCTTACCTGGGAATCTTCAAAGAAAGAAGTTCTTTGCTGTTGTATCTTTAACTCTTCTGGTTAGGAAGTCCTACTACGTATCTTGCCCAACTCACTTTCAGCCTGATTGAAGCTCGTTTTACTTAGTGAGAACAGAGTAGTCATTTGAGGTGTGTTCAGAAGCTGTCATCGACTCCATGGTAAAGAGCAAGGAACAGTGAGAAGAAGCTTCCCAGACGGTGCAGCAGCCATTCTGGGGCACCGGTTGTGTGAAATAGGTGCCAGCTGTGAGGACTATATTACCTCAGCCAGCTCTGTGGGCTGGGTCACCATCTGTGTGGGCTGGGGTGCCAGCTGTGTGGACTATATTACCAGTCAGCTGTGAGGATTGAAGTGCCAGCCAGTTGTATGGACCTGAGTGCCAGCTGTGTGCATTGGGTGCCAGCCAGATGTGGGGACTGGGTTCCAGCCATAGGGACTATATTACCAGTCAACTGTGAGTATCGATGTGCCAGCCAGTTGTATGGACTTGAGTGCCAGCTGTGTGCATTGGGGTGCCAGCCAGGTGTGAGGACTGGGTTCCAACCATAGGGACAATATTGCCATCAGCTGTGAGTATCGACGTGTCAGCCAGTTGTGTGGACCTGAGTGCCAGCTGTGTGCATTGGGGTGCCAGCCAGGTGTGAGGACCAGGTTCCAGCTGCGGGAACTGAATTACCAACCAGCTATGCAAACCTGGTTCTAGCTGTGTGGACTGGGGTGCCAGCTCGCTGTGTAGATTGGGGTCCCAGCTGTGAGAATAGGGGTGCCGGAATGAGCCTAGTTGAGACCAGACCCCATCTCAGCTGTTCACTGCATGCGCTTCTGTTTATGGTACTGATGTTCTCCTCAAGCAATTTCAATAAATCAAGGTCACTGAATCAAATCGTCTTTCTTGCAGAATTGAAGATGTGCTTCTCTGATGCAAAGAAAAGAAAATGTTCTTAAGAATGATAAAAGCATCATTAGAAATTGGGGAAAAAAGAGCCAGATCTTTCAGCATCATACATTCAAGGGAAATAATGACCATTTATATTAAGACGGTTATTTGTTCATATTTGTTGATCGCCTACTATGTATCTGATATGGTATAAATAATCATATTAACAGCAGTGATCAGAGGTCAAGATGAAGTCTCAGTGTTATTTATTTGTACATTCTATGAGTCCACCATGGCTGAGGCCAGAAGGGCTGGTTAGGCTCTCATCTTCATCCTTTCTTCTTATGGGAAGCAATCTTCACCCTCAGTCAGTAGGGGCCTTGCCTCCAGAGCCAGGTCACTTCTGCAGTAGCCACAAAGTACCCCAGTAGGGTGTTGGTCCTGGGGCCTGGAGCCCTGGGTTCATAGAGGTGCAGCTCGCAGCATCCGTACTTCCATACTTGTTCCATACCATTCCTGCCCCTTTTCAGCCCACCCTAGGATTTTACAATGTTCCCTTTGGGGAAGTATATTTGATAGTTGTTCTGAAAAAAATAAATCAAAGGAGGACCTGTTAATATAGCTTTTTCAAAAAGCCATTGGAAAGAGAGAGACACACACAAACACACATATGCATTTGATTCTCCGTCTTTACAGTCCTTGTAGTCTACAGAGTCGGCACCAGTGCTGAATTAGTGAATACTGAATCATTGCTTCTAGGGCAAATATAGGTTTAGTTTCTTGTGAGCCTTCAGGTCACAATATTTCTGTCAACTGATCAATACATAACCTTGTTTTATGCATGTTTCTGTTTAAAGACACCGTATCTAATATATAGTGCTGATTCACTAACATTGAACTCATGGCCAATGCACCGTAACTCATGCCAGAATGGAGCTCATCTATTGTATATTTTCTCCCTGAGGCTCAACACAGCCTCCCTGTGCTTAGGAACTAGACAGCTCTTCAGTGCTATGCTCGGGGGCCAGTTTAAAGAGCAAAATCACCAACAAAAAGCATACAGATGCAAAAAAAAAAAAAAAGACAAAAAATAGACTGTGAAAAGGATGCTTGTTTATTCTATGACAGTTGAAATAAGAAAGCAGACCATGGCCTGTTTCCACCTCAGCTGGAAACAAGGACATCATGAGTGTTGACTTTCGGGGTCACGGATAAATTTTTTGAAGCAGGCAAATTCACAAACACGAAATTTGTGAGTAATGAGGGTCGACTGCTTATATACTTGCACATATAACTGTGCATACACACATACACAATGATGTTACTCTAAGGCTAAGGACATAGCCTAGAGGCAGAAAACACTGATTAGAAATGACCCAGTACTTCAGAGATATGTGAAGAGGAGTTCCTGTGAGATTATCTCCGTGAGGGGTTTCTTTAAGCATCTCTGAGTGACCCAGGGTAGGGAAGTTTCTAAATCTGCACTTCTATGGAGTCTATGAGGAGCTGAGTCATGAAGTTGTTAGGTTAGGTTCTGGGAAGACCTTCGACTCTCCTCGAGGGAATATGAAACAGTAACGCGAAGCAGGACCAGGTATGAATATAGTGCACTGAGAAATGAATAGTTGGTTATAGCACAACAAGTTCCAGGCCTTGAGAGGGGCCTGGGAGCAAGAAGTCAGTGGAGATTCTTAATTCTGGTGCCATGTCCTGTACAGGTCAAGGTGGCCAGTCTCAGTCTAGGCAACACGCCATCACTCTCTCAGATCCTCCAAGTTGCACACCTGAGAGGCACCCTAAACTACCTTTCCTTTCGAGATCTGTGATTCTACTTCCTTTATATTTCTTTAACCAGGGTGTTGGCCATTCTCTGTACATCTCAAACTGGAAGTGACCAGTACTATCCTCTGGGTGTGGCCCATGAGTGTTTTATATAAGAGGGAGAAGTACATTTGATTATGTTTCCAGGCCTACACAACAGGCCCCAGGCCCTGGGTAGCTGGGTGGATAGAACAGTTGAGTGAAAATTGTCTTCATTCAATATTTTTTTTCTTATAATTATCCAGGTGTAACAGTCAGTGGTCTATCACTATCTTTCCTACTAAATTGGATCACTTGGAGAGAAATAATGATGATGACAGGATAGTAATGACAGCTACCATGCTCATCAATGTCAGGTGTTGGACCAATGTTGTTTTTAATTTTTATTGGAACACAGATACCTGGTTTCTCCCCAAACATTTTATTTTGAAAAAAATTTTTAAATGACAGAAAAAAATTTTCTTTCAACAAAAATGTTGAAAGAAAAGTATGTGAACATCTATATGTCTTTTATCTAGATTCATTAATTACATTTTGTCACATTTCTTATTTCATCCATCTTTCATCTTATTTTTTCCCTGAATGATTTAAAAGAATTATCACAGACATTGTACTGCTTTACAACTACATGCTTCATCATGTATCTTCGAGGACTAAAGGCATTCTCCTATATAAATATAATACATTTATCATAAGGAGATTTCACATTAATTCAACACTATCATTTCACATGCAATCCATATTTAAATATCAGAGACAATTTAAAAAGAATAAATATCTATATAAGGCTTTGAAGGGAAGGCAGCCCTCTTCCTTTCTCTGGATTCCTTCTCCCCTAAGGTAACTCTTTTAGCTTTCAGTGTTAACTCCATAATTCTAAATAACATGCTTAGTCTAATGTTTTTTTTTAAATTTACTTATCATTTATTAACTTCTTTTTATGTAAGAAGATTCAGCTCTCCTATCTCCCACAAACACATTTCCTCGCATCCTCCCAAAATGATTATATCATCATCTTTTGGTAATATTAGTATTCAGTATTTGTGTTATTATGATATTACTCTCAGCTTGAGATACACGGTGTGCCATGATTATATTTCTTTCCTTGCACAACTTTATTGTTTTTCTTGGGTTGTAATTGCCCTGATCTGTCATTTACTTGGTTTCCTATGTACCTATCACTATTTTATCCTTGAGCTCTCTGGAAGAATTATAATTTTCTTTTAAATATGTTGACATATATAGAATTATGTATTGGTTTAGTTCTTTTCTTGGTCTTCCTGCTCCAACTTGTTCCACCATTCATCCATCATCCTGAAACTTTTCATCATCATCATCATCATCATCATCATCATCATCATCAAATTGGGAATTTCCTTAGCTTTCTCTTGTATTAAATTCTTTATTTCCTTGGTCCTGGGTTTCATATGTCTTGATTTACCCCCTTGTCTCTGTGGAGAACATCCTTCAGTAGCTTTCTGAGTAAGGGTTCATGGGGAGGCAATATTTTTGAGATCTTGTATGTGTGAGATGATTTTCTATTGTATCCTCACACTTGATTAATAGTTGGGCCAAACATAAACTTGTAGAATGGAAATCATCCATCTCCGTACCCCCTCAGGATTTTGAAAGCATTTCGCCACCATTTCTAGCTTGCATTGCTAGTGTTGAGAAGACTTATGTTGTTCTTCTTCCCGAGTGTTTGAATATCAGTGAGTGAGGGATGTTTTCCATCCTTTGTTCTGGCAGTTGGTGGCCCTTTCAATCTGGAAACTCATGTCTGGATTTATTACTTCACTAATTTCCCCTCTGGGTTTCTCTCTTTCTGGAACATCTGCTATTCAAATATTAGCTCTCCTCGTAGGTGTTATAATCTTATACTTTCTCTTATTTTCCATCTTTTTGGAGTTCTGTGCTTGTCTCTGGAGTTTCCCTTGATTTATTCTTACAACCATTCCATTGAATTGTTTATTTCTGTCATATTTTTATTATTCATTTATTTATTTACTTAGAGTGTGAGCAGGGAGGAAGGGTCAGAGGAAGAGGGAGAGAAAGAATGTCAAGTAGCCTCTGAATTGAACGCAGAGTCTGAAGGGGGCTTGAACTCACCACCCCGAGATCATGACATGAGCCAAAATCGAGTCAGATGCTTAACTGACCGAGCAACCAAGATGCCCCTATATTTTTAATTTTAAGAGCTCTTTTTTTAATTATTTCTTCTTTAAATAATTATATATTCTTGTTTAAGAATATAATATTTCCCCCATATCCCTAAGAATATCAGTTATAAGCTTGTGTTTTTCCCCCTTTCTATATTGTTGCTATTTCATGTGATATTTTTTCCTGTTTGCTTATGTTAGTCTTCCCTCCCACAATAGAGTGGTTCCTTAAATATCTGGTGAAACTTGATGCCCTTCATATTTAAGAGGGAGGCACCAGAATTCACTGTAGTTCATGTGTGCAGGTTTAGGCACTGGTGAGTTCTCCTAGGATGACCTAGTAGGGTGTGGATGTTCCAGTAGGAGCCCATAAATACCAACACCATAAAGTATCTTCTCTTGGATAGGTCCATTGTTGTCCATTCCAGCCCCATGGACAGCCATACTCTCCTCTCCTCCCCCTCTCCTCCATCCAAGTATACACATAGTCCTGCAGCCTTGATGCTTCTCCCTATTGATACCCAGAAGTGTGTGGTTACAGGCTTTTGTGTGGATATTTTGCTGAAATGCATTTTCTCACTACTCTACTTGCCTGATAGAGTCTCTGAGAATCACTTCCTTTGTCTCCACACTTCTTTTGTCTTCCCTCTGCTCTTCACTCAGGGACAGAGTTAGCCTCTCTGTGCTACCTGCCTTCATGGTTCCCTGTGACCCTTAATGGGCATCCCACTCCACAGAATTAAGATCTGTTTGTCTCCTCCACTAACCTCAATGCCTTTTGAGAGCAGAAGCTCTTATTCTGTTACCTGGTCATGGTTTGGCCAGTTCCTTTAGCAATAGTGACACCTTAGCATCCTGAGGGGATACAGAGAAAATAGAGACACTGTGATTCCCGGAAGGCAGAGAGATTTTATGGACCTGCTGCCATCACAGGCAGCTAAACTCAATTCAAAGAGCTACATTTTGATCAAGACTGATGAAAGTTTTTAAAAGCCTACAAGACCCTCCCCGTCCCACATTTTCTTAATTCCCTCTTATGACAGCAACTAGATAGACTCACATCATCATTTGTCTACCACACCTTATTTCCAGGGTGGATCTATTATCTGGAGAAACAGGAGGAAAATGCCACAGTAAAGACCTTTGACCTCTCTCTGAAGCCATCTGTCTGTGGAGGTGTCAATCAGTCATGAGCATAAAGTCTCAGATGGAGTTGGGTTCTCCCATAGTCTCTACACTGCACTTCTTGCATATCCATCATCAACAGATCAGAAAAATGTCAACATCATATGAATACATATAAACTAGGGCAGGGTTGGCAATTATATTTCATCTCCTGGGTAATTCTACCCGATGAGTGGGGGCTGCCTGAAGTGCTTGTTAAGAGTTCTGAGGCCTTAACCAGGTTCAGTATGAAAGAGTCCCTGTGATCAATTAGTGATGTCTGCCATGGGCAGTTATTCACCAGCCCCAGAACCAGGGGAAAGATGAAAGTAAAATGTTTTTACATAGTGTTTCTCAAACTTCACTGATGATAAGAATTACCCAGAGGTGCTTGTTAAAAATAGATTCCAGGGGTGCTGGGTGACTCAGTAAGCTTAGTGTTCAACTCTTGGTTTTGGCTCAGGTCATGATTTCAAGTTCCTGAGATCAAGCCCTATGTTGGGCTCAGTGCTCAGTGTGGAGTCTGCTTGTTTTTCTCCCCTGCTCTCCCCACTTCTTTCTCTCTCTCATAAATAAATACAATCTTAAAAAATGATAGATTCTGGACTCTTCCCCAGAAGACTTGGATTCAAAAGGTCTTGAGTGAGGCCTGGGAATCTGCACTTTGTAAGCACCCATGTGACTCATGCCATCAGGCTAGTCTAGAAACAGTGTTCTAAGTGAGGGTGGATTTCTAGGAATCCCAGCTAAAGAGAAATGCAGGAAATGCAGGAAAATGGAGCAACAGAACCCGGTCTTGGGGAAAGAAAGGACTAATGGTTAACCCAAGTACACAGGACTCCAGACTCCTACACTTAAGTGAAGGACCCTTATGAATCCCCAAATCCTAACCGAAGCCCCTAAAGATATTTAATGTTGAACCCGTGGACTAGCACAGTGCCTGGCGTGCAAAAGGCATAAATCAATGACTGAAGAATAAGCAAATCATTAAGTTTTGGAAATACGCATCTCAGTATCTTGTTTAACTTCCACTTGCCCACACTCAGATCCATGTGTATTGCTTTTGTCCCCTCTGTTCTGAGATGACCTAGAGATGCCCCAGAGGAATGGTTAGATAGAGCCCGTAAGAAATTACAAGGACCTATGTTTGTCAGTCAAGAAAACCAGAGATTGAACAAGAATATGGTCTCCCGCTTTGCAACATAAATGTCTCCTTAGCAGACTCACTAAGTTCTTGATAAGGGAGCCCCCTGAACATTGAATGCAGTCAGTTTAGACAAACTTCAATAAATCATGTCTCATCAATGAGGAATCAGTTCCTAAAAGCAGTCTGCCTGCCTCAAAAAAAAAAAAAGAATTCCTATAAAAAGTCATAGCTAATGTAGACTCATAGCCCCCTTTTTCCAATATTCCAAAATCAACAGTGTGTGTTTGTGCTCCAGTGAGGAAGAGTTAGGTCTTAGATGCATATTTGATGAAGAATCTGTACATATATCATGTAGCAAGAAGAGAACACTAACGTTTAATGGGCACTTACTCTTTTAATCCTTTTATGTATTGTTTTATCCTCTCTAGATATCATGAGGATATATTATTATTATTATCCCCATTTCATAGCTGTGAAACAGGCATAGAAACTATTAGTTATTCGCCCAAGATCACATAGCTAACACAGTGCTCATATCCTTTACTTGTTGCTACATAACAAACGACTCCTGAATTTAGTCAATAAAATTTATCTCACATTTTCCGTGGGTCAGAAATCTAGATGTGGCTTTCCTGGGTCCTTTGGGTCAGGATTTGTCACAGGGCTGCAGGCCAGGTGTCTGCTGAGACTACAGTTCAGCTTAAGGCTAAACTGGAGGAGGATCCATTTCCAAGATCATTCATGTGGCTGTTGGTAGGATTCAGGTCTCCCTGGGCCTGTTGAACTGAGAGTCTCTCTCTGTTTCTTGCCATGTAGACCTTTCCATGAGAATAGCTCAAAACATGGCTCTTGGCTTCTATCAGCGAAGTAAGAGAAAAAGGGGGAAGAGTGAGCAAGACTGCAGCTAGGATCTTTCTGCAAATCTATCTTGAAAGTGATATCCCATCATGGTTGTTATATTCTCAAGGGAAGGAGATGACACACAGCATAAATACCAGAATCACTGGAGGCGTGTTTTAGAACCTGCCGGCCACGTTGACAATAGCCTAAGCAGTGAGTCTCCAGAGCTGCCTTCTTAACACCAGAGCTGCTTCTCATAAGATGCAAAGGAAGGGTGAGCACAATTCAGGAAAAAGATTATTCTCTCAGAGGGAAGGAAGGAGATGGGATATGGGAGGCACGTATCGGTAGATGCAACAATATCAATGATATTCTAAATTTTAAGTGGGTAGTCTCATAATTATCATGGTATACAACTCACGTGTTGGTTACATTTTTTTTGGATGCACCAAATTTTCATGAAAATTCATTAAAAAATAATATATTAACTTATTTCCTTATGGAAGAAACAAGAGCAGATGCCAACTCTGAAGAATAAAGGATCTTTGTGTGCTTGGTGCCATGCAACAGGACTGCACATAAGTAACTGAGGAACTTTAAAAAAAATTAATATGTATTTTTTAGAACTACCTTGGTTTATAGAAAAATTGAGCAGAAAGTACAGAGCTCCCATACACCCTCCTTGCCCATCTCCAGCTTTCCTTATTATTAACCTATTGCATTAGTGTGATACATTTGTTATAATTGATTTTTTTCCCTTTATGGATTGTGTTCTTGGTGTTATACTCAAAGGTCATCTCCAAGCCCAAGGTCGCCTGGGTTTTCTCCTGTTATTTTCTAGAAGTTTTATAGTTTTATGCTTTTCTCTTATGCCTATGATCCATTTTGAGTCAATTTTTTTGCAAAAGATTGAAATCTGTGCCTAAATTCCTTCCTTTTTTCTCTTTCTCTTTTCTTTCTTTCTTTCTTTCTTTCTTTCTTTCTTTCTTTCTTTCTTTCTTTCTTTCTTTCTTTCTTTTCTTTTCTTTCCACTTCCTTTTTTTTGCATGTGGATATCCAGTTTTTCAGCAATATTTGTTGAAAAGACTGTCCTTTCTCCATTGAATTGCCTTTGCTCCTTGTCAAAAATCATTTGGCTTATTTCTGTGTGGATCTATTTCTGGGCTCTTTATTTTGTTCTATTAGTCTATTTATATATTCTCTCACCAATACCACATAGTCTTGATTACTGTAGCTTTATGTAGTAAGTTCTTAAGTCAGGTGGTGCCATCTTCTGACTCTTTTTCTCCTTCAATACAATGTTGTCTATCCTTGGTCTTTTGTTTCTTCATAGAAACTTCAGAATCAGTTTGTTTGAAATGTACTAAGTAACTTCCTTGGATTTTGACTGGGATTGTGTCAAATCTATAGCTCAAGTTCAGAAGAACTGACATCTTAACATTATTGAGTTTTCCTAACCATGAACCATGATAATTTTAAAACAGTTTTATTGAGTCATAATTCACACACCATGTAATTAACTCATTTCAAGTGTAGAATTCAATGTTTTTTTTTTGGATATTTAAAGCTTGTGTAACCATCATCATTATCTAATTTTATTTTTAAAGATTTTATTTATTTATGAGAGAGAGAGAGATGGGGCAGAGGGAGAGAGAGAGAAGCAGGTTCCCCTTTGAGCAGGGGACCTGATGCAGGGTTCGATTCCAGGACCCTAAGATCATGACTTGAGCAGATGTCAGAGATGCTTAATGGACTGAGCCACACAGATGCCCTACTACCATCTAATTTTAGAAATTTTTTGTGTTCCCCAGGTAAACTTAATGCCATTTAACAACCATTCCTTATTTTCTCCCAGCCCTGATTCCAGCCCTGGGTTAGCATTAATATATTTTCTCTAAACACAGATTTTCCTATTCTGGATATTTTACATAAATAGATATTCTATGTAAATATAATATGTGGTGTCCGTGGCTGGCTTCCTTCACTCAGCATAATGTTTTCAAGACTCATGCATGTGGAGGCATTTATCAGTACACCACTCGTTCTTACTGTGGAATAATATTTCATCGTATAGATACATCAGATTTTATTTATCCATACATCAGTTGATGGACATTTTGATTGTCTCCACTTTTGGGCTATTATGACTAATGCTGCCATGAACATTTGTGTAAGTGTTTGTGTGGATGTATGTTTTCGTTTCTCTTAGGTATATGTCTGAGAGTGGAATTGCTGAGTCACATGGAAACTTTATATTTAACATTTGAGGAGCTGCCAAACTGTTTTCCAAAGTGGCGGCACCATTTTAAAATCCTACCAGCAATGTTATGAGGGTTCCAATTTCCCCACATCCTTGCCAACATTTTTTATTGCCCGTCTTTTTAATTATGGCCATCCTAGCACTCAAGTATGAAGTGGTATCTCACTGTGATTTTGATTTGTGGTGACTAATATTGTTAAATATATTTTTATGCATTTATTGGACATTTGTATATCTTCCTTGGAGAAATGTCTATTCGGATCCCTTGACCATTTACAAATGTGTTTTTTTAAATTGTTGAGTTGAAGGAGTTAAAAAAAAGTATTCTGAATACACATCTCTTACTAGACATATGATTTGAGAATATTTTACTTTATTTGGTGGGTTATCTTTTCACTTTCTTGGGGGTATCATTTGCAGCACAAAAGTTTTTAATATTGAGACAGTCCAATTCACCTTTTTATTCTTTTGTTGCATGTACTTTTGGTAGAGGATTTAGAAACAATGGTTTCTAACAATGGACCTAACTCGAGGTCACAGATTTACTCCTATGCTTTTGTCTAACAGTTTTATAATTTAGTACTTATATTTAAGTCTATGATCCAGTTTGAAATAATTTTTGTGTATAATTAAGGTAGGGATACAACTTCATTATTAGCATGCAGATATCTTGTTGTCCTAGCTCTATTTGTTGAAAGATTGTTCTTTCTCCATCGAATTATCTTGACACTTTTATTGAAAGTCAATTGGCCATAAATGTAAGGGTTATTTCTAAACTATCAGTTCAATTCCATTGAGCTATATGTATATCCTTATGCCCGTACAACACTGTCTTGAGTACAGTGTAATTTTGTGGTAAGCTTTGAAATCGAGAAGTGTGAATTCTTCCAAATTTATTCTTTTTCAAGATTGTTTTAGCCATTCTGAATCCTTTAGATTTCTACATGAATTTGAAAATCAGCTTTTCCATTTCTGCAAAAAGGGAAGTTGGGATTTTGATAGGAATTGTGTTAAATTTGTAGATGATTTGGCAAATATTGCCATCTCAACAATAGTAAGCCTTCCAATCCATTAACATGGGATGTCTTTCTATTTATTTAGATTTTTAAAAATTTCTTTCAACAATGTATAAGTATATATGTATAATTTCTTTCTTTCAATGTGTAAGTCTTATACTTTTTTGTTTAATTTATTCTTTATTTTGTTATTTTTCATGCTGTTGTAAAGGGAGTTGTTTCCTTAAATTCATTTTTCAAACTGTTTATTGGCAGTGTATATAAATACAACTTGTTTTTGTAAATCGACCTCACATCCTGCATTCTTGCTGAACTCATTTGTTAATTCTAAATTTTTTTGTAGTGTATTCTTTAGGATTCCCTAGATATAAACCATATCATCCAAAATAGAGATAGTTTGACTTTTTTCCTTTAAGTGTGGTGACTTTCATTTCCCTTTCTTGCCTAATTATATTGGTAACACCTTAGAACTGCCCCCCCCCAGTGCAATACTGAATAAAAGTGGCAAGAGGGGGCATTCTTGTCTTATTCCTGATATTAGGAGAAAAGTAGTTAGATGTTCACCATTCAGTGTGTGCTAACTGTGGGTTTTACTTAGATGGTTTATCAAGTGGAAGAGGTTTCCTTCTATCCACAATTCTTGAGTGTTTTTTATTATGAAAGGATATTGGACTCTGTCAAATGCTTTTCCTGCATCTTTGGAAATCATTTTTGTTCTTTATTTTATTAATGTGGTGTATTACACAAAACCGATTTTCAGATATTAAAACAATGTACATTCCTGGAAAAACTTCACTTGGTCATGGTGTATAATCCTTTTCATATGTTGCTGGAATCAGCAAGCTAGTATTTTGTTGAATATTTGTGCAAGTATATTCATAATGGTTATTGGTCTGTAGGTTTTTTTCCCCTTGTGACGTCTTTGTTTTGTTTTGGTAGAAGGATAATACTGGCCTTGTAAAATGAGTTGAGAAGTTTTCTTCTTCTACTTTTGGGAGAGTTCATGAAGGATTGAAGTTGATTCTCCTTTGAATGTTTGGTAGAGTTCACGGTGAAGCCATCTGGGCTTTTCTTTGTGGGGAGTTTTAAAATTACTAATTCAGTCTCTTGCTTGTTGGAGATATATTCAGAGTTTCTATTTCTTTTTGGATTAATTTTGATAATTTGTGTCTTTCAGGGGATTTCCCATTTCATCTAATTTATTTGATTTGTGGGCATACAGTTATTCACAGGATTCCTTTAGAATTGTTTTTATTTCTGTAAAGTCAGTAATTATGTCCTGCTTTAATTCCTGGTTTTAGTATTAAGTCTTCTCTCTCTTTTTTTCCTTGGTCGCTCTAACTCAAGGTTTGTCAACTTTATAAGTCTTTTTAAAGAACCAAACCTTTGCTTTTTGTTTTCTCTATTTTTTACTATTCTATATTTTATTTTTTACACTTAGTCTTTATTATTTCCTTCCTTATGCTTGCTTTGGGTTTAGTTTACTCTTACTCTTCTAGTTTCTTAAGGTGGAAGCCTAGGTTACTGATTGGAGTTATTTCTTACAGTCTTGAATAGAGGTGTTTACAGCTATAAATTTCCCTCTGAGCACTACTTTAGCTACATTCTGTGCCTCTTGGCATGTTGTATATTCCCTTTCCTTCATCTCAAAATATTTTCTAATTTTTCTTGTAATTTCTTCTTTGGTTATTTAGGAGTATGTTGTTTAATTTCCATATACTTGTAATGTTCCCAAATTTCCTTCTGTTATTGAGTTCTAATTTAATTACTTATGGAGGCTTATTTTGTGGTCCATCATGAGGGCTGTCCTTGAGAGAGTTACACATGTGCATGAGAAGAATATATATTCTTCTGCCATTATGTGGAGTGTTCCATCAATGCCTTTTTTTTCTATTTTTTTTAAGATTTTATTTATTTATTCATAGAGACAGAGAGAGAGAGAGAGGCAGAGACACAGGCAGAGGGAGAAGCAGGCTCCATGCAGAGAGCCTGACGTGGGACTTGATCCAAGGTCTCCAGGATCATGCCCTGGGCTGCAGGCAGCGTTAAACCCCTGCACCACCAGGGTTACCCCGACCATAAATGCCTTTTAGGTCTATTTGGTTTATAGCGTTGCTCAAGTCTTCTTCCCTTTTTTTTTTTCTTAATTGAACTTCTTCCTAGTTGTGTCCATTGGAAGAAAAGTATTGAGGTCTCCACCTATCATTGTTGAATTGTCTATTTTCCCCTTCAATTGTCTCAGTTTTTGCTTCATGTATTTTGGGTCTCTGTTGTTTGATGCATGTATATTTGTAATTGTGATATCTTTCCCATGAGTTGAGATTTTTTTTCATTATAAAATGTCCCTTTTTATCTCTAGTAACATGGAACCTCTTTCCTATAAGAGAACTGAAATAAAGCAGTGGGGCTCCCAGTGGTTTGGCCCGTGTGTCTAGAACAGAGCTTCTGCCCTATGAGTGAGGGTGGAGTGAGGGAAGGGAGAGGCTGGTCCTTTCTGCAGCATCAGCCAAAATAGGACTTTTGCATCCTGGGGCTCAGAGGCGGCTGGGAAATGCCAAGGGCCTATCCCTGTCCAGATGAATCTATAACTCCAGATTGGGAGCTGAAGGGAGAGGAAACCCTCTTCTTCTCAGCCACAGTGACCTGGAGTAGAGCTCCTATAATATGGAACTAGGGGTAGGGGACAAGGAGCGGGGGTTGTGGCTCAAGTGCCACAGACTCTCACTGTTCTCCCTGGGATATAGTAGATTTTCTTAAAAGAATGTTTCTTTCTTTGCTGTATGCCCCTCAGGATAATTTCTAGAGACTTTAAGTAATTTTTAAAAAAATAGTTTTTACCAATTAAAGAGTGGTTTTGCAGGACAGAGAGTCTGCCAAGCTCCTTCTACACCTTTCAGGAAGTCCTGCCCTTCCATGTAAAATTTTAAAAGAGTAAAGAGGACTAGGTGCAGCTTGCTGGGGTTGAATGCTACCCAGAAATTCTTAGCTGTTGAGGTTGCCATGACCAGAAATGAGGAAAAAACAAAACATAGTCCTTGGCAGCACCAAATTATAAAGAAATAAGAGTTGGCTGCTGAGTGGCCACATATTTGCCTCTCACTTCTCTCAGAAATCAATCTCATTACTCAGCAACTCAAAATTATGGCAGCAATAAAAGTGCAATTGCATTTGTGTGAAGGCCTAACCTAGCCCAGTGCTTCGGACTGCTTATAAGCTCTGTTGGCAAATGCCAAAGCAGGAGGCTGATTAGCAAGAAGCCGTAGATTAAAAAAAAAAAACAAAAATCAAAACAAAACAACTAATTATGCGGTTAAAAGGGAAAGGGGATCTTGGTAGAAGTGAATAAGTACATTCTCAAACTGAGTGTCTCTTGTCAGAAGAGAACCTAGTTTGTGGTGAGCTGATGTAGTCTAGGGAGGTCTCAGATCCAGAGGTTAGACATGTTTCCTGGACAAGGGTGACCTTTGCTATGTGAATGAAGCGACTTTGGGGCTGCACCTGCAGATGGGGGCTGGTTTAGGAGAATTAACCATGTGGGTAGAAGGCTGAAACTTTTGGTCTCACCCCACCAACCTCTGGGAGAGTGAGGAGTGTTTGGAGATCAAATTAATTACCAGTGGCTAATGATTTAATCAGTCTTGCCTATGACATGGAGCCTCTAATAAAAACCACGAAGGAGTGGGTTTGGAGAACTTCTGGCTGGTGGACATGTGGACTTACTGGGAGAATGGCACACCCAGAGAGGACGTGGAAGCTCCATGCCCCTTCCCATGTATCTCATCCTGTGGCTTGCTTCCTTCTGACTGTTCCTGAATTATATCCTTTCGTAATAACCTGGTAAGTAAGTGGTAACCTAGTAAGTAAAGTGTTTCTCCAAAATCTGTGAGCCATGGTAGCGTATTAAGTGAACCCAGGGAGGGGTCATTAGAACCTCGAGTCTATAGCTGGTCAGTCACAAGCACAAGTGATAACCTGGATTTTTCATTTGGCATCTGAAGCAGGGAGCAGTTATATAGGTTTGAGCCCTTAACCCGTGGGATCTGAAGCTATCTCCAGGTAGATAGGGTCAGAATTGGGTTGAGTTATGGGACACCCAGTTGGTGTCTGAGAATGGCTTGGTAGTGTGGGGGTGGAAACCCCATCCTGGAACTGTGAGCAGAAGTGTAATTAGGTTCCTGGAAATCCACGCAAAAAAGTCAAATGTGAAGTTACAAAGTTCAGATAACCAGAAAGGAGGCCACAGGCCAGTTTCTTAGGGCAAGTTTTTTTTTTTCTTCTTCTCCTTTCCTCTGCTAGCACTGGGCTTTGACACCTTGAAAGCAGGAAAAGACAAGTTCAAATTTCCCTTAAAGACAGGACAGAAATTTCGCAGTGAATATTTATAAAAGAGCTTTGCTAGGCTGCATCTTGAAAAGTGAAAATAAATACTATTAAAATAAGTTTATTTTACTGTACACTTAACAATTGAAATTGCACGTGCAACTGTCCACCTGCTCATTGAATAAACAGAGTGAAGCATGGGCTGACTTTTTGGTGGAATTTTCCCAACAAACACACATGACAGAATGAAATATCATTCTCAAATTCACTTTTGACTTTTGTAGCATGATCACCAAAAGGGTTATTTTCTGCAAAAACTCTTTGAGCACTTTATCAATTTTCTCAAGAGCCTCTCTTATTCCTTTGATATTCAAACCAATCTCTTTCAAAGTCTTTGTGGGATCATCATCCTTGCTGCTTTCCCCTCTTCAGCTGTTAACTGCTCTAATGCTCCCAACTACGCATTAGTCACATCCTTCGCACATGACGCCAGCAGTTCTGCACTTCACTCTCATGGACTTTATGAAGTTCTGCCCCTTTCACTGCAATATTTGCAATTATGCTTTGCAATCAGTCTGTATCGTATTCCCGGTGTATTGATCACCTGTCAACCAGGGAGAGGTAGAGCGACAAAGATGTCTACGGGACAGGAAAGCGTAGACCCTAGAGTGAGGGTGGGAGGTATGGGAGGGAGGGAGGCCCCATAGTGCAAGAGGAGACTTTTGCTTCCCTGGTGAACTTGTGACTGTAAGTGTTCACGTAATGAACCCTTGAATCAAGGCAAGCCTTGTGCTAAACTCTTGAAGTGTTTCTCCCGTGGCCCCTTACACAGACAACTACAAAACTAGTGAAGCGGTAAGCAAGATGCATAATAGCAGGTGCACAGCAAACCTGGCGGCACATTTCACATGGCTGTTTCCTGTAACCATCTCTGATGAGAGTTGGCTCCGAACATCCGAACCCAGCACGTGGAGGCGATTTGGTGGGGGGGGGGGGGGCAGTTGACCTGATCTGACCCAACGTGTCGTTGGCCTGTGTTAGTTTTCCATCGCTGTATGACAAGCGACCCCAAACTTGTTGGCTTAATGCAACAACCGTTTATTATCTCATTGTTTCTGTGGGGGAGGAATCCAGGGACAGCTTAGCTGTGTATCAGCCAGGACTGCAGGGGGGGTTGGCTGGGTCTGCAGCATCTGTTTCCAAGCCCGCTGACTTGTCTCTTGGCAGGAAGCTTCCATTCCCTGCTACATGGGACCTTGTCATTGGGTTTCTCATGTCGTGGCCTCCTCCAGAGCAAGAGATTGAAAGAGAGAGAGAGAGAGAAACTGACACAGACAGGAGCCACGATGGCTTTGCAACTTGATCTTGGAAGTCACATACCATCATTTCCACAGTGTTCTATCACCCTGCACAGTGTGGGAGGTGACTACACACGGGTGTGAATGCCAGCAGGCAGCAGACGCTGGGGGCAGCCCGGGAGACTGGCTACCATACTGCCTGGGAGTTGGCTGGCGGTGAGTAAGGGAGAAGCAGTTTTAATATAGCAAAGGACTGGGAAGGGGAGAGGTGTGGAGAGGAGGGTAAAGTGAGGGACTAGACAGAAAGAACTTAAGGAGTAAGGGGTGTGGGTGCTGGGGCAGGGCTGCCCATACGGTTCTGCTCGTTGGGCGCCGCGCTGCTTCAGGAGGTTCTATTACGCAGACCGTGCAGGGCCCTCAGTGGAGGTGAGCACAGCCCCTTCTCTGTGGGAGTTTGACATGGAAGGGGCCTCACTGCAGTGAACTCTTAAAACTCACACAAAAATGGCCCAAAAGTCCCTGGAAGCTGGGTTTGTGGGAGCCCATTCTCTGTGTAAGTGAGGTAGGGGGTGGCTGCCCGGGGACGAGGGGCTCAGTGGCTCACAGATGTGAGCTCCTGGCTGTGGGATGACACTCCTTTCCACTAAAGGAACTAGTGGAGGTGGGTATCATGTGGGTGTCACAGGAGATCCTGACTCCACTTGGGGATGGTGACATGACTCGCTAAGCAGGAAGAGCAGTGAGGCACAACTGCTTTTTTCCTTAGCGTCTGCAATTCCATTTACACCTCTTGTCAAAAACAAGGGTTGACAGGGACACGATGACTTTGGAATAAGCTCCAGAGTCTTATAGATGGGAAGTCAGAAAATATCAAGCTCTATTTCTGGAATCATCAATGGCTTTCTGTGTTGCTCTGTGTTATGGGTTGAAGTGTGTCCCCTGCTCCCCCCGCCCCAAATTCGTGTGTTGAAGTCCTAACCCTCAGTCCCTGAGAATGAGGCTGTATTTAGAGAGAGGGTCTTCAAAGGACATGAACATGAGGTCGTTACTGTGGGGCCTTAATTCCAATATGACTGGTGTCCTTGTAAGGAGAGATGATGAGGACCCAGGCGTGCACAGAGGGAGCAAATGAGGATGCAGAAGGAAGGTTGCCATTGGTTAGCCGACCTCCAGACCTGCTGGTCACCTCGAACACAGCTTTCTAGCCCCCAGAACCGCCGTAGTTGAAGCCACCCTGTCTCTACTACTTTGCTATGGAAGCCCCAGCATGAATACGGTCTGGAGAAGTCCTTCTCCTTTTTGTGTCCTGGTCTTGTCATACTTAAGATAATGACGCTCCTTGTCTTGGGTGCCTGCGTACAATGCGTGTTGCACGTGTGGGTGGCTGCTGACCCATGTGGTGCTTTTATGTTGGTTAAGAAAAGACGCCCCTTCTCCAAGGCAGTTGCAGTCCTGTGTTAGGCCCTTGTCCTGGTGAAGGGAGCATGGGTGATGCTCCAGGACTCTCTCCTTGCCGTGCTGGCCACGACCTGTATCTTTACTGGTGACCCTACCCATGCGAGCACTCTGGATCCTTAGGATCCTTAGGAGGCCAGCTCTGGCAGGGAAGCCAACCATGCAACTCTCCTCAAGGGGAAAGGGTGAGATGACATCCCTTTCTCCTCATTGCCCTTTCTTAGAGCAAACTCAGTGGAAAACTTCTGCAAATGGTGCGTTAAACTTTTAGATTTACAACATACTTTGCAAGTCTACTGTACCTTAATAACACAACACACCAACGGGTTGGAGAGAGCTCCTTTAAAATATTTTATGAATTCATGGCTCTGTACTCCCTGTCTCATTCTCATTCCCAACCACAGATACTTACAAACTCAGAAATTTACATATTCATATATAGAGAAATGCCACCTCGTGCTCTATATAAATACATTTTAATATCACTTTGAAGAAATTCGTAGACCTGGCTACCTTGTCACAGATTAATGAATATTTGGTTAGACGAAACTGGGTCTTGCTTGACAAATTTTCTCCTCCTAAGCCACAAGCCCAGGAGATGCCATAATTCTCTTCTCACTGCATGGTCCTCTCGAGGAAGCTCAGGAGAGCAAGAGCAGCTCAGGAAAAGGAATCATACTGACTGAACTCAGGTATGGAGTGGCCACTGATGTCTGGGGCAAAGTGCTGAGACCTGTCCACGGTACCTGCAGCTCTGGTCCTGGGGCTTTCCCCACAACCACAGGAGGCCACTCTGCATGTGCTGGGACAGAACCAGCCCTGGGAGCAGCCCTCAGCTAGTGACTGATGGGAATTTGTGCATAAAGTCCCTCAGCTACTTTGCTGGGGTGTGTGTAGATCATCTTGAGGCATGTGTTTTACAGCATTTCCCAGAGTTTCCTCATGGGATTATGCAGCACAGCCTCACTGAGGGGAGCTGGCTTATTATCACAACATTTTGGCTGTCTTTCTTTCCCTGGATCACTTCCCACTCCCCCATTGTGTTTCTGGTGTCCTCCCCCCAGTAAATCATTAGCATTTGAATCCTGTCTCAGGGTCTACTTCTAGGGGAATGTGGACTAAACCCCCACACCCGTTTTTATATTCTAAGAGACTCTGCTTCAAACTGCAGATAGTTAGCTAATTGCTCAAAGAGCTTGGTCAGGGGGGTTCCTTTCACCAATTCGCTGCTACAGGGCACCTTTAAGGTTCCTATCCTGAAACACAGCCGGTGTGTTTTGCAACAGCCTGATGGAGTAGATATTATTATTCCATTTATAAATTCTCAAGGTAGCTAGAGCAATCAAGTTCAGGAATTGGAAGGATGGAAAGGGAATTTGCAGCTATTGCACATCTGTTACATTCTAGATTCTTAACTTACAATTTTGATCTAACAGAAAAGTTGCAGAAATAAGATAAAACGTTCTTTTTTATTTCTCTCTTCGCTTTCACCATGCAAAGCCACAGTACGGCACAAAGATACAGAAATACAGATGTGCCTATTTGTGTGGGTTGGTGCACGTACCAACATTTCCTAGCTTTGTCTGATGGCGGGGCCTCGAAGTCGTGACACCTCAGTAACAGTGAACACACGTAGCACTCAGTTCTTGGCCTCTAAGCACCGTTCTCCATGAAAAGGAACAGACATTCCTAAAAGAAGTGATCGATGCCAGGAGCAAGGAATGGTACCTACAAGATGAGAGTGGAACATCTGGAGGCTTGTTGAAAGAAGTTGGGAGCCAACCTAATGGGGCCTGTAAGGGGGAAAGCTGGAACTATCTGAGGTGCAAAAAAAAATAATGCTGCCGCTGGATTTAAAATCAGAGAATATAATATTTACAATAATTTAAAATTTTTTCACAACAACCCTATGAAATAGATTATAGACTATCCCCAGTTTATAAATTTTTGAGGTAATGGAGGAGTGAAGATTCAAACTGAGGTCCATATAATAGCCAAACTCCCCTATACAGCACCTTCCCCATTGTAGCAAGGCAAATAGTGTCACATTTAAAGTCTTACTTCTACTTTGAGTTGAGAAACACAGAAGCTCTCATTCTAATGGGATTCAGTTCTTTTTTTTTTTCTTTTCCCTCCACCTTTCCATCTTTTCAGCAAAGATTAAGTCCTACAGGCCCCTCACTGACTTCCTCACTGAGTCCAGTGTTCACTCTGCTGGCTTAAAGCAGAGATCCCTGGAATGAGCATTACAATGATCTCCCTTTTCAAAGTCCATAGATGTTGCCAGGTGTTTTAAAGCAAGTCTTCCATTCTGGTAGCACAACTCAGAAAAATCTCAAGTCCTATCTGGAAAATTCTGGGGGCATGGGAGGGATTTAAAATAAGAAGTAAGGAGGGCAGAGGGCTGGAAATGTGACGTCCTATCCTTAATCACCCCTCTGTGCTCCGATGCCTTCCTTGATAGCTTGGGTTCCAAATTTCTCATTCGTTCACATTTCCTGGGGTTGGGGGCCTGGCAGAGAGAGCTCAGCAAGCCACACTGCTATAAAAATAACGGAGGTGATGAATGGCCTCAAACAGCAAGGAAGGGAAGAAACGGCATTTCCTCGCCTCTTTCCCTCGGCTGTAGATAAATTGCACCTGTCGCGGCTGGGCCGGGGAGCTTTAGCTGTGATGTGGCGGGTGGCCATCTGCCAGACTCGCCCTCCCCCTACAGCAAGGCAACTGACCCCGTTGGCTAATTTTAAAAAGAGAAAAAGGAAGAAAGAGGGTCCAGTCTACTTAACATCTAAAAGCTCTGACTCTCCAGAGCCTAGAAACCTTCACCTCCACGTCGGGCAGCTTCCCTCCTGTGTGCTGCAAGGAGCGTTTGCCCTGCACTGCACTCATGGCTGGCTTTTTAGAGGGTTAAATGCAGGCGGGGGCCCAGGCAGGAGGTTGGGCGAAATAACCCCTGACAGGCTCCTTCCTGCTGCAGGCTGAGACTGCATGATAATTTTTTACAGCTTGATTGAAGTGTGGTTGATGCACAAAAACTGTATATATTTGATGTAATTTGATAAGTTTCAACATACGTGTATGCCTGGATACCACAACCACAGTCTAGGTAAAAAACATGCTCATCAGCTCCAGAACTTTCCTTTTGTCCCTTTGTTTTGTTTCGTCTTAGGGTGTGTGTGTGTATGGTTAGAACTCTTAAGATCTACCCTCTTAATTTTTTAAGCGCCCGGCACCGTATTGTTACCTCTAGGCACCATGTTGCACAGCAGCTCTCTAGAAATTGTTTATCTTGTATAAATGAAACTTTATATTCACCGAACGACTTCCCGTTTCTCCCTCTCCCCCTTCCCACCCATCCTTTGGCAACTGTCAATCTATCTTCAGCTTCTATACGTTTATTTTAGATTCCTTATACAAGGGGAATCGTGCAATATTTGTCTTTCTGTGATTGATTTGTGTCACTTAGCATGATATCTTCCAGGTCGATTCATGTTGTCACCAATGATAGGATTTCTTTCTTTCTTTCTTTCTTTCTTTCTTTCTTTCTTTCTTTCTTTCTTTCTTTTATTTATTCATGAGAGACAGAGAGAGAAAGAGAGAGAAAGAGGTGGAGACACAGGCAGAGGGAGAAACAGGCTCCATGCGCGGAGCCTGATATGGGACTCGATCCTGGGACTCCAGGATCAGGCCGTGAGCTGAAGGCAGACGCTTTAACCGCTGAGCCACCCAAGGATCCCGGATTTATTTCTTTTTTAAAGCGAAGTAATGTTGTATTATATGTGTCTTTACCACATTTACCACATTTTCTTTATCCATCCATCTGTTGACAGACAATCGGGTTGTTTCTACATCTCGACTAGTGTGCAGAATGCTGCAATGAGCACGGTAATGCACGGACGACCTACAAAGGACCAACAGGCATATGAGAGGGTGCCGAACGTCACTCTGGTCAGAGAAACGTAACTCAAAACCACAAGGAGATGTCGCCTCACAGTTGTTAGGATGGCTATCATTTTAAAAATTCAAACAATTAAAATATAACAAGTGTTGGCATGAGGTTGTGGGGAAATTGGAACCCTTGTGCTCTGTTGGTGGGAATGCAAAATGTTGCAGCAGCTGTGGAAAGTGATGAAGAGATTCCTCAAAAAAGTCAAAAATATAACCACCACGTGAGCCAGCAATCCCACGTCTGGATAGATCTCTGAAAGAATTGAAATCAGGATCTTGAGGAGATACCCGCGTGATGGTGTTTGAATTCCAGCCCCAAATGCATCTGTGGTGAAGCTGTGTTGTTTTAGGCCCTGTTAGGGGGAGTGCTGATGTCACTTGATTTTGCCCATTGTGATTTCACTTGGGCCCAAACCTGGGAGTCGCTCTTGGCTCCTCCTTCTTGCCCATTCCCACGTCAAGTAGGATTGCCTGTCCTGATGCTTGTATCTCCTTAGCATCTCCTGTGTGTGCCTCCTCTCTCCCCAGGGGCCCCGCCTTAGGGCCTTCGGCTCTTCTGTGCCCTAATCCATGTAAGGGTTTCCTGGTGGCCCCCTGCCTCCACTCACGTCTTCCCTAATCCACCCTCTAGTAGCTGCCCGAGTCAGCACACATCTAGGCCCACATCTCCTCCAATTAAGGCCTTTCCAGGGCCCCTGATGTCATGGAGACAGAATCCACATTCTACTGCCTCGTGCCTGGAGTCTTGCGTGATGACCTGGCCCCCGCTTGTCCCTCCAGCCTGGTCTCTCCCTGGTTGCTCTGCGCCACGGCCTGGGAATATCAAAGCGCCCTGTGAGCCCTTACAGAAGACTTGCTCTGTCTTGCCTTCAATAAGATGCCCGGACATATTTCCATCTGGAGGACTCCTGTTGTGTCAGAGCCTCAGTTCCGGCATCACCTCTTCTGGGAAGCCCTCCGACGGCTGGATTTAGAGGTGACCCTCGGCCAGGACATGGAGGCCTCCTTCTGTTACCCACCTCACAATCTCACCAGACTCCTGAATAATGAGGCTCATACCTGCTGGGCTTGCACATGACCCGACTGTTCAACCCCTTAACCCTGCCCTCCGTTTAGCATCTTCTCCTATATATGAAGCCGCCGAGGCCTGGAGTGGTTTAGTGACTTTCCCCAGATTACAGAGTTTGTAAGTGACAAAGGCAGCCTCGAACCCGGCCCATGACCTTGGCCCCTTGGCTGTGCCCCTGGCATTAAGTGACTGGCAGGGAGTCCTGCTTTCTCACAGTTTTGCAGTTTTCCTTGGAGCAGGTGGGCTGAGCGCCAGCAGCTGTGATCGGGGTTGCGAGTTGCCCCTGCACTGGGAGGACTAAGGTGAAGAGGGGCCAATTACGTCTCGAGAGACGGCTGCCTGTTTCTGTAAATAGTTTTATTGGGACACAGCCATGGCCACTGGCTTATGTGTTGTTTCTGGCTGCTCTGGTTCTATAGCACAGAACTGGGGAGTGGGGAAGACGTTATGGTCCCCATAGCCTAATATTAACCACCTGGTCCTTTAGGAAGAGGTTGGCACATCCCTGCTAGACAGCCCCAAATAGCAAGTAAGCGCTGGGCTGGGCTGGGGATGACGACCTCGCAGGCTCCGAAGCCCGTGCCCTGGTTTCCGAGGCCTCCCCCATGCAGCCAGTTGCCAAGGAGGGTGAGGCACAACGGCAACACGCTGGTCCCTAGGAGGAGCTCCGTCGCTTGCATGGCTCCTTCTCCCCTGCCCACCTCCGTGTCTTCTCCTCCCCGTTGGGTGTCTGGTGTCTCAGCTGAGGCTGTCGGTCTACACAACCCATGGGCCACGCATCTGCGCCTCCATCTCCATCCCTGCACCGAAGCCCCTCCTGGTTCGACTGGTCAGCCTCCTGTCTGGCGTCAGCTACCTCCTCCCAAGCAGGTGTCAAGGATTCGTGCCTGCATTTCCTCCAGCCGGCTTCCTTCCCCAGGGTCCCACTCCAGGATGGTTTCGGTGCCACAGATGGAGCTGCTTATAAAAGTGCATCAATAAATGCAATTGGCAAAAGATAAAATGCCCAGCGTGGAGAAGAGCTGTGTGTGTGTGTGTCTGTCTGTCTGTCTAGCGGGGGTGCTGGAAGGGAGGAGTAGGAGGAGAGCTCTGCAGAGAGGGAGAGAGGGCAAAGGCCTCGGGAAGGGAGGGTTGAGGAGGGCTGTCAGCAGCAAGAAGGGTGATTTAAAATCAATTTCCCAGCCAAGAAGAATCACTCTTGCCAGGGTGAAATATAATATGAAATAGGAAAGGAAGGCAAGCTTGGGCCCTGCCATGATGTGCCTCGGGCCCTCCTGCTTATGAAGCAAATAAATAACCTCCTCCGTAAGGCAGCCGGCCCGGCGCCGTTATCCCGGCAGCAGCCGATGCCACGCGCAGCCGTGCCGGTTGCCAGGCTGGGGACATCAGGTTCAAGATGCACACGAGGCCCCCGAGGGCTGCTCAGGCTCTGCCAGCGAGTGGCTTCAGCACCAACCTTCCCAGGGGCCAGACTCACTGTGAACTCCCCCCCCACCCCGATATCCGATATTGGAATTGAAAGGGACGGAAACCCAATTTGATTCAGTTTATGTTCCAAGGGGCCCTACAGACTCGAGTCCCGGGCTCAGGCCAGGCAGGACAGAGTGGAGTGTCCCACGCTCACGGGCCCTCAGAGCGGGACTTCTGTGTCCCTGAGTTCTCCTACGCGGGCTCCCTCCACCAGCCTGGGGTCCTGAGCCATTGGCCGCTCCTGGCCTCCGAGATCCCAGCTTCCGTCCCTAGAGAGGAAGATACTCTAACCCCTTTGTTCTAATTTGACATCCCAGGAAGACCTCTGATTGGCGTAGCATCAACTCATGGCCTCTTCTGGATGCAGGTCCCACTAAAACCAAATGGCTACAGTTGGGGGAGGCTATGACCCCAAAGAGGTGGGCATGTGCTTCTGGAAGAAAGCAGTGGCTGGACATAGAAACCACGATGTCCACCACAGCACCGTAGCTCCTGGCCCACCCTGCCTCCCACCAATCAAGTCCAGGCCTTGGATCTTGAAAGCATCATCTACTCCCCCCGCCTCGGTTTCTCTGCCCCCGTTTTCCCCTCTGCACGTTGGTCTTTTCCCCTCTTGGAAAATCTCCCTTGAGGGTGTTGACAAGCTGGGTTATTTGACGATGCCCTCAGTCTTCTCTCACTTCCTTGGCCTCCCCGCAGGGGCTGTAGGATCGTCAGCTGACCACAGCTTTGGGACGTTCTCCCATCCTTCTTGTATCCGGGCAAGTGTGCTCTCCTGCTCTCCACTCACCCCTCCGACCGCTCCTTCTCTGGCCCTTCTTCGTGAGCCCGTCCCATAATGATAGGGTTTCACACCCTTGGGTCTTCTTCACCTGGCTGCTTTCCCGTGGTGATTTCAGTTAGGCTCTGAGCTATGGGAATGGAAGCCTAGTGCACAGGGAAGGGGAGGTGACGTTCCTGCTCTGTGGACAGACCCCGTGGATGGTGACATTCTCAGTTCAAGGCAGCATTTTTTTTTTCAGGGCAGCATATTTGTAAAGGCGCACTGAAGGAGTGGTACGTGCCCGAGGCCACACGAGGATAGCGAGACTTAACACGGGGTCGTACGGGAGAAAAATGCAGACATAGAAATGTTCAACCCGGACAGAAGAAGCACCGCCGAGCTGGAGAGGCTGCTCCTAAAGGGTGGGCCACCGCGTCGCTCCAGTGGTGGGACGAGGCTAGGTCTCGGAGTGGCGCAAGAAATGTAGGGCGGCCAGTTCCATCTGTGTCCCCAGCGCTAGCCCCGACTTCAGCACTGGGATGAGGGCCTTCAAGAGAGGACTTGGTTATTCTGTGTGAGAGAGAACCGCTCCATCCCCCAACGTGAAAACATGCAGGAGGACGCTGGGCAGCCATCACTCAGGACACACTGGAGGGGACTCAGGCTGGGCAGCAGCTTCGACTCCTTGACACTAACCAGTCCTTCCCGTCTCTCAATCCCCAGGACTCTGTGGCTCAGGGATGAGATTTTTGAAACAGGCCGGGGTCCTCTTTGGTTAAAGGGTGGCAACAGTGTGTCACCGCCCCCCGCCCCCCGGGTGGTCTGGTTCCTTCAGTGGCCTTGGGGAGATGCCTGTGCTCAACCTCACCCTCCTCCCCAGCTCAGGGGGCCTTCCTTCTCTGTTCAGTTGTCCTCATAGTGTTGATTCAGAACCCTCCATGAGCCGGGTGGTGTTGCCGGACCTAGTGCCGAGGTGTGTGCAGCAACAGGAACAGCACTTGTAGAGAGCCTACTGCGTGTTGGAAGGACATCAAGGAAAATGGGTCACATGAGGTCTCTGCCCTTATGGAGCTTCTACTTTAGGGAGCTGATGAGCATTAGCAAGTGAAGACACTTCCAAGGTGCTTGGGTGATGGGAGGAGCCAGGCCGGGGGTTAGGGCGGGCAGAGAGAGGGAGCCCCCTGAGGAAGGACGTTGAGGGAGGGACCCCCTGGCTCAACCCCCAGCCCAGCCTGACAGCCGCTCCTGGCCTCCCACTGGGAGTTCGGCCTGCTTTAGGAAGGGACCAGACTCCTCACCGAGGCCAGTAAATAGGAGATTCCTTGCAGATGTCTCTACACCTAGAAAACACTCTAAGACATTATATCAAGAGCATAATGGGTTTTATTTGCTCCTCTTCCCCCCCCCCACTTCTTTTGTACCAGAAGGAGGTTAACCTAAGTCTGTGCATACGGGTTGGGCGAGGGGCTGCACAAACTCCTGCATAAGCTCATCCTAAATCTTCCCAGTTGTCACCTTCCCGCTCACCCACCCGGGGCCCTTCGGAGCTTGGGGGGACTCTTCCTGGAGGAGAGTCACACGCAGTGCAATGGGTGCAGAGGGAATGTGGGAGACAGCGCCCCGAGAACCACCGGCATCATCTCTGTGCATTTAGAATTCGAGTTTATGGGCTTTGTCTCTTTCGCCAGCGGCTTCCTCGTTGTGGAGCTCACACTTTTATTTGCAGGAAGCAAAGCCAGCGGGCTTGACCTTACCAGTCCTTCCCATTGGGGTTGGAAGCCTGAACCAGTGTGGGCAATGTGGCCTGGAAAATAATCATCATAATAGGCAGTGAAAGGGGAGGCAGCTCGCGGGAGGGGGCTGGTGGATGGCTGTGGACTCTGGCACACCTGCCCCCCCATCCCCTACTGAACGACCCCTCCCCCAGCCTCCTTGCAGCCCTGTGGGAATCCCAGTAAGAAAGGCAGCACACGGAGAGGCTGGCGCTCGCTCGGGAAGGACACTTGTCCAGGGGGCCCGTGACTGGGAGCCTAAGGGAGCTGCTGGAATGAGAGGGAGGAGCTGGAACAGGGGCGGGGGGGGTGCGGTGAGGCTCCCGGAGCCTCGGGTTCTCACTCCACGTGGGATGAGCGTGCTCACCGCGGACCGGGTAAGGAGAACAGCACAGGGCCTGGCGCACAGTAGACCCTCCGTGGACGCCAGTGTTGCTCCCTCCCTCCCATCCCAAGGCCGAGGATGGAACCAGGGAAAGAAGAGAAACGCAATGGGAAGCCAGTGGGTCAGATGCGTCCCCTGGCAGGGGCGTGAAAGCGCCACCAAAGGCTGGCAGGACCCTCCCCGCCCAAGTCCATGTCCTCCTTCTGACCACCCGCCCTGCCCCCCCGCGGCTCTCGGCCTCCCAGCCCTTGGGCGTTCATGGTCCGCATCCAGTCTGTCACCTCGGCACACCTGTGTGTCCTGCGTCCAGGTCCCCTGCTCTGCTGTGCATGGGCTCATGCTCACCACGACGTGACCAGGCGCGCCATTTCTTTCTTTGAAGGAGACCTAACATACTCTGGGCTCCCACCACATGCCGATGCTGTATCAGTCATGTTGTGGCATCATTTTTCTGATCCTAACACCATCCTAGGAGGTTGGGGTTGAGCTCTGCATCTCACGGAGAAGCCCACTTGGGTTCTGGATGCAAGAGTGACTTCGTGGTGGGTGAGCTGGGGGTGGGGGTCTGTAACCCCGGGTGTCAGACCCCAGGGGCTGTGCTCTTTCTAAGGCACCAGGCTGCCTCCAAGGAGGTGAAGAGGCCTGAGCTCTAGGGGGCATTCAGCTAGTGGGCTGAGCCGGGCACACCTGTCCCAGCGCTACGGCCTTAGGCAGCCTTCCCGCCCAGTGCCCAGGCTCTGGGACAGCCTCGTAAGGAGCGTCTGCTGGAATCTGCCTTTCTGAAACCACCTCTGTGACCTCTGCTTGAACACTTGCAAAGCTGGGCAACTCACTCCTTCCAGCCACCAGCGTGTTGCAGTGCAGCGGTTCTCAGGGTACAGGACCCACAAGAGCAGCTTCAGCATCACCTGAAAACTTGGTAGAAGTGCAAATTCTTGAGTTCCACCCTGGAATTGGAATCAGAAACCTTGGGGGTGGGCCCAACAACCCGCGCCTTCCACGAGGCTCCCGGGGGGGGGGGCAGATTTTGATATGGCTGAAGTTTAAAGCTCACTGGCTTAGCGGAAAGGAAAAGGGCTTTGGCGTCAGGGAGAGGTGGGCTCACCACCCTGGTACCTGCTATCCTCTGACCCTGGGCGAGGTGGCTGGGAGGGTCTTATAACAATTAGGAACATTTATTGACCACTGTGGTAGACCGAATCAGGCCCGCTCTTCCCCCAAAGATTTCCCAGTCTCCAGGACTCGTGGTAACGTCGCCTTCCGTGGCAGGATGGACGTTTAAGGATATTGACGTGGGGAAATTATCCGGGTGGGCCCCATTTAATCACGAAAGTCCTTCTAAAAAGAAGGCAAGAAAAGTGAAGAGAGGAGAAGGTAACGTGAGGACAGAAACGGGGACCGGGATGACGTGGCCGTGAGGCAAGGAATGCCAGCAGCCTCTAGCACCCGGAGGAGGAAAGGCCTGGATTCCCCCCTGGAGCCTCCAGAGGAGCTGGCCCTACCCACACCTTGAGTTGGGTCATATTCAACTCATCTCACACCTCCGACCTCCAGAAGCACAAGGGATGCATTTGTTATTTTAGGCTGGGAAGCGGGCACGGAGGCCAGCCTTGGGAGAGCCGTCTGGAAGCTGGGCCCAACCAGAATACCCTTGCTGGCCGGGTGCCAGGCTCCCCCTGAGGTTCTCAGCCACCCCACAGTGAGAACTACATTCTGGCTCTTGTTGCAATGTATACACGTGTGTGGGCTGCACTTCATTCATGCCAGAATCTGACACATGGGCAGAATTTTTGTAGTAAGCATATGGCTGGGAACCCTCAGATAGCACGCTCAGTGGGGACCCATTTTGAACTAAGATTTTGAGTGGAAGCATAATTCAGCAAATAAATGACTGGGCTATGCACAGAAGAGCCCTTAGCCTCCACGTGTAGACCTTCCAGGGTGCGTGCGTGCGTGTGCAGGCGTGTGTGACACATGCTAGACTGCGCATGTTGGAGCAAATCTGAATGTGTGGCCACATGGGGACTGCATGGGTCCTTGTGTGTTGGGACAGTGTCGGGTCTGAGGGTTTTTGCGAACCTCGGAGTGGGCGGGTGGTTTCAGAGAGTGAATGTCCGCACGGGTGTGTCTGTGTGTATACAAGCGTGTCCTGAGCATGTGTTCGTGAATGCAGGTGAATGTGTCACATGTGACTAGCAGGGTAAAGATACGTGCATCTGGGAGTGCGGGCACCTGGGTGCACAGTGGGAGGGTTGGGGTGACCGTGCATGCCTGAGTGTGGACTCGTGCACGTGCACAACGGTGCAAATGAGCACGCGACAGTTCTGCACCTCCGTGCTTCTGCATCTCGGTGAATGCTCTTGGCTGAACAGACTCAAGGTTGCCTCTCCAGCCTCTGTTTGCAGAGCCCGGTGTTTTACGACCGAGCCTTCCGGGCACAGTTTCAAAGATGCCCAAACAACAAGGCCGCTCGGCGGACGATCCTGACAGATGGGCCTCAAGTTCCTCATCTCCCGGCCCCAGGGTCGTGCAGCTGAATTTAGATCTTTGTTTTAGCAAGAGTGCTCTCAGTGGTCCTCCTGGAGCGCCTTGTGGCCTGGGGCACTTCTGTGCACGCCAGACGCACAAGGGCCGTGCCTGCTGGTGCTGCCCCCCAGCCAGCAGGGGACACAGTCTATAAATTCCCTCTGGACTTGGCCATCAGAGGTTGGGCCTGGGTCTGCCCCCTCCGTCCCCGCTGTCTTGCTCTGCAGTCTCATATCACATGCGAGAGTGGCTTGTCCCGGCCCCTTCGGAGGGAGAGGAAACAATCAGAAAGGTTCACGAGGCTCCTCCGAGACACCGAAGGCTTGGACTTGGACTCCTGAGTCCCATTTCGGCATTTTGCAAGCAGCCCAGGAGCAACAAACAGGTTCCAGGTTTTCCAAACGAGGGCATTTTCTCCAGTAGCTCTAATGGAGAGTTGGAGGTTGGGGCGAGTTCGGGGAGCTTGGCAGATCTCGGGGGGGGGGGGGCGTGGGCTGCAGGAAAGTGGGTGCCCACAGGAGGAGCCAGCGGTGATTCTTCAGGCTCTCGTTGTGGTTCAGGAAGTGCTTTCACACACTACACCACACTCCATGGTCACGACAATCCTGGGGAGCAGCATCATTTGGGTTTTATAGGTGACAAATCCAGGACGCGGAGAGGATAAGCGACTGGCCCAAGGTCACGTAGCTGTAAACCGCTGGACCTGGATCTGAATTCGGGAAAACAAGACTCTGTCTTGACACTAAACACGTGCTGACGAAGGTCCCAGCCTCGGGCAGGCAGCTTGTAAAACGTCACTGGCAGCTTGTCACGGTGCCATGTTCTCCTTCCACACTCAATCCCTGGGCTTTGTCTTCTATCATATGGGTGTTTTTTTTTTTTTTTTTTAAGATTTTATTTATTCTTGAGAGACACACAGAGAGAGAGGCGGAGACACAGGCAGAGGGAGAAGCAGGCTCCCTGCGGGGAGCCTGATGTGGGACTCGATCCCGGGTCTCCAAGATCATGCCCTGGGCTGCAGGCAGGTGCTAAACCACTGAGCCACCAAGGCTGCCCCCCCCCTTTTTTTTAATCATCTGTCCTTGACCCCCAAATCAAGACAGAAAGTTGTCAGGAGCTACTGCTGGGAGGGCTGCCGTGAGTGTGCTCTGAGCCGGGTACTGTAAGGTGATCTCTCAGAGGACAGAACCTGCGGCCTTTGTTCAGGACCTGCTGCAGGAGGCAAGCCTCAAACACCCGTCACTGTCTTGCTGGGTGACTGTAGGTAAGTCATTTGTTCATTTACTCTCCTTGACAGGGCCATCTGTTACTTTGGCTCTCAAGCAGCTACTCTTCCCTCTTAACGCTCCACCCCAGCTTTCCTGGGGGGGCCTCACTCCCCCCTGCCCACCGGACGCTCTCTGCCATGCTTTAGGCCCTGCTGTCTAGATAGAGCCAGCGACTCAGGTGTGAGGAGTCACAACATTGCACTCACCTGGCCGCTGCAGCGACTGGCTCAAGGATGGGCAGGGGGCCCAGGAGGAGCCAATGAGATGTAAGGAGGCTTTGGCTGGACCAGTGGGAGGGGGGCGGTGCTAGATTCTGGCCTGGACCCAACCTGGCAGAGAGCATCTGGGAGGCAGGGCTGCCTGGGGGAGGCTGCTGCGTGAGCAGTTGGCCTCCAGATGGAGCTGGAGCAAGGAGCCAGTGCCTACAGAGGGCCAGAGTCTGGCTGGAGACAGAGCTCAAGTTCTCCAGACATCGTTTCAGCCTTGAAACCAGTGAACCAGTGACGCTACACCTGAAGCTGGCACCTTAGTTAGTGGTGCAGACCAAGGGCTGCAGTGGAGACACTGACCTACGCCACGGTGTACACGAAACCCGTTTCCCTCCCAGGTAACAGCCCAGCAATGAGTGGTCCAGGGACAACAGGATGGCCCTGCGTCCTCAGTTCATGGCTTCCACCTGTAGGTCCAAGGCAGCCGGTCCCAGTGCTTGTCTTCTCCATGGCTGGAAGGAGAAGGGGAGAAAGGGAAAGCGTTGTTAATCAACTTTATCGAGATACGACTTACAGCCAATGTAATCAGCTTATTTTTTTTAATACATTTTTTATTGGTGTTCAATTTGTCAACATACAGAATAACACCCAGTGCTCATCCCGTCAAGTGCCCCCATCAGTGCCTGTCACCCAGTCACCCCCACCCCCCGCCCACCTCCCCTTCCACCACCCCTAGTTCGTTTCCCAGAGTTAGGAGTCTTTCATGTTACTTTAAACATCCCGTCCCATGATTTTTGACACACACATACAGTCGTGTAACCACTGCTACAGTCAAGACATAGAATATCTCCACCCTTTACTGTCAATCCCTGACCCCCACCCCAGCCCCAAGAAACACCAACCTCTTATCTGTGACCACAGTTACGTGGTTTCCAGAATTTCGTATAAATGAAGGGCACAGAGTGCGAATCCTTTTCATCTCGCGTCTTTGACTCAACATACGCTTTGGAGATTCAGCTGTATTGTTGCATGTGCCATTTATTGTTTGTCTCTTTTTATTGCTGAGAAATAGTCCATCGTATGGATCTACTGTAAGTTATTTTTCCATTCACCGGTTGGTGATCATGCGGTCATTTTGTTTCTATCTGTTATGAGTCGAGCTGCTGGGAACCCTTGAGTAGAAGCCCTGGTGTGGATATTTGCTGTCATTTCTCTTGGGTAAATGCCTCGGAAAGGCATTGGTCCGTTGTAAGTTGAGCGGTTGTTGAACTCTGTAGGATCTGGCCCTGCTCTTTTCCAGAATGGCTGGGGAGTTTTGCATTTCCATCACTGATACGTCAGAGTTTCAGTTGCTTCCTATTTTTTCAGTATCCGATATTTTCCGTTTTTTAAGAAGTATGATGTTTATCTTTAGCCATTCTAATAGTTACGTAGTAGTGTCTCATTGTAATTGTGATTTCAATTTCCCTGAAAGTAACTCTTTGAACATCTTTTCATGTTCTCATTTGCTAACCATGTCTCTGGTGTTCAAATCTTTTTGCCATATACTAAAAATAAAGCTTCATCCATACCTCCTACCATATGTAACAATGAACTCAAAATGGATCATATGGGTTTTCAGTTCTTCCAGCACCATCTGCTGAAAAGACTGTCCTGCCTCTGATGGATTTCCTTGGCACTTTTGTTGAAAATAAATTGACCATCTATGCAGGGCCTATTTCTGGACTCCCTTGTGTTCCGTGCATCTAGTATCTATCTATTTACACACCACAGTTTTTCATTAATGTAACTTTATAGTAAGTCTTGAAACCAGGTACAGTGAGCCCTCCCACTTTATTCTTCCTTTGCAATATTATTTTAGTTTATTATATCTCCCTTGATTTTCTATGAAAATTTTAGAAATAGCTTGTGAACTTCCACAAAAATTATGTTGGAATTGTAATTGAAATTGTGTTGGCTCTGCTGATCAATTTGGGAGAATTAAAACCCGACTAATATTGAAACTTCTAATCCACGTATATGGTATACCTCCCCATTTCTACGTCTTCCTTATTTTTTTCATTAATCTTTAGTGATTTTCAGCATGCAGGTTTTGCACATATTTTGTTAGATTTATATTTAAATATCTTATATTTTATGGCACTATTGTACATGATATTTAAAATACAATTACTATTGCCACTAGTGTATAGAAATATGATTTATTTTTGCATATTTTCCTTGTATCTTGTGACCTCTATAAAATTGTTTATTAGTTCTAGTAGCACCCCTTCCTTTTTTTTTTTTTTTGCCTTATTGCACTGGCTAGAAATTGTGAGAATGGGAATTTTTGCCTTGTCTGCCTCTAATTTGAGAGGCAAAGCATTCAATCCTTCAATATTAAGTGTATTAGTTTTTGGCCTTAACAGTTAAGGAAGTTCCCGTTAATTCCTAGTTTGCTGAACATTTTTAAAAAGAAATCTATTTATTTAAGAGAGAGAAAGTGTGAGTGGGGGGAGGGTCAGAAGGAAAAGGAAAGACAATCTCAAGCCAGACTCCATTCTGAGCACGGAGCTTGATGAAGGGCTGAATTTGATGACCCCGAGATCATGACCTGAGCCAAATTCAAAGATCAGATGCGTTATCCACTGAGCCACCCGGGCACTCTGAACATTTTTTATCAGGGATGATGATGAATTTTCTCAAATGTTTTTCTGAATCTATTGAATGATCATTGTACTTCTCCTCTAGTCTGTTGATGATGACTTATATGGTTAACAATAGTCAATCTTGCATTTGTCGGAAGACTTCACTTGGTCATTAGGTGTTATCCTTTTACATGTTACAGGATTAGATTTATTAATATATTGTTAAGGATTTTTACATTATAGTTATGGAAGTTATTTTCCTATACTTTCCCCCCATAATATCTTTTTCAGATTTTGATATTAGGATAATATGGATCTAAGAATGAATTAGGAAGTGTTTGTCCTCTTTGGTATTTTCTGAAGGAGTTAGTATAGGATTAGTTTTTCTTTAAGTGGAATCACCTGTGGAGCCATTTTCTCCTTTCAGTTATATCTGTTTTGCTTCATGTATTTTGAAGTGGTAGCAAGAGGTGCATGAACATTCCTTATTGTTATATTGTCTTTTTTAAAAAAGATTTTATTTATTCATGACAGACACAGAGAGAGAGGCAGAGACACAGGCAGAGGGAGAAGCAGGCTCCCTGCGGGGAGCCTGATGTGGGCCTTGATTCCCGAACTCAGGGGTCATGCCTTGAACCAAAGGCAGACACTCAACTACTGAGCCATGCAGGCGTCCCGATATTGCCTTAATTAATTGATCTCTTTATCACAATTGTCATTTTTTTGCCCTCGGAATATTCATTGTTCAGAAATATTCTTTATCTTATATTTATATAGCCATGCAAACTTTTTTCAATTAATGTTTTTGTGTTTTGTTTTTTTTTTCCGTCTTTTGATTTCTAACCTGTCAATGTCTTTCCAATGAAAATGAATTTATTTTAGGCAGCATACCATTGGGTCTGGCTTTTTATTTGATAATATCTGCCTTTTAAATAAAGTGTTTAGTCCATTTGAATTTAATAAAATTGTCAATATGGTTAGATTTTGTTAATTTATTTTCTATATGCCTTGTTGTTCTTTATTCCCTTCTATTCTCTTCCTGTTTTAGATAAAATATTTTAGATCAAATATAATTTCATTTTATTTATTATCATGGCTTATTAGTACATACATGCTTTTTTTGTTTTACTTATTTTAGAGGTTATCACAGGTAACCTTTAAGTACTATTATGTCACTTCACATGTAATGTAAGAAGTCTTGGTCTCTGTGCTACAGTCGTTATACATTTTCCTTTTTTTTTTAAAGATTTATTTTTATTTATTTTTTGTAGACATAGAGAGAGAAAGAGAGGCAGAGACACAGGAGGAGGGAGAAGCAGGCTCCATACCGGGAACCTGATGTGGGACTCTATCCCAGGACCCCAGGATCGTGCCCTGGGCCAAAGGCAGGCGCGAAATCGCTGAGCCACCCAGGGATCCCCATACATTTTACTTTTATAAATTTTTTTTAAATTTTTTATTTATTTATGATAGTCACAGAGAGAGAGAGAGAGAGAGAGAGAGAGAGAGAGAGAGAGAGAGGCAGAGACACAGGTAGAGGGAGAAGCAGGCTCCACGCACCGGGAATCCGACATGGGATTCGATCCCGGGTCTCCAGGATCGCACCCTGGGCCAAAGACAGGCGCTAAATCGCTGCGCCACCCAGGGATCCCACATTTTACTTTTATATTGACATGCATCAGAAATTCATTTTCATTGTTTTGCTTTAAAAAGTCAATTATCCTTTAAAGTTATCTTTAAAATAACAAGATAAATAAATACTAAATAGTAAAAATCTTTTATGTATTACTATATATTTACCATTTCTGGGGATCTTAATTCCTTCATGTAAATCCAGATTTACTTCTGTTTATTTTCCCTCTGCCTGAGGGGCTTTCTTGTGTAGTCCTCATTAGGTGGTAATGAATTTTTTATGCTGCTATATGCCTGAAAAAGTCTTTACTGTACCTTCATTTTTGAAAGATGACATTCTTTCAATATGTTAAAGATGCGGTTCCACTGTCTAATAGCTGGTATTTTTCTATTGAAGTCTGCTGTTATTCTTAATGTTTGTTCCTTTGTACATGTCTTTGTTCCTCCCCATTCTTGATTTTCTTTTTTCTCATTGGTTTTAGGCAATTTGATTATTAAGCACTTTGATACAGTTTTCTTCATATTTCTTGGTATTGATTGAAATTCTTGATCTATGGTTTTCCTTCAAATTTAGAAAAAAATCAGCTATTCTTCCTCTATTTTCTGGCATATATTTTCATACATCTCTCACCATAAATAACTAGAAAAACAGACAAAACATAGAAGACAACCTTTACAAGATATTGGACAACAGACACCACAGGACTGTGATCCCTGAGAGAAGGGACATGACAAGGTTAGCACATGGGAGCACTGCTTACTGTATGGAGGCAGTTTCCAGGATGTAGTGTATGAAGGAGCCCAGTGGTCTTGCTAGTTGAGAAGACAGAAGAGAGATTGGGGACGCTGAAAGAATGAACTAGAATGAACCTTCAAGCACCCACTTTATTTATTTATTTATTTATTTATTTATTTATTTATTTATTTATTTATTTATTTATGTGAGTCCAGAATGTTAGACTGCTTGCTCTTGTCTCACAGATCACCAAGGGTTATTTTTTTAAGTCTTTTTTCTTTCTATGCTGCATTTGAAGTAGATTTTATTGTTATATCTTCAAGTTCATGGATTTTTTCTTCTGAAGTCTAATTTACTGTTGAGCTATCCAGTTTATTTTTTATTTCAGATATCTGTAGTTTTCATTGGTAGAAGCTCCATTTCAGGGTTTTAAAGTATCTTCTATTTCTGAGCATATTTATAAGATTTATGGAGCTATTTTAAGGTCTTTCTTCTCCAAAATCCATAATATCTTGTCATTTCTGGGTCTTTTTCAGTTGATTGATTCTCCTACTGATTATGAGTTATATTTACTCATTATTTGCATGCCTGGTAACTTTTGATTCAATTCTGGAAGTTGGGTATATAAGACTTTGCTAGATTTTTATTTTTCTTTAGAGTTTTGGGGATTTTCTGAAGCATGTTTGAATTACTGAGGATCAATTTATCCTTTTGAGGCTTTCTTTTAAACTTTATTCTTGAAAGTACAGAGCAGCTTTTATTTTAATTTAACAACACAACGAAGGCCTGAACCTTCTGAGGACTCTACCCATGATCTCTCCACTCTAGATTTTGGAAATATAAACTATTTTCAGCCCTGTGTGAAGTTTGACCATCTTTGGCCTACTGATTATGAGTGCTTCTTTTCCTGGCCTTGAGTCTTAATCTAGGGAGTCACAGATTAGTACACAGCCAAAAAACTTAAAAGGAACTTTTTGCAGATGTCTGGAGCTCTTTCTGAGTGCAGCTTCCTCTTTTCTGACATTGTGTCCCACAAAATCTAGTTCATTCTTTCAGCGTCCCCAATCTCTCTTCTGTCTTCTCAACTAGCAAGACCACTGGGCTCCTTCATACACTACATCCTGGAAACTGCCTCCAGACAGTAAGCAGTGCTACCATGTGCTAACCTTGTCATGTCCCTTCTCTCAGGGATCACAGTCCTGTGGTGTCTGTTGTCCAATATCTTGTAAAGGTTGTCTTCTATGTTTTGTCTGTTTTTTCTAGTTATTTATGGTGAGAAGGAAATTTATCTACAAAAGAAGCAAAGGCCCTCCAAGGGGAAAATTTTTAAATGGCAGGACTCTGAAGTTGCCTATCTTACTTCTATTAACATTTGATCGTCCGAACTTAGTCATCCGCAACACCTAGTCATAATGATGGCTGGGTAATGAAGTCTGTCTGAGTGGCCATGTGCCCAGCTAAAATTGTATTACTATGAAGGAAGAGGGAACTGTATGCTGTTGTTACTCCTGGTCTTTTCACTTAATTGTGTACCAGTTTGTGTTTGAATATTTGTCCCTTGTAATTTGGAGTCCTGGCTGGAGTCTAATTAGTCCTGACTAATTAGAATTAGTCAACAGAGGGAAACAAATGTTCAAAAATAAGGATACACTTAATTTTTACTTGACCTTTTTGTTTCTTGTTTTGTTTTGTTTTACTTAACCTTTTTGAAACTTAGTTTTCCTATCTGCAAAATTGGGATATGTTATTATTCATCTTTCTGGTTCTTCAGTTTAATGATTTCATGAATGAGAAAGCCCTGTATAAGCTGCCTAGTACTATACAATCATGAATTATATTAATCAGTCTTTTTCTAACCCCCAAGTTCAGTTTGTTTTCTTCACCTATTATACACTCTTAAAACATCTGGTACTCGTTCCTACAGTTTATCTCAATTGTAATAAGTATTCATTTGCATAATCATTTGTTTCTAGGTTGTATTCCCCAATAGAGCAAAAGATGCATGGGATGCTCAGAAAGTTGCTATTTTTCTTGTTCACAGCTGTATTGCCAGCACATTGCACAGTGACTGGCATATATTGAGTTTTCAAGATGTATGTAAGCAAATAATGTTAACAATATAAGATGATATATCATTGTCTGACCTCTATGGACGACTCAAGGCTCCTCTGCAGTTCCTGTACTTCAGCCAAAGAGAGATTTGGATAGAAAGTACAGTATTTCTCAGGTCGGGATGCTTGGGAGCCTGTGGGAAGGGGGTATATGGGCAGCTTCTTATGAGAATAGATAAAGATTAAAAGTAGTTGTTTCAGAATAGCCTATCTTCTGAGATTATAATCTCTCTTTGGTTTGCCCTTGGAATAGTTATCTCCTGTGGAGCTGTTGCACTAAGATGGGCTGGAACTACCTCCTGTTTAAAAGATATGCCCATTTTAGGAAAGACTCAAGATCCAGGACTTCAGAAGAAAGCTTTCCCTTCCTTAGGTCGAGTTGAGTGGTAAGACTGTGAGATCACAGTCAGGATCAGGGTCCAAATACAGAATGTAAGATTATTCTCAGAGTATGTCCCATCCTTGAATGATCAATTTCTTCCTCTCTATCTCATATCTTCTATTTTCAAAATCATCTTTTGACCCCAGTCTCCCCAATTACTGTTCCATTTATTTGCTTCCATGTACAGCAAGCTTCTTGGAGGATTGATTCTGATCACTGCCTGCTTATCCTCATTTTCCCTTCCTTTCAACCAACACCCAGCAGCCAATGACTCTTGTCAAGGTCATCAATAAAATTCAATGATCAACCTATTTTTCTTTCTAACTTGTCCTCTAAGTAACATTTGACACAGTTGATTCTTTCTTCTGCTTGAATCACTTTCTTTTGCGGCCTTCCATGATACCACAATCTCCTTGATTGATTTCTCCTTCTCTATATTGCTTTTAAATGTTGGAACATCACAGAGTTATGCTTTCTCATTTCTCTAATTACATACTCTCTCTAGGTGACCTTATCCAGTTCCATAAACTGTACCTATATGCTGATGACTCGTGAATCTATTTGTAGTCCTATCCTTCTCATGGAACTTCAAACTCCTATATCTGACTGCTTACATATCCAATGGTTATCCAATAAAGTCTTTTCAAATGAAAAGTGGCCCAAGTAAAACTCTTGTTTTGTCCTTCAAATCCTCCCCCTTCTTCCTCACATCAGAAAAATGGAAACAAATTGTTCCAAATTGAAGTGTTATCCTTAATTCCTTTCTTTCACTCCCCAAATCCAACTAATAAGCAAGTTCTGCAGACTCTACTGTCTACCTGTTTCTCTCCAACTCCAGTATCTGCCCTAGCTCAAGCTTCTTTCATTTCTTGCCTGGATACTGCGGTGGTCTCATAAAGGTCTTCTTGGAAGCCATAAATAGATTTGTAAAGCACAAATTTGATCATGTCTGTCCCTCTTTAAACATTCTTCTACTTCTCCCTATAACATGAGAACAACATTTGACATTTTATCCTGGTTTTCAAACTTTCTTGTGACTTGAACCCTGCTTACCTTTTGAAGTGTACCCTACACAACTTTCCTTTTCCTTTTTCTGCTGTGCTCTTGCCATGTTGGTTTGATCTCTCTTACTCAAACTTGCCAAACTGGTTCCCGCTTTGGAGCATTTGTGCTAGCTGTTTCTTCTACTTAGACCAATTTCTACCGCGTCTTATCATGACAGGTTCCATCTTCTTTCCTTACCTTAGTCTAAATATCAGCAACTTAGGAAGAGCCACTAAATATAAACTAGCCATCTGGTTTTTATCCCTTCACTCTATTTTGCCTTTCTACATAACATCTTTTTACTATCTGATATCGATCTTGCTATTTTTTCTGTCTCCCTTTTTCTTCCCACTAGACTGTAAGTTTGAGAGTAGGGACATTATCTCCCTTGTTCACTGCTATAACTTCAGTACTTAAAATCACTCACGGCACAATAAATGCTTGCTGAACGTAATAATAAAATCAGACCACTTATTTGTTTTAGGGTAGGTTGTCCAAGTCTGCTTCTACCTAGGCAAAAGGGCTTCTCCTAGAACACTTGGTCCAGCTGAATTCACCAGAAGATCATAATGAAGTCCAGAGCCATTAATACAGACCATGATTTTGTTGATCTCTGACCTTGGTTTGCCTCTGTCACCGACCTATGGCAGCACTACATACCTAGTAGAAGATTTGGGGCCTCATTTCAATGAACATCTTGCAGAGTCAGCAAGGTTTAAAGATCCTGGTTAGTTGTCATCACACACTACTCCCTGACTTCCTCCTGATTGTACTTACTTTTGTTAGAATTGCCTGTCCTCACAGTGTTGAAGTGCAGTGGATAATCAGAGAAGGGAAATATTAGCCGGCTTGCAGTTTTCATGGGCTGTAGCTGGGCCATGGTAGGATTAGGATAGATGGTTGCAAGAGGGCAGAGTGCTGACAGAAGTGTGGTAGGGAAAAGTAAGGTGGGAGAATGAGAAGACTTCTGAAATACCTGGAAGCATCGGATCAATTTTTAAAAGTTTTGGGGATGGGATTTAGGGATACAGGGTACAATTGAGCCATGTGCAATACTTGGTTTCTTTGAATAGCCTTTAAAACTCTAAAAAAAAAGATTATTATTATCCCATTCATTAACCTTCTTACCCTCGGCAGGAATGCTCTCTACCATGGAACTAGAAGGTGGCTTCTGGAATACTAGAGAACTCACTCTCATGCAAGGAAGGCAATTTAAAGTTTAGGAGACTGGTTATTAGAAATATGTTCCTTATACTGAGCACAAATTGTCTTGAATTGGCTGTTTAATGGTCCTTGATTTGCTCTCTGGAGCATCACAGAGTGAGCCTAAAACTCCTTCCCCCCCCTGACAGTCAGTCAGTAATGGACTGAATTATGTCCCCTTTCCAAATTCAAATGTTGAAGCCTTGATCCCAGTGTGAATGTATTTGGAGCTAGGGCTTTTAAGGAGGTTATTAAGGTTAAACAAGATCATAAGGGTAAGGCCCTAATCAGATAGGACTGGTGTCCTTACAAGAAGTGAAAGAGGCACCGGGAATGAATGCACAGGGAAAGAAAAGCCATGTGAGTACACAACAAGGAAGGGCCTACCTGCAAACCCAACAGAGAAGCCTCCAGAGAAATCAAGCCTGCCAGCACCTTGATCTTGGTCTTCCAGCCTCCAGAACTGTGAAAAACAAAACAAAACAAAACAAAACAAAACAAAACACATTTCTATTGGTTAAGCCACCCATTCTGTGGTATTTTGTTGTGGCAGCTCTAGCAGTCTTTGTACACCTCAGGTAACAGAGAATAATGCTCTTTGTAAACCTGTCTTATTCAAGCAAAGTGGCTCTAGTTTCTTCAACTGCTCCTCACTAGAGCAGAAATGTCCATTAGATGAAGGGTAATGAGTAGAAGAGAACATAATACCACAGTGAAATATGGTGGGCGCCGGCCATAGCAGAGGGACCATCACCTTACTTGTTCTATAGATATTATCTTCACAATAATCAACTGAAGACTAATGCTCTGATAGCTCTGGACTCAGATAAACCTCCCAGACAACTTAATCCACTCACTCATAGGTTTTGCTCACAAGTTCACTGGCATTGTGCATTAAGTGCCTGATTTAACATTGGTCTGATTAGATTTCATCATGTTAGATTTGCCTCATTTTTTGAGCCATCCAAAGACACTCACTGTCTGCCCCCAACTGCTTGTTATCAGAAAATCAATGCCCTTCTTCAGACATTTCATAAATATGTTGAGTGGGTAGGGGTCAAGAACTGAACCTGATATTATGAATGATAATAGTAACAACTTATATCTGGATAGAACTTTACGGGTTATAGAGCTTTCTGCCAGTTTAGGGATCCTGGAAAAATAGGAAATGAGTTTCATCTTTTATGACCTTTTCTTTATGAGTTGCTAAGTATGATGAAAAAGGACCGGGAATCAAAAGTGCTAATCTTAGCTTTGAAGCCACATTACCTCTCTGAGCTTTGAAGCCCACCTGTGAGTGAAGGGAAAGACTGGATGATCTGCAAGGTCACTATATCTTCAATACCTTCCACCCTGGATAGCCACCCAGCATAACATTTCCCTTCATATAACAAGATCTACGGATATATAAAGACCTACATAGATATAAAGTCTCTTTCAAGCCAAACATCCCTGATTCCTTAAATAAAACTCTGTGTTTGGTAAATCCACACTGATTCCCAGGCTTCCTGCTGTGTCTCCAGAGCATTCACAAAACTTCTCACTCGCTGATAGTTTGATGAATGCACCTTCTTCTTCTTTTTCTAAATTAACTACCTTCCTCCATCTGCAGCCATTGGCATCCCACCCATCGTTCTCCTTGATATCTCATAGAAAACAGTGGTTTAGTGACTGCATCTGTAAGTCTTCTTAGGACTGTGGGGTGCAGTTCCTCCAGCAGAATCTTTTTTGGCTTTGCAAGAGCAGCCAGGTGCTCTCCTGCTCGCTGTTCACCCATTGTGAGTGCTCCTCTCAGCTTTTTCATCTGCACATTTGATATTCATGCCTGCCATATCTATATTCAAGGTGCCAATAAAAATGCATTATGTATGACTTGGTCTGCCCAGAAAATGATCATGTTTTGTATATTTAGGGATGTAAGAGCTTGTAAAGGAGCAAAAAATTGGGGGGGGGGATGTGTTATTTCTTGACAAACAAAAATCTTCAGAAAAATAATATTTTGGTTTCACTTCTCTTTGTCAACCCGCTCCTTACCCACATATTCACATCTCAATCTAAAGCACATAGTGCCGGAGGGGAAAGAGAAGAGGTTAAAGCTGGATGAATGGTGTGCAGCCAGAGAACCAGGCCAAGACATTCTGGTTACATACAGTGGGCAGCGGGTGACCACTTGAAGATTTTAAGCAGAGGCGTGATGCAATGGTGGCATGTTTCCCTTTTGTCTTTAGATAGTTCTGATCAGACCAGTCCTGAATTCCCACAGCCAAACAGATGTACTCTTTTGTGCTTGAAATTTCTTTATTGAGCAGCAGTAGCTTTCAAAGTAGGTTTTTTCAGTCTCTCTCTGTGTGTGTAATCAGTTATTACACAGATTAATGAGATCTACCTCCAGAGTTTTTGGTTAAGTCAGTCTGACATGGGGCCGTGGAATTTGCACAATTAACAAATTCCTAGGTGATACTGATGTTGCTGGTCCAGAGACACTCAAAGCATCACTCTTTTAAAGAATCACATATGGGTCTTCCCCTGAACTTTCTATGCTAATGAGATGAAGGCAGCAGCTTGGGGTCCAGGAGTGGCCTCTGAGGACAACCACGTCTCCTCTGCCCATGGCAGGACCCAAGGCTGCATGTTGGTATATGTCCAGACATTTTTCCTGGGGAGGCTTGCCCTCAAAGGATAAGTTTTTATAGCCCAAACCATGGAATTTGAGGCTACGATCCATTTATTATAAGCCGAAGTTCTGCTTCTCAATTGAATGGGCTAGCTCATAGATGCAACACTTATCAGATCATCCCCATCTTCCCAGGGTGTTGTAATTACCCTGGGAAGGATATAGTTAGATACCAAGAAGAATCCACCTATAATGAGAACGTAGAATGCACTCAGGGGACACAAGAGAAGTTATGGTAACTCTTGTCTGGGCAAGAATTGGAAACAAGTTAGATTTTCTTCACTGTAGATTAAATTCAAATTTTAGAATCAGAGAGAACATGGTTTGAATAATTTTTTTCTGTCTCCTTTTTTTTTTTAGATAATTTGCCTTGAAACAGTCACTTAAGCTCTTTGAGCTTCTGATATTATATACATGAAATAGGGATTATCAGGGCTTTTTGTAAAGTCTAAGCAAAATAAAGAGTGTAAACTGTTTGGCACCTTGCCTAGCTCATAGTAGTCGCTCAACTAATGTTAATTACCTCCCTTCTAATGTCCCTCCCCAACCCTATAACAGAGACCACTTGACCACTGGATATTATGATTACTCTGAAATATAGCAGGAAGGAAAGGAGAAGCAGGTTTGGAAGGGAAGAGTCATTTTTAGAGTCAGCCCCCTTGCTGCCAACCTGGAGATTAAACTTTCCCGGTGGCTTGAGAACATCAGCATAGTAAGGGATTTACCTAACTGCAGAGAGAAATGGATTCTGCAGGAGGCCAGCTGGTTCAGTGCTGAGTTTCTCTAGGAATTGGCTTCCTGCTGGAAGAGGGGAGCCAGCAATAAGTATGTTGGGCTTCATCCCCTTGAACAGGGTGTCGGAGTCTCAGGTCTGTCAGCTGGGCACTCACTAGGCCGGGGTAATGATTCTTGGCAGGCTTGTTAATGGCCTTAGGGTTTCGCATATTTCTGTAATTATTCAATCATTTGAAAGTTTTGAGTTTCTAATTATTAGACACAAATTAAAATATCCTCTGTAATTCAGTTCCCTCCAGGCTTGAACTAGTGGTGCTGGGTTCCTGTAGCATCATCCTTCTAATGAATGGTGGGCAATCATAGTTGCAGTCAGCTTTCTCATAATTTCTCCATGTATTTTACCTCCAGGACTTCCTTTTTGCCATCAAGTGCCTAGCCCATCACACTGATGTGCTCAGTGATAAATGCCAGATGCTCTTCCTTCTAAGTCTGGCCCTTAGTGCAAGGTACTATTCTCAACCCTGGCTGCATATTAAAATCACCTCATGAGCTCTTAAAACACCCATGCAAGGCTCCATTCCAGAGAATGTGATTTAATTGGTCTTAGGTGAGACGTGGGCACAGTATTTGTTAAGTACTTTCTAAGCACTCCCCCGTTAATCTTAATGTGCAGCCAGGGTTGAGAACCATCACTGGTCTAGAGCTGGACTTCTGGCTCTCCTAATAGCTCACCAGACTTCACTGCAACTTCCTACTCATGATTCTGCTGGGATGTAGACTGAACTCAATTTCTGGCTTATTGATTTATGGCGTGGACAAAGCCAAACCCGGCACTGCAACTTCATCTTCCTCAAATGTAGAGTGGGGATACTGACTGCCCTATTTACCTCAAAAGCCTTGTCACAAGAATAAAACAAAATGATGTGAACGTTGAGAATTGCAAGTGAAAATATTTAGTGTTACTATATGGGGGGGAGAGTCTAGGGAAGCAAAAGAAGGGATCTCAGTTCTGGTACAGCCATTCTCAAGCTCACTTAGTGAAATTATGCACACACCCTAACCCAGCAATTTCACTCCTGTGTATATATACCCAGAAAACTTCAGGTAGGGATGTGTCTTGGAACACGGACAAAGATGCTCATAGCAGCACTGTTTGTGACAGCAGGGAGTTTTAGGCAATCAAGCTATCTGTCACTAAAAAGCTGACAAGCAAAATGTAGAGGACACATTTATGGACTGCGGTGTAGAAGTTAGAACAATGAAATGGGTATATACACAGCAACACGAATAGACCAGTAAGAGAGTGATGAAAGAAAACAGGAAAAAGCATGAAATCTATAGCACATGCTACTTATACATATTTAAAACAAACTCATAAAAAATAAAAAAATAAAACAAACTCATTCACAAAGCAATATTACAGATTTTTCATGGAGACATTTCATATTCAAGGGCATGTGCCAAACACAGTAGAGTAAGTGCTTATGGGAAATGAGACTGGAGAGAGGGGATGGAGGGGCAAATAATGAAACAAAATCGAGCAAGAGCAGAACCTTAAACAGGCAGATGCTGATGGTATGTGCTATGAACTGAGGAGTATGATTAGCTTAGCCCTCTGCTCCTTCCAAAGGCAGAACAATCCAATGAGAGAAGAAGAGAAGCGAGTTCTGACTGTTTGCAGGTAGGAGGAAGACAAGCTAGAGAGAAGAATGAGACCCTGGGAACCCAGAAAGAGAACCAGGAAACTGCCTTGGGCTGGAAAGAAAAATCTAGCTTTATTGCTCCCTGCAATGAATTGGAGGAGGAAATGAAAGAGGCTTTCTAGGTTGGAAATAAAGGCATTTACAAAAGCCCTGAGGTGGAAGGGGAGAAATTTAAAGATTGGAGCTGAGAAATTGTATTTCTAGACCTGGAAGGGAGTTTTAAGTGGGAGACTCAAGGATATTGCTGCTGCCTCAGTGAGGACCCGGTGGGTTCTGGTCCTCCTAATACTCTGACTTTCAGAACAAAGGAGTTTCCAGGAGAGGATGTTCCCCCATGATAGACTGACCCCATGCCTAAGGTCTCCTTTTCAGACGTTCCAGGCAGTGATCTAATCATGGAATCATCCACCGAAGGTCTCAATGGGCCTCTACAATTCCCAGAACAGGGGATGTAAAAGTGAGGTTGATCCCAGCTTCAGGCAGGGCCTATATAGAGGCCAAAAGCATCCTTTGCTTTGTCCTAAACACTGAGCTAGGGCCATGCAGAATTTCTTTGAGCCCTGACACCAGGAGATCATCTACCCACAGAATGAGAAGCCCAGGGACTCATTCACGTCAACCCAGAGAAACACACGTGTTAACGCGAAGTCTTTGCATCTGGGTTACTGATAAAGAATAATGACTATATTAATTAATATGTAAAGGAATCACATTCTGAGCTTGTTTTCTATTAGAAGTCTAAGAAGAACAACACAAATACAGTCAACTTATAGTTAGGAACAGCTTGTATATCAGATCAGACCTGGGTACTAGCTAGATCAGGTCCTGCTGCAGGTAGGTGGGACCATGGAGCTGTGAAATCAAATGCAGACCCCGAAAGCTAGGGCAGGGAAGCTAGTGTTTGGGGGAGCCACCCTGGCTGGCCCCTGAAAGTCACACTGGAGTGACTCTGAGAGCAATTATCCTGGTAGAGCAGCTCTCATTTTGCATTTAAGATTGTCCTCCTGAAAAGGTCATGTGTAAATCAAATTTAATAAATCAAATTCTACACTTCATACCTTGGGGAAGCTCTCTCTTCAAAGGAAGCTGTGAGTGAATCCCTTTTTAATAGAAGTAATCAACTCTTCATTTATCTGATTTGTAAGGTATGATTTTTATATATCAGATTTTCTTAAAGTCATCAGCAGAGTTTTCCTTTGTCAGCGACGGAAAACCCAACACGGAATGATGTTAAGGAAAAAAGCAACAGCAGACAAATCATAGGCACCCGTAATGAGAAGTTTAGGGCTACACTGGCTTTAGGCATGGCTGGACTCGGGACCCACACGGCAGCAACACTAAGACTTTGGTTTTTCGTATCTCCCACATCCGTCTTCTCTTGGCTTTGTTCTCGTGCGCTCCCTGGGTGAAGCAGCTGCAGCATCTTATCCTGCCAGGTTTGGGGCCAACAGGTGAGATTACTTGCTTTTTTTTCCCCTCCGTAGTCTCAGAATTGGCTCTGATTGAGTCATCTGCCTATCCCCGAATGAGTAAGGAGTGAAGACCTGATTCTCGTAGGCCTGGTCACATGGGGCTCAACACCAACCACACAGGCTGCGAGTGAGCCAAAGAAAGAGAAAAAAAGCAGGAAATCAGGCAGTTATCAGAAGAAATGGGGGGCAATGTCAGGGAAGGGGGACAAAAACTCAAGCCTTCCCCCTCCCTCACTTTCACACTCAATCCATCATCAAGCTCTCCCTCCCGTCTAAGAAATCTCTCTCCAGGAGTTGTCTGCACAGCCTCTGCGTCAGAGCCTCTGGGGTGCTTGCTGATGTACAGGGTTCAGAGTCCTCCTCCAGGTGAACGGAATTGTTATCCTGGAGTGGGCCCGGCATCTGCAGTTTTGGATCATCTCCCAGGCAATTAAAAAATAAGTGTGCTGACATGTAAGAACAACTTCCCAACACTGTTCCATCCTTTCCATGTCCACAGTTGGTTTGAGACCCACCATCTCTCTGCAGGCCTCTTCTAGGTACCTCCTTGCTGCTCCTAAGTCTTCAGGGTCTTCTCTGTCAGCCACAGTCCCCTCTTTGGCCATGTCTGCTTACGCGAATAGCCACGATTTCCAAACTCTGTCACTGGTACCTCCCTATCCTCCTGTTTTACGCGATCTTGTTGACTCTGGATCCCAACCACTGCCGTGTCCCCTCGCCCAATCCCTGGACTTTCCAGGTCCCTTCCCCACATTCACCTCCTCTGCTTCCGAGCTCCCCTCTGCCTCCAAAGCCATTCCCTCTTTTCTCTATGTGGCAAACGCAAGCCCCAGCGTTAGGCCCAGCTCAGCTGCCTCCTCCTTTGTGAAGCACCTCCATCCTTCCCCCCACTCTCCCTGCTCTACCTCGTTCTCCCAAAGAACCCTGTTTGTGTCTCCTCTATGGCAGTTGAACACGCTCTCTGGAACTCACAAATCTACATGTCTGTCGTTCCCTCTGGCTCAGCAAAGGGGCTCCATAATATGGGTTAAGTCCTAAAAGCAAGTCATACAGCTCAAGCTATTGAAGAGACATGTGACTTTGGGCGAGTCACCGCCCCTTCCTGAGCCTCAGTGTCCCATCTGTAAATGCAAATATTATACCTACTGCATAGGTTTGCTGATGGGCTCAGTCGAGATAATGAACAGAAATCTCTTAGCACAGCGCGTGGCAATGCAATTAGTGCGGTGAATGCTAAATTTAAAAAATTAACCTTCAAGTCAGGGAAGCAAGAGCCCTCAATCGTACATGTAAATTCATATTTATATGACACTAAGCAACTGTTTCTTAAAACCACATGACTCAGACTAATCCTGTTGTGATGTGCGGGTCAAATCTGAAATGGGGCAGATGGACTCCATGCCTTAAGCCACTTTCCCGTGTCCCTGGGACCTGCACACCACTCTTCGTCTTCTCCCGAGCTGCGGGCAGCTTTAAGTCCGTCCCTCCGAAATAATCGGCCTCGGCCCACGGAATGCTGACACAGGCGTAACGCAACTCCCTACAGTGCGATCGCTTTGGACCATGGGAATGTTTGGGCTCTGTGAGAATTAGGAAAGCAGAGGGTGCCTGAAGGGGGACAGCCAGTTCAGAAGTGGCAGCCTTGAGCTCGCATAAATGAAAGTCATTATAGCTGCCTGAAGTGACAAGATTGGTCCAGGAATCCGAATGAAATGATGACAAGTGTGGGAGAGATAAACATTTCATTGAAATGAGCAGCAGGATAAATCTCAAGAAATGTAGCCCCTCTTCTGGTGACTCTTTCCCGCTTGTTTTATAATCTGCCTGAAATTTGTCACTCCCTTTTACAATCTTGCGCTTGGCGCGCAGGAGGTGATGCAAAAGGCATTACAGGCAGAAGTTGGGGAAAGCAGAGACGGTTCGAGAACAAATGACTCCAAATTCCTGGCTCTCTGCGATGCCCACTATAACAGAGCAGGCAGGGGGAACCTTTACATGGTGCATGTCTGATGCCCGAAAAGTACCCAGCACAGTAGCTGGTGCTTTGTAGCTTCTCACTAATGCCGATTTCTTCCCTTTCTTCCATCCCTCGTGGAGTTGAGTGGGTAGGGGAGGAACAGGTGCGTGTGTGTGTGCATGTGTGTTTCCACAACCGTGCGAAAGGATGCAAGAAAATTATTTCTGGGCCCTTGTGGATTGTCAGAATCTAGAATACAGATCACAGCGCTCACCTGATCGTATTTACCTAATGAACACGTGAACTATTGTAAATGCAGTCCTCCCCTCGGCCCAGGGAATATGAAGTTTAACAAGAATACAGAGGGAAAAATCCTTATCTTCCGGGAACTTGTGATTAGAACGTAAAAATAGACAAGTAAATAAACAAAACATGAGATTAGGCTCCCTTGAAGGCAGAGATTACGTCTTAGGGATTTTTGTTTCCCTAGCACCTCTAGGTTGTTTCACGACCTTCCTAGGATTAAGGGACTATTAGTTTTAGAGACCTGCCTTGTTTAAAATCAAATATGTTTATTTTATTTTATTTATTTTATTTTATTTTATTTTATTTTATTTTTTATTTTTTTAAAAAACAAATATGTTATAATGTCACTGCCGCATTAAATACAATTTTTATATAACCATGTGACTCGTGCTGAAAAGTGGTTGACAGGTCGACATAACGTTATTCTTTGTAGACTTCCAAGTAGACGCTTGTTGATTTAATTGCTCAGTCTTAAAAAAATAAATAATTGCTCAGTCTTTGTATTATGGAGTTGATATTAATTATTTTCAGGTCTCAAATATTTCCAGGAAAACTTGAAAGGCTCTTGGGTCCTGAAAACTGCTCTGATAGTGTCTAATAGATTGCACAGCCATGGACACTTTACACTGTGCCTGGTGCCCAATGAGTTCTCCATAAATACTTAATGAATAAATAAATAGATTGAGGATAGCAAATAATGAATAAATACCATGTGTTACAGTCCAGTTCCATGAAGCAAGGAACTTTTCTTACGACCCTGGAATCTATTCCAGATCCTGGTTGTGATCTTTATGAAAGCAGAAGTCTTTGGTTGCTGAGAGATCACAATGGCTTGGAGCAAATATCTCCTTCCCTAAAACTAAAAAAAAAGCTCTAGTCCCAGTGGGATTTTTAGCAAAACACATGGAATGATCTAATTTGCACAAAGTGCAGTTAAGCATTGTGGAAGTAAGCAGGTACTTTTGTCTGAGTTCAAAATGAAGGGTGATAGTGGGGTACAGAGTCTGAAAACCTAAGGCACTAGAGGTAGTGGGGAAGAGCATGACCCTGGGGGTCAGACTGCCTGGGTTTAGATCCTGGCTCTAGCACTTCGGGGTATGTGCCCTTGCAAATCACTGTCATCATCATTATTTTAATCTAAAAAGAGGGAAGCATTACAGAACCTAAGTCACAGGGTTGTGGTGAAGATGAAATGATTCATGCGAAATGCTTCTCGCGGTGCCTGACATGTGGTTGGCATCTCCAAACTTCAGCCATTATTTTCATTTGCTTTAGTGCTATCAGAAATTAGCAGGATGATCTTGGACAAGTCTGCATCTACGTGGAGCCTCCACTTTCCTTCCTTTTGTACTAATGGATCCGCTGGGGAGAGACGGCCGCTGAGGTCCCTAGAGATGGCTTGGAGTTAGTGGCATCATGCTGAGGCAAGCTCACAGGAGCCTGTTAAATTTTCAGGAATTCTGTAAGCTGGTTACCAAATGCAGCCATTTAAAAAAATTAAATTATACATATGGATCATTTCTAATGATTTAGGTAATTTCTAATTTTATTTACCATAATATATAGTCTGTTTTACTGCTATTGGTGCTCTCGCAGAGATTTATTTATGTCTGTTGTATCTTTATTCTTTTTTAAAGATTTTATTTATTTATTCATAAGAGACACAAGAGAGAGAGGCAGAGACACAGGCAGAGGGAGAAGCAGGCTCCATGCAGGGAGCCTGATGTGGGACTCGATCCGGGGTCTCCAGGATCATGCCCTGGGCCAAAGGCAGACTCCAAACCGCTGAGCCCCCCAGGGATCCCTGTTGTATCTTTATGATGGAAACACCATCTGATCTTGTGCTGTTGTGTGTCTCTTCCCAACTCCACGTTGGAATCGTTACCCTGGTGGGAGCTGTGGTGGGAATATTTACACCATGAAAATTGACAAATGCCACAAATGTGGGCTTTTCTTCCTCTTGAAAAACCAATTGTTAAACATTTACCAGTTAACCACTGATCAGAGCGATCCATAAAATAGTCCTAATTTTTGTCTTGTGTAAGCGGATTTGTGATGCCTTCTGGGCCCATCTGGTAGCATGAATGAGACAGAGCCATACACTGGGCTCAGTAGGAAGACCTTGACCCTCACCCAGCTGCTTATGGATGCACCATCCTAGTCCAGCCCACTCCTGGGCCAGCACCAGTGACCTTGCCACACGCCTCACTGAGTTACAGACGCAATTGTCACCGTGCTCCTTTTTGAATCAGCTTCAAGACCCTGTTAGAAAGAGAAGAGATCAGGCCTTTTGGAATTTTTCTTATGCGGATTTTAAGAAAAAGTGACTCTACGTTTTCTCTCCTGTGGGAACCTGGTGACACTGCCTTCGCTGAACATGTAATCCATCAAGGCCCTTTGAGCATCTCTGCTGGGGTGGCCCAGGCTCTGCTGCGCACTCAATGAAGAGGTGGCCATGGATGAGACTGTCACCTGGCCCACAAGAAGGTCACAATCCAGTGAGGAGACACACATAAATTAACAACCACAAGAAACCGTAATGTCCCTAGGAGGGGAGGCAGGAACTGGGGACCACTTTCCTGCATGTGTGTGTGTGGAGGGGATGGTTGATGGGAGGTAGCAGGAAAGGGAGTTCTGGAGATTTCAGGGCAGGGAAGCTGTGTCAGTCAGAGCTCTTAGCTACAAACGCTTGAAGCCATCCTGGCTCATCGAACAGCAGAGATTTAAGAGAGGATATTAGAGAGCTTGGGGGAACTTCTAGGAGCACCTAGAGATTATGCTTTTAGGAGCAAGACCCCAAATAACACTGCAGAACTGGCTCAGTAGAGACATCCTGGCCGCCGCCCTGGGCGTGGTCGCAGGAGCCCTGAGCCACTCTGTGGATGCCATGCCTGGACACTCCATCGGCCTCCTGCTGGGGCTGTTGTCTCCGCAGCTGCTGTGGCCCCACCTCTACCCTCCACGTGGTTCTTGATTCTGGAAGTCACAGGCTTCCTGTTCAAGGCCCAGGGCGATGTGCCTGATAGATGAAGCCCAGATAACATCTCTCCCTGTGTCCTAGGTGCAGGGGAAGCAGAGGAAAGTATGGCTTCTGTTAGGGGATTTGGAAGACGGGTAACTCTCCAAATATAGGAATGGTGTTCAAAGAGCTAATCAGCCCAAATAATGATGCATGTCCATTATAGTGTAACCTTTTGGCTGGTTTCACAGGAAGTTTAGATGCAGCATGCCAAACACAGCAGGAGAATATTCAAAGGCTGGTGGCCTGCGGAAGTTGGCACGGACAAGTAATTTAAAATATTTCAGTCTGGCTGGAGTGAAAGTCCTATGGGTCTGTGTGTGTGAGTGTGTGTGTGTGTCTGTTTTTCCTCTGGTTGCCTTAAAGATTTTCTTTCTTTCTTTTTCTTTCTGTACTTGTTTTCCTCTTTATTTTTTAAAATTTTTAAATTTTTAAAATTTTTAAAATTTTTATTTATTTATTTATTGTTGTTGTTTTCCTCTTTATTATAAGCCAATACTAAGTCTTGTGGAAAGCTCTACCAAAAAATTTTCATTTTTTTCTTATATGTGAAAATTTTTCTCATTTCATAAAACAATAGTTTATATCAAACTAAACAAGATGGATAGAGTCTCTGCAGCCAGTTTACATAGGATGTTGTATACATATATTGAGCCATTTTGTAAAAAAAAAAAAAAAAAGAGGGACGCCTGGGTGGCTCAGTGGTTGAGCATCTGCCTTCAGCGCAGGGCGTGATCCTGGAGTCCCGGGATCAAGTCCCCCATTGGGCTCCCTGCATGGAGCCTGCTTCTCCCTCTGCCTGTGTCTCTGCCTCTCTCTCTCTCTCTATGTCTCTCAGAAATAAATAAATAAAACCTTAAAAAAAAAGAAAAATAATTCAAAGACAAAAAATAATAGCTGACATTGAATACTTACTTTTTGCCAGGTTCTGTTTCATTTTTGAAAAGTTTTTATTTAAATTCCAGGTAGTTAACATATAGTGTAATATTAGTTGCACATGTACAATATAGCGATGCGTCACTTCCACACGACACTCAGTGCTCAGGGCACGTGCCCTCCTTAACCCCCACCACCTATTTCTCCCATCCCCCACCCGCCTCCCCTCTGGTAACCATCAATTTATTCTCCATAGTTAAGCGTCTTCCTTTGCTCCCTCTCCCTCTCTCTTTTTCCCCCTTTGTTTTGTTTCTTAAATTCCACATATGAGTAAAATCATATGCTATTTGCCTTTCTCTAAATGACTTATTTTTCCTAGTATTATACTCTCTTGCTCCATCCATGTTGTTGCACATAATTAAAGATTTTCTTTATCTTTTTGGCTTCACTATAATGTACATAGATGTGTTTTTCTTCATATTCATTATGTTTAGGTTTTGCTGGGGTTTGGGATCTCTGCATTAAATTTTTAAAGTCAAATTTGAAAAAAAAAAAGAGCAATCCTGTATTTACGTGTTTTAAAATTACCAGTTATCTCTCTCCTCACCTTCTGGGACTCCACTTACATGTATGCTAGATTTTATGTTAGCGTACACGTAACTGATGTTTTGCTTAGCCTTTTATTCTCTGTGTTTCAATTTGGGTAATTTTTAGTGACTTGATTTTAAGTGTACTGTTCATTACATTTGTTGTATCTAATTTGCTGTTAAGCCCATAAGATTAACTTTTAATTTCAAATAAATAAAATTTCAGATCTCTGATTTCTACTTCATTCTTTCTAACTTTTAATTTTTTGATATTTCCATTTCTTTCCTGATACTCTACTTTTCTTCATGTATTTTATTCATTTTTCCCTATAAATTCTCTAATATGTTCATAGTAGTTATTTTAAAGAGTCTGTGAGTCTGCTTCTACTGACTGTTTTTCTCTTGATTATGTATCACATTATTCTGCTTTTCCCATACCTTGTACTTATTTTATCGTGTGCCAGAATAGTGCATATAAAAACAGCGGACACTAAGGTATGATTTTTTAACGTATATATGTACTTGTTGTTATTCCAGACATCGCAAGTCTTTTTCTCTGTTAGGTAAGATTCAGATTTCACTGAGAATTTAACTGAGCCAGCACTGGAACACAGCTTTAATTAGATTAGATTTGCCTCTTATATCGAATGGGACATCTTTTTGGCTTTCATCTGAATCCTTGACATTGACCTTGACCAAAGGGCTGTTCTCTTTGAAATTTCAGAATTTTACTGGAGAGGGAGTTGGGCTGCAGGTTCAAATAGATTTGGGTCACTTTTGGATTAAATTCTAGCAAGGCTGCAAAGTCTGAGAAATGCAAGGCTGTACAAACTTCTCTCCTTTCCAGCTACATTTCCACTGGTGGCTACTCAGCAAAATCCCTAAGAGGGACAAGTGATTGATATTTACGTTTGGGACTCTTCCCAGATTCCTAGATTTCTTGTCTTCAGGTATGGAGGCACCATTACTTGACACTCACCTATGAAGGACTCATTCCTCTCCGGAATTTAATTTATCTGGGCTTCCTTGCATCTACTGCTCTTTGATAGTTTAATAGTTTATTTTTGCTTGCTTTTTCCTTGTTGTCACCATGGAAGTTATAGGTCTTTTACATGCATTTACATACTAACCAGAAATAAGAATTCATTATCCCCCATTCCAGAATATTATTTTCCTTTGGCAAAACACTCTTTGGATTTCTGCTTTGAAGGGAGGCCTATGACTCTGAACACCCAGAGATCACTCCCTCCATATCTATCGGCCACTCAGGAGTGCCCCACTTTCCTCCCCTCGTCTTCCTGCAAAGACCACAGTTACCGTGGTGCTAAATGTTATGAGATAGGCTTGGAAAGATGCCCAACCCTCAGTGATTTCAGAGCATCCACTTTGTACACTTTCGGATACTTCCCTTTTGTATCCAGCACATACATTTAGGTAAATTCGTAATTTCCTCTTTTGTGATTGCGTTAATTGTTAAATGCCCTATGGGAGTTTTCTATTTAAAGGAAGCTTGTAGTTAATCCTTTCATAATATGAATAATGAGAGTAACACGTCACCTCCCACTCCTAGACACCCGTCTCCATTCCAGCTATTGAGTGTAACACAAAGAGCTTGGATGTTGCAATCAGGTAGGTCTGAAATCAAATCCTTTTCCAACCACTGTACACGTGTGAGATCTTAACTTGTTTGCCTCAGTTTCATTATTCATTCAAATTGTTCTTATTGTCCTAGATATTTTTCCCATCTTCCCTAGTTAGATTCTACTCCTTTTCTGATCTCAACTGAAGAGTCACTTGGACAGAGAGGACTTCTCTGACCTCCTTGACTAGGTCAGATATGCCTAGCTTACATTCTTAGAACCCAGATACCTCTCACTTGTAGCACTTGCCCCAATAATGAATATATTTATGTGATTGCTTGTTTTGTATCCTCTTTCAGTCTAGAACACAAGCCTCATGAGGGCAGGATTATGTTATGTACGCCCAGGGCCTAGCACAGGCCTTGGCAAAGGCTCAGTGTTCAAAGAACAGATTCTAACACTGAGACTAACGATGCTTACCTCTCCAGCGTTGTCGTGAGGGCTGACACAGCTAATAGTTTGGACCTCCCAGAAACAGGGATTTAGATACAGAATGTTTATTTGGTTGTTGATCCCAATGAAGACGGTGAAGGGGCGGAATAGTGAGACGATGGGGAGAGTAAAGCCAATCAAGAGTGAGTTTATGAGGGGGGTCTCACTGTGGGGAACTGGGACTCATTCCTGCTGGGGAATCTCTGAGAAACTATGTACAACATACCTTGGAATTTTCCAACTGGGTTATTTATTTATTCACGGTCTTCTAAGCTTCATTGTTTGAGGGTCATTCCTGGAGCTTCCCCTGCCAAGCAGTCACTCCCTGGCCTCCAGAGAACAACCTCAGGTTGAAGGTGTATGAAGCCAGGAGCTATAGGTAAGGAAATTGTCTGCAGGTGACCCAGGGGTGGGTAGGGTGCCTTCAGTGACCACTACGTAGGGGACACTGTCTGTGCAATGTGAATGCATATCAAGGCTGTTTTCAGAAATTCCACCCTCTACCTCATCTCCAACAGCTTCACTGGCCCCCGCAGAACTGGGCCCAGTTATGGAGCTTATGCCAGGACTTCAGAGTATGCCTGCCTTTACCGTTGACCAAAGGCATCAGGATAGAGGGACAGGAAGGATGGTGTCATGAGTCCAAGCCTCACCTACCCTGGGGAAGCTCACCTCCGAGGTTTACCTTGGGGACAGTTGAGGAACACAGGTGAAGTCACCTTGGTGTGGTTATCTGGAAGCAGTGGGTACTGATCCAACACTTGCCCACGATACGAATACATCACCTACAGCCAAGGCAAGACCTGCTGTTTACCCCGGCATCCAGCTCAGTCTAGGCCTTGAACTCGGTAGGTGCATAATAAATGCTTATTGAAGGAGCGCTGAATCCACCCCAACCGAGGCGGTATCGGGAGCAGGAACATCACAGTAGAAACACACGAATATTTCAAAGGCCAGTGGCAACAGGAATGATTTGTGACAATAAAAACCTTATTTCTTTGAGAGATGAGATGGGATGATCCTAATCCCCTGAATATGGAATTAAGCTTTCTTTATTTTCACAATGAGATGAGAATTTCTAGAACATTTGTGCTGCCAAATTTTAGCTCTGATTTAAAACACCTTGATCACAAATTCTGGCTGAGCATAGCTTTTTAGGACGTAGAGAGCTGATTCAGCCCTCCCTCCTGAAGAGGAGTAGGTAAGTGCGGGAGCGAGGGGGAGGGGAAGGAGGGAGGGGGAGGGAGGGGGAGGAAGAGGGACAGGAGAGGGAGAGGAAGGGAGGGGGATGGGGAGGGGAGAGGGAGGGGGAGGGAGATTTCTTTTCGGGCTTTGCCAACACTACTGTACTTTCCTAACCCTGTGTGTGTCTCCCCGGAGCTCACGTGCTCCTCTTTGGACAAGAGGGGAAGAGGGGCTTCTTCTCTGCTTTCCTCTTTCCTCTGGTGTCTGCATTCTTGCCTCTGCGTGTCTCTGCTTCCCTGCCCATCTGCCCATCTTTTTTGGATGCTTTTCTGTCACAGTCTGTTTATCTGCCTGCCACTCCTTTTCTGCTGCTCTTTCTCTCTCTTTCTCTGGCATCGATCTTCCCTCCCCTCATGTCTTTGGCATCTGCCTTTCCGGCTCTGTCTGTGGCTTGTTTGTCTCTCTACTTCTGTTCATCCCCTTCCTTCCCTTTTCCTCTCCTCAGTTTCTCCCTCCCTCTTCCCCTCCCTCCTCTCCCCTCCTTCTTATTCTCTCTCATTCCCTCCTCCCCTCCCTGTTCTCTTCTCTCTGAATCGAAACACAGACATCAACACGTGGAGACATACACACCATTTCTTAAGACAAGCACAGAGCTATTTTAAATTTTATTAGAAGGAAAGTGAAGTATCTTCCATTTGCCTCAAAAAAAAATGAAATAAAACAAGGGGAAAACATCTAAATCACCTTGCTTCCTCCTCCCATGGCCCTGGGTGAGGCTCTCTGAGGACCTGCAGAAAAGGGCTTCCTTGCTCCTCATTTGGCTTTGATGGGTGATCTGAATCTCAGTGTATGTTTTTTTTTTTTTTTTTGTACTTTTGTTTTGTTTTGTTTTGTTTTAGGCGTGCTCCCCACATCCCAGGCTCTGGACCAAGCAGTGGGAGGGCCCCAGGGAGCCCGCCGGTGACCCGAACCACTGAGTACGTCCTAGGTCTTGTGTCGTGTGGATGAGACTCCCTAAGGGCCCAGGGCTCCTTGCCTCCACTCCGTTTTGTAGAGTCACGGCACCAATGACAAGTGTTCGTTTGGGGCAAACATGCTGAGTTAAGTGAATTGTATCAAATTAACTGTGTTCCTTCTGCCCGCCGTTCCGCATTTAAGTGCAAGTCCCAACACCTGCTAGCGAGTGACAGGCAAACTCCTTCACCCTTTGGTGCCTTGGCTTTCTCAACTGTTAAATGAGATGATACGCGTATTGAAGAGTTGTTTTGGGGATCGGCGAGGGGATGAGCGTAGAGCGGTGAGCAGAGTGCTGTGCCCGAACTGCAGGTGTGATACGGGGGAGAGGCTGGCCTGGCCGCTGCACACAGTCGCTGCAAGTGTTAAAGGAAGCGACAGTGGAGAATGCGCTTTGGAAAAAGGACCACGCATTACATAATGTTTACTCTTGTTATTAAGAAGATAATTTTAATAGCTAACATTTATTGAGCACTTACAATAATACACTTAAAAAACCCTCCGAGGGGAGGGATCATTTCTCTGTTACAGATGAGGAGAAGGAGGTACAGAGAAGCTAAATGATGACCAAGTCACACTAAACAATAATAAAATGTATTTATTAAGCGCCTCCCATGTGCCAGGCACCGTGCCCAGGCCCTTACGTGATTATCTTATTTCATTTTCACAACTTCGCTGAGGCAGTTATTGTCTCCATGTTTTTCTCTTTAAACCCAAAAAACAGAGTTTAGAGAAGTTAAGTAGCTCACGTGGCCAGGGGCCGGGTCTGTGCCGAGACGTTTGTCCTTGAACCTTCTCGCTCTCCTGGTGCGTAGCTCCTGGAGGGTGGACCCAGGCCTGCATCCCGTCCCTTGACCCTGCGTTGTGGTGAGGGGCAAGCAGGGGCATGTGGGGCAGTGGGATCAAGGCTCAGGGCCTGTAGGAGGTGACACAAGCCTGTTGGGTTCTTTGGTTGGTTCTCCTCTGGTCCTCTCACTGCTCATCTTCCCCTCCATAAGCCTCCCCTCACTCCTCTCCTCTTTCTTTTCCTCTTCCCCTTCCCTCTGAGCCTCCTGAGACTTCTTCCCTTCCATCCCTTCCTCTGACTCTTCTCCCTTCCATCCCCCACCTCCTCCTCCTCCGCTACTAACTCCAGGCCCAAAGAGCAGAGCTGCCTGCTGTTGCTATGGAAACCCTCAGCCGCTGCTGCAGCCTTTTCCTGGCTCTCAGCTGGCCTAGGACCAATAAGAGAGGCCTGATGGAGTGGCCAGCACTTCCTTCCTCTCCTCCTCTCAGAGACCCCAGGAGCCCCCCGCCCTCTCCTGGGCCTGAGCCAGCTGTCCCCGAAGTGCTAGGGGCAGAAACACAAAGGGTCATCAGGAGCTCAAGGGCACTCGTGGGCGTGGATCTGGGTGGCAGTGACCTTCACTGATGTCATCAGCCCCATCCTCCAGAGACTACCAAGCATCCCTGGGCACAGCAGAGGGATCGAAGCCTGACCTCCAGCCCCAGCTGTGCACTGGGGGCTCATAAAGCTGACTTGGGCCTGCCTTAAGCTAAGTGCCAAGTTGTGGCCACATCGAGAGGATGGATGCGTGATCCTCACTCCTGCTGGATGACTGAGAGCTTCACTTTGCATCTGTCATGGGGAGAGGTCCCATGGGGCCTAGGAGCCTCCAGGGCAGGCTGGGAGCCCAACCCATGGGTCACGCAGGCTCTCCTGGCTTCTCCTTCCCTCCCTGCAGGAAACCCTTTCTGTGGACTTGCTCTTCTGCAGGGAAAACAGTCTCAATTTGGGCTTATTCTCTGCATCAGCTGCAGCCACCCACCAACTTTCTCACCATGGAAGGGAAATTCAAAAGACCTTGGCCACTTTCTCCTTCATCCCTCACACTCCTGAGTCCTCTATGGCTTCATTGTTGAGGTTTTCGAGAGCATATTTCAGTCCCCACTTATGTGCCAGAATGCAGTGGGCTGGTATAAAGGCCATCTTTACAACCAAATGGGTTACTATTTTGCAAAGCAGGGAACTTAGCCCATCCTCTCCGTTGCCTATTCCGTTGGAGTGGAGCTTGCCTGGTTTATTCCCCTGCCCCCCAGCTTTTGATGTGGCCACACCCTCCGCTCCCTCCTGCCAAATCCCAGGGGTTTACAAGAGCAAACATTTATTCCCTGCTCACAGTACGTGAGGGCTGCTGGTCAGCACCAGCTAAGCTGGGTTCTTCTGGGCTCTGCTGGGCTTGGCTCAGTGCCACTGGGCTCCTCTTGCCCTGGCAGCCTGGCAGAAAGAGGCAACTCCCATCTGCAACTGCTGTCCTCATGGCCGAGGATGGGAGCTCCGGGGAGAAGGAGGTCAACCAGCAGGCCCATTGAAGGGCTCCGCTCAGCTGCAGGGCAGTCAGATCTGCTGGCACACGAGCAGCTCAGCCTCGGCTCAAAGGGGCACGTAGTGGGGCTGCTGACGGGGCAGCGTGACAAGGACAGGGAGGGGGAAAATGCAAAGAACAGAGGCTACCACAGTGTCTAAACAATCCCAGACGGGAGTTAATCTCTTGCCAGGATTCTTCTCATTTTACTTTGAACAAAAGAACTGAAAGAACAAAAAGCGTGTCCAAGTTGGGAGTCAACCAAACATGAACTGAAACCTGGCTTCCTCCGCTTATTGCTGTGGAAAGCCAGTTGGCTAATCGCTCCGAGCCTCAGTTTCTGCATCTGTCAAGTGGGGGTAATAACATGGTTTCACGTGCTTGTTGTGCGGGCGAAGAGGGACCGCCCAGGGCTTGGCACGTGCTAGGTGCTCGGCAGATCATAGGCAGCACCGTTATTAGTACTAGTGAATGTGAAGAGTGAATAAATTACTGTCATCAAAATAAATAGCTGAGGTATAAATACCCAGATAGTCCCTGCTTTTTCCTAGTCACCCAATCTAGGCCATAATCCTTGGCGGAGTGCCATTAGAGTGGTAATAATAGCCAATGCCAGCAGTTGTACTGTCTAAAGGGCTTTAGCTATGCTGATCCAATCTTTACAAACCCAGGAAATGTTTCCACTATAATCCACAGCTTTTAGGGGGTAGCACAGAGGCACACGGAAGGCGGCTGGAGGGAGGGCTTGCCTGCAATCATGGGGTTTGCTAGTGGCAGAGCCTTGGACCCAGGCAGCTCGGCTGGCAGTAGATGCTCTTAACTACTGTGCCATGCTGTCTCCCAGCTCAGCTGCAGGCCAGTGGATACACAGAAATGTAAAAAGACGTGTGGCTGTCGATATGATGCTAGGCCTAGCTCATTGGACTAAGAGAAAGCTTGGCGAATGACCCAGATTCAATATCTATTTGGACATAAAACAAAGGCGCTATTAGGGGCAAGAGCAAGATGCGAAATCTGGGATGGCCCGTAGCTGGTTCAGATGGAGGGTGATCCCAGTCGGAGGTGAGGGGGATAGGGGATGACTCTTCCATTCAGAAGCTGCGGGCCTCGCTCTCCAGCTGGAGCAGCTGTCTTTGGGAAGGCAGGTCTCGGAGATTTCAGCGGCTGGCAAGACTGGTTCTTTTGGCCTCTTTACACACCGAGGCAGTAGGATGGAAACTTCTCTAGGGAGCATCCCCAGCTGAGAACTCTGACACCCCAACTCACCCATGGTGGCTTCAGCATCTATAGCAAAGGGGCGAGGAGGTGATGCTGCAGGTGATGCTGGAGCCCACAGAGTTACCCATCCTCCTCTCCCACATGCCAAAAGCCAACCACTAACTTGCAGCCGCGGGTACTAAGAAGAAAGGAGGCAAACACCCACCTAAGTCTTAAACGTAAGGGCTACTTGGGCCTTATTTGAGTTGATTCATTGTTTTGGTTTTGGAATAGCTTTCTGAATCCAGCCCCAAGCATCAGCCTGCTGGGCCAGAGCCCACGGGTTGGCCTCATCTCCTTGCAGGACAAACACCGCTCCTCTGCGACTCAGGCACTGTCCTTGGATTTCACTGAGGTCTCCTCTGGGGAACAGGGTCAGGACGTGATACCAGTCAATGGGGGAAGAGCATTATCTCAAATTCATTCCTTTCAAAATCCAGACTCCCTGGATCTCTGATCTGTGAGGAGAGCGCTGCCGTGCCCACCTTCACTTCCACCTCTAGGCTGGCGAGGCTGCTAGCCTCCTCCTTCAGGGAGGCAGCTCTCTCGTCCTGGGTATTTTCTCTAAGAAAAATCCCTGCAAGCTTTTCTCTCTGCCACATGGGCTTTTGCAATTCCTCATGGCTCTGCCAAGATATATAGTTATATCATCTCTTTAGATGGGTTCTTTCTTGGATGATTAAATTTCAAATTTAACAAAACGAGACATCAGGTTTTACCCATCAGATTGGCCAAAATGAATATGATTGGCAATGCTTGGAAAGGGTGTAAGGAAACAGATACTCTCGGCATTCGTGGGAGTATACATTAGCACACATTTCTACTTTTTGGGGAGGGTGGCTAGAAAATATGTAGCAAAATTTTGACCTCAACAATTTGCCTTCTAGGAACTTATCAGGGAATTAACTAGATGACTTTTAAAAAAACATATATGTAAGAGAATGCTCCTTTCAAGGATGTTCCTGATAGCAGAAAAAAATATGTGGAATTTGTTAAATATCCTTTCAAGGATGTTCCTGATAACAGAAAAAAAATGTGGAATTTTATAAATAATTTATGTGACATCCATACAAAGGAATATAGTGCAGCTGTTAAAGAGCTTGTTACAGAGTCACATGCATTGATATGGAAAGATATCATGACATCCATACTGCTGAGTAAAGAAGCAATTTGCACAATAGCTTGTCTAAGATAATCTCAGTAAATGGATTTTATTTTTATTTATTTATTTTTTTTTTAGTAAATGGATTATATATATATATGCTTCAGGGAGCTCACAGTCGGGGGGTAGGGGCTGATGGACACATTCGAAAAAGATAATTATGGAATTACGTGGTATGTAGGGGTCATAGAGAAATGCAGGATGGAGCGTCGAAGAGATTCAGGGAAGCCTTCCCAAACAGAGTGATCACTAAGCTGGGAACTGAAGGAGGAGAAGAGAAGTTGGTGGAGGGAGAGGCAGAGACCCGAGTAGAGGTGTCTGGTAAACGGTTGGGGCTGTGGGCCTCAAACCATAGCTGTGACCTAGACCTTCTGCTCTATCCACTGAGATCACCAGCCACAAGCCTCAAACATACAGAAAAACTTTCATGGCACGGGTCCCGTGGTTGGGTCTCTGGGCAACAGGTCAACTTGGACGGGAACGCTGAACTTTGGCCCTATGCCCACTGATTGAAGGCAGAGAAAGGCTCCATCTTCTTGAGGTGACTTTCCAAGTTCTCCTTCCCTCGCTTGCCCTGCTGTGCCCTACAGCAAAATGACACTTAGTCACACAATCCATTCCATAGTTAAACTTGCACTTTATTAAAATTGCTCTGAATAACTCTGGGGGGGGAAATTGTATCCGTCTCCATTCATCTTCAATGGCTTTTACACCTCACTCGACACAACTGTCTCCTTTGATTAAATCTCCATTAGGGCTCTGTTCCATATTCAGCAGCTCTATAAGCCAATTAACCCACCGTTCCATAGGTTAGGACAAAGAGCAGTGCTTCTTGAGAGAGAGACACACACACAGAGAGAGAGAGAGAGAGGGGAGAGGAAGGGAGGGAGCGAGAATGAGATCGGAAAGAGAAACTTGCCTCCCCTGCTGGGGCCGCGGTTATTCAGTGTTTATCATCATGCTCTCATTTCTCCACACTTCACCTGAAGGAAATGGAAGGGACGTTGCCAGCAAGATGCAATGTCAAGTCCGGGAACTCCAAGCTTGGCTGACCCACTAAGCCGGGCGCCATAGAAGGGTCACTAATTCCTGAGCCAAGGGGTGCTTGCAAGGGTCCTCGTCCCTCTCAACCTCCTCCTTTCCTTGCTCAGCTATGATCTCCAAGGGTGCTCACCCCAGGCTCAGCCCAGGTCTGCGTGTTAGAAGGCCAATCTCCACTAGCATGTCTAGTCTAGTGTCATGGCCTAGGCCGTAGGACTGGAGACCAGGGCCTGAGTATCCACAAACCACCAGGTTACTACCTGTCCCTTCTCAGCCCTCTCTTACTGGAGTAGAGTGTAGAACTGGCTTCTGAGCGGAGATGTGACCAGTGCTTGAATCCTCTGGAAGGGCTGGAGCCCCTACAAGCCCCTACGTCCCAGCCTGGTTGTTAGGGTCCCTCTTCCTGCCTGGTCCTGGCTGTTATTTCCCCTGGGGGATGGCCAGTTGCCCACTCCTGGCCTTGGGATGGAATTCTGCTCTGAGGGGCAGCGTCTGTCCACATCTTGGCATTGCCTGAAGATGGGTAATCCAACTGATTCTCAGTATCCCGTCGACCGCATACGAACACCACTTATTTGGGGCCCTAAACGCCTCAACAACCTGGACCCATGGCTGGGCTGAATGAAGTGACCTTGAGCAAGAATTCATGTGATGTCTTGCACTGAGGCCAAATGCTCATGATTAAAATGAGATGACTCAGAAACAGAAGACAAAGATAGGACTGGAGGTCAACCTGAGCCCAGGGAACAAGCTGATTCAGACCTGAGTCCATCCAGCTGCTTGGAATGGATCCACTAGTTTCAGCCTCTGCCTACCTCACGGCAGGGATAACGGGAGGACAATCCACCTAGCACTGTCCGAAGCTGGCTCTCTGTCCTCCAGCAAGTGGCCTTGGGAAGAGACTTTTGACTGTTATTTTTTTTTCTTATTAGATTTTATTTCTTTATTTGAGAGAGATGGCATGAGCAGGGTGGAGAGGGAGCCCGATGAGGGGCTTGATACCAGGACGGTGAGATCATGACCTGAGCTGACGGCAGAGGCTTGATGGACCGAGCCCCCCCAGGTGCTCCACGTCCCGCTCTTCCGTACAGAGGTGAGATTTTAGGGTAGCCAGGGCCTGAAGGCGGCATCTCCCTGGGCCTCTGTAAGGGGTTGCGTGCATGAGCATCTGGAGCCCTTCAGCTTCGTCTTCTGACCCCACGTGGAAGCCCAGCCATGGTCCCCAGCCCACTAGGGATCTTTCTGTTCTCCAAGGACCGCCCAGCCTTTTTCTAGGCCTTCCTTGATTCATGCAGGTTCGCCTGTAGAGGCAGGTCTCTGACCCTGGCTTGCTGGTCGCCTCTGCTCTGCCCCGGGTCCTGCTCTGGATCAGGGGTGTTTGTTGATCTACCTGAGGGAGAGAGAGAGCGAGCGAGAGAGCACAAGGGCAGAGCGAGAGGGAGAAGCAGACTCCCCGCTGAGCAGGGAGCTCAAGGAGTGTCTCAACCCCAGGACCCTGGGTTCAAGATCTGAGCCAAAGGCAGGTGTTTAACTGACAGCCACCCAGGTGGCCCTGGATCAAGACCCTTCAGACACGGAACTTGTCTTCAGTTGAGGGCGTCTGTACAACCCTTTCCTCAGGGACTTGTGCATTTTTGTCCCTTCCCTGGAAGAGCACAGAGGAACCCCTCTTCCCTTTCAGCATTAGCTCTCCACCTCCCCACCCGCAGGCCTGGTGGATTCTAGACATTACATGCTGGACACCCGTGGCTCAGGTCAACACCCTTCTGGCATCCCTTCTGTCTCCTGCAGACGCCCCCGAGACCGAGTTCAAAGGCAGCAGTAGCACATGTACAGCTTCTGGAACGAAGGAGTCGACTGTCCATGCCCAACCTTCACGTGCATGGGCTTTGCCGTCACATGTACCTAACCTTGTGTCTCAGCTCTGTGGCACATGACTGTGTGATCTTGGACGGGTTCATTCATCCCTTTGAGCCTCAGTGTTTTCAGCCATTAAATGGAAAGAAAAATATTTGTTTCACAGTGAGTTGCGGTGAGGATTGAACAAGATCGTATACATTACCTGGCATCGGGTAAGTGTTTGATAAATGATAGCCATTTAGCGAGGATGGTGGAAAGACTCAAGCCATTTTTATCAGGAATGTTTGGGAGCACTGGGTCAGCCTAGAGAAGTCCAGGATACACACGATGGGAATTTTCAAATACTGGTGCTGCCTCCGTGACGGGGATGAGGGTCCGGGGAGTGCCCGCTGTAGCGACACCCAGAGAGGATCACTTTTCAACACCCATCTCCTCTGTACCACAAAATGATTCTCACTGATAAACGTAAAAATAAATGAACAATAAAAATGATCAAAAAGGAGAAGAAGAATGAACATCTTCTTTTATTAAACTTCATAGGTTCATAATCACACCAGTTAAAGAATACAGCAAATATTGCAAGATAAAAAAGGAAGAAAGCCATGGATTAATATTTTTTTATTATGTTGGTATAGTTTTTTTTCTTTTTGTTGGTATAGTTTCTGAGAAAAGGGGAAACATAGATACAATAGGCTGCAGTAAGAAATAATAACATTACAGGTTTATTTTCCTTATTAATTATTTAGTTTAGAAACAGTTAACAATTAGAAGAGGACACATTTCAATTTTAAAGATATTATTCCGATTCGATGCAGATGAACTAAAAACTATACTTACCAAACAAGAAAATACTGCACCTTGCAGTTTTCACTGTTTTAGAATTTATTTATTTATTATTTATTTATTTATTTATTTATTTATTTATTTATTTAATTTTTTGGTTTTAGATTTTGTTTATTTTTATTTATTTATTTTTTATTTTATAATAATTATTATTATTTATAAATTTATTTTTTATTGGTGTTCAATTTGCCAACACACAGAATAACACCCAGTGCTCATCCCGTCAAGTGCCCCCCTCAGTGCCCGTCACCCAGTCACCCCCACCCCCGCCCACCTCCTTTTCCACCACCCCTAGTTCGTTTCCCAGAGTTAGGAGTCTCTCGTGTTCTGTCTCCCTTTCTGATATTTCCCACTTTTTTTCTCCTTTCCCCTTTTAGATTTTAAATGCAAGTAAAACTTCAAGTGGCCATATAGAATGTCCGAAGTGAAGTAGCTCGCTTTCTGTTTTGTTTTGTTTTTTTGTTTTTGTTTTTTTTCTGTTTGTTTCTACCATCATTGTGCTTATTTCTAAAAATGTACCATTTAAACACAGGGAACCGTAAGACCTCACCGGGTGGAGACATGGGCTGAGATGGAAGCAAGCTGGAATGAACGCAAACCCTAAGAATTTATTTTTGAAACGCGCACAGGTGGCCGGGTTTGTACGTGTTGACCGATTGTGTTACTGGAACTCCTCCGAATTCTTAGTGCCCGTGAAGAACCGATGTTCATCAGAGGATCAGTAATCAGAATGTGCTAACTGGACGCTCATTATGCGTAAGTCATTATTAGTAAAACTCAACAGTAACCGTGACACCTGCTTAGAGCTTGACCAACGAAAGCTTTTGTCAAGGAGGAGTGTTTGGCGGCGGCTCACGTTGGCAGGATGCCGGCGATGCTGATAAGGAAAGGCAGAGTGACTTTTTATTGGCTTCATTTGGGGTTTTGCGTTTCCTGTGGACATGGCTCCGTCCTCCTGTGCGCCCCTGGGTGCCTGTCTGTCTGCCCCCGAAGCGCTCTGATGACAGGGACGCAAGCTGGGCTCGGCTCCGGGAGATGGAGCGACCGCTGGGGAGGTCGTAAATCTCCTGTCACTAAAGGTGCTCAAGCATAAGATGACCTTTAAGGTCTTTCCAACTTGGGGACTCAGTGACTCCATGAATCAGGAATGACAGAGCTTCCTTGGGTCCTTGGGAGGGCTGAGGACTCAGCGGTGTCTGCAGCTTGGGGACCAGCGATGCCTCGCAGGGGCATAAAACCCCAAAACTCCAGAGTCGTCGGCTTCGCCCCCCCTCCTGGCCACAGCTGACAATTCCTGACTCCTGGTGGAAGTGAAGAGGGGCAGGTCAGAGCCTCCTGCGGGACTGTGAGAGGGAAGGTGGCAAGTGCGATGGCCTGGCTGGGGCCTCTTTCCAGGCTGAAGTCCTCCCCTCTGTGTGCAGCTCCTCCTTCCGGCCTCGGCTTTGGGAGGCCTGGTGTGTGCCCCACTGTTTGCACCTGGGAGGGATAAAGCGATCTGGAGAAGGAGTATCAACCCTTAAATTCCCATCATTCTGTAATCCCCCTGTGGGAGACTCCCATTATCTCTCTTGTACAAGGTACATTATTAATGGATTATGCCTACAGCAGGTAAAGGTCATTTTTAAATGCTTTTAATGATTCCAGCCTGGATTTTCTTTCCAGAGATAGTATTTTCAAGGTTCTGGCTGTGAATATCAGCAAGAGAATGGATCACAACCAGGGGAGGCACCCAAATGTGTCTGCCGCATCCTGGGGGGAACACACCCATCCGAGTAGTCTCTCAGCAAGCTTTCGCTGACACTGCTCAAAATCACATGAGGTACGGGGCCCTGGAAATCCAGAGATGCGGAAGCAGCCTGTGCATTCCAGGTGCCCACAACCTGCCCAGGGCAGTGGGCCCTGCAAGCAAAGACCAGACCACAGTGCAAACTGCCCCGAAGGAGATGTGAAAGTGCTGTAGGAGTTCAGTGGGTTGGTCATGTTGGCTTTATTCACTGAAGGAAATGAAAATGGATTCTGGGCAGAGTCAGTGAAAGACACTGGGATATCTTTTGGAAATCAAGGAAGACCTTGATCTCTAAGCTTACAGCACAGAATGGCGCTGGGCAACTCAACAAAGGGAGTTCATGGACTCCTGTCTAAAAGGCAGCAATGTGTAGATCCTCTTCCAATGATACCCTTGCCCCCAACCCCACCCCTCTCAGTTTCTGGGTCATCCATTTAAAATTCCAAATCCTGGGAGAAGGTATCTAATTGGTCTGGCTTGGCTCAGGCTTGGTCCCTTGCATATTGCAGCAGTTCCCAGAGGAAGGACCATGGTTGTGAGGAAGGCACCCACTGCAGGTGAAGAAACAAAGTACCAGCTAATGTTTTCTGCGGGATCAGAGAAGGCTGTTGGAGGTTTGTCCATTAGCATTAAATCTTGAAGGAAGGGGCCAGGCAAAAGGGATAATATATGCAAAATCCTGGAAGAATTAAAGATCATGGCGGATCTGCAGACTTTGAGTACCTCCCTGTTAGAAGGGTCACCCTAACACAGTGCATGAGACTGAAGCCTCTGAAGTCAAACTGCCTGGGTCCAGATCCTGCCTCAACTACCTACCAATTTTGAGACCTTGGGTTAGTTGCTCGATGCTTTGTGTCTCAGTTTCTTCATCTGTGAAAAGGGATACCAAATAGGATTTATTCCACAGACTGGTGGTGGAGATTGCACAAATTAATCCATGTCAGGGACGTGAATCAGCGCCTGGCACATAGTAAAAGTTTATTAAATGTTAATGAGTATCATCACAAATGGACCACTGAGTGAGAGAGTAAGAGGGGAAGTGAGGAAGGTCAGTTAGCAGGTCTCAATCCCTGTAGGCCAGTGGTTTCCAAAGAACCAGATGTCCCCTGGGGTGTGGGATGAAAATAATGGAACTTTCTGGAAAATGGCAGAGAATTTAGGCATTACCAGTACTCCCTAAATGGAGTAGCTTGGTTATCCTCACCTGTCCATTCATCAGACAGTTGTGTGTCCCCTGGGGTGCATAAGGTCTCCGGAGGAAGCAATGGGAGCTCCCCATGCTGAAGGCTGCAGAGCCACCGCCACCACTCACCTTCAGCCTGATGAGTCACACAGCAGTTGACTTGGGCTCACAAAGTCTATTTTAAGCGTCAGAATCTTTCAATAGTATGTAATGAGAAGGGGACCGATGCTACGCCCCTCAGAGGGTCTCTTGCTGGCTTGCTGAGCTTAATGATGAGAGATATAATTTTCTTTTCCCAAAAGAGAAGTTTCCCAAACTTGCTGACCTTTCTGTGATGACAGGTAGCTCTTGCTGTTAGATAGTTTCAAAAAATAAACATCTGTAATCTGCCCTTTCAAGATAAAAGTGAGAAAGGACTTGTTTTTTTTTTTTTTGAAAGAGGTTTACATGAAAGAAAGAACATTTAAAAATTGGTATTTGAAGTGTTTCCACCATTATGGGATCTTATTGCCTATAATATTGTTAGTATGTCGTTTGCAAAAACTGTCACATCTACTCTCTGTAAAAACTGGAAACAGGGTTTTTGAAAGCATTAAAAAAATCTTCCAAATAATATATTCTAGAAGATTTTGAACACATTTGTTCAAAATGTAAAAATGTCATGCCTTTTGGTTTGTTTGCAAAAACAACTGGTTGACGTGTGGAATATGGAAACCTACCAGCCAAATCCCCACATCTTCTGTAATAATTGGTAAATGGGATTGGAGAAATGAGTAGAATATGTAGAAAGTGAAGACGATGATGTACTTGTCCCATATTGATCTCTGTTTTTGGGATGCCTCTTTCTCAGCCTATCAGGTCAATAAGACCACGTTCAAAATAAACATGGTCTCTAACTGACCTTAAAATGATTATATCAAAAAGCGTCAAACTAAGATCTTTTTAAAGTAACAAAACATTTCCAGCGAACAAGCTACTTGATTCTTCTTTTATTTATTTATTTTTCTTTTTCTTGTTTTATTTAATTTCACATGAAAAATGGTTTATAATTTTCAACTTTCTATATTTAATTAACCCCTAAAAATCTTCTGCTGGTTGTACAAAATGTCCACATTCCATCAGCACACCACACGGTGCATAATTTATAAATAAATAAATAAATAAATTCATTATGGTGAAGTTGCATTTTCAGAAAATTTTTACTAATGATGTGTTGCTCATGAAATTTGGAAACTTCTCCTGGATTTGGAATGGTTGTTTCCTCTCAGCTCTGCCTTCCTAAGTCAGACAGACTCTATTCATGAGTCACATCTCAGCACCTGGCAATTGCTCCAGGATGAACTTCCTGACCTCCGTGGATTGGTTTGAGTACTTGTCTGTGTCCCCACAACACCGGTCTTTTCCATAGCATAGCTCTTCTCATACTGTTTTGCAATTTGTCTCTGGTTTTCTGTGCGCTGCTCTGTCTACAGTTGATTGCCACCGGAAGGCAGAGAGCTGGTTCTTGACTTTTATTTCTGACTCACAGGAGGCACTCTTATCAATACTTCTGAATGAACAATGCAGGATTTGACATGATTGCTTGGATGTCAGGAACTAAAGAGAGGTTGAGGATTTCTGAGATCAACTCTTTCAGAACAGCGTGTCCTGGATCCATGGAGACCTTTTCTTTGCCTTTTTGATGTTCTCAAAAATTTTTAATTCTCTGCTAATTTTAATAATTTGGAGATTTTATGTTAATGTCCAGACTTCCAGCTTCTATTAAAAAATCAGAAGAGCAGACAACGGGGTCCATCCATACTCCTATTTGGCAGCATCAGCTGGAGTTGGCGAGCTGCTGCCCGACCTGACTGGGGCATGTACTCCATTCATCCGTGTTACTTGTCTGGTCCCATTGGGCATTTTAGTTGGTGAAATCTGCTTTAAAGAGCTGTGCATTTAAAAAGTGGTAATGCTTGATCCAAGAAAGAAAGCTATTAACTGGGACCTTTTACCCCTAAAATTGCACTGTAGAGATCACTTGTGAATCAGACAAATCTGCTGATATATATATGCCTTGTTATTTGTAACTATTCTTGCTTCTCATGGAACTTTCAAAGTAAAAAATCGTTTCCTCCCTTCTAAAGAGAAATACCTTTATCTAAATTCTTCCCTTTTCTAAGTGAGACGGTCACTTTTTGAGTCTTCTAGTGGTATTGGATCTCTCAACTTCAGGCTTCTCTGGCTTCTATCCTAAAATAAGAGAACAAAGGTCAGGGAATAGAAGACTCTGCTTCATTATTCTCTGTTACAGAGAAGTCAATGACCCGGCCTGAATTTTCCAGAAAGCAGCACTTGACATACGGGCTTATGTCCATGAGTACTATCTTCAGGAATACAAGCCCAGAGAGCAGAAGTGACGAACAGAGGAAGGAGACAGCGAAGGAGAGAGGGTCTATATAAGGATGCATTATTAAGTTCATCATCACTGTGGTTGACCAGTTGGTCGATCCTTTAGGATTATCAACAAACTTTATGAAATGCATCATTTCACAAAGACGGTGTCCTGGAATAGAGAGAAGAAAGTGTTTACATATCATCCTCTCATCCATTGATCAAAAGTTGGCCCCACAGGACATCAACCCTGCCACACTTTGGGATTACACAGGCATAAATACTGAGCATGTTTCCATGATATCCCACACTGCCGCATCGAAAGAGAACCCTCAGATGGAAGGCAGAAAGCACACGGTGTGGGCCTGAGCTATGGTGCTCTTCAGTTTCCCTGTGCACAGCTGGTTAGGGTTTTGTGGGGGATCAAGACAATTAACATCACTTCCATGGGTGACTCTGCGGCAGACAGCAGGAGAATCGACGTAGTCCTAGCACAAGTGAATGTGTACTCTTGTCCTTCCCATGTAAAGCTAAACTGCTTTTAAATATCCTCACTGATCAACATCCAGAACAATTCATCTGACAAATCAGTGATCATATACAAAAGCATGTTGATCTGCTCAGTAAAGATACCACACGGCAGCTGTGTTAGGGCAACCTCCTGGTTAGGTTTATGGCACTTACTTTCATCTGCCACAATCCATTTGATTTTTGGATGAGCCACAAAGCAGAATTACAGAGGGAAACACCTTTACGCCTTCTGTGGTGGCACTGATCTCAGCAGTTTTTTTGCAAGGATGCAAAATGGCATCTGATTTACTATTGTTACTTAAAGAATGGGGTAGCAGTTTTAGGGGCTTCCATTTGGCCTTTCCTACCATTGTGGCAGTCAGTTTATACACTAGAGGGCCAGTGTAGGGGATATTTCAGCTGTTAGGTGTACCTATTCCAATTCTAAACCGGAGATTTGGGGAAATAATTACATGGTGGGCCTAGAATCCAGGACCCATCAGATCCTCTATGAGAAAGACCTAGACCAGAACTCCACTGATTACTTTCCTTCTGATGTTCTCTGCTTTAACTGGAGAATCATAATAGTGTTTCAGATCTTGTGTTAGTATCACCTCAGTCTCCATACCCAAATAGTCATCGAAATATCTATTTCCCCTTCCCTCAGCACACAGTCACCCCGACAAATAGCCACAAGTCCTTTGGGAAATGATCAGATATGTGTTTCCTATATGTATGTGCAAAAGCATTGCACCATCCTTCCTCAAGGGAACTTGACCTCTCCTTCAGTTAATAGCTCTCTGTGGCCTTGGCTGGTATCAGCCTTCTGCTCATAAAGTCTTGATTTTTAAAAAATCATACCAGTGAAGGCGCGCATTAGTTGTCTGTCCATCTATTTGCTCCCAACAACACCCTGAGACATTTAGGCATCAGCATGGTTCCCCGGGGACCAAGGCACACTAATTGCTGTTCTAGCCTTGCTGCTCATAATGGAATTATATTAATTTTGCCTCTGATGGTTAAGTGTTGACTCTTGCCCTCTGATATACTGGGATCTCTTCTTCCCCTTTGATCTTGATGATCCAAGTTCCGTGGCATTATCTTTAACAGTCTACCCAGGCCTAAAGGAGAAAACCATGGTGTCTCCAAGATGATGATGCTACCCTTGCCCTATGCATTCCTCATTGTTCTATTGGAAAGAGTACCTTCTGGCTCACCCTGGAGCCAGTGGCAGGTTCTTATTTGGCACATTATTCTAAAATTCTCAACTTTTTGAGCATTTAGACCCCTTCCCTGATGCCAAGTACAGAATCTCCCTCTTGTTTATTGTAGGCTATGGTCAGGTCCAAGCTTTAAGTAGTCACTCCCGTAGACTATTAGGACTGGATCCATGCTTCCTTCCAGAATGTTAAATCCCAAGTCACTGGTGACTTCCCCCTTGGCAATAAATTCTCTCCTATATCAACTTATAACCCCAATTCTCTCCTCTTTAATATCTTCCATATCCACTTTCACATGTGTTCTCAAATTTCTGCTTCTACATATAATCTGAACACTGATATTTTCTCCAGGAGCAGGGATTGTGTTTGCAGAAGCTGTGCTGAGACCTGACCCCAGTTAGGTCTGGAGGCAGTGAGAGGTATAAGGGGGGATCTTGAGACGGACAAATTTTATTTTGCAAACACTTGCATTGGGTAACGTTATTGCACCGCCTCCAGACTGGGAGGCTGTTCTCCTGAGACAGAGGGAAGGGGGTACTTCTGTTAGTCTAGAGGGCTCAGGGGAATCTAGGGATTTAAGATTCTAGAATTGTTTGCTCAAATGTCCCCATCCTGCATCTCAAACGCCCATTCCTCTTCCATCAGGGCTACACCTCTGACAGAGGAGATCTATGAAGGCTGTGCCTTCAGTTTCCTTTGCAACACTGTCACCTTCTCAAATAATGCTGGCCAGGATTTTGGCCCAGGGTGGCTCATGGTGGCAGGAAATGAAAGTCTCTTCAAAGCTTCCATAGAGGCCTTTTGGTTTTCACAGCATGGTTTGAATCTGCAACTGGACACCTTGAGTGTTTTATTGTCTTATTTCAAGGTGTTGAATGTGGTTAACAAAAGGCTACACCTTTCCATAATCTGTATAATTAATATTCTCTATACACTCAAGTGCCGTAGCCACCATGACTCATGTGCACCTTCCAACTGGCTTCTCATTTCTATCATCAGCTTCAGGTGAAAGTCTTAGCTATTGTGATACCCCAGAGCGCCAGGGGTCACCACCCCTCCACTAAGCACTGGCACACAAGAGTCCTTATTGTCGTGTGAATGGTAAGTGGTGCAGCACTAAAATCCTATCCTAAGGGTCTGCATTCAGGGCCACTGTTGGAAACAACCATTTTAACTCGGAACCCTCAACAGTAAAGCTTGAGATAAAGGTTTACCTACAAGTATTTTGTGGGCCACCGACCCCAGGGAGCAGAAGTAGAGAGTGAAGCAGAGTGGGAGAGTGAGGCAATACAAGGCTGCATGACCTTGGCTACAGCCATGAGCAGCTGGTCCCTCAATCTCAAAGACCATCTGAAAAGCCCTCCAAAATGTGTCTGGGACAGTGCACCTAGTGATAGAAGAGGGACATTTATCTGCTGCTTTCTGTCACCCGGAAAGAGCGTCAAAGGTTCAAAGGTTTTCCTCAGGGGGGATTAATTCCCCTGCACCTCCAGACTGTGCATATGTGGGCTACTGAGCAGGTTCCCGGTGGCATCCCATACTTGGGTGTCACAGAGGAGCCCAAGGGAAGCAGGTGAGAGATGCACAGTGCGCCCAATCAGAGTGCCATCATTTTGCACCTGCGTAAAGCTGACCAAAGCCTGTGCCCACCGGGTTGCAGGAGCAGGGGCTGGGATCAGGGGCAGATGAGGCCAGGAGGGTCTGAGGTGGTGCAGAGCCGTGTCTGCCATCAGCCTGGCAGGGACTTGCGTAAGTGAGCACCATCTAGGGTTGGCAGTGGTAAGCATGGCGGGATTGTCTCCCTACCAGACTGGGAGAATCACTTTTAAAGGAATCATGCAGGGTGTGTGTGTGTCCATGTGCATAGTGTTTGCTTCCACGTGTGCATGCGGTGGAGACTCAAGGACAGATGCAGAGGTCTTTAAGGGTGCATTTGTCCCGTGTCTGAAAACCCAGTTGGAAGTGCACCTACAGGGGCGCCTGGGTGGCTGAGTCCATTGTCTGCCGTCGGCTCAGGTCATGATCCCGGGGTCCTGGGATCGAGCCTTGCATCTGGCTCCCTGCTCAGCAGGGAGCCTGCTCCTCCCTCTTCCTCTGCTCCTCTCTCTCTCTGTCAAATAAATACATAAAATCTTCAAAAAAAGGAAGGATACCTATGAGGATGCTCATTAAGAGCGTCCCATCTCCTAGGGACCGGACCACCGTGTTGCAGTCACTTAGCCAGAGCCCAGACAGCTGGGGTTTGGCTGCTGTTGCTGCTACAGAAGCACTTTCAGAAGCTGAGGGGAAGTCAGCAGTTTTCCTTCTGCCCAAAGCAATTAATGACAGTCGGGACTAGAACCTGGCTGAGGAGGACAGACAGAAGGTGGTCAGATGTCGCTGCTGAGTTCTTGGAAATGCTTTTCCTGGAAGGGTCTCTGGTGAGTAACAAGACCTGTCTCCCAGCCTCCAACCTGGCGGATCCTGCAGAGGGGCAGCAGCCGTCTGCTGTGTGACACTGCTGGGCTCGCGGTGGGGAGAGAGAGCATGACGTGACTGAAGAACAAGACACTCAGCACCCCATACGAGGTGTGAGCCCTGAACCACAGGCCTGGAGACAGTCCCGAGCTGGAATACGCTCCTGTTCTGGCTCAGGAGTCCCATGATGGAGGGGAATCATTCGCCCAACCGGGAGTTGTCTTATCTCTAGAATGAGATGCTGGATGTGTTGGTGGCTGCCTTCCCCTTCATCCCAGTGGCACACGGGACACGCGTTGTCAAACTCTCCTAATGATAGAGATCTACCCATGGTTGAGCACTTCCTTGGTTTGAGGTGAATCCTGAGCATGCTTTGTACCTCGTCTCATTTAACGATCCCAACCATCTTCACAGGAAGGGTCTGCTTTCCTCTCCATTTTACAGATGAGAAGCCTGAGACTTTGGTACATTAAGTAGCCCAAGGGCAGCGTCTTATCAGCGTGGGCTGCTGTAGGGAACACTGGACCCTGGATGGCTTAAACAACAAACACTTCTTTCTCTTTGCTCCAGAGGCTGGAAGCCCAAGATCAGGTTGGGGGCAGATCCAGCATCTGGGGAGAGCTCTCTTCCTGGTTTGCCGATGGCTCACCATAGTCTCCACGGTGCAGAGGGAACACCCCTCTCCTGCCTCTGTCGTAAGAGACCAAATCCATTCACCTTTGGACCAGATCACCTTCCAAAGGCCCCACCTACAAATACCACCTTACTGGGGCTTAGGCCTCTACATGTGAACTGGGGGAAGCCAGAACTTTAGTCCACAGCAGCCAGAACGGTGGCAAGCAATGCAAGTAACACAAGGGTTCCCAATCTTTAAAAGCCCGTTGCCCCTTTGTGGAAATCTCACTCTGCGCCCCGAGATTCTTGTATGTACCCCTAAAGTGCAGTAGAGACTCGGTGACAATCCTTGGGCCCAATCATCTCTAAAATCGTTGTAAAGCCAATAATTCAAGGAGACAGTTTGCATAGAGCAGAGTCGGAGACGGAGAGTCAGTCCTCAGCACCGGCAACGTCCACGGCCTTGCTAGCTGCCTCCCTGGCATCTCCTTGCCCCTTCCCTCTGCCCTCCCATCTCCCATTTGCCCAGTGGGGTGGAGTCAACCCACTGCCTGTTCAGGAGTGGGCCCCTACTGGCTGCCTCTCATTCACATCTGCACAGAATATCCTTCCAGTTACTCATTCAGGGATGGGCATGTGACCCAAAATGACCCAATCGGGGAAATCCCAGGATTCCGTTCCAAGTCTCATACTTGCAGCAGGCATGAATATTGTATATCACCAGGTATAGGATAAAATCTCTAAAGGGAAGAGCTGGAAAACATTTTCACTTGAAAACGGAAGGCAATGAACCCATGAGGAAATAATATGGGTCATGCAAATGGCGTAGGAAAGCATGATTGCGGGTCCTTTCCCTTCTCTGCCCCTTGGCCCTCCTGACAGCGTCCTCCCGCCCGTAGGTGCCGCCCTCCTGTCTCCCAGGCCAGTGTGAACTGAAGCAGGAAACATTTAAGAAGCCGGGCTCCTCCTCAGTCCTGGGGGTGTGGACTTGGGGTGGGGAAACAATGGTCTCTCTTTCCACGCGTAAGCCACCTGCTGGTTTGACTCGGGGACCCAGGGCTCACCTGGAGCCCCTGAAATGTCACCAGAGTCCCAGGCCATGTACTCCAGAGCCCCCAAAGCCCTTGCTGTGGTCCACACCGGCCTCACCACTACCACTGACAGCTATGCGTCCGCCTGGAGCCTCTCTGGAGTAAGTGTCCAGGGGTTTTCCTAGCTCCTCGGGTCTTGAGGTGCCAGAAGCCTGGCCTGGCCTGAGTCTGAGGCCCTGGTCCTCATCTGTGCCCCGTGTTAGCTGCTGCCCGTGGACTGAGCTCCCCGAGGTGGATGCCAGCCTGGACGTCTGCAGACCCCAGCTTAGGGCTTCTGGCACACCCTGCTGCTTGCACCGTGCCTGGTGGCTGCGCCCTGGCGTGTGCCCTCTTCCTTGCCTGCCGCTGCACCCTACAGCCACCCCGACCCCCCCCCCCCCGCCCCGGGGCCCTGCAGTAGCTCGCCCCGTGGACACACAGGGAGGCCTCCACGCGGCGGTGGGTCGAGCCTGTGTCGGCTGCGGAGATGGCCTCTGCGGGGTCAGAGCAGCTGCAGCTCGAGAGGACAGGGGCCAGCGCAGGAAGGAGACGACGTGCTGCTGAAACCCTGCTAGAGGCTGCCAGGGAGCCGGGTGGGCGGGGCGGGGCCGGCCTGAGCCCACAGCAATTTTTCCTGCTCCCCTGGCCTCCAGGTGACAGTCTGGAAAGATGACCTGGTGCAGTGGCTGGTCAGCTCGAGTGCTTTATTTTTATTTCTTATTCCCAATCAACAACTGCACGGCTTGTATCAGCAATCAATGCTCTGACAGCAGCGCGCACTGCAGGAGGCCAGAGGGGGAGTGGGCGGGGCCGACGGAGAGGGGGAGGGGCCTGCGGTGAGTGGGCGGGGCCGACGGAGAGGGGGAGGGGCCTGCGGTGAGTGGGCGGGGCCGACGGAGAGGGGAGGGGCCTGCGGTGAGTGGGCAGGGCCGGCGGAGAGTGGGAGGGATGGCTGTTCCATAGAGGATGAGCTGAGTGAGGAGGAAGAGGAGGAGGAGGAGGAGAACAACGAGGAACGTTTGTCCGTCTGGGAGCTTTAAGAGAGCCAAGGCCCGCGGGGCTACTCCGTTGGGAGGCTGGGCAGAGGCCTGGTGAGCTGCTTGCGGCCTCCATATCCACCCCGTTCCCAGGTGCCTGGGCCTCTGGATGTCAGGGGCTCAGTGGGGACTGTTTCTTCCAGCGTCTGCAGCAGGGTGATGCTTCTAGAACGATTCCTTGCTTTCTTTTCCTGGGGTGGAGGAAGGAGAACAGAGACCACAAAATCCCATTCAGGATTTGAGATGGAAAAGCTAAAGGGTGAAGGGGACATGACCTTCCCCCTTCCAGAGCTGCAGGCCCAGATGGAGGCCTAAAGCCTTAACAGGCCTATTATTTCACAGTCATAAATGGATCCCTTATTCTGGTTACAGCCTGAAAACGACCACTTGGGTCTGAGCAGAAATTCAAATTCCTTTTTTTTTTTTTTATAAATTAATTTTTATTGGTGTTCAATTTACCAACATACAGAATAACACCCAGTGCTCATCCCGTCAAGTGTCCCCCTCCGTGCCCGTCACCCATTCACCCCCACCCCCCGCCCTCCTCCCCTTCCACCACCCCTAGTTCGTTTCCCAGTGCTAGGAGTCTTTATGTTCTGTGTCCCTTTCTGATATTTCCCACACATTTCTTCTCCCTTCCCTTATATTCCCCTTCACTATTATTCATATTCCCCAAATGAATGAGAACATACACTGTTTGTCAAATTCCTATTTTGCTGTTGAGCTGTTAAGAGAATGAACTTGGGGTTAGGCCCCCCCGGGGCTGAACCCTGGCTCTGGCCCTCACTAGCTGAGTGGCTTTGCCCACATAATATAACCTCTCTGACCGGAGCCTCTTTGTTAGGGAAATGGGAGATTAGAGGAGATCCAGGAGGCGGGCAGCCAGGGAGGCCCCGTGTGCCCCAGCTGCCCCAGCTGCCCCAACTGCCCAAGCTTCAAAGAACCGCAGCGTTCCCTTCCTTGCTCTGCCAGTAACCGGAGGTGTGATCTTGGGCGAGCTGCTAAGTCACCATATCTCTCGACCTGGGTGTTCTCAGGTCCCTGTGTAGACTCCACGTCTGCCAGGCACTGAGAATAGGGGCTGGCTCCTCATGAGCTCTGAGTTGAGCCGATTTAGTAATCTCCTGACTTCATGCGTGGTGTAGCGGGGTGTGTGGAGGGTACAACGGCAACCATGACATCATTGTCTAGGATATTATTATCTAGGCTTGGCATCAGGAAGGGAGAGGCCAGCTGTCCTCATTATAGTGTTCTAGTAGCAAAAAAAAGTTTGCCGCCCCTGCCCTGGAGCCTTACATCACCAACTGCTAGAAATGGGGTCTTTTAAAAGAAACGCAGATTCTCAGGCTCACTTCTGAGCCACTGAGTCAGAATCTGCATTTTAACAAGGTCCCCCAGGTGACTGTGGATAGGAAAATTTGGGAAGCCCTGAACCGGAGCACTGGGAGGGGAGGACCAGACGTGTTCCTGGCGCTCCCTCCGAGGCGGTGCCCTCCTGTGAAGCCCTGCCACCTTGCAAGCTGCCTCTCTGTCCGTCCCTGGTATCATCGCCAGTATCCTCGACTGTCTTCCCCGCTAGCCTGTGGGGCCAAATCTGCCTCAGTGACCCCCGAGAGATGGGACGCGTAGCGGTTAAGAACACCAGTGTTGGACCTGGATTGTGAGGCCCCAGTACCATCTCTGTCACTTCCTAGCTGTGTGATGGCAGGCGGGTCATCTTACTTCTCTCTGCCTCGGTGTCTTTCTGCACAAATAGTGAAGCGTAACGATCTCACAGGGGTGCGATGAAGAGTAAAGGATTGAATGGGTACCAGGCGCTAGGCATTCGGGAAGAGGTAGCCCTTCCTATTGTTGCTGCTGTCATCGTACCCCCGGTGCCCAGCCCAGTGCCGGGCGCACCGGAGACACTCAATACTCATTGACTGTTGAACGAGGGATCTCAGCCGGGTGCACATCGACGTGTTTCACACCCTGCCATTGGCAAAGCTCTTTCAGATATTGGACATTGAACTCTGCCTCTGGTGTGTGACTTGAATTCTCCAGGGGAGATGAGTGATGGGGAGCAGACTCTCTGTGTCCTCTGAAAAATAACCTGCTGAATGTGCGAGACCACGCTGACTTCGGTCTCGAGGGCCAGGTCGAGGAAAGAACAGTGCTTCAAAGAATATGGTGATTATGGTTTAGGGAGGCAGCCCTTTCGAGCCGAGTAACTATGATCTAGGAAAAACAAATGCTGCTCATCTATATTTAAGGAAAAGGCAGGGGCAAAGCTTTGACCCAGCTTGAGCAAGACACCGTGCTTTCAAAATTTTGTCTTTTTTCACCCAGGGTCAATGGCTGGAGGAGGCAAATGAGAAGATCTCCATATTAAGTCCTTGGCTTCTACTTCCGTGCCCCCTTCTTGAAGTAATTGGAAACGCAGATTTCTGATTCTGTGCCCTCCCAGGCAGCTCGGCCACCAGGGAATAGCACACAGCAGGCTAGGAATGGTAGAGAGCGTTTGAGGCGCACCAATTCCAGACAAAAACACTGGCTGCAGAGAGACTGTGAAAGCATCTTAGAGCGGATTTTGTCGGCGTCTGTGCTCTTGAATCGTCCTTTCAAGCTTGGTTACTTATGTTCTTCTGACCCGAGACGGTGGGGACTTTGGATCTGATGTCCCCAGGAACTTCAAGCTGGGGTTTCCTTGCTGTGTCCTCCACCTGGCTGGGAGGGCTTCGAGGGCCATTATCCTATGTGATTCATTACTGTGCTCCCAGAGCTCTGGATGTGGCGGGACACAAAGTGGGTGTCAGCAAATGTCAGTGTGAATCGAACTAGCCAGGAATCAGAAGCCCGGCAAGGAGGGGACACTTATTGGAGACCACCGTGGGCTAAACCAATGGGCAGGAACCGGGAGAGATGGATTCCAGAGTAATGACAGTAAGAGTTTGCCAGCCTGGGGGCGAGCCCCGTGGTGTGCGGGGTTAGCTGTCACCCTCACATTACAGATGAAGAGACCGAGGCCTCAGAGGAGTTAAGTAACTTGCTCAAGATCAAACAGCCCACAGCCCAATACATGGTGGAGCCAACGTTGGCCTGCTTCTTGCTCTTTCCCTTATGGGCTCTCCTGCTGACAGTATTAGACTGTAGACTAGACCTGGCAGTGCCGGCGACCTGGTGTCAGAATCTTCGTGTCTGAGATGCTTGAAGGCCTACGGGCCGCTGCGAAGGAGCAGTCCTGAGTGGGGCTCCGGGGGGTGGGAGGCCGCAAGCTGGTGGCCCTTGACTCATGGTGACAACTTTCCGGTAATGAAAACGTAGCCACTGGGGCATCAGCACATGCTATTGAATGACTTTAAAAAATTGTGTTTCGGGGAACTCCAGCCCTAGCCTATCCCTGGGGGTAAAAACAGTGTGAAAGAAGTAGAATTCTGATTTCAGATACTTTGAGAAGCTGCATCCAATATTCCTTCTTGGAGATTCACGATGCACCATCACCGGTTAAATACTCAGAGGCATCCTGAGAGAGGCTGATTGACCTTCTTGAACCCAGTGCTTACTGGACTAGTGAACATGTGTTTCAAGTAACCTTTTTTACATCCCATGGAACTACTATTCCACCAAAACTCTGCTGGGGAAGGTTGGCGGGAACACCCCCTCTGAGCCCCTTCCTGCCCTGCGGTTAACTGAGTAGGCTATGGAGCTCTGTGACAGAAAAGTCCCACTTAGCCAATCTGTAATGATTTCCTAAATTGGGCAAATAACCTCATCCAAATGGTCGAGGTGATAAGCTCCCAGGAGGAGAAGGCGCCAGAGGAAACGCTGTGCCCGGCTGCACGTGGGCACCTCCAACAAGGCGGTGCTGATAGCAGTGTTTTTCTTGGGTGTTTGAAGTTTTCATCCCACAATTATGTCTTAAGCCACAGATAAAATTCACATCCACGTTTCACTCAAGATAAACCTAACATAATAATAATACAAGAAGATTAATTCTTTGGGGAAAAATAGAGGGAGAAATAGCCTCAGCTTAAAAGGAAGTCAACACTCAAGATTTGGAGGATGGGATTTCTGTGGTACGGCCCTCCACACTGACATGGGGCTCTGTGTGCAGTGCTTGTTAGCACATGCATGTCCGTGTGTGTGCTGCGATTTACTCCCACGCACGTACCCACAAGCGTGGCTGCCAGAGGCCCACTGGTAAAGCCGTTAACCTCGAAATCCAGTCCACCCCTCAGGACTCACTACAATGTTTTCCCTGTGAACTCTTCCCTGACCATGTCGGCATCACTAACTTTTCTATGTCATCTTGGAGGCGTATCAGTTAACCCTTACCACGACCTGCTGCATAACCACCCCCCCCCGCCCCAACAGAACACAATGGCAAATAACAAGAAGCATTTTTGACCTGCGGCATCTCACGTCTACAAGTCAGCTGAGGATCAGCTGATCTTGGCTGGGCTTTGCTGTAGGTTGTGGGTTTGGGGCAGATCTCTTTGCATGTGTCTCATTCTTCTGGTGCCAGGATGCTACCTTGCACATGTTCTTTAGGATTCTTCTTAAGGCGACCTAGGTTTGATTCGTACGTTGTTACCTCCATCCGTGTTCCACTGGCTAAAGCAAATTTCATGACCAAGGCCAAAATCTGTGCGATAAAGGAATGTATTCGAGGTCAAATGCATGGAGGTCAAGGGGAAAGGAGCCAATGTTTGATGAACAGCACATGATGCGCTAGAGGGGGTTCGTAGTCATGTCCCTGACTTAGGTGCTTGGTTATATACCCGTGTACCTGTAGGAATTGAGCTTCTGTGTATAGCAGAGATGATAACATTGGAACTGAGGCTTGAGGAGCTGAGATTTCCTGCAGCACCTCTGGGTGCCTTCTGTTCCCCACAGCAGTACTGAAGGGAGGCTGTAGTGAAATGTAAAGTGCACGGATGGTCTCGCAGACATAGGCACACATCCTGCTATGCTGTGTGCAGGGGACCCCAGTGAGCCCTTTAAGGCCTCTTCGTGTTGCAGTTTATAAGAGTCATAATTAATCACACCCCTCCCTCCTCAAAGTTCTGACCCAGTTTAGAATTATATGTATTGGGGCAGCCCGGGTGGCTCAGCAGTTCAGCACCTGCCTTCGGCCCAAGGTGTGATCCTGGAGACCCAGGATCAAGTCCCACATCGGGCTCCCAGCATGGAGCCTGCTTCTCCCTCTGCCTCTCTCTCTCTTTCTCTCTCTCTCTCTCTCTCTCTGTATGTGTCTTTCATGAATAAATAAAATCTTAGAATTATATGTGTTAGTTTGACGGGGATGTGAATACTGACTTTTATGACTGGCAAAGCTGAATCCAAGAACAGCTTGGATCTGAAGCTGATGTGGTTTTCTTGATACCATCCTCTACATTTGGACTCTGAAGCCCACCTGAGGGTAATTCTGAGCCTTCATAACTGATTTTTAAGCTAGATACATGGGGAGTTGGAACCAGGAGAGAGGCCACCCTGGACGGGATGTTTACACGTTAGAGAACATGGACCAATGGGCGTCAGCCTCTTGCCATCTTGAAAATCATGCCAATCTCTCCTCCACCCACGTTAAGGAGGGTGTGAAGGGTGGAAGGAAAGATGGAACCATTTGCTTTTCTCCACACCTCCTCGGAGAGGGAAGCCATTTCTGTTGCATAGAATGGCAGGAGTTGGGGACAAAGGAAGGATGGCTCTAACGACCCATAAAGTGAGCTGATTTTATGCAGAAAGGGCCACCATTGAGTCAGAAAGCCCAAGCCCTTCTATGCCGCTTGGTACAGATGAGCCACTGAACCATGTCTAGCATGCCTGTAGTGGCTCTCTCTTGCTGCCGAGTTCAGAAGGGGAACACTCTACCTCCATACCAAATTCTTCATCCCAAATCTTAACCCCGGTGTCCCCCCATTTCCAACTGAACAAAGCCTCTCGTGTTTGGTGAATTCATCTGTATATGCTAGCCACCTCCCGGGACGGAGCCCATACTAGTCTACTAGTCATACTAGAGAATGTATTTGAGGTCAAATGCATAGAGGTCAAGGGGAAAGGAGCCAATGTTCTAACAGAGACTTGAATTTGTTGTGTTCAGCCAAATGCTCGCTTACACTGTCCCCTGTTTGTTGTTCAGACAATCAGAAGTTAGAAATACAGCATGGTGACAGGTCAGAGAGTAGAGAATGTGTAATTAGGCTGAGAGTGAACCTCCAGAGGTTATGAAAAGCTACAAACCAGGCTGGGGACTTATAGTCATTCCGGGACAAGCACTGAGTGAGGTGCAGCTGGAGGGAGATCCTGGGGAAGGGATCCTGCATTCATGAGGGCAGTGGTATCATTATTTACAGTGTTACCTCTGATGGTCCCAACAATTCAGATGGAGTGGTTAAGAGCACAGCTTCTGGAGTAGCTTCCAGACTCCAGTTATACGGCCTTAGGAAAGCATGTGCCCTGGTTTCCTTATCTGAAAAAATGGTCATAAAGGAGAATAGCAACAAAACTTCCCACAGAGTGATAAGTGTGAGGATAAAGTGACTGAATGCACATGGCTCCAGGGACCCCTGACTCCAGGCATTCACTCCCTTGTAGATTCCCCATCTCTTGGATGTGGGGTGGACCTACTGACTCACTTCTAATAAGAGAATACGGCAAAACTGATCGGGCATTGCGCTGAGATTGGGGCACAAGACACTGTGACTTTCACCTTGCATGCTTTCTCTCCCTCTCTAGAGTATTCTGATAGAAGCCACTGGTTGTGTGAGGTCCCCTGTGATAAGCTCATCTGGGAAGCACCTGCAATGGCATCTGGTCAATAGCCAGCTAGGAACCAGGCCGTCAGTCCAACAGCCAGCGAGGAACTGAATCCTGCCAACAGCCGAGTGAGGTCCTCTTCATTGAGCATTGAAATAACTGCAGCCCCCAACACGTTAATTGTGGCCTGCATGAAATATGCCCATGATCCTGACCCACAGAGACTGAAATAATAAGTGTTTGTGGCTTTACAACACTATTTTGTGACTTGTTAGACAGCAGTGCATAAATATAACACACGCACAATCCTTAGAGCAGTACTTAGTATATAGTAAGTCCTCAAGAGATATTAACTATCTTTATTTTTTATTTTTTAAAAAGATTTTATTTTATTTATTCACGAGAGGCGCAAAGAGAGAGAGAAGGGGAGAGGCAGAGACACAGGCAGAGGGAGAAGCAGGCTCCATGCGGGAGCCCGATGTGGGACTCGATCCCTGGTCTCCAGGATCACGCCCTGGGCTGAAGGCAGTGCTAAACCTCTGGGCCACCAAGGCTGCCCAACTATCTTTATTATGAATAACTCCATTTCACAGATGAGAACAGAGATAGACTCAGGGAGAGGTGACGTGCCCAGAGTCGCACAACAAATATGTAGTAGAGCAGGGTATCCGCCCTTGTTCTATCTCTCTCCAAAGTCAATGCTCTCAAAGTATTACTTTTCCAAAGATCTAGCTTGTGGGGGGTCCCTGGCAATAGTTATTGAAGAAGAGAAGGTAGGTTAGCATGGAAAACCTTGGAGAGGAGAATAACCCCCTAAGGTTGCAGAGGGTCTGTACCTGGAGTGGGAAGAGCTATGGCCAGCCCTTTAGGGGGTCTACTTGGGGGAAGGGGATTAACTCTTGCACTGAGACTTAGTTAGGGGCTAAGCACATGGGAGAACCAATGCATGGAGGAGTCTGTTCCAAAGGTTTGTAGGACCATGTAGACCAAAGGGTGGAGCTCTGGTCTCTCCTGGCCTTCTTGCATCCCCTCCAGGAGCTCATGAATACAGTAGCTCAGTTAAGCCCCACCCAGAGAAGTCCCATCTGGGCAAAGACCATTTTCATTGCCATCTTGTCATGGTACTGACAATGATGATGAATCATATTAGCTGATTAAAGGGCGGTCATAACCCCTTGGGACGGCATGTTCTTTCAGCACAGTGACTGTTGGGAACATCAGTGAGATCTCTCGGGCTGTATGAGCAGCAAACGCAGGAAGCCTGCAAGGAGGCAGGTGAAGCTGCTGGGTTTTGAGGGAGCGTGTGGCAAGAAGGATGAGGATCTAAGCTTTGCCACACAGACACCCGAAGATTCAGACAGATGCCCAGAGGCACACGGGCACTTTTATTAATACAACCACACTCCCAGACACGCAGCCACACTGACACTTCGTACCTACAGAGAGACACACACCCTTGGATATTCAGACAGAAAGACAAAAATGCTCAGATAAATGTCCAGATGTGAGAGAGGAACATTTATGCACCACAACTCGTGTTTCCAAGAAGGGGTAGACGTTTGTATTGCATCATCCGGGGAAGAAAAATATGGGAGAAAAATCTTCATGCTTTTGTCCATCCCTCAACCATTTTCTTTCTTTTCTTCTTTCTTTCTTTCTTGCTTTCTTTCTTTCTTTCTTTCTTTCTTTCTTTCTTTCTTTCTTTTTTCATGAGAGATACAGAGAGAAAGAGGCAGAGACACAGGCAGAGGGAGAAGCAGGCTCCATGCAGGGAGCCCGACGTGGGACTCAATCCCAGGTCTCCAGGATCAGGCCTTGGGCTGAAGGCGACGCTAAACCACTGAACCACCGGGCTGCCCTCCCTCAACCATTTTCCCCCAGAGAAGTAACTTGTCTTATTGGTGAGTTTAGGAGAACTGAGCATGCTCAGCTTAGCCCTCCCAGGGCCTCTCCTTCTTCTGCCCTGGCTCCTTGCAGAGAGGTAAGTGCTTTCTGGCCAGTTCTCTGGTACTGGGTAGCCTCCCAGGGCTGGCTTCGCCCCTCTGGGGAGTCCCTGATGTTATCAGCACTGAGCAGAGAGGTCCATGTAGCTCAACGGCCAAGGATTTGCAAACCCATCTGGCTACAGACCTAACGGCACATCTTCCACTTGACTTGACTTTGTAGAATTGATATTCTGATCTCCATCTTCTGTCTCCTGGGTCTTATTTCTCAGCTGATTTCAAAATCAGGATTCCCTGGTTCCAACACCAGACATTCCCATTGATAGAAAAAAAAAACAGACATATGGACAGATGTTCGAAGACACAAGCAGAGGCACATAGACGAGACGGTACCTTCATGGTCAGGAGAGCAGTTCTTAACCCTGGCTGGTCATTAGAATCACCTGGAGGATCAACAAATGCACGTTGATCCCTGGTCCCATGCCAGACGCACTGAATCGGAATCCACTGGGTAAGGGCCTGAGCAGTGGTAATTTAAAAAGTTCCCCTGGATCCCTGGGTGGTTCAGTGGTTTGGCACCTGCCTTCGGCCCAGGGCACGATCCTGGAGTCCCGGGATCGAGTCCTGTGTCGGGGTCCCGGCATGGAGCCTGCTTCTCCCTCCACCTGTGTCTCTGCCTCTCTCTCTCTGTCTTTGTCTCTCATGAATAAATAAATAAATCTTAAAAAAAATGATCTGTAAATAAAAAGTTCCCCTGTGATTCTAACAGGCAGCAGCCCATCTCCCAGTGTGCAAAGGCTCACGCATACTTTTGCCTCCGTGGGGAGCCATAGTGATCCCTGTGTGCTGATCTTTCCGCTCTGACGTGGCCTGCTCCCCGGCGCTGCTCCACATTTCACTCCTACAGACATCCTAGAGATTCCAGGGCTGATTGCAAACAGCGATGGGCTGTGGCTGATGCCATTTCAGGTCTTGTGACTCCTCTGATGGACCAGGAGGACCTTCTCACCACTCTTCCCAGCCCTGCCTCAGGCTCTCCAGCATACGTGAATGCTTAGAAACCCTTGATCTCATGGTATCGTGTGTTTTGCTCCAGTCCTGCTTCCCAATGAAACTGTCCCAGTGGCCTAGTGGTGCAGGTGCCTGGGCTGCTGAGCAGAGAGCGGTCCCCGTGACAGTGCGTAAGCTGCTTTTCCTGCAGCCAACAGCACTTTCCTTGCAATGGATGGAGGCCAGACCTCTCCATCAGCAGCCAAGAGGGCAAGGCCGGGATGGTGGCTCCAAAGTGGGAAGCTTCCCTGGCACTGGACCTGAAGCTGCCCAGATTCCTTCTCTGCCTTTCTCTATGCATCAGAAGAAGCCATTGACATCCCAACCAGGAATCTGGCCTTCTCCATCTCTCCATCTGCCCCTTGCGCGAGGCCCAGAATTCTCAAATTTATGTGCATCAGAATCATCTGGAAGGCTTGTTAAAATACAGATTGCTGGGCTTCACTTCCAGAGTGAGTCTCTGGTTTGGTAGGTCTGGGGTGGGCCTGAGAATTTGCATTCCTGACAAGTTCCCAGGCAGTGCTGAAGCTGCTGTTCCAGGACCCACACTTTGAGAACCACTGCTCCACGCTGTTTCTCCCCCCACTCTTGAGTTAGCTTGGTGGTTTGTTTCTGTTTTTTTTTTTTTTTTTCCATATGAGGATTCAGGGCACAGGAGGAGGCCCCTAAGTCACTTCAACTACAATGTCGACCAATGTGATCAAGCTTCTCCTTCCTGACCCCGTTACTAGAAGCCAAACCCCGGGCTGAGCGCCTTACACGCATTCTCTTCTCACATCTTCCCAACTTCCCAACTACTCTTCTTCCACTTTACCCACAGGGAAACCAAGATTAGGTAACCAAGCCAAGGTAGCATAACACGGAGTTACGAAGTAGTGGAGCTGGGGCCGGAACCCAACGCAGTCATGGTTTTAAAATATTCATTCGTTCGTTCACTCATTCATTCATTCACTTATATGGGACAAGTACATTCAACAAAATGTGTGAAGCATCTTCTAATGTTCCTGGCGCTCTTCTAAGTCCTAACGAGACAGCGAAGGAGCAAGGTGGGGCCAACAGCTGCTCTCATGGGCCTTAGTTCAAGAGGAAGAGAGGAGATATAGCTAGTAGATTAAGAGATGCCTGGGGACTTTGGCCAGCTGCTCTTTGTGGGCCACGGTGAGGGACAACCTGACTCAGCACGTCGTCGGGGTTCAGGGCAGGGCCTCTGCTGCAGAAGCAGGCAGTGTGGTTCTCAGCTGAAGGCCGTGGGCTGGAGCCTGTGGCTCTTGGAAGCAGGGTAGAGCCTGGGGCAAGCCCAGCCTTGGGATTAGCAGCGATCATCGCCCCCCCATCCTGCCCTGGAAAGCCACTTAGTTCCCTCCAGACTAAGGGGTCCTTAGCCCTTTGTAAGCCCCAGCCCCAGTCACGGTGGGAGGCCTCGGTCTGGACAAAGATCATCTGATACTCACTGTGTAAAGAGAAATGGTTTATTGAGCCACTTCACTGAACGCATTCACAGGGCGAGCAGGTGAGGGGGCCTGACATGCAGCTTATTTTAGAAAGCAGCCGTCAGCTTGATCTTTATACAACTCGTATTGAATACCCATGCGGATGGCGTGCCAACCTCTCCCCAACTGGTTACGCACGCCATCGTCCCAGCCCCCGCCTGACTCCCCATCATTTATCAATACGTGTCCTTGGCTTCCTGTGGTTGTTGGTTTAACTCAGTGTCAGGCATCTGCTCCTTGGGGGCCCCCTGAAGGCACCGAATGGATCCTAAGATTCTTAATTTCTGCAGCACCCAGCGGAGTGCCTGACACTTCGATTTCAGGAACCGCTGGCTGGCTGGGCAGTTGGATGGTCGAGTGAAGGCATGAGGCTCTCTCTGCCCTCTGCCTGTAGCTACAGACCCTAAAGACCTCTGGCACGCAGGGCCAGACTCCCACTCAGCCAGGCTGCCCCCAAGGAGCCCAGTCGACCACCCGCAGCATACGGGGTGAGCTCTGTTGGGGGTGAGGAGTCATGCCTGCCTCCGTTTCCCCATTGCCTGCCCGTCCCCTGTGTGGCCTGAAACTTGCCTTGAATCTCCACCTGTCTTTTTCTAGGGTCCCTCCATCCTGCCTGGCTCTTTGCACCCCCCTAGCTGAGGGGCTGGAGTCTGCCCCGTAATTCCAGCTGTGGGCTGGACCCCCCGGGATCGCAATGCCCCTAGGCTCCTGCCACTTCCGTCCACGCACCACATGGGATGGCTCTGTCGTAGCTTGTCCCCGCTGCGTCCGCCAGGTTCCTTCAGATGCCAGCTCTGGCACTGACAGTAGTCAGTGCCCTTGGTCTGACTGGGAGGCACCTGAGATGCCAGCCCATGTGGTTTGGCGTCTTCTCCCCTTTCCTCAGTGGCTTACTGAGGCTTCAGCCTCCCTGGGCCCACCCAGCTCGGGACACCTCCTTTTCTCTTTCTCAAGTCTCCTCTGGGCCTGGGAGGCTCTGATGAGAGTCCTCTTCCCTCTGTCTTATTACTCTGGGCCGACCCTCTGCTTCTCTCCAGCCCCCTAGCATGCGGAGGCTGTCACCTGTCCCCTCCATCCCTTCCCTCTCCTCCCCGTGGCTGCCTCCGGCCACACTCCCACGGCCTCCCTGAGCAATAAGCCGCTTTAGACAGGAATCCACTCTTCCCGACATCTAATGTATTCCGCTAATCTGCTCACAGGTGCCTTGGTGATCCCGGTGAGAAAACTTGCTTTAAATATTTTAAGGAGCAGTTAATGTATTAGTTAATAGCCCAGCCTCTGGTGTCGGACTGTTAGGATTCAGATCCCGGCTCTGTCGTTTTCTAGCTGTGCATCCTAAGGCAAGGGAATGAACCTCTGGGGACTGCTTTCCCCATCTGTAAAATGGGGATAATAATGATGCCTGCTGTGAGGGCTTCGGTGAGAATAAAATGAGCCAGAGTATGTAAAATGTTACAAAAAAGATCTAGTGCATAATAAGCACCCTGTAAACATTAGCTATCTCATTACACACTCGGATTGTGGCCCAAGAGCCGTTTGTGCATCTATTTATTCAAGATACAGTTATCACAAACCTACTAGGCATCAGGCTCTACGAAGCAGTCAAAGATGAAGAAGACGCATCTGGAGCTCCCAGTATGAAAGGAAGCAGGCCCCGGCCCGAGCTGTCCAAAGGGACCTGGGTCTGTGTGAGCAGCGTGGACAGGGCGCAGGCACAGCGGCCCCCAGAGCGAGGCTTACAGCACAGCTGCAGGGGGTGTGTAGGGAAGTCCTATATCTTGTCCTTGAGGCAGTCTTGAAGGTGAAGAGTCCCCAGGGTCTGCAACAGGAGGCCAGGCAGGATAGGACAGCACCTCTCAACCGGAGAAACGAGGCACTGTCCCCCAGGGCTCCAGGATTCACAGGCCCCGGAGTGCATCGTGGTGTCCCAAGCAACAGGGCACCTTGACTATGGGGCCACGTGGGGATAATCCCATGACGATGCTGGTGGCACTAGATGGAGTGCATGGGACAGGGCCTCCTGGGCCAGCAGACACGGGAGTCTCAGAGCCCCATTTCCTCTGCAAGGTTGTCTTCCGAGGGCCACACCGAGCTTCTCTCTGCTCTCTCCCTCCCGTCCCAGCACCAAAAAGCAATTTCTTTAAGCTGCTTCTCATCATCTTCATTGAAGCTTGAGGTCTTGTAGATTTTTTTTCCCCTTCAGGATTTAGTGGAAAAGCCATGACTACGGCTTGCCTCTCCATTTTGTTCATGGGCTAAGTCCTATCCCTTAGCACAGTTTGCCTTTACCCTCTGCCTTCCCCAGTTGGCCCAGTTCTGTTCACTCCCCTGGGGACCTCACGCCGGGCTCACCCCCAGGGGACTGAACCCCAGGGGGCTTATTATCAGAGGGAATGGGGGGCTCCCTCTACCCGGGGGTGATTGCAGTCCCCCAGCCAAGCCGCCCTAAGCACCAATGGTAGATCACGACCTCAGCTCGCAGAGATTTGAGATGTTCGACCAAATAAACCCAACAGACGGAAGACAAACATCCCAACAGAGAAGTCCACAAACACTCAGGATGTCATTATCCTGAGATGCCCCTAAGAGATTCCAGACATCCGGTGGGAAGCATGACATCAAGGGTAGACCGCCCTTTCTAGAAGTTTCTAGTGGAAAGAGGAGGGAGATATGGTGGGGGCTTAATAACAGATTAAAGCAGATTTTCTTTTTTTTTAATAAATTAATTTTTATTGGTGTTCAATTTACCAACATACAGAATAACACCCAGTGCTCATCCCGTCAAGTGTCCCCCTCAGTGCCCGTCACCCATTCACCCCCACCCCCCGCCCTCCTCCCCTTCCACCACCCCTAGTTCATTTCCCAGAGTTAGGAGTCATTATGTTCTGTCTCCCTTTCTAAAGCAGATTTTCTTTCTTTGAGGAGGCTCTGTCTGCCTGGAGCCTGAGGGGAAGGGCGCAGAGGAGAAGGGTATTGAGGGCACATGAGTGATGAGGGCGGGGGGGGGGGGGGATGGTGTCAGGATGAGGCCGGGCCCTGGGTGCACATGCTGGAGGCCGGGCCTGCAGAGGGGGCGCAAGGGAGGTCGCCACTCCAGTAGGAAGCTCACTGTGCCCCCGACTTCATGCGGAGAACATGCGGATCGTGTCCTTTCCCGCTGCGGACAGCCACTGTCCTGTCATCGTCCAAATGAAAAATCTGAAGGTCAAAGAGGTTAAGTGGCTTCCTCAAGGTCCCAGAACTAAAAAAAAAAAAAAAAAACACAGAGCCAGGACTTCAGCGATTACATTCTCGACATTGCTTTACCTGCGTTTATGTGTGGTGCTTCCTGCACCCGGATGATAACCATCGCTGACGTTATTCCGCTCGTACGCTGAGCTGGATGCTGTTTTGCGTTCACTAGCTCCTTGTTTCCTCCTCAGCAGCTCTAGGGAGCGGAAGATACGGCTGCTCTCCTGTCTCGTCCGTAGAGGGACTCCCCCAAGGCCACATAGCTAGGAGGAGGCAGCCCCTGCTCTTGACTCTGCTGGGCTGACTCCGGGGCCGACGCTTGGCTCAGGCTCCTCTCCCTGGCCCTTGCCTTCAGCGAGAGCATGGCGGGACAGACGACGGGGCCGAGGTGAGGGGGTCCCACCCGGTGGCCCCCATGCTTCCTGTCCTGGAGGTGGTGTGGGGCTGGGAGGTAGGCCAAGGGGGAAGGGAGGCGCTAAGGTTTCAAGAGAGGAGGAAGTGGGAGCAGGGCTCAGGACCCCGTTGCCAGCGGCAAGGTGGACCCAGTGCAAACTGCCCCGACTATCCCAGCTTGAAATCCCCTTCATGGCCCTCAGCAGAGAGCTCAGCCTTGGGCCCAAGCTGGGTGCCCAGGGCTAGAGATCATGGGGTCCAAACGCTGAGGCTCCACGAGTTGATGGGCCGCATATCAGCTTTGGGAACATCTGATGGGTAAAAGGGACTCCACTTGGAGAAGATACCTACAACCAACTGAATGAACCGCCCCTCCTCACCCAAACTTATACGCTGATGTTCTCATTCCCATGTGGTGGCATGTAGAGGAGGGGGGGCCTTTGGGAGGTGATTGGGTCACGAGGATGGAGCCCTCCGGAATCCAATTGGTGCCCGTAGAAGAAGACACGCCAGGCATTCTCTTTCTCTCTATGTGAAGATATAATGAGAAGTCAGAAGCCTGCCAACAGGAAGGGGACACTCCTCAGAACCCAACCATCCTGAAGCCTTGATTTTGAACTTCTTAGGCTCCAAAATTATAAGAAATAAATACTTATTAAGGCACCCAGTCTGCGGCATTTCTTACAGCAGCCCGAGCTAAGACAGGATTCCACAGAATACAAGCGACTGCCAGTTCTGGAGACAGAGCCCTAAGAATGTGGCCTTGGGGGCACTAATGGTAGATAAACTAATGTTTATCCTGGCTCAGTTGACCACTGTTCATCTCCAGCTTCAGGGAACTGCCTGATGTAGGCTCTCCAATGCCAAGTGCTCGTGGTCTTTAAACCCTTGGGAGCAGGAGCTGACCCTTTAGAAGAGATCCTGGTAAGAAAGGTCTGGAATCAGCCAGATGAGCACCGCCCGTCCTCCCATGTCCCACCGGTCTCTTTCTGCCTTGGCTCTTTCGCCAGGGGCTGATCCTGGCTACTGGCCTTAGCGGTGCACCTCTTGGTCTCTCTCATTCTCTCTGATGATATCTCCTCTCATCGGGCATGGTTGCTCCATGGGACTATTTCTGAGATCAAGAACAGATTCTGGTTCAGAGTTGACCACTCCACAGCCCGGGACTATTGTAGCTCTCAATGCTCCCTGTGCTTGAAGTCACTGCCGTCAGGTTCCATTGTCCCAACAGACAACAAGCTGCGAGGCTCTATGAAGAGGGGCTCAGGTCAAGCTTGATCCAGTAAGATGCAGCTGTAGACAGATGTGGATAGATATGAGGATGGCAGCTGTTCATTCACAGCTATCCCCTAGGGTAAAAGCCTGAGGCCGGGGGTGGGAGGCTGGTGGGGGATCCTTGCTCAGCTCTTGCCAGCTGGAAGGAGAGCAGCACTCAGCCTCATTCTTGAAAGAAATCTTAGATCCAATGACCGGAGGAAGCTGTGCTTAGGGTTGCATCTGGAGAGCTCAGAGGACTCATTAGAGCATCCTCTTGCTCTGAGAAATTGCTAGTTAACACTTCATGGTGGGGGATGGCTTTATTGCCCTCCACCGAGAATTCCTACCTCTTTATAGATGCACATTATTGGGAAGGAAGAATTTTATAGATGGTCTAAGTGACTAAACATTCTGAGCATTCCTCAAGTCTCACATTATTATGCTCTTTGGATCTGTAGAAACCCAGCCTTGTGCCGACTGGGTGGAAATTAGAGGAATCGTGCTGGAATGGAATTAGGGGACAACCAGACATCCTAATGGTGACAATGGCAGGAAGATGAAGAGTAGCAGTAATTTATGGAGCTTCTATATTCCAGGCCCTCTGTCTAGTGCCTGCGGTAGGCTGAATAATGATTTCCCAAAGTATCCAGGTCCTGACCCTGGGAATCCATTAATGTCACCTTCAGTGGCAAAGGGACTTTGCAGATGTGACTGAATTAAGGATTGGATTGCAAAACAGGGAGATTGCCCTGGATTGCCTGGGTGAGCCCTAAAAGTAGTCTGGGAAGGCAGAGGGAGTGTCGGCTCAGAAAAGAAGGAAATGTGACAGCAGAAAGCAGAGGCCAGAGAGATGTGGCCACCAGCCAAGGCATGTGGGCGGCCACCAGACGCTGCCAGAGGTGAGGACTGGGTTCCCCTCCCTAGCCTCCAGAAGGAACCAACCCCTTGATGAGGGCCTGACTCTCTAGGTGCCTGGCCTTCAGGACTGCCCGAGAACACCATTCTGTTCCAGGGCACTAAGTTCGGGAACCAATGCGGCACCTACTGGGCCTTCGCTCGTTCAACCCTCATATCTGCTTGGCATCAGGTCGCCTTCTGGTCTCTATGTGTGGCTGAAGCTTGTGGCTCAGAGGGGCTGAGAGGCTTGCTCAAGTTCACAGAGTCAGCAAGCAGAGGAGCGGGAAGCCCAGCTCCAGTTCATGTCCTGAGCTCGTGTCCTTTGCCTTGAGTCTGTAGGACAGACGGAGAGCTGCAGCTCAGGGTCGGCCCCGGTGGAGGTGGCCAGGACATCAGTCAGTCTCTGCAGGACCGGGCTATAAAGTCATGGAACCACAGCCGAGGCGACTTCATAGAGGTCCTTGCACGTGGTCCCTGTCAGGAGAGAAGCCTCCAGAAGGAAGGATGAAGAGCAGTTGCGTTGCAAGGGGCGAGGGCGAGAAGTGGGCGTCAGTGGTCGGGGAGCAGCGTCATCGGGGTGCCAGGCGGAGCGAGGCCGGCGGTAGGGGTGCTGACCTGAGCTTGCGGCCCCCTTGGAGGGCCGGGCATCAGAACTTCAGTGGGCCTCTCAGGTGTGTCCAAGCCAGTGTTAAGGGGGTTATGGGAGAGCCGCCTGTAGGGCGGGGTGCATGTGTGTGCCCACAGCCCTTCTGGCCTGACAGGCACTGTGCTTCTCACCCGGGGTGGGGAGTGTTGGGGGGTGGGGAAGAAGGAAGCAAGACGCCAGTTCCACGCCCTTGGTAAGGGGAGGAGAGGGCAAGGGCTTGGGCTTGAGTCAAGTGTCATGGGGTTGGAAACAGGGCTCCAGGGCCAAGGCTACCGAGGTGCTGGGCCAGCAAACCAGGGCTGAGGCCAGCCATCGGGCTGTACCCACTCTGCAGGAAACTGGGACTCATCGGGCCACCAGGTGCCCGGGCTCATCTCGGGCCACCAGACTCCCTGCCCTCCCTCCCCCGAAAGCGCAGGGCCAGGTTCAGCACAAGCTCAGCCCGCAGGGGCGAGGCTGGGCCGAGGCTCGTCGTGGGTAACCAGCCCTGCTCAGGGCCAGCTCCAGGAGCCGTCCACAGCTGAGTGGGCGGGGCGGAGGCAGGGAGAGGGCAGGCTGGCAACAGAGGCCCCTGGGAGCCAACTCCCGGTGCGGACGTTCAGGAAGGTCCAGGAGGTCCAGGCCACCGCCTCTCAAGTGTGGTCCCCGGACCAGGAGCATCAGCATCACTTGGGGATTTGTTAGGAATGTCGGTTCCCGGGGCCGCCCCGCATCTACTGAGAGAGCAACTCTGGTGTCGGGGCCCGGCAATCTGGGTTTTAACAAGCCCTCCAGGTGATTCAGATGCCGAAGTTTAGGAGCCATTCGTGGGCCTGGAGCCCCAACGAGGATGCCGACCAGGAAGATTGGGGTCATCGTCTAATCCTTTGCATTTTCTCCCCAAGCCACGCAAGTGGCAGATTTTTCAAAGATGTTCGCAGCTGTATCCAAAGCAATCGTCTGTATGAAAGGAGCCTTTTTTCCCCCCTTTTCAGGGATGTGAATTCATATCAGCAGATGAGTATCTCCTTTCACCGGAGCTTTTGAATTTTACAGGGCTGAGGGGGAGTCCAGGGGAGCAGATATTAACCAGACCTTGAAATCTATTTTTCCAAATGGATGCGTAGTCTTTATTTAAATAGAAAGCGTTTCTGGTTAGATTTGGTGGCTCATTTGTAGGAAAACCAGTGAAAACCTGGCTTCTGGGAGTCTCGATGATTTAAGCCTGGTTAATATTAGCTGCCGGTTGAATCAGAGGGAGAAAATGGACAGATTCATTCTCCCGGGGGCAGGGAGCAGTGGGAGCTCCCAGCTGAGCCGAGAGTCACCAACTGTGCGTCCGAGTGATTAATGGCACCAGGCCTCGGGGCCGTCCTGAGCGGTCCAGCCAGTGGCCTCAGGGACCTGGCAGCCTTGGGCTTGTTTGTCTGAAGCAGCTACCGGAGCAGCGCTGGGGACCAGCGCAGGAGGGCGGCTCACGGAGGAGCCAGGCGAAAGCAGGCGTCTCCAGTTCCCTCCCGAGCCGAGCCTCCAGCCTCCTGCACCATGAAAAAATGATGACTTGACTTCATTAAAGCCTTGTCATCTTCCCCCTACTGACAGCTTGAAAAGAGCACTCTCGCCTGAGCAGAATGGGATCCCAGAGGCCACCGGGGGGCTTGGGGATCACAGACTGAACTCTCAAAAGGAAGAATCCTTTCCCCCCCGCTCCAGGTGTTAGGCAAATGCTGATCCTAAGAATGAAGGGGGTGGGGGCAAATGTCTCCAGGGTGTAGGCAATCTGGGGGCACACGCAGCCCAAGCAAGAGACATCCCGTAGTCAGTCCCCGCCCCTGCTCTGTCCTCTTAGAGGAGGGTCCCTGGTGCCGGTCTCTGTCCCAGAAGGGAGGGCGGAGGAGCCGTTACAGGTGCCACAACCAGCAAACCCATGACTAGCCTTGCCTGGCGTCGCAGCTTGTCTGACCCTGTCTTTCTGGTTTTGATCTGATCTCACTCCGGCCCACATGGTTCAGGTCCTGGATGTCTGGTGAGCACCTAGACGGCGGTGAGTGTGGTGGGCACAGCCCCACGCATGAGCCCCTGCATGCCTTCCTTGAAGGTGGTATCATCAGCTCCACTTGGCAAAAGCAGAGGTTGGGAGATGCGAATAGAGGCCATTTGTTCAAGGGGACCCCAGGTTGGTACCAAGTGTGGGGTACAGGCCTGTTTGACTCCGGGGGGGGGGCTTCGGGTCATTGAGCCACAGAAGAAGGCCTAGAGAGTTACCGCCTTGCCCCGAACTCCAGAGACTCGATGCCTTGCTGACAGCCGCTCAGTCGGTTGATGGAGAGACCGGAACAGAACCCCGATCTCAGTCACTCATCCACCAACTTAAAAAATATTTCCTAAAAAAAAGGAAAGAAAAAAAATTTTCTACCTTCTAAAGAAATTTTTTAGGTAAGATATGCATGTGATTAAAAATAAATCAAATAACAACAGGCTTCTAGGAGATAGGAGCAGTCCCTGAATGGCTTCACCGACTCTTTCACACATTTCTTTGACTTAACTTTAAGTCTGTTTCTCTACGTTTATGCCTCTACTTCTATTTTGTGATTTGTGGGTTGGGAGACCGTAGCTTTCTTACGGTGGCTCCCCCCATCCTCGCCCCCCACCCCCATCATACCATTTATGGGGTGATAAATATACTGAGGATTTTACTTAGATGAGCGATCAGAGTTCATCGCAGCTATATTTTCCTTCTTGAAATTTTGCTTTTCCTTATACTTGCTAGTATTTTCCTTGCATTCCTCTCTACACATATATCTTTAAACCTAAAAAAAGCAATCAGATCTATCATCTGCACATCATCAGTGTGTACTGAAATTTCATCACGTCACATATTTTATCAGCCCTCCCCCCTTTTTTATCCTTAGACCTCCACTGTAAGGAATTATTTCCTCTCACTTCCAGGTGCTTCGGTTAATGTGTGGGCCTCCTGCACAGCTATATTCCAGAGACTTCTTTTACTCCCATCTTGGGTTGGATCTACCATTTCTTAATTGTCCATCTTCCTCTTTCTTGGAATGCTCCCTAATGTTGCTGGAACACACCCTCCAGGAGCTTCTTTTTTATTTTTTATTTTTCCTCCAGGAGCTTCTTAAGGAAGGATGCATGGAGGGTCATTTGTTTCTAAGATTTTGTGTTTGAAAATGTTTTTATTTTGTTCTCACATAATTTCTAGTGCGGCTGAATATAAAATTTAAGGCTGACAGTAATATTTATTTCAAAATGCTATTGCATTCATTACTTCATTGCCTTCTGGCTTCCGGTTCTGTGCTTGGGAAGGTAAATGCCATTCTGATGATCTGTCTTTTGCGTAAAATTGTTTTTCTCTTTGTAATCTTTTAGAGTCTATCCCTTATCCCTGATGTCCCGAAAATTTATATATAATCCCTGAGATAGAAGATGCATGCTAGTTCCAGGAAATATTCTTAACTCTGTTCTTTGACAATTTCTTCTTCTTTCTCTGTTCTCTCTTCCTAATTTTTCTCTTTGTCAGATATTGGATTTGGTGATTGGTCATCTAAGGCGCTTGTATTTTCTTCTGTAGTTTCCATCTCTTTTTGTTCTGCTTTCTAATCAATTTCATTATCTTCATCCTCCAAGGCTTTTATAGAATTGTTGTATTTTTTTCTCTTCTATTCTTAATTTCTAATAGTTCTTTCTTGTTCCCTAATTGTTCTTTTCTTAATGAACCCTATTCTTCTTTAACAGAAGAAGTACCTTCTCTTACGGCTCTGAGTGTCCTGATTCAATGTGATTTTAAAGTTTTCTTCTGAGTCCTGCATTATCTCTATTTTCTTCAGTTCTTCCCTCCCCTTTTTGATATAAGAATTATTAAAAAAATTAAAAAAATTTTTTTGTTATTTCTATGTTATGTTGGTGCATTTTTTCAAGTGGCTGGTAATCCTTTGTGCCCGTTCATGAAATAGGTACTACATAGACGTATGTACTCTGTATGTGGGACCGAGGCGGGATTAATAATCGGTAGGTTTTCACCACAGGGCTATCAGATGCAAAACTGTCTCTTTTGGAAAGTCTTATATGGCAATAGCTAAGTCTACTCTTTGGGGTCATTCCACTTACCCAGAAAACAATCTTTAATCTCCTGTCTAGTTGGCATAGTCTTGGCTTCTAAAAGGCCAGACATGGGACATGGGAGGGGATATCACCTTTCCGTGTGCAGCTTTAAAAAATATTTTTTATTGAGGCATAATTCATGCAAAGTAAAATGTAAAAATCAGAACTGTATGTTAAATGAATTTTTATATTTTATATAAATTTCCTTCATTCCTCAATCATGCACAGATTAATTCCTGAAAACAGAAATTGATTACCTGACTGTAATACTTGTTGTACCTGGCTCCCAGGTACAAATATTGTTGTATCTAGCTCCTAGCCTCCCCTTCCTTTCCACCCAATGCCCCTGAATCTTGTCCTTTCCCATTTTCCTTCTCCAGAGAGTAATCTTCTCCTCACCCACCTCCAGGGTATAGCTGTAATGGATGGAGCCTTGACTTCTCTTGGCGTAAGCAAAAATATTATTGCATATAACTAGAGGTTCAAAGGTAAGGAGAGCTCTGGATAGAGTATGGATCAGTGGTGCCATGTAGGATTTAGGGGTTTTTAGGCTCTTTGTTTTGCTCTTCTCAACATCTGGTTCAAGTGAGCTTCCTTCATGACCATGAAATTGTGCTACAAGAAATGAGCAATGCTTTTACTCCTCAAAGTGAGGTCCTTGGACCAGCCACATTAGTACCACCCAAAAGGTTGTCATAAATGCGGAACCCAAAGGCCCTATCCCAGACTTACCAATAAGAATCTGCATTTTAATAAGATCCCCACATGATTCATAATGCACATGAAAGCTTCGGAAGTACTCAGCTCTACACTTCCATATCCAACTGAAGAAAGTGAGAGAAAAATCTCTCTCCTAGAGCTTTTCAATTCTATCATATTGTGAGTCTGGCTCATGAGCCCACCCCTAGAGCCCATGTGAACTGTCCTCTGCTGACTGGTTCTGACCAATCATGTTTCATCTGCTAGACCTGGTTTCGGGTCTCCCCTTGGAGCATGTGCCATGTGGAGGAGGAGGTGGTTTGCCAAAGGCAGGGATCTATTAGGAAGGAAGAGGCGGAAATGTAGGCAGATTCCTCACATCCCACCAGAGAGTTTTGCTTGCTGTGTGTGTACCTGTGGGTCTCTTTGTGCAGCCCTGAGCTCCGCCTCTGCTCTCTGTGGCACCCAGTGCCTTCAAGCCCTGACCTGTCCAGGGGCCCCTCAGGCGGAGCACATGAGCTATCCTATCTCTGCTTGTATGGTAACCACGTCTGGAGGGACTTGCAGGTGTAGCTTCCTCCTCCCTGATAAAACACCTATCACGCCTCCTTGTGTTTTACATCCTCTAAAAATCATTGAAATCTCTTTTTTTGTTGCTCTTTTCCTCCCTATTCTCTCCATCTTTTAAAAGATTCTATTATTATTATTTCAGTGGGCTCTGGAAGGAGAGGAGAGGGTGTTCAATCCATCATCTTCAACCAAAAGACTTCGTTGGGGGTTGATAGAGACCCTCCGCTGTACCACTTTTTTCTGATCTCTTTCTTTCCTAAGAAGAAGCCAAGCAAAGAGTGGCAAGCTGCCTGGCCACAGACCAGCAGGGGCAGCATCGGAGCGAAGGAAGGACACAGCTGAGGGCAAGTACCTGAGTGCAGGATCATGACTGTGAGAACCAGCCGAATGGCACCGCCCCAGGGGCCCCGAAGCACTGCACTGGAAGGCCGATGCTTACCTTCCTCCACCTCTCTGCCTTGTTCATCTCAAAACCGCTCTGCTTTTCAAGTTGCTTCAACAAAAAGGAATGTTTAAATAAATGATAGTTAAATACGTATAAAGAGGAGCACAACTCACCTATTAAAGTGACAATGTCCCTGTCTACTGATATGGAAGGCCTCACACAATATATCGTTGAGGTTGGGGTGGGGGGAGTGGATTTCAAAACAACACGTAGAGTACATGCCTACTTTTGTCAAGTGTCTATTTATACCCTATTTGTCTAGTGTCTATTTGTCTCAGACATCACCAGCCTGTGAAAACATATTTCAACTAATACCATAAATTACAGAGGCTCCAAATCTTGGTTTCGCTCGATGGCAGAAGCAGAGCCTCCCTCAAAGGGTCATCTAGTCATTTTTTAGAATCCTCCAGGGCACACATTGTTTGGCCTCCACTTCCCTGCAAGCACCGGGATATGGGCCTGGCGTCCTAGTATCTGAGACTGGTGACCTTCTGCTGGCCGGCCCCCAGCTCCCCCAGGCTGGCCGTAAGAGGGCCACCACTGTCCTTCTCTTTATCCTTCTAACTCCAGCCCGGGAGAGCTCTTCCCTCAGTTATGCAGCACAGCTGGCCCCTGGGCCCTCTGACTTTTCACTGGATTTGGGGAACCATCCCCCAGAGCAAAACTGCCAAGTCCCACCAGAAATGGCTGCTTTTGGTCTCACAGCCCAGGCCCATCCTCAGGCTCCCCCAGGGCCTCTCACTGCCTTGCCGCCACCTCTACCAAGCTGCAGGCCGACCCGCTCCCCGCCAGAAGTCTCTGTGCTGCCCGGGCCTGCAAGGTGCACCCAGTTGCCCTAGGACCCGGGGAGAGGAAGGCAGGCCTTGCTCTTCCCTCTGAGGCTCACCTGCAAGGCCCTAGCTTGCCTTCTGTCTCAGGATCACTCTTCCCTGGCTGACCGCACAAATGCTTGTTTCCCCTTCAGTGAGCTGTGCGGGCCCTGTCTAATGGCCTCCAAGTGGACACCGGCATCGAGAACAACAGTTGGCCATCCGTTTGTTCCCCCAGAGCCGCAGGAGGGACGCATTCGCTTAATGTGTTGTTCGAAGTGTTTTCCCAAAATAAACAGTTTGCTCCTAAGGTCAACGCTAGTCTCGATCACTTTCTGGACAAAAACTGTATCAAAGCTTTAACCATCAAGGTTGAAAAAAAAAAAAGCCAAAAACCTTAGGTCCAGAATTTCAGCTAGGCATTTATTTTTAGATGTGCATGTAGTAGAGATGGCAGGTTTGCCCCAAAATGTGACAAAGTGTGGTTATTTCAGAATAGTGGGACAGAGTCATTTTTCTTAATTTTTCCTTTGGCCTATCTGCTTTTCTTAAAATAAACATGTATTATTTGTGAAATATTTTCAAAGTCAAAAAAAATAAATGAGAAACCACAATGTTCATGTTCCTTCAATCAGATCCTTAATAAAGATGCTAAACGCACTGGTTCCGGGCACTGCCCACGTGCCCCTAAGGAAGCCCATCACCGTCACGTTTCCCCACCAGTCAGTTGTGCAGCTAATTCCTGTCATTACTCTGTCCCAGCAAAGGTGAATGCATTTTTCAAGAGAAGACCAGCACCAGTTGACCTGTGTTCTAGAATCTGAACAGGAAAAGGGCCGCTGAGAGGGAAGCAGTTTTCTCTGATGTGGTGCCTGTGGTGGGCCCCCCTGCCACCCCGTCCTGGGAAGAGCCACTACTGGAAGCCACAAAGCCCTAAGCAGAGGACCAACTCCGGCAGGCTCGGGGCTGTCACAAGCAGGAGGCCAAGTGGGGGTGGCCCAGGTTCCAGGAACAGAGCTGGGCCTCATCAGGAGTGATCACAGGAGGCCGAAGGAGGCCCCCGGTGCTGCCAAAGGGTCGTCAGGACCTGGGGCATGAGGAACAGAGCCCGTGAACTCTCTGAGCCCCTAACTCTGTGTTGCTGGGGCTCGGGTCATGGGATCAGAAGGCAAGGCCGATGGTGCTTAGAGGCTCCTGCCGGGCTCCTGCTCCCAGCCTCTTTAGGTGAGCGGCTCGGGAAATTGTACCCTGGCTCTGTCACTGGTGGCTCAGGACCTCGGCCCCTCAGGGCGTCACCCTGGCAAAGGGTAGGTGAGAGTGCAGCTACCTCCTTGGAGCAGGACCCCAGCACAGCCAGCGAGTGGGGTTCAAGGCCCTTCCCACCCTCCTCCTCCAGCAGACGGACTGGTTGAGCTCAGGGTCCGCCAGGCCGGCCACAGGGCAGGGGTGTAAGCCCTGGGCAGAGCAGTAAGGCCGAAGCTGACCCGGGGACTGCGCTGCGGGGCCGGTGGCTATGGGAGGGCAGGTGACCAGGAGCCCTCGGAGACGAGGTCTGTCCCTGTGAGTAAGGAAGGGGTGTCTGGGGGGATCCCTGGGTGGCGCAGCGGTTTAGCGCCTGCCTTTGGCCCAGGGCGCGATCCTGGAGACCCGGGATCGAATCCCACATTGGGCTCCCGGTGCATGGAGCCTGCTTCTCCCTCTGCCTGTGTCTCTGTCTCTCTTTCTCTCTCTCTGTGACTATCATAAATAAATAAAAATTAAAAAAAAAAAAAAAGGAAGAGGTGTCCGGGCACTCTTAACCCCAGCGTGAAGGCGTGAGGAGCGAGTCCATCTCTACCGCGTGGGGTGGCCGGGGCTTCCTCCCGACGTGTCCTCAATGCTGTGCACCCACGGGGCTGACCCTGATCTGAGCTGGGTGACCCCACGCCGCCCCCACGGGACAGGGCGCGCCCTCAGCCTCAGCCCAGGAGGAAGCAGGTGCAGAGAGGGAAGTGTCCTGCCCACGTGGACGGCCAGTTCCAGCAGGCTCGTGGGGTCTCCCTCTGTCTTCACTTCCCCAGGCCGGGAATTAATGACACCTGAACGGAGCTGCCCCAGGAGCCGGGTGGTGGGGGGTGGGGAGGACACACTTGCTGCCCCGGCCCTGCCCCCTGCAGGGACCATTCCTTCTCTGGCCCAGTCACAGCGTCCCACTGGGGGCACTGGGTCCTTGCACCCGAGGGCGTCCCCGTCCCAGCAAGCTTGGCCAGAGGGCAGGACCCCTGGGAACAGTCCCCAACCAGCCCCGGAGAGGATGGGTAGCTACACACGCACGTTCTTTGCCCTCAGGTGTGGCAGCTCTGTCACTGCCTCTGTCACTGTGCACACCGTCCCCCGGGGGCTCCCTGATGGGCTGAGCCCGATTGTCCACACCATAAAGTGTGTTGGCCTCCTCATCTCCCCTATGGGGCTCCTCACTCGCACCCAGGACCGTGTTTCGGGTAAATGACGGGCTCCCGATCCCTGTCGCAGAGTCGGGTTCTGGGGGCCCAGCCCTGCCACCTGTTCCCCGTAACACATGACCCTCAGGACCTCGCAGGCCTCTTCCTTTGCAGGTGCATTCTCAGGGGTGCGGGAGGGGGGCGGACGCACAGTTTCCAGGGACCTGTCGGCTCCGTCCCGGAGCTGAAAGAACAATTGAATGATGTGCTGTTGGAGGCGGCCACCGCCTTCGTCCTCACAAGGCAGACGCAGCAGCGTCCCTGTCTCCGCTGGTCTCCTGGAAGCAGCAGTCTGCGTCTGATCGAGGCCGTCCGCCGACGGCACATACACACGACGGGGCAAACTCCGCCTCTGCCATTGGACGTCTCTCAAAAAATAATAAATAAATCTTAAAAAATAATGCAGCTGCCGGTGGTTTGACCAGCAAAAGATGAGTTCGTTTGGGAAGAGCGAAGAATTGTAAATCTGGACAAGCAAGCCAAGGCAAAGCCACGGGGAAGTCCAGCAAACGAAGGACGAGGAACATTCCTTAATGGAGAAGAAGGAGCAAGTGGGGGCGGGAGAGGGGGGGACGTGGTCTTGAGCAAAAGTCCATGAGAAAAAAAAAAGCAAGAGTTCAGGGTGACAGTTTGTCGTTGGCTCAATCATGGGAGTCACATGGTATAGACGTCCCCGTGGGGCCGGTGTTTGATGGCTCTTTGCTGCGGAGTCTGTGGTTATAGGGTCTGCAAGTGACAATTTTTCCTATAACGGACATGACGAGTCACCCCACCTTCCCTCCCAGCCTCCTGGGGTTGCTTCAGCGAGCTTTCCCTTGATGAACCGAACCGCTCGCACGTCCCTCCTGTCCCCCCAGCGAGCCTCCGGGAGCCCGTGCCTTCTCTTCAAAGGCTGTGGGGTCTTCCCGCCGCTGGTCTTGGCTGTCGCCATCCTGGTCATCAGGCCCCTGTGCTCCTCGCCTCTTGCTGCTGCGTGAACCCATCTTGCCCTCCATGGCGTGAGTGCTCCTCGTGTCCCCACCTTCCTACTGGCCCTAAAATCATGGGTCCGATTGGCCTTGTCTTCAAGGAACTTGGGGAGAGTTTATCCAGGGCTCGGTTTGAGGATAGTACCACACCTGACCCTACATACTCTCTCCAAATTTAGCCTGAAACACCTACATTTTATTTTATTATTTTATTTTTTATTTTATTCTATTCTATTCTATTTTATTTTATTTTATTTTATTTTATTTTATTTTATTATTTTATTTTATTTTATTTTATTTTATTTTATTTTATTTTATTCTATTCTATTCTATTTTATTTTATTTTATTTTTAACACCCTCATTTTAAAATACCTTTCTGTTTAAATGAAAACAATGCATCCATTGGCAGATACGTATTTCTAGATCTAGTTAATCCCCGACCCCGGAACTCCTACGTAAACCAAAGGCCCAGGGAGTGAAGATACTCTGGTCCCAGGATTCCCAGCTCTGCGCCTGGGTCTTCTGACCTCCCGTTGGGTTGGGCCAACAGGGAACGCCAGTAGGAGGTCCCAGGGAAGGGGGAAAGGAAGGGAAGGTCCTATTTCCCCAATTTCCCTTACTTCTCTCCTTGTGGCGTCATCGTGAGCTAGCAGACACCACAAATGAAGACCACAGACCTTTCTGCCTCCAGACTCCTCTGCGTGTCCCTTCCTCTCCTTCCTTCAGGTCAGGGGGTCCCCATGCCATCTTTCATGGGGTACCTGCACTTTGCCCACCCCACTTGTGAGCTCTCCTCACTTGCCCAAGCGGAGCGTGCCCCCTATATTCTGCAAGGACCCTCAGAGTGCCCCCTATATTCTGAGAGGTGTCAGAAAAAAAAAAAGAGCATCAGCGTGTGTGGACATTGACCTAATAGGTAGACAGACAGGTGAGCAAGGCCGCGGCTGGCACGACTCCGCGCAACCCGCTTGTTTCCCGTAGTTTCATGAAATTGCGCACAGAAACCCCTAACCTTGGAAATTCTGGAGGCCACCCTCTCAGCGCCCCCTCCCTCCCTGGGAGCTTTGCGCTTCGGGGGCCTCATCTTCATCCTTCGAAGCCGCACGACCCCTTAGGCCTTTGGGAGACACAGATCCTGTGGGAGGGGACAGGACCCCGGGCGTCGCTAGCGAGATCGCGTCTCCGCCTTTCTGTGATCGCTCAGGGCCTTCGACACACAGAAAGAAAATGGCTTTCAGCGTTTTTCTCTTTATTTGTAGCTCCTTTGCCTATAGATAATGTCAGTTTTCAGAGAAGGAGCATCCTGAGCCCTGGAACGGGGGAAGAGGGTGCACTTTTGGCATTTTTATAACACTTAACAAAATGAATGGTTCTCAGTTAGCATTTTCGATCAATTTTATTTTCTTCCTTGTATGTCTGCATGAAAAGCTCTTTTCTCAAGACTTTTTTCTTTCTCTCTCTCTCTCTCTCTCTCTCTCTCTCTCTCTCTCTTTTTTCCTTAAAACCAGAATTGCTGTGAGTTATCCCAGGGGCCTGGTATCTGGCTGGAGGTTGTTTGTGAAATTGGCATTTCTCTTTTTAAAAATGTAACTTTTATTTAAAAAAAAAATAAACTAAATAAGCCCATTGTGATAGCTTTACCAGAGATCAGGGTAGGTTTTCAATAAATATTAGCTTTCATCTCGGGAGGCCTCGGAGGGGTGTTTTGACGTCATGAGGCGCGTGGGCCTTGAGGTTCGGGATCCCGTTCTGAAGATCCTGGAAAGGGCCGTCGCGTTTGTGGTCGCGCGGGTGGAGGGTGGCTCGAGGCCGCGGGTGCCCGGAGCCGTGGGCCAGTCCCTGGCGGGCTGGATGGCATCTCCCGGGAGGAGGCCTGCTGCTCTGGCCCGGCCTGGCCACGGGGGCTAACTGGGCTCCGGGGTGCTCTGCGCCAGGGGAACCCGGCGGCCGCACACAGGCAGCCTCCATCCGGGGGAGGGCGAGGGCCTCATTTTCTCCACCTGGACTTCGAGGCCAGTGTGTCCACCAGGGAGGCGGCCTTGAATGTTATGAGCCAAGGCCCCGCCGACCGTACTCCCTGGATGCTCCCCGTTCATTGTCGCCCTGCTTTGACCACAGAGGGGGACGTGGCCCTGCGACAGCATAGAACAATGGTCCACACGATCACTCTGCTGCACTCAAAAAAAAAAAAAGAAAAAATTTAAAGTTCGACCTCTTTTCGGGGCGGGGATTGTGAATCTGAGTTGCCAGCTGTTGGGTCTCAGGAAGGACTGCCTTTGTTCTGAAGCCACGGCCTCTCCGCTGAGCTGCTGAAGTGTCCACGAAATAATGGCAATCGTGGATGCTCAAGAAGACTCTTGTTCGCCAAAATAAAAAATAGATATATTGTAAGTCACGCTTTCTAGAACCTGCTGTAGAGGGTGTAGGGCTTTGGGCTTCTGCGGGGTCCCGGGGAGGGTGACGAGGGGGGGCCCGGGGTGGTGGCCGAGTGCGTGGCCGTCCTCGGCGGCGAGGGTAAAGCGCCATGAAGCTGCCCGCGGCCCCAGACCTGCCGCCTGAGCTGGCTGAGCACCTACTGTGTGCAGCCCTGCCCCAGCCCGCGTGCCGCCCTCCTGCGGCTCACAGAACCAAGGACTCCGGTGCCATGGGTACGAGGCTCCACCTTTGGAGGGGGGGAGGGAGGCCGAGGAAGGCCGAGGCACCCGGAGCAGGGGCAGCTGTGCTTTAGGGCCTGTGTCCCCAGAGGAGCTGGTGCCTCCTAGGGGTCACCACGGGGTGCAGCCTGCACCTGGGCCCGTTTCCCCGGTGAGCGGCGACAGGTTGGCCTCCGGAGCTGAGCTCCTGGCGCACGGAGCCTCCTTCCCGAGCCGGGACAGCTCACCTGGCTCATGGGTCTGCCGTGGAGTGAGGACCGTGTATGCCGGGGCCACGTCGGGACGGCGCACGGAGCCCAATTTAGCAAAAGCCGGTCCTCTCGGGTGCGGATGCGATCTGTGATTGGAATCAGAGTGTCTCCATGTGGGGCATCCACAAGCCCTGCACACGGTGGCTGGGCGCACTTGCCGGCAGCTCGTGTTTCACTCAGTGTGGCCTCGGTGGCACCTGGGCGCCAGGTGGCCCCCCGCCAAGGAGCCCAGCACCTGCCTGTCGGATGCCTCCACCACACTTAGGATGACAGCCTGACGCCATCCGTGGATGGAGGGGCAGGCACTGAGGAGCACACCCCTCCCCGCCCCCTGAACCTCTTCAGGTGTCGGTGAGGACTGCGGGGCTGTGCCACTGGGGCTCCGTCCAGGCCATGGGCTAAGGTGTCTTGATGCACAACACAGGCGGTGCCGCCACGAGTTGCCCAGGAATGAGTTAAGGGATGGCTTCTTTGGAGAGAAGGTCACGCCTTGTTTCCTAAGGAGGGAGCAGGTGGGAAACAGGCCTGGCCGAAGTCCCTTGGAGGAAGGCCCCCTGCACAGAGCCGTGGAGCCTGGGAGCAAGGGCCAGAGCCGTGTCCCCGGGACAGGGGCCGAGGCCACGTGGACAGGCGTCCAGGAGGAGTCGCAAGCAAGTGCACAGGAGGTGGGTGTCGGGTGCGGGGCCAGAGGCGCGCTGTGCATCGGACGTGGGATGTGCCCATTGCCAGCTCCTGTGTCCCCCGGGCACCAGGCACGGCAAGGGTCTGGCTGTGGACCTGCCACAGGTCACGGGGGCCTGGTGGCTGCACAGGGCCGGGGGCGGGGTCCCGGACTCCTCCTGGTGGAGGCCGGGGTGCGGCCTGCAGGTCAGGGCCCCCTGGGGGGGCAGCAGCGAGGTGAAGACCTGGCGGCCTAAGGAAGCTCGGGCCACGCTGGGTGTGCTCTGGGCTCCAGCTCCTGGCAGGTCTCACCCTCAGCACACGTGTCGCCTTCCAGTCTCAGGCTGGCGACGCCTGGACCCAAGTGACAGGCACATCATGATGGCTGGGGGCCCAGCAGGGGCTCCCAGGGACTCTGACACCATCATAGCAGGTGGTTTGGGGCAGACCTAGGGCTGACACGTGTGAGGGGTGGCTGTTGGCAGGCTCTGCGTCACCTGCTAACCACACGACGCTCCTTCCCCTCCTCTGGCCCCTGGGACACCCAGCGCGATGCCCCCCCTCACCCCACAGAGCGAGGCGGGGAACCAGGGCAGTTGGGCAGGTGGTTCAGGCAAAGTCCCACACCGCGGCCACCGGGATGGGGACCCGCCAGTGGCACCTCCCCTCCGGGAGCCCTGCCTTCTCGATTCCAGCTGCTTTTGGAAGAAAACCCAGACCTTTCGTGTTAAAGTCGACTCCGGGGTTGGTGCAGCCGGGCCTTCCCCACCCTCCCAGGATGGGCGCTGGATGCAATCCCCAACCAACCCCGTCAGAAGGGCAGGCGGGGCTGCGAGGACAGCCAGGGCTCAGCCAGCACCTGGAGGAGTGGCTGCAAGCGCAGAAATCCCCACCGGGGACCTCGGCTCAGCCCTCCACGGGCAGGGGCTCTTGCAGGTCCTGCTCCTCACCTTCCTGAGGAGCAGCTCACTGACCTGCCCAAGGAGGCCACGTCCACTCCAGCCCTGACCTGTTCTGAGCCCCCGACCCCGGTCCTGGGGGAGTGTCTCCAGCCAGAGAGGCCCGGGCTCAGGCTGTGCTTTGGGGCCTCCTCCTCCGCCTGGGCACCCGGGCCTCCGCCTTGGGTCTCAGTAATCCTTTGCATGTCCTGGTGCATCTAGAAACAATGCTCATCATGGAGCAATCTTCTTCTTCTTCTTCTTTTTTTTTTTTTTTGCAATCTTCTTTTTTGGTTGATGGAGGGCCATGCAAGACGGGCAGATGTCCCTGCACCCGTGTCAAGCCTCAGCATGCGGGTAGTTGCCATACTCTGAGGAGGCAGCCGGAGTGCTGGGCCTCAAAATCCGTCCTAGGCCCGCAGGGTCCTGGGCAGCGTGGCTAGGCCTGGATCCACCTGCCTGCAGGGTTCTCTCCTGGGCTGGGTGGGTTGGGCTGGGCTCAGGGCCTGGATGGGCCGAACCTGCAGGGTCATCTGAGTCTAAAGAGAAGTGGGAAGGTGGCAGGCAGCAGAGCACAGACGGCAGGCTGCTGGCTGGTTACACAAGTCGGGACTTGAGCCAGTGTCAGCAACTTCTCATGCCAGCGTTTGCCAACACTCCCAGCATGTCATACCCTCATGACACAAAGGAGTCATCCCAGACTCCTTCCTGCTCATAACTCGACAGACTGCGTTGGTTGAGCTTATTTCTGGTCGTCTTTTTTGTTTGCTAATTCTGGAGGTGTCCGTTTGCTGCTGCAAAAATACAAATCCTTTTACTAGTATGATCAAATTTAACTCAGTATGACAATCACCAGCCTGATGCAAGCATTTCCTCTTTCTCATCCATGAGGTCTCATAGGGAATTAATGTGAAAGCACACCGTGTCTTTGGAGCTAGGTGCTGAGCCTGAGCGGGGGCTGCAAACTCCCACGTGGCCGCGACCAGCGGTGTGCACACAGGAGGAGGATGCTGTGTCGGCCCAGCAACCAGGGGACCCGTCCACAGGTTGGAACCGCCTCCCTCGTGCTTTCAATCTTTAGCTCTCAGACCCAGGTCCCTGGCCGCTGGTACTCACACCTGCTCTGGGCCCTGCCGTTGGGTGGATCCTCCCATCTGTGTGTGTGTGTGTTTCAGAATCCAGCTTTGGCTTTGTTCTCAGCTTTGTACAGTCTTTAGGTCTTGACGTTCTCTGGGGTCTCAGGTAAGAAATCCCATTCTTCTCTTGCATTCACAAGGTCAGAACTGCTCGGAGCCTCTGTCTGTCTGTGGATCTTCTGGGCCATTGGAGGTGGAAAAGAGCACAGACTTGGGAGTTGAATGAGCATGACGTTGAAGCAAAGCTGGGCCTCCTTACCGTCCCCGGGATGGGGCACAGTCTCCTACCCCCCCAGTGGGCGTTAAGAGATGCTATGCCCAAACAGATGTCCCTACCGTCCTGCTGTCGGGGCTTCACTCCGGTGGGTAACGGGATTGAGAAGGTTGGGTTCTTGGTTACCCGAAGTAATGGGCGTCCTCTACTTTCATCAACTTAGTGTTCCTTTCCCCCTTATTGTGACCACATCGTTTTCCCACTTATCAGTTGCTGTATAACAAATCCCTCTAAACAACCACGTTCTGTAATGTCTCACGATTCTGTAGGTTGACTGGGCTCATCTGGGTGGCTCTTCTGCTCCTGGTATTGGCTGAGCTTGACCTGAGGCTTGATCTGGCTGGGAAGTCCAAAGTGCCTGCTCACATGCTCGTCGCTGGTTCTGGCTGGGAGCGGGGTGCTCCCCTGGGGCTGTGGGGCCAAGCACCTGGCTCTCCTCCACAAGGACCCTCTGCATGGTGTAGGCTTCTCATAGCACCCTGGCTGGGATCCAGGTGCCTGAAAGCAGAAGTTGCAAGTCTCTTAAGCCCAGCCTTGTAGTAAAATAGCACCAAGTCTGCTACGTCTTATTGTCGGAACAAGTAAAAAATCAGTCTGGATTTGAGGGAAGAAGTAATGTCCACCTCTCAATAGCAGGCATGCCAAAAACGTTCTGAGCCTTTTGTCTACCATGCTTTTCTTTGGAAAACTGCCTGGTGGGGTTGCCAGGCAGAGGTCTTAGCCCCCTGGCCACGAGAATGGACAATTGGTCCAGGTTTGGACAAAGTTCCCTGTCCATACTTCCATCCCCACAAGCCCCGCCATGGCGGTTGGCCCAAGAATAGGCATGTGACCCAAGCTGAGTCACCCACACTTCTTCCTTGGGATCAGAGGAGACAACAGAGGGCAACAGAGGAGACAAGTTTGCGCCTTTACTGTGGCGCGGGTCACTGGGATGATGTGACCCGAAGCTGTCCTCAGCCAGAGTGCGGCTCCAAGCCATCCATCATGAAAGCTCATTAGCCTACGGCAACTGTGAAGCAAATGTCCAAATAGCAGGAGAGAGAGAGAGAAAGAGGGTGGAGAGACCTAGGGAGAGAACGGGGAAGATAAAGAGGAGAATGAACACGATGATGACGGTGTCGTTTGTTGAGACCTGGAGTCCCCAGACTTTCAGTTACAGAAAGCCAACAAATTCTCAACTTCGCTAAGGCTAGTTTGACTTAATTTCTATCGCCGATGATCCAAAGGGTCCTGACGAGGAGGACGTCACTCATTAAGCATCGATTCTGCATCTAGAAAATAGTAGCAATTGTAGCCAGAATTTACTGGGCTTCGACACAGGGCCAGGTGCTGTGCTAGACACATTCCATGCTTTTCTTCAGTCAGTGTTCATCGGAACCCCAAGGAGCGTGGATACAACGGTGCCCGTTTTACAGGCAAGGAAGCTGAAGCTCAGAGAGTTGTGGATTCTTCTCCATGAGTAAACGGTGTGGCCATGCTTCCAACGTTTTGACCAACCAAACCTTTATTCAGCTCACTACTCTGCATTGCCTCGGGTTGGGTATACACACCAGCCGGGACTGGCTAAGGTTGGCGTGACATCTGGGACAAGGGACAGGCCTAAGGACATTGTAAAAAAAAAAAAAAAGGAAGGGAGGATCTTGGTCCCTGTAAGCTCTCCTTCTCTGAGACATAGCTTCAGAATCACTAATTCACGGCAGCAGGATCGGGTCATAGATAGTTCTCAACATTTTTGGAAAGTGCTGATGGCATCTCTTTACGTTTCCGGTCCCAACAGACTGCAGTTATTGAGGACGAAGAGAGGGAATCGATAGGGTGTGAGACCCCCATGCTGGCTCCGTGGCGGGGGCGGGGGGGCTCACCAGCTTCTGGGACCCGAGTTCCCAGGGTCTCCTGCTCTGCGTTCTCAGCTCTCCTGTGGGAGTCACGTCCCATCTGTTGTTTGCAAGTCACTCTGACAATCATCAACCAGATGGGTGTCTAACAAGGAGTGGGCATAGCAGAGCAGATTAGGGCCGTTTTGGGATTGGACTGTTTGCCAAATGCAAAAACAACTTCTCTACTCTTGTCCCAAACATTTATCCCGATACCTGTTACCCACAGGGGTCAGCTCAAGGCCAAGGCGCGGGAGCTGTCAAACGTCTGCGGAGGAGGAGAGCTGCGCTTTTCCCTACTATTTACCGGGCACCTACAATGCGCCAGACTTGACCAGCAGTGAACCTTGGATGCTGCTTCTTTTATCCGGGGTTTATTATCCAAAATCTTGTCCCTAGGCTGCTAGCCTTCTAGCCCCGGGCAAAGAATTCTGCAGAATTCAATTTGCTTCCTGATGGAAATGGACTTGAGGGCCTCGTGAAATATATAAACGAGCGCACACCTGACGCATGCAACATACCTTTTCCTGTCATTCCTGACTCTGCCCAGGCCTGGCTCACGCCGGACCTGAGGTCCCAGAGACGCACAGCTTGCCCTAAAACCTCACTGGCAGGGCTGACTCCCTGGTGCTGGAAATGATGCCCCTGCCTTCCACCCGCCTCCCGCCCCCATTTCACAGCCCGGGGTCACTCACTGCCCTCAGAATGACCTTCAGGGTGCCAGGTACCTGGAGCAGCTCTTCTTTGCCAAGAGCTGTAGCTCACAGAAACCATCAGCACTAACTGACCACGGGAGGGGCCGCTCCCCATTTGAGTGAGAAGAGTGCGGACCAGCCTTGTCTTTTGAGGAAAGCGTCCTTTCTGGGCAATCTGGGAAAGTGGCTTTTGGACCCAGAAGGCTGCTGGGATGCTGGCCTTCTTCTCAATCCTGGTGGCCCCTCTGCTAGAACTGGACCCTGCTTTCAGGCCTTTCCTGTATCTCCCAGTCCATGCAAGTCCTCAGGACTCTGGAGGCCACCCCTTACCCCTCCTCGTCCCATCCCCCGTGGACTAGAGGACTTAGAAACCAAGGCTGACCTTGAGCTGGCCCCATGTTCTCGGATGTATGATTAGAAGGATCACAGCCACCTCTACTGTCTTCCAAGACCACGTCTTCCTGCCCCAGAAGGTTGCCTGCAGCCCCCACTAGCCCCCACTGACCCCACCTGCTCGCAGCTGGGGCTGCTCACACGTGCCAATTAGGAAGGTGCAACCAACCTGGGGAGTTTCGTTTTCTACCCAGACTGTGCTCCCCGCTCCCCGACACTTGCCCTTAGAAGCCTCTGCATCACTGAGGTGGGAGGTAGGGCAAGCCAGGAGCGGGGACACGCGCACCAGGGGAAGGGTCTGGGGCTGGGACAGAGAATGTGCCAAATGACCTCTCCGTGTGGGTCTGTTGAGCTTCCTCCCCGCGGGGAGAGGCATCAGCAAGGAAGGAAGTTCAAGCGGACACTGCGAGCAGCCTCGGACAGGCTGTCCCTGGAAATGGAGCGGCTACCTGGGCGTAGGGAAGCAGACCCAGAGGGGCTGCGGCGGGGGGCCTAGCCGGCCAGGAGGTGCACCTTGCCCCCCGGAGCAGGGCTGGCTGTGGGCCAGGCGTCGGGGAGCTTTGTCGGGAGAGCAGCGGTGCCAGCGCCCAAGGAGGGAGGCTGGGCCCAGCCGCCACCGCCCAGCCCTGCTGCCGACTCCCGGGCCTGAGCTTCGGGCCTCTTGGAGGTACCAGTGGGAGACACCTCCGCACGCCTGTCAGGCGGCCTTTTTCTCCCGCATCGAGGACCCGCCACTGGACTGGTGTGAGCCACCCCCAGATGACCCAGAGGTGGCCCTGCCTGCTGGCTGCATGGAGCCTCCTGCAGGCTGCACTGGGGTCCAGGACTCCCCTGGGGTGGCCGAAGACTTCCGGGCCTGCCTGCCACCTCCCAACTTGACCACTTTTTATTGGCCTCCTTGCTCTCCTGCAGGCTCGTGCATTTTTCATCCACTCAACAAGTGTAGTACGTGCCTTCTAACTGTGTGGTGGGGCTGCAGCAATGAGCCAAACAAGTCCCTGGCCTTCCGGAGCTCACCCACTAACTTGGAGCGCTCGGTAATCCCGTAAAGGCACGAAGGGCAGGTGCTCCGGTGAGAGGTCACAGGAGCCCTGCACGCACCCGCTGGGGGCCTGCATTCATTTCCTAGGTCTGCTCAACAGGTTACCACGATTTGGGGCTTTAATTTTTTTTAATTTTGTTTATTTATTCATGACAAGTACAAGAGAGAGATGAAGAGACACAGGCAGAGGGAGAAGCAGGCTCCCGTGGGACTCGATCCCGGGTCTCCAGGGTCACGCCCTGGGCCGAAGGCAGGAGCTTAACTGCTAAGTCACCCAGGGAGCCCGACTTGGGACTTTAGGACAGCGAAATGTGGTGTCTTGTAGTTCTGGAGGCCAGAAGTTTGAAATCAGGGTGTTGACTGGCCTGTGGTCCCTGTGAAGGCTCTAGGGGAGGATTCTTTTTTTTGTATCTTCTTAGCTTCTGCCAGTGGCTGGCAATCCTTGGTGCTCCCTGGACCCCCTGCCCCCATCGCCATGCAGCCTTCTCCTCCTGTGTCCATGCCCCCATTTCCCTCTTCTTATAAGGACACCAGTCTTCTGATTCGGGCTCAGCCCTAATGTGATCTGATGCGATCTCATCCTGACTTGCTTCTATCTACAAAGACTCTGCAAATAAGGTCACATCCATGGGCACAGGGCATTTGGGGATTTGAACACATTGCAGGGGACCCAATTCAACTCAGCACAGGACCCTTAGTATGGACTTGGCTCAGCAGGGCAGGCTTCCCGGAGGAAGTGAAATTAATCTTTGAAAGTGAGAAGGGGTTGGCCAGGTAGAGAAGGAGAAGGGATGGACATGCACGACGTCCAGGCGCAGCAGACGGTGGGGAGTGCTAGGGCTGTAAAGGGCGCGTGGCCTGGTGGGGCAGTCGCGGGGAGCTGGAGTGACACGGGAGACCTCGACAGGGCTGGCTGTACAGGGCCCTGTATCACATGTTAGGGGGTTTGGATCCTGTCCTCAGGTAATGGGAAGACCCTGAAAGCTTTTATGCAAGACACTGACACGCAGCCCAAGAGATTTCCAGAGAGGCTATTTCCACCAACACGGGGAAAGCACAAATTTGGAGGAAGGAAAGCTTCAGAGGGGGGTGGTCCAGGGCAGGGTACCACGCTTAAGACCGAGGCTGGGGTGCAGACTCTGCACAGGCAGGTAGGGAGCAGCAAGAAGGGGCTCTGGGCCTCCCTCCTCCTGACCGTCCTTTGCTCTCTGGAGGTCATACATCCTCCCATCCCCTCTGCACCCCCACCTGACCACGCTCAGGGTCGACGCTGGTTCTTAGGCTGCACCGGCCCACCCAGCTGCCCTGACCCAGCTGCTCCTGGACTGCAGCGTGGAGGTCTGTCCAGCCCCAGGGAAGCTGCCAGCAGGCTTCCCAACCTGGTCCCAGCCACTGGCAGCTGCCCCAATAGTGGCCCCGGCAGCTGCTGACCCAGAGCCTCTCCCGTCAGAAAGCAGCTGACCACGAAACATGGAAATGAAGTCACATTTTTCCATTCTGAGAATTAGTGGGGTTTGGAGACATTGGGTAAAAAAAAAAAAACCCAGGAGAATAAGATCCTCCGTGTATGAGGCCAAGCCCTGCACTGAGCCCTTCGCAGGCATCGTCCCATTGGACCCCCGCCCCAAGCATTGCTATTTCCATTTTACAGATGAGGAAATGGAGGCTGGGAGAGTGAAATGACCTTCTGACAGTCCCCCAACCGTCCCAAGGTCACACAGTTGGTACACAGCGAAGTCAAGATTGAAAGCCGGGACCATCGGATGCTGAAGCCTGTGCCGACAGCGCCGCCATCCTCTGACTCCCCGCACCTGACTGTGGCACCTCATCCCTTGTGACCCCGACACCCAGCGCCGGGACGGCCCCACCCGAAAGCAGCCGCACAGTAGACTCGCTTGAGATTAAAAGCAAACAACAGATCTCAGATATGGAAATTGTGTTTATTACATTCATGACCATAAAAAGTCTGCGCCAGGCCCGCTTTTGTTTTATGGGCTTTTTCCCACTTTATCCTCAGTCCTCACTCCTGTCCCTTCTCCTCCCCGTGGTATTCACTCCAGCGGGTTTGATAGATGGCCCAACGTACTCATGGATTCTTGTTAAAATATAACGTTGTTTTGTGGTGTGTATGTGTTTTTAATTTACACTAATGGTATTGTGTCATAAATCTTATTCTGTTTCTTTTTTTTTTTTCACCCTGTGCTACGTTTTAAAGATCTATTCCTATTGCTCTTTACAGTTCACTGCTTCGGGTGCATCCGCCACCATTCCCTTACCCATTCCGCCAGCTTCAGCCACAAGCAGCGCCCGGGAGGTCATTCCGGTACACGTGTCTCATGAGCCTGGTCAGGAGCCTATCAAGCTCTACGTCCGGGAGACGATTGCCGGGTTTTAGACGTTACACGACTTCGTTTCCGTAAATATCTCCATAGCACTTTCCAGAATGTCTCTATCAATTTAGGCGTCGCTCACAAGAGTTCCCTATCTCTATTTTCTAACACTTGGTTTCGTCCGCCTTCCTAAACGTGTAACTCCCTTAAGATTGGTTGGCACCCGAGGGAGGGGATTAAAGACCACGGGCCTGAGCTGGTTGCCTTCCTCGGGACCAGCTGCTGGCTTCCAGAAGGTTCCACGCGCTGGCCTGCTGCTGCATGCCCTGCGGCACCTGTAAACCCCTTCTTCATCTGCCTGTCCAGACTTCCGTAGCCCCGCTTAATGAGAGTCACCCATCAGCATGGGTAGGTCTCAGAATTAGTTGCATTGTCTGGTCTTCTTGCCTCTTGGGATATGCCCGCTGTATTGGTCTTCCTCTCGGCCTCACTGAGTTGGCACCAACCGTAACTGGACTCCTTCCTCATTTCCAGTGCTAGTCCATCAGGGCCAGACTTCCTACTGCCTCAGTTTCCCTAGTCCTCTTGATCTCAACTACTCATCCACCCTTCCCACCAACCTACCTAGGGAGCAATCCCAGCATGCTCTCCTATCTATGACCGATGATTATTTGCATAAATAACAGAGTGACCCACTAAGGAACTTGGTTTTGGCTTTTTATTGGTGTAGCAAGACCTTTCCCCAGAAGGGTTCAGAGTGGGGTTCCCTCCCACCCCGCTCCTTGGGAAGCATGGAGCACCCCTTTGTGTTTCTTCCTAATTGGCCATCAAGTGCCGCTGAGGAGTGGAGAGATGGGCAAGTCGTCTGTGTCTCAGAGTTGACAGTGGACATGGTCGGAGGCTGAGAGCCACCCTAGGGCTGATGGTAGATTCCTGAGAACCCAGCTTTGGGAATTTACAAGGGAATCAGGTGTAAGATGAAGAGAAACCAAAGACACTGACCTTTAGAAAAAGAATAGATGAAGCAGAAGAGCAGGGAGCAGCTGGGACTAAAGTCCATGAGGAATCTGAACATGAATAGAAATGGGAAGAATCTTCTTGACGCCCCTGCTGGTTAACAATTGTCCCCGAACACTGCATAACAAGCAACCACAGAGTCTCGGTGTCATGGGCCCAGTGTTCACGCAGCCTGTGTCTCTTTTGGTGAGCTGGGATGCGCAGATCTGGGGTGGGCTCAGTTGACACTGGCTCAGCTTCACGTGTCCCTCATTCTCCTCTTGGAACTAAGGGCTGGTGTTGTTTTCATGGCAGTGGCAAAGTGCAGGACAGCAAGTCTGATCATGCACGCGCTTGTGGAAGCTTCAGGTGCACGGTGCTCGTCTTGCTTTCATTGGCCAAAGCAAGTCACATGGCAAAGGGCATGGAAATAAAGGAGAGGTGAAGGTTTGGGGCCATCAGTGCATCCTTCCACGCAAGCTTTCATTTCTGAGTGGGCTACTTGTACTCCCTGTAGTTTAGTTAAAAAGTGGGGCTGCTCTCCCTTACAGGCAAACGATTCCCAGCCAAGGTCGGGTGTCAGGATACAGCATAGGTGAGCAGGTTGGCTTCCCTTGCATCTTTCTTATGGCAGAGGACACGGGGCTGGAACACATACTGGCCCCTTGATAAGGAGAAGACGATGGATTTGACCAGCCAGGGAGAAATGGTTGAGGAAGTAGGGTGGCCTCTGGCAACCTGCCTTAGTCACTGCATCCCGGAGAGCCTGATAGACTCCATTCCTGCAGCGCTGCATCGAGTGAGATTGTCTGCAGAGGCAGGGCATGGTGGGCACGTGGGCAGGGCCTCCAGGCGTGGGGTCCTCAGCACCGGGTGGAGGGTCAGGCAGGGAGGTCTCTCTGGGCCAATGTGAAGGAAGATGTGTCTGAAGGAAGGAGGAGGGACTGGTGTGAAAGTAGACCCGGGGATCAGAAACCAGCTGATCAGGCTACGAGTTAACGTGAGGCCCAACTCCAACAGGGAGCTGGGTAGGAGCCAGGGAAGAGCCAGGCACCAAGCTGGTGATCGAGGGCAGTCCTGTCAAGGGGCAAAGCTGTGAGAAGGGCTCTGGTGCCATGCTTCCACAGCTGCTGAAAACTGCCTGCCCAGGTTTGAGGAATGGGGCAATCGATGATTCCCAAGCCCAGGGAAGTTCCTTCTAGACCCAGCTCCTGCTGGTCCAGGGCTATGGGGTGAAGCCTTCAAATGTGTGGGTGTGCGTGCATGCATGGTTCTCGTCTTGATTTCATTGGCCAAAGCAAGTCAATGGGCCTAGGACAATGCACTTCAATGGGCCTAGGACAGGTAGGTGCTACAGATGCAAGAACTGGAAGCCAGGAAATCTAGATGAGAGCCTTTTCTCCCTTCGTCCACCTTCTAGGAGGATGGGAGAGCAGCCTAGGCTGCCCCGGCTGCCTGCTAATGCTGCTTCAGAGTTATTGGTGCTCCCAGGGGCCCTATCCCTCACTTACAACAACTGCTCAGGAGCCAGATCCTTGGGACGTTTATGGGTGATGAGGATGTATGACCCAGAACAAGTTTGACTCCCTGACCCCCCATTGAACTGGCAACAGGAGGAGTGAAATCAATTCTGGTAACCTGAGCAGCAGGAGAAAGGCGGCAAGAGTAACGGGAAACTGTCAAGGTCATTTTCTCACCCGCACAACAGGGAAGAGGAGAAAGAAATGAGCCAATAACAACACAATGATTGCGTATTGATGCCCAGTACGTGGCAGGTCTTGCACTGAATAATGGGATATGAAAGTGCATGAGGGATGGTCCCTGAAATGGGCCGGGTCTGGCTGACGTTATGGGGCGCCTGTAAACACATAAATAAAACATGCAACTGTGGGAGAAAAGGCAGAGTGCTGTTTGAGCCTAGAGGAGGTGAGGCCAGCCAGCTCCGTCAGGGAGGATGTATCTGTCAGCACAAGCTAGGGTGTGCTGCAGCAACAAACAGCCCCCCATATCTCGGTGGTTCTGAGCAAAGGTCTCTTTCTCCACTCTGGGTGTGTGAGGCTCTCTGCTCCACATGATCATTCCTCCTTCGAGACCCAGCTTATCAGAGCAGCCGCTATCTGGAATGTTGCTGCTTGCCATGCAAGCAGGTGCTCAGGCCCAGAAGGCACACATGTCTTCCTAATCAGGACCCACGGGCCGGAACTAGTCACAGGGTCTCAAAGGCAAAAGGCCTGGAAATGCGATCCTATCGTCCGCCCGGCCTGTGGGGAAAATGGAATATCCGACGAGCAGCGCTAGTGACTGCCGCAGAACGTGGGAACTGCTTCTCCATAGAGGAGGAGACCCTTGAGACAAGGCTTAGAGAAGTGGATGGTGGGCAGAGAACAGGGAAGGGCGCTCCGGGCTCCTAGGCTTCACGGAGACATAGGAGATGCGGGGTGGGCTCCTGGAAGCCCGGGGACACAGGAAGGTGGAGCCTGGGGTGGTGGGTGACGGCGGGAGATGAGGCGGGGGGGCCTCAGTATGAAGCTTCCTGTGAGTCTCGTTTGGGAACTCGGAGTCTACCCTCCAGCAACGTGCAGGCAGCAGGAGTCGTTCGGCAGCCCAGTGCTGGGGATGCTTAAAAGGGAAATACCCGGGAGGGTTTGGGGAGAGCTATATTGGGCACCGAGCTTCCCAGGCAGGGGCCTGCAGTCAGCTGGCCTCAGCCTTCATTGTCTTTGTTTCCCTGGATGATGCTTTTTATAACTGCAATATCCAGCACTCGCTTTTATTATAAGATTTTGGAGACCTGCTGTTTGCACGGGTGTGGGTGGGGGCAGTCGGCTGGATCCTCAGGGTGAACGCAGCTGTGGTGGTGGTGGTGCTTTGGAGACAATACACGTGGGTGATATCGCGGATGCCGGGAGCTTGGGAGCTCCTGGCTGCGCCAGGGGTCGTTCCCAGGTAGGGCTGTCCGTCCCAAGTCCCTATAAGACAAGGCTGGGCAGTGTGAGTTTGCATCAGACTTCGGAGGACCAGCATCTCCGGAGAGGCTGTATGGCTGCATTTGGAGGTGCTGCGTCCCGTGTCTCTCGGTGAAGCCCGTGTCCCCATGAAGGGAGGAGCTGGCTGGGAGGGAGCTTGGAAGGAGTCACGATGCTGGAGGCTGAGCCTAAAATACCTGCGTTGAAGGGGAGTGCTGAGAGCCCCCTGGGGGCATCGTGCGGGCGCCCCCTGTGGGGAGGCCTTTGGCACCCTTCCTGTGCCCTGCTGGGAAAGGGGCTTCCTTCCTGCTCCCCAAGACAGGTGAGTGTGGGAGAAAGCTCTCTTGGCTTCCTCTTCCTTGCATGGCCATGCTCCGTGTCCTAACTGCGTCCCTTCTGGCACGAGGTGAAGCTTCCACCCACAGGTAGACTTTCTCCTTCCTAGGGGAAGCCCCACCTGCTCGTAAGGCCTTTCAACTGATGAGGTCTGGCCCAGGTCGCCTGGGGGTGATGGCGCTTACTTCTAGTCAACGGATCATGGAGCTGAATCACGTCCACAAACCCCTTCACGGCAACTCCCCAGTTACTGCCCGGCTGGACGGTGGGGCGTGCAGGCCAGCCACCCTGACACGGGAAGCCGACCCCCCCCAAGGGGCTGTTGTCTATTTTTCTTGTTCCAGAGACTCTGCTATTGCCGAAGGTTCTTGGGACAGGTACACCCGGGCCTGGGGCTTTGCTCGTGTGTGGCCACGACGGCAGAACAGGCTCCTGAGGTGGCTTTCTGTCGGGGGCCACCTGGGACAAGGGGGAGGCTGGCTGTGGGCTCTCGACCAGCTTGCTACGAGGCGACCCGGGCACCGAAAGGAGGGCCTAGGGAGCCTGCAGGCGAAGCCCCAAAATGCCAGCTGCCGCGTTACCTCCCATGGGACGTGGAAATCCGGACACCCAGCCGCAGAGGGCATCTTGAGGAGGGACGAGGTGCTGGTGAGCACCACGCGGACGTGCCAGCCTGGGCTCAGACACTCCAGGCAATGATGCCTAAGCACCTGCCTCCAGGCCCGAATGTCCCCTTGACGGCACCCGTGTCCCCCGCCGTTGCCCGGCATCCGTGGCTGTACTACGCGCTGGATTCCAGCAACATAATAACAAAGCTCAGCTTTAAAAGGCATGGACCGGTATTCTAGAAAGTTATGTGAAGCTATTTCAAGAAGTGTGGTGGAAATGACATTTATGTGACTCGTTTTGTACATAATCTTGGAAAACGCCCACTTATCTTCTCACGTCTAACTGAAATGTCACCTCCTTGGTGAGGGCTGTCCTCCTCTCCGCAGGACGGGGTCTAGGCTTCATTGGGGGTGACCATGGGGGACGGCCGTCCAGGCCCGGCCTGCCGCCCGCACCTCCAGCTCAGCTCCAGCCCTCGCTCTTCCCCGGCCCCGGGGTCTCCTCCGACGCTGGGTTTGGAATCCTACTCCTCGTGATGAAGGGGCGCTGGAAACGTGTCCCCACCGGGCCCGATGTCGTGTGTCCCCGGGCACTGAGCCCTGGTCCCCTGGTGACATGGAGCTGCAGGTCCTGGGGGCAGCCAGCCGTGTCCTGGGTGCTGTGCTGGATCCTCGCCTGGGCGATTTTGGTTATTCTTTGCCGCGGCACTAACAGCAACTGATGTCTACATATTGGCCTGCGGACCGTCCCCCAGATCCCTTCCTAAACCTTGCCGAGTGCTAACGTATGGGAGCCCCATATAATCCGCACCAGGGACGTGGTGAAGCTGAGCGCCAAGGCCTCGCCCAGGGCCTGCAGGCTGGCGAGTGATGGCCAAGCGCATCCAATCCATAGCTGGTGTCCTTAACCGCTGCCTCGTGTCGCCTCCATTAAGACACTTTAGAAATCCCTGCCCCTATTTCAGTCCTTGCCACCCCCAAACACGCAGGCACACGTTGCTCAGGCCCCTAAGAGATCACCGTCGGTGTGGAGCTTGTGGTGACCTAACCCTGACCTGGAGGTCTGGGCTTCTCCTGCTCTCCTGGCTGAGCCCCCCTCCCCGCCCTGGTCAACCCTCCAGGAGACACAGGATCCTAGCGATTCCTCGCGTGCCCGTGACCTTGGCCTGGCCTCCTACTCCCCCCTTTACGTCACCATAGTGTCTTTATCTGATTGTGTCTCCAACTCTTCACTGGCCTGCGAACTCCCTTCGGGCAGAGATTGCATCTCCAGCTTCCTCGGATCCTGACTCAGAGGAGGGGATGACAGAGGGAGGTGATCTGCAGCTCCGGGCGGAAAACCCGTTCTTTGGCACAGGGTGCGAATCAACCCAACAGAAACGGTGAAGGGGACCAGCAGGGACCGCGTGTGCCCACAGCTGCCGGCCGGGTAGGACAGCAGCCGCCTGCCGGGCCCACTGAGGCCCAGAAGCACCTGGGGGACCAGAGAACTCACAGCAGGACCGCGGTGCAGCCAGGCAGGGGGTGACGACAGGTGGCTAACAGCCCCCCCCACTTCTGCTCAAGTATCACTGTCTTGGTTTCTCTGCCATTTGCATTTATTGAAATTCACTGCTATTTCTCAGGAAAGAAGGGCAAAAATACCAGCAGACCCACCTGTGAAAGCTTGGAGGAAGGAAGTGAGGAAGGGAGAATGAGAGGAAGGAAGGAGAGAGGGTGAGAGGAGAAAATGGGAGAAAAAACCAAAAATGGGGAGGAGAAGAAGAGAATGTTCAAAACAGACTTCGGGAGGCTCCGTGGCTGGGCTGTTTGCACCAGCAATCACGTGCTAGGGGTTCTTTCTTTCTTTCTTTCTTTCTTTCTTTCTTTCTTTCTTCTTTCTTTCTTCTTTCTTTCTTTCTTTCTTTCTTTCTTTCTTTCTTTTTTTTTAACATTTTATTTATCCATGAGAGACATAGAGAGAGAGAGAGGCGGAGACACAGGCAGGCAGAGGGAGAAGCAGGCTCCATGCGGGGAGCCTAATGGGGGACTCGATCCTGGGTCCCTGGGGATCATGCCCTGAGCCAAAGGCAAATGCTCAACTGCTAAGCCACCCAGACATCCCCCCCCCTTTTTTTTTAAAGATTTTATTTGTTTGACACCAGAGAGAGAGAGAGAGAGAGAGAGAGAGAGCACCACCAGCAGGAGGAGCAGCAGAGGGACAGGGAGCCCGATGTGGGCGGGACCCCACGACCCAGGGTCACGACCTGAGCCCAAGGCAGATGCTCGACCACTGAGTCTCCCAGGGACCTCACATTCGCGGCTTCTGATCTCATCTCCACCATCTGTGTCCAGAGTCTCAGTTTTGCCTCCTGTCAGATGGGCAGTCACAAATCTTTGTCCGCTCTAAACTCTTCTGTGAAGGAGGACTTAGGCAGATCTCCAGGGCCTGGGGGTTCCCCTGGACCTCCCTCCCTCCCCAAGAAGGCCACGAGTCTCGTGTCTTCTGCTGGATTTGAGGGAGCTTTGCACCAAGACAGAGAGGGAGTCACTCAGCAGAGCCCTGGGAGGCCCCCTCCGCTGCTCCTGGTTTGGGAGCGATTGGCCGAGGGCACGGGGACCCCGGCTCTGGGGGGCTGCATGAGGGCGAGAGCCTGTCAGCGGAGGGGCAGCTCCGAGGGCCGGCAAGCCTCCAGGAGATGCAGTGGGGCGGTTTGCCATGTCTTGAAAATTATTGACGATCCCGAAGGGCTTTCGTGACGTCCGTCACATTGATTACATTTGCCATATTACAAATTAAACCTAAGAGCCTTTTGGGACGCAGAGCACACCGGCACATATAGCCTCAGCACTCAGAGCGGTGACATCACCAAACAGGAGGCAGGTGCTGAGGATCTGCTGGGGGCCTCGGGGGGCAGCTTAGCGTGGTGAGGAAGAGGGCTTTCTCTTTTATTTTTTTAAGATTTATTTATTTGAGAGAGAGAGAGAATGAGTTGGGGGGGGTGGGTCAGAGGGAGCCGGAGAAGCAAACCCCCGGCTGCAGGGGGAGCCTGATGCGGGGTGGGAGGGTGGCGAAGGCCATCGGGGTCCCGGGACCCTGAGGTCCTGACCTGAGCTGAAGGCCGACGCTTCACCGACGGAGCCAGTCAGGTGCCCTGTGCACAGCTTTGACCTCTCGGAGGCCCTGGGAAGGTCTCAGGCCCCCGTGGGTCTCGGGCTCCACTTTGAACACCTGCAACCTGCGCGCGATGCTGTACCCGAGGCAGCCCCCCGCTCCCTGTAAGCCCTCGAGCCCCCTGAAGACTCGGACATGCTGGGCGTGGCGGCTGTGCTTGGCACCCTGAGCCCTGGGTGTGCGCCGTGTGCGCACGAGCCAGCAGGACTCGCAGCCGGAGGAGCCGAGCCGGAGGCCCAGGGAGGTCCGGGCACAGCTCCGGGAAAGCACCCTCCCTAGGGCCCGGGCCCCACGGGCGCCGTGAGATTTGGGGCTTTGCACCCAATTCATGTCCACCTGCCAGAAGCAGGAAGAGCCCGGGTGTTCTGGAGGTTCCAGCCAGTGAGCCCTGCACTCCAAGGGCTCAACCCTCCAGCCGGCACCCAGCCTCGGGTCGGTGGGTGCCCCCCCCACCCCCCTCCTGGTGCTGCAGGGAGCGACGCACGGTTGCAATCAACGCGAAATGTCACATTCTGTAAACCCGGGAATAGCTGTGATTTGCAGGGAGACAGAAGGCAATTAGCATACGCTGTCAGGCCAGAGCCGATTCGTGGGTCCTGCGTAGACCTGGCTGGGGCCTGCGATGCCATTTGGATCTGTGCCCCTCGGGTGGCCACACTGTACGATAGACTGGGGGCCAGTGGGGAGCGCCGGTGAGCAGCACAGCAGACCCTAGAGCTCCTTCAGGGACGGCAGAGAGGCTGGGGCGCCCCCCGGGGGAGCCGGAGACCCGAAGGCCCTGGCCCGGGGTCCTGCAGCTGTTTGGACCTGGCTCTCCTGGTCACAGCTTTGGGGCAGGAGGTCCGGAGCAACAGTGTCAGCCTGGTCACCTAGACAAGCCCCGGGGGACGACGGAGAGGGACATTGCAGCTCCCTGGCGGGTCCCGGGGGGCAGTCTCGGCTGGGGTCCCCCGCTCCCTGCTGTGTGGCATTTGTCTGCCCCTGCCCGACCTCGAGGCGACCACTGAGCACTGAGGCTGCTCTCCTCACGGCCGTGGGCTCCCCTCGCAGGTCCTGCAGACCCCGGGGCCGGGGGTGGCTGCGGCCTGCCTCCCAGACTCCTCTGCGTGCACCCCTCCTGCTGGCGCCTCCTCCCTGGGCCCCCCGGGAGGACACGGCAGCTGCACGTGCAGCCAGCACAGCCCACGGATCCAGCCGAGGCTCGGTTTTATTTTTGCTCCCATCCTCCCCTTGGAATGTCTGCAGCGAGGCCCATTTCTTGCCTGAGGATGAAATCTGTGTCTCGGGCAGGGCCCATAATTTTCTCCTGGCTGTTGGGTAATAAAAGGATCTCTGGTCACTTTAAACCACAAATACAGTCTCAGTTCAGTAATTAAAATGGTCTAGTTCTACATCATAAAAATTCTGAACTTGCTTTAATGCCAGCTCCCCCCGCCCCCTCCCAGCCTGGCCCACGACAGAGGTCCTTTGCCTCAGAGAAGCGGCAGGAAGCTTCGTCCAGCTTTGAGCTCAGCATTTCTCCTCCTTTTCCAGCTGAACCAGGAGCCGCTGAGGTGTGTGACCCTTTGGGGGGGTCTGGCTCTGGGCAGGTGGGGTGGGGAGAGGCCCTGGCTCTTGAGGCGGGAGCAGTCCTTTGTCCTGCAGATGCAGATGCAGCCTCTCTGGCACAGGAGCATCACCTCACTGGAGCCCCTTGGCCTGGATCTATATGGACCTTTGGCAGAATTTCCATGCTTGGCTTGCAGACCAGTATCCACACATTTGGGGGGGGGTGCCCTAACTCCATCCTTAGCTGTGTCGTCTCGGTGGCAGTAGTCTTCCTCCCAACCCCACGGGATGGGTCCTGTGGGCTTAAACCGATCAGTTCCTCTGTCCCTCTCACCATAAGCTCTGGGCGCCCAGCCAACGAGAGCAGAGCAAGGAGAGGGGACACAACCTGGGGATCTTGCCTGGGGTCTCTGTTCTGTACCAATGACCAAAACCAACAGCCTCTGTCTTGCCTGGACAGTGGGGTCTAGACTTGTGACAGCGTTTGTGACGTCCAGCTCTCCTGCAGGAGGAGAGTGTGGGGCTGCTGGGGCATCACTACGTGGACCTTAGGATGAAGCCAAGACTTTAGAAAGCGTTGCCCCGATCGTGAGAACCAGGTCCTGGCGATGTCATTTAGTCCCTCGGTCAACGTTCCCTAACACCGGGTCCTCAGTGAGGGGATGGCGGTGGTAATTTTGCGCACCACCCCGCCCCCCTCCCCAGAAAACACTGGGCAATGTCTGGAGGCACTTGCGTTAGCCACAACTTGGAGGTGACTACCAGCATCCAGGGGGAGAGGCCAGGGATGCTGCCAACCATCCAGGGCACAGGACGGGCCCTCACAGTGAAGAATCATCTGGGCCAGAACGTTGCCGGTGCTCATCAGTAATCTGTTGAGAAAACGTGGTCTCGAGCCAGAACTATATCTGGACTTCTCCATTATATGAGGCAATGTGTTTCCTTTATTTTTGAATCCGAGTTGGTTTTCTTGTGATTTGAAATAGAAAGAATCTTAACCGATAGTTTTTAAAAACAATGCCACCTCCCCTTCCCCCCACACTCTCCACTCCGGGACTGTCCCTGGCCTTGCGGGTTTCCTCTCGGGCGTATTGACATAGTGACCCCTTCTGCCTCCTTGCTGGGCACTGTTCAGAGGCAGAGCCCTGCCTATCCCCGAGCCCTTGTCAAAAATCCCATCTCCTCAAGTCTTAAAGATACTCCGGGTGAAAGCATTTACAATCTCGCCTAAAAGTTTCAAGGTTGATATTTAAAATTTTTTTATTGTGAAATATTTCAGACCTGCCAGATGAGTGATATAATAAGCACATTTGTGTACCCATTTTCCAGAAATGTCCTCTTTCTCTCCTTCCCTAAGAGAAGCTAATGTCCTAAATTTGAGATTTACCTTCTCACGCACAGTTTTTGCTTTTTCATCCCTTTACGTATTCCTAAGCACTATTTAATATTTCCTTGAATCTTTTATATGCACCCATATAAAAATGATATTATATTGTATGTGTTCTCCTGTGGCTTGTTTACTTGGTTATGTGGCTCAGAATCCTCTAGGCTTTTAGGTAGCTTTCTGTCTTCCAGGTCTGCATGGTGCTCCACTGTGGGCATTTCTAAATCCGTTTGCATGGAGAAACACCTAATTTTTTGCAAGTAGAAAGGATGCTGCCCTGAAGATTTGTGAGCCTCTTGTACGTGTGTACAAGAGCTTCTAGTGGATCCACCTGGGAGTGGAATTGTTGAGTTCTAGGATGTGTGCTCCTTCAGTTCTTGCTATCGGTCTCAAAGGTCACTTTGATTTTGCTTTCGACGTACACATTGTATAGTCATGTTGGAGGACACGGATATTGTCCTGGGACTCCATCCATCTTGGTCCCTTCTGAGACTCTGTGGAATCTTTGTGTACAAAGACCATATGAATAATGTGGTAGAAACAATAATGGCCTCTCAAAGATGTCCACATTCTAATTTCTGGAATTTGTGAATATGTTTTTACGTGGCAAGAGGAACTTCACGGATGTTAAACTGAGGATCTTGAGATAAGAATTATCCTGGATTATCCAGGTGGGTCCAATGCAGTCCCTTATAGGAAAGAGGTGGAGGGGTCAGAGTGTGAGAAGGGGGTTGGAGTGGTGCAAGGAGGGGCCATTAGCCAAAGACGGTGGATGGTCTCTAGAGGCTGGAAAAGGCAAAGGACAGATCCTCCCTGGAGCTTGCGGAAGGAACCCTGCCCTGCTGACCTATTTACACCTCTAATCTCAGGAACTGAAAGATAATACATTTATGTTGTTCTTGTTGTTCTCTCACCGAGTCAGTGGAGATCTGTTACATCAGCCATTGGGAACTAATAAGCATGGACAACTCAGAATAAAATCAAGAAGGCAAAGCTGGTCTCTAGTGACCCCATACACTCATTATTGTGCCACTTTACAGTAGATGTTTAACAAATATCTTCTCCTTCCCCTTCTCTCCATTTTTAATCCATCTACCAGCACTTCAGGCTTACCTTTGGGGATCTATCAAAGGGCCAACCTCCTGATTCAGGTTCTATTGTGAGGACACCTAGGAGAACCTTGGGAGCCCTAACCCAAGAGAATCACACTTATTACATATCAGGAGCTGCCCATACCGTGCTTTCACACGGTATCTCATTTAAACCTCACAACAAGGATGTGATGATGATGAGGAGGAGGATATAATAACTACTTGCTATGGAGAACTTATTATGGGTTCCAGGCTCCACTCAAAGAGTCAGTTTAACCATACAGCTAGGCATGGTTTTCTCTTTTTTGCTGAAGAGGAAGTTAAGGAAGGCTAAGTGACCTGACCGAGACGTCAGAGCTGTCAGGACGTAGAGCAAGGGTTTAGAACGCAGATTCACGTCATCTCAGAGTCTTTGCTTCTTTTGTGACAACTCCCTGAGAAAACAGTTGTGAGGGTTTCCCTCCCTAGCACTCAGCTCCAGTCTTCCTCCTGCCAGGGCCACACGTCCACCAGGAACCTCCACTCCTCGACTCCTCTGTGGTCATGGGCTATGTTTGCTGAGAGAGGAATATGTTCCGGTTGTTACTAAAGCATGTTGACAGGATACTCCCAGGCAAATAGAGTAGTGACTTCCAGAGATGGAATGACTCTTCCCCAGTTCCAATTCCTGCAAACATTTCCTCCTCCATCTACTGATGATAACCTCCTGGTTTGCCTCCTCTCCAATCAGAAGCAACTGGTGCAGGGTGTCTGTAAGTAAACGCTGATGGGTTGCTGTCAGCCTGTTCCTGTGTGTCTACTTGTGTGCGTGCATGTGCATGCACATATATGGATGCTTGACTCCTGGTGGGCCCCTGTTTGGCAGCTGGCTATGAGCAAGTGACTCAAGCATGGAGATCACTGCAGTCTTTGATCTGTTGATTAAGCTCGAAGACAGGAGGGAGGCTGTGAATGAATGAGGAAGCTCCAGGGTGGCCATGACATTTTCCTGGCCGTGGCAGTCCGGGTAGGCCAGGAAAATAGCTCATCTCTGATCAGACAGGAAATGGGCTTACATGGCAACTCAGTTTCCCAAAAGGAAGCAGATTTTTAGTTACGTCCTCCAAATCCACTGTCCTCTCCCCCTAAACTCCATTGTGCCCTCTCCCAAATTTATTTTCTCCTTTCTGAGCATACATGTGCTCAGAGACTGTTTCTCCAACTTCTCTTGCAGGTAGTTGTGATCGTGTGACTAAGTACAAGGCAGTGGAGCATGAGCAGAAGCGATAAGTATAGCTTCTGGGTCATCTCCAACTAAGACAAGCTGTCTTTCCTGGATGTGGCCTCTATTTCCTCCCTTCTTGAGATCTGAATGCTAGTGTGAGTGAGTGTGCCAGTGAATCTAGCTTCCACGATGCAAATCAGGAGAAGGTCCTGCAGGAAGAGCAACAGGGTGGAAGGGATCTGGAATCCTGACTGACTTCATGGAGCACCGCTGCCCATCAGCCTCGACTGTCTGGACTGTTGTATAAATGGGAAATAAACTTCTTGTTCATTTAATCTGCCTCGTCGTGGGGTGTTTTTATGAAGCTGAGTAGTTTTACCTTAACGTCCACACTATAGGCTGCACCAAAAGAGTGATTACCCAGGCTTTATACTCGCAGGAAGTATTAAAATGATTTGAGAGAAGAGAATAAGCCTTGATTTTTGGCTACATGGATTACAAATTGGACCATTCCTCTATCTCTTCTTTATTCTTGACTGTACAGTACAATTGCTTCTTAAATTGGGGTTAATTTCTAAAGTTAGGGCATAAGATAAAAATGATTGCTATTCAAAATATACTTTGACACTCTTAATATGTCCAACGCAGCAATATTTTCTTCCAGCTTTGAAACATAGCTGTCTTTGGTTAAATTCAATGACGACTAACATTTAGGGGCCTTATTGTAGGAAAAATACATTTTTTAAATATGCCTAATTTTTTTCTTTCTCTCCAACTTTTTCTTTCTTCCTAGTGGGTAGAATTGAATGCACCTAAGTTTAATGTGTGTATGAAGCAATTCAGTATAAACACTGGTGGCCAACAGCTTGGCTGCCAGGATTGAAGTGGACTCTGAATGCTGGAGGCCAGAGATCTCCCAATCCATCTGGTTTGCTTCAGGTACAGTCCTGCCTTGGGTTAAGGAGCTGGACACAGTGATTTAATGAGATTGCTTTGAGCAAAGACAGGCAGCTCCCAGAGTGGCGGAGGAAGCAGTTGCTTGCATGGGTAATTATTTCTCTCTTTTTCCATCCTCTCCAGCATCTATCCTAACTATAGTCTGATTTACACTTGGAATTCCACAATTAGAAATCTCTTTACTCTGCCTCACTACATTAATAGATACTTCAACACAAATCATCACAGTATTCTCTATTTTAATCATTTATACATCATCTTTGCAGCCTCAGCTTGTTTATTAGATGTTCACTATTGGTAATTGGTAAAGAAAAAAATATATCACCGACACTCCCATCACGCTGCCCCAACAACTACCTTCGTTGTGGTTCAATCACTCTCTGTCTTTGTCCAAATTGATATATTTTTCCCTAGTTGCAATGATGTCAGACATACTGTTTGATATCTGACCTTTTTATTTCAAAATTTATCGCCAAAATCTTTCTACGTAGTTACGTTTTGTAATTACAGTTTTAAGAGTTTCACAAAAGTCTGTTGAATTTATGCACTATATTTTATTGCACAGCTGCCACAGCCTGTAATGGAGAGAACAATCCACTTCTCAGAGTTGTTGAGAGGATTACATGTGGTGCTTAGCCCAGCACCGGGTATATCACAGGATTAGTGGAGAATATAATTTCTGGACCCAGACTTTCAGGCTTGGAATCTCAGCTTCACCTCTGCCTCGCTGTATAACCCTCCAGAAATTACTCAACCTCTCTGTACCAGTTTCCTTAGCTATGAAATGGGAATATTAGCAATTCTGGATCACAGGTTTGTCATGAGATTGCAGTAAGTAAGGACTACATGTGTTAGTTGTTGTCGTTTTTATTGTCATTGGTTTTATTTCAATCCAACATACTCCATCTTTGCCGAAGTCTGAGAATCAATCCTTTCAAATATTTCAATTTCATGTCTTATTACTTTATCTAAAAACTCCCACAATAGTAGTAAACTGTTAAAAGATTATTTGGTGTATTTTAAAGATTTTTATTTATTTATTCATGAGAGACACAGAGAGAGAGAGAGGCAGAGGCACAGGCAGAGGGAGAAGCAGGCTCCATGCAGGGAGCCCGATGCGGGACTCGATCCCAGGACCCCGGGGTCACGCCCTGAGTCAAAGGCCAATGCTCAATCACTGAGCCACTCAGGCATCCCTGAGATTATTTGGTGTAATTGTTCTGTTGCTTAAAGTTGATATGTTTTTACAGTTATCATTAAGCATACAGTGGGGATTTTGTGAACAATGAGTATCACTTTTTATGTAAAAAGGGGGATATTTTCGCTCCTTTTGTTAGAGTTCTTAACATAAGGAGTAATTGTTAGATTCTACCAAAGCTTTTGTATCACCTATTGGAACAGTCCTGTTGTTTCTTGCTTACCTGTTGAAGGGATGTGCATTTGTTCTTAAATGTACGAGGTTAGGTTTCTTTAACACAATGTTTATTTATTATTCCCTTCCTTTTGATATCTTTTGGGTTTTTGTCCTTGTTCTCCTTTTTCCTGTCTCTGCCTATATCCTCTCTACATATATTAAGTGGTGAGAAAGTTTACAAGGGCTAAGTGAGGCGACATGAGCGTTCATAATAGTCAAGTGAGGTCATATGAAAACCACTTCTATTAACTTTTATACATTGACATTTGCAGATGAGTAGCCACCAGGTAACTAGTTAAAAGAATTTAAAACATTTTGACTGATTATGTATTTAATATTTGAAAATAAACCTAGTCTTTTCGCAGTATATAATGTTAAATATTTCATCTATTTTGAACTTAAAGGGATTTGCTCTATGTGGTTCTGTGTTACAAGAAGGGACTTCTGATAGAATCTGCTTATACTCTTGGAATTTTGTGTTTACTCATAGGCAACACTGTGTGATTCTCTCAAGAATTTTTTCCGGGATTCATTAAGTGCTGTGTCTGGTAGGAAGATGATTATTAATTGTGTTTACAATAGAATATGTGCATAAATAATAAAATAGGCAATATTAATAACTATTAGGGTCTTCTAGAACAGCACATGTTATGCCAAATATTGTTGATAGGAATAGATTTCCTCGTTATAAACCACCTTTATTTTGCTGCAGTAAATAATACATGCTTCTGGTATATTATTCTTATAATGTAGGGCTACTTTATTGAGACCTCATTTGAACACTCTTATCTACATTCAGATATTGTGTTAGCATAGATTTTATTTTGTTATAATGTCTTTCTCAGATTTCAAGCCTTGATTTGTTCTGACCTCATAGATTAATATGGGCACCCTGCAATTCTTGTCTTTGTTTTGGAACGGTTTATAGCACATAGAAATCACTTGCATTAGGAATAATTTGCAGCACATCTCTACGACCTTTGTAAATAATCTTCTATTGAGGCCTAATAGTATTTTCCTTTTTTTTGTTTTCTTGCATCAGGTTTGGAATGCAAGTCTTTTTAAAGACCTTTTCCCCCCCATTTTATTGAGGTTTTGAATTATGTGACAGTTTGACATAATATGCCTTTATGATTAAAAAATTATTTTATATTGGTTGTTATATCAGTTTTCTGGTTTTAATGTTAATTTGCGTTTTTTAATTGTCTTTGCTACTTTAGGTTTCTTTATTTTGTCATTTACTTATTTTTTTCCTTTCTTCCTTTGGGGTTTAGTTGCTATTGTTCTTGCCCATATGACCCTACCTCCTTTCCTTAGCCATGGATGTCTGGCTGATGCAGGCACAGGTCTTCCAAAAGGTAGGATTAACCATTATATTCTTATTCACTAGAACTGCAATTAGGAGACCCAAAGACTGTGATTGCTGGCTGTAGGGAGCCGAGTTACGATGTCACAGTACGTATGAGCCAATATGGACAACCAGCAAAGCCACATGCAAACTGAAATCAAAGGACAAACAGATACAAGTCTGAGCTGTGGAAACTTGTAGGGAAAAAGACATAGATGGGCAGAGAAAAACAGAGGTTAGGGACCTCGTAGCCCCTAGGGAGAGGAAGAAGAGAATCTAGCTGCCTTTTATTCTTCCAATCTCTTGAGGCCTCACTTAATTCTTCACCATGAATTTCCATGAGAATATCCATTTTTACATAATTTCATTTTGTCCTTAAGCTAGAATTTCTGTTTCATGCAACTAAACACATCTTAAGATTTTCTTTTGCTTTTAAACTTAATGCTCATTTGACTTATTTGATATTTTTAATAATAGAAAAATTTTAAAATTAAAAGGCTGAAGTGATGCAAATTCATCATTTCTCCCACTAATTATTCAGAAGCATTCATCCTCCATGATTCTTTGATAATCTTTGCTTTGCCCATTTTTCCCTCTGCCTAGCAGCCAATACCAGGACACAGTTTCTTCTATTGTCTTAACTTTCTCCTAAAGAGGTACGGTACCGAATTCTCACCTCATTCTCTCTCTTTCTCTCTGAATTACAAATCAAATTAAGCAAAAATCTTATCAGTATCTCTGTGAATATATATGTTAGTCTACATAGGGGAAAAAAAAGAAAATAGACAAAAATGTTATCAGTGGTTATCCACAGTTTTTATTTTCTTGTTTGTTCTTTCCTGTTTTCTGCAAACAGTAAGAGTACATTATTTTATAATCAGATAAATGTAATTATATGATACTAACAAATGAACAGTTAATTTTCTCTGAGTCTGAATTTGCTGTACTACAGAGGTTTTTATATATAGTGTTTTTATTTTCATCGATTTCCACATTTGCAATTATTTGGCCTTAATGCAATTCTGCAAATGATTTTTTTCCTCTTGCAAGCTTTAAAAAATGTTTTGTCTGTTCTAACTTATATTCCTGATAGAGCATTGTTTACCTGACCACTGGGGTTGGAGGAAATAGGGTCATAACACTTGTCACTGTTGACTGCTGTGCGTCACTTCTCTCAACTGGTTCTGACCTGTCTTTCCCAGACACTAGTAGAACAAAAATGATTGATGCCAGTAACTCTGTTATTTCACTGTTTTCAATAATTGTTTGGGGCTTACCACGTGCCTGTCCTGTTCTAGGGTCTGAGGATGCATCCTAATTATGCTGACTCTTCCTACCCAGGAAGGTGTCGTATCTTTCAACTTAATTTCGATCTTCTTGAGCTCTTTTATCAGAGTTTTGTCGTTTTCTTCATACAGTTCTTGTACCTATTTTGTTAATTTTAATCTTAAGTATTTCATTTTGGAGGGTGCTAATGTAAATGGTATTGTATTTTGCATTTCAAATTCCAATTGTTCATTGCTTACCTGTACAAAAGCAATTGACTTAGGTATGTCAACCTTGTATCTTGCAATCTTTCCATAAATGCTTATTAGTTTCGGTTTTTGTTGGGTCCTTGAGATTTTCTATGTAGACAATCATGTCATCTGTGAACAGTGACAATTTTCTTTCTTCCTTCCCAGTCTGCCTACATTTATTTCCTTTTATTTCATTAGCTAGGAGTTTTAGAATGAGGTTGATTAGATTGGTGAGAGGGGAAGTTCTTGCCTTGTTTCTGACCTTGGGTCCATCATCTAGAATCTCACCATTAAGTATAATCTTAGTTGTAGGTTTTTTGTGGATGTTATTTTTTCAAGTTGAGAAAAGTCCACTTTATTCCTAGCTTTCAAAATCAAAGAATTTCGATCATGAATGGACATTGGATCTTGTCAAATGCTTTTTTCTGCATCTCTCTATGTGATCAAAAAAATTTTTTTAGCCCGTTGTTGGTGTGACAGATTACATGAATTGATTTTCAAATGCTGAACCAGCCTTGTGTACCTGGAATAAATCTCAGTTGGTCACAGTGGGTAATTCTTCATTTTATTGTTGGATTCAATGTGCTAGTGTTTTGTTGAGGATTTTTGCATCAACGTTCATCAGTTTTATTGGTCTGTAATTTTTTTTTTCTTTTTTTTTTTAAAGATTTTTATTTATTTTTTTAAATTATTTATTTATTTATGATAGTCACACAGAGAGAGAGAGAGAGGCAGAGACATAGGCAGAGGGAGAAGCAGGCTCCATGCACCGGGAGCCCGACGTGGGATTCGATCCCGGGTCTCCAGGATCCCGCCCTGGGCCAAAGGCAGACGCTAAACTGCTGTGCCACCCAGGGTTCCCGGTCTGTAATTTTCTTGATCTGATTTTAGTTTTAGCATAACGCTGGCCTCATAGAATGAGTAAGGAAGTGTACCCTCTGCTTGCATTTTCTAGAAGAGACTGTAGAAGATTGGTATCATTTCTTTCTTATATGTTTGGAAGAATTCACCAGTGAAACCATCCAGACCTGATGCTTTCTATTTTGAAGATCATTCATAATTCACCCAATGTCTTTAATAGATGTTGGCATATTTAAGTTATCCATTTTTTTCTTGTGTGAGTTTTAGTAGATAGTGTCTTTCAAGAAATTAGTCCATCTTATAAAAGTTAGCAAGTTTGTGGATATAGAGTCTTCATGATATTTCTTTGTTATTCTTTTAATGTTCGTGGTATCAGTATGGATGGTCCTACTTTCATGTCTAATATAAGTAATTTATACCTTATTTTTTTTCTTAATTAGTCTACCTAGAGGTCTATCAGTTTTATTAATCTTCTCAAAGAAATATCTTTTGGTTTCATTGATTTTTTTCCCATTGTTTTCCTGTTTTTACTTTCATTGATATCTGCCTTAATTTATATTATTTAATCTTGCTTGCTTTTGGTTTATTTTGCTCTTCTTCTCTAGTATCCTAAGGTGGAAACTTAGACAATTGATTTTAGATGGTTATTCTTGTCTAATACATGCATCCATTGCTAGAAATTACCTGCTAGGCATGGCTTTTACTCCATTCTACAAATTTTGATGTTATATTTTCAGTTTCATTTAGTTCACATTTATAGTTTTTCTTTAAGATTTCTTTTTTTGACCCACGTTTTATTTAAAAGTGTGTTGTCAGGGCGCCTCTTTGGCTCCATAGGAAGAACATACTACTCTTAATCTTGGGGTTGTGAGTTCAAGTCCCACGTTGGGTGTAGAGATTAAATAAATAAACCTGAAAAAAAAATGTGTTCTTTACTCTTCAGCATACTGAATGGGCACCAGAGAAAGCAGGCACACCAGTTAGAAGATGTCACAGTCATCCATTCCAGAGCTGATAGCAGCTTGGACCAGGCTGGTAGCCATGAGGGTGGTGAGTAGTGGTCAAATATGGGATATATGTGGAAAGTTGAGCCAATTGGAAAAATACAAAAGAAGAAAATTTAAAAAGACTTCTAATCTCTTCAATCAGAATGAGACTCTTATCAGTTGTCTATCTTTCTTGTGTTTTTTAAACATAGATCTGATACTTTGATACTTTATCAATTATTTCAAATATTTTTTCACATAAATAAGATGTATTCTAAAGCACAGTTTTAATAAACACATAAGATTTGATTATGGGATGCACTGAAATTTACTCTGCTCATCGTCTATTTTGGACACTCAGGTTACTTTCAATTTTCACTGTCTTATAAACACATCTACCACGTATGTTTATTTTATTAGCTAAATGCACACATTCCTACTTATTTCTTTAGGATACTTTCTTAGATGCACACGAAGGGTTTGCAGGCTAATATGCATTTGTTAAGTACCCTCCAAATTATCCTCTGATAGCAGGTTATGAATACTCTTTCAGTAGCACCCTTATAAAGCATTATCTATCTACTTACCACAGAGTATTATCGTTGCATTTAATCTTTGCCAGGTTTCTAGGCAAACAATGTTATCTCATTGTTTTAATTGGCTATTCTTTGATTTTAAGTGAGGGTGAACATTTCCTTGACTACATCGATTGACTCTTCCCTAGTCATTACTCCGGTCACAGCTCACCTGTGCTGGCATGAAGGATAGACTAGGTGAGGGGGCGGGGCATTTCTATTGCAAGTGACAAACAACCCAACTAACATAATCGAAAAGTCCAAGGGTAGAAAAGCCATATTCAGGTCTAATTGGATTCAGGGCTCAAAGGATGTTTTCTGGGCTTCATTTGTCACTGTCGTTTTTAGTTCTGGTTTCTACTGTGTTGTTTTTTGGTCTCAGGCTCCTTATGGCACCTCTGTGGCTGCAGAGCTTACTCTTCTCAGTGTCAAGCACAGCTGGCAAAAACACCTGCCCCTGCCCAGAAATGGTACACAAGGTCTCTAGCATCCCATGGATTCTGAGGCCCTAGCTGCTAATCCCGAGCCAAGCCTGGGGAGTGTGGGGTTCTCATTGCTTTGGATCAGGGGCCTGTGTTCCGCCCCTGGGACTAGAGGTAGAGACGGCCTCATCTGAATGGACAGGGAGGAGGGAAGCGGGGAGTCTCAGCTGGACATTGAAGTACTGTTATCACTTCGGGGCAAAAATGGGCAACTTCTATCGCAAAGGAAGTAGAGCCTGGTCTCTCTCTACCCCCTCAGGTTCCCTGAATTCATCAAGGACTCTTTCCAACGTGTCTGGCCCTTGGCTGGGCACGAACAGTGTGGCTGACCAGCCTCATCCTCAGTGCAATGCCATGTAGTACGTACGTACTGATTGCATGCAACAGGCAAAGAAATAACCAGGTGCTGGAGAGGAAGGAGGAAGACATCAGGGTGCTGTACACGTGGCCTCACCCCTCGGGGAGTTTTCGTTGAGAGAGGCGGACACAAACAGCCATAATTCAGGGTGAAACTGAAGTGAGGTCTAAATGCAGGTGAGATGACCCAGGGAGACCAGATAAACAGGAGGGCGGTGCAAACTGCGGGCAGGAGGGCGGGGGGGGGGGGGGCGGGCAGCGCTTGAGCTGAGCTGGCCTTCCTCAGTAGAGCGACGATACCCCGAGCCATAGCCTGCGGTGCCTGGGTCTAAGCCGTCTCTCCCCAAGCCCCGTGCAAACAACGACAACGTGTAAAAGTTGCAGGGAAGTAACTGCCCCGTTTCTCTTCGCTCCAGATCCCGGCGGGTCTGCTCTCAGCCTCTGAAGCCAGCGGCGGGGCCACCGTCCTGCCCTGTGGCAGATGCTGCTTCTCTCACTGATGTCAACTCATCTGGCCCCGACAGCCGGGCGCTTCCCTCCACATGACGTCGGGCCGAGCCCCTGTGACGGGTGTGCGGGAACCCGAGTGCTCTCCTGTCCCTCCTTGTCTGGGGACAGAGGCCACAAGCACGTCGGGAGGGCCGCCTCGGAGACAGAGGCTGCGGGCACCCCTCCCTGCCCGGGCGCCCCATGGGGGATACAGGGCCCAGTCCAAGAAGCATACTTGCTGCTTGGGGCTGCGGGAAAAGGCTGCAGAGGACCCCGAAGGGGCTGGTGTGAGGGGGGACTGGGCAGGGGAGACCGCGACCTCCTCAGTGGCCAAGGGTGAACCTGGAGAAGAACATTCCAGAAAGAAGAGACAAGCCAGGAGTGTGGGGGCTGTGCTGTCCTGGGCTGGGGGCCAGGTGGCGCGTGCAGCTCTGGGCCCCCTCCTTCCTTCTCCCTCCCATCTGTAGCTTGTCCCCGTCCCCCTCCCTTGTCCAGGCCTAGCCGATCCCTCTCGTCAGCCCCTTGGTCTGTCCCATCCAAACTCATAGACTTCTGGGAGTCCAAGATATTGTGTTTTTTTCCTTTCTTTCTTTCTTTCTTTTCTTTTTTTTTTTTTTTTTTTTGAAAGTTTGGCTCTTGGCAAAGAGCCAGCGCTATTTCCATCTTGTGTGGAAAATATAGAATTACCGTGAATTATATTGAAAAATTAGATTCATTCACTGCTGTGATAATTTATCTCCCAATCTGTCTCAGAGAGTTAGCAGCTGGTGAGAAAATAAAATGTAATTTAGGCAAAAAAAAAAAAAATCACTTTTAATCTATGTCTGGCAGGGAGAGAGCCTATTAAGTGAGTTTACTCTTTGCCAATCAGGTGGTTTTCTCCAGCACCCCCCAGATGCAGCGTCGTGGTGGAGGCCGGCAGGGAGCTCGCTCTCCTCGGCGGGGCCCTGCCGTTGGTGGGCTGAGAAGTCAGAGCAGCGGAGGATTCAGAGCTTCCAGCGAGGGGCTCCTCCCAGGGCTCATCGCCCACAGTCTAGTGGATGCACTTAATAGCCCTGGGGTTTTCCATGACAGAAAGGAGGAGAAGCAGCCCCCAGATTTAAGCCTTATCGATTTACAGTGTTGAAAAGATTCCTCTCCAATGGGTAATGACGGTCCTTCTTCTCCGGAGGGCCCGACCGTGCGCCCTGGGATCGTCCGGACATCCCTGCATGAGTCAGAGCTCTGAGCTAAGCGTGCTCTGCCCCGAGTCAGCCCCGAGCTCCCCGCCTCTGTGAGTCAGCACCCCGCACCCTGCAGGCCCGGGAAGGCCGCCCCAACAGCCGGCTCCAGGCTGCACCCCATTAGCCACAGTCCGGGCCCTCCCTGTTGCATCCCGCAGCAGCCGCAGGCCTCTCCCCTCCCTGCAGGGGCTCTGGGCCTGCTGAGCAGAGCGGCGAGGTGTGTGCGGTCCACCTGCTTCCTGGAGAGCCACCTCCCCGACAGGCCCAGTCGCGGGCACCTGCTGCTCTCCTCCCTTCTTCTGGGCCCAGAACCCTGCATCCCTGGGGAAATCGAGGCACTGCTGAGCAAGCACGCTCTGAACAGAAATCGAGAGATTCGGGATAAAGTGCAGGCCGTCCCTTCACTTGGCTCCAGCTGCTTCTATAAAGTGAGGAGCCTGGGCAAGGTGGACACATATCCCTCTGCTCAGAGTCTATTAATCTGTGAATCTGGGGTTCAGGCCACATGGATGCACAGCTGCCTCCTTCCCTGCTGGCTGAACAGAGGCCTTGCATGCGAACTCGGGCCTACCTGGGGTCCTTGCTCCACACATGGGGTGTCAGGTGGCTCCGGGGAGCCGTAGGGCGGCTGTCACTTGGGGAGGGGACCAAGCAGAGGGGACCCTTCCAAGTGACAGTAGGGACAGGGAGCCCCCATGCAGAGGGCCCTCCCGGGAGTCACCTGGCCCACCAGGCATTACCGCAGGCAGGACTGTGCCTCATCCAGCCCCCCAAGGACCTCGACGACTTCTTGAACATGACCTTCAGGGTCAGGCAAAGAAAGAAAGGGCTTGATTGAGATTCCGTGTGAAGTTGCAGGAAAGCCGGAGCTGTCATTAGGGAGGCCACCTGCCCCGGCCTCCTCCCTGCCCTCCCCGGGCAGGCTGGATTACAGGAGGGATGTAGAAACGGGGGACAGTGTGCAGGGGTGCTGCAGAGCGGGCAAGGCCCAGAAGTACGGGGCTCTTGCGGGTAAAGGGGGCAGGCCAGCTGGCAGGGGAGGCCTCGGCGGGGGGGGGGGGCGGCGCTGCTCTTGGGATGGGGGACACCGGTGAGGATAGCAAGGACACACTCTTGGTCGCATGACGGAGGGCGTGCACCCGGCGGAGAGGTGGTGCTGCGCAGGGCAGCAGGCCTCCACAGGTGGTTAGCAGGGCCATCCAGGGGATGTGAGTCTGGGGCCACCACTCGTGGAGGGAGGGATGACAAGGGGACCATTCCCGGTGGCCTCCGAGCAGGGAGCGGCCCGCAGACCACAGTGGGAAATCGGGATTTTGTTATGAGAGTGATGGGAAGGCCTTGAAGCAGCATAAATAAGCTAGTTTATATTTTTTACAAAGCGCCCAGTCTATGCACGATGGGTTTGGTGTCCTCCTGAGTAACAGCGAGATGCTGGCCGGGTCCCCTCTTGGCGGCCCTGCCCTGCCTCCACGGGAGGGCCTGCGGTGAGGCTGGGCCGCAGGGGTCTGGCCAGACCTTGGGAAACACCCCGGCACCACGGGAGTCTCACTGGGAGTCACCCCCGACTGGGCCTGCGGAAGTGAGGGCCACACCCCAAAACAGCCAGACCGCCTTTGGGAGCTTAGGGAAGCGTCCCCAGGCCCCCGGACTTCGGGGCTCTGATCACCCAGGACACCGACTGTATACCTGTTCTTTCCTCCTCTCCTCTCTGTCTGGACCTAACAGGTTAGAGCAGGGAGGGGCCCACCGAGGGCCGCCCCCCACAACCTCCGCCAGAACTGACCTCACCTCTCGATCCCGAGCGAACCAAGCCTGTCCCTGGGAGGACAATCGGGCAGAAAATCACCAGATGCAGAGGACGAGACTAAAGTTCAAAAGAAGGGATCCATCTGGGGCATCGGATAACACGTCTTCCTAAATAGTGAAATTACGGGAAGAAGTGGGAGATAATTTTAGACAACTTTTAATATTCCTCTCAACGAGATTCAAAATGTCATCGCATCTATGAATCTAAAGCAGAAGCTCAGCCGTGAGAGTATGAAGAGGGGACGGATTAGGACAAACAGGGCTGGAAGACCATGCTGGGAGGGGGTGGGAGCCTCACCTGAAGTGCAGCCCCACACTCTCTGGCTCTGTGCTCCCAGAGAGGCTCTAGAGCTTATCAATTTCCTGTAAAAAGGGAATTTAATACAGTGCTTCTTCCCAGAGCAGTGCGCAGCTTAAACCATATACCACCAACTGATCAACCCTTAGCACAATGCCAGGCCGTCGGGGGGCACCCTACATGCATTCTTCCTCTTGAGAAGGTACAGGGAAATGCGATGGGACTGCCCACTGCATGCATCACACTGAAGACAAAGGAAACCAAGAGCAAAGTAGAAGTCATGTTTTGGGACTCTTCTCTGATTTCAAAAGAAAAATAACAAGCAATGAAAATAATAAAGTTTTTTTTTTAAGAGCATAAATCACAGGGGCAGTAAATTCAATACAGGGACAGGAAGTGGGGTAGGTGAAAAAAAAGAGCAAATGAAGCTGGATGAATTATTTTTATAAAATAGGAAACCATCTTCTGCTATTTCTGCAAATTGAAAGAAACGATGGAGCAACGGGAAAGGAAAACAGTCCCACTGAAAACATCCTCGTGGAAATCTGGAATCGCAGAGCAGAGGAAAAAGGTTTGCTGAGTGGCAGAGAAAATAAAAGAGGTTTATTACAAGGGAAGAAAATCGGGGTTGCTTTAGATGTCTCCACAGAACCAAACAGCAGACGAGAGGCAACGTAAGAGGAAATGCATGATGGAAAATTCTGATTGTCATCCCAGATTATCATTCTTGTGAAGGCAGCAGAAGAGGTTGGTCATACATGAAAAGGCTCAGAAGTACACCTCCCATGGGACTGTGCTGGAAAAAAAATCACTTGAAGATATGGCCTAATGCTTAAGAAATGAATTAAATACAGAATTTCAGACTACGGAAGACATCATTTGAAGAAGAGGAAAATAATCTATGAGATGGAATTAAAGCCAAATGATTATCTTTAATGGAGTTTCACAATTCACAAATTTAAAAAAATAAACCTGAAAATTAGTTAATACTAACTCAGACTTGAAACCTTGAATTTCTTTTGCATTTTTCTTAATATTGAGCCTTGATTGGTGATGTCGAGCATCTTTTCATGTGTCGGTTGGCCATCTGTGTGTCTTCTTTAGAGAAATGTCTGTGCATGTCTTCTGTCCATTTTTTAATTGGATTTTTGTTTTGTTTTGGTTGTTTGGTTTGGTGTGGAGTTGTATAAGCTCTTTATATGTTTTGGATATTAACCCCTTATCACATGTATCATTTGCAAATATCTTCTCCCATTCAGCCGGTTGTCTTTTTGTTTTGTTGATTGTTTCCTTCACTGTTGCAAAAGCTCTTATTTTGACATAGTCCCAATAGTTTATTTTTGCTTTAGTTTCCCTCGCCTTAGGAGACATACTTACAATAGCCAAGATCTGGTAGCGACCCAAGTGTCCCCTGATAGATGACTGGATAAAGAAGATGTGTAAACATCTACAATGGAATACTACTCAGCCATAAAAAAGAATGAGATCTCGCCATTTGCAACAGTATGGATGGAGCTAGAAGGTATTAACGCTAAGTGGACTAAGTCCATAAGAGAAAGACAAATACCATATGATCTCACTCAGAGCTGCAATTTAGAGAAACAAAACAAATGAACAAAGGAAAAAAGAGAATAAAAAACCTGACTCTCAAACATAGGGAACACACCGGTGGTTGCCAGAGGGAGGTGGGGGGGGCATAGGTGAAATAGGTGAAGGGGATTAAGAAGTACACTTATCACGCCGAGCATTGAGTGATGCATAGAATTGTTGAATCCCTATATTGTACACCTGAAACCAATATAACACTGTATATTAATTCTACTGGAATTAAAGATAATAATAAAAGGTTATTTCAATTGAAAAAAAAAAGAAAAAATCCTGAATTTCTTTTTAAAAAAAATTTATTGGGCTACAGTTGATGTGTAACATTGCATTAGTTTCAGGGGTACAAACGGTGTCATGATCCGCTATCTGTGTACATTGTGAGGTGATCGCCACAATAAGTCTAGTCACTGCCCATCACCACACAGAGTTATGACCATGTTTTTTCTTGTGCTGAGACCTTTTAGGATCTACTCTCCTAGCAACTTTCAAATATGCAATACAGTATTACTGATCATAGTCACTGTGCTATACAATACGTATTTATTTTATAATTGGACTTATTTATTGTATAATTGAAAAATTATTTTCCAATAATATTTTCCGTGACTTATTTATTTTACAATTGGAAATTTGTACCTTTTGACTCTCTTCACCCATTTCACACAGCCTCCACATCCCTGCCTCTGACAAACACCAATCTGCTCTTTGTATCTGTAAGTTTGGTTCGGTTTCAGATTCCACATGGAAGTGAGTACATGTGGTATTTGTACATATTTCTCTTAGCATAATACCCTCGAGTTCCATCCATGTTGTTGCAAATGGCAAGATTTCCTCTTTTTAATGGCTAATATTCCATTGATATATATGCCTCATCTTTGTCATCCATTCACCCATCGAAGGACACTTAGGTTGCCTCCATGTCTTGGCTTTGGTAAATAATGCTGTGGTGAACACAGGGGTGCAAATATCTCTTCACTTTGGTGTTTTGTTTTCTTTGAATAAATTTCCAGAAGTGGAGTTGTTCGCTCAAATGGTAGTTTTATTTTTAATTTTGGGGGGAAACTCCATACTGTTTTCCAGAGTGACTGTGCCAGTTTACATTCCCACCAACGGCGCACAAGGATTCCTTTTCTCCACATCCTCACTAATACTTGCTATTTCTTGCTTTTTTGACCATAATCTAACAAGCTCTTTTTTTTTTAACTGAGAAATGAGGGTGGTAGGAAAGAAGCCAAAATTTATTAGATGTTTCCTCTTTTCAGCAAGGAAGTATTGATAAAGCTTTCTCTTCTGACAAAAAGTAGGGAGCGGTTGGTCATTTTTACATTTGAAAACGACTTTTCAGAACAAAACCAGGTATAAATTTCAAATTCATCAGACAAGAAGAACAACAACAAAAATACTTTTCTAGAGGGCAACAACGATAGAAACAGAGCAAAGAAAATAACACATAAGCATAAAACACAAAAGTTTAAAATAGTAGAAATAAAATTACTGATTTTTAAAATTGTGATAATAGCTACGAATGAGCTAATGTCCTTTGTTAAAATGAAAAACCTCTCAATTAAATGATGAATTTAAGTCCATCACATTTATATCACACAAAAGCTGAAGCCCTGCTCTAGGATATAAAAGTGAATTCGTGACAAAATATACCATGTTCCTGGATAAGCAATCTCAATGTTTTAAAGATTCAATTTATTTCTAATTAATTCATAAATAAAATATAATTCTAACAAACATCCATATAGAATTTTTTTAGAACTTGGCAAAATTGTTTTTAAGTTATTCTAGAAGAATAGACTTGGGAGAAATCAAATTAAAAATTAAAAAAACAAAATAAAAATGAAAGCAGTGGAATAAAGGAAACACTTTTTTAAAATATTAAAGCCTATTTTAAAGGTATATTAATTCAGAAAATGTGGTAATGATATAAAAATGAAGATAGCACTGTAATATCCTAGAAATACCCAGAACAGATCCACATAAAATAAGGCAGCATTTTATGCAATTGAGTAAAGAATAAGTTATTCAAAACATCATGGTGAAATAAATTGCTAAGTATTTGCAGATTAATAAAGGAGGATCATTACATCATAGCACATCCTAACTGAAGACAAGATGGGCTAAAAAATAAATGTCAAGGTCTAAAACAACTAAAATAAAACAAAGGTAAAACAAGGATAAATGTTTGCTTCATCTCTGAGCAAAAAAAAGGAATTTCTAGAGGCCAAAAAGCAAGGGAAGAAAAAAAACACAATAGAAGAAAGCATAGGATCTCAGTATATTGTATAAATATAATCATAATCATAACCACTTCTCTTTTTGAAAAAGCCTATAAATGAAGTTAAAGGAGAATAAGCAAAACCAAAAACTGATGTTTACACACACACACACACACGTTAATATCCTGACTATATAGAAATTAATATTAATTAGAAAAAAATATAAGCACCAAGCTGGAAAAAGTGGGCAAAACACACAGCCTGATGAATTACAAATAAAGAAGCACAAGTGGCCAATCAATATGAAAATCAACCAATATCAACCTCATTAGTAAAGAAAGATATTCAAATTCAAACAACATGCCTGTCAAATTGAAAAAGCTTAAAATGTATACAGCTCCTGAGTGCTGGAGAGGCTCCAAGAAACAAGCGCCCTCATCCCGGAGGGCAGGGGCTTTAGAGACATTCATCAAAATCCCTAAAAGTGTTCATCATCTCGGGTCTAGGTACCCCTTTCCTAAATTCCTAAATTCCTAAATTCCTAGGAATTTATCCTAGATACATATTGAAGGATTTACGTTAAAATTTACGTGCAAAGATGATCTCTACAACCTTTCAAAGGCAGGTCAGAAGTGATATATAAGAACCGTGGTAGCTATTTATGGGGCACGTGGAATGGCGCGCGAGTTTGTTGAGCACCGGGCCGAGCCCTCCTCCGCATTATCTCATTTTATCCCCAAACAGCCGTGTGAGGTCCCTCCCATCATTCTCTCTGTTCTACGCATAAGAAGGCAGAGGGTGAAAACAACTCACATGCCCAGCAGAAGAGGACGGGTAGACGGATCATGGCACGAAATTAGTAGTGCATGAATGTAGTGCAGCCTCGTAAGACCGTGTTTCTCAGAGGACATACAGGGACGTCACTAAGGTTCACAGGACATTTGTGCATGTGTGTGTGCGAGAGAGACAGGTGCCAGACATGTGGCCATAACTTTGAGGAAAAATATACGTAGAACACATGTATTTCCCTAGGACCAAGGATAATGCAGTGAACAGCGGGAGAGAGAAGAGGCCACGCGGGGCAGAGAGGAAGCTATTAACACTGGTTTTCTCTCTCTAGCTTATAGAAGGATGGTCATATTTATTTCCTTCTTTTTATTACTATTTAGCTTATAGAAAGATGGTCATATTTATTTTCTTCTTTTTATTACTATTATTTTTATTATTATTTATTTATCAAATTTCCCTCAATGCATGTGCACTTTTCAAATAAAATAGAATTTTATTTAAGGGGGAGGGGCGAATAATTGGTGTCATTTCAAAGGTCTTTATATATATATATATAAAATATATTTATTTTATATATATATATATATATATATATATACATATATATATATATATATATATATAAAGGATTGTTTTCAGATTTACAGCTGAGCCCTAATGGTTTACCCAGGGTTGCTGGGTCACTGAAGTTCTCAGAGCTGTGTGATCCTAGAAGAAGAACAGGGCTGATTTATTTACCTTGGAATAATTCTATCCTTTAGCCCAGAGAGACTCTGGCTTAGAAGACATTCCTTAGATCACTAAGTCCTCCCTCTGGCTAAGGGTTTTGTTCTGAGGCTGAAGCCCTCTGCACTTTCCAGCTAAATATGTATGTCCTGATGCTGTGTATTGGTACGTCTGAGTGCTTGGGCCCGGATGCAGCAAAAAATTCCTCCCAGTTTCCCGAATTTCCACAAGCTAAGCTTTTCACTAATAGGGGGAAAAAAATCCCAAGATGTCCTGATCAGGTCCTTGCCACAAGGTCACAGGGTGAGTGGGCTGCGGAGAGAGTGGGCTGGAGGGTTCAGTCGGGTCCTGCTGGCCTGGCGAACGCGGTCACGATGCCCACCAGAGGCGGTGGGTCACGGTTCGCCCACGGCCAGCGCCCAGGGCCCGGGGGCTCCCTTCAGGAGGACAGAGCATCGGGGATCTTACGGGGGACGGTCATCGGGCCAGACAGGTCAAAGGCTGCCTCTGGTCAAATAAGGCAGAGGAATACGAGAAAGTCCCGCTGCTGTCAGTGTGTGGCTCTCTGTGACCTCTTCACTCACCTCCCCCTTCGCTCATTCACCCATTCGTTCAAAAAACATCCACTGACCATGTGATGCATGCCAGGCGCTGAAGACCTAGGGAAGGACAGAAACAGGGAAAATTCCCGCCATACTGGAAGTTTATAGCCTGAGAGCACTAAATATGCAAAAACACAGACACATGTAGACAAGTCAACAAGCGAATAATGTGATGATTTCAGGTCGGGGTGAGTGCTTGGAAGACGATAAAATAGGGTAATGCGATGAGAGGGGCTGGGAATCACGCTGAGGGGCCACGGACGTTCTCGACGCCGAGGGGCAGCCGGGCCAGGACGCCTGAGCGGAAGCCAGCCACCCCAAACGGCGCAGGGTCTCCTCGTTTCTCCCAGCCTGGCTGCACCTGTCCACCAGGCCCACCTCCTCCAGGAAACCCAAGGTCTCAGCCACGTTGCTGTCCTCCCCCGGCCCCTGCCCCCGGTGCCCAGCCTGCGCTGCACGAACCATCAGACCATGCTCCCAGGCGTGTGCGTGGGTGGCTGTGCATGCACGTGTACAAGATGCACACACATGTCCTGCCCCTTCGCTAGGCTGCATGGTCGGGGGGGTAAGCCGGGGGTGCATCTGCTGGTTGGAGGTCTTCCCAGGCATTGGCCCAGATTCCCTTCCGCAGCTGCCCACTGAGTGGATTCCCCCGAATCACCCCAAAGCCTTGGCCTCCGTATGCGTCCAGAACTGAATTCATTACCTTCCCTCTTCCCAAGACCATTCATCCTCCTGTGTTTCCTGTTTCAGTGACACCTCAGCATTTATTTATTTTTATTTTTTTAGCACTTATTTCTTTAAGGGTCTGAGGCAGGATCGATAGTACGGTTGGGCAGTTTGTGCAGAGCACAAAGGCCAAGGAGACGAGTGGAAGTGAAACCCGAACTGTACTCCCCGTAATGCAGTCAGCCTGGCATGAAGCTGGATGCCCCCAAAGGAAGGGGTGCCTCTCTTTCGCCCAACCCCGTACCACAGGTTGCACTGGCCAGAGCCGATAGCTTTTTCTGATTTGTACGAACGTGCCCTGCAGTTTGCTAGGCCCCGGGTCCCCCTATGGTGTGATCCTTCCCTGAGTATCTTTGGATTCCAAGTCAGTCAATATTCCTTCATCCGCCTGTGCCTTCTCCGACCTCCAAGGTCGTTCTAAAATCCTTCTTCCTCCAAGAAGTTCTTCTGGCGCCTGAGCCCACAGTAACCTCTCTCTAGAGATCACAGCACAGGCCACCTGTGCCTTGCCTACACCTTCCCATAAGTGAGTTTTGCCACCCCAACTGGACTGAGAGTTTGCAAAGGCTGGGTCTGTGTGCTGGGCCTCAGGGTTGTGCACTGCGTCATGTGTCGATCTTGCAAACCCCAAACATGCTGCCTCTCTCTGCAGGCACATGGGATTCTGCCCATGGCACCATTTTCCAGTGCGGTTTCTGCAAAGTCCGCAGCCCACATTGGATGTACTGCATCAGAATCTCTCGGGAGCAGGTCGCTGGAGTCTGCGTCATTAAGACCCTCTCAGGAGGTTCCTACAAACACTGAAGGGTGAGAACCATGGTCTTAGTTGCATTAAATCTCCAGAGGAAAAAGCACCGTGAAACAAGCGACCAGACCAGGCGAGACCCCACAGGTCACCAGGTGGTGGGTCACTGCTCCTTGCGTCCTCCTTACCTATTTCCAACCCTCCAAAGGAATGCCAAAGACCGCTGAGGGCTGCCTGGAGCCCTTTTTGAATTATATCTTTGATTGAATAAAAGCAAAGCCCAGGCCGTGGACGAGAACGTGGAGTGTTATGGTTCGGTACAGACAGGTGATAGATGACGGTTAGCTAGAGATGTGCATATGCGCGTTGGTAGGTGCATTACTGTCTCTGGGAGGATGCAGGGGAGAGTAGCGATGGACGTTGCTTCTAGGGAAGAGAACTCGTAGGTTACGGTGGTTGAGAAAGGTTTTCTCACACACTTTTTATAGCCTTTACATAAAAGCAACAAGTGTGCAATACAAAGCTTCCCCCATGTTGCCGTAGCCAACCATCCTATGGAGAGCACTACGTGCAGGCACTGGCTCACATGGCTGAGCCTCTTCCCATCTCATCAGTGGGTAAACGGAGGGGGAGCTGAGCTGAGCAGAGCAGTTTGCCCAAGTTCACGCCAGTAGTGACAGAGGAGGGGCTGAAATGCAGGCACGACCTTGACCCCTGGGCTACGCTGCGCCTTGAGCCTCCAAACCTGGATGGGTCTTTGGGAGACGATCATCTGTGTCTTGGCCCTGGCAGGACCCGTACGATTCCTGACCCAGGCACTGTTTCCTCTCTCTCCAGCTGGTGGGCCAATCGTAACTCCAGGCACAGGACTCTGAGCCAGGTGTAGACTGTCTGAATGTCAATGAATGAATGAATGAATGAATGAATGAATGGGTGAATCAACCAGTTGGTGAAGTTGGAGGCCAATCAGTCAATGGAGCGCGGTGAGGTAGACCAGATGACCAGAGAGAAGGGCTGGTGACATGGCAGGGTCAGCTCATGCAGGCCTCCTCGAGGACTGTGAATGTGTCCCATCGAGGCAGCCCTCGGGCACTGTAGCCCAGCGCTGTCCTGCCAGAAGGCTGCATGGCCGTTGGAGGCTCGGGAGAGAAACGACTGGGGCGGGGAGTGATCCTGTCCCTAGAACGTATGTGGGGAGCCCAAGAGGGTGCCCAGGTGTGCCTGCAGGGGCTCTTAGGAAAGAACATGCTAGAAATCCCTGCTGCTGACTCCAGCGCTGGCTCAGGCCTCCATCCCAGCCCACCCCCTGGTCGACCCAGCCTCTAGCCTTTCTCTGGCTAGAACCTCACTGGGGTGGCCTCATTCTGTAGGCCTCTGAGGCCTGGGGGCAGCGCTGGGAGGGGAGAGGAGGCCAGGCACAGACGCGTCAGCACCCCGCCATCCCTGGGCCTGTGGCCGGGGTCCTGAGGACAACAGCAAAGTAAAGCACGGTGGCCCAGGGAGGCCGCACACAGGCCCTCGGGGCGCCCACCCAGGTCCACGCAGCCCCTTGACCTGGAGCACCGATCCAGCCTCTGTGTTGGGCCCGCACTCGAGTCCCTCTCCGAGCCCCAGCTGCAGCCGAGGGCCCCCAGCCACGTCTCCACTGTCTCCCTGGCCGAGTCAGGAGCTGAGCTGCGATTGCGGTGCGCCACCCAGGGGGCACTGGGTGGGCTCCGGGCCAGCTCTGCGGGGGGTCCTGCAGCTGCGGACGCACGTCTCCACCTCTGGGACCTACAGGCATCCAAGGAGGCCGACCCCAGGGAGACAGGCCTCTGGCAGAGCTGTGAGCCGGCGCGATGATGGCCCAGCCAGGGGGTCCTCCTGTGGGGGGGGGCTCTGAGCTGCCCCCGATCCTCTGACCCTCTGAGCGCGAGGCCAGAGGTGCAGTAAGGGCGAGGCCAGGACGTGCCCCTGCCCTCGACCTGCAGAGCTGAGCCCCTGGGAGCTGGAGCCCCGGCCCTGGCAGGCTCAGGGCATCCTCTGAAGGTGGCTAGGGCGCCCCAGTCATGCCTGTCCATCACGAGGGCCTGCAGGACAGGACGCAAATGGCTCCACCTGAACCGGACACCCTGGTGAGTCTGAAGGCAGCCTGGACGCCCGGAGGCGAGGGGACACAGTGGCCGTAGCTAGGCCCTGCTGCCTCACATGCAGGCTGGCCCCCGAGGGCCCCCTGGGAACCTCCGTGGGACCCACCTGAGGCCATTTGGATGTGAGAAGAGCAGCCTACCCCCCACCCCCAGGAGGGGCCCCGGGCTGTGGGTCTGGAGCCTGGGGGCAGGCGCCAGGGACAGGCGGCCTAGACGCAGGCCCCAGGTGGCCAGGCTCCCCGCGGCTCTGTCCCTATGGCTGCTGAAGCGCCAGGCTGACCCGGAAAAAGCAGGACACCAGGGTGAAAGCAGACAGCAGTCCCCCCCCACCCACCCCTTCCACGTCTACCTCCCCACATCTGGATGACCTCGTCATCGGGGCTGCTCGCTCCGCCACCATCGGGCCTCTCAGTGCTTGGTGGCAACCAAATTGTCCTGCTTGTACCAATCGAGGTGTCCGGGGCGGCGTCCCCGTTAGACCCGACGAGGCCTTGGCTGTAGCGGCCCTTCCTTCCTCTCCCTGCCTTGGACCTGCTTTGGCGAAGGAAGAGCCAACGCAGGCCCGCGGGGGGCCGACGCCTCCCACCTGCCGCCCACACGCCCCACCTCCCCCACCCCCCGTGCCCAGCGGGCTGTCCCCGGCCCTCCAGGGATCCAGCCGGCAGGGGGACAATGTTAGGGGAGCAAGGCCCGGCTGCCCGGCTGCCCGGCTGCCACCAGCGTGGACTCTCTGGTGGCGATCGCCGTCAGCCCCGGCCGAGGACCCTTCTCAGGAAAATTCCTTTGCAAGATGGCATCAGGCCGGTGCTCTCCCGTCCTCGTGTCCCGCGGGGAAGCCAGCCTCCCCCTCGCTCTGCTCTGTGGGTGCAAGGGTCGCTCGTCTCCAGCACAACCTGGCCTCTCTCTCTCTCTCCTTCACCCCATCAGCCAAGACTTGACATCTTGCTTGATTTAGATTTCTCAGATGAGTGTCAGGCACAGGTCATTGTCTCCTCTTGTCTCCAAGGACCGCATAGCAAGCTTTCCACGTGGTGTCCTCACAGTCCCTTCCCCACTTGGCTTAAGGTGAGGACCATGCGGTGTGGACGCGCAGTGCAGGGACGGCTCTCTCCGATAAATCACCGTGGCCGGCTCTCACCCTGTGACATTTCCGACTGGACCCTTGGCACCCTTGACCTGGGGGATGAGCTAAAGTTCTTGAAGCTGGGTCTTCCTACTCCTTCCCGCGTGCAAGGCCGGTGTGGGCAGTCATCTGCCTCCTTTCTAGGTTCAGAGCGACATGTACGTAATAACTTTCCTTGTCTCGTTATATCAGCAGTTGATTCATTACAGCGCTTCAGTAAACGTGACACGGTCGTATTAAGGCAGATGGTATAAAGTGATCTAGTATATCCTTGATGCTAAAGTTATTTATGTGAATTTTCTCAACTGTCAACCTGATTCGCATTAAGAGAAGATACTACTATATCTATATTATCTCCAAAAAATTTATCATCCCTCTACCCTCCATCTTTCTAAATAATTTCATTCCCTTAACTTCTTTTCACACATCTATCCTCATTCTCAACTTCATTCTCTTATTTTTTCATTAAAATATCCCTTCTAACAAAAACTAATAAAACTCCACCTAAATATTATTAATAATCTCTTTCCACACCTATACCCTTTTCCACAATATCTACTACACAATTATTTTCCTTATAATCATATAAAAAAAAAAACCCCCCCCCAAAACCAAAAAACCCCCCCCCCCCAACACCAAAAACACAAAAACCACAACCACACACAAAAACACCCCCCCCACACCACAAAAAACCCACAAAACCACCACCACACACAAACCCCCCCCCCCCCCCCCCCCCCCCCCCCCCCCCCCCCCCCCCCCCCCCCCCCCCCCCCCCCCTCTACCCCCCCCCCCCCCCCCCCCCCCCCCCCCCCCCCCAATTTTTAAATATGGGAAGGACAAAACCCGGAGGGCCCCGGGGAGGCTGCTGAGCACACCCGCCTCCGGAGCGACAGGCCTTTGGGTCCCCGTGCCCAGGGAGGCTCCTCCACGGCCAGTACTCGAGTCCCCGTGCCAGCTGCTGGCCCGAGAACATCTCCCTTCCTAGTCTGCGTGAGGACCACTCTTTTCTGCACTGTAATTGCTGTTTTTCAAAATTATAAATTAATGTATGCACCCACTGGATGTTTTCCTCGCAATTCAGGGAAGTATGATAACGTGAAAATAGAAGCATCCCCCGCCCTGCTCCCAGCTCCCCTTTCTGATCTTCAGAGATTAAACAACTGCTACTTGTAAGGATCCGTTCAGAACTTTTCTACACGTACACAGCCTGCATCTACGTGCCTCTACATATTTGCGTGCATATACGCGTAGGTGCACACGAACGCGCTCGCACACACACGCACCCAGTATTTTGACACAAAATGAATCACTCTGTACGTATTGTTCTACGTCTTGCTTTCTTTGCCTTACGTGTTGGAGCCTCTCTCCTGTTACCACACGGAGCTCTGCCCCATTCTGTGCACGGCTGCGTCATAGTCCACTCTACCGTAATTTACCACCGCCACGGCAGCATGAAGACTGATCAGTGTACGATACAACAGATCCTTTAATTTTTAATCACAGTCTCCCAAGACCACACATTCATAGGCATTTTGTGACTTGTTTAGACCCTCAGTACTCATTTGAGCACACCCACATTCCACATCAAATATAAATTCCTGTTGTATAAACTGAAAGGGTTTTTACGATTCTGCTTTTGAAATATTTTGGCTCCGAGTAACGTATTCAATTTATGGGCTGACCGCGGTTTCTCGGCAATCACCATGCAGACTCAGGGATTCTCGCAAAGTTGAAACCATCTAACCTGCAAATAGTTTGGTGAGTGTGATGACATTTTTATGGATAGTAAATTTAATAATCAGTGAATGTGACCTAACGCTGCTCTTCACAGACATTTAAATAAATACTTGTTAATCTTTGTTTTGCTGCTTTCTTTGTGTATTTGGAGGCCAATTATTGTCTTTGTCAGACCTCATCTTTTGCTGAGGGCCTGAGAAGATTGCATTTCCTAGAGACGGTGAGTAGAGCACCGTGGGGGAAAACAGCCCCATTTTCCAGGACTCCTTGCTTGCTGCCTGGGCTTGCTCGAAAGGTGAGACAGTTGAGTTGTGCCTGGGCAGGAAGCTCACTGGGGCCCCAAAATGAATATTTCCCAAGGTCTGAGGCAGCAGAGTAGCCAATAAACTGGAGTGGTCATAAAGAGGAGCCAAAGTCACAGCTAAAGAGTCAAAGGAGATAACCCGGGGCTAGCCTTTGATGAAGGGAGCGAAACTGGCCAGGACTTGCGTGCCCCCCAAATTCCTCATCTCCATATTCCAGTCCTATTTTGTTCATTGTTATGCGGAGGGTCTTCCTCCTTTCCCTCCCAAGAAGTGGCCAAGCCTGAAGGGCCTGGGGGGTCTCTAACTTTATGCTTTGCCTACTGTAAAACCAGAGCAGGCGATGGATGGGCATGTGTGGGTCTCCATCAGGAGGTAAATGTCCCCATCTGCATTGTTACACATGAAAATGTCACACTGATCAGAGCAGTAAGTGCTCAGGAGGGAAGGGAAACATAATGACAGAGACAATTTGGCATCTCATTTGATTTCCTCACACACACACACACAAAATTAACATTTTTGAAAAGATTGACTTTCTCCATGGAAATTCCTCTCCAATGTAAGCACTTGCTCAATGATGGGCTATTATAAATGCTTATGATCATGAGGATGAGATTTCTATAGCATCAGATGCTGTTATTACTTTGAATGAAATCATTGTGAGGACAATTTCAGGTCCCACAAGCAGCTCTTAGCTTTAAGAAGTCCCCGTGGATCAGAACACAATTTTCATAGCTCAGTAACACAGGCAGCCAAGAAGCTGGGCAGTGTCATGGGTAAGAGAGGGAGGCCAAGGGCAAGGGATGCTATGTGGCCAAGAAAAAAAGTAAACGAGACAAGACAAAGACAAATAATCCCGTCTGTTGGGTTATCCCCCCTGGGATAGGGAAGAACGCACAATTTCAGGCACGCACAGTATTTCCCTACTTCGGTCCTTGTGGACTCTCTGGGACTCCCTCGAAGCCTGTCACTTGGGTCCATGTGTGCTCTAGATATTATATTTCTTGGCCACCCTCTTCCTTCTGTCCACCCTAGGTCACTGTGGAAATGACTTCTGCCATCGACAATTGGAAACGCGTCATCTCTTACAGCGACGTTTAAGACACCAACATTGCAAAGGCCACCGGAGTAGCTGCCAATTCTAGGTCAAGATTGATGTCACCCAGCATCATGCGTGTGTACCTGGTTTGCTCCCCTTGTGGAAGAGAATGCCTGCGGTCTCCCAAACCTATGTGCGTCTTTTTTTTTTTTAAATAGAAGAACTCCAACTTTTAGCTAGACATATTGCCATCCAGCAAGAAAACTGTATCTCCCAGGCTTCTGGTGGCTACATTAACTGTGGAAGTAAGTTCGGACCAGAAAGATTTAACCAGAAAATGAAGCAGAAATGACATGAGAGACTTCAGAGAACTCTCAGGATGATGAGGGTATGAAGGCAACCCTCCCATGTCCCTTTCCCTTCCTCCTCATTCTGCCCAGAGTGCAGCAGATGCTCCGGCTGCCGCCTCAGAGCCCAGCACAGCCTTAAGAATGGAAATCACATGCCGAGGATGACAGTCTCGCTCCCCGATGGCACCATGCCGCCACCACGCCAGCTTTCATTCTGGGTATTCGCTCAGTCATTCATTTAGAAGTCAAATCAATTCCCTTCCTATTTGTTAAATCAAATTAGAAAATACAAACAGGGGGCACCTGGGTGGCTCAGCGGGCGAGCATCTGCCTTCAGCCCAGGGCGTGACCCCCGGGGTCCTGGGATCGAGTCCCCATCGGGCTCCCCGTGGGGAGCCTGCTTCTCCCTCTGCCTGTGTCTCTCCCTCTCTCTATGTCTCTCATGAATAAATAAATAAACTCAAAAAAATAAAATACAAGCAGGTCTTATCTACCATAATTTGCAACATCATCTTCATTTTATTTTAAATCAAGATATAATCGACATATAACACTGTGTTAGCTCTGATATACAACATCGTGATTTGATATTTGTACGAGTAGTGAAATGACCACCGCAAGGAGTCTAGTTAACACCCACCACCACACAGTGACAGTATTTTTTTTCTTGTTATGAGAACATTTAAGATCCGTGCTCTTAGTGACTTTCAAATACACGATACGGTGTTGTTAACGAGAGTCACCATGCTGTACGTTACATTTCCAGGACCTATTTATCTTATAACTGGAATTTTGTACCTTTTGACCTCCTTTACCCACGTTACCCACCCTCCCATCTCCCGCCTCTGGCACCCACCAGTCTGTTCTCTTGTATCTATGGGTTCAGGTTTTTCTTCTATTCTTTCGCTCTCCCTCTCTCTTTATTTTATTTTTAGATTCCAAATACAAGTGAGACCAGATAGTATCTGTCTTTCTCTACCTGAGTTATTCCACTGGGTCTTTGTGTTTTATGCAGTCAAACTGCATGCTAACTTATACACAGCAGTTGCTGTAGAAAGTCCTGGTTCTAAAGCTTCTGGAAGCCATACAGCAACAGTTCTTTGAGATTTTTCTCACTGTCCATGGAAGTCTTTGTACCCTGTACCCAGACAGGAGTTCACGAAGGTTGAGTGATGCTGAGTAGTAGATGAGGCGTCCTGCAGTCCCACCCTTGACCGCCCACCACATCATCATACCCCCACCCGGTCTTTCCTGGAGCAACTCACCTCCTTAGAGACTCCTCTGCTTCCCACCAAAATAGGCCGCGAGTGGACTGGCCCCAGCAGTTGTTTGGCCCTGCCTCAATCCCAGGGTGGATGCAATTCATGATAAAACCATGAGTCCTGGGCAGCCCGGGTGGCCCAGCGGTTTAGCGCCGCCTTCAGCCCAGGGCGTGATCCTGGGTGCAGGGTTGGAGTCCCATGTCGGGCTCCCTGCACGAAGCCTGCTTCTCCCTCTACCTATGTCTCTGCCTCTCTCTCTGTGTGTGTCTCTAATGAATAAATAAATAAAATCTTTAAAAAAAAACCCCATGAGTCCTACGATAGTCTTTCTCCTGTAAAATGCATTTTCTCCCTGCCTCGTGCCTCGCCTTCTTTCTTTTTTTTTTTTTTTTAAATTTATTTATGATAGCTACAGAGAGAGAGAGAGAGAGGCAGAGACACAGGCAGAGGGAGAAGCAGGCTCCATGCACCGGGAGCCCGACGTGGGATTCGATCCCGGGTCTCCAGGATCGCGCCCTGGGCCAAAGGCAGGCGCCAAACCGCTGCGCCACCCAGGGATCCCCCTCGCCTTCTTTCAAGGTGGTGTCTTTGAAAAGATGAGAGACCACGGCTTCTTGTAGTCACGCTGAGCTTCTCCAGCTGGAATCTCCTAGCCCGGCAAGGAGCGCAACTGTGGGGGGGGTACTTTCCCCTGTGATGACCGGGCGAATATGCTCTTTTAGGAACTGCGCTGGTTAGATTTTTGTTCCACGGGCAATTTCCGCCCCCCACCTCTGCCTTCATGACAGTAGAGTCTCTCACCCACTGCTGCTACGCTTTGCCATGTGACTTGCTTTGACCAATAGAATGTGCATGGAGGTGATGATACGCGAGGTCCAATCTTGAGATAATGTGCCTCAGGAGCCATCCCATGCCTCTGCGCATCCCTCTGGGAACATCCCACTTACACCGTGAGAAGAACATCCTGGGTTCCGGAAAGATACGCATGGAGTGGACTTCTGCAACTAACCTGTGGTCTGAAGCAGAGGCGCCTCAGCCAACCAATAGGTACTATTTTAAGTTCCTAATTTTGGAATGACTTTTAAAGTAACATTATTTCAGTAAAAGCATAGCCAATACACTATGGTAAGAATCCCCTGGTGTACCTTATGCCATCTTTCAAGTCCCTGGGTGGAAAAAGATCCTTCAAATCCCCTGGGTGTGAGTTCAGACCTATGGATATGCTCTCTGGGGTCCTCTAATTCTTGATTTCTCTCTATCCCAAAAGATAAAAAGTGTGGACCCCGCCACCTGCCTGAGGAGGGCCTCCTCCATCTGATTTGTTGCTGGCTCCTTCCAAGACCCACTTGCCCCCATGTGCTTTCAGAAGCAGTCGATAGTTTTCAAACCACCCAGCAAAACATAGCCAGACTTGCCATGTCAGCTGCTCTTCAGAACAGCTTAACCGATCGTGTCAGCCCCATGCTTACAACCCCACAGCGACTCTCTAAGTAACGAAAGCTCCCATTTCTTAGCTGAGGGACACGACCCTTCACGTTCTAGCTCCTTCCTTCCCGGCCTGCCAGTCCACCACCCCTCTCCCTCCAACTTTAGAGACGGCCAGTGGTTCCCAAAGGCATCCCGCCTCCCCACACCGATGCACATGCTTTCCATGGCTTTGCACACCCTGCTCTCATTCCCTGGGGTGTGACTGTCTCAAGGTGACAGTGATATGATTGATGGAACGATGCCAACAGCCACAGGAAAAGGAAATGAGTTTCTTTAATGTGGAGGATACGGCTAAGTACACAGAGCAGGGGACGCAGCAGCAGGCCCAGTCCAAAGCAGTGGTAGTTAAGATCTAGTCTAACTGCTGTCACTGAGACACCCAATTCCCCAAGTCCTCCTTCATACCCAGCTCAAGCCTTACCTCCACAGGCCTTCCTTGGTCTTCTTTGCCATCCACTCTCCAAGCTCTGGGCTTCTAAGAAACCTGCTGCGCCATTGTACCACTGGTCTGTACAGGTCGAAGAGCCAGTTTGGGAGCTTGGGGTGGGCAGGTGATCTGGCCTATGCTTTTTTATTCCGTAGACATCACCTGGCATATTACAGATGCTCAATACCTATTTGATGAGCAACGGGGCTGCTTGAGTTGGGGTGGGAAAGGCAAAAGCCCAACTAGTTGGTATGTGCCACCTGGATGACGGGCCTGCCATGGACTTGGAGGTGTGCCCTTGTAACTGCCTTCCTGCCTCTGGGGTCATCTCCAAAATGCAGCCAAACAATTGTCTATAGCACAGAACTGGCCATGTCACTCCCCTTCTTAAAACCTTCCAAGAGTCCTCATTATTCTGAGATTAGAGTGTGAACATTCCCCCTGTGGTCTCCAAAGGAGGGTTGCCATATTTAGCAAATCAAATTGGACACTCAGTTAAACTTGAATTTCAGATAAACCGTAAGTAATTTTGGTATAATTATGTCCCACGCAATTTTGGGGACATACACTAAAACCAAACTTGTTTATCTGAAATTCAAACTGGGTGTCTTGAATTTTACCTGGGAACCCTGTTCGTACATCCTCTGGTCATGCCTTCCTCTGCATTTCCCACTCTCAATAAGCCTCTGCCCCAGCCCTATGAAAACCCTTCGGTCCCTCCCTTTCTTCTATATTTGGTCCTGGGAAGATCAAGTGAATTAAGACCCATAAAGTGCTTCGAACAGTTCCTGTAGTGTTCTATGGTAGGGAATACTAAAGTTCTGCTGTTAGGACCCACCCTGCTGGGCACTCCCATCCCCCTCGTTGCTCTATGTTGTCAGGCTAGCTCTTACCCATTCTAGAACATGCCATCGATCTCAGGTTGTCAATCTCTTTCTTAAGGAGCTTCCTCCAAGTACATTCTTTATTTTTTTTAAAGATTTTATTTATTTATTTATTTATGAGAGAGAGAGAGAGAGAGAGAGAGAGAGAGAGAGAGAGAGAGGCAGAGACACAGGCAGAGGCAGAAGCAGGCTCCATGCAGAGAGCCCGACATGGGACTCGATCCTGGGTCTGTAGAATCATGCCTTGAGCAGAAGACGGTGCTAAACCGCTGAGCCACCCGGGCTGCCCTCCAACCACATTCTTAATAAGATTAGGGGTATCTCCCCCCAAGCACCCTGCATCTACCCTCTTTCAGCTCTTATCCCCCTGTGTTAGTATTTCATAGTAGTTATAAGTAGCTTCTGTTCCTGTACCAGACTGTAACTTCCTGAGCGGAAGGGATTGTGTCTGTCGTGCTCCTATCTCTGCCCTTGGTGCCAAGCATAGCACTTAGCATCAGAGGCAGCCTTCGGCACCACCCAAATGAAGAAATGGCACCCTGCCACCCCTAGGTTATTCAGGAGCTGGTTTCCTAGATAACTCAACCGCTTTGTGGTCAAGGTCAAGAGAAAGCCTCACGCTGCCCAGCTGGGGTACCCATTCTACTCGAGGTGCTCATTCCCAGTCCCGGTAGAAAGGAAGCAGAACAGCAGAGTTTCCTATTCGGTTCTGTGTTACCACCTGCAAACCATGTTTGACACCAGGAAAGGTGAATCTGAATCGGGTGACACCTGAATCCAATGTCCTCATCTGAAATGTGAGGCTGGTAAGTCCACATGGACAGACCTGGGGAGGAGGAAGACTAATTCTGGTGATGCTGATGAGAGAACCCGGTGCAGAGCAGGCTCTTGGCAAACGCTAGTTTTGTTTTTCTCTCTCTCCCAGTGGGCTCCTTTCCTTTAGAGGAAATATGAAGTTTGGAAGTAGGTGACTGACATCTGGTAATGTATTTAAAGCCATGTATTTTGGTTTCAGATCAGAACCAAGAGACCCCGTACTTTAAAGATGAGAGAGGGAAAATGTGGACGTGAGAGAGAGGCCACGTCTAGGGACTTGAGAGAGAGAAAAAAGAGTTTGGCAGCAGCGGTTCAATCATCAAGGTGAAGACTTAAAAGATGATTGATTTTCCTCCTTGATGTCCACGTTTCAAGGGCCTTGTTGGATTCCTCCTGGGAAATCAACTTTGAGGCTCATCTGCTGCACAAAGTCATTTCCTCTGAGCTCTGTTTCCAGTGGCTCCTGGGCTCTGGGCAGGGAGGAAACACCAGTCCCTTGAGATCTGTAGCCTGACCTTGGGGCCATTCTTCACTCTTCCTCTGTAGCCTGATGGTGTCCAGAGCACTGAACTTGGAGGACCTGGGAGTGGACAAGGTAGAAAAGTCCATGCTTGCTGAGAGATGGGACAGGCATGAGGTAAAGGGTCTGGAATGCCCAAGGCCAAACTCTAGCTGTCCCTGGTTGAAGTGGGCAAATCTGGCTTAAAAGCCTAGTCAAGGTTGACCAATGTGACTTCGGCTCTACAATGATGGCGTGAGGGTTACGTGAAGTAGTGAATGGGAAGTCCTGCCACATATGGCTGGAAAAACGTGCTGAGAAGAAAAATATGAGTCAGGTAAGCAAAGGACCAAAGAATCAAAGTGAAATTTATCTTCCCTGCCTCAGACACCTGGGGTCTCTGCTGGACTCCTGGCCACCTCAAGCTCCTATGACAAGTAGGACCAGAGCTGACCTGCCCCAGGCAGCAACCCAAGCTAAAGCCTTCCCTACCAGCAGCCCCTTCAACAGTGCTGGGCTCTTTCTCTGATTTCCTAAGGCAACTTGGACCCGTGGACCAAATCTGACCCAATGCCTATTTTTGCTAATAAAGTTTTATTGAAACACAGTTATGCCCCTTCATTAGCATACTGTCTTTGGCTGTTTTCGTGCTGTAACTGCAGAGCTGAGTCATTACAACAAAGACCATATGGCCTGCAAAGCCAAAGTGCTTATTATCCAGCCCTTTACAGGGAATGTTTGCCAGTCCCTGGATTAGATGCATAAATGTTTGTGGGTGAGGCCAGACTCGAGACTTCCTTTCCCACTCTGGCAACACTTCTTTCCCCAAAAGGCTTTCGAAGATGGCGGCTTGGATTTTGTTGCTCAAATCAGAGGAACAGAAAGAAGGAGAATTTCAGGAATGGAATGAAGGAATTGTGGAAGAGATAGAAGGATGTATGCTGGCCAACAAAAACTTTCTATCTTGCTCCCAAATTGAGGAGCATCTGGGAAAAGAGGCAAATAGGATTTAAAAAGTTAAGAGCAAACTGGCTTAAGGTTAGTTCAGCTCTTCCTTCTCGCTGTGTGACCTAGGCTGTTACTCAGCCTCTCTGAGCATCAATTTCATTTCCCATAAAATCAGAATAATAGAGAGTGAGAATAATAATTCTCACAGAGTGGAGAGTGACATCACCAATGTGGCTACACAGATGTTTCCTGAACTTACTTCCCCTCACAAGAAGAATGCTAAAGTTCCTCACAAGAAGAACTATTTAGGAACAAGATACCAGGGCCACCTGGGTGGTTCAGTGGTTGAGGTCTGCCTTCAGCCCATGGCCTGATCCTGGAGACCCGGGATTGAGTCCCACATTGGGCTCCCCGCATGGAGCCTGCTTCTCCCTCTGCCTGTGTCTCTGCCTCTCTCCCTCTTTCTCTGTGTGTGTGTGTCTCTCATGAATAAATAAATAACATCTAAAAAAAAAAAAAGAACAAGACACTACCGAGGGAATCCTGAAACATGGGGAAGAGGCTGAAGCACTCCTTGCACCACGGATACCAGGACAGACTACATTAAAAGGGCAACAGAGGTGGCTACACAATGACTGCATTGCACTCCCCCTGCCAGCACAGCACCATGTCAAGAGGTCTCCCCGAGCCTCCAGTGGAGGGGACAACCAGCATCCCCACCCCCAGCATTGTGGGTCTCTATGTAGGAGCCATACTCTGATCTCACACCACTGGCATTGTGCGGCTCAACCACTGGGAATCCGACTCTGATGGAGACGGAGGGGGAGGGGGGGCGGAGCTCGCAACAATCAGCCACGGATCTTGGCAGACCAAGTTCTTACCAGCAGTGGCCAAGTAGTAATCAAACCATAGGCTTTGCTCATTGGCACAGCCAAGTCACAGGTGCACTCTGACCAGGGAACGTGGCAGAGAGCAGATCTGCCTAATTCAGATCCTCAAAAAAGGAGTTTTACAGGCCCGAGAGTCTAGCATGCCCATGTCAGGCACGGTGCTAAGTCACAGTGCCAGCCACTGTGAAGAGCACCTTCCAGCCCTATCTGACCAGAGTTGGTGACAACTCCTAGCAGTGGTGTAGCCCACCGGCTCCGGAGTGGAGAGGCAGGCAGGCAGAACTGATTGCCCCCAGCACAAAGGGCAGTGTTCCTGGGCAGTGCACATGCAGGGGAGGCAACTGGCAGCCGAGGCTGAAGGTAGCTCCTGGTCCCTCCCTATCAGAGAGCCTGGTTGGGAAATTAAGAGTAGCCTGGAGCTATCTGTTCTCCGCCCACCCAGCCAGGGAAGCTGTGATAGAGCCCCACCTCCTGTGACAAGTATCTTCTGATCTTCTGGGCCTTTGTGGCCAGAATGGCTGGGGATAATTCCTGTGTGGCCCAGTGGAGACTTGAGCCTAGAATTGGGCAGGCAGATATGACGGTTTGCAGAGCAAAGCCAGTGGCCCTGTTCAGTCAGACAACTTGGGGTGTGGTTCAACTTGAATTAAGACAACCAAGTAAGAGCTTTACCAGCTTTGAAGCTGCATCTCCCACTGCGCCCAGGTGGGGACTGTCATTCAGAGCCCACTCATTGCTTAGTACAGCCTTCAGCCTATTCTACTAGGTACCTACCCACAGAGCACAGGAAACTCCGTAGCCCGTTGGACAAACCCATGTACAGTGATGTTTGAACAGAGTACAGTGATTGTTTGATGTTGAACAGACCCATGTCTTACTCCATATGTAGAGCAATATCAGTGGCTTGATCTGACCAGGAAGTCCAGTGCACACTCTGGCCTGATTCAGGTCCCTGAAAAATGGCCGAGTTCCATCTTGCTGCCCTGCCAAGGCAGGAAAGCTAACTCATTGCCCCACATAGTACTGAATATAGTACCCTGCCCTGACCATCTAGTAACTAGCCTGACTAGAGAATCTAGGCCACCCTGGAGTCCATCCTACAGCCTCACTTGGTCAAAGAACCAAGCCAGCAGTCCTATCCAACTATTCTCAGCCAGTAGCACACATCCCCATCCCTGTCTTCAGAGCTTCATCTTTAAACTAAAGATGGTAAAAAAGAGAGAGAGAGAGAGAGAGAGAGACAAAGAAGGTCATTATGTAATGATAAAGGGAGCAATATATCAAGAAGACATAACAATTATAAATATTTATGCGACCACAGTGGAACACCTAAATATATAAAACAAACACTATCAGAGCTAAAAGGAGAAATAAACAGTAATACAATAATAGCTGGGGACTTTAATACCTAACTCTCAACAATGGATAGATCACCCAGACAGAGAATCAATAAGAAGACAGCAGATGCTAACACTATACACCAAATGGATCTAACAGACATATACGGAATACTCTGTCCAACAATAGCAGAATGCATATTCTTCTCAAGTAAACATGAAACATTTTCTAGGATAGACCGTATGTTAGATGACAAAAAAAGTCTTAGTAAATTCCAAAAGATTGAAATCATACCAAGTATCTTCTCTAACCACAATGGCATGAAACTAGACATCAATAGCAGGAAGAAAACTGGAAATTTTACCAACACTTGTAAATTAAACAACACCCTCCTGAACAACCAGGGAACAAAGAAGCAATTAAAGGAGAAGTAAAGTGGTTTCATGAGACAAAGAAAAATGGAAACACAATATCCTAGAACTTGTGAGATGCAGCAAAAGCAGCTCGAAGAGGGAAGTTCATAGCAATAAATGCCTGCATTAAGAATGAAGAAAGAGCTGGGCAGCCCTGGTGGCTCAGCAGTTTAGTGCCGCCTTCAGCCCAGGGCGTGATACTGGAGACCCAGGATTGAGTCCCGCATTGGGCTCCCTGCATGGAGCCTGCTTCTCCCTCTGCCTGTGCCTGTGCCTGCCACTCTCTCTCTCTCTGTATCTCATGATAAAATAAAATAAAATCTTTTAAAAAAAAAAAAAGAATGAAGAAAGAACTAAAAAAAAAAATCTAACTCTACACCTGAAGGGACTAGGAAAACAACAGACTGACCCCAAAGTTAGTAGAGAAAAGTAAATAATAAAGAATAGGGCAGAAATAAATGAAATGGAGAAAAAAAAAGCAATAGAAAAAATTAAGCAAATAAGGAATTGGTTTTTTGAAAAGGTAAACAGAATTGAAAAACCCCTAGCTAGATTAACCAAATCAACAACATTGTAAATGGAAAAAAATTACAACTAAATACTACAGAAATTAAAAGGATCGCAAGAAGCCACTGTGAACAACTATATGCCAACAAACTGAACAACCTAGAAGAAATGGGAAAAATCTTAGAAACATGCAACTTAAAAAGAACTGGATTAGGAAGAAATGGAGGATCTGAATAGATCAATAACTAGGAAGAAGATTGAGTCAGTATTCAAATATCTCCCAATGAAGAAAAGGCCAGGACCAGATGGCCTCGCTGGTAAATTTTACCAAACATTTAAGGAAGAACTAATGCTCATCCTTCATAAATTCTTCCAAAAAAAAAACTGAAGGAAAGGGAACACTTCCAAACTCATTTTATGAGTCCAGTATTACCTGAAACCAGAAAAGGGTGCTATTAGAAAAGAAAGCTATAAGCCAAAATCCCTGTTGAATATACCTGCAAAATTCTCAATGAAATACTAGCAAACTGAATTCGGTAGTACATAAGAAGTATTATTCACCATGTGATCAAATGAGGTTTATCCCTGGGCTGCAAGGATGGTTCAACACCCGCAGATCAATCAATGAGATACATTGCATGAGCCAAAAGGAAGAAAAGAATCATGATCTTCTCAATAGATGCAGGAAAAGTATTTGACAAAATTCAACATCCACTCAAGATGAAAACTCTGACACATAAGGTATCGAAGGAACATATTTCCACATAATAAAGGCTGTATATGACAAACCCACAGCTAACATCATACTTGATGGTGGAAAGTCAAAACTTTTTTCCTGTAAGATCCAGAACAAGGATCTTATTTAATGTAGTACTGGACTTTCTAGCTTGAATAGTGAGATAAGAAAAGGAAATAAAAGCTATTAGAATTGGAAAGGAAGAAGTAAGATGGCCTCTGTTTGCAGATGACATGATTTTATATAAAGAAAGATCTTTAAGACCCAATTAAAAAAAACTGTTAAGTTAGTCAATGAATTCAGTAAGATTTCAGGATAACAAAATTACCATAAAAAATCAGTAGCATTTCTCGACACTAACAGTGAATTTTTTTAAAAAGAAAAGAATAAATCCTATTTACAATAGTATCAAAACCAATAAAATACTTAGGGAGAAATTTAACGAACGAGGTGAAAGATCTCTATTTCTGAAAATTACAAGACGTGGATGAAGGAAGGAATGAAGAAGACGCAAATAAATAGAAAGGTATTTGGTGTGTGTGGACTGGGACAAGTAGTATTGTTCTCATCACAAGGCAAAAAGGATTTTTTTCTTTTTATTGTGTCTATCTGTGAAGATGCATATTAACTTAACCTGTTGTGGTCATTATTTTACAATGTATGTAAATCAAACCATCTTGGTGTCGGACTTAAGCTCATAAATGTCAATTATTTGTCAATAAAACCGGGGTAGCAGGAGGGGAGAAAGAAAAAAACAAAACCGACCCTGCTTTCACTATCTAGCTACAACTACTGTTAATATTTTGAGGTATTTGCATCTCATTTGAGTGGTGTGCTTGTTTCTAACGATCGTGTTATGGTATACTAAAACTAAACACTAGGTGATGGGCATTAGGGAAGCCATGTGACGTGATGAGCACTGGGTGTTCTACGCAACTGATGAATTATTGAAAACTACATCTGAAACTAATGATGTTGGCTAATCGAATTTAAATTAAAAATAAATAAAATTAAATATAGTTTTAAGAATAATAGTCATGCTCACAGGGCAAAATGCATATGAAGTATTTAGCGTGGTGCCTGGTGCATGGGAAGCATTCATAAGATGCCATTATTATCAATATCATTGTAAACAATCCTTGAGGCAGAGAAAGGGGCCTATGTCCCCTTCCCTCCCAAGTTCCCAAAGGGAGCCATTTTTAAGTGTTAGAAATATGATAAAAATTGTTCATTCATTTGGGGAATATAAAAATTAGTGAAAGGGAATAAAGGGAAAGGAGAGAAAATGAGTGAAAATATCAGTGAGGGAGACAAAACATGAGAGACACCTAACTCTGGGAAGTGAACAAGGGGTAGTGGAAGGGGAGGTGGGTGGGGGGGTGGGGGTGACTGGGTGACTGGCACTGAGGGGGGCACTTGGCAGGATGAGCACTGGGTGTTATGCTATATGTTGGCAAACTGAACTCCAATAAAAAAATTTTTTTAAAAATTGCCCGGATTGCAGGAAACCTGCCATAGAAATTGCAATGCAGAAGTCACGGCTCTAAATAGTCCACAACAATGAAATACTAGTAACTATGCATCATGTGATGAAATAAAAGTTACATCTATGTCCCCTGGGTTGGTGCCACTGCCCCTGCAACAGTTTTTTTAATTGGCCCCTGCAAGTGACTGCTGAGCCCTCTGCTCTGGGGCGTCCTGAAGGGCACCCTGAAGGGCTGCTTCACCGACTCCTCCCTACTGGGGCTCTGCCCTTTATTCCACCTGTGCCCCGGTTCTGGACGGGTCCATACTGCTCCTTACACAGAACTAGCCTCCCCTGCAACGCAGCCGGTGACCCACCAGTCCATCCCTTCCTCCAAGTCCACCTGCGCCTCCCCATCGTCGGCCCCACCCAGCCATGACCTCCCTTCAAGTCTTAACCATTTATTCTCTGACTTGGCTGCAGCCTCCTCACTGGTGTCCACGGCTCCAGACATTCTCCGCCCCCCAACCCATCCTCCTCAGAGCCACCTGAGAAATTGTTCTAAAACATGAATAAAATGTCACCACCCCCTCCTGCTTAAAAAAAAAAAAACACATAGAAGGAAACACCAAAAAACTTTGCTATCACCTACAGGATACAGCGAGGAATACTTTCCATTGTTAGAGTGGGATAATTGTTTCACCTTGTTTGGGGCTCGTTGTTGGATCACAGGTACAAAGGGTCAAGTTGTCCCGCACCCACTCCTTGCCCTGCGGGATGCTGACGTCTCGATCTGTATAAGACCACTCTGACTTGTTGTGTGCTTCTGTCTCACTAATCCTCTCCGTATGGGAGGCAACCACGTGGCTCTGTTTTATACGTGTTCTTGAATTCCTATGGATCCTTGGAAAATAGGGATTGTTTTAATCCACAGAAGTGGAACTGTGCTAAAGCTCTTGTCATAGTCCCTGTCTTTTCACTCGGCACTGTGTCAACGTCTGTCCGCTCTGCCGAGCATGCACCTGTTTCATCACTTCCACTGCTTTTTGGAGCACCCAGGTGACCTCCGAGAACGCCTAGCTGACCTCTGACTCCACTCCTGTGAGCTGTGCTCCGATGCACGTTCCTGTGCATGGCCCCCGTGGACTGGTGCACGAATTGCTCGGAGGGATTGGTGGGGTCATAGAGGTCCCACCATGTCACTCTCCAGTATGGCTGCACAATTTGACTCCTAGGCCCCTCTCCGGGCCCTACTCCTGCCACCCAGTCCTCGGTTCTTGCCACCAAAGTACTCACTAATTCACTGAAGCAGAGTGTTTTTGAAGCCTGTGGAGCCCAACTCTCTTATTTTACAGATGAGGGCAGAAGGGTCCAGAGAGGGGACATGACTGGCTCAAGTTCTCCTAGCATAAGATGGCTTAACTAGGAGCACCTAGGTGTCTTGATGAGTCAAGACTCCTTTTCCCCTACTCCAAGGTCAACTTTGTGCCCCATTTTGCAGGAGTGGACAAGGGAGTTCCAGAATAATGAAGTCATAAACTTTGGGTTCCATGGGAAATTTTAAGAAGAGGGGAAAAGTCATGGTGCTTTTGACGCTGCAATTATCTTCCTTCCTGGTGTGGAATAAGCAAGGGCTAGATGCTCATGTCAAAGGAGCCTGGGGGTTGTGTTGGGCTCCCTCCAAATCATGCAAAGCCACAATAGCCGGGGCTCAGATGGCTCACCCCACTGTGCTCACCTGTCCCCCAGCGCCGGGTTGAGGCCTGGATGATTGAATGGGCCTTTTATTGGCCCGATCTTCCGGAGACTTCAGCTTGGGGTAGTGCATTGACAGTGAAGTTTGTTTCCCTGTAATTGTCAATTACTCCAATGGATCAAAGTGGGTTTGGGAAACCCAAGGCTAAATGTAAAAATCAGTTTAAGCTTATGAAACTGTTTGGGGACAACAATAATGTAAACAAGCTGCCTCTTTAATACATTTTAAATGAATTTATTTCATTTTTCATGGGGTTTTCATCTCCTGTGTCCCCTCCACCTTCAGGGCATCATCAGTCTTACACTGGAAAAAGGTTGGGAGGGAGAGAATGGAGTGGAGAACAAAGCGATGTGTGGCTGGCGTCCCTGGGGTGACTTTCCAGGCAGACGAGCCACAGGGCACCCTTAGGGAGTGGGGTGCCCACCAGGCGAGGAAGGGAACACCCCATCTGGACTCAGGGCCGCTGGGTCCCACAGTCTGCGCGCCAGGCTGTATCACTTTTTGGCTTCTGGGGCAAGAGGCAGAAAACAGGGTCTTCTTCGGAGCCTGTTCTTTTTTTTTTTTTTTTTTAAGATTTTATGTATTTATTCATGAGAGACACACAGAGAGAGGCAGAGACACAGGCGGAGGGAGAAGCAGGCTCCATGTGGGGAGCCTGATGTGGGACTCGATCCTGGGACTCCAGGACCACGCCCCCAGCCGAAGGCAGACGCCCAACCACTGAGCCACCCAGGCGTCCTTGGAGCCTGTTCTTTATGCAAGAACAGCCACATCCTGCCTCCCAACCTCTGCCTCCCCTTGGCTCCCCTAGTCCACCGACAGTTTACAGGCAATTTAACAGGCAGATCTAATCTCACCGGGATTTCAAGGCCATCCCATGAGTGCATTCACACTGTGCCTTCCTCCTCTCCCTCCCCCTCCTCCCAAACTGCACCGCAACAGACACCTGCCAGAGGGCTAGGAGCATCTCCCCCATTTGGCTTTGGCCCTTTCCCCCGAAATTCTCAATGGAGAGAGGGGTCCAGAGTCTGCAGCCCTTCTGGCAAGACGCGGTGCAAACCGCTCGGCATGGACCCTGGAGCCCGGAAGCCTGGTTTTCGTACTTGCTCTCTCAACTTGAGCAAGTTGCTTAACCACTCGGTGCCTGGGCTCCCCACTCGGGAAGATGGGAGTACTCCCATGTACTGCCTGGAGCAGGGTCTGCCTCGCAGGCTCGTTGGTGAGATTGAAATCTGTAACGGGGCACCTGGGGGGCTCAGCGGTTGAGCGTCTGCCTCTGGCTCAAGTGGTGACCCTGGGATCCCCGGATCGAGTCCCGCGTCGGGCTCCCTGTAGGGAGCCTGCTTCTCCCTCTGCCTGTGTGCCTCTCTCTCTCTCTCTTTCTCTGTGTCTCTCATGAATAAATAAATAGAATATTAAGATAGATAAATAGATAGAAAGATAAATGTGTAACGTGCTAAGAACAATGCTTGGTCCACAGTCAGCGTCATGTCAGCCTTTGCCGTGATGGGCACCTTTGATAGTGCTAATGATGGGGACAAGATGATGATGCAGCTGCAGGAGGGGAAGTGAGGTGGGGTTTGGTAGACTCAGTTATATCTGGACCTTCTTCCTCCATTCTCCTTGCAGCTCAGAGAGTCTACATGTATGCAAAGGAGCCTCCAGGAGACGGTCTTAAGTTGGCTGGAGTGAGGTCAGTGGTAGAAAGCCGTCCTGGGCTTGGAGGAGCATGCAGCTCATCTGATGCAAGACGGCTGATGGCTTGGGTTTTCTCTTCTTAGGACAGAGAATCAGCATGCTATCCCATGAGGGATTCTAATTTTTCGCTACTCAAAGTATGTCTGATAACAAACAGCATGAGCTTCCCCTGGAAGTTGATCAGCGATGCAGAATCTTGGGCCCATCCCGGATCTACTCAACCAGAATCTGCATTTTAATACGATGTATTTCAAAGTCTGAAGAGTGCTCTTCTTGTCCAAATGCAAAGGAGTGTGGGGATCCCCGGGCTCAGTGGTTAGCGCTGTCTCCGGACCAGGGCGTGATCCTGGAGTCCCGGGATCGAGTCCCACGTCGGGCTCCCTGCGTGGACTCTGCCTGTGTCTCTGCCTCTCTCTCTCTCTGTATCTCTCATGAATAAATAACTAAAGTCTTTAAAAAACAAATGCAAGGGAGTGGATTTGTTGGCCCTCTCCTGTGGCCCCCCTGGACCGCAAGCTCCACGCAGGCAGGACCTGTGTCTGTCTTATTGCCCCCGGAGCCCTGGCATCTGGCACCGTTCCTTTCACTTCATAAGCACATGAATGTCCGCAGGGGGAATGGATGAGTGAGTAACTGAAGAGGGGAGCGAGTGAGTGCTCAGTGCTGGGCCGAGGCCTCTGTTGGCCCGTTTGGGGGTCCTTGGTGAGCCTCGGTGAGCCGCACTGGGACAGTGAGCCGCACTGGGACAGCCTGGCCAGAGGCATATGGTGAAGCAGGCAGACGCTTCCGCAGCACCTAATTTCCCACTGAGATTGAGCGAGACTGGCTTGAGGGACCGGAGACTTCTAGTTTTGTGTAGCTGGGCCGAGCTGAGGCAGCCAGGGCCCGACCTCGTGTCTGCCGCATGTCCCGGCTCTCATCCTCGAGTGTACCTGACAAAGAATGAAACCGGGTCAGTACGACATGACTTGTTCTAAATGTGCCTGCACAACCTGACAGTGAGCCTTGAGTCTTCAGCCGGGCCCTCCGTGTCCGGCCCCTCCAGCACTGGATATGCTTTCCTGGGTCCAGACAATGGCTTAGAGAACTCAGCCTTTCCGAGGCTTTGAAAATATGAATGACGTTTGCCCGTTTCCAGGCTTGCAGCTGCTGCCGGACTTGCACGATTCCTCAAAGATCAACAAATCACGGATGGGCAATCGCCTTTGCAAGTGTTTTTAAATGCCTTCGCACGTCATTTGTCTGGGCCAAGAGGCTAGGGACAAACATAGTAGCTCAGTGTTTGATTGTAGTGACCTCTTCCTCTTCTGTTGGATGTCTTTTATCCCAACTAATATTTGCTCTAACCTTTACAGTCTAAAGATTATGCTAAAGATCTGTGCAAAGGATTGGGGCCGTGTGTGATAGCCCCAAGGCTTTTGAAGATCTGTGGGCAGCTCAGAGAGAGCCCTGCTGTTTAGGGCTCTCTTTATCTTGTTCCCCGCCAGCCCCTTCTCCTGAGATGATCCAACTAGAGGAGAATGTTTAAGAATGGAGGGAGAGGGAAAGTGCCCATGGTTTGATGTCAAACAGACTGGGGCTTGGATGCCAGCTGCGGAGGAGCAGACCAGCAGGGAGTGCTGCTCATGAGGCCCCACACAGCTGTGAGTGTGAGGCTTATCCTCGGTCCCAGAGTCCTGCCCCCTACGTCTCCCATGCTCTGCCTCGAAGCCGAACATTCCTACTCCCCCTTTGCCCCATGAGTTGATAAGTGTGGAGGACATGGTGATTGCCCACCCCCAGTATCCATTCCCACCCTGCCTTACTCCTTCCTTACAGAACCCCTAGTTTGTTCTAAATCTACTTTGCCTGTGTTGCCCTTTCCCATGGGAGAGATGAGTGGAGCCTTGGCCGTGCATCCTAATGAACCTAAACCAGTCTCGGTTATTCCCCTTCCTACTGCAGGGGACTAAGAATCAGTTCTGGACAGTGAAGTGTAAAGGGAGTCTGCAAGAGGGCCTCTGGGAGATATTCACTTGCTCTCGAAAGCAGACCCACAGAAAAGAAGGTACTGTCTTTTTCCCAGTGTCAGCAGGTCTAGATCGGATGCCGGGAAATGGCTGTAGCTTTGGGGAGAACCAGACTTAGGACAAAGCGAAGATATTTTGGATAGCAGACAGAAAGTATAAAAGGAGCCAGGGTCCTTGATGACATCTACGGGCCACTGAATTAATCAACCCGGGAGCTGCCCTCCCGCTGCACTGCTTGTAATATAAGATAATAAATCTTCTGATTGTCTGAAGCTGTTGAGTTGAGTTTGCTGCAGCCAAAAGTGAAAAAGCAAAGTGTGTGATTAGATATAGACATCTCAGGAGGAGCGGCTGTGCATCTGTCTCCTTTGCAGTGATTGATCCGAAGAGAATTCCGGGCCTCGGTGTCAAGCGTTATGCCTCCCGTAAACACACACACACACACATGCACACGCACACGCATGCACGCATTTCGAAGACACTCGCACAGATGCACATGTCCAAAATCGGCCAAGAAATGGAAGCAATTATGTAAATATTCTTACAAGAAGAAGCTAGTTATGCTTAAAGCCTAAAATACAAGGTCCCAGTTTTGTTCAGATCAGGGAAGTGAAGCAACACCAGGTGGGATTGGGTGAGAACAAGCCAATTAAACTGTGGCATTTATTAGTATCTTGTCCTTGAGCTTGGGCCTAATTGGTGCAAATTTGTCTAAGAGAGGACTTTGGAAATCATAATTCTGTTGCTAAAGCTAAAACTCATCGTTTTGACACAAAAAGTCCTTCTCTTGCTCAGAGCTCATCATGTAGTTCAAGAGATATACACTGTGTGATGTATAAAGTTCTTGTGAGAACCATGAAAGTGGCACCAAGCCTGCTGCCCTGAACCTCGGCATGCCAGCGTGCTGCAGCCCTAAGAATCGCCTTGCCTCCATCCTTCTTTAGCCAAGCAAAAGCCAGGACCTTAACGCTCGTCTCAGGAGATAGAGAGTTGCACACAGGAAGTCTGTTTTGCAGGAGTGGGGGCATGGGAGGGTATGCTCTCAGGAACCCCTGAAGGGGTGCAGGAGGGGGACAGGATTGGGCAAAGGAGAAGGTTGATTGCAACATAGTCGTTGTGACTGAGATCTCAGCAGATCCTACAGCACGCTCCAGAACCACAGTGGCCCTTCAAAGTTAGCCTGAATGAAGGCAAGGGGGCTGGGCCTTCGCCTTACTCATAGAGCCCTTATGGGATCTGGGCTGTCCCTGGAGTAGGCACATCACCTTGGGCAAGGCAGCTCCCTTTGAGCGAAGGAGGATAACCCCCAGGGAGGGATTTGTGAGGCATCAGCTGCCAACATTCCTGACCACCTGGGGAGTGAACGACTTAATCCTACAAGGAACTTTGATGGCACACCAGGGCATCCACTGCACATCTGATGTAGCCATTGGAAAGCACGGAGCAGAAATGCTCTTACTCCCCTTCTCTTCCCAACACCTTCCAAATGCACGTTGTAGGTACTTTGCAAATATTCTTAGAGGGCTAATGATGGACATGCAGGACCCAAATGGGGCGAAGGTGAAAGCATCATGTTCCCATCTGCTCTTTCATCCATTACTCCCTTCAGAGGAATCACTGTGACCTCTAGAGCCATTAGGTATCGTACAAAAAAAAAAAGGAAAAATGACTGTACAACTTTCTGCATATCCCATTGGCCACTGGCCCCTATAAAGCTGCTATGCCTCTTAGTCTCGGGGTCCAAGTCCCTGCTCTGCTGTGTCGGGTACACTTGGACCCAAGCTCGAGCTTGTAAATAAACCCTCGTGTGTTTGCATCGGAAAAAAAAAAGGAAAAAAGATAAATTGCATAGATGGGCTTCAAATTAGGGAAGGCAGAGTGATCTGGTTCTGGGAGGGTTTCTTAACCATCTGGAAAACAAGCTAAAGCTACAGCATTAGCATAACATACCACAAAATAAAATTCAGTGGTTGAAGAGTTAAATATAAAAGGTTCAATAAACCGTGAAAGAATTAGAGAAACGTTCTAGAGGAATGTTTTTATAAACTTGGGGTGGTTGGGTCTTGCTAGGCATTACCAAGCATCCAAGCATTTCTAAGCATAAACAATAAGGGAAAAGATTGATGAATTTGATTACTTAAATATAAAATCTTCACTGGGTCAAAAAAAACACCATAAGCAAAATTAAAAGGAAATGACACATTGGGGGAAAAACTAATAAACATATATTATAGACAAAAGGTTGATCTATAGGTTATGCTCTCAGAAGTCAAAAAGGAAAAGATAAGCACCCCCATAAAAATGGGTAATTGACATAAGTAGGCAATTCACTAAAGAAAAATTATCAATCGACAATAAACATATGAGGAAGCATTCAGCCTCACTGGAAACAAAGGATATGCAAATTAAATCAACAATAAGTGTGGAAAATTGGGTATTCCAGGACCCTGCTGGAGGGAGTGTGATTTGGTGCAACCTTTTTGGAGGGCAATTTGACAATATAGATATTGTCTAAAGCCTTAAACATGAGCATAAGGATCTTCAACTCAGCAATTTTCTTTCAGTCAATTTACCTAAATGATCAAAGCAAATATATGTGCAACTATTTATGTATAAGTATATTCAATACAGTGTTATTTATGTTAATGAATCCTGGAAATAATCTGCATATCCAACCACAGGCAATTGATTAAACAAATTATGGAATAGCCATACTACGGGATGCTATGGAGCCATTAAACTGAAATTATAGAAGAATGCTTACTGACGTGTTTGGAACGTATTGCTGAGTGTGACGAGCAGGCTACAAAACAATATAGAGAACACCATACATGGTGGAGGGGGGAGTCTCTGTGTGTGTGTCTGTGTGTACCCAGAACCATGTATTTTCAAAATATTTACTTTTCACTTGGTGGTGAATTACTGTTTTTTCTTTTTTTAAGATTTTATTTATTTATGAGAGACACAGAGAGAGAGGCAGAGACACAAGCAGAGGGAGAAGCAGGCTCCACGCAGGGAGCCCGACATGGGACTCGATCCCGGGACCCCGAGTTCACACCCTGAGCTGGAGGCAGACGCTCAACCACTGAGCCCTCCAGGTGCCCCGAATTACTGGTTTTCATTTCCTTTGTCTTTTTCTGTGTGTTGTCCGAGTTTTCTGAATTAACCCAAGAATGACTTGGGTTAAAGACTACTTTGTTCAAGACAATAAAATGTCACGAACAAAATGACTGGATTTGGTAGGATTGGCAAATGTAATGTAGTCGTTAGTATGGAGCATCGGGCATGGAGTCCTAGCTCCAAGGTGAGTCTCACTGGGACCCATCTCAGCTTTGAAGTTGAGGACTGACAGCCAGAGAGAAGCTCCCTTGAGGTCCACGGAAGACGCCCAATGGGAAGCAAATGGCGCTACAAGACCGTCAGTGGTTGGAGAGCAGGGACGGGTCCCAAGTATCTCAGTGACCCGAGCAAGATTGACAATGAGTTGAGTGAAGGCGTGAGCCAGGGGCATGACTATTAACGCCGTCTTCTACCCTCCCCTCTTATGTGGAGTTTACTGCATATAAATGAGCTCCACTCCTCCCTCCCCTCAGGAGCGAGAGCGATGCCCTTGTGGCCAGGGCAACCTCATTGGGGGCAGAGGTGTGGCCTGGTGGAGGCCTCCTTCCACCTTGCTTCTCCCCTCTGTGCCTGTCCCTTCTTCCCACTCTTGCCCGAGCCTCTCTCTAGGGACCTTGGGTCGGTCGCACAGTAGAGAGCGAGAGCGTTGGCTGCTCTACACAAAGACAGAACCATATGTTTTCCAAATATTTACTTTTGTTAATATTTACTGTGTTAATCTTGGACCCCAGGCACGGCCACATGAAACTCCTGCGACCTCACATACAGACTGTACCGGTGCAGCTTTCCTACCAGAAAACAGAGGGTGAAACTGTAGTTGAGCTTGGGTGGATGGACGGACAGATGTTACACTCCTGTTACCTTAACTCTTACGCCCACCAGCTTCCGGTAAGGCCTCTCTACAAATACCTGAATTTCATTCAGACTCAAAATGGGATCCGCATTAGAGTTGGATCTGTGATTCTCCTCCATTTTGCAGATTAAAAAAACCTGAGGACCAGACAAGTAAAGGCCTTTGTCCAAAGTCACACAGCTAACAAGTGGCAGAGCTGGGACGCAAACCAGGCCCAGTGGATTCATGCCTTTTCCTCTCTCACTCCACTACGTCCAAGGGAAGACATTGGGATCTGTGGCCAGTGAGTACACAACCCTGCCTCACGTGGGAACCACATGACCACTGTCCCCTGTAGGGGAGGCCTTCCCCGCCGATGCTGGCACTGCCTGCTTCTCCATCGCACCCCTAGATAGAACAGATCCAAGCCAGAGCTCCCCACGGAGAGCTCGCCCAGCTGCTGGTTGGCCTGCCCGCTGGGAGGAGGTTGGCAGCTCCATCTGGCCAAGCCAGATTTCCCCGCTCGTCCGCCAATTGCTCGGCTGCATCTGAGATACCAGCTCTGTGCTAGGAGTCCTCTCGACTCCGCCGCCTGCAGCGGGCTTTCCCAGCCATCTCTGGCTTAGACAAGCAGCAGTCCTGAGTAGTATCTCCGTGGGCTTCTGGAAAAAAATGGGTCAGCCTTGTGGGGTCAGTTCCACTAGTGGGCGAGAGCCCTTTGGAGTCAGAGGCTCCTGGGCAGGAGTCGTGCCTGCCGCATGGGCTGCAGCAGGTCTCCCAGTCCGCAGGCCACAGGCTCCTGGTCCTGTGTGTGTGCTTGGCCCCTCCGGAGAGCCTCTGCCCTCGCCCCTGCTTTCTCCTGCCTCCAGGTCCTGCAGGCAGGGGCCTTGCCTTTGCTCCACCCAGAGGCCTCCTCCGTGCCTGTCTCCAAGCTGGCCTCCAACCCTGTCCCCTTAGATACGGTCTGGGTCTCACAGACGTAGACAGTACGTTGTTAGCCCGGCATGGACAGGATCGCTACAGCTGCCTTATTCCTGCTTCGGGGTGTCAACCTTGGCTCAGTTCAGACTAAGTTCCCGGGGCTTCTTGAACTATGGGGTTTGGACTGCTGGCCCTCTCCTAAGCCTGGATAGAGTCTGTGCCTTAGTTGCTGCACGGCAGGGCTATCCTCAGGGCTCTCAAGAGGACAGAGCCGAAAGCAGTGGCATTGATTCCCGGGAGGAGGGTTCGGGGGGGGGGGGGCGGCTCTTACAAAGGAGAGGGACAGCATCCATAAACCTAGACCCTGATTCTATAGCTGAGGGGCCAGGGGTGCATAGGAGTGAATGCCGGGTGACACTCCGCCCTGCAAGCATCGCTGAGCAGGATCTGGGAATTGGATTCAAGATCGCACGCATGTGCGTGCTCGTGCACATTTTACTAGAGGAGTTTCCCTCACTTTTATTCCTGACAACAAACATTTACTCAGACTCACAGTGAGCCAGGCACTCTTTCGAAGCTCTGACATGTTCGCTGATTTAACCCTTATCCCACCCTCAAGGTGGGTACTACTGTTATCCTCACTTTATCCATGAAGAAGCTGAGGCACGGGCCAGGTGTGTAACACCCTCCAGATCACACGGCCAGCAAGAAGGGAAAGGCTATTTTAACCTAGATCTTGCTGAATCTCCTTTAGCCTCGACATCTTATTTTTAAAGACTCAAAGACGCACGTGGCCCAACGAAGGCTCAGAGCCTCACACAAGGTGAAGAGACGGGAAAAGGTAGCGAAGAACCTTGACCGGGTCAACGTGCCAAGCAAAGGGGTGTTAGAGAAGCAGCATCTGCACCAGGCCGGCAGCACCCTGCTATTGGGGCTGCGCACACATTTCCTGTTTACTCACGACAACCGTGTGCAACAGGCCTCACAAGCCCCGTTGTGCGGGTGCGTAAAGCGTGCTCAGGGAGGCACAGTAACCTGCCCGTGCACAACTCGCTACCAGTACACGGTGCTCAGAGATTCAAACCCAGACTTACCCGAACCTCAAAGCAGGGCAGCGTGAGAGGTCTGCTTTGTTACCGTGGACTTGCGCACCACGGGCATGGGTGGCGGCTCCTCCTTCATCCGTCCTGCCCGGCTTCTCCCCTCCCCTGCGCCTCCCACCCCCGCCCCATCCACCACACCTATCCCTCTTCACTTGCTGGGGATTAAGTTAGGAAAACAAAAATGAAATGAACGCTGCTCCGCCAGCCCCTCCCTGGAGACGCCGACTTACACGCGTCTGATGCTCTTGATGATGTTCTATTGATTTCCCCTCTAATTGCTGCAGCTGGATCTATATTCATTTTCTGTCTCAAACTTCTCCTTTGTTGGTTCAATCAGCTAAATGAAGGGCCCATTTCTTCCTGCTCCTGTCCTGAAAAGCCAAAGAAGTTTCAAATGAAGAGCTTTCTTCAGAAGTCAGAGAGGTCAGTAGACTTAGGGACAGAGAGGGTCAGAATGGGATGACCTCTTCTGATGACTTGGCAAAGAGCAAGGCTGGAAAAGAAAGGCCCAGGAGACAAGAAGGCAAGAAGCAGCAATATCCCACCTTGGATTCACACATCAGATGTTTACTCATTCATTCCGCACCGTTATGGAGCACCTACCAGGGACCAGACCCATGGTAGGATCCAGAAATCTTCCTGACACAGAACCTGCCCTCATCGGGTTAAATGTGAGATGGATGGGAAGATATTGGTCAAATAATGTCATAAATAACTAATTTGCTATGGAAAATGTCTATCTAGGTTGATCTCAAGAACCACAGGAAGCAAACTCAGGAGATCAGAATTAATTCAAGCAAGACTCCTCTTTCCCTGTGCTAACTCAGGAAGCTGTGAGTTCCACTCGGCTCAGGATACACCATGGAGACAGCAAAGAGCTGAGGGGGATCTTCAGTCTGGACAAGAATTGGTGACTTTCTCCCAGGAGCTCATTATATTATGGAGAATCTAGATGCTGGGCTATTGCACCTGCTTGCATAGGACCTTGGGTAGAGGGTGGAATGCGTGCACAATCAACCCTCTTCTTTTGTGATCTGTGTGTAGCTTTGGCCCCGTGGGTAAATGTGTCACTTTCTTTTGCTGCTCACGCCTGACGGTTCGTTCCTTGCTCGAGAGCATTTGAGATACAGGCGCTATTCTTGAAATCTGACTGCACCTTATCCTTCCACTCTATATGCATTGCTGCTTACTGGCCTTCTTCCCTCAATCCTTTAATCATTAGGCCAGGTGAGTGCGTGAGTTATACAGTGGCATTAGTCAGGATAAACGAGACTATGCTGTAAAAACAAATAACCCCAAGATATCAGTGGCTGAACACAGCAAAGATTTGTTTTTTTTACTCATGCAGAGTCTGCAGCAGGGTCAGGGGCTCTCCAGGCCCATTCCTTCCAAGCAGGGAGTCAGGATCTGATGGTCTTCCATCCTGTGACTCTGGCATCCGAACACATACTCGCCATGGTAGAGGAGAGAGTGGTTTAGGAGCTTTTTACTGCATTTCCCCCACTGTGACACACATTCCTTCTGCTCACAGTCTCAACCAGAATTAGTCACAGGGGACCACCTAATGTCAAAGCTTCCCAGGAAGAAGAAAAGAATCAGATATGTGTAAGTGCTAGTAATGTTTACCATAATTTGCCCCACCTCTGAACAGAGGACTTGCTTACAGACACTTACCTGGGGCTCTAAACTTTCAACCCACCATAGCCCAACTTCTTATATCTCATCCTTATTCCTTTGCTGCAGCCTTAATTCACAGTCTATATCTGTCTTCTCTAGACATATTTCTTAGCCAGTTACTGGTAAGCTATGTTTCAAGCCCTTGAGTATCTTCAAAAGGAAAACACACACCTTTTCCTCTACCTTAGACTGACTCCATTGGGAACACTCATGCCCTTGAAACAGTTCTGCTCTTGTCTGGACAGCAATATTGAGACCTACGTGAAAGGCAAGATGGCTCAAGTGTCAGGGTGAAGGGTTTAGTTTATGAAACTAAACGAAGGCACACATAAATTCAACTGTCAACCCTGCCATTTATTATTTGGGTGACCCTCAAGAAATGACTTAATCTTCAACTTGCACATCTGTAAAACGGGAATTATAATAGTACTAACTCAGAGCAGCTATGATGCCAAATGAGCTAATGTAGTTAGTAAGGGCTCAATAAGCAGTAACTGCTATTAGTATTATTATAGATTTCTAGAAGTCAATATCTAATTAAGAGTTTGATAGTGTGTTTCAGACTCAATGCTAGAGAATCTGGGAGAGGAGTGGGAGGGAAGCAGAAGCACTGGGAGATCTGAGTTTTCTGCAGGCTCCAAATAAGTTGTTGGGCAATTAAGCTGCCAAGAAAGCCAGGATGGTGAAGATATTTCAGGCACATCTACCCAAGAGTAATAGGGCCTAGAGATAGGGGTTGATAAATTCCTGAGTATAACAAAGAGGTTAAGAGTGTGCAAAAGTAACCTCCTTTCTCTATTCTGTAACCTTGAACTTGGGCAGGCTCCAACATTGCTTGCGTTAAATATCACCATGCTTATGAGATGCACAGCACAGTCCCAGGCTTATAGTTGATGCTTAATAAATAATAATTATTATCATGATGATAATTATGATTCTCATTCTACCCCAATAAGTTGGCACATTAATATGGGAGACCATAACAAGGAAGTCATCTCTAAAGAGACTTATTGAATTGTTGATCTCCACCCACAGCTTGTTAGGGGACCCTATTCAAAAGCAAAACTTCCCTTAAATAAAGTGAGTTCAAAACTAAGAAATGCACTGTTCCAGACCCGTGAGGAGCTGTGGTCTAGAAAGAGAATTGGATATGGTATAAAGAAAAGACAAGGTGTGTGGAGCACCTTGCTTTATATTGTGCACATCACTGACTTTATCTCCAAACCTCACAGCAGTCCAACAAAGTAGGTCTTATATTTTGCATTTTATAGATGAAGAGAATTAAGGCCCAATTCCTTTAGTCTTAAGACAAGAAACGTCACTGACTTGCTATGAAGGTTGGGCGCAGTACCTGTACAAGGCACGGAATAATTCCAGGCACAGTGATGTTACAGAAGATGATGGAGTCTCCGGTCCCCAAAAAGTGTCCATGTGGTTGCTGCCTGTACTAGGAAGGTATATGGGGGGGTGGTTGGTGACCCAGGAATCTGACAGCAGGGGTATGGGGTAGGAGAGGTGTGTTGAGTGAACTCATAGGCACTGGAGAGGATGGGGAAATGAAGGAGGAAATGAGTGAGTGGATGGGTGGGTAGGAGGTGATATAAAGCCTGCCAGCTCATGGCCACAGGGACGAATCTCACACCCTCCAGGCTGGCCAGTTGAAGCTCTTGCAAGACTGTGACCTGGTATGAGTATGGGACAGCTTTCTCCCTGTCCCGACCCTCCACACCACCCACCAACCAGGGTCAGGATAATCCAAAGGTCACACCCAGCTCCTAGTTGTTCTAAGGACTAAGGACTGCCTACAACTTTGACTTCCTGTGTTTCCCTTAAGTCTCCCTTTGTGTTGTTACCAGATGCAAAAGTCAATGGGTAGGGCAACTCCAGGTTTCCCCACAGCTACCACTCCCTCCCCCTGTATCATTTCAGGATATAAGGTTAAGACCCTGCCTCTCATTCCCATTAGCGGCCTTCTGGAGTATGATCCAGTACCATCAGCTTCTCTGCATGATGTTCTCTCATGACTGTATGTTCTCTGCTCCTGAATATATGACTCAAGGCGACATATTTACAGGACCGCGAGGAAGACTTTTGCAAGAGTAACAGGGACACATACTTCTCAGGGTTAGCTGAAAATGGCCACCTGTAGGGTGGACTTTTTTTGGAAGCTCCTCAGTCCAAAATACTCCCTTTCATCTGTAAAAGGTCTATAAATTCCACTGTCAGAGGTATTTTATTTTAATTTGGATTAAGAATCTTTCAAAGTGCAAATATTTCTAATAAGGGTAACATGATATCAGAGTTCAGACAAACTCTTAAAAAGAGGAGCTTTTGATGAGGCTGCCTGTGGCAAAGCCAATAGTCCAAATGCTGGAGTGGAGACAGCAATCGGCATGGACTTTATAAGGCCAGGACGGTCGGGAGTTCCTTCCTGGTTTATAGCAATTTCAGGGAGCATTCCAGATCTGCTCCATCTCCTGGAGGCACCATTGCCTTTGGGCCATCAGGCTCTCTGGAGAAGAGTTGTCTAGCACGGGCATTAGACTACCAGGACTTCATTCCTGGGGGAAGGTAAAGGTCATTTCTCTGGACAGAGTTAGAGCTTCGCTTGGAAGTTGTGCTCAAGAGATCAAATTGGAACTTAAGGACACTGACCCCTTCCGGGACTTATCTTGACAATGATCATGATGGAGAGGGAAACAGTAAATAGAGCCAACATTCACTGTATATTTGCAATGTTCCAGTGCTACCATTTCAAGTACTTCACATGGGTTAATTCACCAAACACCTAGAATAAGCCTGGAAGGTGGGTACTATCATTACTCTCATTTCACAGATGAGAGAGAGGCAGGGCTTTCTTGTGTCACTACATCACACAAATCAGACTGTCATTCTCATTGTGGCCCATATGAATGGTGCCCCCTGGAGTTGTGCAGGGCACAAACTGTGCAGTCAGTCTGCAGTAACTTACTTGAGATCACAACGCTAGTAAGGGATGGGCTTAGAACACCAGAAATGAAGTTCTTGGGTCCCCATTCTTAACCACTACACTTGATGGGACCCCCTTCATCAAGGCTTTCTCTTCAGTTAAGTGTACTATGGACATAACTGGTCAAGCAGTATTTTTCTCATTCATTTTTATTCTTTATTTGTTATTACAAAGATAATATGTACATTAGCAGCAAATTCAAATATTACAAAAGCAATCAACGCAAGGCCAAAATTTCCAACCCCACCCCACACCTTCATATTCTCCCCCCATTGGTGTCTCTACCTCAGATACTTCCACCAGTGTCCTACTGACAAGAAATAGGAAGGGAGGAGATGATGATGCTTGACTGATTATATTAGTATTTGGAGAGGGGCTGTTGGTTTGGAAGAGAAGGAAATGAAGCTTGAATTTCATGACAACTTTTTGGCACTCAGGGTAGATGTCCCACCTGGATCTCTCCCATCTGGAGTGATGAGATGAGGATTGCATCATATATGCGACTTTGAGGAGCATATTTTTAAAAGCTTTTGAATGGGGCTTTCAGAGATATTGAATCTCACCATCAACTATGACCCTAGCTAGGACAGCAAAGTGAGCATCAGTATATCATATCCATAGCTAGATTATTTCTGCTCTCCTTGTATGACTTTGAAGACTGTGTGGCTCTTCTGAACACTTTCTTGGCCATAATCATAGCTAACAGCAGCTATAGGGACCTTATTAACTAAGGGTCATTCGGCCTAAGGTCATCCTTCTAATCTTGAAAACATATGCATATTTTTCCTTTATTGAAATGAGATTATACTATATTTGTCTACAATTTTCTGCTCAACATACTGTTACATGTCATGCACAACCCCCCATGTTAGTACAAGAATCCTATGCTTCTTTCTAATAGGGGTGTGGTGACCCTCTGTGTAACAGCCCTACAATTTTTTTGTCAGCTTCCTGTTGATGGATATTTAGATTATTTCCAATTTCCTCTTTTTTTAATGTTGCAAGCAGTGCCATTACAAATATTCTTACATATACCCTTTCATCTTGCACTAATATTTTTGTATGAAGGAGAATTGCTGTGTCAAAGGATAGGCAATTGGCCAGTTTTAATGATATAGCCAGATGGCACAAGAAACAAAGGAGACACGTTCTAATATGAGGGTGCAGGCGTAACGGCTTGGAAGTGGTCATGAGGAGCGAAGAGAATGCTGACCTGAGTTTTTGTACCTTAGCCGAATGAGCAGCCTCGACTTGAGAAGACCACAAAGGCATCAGTGTCCTCTGGGGAGATTTCATTCTTTGATAAGATGGGGAGGGGGTGCAAGGAGTGTTCTGGAAAAAGTCCAAGAATGCAGGGAAGTCTGTTTGGAAAATAGACTGAACAGGACTGGGAGGGTGGAAACTGTGAGGCTGGGTCAGGGGTGAAGGACCAAAGAGCAGTGCGGGGATGTGAGGGTAGGAAAAGATAAGACTGGAGGAGAGAAAGGGTCTTCCATCTGTGAGCCACCGATGACAAGGCTGTGGGGCTGGGGGATTGCTGGGCTACAAGATTCTAATGGATCTCAAGTCCTAGTCCCTGAATGGTACCCAAGGCTTAATGACATTTGCAAAATATGGCCTTAGCACAGTGTCTGTCTTGGGTCTGATTCCCTACAAATAGAGCCTGAGAGATTTGGGTGCATATGATTTGTGAAGGGAGGGCTCCTGAGGAAGTCTTGTAAAGGAAGGAGGGAAGCAGGATAGGGAAGGGGAAAGAGCCAGTAAAGTCTGTGGCCTCAGATAAACTTTGCCTGACCCAAAGGGTGCTCTGGGGTATTACATCATAGAGTGGTCATGCAGTGAGATGAAGGGGCCAGGTGTTTGTGCCCTCATGCCAGCCAATTAAGTCATTGGACACCCCTGGAGGAGGGAGTGTAACGTCCCAGGCTTCTCTAGGCCAGCAGGTTCCTATCAGCCACATATGATACGCAGAGAAGGTCACAGTTATGAGCCATTAGTTACAGCACTTGTGGCAGCTTAGGGAGAGATGCATGGATGGGAAGCCTGAAAGTGCTACCGGCCAGGAAGGGAGTTTCCAGGGTCCTGCTCTTATGACTTTGCCCTCAAGAGACAGTTGGAGTAATCTAATGAGAAAGCCTCCATAGACATACAAGCTTGGCTTCGAAGGGGAGTGGGTTCATTCATTGTCAGGAAACTTTGCCCGCAGCAAAACAACAAGAACTCCAGTAGGTGGGAGGACCCAAACGTCCTCAGGTGAATGGCTTGCCAAGGTCTGGCGTGGGCACACTTTAGAGGAACACTTGTTTTGTGAGGAGTGGTAGTTTTGAGAACCAAGACTAACGGCTGGTGCTGACCTGGGACATTGGGACTAGTCATCAGCACTGGTCCATTCTGTAGAAGGATGTCCAGTGGAGCCTGGAAGATGTGTGCTGAACTGCACAACTTCCAGCTGGACACCCCCTTTCCTATCCTCAGCCCACACTTTACCTCACTAGAGCATCTCACACCTACTGAAGCCCTGCTCCCATCATGGGCACTGGAATCAAACAGTCTGGACATGTCTTCAGATTTGGCCCCTTTCTAGAGTGAGCTTAGGTGACTTACCTCATGTCTCTGAGCCTCAGTTCTCATCTGAAACATGGATGAAATGGTAATCATATTACCAAGTGGTGGTACAAATGAGATAATCACCATAAAACACCAAGTATATAGTGGACGATCAATACATGGCGGTTGGATTTATAGTTGTATCTTTAAATAACTATTATTTTCATAGTTCTAGAGTGTCTATGCTGGCTCTCTTTGCCTATAGGCCTAAATCCTAAAAGGATTTCTCCTCGCCCATTCCTTGGAGAATCTTGCCAAGCTTCTGCTTCCTACCTCTGTTGCTCCACTTTGCCCATGCTTCATTCATGACTGATCACAAGACATTTGTGTTTTTATGGTTTGCCCAGAACAGGAAGGAGATAGGACCAGATGGGACCAGGATTGAGCAGGTGGCTATGCCCCAGGGCTTGCATCCCAGAGAGGAAGACATCCATCCTTTATGTAGTGCTCACAGGGGCATGGAGAAGTCAAGCTGCACTTCCACAAGTTTCTGGGTTGCTTAGGAATGCATTAAGCTGCAAGCAACAGAAAAATTGGTTAAAATTGGTTTAAACAAATAAGAGTTTGTTTTTCTTATACCACAAGGAGCATAGAGGTGGGAAACTTCCAGAAATGGCTCAGCAGCTAGAGGATGTCAGAAGTGCTCTTGGCCTTTGAAATGCTCTTGGTCTTTATTTTTGCATTTTCCTTCATGGTTATAAGATGGTTACATCTCTGGACATGACACTCATGCTCAAGGGAGGAAGAGGAAGGAAGGGGGAAAAGGGAGAGACTGCACCAACCTTTCCTTTCCTCTTTGATCACGAAGTAGAAGTCTTCCCAGAACCACTCAAAAGACTTCCACGCAGGTCCAATTGGCCTGTATGCAAGAAGAACTCATTCCTGTTTCTCGTACCCTGGCACAGTACCACACTTCCCTCCTGCTTACCAAATGCCCAAGGACTCTCTCTACACATCAAACAACTCCCCAACACTAAGGGTTCACAACTTAACTAATTCTCACACTGTCTATGTGGAGTTAGCATCGGATCCCACAGGTTAAGGGCTCAGTCCCACAAGACTCCTCCCTACCCCTTCAGATGCCAATCACAAGTCCCAGGTTATCACCTGCACTTCTGACCAACCAGCTGTAAATCGGAGTCCTCATGACTCCCTCCTTTGGTTTGATACTTTGCTAGAATGGCTCACAGAACTCAGGGAAACACTTACTCACATTTACCAGATTATTATAAAATAAAGGATATAGTAAAGGTATAGGTGAAGAGCCAGATAAAGAAATACATAGGGCAAGGTCCAGAAGGCTCCTGAGGTGTAGGAACTTCTGTCTCCATGTAGTTGAAGCACACCAGTCTCCTCGCACATGAATGTGTTCCCAATCTGGAAGATCTCCAAACCCTGTACTTTTGGGGGTTTATGGGGGTTTCATCATCTAGGCATGATCAATCATCAACGTAATCTCCAGCCCCTCTCTCTTTCCCAGAAGTTGGAGGTGGGCCTGAAAGTCTCAAGCTTCTAATCATGACTTGGTCTTTCCAGTTACTAGCCCCTGCGGAAGCCCACCAAGAGTCACCTCATTAGAACAAGAGACTCCTCTCACCCAGGAGATTCCAAGGGATTTAGGAGCTCTGTGTCAGGAACCGGGGACAGAGACCAGTATTTATTTGTTCTTTACTATTTCCCAACCCAAATAAGTTCAAAGGCCAGATCTGATTGCCAGGAAATCCAGGACTAGTATTGTCACATTTGGATTAGACACTAATTATGGCTCATCTCCAAGGATGGGGCATACTGCTGCTTTGAACAAAAATCAGAGTTCAATGGGCAAGAAAGAAGGAAGGAAAGGATATTGAGTAGGCAGTAAGCAGTCTTCCCACCTTCACATCCAAGAAAGTCAATCATTAAGAGTGTAGATCGCAGCAGAGAAGCTGCAGCTAAAGATGGACTACACCCAGAGTGTGGGGTGGGAACACACACCCTCACAGCTGTGCCCCAGCTCCCCAGATCCCTGAGCCATTTGGAGGCAACCAGATCCCAGGGTGTTTTTGCTCCCCTACAGCTCCTGTGTCTCTCTGTTAAAGGGTTGTCATAGGACACAAGACCTCATTTTGCCTATGTACACAGACTCCCAGATGGGTGTGAGTACCCAGTCCCTTGCCCCTGATTGGGGCAGCTTTGAAGTATGACGTGGGTTGTCTTCAGAGCCTCTTTATAGGATTAAGCCCAAGTTACCCTACATAGGATTTTGTTTGAAATTATATTTTGCCTGCTTCTTCATTCATTTGTCTCACATACCCACTCCTCTGCTAGATTTTCCCAGAAACCCTTTATAATAAATCACTTTCATGTGGGTCTTCAGAGTCTGCTTTTGGGGGACCCAACTTCATATCCTGACAGTGGTATGATTCAAGTAGTCTGTTCAGAGGAGGACAGGAAGAGGGAAGAGGGGAACAGGGTCCCGGAAAGCCGTGAGTGGTGCATCGGGATCCAGTCAAGGAGGCTGGGATTTAGGACAAGGCTCTCCGCCTGGTAGTAGCTGTGGGGGAAGAGAGGAGATGGAAGCAGAAGTTTGAGTAGAAGAATAGGAACAGCACCACAGGGACTAATCCCAGGCCTCATCTCCCAGGGGTTAAATGGTCAGTGACCTTGTAGCCTGGGTCAGGATTTGCAGGGCTGGGGCATGCTAAGTCTGTGGTACCAGATACCAGCCCAGAGCTCTCACTGAGCACTGCACACAAGGAGAGTGCTGATTTACCCCACCCCAGCTCACCTCACTTAGGACAGTGCCACAGCCAGGAGCAGTTTACACACTGTGACCCCCAGAGCACCTGTACTTTCCACACAGAGCTTCTATATACATTGCATTTGAACAAAAGGATCTGCTGCTTACGAATGAAGGTTGAAAATTATCATTGTAGTTCAACCCCTTGGTGGAGTCTCCAGATAAAGCTAGTTTCTCCAGTACTCTCAAATTCCACCTGCACCTGTGTTCCCTGAATTTACCAACCTGATAAATGAGAGTTAAGATAAATATAACACTTCAAGGCATGGCTAAAAGAGCCATAAATTCAGAGTGAGGACCATTCTGCACAAGTGAAGTATCTCGGGCAATTGAGGTAGGATAACCAAACAGTGCAGAGTGTCGGCTCTGGTTCAAATCCTGAGTCTAGCACTTATTAGTCATACTACTAAGTGATAGGAAACCAGCCTCTCTGACCCCCTATCCTCATTCATGAAGGGAGACAAATAAAATCCATAAAATAAGAACTATGCCTATCAAAAACTTTGCTTAAGGAAGTCTGGAGATCAGATAAGATGATTTCTGTAAAGCACTTGGCAGAGAGCCTTCTACATAGTATATACAGCTAATATGGCACTAGTGCCAGCCAATCAGCATGTTGCACTGACCAATCAGAGCAGATCCACTGTCCAATAAGAATGGATGCCTGCTTGAACCGCCCTACAAAGCAACACCTATGGGTTTTCTCTAGAACTCTTCTGGTAATTTTATAAATGGTCGCCAGCGAGCATGAACCCTCAAACAATTTTGTTTTGCTCTTTGCTATAGAAACTCCAAAATACTCTAATTTTTTTTCCATAGTCAATAAGGATAGAGAGCTGCTTTTCTGAGTGACAGTGACTTTCTGCCTTCCCTTTTCCCTAATAAAAGCCTCCAGTGAAGATGGAGAGAGGGGATCTGAATCCCTGCTCCTCAGTCTTAGGCATGCCCTTGTCTGAGCCAGAGCAGTGAGAGGAAGATCAGCCATAGGAGCATCCTCTGGGGACTCCTTCAACTTCTGCGCTGGGAAGCCAACATCTGGATTGAATTTCTCACTGAGAACAGTGTGTTTCACCCTGTGCCCTTGCTCAGGATTCAAAGTTTAGGGAGACAGAGTCTGAAAAGATGAGCTGTTTTCATGGGTTTATTTTTGACTGCACCAAGGCACTGAGGAAAAGGATCTACCAGAAGGAGATAATTCTCCAAAAGGAAACTGAGAAGATGTTAGGAAAGGAAGATGTCCAGAACATTGGGCAGCAAAGATAGGGAGACAGACAGACAGACCTATCAAACACATAAGGAGGCATATGACTCACTTTTTAATGTTCATCCTTTAAGTTATGATAAGACCTCAGTTGATCAACTCGCCGTAAATCTTATTACATGCACTGTATGATACTTAACTCCGTTCATTCCAGCAGTGGTGACCAGAGGAAGGCAGAGAGGTAGGTGTTTGCCACCAAGACTTCCTGGAGGTGTCCAAGTCTTGCTAATTCCAAGTGTGATTTCTCCTTTATGTCGCTTTCAAGTGGTGACTGTCATCACCCCTTGTAGGTTTTCTAATGAATGCTGTTTTTGTTTAAGATACCCAAATCTTAACTGAAAGATTATAAATAATAGGTTCCCTTCATGTGTATAAATATGGCATGATAAATGGACACTCATTGAACATATGATGTCACAGATTGCACAAAGAAACTCACCCCAAACTTGTTTTGCCACAATTGCATGATGCACCTTTTTGCCTCCATGTCTTATTGCATTTGCCAACACATTGTCCTCCAACCAAATGTCTTGTCTCCTTGCAGTAGCCATCTCTTGGGGTGGACATCAAGCTCATGATGACTCCTCTTTGGAAACTGCCCTGGGTCAGGAGATGAGTCTGAACTAAGTTGCATCTTTAGGTCTGGCCTAATAAACCAGGAATGTATCTCTGACTGGACATGGGCCAAAAAGATTCTTCCAAGAATCTGGAATTTTCGATTGAGATGCCCAGGGGTGAGACATTGGTGGAGGAGAATTTTGTCCATGCATGCTCTCTAGAAAAAAAAATTATAGATTCCTGCCACCAAGGTCTCCCAAACTTAGGGTCTTGCCATTCTTGAGATTTACTTGTTCATCTCTCCTTTGGGTTCCTTGAAACAACCAGGAGCCTTACAACAACTCTCTTTTATTTCAACTAACCAGTCTGTTTGTTACTTGCAACCAAAATAATCTTATTAACACACTCTCAATTCTCTGTTTCTTCAACCCTGCTTTGTCTCCTTTTCCGTGAAGCCATCTCTGGCTCACCATCCCCTGGCAGGCAAAATTTGGCCCCTTTCTCTTCTGTGTTCCCGTAATACTTGATGCTCATTTGCGCTGCAGCATTTTGTACACTATTACGTAATCTGTTGTGTATTTAGATACATGGGTTCCTCAAGGAAAGAAGTGGCTTTATTTATACCGGTGTCCCTAATGCTGATCTTTGTGCTTGCAACATAATAAGTGTTTATTAATTTTTTTATTAACTGATTAAGTGAATAAATAATTAGAGCTAAATTGGAGACAAGCTCCATGAAGAGTTAAACCTTATTGCTTTTTTTTGCGTGTAGGTGAAAGCTGCAGAGAGATGTCAGCAGCAAACCTGCTCCATCGAGCTCACATCTCTGCCATAATGAACCCTACAAGCTGTCAGAATCCCTTTGTCCCATTGAAGTGTCTATTTGTTGTATGTTGCTTGGAATGAAAGGCCATCAGATAGGAGCCTAGAGATTCCCTTGGCTGTACTGAGATTTCTTGTTTTCATAGGGCTAGACCTGGAGGACCTCTGGCCATCTTATTGACCCTTGGCTGTCTGGAGTAGGTCCCAGAGGAGCAGGGAAGGATGCTTCTCTGCCTGGGGGAGGAAGGCTGACAGGGACCATAAGAGAGTCTAGCCAGCCTCTTCTCGTTCATAAAGATTTGATTCTGACAGGCTTCTGAGAGACTCCTGGGTCTGACTCTGGGCTGAGATTTAAAGACAATTCAATCGTGGCTGAACATGAGGCTCCTGGCAAAGTAAGGATTCCAGAACAACTACTCCAATGAATATAACTCTGACCTAAGCTGCACAAAGCAAGTGCAATTATGAAAAAGCAGGGCAGAGTGGAGAGATGAATCTGATGCTGATCAAAGTTCAAGCACTCAGAACACATGCTAACTGAAAAGTTGGGCCACAAGGCCAACAGTTGACTTCAATTGAGCTGCAACATCTATAAGAAAAATGCAATCTGCTCCAGGGGGCTATAGTTGTGCCATTTGGACACTGGATTAGAAAGGTAGAAACAGCCTGGAAGGATGAATTCTCTGAACTAAGGACCTAGGCAAAGAATGGTTGATAATTATGATAAAATAGTGGTAATATAATAACAATAATAAGAGCAAACACGCCAGACACAGTTCTGAGTGCTCTAGATGTGTTATCACATTCAATCCTCACAATATACTTATGAGATCAATGCCTCTATTATACAAAAGTGAAAACAGCTTTAAACCTCACATGACTTGTCTAAGCCTACACAATGGGTCGGTGGTAGACTTGAGAGGCTGACCCAGTCAGCCTGAAACCAGAGCCCTCACACAGAGCCTGAAGGCCATAGATTCTCTTAGCCACCCTGGGCTCTTTCCTGGCCCAAGGCCTTTGGATATGCTGTTGTGTTTGAGACACTTTCAATGATGATAATAATAGGGTAACAAAATGGACATTTCCTGCAAACCTCTGTGCAGCAGATCTCAGATATTAACATGGGTTATGAGATAGGCCATAATTCTACTGAATTCAGTAAAATTCAATAGAAAAAAGTGAAAAACCAGCTAAGTGTGGATAAATAAACCTTAAACTCTTCACCCTTTTGAAGTAGGATTGGGGGAAAGGGGAATTGGGGGAGAGAATATTTTGGAGAGTGAAAACTAAGGTATTGTGATTTTAATTTATCCAGATCCCCCCCCCCAAAAAAAAGACCCAGAATTTGTCATTATATCTCCTGGATCAGGCTTATGTTGACCTTCAGTTTCTCTTTTGTGGCAGTTACTAAACTGCTATTCACTGAAACCATTTCTTTTTGGGAACCCTTGTGCACTGTTGGTGGAAATGTAAATTGGTTCAACCACTATGGAAAACAGTATGGAAGTTCCTAAAAAAATAAAAAATAGAAATATCACACACACACACACACACACACACACACACACTGGAATATTAGTCATAGAAAAGAATAAGATCGTGTTATTTGCAACAACATGGGTGGAACTGGGGGGTATTATGTTAAGTGAAAGAAGTCAGAAAAAAAGCTAATACCATATGATTTCACTTATATGTGGAGCCTAAAAAACAAAAATAGCAAGCAAACAGAAACCAGACAGATTCAAATACAAAGGACAACTGGTTGCCAGAGGGGAGGGAGGGGAAATAGATGGAATAGATAAAGAGTATTAAGAAGTACAAACTTACAGTTGTAAAATAAATAACTCACAGAGATGAAAAGTACAGCATAGGAAATATAATCAATAAGATTGCAATAATGTTTGTATGGCAACAGGTGGTGACTACATTTATTGTGGTGAGCATGAAGTTTAGAATTATTCAATCAATATGCTGTACACCTGAAATTAATATAATATTGTACTTCAATAATTAATTATTAAAGGCTATCTTAGTTCGGGCTGCTATAACAAAAATACCATAAATCGGATGCCTTATAAACAACAAAAATTCATCTTTTACCGTTCTAAAGACTGGGAAGCCCAAAGTCAAGTATTCAGCAGATTGGGTGACTGGTGAGGGTCCACTTCTTAGTTCGTGGACAGCTATCTTCTTGCTGTGTCTTTACCTGGTGGAAGGTGGAAGGCAGCTCCCTCTTATAGGGCACTAATCCCATTCACAAGGACTCCATCCTCATGACCTCATCACCTCCCAAATAGCCCACTTCCTACTATCATCACACTGGAGATTGCTTTTCAACATATGCATTTTTCAGGGGCACAAATATTCAGCCTATAGCAAAAGCTATTGGAATAATCCAGGTAGGAGATGATAATGTCTTTGTCCAGGTTGGTAGCATCAGTGGTGGTGAGATAAAGTCTTATTCTAGCTCGATTTTGAAGGGAAAGCCACCAGGATTTGTTGACAAATTGGATATGGGGGATAAAAGGGGGAGTTCAGATCATTCCAAGATGTGGGGCTTGAGTAGTTGAAAGGGTCAAGTTGCCATTTTCTGAAATAGGAGAGATTTCCAGAGGGGCTAGTGTGGGGAGAGCTATCAGGAGTTCAATTTTGGATACTTCAGGTTAGAAACATCCAGAAGATGTTGAGTAGGTAATGTTTGGGTTGAAGACACACACTTGGGAGTCATCAGCCTAGACATGGTATTTCAAGCCATAAGACCAGATAAGACAATCTAGTTCAGATGAGGAGAGAAGAAGTTTGAGACTGCCCTTCAGTGTGGAAAGGCAAGAGAGATAAGAAGGAGGCAGGAAAGCAGATCGAGAAGACTTCTTGCTCAATAAGGCAAGAAGAGAATCAGAAACTGAAAGAAGAAAGAATTTCAGGAAGGAGGGAGTGATCAGCTGTTTCCAAGGCTGTTGAGAGGCTGAAAGCCCACCTTGGACTAGGGCAGCGCGAAGTCCCTGGTGACCCTGACAAGAGCTATTTGGTGGAGCCACAGTAAATGAAGCTGGTCCAGTGGGTTCCAGGGGAATGAGAGGAGAGGGCACAGGTAGAGCAAGCAGAGGTAATGCTTCTGGAAAGCTTTATTGTAAACGAGAGTGGAGAAATGGGGTGAGGGAGGTCTAATCAAAAGGGTTGTTTTCTTCTTTTTTCTTTTTCTAATCAATCATTGAATACTTTTGAGGATGGTCATAAAGAGAAAGAGAATTGATGTGAGGGAACAGAGAAGATATTTTCCGGTTGACAGCTACCCTCCTGGGGCCAGAAGGGAGGAGAGCCAGTGCCCAAGTGATGGGAGGCTGGCCTAAGACCCAAGCAGGAGCAGGATCGCACTTACTAGCAAAGAAGCAAGTATCAATCAGGACGCTAGCCGAGGCATTCAGAATCTGTGAAGCCACCTTCTGAGTGTCTCTATTTTCTCAAAAAACTAGGAAGCAAGGTTATAGCTGAGGGTGAGAAGGAGGAGGAGAAGGAGGAGGAGGAGGAGGAGGAGGCGGAAGGAGGTGTGAAATGGTTTTCTAGGACACGGGAAAGAACAGGAGCTGGGAGCCTGTAGGATAATCACCAGGTTACACTAAGTGCCTGTTTGAGGTCGAGGACATAAACAGAGGGACAACAGTCAGCGTGGTGGGGTTTTCCTCCAGCTATGTCCAGCTGTAAGGGTGCAGGTGTGATGCCAGGCAAGGACCCAAGCTGGGTAATGGCAGACAGCTGTGGCGGGGAGGCCGCCTTGTCTGAGAGAGAGCCCACTGATGCCATATTTGCTTTGGGTGGTTCCAAAAGGTCTAGGATGCCTTCCTGCTAATAAGAATTTTACGAGCTTCAGTCACAGTAGCTGGGGTTGTTACTGTTTGTTGAGCCCCTCTCTGCCGGATCGCGTTCTAAGCACTGTACCCGGATTACCTTATTCAACTTTTGAGAACCTTACAAGGCAGGTGCTCTCATTGCTCCCATTTTTGCTGATGAAAATACTGAGACACACGTAGAGGTGAAGATAGTCCAAGGCGACACAGGTAATAAACGACAGAGTTAGAGGTGGCCCCCCAGCAGTCACGAGAAAGCGCAGAGGCTCCACCAAGACCGCACACCTCCCAAGCCCCGTAAATACCACAGAACCCCGGGCTTTGCCGTATATCTCGGTGGCTCATGCAAAATCAGATTCCCTAGATTTGGATACCAGATGGGGAAGCATATTCCAATTTATTGCCTAATTTGTAAAGGGCTCTCACGCAGCTCGAGTCTGGAGGCATGCTTGTTTAGCAGAAGCATCCCACCCCAGTTACCAGAGTCGGAAGAGAAAGGAAAGATGGCTGGTAATTCCCGGCCCGCCTGCCTTAATTGTCAGCAAATGGGAGTGGGAGAAAGTTTGCCTCGATTTCTAAACTTCTTCATGATTAACAATATTGTGACTCAACATCACATCCACACACACCCACAGACTTTGGCATGTTGGCGTTCCGAGGGCGGATGCCATAACCATCACGCTTCTCTCTGAGTAGCCAAGGAAATGACCTTCTCCATCCGCCCAGAGATATTAAGGAAGTGCCTCAGCTAAATATTTTAAAAATCAGTACATTATTCTCCTAAATCCTATTTTCTTGGGTGTTCCCAATTCCCTGGTTCCCATGCCCCTTGCACACTCCGTCAGCTTCCCTTTTAGCAGCTACTTCCAAACCTTTTCTAGCTGCTGGGATCCGGCCATTGCCACTTCACGAAGGTAACCCACCTTGACCCAAGCATGCCTGTTCCTGATGTGACAAATATATTTTTGGTAAAAAGCATCAAATTTCTTCTTGTGTAAGTGGTTGGAATTGTTAATTTGGCTTTCAGCACTCTTCAAAGGATAAACTGACTCACAAGACTCCTACAGGAAGAAGTAGGTCAGTTAGGAAGGGAAGGATATGATGGGGTGCTTCACGGCCCACGAAGGAGCACAGAACCCTGGAGCGATGTCAACTGGAGGTTTAGGTAAGATGAGGAAAGACAGGGCTGCCCAGAGTGGACCATTTATTTCCACGAAGGCCCCAGGGGTCTGCTGGGTGAAATAATGGCTCCTGGACATTTTTTAGATTTTTAAGTAGTTCACCCCATCAAAATAGGATGGTTGAATATTGCCTCCTTGCCTTTCAGGTTGCTGTCTTCCTAGTGGAGATGGCATTGATTGGCACCCTCCCCTGGGCCCGGTCAGTGAAGGCAGGACAGGGAGCTGGAGTCCTACCCCCGTATTGTCTAGGCCCTCTACCCCCCATTCCCTACCACGGCCTGGGCTGCCAGTGTGGACACCCATCCTTCTCCTTCCATTTCCCAGGCTGCTTGGTTGGGAACGTGGCAGCCCCCGAGGACGGCGACCCATCTCTCCCCACAATACCGACGACATGGGAACTGCGGGAGTGTTGTGGGAAGCACAGAGAGGAGAGAGAGAGAGACAAATGGTGCTCTAGGCACCTGCAGGGAAATGAAGCCACACAACGGGGGTCAGAAGTGAACTTTGAGAAGGCCCAGGGAGCACACGGCAGAGCCCCATGGAGGACCCAGCTTCACCAAACTGGGCACCCAGCCCGGGGTGGGTCAGCAGCAGGCTCATAAACCCCTAGCGCCAAGTTCAAGCCTGACACTTAGCCGTGGCTCTGTCGCCTGTCTTCATGGTGACCTAGAGTGGCTCTCCGATTGCAATTGTTTTTCAGCGTAGTGAAGTAGTGCATTTCATTGTAAAGAAATGAGAAAAACTAAGATAAAAGCCCCCCCCCCCAAAAAAAAAACCTATAATGTCAACACAGAAAGACAGACATGGTCACATTTTCATATCTTTCCACCAAGGCATCTGTGTGTATATCCACACATAAATAGAGTGTACACAGATGGCTTTGTACCTTGTGTACTGTTACGTAACCTTCTTTCTCACTTGACAATACGTCATGTTCAGCTTTCAATGTCAGCACACGTGGCTCTACATCATCTTTAATGACTGCACTGCAATCCTTTGGATAGGCACACTCAAATCCATTTAACCAACCCCCTATTGTTGGATATTTATGCTGCTTTCAATTTTTTTCCTACTGCAAACAAAGCTGTAGTGAATACTGTGGGACATATGGTCTGTGCCCTTGAGGAGCTCACGGTAGAAGAATCTGGGAGGGGGCTTCCCCTCCCAAATGAAATAGTGAATGTTGTTTTTAATGATGACACTGCTAACATGGGCCACTTTAATGGAGCATTTAGTTCGTGCCAGATACGGTGCCAAGGGCTTCGCACCTGTACATCTGTCATCTAATCCTTACAACAACTCTGTGAGGTTGGCATCCCTATTTTGCAGAAGAGGAAATGAAGGCTCAAAGGAGCAAGTGACTTGCCCAAGGTTTACACACAGGTATGTGGTAGAGACAGGACTCAAACCTAGGGTCTGAAGGCTCCAAAGGACGAGCTGTAGGCCAAGCACTAGACTTTCTTTTGACAACGACTTGGAACCTGTGTTTCTGGATTTTAGTCTCAGACCCACTCTCTGTCAGGCTTAGGTTGGAATAATAGAACAGCAGTCACCGAACACTTGAGGTAGATGCTTTGTTCCCTCCGTAGACACATGCCCCTTGGTGCTTTGAGCTCGAAACTTCTTCCTTTGAGGGTGGAACCTGTTTCTCGGACTCTGGAATCAGTGCCGGCCTTTGTGATTTGCTTTAACCAGCAGAATGGGGCAGATGGGGTGTTGTGCCTGTTTCAGGCTTAGACCTCAGGATGCCCCACAGCTCCTGCCCTCACCTGGGAACCTGACTCTGTCCTGGAACGCGCTCAGGCTAGCCTGCCAGAGGATGAGAGCGGTGTGGCTCAGTGGCTCTGTGTCCTTGCCGACAGAAATTAGTTGGCTGACAGGTGACTGAAGATTCAGGAAGACCCCCAACCACATCCAGCACAGCCATCCACCCAAGTGTGAGCTCACAATACCTACTGCTTTAAGCTCACAAGTTGTGGAGTGGCTGTCAGGAAGCAAGAAATGATGGGTACCTGGTTCTGTTAGTTCTGTTAGTGTGGGTGATGCAGTCTGGGAGAGGGGGTCTCAAGTGGGGTTTGTGAACCACGTGGCTGGGATGGCTTCAGAAAAGAGGTGACAGCTCGTGCATTGCAGGGTGTGCAATAAATAGCAAAGCCTCCTGAAGCAGAACAGGGAGGTGGGTTTGCATGCACAATCAGATAAACCTCTTCGCTGAGGCTGCAGGTTGCCAGAGACGTGTCTCCAGAGCCTGAATTAAACAGAAACCTCCCTCTGGCCAAAAAGGCAGATAGACGTCATTTACACACCAGTGCAAAAAATTAAACACCTGGCAGGTTCCCGGGCAGCCTCTCAGGGGTGCCCTGAGGGCTGGAGCAGAGATACCTTGGGTGATGGGCTCCCTTTCAAGTGGAAAATTGGAATTCCAGTATCAGGCCAAAGGAAAAGGTTGCTCTTTCTCCTGCATCTCCTCCTGTTGACAGAGGCGTGGCTCGGAGGCATCCTGTGCCCTGGGAAGTCCTGAAGGAAGACCTTTCCTGCACCCGCTGACAAGGTATGGAGTGCAAAGTGTTTTCCAGTAACCCTGACATACATGACCTAGCCGGGATGCTCTCAGCTGCATCCTGATGAAAGAGTTGAGTCAAATAATCTGCCAAAGTGAAGGACTCAGCAAGTCATTTGTTCATTCATTCGTTCATGCCACAAACACTCCCAAGAGGTCTAAGATGCCCTGGAGAAGCTCATAGCCTGGTAGTAAATGCATATCTTGAAAATTCTGTGCCTTGTCTTAGCGAAACCGAGCAAGGATGGACCCGGTCGGCTCTAGGTTGGTCATGGGATCAGTGAGCTCCCTTCTCCAGCATCTGAAGAGCCTAGAGGCCTGGGAGAGCGAGAAAGGAGAGAAGAATGATGGGGCATGTGTCCAGAGGCTGAAATTGAAGCACTTCAAGGTTTTGTGTTGCCAAGGAAGACAGCAGGGGACAAGGGGGAGGTGCTGAGCTCCAGTCTTATAGGAAGCGAAGGTGACAGGTTGGAGTCCTAAGGGCGCCGTCCTCTGGCATCGTGCCATCCTAATAACAGCAACTGTGTTTCACACCTGAAAGTATGTGTTAGCACTCGTTTGTTAATGGTGTATGGTGTTGGCCTGGTGGGAGGTGTTGGGGAGTGGTGGGGGGGAGGATTCCTGCCTCCAGGACCTCATGGCCTGTGGGACACATAGGTCTGCAGACAAGTTACTGCCTTCCAGGGCAATGCAAACCAGCCCAAGACGCTCAGGGAAAAGAGATGAAGGGCCAGCGTAGGTCAGTGCAGGCTTCATATTTGAGTTGGGTGAGTGGGAGTTTCTGGGTGATGAAGAGACATTTCAGGAGGAGTAAGAAACACAGTATGATGCAGCAAAATGAAAAAGCATAGAGCACTCCAGCATCCCTGAGTGTAGGGTGAACAGAGTTCAATGGGAGGCAGGCTGAAGCGTGGCAAGCAGGAGCCAGACCACACAGAGATTTATGTGCCAGTTTGAGGAGCCTGGATTCACACTGTGGAAAAACGAGGAGCTCTTGAAAGGGTTTGAGCAGAGGGATGTGATCAGAGCTGTCTTGTGGGAGGCGTTCTCTGGTAGCTGTGTACAGGATGGTCTAGAGATGGCAAGACCGGGGGGGCAGTCAGACCCTATAGGAGATGCTGCGGGAATCTCAGCAAGAGATGATGGGGACAGTGACAACGGGAGAGCATTATTGCAATGGTTTTGTGCAAAAGCCCTGGAGGCAACCTTGGGGCTTGAAACCTGCCTGTATCCCTTACCAGTTGTGTGGTCTTAGACAAGTTATTAACCTCTCTGCACCTGACTTTCTTCATGTATGAACTAGGGATAATAAAAGCAATTACCTCATAGTAGCTGTTCCACGAATGAAGTGAAATGGTCCACGTAAAGCACTTGAACCATGCCCGGTATGCTGCAGATGCCCTATCACGACTGGTTATTCTCATTTACCCCAGTAGACCTGATGGTGGTTGCATGTGGACACCGAGTAGAGGGTGAGCCTAGACTTGCTTGCACAGAGCTAGTTAGGAAGTTGCCATTCCAGAGGTGAGAAATACGAGAATATTGTAAAAAGCTTCCTCCCTTCCAGGAGAATGGCCGTGGTACCCAGGGTACAGCACTAGGCTTTGCCCTCCGCCTCTCTCTGAGCACTCCTAATGGCATCTTGGCTGTGTGTAAGTAGACGACTCTGGCCTGAGACTAGCAGCAATAAACGTCAGCAGAAGGCATCATGCCTGCTTGTCCTCTCCAGGCCTCGCAGTAAGCTTGCCAGACTCTTGAGCTGGGCATACTGTTGCCCCCTTTGTACAGATGAGCAAATGGATGCTCAATACCACAGCCCAGGATGGGCAGCTAAACAGGGAAAGATCCATGAGTCTGATGCTCAGGCCTTTTGACTCCCAAATCCAGCACTCTTTCCAGGACCCCTATTTCCTACCATCCTTTTGCTTCCTTGTGGGCTTGCCGAAGTCCATGTGACAGCCCAGAGCCCCAGTAAAGCTCCAAATTGTGTGTGGTCCTGGCACAGAAACAGACACATAGATCAATGGAACAGAATAGAGAATCCAGAAGTGGACCCTCAACTCTATGGTCAACTAATATTCAATAAAGGAGGAAAGACTCTCCACTGGAAGAAAGACAGTCTCTTCAATAAATGGTGCTGGGAAAATTGGACATCCACATGCAGAAGAATGAAACTAGACCACTCTCTTGCACCACACACAAAAATAAACTCAAAATGGATGAAAGATCTAAATGTGAGACAAGATTCCATCAAAATCCTAGAGGAGAACACAGGCAACACCCTTTTTGAACTCGGCCACAGTAACTTCTTGCAAGATACATCCACGAAGGCAAAAGAAACAAAAGAAAAAATGAACTATTGGGACTTCATCAAGATAAGAAGCTTTTGCACAGCAAAGGATACAGTCAACAAAACTAAAAGACAACCTACAGAATGGGAGAAGATATTTGCAAATGACGTATCAGATAAAGGGCTAGTTTCCAAGATCTATAAAGAACTTATTAAACTCAACAGCAAAGAAACAAACAATCCAATCATGAAATGGGCAAAAGACACGAAGAGAAATCTCACAGAGGAAGACATAGACATGCCCAACAAGCACATGAGGAAATGCTCTGCATCACTTGCCATCAGGGAAATACAAATCAGAACCACAATGAGATACCACCTCACACCAGTGAGGATGGGGAACATTAGAAAGGCAGGAAACCACAAATGTTGGAGAGGATGCGGAGAAAAGGGAACCCTCTTACACTGTTCGTGGGAATGTGAACTGGTGCAGCCACACTGGAAAACTGTGTGGAGGTTCCTCAAAGAGTTAAAAATAGATCTTCCCTACGAGCCAGCAATTGCACTGTTGGGGATTTACCCCAAAGATACAGATGCAGTGAAACACCGGGACACCTGCGCCCCGATGTTTATGGCACCAATGTCCACAATAGCCAAACTGTGGAAGGAGCCTCGATGTCCATCGAAAGATGAATGGATAAAGAAGATGTGGTCTATGTATACAATGGAATATTACTCAGCCATTAGAAACGACAGATACCCACCATTTGCTTCAACGTGGATGGAACTGGAGGGTATTATGCTGAGTGAAGTAAGTCAATCAGAGAAGGACAAACATTATATGGTTTCATTCATTTGGGGAATATAAAAAATAGTGGAAGGGAATAAAGGGGAAAGGAGAAAAATGACTGGGAAATATCAGAAAGGGAGACAGAACATGAGAGACTCCTAACTCTGGGAAACAAACTAGGGGTGATGGAAGGGGAGGAGGGCGGGGGGTGGGGGTGACTGGGTGACGGGCACTGAGGGGGGCACTTGATGGGATGAGCACTGGGTCTTATTCTATATGTTGGCAAATTGAACACCAGTAAAAAAATAAATAAAAAAAAAAAGCTCCAACTGTGATCTTCCTGTCTTCCAGGGGCCGATGGGGGACTTTGAAGTAACAAAGAAAGGGTGGGGCAGGAGGGTGCCCCCAGCTTTGCTTGAGTCCCTGCAGAAGGACTTCAACCCCTTGAAAGCCCTTGCTCCAAGCCTGGCTATCTTGGGACGAGGGAGAGATGTGACGCTCAGCCGCTCTTTAGAGAGTGGCCCAAAGAAGAGCCGAGGGGGAGGTAAGAACCGTTCTTCTCTGAGCCCTGAGTTCCAGGTGCCAGACATTCATCATTGCATCGACTGCTTGCATCCACTGTGAGGTAATCAATATCATTTCCATTTTTCATACAAGGAGCCCGAGAGCCAGCGAAGTTAGGTACCCAAATTCTTAATCATTCTGCTATGGCAATCCTGCCTTCGGATGGAGAAATGAGGACATAAACCCCGGGCTAGGACAGCCTCTTCTCACGCTGGGCACGTTCTCTTACCAACTCTGGAAGGTATCCTACCTCTAATCATTGCTTTTGTGGGGACAATTGAGTAAATTAAGTACTGTTGACAGGGCTCCATGGCATAGCAGGAGTGGGAAAAGGGAGTTGTTTCTTCATAGGCTCAATGTGCATCTGTCTCTAGCTTGGAGGAAAGTTTAACCGAAATGTATTAACTGCCAAGAAGTGTGGTAGGTGCTTTATATACGTTATTTCATTTACTAACCCCAAACAACCTCATGAACTAAGTTCTATTCTCATCCCATTAGCTGAGACGTCTGAGGAGGAGTAGGAGTAACCTCTTGCTTCAAAGCCACTCAATGACAGAGCACAGCCTGTGTTCTTAACCGCCTTCTGAAGGAGAAGAGAGTGCCCCTGCTGGTTACACAAGAGGGTGGGCATGGTGCCTAGACTGCCTGGGACATGTGGACCCACCTTGGCTTGCAGAGGGCAATCCCTGAGGTTAATTAATCCCTGAAATGAGCCTAGAACAAGAGTTCTCAACCGTGGTTTCCATCCCCGGATGGGGATCCACAAGCTAAGAACCCTATGTCATCCCTAATTGGGCTTCCCAGACCATTGCTTAACAGATAGACAGTGACCACTTACAGGCTGACAGCACAGGCCGATGATGTGAGAGGCCTGAGATTCTGGTTCCACCACTTGTTAGCTCTTTGGCCTTGGCCAAGTGGTTTACTTTGTTTGACTCTCAGATTCCTCCTATAAAACGGGACCAATAACGATACCCATTGTTCTGGTTACAATTGCTCTGTAACAGACTATCCCAAAGCTTAGTACAGCCACTGGTTTAGTACAGCCACTTGTAACTTTGTGTGTCAGGAATCGAGGAAAGATGAGGATGGGAAGATTTGCCTGGGGACTCTCATGTGATCACAGTCACGTGTCATCTGGGGCTGCTGCCATGAGAAAGCCCAACTGAGCTGGACATCCACGGCTGGCAGTTAGTGCTGTCACTGGGCTGCTCCTCTTGAGCTGGACATACTGTTGCCTGCCTTGTACAGACGAGCAAATGGATGCTCAATGCCACAGCCCAGGATGGGCAATGCCTGGGCAAGGTGGGTCCACATGTCCCATGAGTGCTTACACATGGCCTCTCCCGCTTGATGGTCTCAGGGCTGGACTCCTTACATGGCAACTCAGAGCTGCAAAAGAGAGTCTTCTCTAACAGGGGGAAGCTCCACCCCTCTGTATGCATGAGCCCAGAAATCATGCTGTCATTTCCACGGCGCTGTATTGATTACAATGAGTCACAGAGCACTCAAGTTCAAGGGCAGAGAATTAAACTCTGCTAAGGATCTTGAAAAGCAGGTGAAACAGGAGGTATTGTAGCCATCTTTAGAAAATATCATCTGCCAGGCTTGTATTACGGAATTGTACACAGATTAAATGAGACACTGAGTAGAAGGTACTTAGGAAAATGCTTGGTGTATAGAAAGTACTCATATGGGATCCCTGGGTGGCTCAATGGTTTAGCGTCTGCCTTCGGCCCAGGGCGTGATCCTGGAGTCCCGGGATTGAGTCCCACGTTGGGCTCCCTGCGTGGAGCCTGCTTCTCCCTCTGCCTGTGTCTCTGCCTCTCTCTCTCTCTCTCTCTCTCTCTCTCTCATGAATAAATAAATAAAATCTTAAAAAAATAAAGAAAGTACTTGTAAAGGTTAGCTATTGTTAGTAGATGTCACATGTTTGTGAGAAGTCTTTCAACATATCAGGATGGTGGAAGGGGTTGTGGAAAGTCTAAAATTCATTCAAAGCAATGGCAAGGAAAGAGTCCCTTGACTGTTTAGCTAATCAATGGCCCAAGGGAAGAGGAAAGGGAGAGGAAAGGAGTGGGTATCAGATTTATGCGGGCTGGAGGGCTTGAAGTCCTGGTCAGGGAAGGTGTAGTCAGGGAGCCAGGCAGGAAGGGTTGAGAATCAGAGCAGGACTGACAGGCCAAGGTGAATGGGAGCAGCACATCCCAGACTCATGGTGCATGAGAAGAGAAGACAAATCAAGGAGGGAAAAAGAATTGACCAGGCCAGGAAGGGAGTCCAACACGCTGGTGAGAGCTGCCCAGCCCAGCTTGGCCCATGGAGGCTGGGCTTATGTCTGGGCTGGCCCTTAATGACGAGGAAGTTGGCCTGTAAATATGTTCACTTTGGAGGACAGGGGGGATAAACTGGAGGTGTTTGCCTCTCGGTTTCCTAAAACATTTCCTAACCCAGGAACTCTCAGTGCAGGCTGAAGGTGGCCACATCTGAATTCCCTAAGAAGATCCAAAAAAACCACTTCACTGTTTTAATATTGCTTTGACAATAAAATTCAAACTCCAGAGCCTAAGCCTGAGAATCATTTGTCCTCTGCTAATTCTACACTCTCATCTTCAACTTCTGTCTTCTACTTACTAGACTTCAATTTCATTGAGCTTCTTTCAGGTGCTAAAGCTCTAAAGTTCTTCTTACCTCAGGACCTTTGCACCTGCTATTTCCTCTACTCAGAATGGCCCTTTCTCCTCCCCTTTACATGACTGGCTCCTTTTTATCCTCTAGACCTCAGCTGGAATATTGTTTCCCTTCATATCATGCATCACAATTTTGTGTATTTATGTACTGGATTATTTTATTGTTTAGTGCCTTCTTTCTACTAGACCATGAGGCATATGAGGGCAGAGTAATGACGTACTTTCACTCTATACCCCTAGCGCCCAGGCAAGACCCTCGTACTCAGCAGCTATTTAGTGACTATTAGTTATGAGAAAGTCTATAACCTCAGTGTGGCTGAGCTAAGGGGTATGGACTTTGTTTATTCTACAGACCTGAAGCTGGAGTCGGTTAGAATGTACTAGAATGTTGGAAGTGGTAGTGGCCATGCCTTCACATAAGAACCTGTGGGGTTGAGAGACTGACGTGTTTTTGCTAAGGGTGAAGACCTTTGGAAGGCAGCCGTGCATGGAACTGGTCTCCCTCTCCTAGTGTGTTTCTTTTGAGATGATTTTCCACAAAAACACTTTTTCTGTACAGATGAATTAGAACATTTACTGATGTCAGAAAATGAAAACGGTGTTACCCAACGTGTGATTGCTACAAAGAACAGAGTCTAATTTACAGTCTGCCACTTGAGATGGGCTCTGGTCGGGGCCTGACATCATCGGAGCGCACCCGTTAGGCTGCTCTCCTTGGTCCTGAAATGTCCTGCCTTTACATTGTGTCCTCCCAGAAACCTGCATCTCAAAACACCTAAAAGAACACAAATTCATATGAACGTGCGCACGCACACACACACACCCCTACAGACACAAATACGTCATAAACTTATCCACATGCACTCTGTAAAGAGTGAGGTAGCAAGACGCGTTTGATATTTATGCGTTAAGCTTCTCCTGAATTCATGCTAAGAACTAGGAAGATATAGGCCCTTTTTGGGTGACGGGCACTGAGGGGGGCACTTGACGGGATGAGCACTGGGTGTTATGCCATGTGTTGGCAAATTGAACTCCAATAAAAAAATAAATTAAAAAAAATTTAAAAAAACGCTGAAAAAAATTAAAAAAATAAAAACAAAGAGTCATCATATCTCCTGAGGCAAGCTGTTTGCCAATCTGCAGTTATTTCCCTCCATCCCTGATGGCTGCAATGTGAATTTGCACCATTTCCCATCTCGAAGGAGTGTCTATGTCCTCAACCTCTGCATCTGGGCTGATCTTATGAATTGCTTTAGCCAACAGGCACTGAGAGAAATGAGATTGCACCCGTTCCAAGCCTACCTCCCAAGAGGCTTTGAAAACTCTCATTATCCCCCTTGAAAACCTGCCCAGCTGCCATGTGAACAAGCTGACGCGTTCCTGCTAGAGGATAAAGAACCACATAGGGCAGAGATGAGCCATCCTAGCTGAGCCCCTTCCAGATGAGCCAGTCCCTATCAGACAGCAGATACGTGAGTAAGCGCTGCTCTAAGTGGCCTGGCCCAGCTCAGACCAGAAGAGTTGCCTAGCCCATCAGTGGACTTATGAGTAATAATAAATGGTTGTTTTAAAATCACAAAGTTTGGGGGTAGTTTGTTACTTTATAACAGCTACCAGATATACTTCCTTACATGAAAGAAAGGATCTGAACTATTCCTGAAAGTGATATGTCCTTACCAGTCAGATTTCTATGTAGGACACTGAAGCAATGCTACTGATTATGATAAAGTCCTAACAGGATGTGGTCAAAGAGCACTGCTTTGGAAGCAAGGAGATTTAAGTCTTCATCCTGACTTCCACAAACTGACTGTGTGACCTTGGGTAAGTCACTTGACAACATCTTGGCAACATCCCGTATAAAGAGAAAGAGCAAGTTTAGCTTATTTTAGGCCTCCATGGCTCTGACACACATTCTGTGGTCCCATGATTCTCAGGCTCTGCTACTTTCATCTGTAAAGCAAGAAAAGATAATTCACAATTCTTTCTGTCTTGCAGGATAATCCAAAAGGATGAAGTGTTATTTCCTTGGTGGCACCTCTGCTTCCAGACACTTTCAAGAATGTGAGTGTCTATGCAGCAGGAACAGACACCCTGAGATGCTGGCTTTGTGATAATTCACTAGGTTTTATCAACATATGTGAACGCACAGATTTTCAGCTAATATTAGAAGCTGAAATGGAACTGATGACTGTGATCCCCAGACAGTCTACACCACATCTCTTGAAAGAAGAGCAGGCATCCTATTGAAATATGCATCCTGCCCCCACCTTCTTTTCTCCTGGGTTCCCACTGTGGGTCAATAAAACTTTATTTGTGAGATGAGAGTGGTTTCCCAGTCTGAACAGGCAAAAACATATGCACACCAAGATTGGAAGAGGAGATTGCTTGGAGCTCTTTGCTTGCTTCTGACCAGACTTAGATCAGTATAAATGTTGAGTGGGGTAAAATTATTCCTGTGGGCAATTCCAAATGAGCTCTAATAATTTGACTGAAATTGGTTCCAGAAGTGGTATTTAGGGAATGCCATAGATCCCAAAAGCTGGAGCCTGGCTCAGGACAGTGTTAGCGATTAAGGAGATAGCCTTGCAGGTGGACTGTGGGGTTGTGGGACAGGCTCGGGCATTCCTGAGAGAACACCAAAATCAAGCCCAACAGAGAATGCCCCATCAGTCAAGGACCATGCAAATGTGGTCAGCCAGTTCCAGCACTCAACAGAAGATCAAGCAAGTAGGGAAACTTGTACAGGGAGGGTTTAAAGACAAAATGAATAGTGCATTGTTCACATTTTTTTGGGCTGCATATCACATAAAATCCAACCCCAAGAGACTTAATCTGAAAGAATTTAGTAGGTCAGAAAATGGAAAAGGTCAAGGAGAAAGACTGTTCTCAAGCATGGCTTCATGTGGGCATTGAAACATTGTTATGAGGACCCAGTTTTTTGTCTCTCTCTCTCTCCCAACAGAATGCACCAAGTTCTGGATCTGACCCTTTTTGGTCCAATTAAGCCACAGGGTCATACTTGAAGCAATCCTAGTACCTAGGATTGCCATACACTGTTTGGCTTAGGTTGATCAGGCAGGAGCCAACCCCATCCAAACCACAGGAATCTAGACAGGAGAAAAGTACCTTCCCAAAGGAAATTCAGACCCACAGGCATCCATGAGAGGAAGCTATAGATAGAAATATGGAACAGGATCCCAAGCCTTCTGACTTGAAAGTCAATGTTCCAAAAACAAAGAGTAAAGGTTGTTGCAGGAAGGCAAGGGTCTAGATGAAGAATATTAGTAAAATAAGCCAAATCATGGCTAGAGAGGAAGAAAACAGGCTTCCTGGAGAGCTCCTTCTGGATCGGAGGGCTCTAAGGCTATAGGACTTCAGATCTCCTGGACTTGGTGTCCAGAAGAGGGATCTCTTAGCCCAGGTTGGGTACTGTTAGACAATACATCTGACATTATAAAACCAGTCAAATGGAACTGATGTTTCCAGGGACTAAGACTCAGAGTAAAGATAAGCTGCCATGAAAGGAAACAGGTTTGATTTTTTTTAATCTAGATATATTTTAAGGCATATATATCAAACCGAGTTCTGATTCTTTTATTCATTGTGTATACTCTAAATGCAGCCTGCAGATGCAAAGCAGGTCACCTTTAATGCTCAGATTACCATAGGTCCAAGCTCCTACCTGCTGGATTACATTTATAAAACAGGATCATAGTCTTCACTACAACTCCCTCACACTGTGTCACCTAAACCCAAAGCAGTTCTGCTTATCCCCTGAGTCCACAATATCTCTCAACAAAACAACTCAATCAGCTGTTGGCTTTAGCCCTCTAGCCAGTGATGCTTAAAACTGGCATCTGGAAAAACCAGGGAGGAACAAATATCATGGCTTCTCTCCTTTTTGTTTCTTTCTTCTCTATCCTGCACCTGGACTCCAATAAACTGCTGTCCTTCTGCCATAGCTTCTCACTAGATAAAAATAAATATAAGCGGGTGATGGTTTATTCATTCAAATAATATTTATTGAGTACATAATATAGTATGTACTCAAGTTTACAGTTTAGTGGGGATGACAGAGAATGAAAAAATAGAGATGTGTATGCATAATTAATGATAAATGCTATTAAAAACTGGAAAATAATTAATGTAATCTATCACATCAGCTACCTAAAGAAGAAAAATCATATGATCAGATCAACAGATGCAGAAAAAGCATTTGACAAAATCGATCACCGATTCATAATAAATATTTTAGCAAAATAGGAATAGGAAAAGAGGGGAACCTTCTCAACTTGATATAGAACACCTACAAAAATACCCTCCAGCTAACATCACACTTAATGGTAAGAAACTAAATGCTTTTTTTTTTTCTAAGACCAGGAATAAGGCAAAGATGTCCCCTCTCACCACTCACTTTCAACTTCATACTGGAGTCCTATCTAATGCAATAAGACAAAAGAAAAAAATGTATACAGAGTGGGAAGGAACATATAAAAATGTGTTTGTAGATGGCGTGATTGTATAGACTATCTCAGAGAATCATCAACAACAAAAACTAATAAGTGAAACTAATAACTGATTATGTCAATGTTTCAGGATACAGGTTAACATACAAAAATCAATTGCTTTTTTGAAACATAATATCATTTACATTAGCACAAAAATTAAATAGTTTGATATAAATCTAACAGGATGTATACAAAATCTATATGAAGAAAGTGAAAAACTATGGTAAAAGAAACAAAAGAAGATCTAAACAAATGGAGAGATATTCCATGCACATGGGTAGGAAGATTCAATATCGCCAAGATGTCAGTTTCTCACAACCTGATACATAGATTAGTGCAATGCCGACGAAAATCCCTGCAAGTTATTTTGTGCACATAGACAAATTGGTTCTAAAGTTTATCTGGAGAAGCAAATGGCCTAGAATAGCTAACACAATATTGAGGGAGAAAAACAAAGTTGGAAAACTGATACTACCTGACTTTAAGACATACTATAAAGCTATAAAATAAAAACAGTGGGTGTTATACTATATGTTGGCAAATTGAATTTAAATAAAGAAAAAAAGACACTGTTGATTGAAGAACAGACAAATAGATCAATGGAACCGAATAGAGACCAGAAATAGACCCATACAAATATAGTCATTTCATCTTTGATAAAGGAGCAAGGGCAATAAAATGGAGAAAGGATAGGATCTTCAACAAATGATGCTGGAACCACTGGACATCCACACATGAATCTAGACACATACCTTCTTTCTCATAGCTGAATAATATCCCATTATATGTATAATATAAATATATATTATAATATATAAAATATATATTGTATATTTATAATATAAATATATATTATAATATATAAAATATATATTGTATATTTATAATATAAATATATATTATAATATATAATATATTATATAATATATATAATATAATATATATGTATATAATATAATAGATGTATATAATATTATATATGTACATATTATACATATGTACATATGTATTATACATTATACATATGTACATATTATAAAATATGTATTATATATTTCTATATATGCATTATATAGAATATCGATTTCTATATATATAGAGAGAGAGAAAAAAACCAATGAAGCAAAAACTCATTCTTTAAAAAAATCAACAAAATTGGTTAACTTCTAGCAAGACCTAGAAAAACAAAAACAAAAAAGATGCATGAATTACCAATAGTAGAATTAAAATAGAGGCTATCATTGCAGATCATGCAGACATTAAAAAGATAATAGAAGAATATTATAATTTGGTACTCATAAATTTGACAACATAGAAGAAATTAATCAATTCCCCCAAAAGCTGCAAACTATCAAAACTCAGCCAAAATGAACAATCTGAGTAAGTCCTAAAACCAGCAAAGAAACTGAATTCATAATTACAAATCTCTTGAAAAAGAAATATCCAGGCCCAAATGGTTTCACCAGAGAGTTCTAGCAAACATTTAAAGAGGAATTAACGCCAATTTTCCACAGTCTCTTCAGAAAATAAGAGGTTGGTAAGCAGGATAATGTTGCCAGAACCTGTTAATATTACTTTACAGAGCAAAAGGACGTTATTAAGAATGCTGGAATGGGAGATTATCTTGGATTATCCAGGTAGGCTCCATTTAACAAAAGGGGACCTTCAAGTGAAAGAGGGTGGCAGTGGGGTCAGATTCGGAGAGAGATTTGAGGATGCTAAGCTGTTGGCTTTGAAGATGAAGAAAAAGGCCATGAGCCAACATCTTAAGTTTAGCCCAATGAATCTTCCTTCAGACTTCTGGCCTCCAAAACTGTAAGATAATAAATTTCTCACATTACTTGTGTTAATGTGTTACAGCAGCAATAGGAGATGAATATGAATAGAAAACTAACACAGAGAGGAAACATTTCTCAGTTCATTTTATGAGGCCAGTATTGACACCAAAACCAAACAAAACAGCACAAAGAAAACAGGCCAATATCTCATGAATTTAGACACTAAAATATGAAAATATTAGAAAACTGAATCCCACAATGTTCAAAAATAATTACCTGCCAATATATGTATTGTATATTACCAATATATGCCATGACAAATGAGACTTAATCCTAGGTATGCCAGGTTGGATCAATATTCAAAATTCAGTGTAATCCACCATGCAAGCTAAAAAAAGAGGAGTCATATGATCATATGAGTTGATGCAGAAAAGGCTTTTGACAAGATTCAGCACTCATTTATGACAAAAAGCTCAGAAAAATAGGAATAGAGGGAAATGTTTCAACTTGATAAAAGCATCTTCAGAAAACCTGTAGTTAATAATACACTTATTGGTGAAAGTTTAAATCTTTTCTCCCTAAATTTGGGAGCAAGACATGGATTTCCATTCTCAATACTCTAACCAAACAGAGCTGGAAGTTCTGGCTACTGCAATATGGCAAGATAAAGGAGATAAAAGGAATACAGGCATGGAAATAAAGACATAAAATAATCTCTATTTGCAGATGACACAATCAAATACAAAGAAACCCCCCCTAAAATTTTCATACCAAAAAACCCTCCTAAAACTAACTAGTGAGCTCAACAGGTTGCCAATATCTTTTTAAAGAGGGGAAAAAACACAATACCTCTGCTCCAAAGAAAAACAAGCTAACTAGACATAAAATTAATAAGGCATGTACAGAATCTGAATACTCAAAATTACAAAAAGCTGATGAAAGAAATAAAAATCCTAAATAAAGGAAGAGATATACCATATTTGTGGTTTGGGGTTCAACATAATAAAGATGTGAATTGTCCCCAAATTGATGTATAGGTCTAATGCAATTCTTATAAAAATTCCTGCAAATACTTTCATAAACATGAATACGAATATTCTAAAATTTATATGGGAAGATACCAGTCTTAGAACAGCTAAACAATCTTGACCAAAAAAAAAGTGTAAGAAATTACAATATTAAGGCTTACTATAATAGCCACAGTAATCAAAACAATGTGAGATTGATGAATAGATAGATAAACCAATGGAAATTAAAGGATCCAGAAATAAAGCCACACAAATATGCTCAACTGATTTTTGACAAAAGTGCAAAAGCAGTTGAATGGAGGAAAATAGCCTTTTCAATATTTAAACAAAACTTAACTCAAGGGGAACATAGGTGGCTCAGTCCGTTAAGCGTCTGCCTTCAGCTCAGGTCATGAGATCCAGCCCCGAGTTGCACTCTCTGCTCCATGGAGGGCCTGCTTCTCCTTTTCCTCTGCCTGCCACTCTGCCTACTTGTACTCTCTCTCTTTCTGTCAAGCAAACAAACAAATAAATAAACTTATCTTTTAAAAAAGACTTTAACTCAAGATGGATCATAATTTAAATGGAAAATGTAAAGTCACAAAATTTTAGCAAAAAACCCATATGAAAATGTAAATCAAACCATCAGCTGGATGCCTTTAAACTTCTGCACTGATACATGTCAATTACCTCTCAATAAACCTAGGGACAATACCTTTCATCTTTACTCTATCAATTTTATATCTAGGAATTTGTTCAAAGGAAATAAAGGAAAAATGCCTGCATTCATATTTAACTATTTATATTAGTGAATTATTTTAAAAATATTTTATTATTTATTTACTCATGAGAGACACAGAGAGAGAGGCTGAGACACAGACAGCGGGAGACCCAGGACTGTGGGATCATGACCTGCCCCACGTCTGACCGTGGGGCAGACGCTCAACCACTGAGCCACCCAGGTGTCCCAATAGTGAATTATTTTAAAGCATTCTAAATACACAGTAGATAAATTGCCAAATAAAATTTATTGCATCCATGCATGGAAAAAAAATGTGAGGATATTTTCAGGATCTAGGGCTAGGTAAAGAGTTTTTTTTTTTAAGATTTATTTATTTATTTATGATAGAGAGAGAGAGAGAGAGAGAGAGAGAGAGAGAGAGAGAAGCAGAGACACAGGAAGAGGGAGAAGCAGGCTCCATGCCGGGAGCCCGACATGGGACTCGATCCCGGGACTCCAGGATCGTGCCCTGGGCCAAAGGCAGGCGCTAAACTGCTGAGCCACCCAGGGATCCCCAAGAGTTTTTTTTTTTTAAAGATTTATTTATTTATTTATGATAGACAGAGAGAGAGAGAGAGAGAGAGAGGCAGAGACACAGGCAGAGGGAGAAGCAGGCTCCATGCAGGGAGCCCGATGTGGAACTTGATCCCGGGACTCCAGGATCAGGGCCTAAGGCAGGTGCTAAACTGCTGAGCCACCCAGGGATCCCTAGGTAAAGAGTTTTTACACTTGACATCAAAAGTATGATTCCTAAAAGGAAAAAACTTGATGAATTGAATCTCATCAAAGTTTAAAACTTTTGCTCTGTGAGATGCCATGTGAAAAAGATAAAAATATAAGAGTGGAAGAAAATACTTGCAAAACACATATCCAGCAAAGGACCCATATCTGGAATATGTAAAGATCTCTCAAAATTCAACATTTAAAAAAATTAGAAAATAAGCAAAAGACATAAACAGATATTTCACCAGAGAGGAAATGCAAATGGAAAATAAACATGAGAAAAGATGTTGAATATCACCAGTCATCAGGCAAATCCAAATTAAAACCACATAAAATATCACTATGCATCTATCAGAATAGCTAAAATTAAAAATAGTGGCGGGGTGCCTGGCTGGCTCAGTCAGTAGAGCACATGACTCTTGATCTCAGGGTTCTAAGTTTGAGCCCCATGTTGGGTGTAGAGATTACTTAAGAATAAAATCTTGGGAAAAAAATTGTGGCAACACCAAATGCTGGCAAGGAAGCAGAGAAAAGATCACTCATGCATTGCTAGGGGAATGTAAAGTGGTACAGTCATTCTGGAAAATACTCTGGTATAAACACGCAATTACCATAAAACCCAGCAATCACAATCTTGAGCGTTTATCCCAGAGAAATGAAATTTTATGTTCACACAAAAACATACACATGAGTGTTCATAGCATCTTTACTTGTAAAAGCTGGAAACTGGAATCCCCCCAGAATTTCTTCAACACATGAATGGTTAAACGACTAGGCTACATACATACCATGCACTACTACTCGGCAATAAACTAGTAAAACTAGTAAGCATATGTCGATGAATCTCCAGGGAATTATACTGAATGAAAAAGCCAATCATAAAATATTGCATACTATATGATTCCATTCATATAACATTTTTGAAATGACCAAAGTTTGGGATGTCTGGGTGGCTCAGTGGGTGAGCATCTGCCTTTGGCTCAGGGTGTGACTCCAGGGTCCTGGATGGAGTCTCATGTCAGGCTCCCTGCATGGAGCCTGCTTCTCCCTCTGCCTGAGTCTCTGCCTCTTTCTCTGTGTCTCTCATGAATAAATAAATAAAATCTTAAAAAAAGAAAAAAGAAATGACCAAAGTTTAGAAATGGAAGACAAATGTGTAGTGGCCAGGGGTTAGGAAAGGGAGGTGTGGAGATGGGGGAGGGCAGTAAGTATGGTTATAAAGGGGTGACATGAGAGACTTTGTGGTGTTGGAAATGTTCAGTATTTTGACTGTAGTGCTGGGTACAGAGATTTATACGGTTGATGAAGATATATGGAGCTTAATACAACTACACATACACACACACACACACACACACAAGTAAAACTAAGGAAATCTGGATAAAATTGATGGATTGTATCAGTGTCCCTATCCTGGTTGTGATATTATACTATTTTTTTTGCAAAATATTACTACTGGGGAAAATGGGCAAAAGGAGCAAGGGATCTCCCTGCATTACTTCTTACAACTGCATGTGAATCTATAATTATCTCAATAAAAGTTTATATGTGAAAATCAATTAGCAAACAGTAGACCTAAATTCAAATTTATCAATAACTATGTTAAATATAATGGATTAAACATTTCAATTAAAAGGCAGATATTTTCAAAATGGATTACAAGAATCATGGCCTAGCCACTTGCTGTCTATAAAATATATACTTTAATTACAAGGATATGAGGTGAGCCTGGGTGGCACAGTTGGTTAAACATCTGACTCATGGTTTCGACTCAGGCCCTGATCTCAGGGTCATGAGATGAAGCCCTGAATCAGGCTCTGCTCTCAGTGCAGAGCCTGCCAGAGATTCTCTCTCCCTCTTCCTCTGCCCCTCCCACTTTTGTACTCTCTTTCTCTCTCTAAAATAAATAAATAAATCTTAAAAAAAATAAATACAAGGATATAAATAGTTTAAGAGTTTTTTATGTGAAATTTAAGAAACAAAACAGAGGACTCTAGAAGAAAGGAGGGAAAAATAAAATAAGATTAAAACAGAGAGGAAGACAAAACATAAGAGACTCTTAACTATAGGAAACAAACTGAGGGTTGCTGGAGGGGAGGCGGGTGGGAGGGTATGGAGTAACTGGGTGATGGGCATTAAGGAGGGCACGTGATATGATGATGTAATGAGTACTAGGTATTATATGCAACTGATGAATAACTGGCCTCCAGCGCTGAAACTAACAATATGTTAATTAATTGAATTTAAATAAAATAAGATTAAAAAAGAGAGTTTTTTTTAAATAAAGGAAAACAATTTCCTATGCACAAACATATATTTAAAAGATGAAATGACATTAAAGGAATATTACTCAGCCATTAGAAATGATGAATACCCACCATTTGCTTCAACGTGGATGGAACTGGAGGGTATTATGCTGAGTGAAGTAAGTCAATTGGAGAAGGACAAACATTATATGGTTTCACTCATATGGGGAATATAGAAAATAGTGAAAGGGATTATAGAGGAAAGGAGAGAAAATGAGTGGGAGAGTCTCAACACTTTTTCAGTTGCATCTATCTATCTATCTATCATCTATCTATCTTTTTAAAAAAGATTTTATTTATTTATTCATGAGAGATACACACACACACACACACAGAGAGGTAGAGACACAGGCAGAGGGAGAAGCAGGCTCCACGCAGGGAGCCCAACGTGGGACTCAATCCCAGATCTCCAGGATTGTGTCCTGGACCAAAGGCAGATGCCCAACCACTGAACCACCCAGGCATCCATCTATCTATCTATTATCTATCTATCTATCTATCTATCTATCTATCTATCTATCTTCGTCTTCATGTAGCTTGGCCTTGGATGTTGGTGTAGCTACAGAAGTATGTGGCAGAGCAGGGTAACTAAAGCTCCAGCTGGCTGCCCAAAGAACCAAAAAGGAGCACCCGAATTGCAGAGAAGAAGGAGCTCAAGAAAGAAATCCCATAAAGTTGTTTTGAACTCTTGGACTCCCCCTCCAGGCACACATGTGTGAATCCAATTTTAATCAGCATATCAAAGACTTTGAGGATTAGACTAACACATAGACTGATGTCCAGGTCCAGGACCAGCCTCAAGGCAGGGCACGTGGGGGAAAGACTAACTCAGCTCTTGTGAATGCTTTGAAAGCTGAACTGACATTGGAACAACAGTCCACAGAGAGCCTGAACTTGAAGTCTGATGTTAACCAGGTTGGTTGGACTGCTAAAACAATAATATCAACATCTGTGTAGGATTTAAATGAGACTGCAACTCTCCTAGCCTCAGAGTCAAACTTTTCAGAACACTCTCCAAAAATTACTTGCTACAAAGACACACGAAAATCTCAGCTCTCATGGTAAAAGACAACCAACAGATGCCAACATTAAGATGGCACAAATGTTGGAATTATCCAACAGACTAAAATTAGCTCTTATAAAAACTCTTCAACAAGCAATGTAAACACTCTCAAAACAAATGGAAAAATAAAAAAAATTTTTGAAGAAATTTTGACCTGAAAAACACAAATAACTAAAATGAAAAACTCAGTGGCTGGGCTCCACAGCAGAATGGAGATGGCAGAGGAAAGAAGGAATTTGAGAACAATCAGTAGAAAGTATCTAATCCAAACAATAGGAAGGAAGAAGTTTTTGTTTTTAAGTGAGGATTAGAGCCTCAGGGACCTGTGAGACAAAATCAAAATGTCTAACATCTGATACATGCTGCAACATACTCATTAGAATAGGAAAAATTCAAAAGATTGACAACAAAATCTTATGAGGTTGGGGAACCACCAGAACTCTTCTACGTCGCTAATGGGATATAAAATAGTACCTCTACTTCGGAAAAAGTTCTGGCACTTTCTTATAAAGTTAAAAAAAAAAAGTTACCTGGAACTACTCTGTGACCCCCTAATTCCAGTTCTGGGTATTTCTCCAAGAGAAATAAAAGCAAATGTACAATCAAAGAGTTGTCATTGGCAACTTTATTCCAACTTTATTTTTGGTTGTTTTATAACCAAAAACCAGAAAAACCCAAATATACATCACTATGAGAATGGGCTTTAAAAATTGTGGTATATTTGGGCAGCCCAGGTGGCTCAAGCAGTTTAGCACTGCCTTTGGTCCAGGGCCTGATCCTGGAGACCTAGGATCAAGTCCCACATCAGGCTCCTTGCATGGTGCCTGCTTCTTCCTCTGCCTGTGTCTCTGCTTCTCTCTCTCCTTTCTGTGTATTCTCAGAAATAAATAAATAAAATCTTTAAATAAATAAATAAATAAATAAATAAATAAATAAAGTCCTTTAAAAAAATTGTGCTATATTCATACAACGGAATACTAAGCAATAATATAGAAGCATGCCACTGATACGCACAACATAGATAAATATCACAGACACTATAGTGAGCAAAAGAAGCCAAACACAAACATTTTCATGTTTTATTAGCCCATGTACATGAAGTTCTAAAGCAGACAAAACCAATAATGAAAAATAAAAAACAGAAGAGGTGTTGGTCTCTGGGTTGGGGGTGAGGATTAACTGGGAGAAGATAGGAGGAAACTTTCTTGAGAGGGATGAGGGTCACATGGATGTGTCCATTTGTCAAAGCTACACAGCTTGTATTTGTTTATTTCAATAGAGGTAACAGTTTATTTTGCAAATAAGAACTATTTTTTAGAAATTGCTAAATAAGACACTAAATAAGATGAGGCTGGGCATCATGGGGTTGAAGCGTGTCAAAGGTGGAGCATCCGTAAAGCCTGATTGTAGCAAAATGCTTGGTCTGTTTGAGAAAGTCCAAGGTTAGTGGGGGCTGGAATAGAGCTGATAGGAAAAGAATAGAACGAGAACACCATTGAGGTAGACACGGTGCACATCGCCCCAGCCTGGTTTGGCCGGAGTGTTCATAGTCTCTAAAGCATAATGGAAAGCTATTGAGGTTTTAGGTTTTAGCAGGGAAACACCATGGCCCACTTCGTGTTTCTTAAAAGGCTAACTGCCCTCGCTGTTGGGTGAGAAATACATCAAAGAAGCCGAGAGCCAAACCGGGGAAAGCAGAAGAGGCAGGTGCAGTTGTCTGGGTAAGAAATTTAGACGTTGCTGGACTAAAAGGCGGCCACAGCAGAGAAGGGAAAAATCTTCTGTTTCTAGCTGTGTTTAGGAGATGGAAAGAATTGGACTTGAAAACGGGTCGGATGGGGCGGGGGGAAGGAACTGGAAGGGGAGGGAAGCAAGGCTGTCATCCAGGTCTCCCACCTGAGAGGTTGAGTAGAAGGTGGCAGCACTTGCAGAGGTATTTAAGACGAGTGGAGATTCAGAGGAGGGGTACATGAAACCCGAGGCTGTCTGCTATGCACGTGAGGGGGTTTGCTGTGGGGTATGAATTGACATGGGTGAGAGCCTGAAGAGAGAGCAGAGGTCCCAAGGTGAGTCCTGGGGAGCACGGAGGAGAGCATACAGAAGTCCAACATGCAGCAATTGGGCAGAGGAGAGGAAATCCGCAAAGCAGCCAGAGGAGGAGGGGGGAAACCAGAAGAGAGTGATGTCATGGGGAGTGTGTTGAGGAGGGAATCATCAAGGGTGTTAAATGAAGCTGAGAGGTCAAGAGCAAAATGAGGCATTAAAGTGCAGGATTTAGTAACAATGAGATTGCTGGTAGCCTTGCCAAAATCATTACACTTGGAGTGGTGGTAGCTGAATCCAGACTGCATGAAGTAGAGGAATAACTACCTGGGAGTCGAGCAAATGTAAAGTATATGCAGTCATCTCTTTCTAGAACCTTTGGTATGAAGAAGCTAGAATGGGCACAAGAGGTTTGCAAGAGGGAAAACATGAAGTAGGCTTCTTACGAGTAGGAATTGAGGTACTAGGAGAACCACAGGACTGCTGGCCGCTGCTGAGGGTCCCCCTAAAGGCAGGCTGATTTTCCTGTGGGACCAGGAGGATATTTCTTAGTCTCAGTGAAGAAAGGGGTAAATTAAAAAATGAAACAAAGAGAAGCGGGTCAGTACGGACAATGCAGACAATGGAGACCACGAGTGGCTGAGTTCACCTGTAGTTGGAGTTTTTCAGAAGAGTATGGTACGGGAAGAGCTGAGCAAGGAGGTAAGGCTTTTTACAAGGGGGTGGTTACAGCAATGGACCGTAAAGACTCAGTGATAAAAGGGGGGAAGTGGTGACCAAGGGGAACGGGTGGACAGAGGGCAAGTATACATGGGTTGGAGGAGGGGAGGACCAATCATTGATTGGGTTTCAGAATGATCAGCACTCCGGAAAATAATTACAGGGATAGGGTGCAGTCAGAGAGCTGGGTGCTGGAATCATAGTTTTGGAGGTAGCAGCACTCTTTGGGCTGGATATTTTCGAGTCCAGGGGGAAGGTTTGGGCATCAGTTTTAGAGTAGAAGCAAGTGTTGTTGGAGGATGAGGGAGTACAAACCCCTGTAAGATGAGTGTATTAGTCTGCCGGGGATGCCAACAAACAACACTACAGGCTGGGAGGCTGGAATTTAGTTTCTTGTGGGAATTTATTTCCTTAGCATTCTAGAGGCTAGACGTCCAAGATCAAGGTGTTGGCAGGTTTGGTTTCATCTAAAGCCTCTCTCCTAACCGGAAAAAAAAAAAAAAAAAAAAGCCTCTCTCCTTGGCTTGCAGATGGCTGTTTCCTCACTGTGTCTTCATATGATCGTCCCCCAGGCTCTGGGTTTCTGTGTGCCCTAGTCCCCTCTTCTGCAAGGACACCAGATGTATTAAACCAGGGCCTGCCCACAGGACCTTATTTTACCTTATTTACCTCGTTAAAGGCCGTATCTTGACAGAGATTCTCTCCCTTAACCAAACTCTACTCTTTTGAACTCTTTTCTCAAAAAGATCCTTACTTTGGGGCTTCCATGCTCATCTCCACATTATCCAATTTTAGCAATAATCCTGCTAAGTCACTCTAACCAGAATGCCCAGTGTCTGACCACCCTTGATATCTAATCTGATTCCTCATCCTCGCTCACTCCCAAGTGATGTCTCATTACACTGGCCTCCCTCCAACTGAGAATCTCATTAGGTCCTTTGGCCAGATTCCCCCCTTTGCCCTGTGGTTTCAACTTAGTAGCTTCCTATTCACAGGTTTCCATCCCTCTCTCCCCCTGCTCCTCAGCTATAATATCTCCATATTTCCTTGTTGTATTAGGAGTCGAACTTGATCTCTCTCTCCCCTACCGCAAAACCCCAGTGTGGCGGTCCCTACACCTAGTGATAGTCCCCCTTAAAAAGTCTGCCTTAGTGTTCTTCAACAAGTATCAAGAGTATATTTTTTTCCTTTAAAAATCTCCAAATAAGGGCACCTGGGTGGTTCAATCAGTTAAGCGCCTGACTGTTGGTTTTGGCTCAGGTCCTGATCTCAGAGTTGTAAGAATCAAGTTGCGCATCAGGCTCCATGCTCAGTAAGGAGTCTGCTTAAGATTATTTCCCCCTCACTCCGGGAAATGAATAAGGGGTAATGGAAGGAGAGGTGGGCAGGAGGACGGTGTGACTGGGTGATGGGCACTGAGGGGGGGACTTGAGGGGTAGTGGAAGGGGAGGTGGGTGGGGGGTTGGGGTGACTGGGCGATGGGCACTGAGGGGGGCACTTGGTGGGATGAGCACTGGAGGTTATGCTATATGTTGGCAAATTGAACTCCAATAAAAAGTAAATTAATTAAAAAATGAAACTTCCCGCCTTTGATAAATAATAAAAGAATTGGAGCAAAAAAATATATATATATACAAAAAAATAGATAAAAAATAAAATAAAAATAAAAAATAAAACAAACTATTGTAAACAAGTGCTAGAGTAGTGCCTGGCACTGTTAGGTATCCAATAAATACTTGTTAACTGAATTAAAAAAATAATAATAAAAATTAATAATAAAATAAAGATTATTTCACCCTCCTTCCTCCCTGCTCATGCACGCTCTCTCTCATAAATAAATAAATAAATAAATAAATAAATAAATAAATAAAATCTTTTTAAAAAACCCTCCAAATACAGTCCCATTCTGAGGTACTGGGGACTTAGGTCTTCAACATAGAAACTTGGAGGAGGATCACAATTTAGTCCCTAAAAATGGGGTGTTAGGTGAGTCCTTATGTGGACCTTAGGTTATGCAGCAACCAGGACATAGAGCAACGTAAAGAACCAGTAGCTGAGTCTTCGGTGAACGGAGGCAGCGACCAGGCCAGCATGCATGTGTATGTCTGAGGGGAGCAGGATATATCCTCGTGCATGCGTCTCCAAGGAGGGGTAGTTTTGAAGAGACCGACAGAAAGGGGTCTGGGAGCAGCCAAGGAGTGAAGGAGAGCAATCAGGCCTTCCTCCCTGTTTGGAAATACAAACCTGGAAATGCTCCTTCCACCTGAGAGGGCTGCATGAGCAGTGACATCCTCCGGCGACAGCCACGTTTTTTACAAAGACAAGAGGTGGACAGGATGTTGGGAGGAGGGGGCTGAGGATACAGAGGAGTTAACCAATCAGAGCAGGAGTCTACATTAGCGGCATCTGGGCCCCAGCCTACAGTGTCCATGTGTGTGGGCACGTGTGTGAATGTGTGTGTGTGTGTGTTCCATCTATTTCAAGACCACCAATCGGCCTTTCCCATCTTCAAAGCAATAATTCTTACTGTCGACGGCCTACGCGGGACGTTTTTTCCTCTGTAAATTGGTGGCTGAAAGGACCACACTTACTCCGTGGTAACATCGGGCCACCTGTGAAATGGCAGCCGGCTCTCCAATTGAACTTTCAAATCCATCTGTCAATTTGTTCCTGGTGAGTAGTGCCCCCAAGAGCTCACACAGTCAGCTTTCTCTCCATCATTCCAAGGACAGCTTGAAGTTAAAGAATCACATCCTAGAATTTGGTGTCTCCATTGGCCTCTCCCATCAAAAGGATCCAATTAAAGTGCCAAGGGCTGAAATGCTTCTTTATTTCATTGATGTAAGGCCAGGTGATTCCTCCCTTCAGATTTGTACATTAATGTTCAAAATAAGAAGTCAGCTGCATGCAGTGGCTTAAACTAATCCTACAAGATACATTTAGCCAAGTAAGCATGTGCAAATGCAGAAATTTGAGTTTTGAGCTGGAACATCTGAAGGACAGGATGTGCCTGCACGTTTAGTACATTTTACTCCGTGGAATGAGCCAGGCACTTTACTAAGATGATGCATTGCTGAAAACTGTCTAGAAACAGAAAAATGAACCTGAGCCAGGGCAAGCTTGGCTTAAATAGACAGGAATCCAAAATGAAGACCTTAAGGAAATGGGCTGAATTTGAATTATCTTAATCACTAGGAGGAAAAAAAAATTGAATATATGAGAATATCTGAGCATCTCTCTTTAAATAATAATAAAATCATCATGTAAATAATTCTATTTTCATTCATTCAACCAGATTTTTAGAAACCATTTTGTATTTTGTCCTATACTAGGTGCTGGGGATATTGAAAGGCACAACGTCTCTGCCTGAGGATCTCCAAGTCTGGAGGGGAGACAGATGGTATGAATTGCCATTTGTCAATGGTCTAGACTAGATCATGATTTTCAACCTGCATACAGGATCCTGGGGCAGAGACCATCCTGATTTGCAAAGTTTTCCTGCACTAGGCATTTTCTAGAAAAAAAAAAAAGATTTCACATGTAGATATTGCCACTTTAAAGGTGAGTCGATAAAGCTGTGATTAACAAAAAGAAAGTTCCTTTAAAAGCCTTTCTGAATTCATAAAGCTTCTTGCCATTATGCATTTTTTTCATCAATGAATATTAAAAATGCAGCTACATCTGGAAGACCAGGGAGTAGTTTGAAGTTCAAAGAGGGGCTTCAAATGAGGACGAGCTGAGAGCAGGTGTCTCATCGCCGGCATGGGACCTCTGTTTCCGGCATAATCCCAGCGCAGTGGGAGAACAGGGCTAGATGCTTCCTCTGATTCAAGGCTGATCCCCCGCCCGACCTGGGTTCCAGATTCCATGCCCCTCTCCTCCTTGGGGATCTCACTCTGATGATTTACCTCGTCAGTTTGGTACCTTCACTCTCTTCTTACCAGAGCTTTCTCTTCTCCGTGTTCATGCTCAACTCTTTATTTTTACGAGAATATTTTCTATCATGTCAGGTCCACAGACATTTATTGGGATTGTGTATAACCTCATCCGGAATATTAGGGAAAGACTACCTGAAAAGGTCGAAGTGGACCTCAGAATAATGAGGAGGCATCAGCCAGCAAGTAGGGGAGTCGGGGGAGGATGGGCATTCCAAACCTTTCATTTCATCTTCCAGTGTCTCTCAAAGCCATTTGCTTTTCTCTGTCTCCAAAACCAGCTGGTGCAAACTGCCATCGCCTCCTGCCTGGATACTATGATGTCCTCACAACTTGTCTAACTGCAGTCACTCCTGCCTCCTCCTCTCTGGTCTCCATACTACAGCCAGAGGGGTCTTTTCAAAATGCAACTCTCCCCATCTTCTTGTCACCAGTGCCTGGTCCAGCCTCTGTCTGACCCTCCTGCCTCAGTGGACACCTCTCATTTCCTCCCTCCCTAACCTGCATTGGCTTCACAGTACTTTGTGTTTGCTCTGCTTGCTCCCATCCCAAGAACTTTGCACATGATTTTTCAGCCTCAACTCAATGGCAAGGAATTTGATTCCATTTTAAAGGTGACAGGAAGTCTTGAAAGGATATTTGAGCCGAGCAATGACTGCATGTAATCTGGTTTACGTTCCTGAAAGAGCAGCCTGGCTACTATGTGAAGAGTGAGATTGAGAGAGCAGAGGATGAAGCAAAAAGACCAAAGGAGAGGTTATTTCTGAGGAGAAATCATGGTGGCCTGGACCCAAGTGCTGGCAGTGCAAATGGAGAAAAGTAAAGAGAACTGAGAGATATTGGGAACTGGAACCAATAGAATTTGGTGATAGATTCAGGAACAGAGAATGTGGAAAATAGAGTTATCAAAGATGATTCCTAAGAGTTTGGCTCGTGCAATTGAGTGGGTGGTGGTTTCATTTACTGAGAGCCTGTGGAAGAGGCAGAAATGGAGGCTCAATGTTCTACTTCTACCGAGCACCTGCTTTTTCCAGCTCTTTTTGAGTTGTAAGTTGTTAGGGCAGTTGGGAGCTGGAGAGCTTGATTAGCAAACTGGAAGACATCGTGAAGTTCACTCCTTAGAGATGAGCTTGAGATGCTACCTTGCTGAGCCATGACACCAGCATTCATTTTTCTCTGCATACCAGCCCCCTCCTGTCTTTCCTTCCTTCCCTGTCCAGCCTAGATCCCATTTCTCGTCACTTCACCCTCTCTCTTACCAAATACCCTTCCCCAATGTTCCCCCGATTCAACTTCTGGCAAAACATCAACTTGGATGAATGCAATTATTGCCCATCTCTGGTTGCTAAGCACTGCTGGAAATCCACACAGATTGGTGGTGTTGCTGTAAATCACTGGTGCCACTTTGAATTTATGGTCTCCAACTCCAAATGGACCCTCAGTGCTGCCTGGCAATCCTTCTCTATTTCCCTTGTCTGCTTTCTCTCATTCTCCACAGTGGCTATTTCAGATTTTAACCATTTCTTAAACCTTACATCCCCTTCTCTCTGAGCAGATGAAGTCACTCCTACCTCACAGAGAATATACAAGCTGCCAGGATGAAGAACTGCCTCAGCCTTCTCCCATCAACCTATATTCTTACTTGAGTCTAAAACTATCCTTTCTTATCCCTCTCCAGTTACATGTCTCTTCCTGTATCTAAAAGTAATACTTCAGTTGGCTCTCATTCCCTTTTACTTTTTAGGAATCTTCTTTATTTATCCCCACTCTTCCCTATATTGTTCAACCATTCCTTTACCAGCTCCTTCCCAATAGTATTGAAACTTGTGCAAGGCTCCCCTATCTTAAAAAAAATTTTTAAGAATCTATTCTTCTCTCTATTCCTTACTACCAGATTTCTCTTCTTTCTCCTCATTAAAACTATCTGAAAATACCGTCAACACTGGTTATGCCTCCAATTCTTACTGTTCAGTCTCTTCACAAAATCATGGACGTCTTGCTTTCACCATGAACCTGCTGTCACCATTTTTCCAACCCCGGCCTCCATTTGGAATCCCAATGGTCACCTTCGGATCACTATGTTCCTTGGAGTCTCAGCAGCCTTGATGCTGTTCACCACATCTCCTGTCAGGAACTCTCTTCCCCCTTGGTCTCTGTGAAACACACTCTCCTGGTTTTCCTGTGACCTCGTAGGCTACTGTTAAGTCTTTTTCTTCTTGACTGAATGATGGAGTCATGTGCTGGGCTTTCTTCTCATTTGCTTGTGTGCCTTAATCGTGGATGCATTCTGTGATAGATTATTTGCAAAAAAAAAAAAAAAAGTACCCATTTTCTATCCCTCCTTATATCTATACTCTTTGTAATGCAACTTTGCAAATCCTCCTATGAAGAGACAGAATCTGTTTCTCTACTTCTTGAACCTAGACAGCCCTTGACTTATTTGGCCAAAAGAACATGGCAAACCAATATTGCACCAGCTCCAAGCCTGGGTCTCTCTGCCATGGGAACAGGGCTGGGCTACTTTCCTGGACAATGAGAGTCCTATGACCCAGTCGCCTCAGCCAAAAACCAACCAAGCAGCTGGTGAGTGAAGCCACCTGACAGCAGTCAGCCTCAGCCAATCTGCCAGCTGACCATAGACACATGAGTAAGCCCATCTGAGATCATCTGAGCCTGACCCAGATCACAGAACTTATAAACTCATGAATAGTTACACATGGTTGTTTTAAGTTACTAAGGTTTGGGGTGATTTGGGGGTGATTTTGCCATGCAGCAAAAGCTAATTGATACAGTTTCGGTCCCTTTAACACCTCAGTGGTCATCTTTATGTTGATAATTTCCTAGATACATCCCTAACATAGATCTACCTTCCTAAGTCCAAATTCATGTTTATACTCACCTACTAGACAATAACATGTATCCAGCTTTATATATATATAATATTATAACAATATATTTTATGTATATAACATATTATATATGTATAATTTTATATAGGTCCAGATACAATACAACGGTACACACACTTCTCTTCATCTTCTCAACCCCTCTATGTGGTGGATTTTGTTCAATGCTCTACCGTACAGAAGAAAAAAATGGAAGCAAAGGGAAATTAATAACACATGCATGACCCTACAGCATAAATTGGTAGATCTAGGATTTGCACGCAGGTCTATCAGACTCCAAAGCTGATGACTGCCACCACTGTATTGCTTTCCCCCACTCCTTGCATTCCAAAAATGTACATATTCTCGTATCTCTCACTATATTCTTGTTGACTTTTCTTCCGTAGGGGTTTTACCCTTCTGCTCTTATTGGCTAACTTCTCAGGATTCCCCTTAGAATGAACTAGGTGACCCCTCTCTCTGCCGCCATAGCATCCCCTGCATACTTCTATCTAGTCTCACTGCATGGTATCGTACTGAAGCTGTGTGTCTCTCTCCCTAGATTGTGAACCTCTTGAGGACAGGGGTTCTGGCCCCAGGAAGGGATCCAGTGGGCCTCAGATTCATTTCATTCAGCCAGGCACCATGATCCAATATATTCCAGAAGAATAGTTGCTCAGATATCACCTTGGCACAGCCCAAAGTCAGATAAGTAGAGCTGGAATACCTAAAACTGCTCCAAATGCCAGCTATTCATATAGAAATGGAAATTTCAGTCCATTTGGCAATTTCTAAGACAGTGCATCTTAGAATGAACTTTTCACAGAGAATTTGCAAAGCCACTCACCCCAGACTCTAACATATGGCTTGAAGGCACCGCACAAGATTATAAAGTTTCTGCTCTTCTTTCTTTTGTCGATAGACACTTTCCCGTGAAAACACACTCTAGAAGGTGCTGGAAATGAGTGATTTAAGGAATAGAATGAGTCATGCTGGCCATATCTCAGGCAATGCACAGGATTCAAATGGCTCCAGAAGGGCACTTTGCTTTTGACAATAAGAGCAAACCCTCTCTAGGGTGACCAGGGTTTCCCTAGACACCCCTGTCTCAGAAGCTGCTGTCATCAAGTTGGGAAGAGAAGATGCCATATAGTACGGAGCCATCAATTCCACTTCAGGCATCTTTGATGTGATGAGACAGTGATGAAAAAAGCTGCCTTCAAGAGAGGAGAATTTTTAGAGAACAGAATCCTGGGTTCTAGCAAATGTCTCAAGCAATTAAAAAAACCATTTCAAAGTATGCAGGGAGCAAAAGCTGATATGGTGATGTAACAAGTCTAGAATACAGTTTGCAAAGTTTCTCAGAGAAGCATCTACCTTTTAAACCATGTGGCTTTTTTTGAGCTTTCTCTTAAAAGTCCTAGATTCTAAAATTAAGCACACCTCATGAGGAGCTATGGAGCCAGTATAATCATGTGGGGCTTTGGGTTAGTTTGCCCTTGAGTTAGTGGTGTTTGCATTGTAATCATGGCTTGGTATTATTTTGGCATGTAGATATGCTGTACATAAGTGGAGAATGACTAGTGATAGCTGCATGGTGATGTGAAGGTATTTGATATTTAAAATGGCTAGAGTGATCAAGTTTATATTATGTATACTTTACTACAATTTTAAAACAATTTAATTAAGTTTTTTAAAAAAAATTCCCATGCATGCTCAATCATTCTCTTACTTCCTTCCAACTGGCTGAAATAGAGACAATTTCAGGACATTCTTGGAAGCCATTGAAAATATTGGAAGTGACAGTCTCTAAAAGCATGGTTACAAGAACCAGAAATAAGTTTCTATCATATCTGAACCACTAAACATATCAGAGTCTGTATTAATTATCTATTGCTGTGTAAAAAGAAATTGCCCCAAATTATAGTGATTTAAAACAACACCATTTATTACTGCACAGTTTCTGTGGGTCAGGAATCTTGATGCAGCTTAGCTGTGTCCTCTACCTCAAAGTCCCTCATGGGCTGAAACCAAGATGTCAGCCAGGACTAAAGTCATCTCAGCCTCAACTGGGGAAGAAAGCACCTGCTTCTAAGCTCACCCATGTGATTGTTGGCAGGATTTATTTCCTCATGGGCTGTTGGCCAGAGGCAGCTCTCAGTTTCTGGCTATGTGGACCTCTCCATGGGTCAGCTCACAACATGGCAGCTTGCTTCATCCCAGCAAGCAAGCAAGCAAGCCAGCAAGCAAGCAAGCAAGCAAGGAGAGCCAGAGAGAGTGATCAAGACCGAAATCACCACCTTTTATACCAAACCTCAGAAGTGACATCCCTTCTTTTAGCTGTATTCTACTCATTAGAAGCAGGTCACTAGGTCTGACACACACTCAAAGAAAAGTATGAAAGCCATGAGACAGGGATCGTTGTGTGATAGTTCAGGGGCTTCCTACTACAGGGTCTGTTTGTTATGGCAGCGAGCCCAACCTAACTGTTACAAGAAGCCTAATGGAGCAATTTGCAACTTTGGTATTAGTGAGAGTTTTGGAGGTTGCTTGAACACTGTAGCCCATGCAACCTGCCTATTCCTGGGAGCAAAAGCAGAAGGGCCCAACTTCAGGTTATTCATGACTGAAGAGATAAGTAATGACATTTCAAAGAGGAATGAGTTTTCCTGGGATGATTAACAGCAGCATCAAAGCACAGCTAACTAGATCCAAGACCAAATGGAGAATTAGTTTCTTCTCACTGCCAGATGCTCCCTCTTCCCTATGTCCAGTGACTAAAAACCATGACAGCAGGGTTTTCCCCACAGCAGTGGCTTTGCCACCAACCTGCCTGAAGGGTGAGGCCAGTTCCTGATACTTTGGGAGGTGGAGGAGAGCACATTGGTTTGGCTTTCGTAAACCCTGGATCGAGGAGGGGCTGGCCAGACAGCTGTCAGATGCAAGGATCCTCCCTATGTGCATAGTTCAACTTAATTGCTCATCTGGCTAAGCCCCATTCCTCTCCAGATGTTGTATCACGGTGCTGCTGGAATTGCTGCTTTCAGCCTCCTCTCATCACCCTCATTAAGCCAAAATAATAAGGCAACATGTTAGACACGATGATCAAGTTTTAATTAGACTTTGATAAACCCAATGTGAATTTGGTCTCGTCAGGTGCAACATTTTTGACAAGTAGGGAGGCCGGTGAATCATGAGATGGTTTTGGTATAAATAGCAGCCATGGTTTCGATCTCATCTATGTGGAGGGAAGCCAGGGATTGGTTATACGCATAACCATAATAACCCTTTACATTAGAGGAACACTTTACAGTTTGCAAAGTTCTTTCAGCCCATTGCTATGTGATTGCGTGGGCTAAGGCTCATTTGGCAGCAAGGCACCCAGGTCCAGATGGGGAGAAGAAGGAAGAAGCTAACATTCAGTCAGTTCCTAAGACGTGCCAGGAACTGTGCAAGGAGTGTCAGATATGGAAGAGAAGTCAAATGTCTCACCCCGAGTCTCAGGACTTAAGAAGCATCAGAATAAGAACGCCCACCCAGGCCTGCTCATTTCCTTTGTAGAACCCTCCTCACCATTTCATGCACACAGTCTTCCAAAGCCAACCTAAAGGGCAACTATCACAGAGGCAGAGCCACAGAATTAGAGCTGAAAGTGCTCTTAGAGATAGGTCTAGCCCCTTCACTGTACAGATGGAGAAACTGAGATACAGAGAGGCAAAGGCATGCCCCATGGTCACACAGTGATTTGGTGGCAGGACCAGACAAGAACTTAAGTCTGACACTGTCACTCTCTCTAATTCATTTGATCCAACAAATATTTGTTGAGCATCTACTATGTGTCAAGCACTGTTTTAGGAACGTATCAGTGAATTAAAAGAGACAATCCATTCTGGGAGAAGAGGGACTAAAAGTAAACATCAGATAAGTACATTATAAATATGCTGAGAAAGTGCTATGGTCAAAATAAAAAGGTGGAGCAGGAGAAAGGGGACTGAGAACAAAAGAGATAGATGAGCTTAAATTTAAAACAGGATGGTGGGATCCCTGGGTGGCTCAGCGGTTTAGCGCCTGCCTTCGGCCCAGGGCGTGATCCTGGAGTCCTGGGATTGAATCCCACGTCGGGCTCCCTGCATGGAGCCTGCTTCTCCCTCTGCCTGTGTCTCTGCCTCTCTCTGTGTCTCTCATGAATAACTAAATAAAAATATTTAAAAATAAATAAATAAATAAAACAGGATGGTTAGGGTAGGTCTTATTGTGACCAGGAAGGCTTCCTAAAGGAAAAATTTTCCTTTCATTCAGTCATTCAGTCAGTCAGTCACTTACTCATTCTCTGAAAATTTGCCGAACGCTTACTTGTGTCCAGTCTTTTGACAGAGATGGGCAGTGATGTCAGTAGAACCCGGCCAATCCTCTCTCTCAAAGGTTTCTGCTGAATTCCCAGGAACACCACTCTGGCCTGAGGCACTTGTTGCTACCAAATGGCATTCCCCAAGCTTATGACCAGGGAAATGGCTTCAGTGCTACTAACCACTTGTACATGGCACAGCATCTCTGGACACAACATGCAAAGTTTGATAGCCAAGCCGTGCTTGGGCCTGGAAGGGACTAGGCTTTCCCAGATGCAGGGGGCTGGGAGTTAGTCTGCAGGAGCCTTCCTCTCCTCCATAATGTACCCCACATTGCACCCATACAGGTCTCTCTGGAAAATGCCCCGCCTAACCTTTACCTGCCTTTCTCCTTCAAAATGTCCCTAGACTGGATTGAAGCCCTGTTTGGAACCCCAGGGTGGCAGCTAATTACCCCTGTAGGCTAAATGAACTTCTGGATTCCTGTGTCTATTCCAGTCTGCTAATTGGAGTCTACTGACCCCAGATCATTCATTTTTCTCGCTCCTTCTAATTTGTTGAAGTAGCATTCCAGAGATAAGTGGTCTCTGTCAGAAGCCTTCATATTACGCTATGTGGGAGCAATAATCTTTCTCATTTGGACAGAATTTTACAATTGACAAGGCACTTTCATATCCATAATGTTATTCAAGCCCCACAAAAGTGCTAGGTCATTATCCCTTTTCTTCTCCCCAGAGTGGTAAGCCTATACTCTTAGGAACAAAAGAGTTTTCCAATATCATGCAGCCATTGAAACACAACTGGATGTCCAGTGCTGTTTTGGAAACCCCAAACTGGCTAGCCCCGTGAACAACATTTGGTGACAGGCCAGATGGACAAAGTAGAGTGAATGAAAAAGTAAAGAGAGAACAGCATGCAATCCAGAGGCAATAGAGTGTAGTACTTCCCAGCTTCAGTATGTATGAAAACCCACCAGGGATCCTGTCAAAATGCAGATTCTGGGAACTTAGGTCTGGGAAAGGCCTAAAATTCTGCATTTCTTTAAAACTCTCAGGTTATGCCAGTACAGCTGGTCCTTAGGCCACACTTTGAGTAGCGGGAGGATGATGTAAATCCACACACTAAGTCATCCTAATGGAAGGAGCTAATCCCAGTTCTGCACTTTAGCTGCCTATGACTTCAGGCAAGTCTCTTCGCCAAGTTGAAACTCAGGGTGGTTGTTATTTTTTCCCCCAAAGGCAGCAACAGAGAAGTGCCATGATGTGCACTCAAATGAGTCCTGAAGATGACCTTGACCGACCAATGGCCTGAGACTGTCAGGTAGGGTTATGCAAGATGTGCTCTCCACCCAGAGGAGGGTGGCTGGCTGTTAGCTGAAATCCAGCCCCCATTCCACCCACCATGCAGCATCTCCTGCACAGGTTATGTCTACACAGAGGAAGGAGTGTCATTTCTCTCATTTATACAAGGGCACCACATGGACCAGTGAGGCGTTATATAGCTTGCCACCATCCTTGACAACCGCTCACGGTCTAATTTATCTGCTTTTACGAGGCTTAATCGAGTTGCCAGGCTTCTTGTTTACACGGTCTTCTTCTCATTCTGATCCTGTGACTTCTTTGAATCCTCTTCCAAGTCTCTATGAAGTCCCACATCCATCCATAGCTTTGGGGTGGGGTCCATGTTCATTCATTTTCCATTCATTTGTTCAACAGCAAATATTTGTGTGGTGCCAGGCATGGATTTAGGCACTGAGAAGATAGTAGTAAACAAAAACAGACGAAGCCTCCACCCTTCTGGAGGTACCATTCCTAAAGGGAAGACACAATCAAATAATGTTAAAGACAATGGTAGGCGATCATATGTGTCATGAGGAAAATAAGGCAGGAAATGACAGTTGGACAGTACGAGGTGAGGGAGTGAGCTTTGTGGGGTGGCGGAGAAGTGCGGTTGGGCTAGCAGGACAGTCTCTGCAACAGATCCTAGGGCAGCAGCGTGCCTGGCATGGTCAACAGAGCTGCAAGAAGCCCAGTGCGCTGGGAGCACCATGTGTTGATGGGAGCATTGAGGTCATGTGGAGAACTTTGGGCTTTATTCTAAATACAATGAACAAGGAGTAGTGGGTGGGGAAGTGGGTGGGGGGTTGAGGTGACTGGGTGATGGGCACTTGGTGGGATGAACACTGGGTGTTATGCTGTATGTTGGCAAATTGAACTCCAATTTAAAAAATTAAAAAATAATAATAATAAAAAATAAAAAATTTAAAATAAATACATACATACACACATAAAATGGGATAACATCTAAGAGCTTTGTGCTATGAACCTTGCTGTTACTATAGTTATGCCGCCGACATGCACCGCTCTCCCATTTAAATGGTTTAAGGAGGCTGGACTGTGGGATAGTTCATTTAACACACTCAGCATACGTATCTTGAGTCCCTAACACGTGCTAGTCAGTTTTCCAGGCCTCAGTCTAGGTCTTGGGAATATTAACAGTGAGCCAGATAAGCAAACACCCCACAGTGGTGGGGCTTATATATTTTTTAATTGAAGCATAATTAACATGCAATGTTATCTTAGTTTGTGATATTAATTTCAAGCATGCAACATATGGATCCAACGATTCTGTACATTACTCAGTGTTCACCCTGATAAATGTGGTCATTGTCCATCACCGTACGTTATTACTATGCTAGACTATCCTCTGTGCTGTACTTTTCATCTCCATGACTTACTCATTTTCAATTGGAAGTTAGTACCTCCTAATCCCCTTTACCTATTTCCCCCATCCTCCTACTCACTTCTTCCTGGCAACACCAGTGTGTTCTCTGTATTTAAGAGTCTATTTTTTTGGTTAGTTTATTTCTTTGTTCATTTGCTTTGTTTTTTTAGATTCCACATGTAAGCGAAATCATATGGTATTTATTTTTCTCTATATGACTTATTTTACTTAGCATAACACACTCTAGGTCTATCCACGCTGTTGTAAATGGGAATCTCTCCTTCAATTTTATGGCTGAGTGATATTCCATTGTATATATGTCCCACATCTGCTTTATCCATCCACCTATTGATGGACACTGAGGTTGCTTCTGTATCTTAGCTATTATAAATAATGCTGCTATAAACATAAGTGTGCATTTATCTTTCAAATTAGTGTTTTTGTTTCTTTGGGTACCCAGTAGTGAGATTCCTGGATTATATCAAAGGGACATGAATCTCCCTACTGCTCTCTTCCTGCTGAGATCCACATGGGGATGAGGGTGAAATGACACTGTTTAACAGAGCCTACCTCTCTTGAGATTTGCAAATTGGGTTGTGGGGTGGGACAAGCAAGAAAGTGCTGAAGGACACACTACTAACTAAACACAAATGTTTTGTGTTGGCGACTCTTGTGGAAATCAAGAACAAGAGATTGATATCATGTTTGGGTCAACGTAGGAAAAAAATAGATTTCTGAGGGACCTAGAATTGACCTTGGGTGTGGACATAAACCTTGGGGTTGCATATAAATTCTGGGAAGAAAAGGAACTGGGACAGGAAACTTGATGTTGCTTGTATTTGCATGCATGCACAGAAGCATTCCGCCAAATTGTGCTTATCCTTCAAGATCTAGCTTAAGTTGCTGTGGCTGAGTTCAAAAAGGGTGTTGCCTGTGTTCTCCTCTAGGATTTTGATGGAATCTTGTCTCACATTTAGATATTTCATCCATTTTGAGTTTATCTTTGTGTCTGGTGTAAGAGAATGGTCTAGTTTCATTCTTCTGCACATGACTGTCCAATTTTCCCAGCACCATTTATTGAAGAGACTGTCTTTTTTCCAGTGGATGGTCTTTCCTGCTTTATCGAATATTAGTTGACTATAAAGTTCAGGGTCCACTTCTGGGTTCTCTATTCTGTTCCAATTGATCTATGTGTCTGTTGTTGTGCCAGGACCACACTGTCTTGATGACCACAGCTTTGTAGTACAACCTGAAATCTGGCATTGTGATGCCCCCAGCTATGGTTTTCTTTTTTAATATTCCCCTGGCTATTTGGGGTCTTTTCTGATTCCACACAAATCTTAAGATGATTTGTTCCAACTTCTTGAAAGATCCATGCATGAAGGCAAGAGAAACAAAAGCAAAAATGAATTATTGGGACTTCATCAAGATAAGAAGCTCTGCACAGCAAAAGAAACAGTCAACAAAACTAAAAGACAATCTACAGAATGGGAAAAGACATTTGCAAATGACGTATCAGATCAAGGGCTAGTATCCAAGATCTATAAAGAACTTATTAAACTCAACACCAAAGAAACAAACAATCCAATCATGAAATGGGCAAAAGACATGAACAGAAATCTCACAGAGGAAGACATAGACATGGCCAACATGCACATGAGAAAATGCTCCACATCACTTGCCATCAGGGAAATACAGATCAAAACCACAATGAGATCCCACCTCACACCAGTGAGAATGGGGAAAATTAACAAGGCAGGAAACCACAAATGTTGGAGAGGATGTGGAGAAAGGGGATCCTCCTGCACTGTTGGTGGGAATGTGAACTGGTGCAGCCACTCTGGAAAACTGTGTGGAGGTCCCTCAAAGAGTTAAAAATAGACCTGCCCTGCGACCCAGCAATTGCAGTGCTGGGGATTTACCCCAAAGATACAGATGCCGTGAAACACCGGGACACCTGCACCCCGATGTTCATAGCAGCAATGTCCACAATAGCCAAACTGTGGAAGGAGCCTCGGTGTCCATCGAAGGATGATGGATAGAGAAGCTGTGGTCTATGTGTACTATGGGATATGGCTCAGCCGTTAGAAACGACAAATACCCACTATTTGCTTCGACGTGGAGGAACCTGGAGGGTATTATGCTAAGTGAAGTAAGTCATTCGGAGAAGGACAAACATTATATGGTCTCATTCATTTGGGGAATTTAAAATTAGTGAAAGGGAATAAAGGGAAAGGAGAGAAAATGAGTGAAAATATCAGTGAGGGAGACAAAACATGAGAGACTCCTAACTCTGGGAAATGAACAAGGGGTAGTGGTAGGGGAGGTGGGCGGGGGGTTGGGGGTGACTGGGTGATGGGCACCGAGGGGGGCACTTGATGGGATGAGTACTGGGTGTTATGCTATATGTCGGCAAATTGAACTCCAATAAATAAAAACTTAAAAAAATCTAGCTTAAAAATTGTCTCCTTTACAAGACCACCCTCACTTCTGCCTTCCAACAGGTGTCTCACCTGGTATGAGTGCTTCCAGTGCCTATCACAGAACCTGGCGCATAGCACTCAATAGATGGGTGGGTGGATATATGGATGGATGGAGGAATGGAAGGACAGATATATGATGCCCACTGGGTATAGATTTCTCTCAGACTAGCTTGTTGGTTCCAATGTATATGCCCGTGGGATAAGGGAACCTTCAGGAAAGATCTGAGACTGATTAATCTTTTTCTTCTACAGCACCTAGACTGTGGCCTTATACATAAGAGTCCAATAAGTGTGTATTGGATAAGGAGATAAGCTTTGACCAAAAATATGAGCCCAAGGGTTCGGTTTTTCCCATGAAACTTTAATGCCAAAAAGGATTTCTGCATATGAAATTCACCCTTCTCTGCTCACCTCTACATAATTCAAGCAGCATGTGGCTCCTTGGGGACTTCTTGGACATTAAGTTCTCTCTCAACAGTCTAAGGATTGAACAGCTGCACTTAAGCAATTACCATTGATTTGTCATCACGAGGGGGTATGGGAGCTGTGGGAGGAAGGGCACGGAGATGAGAGCCAGGGACAGAGGGACTCAGTGGCCAAGAAACACGGGGACTGCATTTGTGCAGGCAGGGAATTTGGAAAAGCCAGTGTCCCTGGAGGTGCCAAAATGCTGGACAAGGCCATTAACACACCCAGAGGCACGGGGGCCTTTAGGCTGTTTCTTGGTGTCCTTGTTTCTCTCCCCTGATCAGCATCTAGCTCATGCCCCTCAACATCTGCTTGACAAGCACATTTCAACAAGGCAAGACAGACAAGGGAAGAGGTCGCAGGAGCCGTCTTTGTTTTGCTGTGAAAACCCAGGAGATGATGAGGGAAAGCATCAAGGCACACTGAAGATGAGAGTCCCCTGGGAGCTGTCAGAGAAGCGGGAAGTGGCTCAGGCAGGTTTTGTGGGCTCCTCCACCCTCAGCTCCCAGAAACACCTGCACCGAGAGAGGACTTGGTGAGTATGGATGTCGGGGTGAGGACAGGTCTAGGTGGGAGGTGACCAGGATGGCCGAGGAGCAGCTGGCTAGCACCTTCCCAGAGGAAAGATAGTAAATGGCTCCTGTAGGGAACCCAGAGCTCAGGAAGGGGAAGCCCTGAGAAAAAGAGGGGTGATATCCTTCCCCTGACTCCTCTGGTGGAGAAGGAAATTCCTCAGTGGAGGTGGGGGACAGAAGAAATCCCTCAGCCCCTCCTACTTCATTGCGAATTACTAGTGCTAACCCCTCTCTCGAGGACAGAAACGCCTTCTGAAAAGAAGAAATGGGGAGAAAACCAGCGTTCCACATGCAGAGCCCTTGCCTTGCCAAACCCTTAGCACAGTTCTCTGGGTCCTACGACTCCCACCTGTAGTGTGTTGTCTTGTAGTCCCTGAAAAGATGTGTCGTAGTGATGTTATTTGGAAACAGCATCCTTGCAAATGGAATTAAGTTAAGGTCTTGTGATGAGAACATCCTGGATTGTCAGGGGGGCCCTAAATCTAATGTCAGGTGTCCCCATAAGAGACAAGACAGAAGGACACCAACACAGTGGGGGATATGAAGGGGGGCATATGAAGATGGAGGCAGAGGCTGGAGCGATGCAGCCACAAGCCAGGGAACGGGGACCACCAGGAGCTAACAGAGGCGAGGGAGGATCCTCTCCCAGAGACTTTAGGGGGATTGCAGCCCTGCTCATGCCTCAATTTCATGTTTCTGGCCTCCAGAACTATAAAGGAATAAATAGGTTTGTGGTCATTTACTTTTTTCTAAAAACTTTATTCATGAGACACACACGCACAGAGGCAGAGACCCAGGCAGAGGGAGAAGCAGGCTCCATGCATGGAGCCCAATGTGGGACTTGATCCCAGGACCCCGGGGTCATGCCCTGAGCTGAAGGCAGATGCGCTGAGGCCCCCAGGCATCCCGGTTTGTGCTCATTAATATAACAGCCACATTATATCACTATATCATTTCATAGATGGGAAAAACGAGGCTCGGAGAGGGTAGGCAACCTCTCTAAAGACACCCAGCTCCAACGGGATGGTTCTGGGTTATGGACTGTGGAGTAGAGCAACAACTCCTGCAGAAATGATCCAGAAACATCGCCTGAATACACTTCCATAGTCAAAACATCGGGACCCCATGCTATTCTGAAGATGCTCTCTGCTGGTGTGCATGGGCGAAGCTCTTAGAGACCTGCTGACCCATCGCTTCCTCAGTGGGACCTGTCCTCGTGCTCAGAAGATCAGGAGCTCGCGCTGGCTGTTCCTTCTCATAGCACCTTCCCTGGGCTTCTGCTCCTCGCACCGACAATTGCAAGCCTGAGCAAACTCATATTTGGACTTGCTTGTGTCCAATGCCTTCCTCCCCAGCCATTCCACAAGCTCCGAGAGAAGCAGGACTGTGTCCAGGTTTGTCCCCGCGCTGTTCCTGGCTCTGGGCTCCTACTTGCCCATTAATATCCACTAAATGGGTGACTTTACTTAGGCTAAGGTCTTCCAAACTTACTTAACTATTAAACCCGACCCCCGAGAGGACCCCCTAGAAATTTGGGGAAAGGTGAGGGTTTCTGTCGGCAAGTTGGGCTGATAACACCATTTTCCCCTGATGTAGGCTTGAGTGCAGCCCTCTCCATCCGAAGGGTCTCTTGACCCAGAGAATCTGCTCTCTCCTTGGGAAAGATACACACTCATGAGGCAACAAAATCCAGTGATCAGACATAAGGGATATGTGGGGTGAGGAGGAATAGAAAGGCAATTTAAAGTCTACAGGGAAAAACAAACATGCTACTAGCCAGGAACGTTCTGAAATTTAAAGGAAAGAATAAATAAAAATGACAAGCCTTGCCAGATATTAAGTCGTAATAGAAATCTATAACACTTAAAACTGTCTGGTACTAAGACAAGCCGGCCGAGTAAAGGAAAATAGAATCCAGACAGAAATCCAAGAACACACAGGAATTTAGTATATAATGAATATGGTGCTTCAAATCAGGCAAAAAGGATTCTTCACCAGGGAGTGTGAAGACAACCAACTTGCCATCTGGAGAAAAGTAGAGCTGGATCTTGTCTTCACTTCTCATGTCAAAGCAAATTCCAGATGGAGCAAAAATCCCAACATAAAAAATAAACCCATAAAAATACTAGAAAGGAACATGGAAAACTTTTTTTTTTATTTTTATGGCTATAGAGTAGAGACAGCCTTTCTAAGCAAGACACACAACCTCTTAACTGAAAAAGTAAAGAATTGATTCATTTGGGCAGAAAAATTAAAATCTTAGAACTTCGGAAAGGACCGTTAAGTAAACTCAGAAGTCAACTATAACAAACTGCGGGGGGGAAATATCTGACAAACAGAGACCTAGGTTACTTAATATATCAAAAGAAATGACAAAGAAAGATCAATAAGAAATGACAGATAACCTGACAGGGGGAGAAATGGACAAAATACAAACCAAAACAGAAAACACAGACAGCTCAACGAAAAAGACCCGCAGATGGCTGACGGTATAAAGATATTTAAATCACCTCTTATAATTAAATAAATGCACATTTAAAATGAGAAATTATTTTTTTTATCTACGAGGCGATCACGCTGCAGAATTTTGGTAAGACACAGCGGCAGCAGGCGTGGGTGCCGTAAGGCCTGTGGTGGGACGTACATTGGGGCAGGCTCTTTGCTGGGGAGTTCGGCGACACCCATCAAAATGAAGAGAGTGAGCCAGATGCTCAACACATACAGATTCCTGCTGCCGCAGTGCTTGGCGGAACCCGGGCCCGCCGCTCCAATGTCCCAAGACCACATGTACTCTGCCACCTGCTAGGATCTAACCACCACCCCCACCCCGTCCGCCCCGAACTACCACCAGCTCTGGAGACCTCCCTGTAGCCCAGACCACCCTGCACGTCTGTGCCTCCTACATCTACTGTCCTTGCCTCACCCCCTGCCCCCACCAGAGGTGGAAGGGACCGAAAGACCCGCAACATGGCTGAACTTCCTTCCGAGCACCGAGAAAGGAGCCTACAGCCAATGGGAAAGCGATGGAACAGGGCAAAATGTGCATTTACATTTGAACAAGAGTGTGAATCTACTGTTAGCAGAAATTGCACAACTCGGCTGTTGACCAGATGATCCCCACTTTGTGAATTCTCTGAGACTCTCACCCGCTTGATAAACGTGATCCATCAATGAAGGAGGTGACCATTGAACCAACTTGTCCACCATGGAACCCAACTTCCATAAGAGGTGGCCCAAGAGTCTGGCAGGGTGCAGGATCTTTTTGATAAGCACATCCTGAGAGACAGTGGCCATGGGAGCTAAGGCCCCAGCTTCCTTATACCCTTGGGGTGGCTTCCCAGTGCAGTGCGTATGCATGGCTGGGTCACCTTCAACTTTCTGGAAGCTGTATCAAAACATCCACCATGTTTTCTTTGGACATTTCCACTCTTCCTCCCATCAAGGAATCTTGCACCCCTTTGTCAGGACAAAAGTACTCAATAAGAAGGCCCATCCTGTCCTACTGCAGGCCAACCCCACTCCAGCTCTAAGGGAAGGGTGAGCTAGTCCCTGAAAAGGGAGCATCTCCAGGTATGGCTGTTCTCTCAACCCAACAGCCTAGAGCATAAATTGGGCTCTTGTTCACGTGCATCAACCAAATTGTGCTTCAACAACCGGATTCTCAGCAAGGATGGGGTGCCCCCACCGGACCTCTGCCTCACGACCTGGAGGCAGAAACCCTTTCCTGGGATACGCGTCTCCATTAGCAGCTGCCCTTGATGTGTGAAGTGTAGTCTGCAGGGAATACCTAGTACCAGCCCTTGGAGTCCTGAGTCATACCTCCTGCGTGAACGCTGCCTTTTGGAGTATTTACAACTGACATCTGGAGTATCAGGCCCCACTTCTGGAGCGCTGAGCTCTGCCCTCCGGAAACAAGCTACTACCTGCTGGAGTCATCATCCCGACAAACACCGCCTGCAGGCCCCGGTGCTGTTCCCTGGGGTCCCGAGTGCTCTGCCGTGACTGCTGATGGCTGGCTATCTGGAGCACGGAGCCCTGCTGGTCTGGAGCTCGAACACTTCAGTCCTGAGCACTTCTGCAGGGACCTGAGAGGGCCCCCGAGTACTGAGCAATGCGAAGAGTGGGTCACGGGCTTGAGTGTGCTGAGGGCTTTGCATGCTGCCCCTGGAGACGGGACCATCGTGCCTGGCAGACTGGAAAGGACCTCCAACGCTGGCACCACCATCCCATGGAAACCACCAATGTTTCACATCAGGTTTTCTTTCTTCCTGCCATCCGACCCACTCGTCGGCATCTTCTCAGGCTAGCTCTACCCCCCAACAGAGTCACGTATTCATTGAACACCTACTGTGTGCTGGGCACGTGGCGCATGGCACATGGAAGTCTCATAGGATTGGCGGTAATAGCAGAAGACGGGACCCACTTCCTTGACCCGGTCTTGCTCAGATGCATGCAGGGTGGGCTGGCAGTTTTCTGAGCTGCTCAGAGTGAGTTTAGCAGCCAGGATATAGATCTTGGCTGGCCAAGCTCCCAGAAAGCTGAGGACTAGAAAGATGGATTGACTTCATTTCAGGAGAGGCCAGAAGATCTCCGATTGGCTGTGAATGTTGATGGATTGGACCCCAAGATGTGCCAAGTTAGTCTCAGTGAGGATCATGGGAGCCCGAGCATGTCCTATGGGTCAGAGGCTGGACAAGAGGGGGTCCGGGCTATGCTGTCTGTACCCAAGACGCTCTCTGTCTCTTGCCTTGGCCTCTGCACTGCCCACTCCTCCCCCAGTAGCAATTCAGACTAAAGTTATAATTAAACCCTCTACGTCGGGATGCCTGGGTGGCTCAGCGGTTGAGCATCTGCCTTTGGCCCAGGGTGTGACCCCGGGGTCCTGGGATCGAGTCCCACGTTGGGCTCCCTGCATGGAGCCTGCTTCTCCCTCTGCCTGTGTCTGCCTCTCTCTGTGTGTCTCTAATGAATAAATAAATAAAATCTTAAAAATAAATAAACCCTCCAAGTCATGATCACAGATTTTGCCAGGTGCTCCCTAGTAGGCGGCATCAGCAGCTGGCTTGCCTCTGGGCACATGGTCAATGGTTAATACGTGGCAAATTTAGTAGTCATTCTCTGCCGGGGTCACTTTCTCTCCCACTCCTTCCCCGTCCTGATCTGTACCCCCTGTGCTGACCCAGGCTTTCTGGAGAAAGATGTCTCCAAGGCAGTCTCATGCCTGCTTGAGACTGGACACAGACTGTAATATCGACCAGAAGGTGCTGCAGCCATGACTATCATGTGTGACACCCCTCATGGTGCCCAGGAGTAACCAAGCATATATGAGCACCGAAGCCGCAGCACCCAGCTGCAAACTAGAGCCATGGCGAGTTGCTTAACTTCTCCATGCCTTGGTTTTTGCCCTGGCAAGAGAAGATGAAACTTGTGTCTATTTCATAGGTTGCCGTGAAGTTAATTTAACGTACCAAAAACCACTTAAAATGATGCCACCGCACACCGAGTGCTCACTGAACATTAGTTAATGTCCCTGCTGACAACGGTACGCGGCCTGTCGGATGCTGTCCTTCACGTCCACTGTCTCCCTAGGTGTTCACACAGGGCTTGGGGGCAGGTATTGTCACCCCCCTTTGTTGATTAGAAAATTGATTCACAGAGAAGCAAGGTAGCTTGTCCAAGGTTTGAAGTCTAGAAAGCGGTGGCGCTGACGTGGGAACCAAGGGCGTTGGTCCCAGAGCCCAGGTCAACCCTAATCGTGGTACTGTACTGCCCAGCAAAGCAGCCTCCTCAGACGGGTTGGTTAGAAGCTTTGCCGGACATGAGATTTCTTCAGAGACCGGCGGTCCTGCAGGACTGCCCTCCTGGCATGCCATTCCTTCCTCGTGGCCCAGAAGGCCGCCTGGCTAAGGTCACTGCAAGAGGAGTTCTTGGTGTCGGGGAGCCGGCTCCAGGGCGTGCAGGCCCATCAGGGCCGGAGTCCGCGCTCACACCACCTAGCATTTACCCGGCGCTGAGTTGAACATTTCCTCCTCACTTAAACTTCAAGTGGCCCCGTGAATTAGCTCCAGTTTAATCCCATCTTATGGATGACGAAGCTGAGACCCAGACAAGTAATCACACAGCTGGGAAGGGACAGGACTGAGCCCCAGTCTGGCTCCAGAGGCCGTGTCTCAAACACTCCCCCAAACTTCCTCTAAAGTTGGCAGCTCAGAGCACATCCCAGAGAGTGAAGGGTTGCCCCCCCACCCCCCAGGGCCTCCTGTCCTTCATCAAAGCAAGGAGACCAGAGCCTGAAAAGATCCAGGAAAATCTGACAACCCGATGGGAGCATATATCTCGAACTTGCCAGGGGTGCAGGACTCTGCTCACGTGCCGTTATGTTGTGGTGAGACCTGCAGGGAGGAGGCTGCAGAGCACGGGGCTCGGGACCTGGGGAACTGGGTTCTGGCTCCGATGTGTGACCCCTGAAGTGTCATCTCCCCTCTCTGGGCATCGGTTTTCTTGTTTGTGAGTTAAGGTCAGCGGTTCTCTTTCGTCTTCCTCTCTATCGTGGCAAGAGAATTAGGGCCCGCTGTGGGGACAGAGACTTGTCGTGGGTTGATCCACCTGAAGCTGACACCTCCTAGAGGGTGAGGATTACCCCTCTCCTTGTAGTGGGAGGGGCCTGGCTGGGGGCAGCAGATGTCATCAGCATCGGTGATGTTGGGAAGGTGACGCGTGCACCCCTGATGCGAGTGGTCCCTCAAAGGTCCTAGGAGGTGGGTGAATCCTGGGCAGCCCCCCTGCCAGGCTGTGGGCGGGACTGAGCTCGGAACAGGGGAAGCACTGGAATGGGTTCTCTGATGAAAGAGGGAGCTCCCATGGCTGAAATTATCGTGCGGAGACGTGTGTTCATCTACAGGGGCCTCGGACGGGGATTGTTCCTTCCCCAGTGGATTCAGAACGAAGCATAGCTTAGTCCGTTCACTTACTAACCATTTACCCCCCGCCCCAGTGGATATTTAACAGGCATCTACTTTGTGTCAGGCACAATTGATATGGAGATGGACAAGGTTCAGTCCTACCTCTGACCGCACGCAAATGTATCCTGTGGTATCGAGGTATGACAAAGGACTCTCGGTCACGGCGTTGTAACCTTTTGGTGAGTCATGCACCCCCTCGAAGCAAGCTTTGGACGTGCACACCTACACGATATTTTATTCTAAATTTGAAGTCCACAGAGGAATGGAAGATGGTATCCCAGAGTTCACGCTTCCAACCTATTAGCGCCCATGCCCGCACAGCTGAGCAGGGACTGGCTGGTGGCAGGCTGTGCTGGGAAGATGGCAGACACAACCGGGTGCAAGAGTGAGGATCTAGAAGGGATGCAGGGCAACTGTGCTCTGAGCTAGTGTCAAGGGATGTCGGCCGCGGTGACAGATCCAAGCTCTAAGAGGGCATGGACGGACCTATTCCGTTAGTTTTGGGTCTGAGAGAAAGTAATGTTTCTAGGAGGATGAGCAGGAAAGGGTGTTTCTGAAGTGTAGGGTGGAAACTAGAGGAGGGACGCCTGGGGGGCTCAGCGGTTGAGCATCTGCCTTTGGCTCAGAGCGTGACCCCAGGGTCCCGGGATCAAGTCCCCCATCCGGCTCCCCGCGGGGAGCCTGCTTCTCCCTCTGCCTGTGTCTCTGCCTCTCTCTGTGTGACTCTCATGAAAAAATAAATAAAATCTTTTAAAAGAGAGAGAGAGAAAAGAAAGAAAGAAAGAAATTAGAGGAGAGAGAGAGAGAGAGAGAGAATTTCAGGAAATTCCTCCTGGAATTTCAAGAGGAAAACCAAACCAGGAGGGGAGGTGGGAGTTGAAGTCCCAGACAAAAAGCAGGGACCCTTCAGTCTCTTGAAGCATTAGATGGAGAGGCCTGGTCAGGCAAGAGCGGGCAGCTAGCCAATCTCCCACAGGGATTTCTCTGCTTTCTCTCTGCAGAGAGCAGTCAAAACTATTTCTATTTCACTGCTGTTTCCAGGACAAAATCTCTTTCCATTGGGCTAAGTGGGTGGATAGGGCTGGCCACAGACCAGGCATACGCAGAGGGGTAGAACTTGAATGGGCAAGGGCTGCCAAGAACCCACAGAAATGCCACTAGCCTCCAAGCCCAGGGTCAATCCAGGTCATGCTGGGGGAGGGCAGGGGGGCGCCGGGCTTCCAAGCAGCCTTCTCAGAGGCAGCCCTGGAGAACAGGGGGCCCAGGACCTCCCTGCACAGGCCTTTGAGGCAGCAGAAAACTAGAGGAAAGTTGGGATTAGAGGACCTGTCTCCACAATGAAGCTGACCGTTGATCCATCTTCCATCAAGAAGGGATGTAGGGGATCCCTGGGTGGCGCAGCGGTTTGGCGCCTGCCTTTGGCCCAGGGCGCGATCCTGGAGACCCGGGATCGAGTCCCACGTCGGGCTCCCGGTGCATGGAGCCTGCTTCTCCCTCTGCCTGTGTCTCTGCCTCTCTCTCTCTCTCTCTCTCTCTGACTATCATAAATAAATAAAAATTTAAAAAAAAGAAGAAGGGATGCAAAGAGCTTCTGTCGGGGTGATGTCCTTCCCAGCACTGGTGTTTCACCCCGAGAGCCAGGGTAGCTGCCCCCGTCAGCAGGAAAGCTCATAGCAGCCCGTCTCCATCCACCTCACCGTCGGGTTAAAAAAATAGAGCCCACCATCTCCCTCCTACTCTATGCCGGCCACTTCCGGCCAGTTGGCTCACGCATCTCCTACAATTCGCAATGACCATAGTTGTCTTTATTAGCCAGGTCGGCGGCGGGGTGGGGGGGTGGGAAACGGGAAGCTGAGATGTGGAGAGTTTCAGTAATTGTCCAAGGTCACAAGTTAGTAAGAGTAGAGCTGGGACGCAGACCGGGTCAGCCTGGAGGGACAACCCTGCCCCTTGTCACTTCCAGAACCTGGCTCCTCCGGCGATGACCCAGGGCTGCCTCGGTTCATGGCTTCTCCTCCTTTGGCATTCGACGACCAAGACAACCACACTCCTCGGTGGGGATCTGGACTCTGCTTCTGGCTGGTCCCCTCTCCGGCTTTGTCCCTCAGATGGCAGCACGAGCTCTGGGCTGCCGGCCCACCTCCACCGCCACCCCCAGCCCTGGCCTCCTCCTCGCAGCACTGACACCTCCACGCCGTGGATCCTTAATGCCAGTGCTCCCCCTTGGTAATATCCTTCTCCCAGACTTGACGACAGTGCTATCGAGCTGCCTAATCCTCACTTGAGTATCAGCCCACCCACGGCTCCGCCAGCTGAGATCCTGGAGGCCGGCCGGCTGGACCTGATGCCATCCACTTTGTCTCCCCCTCACAGTAATCCCTCCCTAAATATCCTCTGATGATGTCACAGGCTTTAAGCTTGAGCCTCATCCACATTTAGTGGATCATCTTTTTCCAAAACTGGTCCTGCCAGCTGAAGTTTTCTATCCTCAAATGGTCTAGTCCAGGACGTCCAAAAAACCTGCCTCTAAGTGAAGTGAGGTCTGCTCTTGCATCCCAGCCCAGGGTAGAACTGGAAGTTGGGCCTATTGGCCACCAGTAGCCGTAGGAGGAGACGGACCCGCTGCTCCACCAGTAGCCGTAGGAGGAGATGGACCCGCTGCTCCATCGGGCACACTTCTGAACACGCCCAGGCATGCGGACCTTAGACAAATGCCACTGGGAGTCGTGCCTTAGCGGCTTCTTGTCTTCCCTCCCACCGAGATGCTAGGCTCTTAAGGCTAGTTTCATACAACGATGCGTTTGAAATCAATGCCCGGATGAGGAGGAGAGGGGAGCTCTCCTTTACGGGACACTCACTTTGAAAAAGGCACTAAGGAGCTGCTATGAACTAAACACGTCCCCTTCAAAAGCTCTATGCCGAAGCCCTAAGGCCAGCATGATGGAACTTGGAGAGGAGGCCTTTGGGAGGCTGAGTTAGGTGAGGTCATGAGGGTGGGGCCTCCATGATGGCATTAGTGCCCGTGTTAGGAGAGACACCAGAGGGCTCGTCAGCCTCCCCCCCTCCCATCTCACCACTCCTTTTTCTCTCTCCCTCCATCTCTCTTTCTCCCACCTGTGCACCAAGGGGAGGTCGTGTGAGCACAAAGCACAAGGGCAGCTGCCCAGCACCCAAGAGAAGAGGCCTCAAAAGGAAACGTGCCTTGCTGCTTCCTCAACCTTGCATTTCCCAGCCTCCAGAACTCTGAGAAATAAATGCCTGCCGTGGAGACCTCCAGGTGTATGGCATCTCATTACGGCAGCCCGAGCCGGGAGGACAGGGGCGCCGCATCTGCTCGTCTAACCATCGTGTGAGCTATCAGGGCAGGCAGCTCTGGTTTCTACCTCACGCCAGCCCCCTTCTCCCTTAGTTCATAAAACCCCAATTTGGCTTCTGTATTAGGCAATTCTAATGCATCTGGGGAGGTAGGGCCCTTCCCCCAGCTCCAGCTTCTCAAATTTCGCCGGAGTCTAAGGCTGAACCATGAACATGGCCTTCACTGAAGTCTAGTTACAGAGCCTGGGCTTGCAGAGCAATTCCCTGGGTTCACATCTCCACCTCTGACAATTAGCCATTGAGTAGCTTTGGGCATTTTTTAACAAAGCCTTTTGTACCTTTGAAGTGGCGCCTCTTGATCGGGAGTTTTGAGTATTACGCTAGCCCACGTGGGTATTTAGGAGGTGCCCGTTATGAACGGGATACTCCGTAAATGTCACTATTATTATTGCTATTGTTCCCACGAGCTGTAATGGGGAAGTCTCCTGACTGCTTCTGTGCAAGATTATGCTCCTTGATAAAAAGGGAGGTGACAAGAAAGACCGTCCCCTTCTTTCTGCTTTGAATTTGGTCGCGATATGATCTGATGACCGGAGCTGCCATCTTGGATAAGAAAGACAAAAAAAAGCGATCATGCTAATATGGCAGGATCGAAACTTGGAGCAGCCTGTTTCCAAACTTCTCTTTCTTTGAGCTAATGCTTGGCCACACTCGGCGGTTTTTAAATTTTTTGGGTATATAGTTGACGCACAACGTCACGTGAACGTCGGGGGCGCCACACGGTGATGCAACAGGTTGATGTTATGTTGTGTCATGCTCTTCACAATTGTGCTATTATCCCTCCAGTGAGGATGCCGGCTGGGGGAGGGCTGGGGAGTGGCTCGGGAATATGCTCAGAACCAGCTAGATGGAGGATCTGAGGTTCTAACCCGAAGCCCAGGCTCTTCCCTTGGAACCCATGGGCCTGGAGGCCTGGAGGAGGCAGTGCACGCCTTGGAGGGGAGGGGAATGGAGGGGGGGAGGAGTGTGCTCTCTGCCTGACTCGGCTTCCTCTGGAAGAGGTGTATTGGAGCAGGTGCCTGCCTGCCTCCAGTGCCTGGGCTGTCAATAAAACCCCCAGCCTGGCTGTGGCAAGCTGCAGATTCATGCAAATTCAGGGCCTATATTTAGCAGTAATTTAGCTGTCATCAGTCAGAGGGAGAAGAAAAAGCCCTCCCCGATGTAATGGTTATTCATATCAACTACCTACTCCTCCGGTGCCTTATAAATCCAACGGAATCTGACTCAAAGCGGTGGTGGTGCTCAGGGGGGCCTGGCTGGCTTGGGTTACTCCATGCCCCCAGTCGCCGGCAGCCCCCGGGCAGAGGTGATAGGGCAGTGACCCAAGCACAGAGGGAAGGGAGCTGCATTTCTCAGGGAGGGCGATGCAAAGGGAGAGAGATGGAGACATGAGCCCATCGTAGAAATCTAATAAAAAAAAAACCCGAAACAAGAAGGATGCCAATGAGTCAGAGGATGTCGGAGCTAAGAGGGCCGCGGGAAAGAAAGCAGTCCAACCCCAAGGAAGCCAAGGCCAGGGAGGAGGAGAGTCATCCTAATAAAAGCTATCACAATTACCATAATTGAAAGCTTGTTCTCTGCGCCGGGCGAGGTACCGACCACTCGCAGGCACACGGTCCCTCGGTCCTCCTAGTAACCTTGCGGGATCGGAATCAGTGTCCCCGCTGTGTGGAACGGGGACCAGAGATGTCGAGAGATCCGGCCGCTTGCCTCACATCCAAAAATGGCAGAGCCAGGATTGGAACCTGGGTGTACCCGCGGCCGCAGGCGTTGCTCACAATACGAATAACACCGTGAGATTTGTCAACAGTTTCGGGGGCAGTGTCAGAGCCGGGCCTGCTCTTGGCTTGACCACCTCCTGTTCTTTTTTTTTTTTTTCCTCCTGCATCCTCCACGTGCAAATGAGCGCAGGATGGAAGAAGGAGAGGGTGAACATGACGGGTGGAGGGAGAGCGGGTTTGTGCTTGAGGTGGTTGGAAGCCCGGGGAAGGAATGCGCTGTTTTTGCCCTCTCGTGATGCGTCCGATGGATTTATTTGGGGGTGCTGGGGGTGTCTGGGGCTGACAGGAGAGGCTGCTTTGGGAAGGGCTGAGGGGCGCACGTCGGGGAAGGCACGATTACACGGGGCCTCAAGCATCACGGCCAGCCAGGGGTGGGGGACTGGATGCGACACTCATGCGTGTCTGGGGACAACGTTCTTCTGCGCCCTTGCCCCAAACAGGAGCTTCAGGAAAAAGAAGAGCCCTGGCGGGGGCGGGGGGCAGTGATCCATAGCGGTGGGGCCCAGAGGGAGCTGGGCATGGACTTCAGGAGGACTCAGGACGCCGGGACCCCGCAGGGCCCCCTCCGGGCCTAAGCACACGGGCTCTGGGGCCCGGGCAACCGACTTCAGACCCTTAGCAGCCGGCTGACCTCGAACAAGTCACTTGACTTCTCCGAGCCTCAGTTTCCTTATAGCAGGAATGATGATGTGTCCGCCGCCCACGGTGGATGCGAGGACGAGAGGCTGAGTGATGTGAGGTGCCCAGCATGGCGCTGGCACAGCCGGACCCGGCGAGCCCTACCTGCCACTCGCTACTCAGTCCGAGAGGCTTTTGTCTGCCCCGCAGAAGGGCTACGGGGCCAAGCATTTTCCCTCCGTAAATTCAAGGTGATTGAATTATCCCGGCTCTGCCACGAATGTGCACACCCGGCAGGTGAGATGCAAAAGTACTGTTTCCATGCCCACGCCCTCTACCACTCCTCGCCGCCCCCCCCTGCCCAGCGCGCCGCCGCCACCTCCCGGCACCACCTTTACGGGGTAACAACAGCGAAGCAGGTGCACCGCTCTGTCCTCAAACTGCCCGGGTATCTGGAGGCCAGGTCATCTGGGGGTACCTCGGCCCGGGCCACTTGGCCGCTGCGAAGCCCCTGAGCGTCCCCGGCCGAGCTGCCCTGGCCTCTGGGGTCACAGGCCCAGGGCCCCCTGCCCTGCGAGGGTCACACCGCCGGTGTGGCTCCGAGGCCAGCACTTTCCCAGTGGCAGCTTCACTCACTGCAGGAAGGAATCTCGTGGCCTTGGGGTCTCGGCTCCATCCTCCCACAGCCAGGATGCCTCCCCTATGCATTGGGGAGGCATTGGGACCCCCCACTGCCGGGCCCGCCACGGAGCGCGGGCCCAGGGAACAAGCTGGCCCAGAGGCGGCACCTGGGAACGCGGGGGAATCCAGATTTCGGGGCCGCCCCACGTCCGTGCAGCAGTCGGAAACTCTGGAGGTGGATCCCTGCAATCTGGGCCTTAACAAGCCCTCTCGGGAGCTCCACAGCTCGCAGGTGGAGGTCACCAGCCTAGTCCGTAGTTCTCAGACTTTGCTGAACATCAAAACCACATGGGGAGCTTTTAAAACTCCCAGCAGCCAGGCCACACTCCTGCCCAGTTAAATCAGAGTCCCTCGGGGTGGCATTCAGACATCAGAGCTTTTAGGTTCCTCCAGGGGATTCTGATCTATGTCGAGGGCGGTGAACCACGGATCTCAATATTTAATAGGCGATCCACCGACATGACATCCCCTTTTCACTTTTATTTATTTATTTTTTTAAAGATTTTACTTATTTATTCATGAGACACACAGAGAAAGAGGCAGCGACACAGGCAGAGGGAGAAGCAGTCTCCACGCGGGGAGCCTGATGTGGGACTCGATCCTGGGTCTCCAGGGTCACACTTGTCCAGTAGTCAAAGTCAGAAGCAAAGCCCCCACCAGGTGAAGTACGTAGGGCCGCAGGGCCTCCGGCTGGCCTGCAGGTTCAGAGCAGACCACAGGCGGAGTAAAAGGTGTGCAACGCTACTCTCTGGACCACGGCAGCCCCCTAACCTGGGACGGCCATCACCAGCCGACAGACCTCACATCCCTGCAATCGGCCCAGACCACAGGCCAGTCAGAGCTGTGTGTCTACACTAGCAGCGCGAGGTAGAAATGAAACGGTGCATGTAGAGGGGGTGGCGTGCTATAGGAAACATGAAAAATTCCTCACGTCTGGCTAGCACCTAAGAAGAGAAGTTAGGGGGATCCCTGAGTGGCTCAGTGGTTTGGCGCCTGCCTTTGGCCCAGGGCGTGATCCTGGAGTCCCGGGATCGAGTCCCACATCGGGCTCCCTGCTTGGAGCCTGCTTCTCCCTCTGCCTGTCTCTCTCTCTCTCTCTCTCTCTCTCTCTGTCTATCACAAATAAATAAATAAATATTTTAAAAAAAAAGAAGATAAGTTAGAAGTCTTTAAGCACCACGCATGGAAGATATGATGTTACAGGTGAGAGATCGAAGTCAGGTTAGGAAACAAAACGGAGACGGTGATTTCCTCCTTGCTGGGTTCACACACCCGCCTTCCGGCCTTGGCGCCTCAACCAGTAGGCTTCAGCGCTGACTTCCAGCTCCTCCTCCCCCTGAACCCCAAGCTCAGGCACTCAATACTACTCTTGAGGACCAAGCATTAGGGAACAAACTTCTGCATAAGGATGTTCGTCAGAACATGCGGAACTACCTATAGTTCCAAAAAAAAATTTTTTTTCTTTTTGAAAAAAAAAAAGCACAAGGGATCCCTGGGTGGCGCAGCGGTTTGGTGCCTGCCTTTGGCCCAGGGTGCAATCCTGGAGACCCAGGATCCAATCCCATATCGGGATTCCGGTGCATGGAGCCTGCTTCTCCCTCTGCTTGTGTCTCTGCCTCTCTCTCTCTCTCTCTCTCTGTGTGTGACTATCATAGATAAATTTTTTAAAAAAAGGGACAAAAACATAAAATTAGCAACAATAACGGTAGTGTCTGTCCTTACTGGGTGCTCTCGTGTTCCTGGGACCCTGTGCTCAGAACCCGACATGTGTCATTCCATTTTAATTATATGTTGTGAAAAGTATCAAAAGTTTCCAGTTGTCCCTGAGACACGAGGTAAGATGGAACTTCTGCCCCCATTATTAGTGGGCAAGGTCACGCTGTCAAGATAGTCGTGAACATGTGATACATGATTCTTCATCAGCTTGAGTCTCCAAGTAACTGCAGTGAGCAGAACCACAGTTCCACCTTCCTACTACCAGTTATTTTTTTTTAAGATTTTATTTATTTATTCATGAGAGACACACACACACACACAGAGAGAGAGAGAGAGAGAGAGAGAGAAGCTCAGGACCTGAGCTGAAGGTAGATGCTCAACCACTGAGCCCCCCAGGCACCCTTCCTACCACCAATTAATCCATGATGCATATGTAATATGAGGAAATAATAAACCTTTGCTTGGGGTTGCTTGTTACCACAAAATAATAGACTATGTTGACTGATTATACACACAATATATATATATTTTACATATAATATATTTATAATACAAAATGTCATTTTAATAACATCCCTAATTAGTATTTTTTATTTATTTTTTATTTTTTTTCATCCCTGATTAGTATTGATTCCACTTTATAGATGTGAGAGCTGAGACTCCACGATTAAGACCATGTTTTTAATCATGACACTAAGGAAATGGAATATACACCCCGAAGGACTACTATGAAATCATCAGGCTCAATAACTTAAAGATTATGTGGAAGCAGAGACAGAATATGTATGATGAAATAAGCAGATTACCAAATGGTGGAAACACTGTGATATATATAAATATAAATACACGTATTTGAGATGAGCCAAACCAGGAAGGAAATATGCAAAAGTGGAAATGGATGCTCTATTCGAACAATGGGATTGTGCACGACTTGTCAAAAGTTTCTCCAGTGTTATTGCATTAATAAATCAATCTTTTCCAAATGTCTACATCTGCACAATGTCAAACACGTGGGTGGAAGGTAGAAAGTGCCATACGTCAGCAGCATGCATCTCCTGCCCATCAGACATCTGGAAAGTCTGAATGAGCCAAATGACTGAATTTTTCGTGCTTCACTGAAGATTTTGGGGAGTAGGGAGGACGGATCTCTCTGAATAGCTGGTGAGCTTCATGAAGAGACTGACTGAGGTAGAAACGCTGCGTGGACAGCAACGCCCCACTGAGAAAAAGTATGGGAAGAGGCAGAGTCTCCCAAGCAAATCGGACAAAAGAAGTTTCTCAGCGCAGTCACGTCTACCTCAGGTCCCGATGAGCAACACGGTCACTGAGGAGTGGACATTTAGCTGCTGACAGTGTTGGGATTGGTGGGTGCTCTCCAGCGAGGCCCTTGCAGACCCCCCACCCCTAATATGGGAAGCTCTGAAGGCTGTTTCACTCCCTTGAAGGAAATGATACTCAGGTCAATATTCATCAAAAGACAGTGCAGATGCAGCCTCTAAACAGGCATGCCCATCAGGCCCTTAAAATGGAACCTTCCTCAAAAGCTGTCATGCTGGTGATACGTGACCACCTTCACCAAGACCCCAGCTTCTGCTAGCACAGGAGAGCACCTGAGCCAAGGGGAAGACAAGCTACAGGTTTTCCGGGGGCCTCTTGACTTGGTAGAGCCAGAAAGCTCTACTCAAAGGACAATGTCCTCTCACAAGACCAACCCAAATATCTCTCATGGGGGTAGTAACACCAGAAGGATTTGGGGCAGTAGATAGCAGCAATGGATGTGGGCAGAAACACAGGGAGAAGCTGAGACGAGGACAGGCTCTGGCTACCATCACAGCAGAGCATTGCACGTACCCTTCTTCTTCTGGTGAAAATGGATGGTACTAAATGGCCTGGTGTCATTAATTAGTGTCGGCTCCTGGAGGATTTTCCAGTTCCCACACTATCTTCCAATCCAAAAGTTGTCCGGCTGCACAGCTGGTTCTAGGAACCTCATTTGGGAATGTTGCCTAGGGTCATTCCTTCTTGGAGGGACAAGAAGTTTTACTCAGGGAGTGGGTCTAGGGCAGGGATGCCAAAGCAGCAATGGAGGGAAGTGACCACCAAGTTCTTCAGTATGCTCCTGGGACTGATCTGTGGGGCCGGGAGTCAGCAAACTTCAGAAAGGGCCATTGAGTAAATATTTCAGCTTTGGGGGCCAAATAGACTTTGTTACAATGACTCAACTCTGCTGTTATGACTCGAAATGAGTCACAGACAATCTGTAAATGAATGGGTGCCAATAAAGCTTCACTTATAAAAGCAGGTGGTAGGCTAGATTTGGCCTGTGGGCTGTAGCTCGCTGACCCCTGGATTGGGCCATCAGGTTCTCTCACCTGATGGTAATGTGTCCCCACACATCTCAAGGACACGGTGCCCAAAGCTCGTTGAACGCCTTCGCTGCACACAAGCAGCTGACAAGGGTAGTGGAGGGATTAGCTCCAGGGAGCAAAGGCATTAGTCTCCAGCTAATGTCATCCTCTCCCACTCTGTGAACCTGTAACTCTTTTGCAGCTCCTGGATTGCAGGGACAGCCCGATAATGAGGAGATATAGGGATGACAGAGGGCTCTGGCTCTCCTAAAAACTCTGCTTTCTGGGAAAAAAAAAAAAAAGCTTCTTAAGGTGTGCAGAGATGGTGACTGTTTTAAGAAAGAAAATACCATCTGTGAAGATCCCCAGCCTCTAACACCCTACTTGCTCACGGTGCTCCTTCCACTCTGGTGTCCTTTCTTTTCCTCGAATCCAGCAAGCTCTCTCTAGCCTCCAGATCGTCATACTTGCTGTCCCCCTACCCCACCTGCATCGCTCTTGCTCCGGTTCTTGATATAATTGGCCTATGGTCACTGCTCAGGTGTCAGCTCACGTGCAGCCAGCTCGTGGAGTCCGCTGCATGTGGAGCCCAGCCCCAAGTTACTGCCTCACCTGCCATCCATTTCCTTCACAGCCCTTATCTGAGTCTGAAAGGATCGGTTTGAAGGTTTGTGCAGTTGTTGACTGTTGCCTTCCCTGCCAGAATCTAATCTCCAGGAAGACAGAAATCTTGTCGGTCTGCTCTGCTGTTGCCTCTGGGAGACCAGGAACAGAGTGACCAGTAAGTGACTTTGGTTGAATGAGTAACCTCGCCCCACAGGAGATGGGACCGGGTGGGAAGAAGCCAGGGGACCTCCTTTCCTTCTCCTTCTCCCTAACCATTCAGGGTTTTTGGTCTTAATTACTTGGCTCAAGTTTCCACCTCACAGAAGGAAAGAAGGGACTCGTGTGTGTGTGTGTGTGTGTGTGTGTGTGTGTGTGTGTGTTAGGAACAGTTAACGTGCGATCTACCCTCTTTACAAACTTTTAAGTGTACAGGGCGGTATTGCTAACTACGAACACAAGGCTCTGCAGAACATCTCTAGAATTTATCTTGTATACCTGACACTTTATACCTATTTTTTTAAAGATGTTATTTATTTATTCATGAGAGACACAGAGAGATGGGCAGAGGGAGAAGCAGGCTCCCTGCAGGGAACCTGATGTGGGACTCAATCCGGGACCCCAGGGTCATGCCCTGGGCCCAAGGTGACACTCAACCACTGAGCCACCCAGGGATCCCACTTTATACCTATTGAATGGTATTCAATTCTCTATTTCTACTTCCCCTCCAGCCCCTGATAACTTTTTTTTTTTTGAGTTTGATTATTTGAGATATTTCAAATAGGTGGAATCATGCAGCATCTGCACGTCTTTCTGCAACTGGCTTATTTCGCTTAGCAAAATGCTCTCAAAGCTATCCATGTTGCCACATATAGTAGGATTTAAGAAGGGACTCCTTTAATTGTGTCAGGGATCCCACATCGACCTTGCCTCTTAGCCAAGAGCAAAAGGAATCAGATAAGTGAGGACAAGTGAAGTACAGGATCCCAGAGCAGCAGCGATCCTCCACTGGCCTTTTATATTCTTGACTCCAAGGAAATCCCTCGGCTGCAGGTTTCAGTGCTCTGCGATGGGATAAGTAATAGTACCTTACAGGGTACTGTCAGGATTAAGTGAGAGAACACATAAGAAGCCACCTTGGTGCAGAGAAACTCCAGAAACTTGGGGTGGGAGTAGGGTTTTAAGATACTGCCTTGGTAAGCATGTCACTTCAGAGGAGTTTTCACATCAAAAGCTACTCTAGAGGAATACAAGCTTTGTGGAGCAGATACTTTGTTTTGTTGTTGTTGTCTGCCCAGTGGCCATAGCAGTGCCTGGCACGTAGCGCGCACTCAAGATTCAAGGTGAATTTACCAGCGGAAAACAAGTGTTCTTACTTGTTAGTCAAGAAGAATGAGAATCCCTTTTTGAACTCGGCCACAGTAACTTCTTGCAAGATACATCCATGAAGGCAAAAGAAACAAAAGCAAAAATGAACTATTGGGACTTCATCAAGATAAGAAGCTTCTGCACAGCAAAGGATACAGTCCACAAAACTAAAAGACAACCTACAGAATGGGAGAAGATATTTGCAAATGACATATCAGATAAAGGGCTAGTTTCCAAGATCTATAAAGAACTTATTAAACTCAACACCAAAGAAACAAACAATCCAATCATGAAAAGGGCAAAAAACATGAAGAGAAATCTCACAGAGGAAGACATAGACATGGCCAACATGCACATGGGAAAATGCTCCACATCACTTGCCATCAGGGAAATACAGATCAAAACCACAATGAGATACCACCTCACACCAGTGAGAATGGGGAAAATTAACAAGGCAAGAAACAGCCAATGTTGGAGAGGATGCAGAGAAAGCGGACCCTCCTGCACTGTTGGTGGGAACGTGAAATGGTGCAGCCACTCTGGAAACTGTGTGGAGGTTCCTCAAAGAGTTTAAAATAGACCTGCCCTATGACCCAGCAATTGCAGTGCTGGGGATTTACCCCAAAGATACAGATGCAGTGAAACACCAGGACACCTGCACCCCGATGTATCTAGCACCAATGTCCACAGTAGCCAAACTGTGGAAGGAGCCTCGGTGTCCATCAAAAGATGATGGATAAAGAAGATGTGGTCTATGTATACAATGGAATATTCCTCAGCCACTAGAAATGACGAATACCCACCATTTCCTTCAACGTGGATGGAACTGGAGGGTATTATGCTGAGTGAAATGAGTCAATCGGAGAAGGACAAACATTATATGGTCTCATTCATTTGGGGAATATAAATAATAGTGAAAGGGAATAGAGGGGAAGGGAGAAGAAATGGGTAGGAAATATCAGAAAGGGGGACAGAACATGGAAGACTCCTAACTCTGGGAAATGAACTGGGGGTAGTGGAAGGGGAAGAGGGGGGGTGGGGGTGACTGGGTGGCGGACACTGAGGGGGGCACTTGATGGGATGAGCACTGGGTGTTATTCTGTATGTTGGCAAATTGAACACCAATAAAAAATAAATTCATTATTAAAAAAAGAAGAATGAGAATCAGAAAGATGATTCTTTCTGATGGGTTAACATAGCTCAAATCCTCTCTCCTTAGTTTTAGTTAAAAGGGAAGGGAAGGGAAAGGAAGAAAGGAAGGGATAGAGAGAGAGAAGAGAAGAGAAAGAAAGAAAGAAAGAAAGAAAGAAAGAAAGAAAGAAAGAAAGAGAAAGAAAGAAAAAGGAATGGAAAAGGAAGGGAAGGGAAGGGAAGGGAAGGGAAGGGAAGGGAAGGGAAGGGAAGGGAAGGGAAGGGAAGGGAAGGGAAGGGAAGGGAAGGAGTGTAACCGAACACGGTCATGACGTAATGGAATATCTTGAGCCTGTTGAGGAGTTAACTATAGGATTTAGCACCCTGGAGCCTTGTTCTGCTAGCCTGTTACTTTGTCCCTCCCTTATCTCTCTCTTGTTTGGACTCAATATCTTTCCCAGCAGCAAGCCTTCCATGTTACTTTTCTACCGCGCTTCACTTCCTCTAGACAGACTCTGGGATTAACATGGGCATCCGTGCTGTTCAGATGGGGGAACCCTTCATTTGGTCTGATCAATGTGGAAATGCAAGTGAATTATTTGTTCACAATCACTCTTTGTCAGCCGTGGTGAGAGCAGCCCTCTGGACTCCAGCCTCACCACCTCCTGTGCTGGTGCCTGAGGCTGATGGTAGTGGGGCTCTTCCAAAGTCATTCAGTCCTGAGAGCTACCACTTTCCTCCTAGGTCAGTTCCCAAAGTGAAACAATTTGCAGTAGTCATTTGGGTGTCTGGACATAGCCTGAGACACAAACAAAGGACTACTACTGGCTTAGGACATGGGTCTGAGCTTTCTTAGCAAAGTTCAGCATATGGATGAAATTGGGGAAGGAGGAGGATCCCAGAGGCCATCTGGTCCCAGCCCCATCCTAACCACTCTTCATCTCACAAATGTCACAAGCCTCTGCCTGGGATGCTTCTAGAAGAAAAACTCTCCCCTTCCCCCTTTTTTTTTTTGGAGGGGGAGCTTATTTGTCCCTCAAGATTTAGTATGCCTACTTCTAGGGTATCTTCCATGATTTTACTGAGTCAAGGGTCCTTCTCCCAAACCTTGTACTGGCCCCTAACACAGCCCTTAACTCACTGTCTCCTTCACTACACTGAGAGCACCCCCATGGCAGACCTTCTTATTCCTCTTTGATCAACAATGTCTGAAACAGGAACTGTTACTGAGTAGGCATCAGTGAATTATTATAGGCATCAGTGAATCCGTTGGGTTTGAATAAACAAAGCAACTTTCTGAAGATTATATGGCCTAGAAGTAGCAAGGCCTGGTATATTTGTCAGCTTTGAAGTATAACAAACAGCCCCCCCATATCAAGGCTTCACAAAACACACATTTACTTTGCGTGTATGTTGCATGTCACAGCTGCAAGACAGCTGTGGTTCTACTCAGCTCTACTCTGTGCATCTTCCTATTGGGATGCTAGTAGAAGAAGCATCCCCTGTTTGGGATGCACCCATTCTCAGGGCCGAGGGGAAGAGCAAGAAGCTGACAGGAACCACACATTTAAGACTTTTGCTCAGACATAATATATGTCAGGTTCACTCACATTATGTTGGCCAAAGCAAGTTACGTGGGAGAGCCCAAAGTCAGTGGGGTGGGGAGATACCCTCCTCCTTTGGAGAATATTTAAGTAGAATGAAACAGTCTGCCACACAGTCTGGAACATTATGACTCCAAAGTGGCCCATCTTTCCTTTGTACCCACCTTCTAGGTTAGCATCGCCTTCCCTAGGCTTGAGCCCAGGGATGGGGAGGGATCCAGACACAGAAACGGAGGCTTGTGGTGAGGAACAATCGGAACACCTTTCTGAAAAAGCTGTGTTTATCTCCTATCTTGCTGAAAAATTTGCAATGTTCACACCATTGCTGCCCAAGTAGAACCATGACTTAAGTTTCACATCTCCTGTAACCAATTTCATGCATTTTTGGCAGTCATATTACATTTTCAAGGAATCATAAATGTTCTTTCTCCTCCAGGAACCATGTCCTGAAAATACAATGCTTATGGAAATAATCACAGGAACACAACACAAGCTCAATTCTTTGCCCTAGTCTACATTTCTTAGTCCCAAAATAACAGGTGATGTGAGAAAGAACTGTACTGAGCTGGTACCTGCAATGCAAGCCAACATCGCAATAATACGCCCCAGCTGAGAGGTGACATGTACCCTCAGGAACGTGGGTCTGACTTTCCCTTCTCCTTTAGTGCCCTGCCTGTTTGTGGTGCATGTAGCATCTGGGTATCATTTTGACTCCCCAAGGATCTGGGAAGGAGAAGAAATTCAGAGAAGGCCTAATGCCTACTTGCAAACCAGACTCCAACTAGTGACAGGAAATATGAAAAAAGATCTGGAGATATCACTCAAAAATCCGGATTTCTGCTTTCTAGAAAAATTAGAAAATGAAGCAAGATTAGTCTGCCTCCCCATGTGGCAATAATTGGCTCAAGCTGAGCAATGGTGCAGTTGAATGATGGCTATCCCCTTTAACAGGGCCAGGAGCTCTGGTCTCCGATGGACACAATCATCTCCCAATGTCAAATGTGTAGCTACCTGAACATTCTAGCCTACCTCACTCATTTATAGGATTGGTCTAGTCCTTGTGAGTATCTCTAGTTTTTAACTTATTTTTTCTTAAGTGCCTACTGTGTACAAGGGACTGTTCTAAAAGCTACTTGGTCTCCTTTTTCAGTGGCCTTCCCAAAAATCAATGGAAAAGGCTGGCCCTTTCTTTCCAAACTTCCTATTAAATTCAGTGTTCTGCCAAGGGGATCATGTAATGACTTTGGAGCCAAGTGACTGATACACCTAAGGCCCAGTGAATGGTCTTGTTTAGGACATTGATTCCATTCACCTCTGGAACATTCCCTAATAACTACACCAATGCTAGCTTCTAGCTGAAAGAAAAAGGTTTTCGGTAAAACTGACCTAAACTCAAGTTCCAACTCCAAATCACATCAATTCTCTGAGCCTGAGATTTCCCATTTGTAAAATAGGCATATTAATTTAATCTTGATGGGTTGCTATGAGGATGGAATAAATGAGATCATGTATGTAAAAAGCAGACTTTGCATTATAAAATATTCGGTAAATGTTAGCTCCCTTCAAAAATCCACTTACAAAATATGAATACCTGACACATGTTATAATTATATAGAGAGAAATTTAGCTAATAGACATGAGTGGGAGTATTCTCACAAAGGAACAATGAAAAACTAGGTAGGTCCTTTTGTCTAAGGAAAGGAATGTACTATTACCTGTAAACACCATGTCCTATGATATGGCTTCCTGTGGACCAGGTAGCTCTGTTTGGGGCTGTGAATGTGTTTTCTTACTTATTTGTGTCATTATTTCTGACCCTTGCACTCTGTGTTATGAAGTTGGTTGGGCAGACATTGTCCTATATTACAGATACAGAAAGTAAGGCTTCAATGTTCTCGTCAGGACTCTTGGTTGCAAAAGCCAAAAGCTACTTGGGCTAGCTCTGATTCAGTAGCCTAAGGAGCATGCAAGGACTGGTGCTCAAATATAGCTGAAACTGTCAGGGACAGAAACTAGCAAGTCAGAAACCATGCTGTTTTTTTCTCTCTGCTGCCTTACATTGTCTCATCATTTTTGTCTGATTATTCAGCTTGCAGTTGGGCCAATATGACCAGCAGCCAACCTCTGTCCCATGTCCTTTTAACTTATCAGTTTCTCATAGCCCAAGGTTGAGCCTCAATCCTGGAGTCCGAGTTTCTTGTCCAGCTACTGGAAATAGGATGCCTGAAGGGCGTTACATTAGACACTACACCTGTATCCATGAGTTTTTCCTCCCTTCTGGCCACTTTTCATAATAGAATGGAGCAAAGGGAATAATCAAAGTAATAGTAACTTGAAATTTTCCAGAATTGGTAAAGGAATATGTTAATATGTGAGCACATACAAATATATATTGACCATATACATAATAATCATAAGCATAATATCTAATTGGGATGTTACAAATATTGAACAACAATAAACTTGAAACAGAAGGAGAGTAATTATAGTTCAAGTCCTTGAATTTGGGGGATAGTAAACCTATATTTACCTAATCTATTAAATATGCATAGTAAAATGTCTAAAGGAGCACTAAAGGAACAAATATAGGATGTATAACTTCTATACTATTTGAGAGATAATGGATAAGTTTAATGGAGAATCAATCTAAAAGAAGATCTAAAAGAACAGAGAGGGAACAAAATTAAAGAAAAGAGCAAGGGTAATAGGAAGCACAAAATAAAATGATAGAATAAAGTCCAACTGTATAAGTGATCCAAAAAAAAAATAAAGTGACTAAATTTCCCAGTTAAGATAAAAAGTTTACCAGAATAAAACCAATTTACTACTATACTGTATATAAGACAGAAAGCAAATAGAAGTAAACAGATATATGAAAACATAAAGATGGGGAAAGGTGCATCACTTAAATACTAAACAAAAGAAAGCTGACATAGGTACATTCATATTATCTAAATAATTAGATTTCAAATAAGGCAAAAAGCATTACTGGAGATAAGAAGAGTCATTTTGTATTGATAAAAGTTCAGTTCACCAGAAAGATTAAACAATTCTAAAATTGCATGTGCATGATATTGCTTCAAAAAAATAAAACAAGAACAGTCCAGGTTGGCAGTGTTTCTGTTGCTATAAAATTCTCAAAACTCTTGTGGGCCTCCTGTGCAATTAATGGGAGAGCAAGCTATTAGACAAGAAGTCCTCCATGTATCTTTTCTAAATAACACCGTCTCTATTCTTGGATTATGCTAAGATGGTTGATTGGGTCCATCAGTCACATTCCTAGTCTTTTTAGCAAATGGTTGTCCAGCCACACTGTTAGCCTCGTTTCCAGAGCATGCTATCTGGATAGACTGAGATTCTTCCAATCAAATGCTGTATTCTTTTTGCTTAGTAGTTCCTTCTTCAATTTATTCCTCTCTTCTCACACCAAGGAGACATCATACTGAAACTTCAACACTTTGCTTAGAAATCTCCTTAGCTAAATATCCAGATTCATCACATATAAGCTCTGTTCTCAGTCCAACAAAACACAATTCAGCCAAGTTCTTTGCAACATTAAAACAAGGATTGCCTTTCCTTCAGTTTCCAATAACATGTCCCTCATTTCTGTATGAGAACTCACCAAAAGCATCTTTAACATTCATATTTTTAGCAAAATTCTATTCATGATGGTACATGTGTTCTCTAAGACAACAGAATATTTCCTTTCTGAGCTCTCACAGAATCTTCTTTAACATCTATATTTTTACCATAAGTTTCTTCAAGGCAATGTGAGCTCTAATTCAACCCACAACAATGTTGAAAGCGTAATACATTACACATTACTTAAATCAGACTTAATAAGTTAAAAAAAATCATAAATCCCAGGGTATTTGCTAAAAAAATATATTTTTAGAGACTGAAATATAGTTAATAAGCCAAAGTCGAAAGGAAATGGAACACTAAAATATGAGAGAAGGTAGGAAAAAGAAAAAGAAATAAAGAGCAGATGGGACAAATAGAAAAAAATTACAAGATGGTAAATTTAAATCCAACCATATTGATAATTACATTATGTATAAATAGTCTATGCACACCAGTTAGAAGACAGAGATTGTCAGACTAGATTTAAAAAGCAGAGCTTAGAGTGACATCAGAAAGATGAAAGAACAAGAAGTTCGAACCTTTGTCTCCCCAACAAAAACATCAATTTAATAGTCATCCATGGATAAAAATACCTTTATGAAAGGTAATCCTGCTGAGAAATTACAGCACCCCAGCGGACCACAGAAATGTGATAAGATACATTGAGAAGTATAAGGACAGTTTTTATTTACTCACATCACCCCTCCCCATAGCCCAACACAAAGAAGCACCAAGATATCTTCTTGACTCAAGTTAACCCACAGAGGAAAGAGAGAGCAAGCCTGCCTATGGACTCTGGCACAGTCCTGCCCACTTGTGGACCCCAATACCAGGTCTTCATCCCCCCCCACCACCATGGGTTATGCCACCTAGCCTACCCAGAACCTCTGGCTAGCCTGACTGGTGAAGTCAGTCTGTAAAGACTGGAAAAAATGACTACTTCCTCAAAGGCTCAGACACCAACAGAAGGCTGTAAGAATCATGAAAATTCAGGGAAGCATAACACCACCAAAGGGTCAAAATAAATCTTCAATAACTGACCCTAAGGAAATGGAGATCTAGAAACTGACTGACAAAGAATTAAAAATATTCATCTTAAGGAAGCTCAATTAGCTACAAAAGAACACAGATAACTAAATGAAATCAGGAAAGCAGTACATGAGTGAAATGAGACATTTAATAAGGAGATTTAAAAAACATTATTAAAAAGAGAGAGAAACTTTGGGAGTAGCAGAATTTAATAGAGGGGTACCTGGGTGGCTCAGCTAGTTAAGTGTCTAACTCTTGATTTTGGCTCAGGTTGTGATCCCAGGGTCATGAGATCAAGCACCATATTGGACTCTGTGCTTAGTGGGGAGTCGGCTTGAGATTCTCTCTGTGTCCCTCCCCCACCTCTCCAAAATAAATAAATATTTTCAACAACAGACTCAATCAAGTAGAAAAAAGAATGAGCAAACTCAGACAAGTCATTTGAAATTATCCAGTCAAAGGAACAAGAAGAAAAGAAAAAAAATGAAAAAGAGTGAAGAAAGTCTATGGGACCTATAGTACATCATCCAAGAATCAATATATGCATTATGGGAGTCCTGGAAGGAGAAGGGAAAGGGAAGCAGAAAACTAATTTAAAGAAATAATGGCTGAAATTTTCCCAAATATGGGGATGGACATGGATATCCAGACCCATGAAGCCCAAAAAGACTCCAAATAGGTTGACTCTAAAGAGATCTGCACCAAGACACATTTTTAACTGAATTGTCAATAAAGATAAAGAAAGAATTTTGATGCAGCAAGAGGAAGGCAACTTATCACACATGAAGAACCCTTCTAAGACAATTAGAATATTTCTTAGCAGAAATCTTAAATCCAGGAAAGAGCTAGAATGATATAGTCAAAGTGCTAAAAGAACGGCAAACCAAAAATACTATACCCAACAAAACTGTCCTTTAAAAAATTTAGGAGAGATCAAGACTTTCCCAGACAAAAACTGAGGGAATTTGTCACCAGTACACCTGCCCTACAAGTGTTAATGGGAATTTTTCAAGTTGAAATGAAATAAAGCTAAACAAAACACAAAAGTATAAATCCCACTAGTAAAGGTAAATATGTAGGCAAATACAGAGTAATGTACTACTGCAATGTTGGTGTATGAATCACTTTTGACTCAAGTGTAAAAATTAAAAGACAGAATTATTAAGAATAACTTTTTAAAAATTAAGAATAACTATAGTCACAAAAATTTGTGAATGGATACACCATGTAAAAAGAAGTAAATTATGATAATAACATGAAGCATGGAGGAAGTAAAAGCCTAGAGTTTTTGTATGTGATTGTTACCAGCTTAAAATAGATCATTATAACTATAAAGAAGTTTTATGCAAACCCCATGGTAACCACAAAGAAAAAAACCTATATTTTAAAAAACAAACAACCCAAGTGTATCACTACAAAAAAAATCAAATCACAAACGGAGACAGCAAAAAAGGAATAAAAGAACTATAAAAAGAGACAGAAAACAATGAAGAAAATGGCAAAAGTAAGTCCTTATCTACTGATAATGATTTTAATGTAAAGGTATTAAGCTCACCAATCAAGAGACATAGAGTGACTGAATGGATGTTAAAAATCCACTTATATGCCATCTGTAAGAGACTCCCTCTAGATTTAAGGACACATGTAGCTGAAAGTGAAGAGATGAACAAAGATGTTCTACTCAAACGATAACCAAAAGATAGCAGGGGTGGCTATACTTATATCAGCCAAAATAGGCTTTATGCCAAAAACTGTCACAAGAGTCAAAGAATGTCACTACATAATGATAAAAGAGTCAACTGAACAGGAAAATATGACGATTCTAAATATTTATGCATCCAACCTCAGAGGGCCTGCATACATAAAGTGAACATTGACAAATAGAGAGCAATACAACTGTAATAGGAGACTGTGATATCCCACTTTCAAGGATGGATAGATCACCCAAATGGAAAATCAATAAGGAAACAGCAGACTTAAACAACACTAGAGACCAAATGGACTATCAGACAAACAGAATGGTCAACCCACCCACAACAGAACACACACGTTTCTCATGTGCTCACAGAAAATGCTCCAGGATAGATCACATGCTAGGTTACAAGAAAAAAAAAAGTCTTAACTAATTTAGGAAGATTGAGAGTAACTTCAAGTATCTTTCCCAATCATAATAGAATTACAAGAGGAAAATGAGAAAACTCATAAATGCATGGAAACTGAACAACACACAGTAACAGAGTTTTGAAATGCATGAAACAAAAAATGGCAAAACAGAAAGGCGAAATGGACAAACCCACAATTACAGTTGGAGATTTCAACAAATATTTTTCAGTAAATGATAGAATAGACCATCAGTAAGGATACGGAGTAAATGAATAATGCTATCAAAAATTGGAAATAATTGAACACCAATAAAAAATAAATCTATTATTTAAAAAAATGGAAATAATTGGTATTTACAGAATAATCTTTGCAACAACCTCGGACCACGAATTCTTTTCCAGTTTACCTGGAACATTCACCAATCTAGACCATAAATAACAAATTTAAAACAAATTCAATAACAAATTTAAAAGAACTGGAATCCTATAGAGTACATTCTCTGAACTCAGGGAAGTTCAATGAGAAATTACTAACAAAAATATATCTGGAAAAACCCATGGATATTTGGAAATTAAGGCCAACTTTTCTAAAGAATCCACATCTAAGAGGAAAATCACAAGATTGATTAAAAAATACTTTGAAAAGAATATTTTGAACTGAATGAAAGCAAAAGCAAAACATATCAAAGCTTGTGAGATGACGCTAAAAGAATGCTTTAAGAAAAATGTATGGCTTCACATGCTTGTATTAGAAAAAAAATAAAGGTCTCAAACCAGTTATCTGCACTTCCATCTTCAGAAAATATAAAAGGAAGAACACATTAAGGCCAAAGTAAGTAGAAGGAAAGAAACAATAAAAGCAGAAATTAATGAAACAGAAAACAAAGAATTCAGAAAATTAATAATATCAAAATATAGTTTTTGAAGAAGATTAATTGTTGATAAAACTATAGTGAGCTCGATTGAGAAATAGAGAGAAGACATAAATTACCACTATTAGGAATAAAGAGAGACTATCATTACATATCCTGTAGGAAATACTATTAACTTTATGCTAACAAATTCAACACTTGAGATGAAACAGGCAAGTTCCTTGAAAGATAAAATATATTACAGCTCATTTAAAAAGAAGTATGAATATGAATATCTTATATCTATTAATGAAATTGATTTCTGAATTTAAAGCCTTCCCACAAAGAAAACACATGGTTCAGATGGTTTTGCTAGTAAATTCTATAAAATATTTAAGAGGAAAAATAATACTAGTTTTATACAAGATCTTTTGGAAAATGGAATAAGAAGAAACACTTCCCAAATAATTTATGAGTCCAGAATTACTGTGAACCAAACTAGACAAAGATATTACAAGAAAAGCAAACTCTAGGCTAATCTCATTTGTGAGCATAGACGCAAAATCCTTTGCAAAATACCAGCAAATTCAATTCAGCAATATATAAAAAGATAATTCATCTTGACTAATTGGGGTTTATTCCAGGAAGGCAATATTGGTTAACATTAAAAAAAATCAATGTAATTCAGCATATTAACAGAATAAAAGAGAAAAACCTTATTATCACCTCAATAGATAGAGAAAAAAGCATTTGAAAACTTCAAGATCTAATCATGACATAATCTCTCAGCAAACCAGGAATAAAAAGGAACTTTCTCAACCTCATAAAAAAGACATCTACAAAAAACCTACAGCTGGCATCATACTTAGTAGTGAAAGATTAAATGCATTACCTCCTATACTGGGAACAAGCCAAAGATGTCTTCTCTCACTGCTTCTATCCAGCTTTGTACTGGTGATCCTAGGCAATATAAAACATCTGAAAAGGGAGATAATAAAAGCCCTAAGTAGAAAATCTCAGTGATATTTAAAAATAATCCACCAATACTATTTAAGTGAGTTTAGCAAGGCCAATATACAAAATAGATTGTGCTTATATAAATTACCAGCATTCAATTGGAAACTGGAACAAGAAAACCATGCCATTGATAGTAACATCACAAAATATGAAATTCTCAAGTATAAATGTAATAAAATATGTCCAGACATGTATACTAAAAACTACAAAATAAAAACAGAAAGTGAAGAAGACTAGCTAATGGAAAGATGCATCATGTCGACGGATCAGGACTCAATGTTGCTATGATAGTTGTCAATTTTCCCCAAACTGATCTATGAGATTCAATGCAATCTCAATCAAACTCTAAAAACTGAAGAGATGATCCTAAAATTTATATGGACATGCAAAGGAACTAGAATAACAAAGACTATTTTTTTAAAAAGAAGACCAAATAGAGAATTTACAATATTTAATTTTAAGATTTGCTATAAAGCTAAATATCAAGGAAATGTGGCACTGCCAAAGGGTGTAAAGGTAGACACCTAGATGAATAGAACAATATGGAAATAGATCCACATATATATGGTCACTTGATGGTGCCATCTCAGTTTTCCTTTACTGCTATAACTACCATTGATTTAGTGGCTTAAAACAACATAGACTTATATTATGGTTCTGTAAATTAGAAGTCCAACACGGAGCTCACAGAGTTGAAGTCAAGATGTCACTAAGGCCACGCACCTTTTAGAAGTTCTAGGGAAGAATCTGTTTCCTTGCCTTTTAGAAGGTGCCCTCAATCCTTAGATTATGGTCCCCTTCCTCCGTCTTCAAATACAGCAGTGCTAGGCCAAGTACTTTTCACATTGCCTCACTCTAACTTCTATTTTGCTTTCTTTCTCCATTATTAAGGATCTTTCTGATTGTATCGAACCAACCCAGACAACTGGGAATAATCTCCCTATTTTAAAGTCACTCTAATAGCAAACTTCATTCCACTTGTAACCCTAATGACCCCTGCCATGTTAATTAATATTTACATGGCAGGTTAGAACATGGGCATCTTGGGGGAGAGGGTCATTGTTCTGCCTCCCGCGTTCAGATGCCAAGGTAATTTCATGGGGGGAAAAGGTCGTCTTTGCCATATCTGGTGTTGGTACAACTGGATATCCACGTGGAAAAAAAAGAAATCTCATCATGACCTTAACCTACCCACAAAATCATCTTGAAAAAAACATCATATATCTAAACATAAAAAAGGAAAACTATACAACTTCTAGAAGAAAATCTTTATGGCCTAAAGGAAAGCAATGATTTCTTAGGATGGAAAGGACACAGACTATAAAAGAAAAATTGGCTGATTGTTTTTGTAATGACATTAAAAATTTTTGACTTTAAAAAGTCAAAAGCAAGCCTTAGACTAAGAGAAAATATTCACATATGTGTATCTGACAAAGAATTTGTATACAGATTCTATGAAGAATTTTTACAAATCAGTAATAGAAAGACAAAAAACTCAATTTCAAACACGGGCAGAAGATTCGAATGGACATGTCTCCAAAGAAGATACATAATAGGAAGTAAGTGCGTGAAAAGATGTTGGACATCATTGGTATTCAGGAAAATGAAAATCACACTGAGATGCTTCTAGATTTCCACTAGAATAGCTAAAACTAGCAAGACTGATAATGCTAAGTGTTGATAAGAAGGTGGTGCAATGGGAACTCTCAGATTCCATGGTGGGAATGTAAAATAGGTCAACCACTTTGGAAGTTTCTTATGTTAAACCTATACTTAATCTATAACCCAGCAATTCCACTTCTAGGTAGTTACCTAAGAGACATGAATACACTTTTCCATACAAAGATGCACACTTGGGATCCCTGAGTGGCGCAGAGGTTTAGCGCCTGCCTTTGGCCCAGGGCACGATCCTGGAGACCCGGGATCGAATCCCACATCGGGCTCCCGGTGCATGGAGCCTGCTTCTCCCTCTGCCTATGTCTCTGCCTCTCTCTCTCTCTCTATCTCTCTCTCTCTGACTATCATAAATAAATAAAAAAATTTAAAAAAAAGATGCACACTTAATGTTCATAGCAGCTTTATTTATAACAGCCATTAATCAGGAACAATCCACAGATCCACCTTTAGGAAAATTACGGTATTATCACACAGTGGGATATAATACAGCTGTGAGAATGAGTTAATGACTATTAAGCACAATGTTGATTGAAAAAAAAAAAGTCACAGAAGAATGAATACCTACAGAATGAAGTCCATAGGGACACCCGGGTGGCTCAGCGGTTTGGCACCCACCTTCAGCCCAGGGCGTGATCCTGGAGACCTGGGATCGAGTCCTGCATGGAGCCTGCTTCTCCCTCTGCCTGTGTCTCTGCCTCTCTCTCTCTCTCTCGTCTCTCATAAATAAATATTTTTTTAAAGATGGAGTCCATATATAAAATGCATAAACACGTATATCATTTCTGTGCTTATGTACCTGGAAGAATTATTTTTAAAGCCAGGGAAAGATATACATGAAATTCAACGTGGTGGTTATCTCGGGAAAGGTTAGGAAGGGTATGGGTTTGCAGTGAGGCATGAAGAAAAAGTCAAAAGTATTAGCAATGTTCAATCCAGGCACCCTGGGATCGTGACCTGAGCCGAAGGCAGACGCTTAACCAAATGAGCCACCCAGGTGCCCCTCGCTCATCATTTCAAATGGCAGTATTGGGTCTTTTCTTTTTTTTTTTTTAAAGAATTTCACCTAACTTTATATTTCATCATATATTTCCATTTGCCTTATTTTGTCTCTAAACTTTTTTTTTTACATTTTTATAGTTAAGTTCTATTTGCCAACATACAGTATAACACCCAGTGCCCAACCCATCAAGAGAACGCAAGCCTCTTGACCCCCAGCCTCCCTGAGTCTGCTAACTCTGAGCTGGGGGGAGAGAAGCAGATCTTCTCTGACTCCAGGTTGAATCTGAATTAGGAGGGAAGGGAAGCAGTGCAGCAGCCTTTGCCCTGCCCTCCGTCACCTACGGATATAGTTGGTACTATTTGCCCCTTCTCTCCATCACGTATCTCCTCTGGGTACTAAGACACCAGGCAGCAGATTAGATCCTATACACCCATACAGACCCTATGTATACACCCATGAGATCCTATACACCTAGACAGCCCATTAGATCTCCACCACAAAGGGAATTCTTTCCTTCCTAATGAATAGCCATAAACAATGAGGGTGCTGGCTACCGGCAGATGTTCATTCCATCCTGAGGCAGTTGGGATCTTGGGGACAAGCTCCCCAGAGGGTGATGAGCAGTCCACTGGGCTCCCTCCCCTAGCCACAGGCAGTATGGAAAATCACCTCTGACACCAAGGAAGGGCTCATGAGGCTCTCTGGAAAAGACGGTCTCCATGTTCCAGCCACCCTCCGGGTTTACATGAGTGCACCATCATTTGTCGCTCCCCTGGGACTATATTGAAATGCACGTCCTTTACCTTGGGCAGCCTGTTGGCCCTCTCCCGGGAGCACGTCTACACTGATGAGATCAAATCTCTTTAGAGACGGCTCCTTCGTCCGTTCATTGGTCTAACATGAATTAAGCAGGAACCAATTGCAAGAGCTTTCTTAGTGCATGGGACATGACGATGAGGAAGCAGACAAGGTGTCTTTGCATGAGGAGCTCATAAAGGGAGAGCAAAATTTATCGACATATTACAACACATTAAGGCTGTGCTAATTGAGTTTTGTGAAGAAAGCGTAGCAAACTCCTGGCCTCATCAGAGGAGGTGGCATTTGATACAAGGTTCGAAAAAGGAATAAGAATTCACCAGAGGAGGTGGTGGGGACAGAGAGCCTCTGAGAAGGTGTGAGGTTCTGGTGTGCTCTGGAGAAACAAAAGGGATTCCCGTGGCTGGAGCTTACATATATATATATATATATATATATATATACATATATATATATATATATATATGGAGACATTGTGCACAGAGGCCCTTTAGAGGAGTGGTAGGGAGCTAGAGGTTTGGAATTTTAGTTCTAGGCCAATTATCTTCAACCTGTGAGCCTTCAGAGCCTTTTTTTTTGGGGGGGGGGGTCATAAAGTTATGTGGAAGAAGTCACATTCTTATGCTCACTGACTTGTGACTATTGGATGTATATATGGTACTATTTCAAAATAGAAATAAATTTTACAATAATTTTTAAAACTCAGATACATTTGAAAGTCATGGTAGTTTTTGGCATTATGCATTTTCCCCAGGGACAGTTACTGCTACTTCAACTGCTGTCATGGCTTGAGGTGCAAGGAGGCATCTAGGAACATCATCAGTGGTTGGAGAGCGATGGTCCTGATCGAAGTCCTGGCCTCTTCTGAGGCAATGAGGAGAAACTAAACAGTTTTAAGTAGGAGAAGGACTTGCCACTTTTCTGGTTTGGAAAGGTTGCCTAGCCTACCTGGGGTGGGTGGGGGGGTGGATAGGATACACTACAGAAGGGAAGTCCCCACTGGAGACAGAGCCACCAGTTTAGGGACTCTTGGAGTGATGAAATGAGACATCCAGGTGGCCTGAGCCAGACAAAGAGTGGTGAGTATGGAAGAGAGGAGTATTTTAGGAGGCGTTAAAGAGTCAGAATTGTGGGGAAGGGATGGGTAGGAAGAGCATAGAGGGATCTGTAGGGCAGTGAAAACACTCTGTAGGATTGAATGATGGGTACATGTCATCATTCATTGATCCAAGCTCCTAGAATGTGCAATAGCAAAAGTGAGCCCTTATGTAGACTATGGGCTTTGGGTGATTAGTATGTGTCAGCGCAGGTTCATCAGCTGTAACAAATGTACCACTTGGGGAGGAGAACTCAATAGTGGGGACACTACTATACATGATGGGGGACAGGGGGGATAGGGTAAACCTTTGCATCTCCCTCCCAGTTGTGCTGTGAACCTAAAATTGCTTTAAAAATTGAATCTTTTGGCACCTGGATGGCTCAGCAGTTGAGCATCTGCCTTTGGCTCAGGGCATGACCCCGGGGCCCCAGGATTGAGTCCCTGCATGGAGCCTGCTTCTCCCTCAGCCTGTGTCTCTGCCTCTCTCTGTGTGTCTCTCATGAATAAATAAGTAACATCTTTTTTTTTTAATTGAATCTTTAAAAAATAGGTAGAAAGAAAAAGTCAGAATTGTTAGTAGTGGCCAACTCCCTGTTGGAGGTGCAGCAGATGAAGGAGCCCAGGGTGGCTCCAGGGTTCCAGGTCTGATAGTTACTGAAAGGGCTCCATCCTCAAGGCTGTCTGCGTTCTTGAGATGTCCTGGGCTTTGCATTTGCAAATCACTAAACTCTGCATTAAAAAAAAGGGGGGGGCATGACCAAGTGTTTAGGATGTAAAGAGGCAAAAGGAATGAAGTGAGAAGGTAAAAGGTACTGATGGGATCCTTAAGGGGAGGAGAGCATGAATGACACTGGTCCTTATGTACAGCGGAGTAGTCATTGCCAGGCTGTGGCCAAGTGGACTCAAAACATTCGGAGCGTGGAGGTGGCAAGGCCTGCCAGTTAGCCAGCCTGGTCGCTCAGGGGAGTGAAGGCCCCACTGCAGGGTAGCACGGGCACGGCTCTGCAGCTGAGGCCTGCATCTGTCCACGTGAACAGGGTTCGCAGCTGGTCACAGACAGGGCTCCCCATCATAGCATCCGACACTCACAGGTCGCTCACGGACTGTCAGCAGCTGTCCTCAATTCCTGCCAGGCGTGGGTTCACTTAGTAAACATCCTACTCGGTGAAGTAGGTCATATTCTTATTTTATTTATTTGTCAGTTCGTTCATTCGTTCATTCATTCATTCCCAGGTTAGAAAACTAAGGCCCACAGAGGTGGAATAAGTGATCCCAGAAAGCACGTGTAGTAAGCGAGGGAAGCTAGGAATTAGACCCCAGCAACCTGGAACCAAAGCCTGAGGTCTTGGCTGCTGCTCAGCAGCCCGAGTCTCTGTCTGTCCACCTTGGAGACAGTGCGAGGCTCCACGCTTCACCCCAGGGCCCCACTGCTCTGGCGCAGGAGGGAGTCCAGGTGTCACGGGAGGTGGTAAAACCAGTCCCGTTCAGGGCGCTGAGACCTGAACGGGCAGGTGGCCCCCCGAGGCGCACCTGCTCAGTGAGGTGGGTCTGCGTGCACCCCTGGACTGGCAGCCACAGCTTGTGGTGGACGGAGGCGGGCAAGGGATCGAGAGGCTGCAACCCTCCATCCAGGAGGAGGGGGATCGGACGCTGGGCTGCAGAGGATGTTGAGATCCTACAAGGACCCTTCACAGCAATCAGGCTTTCTGGGTCTTATGAAATGGATTTTATTTCCATGTCTTAAGTTCTCGTCTGGATGTTATTTCTCAGTTGAATTCCTCTGACTACGTCTTGTCTCCCAATTACACTCTCCTTCCTCCAGCAGCCGTGCATTGGTTCTCATGCAGACGGATGAGCCTTCTTCTGCCTCTTGGCCTTGACCCAGAAAAGGAGAGCTTTTCCGAGTCCCCTGACCTGTGTGAAGTCGGGTCTTCCCCCTTAACCATCCTTAACCAAAACCACTGGTTTTGCCTTTTCTTTCTTTTTTAAAATTTCTATTTACCACATCCTTTTTTTTTTTTTTTACCTTCAGAAACTCAGTGACTGTGCACGTTGACGGATGACCAGGAGCACTAACCTTTGGCCTCGGCTAACAGGCTCCATCCAAACCTCAGTGCCCTTGGCAAGGCTCCATCCTGCTTTTGACTCCGTTTTCCCCAGAGGTCGACCTCACAGAAGCAGCCTTAGGAATGAGCGGAGGGGAAAGGGGTTGGGGGTGCATATTTACTGAGCTCCAACTCTGTATCCAGCAAACACCAGGCGTTCTCTAGGCTCATAGTCACATTAATAGGTGTCCGACTCCATGCTGAGTACTTTACAAAAACCGCAGTGGTCTTTCAAAACACAATCTATGCCTGCCATCTTCCTACAAAAAAAAACCATGCAAGGGGTTCCCACGGCTCTCAGGATGGAACTCAAAGTCCTGCCATGGGCTGGGAGGCTCTCTGTGGCCTGGCCCCTGAAGGCACCCAAGGCCTGCCTGCTAACCCCCTTCTCCCGCAAGCACTACCTGAACTGGGCCACTCAACCTCAGAACTAGCACCCAACTCAGATACTGTCGCATGTGGGAAGAAGGGGGGGGTGCTGTGGTTTCAGGACTTCTACCCAAACTGTCTGGGTTCAAACCCCAGCCCTGGGCCTGGCTGCTCTGGTTGGATCAGGTGCCTGTCATTAAGCCAAGCACTGGCCAAGGGGATGGATCACCCAAGGCTGCCCCGGAGGTCGGGGAGTGAAATCAGCTTTACTGTGAGCACCTGGCTTAGGACCTGGGCATGTGATTCACCGGGGCAGGTCTGGAAATGCTGGCCCAAGAAGGGAAAGCACATATACAAGAGTAACAAATGTCCACTTTGCGGTCATGCTGTGTTTTCCAGACCGTGGCCACTGTGCCCGCTCCATGATCCTGGCTTTATCCGTGTATCGCTGCCCTGCTATGTCATTCTCCACCACTCCCTTTGTGTACTTAGAGCCTTATTTTAAAGTAAATGTATTTACATGAGCACCGTAAATGAAAAGCAAATGTTACTTCCCTAAATAGGAGGTAATCTTACTTATTTTTTACCATGAAAACAAAACAACGTTATTAAATCCTAGCTAGAGATGGTGGCCTGCTAAAAATGCTCTGGGATTGTGGCCTTGTTCTGTCTTTGTTAAAAAGAGAGATTATCAAGTGTTAGAGAGGCGTAAAGACGTACTAACACCAAACTGAGCCTTTCTCCCTGATGTAATCAGAAGGCCTAAGAAAGAATTGAAAAGGAAATTACTTTCTCACTATGTGATTTGATGTGATGGGATGCCGTGTCCATGCAGCACTGAGAAGTCATTTTCCATGCCACTGGCGATCACCGGGTTTACCCCCAATGCTATCCGCCCAACACTTTAGGGAACACGGTCTTGGAGTATTTGACCTTGGTCACAATTGTTGAAATGAATGTCCAACCTGAGGACTGGTTGGTTATCAGAGAGGGAGGGAAGCAAAACAGGAGGCACTTTGACAACAGGAAATCACGTCCTTGTCTAATTGGCCCTTTTTGATAAGACGCGAAAGGAATCGGTTCAAATCGTCTTGTTTCTCGCCTTGCTTCCAGCCATCTGTGCCTCCTCTGTGTCACACACTGACCTACCAGGCTGTGCCTCCATCGTGTTCCCAATAAATGACTCCTTCTGCCTCAGCAGAAACCTGACCTCCATCCCTGACACCTCTATGTACTCGTCCCCCTCACGGGACGATTTCCCTGGCATATTTGGCCATTTCCACCATTAAAATATTTTCTCAAATCTGTCCCTTTCTGCTCCTCTCCCCTGCAACAGCCATAGGTCGAACCAGCATATCTCCCGTCTGGACTACTGCAAATGCTCCCTATCAATCTGCCTCCCCTTTTGCCCTTATTCCTTGATCCGCTTCCCACCCACCATCCAGGGTGATTTTTTTTTTTTAAGAAAGGAGATTGGAGCACTCGCTGTCTTTCATTAAGACTTCAATGACTTAAAAAAAAAAAAAGACTTCAACGACTTAGGGGCACCTGGGCGGCTCAGGGTTGTGAGAACAAGCCCAGCATCAGATTCTGCATTGGGCATGGAACCTGTTTAAGATTCTCTCTCTCCCTCTTCCCACTTTCCCTCTCTAAAAAGAAAAAATAAAAAAGAAAGAAAGAAAGGAAGGAAGGAAGACTTCAATGGTTTGTTGAGGTTGGAATAAAAGCAGTAGCTATGCCTCCCTGGCTGTGCCATCTGGACCTGCCTCAGTCACACACTTCACCTCGTTTCCACCCACAAAATACAAAGTCCATCCCTGCACTGGAGCCCCATAATTCCCTCTCCTAGGATCGTGGAACAGTAGGCTCCCAGTCCTTTGTGCCCACACTCTGCCCCAGCTCTTCTTGGATTCATTCCTTCTCATCCTTCCGGAAGGCCTTCCTTCACCCCCCCATACAAAGTATACCCCTCATCCCAGGACCCCATTCTTGGCCTGTATAGCACTTCTCACTATTTTAACCACACATAGATGCATGAGTGTTCGCTCAATGTCATTCTCCTCCATCTGACTAAAGATAAATCCCCAACTATTTTAGCCTGGAGCCTGGCACTCATTCATGTTTGTTGAAAAGCAAAAATAAATACTTTCCATAAAGCAAATAATGTCCTTAATGTCTAAAATTGGCTAAGAGGGAAATGCATTGCGTTAGGAGAGGGGAATCTGTAGGTTAGGAATTAAGTATATTGGATGGATTTGGTAAGAGGTTTGATAGTGGATAAGGTATAATTATGTAGCTAAATATGTTTAGGGATGATTTGTGTTTTATGTTTGGTTGGTGGAAAATTTTAAAAATCTCTTAAGTTGAGGAATTCAAGAAAACATGAAGAGCTCATTAAGGCTTGGACAAAATAGGCAGGACAACTCAGAGGATGCTAAGTGTTCACCCCCTTGAGACACAGGTGTGAAGTGAGCCATGGACATGGCTGGATTCCAAATAAGCAAAAAAAGACCTCACAAAGACTAAACCGTGTGGTCACCACTCAACTTATTCCTCCTGCTAATTACGCCAGAAATGGAAAATCCCCCTACAAATGGGGTGGTACAACATGGAGTCCAGCTAGCTCCACCTCAGAGAGGAATTGGGTACAACTAGGAGGGGGTTGAGGGGATTATGCCAGCATATTGGGATGACACTGAGGGGTAATTACTTTAAAAATATCCTGAGCTTTTGCACTTGAGACCATCTTGAGCAAGGTATATCATTGCACATTTCTCTTGAATGCATGTAGCAGCCAGTGTTAAGAAACTAAGGATTCGTGCAGCCACGTTTCTACCCCCCACCCCCATCCTACTCACCACTGCTGCTGCTTAGAAGGGAACCCCATGGGGAGTAGGGGAAGGAAAAGTCAATTATCTCCACCAGCTTTTAAAAGTCAGCTATCAGGGCACCTGGGTAGCTCAGTCAGTTAAGTGTCTCCCTTTGGCTCAGGTCATGAACTTGGGGTCCTGGGATTGAGCCCTACATCGGACTCCTTGCTCAGTGGGGAGCCTGCTTCTCCCTCTCCCTCTGATAGTGCTCTCTCTCTCTCTCTCTGTGTGTGTTGAAAAAATAAACAAAATCTTAAAAAAAAGTCAGATGTCTTCTTCCCATTATGCTCATAAGGCCAATAGGGCGAGTAGACATGAAATGTCGGCAGGATGGGCCCTGATGATGGGTCAGTACATTCACAGTGTGAGCGCAGTCAGTGCACAGTCCCCAGAATTCAGAAGTAAGATCACCCTTTGTGAATGAATCTATGAAAACTGTCAATGAGGGTGAGTTTGACCATTAGCACAAAGCCCTAAGTAAACCAGAGGTGTGTTGGAGCCAGATTATACCAACTCTCAAACGTCGATTGGTGAATTTTCTGGAATTTTGTGAACTGGTTGTCAAGCATAGACATTATTAAAAATTTAATTATCTCAACCTACAATGAAATAACTTTTATTACAAAGCAAATACTCAGAACTCCTACTTCTTAATTATTTTGCATTTTACTACTATCTATGCTCTTGGGGTTATTTACTTCTATTATATCTGTATGGTGGAAATACCTCATTAACAGTGTACTCACTGTCGCATCCCTTCTTAGGGTTTGGTGACCTCATGTTGGTGGCTTGAAATCAGCCAAAACGGAGTGTTTTTACCATGGAAATCAGAAAGTGTCACAAACTACAACTTGATTTATTGTTTTGTTGATTGTCTAGGCTTAAGAAAATGACGGAGAAAATATTAATAATGCAGATAAAACGTAAAAGCCTGCCGTGTCTATAAATGTCACACTGGGAATGGCACAGAAACTGAGGAAACATTCTTCCAATATTTGGAAACTATTACCTGGTTCAGCAAAGCAGTCACTCACATCACTGGTGAACAAACGGAGTTCCAGCATATGCTCTTGTTGTTTCACTTCCATCTTGCTTGTTAGTGTGAAAGAGAATATCAGCCAATATCCACGTCACCATTCACCAATTGCTTCCTTGGGTTGGCTGTAGATACAAACGCTAAGGAACAATCAATGAAAGCATTCTGCAAGAATCAATTGGCTGTACAGAATTTATAAGAAATAGTGTCGCATATTATTTGCAAATCACATGCTACACATCCTTTACATCAGTAGAATTTTAGCAAACATATGCATATGTGTACAGTACGCACCTACCTTTTTGAGAGCTGATTATTGAGTGTTGACCAGCACATCTCTCATTGTCTCCCAAACCAAAGCGGAGGAATGAGCATAAGAGGTCACTGGGTCCAAATCAATGACATCGATAGTATTGCAGAAAGACATGCCAATGGGAGGAAGCTGAGCTTCACAGATCCCGAGATGATACTGTGAAGGGGGATTCCACTCTCTAGCCAGTCCTGTCTAAGTGAGGGGACACACGCAGGCTGGCAGCAGCAAGCTTTAGAGAACAAAGGCTTCCTCAGATCTGAGTCTATACCGCACTTTCTTAACCTTAGCATGATTTTGGGTCAGAATACTCTTAGTTGTGAAGGGCTATCCCATGCACTGCATGGTGTTTAGCAGCCTCCCCCGCCTGTACCCACTAGATGCCAGCAGCACCTCCCTGGTTGTGGCAACCAAAATGTCTGCAGACCTTGGCCCTCGGGGTAAAATTGCCCCCTGGTTGAAAATCACTGGCTTTGATCAAATATCACTTCCATGCCAGTCAACTCAACAAGTAGTTATGGTCACCTGCTATGTGTGAGGCACTGTTCTAGGTTCATGGGATGCAGAAGTGAACAAGCCAACAAGGAGGCTTGCTCTTGCAGAGTTTCCAGTCTTCATGCCTTTGAAGATCCACTGGGTTGATTTTCTCTACCCCGCAGTGGGCTCTTGGAGAGCAGAAATTGGGTCTCTGGCTCTCCAGCCTATTTCAGTACAAGGCCTAGTGCCCAGGTCCTCAGTAAATGTTGAGCTGGACTGACCTGAACACTGCAGCTGGGTGAACACACTGCCTGCCTCTACCACCCCACGCCTCTATGCACCACTGAGCCCCAGCAGCCGAGACCTAGTGCAGTTAGCACCCCAATGTCCTCATGCCCTCTTTCTCTTCAATATCTTTAAGGTCGCCCACTGGGTGTGTTGGTTTTCTGTTGGTGCGCAACAACCTACTACAAACACAGCAACTTAAAACAACACCCGTTGATTACCTGACAATTTCCACAGGTCAGAAACCTAGGCACACCACGCCTGGGTTCTCTGCTCAGATTCTCACAAGTCTAAAATCAAGGTGTCGGCTGACTGAATGCTCATCAGGACTTTGGGGCTCTTCTCCTAAGTTCATTCAAGTTGTTAGCACAGTTCAGTTCCTTGCTGGCTGTGCGGGGGCTCTGGGGAACTGCACTCGGCCCTGGAAGTCCAGTCTTCTGTCCTTGTTACATAAGCCACTCCGTCTTCCAAGCCAGCAGTAGAGAACTTGTCGTGCATCAGATCCTCCTCATGCTTTGAATCTGACTCTGATCTCTTTCTCCGGAAAGGGCCTCGTGACTTTTAAGGGCTCACGTGAGTAGGTCAGGCTCACTGGGGATCATCTCCCTTCCTTCATCCAGGTGCCCTGTAATATCACCTAATCATGGAAGCAGCATCCCACCATTTTCACAGGTACCTCTCTCCTCCAGAAAGGGGGTTCCACAAGGGCAGGGGCCTTGAGGATTGTCTTAGAATTCAGTGTAGATGTCACTAATGACATTAGTTTCCTTTTTTAAAAAATTTTTTATTTATTTGAGAGAGAGAGAGAGAGAGCATGAGCAGGGGCAGAGGGAGAGGGAGAAGCAGACTTCCCACTAAGCAGGGAGGCCAATGTGGGTTTGGATCCCAGAATCCTGAGATCATGACCTGAGCTGAAGGCAGACACTTAACTGGGCCACCCAGGTGCCCCGACAATAGTTTCATCTTAATGAGTCATCTCTAAAAGCTGCACGCCGCCCTTTACCTAACAGTATTCGATTTACTTTTGGAACAGCCCTGTGAGGTAGGCACTGTTTTGTGCTCAGAGTTCCCCCGGCCTAAAATCTTCCAGATAATCTTCGTGTTCATTCCTTCACTCCTCTCTGGTCTCCACTCAAATATCACCTCCTTGGAGAAGCCTTCCCTGATGACCCCATCTAAAAACAGTTGGTAGTAGGATAGCAACTAATGAATGCAGAAGGAGTGGTGGGAGGAGAAACTCGCCACTTGGCAACCATCATATTAGTAAGTGATTCAGGCAGGAATCATCAGTGGTTGCTAAACCTGATGAGTAGCAGCTTGATGAGGAGCAGGATAATTACACGGGCTTGGAGTATCTCCCCACAAAATACGTATTAATTATAAAGGAAGGAATAGTGACTTTATGATGGAGAAAGCTGGCAAACACCACCTTAACTAAATGAGTAGAGTTAATATCACCAGTAATTACACAAAGCTACCTTGCGTGCCTCTTAGTACGATGCGCTGAGGATGCGTTACTTCTGTGGTTTTCCTGTATTACCAGATTTGCCCAAACTGAGGAATCATGCTACAGAATAACTAGGCTGTATTCCTCAAAAATGCCAAGACCAAGAAAAGCTGAGCAGCAGCTATTCCTAATTAACCGAGATTAAAGAGATGTGACAACTAGGTGGAACATGTGATTGATCCTGGGTTGGGTCCTGGACTAGAAAAGAGAAGCTTGTTTTGTGTGTGTTTTTTTGTTTTGTTTTGTTTTTTGCTTTTTGTTTTTCAGTATGAAGGATATTATTGGTACAAATGTTAAAATTTTAATAAGGGCTGTAGAATAGATAAACAACATTGTTAATTTTCTGATTTTGATAATTATACTGTGGCTATATATACATATATATATATATATAAACTTAGAAACTATAAAGTAGTTAAGGGTTAAGGGGCATCCTATCTACAACTTGCTGTACTGAATGGTTCTGAAAATAAATTTAAAAAATAATGATAAAGCAGGGGCGCGTGGGTGGCTCAGTCAGTTAAGCATCCCGCTCTTGATTTCAGCTCCGCTCATGATCTCACGGTTGTGAGAGGCTCCTGCAGCGCTCATGTGCTCATGTTCTCTCTCTCTCTCACATAAATAAATAAGAAGCAAAATGTAGTAAAATGTTAACTGCTAGGGCATCTGGGTGAAAGACTTATGGGAGCCCCTTGTACTCTTCTTGCAATTTTCTTGTATATTTGAAATTGCTTCAAAATAAAATTTACCAAAAGAGAGGGAAATAGAAGAATAGCTCACTGCCCCATTCTTCATGCCTTACTCTGCGTTGCTTCTCTGCATGGCTCTTACGACCACTGGCTGGAGCATGTACTTCGGTGCACTTCGACAACACCGTACGAGGCGGGTACTGTTATCATACTTTGCCTTTGTGACCCCCTCGGCCCGGACTGCCCTCTTCCCCGGGTCTCCACAGGTCACTCCCTCACCTCCTTCTGGCCTCTGCTCAGGTGTCACTGGTGAGAGCAGCGATGCTAACATTTCTTCCTTCACTAGACTGCAAACCCCAGGAGAGCAGGAGCTTTGTTACTGATCCTCATCTCCTTCCACGGTAGTTGGCACATGGTAGGTATTCAATAAATACGCATTGAAAGGAACAGCTCCATTTTAAAGAAGGGACTTAGGACAGATCATAGGTGTTGAATCCAGGCTTTGAATTCAGGCAAGGTGATTCTAGAATTACCGTTAGCTGCTCTGGTTCCAGGAAGCCCCCGAGCCTCCCTTACTCCCTTGCTCTTGAGTGGGGCCTAGACCCTGTAATTCACTTTTAATGAACAAAATATGGCCCAAGTGACAGGATGCCACCTCCATGATTAGGTGCGTTGCAAAAAGTCTGCGACTTCCATCTTGCTGGCATTTTTTCTTGCTTTCTTGCTTGTTTGCTGCCATGTTGTGAGCTGATCTATAGAGCCGCCCATTTGGTGAGAAACCAAAGAAGGGCCTCTCACCAACAGCCAGTCTTGCCAACAGACGCATGAGTTTTCACTTTGGATGGGGATTTTCCCCAGTCGGGTCTTCTGATGGCAAGGTAGCTCCAGCAGATGCTCGGGCTGCATCCTGTCTGAGATCCTGAAGCAGGGGACCAAGTGAGCCAAACTCAAGTTCCTGACCCACAGAAACGATGAGTCATTAAATACTGTTTTTAAGCCCCTACCTTTTGGAGTAATTTCTTAACCTGCACTAGAAAACTCACACTACAGCCCTCTGTATCTCCAGAGCTATGTTCCACTATTCCAGGGGCATTTTGCGTGATATTTACCTATATTTTCCACCCTCCCAGCACCTGCCATATAAGGTCTTTATGCACATGGACTGTGGCTAGTTTTATCATTTTATCTCCGTGTCATAGCACATTGCCTGTTTCATACCTGGCACTCAATAAATGATTGTCAAAAATTATTGAGAAGTCCTGCATTAGAAATAAATTATAGTTAGGTTTATACATCAACCTATGCATTTCATCAGATTGAAGGACCCCCCAGTAATGGTCTTGAATTTTCAAAGCTCAAAAGCACAGCCTCAACTATGGGCATTTACCAGGTCTCTCTCCCTTCCTCCACAAAAGGCCCCATCTGGGTGGCCAGCTGGTCCCCTAGCTGGTGTCTCTCTCACCTTCTTTAGGACCATAATTCTCAAAACTGGTATTTGTAATACTAAACCATATAAGAGGACAAAGTGACCTGCCCATCCACCTATTCTGATTGAAACACATTTAAACTCCTCAAGAAAAAACCGTTTCTCCTCCTTTCTTTACACCAAACAAAGATTTAGCCATAAAATTTCGGTTTAGAGTAATCACATCCTGAATCAATGGCTTCTGTTCCGAGTTAAGGAAAAAAAAAAAAAGAGCCCTCTAACATGTTCATTTTAATTTTAAAAATGCTATTTTAAATGGTAGGGAGCCTTTTAATTCTCCACTCTGGGTGATAAAAAAAATAATAGATAGGCAGAAATGTGTTATTAAAGCTATTTTTCTTGGCGTTCTGGTAATTTAATAAACTGCTGAAGCTAAGCCTTGAGACTTTATGATGCAGCAAGAAGACGACTTGTCTGTTGATTAATAGTTTCTGATCATCCCCCACCAAACCCCCCTGCCTCCTGGGGTGATTCCTGAAGGACAACGGGTGTTTTCTGAGGAGTGGAGATGTGGAGAAACGTTGTGCAAAAATGTCTCGTTCAAGGAAGTTTAATCTCCAGGAGCACCCACATACCCTCCTCTAGGACTAGGGTGCTAGGGACCTGGCTGAGGCGAGTCCCACAAGGTAAGTCTTAGGGTGGTCACTCCCATCTATGACAACTTCAGAGCATTTCATCGATGTCAAGGTCGCTGGGGAACATCTGAATCAGCTTGAGTGGCCATGACAAAATACCCCAGACTGGGTGACTTAAATAACAGATCTTTATTTTTCACAGTTCTTGGGGCTGGGAAGCCCAAGGTCAAGGTCACAGAAAGGTGGGTTTTATTCTGAGGCCTCTTCCTTCGGGTGGTAGGCGGCAGCCATCTCGATGTGGGCTCACACGACTTCTTCTTCGTGTGCACGTGGAGAAAAAGAGCAAGTTCTCTGGAGTCTCTTCAAACACGTGTACTAATCTCATCATGGGGGGGGGGGGCTCACCTTCCTGACCTCATCTGACCTTAACTACCTCCCAAAGGCTTCATTTCCAAACAGCACGTTGGGGTTGGGGCTTCAACATATGGATTTGTGGGGGATGCAAACATTCAGTCCATAACAGGAGGTGTTGAGTTATTAAGACTTCATTACTTGGCTTCGAACCCACTCCTAAAGATCCTGAAGCCCCCCTCTGCAGATCACTTTTCCGTTTTGTCTGCTGGCCCTCAGGTTCTGTGGAGAAGGGTATTCGAGGGAGCCCCGAGGCTGGAAGAGACAGAAAGGCCCTGTTCATTCTGGTCTGGATCCTGTTCTGGTCCGCGTCACCTAGCAATGCCCATGTTTTCCAATAGCAGCCATATACCTAGGGTGCCGTTGTCCTCACGCTGGTAGAACCAGCCTCACTGTGCCTTCCTGGACCCCAACACTGGTGGGCTGACGCCTCCTCCTGAGAGGTCTGTGTTTCCACACCAAGGACCCCTTCCTCTGAACCCAGACACCAATACCAGCCAAACAGTCCCTGTTCCCCAGACCCAAATGCCCAAGCCTCAACTCCTCAGGGCTCCTCCTCTGGGCTCCCAACTTTTAATAATTCCACCCTCTTCTCTTGGGATAATATCTGCTTCCTGCAGTTGCTACTTCTGTGCTACCCTTCAGTCCTTTTTTTCTTCTCTTTTTTAGTTTTTTAATAGAGAGCTGATAATTATTTATATTAAACCCTATTAAAATAACTGAAGTGGCTCTGTCTCCTGTCTGGGCTGGGCCCTGACTGATAGTAGGGACTTGGCCTCATTCATTCGGTAAAAAGATGCAATCCCCTAAAATGTAGAATGACTACTTTTGCGTTGTCTAGGCCTGCTTCTTTCCTTGTAAAGTGGAGCAACTGGTGAATACATTTCATGTATTCAGTCATGAGACCGACCTTCTCCTCCTTTTGGGAACCGCGAGGTTGTATGATTATGATAAGGAAAACCTTCCTTGTTGGAAAGTTTTCTTTAATTATAGTCAACTAGCTCTGTTATGGCAGATAATACGATTGTCCAGGTATGTAACTCAGCCCCTCGCCCAATGCCCAATGTACTGGGGAGGGAGTCATTAAAGTGACTAAGTCAATAAAGTCACTAAATGATGAACGAACGAATGAATGAATGAATGAATGAATGAATGAATGAATGAACAGGAAGATGGATGATGGATTGACGGATGGATGGATAGATGGGTGGGTGAATGGGTGGAAAGATGACATTACCTGATCTCAAAAACATTTAATAGCAGGGGAAAAAAGCCTTTTTGAAGAAATGGTGTTACTTCATTTTTGAGTGTGTGAATTAGGATTAGATTAGGCTATGTGGGGGAAAAAAAAACTTAAATAACAGTGGCTTTTCAAAGGTGTTCGCTTTCCTCTCACATAAGCAAAGTCTTTGGACAGACACTCCAGGGCTGGCCTGGCACCCCCCACTGTTACAGGCTCCCTCCTTCCGTCTTCTTGCTCTTCCTACCAGTTTCATACTGTAGCTTTGACCTCCAGAAATCACGCAAGCACTTTGCCTGCATCTCATTCCGTTAGAACTCAGTCACATATTCCAGGTGGCCAAGTGCCGACCTGAAAAATGAGGTTCTATAACTAAGGAATAAGGGGGAGACGTGTGCTTGGTGCCAAATGGAAATCCCGTCATACAAAGGAATGAATAACACAAAGCTGAGGGTGCCTTCCCCAAGGAGGGAGCCTTGGAGGACCTCAAGTCCTGGAGGAGGAGTTTCAGGGCTGAAACTTCATCTTGGGACCTACCTCCACATTTCTAGATAACTATGGGAATCCCATTCTCTGAAATCATCCATTTTGCATACCACATACCGGCTTTCTCTTGCAGCAAGTGAGGAGCTTAGCTTTAGCTGCACCTCTCTCTTCACCTCCATCCTTCCACGGCAGTTATAACACAAGTTTTGGTAAGGTCTATATTTGGGCTTTTTATTGTTTATGACCGTGTAAATATCGTCCGCTGCCAAGTTAACAGTTGTTGCATTTTTCACTTGAATTTACAGCTAAAGTCTTCCCACCCCCACCAACCACTATAAAACAACTCTCAGTACAAGTTTCTACGCAGTCAACTCCGTTGGGATAATCTGTTTTCTTTTCCTCCAGCCGCTGGGCCCCCGTGGATATACCTGCTGTCTTAGGTCTCCAGCTTCCTGCTGCTACCTGGCCTGGCAGTGGTGGTGGTGGTTTCCCCAGTTCTGAGCTGAGCCCTTCCTCTCTCACAGCCTCTGATGCCTCCTTAGCCTCCCTCCTGCTCACGTTCTGTTGAATATCTGCTTCCAGATTCCGGATCCTCTTTCTTGGCCTACCTGCTCGTCTTAGCTGAGCACACCCTCCCTTAATTTGTTGACAAGCATGCAAGGAGGCAACATTTTTTTGAGACTTTGCATGTCTAAAAACACCTCCATTCTATACCCGTACAGATAAAAATTGAGTTTTAAAATTCCAGGTCAAAAATCATTTCCAATCAAAGTGATGACAGCTTTGTCCTGGGATCCTTTATGTTCACCGGGTTACTGTTGAGAAATCTGATGCCTTCCTGATTCTTGCACATTTGTGAGTGAGGTTCTCTGCAGTTATTAGCATCCTGCCTTGATCCCTAATATTCTGAAATTTTACAGGGAAATGTCTTGGGAGAGATTCTTTTTTTAATTCATTTTTTTTTCAGCACTGGTCTGGGACCATTATATTTGGGAAATTTCCCTGTTTATTTTGTGTGTGTGTGTGTGTGTGTGTGTGTGTGTGTGTGTTTAGTACTACCCTCCCCTTATTGTTGCTATTGTGCCTAGAACTCTTGTTAGGTGGATAGCTGGTGTCCTGGACTGATCCTCTCATTTTCCCATGTTTTATCTCCTATAATCCATCCTGTGTCTTTTTTTAGTTCTCTTTTCCATGAGATCTCTCTGATGTTAGCTTCCAACTCTCTTCACTGAAAAACATCAACTATCACTGTTTTAATTTCAAAAGCACTTTCTTGTTTGGATTTTTAAAAATAAGTGTATGGCATATTGTCTTATTTTTTTAAATGTACTATCTTATCTCCTGAGAGTATTATGGTCTTTTTTTTTTTTTGGTTCCTTTTTTACCTTTGTTTTGATCCATTTCTTTCTTATTGGAGTTTGTCCATTCCTGTTAAGACTCAGGTCTTTGAAAGTTGATTGGCAGCTCTTTGTAATGGGCATAATCATAGGGTAATTTTCACTGGTACCCTCAAATGCCTTTGGGGCAGTTCAGTTTTTCCAGAGGACCCTCCAGACTCCTGCCTCTTGGTTAAAACTTAGCGGTGCCACTGGATGTATACGTGTATTTCACTTAATCCCCATTTTCAACCTGGACTCTCAGCTCCACGATCCTTGTGCATGTTCTCCAAGTGTTCCCCGGCCTTCTGTCTTCTATAGAACTGCCCGTGGCCCCTCACTGTGTGGGGCCAGGATAGAATCTACCTCTTACCTCATGGCCTCCTTTTGAACCATCTCCTTCCATGGCGTCCAGCACGGGCACCTCCTGAGACCTTTAGGACTTGGCAGGAGGAAATTGTTTGCTCCTTGTTGATCGTTCTCCTTCAGTGGGCTCGTCAGCACAATCCTCCCCTGCTCCACTGAGGCGCTTACTCTTCCTCCATCCCGTTTCTGCCTTCCTATATAGTGGATGGGGGTGGGAGGGTTGCTGGCTTCTCCTAGTTTCACTGAGAAAGGAGTTTGCATAGGTTTTCTTGCTCTCCTTGCTATTTGAGGGCCAATTTTAAGAGGGACAGAAACATCTTCACTTCACCATTGTAGAACCACAAGTCTGCATTAAGTAGAGATTAAACCTATATTAAGCCCACATGATCTTTTAATCCTCTCAACTCTTAACATTACCATTAATAAAGCCTAAGTTGAAAGAGGTTAAGTTCTCGACCCAAGGTCAGTGTTGGAAAGTGGCTTAGAACCCAGGTCTGGCCAAAGAAAAAAAAAATCAATGTTTTTTTCTCTTACTCTCTCCTGCCTCCAAAAAGCCTGAGATCAAGAGAAAGTAGTAAGGTATGGTCCAGCCTGGGGTTCATACCTGGAGATACAATGTGAGGAAGCCCCTCAGGAAAGAAAAGTGCTCCTGAATTTGTCAGAATCCTAGGGGACTAATGTTTCTTAGAGTCCATGGAGAATCTAGATTGTTAGTCAAATAAAAAAAAAAAGATATACTAGAAACAGGGTCCGGCCTTAGGGGCAGGGGCTGAAGAACTTGGGGAGCATCCCAGACTTAGACCGTGGAGAAAGGAAGAGGGCCTGAGTCTTAAGAGAACTTAGAAGAGAAACTAATTTCCAGGTTCCCAGGAGAGGCCAGTGAGGCCAATGGCCTCATGATGTGAGGGCAGGAGAAAGGCTCTCGTGGGCACGGAGCCACAGCCTGTCCTGGAACATCAGGGATTTCCAGCCCCCAGCCTGTCACTGCTACCAGGATCGGACTCAGCCAGGGTAGGCAGTGAGCCGTCACATAACTAATCGGATCAGCAATAGAGCAACTTAGAACTGATAGTGTCGGTCTATCTTTTCTGTGCATAGCTCATTTTTTTTCCCCCAAGAGTAGGTCCTTACAGTAACCTGTTTAATTTGAACTTGTTGGAGTCTGCTGAAGGATGGCACGCGGGTGTCGCTTCCCGGACCACCCTGGTCAGTGATGGCTGGTGGGACCACCATGGGGAGAGCCACTCTGGCTTTGTCCCGGCTCTGGGCAGCTGCAGGGGTACAGGGGAGTTCAGTACATGCGCAGTCCCCACCGAGGTGACTCCTGTCCCCAGATTTGTGTTCTCTATGCATGTGGTCAGGAGGCTCCCAACGCCCTTAGTCAAGTCGCTGGTAAAAGCTAATCGAGATGGATGCATGAGCAGTGCCAGCTCATGTGGCTTGGAGGCTGGCCCGGAGCTGGGCACCAGCGCACCGTCCCTGCCCTGGGTCTACCACAGGCACACTTGCTTCCAGAATGGATTTCCAGGTCACGTTTCCCCATCTCGCGTGCAAGAGAGGCTTTTCCTGTAAAACAACCGCCTGAGGAGGGTGCTCTGCTCAGTCCGCTCCTAAGATGCATGAACCCAGAGGTTGAGAAGCGAGTGGGAGAGAGAGCAGCTCTCACAGGAGAGAGCAGCTCAGCCCTGGCGGTTATGGCCTCCCCCCACCCCCACCCTGGGGGCTCATATTTAGACAGCAGCGCCACAAGGGCTCCAGCCCGTGGTCTCCTGTCACGTCCTGGGTCAACGCTGTATGTCGTGTGTGGGGAAACGAGCAGTGAAGATGACACAAAGCGTGACAAAAATACACAGGCACATTCCGTTTCAAGCAGCTCACACTTTTATCATAAAATACAAACTTTCTAAAATTAAGCGTCTTACTTCTATTTTACCAACAACAACAGAAACAAAAATCACTCATGTCAGCTAAATACAGGTTCATATGTGGTCAAGTAGGGGGCGGGGGTACGGATGCGAGGGAGGCGTGTGTGTGGGGTGCGGGGTGTGTGACACAGGTGGTCAAGAGATGAGCCCAGTCTTGCCGTTTTCTGTCTGTGACCTGGTCGGAACTTTGGTTTTCCAAACCCCCGGCCACGCGATTACAGAACCCGGAGTTCCAGAGCCCTCAGCCCCGATCTGAGGGCTAAGGTAAGAGGAGGGAGGAGAGAAGATCATCTAAAAGTTTATGCCATTCCCACTGGAGGAAAAATAGGGGCTGTTCACCAGGGGCCCGCCAGCCGTCGAGCCGAACCTGGAAGAGAAAGAAGACGGACCTCATGACGGGACTCCTGGGGTTGGCGGAGATATTGGGAGAAGAAGTGTGTTGTCTTATGGCTGTCGGGGACCGGGAAGGCTGTGACAGGCTTGGAGGCTAAATGCTCAGCATCATTAAAAAAAAAAAAAAAAAAAAAAGCTTTGGCTCTGGGAAAATAAAATACTGCAAGGATACAACTGGAGGATAATTAAGAGCTTCCAGGGCCACTTCCTTAGATCCGGGAGGGCCTAGCGGGCTGCAGGGACTGCCTCCTTGGGCCCAGCGCTGTCCCCATCTCCAGGACCGCACAACAGGGGGCCTGTCTGCACCTGAGCACCTCGCCGGCCCTTCGACCTGCCCGGGAAGACCCGTGGGTCCCCCAGGGGGTCCCCAGCATCACGGGACTCAGAGTCGGGTCCCAGGGTGAGCCCCAGAGTCTGCATGGTCCCGGGGCTGCCTGTCCCCTTATGGGTGCCAAGCTGAACTTGGTTCCCTATTTTAGCACCTGAACCCAAGCACCCTGACCCCTGCCAGGCCCCCCAGGGAACACATTTGAGCGGCGCACCTTCCCGCAGGGAAAGATGACACCCCCTGGGCTCCAGGGCTGCTCACGCCCCAGGGGGGCCCCAACGGCGGCTCCCCGTGACCCGGCCTGACCTTGCCCCATGGTACCAGCTATTCGCACGGCCCTACAGGGATTTCGTCCTGTCCCATCTGCAGGGGAGCCAGGCTCTGTACACACCGCAGCAGGTTACCCGGCCACACGGAGTCTGACCCCAGGGTTCTCGGGCCTTCCTGCAGCTGGTGCACAGAGCAGGAGACAGTCTGAATTAATGAAAGAAAAAAGAAAAAAAGGGGGGGGGGAGAAAGGGCGGGGGAGGGAAGAAGCGATGGGAACAAACCGGCGCCCTAAGGGGCTGGGGCAAGCTGGGCTTCGGGTTAGTTTGATTCACTTTTCATTAAGTAAATCCCAAGAGAGCGGGGACGATAACCGCCCGTTGTGCAGCCCGGGACCTGGCACGAGGAGGGGCCTCTGCTGGCGCCCCCCTCCTCGCTCCCACCCCTTCCTCCCTCTGCCCCAAGCTCACACTCAAAGGGACTGATGGAGACTCAGGTCGGGCCAGGACGCCCCGGATTCTGTGCTGGTTTATGAAACAAAAACTGGAACCCGCACCTCAGCCTAATAACCATCGGTAATGAGTCACTGGGGACACGCCTGACTGCTGATGCCATGTCCCCATGCAGCCAGGCCACCCGGCGGGGGGGGGATGCTCTGGGGGGCTCACCTGCCTGGGGCCTGGTCTGCACACGACACTCGCCAGAGTGTCAGAGGGAGCCGGGGGTCCTGGGGGCGAGGGGCATCAGGGAGGGCTTCCTGGAGGAAGAGCACCAGCGCCCTGGCCTGGGGCATGGTTTCCGGCAGCAGCCTCCCCACTGGCGCTGCCTGTGCCACTAGGACCTGTGCTCCTTTCACCCTCGAGCTTGTTATGTGTGGGAGGTAACGTGCTAATGGATGGAGCAGGGAGGGGGGAAGATAAGTGGGAAGGGAGGGGGTACGGAGGGGGCAGGGGAGAGGCCAGGGAGGGAAGGGGACAGGAGGAGCAAGGGGGGAAGGAGGGGAGAGGAGGGATGGGAGAGGAGAAGGGGGAGGGAGGGGAGAGGAGGAGGGGGAGGGATGGGAGAGGAGGAGCTGGAGGGAGTGGGGGAGGAGGAGCTGGAGGGAGTGGGGGAGGAGGGAATAGGGGGGCAATACTCCTATGGGAGCAGGGGTAGGGGGTAGGGAGGGGTAGGGGGTAAGGAGGGGTAGGGGAGCCACCTCGTCCCTGGAACCCTGCTCCTCCAGCCGGCCTCTCCCCTGCCCGTCCCCCCGCCACGCCATCCCCGACGCCCTCGTCCCTCCAATGGCCTCCCGTGCTTCCCCCAGCCCTGCTCCCCCCACATCCTCCAGGAAATGTCTCCTCCTCTGCCCCCCCCCGTGCCCCGCCCCCCTACAGCAGCCAGTGTGGCCTGCGCCCCTGCCCGAGCCCCGCTCCTGGTGCAGACTCCGTGCAGGCCACCTCACCTCCACCCGGGGAAGTTTCACCAGCTCCCCAGGGCCTGACCCAATGCCTGGCCGTGTCCCCCAGGCCCTGCTGCCCCCGCCCCCAGCGGCCACTACCCCCCCCCCCCCCCCCCCCCCCCGGCGCACAGCGCCCCTATGTACACTGTCGCTTCATTCAGACCCGGCTCCGGAGGTGGCCCTCCCTCATTCTCCGTCCTCCCCCCTTCCTTTCCTGCTGCCTTATTGCTCCCAGTGAAGGAGACAAGGAAGGCCTTTTGCCTCGTTCCTTCCTTCCCTCCAGGAAGCGCTGCCCACGACCAGTCATGCTCTTGGGGGGACTCGGGCCTGCACCGCGCCCCTTCCCTGGCATCCCCAGCCCCTTCGGCCACCGCCCCCCCATGGCACCATCCTCCAGCGCCCAGTGCCTCCGCTGGCAGCCAGGGCCTGGGTGGGGACCCACCTCCCCTCCTTCCCCATGGTGGTGCTCGTCGTGCACCAGGCTGCAGGCCCCAGGCCTCCCAGTCAGAGCCTTTAACACCCAAACCCAACCTCCCTTTCTAATCCTATTTTCCACCTTTTTTAGGGGTAAATCAAATACTTCAAGCACGCACCTCTGCTGCCCCGGCCTCACGCTTGTGTCCGTCTGTGTGAGGGCTGCACCCCCTCCCCTCCTCCCATGGCTGCTCCCTGGGGCCTCGCAGGCCCACACACACACACACACACACACCCCGACAGCAGGTCATGCCACCACCCCGGGCCCCGGGATGCTCCCCACATCTCAGCCACTCAGTCTCTGAAGGGAGGAACCGCGTCCTCATCTGCTGTGGGTCCCCTGCAGGCTACATTCCCATCAACCACAGGACCCGACACAGAGCTTGGGGGGCAGGGGGTTCAGATGACATGCACCCTCGTCTGTGGTAGGAGAAGCAGAAAAGATGGGGAGGGAGGAAGGAGGGAGGAAAACGAGAAAAGGAGAAAGAAAATGGGCTGTGGATTTGGGGCTCAGGTGAGGCCACCGACCCCACGCCAGGAACATTTCCCAGGTACTTCAGCAATGAAGCTATCTGAGGGCCCCGACGGGTAAGAAACCCGTTCACCTGTGTTTCCCTCAGCTCTTCCCAAGCATCCTGACCACAGAAACCTCTCGCTAACGTGTCGTCCTTTTATAAAACACAGGACTGAGAGGGTGAGGGTCTGGGGCCACCCGGGGGGCACCACAGTGGGGGTCTGTGTGGGGACGTGGAAGGCTGGGGACCGACGGCCCTAATCCCGGCAGCGGAGTTTCCCAAGCTCAGACGTGGCTCCCCAGGGTGTGTGGGGACTGGGGTCCCCAGGGGGACCCCAGGCCCCACCCTCCTCCCAGCCTCAAATATGAGCTGAAGGTTTGCAGGTGCGAGTGGGTGACCGCCAGTCCTTTCATTTAGGACAACGGCCATCGTGGAAAGTGTGTGTCCAGGTTTGCATCACCTGCGAAGCCCTGCCCCCGCCGCCGGGCCTGCTACACCCTCTGCAGGACGTGGGGGCGACTGGCCTGCGAGGGAGCTCAGGGTCCCCCGCACCGTGGGGAGCCCAGCAAACGGGCCTCGGCAGATGGGTCCTGCTCCACTGCTGGCCCCGCTGCAGGCCGAGTGCCCACGTCCACGGCCGCATGGCTAGGATCCCGTGGGCCTGCGGCCCTGAGCAGCCTGACCTGCGCACCAGCTCCCTCCAGCGCCCACAGGGCCGGGGACAGGCCAGGGCCCCTCCCTCCCCAGGACTCCTGCAATGCGAGAACCAGCTCCCCCCCGGGGTCCTGCAGCTTCCAGCGAACAAGGTGCGCCCGAGGAGGGGGCTGAGGACTCACCCGTACGCCTGGGAGACCACGTACTGTGGCCCGTCTCCCGCCATCGGGGAAGGGTCGCGGGGATGGCTGCACAGCTTTGGAGGTGTCCTCTGAGGGTGCGGGTAGCCGGGCTGGATGAAGGGGATGTAGCTCAGCAGGGGGGCGTAGGAAGAGCGGAACACCTGCTGTCCCACCTGCTGTGGGCTGTACGGCGTCACCTGCAGGTCACAGACGAGAGGGGCCACGTCCACCAGAGCCTGCTGCTTCCGAACCTCCAGGGCCTCGCTCGGACCCCAACCTTAACCCCGGTGCGGCGGGCATGTGGGAGGCCCCGCGAGGACTGTGGCAAAGCCTGAGCCTCCCCCCTGCGCCTGGCTGCCAAAGTGCCCAGGTCACCCAGGCCTCAGTTTCCCCGTTGGCAGGAGGGCGAACGCTCCCTCCGCGGCATGGACACCGAGTCAGCTGACAGCAGCCTGATGAACAGCAAATGGACTTTATTTCTGTTCTCTGCGCTGCCCTCCCCACCCCATCCCCTGCCAATAGCTGCCCCTGAGAGCCCTCGTTCATTTTTAGCTAAAAAAAAAAAAAAAAGGCCTGTTGAGATTTCTACGGCCCCGGCTTCAACCTGGGGCGTCTGGGACAGGGTGGCTCCGCGGGGACGTCGGCACCCAGCCCCCTGGTACGTGGGCCACCACCCGCCCGCGGCAACTTGCAGCCACTTGAGCTGCGCCTGCCTCGAAGGGTGAGGAGCTGAAGCTGCACGCTCACTGTAACCGGTGTGGGTTGAGGTGGCCGCCCGGGGCCGGTGGCAGCGTCATGCAGCGGGATCCAGGCTCCGTAGAGCTCAGCACCCCCCACCCCCGGATCCAACCTCCACCAAGAGCCAGGGCCCCGACGGTCTCATCAAGCGTCGTCTTCTCGGCCCTGTGACGGGGCCTGGCCCACAGCAGCTGCTCCATAAACATGCGTTAAATGAAGGAGCGCAAGACAAAAAAGAGGGGAGAGGGCAAAGAAGAGGCCACTCGGGGTCCGCTTGAATCCCTGCAATGATGGGGAGCTCATTACATTGCAGGCACTGTATTCTACAAACGTCAGAAGACCCTCTCCTGTACGGGGTGACGTCCGTCCTCCTGCACGCTGAAGGGAGCTGCAATCAAAGCGAGGGAAACTTTTGGACGTCGTCTTTAAAAGCAAGAGTCCAGCGTCCAAGCCGCCCGGGGACCCAACACAGCGACAGCCCTCTCTCACCCTGCGGATCCTTCTCTAATTAAAACAAAACAAAAAAAAAAATGGATCGCAAAGGCTGGGACTTCCAGAGGGCTCAGGCCGTGCCAGGCCCGTGCGGCTTCTCTCCTTCCAGCCCCGGAGCTTGGGCGGCAGGAGCACGAGCCAGAGACGGAGGAGGCGGCTCAGGAGCTCGGACCTTGCAGGTAAACGCTCCACGGGCTCCACTGGCGTGACTTCCTAAGGCCCACGCGGGCCCGGGGCCTGTGCGCTTGCTCCCCCTGAGCCCCCTCCTACCCCAGGCTGCAGGTAGGACTCGCGGATGCTGGACGTGGGCCCCCAAACGCCCAAGATGATGCAGGGACCGTGACAAAGAGCCAAGAACTCAGAGAGAGAGGCCAGGACGGCCCCCCCCCCGGGACGGGTGCCTTGGCGGACGCACAGGGAGGCCCCCCCGGGTCTCCTGGGAGGTGGGACGGTCCAAGGCCCACGCAGGGGGATGCCCGGGGGCTCCCGCGGGCCTCCTAGGGGACGTGTCCCCAACCGCACACGACGGGTGAACCCCGTGACGCAGCGTGCATGGCTCTGGAATCGTCTCCAGGATGCGCTTCGCCGGCAACGGCAGTGACAGAGCCGCGTGCCCAGAAAGCCACATTCGTGTAAAGTGTGTGTAGATAGATTCGGCCGGAAGGACCCTGTGGGAACCGGCGATGGGGCTGCCTCTCCGGGGTGGTTTGTCTCTGTTTGGAACCAAGGGCCTCCAGCACTTTCTCAGACAGACGCGGGCACCTGCGTGGGGCCATCGGCCCCGCTCCCCGAGCCGGGGTCACTCTCTGTGGGCCGGGTAGGGGTGCCCACTGAGGCTCCCCGGGCCAGGCTGGGCCTCAGCTCCGCGCTCCCGGACAGCTCCGCACTCCCCGAGGACGCAGAGCCCCCACTGCGACACGAGCAGCCCCGGGCCTCCGGGCTCTTCTCTGCTTTCTGGAACATTCCAACACAGCTCAGGTCAGAGGTGCGGTTTGCTCCCTGCCGGGCAGGAGGAGGCCCCCAGACGGTGAGTCTGAGTGTGGGGGTCCGTCCATCTGCGGTGGAGCCACGCTGGCTGGGGCCCCGCAGCCGGACCCGAGGCCGCCCCCCATCCTGCAGTTTCCGAGCTGGAGTCCACTCCTAGATGTGGGGGGGGGGGGCGCCCGGCTGAGCAGCCCACAGACAAGACGTGCGTGCGATCAAGTCTCAGTTGCAGATGAACCAGCCAGTAATTTGATTTTTACTGCGCTTCCGGCCTGGGCGCTGCTTGGGGCCCACATGCACCGGGACTGCCTCTGCGGCCTGCCTGTGACTTCGGTATATCCAGACGGCTTGTATTTGAACAACACGCTGACGGGAAAGGGGGTGACTGCAGCCGACCGCAGCTGGGCCACACCGTGCGGCTTTCCTGGGCCACGGAAGGCGGGTGCGGGTTGCCAGGCGCTAGCCCCAAGCCCAGACCCCAGCAGCAGGGCGTCTGCTCCACCACCACCCCCACCCACACTCCTGTCTACACGGCAGGAGCAACAGCTGCCGTGGGTCCAGCAAGCTCCCCGAGGGGGGACACATGACACAGCCTCGAACCCAATCCCAGCCCAGCGCAACCAGCCCAGGGAGCTGTGGCTGAAAACCTCTCATTTATTGTTGGAAGTCCCTGAGACGCCGAGGCCGCCGATGGCCACCGCACAAGCTGGCTCCTACGGTGACTCGGTGGCCCTGACAAGGCCTCCGTCTCCCTAGGCCCTGTGCCGTGAGCGCCTAGCCGCCCCCTAAGGGGGGCTGGGACGTTCGCGTGGGTGGAGCCCCGACACGGGTGGGCACCCGGGGGGGGGCTCCGAGGGGCAGCCCCGAGCCCCAGGGACGCCATCGATGGGGGGCCCAGGGCAGGCGGCGAGCACAGAGAGTGGCCCGCGGGCCCGTAGCAGGACACAGTGTCCTCTGGGCGCAAGGCCATGTGGAGCCGGGCAGGGCTGGGGACGCGGCCTACTCACCTGCTGGGAGGAGCAGCCCAGCGGGGGCTGCAGGGGCTGCTGACAGGGCATCCTGGCTGCGCGCGGCGGGTACAGGCCCTGCGGAGAGAGGCGCGCTCAGCACGGCCGGCCCCACGCTGCTCCAGGGCCCGTGGCCGGGGCAGGGGGGCGGCCGCACGATGGGCAAGCACGGCCCGGGCCCCCGAGGCCCGCGGAGCAGCTCCCCCAGCCACCGGGCGGAGCCTTCTCTGTGCCCCCCACCTCGAGAGTCCCAGCTCTGCCCTCTGGGCGGCCCGTCACCTCAGGAAGGCCCCCTCGCATCTCTGCGCCTCTCTCCCCGCGGCTACAGATTTACCTGCGTCCCCACCGTGAGGCCCGCGAAGGGGCAAGTTCTCTCGGCCGCTGCCTAGACCTAAGGGCCTTGCCCCAAACTCCATCCTTGGGCATCACGTGGGCATCAATGCACGTCTGTGTGTGTGCACGGGAGTGTGGGTCGCCATCCACGTGCTTGTAAGCACGTCGGCCCGAGCGCTCCCAGGTGTCCGCGGCTCCCTGTCCTCGTGTGCGCACCCACTCCAGGCTGTACCCGCAGCTCCGTGTCCAGGTGTGCACACCCACCCCAGCTGCACCCGCGTCTCCGTGTCCAGGTGTGTGCACCCACCCCGACTGTACCCGCGGCTCCATGTCCAGGCGTGCACACCCACCCTGGGCTGTACCTCCTGACAAGCCCAGGCAGGAAGGTAGAGGAGTCCGCGTGTCCCCAGGGCCCCAAGCAGCGCCTGGCGTGGAGTCAGGATCCTGCTAATGATCCCGCTGCTCCCCCACTCTAGGCACCGGCTGCCGCGCAGCCAAATGGGAAGTTGCACTTCTGGTCAGCGCTCCTTGGCGCTGCAGACTTAGTCTTCCGTGGCTCCGCATCACTCCACAGGGGAGCTCTGAGTAAATTGGATTTGGGCCCTCATCTTTATTCCTGATGCCACGCACGAAAAGGGGCGAGGAGGGACTGCTCTCTGTTTCTCCTCTCTGTCTGCTCAAGGTCTGCAGAGCTCCCTGACCCCGTTTCCTAGGAAGATCAGGGTTGAATGATAATAAAAACCAACGTCTGCATCCTACTTTAGGTTTCTCAAAGGCCTTTCTCACCCACGGACTCCATTAGCCTTACAGCCGAGTCAGGTAGAGGCGGCTGCTGATTGTTATGAGCCCATTTCACAGGTGAGGAAACCAGGGCTTGGGGCATTTAGCGGACTTCGGCTTGCCCACGGCCACACAGCTTGAAAACAGTGGATTTCTGTAAGGTCAGGTCTGCCAATTCCAAAACCTGCCTTCTTCTTATTGTGTCAGGCCTCCCGATGAGCTATCCCGAAGCTGGATGATGAAATCACTAGACGCTGAGAGGAGGTAAACTACCCTGGTCTCCATCACAGCCCGGGAGGCGTCAGGGGGCAGCCTTTGTGCCCAGATACGTTGGAGCCTCACTCCCTCTGCAAAGCCAAGTCACAAGCAGTGGACGGAGCCATCGTGAACGGCTTCACACGCTGAGCCCCGAGCACAACAAGAGTGGATCGGTTCACACTGCACAAAATCCTATGCTCGCTTCTCTTCCAGAGGTGGGGTGCACGCAGCGCCCGGCTCTGATCTGCACCCAACGTGTGCCAGGCGCTGAGCGTCCTCCCTGAACGCCCTCACCTGGCCAGTGCCCGGCCTGTGGTCAGGGCGGAGCCAAGGTTCTTAAAATTGCTTAAGCGAATGAGTCAAAATGTGCATAAGAAGAAGGGAACGTGGCAGCGGCGAGGAGGTGAATAAAGGACCGAAGAGCAAAGGGGCAGATGCAGAAACGCAGGAGCAAGGAGTGCGAGAGGAGAGGGCGGCGGATGGACGAGGGCACTTCTCTGAGGACCCGGGTAAGGGCGGGACAGATTCCGGACGGACGCGCTCTGGCCTCCCCGTCCGTCCGTCCGTCCGTCGTCGGGCTTCCTTACAGCCCCACAGGGAGGCTTTCTGTCCTGCAGGAGGTGAGGGAGGGCGCTCATCCTTTTTAGCAAACAAACAAAAAGGCTTGGAACAAAACATGAGAGGGAAAGGGAGGGAGGCTCTGCTTAACTCCCTTAGCTTCTGTTTATGCTCCCGGATGGCTAAGTCTGGTGGATCAGCTCAGAGAGGCTCTGTATGGGGTCGAGAAGATCCACCCTCTGCGCACGGGGCTTCTGGGCCGCAGGCTTTGCCGCCTGGTTGTAGAAGAGGAGGTGACCCAGGGTCCCCAGAACAGCGGCAAGGGCAGGAGCACAGAGGAGCGACTACGGATTGCAGGTGTATTGTCCTCTCCAGGCCTTGCCGGGCCAGCCGGGCAGCAGGCTCCCGAGGACCCGGCTGTACAGGTTGGGGTGTCCGGCCCGCACACCTGTGTGCCATTCTGGAGAGGAGCCGGGGCAGAGGCCAGGGGACCTCAGATGCTGAGCCCCCCCTCTCCTGGAGAAACAGAACACCACCCGAAGGGCCTGCTGAAGCCGTTGAGTTGGACTAAGGCTTAAACCAGAGTGGACGTTGATTTGATTTTTTCCCCTCCTTCCGCCCAGCAGGAGGCAGCTCGTAAGGGAGACCGACTTTAAATAGACAAACTAAAGAAACTGCATGTTTTCCTGCATAAGGAAGCTCCGTGAGTAGAATTTCCAGCCCTGCTACTCGTGTTTCACCGTCCCTTTGTGTCTGGTCACGGATGCCCCCGGAGCATAGAGCCCAAGGCTGAGAATGTGCACTGAGACCAGCTAAGGCTCCTCAGATGCTATTACATCTGAAATAAGGTGGCCACGTAGTTTGGCATCCGCACCAGGACGCTGGACGGTGAAAAGGGGGGTGCTTTTGATAATTATGCTGGGATAAAAACTAAACTGGGACTGTCCTGACTGCTCTAGGACACACATCATCCAACTCTAAAGGAAGTCCTAGCAGGTGGATCAGAAATGAGGACAAGGCCATCAGCCTACGTTGGGAGCCCAAGGACCAGCTGTTGCCCTGCGCCAGGAGTCCAAGGAGCAGACACCACCCTGTGCTGGGAGCCCAGGGAGCCCAAGGGCCAGCCATCACCCTGTGCCGGGGGCCCAAGACCAGCCATTGCCCTGTACCAGGAGCTCAAACAAGCCATCACCCTGTGCCAGGAGCCCAGGGAGCCTAAGGGCCAGCCATCAACCTGTGCCAGGAGCCCAAAGAGCAGCCATCGCCCTGTGCTGGGAGCCCAGGGAGCCCAAAGACCACCATTACCCTGTTCCTGGAGCCTAAGCAGCCCAAGAACCAGCCCTTGCTCTGTTCCTGGAGCCCAAGGACCACCCATCACCCTATGCCAGGAGCCCAAGGAGCAGCCATTACCCTGTGCCAGGAGCCCAAGCAGCCCAAGAACCAGCCCTTGCTCTGTTCCTAGAGCCCAAGGACCACCCATCACCCTGTTCCCGGAGCCCAAGGACCAGCCTTCACCCTGTGCCAGGAACCCAAGGAGCCCAAGAACCACCATCACCCTGTTCCCGGAGCCCAAGGACCAGCCATTGCCCTGTGCCAGGAGCCCAAGGAACAGCCATCACCCCATACCGGGACCCCAAGGAGCAGCCATCACTCTGTGCCAGGAGCCCAGGGAGCCCAAGAACCACCATCACCCTGTTCCTGGAGCCCAAGGACCACCCGTCACCCCAGAGCCCAAGGACCAGCATTGCCCTGTGCTGGGACCCCAAGGAGCAGCCATTGCCCTGTGCTGGGAGCCCAGGGAGCCCAAGGACCACCATCACCCTGTTCCTGGAGCCCAAGGACCACCCATCACCGGAGCCCAAGGACCAGCCATCGCCCTGTGCCAGGAGCAGATCTGGAATACACAGCACAGTTGAGCTGGCTTTCAGACAACGGAAAATTCAAGAGTGCGTGTGTGTGCGTGCCCACGTGCCCGTGTGTAAAGCACGTAGCTGATCTGACGTGGCCACAGTGAGGAAAACAGGCAGTCTGAGCCTCTTTGTGATTTCAGCGCCCTGCAGGGCACACTCCTGGGTGGCTGGGAGCTGGGAGCTGGGATCCAGGCCCGGGACCCACTCGCTCACCTGATACTGTGGGAAGGTGGAGTGATTTGTGAACACGGGCGGAGGCGGGTAGCTCAGGTTGAGCCAGAGTGGCTGGTTCAGGGTGGCCGAGGTCAGGGCCGTGGCAAAGCGTGGGGTGAAAACGTTCCCTGTATACTTGAGGTTGCTCTTGTCGGCCATGGTCCCCGGCGGGTTAACTGTGAGTCACAGAAGGGGTGGAATGTTTCAGGGACTGCGGAAGGGAGAGGCCAGCACCCCCCCCCCCCCGCCCCCTGCGCCGTGACTACCCCGGGATTCATGTTCTCAGATGTCAGGTCTTTGAGCTCCAAAAGGGTTCTTCAAAGTTTGGGTGGCTTTCTAACTACGGGAAAACATCGTTAGCACACACCTGGCCAATTGGGAAGAGGTGCGAGTCCCTGCGTGGCCTGGCTGGGAGCACTTTCTCCATCCCTCACTAGGACAGGAGGCGGCTTAGCAAGGGACAACCATAAACCAGGTGGCCAGGGCCACAGCTGACCTACGTGGAAAACCAGATTCTTCTCTGTGCTTTACGAAAATCCAGTTCTTTAGCAATAACTGCTGTGCCTTTGGGATCCGCTCCTACCAAATTATTAAAGCACCCCCTGCGGACATTTACACGGCAACACTGAGGCTCTTGCACCGGCTAGTGTATATATATATATATATATTTTTTTTTTTTATCTTAAACATTATATAATTGACACAACGTGACCCCCACATTAGTCTGAATGAAGGTTTGGCTGAGTTGTCCTGGGAGATGAATCCTAGATGCTCTCCCCATGTAGTACACCCCGTGGGCTCACGGAGTCAGAGATGGGACCTCAATTTCCCCTTTTTTTGGGGGTGGTGGGGGAAGGACGTTTGAATGGAACACTCGTAAGGAGAGAAAGCAGGGCCGTTGAATCATATTAGGGTAGAAGTCATGTGAAGCGTGGATTTCCCTGTTGTTCGAGCAATCTGGGGCGCTGCCGTGGACCTGGCTCAGGGCCGTACTCAAGCTGACCGCCGAGGATGCCCATGGGGCCCCGAAAGCCACCTGCATCTCTCTAGCACTTGCATTCCTGATACAGGACGTGGGATAAGGTCATTTCCCCGATTTCGTGAGTCGGAGGATGTCACCGGGGAAACCCCGTGAGCTGCCCGTGGCTGAGGCAGCCGTTTGGAGGCAAAGCCATCACAGGCCCGTGAGAGTTTCTGGAATCCCTTCCCCTACAGACTCTCCCCTTGGGCAGGGTCAGCTTACCTTTCAGCTCCAGTCCTTCCACCTCCACTTTGCTGTGAAGCTTTAGCGGCCCGCTTGGGTTCTTGGCGACCCCAAGAAACTCATAGAGCAGGTTCTTCTCGGCAGGCCACGTGGACTTCTTGGCCGGCAGGGCCACGGACACGGAGCCCCCGGGGTCACTGCAGCCCTCCTTGCCGCAGGTGTCCTTCCGGGTCTGGGGCCACTGACTGAGAAAGAGGCTCTCTCGTCCCTTTGTCGGCTCCTTGGTGCCAGGGTTCCATTCTACATCAGGGGGAAACTGAGTCAACGACTCCGGGAGGCCACGTGCTAAATGTGGGGAGCACTTTCTTGTAGACAAAGTGATAGGTCCTCCCTGGAACACGCCTGGGGCTCCAACCACTCTGGGGTCTCCCTCCCAGTCCAAGCCAGGCCTAGTGTCCTCGCTGAAGCTCTTTGCAGACCACTGCCCATTGCAGTCTTCCCCTCCCACCCACGTGAACCCACTCACCCACCCATCCACCCATCATACCTGGACCCACCACTCATCCATTGTATCTGGACCCACCCACCTGTCCATCGTACCTGGACCCATGACCCATCCATCATACCTGGACCCATGACCCATCCATCATACCTGGACCCACCCATCTATCCATCCATCCATCCATCATACCTGGACCCACCACTCATCCATTGTACCTGGACCCACCCACATGTCCATCGTACCTGGACCCATGACCCATCCATCATACCTGGACCCACAACCCATCCATCATACCTGGACCCACTACCCATCCATCATACCTGGACCCACCCACCTGTCCATCGTACCTGGACCCATGACCCATCCATCATACCTGGACCCACCCATCCATATCCCCCCATCCATCCACCCATCCTCCCTTCCTTCCATCCAAACTTCTTTCCTCCCAATTACCTTTGTTTTCGTCTCTCTTCCTTCCTTCCCTCTTCCTCCTTCCCCTTTGCCCTGCTTTCTTTCCTTGCTACCTTTCCCCCTGTCCATCCACAGGGCCAAGCTTGGGAATGCAGAGCTGCCTCCAGGGCACCCCTCCCCGCTCCTCCGTGGGGGGACCTGTGCACCTATAGAGCATGTGGCCTCACTGAGGTCCGGCCCCGCACCACGGACACGACTCCTGCTTCGTCGCTTATGGGGGATCCAGCCCGGTCGCCAGTGCCAGGCCCTGACCTGAGTCCTGAGGACACTGTGATGAGTCAGAGCCAGACTCAGCCCTGCAGGAGCTCACAACAAGAAGGGAGAGAGAGACAGACCCAGAAATAGCTCCAGGACAAGGCAGATGGGGACCGCGAGGTGACAGAGGGACACAGTGGGAGAAGACGGTGGCTGGGGCGGCTTCTATCTGAGAGGGTCAGAGCGTTTCCAGAAGGAAGTGGGCCTACAGTGAGGCCCTATATCCAGGAGTACGGGGAGACGGCGCAGGGGCGCTGGCGTCGCAGGCACAGCGAGGGCCTGTGCTCACGGTGAGCGTGGTTGGGCCAGGCCCGGGGCTCTCTCCAGACAGATGGAGTGGCCCCGGGTGCGAGGGCACCACCTGGACCCCCCAGAGCCCCCTTCAGCCGTGGTTTTTTACCTTGATTTCCCTTTGAGCAAAGGGACTCATTCTTCAAACTGAATGAACTATGGGCAGGATCGCATTCATGTGGGTCTGTTTCGAGGAAGGACCCCTCGCCCCCTCTCAGCCTGGAGGCTTTGCAGGTGTCCCCGGGCCTTAGCTGGGAAGTGCCCTGGGTCACTCCGTGGCGGCTGGACCCTGCTGGGCGTGGGTCTGCTCCCACCCGCTGTTGCCCCAGTGAAGTCCAGGGGTCCCACCGCTGGGTCTGGACGGGCCTGGGCCGGGCCTCCTCATACCAGCAGCACAGGACCGACTGCACCAGCGCCCGCCAGTTCAGACGACAACGACATTTTTAGCAAAACATGTCCCGAGAGTCTCTTGCAAGAGCGTCTCTGGTTGCTGAGTTTAGCCCGCGGCCGGGGCGCTGGAACGACGGTGGCCGCTAATTATAGCCCTTCCCCTGGGACCCACACACCTGCAGGCGCTCGCACACCTCCTGCCGCCTGGAACACTCCTGCCACTCACGCACCCCAAAGCTCCCTTTCCTGGCGCCCGTGACGCAGACGGACACACAGACACGCGCATGCGCTCCCGCCTGTCGCTGCCCCGCCTCACGGGACAGACACCCCCACACCCACATTGCCTCTTACAAACACTCACACCTGGAAAGCTCCCTTGGCCACACGTCTACGCAGACACACACACGGGGTGGGACGGGGGGATGAGGCCACCTCCAGCCCAGCAGCCCCCCCACCCTGCCCCGTCGGAGAGCTATCCGTGCATCCTTCCTGGAGGAGGTGGCGGGAACGTCCCTCGTGGGCACAGCTCCCAAGAGCCCGCTGGGTGCCAGAAGCCATCCCGGGACCTGGAGTCGGGCCAGCGTCCCCGAGCTCTGACGCCTCGGCCTCCCCACCAGGTTCAGCCGTCCCCTCAAGGTCATGGGTCGGGCCCTCCCCACCCGGCGCTGCATCATCTGTCCACGCTCCTCCATCCGTCTGCCCTGGGGCCGTCCAGTCTGAGCGGCTGGGTCAGGACGGGTGCCCAACACGCGGAGCCTAGGAGTGGGGTTCCTGGGGCACCCTGGGGTGGGGTGTGGGCTCTCGGGAGCCCCAGGGAGCCCATCCTGGGCTGCACGCCAGGGCCTGGCACCTTCACCCCCAGAGCCCGGACGGAGGACGCGTCCCCTGTCCAAGCGTATGGGGCTCAAGGCCCCTGTGTTTGCTCCCCAGGCTGCCCCCCCCCGGCACCCATCACGGGGCCAGCGCTCCCCTCGGCATGCAGACGCTGTGCACCTGTGCTGCCCCGACCGGCTGTCCGCCGGTGCCTCCCCACGGGCCTCACTCACCCACGAGCGGATGCCCCTCTGTGGCCACGTCAGCCTCGGGCTGGGAGCAGATCTTGGCAAACACCGGGAGCTGCCTCTTCTGAGTGGGGAGCTCGGGGAGCTTGTCAGGGGGCGCGGACGACGGGGGGGCCGGCGGGGGGGCCGGCGGAAGCAGCAGGAGCGGGCCGAGTGCCAGGGCATCCCTGGGCCCCGGGTCGCCGAGCGTGCCGTTCTGCAGGAAGCCCTCCTTGATGGCCCTCGTGTGCTCCTGCACCGCCCCGGTGTCGGGGGCCTGGCTGGCAGCCGACGGCTTCAGCGGGAGCTGCACCAGGAGCCTGCCGACCTCCGAGTTGGGGGCCCCCGGCGTGCGGCCCCCAGCGTCCGCCCCCTTGACGCTCTTGACCTTGGCAGCGCGCAGAATGCCCGTCACCGTGGACACAACCGAGTCACAGTCCGGCCGGCCGCTGAGGACAGACACGGCCACCTTTGGCTCCCGGAGCGTGTCGCCAGCCGCAATGGGGGCTCCCGGGCCCTCGGTGCTGCCTGTCCCCCGGGGAGGCACGGGCAGGCAGGGAGCCAGCCGTCGGGGCCCCGTGGGCGGCGGGCTCTCTGTGACGAGGATGAGGTGCTCCTGGGTCAGGCTCAAGAACTCCTGCTCCACCAACAGGGAGATCTCGTCTTTGCCATGGCAGGGCTCCGGGGCTCTGCAAACAGGTCAGAGAGGGGCGGCTGGAGCGCAGGCTCACTGTGGTGGCTCCCCGGTGGGGCCCGGGCCCCCAGAAGGTGACGGGGAAGGCACATCGCCACCCGGGGACAGAGGCCTAGTGCTTTCTCGGGGAGGAGCCAGCCGGGCAGTGGGTTCCCAAGGCCCGCAAACGCCAAGCCCGCCCTGGGAGCCCCGATCCAGGAAGCAGGACTTCAGGGTCCCCCCCAGGGAGCCTTCCTTTCAGCTCACCCCCCCACCACCATGTGGAAGGGCAGCCCCACAGGGGTCAGGAGGGAGCCTGCAGCTCTGAGCACGGAGGCCGAGTCCGGGGAGCCCCAGGCCCACGGCCGAGGCTGGGAGACTCGGGGAGAGACCCACACGCTCCTGGGCAGGCGCCTGTCTCCTCATCCGCTTAACGGCAATAGCGCAGGTGCATGCGCGCCCAGCACGTGGGGCGGGGTCAGCACGGAGTCAAAGATCCCAGGTGTCTACACCTGTGTCAGCCGGGCTGCAGCCTGGAGTTTGCATCGTGGCCCCGCCCCTGCCCAGTGCGGCCCCTGACCAGACCTCGGCCTCTGGCGGAGCCCCAGCATCTCCCCGGCCCACGGTCAGCTTCCACCTGTACCCCAAGCCCCAGGCCCCCGTTGGACCCCTGATGGTCAACACCAGCCTGGTGGGGCTGTTGGACCCATAAAGCCCGGGCTTCTGCTGCCCTGCTCCCGCTAGGTGTGGGAGAGGAAGGCAGCCCTGCTGGCCTGGCCCAGGGCCCAGCTGCCCCACGGGTGGCATTGGCAAGGGGCGCCTTCAGCCCGGCACTGCCACGAGGACCTGGCCCCATCCTCTCTGCTGTCCGTGTAGACGAGGTGGTCTACAAGGAGCCTTCTGGAAGCTGCTCCATGCCCCCCCCCGGGGGGGGGCACCAAGGCCCATGGAGAAGGGGCTGGGCGAGAATTGAGGTGCCCATGGGGAGGCCCAGGGTGCACTCCCACCTTGGTCCTTCCCCATGCCGCCCCCCGTGTGGAAGCCCACACCCGCCCCCCCACCCGCGCACAGGAACAAGCGTGCACACGTGGGGGTGGGTCTGGGGCCATCCCAGATGCGGGGAGAAGGCACAGGCCCCGCCCCAGGGGCTTCCAGCGGCACCGGGCTCCCCCCAGCTGCGGGGTCCTCAGAGGCCCGGGGTCCTGGGAAAGCAGCTGGGAGGCCAGGGCTTCCGGGAAACACGGGGACAGGCCTGGCACTGGCCTCACGCCTAAGCCACCCACGCCCCCTCATCGCCGGCCCCGCGTTGTAGCCACAGGGTCGGGAAGAAGCAGACCCCAGCCAACCGGACCAGGGCCCCGGGGCCCCAGCACCCACTTCGTGTCTTGGCCTCCCCGGCCACGGGAAGGCACTGGAAGTGCCGTGTGACCCGGTGTGAGGCTGCGGGGAGGCTCCCCAGGGGTGCCTCTCCTCTTGCCTCCCCTGCTCCCGGCCCTCTCCATCCCATGTCTAGACGGCAGCTATAAATAGGACCCACTCTCACGCGCTGTCCCTGCCGACAGTCAGAATAAAGGGAAGCCCCCCCTTGTCACTCGTCCTCCTCCTCCTCCAAGGGAGCAGGTGAGGCTCAGGCCACAGACGCCGGCGCGGGAAGCACCAGGTTTGGACTCGGCCCTCTACAAAAACACGTGCAAAGCGAACCATGTACCGATAGTTTTTTTTTGTTTGTTTTTTTTTTTTTTTAGGGAGACCCACTACAATTACATCTACCTCAGGACATCGTGGTCGCGGTATTGTGGTTTATACGCAGATAACAGCTACAGCAAGATGAGTCCTTATCTCTTGGACGTACATCCGAGTGTGCCTGAGAGTTGCTGCAGGGGGAAGACGTGGGGCGCGGATGGGGCAACAGGCCGGACGCCGACCACCACTGGGACTGCGTGTTGGCAAGTACGTGGGCTCATTGCCGACAGTTCGCTCTACTTCAGGCTATGGTTTTGCATTTTTTTTTGGTTTTGCATTTTTTTGTGTGTGTTTGTTTTGTTGTTTTTTTTAAATACAGACGTTACACGGTAGCTGCGCACGGAAACCGTGTCGCCGCGGAAACTGCAAGGACAGGTCCAGGTAGATTCTAAAAGACCCTCAGGACCCCGGGGTCCCTGTATCCAAAACCATCCACAGGCGGTTCCTTGTCAGCGTGGGAGACCGTCCAACCCCATCCCCGACCCGGGGTGCAGCAGACACTGAGCGGGAATCCCTGTTCTTACTGCTCTGGACGCATCCCTGCGTCCCAGAGACTGCCGTCCCCAGAGAGGTAGGTGAAGCAGCAAGGACAGAGGGTCCCAGGGGCCCAGGGCGCCTGGCCCTCCCTCCGGCCAGCCTCTGCAGCCCCCTCTTGCCCTTGCATCGCTCACAAATGCAAGAGGAAGAGTCTAGGCACCCCCACACACGCCGGCCCCTCATCCTCTCCACACCTCCGGGCAGTGGACGCCCTCATCCCCAGGTACAGGCGGGCAACACGAGCCTGGAGGAGGCCCGAGAGCCTGCCCCCTAGAGAGCGGGGGGGGGGGGGGAGGCGGGGGGGGGGAGGCGGGTGGGCCCAGCTGCCTTCACCACCTCCTCGGACCCCACCCGGCTTCCTTTCCAGGACTAACCGCTCCCTGGCCCCTGGCTGGGCTCCGTTCTGCAATTTGAATGCAGGCAGGGCCGTTGCTAGCCCCATCCCATCACCCCATCCTATCACCCCAGGCTCTGGAGGCCCGTCCCGGTGAATCCCGAGCCGTCATCCGCAGCATCAGCTCCACATCGGCTGCACATCCCATGAGTGCATCTTCTGGATCATCCTCCAATTTACGGACAGAAATGTTGAAAGGAACGAGCCCAGGCCCGAGCTTTGGAGATGCTGCCAGAGCCTCCCCCGCAAACACCACACACACACACACACACACACACACACACACACACACACACACGGGGTCGGCCTGGCCGTCATCCTACATCCACGGTCCGGGGAATGAATCAGTCCGGTGGCTATCAGCCCACGCCCTCTTCTCCAACGACAGCCTCCATCAAGCACCTCGCCACGGTCAAGACTCCTTGCCCGGGGGTCCCTCATCAAGGGTGTCCCTACCTGCCTGCCACCACCCCACCCGCCAGACAACCAGATTCCTTTGTCCTTGTCTGTTCTAGAGAACCACACGCCTGCAGAGTCAGGGCGTCCTCAGGACTCACATCAATCCATCCATCGCTCTGCTGAAGTCCTCGGGTGGACTCTGACTACGCGCAGGGTACAAATCCAGGCTCCGTTCTGACCGTCAGGGCAGTAGGCAAAGTGGCCCCGTCGCCCCTCCTGCTTTGACCCCGTCATTCATCCAAGCCATGTAGGCCTGAAAAATACTCCTTGGTGTAGTAGGCAGGGTCATTCCCGCCCCAGGGGCTTTGCGTCTCCTACAGAATGCGAGATGGTCCCCTGACTGCTTCTCCTTATCATTCGGGCCTCAGTTCACGGGTCTGACTCCCAAAGTAGCCTTTTCTGCCTGTTTTTGACGTGCACCTCCCCCCCCGCCCCTACTAGGCATGCCGAGCCCCACAAGTCTGCTTCCCCTCCTCGGCCGTGAGCCATCGCAGCGCCTTTCTCTCCACAACAGCAGCGCCTCCCCGTTGGCCGGGGCTCTACTGCTCAGCACAGAGCCCAGGGTCCAGGGCAGGGCCCGGCGTGTGGCTCCAGCCCAGGTGGGCCCGTCGAGTCCATGAGCGCAGAGGCTCATGAAGCCGTCTTCCCCGCGTGGTCCGTCTGTCGCGTCGTGGCATCGAGGGTTCTGTTGCCTGAGGCTGCTCAGCTCCGCTCCTTCCCTGGGCTGCAAAGTGGCCCCGCTTCCGCTTTCCGGCTCCCGCCTGAGGCCTGGCACTGCCTGGGTCAGACGATACCTGCATCGCCCGCCCGGGGAGCTCCCCAGCTCTGCACAGCGGGCTCCATGCGGAGCCCTCCCGACCTTCGCAACCCCCCCCCGGGGGGCTCCCAGCAAGATGCTTTTGTTCTTCCTACGACTTCACCGGGTTCCATGTCTGCTCCCCTGCGTTTCCTGGAATCTGCCTTTTCTTCTCTCTTCCTAAGAAGTTTTGCCGATCCTGGAGCCTCTCCCATGCTATTTGCTTTCTCCTTTGAGTTGGTTAAAAAAAAGAACAACAACAACAACAAAAAAAAAACACCGTAAAATCTGCCACAGTGAATCATTCAGGAGGTTTACCCCAGCTCCCAGATGCGGACAAAGGAAGAGGCCGGGATGGGTGCTGTGACCGCAGCAGCTGCCCCCACCTCCAGGAGTGACAGTTGCCCCACGGCCGCTCCGGACGCGAGCGCTGCGCGTGGTTTCTGCATTTGCCGCGGACGAGGTCGTGTAAAAATAAAGGCTATTGACTGGTTGGCACCCCTTCCCAGAAATAATGACTAAGCAAGCGCACTGCGAGCTCCCAGCAGTGGTTCTGTGTACACGATAACGCAGAGCAAAGATGAAAACTGCTATTCATCAGAGCCAGACAACAGAAAGATGCGGGCGGAGAATCGTCAGCGCCGCAAGAGGACACCCAAAACAAATAGTTTTCTCCCCGCCGTGGCATTCCAGACCGACGGCAAACGCGGTACCCGCACCAGGTGTCCGTGCAACGTGGCTCAATGTGAAGGTCCCCAGGCCCCGCACAGACCGGGCCTGAGTGGTGGGCGCTCTGCAGACGGACCTCCTGGCCGAGGCTGAGCTCCTGACCCGCGTGGCCAGAGCAGCAGGGGGTAGCGGCCAAGAGCTCAGTCCCTGGCACGGGGCAGAGGCAGACGGACACCCCTGCGGGTTAACGGGGACGACTCATCACGCACGTTGGCTGACTGGTCCAAGCTGCAGGTCCCGGGTCACCAAATAATAAGGCTGATTACCAGTTAGCTCTCCACGAGCTAACTCACCGGCCCGGCCCCACGCTACGTGCCGTCCACGCCAAAGTCTCCTTGTAATCCCCACAACAGCCCCAGTGAGGCCGACCGATCGTACTAACAGCCCCCGTCTAATCACGCCTTCCTGTGCCCGGGCCCTTTGGCAGCTTTCACCTGCCTTGACCCAGGAATAAGCAGAGATAACGAGGGATAAACGTAATCAAGGAGGTGGAAGACCTGTGCTCTGAAAACCATAAGATGCTGTTGAAACAGATTGCAGGTGACACGAACAAATGGAAAGATACACCGTGCTCGTGGATTAGAGGGATTAATGTCATTAAAAAGTCCGTAGGACCCAGAGCAGCTGGTAGCCAGTGTGACTCCTGCTGAAATAATATGACGCGGAGACAAAAACAGCCCTAAAAGTCCGAATGGGACGGGATGAGCGCTGGGTGTTATTCTGTATGTTGGCAAATTGAACACCAATAAAAAATAAATTTATGAAAAAAAATCCGTATGGAACCACTGAGGACCCCAAATAGCCGAGCAATCTTGAGAAAAAAAAAAAAAAGGAGGAAGCTGGGGGTATCATGCTCCCAAATTTCAGACCATACAGCCCCGAGCCATCGTGACCAAAACAGTACGGACACACGGGCCAGTGGAACAGGATGGAGAGCCCAGAGAAAAAGTCACGCTTGCGTGGTCCATCAATCTGCAGAAAGGAGGCGACAGTGGACAACGGAGAAAAGACCGTCTTTTCGATAAATGCTGGTGGGAAAACTGGACAGATACGTGCAGAAGGGTGAAACCGGACCACGTTCTTATACCGTCTGCAAGAATAGGCTCGAGATGAATTAAAGACCCTCATGGGGATGTCTGCATGGCTCAGCGGTTGAGCACCCGCCTTCGGCCCAGGGCGTGACCCTAGGGTCCCGGGATCGAGTCTCGCATCGGGCTCCCCGCAGGGAGCCTGCTTCTCCCTCTGCCTGTGTCTCTGCCTCTCTCATGAATAAATAAATAAAATCTTAAAAAAAAAAGTGCTGGGGAGGACCCGGGGAAAGGGGGGGCCTTGCACATGGCTGCTGGAACGCAAAGGGGCGAGGCCACTTTGGAGAACAGTGCGCAGGCTCCTCGAGAAGCAGACCAAATAGCTGGTGCCTGGCAATGCTAGTACCGGGCACTTACTGGAAGAAAGTGAGGATGCTGATTTGGAAAGATGTGCACGTGCCCGTGTTGACTGCAGCATTCTTTACGACCCCAAGATAGGGACACCGTACAGGTGTGCACCAGCAGATGGATAAAGATGTGGGCCACGCACAGGGCTATCGCTCGGCCGTGAAAGAGAATGGGATCTTGCCATCTGTGGCCCCACGGGTGGGACTCCAGAGACTTCCGCTAAGGCACGTCGGGGAGACAAACACCAACGCCGTCTGATTTCACGCAAAATCCAAAAAACAAAATGAAGGAACAAACCAGACAACCTGGAAACGGGCTCAGACGCCCGGAGGCTGCCAGAGGCGGGGAGGCAACGGGCAACATCGTGGAGGGGGGATTAAGAGGCATGAAGTCTCCGTCATGAAATACGCGAGTCACAGGGGTGCAAAGTGCAGCGTGGGGAACGCCGGCCGTGCTGTGCGTGGTGACCTGGCGTGGCGACAGGTGGTGATGGGATTCTGGGCTGCCGTTTTGTGGCGTCCGTGGGTGTGGAAGTCCCTAGGTCGTACCAGCCGAGGCTCGCGTGGCATGGAGTGTCGACTACATCGCAATAGGAATATAATCCGCATCCAAAAATACATTAAATACAGCAAAGAAAAAGCAACGAGCAGAGACTCATAAAGCACGTGGACGGCGGGGCTTCCCGGCTGGTGTGACCTGGTAGGCACCTCCGGTGGGAAGGAGCGAGCAGAGGCTGCCAGAGGAGAGCGCACGGGAGCCTCAAGGGAGTGGAAAAAGCCTCTGACAAGTGACAAGCATCGGGAAAGCTGTGGGGGAAGGCGCAGAAGGAGCCCCGGGGGCAGGCGGGGAGCAGCTCTCCAGACACGCAGATGTGGCCAGGGCTCTGCTGCATGGGCGGGCCTGCTGCTCAAGCACGTGGGGCGTGGGGCGACCTTGCAGGTGGGGGCAGGGGCGCTGGGGTGATGCTCCAGGACTGGACTCTAAAGGCACAGACATGTCAGCAGGGAAGCGCCAGGCCCTGGTGTCCACGGAAGAGGGAACTTCCTCCAGGGAGCAGCCCCTGGGGCCTGAGCCATGACCGGCGCGGGTCTTCGAGGTGCCGCATCCGTGCCGCACACTTGTCCTCACAACCACTGTGACGCGCGGGTGGCATCTTTGTTCCCGGCTTAGGACAAGGAAACAAAGGCTCTGGAAGTCCCGGGGTAGAGTCAAGGTCCCCCAAGCGTCCGGTGTTGTAGCAGGAAGGGACCCGAGGCCCCACGGCGGCAGGCCTCACCCATAACCACGACCCTAAAAGGGCTGGAGACGTGGGCGCGGCGGCTGGGCCTTTGCAGTCAGGCCTGTGCCCGGGGCAGGAGCCAGGCAGGACGTAGGAGCGTGGGCACGGGGTAGGACCTGGGGGGGGGTGCAGGGGGGTGGGGGGGGCCCAAGGGCCCCAGACCAGGGGAGGCCCTCGTCGCAGGGGCAGAGGCTCGGGCTTGGCCGAGGGTGCTGGACACTTGGGGTCTTCCTGGCGCCGTCACCCACTCAGGGCGCCCGGCCGGAAGGGACGGCATGTCCGTGCACGCTGCCTGTGTCCTCCTCAGCCTCGCCTGTCCTCCTCTCCTCCTGTGGGACTCACCCAGCTGCCCCGGGTGTCCCTCCCTGCACACACGGCGCAGCACCCCTTGCGCCCCATGCACACACACCGCCACAGCCTCATGCACAACCTGCAGGAAGGAAGGAATGAGGGTGGATTCACCGCGCACGCCGGGCCTGGGCTCCCAGCGTGTTCAGGTTTGGGGCCAGAGCACCTGGGGACCCGCCTGGCTCCGGCGGCAGAGGGGCCTTCAGAAGGCTTGACCTGCTGCCCGCCTCCGTCCTCGGGCTGGAGAGGATTAAGTGAGGCGCCACCGAGGCAGTGGGTAAACTGTGAGGAGCGCTATGCAAATGTTAGCAGCTCGAGGAGAGCGTGTGGGGGGAGCTGTGGGGAGCGGCTGCAGGCCTGGAGCCCTGCCGACCCTCCACCGCCCAGCCCCACCCCTCGCCCCAGGCGCCTCAGGGTGCAGGGGGGGGGGCGGGGGAGGCCTCAGGACCTCGGTCTTCTTGCGCGCTCGGCGGAGGAGGCCACCCTGCGACATCCCCCAGCTACCCCAGGCCGAGGCCCGCGTCCCGCTCCCGCCTGAGCAAAAGCCCATGCCCTGCGTAGACCCCACGCTGCACCACGTCCTTGGCATAGCCGGCAGCTTGCTCAGGGACCTTCGGGCTCCTGCCTCGGGCTCCTCGGAAAGCTGTGTCCCTTTTAAACCTGAGCTTCCATCCTCTTTGACCCCAAAGCCCCGGGGGACTTGCGTGTACGCGCACAGGAGTCTCGTGGGGCGACTGTTCCAAACGCAGACCCCAGGCCCTCCCGGGAGGCCCAGTCCCCTTTTGAGCAGGTGACCCTCCTCCACCCCCATCCCTCGCGGCCTTGAGGCAGGTGAGACACCCAGACAGGTGCAAACTGCCCCGAGGTCGGGGGGGGGGGGGGGGGGGGAGTGGTGCAGAGGGGAGCCACACCTGCCACCGCCGCCCGCCCCTCGTCCTGCCCCCCCTCGCTCCAGGGTTTCAGGGCAATGCTGTGCACTGCGACTGCAGGTGCCGGGGCGAGAACATGGCAGGAAGGGAGCTCCGGCGGCAGCGGCGCAGCGACAGAGTGATTCGTATTGTTCAAATTATCTTTAAAACTTTTCATTTGAATCTGTTTAATAAGAGAAGGCTTACCCTTAGGAAGACATATATATTTTTATTTATTTATTTTTTTTTTAATGTGACTTGGGAGCTGAATTGGAAAGAACGTTACAACAAAGATATTAAAAAGGGGATTAAACCAAACCACCAGTGGCCCATCTCCGCAGGCTCCCACAACCTGCGACGCAGCTCCCGAAACCATGAAATTAAATTAGAAAAGGGGGACACGGGACGTGGGATGTTAATCAGGAGTTGCCTCCCCTCTGCCACTCCCGGCTCCTGGCACTGAGCAGACACGGAAGGGCCACCCGGGGGGGTGGCTCCTTGCCGCCCCACAGACCTCCTATCTCTGCTCCGCCCCCCTGGGCAAGCCGCCTCAAGCCTGAGCCTCAGTTTCCTCACCTGTGAAACAGGAACGACATCGACCCTCTATGGGGAAGGGCTACTAAGACAGGGAGCTAAACCGAAAATTAAAATATAGAGCCTGCCGGGAGGAGTACTGGGTGTTTTTAACTATATGCTGGCAAACTGAATTTAAATAAAAAAAAAAGTTAAATAAATAAATAAAAAAAATGTGATTAATAAATTAATTAATTAAATAAAATAGAACTCAGAGCCTGGCATGTGTCGGATGTATGAGAAAATGCCAGTTCCCCTCTCCACAGCTTAAGCAGAAGGAGGAAAAACCCCTGCGACGTCTTGCCTTATTGCTATTCCATCCTTGGGTCACTCGACGCTTCGTCTGAGGACGGTGACCCCTCGCTTGGATCCCGGCCCCCTCCGGGCCTCACCCTCCTGGCGGTGGCGTTTTTATGGCCCATCCATCACTCCTTTCCTCATTCATTCATATATGCTGCCCAGCGGCCACCGGGTGCCAGGAACTCCGCTGGGCACCGGGGAGGAAACGATGAGTAAGACACAGTCCTTGCCCCTCGGGAGCCGTGGTCAAGTGGGGGAGGAGGGACCGAGGCCCCGAGGCAGCGTCCAGTACGCACCCGAAGGTCGGAAATCTCCCGCCAGGACGGTGACGACACATCCCGGGGACGCCGTGTCTTCCCCATTGGCCCACGGTCAACCCAGCAGTTGAGCCTCAACCGACTGTTCCGTCCCATCGTGATCAAGCCTGGAAGCTGGGGAGCGTCCGTGTCTCCTGACGATCCCTCCCGTGTTCTCCCGTCAGACGGCATAAGTCCTGGAAACCAACCGCCGTGTTCCCGCCGGGGCCCGGTGGCCGAGAGCCTCGAAGCGAAACGCCAGCCTTGGTTGAGTTGGTTTCCATTAGCTTAGGTTTTCCGGTGTAGCGTCTCCTTCCCGCCCCCTCCCGGATTGTTCTTAATCACCTAAACCTTGTTATTTTATCCTTGATCAAAACAATAATGGTGGCGATGATGATGATGACGACGACGACGATGGAGAATAACCTGGCGTCCTCATCTCATGCCAGGTGCTGTGGGAGCTGTGCACACATTCTTTTTGTTTGTTTGTTTCGTTTTTTTGTTTTTGTGTGTGTGTGTGTGTGTGTGGTTTTTTTGTGTTTTTTTGTTTTGTTTTGCTTTCTGTTTTGGGGGGGTTTTTTGGTTTTTTTGTTTTTTTCATTTTTTTGTGGGTTTTTTTGGTGGGTTTTTTTGTTTTGTTTTGTTTTCTGTTTTTTTGTTTTTTTGTTTTTTGTTTTTGTGCACGCATTCTTTCATTAACCTCCACGGCAGTCCTTTCGGGTGCTGGGTCGCTACGATTTTTTTTTTTTTTTCATTTTTCAGGTGGGGAAAATGGGGCCCAGAAAAGTCCGAGCAACGTGGTTAGAGCTGGGGAGTGCACTGGGATTCTAACCCATCTGCTTCCTCATTTTATTGTTTTTCTAGCCACCCTGAGACTCTTAGGAAGAAAGAGAAGCTGTACGTACTTGCTTATATTAAAAGGAAGAACACAGAAGAGGGAGGAAGGAAAAATAAATTGCTGAATGAGTGAGTGAGCAGCAAAATATCCAAAGGAGGAGACGCTTACTCTAGGTTTTTAAGGATCGATGGGCTTTTGAAGGACGGAGGTGTGTGTGGAGGAGAGGCAGTGGACCGACACAAGCAACAGCGGGGAGACGTGCACCTGCTGGGGGTTCATGTGGGTTTACAGAGTGTGGAGAAGGGCGGCTGGGGTGCGGGCAGGGCCAACGCGAGGCTCCTGAGCTCAGGTCCGGGGGTTCAGATGACGAAGGGGAGCTGCGGAGACATTCCTGAGCAGCACGGTGCACAGGTGGCAGGCGTGGGACGCGGGCGGAGGGCAGAGTGCGTCCGGGAAGGAAAGGAAATAAATTTTAAAAAAAAATCTTAAGTGTCCAGGAGCACAGGGTTCCAACCGGGGGCCCACGCAGGGTGTGGGGGAGCCTGACGCCCACAAAACGTGAAGGGATAGACGCATGTGCGTGAAGCCCAAGGGCGCACAGCAGCTTTCCTCAGAGTCCAAGCCTCTCCAGAGCCGGCTTCTGCTCCAAGACACCCATCTGCGTGCCCGCGTGTCCGCATGTGAGGCTCGTCCCCATCACCCCCATCGCCAGGTTCCAGGCTTTTTGCAAGAATCCTACTAGTACGCAAAAGTGAGCACATATTCCAAGCAGCTTTCCCGGGAAAGAGGGTTCACCCAGCTGTTCACCTAACAGTGACGCAAAAGATTGGTTTGTTGGGGGAGCAGCTCAAACCAGGCGGCACGTTGGGTTCCAGGCCCCGGGGGCCCCGGGGGCCTGGAGGACTGGTCAGGGGGGCGAACGGTGAGGATTTACTAAAGCCGGTGCCCAATAGGTGACTCAGGAAGTCGTTTTTTTCTTAAATCCTTAAATGCATTCGTGTAGACTCCCCTTCCCTGTCAGGTCCGGCTCGGGGTGACGCCCACCAAAGCCTTTGGACTCCGCAGACCAAGTCCTGTCTGACTTTGGGGAATGGGAGGTTCCCAGGGTGCAGCCCGAGAGTCCAGAAGCACCCGGCGAGCTTCCAGCCACCTCTCCACCCCGTCCACCCCCACTCAGGATGCGCCATCTCCAGGGAGCTGCCTGGCTTTTCCTGCACCTGCAGGATGCTCTCTCTCTTCTCAAGACCTAGCTCAGGAGATGCCACCGCACAGCCCCTCACAGTGACAATCCCACCACCCTGGGGCCCAAGGGGCCCTCCCTGTGCCCTTCATCCCATGCATATGGCAGGGGTCTCATTGCTCCACCTTCAAGCTGGTCTCCCGCAGCCTCCTCCAGGAAGCCCTCCCTGCGCCCCAAGCCCAGACCTCGAGTCTCCCTTTGCATCCCCCCTTGCACCCGTGGTAACATGTTGTGACCTGCCTTCCTCGAGATGGCGGAGGTCGGCGGAGGTCAGAGACCGTCCCCATCGTTCCCACTGTGGCATCCACGCAGCAGGCACATGATCAATATGGCGAAGGTCGTTGCCTCTGTGTCTGGGTCGGTCCCAGCCACTAAGGTGAAGCTCTTAGAGAGAAGGGCTCCTGCCCTGCTCATCTCTGTGTCATGGGACCCAGCACAGGGCCTGGCAGCCCAGAGAGCAGCCAGGAGTGTTTGTTGAATGAATCTGCAAACACAGGAATGGACAAATGCCACTTCCTGGTCAGGGCAAGGGGGTCACTGCAGACCCAAAGCCCTGTTCCGAGGCTGTGGATTGTCAGCGGTGGGGTGGGGGTGGGGGTCCGAGAGGGCCTCGGTCCTAGACTAGGAGTCAGGCGGTGGCTTCCCACGATTCTTGAAGCCCAAATTTGAGTCTAATTAAAACATAGCTCAGTAAGAGTCTGGAGTTTGATGAACACTAGATAGAGTCATCGGTTTCTCCCCAAAAGCCCATTTGTCCCGTTTCTTCCCCACCTCAGGGAACAGCCCACGGTCCAACCCACGGCGCAGGCCGACGGCCTCGGAGGAGCCCTGCTGCCTCCGCACTGGCCGCTCTCCCAGAGGTCTTCCCGCGTCCTCACGCAGGCCCCCACGCCCCGTCCACACCGCAGCTCGAGAGGCCTTTGAAGACCAGTCAATTCGCTCATGCTACAGCCCCATCCCCAAGGCCTCCGCTCAGGTCCCGCCCCACAGAGATTCCCATCCGGGCTCCGATGGTCATCCCCCGGGCCGCCTCCACCTTGCCAGCCTGCTTCCCATCGCTCTGTCCCATGTCCCCCCGACCCCCGGCACCGGCCCGGGTCCCACGCTCCCTCCCCGGGCTCACCTCGATCTTGGGCTACTCATAGTCGCCCTTCCCCAGATTTCTCCCAACCGGCCCCAATTTCAGGTCACATGACCACGTCTCCCCAGAGGGCCCTGCCCTGACCCCCTCCCCTACCCCGCTGCCTCGGGGTGCTGTGCTGGGACCCGCGTTCTTTCCATCAGAGCACTCGTTGCCACCTCACGTGATTCGGTCTCTTTTCACGTGTTTGGTTCCCTCCAACTAGCACGCCAGTGCTTCTCGCGTTCCAGAACCACCAGCGTCTTTTGTTCACTTGCTTTCTGCTTCTGTCCCCTGCTTGAGAGGAAACTCCCAGACGGAAAGCCCCACCCAGCCTGGGGCTCCATCCCATTCCTTCTCAGCGCGCTGCTGGGCACACAGTTGATGCTTATTGAGGATTTGCTGAGTTAATAGCTGAATGAATGGATGAATGGATGAGCTCAGAATGTGCGCACACCATGAAGCTGGCTCGTGGAGGAGAGCGAATGTGTCCTATTCATCGGCTTTAGCGCAAACACGGAATACGGAGACGATCCAGTTTGCACAGACTGGGGTCACCCCTGGGTTACCGTGCTCGGTCCTGGTCACTGCGCTGTCACGGGGACCACAGTGAGCGTAGAAAGCTGACCGGGTTGGCGCGGGAACCAGCAACGACCAGCTACGGAAACAAGAAATCCCAGGAAGGACACCGGCGCCATCCTTTAATAGCTCAAGAGCGGCTGGAAGAACGAGGGGGTTGACGTAGTTTGCAGCCCTAAGCCCGTGGATCTGAATCCAGATCCATGGGTGTTCGTTTGATAGAGACAGATGCCATGTAGGAAGGAAACGGTCCCTTGACAGCCTGCATTCTTGTCTCGGGAGGTGGTGAGCTTGTCATCTAAGAAAATGTACGGGCGGGTAACGTCTTGGCGAGGATGTTGAGGGATTCAAGCAGCAGAAGACGGCCTCCGATACCCCTTTCAACCCTGACACGTCTGGGGTTTTGTGATATACAGGGATTGAGTCCACAAGACATTTCTGGCCAACAGGGGATCTGGAACTTACTTATCTAGCCACCCCGATAGCAGAAAACATCACCCAAACCAGGTCTGCATGTTAAGCAGTGGGAAGACGCGCTGAGGGGTATCTCAGGGGCTTGCAGCCATCCCACAGACACACCGGGCAGCTCACTGGGTTCGAAGCCAGCCGTCTGTGTGTGACCATTCAGCCCACGAGGCTGTCAGGTGGCATGAGGACCCAAACACTGCTTCCACTTTCCGGGGAACAGCCTGCACTCCCTACGGCACGGTCGCTCAGGTGAACCTGGGTGTGCTTTCTGAAACCCCAGCACCCCCTAACCGCTGGGGCCTTGGGCAGAGACGCCAACCCCCCAGCCTATGACCTCCTCTGCAAAACGGGTTTCATTAAAACCCCGGGGAAGGGAGGAATCGGACCAAGAATGGCACAAATGTGACACTTCATGAACCTCAGAGACAGACCTTGTTCTATTGTATACATGGGAACATCTGCATAATAAAAAGGGAGTTTAAAATAGTACCAACCTCACATAATAATTGCATAATAATTCACATAATAATTTAAAGTCATCGTCGTCATCGTTATTGTCCCAAGGAGTTTATACGGATCCTAGTTATTACCATTATTGCCAGGGACGTTTAAATATCCCGCTGAATCATCCCAACAGGCCTCTGCGGTGGTGGAGATGGTCTCCACATGGCAGATGAGGAAACTGAAGCTCGCAGCGGTTAAATCCCACAGCGCGGCTGCCTGGGTTTCAACAAGAGCCCCTCGTGTTCTACTTGGGTGATGGCCACACACTTCTGACATGGGGTGTTCATCTCAGGCGGGGGTTTCTGAGCTTTCTCAGTGCCAAAACCATTGTTTTTTTGTTGTTGTTGTTGTTGTTGTTTTTCCAAATGCTGCTTTTCCTGCAAACTCCAGGGAGCAAAACCCCAAAAAGCCAAACAAGCCCTCTGGCCGAAGTGGGTATGGGGCCCCAGCAACCTAGCCCCTTGATTCTAGGGTGGCCCCTGAAGCCCCTTAGGGTCCAGGAGCAGAGTGTGACAACCCCCCCACTGAAGCCAGCAGCGACAACAACAAAAAAAACCTAAGCTCTGAGAATTCCGTGTGAGGACAGCCTCCTTTGCATAATGCAGCTTTGGAGGTGGGGGGTGGGGGGGCACCTGTCTCCGAGGCCTGTGATCCTCATTATCAGCTCTGAGGTGGACCAGGCAGGGCAGATGACCCTCAATTTGCAGATGAAAGACATCAAGGCCAGATGGAGTTGAGCCACTGGGCAAAGGTGCACCAGTTCACTTTGGGGCCAAGCGCAGACTGGAAGCAGACCTGTGTCCATTAGCTCAGTGTGACCTGGCAGAGAGGGTGCCATCTACTGGAAATTGCCACTGACCCTTGGTCCACAAAGTGAACGATCAGCATCTTGGCCACCGAGTGCTGAGCACAGCCCCGAGGCCCCCTGCCAGGGCTCCATCCCGGAGCATATGGCAACGGGCAGCAGAGGGGGGCTCAGCGCCACTGGGGGGCTGGCGGCAGGATTCGGCCGGTAGACGGGCCATTCCCATCCCAGCCGCATGGTGCTGGGCATGGGGCAGGGTGAGCAGTGACAGCCGGGTGCCTCCCACCTTTGTCGGCAGCCTGAGAGGGGACAGCAGGGAGTGCACCTGGGGCACCTGCACACGCTTCGCCTTTCTTCCCAGCTCTTTTCTAGAAATCCCCAAAACCAGACACCGTTGGTGATTGCCTAGATGCCCCCCCACCCCACCTCCGGCATCTCCGAGTTGAACTGTAGCATGTGTTGGAGCAGGTGACACTTAATTATCACTTAGTCTTCAATTAGCACTTAATTATTAACACTTAATCCATCTGTAAAATGGGGACACCAATACCTGCCTCCTAGGGACCCTGGGAGGATTAATTAACGTCTGCAGCCCACTCTGAGGATGCCAGACGTGACTGGGGGCTCACAGTGGCACTGACGGCCGTGGCACTTTGCTCGCTTTTCCTGACGCGCTCTCTCCTTCCTTTCCCTGCGAATTTCCAGCCCCAATCATATCTGCCCAACATTGAGCTCTGTGTTTCCCAGGCACAGGATTCCCCAACTAGGAATAGGGCTATTTACAGCCATCCTCCCGCACTTTAATTTTCTATTGTGCCCTCTGAATATGTCAATGCCTTCCCAGTAAATATTTTGATGTGCGCTCTTGCAGCGGCTTCTGTGGAGGCTGAATGGGACAGCTGCTCCCTGTATTAGGGAATTCCAGATGTGGTTTAAAACCACCAGACTCATCTGTGCCAGTGCCTAGCCTCTGGGAGCGGGAAAGGGAATGTATCGCAGAGCTGCCTCGAGGGAGAGCCACGGGCATCCGACCCTCAGCCTAGGCCGGTGCGGATTTTCGAGGGCCTCGGATCTACACCTGGGTGGCCCGGGCAAAGGGAAAAACATTCCCCTTGGTGGGCTGGTCAAGAGGCAGCAGAAATACAGCCCTGGTCTGGCTCTTCACCGGGGAAGCTCAGGATCCTGGTCACCCGCCCTATAAAGATTGGACAAAGGACCCCAACAGGTGGAGAGAAGGCATATACAGCCTTTAGGGTTTAACCAGACTCAACAAGGGGCCAGAACATTCCCCCAGAAGGTCAGACCTCGGCTCCTCCCCCCTCCCTTGGTGCCAGCCACGGACGGGGACACTCACCCTTCTTGGAAGTTGAGCCCGTTGTCTCTCGGAGTCCCAGCCACCTGGGCAGAGAGCTGTTCCTTTGCGGTCCTGGGCTGCAAGGCCTTGGGCAGGCCTTGAACTCTTTTCCAGATTTCGTGGCAAGTCTTGTCTAAGCTGTCTTGGGGTGTGTCCTGGTGGATCCAGATGTATCTGGGGAATGGGCCCAGGGCGGAGGGGCGCTTGGCCACCAGGGCTGAGGATGAAGGGAGCCCATTTCCACTGGCCATCCTCCTCCTGTCTTTCCAGAGGCCCCTTCGTCCGCCCAGGGCTTGAAGACAGGGGGACCATCCACCACCACCCCTCATTCACCGGAGAGGGAAATGAGGATGGGCAGACGCAGGTCAATTCTGTGTGGCTGTTGCTTCAGCAAGGTGGCTGTGCTCAGAGGCCTTCGCAGTGGGTGTGAGGGGAGGACAGAGCACCGCTCTCTTTTGGGGAGGGGGAGCTTATTTTGATTTGCTTTTATTTGCTCTCTTCTGACTTTTGCCCCCCTCCCCCTCTCCCATAGAAGAAAATATTTGAAAGTCAACAAAAACCAGTAGCTTAGTAACCGTGGAACCCCCCTGAGCTCAGGAACCAGGCACCTGGGCAGGCAGAATGACATCTGGGAACAGCTGGAGGGGGAGGGCGGGCTCTCCCCCCAGCCCCCGCTGTCCCGTCGCCACACCCCCGTGACACCTGCGGCGCTCAGCCCAGTCCAGGGCTGGTGGGCAGGTGCTAGGCCAGGGCCTGGCGCAGGTGCTAAGTCAGGGCCCGGTGGGCAGGTGCTGGGTCAGGGCCTGGTGCAGGTGCTAGGCCAGGACCCAGTGCAGGTGCTAGGCCAGGGACCAGCAGGCAGGTGCTGGGTCAAGGCCCGGTGCAGGTGCTAGGTCACGGCCTGGCAGGCAGGTGCTGAGTCAGGGCCTGGTGCAGGTGCTGGGTCAAGGCCTGGTGCAGGTGCTAGGTCAGGAACCAGCAGGCAGGTGCTAGGTCACGACCTGGCAGGCAAGTGCTAGGTCAGGGCCCAGGGCAGGTGCTAGGCCAGGGCCCAGGGCAGGTGCTAGGTCAGGGCCCGGGGCAGGTGCTGGGTCGGGGTGCAGGGCAGGTGCTGGGTCAGGGCCCTGGGCATGTGCTAGGGGCGGCGGGGGCGGGGTCAGCCCTCGGGGTCCCGCCCACCGTCCCGGGGCCTCCCAGGGACCCCGCCCCCTGCACCCTGGGGCTCGGGATGGCAGACCCCGGTGCCCCACCCCGCCCGGTGCCCCCAGCAGATACCTGCCCGCAGGCCCGCTGCCTGGGCCGACTTTGCCGGCGCCCACACCCTGGGCCCAGCGCCGGGTTCCTCTGCGGCCCAAGCGCAACGGCTCGGAGCGGAGCGCGGGCGCCGGGTTCGGGGTGCGGCGCCCAAGGCCCCGGGTGGGTGGGGGCGGGGCCGGGATGACCCGGGGGCACCTGCACTTGCCCCTGCCGCCCCGCCACTCGTGCACAAGCTCCGCACCTGCCGGGGGCCCTGCCCGGAACCACCGATGTGGCCCCAAACTGACATTTTTGGGGGTCGCTTACCGTGTGCCAAGCTCTGGGCTTCCCGTGTCCTAGCCAACCCACCAAGCTCGTGAAGTTAGTACCTTTGTTACCGGTGGGGCCTGGAGGAAACGCAGTCTGCGGGTCAGAGGGGGTCCGTCCAGAGCCCACCAGGAAGACGGGAGCTGGGATTCACACCCAGGCCCCCACCCTCCAGGCCCCACCCAACCGTCGCGGCCTTAGGGATCTGCCTATCCCTACTGAGCTGGGTTCAGCAGGTCCCCAGGGTGGAGGGGGAGCAGGGGGCAGTGGGGTCAGGGGCTCCCAGCCAGAGAGAAGGGCTAGGTTAGCAGTTTGCGGCCCAGTGAGCTCACCTCTCTCCCTGGATGGGCTTCATTAAACTCAGAACTGATGCGGCACTTTGCCTGCCCAGGGTTCCGGGGCCCCGGGGGTCAGGGGTCCACCCAGGAAAGGGAGAGCGAGCCAGATGACTGGGAGAAGAGTGGATGGGAAGAGACCAGCCACGGCCACCTCCTGGCTGGGGGGCCCAACCCCTCTTTTAACCTCCCCCATGCACCTTCCTTCCTTCATTCCCCAGGATTGGCTGAGCACCCCAGGTGAGATGCGGGCACCGAGGACGCATGCAGGTGAGCAAACTGGCACAGTCCCTGCTCTCCTGAGGCCTGTATTCTAGTGCAAGGAGAAAGACCGCACACTAGCGAAGTAAATAAGCACTAATTACAGAGGAAACGAGGGCTCTGACAGAAACTAACCATCACCACGTGTGCCAGTGCCTCGCCTTTGGGCATAGAAAAGGGAAAGTATCACGGAATGGCCTCCAGGGAAAGCCACGGGCATCCGACCCTCAGCCTAGGCCAGTGTGAGTTTTCAAGGGCCTTGGATCGACAACTGGGTGGCCCATGCAGAATGAAAAATGTCCCCTTCGTGGGCCGGTAAAGAGGCAGCAGAAATATGGCCCTGGTCTGGCTCTTCACCCGGGGAACCTCAGGACCCTGGTCACCTGCCCTATAAAGACTGGACAAAGGACCCCAACTGGTAGAGGGAAGGCATAGGGGAGGACAGGGGGAGGGGAATGGTGGCAGCATCAGATGGATGGCCAGGTAGGCCTCCTTGAGGAGCTCAGGTGTAACACTGTAGATGAGACAGAAGGAGAATCCTTTTTTTTTTTTTTTTTTTAATAAAATGGTGTTGAAAATTCTTATGAAAACCACATTTCTGGCACATAGTAGGCACTCAACAAATACATGTTGGATGAATTAATGCTATATCATTTGTAAAGTACCTGGCATACAGTCGGCGCCCAATACACAGCTTTGCTCTTTAAAGAAGGCCTGAGTTCCTGGGAATGTTGACTCTCAATTTTGAAATCCCAGCTTCATTCGCCTTTGATTTTCATTATAAAATTGAAGATGTGCTCCTTTGGGGAAAATTCTGAGGACCTAGACTGAATAAAATTATAGTTAAGAATGTAGAAAACCTTTTAAGATAGTGTATTTAAAGGAAAAGTGATCATTTCTGATGAAATATTAATAGTTCTGAAAATGTCACTCAGTGTTTGTGCTGCTTGGCATTTGGTTGGCTAACACCCATGCTTAGAGCAGAAGGCCAACAGCCCGGCCCTGCCCCGGCCACAGGATTCTGGAAAGTTAGCCAGCTCACTGGCTCCTGTTCCTTCTCCCCCCACAGCAGGAGGCTAGGCAACAGGGGCTAAATTGGAAAGGATTGAAAAAAAATAAAATAAAATAAAATAAAATTCAGCAGGGATAGGGAATAAAGATAGGGGCATGTTTCTTGGAGCACACAGCTGAGGTTTCCAGAAGATTCTGCAGAAAACATAAGCGAAGTAATTCGAAATTGTATAAAACTATGTCTGATATGGTAGCTGCTAGCCACATATGGATGGCTATTTTCATTTTAATCCTATTTTAATGTAAATTAAGTTAAAATCTGAGCTCCTTAGTTACATCGGCCACATTTCAAATGCCGCATGTGGCTCGCGGCTGCCATTTTGGACTGCGCGGAGGGCGGGGGGGGGGGGGCATCTGCGTGGTCATGAGACACATGGGCTCTAGAGCCAGACTACCTGGACTCGATTTCTGAGTTCATGGGTTCTGGCGACAGATTACCCTGTGCCTTGGCCTGTTAGTTCTCTAGGGATGCCGCAGAAAGGGAGGCTAAACCCGAGAAATGCATTTCTTCCCGGTTCCGGAAGCTTGGAATTCCAAGACCAGGGTGTCAGCAGGGCCTCTCGTGGGCTCCTGGCTGGCTGTCTTCTCCCTGTACCTTCATATGGTCTTCCCTCGGTGCACCTGTCCTCCTCTTATCAGGACCCCGGTCATACCAGATTAGGAGCCAATCCTGAGTCTCATTTTACCTTAATCACTCTTTAAAGTTTCCATCTCCACCTAGAGCCATATTTTGAGTTTTTTGGGGGGGGTTGTTAGGGCTTCAACATATGAATTTGGAGGGACACTATTTAGCTCCTAACACTTGGTCGTATCTATAAAACGGGATGATAACGAAGAACACCTGCTTTGCAGAATCGTGGTGGAAGTGCTATTCCTGAGTAACGACTTAACACACGGGACGCGTGGCCCGTAAGAGACGCACAGCAGTGCCGTATATCCGTCCCTTTGTTGATTACGCTGAAATGTGTGCTACCGGGTTTCTAAATAACAGCTTTTGTGCAACGCGTAGGGAGGGGAGGACTTGAGCTGCACTGGGGAAATTGCTCTGTGAGGAAGGGACAGACTCAAGTCATCAACTAAGCCCTTCCAGGCTTTGTTCATTTTTGAGCGCCTGCCACGGGCCAAGATTGTGCAAGACACAGGGTGAAGAGATGAATAAAACCTCTAACTTAGACGTCATCACAGGCGCGTGAAGGGAGCGAAGCTTTCCAGAAGTCCCCGGCACACAGCAGATGTGGGGACATCAGAGCCTGTTGGGGTCCTGCTCAATGTATGTCGTGGTGTCCCTGCAGCACGCAGGCGTCTCGGTGCCCAGCGCATGGAGTGGTGTCCGTGGAATGGGTGACCGTTGAATGCGGGGACCAGGCCGCCATTGGCACCTTGAACGGTGGGTTCGATTGGTTTGAACAAATCTACTGCCTGTTACTGCCCTCGTGATGCTGGGTGGATTGCTTGCCCCCAGTATACCCCCGTTTGCTCATCTGGTGAAACGGGGACGATAAAATGCTGACCTCGTGGAGCTGCTGGGTGACAGGTACAGAGCTCAGGACAGGGGGCCAGTGAATGTTAGCTACCATTATCTAGGATTCCGAGAGCCTCGTTTTTCAGTCTGGAAGCAGGAAAACCTCAGGAAGAAGCAACTCTCCCTCCCCACTCCCCAGCCGAAGCCTCCACTCACTCACGGGCCTTGGTCGCTGTCACCTGCGTGGCCAGGGTGGGGAACGCGTCCAGGTGGGTGCAGCCTGCGCTCTGTTAAGACCTTCATGGCCCAAAACCAGCTTCCTCTTGGAGGGCCCTATCCCTCATCTAACATAGTTTAAACACACCCACCTCTCACCACAAATATAACTTTTTTGGCTGGAAAAGAAAATTGAAAGGATTTTTGCCATTTTGCTTTTGAAAATGTTTGGCCATGAGTGATTTATTTAATCTACGGTCGGCTCTCATTTCTTACCGCTCTTGGTGCTTTACCTGGGAAATCTTGCACAGCAAGGAGACTCCAACCTACAAATTGTCATCAAACGTGATGAAATTTTCATGACTACTAAATCCAGCCATTAATGAAGCTGACGTAACGTCACATTTTCCATTTAATTATTTACTGATTTTATTTTATTTATTTTTGTATTTACTGATTTTAATGTTGCAGTTTTCTATACTTGGTATTGTGGAGCTAATGAAAACACGTTTAGGTCTCAAACTTCCTTGCAGGCCCCCCAAGCCCCATAGAGGACCCCCCTTCATCCCCAGGCCAACGGTGCCCTAAGGGGTCCGGCTGCCCAGAGAGGGGGCCGGGGTGGGGGCGGATGCTGAGGGGGATACCAGGTAAATTTCCCGAGGGACAAACCATCAGAGCTAGAGGTAGAGGAGGGTGCAGCCATGTGTCACAGGTGCAGGCCTTCCTGGATGTTGTCCCTGAAACCGAACCCAGCCACAGAGCACCCGGCCACCTCCAGGACTTTGGAAAGGACACCAGAATGCTCTAGAAGCAGAGCTGACTCTGGCTTCTCCCTCCCGGCAGCAACATGAGCAATCCTCGCCCTCACCCAGGGGATTTCTCCTCTTGTTCTCATCCCCACTCCTTGCCCGCATGTGAGGAGATCCTTAAGAGTTCAGGCTGTGGGGTGGACGTCCTTGAATTCCCGCTCTGCTGCGACTACAGGGCCTTCACACACGCTTAACTTCTCTGGCGTCTCGTCATCTGCAAAGCGATCGAAACAAGAGACCGGTGCCAGGTGCCGAGGGGGAAGAGCTTCGGATAGGAAAATGCCAGGTTCTCGGCACAGATGCCGACTATTGTTTATTACTAGTTATTAAAGTAAAAGCGGTAGCTTATGAGGGGTCCACTTGAAGTTAGGGAAAAGGCGGGCGCCTGGGTCGGTGGAGCATCTGCCCTTGGCTCAGGTCATGATCTCAAGTTCCTGGAATCGAGTCTCAAGTTGGGCCCCCTGCTGCTCCCCCTGCTTGTGCACATGCTGTCTCTCAAACAAATAAAATTTTTAAAAAAGATAAAGTTAGGGAAAAGGAGAGCCATAGTTGATGGAGGAAAAGAATCTGGCTGGCTTGGCAGTGGTGGCCCCAGGAAGGTAGCAAAAAAGTCAGCATGCGTTTGGCCTTTCACCTCCTGCTCTGGCTTCCCCACCAGGCTCATCGTGACAGGTGCCCCAAGAATTTCTGGAGAGGTTGTCTCAACTAGAAGCCTGGTGCTCTGCCCCTCCTCCCATAACTTCCATGCCAGGACATTGGTCCCCAATATGCATTCATTGAAGATTTATACAAGCGGATGGCTGAGATGATTTGAGGCAGCTTTCAGATTAAAAAGTAAAAATCATGGCATTGAAGAGTAAAGCAAGAACTGACTTCATCTAAAGAAAACAAAGAGTTGCTACTTTCAGGCACCTGAGCTGGTCAGAACGCACGGAGGTAATAAGGTAATAAAACTGGGTATCCCTATTTGTCAGCTAACACAAAAATGGAAACACATCAAAGGCAGAGTTTTTATTTTCTGACAGCAAAAAAACACACATCTTCATCTGTGGAGACAGAATGTTTCCTGGAAATAACCCCAAGCATGAATTTATCATGAGTCCTTGTAGAAAGGACACTGAGTGACATAGTGGGCAATATATTCAATTCTGTTTCCATAAAGACAGAAATGCCATTAAGTTGGTTAGTTTCTCACATCAGGGTTCTCTGAAGACATAAAGCATAACATTAAATCATAACTCAGAGAAGGCATTTCTTTAAGGAACTCAGATAATGAAGTCTACGGGAGACCCCTTTGGGACCATTCCACAAACATTAGCGAGTACCCAGTCAAGCATCTGTCTGTCCATCCATCCATCCATCCATCCATCCATCCATGTATCCATCCATCCATCCATCCATCCATCCACCCATCCATCCATCTGTCCATCCATTCATCTGTCTATCCATCCATCATCCATCCATCTATCCATCTGTCCATCCATCCATCCATCCATCCATTCATCCATCCATCCATCCACCCATCCATCCATTCATCTGTCCATCCATCATCCATCTATTCATCTGTCCATCCATCCATCCATCCATCCATTCATCTCTCTATCCATCCATCACCCATCCATCTGTCCATCCATTCATCTGTCCATCCACCCATCATCCATCCATCTGTCCATGCATTCATCCATCTGTCCATCCATCTATCCATCTGTCCATCCATTCATCCATCCATCCATCCGTCCAACCATCCATTCATCTGCCTATCCATCCATCCATCCATCCACCCATCCATTCATCCATTCATCCATCCATCTGTCCACCCATCTGTCCATCCATCCATCCATTCATCTGTCTATCCATCCATCACCCATCCATCTATCTGTCCATCCATCCATCATCCATCTATCCATCCATCCATTCATCCATCCATCCACCCATCCATTCATCCATCTGTCCATCCATCCATCCATCTATCCATCCATCCATCCATCCATCCATCCATCCATTCATCCATCTGTCCATCCATCCATCCATCCGTCTATCCATCCATCCATCCATCCATCCATTCATCTGTCTATCCATCCATCATCCATCCATCTATCCATCTGTCCATCCATCCATCTATCCATCCATCCATCCATCCATCTGTCTATCCATCCATCACCCATCCATCTGTCCATCTGTCCATCCATCCATCCATCCATCATCCATCCATCCATTCATCCATCCATCCATCCATCCACCCATCCATTCATCCATCTGTCCATCCGTCCATCCATCCATCCGTCTATCCATCCATCCATCCATCCATTCATCTGTCTATCCATCCGTCACCCATCCATCTGTCCATCCATTCATCTGTCCATCCGCCCATCATCCATCCATCTGTCCATCTATCCTGCAGAGCTCCACTGAATGCCCACTATGTAGCAGACCCTGTAGGTGGCACTGGTGAAGATCGCCTGCAAGAGCTGACACCTGGACTGAGTTCTGAAGGACAAACAGGAGGACACCAGACACAGCAGGAGGCAAGCACTCCAGGCCAGGGAGCCACAGCCACAAAGGCCCAAAGCACAGGAAAGAGAAAGCACGCCTTTCTCAAGAGCACAAGGGCATCTGAAAGGCTAGAGCATGAGGTGGGCGGGGGGAGTGGGGGATGGGGTGTAGTGGGGGGGCTAGAGGGGCAGGTAGGGGCAGATAATGGAGGCCCTTTTAGGAAGACTTTAGCAGGGAGCTTGGGTTTCACTCAGTAGGTCCTGGGGAAATGTCAGGGGAAGGTGGGGAAGCTGTGAAATGAGGGCAGAGCAGGGCGGGGGCACCTGTGACGTGGCTGCAGTAAGAAACTGGAAAGAAAGACTGCAAGACCTGGGAGATATTAAAGAGGCAGGACTTAGAGGACTTAGGGGCTGCCTGGGGGTGGGGGCCGAGCGAAGGTGTCCAGGGTGAGCTGCTCAGCTTTACAGCTCAGGAGCGCGCGGTGGTGCAGGCAGGAAGCAGAGGCGGGTGCACTGACTGGTTAGAGGCAGAGGGGTCCCAGTGTGAGCAAGCTGGGGCCTTGCACCCCTTGGGACATCCATGAGGACAGGATGCCACCCACCCCGCAGACACTAGGGGCTGAGACCTTTAGAAGGAGGTTCCCGCGGGAGCCAACTCCCAGTCCCGGGAGAGTAGGCTGGGGGGAGAAGTGGGCCCATTACAGAGCCTGAAGGGTGCAGAGGGAGGCCCCTGCCCCTTGGGCCCTGCTGCCAGTGTCCTGAGCGCACCAGCACCGTCTCCCTCCCAGCGCGCATCCACACTGCTTGCTTCCTGGGCCTGTCACCCTCAGCTGAGCCCGGGGAGCCCTCCTCCCTGCCACCACATGCTGTTTAATGGCTGTGGATCCCCCTCCCCAGTAAACTACCAAGCCCCCCTCTGCCCCCCCAGGGCAGGGCCTCCTGACAATGTCTCATTCTTCTTTGCTCCTTCTTTATTTGCTTCCTCAGCACCCAGGTGGAGCCTGGTGCGCAGAGAAGCACTGGAGATGGGGACAGTGAATGGGCGAGGAGTAAGGCCACAACCACTCCAGAAGGAAGCCCCACGCGGGGGGCTGTGGAAGGGCCCTGCCCGCCCCTGGGGCCTGCCCCCATCCTCCATGGGCTCAGGGCCGTTACCCAGCAGCTCCCACATCAGGGGCTGGCCCTGGTCTCTGATGGGTGGTGGTGTTCCTTCACACAGCCATTTGGGATCCAGGCTTCCTCCAGCCTGTGGCTGTGCCCCCCCCCCCCCGGGGACCCAGGCAATCGGTACCAGCCGGCAGCCGGAGGGGGCAAGGATGGGAGGATCCTATGGGATTAGCCTTGGAGCAGCGCACACCCCTTGTGCTCACACTCCTTTGGCGGGGGACACCGTCTCATGACTTCTTCACCCAATTACAAGGGGGCCTGGGAAATGTGGCCCCTTCTCAGTGACACTTAGCATTATTGACATTTTGGGCCAAGTTGGTGCTGGAGGTAGGGGGCAATCTACCCCCCGGGGCATCATAGGATGTTCAGCAGCATCCCTGGCTCTGCCCCCCAGATGCCCACACAACCTCCAGGCCAGACACCCCAAAGATCTCGCAGACATGCTCAACTGCCCCTCGGGGGGGCAATACTGCTCCTGGTTGAGAACAGTTGCTGCATCTGTGGACGGGGAAGCGTGCACTTTTGAGACCCGGCTAGCAGGCGGGCACTGCAGGGGACCCCCAGCGGGGGAGGGGGGCTAGGAACGACTCCCTGGGAGAGATGACATGGGCTGAGGGGTGTTGGAGGAGACAGGGGGCCCCTGCCCTGCGCGTGTGGCCGCTGAGCACAGAGGAGAAATCCCACCTGTTGCGCCACGGACGCGAGCGCTGTCCCTTTCCTTGGGTCACCGACAGATTTTTTCCATGAGAAATGTCAGAACGTGGGGCCCCAGCTCGGCCCCCGGCCCGCTCCCTTCTCCCTCCTGATCCCTGAGGCCACAGCCGCCCCCACCCTTCGTGCTGGGCTGCTGTCACCTTTCCGGGAGAAGTAGATGGTGTTGTCCCCACAGTGACAGCCTTGCTCTTGGGACGCCCTAACTTCTGTAGGGTCCTGCTCGAGCTAAAATCCCCATCTCCCCGGGGGCCAGGCTGTGCTTTGGAGCTCTCCCAGCCCTCGCTCTGGGGCCCTTCCCGTGGCCCCATCCACTCTTGCCCTCAGGGACGGCCTCCTGTCTGCCCCCTCCGCCCCCACCCCTGGGCCTCAGAAAGCTCCTTCATTTTCTCCTTGGGTCAGAAGGAAATGTGCAGACGGCCAGGCCCACAGCCCCTACTGCGGCGGAATTCTCCAGAGCATCAGGTCTTGTTTTCCTTCCCAAAGGAGCTCTGATCTTATCTGGACATCAGGCTTATCTTGCGAGTCCCTGTAGTGCACTGGGCTTTTTGTGCAACGTGATATTGTGGAGACACCCTGCCCTGCCCCGATGGCTGCCTGCAGCTCCAGGGAGAGTGGAAGGGGTGAGTGGGGGGCCGGCCCTAGGGGCTGGGCTGAGAGCCACACTTTCCTAGGCTGGGGGGGTAGCATCCCCGGGGCTCCCACCCGGCCCTCACCCTGCGGGTGTCCCCAAGGCTCCAGCTGTCCCTGTGCCCACAACACAGGACTGCTGGGGTCGCCTTCCAAGTGCGCTCCCTTTTCCCGCCATTCATTCCCACCCAGTCCCCACAGGGACGTCCGTGCACACACGCGCCAGGCTGTGCCCCTTTGGCTTCCACCTCCTGGAGATAAAAATCCACGTCTCTGGTATTCAGAGCCAGCCACCCTCCCAGAGTAGCTCCCGCTGACGCAGTCGTGCTGGGCTCGGCGCTACCACCCCGCTCTCTAAGTACATGTTCAGACCATCATGCCTGTGTTTTCTTTTCTCCTCTCCCACCTTCAAAAGTTCTTACTTCCTGTTGTGGGTTGACCTGTGTCTCTTTCCCCAAATGCATATGTGGAAGTCCTAACCCCCAGGACCTCAGAACGGGACCCTATTTGGGCACAGGGCTTTGAAGAGGCGATCAAGTCCAGATGAGATCAGGCCCTAATGCAATGACTGGCATCCTTCTAAGAAGAGGCGATGTGGCCACGGACGTGCACGGAGGGCGATGTGAAGGGACACAGAGGAGGCCGTGGACCAGCGAAGGCGGGGGGCCTCAGAAGGAGCCATGTGTCCATCAAGGTGTGGACACCTCGGTCTCCGACGTCAGGCCTCCAGGACGAGGAGAAAATGGATTTCTGTTGTTTAAGCCGCACCGTGCGGTACTTCGTCACGGCAGCCCCGGGAACCCACACACCTTGTGTTTCCCGCGGCCTAAGACTCAAAAGCAAACGCCTCACCACCCCCTGTGCCTCCCGGTGATCTGGTTCCTCTGCTCCCCTCTTCCCTCATCTCCTGGGTGCCCCCTCTTGATGCAGCCCCACACTCTGTCTCCTGTCCGTGTCCCTTTTCAGAACCCTGCTCATGACCCCTGTACCGAAAACCCCTTTCCCACCTCTCTGCAGGGCTGTGTTGCTTCATCCAGATCCCCACCCCAGAGAGGCCTGCCCAGGCCGCCTGTTTAGGTTACTCTGCTCCCCCCCCACCCGGTATTCTTTCTCAGAGCACCGTGAACTTTTCCTTCAGCATGTCCTTAGTTAGTAATGTTATATGCATTTATCTGTCACCTGCCTTCATCAGGCCAGGGACTGTTCACCTGGGTGTATGTTCCTTATTCAGCGCGGTGTCCAGTGTGTAATGATGCTCACTAAATATTTGTTGAGTAAATCTTCATCTTGCCAAAAATCTCTATCCAGGCCTCGGGGTCCAGCCAAAATCCTACTTCCTTCCTTAAGTGAGCCTTTCGATCCCCCTAGTCCAAACCAAGGTCTTGGTTTGTCTCTGTAGTGTGTCCCTTGTGTCACGGTGATCACCACTGCATACGTGTGTGTGTGTGTGTGTGTGTGTGTGTGTGTGTGTTGCGTGTGGGGCGCCCACCACTGCCCCACATCCTCCCACACTGGCCTGCACACCGTGGATCTCTGCATCGCCCACGGCAGAGGCTGGCACACGGCCCAGAGCCCGGGAGGCCTCAGTAGATGCGCGTGGACCCAAATAGATCACAGAGAGGCACCAACAGTGGAGGAGGAAGTAACCGGGGCCGTTTGCAGGGATGAAAAGTGCGCCCCTGCCCTCCAAGCCCCCGAAGAGGATGACAAACATTGCTTTTGCCAGGGGAGGTGCGGGGGCAAAGCTCAGCTGTGGGTTGCAGCCACTGGCGAAGTTCTGGGGCGAGGAAGGGTGGGGGCAGTGCAGTGGTCTGGAGCCCCAAACCCTAGAGCAGCCCAGACTCTCTCCTGGCCAGCTATGGGCTGCTGGGGCAGCCGGGCATTGGCCGGGCATCGCCAGCTCTTCTCTAGGGGGGGACCCAGCAGGCAGGGGAGGGGGCCCAAGCTTAGGGGCCAGGAGCCCCCCAAGGCTGTTGCCGGCTCACCGCAGGGCCAGTCCTCGTCCTCCCGGGGCTGCTGGGAAGGCCTGGCCAGCCTGGGCTGGCTGAGCCCCGTCTTTGGGGGGCCGGTACAATGGGGAGCGAGGAGGAGCCCCCTCCCCGCCGCCCTGGGGACATAAAGCAGGCCTTTCACTGGGTTGGTCTGGCTGCCTCGGGGCGTCTTGGCACCGGCAAGGGCGTCGGGAGGGGAGGGGCGGGCCGGGAGTGTGCAGGGGGTGGGGCCGGACTCGCAGGGAGCTGCCCCCGGGCCACCGGGCAGGCTCCCCAGCTGTGGGATGAGCTCATGCAGGGAAACCGGAACGAGTTGGGCTGGGGGATGGGCGGCAGGGGAGCGAGGCCGCGGCTCCCTTGCAAGTTTTCGCGGGGAGCGAGGACGAGCATCGCCCCCACCCCGCCCCGCGCCCCCTTGCAGGCCTGAAATCCTCAGGCCCCGCCCAAGTCCCCCAGACCCCCGGGCCCCCGACTCGCGGAGGTGCGCCCAGCTCTGCGCCCCGGGCAGAGCGGACCCCGCCCCCCTCCCCTCCCCTCCCCTCGCCCCCCGGGGCTCGCCCCTCCCCCCGGAGTCGGGCAGGCGGTGTAGACCGCGGAGGAGCCCGCGTGCCCAGCGGCGGCCCCGGGAACCCCAGCCCGAGGGGGGAGGCAGGGTGGGGGATGGGGTGGGGGATGGGGTGGGCCCGGGGGGCAGGCGGCCTGGGAGCAGCTCCCGCGCTGCTGGGGCCGCCGTGGGGGAGGGGGGAAGCGGCGGGGCCGCCCGGTGAATTTTGAGGATGGATCATACAAGTAACTCTTGCATCGTCCTTCCGGCACCCTCCCCTGCCCCACGCACCCCTCCCTCCTGCAGCCCGACTGTGTCTTAGGGTAGGGGTGGGGCGCGCCGAGCCCAATCACCGCCCCCCCCCCATTCTTCACCCAGGGCGTGAGCGCACACACCCTTCTCCCGGGATGGGGATGGGGATGGGGATGGGGATGGGGATGGGGGGGAGATGGGGATGGGGATGGGGTGTGGAAGGGGATGGGGTGGGGAAGGGGATGGGGTGGGGATGCAAATGGGGATGGGTTGGAGATGGGGATGGGGTGGGGATGGGCTGGAGATGGGGATGGGGAAGGGAATGGGGAAGGGGTGGGGAAGGAGATGGGATTGGGGTGGGGAAGGGGATGCAGATGGGGATGGGGTGGAAATGGGGATGGGGTGGGGTGGAGATGCGGATGGGGAAGGGGATAGGGATAGGGTGGGGATGGGGTGGGGATGAGGATGGGGTGGGGATGGGGATAGGGATAGGGTGGGGATGGAGATGGGGATGGGATAGGGATGGGGTGGGGATGGAGATGGGGATGGATATGGGGATGGGGTGGAGATGGGGATGGGGATGGGGTGGGGATGGAGATGGGGATGGGGTGGGGATGGAGATGGGGATGGGGTGGGGATGGGGACGCGGGGGGCAGGGGAGGCTGCCGTGAAGGGCGCTCCTGCACTTCCGCCTTGACCCCAGGATTGCAAGTTCAAAGCCGCCACCACCCTGATGAGCTCCCGAGAGAGCCGTGACTCGGGGAGCCGCGTCCTTCCCCGGTTACCTTCTCCCAGACAGTATTGCAATTTGCAAACGTGGGAGAGGCGTGTGCGCGCGTGTGAGTGTGAGTGCGTGTGCGTCCGTGTCCCCGTGTGTCTGTGCGCGCCCGTGTGCACGGGGAGGGGGGGCGCGCGTATTAACGGGCGATCTTGGAAACGGAAGCGAGAGGACTGAACTTAAAAGAAACTGGTCCCTCGTAAAACCAACGGGGATAAACAACCGCTCCGCTGTGCTCTGCGGCTCGTCTGGGGGCGGAGGTGGCGCCGGAGAGGACCCCCCACCCCTCCCGGCAGCGCCTCCTCGGCTGCGCCTCCACCCCCGGCGTTTGGAGCGGCGGGGAAGCGGCTCCGGAGTGATTAATCCGGGGATAATTCACCCCCCCGCCCCCCGGCGCGAACCCCGCGAAGCGGGATTGGAGCGAGTCATTTCCGAGAGCGCGGCGCGCCTCTCCCCGGCCGGCGGACACTTGGTTCATTCCAGCCGCAGCAGCTCGGGGCTCCCGCGGACCCGGGCTCCGCTCCCGAGCACCGACGCTCCCCAGCTCTCCTGACCTCCTTTCTCCTCGGCGGCGAGCGGAGCCTCCCCCGCGCCCCGGCCGCGCCATGCCGCGCTCGCGGGCTCGGGAGCTGGGGCGCTGCGGCGGCCGCCCCGCGGGGATGTGGGCGCCCCCGCCGCCGCCCCCGCCGCCGCCGCTGCTGCTGCTGCTGGGCTGGGGGCTGCTCGGCGCCTCGGCCGCCGCGGGTGAGTCCCCGCCGCGCCCCGCCCGCGCCCCCCGCGCGCCTCCGCCCGCGCCCCCCGCGCCCTCGCCGCCCCCCCTGCCCCAGCCGCAACTTGGCCGGATCCGGGCGCCGCGGGGGCCTGCGAGACACGCGGCCCTGCCCGCGGCCGGGGGCGCCGGGACCGTGGCTCCGGCCCCCCCCCCCGCGGGTGCCAGGCTTTTCCGCGGTAAACTTTCCTGGAGCCCCCCCTCCCCCGCCGCCTCCCATTCGGGGGGCGCCCGGCCTGGGGGCGCAGAGCCGCGGCGCACCCCCACTCCCCGTGTCCGCGGCGGCGGGGTCGGCCCTCCGTGCCCGCGCCCATCTGCTCGCGGAGGGAGCCCGCGCCCCGGCCCCTCCCCGCGCGCCCCCTCCGCAGGGCGCGGGGCCCGAAGGGGGGGTCAAGGGGGGCGCGCGCCCTGCTGGGGGGCCATGGGGGACGCACGGCCTCGGGGATCCGGGCGGGGGGCGCACGGCCTGCGGAGGGTCGGGGGGGCGCACGCCCTGGGGGGGTCAGAAGCGTGCGCCCTGCGGGGAGTCAAGGGGGCGCGCGCCCTGGGGTGGCCAAGGGGACGCACGCCGTGCTGGGGAGTCAGGGGGGCGCACGCCCTGCTAGGGGGGCTGGGGGGCGCACGGCCTGCGGGGAGTCAGGGGGGCGCACGCCCTGCTAGGGGGCTGGGGGGCGCACGGCCTGCGAGGAGTCAGGGGAGCGTACAGCCTGCGGGGGGGCCAGGGGGTGCGAGCCCTAGGGGGGGTCAGAGGGGCGCACAGCCTGCGGGGGGCCAGGGGATTGTGCGCCCTGAGGGTGCCAGGGAGGCGCACGCCCTGGAGGGGGTCAGGGGGACGCGCGCCCTGCGGGGGTCGGTGTGGGGGGGTCGGGGAGGCGGGGGCCTGGCGCCCTTTCCCGCGCCCTGCTGCAGCGGGTGCGGCGGGACCTGCTCCCCAGACCGGGAGGGGGGCGCCCCGGAACTTGGCGGCGAGCGGCGGCAGACCGGGACGCGGGGACCCAGGCCGGGTGGGGGCCGCTGGCCGCGCCGGTGCCCTTCCTCGCTCCCGTGGCGCCCCTCTCAAGCTCAGCCCAGCCGCCGCCTGGAAAGTTCCGCCACCCGGGTGGGGACGGGTCCAACAGGGGACGCCTGGGGCTGCATTTCCCTTCCACCGGGAGGCTGACACTGTGGGGGGGGGGGCGGGGGAGAAAACCCCAAACACCTGCTGCCAGGCCTGGACTTCGGGCTGGATCCGTGGAGGGGGTGGTTATGTTTTGTATTTTTTTGTTTTTTAAACCACCGACTGGAGCTCTGGAGGCTTGGCCTCTGCCACTACACACCCCGGGCGCTCTTCTTGGAAAGCGCACCCCTTCCCCGGAGCCTGGCCACCCTCTGTGGGTGCCAGCCTGCTGTGAGCCGAGCCCCGCAGACCTGGGCCGGCTCCCTGGCGGGGACGTGGGCGCTGCGGAGCGGGGAGGGCGCCCCAGCCAGCCTCCGTTCCCATCCCGACTTGACAGGACTTTCTTGGTTCTCCTAAGAGTCATAGCCGCCGACACCCAGAGAGGGGCGCCCGCAGCTCGCTGGCCTCCGAGCGTTGGCCTCGCGCACACCCACACCCACTGGGTGGCTGCGCTGCTCGCCACCAGTCGCAGGTCACCCAGACTTGCCGCCCGGGCGGTGGGGGGATGGCAGGTGGGACGGGGACCGTCAGGGCTCCCCCTGGTCGTCCAGGTGTGGCCCGTGCTCTGGCTCAGCCCATACAGACCGGCTGCGCTGTGACCCAGCTGTTTTTCGGGCTAGATCTGTCACTCTGTCCCCTGGGCACGTCATGCCCCCGGGGAATGAAAAAGACCGGCTCACTGGAGCTTGCACACTGCTGGGCGGAGCTGGAATCCTGCCCCGTAGACGTCCACTGGCCTCCAGCTCTGTGGTCAGTGGAGCAGTTGGCAGCGGCGGTGGGGGGGCCGTGAATGGCGTGGGGGAGGGGGCGCGGGCTCCCTGGCAGGCCCGCTCGGCTTCCAGGGCTTGGCCTTTTAAGCCTTTCCCGCATGTAGATGTGCCGCTTGGCCTTGCAAGTGGCAGAGGTTTGGAAATGGACTTGGTGACAGATGATCGCGGGGTTCAGCACTCTAGACAGAGGCACGTTCATTTTGTGTTCTCTTTACACGGTCGACTTTAAAAGACGCTCAGGGCCATGCTGTCTCCCCTCCTTGGACCAGTGATGACCAAATAAGAGGAAGAAGGGATGGGAAAGGGGGAGCCTCCTCACTGCCCTTTCCCTGGGACCCCAACCCTTCAGTGTGGGCCCCGCCTCCCACCTGCCCCTGGCTCTGGCCTCCACAGACACCTCCCATCAGTCACCTCCTCTACTAACGGTGACTCAGTCTGTCTCCCTCCTTCTGGGTCCCCTTGGCCACAAACAGCCTCCTCTTCACTCTAAAACCAGCCGAATGGCCTTGACCTTCGAGCCACCGCCCTGTCTGTTTGCCTTTACAAGCTTCTTCCAAAGGGCCCACCGCTCACTTGCTCCTGGTGGCTCCCTGCAGGCGGCCTTCTGTCCCCAGGACTGGATCTCTCTAGGAAGGATCCCCAGGGACCGTCCTGATTGTCGAGTTTGTGTCTACCTTCCTCTCCCTCTCTGCAACTTGGAACCACTTGGGGTTGCCCCTTTCCCAAAGTCTCCCTCTGGCCTCGGGATGCTGTGCTTTGCTGGTTTCTCTCCTACCTCTTGGCTGTTCCTTCCCAGCCTCTGGTAGTAGCACTTCTTCCCCTCCTGCAGCCTCCTATTCCTCGTGGCTTTCCTCACTTCCTGTCACCACTTAGTGGGTGAGCTCATCCGGGCCCATCCCTTCCACCACCACACTCTGAAGCTTCCAGACAGATGTCTCCTGCCAAGACGCTTCTCCTGATATATCTATTGGCTCCCCTAGACAGCCCGTATATCCAGCGGATTCTTGGATATCTTCACCTAGATGGTTCCCTTCCAAAGCAAACTCATTAGCTCCTTTCCTGAGCTCCAGTATTCCCCGTGTAGGCTGGTGGTTCCCCCAGTTACCCAGCCCAGAAGCCTTCACGTTGCGCCTTCAACGCTTCCCTGTCGGGGGGCCGTCCAGCGCATGCCCTCCGTGGTTATGACACATCGCCACTCTTCTCAGGGTTCAGAGGCACGGGCGGCACTGGTGTGCCTCCCACGTGCTTACTGGGTAATGCAAAATTAAAAGCAATATCGACCTGTAGATATAAGGAATTCCAGCAAAGTTCTGATGTTTCCTGTGCTAACCACGTCATTGCTTTTTTTTTTTTAAAGAAATCAAATACCAAATTATGACTTGTTTTTAATTCTCCCTGCTTTGCTTGCTTCGGGAGAAGTGCTTGTTTCTAGAAGTCTCTTGCAGACTGGAGCACTGACCGTACCCGGGGTTCCATTACGGGACTAATTGGATTATATTTAAGGGATTTATTTCTTTGCCTCACGTGCTGAACTGTGAGCTTCCTGAAGACAGGGACAGTGCGACTGTATGTCTCCAGGTATCCCCAGCACCCGGCTCAGGACCTAGCATAGAATTAAGCCCTGATGGTTGGTTGTTAAATCAGTGAATGGTTTTTAAACGCATATATTTTATTCTTGGGTGGTTTTCCAGGGGCTGATAAGGCAGAATGAAGAGTTTTAGCAGTCAGGACAGCCAGAGGCAACAAACACGCCTGGTCCCCGGTTGCTCCCCCCCAGAAGTAAATGTCACAGATGGGTAGGCTGGCTCCTCAGCTTTCAGAACCGATGCACAAGCCTCTAGATACAGCTCTTCCCCACGCCCCCAAAGGAAAGGTATTTAAGTGCCTGGTCACCAGTGTATGATTTGAATTTTCATTTGCAATCGAGCTGCAAGTGTATGGTTTTCAAGAAAGAAGCTGACCAACGCTGACGGTATTGACCTTGTCTCAGGCTGGCAGGTGAGGCTGGAATCATGTGCAAGGGGACAGGAGAACCAGATCGCAGGCTCTTAGATGGCAGGATATGGGTTTGTCCAGAAGAGTCCAGCAGGTGGCTTGGGCAGCACCACCTTGAAGCGTGCATGTGACCCGCTTCCGCCTCCTCATCATTTTCCTGCCTGCAGGGTTGAGGGAGTCGGACTGCCCAGCAGAGCCAGATGTTCCTTGTGGAGAACTGGTCCATCTGCAGATCCCTCCGAGGCTCCGGTTCCTCGCTTGGGCAAGGGGCAAGTCATTCCTGTGTTGGGGGAAGGACTAGAATCGGAGCTGCACCTGACGGCCCAGCCGCCGTGCCCTTGTAGTGGGAGCTGGGGCTGCAGCAGGACCCCTGAGGGTAGAGGACTCGGCCCCCAGGTGCCCCCGAGGCACCCAGGGGAGTGACACGAATGGGCGGTGGGGTCACTGAGTCCCCACCATGTGCCGGCACCGTCCCAAGCCCTTGGTCCTATTAACCATTATCCTCCCCATTTTGTACGGGAAGAATTAGGCTCCGGGAAGCTACGTAAGTGGACACACAAGTCAATGGCCAAGGCAGGGCTCGAGCCAGTTTGTCCAACTCCAGATCCTTTACTCGTAACCGCACTGTTGTCTGACTTCTAAGGGGACCTGGCTGGTGTCACACCCTGGGAATCCTCTGCCCAGGCTGCCTGCCCTCTCCGCCCCCGGGCTGCTCCCCCTCCAAGTGATGCTGCGCTGCTGTTGGTCCTTGAGCCCAGGACCCCAGACTTCAGCGCCTCGAGCGACTGTGCTCCGTGCATCTTCGCTCTGCTCTGCTGGTCCCAAACACCCGTCCCGATCCAAGTGCCCCAGTGGGCTCTCCTGCTGGTCCCCTGAGCTGCTGCAAGAGACTTTTCTCTCTGTTCTTCCCTTTGAAAGTGCACCCCTAAGTACCTGGCCCAACCCTGTCAACCCCGTCACTCCCCTTTGCACAGGGGGGAAGGGGGAGGGTCTTCTTGCCCTCCCCCTGCAGGTTGCACAACCTGCAGGTTGCACTCCCCTCCCTGGGGAGTGGCCCCTTGAGAGCCGGGTATGGCCTCCCAACCTCTCCCCGCCGCCTGCCGCAGAGATGTTCCACAACAACGGGGAAACATCTGGGTGAACCTGAACGTGGGGGGTTATTCCAGAGTCCTTGGGTTCACCGGCTTCGACCAGAAGACCCTGGCTCTCCCGTGGCCCCACAGAAAGCCCAGGGTAGTAGGCTCTGCAAAAATGTGCAGTTTTCTCAGCTTGAAAACGGTGATGAGGTTCTTCGAGCTCCTTCCTGGCTCTTGGAAGTTAAGGGAGACAAAGGCGACTCATTGGGTTTCTTTCCGGGCTCTTGAGAGCTCGGTTCCCTGGACTGTCTTTGCATAGGCCCCCTTTAAAGATGACATCCTGGCCTTTTTCCTCCGCTCCCACTCACCTACACGTTTAACTGTTAGATGTTTGGGGGAGACCCTTTGGCTTTTCCCAGGTGGCTTCAGGTCGCCTGAAGAATGGTCTCACCCTGTGTGCGACCATGGATGAGAACTTTGACAAAGCAGGGCACGGGAGGGAGGGAACATAAGGGAAGACCGTGGCTTGGGATTGGAGAAATGGAATCGTTTGAGATGGACTCAGACTAAGTAGGAAGGAGTGAGCTGGGGTAGGATCAGGAGCCTCTGGGGGGTATTGGGATGGGATAGATCGATGGATTGGGGTGGTGGAATGGAAGGGAATAGGGTTGAGTGAAATACAATGGTTGGGGTGGGATTGAGAGGGCGGGAGATAGAGCGTTCGGGGGGATCGACTGGTGAGATGGGGTAGGAATGAGTCAGAATGGATTGGGTTGGAATGGGGTGGGACGGGATGGGTGGAGTTTGGGTGGGGTGAAATGGGAAAGTTGGGGTTTGGTGGAGTGGCAGTGAATGTGTGCTGGTGGGATGCGGTGAGGTGGGGCTGAGTTGGAACGTGTTGGGACAGTTTGAGTTGGGTGGATGCATGGGATACTGGGACATGCGAAGTTTACAGGCAATCATGGCAGGAGCCCCGTGGAGCCCAGTGCAAGAGGAGGGCACCGTGTCCTCCCTAAAGTGGGCGGGGTGGCTGTACCCACAACAGACAACCTCCTCAGTGGCGCAGGGCTTCATCTCCACGGCGCCCCTCTTCTGGGGCGTCTCCCCACTGGGAACTGCCTTTTACTCCCCACCTACTTTGTTTCTGTAAAACGTCAGGACGTTTATAAACTGAACCGATGTCTATGAGGATGCCCATCCTACTCTTGATAGTCTTGACTATAAGGAACTTCTATGATGCCAGAAATAAGGTATATATGGTCAAATTACTGACAGCACCAAGATAACCCTTAGGAATTCATTTGAGCATTCCCCTGGGGTCTGGAGCCGAGCACAGGGGCCCCGCATCGCACAATTAGCCAATTTCTAATTTATACTCAATTAAGTGCAATTATAATCCAGGGACCTCAAAACTTGATGTGTCCACCTTCTGGGTTCTCAGGCTGGAAATCACCTAAATTCCATTACGAAGCAGCCACATCTATTGAATGGAAGCGAGTGAATGTGACGGATTCGGGTTGAAAGGGAGGGAGAAGAGACCTTGGAAAGGCTCCCAGGGGCGTCCGTGGGATGCGCAGGTGTGGGAGGGCAGACTCAGCTGCGGGCAGGGGGGCTGCTGGGCGCCCCGCTCTCGCCTACACCTGCTGACCCTCGCCGGCTCCTCCCTGCGGCTTCTGGGACGGGGGTTGAGCGTGGAGAGAGGCCGAGAGATTGGGTGAGGCTTGTGTGGGCTTCCGGCACATTCCTTGGCAATGGGAAGGAGGTGAGACTGTGGGATGATTCATTTTCAGTCCCCGAGAAAGAGTCCCAAGCCTGAAAACAGCCCCTCCGGCGGGGCCCTGGGGGCCCTGCCCTGCTGGCCCTTGTCATCCGAGCAGCCCCGGGCGGGCTGAACCCGCGGGGACAGGGATGTTCCTCTGTGTGATGCCGGCCTTGATGTCTGGCGTGGGGGACAGGCGACGAGTCGCCTCTGCAACCTCCGTGAGCGTGAGCATTTCCTCTTCCTTACCTGTCACATCCTGTTGCCCACCGGGGCTACGTCCTGCTGGACTCCGAAGCTTTTGAGTGAACAAAACAAACGACAAGGGCCTGGAGATTCCAGGGCGGGCCACCAGGCTCAGCCCTGTCCAGCAGGAGGCCCTGTGCAGTGGCCCAGCTGGCTCGGCTCTCCAGGGGCGCAGAGCCCACTGTCCCTGGAGGCCACCCACGTCCAGAGGGGGTGTGTGAAGAAGGCTGGGTTTGCTGGGTGGCCCAGCCTCTTCGGTCACCGTCCGATGGCCTGCGTGGCTGCTCAGGGGAAGTCGGCAGGGAGGGCACGAGCGGTCGTCCTGAGACTGCCTGTTGGTTGCCCAGGCCTCTCCCTCACTAGCACATTCATCCGGGGGACAAGCTCTGCATTGAGGCCTTTTAACTCTAGCGAGATGAACATTCCTTCTGTTCCAGGGCCCCCGGGACTCACGTCTCCTCTGACATTTTGTTCCAGGGAACACGGAAAGAGGAAAATGTTAGAGACGGAGCTTTCCCGAGTCACGTGGAAAAACACAGGTGTTTTTAATTTGGTGCCTTCTTTTTTTTTTAATTTAAATTCAACCTGCCAATATTTTATTGGCCTTTTTGTTTGCTTTGAGCTCAGGTACACAGCATTGAATTGATCCCACCCCTCAGACCACGATACCCTGGGCTCCTCGGTTGGTGCAAGGCTCCTCTCTGGTTTCATTTTACATGTTTTCGTCCCCTTTATCTTCAATCCTAAAGCATGACTGCATCCCTCCGTCCACGCCCACTCTGCCGAGGCTGATAGACGTCCTAAATATGCCCGGATCCTTATAATACTTATAGGGCTGTTTGTGCGTATGATTCACTTTTTATTTACATAGATGATGGGGAGCTACACGTTTCGTGCAGTTTCTTCCTGACTCAACGCTGCATTTGAAAGGTCTGGCCCCGCTCCTGTTTGTCTGGTTTGTCGTTTCTCGCGACTGTGCTGCCCAGAGTGTCGCATCCATCACATTCCAGGGAGTCCCGCCCCTAACCCCCCCCCCGCCCCGGGGAGAGACTCCAGCTCCTGGCCACACGTGAAACTCTGAAGAACACCCTCATTCATGCTTTTTGGGGCCCCGCGTGAGAGTGACAGGGGGCTCACCTAAAAGGGGGAATTAGGATCCTTAAGTTAATAGGTTAATTTTCTGTGTTCTGCTGTGGTGTTTTCCCGAATGGCAGAGTCAGAGCCCAGGTCCCCCAAGAGCGTACGAGGGTTTCCATCTCCCCATGTCATCACCAGTACCTGGTATTATCCATCTTTCTAATCTTTGCCATTATGGTGAGATTCAAGTGCCATCTCATTGTTTTCATTTGCATTTCTCTGATTCTTGGTCAGTTCGGGGGGGTCCTTTATATGCTTGTTAGGAGTCTGAGCTTCTCTCTTTGCAAATCTTCTATTATCCTTTGCCTGCCTGCCTTTAAATAGGGCTTCTTGTGTTGATTTAGGACCACTTCCGGTCAGCCTGCAGAAGCTCTCTCTACAGTTCAGGTATTATTACCCTCTGTCGACTTTAGAGCTTACAAGTAACTTCTCCCAGTCTTTCATCCATCTGTGTTGTTTATGGCGTTTTTCTTTGGACGGAAACACTTCAGGTTATTTGGTCGGATCTATCAGTGGTTTTTGTTTTTTGTTTTTTTTAAAGATTTATTTATGAGAGAGAGAGAGAGAGAAAGAGAGAGAGGCAGAGACACAGGCAGAGGGGGAAGCAGGCTCCATGCAGGGAGCCCGACGCGGGACTCGATCCCGGGACTCCAGGATCGCGCCCTGGGCCAAAGGCAGGCGCCAAACCCCTGAGCCACCCAGGGATCTCCGGATCTATCAGTGTTTTGCAGAAAGGCAGATGTTGAGACACATGGGGACGCTGGTGAGCCGGGGCAATGCCGGTTCCCAGGCCCCTCCCACCAGGTCCACGTGCTCGTAGGACCTGCTCTCTGTATGGAGGGCTCTGAGCATTTCCAGAGCCTTCCTGTCCATACGGGGCTCCTGGATCTTGCAAAAGGTCCATTTTCTGGCTCAAAGCCCTGTGCTTTCTGAAGGTGTCAGCTAAAGTAGGATTTACTGAATGCCTTCCACGCTTAGAGGGTGTGAGGGTTTCCTGGGCGCTTCAGCAAGGCTCTAGAGGGTCTGCTGCACCCGAGCTCTTGGATGCTCTGGGCATGTAGGCAAACTTCACGAATGAGCCTACAAAAGAGAGGCTATGACAAACATGCTCATAGCCACATTTATTCAGTTTCCAAAAAGTAGAAGCAACGCAAGGGTCCGTCAGCAGATGAGTGGATAAACCGGATGTGGTATAGACTCACTCAGTGGAATATTATTCAGCCTCAAAAAGCAAGGAAATTGCAGGACGCCTGGGTGGCTCAGTGGTTAAGCACCTGCCTTCAGCCCAGGGTGTGACCCCGGGGTCTCGGGATCGAGTCCCGCGTCAGGCTCCCTGCATGGAGCCTGCTTCTCCCTCTGCCGTGTCTCTGCCTCTCTCTCTGGGTCTCTCATGAATAAATAAATAAAATATTAAAAAAAAAAAGCATGGAGATTGTACTCACTGCAGCATGAATGGCCCTTAAAGACATTACACGAAGTGAAGTCAGCCCGTCACAGAAGGACCAATACTGCAGGATTCCACTTGGACGAGATACAGAGTTAGTCTGTAGAGACGGAACGTCGGAGGGGGTTGTGGGGGCCGAGGGGGCCGGGAGAGTGTTTAGAGGGTACGGAGTTTTGGGTTTGCGAGATGAGGGGTCCTGGAGGAGGTGTAGGGACGCCACCCAGCTGTGCCCAAGGGGGTCAACATGGTAACCGCTCTGCTACATGCATTTTGCCAGAGGTAGTCAAAACACTAGGTCTGGGAGGGCTCCTGGAGCAGGTCGTGCAGGGTGGAGGGCGAGGAGCAGGTGAAGAGGTTCCAGGGAGGCACGGCCTGGGCGCCCCGAGAGCTCTTGGCGGAGGGGAGCAAGGCGGGGAGTCTGAAAGAGGTTCCGCGTGTGTCCCCCCCCCCCCACGCCCATTTCCCACCTTCCGGAGGCCAGGAGTCCCTGAACCCTGGGCTGCTAATCCCGCCTCCGTGACAGCAGCACCTCGTGTCCACTCACACATCCGCTGGCCGTTTCACTCCCGCGGCCTCCCCCTCTCCCCAGGGGTGAGCCCCTGGGTGCCCTGGATCTGGGGCAGGCGGCCGGGGAGGCCGGGGGCCTGTGCTGAGGCTGCAAGTGGCCAGTTGCGCGCCAGTTGCGCGCAGGGGCCTTGGTTTGCCTTCCGCTCCAGCGGCACCACTGTCTGTGTCCTTTTGGGAACTCTGGGCCCCAGGGGGAGAGCTGGGTGTCCTCTCCCTAAACCTGGTGCTCCTGGAAGTCAGCGGTTTGCTGTTGAGGACAGTGGAGGGAGGTGGGGCTCCTCCCCCAGACCTCACGGCTGGGCTGGTCTGATTCGGGCCTTATGGGGCAGCAGGTTTAGTCCCTGCAGAGAGTCCCGGGCCCTCCCTCCCTCCCTCCCTCCCTGGGTCCTCTGTGCTAGAGCCGCAGGTGCAGCCTGCACCCCTACAAGTTCCGATGATGATGATGATGATGATGCATGTGAGGTTCCTCTGCAAACTTCTCAGGCAAACAGCTCCCCAGGTCTTAGGCCTTCAACCACCCAGGCCTGCTCACCTTGCTATGCCCCGGCTTTTGAGGGGCCCCCGGGATCCAGTAGAGGAAGCCAGGAACTGAGGCTGTTATAGGAATTCTGGTCCCTTAGCCCCAAGGTCCTTGGTCCCACTGCACTGAGGGATGAAGGGGTGACCCGATGAAGAGTGGTAGGCAGCTGTGAGCGATCCCGAGAGTAAAGGGGGCCTCGATGGGGTTGCCCTCGGGGTTTCTAAGTGCAGGGGTTTTTGTGAGCCCTTTGGCAGAACTATCCTGAGTGTGGGCCCCCCGTGCCCGGGCTGCTAAGATGTGCCAGTGGGGCTTTGGGCCTGCACCTGTCTGCCCACTGGGTCATTGTTCATGTGTTGATGGTCTTTTGGGCTGACGTTTGGACACTAAGGCCCTCTGCTGAGCTAGGGCCGCCCCCCAACCCCCCGACCCCCCCGGGGGGGCCCCCATCCCGCTCCCCCCAGGAGAGTGAGAGGGCTGGGACCTGGATTCCTTGGCCCCACTCTGGGTGCTTCCTCCAGAAGCCCGGCCTCCCCCCTGGGCCCTGACCCCACCCACTGACCCTGCCTTAGCCTGCCTACAGGCCAAGAGGGACCCGTGTTTTATGGGTAATTGTTTTGTCTCGGGATGTTTTGCAAAGGTCACTTTTGCAGGAGCTGCAGGAAAGAATGCTAGTGCGGATTTGTCTTAGCTGCCCGGTTGGTCTCCTGGTTGGGGGACTCTGGCCCCCACTGCCCACTGCCTGAGCGCTTGTCCATCGAGTCCCAGGGCTGCTCCCAGCCCCGCCCCCACAGGTAGCCGGGTTCCTGCTGTGGGATTAGAGGAGGCAGGAAGCCCTGCAGCAGGCATTTCCCTCCCCAAACTGCTCAACCCACTGAACAAAGGGCCAGTGGGTGAGGGTTGGCCTGGCAGCCTGGAGCTCCTGAGCTGGGCAGCCTTCTCCTCCCCCTGCCCCCCCCCCCCCGCCTGCACCCCGGTTTGTCAGATGAGAAGCCAGGGCGCTCAGGGGAGGCTTATCCTCCACTCCCTCTGTGTACTAATTCCCATTATTCCAGATTTAATACTCACCAAAGGGCAGGCGCAAAGCGCCGAGATGCCATTTTGCTCAGGCCTTGGTGGGAGGCTGCTGGCAGTTCAGAGAGCGGGGCCGTGGGCAGGTCACGGGTGGGGGCAGCGCCCGGGGGGGGGGCGGAGGCTGGGGTTCGGGTGCAGTCACTGTGGGCTTCTGGAGGAAGCACTGAGTGGGGCCACACAGTCCAGGTCCCAGCCCTCTCAGCTTCCTGGCTGGGGCAGGACTCTGTCCTCAGGGAGGTGGCCCCGGCTCAGCGGAGCGACTCTCGGAGCCTCCCCCATCCCCGTGAGGGGCCCAGAACTCAGCACGGAGACGGAGGCCAAGGGCCAGTAAACGAAGACTCTGGGAGGCCCGGGGTGGTGTTCGTTTGTGGGGTCGGGACCATTAAATCAGTCCTGGGAGGAGACTGGCTCATGATCAGGGGAGCCTGGGAGGCAGCAGGCCCTTGGTGTCCCGGGTGTGGTCCAAGGCCCGGCCAGGAAGCTTCTGAGATGTGCAGCCTCTTAGGCCTCGCCGTCCACCTACGGAATCGGGAGCGCCTTTTAATGAGATCCAGGTGATTCCTGAGCCCGAGACGCTGAGAAGCTCTAGGGGACGCGCTTTCTCAGCGCGGACTTTGGAGGAAGTCCAGCACCGCAGCCCTGGCGCTCCTCGGGCCTCGGTGCCTTTGCATTCAGAAGAGGAGGCAAAGCCTGACCCCCGGGGATGCCTGCACGGGCCTTCATCTGCAAAAGGGGCCTGGCTCTGGGCACACAGCCCTCCTGCCCCTGTGCCCCCCCCAAGTCCACGCCCCACAGGCCCCGTTTGGGTTGCTTTACTGGCCCTCCAGTGCCCTCAGCCCTGAGGGCAGCGCCTGGAGCACCGCAGACGCTCAGTCCACATTTGTCCAGCGACCGAATGCGCATCGCGTGCTTATCAGAAAAAAACTAAACACCCTGGAAGCTACTTTCTATTATTTTTTAAAAAAGGTTTTTATTTATGTATTTGACGGAGAATGGGCAGTGGGGAGGGGCAGAGAGAGACAGTAGACTCTTGCTGAGTGGGCAGCCCGACGCAGGGCTCGATCCCAGGACCCCGGGATGGTGGTTGGAGCCGAGGGCAGATGCTTCACCGACTGAGCCCCCGGGCGCCCCTGGAAATGGCTTTTGCAGCAGCAAAGACGCAGCGAGGTCTTCGTTTCCGGGTTGCGTTGCTGCTTCGGCCTAGGCAGATCCTCCAGGTGAAGGGCCGCGGGGAGGCTGTGGCCAGGCGCAGTGGCCGTTGTTGACGCGGGGCAGGGGGACGGTCTGTCTGCATCAGCCTGCGTCTCAGGAAGGTTGTGTCGTTGCTGTTGGTAGAATTGAATGGTTTCAGGGACATCTGGGCGGCTCAGTGGGTGAGCACCTGCCTTGGGTCCAGGGCGTGACCCCGGGGTCCCGGGATCAAGTCCCGCATCGGGCTCCCTGCGTGGAGCCTGCTTCTCCCTCTGCCTGTGTCTCTGCCTCTCTCACAAATAAATAAATAAAATCTTTTTTTAAAAAAGAATTAAATAGTTTTGAGAAGTGTTCACCGTTAACGCTTTGTAGTAAAAATGAACTGCAGGGTCGTAGGATCAGGGTCGGCTAGGGTGGTGGGGACCCACTGTGTGTCTGACACCCTCAGCGTCCCCGGGTCTCAGCCTGGGGCCCCGGAAGTTCACCTGACCCACCTTACTCCGGCCCTTCCTCTCCGTCCCACACCTGCTGCCTGGGCCACTCAGTGCACGCCCAGGGGTGGGGGGTAGGGGGATCCGTCCTGGGCTCTGTGCCTCTTTGAACCATTGGCTCCATCCGGAGTCACTGTCACCGCTGGGGCCGCCTGGCCCATGCGCTGTCCTGAGCAGCCGTGTTTCCCCCTTGTCATCGAAGGAAACCTCACGGCCGACTTGGGGGGAGCGCCCCCGGCCCTGTGCGGCTGTCCTCGGCCTTCCTGCTCCCCACGGGCCCCTAAACGCGCTTTGCTTTCATCTTAAGCGTCTAAACAACACCCTTCCCTGGCTCTTCACCCTGAGGGCTGTCACCATCTCCCACGGGGAGGGTGTCTGCTGGCCCATTTCTCGGCGCCTGTCACCTGGCTCCCACCTGCCCCGCTCAGGCCCAGTGCGTCAGCCCACGGTGCCCCTTGGCCTCCTCCTCCCCAGGTCTCGGTGTCCGTCAGGCACAGCTGCCCTGACCCTCCGTCTGTGCCTCCCCTGTTCGGCAGCTGACGCCCACCAGGACCCCCTCCCTGCCTGAGGTGGCTCTCACGCCCTCTGCCCGCAGCCCTCCTCCTGCCCATTCCACATCTCCTCCTCCTGTGTTGCCGCGCACACTCTACCCAGGGGTGGTGGGCCCTGCCTCGCACACGCGGGAATCCAGACCCAGCAGCACGCACCTGCGCCGACGGGCCCGCCCCTCCCCGCCCCCAGCAGCCCTGCATGCTCACCAGCCCCTGCTCCTGGGCGTCCCGCCCCTGCAAACGGCCACGCTCCCCATGGACCGTCCTAAGCTGGACATCCAGGGATCACCTTAGGTTCTCCCCGCACGGTCTGATCTTGTGGATTCCGCCTCCCACGGGGCTCCCGGGCCACCCGCGGGACAAGGCCAGTGCGACCTCACTGAGGGCGACCGACGAGTTGCGGCCCAGGCGTGCTCGGCATGTGTCTGGCCTGGGCCGTTTCCACGGGGGACAGGCGCTGCTCCTGTTAGGTCTCTGTGATCCTGACAGTAGCTCCCAGACCCTCTCGGGGCTGCCTTTGAAGAGCCGTGGGGGTCCGGGAAGCCCAGGCGGGGAGCACCCACCTTGTCCGGGTCCCGCTCTGCACCCTCCCCCCCCACACCTCCCGCTCAAGCTTGCAACGAAGTGCGCAGAAGACAGGAGGGGTCAAAGGGAGAAACGGGGGTGTCAGCCTCGCGACCGGGACGCTGGGGGGACGAGGTGGCTTCGGGAATGTGGCCGCTGATGGGCGAGGTCTGCTGGCCTGTGGAAGGCTCCAGGGGACAGGAGATGCCAGCCAGCCTTGGAAGCTCCTCCAAGCCCCTGTCCAGATGCAGAGACGTTACTGAGACATTGGTCCTCTGGCTGCTTATCTCCGTGGCACATTTAAATAAGAAAATAAATTGCTCATTTCTCTTTTCCCTTCCCTGTCCCCTGGAAGAGTAAACAGAGAATGAGCTTCATCCAGGTGAATTGTCAGGAAACGGGGCTGCTGTTTAAAATGCCTCCGCTCTGGGGTCAGTCCCGCTTCTCCTTGGTTGGCTCCTTGATAGGAAGTGATGTCAGGTGACGGCCGGCACCGCACGTTTGCTCTGCAGACGAAGGCTCAGAACTGGGTGGAAGAGGAGCACGTGCGGGTGAGAGAGGAAGGCGGTGGTGGTGCCAGGACCCTTCCCTTCTTTCCTCCTCCTCCTGCCTTCCACCCCTTCCTTCCTTCCTCGCAGACACTCAACCATCCACGCATCCGTTCACCCCGGCTGTACTGAGTCCGTACTTTGTGCTGCGCCCTGTGTGGGGTTCTGGGGTTTAGCTGTGTCTCCCCACTCCACCCCTAAGCTTCCGTTCTTCCTAATGCATCATCCTCAGGGTGATCTTTTATTTTACTTTTTTTTTTTTAAAGATTTTATTTATTTATTTATTTATCTATTTATTTATTTATTTATTTATTTAGAGCAGGGGTGAGGCGGGGTGGGGAGAGAATCTCAAGCAGACTCTGCTCTGAGCAGGGAGCCTGATGTGGGGCTTGATATCCCGACCCTGAGATCGTGAGCTGAGCTGAAATCAGGAGCCGGATGCTCACCCGACGGAGCCACCCAGGTGTGCCCAGGGTGATCATTTATTTTATTTTATTTTATTTTATTTTATTTTATTTTATTTTATTTTATTTTATTTTATTTTATTTTTAAAGATTTTATTTATTCATCAGAGAGAGAGAGAGAGAGAGAGAGAGGGAGGCAGAGACACAGGCAGAGGGAGAAGCAGACTCCATGCAGGGAGCCCGACGCGGGACTCGATCCCGGGACTCCAGGATCACGCGCTGGGCTGAAGGCCGCGCTCAACCGCCGAGCCACCCAGGTGCCCCTAGGGTGGTCTTTTAAAGGCCAGGTGGTGACTGTCACCGTGAGTTTGGCCGGGCACTGGGGTGGGGTGATGGGTGCACACAGGTGGGGCGGGAGCCCAGCCTGGGGGCGTCAGGGAGGACGTCTGCGCAGACCTGGAAGGTGGAGCCCACAGGCCGGAGGCGGTCAGCGTGGGGAAGTCAGAGAAGAGCAAAACAGGGCTCTTTCTCTGGTCGCTGTCGGTGGGACCGGCCCGGGAGGCTACCTCCCTGGGGGGGAATGAGCATCGCCTGGATGTGACGCCTGTCCTGTTCCCATCCTGACGCCGTGGGGCCGTACCCGGGCCCCGTGACGCAGGACTCAGCTGGGTTGTTCCCATTTTACAGAAATGGAAACTGAGGTTTGAAAGGATGGAACAACTTGCCCGGAGCTCACACACTAGGCAAGTTTAGAGCTGGGCCACCGCCCGTGTGGGGCTTGTGCAGCCCCATCCATGTGGCGCACGGAGTGAAGATGGGTCCACACCAACCCCCTATCACAGGCTGTTCCCGTGACCGTGGCGATGACAATATCGCCTTCGTGGGTAAAGCTCCTGCCGTGAGCCCTGTGCCAGGTGTTCACAGGTGCCAGGTGTTGTGAGTCTCACAGTAGGTTTGCAGGACGGACGGCGTCGCGGTCCCCACTTTGCAGATGGCAGACCCATCCCCGGGAACGGCTCGAGGTCACACATGCCTGGCAGTCGGGCCAGCTCAGGACCGGGCCGGGGCTGCGTGACCCCAGAGCTCGTGCCGGTGAGCAGAACCCTACTCGTTTCCTCTTCTGTCGTTTTGCAAGCAAATAGGGAGAGGGGGCCGCCCTCATCGGGTCGCCCCTGCATCTCCTCCCACCCCTCGCGGGCTTTGGTTTCCTGGTCTGTGTCGAGGGGCCAGTGGTCCCTGCTGGTCTCGACCCGGCACGACCTGGTGACAGGCTCCCCCGGGGCTTGAAGGGCCAGTTTCAGGGAGCGGGGGAGGCACCTGCTGCTGAGCTCAGGGCTCCTGCCTCCCAAGGCCTGATGGGTGTTCGTGCCTGACCCGGCCCTTGGGATCCGTGCTCTCTTAGATGTGCACGACCGTTGGGCGTGAGAGGATAAGAGCCTCTTGGAGGCCGAGGGGGTGGCCAGGCCAGGACGGGCCCCGCCTCTTACCCCAGAGGCCACGCAGCCCAAGGGAGGCACAGCGGTGGCTCGGGGATGTGCTGACCCACGCTCGGGGAACACTGGGGGCCTGGTTGCGTGGCCTGGCGAGGGGGGACAGCCGCCTCCTCCAGCAGAGCTCGCCGGCCGGGGGCCCCTGTGGACACAGGCATGTGCACACACGGTGCAAGGGATGCCGGAAACCTGGCGGTCACCCTGGACCCGCTTCCCCTTTCTCTCCCTCTGCATCAAGCCGCGGGCAGCCCTGTTGGCTGCGTCTTCACCCTACTTGCCGATCCAGCCCCTCCCGCACCGCGGCAGGGCCCTGGGGTGGGGCCCGTGCACCCTCTGTGCTTTCCCTCCCTCCGCTCTTGCCTCCTGGGGGCCTGGAAGGGCCCAGAGCCCTCCCGCAGCTCCGCTGGCTTCGCGCATCCCCATCCCCGTCCCGGGGCTTTCCTTGCCCCCCCAGACCTGGCGGGGGCTCCCGGGCGACCTGGGCCACGCCGGCGGCTGTGCTAGCGGAGAGTATCGGGCTCCCGAGCGGGAGGGCCGCGGCCACAGCCCGGTGCCTGCGTCCACCTGCCTGGAGTCCCTTCCCCGCCGACGACCCGCACCTGCTGGCGTAGGGCTGCTCCGCGGCTCCTTTCCCCTGGGCCGTTTCTCTTGCGTCTCCCGCTGCAGCGGCGGAGGCTGTATCCTCACGGAAGGGGGACACTGTGTACGTTCAGTGCATGCGTGAAGGGGGCAGGGGCTGGGGGCCGACATGGAATGGCAGCTGTAGTCCTGGGGGTCCTCTCGGAGGAGGTGGCGTGTGGGGGCTGTGGGAGCAGCAAGCAGCTCTCAGGGGAGGGGGAAGGAGCCCGGGCCGAGCCCCCAGACCTCAGGGGGCTGCGCTGCGGGGGCGGGTGCATGGGGGGGGCATCCTGCATGGTGCAGAGCCCCAGACAGGAGTGGGGTGAGAGGCCACCCCATGAAGGGGCCGTGAGCCTGGGCCTGGGAGCCACCCGCCCTGAGGGGATGCGGGACCTGCAAGCCACTCTGTGGGCTGGCCGTGCCGTCCGCCCGGGACACGGAGCAGCACGGGGCGGCCTCGGGGCGGGAACACAGGCCCTGCCCTCCGGCAGGCAGCCCGTGCAGACACTGAATCTCTCCCCCGGCCTCGGTGCCCATCCCGACAGTGAGAACAATAGTCCCTGATTCCGGAGCTCTTTGTGGCGCTGCGGTGAGATGATGCACAGCAAGCACTCACCTAGGCCTGGCTGGTACTCGGCTCGGTTGCCAAGGCAACGAGAGGCCTGCCGAATCCAAGGGGATCAGGAACGTAGACAGAACCTTGTTCTCTAAGCTTTCGGGGCCGGGGGTGTTCTCCAGACGTGCCCTAGGTGCCCGCTGCCGAGGGGCCGTGCATTTGCTTGGAGACCCTGCCCTCCGGGTCCTCAGAGGGCCATGCTCCCTCCTGCCTCTGGGCCTTTGCATGTGCTGAGTCCTCCGTCGGGAATGTTCCTGCCCCTCCCCACCCCCCGCCACTGCCACACGAACCGAGACTTGTCCGTCGTCTGCCACAAGGTTCGAGGTTCATGGCTTCCCCCCCCCGGACCCCTGGTCTGGGTCGTTCTCATAGATTTGTGTTCCTTGCTCTCGGGGAGCTTGTCTCAGGTGACAAGTGTACGTCAGTTACACGTGGATCAGAGTCACTAGTGGGTTATTGGTCTCCATCGTGGACCTTAAGCCTCAGCAGGGCGGGCGCTGTGTAGTCTTTGGGCCGCGGATGGTCCCCAGCCAGTGGCGGGTGCTCAGTCGCTGCAAAGAGTGACTCAGGATATGCAGAAAGTACGTGTGCAGCCGTCGCGACCTTGCCATCCCCTGCACCGTCCCAGACGGGGCTGATGAGGCTGAGGGAGGCCCTGCCCGCGAACCGCGCGGCCTTAGGAAGGATGCCAGTTCTCCTTAAATTTACAACAACAACAGAAATGATAATAAATAACACATACTCAGGGCCCCAGTCGCTCCACTAAGTACTCTGCAGACATTACTTCATTAATTGAAACGTCATTATTATTGAGTGAGAAAAGCAAGATGCTGAGGAGTTGTGTATAATATGATCCAATTTAAAAAAGATAAACAATGTCAAACCCCCACTATATATGTAAATGTGTATTTGGGAGCGTGTAGGTTTATGTTTGTATATGGTTTTTACGAGCGAGGATAAAAATATGGAAGGATGCGGATGAGATTGTTGATGTGGGTTATCCAGGGGTGTGCGCTGGCTGGTGGGTGGTGTGAGTAGGTGAGGGCGGCACCCGAGGGAGAGAGAGCCAAGTGAGTGGAGAAAAAGGAGAAGTAACAAGCCAAGTGGCACTAAAAACCCAATATGCATAATAAGATCATACTTAGGTATTCACGCCAGGTTATATAGGAATTTGCTTGTAAAAGGAAATACAAACATTGTTCCAGAGCAAACGTCTACCTGGCGGCGGGGGTGCCGAGGGCGCCGGGTGATGGGCGCTTCCGCAACTGCCTGTAGGGGCGTCAGTTGTTGCAGGCCTTCTGGAAAGCAGCTTGGCAATATACCCTCAACAGCCTTACAAATAGTCGTATATTTGGACTCCGTATTCCGCTTCAAAGAGCTTTACCCTGAAGAAATAAGCAGAGTTGCCGTCAAGCATTCCTGCGGAAGACGCGTAGTGTGGTTTACAGTAGAGGGAGAATGGAAATAAATAGCTCACAAGGAGAGAGGGAACAGAGTTACAGCACAGAACGAGCAGCAGTAGTTAGAGCATCATGGCCACCCTGTAGACGGGGCACTCTTAGGGTCTCGGGAGCCCTCTTAGGGCCTCAGGAGTGCTCTTAGGGCCTTGGGAGGACTCAGGATCTCGGGAGGACTCTTAGGGTCTCCGGAGGGCTCTTCGGGCCTCAGGAGCACTATTAGGGTCTCCAAAGCACTGTTAAGGGCCTCAAGAGTCTCGGAAGCACTGTTAGGGTCTTGGGAGTGCTCTTAGGGTCTTAGGAGGACTCTTACGGTCTCAGGAGTGCTCTTAGGGCCTCGAGAGCGCTCTTAGGGTCTCCGGAGGGGTCTTAGGGTCTCAGGAGTGCTCTTAGGGCCTCGGGAGGACTCAGGGTCTCGGGAGGACTCTTAGGATCTCGGGAGTACTCTTAGGGCCTCGGGAGCACTGTTAGGGTCTCAGAAGCACTGTTAGGGCCTCAAGAGCACTGTTAGGGTCTCAGAGCACTGTTAGGGTCTTGGAGCACTCTTAGGGCCTCGGAGCATGTTAGGGCCTCGAGAGTGCTGTTAGGGCCTCAAGAGCACTGTTAGGGTCTCAGAAGCACTGTTAGGGTCTTGGGAGCACTCTTAGGTCTCAGGGGGACTCTTAGGGCCTTGGGAACGCCCTTAGGGCCTTGAGAGCGCTATTAGGGTCTTGGAAGCACTGTTAGGGTCTTGGGAGCACTCTTAGGATCTCGGGAGCACTCTTAGGGCCTCGGGAGCACTCTTACGGTCTCCGTCTTACGGAGGGAGGGGGAGAGGGTGGAGAAAGTGAAGCAGGTTGGCCAGTACCGTGGCACATAAGTGGTGAGCAGGATTTGAACCCCTATGGATTGGCCAGGCTGGAAGGATTCCCACCGTGTGGGGGGCGCCTGGGCGGCTCCATCCGTCAGGTATCTGACTCTCAATTTCAGCCCAGGTCAAGGTCTCAGAGTCGTGGGATCGGCCCTGCGTCGGGCACTGTACTCAGCAGGGAAGATGCTGGAGATTCTCTTTACGTCTCCCTCCCTCCATCACCCCCCCCCAACTCCCCAGTAAATAAGTCAGTCTTTCAAGGATCCCTACCTTATGGAGAGGATTAGGAAAAGGGTGACCATCAGGAAATGGTATCGCTCGTTCTCCAAACCCTTGCAACCCCGGTGTGGGACCTGCTGCATCGTAGCGTGTGGAAGGGCCCCTAGAAAACTCACCAGCGCGACTTCACTCTCTTTTTTGTGAAGTAAGACACCAAGAGCCTGTGGCCGGCACCCACCACCCAGTGAGCCCCCACTGTATACCGGACCTTATCCTTCCCGTCATCATTTTTTATCAGTTACAGAGCAGGTGGGAAAATAGGTCTTTCTCTTGCTTATCTTTCTTTTTTCTTTCTTTCTTTCTTTCTTATTATTTTTTTCTTGCTTATCTTTCTTGATTTCTTCATTCTGGGTTGGCTTAGAGATTGCCCTCTTGCTGGCAACTTGTGGGAATGAAAAGAGCGGAGTCTTTGGAGTCAGATCTGGGTTGACTTCTGACACCGCCTCTTCACGGCTGTGTGGCTTCAGACAAATGACTTGGCTTCGCTGAGCCTCCGATTCCCCTCCTCCCAGACTCCCTAACTCAGAGAACTGCAGTGGGAATGAAATGAGGTGTCAAATAGAAAATGCCTAACATAGTTCCTGCCCCGTAGTCGGTGTCTATTAGACACTCCCGACTAGAAGACACGTTCTGCGGTCACAGCCTTGCTGAGTGGCACCGGATTGTGAGCGGCTTGAGGCCAGGGCGGACAAGCCAGAGGCCGTAACAGACGTAATGTTGGCGCTTCAGCCCAGGCTGGAGTTCAGCGTGGCCGGAGGGGTTGTAAGGAAAGGAGCTTGTGTTGCTCAAGCCCAGGATGGTGCTAGGAGTTACAGGCAAGTTCTGAGTTGGTGTTTTTGTTCTTGGTACCTAGAAGTCACAGCTGATGAGAGACCACTGGGGGAGCCTGGGCATGAAAGACAAAGGAGGGATGTGAAGTTTGGAGAAAGACTCACGTTAAGAGTGATCAGATAAGTCCTGGGTGCAAAGAGCTTAGTAGGCCTTGGGAACATAGAGGGGTTTTCAATCACTTTTTTTTTTTCTTGTAAAGTTACTGGATGTTGGCTTCTTCCATCTCTTCACCTCCGGAGGCATACCCAGGTCCACGCTATGGGGTGGGATGAAGAGGCACAGTTGGTGACTGGAAGCATGGATGGATAAATGGATGGATGAGTAGGGTGGATAGGTAGTAGACGATGGAAGGGTGGATGAGTGGGTGGGTAGTTAGATGGTATTAGGGGATGGGTAGACTGTTGTATAGGGTGGCTGGATGAATGCATGGGTGGTTAAGATGGAAGGATGGGGTTGATAGGCTGGTAAGATGGGAGGATAGGTGGGATAGATAGGATGGGGGAAGGAACTGGATGTGTCCATGGAACGATGAGTGGAGGAATGAATGGACAGATGGACGTATTGGCTTCTTAGATTATACAGAGGAAATGGGATGGTTGAATGAGAGGATGGAGGGAATGGACGATGAATAGGTTCGTTGGATGGGTAGATTTAAGAGTGTTTGAGTAGATAAATGGATAGAAGAAAGGATCCAAGAATTCATAGATGGAAGGATGATTGGATAATGGATGGATCAAGGTTTTCATAAGTTACTGTTCAAGCAAACCCATTTGGGGGCTGGCTGGTCAAAAGTGGAAATAGAAGCTGAATGAGAGCATAAAATATATTGGCCTCCTTAGAGGGGATAGGAGCCTGAACTGCTCTTCATCGTTCTCTTATCAATTCCCGTGATGCAGACACCAACGTAGACCACGCACATACCTCTGTGAAAATAAACTGTGTCTTTTCTAAAATGCACAGACATGGTCTTTATTGACTCTGACATGCAAATATGAGATAAGTCCACACTGGCATTTACACACACACGCGATTTGTGATGGAGATGGCCTGTTTGTATTCTCCTGGAAACCAGATGAGACTCAGTGGCCAATCGTCCACAGCACACCCAGTTGGATGGGATGCGCCAGCAAGAAGGAAAATCAGGTGGCTCAGGGGCCCTTGCCTTGTTTAATGGATATGTTTTTGCTTTTTTAAAAAGATTTTATTTATTTATTCATGAGAGACACAGAGAGAGGCAGAGAAACAGGCAGAGGGAGAAGCAGGCTCCACGCAGGGAGCCCGATGCAGGACTCGATCCCGGGCCCCTGGGGTCACGACCTGAGCGGAAGGCAGATGCTCAACCGCTGAGCCACCCGGGCATCCCAGATATGGGGTTTTATTTTCCGTTAAACAAGTATTTATTTTGAAAGCCACCAGTTCAATGAAACCGGTTACTTGCTCTTCATCGAAGCAACCTGAAGACAGAGCACAGAGGAAGCCTCCGAGGTGCTCAGCGGGGCCTGCATAGTCTCCAGGATGCAGTTGTCCAGATGATTGAACCTCCCTCTTCCCCTAGCCCTGCTTCTTTCTCTTGCTTTCTCTTTCTCCTTCTTTCAAGTTAATTAGTTACAACCACTTTTCAATGACTATCATGGTGATATACACTTAGGGCACCAATTCAAACGATGTAGAAGGGCCTACGGTGAATAAAGATCTTCTCCCCGCTGCAGATTCACAGTCCTGCTTACTAATAGCTCCTTCTGAATTACTCTAGAAATCTTCAAAACACACAGAAATACGACACAAACTATCGCTCACGCAAATGGGATCCTTCTAGATACAGCAAATGTACTATTCCGTAACGTACTTTTTTTTTTTTTCTCTTGGCAATATGTCTTTCCGGGCAGGCCCACGGCAGTCCCCGCTTCTCCGTGGTTCTGCTTTCCCAGGTTTCAGTTACCTGCAGTCAACCCAGGCCTGGAAGCAGATGACCCACCTTCTGGGGGATGGTCAGGAGGCCAGTACTGGACTGACGCTAAGGCATGCTGAACGCCCATGTCATTCCCTTCACTTCCTCTCATCATGCCGGCGTTTTATCATCTCACACCGTCACAAGGAGGGCGAGTCATGTCCAATAGGATATTGTGAGAGAGAAAGACCACGCTCACATAACTTTCACTAGAGCAGCAGTCACGACCTATTTTCTTATTATTGTTGTTCATCTCTTCCTGTGTCTAATAAATCAGACTTTATCACAGACATGTACGTATGGGAGAAAAACACATATATACAGGGTTTGGTACTATCTGTGGTCTCAGAGACCCACTGGGGGTCTTGAAATGTATCCCCTGTGGATGGACGAGAGGGGTACTATATATTGATTCACCTCATTCTTGTTATTGATCGCATAGTATTTCATAAGTTACCACAAAGGACTCCATCCGTCCTTTATAACTGAGGCTTTTCCTCGTTCTTGGCCAGCCCAGATGGTTCCACGATCACATAACCGGGTGTGTGTCTGTGGGATTTCTACTTGAGTGAATAGGCTCTAGACTGGATTAATCAATCAATCAATCAATCAATTTATTTATTTATTTATTTATGTATTGCCTTAAAAGGTATATGCATTTATGCTGATGAGGGTTTCATATGGCATTGATGTAAATATTCCCAACAGTATTTGAGAATTCTTGGTTTCTCTACAACTTAGAGTACACCAGGATCACTCAGGTGGTTTGTCAGAGTACAGATTTCTGGGCCCAGGAAATTCCGATTCAGGACATCTGAGGTGGAATAGATCTGGTAGAGGATTGAGAATTTGCATTTCCGACAAGTTCCGGGTGATGCTGATGTGCTGGTCCAGGAACCACCGCTCTGCGCCTTTCCCACAGCTTTTTAAAAATTTGCCAATCTGGTATATAACCCGCATCTCGTTATTGCAGTTCTTTAATCATAAATGAAATTGAACATCTTTTCGTATTTCTTAGGCATCTTTATCTCTTTTCCTGCAAACTGTCTGTTCATGTACTTTGCTCATTTTCTATGGCATTGTTCATATTTTCTCTTATTGATTTGTAAGAACTTTTTGTATATGAAACACATAGGCTCTTTATCTGTAGCAGTATGACAAATCTTTTCCCCTGTCTGGATTTTGTCTTCAGATTTGATGATTTTTTCCTTCCTTCCTTCCTTCCTTCCTTCCTTCCTTCCTTCCTTCCTCCCTCCCTCCCTTCCTTCCTTCCTTCCTTCCTTCCTTCCTTCCTTCCTTGCTTCCCTCCTACATATATAGTTTCTTCATTTTTGTGCAATCAAATATGTCAGTATTTTGGCTTTCCTGTTTGTTTTATACTTAGAGGAAGGTCTTTCTAACCATTCTGAGATTGTATGAACATTAACACTGAGCGTGTGTTAACGCTTGTTTTTTTACTTCTAAAATGGGGCAACTTAATGAGAAAAATACAATAAAATGGGTCACGATGTCAGTATGGCAATGTCGTAATTACTTAATTGAAAATGAAAATGTGGAGTCTTCATATTTCTGAATTAACCTAAAGGGATCTTTTCAGCTGCTTCATCCCTTGGGCCTGTAAGAGAGAAAAGAAACTCCCCCTTGATGGTTTCCTCTTCTTCAGGCTATCGCTGTGATGAGTTGAGATTTAAAAAAAAAAAAAAAAAGAGAGAGAGTTTGAAGTCTGAGGGCAAAGTATGAAGGCTTTTTTTTTTTTTCAGTCGAATGGATATTTCTAAATTGAGGGAGGCACAGAAAGAAACATGGAGGCTGCAAAACTCAATACAGCACAGCAAACAAAGCTCCCCTCCCCCCCCACCCCAGTCTGGCTGCCAGAGCTGCCCAGGCTTTCCCTTGCACACTCTCTGGGCCCACGCATGCTCGCGTCCACTGAGCCACAGGGCTTACCGCTGCCAAAGATGGCTGGGAACGCGCGATTATGAGACACGGCCTTTTGCACAACCCCTCACAATGCAGGACGGCATCCTTGCAAGCCCCTGTGCTGGCTGTGCAGGAAGCAGAGCTGCACACGGTAGCCGTCGGGGGCCCGTTGGCGACGCTAGACTGAACCAAGGCAGGGGCGTGCTTCACTCGCCATTCCATCCTAGGACCTGGTGTGGAACCTGACGCTTCGGGGCTCGACCAGTGCTTGGTGATGAAATGACGGACTTTGGGGGCAGGGAGGAGGGAGCAAGCAAGTCTGCCTGGGGAGGGACCAGGGGAGGGCACAACGGGGCCCCACAGAAGATGCGTAACAGAGAGAAGCGGGTGTCACCTGTCGCTCCCCAGGGCCGGGATGCATCCTGCAGCGTCACAGGGCCAGGCTGGGGCTGTAGGGTCTGTCGGGGGAGTGGAACGCTGAAGTTGGGGCGCGGGACAGGGTGGTGCGGGGTCTGACTGCGCCTCAGCCTCCGTGGAAGTGCAGGGGGGTGGGGTGTGGGGGACTGCCTGCATCCCAGCACAAGCAGGCAAACTGCCTGAAGTTCAGAAGGACCCGTTGTGCCTGGAAGGAAACAGGCAGCCTGGTGGACGGGCCCCGGAGCCCGCGGGGAGGCTGGGCCTGGCAGCTGCGGACGGGGGTTAGCATGCGTCTGTGGCCCTCCTGTGCCCACCCTTTCTGGGCTTCCGGGGATGGACAAGCCCCTGGGGGCTGGGGGCGGAGCTGCGGGTGAAGGTACAGGCCGCCTGGGAGGGTGCAGGGTGGAGACGCCCCTGGGCCAGGCCCGTCTGCATGAATAACCGGCAAGAAATCGTCACCGGTTTGTTTATTTAAAAAGCATCAGACAGGAGCCCCCTCCCCGCCCCACGTCTCCCGCTCCGTCAGTACAGCTGATCCTCATCTGGTGCTGCTGCTCCTGGCTGTGCCCCAGGGTCAGTGGTGGGAACTTGCCCTCAGTTTTCCCATCCGCGGAGTGGGGTCACAGCAGCCCCGGGCTCAGAGGGTAGCTGGGAAGGCGAGGTGAGAACAGGTCCGTGAAGACACTGCGGGCGCCTGCCGATGGGACACGGGGGAGCTGGGGAGGGGTGCCGAGCCCTGGGCAGGAAGGACGGGTGCCGCACCACGAGCGTGCATTTAGGGAGTGCCCACTGTGTGCTGTGTGCTGGGTAGAGACACAAAGGAGACTTGCCTGCCAGCCCGTCCTCGTTGGCAGTGGGACAGCGTCGCCTGGCACCAAGGGCTGTGTGTGCATAGAGGTGGCCGGGCGGGGTCTGCGAGGGCAGGTGGCCTTTGAGCCACAGGCTGCGGGGGAGGAGGGGGTGGGCCGTGTGGCCACGGAGGAGGCACCCGGGCGAGGCACCCTGGGCGAGACGCCCCAGGACGGAGCAGGGCCGGGCGGGGTCTCCCGGGGACAGCAGCTCCCTGGTGGCCGGCCCGCTTCCCCACGACATCGGGCCTCCGTTCGCTCTCCCAAAGCGGCAAGAGGCCCTAACACAGTGGGGTCAGCGCAGGTCCCCCTCCCCGGCGCGGCTCGGAGCTTGTCCACTGCATGAATGAAAGAGGAGGGTGGGTGGCAATTAACATTTGTCCAGGTCCCTGGGCCTTGTGTCTCACCTCCATAGTCTCATCTAATCTCCCCAGCATGCCTGCCGGGAGCTATTGTCCTCCCCTCCTGTGGAGGGGGCCGAAGCTCGGAGAGGGCCAGCAGGGTGCCCGGGGAGAGGGCCAGCGGGGTGCCCGGGGTGAGCGGGGCTGTGAATTTGGGTCAGCCTGACCCCCTAGGCTGAGCTGGTCCCCAGAGGTGCGCAGCGGCCCAGTGAGCCGGCCGGAGGGGCTAGGGTCCGCAGGGGCAGGGGCAGCGCACAGGAAGCCATAGCCACGGGGGAGGGGGGGTGTCTCGGAGGGCCCCCTGCTGCGTGTGTCCTCGCGGGTGTTCCAGCCTTCGTGTGTAAGCGGCTGTGCACACAGGCCCACGCGCGTCCTCACCTCGGGTTCACCAGGACATGCACACCGCTCTGCGGCACCAGGTGGAAGAGAGCGCGGAGCTTTGCCCAAATGCCTCCAGGAGACCACTGGGGTCCTGATGGAGGGTGGGGGGGTGCCGAGGGGGGCCAGCAGGTCTCTACCCGGATGGTGGCCCCTGACTCGGCAGGGAGGCGCGTGCCCCTGTGCAGGGGAGAGCCGTGTGCATGTGGCAGGACAGGTGTGCGAGGTGTGCGTGTGTAGTGAACCTGGGCGCTCGCGTGTGGAGATGCCAGTGGGCGTGTGCCTCTCGGTTCTATCTGCAGGGGCTGGCCGGTGAGGCTGTCGCCAAGCCTGGGCCGCGGCCCCCGCCCCCAGCCCCCAGCCCCCAACCCCCAGCCTCGGGACGGGTCGGGCTGTGCCCTTCAGGCCCCTTCCGGCCCCCGTCCTCCTAGGGCTGGCAGGGCTTAGGGGCCAGGCCCCTCCCGGACCAGATGTCAGGGCTCTTCTTTCTCTCCTCCAGTGGCTTTCCCATGACCCAGGATGCAAGCTTGCGCTTGGCAACCCTGGGTGGGGGAGGGAGCTCAGCCGCAGGTGCAGGTGCAGGTGCAGGTGTGGGTGCAGGTGCAGCTGTGGGTGATGGTGGGGGTATGGGGGCTGGTGTGGGTGTGGCTGTGGCCATGGGTGCAGGTGCAGGTGTGGGTGCAGGTGTGGGTGCTGGTGGGGGTATGGGGGCTGGTGTGGGTATGGCTGTGGCCTTGGGTGCAGGTGCGGGTGTGGGTGCAGGTGTGGGTGCAGATGCAGGTGTGGGTGCGGGTGCAGCTGTGGGTGCTGGTGGGGGTGCTGATGGGGGTGTGGGGGCTGTGTGGCCCTTGGGGAGGTGCTGGCCAGGAGGGGCTTCCTGGAGCACCCACCACTTCCCTTCCAGGGGGGCCTCTGCCTCCTTGACGAGCTAGTGCTCCTGTGGTGAGACCCAAGGGAAGGGCCTTGCCGGGGGAGGGGGGACAGCTTCGGAGGAGATGAGATGCCCCAAAGCTCCCGTGAGTCTGAGGTGTTCCTTGCCTCTGTGTCTTTTTACTCAGTCTTCGAGGGTCCTGAGGAGCAGCCTCGGAAGCTTCTAGAGCTCCTGGGCTCTTATTGCCCCTGAGCCATCAGCACTGAGTGTAGAGCCGAGGGGCCCTCAAACCAACCTCCCAGAGTGGAGGCTGAGGTGCTTCCCCGCACGGAGCACTGGGGGGCTGCGGCCAAGGGCGGATGGAGGTCATGGCTGTGACGGGCAGGGGACAGCGTCCGGGTGCCAGGAGGCACGAGAGCTGGGTGGGTGGTGGGAGAGCCCGGCCGTTAACCCCCTGCCCCCCGCAGTGGCTTTCCTCTGCCTATCCTCCGGGGCCACCCCCTGGACGGCGCTCCTGGGGCCCCCCAGCCTGCAGTCCTCTGCGGCCCCTGCGCTGCGGCCACCGAGCTCGCCTGTACCTGCACTTGCACCTGTACCTGTAACCACACCTGCACCTGTACCCGCACCTGCACCTGCACTCGTACCTGCACCTGCACTCACACCTGCATCTGTACCCACACCTGCACCCATGGCCACAGCCATACCCACACACAGCCCCCATACCCGCACCAGCACCCACACCTGCACCCACACCCGCACCCCCATCAGCACCCACACCAGCACCCACACGTGCACCCGCACCCACACCTTCACCAGCACCCACACCTGCACCAGCACCCACACCTGCACCTGCACCTGTAGCCGTGCTCCCTTCCCCCACTCAGGAAGCCCTGCAGTCCCTGCTGCCCATGGCAGGTCCCCAACCCCTGATCCCCTCTGTCTCCCCTCCACACCCTCCCTTCTATTTTCCTCTCCACCAGCTTTACTCTTTCAATTTAAAACATGTTCATAATAAAAAGGGGGTGTCGTCGGGCCTGGTGGCCGCCTATCCACCCCCAGCAGAGCTGCTCCCTGTGTCTCCCTCCAGGCCCTTTTCCTCTCGCCACGGCCTCATGCGGCCCGTGTGTCAGGGGCCACCAGGGTCTTGTGGGGACACTGCGGGGCGTGGACGCCCCTCCCCCCCCCGTCCTTGTCACCGTTGCCTTTTCTGCCCCGATCTCGTCTTTCCCTGGCCCCCCTCTGCCCTGGGCTTTCTGGCTGTCTCCCTTTCGTGGGGGTGTCCGCCACGGCCGGTGTGGTCCAGCGGGTCTGGGAGGCCCTGAGCACACACACCCCCTCCCGGGCCGGTCGGGAGCCTGCGGGACAGACAGAGCCGGCCGGCAGCTCTGTGGAGGAGTACGTGGGGCCCACAGCGCCTCCGGTTACTGTAATTACATTCTTCCTGCTGACAATTCCCACCATGGTCTCAATTGGATATGACATTCTTATTAAATAACTTCACCGGTAACTAGTAATAATAACACAGTCCTTACTTCGTGACCTAAATTGCTCGGTGCTATTTTGGTGAGCGGTGGCGACAGTGCCGCAGGGCTTCCATGGCGTGGCCTCCGGGTCGCTGCCGGTGCGCACACGGACACACGTGTTGGCACCACTGGGGCCGACGGGCCAGGAGCACATGGGATGGCCGCACCCACTCTCCGGATTGGGAGTCCTGGGTGCCTGTGGGCCCAGCATCCCCGCCAGCGATCTCCCCGCAGCCGGATTGTCGCTGGCGGTGGAGACTTGACTCCCGAAGGGTCTCTCGGTCCTCCGGTCTCTCTCTACCCTGCCCCAGCCTCCGTGCACCTGCAGCTGCCTTCCCTGGACTTTGAGTCCTTTTCTTTCTCTACCAGGTGAAGTTTTAGTTGTCCTTCAAGGCGCAGCGCAGGTGTTGCCTCCTCCAGGAAGTCGTCTCTGATTCTGCCTTGGTGGAACTGGCTCCTTCCCGAGGTGTCCTGCTCTTTGTCCACTCTGGCACCGTGTCCTCGTTCCATTAGCCGGATACGGGAGGGTCTTTTGGCCAGTAGGCCGTAATTTCCCTGAAACCAAGGACTGGGTGCTGAGCACTCATGATGCTGCACCCAGCGGCATCGTAGTGGGACTCACTGTTGACTGAATGGACGTGGGTGTGGGCTCACGGCAAGGGGCAGGTGTGCGCTCAAAGCTTCGACTGGTGGTGCTGGGTTGCCCCACAAAGACGGGAACACTCACAAGACCCCCAGTCTGTCCATCTTTGTTTTTATTTTCCATCTGGATAAAAAAAAAAAAGTGAGATGTTCACTCTCGCAGAACAAATAGAACTGTGACTTCGGTTTCATGATTTATGTGGCCAATTTTGTCTGCTTTTGACAGTTCTGTCCCGTTCCTGACAGTTACAACTCGGTCTGTCTCTGGGACCTCCGGATGATAGGTTGGGATGCCAAGCTCGCATCGATCCACTGGGGGAGCGCGCTGCCCCCCTGGCCTTCTCCCTGTTCTGTGGTTACGGATTTGGAGCCCTGCGCAAGCCACGGGGAGGACCGCTGGGGAGAGAGCGGGACCGCGTGGGTGCGTGTTGGTGTGTGTGCGCCTGGGGAGGGGCAGCCCTGGATCACCTGACCCAGACGACCATCCCTGGGCATGGCCAGCACCCACTTGGAGGTCCCCGGACCTGCTCACCACAGCTGCTTAGCCTCCCAGAGGAGGCTCCTCCCCCTGCGCCCTCTCCTTCCTCCCCAGTCCACCCACCAGCCTGCAACATGTCTCCATACAGACGTGAGCTCTTGAACCGAAGGGTCACAGCTGATTTCTCTCTGGGTCCTTGTCACACAACCTGTGACCTCAAGAAGCATCAACACGTGTGCCGAGTGCACGATGGATGGATGGATGGATGGATGGATGGATGTGTGGAGGGATGGGTGGATGGATGGATGGAGGGATGGGTGGATGGATGGAGGGATGGGTGGAGGGATGGGTGGATGGATGGAGGGATGGGTGGAGGGATGGGTGGATGGATGGGTGGATGGATGGGTGGATGGATGAATGGATGGATGGGTGGATAGGTGGAGGGATGGATGGAGGGATGGGTGGAGGGATGGATGGGTGGATGGGGGATGGATGGGTGGAGGGATGGGTGGAGGGATGGGTGGAGGGATGGGTGGATGCGTAGAGGGATGGGTGGATGGGTGGGTGGATGGATGGGATGGGTGGAGGGATGGGTGGATGGATGGGTGAGGATGGGTGGATGGATGGGTGGATGGATGGGTGGTGGATGGGTGGATGGATGAATGGATGGATGGGTGGATGGATGGAGGGATGGGTGGATGGATGGAGGGATGGGTGGATGGATGGGTGGATGGATGGAGGGATGGGTGGATGGATGGGTGGATGGATGGGTGGATGGATGAATGGATGGATGGTGGATGGAGGGATGAATGGAGGGATGGGTGGATGGATGGGTGGATGGGTGGAGGGATGGGTGGAGGGATGGGTGGATGGTGGGATGGATGGATGGATGGATGGAGGGATGGGTGGATGGGTGGGTGGCGGGGCCCAGAGTGGTGGCTCTGCTCGCGTGGGAGTTGGCACCCTTATTCGGGGACCCCACTCTCAGATGTTCTCATTTAATCGGTCTGGGGTGAAGGGCTAGTGCTGGGACTTTATAGGCTTCCCTTGGGCCATGACGCTGAGAGCCAGCCCTTGCATCCTAGGAGTCAGTCCCACTTGGTCCTGGTGCATGAGCCTTTTGATGGTACTGAAGTCAATTGGTTTGTGTTTCATTGACCATTTTTGCATTGGTATTCAACTGGGTCCATAGTTTTCTTGTAGTATCTTGGATACTGGGATTATATGGAAAAATCATACTATCAGCCTCAGAAAACGGGCTTGGAAATGTGTCCTCTTGTTCAGTTTTTTGGAAGAGTTTGAGAAGGATTGGCGTTTTTCTTATTAATCATTCTTATGATTAATGTTTGGTAAGAATTCTCCGGTGTAGCCACTGGGGCCTGGGCTTTTCTTTGTTGGGAGGTTTTTGATTACTGATCGAATCTCCTTACTAGTTACAGATCTATTTAAATTTTTAAAATTTCTTCATGATTCAGTCTTGGTCATTGTAGGGTTCTAGAAATTTATTCTTCTAGGTCATCCGATTTTCTGGCATATGATTGTTAAGAGCAGTCTCTTGTGATCCTTTTCATTTCTGTGGCATCAGCTGCGATGTCTCCTCTTTCATTTCTGAATTTTGTTGAGTCTTCATGCTTTCTTCTTAGCCTAGCTGAAGTTTTGTCACTTTTATCGACCTTTTCCATATATACCATATAATCTTAGTTTTGTGGATTTGGGGTATTATTTTTCTGTTCTCTATTTTACTTCTGTTCTGATCTTTATTATTTTTTTCCTCCTGCTAAGTTTGGGTGTTGAGTTTGGTGTTGCTGTGTTTGTTTTTCTGTTTTCTTGGGATATAAATTTAGGTTGTTGATTTGATATCTTTTTTTTTTTTACTTTTTAAAGATTTTATTTATTTATTCATGAGAGACACAGAGAGAGGCAGAGACGCAGGCAGAGGGAGAAGCAGGCTCCATGCAGGGAGCCCAACGTGGGACTTGATCTAGGACCTTGGGATCGCTCCCTGAGCTGAAGGCAGAGGCTCAACTGCTGAGTCACCCGGGTGTCCCAATATCTTCTTTCATAATGTAGCCATTTACTGCTATAAATTTTCCTCTTAGTACTGCTTTTGCTACATCCTGTAGTTTTTGCACGTTGTGTTTTCATTTGTTTCAAGATGTTTCCCAGCTTCTCTTGTGATTTCTTCTCTGACCCATCAGTTGCTCAATGGTATGTGCTTTAATTTCCACATTCTGTGAACTTTCCATTTTTTTTCTTTGCTACTGATTTCATTTCATTCCACTGTTGCCAGAAAGATACTTGGTATGATTTCAGTTTTCCCTTTTTTTTAAAGATTATTTATTTATTTATTCATGAGAGACAGAGAGAGAGAGAGGCAGAGACACAGGCAGAGGGAGAAGCAGGGTCCATGCAGGGAGCCCAACGTGGGACTCGATCCCAGGTCTCCAGGATCAGGCCCTGGGCTGAAGGCGGCGCTAAACCACTGAGCCACCGGGCTGGCCTATGATGTCCTTTTTTGTGACAGTTTTTGACTTGAAGTTTATTTTGTCTGATAGAAGTATAGCCACCCCTGGTCTCCTGGTTACCATTTGCATGGACTATCTTTTCCCATAATATTGCTTTTCGTGCATGCATGTCTTTATATCTGGAGTGAGGCTCCTTGACAACATTCGTTTGGATCTTGCTGTTTTGTCTGTCCAGTCTCTTGATGTCTTTTGACTGGAATGGAATTTTGTCCATTTATATTTAGAGTAGTTGCTGATAGAGAAGGACTTAACCATTAATCATTTTGTGCATTGCTTTCTGTACATCTTGTAATTATTTTGTCCCTCTTTCCTTCTCTCCCGGACTTTCTTTGTATTTCTTTCCTTTGGAGTGACATACTTTGCTTCCTTTCTCATCCTTTTGTGAGTTTTCTGTAGATAGTTACCATTGTGATTACATAAAAATCTTATGGTTAGTATAGTCTGTTTTAAACAGTTAACATCAATCACATAAAAAAACTTGTCTTCTTTACATTTCTCCACCTAAGTATGTTATTCATGTCACAAATTATATCTATTTATATTTTGAATCACTGACAATGTTTTACAGTTACAGCAATTTTTGTGCATTTATCTCTTAAGTTTTATACCAGAATTAAAAGTGATTTTCTATAATTACAGTATTACCAGGATTCTTTATTTTCTATGTATTTACCTTGATCAGAGAGCTTTATATTTTCATATGCTTTTGCGTTGCTCTGTAGTGTCCTCTCACGTCGGCCTCAAGGACACCCTTTAACTGTGCTAATAAGGTAGGTCTAGTGGTGATGAAATGTTCCGGCTTTTGTTTATCTGGGATGGTCCTTATTTCCCCTTCTTTTCCGAAGGACCGTTCAGCTAGTTGTAGTAATCTTGGTTGGCAGTATTTTCCTTTCAGCACTTTAAATATATCTTCCCACTTCCTTCTGGCCCACAGGGTTTCAGAAATCCACTGGTAATCTTAGGAGAGCTTTGTTGTATGGGGCAAGTTGCTTTCTCTCTTTTGCTTTCACGAGTTGTTTTCTTTGCCTTGACTTTTGACAGTTTGATTATAATGTGCCTCGGTTTGAGCTGTTTGGGCTTCATCCTGGTTGTAGTCTCTTGAGCTTTATGAATTTGGTTGTCCATTTCCTTCCACAGACTTGGGAAGGTTTTGGACATTATTTCTTCAGGTAGGCTCTCTGCCCCCTATCTCTCTTCTCCCGTTGGGAATCCTACAATGCATATGTTGGTTCATTTGTTGATGTCCTCTAAGTCCCTTGGGCTTTCTTTTCTTTCTTTCTTCTTTTCTTCGTTTTTGCTCCTCTGACTCAATGATTTCAAATGACCTTTGAGTTCAGTGATTCTTTCTTTTGCTTGATCAAGACTGCTATTAAACCAATGTAGTGAAATTTTCAATTCAGTTATTATATTTCTTTAGATACAAAATTTCTGTTTGATTCTTTTTATAATTTCTGTCCCTGCTGATATTTTCATTTTATTCGAGTGTTGTTTTCCTGGTCTCATTTCGTTGTCTGTGTTATTCTGTAGTGCACTGAACTTCTTTAAGATGATTATTTTGAATTCTTTGTCAGTAATTCTCCATTTCTTTAATTTTGGTTTCTGAGATTTATTTTGTTCCTTTGATTGGACGCAATTCCCTATTTCTTCATGTGCCTATTTTTCCCCCTCTGTGATTTATGTATTTGGGGGGGAAAAAAAAACAGCCACCCCTCCCTATTTTTATGGATTGGCCTCATATAGTGGATGACCTCATATAGAAGGCTGGAGCTTCTGGACCTGGAGGTCACTCAAACTTTTTCCAGGGCTGTGTCTTCTCTGAGTTTGTGCATGTAGTTTCTTCATTAGCAAGAGGTTCACCATTTTCTTTCTTAGGTTCTTAGAATTTATTGCTCCCTCACATGTCTGTCTGTCTGTCTGTGTTACCTAGGTTCTCTGATGCTACAGCAAGTGCTGGGCTCCCTTTTGTTCCCTGTGGCTCCCAGGCATCCAAAGTGTTGGTTCCTTGTTTGCACGCTGAGTCAGATGAGACAGAAACCAGTCCTTGGGCAGTCCCCTACTCTTCTCTTTCCTACCCAAGGGAGAAGTTGCTGGTTGGACTATTCTTCCCTGTCATGCTAAGCTGTGCCGGCTTGTGAGGAAGGCTATCATGGCTGCTGTGAAATGACTTTTCTTACCTGTTTTACTGAGACTGTTCTTGACTTTGAGCTTGCGTGGGGTACTGTGACTTCTTAACTGGTTTCAGGAGTTCTCATAAAGACTCTTTGGATCATATATTATTATGATCCGAAGTTGATGACTATGGTGGGACAGAGTCTGAGGCTTCTTATTTTGCCATCTTGCTGATGTCACTCTTCAAACCTCTTTTTAATGGCACCTCATCCAGGCACCCTCCCCACTGTCTATCACCAGAGCTGCTGGACTTTAAGGATTGTGAGGGTCACCTGGGCCTTCCGCCTGTAAAGGCCTCACAGGATCATGATAAACTCTCTCCTGCCCAGCAGGATATGTGACAGTTGAGCATAAGTTTATTCTGCTTTGTTTGACCAAGTGCAGGCTGCATGATCTCCGTGCTTCAGGTGTACACGTGTTCTTAGCCATTTTAGGGACAAATGTGTTTTGAGAGCCCATTGCACCCATGGAATTGTCAAGAGTCAGAGGTCCTAGGTGCCAGCTCCATGACCCCAGTAGATGTGACATCTCTGGTTTCTCTTGTGTCATACATAGTCAGGCCTACATTTCCCTCTTGGGAAGCACAAGGAGATGGTTACATCTAGATCCTAGGAATCCACATAGGAAGTTTCCCCAGGAGGAAACAGGAGTGGAAGAGATTCTTCAGTTTATGCTAAGAGATCTGACCTAAGAGGTGGCCCAGCCAGGGCAGAGCTTAGCTTGCAGCAATGAGAATGAAGCTGGCTCCCACCTCTCCCTCAATGTCTGTCTTGCTCTCCTTTGTATAAATTCCTTGGCCTTTCCTGTTATACACCTGCTTGCCAGCTGCCATTCAACTAAGTAAAAGCATTGTCAGGGAAGCTCAGACTGTCTTGTAGAAGGCCCTAGTGAATACCCATTGAATTGTCTTGAATTCTCTTCTTTCCATGGCCCTGGGTTACTCCTTAAGCCAGCATGTTTCCTGCCAGAAAATCTCTAGCAACTAGGTTTGAGAGCCTCCGGTTAGACTTGCCTTTTTATAGAGTCTCCTATTAGAAGATTCACTCATTCATTCATTCAGCATACACTTTTGATTTTTCTTAAGGCCACCCAGCAGATGGCCCTGGGAATTCCTGTCCCAGTCTTTGGCATGGTGACATCATTTTGGTGTGGCCTCAAGAGAAGGAAGCTAGCTAGGATGAGCAGGATTTCTGGAGGCCCTGAAGGGTTCCCAGGGCTCTCATACACAGGACTTTGCAGAGCAGCCCCCTGGTAAGCACTTTGAGTGGCTGGGTGCCTCTGGATGGGGCTCTCAGCTGGAACAAGGAGGCCACTGGAACAGCAGGTGGGCAATTAGGCAGAGGCTGTGGCTGACCAGATTGGAGGAGCCCAGGGTGAGCAAAGGCCACTAAGGCCAGCACTGGGCATCTGAGGCAATGGCCATGGGGATGTTTTCTAAGCTGAGGCCTGAGGTCACTGGGGCAGGTTCTGAATCAGATGCTTCCACATGCCCAGCCTCATCATGCTGCTGGCTTGCATTGTACGGGGGAAGGGCAACAAGAGAGCTGTGATGATTTCCTTTTATAGAGATGCTAAGAGGAAGTACATTTCTCCATTACTTCCTGACACAATTTTTAGATTATCTATCCACCTACTCAGATACATTTTTCCCTCAGTTCATTCAAGTTGAGCGAGGGAGAGAGAAGGGGAGAGAGAGGGAGGGGAGAGGAATTGAGAGGAAGGTTTTCAAAGAATTAATTAAAATAAAGTCTCTTCTTAGACGAGATGTGCCATCTCTGTGTTACCTTCAGGCAGGTAGGGGGTGGGGTGGGGACAGGGCTATGGTGGAGTCATGTCCAGCCAAGGGGGAAAGCGCCTTAGCTCTAGTCAGCAATTTTGGAGCTCCATGCTACATCTGGCATGTGACCTGCCTGCCATCTTTCCTTCTTCCTCCTTCCCTCTTTTCCTCCCACCATCCCTCTCTCCCTCCCTGTCTTTCTTCCCTCCCTCCTTCTGTGTGTGTTTCTCTCCCTCCCCGTCTTCCTGCCTCCCTTTCATCCCAGTGCAGCAGTGGAACATATACTTTCAGAGCTCAGTCTCAGGAGTCACACAAACCTCCGCTGAACCTCAGCTTTGCCATCTATTATTATATGTGTGAACTTGAGCAAGTTATTGAGCTCAAACTTCATTTGTTAAACAGGGTAAAAAATAACACCAACCTCTTTGGAATGTTTTGAGGTTTGAAAGAAATCATGTGAGTAAGATGCTCAGCGCTGTGTGGGGCACGGAGTCAGTGCCAGATGAATGACGGCTGGAATTCCTTCGTCCTTGTGCTAGTTGATTCCTTCCACAGCCCTGTTTGAGGCCCTCAAGGATGTGTTGGTGAAGAAGGCAGGCAGTGTTTTCTGCCCTAAGGAGACCATTCGGTGGGGAGATGGCCACTCAGGACCCCCCTCCCTGGCTGTAATTCCACCATGGGCTGCTCTGTGGGTCCTCCCATCTCAAACTGCCCTTAGAGCCACAGCATCTGGTTTGGCTTCCTGGGTCTTTAGGGAGCTGTGCATTTATGAGCACATTGAATTACAGTTTATTCATTCATTGAACAAATATTTACCGAGTGCCTACCATGTGCCAGACACTGTTCTAGGCATGTGGGGTGGAACAATGAATAAAACAGAGACCTTGCTTTTGTGAAATGAGTGTTCAAACAGGAGGAAACAGATGGTAAATACACAAATAAACTACATAGGGTCCTACAGAGTGATACATGCTGTGGGAGAAAGGAAACTGAACACATAAGGGAAATTGGTGGTGTTGGAGATGGAGGTGAGAGAGGGTTGTGATTTATTACGGGCCGCCGCCTTGTTGAGAAGGGAATGTGGAGCAAAGAGTTAAAAGAGGAGAAGGAGTTTGTGAGAAGAGGGGAAAGGAAGTGCAAAGGCCCTGAGGTGAGAGCATGGCCCCTTGTGGGAGGAGCAGACAGGAGGCAGTGATTGGGGAGGGAGGAGCGAGAGAGCGAAGCTCTGCAAAAGCAGAGACTGTGTTTGTCCTGTGCCTGGCAGGTGGAGGAGGTACAGCGAGTATTGGTTGAATGAAGGAATCCTTGCTGGCATCCCGAGCTGGGCAAGGCCAGGATGGACCTCATCACTAATTTACTTGAACAGAGTGGCTGACTTTTCCTTTTTGATAGGAACAATTTTCAAATCACCAGCAGAGCTCATAGAAAATTCAGATGTGCAATTGGGGGGCATCAAAACACAAAGCTCTTTTCCTTAGCATGTAAAAGAGCAGTGCATCCGCCGGAGAGTGGGAAAAACAAAACAAAATTGCAGATGACCTTTGAATGGCTAATTTAAAGTCTGTACTGGGCTTTCCCTGGAGCTGCTGTGAAAGTCTGTGTGAGCGAGCTGTTTGGATTTCCAGCAGATGTCCAGTCTGAAGGTGCTGGGGAAACGAGGGGGTGGGCCATCTATGGAGGAGGGAGAGGCTGCACCCAAGTGCTGGTGACCATATGTTACATCCTCCCTCTGGCCCTTGGGATGTCTGATTCTGTGTCTCACGCTGGATCTCAGGTCTTCCCCTTCCTCGTCTCTAGAACGTCAGTCTGCTCCCTGTCCTTCTCCTCCTCTGTGGTTGCTGAGGACTGAGTGTGGGAGCATCTCAAGGATGCACTCCTAAGGGACCACCCCGCCTAACCCTCACCCCAGGGCCCCTGGGGCAAACTGTCTCTAGCGCGGCCTCTGGTTCTGTCTGGCCTGAGGCTGGTGGACCTTGTTTTAGGCACTCAGGACCCTGAATGGAGCTCCAGTGCTCTCTGCCCTCACCTCTGCTGCCCTCACCCCTTCCCCAGCTCTCTCTCTCTCCCTCTCCCCTCTCTCCATCCGCTTCTTCGTCTTACCAAGTCCCCCTTTCCTTCTCGTCTGATGCTGAAATCCTGGGAGAAATTGGACGCGCATCTGCAGTGGCCCAGGGTCGGGAAACAACTGCCCCAGAACCATGGACAGGGCTCTCCGGCTCGGGGACAGTGGCCATTCCCTGGGGTCTCCTGACCCAGGGCCGCTCAGGGCCGCTCAGGGCGTCTATGGGAAGGTGGCCTTGGGAGGCTCATTTTAATTCAGGGGGACAGGGGCCTATGTGACTAAAGGACTGGACCATGTCCCTTGCTAGGAAGCAGCAAAACAAGCTCTGTGATTCTTTCCACGGCACCATATTAAATCCCCCACCTACCCTTTTACAGTAATTTTCATGTATGAGTCACAGAAGGGCAAAGGGCTTGAAGTTGCCTGTGTCCCTCGGGGATGAGGCTAGTTCCTCTACGGGTGCATATAATAAAACAGCAGCCAGGAGCCTTTAATGAGTAGAGAAACAGACGAAAAAAAGGCACAGATGACAACTGGACATATTAAACTGTTTACTCAATAAATATTAGCTGCATGTCTATGAAATGCCAACTCCTGTATTGGGGATTTAATAGCAAATCGGAAGTGGTACTTGCCATCAGGAGGCACTTCGGTCGGGGAGAGGGACACAGACATGCGCTTGGCCTCACAGGCTTTTGACAAGTCACTTGTTTCCCAGGTTACTTTTTTTCCTTCTTTTGTGAAGTCCAGTGTGCACAGAAGTCCTCACGCGGTCTCCCTCCTGATGACTGAGCTCAGGCTCAGAAGGACGGGCATCGGAGCAGAAAGTTCGGAGTCAGAGCTGGGGTGATTGACACTTGAGTGAAGGCCACCCAAAGGCAAGGTTCTTTGCCCGAGAGTGTGCTCCGGAAAGAAGTGTGACTGATCGGTTCAGGAAAATAAGCATCTAGGCGCACTCTTAACCTCCCCACCCCCCAATCCATTCACCCCTATGTGGAGAAGTGGGTAAGAAGGCAGATATTGGGACCAGCTTGCCTGGAGTTGAATCCTGTTTCTACCATTTATCAACTGTCTCGCCTTGGGCAGGTGACTTAACTTTCCTGGGCCTCAGTTTCCTTGTCTATAAAACTGGGCATCATGATATACCTGTCCATTATAGTTGCGGGGATGGAATGGAGTTTATTAGCTGCAAAATACATAAGAAAGTGCTTGGCACAGGAGGAATATGTAATAATCTATTCTTATTAGACTGAGCTCCAGGAGGCCAGGGATGATACCTGGGATGATGCCTGGGATACTGCGGGTGCTCAATACTATTTTTTTTAAGTAAAAATTCAGTTTATTCATCTGTTTATGACATAGTACACAAGAAGCAAAGTGTTTCACATCATAGGTTTCACTTCCAGCTCCTTGGAGTGTTCATTTCTTTGGCTAAAAGGAGTGACTAGACATGAGAGGCAGGCAATGCTTGGCAACCAAAATAAGGATGGGGAGGGGGCTATGCTACCACCATCCTTGGCAGGGACGGGCACCGTGGGGCTGCTAGTCTCAAGCTATTTTCTAGGACCGTTAGCTGGAAACAAAGGGGCACCCTCGTGGGTGCTCATGCCACGGTGGGCTTCAGGCGTCCCTGCCCCTCCTGTCATGCTGGATGTCGTGGTACAGGGACTTGTACTTGTCTTGAATTCAGACCTAATTTTCAACATGTCCACTTCACTGCAAGAGACCAGGATTCTAATCAGGGCTTTATCACAAGTCCCCTTGCCCTTCATGGAGTCGTACAGTCAGTCGGCAAAATACAGGGGCTTGTTCTGAAGGCACTGGGCCAGGTTCAGGAAAGCATTTTCCAGATCTTCTCCTTTGCCCTCCTTCTTGGTGCTCTCCAGCATGTCATAAGGGCTGTTGCCCTTGTACTTTCCTAGTGCTTTCTGGAGGTGACGCACACTCTTCTCTGTCATGATGCTGAGCCACGGGGACCCATCAGTTCCTTTCCTCTTCACCCCAGCGTCATGGAGATTCCAGGCATCTTGGTCAATCAATTCATAATCTATGAGCGAGCCACCCTCTGCTCTTTAACCCTTTGTAAGGGCAACCATCAGCCTGCGGAAGTCTCCAGGCATGTCCGAAATGACGTCCTCCTCCAGACTAGTCTTGGACATTTCCTTGTAGACTGTTCATTTCCTGAAGCTCTCTGTTGGTCCTTGAGCAGATGACCTCAGTGAGGGAGTCCTCCTCGGTCCCCGGCCCTTCGTGGAGGCTTTCAGTTCAGGAGCCTCATACTGAGCAGGTGTTTTCAATAGGCCCCAAATCACGGTCTCCAGGGGGCTGGACAAGGCTGACTTCAGGGCTGCTGCAGGTTCCCTTTTCATCCTTCTCTGGTAGGCAGAGGCAATATCCTGTCTCTGTTCATTGCTACAGTTGGTCGAAAGGTTGACAGTGACAACCTCATCCACACCTTTGGTGTTGATGACCGTTTCGTTTCAATGTTCGGAGCATCACACTCAGCATCAGAATTGGTGTATGCTTTGACCAGTCCTTATGCACTTGGGTTTTTTGTTTTGTTTTGTTTTCACTTGGGGTCTTGGAGTGGTCACCCTCCAAGCTGAGCTTCCAGAGAATTTCGTGAACAGTAGACATTTTGAAAGAAGCCGGGCCAGGCGCCAATAGCTGTGAGCGTTCCTGGTTATAGAGCAGAGCTGGCTGCCCTGGGTGGGCTCAATACCATTTTTTTAAAGGTTTATTTATTTGTTTTAGAGAGAGAGAGTGCATAAACAGGGGCAAGGGCAGAGGGGGAGAGAGAGAGAGGGGGAGAGACTCTCAAGCAGACTCCCCACTGAGCACAGAGCCCGATATGGGGCTCAATCTCATAACCCAAGATCATGGCCTGAGCCAAAATCAAGAGTTGGATGCTAACCTGATGCAGCCACCCAGATGCCCCTCAATGCTGTTTTTTAAATGAATGAATCGAGCATTTGCTAAGACCTGAGTTTTTGTGTGTCAGCCCCTGTGCTCAGCCACCACCTCTGAGTCAAAACCACAGCTCAGGTGTCTTCTCAGCTGAGGAGAACTCAATGCCAGCTCTGTATTTTCTCTGAAAGACCTGGCCAAGAGTGGGACCAACCTGGCAAAGGTGGCTGTCCCCAGATGCACCTGGCCCCTCCTCTCCGTGCTGATCCAGGGATGGAGCACAACCTTGTGAGTGAGAGACTCCGCCATCAGCAATGGAGAGATCCCTCTGTTGGTCCAGGATTCCCCGTCAACACAATAAACAACCCCTGGCTGGTGTTGGCTCAAAATGATGACAAATGAGCTGCCTGTGTATCGCCAGGCAAGGAAAATCATATTTGGAACACAGTGGTGGCTTCCGTGTTAAGCATGTCCAGGAGAATCAGAGAGCCTGGAGGTAGAATTAGGAAGCTGAGCGGCATGGGATTACTCCCCCAGAACAGTTGGATGTGGTACAGGGGCAGGCTTGCCACCTAACCCCGTCTGCTGGGCATTGTTTTATACCTTTGCTGGATGCATCCCCAGCTTGAGAGGAGGGAGATCCTGGTTTGTTTGCATGTCCCCAAGGCACGGCAACTGTGCTAAGCTCTTTTCAATAAATCCCAGGCTGTGCCCCCCCAGCACTGGGTGCAGAGTGGAAACAGGACCACAGCTCAGGAGCTGTGTCTTCCGGTGGCGTGTGGGATCCTTGCAGCTTGAGCTTCACTGTCCTGAAGACCTGGATTTGACTCCTACCTCTTCCGCTGCTACCTTCTTGAGCTTGAGTGTGCTCTTAAACCTCCGTGAGCTTCAGTCTCGTCACATGTAAAGTGGTAGGGGCAGGACGCAATAGCCTGACGTCAGAGGCTCATTGCAAATGTTAGGGAGATAATGTCAGTGAAGCGTGTGAATAGATGTTCATTTCCTTCTCGGACCCTCACGGAAGCACCAGTCCTTCTGGGCTTGTTTGTATGTGGTCTCTGCTGTGCACCCGGGGACCCAACCACGAGGACAGTTAGTAAGCTGGGCCGTGTGTGTCTAACTCCACTTCCCACTCTGAGCTCCTTCGGGACACATTATACACACTGCATCCCTCCCGGCTTCCCACCCCCATCCGCGTACGGGCTGGAATTAGGTAAACTTCCCAAGATTTGCTGAATGAAAGATTGAATTCAGTTGGATCTCTGGGGTTCTTGATAGAATCTAGGGGCTTCCTAACATGGTTGGGAGAAAATTGCATCTTTATTTTCACTAATTTCTGGCCGAGACTTGGCATTTCTACCAATGATGAATATAGGCAACAAAGTAGTGGCAATGTGTGTGAATTTGTCACGGGTAAGATCACAGGTATTTTCATTACCTGAAAATATGGTTGTTGTAGCCATCCAGAAATAGCACTGATGCTTTGAGCTGCAGTATTTCATCAGGCCCACTGCTAGGTCTTATTAATAATGCATTAATAGGGGAGTGCCTGGATTACCAGATGACAAATTTTCAAAATGTTTTGAAAACTGTATTTCAGCATAATTGGTTCCCTTCATAATTCTATATGCTTTGCTTTATTTAAAACATTTATTTCATGGAAAACATCATTCACGAAGGCTTCATCAGGCCTCCAGAGAGGGTCATCGCACAATAAGGATGAAGAACCTCTGGTGTAGGAGGTTTGTGACTCCTTCAAAATGAATGAAAAAGATGGGAGGTTAGCATCCTGTGTATCTTGTTCTAGAGAGTATTTGTAGCTTTTGGTAGGAGCTCCAAGCTGGCAAAGAATTAGGTCAGTGGCTCTCTACTCGGGGTGATTTTCCTCTCCTAGTGGACCCTGGGCAATGTCTGGAGGTATTTTGGTTGTTACAACTGGGATGTGCTACTTGGCATTCAGGGGTTAAGGCCACGGATGCTGCTGAACATGCCACATGCAGAGGACAGAATTATTCTGCCCCAAATGCCAGTAGTGCCAAGACTGAGAAACCCCGGCCTAGACATCACACCATTAATGGGAGTTTCTCTGAGTGTTAAGACCACTAGGAAAAAAAGAAAAAAAAATCAGCGTACAACTTCATGAGAAACACGTGTGCTAATTCTCTTGTCCAGCCCCTAAGGCTCATCTGCGATGCCCACCGGGTGCCGGGCCCTGGGATTACAGACAGAGGCATGGCCCTAGAGGCGCTCTGGGTCTGCCATTCGGTAGGACGCGTGTGCAACTCTGCTGGGCACCTGTTGTCTGCGCAGTGTCCTGGGTGCTGGGGATGGGCGTGAATGTGATGGGACATGGTCTCTACCCCGTGGAGTCCACACCCCTCGGGGATGCGTATGCACGTGTGACAGTGGAGAAGCAGGGCGTGTGTTGGGTTGCGTGTTGGGGTGGGGGCGCGTCGCCTCAATGTGGTGATCCGTAAGGTCTCCGGGAGGTGGTGAATTTTGACCTGTGACCTAAAAGATGAATAGGAGTTGGCCAGACCAGAGGATGGGGAAAGGGTGCTTCAATCAGGGGGGTGGGGGGTGGCAAGTTTGGGGACTCAGAGTGAGCAAAGGAGCGGAATGTAGTCTGGCTGTGACCGGAGCATCATTTAAGGGAAAGAGCTGCAGAAGGTGAAGAGAGGAACAGGGCCCGGCTCATGCAGGGAAGCAGCATCATATTGAGGATTAAGGGCTTTATCCAGGGGAGCCATGGGAGGAGTTTAGGCAAGAGTAGAGGCTGCTTTTGTTCGCGGCTGCAAGGTACAGATCATCGGGAGGGAAGAGAGGAGACCTGGAATTTGGTGGATGGTGGTTGGAGAGAGGGAGGAAAAGAGGAAAGGACAGATGGAGGGAGGGAGGGAGTGACAGAGGGGCGGAGGGAGAGGGAAGGAGGAAAGGACAGATGGAGAGAGGGAGAGGGAGAAGGAGGGAGGGAGGAGGGGAGGCAGAAACTGCCCAGGAAACCAGGGAAGACTCCTCAAAGGAGGTGCTCTGTGAACTGAGTCGTGAGCAGGGAGTAAGGCTGGGGGGGGGGGGTAGGAGGTGGGGGAAGGGCATTCCAGGGCAAGCCTGTGAGGGCCTGGGGGTGTTTGTGTAGCAAAGCTGGGTGTGTAGGGGAGGGGGGCGAAGACGGGGGTCCCTGGCGTGGTCTCTGCCCCGCTCCTGAAGGGCCAGAGATACTGTTCGGTTCGGTCCCTGCCCACCCCCCCCAACCCGTCCAGGCAAGGGCCCCATGCCAGAAGGCGTGCCCACAGCTGGGCCATAGTCCCGCTATAGACCTGAGGTGCACAGGTGGCTCCGCGTGGCAGGCAAGTCGCATCCGGTGGACGTGATGGCCCGCGCCACATCTGCGGCTTCCCTCTGCGTTTCCTCTTGGGGGGCTTTCATTAATTACATGGCTTCGATGAATCGGTAGCTCGGCCCAGAGCGCACTCCCAAAATTCCAGTCTATAGCCTTAATTGCCTTCTGGCCATTTCCATCTGGATTTCCCACTGGCTTCTCCAACTAAATTTGTCCAAAATTGACCTTATCAGTCAATAAATATTTGCAGAATTGAATTGAATTTTCCTGCCAAACTTCTCAAAAGAGTTATCTCCTCAAAATTATCATTATTTGTAGACAACATGACTGTGTACCTAAAACACCCAAGGGAATCAACCAAGAAATCTTTGGAATTAATAAGAGTTCAGAAACCCAGTTGGATGCAAGATGAATATATAAAAATCAATAGGTTCTCTGTATATCTGTAAAAACAGCTAGAAAAATAAAATCATGGGAAAAATGTTATTCACTAGAGCAAGAAAAAGTGCTTAAAATGTCTGGGAACAACCTTAACAAGATGTGACTGGGACCTATATGAAGAAAAGCACGAATCTTTATGGAAATATTAGCTGGTATTTATTGACCACATGTTCTGTCCCAGGTACCGTCTGAGCATTTAGCAATTAGCAGGTACCGGCACATTAATCTATACAGCCATCCTTGAAGTGGGTGTTAATTTTAAAGATGTCCAAACTAAGGTTTAAAGGGTTTACATGAAGTGCCCAAAAAGTACAGAAATTTGCTCCCAAGGGTTTTGCTTCCCAAACCCACGCTTTTAACCTTTTCCGAAGCCACCTCCCCAATAAACCCTAACTACACAGATAAATGAAATTGGAAGGTATCGTCTGAATATTATAAAATGATTAATTCATTTCGGTCATGCATGCATTCATCCCCATAGTACGTACTGAGTGTCCACAGTGGGCAAGGACTGAACCCTCGAGGTGGTGGAGATAAAAATATGAATAGGCTCTCAAGGAGGCTACTGACGGGGAAGCCACGCAAACGTCATCAGGGCATCATTGGGGAAAGCAAGGATATTCCCAGTGGGTGGCTGGCGGGTAGGGGGGACATCCATGCCATTGTCACGAGGGTTCCAAGACAGCGGCTTGGAGGCCGGAAGGAATCTCGAAGCACCTGTAGCCAGCTGGGTGAAGGAACTGGAGAGCGAGCATCCTGAGCACGGAGTTGCGTGGGCAATTGATATTTATGAATTCATTCATTCAACCAGCAGCTCTTCCGGGAGCATCTGCCATGTGCCAGTATGGGTCTGGGAGCCGGAGATAGAGCAGAGAACAAAATAGCACCTCTGTTCTCACGGAGAAGGCATTCTGATGGGAAGGGGAGGAAAGTGAGCAGGAGAGTCCATGGCAGTGGGTGCTGAATGCTACGGAGGAAAAAAAAAAGAAAAGCAGGAACCTGGGGCCCCCCGGTGTGAAAGCAGAGGGGCCTGGATTTTATGTAGCGTGGTCTCTGAGAAGGCAATATTTGACTCCAGAGCTGAAGGAAGTGAGGGAGTGGGTCATATGGGTCTTGAGGAAAGATGTTTCTGGAATGAAGGGTCCCAGGGTGGGCGTATGATGGGCTCAAGGAATGGCCCGGGGGCAGCATGGCTGACCGTGAAAATGAGGGGACAAGGGACAGGGCAGGAGGTCAAGAGGAGGTGCAGCATCCATTCAGGTAGAGCTTTCAAGGGCAAGGACTTTAGCTTTTATGCTGTTGGCAGAGATGAGAAGCCAGCCGGTCTTCGGTAGAGAGGTCTTTCTAAAAAATATCACCAAGAAAAAGACAGATGAGTGGTACTGCTTGCAAAACTGGACATTTTAATCTACACACACACACACAAAAAAAAAACCCTAAACAAAGCAGGAAGCACACAGCCAGGTAGACAACAATATTTGCAACAAACGTGACAAAAGAGTAAAATCCAGATTCTATGAAGAGTTAGTACAAATTGGTAAGGAAATCGTGGGAACTTAACGGAAGATTTACGTACATAAAACTTAGGAACGTCTGTATGTTAAACATCATAAAATTAAAAGGCCACAATGGCTACAAACATATACGTAGCACATGTGATGCCTAGAGGACATAAATTTGTAAATCAATAAGAAAAAATAAACACGACTGTGGAAAATTAGCCGAAGATTTCATCGGATCGTTCCCAGAGGGAGGATCTAAAATTATTAGAGAAAGTTGAAAAAAAAATGTTCAGAATCGAAGTTCTAAAGAGATATGAAATAAAACAAGATAGCTATTCTTGGGGATCTCTGGGTGGCTCAGCGGTTTAGCACCGCCTTCAGCCCAGGGCGTGATCCTGGAGTCCCGGGATCGAGTCCTGTGTCGGGCTCCCTGCGTGGAGCCTGCTTCTCCCTCTGCCTGTGTCTCTGCCTCTCTGTGTGTCTCTCATGAATAAATAAATAAAATCTTAAAAAAAAAAGATAGCTTTTCTTTTTGCACCTGTCAAGGAGGGAAAAAGCCTCCAATAAGAGGACACACAATGCGAGTGAAGATGGCTCGAGATAGGCCTTCATGGACACGGCTATTGAGAATGGAATTGGAGTGTTTTCCAGAAAGTATTTGCAAGATCCAGAGCCCGAGCATCACAAATGTTCATACCCTTTGAGCCAGTAACCTGCACTTCTGGAAGTCTGTCATAGGGAAACTGTCCAAAAACAGATGCATGAGCAACAACCCAAAGTGTTTAATTCTCCAGGATTGTTCTTGAGCCCCAAATGGGTCTTGGCCGTGTCTGGTCACCACGCTGATGGGAGAGAGGGATGGGTGGGTGGGGGCAGCGCATCCTGTGCACAGAGAAGGAGATGCCAGGTGCTCTCCAACGGAGTCCACAGCAGCATTCCCGCCTACAGGGCAGTAGGCTGGTTGTCAGGAGCCAAGAACGGAGACTACAAAAACAGTCACTATAGACGACTCGAGGACCTCTACATCCCTTGCGGCGTTACTTACGGTAACTGAGAGTCAGAAGCGGCCCGAGCGTCGAGTGCACGTCCCGTGATGAGCCCTGAGTAACACACAGGATCGTCGGATCACGAGAGCCCACGGCTGAAAGTAATAGAGCACGCGTGTTGCCTCCACTGGAATTAAGAAAATAATAAAAGTAAGAATAAAATAATAATAACATAATAATAACAAAAAATGAAAATTTAAAAACAATAAAAATAAAAAATGAAATAATAAAAAAATGAAATAATAAAAATACAAAAAGAAGTGAAGATCAGGAAGACATTCAGCATCTTGGAGGCACATTTAAAAACAATAAAAATAAAAATAAATAATAAAAATACAAAAAGAAGTGAAGAACAGGAAGACATTCAGCATCTTAGAGGCACATTTAAAAACAATAAAAATAAAAATTAATAAAAATACAAAAAGAAGTGAAGATCGGGAAGACATTCAGCATCTTGAAGGGACATTTAAAAACAATAAAAATAAAAATAAAGAAATAATAAAAATACAAAAAGAAGTGAAGAACAGGAAGACATTCAGCATCTTAGAGACACATTTAAAAACAATAAAAATAAAAATAGGGATCCCTGGGTGGAGCAGCGGTTTGGCGCCTGCCTTTGGCCCAGGGCGCGATCCTGGAGACCCGGGATCGAATCCCACATCGGGCTCCCGGTGCATGGAGCCTGCTTCTCCCTCTGCCTATGTCTCTGCCTCTCTCTCTCTCTCTGTCTCTGTGACTATCATAAATAAATTAAAAAAAAATTAAAAAAAATAAAAAAATAAAAATAAAGAAATAATAAAAATACAAAAAGAAGTGAAAAACAGGAAGACATTCAGCATCATAGAGGCACATTTAAAACCAATAAAAATAAAAATAAAGAAATAATAAAAATACAAAAAGAAGTGAAGATCAGGAAGACATTCAGCATCTTAGAGGCACGAAAGGACATTTAGCCCGTCCGGCAGGGACTCCCGCTCTATTTGCTGCTCTGGGTTATGACTTCCTCAGCTCACTCACACACATATGGTTTCAGGGAGACTTCCCGGTGAGTCAGGCTTCCAAGCTGTCCGCGTCCACAGTGCCCCCCACCCGGGTCAGCCAGCCTGTATGGATCATTCCCGCCCCAGCCTCGAACCCAAAGCTGGGTGCGCTCCTGCGAGCCGAGCATCCCTCTGGGACTCTGGCCTCGGGGCAGTGTTTTCCGCCGTGCGGAGCAGCATTCAGTCTGTCACCAGACCTCACTGAGCGCCCAGGTGTGATGTAAAAACCGAAAAAAGAAAATTCCAGAAACAATTGAAATGTCTGATGGTGGGAGAACAGTTGAGTAAATCTGGTTTAACCCTGGACCGGAACGTCATGCATCCCTTTAAAATGCTGTTTCCGAACAGATTGACTATCTTGGGGGAGAAGCTCGTGGCATAATGTTTACCGAATCGTTGCAAAAGGAAACCAAGAAGCGACCTGGACGGCGGGCTGCGGGGCAGTGGTTGGGTAAACTGAGATACAGCCGTGCCGGGGACTATTAGACCTGTATATAAAAAAATAAGTTCGGTTTTATGTATCTACCGACCCCGAAGGCGTCTCTGATGTGTCGTTAAGTGAGAAAACATTCGCAGAGAAATGAGCTAAAGTAGGATTTCGTTTTTAAGCAAAATAGTAAAAATTCTCCCAGAATGTGTCCATTTGTTTGCGAGAGGGGTGGAGGACGTCGGAGAGGGACCTGTCCCCACCTGGTCACTTCGGGTTGGGTGGAGGGAGGACACCTGGGAGATCAGTGTTCGCACGTGGGTTTCTGCAGGTCTACGTGGATTACAAATGCTCCTTGCCTTTTGTAATTTAAAACTAGAATAATTTAAAAAAGATTTTATTTATTCATGAGACACACACACAGAGAGGCAGAGACACAGGCTGAGGGAGAAGCAGGCTCCCTGCGGGGAGCCCGATGCGGGACTTGATCCTGGGACCCTGGGGTCACACCTTGAGCTGGAGGCAGACGCTCAACCACTGAGCCCCCTGGGGCCCCAGGATGAGAATAATTTACTGAAGAAAGACCACACGCAGTTATATATACAGTCTTAGCTCCACAGTGTGAAATATGTATGGAAAAATGTAGAAAAAAAATCACAGTTGCCTCTGGAAGGAAAGTAAGGTTATAAAGTTTCCTCTTTTTTTTTTTTTTAATGTTTGCCTGTATTTTCCAAATTCAACGAGCCAAGTAGCTGGATTATTATTTAAAGCGTAACGGTTTCCACCTCTCAGCTGCGCAGCTGCCTTCCCTTGCTGCAATACAGCCTTCTGCGACCTGCCTGCCCTCTGTTGGGGTTCATGTGTCCACTCGGCCCCGACTTACTGGATTCTTTTTTTTTTTCAAAGGTTTTATTTATTTATTCATGAGAGACACACAGAGAGAGGCAGAGACACAGGCAGAGGGAGAAGCAGGCTCCATGCAGGGAGCCGGACGCGGGACTCGATCCCGGGACCCCGGGGTCACGCCCTGGGCCAAAAGCAGGCGCCAAACTGCTGAGCCACCCAGGGACCTCCGACTTACTGGATTCTAAGTGCTGGGGACGCGCAGAGGCCGGGGCGGCTTCCCCGCTCTCAGGGCCCTGCTTACAGAGGGACCGTGTAGACGGCAACTGAGGGGCCTGGCCCGGGAGCCTCATGTAGCGGGTCTGAGGTGCCCCTGGCCCTCCCCTGTCACCATTGCGGTCCCTCTGCGAGGAGCCCCTCTCTCCTCTCCCGGCTCTGAGCCCAGGCAGCAGCCGGGGTGCTGGGCACGGTAGCCAGTGTCGCCTCGTGGGTCGTCCAGGCCACAAAGGCCACCGAGGCGCGGGCCTGTGGACCGTGTCCTTCAGCTGCGGTAAGCGCACACTGCTGGGTTCCTCACATCCGCCCCAGGGTCCGGGCCCCGTGGCCCATCACGGCGTCCAACCTAGAGGGAGGAATGAACGAATGAATGTGTAATGAGTGAATGAATGACACAATGCAATGAATCACCAGGCCTTAAGATCACCAGATTTTTAGAAACATGAGTAGGTCCGGTGCCTGTGCCAGTGAGGGGAAGGTTAGGGAACTGAATTGGGGGCCTCCTTTGAAGTTTTGCTTCATCATTCTTGCGGCTGAATATTTTTCTGGTTTCTGGGCCCCTTGCGTCTTCTTATAAACTAATTTGTTCACGAGCCTGTATGATTTTTCAATTACAGGGCTTGTTGATTTCCTATTGATTTGCAATGGTTCTTTGTATATTAAGGCTATTGCTTTTGTGCCAAACACTTTTGTATCCCTTTCTTTTTTTTTTTTTTTAAGATCTTATTTATTTGAGAGACGGAGCGAGCATGAGTGGGATGAGGGGAAGAGGGAGATGGAGAAGCAGGCTCCCGCTAAGCAGGAGCCCGATGTGGGGCTCAGGCCCTGGGATCATGACTGGAGCTGAAGGCAGACACTCAAACGGCTGAGCTCACACCCAGGCGCCCCTTCTGTTTCTATTTTTGACATAACGCATACATTTTGCATAAAACTACCGGCTTGTCATATTTCCCACAGCTTTTCTGCTCAGAAAAACCAGTCAGATATGTATCTGCCTATATTTTTTTCTAATTATTTTTTGGCTTGAGTTTGTTTTAACTTCTCTCCATCTGGAGTTTATTTTAGTAAATGGTGTGAGTTGAGGAGGTAGCAGTTCTTTTCCCAGTTAATTCGGTGACCGTGCAAAAAATGCTTTTTCTTTTCTCATTGGTTTTTTTTTAAATGTTGTCCTGTACGCATTTCCATTTTCATGTGCGTTTTCCGTGTATTAAGGCCGTCTCGATACTGTTCCATATTCAGCCCGTCGGCGCTTAGACCACCGCCCCGCTGGTGTCACAAGCATCATTTGGCCGTTCCGGTGACTCCCCTGCAGGAGGAGGACCCGCATTCGCTACCTTTTCCCAAATTATCCATTGTCCGTGACCATCTATTTTTCCAGTTAAACTTAGGTATCATTTTACCAACTTAAAACAGGTCATTGGGCTTTTGATCAGAATTGCATTAAGCTTATAAATTAACTTTTCAAAAGGTTAATGTTCTAAATTAACCTTTCAGTAGTTCGTCTTCCTGCTCAGGATGACGCTATGTCTCTTCAATTATTCAGTTTTTTGAAACCCCTCTCTCGGTCTTTCCATCCAGCACCTGCTCATTCCTTACCGAGTTTATTTATTTCTGCATATTATATGCAGTTTGCAGTTATCATAAAGGAGATTTTTTCTTTGTATTTTTATCTGTCCCTGGCATATGGAAATGTTATTGATTTTGTAAACTTATTTTGCATTTGGCTACTTTACAGAGGCATTTTTTTAATATTAGTACTAATAGCTTTATAATTGATTTCTTTGGGTTTTGGGTATATAAAAATATCATTTGCAAACCATGTTTGCAAATGTTTGCTTTTTTTTTATTTTGCTGTGTGTGTGTGTGTGTGTGTTGCATGAGTTAGCTCTTCCAATAAGTCATGAAACCTCACAGATGAGGTCCCATTCCTGATCTTAACCAGGTGTTTTGCTGTAAGTAGGATGTAGGTGATTGTCCTAAAATGATGCCGCATCATGGTAAGATCTTTTTCCTAGCTCCAAATGCTTATTTTAATCAGGGTTACATGTCTAAGTTAGGAAATGCCCATTTAGCACTTATTTCAGAAGACTTTAACTTTTTTTCTCCTTTAATGGGGTACTTTGTGTTAAGAGAGTTCTCAACAGTAAAGTCATTTCAGAGATTAACTGTCCTTTGTCAGTTAATCCCTAAATAGGCTTTAAAAAAAAAAAACTAGGTTGAGGCCATTTATCAGCATCAGAATTGCGAGGCAGGACTGGGGGTGCTGCTCAGGGGGGAATCCCGCTGCCAGTAACGAGTAACTGTGTGGTTTGGGCTCCCCTCCTTAATTTCTTAGTTTTTCATCTGTAAAATGCAGATGATATTAATCGTCTCCATCCTCAAGGGCAGTTTGTGAGGTTTGAACAACTCGGTGTGTATAACGCTCTTTGAAGGGCGTCTAACCAAACCTCACTAACTAGAAGCCATGTATTGAATTATTAAGAATCTACCAGGTGCGGGATCTTGGATTTGAGGTGTGGATTCAGAGATGGGAAAACCCACATACGGTCTGCCCTTTCCCGGAACTGACAGCCTGGCGAGAAGATAGATGCTTGTGAAATCATCCCGTGGAAGCATGGAAATTTGCTTCTATGATACCTGCTCTCAAGGGAGCTTATGGTGTCATGAAAATGGAATAGGGCCGTTCAGCTGGTCAAGGGGAGACGCTGAGCTGAGATCTGAATGATCAATGTACCCAGAAGGTAGGGGAGGGTGTTCTAGGAAAAGAGAAGAGCCTATGCAAAGGGCCTGTGGCCGCAGGACGATGGCGCGGCTGGTACCAAGGATGAGGGAAGGCTAGTGGCCCCTGGGGCCAAGAGGTCACACAGGGCAGACCACGCGGAGACCCTGCCGGACACCCTACCGGGCCCACCCGAGATTTTTCCTGATTGATCCGTGTGAGGAGCCGTGGAAGGCTCGGTGTAAGCGGGAAGGGGATGAGACTCCATCAATTTTTGTTCGGAAAAGATGCCCTTGGCTGCGTGTTGCAAGGGCGGGGGTAGGGAGGCCGGGCAGCGAGGACGTCGTTGCGGCTGGGCGGGGAGGCCGGCGGGCGGGCAGGGAGGTGGAGGCAGGGGCCGCAGCAGCACCTGCGCATCCTGGGGGGCCCGAGGCTGCAGCTCCGAGAGGCGCCCGCCTGCCCTGCGCCGTCGGGGGATGGGGGGGGCCGTGGAGGTGTTGGGGGGCTGGGGGTCCGTGGGGGACCGTGGGGGACCGAAGGGGGTAAGAGCACGAGGTGGGGAGGGGGGCATGCGGGGGGGGAGGAGCCCGTGGCGGGGGAGGAGCCCGCAGCAGGGGGAGGAGCACCTGGTGTGGGGGAGGAGCCCGCGGCGGGGGAGGAGCACGCAGCGGGGGGAGGAGCACCTGGCCGGGGAGGTGCCCGTGGTGGGGGGGCGGGAGGAGCACCGGGCCGGGGAGGAGCACCTGGTGGAGGAGGAGTACCTGGCGGGGAGAGGAGCCCGCAGTGGGGGAGAAGCCCGCGGCGGGGGAGGAGCACCTGGTGGGGGAGGAGCTCCGGGCGGGGGGAGGAGCACCAGGTGGCAGGAGGAGCCCACGGCCGGGGAGGAGCACCTGGCGGGGGAGGAGCCCGAGGACAAGCGCTCAGCTGTCGCAGGTGCGCGTTGCAGGGCCTGGCTCCCGGCTCCCAGCTCTCTGCTCCCGGCTCCCGCCTCCCCTGCTCCCGCGTCAGCCGCCTGCCCCCGCCCTGGGCGCAGCGGGGCTCCTGGGGGATCGGGGTCTCGGGGTCCCACGCGGACACTTCCGGGCCCCCCGACCCGGCTGACCTGCCCCCTCCTGTCGCCCAGGCCAGAACTGCACGTTCCAGCTGCGGGGCCCCAACGGCACGGTGGAGAGCCCGGGCTTCCCGTCGGGCTACCCCAACTACGCCAACTGCACGTGGACCATCGCGGCGGAGGAGCAGCACCGGGTCCAGCTCGTGTTCCAGGCCTTCGCGCTGGAGGAGGACTTCGATGTCCTGTCGGTGTTTGATGGGCCGCCGCGGCCGGAGAACCTGCGGACCAGGTACCGCCTGCCCCCGGCGAGCTCGGCCAACACACAGCTCTGCTCCCAGGGCTCTCCCCCTTTCCCTTGCTTTCTCGAAGTTTCCAAACCCCTTCTCCGGCTTGGGAGCAGCCAGTGGGCCGGACGGATGGGCAGCGTACTTGGGGAGGTGACCTGGAGGGCACAAGGGTCGTGGAGAGACTCAAGTCTCCGAAAGCTGGCTTTGCATGCATTTGTGCGTGTGTGTGCATCTGTGGGTGTGCACTCTTTGCACGCACAGAAATCTGTTTCCTCCCCTCGAACCCAGCGGATAGACCATGTCTTACCTCCTGGACTTGAAAACCATCGATGCTTCGCTGGCATTGGCCTTGCACGGGCATGGCCTTGGCAGTGGGCGTAGAATCGGGAGTGTGGCTGGGGCACTGGGGTGGCTCAGATAGGTGTAGGGCTCTTGACCTCGGCCCAGGTCATGACCTCGGGGTCGTGAGGTCGAGCCTACCTGTCAGGCCCTGTGCTCGGAGTCTGAGTCTCAAGCCGACTTGTGTGCGCACATCTGCACATGCATACGCTCTCTTTGTCTTTCTCTCTTAAAAGGGAGTTTGGGGCAAGCTTCCCACGGTCACAAACCCCATTCTGGTTATTGGATGAGAAAACTCTGGAGAGCCCTCCCCCGCCCCCCAGCAGTCTCCCGAGGGGCAGAGTTCACATCACGGAGGGAGACAGGCAGGGAGGCTGCGGCCTGTGCAGGCCCAGGTCCCGGCTTTCCTGGGGCTGTGGACCTGGTGGCCGCCCTGCTCCGTGGCCAGCCCTGTCCTGCTCCGGCCGCCGGGCTTCGGGCTCCGCGGGGAAGCAGAGGGCTGGAGGCTTAGCAGCCAAGCCCGGAGCCAGGGCTGCCACGTGGGACGGTGACCAGCCAGGCCCTGGCTGCTGCTTTGGCTCGAGGCTCTTTGCCCTCCGGGTGCACAGTCCCCAGCGGAGTCCCCGACGGCAGCATAGGGCCACACAGCCAGCTGGCTCCCTTCTCTCCCGCCCCTGGGCCTCTGGGGCGCTGCAGAGCTGAGGCCACCCTGTGTGCTGCTCCGGCCGAGGCTGGGCTTACCCGTCCTGCCGAGCATCCCGCGGGTGTGGCACACGGCAGGTCCTCGGGGACCTGGGGGCAGGGGCAGGCCCCGGGGGGCTCTTCACTTCTCCGCTGTATAGATGCATCAGGGGCATGGGCACAGGGGACGCGGCCGCAAGCCAGCAAAGCCACTGTCCTTGCTGAGGCCACCTGCTAAGGGGGGGCCGTAGGCGCCGTGCGACCCAAGGGTCGGGATAGGAGGCTGGGGAGGAAAGCGGAGACTGGGGCCCGGGCCAGGCTGCGAGAGAGCAGGCCCACCAGCGGGCACTGAGCGCGGGTGACGCCTTCTGTGGGTGCCCGTGGACACTTGGGTGTTGGGTGGCGTGGCAGGTTTCGGGGCCCGCGGGGTGCCTGGCTGGGCGTGGCAGCCACAGGGCCGCAGCTCTCCTTGCCCCCGAGTGGCCATGGTGCGGGCCCTGCTGACACCCAGGTGCGGGGCTCGTGGGCTCTGGGCTGCAGAGCAGCCGCTGGAGGTGGGGGGCAGCTCCGGCCAGAGGGGGGCCCAGCAGCCGTGTTTGGGGAGGAGGCTCTTGGGCGGGCACCTTGTCCGGGGACCCCGGCGGGCTCTCCATCCGTCCCGGGCTGATCCCTTCAGGTGGTGCCAGCAGCCGGGCCCGCAAGCTTGCTGCCTGGGGGACCCTGGGAGGGCAGATGACCCCGGGGCAGCCGGCAGGGCACCGGGGGGGGGGGGTGGCGGGGAGCAGAACTGCTCTTCCCGGAACGCGGCTCCCTTGGGGCTGGGGGGCACGCACTCCTGCTCCTCGTGAGTCGGTGTCACATCCTGCACGTGCTTGCTCGCCCAGGTTTCGTCCTTACTCGCGAGTCCGCAGCTTGACGCCCGGGTGTCCGGGGACCATCCACTTCCCGGAGCCTGGAATCGTTGCCCGTGTCTGCTGTGTGCGAGCACACCTCGTTCCTCCACTGTGCTCCTCCGTGTTGGTGTTTTCTTCCTTTTTACCCAATTAGCCTTGTCAGGAGGTCGCCCACGCTGCGGGCCTTCGAGCCTTCCCCCTGCAGGGCTCTCAGCGTTTCCCTGTCCCCGTCATCTAACTCATTCCTTTCTGCTTCCATTTTTATTCATTCTTCTCTTCCTCTTACCTTGGGCAAATGTTGATCTTTTGCTGATTTCATGAATTGGTTTCATTATTTCTTGTTTGATCACAAAAACATTAAGAGTCATTTTCCCCGAAGTATGACTTTGTGTCCCATACATTTTGATGGATACTCGTTGTTTTAGGAAGAGTCTCTCATTGTGGGTTTGTGCCTTCCTTGAATTTATGGCTTTTCCCCCCTCAGGTGTCCCCGTAATGTTTGTTATACTTGAAACATTATTATCCAGTTGTATTATGTTATGATCAGATGATAATTTCTACTTTGGAGAATTTGCTGACTTTTTTCTTCCCACAGTAGAAGATCATTTTTTTTGGTATGTGTTCTATAAGTATTTGAAAAAAATAATTTTTTGGTGAAAAAATTTGGGTTATTAGCATTATGCCGTTTTTCTAATTTCTTTTTGTCTGAATGCTGTTTGTCAAGGATAAGCAAGGCATTGTGTTCGCATTTTCACTATTGTTCTTGTCAATTTACCCTCTTATTTCTAAGTTTTTACCCGATATATTTTGGTGCTATGCTCATCAGTGTGTATATTTAAACATGAAATAGTGAGAGTGAATTTTATGTTTCTTTCAATACAAAAGTTATCTTTAGTCCCGCAGGTTTTTTTTTTTTAAGTCCCCAGGTTTTTTATTTTATTTTTTTGTCTTAAATTCTCTTTGATGCTAATATAACCACCTTCATTTTCTTGGAGGTTTGCATTTATTGGGTCCTCTTTCCCAATTTTTCTGTGTTTATTATTTCTGCCATTGTTTTAGTTATATCTCTTAGGACGTCATATCATTGGATTTTTTTTTAAGATTCAAAAAATATTGTTTATTCGAAAGAGAGAGAGCAAGACAGAGAGCACGGAAGTGTGGGGGGAGGGGCAGAGGGAGAGAAGCAAGCAGGGGGCCCGACACAGGCTCCATCCCAGAACCTCAGGATCATGACCTGAGCCAAAGGCACCCAGGTGGCCCTGGATTTTTATTTCTTTATTTTTATTTTTAAAAATATTTTATTTATTTATTTGAGACACACACACAGAGAGAGAGCGAGAGTGTGAGTGGGGTAAGAGGCAGAGGGAGCCCAACTCAGGGCTCAATCCCAGGACCCCAGGGTCATATCCTGAGCAAAAGGCAGATGCTTAACCTGCAGAGCAACCCAGGTGGCCCTGGATTTCTTTTTTCTTTCTTTTTTTATGAATTTATTTTTTATTGGTGTTCAGTTTATCAACATACAGAATAACACCCAGTGCTCATCCCCTCAAGTGCCCCCCTCAGTGCTGGTCACCGTCACCCCCGCCCCCCGCCCACCTCCCGGCCCTGGATTTCTATTTCAAACTCTTCCTAAGAGTTAACAGGAAAGCTTCATTTACCCACATTTTTTGTTGACAATCTATATGTTTGCTCCAGCATGATTCTTAATGCTTTTTGTTTTTAAGTTTCCTTACTCTTATCATTTCATTTTCTCTACTTGCAAGTACTAGTTTTCTTTACTTTTTCTGTGATTTTGATTCTACTAGGGGTTAAGTTTCTTCTTCAGAAAAACGTTTTAAGGGGTGTTTCTCCATCAGCATCTTGTCTAGCTAGGCTTTTTCTTTTTTCTTTTTATTTATTTATTTATTTATTTATTTATTTTATTTATTTTTTTTTTTTGGCTAGGCTTTTTCTTAATCGAGTCTTACTGGCACTGCGTCTTGTAGAAATTCCTTAGTGTGTCTGTCTCTTTCTCCTAGTTCCCAGAATGGACAGTTATATTAGCTCTTTTTAATATACCTTCGATTATTTCCATGAGAACCTAGGGGCTTAGGTTGAAGGGGAGTTTGACATGTTAGCTTGGCTCTTCATCTTGAACTACAAGTTTCTTTTACCATTTTTGTTCTTTTGATGCTATTGTGAATATAGTTATCTTTTTATTTTACATTATTTTATTTTTTAAAAGATTTTATTTATTTATTCATGAGAGACACAGAGAGGCAGAGACACAGGCAGAGGGAGAAGCAGGCTCCCTGCAGGGAGAGTCTGATGTAGGACTTGATCCTGGAACCCCGGGGTCACGCCTTGAGCTGAAGGCAGATGTTTAACTGCTGACGCCCCCGGGGGTTAATATTAATATCAAATACAATATTATATATATTAATATATATTATAAAATATATAATATTTTATATTATTTTATTTTTGAGTTATTAACTGCTAATCGAAATGCATTTGGTTTTGTGCATTGAACTTATGTCCCGTGACCTTGTTGAACTTGTTATTAATATTTCTAACGTATCTTTTTCTTGTATCTGTGAATGAATGTTTTAGTTTTTCCTTTCCAATCTCGATGTCTTTTATTTATTTTGCCTAATTGCCCTGGATGGGCTCTCTAGTACAATCCTGAACAGAAGTGATAAATCTGGACATCCTTGCTTTGCTCCTGACCTTAAGACATTGAGGCTTTCGCTGTTAAGCGTGACGTTAACCGCAGGTCAGTGCTGGGTGCCTTTCGAATGAAGGTTTTGGGCAGCGGACTTGGGCACGGTCTGGCTGCAGTGGGGGAACACGGCGTGGAGTAGGGGCCAGCCTCGTGGCTGCAGACCAGGTGGGAGGCAGTGGTAGCCTGAGCGACACCAACGAAGAGAGATGTGTGACTTTATGTGACGGTTACCGGCAAGGCATTGTCTCTGAGCTGAAGGGTGGATTTTTAGGGACTGCGAAGCAGCAGGAAGGAGGAGATGGAGGATGACTCCGCAGTGTCTGGCTTGGAAGCAGAAAACAAGCAAAATCAGCGTACGGTGCATCCTGGCCTCTAGTAAAAGGTGTTCTCACGGCACGCCAGGGTCTTTCCCGAACCGGCGTTTTTCTTTATTCCCTTAGTGGACCAGAAGGCTCACGTCCTCTCATGTTCTTTTCCTGTGAAACCGCAGAGTACAGTGGGGGCAGCCCTAAATTTATCCCCAGGTAGGTTCTCCACGTATTAATGCTGTGACCTGTGTGAGGTCTTGGGGCCTCATCTATAAAATGGAAGTCACCGTGCCCATCGTTGCCCATCCTCCAGGTGCTTGTGTGGGAGCCACCTGCTGCAGATCCCTTCGTGCTCCATCAACGGTATTTGCATCCTTCCCCGGCCTTCCGTGCCCAGGACCTAGGAATTTGGAGTGTTCTAGAAGGCCCTGCTGTCTGTCCTGATACTGTGTCGACTTTTTAGATCAGAGGACTGCAGGTGGGGAGCACAGACTCTGAAGGAGGAGGAATCGGGCTCGGGGGAGTCACTCACTGCGGTGGCTTTACTGCGGCCACGGCCGCCCAGCACTGGGCAGGACCACCAGGATGTCTGCAGGGGCTTTCTCTCGGCCTCTATAGCCAGTGGCTTTCCGTGTTTATTGTCTATGACTCTGCAGGCAAAACTCAAGTTTTGCGGTTCTGCTGCCTGTGCATTTGGGATACATTTCTCTTCTCTTCTTCTCTTGCTCCGACGCCGACCTTTCTCGATTCGTAGATGCATTCTGGCACCTCCTCGCCTCAAGCCCCAGCCCCCTTTAAGGCTTCTCTGGCTGCTTGCTCACGGGGTGTGTATGAGCCACAAGCTTCTGTCCTGGTTAGATTCTAAGCTCCTTGAGGCTGAAAGTCGGGCTTCTGTGACATTTTGCTGTGGATGACGTGAGCTTGAGTGCTGGCTGGCCCTTCGCTACTGGGCCTCTGCCAATCACTCTGACTCTTAGCCTCAGCATCCCCATCTATGAAGTGGGTATATCAATGTCTGCTTCGTAGGTTGGTTGGGGGAGGATGGAGTTAAATAACATGTGTAAACCGCTTGGTAGTCTGACAAGATAGAAACAAAAGGAATACTCGTGTATTTGTAGAAGAAAATCAGAAAACACGATTAAGCAAAAAGACACACAGCCCCCCAGTCAATGTGTAAGTCAGGGTAGAGCCATGGTTCCTGACCCCCCAGGGGACATTTGGCAGAGTGTCCGGGGGCATTTTTGGGTGTTACAACTGGAGGGGGCACTTTGACATGTTGGGGTCAAGGCTAAACATCTGGCCATGCCTAAGACCGCCCCCGGGGACACATGCCCGTGGTACTGACGGGGCGAAATCCGATGGAGGCAATGGAGGAATGAAGGCCTTGGCATCTGACATATGTAGGTTCGAATCCTATTTCTATATCGATGACCTTGGACAAGGAGCCAACCCATCTGAGCCTCAGTTTCCTCCCCAGCAAAATGGGGAGCTCAGTGGTGCTCCGTGCTGACAGCTGCACCTGGCATCGCTAATGAAGAGGTGCCAGTAGACACACTGCGCACAGCTCGTTCTATATGCAGATGCCATTCATCTCCCAGCGACTCCCTTTCTCTACCAGGAGTTCAGAGCCATCTTCTTGAAAGCATCTCACATTTCATCTGGAGCTATTCACAAGCAGCCACATCCCAGGGTGCCAGAAGGCAGCGTCTGGCTGCTTGAAATTAAATTTACAATAGGAGCTGATCAGATTCTTCTCATAATGGATCAGGGTGGGAAGCGAGAGTGGAAGCTGGTCTTGAAAGCCGCGGAGCCCGTCGGAGTTTGGAAATTAGCAAGCAAAGAACAAAGAGGCTCCGGATGGTGCAGCGTCAGCTCTGCCGGTGAGGTACTGACACAGTCCCCACATCCCTGCTCTGGCGCAATTAGACGGCCTGTCCGTGCTGGCGAACGTCCCGTTGCATTGCAGTTGACTGTGGGATGGAGTTTTCTAATGACACGCAAGCAGACGGAAATCTGCGGACACGCTGCTGATGAACGGCCTCACCGAGCGGGCGTCGGAGGGTTCAGGGGCGCTGCTGACGACTGCGCCGGGTCAGCGCGGCTAAGCCCCCCTTAGTTCAGGCATTTGGCCTCAGGTTATGGGAAACACTACAACTCTTCCCCCCAATCACCGGCAGTATGCACCCCGTCATCCACCTGAGGTGGGAAGCAGTTCAGGTTGTTTGGAGCTGGTTGCAGATGTTACTCAACTGGCGTTAGACACCTGTTTGCAAGTCGTAAAAATAACTCCACAAATTTGCCAGATTTACCATCTTCTTGGATCAATATGTGTCTCAGCAGAAGCCCCCGAAGGATCTGCCTGTTTGGGTTCGTTTAGAAGTGTTCCCTGGGGCAGCCCGGGTGGCTCAGCGGTTTACTGCCGCCTTCAGTCCAGGGCGTGATTTTGGAGTCCCGGGATCGACTCCCGCGTTGGGCTCCCTGCGTGGAGCCTGCTTCTCCCTCTGCCTGTGTCTCTGCATCTCTCTCTTCTGTCTCTATGAATAAATAAATAAAATGTAAAAAAAAAAGTGTTCCCTGCATGTCAGTAGGGCTGTCCTCAGAGACAGAGCCTGGAGAGTGTGCTCTGCTGTGCTGGGCAGGCCCATGGGGACCAAGGGGGAGGGGAGCGGTGGTGAGGCCCCCCCCAAACCGGCCAGGCGCATGCATTCATGGCATTGACTGCCTACCAGGAACCCCACGTGACAGCAGTCACCCAACAGCCTCTTCTCTCAAGGGACTCACAGGGTCTTCGGGGAGGCAGAGAGACGCACGGCGGCCAGTCCCGGGCATTCCACGCGGTGGCCGGGGCAGCCATAGCCTTGGGCGGGCCCTTGTAGATGCTGATGTAGGGCCCGGGCTGCCCTCCCGCCATCTGCCCCTGTGGGGGTCGCTCATTCTTTCCTACCCCACCTCACTCCTCAGTTCCTCCCTCGGGACTCCTCTGAGACCCCCGTCCTCAACCCGGTCAGACCCTCTGGCTTACGCTCCTGGGTTTACCACGCATCCATCGTTCGAGGCTTTACACGAGGGGGTGTGTGATTGTTTATGTCCCACAGGACTGTAAATGCCTTGAGTACGGAGATTGTTTGTGTCTTACCTTCCATCGTATCTCGAGGGCTTGGCCTGCGCAACAAATGAATGAATGGATGGATGAATGAATGCTCCGTGGCGTTTAAGGTTGCCTGACGGGGCACGGAGGGAGGGATGAGGTCCGTGCTTCAAGCTGGGAGACTAGTACGTGTGCAGGTCCAGTAAGGCAGAGAAGGTGAGGGATATAGGATGACCGTGGGCTCATCCTGGATGGTTGGAGTGGAGAGATCCCCAGGGACCCCACGTGCCGAGCTGGGGAGCCTGGCATGAGTTCTTTTTTTTTAATTTTTAAATTTTTTTTATTTTTATTTTTATTTTTATTTATTTATTTATTCATTCATTCATTCATTTATTTATTTATTTAATTTTTTTGTTTTTCGTGGCATGAGTTCTAATGCCAGAGGGGACACAGCAGAAGGTCCTAAACGGGCATTCTCCGTGTTACCTAATCATTCAACGGCACCACCGGGAAATAGGGTCACTTTTCATGGCAGGAGTGAGATGTGCATCTCACTCCTACCTGCTCACGGTGTCTTACCTGCGGGAATGGACCGACCACGGGGCTCCTGGAGCCAGAAACAAGGCTTTTAATTCCCTCCACACCAAATTGCTTCCTTACGCCGTCAGATTCATTTGCATCCGTTTCGTTTCCTTTTTAAAAAATTCATTCCTTTTAAAATAGTTTCTTTAAGATAGTGTAAGTGATAAGCTCTCAGTATTTTGGGGTAACCCAGCGATCCCGCAGTGTGTGGGGTCAAACCGCATAAGTGCCTCCTTTCCCGGACCCTCGTCCCAGCCTCGCTCCCGGGAAGTGACCGCTGTGAACAGTTTGGTGTGTGTCCAATTTCTTTTTAAAATAAAGATTCATTAAACTGCCCGTGAGGCTTATTGGGACATCCATCAGCCCTTTAAAAAATTGTTCTGATGAATTAAGTGTAAACTAATTAGAAACATGGATTCAATTACCCTCGAAACACACAAGGGCTTAATAATTAATAGGAAGAGGGCTTGAGGCCAAAGGCATTATGGATTTTATCAAGCCCCTAACATCTGAAAAGTAAATATGTTTGATTCACCCTAAATGCTGGCGGATTTGCCATCCGGAGGCAAACCTGTTGGTAGGAGCTTTGTGTTTTGTTTATTTTATTTTATTTTATTTTATTTTATTTTATTTTATTTTATTTTATTTTATTTTATTTAATTTATTTTTTATTTTATTTTATTTTATTTTATTTTATTTTATTTTATTTATTTTATTATTTATTTATTTGAGCTTTGTGTTTAATCAGGAAAGTCATCCGTGGTTAGTAAGGAGTCCGCTGAAGTGCATGGAAGCCCAGGCCTGCTGGATGGGGCTGGAGGGGACAGCCTGGGACAGGGCGGCCTGTGTCCCTGGGCTTATGATCTTTCACCAGCAAGCTTTGAGGAGCTTTATGGGGTGCATAAGGTCCCCCATAAATTCTCTGGTCATTCCTATGGGTCCAGAGTACCTGGGCAGCCGCATGGGGCCAGGAAACACCACAGGGTTCTGGGTGGAACGTTCTGCTTATGGCCCAGGGTCGTGAGCTATGACACCTTTGATAGAATTGGAGGAGAGCCGGGGGTTGGAATCAATACGTGCCTGTCATGCCAGGTGCTCTGGGAACCGTATCTCATTGAATCTGCACGGCTTTCTCGGGGGAGGGGGGAAGAGTTGCTGCCTCCATTCTTATCGCTAAGGACACTGAGTCTCAACGAGAGGCCCCGTGCGCGGGGCCGTGTTCAGGCTCCCAGGTCTGCTAGACAGCCATGTGCGCACAAGTCTGCACGACGCCGAGGACACCGCTGCTGGGAGGAGGGGGAGACAGGGCCTGCCTGGCCTGGGCTCAGGAAACCAGCCGCCGTGACCCCTGGGGCAGCCATGGGCTCCGTGACCTAACGCCGGGGACAGGTGTGGGTAGACGCGTCGTGGGTGGGTGGGGTAGGGGCTTGGCAGCTGGGGACACGTGAGGCCAGATGGGCAGCAGTGTCGGGGCCCTGAGCCATCTTGCTGTGCCCAGGAGGACCCCGTGGCTCAAGGTCAAAGTCAGTCATTGCAGCAGCAGCCAGAGTCGAAGGCCCCGTGGAGCCCGAGTGAGCACAGGTACTGTGTGGATCTCCCCGCAGGCCCACGGCCACTCGCTGCCGTCTCACACGCCCCCTTCTTCCCGGGTGGCCGTCTGCACCGGAGCCCCCACCTGCTGCCGACGGGCTGCATCCTGCCCAAGTGGCGCTTGGCCTGCGTCCCCGAGGGCCCGAGGCCCGTCATCCCTCCGTCGCTGGCGTCTGAGCCCTCGCTAGCTCGGGGGCTTTGCCGTGAAGCAGTTTGCTCTAGAACTCCCAGTGGTAGGTGGGCATTTGGGGAGCAGCATCCCCGAGCTCCCTGGAGTTGGCGTGTGGTCTTGTTCGGGGACACGGAGCTCCTGGACGGTCTGTGCTCTGAGGCCACGGACGCACACTGAGGGATTTGTGTAGAGTGATTGGTTGTGCTCCTGGCTTCTGGGGGGGGGTCTCCCTGGCCCCCCAGGTGCCGGCTGTCATCCCACCCCCGCCCTGCAGCCCCGGCCCCGGCCCAGAGCAGGACGGGCCTCGTGGTCAAGCCGGCCTCCACGCGTGTCCCTGCGCTGCCACCACTCACTGGCTGTGGCTCGGAGGGGCCCGCGTCCCTCTGGGTCCCAGGGCCTCTGCCCTTGGAGTCGGGATTCCAGCAGCAACCACGTTGTGGGGAAGTTGTGAAATATCCAGCGGCCCCGCAAGGCGTGGCCACCTCCCTGTGCCCCCTGGCCCCGCGGCCTGTCGCCTTGTTATACGGCAGCCTCCCGCCTGGTCTGCCGTCTGTCTTCCAAACCAGAGCCGGAGGGAGCCTTGATTTTTTTTCATTTTTTTTTTAAAGAACAGTCTTTTGGGGATCCCTGGGTGGCTCAACGGTTTAGCGCCTGCCTTTGGCCCAGGGTGCGATCGTGGAGTCCTGGGATCGAGTCCTGCGTCAGGCTCCCGGTGCATGGAGCCTGCTTCTCCCTCTGCCTGTGCCTCTGCCTCTCTCTCTCTCTCTCTGTGTCTCTCATGAATAAATAAATAAATAAATCTTTAAAAAAAACAATCTTTTAATTGAACCATGCAGGAAGAAATAGATTTACAGAAAAGTCGCAAAAAACGCACGGAGAGTCCCTCCATGTGGCTCACTCGGGTTCCTTTGTTATCAGCATCTCCCGTTCATGCGGTACATTTGTCACAATTGAGGAACCGATGCCGATTTACTGTCATTAACCCAGGATCGTGTTTCATCCAGATTTCCTTGCTTTTTACCTAACGTCCTTCTGTTCCAGGATCTCACCCAGGCTCCCCAGATCCTTAGGCTCCTTTGGGTTGTGGCGTTTTTCTCAGACTTGTTTGGGATGAGAAACACTTTTGAGGAGTCCTGGTCGGATTGTTTTTTTTGTTTTTTGTTTTTTTGGTTTTTTGTTTTTGTTTTTTTTGGTTTCTTTTTTTTTTTTTTTTTTTGTTTTTTTTTTTTTGTAGGATGTCTGCAGTTGGGATTTGTCTGACATTTTCCTTGTGATTCAACTGGAGTTGTGTTTTTTTTTATTGCTTGATATTTTATTTATTTATTTGAGAGAGTGAGCCTGTGAGTTGGGGAAAGGGGCAGAGGGAGAGGGACAAGCAGACGGCCCTGAGCATGGAGTCCATGTGGGGCTTGATCCCATGGAGTCCGTGTGGGGCTTGATCCCACGACGCTGAGATCGAGACTGGAGCCCAAGCCAGGAGGCAGCCGGAGGCATGACCACTGAACCACCCAGGTGCTCCGAGGAGTCATGCACTTTTCGAAGGAAGGTGATGTTTTCATCGCATCCCATCGAGGGTCTGTACAACCGACAGGACTCGTCCCCATTGACGTTGCCCTCGATCGCCTGGCTGGGGTCCTGTATGGAGACCTGCTCCCGCCTCGTCTGGGAAGGAAGTCGCCATGTGCGTCCCACACCCAAGGACATGTTATGCTTCATCCTGCGGCAGAGCGTCTGCATGAACTGTGCGACCTTCTTCTGCACCTGCTTGTTCTCTTCCATTTATTAATTTATTCACGTCAGTGTGACTTCACAGGTAGTTATTTTATACTCTGGGTTATGACCCAATACTGGTTTATTTTGTGGCCCAGATTGTTCCAGCCCTGGCCGCTGGGTGCTCCTTTCGTTGGCTCCGCGTGTCTCCTTTGACGGTGCCCATTGTTGTCGTTGGTCGTTGTTGAGGATGTCAGTATTGTTGAGGATGTCGATGGCGCTGCCGTTTCGCACACGCTCTCGGGAGAAAAGAGCTCAGGTTCCCTTGATTGGAAAAACAGTATCAGCACCCAAGATGTGGCTCTGCATGCGCTCATCACCTGGGGGCATCGCTGCTTCCAGGCCCTCTTTGCTGACAGGAGGGAGCTGGGTTAGCGTACACACACGTACCTATAAATATTTTCACGTGCATCTGTGTCTCTGCTACATGACTGTGACTCTAAACATGACTTCACGCCGATGTTGCCAACCCAGGTGCAGGACCACCTGGATCATTCTAGCCTCCTTCCCTGGCTTATCTGGAACCTCCCACTCCAACCGCGAGACCCCTGGCTGCCCCCATCTGCCATGCATGTATGTTATCGTTCATTTGCAGGATGCATGGATAGTGGTACCAGAACTGGTGACCTGTGCCCCCGTGGGAAACGACTTTTTCAACTGGAGTACGGAGATTACACTCAGTTCCTCTTGCCTTTAGTCTTACAGACGTCACTTGTTTAAGTTATTGAAGATCAGCGCTATGGAGGAAACACACGTCAGGGCAGCAGTGTGAAGTGTAAGGAATGAGGTTTTATTATTTCTTTTTTCAAAAATTTTATTTATTTATTCATAAGAGACACAGAGAGAGAGGCAGAGATACAGGCAAAGGGAGAAGCAGGCTCCATGCAGGGAGCCCGATGCGGGACTCAATCCCAGGACCTGGCCGAAGGCAGATGCTCCACCGCTGAGCTCCCAGGGGCCCATGAATAAGGTTTTAATAGGGTGGCCCAGGGAGCCATGTCATGAAGGGGACTCTTGTGTAGCAACTGGGAAACAAAGTGGGTCGGGTGTCCCCCCATCCATGTTCAGGTGGCCACAGACGCACCTGCTCCGTTGGGTTATGGGTCTTACATGTGTTTCCTTCTCGGGGCCCAGCAGGTTGTACTAAGGAAATTTAAGGGTGAGGAAATATATTTATCAGTAGCTTCAGCTGACCTGAAGGATGCTCGGGCACACGTTGTGGCCCCTGTCCTCCGGGGGCTGCCGCTGATGGGGGTGTCGGGGCAGAAGGAGAGAAGCAATTAAGGCAGTGTGGTCAGCAGGTGGGGTCAGAGAAGCAGTTTTTTTTTTTTCTTTGAATTTTATTTATTTGAGAGAGCGTGTATAAGCCGGGGGGAGAGGGAGAAGCAGGCTCCTCACTGTGCAGGGACCCCGACGCGGGGCTCAGCATGACCTGGCCCGAAGGCAGACACTCGCCCGGGAGCCACCCGGCACCCCCGAGAAGCGATTCTTGACCTCCTGATGCTGACACTTCATGAGGACCCGGCCAATGGCCAGAGGCACATGCCACCCTGGTTATTTCCGGGGTCCCGCCCATCACAGGCCGTGCTCAGCCTTCTGTAAACCCTACAAGGCGAAAGAGAAAGGTGACCCGTTGCAGCTGCAAGTGCGCCCTGGCAGGAGGCCGTCGCTGGCCCTCCCAGAAGGTCCCCCCTCCCCCAGGCCCTTGGGAGGGTGGAGCTGAAGCCGGGAAGAGCTCCAAGGCTCCTCCCTCTGAGCGCTCAGGGGTGCTCTTCCCACCCCGTGAGAGGCTCATGCTCCCCGGGCACAGTGTCACTTGCCTCCCCAGGAATCCGCTACCGGCCTTGACTTTGGTCCCGTTTCACAGAGGAGAACGCTGAGCTTCTGCTGAATGAAGGGCGGACGCCCCCCCCCCCCATGGGTGGCCGAGTCCTCACCCGCTCCGAGCGGCGCCCTCCAGCCGCCTGGACTGCAGGTCCACCGGGGGTGGGAGAGAGGGCCCAGCGGTCCCGAAGGACGTGGAGGGCCGCGAGGGAACCTTCCAGAAACAGGGTTTCTGTGCCCGGGGCCGCCCCGTCCTCCTCCCTGGAATGTACCTCCGCATGGCGAGGTGGGGAGCAGCCCGGGAAGCCTGTCTTGCCCCCGCCGGGCCCCTCTGCAGCTCCCACAGGGCGAGGGCCCCCACGCGGTGGACGCTTCGCAGGACCTGGGGGAGTGGGTTCCTTCTATCTTGGAGCACGTAGAAGAGTAAAGATTTTCTTTAATTAGAGAGTGCCGGATAGATTTAATTAAAGCTTCAAACCTGCAATTTTCTTTGTTTGATTGATCAGTTGGTGCTGATTGCCTCGAGTAATTACGAGGGGGGAGGCCGCATCTTCAAAGCCTGGTGGCGATACGCGGAAGCCGCCTGAGTGGGCGCCGGGGCGGTCTGCGAGGTGCCCGTCGCCCGTGTCCACACGCTGGCCAGGTGAAGAGTGTCTCAGTTGAGCTCCCGGCTGATGGGCTCCTGTAGAAAAATTCCCTTTTACCTCTTTTTTCAAATGCAGTCGTGCCCCAGAGACCAGACGCTGTTCTGTTACTTTTGTCTCTTTTATTGATTATTTATCTGCTGCTGGGATCACCGAAAGGCGCCGTTGGGAGCGGCTCCCCGCGAGCAGCCTCCTGAATTGCAAGAGCGCGTGGAGGGTCGGGGCGGGGGAAGGCCGGCGTCTCATGAGCTCTGCATTTAGGGAGTCGGAGTTCCGGGGCCGGGCAGCCCTGGGTTAGAGTCCTCGCTCCGTGACCTGTGTCCTCAGCCGCGGAGCGCGGGCCTGTAGGGAGGACCCCGTGCGCACCCGCTTGCCCATCCCGTGCCCCGGCCTGCCGTGGGTTCTCGCTGGGTGTGTGCCTGCCTCTTCCCCATCCTAGGCCCTGTTGCCTCGTTGGGGTCACCCCCGCGACGGAAGCTGGGTGAGCTCATGAGAGCCGAGCCGTCGGGCTCACCGAGGCACAGCGTCCCCCCCGCCCCCGCCCATATGGCAGCCGGGCCTTGGGACGTGGCCCTTCTCACAACCATGTGCCCAGTGCTGAATAAGGGAATGAACACCCCGTGCATTTAGGAGCTCCCCCAAAGTAGGTGACTCAAGTGCAGCGGGGAAGAGGTGGTTCCACTCATGGAAGCCCAAGGGGTGACCCCGCTGGACACGGCACGAACGGAGTGGAGGGATCTGCCGCTGCAGAGCCTTGCGGGGAGAAGCTGTCGTGTTGTCTCCAGACCTCGTCGGGCATCCCTGTGGGCTGACCCCGCAGGGGGGTGTCCGGGTGCTGTTGAGACTGTGGCAGTAGAGAAAGCATTTGTAGTCCTAAAGGCAGAGCAGGCCCTGGGAATTGCCTGTGTGTTGTGTGCCACGACCCAGGGATGGCACTCAGGCCGGAAACCCTGGCAGCGGAACCACAGCCTGCTGGTAATGCGGGCATCGCTGGTAACGCGCTGATAATACAGCCCGGGGGGCTCAGCGGTTGGGCGTCCGCCTTCAGCCCAGGGCGTGACCCCGGGGACCCGGGATCGAGTCCCGCATCGGGCTCCCCGCATGGAGCCTGCTTCTCCCTCTGCCTGTGTCTCTGCCTCTCTCATGAATGAATAAATAAAATCTTCAAAAAAAAAAAAAATAAACCGTCAAAAACCAGGTATTAGGACGGCTGGATGGTGAATAATTTTTTTTATTTATTTTAAGATGTTTCTGACACGTAGCTGTTATTTATACCCTAAGAATGCATTTTTTTAAAATATTTTATTTATTTATTCATGAGAGAGAGAGAGGCAGAGACATAGGCAGAGGGAGAAGCAGGCTCCATGCCAGGAGCCCGACGCGGGACTGGATCCCGGGACTCCAGGGTCACGACTTGGGTCGAAGGCGGCGCTAAACCGCTGAGTCACCCGGGTGCCCCCTAAGAATGCATTTTTCAGTGGAGACAAAGTTGGGTGTAAAAGAAAAGCCCAGAGCTTAAGCATGTTCCCTCCCGGCCGTGTCTGTAGAGGGACAGTGATAGACGCGGGTTCTTCCGAGGGAGAGCAAGTAGGACTCCGAAGGGATATCCCGTTCGTGTTGCCAGATGGACACGGAAGGATTTTGGGGTGTTTGCTTGGAGGAGGGAGGCCCTCGGGGGAAGCGATGGCTGTTGTCAGGGGCCCGGGAAAGGACTGCAGAGCCGCCATCGGGGGCCGCACACGGGCAGTGAGACTGACGTGACCCGGCGGCGGGCTTTGAGTTGTTGGCGACACCTGCCTGTCCCTGGAATGGGGCTCCCTGCTTCCTGCCTCTGGAGGGGTCTGTGCAGAAGCTGGGGCTTCTCAGGCTGCCCCCCTCCACCCTGGGGCCATGCATTGCCCCCGCCTCCTCCTGCCCCCCGACCCGGGAGGTTGAGGCTCCTTAGATAATTCATTCTCCACCTGGGGGGGTTTGCCATAGCCTCGGCCTTGACCCCTGGAGTTGGGGGGGTGGCGCCGCTTTCAACGTGCTGGGTGAGGAGCCAGAGCGGACGCTTGCACGCAGTGGGAGAAGCAGCTTCAGAATCAGCTTTGCTTTCACTCGTATTCAATTCTTGCAACGATTTTAAACGTCAGAGAAGGAAGCGATCATCTCACGTGGATCATGAGGGGCCCCCGGGTTGCAGAAGACGGATAAACGGGGGTCTAGGGGGGTGCTTTGCAGACGTGAACGAGCGGGCAGCTAACCCCGGGGTCCGCTCTGATTCCGAAAGCTGGGGCCGCGTGTCCAGTGAGCGTGTCGGTGATGCCGGCCTGGTTCACGGCCCAGCCAGCGTGGCCTCCGGGGCCCTGCCCGCAGCTCCCGGAATGGCGGCCTTGCGGTTGCCACATGCCAGCGCTTGGCCTTCGTCTGTAGAGTCTGTTAAACGAGGAGGAACCGGGTAGGAATGAAGAGCGGGGCGCAGACGAACGCAGGCAGGACCTGTGCAGCCAGGCGTCCGTGGCTCAGGTTCACCCCTGCACCTGCTCGTGTGTGTGCTCGCGGCTGCTGAGCCGTCCCAATCCTGCTTCGACGGCTACTGGTGTGCGTGCGCTGTGCTCCCTGCAAGCGTGGACTTGGGGTGCGCGTGCCGCCTCCACCTGCTTCCTTCTCACGGCTTCCCAGGGCTGCAAGTCGTTGGAAGGGAGCACAGGTGAGGGCGCAGGATGGTGACGGGGCCCATCCCCTGCAGTGGCGTTCCCGGCTGCCCGCTAGGGGCCTGGCAACGATGGGTTTTTGCTGCGGGGTGGGGGAGCCCTGGGGAGTTTCTGCCTGAATCTCCGCGGGCTCAGTTGCCGACACCGGTGGTCGCTGGTCCCGAACCTCCCTCCCAGCCTTTGCCCCTTCCCTCTGCCAGCTTAGACGGTGTCTCGTGATGCGAGCGAGCGGGGGATGCCAGAGGAGAGGTAAGCCCAAGGCGGAGAGCGGGGTAAGGAACGAGCGCGAGGACGATGGGATGAACCAAAAACCTCCTTGGGGACGGCAGTTCCTGCCGATAAAACTTAACCCGCGCCCACGTTTGTACATACACACATGACAGAGGCGAGGCACACGCAGACACCTATGTATCTGTAGGTGCACAAAATTATTTTTGTAATTATTTTTGTGCATCATTTATGTGTGTGTGTGGTTTTGTCCCGTCCCCCGCCCCCGCCCCCGCCGCCATATATCTCGTGTGTGTGCCTGGCGCTCTAAGCTTGACGCACGGCGTGCCACCCGGGGCTCCCAACAACCCCCCGATGAAGGTATCACCATCCCCGTATTGTGGATGGAAACCCAAGCAGGCACTGGGGTGACTTGCCAAGGGGACGTAGTGGGCAAGCGGCCGAGCCAGGATTCGGACCCGGGCTGGGCTGCAGAGCTCGTGGCGTCGACCACTGTGTGGCCTGGTCCCGAGCCCCCGGCCAGAGCGGTGTGGAGGTCGTGGACCCCCAGGAGCGCCCGATGACACCCACGGGCCCTGCCCTCCTGGCCCCGTCCCTGCAGTGTCGGATAACTGCGTGCCTTACCCCGATGGGTGACGACATGTAGACCCTGGGCACCCAGCTTTGAGCCCTGCGTCCCCGGGCTGACCCGGACCCGAATCAAGACGTGGAGCTTTGCGGCCATGCCGTCCTCTAGCGGCTGCTCCTCAGGGATCTTCATGGGGCCCATTCGCCCTGCAGGTTCAGGCGCGTGCAGCGGGGCTCCCGTCCTCGGGAGCGGGAAGCCAGCTGCAGGGGGAGGAGGGCCCGGGGTGCCCTGGGCTGCCCGGCCCCCCGCCCTGCTCTCAGGCCCCCGCCCATCTTCCCTGCCCTCCGGGTCCCGGCTTCAGCGCAGCGAGCTCAGGCCTGTGTCCTGAGATGCAGCCCCAGTGGGACCCCCGGCTTGGTCACCTTGGAGCGTCCGCATGAGCGCGATGGTGCCGGGACATGCAGACCACCTGCAGCGGCCGGGCCTGTGTGCTAGGGACCCTCCAGGTGGACGCCACTGGCACCTGCCCCTTGGTGACCCAAACGGTGGGAGGCTGAAGCCTCTAGGCTGCCTCCAAGTGCCTGGGCGCCTGCGGGGTCGGGTTCAGGGCCGTTCCCCCCTCGGGCCCCAGCGAGGCCCGCACCCCATGGCCCAGGTAGGCCGCTCTGCTTGCTTTCAGGTGCCGCGCCCATCTGAGGGGAGGCCCGTGACCCCGCATGGTGGGCTCCTGCCCTGCCGGGTGCCTCTCTGCACAGACCCCGGACCTGGACCCCACAGCCGACACCGAGAGGCTGGACGCAGGCCACCTCCCCGAGCTGAGCCAATAGATACTAAGGTTGTGAGGGGGGGCCGTGGGGCAGAGCTGGGAGTGGTGCGTGGTGGGCGGCAGGTGCTGCTGGCACAGTGGGCTACGCCGCTCCCCAATGACTCCTTCCACTGCGGGACGGGGACGGGGACGGGCACTGAGCATTGACACTTGCCAGGATCTGCTGTTAATGCTCCCGAGCCTTACTGCCATGCTCAGAGGTTCCCATTTCACAGGTGAGGGTGCCGAGGCACTGGGAGGCTAAGGGATGCGGACCTGCGGCGTTGGGATTGGGGTTCAGGAGCTGGGTCCCAGCCCCACACTTGAGAACGGCACCTGCAGAAATATAAGTGGCGGCCTTGGGCACCCGGGAGAAGCCAGGGCCTCGAGGAGCATCCAGGTCACGCAAGGACAGGCCAGGGTCCAAGCTGCCCGTGGAAGGCCCTGCACGGAGCCTGGCACACCGTTGGGACGCCCTCGGGGCTGGGGAGCTCGTCCACGCGGTAGGATGTGCAGCGGCCCCCGGCCCCCCAGCAGCACCCCCGTCGTGGAAGCTGAGTTACGTCTTCCAACGTGTCCAGGCCCAGCTGCCTCCCCGGGAATCACCACTGTAGGGGCGAGAGGGGCGAGCTTTGCTTCCATCCCCGGCTCTTGCCGCTGCCTCCAGGGACCCTCTCTGGTGTCCTTAGCTGCCTCTGACTGCTGCAGACAGCTGGTTCCCCTGGCCCCCGGGGAAGGCGGGTGGCTGGGGCCTCTGGACTCCTGGTGGACATTTGGTGCGGCTGGGGGTGGGCAGGGTCACGGTGCGGCCCGGCAGTGGCTCCCGAGCCTTCCTGGAGCCTCGATCCTGCCGCATTGCATTTCGGGTGCGACGTTTCCATGAAGAATCAATTGAAAGGATAAAAAAGATGGCATCCAGAGAGTTTGAAATTAAATTCTTACAAAATATAAAGCGGAAGAGAGAATTAAAAAAAAAAAAAGACACAGGGAGCCCCGTGACTTGCATGGATCCTGAAGTGCTGGCCTGGGAACAGAGCCGAGGAGGAGCCCCAGGCTGCCAGGGGCAGGGGACAGGCCGCCCTGCAGACCCGGCTGTTCAGCCCCCGACCCCCATGGCCTCCCCAGCCTCCGCGTCCCGGGCCTTCCCTCCCTTTCCATGCTGGGCTTCCACAATAGAGATAGATGCTCATTCTAGAAAACTCAGGAGGTGCAGACTGTTGTAAAGGAGAATCCTAGGGAATCAGCAGTTCTGTGGACACCCCAGGGGCCGCTGATGGCGCCCGGGCACTCGTGCACCCTGGGCCGGGTTGGCCGCCAGCGCGTGCTGGACGTGCTGTTCTCTGAGGACTGTTTGTCCTCGACCGGTGGGAGCAAGTGCACTGTTCTGGGGTCTCCCTCCCCCCTGCAACCCCGGGACACCTGCACGGGCTGTCCTGGTGCTCGGCACCACAGGGGCAGGCAGGAACAGGACGCCGGGGTGCTCGTACCTGGAAAGGGCCGCAGGACCACCGGAGGTCGGGCGGTCGTCGCGAGGCAGCGTCTTTATATGAAAGGACGGCCTGGAAGGACCCACGCTGGGCTTTGGGGAGTATCCGTCAGCCTGGGCTGGAAAGGGACAAGGGAGGACCCTCCTGGTAGGGGACAGCGTGAGCCGTGGCTTGGGGGGGGGGGGTCCTGCAGGCTCAGGACATGTGCACAGCAAGTGCCCGCCCTCCGACCACCTGGAAAGGCGGGTTCGAGGCTCTGCTCACAGAGGAGCTGGATTTTGCAGGAGGCACGAGCTGGGGAGGCCGGGCTGAGGACCTTCCTCCACCGCCGGGGGCCCTGGAGCTGCCGCTGCGAGCTGGGCAGCCCCGGTCAGGGCGCCCTGGGAGGTCTCCTGTGCCTGGACCGCCCGGACCCGTCCATCCTGCGGCCAGCCTCACGCCTGCACTGGCCTCCCCGAGCCTCTTCCCGTCCCCTGGCTTCACCCACCCTTTGCTTCTCCGTGTGTGGCCAGGGCAGCCTCACGGGCGCATGACCCGTGCCGTCGGCCGGGACCCTGTGCCGGGGAGGGGCCCCTGGTGGACTGAGGCTCTGCAGTCATTGTCTTCAGATTCCTAATCACTTTTGTCAAGGGGCCTTGCACGTTTGTGTGGGGCGGGCGCTACGCTCAGGAGTGGGTCTCCTCTCCCCCCGCCGGGGCCCCACACACCTGCCAGGTTCCATCCGTCCCTCTTTGGTGGCGGCCACCCTTCTCCTGGGCTCTCAGGTGCGTTCCCTTGGACTCATCCACACGGAGCGTCGCCCTCTTCACCTCGCATTCACCCTCGCTCTGCTCCTTCCCCGCAACCCACACCCAGGCTGGGTTATTATCCTTCTTCAAAATTAAAAAAAAGAAAAAAATCACCCGCTTATGCACCTGATGCCCAACTCCGTCCCAAGGCCCCGCTGTCTCCGCCTCGAGTTCGAAACAGCTCCTGGGACATCTCCACTGCTTTGTCGGCATCTGCGTCATCTCCGGGGTCTTCAGTCCCCCTCGTCCACCTGCGGGATGTCCATGCAGCTGACCCAGGAGCCCCAGGGGCTTCCTGAGCTCACCCTCCTTGCTCCCCGAGCATCTCTCCAGGGCCTTCCTGGACTGGTCCTCACCATCAATGCCCAGCACCCTGTGTTTTCTCGCCTCTCTTCTCCACCTCATGGGGGTGGCAAAGCCCCAGGCAGGGGCTTCCTAGCTATGCCTGTGGCTTCTAGATGCCGGGACAGGGATGATGGCGGGAGGTTTGGGATGTGGACGTTGGAACCAGTGCAGACGGGATGGGACCCGCCAGGTGATAGTCCAGGCGGCTGATGGGGCCTCAGGCCCCAGGGATCTGGGACAAGGGGATTAGGGAGGTGAGAGGCCCAGGAGCGGGTGTGCGGCGGGACCACGTGCACACCTTCCTTCTGCTCTCCTGGCCCCCGGGGCGACCTGTGACGTGTCAGGGCCACGTGGTCGCGTGCACAGGTCGGGCCAGTGGGGCGTTGCGAGAGCAGTGGGGGCGCATGGACGCCGGTTCCGGTCATCCCCGAATTCAGCCTCCAGTGGGAGAAGTTAAGCAAGTGGTGGAACAAGCAAAGTGGTTACGGCTTTGGACGAGGTTCCTGCTGGAAATACATGGGGGGCGGGGGGAGCCTGCAGCCGTCTTCCCAGCAGGACCCCGGGTGTTCCAAGGGTGGGCTGGGGGCAGGGGGGGTGCCTGGCACAGATGCGGCAAAGGGCCCGAGAGGGAGGCGGTGGCCTTTGCTAGCAGACCCTGGAGGAGGCGTCTGCTTTCCCGCGCCAGCTCCCTGGGGAAGGGGGCCGAGCAGAGCACAGTGTGCTCTAGGGCAAGGGGTGGCCGTGTGTACCCTCGGGCTGCCCACCCTGGCCCCCAGGACCTGCAGATGGCGGCCCCGGGAGGCGCCCCAGCTGCAACAGGGCCTGGCGGGATCCCTGTCCCCATGCTGCTGCGCGGCCTGCAAGCATTTCCATCCAGTCCCGCGGCCTTGCAGAGGCGGCCTGCCAGCGAATGCCTTCCTCCTCCTTCGAGCGCGTCTTGACTTCTGTATCTTCATAAATTTTGCTTGATTGCCGGAGGAATGGAGAGGGCTTGTGTTCAGATCACCACCGTCCTGCCCTCTTACTCTGTGCCGGCATCAGAGGAAATGAGGGTCCGAGAGGGGACGTGTGCCCAGGTCGCGCAGGGAGTGACCGTGGCCGGCCTGGCTGTGGGGGCCTCCATTCTTCCAGGACAGGGACCACCCTTTTCAAAGGGACATGATGCAGAGGCAGCTCCCTGTACCCCTGGGCGCCCTTGCTCCTGGCCGGTGGCTCTGCTCCGCACCTGTCCCCACCCGCACCCTTGCCTCTGTGCTCTCGGGCCCGCGGAGGGAGGGCCTGGGGTAAAGGGGGGCCATGGTCCGAAGCTCCTCTGGCCGGTGACCGGCAGCCGGGTGCGCAGCTGGCTTCCTTGCCCGGTCCCCGCTGGCCTGCCGGTGCAGGAGTGCGGTGCTATAAAAAGCCCAGTAGTAATATGCAAATCGCCCTGATTATTTATGGCCAAGTTAGTAAATAAGCCAAAGAGACAAGGTGGGTTGTTGTTTTTACGATCTCTGCAGTCCTCGCAGGAAAATCTACGGTAAGCAGAGTTCGGGGGAGCCGAGCCGGGGCCCACGGTTTAATAAACACAGCCTAATTACCAGGCGCTGGGGACAGACAAGTGAGGGGGTAGAGCGAGGGAGGGAGGGAGGGAGGGCTCAGCAGCCCCGCGGCGGCGGCGGGCAGGCAGGCAGGGGCTGGCGGCTGGGCCCGCTGTCCCCCCACTTCTCTCCTGCCTGACCGCAGGCACCTGCCGGGAGGGGCAGGTCGGCCACCCCCGCACAACAGGCTCCAGGTGCTGCCCTGGGTTCTGCAGGGGCCCCTCTCCCGACTGGGACTGCAGAAAAAGGTGTCAGGAGGGGCCCAGTGAGGGAAGCTCCGGGAGGGAGGAGGGAGGCCTGTGCCAGCCGTCAGCCCGGTGGTGAGGGTGATGGGGCCCCGCTGGCTCCCCAAGGTGTTGCCCCCACCCCTGCCCCAGGAAGCTGGAAGCAGGGTGGACTCAGGGAGAGATGGGGCAGAGGCAGGAGCAGTCCAGGGGCTTGAGGGGAGCAGGAGTCCTGTTGCACCTTTGTCCCCTTGCCCCCCCCGACGTTATGTGCTCAAGTATCAGATGGGAGTGGAGGGGAGACCCAGACGGCCCTGTAGGTGCCCCACCAGAGCTCACTGGGTGGGGTGAGCGGCCGCAGGAGCACGCAGCCCACAAAGGAACGCGTCTGGCGGATGAATACCCCAGGCTCGTCTCCTCTCAGTAGGACAAGTGAGCTGCGAGGGCTGCACCCACTCCCGGCGACCCTGGCGGGGTCCAGCACCATCCACTCCCAGTGGCATCTTCTGCAGCTGGGACCCTGTCGTGGGTTGCCGTCCCTTTCCCGTCTCCCTGCCCCTCCCTCACTGGGCTTCCAGGGATCGGTCCACAAACTCATTTGCACCCAAATCCTTACCCCAGACCCTGCTTTGGTCAGATCTGACCTGGGTGACTCCGGCTCCCAGGTGCCCAACACGTCCATAGAATCAATTATAATAACAGCTACGGGGCGCCTACTATGTGCCAAGCGCCATTCCAAACATCTCACTTGTGATGCCTCATTGAATCCTCTCAACGCTCTAGGAGGTAGTAACCATTAGTAACCCCCCATCTGGCAAAGGGGAAAAGGCACAAAGATGTTAAGGCACCGAGGTCACACAGCCAGGGTCCAGACCCAAGCACTACTAACCTTTCAAGACTTTTAGTGGGATCATCACACTAAACTACAGGCTTTTCGAGTACTGCCCAACACGTCTTTACTCCAGGCCTTCTGCTTGGACCTTGGGAGCTGGAGATGAACCATGTGTGGGGCCTCACCTTGGACAGCTTGAACGTCGGTGGCAGAAAAGTTAAGAAGTAGGACGGTGCAGTTGGGAGTCACGTGTCCAGAGCAGGGAGGCCTAGAAGACGAGCACCTGGAGTAGTTAGGGAAGGCACTAGTCACGGGGGGGCCACTCGGGCAATGTCGTAAGGCAGAAACACACCGGAGGATGGTGGGACGAACGGATGGAAGGATGGATGGACGGGGTGGGCAGAGTCCAGACGGGGGAGCAGTGGGTGTGAAGGGCGTGGGCGCTAGTCTGCGTGGCTACAGGGCTGGCACGAGTCGGCTTTTTGCTGGTTTATTGTTATCGTCCTGGGTGGGGTGGGGGCCGGTGACAGATGGGCAGAGAGGCAGGGCCCTGTCTCCCAGTCAAGAGAGGGAGAGCGGCCCATGCTCGCAATGCTTCATTTCCTCTTGGGAGTCAAATACATCCACGCTTGTTATATTCTTCTCTAGGTCTTCTGAGGTTTTTGGTAGATTCTTAGTTTTATTTATTTATTTATTTATTTATTTATTTATTATTTATTATTTTTTAAAAGATTTCATTTATTTATTTATGAGAGATACACAGAGAGGCAGAGACACAGGCAGAGGGAGCAGTAGGCTCCATGCAGGGAGCCCAACCGGGGACTCGATCCCGGGTCCCCAGGATCATGCCCAGGGCTGAAGGCAGCGCTAAACCGCTGAGCCACCCGGGCTGCCCAGATTGTTAGTTTTAGCAATGATTTAGGAAAATAAAAGCAGTTAGCAGGTAAACAAAGCCCCACAGAGAGAGACCGGAATCATCATCTCCTCCCTGTGAACACTGGTCCTGAGAAAGTATCCCAAGGGCTCGTGAGCTTTCTTGGCACCGAGTTACACAGTCCGCATCGGCCTCGAGCTCCAGGAATGTTCGGGTCTAGGGTCCAAGGACACAGCTTACCCTTTGTGCAGATCCTCTGGATTAAGTCAGAGAGGACCTTTTGGATTTGGGCCTCGGTCACACCAGCCACAGGTTGACCAGCGCGCCCTCCGTGTTTGTTCCCCTACAAGACATTAAAAATCACGGCGCTCAGTGCAAGGCAGTTTCCTGGATTAGGTCTCGGAACGGAGACAACATTTGCGGAAAACCCGGTGAAATCAAAATAAAGGCTGTAGTTTGGTTAATAGTAAAATGCCAGCGTGCGTCTCTTCATTTTGTCCAGCTACCATGGTTACGCAAGATGCTCACATCAGGAGAAATTGAGTGAAAAGTATACAGTAATTCTCTGTGCCGTCTTTGTGACTTTTCTATGAATCACAAATTATTCCAAACTAAGGAATTTATATAAAAATCACAGTGGAGGGGATCCCTGGGGGGCGCAGCGGTTTAGCGCCTGCCTTTGGCCCAGGGCGCGATCCTGGAGTCCCAGGATGGAGTCCCGCTTCAGGCTCCCGGCATGGAGCCTGCTTCCCCCTCCTCCTGTGTGTCTCCCTCTCTCTCTCTATGTCTATCATAAATAAATAAATCTTAAAAAAAAAAACAGACTTTCTAAAAAAAAAAAATCACAGTGGACAGAGGAGGATGGAGAACTGGCTTCTGTCACAAAGCCCTATTCCCAGGTGACCTCTGTACGTGGCTGTTGAGCCGGGAGAGAATCAGTGATTGTGATAATGTCCAGCCTACCTTTCCTCTTCCATGTGTGTGTAAATGCTTCGTTGAAACCGGAATATTCCATTCCCGTCACGTTTTCCTGATCCTTCCCCCCCCCCCCAGTGACTCTTTTTGAAACGGAATGGCGGTGATGCTCATGCACTTTGCAGAGAGCATGTCACTTGGTCAAAAGACGCACCAGAGGGATCCCTGGGTGGTGCAGCGGTTTGGCGCCTGCCTTCCGCCCAAGACGTGATCCTGGAGACCCGGGATCGAATCCCATGTCAGGCTCCCGGTGCATGGAGCCTGCTTCTCCCTCTGCCTGTGTCTCTGCCTCTCTCTCTCTCTCTCTGTATGACTATCGTAAATAAATAAATAATTAATTTAAAAAAAAAAAAAGACGCACCAGAGGTTGCCTTGGAATGGCACGGCTTCTTCATGCATTTTAAGAAGCTTGGGTTCTAATGTCGTATTCTCACTTGCCTCTTGGGAAATTCCTAGAGCCGTGCAGACTCGTTTTCCTGAAGAGAAAGAGACGGGAAGAGGGCTTCGAGGACAGCAGAGCCCAGCAACGAATGAAAAGGGACTCATGTTGGCTCCCTACGCGTGCCACTAAATTTTAACCTTCTTTTGGAGATTTCTTGCCTCCACGTTGCTTGGAGAGACCGAGAATGGACTAATGAGGAGTCAGTCACCCATGGAAGTCACCACAGGAAGACCCAGAGATAGCGGGGACCTTTCAGTCTTTCTTAGACGGGAGACACGGCAAATTGTCCTCGTTCTAATTGTCCCTGCTGATTAATGAGGTCACTTACGGTATCGGTTATTATCCTGCCAAGAGAATGTGTATCAGACTGAAACAAATGCCTGTGAACTTACTTATTCTATTAAAAAATAAAGTAACGAGAGATGATTAACGGTGTGTGCTCTGGGAGCAGCCGCGGGGAGGGTCAGTCAGGAGAGAAAGGTGGACGTGAGCCTTTCCGAGCAGGGATCTAGAAAGGCTTTTGTTTGAAAGTAGCTTCTACTGACCCTCTTCCTTTCAACACCACTTCTGGGGGAGCCGCCTAGACTCCGTGTCTCCACTTCCTTCCTTCCCGTGAGCAGCTTACCCCACTGTGACCCAATTTCAGCCCTACCCCTCCGCATGGATCCGCCCTGGAAAAAGTCACCACTGCTCCCTGCCGTGTCCGTTGGCGCCTCACAAGGAGTCACCATCACTGACCTCTTTCTTCTGGAAACACTGTCTTTTCCTAATTCCTCTGACACCACCAACTCCCCATTCATTCAACGTCCCACATGTTTATTGAGCACCTACTGTGTGCTAGGCATTGGACACATACAGGTAACCGAGATGACGGTTCTTGTTCTGAGTGGAGCTTACGTTCAAGCAGAGGAGGGGAGAGAACAGACAAGTACGTGCACATCAACAAGACATTCAGTGTTAGGAGGGCAGCGGGGCTGAGTGGCCGGTAAGCGTGAAGGCCCAGCAACACCCTCCCAGCGCTCTGTGGACGCCACACTCCATCCCTTCACGTGGCAGTCCCTCAAATCCTGCCATGGTCTCCAGGGCTTCTGTCTCTTTTGTGTCCTTTTGCCGCTGTAGATGTGGGCCAGACCTTGGGGATCAGGGATTGGGCTGGCTTAGTCCCTGCTTTGCACCAAAGACAACCGAAGATGTCATCCAGGGGGTGAAACCCAGGTCCAAATACAAGCTGACCATTGTCTAGTTCTGAGGCTTCAGGCAAAGAGATGGGACCCAGGGACAAGACAGCCGTTCTGAGCTCAGGACCACTGACTACCCCTCAGAGTTGTGCAATATGGTGACCCAAAAGCCAAACTAGAGTTAGAGATTCTGACAGACACGGGGGAAAAGAGCCTGAGAGATTGCCTGGACCACCTGCAAAGACCCCAGGTGACCAAGCTGGCTCACTGCCCCTGTGGCTCAGGCCTGTCGGGTCCCCGGCCGAGGGCTCAGGGAAGGGCCCTTTACTATTAGCTGCACCTGTCATGGGAGGCCACGCTGGGTCAAGGTTTTCCAGGATCCCCTGAAAGCAAATAAAGTCTGCATCTGCTAGAAGGCTGAGCAGCCTCCAGAAAAATCCTCTCTCTTGGGGAGACTGGTAATTAAGCAGTCATGGCAAACACGGGGAGGAAGAACAGCTGGTTGTATCCATTTGTTCTCCTGTCATTGGTTGGAGAACAGTTTCATAAATTACACGTGGGGTTGGATTTTGTCTTTCCTCTGCTCATGCCATCCCCTTTGCTGGAAATGACCTCCCTGTTCTCCTGCTGCCCTCTGTCCGTGCCCTTTGGATGATTGGCTAACAACGTGCCCTTTTAGATCCGCTCAGGCTGATGACGTTCAGTTCCCTGGGCACGTCGCTGCCACCAAACTTACTGTGTTGCATTATCATTGTGTCTTCATCAGTAATGCGATTAATTATCAGCTCCTACTGTGTGCCTGGCGCTGATCTCTAATGCTGGGCATAGGCCGGGAGACCAGAGGGATCAAAATCTCTGTCCTCATGGAATTCACAGGCGAATGGGAAAGATGGGTTTAATAAATAATGATTAATCCAATATGCAGTATGTCAGATGGTGACAGGAAATGTAGAACCGAGAGATTGGGAGCCGGAAGTGGGGGGGGGAGCAGGGAGGGTTGCAATTTTAAATAGAATGGTCATTGAAGACCTTTGGCCAAAAGGTGATACAGGAGGAAAATAACCTGGAGAGGAAATGGGACAGCTGGGAAAAGCTGAAGGAACAGCAGGTGCAAAGGCTCTGAGATGGAAACTTGGCAGCTGTGTTCAGGAAGCAGTAAGGAGGCCATCCTGGCTGGAACGAGTGAGCAGGGGAGACCATTTGGTGAGAAGAGAGAGGGAATGGGAGAAGGTGGTGATGGCAGATGTTTGCCCAAGGCCTTTGGGTTCGTTAGGAAGCCTTGGGCTTTATCCCAAATCCAGAAGAAGTTTAAGCAGAGAAGTGACGTAATCCGACTTAAAATGGTCATGCCAGCTGCCGTGTTGAGAATGGTCTGGAGGGGGCAAGAGGGAAATGGGGAGACCAGTTGGGGAGTTACTGCAATCGCCGTGGCAAGAGAGAGATGGCGGTGGGGCGAACCAAGATGGTGGCAATGAAGGTGATGAGATGTGGCTAAATTTCTGGATAAATTAAAAGAAGTTTCCACTTCAGGGGGCGGACTTCTTGAGGGCCTGGTCCGTGTCTTACACGTTCCTATCGTCGGAGCCAATCCTAGTATGTGACATTTACCAGGGCACGCAGTTAATACTTGTTGAATGAGTGACTGATGAGAGATAATGTTTAAACGTCAATAATAGGAATAAGTCAACCCCCGTTCTCTGTTGCGGAAGCGGAGTAGGTCATGGGGCAAATCCTGGGAAACAGCCACCTACAGCTTCCAAGCTTTTGCCATAAAGAAGGCTCCTCGTAGATGTGTTGGACCAAGAAGCATGGGCATGCTGGCTTCCGGTGCGTGTGTCCATTTTTCTTGCTGTAGGACTTCTCAGACTCTTGTCACACACAGCTTCCCAGCATTTCTTAGTTTGAAGCGCCGTAAAGCGCTTCAGTTATTTTTCCATGGGTAAAATGGGTGAGCTCCGTGGGTAAAAGAAATGCCTATCAGCTCTACTTCTTAAGTAGTTAGGCCCACACGGCTACAGAAGCATTTACACCCAAATAATTTTATAGCTGTCTAGAAAAATAATAAATGTAAATCGAAAGGAACAAATCTAATATTTCATCCCTAAGTGATCACCATCACTTACTCATGGAAGGTGTGTGCTTGTTGGGATCACACAGCTTCTCAAACCTTGGAATCGGATTGGACACCACCAACCTCCTATCCTGTTCCACGCGGATTTTCACACAGCACCTGCTTCATATCACACCAACCACCAAACACCGCGAAGATACGATGTCACCCGCCGGGATGTAGCTTCATGTTGAAACAACGAACTGCTTTGAGCTAATACTCCATGTGTCCAACAGATATTGGGTGTCGTAGATTCCCTTGAGGATTTAGAACACTCCGCACTGCTCTTACACGTTTCCTTCCAGCATGCCACGACACACGGTCTGGGAACCACGGCGCTACATTGTGTGTAGCACTTCCCAAAATTATTTGCACATTTTCTCAGGCGAATCTCCTAACGTAACGCTGGGTACAGCACAAAGAGAAAGTACCCAAGACTCCTTCCTGCGGAGTCAGAAGCTGCAGTTCTGTGGGGAATATGCCCGGGTATTGACAGAGTGAGCGTGTTAGCATTTGCATTCTGAGCATACAGTGCTGCTTCCTTATTTTTAGCTGTGAGCCTGTGAGGACTCCAGGCCTTGCTCCTGAGCCTACGTGCGTCCTAGACAGCGTGTCTGGAGGTGGGATGCCTCGCACTGCTCCCACCCAGCCTTGCTCAGGGCGGGTTACTGGCCTTCCCAAAATGGATGTACATGTGCAGCCAAAGGTGGAGGTTTGTAAAGCCAGTGGACGTCTTCTGGATGGACTGAGACACTTTAGAGAAGACCTCTTGGAATTTCTCAGCACATATCTGGCTAATGCCACGTCCTGCTCAGAAACAGGGATTTATTGCAAGGATCCCCAATGCTGGGACAGCTCAAGAACCGTCTCTGCAGTTGTTTGGTTGCTGTGGGTTCCAGGGCCTCTGCGACCAGGAGTGTCTGTGATCTCGTGGCCAATGTAGCAACGGCCTGGACTCTGTGCCCTGTGTGCTCTAGGCATTCCATTTCCCAGAGAGTGTTCCACGGGACCCCCGCCCACAGGATCCTCTAAGGGAAAACAAGAGCTTGCGACATAGATACTTAAAAGCACAGAAAACCCTTTTTTTTAAGTTTCCCAGTCTTAGAAGCTCTTGATGCAATGCAAATGGGAATTACCAGAGAGAACCCGTGTCTGTACGGGTGTATGTGTGTGTCTCCGTATTGTGTGATCATGACTAATGTCCATCAATTACCTGCAAATTACTAGACAGTGCCTGTAATGATAGTTCTGTTTTTAGCTTTAATGGTTTATGTATCTAACTAGTGGCTGCTGTCTGGAGTAAGGCTGCTGGCAAATCAAAACACTATTTGCCAAGCCTGTCAGTGTGACAAATGTTGCTTGCATTTACTCTTTTATTCCCAAGGTCAATTGACATGTCATTTTTTATATCACTGTTTGACGTGCTAAGAGCCTTCAATGAGAGCCATCCAATAAAGGCTCAATTTGCTATATTACTGTTTATTCCTGGATAATTCTCTATTAGTTGGGCTCTTTAAGTTTCAGGGAAGTGACGTGTGTGGATCACCCTCAGAAATAGGGATTTATCACAAGGATCTCCAGGTCTTAGGACAGCACAGGGACCCTCTCCTTGGCCTGTTGGTCACCCTGGCTTTCAGGGATTCTCAGATGAGAAACGTCGACAGCTTCCCGACCATTGTAGTGACAGCACGGAGTTCATGACTTCCCTTCTCTGGGCATCTAGTTTCCTGGAGGATTTCCCACAGAACACCAGCCCATACGCTGCTCTAAGAATAAAAGGGTCTCTGGTGCAATGGGTTAGGAGCTCTTGGCATCATCTATCCCTGCCTTGCAAGTTTGCTCTTCACTTATTAAATGCTTTCACAAGCACTTTTCATTTTTATTTTCTCTAAACTCCCTTGCTTAATTTTATTTAACCCAGCGTCTTCCAATTCTGTTAAACTGACAAACACCCTGCAGTATCCTTTGAAGAATAGTCCAGTATTTGTACTCTGCAGACGGATCTGGTTGTGTTCATTTGTCACCCTCTGTGCTGGGGGCCGGGGAGGAGGTCCCTGCAACCACTGTCGGCATCCACGATGTGCTCCGAGGACTCGCAGGATGCTGCGTGTCGCTGTCCTTGCGGCTCTGATCTGTCACAGTGGAGGCTGCGGAGCCAAACGGATGTGGGAAACCAGGCACGGGATGAAGTCTGGGGCAAACCTGGCACTGGAATGGAGTCCTTTCCCAGTGGGTTCACACAGAACGCACTTAATTTCCCCAACAAGGAACTGTGATGATGCGTGTGAAATGCCGCCACCAGGGAGGCCCATTGGAGACTGAGGGCCTGGACTTTTTATACTGGGAGCAGGTGACATAGGCACTGTCTGCCTGGCATGGACCAAAGTTCCCGACTTCCAGAGGGCAGGCAGGGGTTTAGCACGAACTGTAATGTTCCTACAGGTAGTTTAGGCGACCCTTCCCAGTTCTGGGAACCATGGGGACACTCCTGAAATCCAGGTCCAGCAACAGCCGAGGGCTGACCCTATAAGCTGGCCTCCCCACAATGAAAACCAGGCCTTTGCTGCGAACTCTCTGGTGTTGAACATTCATTCGTTTTGTATTTGCCTTAATCAGCTCGGCTGCTGTAACCAAAGTCCCATAGCCTGGGTGGCTTGTGAACGGCAGAGGCTTGTTTCCACGGTTCTGGAGACTGGCCGGCAAGGTCAGGTGCCAGGACGCGTGGATCGGGTGAGTGCTGTCTTCCGGGCCGCCGACCACCAGCCTGTCCTGGTGCCCTCCCCGGCGGACGGCGGGGGTCCCCGTCAAGTACCCCACACAACAGGGCACCACCCTCACCACCCAGTCACCTCCCGAAGGCCCCACATCCTCATTAGCACGCACGGTGCGGGGGGGTTGAGTTTCAATATAAGAATCTGGGGGAGTCAGTTGATGACACCGTCGTGTTGAGTGTGTGCACTCCCCTGGGGACGAAGAGGAAGGGGTCAGCCAGCCCTTGCCTTCGAGAGGCTTAACATCAAGAAGGAAAGACAGATACGTCCCAGGTAATTCGACAAGAAAATCAAGCCGTTGCAGTTGGAATGAATATTGCAAAGGAAGAAGCAAGTGCTCAGTCCTCTGAGAACATTGGTCCAGGATCCCTGTGCCCTTCCTCAAAGGAGGTAACGTTCAAACTGAGACCTGAGAAGCTGGTGGGAGATGGTAGGTCGGGGGGTGGCAGCCTGGGTGGCTGAGGGGTGAGGGCGGTGCATGCTGCTCTAGGGGCAGCAGGTGCAAAGGCCCTGGGGTGGGAAGAGACACAGTGCATTGAAGAGAAGCGCGCAGGCCAGAGCGGGTGGAGGGGATGGAGATGTGAGCTGAGGCAGAGAGAAGGGCAGGCCCAGCGATGCCAGGACCCGGCCTGAGCTGCATCACCCCGGGGGGCAGCCTGGCGGTGTCCTGCTCGGGAGCCCTCACACCCCTGCCTCCGCTTGAGGCAGGCAGCGCTGGTTGCGGCAGCGTCCGCCCCCGTCCTCAGGAGGCCGCCTGTGCTCCCTTCTCCCCGGAACCTGCCTAAAAACAAGGTGTCCCTGCAGGACGGTCGTCACCCCACCCGTCGGCCTCATCGCCCTGCAGGGTCATAAAGGCCATAAAGGCCACGTTTTCAAACGCGGTGGTAACAGGCAGCCCTCACGTCGCGGGCTTTCATGCACAAAAGCTGCTGTCATGCCCGCACTGCACGTTCCGGAGCAGTGTCCAGGCCGGGCCGGTGGGTCCTGGGCGCCCACCGCCCTCCCATGAGGCGCTGGCAGAGGCGGCGCCGTGGGCAGGCCTGCCGAGGGCCAGGCGGGAAGGTGCCCCCGCCCCGCGCATCCGGGGAGGAGCAGGGACTCCACGGGGACCCCGGGGGATGCGACGGTCCCTGAACACAGCTCCTGGAGCCACTCACCTAAGGGACACTTGAGCTGGGATTTGAACACTGGGTAGGAACCCGGAGGCCTGTGGGAGCAGCGTGTGGGGGCCCCGTGGCGTCTCAGGAAGTGAGGCTGGAGGATGTGGGGAGGGGGACGCTTCATCACGCACAGTGTGGTGCACTCCTGGGACCTCGCTTCGGGCCGCTCTGTGGTCGCTCTCCAGCTCTGGGCGGGCCGCGCCCCGTGACCGTGGCTCGCTCGGCCCAGGAGGACGGCCGGGCCCTGTGGCCACAGGACACAGCCTGTGGCTCCCGGGGGGCCTGGTCGTGACCCCACCAATGGTGGGGAACCGTCGGGCGGGTTCAGCGCTGGGACCCCAGGAAGCCTGGGGCACCAGCGTCACTGCTTCCACGGCCTGGGACCTGGGGCAGGGGCAGAGCAAAGGTCCTTGAGACATGGGGCCCTTTGTTGGGGCAGAGGCTTGGCTGCGCCGCCTGTTGGCCAAAGGTCGTCTCCTTTGGGGCACGTCGTCCTGGAGCCAGGTGTGGGGGGGCAACAGTGGGGATGCCTGCCCTGCTCGAAGTCCTCTCACCTGGTCCCGGGGAGTCTGCGTCCTCACTCCTCTCACTGCGGCGCCTACAGTCACAGATGAATGCGGGGAGTCTGGAGGTTGCATTTGCTGCTTCTGACACGCGACCGCGTGATCCCTCCTGGCTGTGAGGTCATCGGCTCGGTTCCAAGGTAGTCAATTCGGGGGGGATCCAGGCTTCCGTGTCACCCCGCATCCATGTGCTCAAGGAATCCCATGCCTTACAGCTCACCCACCAAGTGCGGGAGCCACTGGCGGACTGCGGCGGCTCTGGATCCGGCTGGAGGCCCGTCCAGGGTGCAGGCCGTAGGACCGCAGCTGTCACAGTGCAGACTCCCCACGCCCGGCTCCGGCCCACGGGATGGCAAGAAGTGAGGGACTGGGAGTCGGGGCAGGTGGAGGGGTCGCGGGGAGCTAGGCCGGGGCATCGCCCCTCAAGGCCCACCTGCTGGGCCGGGCGCTGGCCCCAGATCACTGGGTGGGGGCAGCCTCGGGGAAGGGGGGGCCAGCGGGAAGCTGCCCGTGGTTGAAGGAAGGTCTCCGCAGCCTGGTGGGCCCCCCAAGATGTCCCTGCCGGGCCTAGTGGGGGGGGCGCAGGTTGCCCCTGCTGTGGCTTGGCCTGTGTGTGGGGCCAGGTGACCAGATCCACCCACAGAGGGGTGTGGCTCCGAGAGGACAGCTGGATGCTTCAGCGCCAGGGTCCTCGGCAGACGGGACCCGCAAGTCTGGGGCAAGGGCACCTGGCACACGCGGGGACAGGACCCGCCGTACTGCAAGGCTGTGTGTGCCGCGGGGGCGCAGGGAGGGGCCCAGCCACCCCCGGAGGAGCTCAGCTCAGGAGTGGGGGCTCAGGTGAGCCGCGGCATCATTTTGAGGACTTCACGTGCGGAAGCCGTGAGGGATCGAGGAAGGTGGACGGGGTGGTGCAGACGTTCCGCGGACCTGTGGACCCTTCCCCCCCCCCCCACGTCCGGGGTCGCCATAGTAACACCGCAGGCCCAGGAGCCTGACATCCGCGCGGGGGTGCGCGACCTCCTTGGCCGCTGCCTCGCACCTGTGCCTTGATGCCACCTGCGACCAGGACACAGACCGGGTCATCGCCTCAGACGTCTCCCTCCCGTGTCGCCCCACTTCTCTCCCTCTCCCTCCCCTTGGCAACCACAGAGCTTTTCTCGTCTCTTTCACGTCATTCCGAGAACCCGGGGTAAATGGAATATCTGGTATGTCAGCTCCTTCCGTCCTTCCTTCCTCCTTTTGATTTTTCTTTTTTCCTTCTTTCTCTTTCTTTTCTTTTCTTTCTTTCTTTCTTTCTTTCTTTCTTTCTTTCTTTCTTTCTTTCTTTCTTTCTTTCTTTCTTTTCTTCCTTCCTTCCTTCCTTCTTAGGGAGCACACATATGCCCGTGAGTGGTGGGGACAGGGGCACAGGGAGAGGGCGAAGGGGAGTCTTAGGCAGGCTCCACACGTAGCGTGGAGGCAGCCTTGGCACTCGATCCCAGGACCCCGAGATCATGACCTGAACCGAAATCAAGAGTCGGACACTCAACCGGCTGAGCCCCCAGGAGCCTCTGGAGTGTCATCTTCTGAGATGAGCTGTTTCGTCACGCAGCATAACGGCCTTGAGATCCATCCAAATCGTACCAATAGCCCATTCCGTTTTATCACTGAGTGGTGTTCCGAGGTGCCCAGTCGCTGCGGGACAGGAAACGGTGTCAGTTATCACCCGTGCAGGACACTTTGGTCATTTCCAATTGTTGGTTATTACCAAGAAAAAATGCTACGGAGACACCCGGGGCTCATAGTTGAGCGTCTGCCTTGGGCCCAGGGCGTGACCCCGGGGTCCTGCGATCGAGAGTCCCATGTCGGGCTCCCTGCAAGGAGCCTGCTTCTCCCTCTGCCTGTGTCTCTGCCTCTCTCTGTATCTCTCATGAATAATTTTTAAAAAAATCTTTAAAGAAAAAAAGAAAAGCTATGAATGGTTTGTGAGGACACACATTTCCATTTCTTTGGGATAAATGTCCAGGAGTATAGTTGTATGATCAGTGTGTATGTGTGTTGGCTTTTTTTTTTTTTTTTTAAGAAACCGCCTGTTTCCAGAGTGTCCATACCGTCTTACATCCTCCCAGCAATGTCTGGGAGATGCAGTTGTGCTGTGTCACTGCCAGTATTTGGTGTTGTCACGATTTTTATTTGATCTGTTCTAATGGTGTGTAGCATGAGTAGCTCGCTGTGGTCTCACTTTGCATCTCCCCAACGGCCAGGGATGTCGAACATTTCTCATACGCTCGTTTGCCGTTCTAGTGTCTTTAGTAAGATGTCGCTTTGTGTCCTCTGCTGATTTTCTAATTGGCTTATTAGATCCTTGACTCATTGTCCGTCCCTAGGGAAAAGCATTCAGTATTTCACCATCAAGTGTGAGGTTAGCTGCGGGATCTCTGTAGACGTTCTTTATCAAACTCAGGAGATTTCTTTCTATCCTTCTTTCTCTGATAGTTTTTTTTTTCCCTCCATCGTGAATGAGCATTGAATTTTTTCAGGTGCTTTTTTATATCAGTTTTTATAGTCATTTACTACTTTGGGCCTGGTAACATGGTGAACTTAATGATCGATTTTCAAATATTGAACTTGGAATTTTCAAGTATTTTCAAATATTGCATCCTCGGAATAAACCCCACTTGGTTGTGCTGTGTGATTATTTTACTATAGTGCCAAGTTCTCTTTGCTGATAATTTTTAAGGACTTTTGTGGTTATATTCATGTGGGATGTGGTCTTTCGTCCTATTGATTTGGACTGACTTTGGTTTTGGTATCGGTAATATTGATCTCATACAGTGAGTTTGGAAATGTTCCTTCTTTTCTCTATTTTCTGGAAGAGGTTGTGTAGAATTGGTGTTACTTCTCCTTTACATGCTTGTTAGAACTCCCTAGTGAAACCATCTGGGCCGGTGTGTACCGTTTTGGGGATTTTTTAAATTACTAGTTCAATTTCCTTAATAGTAATAAGACTTTTTCAAATGATCTCCCTCATATTGGGGAGCTTACAGCAGTTTGCACTTTTCAAGGATCAGGTCCATTTCATTTAATTTGTCAAGTGCATGTGTATAATCTGTAGTATTTCCTTATCATTTTTCTGGTAGCTGCAGGATCTGTTTTCCATAACCTTTGCCAAATCTGGACATTTGCCAACCTGAGAGGTGAAAAATGAGCCTTAAGGATTTAGTTTGCATGTTTTTTATATTAAGTAGGTGGATCATTTTCCTGTTTTTATTTGTGTCCTTTTTTCCTTTTTCCTTGTTTACCTTTTGCATAATTTGTAATGTTCTTTATAGATCATGATTGCTCCACCCTCTTCTTATCTCCTCAGTTTGTATTTTTTTTCTCCTTTTTTATTTTTTTTGCAGCTTCTTCTGCTTTGCTACATGCTTTTAATTTTCACATAATTAAATTGATCAATATTTTCCTTTAACACTTCTAGGGTTTCGTGCTGTATCCATCAGTAATTAATTGAGAGAGAAAGAACCCAAATCAAACTAGCTTGAGCAAAAAAAATAAATAAATAAAAGGGAAAAAGGTAGGAAGAACAAATGGATGGATGGATGGAAAGTAGGACGGAAAGAAGGAAGCAAGCAAACAAGAGAAAGAACGTTGGCTCACGTACTGGGCACCGCAGTCTCTGCGTGGCTGGATCGAGGATCTCAGCTCTGGGCCATCAGGGTTCGGCCTCTCTCCCGTCACCCTCAGCTTTGTCTGTACCGGGTGGGACATCATTTTGTAGAGCAGCGAGGCTCTGGGTAATGATAAAAAGGCTGCAGACAGTCCCAAGCTCACATTCTAATGATTTAGGATCCCGAACGAAAAGACTCTTGCAATCTGTATATCATCCTGTGGAAGGACTCAGAGTGACCCTGCTTGGGTTATGTGCCCTCCTTCTTCTCCCTGCCTTGAGCCCGTCCATAAAGATGAGGGATGTGCCGTGCTGGGTCACGTGCCCCGTTCTGTAGCAGGTGAGCAGGTGTGCTGTCCCGTGCAGTGACAGCTCCCTAGAAGAATGATGGGAGCCAAAGGTGTCCTTTAAACATGTCACTCTTAGGAAGACCTTCCCCAGCACGAGATGTTTACATTTTTTTAAAAAAGTGTTTTTTTTTCTCTAATATGTGTGGTTTCACTATTTTACATCTAGATTTTTGATGTTAGAAAGTGAATGAGGCAGAGACAGAAAGCCAGGGGTCGGGGAGAGGAGAGCATGTGGGTGATGCAGGAATCTTTTGCTCTTCTCCTGGGGGAGAACATGACCTTGAAACTTACTGGGTCACCTGCTTCACACTCTTATCACGTTCCTCTCTGTTCCTCAAGTTTGCATTGAGTTAACACGAATCTTGTAAGGTTTAGGATGGTGGGAAGGGCAAGGGCTTCATCCAGCACAGGGCTTTTCATGGTTGGAATCAACACATATCTGATTCAACTTGGCTGAACCCTGGTGCTCATGACTCCAGGGGACACCTGGGCATCCAGGTGTTATTAGGGCAACGTGCTCACAACCCCAGGGGACACCTGGGCATCCAGGTGTTATTAGGGCAATGTGCTCACGGCCCCAGGGGACACCTGGGCATCCAGTGTTATGGCACTGCTCACGACCCGGGCATCGTGTTATTAGGGCAACGTGCTCACGACCCCAGGGGACACCGGGCATCCAGGTGTTATTAGGGCAACGTGCTCACGACCCCAGGGGGCACCTGGGCATCCACGTGTTATTAGGGCAACGTGCTCACGACCCGGGCACCAGGGGGACACGCTCCAGGGACACCTGGCATCCAGGTGTTATTAGGGCAACATGCTCACGGCTCCAGGGGGCACCTGGGCATCCAGGTGTTATTAGGGCAACGTGCTCACAACTCCAGGGGACACCTGGGCATCCAGGTATTATTAGGGCAATGGGAGCAATAGAGCAGGATCCGGAGCACCATCGGTATCCCAAACTACCTGAAAAAAAAGGGTAAAGGTAAACCTGGAGTTCCCTCGCAGAGCCCTGACGGGGGTGTGGGAGCCAAATGAGCCCCAGGTAGGAGACAAAGGACCCAGGCAGACCGGGGACTGGCCGCCTCACTACCTCCTGTGTACTCAGGTCACCTGTGGGGGGCCCAGCCGCGGACACCTGCTCTCGTGAAACATTTTCCCAAGTGTTGAGTGAAAGCTTAGTTATTTAATCTTTTTAACGTGGAAGAATCTTTTACAAATGATTCTCTGGAGCTGAAAACATATTCTCTCAGTTTCAACAATTCCTTCTGTTTCACCTCAGTTTCTTTTTCTTCACTGAACTCACAGGAAAAAAAATGTTTTTAAGCATTTTAGTTTTAAAAGCGTGTACAGGTTGATCCCATTTGTATGCAATAATTTCATTGATGATGATCCCATCTATTGATCCCTCCGTGGCTCTTTGTATGTCAGCTGTCAAGAGCGATTATTTCTAGATTGCGCTGGTTTTTTTTTATTGCTTTCATCTTTTAAAAATAATAAGCACTTATCATTTCTATAAAAGTAGTAGACTCATTCCTTTTAAAGAATAAAGCCCATGATGAGAAGTATCCACCGTCCGCTGCTTACAGTTGGGCGTATTTTCATCAGTATCCAAGGAAGGGTTGTCTGTTGGCAACTGATAGCAGTGCATTTGTGGCGAGGTCCACTTGGAGGCACAGAGGGCCTCGGCCAGGAAGGGCAGGGGTGGGGGAGGATTCCCAGAGAGGAGAGAAGAGAAGTCCGTGAGGCGGGTCACCAGGTCGGAGCATGGCCTGTGGCTTTAGGGGAGTGGCCTCCACATGCCTGTGACTGCTCCATCTCCCCTTTGTCTTGGGACACCTTGCACCTGCCCCTGCCTATGTGCCTAAGTCAGCCTTGTGCATCCAGCAGGTGCTCAATAAATGCTTCACGGATGCTCATTTCCAAGGGGATCGTTCTCCCTAAATGGCACCTCTTTGTCTTTCAGGCTCACAGGCTTCCAGCTGCCAGCCACCATCGTCAGCGCCGCCGCCACCCTCTCTCTGCGCCTCATCAGTGACTACGCAGTCAGCGCGCAGGGCTTCCACGCCAGCTATGAAGGTAGGTGCTTCCGGGCCAGGCCGTGGAGGCCTGGCGCATGAGGTCGCGGCAGCCCCAGGCGCACCCCAGCTGCAGGGACGGGGTGCCCCAGATGCGGAGCTGCTGCCGGTTCTAACGAGGCTGCTCACTAACCAGTAACTAGGTTACCTAAACCGTCGGTGCCGTGTTCCCAGGAAACTGGAAATTGAAATCAGAGCCCCGCTGCCGTAATTTATCCTGAGGCCTGGTGACATCCTCCCTTTCTGTCCCCTAAGTGCATTTTGTTGTGTTTTTATTTTTTTTTAATTCTGTTTTCTCCTGGGCTTTATTGTATAAGGTATCTCTGCTTGGTGCTGGAAATAAGAGAGAGAGAGCGTAAGTGAAAGAAATAAAATCAGTATCTGAAAAACATTTCTCCTCGATATGGTGACTGCAGAGGCTCGGAGTTAGATCCTTCCGAGAAGAACGATCCGTTTTTCCTTAATAACACAGATTAGGGTTTCTTGGTTTGAATTATGCAAATAATTTCCACTTCTCTCAGCTTGTTTAAATATGGTGTTGGCATTCAAATTAACACTAATATCTTCAGATTATATACTATTATTATTATGAGCTTTATTATATTAGTTCAGAAGGTGGCACTTCTAGATCTCTGTCATTTCCCTAGGAAATTTACATCTCATTAATAGGTAATTATGCTGCTCTTGGCTAAGCCCACACTGCTATTTTGTGTCGAGATCATTAATAGGCATAATTTAAGACCGTTAATGATAATTAATAACAGTAATGACATAACACCCTGGTAGAGCATGCCAGTTATTTGAAAGCTTTCTTATCTCCAAGAACTTGAAGGATAAGTGATGCTCTTTTGAATGGAGCTGTGGCAGTATGGAAACAGGACCTCTGTCCTGGCGAGACAGCAAGTCCTCCTTCCTTGGCAATCCACCCCTGGTAGTTGGGGGGTAGGGGACAGAGTTGGATGCTTTAACCTGAGCGTTTCAGGACTCCTGAGAGTTCTCAGTTATTTTTAACTAAAGGTTCCTGAGAAGGTTCCAGAGAAAATTCTGCATGCCTTCCACTGAGGGCTCCTGACATAACCACAGTCCCCTTCAGCTGAGGGCTCCTGACATAACCACGGGTCCCCTTCCACTGAGGGCTCCTGACATAACCACAGTCCCCTTCAGCTGAGGGCTCCTGACATAACCACGGGTCCCCTTCACCTGAGGGCTCCTGACATAACCACTGGTCCCCTTCAGCTGAGGGCTCCTGACATAACCACGGTCACATTCAGCTGAGGGCTCCTGACATAACCACGGGTCCCCTTCACCTGAGGGCTCCTGACATAACCACGGGTCCCCTTCACCTGAGGGCTCCTGACATAACCACGGTCACCTTCCACTGAGGGCTCCTGACATAACCACGGGTCCCCTTCAGCTGAGGGCTCCTGACATAACCACGGGTCCCCTTCAGCTGAGGGCTCCTGACATAATCACGGTCACATTCAGCTGAGGGCTCCTGACATAACCACGGTCCCCTTCAGCTGAGGGCTCCTGAGATAACCACAGTCACCTTCACCTGAGGGCTCCTGACTTAACCACGGTCACCTTCCGCTGAGGGCTCCTGACATAACCACGGTCCCCTTCAGCTGAGGGCTCCTGACATAACCACAGTCCCCTTCCTCTGAGGGCTCCTGACCTAACCACAGTCACCTTCTGCTGAGGGCTCCAGATCCAACCATGGTCACCTTCACCTGAGGGCTCCTGACCTAACCAGGCATGTACTGCATCCTTGGAGTCGAGCTCCTGCCACAGAGACCACATGGCTGCAAAATCTAAAATATTTACTCTGGCCCTTTATAGAAAATGTTTGGTGACCGTTTGCCTAGAGCTGTGATATCCACTGTGGTCACCATTAGCCACGTGGAAACGCTTATGTTTAATGTACTCAAAGTTAAATGAAATTTAAAACTCCGTTTTGCAGCCACATTAGCTTCATACCCAGTGCTCGGGGGGCACCTGTGGAGACTGTATTGGACTGTGCAGACGGAGAGTGCTTCCACTGTGCAGGGCATTGTCTGGGCCCGAGTGTCCATCCCATTCACGGGGGTCTGCAATTCAAACAGGTTGTAACATAGTAGGGCAGGGTGGGGGCTGACGGGTGCCTCCTCCGCCTGCCTGGCTGGAGGACGTGGCCCAGGAGGCTCAGCATTCTGCTGTAGGACCCATGTGCCAGACCAAGGGCCTGCCCTCGCCAGCCATGTGCGCTGTCCCTGGTGGCCAGAGGACAAAGCCTGGCAGGCGAGGCCAGCACAGCCTGGACGTGCTACCCCGGCACCGAGCCCAACAAGCCCAGGCAGCCCCGCTGACCTGGCCGAGGCCTGGACCGGGGGCCACGTGTGCCTCCAGGAAGGCGTGACTTGCGGCGACTTCCGGAACACCCGAAGTTGGGGGACTGGGATGGGGGCCACGGTGGGAGGAGCCAGTGGGGGCGGCCACTTCGGGGACAGACCACCTGCTACATGTGTTCACTGCTGGGGCCGGGGCGTCTCTCACCGGGCTAATGGATGGAGGAGGAGGAGGACCCCGAAGGTTTGGCCTCCTGGGAGGAAGGTCACCACACCGCAGAGTGCACTTAGCCATTTGTGGGGTGCAGACGGCCACCGGACAGGCTCTGCCCCTAGCCACGGTGCCCCCAGCCAGGCCTGCCCCCTTGCCCCGCTCAGGATCCCGCTGTGCCCCCTTAGAAGGACTTGGCCTGTCTGGGGAGCTCCCCGTGGCTGTGGCCCCGAGAGTGCATGGAAGCGAGTCCGTCTCCTCGGCCCCGCAGAGTGGGAAGTGCAAAGAAGGGGCCCAGCACGTGGGGCCTTCGGGGAAGGGAGAAGCAGGTGCGGAGTGTGCTGGGCAGCTGCCGCTTCAAGGGAAGGATCCTGGAGGCCAGGCGTCTAACCCTGGGCCCACAGAAGATGCTTGGTGTGTAATCCCCGTAGCCCAGGGGCAAGGAATCCACTGTATTAAGCGCTGACTGTATGCCAGGCACTTGACGTGCAATATCTGCCTTAATCCCCGTGGTTGCGCAGACAGACACCAGCCCCGTCCTACAGATGCCGGAGCTGCGGGCACCTCGGGAGGTCTGTGTTCAGCTCCAGAGAGGTGGCGGCCGGGGGTCTTTCCGTGGCTCCTCGGGCACGAAGGACTAACTCACGTGCGCCGCGCTCCCTGGGGCGGGCGGGCCGGAGAGCGGAGGCTCCATTTCATGGGTGGGTGGACGGAGCCAAGTCAGAGGCGGGGGGGCCATGGGAGGCCTCCAGGTGGGGGGGGGTATCCCAGGGAGGCGACAAGACGTGTGTCCAGAGTCTCTCAGCTGGAGTTGCCACAGAAACTGCGGGACGCCCAGTTGATCTGAATTTTCAATTGTTCAGACTAAAAACGCGACTTTTAAAGTCTAAGTCTGTCCCAAATTTTCCGTGGGATAGACTTATGCTGAAAACATGTCCCTGATCTTCTGAAATTCAAGTTTAAACAGAGCGTCCTGTATGTTCATCTGCCAGCTCCATCTGGCTGCCGTGTTGTCTGCGCTGAGTCCCCAGGGGTCGCCACCCCGTCCCTGCCCTCCCGCGAAGGCCACATCTGCCCCCGCGGTGAGCATGCTGGAGGACAGCTCGGCACGGGCACGCGGGCACCTGCACACGAGCGCATCTGCAGGCGAGCTGTAGGTTCAGATCTGTGCTGTGCTAGACGAGGACGGTGCTTCTCCGTGGGGGTGCAAGTAGCCCGCCTGGTTGGTCATCGGCAACGCGTGTCAGCAAGGGGGCCGCCGTGGTCTGCGTGCCTCTCAGTTACTTAAGTGGTCTCTTCCATGAACACTCAGGCAAGGAACATTCTTGTACGTACAACTGAAACCCTCATCCCATCCCCTTCGTAGAATGAGCTCTTGGAGGTGCAGTCGCCAGGCCAGGGAGTGCGTGGGCTGTGTGTGTGCAAGCGTGATTCCCCAGTGTTCCTGGAAGGGCTGAGCTGACACACGCCCCCACCAGCCCACGCCAGGGCCCCGCCCTCCACGCCTTGCTGGTGAGTTTGAAATCAGCTTCATGGATTAAAGTGGATTAAAAAAAAAATGAGATCTTGCGGGTTGTTATAATTTCCCGTCTCTTTGATGACCGGGGACGCTGAGCAGCCGTTGTCACTCCCTGGCCTTTTGTGGATCGTGTTGTGAATTGCCTGTCCCTGCCTCTGCCCATTTTCCTCTGGAGGTGTTAATACTTTTTCTTATCTCTTTTTTTTTTGCAAGTGGTTTTTGCATCTGAGAGATAAGAAAGGTACAGGCTGCCTTTGGATGTGCGGGAGTTTTGATTTTTACGCCAACGCCGACTTTAAATTAAAAAGTTTACTCTTATGATGGACCTTGGGCGTCCTGTCGGGAAAGGCCTTTCCATGTCGTGATCAGATACGTGCTCGTTGAATTGTTGGCCTTATTCTTTTAGGGTTCTGTTTTTACACGTCATTTCTAAGCCCGTTGGAGTTCAGTTGTGTTGGCTTTGGTTTCTTGGTGGCTCTCTGTGTCCCGACGACCCTCCGCGGCTCTGTCCTGTGTCCCCTTCCTCAAGGGTGCACAAGGTCCCTGCTTCTCGGTGTGTCCCTAGCGTGACTCTCCCCGACAGGTCAATCTTGTCCTTGACATTACTTCTCCCAGCCCAGCTGCCGGCGCTCGCCCTCTCCACGCCCAGCTCCCGGCCACCGCATGGGGTTGTGCTGTCAGTTCCAGGCTCATCAGACTCATCAGCGGGTACACAGGAGTCATAAGCGGATCAGAAACGTCAGTTAGATGAGGATCTCTGCAGCTTTTAAGGCCCGATCCTGGTTGCACCTTTGTGCTTTAGGACCATTAACCCTGAGTCGTCAGGCTGACACTTTGGGGAGTGAGAACCCAGCCCCACGTGCTGGGGCTCATCCGTCAGGCCTGTTTAACCACCTACAGCTGAAAGCAGCTATTCCTGCTCAGCGGAACCTGTCATCCTGGGATCTCACTCTCCAAATATAGGAGACTTCTGCCGAAATCAGGCCTGTTGGGCAGCCCCGGGGGCTCAGCGGTTTAGCGCCGCCATCGGCCCGGGGCATGACCCTGGAGACCTGAGATCGAGTCCCACGTCGGGCTCCCTGCATGAAGCCTGCTTCTCCCTCTGCCTGTGTCTCTGCCTCTCTCTCTCTCCTTCTCCATGTCTCTCATTAATAAATAAATAAAATCTTTAAAAAAAAAAAAAGAAATCAGGCCCGTTCTCCTTCAACTTAGCATCTCCGCGGGATCTAGAAGGATGAAGGGCCCTTCTTCTTGCCAGTTCCCTGGTGACTGTCAAGGGGAGAGGTGGCGTCACACCCTGATGAAGACCTCAGGCCAGGGTTCACACGTCTCCAAAATTAAATCCTGTCCCCCCGCTGACTTGCTGCGTGACCTCGGGGAGCGACTCCGTGTCCCTGAGCTCTGCCCTCGCCATCTGTAAAATCAGGGCAAAGAATACGCTCCACGGGGTTGTGAAGGCTGGGGACGAGAACGCACAAGCCACACCGCGTGCTCAGGACCAGGCCCTGGCAAAGTATCCCTGCTCCCTAAACACCCGATTAGGGCAGTCACCCTCGTGCTAACTTCACTTGCCCGGGGTTATTGGGGAGGTGGAAGGAGAGAGAATGCCATCGCCGGGGGTCACCATCCCAGGTCTACCCCAGTCCCTGGCTCCTGACTTTGCCCCAAACCCTCAGCCCAGCTGTTCAGGGTGCGTCTAACCCACAAACAGAACGTGGCCTGTCTGGGGAAGGAGCAGAGTGTCGTCCATGACCGTGAGCCCCAGCACTCCTGAGAGGGTGTCCAATGGACGGGGACAAGGCCCTGGGCCCTGCCGCCCAGCCGACCAGAGCCGCCCAGGTCCCACCCAGGAACTTGGTCTTCTTTATTATTTTTTTTAAAGATTTTTTTTCTTTAAATAATTTATTTATTCGTGAGAGAATCAGAGAGAGAGAGAGAGAGAGAGGCAGAGACCCAGGCAGAAGGAGAAGCAGGCTCCATGCAGGGAGCCTGACGTGGGATTCGATCCCGGGTCTCCAGGATCACGCCCTGGGCTGAAGGTGGCGCTAAACCGCTGAGCCCCCCGGGCTGCCCTAAAAAAAACGATTTTATTTATTTATTTGAGAGAAAGAAAAGGAGAGCATGCACAAGCAGGGGGAGGGGGAGAAGGAGAGAGAGAAGCAGACTCCACCCAAGCCCCCCCACCAGAGCAGTGAGCCCTCCATGGGGCTCGATCCCGGGACCCGGAGATCAGGACCTGACCTGAGCCCAAGGCAGACGCGTACCCGACGGAGCCTCCCAGGCACCCCGGGAACTTAGTCTTTTCATGGCCTCTGCTCTTTATGTCAGAGAGGTTGGCTCCAGAGCTAACAGTGCCAGTAACCCGTCCAGCGGGCCCTCGGTGTGGGAGGTGGGAGCCCCGGACTTGAAAGCTGTGACCATCCTTGCACACGCACTGTGCATGCTCACACACTCGCACGCACACACCATTTCTCCGTGTTTCCTTTCATCTCACTCAGACGCCCTGAAGCCCACCCATCACCCACCTGAAAAACAGCCCAGTGGGGCTGACTCCACACAGGAAGCCGACTGTAGAGGCCCTTTCTTTCACCGAGCTAATACTCGTTGAGTGCCTACTGTGTGCAGTTGCGGACGTCCCACCAGGCCCCACCTTGGCGGCCACAACACGCCCCGGCCCCATCCACCCGTCCTCCCAAAGGGCAGCAGAACCGGGGAAGAAGAGGATGCACCCAGTGGAGCACCTTGGTGCGTGGTCACTACCAGCGGTGGGACGGACACGTGTGCAGGGGACAGAAGGACAAGCTGGAGCTCCCTGTGGGCACGGGACCAGGAGAGGCAGGTTTGGAGCACGCGTCAGGACAGAGCACGCCTCCCTGGCTTTTGGAGGTGGGAGCAGGGTCGAAGGTGCCCACGACACCGAGCGCGCAGGGTCCAGCCGGGGCGCCCTCCTGGTTTCTTTCCTTCCTGTTATAGGCCCCCCATTTCCCATCTCCCGGTCTCTGCGTCTCAGACAATTGCCTCGTTCTACAGGGGCTCCCCAATTCTGGGACATCACGCAGACATTTCAGACCTGGACTAATGGAAGCAGTTCGACTATACATACACTCTCCTCTGAATATCCAATTTGCACTCTGCCATCCAGGCCTCCCGAGTCCAGAACAGCAGGCCCGGCGCGGCCTCCCCTCGGGTGGGAGGTGATGAACGTCCATCTCCTGTGCCCGGGAGCCACGGGGTGTGCTTCCTGGATGAACCTGCTCCGCTTCCCATGGCCCTGCCTTGGGAGTTGGAGAACATTCCTTTTAATCAGTACTGTGGAGTAGCAGATTAATACGTAGAGATGTGACATTTGAGACAAATTGGGCGGCACTTCTCAATAAGTGGGGAGTCAGGATGAATGTCCTATCATGTCCTCAGTAATCCCACAAACGGTTCATCACGCGCTGCGATATTTGCCCCCTTTGGGGAACGAGGATTAACATGATTCGACGATGACATCGTACCAAAGTGCGGCCTGACCGCACCCCCATCAGCATCCTGGAGGACGGCAGCGAGGGCAGGAGCCCGTCAGGCGGCCGCCGCACCTGCAGGAGAGGTGTGCCCTGCCCTTTAAGGCCCTGCGCCCGCCCCGTCCCCGTCCGTTCCAGGTGTTGACTGCACACCCGCTCTGTGCCGGGTCTCAGGCCTTGGGAACATGAGGCAGGGAGAGGAGGCCCCAGCTCTGAGGAGCTCCGAGACGTGAGTTTCACGGGAGGCGTCGGGGCAGAGGAGCAGGGCTCAGAATGAGGTGGGTGCAAACCCTGGCTCACCCTGAGCACCTCCCAACCTCCCCGAGCTGATGCTTTGCAAAAGAGAGACCGTAAGGGCCTCCTCCAGGGATTGGAACGAGGCCTGAAGGAGTCGACGCGGGCAGCCCGCCCGGCCCAGGGTCTCTGGTCCCTAAACACCAGCTCCCCCACCGCGTGGAGAAAACGGCTCTCCTGCCTGGTTGAGTCCCCGCTGCAGGACCCCGGGCAAGGCCCCGAACCTCTTCGCTCCCTCCTGCACATTCGCACGAGGGGACACCACCGCGTGAGCGTGCTGGCCTAGCGGGTGGAGGACAGGCTGGGGGTTAGTTCTCATCACACCTCTGGTCTGGGCACTCAGCTGAACGACCGCCTGGGGGCCTCGCCTTGGAGGAGCCCGCAGTCAGAGTGACTCTGTCCGACCAAAGATTCAGAGAATCCTTAGACGCATGGGTGAAGGACCTGGGGGGCTTTTGCCCTAAGCCCCCTGCTTGTTTCCAGCGGGGAGAACAGACTCCTCACGTGGACCCCAGCCCCACCTCCACCCCCTTCTTCCTCTGGCCCCGCTGGCTTTGGGCCCGTCTCTGTCTCGCCCTCATTCCTCAGACTCCTCACCCACTTCCCCCACCCGGCGCTCGGCTCTTCCCATCTCTGCTCGACCCAGATCCACGGGCCGCCCGCGGTGCAGACGGCCTCCCGGCCCCGCGTCTGTCTCCTCCCACCCCATGCACGCTCCTGCCTTTCTCGTTCCTCCTTTGCCTCGTCTGTACTCACGTGTGCTGCTGGACAGCGGGACGCACAGGGGGGCACCCAGCTCACCCAGCTCACGAGCTCAGGTGTGGAGGGACCATCAGCCCCCAGCCCAGCCGCCTGGTAGCTGGTGTGGGACTTGACCTCCCCTGTCCGAGGAGGACAGCCGTAATCCCTTCTCCGGGCTCTTCTCGCTCAGAACAAAGGAGGCAGTACATGTTGGGAGCTCCCGACGGGCTCAAAAGGCCGACGTGGGGACTGTCGTCGTCAAGACTGACAGCTGTGCCCGGCCCGGGGGCTGACACGCGGTGGACCCACCTGAACGATGACTTAACAAGGGGGAGTTGGCCGGTGGTCACCTTGCCTGGTGAGAAGACCCCGACGAGCAGAGAGGTGGGCTCGGGGTACCTGGGACCCTTCCCCGTTGAACGCGAGCTGCCATCTGTTCCGACAGAGCCGATTAAAGCCTGACGTGCTATTGACTATAAGACACATCACGACTTCAGAGACATTAGAATATGGAAAAACGGGTGCCCTGGAACCGATGAGATACGGCGATTCCCTGATGGCTGTTGGCCACCTCGGGCTCGCCGGTGCTGGGCTGGTCCTCTTGACGTCTTCTCCGACCCGGGACTCAGGGTGGTCTGAGCTCTTCCCGTTCAGCATTCAGGTGGCGGCTCTCTTGGCCACGTGACCACCTCTTAATTTATTCTCTTGGCTCCGAGTCTCATTACTTCTCAATTTTCTGCATTGAACTCTATTTAACACCTATTAGCACAGGTCTTCAGTTGATAGACGCCCTTTTCGCGGGAGGCAGCAGGATGCCCGGTCTTGACCTCCCTCCCATGTCAGATCCCGAGGCAGGTGAGCCCATTAAACCCAAACGTGGCTCATCTTGGGCCCTGGGCAGCCCACAGCCAGCCCCTCCCACCGTGACACCATGGGGGGCGGTGTGAATGTGGTTTCCCCCATCTAGATGGGACGGGCTGCCTCTCAGCCTCGTCCTGGCAGAGATGAGCTGCACGCACACCTGTCTGCCTCCTGGGGCCTGGGTCAGCCGAGGGCATCGGAGTCTCCTCTGCTGACCCCCAGCCCGAGCGTTGAGGGGACACGTGCCTGTCACCTGCCTCTTCCTTGGGGGCACTTGTCTCCCAAGCCCTGAGCCGAGCATCGGTGGGGAGACGATACCTCCAAAGGGAAATATCAGATTGAATATTCTGATCGCATCTCTTCCCATTATTTGATAATTTGGGAGTGATGGGCCCCTGTTTGCAATTATTCTTTCCAGCTCTTCCCTTAAAAAATGTGGATAACCAAGAGTTTGAACCCACTGATAGTTCATTTTAACAGCAGGAGAGAAAAACAGCACACTAGGTGGGAGACTGGGACTTGGAGGTTTGGGGGGGTGCACGGGCTGCGCCTCTCCCCGCTTCCGTCCCCATGCATGAACTTCACAGCCGTGCGTCCCCATACAAGCTACAGCATCTGTGCCCGGGGCAGGAGGCAGCACTGGCTGAGCACCTCTGACGTGCCCAGCCATGCAGTGGGAGCTTTGTAGACCCTGGACATCACCCCCTGGAGGGCAAGGCCGGGGAAGTCAAGGCCCAGAGAGCTTGGGTAGCTAGCTTGAGGCCATGCAGCACCTAAGGCCAGGAACGCCTCTCCGCTCTGTGCTGCCTCCCCGGAGGAGCCCCGATCAGTCCCCCACACCCAGCCAGCCCACCGCTCCTGACCCCACAGAAAGGAGGGGCTCCGGGAGAGTCGGGGGGCCAGAGCCTGCAGGCCCCGGTCTGGAGCCTTCTGAGGACACTGTTGGCCGCCGGAGACCCTGTCTCATGGGCAGTGGCTTTGCTTCCCTGCTTTTCAACCTTTCCTTCCGGCTCTTCATTTCCTGCTCTTTCCTTGAGACCTTTATCCAGCCCTATTCCTTTCTGAGGCTTTTTCCCACAGTGCATCCCAGGAGTCATTCCTCACGCACACCTAATGCATCCCTGCATCGAGGAGTGATGCCGGTTGGGCCTGGCGGTTGCATGACCGGGAGCGGCCTCGTGAGGTGGAGGGGGGCAGACAAACGGGCAAGCCACGGGTCTCCATAGGCCCTGTTGCCTTGGCCAACACTGCCCTGCCCTGGAGGCCCCTCAGCCTCCTCCCTTGTCCCTGCCTCAGGTCTCTACCCAAGTGACCCCTCATCAGAGAGGCCTTTCCTGATCGCACGGTACGACACAGCGCGCCGTTTATCCCCGTTTCTCCCTGTCGCCCCTTCACATAGGCCTTTATTTTCTCCCCTACTGGAGTGTGAGTTCGGGGGGCATCGGGGTCTTTGTCTTTTTTTGCACTATTGCTGTTGTTCCCTGCTGAGTCCTCAGCTCCAAGAACGGGTCTAGAGGCATGAGGGCGCTCGACAAATATTTGGTGAACGAATGAAATCAGAGATCAGAAGAAAGCAAGCGTGTGTGTATTTGAGCACCTGCAAAAGGGACCTTAGAGGGTGGAGTGTGACTGTGAGAACAGGAGTAGCAGGAGCTGAGCTCCATGAGGGTCGGGGGCCTGCTCCCGTGGGGCCTCGGAGGCCACGGGAAGGAGTTTGGGGTTTCCGTGCAGGGAGAGGCCCTCACCAACGGGTTAGGCAGGGAAGTGAGGCTGTGGGATTTGCACTTTAGGGGTGGTGAGGAAGGTGGGGGGCAGATGGGAGGCAAGGGGGGCATTGCAGATGGGGACTGCTGCCGGCCCAGAGGAGGGTGCTGGGGCAAGGGGACAGCTCGCCCTGGGGCACTGCCCGCCTCCCCTGTGGATGGGTGTCTGATCTGCTAGAGAGCAAGAAACGGCTGCATGTGGAGCAGCTTGGCTTTCCCATTGGCTTAAACAGAAGCCTTTATGATCCTGTCTGCAGGCCTTTATGGTGTGGCTGTGATTGAACAGGCTCACGTTCAGAGTCCTGATGAACCCACAGATGTGCATGTCATGGGGTCTCCAGTTCTCCATGCTGAAGCCCTAGAGGTCACGCTTGGAAATTTTGCAGAGGATTCAGAGCGCGGAGGGAGCACTAAGAAGTAGGATCACGACGATCGTGGGGATGACTCCCACTGCTGCTGCTCCAGCCAGCTGCCGGGCCCTCTGCTAAGTACCTCACATTTTGGCATTTAATCCTCACGATGCTCCTGGGAGGCAGGGCCGGTTGTTGTCCCCAGGTTACTGATGAAGCACAGAGAAACTAAGCAGCGTGCTTGAGGATCGCAAAGCTAATGAGAGAGAGAGAGATGCGGGTTCAAACCCAGGCAGTGTGACGTCAGCTGGCCAAAAAAAAAAAAGCATGAAATAATCTCACACAGCTGGGACTGCTGGATCAAAATAAAATATGTCCCTACAGGAGAGAGCAGCGCCAAGCTTTGTGCTTTAAAGGACGCCGCAGGGCAGCCCTGGTGGCGCGGTGGTTTAGCGCTGCCTGCAGCCCAGGGTGTGATCCTGGAGACCTGGGATCGAGTCCCGCCCGTGTCGGGCTCCCTGCATGGAGCCTGCTTCTCCCTCTGCCTGGGTCTCTGCCTCTCTCTCTGTGTCTCTCATGAATAAATAGATAAAATCTTTAAAAAAATAAAAAATAAAATAATAAAGGATGTCGCAGAAGCAAACAATGTACTGATGTGACCATATTCGAATGTAAAAGTTCTGTACAACAAACCATCTCCGATGGAAAGGAAACAGCTGACTGTCGAAGCCCATTATGCCCAGCGTGGTGGGGAAGGCTTGTTGTTGGTATTGTGTGACAGGCCCACCCAGGGTGGTGAGAAATCTGGAGTTCACATCAGAGGAAATAGAGTCAGCAAGTGAATATACAGGATTGCTCTCCAGTCTTGCTGGTCATCAAAGTAAATGTCAATTAGAACGAGGAAATGAAAAAAAAAAAAAAACACAAGGAAATGACACGTCAGCCCTAGCGAATTAGCTCAAAGAGCCTCAGGAGGAGAGAGCGTGCCGGGGCAGATGCAGAGACGTGGGCACACTCAGGTGGCCGGTGGCGATGCACATTAGTCCTCTGGGAATCCAGGGTGACACGCATCAAGGGTCGTAAAATGCTCGTGTCATTGGACCCAGTAATTCCTCCCCTGGGATCTATCCTACAGGTAAGAATTCACCAGCAGGAGAAAGTCCCACGTGTAAAAGTGTGGATTTCAGCGATCCTTATAATGACGGAGAATTGGAAACCGTAAAGATGTCCAACAACGGGGGAATGACGAGGAAAATTATGGCAGGTCTACCTAGTGGATTTATGCGGCCACTTAAAATTATAACAGTGGGCAGCCCAGGGGGGCTCACCGGGATCCTGTAGACCCGGGATTGAGTCCCACCCGCGTTGGGCTCCCTGCATGGAGCCTGCTTCTCCCTCTGCCTGTGACTCTGCCTCTCTCTCTCTCTGTATGTCTCTCATAAATAAATAAATAAAATTTAAAATAAATAAATAAATAAATAAATAAATAAATAAATAAATAAGGCTCAGGGGGCTCAGTGGTTGAACACCTGCCCCTGGCTCAGGTCATTATCTTAGAGACGCAAGATCGAGTCCCACGTCAGGCTCCCTGCATGGAGCCTGCTTCTCCCTCTGCCTGTGTCTCTGCCTCTCTCTCTCTCTCTGTGTCTCTAATAAATAAATAAAATCTATAAATAAATAAAATTATAACAGCATCATTTAGTAATATCAGAAAATGATATTATTTTCAGTGGAAAAAGCAGAATGCAGAGTTATTCCCCCATATTTATTGCAGGCATGTGAAGTAGGTCTTCTATGGACAGGGACTGGATGAAAATCTCAAAAAGAAGCAATTGCTGTGAGACTGCGGGTGATTTTTTTTTTAAACCTCCTTAACTGCGGCTCTCGTGTTGATTGTGTGAGATAAAGAGCAAATTGGAAGAAAAATCTGAAATCAAAGAGTGAACTGAAGTCAACAGCAAGAAGGGAGGGAAAAATAAAACAAGATGAATCCTGAGAGGGAGACAAACTGTACGAGACTCTGAATCATAGGAAACAAACGGAGGGTCCCTGGGGGAGGGGGCCGGGGAGCCGGGCATGAAGGAGGGCCCGTGATGGGGTGAGCAGGGGGTGTTGTATCCAACAGATGGATCGCTGGCCTCTCCCTGTGAAACCAGTAATGCAATCTATGTTAATTAATTGAATTTAAATTAAAAGATTTAATTTATGAAGTCCTGACCTACGTGAAAACTGCACAAAGGTTTCAGTTGGCAAATGACGCGAGGCTCTATTAATAGAAGTATAGGCTCCAATCTTGGGAGGTGGAAGGAAACCCACACAATAAAGCGATGATCAGTAACCAGGTGGTTTTGAGGGCCCTGGGCCGGGTCTCCAGCAGGTGCTCAGGAAGAAGGACTGAGACGTAAGGACGTCCGGAGAACAGTTAGAGGACCTGGGGGTGGCTTGAGGATGTGTTGCATTGAAGAACAGTAAGTGCTTATTCTGGGTTGTTCCGGAGGGCAGGACAAGGCCCATGGCGTCGATCTTAGAGGCAGATGAGTCTCAGTTAGACGTTGAGAAGAAATGTCGCTTAGCTTTCGTCATTGAAGCAGGGAGCGCCGGTGCCTGGAGCTGCGCAAGCAGGGGTTTGGGCAGCCGGCTGTGCCCGGGGAGCCATGAGCTCACCTCTCAGGCTGGTGCCTGCAGCAGCGACCCCCTCGTCGGCGTTCCCTCCGTGGTGAGCCCAGGGGAGAAGGCACGCGCCCTGTGGAGCCGTGATGCACCCTTGGTTGTGAAGTTCCTCCTAATCCCCAAGCTCTTTGAAGAGAGTGCCCTGGGAGGAATCTGGGGGCGCCATTCGGTCGCCTTCCGGAGAACCCGCAGGCTCTGCGTCCGCAGCATCATCCTGGAGCCCCTGGGGCGAGAGTTTGCCTGGCGCGTCTGAAGGACAGAGTTGAGCCAGTGAGGCCAGAGGAGAGCGCCCTGTGGGCGAGCTGTGGGAGGCGGTAGAGTCGGAGACAGAGGAAGGGGCCAGACCAGCGCAGCCTTGCCTTCTGGGAAGGACTTGGCTTTGACTCCGGGTGTGATGGGGCCCATGGGCCGATCAGAGGCGGCCTGACCCCACTGGCCGTTAGCTCTGGGTGTGTAGGCTGTGCACGTGGTGCATTTGGGGGGGCCTGGCAAGGGAGGGAGTCTGCTGCCAGGATGTGGGTGCGAGACCAGGGGGCTGGGACGACGGCAGCGCTATTGGCACCCGACGGAGGGGTGGGGGTGGGACCCTTAACCTTTCAGGGACCTGCCTTTCTTCCTTCATAAAAACAAGGGGTCAGTGCTGGTACCTGCTGCGGTTTCAGCACATGGTCCTTGAGGAGGTGAGAGGGGGAGTGAGGGGAGGAGGGGCACAGGGGGTCCTTGGAGAGGTGAGAGCAAGGGGAGGAGGGGCGGAGGAGGTCCTTGGAGAGATGAGAGGGGGAGCAAGGGGAGGAGGGGCGGAGGGGGTCCTTGGAGAGGTGAGAGGGGGAGCAAGGGGAGGAGGGGCGCAGGGGGTCCTTGGAGAGGTGAGAGGGGGAGCGAGGGGAGGATGAGCACAGGGGGTCATTGGGTAGGTGGGGGGGAGCGAGGGGAGGTCGGCTGGTCCAGCGGCAGCCCCAGCCCGGTCAGCTGCGGGGTCCCTCCCCCTGTGACCCCTGGAGTCAGAGCCACTGACTGATGCGCGTGGGGAGCGGTGGTGCCTCCCAGAATCCCACTTTGGGTTGCAGCTCTTCCAGGTGATCATTTGTTGGTGTTGGTGAGATCGCCGGGCTCTTCCAAGGAGTCAAAGGACTTGTCCGACTCCGGCTTGACAGCCAGATTGGAGATGCACGTCTATTTTTTATTTTTCATTTTCATTTTTATTTTTTAGTTAAGACCATGTCTTGCTTTTCTAGATTATGAAAGTGTCACAGGTTCATGGGGAAGCGGGGAAGTGCACAAAAGCACAGAGAAGAAGGTGAAAATGAACCATGGTCCGAGCCTTGAGATGCCACCACGGCTAACGTACTGGTGTTCATCCTTCCGGGCTCAGATTCTAGAGCCTTCTCTTGGGCTCTGCCCATAGTCCGGGATGCCCCGGGGTTCACGAGCCGGGCCTCTTTCTGCACCTTCCAGAGGCGGCGAGCCGAGTGGGTGTCCGGAGGGCCGGGCGGCTTTGCAGCCTTGTCCCTTCAGTCCTTCCGTGTCATCTGTTGGGGGCGGCCTGGAGCGGTCATGCCCCTGCCCTGGGCCCCGTGTCCCTGCCCAAGAGCAGACAGGGGCACGGCCGCGGATTCAGCCCATCCTGCAGCGTGCTCAGGTGGGGACCGCCGTGGGCACAGACAGGCCGTGGAGCAGCACTACCACAGGGGACAGAGAAGCCTCAGAGCGCTTGCTTCCATCACTCTGCAGCCCACGTGGCTCCCTCATGTCCACCAGGCCCCTGAGGACAGTGCGGGAGGCTGGGCGGGAGTCAGGGAGCGAGGCCCGGGCTGGGCTGGTGGGCTCTGGGCACCCTGTGATAGGGATGGGAGGCGGGTCCTGAGGCCGCCAGGGTCCCCAGGGGCCATCGTGGGCAGCGTCCCTCCCAGGGCAGGGTGGTGGCCGCTGTCCTTAGAGCCTGGAGGATGCCCCACGGGCATCTGGCTGGGCATCAGGCAGCTCAGAGATGAGCCAGGAGGGGTCGGGAGCTGCAGGGAGGGAGTCGGGCGTGGACCGAGAGCAGGGCTGGCTCGGGGCCCACACCGTGCGTGCTCCCCCCGAAGGCCAGGAGCTTGTAGTCGGTGCGGCCGCCGAGGCTGGTGGGTCAAAGCCTGGTCTTGGTGCCCTGAGGAGAGCGCACAGGTCGGGGGGTGATGCCCATGTGGGAGTGGACGGGACGGGTGTTGGCACGGACGCTGTGCTTGTGACCCCTGACCCCAGGCCTCAGGGACGGCAACAAGTCCTGAGGGACGATGAGGCTGAGTGCCAGGGGACGGGGCCATGACGCTGGACGGGGTCGTCTCTGGGAGGCGTGGGTCCTGCTGGAACAGGCATCTGAGGAGCGGGAACCGTCATGGGGGGCGCCGCACCAAGCTCTGGAGGAGGGCGCAGGCCTAGGGCGGCTGTCGCAGTGGCCAGAGCAGTGGGGCTGCAGCCCAAGTAGGGTCCAGCAGGCCAGCGTGGGTGCCGGGCTCCCCGTGGTCCTGAGGCCGGGCCGGGGGCCACACAGCTCCTTGGCACGCAGCCTCCTGATGGGCTCCCCGCTGGGTCGGGAGCAAGCGGGACCTGGGCCCTGTCACAGCCACAGGCCGTGGGACATGCCGAACCGTAACCTGTGACACCCCCGCGTCTGCAAGAGCCCCCAGCCCGCCCCGTCCTGCCCGCTGGTGGCCGTAGCCCCGCTTGCTTCCGTCTGGGAAGATCTCCGCCTCGGCTCCGACGGGCTTCCCTACTGAAGGGCTGTTTTTCCAAAACGAGGACTCAGCTCCGGGGTTGCCAGTGTTGGTGGGAGAGCTATCGATGTGGGACTGCCAGAGTCACCTGCGGGACTGCAGGCCCCGGGTTGTGGGTCTCCGGGTACCCGGCAGCAGCGGTGCAGCAGGGTTCGCAGGGGAGGAGGGACGAGTCCAGGAGGACCTCACACCCCCGGAGTAGGAGAAAGTTGGAAATAGTAGAAGGAATGGGATTAAGAGGAGGTCGCCCGGTCTCAGGCGTCCCTTCCTGAGAGTCCCCGGGGGAAGCCCCGCAGGCCTGGGCCCCCCTCCCGTCCTTCCCCGCAGTGCAGCCCTCCTAAAGCCAACACGCACCCTAAAACCATCAACAAGCACCGTTCGTGCTGCATTTTTCTTTCTTTTTTCAAAAAGGAAATCTCTTTTTTTTTAAAAAAAAAAAAAAAAAAAGGAAATCTCTTACTTGGGTGCTGTGTGGCATGACTGATGGCGCACTTCCATCAAGGAAATGGGATATATAAGTGCGGGAGGCCGGCAAAGGGACCCCTGACCCCATTATCTACTGATAAAACTGTGGTTCCGGGTGCTCTTGTGAGCCGTCTGGACTCCAGCGGAAACGTGTTGAGCTTACTTCCGCGATTCCTGTAGCGGTTCACGAGGGAAAGCCAATTCAAGGGAGTTTGATGAACATGAAGGGAAACGTGTTGGCGTAGGTTTCCTGGGACGTCCTAAGGCTGTGTGGCTTCAGGCGCAGCTCGATCCAGCCTTGCTGGGACTCTCTTCATCTTCCTGCTCTGCTTTATCTCTTTAGTGTGGCAGTGACATGGCCTCTGAGAGCTTTGCTCTTCGTGATCCTGGAGATGGCAATCCTACTCTTCCCAACATGTATATGGGATCCGCAGGGAAGAGCCGTTACTGGCCATGCCCATGTCCCGTGCGGCCCCCAAGAGAAATCGCAGTGGGCTGGGGACGAGATACCATAGTGATGAGCTGGGGGGCAGGCAGGTTGGACGGACAGCATGCACAGGGCCACGTGGGGTGTAAGCGGGATGGTTCTCTAACGGGAAGAGAGAGAAAAGCTACGGTGTTTGCATTGGGTCGGCCTGAAGGGTCTAGAACCAGAGTTCTTCTGCTCGGAGTCCATTCTCTGACCACTCGGACTCTGACCACTTGTGTTCAAGGAAAGGCCAGTCTAGAAAAGCCCATTGGAGTGACAGAGGACAATATAGGGACAGACGATGGCACTGGGCATGGCACCCCCAATGGGGTGGGACGGGGTGGGGTGGGGGTAGGGGCGGCCTCTGGACACCTTCCCTGTAGAGGGGACGTGAGCGTCTGCAGAGAAGGAGCCAAACAGCTGCAGGGCCTTGGGGCAGTGCCACCCAGCGGGGGAGAAGCGGAGGAGAACCCGCATCCTCTGCGAGGATAATGCATGGGGATGCTTCGCCCAGTGCCTGGCACCCGGCGCCCAATCAATAAATAGCAGCTATTATTATTACCCATTAGAGATCATCCCTCAGCGCCCGCAGTCTGGACGTGATGGATGCAGGCTGTGTTTGTGTAATGGGGATTATTTATTAGTCACCTTATAAAAAGCAATGACGGAAGAGGCACAAGACTGTGTTACCGCAGAGGGATCTTATCTCCTAGAAATCGAAAGCTTCTGTTTTTTCCCCTAGGAAGCAAGACCACTCGTTCTCAGAGATTAAATCCGTTTCCCCTGTTAAGACCCCCCAAAAAACAAAAAACAAAACAAAGAAACCTAAAGGGGAAGGAGATGTAATTCCCACCGATTCCAGCACGGTGTCTAGGAGGATGGTCCTGCAGCCCCCGAGTCCCCAGGGCGCAGGTGTACCTGTTGCAGGGAGGAGGCCTTGGAGGGAACGGGGAGCCAGAGGAGTGAGTGGGGGGCTGGTCCCCTTGGAGCTCACTTAGGCCTTGACCCCGGCTCAGGGCAGAGACCCAGATATGATGTTTCCGAGAACCTGTTTCTGTTGGTTGGGGGAGGCTGGGCCACCGTGACCACCTCCCCACCCCCCACCAGCCACACCTGCCTCCAGCTGCCTCCCCCGGCTCAGTGCTGAGCCAGGAACCGTGTCCCAAACCGTGACGCTCGACTCGTTGCCGTCGAGCGGCGTGGGCTCATTTAGGACTACTTAAGAAACTGTCTTTCAGTCTGATGGTCGCAGGTCACGGAGGCAGCCAGACCGTGTTCTTGTGGCAGCACCTACGTAATCATTCTGCGCAGCCGCAGAGTCCCCGTGCATGGGGTTAGGTCTTTTGCTAATTATTTGTTTGATAACAGCTCTGCCTAACAACAGCAGAAGGCTGAGAGATGGCAATCAGCCGCCTTTCCCCCCAGAGACTATGGGGATGTTTCACATTTCTGCAGATAATAGAAGAAAACGTACAAACTGCTTCCTGTTAGCATGCGGTGAAGCGTAGTGACCACTCGGCGTCTAACAGTTATTAAGTGCTTACGGGGCCGGGCACCATGTGCCTCAGTGTTACCTGACGTAAACTCCTCCAGAGCGTGCTCTGACGGAGACGCTGTCGTGCCTGTTTGACGGGTGAGGACACTGAGGCACTGAGGGATTTTAGGAGTTGGGGAGTGTTGGACTCAGCTGGACTGACTTCAGAGCTGGTGCCCACCACTCCCATCAGATGGGGCGTCCTACACAGCCCCTACCCCCACACCAGCAGGTGGAAAGGGATCACGATTTATTTATTTATTTATTTATTTATTTATTTATTTTTTAAGATTTTATTTTTTATTTATTCATGAGAGACAGAGTGAGAGAGAGAGAGGCAGAGACACAGGCAGAGGGAGAAGCAGGCTCCACGCAGGGAGCCTGACGCGGGACTCGATCCTGAGCCACCAGGGCTGCCCGGGATCAGGATTTTATTCTCCTTAAATGATTCACATCTATGATGCACGCGAAAGAGGTGCAGTAAGAGCATAGACACAAAGCGCACTGTGATTGCACAGAGTCGCACCCGTGTGAAAGTAAGTCGCTGTCGAGGCCTTGACACCCTCGCTTCTAGGCACCGGGCCGCCTGGGGAGACGATGAGCTAATGAGGCTGCTGGACACGACGAATTTTAGGGGGGAAAAAATGCAGCCGCTGCATCTCCGTTTTATTTTTACTTTCTGAAAATTCCACTTGAGTTTAACAGATGGAAATAAACAAATGAAAGAGAAATGAAAGGAATCGGTCAAACTTAAGATAAATAGACACTAGCTCCAAAAACATCCCTGGAAAGCTAAGGATGAAGATTAAAGAGCACATTGAGAGGCTGGACTTTTCCTCCTCCTCCTCCTCCCTGCACCCTCCTTCTTTCTGCAATATTTATTAACCTCTCTCCTTGAAAGATGAGGAAGTCCATGCCTGCATATTTCTTTCATTTCCTCAACGGCTTTTTTCCTTTTTTTTTTTTTTTTTTTTTTAATGTGTCATCTCTTTGCCCAGCAAAGTCTGTAACACTTATATTCTTTCCATGTCTTCTCTTTCACGGTTGTGTTGTCTCGGCCCCATATTTATAAAAGGACTTAACACTCACCACCAGTCTTCCGGCCACTTGTTTTATATTCCAGGATCCTGTATTTTGATTGATCTCTTGGCTTGCTGAAGTTGAGTCTCAAATACCATTTGCGGGAGGGTCCCTGCATGTTCTCTGAATTCCTACATGGTCGAGGGTGTCTGCCTCTTGTCCAAATCCTTGAGTGGTGGTTTCCCTGGGTGTGCACTTCTTAAGCGGTCATGCTCGTCAGAGCCCGATCGGGTTGATCTAAGGCTAATAAGCAGACTCATTTTGCTGTTGTTCAGCTTGTTTTTCTCCTGCTTGGATGCCCATAGGATTCATACTCCTTCCTTGAAATTTAGGAAGTTCACCAGCACGTCCTGGAGGTGATCACTGCACATAAGAGTCTTGGAGTCGTCGTGTGCCTTTTGATCTTCAGATTCAGCTTTCTTGATTCCAGGATGTTTTCATTGATTATATCGTATATTTTTCTCTATGGATATGTGGGGCCTCTTTCGTTCAATATCCCATATCCAGGATCTTCTCCATTGTCATGTTTCTATATTTGATCTTTTCCATTTGTTTACTTAATTTTCTTTTTTTTTTAATTTTTTTTTGTTTATTTACTTAATTTTCACGGACGTGCCCACCACATTCCTATTTTGGGTTTTCTGGCAAACTCACCCGTCCCCCTTTCTTCAGGCGCTTGACTGTGATCTGTCCTTTCCTCTCTCCTGCCCTGTAAGCTCCCTTTCTGTTTTCTGTTTATCTTACTAATTGCCCTTTTAGATACTTGAAACTCTTCTTTGAATTGCCTTTTTTTTTTTTAAGCCTACAATTTCTTTGAGACTAGAGAACTACGTTTTTCTGGACTCGTGTTGTTTCCTTTGACAGTGCTCTCCGAGATGGATGCTTTCCGTAGCCTTTTGCTTTATTAATTTCTTCCTTTGCTTTATTTATTTCACCGATTCAACATGTTCCTTCTCTGCCCAGTTCCTGACTGTCTCTGTTTTTTTTTTTTTTTTTTTTTAAATCAGACCGAATTATTTGCCAACAGATAGTGTGCCAGACTCTGGGGCATGGGAAGTGAGGGGTTAGGAAGGGGCAGGCCTGCGTGGCAGGTCAGGTTTTGTAGCTCACGTAGCCTCTCAGTAAATCCAGCATTTCTGTTCACCCAGAGTCCAAAAGCTGCTCGGTGCGGTGGTTTGGGATGGATGGCTAACTCGCCCGCTGCCTTACGCTGCAGCCTCGCTTGGACGGAGGCAGGGCCCTAGACCACTTGGAGGAGAAGCGGTGTGGCCCGTCCTTCCCCTGCCTCACCTCCCTTCCTGTTTCCAGTGCCGACTGGGTGGCCCATCTCCTGACACCTTGTCATCTCGTCAGAAGTCCATGGAAGCCTTTTGGGGGCTGAGCGACTTTGTTTTAGGGAGAACTGCATTTTGCTGAAGGTCTGAGGGGGCCTGCAGCATCCCTCCTGGGTTAGGTCCAAATTCCACAGTATTTTGGTGAATATGCCTAGCGGCTTGTGGTTGGGATCATTTCCTTGTTTGACTTCACTTCTTGTTTTTGTTTTTCGTCAGTGGATTTTTTTTAATAAATTAATTTTTATTGGTGTTCAATTTACCAACATACAGAATAACACCCAGTGCTCATCCCGTCAAGTGTCCCCCTCCGTGCCCGTCACCCATTCACCCCCACCCCCCGCCCTCCTCCCCTTCCACCACCCCTAGTTCATTTCCCAGAGTTAGAAGTCTTTATGTTCTGTCTCTCTTTCTGATATTTCCCACACATTTCTTCTCCCCTCCCCTATCGTCAGTGGATTTTAAGAGAGAGAACAGGTGCAAGTGCCCTCACTGGACATCTTTATTTATTTATTTTTAAAGATTTTATTTATTTATTCATGAGAGAGAGAGAGGGGCAGAGACACAGGCAGAGGGAGAAGCAGGCTCCATGCAGGGAGCCCAACGCGGGACTCGATCTCAGGACCCCGGGGTCATGCCCCGGGCTGAAGGCAGGTGCTAAACCGCTGAGCCACAGAGGGATCCCTGTTGGACATTTTTAAAAGGAAGTCTTTCATGGCATCGTTATTGTGTAGGATTCTCCTGTACCAATAAGCAACACCCAACTAACTAAAATTCTCTGTTAAGGATGTTTCTGGGTTTTTTTCCTTCTTTTTGAATATACACAGTGCTGCGATGACTGTCCTCGGGTGTTGGATATACGTGCGCAGCTGCCCTCACCCACATTTTGGAGACCTGGGGAGAGCCTCAGAGGGTGAGGGAGTCGCCCACGGTAGGGAATCTAGTTACTAGGAGACGTGGGCTGGGTCCGTGGTCCAGAGCTGTGCATCGCCGCAGGGGCCCATGTCTCTGTCCATCGCAGCCAAGACCCTTCCCACCGCCCAGCGTCTCAAATTTTACTGCCTCTTCCACACTGTGTGCCTGTAGACTGAACCCCTGTGCTCAGAAGGATTAACCGTAAGAGGATTTCTGTGCCGCTTTTCTCCGGGATTCGCACAAAAGGACTTAGATAAGTCTTGGCTTTGTGGGCCCTTAATGGGCCATTAGAGGGAACTAGAGCATCTGAGGCCAGCCGTATCCAGAGGCCCCCGGGAGGCCAGGACATGCCTGGGGTGGGCCTTTTCAAAGCCCCTTCTTCAGTGTGCCCTTGAGTAGGTACTCCGGGAGGCTGGGCTGTTTATGCGACCCAGATATTTGGAGTTTCTTAAATTGCAGATCTGCCCTTTGGGGGCATTCAAACGCGGATGACACATCACTGAGTATCTGACACATACTCGGGCCTGGCTTCCTAGACACGGGGCGCTGTGCCAGAAAGGGCCCGGGCTTGGTCAGTGCTGTGCCCTTGCCCTCATGGAATCCTTATTTCTGTTTGGTTTGGATGGGGCCCTGCGTTTTCATCCTGCGCTGAATGCTGATCCTGCGGCCCCTGCCTTCATGTGCCGGATACAGGTCTGAGCCCTGCACCTGCACGGCCGAGGCTGTCGTAGGGAGAAGCCCAGAAGGAGGCCCGAGGGCCGCCAGGCTGAGCGTGTCCAGGTCCTGCGGGCTGCAGCCCAGGCAGCCCGGGCGTGAGAGCGGCAGCCGTGCGGGCGCACGGTCACCCGGGCAGCCACAACTGGCCACCGTGCAATGGCCAGCCATTGGGGGTCTCAGGGCTGCACCCCAAAGGCAAGGAAGACGCCCCTCCTGCCTCCCCCGAGCTCAGTCTGCTGACGGAGGCTCTCGGGAAAGGCCCTCGCTCCATGTCGTCCGATCACCTGCCACATAGCAAAGCGCAGGAGCCCAGCGTCAAGCATCGGCAGACAGAGCTCAGTGCTCCTATGTCACCGCGCCGCCTGGAAGACCGCCAACTCCTCTGTCCAAGTCTCTGTCTCTCTCTCTTTTCTGTCTTCTGTTTTATTAGCTGCACAAGAAAGGATTTTTATTACTTAAATGAGCTCTCAGCACGTCTGCTAATACATCCTAATGGGTTTTAAGACTTAAAAGCAACAGCACGGATCGCCATTTGCTTGCTCAGCAAGAATTTGCCTGGTGGGAGGGCGGGACGAGGGAGGGGAGGGAGGCGGGGGCGGGGGCTACCTCCACTGGCCAGACGCACCACGCAAATAGGCTGGGATGTGCTCCCAACATACTAAATGGATCAGAGCAGCTTCTCGTTCACATGTGCAAATTAGATTAATCAGAGCAGACGCAGAGAGGAGAGTAATGATGCGGTTGCTAAGGACACACAGGCACCCGCAGGGACACGCAGGAGCGCCGGGCGCCGGGTCGCGGCCTGGCTTCTGTCATCCGGCTGGTCCACATCCATCAGGTGATCCCTGCCTGCTGCGGCCGGTCCCTCCTGTTGGGCCCGGCAGCTTCTGCCGCACGGATGGGCAGGGTGTCTGCATTTCCAGGCCCAGGACACGGTGTGGCCTGAGAGTTCAGAGCGCCGACGAGTGTGCTGCCCACCAAGTGCCCGTGGTCAGGTTGGGCCCCGATGGCCCTGAGCCCCCCCAAGGCTGGCTCTGCGGGTGAACGGGAGAGGACGCTCAGAGTAGCGCCAGGTGCAGTGCACGTTGGCTGTGCCTTCCCTCCGTTTTCCTTCCCTGACCCACAGAGTCAGTTCCAGTTTTCTCCAGGTCAATTCAGGGACCCGACTCGGTGACTCCCGTGATTTGATCTTCAGGGACAGACCTGCAAACCCGTCCCACCCGGAGGCGGTGGCCATCGAGCTCCCGCTGAGCACCTGCATTCGCCTGTGGGCAGCTGCCGTTTTCCTTCCACTTCCCGGGCTCCTCGGCCACCCTTCTTGGGGCCCTGGCTCTGCCCCTGCTCTGCCCAGGTCTCGGTGGCCCCGGGACACTTGGGACCTGCTGCGGAGACATTGTGTTTGCTGCCTGCCCGGTGCTGTGTGTTGTACGGGCCACGCATGCCTGTGCCAGGTCGGCGGGCAAAGGCGGGACCTAGGAGAGAGGAACCCGGAGCTTGCCAGGCGGGGCTTCTCCTCTTTGGACGCGCTCTCGTCCCTCCGTGCTGAGGCGGCAGGCGGCCTGGGTCGGGGCGGAGGGCAGCTGGCTGGCGAGGTGGCGGGGCGTGGGCCCTGCGTCTGGCTCTGATCATCAGGGAGCCTGAGCATCCTTCTCTGGGTATCAGCCTTTTGCACTTCCTGTGAGTTTTCTCTGCACACCCTCTGCCTTTCTCCTCGGGTCCTTTGAATTTCCTTTTTCAGTGCTTTGCAGGCGCTTAATATCCGGGCCTCCATGCTTTGTTTGTTATGTGTGGTGTGCATATTTTCTCCCCGTCGTCTGGCCTTCCTGTCTGGCTGCTCATCCTCCCTTCATTGTGTTTTCCACCTCGCCGGTGACCCCAGGTGACCTCCGGGAGCCCCGCGGCCCGGGCTGGGACGCCCCTGGGAGTCAGAGCTGTCTGGCCTGCGTCAGCAGAAAGATCTCGATGGCCGGCCGCTCCCGGCTGCTGGTGTTAGCAGCACACCTGGACTCTGGCATCTTTAAAGCGCGGCTTTTCCTATTTGCAGTGAGTCCATTTCTTGCAAAGAATTTGCAGTTGCCTGTGAAGTGAGAGCCGAGGCCCGACGAGCTCTCATGGTCCTGCTGCAGCGAGGAACTGAGTCGGAATGAGATGGGTGGAGAAGAGTCTGGCAGCGGGGGCTGGTGAAACCGCTGAGAACCAAGGTCGGCCTGAGCAGGGCTCCGGGGGGCTCAGGGAGGCTCCGGGGGGCTCCGGGGGGCTCCGGGGGGCGTGCAAGATCTGCACGGGCCCACATCTCGATCGTGAGGCCAGCCACAGGCGCGAGTCCCTCGGCAGGATGGGCAGGTCTTTGGCTCCTGGATTGCCAGGCTGGCGGGAGTGGCAGTCAGAGGGCCTGGGGCTGCGGTCACCACCCACCTGGCAGCCCTGATGGTGAGTGCGGCACCGCCCGGCAGCCGTGGTTTCGGATGGATGGTTCCCACGTGGGCAAAGCCAGAGACCCCCACGTGGCCACCGGCTGGGGAGGCTGCTCCGTGAGAAGCAGGCGGTCCAGGCAGGAACCTGGGGGAGTCTCCCCGCATCCCTGGTGAGGACCTGGTCCTAGACGGCATTTCTCTTCCCCTTCATCATTGACAAACATGTTTGCCAAAGGCCTAGTGTGTGTGCGTGTGTGTGTGTGTGTGTGTGTGTGTGTGTGTGTGTGTTTCTGGATGAGTATTTGTGCAAGACCCACCATGTGCTGTGTGTGGGCCGGGCTCCGGAGATACACGGGAGGGCAGGAGCAGGTGCATTCCCTGCCTTCGTGGTGGAGGGAGGGCGTGAACCAAGGAACGCATGGACACGTGGGGAGGGCAGCTGTGGGCAGGACCCCTCCACCCCTGGGGCCTAGGAGGCCACGGGTCTCGCCAGACAGAAGGGGTTGGATTTCCTGGAACGTGTGGTCTCTGCGTGGCGGCAGCACAATGGACAGGAGTCAGCTAAGGGGTGGGTGAGGGCCCTAGACAAGCCCAGGGTCCTGAGGCTCCAGGGAAGGCCATTGCGGGGAGCTCCTGGGGCAATGTGAGTCGAGCACAGGACTAGACAACAGGGTGCGAGTCAGGGGAGCCACGGGCAAGGTGGGAGCAGCAGAGGAGGCAGAAGGAGATGGGAGGGGGAGGGCCAGGGGCTGGCTGGTAGGGAAGGGCCAGGAGTAGATGGGCAGAGGAAGCCCTACAGGGGTGGAGGCCCTTGGGGTGGAGGGCCCAGGGTGGAGGCCCTGGGGGGTAGAGGGCCCAGGGTGGTAGGCCTAGGGGTGGAGGGCCCAGGGTGGCGGCCCCGGGGGTCGAGGCCCCAGAGGTAGAAGGCCTAGGGGTGGAGGGCCCAGGGTGGAGGCTCTGGGGGTGGAGGGCCCAGGGGTGGTGGCCCCGGGGGCGGAGGGCCCAGGGGTGGAGGCCCCTGGGATGGAGACTCCCGGGGTGGAGGCCCCAGAGTTGGAGGCCCCAGGGGTGGAGGCCCCAGGGGTGGAAGCCCCAGAGGTGGTGGCCCCAGGGGTGGTGGCCCTGGGGGTGGAGGCCCCTGGGGTGGAGGGCTCTGGTGCAGAGCGTCACCCTGGACAGGAGGACAGAGGCTCCCTGTGAGAGGAGCCATGTGGTCGGCGCCATTATGGGGACTGTGAGGGGAGGCGCACGTAGGAGGGAGGGAGCCGTCCAACCAACCTTCTATAAACCAAGTTCTTTTTTTCTTTTATAAAATTTATTTGAAAGAGAGCACGAGTGGGGGGAGGGGTAAAGGGACAGGGACAAACAGGTGCCCCTGAGCTGGGGCCCCCCCGTGGGGCTCAATCGCAGGACCCGGGGATCATGGCCTGAGCCCAAGGCAGACGCTCAACCTCTGGGAACCCTGTAAACCACAAGTTCTTAGGTGGTAAGAGTGAGCTCGTAACTAGCACTGAAATCTCCGAAGTGCGACCAGTCCCGCCTCACGGCCCTCGTCCCCCATTTGCCTCCCAGATTTTCAGGGCTCACAGTTTGCTACACAATCCAGATCTTTCCTGTACGTTCACACCACTGTGCACACGCCAGATAGAGGTGCATACATACGCATAGACCCAGGCGCGCACACACTGATGGAGTTCTACTTCTTTATATAAATGTGATAATACAAAATGTACTATTCTGAAACTGCTTTTTTTTTTTTAATATGCCATATGCCTTTAGAGTTCTGTATCTGTTTGTACTCATTCTGTTTGGTGGCCCCGAGGATTTCTGTGTCCCGAGCTATGGGCGGACAGTGTCATGGCCCAGCGATCCCTGGGATGTGTGTCCAGGCCACCACGCCCATCTGCACACCTGCAAGCCTGTTGACAGTGGGAAGGCTGGGGGTGGAATCGGGGGCTCAGAGGGGGCCAGGCTGTGATTTTTATATTGTGCATTTGCCCTCCCCCAAAGCCACGCCGATTTTCATTCCCACCAACGGCCTAGACTCATTTATTTATTTATTTATTTATTTATTTATTTATTTTTTTATTTTTGTCAGTTATTTAAATTTCTGCTGATGGAACTCTCCGAAAATGCTTTCTCGTTTTGATTTGCATTTTCCTGGTTGTTAATGAGGTGTGTCTTGGGCAGCCCCGGTGGCTCAGTGGTTGAGTGCCGCCTTCAGCCCAGGGCCTGATCCTGGAGACCCGGGATCGAGTCCCACGTCGGGCTCCCTGCATGGAGCCTGCTTCTCCCTCTGCCTTGTCTCTGCCTCTCTCTCTTGTGTCGCTTATGAATAAATAAATAAATAAAATAAAAAAAAAATGAGGTGTGTCTGTCCATAGGCTTATCCTCCATTTGTTTGTTGGCTTGTTTTCCAGTGAATGCCCCTCCCATACCCCCCTTGCCCATGTTTCCCTGTTGGGCAGCGTTCTTTTTCTTGTTGGTTTGGAGAACTTCATATATTCCGGGTATCAGTGCTTCTGTCTAGGATGCGTGTTGTGACTTTTTTTTTTTACCTCCTGCTTTTACCAAACTTGTATTTGAACCTTGTCTTGAGGCTCATTTTGTAGATGAGGAAACTGAGTCAGAGAGAGAGACTTGAGATGACTTGCCCAGCGTTGTCTTGGCTCCCGGAGCCCCTTCTTCCACTCTGACCGATCGGTGCGGAGCAGCGAGGCTGCTCTGGATCCCAGGCAGGCAGACTGGTAAACTCGCCGCTAGAAGGGAGCCAGGGTCTCACGAGGCTGCCGAGCTGGCCCGGGAGGCCAGACCCACAGTGGGGGCTCCCGCTCACCTCTGCCCCCATGTAATAGCTTCAGAGGCTCAGTAGCCCACAGCCCACGTTGGCTAAGGCCTGCTGCTGTCAGCACGAGGGCTCCAAGCTGTGTTCCCAGCCCCGGGGTCGCTGGCTCCCGGGACCACCCAGATTCCACAAACACAAATAACCAGACCCCCAGTTAAGTCGGAATTTCAGATAAACAACAAATACTTTTTTTAGCAACAAAAACAGTGATGCAAGATTTACTAATGCTAAAAAAAAAAATAAAATAAAATCGCTTGCTGTTTATCTGAAATCAGCCTTCACTGGGATTCTGATCCTATTGGTAACCCTAACCCAAGGGGTGGGAAAGGTCAAGCCTACCTGAGGGGGTGAGAAGGGTCCAGCCTACCTGAAGGAGTGGGAAGGGTCCAGCCTACCTGAGGGGGTGGGAGGGGTCAAGCCTACCTGAAGGGGTGGGAAGGGTCAAGCCTACCTGAAAGGATGGGAAGAGTCAAGCCTACCTGAAGGGTTGGGAAAGGTCAAGCCTACCTGAAGGGTTGGGAAGGGTCAAGCCTACTTGAAAGGATGGGAAAGGTCAACCCTACCTGAAGGGGTGGGAAGGGTCAAGCCTACCTGAAGGGGGTGGGAGGGGTCAAGCTTACCCAAAGGGGTGGGAAGGGTCAAGCCTACCTGAGGGGGTAGGAGGAGTCAAGCCTACCTGAGGGGGTAGGAGGGGCCAAGCCTGCCTGAAAGGGTGGGAAGGGTCAAGCCTGCCTGAAGGGGTGGGAGGGGTCAAGCCCACCTGAAGGAGTAGCTCGGGTTCCCCAGGCCCCAGCATCAACCAGAGGGTGAGGCTTTCAAATGTCTTAGAGGTTTAGATTCAGAAATTGAAGGCACCAAGAGATGAAGGGTCTTGGCAGAGCTGGGATCTGGATCAAGATGTTTCCCGGAGAAGAACCCACGACTTTCCCCGTGTGTCTTCAGTTTGGGGAGGTCCGCTGTCATCATAGGGCTCTCCTGCTGGGGAGCCGCGGAGGGGCTGAGGAGCGAGACCCCGTAAGGGGCTTCCCACGTGGCGGGAGTGCAGGGTGAGCGGAAGTGTAGGGAGGGAGAGTACTGTGTGTTTTCTGTAAGACTCATCGCCTTAAATGGAGCGCATCCACATTAATTCAAATTAAATAACTATCTAATTGGCTCGAACTCCATTTCCAGGGACCCACAGCCCATGAGCGCATCCTTGGGCCTCTGATTACCTGATCTTACAGATCTTACATCACTACACATCCCATCCCTGTTTCTTGATGTCACCCGTTCTTAATGTTGGGTTTTTTTTTAAATCACCTTCATAGAGATAGAATTAACATAGAATAAGCCGGACCAATCCTAAACGCGCAGTCGGATGAGCTCTGACGAGCGTACGCATCCCCCTAACGACATGGCAATGAAGACGCGAACATCACGACCCCAGAGAGTTCCTTTGTGTCCCTGCTTCATCGCTGGCCCCCCTCTCCCAGCCCCGGGCACCTGCTCTGTATTTCCAGTCCCTGCGCCCTTGTGACTAAGGCTGCTCTGAACGAACCCTCGTGTGGGCAGATGCTCTCCGTCCCAGGGTGGAATTGCCCGACCGTGGCTGCAGTGACCCTCGTGAGCAGTGGCTTGACAGCTTTCTGGAGGGCTCGTGCTGTCGGCAGTGCGTGATGGGCCTCCCCTCGCTGCAACACTGCGATGTCGGTCTTTGCAATTCTGAACATTCTGGGCCCCGGGGTGGCTCAGTCAGGGGAGCCTGTGCCGTCAGTCAGCTCATGATCCCGGGGTCCTGGGCTCCAGAGTCTGCTTCTCCCTCGGCCCCTCCGCCCTGCTTGTGCTCGCTCACTTGCTCTCAAATAAATAAAATCTGAAAAAAAAAAAATTCTTTGAACTTCGACCGCTCCGGTGAGGGTGTAGGAGCATCTGTTTGTGATTTCAATTTGCATCGCCCTGATGGCCAGTGGCGATCAACATCTTTTCCTGTGTCTGTGGGCTATTCGGCTCTTGTCTGTTCATGTCTTCCGCTCATTTTTAAATGGAGTCATTGAGTTTTTTGTCTTCCTAGAGGGCGCTACTAAACTCTACGCGCCTATCGCTGCGTACACTGGCACATTCCTGCATACGAATGTTTGCGTGCACACGGACACTCGAGGTTCATTTTCTCCCCCATGAATATGCAAGCGTTCCGGCTCTGTTGGTTGAAAGACCCTTCGATTCTATTAAGATGCAACACGGTTGATTCCTTATCAAACCGTTTAGTTTTTCACCTTTTCCCCCAATTAATAAATACTCGTGGAGCCTCTACATGGCGCGAGTTGTTTTAAGTGCTGAGCCTGAGCATCGGCGGGTGAAACAGGAGGTCGTGGTCTGGAGGCGGAGATGGACAGACGGGAGCCCCGCGACGGGAGACAAACACGCAAGGAGCCCTGGGCCCCAGAGAAGATGAACTGGAGCGGGAGGAGGAAGGGAGGAGCCCGCCTGGGCGGACGGGACGCGTGCAGGGGGCCGGACTCCCTTTGGAGGGCTTGTGCCAGGGACCCTCTGCAGGGTCCTGCGTCCTTGGGGGCATCCAGCCAGGCCTCTCCCCTACCTGGAGGCTCGCAGAGCCGCATCCCATAGCAGCGATTTTGCTGCAAGTCCGGTGGGAGTGAGCTGAGCTCACTGCAGTCCTTCGTTCACTTCTCAGGCCAGAGGCCACACGGGAGGCCCACGAGGGGTGCTTGACGCCGGGCTTGAAGCTGGGGAGCCAGAGATGAACCGACGGGGGACAGGGTTGAGGATCGGGCCGGAGTCACTGCATCACCAGGAGCCAGTGCAAGGAGAGTGTGGGGCGCGCTTGGCACCCTCGGTGTGTCCTCAGTGGGCAGAGGGCTCCATGGGACGGCTGAGGCAATGACTGTCCTTGCCATCGTGTGGGGGGAGCCGTAAGAGTCTACGTAGAACTGTGATTACGTATATTCTCTCTGTAAATACGTAGCCTGTGTCTCTATGTAGGTTCTAGGCCTGGGTTGGAGGCTGAGGTCTGGGCTGGAGGCCAAGGTCCCGGGCTGGAGGCCGATGTCCCAGCTGGAGGCTGAGGTCTGGGCTGGAGGCCGAGGCCCGGGCTGGAGGCCGAGGCCCGAGCTGGAGGCCAACGTCCCAGCTGGAGGCCGAGGTACAGGCTGGAGGCCGACGTCCCGGGCTGGAGGCCGACGTCGCAGGCTGGAGGCCGAGGTCCGGGCTGGAGACCAACATCCAGGCTGGGAGCCGACGTCCCAGCTGGAGACCAACATCCAGGCTGGGAGCCGACGTCCCAGCTGGAGACTGAGGTCCGGGCTGGAGGCTGACGTCCCGGGCTGGAGGCCGAGGCCCAGAGTCCTCATGGAGAGCTCACGGTCCAGGCGGAGGTGGATGAGAGGTGCCAGGAGCCTTGTGAGCAAACACAGCCTCTGTCCCCTTTGCTCCCAGCGCTAGACGTATAGGACAGTGGGTATGACGTGGGCTTTGTTTTGCTTTAGAGCAAGAGAGAGCAAGAGAGCGTGTGCATGCGTGTGTGAGCCTGAGGGGCAGGGCAGAGACGGGGGAGGGAGCCCAACTCAGGCCTCACCCCCCACAACCCCGAGGTCATGACCTGAGGCGAAACCGCGCCTCCGACACCCCAGCCACGGAGCCGCCAGGCGCCCCACGACCCTGGCTCTAATGCCCGGCTCCCTGGGGTCAAGTCTACGTGCTCCTGCCTCGCAGCCACTCGGTCCTCTATGCCCCTGTGTCTTCATCTGCAAGAGGGTGACAGTCAGGCCTTGTCTGATGCTGAGAGACGCACCTTGGGGGGAGGCGGGGAGGATCACAGCGCCCTGAGCAGTGTTCCCCTCGAGGCCACTCACTACCCGTGTGACCGCGATGTCCCTCGATTCTCTCCGCGCGCTGGTGAGGGGCTTGGCGTCACCCAGGGCACAGATAGAGGGGACTCGGGGGTCGTGGAGCCACAAACGAGAAGCAGCAGGCCCTGACCCCACCCTGGTGCGTGTGTCCCTGGCGACCACCGTGGCGAAGGCCCCCACGTTCATTGCCTCCGTGACCAACTCAGCCCCCGGGCGAGGACCTGTGACATCAGCTCCGTGCCATCCGCCAGCCTCGGCGTCCTTCCGCCCCTGGCCTGGGCCCAGGGGACCCGCGGATGGCGGGCAGGCCTTACACGCATGAGGACACCTGCTCCTCTTACTCCTCTGGATATTGCAGGATCGCCGTCCCTACCCAGCCCGGTTCCTGGGACCTCAGTTCCCGGGCACCCTTCGCTCTGGGGGCCCAGCCCACTGCCTGGGGTGGGCGCACCCACCCGCCCCGCACAGCCTTGGCCTCTTGGCTGTGACGTTCTTCTCGTGCACCTGCAGGTCCGAGTCAGGTGCTGTGGGGCCCCCAGCTTGTTGCGGGGCGGAGGGGGAGAGGGGTCCCGAGTCGGTGCAGGTGCGAGCCTGTTGTGCCCGGGGCCCCGGGTCGTGCCCTAGGTGCCCATCTGGAGAAGAGGGTGAGTCAGGAGCTGGTGGAGAGAGCACGGGGCCAGGGTTTGAGGCCGGGAGAGCAGGCCTCGGGGGCTCGGAGGACGCTGGCCAGTGAAGCCCAGAGGGGCCACCAGCTGTGACAGGAGGGGAGGCTGGGGTCGGCGGGGAGGCCCTGGCATCCAGCTAGGAGGGGGACCTCAGGGCAGTGCCCGGAGAATTCCCCGTGTCTCCCCGTGCCACATGGACCAGGTGTCTGCAGGTGTGCCCGGCCCTCCCTCCACGACGCCCGGGACCACTGCGCCCCACAGCTGCCCCCCCTTGGCCCTATTCCCTTCCTTCCCATCCTTCTTCCTCCTTAGTTGATCCTCTCCTCCTCACTCCCGATGCATTTTCTAATTCCCTCCCTCCCTCCCTCCCTCCCTCAGTCTCTGGGAAGAATGCCCTGGGCCTGGAGCAGATTTCCCTCCTGCTTCCCTGTCCCCGGCCCCCTCATCAGTCCCCTGCCACCTCTTTGCTAGGGAAGCTCTGACCTGAGCGACAGGTGAAGCAGCTGGAAGGATTCCTTAAAGGAACCGTGGTCAACTGAACACCCTCCATGAGCCCGAAGCCCTGCCTGTCTCGTGCCTTGAACCACCTGACCTGAGCTTGGCATCAGCCCAAGGAGGCAGATGCCTTTGTGGCCGTCTCACCCCTGAGGGGCAGGGCGGTCCCGAGCACGTGTGCCCTTCCCTGTGTGCCCATACCGTGTGTCCCTCCCCCTGCCCTCCCCCGTGTGCCCCTTCCCCCTGCACTCATCCCTGTGCCCCTCCCCCACCCCCGTGTGCCCCTGCCCTGCCCTCCTCCCTGTGCCCTCCCTCCTCCCTGTGCCCCTCCCTCCTCCCTGTGCCTCCCCCTCCCTGTGCCCCTGCCCCCTGACCTCATCCCAGTGCCCCTCCCCCATGCCCTCCCCCCACCCGCCCCCCTGGGCTCCTCCCGTGCCCCTCCCCCATTCCCCTCCCCCCCATCTCTGGCAGGTGCTCCCTGTGAGTCTCTGCATCCTGTACTTGAGCCTCCGATATACGGGGGATGTTTGCCAAGAGAGAGAAATGTTATTGGACATTTTTGTGTGTGGTTGTAAAGATTACCTCTGGATGGAAACACACAAAGGAAAGACTTACAAGCCACCGCCAAGGCAGGCAAATGAAAGACGTGTGTTTGCGGCGCCCCTGCGACTGCCTGGGCTGCTTGTGGGGTGGGGATGGGATGGGGACGGGGACGGGGGCGGGGGACTGGATGGGGCGGGAGGGAGGCGCCTAGCAGGGGCAGGTGGACCCTGAAGCACAGCGGCCCATTGTTCCTGGCTGTCCCCTGCGCTCCTCTCCGCTCCCCGTTTCCCTGGGAAAACCAGCGTTTTCCTCATGGCCCGGCTGACGGCTGCCTCCTCCACCCACCAGAGAGGCTGGTGCTGGGCGCCCTGGCGGGGCACCGGCCCCTGCGCTGGCACCGGGGCTCAGGTGTTTCCTCGTGTGGAGGCCTGGGTGCAGTGCTGTCCCCGAGTGCCGCAGGCAGGCCATGCAGGGCAGCTGCCCCCCTGGGGGACAGACGTCGGGCGGCCTGTCGGGTGGCCTGTGGCCTCATGTCTCCAGGACCCAGGACCCTTCAGGGGAACCAGGCTGCTTGCTGACCTTCCAGGGCACCCGGACCCCACTGCCCTGGCCAGGAGTCCCCTGCGGCCACCCCGGGGGGAGGAGCGCCCTCCACGGCCGGCCACACTGCTGGCCCCCGGATCTGCTTGCAGCCGGCAGCGAGCGTTCTCCTTCCTGTTGCCCAGACACCTTGGCATAGAGACCAAGGTCTCTACAGCGAGACCACCCTTGCTGTAGTGACGGGGCCAGGCCGGGGTGCCGGGAAGTGAACCCGGGCATGTGCAGGAGGCCCGTGTGGCCCATGGCCCGGCCGGGCAGGGCCTGGGCCAGGAAGGGTGGCTGGAGCTGGGAGCTGGGAGCTGGGGTCAAGGCCGAGATGAACTCAAGTTGAGCAAGGTCGGGTGCGTGGCTGCCCCTCTCTGAACTCGCCTTTCCCTCAGCCTGGAATGGGCACGTCCAGTCCTCTGGCTGTGGCACCTGCTGCCTCCCTCCAGCCCTGTGCTGGGCCTTGCAGGGGCGTCCGGACACGGTCCGCAGCCCTCCCGCCCTCCGTGGGGCGGGTATTGGCTTCTTACGGTCGCTGTGACAAACCACTAAGACCCTAGTGGCTCAGGACAACAGGAATTCATTCTCGTAGGTTCTGGAAGCCAGGAGTCCGACATCAGCCCCCCAGGGCTCAAGTCAGGCTGGTGGCAGGGCAGGTTCCTTCCGGAGGCCCCAGGGGAGGGTCCAATTCCTTCCCTTTATCGGCTCCTGGAGGCCGCCCCCACCGCCTGGCCATGAGCTCCTGTCGCTTCAGCCTCTTGCCTCTGCTGGTCTCTCCTGCTTCCCCCCATCAGGACCTTTGGGCCCCACTGTGCCTTCCAGATGATCGCGGTGACCTCCCATCTCGAGACCTTGACTTAATCACATCTGCTGAGTCCCTTTTACCATGTCAGTAACCATGCCTGGGTTCTAGAAATTAGGATGTGGCCATCTGGGGGGGGGGAGGGGGAGGGGGGCGTGCTTCAGCTACCGCGGGGGTGACACGTAAAACCCTCCGTCCAGGAACCATCCAATAAATGTATTACTCTGAGCTCTGACGGCGAGGCCACACGGCAGCACCGTGCTCAAAGGGGTATCAGGGGGACGTGGCCTGGCCCCCGGGGACAGCAGGGCCACATGTGTCCATTTCTCTCCAGCCCAGCCCTGTTGGTTCCCAAGGCCCCGCCTGCCACCCGGAAGTCCCTGGAGAGTCCCTGTTTGCAGCCACCGTCCGCCCACTCCCCTGGCCGGGCATAGGGGTCACCGGACGGGGAGGGCGGCTGAGGGAACCTTGAAGCATTTCCAGGCAGCCTGTGGCCCGTGGAGAGCAGCTTCCCTGGGGGGACCAGCGACACAGACATAGATACCAGTGTGTGTCGCCTGGGCTGGGAGGAGTACGGGGACCATGTATTTAGCCGGATGTGCTGGCTCTTTCCTCCAGGAGCAAAAGCCCTCACCTGTCCTGCCCCGCGGGCCATCGGCCTCTGTGGACGGCGCCCCGCGCAGTGTCAGCCCTGACCCAGAGGCTCCCGGCCGCCCCCCCACCCCACCGGCCCGTCCTGCTGCAGGTGCTCACCCTCCCACAGGGCCTGAGTGCCCAGACAAGGCGGCGGAGCCCTAGCGCCCTCGGCCCTGGGGGAGCCCGCAGCCCTGATGGCTTGTCGTGCCTTCTGACTCCCCGAGCCCCTGGTGCCCGTGCATGCACAGAGGGGACACCCCAGCACGTGGGTGCCACTCAGGAGCTGGAGACGTGGGGAGCCAGGAAGGGGCCCAGGTGGGTAAGCTGCTTCCAGGGGCCCTCCCAGAGCCGAGGCCACCCGTGCTGGCTCCTGTGCACCCGGGGCCCCGGGGACTCGAGCTCACGGCCGCCAGGGTCGGGGGCGCACTCGTGAAGGGGGGTGGCGGCGCTCGGGCGCGGGTTAAATCTCAGTCGTCCTCTCTGGGAAGGAGCCCCGGCCGGGCCAGAGCCAGGAAAGAGAGAGCCCACGGCCAGTGGCTCGGAACAGCGCCTCCCGACGCCACGGGGACCGCTGTCGTGGGGACGGTACTGCCCCTGCTGACGGTCATCGCGCGGTCCCCCGAGCGTCCGCGCTGTGCCAGCCACTGTGCCCCTCGCACACGGCATCCCGGCTCATCCTCCCAGCAGCCAGATCATTATCACCCGGTTTTACTGACAAGGAAACTGAGGCCGAGGGAAACAAGCAGGGACGCGGGTGGCTGGCGCCGGAGGGAGACACTTAGGGGACAAAGAGAACCGTTTTGGAGTTAGGTTTGCCACCTGCCCATTCGGGGCCTGCCAGTTCATCCCGGTGCCAAGTCTCTGGAGGCAGGTGACAGCAAGTGGGCGCGCACGGGCCTGCCTCCCTGGGCCCGGGCCGGCCCCACATGCGTTGCCCTGGGGAGGCCGCCTCCGTCCCAGGGGCCAGGCTGGCAGGCAGGCAGGGCTGGGAGTGTGCCCGGAGGTCTCTCCCAGATGCCAAGCCTGAGCTCGGGCTGCAGGGCCTCCTCTGGGGCAGAGACCAGGAGCAGATCTGAAATGGTGGGATCGGTACCTACGGACCAGGATTCCAGAGGGAGGGCGTGTGGCAGCCTCCCCGAGGAGGAGCAGGGGCAGTGCGGGGAGAGGGGCAGGGGTGAGTGCCTGCGTGCCTGCCGTCTCTCCGACCTGGCCTGGCGGCAGGAGCTTTCGTCACCATCAGAATCCTACGCATTTACTCACCAGCTTGTCCACCTGAAGACCCAGCAGAGCACAGTAGGTACCAGCACCCGCGTTTGGGTCCCACGGACCTGGCTTCAAATTTCTGACTCCGATGAATTCTTATGTGATCGTGGGAAGATCACCCAATCCCCGAATCTCTCAGAACCTCAATTTTCTCATTTGTTAAATGGAAATAACAATATCTAATTTACAAATCTATTCCTCTGTTTGGTAGGAGTGTAATGTAGATCTCGGATGCAAGCCATGTATGTATTTTTTTTTTTTTTTTTTTTTTTAGTTGGTGGCCGTGTGTCAATTTTAAATTTCTAGGAACCATAGTAAAAGTGGACCGGGGGCACCTGGGTGGCTCAATCAGTTAAGCATCTGCCTTGGGCTCAGGGTCCTGGGATCGAGTCCCACATCGGCTCCCTGCTCAGTGGGGAGGCTGCTTCTCCCTCTCCCTCTGCCCCTCCCCTCCTCACGTTCTCTCAAATGAATAAACAAAATCTTAAAAAATAAAAATAAGAAAGTACAAAGAAACAGGTAAATTAAATCTAATAATATATTTTGTTTAGCCTGACACATCCAAAATATTATCTTTTAAACATGTAACGCTTGCGAAATATACTGAGATATTTCACATTCTTCCTTCCACATTAAGCCTCTGAGATTGGGCACATGTTTTTTATTTCCAGTACATCTCCATTCAGACCAGCCACCTCTACATACGAGTGTCCCTCAGGGTTCAGTCCTTGTCCTGATCTTCTCTCAACGAGCTCTTTCTCCTATGATCTCACTGACTCCCACGGTTTCAATTATCACCTCTGAGTGCATGATGACGGGAGTGTCTTAGGGGGCCTTCTCCAGGGAGCTAGGGAACAGACAGGATATACGCAGAACATGTCAAGAGGGGCATGCAACCAAGAAAGCTGGGAGTTAGCAGAGGCCTAGAAAAGTAGCTTCAGTGTGGTAACGTCCCAGCAAAGCCGGGCATAGTAGTTATCAGCACAATATCGCTGATCAAAATTACAGATTATCATGATTATAAAATCAGCACAAAGTTAACCTAAAACAGCACACGTTTATTCTCTCATGAGGAATAACATTAATGCTGATTAATGGATCAGGAGTCCGGGCACGGGCCAGCCGGGTCCTCTGCTCAGGACCTCGCAGGTTGCAATCAAGTGTTGGCTGGGCTGCATTCTCATCTGGGGGCTTGACTGAGGACGAATCCTCCTCTGTGTTTGTTCTGGTTGCTGGAACTTTGTTTCCTTGCAGCCGTATTACTGAGGGCTCCCAGATTTCTGCTGGATGTCAGCCGGATGCCTCCTTTCAGTTCTGGAGGAAGCTCTTGGGTCCTAGAGGCTGCGTCTAGCTCCTTGTCACGTGGGCTTCTGCAACATGGCATCTTAGTTCACGGAGCCTGCAGGGGGAGTTTCTCTCCAGTCTAAGATAAAGTCCTATATAATGTGACATAATCATGAGAGTGACATCCCGTCACCTTTGCTATATTCTGTTGGCAAGGAGCAAGTCACAGTCCCCACACTTAAGAGGATGGGGTTACATGGTAGTATGAACATCAGGAGGTCAGGAATTTGTGGGGGATCACGTTGGGGTCCATCTGCCACCTGGAACTTGTGAGAAACTATAGCGATGAGTAACAAGAGTTCAGGGGAACTTAAGACACTCCTCTGATTTGAGCTCTGAGTCAAAGAAAGGAGATGCAAAGATATCTCACCAAATAGGAACCAGCGTTACTTCTATCTGGACAGGCTCCCTGAGGTGTGGGACCTCGATGGGGCTAGACCACAGAATTCAGTGGGGCTGGCCACCTTCCTTCCAAAGAGAAGACACCAAGGCCCATGAGGCAGGGCTGACGTGATTTACCCACTTGGCCACAAATAGAAAAGGTGGACCAATGGAGAGAATGGGGCGCTTCCCTCTCGAAGGCAGGTGAAATCCAAGCAAAATGTGAGAGTCAGGCCTTTTGCTGTTGAAATTATGGCCTGATGGATTCTACGTTCTCAGTAATCAGTTGTGCTTGTGGAATGCAGAGTGGCTCCGCCTCTCTCGTGTCTGTTTAGACTTTTGGCAGCGACCTAAAGGAAAGTTTAGCAAGGACTGTTGGTAGCTGGAGAGCACGTAGCTGCCAAACCAGCGGAGGTGTACCCAGAGTACGTCCCATTAGAAATCAAGAAGACATTCCCATTGACAGTTGCACCGAAACCAATAAAACACCGAGGAACAAACCTCGCCGAAGAAGTGAAAGACCCGCGGTCTGAAAAGTATAGAGCAGTAATGAAAGAAATTGAAGCCAACACAAACAAATGGAAAGGCCTTCCATGCTCACGGACGGGAAGAACAAATATTCTTAAAATGTCCATACTGCACAGAACAAGCTGCAGATGTAATGCAGTCCCTATCAGAACGCCAGTGGCATTTTCCACAGAACTAGAGCAAACAATCCTAACATTTAGGTGGGACCAGAAAAGACCTGGAGTAGCCAAAGCAATCTTGAGAAACAGCAAAACTGGGGGTGTCCCGGATTTCAAGACTTACTACAGAGCTGAAGTCATCACAACAGCAAGGTACCAGCACAAAAATAAACACGCCAATCAATGGAACAAGATAGAGAGCCCAGAAATAAACCCGCAACCATATAGTCAATTAATCTTCAACAAAGGAGGCAGGAATATGCAAAAGCGGAGAGAGACGGTCTCTTCGACAAATGGGGTCGTTCCCGTTTGTCCCAAATGGACAGCTACATGCTAAGGAATGAAACTGGACCACTTGCTTACATCATACACACAAATAAACTCACACACACACACACAAAAAAAAATTCACAACGGATTAAGGATCTAAATGTGAGACCTGGGATCCCTGGGTGGCGCAGCGGTTTGGCGCCTGCCTTTGGCCCAGGGCGCGATCCTGGAGACCCGGGATCGAATCCCACGTCGGGCTCCCAGTGCATGGAGCCTGCTTCTCCCTCTGCCTGTGTCTCTGCCTCTCTCTCTCTCTCATTCTATGTGACTATCATAAATAAATAAAAATTAAAAAAAAATAAATGTGAGACCTGAAACCATAAAAATCCTAGAAGACAGCACAGGCAGTAATTTCTCTGAAATTGGCCATAGCAACATTTTTTTTTAAGATACGTATCCTGAGGCAAGGAAAACAAAAGCAAAAAGAAACTATCGGGACTACATCAACCTAAAAAGCTCCTGCACAGCAAAGGAAACAACAAAACTAGAAGACAGCCCTACTGAATGGGAGAAGAGATTTGCACGTGACGTATCTGAAAAAGGGCAAGTATCCAAACTATATAAGGAATTCATACAGCTCAACACCCCCAAGACAAATAATCCAATTTCAAAAATGAGCAGAAGACATGGACAGACATCTCTCCGAAGAAGACGTCCAGATGGCCAACAGACACATGGAAGGATGCTCACCATGGCTCGTCCTCAGGGAAATGCAGGCCAGAACCACAGTGAGGGGTCACCTCACACCTGTCAGAGTGACTGGAATCAAAAATGCAAGAAATAACAAGCTTTGGGGAGGACGTGCCAAAAAAGGAACCGGGGTGCACTGTGGGTGGGGATGCAGACTGTGTAGCCCCTCTGGAAAAGTGGTTTCTCAAAAAGCTCGAAATGGAACTACCCTAGGATCTAGTACTTCCCCTGCTGGGTATTTACCCACAGGACACAGAAACACTAATCTGAAAAGATATATGCGCCCCGTACGCCGATCGTGGCATCATCACGGTGTCATCTACAAGAGGCAGACTGTGGAAGGGGCCCACGTGCTCGTCAGTAGACGAGTGGATGGCGATGTGCCGCGTACACGCGTTGGAGCATTATTCGGCCATAAAAAAGAATGGAATCCTTCCATTTGCAACAACATGGATGCGTCGGGAGGGTATGCTGAGCCAAGTAACTCAATCAGAGGAAGACAAATATGTGGAATTTAAGAAACAAAACAAATGGACACAGAAAAAAATGAGACAAACCAAACCCAGACACTTAACTACAGAGGAGAAACTGATGGTGACCAGAGGGGCGGCGGGCCTGGGACGGGGAAAATAGGAGAAGGGCACGAAGGAGGGCACTTGCGGTGTGTGAGCCCTGGGTGAGATGTGGGATCGTCGAGCCACGTGCACGTGAAACCCACAGCACGGACTGTTAACTCCCCTGGAATTAAAAAGTTTTAATTGCTATCGACAGTTGGCCAAGCATTGGGAAAAAAATCACAGATGTGGGCAATTGCCGAGCTTCGTTATCTAAGAGTGCTTCACCTGGGGGCCCTTTATCTCACCGAAACTGCCGGAAGGAAGGCTTGATGTCCTTCTGAGTTTCTGTTCTGCTTGGGGCCGCCACCGTCAAACCAGCCCCCCTTCCGCGATCTCCAGGCTTATCCTGCTCCATCGGACCCTTCACCGACTAGGGTCTGAAAGTGCAGCGGGAGACACCCGTGGCCCTAAGGGAGGCCTTTCTGTTGGGTTAGTGCAAGGCCGTTGGCTCTGATCTCAGCGGGTTGGCCGGGGAGCGTGTGCGCCCAACGTGCAGGCCCGGCCGTCCAGTGGGCACCTGGGCTGGGGAAGGGTTCTGAGACTGTCCTGCGTTTTCCTCCGCATGCCTCTAGGAGATCCTGTTGAATGGCTTGTGTGGACTGTGGCTAGGATTTGACCTGGGGTGTGGGGTGGGGACAGAGAAAGGAGGAGATAGGGTTGGCTTGGAAGGAGAAAGAAGCTGGTAATGGGGTCGTGTGCGGGGAGCGGGTGCGCACGCGGGAGCCCGAGTGCCGCTGTGAGTGCAGGTGTGCTGGGCGGTTGAGCGAGAGCGTGCCTGCGAGTGTGTCTACACTGGGGGAGCGTGTGTGTCGATCCGTGAGATCCGGGGAGCGTGTGTGTAGCCTGAGAACCCAACATCCCCAAATCCTGCAGCATCTGTTTCCCCTATTAGAAGATCGGTAGCGTAGGCCCCTGAAGAAATGGTATTGTGGCGACTCCTCCAGACCTGTCACGATTCCGTAAACGTGGGGCCGAAGCTGTTTATGAAATACTAAGATCAGTTCTCTGCTAAACCGGTTCCCAAGCATGTCACCCCCGTCACAACCCCGAAGACGCCACCGGGAGTCTGGGCACAGCTGCTCGGGCCCTGGGGTCGCGAGGCCTGGAACGGCCGTGCCACCCGCCTGTCCCCTGGCCGCACACACACTCAGCCAGACGTTTCAGCCCATCCGTGTCCGTGAGCGGTGAGGTCAGCGCGGCGGCCGCGCTCTCTGGGAATGCCCGTGGGGTCCACTGCACTCCAGGCACCTTCGGGGGACGGCCAGGGGTTCCCTGGGCACGTTGTCACTACACCCTTAGCCGCCTTCTGTCGCTGTCACCCAGCCGCGCTCCTTCCCCACCCCGGGGGGGTGGGGGCGATTCTTGCTCTGGCTGAAGCACCTACTGAAACGCTTTCCCGAATCGTCCTGTTCTTGTTTTCAGGCCCTCTCAAACCGTCCCTGCCGTCCCCGCCGTCCCCGCCGGCGTCCCCTCCGCAAGGCGCATAGCGTCTGTTTCCCAGCCCCAAGCCGTTCCTTCCTGAGGCTCCCCTTGCTTCCTTGGCGCCTCCGCTCCCACCCCGGGTGCTTGGCTCTATTTTAGGGAGATGATTTTTCACGAAAAGATGAAGATGCTCGTCACTCGGGAGGAGTTGGCGCAGAAGGCCCAGAGCAGAAGCCCACGGAACCAGAGCTGCCGAGCACCTAGCTAGGTTTCCTCCCTAGCCAGGCGTCTCACTCGCGTGCCAGCCCCCCCCCCACCCATGCCCACACAGCCCATGCCTCAGCCCCAGCCGAATGCGGAGCGAGCGGCCCAGCCAACGCTTCACTTTGCATGGACGGCGCCTGCGAGGCTGTGCGGCACCAGGGCCTCTGTCGGGGATGTGCAGGTGGGACAAGGTTGGCCTAGCGCTGCAGGCCTGGGCTGCAGCTCACTGGGGCCAAGACCCGAGGCTCCGAGGGCCAGTGGGGGCCCTGGGACGTCCCGTAGGCTTCTTCTCGAAAGTCCAGATGGTGCATCCTCTCTCCTGGCAGCCATCCATGACCCCGTCCTTCCCCGGCACAGCAGGACGGCTGCTCCCATGAGGTTCATGCCTTTCCCCACCATACCTGTTACTCTGTTCTGCACCCGCCTGCTGACTTCTTCCCTCTTCTGTGCCCGTTACTGGACTGCGCAGTCCCGAAAGCCAGGGCTGTCCTCCCCGACCCCTTGCCTGACCTTCGCCCTGTCGCTCCGAGGTCTGTGGGGATGACACGCCCTTTACGTAGCCTCCTGCATTCAGGACCAGCTCCTGCCTGGGACACGAGGCCCCTGCAGACACCAGCACTGAGGGCCCCGTGCGTGGCTCCGTGCCCCGCTGCCGTCTTGAAATCCTTCGCCATGTTCCCAGCAAGGGGCCATCCGCTGTTAGCTTGCGTCGGGTCCTGCACATTTTGTAGGTGCTCCTGCCCCCGTTTAGTCAGTGGGTGGATGGGAAGCGTTTGGGGACGTGGCGTGCCTGCCTGTTGATGAAGGTCCTCCAGGGCCTGGACCCCATGGGATTTGGACCCAGGCAGTCCTGCCCCAGAGCCTTCTCTCGGTCTCCACACGGCGCTACTTCAACTCCAAGAGCTTTTGGATCCGTTTATTTATTTGTCATTTATTTTTGTCTATTTTTTATTGGAGTTCGATTTGCCGACATGCAGTACAACACCCAGCGCTCATCCCGTGCGGTGGCCCCCTCAGTGCCCGTCCCCCAGTCCCCCTGTGCCCCCCGCCCGCCTCCCCTTCCACTACCCCATAGGTCCGTTTAGAGAAGTTGTTCCAAACCCCAAATGCAGGTCAGAACCATGTAGGAGGTTTTTAAATCCCGGCGCTCCCCGTGACTCCCCTGCACTGCGGCTGGAACACGCAGTGGTGCGATGACCGTGGAAGGAAAGTTTGATGGTTTCGTAACGACTCAAACAGCCCTGTCACACGTCCCCGTCCCTCCCACTCCCAGCTGGCACCCCGAGCAAGAGAAAGACATACGTCCACATAAAGGCTGGTGCCCAAAGGCTTAGCCGGCTTTGTTTGTGAGAAGCGAAAACTGGAAATGATGCAGGTTGCCCGCCAGCAGGCGAATGGATAACCAGCCGTGGTGCGTGCGGCCCTCGGAGTAGTACTGAGCCACAAGATGGGCGCCACCAACGGGTCTCGGAGGAGTCGTCCCGCGGGGAAGAGCCACACGAAGAGGACCGTGTACCCTCGGAGTCCGATTCTATAGGGTTCTCGAGGCTCCAAACTGCCGCAGAGTGAAGGCGGGCAGATGGGTGGTGGCCGGGGGGGGCAGGGCAGAGGGGGAGACGCAGAGCCAGGGAGGCAGTGCGGGTCATCTGGAAACCTCGGAGGTCGCCGCTACCTGATGGCAGTGATGACGCAGGAGGAGGGCACGTGGTTTAAAGTTGGTCCAGGTGAGCACCTTACGGATGCTCGGCTTGCAGGGTGTCCGTGGTACCTCAACAAGGCTCTAAATATAGACGGAATGCACACAAAATAGCCCTGCTCGGACCTGCTCCGGGGCAGTGTGGCCCATGTGGCCTAGACCTGCTGCTCTAAAAGCTTCCTGGAGGTTCCCACGGCTGCCCAGGTGCAGCGGGGAGGCAGGGGCCCCAGGGGCCATGGGCGTCCCGACGGGCTGCCGACCCCACCCTGGGCGCCGGTCAGGGGAGGTGGCACAGCAGGTGAGGGCTGAGTCATGCCCGAGGTCGGGCATCCTGAAGACCGATCAGGAGTTTCCTGGTGCAGGGAGGGCGGAGGGGGCAAGACGGGCTGATCCGGGCGGGCTGGGCAGCATCGGGGTCAGCAGGCCAGCACCACATTGCCCACGTCGTTGCCGGAGCCGAGCCATGTCTTTGTCGTGTCTTGCTCCTGGGGGTCCCCTGGAGGGTGAGGGGCATCCGTGGGGTGGGGACACTGCTCCCGGGGGGAGCCCGCCAGCGCGCAGGGCTCATGAGGGGCCTTGCAGATGGGACGCGGTCAGGAGCCAGCAGGGAAGGCCGGGACCCAGGGCCCCGGCTCCCGACTCTGGACGCCGTGCTACACCTGCTCCGTCAGCAGCCTCGGGCCCCGGCGCTACTCGGCTCAGAGACAGGCGAGAAACAGGACCAAAAGGAACCCCGATCCCCACGGGCTTCCCTGGCAGACACCGCAATGAATTCCAATGGCAACTGGCAATGGCGGCTGCAGGTGCTCAGGAATGCTGTGGAGAGAACAAAAGCAGGGGCGGCGGGGGGAGGGGGCTTGTGATTGCAAACGTGGGGGGGGGGTCGGGCCCTTGAGACATCTGAGGAAGCACCTGAGGGCGGATGAAGCGCTCCCTACTGATCTCCCAGAGCCAGGTGGTTCCAGGCAGCAGGAGCTGTGCGTGCAAAGGCCCTGAGGTGGGAGGTAGGAGCAGAGGGAGGGTGGGAGAGAGGCGGGCAGAGGGCCTGTGTGGGGCCTGCAAGGCCGTGGCAAGAACTTCGTGCTCAGCCCGAGGGACGGGGGGGCCGTTGGCGTGCTGGAGCAGAGGAGGCAGTGAATCTGTTCCTGCAGGGTTGTTGGTCGAATGAATCCGGGTTAGAATCCCCAACGAGCACCGGGTGGACCAAGGGTTCCTGCTTGGAGGCAGCTGGTTCCCGCGGAACAGGTGCCTCCCTGTGGGGTCTGTGTGGGCCTCCTGCCCCCCTTCCTGGGCGAGAACAAGCCCCCCAGGTGGGCGCACTCTCCACTGCCAGAGCCCGCCCTTGCACCCTGGGGACCTGGTCTGGGCTCCGCGATGCCCCTCAGAGGGGGCCGAGGCCTCGGTGGAGACGAGGGGGCCTGTGAGGGTGACATGAGGGGCAGCAGCCGTGCGGGCCCTGCGGCCAGAACTGCCACCAAGCTGGGCCCCACGAATTTGCCGGATGGTTTCCGCTGCCGCGAAGGGAAGCGGGTGCCGGGCATTCACCAGGCTCTTGCTGCCTGCCAGGGTGGGTGGCGGCTGCTTTGCACCATCTCTCGCTCGTCGCCTGAACACTCTTGACTCTGCACACGCCTGTTGCGGAGACGAACTCAGAAAGGTGCATGAGGGTCTGTGTCCACGGGGAGCACCGTGGCCCCCGGGCGCCCTGCACCCCTTCCCGCCCCCACGGCCTGTGAGCCTGAGCCTGAGCCTGGTACGAGCCCCTGTCCCCGGTGCCTGGCACAGGCCCCTCTATCAGTCATAAAATAAATTAATGAATAATTAGGAAAAACCGGCTGCCGGGGAGCAGCGAGGTTGCGAGTCAGCGGCCTGGTAGTGTCCGTGCGGGTGAATCTGGCTCCCACGGACTCCGTGCGTGGAATCGTTGAGCGGGTTTGCCAGATACAGAGCACGTGCGAGATTCTGGAACCCGACACGTGAAAGGGTTTCTGGAAACAGATGTAGACTCGGGGTGAGACGATCCTGGGGGTCCTTCCTCTGGGGATCCCCTTAGGCTGTGAGCTCAGCAGGAAGTAGGGCGCGGGGGAGGGCACAGCGCCGGGCCTCCCAGGGACGCCAAGAGGGCCCGGGACCCCGAGGGCTGCTGCCCCGTGGGGACCGGAAGCCCCGGGAGATGAGGCTTCGTTTACCCCGTCCACCTGCGTCCTGGGGGTCGGGAGCCGCAGTGAACAAGACGGTCGCTCCCTGTGTGGAGACACGTCAGCAGGTAAATCATGTCGCTTCAGGTTGGGGCAGGTGGTGCACAGAGATGAGGCATGGAGGGCAGTGAGCAGGGCAGCCTCAGGGAGGGGGAGGCACACGGGCTCGGGCAGGGGAAGGTGCAGGGACTCAGGCAGGGGGAGGTGCAGGGGCTTCGGCAGGTGCACCAACTGGGGCAAGGGGAAGTGCAGGGGCTTGGGCAGGGGAGGTGCAGGGGGCTTGGGCAGGGGGAGGTGCACGGATTGGGGCAGGGGGAGGCACAGGGGCTCAGGCAGGGGTAGGCCGCATGGGCTCAGGCAGGGGAGGTGCATGGACTCGGGCATGGGGAGGCACAGGGGCTCAGGGAGGGGGAGGCACAGGGGCTGGGGCAGGGGAGGCGCAGGGGCTCGGGGAGGGGGAGGCACAGGGGCTGGGGGCAGGCGAGGTGCAGGGGAGGTGCATTGGCTTGGGCAGGTGCATGGGCTGGGGCAGGGGAGGTGCAGGGGCTGGGGCAGGAGGAGGTGCAGGGGCTGGGGCATGGGAGGTACAGGGGCTTGGGGAGGGGGAGGCACATGGGCTGGGGCAGGGGAGGTGCATAGGGAGGTACAGGGGCTCAGGCAGGTGCACCGGCTGGGGCAGGGGAGGTGCAGGGGCTGGGGCAGGGGGAGGCGCACAGGCTCAGGCAGCGGAGGCACATGGACTTGGGCAGCAGAGGCGCACGGGGAGGTGCCCGCAGATGGCCGTGCAGGGCATCTGCATGGGTCCACCTGCGGGGGTCAGAAGCAGCTCGAGGCCCCCAGAGTCGGGGACACACAGGGCGGAGGGGCAAGTAACCAACAGTGCCGCCCCACCTGCCCGCAGGCTCAGCCGGGACCAGGGTGTCCCGTATTAAACCTGGAAACGTCCAAGGCTGGGGACCAGGTTGGTGACATGGAAGTAGGGCCCAAGGCTCATATTTGGGTTAAGGAGATGGACCTCTGAGCGCCCCGTGAGCGGTGCACAACAGCCCGGGACCCGGTGGGCACCCGCCTTCACTGCCTTTCGGGCCTTTGCGTCCCATCACGTTGGCAATGAAGCCGGCAGCACCACACCGTCGCCTCGCGCGTGCCCTTCTGAGTTTTCTGACCAGGCTCACGGCAAGCCAAGCAGAGCACCCGTGGGCTTCCAAGCAGGTGCCAATCTTTTCCGTCCAGGACAACAGGACGCTCTTGGCAGACGTCCTTCTACGTGGCGGAGGTGCCCAGGCCACCCTGGAAGCCGCACACCTGGCCTCACGCACCTGCTGGGGTTGGGGGGGTGCAGTGACGCCGGGAGGCGCGGCCTCCAACACCTGCCGCGTGTCCAGGCTGCATGACAAAGTGCCACAGACGTAGCGACGTCAGGTGCATGTACTACAGTGCAATCTCCGCGGTCGGGCTTCGGGTGCCGCAGGGCTCGCACCCGGGGTCCCACGGGGCTGTAGCCTGCTGTCAGCCGTGGGGCCGGGGGCTTGCCAGAGGCTCAGGGCCCTCTCCGCGGCTCGCGTGACCCTTCGGAGAATCCGTTTCCTTGCGGCTGTGGGGCCGGGGCAGCTTCCTTCTGGAAGGTCAGTGGGAGAGAGTGCTGCTCGGAGTCACTGGGCACCAGCCCCCCGGCCTCCCCTGATCAGGCCAGGCCCACCCGGAGTCCTTGCCTTTGGGACTAACTCGGCGCCAGCTGATCGGGGCCATACTTGCACGCACCAAGGAGCCGTTCAGCGTTGCCAAATACCTTTTTCTAACGGTGCGGTGCGAGTGACACTCCATCCTAGTCGTGTGTAGTCCCCCACACACACCCCTAGGGGGAGGGAATCGAGGGGGTGGAACCACGGGATGGGACTGTCGGGGCCCAGAGCAGCCGTTTAAGAGGCGCTTTATGCATGGCGACGCGCTTCATCGTCGGAACCGCCCTCTGAGACGGATGCGGTCGCCGTCCCCGTGTTACGAGCGGACAAACCGAGGCTGCGGAGGGCGAAGGTCCCGTGGCCCGGAGGAGCCGAGGCCATGATGGCTCGATGGCTGGAGAGGCAGTCAGGCAGGGAGGAGGGGGCCAGCCCACCAACCCCAGCCGGTTCACACAGTGTTGCCATGGAAACCCTGCAGGAAGCACCACTTAAAGGGCCTCTGATGGTTTTTTCCGGGGTCACCTTGATAGGTGTGGGGGGCGGGAAGCCCGGGAAGTTCCTCCACCCAGGAACGCACTCAGGGGCAGTAGGAGAGGCTTGTCACCACCCCCAAAGCAGGGAACATGGATCCGGGGAACCATCCGATCCCCGCGGTCATGGTGCTGCTCCCCTTCACCTCCCGAGGGCCCTCCTGCCTGCTGGCCTGGGCCCCGGGCGTCCTCGGGGTGCCAACCTCAGGACCTGTGATGCCAGGACGTGTGCACTCCGTGGAAAGCATGTCTCCCGGGGGGTAGACCGAGCCCCGCAGATGATCCCAGCTGCCACCATGACACACAACGTCCCTTCTGGACACGACACCCCCTTGCCCCACCTCTCAGAGGGAGAGCCACCCGTGCCGACCCACGAAGCAGGAGGCCTGGGGCTGTGCCGAGGGTGACGCTGCTGATCCAGGCCATCACCACCTGGGGCAACGTCTTGCCAGGCCCCACGCGAAGCACTTGGTGTGCGTTTTTAATTGCTCACATGTGAATTCACTCAACAAACGTTTATTGAGCGGTGACACCATGCCAGGCCCTGGGTCTCGCCAGTGGAGCGGTTAGACAGTGTCCTGCTTGTGCGGAGCTTGCATTCCAGCCGGGGCGGAAGACGCGGGGAGACAGAGTAAGCAGAGGGGAAAAGATAGCTAACTGTGGTCGCGTTGTGCAAAGACTCGGGATGGAAGGTGTTGCAGACGGGGCCTCGGGACTCCTTGGTGTGTGTGGGGAGCGGGAGCCTTCCCGGGCAGCCCGCGCCGGACGGGACAGCAGGGGTGTGCGTGGGGCGGGGGCTCTGCCGCGGCCCAGCTCCTCTACCTGGAACGCCCGTCCTTCTCGCCGAGACCGGGCCTGACGCCTCTCCCAGGAGAGCCCTCCGCGGCATCGGTTCCCGTCATCACCGAGGCTGTGAGCGCAGCCGGAGGGGCCGGGCGGGTGGCAGTGGGCCGGGGGCCTGGCCCGTGGGCGCGTCCCGGGCTCCTCCGGGTCTGGTAAAGCCGCTCGGCCCCTCTGCTCTTGGGCTCGGGAAGGCGTCGGCCCTGCCTGGCCCAGGGCAGGTGGTGGTGGGCCCAGGGACGCCCCTGCCGGCACAGCCAGCATCTCCCGTGCAGCGTCCGGCCGTCTGCTCTCTCCCAGCGCTGGCCTCACCCACGCTGCCCAGGCGCCCTCCCCGGCGCCCCCTGGGGCTTCTGGGAGATCACATCCCAGATGTATTGGGATTTGCACCCAGGCCTTCCGTGTCCGGGGCCCCCTGCTCACCCATGTGCTCTGCTGATGGCTCCGCGTTAACGGCTAACCCGCTGGCGGTGGGTCGCCGGAACCCCTCCCCGAGCCGGGGAGCCCTGTGCCTGCCTGACCCCACGGCCTCGTGGCCCGCTGGTAGCTTGTGGTCTGTGCCAGAGCTGCGGGCACCGCCCCCCGTCTATGCCCGGGTGACAGGAGCTTCGACCCAGCAGCCTGGCAGGCCCCGTAAGTGTGGGGATGGGGACGCTGGCTTCCCAGAGGTGCATGCCGGGGGAGGAGGACGGCCGTCAGGATGAGTGCATCACCCAGGAGAGGCCGCGCGGAAGATGATTGTCATTTGGACACAGCGTAGGCTGTTTGTCGTACGTGTGGGAGGAGGTGTGGTGCCTGCTGCCGTGTGGACGGTTCTGGGCCTGTGACGTAAGCATGTTCGGGTACGAGATAATGAGAGGGTATCTCTGTGTCTCTCTGTGTGTCTCTGTGTTTCTCTCTGTGTGTTTGTTTCTGTATCTCTTGTGTTCTGTGTCTCTTTGTGTGTCTCTGTCTCTATGTGTGTCTCTGTGTCTGTGTGTCTCTATGTGTGTCTCTGTATCTCTTTGTCTCTGTGTGTCTCTGTCTCTGTGTGTCTCTGTGTGTGTCTCTGTCTCTGTATGTCTCTGTGTGTCTCTGTCTCTCTGTCTCTGTGTGTCTCTGTGGTCTCTGTCTCTGTGTGTCTCTGTGTGTCTCTGTCTCTCTGTGTCCCTGTATCTCTGTGTGTCTCCATGTCTCTGTGTCTGTGAGTAAAGGAGCGCCTTTGAACGATGGATCTGCACCCCTGTCAGGCGTAGGACTCTGTGGGGTCCCCAAGCCAAGCAGCTCGTTGGGGGCAGAGCCAGTTCCGCCTCCCAACCCTGGAGGCCCGGGTGCACGGTCTGCACCCGCATAGGAGACCCCACGAAGGCTTTGGACTTCGGGGTGGCTGTCCGGTGAGACCCCAGAGGTGGTCAGGGGGTCCCAAGGCAGCTGACGGAGACAGGAGGGCTCGCAGACATCCAGTGGGGACCCGGCCGCAGCGTCTCACCAGTGCCGTGCAGTCACCGTGTCCCTTTCCCCTGCAGAAGGCCCAGGAAGTGGGGGGTCACAACGGCTGGGCGCCCCCTTCTCAATTCCTCTCTGGGCCCCTCTGTCGAATTCTTAGAAAAAGGGCAGCCAAGGGGCCCAGATCCTTCGAAATATTGGGCTTCTCCCACCAGGATCAAGCCAAGATGCGTCTTGCCTCAAGGAGGGAGACATCCGTGAGGTGTCCCGGGGCTTCTGGGCCCCGGGCAGGGAGCGGGTGCAGGACGTGGGGCCTGGGGCCTGTGCCGGCCAGGGGGCTCCGGTGGGCTCGGGGCCCACACTGCCTGCTAGCCAGCAGGGTCGGGGGGGGGGGGGGATGTAAGGCCCAGCCCTGGGAGGGGACTGCAGAGCCCGGGGGACGGGCAAGGGGAGGGGCCAGGCATGCAGCCCCGGGGGTGGGGTAGGGGACAGCCCCATGGGGGAAGGGTGACTCCCACAGGGCCACCTCACCCCAGGTACAGGTCTCAGCCTCCTGAGCACCTGCCGAGCCAGGGGGGCGCCGCAGCCTCTGCAAGCTCCTTTGCGGAGACTGGTTCAGGGTCGGTGACTCCCTGCAGCGGGGCCGGGCATAAACCTCGGCAGGTGCCGGCCTCCAAGACCCAGGGCCGTCCCGTGCCAGCCCCACAGGGCCCGGGCCCTGCCACACAATCCGTGCCCTTGCCCTTGTGTGACACGTGCTGCGTTCGGCTGGGAGTGCGAAGCTTGCTTCTCGGATGACAATCGATCCCAGTCCTCAGAGCGGCCGACCAGGGGGCCCTGAGAACCTCGGGCTGTCCCGGCTTCCGGAAAAGCAGAAGCGTGGAAATGCCCAAGGGGGCTGATGTTTGCAAAAAAATAAAAAATGAAATAAAATCCTGTTAACCGGGAAAGTTCCATGTAGATGTGCAGTGTCATGGCTCCTGCCCTTTCCCCGGGGGTAATGATTGGCGTGAACCAGGCAGCGCAGGCTCATCTCAGCCTATCATCTCGCGATTCCCAAGATGTGCTTCATAGAACAATTGAGAAAGTACTAGGTGTTTCTGGGGGGAGGACGGTGGGGGGAGCCGGGGGCGTTCTGCGTCCCGTTCCTGGGGGCTCTGGTGGAAGCGGGCCCCGGGAGGCTGCTGTCCTGAAGACTCGGGTACACTCGGAGCAGTGGTTTCTCCCGGAGGACAGACTTTCTGGAGTATTGGGGAGCTTCCGTCACCTGCCGAGCGCTCTCCTCACGGGATGTCTGTCTCATCCTGGGGAGCCTGCTTGGCCAGCGTCTCCAGGCTCCGCAGTCGGTCACACTCAGCCCCGAGCTGCACGGTGAGCTGTCCCAGGGGCATCTTGCAGCGTTGCCCCGCGGGCACCAAGGATCCTCCGCCTGGCTCTGTCCCCAGCAGCTCGGCGGTGCTGGGGCCCGGGGGTGGCGGCTCATCGGAAGCCACCGGCTCTTGACGTGGGACAGCGACGCGATGGTGCAGAGCAGACGCTGGAGGCTCCCATAGGGACTGACCCGGGGCAGCGGGGCCCACTGCCCCCCATAAGCCTGCTGCGCCTCAGACATAGGCAGGCCCCGCCCGGGAGGCTCTGCGCATCCCCCTGCACAGCCACCGCCTCCGTGCTGTTTGCCCTCGTGTTCTCCTGTGTCCTCTCGTTTTCCTCTTCCCCTTGTTCCCAGAGACATCCCTGGTCCCGTAAGTAGCTGAGGACGTTGATGTGGAGGTGACTTCCCTCTGGGGCAGGGTCGCCGAGATTGGCCGATCAAAATATAGGGCGGCCGCATAGACTTGAATCTCAAATAATAAATATTCCTTAGTATAAGTATATCCCAATCGTCATGTGGGATAGACTTACACTCAACCCCATTCCCTAAACCCTCCGTTTGTGTTTCTCTGAAATTCACATTTAACTGGGCATCTTTTGTTTTCACTGGCAACTCTCTTCTGTTGCCTTTATGGCCAGTAGGGGGAAGAGGCTTTGGGGGTCGTGTGCTTACCAAGCTGCAAGGAGACGTCGACGACAGCCCCTGTGTGGCCCCCACTGGTGGGAGCATCGAGGCCTGCACAGCCTCTTGCTCATTGGGGTGGGGAGATGGGGCCGACGAGGATCCACCCAGGCCTGGGGGGCTGCCCCGGGTCTGGCAGAGGGAGCGGCTGTGCAGGGGCCCAGAGCTGGGAAAACGGCCTTGAGGTTACAACCTAACGAAACACACGGCACCAGCACCGCGGTCAAGTGGTGTCGTCAAGTGAGTCTCGACCCCAGCTCTGACCCCAGCCAGCAGTGTGATGCTGGGCCGGAGTTAGCCCTGCTGAGCCTCCTCCCCAGCCCCCAAAACGGGGACCGCATGGGACCTCTGTCCAGGGAAGAGCCCGGACAGAGAGCTGCGCGGGGTGCCTGGCTCGTGTTGAGCATCCAGGTGATGACCGTTGCCATCATCACATCATCACAATGGACCCTTCCGCTCTCTTTCCCGTTGTGGGGTTCACAAATGCCAACCCCAAGAGCAGCTCGAGGGCTGAGATGTATGATTCAAACAGGACGGGGATCCCTGGGTGGCTCAGTGGTTTTGCACCTACCTTTGGCCCAGGGGGTGATCCTGGAGTCCTGGGATCAAGTCCCGCGTCGGGCTCCCTGCATGGAGCCTGCTGCTTCCTCTGCCTGTGTCTCTGCCTCTCTCTCTCTCTGTGTCTATCATAAATAAATAAAAATAAATCTTAAAAAAAAAAAAAAACAGGACAGTGGAGACTGAACCCCGGCAGGCCCTTCCTGGCAGCCTGCACAGCGCCGCCCGCGCCCAGGACCCAGCGGAACGGGAAGGAAATGGGACTTGCGTCTCTGTCCTCAGGGGCTCAGTGCCTTGCTCTCCCTGCCCGCTTCCTGCCAGTCTCCTCCGTCCACAACTCCCGCCTGCTTGGCTGCTCTCCTCCTGGCCCGTTCCATCCTTGATGCCCAGGAAAAAAAAAAAAAAAAAGTTGTACACCTGAGCTAAGAGCAGGACTGAATCCACATAGTTCTGGGCTGCCAATGTGGCCCATGAGCTGGCTGCCTGTTTTCTCAGTAAAGTTTTATTGGAACATGTGTTGTCTGTGGATGCTTTTGCACTACGGTGGAAAAGTTGACTCACTGAGACAGAGACCATAAGGCAAGGCCAAAAATATTTGCTATCTGGTCCTTTACAGCAAACGGTTTGCCAACCCTGCACTAGTTTGTGGCTTTATATGTATATATTTATGCTAATACATAATGCACATTCTTATATTTATATAATATACATTATATATATATGCACACGTATAAAATTTATTCAACACGTTCCAACAAGGCACCCTCTCCCTGCCAGGCATTAAGTCAAACAGCAGATAAATGCAGAATAAGTCATCCCCGCCCCTCGGGGGCGTCCAGAGATGAAAACAGACACCTAAACAAACAATTACAGGCAGGCTTAGCTGCTGCTCGGAAGCCAGCAGGTTGTAAATGAGTGGGTGAGGGAGTTGCAGAGTTGTAGGATGAGTGCAGGGACGTACGTGCGACGGGGACTCAAAAGGAGTTCTCGAAGCGGGACTCCTAAACCCCAATCATGTCGGCTGTGGGGTGTGAGGTCACAAAATGACCGGATGACCAGGAGGGCCCCTGTAATCATCGGGCTGGGAGAGTTCCAGGATTCGGCGAGCCAACTGCCAGCGGCACCATGCTTGCATTTGCATCCTATCACGATGGGCTCTCCTGGGATTTTACAGTTTATACAAGACACGAAGGGTTTCAAGGAAGGCTGCACAGGGAAAGTGACGCGTAAGCACGGCTTTGAAGGGTGAGTAGGAGTTCTCCAGATGGGCAATTTGGAACAAAGGCAAGATATGCTTGGGGAGCCTGGGGTTTAGAATCGCAACCCAACCGTGGACAGGACAAGATTAGGGGAGCTCGATAAAGCCGAGGCTGTCGGGCAGGGTCACATCATGGAAGGATGGAGCTGCGTGAGTGTCGGCCTTGACGTATCCTGACAGCAGTGGGAAAGCTCTCGAGGCTTTCTTTTTCTTTCCTTTTATTTATTTTTATTGCGCTTTGAAATCGTTACTTGTTCTTGTGTTAATCACGCAAAAGAACAGAGGGCCTGCATTGGTCCGTGTGCCACGTCGGGCACGTGTGTGCGCCGGATGGGGTGAACAAGGCAGGGCCATGGTAAATTTGCCATTCTAGAATGCTCCCTCCAGAGTCAGTGGGGACCGTGCTTTGGAGGGAGCAGCAGCAGCAGCAGCAAGATCAGAGTGGGGTGCAGAAGTCCGGGGGGACGGATATGAAAGGAGAGGCAAGGATGGGACAAGTGTGATTTATGGAGCGCCGTGAGGTCCAGGGGAGAGGCCACACTCACCGCCCCCAGAAGTCAAAGTGCAGCCTCAAGCAAAGCTCTGGAGATTGAACAGTTCACAGCTCAGAGAGAGAACTCAACGGGGTTGATGGAATGACCGACATGATAGGCCACCACAAGTGACTGTCAGTCCCAGCTCTGCTTTACAGACCGTGGACGAACCCAGGCTCCACTCTGAAACCCTGACTCAGTGGGTTGCAGGACGGGCATTAGTATCTTTGTAAACCTGCCCCCGCGACCCTGATGCTGAAGGTTGCAAAGACTGCAAAGCTGAGCCAAGAGAGCATGCTCACGGGGAGAGCGTGAACCTGGCACCGGACAGGACAGGGCTCTGTGAGCTTTGTGGGTGGCGTACCCCGCCTGCAGGCAGGCGCCCTGTAAGGACGCTGCGGGATGCACGGGGCCCCGTGGACCGTAGGCTGAGTGGTCGGCGCCCGCGCGACCCGGTGCAGATGCAAAGTACCGGGGCCCAGCACCCAGGTATTGCCGCGGAAACCCAGCCATGTACCCCCCAGCGAGCCCTGGGCCCCGAGAAAACGCCCCAGCCTCTTGGCAATCATGCCCGTCTCAACGAGGGATGATGACAGCATTTCTGTCGGGGGGCGGTTGAAAGGGTTAAATAAGATCACCGAGTCTTCCAGGAAGCTTTCATCAAAGCATTCCCATACGTGAGGTGCGGTGTCCCAGGAACTGGGGCACAGACGTGAACCAAACAGGCTAAACACTCTGTCCGTACGGAGCTTCCATTGCAGCAGAGGGAGACCAAGGATTTCAAGTATGTCAAGCGTATAACGTGTCAGACGGGGCGAGAGGGAGCAGAGCCCGAAAGTGGAGGCGGTTCTCCGAGGATGGAAATGCGGACGAAGCACTTGGCCCTGAGGAGAGCACATAGTAAGTGTGCAGTAAATTGTGTTTACGAGGCCAGAGGGAGTTTGGTAGGAGTAAGGGAGTTATAAAGATTCACTTTATGAAATAAGGTCACGTGCGACGCAGAAGCGCCCGGCACAGGGTAATCGCTTGGAAGATGCTGGGTTTCATTCCTCCCTCCCCTGACCGTGCCCCCCCACCCCACCCAGGAAACACTGTCTCCTCTCTCCCATATTGAGGGGTGTGGGACGTGCAATCCTTCTCTCTGAATCCGCTTTCCCAGCCATCCTGCCCCCTAGTATCAACCGTACGGCCATGGAGATGAAACAAGTTACTTGGTGGAAGATAAGAAACCAAAACACACAGAGGGTGTTTGTCCAGAGAGCGTAAATGACTCTTCATTGTAATCCGGGAACTAAAGTCTCAAATTAAAAATAAAACAGGACACAGTGTGGCTTCTGCCGCACTCCAGCCACCGAGGAGATTCATTGTCAGACAATCACTGAGAATATTATGTTGATTGGCAAGAGCCAGGCTTTGGGGAAGGGACAAAACTCCCCGCAGCTCATCTACAATGGAATTGTTCAATGTCAGGCACAGCTTTAATAGCATTGTTCTGCGCTGCGCTGGATGTAAACATCCCACTCTTCATTTTGTAAGCAATCAAAGGGAAGTTTTATAGACGGGAGAGCGTGAACAGCTATAATATCTGTGCCAGAAAACACACGGGCAAAATAAAAAAAAAATCAAAGAATGCCGCACCTCGAAAGGCCTGCTTTGCGGCTTATCTCCCATCTCCCCTGTCCGTCCAGCAAGTTGCGCATCAGACACATCACAAAGGCCCACGCTTTAAATGTTGCCCTTGACATTATTAAAAAATACAAGGTTAGTAAATCAGACGGGAGGAAAAAAAAAAAAAAAGGAAGAAAGAACCAGACTGCCAAATCTGGACAGTCAGGTATTCACCCTTCATCTTGTCGCGGCACCTGCAGTAAAGGAGGGGGACTGAGGAGCCCGGGTGGTCGAGCACCCACTGTGTGCTGGGTGCTGTCTGGGTCACAGTGCAGTGAGGGTGCTGATCGGTGGAGCCAGGAAGACCGGTTCATGGCCTAGCTCTGCCCTTTCCTAGAATTGCCTAACCTTTCTGTGCCGCGGTGTTTCCATCCGTAAAATGAGCATGAAAATGACACCGAGGATCCAGGTATCCCACTGGATGGTTTTGAGGATTAAGTAAAATAAATTTGTCGTTGAAGGGGAGGGCCGAGGGGCTAAAACATACCAGGAACTGAGCAGTGGATAGTATAGATCTAATATTCCATAATCTGCACCCCAGCCCTGCTGTAGGTTGAATCGGGTCCCCGAAAAGATATACTGAAGTTGTAGCCTCCTACAGCTGTGCATTTGACGTTACCTAGAAATCGGATGTTTGCAGATGATGAACCTAAAATGCACCCATTGGGGTCCTAACCCCAATGCAGAATGATTGGTGTCAAATACGCCCATTAAATAAAATATAAAATACACCAAGATAATCGGTGTCTTTATAAAAGGCTGAAACTTAGAGACACTGAGAAACGATGGCATGTGAAGGTGGAGGGTGGGAGTGACGTGTCTATGCGCCAAGGAACGCCAAAGGCTGCCCCGGGGCCACCACAAGCTGGGAAGAGACAGGGACGTGGCCCTGCTGACACCTCGGTTTTGGGCTCCTAAACCTGCACGTTGTGAGACTATACGTATCGGTCGTGTTGGGTTTTTTTTTAAGCCGTTCCAGCGTGGGGTGCGTGGTTTCAGCCCCCGGAAGCTACTACGATCCCCAGCATGCGAAGGACACGGATTCTTACCTTCAGATGAGGAACTGAGAGACGGTGAGAGGGCAGAGGGGACGGTTGCAGCTCACGGTCACAGCGGGAGGAGGCAGCGGAGCAGGACCCACGCCGTGCGAGCCAACGCCTGCCCGGCCCGGGAGCCGCGACGGGAGCCGCCACGGGAGCCGCGACGGGAAGGCCGTGCTGCTGGGGCGCACCCACGGCCGTGGAGGGCCGGCGGGGCGCTGGTTGTGTTCAGCTCCTTAGGAGAGAGCGCGAGGGGTAGAGGGCGACTTTTTAAAAAGAATCGGCTTTTATTTATAGTGACGTTCCAGTCATTAATTTCGGAGGAAGAAAGCCCAAAGCAGAAGCAGGTTCATTAAAAAATTTGACATTAGTAATTTAATTAAATTGGGTCTTTGCGTCTGGTTGCGGAAAATGAAACGTTAATTCTACACCCGTTCTCAGCCCATTTCCCCGCTTGGCTCCCTCCCTCACCTCTGCTTTCTCCTCCAAATGTTTACCTGACCCACCCCCCCACCTGCCTCCACCTGCCCCCCATTGCCACCCCCCTGCCTCCACCTGCCCCCCACCCCCACCTGCCTCCACCTGCCTCCACCTGCCCCGCACCTGCCCCCTACCTGCCTCCACCTGCCTCCACCTGCCCCGCACCTGCCCCCTACCTGCCTCCACCTGCCCCCCACCTGCCTCCACCTGCCCCCCACTGCCACCCACTGGCCTCCACCTGCCTCCACCTGCCCCCCACGTGCCCCCACCTGCCCCACCTGCTTCCACCTGCACCCATCTGCCCCCCACGTGCCCCCACCTGCCCCCACCTGCCTCTACCTGCACCCCACCTGCCTCCATCAGCCCCCCACGTGCCCCCACGTGCCCCCCACCTGCCTCCACCTGCCCCCCACTGGCCTCCAACTGCCTCCACCTGCCCCCCACTGCCCTCCACCTGCCCCCCACGTACCCCCACCTGCCCCCCACCTGCCTCCACCTGCACCCCACCTGCCCCCACCTGCCTCCACCTGCTCCCTACCTGCCCCTGACCTGCCTCCCACCTGCCTCCACCTGCCCCCCAACTGCCTCCACCTGCCCCCCACCTGCCCCCTACCTGCCCCCGACCTGCCTCCCACCTGCCCCCACCTGCCTCCACCTGCCCCCCACGTGCCTCCACCTGCCACCCACCTGCCTCCACTGCCCCCCACCTGCCTCCACCTGCCTCCACCTGCCCCCACCTGCCTCCACCTGCACCCCACCTGCCTCCACTGCCTCCACCTGCCCCCACCTGCCTCCACCTCCCCCCTACATGCCCCCTACCTGCCTCCACCTGCCCCCACCTGCCTCCACCTGCACCCCACCTGCCTCTACTGCCTCCACCTGCCCCCACCTGCCTCCACCTCCCCCCCTACCTGCTCCCCACCTGCCTCCACCTTCCCCCTACCTGCCCCCCACCTGCCCCCCACCTGCCTCCACTGCCTCCACCTGCCCCCACCTGCCTCCACCTCCCCCCTACCTGCCCCCCACCTGCCTCCACCTGCCCCCACCTGCCCCCACCTGCCCCCCACCTACCCCCCACCTGCCTCCCACCTGCCTCCACCTGCCCCCCACCTGCCCTCCACCTGCCCCCACCTGCCCCCCACCTACCCCCCACCTGCCTCCCACCTGCCTCCACCTGCCCCCCACCTGCCTCCACCTGCCCCCCACCTGCCCCCACCTGCCCCCACCTGCCCCCCACCTACCCCCCACCTGCCTCCCACCTGCCTCCACCTGCCCCCCACCTGCCCTCCACCTGCCCCCACCTGCCCCCCACCTACCCCCCACCTGCCTCCCACCTGCCTCCACCTGCCCTCCACCTGCCTCCACCTGCCCCCCACCTGCCTCCACCAGCCTCCACCTGCCCCCCACCTGCCTCCACCTGCCCCCTACCTGCCTCCTCCTGCCTCCACCTGCACCCCACCTGCCTCCATCTGCCCCCACCTGCCTCCACCTCCTCCCTACCTGCTCCCCACCTGCCCCCACCTGCCCCCACCTGCCTCCACCTTCTCCCTACCTGCCCCCCACCTGCCTCCACCTGTCCCCACCTGCCCCCCACCTGCCCTCCACCTGCCTCCACCTGCCCCCACCTGCCTCCACCTGCACCCCACCTGCCTCTACTGCCTCCACCTGCCCCCACCTGCCTCCACCTCCTCCCTACCTGCTCCCCACCTGCCCCCACCTGCCCCCACCTGCCTCCACCTTCTCCCTACCTGCCCCCCACCTGCCCCCACCTGCCTCCACCTCCCCCCTACCTGCCCCCCACCTGCCTCCACCTGCCCCCACCTGCCCCCACCTGCCCCCCACCTACCCCCCACCTGCCTCCCACCTGCCTCCACCTGCCCCCCACCTGCCCTCCACCTGCCCCCACCTGCCCCCCACCTACCCCCCACCTGCCTCCCACCTGCCTCCACCTGCCTCCACCTGCCCCCCACCTGCCTCCACCAGCCTCCACCTGCCCCCCACCTGCCTCCACCTGCCCCCTACCTGCCTCCTCCTGCCTCCACCTGCCCCCCACCTGCCTCCACCTGCCCTCTACCTGCCTCCAGCTGCCCCCAACCTGCCCCCACCTGCCTCCACTGCCTCCACCTGCCCCCCACCAACTCGCATAGACACTCACAGCAACCGGCTCCGCTGATCTGGGGAGACTGTGGCACCAGCAGCGCGGGATCATGGGAGACTGTGGCACCAGTAGCGGGGGAATCCTGGGAGACTGTGGAAACCACCAGCGTGGATCATGGGAAACCGTGGAATCCACCAGTGAGGGATCATGGGAAACTGTGGAATCCACCAGTGAGGGATCATGGGAAACCGTGGAATCCACCAGTGAGGGATCATGGGAAACCGTGGAATCCACCAGTGAGGGATCATGGGAAACCGTGGAATCCACCAGTGAGGGATCATGGGAAACTGTGGAATCCACCAGCGAGGGATCATGGGAAACCGTGGAATCCACCAGCGAGGGATCATGGGAAACCGTGGAATCCACCAGTGAGGGATCATGGGAAACTGTGGAATCCACCAGTGAGGGATCATGGGAAACTGTGGAATCCACCAGTGAGGGATCATGGGAAACCGTGGAATCCACCAGTGAGGGATCATGGGAAACCGTGGACTCCAGCAGCGTGGGATCATGGGAAACTGTGTGTAATCCAGCATCATGGGATCTCGGGAAACCGGAAGCCAGCAGCGCGGACCGAGGGGAAGCTGGCAGCCAGCCGTCGGGCTTAATCCGACCGGCAGGACCAGGACGCCGAATAGAGACCAGGCGAGGGTTGGTTGAGGCGGGCTTCGGCTTCGGGCGCGGGAGGGAGGGAGCGGGAAGTCGTGCGGGGCCGGGCTCGCGGGCTTTCTCGGGGGCTGGGGTAAGGGGTCGTGTGTGGGGGGGTGACAGGTGTTAGGGCAGGTTACAGGCGCCCGGCCCCCGCCCTCGTTCGGGTCTGGGTGAGGCGCGTTCAGGCTCCCGCGTGGGTCCTGTCTCCCCGGTGACGCGTCCGGGGCGGCTGCTGGTGGTGGGAGACTTCTGAGGCGGGGCCCGGGGTGGAGGGCCCCCCGCCATTCTGTTGGTGCCCCCGACCCCATTGATCCCGCCAGCCCCAGGCCAGCAGCCGGGTCGTGGGTACCACGTGGACGCCCGCAGGGGGGTCAGGAAGCTCGCGGGAAGCAGAGGTGGCCAGGAGTGTGGGGCCCGGGAGACAGGAGCGTGGGGTCATGGGTTGCGGAGGCGGCCAGGGCTGGAATCACGGAGCCGGTGGGGCGGCCACGTGGGATGGTGGGAGACGCTGAGAGGGGCAGCGTCTGAGTCCTCATCCCCCGTGGAGGCAGAGCTGGGCGCCAGGAGCTCCGGCTCTCCTCGGCCCAGGGTGAGGCCCTGCGGTGTCCTTGGCTGCTCTCCCCGGCGGAGTAGGCCCGTGACCGACCTTGGTGGCCTGCAGGCGGGAAGCGATGCGCGAGCCGTCCCCGCGACAGCTCTTGAGCGCCACGCCGTGATGTCACGGCAAGGCCAGTGGGCCCAGGCTCCCGGCACATGTGCAGACCGGGCCAGGCCCCTGCCCTGGGGTCCTGCGACGGCCACGGCGAGTCTGCCACTGCCTGAGCACCCGCCCCGTGCCAGGCGCTGGCCCCACGCGCCACCCGTGGCCGGTAACCCCAGTGGGTGCTGCCGTTCTCCTTGCCCAGTGCAGGAAGGCGAGGCTCCCCGAGGTCCCATGACTCAGGCCCCAGAGTGAGAAGGAGCAGCACCCGGTGCAGACCCAGGTGATTCCAATGTCCGCCGTTGTCTCTGCCATGAGCTTGCTCCTCCTGGAAGGGACGGGGAGAGAGAGAGAGAGACGAGAGACAGAGAGAGAGAAAGCCTCCCGTCCGAGGCTTATGGGGCCCCCAGAGTTGGTGGAGAGGGTCCCTGAAGGCAGCAGCGCGGTCGGGAGTTGGGCCCAGCAGGGCTGCGAAGCATCTAGATCCAGGCAGCCCCGCCTCATCCCTGCCACCCCCACCCTCTTGTTTCAGACTTCTGGAGCTCCTAGATCACGATGGTCTCAGGGCCTTTGCATGATGTTTCCTTCTCCTGGAACGCTCTTTGGCCGAGCTAATTCTCTTGTTGTTGTTGTTAAGATTTTATTTATTTGAGAAAGAGAGAGCATGAGCAGTGAGAGGAACAGAGCGAGGAGAAGCCAAGTCCCTGCTGAGCAGGGAGCCCGATGGGGGGCTGGATCCCGGGACCCTGGGGTCATGACCCAGGCTGAAGGCAGGCGCTAAACCAAGAGAGCCTCCCCCAGGCGCCCCAGATCTCACTAATTCTTACTAATCTCTGGGTTCAGCATGGATGTCGCCTCTTCCAGGAAGCCGTGTCCGACTGCCCCAGATTGGGTTTGGTCCCTTGCTTGGTCCCTGTCCCGTCAGAGCACGTAACAGCCTTTAATCGTGCGCATCTCACTGAGCATGCACTGGGTGCTCAGGCTCCCGAGTGTTGTACTGCCACGTGTGCCAGGCTGTGTCCCAAGCACTTTGCATATCTCAGCTCGTTTAATTGTCACGAATATCCGGTGAGGGAGCAAAGTGGTGCTGTGATGTGCGTGTGGCAGAGGTGGAGACTGGGGCACAGGAGGTTAGGAGGCTCACTCGGGGCCCCCTGGGGGGTAAGCCACCGGGGCCGGGCTGTGTGTGCCCCCAGGCTCTGGAGTCTGCACTCCCTGCTGCCCTGCTCTTGGGCCTCTCAGGGACGCCTCAGCGAACCCTTGCCAGGTGACGGCCACCTGCTTGGATGGCGCTCTGGACGTGGCTGTGAGCCCTCGGCCTCGGCCTCTGGGGGCATCTTGGATTGGCAGGAGGTGGCCCTTCAGGACACAGGCAGTTCTGACTTTGGGGAGAAAGGCAGAGGCTGGGGGAGCTGGGTTGGGCTGAACAAGCGACTGAGGCAGGGGCCGCACCCACCCTGGCCCCAGATGGGCGGGTCACGACGCTCTGGCACCTTCCACGACTCCCTGTGGGTGACGGGAGCACACTCGCGGCTGCCCGTGATTGCTTTGGCTCGGGTCAACGCTGTACGTTGCCTTCTCCTGCCCTCCCCGGCCCCCCCTTAAACGGGTCAGTCGGTCAGGACTCAGGCTCTGGTCTTCCCGCCTCTGCCTGTTCCGGTGCTAACAACCTCTTCAACTGCCCCAGCCCGCTGGGCCACGGCCCCCCAGCTGCCAGGGCACATGGGCATGAGAGAAAGGGCCCCGGTTAATGAGCACCTACCCTGTGCCCTGCTCCGCGTCCCTTCCCTGGTCGTGAGGGCCGTGGATCGGAAATGGGGCAGCCGAGCCTAAGGGATGGAAGTGGTCTCCCCGGGGGACCCCGAGTGATGGGGCGGCCTTGATCCGGGGAAAGGTGGGGGATCCGATGTCGGGTTACGAACCACAGGCGTGGCTCCCCCTGGACGGGAGGCCGCGAGCACCGGGGAGCCCGGCACCAAGGGAGGGCCCACCGCCCACGGGGGACGACACCCAGGGGTGACGTGCGCAGGCAGGCACCGCACGGGAACGGGGGGCCGGCGTCGCCCGCTCACAGGCCGTGGCTTCCCTCTCTTGCAGTCCTCCCCAGCCACGCATGTGGGAACCCGGGGCGGCTGCCCAACGGCGTCCAGCAGGGCTCCACCTTCAACCTCGGAGACAAGGTCCGCTACAGCTGCAACCCCGGCTTCTTCCTGGAGGGCCACGCCGTGCTCACCTGCCTCGCCGGCTCCGAGAGCAGTGCCACGTGGGACTTCCCCCTGCCCTCCTGCAGAGGTAGGTGGCTGGGAGGGCCCGGGGCCTGGCCTTCGGGGGGCGATGCCGTCCACCCCAGCTAGGTCGGGGGTACTTGCTGCTGGCGACCGCTGAGGGCTAGGGCCCCGCTCTTCTAGAGGTTTCTCAGCCCCACGTGACCTTCCAGCCCTCAGCTGTGCACTCTCCATCCCTTTCAGTAAACTCCTTTTCAGCCAGTCTGCCATCCCGTCTGCAAGAAACACGGTTTCGTTTCCGTTAGGGAGCGTCCACGTGCAAGGATCTCCCGAAGCTTTCCTTCCTGCCGGCCTCCCCCTGGCAATTCTTTTTTCTCTCCTATAAATTTTCTGTAAATTCAGCCTCTCCCTGTGTCAGAGAGCCCTCCTCCAGCCTCCAGACATGCTCAAAACCTCTTGACCCCAGCAGTGCCCCCCCCAGAACCCACCACCTCCCTCCGGGGCCACTAGGGTGGCTGGTTTTCCCAGGAGTTTCCCATTTTTAGCTCTGAAATTCCCACACCCTGGTTGTGCCCTGAGCCCCTGGCAGACCGGGGTGGTGGGGCACCCTCTTCCCAGCCAATTTCTTATTGCTCGTCCTGCCCAGAATAACGGAGTCTGTTTCTAATTCTCCATGCCTCTCATCTGATGATAAAAATAACACGTGATCATTTTCAAGTGATCTTAGAAAATTCAGAAAAGAGTAAAGAAGAAACAAAATTTTAATGATTTTCATGTGTTTCCTTCCTACATTCCAATCCATGCTGCACTCTGCGTATATCATGCACATGTGTGTAATTGTGATCATTGCCATGTGTAGACTTTTTTAAGCCACCTTTTAAAGGCTGTGACATGATGCTCTAGGCTTTCCCGGACTACCAGGAGCACCCAGCATCTCGAAAGCTCCATCCAGCCTTGCCTCTCCCCCACCCCATCTCCCACTTACGTGTCTGTAGACTGGCCTTTGGCCCCAATATTCTGTATCACGTTGCCCAATCAGATGGGAACTGTTGGGGCCCTTCCTTTTCTTGACCTCTCAACAGCCTTTTGCACTATTGACCACTCTTTTCTTCTTGAAACTCTCGTCTTTAAATTGTGTGGATCCCAAAACACTCAGACATAGGTCCTGGGGGAATTATTTCAAGGAGTTGAGAAATGACTGGAATGTGTAGGTCTCCTTGGGTTCAAGTTTAACCTTTCCCTTGGAGGCAAGTTTTCTGTAATTACTACCCAAAGACTAGCTCGGGGAGACTTGCTCCCTCTTCCTGCCATGTGTGCACAGCCTCTGTGCTGTCTGCACCGGGGGCGGAGAATATTGGCACGTGGATCTCTTCCCTATTCCCACGCCATGGACGGACGTAATTAATGGGTCATAGCACCCTTTCTTGGGCCTACACATGGCTGTGAGCTCCTTCCCGCCAGACAGGCCCCACGCGGCCAGTGTGAGCTGCCACCTGGCCCAATGTTTGTTGATTCCTCCTCAGTCACGTCTGTCCTTCTTGATGGAACCCAAGGGAATGAGAGCCTCCCTTCTTACCTTCGCAAGTGCTCCTCTCCGGCCCCATTTCTACCTTGGGACGTGCCTCTCATCATGTGATTGTTACCAGGAACGGCCCTTCCACACGAGTGTGTGGCCCTGAGTGGTCACCCACAGCCTAACAATTGCTCTGCTCCCTACTGTCCGCTCCTCTTAGAGCATCCCTCCCCACCCCCTGCTCAGAGCATGTCCCAGCTGAACACTCTGACTTTCCCAGGACAGGGGGGTCACGTGAAAGAGATACAAAACCTGGAAGTACACGAAATCAACTATTGGAGTCCTGAAACAAGACCCGCTGTTCTCTTTCCTCTTACGACACTGTAACTACCATGCTCTGTTAATAAGAAACTAAAAAATAACGGGAGCCCAAGAACGAGAGGCAGAGGGGCCGTCACCCCATCCCGTGCAATATAATCCTCCTCGACAGCCGTCCCTCCCACAGTAGGAATTCACTTTCCCTCCCAGGACCTTCAGGACCTTCATCAGCTTTAGCCTCCTCTGAACCTGGAACTCCCTGCCATGCCCCACCTCCCCGGGTTCTGCTCTACAGACCTGGGAACCGGGACTTGGGTCAACTTCTTAGGCACCAGAGCCCCGTTGCCTCTTGGCTTTGCCATCTCCTTACAGGCGAAGGGTGATCTTGTCCTGAACAAAGAGGGCCTTCACCTGGAAGGAACTTGGCTGGCTGGGGAAAGGCCTTTTTGTAAATCAATGTAGTAAAAGATGAGTGATGAAGGCCTCCTCCTGGAAGCCTTCCTTTGCAGGTGGGCACACGGCCCCCAGTCGAGGGCCTGCATGTCCAGGCATGGGGGTGGAGTGGGCTAGGGTGATAGTACGCCCCCAGCACTCACAGCACAGCAGTGGTTCATGGGTGTGTGGGTGCCTTTTGGGGACGTGACTCTCCCAAGCCTCTTCCCTTCCTCTTGGCCTCTCACACGATGACGATTCTTCCCCTCTGCTCCCCAGCCGTGTCCTCAGTGCCCTAGGGCCCAGCATGGACCTGCTGCTGGGAACATCCTGCGTCTCTTGGGATTTCTCATCCACCGTGTGGCTTCTTTTTTTTTTTTTTAGATTTTATTTATTTATTCATGAGACACACACACAGAGAGAGAGGCACAGGCAGAGGGAGAAGCAGGCTCCCTGCAAGGAGCCCAATGCAGGACTCAATCCCGGGACCCCAGGATAACACTCTGAGCTGAAGGCAGGCGCTAAACCCCTGAGCCCCCCACGGGTCCCCCCCCCCGCCCTGTGTGGCTTCTGTCTTGCTTGGAGGAGACTCTTCAATGTGTGTCTTCTACGCTACAGACCCACATGGGTATCAGGCTCAACCGAACCTCTCCCCGGAGTGTGCTTCCAATGAGGCACGTCCAAAATCTAATTCTTTCCCTTTGCGTGGTTCCTTCACTGAGGCAAAGAGTGTCACCACCCACAGTGACCAAGCCAGATGCCCCAGTGGCATTTACAGTCCCCCCCGCCTGGCCATCAGCCACCACGTCCTGACACCTCTCTCTCTGCACCAGCACTCGCCTCCAAGCCTCTGCCCTTGTTTGGGGCTCTGGCTAGGGATGGTCTGGACTGCCTCACGTCTTGTGTGACCTGTCCCACCGCAGAGCAGCCCTCGCTGGCCGGCTGGCCGCCACCCGCGCCCCCACCCCCATCCCAAACCACTCTGAACTGCTGCAGTGGACTCCCTGAGCCAGGGATCGGACAGTCATGCTGCCAGCGGCTCTTTGTCACCGACGAGGTCAAGGTCAGGCTCCCTAGCAGGGGCAAGGCCCTTCCAGAAAGAGTCCCAGGCTGATCTTCCTAAGTCTTTCCTGAGAGCTTCCAACATAGCCGCACCAGAGAATGCTTTCCTCTGGAACACACCAGGGAGCCAGCCAACGAGGTCGCGTATGGCTTGCAGAAGGCTCCAGGTCCTGGGGGCCTTCGGGGGCTGCGGTGTGGCACCACCACGCGCTGCCCGGGGCGGGGGGGACAGAGGGCTCGCCCACTCTCCGAGCTGCCAGCGCCTCCCTCATCCTCTGGGCCTTGGGTCCATCTCTGGTTTCTAATTCCCCGCAAGCTGTCGTCTGAGAAGTGTCCGGGGTGAATTTCTGGAAGCAGTGTTCCAAACCCCACTTCCTTAGGAGGCCAGGCTCCCCGGGAGCAGCGGGTGCTCATCATGTTCTGCGCAATGCCAGGAGCTGCGGTCATGCCAGAGTTAACGGTTCACACTCAGGAAGGATTAAAGCCTTTTGGCCTCTTTTCCTCTGGTGTAGACCTCTCAAGAGCTGGCATCTGTGAGTAGATAAACCTCATCCACTGGGCAGTGGTCTGGAAATACTTGCTGAATGAGTGACTGGCTGGCCGGGTCTGATTTGCCGCTGCATCGTGTGGGTGTGCAAGCCCCAAGGCACATGCCCGGCCTGGTCAGCCCAGAGCCGAGTGACACCCACTCAGCCTGAGGCCTCCCAGAGCAGGCTGGGGGCTAACACTGCGTGCCCGGCTGACAGGTAGACGTAGCACAGACCAAGTGGGAAAGAGGACCCACTGGGACATTGAGGGGCAGAGCGGATGTGCCACTGAGCTCCAAGGAGACCCATCCCGAGGCTGCTGGCTCTTTGGGTCTTGGCCTAGCTGGCAGAGGCACTTCCTGCCGCTTTGTGTCACCCCGGGAACCTCATCAAAGGTAGAGGTCCCAGGGGGCTCTGAGCTCTGTGCAACCTCTTTGAATCGCAGGAAGGAAGACTACGGGGGTTTCGGCAAATGGCCTCTAACTCACGAGGGGCCTCGGCCCCGGAGCACAGAAGGCTGTGGGGGTCAGATGTGCTGGGGGCTACGAGCCAGGTGGCAGGAAAGCAACTTGAGCAAACAGCGCTTGGCCTCTGGGGTTCAAGCCAATGGCGCCGGCTGCCCCGCCCCAGGGATGGGACGTGGCTGCAGGACGGCGCTGCGTCCCGGCTTGCTAGCCCCAGCTGGAGGAGCCTGGGCAACGTGGGACAGGCAACGTCTCATGGAAAGAGCACGCGTCAGACGGGTCGCGGTCGGCCCCAGCCATGCCATGCCAGCGCGTAGCCAAGCCGCTCCGCACCGTGAAGTGGGAGCATGAGCTGCGGTTACTTACCCGTTCACCGAGGATTCAGCAGCGTTCCACGAGGGCCTACCGCGTGTCGGCCAGTTATTAACCCCATCCTCGTGCACTGACGGCCGATTGTCACACGTTTATGTTCTAGGCACGGAAAATCATAGTGACGAAAAGTCAGGCCAGACTCCACCATCTCATGGAGTTTACATTTTAGCAGCTGGGAGGTGGAAAAAAAAAATCAACTTTCAGATACGAGGGAAGTGAAGCGACTGGTGATAGGAAGGCTGCTTTAGATGGAGCTGTCAGGAGCAGACATCTGAACGGAGTCCTGAATAATGAGAAGAGCTGCTCATGGGAAGACTCGGAAGAGGGCATTACCAGTAAAAGGAGTGGCAGGTGCAAAGGCCCTGAGGCAGGAGAGAGTTTGACATGTTAGAGACACAGAAAACAGGCCCATGTGGCAAAGTAGAAAGGCGGGGGGTGGGTGGGGAGGGGTTTGGGTTGGGTTCTGAGTTCAGGAAGGAGCCAGGGAAGAGCTTCATGTGCAGGTATGGTGCAGCTGAACTGAGTTTTTTCAAAAACTCACTCTGAAGACCAGAATGAGCGGGACTGTGGTTGGCAAGCAGCCCAGTAGGGAGGACAAGTCGGAGGGTGCTACTCTAAGCAGGCAGGCGGGCTAGAGACAGTGTATCTGGGTCGGGGGGCCATGGGAGAGGGGAGAGGGGGCACGCGGGGACCGCCCTGCTGATGGGGCACAGGTAGGCACCGTGGGGGGAGCCCGACCTGCCAGGGGCTACTTGCCTTCTTAAGAGGGAGCCTGACTCCAGACCCCCCACCTCCACCTGCATGCGGGTAGCTGGCCTGCACCCGGGAGACTGCATGGACCCCCGCGGCCAGCCCCCCGCTCCTGTCAGAGCCAAGGGGGAGCACTGGGAGCAAGTGGACGACGGCCTGGGTCCGGAGTCGGAGCCCCGGGATTTCGAATCCTGCCTCCAGCAGTTAGCAGCCCCATGACCGTGGGCAAGTTTGAAAACCACGGCCTCAGTTTCCTCATCTGTAAAGATGATACCATACGGATCTATCTCTTGGGGCAGCGTGAGGACTAAACGAGAGCATCAGTGGAGCCTCCAGCACGACAGCTGCCTACGGCGGAAGCCCCAGAGCTGCGTCACCGCGCACCGTGTCCTGCCTGCCCGTGGACCCCAGAGCGCGCCGGGGCGACCGCACCCGCAGAAGGCGCCACAGTCGGGACGGGCAGAAATGGCCGTACTCTCGGCGTTTGCAACGTCTTCGTTTTAAGGAGGGGTCTCCTTGATGGAGCCGAGGACAGAGGAGCAGAACCTGAGCCCCCAGAAGAAGGGACCGGGGCTCCCAGGGTCCCTGAGCCACAGAGCACAAGGGGCTACTCGCACCCTGGCTCCCTGCCTCACGCTTGAGTGGTCGGACAGCGCGTCCCCCGCGGGGCCGTGGGGAGGGTTGTTTCCCCGGAGGCGAGCAGCCTGGGGACTCAGGCCGTGGACGGAAGCCCAGAGCCAAGGGCACCCCAGCTCGCAGGCGCCAGGGTGTGACCTGTCCCACCGCAGAGCCAGGCCCGAGCGAGGCAAGGGAGTGCAGCTGGCTCCTCCATCCCCACCCCAAGTCCCCGGACAGTCCGCAGACGCTCTCTAAAGTTCTCTCTCTAAAGTTCTCGCTAATCGTTAATCGAAGAAATTTCCGTGGAACTTAAAGTTGATCCTAAGGAGAGTCCTAAACCTGGAAGGGCAGCTCTGGGCGTAATGGACCTGCTGCTGCGACCCTGCACTGCTTAGTGGCACTGCAGGACGCCCGCTACGGGATGCGGCGGGGGTGGGGGTGGGGGGTCCGTGAGCGCTCAGGTCCGCGGTGTTAGCTGGAGTCACGTTCCGGGGCTCTGAGGCTGCACCAGGAGATCCGTGCCCCGTGCACAGTGCGGGGAAACCTCCAAACAACGGGCAGAGCTTGGTCCATCAGAGCGGTACGCCAGGAACGGGGGTGTCGGGGGAGCCTGCAAGGTGCAGGCGGTGGCCACGGGGCCTCAGGCCCCCGAGTCGTGGCCCCCGAGTGTCCGTGCATGTGGCCTGGAGGCCACCGGCTGGGATCAGGGGCCTCAGAGACCTTGGGATGGCCCACAGACCGCTGGGGTGAGGGCGTCGCGGGAGGGGCCCCGGGCCTGGCACAGAGACGCTCCGGCTCCGCCGGACCCCCGATGGGCCACCCGCCGTGTGCACACAGGACATGCCTCCACCTCTCCGAGCCTCAGCGTCCCTGCCCTTTCACTGTTCGGCAGTGGGGATGGAGCGGCCGCCGCCAGGTGAGGCTTTGGTGCCGCGGGTCTCTCCCTTCCTCGGAGCCAGCAGGCCGTGGCCCCATGCGTTCCGTCAAGGCCCTCCCCCTTCCCAGCGACAGACTCCTGCTCCTGAGCCCCCGGGTTGCAGCTTTTAAGACGCTTCTTCAGGTGACGCTTAGGACTTGCATCTGGGACGAGCTTCCGAAAGCCCCCGAGGCGGCTGTGATGGCACAAGACGCCAGCGGTGACAGGCAGCCTGCGCCCGGCCTCGGCGCCCTCGCGGGGGTCATGCTCCAGACGGGAGATCACGACAGAACCCGTCCACCAGCGTGCGAAACCCATTCATTATGGGAAAGTGTGCGGCGCCCTGTGTGGAAGGATCCTCGAGCAGCGGCTCTTAGACTGGGACCTAAAGGCTGCGGCGCGGCCGGCCCGGCCCAGGGAGGCTGGGAAGAAGTTTCCAGAAAGAGAAAACCGCACTTTCCGGGTTCTGGAGCCGGGGGACACTCGGCACATCAGAAGGGCGGGGGCGAGGCCAGAGAGGCGGGGAAGGCTGCGGGGAGGCAAGGTCCCGAGAGGCCCCCATGAGCCTCGGGGTGCTCCGGTTCCCGAAGGTTGGCCGGGGAGGAGTGGCGTCCTCGGCTGTTTCCAGGTGGCCCGGGCTCCGGGGTGAGGATCGGCAGCTGGAGGCGAGTCTGGAGCGGGCGGGACGCCATGCTGGGGAGGCCCCCCCACCCGGGACGTGGCTGCGGGGGAGCAGGAGCAGGTGCAGGCGGCATGGCCCCACCCAGCCCGAGGCGCTGGGTGCGGAGCGCTGCCTGGCTCCCTCCGGGACGCAGGGCCGGCAGGTGTGGGTCGGCGGGAGGAGCCCGAGGGTGGCTTGGTTGGGTGTCTGAGCCCTGGGTCCCCTCGGCCTCTCCGGGCGCCGCACTGACCACCTGGCCCACCCGGGGGCACCCCTGCCCGGCCCTCACCGCTTTCCCTTCAGGTGCCTTGGCTCCCGCCTGCTTGCCACGGCATGTCACAGCCTCCCGAGCCCTCCTGCGTCCCTGGAGCCACCTGCCTCATCCTGCTGCTCCGGCCTCATGGGCCCCTGGCCTCTTTCCCCGGGGGGCAGCGCAGCCTGTGCACCCTCCGCGGGGAGGGCGCTCGTCTGCCGGGGACCCCGTGTCCCCAGGTGGCTCAGTGCCGGCCCGGCTGCCCCGTTAGGAGCCCCCCTGTCCTCTCTGCGTCCTCCCGTCCCTTGCTGGCCGCTCCTGGTGGACGCCGTGTCCTCTCCCCTCGCCTGCCTGGGGAATCCCTTCTCTTCCTTGTCTTCTTCCCACGGCCACTCACTCGGGCTGTGACGGTCACAACCTCCCCGCTCTGAGACCCGGCATTTAGACACGGGCTCGGCCTCTTGCGACAGACCTCGGCCTTGTGGAGTGGCACCGATGAGGCTGGCCGGGCACCGCTTCCAAATGTTCTCGGCCCGGCATTCTTGATCATATGGCTCCCTCCACATTTCCAGTACCTTCTCCTCCACCCCTCCCTGCCCCTCTGGGTTAAGCCAGCTGGAGCTCCTCGTCTTGCACCTGCTCTGGGCCTTTGTGCTTCTGTGCTTCAGATCTTCGTTTCCCCATTTTCTTAAATGCGGTCTTCTTTTCTTCTCTATCTAGAGAACTCCTATTCATCCTTCAAAACCTAGCTCCCAGGGCACCTGCTCTGTGAAGCTTTCCCAAACTGACTCACCCGAGCATAGTAACTTGCTGCTTTATCCATGTCCTCCAAGGAGGACGTGCGCTCCTGGGAGATGGAGCGTGAAGGGCACAGGCCCGGAATCAGGTTTGGATTTCCAGCTCCTTTAGTCACTCTGAGCTGAATCGCTGTGTGCCTTGGTTTCCTCACCTGCAAAATGGGAGTCCTCCTTCACAGGGTCGTGAAGACCAGGGTCCCGGGATGGAGCCCCGTGTCCGGCTCCCTGCTCCGTGGGGAACCTGCTTCCCCCTCTGCCCCTCCCCGGTGCCCTCCTCCACTGTCTCTGCATCTCTCTCTGTCTCTGTGTCAAATGAATAAATAAAATCTGAAAAAAATAAAATTAAATCTTAGAAAAAAAAAAACATACACATGAGCAGAGTTGGCCTGCATGGAGGGCATCGTAGGCAGAGGGAACGGTGTGAGTGGGGGCAGCCGGCCTGGCCACCGCCAAGGGCAGGAGGGAGGATTGCAGATGTCTGGCTAGCAGCCCCGTGAGTGATGCCCCAGGGACTTGTGTTGAGTTTTCATTTTGTTTCCCTCACATCGGAGGCTTCTTAAGATCTGGTGGGAAGAAATATCCTGCTCCCCACAGTGGCGACCAGGGCGGTAAAGGTGATGCAGGTGACAGCTGAGCTCAGGGCGGAGCACTACGTGCGGTGTTGGGAAGGTGCCCTGAGCGTCCGGCTTCCGTCCCAGCCCGGTGGCTGTGTGACCCCAGGTGGGCGGCTTAACCGGCCTGGTGTCCCTGTTACAGAGCCTGTTGGGACTGGGTCCAGGCCCACCCTGTCTGTGTGTCATTCCCTGGGCCTGCCTGCCTGTCCTGGCTGGAGCCCGTGAGTGCTGGGGCCTGGGAGCCATGCCGGCTCACGTGCGCCTCTTGTCTGTGCCCACAGCGGACGACGCGTGTGGCGGGACGCTGCGGGGCCAGAGCGGCATCATCTCCAGCCCCCACTTCCCCTCGGAGTACCACAACAACGCTGACTGCACGTGGACCATCCTGGCCGAGCTGGGCGACACCATTGCCCTGGTCTTCATTGACTTCCAGCTGGAGGATGGTTACGACTTCCTGGAGGTCACCGGCACCGAAGGCTCCTCCCTGTGGTAAGCACGCTCCCCACCTCGGCCCCCTGAGATGTCGGCCCCGGAGACCGTGGCTCACCCGGCGCAGTCCCCTCGGCATCGGGGCCTGGGGTCTGAGACCCATTTGCTGCATCCAGTACCCGTATGTACCCGTAGCCGGCGAGTCGGCTTCTTGTAACGGAAATGCGCTGCGTGTGTCTGGAGCTGGGGCCCGTTGGGGTGGTGCTGTTGGCACCTGATGTGAGGCGCGTCCTCGCTGGAGAATTCCGGGGCGGGCCCTGCGGGGTAACTGAGGCAAGAAACGCCCCGTTTCGGAGGCCACGGGCTGGGTCTCAGCATGAGGTTGCGAGGTATGATTGCGTTAGTGGAGGGCATGTCCAAGCCGCCAGCGGGGAGTGGGATCGCCCGGTGGCAGGTCCCCATCCCAGGTCCTGCCACGGGCCAGGCATGGTGTCCGGGTCTCCGATGTGAACGGCCGACGCGGCCCCCCCCCCCCCGCCGTCGTCCTGGCTTGGCTGAACATGCGGGCTCCTCCGTGCAGACCTGGCACCGGCAGGTTCCAGAGGAGAAGGACGACGAGCCTTAGCAGCCTTGTGGCTCGCGCTGCCCCAGACTCAGACCCACGGGGCGCGCCCGAGAGGCTCTGGGCTCAGGGAGCGTCCAGCCTCCGTGTGGGCGACGTGGGCGACGAGCCTGGAGTGCTGGTGTGATGCTTGGAGGGGCCCCTTGTCTCCTCCTCGGGCGGGTCCTCAGGTGAAGGTGGGGCCCTGTGTCTGCAGTCAGGTCCGGCGGGAGGCCGTGTCCACATATGCTTCAGCGGGCTAGAGGGCAGCCCGTGGGGGTGGGGAGGAAGCGGGGGGGAGGCACACGGGGGCAGGGGCATGGTCATGAGCTCCTCCTTCGCACCCGGGGCCGTGCCAGGTGGGAGAAACATCTCCGCCGTGTAACACAAGGTCTTTTGAGGGACAGAAAACCAGACAGACTGACGGCGGGAGCCAAGTGTGAGCGTTTCGGGGGGTTAGCACGGGAGCTCACAACCCTCGGACACTTGGGGGCCCGGAGAACTCAAATTTCCTGGGACTGTGGAGGGTGATGCGAGCTGAGCTGGGAGTCGGAAGACCTTGGGGTCATGAGCTTGTCGGGTGAACGCAGCCCAATCGTCCACGACCCTGGACGGGGAGCCAAGAGCAGCACACGTGAGCCACCCGGACCGCGGGGTATCCTGTCGACTAGCCTGGGGCAGCTGCCGGGCACCCGGGGTGCGGAGGGGCACGAAAGCCGGGTGCCCCTGTCCCGCACGGGAATCCCACTGCCTTGCCAGCCTGAGGCCCTCTGCCCCCCTCCCCCCGCCTCTTTCTGTGAATTACCAATTTTTGCAATTGTAAGTGGAATACGTGAGCTTCTTACAGAAAACAGAGGGAACGTGAAAGGGTACGGAGAGACACGTAGGAGGTAATAAGCGTTAGCTGTATTCCCCTTTGGCCTCTTGGCTTTGCTTGGATCAAGCTCCCTGGCTGCTTATGTATATATTAATATTGCAAAATTAGGGTCTTAACATCTATCCGTGCTTATACATTTTTAACTCAGCATCGTATAAGGACAGTCTTCTCCATGTTAATGCAGATGTTTCCAGAACGTAAGAGATGCAATAATAGCATCATGTACTGAGCATTTATCGTCCGTGAGCTGCAGGCTGGTTCTGAGCCCTTCAGGTCGTGGTGTCATTGCTTCCTCCTAGGAACTCCGTGAAGTAGGTAACATCGCCCCCCCCCCCCCATTTTACAGATGAGGAAACTGAGGTCCGGAGAGGTTGTGTCACTCGCTTGAGGTCGCACAGCTAGCAAGGAGCGGAGCCAGGCCTCGGCCTCCGGATCGTTGGGTGTAGAGGCCGTCGTCGTAGCTGAGACAGTGCAGTTGTGAGGTCGCCGTGTGCGTGGCGGTCCCTCGTCGGGCCGACACGGGGTTATGCGTCACACCCGTCGTCAGGTCTCTCCTAAGTTTTCACTTCTGTAGGCAGATGCCATGACGACGGCCCAGTCCTGCCTGCCTCCTTCGACTCCCTGCTTTACCCGCGGGCCGCCTGGGCTCCCGCTGCTCCGGATCCCAGGTGCGAATCCACGCGCTGCCCAAACCCCTGGAGTGAAACAAAGCTGAAAGACTCTTCCTTTTCCTATTAAGTCACTCAGTGGGGAGGGAGAATTGTTCGGGGAGTCATGCAGAACTCCTTGCTCTAGGATTAAATTATAATTATTTACGGGGTAGGTGTCACCGTTTCCCGGCAGGATGCATTTGTTGCTCTGATTTATACTTGCGTAGCAGTTGTGGGTAAACAAACTTGGGGGCTCAGGGCATGTGTGCAAAGACCCCGCTGTCCCCTGCCCTCTCCTTTACGCATCCCTGGACTCCCGTGAAAATGTGACGCCGCCGGTTTAGGAGTACGCTGCTGTGTGGCACCGGCATTGAGACTGTGTGGTGTTTCCTTGAGGTCTGTGCCAAGTCACAGGAAGCCTGCGGATCCCGTTAGAAGACAAATGTGACCACCTAGGCCTTCCTCACCTGATGAGAAGATAGACGGCTTTGGGAGGAAAAACCCCACTACCTCCGTTCCCAGATGGCAGATCCCCACTGATACAGGGTGCAGGCGGGCGGGGGTGGGCATGGGATGCTCCTGACTCAGTTTCCCCGCTCTTCTCCTCCCCGAGTGGGATACAAGCAGGAGAGTTTTAATCAGGGGTTCCGGTTACCTGGATTTCACGGACAAGTAGAATTGCCAATTAGGGAAATAGAGGGCTGATCATCTTTGGTTTTGCCAACTAAGGCCTTTAGAAAAAAAAAAAAAACCTGCCAACTCCTCAGAACATTATTCCATAAAACAGAGGACAATTCAAAACCAAGAATGTGCCAGGATATAATCAAAACGCTGCTTTGCGCGGGCGCGACAGGCCAGGAGGAGCGCAGGGGAGGAGAGGTAGCGCCCGGGCCACGGAGCTGTGTGAGCACCCAGCCCCCGGCTCCGTGCCCTCTGGCCTCGTGGGCCACGCCTGGCCGCTGGGACCCTGAGCTCTGCGTTCAGAGCAGGGGACGCTGCTCCTGCGGCGGCACCAGTGCGCGTCAGCTCGGACATGGTGAGGGATCCCCGGGTGCTCCGGGTGTGTGCTTCCCAAAAGTCCAACTTTACACGTTTGGTTTTCTTAAATTTTTTATTTTGTGATTGTCCATGAGCGCAAGCTGGCGTTGACCTGAGAGTTACAATCCAGATAGAATATTTGGTCCACTGCGTGCACACACACACCCACACAAACACACATGCACACACACACGTGCACAAGCACATGCACACATACGCACACACGTACACACAGGCACACGTACACATGCACGCACACACAGGCACATGTACACACATGCACACATACGCACACAACTGCGTGCACACACGTGCACATGCGTACACACACGCATGCCCACATATGCACACACGTACACACACACGTGCACATACACACATGTGCACACAATACACACGCACACATACATGCAAACGCGCGCGCATACGCATACAAATGCATGCACACACAGGCACACACGTACACGTGTGCACACACACATACACACACGCACGAGCACATGCACACTCACACACATGTGCACACAAACACGTATGCACACACAGGCACACACAGGCACACGCGCACGCACATACATGTACGCACCCACACACACATTCGCACGCACACATATGCACACAATCGCGTGTGCACACAGACACGCACACACGTACACACACATACACGCATACACATGCGCGCGCACACACACCGCTCCACGTCACCACCACCACCTCCACGTCACCAGGTGGACCGCTCCTGCACGCACACACTTCTGTCTCGAGTTCCCTGCACCCAGTTCAGGGGCCAGATACTCCCTCAAGATCCTTCCGGGGGGGGGGTGCTGTGCTCTCCTGTGATAGGTCCGTTGGCTGTGACCTTCACGGAGCCCCATTCCTTTCCCTCACATTCTAGAAGAATCCTCTTACCGCTGCTAACTCTGCTCGCAGGGCCCCTGGGCTCCAGGTGGCTGGGGCCGGGCAGGTGCAGAGCTGGGGTTTGACGACTCAGTAGTTGTTTGAGCCCCTGAGTTCTGTGTCCCCGGAGAGCATCAGGACGGTGCTACAAGTACAACGGATTGCCAGCCCGGGACACAGCTGGCCTCTCCGTGGCGGAGAAAATCAGTGAATTAAACCCCACCGAGAAGACCTGAGAGCCACAATCTTGCCCTCCTCCGTCTCCTTATGCTTCACGCTGTGTGTTTGCGTCCCTCTAGGCCCTTCCCATGGGCTCCAAGGAAGGAGAGGAGGCCAGGCATGCCCTGCAAGAATAGGGAGGGGTCTGCACCTCGGCATCTGAGGACGGGGCGAGCCCGGGAGTCAGATTTGGGCTCAAAACCCAGACCCGCCCCTTCCTAGTTAGAGCACATTTACCTTGAGCCTCGGCTTCCTCCACATCTGGGCAGTGGGGCCCGTCATACCAGCCTACAAAGCACGTTGAAGGCTCTGGACGTGTACAGTGCTGCCTGGCTCACAATAGGGTCGATGCGTCTAGGGTGGGGACCAGAGTCCGGGGAGGATGAGGCCTCTCCAGCGGCTCAGAGCCTCGGTGGCCCCATTCTCCGTGTCCCCACTGAGGCCGCTGTTCCCGACCTGCTGGCCCGGTGGCGTCTTACTGGGCAGAAAGGCACAGCCTGGTCACGGCACGGGTTCAGCTCCCGGGAGAATTGCCTGGAAACCTGAGTAAGGTGCCCTGGCAGGGAGCCCCCTGGCCGACTGGAGGATTCCCTTGCAAAAGTCAGAGGAGAGGGGGGTGATTTCCTCCAATCCATCTTCCCAGGGCCGCCTTGGGGGAGCACACTGTAGGCAGCAGCATCTGTTCTTGGCTGGGCCCAGCACCGGTCTGGCCACTTAGGTGCCTTGTTAGAAACGCAGAAGAGGGGCGCCCGGTGGCTCAGCTGCTTACGCACCCACCTCTTGATCTCAGCCCGGCTCGTGGCCTCAGGGCCCTGGGATGGAGCCCTGCACTGTGGCTCCAAGTAAATCAATCTTTAAAGAAAAGCAGAAGGGGGGGTGGGCTAACGTGACAGTGGCTGCTCTGGGCAGGGCCAGGAGCAGGGGAGCTTGGTGGCTCAGGCCCAGCCCCCACCCCAGGGGCTGCAGAGCTGGGGAGAAGGGCCAGGGAGTCAGGAGAAGACCTTCAGGAGACCACTGTCCCAGACGCAGGGGGCACCGCTCTGCCCAGTGCACTCTCGCTGTCTCCGGTCTGTGGCCCTGCAGAGCTGAGTGGGACCTTCGTCTCCTCTGCTCCTCTCCATCCTCAGTGGCGGCTTTCTCCTGCAGCAGGGAGGCCAGCAAGGCTCAGGATTGTGGGTATCCTTTTGCTGGCAGAAGGGCCGCTGCAGGGGTGTGTTTGCAGTGGGGAGGGAGCCTGGGAGGACCTGAAAAGCCCCTTCCCTCCTGTGGGATTTCTGTGCAGTTCCTACAACGCGCCCCTGACCTTCCTCGGGAGCGTCACCCCATGGGCCAGCCTCTGCCGGCGATGCCCGTCCTCCCTTCCTTGCCCCCGTTGGTGTACGTGGACCTCCGTTCTGTACTTGTTTCACTGGGATCATTTGCAGTCAGCCTGGCCCCACACCCCTGCCGAGTTGTGTCCCGTCCCCCCCCCCCCCCCCCCCCGCCACGGGCCTCTAGGTGACAGACTTGCCTGCACCAAACCTTTGGAGTCTGAAAGGAAAGGAGGGCAGCTGCCTGCCAGGCTCCGGAAGAGGATGCTGCCCTCAGGTGGGAGGACCAAGGCCTCAAGGGGGCAGGGGGGCTGCATTTGAGACAGGCCTGGCAGAAGGGGGGCAGGGAGGGCATCGCCTAGGGTGATGCCGGGCACCCTGCCCAGTGGGAGCTCCCCCTATCCCTGAGATCACACCCACCCTGGGCCTCCACCCAGAGAGCAGCACAAAAAAACCTGCTGGACTGCTGGGATTTCCTGCCCCCCGGGCCACCCCGTAGATGCCGGCTGTTTCTAGAAAGAGAATTTCCCTGGAAAGCCATTTCACCCCACTCTCTGGATCCAGCTTTGAGGATTTTCCTTTCCTTTGTTCCTCTTCCTTCTCTGCTCTTGTTTTCATAGGCGGAGATACAGAAGTTCCCGTCTACTTTACAGACAGTTCGGTTTGAAAATTTTGCTAACAACATTCTCTTTCCTCTTTGAAAGACTTTAATTATTAAGCGCTTTACACATGAAATTTGAGCCAACTAGCGCCATTTGATCTCAGTGACTTTTAACTAGATATTTCATTCAGGAGTCATTAGATTCAGATATAATTAGGACGGGAACAGCATGCCAACGGGGATTTGTTAATAATAACTATTCAGTTATTTACTCATTCACATGTACTTTATCAAACCATTGGCTTAGATCATTTACGTTCTTTGTTACTTTTCCCCTATTTATTTTCAGTAATCGTTTATGGAGCGCCTTCTACGAACGAGGCTCTCCTAGGCTCGGGGGGGGGGGGGAGACAAAGACACAGTCCCGTCCCCAAGGAGTTATTTATTCCCTCCACCAATGTTTATGTAACAGCCATGCATCATGCCGGACCCTGGAGCTCACAGTCAGGGCGTAGCAGCACAATATAATTAAATGCTTGACGATATCATATGTTAGGTGCTTTTCTAAAAGGTATAAAGAAGCTCCCACGGAGACTGAAAAGGGAAATGTAATAGTTAGCATTCTCTGGGTTCGAGAAATAAAAACCCACCTCCAGCTGACTCAAGCTAAAAAAGGGAATGTGCTGGCTTCTGTAGCTGAAAAGTAGAGGGGTCGGCTTCAGGCACTGCTGGATCAAGGTACGGAAACACTATCATCAGAATCTGCTTCTCTCCCCCCCCACAGCTTTGCTCTCTTACCTGTTGGCTCTCCCTCGGGCATGCTTTCTGCATCAGGTAGCAAAGGAAACGACCATCAGCCCCGTGCATTCTGCAGGGTTAGCAAGCCCAGCAAAAAGGAATCTTCTCTTTCCTGATGGTTCCTGCAAAAGCCCGAAGATGAACCTTGAGTGTTCTCGTGGCCCAAGCCCAGGTCACGTGCCTGTCGATCCTGCTCAAACTCCTGGACCAGGAGCGGAGGAGGGTGGTTCACCGAAGGCAAACCAAGTCGCAGAGAAGACAAAGTCTTCCTGCCATTACGGCAGGGGCCTCCCGTCACTCAGTTGAATGAGCCCCAGGGGGGTGACTTTTGAATTCAGCTGAGTTGCGGGAGTCACCACGTTATGGAGCAGGAAAGGGCCTTGGTGTGTTGGGGGCATCGCAGGTGGGTGCAGGGCGAGTGGGTCTGGAAGCACCTTGTGCCGGGCTCAGAGGCTAGAAGAGGATTCCAAAGACTGTAGAAAGCTCTGGAAGTGGTCTAAGCAGAGGACTAACATAGTCACGCTGCATCTCAGTTGGGTCCAAGTGAAAGGCTCAGAAACCAGCCATAAAACCCTGTGTGACCACTCGGGCTAGAGATGACCCATCCTTGAATGACGGCAGCTGTGAAGGGATGGAGAGGAGGGGGTGACCTCAAGAAGTGTCTCAGGTGCAGTATCAGCTGCTTCGGGGGGATCCTCGGAAAGGAGGAATGGAGAAATGGAGACGGGAGAGTCTGGCTTGATCCCACGTTGGTAGGATTGTCCACCAAGCAGCGGGATACGGCAGAAGGAGCAGGGCTCGGGTGGCGGGGGGGATGGTGATGCTCTCCGGCCTCCCCAGAACAAAATGGGCACAGAGAGGGAGTCACAGCTACAGCAGGGAAGGGGGTGAGGTTGGATGCGGGGATGCAGGCACCATTGGGGATTCACATACAGTCTTTGAGGATCTCCAGTGGAACTGGTCAGGAGAAACCAGTAGCTAGGCCTGGAAAGTTTGGTGTTTGGCTAAATACCACCAAGAGGTCATGGTGCGGAGCAGCAGCAGCACCATCATCCTCAGCCTTGTCTCCTCCATCATCACGGTTGGCCTCGCCAGCACCTTCCAGAGTCCACTCATTCAAGCAGACTACTTAGGCTTTTCAACTGCCTGGCATCGGGCTTGGCATGGGAATACAGTCATGGAGGAGATGGGTAAGTCCCTTTGTGGGACTCCTGGTCTACTTGGGAGAGGCCGGCATTAATAAAAATCACAAAATAAGCATAAAATCCACTTGTGTTGATGCCACGAAAGAAATGTGTAGGATGGGGAATCGTAGCAGTGAGGACCCTACTAAGGTAAAGTGGTCGGGGAGGCCTCTCTGTGGGGGTCAGATTTAAGCGGAGGCCTGACTATTGGGAAAGAGCCACCACGGGAAGACCTCGGCATCGGCATTCAGGGCGGAGGGAATGGCAACCGTCGAAGCCTGTCGGTACAACACCCTGTATGTCCTTAAACTTCACACGTGGGAGTGCAATGGGCCTAATGCCTGTGCTCTGGGATTTGGGCTTGTTTGAACATCAAGAGCAAGTTGGGGTCAAGGTCTCAAGCTGGCAGAGAAGCTCAGGAAGCAGCTGAGACGTGTGAGCAAGGCTGCCGAGCCCAGTGGCGCGCAGCTGGGGGGGGGGGGGCATGGGCCTATTCCAGCGGGGCCCCGGAGCTCCTGCCTTCCTGTGGGCTCCCAAGGCCTTTGCTTCCCCGCCTTCCCAGCCACGTCACATGCCGCGAGCCACCCCAGGGAGCTGCCCTCTCTGCCGGAGCCCGTGAAGCTGCATCTGTTGCATGTGTCAGGAGCCAGGCCCTAGATACCCCGCCCTTTAAAGCCTCGTCTCCGGGATCTCTCGGAGGGAGACTGCCCTCCAGGCCCCGCGGCCGCGGCAGGAAGGGGCTAGTGCCTAGCGTGCCTGGCAGGACACGTCTGCAGAGGCCTGGGGCCGCCTTGCCGCCCTTGGTGGGAACTGGCTCAGAAAGAGGGAAGCCGCAACAGCTGGAAGGGGCAGGAAGGGAGACGAGCTTGCAGGCTTGGCTGTGACAGTTCTGCGCGCTCGTGGCCTCTGCGGTCCCCTGGTTCACCCTGATTTTCCCGTCTCTTGCTCCTACAACCTTTTCTGGCTTCCTTCATCTCAGCTTGTCCTCTTCCGGGGGCTGGGGCTGGGGCTGGGGCTGGGGCCCGGTGTGTGACACTCCCAGCCTGACCAGGGAAGCAGGATTCATACAGAAAACCAGCATTTGACAATCTGATCACTGGGCCAGTGATCGCTACTGAACTGAGCAGATTGCATCATCTGGGAAGCAGGAGGGCCAGGGGGGCTTGAGAAGTGGGAGACTTCCTGGAGGAATAGATCCCTGTCGCCTCTGGGATCTCCAGGGTCTCAGACCAGTGGTCGGCCTTGAAGTCCTCTGTCCGCATTAATTCTTCACCCACTTCCCCATAGTTTCTACCCCCAGCCTCCCCTCTGGGAACATTCACGTTAAGATTGGATCCCTGGGTGGCGCAGCGGTTTGGCACCTGCCTTTGGCCCAGAGCGCGATCCTGGAGACCCAGGATCGAATCCCACATCGGGCTCCCGGTGCATGGAGCCTGCTTCTCCCTCTGCCTATGTCTCTGCGCCTCTCTCTCTCTCTCTCTCTCTCAATCTCTCTCTGTGACTATCATAAATAAATAAAAATTTAAAAAAAAAAAAGAAAGAAAACCACCAAAATCCCTGCAACACCAACCACTTCCAGTGCCAAATGCACAAGGTACTTTTTAGGTCTCCTCTTTTTTTTTTTTTTTTTTTAAGATTTTATTTATTTATTCATGAGAGACACAGAGAGAGAAGCAGGCTCCATGCAGGGAGCCCGATGTGGGATTCGATTCCGGGTCTCCAGGATCGCGCCCTGGGCCAAAGGCAGGCGCCAAACCGCTGCGCCCCCCGGGCTGCCCTGGGTCACCTCTTGACACTCGTTCATTCGTGTACCTTGTTGCTTATTCTCTCCTTTTAGAACTTTCTCTTCGCCCTATGCTGCTCTCTCTGACGCTTCTCGGACCTGTCTGACCATTCCTTCTCCGTGTCCTTCGCTGTCCCCAAGCCTCTGCTCGTGCCTTACTGCTCTTCCCGTGCCATGCGCCCTCCCTGGGTACCCTTATCTCCTCTCAGGGTTTCAGATGCCACCTGTCTGTGTAAACTCTCAAACCTGGCTTCCCACCCTGGCATCCCACTGAGCATCAAACTGTAGAGCCGACTAGCTGTTGGACACCTCCACCTTGATGTCACCAGCGTCCCCCATTCAGCCTGTCCCAACGTCACCCATCAGTGGCTACTAAAATGGTCACAGCTAGTTTTTCCTTCCTTAGTTTATGCTGTCACCCTCTACCAGGTCTCCCCCAAACCCGGGAACCATCCGTGTTCTCGAAGTTCTCCCAGCATACCTCCTATAACACCTTTCTCCATCTTTACTCCACCCCCCAGTTCAGCCCCTCATCTCTCCCTTTTTGTGGGCTTTAATAACCTCCTGACTGATCTCCCAGCTTCTTGGCACTCTTCAATTCATCCTCCCCCCTGCTACCAGAATGGTTTAATTAAAATGCAGATCTGACGTGCTAAGCCCCAGGCAAAAGCTTTCAATCATTCTCCATTGTCTGTGGAATAAAATTCCAGCCACTGATAAGGCTCTTTTTGATCCATGCCTTGCCTGTCACCCTAGCCCCGACTCTTGTCACTTCCTTCCTTGGGCTTCATTAACCTTAAAACTCAGTGGTGTGATACTGCAGAGGTTTCTTTTTCACTCATGCGACATGTCTGCCATGAGTCAGTCCACAGTGGCTCCGATCCACATAGGATGGATATATAATATAATATAATATATAAATATCCATAGAATGGATGTATAATATAATATATATATCCATAGAATGGATATAGAATAGAATAGAATAGAATAGAATAGAATAGAATATATATATCCATAGAATGGGAATATAATATAATATATATCCATAGGATGGATATATAATATATATAATACATATTATATGTGTTATATATTATTATATTATATTATATTATATTATATTATATATATTATATTATATTATATTATATATATTATATACATATAATATCCATCCTATGGATATATATTATATATTATATATTATATTATACATTATATTATATATTATATATTGTATTATACATTATATTATATATTATTATATATTATAATTATATTATATTATAATAATATAATGCAGGGGTGTCTCCAGGCTCAAGGAAGTTCTACGGTCCTATGGGCACACCATCTGGAAAGTGTGGCCTTCTCCGACGCTGTGGCAGGGAAGAAGAGAACCTAGCATCGGCTTTTCATGGCCTCCGCCCAGATACAATACACGTCACTCAGCTCCTATTTCATTGGCCAGAAATAGCCACGTGGCCCATCCTAGCTGCAAAGGAGCCTGGAAACACGATGAACATGTGAGAAGGTGGATGAGTCAGTACCGCTCTGCCACACCTCATATTTCAGTGGAGGAGATGCCCTGGCTCCTGTCAGAGGCCAGCCCCTCCCCGTATGGTCTAGGCCTCATATTCCCCAAAGACTTCCCTGCTAAATTCATCTCCTTTTTCTTGCATTCATCATTTCTTTTCTTCTCTCTTGAACATTGCTAACAGCACAGAGACGTGCTCTAATATCTACTAACTAATATTAAAAAATAAAAAGCAGCATGTACCAAAATCCCATTACTCATTCCCATTCAGCTACTGCCAGTTGCTGGAAATGGCCCCTTTCTCAGTGTCTGCCCCACCTGCCCCCCCAAACTGACACTGATATGATTGTGGTCTCCAGATCCAAATCCAGTGTTGCTTCTCCACCGTCGCCTGACTTGGCCTCTTGGCAACACATGACATTGTTCATCGTCCTTGGTGAACTGTTCCTTCTCCTGGCTGACATGGGGCCACACAGCCAGCCGCCTCTGGACACTCCTGCTCCAAAGCCTTTTCTGTCTCCTCCGCTGTCCCACCTCTCTCCAGCCATTACATGTGGATCCTAACAGGAATCTCAAAGTGAACACTTCTAACAGATGTTTTTTTATTGTGCTAAAAGATACCAAAAATTTACCATTTTAACCATTTCTGGGTTAACCACCGAGTGGCATTAACTACATTCTCATGGTTGTACAACCAGCACCTCTGTCCATCTCTACACATTTCTCACCTTCCCAGACTGAACTGCTGTCCCTACCAAGTAACACCCCATCTGCTTCCACCCTCTGATAACCACCTCTCCGTCTCTACACGTCTAACTGATCGAGGGACCTTGTATAAGCGGAATCGTACAGCGTTTGGTCTTTTGTGAAGGGTTTACTGAGAATGTTGTCGGGGCTCCTCCGTGTTCTGGCACATACCACAATCCCATTCCCTTTTGTGGCTGAGGAACACTCTGTGGTATTGTATACTACGGTCTGGTCAGCCGTTCTTCGTCCGTGGACACTGGCTTCTCAGTCCCTCCCCACCCCTGCCCTGTCCTCTGCCCGGCCTTCTCCACCCCTGCGTGCTCCCAGGTGGAAGCTGCTTGTGCCCAGTCCGTGCCCTGGCACCTCCAGCTGCTAATCTGTTCTCCATGCAGCAACTTGGAGGACTGATGTCATCAAATCATGTCTCCCTTGTTCAAGGCTTGCTAACAACTTCCCGTCGTGCTTGGAATACAGTCCTTCGGCAGGACTCTGCGTCCCTGGGCCACCGGCCGCCTCCGTGGCTTCCCTCCCACCACTCACTGCCCGCATCGCTTCCTAGCCCACATCTGCCTTCCCCCTGCCTCTCAATGGGCTATGTGGGTTTCTTCTTGAGGCTTCTGCACTAGCTGTTCCCAGGCCTTGAGATTCTCTTCCTTCAAAGTTGTTTTTTTGTTTTGTTTTGTTTTTAAGACCCAGCTTTTCTGGAATGTAAAAGTTCAGTTGGAATATACCTCTTTAGAAAGCTCCCCCTATGCGTGCAAGCTAAAGTAACCCTCGCTCGCTAGCCCTGCATCTTGTTTGATTTTAGGCATCTGTCAATCCCGGATATTTTCTTGTTTGTTTATATGTGTGTCTCTTCTCTTTGACCTTCCCCTTCCCCCCTACTGCCTGCAGAACCTTGAAAAGCCCCAAATGCAGGGCTCGGCACTTAGGGCACTTAGTAGGTGTCTGAGATTGGCTTGTTCAGGGGAGAGACCTGCTTCTGATTCACCAGTAACAATGTCCTGTGGCTAATTGCAAAGGTTAACACGGAGCCTCTCCACCAAGTATTTTAAGTGATAACCTTCCTGGGGGACATTTGCAAATTAGCCCTGACTCTTGCTGATTATTCATCCTAAACTCAGTCTGATTAATAATTAATCAGCAAACTGCCTGGCCAGAGCAGACTGATCAGTGCTAGAAAGGATCTTAAATTATGCAAGTCACTTGGCCAGTACTGAAAAATAAAAAGCTCAGCAGTCGACAAGACTTGGAGAGGTTTGATTGCAATGTGAGTGAGGTAAGGTTTCTCAGTTTTTTTGTTTTTCCTTTCTGCCTTTTTTTTCCCCCTTTTGACAAAGAAATCAATTAGGCTCAAACTTGCAAACCTCAGAGAGAGACTGAGTAGCACAGAAATAGAAATGTGTTAAATATCACTTTCTTTCTTTTTTGTTCCTTTCCTTCAAAAGGGTTTCAGTCTGGGAGACAGAGGTTAAAATTAGCCAGTTTGTTAAGCAAATGGTTGTCTGGCACCTGATGCCAATTCCTGAGGCCGCATCAGCTTCCCCTGAGCAGCTGCACGCTGGGCCCGGAGATGAGGAGGTGAGAGGTGTGATGGGCTGCTCACTGCCTGCCCCAGGCCTGGGGCCCAATCCATTTGCCAGCAACCTGTCCCACCGGGAGTTCTTCGTGTACCCCGTGCCTCCTGCCTACAGACCCCAGGGAGACAGAAGAAAAGGCAATCAGAGGGTGATGAACAGGCTCCCCATTGCCAGGAGGGAACTCGGTGACCGCCGGGGACCCTTTTAATCCTCTGCAGCCTCCGTCCTCAGAGGCAGGTCCTGCATGTGGCTTCACTCTTCTTCCAGATTCCCCCTCCGGTCGTTAGGAACATGGCTGATGGGGAGACTTAGGGAAAGCCAGAGGGGCTGTTAACATTGAACTCTGGGCCCAGGTATATAGGATTTAGTAAAGTTAGCGCAACTGATGTTTGTCAGAACCAGCAGGGATGGCAAGACAACACCCCAGACCAACGGAGTCAGACTGCCCAGGGCGTGGGACCCAGGCCTAGATTTTCTTTCATCTTTCTTTCTTTCTTTCTTTCTTTCTTTCTTTCTTTCTTTCTTTCTTTCTTTCTTTCTTTCTTTCTTCTTTCTTAAGATTTTATTTATTTATTCATGAGAGACACAGGCAGAGGGAGAAGCAGGATCCCTGCGGGGAGCCCAACGCAGGACTCAATCCCGGGATCGTGACCTGAGCCAAAGGTGGGTGCTCAACCACTGAGCCCCCCGGGTGCCCCGACATCTGGATTTTCAGAGCCACACTGTACCTAAACGGAGCAAATCTTCCCAGAGTAGTAGTACGAAGAGGGTGGGTTTTTTGCCCCTGGTGAAATGATCCATCTTTTCATGAACGGATCCATTATTAAACCTCTTGGTACGGAAATCCCTGGGTTACATTTGACTTACATGTTTGGTTATGGTTTATGTACCAGTTGGGTACGCACATCTTTTACATAAAACGAGGCACAGTGACTCCTAAATATTGTTTTTTTTTGTACGTCTTTATTCATTTAACCAATAATTTTGCCTGCTTACTCTGTGATAAGCCCCGCGGTTAGGATGCTGAGCTGGAAAAAAAAAAAAAAAAAAAGATGCTGAGCTGGAAAGTCTCAACCCTCTGGCCTTGACATCTAGTCTCGTAGGTTCACCTCCTCATCTACCTGGGATGGGCCTTTGCCGCGTCTCCTTTCTGATCTGTGCTGGCTTCTCAGCCCCACCCCCTCCCCCGACCCCCGCCAGGCTCCCGCTGCACTGGCCTAGGCCACTGTGCTTCTCTGGCGTCCTTCTTCCAACATAAACTCTTTAAATGTGTGGGAGATATCAGAAAGGGACACAGAACATAAAGACTTCTAACTCTGGGAAATGAACTAGGGGTGGTGGAAGGGGAGGAGGGCGGGGGGTGGGGGTGAATGGGTGACGGGCACGGAGGGGGACACTTGACGGGATGAGCACTGGGTGTTATTCTGTATGTTGGTAAATTGAACACCAATAAAAATTAATTTATAAAAAAAAAAAAAACTCTTTAAAAAGCATGAACTTACCCATCATCTCTGAATCCTCAGGGCTCAGCAAACTGGAGCAAAGATTTGCTGACAGGTCATTGAATAATGAAGAGATTATTGGTCTTGACATCTGTCCTGTTACTAAAAGGGCTCTGGGCCCAGGCAGCGTGAGACCAAGTGCTCTCGGGTGGTGGTGAGGTGGCGCTGAAGCTCAGAGGTCTCTTGATGGCTTCCATGGGCCGGTTGGTTCCTATGCCAAATGACATCACACATCTCATCTCGTGTTTTCAGCACCACCTGCAGCTTAGGTATTTGTATACCCACCTTGCAGATGAAGAAACTGAGTCTCAGAGGCTGAGCCTTCCTCCCCTGCCCACTGCCCGCCTTAGCTGGGTTCTTCCCACGGCACTCTCCCTGTGGACCCTAGGCCAGCCCCTCCCGGGATCACGTGTTGCCCTTCAAGCAGCCCGTGCCCACCTGCGCTGCTGATGCCTCCAGGATTACGTCTTCTCACGTCCCCAGAGAGCCCGAGCTGCAGCCAGTCCCTGGCCTTTGAGCCAAGTGTTTGGTTTCGCCTTGCACCAGGCTAGTGCCTCCTCTGTTCCTATCACATGCCGGTGAACCTTGCAGGCTGCGCCCCATGTAGGGCCTTGGGTCCCGTGGTTTCTGTGAAGTAGAAGTGAAACCTCCTTGGAGAACGTCTGTGACGGGCCCATCCAGAGGATGTTTGTCCGAAGAGCAAGCGGGCCAACTCCCAGACGAGGTCTGACCCCCTCCAACCCCCGCATTGGGCTCCCGGGGGGGTTGATCCTCCACCCGGGATGTGCAGTCCTTCTGCATGATGCCATGACTCCAGGTATCCATGGCCCAAGTGGGGAGGTAGCAAGCCCCTGCCCTGCTGCACCTGCAGCTCTGGTTCCTGAGCCTAGGTATGCAGAGAGGAACTGCACCTGCCCTCCAGCATCCTGGAAAGATCCCAGGACTCCCCAAGCATGGAACGGAGTGAGGGAAAGAGCATGGCTTTAAGCAGCAATGCTAGGTTCCAATACTGGCTCTGCTGCCAACTGGTTGGCTACCTTATCCTCTCGGGGCCTTGCATAGAGTCACGAGGAACATTTGGCGTGAGAGACTTTGAATGGGCCCAGCTCCCTGGCTCCTAAAGCCTGCTTGTGTCCTCTCTCTGACCTTGCCTGGCTAGAGCACCGGGAAGGGCCTCCCCGGCCCCAGCTGCTGCCCCAGTCCCCCACCCCGCTCCCCCCGCCCCGCAGCCTCTGTGCAGACAGATGGCTGCACGGCGTCCCGTTCAGGGGGTTACAGGTGCCGTGGGCCTCAGCCTCTGCAGCTGGCGGGTCAGGGGAGCCGCCGGGGCCCGGACCCGAGCAGGAAGCCCTCTCCGGGCCAGGCAGCTCTGAGGTCCCAGGGCCACCTTGGCAGCACCCGCAAGGTCGCAGAGAAAGACAGGGATGAACAACAGGCATTGACGCTTCCCTCTGAGCAGGGCGTGTGGTTTCTGAGCCGCCCGTTTTATAAGGCAGGTGGTGGGTCCTTCGCATCTCTCCGCACCCCTCTGCCTGCAGAGAACGGGCCTCGTGGGGCCTCGTGGGGCCTCGTGGGGCCTCCTGACCTCGTGGGACCTCGTGGGGTCTCGTGGGGCCCGGTGGGGCCTGGTGGGGCCTCCTGGGACCTCGTGGGGCCTCATGGGGCCTCCAGGGACCTCGTGGGGTCTCGTGGGGCCTCGTGGGGCACAGAGGCCTCCTAATTTCTCATGTATAAACACAGCACCACAGATTCCCCTTCCAACGGGATCCACTCCTCGCAAGGTGATTTTCCCGTCATTGTTGATGTTGTTTTATGTATTGGATTATTTACTTATTTTTTATTGATTTTTAATGCTTTTTGCTTGAAGTAGAGTTGACCTACAGGGTCCTGTTAGTCCCGGGTGTGCAGCAGTGCAGCACAGCAGCGGGATATTGTGTGCATTACGAAACGGTCCCTATGACAAGTCTAGTCACCGTGTGTCGCTGTACAAAGCTATTGTGGTATTACTGGCTACACTCCGTGGGCTGTGCGCTACATCCCCACGACTTATTTATTTTATAACTGAGAACTTTTACCCCTTAATCCCCTCCCCGCAGCCCCCCCAGCCCCCTCCCCACCTTGGTAAGCAACAGTTTGTGTCCTGGAGGATTTGAGGAAGAAAAGACAAGGACCCTGCAGGTGCCAACTGCATGCATTTACACTGAATTTTTTTCCTTTGCGTCTTTAAGTGACTGAGAAACAGAGGCAGTCCACGAAGCTGGGCTCACGGCGACGTCGTCCAGTGTGCTGCGGCCGCCCGGAAGGCCCACTGGGAGCCGGGACAGGCCTCCGGCTGCCATGTCCCTGCGGACAAACGCCTGTGTCGTTCTGCTGCATCCGTCTCGCGGCTGCTCTGCGGCCTGAGCTGTCCCGATAACCCTGTTCGCTTAGCATCGTCCTTAAGGACGCTGTGACGGTCCCCGGGCAGTGACAGCACGGCCTTCGCCCCAGCGAAGAGCAGACGTGGGCAGGCCTGCTCCCTGACTTTGGGGGCGGCCCATGGGGCACCTACGGGTACCCGAATCTGTCGAGCTCCATCCAGGGGCGTTTCTCACTAAAGACAAGTGTCCCTTTGGGCCTGGCTCTGAGTGGGGATGGCACCCCGGACGCTGACGTGGCTTCCACCAGCAATTTCCTTCCCAGCTGCGGTTCCCAGCCCTTGCCCCTCGATGCCCCCCAGGCCCCCCTCGATGCCCCCCAGCTCCCCTCGATGCCCTCCCGGCTCCCCTCAATGCCCCCCTCGATGCCCCCCGGCTCCCCTCGATGCCCCCCGGCTCCCCTCGATGCCCCCCCGCCTCCCCTTGATGCCCCCTGGCCCCCCTCAATGCCCCCTGGCTCCCCTCGATGCCCCCGGCTCCCCTCGATGCCCCTGGCTCCCTTCGATGCCCCCTGGCTCCCCTCGATGTTCCCCCAGCTCCCCTCGATGCCCCCCGGCCTCCCTCGATGCCCCCCGGCTCCCCTCAATGCTCCCCCAGCTCCCCTCAATGCCCCCGGCCCCCCTGCTTATGATTACTCTCCCCTGGCCCCCAGCTCCCCCCACCCCCATGCCTCGGCAAGTAATTATCTTCCAGGGAAGTTGACAAGTCTCTGGCGATTCCTAGCCCAGCTGGAAAAGATTCATTATTCGGTATCTGGAAATAAGCAGGCCCATCAGCACGGGGCTGAGATAACACCAGTGTAAAAGTCCTCTATTCAGGAGAATTAATTAGGGTTCCTTATTAAGGATCCCATTAGGCAAGAGGGCATTTTTATCTGTGATAGTCAGCTGCTCCTATTTTTCTAATGCTATAACTCCGGGTTTTAAAAACGGACAAAACCAGGAGCCGTGTTTTCCTCCAAAACCGTTCAGTGTCAGTTATGTCTTCATCAGGATGCGAAAATAGATTTTTCTCATTCAATTTGCGGTGCTTTATATCTTCAGAGTCTGGTAATGACTCCACCATGTCCCTCTAGCAAGAACCCCGGCCCCAGACAGGTATTTGGGGGACTGGGATGTTGGGTAGAAGGACTGTGTGAGAAATCGCAATGTTTTAGCAACGTGGGCTGGTAGGAGGTACCGAGTGCGGACTCTGTGTGACTCTGGGCAAATCTCTTAACCTCCCTGAGCCTCACTTTCCTCCTCTGTAAATCTAGCTCCCGTGCAGGGGGTGGGAGGGACCAAGGGCACCGCTGACCCGCGAGCAACAGGGGTTTGACCTGCAGGAGTCCATTTACTTTATTATTTTTTATAGATTTTATTTATTTATTCGCGAGAGACACACACACAGAGAGAGAGAGAGGGAGGGAGGCAGAGACACAGGTGGAGGGAGAGGGTCGACTGTACGTGTTAACCCCTCTGACTAAGCCTTGGTTTCCTCATCTGCAAAATGGGAGGGAGAGCCCTCCTCCCAGGCCCTGGAAGGGTCCAGGAAGAGCAAGTACAAGCACCGAGCCTGTGGCAGGAGCGTTATACGTATGTGTCAAGCCCCGGTCAACTCCGTTTTGTGTTTTCCTTGGAGAAGCCCGGGCGAGATGCCTGGAGAGAGCCGTTCCTGCTCCCCACCCCGAGAGGACTGAACCCGTTTGTCCTGGCTGGGGCCTGGGTCTTAGCCTCCCCAGGCTGAGACAGCGTCTAGGGGGGCCTCACCGATCCACATGCCGTGTCCTCCGTGGCTCCCAAAGGAGGTGGTACAGGGGCGGGGAACCGGAAGAGTAACAGGATCTGAGGCTTCCAGAAAGTTCCGTACAAGGTGTGGCATTGTTCTCCTGCCTTACCCCGCACTTCCATCACTCCGCAAACACGTGGGGCAGCCGAGGCGGAGCCCGGGCTTTCCCCGCCTCAGCCAGACCCGCTTCCTCCACCTTTGATGCCGTCGGGCGTCGGCGTTCACCACGGTCCACAGGACAGAGTCCTGGCCACATCGTTTCCTGTGAGAGCTGCCTCCACACAAAGCCTCCGTCACCCCGTGTTCTTCTGTCTGCCTGTCCTGACACCCCCGCCATTGCTTGTGCCTCAGTTTACCCAGTAGAGAAGCCACCTTATCTTCTGGGTCCTCTTCTCACCTCTCCTTCACGCTGCTTTGGCTTCAATCCCCTTTCGACGCCTCTGGCCCTGCCGCGTCTGTCCCTGTCCTCTCTGACCTCCGCCGTCCCGTCCTCTCTCGTCTACTTCCTTGCTGTTCCCGACACCACCCGCTCTTTCTGCCTCGGGGGCTTTGCGCTTGCAGGTCCCCCTCCACCTGGACCGCTCTTCCCCGCAGGCATTCACACGCTCACTGCTCCACCTCCACCCGGGCAACCCCCCAGGCCACACCACCTGTTTAAAATGACCAGTGTCCCACTCCTTAGAATGTCTGTTTCTTCATTTTTATTTTTTCTCAGCTGGATTCCCCATAGCTCAGAGCGTCTAGTGCATGAGAAGCCTGGAACTTGGGGGGCCCAGCCCCTCCCCTTGTTCCATCCCTAGAAGGTCTGCTCAGAGCTTCGCACTCAGGACCCTCACTCTCCAGGCCAGGCAGCTGAGGCAGGGAGGCAGCGTGCGGCCTCCCTGAGGTCACGCCAGGGGTTAGCATCACGGGAGTGAGTGTGCCCAGTGGTCCTAAACCAGCAGTAAAGAGCGCTGTTTGCAAAGGGCTGTTTGCGCCCATCCCATGTCTGCCCCGGGCTTTGGGTGCAGCCATCGTCAGCCCCCACGTCACGGAGACAGATTGCCCTCCGGCATGAACGTGCTGCTGGGAGACAGCGGTCTGGGCTGAGACCAAGAAATCCTCTCCCCCCGGCGCTCCCCTGCTCGCCCCCCAGCCCCCCTGCCAATTCCCCCATCAGATAATTCCTGATAATGAAGTTAGGATGATTCATTGGTTTTCTGATGAGCGTGAATTCATCATCAAAATCTACATATTTCAGTCCCCTGATACGAGCGCTCAGATTCCTAATCTGATTAATATGTAAAGCGCTTTATCCTGTGACTTCGCAAGAGGAAACCCAGCTTGGGGTTCAGGGGCCTGCGTGGCACCTCGCCCGAGAGGAAGTCCGCGGCTCCGAGTCAGGCCCCGGGAGGCCAAGCAGCGCAGCCTCAGGCCCGGCCCTTCACGGCCCAGGAAGCAAGGTCACCCCACCTGGCGGGCGCTTCTGAGTCCTTCTGGAAGGCCGGTCCGTGTGCCACCCTCCTGCAGCAGAGACCCTCCAGGTTCGATCCCCGCCACTCCGGAGGGCCGGCCCAATCCAGCAAGCAGCCCTGAGCCTCCCTTCCCGGCTGCTGCCCCTGGGCCAGGTCCTGGGACTGCTCGGCTCTTGTGCCTGACATCCTGCGTGTCCCCCGTGGCCCCTGCGCCGTCCCCTTCCACCTGCCCACGTGCATCCCTGCCCCGTCCGCTGCAAGACCCTGCTCAGGCCCAGGCTGAGCTGCCTCCGGCCCACACCTCCTTGGGTTCAGACTGTTGCTTCACACCCCCCGACCGGGCCACCCCGCCTCCTTCCTCCCCGACCCACCAACCCGGACACACACGCACAGACGCCTCAGGATCCCCCAGCAGGTGCTGTGGCCCCTGACCCCGAAGGGGCGGTGTGTCTGGAGCGCCGCAGAGTCAGACGCGGGTTCAGAGCTCAGCTCCGGGAGGGGCCCAGCTGCTTCACCGCTCTGAGCCCCTATTTCTCTAGCCTTAAAACAGGCCCGTCAGGAATAACGATTCCTGCGTCAGGCTGCTGCGGATGCCGCCCCAGGCCCAAGCAGCTGTTCTGGCGTGTGGGCGGCACGCAGCAGCGCGGGGCTGTCGTCCACCCTCATCCACCCTCGTCCACCCTCGTAGCACCGACCCAGGTGAGCCAGCACTGCCACCGTCCTGATACGGATGCGGAAGCTCAGAGACGTTGAGGTTGGCTCGTCGTCATCTCCGAAGAAGTACCTGAACCTTCTGTCGTGAGGAGGACCTGGGACCCCACAGGAGGTGGGGACCGTCAGTGGCCTGGACACCCCAGCAAGAGCTGGTCCCCACGGGTGAGCGCCGCTTCTTGGCACGTTGTGCGTCTGATGCTGGAACCCCCACCCCGCAGGGTGGGAATGAAAGAGCGTAAGCCTTGGGGCCTGGGCGGCTCACTACACAGGACTGGGAGCCGGAGCATCTTCCCTTGAGCCTTGAGGACCCGCTGAGGCTTTGGCACGTCTACAGAAAGCTGAACGGGGCACGCTGGCTCCGGTGAGCAGTATGGAGGACGGCAGGACCACTGCCCAGGCAGCCCCGTGGCTGCGACGCCCGGTCCCCTCCCGCCGGCTCCAGTCTACAGCCGCCCGGAGACATCCCGGGCCAGGAGGAGGAGTAGACCCCGCGTCAGGCCCCACGTCAGGGGGATCCTGCCCTTCCCTGCAGGGTGTAGCCACAAGAGGACCCCTCCGGGGACCGGCGCCCAGCACCCCAAGGGGCCTCGGGAAAGCTTAGGCTTCCTGCTAGGTTGGCAAGTAGCCACTGAGATTCAGGAAATCAGGGAGTCAGACTGGAGTCAGACTTTGATCACAAAACTTATTTTGTTGTCACAGAATGGTAAGCCCTGCGGATTTAGGTCACACACACGCGCGCGCACACTCACGAAAACCAATTATTCACTGGCATAGAAGAGCCTGCTGTCAAAATTCAGATATTTTTGGAAGGTTTTGCCTTTTTCTGGCTGTGCATTAAGGGAAGTCATGCTGCTTCCACCCGTTGTAGGTTCTGGGGTGAAGTCACCCAGCGCTCATGCATAGTTCAGCAGCAACGCCCACCTGGGGGCTTTATTTAGACTCACCCCAGCTCCCGCTTCGTCGCTTTCTGGAACCACCTTGAGAATTTTGGAATTCGGCCTAGGGAGAAGGAAGAAGGCTCAGGGGTTCAAACACGATCCTGACCCGTTTCCTCCTCCTGCTGCAGGAAGACTTTGTGCTTCCCCCCGCCGGCACCCCGGCTGGCCGGCCAGGAAGAAGAGGGCGGGACCTGGGGTCAGAAAGACCGGGTTCATGTGTGGGTCAGCTTCAGGCCAGCGCCCGCTCTCGGTGTTCCCATCTGCAAAGTGGGTGCAGTATTGCCAACCAGGAAGCCTGGAGACAAGCGCAGCATCGTAGCTACTTAATGAGCGAGACTCTCCTTCCGTTCTCGTCCTTCCAGTTCTCTGCTTTAGGTCCCCTCTCCCTCCCTCCACCTCGCAGACTGCGGCAGGAGAGCCACGACCCAGACGTTCCTGCTGGCGTGGGGAGGGGATGCAACGGTTGCGTGATGCTTCGTGCGTGATCCCATAAAGCATCATCCTCTCAGTCCACATCCGCTACAACGTGAGGAAAGTCCCAGCGGTCATTTTTCGGGTGAGGGCATGAGCCTCTCTCCAGGCCCGTTGGCTTGTTCCCACGCCGGTTTGGTCCCTCACCTGCCCCAGAGGCCGCGGAGTCCGCCCTGGGCTCCAGAACCACCTGGCCAGCCTCCGTGGAGAAGACAGAAAGCACAATTATTTCACCGAATCGGCTGCCAGCTAAAAGGAGACCATTTATTTTTTATTTTTTTTTAAATTTTTTATTTATTTATTTATGACAGTCACAGAGAGCGAGAGAGAGGCAGAGACACAGGCAGAGGGAGAAGCAGGCTCCATGTACCGGGAGCCCGACGTGGGATTCGATCCTGGGTCTCCGGGATCACGCCCTGGGCCAAAGACCGGCGCCAAACCACTGCGCCACCCAGGGATCCCAAAGGAGACCATTTAAAAAGAATAGAGAGTATTTGTGTTTTGTTTCCCTTATAGACGGAGCACACGGTCCTTAAAGAAAATGTAGGAAACAGAGGAAAACTAGATAAAGAGGCTCTTGTGCGCGAGCGCGTTGACGTCCTGCCTTCCGTTTCCTCGGAGCGCGGCTTTGTTTCGTCGGTAACTTAAAGAGCCGTGTTCCTGCGGCCTATGGATGCACGGATAGGTGCGGCCTTTTCACTATTTACAAAAGCAATTCATGCTCATTGTGAAGAATTCAGAACAGACCCGGGAGCCCAGGATTTGCCGTTCGTCTTCTGTTTGTCGGCCCCCCAGCCCCGGCCACAGGCGGACACGGTTACGGGCCGGTATGTGGCTTTCCAGATGTGTCCTGGGCGTTCACACACGCGGGACAGGGGCTAACGGCCACCTGCCTCCCTGCAGCTTGTTTTTATTCCCTCAGGTGTGGCTGTTAGATATTTTTCCATGTCAGTTCCTAGATCTGCCTCCTTCCTTCTTCAGCCATCGCCGTCACGTATTTGTTGCTGACAAACGGTACCACCGTTAACGCCTTTGTGCATCTATCCTCGTGTGCCATTACAGCACCTGTAGGGTAGCTTCCTTTTTTTTTTTTTTTAAAGATTTTATTTATTTATTCATGAGAGATACAGAGAGAGAAGCAGAGACACAGGCAGAGGGAGAAGCAGGCTCCATGCTGGGAGCCCGACCTGGAACTCGATCCCGGGACTCCAGGATCACACCCTGGGCCAAAGGCAGGCGCTAAACCGCTGCGCCACCCAGGGATCCCCCAAGATTTCCTATTTGACAGTGAGCTCCATAAGCCGTCTGAATGATGTTTTTTTGTGCTGGGTGTGGGATATAGATCTAACTTTGAGTTCCAAATGAAGAATGAATTGTCCCCAAACCTGTCCTTTCTGGCCTTTGATCATAAACTTGAGTTCACATCTGTTCGTGGTTCTGTGTCTGGGCTTTTTTTCCTTGTATTTCACTTATCCATTATTCTATTTCTGTGCCAGGATCAATTACGATAGCTTTGTAGCCCTCCCCCATTAGGATTTTTAAGACATTTTATTGGCCAATCTTGTGTACTTACTTTTCCAGATAAATTTTAGAGTGAGGTTTCGGACGTTCCTTGTGAAATCCCATTGTGATTTTGCTTAGAAGCTCACTGAATTTGTAGGTTAATTTGGAGAGAACTGACATTTTTACAATAGTGAACCTTCCTATATAGGACCACGGTGTGCCTCTCATTGTTCAGATCTTTGTTTATGTGCTTTAATAAAATTTTATGGTTTTCATCATTTAGGCCTAGTAAATTTCTTGTTAGGTTTTATTCCTAGGTAATTTTATAGTTTTTATTATTGTGAATAGTGTCATTTTGCCATTGCGCTTCTCTAATTGTTGATTGCTGGCGAATGAGAAAACCATTGATTTTTGTACATTTCTTTTGTAACTGACCACCCCACTGAACTCTCTCATGGGATCTACCAGTTTTAAGGTTGATTTTTTTAGATTTTCTAAGTCAGACGATCATCTGAACTACACGTAATGCAATTTTCTCTCTTCCTTTCCAGTGTGTATGCTGGTTGGGTTTTTTTTATTATGATTATTATTATTTGGTAGGTGGTGTTTTGGGGGCTTTTCTGGTTTCTTCCATGACTAGCGCCCTCAGAACCATATTAAAGAGAAATGAAAGGTTTGGCCGCCTCATGATTCTGCAAAGGAGAGACTTACGGGCAAGCACAGCTTTTACTAAATTCTGTATCATGGATCAATACAAATCACACAATTTCGAAAGATGTTTTTATTCCCACTTTATATAAGACTGAGAAATCATGTAGTGTTCAATTATGCTGCTGTTTTTTTTAATCTGGAGGGATTTAGAAGGAGCTAATGGGGATCGGAGGGACAAGCCCCCCAAAATGCGACTCCAGGCAGCTCTGTGACCCCATCACTAGATGATGTCACGTAATTTCATATCCTGATTACTTTGCCCTTACACCATTGGCATTCTTTGTGTTATTATAAACTCTTGGCCCCAAAATATTCCATTAGGTGGAGATATCACAACTTCCTTAACCATCCCTTCCTCTGTGGACAGTTAGATCATCTCCAGTTGTTTGTGTTATAAATATTGCTGTGAAGAACACTGTTGCGTATAAAGCCTGGTTTTTCCCTCTCTGAATTTATGATTATTTCTTTAGGAGCGATTCCCAGAATGAATATTTTTTAAGACTCTTGATTCTTATTGCCAAATTGCTTTCTAAAAGCTTTCGATCATTTTGCCCTGCCACGAGCAGTATGTGAATGTCTGAAGAAATGGGACTTTCAAAATTAAAGATTATGAAATATGTTGCACAGGAAAGAGAATGGGCTTTGGAGTCAGACTGTGGAGTTTGGATCCCAGTTCCTCCACTGACAAACTGGTTGGATTGAAAAAATATAAATGAATGAATGAATGAACGAATGCAAGCAAGCAAGTTCTGGAGCTTCGGTCTCCCTATCCGGAAACCGTGAGACCCACTCTGCAGTCATTCTCAAGGCTGAATGAGAACAAATTGATGACGGCACTTGGCATGAAGCAACTGTGAACAAACGGGTGTCGTCTTCCCTTTATTTCAAGTCTTTTCAGGGGTTTTTCTCGTCTGACCAGCTTTGGAGACTTCCCCGGGAAAGTGCGCCTGCTGCTGCGGTTGGGAGTGACCTCTGGGCCTCAGGGGAGGCCTTTGCCCGCTGCTGGCCACTGGTCCCAGCCGCGAGCTCCAAGCTCCAAGACCTGCTCCGTGGAAGGATTTCCCGCTCTGGCCGGCCACTCGCGAGCGTGCTCCCGGTGCAAGTGCCCAGGTGCTTCCTAGGAGGCCGCAGCTCCCCCCGCCCTCCCGACTCACTGACTCAGCCTCTCCTCCGCGGACGGGGCCATCATCCTCTCCCACCAGGTCTGCCTCTGCAATATCATTGCCGTTTGTCCCTTTCCCTGCAGCCCCAGGACCCCCGTGTCACACCTGGAACACAGATGCAGCCTCCCGCCAGCCTCCAGGATTTCACCCTCCCCTCCCTCCTCCTCCTCCGTTCTGGCCCAGGGTGATCCTATGAGGAGCCCATGTCCACCCTGGCCATCACGCTGCTGAAAACCTTCCATGGTGGCTGTTGCCCACGGGGGACAGTTCAGACTCTTGGCTCAGCACCTGGGGCCCCCGGCTGGCTGTCACTCCGCAGTGGTACAGTCCATTCATGCCTTGTTGATTCAGGAGACCTTCATGAATGTCCTCAGGGACCAGGCAAGGCCTTGGGGGTGTACCTGTGATCTAAAACTATGAGTGTGGGCTGACACTTCCTACACTCCTTTTAGGCCCTTGGTGCTGGGCTAAGCCCTTTATATGCATGATGTCTCTCAGCCCCTCCAGTAACCCTATGAGGCAGGTACGATTTTCATTTCCCTTTGACAGATGGGGACACTGAGGCTTGCAACGCTAACATAGGCTGCCCAGGGTGGCCCTGCTGGGAAGCAGCAGAACCAAGGCCTCTGGCGCCGGCGCCCCTATTCTCAGCCACTCGTCAGTCCCGGGTTCTTTCGGATGTTATTATGCCTGAGAATTCCTGCTAGACTGGATGGGGGTACCCTCTCCATATGCATATCTCGTAAGCAATATGGGCAGAGACTTCTCAGTAGCAGAATCACAAAACCTGCCGCCAACCCAGAGCTCACACGGGAGCTTGGGCACACTCTCTACCGCCCGTGTGCTCCAGGGCTGGACACAGGACGCCTGCACTGAACTCTGGCTCCCAGCACTCCCAATTCCTGCCTCGTCCTCGTGCCCCACGCCTGGGTTAGTTATGATTTCCCAAGAGGCATCCCTGCCTTCCTCTCTGGACTTTCCATAACCAGCCCTTCCAGGATGCAGGATGCATAGTAGCCATTCGATAACCGCACTGCATTAAATTGGATTGAATTGAACCAAATTGAATTCAGGAGCAGATATTCCCCAGCAGTGGCTGGGATTTAAGTTCATTGTTGTCCTAATCATCCTGTTGTAGATAACATTGCCTCCTCCATAAGCCAGGCTAAGCGCTGAGGTGTTGGAGGATAGTATGTCCTATGGGGTTTCCGTTCGGGCAGGGTGGCTCTTTCAGCATCTACCCCTGGAAATAGATCTGAGCTGTGTGTGTGCTTTGATACAGTTCTCTGATATGTCTCAGAAGTGGGACAATCTGCGCTTAAGTAGCATCTGTGCCACTTGTACCGCTGCATGACCTTGGACGAGTTACTTAACCTCTCTGAGCCTCTGGCTCCTCCTCTGTCTCTGTCCCATGAGGATATTGCAAGGATTAAAATGAAAACCTGAATATAAAGCTCTTACTATAGAGGTTTACTTGCATAGAAAGATGCACGAGGCACAGTAAGAGTTCAGGGGTGTTGACAATAATTTTGATAATTGTTCTTCTCTTCCTGTCTCTCCCGTCTGTGCTGAGCTGCATGGATTGGGGGCAGCGACAATAAAGAAAGGGCAGAGGGAGGTAAGCAGAAGCGTGGTCTTCAGGGTGACTGCTCAGCCCTGGGCCCGGGAAGGAGGAGGCCCTCTCTGGCTTCATGCCTAGAAAAGTAGCCCAGAAGTGTGGAGAATGGAAATGGGATGAGCCTAGAGAGGTAGATGGAGGCCAGATGATTTGCATCTAATTCCAGGATCGATAGGAAGTCACCGAAAGGTTTCTGGTGGGGAAGTGACACGATCAGATTTGCATGTTTGAAAGACTGCTGCGGCTGCTGCTGGACAGGACAGAGGTGTGGGTGCAGCCACAGGCGCAGACTGCTCGTTGTTGCTGTAGCCCAGGTGAGAAATGATGAGGCGCAGAATGTAACAGCGGGGGGGGGGGGAGACTGAGGGCAGCAGGGGGTTTCGGGGACGGGAACCCAACAACACAGCCACGCCTGCTCAGTGAACCTGAGGCACAGAGGAGGAGGAGGAGGGGAGGTCGCTCCTAGCTCTTGGCTTGAGTAGCTGGTAGATAGGCAGGCGGTGGCCAAGAAAGTGATGGCATGTCAGGTTTCAGATGCCCATGAGACATCTAAGGTGCATGGACACAAGGATCCAGAGTTTGGGTGGGTTGTGGGTTGTAAATAGACATCTGGGAGCCATGAGCAGGAAATTAGATGCAAGGAGAGAACTTAACCCAAGAGACAATGGGAAGAGAGTGCCACACGCAAGAGGGTGAATACATTGGTGGATGTGAGGACTCCCTCGGGGCCCCAGCTCCTCCAGAAGGTGGATCTGGGCTCGGTTGCACTGACCTCCAGTGTACTGGGAGGAAACCTGGGCGTTCAGCTGTCCAGCGTGAGTTTGCCGTGGTCATGGTGACCCTCCAGCCCACTGCCTGGCCTGGAGCGGGCCTTGAGTGTCCGTCTGCTTGGCTGGCCCATGAGCCCTGCCCTGCCCAAGGGCTCTTCCTCTCTATGAAGATTATGGAAATAGTTAAAGCCCCTGTGTACCTGGCAGCACACTTCCCGCTTGCACAGTCCAAATCCCATAATACAGAGGGAACTGTCTCTAACTCTCTCCCTCTGAGAGTAAGACAAGCTGAAAATAGGATCCTGTTTTCAGCTCACAGGCATGTGTCCTCTTTGGGGCATCAGATGGGCCCTTGATGTGGACCCCCTGAGAAGCCTTGGAGTGTGGCCGGATGTGTTGATGCCTTCCAACTTCTTGACATCATGGATGCTGCTCTGAACTAAACAAATATGGAAGTTTCCAGATCCCAGTCTCACTGAATGTGTCTCAGTAGAGTAGAAATCTGCATTTCAGATACTCATCGTAGACCACCGTGATGCAACGGGTCAGCGGGACCTTTGAGAAATAGGACTCAGCAGGAGATGCTTGTCAGGGGACCCAATATCTCACCACCTGCCGCCATTTGCCATACTGCTGACGTTTCTCGTAGTACTCACTACTCCCCAGCAAGGCAAACGCATCATCACATATGGTCTAGGAATGATTTGAGATTCAGAAATGTTTAGCAACTTGCTCAGAGACGCACAGCGTGTCACCAGCAGAGTCAAAATTGGAGCCCCAGGTCTGTCTAATTCCAAAGCCTAAGACATTTATACTCGAGCACATCACCTACGGAGAGGAAAATGGCACCTGTGTCCAGGCACTTAAATGTCCACATAGAAAAGAATGTGGAGGTAATTGGCAGAAATGGAAACCATGGGTAATTGCAAGAGTCCAGCCTTGACTCAGCACGAGATCTAATAGAGTAGCTTCCTAGGGGCAACCACTGGGGGGTTAAGTAGGTGCTGGACACACAGTCATTGGAGGCGTTGGATTTGCGGAGTCTCGTGCTGCTGCAGTGTGACCAAGTCATTGTCAAGCTTGTGATGGCTACAGTAGGGTATTTTGACTGGATGACTCCCTGACTCGGGACCTCACGTTTGCTCGAGATTTGCATCATCGCATGTGCAGCCATGAAAGGAGGGAGAGCAGAGAGGGGATAGTCTATCTTACGGGGTTTCCATTCAAGATGGCAGCTCATGGTTCAAGGTCACGAGGATCAAGAGCTGTGGATTGAGAGTCTTTTATCTCAAGTGAGTGGGTCCTCACTTAATGACGAGAGAACTAAGAAGCTCTGCCTCGTGGTGGCTTGTTCTGTAAGACCAGGGCAGGCAGGAGGAATCCTTCTGGAGTCCACCTCCACGGGACCCCGTGCCCTTCCTGCTGGTGCCAGTCCAAGGCCTGGGCCAACGGGGTGGCACCAGCCAAGAGAGAGGTAGAGATGATTCACTTCTCTTCAGTCTTGAACAGTCGGGTGGGAAGTCAAGATCTAGGCGGCTTTAGAGCGAGTATGAAATTACATGTATTGTCTGCCAAACAGCTCTTTTGTCCTCTGACGCTCTTTTCTTAGACCATCTATCTTCACCTGAGTGCGTTTCAGCCCTCCAGACCCAATCCTCTCCGGCCGCCCCAGTCCCCTCTCCCTGCCAAAGCTCCTGCCATAGCGCCCACCTTCAGTTCTCAGCCTCCCATTTTCCAGCTGTTCAGTCTCAGGCAAGTCATTGAACCTCTTTGCCAAGATTGTAAATTGGCACAACCCATTTTTTTTTAAGATTTTATTTATTTACTCATGAGAGACACACAGAGAGAGAGAGGCAGAGACACAGGCAGAGGGAGAAGCAGGCTCCATGCAGGGAGCCCAAGTGGGCGGGCTCCTGGGTCACGCCCTGAGCCGAAGGCAGGCGCTAAACTGCTGAGCCACCCAGGGATCCAAGTGAGTTAAATTTTTTTACATGCATACATATACAACAGGCATTAAAAAAAAGAAGAGAAAAAAATGGGTGAATGGTATGCTCATATATTATTCATTATTCTTTTGTGTTTTCTAAAAGTTTTACGACAAGCCTGTTGTAATATTTCTTTCCGGGTGCAGAAAAATCAATAAAAGTTAAAATGCATTTTGATAGCCCCCACCACCTACTGGATGAAGAACAAACTTCTCAAGAGATGATTTTCATCATCTGACCCCACCCTAAGGTAGCAGCTTCATTTTCTGCCATTTCCCGTCCTCGTTGGCTCCCCACAACGTGCCGGCGTGCTTGCCATTTTATAGGTACATCGCAGCCATCCGTCCTGGCGCGCCTGTATCCTTCCTGTGTTCTCCATCTGGAACGGCCTTCTCCACTAGGTTTTGCAAGAACCAGCTCAGCTATCTCTAGCCCCTCCTTGACACTTAATTCTTGCTTTTTAATCCTGCGGGCCTTTTATATATAAATAAGAGTTATTTAGTCTCTGTCATCCCCACTTACCCCTTTCTTCAAGATTTTGTGGGAACCCCAAGGAGGAAAGATAATAACTGTTTTTGGAGAGTCGGGAAAGCATTCACAGAGAAGATGACATTTGATCAGGTTCTTAAAGACCGAATAGGAGTTGGCCAGGTAGACAAAGACGGTGAGCATCCCACACGGTTCTGGAACAAGCCTTTAGCGACAAACTCTGGTTTCTATCACAACCTTTATCTCATTTCATCGTGTGCTCCGTGAGGGAATTGTCTGTCCCCTACCAGGAAATCGGTCCTCAGGGGCAGAAAATGTGCCTTGCTTTCCTTACAGCGTGCAGCACAGTGCCTGACACATGCTGGGCCTCATAAATGTATTTGCATACTGGGGTGTGAAGGCACGAAGGTGCCAGTCCAGGGACCACCTTTCTTCTTGTCATAGTGCAAGTGGGGAAAAGAACATATTCTTATTGCCTCTTATCACTGGTTGCAAGAACAGGCTCAGAGATGCCGAAAATACTCTTATCAATTGTTTGCCAATTTGAACCAAATTGAAGAAGTTGTTCACCTGGCAGGCATTAAGAGGATCTTCTGTAACATTTGGACCTCATTTGAGTATAAAGATCCCACCGATAGGAGCTTCACCTCCCCTTTAAACAACGTGTCACAGTTTCAGAATGATGCCTTTTCTTTCTTTTTTTTTTTTTTTAAATGATGCCTTTGAAATAAATCCTGCTTGAGTAATGTTTCTCTTGGACTCCTAAAATCTTTATGGCGATCTTTTTTTCATCGCCTAGACTATGAGAAGGGAGAGAGAGCCAGAGCCACTGAGCTAGAAGTGGGGAGTGCAGTAGTTTCTCATATGTGGGTCACACATTTAATGTAAATAGTTTTTAAATGCAAATCTGATACCGACTACACGTTAGCGCAAAAATCCCAGCTCTGTCCAAAGTGCTGAATCCGTGAGTACTCTGATTAAAGAGTAGGTGGTATGGAAATGATACATCCTTTTGGACAGAAGGTTTGGATGTACTAAAACATCTAGTAGCAGCCGTACCAGGGATAACAACACAAACACCAGCAGAAATAAAACACAGATGAACAGCTTAGTCCCCCCACTGCAGAGACAGGGAGGGAGCAAGGGAAGGAGGGAGAGAGAGAGAGGCAAGCAGTAAGCTGATGGAACTGAGCTCGTAACTCCGTTGTGCAAAGGAGCACTGAGTTGGGAGTCACGCATTAATTCAACACCATTTTTTTGTTTTTGTTGTTTTGAGTGGCGACTATCCACGAGGCATTGTACTAGGACGTCAAATCAGATAAATCATAATCTGGTCTCCACAAGATCACAATCCACGTTTACTCGACCACTGAGCAGCTGTTGACCTTGGACAACTTACTTACACCTTTTAAGCCTCAAAATTCTCCTTTAAAAATTTGGGATCAGGGCAGCCCGGGTGGCTCAGTGGTCCAGCGCCGCCTTCGGCCCAGGGCGTGACCCTGGGGACCCGGGATCGAGTCCCACATTGGGCTCCCTGCGTGGAGCCTGCCTCTCCCTCTGCCTGTGTCTCTCCCTCTCTGTGTGTGTCTCTCATGAATAAATCAATAAAATCTTAAAAATAAATAAATAAAAATAAAAATTTGGGATAGTAGGATCTCACAAGATCACTGTACTGATGGTTAGAAAAGTGATGGTTAGAAAGCACTTTGCACAGAATTTAACGCGTTGTAAGCTCTCAGGGAGCATTACGTGTTAGCATCACGTGTGGTACATTCTGCTAAGTTCTTTATACCCATTGTCCTTTATGCTGTCATAGACTCCGCACCAGTCACATGGGACAGATTTTAACCTCCCCTTACGTAGCCTAGGAAAGTGAGACTCAAAAGAAAGGAGTTTTTTAACTTGCCCAAGTTCCTACAGTTGGTCAGTCATGTGTATAGAATTCAGGGCCAACACTTTTTACCCTAAAGCCAATGCTCATAATTACGGTGATGCTGGCAGGACTTGAAAGCAGACTGACTGTCCCTGTCAACAACCAAAGAAATAAGGCCAATTCCACCCACAATCTGAGCTGGCACTTTTGGGGAAGGCACATTCTCAGGGAATGGGGTGGGCACAAGACCCACGTGCCTGTTGATTTTAGGTTAGGGACACTTGCATGTTGACAAAGATGAGGAAGATAAATCCCAGCCTGCAGGAAAATAGAGCCAAACACCAGCCACCCAGAAAGGGCCACAGGAGAGCAAGAACAGGGGCCTGAGACCAGAGCAGACCAGGCAGGCAGATGGGCCCCGCTTAGGGTAGGGTGGGTACCTGCAGGGGCTCAATCCCACAGGGCACATTGGATTAGGAGGTGGGCAATAGACTGTTTCCAGAATCCATTTGACAAGAGAGGACAGGGCTCATGATGGAGGCTCACTGGCACCTCGACAAGGCAGGTTGAACCCTGAAATGTGGCTGAGCAAAGGCTGGGCAAGAGCCGGCCCCCCAGAAGCCGCTGTCCCACATGCTCCGTTTGGAATCTCCAGCTCAGAGAAATCTAGGATTGTTCCGGTCTTGGCCTGTGGAGCAGGGGTGATGGGGCTTCCGAATCAGTGACAACACATTGTTGCCTACTTGGTAAGAAGGTTCCTTTTCTTCTCATCCAACGGCTTTTGATGCAGTCCTACAGACTCCACATAAATGTATATTCTTTTGGCTTTCTTCCCTGTGGGGAACGTGAGGCTACAAAGCACAACAAAATCCCCCTTCCTCCCGCCCCCCCCAGCCCCGAAAGCTGTTCGATAAACTACGGGAGCTTTGGACTCCTTTGATTGAAACCGAAAAGGTCACATCTCAGTAGTGTCCTTGGGTCTTGCGTGTCCCATTTGTGACAACCCCGGGCTGTCCTGGGGCCTCCCCTAAGGTGCCTTTCCAGCCCTGACCTTCGTGGGTGTCTTTTAAACGCACAGTCATCAGGCAGGTAAACGGATCAATGTGGGCTGCTCATCCACTGCGCTCGCGGGGCCTCTGCGTCAGGATGGTGGGGGGCACCAGGTAGCCCGGCTGCATCTTAACGGTGACTCCTTTACAGGGTCTTTCCTAGTCCTCATCCTTCAAGCTCGGAGGTCGGGGCAGCCATGACCCACACCCCAGCAGCTGTGGGGGGGCCTGTGGTGGCTTCTAATTAAGGTCATCAGGGGCCTTCGGGGGGGGGACTGTGTGCTGGTCTCCCACCCACCTGGCCTGGCACTCCGTGAAGAGAACCTGAGAGCAGTTTTGGGGCATCCCCTCCGCTACGGTACCGGCTGGCTGGCTCTCCCAGTCTGCAGAAAGGAAGCTCCATAAACACCGGGGATTATGGCGATGGTCATGGATCCTCTAAGAAGCCGAATTTCCCAAGTTCCCGGAGTTGTAATGCTTCAGGGTTTAGAGAGCTAGTTAAGAACAGATGAGCCTCCGAAAGGTCGATGGCAATGCGTGGGGTCGCAGTCTAGAGCAGAGAACGCTGCGGGGGCTCCAGGACTTTGTGTCCCCGTATGGTCACAGAACACAGCCTGGGAAAGGGGAGGCAAGTGGCCCCGAGGACCTCGGTCGCTGGAGTCCGGGGGTCCCCGCCTCCATCTCCCGGAGCTGGTGACACAGCCCATAAACCCACTCAGCAGGTTGGACCCAGGCAGCGCAGAGTCGGCCTTAGACCACGCTGCTGCGGCCCAGGGTGACGTCACGAGGATCCCCACCTCCAATTTCCAGTAACGTGTCCTCGCTGCCTCCCGAGCTTACCTTGGCAGCTTCCTCAGAGTCCAGACTTTTCTAAGAAGCTCCGCAAAACATTCCCAGCCTCTGCCCATGGTCTGGTTCCAAAGCCAGTCTTAGGGTTCAGGTAGTTTTCATAATACTGTGTCTTCTCTGGATACCAGTCTGCGTTATTGTTTCTTTGGGTTTGTAACAAAGTACCCCAAAATGTGGTAGCCTGAGCCAACAGTGCCCATGAGTCTTGTTTGTGAGTCAGGAATCGGGTGCGGCTCATCTGGGTGTCATCAGGCTGCAGCAAAGGTGTGCCCGGGCGCCGGGGAGCACCCCGTCCCCCCCCCCCCGAGCTTACTCGCGGGCGTGGGCAGCACTCCTTCCTGGAAGGCTGTTGACAGGGTGCCTAGTTCTCCTGGGCGTCGGCCAAAGCCACCCTCACTCGGTGCCACACTAGCGTCCCCGCAGGGCAGCTTGCAACACATCGGTCTGCTTTGAGCGAGCGCGAGAGACAGATGTGGTCTCCTGGAGCCTCCTCGCTGGTAAGGGAGTCCCGTCTTCCCGCGTTGGCCCTGTGCCATTCATTAGGAGTGAAGCCGTTAGGCCCAGCCCACGCGTAGCAGAATTAAACAAGGGTGTGAGTACCAGGAGGTGGGGTCACCGGGGGCTGCTCGGGGAGCGGCAGGTGGGCGGCCGTGCAGAGGCGGCGACGGCTGGAAGCGGGTGACGGGCAGCCACGGCAACACTGCGGTTGACGGGTGGGAGGGAGGGTCTTACGACGTCAGTCAGGCAGCCAGAGCAGGGAAAAGGTTGGAAAGGGAGCGATGGGCACTGAGAGCTGGTGCTTGGAGGCTCACGAGGGGTGGCCCCACGCGGGCGTGGGTGGCACACGCTCACCCGGAGGTCAGAGCCAGCTGGGAACACCACATGCCCCCTCTGGGTCCCTGCCTGGACTTTCTCCTGCTTCAGTTGCCTTTTTGTGTGATGTTCCCCTCTTTTAGGGACCAGGGCAGGCCCCCTCGTTCACAGGGCACTTCCTACACATCAGACTTCCCTTGCAGCCATATCCCAGAACATGTCCTTTATTCCCCAGCACACCTGTCGGGCAGCTCTTATTTTGGGGAGCGTGACTAGAGGTGCACACAGAGCGAGAGCATGTCATTGCCTCGGTGATCGCACCCGGAGGACCGTTCATGAACCTGACCCTCGGGCCTCATGGTCTGGAAACTGGATCCTTTGGTCCTCAAACAATGGATGATTCAGCGGAAGCTAAAATCAACCATAAAGATCCCAACACAGGGGATCCCTGGGTGGCTCAGTGGTTTGGCGCTTGCCTTCGGCTCAGGGCGTGATCCTGGAGTTTCAGGATCGAGTCCCGCATCGGGCTCCCTGCATGGAGCCTGCTTCTCCCTCTGCCTGGGACTCTCATGAATAAATAAACAAATCTTAAAAAAAAATATCCCGACACAGTTGTCTGTTCCAGATGGTAATCGGTTGTTTTGCAACCGGGATCAACTTCTCTGTTGGAATCCGAGGCAAACCCAATAAATTCGCTCATTGCCGTCAGGTTTGGAACCAGCTGGCAGGTACAGAAGAAAGACAAATGAGGGTCGTCCTGTTGGCTCTGTTACCAGGGAGCTAATTGGAGTGTGTGCCATGCAGCCCAACGGTGGGTGGGGACCGAGAAGAGAAGGGTCAGCTCCTCCTCTCCAACCCCGTAGGCAGCGAAGTCCCGATTATTACTCTTCCAAGGGACTGCCCGGCTTGCAGGAGGGAGAAGGATTCCTCTGTGGGCCCCAGGCTAGTAGCATCAGGGTCACCTGGGAACTTTAAGAAATGCAAATTCTAGGTCCAACCCCCAGAAAAAAAATGGAATCGAATTCTAGGAGTGGGGCCTAGCAACCAGCGTGCTCGGCGGGGATTCCAATGTAGGCTCAAGGTGAGGACCGCTGGCCCAGGGGAAACTGTTCTATATGCAAATAGGAGACTTGGGAAGAGGTGTCCTTATGGGACATTCTGCTCCCCGTGCCCACCCTTCTCGTCGTCCCCAGGAGATGAATCACGGGGGTAGAAGTTTCACACTTTCCACATTTGATTTTTAGCTTACAGCTGCTCCCGACGAGAACTTAAGCAGAGGCTCCTGATTACTTCCCCTCCAAAAAAGAAAAGTGTCATGGATTTGGTTACTTGTTGGCCCTATCTCTTGCTCGTGCAGACCTCAGAGGCGCTAGCACCCTCTTGTTGGCACTGAATGGTTCCTGAAGGCTCTAGAATGACCAATACCCAGAAGTCAAAGTGGAGGCACGGGTCCCACCCTACAGAAGACTGTGTGGCTCCCCCCCGCATTGCACTTAGATTCCAAAATAAATCCTTCCCAAGGCCGGCCCCACTCCAGTGGCATCTCACATCTTGCCACCCTGGCCTCCCTTCCTCTGCCTCTAATATGCCAAAAGCTCATTTCTGCCTCAGGACCTTTGCAGTGGCTGTCCTGCTGCTTGAAGAACGCTTCAGGACTTGGCACACCTGGTTCCTTCTTGTGCTTTAAACCTAAACCCAGATGTCATCTTTGGCCACTGATTTCAAGTGCCTTCCACCCCACTTGTCATCATTTATCTCATTACCCTTGTTTATTTTCTTCGGAGCGCTTGACACTATCAAAAAAAAAAATAGAAAAGATCTGCTGTGTTGTTGTTTTTTTCCTGCTGTGTTTATTTTTTGACTTATTATCTGTCTCCTCCTGCCTGGAATGTAAGGGATCAAGGCCCTTGCTCTATTCCTAGCACCAGAACGGTCTCTGGTATATTGCAGGCGTAAGATTTACATAAATATTTGTTGAATAAATGAATAAATGAATGAGTCAACACAGGAAAAGCTTTAGGAGGGAAGGATCAGAGTGCAGCGATTCAGTCATTGAGACGGTAATGGACCCAAACGCCCCGCCTTCCTCGTCCCAAGGACAGGGGCACGGAGCCCGGCTGGCACCACACCAGGCCTCCTGCCTGCCTCTCCTGCAGCCCATGGCCTCGGGCCTGCCCCCCTTCTCCGCCTCCTCCCTGCAGCTCACTGTCATTACATCACGGCCATTAGAAGCCCGCAGATTCACACCCCCCTGTCGACTTCTTCATAAAGGGATGTTAATGGGGTTCATCTTCAGCAGGGGCGATGCAGACTGTTGTCAAAACTCTGGCTTGGCCACCCACGCTCCCGTAATTAATCACACGGGAGGCCAGGAAGGCGTGGCGGGAGGGCCGTGGTGGGAGGCGTGTGGAACAGCACACGGCTGCTGCCCACCGGGAGCCCACGGGGCGGGCTGGAGGCCAGACAACCCAACCGCAACCAGCGTGGAGGACTACGTTGGGGTCCGTCCGCCCCGGGGCATCTCCTCCACCTTTGGGAGCCTACAAGGGAAAGGAAATCAAACATAAAGTCGAAGCTAGAGGGAGAAATAAGGTCAAAGACAGTCTCTTCTGGAATTATAAGGATGCTGGCATTTATTGGGTGCCGTGTCGGCGGCCTGTTGCCATGAGACAAATTACCAGACATTCACCGGCTGAAAACAACACACATTCACGGTCTGGCAGTGTCTGTGGGTCAGGAATCCCGTAAGGAATCCTTGCAAGGCTGCCATCACGGTGTCAGCAGGGACGGGGCTCTCCTCTGCTGGGGGAGGACACCTGTCCGGGGGAGGACACCTGTCCGTCCCTGCTTCGTGGTCGCCGCCACAGGTTCCTATGGTTGTAGTACCGGGAGCTTTAGTTTTTTGCCGGCTGTTGGTCTGAGGCCGCGGTCAGCTCCGAGGGACTTAACCACAGTTCCTTGCCTCGTGACTGTCCCCGGTTGGCCTCTTCATCAAGCCAGCGAAGACTCTAGAGAAAATCAGGCAGCAAGATGCAGTTTTGTAGATCATTACATGACCGTGGAGGCCGCGTCTCCTGTTCTTAGCTCCGTTCTGTTGGTTAGGAGCAAGTCACGGGTCCTGCCCATAAGGAGAAGGGATCATAGCTGGGTGTGGACACAGCCGGGAGGGGTCGTGAGACAGCCACTTAGGGGATGCCCCGCACAGTTCATACTAAGTGCTAGGGATGGAGCCAAAGGCTCCTGCACGTATTATATCATTTATTCACTGAAACAGCCCATAAGGAGGAGGTCGCACAGGGGAGGATGCGGAGGAGAGAACTTGGCTAAGATCAGAACCACCCTGCGGCCCCCAGGTGGCTCAGCGGCCAAGCATCCGCCTTTGGCTCAGTTCGTGATCCTGGAGACCCGGGATCGAGTCCCGCGTTGGGCTCCCTGCATGGAGCCTGCTTCTCCCTCTGCCTGTGTCTCTGCCTCTCTCTCTCTCTCTCTCTCTCTCTCTCTCTGTGTGTGTGTGTGTTTCTCATGAATAAATAAATAAAATCTTAAAAAAAAAAAAAGATCAGAACCACCTGTATCACAGCACCGCGCCAAGCTGTGCAAGCTTAAAGGCCAAAGGATTTGCATCTTGACAGTGAGGAGCAAAGGCCCCAGGGAGGCAGGGGAAGGGGGTCGCGGGTGCGTCCTGGCTCCCCGTGAGGCTCGAGACCAGGAGGAGGGGATGGGTGTGGATCACACGCCGAGAAAGAAGGAAACCAGGAGTGCCACTGTGTGATGATCTCTGTTTTCTCAATGAGGCAGAACGAGGGCCTCCCCTGAGAGGGGGGAGGCAGGGCCAAGTTGGAACACCAGCTGTGGGGAATGGGGAGTGGGAAACAGGGATCGGGCCAACACCAGGGCAGGAGGATGGAGCTGCCTCCTCCCTGAAGACGTCCGAGGTCTCCTTGGTGGGGGGCACCCCCTCCCACCCCCGGCGCAGCCTTCCCGTCCAGCCTGCCTTGCAGCGCTGCAGTGTACCCCACGTCCATCTCATCAGAAGGAAAGTTCTAGTGGGGCAGGAACCTGCCCGGAGCCTAGGCAGGGCCTCCCAGGAACCAGCACAGGATCTGCCACATGTGCGTCCTCCATAAATGGCCTGACTCCAGACCCTGCATTTCTGAATCCCTCTACCGTATTCCCTTCTATCCCCTAAAGGCCCTCCAGGTCTGTAGGGCTTTTCAAAGCGTGCGTTTTTATTTTCGTTTTGAGGGTCAGAGTTCAAAGAGCAGTAGCGTAGCAAGGTCCATCATGGAATAGGAGTGGAGATGGAGTTAGGGAGGCCTGTCGTATGCCTGACTTTGTGACAAAAAAAAAAAAGCGATTTTGCATTGTGGCCCAGCCCTTTTGACGTCAAGGGGTCAAGAGCCATTTCAAAATATTACGTGTCAACCTATATTGGTTGATTCGACACATTGCCCATGGTGTGTCGTCGCCTGAAACGTAGAGCACAGATACAGAACAGTCCCATTTGTGTCAAGTTACCAGTTTTGACTCATCCTAAGTGGCCAAAAACCCTAACTCAGACTACCTTAGAAAAAAAAAAAAAAAAAGAAAGAAAGAAAGAAAGAAAGAAAGAAAGAAAGAAAGAAAGAAACAAACATTGTGGGCTCATTTTCATTGAAAAGTCCAAGACTATCCTCCTCCGATGCCATTTTGGCCCGAGAACAAGGCAGATGGCTTGCCACCGCCTCGGGGCGGCACCGTCCCCTAGGACTCCTTGCCCGAGTCCTGTAGTCCCCGCCAATCAGAACCGATCCGTGTGACGGGGACCTCGCCAGAGGAGCAAAGGTGGGTGCTGGGAGCAAGAGGAGGAGCAATGGGGACCGGGCGGTCACAGAGGCAACAAACGTCCACTCCGTGTGTGTCACGCTTCCAACCACAAACGGTTGGGTGCACGCCCACCAAAGTCGTGTAGGGCTTGCTCGAAGTCCTACGACTTGGGCAGAGGCAGGTGCCCAAGTGTTGGTAAAATCAGCCCCGCCTCTCATTCCCACCAGAGCAGGGGCCACCCGTGGGGTCTCCTCCGGGCCCCACTGATAGTACTTCACATTCGCTGGGGGAGCAGTTCTGGAATTCCTGAGCAACCGAGTCCCCCAAGGCCCACCGCACCTGCAACCCCACAACCTCCTCGGGGGCCTCAGCTGGGAAGCTGACCTCAACTCTGGGCCACCTGGCCCTGCTGATGTTCAAGGACGATGAGAACGGTGACAGGACTGGCACTCACGCACCTGAGCCTGAGGAAGGTCTTGGATGACCACGTTCAACCAGGCGGCACCCACCTGGGCCACCTCCGCGTTGCACCTGGAGCCCGCCACCCGCCTGCCAGAGCCAAGCCCCGTAGGCTCTGACCTCGCACACGGCCTTGGACCCGTTTGTCCCTTTGTCTCACGCCGCCCCCCGGCATCAGCTTCCAGACCCCGGGTCCACCACCACCCCACTCACTTCTTCAAGGTGGCGGCAGCAGCAGCCGCCCGGACGCCACACAGGAGGCCAGCGACGGGCGACACAGTCAAACGGCACTTTATTTCTAATTGGACCCGTCGGCTCCGTCCGGGTCGGCTTTCCCTCTGCGCTCGTTCTTAGGCGACCCTTGGAGGCCCTTCCTGGTGTTGCGCTGCTGACGGTAGACCTCCAGCTCCTCCTGGTACCTGGCTCTCAGGACAGCTGCTCTTTGCTCGTACGGCTGCTTCTCGGCACCTGACGTTGCGGACCACATCCTCCCCGAGGCCTTCGCCACCTGCACGACTGACCAGGTGGGGTTCTCCCTCTTTAGCTGGGCATAGTGGTCTTGACAGAAGATCAGGAAGGACGAGGGGGGCCGCCTGGGCGCCTGGGGGTCCCGCTTTCTCCGCTTCTTCTTCTTGCCCACGTAATTCATCATTTCTTCCTGGTATCGGGCTTTGTCGAGCTTGGCCAGGGCTTCATATTTGGCCTTTTCATGCTTCGATATGGACCTCCATTTTTCTGAGCACTTTCTAGAGAACTCTTTAAAGCCCAGGTAGGTGTTTGGCTGCTGCTCCTTGAACTTGTTCCTGTAATTCAGCAAAAAGTGGATGTAAGAAGACACGTTCACCTTGGGCCGTAGCTGGATTTCTTTTCCCATGTTCATAAGGTCATTTTTTTTTTCTGGATTCAGTAACGTGGACAGCAGAGACTTCTGTCTCCACGCTCCAGGAGCAATCTAGAAGGTGCTCTGCTTGCGGTGAATTTTTCTCTCTGCAAGAGCTACAGTCAGGGGTCAGCCTTTTCAGGGCTGGAGGCATTGTTGAGTCAGAGGAGGGGACTGTGACATCATTCCCAGCCTGTGGCACGGGCACACGGCTGCTCCTGCTGCTTGGCTGCTGAGGGTCCATTTCTGCTTTTCATGAGACGTGGTTCATCCAGAGGCGGCTTGGAGCTGCTTCTCCTGGAGCCTTTCACCTTGACTTCCCGGAGGCGATGGGCTCTGCTCAGCTGTGGGAGCTTTCTGTCCCTTGGGTGTAGTAACAACGAGCAGTGGGGTCTGCTGTCCTCAGTGCACGACTGTCAAGATGCCACGTGCTCCCTTCCAAAGCCAGGATGGAAATAACGAACGCGAGGAGGTGGATGGTTCCAGAGCTGTCACGACGAAATGGGAAGTCTTTCTGTTTGCCTCGAATGGTGGCAGCTCACGCCGTTCAAGGAGTTCAGTAGTAAGTCTAAAAATAATCAGGTATGACGGCTGTCACTCGCTTCCTGTCAGGACAACGTTGTCTAATTTAAAACCCGAGCACCTGGAAAAAATTAAAAATTAAAATAAATTAGAATAAATTTAAAAATTAAAAAAATTAAAAAGTAAAACCCGAGCACCTGGAAAAAATAAAAAATTTAAAATCTAAAAAATTTGAGAGATTTAAAGAATTTAAAAATAAAATAAATAAAATAAATAAAAATAATAAAAATAAAACTCGAGCACCTGGAAAAAAATAAAAAATAATAAATAATAAATAATAAAAATAAATTTAAAAAATTTAAAAAATAAATAAAACCCTGGAAAAAATAAAAAATAAAAATGAATTAAAAAAATAAAAAAATAAAATCCGAGCACCTGGAGAAAAATAAAAAATAAAAAAATAAAAAAATAAAAATAAATAAAAATAAATAAATAAACTTTAAAAAATAAAAAATAAAACCCTGGAAAAAATTAAAAATTTAAAAAATTTTAAAAACTTAAAAAATTTAAAAAATTTGAAAAATTTAAAAATAAAATAAATAAAATAAATAAAAATAATAAAAATAAAACCCGAGCACCTGGGCCGTGCACATCTGAACGCTGCATCTCTCCGAAGAAACTGGGGTGTGGTGGGTGGAGGGAGGAGAACCTTGAGGGGGTTTTGCTCATTACACTTGAGTCCATAAAAATGAGATCAAATTCTTGGCCCCGCTCTCGTCGCGGGGTCCCTGTGTCTCGGGGGTTAGAGTACGGGGCTCTGCTGGCAATACCCAGACTCGTCGGCTTCGTACCCTTGTGGCAGCCACTGCAAACATTCTAGCAGCCTTCCAACTGAAGGACAAAGAAAAGACAATTCAAGTGACCTTTGGACACTTTGAGGTCCTTGCTTGTACGGGACCGGGGTTAGCACAACACGGTGGTTGACGATGACAGCCCCAAATTCATAGGATGAGGCAACAGAGCCTCAGTAACAGAAAAATTAGGGTAACATAGCCTAATAGGTGAGAGTCTGAACCTGGACTGATTTGCTGGACTTGAGCCGGTGCTTGAGGCCACCACGTCAGGACCGGTGCCTCGGGCCCACTGCGCTGGTGTGCGGCTTCGGCAGCCGAGCCCGACAGGTCAGCTGGCCTGAAACCAGACACATTGATGGGGCTCCGGTCCATTCCTGCGGCCCCACACCTGATGTCAGCTTCCATCCTCTGCAAAAGAGAGGTGGGAACTGCTGAGAGCCCCCAGTCCTGAATTTTAGCCGCAGCTCCGCCCCGAGGTGGCCAGACTAGTGACGCCAGCCCCTTCGTTCCTGGAAGCCTCTGATCTCATATCTGTAAGTGCCTTGGACTGGCCGGGAAAGGCCTTCCAGATGACATGCTGTAGCTTTGTGGCTGCATGTAGAGGCTTGGAGGATCTCAGATGCCAGCCGAGGACGTCTGGGCTGGTGGTAGGGGTAGGGGGGTCGGGGGTCGGGCCGGGGAATGAATTACTCTGAGAATCTCTCTCGGCATCGTTAGCTTTTTTCGCGCTGCTTCCTCCCGAGGGCCAGGGGTCGACTCACCTGTTTATTGGGTTTGAGCTGGGCTGCCGAGGTCAATAGGACATAGCTCCTTTCCAAAGTGGAAGGATGGGCTGCGAGGAGGTGCTTGGCCAGCATCTGTGGATATTAATCAGACTCTTCTCGGACTCACGCAACCCCCAGCAGCTCATTTGTACCCCCATTCACGACCTTGTACCCTTGTCACAATGGAAGGATCCAGAAGGATTGGCCCTATGATAATCATCCGGAGCCTAGCAGGTCTAGGAAGACAAGGCGATGAAAGGTAAGAGCCGTGGCCACGCTGTGAGGCTCGGGCCATGCTGTCATGTTGGAGAGAGGACGTGGGAGGACGGTCTGGAGAACCTTAGGGAGGCTCAGTATGCCTGGCTTTGCAAGTCAGCGCTCTGTGTGCTGGTAGCTGAGCATCTCCAACCTTCGCTACCCTGCTCTTTGCCCTGAAGCTGACGCATACGGACCACATCCATGGATCTCATGCTATGGCTTCCGTTTCAGCTTGGCCAAGCTGACCCCAGCGGTAGATCCGGGGGCGGGGAAGGTGACGTCAGGGCATGTATTCTCCTGGCTTCCTCCTCGAGAGGTCATCTGGAGCTGGGTCTCAGACCCCGGACTGAAGGTCTAGGCTCCTATCAAGGTGTCTTTTTTTTTTTTTTTAAGATTTATTTATTCACAATAGACACACACAGAGAGAGAGAGAGAGGCAGAGACACAGGAGGAGGGAGAAGCAGGCTCCATGCGGGGAGCCTGACGCGGGACTCAATCCTGGGACTCCAGGATCACGCCCTGGGCCAAAGGCTTGCCCTAAACCGCTGAGCCACGCAGGGATCCCCAAGATGTCCTTTCTTAACGACTGACTCCTTCGGGTTCAGCAGTTGCTCGCTCTCCTTATCCCCTCTTGCCAAGGGTGGCTAAAAACTCTGCTTTTACGGGCTTCCGAGGACTCTGATATCCCTTGTGGCTTTCCTACACCTCGCTCCTCCCTTTGTAAATAACTTCTTTATTAAACACTCCTCAAATTATTCTAATTTGAGTGGCCATCTGTTCCCTGCTGGGACCCCGACCGATGTAGTTTCTAGTTTTCCACCCTGAACAGCCATGCAAGTGGATAAATAAAGCAAGTGTGGGCATCAGTCCAGGATAGAAGGGTACCCAGCTTCTCGAGGCCCGAGTCCCCAGCAATCCCACAGCCTGGAATGGTCTGCAGGGGCAGGTGCACCTGCCGGGGCAGTAGCAGAACAGGCCACGTGACCTCCATACAGGCATCTAATGTCCCTTGTGTTGGAAGATGACCTCTAGGCCGGGGCCGTGGTCTGAGAGCCCGATAATGAATATTTCCAGCTTTGTGGGCCATATGGTCTCTATTGGGAGCACTCCACTCCACCGTCCTAGGTCAAAAGTAGCCGAAAACCGTATGCACGCCCGTGAGTGTGGCTTGCCCACAATTAAACTTCACGAAAATTAGCAGTTGTCCGCAGGTCATAAACTGCTGACACCGGTCTAGAGATGGGAGTTCAGTGTTTTCTGATTTCTTAATTGCAGTTTACGATAAAGAAATACATATTTTGCATCATGACCCGTTTGTGCACGTGCACACTTCATGGTATTTGTGTGCCAGTCTCTGTTTGAAGTACTTGCATCAATTTATTTAATCTTCGTAAAAACTGTGTGTGTGTCAAGGGGAGGTGGTTTAAAAAAAATTATTTATTTTAGAAAGCAAGCGTAGAGAGAGCGGCAGAGGGAGGGGGGAAGAGATCAGTCTCTGCCCCGAGCCCACAGCCTGATGTGCGGCTCAGCCTCACACCCCTGAGATCCCAACCTAAGCGGAAACCAAGGGTCCGATGCTTAACCAGCTGCACCGCCAAGCGCCTCAGGGGTGCTATTTTTATGCACGTTGTAAAGATAAAGGTCTCTAAACACAGCGTTCAGAGAAAACAGACATTTTACAAAACCACACTTAACTACGTGTAAAATGTACTCTCTTCCCTTTTGTTATTTAAAGTGCAACCTGCAGGCCCATCTCATGACCCGCTATGGGTTACAGTCCATGGACTGATTTGATATCTTTTTTTTAAAAAGATTTATTTATTTATTTATTTATGAGAGACACAGAACAAGAGAGACAAAGACACAGGCAGAGGGAGGAGCAGGCTCCATGCAGGGAGCCCGACGCGGGACTCGATCCCGGGTCTCTAGGATCACGCCCCGGGCCAAAGGCAAACGCTCAACCACTGAGCCACCCTGGCGTCCCCCATGGACTGATTTGAAAAACCCTGTAGGCCAGCTTTTTTTTGTGGGGGGGGGCTCTCCCTGCAGCCCCTGTGGGATCCTGTGGGGTCCTTGTGACTGCACGGTGCTAACATGCAGTCGTCAATTCAGATTCCAGCCTTGCCACCTCATCTCCGGGTGCGGCTTGTTACGAGCCCATCGCCAAGAAGCCGTGAGGTGGTAAGACAGCGGTGGGGAACGCCTGGCTGAGGGACGGGAGGGCCCCGGCACCCCTCTACCCTGTGGGTTGGACATAGGCCCCATTTCTAGTGAATCGAGTGTGGAAAAGGGCCAACTGTATCTTGGCGGTGGAGACAGCCAGCAGGGACCACCTTAAGCAGTCACGGCGTCCTTCCCCCCCAATTAAACCCCTGATCTAATCGTGAAAAAATACTCGATAAACCCGGACGAAGTGATAGTCTACAAAATACTTGACCAGGCCTCTGGAGAAGTGCCACGGTCTTGAGAAAGCCAGGGAAGCCCGAGAAGCTGACCCGGGTCAGAGAGCAGGTGGGCCCGATGCCTCGGTGCTCCGGGGGATGCCGGGCTGGAGCTGCATCAAGAGAAAAGGCATCAGCGGGGGACGGGAACCTGAGTGAGGTCCTCCTCTGGGCTAACAGCACCCCGGTTGCGTAAGACGCTACCGTTAGCAGACGCTGGTGGGGGCTCTTCGGGAAACCCCGGTGCTGACCTTGCAACCCCGTTCTTATTCCAAAATGGGGTCTTTCAGAAATCTTCCCAGCGCACCCGGCCCTTGATCCCTCTCCTCTGGGAATCTCAGGGTGGATTTGAACCTCAGTTGGAGCAGCATGTACTCTTGGCGTGTCTTCCCTGACCGTGTTCCCCGAATTTGGGGGCGCGCCAGGACTACCTGAGAGGCTTTCGAAGATCCCAGTGCTTAGGCCCCAAGAGGAGCCAGAGCACCGGCCTCCGGTGTCTGATAAATGCTTCCAGGCCTCCGCCCACACCCTCCTGCCCCTCTTCCTGTGGGGTGACCCTCTGGCAGCCCAGGCCCTCTGAGTGGAGGATCTGGGGCAGACAGAGGTCGGCTCCCCGGGGATGTCCACGTCTGACACCCGACAGCCCAGGACAGAGTTCCTTTCCAGGGGAATGGCGCAGATGTGATCACAGAACGGACGGGACATGGGAGGATCACCCTGGGTCACGTGGGTGGACCCGATGCAACCACGCGGGGCCCCGTAAAAGGGGAGCAGGAGTGTCAGAGCCTGAGACGGAGATGTGACAGACACAGGGCGTCGGAATCAAAGATTTGAAGCAGCAGCACGGCTGGCTTTGAAGCTGGAGAAAGAGACCACAGGCCAAGAAATGGGGCGGCCACTAGACGTTGGGCAAGGCCAGCGCCCAGGGGCTCCCCTCAGCCAGAGAGCTCAGCCCTGCAGACACCTTGGTCTTCTCGGCCCAGTGACCCCCATTCCGGACTCCTGCCCCCCAGAACCATCCAACAGCCGCGTCCTTGCGGCCGCCACACTCGGAGTAACCTGCTAAAGCGGTGGCAGGGAAGGAACAGAGTCTTTGCCGTCCAGCTGGCGGCCCGTAAGGTTTCCCGCGCTGTCCTTACCCCCCCGCTCGTGTTAATAAAGATGGAACATTTATGCCGCCGCTTATTGGATTAGTAGTGGGAGCAAGGCGCGTGAGCGACTCAATTTTACACACTCTTCTTCCCTCACTTGCTGACTCATTAAGTCACTAATTCACTCCTTCGCTTACCAGTTAATTCACCCCTGGGTTCTTGCAGTTCATTCGCTCGCTCACGTACGCGTGCACGTCTCCACAAATGGCCGTGAGTTGCGGGAGCCGTGCGACCGTCAGGGAACGTTTGACGGCCGGCTAGGTCTCGGGAAAGGAGGTGGTGGTGGAGGGAGGCCACTGGGATCTTCCGGAAGACTGGTGGGAAAGGAAGGGTCATGAGCGCCAGGCCTAGGCTCTTTGGGACTAACTTGGTGCCAAGAACCGTCAATCACGTGACGGTGATATTTTAGTAAGAATGACGATGATGTCGTCGGGATGTCCTCTCCAGAAAAGCCTAGAGAAAGAGACGAGCTTTTTCAAGCAACGGGTGGGAGAGCTGGCCCTCAGTCTCAAGTTGGTTTGACTCTTGCATCCATGTGTTTAGCTTCTCCGGGGATTCTAGGAGCTCCCTTGACTGAGGTCAAGATGAAGAGGAACCAGCAAGGACCAAGGCCAAGTATGGCAGGAGGAGGGCAGTGGAAGGAGAGGAAGGCGCCTCTGGGGAGATGGATCCTCACTTGGGTTGATGGATCTCTTGCTCCAGTTGGATCCGGCCAGTCCGTCCTCGTGCACACAGTGCCCGGAGCCTAGGAGGCGGACTGACCTCGATCGCCCATAGGACCACAGTAGCGTGTGCACTTGCACAGAACCGCGTCTGCTGCTGGGGACGCAGGCTGCTCAGAGCGGAAGCGAGGTGTCCACACCCAGCCCAGGGGTCTCGGGGGCAAGAGGACAGATAATGGAAATAGATGATCAAGCACAAGAATGGGATCAGCCTAGTGGGGACCGGGCGTGCCTGCTTACCTCTGGCAGGACGCAGCAAAGGAGGGGAGGAGGAGACCTGGAACAAGACCAACGTGGGGGAAGACAGAGAAGGCCCACGGTCAACGGACGGATGCCCCCTGCAGCACGCGGCAAAGCCACCTCCTTCTGCCACAGAGCAGCAAGACTTACTGACCCTTTTGTCCAGCTCCCGTCTCTTCCAGGCGTCGTAGACATCCCTCATTTTGCTGGCCTAGCACCAAGCACATCCCTTCTGTTGGAGAAGCATTTCCGAACGGTTCTGGCCGGGCCCACGCCCGTGCCCTTGGCCCCAGGAGAGGGCACCCCGCCCGCCCAGCTGGACAAGTCAGAGGCTTCCAGGGAGCTTTCTCTACTTAAAAACTAAGGGAAGGGGGGTGCCTCGTGGCATTTGGGTCCCTGGGGCCGGTCACCCTTGGGGCCAGCGATGGTTTGATTGGGGCAGCCAGTGATCTCTTCTCTATTCCAGGCCCATCTGACCTGGGTTTCTCCCACTTGAAAGCAAATGCTAGCCCAGACGTGATGGAGGTGAGCAATAGGAGAAGACAGGGCCCCTCTCCCCTGTACCCACTCTCTTCCTGTCGCCTCCTTCGCCCCTCTACTTGCTTTTGCCCCACTGTGCTACTGGCCAGACCTCTGCTTTGTTGGTCAGAAAGTACACGGACAACGCTGACACGCCATGCGCCCTCTGTGCTAAAGCAAATGCCATGTGCCGTGGGCCCAGCACCGCGCTGAGCGCGTTTATACCCATTATTTCACCTAGACCTCCTGTCAGGCTAGGAGGTGGGGAAACAGAGGCCCAAAACCGGTCAGTTCCTTGCCCACAGTTCAACAGCAGGTAAGTTGGCAGCTGAGACTTGAACCCAGGCCTGCATGCCTCATCTCCTCTCCCACCTGCTTCCTATTTAGTGCTAGACCTTTGCCCACGAGTCTCCCGTGCTGCATGGAGACATGGCACGATCAAGAACCTGTAGCTGCTGCGTCCGGAACCCTCGGCAGGGCCTTACAGGCCTCCCCACATGCCGCGAGACACCCACTGGCGAAGGGAGACCCACAGAGGTGCAGCAGCCTCCCAGGGCCACACAGCCAGCGGATGTGGAGGCTGGATCCGAATCCAGCTCCGTGTGACGAGGACCCCTTGCTCGTCGGCTTGCACACCCCCGAGGTGGGGCAGCCCATCCCTCCTCCGGCCTGTGGGAGGCTCAGGGAGGCTCACGCCCTCAGCCAGGGCTTCGGAGCTGCCGGGCGCTCGGGCAGAGCTGGCTGGCTGCCTCCGGGAGGGGGCAGGGGACGTTGATGATGCTTGAGCTCAGAATGGCAGTAGAGCCGCGGGCAGAGGCTGGCGTGGGAGGCTCCCCGTAAGCCACCTGCAAACACTTCCTCTGGATGTGAAGTATTATCCAAGCGTCGTCCCCAGAGGCCTCTGCGAGGCACACACTGCCGCCTGCTCTGGGAGGCGGACGAGTCCCTTCCCTGACTTGTGTTGGCTGGTGATAGGTGGGGATGGACAGACAGCAGGACTGGGGGAGGCCGGGCTGGGGCCACCGAGGGAGAAGGGCGGTGGCCGCCCCGTGGACGGGCTGCCCTGGGCGCCAGGGGTGCTCTGTCCTCCTGGCACCCGGGTGGATACAAGCATCCTCCTCCAGGGAAGTCAGAGCCAGGCCACGCCGGGGCCCCCTTCTCCCTGTGTGCCCTGGAAGGTGGGGCCCAAGGCCCCGGTAAGATCCCGTCCTTTCTCCTCTCACACCTAAGCAAGGGCGGAGAACAGTCCACATTTATGGGGCCCCTGCTGTGTGTCGGGCACAGTCCCGGACACCTTACAAACAAGCACAGCTGTTCACGGGACCCTCAGTGCACAAGTGGGGAAACTGAGGCTCAGAACAGTTTTGGGACATCCCCATATTTACCCAACGAGTGAACGTGGAGCCCAAGCTCACACACAGGGCTGAGCTGACTCCAGAGGGCCGGCCCTTAACCCTCGGCCTCCTTAAACCCCTTGCCTCTAGGGCAGCTCGGGGGGCTCAGGGCCTGATCCTGGAGACCCGGGATTGAGTCCCACGTCGGGCTCCCTGCATGGAGCCTGCTTCTCCCGCTGCCTGTGTCTCTGCCTCTCTCTCTCTGTCTCAATCTGTGTGTCTCATGAATAAATAAATAGAATCTTTAAAAAAAATTAAAAAAAAAAAAACAAACCCTTGCGTCTGCATAGGGGACCAGGACAGGTGTTGACCCAGTCAGGTGGCATCTCCACATAGGCAGAGACCCGGAGCCGGGAAGGTGAGAAGGTCCAGACAGAGCATGAGTGTGCCTTGGTCACCAGGCCCACGGACCCAGCTCCCGGCCGCCTGATGGGGCAAGCCCTGGCATCTCAGGCCATGGGGCCACCGGGTGTCGGGGAGCTCTCAGGTCTAAGCTGGAGCCACAGACTTGGGCTGGGGGCAGGATGTGGCTACAGGCTCAGCCGCAGGTGGGGTGGAGGCTGGAGTGTGTCCCAGGAGGACCAGGGCAGGCCAGGGAGGAGGCACAGCCCCCAGTGTAAGAGGGACGGGGAGGGGGCAAGGGTTGGGGGGAGACAGGATGGGTGGGGGAGGGGTGGGGGCGGGGATTGGTAGATGGGGTGGGGACCAGTCTTGGTGGGGGGACAGGGAGGGTACAGGGTGGGGGGATGAGATGGGACACGGTAGGGACAGGGGGATGGGCTGGGGGGATGGGGTGGGGGGGCAGGGTGGGGGGACAAGGTGGGGATAGGGAGATGGGGTGGGGGGACAGGGAGGGGACGGTGTGGAGGGACAGGGTGGGGGGACAGGGAGGGGATAGGGAGATGGGGTGGGGGGATAGGGAGGGGACGGGGTGGGGGGACAGGGTGGGGATAGGGAGATGGGGTGGGGGGACAGGGAGGGGACGGTGTGGAGGGACAGGGTGGGGGGACAGGGAGGGGATAGGGAGATGGGGTGGGGGGATAGGGAGGGGACGGGGTGGGGGGACAGGGTGGGGGACAGGGAGGGGATAGGGAGATGGGGTGGGGGGATAGGGAGGGGACGGGGTGGGGGGACAGGGTGGGGACGGGGGGATGGGGTGGGGGGACAGGATGGAGGTGGGGGACAGGGAATGGACGGGGTGGGGGACGCATGGGGTGGGGATGGGGTGGGGGACAGAGAGGAGATGGGGGTGGGGGACAGGGTGGGACAGGGTGGGGGAATGAGGGGAGGGGGAGGGGGTGGCGGTGAGGTGGAGACAGGGGGATGAGGTGGGGGGACAGGGAAGGGACGGGGTGGCGGGACAGGGTTGGGGGATGGAGTGGGGCAGGGATGGGATGACAGTGGCATGGGTGGGAGAAATGCTGTGTGGCTGCCACCCTGCGAGGTGACGACCCCTGCTGCCCGGGCCCTGCCCCCCACTGCCCCCACTCCCCCCTGGCCGGGGCTCACATACAGGCCCTGCAGGGAGCGGTGCGTGGGTGGAAAGCACGTCCCTGATGCTCTTTGTGCGGGGCCCCTGGAGCTAACAGCGGAGCAGGGAGGAGCCCGGGTGACTCCTTGGGCTTCCTGAGCTGCTCCCGGGAGGAGGAGCAGCGGCCACACTGGTTACCAGCCTTCCTGGCCTGTGTCCCCGGGGGACGCGCAGCCCAGGGCGGGGCCGAGGGTCGGGGTGGCCGTGGAGGCTGCTCCCCGTCCCCACTTCTCCCCACGCGTGCCCACTGCTTTCAGCGCCTTGACCTATTCGTGCGCTCGCTCACTCTAGGTTCTTCCTCCCTGTGGTACTTAGTGAGGCCTCCGCGCCCGGTCCCCGTGCCCGGTCCCTGTGCGAGGTGCATGCAAGGAACTGGAGGGCGGACGGGCCCTGGGGGGGAGGGGAAGTGCAGGAGGCACCAGGTACACAGGGGGGACAGCGGACTTGGAGCCAGTGGCTGTAAAGTGCCACCTGAAGGGGATGCCCGGGGGGCTCGGCGGCTGAGCACCGCCTCGGCCCAGAGCGTGACCCCGGAGTCCCGGGATCGAGTCCTGCGTTGGGCTCCCGGCATGGAGCCTGCTTCTCCCTCCGCCTGTGTCTCTGCCTCTCTCTGTGTCTCGCGTGAATAAATAAATGAAATTAAAAAAAAAATAAAAGAATCCGGGATCCCTGGGTGGCGCAGCGGTTTGGCGCCTGCCTTTGGCCCAGGGCGCGATCCTGGAGACCCGGGATCGAATCCCACGTCGGGCTCCCGGTGCGTGGAGCCTGCTTCTCCCTCTGCCTGTGTCTCTGCCTCTCTCTCTCACTGTGTGCCTATCGTAAATAAATAAAAAATTCAAAAAAAATATTAAAAAAAAAAGTTTTAAAAAATAAAAATAAAAATAAAAAAAATAAAAGAATCCAGCTGAAGGATGAGCGGGAAGCAGGCGGCGCAGGGGGTGGCGATGGAGGTGGACAGGGAGCACTTGGCAAGGAGCCAACCTTCCAAGCTCTGGGAACTCTTGGAGCAGATCTGGCCTGCCTGGCTGTCGAGGCCGCCGATGGGATCGGACACGGGTGCCCCCCAGGCCTGGAAAACCCCTCAGGCCCTCCTGGCCCGGGAGCGTGCGGTCAGCTGACTGCCACCGCGCTGGCGGCAGGAGGGGCGTGAGGACAAGGCATGCCCACCGCCGGAGGCAGGGCGCCGCGGTCAGTTCCTCCTTCTCGGAGCGGCGTGATGACTGGGCTCGCCCCGGCCCCCCTGGCCCTCCCGGGGCCCCGCACTCCCACCCGCTGAGCCGTGTGCACTTCCTGAGAACCGGGTGGTCCCTTGCCAAGTCTCTCGGTGCCAGTCCTACTTGTCATTGTAATTATGTGATTTAAATTAAACATCCCATAAACTGATGAAATACGAGTGTGAAAGGAAATAGAGTTGCATCTGCGGGGACTGAATTGAACCCTTGGAAAGACTCCACGAAGGGGAATCTCTGAAGAGGATCGCCTCCCAGATATCAGGTGTGGACAGCCGGGACCGCCGCGTCCCAGCGGGGCTGCTCCATCGGGGCCCGTCCTGCCCCTGTCGCGCCCCAGCGCCCCACACAGTACCTGGCCCGCCATGGGTGCCCAGTGGGTGCTTGTTGACTGACCGAGCTGCAGCACAGCTGGTCTCGGGGGTGACGACGCATCACGGGCGCAGCTTATATACGACCGACGGCGCGGAGCACAAAACCACGACCGAAGCAAACACCTCGGCCTGCATTACACAGATTGACCAATAAATGCGCATTTAAGTACTTGCACACCGTGAGCAAAGCTCGCAGCCACACAGGTTTCCTTTAGAAAATTACTTTTTGCCCACGAACTGCATCATCTGCAAGGCTTGGGGCAGGTGTCAGGAAAAGAGGTTCATAAAGGGCCATACAAATTATTGGGATCAGTTATAGTTTCTGTAAGAGCTACTCCGGGGGATCCCCAGGGAGTTCAGTGGTTAGCGCTGCCTTCAGCCCAGGGCGTGATTCTAGAGACCTGGGATCGAGTCCCGCGTCGGGCTCCCTGCATGGAGCCTGCTTCTCCCTCTGCCTGGGTGTCTGCCTCTCTCTCTGCATCTCTGATGAATAAATACATAAAATCTTTAAAAAAAAAAAAAAGCTACTCTGCGCTGCCATGGTAGCAAGAAAGTAGACGGTATATAAAGGAGCACTCATGGCTGTGATCTCGTAAAACTCGATTCACAAGAACCGACGGGAAGCTATTTGGACGAGTGCGTCAACCTCTGCTCCAAGGAACCGATTGGTCCCGGGCCCGTGCTGCGATGCCGGGGTAGCAAGGCCAGGAAAGCCCTGTCCCTGCCCTTACAGAGCGTGGCTCCGACCTGGGGAGACGGCACGAGTTGCTGCATTTGGGCCCAGCGGGGGCGTGAGCATGGTGCAAGGGGGGTCACGGCAAAGGCCAAGGCTTCCTCCCATGGGGGCAGGGAGAGAGTCGGGGAAAAGGAGGCCCTATGGTTGGGTTTATGGGAGTGGCAAGCGATGTTTTCCCGGAAGTCAGGTGGGGCAATAGGAAAGGACATTCCAGGTGCAGGGAGTGGCACCTGCAGAAGCGTGGAAGATGCTGGAACTTGAAACGGATGTCACCGGAGAGGGACGGCGTGGTAGAGTCTGTGCTTCGTAGAGGACAGCGGGTGCGGGTGGGGAGCCAAGAGGGCTTGGGGTGGCTGTAGGGTGGCAGGCACCTGCGTCCCACGTCCTCCCGCACCAGCTTTGGGGCTGCAGAGATGGTTTCTGCTTGACCCCGGGATGCAGAGGTCCCTCCACCCCGTGTGGGATCCAGGGCAGCTGCTCTGGGGGCACGAATCCAGGGGCCGCCGACGCGGTTTGGGGGTTGTGCAGACATGGGGACGTTGCAGCAGATGAATGGGGTGCACTGCAGCTCCCGTGGACCCCCACCCGCGTAGGGAGCCCGGAGAGTGGTTCCCACGGCGGGCGCCAGGCCCCCTCTACAGTCGGGGGGCCCGCAAGGCCTCCCCGGGGGACGGCTGTTTTCAGGAATTCTCAAATCTAACCCAGGGTCTCCTGATGCCCATGCCCCTGTGCACGGCCGCGTGTGGGGCCGCGGTTGACCCCCATCTCGGCTGTTTCACGGCGGGGTGACCTGGAGGGAGCGTCTTGGCTTCTCTGTGCAGCCGGGGCTGCTGCGGGGGCCAGCACGAGCCAGGTCCTGTGTCCCCGGGGTCCCGCGCGCCCAGGGGAGGAAGGCAGGCTGCAGCCAGACCCCGCGAACATGCAGGGAGCCTGACGGAGACTCGATCCCGGGACCCCGGGGTCACGCCCTGCGCTGCAGGCGGCGCTAACCGCTGAGCCACCGGGCGGCCCTAAATGTAGTTTTCAAAGCTTCGACCGAGTGTGCACCCACATGAGCACCATCCCCTTCAGAACGTTGCGCACTTCAGAACTCCGGGGCTCCCCCGTCCCCTCATCCCCCTTGCTGGGACCGGCACCTGCGCCTCTCGCCCCAGCTCTCGCATGCAGGGCCATGTCCGCAGAGGTCCCGTGGATGGAGCTGCAGCGGGCTCTCCGCCTGTCCGCGTGGCTGTGCGTGGTCACGGGTCCGGGGGTGCCTCCAGGCCGGGACTCCCATACCCTCCGGTCACCACTCCCTCCCTCCCTCCCCATTCCTGGCCCCGTAAAGGGCCTTGGGTTCTGGGTCATTCAGGTAAATTCTCCCCATTTCCGCGTCCCTCCTGCGCGCAGGCTCCGAGCCCTGTCATTGCGAGGGGACTGGACGGGGCCCCGGGAAAGCCCGCCGTGCCACTGGGACACCTCGGGGGGTGGGGATCTACGTGGCTCAGCCTGTGATATTTAAACGGGAACCGGCGAGATGCGGTGATGGCTTCTGCGACAGCTCCCACCCGGGCTGCGTGGGTTACGTTGGAGTTTGGTGCGAGTCAGCATTTGCGTTAAATACTCCGCTTTGCAGGTCGTGGAGCCACTTGGTGGGTTCCCTTGCTTAGTGCGTGGTTGTGGGGGGCACCACGCGGCATCCCTCGGCCCCCCGCGCTCTCTCCCCGGCCCTCCCCACGTGGGTCCGCATCTGGGAAGACCTGGCTGTGGTTACGTCCCTATGCACCTTCGCTCCTGGCTTCCAAGGGGGTCAGATCACCAGAGGCATCAGCACAGACTGGAGGAGGGGAGGGAGGATGAGTTCCAGGTGTCTGCTTCTTGCTCCGGTGCGACTCCCACAAACTGCCTGAGGATCTGGTCCTGTAGGGTGGCCCTTCCCGTCCAGCCCTCTTCGTCAGGGTCTGCACCCCCTCGGCACACCGTAAGCAGGCACCTCACCCTTGCCCTCAGTGCCAGCCCTGGGACCCTGGCCCGCCGCTGGTGGTTAGTGTTAGGACCCCCCGTTTTCCCTCGGGATCCTGACGTGCTTATCGGTTGCTCGTGCAGACGCAGGAAGGTGGGGGCTCCCAAGCACGAGGCCGCGGCCGGGCTGAGGCCCAGGTTGCGCACTGCCTCACTTCGACCCGCGAGTCTTTGAAGGAACGGCTGCTATCGTCCCCGTTTTACGGATCGGGTCACCGGGAGCTGAGGTCAGCTGACCCCTCTGGAGCCCGGACCGTCCAGCAGGCCCCTGCACCCGCTGCGGACGGACCCCAGGGGGACCCGCACCCGCAAACCCACGTCTGGAGGCAGGGCTGCAGCGGCGCCCAGGGGGGAGGCCGGGCACCCTGGTCCTGGAGCTGATGTGCGGCCCACACGGGGCTGGCCTCCCGCCCACAGCCCTGCCGTTGTCGCCGCAGTCCGGAGGGCACAGTCCCCGGGTGGCCGGACCCTGTCCCAGGCCAGGCTGAAGCCGAGGGCGAGGGCGAGGCTGGGGCTGGACGTGGCCCCCAGGGCTTCAGAGCCAAGTGGAGCAGGACAGGGGTTTCAGGGAGTCCCGCGCCCTCAAACAACACGGGGGTGCAGGACAGATGGGTGCGGGTGAGCCCGTGCAGGGGGGTACAGACCTGGGGGGGCGAGTGGGTGCTTCGGAGAGGGGCGCGGGCTGTCCCCGCAGGGCTGAGGAGCTTCGTCCCTGGTCCTGCGGGTGGAGGGGCCCGGGGGCTGCAGGACACACGGGCGGGGGGGGGGGGCGGGGGGCGGTACCCAGCAGGGGGCCTCGGGGGACACGGTAGGAAGTTGGCGAGGCCGCGGCCCCGGGGAAGGAGCTGCTGACCTGGCAGCTCCTCCGGGGGCTGTGCCGGGGGGCGCCCCCCACCGGGCTAGGCTGCAGAGGGGAACCTAAGGGAGGAGGGCAGCCCCCCGGGCAGGGGAGGAGCCCCCGGAGGCCCCCCCAGGGCCCGCCACCCCAAGTACCTGCCTGGGCCCTCGCCACGGACTCCCCTGCCCGGGGTCACGGGCTGGACTTTGGACGCGGGTCAGGGATTCAGGTGGGCGGGCGCCTCTCCCGTGACTCCCGTGTGTCGTGCACCTGAGTGGCCCCTGGCAGCGTGGCTGGCGGGGGCGGGCTGCGCCTCTGCCGCAGGCCTGAAGGATGCACAGGCCCCGCAAGCCCCGGTAGCCCGGGGACGAAGCTGCCCAGCCCTGCCGTGGGCGTGGGGACGCCCCTGCCGCCCCTGACCCGCCCCCTCTGTGCCCACAGGTTCACCGGAGCCAGCCTCCCCGCTCCCGTCATCAGCAGCAAGAACTGGCTGCGGCTGCACTTTACGTCGGACGGCAACCACCGGCAGCGGGGCTTCAGTGCCCAGTACCAAGGTAGGCGGGCCGCCGGGCGTCCTCAGCGGGTGCAGGGCTGCATCCTGGGGAGCTCGTCCCGGCCCCGGCCTGGGTCTGGCTGGCCAGGGTGGACGTGCCTCGAGAGTCCTGTTCTTACTGGCAGACCTGGGGTCTCTGTGTCTGCCGTAGTGGCCTGTGGCCCCGGGGTCACCTCGCCCCACTGTCCCTTCCCGGCCCCTCTGCAGGCCGGGTGCTCGTGAGCCCGAGTGCCTCCAAAGAGCCAGGCCGGGTGCTCGGGCAGCACCACCTCGATTGCCCTGCTTCATTCCCCTGCGAAGTAAATGCTGTCAAGGTCCCCATTATATGGACGAGGAAACTGAGGCTTAGGGAAATTAAGCCAGCTTCCCGAGGCAGCTGACGCCCCCTGTCTTTTATTCTTTTTTTAAGATTTTATTTATTTATTCATGAGAGACACACAGAGAGGCAGAGACACAGGCAGAGGGAGGAGCAGGCTCCATGCAGGGAGCCAATGCGGGACTCGATCCCGGGACCCCGGGGCGCAGGGAGCTCTTCACCGTGGAGGAGGCCCAAAGTCCGGGGGCGGGGGGATGAGAGCAGATGAGATAAGGACGTTCCTTTCGACCTGGAGCTTACTGGGAGGTACACGGCATTTCTGGACACCGAGGGTGGGCTTCGTGACCACCGGCAGTCACACGCGGATGTTGGTTCTCGCAGATTCGGCGGGAACTCGTGTTTCGCACCTGTTCCGCGTAGGGCCCCGGGCTTCCCCGCTGGGGCCGGCTGGAAATGGGGACCAAAGGAGGCCTGTGAGAAGCATTCCCTTCCTAAGCAGCCTCATTTCCTTAGCATCGGACAGCAGGACACCTTTGAAATATTTAAAACATAAACCAAAAAAAAAAAAAAAAAAACCAACCTGGTCCCCTAGGTCCCCCCCCGCCCCCCCCCCCCCCCGAGAGCTCGCCTGCAAATATTTTTCTGGTGCCGACACTGGGCTTTCGTGGAGCAGAGCAGCCGCCTGGATCTTTTTTGCCGTCGTTTCCAACGCAGGAAAGCGGGGATGGACGTGAGCGTTTCATCCGAGTAAAGAGGGGGCCCGTGTGTCTACTGTTTCCGGTGCCCGAGGGCCTGGCGGGCACAATCAGGGTCTGACGCAGACTGTGGGCGCCCAGCCGAGCTGCGCGGGAGCCTCCGGAGGTCGGGAGCGCCCTCCCGCCGCACACACGGCCCCGCACCGTCCCACGGGGCTCCCCTCCGCGCCCTGTGGCAAATGTGCCTTAAATTCGTGCTTTCCGTTAAAGAAGCCGAAGCCCTGAGAGGTCGCAGGGAACCCCAGCGCCGGCCTTGCCTGCTTCGCCGGCAGCTTCTCAACTTTACTTTGTGAATCTCATCCCACTCTTTAAAAAAAAGGACATTTTCCAGCACAACCCAGGACCCATTTCTGTCTGTGGGACTAAAGAGAAAATGTCACCGAGGGGTGTTGACCCGAACTGAGCATCATGTGCCCTGAACGTTTCCCGTTTCTGATGGTAACGGCGACCGCCCCACGGAGTCCACTGGCCGGGGACGACCCACAGCCCGAACGTCGGCTTCCGTGATGGGCTTCCCTACCTCGAGCCTTCCCGTCTCCCTGAATACGGCCCCGAACGGGGTTGGCACGTCCACGCAGACCAGGGTTTTCGGAGGGCGTCCTAGGTCTCCGGCCCTTGGCGTGCATCCCTCTGCCCAGTGCTGAGCAGTGGCCCGGCCTCCCTCGTCTCCCTTCACCGCCGTAGTGCCGAGGACCTGGAAGCCCCCGCGCAGCCACACGACCCCCGTACAGAAAACCCACCGACCAGAACCGCCTGCTGCTCTGAAGGAACCACGAGCACAGCCCAAATCATGGAGTCAGAGACCCGGGGGGCGGCAGAGGTGGCTCTAGGGAGGGGGCACGCGGCCTGGCTATCGTGGAAGCGGGGGGACCTCGGGGATGAGGCAGCCTCGGACCCCCCAGCAAGGAGGCCTCCCCACAGCTGGGAGGGCAGGGGGGGTAGAAGGGGCACCACCCGCAGACCCACAGCGCAGGAGGGGGCCTGGGTCAGTGTAGAGCGCAGGGTGGGGGGGCCTGGGGTCAGCGACCAGGGCAGGATGGGGGGGCCTGGGGGTCAGTGACCAGGGCATGACGGGGGGGCCTGGAGGTCAGTGACCAGGGCAGGAGGGCGGCCTGAGATCAGCGACCAGGGCAGAAGGGGGACCTGGGGTCAGTGACCAGGGCAGAAGGGGGACCTGGGGGTCAGTGACCAGGGCAGGACGGGGGGGGCCTGGGGGTCATCGACCAGGTCAGGACGGGGGCCTGGAGGTCAGTGACCAGGGCAGGAGGGGGGCCTGGGGTCAGCGACCAGGGCAGGAGGGGGCCTGGGGTCAGCGACCAGGGCAGGAGGGGGGCCTGGGGGTCAGTGACCACGGCAGGATGGGGGAGCCTGGGGGTCAGTGACCAGGGCAGGAGGGGGCCTGGGGTCAGTGACCAGGGCAGGAGAGGGACCTGGGGTCAGTGACCAGGGCAGAAGGGGGACCTGGGGGTCAGTGACCAGGACAGGACAGGGGGGACTGGAGGTCAGTGACCAGGGCAGGACGGGGGCCTGGAGGTCAGTGACCAGGGCAGGATGGGGGCCTGGAGGTCAGTGACCAGGGCAGGAGGGTGCCTGGAGTCAGTCACCTGACCTGGGTCTTCCGTCCCCCTCATGTCTGCCGTGCCTGCCACCCCGCCCACCCTAAGGGAGCTGGAACAGGGAGCAGGGCCTGCGGTGCCCTGCCGTGTCCCCCGGGTGCCCCCCGGCGTCGGACTCCTGGCACAGGGCAGGCCAGGGAGGTGTGAGGATCGGACCTGGGGAGACAGCAGCATGGGGTCGGCTTCTACCGTGCTCAACTTTGTGGCTTGAGTCCCAAGTGATTTATGGGAATTGGGAGCTAATGGTCCCCAAGCCGAGTGTGTTGATGGACAGTGTCTTCCCAGGAGCCGCATCGCACAGGAGGCAGATGAGTGACCGACGCCGGGCGCATCCCGTTCCCATCTCGCAGGGGGCAGTTTCGGGGTTTCCTGCCCAGGCTCGGGTTCCACTGCGGTCAGGGCACCAGGGCCGGGTGTTGCGGGGCCGCTTGGCCTGAGGCCCGCCGTCGGAAGGGAAGGTGGCAGGCGCGAGCTAGCCCGACTGCCTACGTCACCAGGTCGCTGGCAGCCCGGGCGGGAGCAGCAGCTCCGCAGCTTCGAGAAGCCCGTCTCCGCGTCTCAGCTGCCCGCAGGGTAAACTCACCCGTTGGAATCCAGGTTGTGTGAATCGAGATGCTTTTATGGTAACAAAGCGAAGCTCCTGCTTTCCACGTGCACTTGTCTCTCCGTTGCCTGCGCCTGAGCCGTGGTCTCAGACCAAGCAGGAAGGACCCCGGCAGCCTGGGGTGCACGCCCGACGCTCTCTCCTGTTCCTGTGCACCGCAGAGCGCCTGAGCCCTGGCCAGCCCCATTTCGGGGTTCTGGGCCTTCGGGGCCTCCACGCGAATCCCAGGGTTGGGGCTTCCAGGCGCAGGAGCCCGGAGCCTGGTGCCCACGCACCTAAACCGAACCAGAAAGTGAGCCTGACATGAAAACAGCTCGGACACACGGGCTCGGCGCCCGGCGCCTTGGCTGCTCCCCAGCCGACCCCCTCCTCTTGCCAGGAAGCAGCTCAAGGCACGTATTCTTCTAACGGTCATTCGTCCACTTGGTCGTCATTTGGGGAATGTCCTGCGGGCTCGCCAGTCACAGGTCAGAGGTGCGGGAGCGCGGGGGACATGGGACGCGATGTCGCGGTGCGAGGAGGACCAGGCTACCAAACGGAGCCTCTGATGCCTCGACTTCTCTGGAGTGGGCGCAGCCGTGGGGCAGCCTTGCAGAGAGGAGGGGAGGACCCGAGCCAGGAAGAGCCAAGGCCTCGCGGCCTTGCAGCCGGCAGCCAAAGCCATCGGGGGTCCCTCAGCTGCCTTTGCTTCTGGACATTTTCCTTGATTTCTCAGCAGTTGTCTGTGAGGACGCCGCCGGCCCGCTGACGGAGCCACCGCACCCTTCGGGAAGTTAGAGCTCGCGCCCCGACGCGGCCTGCCTGCCGTGAGCACCCTCCCGGCGGCTCCCCTTCCCGCAGTCTTCGGGGACGAGCAGCCCCCCAAGAGCTGTGCCTCCCTCATCTTCTAAGCTCCTGCGGCCCTCCAGTGCCCACATCCCTGGCGGAGGTCGCTGCCGGACTTGCGAGGGTCCGCGGTTTCCGCACCGACTCTCCCCTTCCTGAGCTGGAGCCGTGGGCAGAAGCCGGGACATCAGCGCACGTGGGCCGCCTGCGATGCTCAACACGGCTGCACCACCGGGGTCCCGCCACGGGCCCCCGCGGCCCCCGCCCCCGCCGAGGCCACCGGCAGCGCTTCCTTGAGCGTCCCCCACTTTGAATCCTGCCACGTTCCCCTCGGAGAAGGGGGCGTCCTCTCTGGCCACGGTAACCGTCAGACTTTTCGTCAGTCGCGAGCAAACCTCCCTTCCAGACAACACGCGGCCCACGGCAGCAGCTGCGGCGGCTCTTTCCGCAACCCTGGAGCCTGGAGCGTGGGCTGCTGGAACCCGGAGGCCGACTTCCATCCTGTTGATGGGGGGCCCGGGGCACGTCACAGCTCCACCCAAAGGCTCTCACGGGGCGTTGGTGGTTTCAGGACCAGACCCTGGAACCCTAAGTACCCTGGATTCCCACTTCTGCATTTTCCTTATTTATTCATGAGAATACACAGAGAAGAGAGAGAGAGGCAGAGACCCAGGCAGAGGGAGAAACAAGCTCCATGCAGGGAGCCTGACGCGGAACTCGATCTTGGGTCTCCTGAGAGGTCTGTACCTGGACGCGCCCAGATCCTGGGCGCCTGCAGCGGATTTCCCGTCTCTGGCATAAATCTGAGCGAGCTGAGCCGCTAGCACACTAGACGCTGACTTGGTCCAGCGAGGAACTGTGGGTACCGACAGCGTCTGTGAGGGGCCGGTGGCCAGGCCCTCCGTGACGAGATGGGGGCACAGGCCGGGGTGTGCACCCACCAGGCTTCCTCGGGGAAAAGTCAGATTCCGGTTTTTAAAAAGAGCACCCTTTGCAACATTTTGGGGGGGACAAGTTAGAGAGAACCAATCAGTGAACAAAATCCAAGCAACGAAATAAATAAATAAATAAATTAAATATAAAAATAAATCCAAGCAATGCAGGGTTTGCTTACGGCAGAAGCGTGGCTCCGAATCCCGAACGGCAGACGTTTGTTGGAAACCCTTCCTGAGGCCGAATGAGGTGGGTTTGGGGAAGGAACAGGGGTGGGGAGGTGAAGCTGCACAGCTGGGCAGCGGGAACGGGCAGAGCTGGTGCAGGGCCCATGCCGGGGAGCGAGGGGGCTGCGGGTTCCGTCCACCGTGGGACCCCCGGGGCCATGGAGACACACGGGGCACCTCGCCTCCTGCACCAACAGGTCCAGCCTCCTGCCGGCTCAGCCCAACACCTCACGCCACAGACAGGGGAGGAACGTGTAGTGCCAGATTCCTTCTGCCAAGTGCGCACTGAGTGTCCCGCTACCTGCAGGGCAGCGGGGGAACGTCCTGTAGCCCGCCTGGGCAGGAAGCGGGGTTAGCCGCCCGCCGCCCTTGGCCCCCGGGGGGACACGACTGCAGCCACCCAGAGCCCCGCCAGCCAGCTCCAGCCAGCTCTCTTCTCTGGGACCCCTGACTTGGTCCACGGCGCAAACGCCTGTGCCGGCACCAGTTAACATCTTGTCCGTATTTGTCGCCGTGTGTGCCCAGGTGTGCACGTGTGTTGTCACAGGTGTGCCCACTGTAGACGCGAGCGTGTGTGCACGTGCTCAAATGCATGTGTGCATCCACGCGCGGCCGGAACCATGCAGCCCGCAGCGGGCTCCTTACCTGCGGTGCATTGATGTCACAAGATCAGAGCTCCGGGGCGATGTCATCGGCACAACACGAGTGGGCACTCCACGGACGGGCGGGCAGACCAGCAGCATGAACGACGGCGTGCCAGAAACCCTCTAGCCCTTGCCGCTTCCTCCTTCGTTTCCGCTGGGGTCTGTCGGTCGCACCGCGGAGAGCTAGAGGGAGACGCGCCTGTTCCCTGATGCTCTGCACCTGATCTGACCCAGTGTGTTGGGCTAGCTCGTGCCAAGCGCATTTTGGGGCTGATTCCCCGTCGTGTTCCTTTTTCCGCCCCCCCCTCCCCCCGATCACTCACCATCCACTTGGTCGAATGCTTTGAAAGACAAAGGAGCTGTTGTAACTCGGGGTGAGACACCTTCCCCGGGATCGCTCGAGGACTCGGGCCCCAGTCCACGGAGGCGACGTCGTGGTGTCAGCATCCCTGGTGATGGGGATCTTGCATGGGACACATTCCTGGCCCCACATCGGCCCCCACCATTGGGCGCCCCTCCCTGGAGCCCGGGCCCGTGCTGGCGGGGCCTGGACGTGCATCTAGAGACTGCGGTGTTGGTGTGAGGAACCACGGTCCGGGGGCACAGCCCCTGCCTCGCCCAGGCTCGCAAGTGGTGTGCACAGACCGCGCGGGTGACACGGCTCAGGGACCGGCTCGGAGCAGTAATAGGGTCACAAGGGTCATACGTGAACTAAGGAGCCCCCAGAGGCTTCTCAGGGTCCTTCCAGTTCACTTTCTCGACCACTTTAGCAAGTTCCTTCCTGCGGGAGTAGCGGGGAGGGAAGGAGGAGGACGGGTTCGATGCTACTGGGGAGGGCGATGGCGTCGTCCGCTGCCAATGGGCCGTGAAGGCGAGGGTGTAGGGCTGACCTGGCGGGTCTCAGCGGCTCGCTCCCCGCCATCCCCTCACGTCCACCCGCGTCTCACAGCTCCCCTGCAGGAGCAGCAGCGGCCCCTGGGAATGGGGTTCCTGGTGCCCAGGGACCTTGAGGCTGTGAAGCGGGCACCTGGGAGGACGCACACCTGCTCCTGCTGCCAGGTGCCCAGAGCCGCCCGCACAGAAGGCCCCTGGCAGGGGTCCTAGAGACCCCAGTCCTGGTGCCAGCTCGAGCTGCCTGGGACCAGCCCTGTCCTCTTCGGGACGACTGGCTGAAAGGATCCCCGCTGCTGCACCGTGCTGGCGGGCCGTGAACAATGCATGTTCCCCCGCCAATACCCCGCTTGTAACGGGCCCACTGTAGTGCCCATCGCAGGTTCCCCTGCTGGGTGCACGCGGAGAGCAACTCACGTTCATACGAAGGGTGGGGATGTGCGTTGGGAAGCGGCGACTCTGAACTTGGTTGTGCATTCGGGTTAGCAGCTTGCCGAAGGACAGACCCTTGGGGAGCCGTGGATACAGGCAGAGCCAGGCACCGCGGGGGGACTGGGACACGGGCCCGCACCTGCCTCATCGCTGCAGCCGCCGCCTGGGGCACGGGAGGGCTCCTGGAGCAGGTCACGGGGCGCCCGGGGTCACTCCAGGGGCAGGTCACAGGGGAAGATGCTGAGGTCCGGCCAGGAGCCCTCTGCGTCCCGGCTGCATGGCCCACGGCGGCGAATCACTTAAACCACCTGAGCTGCAGGTTGGTGACCGGGTGGCTGCAGTGAGGACCCGCCGGGTCAGGGTTGACGGATGTGTGAGGAAGCAACGGGACGGCCCTTCCTCGGATCACGCCCCCCACGTACCGGGCTCTGCTGCGGGCACTGAGGATGCCCCCAGGAACGATTTGGACGCACGTCCCGGGGTGGGTGGCCAAAACCACCGAGTCCGAGACGCAGGGCGCGCCACGGTCAGGGAGACAGGAGGGGCGGGAGCGGGGCAGCAGAGGCCGGAGAAGGCACCTGCACGGAAGCTTCCAGGGAAGGAGGCCACGAGAGGAGCCCCCTGGGGAGAGCACGCAAGGGAACCAGGCCGAGGCGGGGGGCCACAGCAGAGCGGTCAGGCTGGAAGACAAGACCGAGAGGTGCCAGGAGGGCACCCGAGACACGCGGGCTCCTCCTTTAGGTGCTGTGCTGGGGCCGACGTGGGTCTCTTTGCGGCCCTCGTGGTGCCTGCAGGCTGCACGGCGCGGGAGAGCTGGGCGGTCACGGCGCCCCGGGGGGAGCCCCCGAGAGCTGCACCAGGGCGGTGGACGCGGACACCACACCGGGGGCGGACGGGGAAGGATCCTGCTGCATCGGGTGTGGATGGCGGCGCCCGCGGGTCCGCGACGCCCATAGCCCGCGAAGTGGGCACAAGAGGTGCCTGGGCACAGTCGCCAGCACTGCTGGGTGGTGAGAGCAGTGGAGTCACCGGGGGGGGGGCAGCTGGCAGGCGGCATGGGGTCGGGGACCCACGCCTCAAGGAGGACACCATGAAGCCCTTCGAGGCCTGCAGAATCCTTGGGAAACTGAGGCAGTCAGACACAAAGGCTCGGGAACTGTGGCATCCCGGCCCTTGCCCGATCGGTGCTATTTGGCAAAGTCCCGATGAGCCGTGGGCCCGACTCAAGTGGGACCAAAGCCCCGTTCAGCCCCTGGCTGCCCCCCCGGTGACCTGCGGGCCCCGGCCTCCCCGCCCGCGGTAGCTTGGCCCTCCTCGGCCCCCTGGGACCCGCCTCCCGACGTCCACCGGCCAAACCCAGAGCCAAGAGGTGACGTGCAATGGGAATCACTACGAGACCGCGTGGTAGGGGGTGTGGACACTGCTGGCCCCGAATGCCCCCCAGGGCCATCCTCGGCCCCGGAATGTCCCAGGCCAGGATCATTCTAGAAGGACCCATCCCCAGTCACAGGTAATAGCTTACACGCTCTTCCCTCTTGCTTCCTCTTTAGTCAAGAAGCAAATTGAGCTGAAGTCTCGAGGGGTGAAGCTGATGCCCAGCAAACACAGCAGCCAGAAGACGTCAGTGTGTAAGTGCCGCGCGGCCGCCGGGCCTGTTGCTTGAGGTCACAGCGCGGGTGCAGGGACGGCGGGGAAGCCGGGTGATGCGGGGTGACCGCCCTCAGTCCTGGTCCTCCACCCCCCGCGGCCGGGAGCAGCCCCTCCCCGCTGCTCCCCCGTCTTCCTCTTTCTCCCTCACCCCATTGTAACCCAGTCCAGGGAGTCATTACTGCTCCATCTCTCTCTTTATTTTTCCTTTTGAATCACTTCCACCTGCTAAAGCAGTCCTCTCTTCTGCTCCTCGCCCGGGAGCCGGTGCCGCCCCCGCCCCCCCCCCGCCTGGGGTCTGGAGGCTGCGGGCCCCCGATGCTGCCCCCCGGGGCCTCACCGGGGAGCCTGGACCTGGCCGGGCGAGTGGCTGGGCTCCTGCGTTGCAGCCGGGGAGGGGGGGCTCCACGGGGGCGCCCGTGAGAACGCGGTCGAGCTGCTGGTGTTGGGACGACTCAGGGGCACATCCGGCGCTGGGCAGGGGGCTGCAGTGTCACCCGGAGGCAGCCAGCTCCAGCCTGTGCTAAGGGCCTTCGGGGCTGGGCACGGGGAGGCTTCAGGAAGGTTCCGGGCCGCCCGGCAGGCTGGAGAACAGCGGAGGCTTTCCCAGGAACCGCCCTGGTTTTGTTGCAATGCTGGGTGTAGGCGCCTTCCGGGCCCGGGGCCCCCTGGGGGCCGGCTGAGGGGTCTTCTCCGTCCCCCTGGGTCCCTGGGGCTGTTCGTTGCCTCTGAGCTTTGTGGCCTTGGGGGCTGAGGGCTCTGCTGGGCGCCGGGGGAGGAGCCGGGAGCCCCCGGGGCCACGCCGGGGCTCTCAGGGAGCAGGCCTGAGCCACAGGACAGCGGGTAAACTGAGGCTGTCATGATTTCATCTCGGAGTTTGCCCAGAAGCCACAGGCAGACTCTGAGGAAATGGGCCAGACTGGGGGGAGCAGGTGTCTATCCCAGGTGGCCGCGGCCCTTGAATCCCCAGTGTGTTTCCAGCGACCCCCTGCCCTCCCCTCTTCCCAGGGCATGTTGGGTCTGGGATGGGCTTTCCTGGCCTAGGACCTAAGACGTGCGGGAAGCGGCTACAAACTATGCCACGTGGTGCTGGGCGCGCGTCCTGGGTGAGGGGCCAGGCCTGTCCTTGGTGGCTCAGGGGGGCCCGAAACGCCCTCAAAAAGGGGAAGACGCTTTTGCCCAAGTGAAATGATGCGGAAGCGCCCCAGGAACACAGACCCAGGTCTACTCCAGGACCCTCCCCTCCCCGGGGTCCCCCTGCCAGGCAGCGGCAAACATCTGGCCCTTTGGGTCCTGCGCACACTCCCCATGGACAGAGGCCCCGAACCTCGAGAGGACTGGAGCCCACGCGCCTCCCGCCCTCACTTGGGTGCCCCGGTCGTGCCTCCTTCCCCGCGGGCCCGCGCCCCCCTCCATTCACCCCTCGGGGGCCAGCAGCAGAGGGGTGCTGCGACGGAGGCCGTGGGAGGTTGCAGGCAGGGAGGCGGCTGCAGGGAGGACGGGGAAGGACTCGCCACTCCGACCATGGGCTTTGCTGGGACTTGCCCTGGCTCCTTCCTGGGGGGTCGGGGGGCCGTGCGCTCAGTCCTCCCCGGAAGACGCGGTCTCGAGGGCCTTGCGTTCGGAGCCGTGGCTGGTGACTTCCAGAATGGTGCCTGAGCCGCACGTCCAGCGGGGCTCGGGGGGCCGGGGCGGGCCTGCAGGGTTCCCACACAGGGGCAGTGGGAGGCCGGTGGGCGCGGGAGCCGGACACCAGGAGGCCAGTGCTTAGCAGCGCATCCCCCGCGGGGTGAGCGGGCAAGGCTGGCGTACCCAGGACGGGCACGGGTGCTCAGGGCCGGCGTCCTCGTCCTTCCTAGCCCGGGGGGTCCCCGAGGTCCTGTCACCCCCATCCCCTCATTGCTTAGAACAGGGAGGCGCCTGCCTGCGCTCACACTTACGCCCCGGCCCGGAGGGTCCTGGACCCGCAGGAGCGCTGACGTGAGAGGCTCGGCGAGGACGGTGTGGGCCGGGGCCGCGCCCAGCAGGCCGGCTGCCTTTCACCCCGCGATTGGGACGCCAGGGAAGGAGGGGCGGCCCCGGGGCCTGGAGCTCAGGCCCACGTGACGAGGAAGCCGCGGGGCGAGCGGCCCGCCCAGACCCAGTCCCCGCGGCCACAGCAGGGCTTCTGGGAGCGCTGGTCGGGTCCGTGAGCTCGGGACCCGGTGAGTGTGGGGAGGGCCGCAGGCCCCCCAGGGAGGACACCCCTTGCGCCCGCCTCCCACACTCGGGTCTCGGGGGGCCCTGGCCGGCTCTCATCCTGCCCCCCAGCTCCAAGGGACGGGCCGCCCCTGAGCATCTCAGCTGTGCCCTGCCCGCTCGGGACTCCTCAGGGGCTCCCCGTCATTTTCAGGATCGGCCTCAAACCCCTCAAAGGTCTCCCCTGTGGATCCCCCCCGCCCACTCTCCTGTGCCACTCAGCACGCTCTCCCCTCTCCTGGCCTCGCCGGGCAACCCCCAGTCCTGTCTCCACGTCTTCACTTCACCCCCGTGTCCTCTGCCTACCTGGACTGCCTCTCCTTTGCCACCATGTGCTCAGTTCCTACGCTCTCAGGTGATTTCCTGTTAAGTGCCACCTCCTCCAGGCAGCCTTCCAGGCTCCTCTTAGCGACCTAAGACAGGCCTTCCCTCTTAGTCTCCTTGGAGCTGTGCCTCCCATCACTTCCCCATTGTGGTTCTGCAGTTGGTTTCTATTTCATGTCTCCACCCGACCGGGGGGCTCCCTGAGGACAGGGGTCATACCTGACATCCGACAGTGGTGTCTCCCATGGTATCCAAACTGGGGTCTTGTACACACTCGGTGCTCAATTAATGCTTGCTGTATACCGGTGTATGGGAATGAGCGCGTGGGTGGGTGAGTGAGTGAGAACGGAGCCGTTTCTCGTACTGTGGGACAGCGAGTGGGTGGAGGGGACGTGGGCCACGGCAGGGAACGCTGCTCCACACTCCCCGTCATCCGCGTCTTGGGGCTGCTGCTGGGATCATGGGGCTGGCAAGGCCCTGATGGAAGGCCTCTGGCTGGGCCGCAGCTCCTGGTGGTCCCCAGAGCCAGGGATCCAGAGGTGTGAGGGCGCTGCAGCCTCACGGGCGTGACCGTCCCGTCCCGAGAAAAACAAGCCAGCCGTCACCCGCGGCTCTCTGCCCTCTGGACTGCAGGCAGGAGGGAGCTGTGTGCATCCGCCGCCCCGGCCGGGCTTCGCCTCCAGCCCGGAGGACCATGCACACGGCCATGTAGACCACTGCGGTGTTGGCGAGTGTGAGAGCATCACGCCACCTGCCAGGACCACCGCCGGGGCTGTCCCCGCTTGGCGCCGCTGGCCCATGGCCGTGGACGGGGAGGCTCGGGTTGCTGCTTACTCCGCTTGAGAGGTGTCTGGTGGGAAGCAGTTTCTTGGCAGAAAGCAGCCGCCTCTGAGCTCACATCCCTGCTTTGAACGTCAGACTGCAGCTCTCTCTCACATCCTTTACTGTCCTGATCACACATCCACCTTTTATTTACACGTCCTTTGAGTCATTTCTCCATCTGGGGCTGAGGTTGGGGGTGATCATCTCATCTAGAGTTGCCACCCCCGCCCCCGGATCCAAAGCGCAGGGTGAGGAGGTCCTCTGGGGGCTGCGGACCTTCCGACGCCTCTGGCCGCCGGTGCGGGGCGAGGGGATGGGGTGGCTGCCGGTCTGGGGCGCCTGCCTCCGAGCCCACGTGCTCTTGATGAATTTCGCTTGGACTTTGCTCCTAGAGGAATTTGTCAAAAGCAGCTCCCCTCCTTGCATATTCATGCAGCCTGAGCCGGTAGACCCCAGGACCCCGCACAGCCCCGCGGAGCAGGGCCTCATTCTGTCTCTGTGTCCACCCCCCACCCTGAGCCACTGCCCCGGATGTGCCTTCCTGTGATTACCCATCTCTGTATGTGCTGTTTTTTGCTTTGTAGTAACTCAGGTTGGTGTGTCCCAAGGACATAATATGTGTCCAGACCCTGGCATACCTGAAAGGGGCAAAAGACTAGGCTCGGATTTCAGGTAAGACCTGTTCGGGAACTTTCTCATTGCAGAGAAGGGTGGATGGCCTGGTTTGGGGGGCGGCGGCGGGGAGACAGGGGCTGCCCTTCCTGGAGGTACAATGCAGGGGACAGTGTGGATTCGCGAATAGATGCTTTCCGGAGAAGAACTGTGGCCTCCGGCGTTCTTTCCCGGGACTAGTGCCCACAGCCTTACGGGGAAGGCGAGAGCTGCATATGGCCAGTGTCACCCAGCAGACCCATCCCTGGGTCACAGGAACTGCCCTCATCGGTAGTGATGTCTCCTGTAATCTGGAGAGACTAGGGCCCCAAGGCGGTACATCTCGCAGAGTTCCTAATAACCGAAGCATCCTCCCATAACCCTCCATTTTCATTAAAGTTTATGGGTATCGTCCACCCAGTCTGAGCAGTCCTAATTGGTACTTATCTCAGAGCATGGCTGTTGTGCTCACAAAGTCACCTTTAAACTCCATCCTAAAACCATTACATGCCCCCCCCCCGCCAAAAAAAAAAAAAAGAAGATAAAGAGCAGGTGTTCCTTTCCATGGGGATCTTAAATGATGAAACAGTGGAGTAGCGGTGAAGGGCCAGAGGAGAAATAACGCTTGGGGTGGTACCGCTTTGTGGAACAGAGAAGGACTCGGGTGGGCCCGGGGGCCCAGGGCTGAGCTCACAGATGCGCCCTGTCTCCCAGGTTAGGATCCAGCGTCCAGTTCACCTGCAGCGAGGGCTACGACCTGCAAGGATCCAAGCGGATCACCTGTATGAAAGTGAGCGACATGTTTGCAGCCTGGAGCGACCACAGGCCGGTCTGCCGAGGTGAGGGTGCCCCGGGAAAGGGAGGTGGGCCAGACCCTGGGCTGCGCATGGAGGATAGGGCCCGGCTCCTGGTACACCTGATCCCACCTGAGGGTACACGCTCTCACCCAGCCTGGCTCACCCCGCTGTGTTCCGGGCCTTGGGCTCTGCATTCACTAATTAACTTATGATTGGTCAGCACCTTGTGGGTATGAGGTCGGGAGGTACGGAGGGTGGGGATTGCCCTGCATGGACCTTACAGTCAGGTGGGGCGGCGGGGGGGGGGGGCACAAGGAAGCAGGTTGCCAGCTCATTGCACAGACAGCACGACTACAGCGAGAGTGGAAGGGAAGTCGCCTTGCATAATGTCACCCTGGGATCCCTCCACTGTAACACGTGTGCGTCCCAGACCCTCTGTTTCTTTCTGTAAACAATACACAGGCCTGTCACCTCGAGAAGGGTGCGCTCAGCTAGGCAGGAGTCACGGGGGCCGTGATAGCAGAAGGCTTCTTTCTCCGTGGGATTCTTCTAACCCCACACTTGGGCATCTTGTTTGCAAAGGCCCCGCCACCCCGCAATCCTAGCCATTGCGTGGCTGAGGCTGGGCTGCCAGAGGCCCCGTCCCCCACATCCTAAAATAGTAGACCTGAGTGTCTTCCTTCCTTGAGACGGGACGGCAGCTCCCTCCTGGCCTCCTGCTGCCCCAGGACTCCCTCCTCCTCCTCCTCCTCCCCCTCCTCCTCCTCCGGCTTCCCATAGCTGGCTGTTAGGCTCTTCTGCTCTGTGTGCGTCTCTCGTCGACCGTTGGTGCGCATGCCCGGAGCTCAGTTCTTGGAGCAAGAGTGAGTTTGTGAACAGAGCCAGCAGGTGCTGTTTGGAGCAGCCCTGTTGAGGGGACGGCACATCGCCCGCCGTCCCATCACGTTGCGGATCCTTCCCTGTTTAAGAGGGAGATGCTTTGCTTCTCCCTAGGCTTACGTACCGAGATGAAATTCATGCGTAGAAAGGAGTCCAGGAGAAAGAGCTTGGATGATGATTACGCTAAGAAAGGGACAGAGTTGGAACTGAGACCCACTCTGGTTGGTTGTTTTTTTGTTGTTGGTTTGTTTTTAATGTGTTTTTGAGGGACTTTGGAAGAGGGTCATGAAGATACCTTTGAAAGAAACCTGGGCATATATACTCATTCTCACCGTTGACGTGGCCAAGACCCACTGTTAATAATGCACTTTGTGTTCTCACTCATCTCAGCTACATCGTTACCTAATATTTCTTTAAAAATCAAAAGAATTTCAAAGATTGCACTTACTTAATATTTAAAAAAAAATCAAACAAAAGAAGAAGCCTTAAGTATAACTCTCAGCTTTGCCACCAGCTGGCCGTGGGAAGTTTGGCAAATCACCTGCTTGCCCTGGGCTTGTTTTCTTACCTATAAACGTAGATAATGGTACCTGTGCTACCTGTCTTGTGTGTCGATGGGGTCAAATGGAGCTGCGGATATGGACACACGTAGTGAATCGGGAGGAGCTCGCCAAGAACACCCATTTCCTCGCACTAGAATATCAGCTCGGTAGGGCAAGGACTTCTGTTTTGTTCACTGCTGAGAACGGGGCCTGGCCCGTAGTAGGTGTTCGATAGCATTCGTCGGGCGGGTGATTGAATGAATGAATGAATGAATGAATGAATAACCAGATAGCAAACACCCGATTTCCAGGGAGCCAAGAAACCAGCTGTGTAGAGAGGCGCAGGATTATCATGTTGAAGGGCCGGGAGACCCTGAGCCGACCTGCCCTTTAAGAATTCCTTTTGAGGGGCCGGGATGACAATGCCTTGGGGCAGCAGTGGAGTCCCGTCTCTCCCAAGACCTTTCCACTGGTGGAAGATTATCCTCTCGGTAAGGGCGGTGACGGACATGCATAGGCCCAGGGAAGGGAGGGCTGGTGGTTCAGAAGGAAGGTCACAGTCAAGTGACCGTGCTCCTCCTTTTCTCCAGATGTGCTGTGTGGCCCCTTCAGGTCCTCTGCAGTGACTCTGGCGCACTGGACTCTAAATTCTCCGCCACCTGTTAACTGAGCCCCGGGCTAGGCTTTACACTCCTTCCCTCACATCCCCTGCCACCGGAAGACGGAGAAAATCCATGGAAAGCAAAGCCAGGCACACCTGCATTCAAATGCAGCCGCCGCTGCTGGTTAGCCAGGCCTCCTTGGGCAGGTTCCTCCCTGAATCTCTTTTTTTCCTGCTAAAAGGCAAAGATCATAAGAACATGACTACTCCCCAGCATGTCCATGAGGACTACAGGAGGTGGTGGACTTGAAAGCGCTCGCTGAGAGAGGATCCAGGAGTGCCCGCGAGGCTCGCGTGCTCTTGTGGCACCGTCTGCGCGCAGCCTCCCCGGCCTGGGAGCCCACCCTCACCCCTCGGGGCCTGTCCCTCGCTGTCTCGGCGCGTCCTACGGCCGTCCCTCAGCTGGACAGATACACGGACCCCTGCTACCTAGCAGTGTGCTGGTCCGGGGCAGGTTCCTGCCTCACCTTTAGCCATAGCTGTGCCCTCACTTACGAGCTCGGAAAACAAAGTCTCCTCTTCCCAGTGAGACGGCGACATTTGAACAAGCCGCGTTAGGGAAGGCGGCCAGCGCCAGCCACAGTGGAGAAGGGGTTCTCAAGGCAGTTAGAATGCCACTGGCCCCCTCCTGTTTCTCTCCCCTGGGTCCCTGGGACGGAGGAGGAGACAAGCCACAGCCTCCTGGGTCTGGACCCGGATGGCCCGTCCTCAGCTTCCCTGAAGGCCAAGGGCTGAGACAGACACTTGATTCAAGGCTCCTCTCATTGTGATAGTTTGGAAAGTTTTTCTTCTAGAAATCTCTTGTTTCTAATTAGTTAGAATTACTGTCACAATTGTAAATTTTCATAGCGGTGCAAGTGAACTCCACTTCAAGAATAAAAAGGGACAAAACCCTTTGAATTCCAGGATAGCTCCGCTAATAAGCAGGTTATCAAAAGATCGCACTCTAAAAAGGACTCCACTACCAATAACAGCGGTATTATTTTTTCCCCTCTAATGCATTTAAAATATGATTTGATTTTAAATATTCATTTTCCACACAATTAATTTCTGCTAAAACAGGGGGCCTGGCAAATAATAGGTTCTCAACACATATTGGAGGGTGACCTGAATGAGGCGATGATTGGAATGAACAAGCAATACAGGACTGTGCCCTCATTTTTGAAATTTGAAATTAGATATTCACGGGTTTTTCTTTCTTTTCCATCCCACCGAAGAAATAAGTTACGAAAAAAAAGAAAAAAAAGAGCGAGTTTCAAGTTTGACTCCTAGACGAGTTTGATCATCCCAAGTAGACTGAGGGCAATGTGAATTCTCTGCAGCCCCAGGTAGAGACGGGTAGGAGAATTCAGAGCTTCTCAGACCTGCTTTACATATGGAACCCAGTATTTTAAAAATGAGCTTTTGCAGAAGCCTACTAATAAAACAGATACACATGGAGCTTCTTTCATCGAGGCAGGGGCATGAGATTTAGTAGGGCCCCCTCTCAACAGCCCCTGGGCCACCTCCAAGGAACGGTGGGAGGCTGGGGTAACTGGTGACGGCACCAAGGAGGGCACATGATGGAATGAGCACTGGCTGTTACATCTGAAACCTGTGATGCACTATATGTTAACCAGTCGAATTAAATAGAATCATTTAGTAATTTAAAAAAAAAGTATAAAAAGCCTTTTGGTGGATAGAGCACCTGACTCAGGACTCAGAGAACTTAAGTTCAAGTTCCAGCCTTACTGCTAACATACCACATGGCACAGGGCAGATTACCAAAATGCTCTGAATCATCTCCCTCATTCTCGTAAGATGGGAGTGAAATGTGGGATATAGGGCACCCGCCAGCGGGATTGGACAGCGTGACGGCTTCCTTCTCGGCAGCCTCCGCTGCATCAGCTTCTCAGCCCTGCGCCTTAAACACGAATGTTCAGAGCTCTGCTCTCCCCCCACCCCTACCCCTCCCTACCTTCCTCTACTCTCCTTTGTAGATCCTTCCCCCCTTGGTGGTGCACTGACTGCCCCGTTGTTGCCTGAGACGCCTACCCCTATATTTGTACCAATGATGAAGCTCCCATTTGTTATACTACTTACACTTGTGTAGGCATTTCAATAGCATTTTCTATCATTTCTGCATGAGGAAAGTGGCAATACCCACATTTTATGTTTAGCTCAAACCTGGAGTGGTCAACCTTCTTGCCCAAGGGCGCAAAGCTAATGGGTTGAGCAGCGGTTCAAGCCCTAACTCCCAAGGCTCTATCCTACTGGAAAATGGCACCAGGATACCCTTCGGAGTCAACGTACTAGATGGAACCACATAGAACAACACCCTCTTCCCCACTTTTTGGCAACTTTTATTTTGATTTAATTGTAAACCAATAGACAATGTGCAAAGAACTATACACTCTTGACCCAGATTTAAACAACTAATTTCGAAGACTCAATGAATAAGAAGGAAGCTGAGAAGGATCCGTCAGAGAGGTAGGAGAGAAGCTAGGAGGCACACGGAAGCCAATGAGTGTGAATTTCCCAAAGAGAAGGATCCATAGGGTCAGATCCTGCAGAGAGCTCAAGTCCAGCAAAGAGCAGAAAGCAACCACTGGGGTCAAGTGGCTCAACGGAGAGGCAACTGTTTGAAGTTGCCTCTGTAGGAAACCGTCAAGGAAGCTGAACAAAGATAAAGGAGAGGACCGACCTCAGCTGAAACGTCAGTTGCTATGGAAACCATGAATCCCTGTGGTAGGCTCACCAGAGGGGGATGTAAGAGTATCGAGGGCAAGAGGATTGGTAAGGGTCTTGAGGTGTGGACTGGGTCGTGAAGGAAGGACCCAAGTAGGGATCTGCAGGCGAGGAGAAACGAGGGAGCCAGAGGGCTGGAGGGGCCTACGCTTAGGACAACAGGTACATTGAAACCAAGTCTGCTGGGTTCAGAGGCAGCAGGGCAAACAATGGGATGGTGGGGTTTAAGGTCCCATAGATGGACTCTGACAAGTCCCAGAACAGCAGGCCCCGGCTCCGCTCAGGGACGTGCTTGACCTCGGGCAGGGGCACCAGCTTTCACGAGGAGGACCAGCCTCTGGAAGAGGAGGGAGCCCTCTCTCCGTTAGAACCAGAAGAGAAGAAGTAGGTGGGCACACAGGCAGATAGGAGCGCAGACTTGGGGGTCAGGAAGAGGGTGTGCCCGCCAGATGTCCTCCGAGTCATCCACAGGGACTGAAGCAAGCTCATCAGCTGAGTGTGAGAAGAGGCAAGGGGAAGGGTGAGGGGCCCGGGGACACGTGTGGGGCCTAAGTCTGAGCAGAGCCGAGAGCTCAGTGGCAGAGTTCCTGGGCAATATCTGGGATCCTCTCAAGTGGGTAATCGTGGATTTGTAGTGGTGTCACGCCTCCTACTCATGCGACTTCTCTCTAGCGAAGCTTGACTGTATGGGGGCAGGCCTGGGCATGGAGGTTGAGGGGTTCATCCGTGATTGCTGTCGTCCAGGCTGACGAAGGGGGAAAGGAGCAAGAGACTTGGGTGGATTTGTAAGAAAACGATCATAATGACGGACCGTGAGGTCTAAGTTGGGTAAAGACGGAAGAGGGGACGGGAAACTTACGGCTCAGGAGACAGCGTTGGTGTCAGTGGGGTGAGAGCTTAGTGACGATCGAAGAAGGGTTCTTCTGGGGGCTCAGCTAACACTTGTGGAAGGATGTAGTGGGGGGCAGAAGGAAGGCCTCCATGGCAGAGGGCGGCAGGGCAGGCACTGGCTGGGGGGTGGGGGAGTCAGGCTTCAGTCGAGGCAGGAGTTGGGGTGGGAGGTTCTGAAACTAGCAGCTACGAGTCAGGATTTGCTGGCCTTAGAATTGGTGGCGGGGATGTGGTTCGAGAGGCCTGGGGAAAGGGCGAGGATGGAGGCGCGCAGCATGCAATAGGGTGGGGACACGATCTGGGGAGAAGAGAGAAGAGCAGAGGCACTTGCACCTGGAGCAGCTCGAGGCTTTTCCGTGCCAGGATTGGCTGTGTGTCCCTGTGGAGGGTCCCCAAGGTCCCCTGGGTCGCTGTCTGCAGAGCGGAGGCCCGGGAGGTCCTGGAGAAGTCTCTCCTAGAAGCCACCCAGAAGAACATTTGACAGGAAAGGGCAAATAGAGAAACACAAATATGCGTTTATCCATTTACTCAAACATCTGAGCACCTCCCACATTGCCAGCCTGTGTGGATGGCATCGACGGGCCACGTCACGTGGTGGGATCCCAGCGGAAGGTCTCTCCATTCACAGACCCCCCAACCTTATGTGGACAGCAGAGGGGAAAAGTAACTGGGGCTCCCTTCTGAGCCTATTTCAGGGTGCCCCACGTTAACTGTCCACACGCTGTAGTATTTTATTGAAGCCCCTCAAAGCCCTTAACGGGGTCAATGACTTTTTGACCTGTTCTCTCCAACGACCTTGAGCACATCTCAACAGAGTGCACATAACCATCCGATTTTCAGAAACAAGTGCAGAATAAATGGAATCTGAAGGCGAAGGGTTTTTAAGGCAGCAAAACTTGACTTCCCAGAAGAGGTAGAAATGGTGCTGGTGGAGATTTGTGGGGATTCCCTGTAGGGCTACGGTCCCGAATACAAAGTCCTCTTTGCAAAGGTGGGCAGCGGGGTCACGGGGTGGCTCTGATCGTCTTCTTCTCATTTGCGTACTGATATTCTCAGCCAAGGGGGGAAAGTCCTAAGGAAGGTAGGGAAGCGAGTGAACGCGGCACTGTGGGTCCCACAGTCCCCTTCGCTGAGTATTGACAATGTCCCGAGGCCTGAACGAGTCCTCCCGTCCGGTCTCTCCGCCGGTTTCATCCTCACCGTGCTGTGAGAGGTGCCAGCACCAGCCCCACTTTGCAGGTGAGGTACAGCCCGGCGGGCTTCCCGGCGTGGCTGGGCTCAACCAAGCAGCCAGTGGATTCCAGATCTGAGGGGCGGAGCTGGAAAGGCCCAGGGCCCTGCTCCCCCCACCCCTCCCGCCACGGGGAGCTGCCTGCAGGCCCCGCGGTATCCAGGACCCTCTCTGACTCTAGGAGCTTCCCGGTGCAGACAGCTGCGGGCGAAGGCGGTGGAGGAAAGGGGTTCTCTTGGGCTTTTTCCAAACATAACTCAACTGCCACCAAAGCTCTTGAGGGACAAGATCCCTCAGGTGCCAGGACGGGGCCGAGCCACCCGAGGGAACGTCCTCGCGGACGGTGCTGACCCACCGGGAAGGAGCGGTTTTGAGCCAGCAGCTGCTTACGGGGTCCCCTGACGACACCTGCTGTGCTCAGTCTGCTGCTTCCCACTGTCCTCCCGCCCGCCGGTGGCCCTTGGAGAGGACACTCCAGTCCTAGGGGTTTCTTCTCCCCGTTCCTGCCCGGCCTATAACAGGCGCTCAGGAAGTGTCGGGGTGACCAACCGAGGGAGCCCGCGCAGGGAGTGAGCAGATCCATTAGGCCCGGGGGCTGTGGGCCCCGCTCCCTGGCCTCCAACGGGGGCGTCCCCGGGAAGGTTTGCAGGGCCACTACCCACACGCAGGGAGGAGCCCCCGGAGCATGGCCCCATCAGAGAAAGCAGGTTGGACACCACTTTCTCTTTATACACTCGAGCACTTGCGCTTGCTCACGGTTGCCTGACTGTTGGGCACTTTGCCTACGATTAGGATACGTTGCCACGTGGGCAGTGACGCGACCGGCTCCTGGAACTCTCTAGTAAAGTAGCCGGGTGCCAACGCTCAAGAGCGACGTGGCCAGAGCCATGGAGCCCGGTCCCAGAGAAGGCAAAGGCCCGCGTGCCTGCGCGCGACGTAGTACCCTGTCATCCGTCACTACTTAATCTAATTAGTCTAGAAGCTATTTTAAAGAGCTTAATTCGATTACGCTGTGATTGATAACACTTTATATCTCCTTGAGCAGAGCACTTCTCCTAATTCACCTTGAATCTCTTCGCTCCAGGCAGGAGCCTGTTTCGGGCCTGTGCTGAGCGCGGCCGGGGGACCTGGGAAGTACTGGGGTGGCACCCAGATCCTCGCGGGGGCCGGGCACCCGGCCTGAGACCTGGGGGGGCTCTAAGAAGGGCCGAGGGCAGTGGGGGACCCGCACAGGTCAGCGGGCCCGCAGGTGGATGCAGGGGCCTAGCTCGGCGACACCTGCCAGAGGAGCAGCAGGTGTAGACGAGGGAGCCTGCACCTCCCCCAGCATTCCCGGGAGAACCAGGGAGGAGGTGGGAAGCTGGCTGCGTCCGGGGCAGGAGGGGGGACAGGGAGTGGGGCCAGTCTAAACTAAGGTGCTTGCCTTTCGTCTCGTCCCTGCAGCCCGCATGTGTGATGCCCACCTCCGAGGCCCCTCGGGCATCATCACCTCCCCCAATTTCCCTATTCAGTACGACAACAATGCACACTGTGTGTGGATCATCACAGCTCTCAACCCCGCCAAGGTAAGGCCCCCGGGGAGGGCGGGAGGGGCCCGGGGGCAGGTGATCTGCGGGAGGCTGAGACCCGGAACCTGGTTGTGGTAGATGCTCTGCAGGCAGTTCTGAGACGGTTTCTTATAAATATCAAGTCGCTAAAAAGCCTATTTGTTTTTAAGCCTAAGTAAGATGGAAAGAACTTCAAGACAACAAACAACTGCACAGTCGTTTCCCGACGTAGGAAAAAAAAAAAGAAAAAGAAAAACCCCACCGTTGCCTTAGTGACGCGTGCCCCTCACCAATCCCATTCCAGTCCCCATCCCTCGGGTGCCCCGGTTGTGCGCCCCCCGTTACGCGGCTCTCCTCCGTCGTTGGCATGTAAACGTGCGCCCTTAAAAATCCACGCTTACTCAGTAAGCCAGCACCTGAACCCCACAGAGACATGACCGTGTCCTCTATAGTCTTAACTTCCCTCAAAATCACGTCGCCACGGTTTACCCACGTTGGCGAGGGTGGTTTGCACCGCTGGATACACCTCTTCACGTGTTCATCTCTCAGGTCGCTTTTTCCTATGCCAGGCCCTTTGTTCTCCCGTGAACTTTACGAGTATCTTGCCGGGATCCACAAAACCACCTGCTAGAACCTTTCTTTTAATTATACCAAAACCACAGATTTGAGAAGAACTGATGCCTTGATGATACGGAGTCTCCCCATCCGTGCGGGTGCTGTGTGTGGGTCCTTCGGGCTTCTTCAATGGCTGTCCATAAACTGGTGTGATTTTTTTCCCATTCTAGATCTTACTCATTTCTTAATTTATGTACTTCTAGATATCTTGTATTTATGGTTACTGTTATAAAATCGGATCCTTTAAAATTCCATTTTCTCCCTACTTCTGTCTGGTGTTTGGAGAGGCAATTAATTTTTGTTCTTTGATTTTTTTTTAATATAGCAACTCTTGTGATAATTTATCTCTGAATTATTTGGGGTTTCTATAAAGCACAAAGAATGATGGTTTTTAGTTCTTCCTCTCCAATCCTTAGAATTTCTCGTTATTCTTTTTCTTGCCCTTATGTTCTGGCGAGAACCTCCAGTACAGTGTCAGTCACTGTTTTTTTTTGTTTTTGTTTTTGTTTTCAGTGTCAGTCATTGTGATGATGGTGGACACACTTGCCATTGTTTGATGTTAGAATGTTTTTATTTTATTAAGTATGATGTTTCAATTCGTTTGGGTTTTTTTTGTTTTTTTGTTTTTGTTTCAAGTTTTTTTTTTTAATTTATGGTTTCTTTCCAACTCTAGTTTTTTGTTTTGTTTTTTTTAATTTATGGTTTCCTTTCCGACTCTTTTTTTTTTTTTTTAATTTACGGTTCCTTTCCGACTCTAGTTTCCTGAGTGCTTTCATCGTAAATAAATGTAGAATATTATCAATCACCTTTCTTTTTTTTTAATCTTTTTTTTTTAATCAAGCACCTTTCTATATCTCCTAGTATAATCATGATTTGCCCCTTAATTTTCTCAGTGTGGTGAATCACAACCAGCCTTTCATTCCTGGGATAAACCGAACTTGGTAATTGAGTACTAGAGGCTAAGTAAGCATTTAGTTGTTATAAATGCCTGTATTTGATTCACTGATATTTTGTTTAGGAATCTGCTTCCATCTTGTTAGTGAGATTGGCCTTTTTTTTTTCCATATTAACCTTGCCAAATTTTTTTCATCAGGATATCGTTAGCCTCGTAAAATGACCTGGCAAGTGTATCTTCTCTTTCTATCCTACGGAGTTAATAGTGGAGCTTGGAATAACTTTTGCCTTGGAAGTTTGGTGGAACTTTTAAAACAGCAAAACTATCTGGATTTGGTGTTCCTTTGTTGGAAGATTTCAAACTATAGATTTAATACTCTTAATGACTAAGAGACTATTATCTCTTTTTTTTCTTGAGTCCATTTTAGTAAGTTTTCAAATTTCTTGGCCATAAAGTTGTGTGTGTGTGTGTGTGTGTATAAAATTACTATACATATTTTATTCCCTGTTTTTTTCTTTTTTAAGAGACAAAGAAAATTTTATTTTTATTTATTTTTTTAAGATTTTATTTATTTATTCATGATAGACATAGAGAGAGAGAGAGAGAGAGAGAGAGAGAGAGAGAGAGGCAGAGACACAGGAGGAGGGAGAAGCAGGCTCCATGCCGGGAGCCCGACACGGGACTCAATCCCAGGACTCCAGGATCACGCTCTGGGCCAAAAGCAGGTGCCAAACTGCTAAGCCACCCAGGGATCCCCCCCTGTTTTATTTCTAATTTTGTATCTTTCTAAATCAGTGTTGCCAGAGGTTTCACATTTTATATTCTTTTCAAAGAACCAAAAATTTTAGTTTTGTTAATATTTCTTTTGATATATTTATTTTTTTTATTTCACCAATTTCTTTTCCTCTGTTATATTTGGGTATATTCTGGGTTTTACTCCTTTTTTACTGTCCTAACTTTAATGCTTAATTCATTATTATTTTCCAATCTTATTAAAGCATCTAAGGCTACAACTTTCCCTCTGAGGACTATTTTGGCTACATTCCCACAGGTTTTTATAGGCAGTATTTCTGTTATTCTTCAGTTCTGAATATTTCCCAGTTCCATTATTCTTTTTATCTTTCAGCCAAGAGTATTTTATTTTATTTTTTTTAATTAATTAATTTATTTATTTATTTATGATAGTCACACAGAGAGAGAGAGAGAGGCAGAGACACAGGCAGAGGGAGAAGCAGGCTCCATGCACTGGGAGCCCGACGTGGGATTCGATCCTGGGCCTCCAGGATCGCGCCCTGGGCCAAAGGCAGGCGCTAAACTGCTGCGCCACCCAGGGACCCCCAGCCAAGAGTATTTTAGAAATATTTCTTAATTATTTCCAAATAAAGGATTTTTCTAGCTCTCTTTTCGTTACTGATTCTAAAGCTTGTGGTCAGAGAACATTGTCTGTAATCGAATCATTTGACTTTTAGGATCAAGAATGTCATTTATCACATATATTCTTTGTGTATTTGAAAAAATAAGATGTATTTTGCAGTTTATGTGTTCTAATGTCTTCATTACATCAAGCTTGTTAATTGTGCTTATATCATTTATATATGCATTAGTTTTTGTCTTCTTTTTCAGTCAACTGCAAGACAAGGCGTATTAATATCTCCCACTATGATGGTGGTTTGCCTGTTACTCCTTGAAGTTCTGTTGATTTTTATTTTATATATTTTGAGCCTGTTACTAGAGCATGCATGTGGAGAATCCTATATGTTGCAGGTGGATTGAGCTTTTTCAAAAATAGTTATTTAATGACTCTCTTTACCTGTAGTGATGTTTTTGGCCTGAAAGCTTTCCCCACCCCCCAGCTATTCCATCAACTTTTGGTTTGTTGGTTTGGTTTGTTTGTTTGTTTGGGGTTTTTTTGTTTTGTTTTGTTTTGGTTGAATAACTCATCCCTGCTCTCTTGCTTTCAACCTTTCTACTTACTTTATGTACGTCTTGTGTGTAGCTGGATTTTTAAAAATTCCCTCTGACAAGTCATCTTTCAACGGGAAAAGTTAGACCATTTAAATTATATTATCATTCCTATGTTTTAGGGTTACCCTAGATGTCTAGTGTTAATATGCATATTTAATAAAGTCTAATGTAAATAGTAATTGTATGTTCCCCCTGAAAGTCAGAGGTCTTAGGACACTATGACTTTAATTACCCCTTCCCAATTCATACTTTATGGTGTGTGTATTTTCAAGTTGCCTTTCTTTTGCTCACAAGTCATTATTGCTCTTGGTTAATAAAACAACATCCATTTAGATTTACTCACACATTTACCGTTTTGTTCACTATTTCTTCTTGCATATCAGTCCTTCCCTTTGGAGTTACTTTCTGTCTAAAGTACATGCTTTAGAATTTATTTTCCAGTTGATGACAGACTTTCTTAGTTCTTGTTTGTCTTAAAATGTCTGTTCTCCCCTTGTCCTTAAAAACATCGCTATTCACGGAGTCGTCTTTCTTGACAATTATGTTCTCTCTGCACGTGGAAATATTCCAGTGTCTCCTAGCCCCCATTCTTGCTGCAAGTTTATTGTCATTCCTTTGTATGATATTCTTCTGGCTGCTTTTATGGTCTTTTCCTTATCTTTATTGTTCTGCAATCTCAGGATCAGGGGTCTAGTTGTGGATATCTTGGTATTTATCCTGCTTGACTTCATTAAGCTCTGGAATCTGTGGGTTGTATCTTTCACCAGTTTGGGAAGATTTTTAGCCATTGTCTTTTCAGCTGTTTTCTCTCCTTTATTCTCTCTCTTTTCTGCTCCTGAAAGTCTGACAAGATATGTTTGTCTTTCCCACCCATCTTCTGTGTTTCTTAACTTCTATAATTTTCTCTCATTCTGTTCACTGGGTCTCTGTTGAGCTACATCTAACTTCTGCTGAATTCGATTTCTTTTCATTTCAAATAGTGCCATTCATATTTTATGAGGTCCTATTGGGGTTTTATTTAAGAAGTTCTTGATCATATTTTATAGTATTTTGCCCTCTTTTCATATGTTTAAACTGTTCTTTAATTCCTTAAGCATGTTAAATATATTTATTTTATATTCTGTATTTGCGAATCTCAATTTCTGAAGTCTTTGCAAATTTGATTCTGTTGTCTGTTGTTTCTCACTTCTTGCCTCCAGGAAACTGTGTTTCCTTCTTTGTTTTGTCTGTAATTCTTGACTATGTGGTTAGAATCATAAACTTTCTTCTTTGAGACCTGGGTAGAAGAGGCTTTCTTCCAGACAGAGTTTACATTCACTCCTGCCCAGTGCCTGGGGACATTACCAGCCAGAAACCTCACATACTAAATTCCTAGTATGAAGTTTCTGACCCGCCAAAGTAATGTGCAGACCCACGTGAGGGCAGACTTATTGTGAAGGAGTCTCGGGGGTTACCCTCACACTAAGGGTGCAGCTTTTTTTAAAAAAAAATATTTTATTTATTTATTCATGAGAGACACAGAGAGAGAGAGGCAGAGACACAGGCAGAGGGAGAAGCAGGCCCCATGCAGGGAGCCCGACGTGGGACTCGATCCCGGGACTCCAGGATCATGCCCTGGGCCTAAGAGGGCACTAAACCGCTGAGCCACCCAAAGATCCCCAGGGTGCAGCTTTAATTAGCCCAATGTCATTCGGGGCTGTCATACTAGAGCTCCCACCTTGGTGGGTCCTGACCTTTATCTCCTATTCCCTGTTCCCCACAAGGCCCTGAAAACCAGAGTTCTACTTCACCAGTTTTTAAAAAATCTACTCAAAGCCAATGCCAGCCCCTTACTCTTGGTCACATTTTGGGTCCCTACAGTCCCTGGATTTGGACTCTGAGTATTCTTACTTTGTAAGTCTGCCCGGGCTGCCATAACAAAACAGACTGGGTGGCCTTAACAAGGAAAATGTATTTTCTCACAGTTCTGGAGGGTGGACTTTCACAATCAGGGTGTCCACCAATTCAGGTTCTGGTGAGGCCTCTTCCTAGCTTAGGGATGTAGGGATGACATCCTCTTCACATGGCCTTTCCTCTGTGTGCATGCACAAAGAGAAACCCTGTGGTGTCTTCTACTCCTTTTATAAGGATGCCAATCCCATTGGATTAGGGCTGTACCCTTATGACCTCATTTAATCTTAATTACCCCCATAAAGACCTCATCTCCCAATTCCATCACATTGGGGGTTAAGGCTTTAACATGTGAATTTTAGGGAGATATAATTCAGTTCAGGGCACTTACTAATTCATAAAAAGCTTGTCTTTTTCTTTCTAAATTCTACTCAACATTTTATTTTTTTCTCAATTTTTTAAAATAAATTTATTTTTTATTGGTGTTCAATTTGCCAACATATAGCATAACACCCAGTGCTCATCCCATCCAGCGCCCCCCTCAGTGCCCGTCACCCAGTCACCCACACCCCCCGCCCTCCTCCCCTTCCACCACCCCTAGTTAGTTTCCCAGAATTAGGAGTCTCTCATGTTCTGTCTCCCTTTCTGATGTTTCCCACTCAACGTTTTAAAATCATTTGGCCAGGATGCTTAGGACCACAATGCTGGCAACAATGGAAACAGATTTCCTCTGCAAAGCATTTTACAAAGACTCCCATTTCATCAAACCATTTGATGATGAACCTAGTCAGTGGGGAAGGATGCTGCGGCCACGTGGGGATGGAGGCTGGACCAGAAGAAGGACTTAACTACCTCAAGGTTATCAAGCCATTGATGAGAAGGCTCTTTCTTGGAAGTTGTTAAAGATGCTTATCTTAGTTTTGTTTTGAACCTGAGGATGGGGTGGAGAGGAAAGTGTAAACAAGGCCTGAAAAGTTGCTGAGAAACAGTTTTATTCACCCTCCCCACAGCCCCCAGAAGGGCCGGTCTTAGCTGGTGTGTGAGGGTCAGCGGCTCCATACCAGTCAGTCCCTCACATGCCCTGCAGGTCATGCCAGCCTGGGTTCCCGAAGCCAGCCCCTCAGAGTCAGGCTGTGAAAAAGGACGTTCCTGTCACCTCCGTGGGTCCTTTATGAGCTTCAGGTAGTGCAGAGGAGCCCCGAGAGCCTGAAGGGAGGCCCTTACCGCCACCACGGTGGAGGAGAGCCAGGGAGCATTGAGTGCAGGAGGGCGGGTGTAAGCGTGGCACCTGGAAATCCCAAACTGCAGAATCAGAGCTGCCTTCCTGCAGATATCAGGGCAGACACGTGGTGCGTTCCCAGCCTTGCTCACAGGCCGCAGGAGAGCCCTGGGTGTGTCCAAGTCACCCTTGGAGCGTTGCCCTGGGCAAAAAGCATCGTCTCTCCAAGTTCCCGATGCTTGGCCTCACGCCTCATGAGATGAGCACCCGTTCATTCATTGACCATAACGTGATCTCTGCCCTCGAGGAGCAGGTTCACAGGAGAGACGACAGGCGGGTGAACGAGACCTAGAGGGTAGGTGGGTGCTGATGGAGGGGTGTCCCCTCAGCTGTCTTGGAAAATGTTGGAAGGAGCCACCAACTGGACGATCAGGGAGGCTCTCACATCTGAGCAGGGTCTGCACCCTGAGTGGGATTGGGAATCCACACCCCAGGGCGGATGTGTGCGCCAAGGCCCAGAGATTTGGAACAGCCTCTCGGAGCTGGAAGGGGTCCAGCGCGTCTGGATCAAGACGGGGTTGGAGAACCCACGGGATCCAGATCGTGACGCGCCTACGTACTCAACAACGAGGCTTGGGCTTTGTCCTGACACAGATTTTTAAGGGCGGGAATGTCAGGCTGTCGGTCTTACAAATGCACGTCATGCGCGGAGCACTGCGCTGAGCCTCCATACGAGTGATCATATTTCGTTCTTGTCTCGGCGCAGCTCGTCAGGCGGTAAGAGCCCCCCTGATGGCTGCGGAAACTGAATCCAGGACAGGTTAGCGGGTGGGAAACCTGGTCGTGACGCGTCGTCAGCGGCAGCACCAGGAGTTAAGCCCAGTCCTTGCGGCCCCCCTGCTCCATGGAACAAGGTCCCAGGGGCACGGGGACAGCCTGGGAACAGCAGCCCTGGGATCAGCCTTCCTTGCCAAACCGGGACAGTTGCAGGACATTCAAGTTTTTGAAAGATGCCTCTGCAGCAGTGGAGGCAACCGGGAGAAGCAAGACCAGTTAGGAGGCAGAGGCAGTTACCCCAGCAAGAAAAGGGGGGGCATCCACCAAGGCTTTGGAAACATGAAGGAGACGACGGAGTTAAGAGAAATGCAGGGAATGGAATGGGACTCGGAGGCTGCCTGCATGTGAGGGTGGAGGGAGGAGGAGCGTCTGACAAACATCACCCCCGGGTGACCCCCCGTAGCGGCACTTGGTGGGCGCACGGCACACAGGGAGTCAGTGAACGCGTGATGACGCGAGGCCTTCGGCCCTGGACCGATGGGAGGCGTTCAGAGGAGACCAAAGGGGAGGCACGTGCTCTGCGGGATCAAGAGGGAAACACAGTGTGCTCGGGGTGCATGTTTCGCAGTGACCGCACCGGTTGGACACTGGGTACGTGGGAGGTCAGGAGAGACTTGGGGCCCAGGGCAGGACCCCGAGGAAGAGCAGTGTGAGGGAGCAGACTCGCGGCCGGGCGGAGAAAGGGCAGGAGGGTTCCGGCTGTGGTGGCGAGGAAGCAGGGGTGCTGCGGAAGGGACTGCAGAAACGGCCGTGGGCTTTGGCCCCGCAGGGGGATCTTCCAGGGCGGTGCGGGGCAGACGCAGCCTTGGGCAAGGAGGGGATGGGCAGGGGGCGGCGAGGAGCAGGGAGCCCAGACGGCCCTTAAGACCCGCGCCCAGGGGTGTGTGGGGGAGGGGCACCGGGGGGCGGGCACCGCGTTGGGGCCACTTAGGGTGTTTGTTTAGACTTGGAGACAAGGCAGCTGCGTCCACAGGCAGAGAGGCCAAGGGGGAGGCGGAGGCGCTGAGTGAGGGGAGGCTCCCAGGACACCGGGCTCCCTGCACCGAGCAGGGGAAGGGGGTAAGGAGGGCGGGAGGCCAAGGAAGGCCCAGCTGCCCCGGCACTCTTGCGGGCAGCACCACGTCCCCCCCCCCCGCCCCCGGCACCTGCGAGCTCCTCCACATTGACCCCTTGTCCCCCTTGTCCCCCTCGTCCCCCTCTTAGAACCTCTGTGAGCAGAGGAAGCAGTGACGGGCCCAGGAACCCGGGCCCCGGGAGGGTGGCAGGGAGGCCCAGAGAGAAGCCAACCCTGGGGTGGCAGGGGGGGGCATGGCCCAGAGCCGTGGTCCACACCCCACCTCCTGGGACCCAGAGTCCTGGTCCTACTGCGGAGGCAGGTGGCGGCTGTGCTCCCCGACCCCAGCACCTCCCCCCCACGCTGTGCCCTCCCCGTGCTCCCCGACCCCAGCACCTCCCCACCCTGTGTCCCTCCCCGTGCTCCCCCACCCAGCACCTCCCCACCCTGTCCCCCTCCTATGCCTCCACGTACCCATGCACCCACTCTTCTGGCCCGTGAGTTCTCTGGGCAGTGGCCACGTTCACCTCCCCGTGTTCCCCCCCAAAGCTCCCACACGGCAAGTGCAGTTTAACTGTTGCAGGACCGAGTAAGAGAATCCATCAACCAGCAGATGAAGGGGCCAGTGCTTGGATGTGAGTCCGTCACCCTCAGGCTCCCGAATCTCCTGTGGCCATGGCCAGAGCTCTGGAGCCTCGGAACCTTGTCCGTGTCGCCCTGGGCTTCCCCTTGGCCTGCGCAGGGGCGCCAGCCCTGCCTCCCGTCCTGGGCTGAGGCCCGCCGCCCACTGGCTTCCCGTCCCCCCTCCCCCAGACCCCCTCCCCCCCTTGGGCGCCCAGCAGGTCCCGGCCAGGGCACCCCGGCAGGCCCGCCCCGGAACAGGGAGTGCCCTTCCTGCCCGCGCCCGTCAGCGCCCTGAGCAGCGTTCACACAGCAGCGGGCGGGCGTCGGGCTCACACCAAGCCCCAGGAGCCCCGGGAGGGCTGCGGGCCGTGGGGCAGCATGTGGTGCCGGAGCCCAGCAGCGGGGAAGCACAGGCCAGGCCATGTCGGCCTCTGGTGGCCTCGCCATGATGCTGAGCTTTGTCATGAGGGTGACGGTTGGCAGGTTAGAGTGTGAGGATGCAGCCTTCCGCCCCGGGTGGCCGTGGGAGGCCGTGGGTGGCCGTGGACGGTGCAGGAGGGACATGCTGCGAGGCTCACAGGTGCCTGGTTCCCAGGACAGCAGAGTCCCGAGGCTGGCGTGCGCCCCGTCGCACCTCCCTCCGCGCCTCCAGCAGCCTCTGGGTGCCTGTGCCTGGGACCCCGGCGTCGCCGCCCCATGCCCTCCGCAGAGACCGGGCTGTGAACGACCAGCAGCAAGACCCTGCCCGCGCGGGCCTGCGTCCCGGACGACGGCCGGCTTCCCGCTCTGGGACGGGGGCACTGGCCGAGTGCCCCAGCTGCCGCGTCCTGCCTGCTTTGCGGGCGGCCACCACCGTCCAGCCTCGGACACCCCTGCGGCAGCCGCTTCATGGGCACGCCACGCCGTGACCGCGGGACAGCCTGGCCGTACACTGGGCCACCCAGGAGAGGGCCGACGCCGGTCCTGCACCCGCAGTGCAGTGTGCGTCCCGCGCCCTCCTAACCGTGATCGCTCCTGCGGGGACGGGGCTGCCCTAAGTGGTGATGCGAGTCCCTCTAGGGCTCCGGGCCGGCCCCCCAAGCAAGGCTCCCAGCGCAGGCGTGATGGTCTAGTCGCCGTCCGGAGGTGGCGCAGTGACCAGGGTCCTGCACCCCGAGGCTGTTGGCGGGAGAGCGCTCTCTGCAGCCTTACCGCATGCAGAGGCCACAGCGGCCAGAGGCTCAGGCCTTCGGGGCTGGGATGGAGCCTAGAGCTCAGGAAGGTGGTAGGGGGAGGGGGAGGGGGCAGCTGGGCGCCTGGGCTCCCCGGGCTGGCGTGGGAACTGCTCCGAGCAGGGCCCCGCACAGGGTCGGTGCTGGCGGGAGGAGAGCCTGGGCCGGCAGGACAGGGCTGGGGTCGGGACCCACAGGGCTAGTGGACCAGGGTGAGGGGGAGGAGGGCAGTGTGGACGGGATCAGGGTGAGGGGGATGGAAGGCGGTGTAGACAGGACCAGGGTGTGGGGGACAGAGAGTGGTGTGGATGGACCAGGGGGAGAGGGAGGAGGGCAGTGTAAGCAGATGGTCTGGATGATGCGGTTGGGCTGCAGGGAGTGTGGGCTGAGCTCGTCCCGCAGGGAAAACCCAAAGGGCTAAGGCCCCCCACGGCCGACAGGTGTCCCCTCTGCGCCCAGAGCTGCCCCCGCTGCTGCCCCGCCCTCCTCACCCCTGGCCGCCCCGCCCCCCCCCCGTACTCCTGGCTCCCCCACACCCCTGCCTACCCTCCCCCACCCCACCCCCGGCTCCCCCATTTCCACAGTCCCTCGGTGCTCCTGCTCCTGGTGCAGAGGCGCCGTCCGGCCGTGGCTCCCAGGTGGCCCATCACCCCCGTGGCCGTCAGGGCACAGCCCCAGCCGCGCAGAGGCCTCACCTACCGTGCGCCCCGGTCCTCCCCGCAGCCCCATCCCTGGGCGAGTCGCCTCCCGCGGCTCTGCCGGTCCGCCCGCCGCTCTGTCTGCCAGGTCTTGCTCCCCTTCCTCATGCGTGTCCAAGCTCGGGCTCCTGTCCACACCCAGACGGGCTTCGCCTTCCTCGGGAAGCGTACTCGGCTCCGCTGCCCCGTCCTGTGCTCGTGGGTGTTCGCCCCAGAGGTACCGCAGAGAGGGGCGTTGGGGGAGCCGGGCTCGGCAGGCCGGGCAGGGGCCCCAGGATGGGGTGCGCGACGCGTGGCGGGGGCTCCTGCGGGGCCGGGGGCAGCGGGGCCGGGGCCGTGCCCCTCATGCACATGGGTTTGCACCCAGGACGCTTGCACCATAAGGACACACAGTCCCCAGGAGTGGTTGGCTCCTCCCAAAGGAAGCCCTGCGCCTCCACAGGACCCGGGGCACAAATATGCACCCGCAGCTGGCGGCTCGTGGCTCCCCCTGGAGGAAAGCTCGCCTTGGCAGGGACGGGGACAGGGCTAGAGGGCGGGAGGCCGAGCAGAGGGGTCTGAGAAGCACAAGCACCCGTGACTCGCCCAGACGTGGACTTTAAGAAACAGACGGTCATGGGGGGAGGAAACCAGAGACAAAGCGAGGAACGGAACGAAGTCCAGGGAACCACGTGCTGGTCCCGGCGGGGGGGGGGGGGGACGGCGGCGTGTGCAGGGGTCAGGCCGTGCACCCCAGGCTCCCTTCCCCTGTAGCTTCGCGACCTCAGGTGCAAATGGAAAGACTTTTAAACTGGAAACCAACAGAAGGAGGCCCAGGTTGGCCACAGGAGGCACGCGGCCCCGGCCCCGCCGTGTGTGCTCGGCCCCCATGTCCCACTGCACCTGCGCCCCGCGCTGGGCCCCACACACGCTCCCATCGCCCTCCTCCCTCACCCACCCGACTGCTGCCACACCCGTGTCCACCCCTGCAGCCAGGCCGGCCAACGTGCTCCTCAAACACCTGCGAGCGTCTGCCACCTACTGTTGAAAACGCCACCCCCCCCACCCCGGGGAAACCCTGGCTCTTCGGCGGAGGGAGATTTTAAGGCCCTTTGCACTTAGCTCCGGGCAAACCTTTCAAGTCCTGCACCTTCTGCAGCTGCCCCCCTGCACTGGAGGCCCAGCCACTATCCCCAAGGGAAACAGCACGGCCGTGCGCGTGGGGCGGAGCTTCAGGGACAGCGGGCACCTGTTCTGGGGCGTCCCGTCTCTGCCCAGACCGCCGCCTCCTCACAGCGGCCCTGCCTCTCCCAGCCTCCCCCGGGGCCTGACCGGCCCCCACGGCCTTCGGAAGGCCCAGCACCCTCACGGCTGGTCCCCCTGCTGCCCCCTTGCAGGCTCTGTGAGCCCCAGGCCCCCATGCACCTGCAGCCCTACAGAAGGTCCCCCTGCTCCCCCCTGCAGGCTCCATGAGCCCCAGACCCTGTGCACCTGCTGCCCTATGGACGGTCCCCCTGCTGCCCCCCACAAGCTCCGTGAGCCTGAGCCCCAGCCCCCTGCACACCTGTAGACCTACGGATGGTCCCCCTGCCCCCCCTTCAGGCTCCAGGAGCCCCAGGCTCCCACGCACCTGCAGCCTTATGGGGATAGTCCCCATATGGACGGTCCGCCTGATGCCCCCTTGCAGGCTCCACAACCCCCAGGCCCCGTGCACCTGCAGCCATATGGATGGTCCCCCTGTTGTCCCCTGCGAGCCTGAGCCCCAGGGCCCCGTGCACCTGCAGCCCTCATGGGGCCGCCATCCTCCGGCGCAGACGTGCTGGCTCCCTGCCCGTCCAGGACGGGCCCGCACTGACTGGAAACCTGCGTCCTGAGCCGGGCTCATGCTGTGAGCCTAGTAAATCCTGTGGGAGGCCGGGCTGAGACCAGGAAGGAGAACCTCGCTGAAACCTCCTTCCTGGAACCTTCATTTAGCCAACGAAGGAACGGAAGCGGATGGAGAGAAGCAGGCGGAGGGGAGGCTGAGAGGAGCTCCGGCGGGGCCTGCGGGGGGTGGGCAGCTGAGGTTCCACGTGAGGCCTGGACATTGGCCACCGTGTCCAGGGGACGTCTGTGCAGCGCGGGGGGAGGATCTGATCTCACAGGCGGCCATGTGCGCCTGGCGTTGCCACAGCAGCCCCGGGTTGGCCAGACTCTGGAGAACCTGAGGGGACCCCAGGGACCGTCCAGCCTGGAGAGAAGCGGTTCCTCCTGCAGGAGGCGGCATGGACGCAGGCAGGCGGCAGGTGGGGAGGCTGGCGTCGGGGGGCCCTCGCCGACCCCCGCGGCCCTGCCTGCTGCCTGACCCCTGCTCCCTCCCCAGGTGATCAAGCTGGCCTTCGAGGACTTTGACTTGGAGAGGGGCTATGACACCCTGACAGTCGGGGACGGCGGCCAGGACGGGGACCAGAAGACGGTGCTCTACGTGTAAGTGAGGCGGGGCTGCCGTCAGGAGGGCAGGCGGCCTGGCCGGGGCGGGGAGGGGGGGGGGACGTGCACGGTGTCCCCTCAGGGCCACAGCACAGGGCCCGTCCGACCATAGGAAGCAGCCATGGCCGACGGTCCATGGGTGCCGCGGGGAGATCATGTGGGACGGCGTGTCAGGCGCCAGGGCTCCAGTTCCGTGGGTGCGCCCTGCTCCTGCTCCTGCCCCAGCTCGTCCCCGAGGCCACGTCCACCCTGCAAGGTCTGACCTCGGTGGGGACGGCACTGGGTCCCGGTGGCCTCTCCACACACTGGAGCCCTGGGAGGACTGTTTGCAGGGGTGTGTGCCCAGGGGCGCATTTCCCCACCCAAGGCAGGCTGGTGTCGTGTGGTCTAGTCCAGGCCTGCACGGGCTGGGGATCCCCTCTGCGGCATCTTGGGTCCCTCACCCGGGCCGACCACTGGCAGCCTGGCTTAGAGGCAGAGCACGCTCATCTCCGTTGCCCAGGTCGGGGGGACGGGGGGGGCAGGCCTCACTGATACCCCATGTCGACCATGTGCCCATGCGCCCGGTGGGGGACCGTCCACATCAGGGGTCTCATGGTGTTACCCCCACTTAGCGGGTGGGGTCAGGCCCAGGGTGGCCCGGCCGGGTAGTGGCCGTAGGGGCCTTGCTCCCGCTTCATGCAGGACGACGGCCCGTGCCCTACACTCCCCGCCTGCGGCCCCGGGCCAGCGCCCTCCGCTGTTCATGCCGAAGACCAATGGCTCTTGGGTCCCCGCTGCCTCGTGCCGGGGCCCTGCCGCCCTGGGCACGTCCCCGCCTCCCCGCACCTGTCAGAGGAGAGCCCGTCGGGGCAGTTACATGACGCACGAGGTGACCCACTGCCACGGCGGCGACACAGAACCTCCCTGGCCCACGGACCAGGCCGCGCACCTGTGAGCGTCCTCCCTGCGGCCTGCGCCGCCGCGTTAACCCGGATCCTCCAGGAAAACGGAGCCGGTCGGGTCTGCGTGTGACAGCCAGGGGTTTGCTGTGAGGCGTCGGTTCCCTTGCCGATGGGGACGCGCAGGCCCCGAGACCTGCAGCGAGTCTGCAAACCGGGGACCGGGATGGTTGATGAGGGCGAAGGCCCGCGGGCTCTGGACCCCGGAGGAGGCTGCCCTGCGGGCCGTTGGCTGACGGGACGAGGCCGCTCCGCGCGGGGAAGGGCCGCCCGCTTTGTTGAGTCCAGCGGCTGAGACGGTGACGGCCCCTAAGGCTGTGCCCCCGGAACCGGGACGAGGCCACGGTGACGCGTCCTCCGCAGCCCAGGCCAGCGGGCACGGGACGCGAGCGCCCTCCTCCCTCGCTCACCGGCCCGTGTGGCACAGCAGCTCACTGTGCTCAGAAGGCCCGGATCCAAAAATTAAGAAAATAAAAAATAAAAATTTAAATTAAATTAAAAAAAAAAGAGAGAGGAGGCCCGGATCCTGGCTCCGGGTCCTCCCGGGACAAGCATCCCGGTGAGCTCGGCCACAGAGGGCACCCAGCAGCCGCAGAGCTGGAAACGCCCCCTCGCCACCGTCTCGTCGCTTAACACAAAATGACAGAGCTCGGGGCTCGGGGCCGTGGGGCTCACAGCGGGTCCCATGAGCAACAGCCTGTGCCGCCCGGGCTCTCCCCCGCCCTCGGGGCCGTGAGGTCAGCGTCAGCCCCCGACTCCGGGGAAACACGCCGAGTGTTTGGCCTCCTTCGTGGCCGTGACTGGGTCACATGCATCTGGTCCCGGAGCAAGAGCCGGCCCAGCTGGGCCTCCATCCATCCTTACTGGCTGCAGGATCCGCCCCAGCCCCTGGCGCTCGTACCCCGCAGCCCCCCCCAAGCTCGGGGACCCCGGATTGGAGCAGAGAGCGAGACCCCCCTATCCAGTCCCGCCGTCCGCAGCACTGGGGTGATGCATCCAGTCCCAGAAGCGACGGGAGGCCCAGCCTCCCCGCCCCAGCCTCGGACCCCGGCCATGCCACTGCCCCTCGCGCTGACCTCGGGGAGGCCGCGGCCCATTCCGCACCCTTGTCTTCCTGCCTGTGCAGTGGGGGCAACGCAGTCCCTCCCTCCCTGGGCTAACAGGGTCCCTAGAGGTAACGGATGGAAAACCACCCGCTTGGAAGGTGTCGGGTAAACATGAGCCGAATCCGCCCTCGCCGTGCTTGAACTCTGTTCTTCGGAGAGGACGTGGCCCCAGGGTGCGGGCAGGACGCTAAGTGTAGCTTAGTGTGTGAGAGCGTGTGTTTCCGCGGGGAAAGGAGGGGCACGGCTCCCTAGGAGGAAGGGTTCCATGTCCCTGCGGCGGTCCATGCGGGCGGCCCCGGATAGCCGGGGTGTAGACGGCCCTCATTATACCCCCCGGCAGCAGGGCCAGGGCACAGATGCCCGGCTAGCGAGCCCAGGTCGCCCTAGGCCCTGCCCGTGGCCGGAGTGGGCAGCAGTGAGGGTCCCAGCCCCTGCGCATGAGCCGTGGGGCCCCGGGGGGCGAGGGCCGGGCTTCTGCACCGTGGGGGGGGGGTCATGCCTCTAACGCTTTGTCTCCCGACAGCCTCACGGGCACCTCGGTCCCAGACCTCATCGTCAGCACCAACCATCAAATGTGGCTCCTCTTCCAAACCGACGGCAGTGGCAGCTCCCTGGGATTCAAGGCCTCGTATGAAGGTAACTGCTGGGGGACCTGACACGCTCACTCCGGAGTCCGGCTCGAGGTGCGCACGTGGGGCCCCCTGGCCCTGGGTTCGAATCCCGACCGTGCCCCACGCCGGCTTCCTGGCCCCCCGCCCCCTGTAGGCACGTTGCTCAGGTGTCCGAGCCTCAGCCTCCGTCGGCCGGCAGATCCCCCCGGCTGGTTTGGGGGGTTTCCTGGGATTGAGGTGCAGGCCGTGCAGCACCAGGCACGTACATGCTTATATCTGCATCTATACCTGGCTTGTGGCGACCTTTAAAGCCCCCCATCAGCTTTGGGAGCTTCCCCAGCCACTGCGCGTGGGTGTCGCAGCGCTGAGTGACCGAGCGCGGGGCAGCCAAAGGATGTGCACCGCTGGTGGCCTGAGGGGGATCAAAGGAGGGTGCCCCAGATGTCGGGGGGCGAGCGTCCAGGGAGCAGAGAGCCCCGGGCCCAGCAGATGCCCCCCAGCCTTCCACGGGCTTCCCGACTGCCGGTTGCTGATGACTGCTGATGCCGGTGTCTGCAGCGACGGGGACAGAAGGCGTCCCCTGGGCATCGGGTGAGCAGGCCGGGCGCTGGGGCAGACGCATCAGCTCTGAGCCCTGGCGACGGCCCGCACCTGGCGGTGATGCAGGACACATGGGAGGAGCTACGGGTAACGTACACTCGTGGCACGCAGCCCGCGGGAGCTCGGACATGGGGGCAGGCGGCCCTCGAGCGGCCTCTGCAGAGGCCCCCCCGGGAAGGCCAGCCTGGAGTCGAGAAGGCGCGGCGGCTCCCGGAGGCCCGGGCAGCGGGGAGGGGGCCCCTGCTCCTGCACCGGGAGGAGGCCCGGTAACCGGCCGCGAGGCGACTAGAAGACCGGCTGCACAAGGGTCTTGCCGGGGGAGGCTGATCGGCAGGGGGCACGGGGGCGACCGCAGGCCTCTCTGGGACTCTGTTCACGTGCACCCGGGTCATGGGGCCTCGGTGAGGGTCCAGGGTGCTCGGATGTGACGGTGTGGGTGCAGGGCAAGCGCGGACGCATCGGGTCAGCACGTGGCGGCCGGACACCTGGGTTCAGGGCCGAGCTCTGACGCGCGCTACTGGGGGGCAGGGAAGGGCTTGGACTCGGGGCCCCAGGCGTCTCCCCCACATCCGAGGTCCTCTGGATGCTCAGCCCCAAACGTGCCCGGAGGTCTGGGTGCCACCCCAAGCCCCTAGTCTGCCCATATTTTATCAGAGGCGCGCATGAGACGTCGATAGCGCAGCTGGGATGGGGCGACGTCACTGCAGTCTGCGCGGTGACCCACAGGGGAGCTCGCAGCCGAGTCACCTGGGTGGGGGAGGTGGGCTCAGAGTCAGCACCTAGAGGTTACCCAGGGCGTCGGGGGTGGGCTTCGTTGGGGGCCGAGGCCAAGCCGGGGGGATGGTGGAGAGACCCTGCAAGTGTTCCCGCAGGGGGAGCTGTGTCCGTGTATGTGAGGGGCCATCGGGTGGGAAGCGGGCTCGGTCACGTCTGGCACGATGTCACCGGAGGACAAGAGGATGGACCGCTGAGCGCCCGTCATGTGCCGGAAGCTTCATTCCCATTTTCTCAAGGGTTTCCCACGGAGTCCCGTGGCTTGGGTGGCCCCAGGGACTGCCCCGTCCCTCCTGTCATCCCCCTTGGTCCCCGCAAGCCTGCTTGGGACCCGGCGTCACAGCTTGAGCCGTGGGTGGAGAAGCTGCCGGCCGCATGCGGGTCCCGGCTGGCCCACGGCTGCTCCTCTGGTCGGGGGGACCTGACCTCAGAGGGAGGACGTCCCGCCTGCGTCACATCAGGGCCAGGACCCGTGGGACCTGGGATTCCACTCCGTGTCCCTTTGGCTGCAGAGGCCACGAGGGTCGCAGAATTTCAGTTCCTTGGAAAAGCCCGTAGAAGCCAAATCTGTGCCCCAGGAAGCGGGCGCGAGCCTGGGTTCCAAGTGCCCGGCAGCTGGGGTTTGGTGTTTTCGTACGTCGTGAATCCCCACAGGCCGCATGACACGGTCCCATGGGCCAGGAGCCAGGGCAGGAATCCGTTCTGTGGGGGTTCGGAAGGCCAGAGCTGCACGACCAGGGTGTGGCCGCCTCGCTGTCTGCGCGCTCGCTGCACGTGGCCGCCTTCCCGCTGTGCTGCCCGGCCTGGGCGCTGGCCCCGGGAGACACGGAGCATGAGCTCCTGGAGGCGCCTCTCGCAAGGACCCGGATCCTGTGGATGTGACCCCACCTGACGGCTCAAGGGGCCGTAGAGGCCCCGTCTCCAGCTCTAGCCACAGAGGAGGTGAGCACCTCACCGGGTGAGTTGGGGACTCAGCACCGTCCACGCTGAGCTCCCGGGTCCATCCAGCCGCGCTGCGGCTCCCGTGACCCCCCTCGGCGGACGCACAGCGTGTCCACGTCAGGCCTGCAGGCCGAGCCAGCGCAGGTACAGGAGCGCTCGATTCACGCGGGACGACTTCCTACACAACAGTCACGCCGCCATCCTGCAGCCTCCCAGCCTCACCCGCCTGGACCCTCCACGGCCCCCGGGCCTCAGTCCAACAGACCGGGTGTCCTTGGGGCCTCCCCGGCCCTGTGTGTGCTCTTAGCCAGGCTCTCCATCCCTAATCCTGGGTGTTCCAGCCTCCATGTCCCTGATCTGCCTCCACATCCCTAATCCCGGGCATCCCCCCTCCACGTCCCTAATCCCGGGTGTCCCCACTCTGCATCCCTAATCCCGGGCATTCCCCCTCCACGTCCCTAATCCCAGGTGTCCCCTCTCTGTATCCCTAATCCCGGGTGTTCCCCTTCCGTGTCCCTAATCCCGGGCATCCCCTCTCCACGTCCCTAATCCTGGACTTTCCCCCCTCTGCATTCCTAATCTTGGGCGTCCCCCATCCACATCCCTAATCCTGGGCATTCCCCCTCCACGTCCCTAATCCTGGGTGTTCCCCATCCACATCCCTAATTCCGGGTGTCCCCCCTCTGCATCCCTAATCCTGGGCGTTCCTCCTCCATGTCCCTAATCCGAGGCATCCCTGCTCTGCGTCCCTAATCCCGGGCGTCCCCCTCCGCGTCCCTAATCCCGGGTGTCCCCCCTCTGCATCCCTAATCCTGGGCGCCCCCCTCTGTGTCCCTAATCCTGGGCGTCCCCCCTCCGCGTCCCTATCCTGGGCGTCCCCCCTCCATGTCCCTAATCCCGGGCGCCCCCCTCTGCGTCCCTAACCCTGGGCGTCCCCCCTCCGTGTCCCTAATCCCAGGCGTCCCTCCTCCGCGTCCCTAATCCTGGGTGCCCCCCTCTGTGTCCCTAATCCCGGGCGCCCCCCTCTGCGTCCCTAATCCTGGCCGTCCCCCCTCCTTGTCCCTAATCGTGGGCGCCCCCCTCCACATCCCTAATCCCAGGCGTCCCCCCTCCGCGTCCCTAATCCTGGGCGCCCCCCTCTGTGTCCCTAATCCCGGGCGCCCCCTCTGCGTCCCTAATCCTGGGCATCCCCCCTCCTTGTCCCTAATCGTGGGCGCCCCCCTCCACATCCCTAATCCCGGGCGTCCCCCCTTCGCATCCCTAATCCCAAGAGTCCCCCCTCCATGTCCCTAATCCTGGGCGCCCCCCCAGTCCCTAATCCCGGGCGCCTCCCTCCGCATCCCTAATCCTGGGCGTCCCCCCTCCGCGTCCCCCTTCCACATCCCCCCTCCCCTCCGCATCCCTAATCCATCCCTCCACGTCCCCCCTCCGCATCCCCCCTCCACGTCCCTAATCCCGGGCATTCCCCCTTCACGTCCCCGACCCGGGTGTTCTCACCTGTGAAGAGGGGCTAATAAGCTACCCTCAGGGGCCATCCCAGGGCTCCTGTAGTGAATCCCGATTCCGGCAGGCAGCTGGGATGTGCTCCGTGAACAGCCCCATCCCTCATCTGCTTCCCTTGGCCTGCAGCTCCCCTCCCAGCCTACAGCCCGGCCTGAAGCCTCGGGTCCCTCTGCCCAGTGTCTGGGGGGCAGGGGGCGGGGGTGGCGGGTACCTGCCATCTCACGTCGCACAGGCATGAGGCATCCGTGGGCAGAGCCTGCCCCCAGGGACCCCTGCCTCCCCTCCAGGGACTCCCGGCCCCACGGTTGTCTGCCCTGGCCTCCTCGGGGTTGGCAGCTGGCACTGCTGGGCCACCCCTCCCCTCACTAGAAGCCTGAGCCCCGGGGTGGGAGAACGAGGGGGTCCTTTGTCTAGAAATGCTCCCCGTCCTGCATGTCACAGTCGCAGGTCAGGGTCGGGGAGGCAGCTCCGGCGCCCTCAAAGCCTGAGCTCCCGGAGCCTGGAAATCCAGCCCCCTCCGAGGGGGCAGCCAGCTGTAGGAAATGCATTCATAGTTGCAATTGCTTTGCTTCCCAGTAGAACAAGAAATATTTAAGGAACAGGCAATTAGCACTTACCAGAAACATTATAAAATTACATACAACTTGCTAACAAGTTTTAGCATCAATCTGGGAGTCTCCTCGCCTCCTGACTCAGAGCCTGGAATCCGGCAGCCGAAGGCAGAGTCGGGGGATTTGGCCGGCACGGGGGACAAAGGAGCCGGGCCCCTGGCCCCGTAGATACGCGGGCGGGTCAGACAAGGTGCAGGGAGGACGCCCAGGGGAGGGCACCCGTGGTCCTCGTTGTCCCAGAGCCTCGTGCGTGGTGCCGAGGACGGGGCACGTGCGTGGTCCCCCATTTGGGACGCTGGGGCCCCAAGGACAGGAAGACAGTCTGTGCCTCCACCTAAGTCTCAGCCGGCGTTCAGTAGAGTCGGGAACGCGCAGGAAGCTGGGGAGGTACCGGGGAGGGGGCTAAGCCGGCTGGAGGGCATCCGGGGAGGCTTCCTGGAGGAGCGGGCGTCGGAGGCTGAGGCTGGCACAGCGGCTGCCCAGCAGCTGGCCAGACGTCCCCGAGAGGACAGCGTGGGGGCAGGAGGGCCAATGCACGCAGGAGGATGGCCGAGCTCCACTCCGCGGAAGGCGCACTGAGCTTCCAGCAGCCTCGGCCTTGCACGGGCCGGAAGGAAGGCCACGAGCCACGGACGGGCGTCGCCGGCTCCCTCCCTTTCCGGATCCTTCCTTTGCCTCGTGCACGTGACCACTTCCAGCATTGAGCCTGCTGTGCTCGGGACGCCCGTGCCGCCTCCTGCATCCCCGGGAGCTGAGCGGCCCCTGCGCCCGAGGCAAAGGAAGCCAGGAGGCGCCCAGAGCTCCCAGCACGCGCACTGTGTCTCCGTGAGCCCCGTGAAGCCCGCTTGGCGCCAGGAGCCAGGGTCCGTGAGAGGCGGGTGTCGGAAGCCCGCTCTGGGGGGAGCTGGGCTGCATCCTGGTCTGGCCGGCCCCGGGCGGGGGCGACGGCACAGGAGGCCGCGCTGTCAGGTCGGCAGGGTCAGCAGGCCGCCCGTGCAGCAGCGGCGACCGGCGTGACGACGTGGAGGAGAAACCCGGCAGGACGGTCTGCCCGGACATCCACGGAGCCGACAGCCAGCTCCGGGGTGGGGAGCTGCACATGGCTCGGAGGTGCGCCCCGGCCCCCACGTCCCCGACCAGCTCCTGGAGGAATAAGACAGGCCAGAGAGAACGTCACCCCCCCCCCCACCCGGCTCCGTCAGCGTCGTGAAGGCCTTGCAGGGAGACTTGCGACCGCCGAGACACAGATGTGGGCCACGGGGTCCCGGCACCCACCGCCAGGGTTGTCTGGAGCTCCGAGGACATGCCTGTTGCTTGCAAGGAGCGGGGCCGGTGGGCAGTGGGCCTGGGCCGCCGGACCTGCGTAGACGCTGCCCCTGGTTGTGCAGACAAAGGCCTTCGAGGGCCCGCGGCCTCCGAGCCCACACGGATCTCACCATTGAGCCCCAGCGCCCTGTGATGCGGCGCGAGCACCGTTTCCATCCTGCTGACGACGACACGAGCCCCGGGAGCATGGCAGGTGTGCCCGAGGCCTCCTGGTCGTGCCACGGGCAGATCTAGAGCCTCATCGGTGCCTCATTGGTTCCTCCCCACGGCCACCGGGGAGCCGGCCTGAGGGGGTCAGGGGCCTCAGGGCGGGAGGTGCCCTGTCAGGTGCGCCCCGGCCCGAGCCCCTGCTTCCAGCGCCGCCCCCGCCGTCAGCCTGGCCGAAGAGCCCCACGTGCTGCTGAGCGTGGCGTGGGCACAGGATCTGCACTCGCGTTCGCTGCCCGAGCCGCACGGTCATCGTGAAGCCTCGCCGTGCTGGGTGGACGGAGCTGGGGGGTCGCTGTGTCCTTCATGCCCGGCACCGTATGGGCCCACAAGGCCCCGGTCCCTGTCCTCCTCCCCATGCTGTGCCCCCAGCGCTGGGGGCAGTGACCCCGAGGCCGCGTCGGTCCCTCTAGAAGGCGGCGAGCACAGAGCACCGAGAAGGAAAGACGGACGAGAAACCAAGGGGCCCCTCCGCCCAGGGCGGGAGTCCTATTTGGAATCGGAAAGTGGAAAACCCAGGAGGGGACGGAGGCTGGTCACGGGCGGAAGCCCGGGCATCTCGGAAGCAGCCCCCTAGGTCTGCGGGCGGCTGCTTGGCGGTAGGGAGAGGGACGGAGGGACGGATGGAGGAATGGATGGAGGGAGGGACAGAGCCCCCAGCCTCCGGGGGGCTGAGAACCCCAAGCCCCCGCCCCAGCCCTGCTGCGGCCCCGCACACCCGCTCCGGTGCCTTTGCCCCTTTGCTGGGGCTGCCCCAGCCCTGCCTCCCCCTGAGGCCGCCCCCACCCCCACCCCTGAGCCCCAAGAGCCGGGAGCTGGGAGCGCTCTCCAGGGACAGCAGCTGGGCCCGACCTGCCCGGTGCCCTTACCCCACCCTCACGCTTGCCCAGGTCCGGGTCTTGCCCTCCTGTCACCGTCCCCAGGTCCTGCCAATCCCCTGCTGGAACTCACTGTCCTCAGCACCTGCACCCCCTGACTGCACCCCAGCACCTCTGAGGTCCGGCCTCCAGCCCGCCGTGCCTCACCCTCCCTTGGCCCCTCCATCTCCCCCCCCGGCTCCCTCCCCCGTAGCCGAGCCCCTGCCACACCCTTGGCTCCTGCTTCCTCCCAAGCCACCCCTGGCCCCCATCCCCCCCCAGCCCCTTCCTCGCATCCACGCCCAGCCCCCGAGGGCTTGGGGGACAGGCCCAGGGCCCTGAGCAGCTGTGCCCAACTGTGTCCCCTGCGCCCTCGTGGCCCCGGTGCCGGCGCCCCGGCCGAGGCCTCAGTCCTTCCCGTCCTGCCTGGCCCCCCTAGGGCCAGGCCCCGTCTGTCGGCAGACAAGAGGGCCGCGCCCCCCCCCCCACTGAACCATAGGGCCCGTGCCCCCCCCCCCCCCGCGTCTCCCTGAAGGCCCAGCGAGCCCCTGGTGGCCCTGGCCCTGGGCCTCGGCTGTCACCCGCCGTGCTCCGGGGCTGCGGCTGACCATTCGCTCTAGGCATCTGGGCATCCGGGCATCTGTCCGCCTCCTTCCCTCGCTTCAAGCATGGTTGAGCTTCCTAAATCCGCCTCCCTCCACCTCAGGTCCGCCACGCTCCGTGACGCCGCGGGGCTTCTCCTTCTTTGCGTCTGCACAGCATCTTCCCTGCACGTGTCCGGCTCCCCGCATCCCCGTCCCCGTCCCCATCGCCTGTGCGCCCTCTGCACCCCAAGCACCCGCGGGGACCTCCTCCCACCGACCCGTGTCAGCCCCCCAGCTGCTCCCCGCCGTGTCTGGGGCTGGGGAGCTCCTTCCTGAATCCCTCCTCCTCCAAATCTGTGCTGCCCAGGGCCTTAGGCCCTGGCCCATCCCGTGTCCCTGACCCTGTCTGGGGCCGATACCGCCCCGTCCGGGGCCATTACATCCTCGGTCCCGCCGCTCGTATCACCTGTGAGCGGAGCCCCCAGTGTGCCCCCGCGCTGGACTCTGCCCTGGGACGTAAGCCCCATGCGGCCGCTGCCCACCCTGCCCTGTCGGCCCCGTGCACACCAGGCCCGGCCCGGGGCCTCCTGCTGTCTCTCCCTGCTCCTCTGTCGTCCCCCCCCCCCCCCCCCGCCACGGTTGAGATTGTGCGGAACCTCCGTCGTCAAAGCACCAACACTTGACGCGCTGACGCTGGGGGCTGAGGCGGGAGCCGCTCACAGGGCCCCGAGCGTCCTTCCCTGTGGGCCGGGCTCTCGCCAGCTTGCTCCCCCCGGGAAGTGGGGCCTCGCCTGCGTCCTCAGTCGGTGCCCCGGAGCCCTGGGCTCGGGCCTGCTCCCCGCAGCCTCACCCTCCAAATTTGAGTCACAGGCTCCTTCCGGATGCTCCGCACGCGCACACGCTCACGTGCTCACACTCGCGCTCACACACTCGCACACACACACTCGCTCCCACTCGCTCACACGCTCGCTCACACTTGCACTCACACTTGCACTCACACTTGCACTCACACTTGCACTCACATGCTCACACATCCACACTCACGGTCACACACTGGCTCATGGTCACACACTCATGCTCACACACACTCACATACTCACGCTCACACTCACTTGCGCTCACACACTGGCTCACAAACTCACACTTGCTCACACTCACACTTGTGCTCATATATTCGCTCACACTCACATTCACACTTGCTCTCACTCATACACTCCCTCACACTCCCTCGCACACTCACGCTTACACTCGCACTCACATGCTCACACACTCGCACACCCCCAGCCAGGGAATGAATGCCTTGTCCCAGCCCGGCGGAGTGCTGCAGGCCCCAATGTTCAGGGGGCACGGCGGTGACGAGTGTGTCGGCACAGGGCAGTGCTGGGCAGCCCGGGCGCCCCACAGAGCCCGCGGGTGGTGGTAGGACGGCTCCTGCGGGATCTCGGCTGCTGGGCTCACGCACCTGCCGCCCGGGGCCCACAGTCGTGTCTGCAGCAGAGGCAGGGCCCCCGGGGCCCACATCCGGGAAGGCACCCAGCAGGCTCCCCGACTGCTCCGGCTGCCTCCTCTCCACGTCACGGGCCCCTAGCCGCCCGTCCCCGCCCCCCCCCGTCCCTGCCTCCCCTCCCTCCCCGCAGACAGCTCCTGCCCTCTTCTCCCTACCCCCTCCCGTCCCCTGGCGCCCCTGGCCCCCCTTCCCCTGTCACAGCACCAAGCACAGGCTGCTGGCAGTGGAGGTGACTCCAAGGGACACCCGGGGCCCAGCCAGGACAGAGGCCTCTCCCGACGCGTCCAGGGCCCCGCTGAATGTCACCTGAGGCCGGGCTGTCCCGGGGAACCCACTCCGTGTGCAACCCACACGGCTGAACCCAGCGAACTGTAAAAGCCTGTCGGTGAGCCGCTCGGGGCGCTTTGCCATCTCAGAGTTTAGGGAAAGCTTTGTGAACGCGCCTCCCTGGCGGGAGGCAGCGAATGTGGAGCCTCGCGTGATCTCGGCGGGGGCACGGCAGGCATGAAGCCGCCTCGTTCCCACTCCCCTTGGCCGCTCAGGATGGAGCCGAGGCCAGGGAGCTCCGCGCCGAGCTCTGCTCACTCCTGGGACGGGAGTGTCCCAGAGCCCAGGGACCCAGCTCCGCGGGGTGCAGCGCCCACACCCCCCAGATGCTGCGTGCACCCAGCAGGCTCAGGTGTCTGCCGGCCAGAAGGCCCGTCCACCCGGGATGCGGTTGTGAACGGGCCGTGGCACAAGTGCTCGTGGGAGGTCCCCCCGGGCCGCCCTGGGCCCCGGCCAGGACAGAGGCGCCGCAGACCCGGGACGCGGACCCCCAGCTCCCCGGAAGGCGGGCAGTCACCTTTGTCTCTGTTTTCTCCCCTTCATGTCTTGCAGAGATCGAGCAGGGCAGCTGCGGCGACCCCGGCATCCCCGCCTATGGCCGGAGGGAAGGCTCCCGGTTCCGCCACGGCGACACGCTCAAGTTTGAGTGCCAGCCCGCCTTCGAGCTGGTGGGCCAGAAGGCAATCACGTGCCAAAAGAATAACCAGTGGTCGGCTAAGAAGCCAGGCTGCGTGTGTAAGTGAGCGGGGACGGGGCCGCTCTGGGGACCCCGAGGGGCAGAGGCCCCCACTGACTAGCCGACCCAGGGCCCGTCCTCGGGCACCTCGCAGGTCGTGGCAACAGCTTCGCGCTGCCTGGTGTCTTCCCTCCCCAGCGGTGCCGGCCAGGCCCTCGTTCCGGCGGTGATGTAGGCAGAAGCCCAGGAACGCTTGCTCTTGCCGGTGGGGGGCGCCTTCCGGGCTGTCCTGCCTCCCCGCGGGTCCTCGAGGGCAGGGCAGGGGCCGCGGGGGCCTGTCCGCCAGGCTCCGACCCAGACGTGTGCCCCCCGTGGCCGCCTGTGACACTGTGACTCCGACCAGGGCCGGGGCCCGCGGGTTTGCATGACTCACTGCCAGCCTCTGGGCCCCGGGAGCTCCGGCCAGCCAGGCGAGGAGGGGGTCCCTCGAATTGCTGCTTCTTGGGCTGGACTTGGGGGGTGACCAAGCTGTCTCTGGACTGCTGATCCTTTGGGGTGCTCACCCAATGGCAGCGACAAGGAGGCCCTGCGTCCTCCCTCTGGGGTGGGATGACCATACTGTCCGGCGGAAACGGTCCTTGAAGTCCTGCGCCCGGCAGGCAGCAAAAGCAGGCCCCGCGTGGTCTCTGTCGGGAAGTCCGGCTCCCCAGGCTGGCACCTCCTCTTCGCCCAACCCTCGCCACCCCACCCCCTCCACCTCTTTCCGTCGGCTTCTCGCAGGGGAGAGCAGAAGCCTGACCCTGTGCTCACTTCTCCTGCCGCAGTGGGTTTGGGGTCTGCGGGTGCCACAGAGCAGCGTGGCCACCCCCTCCCGGGGCTGAGGCGCAGAGGACGCCGGGGGCTCCAGGGGACGTCACAGGACTGAGACTTCGGCAGATGAGCCGGTGCCTGGGGTCGTACCTTTCCAAACAACAACAACAAAAATCACTTTGTCTTGACAGAGCATCTGTGCCGACTTGGGAGTCTGTGTAAAGATGCTTGCGGAGGTTCCAAGAGCAAATCGCTTTTAGACACACGCTTGTTGCAAAAAAAGTAAATAAAACGGCATGAAATCCGCCCGTCTCTCAAGCCGGGTGTGGTTAGGACATAGCGCCAACCTCGTAGCCCCGTAGGGGCCTAGGAGCCAAGGGGGCTGGGCCGGGGGTGGGGGGACTGGGCAAGGCCGCTCAGGGCTGGCGGGAGCAGAGGCCCGAGCTGCTGGACGGACTAGGCGCTGCTCTGCGCTACAAGGTGGAGGCCGAGATGTGGACTGTGGGGGCCCAGCATGGTGGCGGCTTCATCCTCAAGTCCGCCGGGTGAAGCAGGCAGGGAGGACTGGAAGAGGCTCAGGCCCCTGGGCCAAGGGGTAGCAGAGCCGCCGCGTTGTGGGACGCGGTAAAGTCTCCTGCCTCACAGGCTGAGGGATGCTGGTCAGCAGAAGACCTACTTGACCCTTTGGCACTCCGGAAGGGTTTTAGAGACTCTTTCTAGAACCTTCCATGAGAGCCTAGGGCCATGAAGCGCCGCTCAGCAGGCCCTTCGTTTCCAGGAGCGAGGCTGGCAGCCTCCCACTGCTTGCAAAGGGAGGGGGAGCAAGGACGGAGCCGCCTGGCAAGGGGGAAGCAGCGCTCTCTGTGGTTTAAAATGAGAGAGGGGAGCCGAGAGGCGTTGGATGAGCCCATGGAGCCCGCACCGGGGTGGTGGAGGGGCAGCGTGACCTTGCATCCCCCGGACGGGTCTGGGGAGTCCCCAAGGCACCCCTGTTGCTCCGGTGTTTCAGGTCCCTTGGGTGCAACAAGACACAGCTGGAGCCGCCGGGACGCTGGCTTCAGTGAAGGGGCCGGAGAGGCCAGCCAGCCCCGTGCCCTGGCGCCGCCCAGCAAGGGCACGTCCCCTCCACGAAGCCAGGGGAGTGCCAGCTGTCAGCCCCCCATGAGTACCCAGCCCCTACGCCGACGCTGCCGTGGGTCCCCGGCATTGCCCCCAAGGGCCGCACGGTCTACTCGGTGGTAAAACAGGACCTTAAGCAGCCCTGGGTCACAGAGACTGCTTGGGATTCAGACTCCGGAGACGTGATTCTGGGTCCTGGCTCGGGCCCGTGACGGCGGCCAGGGCGCTCTCCTCTGTCTACACTTTGGTTTTGTAATGTGTCTGGCAGGGTGGCGTCCGTCCTGGCTCCCGATTCTGAGCCCCTGTGATCATATTTACAGAACAGGGTCACTGTGGCCTCAACCGTCCTCACTGCCCACGGCGAGTGCTTGGAAGCCACTTCGGAAACTGGGTCATTGACCGAGCAGGTCACATAGCATCCAGGAGTTGTCAAGCCGCAGTCCTGACCCTGACCCCCAATCAAATGTGTCCTAATGGGTGATCCCCAGGGAAGGGCCGACGTCTATGAGCATCCACAAAAATATGAAAGCATGTGGTCCACCTCTGTGCTTGGCGAGGCGGGGGTAACGGACGGACAGAAGCCCCTCTAGCAAGAGTCTGCGTAAACGCCCTGAATCTCCCTACACGTCCCAATGAATATTAGTACCACACTGAGCGGACCCACTCTTGTTTCCCTCTTAGGATTTAGAAGGGGAAAAAAAAAGGATTTAGACAGGGTTCGGGGCAGTGTGTTGATGGTCCAAATTTCCATGAACAATTGTCCAAAGAAGTGCAAAATGGCGCATCATTCTTCTCTTGAAGCATTTCCTTCCAGACGGCTCTTTCCTCCGGAGACGGCGCGAACACACTCTTCGTGTTCCCAAACGTTCCCTGTAGCAGTAGCAAAGCGGAGGCTTCAGAACCATCCGCGAGGCTTTTGAGCGGCCCTCGCAGTAGTAAATGCTCGATAGATGGTCTTTTTTGTTTTTTTTTTAATCTAGGTGTTAAAGGAGATGATGTTTCTCACAGTGAGAAGCATTTTGAAAGGAAGGACGGAGCCAGCTTCTTTCCTCCGAGTGTCCTCCTCTGCGGTTAATCCACACCTGCAGGGACCCGTGCTCAAAGTCCGCTAGAAGTGGGAGTACTTGGCGTCCGCCCAGCGGTGTTTGCTGCGCGTTTACCCCGCGCCGCGCACCGTGCGTTGGATTCAGAGCTGGTCGGCCTCTGCCCGGGAAGCGTGCTCAACCTGGCGTCCTGCCGAGCACGTGCTGGCCCCGCCGCACATTTTCTTCACTTTCCCAGAGTGAATTTCTGCCCATGTCTCCCCATCCCTTGCAGAAGCATGGAGGGCCTCCCTGTGCAGCCCAGTAGTTTTCCTCCCGCCCCAAGTCAGCCTGGCGGTGCAGGTGGCGCAGGGATCCTCGAGGCTTTGTTGACAGGCCCGCGGACGGCTTCACACTTCACGAGGTGGCCAGGAAACCAATTATCGGTCCATTAGCGGCCACTTGCAAAAGAGGTTTCAAAACAGGCTTCACCAGAGATGCATGGAGACCCCACAAACTCCACAAACGCAGCGTCTCTTTCGCTGTTCTGTGCACTGCGGGGGGCGGGGGAGGTGTGAAGCCTGATCGCTCAGCTCTAGTGGACGTGGCCTGCGTGCGACACGCGACACGTGAAGGCAGGGCCCACGGGGTGGGTGCAGCGCAAGGCAAGCAGCCAAACCTTTGAGAGACCAAGGGAGGGCAAGTGGGTCCTGGGGCCCTGGAGACAATGTCCCAGAGGGCACGGGGCTAGGGCCTTGCTGTGCCGACAGGTAAAGGAGGGTGCTCCACGCAGGAATGCCATGGGGAGTGGTCCTCCGTTAGTTCCTACACCCCGGGTTCCTCCCCCTGAGCCCCCCACGCGGCCCCACACTTGACACACACGCACATGCACAGACATCTGGACAAAGTGCATGGAGCCACATGGTCGTCTGGATTCTCAGCCTCGGCATTGTCGACATTTTGGACCAGATAATTCCTTTGGTGGAAGAGGGGCAGTCCTGAGCGCTGTTGGATGTCCCTGTCCTGTACCCACTAGAAGCCCGTGGCACGCACACCCCTCCTGTAGCCAGTTGTGACAACCAAAATGACTCCCTACCAGACGCTGGCCAGTATCCCCTAAGAGAAGGAGCACCCGAGATTGTGACCCACCAGTCCGGGGCACTCTACACTTGACTTGCCAGATTCGAAAGAAGAAGAACTCTGTGTTTTTGCATTTTAAGTGAGGCTGTGGTTAAAGCCTGTAGGATTGCAACGGTGGGAAAGCTTGGGGTGAAGGAGGGTGCCAATACTTCGTAAATGTTTTATTAACCATTAACCCTACGGCTTCATGGAATATTCTCTTTTCTCATTTTACCAGTGGAAACAAAGCCCAAGGAGACACGGGGACTAGCTCAGAGGTTGTAGGACCACTAAGGGTTGGGCTGGCATTTGAAAGGTTCAGGGACGGAGCAGGTTCCTACCCAAGCCCTCTACTATCTCCACTGTGCTGGATTTCCAGAATCCAAGGGCTCGTGTGCAGCAGCAAGGACAAGGAGGCCTCAGGGCCAAATTACTAGCGCAGGGTGTTGGCTGAGTTCCTCCCGTGAAGTGTCAGAGAGGGACAAGCATTAAGCAAATTCATGACAGTTCCGTCGTTGGAACCGTAGGAATGCGGTCTGCCCGTGTACAATATTCGGGTGCCCAAGCATTGCCCTAGCTTTACTTTTTCTCATTCCTTCTACCCATCCGTTGATCCATCCATCGTTGATTTATTGAGCACCCACTGTATACAGGCTCAGCTGCATAAGAGCGGATGTTCTGGTCCAGTCGTAACCCGGAAGGCCTCCGGGGATGATCTTGCTCATCTGGGGATGGAGGAGGAGGGGTATCTCTTGAGCCTAGCCTTACGTAGTGTGCTAGGACACCTTCGGGAGGTATCTGGAGCTCAGGGGTCAAAACTCAGCACAGGCTCTTGGTATATTCTAGTATTTTAAACATTTAAGTAAATGTAGACATTACAAGTAAAATACTCTTAATTTCACTTCTTTAAACCAAAACTGATTTCGGCCAAGAACCTTGGCCGTTCTTTGATTCTTACCCACATGCGTCCATAGTACGTGTGGTTTTGAAGGGAACATATCAACCCCCATTCTGTGTTACGGGTCACGTTACCTTACCAGGCTGCTGCAGGTCTCTTGCGCTTTCCATCCTTAGTTATCTGCGGAATATTCTATTTACTGGATGGAGCCTTGACCTAGTCAAGAGTCTCGTTCAGTTATTTTACATAAAGCTGGAATGAACATCCTTACGCACGTAGCTTTTTTTCTTTTTTCTTTTTTCTTTTTTTTTTTTTTTCCTGCGTCTTCTCTTGAACTCTAATTCCTTAGGGTGGATCTCCAGAAGTGAGGTTGTCAGGCTGGAGTGTGAGCATTCTGACGGCGCTGGGCGTATGCACAGCTCCCCCAAAGTGCTGTGCCGGTTCATGATGCCAGTAACAAAAGCTGTACGATCAAGGATGATATTCATAAAAAAAAAAAGAATTATATTCACGTACCGTGTGGTCTTCCCACCCAGAAACATGGCGTCTCTCTTTCACGTTCCTCTGCTTTTGCTTTTCCAGATACCGCAACGTTGCGGTTTTCCTCATCTAGGTCACATAACATACTGCTTGCAACCTTTATCTGCATCGCCAAACCCCACGTATCTGGGTGACCTTTTATAAAACTGCTTTTTTAATAAGTCCAGTAAATCCCCAGCAGCACACCCTTGCCGGTTTCCGTAAGGGGCCACATGTTGGGACCCGTGCTGTGTCCTCAAAGAGCTTTACCTCAAAGAGCTTGCCCTGATGCAGACAGAGAGGGACATAATTTTGCAAATTAAAGGGGGTTCTCGTGGTTCAAAATTTAGTTTTTTCAACTAGAAAGCATTGGTGATACGGATGCATTTAGGATCCACCCATGAGGATTCATTCTTTTATTTAGCGCGTATTTGTGGTGCATCTGCAATGGGACAGGTATCCTGGTGGGTGCTAAATGGGAGCAACAGCCCCCCACCCTCACGGAGCGTAGAGGACTGTGGAGCCTGGAAGATAGGAGGATGAGGTTGTGCTCCTGTTGGGACGGGGATGTGCAGGGAGCAGCCGGGCTCTGAGACGAGCAACGGGGTCTGAGCCCATCCACGGGGACGCCCAGTAGACTCGCCAGTGCACACTGGTGCACACAGGGGTGCACCGCCCACCCGGGACTCGGTGTGCAGCGCTTCCTGAAGCTCCTGGCTGCTTTCCCCCAGCCCAGCCACCGGCCAGTCCTGTCTACAGGGCGCGGGAGCACTTGCTGCTTGTGATCCCCTGTGGCACATGCCTGCCCTGACGTGCGGCTCCCGGAGGGCCATGCTGCTATTTTCCTTTACAATTTGGAGGTGCTCGTTCTCCGCTGTGGCAAGAAACACTTTGCGGTTTTTTTGTGCATCTAGTTTCCCAATCTATTTTCCTATTTTTTATTATTATTTTCCATTTTGCATCGTACATTCATTTTATGCAGACAAACCCTCAATATTAGTGATCCCTCTTCAAAGCCGACAGAGTTATCATCCACCGTGACTCTGAGAGGCAGTTTGTTCTATTTTTGGTTATTTGTCAGTAATTTGATTTTTTTAAAAATATAATTTGCTAATCCATGTGGAGTTTATTTAGATGAATGTATAATGTATGGTCCCAACTATTAAGCAGTTTTCCAACACGATGTATTAAGCAATTCATTTCCCTTTTGATTTGAGGGAAATGAATTGTTTTATCACATACTGAATCCTCACATGCGGTTAAGTCTGTTTCTTGAGACACCACTTTGTTCTGCTGCTCTATTTCCATCTTAGCACCGGCACTGAATAATTTTAATTGTTGTTTTATAATATGTTCTAATATCTGGCAGAGCTAGAAACTACTCCTTCCTCCCTTAATTATTTTCTCTTTCAGAAACGTTCATTGTTATTCTCATCTGTTTGTTGTTCAAGATTAATTTTAGAATCATTTTGTCAGAGTAAAAAAAAAAAAGAAGAAAGAAAGAAATCCTATTGGGATTTTGTATGTGCGCTCCTATTAAACCATAAATTAACTTGAGGAAAATAGGCATTTTTATCATACACGGCCTTCCCATCCAGAAACATGGCATGTCCCTCTTTTTTGTTCATCTACTTTCATTTTTCTAAATATAACAGCTTTGTGGTTTTCTTCATAGAGGTCACATACATCGCTTGCTACCTTTATTTTTAAACAGGCAGGTACTTTTTTCACTCCCCTCCTACCTCGACCGCAGTGCCCCAGGCACAGGGGCAGCCCGTCTGTTTTTGCCTCTTCTCTATAGCTGAGCCCCGACTTTCCCTGTAAATATATACTCCCAGATTTTCCAGGACAAGAACAATTTCAGACATCCTTTCCTTTGGCCCAGAAAATATGACTGCAATAGCTAGACTCTTTGGAAATTGCCTTTTTCAAATGTTTGCAGCCAGAATTGGGATCGGCCAAGGTTTGACAGCGTCAGCCTCAGCGTGGGGCATAATACTCGTGGGCACGGTTCATGGTCGGGGCAGGAGGCTGCAGCGAGGGCTGTGTGAGCATCCTCGGTTGATGTCAGGCTCTGCTCAGTTCTCTAGGCTTCCTTGAGGGCCTTTCCAGACCACAGGTGGCCCCAGGAGAGAAGCAGGGAACCCGGGGATGGCTTTGGGCCACATCTGGATTTTAGGCCAATTCCTAGAAATTGGAAACCAGCATGTGAGGCCATGGGGCCCCCCCTTCCCTTGTTACCCAGCCCTCTAGAGCCCGACACTGAAGACCGGCGATCTCCCTGTACTAGTCCCACGCAGAGGTTGTGGTCAGCTGGGGGAGCAGACACCCGCTCTGTAGGAGGGCCTCCAGTAATCCGGAGGAATAATTTCCTTGTTTGACATCCGGGTGGTGATAGGAGGCGGGGAGGCTCTGGGTCTGCTCCTGCACTGGAGAAGGGACGCCGTAGTCATGGCCAGGAAGCTTTCCCGAAGCAGAGGGGCCGCCTGGGGAGGGTAAACCAGGGGTGAGGAGGGCCGGGGCCGGGGGATCTGGTCCCGAACAAAGGGATGGCTCCTGAAGCTGCTTGCCAGCACTTCCCATCAGGAGGCCTTAGGAAGTGGAGTCAGCACTTGTCCTACCAGGCCAATGCAGGTCATGCATCCCCGGTTACCCTTACTCCTAAACAGGTGGCTGTTCGTGGAAGGGGGCAGCTTCTGGGTTGACACAAGGCCTCCCCACGGAGAAGAAGGTCCACCCCTGCAGGGTGTCCCTGCCCCAGCCAGATGCTGCGGGATTAGGAAGGGCCTTCCCGGAGCAGGGCATGGAGAAGAAATCAAGAACCAGAGCAGAAGCCCCGTTCCTAGAGGGGGGCACACACGTGGGACGGGGATGACGGAGAGCGGGGTCCTGTCCCAGGCCCGTGGGCCCAGCGGATGCCAGTTCTGTGGAGCCAAACTCAAACTTCACCCCCACTGGTCGGAGGGCATGGATCACTTTATTTTTAAATAAGCAGATATCTTACGGGGAAAGGAGATATTTATGGGCTCAGATGTGGCTAATCATTCAAATGACTCAAAGGCTTTGGAAAGCAAGGATCTTCATCCCCGGAGATTCCGGTCCAGCAGGTCTGGGATGCGTCCCAAGCATCGTGGTTCTAAAACCTTTCTAGGTGTAGATGTTAGGTTAGCTCCGCGCCCCACTAATATGGACAGCTACTGCGTCCCAGCTGCTTGCAGGGGAGCCGTGCATGCGTGCTGAGGGGTTTGGTCTCCCGGCAAGACGGCGGCCTCCTGAGGCGAGGGGCTGCGACGTACGTGGCCCTGTGTTGTGAGTCTTGCCAGCCTGAGGCCGCCGAACGTCACCGTGCCAACCATAACGAGGGCGGCAGCAGCGTCCGTCCTCGTGGTCATAAGGCCTCTTTGCATTATTACGGTAATCGATGCGGCCACACAGTGCCCCCGGAATGTAAAGGAAGAAAAGCATCCCAACTGGAGGATTCTCAGAGGACTCCTTGGAGGATCCTAGCCCCGGCGGACTACCAGCCCAGGCCGACTCGGGAACCTGTCCAGCACCAAACCGCAAGCACCGCCGTTCGCAGGGCCCGGTGCAAGTGCTACATTCCCACACCTGGGAGTCCCAGCCCCAGACGGCCTGAGGCCACAGCCCCCTGGGCAGAACGAGCCTGGGAAAACGGAGCTTTAGGAGTGCAACCCTGCCTATGGGGGCGGGGGTGGCCCGTATCCACCCCCCTCGCTTCAGTTTTCACCTGTGGGGTCGCTCCGTCTATGCGCTCCGAGGTCACGTGTGCACTAAGTGGCTTCTTGTGGCCTCCCTGCATCCCTGCTTTCTCCGCCGCGCCGTGTTTGACCACCGTGGAGGACACGCAGGGTTTCACCAGGACGGCGTGGGGCCTGTACCCCCCTCGGTGCCCCTCCTCCGTTCCGTCATCTCACTTGGTCCTAATTACGTCGCCAGCAGCCCCGGGCGTCCCGGGTGTCCTTGGGCTCTATGGCTCCCAGGGAAGGTACCACTCACTTTCCCTGGATCTTTGGCCTTCTAGGAGGTCTTGGGCCACCCTTCTTGGGTTCACAGGTCGTTCTTCCAGCCCTTGCGTACGAAGGCAGTATCCTGGGGAGCTCGGGGAAGATGGGAGGCTGCCATAGGCTACGTGATTAAGTCCTTTCTTGCTCTGGGAGTTAGGTCAGACTCTCCCATAGTCCTAAAGGGGCTCTCTCGGGCCACCCCGAGTTCCCTTGGGTCCCTGGGTGTGCAAGGACATGCAAACACGCTTCCTTATGATCACAGTGAGCAGCCACCAAGTGTTCGTTTCCTGTCTTCAGTGGGTGGTGGTCTAGGGTATGGCTGGGCTCTGGGTGGCCAGGACCATGGCGCATTCTGGGCTCCCCGGCTGAAGGTGCTGGGCCGAAACCGCCCTACAGGAGATGGCGTGGCTCTGTGGCCGGGCTCCAGGGAAGAGGACAGGCCCTTCGGAGCTGTCATAGGTGGAGCCTGCACCCTTTCTTGAATTGTCTGTGCATTAGGGAAGGCTTGGGGTCCAAGGCCGTGTCCCAGCCCCAGAACTCTTTCCCCAGATAACGCCTGTGCTGTTTGGTTGACCAGGATGAAAACCTGCTGACACCGATCTTCTCGGTTGGTCGAGATCTGATGCTGTTGCACAGAAAGAGCCCCATGAGGGTCATTCAGGGATCCTGGGCTCTCAGGCAGCCGAGGGACCTACAACGGTGAGACGCACCCTTGCTTGGCCCTCGAGGAGGACCGAGTCCTCGACCCACTGTTCCACCCTCGTGGCTCAGCTCTTCAGAATCCCAGACAAAACCCAAGATTGACAGGCTAGCCCTCAGTGTAGACCTCTCCGGCACCAGGCCCCCGTCGTACCCCCCGCCTTGTGTCTCCTCCCACTACTTGGCCTTCCCCTGGAAAGTGGCACCAAGCGCAGTTAGCAGCCAAGCCCTCCGTCGGGCCCATAAAGGGGTTTGGTGAGAATGTTCTGGATTTGTAGATGCCCACTCACTCATCGCAGAGGAGAGGGACTAAGGACCGGAGAGCAAAACATGGTCTGGGGTCTTGCTTGGTTGCACAGTGGGCTGTGCCAGGGGAAGGGTGGGGAGGTGCCCGTCCTGCTGCATCCGTGGGCTGCTGAGCCTTGGAGACGGGCTGACCGGGAGCGTCAGCAGCAGGCCTGGCCGACGCCCCATCTCAGACTCGACAAAAATGGGTTGTATCCCTCCCCGCGCCCGGCGGGTACCGTGCTCTGCACTCAGTGCTGAGCTCAGCGCTCAGAGGCGTCGTCACGGGGAGTCTTCACAGCAGAGGTGCGATTTAGAAGTTATTAGTCCCATTTCTTAAAAAAAAAAAAGTTTGGGATCCCTGGGTGGCGCAGCAGTTTGGCGCCTGCCTTTGGCCCAGGGCGCGATCCTGGAGACCCGGGATCGAATCCCACATCGGGCTCCCGGTGCGTGGAGCCTGCTTCTCCCTCTGCCTGTGTCTCTGCCTCTCTCTCTCTCTCTCTCTGTGTGACTATCATAAATTTAAAAAAAAATTTAAAAGAAAGTTTAAAAAAAGTCCCATTTCTACACAAGTAGACATGTAGACGCAGCCTCTCACCCCCCAGCCCCTGCCCCCCCCCCAAAAAGGTGCACAAGTGAAAAATACCAGGCAACCCCACATTTTTCAGGATTAACACGTGTTCCAGTGTGGGAGTACGGGCTTGGCTTGGCTGTGTCTGTTTTTCAAAGAATTCATGATCTGTTTTCGAGGCGAAAGTGAAGCCCCGCGAGTGTAGACGCGGTCTCTTCCCCGGCGCGCATAGTGGGGGCTTTCCTCGTGCTCTGGTCCTCAAGGTTCTAGACCCGTGCAGGGAGTGGCGCTGGCAACAGGAGGCCTCGTCAGCAGCTGACAGGCACGTTGGACCCGCGGTCAGAGCCCGGGTTCGAGGAGGGCACAGCGCCGGGCCTGGTCTACACAGCGGCCTCCATGAAGGGCCCTCAGGTGTAGGAAGCAGCCCACACGTGTTTAGATGCACTTGGGGCCGTTCCAGCGTCTGTCTTCTGTTCTCAAAAGCATCCCATTTGGGCAACGCATTATTGGTACCGTAACCGTGACCCAGCGGACGTTATGCCGAGAAGGACTGGATGCTGAGGGGCTCTCCAGGCCCAGGCCGATGAGGCAGGATGTGACGGGCCTTTCCTACCCGACCCCGCCCCCATGCCACTCACCCCTCACTCACTGCGCCCAGAGTCCCGGGCCCCTTTCCAGTCCTCAGGCTCTCTAAACTCTTTCCTGCCCCAGGGCCTTGGCACCTGCCATCCGCAGTGTTGGAATGTTCGTCAGGGGGCTGGGTGCTTGCACCTGTTGACCGCTGCGTCCCCAGGCCGGCCTTGTCCAGCCACCCTCTCCGACAGGTGGCCCTTCACCTTCTGGGTCCTTCACGTCCCTTCTCGAGCAAGTCCAGAGGTCTCGGTGGGCTGCAACAGCAGACACTGGTTTCTCACTCGGATCCTGTGAGGGCCGCGGGGCCACTGTGGCTCAGGTGGTGGCCGGGCTCTACGTGGCCCTCGCTCCGAGATCCAGGCTGCGGGGCCGTGTGGACAGAGGGCGCGCCGTCCCGGGCGGCAAGCAGGGGCTCGGGACATTAGCGCAGGGCCGCAGCGGGAGGCGGGGACGGACAGACGGGCCACACGGCTCAAGAGAAGTGCTGCTTGACCGAGTTTCCCGGGTGGACGGGAGGAGGGAACGTTCTAGAAAGGAAGCATGACCTGGGCGAGACCGAGTGAGCCTTGCTGTCTGCCCGTGAGTCGCCCGCGCGTGGGAATGTGAGAGGTGGTGGGTGGAGGGGGCTTGCGAGGAGCGTGGTCCCGGGTCTGTGTGCGGGGAGCCTCCGGGGGCCCGTGCGGCCCGAGAAGCTGTGACTCCCGAGGCCCCTCCGGAGCAGCCACTGCAGCGGGACGGGGACCTGAGTCGGCGGGCGGGCCGGGGCTGCGACAGTGCCCAGACAAGGGTGACTGCATGCTTGGCCCCGGGCATCAGGGGACAGGGAGCGGCGGGAGGGGGCGGCGTTCACCCTCGAGGTGCCCCGGGATCCCAAGACCAGGGCTCCAGGTCCCTCCCCGGGGGGGCGGGGGGTGGGAGGGGAGCCCCCAGCACCGCGCAGGGGGCTGAGACGGCACTGAGCCCTGGGAACATTCCAGACCCCAGAATCCCCAGAAACCGCATTTGAGGCAGCGGACTGGGGAGTCCGGGACGGGCCGTGTTTGCTCTAATCCGCCGCGTGGCAGAGTCCCCGCGCCTCTCCACGCTCCGAAGCGTCCGGTTCCCGGGAGCACCGGGTCAGCTTCTCCGCAGCACCCGCGCCCTCCCCCACGGCCCCAACCGAGGCTGGCCACCCTGACCTCCTCTGGGGAGGCGGCCGCCCCATGCCTTGTCCCCTCTGTCACAGCGCCGACTTCGGGGAGCAGAGGGCTTGCTTCGGGGTCTCACCGGCTGCTGCCCCCAGCCGTGCTGGGCACCCTGCTCACTCCTGAGGTGCTCGGGTGGTAGCGACGTCACAAAGGCCGCAGGATGCACAGGCCTGGGGCCCAGAACGGTGGACCCGGGGGGCCGTGGGGGTGCGAGGTGGGAGATGGCCCCCACGGCCTGTGCACATCGGGTGGGGGGGGGCTCGCAGGAGCCTGCGGGCAGCGGCCAGAGCTGTTCTCCCGTGGTGCCGTCCACCTGCGCCCCTCAAGGCCTCGCCTCGCACCTGGCACTGTGCCGCGACCCCAACCCTGGCAGACGCGAGAGCCTCGACCTGCACTGGCCCCTCGTGCTTCTCTCCTTCCGGTGACCAGCCCTGCACCCTGCAGGCCCCGGCGGGGAATGCGGCACGGTGCACATGGGCCTGCGCTCGCCAGAGCGTGTGGCGCACCAAGTGCCCGCGTCCCTGCTGACCCTGCACTCAGACACGCTCATGACCCTGGTCTCCCCGCAGCCTCGGGATCGGGGCCCAGCGTGGGCTGTTGGAGAAGCCTGCTCCGGGGTCTCCCCCGCCCCACCTGCTGGGGCCCTGGCACCTCCTGCGCCCTCCACCCCCCTGCTTGGCCCCCCCCCCCCGTCTGCTCGGCCCTGCCAGCACCTGTTGAACTTCCCGCGGCTTCTCCCCCGAGACGTCAGGCTGTCCCCCACGCCCCGTCACACTGGCGTCTGGTCCCTTCCCACCTGCCCAGTCTGAGCCCGTGTCCCCACACCCGCCACCAACATCACCACCGAGACCCCGAGGGCGGCTTTGTGCCCCCCCCAGGCCGCCCACTGTGCCCCCGCCTGGGGGCCGCCCTCAGGGTCTCCTCCCACCTGGCCTCCGCCTGCCGCCCAGCGTCTCTCCATCCTCCTGCACAGTCCAGGCTGTCTGTCCTTCCCCCGCCGCCTCCCAGTGTCGCCGTGCGTCCCCACGTCCCCGTGGACCAGCTCGACTCCTCAGCTTCCCTCGGCCAGGCCTTGTGCCTGAGGGTGACCTTCCCCGGGACGGACCCCGTATTTGGAGACCATATAGATACCTAACTGTGATGAGCTGCAAACCTCTCTTCTGCGCTTGCTCCTCGGTATTGGGGTTTTGTTTATGGAGACTTCTGAGGCCCCCAAGTTTGTCATTTCTGGGGCCACAACACCACTTCCCACGCGGTTTCTGCTGGGGTGTCCCCCCGAGAGAGCCCTCCTCACCACCGAGACCCTCACACCCCCCGTATCCCTCTTTCCGGTGGCTCCACGGCACGCTGGGCGAGTGCGAGTCTCACCCCCCACCGCCCGTCTGGGGGGACCCTGCGCCCTGTCTTCTCCACCCGCCATTGGCCGCAGGTGAAAGGCAGTCCCTCGCCCTCACCCTCACCCTCGCCCACGGGCTTAGACAGCCGCGCCTGTTTCTGTGCTTTCCCCATGGGAAGCTCGTGCCTGGAGCTCTTCCTGTCGCAGCTTCAGGATATGTCCCGACACCTGAGCGGCAAGGGCTCCTCGGCTGGGGACACAGTAGGTACCTGCCACGGGCTCTGGAGCAGCCCGACTGGCGCCTGCGAGCCCATGGCCCCCGCGCAGCACGAGCCTTGACCACCTGGACTCCCCTCTGCATCCGCGAAACCACGATGGTATCCTCCGCGGGGCTGCAGTCCGGGGCCGGCTGGCCCCCCATCCGCATCAGTCCCCATCCCTTAAGTGGATGTTGGCTCTCGTCACCTGTGTGTCCCCAACACATGCGGTCCTGACCGTTCCAAGGTTTCTGGAAAAAAAAAATGGTGTGAGTTGCACCTGGAGTCGTGTCTGACGCACACAGTGATTGGAGGATAATTGTCACTTTAAGACGTGAGCTCGTCCTCCAAAGACCTAGTGCGTCTCCTGCTTTTAAATGATCTTCTCTAAAAAATAAATAAATAAATAAATGATCTTCTCTGCCTTCCAGGCAGTTTTGTTGTTTTCATGACACGGGCTGTATTTGTTCATTGTTTTAGGACCGAACCTGATTTGCCAACATGATGTTGCATATGGGATTTCTTTTTTATGCGATGGGTATGTTGGTGTGTGAGTAGGTGGGTGTGAATATGTGTATCATATATACTGTTTTAGGGGAATATTCGTATCAAAATTAATTTAAATAGTGAGGCTGTTATGGTGTGTTTAGAGTCTTAAAGCTCTAGCCACGAAACCACCTGCTCCTTAAAGCACATTGCAGTTCCCTCGGGTTTTCCTCTTCACACAAGTTTGGTAATTGAGAATTTGCTAGGAAATTCCATTTTGTCGAGACTTCAGATTTGTCGGTGGGTCACACACGCTGTTCTGTGACTCGCTTACCGCCGTAGCCGCCCTGTCCCATCTCCGCGCATTTGCACCTTCTCTCTCCTTATAGCTTGGGTAGCCCTCGTGGCGACACGTCTTGAGCGAGACGTTTCTTATTTATGTACCTTTTCCATCATTCATTTCTGTTTTTTTTTTAATTTTTATTTTTTTTATTTCTGTTTTTTATCTTTACCAAGTTTACTCTCCCTTCCGTCCTTGATCTAGCTGTTGTTCTCTCTGTAGCTTTTGAGTTCGAACATGCACTTCACTTATTTCTCTATGATTTAATGGTGAATGAGGCTATGAATTTTCTGTGAGCTACAGCTTTGACCTCACATCATCATCATCATTATTATTACTAGTCCGGGTTCACAGATTTCATTTCCTCTTTGAACTCGAGAACTTATTCAAGAAAGAGTTCTGTGAGTTTTCAGGTGATCTGCATAGTCTTCTGTCTTCTTGGAGGGTCAACTTCTAGTGCGTCTGTGCTCGCGGCCCCACACTTCCTGCTTCACGGGGAGGTTTATGCAGATTTCCTCATAGCCTAAGATAAAGTCCATTTCCATAATATTTCATGGACGTTTGTAAGGAGGGTGATGTTCCTTGTTTGGGAGCCACATGGTTTCATATAACACATACACACTTAGAGTGTTTTACAAATCCTCTTTATTTTTACTTACTTTTGATTTCAGATTAGTGTATTTTCCTCCAACTCTTGCACTTTTTTTGCACTTTTTAAAAAAGATTCTATTTATTATTCATGAGAGAGAGAGAGAGAGAGAGACAGGCAGAGACAGGCAGAGGGAGAAGCAGGCTCCACGCAGGGAGCCCAACACAGGATTCGATCGATCCCAGGACCCCAGGGTCATGCACTGGGCTGAAGGCAGCACTAAACTGCTGAGCTACCCAGCATCCCAACTCTTGCACTTTTTAAAAATGGTTTATTTGTTCTGTCTGAAGCATCCTGTCATATCTTCATTTTGGAACGCGTGCCTCATCCACTGCTTAAATGTCACCTTTGGGTTTGGTTTCGCTTTCTCATATGCACCCCCCTCCCTCCCGCCCGCCCCGTAATCGAATTGTCATTTTGAAAGCAGCAAAGACAGCAACAAAAGAGAAGATAGTAAGAGAGGGTTTTTCAACAAGCCCCTTGTGTTTCCTACTCCAGATCATATCAAATAATGATCTGATGTTACACACGGTAATTATGCATACACACCTGTTCATGAGTTTTCCGCCTTCATCGTTTTTCAGAAGTCTGAGCGATGGCAAGCCCTCTGATTTAAAAGTTTCTCCAAGGCTGAGATCCGTGAGCATAATTCCTTCCAAAAAGTGTAGGCACCTTATCTCCGTGTTTTCACCTAGGTGCTTGATAGCGATGAGATGCAGTCACAGCACTTGATGTGTTCATTCTGGACGCGGAGAGGCGAACCGCGCCACCCGAAGCATTCCAAAGTAGCACGCAGCGGGATTTTCCAGAGCGACAACGGTCAGACCTCTGTAGGACAACGCATACTCCCTTCCCCTGCCCTCGTGGCAACAAGTCTAACTTATTTCTAAGTGCATTAAATCGAGCTTAGTGGGGCCGCACTCTTGTTCCATGAGTGTCTGATCATGAGCTTCATCACCTTCCAGGTGCGAGAGGGAGTGTCTCTTGGTGGCTTTCCCGAGGACTCTTGACCCAAAACGAGGTTTGTCCAAGAGTCCGGTGTGACATTACAGCCTCCACGGGTCTGATCCTGAGATTAAGACCCCCTTCGTGGGTGGTTTGCATTTGCCTCCACCAGCCCTTCTGAAACTGTACATTTAGGGTTCCCGGGGGAAGCTTCTAGAACCTGCGGGTGCTCTGGAACCGCTGTGGGAGTCTCCGGAGGCTCAGCGTGGGTGAACTTTGATCCTCGTCTAATGTGAAGTCTGAGCTCTCTTGGCCCCTTCCCTCATGTCACTCTGTGTAAGCCGTGTGTCTTGTTCCAAAATGAGAATTATAGCTTACCGGGCTAGGCTAATCTGTACACGTGTATTGTCATAAATAATGTTTTGTCTCTTGTCTTCTTTTTTTTTTTTTTGAGCATTTACTCTGCATTTCCCCTCTTTATGCTTCCCCGTTGTTCCCTTTGCATTTCATTTTTTGCTAAATTGACTGCATTTCTTTTTCCCCTTTGGTAATTTTGAAGATAAGCTACTTTATAGTCTATTACTAATTACTCTTAACGTCTTTGAAAACATGGTCTAACCTATATTTCTCTAATTAACCACAGAAACTATATAGCAGAGTTTCTTGAAGATGAGGAAATTAGCATATCTCCTTGCTCCAACTTTGTGCTTTCTATCAGCGTCATGTGCAAACCCTGGGGTTTGGGCAGGAGTGATATCTTTTATCTCCTCTTCGAAGGAATATTTGTTACGCTTGCATTCTGTTTTATAACTACGTTTATAGCAATTATTTAGATTCCTTACTATATGGCTCATTTGCTTGTTCCTATTTTTTTATTATTATTATTATTAACCATAACTTTCCCACATTTGAGTTCTTCATTTCGATTCATCTCTTGGTTGGGTAGAAAACACCTGTGAGTGGTTATGTTTTTTTGTTTTTGTTTTTTTAACGAATGTTATGGGAATAACATATTTCTTGAGGTCTGACTCTGTTGTCTTTGCTGTTTAGCCACTTGGCTGGGCCATTCTCTTTTCGCCTCTAAATTATTTAGGAACAGATCTGTACCGTGTCTAAGAGAAATGCATTGAGGGTCATGGCACAATATTTTGTCTTAGTTTCCAAAGCTGACTCAGGTATCCACCTGTTTTTCAGACTTTGGTCAATTCTCTTGCCGGGACGGAGGTGGGGAGGGAGGTGTGGAACAGGATGGGGATGTAAGACACACATATTCATGCCCCATCTTTTTAGACAGTATCCACCATTAAATACAGTTAACCTTTGAACAACATGGCAGTAGGGGTGCCAACCTCTCCCCACCCGACCCTGTTCAGTCAAAAAAAACCCATATATGATTTTTGACTCCCCTGAAACTGAACCACTAATAGCCTACTGCAGACTGAAAGCTTTGCCAATAATGCAAACAGTTGATCAACATGCATTTTGCATGTTACGCACATGATATGTTGTATTCTTACACTGAAGTAAGCTGGAGAAAAGAAAGTGTTATCAAGAAAATCATAAGGAAGAGAAAAAGCATTTACAGTACTGGGCTACATTTATAAAAAAAAAATCCATGCGTAAGTGGACGTGTGCATTTCAAACCTGTGTTGTTCAGGGGTCAACCGTACTCATTGATTCATTCAGCAAGTATTGATTGAGCACCTACAGTGAATGCACCGGGCGTTGTGGGAGCCATTGGGGACTGAGAAGAGTCAAACAGACAAGACCTCTCGTCTCCTGGAGCATGTGTGTATGTGCTGGGGAGAGGGAGGGACAGACCGTAAACGGGTGGCAAGATCGTCTTCAAGGGGGATGGTAACGCTACCGTATGTATACAGCTGCTCAAAACGGTGCTCCTGGAGCTTTACAAGACGGCGACCCACTACAAAGGGGATAAAGAAACAAGAAAACTGTGATGGCGCCATGGTGGTGGAGTGGGGTGGGGACTCGGGATGGCCTTCAAGTCCTCCTCTGCGGCAAATCCGTTGTGCGCACGCTCACGGTGCTTCTGACGGCCTCCCCTCTGAAATCACGGTACTTCTTTTTGCCTCCGATCGACCTCGGTGTGGTCCTACCCGTAGGCAGGTCTTGTGATTTTGCCCCCTGGTCTTCGAGGTCGTTGGCTTTGTTGAGTTAGGATTCCCCACGATCTGCATTACGCTCACAGCTGGAGACAGCATGGCCCTGTGGGGGCACCCTAGAGCCCCCCACGCCTGCGCTAATGTGAGGGTCAGGAGTTGACAGGTCGATACTCCGCAAATTCTAGGAACAGCCCATGGACTCCAGTTTTTGGCCCGGTGGGTAGTACTGTTCTCATAAGGGGATGTTAACGGGTGCTGAGAGCTTGGCCCCTGGAATCAGATGGACTTGAACCTGCTGTTGCCATTGACTGACCAAGCAACCCCGGCAAATTACTTAACCTCTGCGTGCCTTGGTGTCTTTGTCTGTAAAATGGGCTACCTACCAAATAGTGTAACTGACTAACAGATGACCGTGCTCGGAACAGGGCCTGCGCTTGGTCGTCATCATTCACGTATCACCACGATCACTATTAACCATATGTTGTGTTGCCTGAAGGCTTTGTCACGTCCATCTCTCCCCTTGGCCCAGACTCTCTATTCCTCCAAAACAGGGGAGATGGCGGGAACACGACTGGCTGTGTCTTAGGGGCCAGGTTCACTTCGCAGAGTCGGATGGGACGGCTTTGAGTAGCAGGCGGGGAAGGGGATTCCTGATGTAGAAAAGGGGAAGATGGGTCGAGTCAAGGGAAGAAAGGAGCAGCTCAGCATAAGGAGCCACCAATTCCTTTGTTGCATGCGTGTGCTTTTTTTGCAAGCATGATTTCATGATCATTTTTTTCACCTTAGCTTCATTATAATTAATAAGCCAAATATTGTGCTCACTTAAGTTTTCAGTATCATTAACACCCAACATCAATATAAATGTCATAAGGGGACTTAGGTATTTGCGCATATTAGTTTTTACCCTCTTTATACTTTTACATTTGAAAGTATTTAGTACTATATGTTGGCAAATTGAACACCCATAAAAAATAAATTTATAAATAAAATAAATAAATAAAAGTGTTTTGTAGAAGCCTATATCATTTTTGCAGTCAGAAAAATTAAACACTGTTTTCATCTTGAAAAAGTATTACCCCAAAACCTATTACCCGAAAACAATTTTTATTCAGGGGCTCATGTCCAGCCTTTATCCACATGTAAATAAATGTGTAATAGCTGTAATTGGAAGTATACATATAATTTTATGATCTACTGTTTTACTTAAAGTGATGCTTAACGCTCTTTTTTCTGCAGGGTCGTATTTATCACTTTAATGATTTCGTTCAAACCCCATCACGTTAAAGGCTATAATTTACCTCGTGTTATTAGGCTGGCATATAGGTAGTTCACATTTTTTTTTCCTCTGTAATGAAATCATGTCACTATAAACATCTTTGTCCATGTGGCTCTTTTTCTTTTGAATTAGTTCCTAGAGATTCCTGGGTCAGAATATTTGAATATATATTGAATATATATATTCAAAAACTATTTGAATAGTTTTGTGGCTATTGATAAGAATTCACCTACTCCCTTCCAAAAGGATTATATCAGCTTTACTCTGCAACTGGCAATAAATACCTAGGAGTTTCCGCGAAGCCTCCACAATATTGGGCTGTATATTTTTTCTTAATTTTTTTTTACTAGTGAAATGCACAGTGTTTTTGTAGTCATTCTATTTTTTCTCCCACGAATCCCATGAGCCTACCCTCTGCTCATCTTGCTAATGTTCTTTTTTTTATTTATTTTATTTTTTTTAATTTATTTTTTTCTTGCTGATGTTCTTTTTTTTTTTTTTTTCTTTTCTTTTTCTTGCTGATGTTCTTAAACAATTCCAAAAGCTCTACTTTAACATTGGTATTTACCGCTTGGCCATATTGGTTGCGGTCGGGGGGGGGGGGGGGTGTTTCATTCTATTGTTTTTCCCTTTTAATTTTGGTTCAGCGCTTGCTTGTTTGCTTGCTACTCCATGTATATAGCACATCCCTTGCCTAAACCTCCCCCGGGGGCCTGTTAGTCACTGGCATGAAAAGGGTTTTAAAGTAAGGGGTTTCAGAGGAGTGTGTCCTTAGGGCAAAGCAGGAGGGAGGCCAGGAAGTGGGTAGGCCCGTGGGGACGGGACGGGCCAGCCTCACGCCTCCCCCAGGTTCCTCCAAGGCTTTGGTCTCTGGAAGACAGTTGCCCAGCACCCCCGTGCGTCGTTCCGTAGCTTTGAGGCTGCCTGAATCCCGCGGGCACACCTGTCGTCCCATTTAGAGACCTGGGCCCGACGTGCCCTGCCCCCCGCTACCCTGGAGACCGTGTCCGCCGAGGACCCAGCAGGCCTCCTGCCCAGCGCCCAGCACCCAGCGCCCAGCACCCAGTGCCCAGCCAGGCCGCCCGACCCCGGTGTCGCGTTTCTTCCTTGCTCGTTAGGCCCAACAGGTGCCCCTGGGCGCTCCCTGACCTCCCCTGCTCCTCTCTTGCAGTTTCCTGCTTCTTCAACTTCACCAGCCCGTCTGGGGTCGTCCTGTCACCGAACTACCCCGAGGACTACGGCAACCACCTCCACTGCGTCTGGCTCATCCTGGCCCGGCCCGAGAGCCGCATTCACCTGGCCTTCAACGACATCGACGTGGAACCCCAGTTTGACTTCCTGGTCATCAAGGATGGAGCGACGGCCGAGGCCCCGGTCCTGGGCACCTTCTCAGGAAACCAGCTCCCCTCCTCCATCACAAGCAGCGGCCACGTGGCCCGTCTCGAGTTCCAGACCGACCACTCCACGGGGAAGAGGGGCTTCAACATCACCTTCACCAGTGAGTCCCTGCATGGTCGACTGGCGCCCCCAGGGAGGAGCACGATGAGAGGGGCCCGGAGCCGAGGGCTAGGCAGGGTCACATGATCAGAAACCAGAAAGCGCTGGCTGCTGGCCGGGGTGCTTTTCCTCGGATTCCCTCTCTTTTGAGCATTTGCTTCTTGTAGGTGTGGCATGTAAGGTCCAGCCTGGGCCCTTGCTGCTCCCTCCTCCCTCCCCCTCCTGGAGGGCAGCTGTGTCACCTGTCTTCATCGCCCACCTCCCTCAAGGTGCCCTCCCCTCCCCCGCTCCTTGAACACCTGCTTACGGTTGACATTGGGTGTCCCCAGTGGGGCTCGCGCTCTGCTTGGCCCAGTTCCCACCCAGGAGTCGAATCAAGAGCAAAGGTCTGCAGCGGCGGCGTTTCTGCTTGGATCTGAGGCTTAATTAGCTGTGTTATTGGGGCACTTCCCTGTTGCCTTCTCGGGGCCACAGTCCAAAACCCGTCCCCTCCCAGTTTCAACCCTGGGCCGCTTCCTAGAAGCAGCCTGAAGCTAAGTGCTAATCCTTTTCATTCCTGTGTCTCCTGGGACCGTAGCGAGGAGGGGGGTGCGGGGCCGAGAAGCAGCAAGACTGCCAAGGTAGCAGCAGGTGCGGTGCTCGTGGGTCATGAGGAGCCGTGGACCGCGCGAGCTCAGCCAATGCCGAGCAGGCGGGTGGGGCTGAGGCTGCACCTGCCAGGCAGGTCCGCGGATCTTCTCCGGGGGCCGCCGTGAGATGCGAGCGCCCACTTCGCATCCCGCCCCATGCACAAACACGCATGGAGCCTGGCACCTCCCCACACAACTGGGTCCCCAGGCCCTCGGTGAGCTGGGGCCGTTGGGGACCTCGGGTCCCAGGGCACCGCCCAAGCTGGAGCCGCTTCCCAGCATCCCTTCCACACCTTGAGGAACACAAGCACACTTGCTAGCAACAATCTCAGGGCGTGCCTCTTCCCAGGACACCTGCCCCCACCGCCCACAGGAAGAGGACGCAGGGCCCAGGCCCACGGCACCGCCTTCCCAGGCTCGCACTGCCGCTCCAGCCTCCAGCTCATCCACATGTGCTTGCTGCACGTGAGATCGTGAGCCCTGGACAGCTGGGGGCTTGCGTGCTTGCCTCCGTGTCCCTGTGGCCAGCACAGAGTCTGGACCCGCTAAGGATCGGCAAGTGCTCGCCCGAGAGCTCCGTGAGTGACCGATGCCCTTTCTCCCCGCCCAACCCGGTGGGAGGCAGGAAGAGGAGGGGTGAGAGGCATCCCAGGGACGGTGAGGGCTGGCCACCCCGTAGGCTCAGTGCAGGTGCACACGGCAGTGGTGAGCCGGGGACAGGACTAGCTACTGTGTCCCGCCAAGGGCCCACTTTCCAGAAAGCAGCCGGCGCTGAGTCCTTGGTGGAGGCCGGACGGAGAGGCAGCAGGCAGGGACCTGACCCAAGGGAGGATTCCTCCCCAGGGCTTCTCCGCTCCTGAAAAAATGACACACGTGCAACACATACACACGGTGCAAACAGGGCATGTCAAAGAACAAGTATTAATTAGGCCCCGGATCCCCCCCACCGCTGCCCCCAGGGATGATTCTCGCCAGACTTTGCTGTTTCCAGAGATAGTTGGGTGCATAAATAGACATAATTGCTTTACACTTGGCCCCGTTGCTAAATCAGAATACCCAAGGGGATGAGGCCCTGAAACGAACATGTTTGGAGTGTTTAGAGCTGATGCCAGTGTAGCAGGTGCTGCAGGAGTCCACGGGCAGGTGTCGGGGGACAGACCTGAGGCTCTTTGGTCACACGCGGCCGACAATCATGTGGGCCGAGCTTCAGTCAGCGCCACGTGGTGGCCCCCCTCCCAGAAGCCCCTCCGCTGCAAGACAGCACGGGCTGCTCCCCGTCGTGCTCGCTTGAGGTCAGCACCCTGGTAACAAGGACCAGTGATCCCATTGCATGCCCAGAGCTCTGGGCAAAGCAGGTCCTTCCTCCTTGTGGGGCGTTTGAGCGATGATGTGGGCGGCTGCCGCCCCCAGCACCCGGCGCAGCCGTACCCCGTGGACGTCCCTGCAGGCCGCCCCGCACAGATTCAGGAGCCAGGCTCGGCCTGCCCCTTCCGCACGCCGGGAAACTGCGGCTTGGAAAGGCGCACGGGTATTAAATCCTTGACTTAGAGCCTTTGCCCCCGACATTGGACGTGGCTCCATAGTCCCTCGTGGCCCCAAGCACCGCCCTGCTTCCGCGGCGTCTCTCGAAACGTCAGGCAGCCTCCCGGCCATCGGCCCCCGTGAAGGAAGCTGGGGCCCAAGTGTGGGGGCGCCCGCCCAGCTCCACAGGGGATCATCACCTCATTGCCACATCAGAGGCCCCCGCGCTGGCCTCCACTGGGAAGGACGCCTGGGCCTGAGGGGCTCTTGCCTCCAGCAAGACCCAGCAGCCTCTGAGGCCTTTGTGTCCCTGGTTGTGCACGTGTTTCAACCACTAGGGGATTTCGGAGGCTTGCAAACGGGTGTGCCTGCCCAGCCAGGGCGCCCGGTCCCCCGGGGGGCTCCGTCCTCGCGACAGCAGGGATGCACGGGGCGTGTGCCTTGGAGGCTGACACTCCAGAACCTGGCGCCCCTGGGGAGGGCGGGCTGGGGACATGCTCCGTAGAGGCAGAGCGGGCCTGGGAGGAAGGCAGGGGATTCATACCGCGGAGTCCTTACCATCTGTCAGGCGCCATCCCAAACATCCTCCACTGTAGGATTCATACCAACTTTCCTTTTATTTCTGTCCCAAAATGACCCTGCCAGGGAAGTACGGTCCCCACTTTATAGGTCGGGAAACAGGCTCAGCGCAATTACATAAGTTGCCCAGAACCGTGTACTGAATAAGAGGCAAAGCCCAGTGAAACCCGCACGTGCCCTCCCTCCTGTGCCTCGTGCCCCTGCGTCGTCGCTTGTCTGGATGGGTGAGAGGCAGCCTGACGGCCGCGAGGAGATGAAGGGAATGGCTTCCGACAGGCTGGGGGCCAGGGCACCTGCTTTCTGATGCTTAGTGTCTATTAGTGTCACAGGACTCAGAGTCCAGCTCATCTGCAACATAAATGACCCCATAACTGTCTGCGGTTAGGGCAGCGCGGAGTGCATGTGACAGTAGGAGGCCGCCCGGCTCCTAAGCCACTTGGAGCCTCAGTTTCCTCATTTGTAGCCTGGGGTCATCGTGCCGACCTCATGGAGTCGTGCAGGCTGTGAATGAGCTGACGTGGGATGCACTTGGCCCCGTGCCTGGTCCCGGGATGCTCGTTGGGACCAAGTGGGACTGGGTGCTCGTGACGGCGGGAGAGCCAGTGTGTCAGTGCCCTGCTCTCTGCCCAGGGCGGCTCCGGGTCCCGGGCTCTCTGGTTCCAGGGCACCTGCCCCGCCTCCAGCACGGCGGGTCCTTGTGGAAGTGGCGGGGGGGCCTGGGGCTGGGCTTAGAAGCTCACTTTCTCTGGGGGTGGGGGGGCCCATCTGCGCACCAGCCTTCCTAATCACACCCTGACCCCCTTCCACACAGCCTTCCGACACAACGAGTGCCCTGACCCTGGCGTGCCAGTGAATGGCAAGCGGTTTGGGGACAGCCTCCAGCTGGGAAGCTCCATCTCCTTCCTGTGTGACGAAGGCTTCCTCGGGACCCAGGGCTCAGAGACCATCACCTGCATCCTGAAGGAGGGCAGCGTGGTCTGGAACAGTGCTGTGCTGCGCTGTGAAGGTACGTGCGGGCCGGGGCTCGCCGCAGACTCTGCAGAGGCCCGAGAGGGCTGTCCGCATGGCCCTTCCCCCCTCCCAGGCCCCGGGCGGCCGTCTCACCCTCACCGGGGGTGGCAGGGCTCTGTGGAATGACTTAGCATAGAAATTTGCATTGTAACTGGAGGAATGCTGGTTTGAGGCCATCAGGCATGAGGACGCCTCTTCTCTCAACGGAGAGCCCTCTCCGAAACCCCGCTTCCAGCTCCTGCCCAGGGGAGCTCTGTGAGCCCAAAGCGTTGGCAGCACTGCACAGGCTCAAGGCTTTCAGGCTGCCTGGCACTCTCTCCTCCACGTGCCAAGCACCCGGGCCAGCGTGTGGGAAGGCCAGGAGAACGAGCGGGGGAGCCGCACAGCACACCCCGCCCGGAGCTAACGGGTGGGAGGAGGATGAGGGGGGACCACTGACCACTCGGTGCGTGTGGCAGAGTGTCTGAGTGCAGGTGGGCTCTCAAGCCCCCGGGCAGAGGCTGGAATCCTGGCAGGTCACCTTCTCCCTCTGAGCCCCTGTCTGCTCCAGCTGAAAGCAGAGGGAGTGATAAGAACAAGGTATAAAGGGCAGTTCCTGGTGTAAAGTGAGTTCCCAGAGGGTTTGCTGTGCTGCTGCTGGGTTGGAAGCTCCTGGGGTTAGGGCTCCTCCTTGGCCTCACAGCCACAGCTGGCAAATGGTTAGACACTTAGATGCTTGCTTGGTACTGGTTGGTGAGTTACTGGATGGAAGGATGGAAGGATGGATGGATGGATGGATGGATGGATGGATGGATGGATGGAAGGAAGGTTGGATGGATGGAAGGAAGGAAGGTTGGATAGATGGATGGATGGAAGAAAGGATGGAAGGAAGGGTGGAAGGAAGGAAGGTTGGATGGATGGAAGGAAGGTTGGATGGATGGATGGATGGATGGATGGAAGGAAGGTTGGATGGAAGGATGGATGGATGGAAGAAAGGATGGAAGGAAGGAAGGAAGGAAGGAAGGAAGGAAGGAAGGAAGGAAGGTTGGATGGATGGAAGGAAGGTTGGATGGATGGATGGATGGATGGATGGATGGATGGAAGGTTGGATGGAAGGATGGATGGATGGAAGGAAGGTTGTATAGAAGGAAGGAAGGATGGATGGATGGAAGGAAGGATGGATGGATGGATGGATGGATGGATGGATGGATGGAAGGAAGAAAGGATGGAAGGTTGGATGGATGGAAGGAAAGATGGATGGATGGATGGATGGATGGATGGATGGATGGATGGACAGAAAGAAGGAAGGAAGTTTGGATGGAAGGATGGATGGATGGAGGATGGTTGGATGGATGGATGGAAGGTTGGATGGATGGAAGGAAGGAAGGAAGGAAGGAAGGAAGGAAGGAAGGACGGAAGGTTGGGTGGATGGGTGAAAGACCTTAAAATATTTGTTCTAGGTTAGTCCCTCCTAATGGCCTCCAGAGCCTGACCTCCCCCTGCACCGACTGTCCTTTGCCTCCACCCTGGTGTTTACCCTCTGAGTCGCCCCGGGCAAATGACTTGGCCCCTTCGTGCCCCAGCTGCCCCATCTATAAAGTGTAGCCTGGCCACAGGGTCATTGTGGGCATGCACTGTCCTTGGAGCCGTGGAGCCGTGTCTGGCAGGGAGGCAACATTCAGTAGTGTTGGCCATGAGGATTATTTTAACCCAGATTTTAACCATTACTTCATCGGACCCGTCAGATAAGTACTGCTCCACTTTGGGGGTTGGGTGGTGCTCGTCCATCCTTCCGGGCACCTGCCTCAGTCCTGCCCTGAGCAGACGGCTTTTCCCCCCGACGTTCCCACAGTGAGGTCCACACAGTCTCGCTGCTATTTTCTCCAGTGGAGTGACCTTTTTTGGAAATGACCAAAGCTTTAGAGTCAGAGAAACAAGGTGAAAGTCATAGCTTCACGCCTTCCCAGCCGTGGAACTAGGAGGTGACATCAACCCATCCTGGCAACAGTGGGGTAGCGGTGCGTGCGGGTTGGGACTGCTTGCGGGTGAGGCACAGCCTCTGCCAAGCCCCCGTGCAGAGTCCAGGTCTGGAGGACTGTCCACCTCTCCTTCAGGCGCCCTCATCCTCCCTCATCCTCCCTCATCCTCCCTCATCCTCCCTTCCGACGTCTGTGGTTGGCCTCTCCTTGGCCCGCCCCTCTAGGACACCTGCTGTCTCTCCTCAGCAGACCCTTCCCTTCTCCTAATTCCTTTTGTTCTTCAGGGGCCACTGCTGGGCCGCTCTCTTGGACACTTGGTCCCCAGTCATTTCATCTTTCCTGACCAGCTCCGTGACCTCTAGTCCTGTCTCCCCACCCAGTTCCCCGGGGGGGGGGCGGGAGCCCAGGCTCCCAGTGTCCCCAAGGCTGCGGGGGCCCCATCCTCATGGACTGACCAGCACCCGCCCCTGCACCAGGGCTTGGAAGCTGCAGACTGCACCCTCTGCGCGGCCTGCCCTCCTGGAGTGGGTGCTCCTTGAGCCCAGAGCTGCTGGTGCGTGGGGGCCCCGAGGCTGTGCGGGCATGCCCGACAGGACTAGACCCACTGTTTCACGGGCAAGATCCTGATTTGGGAACTAAAAGGGCCCCTTCTCTCCCTCGGGTAGGTGGGGGCGGGTGGGGGAGTGCCGAGATTGGAGCGCATCAGATGCAGGGAGCACCCCAAGCTCCGCACAGGGACGAGCCTGCTGTTTCCTCCGGGGGGCTGGCGGCTCGCTGGCTGCCGGCCTGGTTGTCAGGGACCCAGGTAGCAGCATATGGGGGGGGGGGCAGAGCGAGAGACCCCAGCTCGGGTGGTCAATCCCGGGGCAGTTGGGATGGAGAAGCCCCTGAGGACATGCCCCCCCCCCCCCCCGGGGCTCCTCTCCCCCGTGTCCCAGCCCCGGGAGAAGCCTGCTTTGTAATCAGCATCTTTTGTCTCTTTTCCATTTTTTTTCTCGTTGTGTTTTTGATTAAGTGTCCCCACCTTGTGGACAATTAAATGCAAAAGCTAATGGTCTTTAAAAAAAAAAATCTTTTAATATATGCTAAGAGCCACTTAGCTTCTAAGAGGCTCTAATGGGACAAGGGAGAAAATGGCATCTTCCCCTAAATTTAGAAAGAAGGACAATCATCCGGTTGCTCTACGGTAAAGTCGGCGAACTTTTTCTTAAAGGGCCAGATGAGAGGTGTCCTGGGCTTCGGGGCCGGAGGGGCCTCTACTCAGGTAGACGGTACCTAAGTGGACGGGCCGGATTTGGCCCCCAGGCTGCCCCCGGGTGTCTCTAATAGATAAATTTCTTAAAAAAAAAAAAAAGCAGGTTTTGACTTTTCCCGTCCCGGTAGAAAATTAAAACAAAAGGAAGTGTATTGTCTGTGGCAAAAGACCAAGAAGACAGGACCCCACATGGAAGCATCAGAAATTGGCACCATAAAACAGAATGACAGCGGTGAGACAAACACATCAGTTATGACAGTAAAGGTAATTAAACTCCTTATTAAAAGACAAAGAATCTAAAAAAAATAAAAATAAAAAAAATAAAAGACAAAGAATCTCAAAGTGGGTTTAAGGAAAAAAAAAAAGGCTGCTTATAAGAAATACCCAGGGGGGTAAAAAGAGATCGATCATCTACAGTGAGTACGTAGACTCATTTTTGCAGTAATACTTGGTGGTTGTAAAAAAATCTAAGCAAAACAAACAAAAAATCTAAGCAATATGTAAGTGTGATTAAGTTCAAACTGAAAATCCTCATTTCCCCACCCGACTCCCTCGCACAAAGTGGTTTGAGTTTGGTGTGAACGCGTCCACGTTGTTGCTCTCTGGGTGCAACACCCCATGTGTTACTTTTATAATCAGAAAATTGCAACGTCCTCTAGAAACGACTGAAGGCCAGTTCTCCCCTTGCGCACAAGAGGAATCGGAGTAGTCGTCGTCGTAGCTCATTTAGGCCTCAGAGGAAGGAGTCGGGGCGATCACTGAGGCCCTGACATGATCTCGCTGGCTCACCTGGCGCCCCCCCCCCCCGCCCCCCAGGAGAAGGATGTCTTCCTGCTCCGAGCGCAGGAAAACAGCAGCCAGCCAGGTGGCTTGTCCTGCCTGCGACCCCCCAGCCACTGACGGCCAAGCGTCTGCGTCGCGCCGGGGTCGAGGCCGAGTGCTCCGTGTAGGTCAGTGTACGGAATCCTCACGACAACCCCAGGAGGCGAGAACCGCTGTTGTCCTCCTGTCCCAGATGAGACAGCTCAAGCGCAGGGCAGTGACGCGATTTATCCACAGCGAAGTGCGTGGGACGGTCAGGATCCCAGGCCGACAACCGCTACTTTTAAAAAAAAATTATTTATTTATTCATGAGACACATAGAGAGAGAGAGAGAGAGAGGCAGGGACACAGGCAGAGGGAGAAGCAGGCTCCACGCAGGGAGCCTGACGTGGGACTCGATCCCAGGACCCCGGGATCACGCCCTGGGCCGGAGGAGGCCCTACACCGCTGCCCAAGAACCACTACTTCTAAGCACCAGATGAGGCCTGTGTGGTTCTTGTTCCGGGCGTGTGGAACTGCTTCTGGCCACCGGCACCTCCTCCGATGGGGGCGGTCAGGCTGGCGCTGCCCCGTCCACCCGCAGTGGCCGGCAACCCGGGCCCCGAGCCACGCCGGCCGCTTCCTAACTGTGCTTCTGGACCCGTGGGCGGGCCCCTTGTCCCGGCTCCCGCGCTCTGCGGTCAGGCCCACAGCGGTGCCCGCCTCACGGGGGATCGTGAAGGCAGATGTACGGGGAAAGAGAAAGCTCGGCATCTGGCCCCCGTGAGGCTCAGGGAGGACCCGCTCTTGGCCCCCTTGTGCCCCAGCTCTGTTTGCGGGTGCTCCCCACCTGGTGCAGCTTGAGCGGTGGGGAGCAGGAGGTGTGGGCCCCCTCACGGGGGCACCAGCCCCTCACCAGCAGCCCGGGGCGCCATCGGAACCGAATCCCACAGCTCTGGAAGCTAGAAGGCCAAGGTCGGGGGGTCTGCAGCAGCCGGGTTCCTCCTGAAGCTGCTCCCTTGGTGGCTTCCACATGGCTGCGTCCTCACGCGGCCTTTGCGTTCTCACCTTACGGGGATGCCGGTCCTACTGGACCAGGGCCACGTCCTGATGATCTTATTAACCTTGCTTACGACTCTTTCAGGGCTCTCGCTGCAAAGACTCCTGGGGTTAAGGCTTCATCTTATGAATGTGGCGGGGGACGCAGTTCGGGCCTAACACCCCGTCTGTCTATACTTCAACCAGGATTTCGTTCCTTCGACAAAGTATTTATTGAGCACCTGCCATGCGCGGGCACTGGGTCGGGCACGGGGTCCCTCTGCGGTCTTGGTCCTGAGCTCTTGTCTGTGTGCAAGGCGGGAAACCTCCCCATCTTGGCTTCCGTTGTGTGGGTGCGTAGGGACCGTGAGTGTGAGTGTGTATGAGTGTGCGTGCATTTCCTTTATGTGCCCCCCACGCCTTGAGCGGAATGTTCCAGACACCGCATGCCGACCACGCAGCTTCACCGGGTCCAAACTGACGGCCTGTTTTGCGGTGTCTGTACCCCTCCCTGTCGCCCCCGCCGCTGCCCCCTTCTGGGGTGATTGTGGAGCAAATTCCAGGCAAAATGGTTCATCCACAGCATTTGAGTGTCTATCTCTAGCAGATAAGAAGAACTCTTTAGGACGTAAGTGCAATACTATTGCCCTCAGTAGCTCAGTGGTTTAGCACCGCCTTCAGCCCAAACGTGATCCTGGAGTCCCAGGATCGAGTCCCACGTCGGACTCCCAGCGTGGAGCCTGCTCCCCCTCTGCCTGTGTCTCTGCCTCTCTCTCCCTGTCTATCATGAATCAATAAATAAAATCTTTTTTTAAGATTTTATTTATTTATTCATGAGAGACACACACACAGAAAGAGAGAGAGAGAGAGGCAGAGACACAGGCAGAGGGAGAAGCAGGCTCCATGCAAGGAGCCCGACGTGGGACTCGATCCTAGGACTCCAGGATCACACCCTGGGCCGAAGCCAGGTACCAAACCGCTGAGCCATCCAGGGATCCCCTAAATAAAATCTTTTAAAAATAAATAAGTAAATAAAAATTTAAAAAATGAAAATAATTACTTAATACAATAAAATTTCCATAATTGTCCGACACTTTTTTTTTTTAATTTTTTAAGCCGGACCCTGCTCGGGTTCCCACATCACAGTTACCGCACACGTGTTAGCTCTTTCAGTCTGTGGATGCCTCCCCCCGCCCCCCAACCCCGGCGAATATTTGTTGGCGAAGCCGCATCATTTATCCTGAATTTCTGTGATCACATCCCTGAAAGGAGGTTGTTTAACATGATCGTCTCTTTCTTGTAGTTCCTTTAATTGGCAGCGGGGTCTAAAGACCTAATCAGATTTAGGTCCCATTTTTTGACCGGGAATATGTTGCGGCCGGGGCTCTGCACCACCGTCAGAGACACGCAGTGCCCGGCATGCTCTTGTTTGAGGATGTCGAAGCCACCAGCGGGGTTGAGAACGTTGTGCCCAGATCACGAATCCGAGAAACCACCGAGGAGCCGACACCGATGCAAACACACGAGGGTTTATTCACAAGCTCGAGCTTGGGTCCAAGTGTAACCGACACAGCGGAGCAGGGACTGGACCCCGAGACTACGAGGCGTAGCAGCTTTATAGGGACCAATGGCCAATGGGATTCGCAGAAAGTTGCACAGTCATGTTGGTCCACATGCAGGTGGCTGATTGAATTACATTTTACCCTAAAGTATCCATTTGAACTGGCCTATTACTGAGCCGATTTCCGATTAGGGTGTGCCCCGGGCTTGACTAGAGTGGGGCAGCGCCCCTAAGCAATAAGCAGGTCGGCACAAGGCAGGTGCAGCACAAAATGGAGTTAGTCCTGCTCTGCTTGTCCAGGGGTAGGGGATTTTTGTTAAATTTCCTGGGTCCCACAAGAAGTGCCCACCTGCCACGGTTTCCTCCACTTAAGGAAAACTTGCCCCCGTCACCTCCTCGGTTACCCTGACGTATAGTTCAGGAAGAAAAGGCAGAGAAAAACCCCATTATTTTCCTTTATTTACCAGTTTTTATTCAATGAGTCGATCCCCTGACATCGCCTAAAGTTGGACGTTTTTAAATATCATTACATTTTAGTGGATTTAAACAAATCCATCACAATTTTCCCTCTAACCCACGTGCGGGTTGTCCTGTTGGCCGGTGGGAGCCTTTTGGGAGCGGCCCAACCTCCTCTAGAACATTCTCTGTCCCCAACCTGGAATCAGCCATTTCTCCAAGGAGATCTCCAAGGATTTCATGTCTCCAAGGAGACCAAAAACGTTCATTTTTGGTGGAAAGTGGTGTTTGGAGTCTGGGCACCAGGGGCGATCGCTGCTCCGGGGTCGGCCCTTGTCTCCAAGGCTTTTCAATGAACTGAGCTGAAGATAAGGAGGCGGGACGGGTGCACTTCATTTCAGACATCAGAACGCTCTCTTCTCGGCTCCCTTGAGGTCACGTCCGGACCCGCGTCCGTTCCTGCTGAAGATTCCAGCCCCGCGGACACCCACACAGCTTCCTGTCCTCCCTGGGACACCCCGGGGGTCTCCGGCTGGCCCTGCCCCGACCGCAGCGGCCCCGTGACTACTGAAAACGGTTTAAGCTGCTTTCCTTCCGACTGCTCCTCCTCCTGGACGCTCCTGGGGACGGCGGTGCTCCGAGGCCTCTTCCACAAGTTCCTTCATGAGTGGTCATGCCCCCCTACCGGTCCCGGACCTTATTCACGGACTTCACACCCTGCTTGAGAGTTTTGGCAAAATGGCTCATCAGATTCAAGCCTCCCTTTTCAGTAGTGAAAAAATATTTACGGAGTCCCAGACATGAGCCTCCAGAGGGAGATACGTGTGCGGCAGTCTGGCTTTGGCCCCGTTTCCTCTCCGCCCTGTTCCCTCCGTCTTTCCGCAGATGATCTGGAGTTGCGGGCTTCCAACCAGTCGCTAAGGGGAGTCCGCGTGTGTGTGTGTGTTCTCCCGCCACTCTGTTCGATGATTGGAATCGTGCGATTATTTTCTTACCTCTTTTTTTTTAAAGATTTATTTATTTATTCATAAGAGAGAGAGAGAGGCAGAGACCCAGGCAGAGGGAGAAGCAGGCCCCATGCAGGGAGCCCGATGCGGAACTTGATCCCGGGACCCCGGGGTCATGCCCTGGGCTGAAGGTGCTGCTAAACCGCTGCACCACCAGGGCTGCCCATTTTTTTACCTCTTTACATCGCTTTTTATTCACTTACTAGTATATTCCAGGGACCACTCCCTGGCTTCATACAGAACGTATGTCATTCGTGCTTGTAGCCTCTTGTCCATCCCGTTGATGACTACGGTTCCTTCGCACAGCTCCCCGTGGCTGCCCAGGTGGGCTCCTCCCATCGTTTCGCTCCTGTAGATCATGCTGCTTTGTACCGCCCCGTGCGTTTACGTATATGTATGTCCCTTCCTAACCCAGCAAGAATATCCTCGGGAGAGTTCTAGAAGCGGAGTCACCGGGTCAGGGTGAGTGCGCGGGAATGGTGCCGTCCGTTTCCAGAGTTCCCTTTGCAGGCGTCATGCCGTCTGTGCTTCCCATGGCAAAGCACTGGACACCTGCTCTCCCCGCGCCTCCGGTGTCACCGAATTTAGGTTCTGCCCGAGTGATGGACGAAGGTGTTTTCTTGTTGTTTTAGTACGTATGTTTTCTGAGAACGAGGCGGGGCCTCTTTTTGGATGTTACAGGAGCCCGGAGGTGCCCTCCCTGCCCCGGGGGGTTTTCTCCCTGGTGCGTGAGGATAAGCCAGAGGGTGTGAGGGCCCGGTCGCATGGAGAGGTCCAGCAGCCCGGGAGCCGCAGAGACAAGCTGCGAAGCAGCACAACAGCACAGCAGATCCGGCTCCCCGACGGGGTCGTACCCACACCTTGGTGGTACCCAAGCTCTGAACGGAGGGCGGCCCGGCCGGGGAGGACCGTGCGATCGACGGCTCTCCGGAAGGTCAGCAAGGAAGCAAGGAGCTCCCGGTGCACCGCCCGGGTGGCTGGATGCCTGATCCGAGGCCCGGAGATAGCCCCTGCTTCTACCGCAGGAGGACCCGGGGCCGAACAGTGGCCCCTGCCCCCCGTCCCCACCACGCGCCTCCACGGCTCACGCGTGCATCAGAGAAAAAGCCAAATGCACCAGCCGGTCCCGTGCGATGCACCACTGGGTCCCGAGAGCTGGGGTTACCCAGGAAGTGGCGACACCCCCGTGCCACGTTCTCCGCCAGCGTTTGATGTGAGTGCTGACGTCATCCCTCTGTTCCTCCGTGCCTCAGCCTATGAGGACGGGGCGGTAGTCGCCACCGTCGAACGAGGACAGCCAAGGCATCCGCCTCCTAGGGCTGCAGTTGCACAAAGACAGTCCTCGTTGGAGCCTGACGTGCGTAGACTGACAGTCCCGGGAGCCGTTCCCGCCAGTCGCGGCGGCCACACCCATCCAGGCCGCGCGGGGACTTGGCGGCAGGGGCCTTGCGGTCTCCGCTGTCGCCTCATTGGCTCCCCGTCTAGTCTCTCGGCCTGTTCGGCCTCCGTTTCCTCATGCGTCAAGTGGGCATGAAGCCGCACAAAGGTCGTGCGCTATTAAATGCGCTGATGCCCACCGAGCAGCACCGTGCGTCACGGGCAGGAGCTCCCGCCACGTCCGCCGGTGTCACTGTTCTTCGTCACATGAGGACCTGTGAGATCCTGCGGGGTGCTGCGCAGTCGCCCGCCGGGTGACTCAGTCAGGCGAGCAGCTGGCTCTGGGTTTCGGCTCCGGGTCAGGAGCTCGAGCCCAGCGTCGGGCCTCACTCCGGGATCCTCTCTGTCTCCTTCCACCCTCCCCTCCCATGGCCTGTCTCCATCTCAATTATTTTTCTTAAAGAACGTTAATTCCTTTCAATCTTACCAAGAATTCCGCAGAATCGACGGAGGGAAGGTGCGGTGTCCTGGACCGTGTTTCGTGAGACTTATCACCCAGAGAAACGGCCGAGACGGTGCAGAGGCGGGAGCGCTGGGTGGCTCCCGATGCCCACCTGTCCTGTTCGGGGCTTGTCTGGCACCTGCTCGCCCCACAGTAGGGGATTCTGAGGGACACACGGGATCCTCAAAACTGGCACCTGCTCCGGATTCACGGCATGTCTCTCGGCCAAGTCCTGTGCCACCCGCCAGCACGGGGCCAGCTGCTTTGCCTCCATAAACCAGTCTCGGCTGTAAAACGGGCCGAATCATAGCCCCCTCCCGCCGGCAGGGTCCGGGTGGTGAAGAGTGGGCATGAGTGTCCCTGTGAGCCCGAGGGCCGGTGGTGGCGGTGACTGTTGCCCCAGCTATGACGTCCTCCTCATCAGCCGGCAGCTTAGAGCCATTGGTGAACAAGCCCCGCGTCTCCGTGGCTTATAAGCAGGAGCTGAGACTGCGCGCCATTGAGCTCGGGTCATCAGGTCCCAGCGCTGGCTCTCGGGACTGCGGGGGCAGGAAAGCTCCTGGCGCTGCCCCGGGAGCAGGACGCCGGCCACTTGCATGCTCAGCTCTCCGGTCAAGGTGGTCACGTGGCCAGGCAAACATGAGTAGGGGCGGGAGGGGACCCCAACCAGCTGCAAGGGGGAGGTGCACCAGGGCCGAGGGTTGGGCCGCAGGGGCACCGGGGAGCTGCAGGGTGGGCACACAGAGGCCGAGGGCCTGAGGACGGGATCTACCCCATGCAGCGTCTGGTACAGTCACCTGCCACGACCGTACTCGTTGGCCCTTCCGTGCATCCCCGTGTGCGTCCAGGCACTGACGCTCACTGCTGCACAGCCGCGTGCCTGTGTGCCCGGCCCTGGGCCGCCGGGACCGAGAGCACAAGTTCGGTCCTGGCCTCATGGAGCTCAAGGCGGCTCAGGCTGAGCTGGGGTCCGCCTACTGCCCGGGGCCCAGGGGTGAGGACGGGGCCCTGCTTTGGCCGCCAGACCTTGATGCTACGTTGAGCGAGGAGTGAAGGCAAAACCGGTGCGACCTACTAGCCGTCCTTCAGGCCTTCAGAATGGCAGAGGGCTTTGTTTAAAGGATTATTTTTATTGCTCCCCTGTGGCTTTTAATAAAAGTCCAAGTGATGTAACAGGGCATGTCTGTGAAGGTCCCAATACCCAGAACTCACGGTTTATACAGTTTGCGTGATTTTCCATAGAAATGAAAACAGGCAGACACATCTTACAGAGGGTTTTTTTTTTATTTGTTTGTTCACTGGTCCCCCCAAGAAAGCTGCTACTGTCCCTTCTGTCCCCAGCTCCCTGCGGTGGTCACCTGACTTCGCCCAGCGGCACCATCCTGTCTCCAGGCTGGCCCGGCTTCTACAAGGATGCCCTCAGCTGCGCCTGGGTGATCGAAGCCCAGCCGGGCTACCCCATCAAGATCACCTTCGACAGGTGCCTGGAACCTGCAGGGACCGGGGGTGGGGGCTCCTTAGGGGTGGTGCAGCGGGGGGGAACCCAGGACTGAGGGGCAGGGCCAGCACCGGTGCTGGGTGTTGGCAACGCTGGAGCCGGCGGCCCTGGGTGCAGACGGGCCACACGGGCTTTGCCCGTGGCGTCGACTCCACCCCGTAGTGGGGTCTTGTGCCCTTTAGGGCCGGGGGAGTGAGCAGGACATCGGGAAGCCCTGCAGATGCCAGAGCCCTCTGTCCCCTCGGCCCCAACAATGGACGGTGGGCAGGTAGGCCACGTCAGAGGCGGAAGCAGGCATTGGCCTCTGAGGAGCGTAGCTCTGAAAAGTGCGGTGTGGGAAGTCAGACCCAAATCCACTTCCCCCTCCCACCCCGGAGGTGCCCCCCACCTTGGGGACGGTCGCCACCCATATGGAACACGAGCACCCAGGGCCTGGAGCAGCACTGCCCCAGCTTTTCCGTGAGAGCCCGATAGTGGATATTATGTGGCTGGGGGTCCCGCTGCGGTTATCGGTCGCACATTTTTGCTTTTTAAAAACACACGCCTTTGTCAGCGTTAGACTCCATTCTTAGCTCGTAGGCCATATACAGAAACAGGCTATAGGACAGCGTTGGCTCTGGGCTGCAGCTCAATGCATCCTGCTCTAGAACATTCTGACCCCTGTGAGGCTGTCGTCCTTGTGCCTCGGAGTCTTAAGGTGGGTCATGGCCCAGGCTGCAAGGGGGCCCGAGGGGGAGCCCAGCCACGGAGGAGGCAGGCTGCCGAGCGCGGCGCAGGAGGCCCTTCCCTCTCGCTGGCACATGCGTGCAAATTGTATTAAAAATGTCCCGACCCGCCCAAATCGGGTTATTCCGAAGCCCTGGGTCAGGCAGGACCTTTGGTCACTTGCAAATTAATAAGTCTGCGTTTCCCATCTTTGGCAGGTTTAAGACTGAGGTCAACTACGATACTCTGGAAGTTCGAGACGGACGGACGTACTCAGCACCCTTGATTCGGGGTGTACCACGGGACCCAGGTCCCCCAGTTCCTCATCAGCACCAGCAACTACCTCTACCTCCTCTTCTCGACCGACAAGAGCCACTCAGATATCGGCTTCCAGCTCCGCTACGAGAGTGAGTGTTGGCAGGAGGCAGACGCCTAGGTGGGCGGGGTGGTGCAGGGACCCGGGACCGTTCCAGCAGGGGGCCCCTGACTCGGCCCCCGCACTCCTGGGGGGCCTCCCTTACCCTCCGCGTCTGTCAGGATCTCCGAGGGGAGCATTTGGAAATGAAGCTGGTGACCTGCCACTGCAGAGCCGCTCCACCTGTGGGGCCATTGGCTGCCACGTGCCCAGCTCCTTGGGGACAGAGCATTTGAGGGAGGTGAGGTTGAAATGTGATGGCATCTCCTGCCTGCTTCGCCCTCCCTCACCAGCTTTTGCATCCATCTCTCGTGCCTCCATGGAACGAGATGCCCGTCGCCTCCACCCCTGGTAGACCGGTACAGAACGTTACGGTTGACAGCACCCTGAGGACAGCCTCATTTTCTGACTCATGGGTCAGAAAATGGGTCCCTAAGACCTGGCGTCCCTAAGACAATGGGTCCCTAAGACCTGGCATCCCTAAAAAAAATGGGTCCCTAAAACCTGGCATCCCTAAGAAAATGGGTCCCTAAGACCTGGCATCCCTAAGAAAATGGGTCCCTAAGACCTGGTGTTCCTAAGAAAATGGGTCCCTAAGAAAATAGGTCCCTAAGACCTGGCGTCCCTAAAAAAAATGGGTCCCTAAGACCTGGCGTCCCTAAGACAATGGGTCCCTAAGACCTGGTGTTCCTAAGAAAATGGGTCCCTAAGAAAATGGGTCCCTAAGACCTGGCGTCCCTAAAAAAAATGGGTCCCTAAGACCTGGCGTCCCTAAGAAAAAATGGGTCCCTAAGACCTGGTATCCCTAAGACAATGGGTCCCTAAGACCTGGCGTCCCTAAGACAATGGGTCCCTAAGACCTGGCGTCCCTAAGAAAATGGGTCCCTAAGACCTGGCATCCCTAAGAAAATGGGTCCCTAAGACCTGGTCCTGCTGTCCCAAGACCTAAGACTTGGGTCCCTAAGACGTGGCGTGCCGTCTGAACCATAGTGGACGCTCAACGTGTGTTAATTGAATGAATGGATGGATGAACAAAGAAGGGAATCGCTTGTCTGTCGGCAGATAAGTCCTCAGATACCCTTGCAGCAGATAACGACAGCCGCACGTGACGTGGGGGTGAATGACGGCCAGCTGTCTGTCACCCAGGTTCCCCCTCCCCGCCTCTGTGACCGCTGGGGTCCCCCTGCGGCGACAGCTAGCTGTCTGTTCCAGCTCTGGGCTCTCTTTTCCAGCTATCACTCTGCAGTCAGACCACTGTCTGGATCCAGGGATCCCTGTAAACGGGCAGCGCCATGGGAATGACTTCTACGTGGGCGCTCTGGTGACCTTCAGCTGTGACTCGGGCTACACACTAAGCGATGGGGAACCCCTGGAGTGTGAGCCTAACTTTCAGTGGAGCCGGGCCCTGCCCAGCTGTGAAGGTGAGACACATCCCACAAGGGGTGTTGAGGTTGCGGATTCCTTTCTTGCTGTGAGAAATCAGGAGCTGGAAGGCGCACAGCCTCTCCCACCCATCAGCGGGGGTTGAGGGCTGAGAGGAGATGGTTCCCAGGCTCCCAGGCTCCCAGGAGGATTGGTTGGTTGGGGACAGGGGTGCAGGGGAGGGAGGGGGGCCTCCCTGGGCCACTGCAGCCTTTCACCACCTTCTTTACTCCCACAGCACTCTGTGGTGGCTTCATCCAAGGTTCCAGTGGGACCATCTTGTCACCAGGGTTCCCTGACTTCTACCCCAACAATTTGAACTGCACCTGGATTATTGAAACATCCCATGGCAAGGGTGAGTGGTTAGGCCTGTAGAAAGTGTTGGGATGTAATGTGGGCAGGGTGCCACGTTCCTCAGGCCAAAGTGACCTCGTTGGGGGGGGGGTGTCTCCCTACGTAGGGACCTCAGGGCTTGGTCTGCATTTTTTCATCAACAGGAAAACTCCTAGAAGCTTCCCATCTCTTTGCATCACAGAATTTGTTCAATGACTATTTTTAAGACTCTAAAATGTCCATGCTAGAAGAGATCATGGAGGTTAGCAGCTGTCTAACCCTACATAATGTAGGGTTCTTCCCTAATTGCTCCCCACAAGATGGCACCACATCTAAACACCCCCAGCAGTGGGAAGGTGGCCAACCCGCTTAGCAAATGGGCACCTGCTGTCATTTTTTTGATAGATCTGACCCATCCTAATAGCCTATTAGGTGTTCCTGAGGCTTTTCCCCTTGTTCTGTGTCCTGGAGGAACATAGGATCCATCTGCCCTCTTCCTTCACGTTCACCCTTCAGACCCTGGACCCATGATCCTCTTCTTACATAGTTCAACTCTTCCTCAGATGACATATTCCTCATATTCCTCACCAGGTTATCTCATATCCTCATATCTCATATCTCATATCCTCATATTCCTCACCAGGTTATCTCAACTCCACTACCATGAATGGACTTTGGAGGTCCGAGTTCAAAGTACGGGTGCTGGTTAGAAATAAACAGTAAGCAATACAGTCTTTGATTTGACAAACATTGATTGAATAATGCTACCGACGTGGGCCGGGAATACATGGTAACCGGGCACGTATGGCTTCTATCCTCGGAAGCTTATTCTGAAGCTCATCCAGGGTCGTGGTTCTTAACCCCTCTGCACTTTAGCAAATACATTAGTGCTTAGATTGCACTGTAGAGCTTTCGGTTCTCTACGCCGGAGGTGGAAAACAAGCATCCTTGAGTTCAGAACACTTTGCTAGTAAACCTGATGCATGGCCTTGAATAAGTACCTCTGATCTAGGAGAATTAACATGTAGAAAAGCCAAGAAAACATTATAAAGGAAGAGTAACTCTTCCAGATTGTAAAATGTTATTGGCTAAAATAATTCTAACAATGTGGTGTGAGTGTTGGACACGCAAACCAGTGCAGGCATATAATGGTCCAGAAGTAGAGTCCTCTGCACGTGTGTGTGTGTGTGTGTGTGTGTGTGTGTGTGTGGAGTTTGTGCACACGCACACTCATGCGTATGTGTGTGTGGAGAGAGAGGAGAGAGACGGTTTATAGTATATAATTAAAGTGTCATTTCCACTCCACTGAAGAGAGAATGGATTATTTAATAAATTGTTTCAAAACAGTAGGCTTAAACACTTGGGAAAGAAGGAAAAGGAACCAAACAGACCTCATACATTCAACTACATAAATTTCAGTATAGAAAAACATGAAAAAAAAAAAGAAAAACATGAAAATCTAACCTCAGGTGGGGATATACTATAACAAGTTATACTAAAAGCAGAGTCCATAAAAGCAAAGACTGTAAGATTTGATTAAATAAAACTTGGGATGGGTTTATGTAAAAAAAAAAAAGCCATAACAAATTCAGATAGTAAGTGAACAAAATTATTTTCAACATATATAATCAACTCAAGATTACCAACCTGGGGGATCCCTGGGTGGCTCAGCGGTTTAGCGCCTGCCTCTGGCCCAGGGCGTGATCTTGGAGTCCTGGGATCGAGTCCCACATCAGGCTCCCTGCATGGAGCCTGCTTCTCCCTCTGCCTGTGTCTCTGCCTCTCTCTCTCTCTGTGTCCCTAATGAATAAATAAAATCTATTTTAAAAAAAAAGATTACCAACCTGATGCATGAGGAGCTCCTAAAAATTGTTAAGAAAAAAAATAATAAAAAAATAAAATTAATAAATTAATTAATTAATTAATTATAAAAATTGTTAAGAAAAATACACCTGGTCTCCAGGCCTATGAAATGAGCAAAGCTATAAACCCTTCATAATAGAAGAAATAGAAATGAAAGGACACTGACCCCACTCATAATTAAAGAAATGAAAACTCAACCAGTAATGAAATAACCATTTCTTCTTCCAAGTCAGCAGAGAAAATCCTAACAGTGGGAGACAGTGTGCGGACACAAGCTCTCTTCTTCAGTGCTGACATTGTGTGAAATAGCTGAGACTCCCTAGATGATGATTCCATGGTGTGAATCAGAAGCCTTCAAAATATACATGGACCAGCAATTCCACTCCTTAGAATTTACCTGGAAAAAAAAATACTATTGTACATCAAGATGCAGCTGCAATGACACTTCCTGAAACACTTTATGTATTGGAGGATTAGTTAGCTACTCAAATGTCCATCAATAAGGAAATGTTGAGGGGATCCATGGGTGGCTCAGTGGTTTAGCACCCCCTTTGGCCCAGGGCCTGATCCTGGAGACCCGGGATCAAGTCCCGCATCGGGCTCCCTGCAGGGAGCCTGCTTCTCCCTCTGCCTGTGTCTCTCTGCCTCTCTCTCTCTCTGTGTCTCTCATGAATAAATAAATAAAATCTTTTTTAAAAAAAAGTAAGGAAATGTTGAATAAACATATACCTGTATATAATGCAATACTGTGCAGCTACTAAAAGGCATAATATGAGGGAATATTTAAAAACCTACAGGGCTAGGGGCGCCTAGGTGGCTCAGTCGGTTAAACTTTCGACTCTTGATTCTGGCTCAGGTCATGATCTCAGGCTCATGGGATCAAGCTCCACCTTCTCTCTCGCTCTCTCTTTCTTTCTCTCTCTCTAAAATAAATAAATGAAATATTTTAAAAATTTTTTTAAAAAATAATAAAGACCTACAGGGATAGTTATAATATGTTGTTAGGTCAAAAGAGATGTTTGCCAAAAGAACATATTCAGTTAATAAAAAAATAAACAAGGATATGTGTGTAGAAAACTGGGCAAAAAAAAAAAAAGAAGAAAACTGGGGCAGCCCGGGTGTCTCAGTGGTTTAGTGCCACCTTTAGCCCAGGACGTGATCCTGGAGACCTGGGATCAAGTCCCACATCGGGCACCTGCATGGAGCCTGCTTTTCCCTCCGCATATGTCTCTGCCTCTCTCATGAATAAATAAATAAAACCTTAAAAAAAAAAAAGAAAACTGTCTGAAAAGATATGCCCCAAGATGTTAGTGGTACTACTCTCTTATTTTCATCCTCTCACTTTTTTCTAATTTTGAGCAATCAACATATATTACATGTAAACTATACTATTTGTATAAAAAAAGAAATTTCAAAAAAAAAAAAGCCACTTAAAGACTCCCTACCTGTACTTCAGTGCTTTCACTTTTGCCTTTAATAGGCCTGGCCTAACTGGGATTAGGATGGCAGGGAGATAAGACTCTCCAGGCAGTCTGGGTGAGGCCTGGCTGTCGCCTTCCCCACCCCTCGCAGGGTGTCATTCCCAAGGAGAGGCGGGATCGGGTCAGGGCTTCGATCATCCTGCAGGGCTCTTTCCACCAAGGCTGGGCCAGAGTTGGCCACCACAGGAACCCCAGGTGCTCTAATAGGGAAAGAAAGGCAGCCTCCTCGGGATCCTTAGACCAACAGCCTCCTATAGTCATAATTTTCTGTCTGGCGTCTGTGATTATACAGGTGTGTGCTTCTTTATGCCTTTTTCTATGTGTGTCTTTGCCTAGAAGTCAATGCAATTCAGATATTTAGCAAATGCTTATTTTATGCTTGGGCTTACGCTGGGTGCTGGGAGAACCCAGTAGAGCCAGCGGCTCTGGCATTGCCTGCCCTCAGGAAGTTCATGGTCCAGTGGTAGGGACAGACCATCTGACATAGCACGGCCAGGAGCGGTTAGAGGTGTCACACCTCCAGAAGCCAGCCTGGGGCTTCATCAAGTGGGCGTCCTGAAGTTGAAACCAGGCCAGGCTTCAGGGACGAGCAAGAATTAGCCAGGATAGAAGGTGTCCCAGGCTGAGACTCAGCACAGGGTCACCGGGGTATGACCAGGTCACTAAATGGTCCTCAGAACCATTTAAAGGCTTCACCAGATGCTTAGCGTAGAGCTCAAAATTGTAAAGTCGCTGGTGTGAGCCCGTAGCCCTTGCTCACCTTTTTCAGCCTCCTCCTGGGCCCCGTAAGCACCGAGTCCTAGCTACGTTGAGACTCCTTCAGTTCCTAGAACTTCCCAGACCTTCATTGTCCTCCAGAGCTCCGTGCATTGGGATGACGGCCTTCTCTCTGGAACATTTGCTCCCCTTGCGCCATCACCATCACTCCGCTACGGCCGGCTCTTCATCTTCTGAGCTCACTTCCTCCACTGAGCCTTCCTGACCCCTTCTCCCCAGCTCTGGGTATGGGTTGTGTTTCCCTCCGTGGGCTCCCACACGATCCTGCGCCCTTCTGCGCCCATATCTTACCCCACTCTACAGAACTTCCCTTATCTGTCTCCCCCCAGACCCTGAGCTCCTTGAGAGACACGCCTGCTTGGTTTCCAGCCACTTCCCCAGGCCCTGGCTCTATGCCTGGCACACAAGGAACTCAAGAAATATTCATATGAATCGAATTAAGGGGTGCGTGTAGAAGGATCTCAGGTTAACAGATCCATTAGGCTAATGACTCTGATTGTTTGTTGTGGTCACTCCAGTGAAGTGTGAGTTCGTGCGTGCACCTGTCACACCAAATTTGGGTTCAGACTCCAACGTGGGGCCTGTCTCTGTGACAAGGTCTTCACTGCGTCACAATGGCCACAGGAGCCCCAGGCAATCAGCGCAGCTGGGAAACTCAGGGGGCTCCACCTCGGTCGTTTGCTCATCCTCAGGATGCCAGCCAGATGTTCGCCCCAGCGGAGGCGCTGAACTGTGGGGTGTGGGGCGTGGTGCTTCATCAGCTCCAGTTCCCCGTCCCGCGTCTGATCCGCCCTCCATCCAACCTGAGGTCCGGCCGAGTGGGAAGGGACGTACGTTCCACTGAGCCTTTTCCCCAGCTCTGTGGCCTGAGGACGGTTTCTCGTGTGCACACGTGTTTACGTGGTGGGAGGATAGGATACACATGGGCGCATGTACCTGTGTGCCCCCAAGATACTCACCCCCCTCATGTCAAAGATTATGACCCCGTGAAGCCTTCCCACCCCTCTCGCTCTTCTTCTTCTGTGTCCCCATTCTGGACTCTCACTGTTGACGTGTCTCCCCCACTACGCTGGAGACCTTTCTTGGTGCTGAGCCCAGGCCTGTCGCTTAGTAGGTGCTTAGGAGCCATTTCTTCGAGGAAATAGATAAATGGATGCATCTCGGTTGCCTGGCACGGGGCATTTACCAGCGCTTGCCTGGTTGCACCACCCGTACGGGGCTCTGTGTCCCCTACCCCCACCCATAGCACCCCAAGTACCCGGGGTCTCCAGCTCCCATCCACAGACGGGCAAGACTGTGAAAACATCTAGGGTGTATTTTAGCAGGGAGAGCTTGGCTCCAAGCATCATCCCGCAAGAACCCATCAGTAATTGTGTGGAGATGTGTTCCTCGGGGTCCCGTGCCTCCCGAGCTCCCCGGGGTCGCTAGCATGCAGGCTCTCCCTGGAAGGTCCCTGGTGGAGACTGACGTTCTGCGTTCCTAGGGAGCCTGCCGGCGATGCCCGTAGACTGGGAATAGCGAGTGGATCTAGCCCCAGCTCTGCCTCCTGCTGCCTGGGCAGCCCCGGACAAGTGACTTTATCTGTTTGTGCCTCAGTTTCCTCAGCTGTATAATGGAGATGAGCATAGAGTCATTGGTGGGATTCCCTGGGTTTTCCTATCTTCTCTTCTGGCCGGAGGCACCAACCGCGGGGCAGCCGACACCCAGGGCACGGTGACACGCAGCTACCATGCGTGACTCACTAGCGAGCGGCACTGCCCTGGGCGACCGCTTGGCTTTCCACCCCCAGCACATGCTGCACTACGTTTGATGCAGCGTCTGTAGCTCCAAACCATAGCAGTTCGATGTCGTGTCCATCGGCCTCCCCCGCCCCCCTGGCCCCGGGTCCCCGCCTGTGGGACGCACTTGTCAAATATGCAAATACTCGTTGAGGAATGAATGAGTCTATGAATGAATGAACGGTCCCTCTCTGCGGACCCAGCTGTAAGTCTCAACTCTGATAACCGTGACGCGGCGTCCCTGGCCCACGGCGTGTCCGGATCATTCGGGCGCCATCGGGCTGGGCTCCCGGATGGGCCGGTCCATGCAGACCCCGTCCTGCAGTGGCGGTGACGGCGGTGACGGCGGCCAGCTGTCCGTCACCTGCAGCCTTGCGCTCTCTTGGCAGGTGTGTTCTTTACCTTCCACACCTTCCATCTGGAGAGTGGCCACGACTACTTGCTCATCACCGAGAACGGCAGCTTCTCGCAGCCCCTGAGGCAGCTGACGGGCTCACGGCTGCCGGCCCCCATCAGCGCCGGGCTCTACGGCAACTTCACCGCCCAGGTCCGCTTCGTGTCCGACTTCTCCATGTCCTACGAGGGGTTCAACATCACCTTCGCAGGTACAGCGCACCGGGGCCCCCGCGGGAGCGGGTGCGGGGCGCTCGACGTGTCCCTGGGCCGCCAGCCGCCCGCCTCGCCGGCAGGTGCATCAACAGGGACTTGGGCTCCACACAGCGAGGCCCTCCCCGAAGGCGCCGGGAAGCAGGTTCCGGGGGCCCCGAGTCCCAGAAGGTGTTTAAGGTCCACCCTGAAAATCAGCCACTCCGCTGCTTGGACCAAGACGCCCCTCTCGCCCCAGTGCCCTCTGGTTCTTCTCCTGATGTCACCTCCGCTATGTCACGGCCCCAGCAATTAAAAAACAAATCCAAACACTAAGAAGGGGATTGGAAATGAACGTGGCGGTGTCTCTGAGTCCCCTGTGGGCCGCCCGCCCCCGTGCTGGCGGGGAGTGACAGGTATCTATCTCTGTTTAGGAAAACTGGAAAGGAAGCTCTTTAACTTGGCATTCAGGAAGCCAAGAGGACCCCTTGCTGCTCCAGCCCCAAGGCCTCCCAGCACCCCCTCGAGTCCCACTCTTATCACACGGGGTCCCCAGGGTGGGCAGGAGCCATCTGGCCTCTAGGAACAGGGATGCGGCCCAGTCCAACCGCGAGCCGCCCCTGCCCCAGAGCCCCCCGCGTGCCCGGGCAGCACAGGGCTGGGCCGAGGGCCTTTGTGGCCGCTGCGTCCCATCCTGTCCTGTCCCATCCCGTCGGAGGGACCCTCCTCCTCTTTACCACATGGAGCCCAGGGCACTGGTGGCCTACAAGGGGGATGCCATCGGGGACGACGGGAATGGCCACCTCCGTGCCATCACCAGAGGCCGCAGGCAGATCCCCGGTCGTGGGTGTGCCCTGAGGCCCAGCCCAGCCCAGACGGATTCCTTCTCCCGCCGGGTGTTGCCCTCAGCTGGGTTATGCATTCGGATTCTCCAGAACCAAGCTGACGGAAATTACCTGGTCGTGTGGGGACACGAGGCAGCCGAGTTCCCAAGCCCGGGCATGGGCTTGCAGCGCTAAGGGCCGTCCTCGCGCCCCCGGGCAGCACGCTAGTGGCTGAGGGCCCCAGCCCGACCGCACGCGCCGCCTCCTCACTTCCTGGGAGCTCTCCCCCCGTCAGCGCCGGGCTCCAGGCTCCGTGCGTGGGCTCCGCCGTCCGGCCCCGTCCCCGGTGTTCCCGTCCCTGCGGTTCCAGGTCCGCCTCTGAGCCCGCTCTCCGGCCGCTTTTCCAGAGTATGACCTGGAGCCGTGCGAGGAGCCTGAGGTCCCGGCCTACAGCATCCGCAAGGGCCTGCAGTTCGGCGTGGGCGACACCCTGACCTTCTCCTGCTTCCCCGGGTACCGCCTGGAGGGCACGGCCCGCATCACGTGCCTGGGGGGCAGACGGCGCCTGTGGAGTTCGCCTCTGCCAAGGTGTGTTGGTAGGTGGTCACGTGCTTTCATTTTGCTTCACTACCGGGGCGGGGGCCAGACGTCAGCCGATTGCGTGAGACAGGAGAGCCCCGTGGGCCGCACCGGCCTCCAGGGCTGCCCTGGGAAGGCAGGTCAGAGCCGCGGGCCCGGCTCGTCCTTTGCGGGTCCCAGGGCGGCCCTGCTCTGCCCGATGCGGGGCCGTGCGGTGGGCCGGGCACTGCAGAGGCGCCTGTGACCCCGCTGGCCGGGCCGACCGGCTGGGTCTGCAGGCCCAGGCCCCCGGGTCCCATCCCCACCCGCCTCCAGCCGCGGCGCCAGCCTCCTCCGGTAGAGCAGCCCGCAGGCCTCATTCCGGACCCCACGGCAGCGTTCGCTCAGGCCACATAATCCCCCCCGTTCGCCAGTTACCTGCTCCTCGTCATCAATGACCAATGAGCTTTGACAAGCTCGGAGGGCGACTGTGGAGCCGCCCAGTGGATCCCGTTCTGACCAGTTAGATCATCCCTCCCTCCCACGAGCACCCCCAGAACATCCGCCCGCCCGACCCGGACGCATCTTCGCACCCACACGCGCCCCCCAAGGCCCAGGCTCTCTCTGGCCGCCAGCAGCTCCATCCCCCTCCGAGCAAACGTCCTCAGCCAAACGGTTCTGGGGGAAATTTTCCTTGAACGGGATTATCCAGGACCACAGATGCGCGCCCTCCGTAAGCTCCTGCCTCATTGATCTCATTACATAAACTCATTCTTTAGCTTATCATTACAATTACTGTTTGTTCACGACACCTCACAACATTTTCATCATTCCATTTGTCTTCTGCTTCGTGTGTCATTAACACTGCACGGCAATTACAGCCACCTCTAATTACCACCAGCCCTGCGACGGAGCCTCGGGTGGAGGTTCCCTGGGAGTGCCCACCCTGGGCGTGCTCCCAGGGGCCACCTGCACCGGGGGTGTATGTGGGTGGCCTCAGCCCACGCGGTGTTACCAGGACACAGGCCCAGCTGCCAAGGAGACGAGCGGCCTGGGCTCTAATGCATGGTGTGATGGGGGGACATGGCCCCTGACCTTGGCGTGGAAGAGACAGCCCTGACCCCCCGGGCCCCGCTGCTGCAGGAGACCCGGCCCGTCCTTGGGAGCCCCTGTGTGACGGACAAGAGAGAGCCCTCTGCCTGCAGAGCCCCAGACTGATGGACAAGACCCAGCCCCTGCCCTTAACGAGGCCTCGACTGAGGGGGACAACGGGGGTCCCAGAGCCTCAGCCGGTGGCAGCACTGCCCCATGCACATGACGCTTGTTTCTCCAGGACATTCATTTGTTTCCACTTACGCTTGCATTTAGCGCTTCGGTGCATCTCTGCTCCCCTGTCACCTTGGAAACGCCCCCGGAAGCCCATGTCCTGCCCCCTCTGCCCCCCTGTACCCTCCCCGGTGCCCAAGACAGATGCTGCTGATGGGCCAAGGACTGGGCCCCTCTGAAGCTGCCCTCTCTGTGTCTGTCCTCGTCAAGGTGTCGGGACGCGGGGGAGAGGAGACAGGGCGGCGACGACCGCAGAGCTGTCGTGCAGGAAACTGAGGCTGGGGAAGGTGTCCAGTGACACGCCAAAGCCCACGCTTAAGGGGAGCCAGATTTAGGAGTTTAGGGCAGGAGGCGTCAGGGGCAGTGGGTGCAGCCGGTGCCCCCCTCTCGAGAGCGGGCACGTGGGGCTCCAGACGGAACCGGGTGAGCCGCACAGAGCCACCTGCCACAGGCGGGGAGACGAAGGAGGAATGACGCTGAGAGCCTCCCGGGTGTGACCACTTCCCACGTTTTCGCTTGCTTTCTCTTGAAATCTCATGCGTTTATTCTCTGTGGCCTCACGAGGACACTACTGCTGCCCAGGGGAAGGCGGATGGAGAGACCGAGGTTCAGAGTGTGGACACACCTTGGCGGCAGCCCTCTCCCCGGGGGAGGGGACTAGTGTCTGGCTCCAGAAACCGGGGAGAGCAGCTTCAGGAGGCCTGGGTAATGTGTGGCTGCACGTGCAGGGCCCTCAGCACCCTCCACATCCTGGGCCCCCGGAAAAGGTACTGAGGCTGCCCGTCCACAGCCGGCCCTTTAGTTTCATGCCTCAGCTCGGCATGTTCCTCATGCACACAGGGACACAGACAAGCCCCGAGACAAATGGTGTCGTGGTCAGCACAGGCCGCGGTAGGAAACTCCCGCAGGCGGCCTGAGCCCCAGGTACTCCTTTCTCGTGGTTCTGGAGCCCAAGCCGGCCACAACCAAGCTGCCAGGACATTCGGGGGCTGCTGGAGCTTCTCTCCTCACTTGCAGACCACGGCCTCCTTGCCGTCCTGGTGAGGCCGGGAGAGGGCTCCGCTGGCTCCGCAGCTCACTCGCGTGGCCACCAACCCCCGTCACCTGCCCAGGGCCCCACCTCAGATCAGGGCCGAGGCCACCAACGTTCAGCTCCTGGTAACGGCTCATGCAAACTCCCAGGATGGTGAAGCTGTCCTGCGCTACACCGGGCCCGGGGAGTGGGGCCCATTGAAAGAGCGAGGACTTGTTGGGGGGACATGGACATTGTCCTCAAAGGTCCCAAGGAGCAGCCTTGGGGACAAGAACACACAAGGGTGCAAGTGAGACCACGAGAGGCACAGCTCTGCATGTTCCTGTACTGCAGGCTCTGCCCACACCTCCGGCTCCGGGCAATCGGGGTAACTGTGTGGCCGCTGGTTGACGTCCGGGCCCCTTCCAGCCAATGACTGTGCCTAGAAGAGGGCCACTGAGGCATGGCTGGGGGAAAGCCGACTCGCTACCATCAGCCTCGGAGATTCGAGACGTGCTCCCGGCTCCCCATATGTCCAGACAAGTAATGTGCCTGCCATCTGGACGTGCGTTTACATCCTTCTGGAACCTAATTATTTTTAGGACCGTACATCTTCTGAGGTCTGTGTCCTCCAGATTCACTCATTCACTCATTTCGCAAATATTTATTTTACAGGCAATCTGGGCTAAGCTTTGGAAGTTTAGATTCATTAAGCGTGACCCCGGCCTTCAAGGAGCGCACATTTTGGGCAGGGGACACGGGCCAGGAACAAGCAGTCGGGGTGCAGCGTGACAGGCACTGGGTCACCCGCAGGCGCAGGGAGAGGCTTGACAACCCTTGACGACCCTGGGAGTCACCTGCTGGGCACTGGGTGGGGGTGGGGTTGGGGGAGAGAGAAATAGGACCGAGCCCTGGAGGGCCCGCAGAGGAAGACACAGAGGAGGTAACAAACGGGGGAAGGACCATGTGCTGACTGCCCTAAATCAAGGGAACGCCGGGAAGGAGGGCTAATCCTGGAGGCGGAGAGAAAGATGTCAAGAGGAGGCTGTGAGTTCATTAGGCTTTGAAGGAAACAGGGTTTCGGTGCGTCTATGCTAAAACTTTCTCCGAAGCCCCAATGGCCTCATATTCCAGGACCAGGAGGGTTGAACCCTCAGGCCCCTCCTCCTGGTGAGTGGAGAGACTTGACCCCAACTGCTAAGTACCAGATTCTTTATTTTTTTTAATTTTTTAAAATATTTTACTTATTTATTCACAAAAGAGAGAGAGAGAGGCAGATACAAAGGCAGGGGGAGAAGCAGGCTCCATGCAGGACCCGACTCAGGACTCGATCCCGGGACTCCAGGATCACACCCTGGGCTGAAGGCAGGCTCCAAACCGCTGAGCCACCCAGGGATCCCCAGATTCTTTATTTTTAAAATAGGGATGATAACGGTGCTGCCTACCCTGTGGGATTGGCGCTTGTGAGTAACGACGGATGTTCGGAAGGCGCTCGCAGCGGTTGCTTAATCTTGAGCCCTCTGAGCTTCTGGCCTGTGATTCTGGAAGGATTGGTCTCCCCTCCCTCGACCACCACCCCCTCCGCCCCGACATCCTCCTTCGTCATCCTGTTGCTATGACACTAGATGAGCAGGTGTCGGGAGGGGCTGCCTCGCGCCACTAGGGAAGTGCGGGATGCCTGGTGGGCTAGCTTCTATCCCCACGGGAGAGAGAGACATGGAACGAGAGAGAGAGGGGGACCGGACGGGACGACAGGTGGGCAGACCCGTAAGGACACTTTGGTGAGCAGCCCTACGGGCAGGCGGACAGATGGACAGATGGGCAGGCAGGAGGGCAAGCAGTGTGTCATCCTCGGAAGGCCCTCCGGCGCGGCAGCTCGTGCTCTGGACGGAGCGGATGGGGGTTAATCGGTGGCTGTTGTGATTCTCTTCCAGCCGAGTGTGGGAGTTCGGTCACGGGCACCCAGGGCACGCTGCTGTCCCCCAACTTCCCCGGGAACTACAACAACAACCACGAGTGCATCTACTCCATCCAGACCCAGCCGGGGAAGGGGATTCAGCTGAAAGCCAGGACGTTCGAACTGTCAGAAGGCGACGTCCTCAAGGTAAAACCTATAGATTCCGCAAAGATGTGAGTGAAAGGAGGCAGAAGTGTGCTCAGTGGTTACGTCTGTGGGAACGACCCACAGACCCACAGCTTCTCCTGAGGTCCAGGATCTTATCCTCGCTCGTCCGGAGAGAGTGGGAACCCAAAGGACAAGGGCCTGGGGAGGGGCTAAGGATGGAGCTTTGGAGTTTGCTCGGGAGCTGACCGTCCTCATACGCAGACGGGGGCGAGAATGGGCTGGGTTGCCCGTGGGATGAGGAACCGTAGGTGCAGCTGGAGTGGCCGGTGGGTCACGCTTGGGCGGTGACCGTTACCGTCCGCGGGGCAGCAGAGCGCTTGGAGGCTGTGTAGCTGTGTGCACCTGCATTCCTGCAACCCCAGGTCTGCGGGCTGGCCTGGCCGGGGGGGCCTGCATCAGTATAGTCCGTGTGTGCCCTCCTGGGTACGTTGGCGCGTGTGTTTTGTAGACGAGCAGGGCCATTTCAGGAGCTCATTTGCCATGTTGGTGGCCTGTGTGTGGCAGCGGGGTCCAAGGACGTGGATTCGAGTCACGTGTCTGGGACTCGACGGCAGAGGGGGGCTTGTTAGGGCGCTGAGCACACGTGTGATTCACACTTCTCTGTGTGTGTGCGACTCGTGTGGTGTGTGAGCACGTGTGTAATCAAAGCGTGGACTCCAGAGGATTTACCGAAGGGCCGCCTCGCTGAAATGGGCTACGAGGCAAATCTCGCACAGGACACATCCCTTTTCATCCTAAGCCAAGACACTTTTTTAGCTTATCGTGATACAGCTTTATTCCCTGGAGCTGGAGAGTCTTGACCTTAGAGACCAACAGAGGTCACTACCCTGAAAAGCTCAACGAGAAAGCATTAAATAAGCCCCATCCCTTAGGGTTCTCTCCAGATAGGAGTGTCCTGTGCTTTTTATGCAGAGATGCTGTTCCTGACTCACTGGGGCATGTGTTCTCTGGGGGCGGGGGACGTGCGTGCATTGGGAAGGTGCGTCTCCCTCCTACCCGATTATCCTTGAACCCATGAGATGACCGGTTGGGACTGGGTGCACCTGAAATAGAAAAGAACATGCAGAAAAAAAAAGAAAAGAAAAGAAAAGAACATGCAGAGCGGCCCGGTGGGGATTCAGACCCCATCACGGGCTTCTTAGGCTCTACTTTGCAACCTCTGAGCTCCCCAGACATCTCCTTTCAAGTGAGCGTAGACGAGACTTTGTCATTTCTAAGGGCACATCTTGAGGCCTCGCCGCGCTCCACCCGTATGCTCACCATCAACACCAGAGCCTCAGAGGATACAGGGGCCAGTGGGGCCACAGTGCTTCCTCCTTGCAGCGCTGCAGATGGAACTGATGGAACGCAGAGCCCTTCTTGCATGAAGGCTGTTGTCAACCCAGTGGAAAAAGGGATTTGGGGTTGACGAGTTTCCGGCTTTGAGGGGAATATAGCAGCAGCTCTGTGTGTCCAGCGCGATGAGACCAGAAGGGCTCCTTGGCTGCCAGAGGCCATGTGGAGTGCGGCTGGCGCCTGGGCCCCTTCACCAAGGCGGTCTAGGATCAGAGAAGCATCTGACGTCCTCAGCACATGTGCCCACTGTGCAGCTGCCCTGTCCAGGTGGGGTCTCAGGACTAGGTTGGCTCGAAAGACAAGACAGAGGCTTTCTGAGGCATTCAGGCCAAGAGGGGAGACACACGGGCCCTAAAATGCAGGTCAGAGATGAGGGTTGTGGACCCCAGGTGGTCCTGCAGGGTTGTGGGGAGAAGGCAATGAATTCCTATAGGTTAAGGGGATGTTCCCAGACTTCAGACTTTGTCTCACAGCCCCTGCCCTGCTGGCCCTGCCGCCCAGCCTTCTAAGAGTGGGCTCAGCCTCCTTACCGAAGACCCTCTTCCTCCTCTTTAGTGTGCTGCACAGAAGGCTCCAGCTCTGACCTAGCTGGAAGGCCACTCCCGGGACCCTGTGACCCCCAGGACCCCTATAGGATGGGGACTGGAGAAGGGAGACAGGGTGGTTTCATGGAGCTCCTTCTGTTCTAAGTCTTCCCCTCGGGGTCCCTTGCCTTCCTGAGGGAGGACCTGGGCAGAGGAGGTTCAGAACTAAAAGAAACCCACAGTTATGGCTTCCCAAATAGGATTCAGAATAGGATCCAGCTGCCCGTGGCACGGCTGGGCCAACGCGTCACTCCAGTCTACCTACCTTCCAAGAGTTGCCCGGAACAGCAGTCGGCTCCGAGGACATCCTCCCCTCGCCCTGGTGGAATTCACCCACCTGCCGCAACGCTGGTGGATTCCTAATCCCGAAGACGTTCTCGTCCCTGCAAAGAAGCCCCGGTGCACACCCGAACTCCTGACCAAGGACACCTGTCACCTCCAACACACCTTAGTTCCTCCCCAAGATATGATATCTCCTGTATCTCACCAAACCTCCAAAGTTTCTAGATAATCTTATATTTCTGACCAGGAAATGACTCCTTTCATGCATTCGTGGTCCCTGATCGGTTTCTTGTCTTCAATAACTTGAAAACTCCTTAAACCACACCCCCTACTCATACTCCTGCTGGTCTCCCAGAACCGATTCCTTTTATTTGGGCCCCCACCAAAATTTCGACCCGACATCAGCAAGACAGGAAGGGCCTTTAAGCTGCAGTTGTGGGGAAAGATGACTTCCAGGTCAAGGTGGCAGACGCAGCGCTTGCGTATATATAACTGCATCCTCTACGGGTCCCCCCTGGAATGACGAGAAGGACATAAAAGCAGAGGGATGTGGCCTCACCATTGGAAATTAGGCAAGGGTGCCACTCACATGTCACTTAAAGGAATTTTTGCCAAATGGAATATCTGAGAAAGAATCCAGATTGAGAAAGGGCCTAATCAAACTACAGTTCACGTAAGTGAAGTGAAATCCTGCCTCCGTTAGGACAAAGTGCTGGAAACCTTAAGGAAAAACACACCTCCGTCCACCTCGCTCAGCGCAACGGAGCCTGGAGCCAAGATGGTGCAACACACCATGGCGCCGTTAATGGGGCCAGACATCCGTACCACCAAGTCCTTGGAAGTATAGTAGGTCTGAGAGATGACACAGGACACACAAGTCCCTCTTGCCAGGACATCCTGGGCTCCATTTGGCTTTGGTTGGCAAGGCAGGTGAAGCTGGGCAGTGCCGGTGTTGGTGCCTACTGAGGGCCGTCAGGCCAATTAGCAAGGAGGCCGCACACTCACACACACACTTAAGCCCCAGGAGCAGAAGAAGGCCCCGCTCTGGCCTTTTCTCCCTTAATTCCTCTGCTCCTCTTTAGAGACCACCGGGCGTTTCCATTCTCTTCTTTCATCCTCCCTCTGTAATGGCACGCCAACAAGAAAATTAACTGAATGTGTGTAAATCTTCCGTAGATCAGAAGACGAGGACCTGTCGGAGGAGTCAGAGCTAATTGCCCCTCTGTAAGCAATAAAGAAGAAAGACTTTAAAAGCTGCTCCTACTTTGTATTCTTAACGGGATTGAGGAGAATATTATATTTATGACACAAAAATAGGCATTAATGAAAACAGAGCAATCTGCGACGAGGAAAGATTAAATAAAGATGAGAAACATGATCACCCAATTAAAACATGGGATGGAGGCAATGAACAGAAGAGGGTAGAGCACGGGAGAGTGAAATCAGTTTATTATGAGATAACTTTGAGAACTCCACTCACACCGCATAAGGAAATTAAAAAGAGGATTCTTGTGTGTTACTAAAATGTACAATCAATCCACAGTAAAACTTTATGTGCCAAATAACATAGCATGAATAAATTAAATAAAAACTGCTACAAATGTAAAAAAAATGTAATAAAGTTACAGTCATGGTGGAAGATTTCAATATACCTCCGCTAGTCTCTGACGCATCGCCTAAGTTAAAAATAAATAGGGAGTTGGGTAACTTGAATAATATGACAGTAAATCCAAAGGAAATAGGAGAAAGAGCCTTTTTTAAAGATCTAGTCAAAAATGACTGAAAAAAACAAAAACAACCAAAAAACAATAGCAGTTGTCAATAAAACCTAATGGTTCCTTGAAAAATAACTAATAAAAGATGTAAACGCTGCAGTACTGATGAAGGAGCAAAGCCACAGATTTACAATTTTAGGAGGGGAAAAAGGAACATAGTCCCAGGTGACGTAGAGATAATGAAACGAAACGTTGAGGAACAACTATAAGCTAAGAAATCTGAGTGCTTAGATAAAACGGACGTTTTGATAGGTTAAAAAGTACTAATATCAAGGAAAGATAAAAATCTGAATAAACCAACAATTACTTAAAAATTTTGGCTTCCCCCCATTTCCTGTCTCAAGGGCCCCAGGTGTAGGCTATTTTATCGGTAAACTAACAAAAGTTCAAGGAATAAACAGACGCAGAGAGAACAGCTCTCATCTATGTCCTTGCTTGTGTTACTTACGAGGCAAGGAGACGTATCGATAGCCAACTGAGTAAGACCACAGAAGGACAAACCGCTAGGCCGGTCACTTGTGGTCATAGGTCTAAACGCCCTAAATACAGTGTCATAGTGAATCTGGCCGCGTCTGAAAGCAAAAATAACCACGTGGGATTGACCCAGGAACATGAGGATGTGTCACTATTAGAAAAGCCCATAGTGTTATATATTAACACTACGACGCTGACGTTTTTGCAGGTCAAAACTGGTCACATATCGGCAGCTTCGTGTGATTCAACCGGATGTCCCATAAAGCAGAGTAGAAGCCAAAAATAAGTAATCCTGCCGGTACACGCCGAAACAGCACAGGAGGAAATTCCGTATTCGTTCATGATTCTTAAAAATATCTCAGAACTACAAAGAGAACTTTATTCACCTGATAAAAAGTTCTTACCAACGCCTATAGCAAATAGTTTCGTGGTCCTTATTCTTTTTTTTTTTCCGATGCAAACACACAAGGGTTCGTGGTCCTTATTCTTAATGACAAAACTCCCTAAGGATTCCCAGTAAAGTCAGGAGCAAGACCAGAGTTCTGCTCTCATGCGTCGTACTCAACATTGTGCTGCAGATCCAAGCCCATCACGAGTGGCTCAGAACAAGAACAAAGAGACTATAAAAATTAGAAAGGAATATATAAAATTGCCTCTTCTATTTAGAAAATACAAAAGAACCGATGAACTATCAGAATCGATAAGGACAATACAGCAAAGCAGCTGATGTGTCTACAACCAATTAAAACACAATCAGAAAAAGGAGATCTCATTCCTAACAGAAGCAAAACCTTATAAAACGCCTGGGGATAAGTCTAAAAAATGTGCATGGTCTTTACTGAGAAAAACCACGAAACTTTATTTTGAGGGACCTACCCTGAAACACAGGGAGGTTTCCTATTCATGGATGAACAAAGCATATGAACAAGCAATTCACATAAGAAGAAAGCGCAACTATGGATAAACACACGAAAAGATGCTCAACATCAGTGATAATCAAAGACGTACAAATTAAAACAATTACCCTGGGGATCCCCGGATGGCTCAGCGGTTTGGCGCCTGCCTTCGGCCCAGGGCACGATCCTGGAGTTCCGGAATCGGGTCCCATGTCGGGCTCCCGGCATGGAGCCTGCTTCTCCCTCTGCCTGTGTCTCTCCCTGACTCTCTCTCTCTCTCTCTTTCTGTCATAAATAAATAAATAATAAATAATAAATAATAAATAATAAATAAATAAATCTTTAAAAAAATATTAAGTTGTACACCTTAATCATATACAATTTTTATTTGTCCATTATACTGCAATAAATATGAAGAAAGTAAAAACATCTAAAAAAGAAACAAAAAAGAATTAGGTGTGATGGATCTGTACGGGCTCTCTCGGGTTTCTCAGAGACAAATCCATTCCCTGGACCATCAAAGCGTTCTTCTAGACAAGCAATATTTTGTTGGAAAATAAATGTATACAAAGGCCAGTTCCCGATTGCAATAAAAAAATATAAAAATGCCCAAAATTAAGTACAGAATTTTACTGAGAGGCCTATAAAATGACTTGATTCAATAGAGCCAGATGCCATGTATATGAATAAGAAGATTCAATATCAGGTAGGCGGTCTTGTTCTCTTACTAACCCATAAGTGTGCTGTTAGTGAAGAGTACGCAGGTTGTTTTGGGGTTGGTTTTGTTTTGATGGAGGGAGCAGGAGGTTTTTGGATTTTTTGTTTTTTTTTTTAAATGTAATAAAGTTCATCTTGAGCTTATCAAAAAGAATAAACATAGGAGGATGCTTTTTTTATGTTGATAAAAGACGAACAAAAGGACTTGCCCTACTAAATATTTAAGTATATTATAAAGCTATGATAACTAAAATCATGTGGGTCATACACAGGAAAAGACAAATAAGTAGCAAAATATAAAAAGAATAGAAGGGATCCCTGGGTGGCGCAGCAGTTTAGCGTCTGCCTTTGGCCCAGGGCGCGATCCTGGAGACCCGGGATCGAATCCCACGTCAGGCTCCCTGCATGGAGCCTGCTTCTCCCTCTGCCTGTGTCTCTGCCTCTCTCTCTCTGTGTGTGTGATTATCATAAATAAATAAAAATTAAAAAATAAAAAGAATAGAATAGGAAGTTGACAAACAAAACCAAATTCATAGAACCATGTATGTGACAAAAGCGGATTTACTACACTACTTGGTTTAACAGCTAATCAACCAGGAAGAAAAAAAGTAGACCCTTCTCTCCTATTATTTGGCTAAATAAATTCCAGGTGATTCTAAGGATAAAAGTACTAGAAGAAAACTTTTTGGTTTATTTAATTATCATATTTTTATTGAATGCCTCTTATCTGCCAAGGCACACGTTCTGGACAACGATGTGTGAATAAGTATAGAGTGGGTTGGTTTAATTTTTTTTAAGATTTTATTTATTTATTCAGGAGAGACAGAGAGAGGCAGAGACACAGGCAGGGGGAGAAGCAGGCTCCCTGCAGGGAGCCCGACGCGGGACTCGATCTCAGGACCCCAGGGTCATGCCCTGGGCCAAAAGCAGACGCTCAACCACGGAGCCACCCAGGGATCCTGGTTTAATTTTATGATGAAAATTTGCGCAGTTCTTTAAATGCCATTGGGGGAAAATATTTAATGATCCAAAAAATATGCACATTATATTAAGTGAAAGAGCAGGTTCCATAGAGTATCTATAGTTAGACCTTGTTTTTATTTTTAAAAATCAAGAAATAAATATATATGAGGAAAAGCATGCATAGAACAAAGCCTGGAAAGATCGTCACCCAAGTGTTGTGCGTGCTAAAAGTTGTTTCCATCTTCTGTATGCTTTTCTGTTTTATAAGTTTCCCGCAATGAATATTTTATCATAATGACACATTATGAACATCTTTTTTTTGTCCTTAAGGAGTTAGAATGAATTATGCTTGGAAATTAAGGAAATAATCCTGTTCCCATTATACTTTTATTAATTAACAATAATCCCTTAACGTCGTCATATATCCAGTGAATGTTCAAGTTTCCAATTATCTCATAAATGTCCTGATTTTTCTTAAATTTACAGTTTATCTGAATCAAGATCCCAAATAAGGCCCATACATTGGATTGGTTGTCTTATATGGTTTTTGATCAATAGGTTTCTGCCTCCATCTTTTTTTTTTTCTCCATCCCTTGTCATTTATTTGTTGAAGAAGTCTGGTAACTTGCCCAGCGTCATTTCTCATATTCTGGGTTTTGCTGAACATGCTCCCAGAGTCTCATTTCATATCTTCCTCTGTCCTCTGTATTTCCTGTGAGTTAGAAATTGGATCTAGGGACTTGATACGATTCAGATTTGATTTTTTTTTCTTTTTTTTCTTTTTCTTTTTTTTTTTTTTAGCAAAATAACTCCGTAAGTAGTGGTGTTCATGATATCTGATTGTTTCCCGTATGGTGATGCCGGCAAGCGCTGATGACTAATGCCTTGCTCAGCTCCTTCCGATATGTGTCCGTGGGTACAAATATTTTTATTTAACAACTTGGATGCCCCGGTGGGCTCAACCCTTTGAACTGGAGTCATCTCTCTGTTGGAATTCCTGAATTCTCTCAATCTATCCGCGGTCTCATACATGGAATCCAGAAACAGACGTGAGGCTCCCAGGGGCCTATACAAGTCCCTGCAACATGCAGCGCTGTTAGCTGGAAGGATGGCTTCCCTTAGAAGGCTTGGCTTCATAAATAGTGGAATGGAAATATCATTCCAATTTGCTGGCAGCTGGCACCACATCCTGGGCCATGCACAAATATTCATCACCCACCCATAGATCCCATCTTTGATATTTACCAGAGCACCGGGGTGGGGGTAACTCAATCACAACTTCTGTTGTTATTTGTACAATTATCTGGAAAAGAGCAGCAACCTCAGGACCTGGGGGGCCAGTTCATTATTACAACGGTGGTTGCCTTTGCTTGTGCACCGAGGTTCAGGGGACAGATGGGCGTCAGGAAAGCCAGATGCCTGCACGCCCCCCCGTTCCCCACCCCGGCGAGCCCAGCAGGCCCTTACTGGGGCCTTGTTTTAGGAGGGAAGGGGGTAGAGGCCCAGCTGGGGGAAAGGAAAAGCACAACCACGCGCCAGCCACGCTAACGCCGTGCCGCTGGATCCCAGGGGTCGTGTCCAGAAGGGCCGCCAGGACAGGCCAGTGCCACAGGGGCTTGGGGTCAGGGGAAGGTCGGCCGCTCATCTGGGAGGATGGGACTGTTTAGCAACGCAGAGATGCTGGAAGTTTCCGGCGTGCCCGTCTGCAGAGACAGATGGCTCAGGCCTCCATGCAGCCCCTGCCTGGCCTCCTCGGGCTGCGGGAGAGCAAGCCAGCACCACGTGGGGCTCAGGGGACACAGCAGAGCTCCGCCACAAGGGTCGCATCGGCAGGCAGATCCTCGGGGCTGCATCCGTGCCAGGCGGGCCGGGCAGAGAGGCAGCGGCGGGTGGAGACGAGGGGTGTGACTCCCGCCCCCTGCTTGCTCACCATGTCGCGTCCTGGCGCTCATCCTTGGTGCTCCGCTCCCAGAACGCAGGCTGCGGGGGGACGAACCGAGGATGCGGCCGCGCTGACACGGGGTCGGGGGCTGGGGGGGGTCTTGCCCGCCCAGGTCTACGACGGCAGCAACAACTCGGCACGCCTGCTGGGGGTGTTCAGCCGTTCGGAGATGACGGGGGTGACCCTGAACAGCACATCCAGCAGCCTGTGGCTTGATTTCATCACGGACGCCGACAACACTAGCAAGGGCTTTGAGCTGCACTTTTCCAGTAAGTCCTTGTTGCCTCCGTGTGGACCGAGACATCGGACTTGCCCCGACATCGGACTTGTCCCAGCCCCTCAGACGGGTGGGGGGTGGGGGGACAGCAGGCGTCGCGGACAAGGTGCCGCCTCCTCCAGGACCTGCACCCACGCTCTGGGGGGGGGGGGGCAGTCACCCACTTCCAGCTCTGGGGTCCCGTCTGGGGCTGCCCGAGACGCCAGGCCTGCCCGTGACCCACTAGAGCTTCTGAGACACGGGCAGCCCGGGGGGCCCAGCGGTTCAGCACCTCCTTTGACCCAGGTTGTGACCCCAGGATCCCGGGATCGAGTCCCACGTCGGGCTCCCTGCATGGAGCCTGCTTCTCCCTCTGCCTGTGTCTCTGCCTCTCTCTCTGTGTGTCTCTCATGAATAAATAAATAAAATCTTTAACAAAAATAAAATAAAATGAGACCTAAACACTGAGGCTTGCAGCTAAAGCAACCAAGTGCAGCCTTCCCTAATCACAGCATTTACGCAGCGATGTCCAGCCAAGGCCAGATGCAAAAAAATGCAAAGACCAACCAAGGCTGAGAAGGCGGGAGGCGGGGGAGGCCTAGGCGCCCGGCTCTGCAGATGCCAACGTCGGGGCGAGTGTTGGGCACGCAGCTTCTACCTCAGTGGGACCCCCGAGGTGCCTCCTGCCTGGGCTCCGGGCCACAGGGCCGCGGGGTTGGTGCCTGCAGCGGCGGCAGTGGAGGCGGGCTGAGTGGAGTAGTGTGCGAGTTCCACATCCGTGGCCTGAGCGGGGCCAGGTCGGCATCCGGGGCTCCCTGCCCCCCCAGGTCCCCGGGCTCGGCGGGACGGTGGCACTTCGAGACCTGAGCTGGGGGCACTGTGGCCTCAGGGGGAGCAGCCCCGCTGGCTGCATGCTCGGGGGCCACACAGAGGACACAGAAGCCCCAGCCCCTGTGCCTGGGACCCCGAGCGGGAAGCTGTCCCCTGCCCCCTGCATGGCGGCCCGGGCGCACCTGCCGTGGAGGGAACACAGAGCACGGCCTCCGCTGCGCCGGCCTCACCCCTGTCTCCTCCCGCGGCAGGTTTCGAACTCATCAGGTGTGAGGACCCTGGCACCCCCCAGTTCGGCTACAAGGTCCACGACGGAGGCCACTTTGCCGGGAGCTCCGTGTCCTTCAGCTGTGACCCGGGGTACAGCCTGCGGGGCAGTGAGGAGCTGCTGTGTCTGAGCGGAGAGCGCAGGACCTGGGACCGGCCCCTCCCCACTTGTGTCGGTAGGATGCCCCTTGCTCCTCCAGGGACCCCCAGGCACCCCGGCCCCCCCCCACCTCCCCTTGGGCTCCCCTCGCGTTCCCAGCCCGCGGCGCCCGGCAGCAGCGTACCGAGGCGGCGGCTGGACCCCGTCAGCCCCACCCGCTGGTAATGCCGGCGACAGAGGCCGCGGGGGCATCAGTTAGGGGGAGGGGGAGCAGCTGCCCGGGCTCCCAGGGCCCTGCGACACCCAGGCTCTGGCTCACTCTGGACCTCAGTTTCCCCGCATGCAAAATGGGGCTTATGCTCCCTTTCCTGGGCCAAGTTGGAAGAAAGAGTAAGATAATGATGATCCATGTCACTGTTGAGAAAGAACATAACGATGAGCCAGCCACTTCCTAAGCTCATGCTGCTTCCAGAAGGTAAACTGAGGCTCACTGAGCTTCCTGCCCGTGTCTCCGGACGGGAGATGGCGGCCCAAGGCAGGAGGATGCAGTAGGTGGGACCTGTCCTTCTGTGTGGCTCACCCTTCCTGCTGGTGCAGGTGCCCCCCCGCCCCGGGCTTTCCCCTCCGTCCCACCCACCTTGTGCCACAAGCTCGGTGTGTCTGTGCGGCAGGAGCAGCGGGTGCCCACGCAGCGCCTCCCGCCAGAGCGGGTTCCGGCGGGCCTGGGTCGGTGCAGAAGCAGAGAAATGACATGAGTGCAGCACTCGGCCTGCCCCCGGGGCGCTGGGAGCCTGGTGAAGGGCACACGCGTGACCAGCTCACGGTCGTCCATGTTGGCGACGCGCTAGGGAAAGAGGCTCCGCAGGACGTGCAAGGGTGGGGGGCACCTTCTGCCCTGAGCAGGGGTGAGGCCGCAGGGGGAGCCGCGGCTAGGCGGGGGCAGCGCACACGTTCTTCTCCCCTAGACAAGTGGTCCCCGTGGGACCTGCAACGCTGACACGACGGAGGGTCCAGAGGGAACGGGTTGAAGCCGACGGGGGACAGAGCCCGCGGCCCCCGAGTGACCCCCAAACATGGGCCCCTTCCTCCCCACATCCCTGCCCCACCATGGGCCTGCACGCATGTGCCAGGCCCCGTGATGGGCCCCAGGACCTTGGGCCAGAGCACGTCCCCGGCCAGCGGGCTGACACACGAGCCAGAGAACAGGAGGGACCCTGTAAGGTTCTGCGGGGCGGCACGTGTCCAGCCGGGCTGATCGTAGCGGCGCTAGGATGGGCATCTCAGCCCCGGAGGTGTCCCCTCCCCCACAGGCCCCACTCGGGGGAGCAAATCTGCCTGTCGGGTGGCGGATATGTAGCCCCGCACGTCCCCCGGCTCCCGTCACCCGACCGTGGACGCTGCGCCCCGCAAAGCCGCCGAGGCCCTAAGTGAGGACGGGCGGGAGGGCCAAGACCTGGTGGTTGGGCTGCCGCCTCCCTGGCCCCAGGGCCTCCAAATACCCCCTTGAGGAGGGCAGGGCTGGGCCAGGGGCCCGACAGCAACCTGCCGTTGCCCCCCAGCTCCCCCGTGAAGCCCTGGCCCCCCACCCGCCCGGGGGAGGGCACGGCCAGCCCCCACCTGCCACCCGGAGCCCACCTTCCTCGGTTTCTTCTAGGATTTGGCTCCATCACTCCCTTCCCTCAAAAGCCCCGTGGTCGCCCCCCGCCCACACTCGGGGAAGGCGGGAGCCCTCTGGGCCTCCAGGCAGGAAACGCTTACCATGCGGTCCCTAGTGCCGACGCCACAGCGGCTGCGGGTGTGCGGACACGAGGGCCTGGGGCCCAGGCCGCCTAGAGCCCTGGGAAGGAGGCACACGTGCCTGGAGCATGGCCCGCGCGTTGGGGTAAAACCTGCTCACGCGGAAATGGAGGCACAGGAGGGCAGCGGCCACCGGCCCCGGGGGAGGGCCCAGGAGGTCCCCGGGGGGAGGCTGTCGTTGGCAGGTGCACGTGGAGGCGGAGGAGGCCTCGTGAGGCCCGACTGGACCACGGGCTGTTGGAGGGGTCCTGGGGGTGTCGGGGGCCCCTGGGGGTGTCAGGAGAGGCCTGGGGGATGTTGGGACCAGGGGGTGTTAGGGGCCCCAGGGGGTGTCGGAGGGCCCCAGACATGTTGGGGGGGCTTGGGGGGGTCCAGGATGTGTTGGGGGGCCCCTGAGGCTGTCAGGAGGAGGCCCCGGGAGGTGTCAGGAGAGGCCCGGGGCGGGTGCTGGGGGCCCCAGGGGTGTCAGGGGGGCCTCAGGGGAGCCTCCAGAGGTGTCAGGGGCCCAGGGGGTGTTGGAAGCCCCAGGGCTGTTGAGAGGAAGCCCCAGGAGGTGTCAGGGGAGGCCCTGGGAGGTGTCAGGGGGTCCCAGGGGGTGTCAGGGGGCCCCTAGGGCTGTCAGGAGGAAGCGCCAGGAGGTGTCAGGGGAGGCCCGAGGGGTGTCAGGGGGCCCCGGGGGTGTCAAGAGGCCCTGGGAGGTGTCAGGGGCCCAGGGGGTGTCGGGGGGGCCCTAGGATTGTCGGGAGGAAGCCCCAGGAGGTGTCAGGAGAGGCCCGGGGGTGTCAGGGGGGCCCAGGAGGCCAAAGGGATCCTCACCGTCGCTTGGGCGTCATTCCAGGAAGGGAGGTTGGAGGCCCGCAGAGGCCTGGTGGGTTTGCACCCTAGAAGGGTCCTTGCGGTGGCACTGCCCGGGCGGCTTGGGGGGTGCAGGGCAGGCGGCCGGGGCCTGGGCCAAGGCTCCAGCAGTGGGGCCCAGGGCACGGGTGTCACAAGCGCCCCAGGGGTTTGGGCTGAGGCTCAGAGGCAGGTCCCTGTGGGGGAGAGGAGGCCAGGGACCCCCAGCTTCTGACCCGGGAGCAGGTGCTCAGACGGGGGTGTCGACCTCTGACCAGGCCCTGCCTCCGGGTCCCCCTCCTTGCCCCTCAGGCAGCAGCCGCAGCCCCGCCCCACCCCGTCCACCAGGACCCCTGCGTCTCCTCCTCCCCCTGCACCCCCCCTGCCTCCCAGGCCCCCCTGCTGGGGCTGCTGGGGCAGGAGGCGCTCATCCCCTGAGCTGTCACCTGCCACAGGTGTGAGTGGAGGTGGCCCCTGGCCCGTGGGCCCTCGACGGGGCTGCCAAGTGTCTGTGCGTTCGTGCGCCTCACTCCCCGAACCCACCCCGCGGCCCACGGGGCTCGGGCTCCAGCGGCTGCTTGCCACGGGGGCTTCAGGGACGTCGGCCCTGTACTGAGGGGCCTTTTTAAAAACAGCCTTGTTGAGCTTGATTCGCAGCCCAGACACGTCCTTTCACGGTGTCCAGGGCAGCGTCCGAGTCCACTCGCAGGGCTTTGTAGCAGCGGCCACGATCTGGGTTTGGACACAGTGTCCACGCAGCACAGCCCCCCGCAGCCCCCGCGTGCCCCCCGCGTGCCCACGCCCTCCAGGCCTGCGAAGCCGCCCCCGCCCTTCCTCCCGGTCACGGGCCGCTCCGTCCCACCGACCACACCAGGCCGGTCACCTCTCGTCAGCCGGCAGACCCCTGGGCTGCTTCCGTCTCTGGGCTGCATTCTGGCGAGCGGGCGTGTTTCCCTCCCGCGGCCTGTGCCCCCGCGTGGGATTCCGGGGTCAGGTGCTGACCTCCAACCCCCCCACCCCAGCGAGGAACCGGGAAGCTGTTGCCCGAAGCAGCTGCACCCCATTGCCATCCGCTGGCGCGGGTGTCTGTCCGGGCCCCCGTTTCTCCGCGCGGACACCCCTCGTGTCTGGCCCTTTGCTTGCAGCCGTCCTTGGGGACGCCGTTGTGCCCGTCATCGTCTGCACTTCCCGGACGGTTGATGATCCCGAGCACTGCCATGGCCTGCCGGCCATTTGTCCACCTTCTTGGAAGAAACGTGTGTTGAGACGCTTTGCCCACGGTCGAGTCGGGCTGTTTGCCTTTTCGCGGTTCGGTGCTGGGGTCCCTCGTAGGCGTTGGATACGGCTTCCACCCAGGGACCTGTTCCTGCCTGTGCTCAGTCACCTGCAGGGAGCAGAGGGGACTCGGGCATAGTGACAGGAGGAGCCGCTGAGTCTGCCGGCCGCGCAGGCCACCCCATAAAGCTCACTTTTTTGGGGGATTTCTTCCAGCTGAGTGTGGAGGGACCGTGAGAGGAGAGGTGTCGGGGCAGGTGCTGTCTCCTGGGTACCCGGCTCCCTACGAACACAATCTCAACTGCATCTGGACCATCGAGGCCGAAGCCGGTTGCACCATCGGGTAAGTGCCAAGGGCGGCCAAGCATCCGCAGTGTCATTGCCGGGCAGCTCAGCTACGGGTGGCCCTGCACCGCCCTTCCCCCTGGAGGCCCCAGTGACCCGCAGCGGGGCCTCTGACCCCAGCCTACCGAGGGGTCCGTGCAAAACCCGGCAGGCCGATCTCGGCTGCACAGGGCTGTGTTCAAGTCCAGCCGCTCTCTGGCCTCGGTGGCACAGTCACAGCCGAGTGGCCGAGGGCGGAGCTTGAGGTCATATGGACGCCAGCGCAAGCCCCAGCCCTGCCACCTGCGGGGTGCGGGCTTTGTGCACAGCCCCTACCCCTCCACACGTCTGACCAGCAGGAACCATTGACGGGAGCCCCCAGGTCCCAGAAGAGAGGCCTGTGGCCGTGCACCGCCACCCCGGGCCCAGCGCGCGAGTCATGAGTTCGCCCACGGCCCCAATAGGAGGTGCCGCGGGTCGGGCCCCATGTGCTGGACGAGAATGCCGGGCTCCCAGGGTGAGGGGGGGATGCCTAGAGCATCCACGTTGGCCCAGGAGGCTCGGGCGAGAACCCGGGTTTCCTGACTGTTCAGGCTGTTCACGCAGCTGCCCAAGCTGGGCCTCGAGCTCCGGCGTGGGTCGGGCGGCGGGTGTGGAGGTCTGTGTGCGGGGGCTGCTCCGGGTGGGAGGGAGCCACGGTGGGTTCCAAGCACAGCTGTCCCAGCAGGGCGTTCACGCGCACAGGAAGGAAACGGGCGGAGGGCGCACGGGGTGTGGGGGGGGGGCTGGACGGTAGGGTCCTGGGCTCCCAGCAGGATGGTCCTTAGACTGTTGGACTGAAGAAACGCATGAGGTGTTTGCTGCATGCAAGGGTGTGCAGAGGGGGTGTGCAGGGCGCTGGGGGCACGCTCTGGGCCTGTGTCCCCGCAGCCCTCCCCGCGGCGCCCCTCCCTGCACCCGCCACCTTCTGTCTGAAACTGTCCTCGCCTCTGCATCACGCACCTCAGGCAGCCCAGCCCCAGGCGCCCCATCTTGGGCTCCAAGGAGTCGCGTCCCGTCCCCGCAGCTCCCGTGGCCGTGGCCCGCGTTTCCCTCGCGGCCCTGCTGCCTCCGTCCCGCTCCGAGCCCCCGCCTGGCCTCCGCCCGCGGCCTCTATCTGTGGGCACCTGCCCCCACGGGCACCCGGGCACCTGCCTCTGGGGGAGCAAGCGGGGCGGGGCTGGCGGGGCCCTGAGAGTCCGTGGGCGCAGGTTCCCCGAGCAGAGCGTGGGGCAGCCGGGCCGGCTCCGCGCTGCTTGTCCCTGTGAACCTGGACGCTTCCCTGCCACCCCACCTTGGCGTCCATTTAAGCACGTTCCATTTAAGCAAACACGCATTAAACGCTTCCTCTGTGTCGGGACTGTGCAGTGGGAAACACAGGAGTTAGACGACGGCCCATCCCTGTCTTCCAGGGGCTCACATGCTACAGGGGAAATAGTGGAGCAAACAAGACAGAGTCAATCCCGTTCAGTCGGGGAGGAGCGAGGCCTGCAAGGCTTCCAGGAGGGGGAAGGGCGGAGGCACAACCCGAGGCCAAAATGTAGGTCTGTCCCCATGGGGTGCTCCCTCCACGCGGGGACCACGCAGGGACCCGCGAGCCAAGTCAGGAGCTCTACACGGATTGCTCAAGAACGGCGTTTGGTTCAATTAAAATAGTTGGAGCGTCTCCCCAGCGCCAGGCCTCCTGCCAGGTGCCGAGGTGTAAATATAAACAAGGAGCCGTCTTTTCCCTTGGAAGCCTCCGTCTCGTAGCCAGAAATGTTACCGGTTAGGAAAGGAAGCCGAGTCCCCAAGGAAAGCTGGCTTCGACAGACGGAGGCTCGCTTTCCTCTTGGAAGGAGAATCTGCAGGTCCATCCAGCAGGTCCCCGGGCAGCCGCTCCGGAGGCCACCGCCTCCCCTCCTGCTGTCCTGTCCTCGGGCTCTGTCCTCCCGCCTGGTCTAGTTCGCGGCCCCGGCTCCCGGCCTGGGTCTCCGCTGCTGTCAGAGGGCGGAGGGCTAAGAAGCGCAGAGCTTCCCCCCCGGTGAGGGTGTGTGTGCCGATTCCGCGACAACCCCCGTCCTTGCAGGCATCTTCCTACATTTTATCAGTCAGAACTTGCTGTGTACGCCTGGCTTGGGAACGTGGGAAAAAAAATCCATTTTTGTTTTGCTTTTACAGTTTCAGGAGTAGAGGTGGATGACAGTTTTTGGAAATGGAGTGCAGATCGACCGCCCTGCGGGGTCGGCTGCAGATTCTAACGTAACGTGGTGAATGCTGTAGTAGAAGCAGGGGTGAAGCACAGGCAAGGAGCATTTGCCAGGAAAATCCCTAATTGCAGGTGGCAGCTGGGGGCAGGATATGATGGAGGAAAGGAGCACGCTGGTCGCTCACCGTGCCGGGCGGAGCTGAGGCCTCCCAGGCACCTGAAAGGAAGGAAGGAGGATGCGCGCAGCTGCTTCTAGAAGAGCCCATTGTCTGGGGGGACATCACGATAGCCCCATTCCTAAAAGGAGATCCCCGGTAGCGACGCAGGGGAGGGGTTGGCTGGGAAGCCAGGGGGGAATCCAGGACACGTGTCCTGGTTACGTTCAGAAGGACCAAGCCTTGTTTCTGAGTATGGATCTGGCGAGGCTCGAGAGCCACCTGCGACTGGCTGCAAGGAGGGAAAAACGGGGGGGAGGAGGAGCCCTAGGGCCCGTGGAGGCGGGGAGCCTTGCTGTTCTGGAAGCTTTGCTTTCTGCTCCTGATGCTCCTATTTAGCTAATGGTCCTAGTTTGTTGATTTTTAACTGTAGGGAGGCTTTTTAATGATTAATGCAAAGGGTGACCTGGAAGCTCCGTTCTTGACTGGTAGAGGATTTTACCGAGAGTCAGAGGCTACAATTCTGATGAACCAGAACCCCTGCCCCGTGAAGCTTGTCTTCCTCGGAGGAGCCCGGACCAGACAAAACAGGCAGCCGTGCCTGAGACCCAGAGTCCCCGCCTGCAGATTCCCATCAGTCACAGGGCCGCCGTCCCCCAGGGCTGTGAGCGTTGCTTGCCTCCGACCGCGAGTGGGCAGCTGGCCCAGAGGAGCCAGAAGGCAGCAGGAGTGAAGCTTCTGTGTGTAGCTCTTGCCAGGAATTGCGGCCGCAGGTTTAGCAGCTTCCAGGAGGTTGGTCTTTGAGCAATGACAGCAAGCTCAACCTTGGACAAGAAGGTCCGTGTACTTGCACCACAGGAGCCGATCTCCTGAAGGAGCTGAACGGAGACACACATGCCCGGCGGCACGTCCCTTGGTCTCAGCACACAGGGAACCATCAGAAGGCACGACGTGGATAACCCCGTCGGTGTCTGTATAAGAGTGGGGGTGCTCGCTGCCAATTTGGTTTCCATGCATCGCTTTTAGGGAAAGAACACAAACTGCGTGAAATCCTGCAAGAAGAATAACCCAGCTGACCTACCCTAGACAGGCGAATGGGCCAGCAGACAGGAACTTGACCGTCTGATTACCATCCCAGAAATGATTTCCAGTGTTTCTTCGAGGGGGATTCCATCCAACCAAAGAAATGCAGACCTGTGTTCCTGACCACGCTGCCCCAGATCTCGCCCTCTCAAAAGATAAGTAGACAAGCAAAGAGCAAATAAAGTAAACTCACGTGATGCCACTTAACACACACCGTTCCTAAAAGGGGGAATCATTTCCCTAAAGAGGAAGAGGAATTCATAAAGAAGATGAGGTCTATGTATGCAATGGAGTATGGCTCAGCCATTAGAAACAACAAATACCCACCATTTGCTTCGATGTGGATGGACCTGGAGGGGATTAGGAAGATATTTCCTGAAAAGACTATTCTAGTAAACAAAAGGAAATGTAAATGGATGAGAATGGATAATATTGTCATTTAAATGTAAGGAAGAGGGATCCCTGGGTGGCGCAGCGGTTTGGCGCCTGCCTTTGGCCCAGGGCGCGATCCTGGAGACCCGGGATCGAATCCCACGTCAGGTTCCCGGTGCATGGAGCCTGCTTCTCCCTCCGCCTGCCTGTGTCTCTGCCTCTCTCTCTCTCTCTGTGACTATCATAAGTAAATAAAAATTTAAAAAAATAAAATAAAATAAAATAAATGTAAGGAAGAGGGACGATGGGTAGCAGAAGGATAGATGGTGGACCGGGGAGGGGAGATCCTGAGCCAGAGCAGTGGTGATGGAGGCGAGGAAAGAAGGAAAAGCAGCCGACTCCACGGTAGGCCAGATCTACAAGGGCAGCACCTGCGTTGTAAGAAATAACAGCACTGAGATGAAGAGGCAAGCTGGAGGGCTGCGACTGCCGAGAACAAGTCTGCGGGTGTGGAAATGACGAAGGAGAAGTTACCGAGTGTGGGAGCCACAGTCGCCACCAGGAAGCACAGGTGGAGAAGAGCAGAAGGGGTGGAGGGGCAGAGAGGGGCTGGGACGTCCTTGGTGGGTTGACCAGATGCACGGAGCTCCAGCCAAAACAAATTAGACGACAATTTGATGAAAAATGGATCCGTTCCAAGGATAATGAAAGATCCCCAACAGCCTTTGGCAAAACACCCTCCCCAGGTAAGCATACAGCCAGTCCCCCTCAATCCATACGCTCATTTACGAGAAACCACCACCACACCAGGTCCAATCCTCTTAAAATCTCTTCTCCGTAACCTCAAAAGCCGAGACCGGTGGTGTTTGTGACACCCAAGAATCATTGATGGAGCCAGGATATAATATGCACAAAAGCCCCAGGAAATTGCCACTTGGGCTTCTTGGAAAAACTCTCAGAAACGTTGCAGTGGGCTGACCGATGGCCCCCAAAGACATCAGGTTTTAATGACCGGAGCCTGTAAACGTTAGCTTATTTGGAAAAAGGATCTTTGCAGCTGTGATTAAATCAAGGCCCCGGAGATGGGGAGATTAACGTGGATTCCCTGGGTGGACCCTAAATGCAATCACGTGAATCCTTACACAAGGGAAGCCGAGGGAGATTTTGTACACAGAGAGGTGAGGGGACACACGGAGATTGGGGTGATGCAGGGCGGGCTGCGGAACGCCAACAGCCACCAGGAACGGGCGGGTTATTTCATGGAAAAAGTGCCCAGGCCTTAATAACGCCAACAGTCACAGATCTTTATGCAATAAGGAGCCTAACAAGAAAACAGTAGAGTGACATCTGTCGTAAGTGTAAGACGCAGACAGCCATGGAAGGACCTCCGTCAGGGTCGCCTGGGGAGAAATCACAGAACCAGACCTGAGCTGGGTCTCTGGCTCCATGGCCTCTGTCAGGGTCACCTGGGGAGCATCAAGAACTAGACCTGAAGGTGAATCTCTGGCTCCATGGCCTCCATCATGGTCACCTGACGAGCATCAAGAACTAGACCTGAGCTGGGTCTCTGGCTCCATGGCCTCTGTTTCTCCCTCTGGGTCATGCAGCCTCTCCAGGAGGCATGAACCTTTCATTTTATGGACATTTCCTCTGGGAAGAGTAAAGACCCATGTGCCCCCCCTAGAATCCCTGAGACCTCCAGGGTGGGTTCGGCTGCCGACAAGCAGTCACAGAGCCTTCATTTATAAGGTGCCCATGATGAGAAAGAACCCGGTGCAAGGCCACCCACCGAGGAAGGCTGGTACCCAGGCTGTATCCTATGTCCTGCATGTGCGCCTGACCCAGCCTCCCCAAGCGCCGTCACCACGGCGACCTCAGTGACCTGGAGCTCAGGTTTGTTCTCTCGCTCGTGGAAGTGACAAGAGAGTATTTTTCCTACGGAGCACCGGCTGCCCCAGGGAAGGAGAGCATCTCCTTTAGCTCCGGACGCCAGTGCTTACTCTGGGCTCTAGTCCATCTTCTCTGTTTGAGCTCCTCAGGTGGCAGGATGCTGTAATTATGATTGTCTGCTATTACGATCGTGGTTTAATTCTTGGTTTGCAGCCCCGTGACTCAGAAGGGGGCGCTTTACAAGACAAGTATTATTTTCTTATTGTCATTTCCAGTGTCACTGAGGATAATTTGGGCTGCAGTCTCATCTGGGGGCAGGTGTGATTTCGGACCCCCTTCCCCCTGCAGCAGCTGTTCATTCGCGTACGGTTTTGCCCCGATGTAGAGATCCACACAGGACTTGTGTCTGGGTCCCACCCGTCGTGTTCGTGGGGCGGCGACAGTCTGTCGGGAGGACCCAGGGCCCTTTCACTTGCTGGGATCGGTTTTCCAGGGGTTTCCGTGTGAGGGAGTCTTGCCCGTGTCCAGAAACAACTGGAAAACGACATCCAGTCTGTCCCCCACAGGGAGCTGTTCAAACAAGTGACTGCGGTGAGTGGCCTGGCGCTGCGGCCTCTGGCCTTCGCCAAGGTGCCTCCCGCTGCCCGCGGAGGACTGTGGGCCCCTCCTCCCACCCCCTAGACCTTGTCAGTGCCGGTCCTTGGACTTTAATCTGATCGTGCGGTCAGCTAAGCCGAATGCAAGCACCTGGCATTTTTAATTCACAGCCTGGATGGTCAGCCCTTTAACCGTGTGTATGACTCACACAGCAAGGTGATAACTGCTGGGGCCCCCAGCCAGCCACCTCCTCCCAAGGGGCGGGACAGAGCGGGAGCTCCGAGGTTGGACCTGGCCTCGTGCATATAATGTACCTGGCTTGCTCTCAAACCAGCCCTTGACCTTGGGCCAGTCGTTCAGCCCCTCCCATGGAGAACAGAACCTCCATGTTCTCATCTGTAAAGATGGACTGATGCCACCTACAACATCAAGATGCTCGCGGGGCGAAGCAGGACCACGCAAGGGCACGTCCTACACGCTGTGCCATATAAACAGGTTTCCCTTTGTCTCCACTGGGTCTCCTACTCTCTCCTCGAAGTTTTCCGTCAGGCTGCTCCTCCTGGGATTTCCTTCATTTGTCCGTGGATTCATTCACTCATTCTTTCAGTTATTCACCCACAGGGACTCCAGTCCTGCACCTGTATCTATGAAAGGATTTGCTCAGGAAATCCAGGAGGTTTCACGTGAATCCTATTAAAACCAACTAGTAACCGAAAATAAGAAATGCACGCGCATATCCGACAATAAGTACGTAATGAAAAATTAAATCTCATTCACGTTGGAATAAAAAAAAAGAATTAAATAAGAAGTATTCAAGAGGAAAAAAGATAACAAAGAAGAAAACCATGAAGCTTTCCCAAGGTGCATGAAGAGCCCTAAAGAGATTAAGATATGTCCCATGTTCCCGGCTGGGGAAGACGACGTAAAGGTAATCAATCCCTTTGCCCAGATGAGTCCACGCATGTGTGCGATTCCAATCACACATCAAAATATCAATGGTATTGTTTTGGAACTTGTTAACTGTAAAGTTCATCTCAAAGGATAAATTTGGGAAAATAGCTAAGAAATTTGAAGTGGGGGGGCATGAAGGGGAATCTGCCCTGTAAGAATAAAATACAAGATATGAAAACAGAAGTAAGCTGCGGAGGCGTGTGTGTGGCACAAGTTGCATCCCTTGAGACGAAGGAAGGAGCCCTGGGACTGAAGGAGAACCGTCTAGAATCAGGCTCATGACCCAGACGACACTTCAAACCCTCGCGGGGAGTCTGGATTACACCTGGATTACTCGGTGACAGGGGTCTTCAGTCCCCCGGGGCCGTGAGCCCCATCCCGAGTGCTGGGGCACGTTGTAGGCATGGAGGCTCCCGGAGTGAACACCTGGTCTCCCGCTCGTGAAAATCATCCTCTCACTGGGGACACGGGGAGTAGACAAGGGAACACACTGAGTGTGGACACAGGAGCTGCCCAGGAGCCAGCGATCAGGGCCTTCTGACGGTCAGGACCTCGACGTGCCACCCGGACACGTGCTGGGGCAGTTGGGTGTCCATTTGGAAGCCATGAGCCTATAAACTTCCAACGATAGCACTAACGAAGTTTAGGGACATAGTGATGTTTGGCTTCGTAATCGTTGTGGGAAGAAGAGGGTTTGCCCAAGCAGAACATGATGCCCGGTATCCCTCCAGGAAAAGATGACCATATCCGATTACACAAAATTAGTAGGTCCGGGTGCACCTGGGGGGCTCAGGCAGTAAGTGACCGACGCTTGGTTTCTGCTCAGGTCGTGACCTCAGGGTCCTGGGTTTGAGCCCCATGCCTGGCTCTGCACTCAGCGGGGAGTCTGCTTAGGGGAGTCTCTCCCGCTGCCTCCACCTCTCTCCCCTCAAAATAATCTTTTTTTTTAAGATAATGGGCAGTCCAGGTGGCTCAGCGGTTTAGCGCCGCCTTCAGCCCAGGGCATGATCCTGGAGACCCGAGTTCAAGTCCCACATTGGGCTCCCTGCATGGAGCCCGCTTCTCCCTCTGCCTGTGTCTCTGCCTCTCTCTCTCTCTGTGTCTCTCATGAATAAATAAATAAAATCTTTAAAAAAAAGGAATAAGTCCCCCACCAAAATACACCTATAAAAAAATTTAAAAAGACACCAGATGCTTAGAGAAAATATTAGCAAAAAAAAAACTAAAAAAAAAAAGTGATGCAGAACATGTTCTCATGTGCGTGTTGGCCATGTCTAGGTCTTCCTCTGTGAGATTTCTGTTCACGTCTTTTGCCCATTTCATGATCGGATTGCTTGTTTCTTTGCTGTTGAGTTTGATAAGTTCTTCATAGATCTTGGAAACTTGATGGGATGAGCACTGGGTGTTATTCTATATGTCGGCAAATTGAACACCAATAAAAAATAAATTTATAAAAAAAAGAAAATATTAGCAATATATAAAAGAGAACTCAAAATATATGAAAGTAATAAATCAAAATCATCCTAGATTTCTAATTAACTGTAAACAGAATTCAAAAAGACAACCCAATTAAGATGGGTAGGGCTATGAAAATACGGAAGTGAATAAATCTTTAAAAAAAAGGGGGGGGGATACCTGGGCAGCTTAGCGGTTTGGCACCTGCCTTTGGCCCAGGGCACGATCCTGGAGTCCTGGGATCGAATCCCACGTGGGGCTCCCTGCATGGAGCCTGCTTCTCCCTCCTCCTGTGTCTCTGCTTCTCTCTCTCTCTCACTCTATGTCTATCATAAATAAATAAATAAATCTTTAAAAAAATACGGAAGTGGCCAATAAATCATATGCAAAGATACGCAACGTAACTAAATGATCTGCACTTAAACACACTGGTGAGATTCCATTTTGGTCCAGCAGATGGGCAGGTATTTTAATATGGGATATATTTATAACATCATAATACCTGACGTGGACGAGGTGACCTTGAGGGAGAAGAGTCACACTGATCCTGTTTAGTGGGGCTGTAAACGGACACAGTCACTTAAGAGAATAATCTAGAAACATTTACCCAACATGGTTAAGTGTGTACCTCTCTCCTCCCAAAAGCTCTCCCTACAGTCAACTGAAATATTAAAGAAAATGTGCAAAGGTTCATGCCGAGGGACGACTCCTTGCGGTCTTATGGGAAACTCCCGTAAGTGAAATAGAACGATGTCCATTTTTCTAGGAAAAAAAAATGAAGTATATGTCTTATGTCCATAACAACCATAAGTGAAGAAAGGGACATAAAATTATGTAAAATAGGGGCCCCTGGATGACTCAGTTGGTTAAGCGTCTGCCTTCAGCCCAGGTCATGATCCCAGGGTCCTGGGATCAAGCCCCACATCAGGCTCTATCTCAAATAAATTTGAAAAAAAATTATGTAAAATACGGTTGGCAGCGGGGGGTGTGTGCGTGCATGTGTGCACACCGGAGGGAAGTGTGCAAGGATGTTCACCGAGGCTGATCACAGGTAAAAGGCTTTGGAGAACAGATCGGTTTGGGTAAGAGAGACGTTTTAAAGAATTTCAGTACTTCTGTATGTTGTTTGTCTTTTCTACCTTGAGCATGTCTTATTTTTATGATTTAAAGAGATTTTTTTAAGGATTTTATTTTATTTTTAAAGGTTTTATTTACCTATTTACGAGAGAGGCAGAGACCCAGGCAGAGGGAGAAGCAGCCTCCCTGCGGGGAGACTCGATCCCGGGACCCCGGGGTCATGCCCTGGGCTGGAGGCTGAGCCGCCCGGGGCCCTCGTCGCGTGTGTTTAGCCCATTTCCTCTTAGCGCCGACTGACACCCCACGGTCTGGACCCACACCGGCTTGCTCCCTGCTTCTGTGTCTTAGCCGAGGGGTCTGCTGAGGCCTCTGGCCCCCCTTTTAATCACACTTGCTGGTCGTCTCGTTGTCGGGCTTCAGGAGGCCTCTGTCACCTGGGGTAACTGTCCTCTCCCAGGTGGCATCCTCAGAAGGCCTCGCCCCCATCGGGGCGGCAGGTCTGGGCCCCCTCCTCCCCGTTTGTGGACATGCATGGCCCGCTGGCCCCCTCGCGACCTGGGGAGCCGAGCCTGGACCGCGCCGGGCGTGGGGGAGCTCCCCACCGAGACGTGCCGCCGACCGCCTCCTTCTCTCCCGCGCAGGCTCCACTTCCTGGTGTTCGACACAGAGGAGGTGCACGACGTGCTGCGCATCTGGGACGGGCCAGTGGAGAGCGGGGTGCTGCTCAAGGAGCTCAGTGGGGCGGCGCTGCCCCGGGACCTGCACAGCACCTTCAGCTCCGTTGTCCTGCAGTTCAGCACCGACTTCTTCACCAGCAAGCAGGGCTTTGCCATCCGCTTCTCAGGTGGGTGCTCGCCTCCCGGCCCCCTGCACCCTGTGCCCCTTGCACCCTGCCCCCCTGGCCCCTTCCCCCGGCCGTGCAGGGGCCTGACTGCACCCCCAGCCCCTCCTCCCCTCCAGCCTCCACTCGCAGGGACCTGTCGCTGAGTACTTGCTCAGACATCTGTGCTGAGCCCTCTGTGCAGGGCTGCCGGGCGGCTCAACGGGCACGACCGCAGGTTGGTGAGTATCTGGAGGGAGAACCGTAGATGCTGATGCTCACCTTGGAGCATCAAGGGAGAAAGACGTTCCAGAAAACACAGTGCCTGAGCTCAGAGCTGTAGGAAGAGTGGACGTGACCACTGGAAGGACGTCTCCTCCCAGTGCCCCCCATCACCCCCCGTCACCCGCCGCCTGGCTCAAGCCACTCTGGGTGGGGGTGGATGTCGCTCGTGCAGCAGCTGCCGTCATCAGCGTGTCCCCTCCCCACGTGCACGTGGTGCGTTGCCGTGGCGATTGCTTAGCAGGCCCGAGCGGCGCCTGAGCCCGGCCTGGTCTCCACGGTGTCCCCTCATGGCTGGGTCGGCTCACGTGTGCGGCACCGGCTGGGCTGCAAGGTGGCCACCCCGCTCCGGCTCCTGCGCAGCCACATGCCCTACCCGGGATGGGCGCTCACCATCGGCGGGCCGTGGAGGGTCTCCAGGATCCTGTTCCTCCTGGCCGTCCGCCTGCCCGACCAAGCCTCCGCGGGCTCCCCGGCTGCCAGGGAGCAGCTGCTTGCGGAGTTCTCGTTCCCCGACGTCCCGGCACCGCAGCCCACGGACAGTCTCCCCCAGGATTAGGTCCCACCTGGGGCAACAGGGCATCGTTTAGGCAAGCGTGTCCCGGCATCTGTGCCCGGAGGCTCAGGCGCCGGTTGCTGACATCGCCGGAGGAGAACGTGCATGACTGGGGAACACCGAGAGGGGCCCAGAGCAAGGAGACCCGGGGGCCCTGCAAGCCCTGGGCACGCTGGTTGGCAGGGGACTCAGAAGCCGTCGGCTACAGGTTGCGGTCCCGCACAGGGCTGACCACCGGTGACCTCTGCCGAGGCCGCCTCCAGAGACTGCTGGCACTTTCCAGGGCTGACTGTGGAGGCTGCTGGAATAAGCCGTGAAGTAGCCCAGCAGCCGGGAGAGCGGGAGGCTGGACGGGCAGCTGGCTCTGCTCTCCGGGGGAACCAGTGTGAGCAACAGGCCGATGTGGGCTTTTTCGGGCTGTCCCCAAGGCAGTGGGCACGGCTTAAAAAACAAAAAAAGAACAAAACCACCGCTCTTAATGCGGATTTGCATGACGTGACCTCCCGCCGCCGTCGTGTGGCCCTGCGGGACAGCCCCTGGGGCCGCTTCCTCAACACGGCCCAGCCTGCGGTGGTATGTCATCCCCAAGGGTCCTGCAGATGCTGCCTCCTCGTGTCCCCACTCAGAACCAGCTGCCGCAGCCTGTGGCTCCCCTAGCACAGGCCGCCTTTGGTTCTGGCACGTTGTCCGTTGCAGACAGCCCGCCGTGTGTTGGAGGCGCCCGCCTACTTGCTCCTCTGCAGGCGGCTCCTCGGGAGGCAGGGCCACGTCCTGCCCACCGGCTTCTCCGCAGCGTGTGCATGCAGCAGGTGCTCACTCCCTGCTCCGGGACAGCGGCACCCGTGAGCGAGTGGTCTTCTCCAGCACGCGGCATCCTGAGCACCGCACGGGCCCACAGAGAGGGCAGCGGGCCACGCTGCCTGGCCCAGCTCTGGGGCAGCCGGCCGGGGATAACTGAAGTTTGGGAAAGGTCACCCTCCCCGTTGCTGTCGTGAGTCGGCAAATACCAGGACCACTCCGGGGACGGCCGAGTGGCTCCCCCACGTTCTCCGGATGGCGTGTGTCTGACGGGATTGTGCAGAAATGCCAGGGCCGCTTAGCGCGGGCCCGGCTCTCCAAGCAAACATGACTGCGCAACAGCCGACACCCTGTCGGAACCACGTGGACCCGGCACGTCCCCGGGGCTTTGCCCAGCAGGACGGATTCAGGCATGTTAATGAAGGTGGGGACGGGGGGCGGGGGGGACACGGGAGAAGAGGGACGCAGGGTCGCTGCCCCCCATCGAGCCAGCGCCTCACTCAGCACCTGCTATAATTGACCAAAAGCCTGAGAGCCAGAGGCCAACCCGTGCTGCCGACGTGGGCTCGGAGGCCAGGGCGGCTTCGCGTGCACGGTCCTCTAGTTAGTAAGCAGCGGAGCTGGCTCAAACCCCGCATCTGACTCCCAGGCCTGGGCTCTTTGTCATCGCCCCCCGCGGCCTCCCGGGGACGGTCAGAGCCATGGGCCGCTTCCTCCCAGAGACTCATCTACATGCGTGCGGTGCACCGCGGAGCCAGGGATGAATGCCGAGCCTGTTTTTAATTGGGAAGGAAGAAGATTGATTCTTCCTTGACTTTCTAAATAAATTCAGGAGGTGTCAGATGGTGATGATTCCTGCATGTATTTATTCATTCGACAAATATTTACGGAGCATGGCTGCGTGCCGGGGAACGTCCTCGGCCCCGGGGATACGGTCGGAAGCACAGCAGCTGAGTCGCTGCTCCCGCAGAGACGCACCAGTGATACACGATAAACAGGCCAACGGACGAGCAGGCGCATTACAGACCAAAACCGGGTCCCATGACAGGTGGAAAGCGGTGGAAAGAGGTCAAGGAGTGAGCCCAGAAGAAGGTGATCCAGGAAGCCTGCCCGGGGAGGGGCTGTGGGGCTGGCTTAGGAAGACGCGGGGTGCCATCGTCCCCGGCTGGAGGGCCAGCAGGTGCCAAGGCCCCGGGAGACGCAGGGGGACGTGAGCGAGCTGTGGTGGAAGATTCTACAAATGGGGCCGGGACGTAAGCAGATGAGCGTGCCCATGCCCTAATAAGACTTCACATACAAGAGCAGGAAGAGAGCGGATGGGACCTGCTCGGCCATATATCGTCATCGGCTCCGAGGCCCCGTGTACTGACTCCAGACGTGTTCGCATGGCCCCAGCTCCTACGGTTGGTGGCATTCGTGTGTACGGTTGCCCGGGGGCTGGGGCTTCTCGAGCTTTTCCACGGAGGCTGTCCCAAAGCAGAAAGGAGCGAGGGTCCACCCCGATCTAGAGGCTGAGGAGGCTGACATCTCACAGAGATCTGAGGCTTCCTGTTTTCGCTCAAGAACTAACGTGAATGTCACGTTCGCCTGCGGTACGTTCACTTGGTCTCGCACCTGCTCTTTTTCGCAAAATTGTGGGGAGGAGGATGGAATGGACTCTCCTAGCCGATGAACGTCACAGATCCCGTGGCCTCGGGGGCCTTGTGTCACTGGGGCCACAGTCCCAACGGAGACTTGAGTCCTTCCCCCGGACTCTCCCCTCCATCCTCTCCTTGGCTCATGATGCACCTGCGCATCCACTCCCTCGCCTTTCTTCTAGTCACTAGCGCCTTCCGCCCACCACCGTACCACGTTCACTTTCCAAGCACCTGGTCTGTCTTACCCCGAGTCGGGTGTCAGACTGCGCCCGTCTCCCACATTCCCGTGTTTCCTGAACGTTTAACATGTTCACTTTGATCTGTCGCTTGCCACAAACATCAGCCTTTCCTCGAGTCTTAGCATGATGAGCCGTTGCACGTTTGCGGCACGAGAGGCGGGGTCTTCACCGGCTCCCAGCCCACCAGCAGATCGTTCCCTCTGCGCTTGTCCATCCCACAAGGCGTGATCATGAAAGTGAACTGAGTTCACGCCCTTTTACGATCACAGCTGTGCAATCACAGCCAACTCGTGGCGTCTCATGGCAGGTGGATGCCGGCGACAGTGAAGGTTCTGATAGGGTAGATGGTGGCCACACTGGTGGCCGAGGCAGTGACAGGAATGGGGATGAGGACACAGTGGGACTACTGCTTCTGCCGGCAACACGGGCGGGCGGCGACAGAGACGGTGGCTGCAGGGAGGGGGAAGAGCCGGGAGCCCTGTGGTCTGGCACACTTCTGGGCGACCCACGTATTCTTCTGTTCTCTCGTCCCAGTGTCTACAGCAACATCCTGCAACGACCCCGGGGTCCCCCAGAACGGGAGCCGGAGCGGCGACAGCTGGGAAGCCGGAGACTCCACGGTGTTCCAGTGCGACCCTGGCTATGCCCTCCAAGGGAGCGCGGAGATCAGCTGTGTGAAGATCGAGAACAGGTTCTTCTGGCAGCCCAGCCCCCCGACGTGCATCGGTACGGACCCTGCCCTGTCGTCCTGGCACTCGCGTGTTCCACACCCTGCGGTGGATGTGGCCGCTGCACCTGCGGGCTGGCCACGAGAATTGCAGCAGCTGGAAGTGGCAGGAGACCCAACAGTTATGCTGCTTTGCGGGCATACGTGCACATGCACACACCCTCATATCCACACACTCACACTTAGTCTCCCCGACAACAAATTCTTCACTCTCCAAAATGGTCCTCAGAATTTCTGAGCTGGGCATGTCTGCCTCTTTCCTCCCTGGCTCAGGCTGCGTAGGTCGAAAGGAGGCGGGAGGGTCAGCGAGGGTAGGAAAGTCCGAAATGCCCCTTCTGTTACCTAAAGCACTAGAGGGGCATCCATAGGCTCAGGTCCTTGCCCTTTGTGTTCTCAAGGAAGTTATTGGTTTCCTAGGTGTTGGATCTCTAGGTCTGTCCTTACTCTTAAAATCTCCCCAACTGACCCATGAAGAAATGGAAGCTCTGCGACTTGCCCAGGGTCAGGTAGCTTGTAGGGGTGAGGGTGTGAATCATCGTGCTCCCAGCTGCTTGGCCCCAAGAGGGGCAGGGGACTTACGGGGTTGGGGAGAGGACGGCCAGAAAGAGAGAAAAATAGAAACGTTCCAGGTGCTCACTGCCTTTTTCTCAGGCGAAGTGCTGAGTGTATATTTTTTTAAAGATTTTATTTGTTTATTAATTAGAGAGACAGAGAGAGAGGCAGAGACACAGGCAGAGGGAGAAGCAGGCTCCATGTGGGGAGCCCGATGTGGGACTCGATCTTGGGACCCTGGGGTCACGCCCTGAGCTGAAGGCAGATGCTCAATCGCTGAGCCACCCGGGGCCCCAGGACTAAATGCGTTCATCTCCTGTGTCAGCGGCGGGTGTTAGAAGCAGTCGACCCCACACGTCCCAACCCTGAGCTCGCTGCAGAAGAGAGATGTTCCCTCGCACAACCTCACTTAACCCGCCCTGCAGTCCTGACATGAGCCCTGTTCCCTCATTTTACATTTCAGGAAACTGAGTCTTTGATGTATTTGGATCTTTTGCCCAAATCACAGTGATAGGGCAAGGCAGAGCCGAGATTCCCACCCGCATCAGCATAAAGCAAAGCCTCCATGCTGGCTTCTGTGCCCGGGCGGGGGTGGGGGCTCCCAAGACAGCCCCACAGTCTCCACCCTGGGGGCCCATGCGCCTTCCCACGCAGGCTCAGGGGAGACTCTGCCCTGGCATCCAGGGCCTGGCCTTTGCCAGCCCAGCTCTGAGGCCCGGCCCTGAAGGAGAGACGCCATCGTGTCTCAGGGGCGGCCGGGAGTCGCCAGGCCGGTGCTGGGGCTGGAGGACCTGCAGCACATGGGAGGTGCACACGGGGGTGCACACGGGGGTACAGGCCCAGCTTCCAGAGTCAGCTCCCATCCCAGCTCCACGGAGCATATAGGGAGGACTGAGGCAGGCTGTCGGGGCCCAGAGCCCAGCTCTACCATCAGCTGGTTCCGTGGCCTTGGAGGAACTGCTGCGTCACTCTGGGCCTCAGTTTCCTCTCTGTAAAGTGACAGTAAATATGCTTCTGGCGGCATCGTGGGGTGAGGACACATCTCACCCAGGTCTCAGAAATACTAATTTCTCGGCTCCCCCCCCTCACTTCTCCCTCCTTCCTTTTCCCTCCTCCCTCTTCCTCCTTCTTTTCTTTGTTTTCCTCCCTCAAGCTTCTGGACTCCCCTGTCTCCTGGGCCCGAATCCCGTCTGGGCAGTAGGACCCCATGAGGCCCAGGAGGGACCCAGGTGGCCTGTGAGGCCCTGTCCAGCTTTAGCGCCCCACGGGGCTGTGAATCCTCAGGCTTCTCTTACAGAAAAGCAGGTCCTGAGGCCAGAGCGTCGCAGGTGGAGGGGGGCCGCGCTGTGTGAGCTGTTGAGAGCCATCAGGGTGCGCCGAGCGGGGCAAAGAGGTTAATTCAGCTTCATTACCCGCCTTCTAGACTCAGCTTGGGGAACGTTCCTCGGGCAACAAAATGAACGTCTTTGTTTCTCCTCTCGAAGAGTCTGGAAATCCCAGGGACAGGCCCCTGCTTTCCAGCTCCCTTGGCAGCCTGCCGCGGCGGCCTGGGTGCCCCCTTGTTACCGGGAGGGAGCCCGGAGAGAGAACAAGCATTTGTGGGGCGCCGTCCCCGTGACGGGCACTGCGCTCAACACCTGAGCTGCATTCTCGCAGACGGCATCATGAACTGGAAAGCTTAGAGCTCACGTTCTGGATTCCAACCACCTAGTCGGGTGGCTTCAGCGCCGCAAGCTGTGTGTCCTTAGACAAAGGGCGTACGGCCCCCGGGGAGGAGTGACGCTGGCAGTACCTGGGTCTTCGGGCTGTTCCGAGCATGGAAGGCGGCTGTGCTGCAAAGCACTGGGACCGCGTGGCTCGCGGCGAATGCCGTGTGCACCACCCCACCTCTGGGTCTGACCCACAGAAGGGAGAGGACAGGACACGACCAAGGGTGTGGGGCAGGCACCCCGGATTAGGAGCGAGACCAAACTTCCCGTTCCTGCGGGCCTGCCCCCCCCCCCCGACCCCACTGAGCACCTGCTGAAGGGACCTGCTGATGCTGGGACGGTGCCTGGGCTCCAGGTGGTCTGGTTTCCTGCGGGCTGGTGCCAGGGCCTAGGAAGGGGGGCCTCCCTTCCTCTGCCCCTGAATCCTCAACCATCCATGAGCAGAGGGAGCCCCACAGCTGGCGAGGCAGCTGGGAGCCCAGCCAGGCCTTGACCTCACAGGTGGCGGAGGGCGGTGAAGCCCACGCCGGGGTCCTGAGTGGGAAGCAGACACCTGGACGGCCATGCCAGAGAACCATCGGGAGGGGAAGGGGGCCAGGGCGGGGGCCTGGGACCCAGTCTGTGAGCACCTTGGGGGCCGGTCCAGAAACCCCGGACTCCCTGCCTGCCTGGTAACTTGAGGGGAGGAAGCCTGAGCTCCAGCCTCCAGGGCTGAAAAGCAGGAAGGGTGGGCCAGAGCTCAGCTGTGCTGGCATGGGACACGGAGGCAGGGCCCCTGCGGAGTCCCTGGCACCTCCACTTGGTGCTTGGGGAACGCTTCCCACGGAGGCCAGAGGCCTGCTAGTGCCGAGCCCTCAGCCCTCACACTCTACCGTATTAGGGACCTCAGGGCCCGACCCACCCCAAGGTGGGGCCTCATGCTCGGCTCTGCTGCCAGTGGTGCTGTTGGGTCAGGCCTTGGCCCTTGGCCGCTGTCCGGGCACGGGTCCTCCGGCATCCCCCAGGCAGCTTTCCTCACTTCGTGGGCCCCGGCGTCACCGTCAGGGAGCCCAGCCCGAGCAGGGACATGCCCCAAGGGCGCGGAGCCCCCTGTCCCTCCAGCCCGTGCCCTCCCTGCCTGCTTAATGGGGGTGGGATGAGGCCTTGGTGGGCGCACCAGCCCCTCGGCCCCAGACACCCCCCTCCGCCCCAGACACCACCCCCACGCCTACCCCCCCACCCCAGGGCGTCCCCCCTCCACCGCCCCTCTCTGGAGCCAGTGCCCCGCCAGCACCCATGCCTGACCCTTGTCATCTTCTATCCCCAGCGCCCTGCGGGGGAGACCTGACGGGACCGTCGGGAGTCATCCTGTCACCGAATTACCCAGAACCCTACCCGCCAGGCAAGGAGTGTGACTGGAGAGTGACCGTGTCCCCCGACTATGTCATCGCCCTGGTCTTTAACACGTAGGTACCCCTGTGCCCCTCTGCGGGGGGGGGGAGGGGTGGGCAGCAGGTGCGCACAGTCCGGGGCGGACGGAGCAGGTCTGTGGGCGGCACCTGCTGGGATCCTCCAGGGCGCCCCGTGCGGGTTCAGCGGCTCCACGTGCCCTCTTATCTGATCCTTATCAATGATGACATGGCCATTATTCTTCCTTCCTTTTCCTGCCTCTGAAGACGTTGAGATTCAGGGGGCAGGGCCTTGCGGGATCCTGTCCCCCCCCACCGTGCTCTCCCGCAGCCCCTTCTCTCACCCCCAGCAAGCGCTCTTCAGCCGCCCCCATCCACCCCTGCACCGCCTCCTTGATCCCCAGATGGGCAGACTCTTCAGAGCAGTGTCCCGTGTCCCCTTGGGCTCCGCCCTCCCCTCCTGTTCCCTCTCAGACCTGCTGCCTGGGTTCTGCCTCCCGGTTCCGGGCGAGTCCTCGGATGAGACCTCGGCTCACCCCTGGGCCTGCTCATAGGGAAGCCTCCGGGCCACCTGCACTCCGCTCTGTCATTCGGTCTGTCCCTACCCCGCGTTCTGTCCTGGGCTTCCGTGAAGTCGCTCCTCGGGTTCTCCAGCTACTGCTGTCACTCACAGCCTCCCTTCCACGCCCCCCTTCCCTCCCGGGCCAGACGCCAGCGAAGCCCTTTCTCTTCAGCCACGCGTCCTTCCTGGAGGGGCTGCTCTGCTTCCAGGGCCCCCTCCGCTCATACAGTGGACGGTGTTGGGAGCTGCAGGCTCTCGTCCTCCTGTGGGGCCTGGTTATCGCCGAGACCCCTGGGGGCCGGGGTGCTGCCCTGGCACCCCTGCCCTGCCCCTGCCCTGCCCCTGTCATCAGTGAGCCAGGCGGGCGCAGCCTTCAGCGCCTGCACCCTCCCCTCTCCTTCAGCCCCACCTGCTGCACTGCTCGCAGCCCTTGGACTCCCCGCCTGAGTCACCACCACAGGCTCAGCCTGGCGCCCCCACCCCCTTCCTCCTGGGCCGGCCACTGCTTGAGCTACAGCCACGGGTGAGATCTTGTGCAAAAATGCCAGAAAAACCACCACACTTGCCCCTGGAACACATGGTAACAGGCTGCTCGGCTGTGGGAAGGAATGAACGGCTGGCTCAGAACGAGGCCCGATCGCAAACGCGCCAGGCTAGGCAGAAACGGACGCGCAGACGTCAGTCTACCATGTGTGATTCCATGTATGCGACACCTTAAGACCCGCAGAATCAATCTGTGATGATAGAGACCTGTTCAGAGGGGACTTCTGGGGGAGGACGGCCTGGGACGGGGAGTGCCGGGCAGAGGATGCCCTTGGTCTTGCTGTGTGCATCGAGGCCGACAGGGCGATACACTCATGAGCCACGGGCATCACGGGGTGTGAGCTGTACCTCTACTTGAAAACAGACCACACGCGAGCAGATCTCCTAGTTTAAGATCCGTAAGGTGCTTCCTCCTGCGAGGTCAGAAGGTTGGCTTCCAGGCCATGCCGCCCGCCCCCCACGCCTCCACGCGGGCTGCCCCCCCCAAACTGACCCCAGCCACCAGAGCTCCCACGGCACAGCCTGCCCTGGTGACTCTGCCTCTGTGTCTCCCTTCCTGGCAACTTCTGTCTCCCTCCCTGTGCGGCTCCTGAGGGTTCCCCGCATCTCCCAAGCGTGGCTCCAACTGGGCCTCCCCGAAAGCTTCACCGCCTCCTGCGCAGACTGTACTTTGTTGTCTTCACCTCACCGTCACTACAGAAGACCTGGCGTCTGACGCAGCCCCGTGTCCCAGGCTCCTAGCACCATGCCGGGCACGCGGGGAGCACACAGAGAAAATGCACGACGGAAGGAAAACAGGGACAGACTGAGGGCAGTTGGGATGTGCTGGAAGCTGCGTTACGGGAGTGAGAAGACGAACCCCGGCGTGAGGGTGCTGGGCAGGCAGGAGGACACGTCTGGCTCCACCACCCGACCCCGACCCCCACCCACCTGGTCCTGCAGGCATCGCGGGTCGCTCTCTGTCACGTGTCAGCGGAAAGCATGGTCCAGCCGGGTGGAGCACCCGGGGACCCAGTCCGTGGCTCAGCGCCGCCCAGATCTGTGCTCAGCTCACATTCTGCTCTTTTCACATCTGCGCCCTTGACCAGGACATGCGGCTCCTCTGGAGACGTAGCTGAGAGTGGAGCTGCGCCCCATGGGGCCGGCACATGCTCAGACCCAGAGGGCCGTGTGGAGCCGCTTGCCAAGCGGCTGGGCAGACTCCCCCGCCCACCAGCAAGGCCCAGAGCTCCGCGGGCTGCACAGCCACCCCCGTCCTGGCGTCCCCGTCGTGGTCCCCCAGGCCAGTGCAGTGGCATCAGCGACCGTCAACAATTCTCACATTCAACTTTGCTGATTTCTTGACACGTGACAGTGGGGATAGCTGAGGAGGCTTGCCTGTGGGTGCCCGGTGTAGGGTGGTACGAGAACCTGGGAAGAGCAGAGCACGGGCTCCGGGGCAAGGATGCGAAGCCAGGTTCTTCCTGAGAACAGACCCCTTCCCGCCTGGGAATGGCTCCCTGGGTGATTCTTTCCCTCCTGGAAAGGAAGGTGCGGAATAAAGACCGTCCGGGGCGGGGAGGAGAGCCCCTGCCCTGCTGACCAGTCCACACGCAGACGAGAACCCGCTTCCCCTTCCGTGCGCGGTGTGGCGAATACAGACGACACCCCAGGATGAGGTCCTAGCATCCAAGGCACTGGGAGACTCAGTCTTGATTATTCCAGCCGCAGGAAAGAAGCAGTGACCACAGGAGATGTGACGGAGGGCCAGCTTCCAGCTTGGTGACAAGGATGCCACGACATAAAGTGTAGCCCATCAGCGTGGTGCACGCCTTAAGTTTGCACGATATTATATGACAAATGTGTTTCAATTAAGATTTTTATTGATTTTTTATTTTTTTTCCAGGAAGTGGGTGTTAGGTTTCCAGCTGTGGCTTCCAAGGCACTGACTGTAGGCTGGTGCCCTCCGCCCCTGGGCCTCACTTACCATCTCCTGGCCCGCCTGGGAGGCCCACGCCCTCCTCCCACAGCGTGCCCGGGGCATCCGAGCCCGTCCCCGGTTGAGCCTCAGGCCCAGCACGAGCCTTTCTGACCTCAGTTGGGGGTGGGTGTTCCCCGCAGCTTTAACCTGGAGCCTGGCTACGACTTCCTGCACATCTACGACGGGCGGGACTCCCTCAGCCCGCTCATAGGAAGCTTCTACGGCTCCCAGCTCCCCGGCCGCATCGAGAGCAGCAGCAACAGCCTCTTCCTGGCCTTCCGCAGTGACGCCTCTGTGAGCAGCGCTGGCTTCGTCATTGACTACACAGGTAGGCCCAGGGCGGCCGCACGGGTGCGGAGGGGCGGCGTGGAGGGCACCCACCCTGGTGCACAGCACGCAGGCTGGGAGGAGGGGGCCGGCCATGCCCTGCAGCCCCTCCGCGTCACGGCTCCTCTCCTGGCCCTTCCCCGGGGGTGCACCCCTGCCAGCGGGAGCACCAGTTCCCTGCCCTCGTGTATCCCGGGAGGACCCCGCGGCCAGGCTTTCGGGGCTGGGAGCCCCGAAGCAGCCAGCCTCAAACTGCGAAGGGCTAGAGGGGCCATGCTCCGCTGGACGGCCGCTTCTGGATGCAGGAGCCAGGAGCCCAGGCGGTCAGGTAAACTGAGGCCCAGGTTCACATGGGGCGAGTCGCCTAGCCTCTCAACACCTCCTTCCCTTCATCATGAACGGCCGGTGGGCCGGTCCCTGCCCCAGACGTCATGCGGGTTGGAGCCCTCGGTCGGGAGCCTGGCACGGAGCGGGGCTGAGACGGGCTCTCCCCTCAGTGACCTTCTCTTCCCCGTCAAACCAGGCACCGTTACCCAGATCCTAGCTCTGCCGCTTCCTTCGTTTGTGCACTTGGCACGTGATTACCTCTCGAGGCCCTTCCCTCATCCGTAAAATGGGGTGATCATCGTTACATTGCAAAAGGTTAGGGTGAAAAGATATTTCACGCGTGCTCACTATGTGCGTGGGTACAATGTCCAGTAGTTGCTAAACACTCTACAGACACTCTAGAGGGGATGGATTTTGTTAATTGGTGCTCTGACCCGGGTTCACTCGGGCCTCCTCAGCCTGTGTAGACAAATGGGGTCATATTACCAGTTAGAATTAAAAAGTTTCTGGCTCACGTCCCCCATGCACAGAGCGTCGACCTCAGCAACCTTTTAAAGAGCCCCGTAATTAAACACCTGTGGCACCTGCTGGGAGCACCCCGCACGCGCTCACGGGTAACACCCGTCCCAAGGATCGCTGCCTTAGCACCCGCCAGCTGCCAGCGCGGCCCCAGGACGTCACGGCCACACGTCGACACCCTCGGGATCGTGGGTCACCCGCCCCACGGGACACGTGGGGCTCAGAGTAGAGCACGTCTTGCCATGATCCTCTCTCTCGCATGGGCCAGCCTGGATCATGGGTCCTCCCATCCTCCTCTCTCACCCCAGACGCCTGCCATTCACTAAGCCCCCTGCCCCGAGTCCTCCCACCTGTGCTGCTCTCGGAACTGACGCGGTCACCCCGTGGAGTTCGGAGAGAGGCGCGGTCCAGCCCTGGGACCCGCCATCAGCCACCGTCAGCCCCACTGCCGTCTGGTTGTCTCCTGTCATGCCCACAGACGTACCCTCAGGTCCCTGCCCCTGGCGTCCCATTACAGCTGTGTCCCTAGTGCGGGGTCTTCTCCCTGCCGGAGATGCCACATGCCACCCCAGCGCCACCCCTTCAGCCTCTTCACAACGGGCCCTAGCTCATCACCCCTGCACACCTGCCACTGCACCCGTGGCATCCTGGCTGCAGCCACCTGCCCCCCGGTGCCCTCCACGAAGCCACAGTCTGGAGCCACTTTCCCAGAGAAGCGCTTCCCGCTTTCAGCTGTTGGTCCAAGACCGCACAGGGGGTGGGCGAACAAGGCCCCCCGGGCGGCATCTGAGCCAGCAAAGCGGCAGCCGGAGGCCAGCTCCTGGGTGAGGGGAGAGCCTGCCGTGTCCCCCCACCTCTTGGCCAGCGTCCCAACGTGCCCACTGGGGCGGGAGGTGCCCGGTGAGGCCTGAGGCAGCCTCCCGTCCACCCCGGGGGAGCACTCCTTGATACCAGCCACCCCCGCTGTGGCCAGGCGGCCCACTCTGTGGAGCCCAGGGACCCTCAGCCTTGCCCTGTGGTCTCCTTCCCACATCCCAGGGTCCCTGGATTCCAGGAACGGGTCTGCTCAGCTGCCAGGTCCCATGGCCTCGATGGTAACCCCCCAAGCTCAGTGCCTTTATGGAGTGGTCTCCGTCACATGTTAACCTGAAGCAAGTCCCTTACGCTCACCGAGCACCTCTAACGGCCCATCAAAGAGGGATGGCGTCTGCGTGAAAGGGCTGGCATGGGGGTGGTGGAGAGGCACAGCACGGGCCCACCGCCAGGAGGTACTGGGCACACGCTTTGACCCACCATCTCCGTCCATTGCCTTCTTTCCTAGAAGTGGATGTTTCCTTTGTTCTGCTCTTTTGGGAAGAGAGAAGGGTCCTGAGCCATCCTCCCAGGGCTAGCCCAGTAGTGGGCAGTACATTTTCTTTTCTGTTTCCTGAAGATGTCAGGGGTGACATGATGTTTGCACACACCTGGGTACGAGTGTGAAATATTTGTAACGTGAACATTTGGGGGGTGGGGGGCTGTCCTATAGATGACTCCGGTACGTTGCAAAGGGTTCAGACCCCGTGCTCCACAAGTGCGTTCCTGGGATGTCCTCTAGGGACCAGCACACTGGGGCAGGTGTGCAGCCTTAGGAAGAGAAGAATTGGCCTCCTCCATCGGGAGGCAAAGGAGATCCCAGGCTCCTCTAGTGCTGAGGTTTCAAGAAATTGGGCTGGGAGGTAAGGGGAAGGACGGAGAGTGAGCACCACTCTCTGAGGTCAGCCCCTCCTCCGACCAGAGGCCTTTCCCCAGGTCCTGAGGATGTGTTATAAGTATAGTCACTAAGGGAGGCTGACTTTGGGTTTATTTAAAAAATGGGCTTCTATTCCTCGGAACTGGGAGACTGGGTCATACGATGGTCATGTTAATAGTGTGGCATACTGTCTCGTAATTTTCAGCCTTTATACCACTAGTGGTTTTTCCCAAGTGGGAAGGAGAAAGCATGTGGTCGCATCTGACTCAGGCAGCATTTAATTTCAAATTGAGAAACCCACTCAGACGAACTTCAGCAAAAAAGAGGGGGCGGGTAATTTATTATAAGAATGCAAAAAAAAAAAAAAACCCAAATGCGTTCAAACCAACTTCATACAAAGACTTTATTATAAGACAATTAACAGCCAGACTAACGTAAGCTCAAAAGCGTTCTATATTTTAACAACACACATAAAAATACTCCCTGCACCGTAACACAGAAAGGGAACGTATTTTTAAACTACACGCACTCAAGGGCAGGAAGCGTAAACCTCCAAGGGATCGAGGTCAGGAAGGGAGAGTCAAAGGCTGGGACCCTCCCTGCTGCTTCCTGCGGGCCGGCTGCATCGTCCTCTCTCTGCAGATCCGCGTTCGCTGCTTCCCCTAGGACATGTACGGCCGCCTCACTCTGGACTCCGAATCGCCTCCCAGTTTGGGTCCCAATTGCCAACCCCAGAGGGTCTGCAGCCCCACCAGACAGGGTTACAGGGGCTGAGAACGAAGCAGGGAACTAAACACAGCTCCTGCCTCCACAGGCTTCACATCCTCGCGACAACCAGATGGACAGACATCTCTACCCATGAGCCCTGGGAGGCTCAGCTACTTAGACGGCCGTGATGGGCGAGTCAGTCAGTGTCTCTGCCGAGCGGCTGCTGGAAGGGAGTTGCGGCGTCAGAGTCATTCTAGGCTAGCCTTCTAGAAGATTCTGAACGCAGCCGTGTCATGTGGACTTGTGCAAGACCGTGCTCTGGGGCATCCTCAGCTGAACTCAGCCACCTGGGTCAGCTTCCCCCTTTGCTAGAAGGAAATAGAGGGAATTAGGAGGATCCTGCTTTGGGGGTACAGTCACTGACGATGAGTCCCGGAGAGACTCCATGTCTTTCTTCAAGCCAACCACATCAGCTCAGAAGAGCGGGTGTGGGAGGGACGTTCGTTGTCATCTCGCAGCAGGTGTGGGGGCTCCTCCTGGGCAGGGACAGGCTAGGACGCCCATGCCCAGGCGTGGAAGCCACCACGGTGAGCACTGGGTCGTGGCCCCCACCCTGAGGTACCACGAAGGTGAGAGAGGGGAAGAGGCAACACAGAGGAGACCGACACAGAGTGACAAGCGGAAGTTAGGAAAGCGGAAGCCGCCATGAGAATGAGGAACGGTGGGGGGGGCCACTCCAGAAGGGCATGGGTGACGGCGAGGACCTCAGCCAGAGGGTGACATTTCAACGGAGGCCTCAGGGTTGAGAAGAAGCCTGCCAGGCCAGCACAGGGCTGGGGGCCGTGTCGCAGACAGAGGGAGTTTGAAGAAGTTCATATGAAGAGTTTGAAGCCTGTGTTAGAGAATCTGAAATAACTCAGGAAGGACCAAGGTCAGCTTCTCCCAGAAGGTACTAAAAAGTACGTGTTTTCCCTTCTGAGCCCTTGGACGTGACACTGTGGGCCGAGGAATTACAACCAGCTTCCCATACCTGTTCCCACTACCACCACCCACCACCCACCACCCGCCACCACCCTGGGTCTTTGTTTTTTACATTCCAAATGGGAATACCCTCATTTTTTGCCTGTTTTTAAAGTAGCGCTGGTTCGTTGGAAAAATTCAAGCAATCGCGAGGCACGTAAGACGCACTCTAAAGACTTAACACCTACCGTCACTGGCATCCCCTGAAGTTCTCTCATTCCAGCTATTTTATGTAAGTAGACAGTAATGCAAATTCTAGAACAAGGGTTAGCAGACTTTTTCTAAAAAGGACCAGACAGTAAACAGGCTTGGCAGGGCAGATGGTCTCTGCGGCTTGCCCGGCTCCACTCTGCTGTCGTGCTGCCCAAACAGCCGTGGACAGTATTCAGACAAATAAGCATGGCTGTGTTCCAATAAAACTTTATCAAAACAAAAAAAAAGAGGCAGTGATCTCTCTCTCTCTCTCTCTCTCTCTCTCTCTCTCTCTCTGTCTCTCATGAATAAATAAATAAAATTTAAAAAAAAACAGGCAGTGAGACTGTGGGCTATCGTTCGCTGATCTCCATTCTGTGTGAACAGAGGTCACGCTGTGGGTTTGTTTTTACTTTGTTTTGGTTTTTGCCCAATGACAGATCTTGATCATCTTTCCGCATCAGTAGTCAACGACTTCTGCGTTTCTTCTTAAAGCCTGCCTGTATTTTGGCGGATTGCTGTGATCCCACCTGTTTAGCCAGTTCCTTACTGTTTGGGTGTGACGATCACTACTATTTTTCGATGTCTTGCTATGTTTGGAAATGTCACTTATCTATTAGGGCACGAAGAAGCTGGGTCTTTTCCTGTTGTCATTTTGGAGGGCTCGGTTTCTATTTATTATTATCACGGTGATGTTCCAGTCGTTATAGTTTGATTCTTCACAGCTGAGCTCTGGTCTGACGGACTAAAGACCTGCTTTTGGTCTTAATTCTACATCTTACCAGCCGAATGGCTTGGGAAACTCAAGTTTAGCCTCTCTGATCACCACATTTCTCATCTGTCACCTGAACAGGAGCACACCTGGCCCTGCCTGCCGCAGAGGCTTTTGTGAGGCACAAATGAGATAACAGATTGGAAGGTACTTTGAAATATTCCCCTGTACAGGGCCGTCATCATTATCATTACCCTTGTCGTTCTCATTAATGTGATAATGCTTGGAGCCATGAGCTCCTCCTGCCCTGACAGGTGAGTAACTATGAAATGCAGCTTGTAGTAGGAATCGCCGACGTGACTGTGGGTTTTCCAAGCCCTGAGGTGTTCAGCCAATCAAGTCAGCATCCATTTATTAAGTATCCGTTCCGTGCCAACCAGAGCCACCTCTAGTTCTGAGCTCCGTGCTAATTGCTGGGGTGACGAAGACAGCGGGTGATGGTCCCCATCCTTTAGGCGTCCATAATCCACCGGAAAGAAATACACTTATCCAACCTGCCAAGATAATGCGACACATGCTGTGATTCAGGAAATAACAGATTTCTGCCAGACGGAAGACAAGGTTTAGGAAACTAGCTCAAGAGAAGGTGGCATTAGCGAGTATAGGAGTTCCTGCCATAGAGCAAAGAGAAGAAAGGACTTTCTGATGGTGTAAGGTTCTGGGACAGTTGTGCCCCGCTGTTACCCAAAAGCACAGCGTCTTCTATGAGGCAGAGGTTTATTCTCCTTCCCATGAGAGAAAGCTAGAGATTGTCCCCCAGGGATGGTGAGATGACCCTTCCCCTGCCCCCACTCCTCCCGTCTTCATGGCTGTCTCAGGATCCAAGATGGCACCTGGAGCTCCAGCCATCATGTCTATGTGCAGACCACGAAGAGGTGGGAGGAGGAAGGAAGGAGGGAGGGAGGGAGGACCAGTGAGCATTCTCTCAGCTGAGTACTTCCTCCTAAGCAGCCTTTCTAGGAGTCACACAGTTACGCACTTAGAGATGCTTACTGGGTGCCTACCCTGTGCCGGGTACGGGGCTGGAGCGGTGGATGAAGCCGGGTAACCATCTCATGGAACCTACATCCTAGCGCAGAATATGGAGGAGACCCGGGTAAACACGTAGTGCGTGCGCCAGCGTCGGTGCCAGTGCAGAGAGGTGGCCGGGAGCGCCGGGGCCAGGACCATCCGAACCTCAGACAGCCGGTCAAGGAAGTATCTCTAAGAAGGAGACACGGTGTTAAATCCTGAAGGAGAAAGAGCCACGTGGAGGGAGGAACATTGCGGGTGCGGAGGCCAGTGTGGTCGGCGGAGCCAAGTTAGCCAAGGGCTGATGGGAACTGAGGCGGAGACGGTCGGGCGACTGGGGACAGAGGGTGCAGGGCGCGTAGGCCCATCAGGGTTTGGGCTTTACCCCGAGTGAGACAGAGGGCTCGCTGCCTGCACAGTGTTGTCTCTGCGGCCAGGCCGGGGAGCATGGATCTGAGCTGCTGCCTCGCTACTCCCGATACGGTCTGGTCTCCGTTATTCAAGGATGAAGACAGGAGATGGCTACTGGGGTCCACGGCTAGTTGTGCTCCTCGGGAGCTTTGTCCACTGAGTCCCTTGATTTCTCTGGACTTCGAATTAGCTTTGACCTGCTGTCATCTGCAAGAACAGATAGAGTATAGGACGGCAACAGTGCCTGTGTCCTTGTGATTCTCGGGTGGGTCTCCCCATGGCCCATCGTATTCCGGGCAGGGCCGGTGGGTTTAGGGAGGAGACGGACTTGGCGGGGGGCTGCAGGCAGCACACAGCCGGGCCCACGCGGAGACCCTGAGGGGTCCTCTGCCAGAAGGGTCTTCACGCAGTGGCTTATGTGGCACGACGGCACCCATAGCTGCAGAGACCGAGCAGGGTCGCATGAGGCATTGGGGGTCGGAGTGGCCAGGCCGGGCGGGACCATGGGCCTCACCAACCCAGGAGATGGGCAGTGGAGCCAGCGCCTCGGTGGCGGCCTCCAGGACAGGCCCTGCGAGAGGTCCCAGCACCCAGGAAGCCCCGGGAGCTTCCTCACGCTGAGCTCCCACCTCTAAGCTGAGCTCCCTTCTCTTCTGGCTCGTTCCATCCCAACTCCACTGTCTGGATTCTGGGTCCTCCCACAACGCGGCCAGCACCTCTGTGCACCCCGACCTCCAGGCCCCCGCCCCACACCCCTGGTGCTCCGTGGCATGTCCCTGATGCTGCCCAGCCTCACCTGTGTCCTGAGCGCCCCCCCAAGAAGCGGCAGTGGGGACCAAGGAGCACTGGCTCCTGAGAGTGGCTTGGGATCTCCAGCTAACAAGAAGGGAGGCCACTCCATGCACGTGGGCCCGGCCCCTGCTCCTGGTTGCTCAGGCAACACCAGGTTTGCTCTCGTCCAGTGTAGACGGATGCAGTGGGTGCCCTGGGCACTGCTGCGATGCCTAAGTGGGAAGACGCACGTGGCGCAGAAATCAAGTAGAAGGAAAGCACTGTTTCCGTGAACTCGTGAGCGCCCAGTGGCCCAGCACACAACCTGGAGCCTGGTCAGGCCTCGGCTGGTGCAGGGCTGGCAGTGGGGCTCCCGGCGTCCTTCCGGGGCCTGGCCTGCGCTCACACCTGCTGCGTGCAGACAGCAGGCGCCTCCCTGGGGAGCAGTGAGTTCGGGGCAACAAAGAACCCCATGCTGAGCTGCAGCTCGCTCCTCCAGACAAGCTCCAGCCCCAGATTTAGGCACGTTTTCAGGCCTCAAGAGAGAAGGACCACTCATCCCAACCCTGGGCTCCATGCTCCCTGAGGTCAGGGTCCCCTCTGGGTGCTGCACCCTGGAGTTCCGCCCTGACTGGTCCTCTGCGGGCACGTGTGTTTCTTTTTTCCCAGAAAACCCACGGGAGTCCTGTTTTGATCCCGGTTCCATCAAGAATGGCACACGAGTGGGTTCCGACCTGAAGCTGGGCTCCTCCGTCACCTACTACTGCCACGGGGGCTACGAGGTCCAGGGCGCCTCCACCCTCAGCTGCGTCCTGGGGCCCGATGGGAAGCCTGCGTGGAACAAGCCCCGACCTGTGTGCACAGGTGGGGGTGCAGAGGGGGCGGGATGTGGGCCTCCCCGAGCGACAGACTCCAGCAGGTGTGTCCCGCAGTCACAGTGCCCCGTTCACGTAGACCCGCCTCATCTGCCAGAGGGGGGAACACGGGGGTGACCTGGCAAGTGTCATGAGCAGCCGACATGAGCAGCCGAGGCCACGGGGTCCAGTGGAGCCTCAGACCCTGGCGAGAGGCATGGGTGCAGCAACGCACCCCTCAGGGGTGACCACCCAGGTTGGGGAGCCAGGGTCCTTTGCCCTGGTGATGGGGGCTGGCTCTCGGGGCGCCCCACCCCCCTGGACTGGGCACTGCGGGTGGGAACAGAAGGCCGCAGGGTCACTCAGGGATCCTCGGTTCTGTCCCCATGCAACACTGGCTGCCTAGGGGGACACGGTCCTCGGGGGCTGAGGCCGGTGGTAGTAATTGGGGGGCCAGAGCTGACACCCCCAGGGGGCCCTCGGAGCATCAGGGTAGGCCGAGCGGAGAGTGGCAGTTGATGAGAGGTTTAGGGGGTCACCCGTGTCATGTCTCTTGCAGCCCCGTGTGGGGGACAGTACGTGGGTTCAGACGGAGTGGTCTTGTCCCCCAACTACCCCCAGAACTACACCAGCGGACAGATCTGCCTCTATTTTGTCACCGTGCCCAAGGACTATGGTAGGGCTGGGACGTCTTGGGATGTCCAGGTGTAGGTTTGTGGGCTCCTGTGGGGCCCCAGCCCCCATCAGTCGTGTCCCAGTCCCCGCCATCTGGCGTGGGCTCCCGGGGCAGGAACGGGGGAGGGTCCCCGACTGGGGTGCCGGTGGGCAGATGCCAGATGCCCCGACGCCCTGTCGTGAGGCTGCAAGGAGGGCCCCGGGGGCCGTGGGGGCAGCTCCAGGTCGGCAGGGGGCCCCGGACAGGGTGACGGGGACAGCAGGACGGCCGGGACCCCAACTCTCGGGTCATCTGTGGGGTTGCGGAGCCCAGCCGGAGCGGCGGGGGGGGGGGGCAGGCGACAAAACGGGGAGCAGGCTGGGCGGGCGGGAGGCCCCCCAGGGGCTCAGCATAAAGTCGCAGGGACCCGCTCGGTCCTGAGGCCCCGCACCACCCCTGCAGTGGTGTTCGGGCAGTTCGCCTTCTTCCACACGGCGCTCAATGACGTGGTTGAGGTGCACGACGGCCACAGCCCGCACGCCCGGCTCCTCAGCTCACTCTCAGGCTCCCACACAGGTACCCGGGCAGGCGGGGGGGTGGGGAGGGGCTGCGGGGGGAGGGCACAGGGGAGGGGGTTGCAGGGGGAGGGGAGGGCGTGGCACGGGGAAGAGGGGCTGTGGGAGGGCGGGGAAGGGGGCTGTAGGGGGAGGAGCAGGCGGGGCACGGGGGAGGGGGGCTGGAGGGGCGGGGCACGGAGAAGGGGGTGGAGGGGGCTGCAGGGGCAGGAGCAGGGCATGGGGAGGGGGCTTTGGGGGGGCGGGGGCGGGGCACAGGGAAGGGGGCTGAGGGGGGAGGAGTGGGCGGGGCATGGTGGAGGGGCTGCAGGGGAAGGGGGCAGGGGGAGGGGGCTGCGGGGGGGGCGGAGCACGGGGAAGGGGGATGCAGGAGGAGGGGCACTGTAGGGGGAGGGGGATGCGAGAGCCACCCCCACCCCCAGCTGTCTACACTACCGCCCCAGGCTGTCTACACCACCGCCCAGGCACTGTAGTATTTATTACCCACTCCGTTTATTCTTGACCCAACATGATTTTCTAATTATAAGCATCCTGCATTTTCAATGCAGAAGAAAACTTAGAGGCAAGACAGAATAGCTGTGTGGAGAATTAAAATGAAAACCTCCCAGAAAGAACCACTGAAAGATGGAGTGGATTTCCTCCCCCACCCCAACCTTTATATCCACTTAGACTTAATCTTTTGCATATTTTATTGAATAAAACAATATACATATTTTTACTGAAATGTTCTTTGTGAGCATTTCTGTCATTATTTTATTTTGCAATAGAATTTTTAAATGCTGCAAAATGGTCTATCATATAGTTATTTAAAATTTATGTAAAAAAGTTATATAACTAATTCTCTATTATTGAACCTTGAGACTGTTCCTGATTTTTCACTCTAGGGTGTAGTAGTAACTCAGTGTGTTATGCGTACGTATGCATACATATCTGACTGTTACCTTGGACTATCTGGAGTAGAATTGCCAAGTTAAAGGATATGTGTGATCTTGAAGGCTTTTTATGGGAATCTAACTATATTCTCTCAAATTTAGTCAACCAGTTGTTTTAACAGAATTCTCAAAATCCCAGATGTTGAAATATGCCAAAATGGCAAACATCCCTCTAGAAAGTTCTTTTCACTCTGTTCACCACCAGCAAGTAAGAGGGCATGCTTTATTCTCACAAAGACTAGCTGATTAAGGAAACAAAACATCATCAGTTTGAAAAGTGAAAATGGTATCTCATTTCTTAATTTGCCTCTTTTATTACCAGTTGGGTTAACCTTTTTATAATTTAATTATTGGTTCATGTGAATTTTTTTTAAATCTGTGAATTACTTTTGATTTTTATTAGCACGTATCTTCTTACTGACTTAGGAGCGCTTTGTATTCTTACAAGCTTTACCCCTCGTATTCCATAAAACCCTCCTGTCTGTATTATGTTCTATAAAAAGCCTTCCCTGATAGTTTGTCATCTGCCATTTAATTTTCTTCAGGGTGTGTTTGAATGTCAGGGAATTTAAATTTCCCATGATATCAGATCTATCAATGCTTTCTTCTATAGTTTTCCCCTTCGCTTTTATGCTGATTGAGTAAATATTCTGTGTTTTACTTCTTTTCAGTTTGTTTTGCTTTTAACGCCTTTGGAATTTATTTTGATTTGTGATTTGGTATAGGGAATCAAAGTACGTTCTTCTAAATTTAGTCGATGGATTGGTTGTCCTAACAGAATTTTCAAGATTACATCTATTAAAATTTTATGAAGCTAAGAATATGTTTCTAGAGCTTTTATCCATGCCTTTAAGTGTCTGTTTATTTTTGTATCAGTATCAAAAAGTTTAGTGTAAGATTATGAAAGAGTTTAATATTATGATAATTTTAAATAGATGTTAGTATCAACCCCCAAACTTGTTCTTTCTTTTAAATTTTTAGTGGCTGTTCTTGTTGATATTTCTTCTGAATAACTTCTAGAAACATCTCATCAAGTTAAAAAAAATAGCATAGAATTTTCACATAAACTTCATTAAATTTATTAATTGGGGGAGAACTCACAGCTTTATGACAGTCACCCATCTCCCTTCCAGGAACTTGGTATGTCTCTCCATGCGTCTCCTTTGTAACCCTGGAGACGGCCTCTAATTTTCACTTTGGCCATATTTGATTTCTGTTAACTTTACTCCTAGATATTTCATGGCAATTTTTGTTGTTGTTCTTGTCGCTGCTGTGAACAGGTCTCCCCTGCCCTCCATTATATTTTCTAGCTGCTCTTTGATCTACTCTATTAGAAGACTGGTATTTTTGGTCCCGTCATTTTGTAGAGTCGATGAGCCCTCCATAATAATGCTAACACTGCCAACTGATTTCTCCCGGGCCTTTAGGCAAGAAGCATTTTCTGCAAATAAATTTGTCTCATTATTTTATCTCTTCCTTTTCTGTGTTTTTTCCTTTTATTTTCTTCCATGGTTATTGGTCTATTCAAGCATATTACCTTGATATCAACATGGATATTCTATATTTTACTAAAAAGCCCATTTCGTAATTATTTTAAGCTCAGCAGCATAGGTTATATCATATGCTCTGATGCTATCTAATCTCCTTTGTGTTAGCAGCTCTGACCCCCTGCCTTTACAGGCTGAGGGCCGTGTTTTCATGCCTCCCCTTTTCCCATCCTGACCAGAGGCTTTGTGTTGTTTCATTTCATTTTTTTTTTTTTATTGCTTCCACTTCTCAATTCTTCTGTGGACTTTGTTATTTTTTAATTAATTAACTTCTGGGTTTATTTCATAATGTCTCTCCTCCTATTTTTCTTCAGATTATGTTGCTCTTCTTGTGCTAACTCCTTAGCTAAGAGCTTTGTTATTTTTCCTGTAGAGCGTGCGTGGAGTCCCCTCTGAGCAGGGGTCGGGCTTCCTGCTAGGAGCATCGACATGCACTCTTGTCCTCCGTACCCTCTAACTAATCTGTCATCATGCTTTCCTCTTTTTGCCTAAGTCCTTTAAGGCTGCCTCTTCTTCTCCTCCAGGAACCTACATTTTGTTCTTGTTACATTTAAACCTTTGTGTTGATTTCTCATTTTATTGCCATGTGGTGAGAGAACAGAGCCTGAATCCTTTCTGCTCTGGGGATTAAATGAGGTCCACTCAGTAGCCAAAGACACTTTTTAAAATTTCTTTAAATATCTAAGAAGCGAGTGTGTTCTCTGCAGGGTTGAGAGGCCACAGAGCGACCCAAGCTGTGGCCCAGCCCTCCCTGCCTGGCCCCTGATCTCAGCTCTCCCCCCTGCCCACTAGATGCCTGGGGGCTCTGCACTTGACCGCTCTGAGCTGCAGTTCACGCAGATGTAAAATGCAGACAGGCAAGCCTCTGCCTCCTAGAGCTATTGTTAGGATTGAATTAGCTTTGTAATGGCCATTAGACCAATCTTACTCAATTTTATTATTCATCTCTTTTATCAGTGGTACTCAATGAAATGACTTTCTGATAGCAACACCCCACATATGCACACTCGGCCAACAGTGTGAGTCAGGGTCTCTTGGGTACAATACTTGGTCTAAATCTCTTGATTTTCAAGATAGCTAGAGGTAGAAGTTTAGCTACAGATCCAGAGTATAGACAGGCAGAAACAAAGAGGTACATTCAGGACCTGTATATGTAAATGTGGATATAGATACAGGTACCGATGTATACGTAAAGGACCAATGGACAGAAAGAAGTAGGGAGGGACGGAGGGATGGAAGGATGGAGGGGTGGATGGATGGAACCTGTAGATATAATATCAGTATCCTCAGATCATCTCTTATCCTCATTTGGAGAAACACGGATGAGGAGCCACTGACGCTGGTGGGACTGGTGTGTCCCCATCCCAGAGGCGTGTTGAGGGGGGAAGAGAAGCTTGAGGACAGGACAGTCTCGACTTTGTTTTTCTGTTTGATACGTCAGTAATCAGGGATGTTGTGGATTTAAAGATCCCGCCACAACTGTGATACTTTGTTGTCTTCTGCTTCCGACCATTTTTGCATCTGTGTTGGCCTGATAGATTTTTTTTCCTCATTTTCTCTGAATCTTTTTCTTTTCAGAGGAAGTTTGCTGATTTTACACTTGGGCCAATATCTGTCATCTGGTTTTGTCTTTTTGGGTTTTTGTCTCTTTTGTTTTGCTTTTGCTTTCTTGCTTTTCCATTCATATCTGACCCATCTCTCACTTCCAGGGCTTTTCTTGTGTGTATTTCGACTATCATATTAATGTTATTAGTAATTCTTTGTAAATTATGGACTTCTTCCCCCCGAGAATAAGTGTTTATACTTGCATTTAGTTTTTGCTATCTCGTTGACAATAACTGTTTGGGTTTAGCTATATTTTCCTGGTTGTCTTTCTCCCTGAGATTTCCCTACTTCCATTCATTTTTTTAGTAGGCTCATCACTGCAGTACTCTTTGTCACCTTGCTTGGATGAGTATGCCTTTCCTTTGACGTATCATATAAATGACAGCTTGACTGTAAATCAAATTACGGGTTACAAACTTCATTCAAAACTGCAGCAGCTGCTCCACCTCATTCCAACAGCTAATATCGCCAACAAGTGGAGTCCAGCCTGATTCTTTATCCTTGTAGGTAACCTGTTCTTTTCTCCCTGGATGCCTTTCTTTTTTTTTATTTTTATATTTAAAATTTAAAAGCCCACTAGGGTATGTTGCAGCAGAAATCTCTTTTCATTAATTACACCTGGCACCTGGAGAACCATTTTAGTCTGAACCTCAAGTCTCTCTCAAGCTCAGGAAAGTTATTTTTTTCATAAACACTTTCTTCTTCAATCTCTCCTGCCTTCTCTCTCTCTGGAATTCTTGATGTATGCTTATTGGAGTTCCTTTGATGTATCTTCCAGGTCGTATGTGGTTTCTCTCATTATTTTCATCTCTTTATCCTTTTCCTGTGGATTCTGAAAGAATTTCCCAAATTTAATCACCACTTTTCTGTACAATTTCTGCAGAATCCAGCTGCCATGTACCAGTGCTTCTCATTTTTGAAGGCTTTATTGATTTCAGAAGTTCCTTTGGCACGCCTGGCCTCTCTGACTTCATGATGTAATGCTGGATCTAATCTTGTGACAACCACAGTTGAAAATCTTCTCAGATTCTTGCCTGTCCTTTTTTTATAGTCCACATAAAAATGTTTGCTTTGATTTCTGAGTGGTCTTCACTGTTAAAACTTGGGGAGCTTGTCTTTTGTCCAGGGATTTTACTATGTGCTTGGCCGTGGAGAGGGAGGTCTGTGTACATCCAACTATAGTGGTGATAATAAGGAGAGGCTTTTGCTTCATGAGTTTCTTTTTGCCTTGGCAGCCAGAAATTATCTGGGGCAATGACTCCTAGCCAGGCTCAGCCATCTGGGTCACTTGTAAATAGCATGCTGTGTAACACTCTCTGCCGCCTGTGGCCGGTAGAGTCACATGGGCTTTCTAGAAGCACGGGTGGACACCAGGTCTGCTTCCCAGTGGCTCCTTGGCTGGTCCCAACTCCAGTCCTCACTGCAGTGGAGACTTAGCCTGGCTTCCCACAACCCCAATTTCCCTTATGATAGTGGGGTCACTGTCCATCCCAGGGATCCCTAAAACTGTGGAGGGTCAGCGTGCAGAGCGGCCGTGTCCCTGCCTGCCAAGCCATGTTGCCTTGGCTGCCTCAAGAAAGTGATGAGAGGCAGGACTGCACTTCACAGCTGTAGGTCCAGTTGGTGCTGTCCTTACCCTTGTCCGTCTGTACCACATCAAGTAGAAGAGAGAACATTATCTCCTGATAGAAAGGCATCCTGTGCCCCTGTGGTTTTCCACAATTTGTGTTTTTGGCTGGGTGGCAGTACATCTTGCTTTGCTTGTGACAGCCCCAGCTTTCATTTGGTTGTCCCAACATAACATGCACTTTGACTCTTAGAAGTGTCCTAGTGAGAACAATAAGTTATACCGTTGCTGTGGTTACCTATCATTTTGCAGCATCTGGGAAGGGCCTCTTACTCTCAGATATTCACATCACCCTCCTTCCCAGAAGCTGGTGCCATTTTTTTCTTTTTAATGTCCATTTTCCAAGTAAAACACCAGTCAGTTTGGTAATACCCCATCCTTGTGAGTTAATGTATGTCTGGAATCTTTCTCCTTTCTGGGAAGGTAATTTAATCTTTCTGATTGTCTCTTTCTTGACCTATTCGATGGGGCATTGAACTCTCATCATGCCAACCTCACAATGTCCATGGGTCAAGGTAAGACCATGGATGCTAGAGCCTTCTGCAAACTTTAAAGTGTAGTAAAAATGGTAGGTTTTATTTCAGGAAGGCCTGAGACATGGGAGGAATTGCTGTGGGGGGGTACGGGCAGCCCCTCCTGCCTGGCCAGGATTTTCTCTGCTGGACTGACTGCTGGACTCATTGTCTTCCTCTCGTCCTCACCCCTTTTCTCGGCAGGAGAATCGCTGCCCCTGGCCACCTCCAATCAAGTTCTCATTAAGTTCAGCGCTAAAGGCCAAGCACCAGCCAGAGGTTTCCACTTTGTGTACCAAGGTAATGCAGCAAGAGGATGTGAGAGGTGTGAGTGACTCCCCGACAAAGGAACAGAGACCTTTGACTCCTGATCTGGGCCTCAGTCTTAGGGTGCTGGAGAGCAGTTATGATGTATAGGACAGTTCTTTGAAATTCAGTTGAATTTAGATATTCATTTGCTCAACAGACAATTCTTAGACCAAATTCCGGGTCAAATGAGGAAAGAAATCTGACATGGAAGGCTGGTTCCGCCCTCGCCCTCCACCATTGTCTGGCACAGTCCTGATGGCATTGCGATGACCAGCCTAGGCCTCACCCCTAGGCTCTGTCCCCTGGAGTTTGGTTTTCTCTGCAGAGCACAGTAAAGGTGTGGGGAAAACAGAGACTGGGGATTAAGGTGGATGTAGCTTTGAATCCCAGCTCTGCCACTTTCTAGCTGGGACAGTAGTTGGCGCCAAGCAGGTGAATAGTGTCCATTACCTTATTCGTGGGCCTTGAAGGCAAAGTCCCAGAGCCCCTGGCTTTGCTCTACAGGCCCTAGCCCCTCCATGTCTAGAACCCCCCTTTGTAGGGCCAATTCTAGGCATGACCCCGTTCATCCCCTGCCACAGGGGCTGCCATAATCTGGGCCCTGGGGTCTGGGTTGAAGCATCCTGTCTGCCATGGGGGTGGTGGGGGAGGGAGTTCAGACTCAGGTCATGAGAGTGGAGCCCTAGGCAGCCCTAAGGCACTTGGGGAAAGGGGCCAGAGGCAGGGTGATGGGAGGAAGAATGGCCATTCTCCTTGCAAAGGGACGTGGACACTGATAGTCGAAGGTCATCATGGGAAAGCAGAACACAGCTGGGCCTAAAGTCGGCCTCCCATGGTGGTTTCAGAAGCTGTGCCACAGCAATGCATGTCCAACTCTATTTCAGTAAAATGGGCTTTGTCCTGGAAAATCCCCCCCTTGCCCTGGGAGAGGGCGCCCAGGGGTCCTATCCAAACCGTCTCTGGTACTGTTGTGTGTCCATCCCCGGGCTGGTTTCCACCAGCATGAGGCTGCCCTTCAATGGCCTTGTCCCCTGCAGCGGTGCCCCGAACCAGCGCCACGCAGTGCAGCTCCGTGCCAGAACCCCGCTATGGCAAGAGGCTGGGCAGTGACTTCTCAGTGGGAGCCATCGTCCGCTTCGATTGCAACTCCGGCTATGCCCTGCAGGGGTCCCCAGAAATCGAGTGCCTCCCTGTCCCCGGGGCCTTGGCCCAGTGGAATGTGTCAGCGCCCACCTGCGTGGGTGAGTACCTGAGCCACTGGGACTCCGGGGAGACCCAACAGCAGGCCCTGCTCCCCAGAGCAACTTAGGTGGGGTGTTTTGGGTCTGAGGACAGTCAGGAGGAGCTGGGGTGCTTGGGGAGGGAGGCCTGGGAGGAAGGTTGTAGGGACAGCAGCCATGGGAGGAGCGGGGATGGGGGCCTACGGGAGAAGCCAACCGCCAGCAAGGGAGGACTGCTGGGGGAGGCTCCCCTGGGGGACCAGAGACAAGCAGGAAGACCCTCTGACCAGAACTGCCTCCCCCTCAGTGCCGTGCGGAGGCAACCTCACGGAGCGCAGGGGCACCATCCTGTCCCCCGGCTTCCCAGAGCCCTACCTCAACAGCCTCAACTGCGTGTGGAAGATCATGGTCCCTGAAGGCGCTGGTATCCAGGTAGGGGCTCGGGGAGGCCCAGGCAGGCCTGGAGGAGACATTCCAGCCGGTCCCTGCCCCTCGGGCCAGATGTGGAGGTGAGGTCCACAAGCAGAAAAACACAACAGCTCAAGGCCCAGAAGCTTCCAGGGGTGTGAAGAGAGAGCGGGTAACTCGGGAAAGAGGGGGGGGTGTCCCTGGCTCGAGCCGTCAGGGAAGGCCAGAGGAGGAAACATCTGGACTGAATGAAATACAGAGATCGGGGAGGAGTCAGAGAAGATGTTTTCAGATGGCTTGAAAGCTGCTTTCCTCCAGGTTGTGGGTGGTAGGAGAGAGGGCATTGCAGGAAAGGGGAAGAAGCAAGCAGATGAGGCATGGAGACGCCCCAGGCGCACGCCCGGGGCCATACAGCAGCCTGGGCCGTGGGAGCAGACTGGGGACCAGTGGTAAGAGGCGAGTGGAGAAGGCACCGGAGCTGAGTGGCAGCATGGAGGCAGTTAGAGCCTCCGAGGCCAACAGAGGGGTGGCAACGGGGGCTCGAGGTGGGTAGGTCTGGCCGGGAGTGGGTTCCCGGGTCGTCCCTGCAGGATGTCTGGTGCAGTCGGGACAGGAAGGTAGGGAAACCCAAGGAACATTGGAGGGATGGGACGGGGGCCTTCGTTGGACATCTGTCGTCCCCAATGGACACATGAGGTCACCGGGGGTAGGGACGGCTGGGTACTATCAGTGGGAGGACCTAGCACAGTGTCAGCCCCAGGCAAGGGTGCTCGGTAATGGAATCAACTACATGAATGGAGAAGGAGGGACAGCGGGACGGGCAGACGGACACAGGCCGCCTAAGCGACGCTTCAATCCCTCTGCCTTCCCAGATTCAAGTCATCAGTTTTGTCACAGAGCAGAACTGGGACTCTCTGGAGGTGTTTGATGGGGCGGACAACACCGTGACCATGCTGGGGAGCTTCTCAGGTGAGGCGGGGCTTCCAGGGACCTCCGCTCAGGGCGGGGGGTGGACTTCATCATCGTCCCCTCCATGATCACCACCGACGTGTGGTTCACCGGCCACAGAACTCATCATTTTAAAGTGCACGATCCACAGGCATCACCGGGCCTCATTTCGGTGACGGCGTCGCCATACACACAACTATGGGTCCGCACGTTGCGCACCGGCAACTAACACAGTGTTGCGTGTCGATCGTAGCTCAGGCATCAAACGACGATAATAACGCTACGGTGAAAAGCGAGTGTACAGTTCAGCGGTTTTAGTATATTCACGAGAGTCTGGAACTCTCACTGCTGTCCAGCGCCCGACGCTGTCATTTCCCCCGAAGGAAGCCAGGTGCTCGTTTGCATGCCCCCCGGCACCCCATGCCCCCATCCCTTGGCAACCTCCGTACCATCTTCATAGATCCGCTGGTTCTATGGGAAATCCCATATAAGTGGGATCCTACAATAGGCGGGCTCCTGGGTCTGGCTTCTTTCCCTCCGCCTAATTTTTCAAGGCTCACCATGTTGTAACAAGCACCGACACATCACCATGTGGAGAGACCAGGCTTCACTTGCCCATCCGGCAGGTGATGGACACTGTGGGCTCGTTGTGAACGATGCTGCTATAAGCATTCACATAGCAGTTTCTGCGGGACATGGTTTCGATCCCCTTGGGCGTATACCTCGCTGTGGAATTTCCGCGTCGTACGAGGAACCGACACGCTGTTTTCCACAGTGGCCACACCGTTCCCCATTCCAGGGGCAGAGTGCTCGCTGAGTGTGGCCGGGGCAATTATCTGGGTGCCCAGGCTTCAGGGTTCCATGTTGCCAAGATAGGAAAGGGAGTCATGTGCACCGTCTAAATGGTCTACGCTGCCTGCACTGCCCAAAGAATTACACCTGTCAGTTATCTGAAGATGGCTGGGGAGGGGACCAAACTCCCCGCTACCCATGGCCCCCGCTCCCCACCCCCCTCTGCCACTGCTCACTCTGCAGACAGCTTGAGGTCTCCTCTCCCTCAGCTGCTGAAGAACACCCTGCACCCTGGGGAGGGGAGGGGCTCGTTTGTCACCTGGCAAGTATGATAACTGGGGACATTTGAGGGCCTTGGGAGCAGAATGTCAGCAAGTAGCAAAAACCAGAGAAATGGGAAGGAAATCGAGGGCCGGGGTGGCCAAGCGTGAATGGTCCCTGTTTCCTTGCCCTAGGAACAACCGTGCCTGCCCTTCTGAACAGCACCTCCAACCAGCTCTACCTTCATTTCTACTCAGATATCAGCGTGTCGGCAGCCGGCTTCCACTTGGAATACAAAAGTGAGGATCCACAGTCTCGGCTGTGTTCAGGGCTCAGGGTGGGACGGACAGGTGCCAAGGACCTGCAGTGGGCGGGGGCCTCCTGGGACTGTGCATTCTCCACCCCACAGGCCTAGATGAGGTTGCCAAAGCTCAGAGAAGGTATGAAAGTCTTCAGGCCTGCACAGCTGGGGGGGGGGGCAGGAGTCTCACCCCCGAGTCTCAGCAAACTCAGACACCTGGGCACGCCCACCCCACCCCCCCGTGTCCACCAGGAATGGGAGGGGAGCCCCATCGTTGATTTAGGTCTGGTAGAGAATTGGGGATGTGCAGAAATGCAGGCGCCGTCCTCCAGTCCTACAACGTGTCCTCTCCAACCCCCGGTGATGCCACCGCCTTGTCCTCATGAGGAACTTCACTCCTCTTGCACCAGATTTCTCCCTCCACCCTTGAAACCTTACATCTTGGCTTTCAGTGCCCTGAAGCGTCCATGACGAAAAGCTGTTAGAAGGAAAAGGGCTTGTGGAGGTGCCCGGTGGGGCAAAAGAGCAGAGGTTGTGGGGGGGCCTGTGCCACCCTAGGCGAGCATGTCGTCCCCGTCCCTTCTGAGAGCGGGAAGGAATAGGTAAACCGAGGTACTTGTTATACGCTCATCCAGCAGGTAGCTGTGGGGTGTTCACGGTGTGTCGGGTGCTGTGCTGGGTGTTGCTGGGACTGGGCAAGGTCCGGAGCGGTGAGCATCCCCCGAGTCCATGGAGGAGAGGCAGACACGTGGACAGAGAGGCGTGTCACAGTGTTGCAGGGGTCCTGGCGATGCCCCAGGTGCTGGAGCTGTAGTCCCAGGGGACAGAGTGGTCACTTGTGCCTGGGCAGGTGGAGAGGTGGAGGTCATGCAAGAGTGTGGCAACCCTGTGCTAGGCGCCCCCAGGACAGAGACAAACACACAGAGTCCAGGGAGGTGGACGGACAGGGCAGGAATCATTTGCACACAACCCCATACACTAAGCAAGGAGAGAAGAGGGGGCGCTGAACCCGGCCAGGCGAGACCTTACGGAAGGGATGCTGGAGCTAGGGTCGGGCGAGGAGTAAGAAATACGGGAAGGTGTGGTTGGCTTAGCGTCTGGGACAACACGGGCCCTTGCCGAGGGTGGTCCCACTTGGCACTAGAGCTGGGTTGGGGGACAGCACCGGATGTTGTGCAGAACGCTGGGCTGGGCTCCGAACAACGAGCTTTGCCCCAATGGTCGATGGTCATGAGAGGATTATCAGTCAGGCCCCAGGATGCTCGTGGCCTGAGAGCGCGGAAGTGTGCGCTGGACAGCAGGCCCAGGACAGCCCGAAGCGAAGACCCGGAGGGGCAGAGGGTAGGACAAGGACCCCGAGACCTTCCTCCCCGCAGACCTCAAAGGCTTCCCTCTCTGGTGGAGTAAAGCATGCCGTCTTTCTTGAATAATTCACGCTTTTCCTTTTACCCTTTCTCTCCGTTCTCTAGTTCTGTTCCCTTTTCCAGCGTTGTCCTTCGAGCCCTTAAACGTTCCTGAGAATCTTCTCTTTCCTTCCCTCTTCCAAAGATATACTTCGTTCCTAAATCTCTTCGTCATTTTGCTGCCTTGTTCCCTGCCCCCCCAAAGAAAAAAAACCCCACCTCTCCTAGGTTTGCTGTGGTTGCTGTTGTTCAAGGGAACTAAGTGGTCGCCCCCCAATGCTTATCGAGCATTGTCCTGTCTTGGCGGGAAGTGCTGAGGGAAAACAGAAGTAGCTGGAACTCCTAGGAGCCAAAACCATCTTTGTCTTTTGCTAAAAACGACCGTTCTCTTAATATTCGAGCATCTATCTGCAAAGAGGGTGTGGAAGGGAAGGATTAACTGTAGAGGCAAACAGTCTTGAAGGTCTGAGAGTCGTATCTACTGCTGTGACTCCCTCGATGCTGATTTAGTGCCACGAAAATGGAACAATATGGTTTTGAAAGCAGTAGATCACCAGGGATAAAATAAGAAATCTTCCCCTGTCGCCAGCCCGGCTTAAATAAAGCCATGCGATGCACTCTATGAGAAACGGGAATGGACTTACTCGGTTTCTCTCTTGGGGTTCACGTTTCTCCCCATTCCACCTTTTCCTCCTACCATGTTCTTTCACGCTTGCTTTCCCCTCCTTTCCCCCCCGCGCCTCCTCCCTCTGTCGCCGCCGCCACCTGGGGAAGTAGGTCTCGGGCTGCCGCGCCGCGGGCACCCGCTAAGTGGGAGGCAGGGGGAGAAGCAGCCAGGAGGACAGCGGGGGGACGTCCTTCAGATTCAGCATGGTGATGGCTCCCGTCCTGCCCTTGAGGTCTTCGCCCCGCTGCCGACACTTGTGGACTCACAGGCCCAAATGGCCTTCGCTCCTGGGAATCGCGTTCACTTCTCAAGAGGACATGCAAGGGGTGCCCGGGTGGCTCCATCAGTTAAGCGTCCAACCCTCGATGGCGGCTCAGGTCATGATCTCAGGGTCTCGAGATCGAGCCCCGTGTCGTGCTCCCCTCTGCATGGAGCCTGCTTAAGATGCCCTCGCCCTCCGCCCCTGCTGACCCCTGCTTGCAGGAGCGCACTTGCTCTCACTGTCAAAAAAAAAAAAAAAGGCACCTATACAGCAGGAATTCCCTGAGAGGGGCACAGGGACCTCCTAGAGTCAGCGGTGTTCTGCAGTTCTGGTAGGTCTGAGTCGTGCAGGTGCAGGCATTTGTCAAAACTCAGCAAGCATGCACGTAAGATTCACACACTTTATTACACGAGGCTTTTCCTCAGAAGGAGAAAGCACACGTAGTTACCTGGTGCACGTGTAGATGCCCGGCTCCGAGGCGCAATGATGATGCACCAGCTGCTGCACAAGAGGATGGGGCCACCCAGCCCTCCCCACCCCCCTGCTCCATGCAGGACGTGCAGCCGCAGCTCCCCAGGGAGCCTGCCTCTCCCAAGGGGCCTGGATCTGCTGGGAGGGCTGCCAGAGGCATCCACCGGGGGCCCTGGGCCCAGGCTGCCCTGTCCCAAGCCCTGGGAGCTGGAGGTGCCTGGGGCAGACCCAGCGCCCGTCCCCAGACCACGGCACTGTCAGCCGCAGGCCACCGGCCGCTGGGCACAGGGACGTCCTTAGCACATTTTACTGCATCTGAGTTAGGGGCCCTGCGGTGTCTGCAGCCGCGGACGGGCCCCAGCTGGGCACAGGGGAGACATGAAGTCCCAGCCAGGAGGTGCTGCCTGCCCGCCCACTGTGAGTTCTCCACCCTCAGGAGGGATGCAAAGCTGCTTGAGGAGGATTCCAGGGGATGAGGGGCGCGGAGCCGGGCCGGGTGGCCTGTGTGTCCTCCACCCGCACAGACCTGCGGTCAGGCTGCGCTTGGCCTGAATCCCAGCTCCATGGCAACGGGGCGCATGTCTCTTCATCCTCGCCCAGGGCGTGGGGCACGAGGACCTCCTTCAAGGCTGACACAACACCTGCGGCCCGTGTCCCTGGCCCCGCTGGGGGGGGGGTCTCCCTAAGTGCCGCTGCGGTAATGACAGCGACAGGAGGAAGGGCCGGGTCCTCGCACAGCCCTGCGCACAGCGCTGGGCAGAAAATGAAGATCCAGTAACTGCAGGGGAATTGAGAGACTCAAGCTGGGAGAATGCAGGAGCCTTGGGGAGTCCCTAGGGTGATCCTGGAAGGGCTCAGGGCGGCGAGTGAGGTCCGGGGATGTTCCGTGAGGGGGGAGACTGAAACACTCGACAGGAACCCACTTGGAGGTGCCGAGTAGGGACATCGTGACTGAGGGACGCAGACGCGCGGGGTGTGCCCAGGGCGGCGAGGCTGGGGGCCCGCAGTGAGCCCGGGCCGATCGTGGGGGGCCAGGCATGAGGACCCCCGGTGTCACCCCCGGAAAGGAGCTCAGGGATACAGCAGGAGAAATAAGGCAGCAGAGTCCCGTCCACTGGCCAACGTTTTTCTACACAGCATGTCCCGGAGAGCGGGGCCTTCCGAGCGTCCGAGTGACCCCGAGGGCCCCCCCTTCCTCCGCACCTGTCGTTCCCCTCTCCCAACTCTGTTGCCAGAGGAATCGTCTTCTTAGGGCCGAGAGGATGGAGGGAAGTGGGGTCTGGGGCGGTGCGGGTGGCCAGGAGCCAGGTCGGGGCATCTCCCCCGCGCCCCCCTCCGGAGGCCTGCACTGAGCCCGGGGCTACCCACCTCCTGCCGCGGGCACAGGGTGACTGGAGCCCGTTCTGCCGCCCTGACCTGGGCCTGCCGTCACCCTGTCCCGTGTGTGCGTCTGTGTCCCCAGCGGTGGGCCTAAGCAGCTGCCCGGAGCCCGCGGTGCCCAGTAACGGGGTGAAGGCCGGCGAGCGCTACCTGGTGAATGACGTGGTTTCCTTCCAGTGCGAGCCGGGATATGCCCTCCAGGTATGTCCCCGGCCCCAGGCCCAGGCGGGTGTCCCCGCACAGGACAGGACAGGCCTCTCGGGCCCCGGGACGCATCCCCGCGAAGCTCCGGTATGGCCGCACTCCGGCGAGCCTACCCTTCCTCTGAAGGTGTCCAGGGAGCTTGGGTGGGGGCGACGAGGACGCTTCAGCTCCGGCCCACCCCTGTCCCCATCCCTCCAGGGCCACGCGCACATCTCCTGCATGCCGGGGACCGTGCGCCGCTGGAACTACCCTCCGCCGCTCTGCATTGGTAAGAGAGCCCGCGCTCAGCCCCTCCGACCCCTTCCCGCGGGGCCCGGGCTGTGCCAGCCTGCTCAGGGGTGTGCAGCCCGCACCCAAGCCTGGCGCCACCCTGCAAGCCGTCCCCCACCAGCCCGGAAGCCACGGGGGCTTGGCCATTGTCCTGATCCCACAGAAGAGCCCACGGCCCCGCTGGACCCTTTGGGCAGTTGAGGCCCCTTCCCCTGTGACACTCCAGGGGACAGACAGACAAAATCCACTAGCAGAGAAATGGGGGCGGGGGGGCATGTGTGCAGCACGGGCTTAGCTTGGTTGGGTTTCTCACCTCGTGCTAAGCGCCGGGGAACCGAGCCGTGGACGCAGGGACCGCAGGGTCCCAGGAACGTGTGCTGAGCGTGGGGCAGGGGGACGCCCCATTTACTGGGCATCCACTGTGGGCAAGGCCTGGCGCCGCAGGTTTGCACACGGTGCCTCTTGGGGGTACCGTTGCCTCCGTTTTCGCAAAGGAAAACCCGAGGCTTTTACAGTACAAGGTGACGGGCACTGTCAGGGTGGACGCCCGCCAACCCTGGGATGCGCGGCCAAGTGCATGGACGAAGCATCCCTGAGGCACAATGGCATTTCCCTCCCGGGGCTCACCAGAAGCGGGCTCTGGTCACCGCCCCGTGGTCACAGACGTGACCGGTCAGGCCAAGGAGGCACCCCCACCCCCACCCGCTCCGTATCCCAAAATTCTTGCCGAGGAAACCACCCGTGTTAACCGCAGCTGCTGCTGACAGCGCAGCTGCCACCGGGCCACCACGTGCACTGGTCCCCGTTGTCAAGGATACTGACATAGGTGCCGCCCGGGGACGTAGGTGCTGCCCAGGGACGTAGGTGCCCGGATCAGCTCCACTGCATAGGCGGGGGAAGCAGGTGCGCGATGTTTGGAACTCGCCCAGGAAGTGACGGCGTTGGGGTTGTGTCCCAGGTGCTGGGTCTGACCTGGGCCGGAGTCCCCCCAACCCAGGCACCGTCACTCTCAGGTCCACATGTCACCCCGTCCCCAGGATGCCTCTGCTGAGACCCCGCACACCCCTCGCCTCGGTCTCTCTCTGTCCCCCAAAACCAGTTCACATGACCGTTCCCTGGAAGCTATGAAAGAACAGAGTTGGCGTCCCCTGACCAGGCTGGACTCGGGCTCCAGCCCTGCCTCTTCAGTGACTCTCAGGTCACCTGGGCCGGCCCGTCAGATGCCCCAGCCCCACACGGCTGGCCCCCCGAGGAACGCTAATCACAGTTTCTGTGGCCGAGGGCGAGGGTCAGGGGCGAAGGGGGCCCCTGGCGGGGTGAAGACCCCATGCACGCCAGCCCCTGCCTCCGTCCTTTTTCTTTAGTCTCAGAAGAGTTGATGGGACGGTGATGGAGGGAGGTTTGGGGCTAGAAGGTCACACTTGGCTGAGGCCAAGAGCCACGGCCCGGGCTTATGGACGCCAGCGCCCCGACCTGAGCAGCCCTGCCCCAACTCAGCTTCGCCCACACGGGTGCTCGGTCAGGGCGGGTGAGCCGTTGGTTCCTTTGGATTCTCAAAGGGGTTTATGGCTTGAGAAAGGGGCAGAAACCGCTGCCCTAAGGGAGCATCCGAATGCTGGCGCGGCCCCCGCGCTGTCCTGCATGCATCCTCACCCTCTGCCTGCTGTCCCCGTCACAGCGCAGTGTGGGGGCGCAGTGGAGGAGATGGAGGGTGTGATCCTGAGCCCCGGCTTCCCCGGCAACTACCCCAGCAACATGGACTGCTCCTGGAAGATAGCCCTGCCCGTGGGCTTTGGTAAGTCTACACGCCCGGGCCCGGGCGGCCCTTCGGTGTGCCCGCAGCGTGCTCTGCCCCCACGGTGGCGAGGACGAGTTAAGAACGCTGGGAATGAACATAAAATACGGGAGAAATGACCTCAGGGATTGCGGCCACTATTATCTGGGTAGTGAGCTGGGATGCAGGACCGCGGGATGAGAAATCACCCAGGGACGAGAAATCACCCAGGGACGGCTGAAAAAGAAAGAGGCTCTGGCAGAGGCTGGACCTTGACTTGTGCTTTTAACTTCAACATCCGATTTCTCATCCTAATTAAATTACATAGCCAAGGTCGACACGATTCAGTTTGCATTTTTTTTTAATTTTTTTTATTGAAGTTCAATTTGGCAACATAGAGCATAACGCCCAGTGCTCATCCCGCCAAGCGCCCCCAGCCTCGAGTTTGCATTTTTTATTTATTTATTTTTTTTGAGTTTGCATTTTTTAGATGCACATTTAGGGCTCATCTTAAGGAGTGGGAGGGCTTTTTTTTTTTTTTCTTTTGGTGGAGATGGAGTATTCCAGGCACGGGGGTTGGTGGGGTGTGGGCACAAAGTCTAACTGCTGCTGATTCGTTCCTGACCGGGAATATAACTCAACCCCGATATCTCTGTTGAGGAGAAAAAAGGTGTGTTGACAAGGAACCAATGGGTCGCCTTGCCTGAGTCACTGCCCTGCTCCTGGGGACGGTGGGTCCTGGGGGTATCCCTGCCCCTAGGACCTCCTGCCTCCTAGGACCTCTCCGTCCGTGACCTCAGGAATGAAAGCCCGATGTATTCTTTACTCTGCAGCCCGATTGGGTCTTCTGAAGGAGAAGGGGCTTCCAGGAGAAAGGGAGCCAACTGGCCTCCTTCACAAATGTCCTGAACGGAGGAGAGGGGCTGGTGACCCTCAAAGGATGGAGACTCCCTTTAAAAAAAATTTATTTATTTATTCATGAGAGACACACAGAGAGAGAGAAAGAGGCAGAGACACAGGCAGAGGGAGAAGCAGGCTCCGTGCAGGGAGCCCAACATGGGACTCGATTCCAGGACCCCGGGGTCACGCCCTGGGTTGCAGGCGGTGGAAACCGCTGAGCCACCCGAGTTGCCCAGGATGGAGTCTTATTTAGCACCTTTTGGGGGACCCAGGGGGTGGATGACCAGGGTACAACACAAAGAGGACTTTGGCAGCCTTGGGAAACTCCCGATTTTAGAGATTGGGGAAGGGGAGCCAAGAGCCCCTAGGGCTGTGGATGCAGCCGTGGGCCCCAAGACGCTGAGGTGACGGAGGGATGGAGGAAGCACAGACGCCAAAGGAAAAGAGTTTGAGCAGGAGTTAGGCCGCCGTCCTCGTCAGTCCCAGTGTGCAGCCAGTCAGAGCTCTCCCCGCCTCAGATGCGGCCGCTTCCCGGCGTCTGCACAGGCCAGTCACCGAGGCCTTGCTTTCGGGCGACTCCTGGCCGCGGGCCGAGGCCCCGAGGCGGCCATGAGGAACCCCGGCGATGGCAGCGGTGGCACCCCGTTCTCCGCACACCCCGAGGCCCGCAGGGGCCCCTGGTGAACATGCTGCTCACGGGGCTGCGGCGACAGGGGCTGAGTGCTGGGCCGGGGCTGCCCGCACTTTGGAGACGACCTGCATGGTCGCTAATAGGGACATACGTAGCACGGCTGCATCATTCACAAAATGAGATCGATTACTGTGTAGTCGAACCAATGAGCTTGCTCCTTGTATCAGCAAGGGTAGACCCCGAAAAGCACAATATTGAATTAAAGAGTTTAGACGACTGTACGGTAGAACATTTACATAAATGAGACAAATCTGACACACATTTGGGAATCTAAAAACATGGACTGGGGAGGTATCTCCCCATTCTGTGAGTGACCCTCAGATGGGACAGCAGGAGACATGGAGGGTCTTCAGTGTTAGCAGCCTTTATTTTATTTAAATAATTAGATGAAAAAAAAATCACACTTAAATCCCCATTCTATGCAAATTAGAGAAATTTTTAGGGATTAAAGTCCATCTGTGAGTCCACCCTGCGGAGATAACCGCCCCAGCCCAGTCCTCAGTGACCATTTGGCCCCCGTGAAGACAAGGACCTGCCAGACGGTGCCCCCCGCGTGGTGCCTGGCACAGCCCTGATGCGTGGCGGATGCTCAGTCAATATTATTAGGGCATCAGTGACTATTCTTCTCATTTTTTAATGCAAAAGTTAGAATTATGGGAGCACCTACTACTTTGCAATCAGACTTTCACAACTAGCCTAATGCACACTTTCCTCTGCTCGGTGAATGTATTTCTTCCACATCATTTTTAATACTAATCTTAATTTTGAGAAATCTCACCAGAAAGCAAATCTCTTCCCACCTCCACTTCGCGGCGTGCATTATCATGTACGTTAAGGGCTCGAGGAGATCTGTTTAGCTTCTCGGGTTGTTAGGAGATCTCGATTAACCCAGTTAAGATCCCAGAGTGTAAACTTCATTGACAACGTGCTTTTCTGCTTTCTGAATTGCCGTAAGTATTCTAGAAGACAGCGGCACCGAAGCTCAAGTCTTTTGAGCAGATACAGTTATTTTTCAGTGAAACGTTCGTTTTAACAGAGCTGTCTTTGTGCCGAGAGTAGGCCTGTGAACTACAAACCAAGCGTTGGCGCCGAGCTTTGTTTTCAAAAAAATAAAATCGGGGTGGGGGTGGGGATGGAGAGCCATGTGGAATGACCGAAGCCCTTCATTCTGAGCAAATAACACATTTTTTTTTAGAAAACGTTTAATTTTTTATTATTTTTTAAATAATAAATTTATTTTTTATTGGTGTTCAATTTGCCAACATATAGAATAACACCCAGTGCTCATCCCGTCAAGTGCCCCCCTCGGTGTCCACCACCCAGTCACCCCCACCCCCCGCCCTCCTCCTCTTCCACCACCCCTAGTTCGTTTCCCAGAGTTAGGAGTAGAAGTGGGCAGGAAAAATCAGAAAGGGAGACAGAACATGGAAGACTCGAATAGCACATTTTTAAGTTCAGTCCTGCCTCAAGACAAAAACCCGGACAGGACAGTGGCTTCCAGACCGCGGTTCCGCGAATCTCGGTTGGGCAGGACGTCGGTGGTGGGGACGTGCGAGGCCCGGTGGGAGAAGCTTCCAGGAGGCCAGGCTGCACGTTCACCACGGGACTGTGTGGCTTGGGGCACTGTCTGCCTCTGTCTTGCTGCCAGGAGCTCACATCCAGTTCCTGAACTTCTCCACCGAGCCCAACCACGACTTCATCGAGATCCGGAACGGCCCCCACGAGACCAGCCGCATGATGGGCAGGTTCAGCGGCAGCGAGCTCCCGGGCACGCTCCTCTCCACGTCCCACGAGACCACCGTGTATTTCCACAGCGACCACTCCCAGAACCGGCCAGGATTCAAGCTGGAGTATCAGGGTGAGCGCCGCGAGGGCCCGCTTGCTGCCGTCCACCCCCTCTCCTACCCATCTGCTCTGCCCTCCACGTGCAGGAGAGGGAACTCGGGGGGCCGAGGGGCAGCGGGGGCTCCTAGGGAGGAGGGCTCCCCTTCGGCGGCAGGTCCCTCCAGCTCCGTGAAGGTGCCCAACCCCCTTTGACCGCCTTTCCCAGGGTTAAGGCCCAACAGCACCACTGGAGCCCCCCCCATCCTGGCCCAGCCCCCAGGGGTTGTCCCCAGCATCCTGCCGCCCCTTGCCCTCAGCCTTCCTCGGCCGACTGTGTGAAGCCCCGTCACCCTCAGCGAGTGGCTCCCGTCACATGACGGAGGACTCTGGTCGCCGCCCCGGGGCTCCCGCAGAGCCTTCGGATGAGACCAGCCCATCGACCCCACTGAGGGCGCCTGCCACGCTCTCCGGGGCTCTGCTTGCGGAGGGGAATCCGTGACAGCCCCCGCTCCTCCGGGCACATTTTTTTCCCGGAACAAGCTCTGTGCTCCCTCACCTCAGGCTTTCCCTGTGTGAGGGGCCATCGCCTGTGGCCGTGCAGGTGGTGCCCCGTCTGGAGGGGGGGGCGGCCTGCCCCTCGGATGCCTTCCTAGTGCAATGGACTTAACTGAGCCTTCCACTGACTTTTTTTTTTTTTGCATGATTTTGGACTTTTTTTCCAATCTAATACATGCTTATAAAAAATTAGAACACTACAGGGATTTTTGTAAGTCTGTTGTAGAAAGTCAAAGTTTTCCCGTCATCCCATCTCCAACTGCACCTTGTGCAGAGATACCAACTTTTAAGTTTGCGTTCCCCATTTTTCCTGTACGTAGATTGATGCAGCTATTATTATTATTTTATTTCAACCAAAATGGCATCAAACTATAAATACCGCCTTTGTAATTTTCTTTTTGAAAGTTAATTTTTAATTATATTAATAGTTTGCAAACACATTCACCTTGTTAAAAAGGAAGGGGGGGTGGAGGAAGGACAAAGGGAAGGAAGGAAGAAATCAAAGCATCACAGACAAGGTCGAGCTTTCTCTGTCCACAGCCTCCGCACCCAGGCTTATTCCCCTCAAGTTGTCACTGTTGTCTTGACGTGATCTTTCCAGATCTTTCCCACGCATTGCCACACATAGGTTCCACGTACCTGTGAAAATGTGTCCTGTTTCTTGACATTTTTGTTGTGTTCCTACGTAAGTGTATACATGATGCCCTGACCTTTGGCCTTGCTGTCCCTTGTCAGAGATGGACATGGGCCGAGGGTCTGGGCCGCTGGTTTCGGGAGAGCCTCAAGGGTATTCCACGGCCCAGTGACCCAGGCACCGCCGCCTCCCGCCTCCGGTGGAACTGAGGCAGCGTGGCTGCACTTGCCACACCTGGGACAGCTCGGCGGGGGGCGGGGGGGGCAGCTGTGCTCTGGCCCCAACGGCACCGGCCTCCTTGGGGTAACGGGCCATGCCCCAGAGGGCGGGGACAGAGGCCAGGGCGGGCCGCGGGGGCTGGCACGTGGTGACACCTCAGCCGCCGCATCCCGTCATGGGAGAGACTCAGACCCATGCTCAGGGTCAGCGTCTCCTTCCTTGCCCCCCCCCCGCCCCGGGGGGCTGCGGTGCTGGGGCAACACGCGTTGGTCCTCTCACTGCTCGGAGGCCATGGTAACGCTCTCCAGGCCTCTGTCCTTGCTCCTGGGGGTTGCTGGCCGTCTGAACTCCTTGGCTAATGGAAATATCACCCCCATCTCTGGCTTCAGATCCCTGTATGTCCCCAAGTTTCCCCTTTTTACAAGGTCAGCAGTCATGTTGGGTGAGGGCTCCCCCCACCCCTGATGACCTCATTGCCATCAGGTGAAACGGCAAGATCCTCTCTCCAAATAAGGCCCCATTCAGGTGCCAGGGGTTGGGACCCCAACATGTGCATCTGGTTGAGGGACGCAGTTCGACCCCAGAGAGCCCAGCTCTCACAGGCCCAGGTGCTCCCCCTGAGACGCCTCCTGTTGCATCGGCGCGAGTACTGACGACCCCACCACCGGGACCGGGACAGCTTCCTGGGGGCCCGCCCACTGGGTCTACGCAGTGGGGCCAGACCTCACTCACCGTGGGCCCCTGTGATACACCCTGGGAGCGTCGTCGGCCAAGGCCGCGGGCTTCACTGACTCCTCCCCGTGGAAGAGCCCTCCCTGCCTCCATGGGCCCTGGCCTCTGCCCCTCGCACCTGCTGAGGCTTCCCAGACCCAGGCCAGTGCCTCCAGCAGCAGCCGTCTCTGTGACGGGCCCGCTTCCCTCCTTAGGGGCCCCCTTCTCAGGATTTCCCTTGCTGGGGGAAGCAAGGCACAAGGGCAGCAGACACGCAGCCCTGCCCCGGGAGGTGGTCCGATTGTGTGCCGGGCCCGAGGCATCAACTCTGGGTGTGTGCAATCCGTCTCTCGCTCATGTTTACCTCTGTGACTTGGTGGGTCCTCCCACGGAGGCCTCCTGATTTACGACAGGCACAAATAGTTCTCCCCACCCAACGGGCCCTCGTGCTCCACTTACACCCTGCGGGGCCCGTGGACCTGGACGCTGACCCCTCACCCCAGGTGTTCCTTCATGAAAAGACCTGTTTCCAGAGGGGCCACTTGTCCCCACTAAGGCCCCACTAAGGTCCCCACTATGGAGCAGGCCCAGCTGCCTGCGGTCCCAGCACTTTGAGAAAATCCAACTCCTTGCTTTTCTCAAAATCCCTCCATTAGGCACCCTGAACTCCCTAGGCTAGGGTTCTCCTGTCTCCCCTCAGGTGAACGTTCCCCTGAAGTTGTTACTAACAGCACAAGCCCCTGTCACCGGGCCTCCGGGTCACCGGGCCTCACCGAAGCCACCACAGCTGCTGGGGACACCGGGTTTGCAAGGAGCTGAGCAGTGACCGGACACAAAACTGTTCCAAAGTGCTGGGCACCGTCCTTCCTACCTTAATAACGTGAACGTCTTAGTAATTCTCACCATATTACCGCTATTTGTGTTGTGGCACTGGTTGAAAGTTGTCTCTTCCCACCGTGTCGCCTCCCTGGGGGCCCAGCCCGCGCGCCCCTGGGGAGCCCTACTCAGCAGGCCGATGCCCCCCCACGGGCCCAGCCCCACACCCAGAGGCACCCCGGCTCCTTGGCGGCTCCGTCCGGGCACGGGCCCTGAGCGCTTTGGCCCCGTTTGAAAGCAGCCCAGGTGCTCTCCCAAAGGGTCCCTTTTTCTGCAAAGGCCGGTCCCCCTCGTGGGGCGGTTCCCAGCGGGGACCCCGGGGCCACAGCCTCCCCTCAGGCACCCGCCCTCCTGCCCCGGCCGGCGACCCTAGGCCAGTGGCGGGAACCCCAGTCCCCCCCAGGGGCTCCCGGGCACAAGCTTGGGGTCGGCACCGGCCGCCTCCCCGCGTCCGAGGACGTGCCCCCGTGGGACCCCCGCTCCTCAGTCACAAAGACCCCACTCAGGCCTCCCCCAACTGCTTCCCGCGCCCATGACCCAGAACAAGGTTGTCGGGTTAAACGAGACGACCCACAGGAAAGAATTGAGGCCCGGCCCCAGGCGGGTGCCCGTGAACCAGCGCCCAGCGTCGCCCCGTCTCCCCCGAGCCCCCTCCCCACGGAGACAGGGAAAACCACGTTTATTACACTCTGGCTCTGTGCAAAGGGCCGTGGTGTGTTAGCCCCCCTGGTCCTCACGATAATGACGTCCTAAATAAGGACCCCAAAGCCTCCGGCCCAAAGGCAGCGACTGGTAGACGGGGTGGGTCTGTGTGAGTCCAACCCCGGCTCCACACGAGGTCGGCTCTCTGCCTGCCCATGTCCTTGAGGAGGAAACGTCCAGAGGGAATACGGTAACCTTCTCTCTAACCCTCGCCAGCCTATGAACTCCAGGAGTGCCCAGACCCGGAGCCCTTTGCCAACGGCATCGTGAGGGGAGCTGGCTACAACGTCGGACAGTCCGTGACCTTCGAGTGCCTCCCGGGATACCAGCTGACCGGCCATCCTGTCCTCACGTGTCAACATGGCACCAACCGGAACTGGGACCACCCCCTGCCCAGGTGTGAAGGTATGTCCCTCCCTCCCCCATCCCTGGGGATTCCTCCCAAGGCGAGCGACTCAGGGGACTCCCACACTCCGAGGAGTCACCCAGGCTGAGGAGCCCAGGCGCACCCGGACCGTCCTGTTTTCATATGGAAGAGCCACAGCCTATTCATGGGACGGTCCTGGGGCAGACGCCTAGGCCGAGCGTGGGAGGGCCTGGAGGAGCGGTAGGCCAGGTAGGCCACGGCCCGGGGAGTGCTCAGCCCCAGGAAGATGCAGCCCATCGGAAGAGAAGGCTGTAATCGTTCTCTTTTCGGGCATCTACACTGGGATATCCAGGTCCTTACTGAAGAGCTTCACTTACCCAGAGACATCTAGATCCTAATACGTCCAAAATCAAGGTCACCTTCTCTGCCATTCAGTGGAAGTCCTCATCAGCAAGGGTCACCTCTAGTCGCCTGCTTACGCTGCCCCTATTTGGGCGGCCCCCTCTGGCCAGCTAACGTACTCACTGAGTCTTGATGATTCTACGTCCTGATGACCCTCCGGGTGCATCTGCATCCCTCCGTCCCGCCTCCACCTCGGTCCAGGCCGCCTCTTTGCCGAGGCTCCTCACGGGTCTCCCCACCACGGCTCTCGCTCTACTCGATCCATTTTTCACAACAGAGCCAAGTTGACCTTCAAAACCATCAACACGCTCCAGACCCTCCCCTGCCCAGAAAGCAGCAAGGCATCCCACCTCTCTTGGGGTAAATTCCAGACCCTTGAATGAAGTCCCTCGGGCCTGGGCCCTGCACAGCCCCAGTATTGTCCACGCGCACAGACTACATGTCCAGCAGGAAGGACTTCCAGCTTCCCAGTGTGCCGTGTCCTCTTGCCTCCTGTTAGTGCATCCTGGCCCCCCTCATGGAACATGGCTCTCCTCTCTTGCCTTTTGCCTGCTGAGCCCTGTCCTCCCTCAGCTCCAAATCCAGATGGGAACAATACCAAGAACCTTCCTCACCCCCCCCCAAGACCAGATGAGGGGCCCCGCTCTTCCTCCTGGGGCATCCCACATTGAGACCCCTCCAGCCTACGCTGGCGTCTCCATCACTTAGCCAGACCCCAGCTGTAGGTGCTGCAGACAGAACTCGTGCCTGGGTGCCCTTGCACCCCACTCTCTCCCCCAGGCTGCACCTGACACTGCGCAGGTGCCCGCAGGTGTAGGAGGGATGCCGTCCATGTGTCCACATGCACCCCTTTCAGGATCTTATGCTTCCCTGGAACCCTATCTTCTGCCTGTAGGCACTGGGATGCTCTTTCTTCGCTTCGGTCTGCCTCCACCTTGATGTCTGCTTGGTGCCCAGAGCCGGCCTAATAGACTCATTATTCTGGACCAGGGGTGGTTGGTTCGTGTGTCCTTTTTTCTCCTCCCTGGTGACTAAATTGGAACATTATGGAGACCTCAAGGCCTCTTCATCCCCTTACCCAAAGCCAAGGTCAGAGTGAGGCCAAAATTGGGTATCACTTTTGGGGGACAGGGAAATAGGGAGACGGGCCCACAGCTCTGCAGCACGTGCCTTCTGTGAGGGAAGCACCCAGCTGCACGGTTCACAGGTGTCAGTTCACCCAGCGGCTCCCACCATCCTCTACGGGGCCCCTCTTAGTCCCATTGGACAGGTGAGGAGAGGGAGGAAACTACTGTCTAAGCTCATCTAGTTAACAAGCGGTGTAGCCACGCTTTGAACCCGACCCTAGCACCACAATCCTTATCTCTTAGGTCAAGACCAAATGTGCCCCTCGAAGAATCTTAGAGCAAATGAAGTGAAAGACATAGTTCCATAATTTCTTAGTCCGTCCCAGCAAAAGTACTACGGCGGCGCTGACTCTGACCTGATTCTCCACTCCGTTCCTTGGAAGGGGGGCAGGTGTCAGGGTGACCTTCCCTCCGGGCAGGTCTCCTCCACAGGAAGAAGGGGGGTAGGGGCGGGGGCTGGCCCACAGAGGCACCGGCACTGAAGGTCGGGGCCAGGTGGGGAGTGGGTGCTGGGTCTGCGGGGGGGACCCCCACGGTCACCCTCGGCTCCATCATCCCTCCCCCTCCCGCCTGACCTTGTGGTGGGTGCTGGCACTTCAGAAGGAAGTCACCTAAATAATTCAGGTGGGTGATGATCTCCCCCACTCACCGTGCTGCTGTCCCCTCCCGGCAGTCCCCTGCGGCGGGAACATCACCTCTTCCAACGGCACCGTGTACTCCCCTGGCTTCCCCAGTCCGTACTCCAGCTCCCAGGACTGTGCCTGGTTGATCACCGTGCCCATTGGTCATGGCATCCGCCTCAACCTCAGCCTGCTGCAGACAGAGCCGTCCGGAGACTTCGTCACCGTCTGGTAGGGCTGGCTGCCGCCCCGGCAGCCAACTAGAAAGGGGCATTGGCTGGGCTCTAAACCGGGTCACCCGTCGTTCTGTTCAGAGAACCAAGAGCCGAATGGCTTTAAACGATGCTCAGCCTCCTGGCTTTCAGGTGAACATAGTAAATAGGAGCTGCACCTCAGTTAGCCTTTGGGGCTCCTTGGAGCGAGAGGAAAGGGCGGGCGGTAGTTTCCAACCCTGAGTCCTGCTAGGGGTCGGCGTACCGGTGGTAGGTGTATAAATGGGAATGGTCAGGGATACCCAGACTTTTCTCATTTTTTTCCAGAGTCCAAACCCAAATTCTACATTTACCTAAGATAAGCTACCTAGACCAATGGAAGAGTTTGGGGGCGGAATTCGGTGAAGTCCCATTGGTCGTCTCCCGCCGAACCAGAATTGTCCAACACAACGTTCTGCAGGGCCGTAGCCGCCGTCCACGGGTGGCCACTGAGTACTCAAATGTGACTAGAGTGACGGAGGAGCTGATTTTTAAACTTAAATTAATTTAAATATAAAGAGCCACATGTGGCCTACTGGTCACCAACATGATAGTTCCACTCTGAGTAATAGGGTTAGGATATCTTGAAGTGATTTTAAAATGGGAGTGTGAATTATTAGTCAATAAGTCTCCTAGACGGTTCTTCCCAAACCTCTGCATCTTTGGACGAATAAATAACCCAAGAATTCCTTAGTTCAGGAGTTACTGCCATTTTAGGAATCAGCAGAGGATAGCGGGGGTCTCCTCCCCAGAGCCTCGGGGCTGGATAACCGTCATCAGACTACCCTGGGATAATTTCCAGTTCCCTTTCCAGGCAATGATTACGCACAGATAGAAGGGATTAGATGAGTTTCCAGGGAAGAAAGTCTTGCCTAGAAAGGCAGCATGGGCATGTGTGTGTGTGGGGACAGGAAGTGGGGCTGGCCCGGATGGCAGGATGCACTTCCTCAGCCCCGTCCTACTGCTGCTCAGACAGAGAACCTGCCCAGGGGCTCCTACTGCTTGGGGGAACTCGCCCCCAGAGCCCCCTACAGAGGCAACTGTGAAGGATCAGGTGAAGGAGGAACCGGTGTGAGATTTGCCAACCCGGTGAGCCTTGTTGGCAGACCGGGTCGGGAGAGATGAGAGAGCTGTGCACGGGGCGTGGGCGCAGGAAGAGCCACGGCCTCCCGCTCCAGGGCTCTGTGAGGCCGCTGATGGGACCAGATAAAGCAGGCAGCCCTGGTGACTGATGCCAGAACCTTCTCTCCTGCATGCAGGGATGGGCCGCAGCAGACAGCTCCACAGCTTGGAGTCTTCAGCCGGAGCTTGGCCAAGAAAACGCTGCACAGCTCATCCAACCAGGCCCTGCTCAAGTTCCACCGTGACGCAGCCATGGGTGGGATCTTCGCCATAGCCTTCTCCGGTCAGTGTGGAAGCCTGACGTGGGAGGGAAGGACCGTGCTCTCAAGTCAGGGCCGCGCTTGATCCCTGTCATGTGACTCTGAGTGACTTACATAGCTTCTCGGCCTCAGTGTCCTCGGAGTTATGAGTTAAATGTGTTAACCTATGCGAGGATCCCGCAACACAGACCCCCATACGTGGAGGTTTTCCTCCTCCACTGTGAGGGCAGGGAGGCTCCTGGTGCCGATCCCTGGTGCCAAGTCCAAGCTTAGAGGCAGCGGGATGAGGCTTCTCATTCCACAGGTCCACGTCAGCTCACTGGGTTACTCACTCACTGGTTCCCCAGCCTGTCCCTTCACATCTTCTAGAGGGTTTTCCCCCTCCAAAGGAATCTAGGGCTCTGTCGACCTCACAGGGAGTACTTTGCACAAGTGAAGTCGTGGAGATTTCAAGCAGAAGGAGCATGAACCATTCAGGGTGTGTTTGTCCTTATCAACAGCCAATTTTCTCCTAAGGGTCCGAAGTTACGGGTCTGGGTGCTTCCTCATTTTTGTAATAGTGGACACAGCATTGAAAAACTTAAAGTTTTCTGTGGGTTTGTCCCCATCTATAGAATAATCCTCCGTATTACAATTTGCAGAGCTTTACATATACTTGAACTGGAAATGGGGGAAGCTTGACCTTGTTCCTGGCTCCGTCTTGCAAACACAAGATTTTATCAAATTTTTAAATTTTTTGCCAATATGGCAGATGCATGAAATAGCATTTCACTCTTATGTTAATGACGAGGTGAGCATGTTTTTGTATCTTCATTGATTCATGCTTCCCTGCTCTGCGAAACACCTGCTCCCCCTAGAGCTTTCTTCCTCCAAGGACAGAGAGATAACAGACAAATAAAATCTTTGCCATTTGTAATAAGTTGCTATGAAGGAAACACATAAGATAGCAAACAAAAAGGCAGGGAACTCTTTTCATGTAAAATAATTGTGGGTAACCTGTCAAGAGGCAATATTTGAGACAAGAACTAAAGAAAAAGAAGGAGGTAGACTTGCAGAGACCGGGGAGTGGGACTGGTGTGGGGGAAAGAATGTCTGCCTATCTATAGGCAAACATTAGCTTTCAATAAATTTCTTCTCATATAAGGACTAATAAGCGGAAAAGTACCTTAAGGAGAGCTATGAACAAGATTCTACAGTATTTTTTCATGACAAAAGTGGATTTGAATTGCAGAGGAAAATGCCCTTGGAAACATGTAGTTTAGGAAATAGAGATAAATTTTGGAAAGTATCTGCTTCCAGCATAAAAGTCTCAACAACATGGACTCCAAATAAGAGATAACTAGAAGGGGAGCTAAATGTCTTCCCTTCCCTTCCTGAACAATTCATTCCTAAAGCTGTTAAATGGGGTGAAGGAAAGTGGGCATCTGAGAGAAGAGGGGGCCATGCTGAGAGGCAGCATCTGTACGGAGATGGGGCTGGCATGATACCCATCAAGGCTCTGCAAACTGAGGGAACATCCATGTCGGGTAGGAGCCCCAGCAAAGTGAGGATGCCATCCATGCGGAGGATCCTTCAGGCTCCAAGGTGGGGGAGCAGGGCATTCGTGTAAGGGAGGAGTGACTGATCAAAGAAGTTAATCTATCACCCTAGAGAACCAAGTTCCCATCTCAACTGTCGCTCCAGGTAGGAGTCGCACTGTAAAAAAGAGGGTCAGAAATGTGGCAAGAGCAAAAACTAGAATATACCCAGGGCATTGGATTGGAATTGGAAGTATGAGTATGAGCAATGGTTTTCAATATGTCCACATAGATATAGAAGGAGATATGGATGTAAACGTGGGTCTGTACACGTACGTGTATTCCTTAGCTCCTTCCACTGAAAGGGCCTGGAAGCAATGACTCCTCAATAGCAATGAACACATCTAGCTCCAGATACTGATTTCTAAAACCATTTTCCACTAAAATAGATGAGGACTCCTTAAAAGTGACGCCTGGGTGCCTCGGTGGTTGGGCGCCTGCCTTTGGCTCAGATCGTGATCCCTGGATCCGGGATCGAGTCCCGCATCGGGCTCCCTGAGGGGAGCCTGCTTCTCCCTCTGCCTATGTCTCTGCCTCTCCTCTCAATCTGTGTCTCTCATGAATAAATAAATAAATCTTTAAAAAAAAAAAGAAATGGCTGATTCCAGGACTGAGGCAGAGAAGGCACAAGATGAGCCTGAAACATTTTATGGCAGAAAGCAAGAAGGTGCCCAAAGAATGGTGGAGATGTGCCAGAAGGACATAGACGCGGGCCTGAAGGGGCTCCCAGTGACCGTAATGGGATAATTTGGATTATACTTGGACCGTAATACTCGGATAATTTGAGCATCCAAATAATTCGTTTTGGTAACACATGGTAACTGAATGAATAAACCAGGACACTATATATACCCATCCAGGTATAAATTAATTAATGAAACAATTATTCATTTAAAATATTATGAGGAACAGGATATTTCCATGCCTTCAAATTATCTCCCCACACAGTAACCGCAAAGGGAGAAAAGAGTAGCTATACAGTAGAGAAGCTGGAGGACATCACTTTAACCAAGTGATCCAAGTAAGCATGCTGAGTAACGGGACAAATTGCAGTTATGCCCCCATTTGATTGGGTGCAAAGAGAAGAGCCAGCATCACCTCTGTGATAGCCCAGGAAAGATGCACAACGTGAATCCAGTCGTGAGGAATCAGACAAATCTAAGTTGGGGGTAACATAATATATTATGACAGACTAGAAGTTAACCGATGTATAATCTTCAAGAGTGTGAAAGTCATGAAGGTCAAGGAAAGACTTTGGGACGATTCCAGACGAAAAAAGACATGACAACAAAATACAGTGCATGTTTCTGAACTGAATCCTGTGCTGTTAAGAGCTTTCCTGGGAGAAGTGGTAAAACATGAGCGGAGGTGAGGGTGAGTTGGCTACCATTATCAGAGGTAATTTCCTGTTTTTGATGGTTGTATTGTGATTTTGCAAAACGGAATGTGCTGCTTTGTTGAAAATGCATGTTAATGTTAAAATATTGTGGTGATGGGGCATCATGTTGGCAACTTCCTTTCAAATGGTTCATGAAAAACGTTTTTTTGTGTGATGCTTCCAACTTTTCCTGTACCGTTGTGATTGTTTCAAATTAAGATTTTTATTTACATGGGGAGCTAGATAATTTTTTAAAAGTTAAAGAAGAAATGCCACAGCCCGATTAAATTGGCATAAGGATCAGCAAAACGCTGTAGAAAACCAGATCAGAGGAAAAGCCCAACACGAGGGAGAGAAAGAGCAAAGACTTGAAGATTATAGAGGAGAGAATGGGAAATAAAAGAGATCCAGTGAATGAAGAATGTCCTGATAAAAAGCATCCATGACAGAAAGAACCAGACGGATAGAACACAAATAATAAAAGAAAACTCTTCTGAAATGAATGAAAAACTGTGCAAATAGAACAAAAGAGCTCACCGCATGCTGGGGGAAATCACAACCAGCCTAGCAAGCATTTCAAATTACTGGGATGAAGGGCACAATCTACCCGAATCTAGGCCGAGAAAGTTACCTGCGAGGAGCCAAAATCCACAATCCTTTGACTAATTATTCTTGGCATTCAATCCCAGAAAATCAAAAGAGGCATTTTTATAGATATGTAGGGGGAAGATAGTTGGGAGCATCACATGTGCAGGCAAGAGACAGCTGTCTGCAGACCTCTGAGCGCTCACAATCCGCGTCCCCACATCTCAGTTGAAGTGTTCCTCCAGGATGTAGACCCCCAGGGAGAGACAAGCCAGTAACCTGATACAGAGAAGTTGTATAAAAGATTAAAGTGGAAGCACTAACTAGCTAACCACCTTTTAAGCCTAATAATAATTGAAAATATCGATTCCAAACAGATTGCAAATGATTCTTAAAAGATTTTGTAAAATTGTGGCACCTGCTTGGCTCAGGCAGTTGAGCATCTGAGTCTTGATTTGGACTCAGGTCATGAGCTCAGGGTCCTGGGATCGTGCCCTGCATCGGGCTCCACACTCAGGGGAGTCTGCTGGAGGATTCTCTCTCCCTCTTCCCCTGTGCCTCCCCCCACTAGAGCTCACACTCTCCCTCTCTCTCTCATAAAAAATAAATCTTTAAAAAAAAAGATTTTTAAGAATTATTTCATATTAACAAATACCCAAGGAATTAGAAGAGGAATAGGAGAAAGGGAATGTCCTTATCTCTCATGAAGGTGGAATCAGTAGATGTCATTCAATTGCTGATTTTAATAATTAGGAAAATCAGGACTCCAAGTATGTATTTTAGTCACTAAAAAAATTAAAAATAGGTGATAGTACTTTTAAGTCACTAAAAGAAAAAAGTAAGCAAAGCATAGTTCCTATAGAAAAGGTGGAAAACAGGGATCCCTGGGTGGCGCAGCGGTTTGGCGCCTGCCTTTGGCCCAGAGCGCGATCCTGGAGACCCGGGATCAAATCCCACATCGGGCTCCCGGTGCATGGAGCCTGTTTCTCCCTCTGCCTGTGTCTCTGTCTCTCTCTCTCTCTGTGTGTGACTATCATAAAAAAATTTTAAAAATTAAAAAAAAAGAATAAAAATTAAAAAAAAAAAAAAGAAAAGGTGGAAAACAAAGGAAACCACAGGAACAAAGATACAGCCCAGGACAAAACGGTGAGACCCTGGCCTACGACGGCTGTTGCCGCGCTGGCTCCTGCTTGGCAAGAGGCAGTGGGCCTCCCCGTCCGTCCATCACCATGTTTGCCTGCATCGAGGTCCGATTAAGCTCTGACAGGGCCTCGGCCCAAAGGGACTGGGGGAGAGGGGACCAGGGGAAGGGAGGAGTCCAGGACGTCCCCCCCTCCGCCCCACTCAGGTCTTTAGCAATAACCTGGTAGATAGTGTGGCTCTAGGGGGAGGAGGGATTGTCCGCAAAAGACGAAAGCTCGTGCACCGGAAGGCTGACAGCAGTTACGCCTCGGTAGTGGTGGGACTGGGGCAATTTCCATTTTATTGTTTTTCAATATTCCACCAGCATTCTGAATTTCTGAGCAGAAATATATAATTCTTAAAAAATATAATGGGAAAGCTACCCCACTCAAACTAGTAACCACACTCAGGCTGTGTTCAAGTGGTTCAAACTCTTCTGAGTTTTTTCTGCAAGTTAAGTGTCATAGAAGATATTTATTTATTTATTTATTTATTTATTTTGGAATTTGAGGCAATTATTTTGGGTTTTTTTTTTCCCAATTTTACTGAGATACAGTTGGCATACAGCACTGTGTAAGTCTAGGCATACAACGTAATGACATGACTTACGTATATTGTGAAATGATCACCACGATAAATTCAGTTAAAGGCCGTCATCTCATATAGATATCCAAAAAAAGGAGGGAAAATAGGTTTTTTTCTCCTTGTGATGAGAACTCTGAGGATCTGCTCTCTCTTGACAGCATTCAGATATACCAAACAGCAGTGTTAACGTCATGTAACACGTGACATCCCCGATACTTATCCAATCTTATAACTGGAGGTTTGTACCCTTTGATCCCCTTCATCCAGTTCCCCACCCAGAAGGTGTATTTAAAAGATTAAGCATGCAGCTGAGAATGGAAGATACCAGATTTTTTAAAATAAAATAAAATAAAAGCCTTGGGTGATAAAGGAAACATCGGGAATTGGCTAAGCAGAGAGGCACCTGGAGGGCTCCGTCAGTTAAGCATCTGCCTTTGGCTCAAGTCCTGATCCCCGGGTCCTGGGATGGAGTCCACCCCCCCCCCATCGGGCTCCCTGCTCAGCGGGGTCTGCTTCTCCCTCTGCCTCTGCCCCTTGCCCATACTCGGGCTCGCTCTCTGTCTCCGGTAAATAAATAAAATCTTAAAAAAAAAAAAGAATTGGCTAAGCAGAATAAGCAGAAACTTCATGCATCTACGAATCCCAAGAGTGCCCTAGACAAACATAAGGAGAGGATAAACCGTGAAAATATATTTAACAGGCAGAAGTCATTTTTTCTTTTAAGAGAAGGCAGGGGCGGAAGGAGAGAGAGACTTACGTAGGCTCCACACCCACCTCACTGCTCTGAGATCCTGACCTGAGCCAAAATCAAGAATCAGATGCTTAACCAACTGAGCCACCAGGTAACCCCAGAAGTCAATCTTAAATACGAACCGGGTTCTTCCAATTTGTAAGACAAATAGGGGCAAAGGACTGATAGAAGGTTAAAAAGTAAACTCCAAAATAGTCCATTAATATAGGAAGAAAATGTTTAACCTAACTTGTTATCAAATGCCAATTTAAAAAAAAAAAAGAAATGCTACCTTTTTGGTTGCTTATCAAGCTGGTGACAATTACCGCGGAGGACTGCCTTCCCCAGGAGGCTCAGGGTGGCAGGAGGGCGAGGACTGTGTCTTGGTTACTCTTGCACCCTCGCCGCCTGATGCAGCCCCTGACCCAGGCTAGGCCTCCGCAGATAATCCTTCAATGAGTTGGAGGAGACAATGATGAGACCCGGCCCTGGAGAAGCTACCGCTCCGTGGCCCGTATCAGTTACAGCCCTTTTTCTGCAGAGAAAAGCCAACGCCCGCGTGGTCCTCCCGGGTGTATGTTAAACCAAGGTCAAACCCGCGTGGCCACCCCACAGGTGCTTCTTGCTTTGAAAACCGCATCTCACGGGTGTCTCCTGTGTCTCTCCATGCAACGTCTTTTCCACCGACACATCTGTAGAAGAAATTAGTTAAATCGTCAAAATGTCCTACAACATTTTTAATGAAACCATCGCAGGAAAAGTCAGGTTGCATCCTAACTGCAGTGGGTAAAGGCCAGGATCCCACGTGAACGTTTGGAATGTGTGCCCCTGTTGCTGCCGGTTCCGAGAGGTTACGATAACGGGAAGTTCATTGTGAACCCAGCACTGTCCTGAACACGTTCCCACGTCGCACTTGTCTTCGGGCGAGGATTTCTAAGTGCCTCACACTGAGAGGGTTGGCGTGGCGCGCTGTGCTATGCAAAGTGCTTGTGCTAAAACGCATGGAACCGCTGTTTTGTTACAGCCGTATTCATTCTTGGGCGATCAAGCAGTAAAATTTCAAGTATTTAATTTCTAGCATTATGGGTTTTGCATATATATGTATCTTATTATCTTAGATACTTCCCGGGTTTAGGGTTATGCACTGTAATTTTTTCCTACTTGAAGTCACGGGAAATAGCATCTTTACGCAGAACATCTGATTTCCAGGAATGGATTACTGACGTTCATTCAGTAGGAGATGCTCATACTTTAAAAAGCTCGTACAATGTAATCGTTCCCAGTTTTTTCCCTTTTTTTCCAAATTTTTATTTAAACTCCAATTAGTTAACATGCAGTGTAATATTAATTTCAGGTGTAGAATTTAGTCATCCAGCACTTTCACATATCACCATATCACCTGTCACTCCTCACGAGTGCCTGCCTTAATCCCCACACCTGTTCAACCCATCCACCCACCTACCTCCCGTCGGGACCATCAGTTCGTTCTCTATACTTAAGAGTCTATTTCTTGGTTTTCTTTTCCTTCCCCCCCCCCACTTTATGTTCATTTGTCTTGTTTTAGATTCCATATATGAGTGAAATCATATGGTATTTGCCTTTCTCTGACAGACTTATTTTGCTGAGCATAACACTCTCTACCTCCATCCATGTCATTGCAAATGGCAAGATTTCATTCGTTTTGATGCTGGAGCATATTCCATGTATATATACACCACATCTTCTTTATCCGTTCATCAGTTGATGGATATTTGGGCTACTTCCATAATTTGGCCATTGTTGATAGTGCTGCTATAAATATCGGGGCACATATATCCCTTTGAAGTAGTACTTTTGTATCCTTTGGGTAAATACCTAGTAGTGCAAATTGTAGATCCAAAAATACACAAAGAACTTTAAAAACTCAACACGTAACAAATAATCCAGTTAAAAAATGGACAGAAGACATGGGAAGACATTTCTCCAAAGAAGACATCCAGATGACCAACAGAGACATGAAAAGATCCTCCTCAACATCCCTCATCATCAGGGAAATGCAAATAAAAACCACGGTGAGATGTCGCCTCACACCTGTCAGAATGCTAGAATCAGCAACACAGGAAACGACAGATGTTGGCGAGGATGTGGAGAAAGGGGAGCCCTCGTGCACTGTTGGTGGGAATGGGAACCGGTGCAGCCACTGTGAGGAACAGCATGGAGGTTCCTGAAAAAAAATAAAAAATAGAGCTGCTCTATGATCCAGCAATCCTTCCTAGTTTAAAAAAAAAAAAAGAAGAAGAAAAAAATTCATAAAAGATGCATATGTGGAGAAGGATGTTTTATTTTAAAGAATGTTTATCACAATCTTATTTTAAATTGCAAAACTTTGGAAACCTAAATGGTTAATAATAGAGCATCTGAAAAAAAATAATAGAGCATCTGTTAAATAAATTTTAGTCAATCATATGACTAAATTCTATGAAGTCATTGCAGTCATTTTTTAAGAAATGTAATTGCATAGGAAAACTGCAAAACAGTAGTAAGTGCCCAAGGATCAACACAAAGTGCACCACCTGCTGCAAATTGGTAAGAGAAAAATACATATGCAGAAAGTATGTGCTCTACGAACTCACAGTAAAGTGTTAGCAGCAGGTCTTTCCAAATGGCCAGTGGATGAGTTTAATTTTCTTCCTACTGTTGTAGAAAATTTTTCATATTTTCTCTAATGACAGTGTATTATATTTGTAATTTTTTGTGGGCACTGAGGGGGGGCACTTGACGGGATGAGCACTGGGTGTTATTCTGTATGTTGGCAAATTGAACACCAATAAAAAAACAAAAAAAAGAAAGAATGTCCATATATATATATATATATATATATATATATATATATATATATAGGCTTCCCTCTGCCTCAGGTAAGTCTGGGTAGCTTTCCTGGAGATTTGGGCCAGAAAAAGCTATTCTTCCACGGACAGGCCATCCCTGCTGGTTCTATAGGTAGAAGCTTAGAAAGAAACAGGTTTCTGTAGAGTGCCCAGCTCTTGTTTGCATCAGCCAGGCATGCCCCAGCACAGATGAAACATGTTTCACCTTCACTCTTCGGTACTACCACCACCTGCATAGCCAAACTGCAAAGAAGTCCTACAGCTGCCCTTGGTGAGGGTTGGAAGTCTACTCCCACACCCCCCACTGGCACGCTAGTCACAGTTCAGCCCAAAAAGGCTCAGGCCTGGCCCTCGGGCTGGGTTCTCTCTGAACCTCAGCCAGCCAGTCCTTCAGAGGAGGGAGATCCACTCCGGTAAGGTTTGTGAGAAGGTGGCCGCCCTTCCCCACCCACAGCTGAGCGTTGGGTGGGAAGGGGGGTCTTGTGGTCAGCCAACGCCCGCGCCTTTCTGCATGTCTGAGGCCACCGGCAACTGCCGCCCCCCCCAACCAGATTTTCCCTGATCCAGTTTTGAACCCTTACCCCCCTTATTTATAACTTTTATACTTTGTCCAGGCCCTGGCGCTTCCCTCTTCCCCAGGTCTCACGGGGCAGGGGCCGTTTTTAACTCGTCCGTTTGTATTGATGTATGAACTCGTCAATAAACACAATCATTTGTTAAAAAAAAAAGTCTGGGGTGACTTTGGAAATAACAAGAGCAGTAGCAATGCCAACAGCAGCTCACACTCCCGTGGCACCAGCTGTGCGCCAGGCAGCAATTGGAAGCCAAGCTCTGGGCCCATCCTGAGCCTCGTCTCAGCGACACCATCCACACAGCCTAGTCCCTGCCCAGAGGGATGGTTTCCAATTTAGAAAACCCACTGAAGCCAGAGATGTCTGGCCAGAGGTCAGAAGGGAAACCAGCTGGCTTTGTGGGCACTCACATCAGCCACACACAGTACTTAGATGCCAAGCGGTGGAAAGAATACGGGATTTGAGAGCAGCCGCTCCTGGATTCAAGTTCCTGTGCCACTCACCTCCCGTGTAACCCTGGAGAAGGGAGTGAAGTGTTCGGAATCTCAGCTTCCCCGTAAAGGGAGCGAGGACACCTTGCAGGGGGGTCCGCCAGCATCAGAATCGATGGTGACAGCTGTGAAAGTGCCTGGCCCGTTTAGGTGCTCAAGAAATGCGTCTCTCCTTTCCCCTCAGTGCCAGTGCGCTGTCGCTGACCTCTTAGATGCTCTCTCCTTTATCGTTGCTGTTACTCTACACCTCCTGGCTTCTGCATCAAAGACAGAAAAGGATGACAGCAGATAAGCAAAATAGTACTTGGCTACACTTGCCCTGGGTACGGGTCAAAAGCCACTAGTATCTGTGCCAGGGAATGAGGAATGAGAGTGAACAAGTGAATGACAACGTGCCCTGAGAGTGACGCTCTTACCCCAGCTTGTCTGCTTCTGTCTTTTCAGCTTATCCGCTCACCAAGTGCCCACCTCCCACCATCCTCCCCAATGCCGAAGTCGTCACAGAGAATGAAGAATTCAACATAGGTACCGCCTCCCAAACCAGCAAGGGCTGGGGGGCAAGGAGGGGCCGGGCCGGGAGTGTGGGGGGTGGCTGGCGGGCAAGGCACATCGCCCCCTCCCATCCATCCACTGAGTCTGCCCCAAGAGGCAAACACCATAGCCAGGCAGACGAGATTCAAGTCAGTAGGTTTTTGAGAAGTAAATCCACGCAAGACACTCCAAAGTTCCTAGAATTTGGAAACATGCTTCGGCTCAGCGAGGCTGAGCTCTGAGAAGTGGGTAGCAGTTTTCTGGGTCGTTCAATTGGGGTTGACCCGGTTATTTAAGTCTGATCAGAACACGACCCACCATGGATTGCCTTGCCTGGACATGGGTTTAAGTACAAAGGGGCGCCCCGCGCAGACTTCTCCAGGGAATCCCCATGTGGTCTCTCTTTGGCAGGTGACATCGTCCGCTACAGGTGCCTCCCTGGCTTTACCCTAGTGGGGAATGAGATCCTGACCTGCAAACTTGGAACCTACTTGCAGTTCGAAGGACCACCCCCAATATGTGAAGGTAATTGCACAGAGCCGCGCCTGTGTGGATCCCGAGCTCCTCCGAAGCATGGCCTTTGTCTTCCTCCTCCCTATATTCCCAGTCCCTGCTCATCAAGTAAGAGGTCATTTGGTGAATGTCTGTTTGTATAAAGGAGTGATTGCCCTGGAGAGATTCTCTGTCCTACTCAGGTCCGGGGCTACAGATCGCCATGGTAACCACTTTGATTTCCGTCTTCCTTTTTTCCGACTGGTATTCTCTGGAAACGGCATACTGATCTTTGAAAAGAGGAAGCTCTGGGACCTCAGGGAGAGGTGGGCTTGCACCCCAACCTGGCCCTCCTGGAGTCCCGATGGGCCCAAGGTCCTGTATGCTGATCTAAGCAACTGAGAGTTGTCTGCCTTCCGGTGTGACCCCTTGACAGAAAATGAATTGGCTTCACCACGTTATCCCAACTAAGACCTCAAACAATATTCTCCACTCAAAAGGGGGTTGACCTAGGATGAGATATTTAACTGCCCTGTGCCTCAATGTTCTCATCTGTGAAATAAGGATAGTGATATTACTTACACCATGGACTTATTGCCAGGAATTAAATGGGTCAATAATGTAAAACGTTTGAGAACTGTGGCTGGGACCCAGTAACTGCCCAGTGTGGGTTATTATTATTATTGTTACTAGTCCTACTACGGCTTCTGGTACTACTGCTACCAACAAATAGTTGTCTGTAGAAAAGCAGGTCAGCTTCTCCCCCACTTCCCATATGGCAGGAGTAGAGAATCCGCAGTATGGGTTGCTAGTGAGAAAGAAAGAAAGAAGCCACAGGCCCAGAATTAAGCTGCCCTAAAACAATGAGAAATTTATTATCTATGAGTTAAGCTGACCTACTCGCATGCCAAACAACCACCCCCCTATGAAGTGGCCTTTAGCTCTGATCCTGCTCCGGAACATCCCTGCTTTGCTCCAGCCTTACTTTCTCCTCTCTGGCCCCGTTTCTGTATCTACACGGCTCCAGGCTTCTTGGCTTTACTCCTACTCTCAGCCTCATGCTTCCCTCTAGGACTCGGTGCTGTACTTGGCTTCTCATGATGTAACCCTTCACCGGCTTTTTTATAATAACAGCTTTATGAGGATAGAATTCATGTACCATATAATTCATCCATTTAAAGTGTATACGTCAGTGATTTTTAGTATACTCAGAGCTGTGTAGCCATTACACCATTTTAGATTTTAATCACTCCAAAATGATAAAAATGATGGTAGTCAGCTCCCATTTTATTTCCAGGCCCTACACAAACACACAGTTCTAGGCAACCACCAGTCTAGTTCGTGTCTCTATGAAATTGACTATTCTGGATCTTTCTCTGAAATTTCTGTTCATGTCTTTGTCCCATTTCATGATTGGATTGTTTGTTTCTTTGCTGTTGAGTTTAATAAGTTCTCTATAGATCTTGGAGACTAGCCCTTTATCTGATACATCATTTGCAAATATCTTCTCCCATTCTGTAGGTTGTCTTTTAGTTTTGTTGACTGTTTCCTTTGCTGTGCAAAAGCTTCTTATCTTGATGAAGTCCCAACACTTGATATTTGCTTGTTTCTCTTGCCTTCATGGATGTATCTTGCAAGAAGTTGCTGTGGCCAAGTTCCAAAAGGGTATTTCCTGTGTTCTCCTCTAGGATTTTGATGGTTTCCTGTCTCACATTTAAATCTTTCATCCATTTTATCTCTGTGTCTGGTCTAAGAGAATGGTCTAGTTTCTGCACGTGGCTGTCAAGTTGTCCCAACACCATTTATTGAAGAGACTGTCCTTTTTCCAGTGGATAGTCTTTCCTGCTTTGTCGAATATTGGTTGACCATAGAGTTGAGGGTCCACTTCTGGGTTCTCTATTCTGTTCCATTGATCTATGTGTCTGTTTTTGTGCCAGTACCACACTGTCTTGATGACCACAGCTTTGTAGTACAACTTGAAATCTGGGATTGTGATACCCCCAGATATGGTTTTCTTTTTTCAATATTCCCCTGGCTATTCGGGGTCTTTTTTTTGATTCCACACAAATCTTAAGATGATTTGTTCCAACTCTCTGAAGAAAGTCCATGGTATTTTGATAGGGATTACATTGAATGTGTAAATTGCCCTGGGTGGCATATACATTTTCACAATATTAATTCTTCCAATCCATGAGCATGGAATATTTTTCCATCTCTTGTGTCTTCCTCCATTTCTTTCAGAAATGTTCTGTAGTTTTTAGGGTATAGATCCTTTACCTCTTTGGTTAGGTTTATTCCTAGGTTTCTTATGCTTTTGGGTGCAATTGTAAATGGGATTGACTCCTTAATTTCTTTCTTCAGTCTCAGTGTATAGAAACGCCCCCGACTTCTGGGCATTGATTTTGTATCCTGCCACGCTGCCAAATTGCTGTATGAGTTCTAGCAATCTTGGGGTGGAGTCTTTTGGTTTGTCTATGTAGAGTATCATGTCATCTGCGAAGAGGGAGAGTTTGACTTCTTCTTTGCCAATTTGAATGCCTTTTACTTCTTTCTGTTGTCTGATTGCTGAGGCTAGGACTCCCAATACTATGTTGAATAGCAGTGGTGAGAGTGGACATCCCTGTCGTGTTCCTGATCTTGGGGAAAAGGCTCCCAGTGCTTCCCCACTGAGAATGATATTTGCTGTGGGCTTTTCATGGATGGCTTTTAAGATGCTGAGGAATGTTCCCTCTATCCCTACACTCTGAAGAGGTTTGATCAGGAATAGATGCTGTATTTTGTCAAATGCTTTCTTTGCATCTATTGAGAGGATCATATGGTTCTTGTTTTTTTCTCTTGCTGATATGATCTATCACATTGATTCCTTTACCAGTGTTGAACCAGCCTTGCATCTCAGGGATAAATCCCACTTGGTCGTGGTGAGTAACTTCTTAATGTACTGTTGGATCCTATTGGCTAGTATCTTGTTGAGAATTTTTGCATCTGTGTTCATCAGGGATATTGGTCTGTAATTCTCCTTTTTGGTGGGGTCTGGTTTTGGAATTAAGGTGACGCTGGCCTCATAGAACGAGTTTGGAAGCATTTCATCCCTTTCTATCTTTCAGAACAGCTTTAGTAGAATAGCTATTGTTTCTTCTTTGATAGAATTCCCCTGGGAAGCCATCTGGCCCTGGACTTTTGTGTCTTTGGAGGGTTTTGATGACTGCTTCAATTTCCTCCCTGGTTATTGGCCTGTTCAGGTTTTCTATTTCTTCCTGGTCCAGTTTTGGTAGTTTGTGCTTTTCCAGAAATGTGTCCATTTCTTCTAGATTGCCTAATTTATTGGCATATAGCTGCACATAATAAGTTTTTAGAATCATTTGTATTTCCTTGGTATTGGTTGTGATCTCTCCTTTTTCATTCGTGATTTTATTAATTTGAGTCTTTTTGTCTTTTTAATAAGGCTGGCTAATGGTTTATCTATCTAACTGGTTCTTTCAAAGAACCAGCTCCTGGTTTTGTTAACCTGTTCCAAGTCCTTCTGGTCTCTATTTCATTGAGTTCTGCTCGAATCTTTATTAACTCTCTTCTTCTGCTTGGTATAGGTTTTATTTGCTGTTCTTTCTCCAGTTCCTTTAGGTGTGAGGTTAGCTTGTGTATTTGAGTTTTTTCCAATTTTTTGAGGGATGCTTGTATTGAGATGTATTTCCCTCTTAGGACTGCTTTTGCCATATCCCAAAGATTTTGAACAGTTGTATCTTCATTTTCATTAGTTTCCATGAATCTTTTTAATTCTTCTCTAATTTCCTGGTTGATCCTTTCATCTTTTAGCAGAATGCTCTTTAACTTCCACATGTTTGAGTTTCTTCCAAATCTCCTCTTGTGATTAAGTTCAAGTTTCAAAGCATTGTGTTCTGAAAATATGCAGGGGACAATCCCAACCTTTTGGTATCGGTTGAGACCTGATTTGTGACCCAGTATGTGGTCTATTCTGGAGAAAGTTCCATGTGCACTTGAGAAGAATGTGTATTCAGTTGCATTTGGATGTAAAGTTCCGTAAATATCTGTGAAATCCATCTGGTGCAGTGTATCATTTAAAGCTCTTGTTTCTTTGAAGATGTTTTGCTTAGAAGATCTGTCAATTACAGAAAGCACCATGTTGAAGTCTCCCAGTATTAATGTATTATTATCTAAGTATGTCTTTACTTTGGTTATTAATTGATTGATATACTTGTCAGCTCCCACATTAGGGGCATAAATATTCATGACTGTTAGGTCCTCTTGTTGGTTAGATCCTTTAAGTATGATAGAATGTCCCTCTTCATCTCTTACTACAGTCTTTGGGATAAACTTTAATTTATCTGATATGAGGATGGCTACCCCTACTTTCTTTTGAGGACCATTTGAATGATAAATGGTTCTCCAAACTTTTATTTTCAGGCTGGAGGTGTCCTTAGGTCTAACATGAGTCTCTTGTAGACAGGAAATAGGATGGGTCTTGCTTCTTTATCCAGTCCGAAACCCTGTGTCTTTTGATGGGATCATTTAGCCCATTCACGTTCAAGGTAACTATTGAAAGATATGAATTTAGTGTCATCATAATACCTATTCAGTCCCTGTTTTTGTAGATTATTTCTTTGGGTGTCCTCTTTCTTTTACATAGTTCCCCCTTAATATTTCTTGCAGAGGGTTTGGTGGTCACATATTCTTTCAGTTTCTGCCTATCTTGGAAGCTCTTTCTCTCTCCTTCTATTCTGAATGAGAGCCTTGCTGGATAGAGTATTCTTGGCTGCATGTTCTTCTCATTTAGGACCCTTAATATATCCTGCCAGCCCTTTCTGGCCTGCCAGGTCTCCGTGGAGAGGTCTGCTGTTAACCTAATATTTCTCACCACATGAGTTAGCGATCTCTTGTCTCTTGCTGCGTTAAGGATTTTCTCTTTATCTTTGGAATTTGCAAGTTTCACTACTAAATGTAGAAGTGTTGACAGTTGTTATTGTTTTTTTGGGGGGGGTCTCTCTATCTCCTGGATCTGAATGCCTGTTTCCCTCCCCAAATTAGGGAAATTCTCAGCTATGATTTGTTCAAATATGCTTTCTGGTCCTCTGTCCTCTCGGTGCTCTCTGGAACCCCAATTATACATAGATTCTTCCTTCTGAGACTGTCATTTATTTCCCTTAACCTTTCCTCATGGTCTTTTGATTGCTTTTCTCTTTTTTCCTCAGCTTCCTTCCTTGCCATCAACTTGTCTTCTATGTCGCTCGCTCTTTCTTCCACCTCCTTCACCCTCATCGTTAGGACCTACAGTTTGGATTGTATCTTATTTAATTGATTTAATTTTGGCCTGATTAGATCTAAATTCTGCAGTCATGAAGTCTCTTGAATCCTTTATGCTTTTTTTCCAGAGCCAACAGTAGCTTTATAATTGTGCTTCTGAATTGGCTTTCTGACATCAAATTGTAATCCAAATTCTGTAAGTCTGTGGGAGAGAGTACTGTTTCTGATTCTTTCTTTTGTGGTGAGTTCTTCCTTCCAGTCATTTTGCTCAGTGCAGAGTGGTTGTATGAGCAGGCTGCATCAAGAATATCAACCATGACCTAAGTAAATTTCACCCTAGATGATTCTGCTGAAGTCAGAGACCAGAAATTAAAAACAAAGATCAGAACAAAATAAAACCAAAGGGCCACTAAAGTGAAAAACAAATTTTAAAACAAAGTAGTAGAAAATAAAAGGCCAAGAATCCCAAGAAGAAGAAAAAAAAAGAAAAGAGAAAAAAAGCAAAAGTAAAGAGGAAAAAAGGGGGAAAAAAGGAGAAGAAAAAGGGGGGACTGGGAGATGGTGGTGGTGATGAAGTTGTAGTGGAGGGAGAATGTAGTCCTCCTGAGGAATCCTAGAGGGTGTTCCTCTTGGTTCTGAGTATATTCTGTATGTTAGAAGATGCTCAGGCCTAAATTTATGTAAACCAGAAATATTTATACAAGGCCCAATCAAAACATAAATGAGATAGAACAGGGGGGCAGAGTAGGAAGGAAGGGAGAATCTAGTCTCACAGAAAGAACCAGCACGGTGTTGCATTTGGTTCTGTGTGCTGCTGGTCATGTTTAGAAGGTATTAACTTCTGCCATTGGAGAACAAAATGAGGCAGAGAAAACAAAACACAAAACAAAACAAACAAAACATATCTTTTATATCTCCCCAAATTAAGTTGAATATGTTGAAGGGAATCTAGAAGTGAAAAATATATCTAGGACCGTAATTGTAGAAATATGAAAGTCAAAAAGGAAGAAACTTAAAAATGAAGAGGTGGTAAAATATTGTAGTTAAGGTGAAAGGGATCCCTGGGTGGCGCAGCAGTTTGGTGCCTGCCTTTGGCCCAGGGTGCGATCCTGGAGACCCAGGATCGAATCCCACATCGGGCTCCCGGTGCATGGAGCCTGCTTCGCCCTCTGCCTGTGTCTCTGCCTCTCTCTCTCTCTCTCTCTCTCTCTCTCTCTCTCTCTCATAAATAAATAAATTTTTTTAAAAATGTAGTTAAGGTGAGAAAAGAGAAAAAATTATAAATTTTTAGTCTGATATAAAAATGAGTTATACTGGAAAAAGGGGTGCAAAAAGGCGGGTTACCCTCTGGTTCTATGTACTGTACATCCCTCGACTTCCCCTGGAGCTCTCCAGTGCTGCTCAGTCAAGAACTTGCTCTCCTCCTGTCCTTCCAGCTGGTCTTCGGGGGGAGGGGCTGCTGTGCTGACTCTCAGGTGTGTGCACCTGGGGGAGATGCCCCGCCCCTCCGCCAGGTGCTGGGCTCAGTAGGAGCTGTTTGTCCTGTGAGGCCTCTGTCCCCTGGGGGCCCCACGCCTCCCATGCACAGGGGTGACACCAGGAGAAACAACCCCCCTGGTGGCGCCAGCCCTGGGGTCGGCTCTCCCAGTAACTACCGCAGCTCCCAGTCTGCATGAGCCTGGATGCTCCCAGGTGGCAGGGGCCCTGACCTGCACAGCCTGGGGGCGCCTGGGTGCAGGAGCATTCTCGCTGTCCTGGGCCCTCCCTGCCTCTGCTCATCCCGGGGGGAGCACCAGATCCTGGGCTGTGTCCCCCTGCACCCTGGCATCCAGGGCCTGCACTGCTGGAATCGTGCTCCCAAGGCAGCAGGATGCGCCCCCTCCCCCGGGCACCCCTCCTCGCCTAGTGACCCTGGGGACTGGAGGCCTTCCCGCCCCCCTGTGGTTCCCACCGAGATCCCTGCTGAGCACCTTTCCCTCCGGGAAGAATCCGGTGTGGAATTTTTAAGGTCCTGCATCCCCGGGTCGGGGCTCCCCTGTCCCGGAGGCTTTCACCACCACCCCCCTCAGCCCCACTCCTTGCAGGCCCCCCAACCCTTGATTCGTTTTTATTTTCTTTTTCTCCGCCTTCCTACCTTGTTAGAAGCGACACCCTTCTCTCTGTAGCGTCCAGCTGTTCTCTCCTTAAATCTCAGGTTGAATTCGCAGGTGTTCAGAATGGTTTGAAAGTTACCCAGGTGAGCTGGTGGGGCCAGGTGAGGTGAGGATCCTGCTCCTCCGCCAGCTTGCCCTGGCTCTAGGATTGAAGTGTGTAAAGGAAAAATTGACAATTATAGAGAGAAAAGGATAAATTCACCATTGTAGCTGGATATTTTCACACATCTCTCTCAATGACAGACCAAAAATAAGTAGGGACCTACTATATTTGAATGATATGCTCATATCAATCCGTAAGATTTTGCTGCATAAAAACCATGCCAAAATTTAGAGGTTTTAAACAGTAATCACTTAATTTCCTACAAAAGATGCAGTTTAAATATAAATACCAGATAAATTGCAAGAAAAGGAGAGAAAAAATATATATCATGTAAATGGTAAACATAAGAATCATAAAGAAATTTTGAATACTGCAAGCAAGGAGTATTACCAGAAATAGAGAGATTTTACAATGACAAGAGTTAACTTCATTATAAAGGATATGTATACATAATATGCAGGTGATAAAAGAGCTTCAAAATACACGAAGAAAAAACAGGCCTAAATGTGAAAAAGAAAAGGCAAACTACAGAATAAAAGAAGATATTCATCGTACATATATTTCTTTTTCTTTATTTTTATTTTTTTTATTTTTATTTTTCTTCTCGTACATATATTTCTTAAAAGGCCTTATATCTATGCTCTATAAAGAACTTTAAAAACTCAATAATTAAGCAGTCCAATAAAAATATGAACAAAGTCTTGACTAGTCACTTTACAAAATAAAATGTATGAATAGCTAATAAATGTACGAAGAGATGCTAAACATCGTTAGTAATCAGGAAAATGCATATTAAAACCCTAATGAAATACTACTACATACCCACTAGAATAGCTAGAACTTAAGGCTGAAAATACCAAGTGTTGACAAGGATGTGGAGCAACTGGAATTTTTATACATTGTTAGATGGGATATAAAATTATCTAGTCACGTTGGAAAACTGGTAGTTTCTTTCAAAGTTAGACATACCCCTGCCCTATTTTCCCAAAAGAGATGAAAACCCATATCCACAAAATGTCTTGTATATGAATTCCATAATAATCCCAAACTGGAAGCAACCTAAATGCTTATTAATAACAAACAGAATGAATGAATGAACAAACTGTCCTGTGATTGCTTCAGAGCAGTAAAAATAAACCAAGAGGTAATACACAAAACACCATGGATTGACTCTTAGAAACATGATGTTTAGCAAAAGAAACCATACACAAAAGTAACATGTCTGATTCCAATTGCTTGAAATTCTAGTATAATCAAAACTAATCTGAAAAGAGTATCAGTGATTTCCTGGAGCCTGGGGCATGAGAGAAGGTTCTGTAGTGATGAAAATTATCTATATCCTGATTATGGTGGTGATTACACAGGTATATGCTTTGCTAGAACTCGTTAAATTGCGCACCTAATGTCTGTTCATTACTTATTGTACATAAATTATATCTCAAAAATGTTGAATTTTAAAAAGAAATTCGTGAGTCATACAACAGACAAACAGCCTTACTTATAAATAAAAAGAAATGCCTGGAACAAAAAGCCGCAAAATAATCAAGCCGTTCGGTAAATTAAACAAAAGGGAGAAAGCAGGAATGTACAAAAGTAGGGAAGGGAAAGTGGGACATAACCATTGAAGCAAAAGAAAATTTTAAATCATGAGATTATCTTTGGGTAAGCCTGTGCCAATAAATCAATGATATGATTTAATAAAGTTGACCCCAGAGGATAGAGAGCTTGTGCTTTCCCAGTTCTTTAAAAGAAATAAGAACATTCGCAGAGGAAACCCCACCAAAGACGTCAAGACCAGGTCATTTAATGGAAGTGTAGTATTGAGCCTTCGAAGGCCAGACATCCTGAGCTTAAGAGGAGAGAAAGCTCGTAAACGCCGATGACGCCCAGGCCTGATAGAGCCGTGCACCTACAGGGGAGGAGTTCCAGGGGGAAAGGCTGGTGGGATCAGGAGCTTTCAGAGGGAAGGCTGTTTGCCTCCAAGAAGCCATTTGCCCTTTCCTATTTACAAAATAAGGAAGTTCTCCCAGGAAAAGTGAGTTAGTGCCTTTCAAAGCTACTCAAAGGTGGCAGGGGGTGGGGGGCAGCACGGGTGGGGGGCAAGTTGCCTGGATGGCTCCATTGGTAGAGCTTGTGACCCTAGATCTCGAGTTGTGAGTTTGAACCCCATGTTGGGTGTAGAGATTACTTAAAAAAAAAAAAGTGTGTTTCGGGACGCCCGGGGGGCTCAGAGGGTGAGTGTCTGCCTTCAGTCTAGGCCGTGATCCTGGAGACCCGAGATCGAGTCCCACGTTGGGCTCCCTCTGCCTATGTCTCTGCCTCTCTCTCTCTTTGTCTCTCATGAATAAATAAATTTTTTTTGAGTCTATTGCAAAGTTCCTCAATGGAATCCCAGATGAGCTGCGTGAATTTGGGTCCACAGCAAGCATTTCAGTCTGATAGCCCAGACCCAGGGCTGATTAACAAGCCCCATTTCTGCAAAGGCAGAGGATTTGAAGGAAGCAGTATAGATGGGTGGAGAGCGAGTGGCTAAATCCCCTCCCCAGAACGGCCTCATCTCAAATGACGACCCGGGGATTGGTCCTCGGCTTTGCGGTTCCAGAAACTCTCCTTCGTCAGTGTCCTAGCATCCAACACATTCAGGAAGCCTGTCTGAAGGCACACGTAGAGCAAAACACCGCTTCCTGCCTTTGTAGTGATTGGGATACTTACCACTACTGGCCAGGCCAGGCCTGTTTCAAGGCCCTAAAAAGGTTGACTCAGTCCCCAGAACTTCACTGTGGAGTCCTCAGCCTAGGAAAACAGAGAAGGATCATCCTCAGGTGGTTTCACATAGGATATAGTGACAGGTCCCTGTACCCCCAGGGGAGAGGAGAGCACCTCCCTGGTTTGCAGCACATGCAGGACCCCCAGAACCAGCATCTTCTCTCACCTCCCTGGTGGCAGACGCAGGAGAACCAACCTAGCCCCTCCAGCAACCCCTTCTCTGAGGTCTACACCGACTGTGCTCCTTAGGGTGGCATGTTTTTCTTGCAATACCTTAATACTGCTAATCAGGCCACAGCCAAGCTCTGCTAGCTCCTTCTGTTCCTGGTGTAATTACCATCATTACCATTATCGTCCCTGGAGTTTATGAAGGCACCAAGCTGCATGCGTTATGTATATTCCTTCCTATAATATTATATACAACATTATTAGTGTGCAATGACGTAACATGGTGCAGGATACAATAGCCGTGTAAAGCAGGTGTTGTCTTTCCAAATCAAGGGTGGAGAAGCCATTGCACAGGGAGGAAATAATTTGTCCAAGACCACCCAGCTAGTAAGTGCCAGGGGCGGGCCATACATCCACGTAATCACCTCTGCCCAGTACTGTCTTTGTACAAATCCGTCCTGTTTAATGGATCGACTCTTAGATTTGAGGATGCCGTGCGTTGTCTGTGTCACCTTGCCTTCTCCAAAGCCCACCTCTGAGCTAGGAAGTGGTTCCAACTGACTGGCCAGGACTGCATCCCGGCAGTGAGGTAACGTTGACGCAAAACCTGAGGCCACCTCATGCCGTGGAGCAGCGTGATGGTGGGTGTTGGGATCCTGTTTGCGCCCAAATACTCTTGTCCCGGTGACTGTCCTTTGTCCCAGGGAAGTTCGTTGGCCCCGGTTCCATCTCCGTCTCATGAACCTGGCGTTTCTGTTTCTTTCTCCCAAGTGCACTGCCCCACGAATGAGCTTCTGACGGACTCCACGGGTGTGATCCTGAGTCAGAGCTACCCGGGCAGCTATCCCCAGTTCCAGACTTGCTCCTGGCTGGTGAGAGTGCAGCCCGACTACAACATCTCCCTCACAGTGGAGTACTTCCTCAGTGAGAAGCAGTACGATGAGTTTGAGATCTTCGACGGTAAGTCAGTCCAATGTTGAGGAGTTGCCTGCCGCCCATGGTGCAGGTCTGCTTCGGAGCCCTAGGGGCCTGCGCCATCACCCCCTGTGAGAGCTTTCTGGAGGCCCCAAGCCACATCTTCCTCTACCACCGGAACCCCAAACCCCTCCCCTCCATGGGAGCCCATGGATTGCATGGCCCACAGGCAGGGGTGCTCATGCTGCAGCCTGGTCCCGCTACCGAACCCTTTCTTAATCCAGCACCCACCCTTAACGTCACCCAGTAAGTGGATCCTAGCAAGATCCCTACGTGGAGAGTATGCACCTCTGAAACTCAAGGGGTCTACCAAACGTTGCGCTGCTTTCTTTGTCGTGGAAGGGAAAAGGCATGCTAACCCCCCCTTCAATTTGGAGAAGACATTTCAGCGTGTCCTCACACCACTGGGGAAACCTCCCCTGACTCCTTGTAGAACTTACCCTATCCCCTGGAGCCATGGGTCTTCTAAAAGCATCTACACTAATTGTCCCTTCTGGCTCATCAGACGCCATTAATACCATGTCATCATGGAGAGAGCCAGTCTGCTACATCCTGCGGGAGATCCAGATGGCCCACCTCTTTTCATGCTCTATGATGACAGTGAGCAGGAGAACTAGCACCGCTCCGGGGCAGGACCACGCGTGTGTACTGCCGTCTCTCTCATGTGAATGCAAATTGCTTACGGTCCTCCTTTCTGAGGGATATGGAAAGAACATGTTGCTGGGTCAATAACTGCGAGTCATGTAACCGAGGCTGTGTTAATCTGCTCTGATGAAGATACTGCACCTGGCACAGCTGACACAGTGCGCCCCGCTTAGCCAGGATGGTTCTGTGATGGACGGGCCGGGGCTCCACTGACTGTCACCTAGCAGAGGGGCCACAATAGTGCTTTGGGCACCCAGGGACAGCATCAGTTTACACTCGGCATCTGAAATCTTCGGACCACCTGGACATTCCCTTTTCCCTGGTATTCAGTTGGCTGAGGAAATAGCTGTGGGTTTTTTGGGCAAGGACTGGACAATGACTAGTATATGTAATTGATGTCATTTAGGGGAGTACTTTTTTCATAGGGGACCCAGTCTGTCCTTCAGCCAAAGTGTTCTTTAATAAGAAATAGAACCGGGCTCAAGTCTCTAAATTGGGTGGAGGGGTTGCAGCTTTCCATTGGGGTCAGCTTTCCTCACACTCTGACTATATGTTCCTGATGTTTTGTTCATATATTCCTATATTGAGGGGCTTCCCATCTATCTTGCTCTGAGGAATATCATGTTCTGTGAGGCATCACCATAGACCCTACAGGGTAGGCTCTCCTACCTCCCACCTCCCACCTCCCACCTTGCCACTCACTTTAGTATTTATGCTAGCCTCACTTTTGATTCTTGAGTGCCTCCTCCTGGCCCCTATATTCTAGAATCTTCTCACCCCCCATCAACACTAGGAAGCCCAGCTCTGTGACAGCATCTCCTTCCATGAGTTTAGGCTACAGAGGACGGCTGTTACGCAGGTTGTCAAGACTGCTGATGCTCACCGCTCCAGAAGTGTGTTCCTTTTTGCTCTAGGAACTGGAGTAGCAGGGATCCCTGGGTGGCTCAGTGGTTTGGTGCCTGCCTTTGGCCCAGGGCGTGATCCTGCAGTCCTGGGATCGGGTCCCGTGTCGGGCTCCCAGCGTGGAGCCTGCTTCTCCCTCTGCCTGTGTCTCTGCCTCTCTCTCTCTCTCTATGTGTGTCTATCATAAATAAATAAATCTTAAAAAAAAAGGGGGAACTGGAGTAGCCCCGGGCCCTCCTGAGGGACATATCAGCTAGTGGGCATTCTGGTCTGGTGTGGTGAACCTCTTCTTCCTTGCCAGTTCTCAGAGCCTTGGACCCCTCCCTTCATAGTTTGTCACAGCAGTTCTGATGGTTCTCTTTTGTTTAATGTGGTCCATTAGCTCTGCCAAGCTTCCATGAGCTGTCTTGGCAGATACTAGAACCATCACTCAGGGCTATTTCCAGGGCAATAAATCCTGTTACAGTCATCACACTTTATATCCTGCCTCCCTGGAACCAGCCACCTTAGGATGCACTCCCGCGGCATTAAAACTGGGGAAAAGGAAGAGGGAGGGCTTTCTGGAAGAACCTTGGAAAGGAACATTGAGGAACTGTGTTACGTATGACACAGAGATGCCGTGTTTGCCTGTAGCCTTATTGCCACATATTCACTCAGCACACACTCTTCTATATGACAAGAGCTGTTTTTAGCGTGCACGTGCGAAGCGGGTGGCACGGTGGAAGTTCCCCAGTGGCGAACTAGCTCTTGCATTAACCAGCTGCTTGACCTTGGCAAGTCCCAAGATGGCAAATAGATTTCATCTCGCCTGCCAACTCTTGTAGGATGGCAGTGACTTCCCTGAGCTCTGCGTTAGGTAGGGCTCAGGAGGGAGGAGCACCCAGGGCGGGGATGCAGAGACAGGACAGACGTACAGATCATTGCACTGACCCCGACCGTCTGAACCTACTGACTTCTCCTGAGGAGGAGAAATGAGAGGCGGTTACACCTGAGGTGTCGAATCAAGGGACCTCGTCTGTAATCCTGTATCCTGTACTCCCTCCAGGTCCCTCGGGACAGAGTCCTCTGCTGAAAGCCCTCAGTGGGAATTACTCAGCCCCCCTGATTGTCACCAGCTCAAGCAACTCTGTGTACCTGCGCTGGTCGTCTGACCACGCCTACAACCGGAAGGGCTTTAAGATCCGGTATTCAGGTGAGTAAACCAGAGGGCCCATGAGAAGGGCCACAGCCCCTGGGCCCCTGAGGTAGCTTACCCCAAACTCCCAAGTTAGCCGTGGGCCGTATCCCCATCGATGGCAGGGGCCTTCCTCCCTTGTCTGAACCTCTCACCACAGCTGCCCAAGTGTCCCCCACGGTTTCCACCTCCCAATTTCCGCTCCTCTCCCTGCTGTAGGCTCACCCCTCTCTTCTGCTCGTACTGCCAGGCTACGTGTCTTTTGGATACGTTCATTATTTATCATCTGGCAATGCCTACAAGGTGACCCCATCCCTAACACTGTTGAAGTGTTGATGAACGTTCCTTAAAACTGAGAACCCCTAAGATCTGGGTCTTCGGGTGGGAAATGTCAGACAGGCAGCCAAGGGACGGCCTTCAGGGGCCTGTCTTCAGCTCTTCCCACCATAACTCAGGCAGAGGCAGATCGAGGCCCGCTAGGCAGGCACTGACCAGGGCTGCGGTCTACAAGGAGCACACAAATATCCTTGGAAGTGTAACGAGATGGGGGAAAAAAAAGTGGAATTTATCTGAACTCCCGTCGTGGGGATTATCGTCTGTGGTTGGCAAGAAAACTTAACAAGCAGCCCAGCCCGTTCTGAAGGGGAGCGGGTCCGACAACTGGAGGGGCTCTACAAGCACGGAGGCGGACGGGAGCTGCTGAAGGCCGTGAGGAGCTCCAGGAGATGAGGCCGAGCCAAGCCCGGGAGGAGACGGGTCTTCACTGCCCCAGAGTCCACTGTCTCTGCAAAGTGAACCCTAAATTCCTTTCTTCCATGCACACCAGAGGGAGGGTGGCTTCGTGCCCCCAGTGTGGTGGCCGGCTCTGTCCCGGGCTAGCCCAGTGATTATTCCACAAGTCACCCTTTAGATGGCAGTTTCCTTAGGATGAAAACGAAACCTTCGGGTCGCCGTTGGGGAGCTTCGGGCAGCGTCCGGGGGTGGCCGGCAGCTGCTCCGGCCCAGCAGGTGGGGAAGCAGCACACCACGAAGGAGCTGCCCTGTCCTTGAGGTTTTGGAAGACTCGCCATGTGTTCGGGGGTGACGGGTTGGGCACAGCTAGAGCACGTGCCAACAGAGGTTGATCAACTACTCAGTGAAACCACTAGAACCTTAGTGGAAAAGCAGTGGACACTTTGGCCCGCACCCATCACTAGGACTCAGTGCATCCTGTGGCTGAGGGGCTTGTTCTAGATGAGGTAAGCCCGGAGGAACGTCCTTAAAGCACCGTTGCGCCAGCACAGGGGTGTGGTCACCAACTCAGAGGCCAGAGGATGTCCCCACAGGGCAGCCGTGCCGAGGGCCTGGGGCCTTCCTCCCCGTCCCTGCCTGCCTGGGGCACCGAGCCTCTTGGAGCAATGGAGGCGCATGTCCGGCGTGTGCACTGGCCACCACGCTGCCGGCCTCTTGGAACTTCCACTGGGGATCCCCGGCAAGTCTTCATGGGCAGCCCCCCGCACTGGGAGTTGTGACTGTTCTCTTCGCTGTGATATTCCGGCGCTTAGAGCATCACCGGGCACATAGTGGGCCCTCGATGTCTGTCGGCTAAACGGATGAAACCCGTTGAGGCCGTTCGCGGAGAGGCCATGGTCCTGAACCACGCGGCTCCCTCTCCGCCGTCCCGTAACATGACGGGGAAGGGCCTTTTGTTGAAGCGCTGGGCTGGGGGCTTTCCCGACGCAGTCCCACTTCAATTGTCCAAAAACCTCTGAGGTTGGCATTTCTGGTCACAGTACAGGTGAGGAAAGCGAAACTCAGGGAGCTACAGTGATGCGCCCCAAGTCACGGACCCAGACGGTCGGAGCCGGGCCTCCAGAGCCACTGCCCGGCGTCACAAGCTGCTGGAGCCCCCTCCCCCGGGGCCTGTTTCCTGCGCCACTTGGGAGCCGATGGGTTTTGGGAGACGGAGCTTAGCTGCTTGAGCCGCGCTCCTCCAGGCCACACGCTTCGTGGTCTTTCTCTTTTCTTTGGCTTCACTGCAGTACCCACTGTGTGGTGGACCTGGTTGTGGCCGAGACAGGAAATGGAGGAAGGGAAGGCGGGCAAGGGGCCTGGGGTGCACCTGTCTTCCTGCTTGCCCGTGCTCCCCTGAGCCTCCTCTTGTTGTCCAGCTCCCTACTGCAGCCTGCCCAGGGCTCCAGTCCACGGATTCCTTCTGGGCCAGCCCAGCACCCAGCCCGGAGGCTCTGTCCACTTTGGCTGCAATGCCGGCTACCGCTTGGTGGGACACAGCATGGCCATTTGTACCCGGCACCCCCAGGGCTACTACCTGTGGAGCGAGGCCATTCCTCTCTGTCAAGGTGAGGAGCGCATGGAAAAGGGGTAACAGGCGGCTCGGCTCCCCAAGAGGGGATGCCTGGGTTCCGGCTCCCAGGGCAGGTGGGGTTTGGGCCCACATATTGGCAAGGAGGATATTCTAGGCAACATCAAGAGCATTTGCAGAACCACAGACTGGAAAGAGAGCAGTGTGGGCTGGGGGAGCACTGGGTCCGAGGTGGCACGGGCAGAGGGAACCAAGAGGAGCAGAGGCTCACCGTGCCGCTCTGCAGGCAAGCCCGCGATCCGTAGTTTGCATGCGTTGCCTTTCCAAGTTGATGGGATTTGTCTTCCCTTAAAGTAACTCAGACGAGGGATGGGGGGGGGTAGGCTAGAGAGATGTGGAGGACGGGTTAAGCGGGTGATGGGGATTAAGGAGGGCGCCTGTTTTGATGAGTCAGTGAATCCTCCACCTGAAACTAATGTTATGCTGCGTGGTGGCCAACTGTAATTTAAAGACTTGGCAGGAAAAAAGTGACCTGTAATCCCATCACCCCAGATCTCCCTGTAACATTTCAGCATATTTCCTTTCAATCTTTTACATATTGTTTACACAAACGGCATCTTCGGAGCACAGAGCTCTTAATATTCTTTAATAACATCTGTCACATAATTAAATACACTTCCTCGTCACTATTTCTGGCGGTCGCACAGCGTTAAGGAAGAACTCATTTATTTAAGTATCGTCCTGTTGTTGGTCATTTGAATTTCTCTATTTTTTGCTTCTGCACGCAGCGCTGCTGTTAAAATCCTCGTAATTCCATCACTGTGGACATCCATATTTATTTCTTAAAATAAATTCCCAGAAATGAGATTGTTGGGCCATAACTTATGCAAGATCTTCAGCTTTTGACACTCACTGCCCTTGAGGACATTTGCCTTCACTTACACTTACACCAGCGCGTGGCAGTCGCCCTTTCTCCCGCAGTGACATCATTTCTGCTGCATTAAAAAAAAAAGAAAAGAAAAGGCTTGCCAACAATATTGGCAGGAAATGACACTCGTTTGATTTTCCTGTTCTTTGCTTCACAGCGTGGTGACGTCCTGTCTAGTGACGTCTGTCATCTCTGCCCCTCAGAACCTTCTCGCCTGGGCTTGAGCCTCCTCCAACGATGTGTCCCTCATACTCTATTTGATGCCCTAAGGGAAGGTCCCAGAACACATACAGGTGGCCAGTGGTGGGCTTGGTCTCCGGGTCTCTAACTATCTGTCTCCTGAGGCTCCAGTTAGGAACCACCACGCCTCTCACATCCGTTGTCCTTTGTCACTTCCCGAAACTAAGGCCCTGTAGGCTTCTCCATCCTCATCTCACAGCACTTCATGCCCAGCCCTAGCCCCAGGCCTCCTGCTGCTGACCTTGCACTGGGCCCTCCCGCCAAAGGCTCTGGAATCCCGGCTCGCGGCCCGCAGCCTACGAGCCTACACCCTTAGTCTCTCCCCGGAAGGCTGTCTCGCTCCTCCCTCCACAGACCAGCTCCCCTCCAAGAACACGGATACTGGGGCCCTTCAGGGAACGGGTCCCCGTAACCCGGGGCCAGGAAAGGCCTGGCATCGCTCCAACTCCATGTTGCTCCTCCCCAACCATGCCTTTCCACCAAGTGCATCCCGGTAGAGATCCCGTGCCTTCTAACGCGTCTGCTCTCCTTCCCCAACCCCCCAACCCATCCTCTCACTACATATTCTCCCCCCTCAGAGATCTCATCCCAGCCCCAGCTTCAAATACTTGGTGATTCTGCGCCCTCCTCTCCTGCCCACAGGAAGTGCCCCTCTCACCTCGGGGTTTGGGGGCTGTTTCAGCATGGGGATCACGCCCTGATCAGCGAAGGGCTTTCAGTGTCTCTGTCCTTGGAGTTATCTGCGTGGGAAGAGCTGGGCCCAGAGCAGGGAGTCGGGGCTGCCGTCCACTTCCTTCACCTGCCATCTCCAGACTGACTCCTCCCGCACCAGTAGGGTCTTCACAAGAGGTTCAGGGAAGCAGGGCAATCTGTTGGTCACCGTTTGCCTCCCCTATTACCACCAGAGGAGCTTAAAGTCCTGCTGTTTAGGCATTAAGAGAATATCATACTCAAACACTCATCTTCATTCCACATTTTCCTCCTCAGTTCCTCCTCATCCACTATTTCCTTCTCTTTTCCAGTCTTTGAAGCTGTCTTCCATCTCGATATCCCAATCCCCCTCCCTCTCAAGAGTCCATCCTCCCTATATCCTACGGAAGCCCTGGCCCGTGTCTCTTCTGGGTTCCAGTGGCATCAAGGACCATTGGTGGCCTGGGTGGATGGGAACTTCCTCTGCTTGAGCTGCCCCGGAGTGAGGGCGGCCTGGGCTCAAGGCGCGGACAGAGCACTAGCTCCTCAGCTGTATCAGCTTCTTTCAAGGACAAACTGCTCCTGCCTAAGTAGTGCGTGTTCCTCCCATAAACATAGCGTTGACCCTGCTCCTTGTCATGACCCCGGCCACCACGTGGCCGTACATGTTTGTCTCATGAGCTGTCACCTTTCTTTGTGCTGCTGCATTAGCGCTATCATTTTTTATATTTTTATATCCCATATTTCACCCTTTCTTGGTTTTCACCCTCTTTTTCATGGAGCATAGCCTTGAGTAAATCCTTCATAAAGGGTTCATGAGAAGGAAATGCTCCAGGTCTTCAAATGTCTGAAAATACCTTTACTTTTGACCTCATGTATGCTTGGTAGGTTGGCCAGGTTGCAGATCACTTCCTTCAGAAATGTGCTCCATTGTCTTTGGACATCATTGCTGCCGACGGGAAGTGTGATGCCAGCCTGATGCTCCCTCCTTCACAGGGATGTCCTGTTTCTCTCTCTCTCTCTCTCTCTCTCTCTCTCTCTCTCTCTCTCTGGGAACTTGTAGGAACATGTATTTCATCTTCTAAAACTCCACAATGATGTTTATAATAATGGACAATGATGTTTATAATAATGGTTCCCTTTGCGTCTCTTTGGCTCCTTTTCCAATCTAAAGACTTGTGTCTTTCCATCTCCAGGAAATTCTCATCTGTGATCTCTCTCTCTTTCCGGAACTCTGACCGGTGGGATGTTGGACCTCCTGGATGTCAACCTCCTGTACTTCCAGTGCTTTTTCTCCCGCTTTCAGTTTCTGACTTTTTGGCCTACGTTCTGGGAAATTCTCTTTACCTTTCATCTTGGTCTCTTCTATCTAATACTTATTTTAGTGATCGTATTTTTAACTTAAGAGAGATTTTCCTTGTTCTTTTTTCAAAGCCCTCTGTTCTTGTTTAATGAATATGATATGTCACCCCGACTTTCTCAAGATATTGCTAATCAAAACCTTAAGGCAGGCAGCCCCGGTGGTGCAGCGGTTTGGTGCCGCCTCAGCCCAGAGCATGATCCTGGAGACCCGGGATCGAGTCCTGCGTTGGGCTCCCTGCATGGAGCCTGCTTCTCCCTCTGCCTGTGTCTCTGCCTCTCTCTCTCTCTGAATTAATAAATAAATAAATCTTTAAAAAAACACAAAACCGTAAGGCTTATATACTTTCTATTCCCTAGTTAGCCTTGTTTCCTAAAAGAGAACTTTATTTCTATTTTTTTTCTAGCGGTAATCTTGCCTTTATGTCTTTTATGCTACTGGTTTTCTTCATATGTGCAGTGATCCGTGATCATTCCTATTTCAAAGGAAAGGCGAGGTTGATTTTTCCAGGTAGCAAACGTGAGTCACCTTTGCTGTGATTACACACATTGTCTTTGCCTGCCAGGCCTCCCACATGAAGAAGTTGACCTGGTATGTTGAGTATGAGGGGCGCTGCAGAGGGGCGCTGGCCTGAGAGCTCTTAAATCCTAGAATCCAAAGAGCTTTGCTCTGGGATGCCATCTCTCACCTGAGCAGCCCTGATTCTCTCAAGGGACTTCCTATTTTTTTTTTCCTCAAATGGGAAAGAAAACTCTCTATTTTATTTGGGGAATAGATGCTCAACTGCCCCTACACTGTATTTGTGGGAGAGGGTGGAGGGGAGCTGGTCTTACCTATAGCTCCCTCGTACCTTTTCAGCTACAGCTTCTCGTAGTCTATCAACACACTTCAATCTGTATTCCATCTTCTGAAGTTTTTTTGAAGTCTTCTCTGCTGTTGATCCTCCCATTTTGTTTTCTGTTATGAGGCTTTTCCACTTTCCTGGTCTTCACTATAATTTTATGAGGACCTTTGGGGAGAAAGAAGATTAAAATATGTTCTCAGAATGCCATTTGAACCAGACCATGCTCATAATGTTGTTTTCTCTTTTCTAGCTCTTTCCTGTGGGCTTCCGGAGGCCCCCAAGAATGGGATGGTGTTTGGCAAAGAGTACACAGTGGGGACCAAGGCTGTGTATAGCTGCAGCGAAGGCTATCACCTCCAGGCAGGTGCCGAGGCCACAGCAGAGTGTCTGGAGACAGGCCTTTGGAGCAACCACAATGTACCCCCACAGTGTGTCCGTGAGTCCTCGGGTGTGGAGAGGGGTGGAGGCGGGGTTGGGGATGCAGCTGAGAAGATCCTAGAGGGGGCGAGCTGAGCACCAAGTAATGAGAAAGAAGCAGGTACACGGAGATTGGAGATTCGGGAAACAGACAGACGGAGAGTGTCATCAGCCAAGTTGGGCTTCCATCCAAAATTGCTCTCGAGGCATTGATAGACCAGTGTGCCCGGAGATGTCTCCACGAGCCATCACAGAATTTAGGAATAAGTTCCTTTTAGAAGGAAAAACTACCAGAACATTTGCATGAATGTCCTTTGATCACAGAACTCTAAAATGTTTTTTATATATATGCACTTTTTAAAAATTTTTATTTGAGAGAGAGAGAGCACACACACAAGTGGTGGGGAGGGGCAGAGGGAGAGAGAGAGGCAGACTCCCCACGAGCAGGGGGGCCCCATGTGGGGCTGGAGATCGTGACCTGGGCCAAAGGCAGACGCTTAACCAACTGAGTCACCCAGGCGCCCCGGGGTTTACACTTCTGATTTGTTTTATTTTGTTTCTTTGACTTACAGTGAGCTTTATGAGATTTCTGAATTGCTTCCCAACATTTTGAAATTGGAGGAGTTGCCATAAAAATCCGTATTTCTAGCTTCTCTTGAAAAATAAAGACCTGACCAAAGAGAACTTACAAGTTTCACATCTAACAAGCAGCACTGACTACCACCTCCCCTTTTTTTCTTTTTTCTACTTTTTTTTTCTGCCCACCCTGGTTTGCGGCATTCCCCGCCCCCACCCCAGTCCATTTCATGCATTAAACAAACCTGCCCGACAACCGAAGATTCTTATTACCGCATCGCAGTCCCCCTGTCCCCAGCTCTGGACTCTTGCCTGTGTCTTTCATAATTAATGAATCAATGACTCCTCCTCGTTGCTCCTTGTCTCCCCAGCTGTGACCTGTCCCGATGTCAGCAGCATCAGCGTGGAACATGGCCGATGGAGGCTCATCTTTGAGACACAGTACCAGTTCCAGGCCCAGCTGATGCTTATCTGCGACCCCGGCTACTACTACACCGGCCAGAGGGTCATCCGCTGTCAGGCTAATGGCCAGTGGAGCCTCGGGAACTCTATGCCCACCTGCCAGAGTAAGCCCAAGAGGGGAGGTGGGCAGGTTCAGCACAGTGCCCCCCACCTGCACTCTACCACACATGGGGAGGGAGAGGAGGAGCATCATCACCAGGGACAGCAGTGGACCTCTCTTTGAACACTCACCTAGAGCGGGAGCTGGGGAGGTGCCTTCCTCCTTTAAGGAAGTACTTGTTAGCATCTTATCACTTTACTAAAAAGTTGCCTTTGTCCAGGTGAGTATCACTCATTCATATAGTCAACATTCATGCCAGCTGTTATAGAAGTGTGAAGATAAAAGATTGTGCTTCCTGCCCCAGGGAAGCTTCTAGTCTGCTGGAGAGGCGGACAAAATAAGGAAGCAATGATAACGGGGTGTGACAAGACCTGTAATGGGAGCGTGTGTAGAGGAATGCTGTAGCACAAGGAGTGGCCCCAAGTGGCTGCCTCTCCTTCTGGATGACTGTTTTTATTTCCTCAAGATAGTTTATAAGACCAGGGTCCCTGGGAGGTGACTCTGAGACAGACTTCCTTAGGGAGTACTCCTGAGAGCCCCGCCATGCTGTGTAAGGGAAGGTGGCGAAGTGGACCTCTGATGTGGTGTCAGTGCGGCCCTTGGCTGGCCCCACGGGGAGCTCTGCAGCTCGGACGGCCCTTTGGAACTGCCACACGTTGGGGCGAGAGCCTTCATGCCTGCCCGCTGACCAAACACTAGGCACAGGTGCCCCGGAGAGCGAGCGTGATCTACCAGGGAGGACTGTTCAGCCAGGGCAGCCCAAAGAGTGCTAACAGCGAAGGGTCGCAAGCTGTGCTTCCACCTTAAATGGGGGTCCGATTGGCCCAGCACAGCACCCGCTGCCATGGGGTGCACTCATGATACCTCATCAGTGAGGACGTGATAGAGGAGGTAGCTTGTCAGCAAGGAGTGGCAAGTTTGAGACCGGGTGGGACGAGGAGGGACCTCCTCCCCTCACCCGCGATTCAAGGCACTATGTCTCTACGCATCCACGTTTGGACCCCACCATGGACCGTAACCGTGGGTGTGGCCGAGCAGAAGTCACGGGTTGTGGCGTCTGCGGTGCAGGGAAGGTGCCCCCACCTAGTGCAGCCTGGGCCGCTGGGCCTCCCCTCTGCACCTGTGCGCGGCTCCCCGGGGAGGAGAGGGCGCTGCTCTCAGCAGCCAGGACAAGGGAGCCGATGGGCCCGGGCCCCGCAGAGTCTCCGTCTAGCGTAGGGCCTCGGGGTCCGAGCAGGCTCTCTGCATCGCCCCGCCTACGAGCTTCCCCACAAAGCGCGCACCGGGGGCCTCTCTCAGGCCGTCGCGAGCCACTGAGTGCTTGTGATCCTTGCAGTCATCTCCTGCGGAGAGCTCCCCGTCCCGCCCAGCGGCCACCGCATTGGAACGCTGTCCGTCTACGGGGCGACAGCAATCTTCTCCTGCAATTCGGGGTACACGCTGGTGGGCTCCCGGGTGCGCGAGTGCATGGCCAATGGGCTCTGGAGCGGCTCGGACGTCCGCTGCCTTGGTGAGTCACCCCCCCAGGCCTATCCCGCCACCCTGTTCCTCCTTTAAACGGGGGAGAGCTTTCTAAAGCCGGACTCCAGTCTTTTAACGGCGTCACTTTCCCTATGGCGTAAGATTTTGAGTCCAGACACCAGCCGCCAGGCACCTTCCATGCTACAGCCCTGAACTCGTTTCTCCTGGGGGCGTCTGGAAGGACGAGAGCTTCAAGCCTGATGAGACAAAGCTTTACTCATATACACACACGTATACATATGTACGTGCACACGTGTGCACACACGTATACACACATAGGAGGGGTGTACATGTGCATATAAACATGCAGGTGCGTGTACATGTCTAATACATGGTGCACATGCGCGTAATTGCCTACGTACATGTGTGTGTTTATAAAAGATGACAAACGCGTAGAAATGACCTGGCTTACATGGGACGGAGTCCTCATTTCCCCCACGGCCCGTCCGTTCCCTACCAAGCCTCCGGATTCTGAAGTATTCTCTCCTCTCAGTTCGTTCTTGGATCCCTCGAGCGCCAAGGAGGGTCCCGGCCACACAGACCTCACGGGGTAGATTTGATTCTGTTCCAGAGTGAATGGTGCCACCCTCCCACTGGCCCGGGCCGCTGTTAGGGATGCACTGCTGAGTTAGCAGCTCTGGGAACACCTCCCCAAACCCCATTCAGTGAAGTCCCTCACCTAGGGTGGGCTGCCCGAGTCTCCTGCCACCCAAGGGGAAGGAAGGACGGAGTCAGCCAAAGCACCTGCTGTGCATAGTTACCTTCGACTCCTCCGGGCTTTCACAGCCCTAACGTAGACCAAGGTGCCCTCCACGCAGCAGATGCTGTCGACGCTGGCTGATGAAAAGAAGAGGGAGGTAATCCCAGAGGCATGGAGGTGACCGTGATCATTTCTAACCCACGGACAGACCCAGAAGCTACAGCTCAGAGACGGGTGGATGGCCTTTGGGGATTCAGCCTTGGGATTTGGGGTCACCACTTCCCTCATGTCTGGGATTCCCGAAGCCCCTCCCGGACAGCTACTCTCGGAGGGAGCGGGGGAAATAGTGGGTGGCAGGGGCCCTGGTCCTTTTCCCCACCGTCCCTGACTTCCCACCCTGGCCAAGCCCCCACTCCTCTTCTCTGAGCTCCCCTCCGATCTATACTCTGTCCTCCTCTCCCCCCGCAGCGGGGCACTGTGGGACCCCGGAGCCCATCGTCAACGGACACATCAACGGGGAGAACTACAGCTACCGGGGCAGCGTGGTGTACCAGTGCAACGCCGGCTTCCGGCTCATCGGCATGTCTGTGCGCATCTGCCAGCAGGACCACCTCTGGTCGGGCAAGACCCCGTTCTGTGTGCGTAAGTATGTCACCCACGGTCCCTAGCCACGGGCTCCGCCTCAGCATGGACTTCCTCCCTTGCCCTCTAGGTTAGGTTCGCTGGAGGTTTTGTACATTCTGTTAATTCCTTCTGCAAGACGCATCCTTACATCTCCGGTTTTTGGCTCTTGGCATTGTTGATTCCTGCTTCCGCCTTCGCGTCGCCCTCCCAGCGATTCCCTTTGAGTAACGTGTTTGTTCGTTTTCTAGCTTTTGAGTCAGGGATCCAATTCATTTATTTCCATTTTTTTGTTGTTACTGATATAAGGGCTTAAGGTTGTAAAATGTCCTCCAATAACTTCTCTAATCGGATCCCGCAGGTTACGATGATCAATGTTTGATTTACTGGAAATGCTGTAATTTGGGTTCATTCCTTCTGTCACCAAGAAGTTTTTTAATAGTTATTTTCTTCTACTTTCTAGGCAGAAGGGCCATTCTACTTCTATTTTGTCAGTCATTTCTGATCGTGTCGCACTGTGTATAATATTTCTACATCGTGGAATTTCTCTCTTTATGTCCTTGTAGTTGTAAAAATCGATCAGTTGATCTGAATGGTCCATGTGCGTTTGAGAAGAAGGCGGATTCGGGTATAAAGTTCCGTATATGATCATAAGATGTGCCTTGTGATATCTGTGCTTTCTGCACACTTCTTTTTTTTTTAAGATTGTATTTATTTATTCATGAGAGACACACAGAGAGAGGCAGAGACACAGGCGGAGGGAGAAGCAGGGAGCCTGACATGGGATTTGATCCCGGGTCTCCAGGATCATGCCCTGCGCCGAAGGCAGCGCTAAACCGCTGAGCCACCCGGGCTGCCCCGCATGCTCACTTCTTTCCATGTCACCCATTTTGCTCTGAGAGATGTGTCTTAAAGTTTTCCGTTCTTAGCGTGCTTCTATCTTTCCTTGCGATTCCTGTAGTTTCTGCTACCTAAAGGTAGTTGCTGTGTTATTTGGCACATAGTTGTTCAGAACTATTATATCTGCGTTGCAAACTGTGACTTTAGCCTTCACGAAGTCTTCTTTGTCACTCTTCGTATTTTGTAGCTTGACTGGCGCTGGGCCTGGTATCGGGCTTACCGCCCTGCTGTCGTCCTTTTCCCGGTGGCCAGGTGTACTTTGAACCATCCCTGTATCGTAGCCTTTCCAAATCTTGTAAACAGCGGAGAGTGGGGCCTTGCCTCGTGAGCCCATTTGAAAACATTTCTCTTTTAATAGGTTAGTTACGCTCACTCACATTTATCGCTACGCCTCAGAGGCTTGGTCTGACTTCTGTTGTGTCCGATGTACCTGCTGCGGGGAAGATGTCATACTCAGGTATCGCTTCTCTGTGTGATGGTTTCCTTGCTCCCACCTTCCGCCCTTTCCTTGGGTATTTAGGGAAGTTTGTAGAGTCATATGCCCCTTCCCGTAGTCCGTGCCCCCGACACACCAGGATCCTTTCTCAGTCTGTTCACATTTAAGATGGACCCTCTCTCACCAGCAGTGACTTCACATCAGTATCAGGCCGCTCCCTGCTCCTTCCTTCTCTTCTCCACGCAGCCTTGCTTTCCACAAAGGCTCGCAACACAAGCAGGAGAAACCGTTCTGCGTGGGTGTCATGTTGGTTTTCCCACTCACACGTAATTTAAAATTTACAGCATTCTCCGTTGGGGTTATGCGGCAGGCCTGGGCTTTCTACAGTTTTATTTGTCCTCGTTAATCTGCAATATTCTTTTTTGGATTCAGATGACCACCGTTATTCTCAGCTGCCTGCAAGTAATTTGGAAAATCCCTCACTTAATAAAGTTCCCCCAAAGTGAGCCTTCATGGAAACCGTGGGGTTGGTTTTGCTTAATTTTTTCAAAGGCAGGTTTTTGTTTGTGATTCTTCCTCTTATTTGGTTCTTCGTCTATGAGATAGAGCAATAAAGTAATGAGATGTATTGAATAAGCAATGCGTGAAAAATTAGTCTTGATAGCTGCTTAAGTGTCGGGTTTACACAAAGCCAGACCCATCTATATTCAGTCGCTCTTCCAGATGGGTCTGCACAAAACATTCGGTTTCATCCAGAAGATGCAAATTCAGATGCCTTCAAGGAATTGGCGCGGAGTATGCGTGCGGAAATTCGGGTTATAAATAATAGAAAATGTTGGGGTCTGAAAACAAGTGGAGGATGTCTGCGTCTGCCTAAAGATGTTTGGTTGTAAAGCCAGTGGGCGCTGGGAGGCAGGGCAGCCAAGCGTCTGGACAGGTGACCCCACGACCTGGATTGTCTGGGTCCCGCCCAGACCTGCCACCGTGTGTCCACAGCTGTCTGACCTCAGGTGGGTTAGTTTACCCAAATCTGCTTCCTCATCTACAAAAAGCAGATACCTTGGAGTATTGTGAGGACTAAATCAGTCGTATTTTGGACCCAAAGGAGTGCAAACGGCGCCGGATAGAGACGTGAAGCAGGTACTCTCGCTGTTGCTGCGGTGAGGGTGGTGTCGACGCCACCGTGGGACGGACCCCAGGACCTCTCGGGCCGCAAGCCCGTTGCCTCCTGGGGCCCAGAGGTGTGGAGGGGTCTGCGGACCAAGACGAGGGGAAAAGGAGAAGCGTCTATGAGTGGTTTCTCTGTGGTGGGCGCTTGGTAGCTGGCGCCACGTGTCAACCCAAGGTTTGCAGAGGGGCCACTCCCACACCGTCTGTTAGCCCCCTGCCCACTCCCACATGCTCACACACGCACCTGCGACTCCCGGTCCTCCCTGGAGACCTACCCTCTGCCTCCCTGCCCGCACTCTCAGCAGCCCGTGACCGCAGGTGGCAGGTGGCGACCATGGCCCTGAACCAGGGCAGCGGGGCTCAGCGCTCCGGGAGCCACCTGGAAGCCGCGTCCCCGAACCCGTCTCCAACTGCCCCGAGGGTGATGGTGGTGCTGCCCCGCAGGGCTGTAGGGATCAGATGAGCAGCTACAGAGAGGCCGTAATTACTGGCTGGTTAGCTAACCTCACATTCGTTTTGCAGAGAGGCTGGAAGGCTCCCCCACCTGCTGCTTCCCACCCCTGTGTCTCCTCCTCCCGCCCTCCACCTCCTGGCAGACTCCCTGCCTCAGGGCCCCGGGTCGTCGTTGTGCCCTCCCTAGGTTCCCAGGCCCCCTCCGACCTGCCTTCTCGGTGAGCTTAAGCTGTCTTCAGCTCCCCTGTCCCCTGGGCTGCTCCGGCTCTTCCAGCCTGCACCAGCCAGGGCCCCGCGGGGACGGAGCCCTCCGGGGTCTCTGTGTCCCTGGATGGTGTCTCAGGGACACCCCCCCTCCACTGCCCATCCAGTTCCCTTTTTCTACCTTGCTGCCCACACCTCCATTTCCTTTGCAGGTGCCTTGGCGACCCATCCTTCCAATAGGGGCGCCCCCAAGGGTGTCACTACCCAGCACACGTCCCTCTCTTTGCGCCAGTCTTTTTTTAGCCTTTGGGGAGGAGGGCTTACGGCCCTTCGTGAGTCGGTGGGAGCAGCAGGCCGTGTCCCGGGCGCACAGCGCCCCCCAGTACTTGGCATGTCATCGGTGGGGGTCGCAGACCCTATGGAGCATCTGCTGTGTCCCACCTCCGGGTGGCCTGGCCGGGTCCGTTCAGCCCTGAGGCCCAGCCCAGATGGCGTGCTGCGCCCTGCCGGTGCCCTCCTGCAGCCGCTCTCCCCTGGGGGGGCAGCTGCCCCTCTTCTGCGGGTGCTTCCATCCTGCTTCCCCCCTTCCCCAAGCGACTGCTGTCCGCTGGCCTGTGAAGTGAGCCCCCTGAGGCCACAGACCTTAGCACAGTCCCCCTGGGTGTTCTCAGGGCACAGAGGGCCGAAGACCAAGTGGAAGATACCTGCACAGGTTGGCTGCAATCGGAGCCCTCACCTTGGAGACGAGGAGTGAGCCCAGAGTGAACGGTCGGAAGTCAGGGAAGGGCAGAGCCGAGTGGTGACCACCGGCCGTTGTCCCCGCAGCCCGCGGCCAGCAGGTGTCCCGCTCTCAGCAGCCCACGGGCACATCTGTGGCAGTGGACGCCGGAGAGCTGACCCAGAGTCGGCCGCAGCAAGACCTGGGCTGTGTCGCCTCCTGCCGCCCCATCCCCATTCACACCATCTGGGTTTGGGTGGGTTTGAGCTGGACACCCTGTGGGTCCAGTTGTTGGGGAAGAAAACACTCCTCGCGGTTTGTCAGCCTCCAGACCCAGGACCCGGGAAAGGCCGGGCTGGGGCGTCCCCCCGAGAGCTCCATCTAAAGAGACCGGACCAGCGGGCAGGTGCGCAGCAGGCCTGGGGACCGACTGCAAAGAGTCAGCTGCTGTCACCCTCCCTGCGCCCACAGCCGCCTGCCCTCAGCAGATACCTGCCAGGCCCTCCCCGCGTGTCAGGCGCTGGGCAACCCCCAGGACATAGTGAGGAGCAGACCCAAGAACCTGCCCTCAGTAGAGGGAGATGCGGCCGGAGCCCCTGAGCCCCTCCTGAGGGGCGCGTCCGTTACTGTGGGGACGGGTGGGCAGTGCTGGGGAGCCGAGGGCAGCCCCACGGATGCGGCGACATCTGGGGGAGTCCTGGGGGGGCGAGGGCAGGAGCCAGGGGCTGTTCTGGCCGAGGGGCAGCGGACCAAGGCCCTGGGGCAGCACCTCGTATGTCCCGGAAGCCCCGGAGAGACCAGTGCCCCTGGTGGAGGGGGGCCCGGCCCTGGGAGGAAGGGGGCAGACAGGGACAGAGCACTCTGAGTCCTCCCCGCGCTGCCCGTGCTGGAGGAACAGATGAGAAAATCCCGCGTCTGAGCTGGAGGCCGTAGTGGAACAGGAGAGCCCGGTGAGGCCGGCGGGAGGAGCCCAAACGGGGGGGCCTCACAGCGTCAGCCCCCTGCGCCCCGGATCACCTGCCCCAGAGGATGCTGCTGCATGGCGCTGGGCCCAGGGGACGGGGGGCACGGGGTGGAGCACGACTGCCCATCGTCCCCCTGGGGCTGGAGGGAGAAGTCATTCCTTCCTCCCGAGGGAGCGCGGCATGGGAGGGGGGGCATGCTCTCAGCTCCCGGGGCTCCTGGGGGCAGCAATCCCCAAGCCAGCTTGACGAGCATGACCTCCGGCCCCATCCAGTGCCACCCGAGGCCCCTGAGGGGCATCATGCCGTCCAGTGATGGGAGAGGGAGGTGCCGCCGCGGGGATCCAGGCAGGGAAACTGAGGCAGGAGTGACAGCCTGTGACAGACCCACAGTCCCGGCCCGGGCCCCACGGGGCCTCATAGATGAGTCCTCCCAAGACGTGCAGGCGGCGGAGCTACCCTCACCAAGGAGGGCTCAGCCCCAGGCTGATTTCAGCAAGGGAAGAGACTGTCCCCAGGCGTGGGCTGCCCCCCTCGTGGGCGCGGGAAGGAGGAGCCGGGGCCACGGAGCCGCAGGGGCTAACCCGTGTCCTCTTCCGTTTGCAGCCATCACCTGTGGGCACCCGGGCAACCCCGTCAACGGGCTCACGCAGGGCAACCAGTTTAACCTCAACGACGTGGTCAAGTTCGTTTGCAACCCCGGGTACGTGGCTGAGGGCGCCGCGAGGTCGCAGTGCCTGGCCAGCGGGCAGTGGAGCAACACGCTGCCCACCTGCAGAAGTGAGTCCCCCCTCTTCTTCCCCTTCGCCCCGGTGCCGCTGCCCCGGGCTTCTGCGATGCAGGGGCGGACGCTGGTGGCTTGAGCCCTGGGGTCACTCTGACACGGGTGGGGTAGGGAGGACGGGGCGCCGAGCGGGGCCACAGGCGGGGACCCCATCCATGGGGTCACGGGCCCATGGCAAGCAAGGTGCACCTTTCAAGACCGAAATGGGAAAAAAAGAAAAAAAAAAAAAGGCCGAAATGGGAAGCAGGCCCCTCGGTTGCGTGGCGCAGCAAACACCCATCTCCGGACATCCGGCTGTCCTCGCCCGTGTCGCCGTCAAGAACTGCTGCGCCCGTGGGTGCAGGCGCAGACGTCCTGTGGCTGCAGCTCCCGCCCCCCCGAGGGCAGGGTCGGGGCCCGGATTCGGGGCCTGGGTGCCTCCGTCCTGTCCCACCACCCCGTCCCTCCTCCGACCTGACGGCGCCGCTCCCGGCCTCCAGTGCCTCCCCAGGCCTGGCCTGGCCCCGGGCCCCCAACGGCCTCCTGCAACGCGCTCCTTGTCACGCTGCCGTCCACCCAGCCAGCAGGACCCATGAATGTGGCCTCGTCTTGCAAGCCTTCCTTGCCCTGCCCCTGTGCTGTCAAGAGCTTCTGGAAGGTTCTGCGCTGCCCCCATCAGAGTGCTTATCAAACTCAGAAACTGCCGGTTTGTCCTCTTCCCTGGAGACCGGCACCTCCGAGCGGGGATGGCGTCATCCGAGCCGGCACCTCCGAGCGGGGACTGGCATCGAGGCGCCCCTCACGGCCCCCTGGAGGGCCCCCCTGGTGTCAGGCGGGCGGAGGCGAAGGGGGAGGTGCCGCTGAAGCGCCATGAGCACCCAGGCCGTCCCCACCACCGCGGAGGACCGGCCAGCGGGTCCGCAGGGCCAAGGTGGGGAACACCGGCCCCCAAGGTCCTGCGGCATCCTCGGCGCCCCACACACGGCCTGGCACTCGTTCTGGGCCTCAGGGCTCATCAAACGGAAAACGCTTTATGCTCCAAAAACTAAGGAAAGATTTTAACCCCCCGTCCTGCCCCCTTACTGGGTGAGAAGGAGGCAGTGGTGAGGGAGTGGCCGGGACGGCGTTCTGGAAGCAGGCATGCACCCCGAGCATCACCGTGACCCCGTCATTACCCTAAAATAGGCCTTGACTTGGGGTCAAGCTGCCGGGACACTTCAGCCGCTGGAAGTCAGACTCAGCCCCGGATCGTGCTCTTCAGAGCCATCGAGCCCGTTGCCCAAAGAGCCCGAGGCTCATCGGGGTCAGCTCGGGTACACCCGTGTCGCAGCTGAGGACCCGCCACGCCAGGCCCAGGGCACCGGAGCCGCCCCCAGGGCTCATGTGTCCCGACAGGGCCACCCAGGCTGCTAGCAGGCCGTGGACAGAGAGGACCGTCGGCGCGGGGGGGTGGCTTCCCCAGGGCGCAGACCCCTGAACCGCAACACTGAGGACCGGCCCCGCCGGGCGGGACCCCCCCCAGGCTCCACAGTCCCGGTGCCTGGCGAGGGAAGTCGCCCTCCCCCCAGCTTTCAGGGTCTGACAGCCCCATTTCCATTTCAGTTGTCAACTGCACCGACCCCGGGCTCCAGGAGAACAGCGTGCGGCAGGTGCACGCCGGCGGCCCGCACAGGTTCAGCTACGGCAGCACCGTGTCCTACCAGTGCAAGCGCGGCTTCTACCTTCTGGGCACGCCCGTGCTCGGCTGCCAGGGGGACGGCACGTGGGACCGGCCCCGACCACAGTGTCTCTGTAAGTACACATGCCTGGGCTGCGGGGGAGCCCCCACCCTGTGCATGCATGTGCCCCTGTGTGCGTGCGCGTGAGCACACATGTGACTCCCGTGTGGCTCGTGGCCCCGTCGGGCCCTGGGGTGGGTTCCCAGCCGTAATGGGTGACGCAGTGTCCGTGCTGGTCCTGATTTGCCTGTCCCCAGTGGCCAGCGAGGTCGAGTGTCTTTTTTCTGTTATGCTTTTTGGCCTTTGGTATCTCTTCTCTAGAGAAATGTCTGTTCCAGCTCCCTAACCCCTCCCAGGCTTGAATGTTTGTCTTTGTGTTGTTGAGTTTTAGCAGCTCTCTATATATTCTGGCTACCGCACCCCTATCACAGGTATCATTTGCAGATGTGCCCCGTTCTCTGGATTGCCTTCTCACTTCTGGATAACGTCCTCCAACACATGGAAATTTTTAGTTTTAATGAAACCCAATTTGTGTGTTCTTTTCTTCCATCGCTTGTGCTTTTGGTGGCACATTTAAGAAACCATTGGCCAATCCGACGTAACATAATAATCCAAGATCATATCATCCGTGAACAGACATAGTTTTATTTCTTCCTTTCCGATCTGGATGATTTTTGTTTCTTTTTCTCACTCGATTGCCCTAGCTAGAACTTCCAATATGACGTTGGACAGAAATGGCAAAACAGGGGAGCCTGGGTATCTCACTCAGTGAGGCATCTGACTCTTGATCTCAGCTCACGTCTCAATCTTAGGGACATGAGTTCAAGCCCTGAACTGAGCTGCATGCTAGATGTGAAGCCTATATAATAGTAATAAAAATAAAAATAAAAATAAAAATAATAAAAATAATAGAAGAGGCAAAACAGACATCCACCTCTTGATCCTAGTCCTTGGAGAGGAGCCTTCAGTTTCTCACCATTAAGGATGATGTTAGCCGGAGAGTTTATGTAAATCGTTCCCTTTATGAGTGAGGAATTTCACTTCTATTCCTAGTGAGGAATTTTCCTTCTATTTCTAGTTTGTTGAACATTTTTACCATGAAATGGTGTTGGATTTTGTGAAATGCATTTTCTGCAACTGTTGAAATGACCGTGTGGTTCCCCCTCCCATTCTATTAACACAGTGCTTTATATCGATTGATTGATTAATTCTCATATGTTGAACCACTCTAGTGTTTAGGGAACGGATCACACCTCGTCATGGTGTAATCCTTTTAATGTGCTGCTGGACTTGATTTGCTAGTATTTTGTTGAGGATTTTCGCAGCTATGTTCATTAGGGATGTTGATCCACAGTTTCCTTTCTTTGTGATGTTGTTGGCTCTGAGTGATGCTGGCTTCATAAAATGAGTTGGAAAATGTCCCTCTTCTGTTTTTAGGAACGGGAAGATTGGTGTTACTCCTTTAAAAGTTTGATAGAATTCAGCAGTGAAGTCATCTAGTCCTGGGTTTTCTTTGAAAGTTTTTTGATTATTAATTGATTCTGTTTATTCACTATAATTAAATTCAGATATTCCACTTCTTCTGAAGTCCTGGTAGTCTGTGTACATCTCAGAATTTGTCCATTTCGTCTGGATTATCTAATTTGTTTGCATACAATGGTTCACATTCATAGTATTTAATATTTATTATTAATTATTTAGTATTTATTTATTCCAGCAGGGTAGGTTAGTAGTAATGTCCCCACTTTCATTCTTTTTTTAGTTTAGTAATTTGAATCGTTCTTTCTCTCTCTCTCTTTCTCTCTCTCTCTCTCTCTCTCTCTAGACTACTTACACATTTGTCCATTTTTTAAAGATTTATTTATTTATTTATTTATTTATTTATTTATTTGAGAGAGAGAGAGCAGGGGAAAGGGCAGAGGGAAAGAATCTCCAGCAGGCTCCGTGCTGAGTATGGAGCCCAATATATATATATATATATATATATATATATATATATATATATATTCCTCCTTTGTGCTGTTACTGTTGGACATATTTCATCTTTAGACATTGCATGCCTATCAACACAAATTTCCAATTATGGCTTCATGCCATTTCTCAGATAGGAGAAGAAAATTAAAACAAAAAGATATATTTACACTGTGGTTTATATTTACCTATGTGGTTACCTTTACCAGGGTTTTTCAGTTCTGCATGTGCCTTCATGTCCTTTCAGTTCAGCCTGAAAGACTTCCTGTAGAAATTCTTTATAATTTAGAATTTCTTTCTAGGTTTACAAATGGTGCATTCTCTGTGTTTATCCAGGAATATCTTAATTTCCCCTTCATGTTTGAAGGATAGTTTTGCTAGCTATAGAATTCTTGGTTGAAAGTTTTTTTTAACCACTTTAAGCATGTCAAACTACTGATATATTTAGATTTTAAATCTACCATCTAATTCTCGTTTTCTGTTTGTTCTACCCATTAGTTTCTTTTTTTCTTTCTTTAACTGGATTATTTTTATAATTCCCTTTTTTCTTCTCTAGTAAGTTATATGCTCTACATTTAATAGCTATGTTAGAAACTATAACAGGAAAAAAAAGAAATTATAGCAGGAAAATTTCACTTATAAAAGTCTAAAGATGATCTCTCTCTCTTCTTCCTATATCATACAATAACATCAGAACACTTTAATTTGGTTTGTTTTTCTGACTTCTATGTTATTGTTTTCTTATATCTTAATTCTGCCTTGTTTATTAAACCCACAATGTATTATTATTGTTCTATGAAATTATTGTTCACTTTTGCTTATCCATATATTTGCCAGTTTCTTTGTTTTTCATTTCTTCTTATATCTTGTCCTTCCCCATGGGATCATCTTCCTGCTATTTGAAGGGCATCCTTTAGAAGCTTATTTAATGAAGATCTCCCGGTGGCAAGCACTCTGAGTTTTTGTTTGTCTATAATACATTTATGTGTCCCTCATTTTTGAAAGATATTTTTGGTAGGATTAGAAATCTAGGTTGGCAGTTACTTTCTCTCAGTCCATTAAGGAAATCTTTCTAATATCCTCTGACCTCTTTTATTGCTCTGGAGGAGTCAGCTATAAGTCTTTCCCTCCTTTGAAAAAAATCTGTCTCTGTCTTTGGTGTTCTGCATTTTCCCTGGTTATTAAATGAGAATTTACCTGGATCAGAAGTCCAGGTTGACATATCTCCCTTGGTGCACTCTGCTGGCATTTATTCTTAATGACAAGTCTACCTTCAATCTAATCATTGTACCTTTGAGGTAGTCTGATTTTTTTTTTAATCTTGATGACTTTAAGATCTTCTCTTTCTTGTTGGCATTCTGAATTTTTCTACACTGTGTTTGGATATTTTATTTATCCTTTTGAGGATTCCTTAGGCTTCCCAGCTTTTTGACATCTGGGGAATTCTCAGCTATCAGTTCTAAAAATACTGTCTCTCCTCATTCTCTTCCTTCACTACTTCTGGGACTCCAACATGAGACCTTGTAATTCTCTGTGTCTGAAACTCTCATTCATATTTCCCATCTCTGATAGATTTGCCCAGGTCTCTCCACATTAGTAATTTACATAAATATTATTGTGTTTTTTAGGTTGAACTAATTTAAAGTTGACCTAAAATTCTGTTATGGATAATCAGCTATTACACTAGTCTTGGTGGGCTTTTCACCTCTACCTATAAATCTTCTCACTATTTTACATGAGTTTGTTCTTTCAAAACTGTTCATAAGAACTCATCTGTCCTACCATTCACTAATTATCATTTTAGCTATGTCTTAGCTGAGGTTTAACTATTCACTGAGTTTCTATTTTCAGTTATTTCTTTTGTATTTGAGATGTTTTGTTTGTTGTTGAAATTTGCTTGATTATTTCCATTGTGTGCTGTGCCTCTATAAACATGCTCTTTTTATGTCTTTCACATATTAAATATACTCATAATGCCCTCCATATCTGATAATTACAGTATCATCGTCTTTATGAGTCTAATTCTGTTATTATTATTTCTGTTGATTCTCACTTATTGTGACTTATTTCTCATGTGTTTTATTATGTTTGCATTGTGCTCTCTTATTGGACTGATCTTAATCTGCGGGAACCAGAATCAGGCTCTCAGTCTTGCAGAAGCCAAAGCCTAGAAACAAGATAGCCACTATCTCTCACAAAAAAAAAGAAAAAAAAAAGAAAAGAAAGAAAAAAAGAAAAGAAAAGAAAAAATGACTAATGCTCAATAGTTGCCTATAGTTTTTACTTCAGAAAGCCAGTTGTGACTTTTTTCTCATTGGGATTTACAAGGGGCTAAACTCTGCATTCACTAATTACTGAGACCACTACATTATATCATTATTAGGGACAGAGAGATCTGATCTTCTTTTTAGAACACATTCCTGAGGACACCAATGTTTATTACTCACTCTGAATATGAGCTTCAGCAAGATTTCCAGAAAGATGACATACTAACACAGGAACCCAATTAGACTATTCACTTTTTTTTGATGGGAAAAAGTAAAGTTTTTTCCTAGATTTGGTGAGAATGTTTCAAAAACACCAGACCCTGAGGAAATTTCATTTTGCCTATAAGATACCAAATGACTCTCAGAATAACCATTTTCACTAATATTTCATGATTATCATGACATGATTGTTATTTTAGTGGGCTAACTGAATTTTTACTTCTGAAAGACCAAAGTACCTGTGAATAGGCTTATAGAAAATTGTAGAGTACTCTACATATCCCCTGATCAATTCAGTCTGTGAAAATCAGCTGTTCCTTCCAGGTGAAGGCAAACTATTTTAATTGGCACGGATGTGTGGGGACCAAGGGCAATGCATGACCCAGATCCATATCATATGCCGTTTCCCTGATAAAGTGCTTTAGGAAACAGTGGAAGCCCTGGAGGCTGGCCCATCATCAAGTACAATTCTCATACTTAAGGCCTAGGAACCATCATGGGGTCCTTTTTGTTTTGCTGTGGGACTCAGCATAGTCCACACCCAACCATTAATCGTGATTTGTGTTGTTTTTTAATTACAATATTATACTTTTTCCTCAATCCCATTATGTATGTACCCTTGTAATATAAGAAAGGCTATTATTAGCAGTGCTAAATATCTATCTTGCCTATTTTCATGTACACATCTCAACTTATTTGCAGTTAGAAAAAAATTAAATTAAAAAAAATTATTTGCAGTTAGAAACTAAACAGCCACTGCAGGATCTGGAGATCCCATTTGGACAAAAGCATAAATATTAAATACATTTTTTAAATGGTTTTATATTGACAAATTGAGAAATGCAGAAGCAGTTACTCACCTTCTCTGTGCTCTTCGTCTCCCTGGTTTGTATGCAAATACACACTGAGTATAAGTTGTTCCTCTTTATTATCTTACATCTTCTTCTGGGTTTTCCTTACCCACAACAGCCAAATGGTATTGACACTGTTTTATCTTTCCATTTTATTGTTGACTTTTTTCCTCTTTGAAAAGAACAAACCACAGGAAAGGAATAAAACAATAGAGTATACTCTGGTTGCTAATTTTACAGATACCTAAGTAGCCTCAATCAACCCAGTGATAAATAAATAATTTCAGGCTTTGCATACACTTTTTCAGAGACTATTAGATATTACCATAATTTAACACTATCCTCAAATTAACCAAAGAAAAATTGTATAGCTAAATACGATCCGAAAAATAGTCAGCCAACTGCAATCACAGAAATCAGTAAGTAGCCAGCATACGTGTATACATATATGCATTGATAAACATGAAGAAAAATGCTCTTATAAATGTTATTCATAAAAGCCCAAAGCAGAAAACAATCCAAAATCCATCCACAGGAAATGGATGAAAATTGTGGTACATTCACACAGTGATAGGATAGTCAACCTTGAAAACCTTGAAGATGGTTCCAATGGCAACAACAATATAGATCTAGGATTCATCTCAGTTCTCAATTAGTCTGAGTTCTCCAAAGAAACAGGAATAAAAGTCAGTAAGAAATTACATAAATACAGATATAGGTATAGATTTTATATCTATATTTTATATGTATATCTAAATCCAACTTTTATTTAAAAAGATTTTATATATTTATCCACAAGAAACACACAGAGAGAGGGGAGGTGCAGAGACACGGGCAGAGGAAGAAACAGGCTCCATGCAGGGAGTCCGATGTGGGACTCGATCCCAGGCCTCCAGGATCACGCCCTGGGCTGAAGACAGACGCTCAACCAACTGAGCCACCAGGAGCCCCTAATCTTTCTTTTCTAACTGAGGTATAATTGACGTACAACATAATACTAGTTTTGTGTACCCCACATGATGATTTGATACTTGTATACATCGTGACACCATCACCACAGTAAGTCTGATTAGCAGCCATCACCATACCCAGCATTAGAATTTTGTTTCTTATGATGAGAACTTTTAAGATCTAGCCTCTGAGCAACTTTCAAATATGGAATACCGTGTCAGTAACTCTAGTCACTGTTGTACATCACAGCCCGTGACTTATTGATGTTGTAACTGGAAGTTTGTTCCCTTCGACCCCCTTGGCCTCCCATCCGCTGCCTCAGGCAACCACCAGTCTATTCTCTGTATCTGAAAGCTCTATTGTTTGGGTTTTCTGTTTTGCTTTGTTTTAGAGAAGTGAGACCATATGGTATTTGTCTTTCTCTGAATGACTTCTTTCACTTAGTATAATGCCCTCAGGGTCCGTTCATGTTGCCACGAATGGCAAGATTTCATTCTTGTTATAAGCAAATGACATTCCCTTGTACACACGCCACATCATCTCTATCCATTCATTTGCCAGTAGACGCTTGGGTGAACGCCATGTCGGGGCCCCCGCAGCAGCACCGCAGTGAACATGGGGGGGGCACGTGTCTTTTCAAGCTAGTGCTTTCGGTTTCTTCAGATAATCTGGTGTTCGAATCTTATCACTGGTGTTCAGGTACAATTTGGTGTTTCGGGAGAGGGAACTTGCAGACTCAAGTTGGGGACAATTGACTGGGCATCTGTAAGATGCAGCTGGAAAAAGACTAGAACTGGCCTTATTCTGGAACCTGTAGCCAGTGCAGACAGTCCTAGGATGACAGTGGTCTCTCCTACCTTAGGTTTGCTATGTGTACCGCCTTCCTGCCCGAGACCCCTTGGGTATGTCCTCCGGCAATGAGGAACTAGGGAGAGATGAGTAAAAGGCAAAGGAGAGAGGAGACAGATGCCATTGGATACCCGCTACACGCCGAGCAATTTCCCACTTATTAGCTCCTTTAACTCTTAAAACAAGTATTACTCTTCATGTCACATACGGAAAATGGCGGGTGGGCCTTGTCCACTGAGGGCAGGTGAACATGTCAGCAGGAGGCAAACTTCAGTAGATACCCAGGCTTCCTCTTCTCTGCTCATCGCTACGGAAAGCCTAGCATGTGTCCTGTGATGATGATCCAACCCTTTGTGCAGTTGCTGACATGTTTGCTCTTCCCCACAGTGGTGTCCTGTGGCCATCCAGGCTCCCCACCCCACGCCCAGATGTCCGGGGACAGCTACACCGTGGGAGCGGTCGTGCGTTACAGTTGCACCGGCAAGAGGACTCTGATTGGAAATGCCACCCGTATGTGTGGGCTGGATGGACACTGGACTGGCTCCCTCCCCCACTGCTCAGGTATGGAGCCTGGCATGAGGGAGCCCTTGGCAGGGGAGGGGGGAGATGGACAAGCCCCCAAGGTGTGAGTGTGACAGATCAGTGGGAGGGAGACCCCCATCTCACAGGCAGAGAACACAGCTATCTGAAGTCCCAACCAGACTTCAGCCTTTGGAGATCTAAGCGCAGCTTCCTCCCTTTAGTCTGCTCTGGCCAAGCCCATGTAGCCCAGACATTGCAACACTAGACAAGACGCAAGTTTGTGAGGTCCCCTCTCTGGCCAGAGCCCTGTCCAGATACTTATTTCTGTACGTTTCTAGGAGGAGCCCAGGCCTCCCTAGATAAGAAACTGAGAGGTGTGAAGAATAAGTGACTAGACGTGCACTTGTGAGAATATCACTCCTCCCTTCCTGAGACTTACAGACACCATCTTTTGCTGCACCATCTCCTGCCAGTCCTAAGAAATATGCTTTCAGAAACCCAGAGTCAGATTTCTGAGGCTCGTTCCATGTAGCCATGCACCTAGGTGACGCGTAACAGGTTAGAAGCCCCGGGGCCGTCAGGGCATGCAGCGAGGTCTAGCTTGGAGACACTCTAGGTTGTACATCGCCCATTTCTACCATCCTCATCTTGCTGATACACCTCAGTAAAGGGCCGGTAGTCACCGTCTGCCCCCATGGGACGATATTCCATCCCAGATTCCCTTATATCACCAAAACAGCGCCCTAAACGCTACAGTGGGGACCATTCTGTCAAAATAAACTCCCAAGACTGGAGACCTCCACCCTCAGGCCCCAGCTGAGGTCACCTAGCCGGAGTGAGAGTTAGTGTACTCACTATCAGAGCTGCCTTTAGGGGGACCCAGTGCAGCCTGTTGCATTAGCTCCACCCCTGAAAACTTGAACAGGGAAGAAAATCTAGGCAAGTGAGATAGGCCCTTTTTCCCAAATGTTTGAGTTGAAGATCGAACAAATCCCCCTTCCTTGGTAGAGAACAACATCGGATTCTACAGTGTTCTCAAACTCTGAGACTAAATGACAAAAGAAAGTAATTCCAAGATCAAGAAGATGGTATGGTAAATGGTGAGGTGTACACAAAACATTTATTTACTCCCACAAGCTAGATGTGCTCACCCAGATGTTACCATTTAATGCCCATACACGTGGTTCATGAGGAGGTACTTGCCACGTCAGATGGCAACCTATCTTCTCATGAAGTTGCCATTTTTTCCTTAGTTTTCCTCTTCCTTCCTCATGCTTCCTTTGGCCTAGTCTGATCTAATGATGTCTCCTCTACGTCTCTGTGTTATGAGGGGTGTTGGCTCCCACAAGCCTCAACTTTGTGGCTTTGTCTCCTGTTCTCTACCCTCCTCTGCCTCTTCGGTCCTTAGCACTCTCTTGGGTGGGTCTCTACACTATCTGGACCCAGATAAAGGCACATGGGTGGGTCTGTACGTTATTAGGACCCAGATGAACGTAGATGGGCGGGTCTGTTCACTATCAGGACCCAGATAAATGCAGAAATGTAGCAGGAGGCAAGGGGCAAAGGATGGAATGAGAGAGTCCAAAACACGTTGCCCAAAATTCAGCTGTGTTGCTTACTTGGAGAATTCAGGAATCCTTAACTACAGGCCCAGGATCCAGATTCCAGCTGGACTGTTGAGAAGACAAGACTACACTAAGGGCTCTAGACTTTGACCCGTAGGCAACGGGAAGCCAGTGGAGATGTCTCAGCAGGAAAGAAACAAGACCAGATGATTGGCGGCTGTTCATTGTCCAGGTTTGAGGATAAAGTGGAAGATGGGTTACAGGGAGAGTTTAGGAGATAGATACATTAGGAGACGCTCCCAATATTTGGGCCAAGAGAATTCTGGGCATGTGAGCTAAAATGCTGGAACCCGGGATTCAGAGTGCACAGAGTCCATAGAGATTGTGGTGAAGGGGTGACGGGAAGGAGGAGGATGGGAGGGAAGGGCCAGCTTGGCCCACTGACATGCCACACTGGCACTGGCCAGAGAGCAAAGGCCTCATCTCCACCACACAGCCTTCCCTCTGCTTTCTCTTTTTTTTTTAAATTTTATTTAAATTCAATTAATTAACACACAGTGTATTATTAGTGTCAGAGGTAGAGCTCAGTGATTCCTCAGGCCTATATAACACCCACTGCTCATTACATCACATGCCCTCCTTCATGCCTGTCACCCCATTACCCCGTCCCCCCTACCCCCCCCAGCCACCCTCAGTTTGTTTCCTGTGATTAAGAGTCTCTTATGGTTTGTCTCCCTCTGCTTCTGTCTTGTTTTATTTTTCCTTCCCTTTCTCTATGATCCTCTGTGCTGTTTCTTAAATTCCACATATGAGCGAGATCATATAATTGTCTTTTTCTGATTGACTTACGTCACTTACCATAATACCCTCTAGTTCCATCCACGTCATTGCAAATGCCAAGATTTCATGTTTTGATGGCTGCTACCCCATTGTATACATAGACCGCGTCTTCTTCATCTATCACCTGTCAATGGCCGCCTTGGCTCCTCCCGCAGTGTGGCTACTGTGGGCACTGCGGCTGTGAAGCTGGGGAGCCGGTGTCCCTTGGTTTCAGTACATCAGTATCTTTGGGGTGAAGCCCCAGCAGTGCAGTGGCTACGTCATAGGGCAGCCCAATTCTGACCCTCTGAGGACTGTCCACGCTGCTGTCAGGTGGTGGCACCAGCCTGGCTTCCCACGCTCGGTGTGGAGGTCCCCCTCCTCTGCGTCCTCGCCAACACCTCCGCTCCCACACTTGTTGGCTGCAGCCACTGTGACTGTGTGAGGTGGTTCCCTTTCTCCATTCTGCGTGGTCCCCGGGGCCCCACCCGGGACCTCGGGCCTCGTAGGCTCTGACTCCTGGGCAGCGAGGCCAGGTCCACGCAGCGGGAGCCCGACCCCGGCCCGTGTCTGCGTCTCTTGGTGCCCCCACCGCGGTCCAGGCTCACCCAGCAGGGCCGCTGTGGTTCTGGCCCCTACAGGAACGAGCACGGGACTCTGCGGCGACCCAGGGACCCCCGCGCATGGCATCCGGCTGGGGGACAGCTTCAGCCCAGGCAGCCTGCTGCGCTTCAGCTGCGAGGCAGGCCACATGCTCCGGGGATCGTCCGAGCGCACCTGCCAGGGCAACGGCTCATGGAGCGGGGCGCAGCCCGAGTGCCGAGGTAAAGTCCATGGGCCCCCCCAGCCCGAGTCCCTGCACCCCGCAGCTGCCCTTGCACCCCCACTGGACCCCGGCCCGGGGCCGTCGACGCTCCCTGGCCCCGCCTAGGGAAGGACCCAGAAGGGACCCAGAACCCCGCCTGCTCACCCATCTCTCAGTCCCCCAGCGACGCTGTGTCCCGCGCTGTAGTGGGAAGCAGGCTCACGGCGGTGTGGCCGACATACCACACACTCTCGCACTGTCGTGTAAGGGAAGAGACTGTAGGGCAAGTTCCCAAAGTGCCAAAAGAAATACAAATCTAATTTTTAAAAGTCCCTAAACATAAGGGAAGCCCGTACTGATGGGCCCTGACGCAGCTCCAGTGGGGGAAGCGGCATTTCTCCACCCGCTTCTAAATTTCTGAAAATAACTTGATTTTAAAGCCTCTCTCCCCAGAGTCTAACTTTTTGTAGCTGCTCCCAGGACCTCGCTGTCTCTCCCTAAAATACGGCCTGCTAGTTAGGAATTGGCATAGCCGCTGAGACTTAGGGTGTGTGATAAGGTGCTGGAAGAAGGAGGAGGCTGCGGAAAGAGAGGCAAAGGGGTCCAATAGGGAAAGAAGCCGTGGCTGGCAGTGCCAAAGGCTCACTCAAGGAACCAGGCCATTGGTTTAAGGTGAGAGCTGCAGCTTCCACCTGTGTCTTTGTCCCACGGGTGTGGACATAAGGTGGGCGAAGCACTAGGCGAACGGCTGGGGTTTTATCAGGCAGCCAAGACGTTGGCAGCGAGTGGCAAGGGAACCGAGGGTGCGTGCAAGGCAGTGACTGTGATGGATTCGGGCACCTGCTGGATGAGGAGGGAGATGGCCAATGAGACAAATAAGGGGCAGTGGCAAAGTCACGGGACCGGTGGGTTCTAGGTCCCACTGAAATCAAAATGTCACCAGAGAATGAATCCCTGAGGGTAGGAGCTAAAGAGACAAGAGGCGATGGTCAGAGATTGGCCCTCGAGGCCGAGGCTGTGAAGTCCTACAGAGGGAGAGGCGATGTTCTGGCCCCCGTCAGGGGGCACCTACCCAGGAAAGGCTACAGATGGTCCGGGGCCCTCTCCCACCCGTCTGCCTTTCTGACTTGCCTTTGCTTTTGCAAAGTTAGTTTCCATAGGATTTATTTTTTTTTTTTTAAGTAAGCTTCATGCCCCGCGGGAGCTTGAACTCACAACCCCAAGATCTAACTCGGGCTGAGATCACCTAACCAGCTGAGCCACCCAGGAGCCCCTGTTGCCACAGGATTTTGTAGACATCGTAAGAGATCTGTGGTGGTGGGAGAGTGTTGGCAGCAGGAGATTGCAGAATGCAGAATGCTTCCCAAATACCCACTATGACCCGCTGTTTCAGGCCACTCAGATCCCAGCATGGAGTCAGTCACCATGTCGGGAGCATCCAGGGAACAGAAAGTGGGTGGCTGAGAGCTCGGACCTGGAGGTGAATGTCAGATGAGTGTGTGTATGACACGCCCGCGATTCTCCGTGGCTTTCCTTGACAAGCTCCCACTTACCTGTCAAAGCACTACTCAGCCTCCCATCTGCAGCCCCAATGAGCTCCTCCCTTCTTACAGCGTTTTCTTCCTTCAAGTGTAAAAAACTTACTACATATTTTAATTCAACTATTTATAAGTAGGTCCTTAAGGCTCCTCGAGGACAGAGGACGTGACGTCCACTATGTTCCCAGCACGTAGGCAGCACAGATACTTGTTGTGGGTGGGCTCATTATATAGGAATCATTTGCACATTTGACTTAGGGACCACGTACATGTTGTATATCCGCAGCAAAGTAAAGTTAAATCAAAGATCAGAAATGAGCAATCTTGGGCAGCCCCCGTGGCTCAGCGGTTTAGCGCTGCCTTCAGCCCAGGGTGTGATCCTGGAGTCCCAGGATCGAGTCCTGCATGGGGCTCCCTGCGTGGAGCCTGCTTCTCCCTCTGCCTTCCCTGTCTCTGCCTCTCTCTCTATGTCTCTCATGCATAAATAAATAAAATCTTTTAAAAAAAAAAAAGAAACGAGCAATCTCTAAATATCAAAACCAAAATGAAAATGAATGAACCTAACTACATAGTGAAGCGGTGACTCAATGATCCAGAGAATTATGTCAACTGACTTGAAAAAAAGTGGACTTTGACTATGGCGTACGTGCCCCGAGGACAAAGAGAATGACAATGAAATCCTAAGTTGTTTTCAGCACTCATATTGTCAGTAATAATATGGATAGTACCATTCTGAAACTTTTTGAGGACATTATTTGTCATTAAGAACCAAGGTTTTTGGCATTAAAGAGATAGAAAAATAAAGAAGCTAAGGAGAAACTCTCAATTTTAAATTTGGATTGGTAATCTCAGCATAAACTCTGTGAATTTTCAGCTTAGAAAGTCATTTTCCCAGCTCTAGCCATCCTGAAAGTGTGGAATCCACGAGCACCTCCGTGGCAATGAGTACTCCGAGCTTTCAGATTATGGTTCTTAAGTCCCTCCTCCATCGAAAGGAAGCAGAGCTCTCCAGAGAAGTGGCTGATTCCGGGACGGGGCCAGGATATACACGATGAACACGGGCCCTTCTGTCACTCCCGCAGGGAACCTACCGGAGGCAAGTGGGATCGAGTCCGAGGAGCACACAAGCCAACCTGGAGAGGCTCCCTCCAGCCAGAGACCTGCTAATACGAACAATAGCGGCAGTGGGTAGCGACACAATAAGTTTAAATCCACGAGCCCCAAGGCCTATGGGTCTATCCACGGAGCTTGCTAGGAAACCAAATCATTATCTCACACCTGATAAAAAAGAAAATTGAACATTCCTGAGCCTTCCTTTATGAATAGTATTTGAGGGAAGGCAAGTATCTGATGACGGGCAAGTCCCGACTCAAGAACGCCAGCTGGTGTGGAGAGAACCAGTGGTCAGTGCCACCGTTTTCTGTCCCCCAAGGAGATAAGGAGTCCGGCCAACAGTCATCAAGCACTTGCCCAGACCATTCAGTGAACGGCCCGCGGAGCCTTGCCCTGGTGACATGGGTGAACCCGAGCCCGCCCCGTCGGCCTCAGCCTCACAAGGGAGCCACCAGCCAGACGTCCTGTGCCTTGTGACGCAACACGGGGGGGAGACAGGACCACCTGTGCGGCTTCAGCGGCTGCGAGGGACAGAGCAGCTCGTGGGCAGGGCCTCCGGGGGCCGTCGTGATGTCTGGAAAGGGGGAGTTGCCCCGGAGAAGCCCTGGAGCCCGACGGATGCAGGACGAGGGACAGGAATCCCTGAATTCAGAGTCTCCGAGACGTGCCCATCAGGAGTCCCCTTTGGACTCTGATTCAGACAAATCGACTGTAAAATAAGGGGGGGCGGACACTTGAAGCAAATTAAGCTCTGGTTGTACATCTGGTGACATTAAGGAATTGTTTAAGACTTTAGGGGGAATCATAAAAGAGATGACGGTTAAGGAGAGTGCATGCGGGTGTGTCTTCCCTTCTGAGGGCGGGAGGCCCAGACACCGAAACAGCCTGAGGGTCGTCGGGGGCCACAGGGCTCCCCCGCGGCACACGGGGCCCCCGGCAGCTCCCGGCCACCTACCCGGTGACTAACGCGCCCCTCTGGCCCCCAGTGATCTCCTGCGGGAACCCGGGGACCCCCAGCAACGCCCGGGTGGTGTTCAGCGACGGCCTGGGCTTCGCCAGCTCCGTGGTGTACGAGTGCCGCGAGGGCTACTACGCCGCAGGCCTGCTCAGCCGCCACTGCTCCGTCAACGGCACCTGGACGGGCGGTGACCCCGAGTGCATAGGTGAGGCCGCCGCGGGCTGTCGCCCCGGGGCACGGGCCCACTCCCCCGCCACGCCTGACCTCCACCGGACAAAGGGGTCACTTGGGGTGCACGTGTCGCTTGCGGCCCCGCACAGCGCGGAAGACAGGGGGCTTGCAGTGCCTGGGGTTCCCGCCCCCCCCCCCCGGCTTCCCAGTCCCTCTCCCACCAGACTGTCCGCGCTTGGCCTGCTTCTCGGCCAGGTTACGGCCGCCACCTGCCTCGCTGTCCCCGTGGGTCCCCTGGGCCCCAGCCCACCCCACACGGCCGCCTCTCCAGCCTGCGCAGCCCCACCGCCCCCTTCCTGCCCCTCTTGGGGGCGGCCCCAGACCTCGTCCCTTGGGAAGCAAGTCACTGGGGGTCCCCGATGGAGTGAAGCGAGTGTGACGACAGGGGCCTTTCCAAGCCCTGTGACTTCGGGGCTCCATCCAGATCCCCACATCTGGGTCACTTCTGTTCCGAGGCCCAAGCTCAGCAGACCCTCCCCCACTTGCCGTCGCGATGTCCCGAGGGCCCCCCAGGCAGGACGGCAGGAGCCTCTGCAGCCCTCGGCACCGAATGCACAGCTCTCCAGGCCCTGGCCGGCTTCCCACCCCCAGGGTTGGGGGGCGCTGGGGCTGCAGGGGACCTTCACGGGGAGCCGCGGCCCCTGGGCAGGCCTCTGCCCTCCTGGACGGCTCGGGGCCCGGGGGCTCCTGGGGTGCGGCACGGCGGAGGCCTGTGCAGATAGCGACGAGGCCTTGTCCCCTTGGTCCTAGTCATAAACTGTGGCGACCCTGGGATTCCAGCCAATGGCCTCCGGCTGGGCAGCGACTTCAGATACAACAGAACCGTGATGTTCCAGTGCGTCCCTGGCTACACGATGGAGTCGCACAGGGTGTCTGTGCTGAGCTGCACCAAGGACCGCACGTGGAACGGCACCAAGCCCGTGTGCAAAGGTGCGTCCAGGCTGCACGGGGGACGGCCATGGGCCCTGAAGCGTCGGGGGAGGCGACAGCCGGGGCCCTGGTGACACCTCGTGGGAGGGCCGGGGCACTCGATGACATCGTAAAAGGCAAAGGGACACCAGCTCCCCAACTAGGACGGGGTGTCCTTGGGTCTCCCTGCGTAGCCTAGAGCCCCAGCGGGCGTGGGGGACTGGGACACGGGTACCGGGGTGCGGGGTGTGGGGCTTGGGGCATGGGGTGTGGGGCTGGGAGGTGGGGCATGGGATGTGGGATGTGGGGCGTGGGCCCTGGGCCTGGGGTGCAGGGCTTGGGGCCTGGGGCATGTGGTGTGGGACGTGGGGCGCAGGGTGCAGGGCGGGGGCCAGCCACAGAACCCGACACCTCGGTCTCCCGGCCCCAGCCATCATGTGCAAGCCCCCTCAGCTGCTTCCCAACGGGAAGGTGGTGGGATCCGACTTCACATGGGGCTCGAGTGTGACCTACGCCTGCCTGGAGGGCTACCAGCTGTCCCTGCCCGCCGTGCTCACCTGTGAGGGGAACGGGTCCTGGACCGGAGAGCTGCCTCAGTGCTTCCGTAAGTGTCCCGACCGCGGGGCCTCGGTGGGGGCCCTGCCGCCGTCCGGGAAGGCCTGGGGCAGCACGGCCCCTCGCAGGGTCAGCCAGGCCGGGGACGTGGGGTCACGTTACCATGTAATGTATTACTGCTTCCAGGGGTGGAGGTCGGTGTCCCTCAGGCTCACGTCACCCCAGTGCTCCTCGTGCCCCGAGCCCTCCTTACTGCCCGTCACCCCGATACCCATACCCCCACCCCCTCCAGCCCACCTCAGTCTGCTTCCTGTGATTAAGTCTCTCAGGGTTTGTCTTTGTCTCTGATTTCATCTTGTTTTACTTTTCCCTCCCTTCTCTATGACCCTCCGTGCTGGTCCCTAAATTCCACACGAGTGAGATCATATGATAATTGTCCTTCTCTGATTATGTTTCACTCAGCATAACACCCTCCAGTTCCATCCACGTCGTTGCAAATGCCAAGATTTTGTTCTTTCTGATGGCTGAGGAATATCCCATGTACACATAGACCACAGCTTCTCTATCCATCATCCTTTGATGGACACCAAGGCTCCTTCCACAGTTTGGCTATTGTGGCCATTGCTGCTAGAAACATCCGGGTGCAGGTGTCCCGGTGTTTCATTGCATCTGAATCTTTGGGGTAAATCCCCAACAGTGCAATTGCTGGATCGTAGGGCAGGTCTATTTTTAACTCTTTGAGGAACCTCCACACAGTTTTCCAGAGTGGCTGCCCCAGTTCACATTCCCACCAACAGTGCAAGAGGGTTCCCCTTTCTCCGCATCCTCTCCAGCATTTGTGGTTTCCTGCCTTGTTAATGTTCCCCATTCTCACTGGTGTGAGGTGGGATCTCATTGTGGTTTGGATTTGTATTTCCCTGATTGTAAGTGATGCAGAGCATTTTCTCATGTGCTTGTTGGCCATGTCTATGTCTTCCTCTGTGAGATTTCTCTTCATGTCTTTTGCCCATTTCATGATTGGATTGTTTGTTTCTTTGCTGTTGAGTTTAATAAGTTCTTTATAGATCTTGGAAACTAGCCCTTTATCTGATACGTCATTTGCAAATATCTTCTCCCATTCTGTAGGTTGTCTTTTAGTTTTGTTGACTGTATCCTTTGCTGTGCAGAAGCTTCTTATCTTGATGAAGTCCCAATAGTTCATTTTTGCTTTTGTTTCTCTTGCCTTCATGGATGGATCTTGCAAGAAGTTACTGTGGCCAAGTTCCAAAAGGGTGTTTCCTGTGTTCTCCTCTAGGATTTTGATGGAACCTTGTCTCACAAGATCTTTCATCCATTTTGAGTTTATCTCTGCGTCTGGTGCAAGAGAGTGGTCTAGTTTCATTCCTCTGCACGTGGATGTCCAATTTTCCCAGCACCATTTATTGAAGAGACGGTCTTTCTTCCAGTGGATCGTCTTTCCTCCTTTTGTCAAATATTAGTTGACCATAGAGTTCAGGGTCCACTTCTGGGTTCTCTATTCTGTTCCATTGATCTATGTGTCTGTTTTTGTGCCAGGACCACACTGTCTTGATGACCACAGCTTTGTAGTCCAACCTGAAATCTGGCATTGTGATGCCCCCAGCTATGGTTTTCTTTTTCAATATTCCCCTGGCTATTTGGGATCTTTTCTGATTCCACACAAATCTTAACATAATTTGTTCTAACTCTCTGAAGAAAGTCCATGGTATTTTGATAGGGATTGCATTAAACGTGTAAATTGCCCTGGGTAACAATGACATTTTCACAATATTAATTCTGCCAATCCATGAGCATGGAATATTTTCCCATCTCTTTGTGTCTTCCTCAATTTCTTTCAGAAGTGCTCTGTAGTTTTTAGGGTACAGATCCTTTACCTCTTTGGTTAGGTTTATTCCTAGGTATCTAATGCTTTTGGGTGCAATTGTAAATGGGATTGACTCCTTAATTTCTCTTTCTTCAGTCTCATTGTTAGTGTATAGAAACGCCACCGACTTCTGGGCATTGATTTTGTATCCTACCATGCTGCCAAATTGCTGTATGAGTTCTAGCAATCTTGAGGTGGAGTCTTTTGGGTTTTCTAGGTACAGTATCATGTCATCTGCAAAGGAGAGTTTGACTTCTTTTTTGCAAGTTCGGATGCCCGTGTATTTCTTCTTGTTGCCTGATTGCTGAGGCCAGGACTTCAATGCTATGTTGGACAGCAGTGGTGAGAGTGGACATCCCTGACCTGAGGGGAAAGCTCTCCGTTTTTCCTCATTGAGAATGATATTCACTGTGAGCTTTTTGTATATGACGTTTATGATATTGAGGGATGCTCCCTCTATCCCTACACTGTGAAGAGTTTTAATCAAGAAAAGATGCTTTGTACTTTGTCAAATGCTCTTTCTGCATCTATTGAGAGGATCATGTGGTTCTTGTCTTTCTTTTATTAATGTTCTGTATCACACTGATTGATTTGCAGATGTTGAACCAGCCTTGCAGCCCAGGAATAAATCCCAGTTGGCTGTGGTGAATAATCCTCTTAATGTACTGTTGGGTCCTATTGGCTAGTATCTTGGTGAGAATTTTTGCATCCGTGTTCATCAGGGATATTGGTCTGTTACCCTCCTTTTTGGGGGGATGTTTGTCTGGTTTGGGGATCAAGGAATGCTGGCCTCATAGAGTTTGGAAGTTTTCCTTCCATTTCTATTTTTTGAAACCACTTCAGAAGAATAGGTATTAATTCTTCTTTAAATGTTGGGTGGAATTCCCCAGGGAAGCTGTCTAGCCCTGAACTCTTGTTTGTTGGGAGATTTTTCATTACTGCCTCAATTTCCTTGTTGGTTATGGTCTGTTCGGGTTTTCTAGCTCTTTCTGTTTCAGTTTTGATCGTTTATATGTTTCTAGGAATGCATCCATCCCTTCCAGATTGCCTAATTTTTTGGCATATGATTGCTCATAATATTTTCTTACAATTGTTTGTATTTCTTCAGTGTTGGTTGTGATCTCCTTTCATTCATGATTTTGTTTATTTGGATCTTTTCTCTTTCCTTTTTCTAAGTCTGGCCAGGGAGTTAAGGGTCTTATTAATGCTTTCAAAGAACCAGCTCCTAGTTTCATTGATTTGTTCTACTGTTCTTTTGGTTTCCGTTTCATTGATTTCTGCTCTCATCTTTATTAATTCTCTTCTCTTGCTGGGCTTAGGCTTTGTTTACTGTTCTTTCTCCAGCTCCTTTAGGTATAAAGTTAGATTGCATATTTGAGACCTTTCTTATTTCATGAGAAAGGCTTGTATTGCTATATACTTCCCTCTTAGGACCGCCTTTGTTGCATCCCAAAGGTTTTGAACAGTTGTATTTTCATCTTCATTTGTTTCCGTGAATCTTTTTAATTCTTCTCTAATTTACTGGTTGACCCATTCATTCTTTAGTAGGATGTTCTTTAACCTCCAAGTGTTTGAGTTTCTTCCAAATTTCCTATTGTGATCGAGTTCGTTTCAAAGCATTGTGGTCTGAAAATATGCAGGGAATGATCCCATTCTTTTGGTACCAGCTGAGACCTGCTTTGTGTCCCAGTATGTCATCTATTCTGGAGAATGTTCCATTTGCACTCAAGAAGAATGTGTATTCTGTTGCTTTAGGATGGAATGTCCTAAAAATATCTGTGAAGTCCATCTGGTCCGGTGTATTATTCAAAGCCCTTGTTTCCTTGTAGATCTTCTCCTTAGATGATCTGTCCATTGCAATGAGTAGGTTGTTAAAGCCCCCAGGACTTTAAAGTTGTTTCACTTTAAGAAATCACTTTTCTCTCGAATTCTCCCCTCGTGATCCAGTGGTTGTTTATCTCTCTTTTTCTCAGCTTCTTTATTCTCCATCATTTTGTCTTCTATATCACTAATTCTCTCTTCTCCACTTATCCTAGCAGTTAGAGCCTCCATTTTTTATTGCATCTCATTAATAGCCTTTTTTATTTCGACTTCATTAGATTTTAGTTCTTTTATTTCTCCAGAAAGGGATTTTATAGTGTCTTCTATGCCTTTTTCAAGCCCAGCTAATATCTTTATTATTATTTAATATTTAATTTATTTAATTAATTAATTTAATATTACTATTATCAGAATAATCATTATTCTGAACCCTAGTTCCAACATCTCTTACATCTATACTCATTAGTTCCCTGGCAGTCAGTACTTCCTCTTATCCTCTTTTTTGAAATGAACTTTTCCATCTTGTCATTCTTGCAGCAAGTGGTCACTTTTCTATTTGTAGAATTGCAGCAATTATTTTCTTACGTCTCTGGTTGAATTCCCAGGTCTTCAGAATGATTTGATAGCTATCCAGCTGAATTCCTGGGACCAAACAAATCTAAGGTCTCCTACTCCTCTGCCATCTTGGAAACTCCCTGCCAGAGACACTTTTAAAGGGAGTTTAAAGGAAAATAATGAGAAGATCCTAACTGAGCCCTGACTGTGGACACTGTGTGGAGTCATGGTGGAAGGAGGTTAATAAGCCAGAAATAAGGAAGGTGTTTCTTAATATGAAAGATTATTCAGTGGACGGGCTAGTTTCCAAAGATCTGGAAGGGGCCTCTGCTGGAAACATGCCTGTCTTTATGGAAAATAGCCTGCACAGAAAAGATCCTGGGGCACACATGATTTTTTGGTGAAAGAGTTTATTTCTTATCCATCTGGTCTAATTGTGTCCCCAGGAACCCAAGTCCATCCCAGAGCTCACTTACTCACTTATTCTTGTCATGCCACATAATTGGGTTCTGGTAGGTTTTCTTGGTGCCCATGCTTTGAACAAACACTAGGACCAATTTTTGTTCCTACTAGGCATTTATCTAATTCTGTAGAAAACTGTCAACGTACCTATGACATTGGGTTCCTCTGAAAATGTGCTTCAGTTTGGGATATTTCAGCAGAAGTTAGGACCAAAAGCTCAAAAGTGAACTCAGGAAAGACAGCATTTGGTGTCTGGTCATCCCTTAAGGTCTTTGGACACCTCCAGGGAAACATTAGGAAGGTAGCAAGCAAGTGTCAAGGTGGAGTATGGACTCAGAAGCCTTGCTTTTCTTCTTTCTACTTCTTTTTTTTAAGATTTTATTTATTTATTCATGAGAGAGAGAGATTGAGAGAGAGAGAGAGAGAGAGGCAGAGGGAGAAGCAGGCTCCATGCAGGGAGTCTGACGTGGGATTTGATCCCGGGTCTCCAGGATCACGCCCTGGGCCAAAGGCAGGCACCAAACCACTGAGCCACCCAGGGATCCCTTCTTTCTACTTCTTGAGAAATAGCTAAATTTCTTTTAAACAGTGAATTATGGTCTTCATAAAACAATGTACCATATCTGAAAAGACACAGAATGTGAGAGTCATCTGAGCTCTAGCCCCCCAAAGATAACCAGGGTTGAGCTCTTGACTGTACTTCCACCCCAACCGCAATGCTTTTGTACACAGATATGTACAATTTTCTGTAAATGGCATTAAATCATGCTGTGCAGACATGTTTGTGACTTGTCTTCATCGATAGGCCATAACCATCTTTCTCCATCAATGCATACTGATCTGCACATCATTGTTTGTAATAGCTTAAAGAATCTCCTTATTGTAGCTACCACAACTGGTTTAATCTCCAGGGATGCCTGGGTGGCTCAGGGCATGACTCCAGGGTCCTGGGATCAAGTTCCGTGTCGGGCTCCCTGCATGGAGCCTGCTTCTCCCTCGGCCTGTGTCTCTGCCTCTGTGTGTGTGTGTGTGTGTGTGTGTATGTGTCTCATGAATAAACAAATAAAATCTTTTTTAAAAAAATCTTCTACTGATGGTGAATTTAGGTTTCTTTGGTTTAATCACGTTAGAAGCAGTTCTGCAATAACTGTTGTTGAGGATAACATTTCTTTACTCTGGTGGTAAATTCCTAGGAGAGAGAAAATACTGAGCCAGAGGGCATGCTCTGTATGTCTTGCTACATGTTGCCAAACTGTCTTCTAGAAAGAATCCCACCTCACGCTCCTGCCAACAGTTTATGAGAATATTTCTTGACTTGTGTCCTCATTAATAATGGATTTTGCCAATATCTTTTAATATTTACTAGCCCAGGAAGTTTAAAAAGGTGTCTCGTTGTTTTAATTGGCACCACATTTCTTATCAAGACAGAGCTGCTCTTTCTTTGTCATCCATTTGTACCTCTTGTTCATTGAGCTGCCTCTTCCTGGATTTGGGGACTTCTGATCAAGTCAGTCTGTTACTGACTTCTGATTGGTTGGTCTAGACTCCCCAGCTCCCATAGAGGTTTTCCCCAGCAGAGGTGCTGGTCCTGCTTCCATTTTATCTTTTTCAATTTTCAAATTTTTTTTAGAATATATCTTTTTTCAGACTTTTATTAGTTTCATAAGTAAAATTTAGTGATTCATCAGTTGCATCTAACACCCAGTACTTATTACATCATATCACCTCCTTAATGCCCAACACTCAATTACCCTTACCCCCACTCCCTCCCCTCCAGCAACCCCATGTGTTTTCTAGAGTTCAGCATCTCTTATGGTTTGACTCCCTCTCAAATTTCATCATATTTTATTTCCCCTTCCCTTCCCCTATGTTCATTTGTTTTGATTCTTAAATTCCACATATAGGTGAGATCATATGGTCTTTGTATTTGTTTTTCTCTGCCTTATTTCACTTAGCATAATGCCCTCTAGTTCCATCTATATCATTGCAAATGGCAAGATCTCATTCCTTTCAGATGCCTGAATAATATTCGTATATATATGCATACACCACATCTTCTTTATCCAGTCAATCTGTTGATGGACATCTGAGCCCTTTCCATATTTTGGCTCTTGTGGACATTGCTGCTATAAACAATGGGGTTTATGTGTCCCTTCGAATCACTATGTTTGCATCCTTTGGACAAATACCTAGTAGTGCGATTGCGGGGTTGTAGGCAGCTCTATTTTTAACTCTTTGAGGAACCTCCATACTGTTTCACAGAGGGGCTGCACCAGCCTGCATTCCCACCAACAGGGTTTCCCTTTCTCCACGTCCTCACCAACGTCTGTTGTTTCCAGGGTTGTTAGTTTTAGCCATTCTGACCAGTATGAGATAGTATCTCACTGTGGTTTTGATTTGTATTTTCCTGAGACTGAGTGATGTTGAGCATTTTTTTCACGTGTCTGTTCTTTGGAGAAATGCCTGTGCATGTCTTCTGCCCATTTCTTGACTGGATTTTTTTGTTCTGTTTTGTTTTGTTTTGTTTGTTTTGTTTTGGGGTATTGAGTTTGATAAGTTCTTTTTAGATTCTGGATACTAGCCTGCTTCCATTTTATTTTGTATATGATTATGAACCTCCTGACTGTGCACACACATACACATTCACATCGTAGCAGGAAGGGTGTTCTTCATGCTTGCAGTGACGTCTTGGGGAACTTTCACTCTGGTAGTCTGCTTTCTTGTAGCTCACTGTAAAGAAGTCAAATATATTTATTTCTAACCTGCTGTGTTCTACAACATATTTTCTGTAGCCAAGTGGATGACCACTGAGATGGGCAATAACCCTTGGAATTCTTACCACTGTTTGCAAACTTTGCATCCACAGTACTTGGTGCTCCCTCTTCCTGCATAGACCTGCCGCTCAGACCTAGTCTGTCTAGGTATCCCTCAGAACACCACTTTTTCCTCTTAATATAACTCCCTAAATCAGGGATTTTGTTCCCATCAGGATCGAGCTCATTTCAGCCTCACCCACTTCCTGCAGGCTTCCGCAGACCCGCTCAGCTCTTTCCATGCCACCTCCCCATTTGGCGGACTGCTCAGTAAAGTAGCTTCTGAAGTTGACTTTTCCCCCAATCCCACCATTTCCAAATGACCACCTAATGCACTTGTGTACTTTCAGTAAGTTTTGTTGATGTTCAAGCCATATAATTTATCTGTATCTTCCATCTTTTGTACTCTCTTGTGTTACCTGGCTTAGATTCTAAGATCTCAAAAGGCAGGGCTCGTGTCTGTGGACTTATTTGGTGCCAGAAGCAGCAGAAAATCAGGAGCTGAAGATGTTTATTAAATAGTGTTTGAAAGTTAATGGAGAAGGAAGTGAATTTAATTCAAGGCAAGACGGGGATGAGGAAGAGGAGTCACACTGAGCCGTTAGCTTTGGTGATTACCCACATGTGATCCCATCGGCTGGGAGGTCACAGCATATCAGCCTGTGCACAGAGATAACATTTCGCATTTCACAGTGCTGTGCTGCTTCCTCAAGAGACCTTTGCACACAGGGTCACCTCTGATTCTCACAACGAGATATCCTAGGAGGCGAGCAGCAGGGAAGATGAGGCTCAGAAAAAGGACCTGACCTTGTGAGCTAGTAGCAAAATCTGGTCTGAAAACAATCATTTCTCCAGACAATTTTCTCTAAAATTCTTACTCAAATTTACAGCTCGTGTTATCACCACTAGAACTTTTAAAGTAGGAAAAAAGAATGGGCATAAAATTTAATTTTGCGTTTTAGACTGCTTCAGTCCAAAACTCCAAAACCACATATGATCGACATGAGACCCTTTCTTTTAAGTAGAGCCTATTCACAGAGTACGTGGGGCCCATCTGGTGTTCCCCATGGCAACGGGCTTGTTCTGGTAAGTGCTGCAGTGAATGTTTATGGGAAATAAGTGCAAGCTCAGTGTGCTTTCTGACCAGCACAACCCAAGAGTGCTGGCGGGCCCGTGGGCCTGCTCACGCCACACCACAAACCACCGGCTGGTATTGAGTGCCATCTTTGGTCCTGAGGTCTGTTCAAAAGTATATTGGTTCTCAGGGCCACCTGGTGGCTCAGCAGTTGAGCATCTGCCTTCAGCCCAGGGCATGATCCTGGAGACCCAGGATCAAGCCCCACATCAGGCTCCCTGCATGGAGCCTGCTTCTCCCCCTGCCTGTGTCTCTACCTGTCTCTCTCTGTGTGTCTCATGAATAAATACATAAAATCTTAAAAAGTAAAATATAATAAAGTATATCGGTTCTCAGAATAAAATCACAGGTAGATCCCTTTGTGCTTATTTCAAAGGCATCAAAATCACATTTGCAGCCAACGCCCTCTAGAACACATTCCGCAACTTCCTGGGGAAGTAAGCATTTCAGTAGGCCATGTGTGCAAACACCCAAGAGCCCGAGCAGGAGGGACAGAAGAGGGGCCTGTGTTTATTCTATTTGCTGTCACAAATTTGCATTCGGTAGTGGTTCTTTCGGGAATCTCTGAGACCCTCCATGAGGTAGGTGCCTTCATGGCCACTGCGTGTAAACGCACACCCTTCAGGAAGACATTTGGCAGTTCACGTGAGGAGCTGCCACCAGGCTTGAACAGACCAGGTCCACTCCCAGAGCCTCCGCAGGAGAGAGCCCTGGGTGGGGGGGTGGGGGGGCACGGCTCACAGTGCAATAATAGAAAACGCCGGATAAGAAGGCTGGGACAAAGGGTCAGTAGGGCACGACCACTTGCGGCGAAGTCGTGTAGCTGCTGAGGGATGGTAGTGCCATCAACGTTGGAAGGGGTTTACCGGCCAGGAAGTAAGTGCACAAAGCAAGATTTCCAGCGTTGGACGTTGGGCTCAGAGCCACACACAGGCTTACACACAACCGAGCAAAGACTAGAAGGGAATGAGCACAAAAACAAAATAGTTTGGGCCACTGAGTTGTAGTTCCCAAGTTAAGCTCCTCTAGGGCCGCCCCCGGCTCGGGTGGCCTTGCCCAGCGCTGCGCCGCGCAGGCTGAGAGGCTGCGGGGTGGCAGGGGGGCAGGGGGGCGGGGGGCCGCAGACCCTGGGACCCGCCTCTCTTGCTTCTCCCCAGCCGTGTTCTGCGGAGATCCTGGCGTCCCTGCCCGCGGCAGGAGAGAGGACCGAGGCTTCTCCTACAGGTCGTCCGTGTCCTTCTCCTGCCAGCCCCCCCTGGTGCTGGTGGGCTCCCCGCGGAGGTTTTGCCAGTCAGATGGGACGTGGAGTGGCACCCAGCCCAGCTGCATAGGTGAGCGGGCGCCCGGCGGGGCTCGCCTCCCGGGGGGCCCAGGGCGATGCCTTCCCCGCCCTCGGGCTAGTCTGCAGGAGGCAGGGAGCGGCCTCTGGGCCCCTAGAGCAGGCCAGGGGCCGAGCCAGCCCGGGGGGCAGGGGCAGCAGGTGGCTCCCCGTCCTTCCCGCCCCTGGCCCCGTGATGAACGGAGGGCCGAGAGCCCCGCTGACCACACGTTCTGCAACCTAGACCCGACGCTGACCACATGTGCCGACCCCGGCGCGCCACAGTTCGGGACACAGAACAGTTCCCAGGGGTACCAGGTAATGCGCTGGCCGCCAGCCTGCCCGCCAGGGCCCCTGCTCGGTGAGGAATGCCCACGGGGGGGCTGAGGATGAGGCCTAGGCCGGCAGAGGGCAGGGAGGCTGCAGCGGGGAGCGGGGGGGCAGCGGCCGCAAGGCTAAGGGTGCCTGGGCCTGCAGGTGGGAAGCACCGTGCTGTTCCGCTGCCAGAAGGGCTACCTGCTGCAGGGCTCCACCAGCAGGACCTGCCTCCCCAATCTGACCTGGAGCGGAAGCCCGCCCGACTGCGTCCGTAAGTGACACCACACGGTGGCCAGACAGGAGCCCGAGGCCCAGGACACCCCCGCAAGAGCGCTCACCGCTCCCCAGGGCCGGTAGAACTCCTGTGGCCTCCACCCCTGGGGCCTCGTGGAGCATGTCTCCCCACAATAGCCTTTCTGGGGGGTTCCGAAGGCAGCTCCTGTGCCTCAGGCAGAACACAACTGTCGGGGCAGCAAACACTAACAGCGATGAGGTTAGCCCTCGGGTGACAGCGTGCAGGCCAAGCAAGTGGCCTGGTCGTCCGCATCCCGGCCACATGTACAGACGTGGAGGCTGGGGTTGGAGGGGGGCCCGGGAGGGGGGCCCAAGTGCCAGGAGCCTGGCGGGGAGAGGAAGTGGGTACTCTGTCCGGGGACAGCAGCAGTCAAGGCCTCCCGAAGAGCCAACCCGCGTGGCCCAACGCTGTCTCCCTCCAGCCCACCACTGCAAGCAGCCAGAGACGCCGTCCCATGCCAACGTCGGGGCCCTGGACTTGCCCTCCATGGGCTACACGCTCCTCTACTCCTGCCAGGAGGGCTTCTCCCTCAAGGGCGGCTCCGAGCACCGCACCTGCAAAGCCGACGGCAGCTGGACAGGCAAGCCGCCCATCTGCCTGGGTGAGTGCGCCCGCCGGGCGAGCCCTGCGGGGTGGGAGGCCAAAGGTGGCCGCGGAGCCGGAGGCGGCACACAAGGGGGAGAAACACGGTTCCCGGGAGCTGGACCCTGCTTCTGCATTCCTGGGGACTCTGGGAGATGAAACCAGAGCAGTCGAAGGACGCACGTAGTGAGGCTGACCTAGGTTTGGGTTTGCTTCCTCCTGTTGGGGCTTAAATATCTGTTTATTTATTTGAGAGAGAAAGTGTGTCCACAGTCTCTCAGTCTCTCTCTCTCTCTCTCAAAAAAAAAAAAATGTGGACCTCCCTTAAAAAATGGAAACTGAATCCCTCTGACCTAAGGTCAGGGAGGCCCCGCGTTTCCTTGCTCATTTGCTGTGCGAAGGCTCAGTCTGTGCTTAGAAGGAAGGTCCTAGAGTCCCCTCCTGTGACTGCGTGCCTGTGCCTGTGCCTGCGTCTCACCCAGACCTGTTAATATTTCCTCTGTATTTAGCTGCGCTGATGTTAGGCACATAAATATTTATATTTGTTATACCCTTGGGGTGAACTAGCCCCTTATCAAAATCTTATGACCTCCTCTGTCTCTTGGTACAGGTTTTGGCTTAAAGTCAGTTTTGTCCGATAGAAACGTGGCTTCCCCTGCTCTTGGATGGTTTCCGTCGGCTTGGATAGCTTTTCCCTCACTCCACCTTCAGCTCTGTGTCCTTGACACTGAAGTCAGTCTCTCAGAGGCAGCATAGAGTTGGGTCTGCGGTTTTCTGTTTGTGTTTTATTTTGTCCATTCAGCCACTCCCTATGTTTGGGTTGGAAAATTTAGTCCATTTACATTTAAAGTAATTTTTGACAAATACGGACTTCCTATTGGTATTTTTTTTTTCTGGCTGCTTTCTTCTTTCCTCGCTCTCTTCCTTCAGGATTAGATGGGTTTCTGTGTGGTATGTTTTAATTCCTTTCTCTTTACCTTTTATGTATCAATTAAAGGTTTTCTTTCATGTTTACCATGAGGCTTACATAAAATATCTTATAGTTATGACAGTCCTCTTAAAGCAAATTGCAGGGGGGAACCTGGGTGGCTCGGCAGCTTAGCACCACCTTCGGCCCAGGGTGTGATCCTGGAGACCCAGGATTGAGTCCCACATCAGGCTCCCTGCATGGAGCCTGCTTCTCCCTCTGCCTGCCTCTCTGTCTCTCATGAATAAATAAATAAAATCTTAAAAAAAAAATAAAGCAAATTGGGTGCCTGGGTGGCTCCATCAGTTAAGTGTCCAGCTCTTGGTCTCAGATCTTGGCTCAGGTCTCGATCTCAGGGTCATGAGTTCAGGCCCCACACTGGGCTCCATGCCAGGTCATGGAGGCCTACATAAAAATAATTAATTGAAAAAATAATAATAATTAATTAATTAAAGCAAATAACTTAACTGTGAGTGCATACAAAAGGTCAACATTTTTTACACTCCCTCCATTTTATGTTTTTGATGTCACATCCTTTTATATCATGTATTCATTAACAAATTATTGCTGTTCTAGTTTGGGTTTTTTTAATATTTTACTTATTTATTAATGAGAGACACAGAGAGAGAGAGAGGCAGAGACACAGGCAGAGGGAGAAGCAGGCTCCATGCAGGGAGCCCGACGTGGGACTCGATCCCAGGTCTGCAGGATCACACCCTGGGCTGAAGGCAGTGCTAAACCACTGAGCCACCCGGGCGCCCTGGTTTCTTTTCTTTTCTTTTTTTTTTTTTAAGTAGTCTCCGCACCCAGCATGGAGCCCAGTGCAAGGCTTGGACTCATGACCCTGAGATCAAGACCTAGGCTGAAATCAAGAGTCAGATGCTTAACCGACTGAGCCGCCCAGGTGCCCCTGCAGTTGTAGTTATTTTTAATACTTTTCTTTTAATCTTTATGCTAGAGTTATATCTGGTTTACCCACCACAATTACAATATTAGAGTATTCTGAATTTAACTGTTCACTTACCTCTGTCAGTGAGTTTTGTACGTAGATCCTTTCTTCTACTTGAACTCCTGCTGTTGAACCATATGTAGGCTGTGCGTTCGGTGTGTCCATGGCAAGAGGGGGATTCAGGAGCCCCCTATGTCACCATCCTAGTCCAGAGTCTCTTCCAGAGTTCTTTTTATATCTAGTATATGATATTCATCAGATACAAGATTTGCACATATTTTCTCCCATTTTATGGGCTGCCTTTCACTTTCTGTTTTTAATTTACAAGTACTTTCTCCTTTATTTCACTCATCACCTAAAATGAAATTAGACTATCACATTTTAAACTCCATTTCAGTCCCTAGGTTAATTTTTTTTCAAATTATAGTGTGGTTTTTTTATAGCCTTATTGAGATATAATGGATATATAAAAATGGATATATAAAAAAATTTAATGTATACAATTTGATGAGTTTGGATCTTTTGACCTACTTTTGGTGTCCTTTTAAGCACAAATGTCTTTAATTTTAACAAACTCCAGTTTATATTTTCATTGTTCGTGCTCTCATATTATACCTAAGAAACTATTGCCAAGTCCAAGGTCATGAAAACTTATGTCTATGTTTTTTTTTTTTCTAAGAGTTTTGCAGTTTTAGCTCTTACATTTAGGTCTTTTGCTTATTTTGTGGGGGGTTTTTTGGGGGGGAGGAAGGTCATTTGGAGTCCAAATTCATTCTTTGCATATGGATATCCAGTAGTCCCAGCTCTGGCTGTTGGAAAGACTATTTTTCACTATTCTTCATTAAATTGTCTTGGCACCCTTGTCAAAGATCCTTTGACCGTAAATATGTGAGCTTATATCTGGATCATTGGTTTTATCCTTTGACCTGTATAGCTGCCTCCCTGCCACCACCACAGCTCGAATTATAATAGTTCTGTGATAAGTTTTGCAGTTGGGAAGTGTATGTCCTCCTTTTTCTTCTTTTTTCCAGATTGCTTTGGCTGTTCTGGGCCCCTTTTATTTCTATATAAATTTTAGGGTTGGATTGTGAAATCCTGCAAAACAGACAGCTGGAATTATGACAGGAATTACGATAAATCTGTAGGTCAGTTTGGGGAGTGTTGCCATCTGAACAGTATTACATCTTCCAATCCATGAGCGTGGGATGGGATGTCTTCCCATTTATTTAGAACTTTAATTCCTTCTAATGATGGTTTGTCATTTTCTTTGGGGGGGTATTTAAATTCAGTTTGCCAACATATAGCATAACACCCAGTGTTCATCTAGTCAGGTGCCTCCCTCAGTGCCCGTCACCCAGTCACCCCAACCCCTTGCCCACCTCCCTTTCCACCACCCCTTGTTTGTTTCCCAGAGTTAGGAGACGCTCACGTTCTGTCACCCTCACTGACATTTCCCACTCATTTTCTCTCCTTTCCCCTTTATTCCTTTTCATCATTTTTTATATTCCCCAAATGAATGAAACCATATAATGATTGTCCTTCTCCAACTGACTTACTTCACTCAGCATAATACCCTCCAGTTCCATCCACGTCAAAGCAAATGGTGGGTATTTGTCGTTTCTAACGGCTGAGTAATATTCCATTGTATACATAAACCACAGCTTCTCTATCCATCATCCTTCGATGGACCCCGAGGCTCCTTCCACAGTTTGGCTATTGTGGACGTTGCTGCTAGAAACATCGGGGTGCAGGTGTCCCAGTGTTTCATTGCATCTATCTTTGGGGTAAATCCCTAACAGTGCAATTGCTGGGTCGTAGGGCAGGTCTATTTTTAACTCTTTGAGGAACCTCCACACAGTTTTCCAGAGTGGCTGTACCAGTTCACATTCCCACCAATGTAAGAGGGTTCCCTTTCTCCACATCCTCTCCAACATTTGTTGTTTCCTGCCTTGTTAATTTTCCCCATTCTCACTGGTGTGAGGTGGGATCTCATGGTGGTTTGGATTTGTATTTCCCTGATGACCAGTGATGCGGAGCATTTCCTCATGTGCGTGTTGGCCATGTCTATGTCTTCCTCTGTGAGATTTCTGTTCATGTCTTTGGCCCATTTCATGATTGGATTGTTTGTTTCTTTGCTGTTGAGTTTAGTAAGTTCTTTATAGATCTTGGAAACTAGCCCTTTATCTGATACGTCATTTGCAAATATCTTCTCCCATTCTGTAGGTTGTCTTTTAGTTTTGTTAACTGTATCCTTTGCTGTGCAGAAGCTTCTTATCTTGTTGAAGTCCCAATAGTTCATTTTTGCTTTTGTTTCCCTTGCCTTTGGAGACGTGTCTAGCAAGAAGTTGCTGTGGCCAAGGTCAAAGAGGGTGTTGCCTGTGTTCTCCTCGAGGATTTTGATGGATTCCTGTCTCACATTTAGGTCTTTCATCCATTTTCAGTCTATTTTCAAGTATGGGGTTAGGAAATGGCCCAGTTTCATTCTTCTGCATGTGGCTGTCCCATTTTCCCAGCACCATTTATTGAAGAGACTGTTGTTAGACTGTTATAGTCTTTCCTGCTTTGTCGAATATTAGTCAACTATTAGTTGACTATTAGTTGAGGGTCCACTTCTGGGTTCTCTATCCTGTTCCACTGATCTATGTGTCTGTTTTTGTGCCAGGACCACACTGTCTTGATGACCACAGCTTTGTAGGACAACCTGAAATCTGGCATTGTGATGCCCCCAAATATGGTTTTCTTTTTCAATATTCCCCTGGCTATTCGGGGTCTTGTCTGATTCCACACAAATCTTAGGATTATTTGTTCCAACTCTCTGAAGAAAGCCCATGGTATTTTGATAGGGATTACATTGAATGTGTAAATTGCCCTGGGTAGCATGGACATTTTCACAATATTAATTCTTCCAATCCATGAGCATGGAATATTTTCCCATCTCTTTGTGTCTTCCTCGGTTTCTTTCAGGTCTGTCATTTTCCCTTTATATGTCTTAAACTTCCTTGGTTACATTTAGTCTAAAGTGGGTCTTTTTCATGTTATTATGTACTTGTAAATAAAAATACAAAATGCTTTAGATGCATTTGAATTTCACTTCCACCCCTTATTGTGTGATTTGGGGCAAGTCTCTTCACCTCTCTGCCTCTTAACGAGTCTCTCTTCTATAAAACAGAAACCGTAATCTGTACCTCACAGTTTTGAGAGCAGGAATAAATGAAATAATGTGAATAACATGACCCAGCAAAGCTCCAGGCCAATAAAGTGCTTTCTCCCTCTTACTTGCACCCTCTTATAAAACCTAATAGAGACATTATATTCGTAACAATACTTTGAGTCACCGTGGAAAGCTTCTCCATAGCCTTCTTCATGCACAAACATAAGCTGCCCTCTGGAGCCGGGAGGACCGTGCTCGAACCCCAGCTCCTCAAGGAGGCAGTAGGGACAGTCTGCCCTTCTCCGGTGGTGAAGCAGGTATTTCTGTTGTTTCTGCACAAAAGAACAAAAGATACTAACACTGGCTAAGTGTGACCTCATGTTCACGGCCTCACTTATTCAGCGTAGACCTGCGAGGTATGTTTCAGCACTTCCCATGTTCCCAGTGAGGAGACGGAGACGCCGGGGGTAAAGTGACTAGTCAAGGTCACACGCCAGGAAGGGACCTGAACCTGCACCATCTGGCTCAGGCCCAGGATCTGTGACTTTACCTGTGAGGGCTTCTCGGCCTTTTTTCCTTTCCAGACACAAGTGCTTCACTGAATTCAGTTGTAATATGTTGACTAACTGAATTTAAATTTAAAAAATAATAATAGTTCAGTCGTAGACTGCTGTGCATAGAAACTGCTCTGAACGGGGGCGGGGGGGCAGCCTCAGGCCACGGGCAGCTACTAGTAGCCTCCATAGCCTTTTGTGAGCTCTGAAATTGTTTGGAGCATCATCAGTGAGCCGATGGCAAAGTAATAGTGAATGTAATGGTCAGAAGAACACCCACGACCGGGGCCTAGATGTTCAGGCGCTTGGTGGCAGAGACATAGGCCCGGGCCCCAGCCACATCAGCTGCCACCTTCCAGTCCCTAGGCCTCACAGAGCAGGCAAACAGCAGGAAGCCCAGCCAGCACAAGTCCACGGAGACTGTGTCGAACAGGGACCGGAAAGCAGGACCGGGCACAGAGCTCTTGCTGTGGACATTGATGGTGGTAGTGGTCACCACGGGAGCTGAGCCTTGGGGCACCCCAAGTGCACCCCCTCGGGCTCCCCTGAGCATCTCATAGGTTGGGAAGGAGGCTGGTGTGGACACCGAAGAGGAAGAGCTGGGAGTTATGGTGCATAGTATGAGACAGAAGCTGTTACGGGCTTCTCGGCCTTAACATCCTCCCTCCGAGGGAAGGGAGCACCCCACCTGAACCCCCACCAGGCCTCAAGTTGCTCACTCTTGATTGGTGGAAGGTCCTTCTTCGTACCAGGCCTTTGGGAGAAAAGCAGAGTCCGGGACAGGGCTTTTCACACCGGGATCGCGGATCAGGGCATTTGGCAGGCCTGGGTCCCGGGGCCTGGTAGCTTTCCTGAAACCAGCTTTCCTGGTTTCTTTTCCTTTCCCTCTCACCGAAATGTAGCGCCTCCTTTAATTTGGAACGTAGATGAAAACCCATCGTAGTGTTAATAACGCCTCTGACTCTGTCACCAGCAAACACTGCAGACATTTCATATCAGATGACAGTTGTCCCTGGTGTTGTGCAACACTGCTTACGTTCCTGACTGCTTCAGGATTATGGTAGTGGCTGGGCTGTCATGTCATGGAGTAATAAAGAACTCACCTGCACCCTCACTCTTGGTTTAATACTTCAATGACAATAATTGATAAAATGGATTTGCTTTTAACTCTTTATGTTTTATTATTCCCAGAGGGGCCCATGGTATCACCAGACCGTCAAAGTATCGACTCCCAATCCAAGAGTTGTCCAAAGCAAGGTCTCCAGGAATCCATTAACCTGATGTCGGAGAAGTGGCCGTGACTTTCCCAATAGAGCGTAGCCCGAGGCTGAACGTGTTTTCTTCAATTCTCTTTCCCCAGCAGAGGTCCGGCCTAGTGGGAGACCCGTCAATACTGCCCGGGAGCCACCGCTCACCCAGGCTTCCGGTAGGTACGGTCCAGATGTTCAGCTCAAGAAACTGGCATTGATTCCCTCACCTATAGTTACCCAGAAACACGGGCTCAGTGAAAGGGTGTGAAAAACTAAGAGCCAGATTCCCCTGCCCACTACCCACCCTGGCAACTGCAGGGGGAAGAGGGAGCCTGAAGGAAACAGCAGGCTCTCCCGTAAGAGAGCCAGCGCCTTCCACTAACACAGGGGAGCGCCAGGCTCTGGGGCCTCCCACCACCACAGCTGCCCAGCATGGGCCGGGCCGGGCCAGGGTCCAGTCATTCGGACCGGAGACCCGACACCTGCCCAGGGAGCCTCCTGGAAATGCTTACACTTCTAACACGGGGCTTGTTCCTTTCGAAGTGCGATGTGCGCAGCTGGGCACGTAACTATAGATGCGGGCCGACCGTGCGAAATGACTACAGACTGCCCTATATTTTTTTGGACTTTATATCTTTACTTACCACGTTGGCATGTGTGTTCCATAAGAAGGAAACTAGAGTCGGCGTCATGCTCAGCTCCCGCTCGCTCTGGGTCATGAGGGGACATTGGAGCATCCTGTCCCAGTCACCCAGCGAGTGAAGTGGAGCGGCCGGCAGGGGCCGGGAGTCCCCTCACGTCTATCTCTCCACTCCTCCAGTGCCCGGGGACGTTTTTGCCAAGAATTCCCTATGGAAAGGGGCTTACGAGTACCAGGGAAAGAAGCAGCCGGCCATGCTCAGAGTGACCAGCTTCCAGGCTGTCAGCAGCAAAGTCAACGCCACCATGATTGACCACAGCGGCGTCGAGGTGCACTTGGCCGGTAAGGGCAGGTCATACCTCCAGGTGCGGCGCCAGTGGGGGCAGGCCCGGGCCTCTATGGGGACCGGTCTACGGTCCCTGCCTCCCCGCATCCTGCGGGACCTGTGCGATGGGCGCGAGGACAACAACGTGTTCATCTTCATCATGATAAGGTCACCAGAGACTAAAGGGAAGTGGCTAGATGACAAATATTAATAACTTGAACAGGAAACGACTCTTAAAAAGAGACCGATATCCCTAAAACTGAACCAAAAATAGGGACAGAGAATTCCCAGGAGCCAAAATATGGACAGTTAATAAACAAAGGAAAACGTACTTTTCAGCAGTAATAAAAGCACTAAAAGTAAACATAAAATGTGATTTTTCCACTTATCCCACTAAGAATTTTTTTTTAAATGATAAATTTTAGTGCAGGACAAGGTCTAGTGAAGGGAGTGATGCACTTGATGGTCAACGTATAAAATAATACAGTCCCAGAAAACAGTTTGGCAATTTGTGTCAAGATCTTTGAAAATTACTGACCCTGTTAATTATGTTTCTGAGAATTTTTAGTATTACATGGTTATTTATATTACATAAAAACTAGAAGGACAAAATTGTCTGAAAATAACAAAATTAATATTAATGTATATTATACATTTATACACTTATACTGTATGTATTATTATGCATATATATATTAATGCATATTCATTATAATATATCTGATAGCTAAAATACTATGCCAGTTTGGGGAGAAATGAACCCACTATAGCACATTTATAATGTGACTCCAGTTGTTTTTTTTAAATAAAGATTTTATTTATTTATTCACAAGAGACACAGAGAGAGAGAGAGAGAGAGAGAGAGAGAGAGGCAGAGACACAGGCAGAGGGAGAAGCAGGCTCCATGCAGGGAGCCCGACGTGGGACTCGACCCCGGGTCTCCAGGGTCACGCCCCGGGCCTAAGGCGGTGCTAAACCGCTGGGCCACCCGGACTGCCCGACTCCAGTTTTTAAATGAAAAATAACATTCATGAGAAAGACAACTGAGGGGTGCCTGGGTGGCTCAGGTCACGGTCCCAGGGTCCTTGGAGCCAGCCCTGTGTCGGGCCCCCTGCCCAGGAATGAGTCTGCTTCTCCCTCTTCCCCTCCCCACAATCGTGCTCTCTGTCTCTCAAATAAATAAAATCTTTAAAAAAAAAAACAAAGAAAGAAAGAAAGAAAGAAAGAAAGAAAGAAGAAAGAAAGAAAGAAAGAAAGAAAGAAAGAAAGAAAGAAAGAAAGAAAGAAAGAAAGAAAGAAAGGAGAAAAAAATTGGAAGTCGTTCCACCCAAAGGTCGACAGCAGCTATTTCCTAGTAATATCAGGAATGATTTATTTCTTCCTGCATTTTCCAAAATTTCCCCGCTTTTCAATCTTTTTATAATCAGAGAAACTAAATCTCTCAGGAAACAAACATTTCCGGAAGAAACGGACAGGTAAAGGGATGCGCCAGCGAATGGACGTAGACGTTAGGACCCGGCCACACACGGTCCCTCCCGCTCACGCACACGTGCGCACGAACACACAATCAGCTTCACTCGGTTCCAAGGCAGAGCCGTGAAGACATTCCCGTGGACCCACGTCCGGGCCTCCCGTGCCCGCGGGCTCCTGCGTCAACTGACACGTTAACATGTGCAAAATCACTCTATTATCACATGCGTGTGCGTTCAGAGGGTCACAAACACAGGTCAGTAGCCCGGCTGTCTCTGAGGCACGTGCACACGCTCTTGTGCATCCTCGCACTCAGCCCACACACTCACTCCTGGCGTCACACACGGAATGTTCACCACGACGAGGACGACGTGAGATGTGGGCCCGGGGACTCCTGCAGGCCCTGAGTGTGCTCTCTGAACTTCCTGTTCCCAGGAATTTACAAGAAAGAGGATTTCCATCTCCTGCTCCAGGTCTACCAGATCGCGGGGCCCGTGGAGATCTTTGTGAACAAGTTCAAGGACGATCACTGGGCTTTGGACGGGCACGTAAGTGCTGCCAAGGCCAGGCCCTGACCCCGGGGCCCCCGGGCCGGACCTGTGCCCCGATCGCAGGCGGGGGCGCGGGGGGTGGGTACGATCAACACGGGAACTGGGGGGCCGGGCCTGGAGTGGGCACAGGAGATGACCAGGAGGTGGGGAGGCTGGGTGCCCAGGGCCCGTCCGAGCGCTCCGGGGCAGGCTGGGGTGCCACAGCACGGGGGTCAGCGGTGTTCGCGAATTCCCCAGCTGAGGTGCTGCGCTGCCGGGTGAGGGCAAAGGCGGTGGTGCCAGGCCCCTCCTTCAAACACCCGCTCCCGCCCAGGACGAGGGTTCCAGACCGCTTCCTCGCCTTCCCGTGTGGCAGCGGGGCCCACTCTGGGGCACCCCTGAGGCAGAGGGCAGGTCCGCGTGGTACCTCCTGATGTCACAGGAGGGGAGTGGGGCAGTGTCGCCTATCAGGCCTCGGCCTCCCTGCCCAGATGTTCGATGCTGGACGTGGAAGGGTGGGAAGGGGTGAGGGGTCCGGGTGGCAGAGAGCTGAGGAGTCAGGGCGCACGCGCAGGGGGATAGCTGTGGTGTCGAGCCTCTGCTTTATGAACGCGCTGGAGAGGGGCACCTGGCGGGCTCAGTCGGGAGACTGTGGCCCCTGTGAGTTCCAGCCCCACGTGGGGCACAGAGCACACCTGCCCGAACACACAAGGAGAAGCGCGGGGCTTCCGTGCCCCAAGTTCCTTCTGAGCACCCGTGGAGCCCTCTAGGTGCCCCAGCCCTGGCTACCCCGTCCCAGTAGGTCCCAAAGCCACTGCAGAGCAATGGGGGGGCGTGCAGGAGAGCAAGGCCGGAGGCCAGAAGGGGAGGGAGCTGGGGGGACGAGCCCCGCAGCAGCCACCGGGGCAGGGCCCCAGGAGGGAGGTAGGGCACCCCGAAGTCCAAGCATCCTCAGGGCCCCCCTGCAGAGCCACAGCCCTGCTCAAGTTTGCCCTTGGGAGTCTGCGCAGTGGCAGCGGCGGTGCCAGGCGACCAGTGTCAGCAGCCGCCTGCTGGAATCAGTGGCTCCTGGAGGGTGTGCTGGGCTGCTGGCTGAACGGCCATCATGGGGGCTCCACGGGCTCCCGACGCTCCTTTCCCTTGCAGGGGTGACGCCGAGGTCCCCCAGGCCCCAGGTGGCCCCCGCGCAGGCCTGGCCACCCCCTCCTGTGCTGCTGGTGCTCCCGTCTGACCCACCAGGCCCACATGGGGGGTGGGGGGCCCTCCCACCTGCGCTGGTGCCCTCAGCCCTGGCCGGGGCCGGGGCCACCGTGCTGTGACAGTGCCCTGTCTTCACAGGTGTCCTCAGAGTCCCCCGGGGGCACCTTCATCTACCAGGGCTCCGTCAAGGGCCACGGCTTTGGGCAGTTCGGCTTTCAAAGACTCGGTGAGGAGCATCTGGCCCCTGGAGGGGACCCGAGGGGGAGGGGGTCCTGGGGGGGGATGAGGTTCAGGGGCCAAATCCAGAGGCTCTCTACCACTCGGGGTTCACGGCCGCCCTGAGGCTTGAGTAAAGGCCCGGACTGAGCCCCCAGACCGTGCTACCCTCCCTGGGCCGCGGTGTCAACGGCACAGTCGGGCCCAGTTGCAGGGACCCTGGGCCTTGGCCCGCAGCCCCACGCAGGTGCGGGGTCCCTGGGCCCTTCTCCCAGGGGTGCAGGGAGCCGCAGGCCCTGGGGCTTCTCCGGGCGGGGCTGACCAGACAGCAGCCCCCAGGGCCCCTGCCTGCCTCGGGAACCGCCTCCTGCACAGCCTGCAGTCAGGCCTGCCCCCCCTGCAGCCCCCCTCCCTGGGACTCCACCAACACCCCCTCCACCCCTCACAGCAGGGACCACAGGGCAGCCAGGTCCCCGCGCCCCTCTGGGCTCGGCCTGTGCCAGGAGCCCCACTGGGAGGGGACTCGCCTGGCTGCTCCTGCTCGCCTGCTGCTCCTGTCCTCGCCTGTGCCCAGGGGAGCGGCCCTCGCCCACCGCCCGCCCTCCTCCTCCCCTCGCCCTCCTCCCCTCCTCCCCCTCAGTCCCCTTCCCTCTCCCTCCCTCCCCCCCTCCAGCCCTCCCCCTCTTCCCTCCCTTCTCCTCCTACCCCGCCCCCTCCTCCTCTCTCCATTCCCTCCTCCCTCCTCCCCCCATCCCTTCCCCTCTCTAGCCCCCCCTCCCCTCCCCCCCCTCCCCTCCCCTCCCACCCCCCTCCCCCTCCCCTCTCGGAACTTGGGCTTCCAGGTGAGGTTTCACCAGATCAAAAAGCTCCTGCACTAAAGGAAGTTTAGAAACTTCTGAAGGCTCCGCCCTCTTAGGATTTCGTCCTGCGGCCGGTGTGGACTGGGGGCGACTGTCCCCTAAGCCGCGGGGGCCTCCTCGGGACGGGGTCCCCGCTCATCCCGTGCCCCGCGCCCTGAGGTTTCTGCTCTGGGACTTTGCAGACCTCAGGCTGCTGGAGTCCGACCCCGAGTCCATCGGCCGCCACTTTGCTTCCAACAGCAGCTCCGTGGCGGCCGCGATCCTGGTGCCTTTCATCGCCCTCATCATCGCGGGCTTCGTGCTGTATCTCTACAAGCACAGGTGGGGGCGGGGGACAAGGAGGGGGGAGGGGTGGCGGGGTCGTGTCTCTCGGAGCGCGGGGGGGGGGGTCACGGAGGGGCGGGGCCGTTGTCCGGAGCGCAGGGGGCCGGGGGCGAGGGGGGCACGGGGTACGGGCGCACGGGGGGCGGGACCGTGTCTCGAAGCGCGGGGGAGCGCGGGGGGTCACGGGGGGGCACGGGGGGCGGGGCCGTGTCTCGGAGCACAGGTGGGGGCGAGGGGCAGGGGGAGCGGGGCCGTGTCTCGGAGCACAGGTGGGGGCGGGGGGCACGGGGGAGCGGGGCCGTGTCTCGGAGCACAGGTGGGGGGGGGCGCGGGGGACGGGGCCGTGTCTCTCGGAGCACAGGTGGGGGCGGGGGGCAGGGGGAGCGGGGCCGTGTCTCGGAGCACAGGTGGGGGCGGGGGGCGCGGGGGACACGGGGGGCGGGGCCGTATCTCGGAGCACAGGTGGGGGCGGGGGCACGGGGGACGGGGTCGTGTCTCGGAGCACAGGTGGGGGCGGGGGGCACGGGGGGCGGGGTCGTGTCTCGGAGCACAGGTGGGGGAGGGGCGCGGGGGGCGGGGGGCGGAGCCGTATCTCGGAGCACAGGTGGGGGCGGGGGGCGCGGGGGGCGCGGGGGCGGAGCCGTATCTCGGAGCACAGGTGGGGGCGGGGGGCACGGGGGACGGGGGGAGCGGGGCCGTGTCTCCGAGCACAGGTGGGGGCCGGGGGCGCGGGGGGCGGGGTCGTGTCTCGGAGCACAGGTGGGGGAGGGGGGCGCGGGGGGCGGGGGGGCGGAGCCGTATCTCGGAGCACAGGTGGGGGCGGGGGGCGCGGGGGGCGCGGGGGCGGAGCCGTATCTCGGAGCACAGGTGGGGGCGGGGGGCACGGGGGCTCCAGGACGCCGGGGCCGGGGCGGGGCTGCAGGACGCGGCCAGGCCCATCTCCGCCCCGGGCCCACCCCGTGCGACCCGGACCCCCGGGCCCCCGTCCGGGTCCCGCCCTCCCGCCCCCAGGAGAAGACCCAAAGTTCCCTTCAACGGCTACGCGGGCCACGAGAACACCAACGTCCGGGCCACGTTCGAGAACCCGATGTACGACCGCAACATCCAGCCCACGGACATCATGGCCGCGGAGGCGGAGTTCACGGTCAGCACCGTGTGTACCGCGGTATAGCCCCGGCCGCCCGCCGCCGCCACCGAGAGAACCGCCTCCGGCAGCCGGTGAGGAGGGGCCGGGGCGGGGCCGGGGCGTCGGGGGCGGGGCTGGGGCGGGGCCGGGGGAGTCGGGGGCGGGGCCGGGCGGGGCCAGGAGAGTAGTGCCGGGGGCGGGGCCTGGGCGGGGAGTCAGGGGCGGGGCTGGGGCGGGGCCAGCGGAGTCGGGGGCGGGGCCGGGCGGGGCCAGGAGAGTAGTGCCGGGGGCGGGGCCTGGGCGGGGAGTCAGGGGCGGGGCTGGGGCGGGGCCGGGGAGTCGGGGGCGGGCCGGGCGGGGCCAGGAGAGTAGTGCCGGGGGCGGGGCCTGGGCGGGGAGTCGGGGGCGGGGCTGGGGCGGGGCCAGCGGAGTCGGGGCGGGGCCGGGCGGGGCCAGGAGAGTAGTGCCGGGGGCGGGGCCTGGGCGGGGAGTCAGGGGCGGGGCTGGGGCGGGGCGGGGCCGGGCGGGGCCAGGAGAGTAGTGCCGGGGGCGGGGCCTGGGCGGGGAGTCAGGGGCGGGGCCGGGAGTCGGGGGCGGGGCCGGGCGGGGCCAGGAGAGTAGTGCCGGGGGCGGGGCCTGGGCGGGGAGTCGGGGGCGGGGCTGGGGCGGGGCCAGGGGAGTCGGGGGCGGGGCCGGGCGGGGACACTGCTCCTGGGGTCGGGGCCCTGCTGCGCCCCCCTGACCCAAGGCCTCCCCACCACTCCCGGGCGGGTGCCGGCGGGAACCCCGTTGGATGGGGAAACTGAGGCCGGGAAGAGGAGTGGGGGGGGACCCAGAGCCCTGCGGGGGTTGACCAGAGCCCTGGGGGGGACCCGGAGCCCTCGGGGGCGAGCTCGCAGACCTAGCAGGTGCCCCACCCTCCCCCGTGGCCGCGTAGACACCTGCATGTCCCCATCCACGCGCGGAGCTGTAGGGCTGCACGGACACGTGGGTGCAGGGAGCGTGGACAGGGGTGGCAGAGGGTCAGGGTCGGGAGCCGGGCCCAGGGCCGCCTGGCTGGAAAGCCTGCGCGCCTCAGGACAGGCCTGCAGCCTGGAGGTTCCATCAGGGGGACCTCACCCTGACCCAGGGGCCTCCGCTGCCTGGAGGAGGCCACTGCTGTGGGGCGGCCAGGCTGCTCCAGAGTCTACTGATGTAAACGCGAACACACCTGAAAAAACTCCTTGGCAGCAACGTGTAGACCTCCCCTAGCGCTTGGACGGCGCCTCGGGAGGTGACACGTGGAGGTAACCCTCACCCAGGGCGCACCAGGGCCTGCCCGTCCCCGCCTGCCTGGGTCCTCCCCAGCCCTCCTTGCCGCCACTTCCCCCCCCCAGGTTATTTCTCTGCCTCAAGTGTAAGCTTAGAACGGGAGGTATTAGGATCATTTATACAGAAAGAGATGAAAGTCATTTTCAGAAAACACAAAGGCCGCCCTTGAACACAACTAACTAACTTACCGAGTCTTCCCACGTCCTTGGCATCCGTCTGACACAAAGGTTCAGAGGAGGAGGAGAAACCGGTGCAGGATCCAGGCTCGCTCCTGGTTTCATCTTTGCGATCCCTCCCTCTTTCTCCCACTCAGGGCTCGTACAGACAGAAAGCAAAACAGAAAAAGTAAAAGTCCTTCTGCTGACGTAAATCGGGCCTTCCGGGGGCTCAGCGGTGATGAGAGAAGTCAGATGCCCCCTGACCTGCGTCCCCCACCGCAGCCCCTGCTCCCCGCCTGGGGCTCTGTTGCCCCCCCCCCCCGCCCCGGCTGGGGTCACATGCAGTTGGCGGCTCCAAGTCTGAGCAGCCTGGCGTCGGCCTTCAAGGACTCAGAACCTCGCATCCAGTGCCCAGCTCCCCAGAGGGGCTCCTCAGGGAGGGTCCCCCCGGCCTGGCCCGGAGCAGGACCACAATGAAGACATGAGAGAGCATTGCCGGGCCCAGGGAGGGGCGTGTGGAAACCCCCCTGAACAGGCACACACACGTATGTTTAAAATGAGAAATTAGGTGATAAATCCACGTGGGGTGTAACAACAGCTGGAATCAAAATAGGAACCGAGATAGGGAAGTCTCAGGGCCAGTGGGGTCTGCAAGGCCGGCGAGGGCTGCGCCGTGGCTTGCGTGGGCCCTGTCTTCCCTTACGGCTGGTCCGGAGACGCCGTGGTCGTCGGGCCAGTGCGATCAGCCCGGACCCAGTCCTCGGTGCCCGTCAGCCTCACTGCCCTGTTTGTCCTCCTGATTCTGAAGCTAAAACGAAAGCATTTCCTGGGCCCCTGGGGGCTGGGGGCCCTGGGCACCGGGTGCGGGGTGTGTGGCGGCCAGGGTGGGAGCCGGGAGGCCTGCACCTGCGCCCGCATCCGCGGGGGTGCGAGGCCCCACCACGCTGACGCCCCTCCTCCATGTCCCCCGCCCTGCTGCTCCGGCACAGCCCCCGCGACACGCCCTCGGGCCCCAGTTCTCCAGGACGGGCTCCAGGCCCGAGCAGGCGTGACCTCGCCTGCCCCCCGCCTGTGTTTGCTGCTGGGCCCGCACCCTCACCTGCCACCCAGAGGACGCCCGCTGCGCCCCGACTTGGGGCAGGAAGGGAGTGGGGCTGAGGTCCCGGGAAGCCTGCGGAGCTCGTGGACGTGCCCATGAGGGGCCTGCGCACGCGCACACGCCTCCTCCCTTGAGGCCCACGCGGGACCGCAAGCCCAGGAGACAGAGCCGCGGGGAGGACGGCGAGCGTGTGCTGGGCCGCGGATGGACGGAGAGCCAGGACCGCCCCGCGCAGAGGAGCGTCTTGGGAAGTACTTTGGGAATCCGTTTATTTTTTCCAGCAGAATTTTATTGCATTTAAACCCAGTGAGTCACAAAGTCGTTCTGGGCCCCGGGCAGCGCTGGGGGGGCAGGAATCCGGCCCGGAGCCCCAGGCCACGTCTGCCATCAGCGAGCAAGGACAGCGAGTCCGAGGTCCTGCAGCACCTGGGGGGGGGGGGCAGGCCGACCCCCGGGGCCCCAGCCCCGGGGCTGCCCTGCACGTCTCTTCTCTGTCCGTGCCACTTCCAGAGCTCACGACACCCCAAATCTAGGAAGCATTATTGCTTTATAAGTGAGAAAGCAAGGCCCACGTCGGTGGTGGGGAGGCCACCCCAGGGGCCCGGGCAGGAGGGGCCCAGGCAGGGCAGCGGGCACCTCCGCAGCAGGACCAGCCTCCGGGCCCCCAGCGGGTGCAGCCCCCGGCTCCACAGACACGGCACCTGCGGCTCCCGAATGCAAACCACAGAGGGAAGGGAAGTTGCCTTGTCCCCCGTCCCTCGCAAGCACGTGCAAGCGTCCCGCGGTGCCTCGGTCGTTACCGAATTTCGGATCAGTCTTGTTGGGACGCGAATGAGTTTAGGAATCAAACGGGGGCTTTAGAGCCACCTCTCTGCCCCCAGGAAGGCCCTGCCGGGCCCGTGCCACATGCTGGCCTCGGACGGTCCATCACACGTGGAAGAGCAAACAGAAACGGGAGGGAGTGGGGCACCGGGGACCCCCCGTCCTTAGGCAGGCGGCCCAACCGGCCTCCCGTTCAGGTGGGCACGAGGGCGCTGCGAGGCGGCCGGTCCAGCAGGTGGGCCTGGCCCGGGGCGGGGGCGCGGCCCAGACACACTCACTCACAGGCTCCTCTGTCCCCTTCCCTGAAAACCGAGGCAGGAAGTCCTCTGGCTGCTTCCCTTCTCCGCTCTCCACTCCCTCTCCGGCCCCACCTCCGCCTTCCCCTGTGTGTCCCCATGTGTGGTCCCAGGAGACCCCCAAGGGGCACAGCCAACTGGGCACCCAGCACTCTGCCGTGCGTCCCCCATGCCCACCTCTGGCATCTTCACCCCACCTCAGAGGCTTGGCAGGAACCAGGCGGACAAGGCCTCTCGCCCGCCACCCACACCATACACGCCCACCGCCATCCCATGAGAGGAAAAAAAAAAAAAAAGTAAAACAAAAACAAAAAAAAATCTTTTGTACAGAGATATATTTTTATTATACAAAGTTTGTACAGTACCAAAAAAAAAAGAAAGAAAAAAAAACGGTGTAAATTTTTTTTTCATTATTGTAGGTAAACGGTAGTGGAAGCCTTTTTTGTAAATGTAACAAAATGTATAAATATGGTTTTCAGAAAACATCAAGTGCTGTAAATATGTAATCTACACACCTTCTCAGCTTGTCTGCAGTATATACATTTAATTTATCTGTCTCTGTATATGAGGCTTCCCCTGGGGTCCTGCATTATGGTACTTTCCTGAATTTGAAAGCAATTTTAAATTTTTTGAATTCAAATAAAATATAAATTTTTGCATTGGTTTCTTACATTTTAATGGCCTTTTTCGTGGTTAGGGGCAATGTGCCTTGGGAAAGGGGAGGAAAGGCGTATTTGGGGCCAGAAGCCAAGAGTGGAAATGTGGAAATCTACCAAATGCAAAAATTAACACAGAACGGAGCACGGACCTAAACAGAAGACCCGAAATACAAAAGTCTTACAAGAAAGCCCAGGGGAGAGCTCGTGACGTCAGGGTTGGTGGCGATCTCTGGGCTTGGACTCGGAGAGCACGGGCAACACAGGAGAAAGAGGTGCCGGCCTACGGGATGGGAGGGGAGATCCGCACATCATGTGCTCGTAAGGGATCAGTGGCCACACTGTAGGGAATTCCTACAATTCAACGATGGAAGCTGATTTTTTTTTCAAAGATTTTATTTATCTGAGAGGAGCACAAGCAGGGGGGGCAGAGGGCAGGGGAGCGAGCCCCCAGCAGAGCGTGCGCCCCGAGCCCTACCCGGGCCCTGACGCCCCGAGCCCGAGCGGAGCAGGCGCTCTCCCGGGGGGTTGGGGGGGCTGCGGCCTAGCCTTGGGGCTCTGCACCTGCCTCCTCGGTGAGGGACACTTTCCGGTCCCAGAAGCTGCAGTGACTCACAGTGGAACCAAAAGCCACAGAACGCGATCCGTATTTGAAGGAGTCCGCTTGGCTTCAGCAGACGCAGGAGTCGGGCACGACGCCACCCCTGGGGCCTGCTGGGTGACTGCAGCGCGACACCCACGCGCCGGCCTCATGCGCTGACCCTGGTGTCACCCGGGATCGGGCTTCCCTCGCGGGCGACTGACAGGCTAGACTCCAGCGTCCAGGGCTTGGGCATCGAAGGCGGGTCGAGGGCTGAGCTGTTTCTTCCGAGATGTTGTTGGTCCCTCGTCGAGACGCAGAGCGCTGGCATGACCGATGGTGACCCATCATCCCGCGCCCCTCGTCACATCAGCCCGGGGTGTCTGATGGCTGCAGGTGCCCCACCTCGGTCCCTGATGGGTGGCTGGGTGGCACCAGAGGGCCCGTCGCGCAAGCAGGCCAGGGCTCACCCACGGGGCCCAGCGAGCCAGGTCGCCCTGGCACCTGCCACAGGACCCTGTGCTCCACGTCGGCCCCGCACTGCGCGAACCAGACTCCCCGCCACGGCAGCGCCCGGCCCGAGCCCTCGTCCCTCCAGAGCTACCCCGGGGGGCGCAGGGCTGCCTTTGCTCACCCGCGATCCCTCAGTGACATGGCCTCGGGCGCGCAGACGGTCCTGAGGCTGCCCGGGCGCAGGCCCCATCTACGGGGCCCCGACCTCGCCTTTTCTTAAAGATTTTATTATCTATTGGGGGGGGGGGGCATGTGCAGGGGGAAGGAGGAAGGCCAGAGGGAGAGCAGGGAGCCCCACCCGAGCTCGATCCCCGGCCCCCGGGACCAGGACCTGAGCCAAGGCGTGTGTGCATGTGTGCACGTGTGTATACGTGTGTATATATGTATGCGTGTATGTCTGAATATGTGTATGCGTGCGTGTGTGCACATGTGTGCATGTGTGTACGTGTATATGTGTGTGTACGTGTGTATATGTGTATATTGTGTGTATATGTATATGTGTGTATACGTATGTGTCTATGTCTGTATACGTGGGTGCATGTGTGTAAACGTATATACAGGTGTATATGTGTGTATATGTATTATCTGCATATACCTGTGTGTATGTCTGTGCATATGTCCATATATGTGTGTATGTGTGTGCGTATAAAAGTGTATAAAAGTATGTGTAAGTATGTGTATAAAAGTATGTGTGTAAATGTGTATATGTGTGTACGTGAATATTGTGTCTATGTATATGTGCACGTGTATATATGTGTATGTATGTGTACGTGTGTATATCTATATATGTATATACGTGTGTGTACATGTGTATGTGTGTATATGTATACAATTATGTGTATGTGTGTACAGTGTGTACACGTGTGTGTACGTGTGTATATTATGTGTGTATGTGTATGTGTATACATGTGTATACGTGTATGTGTATATGTGCATAAAAGTGTGTGTATATGTGTGTATATGTATATGTATATGTATACGTGTGTACATGTGTGTGCACGTGTCTGCGTATATGCATACACGTGTGTGCATTGTGCACGTGGACACGTGTGTGTGTACACAGGCGGTGCAGAAGGACACGCGTGTGTGCTGGATGAGAGCGTGTGTGCTGTGGACCGACAGTCTTGACACGGTGGGCACTGCCCACGCCACGGCAGCCAAGTGGCCCCAGGCGAGGACTGGACGGCGCCAGCGTTGCACACGCGTTCCGCCCGGGAGCCCCGCGCCAGCTGTGGTGGCCACGGCTGCTGCCCTGGCTGGCCGCAGGAAGCGAGTCTCCGGGAGAAGCGACGTTGTGAGGGGCCATGGAGCCAGGTGACGCAGGATCCCGAGGACGGCTTCCCCCGATGCTGCACCGCCCGTGGGTCACCCCGAAAAAGCCCCGGCCCCTCCTCCGCACTCCCAGCACACGAGCCATCTCGGGTGGCTCCCCTGCAGGCCCCGGGGCAGGGTCCCCCGTGAGCCTCCCTGACAACGCGACCAGGCAAGACCGCGGCCCGCACGTCCGCAGACCAGGGCCACGAAGGTGACCGCGCTGTATTTCGTGGGCCTGAGACACACCAAGTGCCCGCGTTGGCTGGGCATGGGCGGCACGTGCCGCGGCCTCGGCTCCCCCGGCCTCTTCCACGTCGTGAGTGGCTGGAGCGGACGGAGAGGGAGAGGCAGAGTCCCCACCTGACAGAGCAGGGGGCTCCGTGGGGCTCCATCCCAGGACCCTGGGGTCACGCCCCGAGCCCCCAGCGAGCAGCAGAAATCTGGGAGGCCCTCCCGGGAGCACCATCTCTGGCGGGGACTGGCCGGTAGGAGCGCCATGGCCGGGGGGCTCGACACTCTCGAGGAAACTCAGTTGTTCAATATCTTTCGTTTTTTCTTTTTTCTTAACTTTTTTATTAAGCTTTTATTTTTAAGCAACCTCTACCCCGATGTGGGGCTCGAACCCGCAAACCCAAGACCAGGCGTTGCACGCTCCAGCCACGGAGCCGGCCGGGCGCCCCTCGCTTTCATCCGAATCGAGTCTGATCGAGTCCTCACAGCCAGTCGTCAAGGTAACCACGAGGCTGGTGAGCACAGACACGAATGTGCCAGAAGCACCTGCCCCATGAGTCACGGGACGGAAACCCGTTCACCCCTCGGTACGTCCCGGCTTCCGTGTCCGCCCACCACCCACTTCACCCCTCGACACGCAGAGTCTCCGACCCCGGGCACAGGTATACTCGGCGCACCCGGGCCTCTGAGCAGCGCTGGGATAGGGGTTGGAGGGGAGTGAGCTCAGCTCGAGCTCTGATGCTTGCCTTAAAAGAAATAAGGGGCGCCTGGGGGGCTCAGCGGGTGAGAGCTGCTTGGGCCCAGGGCACGACCCCGGGTCCCGGATCGAGTCCCACATCAGGCTCCCCGCATGGAGCCTGCTTCTCCCTCTGCCTGTGTCTCTGCCTCTCTCTGGGTCTCTCATGAATAAATAAAATCTTAAAAAAAAAAAAAAAAAGCCTCCTGCCTGCGGGGATCCTGTGGGCGACCAGCTCCCCCTGGTGCTTGAATATTTTTCCATCTGGAAATCCCCGTGGAGGCGGATCCCACAGGGAAATGACGCCTGTGCGACAAGTTTCAATACAAGATCGTTCCCTGAAAGACCACGGATGACTGCGAGAAATTGGAAATTACCCAACAACACCCCATTACACTTTGTGACATCCGCTCAGCGCGTCGTACGTACGTGTTAAGACACAATGTTTTATTTATTTTTTTTTTATAAATTAATTTTTATTGGTGTTCAATTTACCAACATACAGAATAACACCCAGTGCTCATCCCGTCAAGTGTCCCCCTCCGTGCCCGTCACCCATTCACCCCCACCCCCCGCCCTCCTCCCCTTCCACCACCCCTAGTTCGTTTCCCAGAGTTAGGAGTCTTTATGTTCTGTGTCCCTTTCTGATATCTCCCACACATTTCTTCTCCCTTCCCTTATATTCCCCTTCACTATTATTCATATTCCCCAAATGAGTGAGAACATACACTGTTTGTCCTTCTCCGATTGACTTACTTCACTCAGCATAATACCCTCCAGTTCCATCCACGTTGAAGCAAATGGTGGGTATTTGTTGTTTCTAATGGCTGAGTAATATTCCATTGTATACATAAACCACATCTTCTTTATCCATTCATCTTTCGATGGACACCGAGGCTCCTTCCACAGTTTGGCTATTGTGGACTTGGCTGCTAGAAACATCGGGATGCAGGTGCCCCGGCGTTTCATTGCATCTGAATCTTCGGGGTAAATCCCTAACAGTGCAATTGCTGGGTCGTAGGGCAGGTCTATTTTTAATTCTTTGAGGAACCTCCACACAGTTTTCCAGAGTGGCTGCACCAGTTCACATTCCCACCAACAGTGTAAGAGGGTTCCCTTTTCTCCACATCCTCTCCAACATTTGTGGTTTCCTGCCTTGTTAATTTTCCCCATTCTCACTGGTGTGAGGTGGTATCTCATCGTGGTTTTGATTTATATTTCCCTGATGGCCAGTGATGCAGAGCATTTTCTCATGTGCATGTTGGCCATGTCTATGTCTTCCTCTGTGAGATTTCTCTTCATGTCTTTTGCCCATTTCATGATTGGATTGTTTGTTTCTTTGGTGTTGAGTTTAATAAGTTCTTTATAGATTTTGGAAACTAGCCCTTTATCTGATATGTTATTTGCAAATATCTTCTCCCATTCTGTAGGTAGACACAATGTTTTAAAGAATGTTTTGACACGACATTAATTATATAACAGAAAATGCGTTTGATGTGGCACGATCTTAAAAATAGATCACGAGTGTCGTGAGAGGAGGTGCACGAGGCTGAAAACAATGATGTCCTTTGTGTTTCACATTTATGTATTTTTTTACAGATTTTATTTATTTGTTCATGAGAGACAGAGAGAGAGAGACGCAGAGACACAGGCAGAGGGAGAAGCAGGCTCCATGCAAGGAGCCTGACACGGGACTCGATCCCGGGACCCCGGGGTCACGCCCTGAGCCAAAGGCAGCCGCTCAACTGCTGAGCCCCCCGGGGCGTCCCATCCTGAAGTATTTTAAATCCACTACCGACTGGCGCTGGGTTTTCTCTCCATGTGCTTCCACGTGCAATTGTAAAAATGACATTTCCAAAAAAATAAAAAGGACATTTCCGGGCACCGGGTGGGCTGAGTGTTGAGCATCCGACTGGGTCAGGTCGTGACTTCGAGGCCTGGACGAGCCCCGCGTGGAGCCGCCCCAGGCTCCCCTCCCGGCTCGGGTCCTCGGGCCCCTCTCCCTCTGCCCTGCCCCCAACTCATGCACTCCCTCAAATAAATAAAATCTTTCACAAAATAAAAATAAATCTTGAGAACCTGAAAAGGCCTTTCTGAGGCGTGCGCGGCGCCATTCTGACGCCCCACAACATGACCGCAGAGCCCTTTGCCTTCTGCGTACCCAGGTGCATTCACATTTGCAGGAGTGATTTTCCCTTTTTTCTTATGTCTTCTAACTTTTTTTTTTGTCTTCTAACTTTTTATGATGAATGTAACCTCTATTATTTAAAAGCAACAATTTCACAAAATGAAAAACTCTTTGATTTATACATTTCCGCCCCACCCCCACCCCCAGGAACGTACTGGTTACATTAAGCGATTAAATATTAAATCTGGGGACCCCCGGGGGGCTCAGCGGTTGAGCGCCCGCCTTCAGCCCAGGGCGTGACCCCCCGGGTCCTGGGATCGAGTCTCGCGTCGGGCTCCCTGCATGGAGCCTGCTTCTCCCTCTGCCTGGGTCTCTGCCTCTCTCTCTGTCTCTCATGAATAAATACATAAAATCTTTAAAAAAGAAAAAAAAAAAAAACTAGGGAAAAATCTACATGAAACCGTGGTTTGCAGACAGTAGCCAGGGGCAGGGGTGATGCTCTCGGAGACCTGGAGCAGATGAAGCGGGGGGCACAGTTCTCCTCCCACGGGGCAGGAAGGGAACCCCAAACCAGCTCCCCACACAAGGCTTTCAGTGCCACGTGTCCTGTCCCTGTTGCGCAGGGGCCCGGCCAACAGACCCTCTCAGCCTTCCTTCGGGACGCCCCGTTTCGGCTCGCGCCCCGTCTGCGGCCCGACCCAGAGGTTGCCGCGGCCCCGTTCGCGGACCAGGCTTTTCTTTCCCCTCGTGCTGCTTCCTGTCGGGAAGCATCTGGTCAGTCCGGGCACACATGAGCTCCTTCCGTGCAACGGCCTGTGCTCGAGGCCCGTCCCCCACTGTCCTTCCACCACGTCGGCCCCCGGGACCTGGCCGTGGGCCCCTGCCTGCCACCAGTCGGCCACCCCTAACGCCCTCTGTGGCGTGGAGCTCTCAGTTTAGGGCCACATGGAGGAGCGGGGAGGCTGGGAGGGGCCGCTGTGACGCCCTGGGGCCAAGGACAAGAAGCCAGATAGACTCCAGTCCCTTGAGGGATCCCCCCCCCCCCCCGGCCCCGACCACATTAAGAATATTCCCAGAAAAGGGACAGTAAGGAAACGTCCCAGGGCCCAGGCTTGCTTAACTCGGTTAGGGGCCTTCCTTCCTGGACGCTCCTGCAGCTTCCAGCTTTGCCACGTGAACACGTTTAATAATATTTTTGAGCTTTACACTTTTCTGTAATGTATACTTCTGTGGTCTGAACCCGTCACTAGGATTCTGGATACTTAAATATCTTCACAATTTAATTATCTTTATTTTTTTAATATTTTATTTATTTATCCATGAGACACACAGAGAGCGAGGCAGAGAGACAGGCAGAGGGAGAGGTAGGCTCCGTGCAGGGAGCTTGAGGCAGGACTCGATCCCGGGACCCTGGGTCACACCCTGGGCCGAAGGCAGGTGTTCAGCCACTGAGCCCCCCGGGCTGCCCCCCAAATTTAATATCTTTAAAAGGACTTCAAGGGGATGGTCCCAGTATTTGCATTTGGAGCAAAGGAGGTAAAATTGAGGAGGAAACAAAAAGATGTCAGTACATACATATTTTTTAAATGAGAAAATGAAATCTCAGTAGGAAACTGCAGCGGACCTGGGCCCCTTGAGGTGAGCCCCTGGCTGTGCGGTCCATCCTCTTCTTGGGGGCTGGGGTGTCTCCTGGCTCAGGGCAGGAGGCCGAGGGGATGGGGGCACCACCCACATGCTACTCATGCCCGGGACCCTGGGGCAGGGGAGTCTGAGCGCTGGGCTAGCCGGTGGCCACCGTACTGACGGCTGCGGCAGGATGGGGACCCCACCCTAACTCAGACGCCCCACTCCCTGGAAGCCACAGGCCAGGGGCGCTTATCCGACGTCTGCCGACGGCGTTCAACCAGGCCAAAGAGGACAGAAGGGGAGCCCTTGCGGCCCTTGGGGGGTTAGTAAAGTCACCTAATGGAGCTCAGCCCGCAGGTGACGCGTGGGTGGCCTGTGGGAACGGGGAGGGCAGGTGCAGGGCTCCTCTCGGTCCCCTTGCTCGGCAGCCAGCAAGGACCCTTGACCGCCCCCCCCCAAAGCGCCGCCCCCAGACCCTCTCGGAGCCTCCCGCCCCGTCAAGGCCACGTCTGGGCTGCGAGGGACCGAGGCCACGGGCCCGAGAAGGGGAAGCAGGTCGCCCGTCAGAGTCGTCCCCTGGGACGCGGCCGCGTGGAGCCGGACAAGGGGGCTCCGTAGCAGAGTGGACGGGACCCCGCGAGTTCCTCTTCCCCGTCCCAGCCCCGGTAATCCTGCTCCCCCCACGTCTCCCAAGTCTTCTCTAATAAAGACGGAAGCTTCAGTTCACGCAGGTGCCCGGCCGGAGCCTGGTATCCGCTGGAGCAGATTTGAACCGCAAGGAAAATGAAACACGGGCGCCACTTTGGACATGGACTTTATTGTATAGAAATTTCCAGCAGAGCTACCACGGGGTCCCTGGGCGGGGGCGGGGGCTGCAAGAACCTAGTGGAGCCAGGCGGGCAGGCCTGGGGCCTGCTCCTGCTGGACCCCGCAGGCCCGGACCCCAACCGGCTGCCGCGAACGAGGCGAAGGAGCGGCCGAGGCCCCGGCCCCCCGGCCCCCCTGCCCCGCGGACCGACCCGACCCACCGAAAACCCTGCAGACTGAAAGCGCGACCCTGAACGACAAACGACCCTCGTTGGTGGGCCCCGAACAGGATGCTGGAACACAGTCTGAAAAATCAAATGTGTCGCCCTCGCGCTCCGCCAGGGAGGAACCCCTGACCCCGTGGGCCCCCGGGAGGTCCTCGTTGACTTGCACAGCAGGCCGCGTGCCTATGGTGTCGTTTGAAAAGTCATGTAGACGTTGCAAAGTCTTCAGGTGTCCGCCATCATCTGAAGAGGTTCGTAAAAAACTACTGGACTTGTTAAGACTACAAAGACCGGCCCCCGGTCCCCCGTGAAAAAAGCAATTGTTACAAAAATATAAAAAATAGCCCAGCTCCTGCCACGGGACCTCTGCGCCGGGAGCCCAGGCGCCGCCACCTCCCGCTCTATCAACCATCCGCCGAGCACAAGCGCCATCTCCTCGGTTTGTAGGAAGGAAAAGCTCCAAGGCAGTCCCTGTGCCGCGGGGCCTCGGGTGCCAGCAAGCGGGGCGCTCCGACCCCCCCTACAGCGCCGGCCCCAGGGACCTTGGGGGGCGGACCCGGGGGGAGCCCGCAGTGCGTGGACGCCGACACGTGGCTCTAAGCTCAAGTGTCTCCATGGACGTTGAGTCCACCTACGTGCACCTGGTGCAGCGGCCAGGCCGCCGGGCACTCGGACCCCCCGCGAGCTGGCGACGGGCCGGATCCATGCGGACAGCGGGTGCCGCGGAAAGGACGGTCCTGGGGGACGGCCCTCGCCCACCGGGCACCTGCAGGGCCTCCTCACCCCCAATGACACCCCGGGCCGCTGTGCGCAGGCTCAGGGAGCCCTCGGGGGAGACAGGCCGCTGGCCCACGAGGCTGGGCACCCGCAGGCAGGGACCCTCCGCACTTCGGGGAGACTGCCAGGCGCACCCTGCGCCCCCAAGGCCCGGAGCCCTCGCACGGGGCCCCGCCTGCACGTACCCAAGAGGACCCTCCGCCCCGAAGCCCTCACGACCTCCAGCTTCACCCTGAGGTGCGCAGAGCCTCCCTGCCCGCGACAGGCTCCCGCGGGCCCTACTTCACCTGCAGCCTGGCTCGCGCCCCCCACCCCTGCAGGACCCCTCGCCTCGGCCGTAGCCACCAGTACCTGTCATAGGCCCGCCTGGCACCCCGTCCGACGCCGCCTGCCGCGGCCGCCACCACCCTGGCCTGAGACCCAGGCCACACGCCTGTAGGCGGGAGCGGTGACCCTCCTGCGCCTCTAATGACCCCGAGGCTCTCCTGTTCGGAAGAACCACATGTTCACACCGCTGAGGGTTTTATTTCACAGATCACGGTGGTGAGGTTAGGATCCCAGCCCTGGCCATGGTCGGTCGTCACACGTTTCCCAACACCTGCTCGTGTCTTCAGATCGGAAACCTCTCCCCTTACACACCCTTGCTGTTTTAGACCCCAAAGGACCTCCCTGAAAGCAGCAACGATTCAGAGAACACCGGCCATCTGTGCTGAGCAAGTCCCCTCTACTTTGGTTGCTTCAAAAAAAGAAAGAAAAAAAAAAAAAAACACCCAGGACTTCTGAGTTACTCCCCATCACATCGCTCAGAAGAGAAGAGCTCCCGACATCAAGGCACAAGGAAAGAAGTCTCTTGGGGCAAAATGACAACGAGAGCGACTGGTGACCTCCGTGAGGTGTGAGGCCTGAGGCCGGGCGGCCGGGGCGGCGAGTCCAGCGCGGGGCGCCCAGAGGGAGGTCGAGGCCAGCGGTCCTCAGGCGTACTTGTCCAGGAACGTCATGTGGAAGTCCTTCACCTTCTGCAGGACTGTCTTCAGCTTCTCCACCGGGGGGAGGATGGTCATCCTGTCCGGGAACAGCATGGCCTCAAGCTGCGCACACGGCGCCCGCAACGGGACGCGGGAACCCAGGCTGAACCTGCCCCCGGCCCGCCCCCACGGACACATGCCCGGAGGCAGCAGGATGGGCAGCACGGGGCCGCCACCACCGGGAAGCCCGCCCGGCTCTGAGTCATGTAGACCCTTCCTCTGTGGCCGGACTTGCTGTTTCCGGCGGGTGCAGAGCCAGCGGCTCCTCCTGTGGCGGCGGGGGGGGGCGGGGGGTCTCCAAATCCCTTGGCGGGAGAACCTCCGGGCTCAGCTGCCCTCCTGGGGCATCCCAGGTCACGGGGTAACGACCCTCCCTGGCAGGGCCGGGAGCTCCCCCAGGAAGGCCGCCCACGAGCTGCCAAGGAGAACCAAGGATGCTGGGAGGCCGACCCTACACGAGCGTCTATGCCGCAGACGCACCTGCCCGCTGGGCCCGCGGCCGGGGTCAGGCTGGGCTCCAGGCTAAGCCCAGGACGCCGCCCTGCGCAGAGACCCCGGCCCCTCGCTCAGCACCAGCAGCCGCCCTGCAGGGTCCACACCCCTAGGGTCACGCACGTCAGTACGTGGAACCAACTGCACGGCCTCTCGCAGACTCTGGATGAGCTGCTGGGCGCTGCACGCGGGGTTGGGGGAGGGCAGGGAAACTGAGGCACCCATTGGGAACATTCAGACGGCTCGCGATGGGCCGTGCGCGCCGTCCCCCACGGCCCCCGCAGCCCCGGGCCCTGCTGCAGGGACGACGGGGCCAAGCCCTCGGGCTCTGGAGGTGCCGGGGCCGTGTGGGGCAGCAGGGGTACCTGAAGTGGTAGGTGCCTTCCCTCTGCCCGAAGCCGCTGCCGGGCACCACGCAGATGCCGGTCTCCTCCAGGAGCTTCATGCAGTAGAACATGTCGGGGGCCATCTCGTGCGCCTGCGGGCAGACACAGCTCAGGGCCCAGCCAGGCTCCCGCGCACTCGTCACTGCAAACTCGGAGCCCGCGGCCCAGGCGGCAGCTCTTTCCACGGCCAGGTCCCCCCCCCGCTCCACAGGGACCGGGCCCCGACAGCCATGATGGAGTGGCCCAGCTGTGGAACCACCACTCCTCTCCCACGGCTTGGTCTCCCGTGGTGACCCTCACCCAGCAGGAGCTCAGCAAACCTCGGTGGGGGTCCCCCCAGCGCCCAGCACTCAGCCCGGGGTCTGCTCGGGGGGCCTGCGGGGAACGGCGCCTCGGGGTCTGTGCACCCCCCACCCGGTCTACACAGCCTGCGGCGCCCGCGAATCGCTTCCTGGCTCCAGCACCAGGGACTGAACCACATGCTGAATGGTCACCAGGGATTGAGGACGTGGGGGGGGGGGGGCATGGGGGCAGCACCCTGAGAAGCACCGGGGGGGACAGCACCTGGAGGAGCCCCAGGAGGGGACAGCACCCTCAGGATCTGCACCCAGGCCCTCCATCCTCAGCACACGGCCTGCACATGACCCCAGGCCCTCCCGGCCCCTGCACCCTAAGGAGACCCTGGGCGGTGTCGGGGTGTCACGTCCTTGCCCATGGGTCGAGAAGCCCCCACCCAGGCGGCCACCACTTCCTGGCTCTCAGGCCGTCGGTCACATGCGGGACACCCCCCGCCCCCATGAGCACCAATGCCCAGAGCCCGGGTCCACACGCTCGCCCGGGCGTCCCCTCCTGTGACCCCCTCTGTGCACCCGCCCCCCAGGCCCAACCTGCGCGGCCTCCACGGCTCGGCCGGGGATGAAGATCCGAGGGAAGGCGTACATGGCACCCTGCAAGGGGTTGCAGTGGATCCCTGGGACCTGGTTGAACAGGTCCTCCGTCAGCTTGGCCTTCGCCGCCAGGTTTCCCAGCACCGACTCCTTCTCCTGCAGGGACACAGGACGGGCTCCCTGAGCCTCGGGGTGGCCACGCCGGCGACACGAGCATGGAGCCCCAGGCGGCGCCTCTGCCGCCCCACAGGACATCCTTCCCCAGATGACGAAGCCCCGGCCCCGCTGTCTGAGCGCACTTGGCCCCAGAAGGACGGAACGCCCTAGAACAAGCTTCCAGGAGTCGGCCCGCCACGTCCTTGGAGGTGCTGGGTTCTCGTGCTATGCGTGGGACACGTGACACAAGCAAGCCGTGTCTGCCCAGGACGTCGGCCGGGCCGGGGGCTGCGGCCTCGGGGTCAGTGACACGTGGCCCACGTGCACATGGAGCATCGCTTAGCCTTGGACGGGGAGCGGGTGCAAAGGCGCCTCGAGACAGGACGCCGTGTGAAACGCCCCGTGCAGCTCCGCGTGGAGCAGCAGCCACAGCAGCCCCGTCACAGCCACGGGACACGAACGGGGGTCAGCGAGCGGCGGGGAGGATGGGCCAGCGGGTGGCGTGCTCACCGCGTGGACCAGGACAGGCTGCTGGGGACGGTGGCGCTGCCGTCGCGCCATGGCGTGGACACACTCACGCACCAGGCTGCTCGGTTCACCACAGCTAAGACGGCAAATAAATTTTACGTCCCTGCGTCTTACTGCAGCTCCAAACCCCTGAGCCTGGAGCAGCCCGGGACGGACTCTGCGGGGACGCGACCCATAGGTCCTTGTTCCGACTGGTTAACGTTGGGCTGTCGACCGCGCGGCTCAAAGGGGCAGAGGGACCACGGGAGCTGCAAGGCCACCGCTGGCGCCTCAGCCTGGGACCCAGCCAGCTCATCCTCCACTCCATGTTGGAGCCCGCGGCACGGAGGCCTCCGCTCAGGGTGCCCGCCCGCCCCACACCAGCCCCGGGGGCGGCCCAGGCGCCAGGAGGGCCTGCGAGCACCCCGCAGCCTGTTGGTGACCCTGAGCGCGGCGTGAACCCCGAGAGCCTGGTGCGGCCGTGGCACTGGGCGCCCGGGACGCGGCGACTCACCCTGTGGAACTGCTCGTAGGACTCCTCCCCGGGCACCGGCGGGTTCACGACGATGTCCATGGCAGCCTGCCCGGACACCGGGGGGCACAGCCGCACGGAGAGCAGCTTCACCAGCTGACCCTTGATCTCGGGGTGCAGGTTGATCACCTCCATGTAGCCTCCTCTGTAGCCACACCTGCAGAGCAAAGGGAGGGGACCAGCAGTCAGAGGGGCCTCGACTAAGGGTGGGGTGGCCACCCAGACGCCCTGGAAGCTGTCCCCGTCCTCCTCCCAGGGTCCCCAACCTCCCCAGGGTCCCCATCCTCCCCACCCCACCCCCCCGTCTCCGTTCTGGCCCTACCACAGGGCAGCCAGGCAGCGCGTAGTACCAGAGGGTCCACTGCGACCCACCCCTGCGCTCACCCCCCACGGCTCCTCTCCTGCTCCAGGGAGAGTAAACTCCAACCCAAGGGGCCCAGGCGACCGGCCATCTTCCATCTTCCGCCACTCACTGGTTTCCAGCCCCACTTCCCCTGCTTCCCCTGCACACTCCAGCCACGCCCAGGGCTTTGCACGGGTACCTCCCTCCTGGACACCCCCCCCACATTCCCGCAACCCCTCTGCGCGTGCCCCCGCCGACACGTGATTCTCCCCATTTGTCTATGCCTCTGTCTTTGCTAGAACATAGCGGCCAGGGCCGGGAGCGCCGTGCGTCACCCACCGCTGTACCCTCAGTGCCAGGACTGGGCTTGGACCCCGAGCGGGTCACCTTGTGTGAGAACCACCACGGGGTGGCAGGGGCAGCCCCGGCCCTGGGCTCTGAGACGCCCCCACCGCAGCCCACCACCTCCTGGCACCTGTCCACCCAGCTGCCCTCCCAGGCCCCTCAGGGTTCAGTCCCAGGGCAGCAGCGTGGGCGCCGGCAGGAAGCGCGGGGAGCCCGGGGCCCCGGCAGGACCTCACCGCACGGGCGCCCCTGCACCAGGGCTGAGCTCATGCACAGGCCCCCTGAGACGCCCCTGAGAGGGGCGGGGCCGCGGGAGGGAGCAGAGGCCTACGTACTCGCCCATGTAGCCCTTGGAGGTAGAGTGGAAGGACGCAAGCTCCACGTTGCTCGAGTACTCGGGCCCCATCTCGTAGAGCACCTTCTTAAAGGAGTGGAATCTGCAGTCCGGAGAGTACACGTTGTCCTGGTACACCTGGGGGGACAGACGGGGACAGACGGTCACCCCGACTGCCCCACAGCCCCGAGCCGGGCGGCTGCCGCTGCCCAGGACCAGCCAGACTCCGCCTTGGCTGGGATCACCTGGAGGCCTGCCACCCGGCCACCCCTGCACCGTGGTTTGGGTCGCCTGACGGGCTCCACGAGGGCACTCGATGGGGTGTTATTGTGTGTTGGCAAATTGAATTTAAAGAAAAGATCTCTAAATAAATAAATAAATATATAAATAAATAAAAAATAATAAATAAATAAAATTAAATAAATTGACTAATTAATAAATTAATAAGTAAGTGGTTTGCATTAACCTCCTGAAATTTGTAACCACTCGATGGGGTTGTCATCGTGTGTTGGCAAATTGAATTTAAAGAAAAGATCTCAAAAGTAAGTAAATAAATAAATAAGTAAATAAGTGGAAGGAAGGAAGGAAGGAAGGAAGGAAGGAAGGAAGGAAGGAAGGAAGGAAGGAAGGAAGGAAGGAAGGAGAAAGAAGAAAAGAAAAAAAGAAAAGAGAAAAAGAAAGAAAAGAAAGAAAAGAAAAGAAAAGAAAAGAAAAGAAAAGAAAAGAAAAGAAAGAAAAGAAAAGACAAAAGAAAGAGGTTTGCATTAACCTCCTGAAATTCATGACCAAGAATCCAAACCCATATAGGGAGGATTCAGGGCACCGTGTCATAGATCATGACCTCCTCAGGCCCGGTTAGAACCCCTCCTCCTCCGACACCTGGAAGGTTCCCTGGGTCACAGGCTGGAGCCCGGCCCCCTCCCGTCGCTCCCCAGGGGGCCTGGCCCCATCTCACCTCATCTGCCAGGAGAAAGAGCTTCTCTTCCCAGGCAAAGTGGATGACGTCCTCTATGCACTTCCTGCTTTGCACCTGACCTGGAAAATCCCCGACAAAACCAGAAGGCCGCTTGCGATGCCGTCTCAGGGGTCCCTAGGTGAGAACCCCGACCACGCGGCGCCCTGTGTCCCCACGGGCCCTGGGCTCCCACCGCAGCTGCCCTGCCTGGGGGGGCGCAGCCAGCCTCCGGGGCCCGAGTGCGGGGAGCCGGGGAGCCGGGTGCGTGGGCGGAGGAGCCTTCCATACTCAGCTGCTGTCTTGTTACTGCTATGAGGTGTGTGTGCGGACGTGGGACCGTCTGTGCCAGAGGACCGAGTCCTGAGGGCAGGACGGTAAACTCCATGCCCCCGTCCACACCCCACAGCACTGGGGGCTGCTCGGGGGCACGCACGCCACGGGGGCCGGGCGGGGGCCGTGCGGCTCACCAGCTACCCCTGAAGCCAGGACTCCGCTGTCCCCACAGGTCGAGCTGCCTGCAGACCCTACAGCGCTCACCCGGGCCCCACAGCCACACTGTTAGGTCTGTGCACCGAGGGCGGCGGGTGCCCCGGGAGGGCGAGGAGGGGCAGGGGAGGACAGGGCCTCACAGGCCTGCAGCCCCGAGGGAACGGGCCGCCCCGTGCAGCCCTGAGGGCGGGGGCAGCGATCCCCGAGCCGGCAGATGCAGCAGCACCCGTGGGGCTGCACAGGGAGGGGCGCCCAGCTGTGCCCAGCAGGGGACCCCCCACGGCAGCGGCCACACAAGGAGGCTGACGGGCCTCTGGGGCCTCGCAGTGCAACTGTCCCACAACCCGGTGAGAAAACCCGCCACTTGGCGACCGTCCTTCCCGAGTGACAGGCAGCTGTTGTACGGGGACACAGCCCCTCTGCGTCCAGCAGGCCCGGCAACAGGGATCTGGCCAGAAGCCTGGGGATGGGACCGGCTGGGGACAGGCAGTGACCCGACTCGGGCGGAGGGGAGTCTGGCCTGGGGTCTTCGTTAAAACTCGGGGCGAAGCTCTGGGCTGAGGCTGCTCAGTGGGCAGATGAATGCCAGAGGGCTCCGACCAGGCCTGGGGAACGGACCGGGTCCCCGACGACGACGCGGATTCCGGCGCACTGCTTACCCCCGGACTTCAGCCTGTGATCCACCCCTGCAGCCCGAGCCGGGGTTCTGCCTGAAAACCCAGGGATCCCGCTCACTGTCCCCAGGGGGTCCCTGGCTCACCGTCCCCAGGGGTCCCCGCTCACCCTCCCCGGGGGTCCCTGCTCATCCTCCCCGGGGGTCCCCGTTCACCATCCCCAGGGGTCTCCGCTCACTGACCCCAGGAGTCCCCCTTCACCCTCCCCAGGGGTCCCCACACACTGTCCCCAGGGGTCCCCACTCATCCTCCCCAGGAGTCCCCCTTCACCCTCCGCAGGGGTCCCTGCTCACCGTCCCCGGGAGTCCCCCTTCACCCTCCCCAGGGCCCCCCCCCCCCCCGCTCACCATCCCCGGGGGTCCCAATGACTGTCCCAATCCATCTGGACACCGTTCAGCCCAAGTGGCCTGGCGCGAGCTCCAGACAAGGTATGGGGCCATCACAAGTGGGCTCCTCCTCCTCCCATCCCCTGTGCCTCCAAGAGCCCACCGAGGCCCACAGGCACACACTCAGGCCCCAGAGCGCAAGGCCGGCCTCCGCACATCGTAAAGTCACTCTTTAAAAACCACTCACATTATATACACTCACGTGACCCCTTTGCCTAAAATACTCTCTGACGCAGGGTTTCTTCCCACTAAGGCCCAGCCACAAAGTCATGGGTCCCTGAGCAGGAGCTAGGTGCAGGGAGCATTTCCCAGCACTTCCCACACGTAGGACCGGCTGCGCCAGGCTGGGACCAGCAGCAGGGGCATCACCTGGAAGCCCCCCGGCCCCCCCACCCTAATTTACACCAGGGGACCTTGCATTGGGGCCTGGCGGTTTGTTTTTTCAACAAGTGAGAGTCTGAGAACCACGGTCCTGGGCGCAGGGAATACTGATGCCTCGGCCCCGCTCCGGAGTCTGGCCTGCGGCAGTTTTAAAAGCTCCCTCTGTGATGCTAACGTGCAACCCGCACAGGGAGCCGAGCTGGCGGTTATTTTCCTCCCCCAACCCCGTCCCCACCCCCAGGAAGCCCCCCCCCACCTCGCACCCGCACTCAGGAATTCAAGTGGTGCTTTCGCTGCCTGAAGCCTCAGTGATGTTCCAAGGAAGCAGATCCCACAATCGACTCAGAGGCGCTTGGCCCTGATCCGACTCCTCCCACAAAGGAGGAGAGAGGAGCCCTTGTTCCCGCATCTGCACACCACTGGGGCAAATGAAGCCAGCGGCCCAGAAACAGGGAAGCAAGCAGCGCTGTGCGTCTGTTCTTGTGGTTGTTGTTTTGTTTTGTTTTTTAAAGAAAAATATGTAAAATTAAGAGTGCCTTTCAGCTCTCAGAGACGGTTTTGTTCGGTTTGTTTGCGGTTGTTCCTGACCTGGTATTTCCTCCTCGGGTCTCAGGGTACCCAGGGACGCCGCGGCCAAGAAAAATAGAAACGCTCGCACCAGCGTTCTGAAAACTGGGTCAAAGAACCAGAAGTCAAGGTAAAACGAGGCCTACGATTACAGGGTGTGCGGGAGCAAGCTCAAGGGGACTCTTTGCAAACGCAAGAAAAAAAAAAGTGATCTTAATAATAATGTAACCTGGGGGGCCCTGGGGGACTCAGCGGTTTGGCGCTGCCTTCAGCCCAGGGCTCCCTGCATGGAGCCTGCTTCTCCCTCTGCCTCTGTCTCTGCCTCTCTCTGTGTCTCTCATGAATAAATAAATAGTCTTTAAAAAAAAATAATACTGTAACCCTGTCCAAAAAAATAAATAAACAAATGCTTGCATTTGTCACCTCTTAGTGTGGCCTGTGGCCGACTTTATGGCTTTGTCTTAGCAAACCTGCAGCTGGATCAGGACACCGGGAGCCAAGAGAACAGCCCATTATTTAAGTCCTTAGGTCCAGGCGTGCGGAACCCCAGCTGCCCCGCCCCCCGCCCCCCAGGAAGCTGACAAAGCAGAGCACACACCTGTGGGGTTCCCGGGGTTGATGATGCACAGCACCTTGGGGTTACAGTGGTCCTTGGCCTCCTGCACGGCCCGCCGGAGCTCGTTCACGTCGAGGGCCCAGCAGTTCTCCTCGTCCAGGTAGTAGTTCACCTGGATGGCATCGAGCTCGGAGATGACGGCCGAGTAGAGGGGGTACTGTGGGATGGGGATCAGCACACCCGTCCGCGACTTGCCGCCCCCGGACACCAGGATCTTCAGGATCGTCTGCAACACAGAGGTCACGTCTCCGGGGGACGCCGCCACTCCCCGCCGTCACCAGCCACCCCTGCCTGCCTTCCCTGCAGCCCCCGTACCCCGGGAGCTGCCTGGCTTCCCCAGGCTCACTCCCTCCACCTGCACAGCCAGGTGTGCTCCGAGAAGACAAGAGAGCAGATGGTCAAGGTTGTCAGCACAGCCGTTCCAAGACTCACAGCTCGTACTTTCTCAAGAGGGTGTCTTAGAGCAGCAGCCCCGGGAACCCCGTGTTGGCCTCTAAGCTTGTTCTCAAGTCCCGGCGGGGGACGACAGGGGACGGCGGGGCCGGTCTGGTGATGCCCAGGCCCCCCCACCTCCGCTGGACAGACGGACAGACTCCCCAAGGGATCCTTGAATCAGGATGAAGTCCCTGCCGACTACCACCAGGTGGTGTTCCAACCCGCTGTCCCCGCACTGTGACACCCAGGAACCCAGGGGACGCTGCCTGCAAACCCCGCTCTGCAGGGGCTCCCAGCTCACACGCAGGCCCCTGGCCACAGGAGGCCCCATTACAAGCAGCTCCACACCGGATCCTCCTCACCAGAGCCCGGTGGCTCCTCCCTCAGCTGCTCCAGGCCCTCGGCTGTCCCCGGGCCTCCCCAGGCCTCCCCAGGAACTAGGGGAGGCCCCGACAGCGGAGCACAGAGGCAGAGGCGGGGCTGACCCAACCGCAGTCTCCCAGCACACAGGCTGACCTGCTGGACCCTGAAGGTTGCCGAGCAACCAGGCACCCACACACATCACTAACAGGAGCCTCAGAGGTCAAGGGGCAGGTGAGGCCGTGAGAGGGAGGGCCGCACAGTGCCGGAGCCGGGGCCGTAGACCCAGCACCTGCGAGCCCCTGCCACCCCGGCCCCCCTCATCTCCTGAAGGCTCCCCCCCATCACGCCCCCTCCCCGCCAAGGCCACAGCTTCACACAAACCCAATTACTCCCGCACCGCCTGCCCTCCCTCTGCCTTCAATTCCTTCAGTGGACGCCGGTCCTAGGACAGGGACCTGAACCCCCCTGTGGCCACTGAGACCCTGCAGGACCCAGGGCCCAGGCAGCCCTCCTCCCAGCGGGTCCCTGCCGACAGGCCCACACCTTAGCCCTAACACACGGGTGAACAAGGGGTCACAGCCACCACCACACGTACAGAAATGCCGTCGCTGGCTCCAGTGGTCAGGTAAATGTTGTCGGGGTCTGCGGGCACCCCGCCGTCCCTCCTGGTGACGTAGGCGGCCACGTCCTCGCGGATGCAGTTGACGCCCTGGCTGGCACTGTAGGACCCTGGAAGACAGCAGGCAGGACCGTGACCAGGGGCGGGGCAGCTGGCTCTACAGAGGTGGTGACCCCAAATAACCTCCGGGGTGGGGCCGAGGAGGCCCTGGGACCCCACTCTCAGGACTCCAGGCTATAGAATCGTGGCCACCACCAACCGGGGGCACATCCACGACCCACCCGTCCACCCACACACCTGCCTCTCAATCCCCTCATCCATCCGTCCACACACCTGCCTCTCCGTCCCCTCACCTGTCCATCCGTCCGTCCATCCATCCATCCATCTGCTCGTCCACCAGCCCCTCCGCCGTCAGCACCTCTGTGCATCTACCCACCTACCCCCCACCCGCTCGTCTGTCGATACTCCCGGAGCAGCTACTGCATGTCAAGCTACAGTCCAGGCCCTGGCTCCCCATCAGTCCGATGTGCCCAGACCCGTTTTCCTCCACCCTCCCGGGATCCACACACGTCCTACAACCTGTGGAGCGAGGCCGCTGGGCCCGCTGGGTCGCTACCGCCTTGGCCCACACGAGCTCCAAGCAACCTGGAGGCACACGAAGAGCCCTCGGCAGCCCTGGAAATGGTGTCCTGACCTGCGTGAGGGCCGCGCAGGCGTGGGCCGTGCAAAAACCACTCATTCGTTTTATACCTCAATAAAGAGGGTTTGGGGTTTCTTATTGTAGGGTTTTTGGTTTTTTTACTGTCAGGCCACTGTTTTTGTAAAGAACTTAAAAAATAGGTGCTTGTACAAGCGCCCAACCTGGTCGGAGTCCCAAGCTGGTGAGCTGAGGTGGATGGGCGGCTGGAGGTCATGGGGGAGGCAGGCTTTTCACTCTATGGCCTTTTACGCCCCTAGAACTTTACACCAGGTTTAGGGAGACCCAGCCTACTCCTTCCAAGGCTCCTGCAAAACCACCACCAGGAGCGGGATAGGGCTCTGGGCCTCAGGATCAGCCAACCTTGAGGGGCCGCCCGATCCCCCCAAGGATGAAGGGCAGGCAGCAGGAACCTCGCGCATATTCTAATGCGTCTGGAATACTTTGGGGATTAGAACAGTGGGGAGGCACGTGCGCTGGAGAGGCCTCCAGGGTGCTCACCTGCGCCCTAGGCCTGGCCATCCTCCCCACCGCCCACCAGCAGCCAGGCCTCCCCGCTTCCCGCCTCCAGCTCACCCACGTCCTTCCTCTCTTGCCTCTGGCTTTTCTGCTGCACCCCAGACCACACCGGTCCTTCAGAGCCCGACTGGTCTGTGTGGGGTCGACTGGTCTGTGTGGGGTCGTCACAGGACCCTGCCCCGCCTGCCCCGCCCCCCGCCCCCGGGTCCTGATGGAGATCCCTCCAGCCCCTTGTATGCACGTGAAGCCCAGCCTCCCCGTGAAGCCCAGCCTCCCCGTTGGCCCTAAGCTCCCTGAGGGAGGCACCATCACCTGTTTCCTCTGTGCGTCTCTACCCCCAGCTTGGCCCCACTGCCCCCGACGGATGGCAACCGGAGCCCAAGGCCCACACACTGGCATCACGGGCACTGCCAGACTTCCCAGCCCCGTCCGGACCTCTTCCCTTGATGACACTCTGTTCTCAGACCACAGTGCCTTTGCATGCACACGTCTCAGCCTGGCACACACCTGCAGGTTCTCTACGACTCACCGTCCACATGAATTTGAATCTTATTTGCTTCTTAAACCCTCCCTCGACAGAGTCCCTTGTTAGAGCCCCACAGCTCTCTTTTTCTCCAAGAACTCATGAAAACTAGAGATTACTTTTTGCGTGAATTCTTCTCGATATTTGTTTCTCCCAAATCTGAGAGTGAATTTCGTGAGCCTGAAAACACCCCCACCTAGTCCACCAGCACCTAGAGCAGTGCTGGGGCGGGGGGGGCAGACAAGGGTCTGCACCTCCCTGGATGTCTGGAGTCCACCTTAATCCTAAAATCCAAGATACAACCTGAGAACTGAATCACGAATCAAACAGAAAGTAAGAAAACACTACCAAAAAGCAATTTTAGGGGCGCCCGATGGCTCAGCTGGTTGAGCATCAGAGTCTGATTTTGGCTCAGGTCATGGTCTCAGGGTCGTGAGACTGAGGCCCACGTCCAGCTCCAGCAGGGAGTCCGCGAGAGATTCCCTCCTTCGCCCTCTGCCCCTCCCCCCAACTTGGCTCTTTCTCAAATAAATATTTTAAAAAGTGATTCCAAAGGGCACGATTAAAACATGTCCAGATGCGCTCTAAGACCTGTGTACGTAGTTAACAATCCCGAGCTGGGTCAGGGTAGCCCTGGGCATGTTCCGTTTACGTCTATGGGCAGGTAGGCCCAGGTGACGGGCGCCTGCCCCAGGAGGTTCCTGCCCTACCCCTGCAATGGTTGGGGGCTGGTGGCGACCCCAGGGCAGGGCTTCTCCACACCGGCCTCGGGCTTAGCCTCCTTGAAAAGGCCAGGAGGTGAGTGTAGAGGAGGAGAGGCCAGGGGTGTGCACCCCACCTACCCTCATACGGTCCCCACACAGAGCTCAGGGTAGGTCCCCAAAACCCCCGAGACCAACCCTCCTCTTGCTACAACACCCCAGGCGGGGACTCACGTGAACGTGGCCTCCCAAGCTCCTGCCCAACAGCCCTTGCACACAGAGCTGCAAAAACTCCAAGAAGCTTCCAAGGCTGAACAAAGGACCCTCCCCCTCCCCCAGACACCGCAGGAGGCGGGCAGCGGGGTCAGAGGGCTAGCGGCCTCCTCCAGCCTCCCCCTGCAGCCCCAGGAGCCTAGCCCACAGCCACAGGGCTCTCAGAAGTGCCTGGTGTGGGGCAGAGGGTGCGGGAGAGGGCGAGCCTGAGGCTGGCTTGCCCCACGGCGTGCTGGCACCCTGCCCAGTCCGGCGGGAGGAAAGCAAGGGCAGCCGGCCCCCGCCCGACAGGGACACCATGAAGGACAGCGACCAGACTCAAACAGAGGCGAGCACAGGGCCCTTGTTCCCAGGGAAGACTGGAAAAGGCAGGGGAGGGGCAGGGGGACGGCAGAGGCCAAAGGTAGCTGCTCCTGTGCTGAGCAAGCCTCGAGAAACCCTCTTCACGCTCCAGAACACTCAGGCACATGTCCTAGAAAACCCAAGAGCAACTGTTTTTCCTGCTGCGAGGAAAGCTGGACCCCCGCTTGGCTCTGGGCAAAGGGACAGCGCAACAGTAAACAAGGCAAAGAAAAGGAGAGAACAAAGAGCGAGGCCCGGAGGCTGGAAATCCATCTCAGGAGCAAAGACCAGAGAAGATCATCTCCACATCCTTCAGGGGCCAAATTCCAGGGCTGTTCTCAGAGGGGAGCTCCGGGGCTGGGCAGGTTCCCTCCTGGGGTGCTATGGGGCAGGATGTGCTCCCTCCTGGGGTGCTCCCTCCTGGGGTGCTCCGGGGCTGGGCGCGCTCCATCCTGGGATGCTCCTGGGTCAGGATGTGCTCCCTCCCAGGGTGCTCCGGGGCTGGGCGTGCTCCATCCTGGGGTGCTCCTAGGGCAGGATGTGCTCCTTCCTGGGGTGCTCCTGGGGTGGCCCGCTCCCTCCATGGGGTGCTCCTGGGGCAGGATGTGCTCCCTCCTGGGGTGCTCCTGGGGCAGGATGTGCTCCCTCCCTGGGTGTTACGGGGTAGGACTTGCTCTCTCCTGGGGTGCTCTGGGGTGGGCCTTCTCCCTCCTGGGGTGCTCCTGGAGCAGAATGTGCTCCCTCCATGGGGTACTCCGGGGCAGGACTTGCTCCCCTCCTGGGGTGTTCTGGGGCTGTGCGTACTCCCTCCTGGGGTGCTCCTGGGCTGGGCACACTCCATGCGATGCTCCACTCACTCCCTCCTGGGGTGCTCCACTGGCTCCCTCTGTGGGGAGCTCCCTCCGTAAGGAGGCAGATGGCTGCACATGGGCTTCCAGCAAAGAGGCCCAAAGGCCAAAGGCCGCAGCATAGTGGGAAGGGAGGATCCCCCAGGCGGCCCAGGCCCCTCCCAGCTCCCCCCACCCCACCCCGACTCCTGCTGTGGGGTGACTGCAGGGCGAGTGAGCGAGGGGCCTGCACAAAGCCACCCATGGCCCTTCACAGGGCCTGTCCCTGAGGCCAGTCACCAGGTCAAACCCTCTCGGGGGCGTTGGGGGGACAGGTTAAGCCCCTGACTCTGGATTTCTGCTCAGGTTGTGATCTGGGGTCCTGGGGTCAAGCCGTATAGGGCTCTGTGGGGGGGGGAGCCGGGAGGATTCTCTCTCCCCCTCCTCCTCCCTCTGCTCTCCCTCTAGATTAATCTTAAAAATACATACATACGTACATAAATATAAAAAATTTCTAAATATCAGTCTTAAAAAAAACAAAAGAAAAACCAAGGCCCGAAGACCCCTGCCCTGACCGAAGGCTCAGTCGCCAGGGCCGGCCCCCGGGGGATGAAGCCCAAGCCCCTGCAGCTGCGGCCTCCCCCTGGGTGCTCAGCTCCAGGTTCCCAGAGCCTGCGGTGAGGAGGGAGGGGCTGCCCCTACCTGTCCCGTCCGTGTCACACACACACTCGCTTGCTCACGGGGTAACCCCCTTGGGGCCAGGGCAAAGCCAGGGCCCAGCCCATGCCCACTCCCGCCCGCTGGAACCCGCTGGGACCCGCTGCTCAGGGGGCCTCACCCAGGCTGTTCCCGCCACAAGCCTGTAGGATCCTCCGGGCTCGTTTCTTAGCATCTTCTGGGAAGCTGGGGCTGTCCAGCAGGTTGGGGTAGGTGCACAGTGCCATCACCTGGGGGAGCAGAGGCGCAGCTGGGCCTTGGCACCCCCACCCCGGGGCGCCCGCAGGGGTGTGAAGGGGGGCCTGTGCCAGCAGGCCTGCCCCCTGAGGCTCGGCCCTGAGAGCTGCGGGAGGGCGGGGAGGGATGCTGGGGTGGGGGGGTGCCTCAGCCCCGACTCAGGACCCCAAGGGGGCTGCCAGGGAGGAGCCAGGGAGCATGAGGGCAGCCCGCAGTCCCTGGCCCCCACTCCTCCGAGGACAGCGGCTCGCACACCCACCCCAAGCCACAGGTCCAGGGCCCCCTGAGCAGGGTGGGGGTTGGGAGCCTGACCCCTTCCTAACCTGCAGGGCCCCCCACCCCCACCCCGCCCTGGGGCCCTGCCCCTTTTCTCTCCATCATCCCCTTTCTGCAGCCAGAACCGAAAGCCAAGCCAAGCCAGGTCAGCTTTCCTTTCCCTTCGACACAATCACCCTGGCCTCACAAATTAAGAGGATTAAGCAAGGAAATGTTTGCAAAAGTGCCAGTAACCCCAGCTCGAAGGGCAAGCCCAGGCTGGCTGGTGAGGAGCTGCCCCAGGAGCATGGGAGGGAGGGGGGAGGGAGAGAGAGGAGAGGGGAAGAAAGAGGGGAGAGGAGGGAGGGGGGAGGGGAGGAGGGAAAGGAGAGGGGGAGGGGAGGGGAGGGGAGGGCCTCACTCTCCTTGCTCCTCGGAGGTCAGTGACCTGGCCTGCACCCCCCTCACCCAGCCGCTCTGAGGACCAGCTGGGGAAGGCGGCAGGAGCCCCACAGGTGGGAGAGGCCAGGCCTGCGGCAGCCCGGGCACAGCTGCACAGGGGCCACATCGGCCTCTTCGTGCTCAGAGCACGTGGTGGGGATGTGCCCCCCCAGCCACGGGGTTCCAGGACAGCCAGGCCCCCCACCTCCCCTGGCACAGCTGCTCCGTGTGGTCCCTGGCCTGGTCTGGGGCGGCTGTGTCCACAGGCAGCTCGTTGGCAGCAGTGGCCATGCGAAGGGGGCCCAGTGCACGTGCCCCGGCCAGCGCCGGCCCAGGTTCCCTTCCCCAGATCCCGGGTGGACTCCCGGAGCGAAGTGGGCCCCGGCACCCCCACGACCCCCACGCAGGGAGTAGGGCAGGGCGGCCCGTCCACGCTGGTGCTTCCCCGCAGCTGCCCTGTGAACCCTGGCCACGTCAGGGCTTCGTCTGTCCCGGCCCCTCCGAGGCCGCCTTCCCGCAGTGGCGTCCAGGCCCTGCCCAGGAGCCCCTGCGCACCCCCTGCACACCCGCACCCGCCTTCTCCCCTCAGCCCACAATCCCACCCACGTCCACATCCTCGCGGCTGGTGCTCCAACTGAAACATCAAAACCTGCGTCCTGAGACCCCAGAGCAAGCAGGGTCACATGCCACCCTGGTGGGCGCATCACACTCACCATGGCACCAAGGCCCCAGCCGTCCCGGAAGGCAACACTCCGGGCCACCCCGCTGGCAGGAGCAGAGTCCACGCTCAACCTCGGGGCGTCTCACGGCTGAGGCCGCGGGGCGCTCAACCACCTCCCCGCCCCCCGGGGCCTCCACCACCCAGACGGCCTCTCTGATGCCCTCGACCAAGCTGCACACTCAGGAGCCAAGACCCCGGGCTGTGGGAGGGCAGCGCGTCCCCGAGGGCTCCCCCCATGAGCCCAGTTTCCTAGAGGACTCTGGAAGGGGAGGCGGCGGCCAGGAGACACCCGGGCACTGGAGGGGGGCCACCCCGACGGCACCTGCTGTGGCCAAGGGGGCTGCTCGGGGGGAGGGGAGGCAGGGACGGGAGGAGCCCCGGCAGCCTCGATCCGCACCCCCCCAGCAGCCTCTGCCCCCGAGCACCCGCTTACCTGTCGGAGGAAGGTTATAGGCTGCTGGCCCATGGCCTGGGCGTCCCCGATGTTGGCGCGGATGACCTCGGTGAACGGTTTCTTGATACCCTGAGCAGAGAGGAAGCAACAGGTGGTCAGGCCCTCGATCCTGGATGCCAGAGGCCACGCCGGCCCCGCGGGATATTAATAAACACCCCTATTTTGAGTCTTACCCAGCGTCAGGCATAGAGCCAAGCCCTGGACGCGGCCGGCCCCATTTCACCTTAACCACGGCCCGGCCCAGTAAAGAGCCAGCATCGGCCTCACTTTACAAATGAGGACAATGAGGCTTCAAAGGGCTGAGAACCCACCCAAGGTCACATAACTCAACACAGGCACCGGGGTTTGAAGCCAGCCAAGCCCCCACCCCCCGTCCCTAACCACTGGGCTCACCACCCCCCACTTCATACGGAGGCTGCGAGAGCTCTCCCGGGCTACTGGGCACCCCGAGGCCGTCGCACGTCCAGGGTCCACCGACGCGGCCTGGCGGGGACGCCTCAACACGGGGCCCCGCGGCAAAGCGACCGGAAGGAGGCAGGGGTCAGCAGCAGAGGCCTCGAGATGCCGGGCATGGGGACAGGGGGCACCCGCCACCCGCCCCGGAGCTCGGCTCCAGTTGGCAGCCAGGCCACCGTCCCACCAGAAGACCCCACAGCAGGGACCTCTGGTTGCTGCCCTGCAGCTTGGCTTCGCACAGCAATGTGGCCTGATTATCACTTTTTTTTTTTTAAAGCATCAGGGACAGAAAGACTCATGGCCACAGCCTGAGCAACGTGTCCAGCACAGGAAGAGGGTCCCGGAGAGGAGGGACTTGGAGACCACCCGGGGGGGGGGGGGGGGCTGAAGGACCTCATCCCGGGCAGAGGATGTGGGACCTGCCGACACTGGGGGCTCCATGGAATCAGCCGCCAGGAGCAGGTCAGGACCTCCGGGCAGGCACAGGCATCATCACCTTACAAAGCGGGGGACCGAGGACGAGGATGAGGTGGGGAGGTCACGGAGGTGGAGGAGGAGGAAGGCGAGGGCCAGTGGAGGGTGAGGACTGCTGGATTCGGATTTCAAAGGGACAATTCCATGATTCCACGTCTTTTTAAACATTTTTTTAATTTAAGTTCAATGTCGTTAACAGAAAACCTATTATTGGTTTCAGGGGGAGTTGAGTGGTTCACCCGCCACGTAACACGGGGCTCAGCACCCCCCTGCGTCCTCCCTCATGCCCCAGCCCCCGGCCCCCTGCCAGCAGCCCCCACTTAGTTTCCCAGAGTCAAGCGCCTCCTTCTCTGTTTTCCTTTTCCCACCCTGTGTGAATAAAAGCACCTTCAGAAAACTTCCTGTTTTTAAAATCAGTGACCTACACTTTAAGTAAAAAATAGTGACCTTAGGGGAACGAAAAGCAGCGGCACACAGGTCGTGAGCCTCATTGCTACCCCCAGACGCCCCCGGGGAGAAGGGAGCTGGCCCCAAAAGCGTGTGGGGCGCAGGTCTTGGAGACCCTCCCGCCCCTTCTGCGGCACTCCCCAGGGCTGCTCAGGATGAGGGGGTCCAGGCTTCGGGGAGAGGAGCCCAAGGGTCCTGAGGCCGCGGCCTGTGGGGCCACCCTCTGCTCCAGGAGGAGGACAGGGTGAGAGTGGGCTCGGGCTGGGGGAGGGACTCAGGCCCTGTGTGCCAAGGCCAGGCCTGAGCCACCTGGCACCAGCGCCCCCCGCCCAGCGTACGAGCCGCCGCAGCGCTCTGGGCCTGGCCCCGTGGAACGAGCACAGCCCACTCTCAGGTCCACATAAAGCCTGCCCAGGCCAGCACCAGGTACCCTGCGCAGGCCGCTACAGAGGGTACTGGCCTGGGGCAGGGCCCTGGGTGGCCCCGTGCTGCCCGCCGACGCTGGGCCTGCTGACAAGGGGCCTGGGAACACGGAGCGCCCCTTCCCTTGGGCCTGGGCACCCGCAGGCCCCCAATGCTGCTGCGATGCATGAGCCGGGGCGGCGGGAACTGGCTCCCTGGACTGGGCAGCAGGGCAGGACACTGCTCGGGGCCACCTCCGGGGTCTGGGCACTCGAGGTCCACATGGGATGGGGGACGGGCTCACCAGGCCTGGGTCACCCGGTGGTGGCCCCGCCTCAGCCTGGGGCTCAGAGGCCAGCAGGCCGCCTCCCAGCTCATGCTCACACCCCCGGTGCACATCTGGGTGACCCGCCTGCATCCATCCACCCTGAGCTTCCTCCCCGTGGGGCCGGGAGATGAGGTCCTACCCAGGGAAGCTCCTGCCCCCGTCCAGCCTAGTGAGGGTCAGGGAACAGGCCCCCAGGCTGGAGGGATGGTGGACGTTCGAGGGCATCCGCAGGGAGGAGGAGCACGACGACCACGGTGCTCCCTGGCTCAGGCTCCAGCAGCACCACGAGAGTCCAAGGACAAAGGCAGCTCCTTGGGCAAGGGACGGCTTCTATCATCTCGTGGGACCGCCGGTTCCCAGAGAGCCTCCCTCCCGTTCCACGAACACTTATGGGTCACCCAGGCCGGGCAACAGGATGAGCAAGCCCGGAGACACCGCGATCCTTCAGAGCCCGGGCTGGTGGAGAACCGCAAGGGGGCACAGGGAGGGGACGGCCCGGCGAGCCCCACACCGGGTGCACCGTGTAGAGAGCCCTGGGCGATGGACCGGACCGGGGCAGGCGGCAGGTGCTATAGGGAGCCCCTGGGACAGACATCAGACACCAGCCAGCCCCCACGGTCCCTGCGCACAGGCGCATCTCACAGCTGGGGAAACTGAGGCTCACCACAGGGTCTGGCCCCAACCGTGGTGGAAAGACAAGCGGAGCTGGAGGGAGCGTGGCGGGCGCTAGAGCTGCCCAGGACCAAGCGGTCGGCGGAGCTGCAAGGGCTGAGTCCTCAACACTAACACGGGGTGGGGGGTGCAGGCCGCTGACCTCTAGGGCTCTGAAGGAAGGTCACCCGTGGAGACCGAGACGCACGGAGAGCTGCTGAGCCCCCAATAGGGTCCTGCACAGCGGCAAGACAGGGCGAACCCCAAAGAACACGCTCCGAGCCCCAGAGAGGGGAAAGGGCTCTTCAGGGCACAACTGGCCTCCGCTGCCTGCAAAGCAGGCTCGCTAACACCTCCAACCAGTCTTTAGGAGGCATCACCTGGCCCATCTTGCAGAGGGATAGACTGTGGCCAAGGTGCTCTCGCTCGTAAGGCGAAGCCCAGGATGCAGGTGCGTGGTGGCCTCTGAGGGGATCCCCGGGGGGCTCGGCGGTTGAGCACCTGCCTTGGGCTCAGGGCGTGACCCCGGGGTCCCAGGATCGAGTCCTGCGTCGGGCTCCCTGCATGGGGCCTGCTTCTCTCTCTGCCTGTGTCTATGCGTCTCTCAGGAATAAATAAAATCTTTAAAAATAAAAAATAAATAAAAAATATAAGGCGGCCCCTGAGCTCTAAAGAAACCGACCGGGGAGGTCCCACCCCCTGGGCCTGGAGAGAGAGGCCTCGGCCTAACCCCGGGCTGCACGGCGCCACCCACTCTACCAGGGTAGACGCAGCGCACACTCGTGTGACACTCGCCGCCAGTTTCTCCCGTTTACGAACGTTTTGCCCCAACTGTGCGGACTTTACAAACAGAAGTGAAGCCACGGCTCTGCCTCCAAGTGTGCCCCGTCCTCCCCTCCCGCCACAAAGGGAGAAAGCAGTGGGTGGAGGAGGAACCCAGAGGCCTCGAGTCGCCTGTAGCGCTCGCTGCTCTGGCTGCTCGCACCCCGGCCTACAGAGCTGACGGCTTCTCCCCCGGAGCCTCAGGGCGGGCCAGGGCGGCCCCACTGGCCACCGAGAATGGCCCCTTTCATGCTGGGCCGGCCTCCCGCCTCCCACGGACCCGAGGACCCAGGGACCGGCTGCCGACGCCAAGCCAAACAGCAGCAGCTGCAGCCGCCCCACAGCGCGCACTGTCTGCAGAACACCAGGCGGAAGGGCGCCGGGCACGGGCCGGGGCGGCTGCAGGGGCGGTGCGCGGGCGGGGTGTGTCCTCATGCGGCCAGGGCGACCGTCACCGCACCCCCTGTGGGGCCCTGACCCCCCCTGACGCCCCCCGCTCAGGCCCTCATGACAGTGGTCCGGTCCGGCTGCCGTAGTTCAGAGGTGGGAGCATGATGCTGTGCAGGGCAGAGCCAGAAAAGGGAAAAATAGGGGAAAATGCAGCTCTCTTGGGGGGGCACTGCGCACGCCAGCCGGGTGCAGAGGGGCTGCCCCCCAAAACGGCGGCCCCCCGACCCTGCTGGCTCTAGCGAGCGGACAGAGTGAGACGGAGGGAAGAGCTGGGATAGAGGAATCGGGCCGGCAGGTGGACTCGGGGCCGCGGGAGTCACAGGCGCTGCCGGCTCACACCACAGGCTGTGTGTCCCCCTCACTCACTCACAGCGGACCCCTCACGGTTCCCCACCTCGCACCAGAAGCCCTGGGACCCCTGGGACCCCTGGGCGCCCAAGGCTCCTCCACCGATTCCGTCTCATGCATGTCCCATGACCTCCGAGCCCCGCCACAGCGCTCTTCACTTTCCCCTCCTGCCCTCTCTGCTCCCCCTGCCCCCTCTGCTCACCCCCACCCAGCTCCCCCCTGCCCTATCTGCTCCCCCCACCCCCTCTGCTCTCCCTCCTCCCTCTCTGCTCCCCCCTCAGCTCCCCCCACCCTATCTGCTCCCCCGCCCCCTCTGCTCTCCCTCCTCCCTCTCTGCTCTCCCCCTCTGCTCCCCCCAACCCCCCCACTCCCCCCACCCCCTCTGCTCGCAGCCCTGCTCCCACCTACGTGCACTCCTAGCTCTCTCTGCTGCCCCCCACCCCTGGCTCTGCTCCCCCCACCTCTGCTCACAGCCCTGCTCCCACCTACGGGACCCCCCCTAGCTCTCTCTGCTGCCCCCCTGAAACACCCCACCGTCCTTAAAGAACCGGCGGAGGAGAGGCTCTGCCCAGAGACAGACTGGCAGCCGGCCTCCCGGAGCCCAAGACAGGACACCCTTCTGTCCTAATCGTCCTCATTCCTCCCAAGCCCACACCCAAGCTGCTATTCAGCAAGAGGCAGACTGAATCCCGGGAATTTTCTCTTTCCTAACCCTTAGCCGCTCGGAAACGGGAGGAATCAGGTAACCTGATAAGCCAGGAACAACTGAATCTCAGCTTTGTTTGAACAGGGAGACTTGTTGCAAGGACAGGCAAGCCCGTGGGCCGGATGCGCAACGGAGCACAGCGGCCAGCTCCCGCGCTCTGTCCCTGGCACTCTGTCCCTGGCGCACGGCAGGCCAGGGACGCCCGGGAAGCCGCCGTGCCTCTGTGAGCCGGGCCCGAAAGTCAGCCTGCAAGGACTCGGAGGCAAGACCCCGGGCAAGGGCCGGACTGTTCAGCTCGCGGCTTCCCTCGCGTTCAAGGGACACGGCGATCGCCCGGCCCCGGAGCCCCCCCAGTTCCAGCGCCGCTGAGAGCAAACCCAGGAGCCCTCCCCCGCCCGCATCCTAGGCTGGAGCCGTCTTGAGCAAGCAGCTGTTTCATCAGATCTTGCGAATCTTCTGTTTACTTTTTTTTTTTTTCATATTGCTCTTGACTCGGCCTTCTAAATTCCACTCAGGTCAGAACGCGTATCCTCAGGGGCATCTCTTACACACACACCCCCAGTGACCTTGGTTGTGGGAAGGGAGAGATCACTCCTGACCATGTGGCCACTTTTACACACAACTGCCAACTAAAGCCAAGATGCCAGCCAGCCAGCCAAGGGGCGACCCGCGCCATCCCTGCAGGGCCCCAGAGGCTCAGGACCTGGAGCAGCCCCGGGAATGAGCCGACCCTCAGACAAATGCGGTGGCGACCCTCAGACAAATGCGGTGGCGGAGCAAGGCTCCAGCAGGCGCCCGGGACAGGCCTGCTCCCCACCTGGACTCACAACCCGCAGGCAACCCAAGACGTCCAGGAAGAAAGCTTTGGTGCCAACACACCAGAGTGCCGGAGCCTTGTCCCTGCCCGCCCGGCACACCCCTCCCCAGCACCCCCTCTCCCCCCCTGCACCTTCTCCCACCCCCCATCACTCTCTGGGCTGTAGGCGGGCGGCCTCCCGGTCCCAGTCCCCACAGGCAGCCTCCTGGCACCACTGGGCATCACAAGTCAGGAATTCAGCTCAACAAGTGAGCCGTGTGCGCGGCCCTTGCTCTGTGCCAGTGTGGGGGGCAGCGGGAGGGCAGCCGGGGGGGGGGGGGGGGGGCAGCGGGGGCAGGGTGGAAGAAGAGACGCAGGCTGTGGGCAACCTGGGGTGGGGGTGAGCACACCAAGCGGGGTACCCTGGCTGTGCCCAGCGGCTGCACCCTGCAACCCCTGTGAGCATGCTGAGCAGGGGACCCCCGCACCCAGCAGCTGCTCCCCCGTGCCCCCTGTGACCCCACTGAGCAGGGGACTGAGACCATGCCCAGCGGCTGCCCCTGTCACCCTGTGACCTCTGCCAGCAAGTTTAGCAGGGACCCCGGCCGTGCCCAGCAGCTGTCCCTCTGCAACCCCGCGACCCCCAGGACCCAGGCTAGCATGCTGAGCCCAGCGGCTGTCCCCCAGGACCCCCGTACTCCCACCGAGCAGGGGACCCCCGCACGCCCAGCGGCTGTCCCCCGTGACCCCCGTGCCCCCATCGAGCAGGGGACCCCCTTGCGCCCAGCAGCTGCCCCCCGTGCCCCCACCGAGCAGGGGCCCCCCCGCCCCCCCGCGCCCCCGAGCAGGCGCCCCGCGCCGAGCCCCCGCGCTCACCCGCTGCAGCTCCAGCTCGATCTCGCCGGCCTTGAGCACGATGGGCCCCCGCACCGCGTACTCCACCGCCTTCACCTGCGGGTTCATGGACTCGGGCGTCAGGATGCGCTCGCGCCGGCCCCGCGCCGGCCGCACCTGCAGCGCCGAGGCCCCCGCGGCCGCGCTGCTCCGACGCCGACCCCACGGGCCCGGGGCTCCGGGGCCGCAGCGCCGCCCGACCAGGGCCGCCGCCCGCTGCATCGCGTCCGCGGGGAGTCGGGCCGCGAGAGAGGAGCGTCGGTCGCGCACGCCGGGCCCCGCCGCCGCCGCCGCCGCCGCCGCCGCCGCCGCCGCCCGAGTCCGCGCCCCGCTACCGCCGCCGCCAGCCGCCCGCCCCGGGGCCCCGCGCCCGCAGCCGCATTTCAGCGCCGGGCGCCCGCCCCGCCCGGTCCCCTGCGCCTCACGCCCCCCGCTGGCGGGCCCGCCCCCGCGCACGGGCTGCTGGGACTGATAGTTCCGCGGCGGCTGCCGGTGCCCAGGCGGGGCGCGCGCCCGACTACAAGTCCCAGAGGGCCCCGCGCGGGCCCCCCGGGGGGCGGGGCGGGAGGCGGGAGCGCAGTCCGCGCGCGGGCGGGGGCGGGGCCGCGCGGGGGCGGGGCCTCTGCGGGGGGCGGGGCCTCTGCGGGGGGCGGGGCGGGGTCTTTGCAGCGCCCCCGAGCTCCGAGCTCCGAGCTCCGAGCTCCTCGCGGGGTCCCCCCGCCGGGGGCGCAGCGCGTGCGCAAGCCCCGCCCGCACAGCTGCGAGGCCGCGGGACGGGATGGTGCAGTCCTCGCCCCGGGTTTCATCATTCCGGGCCCGCAGGTGCCAGTCGCGCCTGCAGTCCCTGCGCACCTGCACCCCCTGCCGACGCCCCTGCAAGCCGCTGGCATCGTCCTGCTCGCACGCCTGCGGGCCTGCGGTCCCCCTCCCACGCCCGGCCGAAGCTGCAGGAGGTCCTGCTTCCCTCCAAGGCTTCCCGGCACTCAGGTAGGCGCTGCTGCATAGTCGTTGAAGAATGAGCGCTCAGCACAGAGCGACCATTACTCTTGACAAAGGTGTTCCCAGGTAGGCAGGGGCACCTGGGTCCCGCAGAGCGAGCTCCGGGCAAGAGCCAGCGCCAGAAACCAGAGAGTACCCCTGTCTGGGCTTCAGGCTCTCTATCTGCAAAGTACATGGAATGAGGTGACGCCTTAGCTCCCTTCTCGTCTTGGAAATTCTGCATCTAGGTGTTTTTTAGGCAGAAAAGCAGCCCAAACCTCCCTCACCCCAACGAACACACACACTCCACATTAGATTTGTGAAAGTAAGGGGCAGGCGGGCACCTAAAAAACACAGCAGTGTAGGGGAGGAGGTGCTAGAAAATCTGGGTTTGAATGGAGATAAATGTAATCACTCACTCTTGGCTGACTCTGAGCATGTTACTGAGCGTTTGTAAGCTAAGTTTTCCCATCTGTAAAGTGGGGTCACGCACTCATCTCACTGTCTGTGATGATAGTTAGGGGAGGCGACCGTTAAAAAAGCCAAGAGTTTGGAACCTGGTGCTGTGGGTCACTCTTACACATCCTTGTCAAAAGAAGGAACGCCATGCCCTTGGTTTAAATACATTGATTGCCAATAAAGGGGAAGGGGGGATGGAGAGAGCAGCAGAAACGAAAGATGTCTCTGAATATTCCTGTGTTAGGAAACTGGCTTTCCCACAAAGGAAACTTATTCGGGCTCCTCATCAATGGTTCCGCCCCCAGCACCTAGATCTATGCTGCTTCCTTCCTGGCTTCTGTCCCAGTGGACAGGGACGCAGTCCTTAGAGTTTGGCTTCTCTAAGGACCCCGCTGCCTTCAACACCATGTTCTCACCTACTCTACCCAGTCGTGGAGCAACACCCCCACCCTTGCCAAAGGGACATGCACTTCCTGTCGTCTCCACCCACCCGTGATCAGAAGGGGCCGGGGAGCTGGGAGGGTAGATGGGTAGAGAGAGGTGAGCACAAATCCGTTTGCAAAACTGGGAAAAACAATGCCTAGCACGCAGTGCATCCACGTGGGCTCGCACGTCATCATTTAGGAAACAAGTTAATGTCTCAATTATGTCCTTTGCCAATCTGTCGTGGTTGTGTGAGAAGGAAGCTCCCTTTCTTTCCTGTGAACCACACTTTTCGGTTCACGAAGCGCTTTCATACTCATCACCGCATTTGAACCTGATAGACCTCAATGAAGTGAAACAGGCAGGCGTCATCCCCATCTTGCAGACGAAGCTCAAGGGCACCAAGTGACGTGTTCACGGGGCACAGTCAGGTGCAGAGCAGGGACCGATTTCCAAGCCCGTGCTGCAGCCCATACACGCAGGGACCAGGCTCGTGTGGCTTTCGGGGTTTGGGATTTGCACAGGCATTGCAACGCGCTGAGCCCAGGAGGGCTTTGGGGTGGTAGCTACGGAGGTGATGATGGTGGTGACAGCGTGAACTTTGCCCGCATCTTGCCCTCTAGACCCGACTAGGGAGGGGGCAGGAGCCGGCCTCTAAATATCGCAAATAACACCTGATGGAACAGTCACGACAGTCCCGCCTGTGCGCTGGACGAGAGCTGCAGGAGCACAGAAGCCCTTGCTGCCCCACACGGCGGGGAGTCACCTGCTTGCAGGATGCGGTGCCCAGCGTCGTTCCTTAGCGACTTTTGACAGAGCACCTCCTGCATGTCCGGGGCCGGCGTGGGCTCTGGGCCGCAGGGTCCCCGCCTCCACACAAGTGCTCGGGCAAGGCAGACCCCCCTAGATAAGCCCACGCGAGCTGCCCGGTGGGAGGATGGAGTTGCATGACGGCCCAGCCGTCTGAGGGAAGGTTTCCCAGCGAAGGCAGCCCAGGAACTGCCGGGAGGCGACGAGCAGGGTGAGGGGCGCAGCCCCAGTGGGCAGGGGGCCATGCAAACAGGGAGCCAGGAGAACTCGCCCTCAGCCTCGCCCTCCCAGCGGCCCTGCCCTGGGTGCCCTCACCCCGCAGGCCCGGTCGGGGGCTCGCACAGGCCTTGGGCAGGAGGGGACGCCTCGTAGGGGGCTTGGTGTTGGGGACGGGGCCCCCCAGGTGCAGGCCAGGTGCTGGGGTGACAGCGGGGCAGGCCTCGGGCAAGAGGGGCCGAGCTGGGAGGCCAGAGTCGGGGGGGTGAGCGGTTAGGACTGGCGGCCTCCACCCGAGTGTGCAATTCTGGGTTGTGCCCACAGAGCAACCAGGAGTCTCCGGCAGCTTCGGGGACGGGCCACGGCGTGGTACTGGTGCTTACAGTCCTGCTGCGGAGGGTGGACTGGGGCAGGGAGCTGGGGGCGCGTGGGGGGCCGTGGTGCTGCCGGCCTGGGCTCTCCTGCACCCCGGAACCTAGTGAGCACCGTGCCTCGCTCACCTGTCCCGCAGCCTGGGTGGAGCGAGTCAGGTGGACTCCAGAAGGCCCAAGCTCCCGCGGCGGGTGCGGGGCAGCAGGAGGGGGTGTGGCCCGGGCAGCCCCCGGGGATGCAGAGGGTGCAGAGGGTGCAGCGCGGCCGTGGCGTCAGCGGGTGGGAACCCGACGGGAGACGCTGTCCCACAAAGAGCGGCGGGCTTGGGGGTCATGGAAGGGGCGCGAGGTCCTCCGGGAGGTCACGGGGTGCCGGAGCTGGGGGCTGGGGGACCTGAGGGAACCCTCGCTCCTGGTGGGGCTCAGGGCCCTCGACCATCAGCTGCCTCGGCCCGGGCAGTGGTTCTGCGCAGCAGCCCCCGCGTGTTTGCCTAAAACACGGATGCCAGAGTCCAACACGCGGGCTCCGGGGCTCTAGAGCTGGGCTTGCCCAGGGACTTCCTATCATCAGGGTTTTTCTTTTAAGTTTTGGTTCTTAAGAGAGAGCGTGAGCAGGGCGAGGGGCAGAGGGAGCGAGACCCTTCATCAGTGCCCACGCCCAGCCCAGGGTCTGATGTGGGCTCCAGCTGACGCCTGAGGTCGTGCCCTGGGCTGAGGCCAAGAGTCCGCAGGCACCTGATCACCGCCCGGCGCTCGTCCCACAGCCGGGTCTCGAGGTGCAGTGAAGTGGAGGACCACAGGGACCTCCGCAGCACCCGAGTGGGAGGAGCACAGGTGGGAGTTCCGGACTCTGCTTCTAGGGTTGTCACTAATGTGTCCCACGACCTTGAGCCAGGGCCACCCTCACCTCGGCCTCCTCATCTGCACAACTGCCTGCACGTCCCCCTGATTTCCGAGCCCCCGGCTCCAGCTTGAAGGCCTTCAGTCTCCTCTTCCAGCCACCTGGCTCCCTCGCGGGCACGGTTGCAACCTCTGCTCGCTGTGCCTCGGTTTCCTTACCTGTCAGTGTGGTGACGACAGTGCCTCCCTCAAAGGGCTGCTCAGACAGAGAGAAAGAAATAATATATAATTATAAATACAAATATTCATATATGATACATATTATAAATATTATCTATAATATAAATATAATAAATATAAATTATAATAGAATTATATATGACAGTACTTTTATTTATATTTATTTTTTGACATATAACAGTATTTTTAAAACAAGATCTAGGGATCTCTGGGTGGCGCAGCAGTTTAGCGCCTGCCTTTGGCCCAGGGCGCGATCCTGGAGACCTAGGATCGAATCCCACGTCAGGCTCCCGGTGCATGGAGCCTGCTTCTCCCTCTGCCTATGTCTCTGCCTCTCTCTCTCTCTCTCTCTGTGTGACTATAATAAATAAATAATTAAATAATTAAATTAATAAATAAATAAATAAAAACAAGGTCTGGCCGGTGTTATTAAAGAAAAATTTTGCGGGATTGACTTCCACCGGTCTGTTTTGGCATGCTTCTGATAATATTGGAATCCTCTGGATCAATGACAGCCGGAGCGCATACTCTGACGCGTTTCCCACATGTTGGGCCCAGTTCAGTATTTATTGCCACCGTAGCGACGGACACCAGTTTTGGGCAACATGGCGCAGTATTCCCGTCCAGATTTCCTCAGGGTTGGGCAGTTGTTGGCGAGCCGGCCAAGTGCCCCTAAATTGATATTTTTACTTTTTTTAAAAGATTTTATTTATTTATTCATGATAGAGAGGCAGAGACACAGGCAGAGGGAGAAGCAGGCTCCATGCAGGGAGCCCGACGCGGGACTCGATCCCGGGACCCCGGGCTCACAACTTGAGCCGAAGGCAGATGCTCAACCGCTGAGCCCCTTAGGGATCCCTAAATTGATATTTTTAAAGTTTCTTTTCCTTTGGATATTAGGGTAGATTAGAAAGTCTGAAAGACCAAACACTCCGTTGCTAATGGTGGTTATCTTCGCGTGGTGGGCTTATTGGTGACTGATCTTTCTTTTCGCTTGATGTATTATCAATGTTTTAAAAAATAAAAAAATAAAAAAATAATAAATAATAAATAATAAATAATAAAAAAATAAAAAATAAAAATAAGTTTAAAAAAAAGGCAAAAGCAGCATGACCACATTATAGGGAACTGTATACACAGAGGAATTGAAGGCAGGACTTGAGCAGGTATTTGTACACCAATGTTCAAAGAAGCATCATTCACAATTGCCAAAAGGTGGAAACAACCCAGACGTCCCTTGACGGACGAACGCGTGGGTAAACAACCTGTAATGGGACGTTCTCTGATCTCTAAAAGGAAGGAAATCCTGACTGTGCTGCACAGAAGTGAAACGTAAAGACGGGACAATGCTAAGTGGAAAGGACAAAGGCCCATTTATGCAAGCAAGAGAGAACAAATATTGTGATTCCACGTCCATAAAGGGCACGCAGAATAGGTAAATTTATAGAAGCAGGAGTTCCCAAGGGCTGGCGGAAAGGTCGAGTGGGAAGGTGTTGTTTAATGGGTATAGAGTTCCAGTTTGAGATGACGAGAACGTTCTGGAGCTGGATGGTGGTGATGGTTATGCAAGAACGTAAATGTGCCTGGTGCCACTGGGCCGTACACTTAAAAATGGTCAAAATAGTGAATTTTGTATTATGCATATTTTACCGTAATAAAAAATAACCACAAGGATTTCCTGTATAGCGCCAGAAAATGTGAAAAGGGAAACGATGTACGTCTCAGAAAGCCGAAGACTGCGGAGAGCTTCTGGGAGGTGGCCGCTCAGGCTTCTCCACCTCCCGCCCTCTCTCAGCCGCACACCTGGCAGTGCCCATCCTCGCCCTTCATGATTCCCTTTCTAACCAGAGGCCCCCCCCCTTTTTTTTTTGTAAGTCAGGCTTCAGGTTTTAGGAGAAAATTAGGGGTGATTTTGTTGAGATTCCAGCCGCTCTGAGTCAATTTGAGGCAAATTATCGCCTCCCTATGAAGCAAATATTGGTTGAGTTGAGCTGATAGCCGGGACACACACGTGGGTGCAGCTCTCCAAGTGACGTGCGAAGTGGGTTAAAGATAAATTCGTAAGGCTCCAAAGCCAAGCAGACCAGGCAACTGCAGGGGCGAAGCAAGGGTGACCCACAGAGATGGAGACCAAGCAGAGACATTTCCAGAAGCAGCGCTTATACCGCGGCGTTGCCTCGACAGCGTTTCAAGGCAGGGGCAGCGCGTGGTCCTAGCGACGGGCCCAGCCGAGCGCCAGCGCAGGGGGTGCTGGAGCTGAGGGCAGGAAAGGGTGTGGGACAAGGGGACAAGGAGCCAGTACCCGCTTCGGGCACTCATGCAGCCGCTCTCACCCGGACTCTTCGTGGGTCCACATTCCTTGGTTTCTTGTTTCCTGGTCCTGCAGGGGTATGAACCCCTGGCTCTACTCCTTCGGTCACAGACCTTTGGGAAGGATTTTAGAAACTGTCCAAGGGACCAACATAGAAAATCCTCAGCAGCCAACTCGGTAGCTGCAGCCACTCCGCCCCTTAAAACACAGACTAAATATTAAGCAACGGTTGCAATCAATATTCCCAGCCGGGGGGGGGGGGGGGCGGGGGGCTCAGCGGTTTGGCGCCTGCCTTTGGCCCAGGGCACGATCCTGGAGTCCCGGGATCGAGTCCCACGTCGGGCTTCCTGCATGGAGCCTGCTTCTCCTTCTCCTCTGCCTGTGTCTCTGCCCCTCTCTCTCTCTCTCTCTGGGTCTATCATAAATAAATAAATAAATTAATTAAATAAATAATTAATTAAATTAAATAAATATTTTAAAAAAAATTTTTCCATCTGGTTTCCTCTCCAACTTTTCCCAGATATTTTCTTCACGAAGCCACAGAATCCTTCGCCTAGAGAGGCTTGCTAAATAGGTTCAGGACCCAGGAACGTAGGAGATAAAGAATATCTATGCCGAGCCTTATGCTTTGTAGTTCTCGTTTCTTCCCTTAGCTTTTAAATGCTGGTTCTTGTGCGTTCTTCAGACCCCTCTGTGTTAGGGAAGCAAATGTGCTTCTTGTTTTTCCACTTAAGGAAATAGAACAGATGTTTACCTAGAACCTTATCTGTGCGTTTATCTGTCTCTCGTAGGCCGGGGTTAGCCCCAGGGGGCCTGGCACAAAGCTTCGTTTACATTCCTGCTGATATCTATTAAGCAATTTTAGCGTGTCAGGCGCTTTGCTGCATCGTCTCGGACACGCCCAGAGCAACACGGGGACACATGCACCATCGGGCTCCCCACGGCAGGGACGGCAATACCGGGGTTCTGAGGGACGGGGCGACCTGTGAGGATCAAGAGCTGAACTAGAACTTGGGACCTAGGAGGTTAAAGGCTTGGTCCCACAGAGCTGCCCCCGCGTGCCACTGGTCACAAGCAGAGTCCCCAGGCTACCTGCACGTGTGCCCCGATGGCTACAAACCCCGGGCCCCACAACCCCGTGTGTCACTCAGGCTCAGCCGTTATTAGAAGGACTCCCAGAGCTCAGGAAAGCACTGCCCTCGGGATGACAGTCTTGTAAAGGACACGACGCAGGAGCAGCACCGCGAAGGGGACGCGTGGGAGGCTGTGGGTCGGGGCCATGGCCAGGGCTGCCCGGGCGCCGCCCCCCCCCCCGCGCCCACCAGCTCGCCAGGCCTCCTCCTTCTGATCAAGGCTTCATCGGGCGGCTGGACTGCTGACGTCCTTGACCGTTGGACTCAGTTCCCTGGAGTCTCTGACTCAGTTCCCTGGAGTTCACCAGGCAGGGCTGAAAGTCCCAGCCTTGAGCCCTTCCCTTGCCGCCACCTCCACCGCCACGCCACCGCCACCGCCACCGAGGCTCCACCGCCACCGCCACTGAGGCTCCCGCAGGCGCCCATCAGCATGAACCCCCATGTGCTCGCGGGGACTCCCCAGGAATGATGGAAGCCCCTCCTAGTACTCAGGCTGCTCCAGAAGTTTTGGAGCTCGTGCCAGGAACTGGGAACAAAAACCAACTCCGTTTTGTTCTATCATTTTATTTCACTTTTTTTTTTTTTTTTTTTTTTGCATCGTGATGAGTGTCTCTTTAATCCCCATCACCTATTTTGCCCGCCTGCCCTCAGGTGGCCATCAGTTGGTTCTCTACAGTTAAGAGTCTGTTCCTTGGTTTTTCTCTCTCTCTCTCCTTTTTTTTTTTTTCCTTTGCTCATTTGGTTTGTTTCTTAAATTCCACACAAGAGCGAAATCGGGTGATATTTGTCTTTCTGTCACTGCGCGTTCCACATCCATCACACTCTCCGGCTCCAGCCATGTCTTTGCAAATGGCAAGACTGTGTTTCCAACGGCTGAATACTATTCCTTTACATCGACACCACATCTTCTTTATCCATTCGTCTGTCGACGGACACTTTGGGCTGCTTCCCGGGTTTGGCCGTGGTCCGTACGGCCGCGACACACAGGGGTGCGTGTGTGGTTTTGCACTTGGGGAGTAAATACCTAGTAGCTCTATTTTTAACTTTGTGAGGAGCGTTCATACTGTGTCCCAGAGTGGCTGCACTGTTTGCACATCCGCTGACTAGAGGGTTCCTTTTTTCCTCCACATGTTCATAAACACTCGTGGTCTCTTCTGTTTTTGATTCTAGCCGTTCCCATAGGTGTGAGGTGACATGGTGCTGTCGTTCTGCTCTGCATTTCCCTGACAATGAGTGACGCTGAGCATCCCTCCATGTGCCTGTTGGCCATCTGGACGTCTTCTTTTTTAAAAAATATTTTATTTATCTTTTTATGAGAGACACACAGAGAGAGAGAGGCAGAGACCCAGGCAGAGGGAGAAGCAGGCTCCCTGCAGGGAGCCTGATGCAGGACTCGATCCCGGGTCTCCAAGATCATGCTAAACCACTGAGCCCCCCCAGGATCCCCTATCTGGATGTCTTCTTTGGAGCAATGTGTATTTACATCTTCTGCCCATTTGTAAATTGTCTTATTTGTTTTTTGGGTGTTGAGTTGTATAGGTTCTTTACGTATTTTGGCTACTAACCCTTTATCAGATGTCATTTGCAAGTATATCCTCTGATTCTGTAGGTTGCCTTTTGATTTTGTTGATTGTCTCCTGTGCTGTGCAGAAGCTTTTATGTTGATGTAGTCCCACTAGCTTATTTCTGCTTTTGGTTCCCTTGCCTCAGGAGATATATCTAGAAAAATGTTGTTACGGCCAATGTCAGAGACATTACTGCCTGCACTGTCTTCTTGGATTTCAGGTCTCACATTTAGGCCTTTGATGTATTTTGAGTTTATTTTTGTGTGTGGTGAGAGAAAGTGGTCCAGTTTCATTCTTTTGCTTGTGGCTGTCCAGTTTTCTGAACACCTTTCTTGAATGTCTTTTTCTCATTGTATATTCTCTCCTCCTTTGTCAAAGATTAATTGACCATGTAACTGTGGGTTTATTTCTGGGTTTTCTGTTCTATTCCACTGATCTGTGTGTCTGTTTTTGTGCCAGTACCATAAGGTTTCCATTACTACCACTTTGTAATATAACTTGAAATCTAGAATTATGATACCTCTACTTTTATTTTTCTTTTTCAAGATGATTTTGGCTATTTGCTCTCTTGTGGTTCCATCCATATTTTAGGATGGTTTGTTCTAGTTCTGTGAAAAAAGGATATTGGTATTTTGATAGGGACTGCATTAAGTATGTAGATTGGCTTGGGTAGTATAGACATTTTAACGATATTTGTTCTTCCAACTCATGAGCATAGAATGTCTTTCCATTTCTTAGCATCATCTTGAATTTCTTTTATTAGTGTCTCCTAATTTTCAGAGCACAGGTCTTACACCTCTTTGGTTAAGCTTATTCCTAGATACTTTATTGTTTTTGGTGCAATTGTAAATGTGTTGTTTTCTTAATTTCACTTTCTGCTGCTTCATGAGTACTATATATGAAAATGCAACAGATTTCTGTACGTTGATTTTTGTATCCTTCAATTTTACTGAATTCATTTATCAGTTCTAGTTTTGTTTTTTGGTGGAGTCTTTTAGATTTTCCTACATAGACTATCATGCCATCTGCAAATAATGAAGGTTTTACTTCTTTCTTACCAATTTGGAAATCTCTTTTTTTTTTTTCCCTGTATGTTTCCTAATTGCTGTGGCTAGGACTTCTAGTATTATATTGAATAAAAGTGGTGAGAATGAACATCTTTGTCTTGTTTCTGACCTTAGGGGAAAAGCTCTCAGTTTTTCACTGAGTATGATGTTAGCTGTGGTTTTTCAGATAAGGCCTTTATTATGTTGAAATATGTTCCCTCTGGACCGGTTTTGCAGAGGGTTTTTATCATGAATGGATGTTGCACCAAATATGAATTGTACTATGTCACAATAGCATATAGATGAATCCTGGGTTTTTTAAGCCATTCTCCCAACCTATGTGGTTTTTTTTTAATTCAAGTATAATTAATATACAGTGTTATATTAGTTTCAAGTCAATCTATGACTTAAAAAAATATTCTATTTATTTATTCATGAGAGACACAGAGAGAGGCAGAGACACAGGCAGAGGGAGAAGCAGGCTCCCTGCAGGAGCCGACGTGGGACTCGATCCCAGGAGCCCGGGGTCACTTCCTGAGCTAAAGGAAGATGCTCAACTGCTGAGCCACCGAGGTGCCCCTATCTATGACTTTTGATTGAGAGTTTAGCCCATTTACAATAGCGGAATTACTGATAAGAAAGGACTTACTATTGGCATTTTGTTATTTGTTTTCTGTTTGTCTTGTAGATTATTTTTGTCCTTCACCTCCACTATCACTGCCTTCCCTTGTGTTTAGTCAACTTTCATAGTGACCTGGTTTGATTGTCTCCTTATTTACTTTTGTGCATATTCTATAGATAATTTCTTTCTGGTTTCCATGGGGATTACATGTAACAACCTAATGTTAAAACAGTCTATTTTAAGTAATCTCTACACCCAGTGTGGGACTTGAACTCACAACCTTGAGATCAAGAGTCTCACGCTCTAATGCCAGAGCCAGCCAGGCGCCCCATAGCAGTCTACTTTAAATCAATACCAACTTAGCTTCAATCACATATAAGAACCACACTGCTTTACAGCTCCATCTCCCCACACTTTGTTTTTAATGTCAGAGTTACATCTTTATGTACCTGTTAACATGGATTCATGACTATTCACAAGGAGGAACTGGGAGTCTATACTTAAAGAACTAACACCTTGACCTTCCAGCTGCCACGTGCTGGTTCTGGACCCCAGCTTTTCTTTCTTGCCTCAGACTCAGGCACTCAGCTTGTGGGATTTGACACTTGATTAGATGCTGTGATCCCAAGTGCAGAGCTCCTCATTCTTATGGCATCAGGACCCAGAGGACAGAAGCTCTTCGCTTTTGAAAAGTTCGGGGAAATAGAGCATAGAAAAATAATATATCTGAGAAAAAAGCAAATCCTACAAAGACTGGATGATCTTGTGCTAGTCCAGAAGACCCAGGTCCCTACTATGGTCGGGGTTTCACAGAGGTCAAGAAAGGCTCCAGAGGATTCCATTATTTAAGGGTCACTTTAATTAAGGAGAAGAAAAGGCCAATGCAGGGTACAACAATTGTGATATCCTTTAATTTATTTATGTATTTAGTAAATTTTTTTATATAAAAATGTTCAAACTCATAGAAAAGTAAGACACCCATATACCCACCAACTAGATTCAATGACTGTTACATTTTTGCCATATTTACTTCATTTAGATATAAATACTTCATCAAATCAAAGATGCCATTGCTTGTAAGAGGCCCCATTATTTTATATAACAATAAGAAAAGAGAAAACACTGCCATTAATTGTTTAAGCACCACCAATTTCTAAGATACATTCTAATTTCGGGGATATTAAGATATAAAAGAAGTGTGTCTAGAGATTATGTATTATATAACTCCATTATATGAAGTGTTACATCAAGTAAAACTAATCTGTGGTGAAGGAGATCATCAAAACAGTGGTTCCCTCAGTGAGGGGCTGGAGAGGAGATTAACTTGGAAGAGGCAGGAGGAAATTTTCTGGGGAAAATATTCTGTATTTTGATAGAATAATGGCATTTGTCAAAACTCATTTCACCGTAAGACTTAACATCTGTATATAATGCATAATATTGTAAGTATTATACCTCAGCTAGAAGTCAATGGGGCACCTGGGCAGCTGAGTCAGCGAAGTGTCTGACACTTGATTTTGCCCAAGTCGTGACCTCTGGATCCTGAGCTCGAGCCTTGCGTTGGACTCTGTGCTGAACACGGACTCTCCTTAAGAGTCTCTCTCTCCCTCTGCTCCTCCTCACCCTAACAAGGAAAACTTAAAAAAGAAGAAATTAAAATAACAAAACATGACTGGAAATTTGATTTTTTTTTGATAAAACATTTTAAAAGTAAAATTACAGTAAATTCTTTAGCAGGCATCTCTAAAAAATAAGAGCATTCTACTATACAGCTGCAATGCCATTATATCATATCTAAACATTTAACAGTAGTTTCATAATATCGTCTTTGGTCCATATTCAAATTTCTCTAAGTATAATCATCTAAAATTTTATATTTGTTGTTTGTAAGCTTTTTATTAGAAAATAAAATACATATACAGAAAACTACACCAAACATACATAGCCACCACTTATGACAAAAGGTAGACCTGTGCTGGCCACCTCGGGAGGAATCCATATGTTTCATCTCAGTCACAACCAACCCTTTTTCAAAGTGACCACAATTCTAAGCAAGATTCCCTGAGTTTCCATGTGCCAATAGCAGGTTGGTTGTTTCCTTCCTTACCCTTTATACTCAGTTGGATACTAAATCTTTGGCTCACATTTTCTTTCCTGGACATCTTAAATATGTGACTCTGTTTTCCTCCACCATAAAGAAATGCTATTGAAAGTCTAATGAAAATCTAATTTTCTTTCCATTATAATTCACTTGGATCTTTGACCTAGTTACAAAAGGGGCCAATTTTATTCTTTTTCCTTTAAAGTTTAGAATATGTCTTAGTATTTGTCTTTCTGGGTCAATATTTCCAGTTTTAAGGTATACCTTTTCAAAATGTCGTTTCAAATCTTTATTTTATTTTTTTTTTATTTTGGAGGAGGTGGAGGGAGAGGGAGAGAGAGAGAGAGAGAATCTTAAGCAGACCCCATGCCACCCAGTGTGGAGCCCAATGAGGGGCTCGATCTCACAACCCCCGAGATCATGATATGAGCCAAAATCAAGAGTTGGACACTTAACCAACTGAGCCACCCAGGTGCCTTGTTTCAAATCTTTATTTTAGGAAAGTTTTCTTGAATTATAATTTTTACTATTCATCAGGTTCTGTTGGTTTTGTTTTCATTTGCAGTTACTCTTAATGTAACATATCTTATTTACATGGCTTCAATACACTTTCTCTCAAATTCTTTTTCTTTTTCTATTTGGAATTTAAAAACCATTCTTGTTTCACCTTCTATTTCTCAAATATCCATAGTATGTATTCACTCTTGTTTTGTTTTGTTTCTAGTTTAGCTTTATTTCTGAATGAAATTATTTATTCTTGATCTCCCCTAGGTTTTGTCACTTAATCACAGTCTTTTTCTAGTTCTAATTCGTGTTAATCTTTGATATCTTAAATCTTTTGAAGTATCTCTTAGCCAGTTTTAAAACACTAGTTTATATTTTTCATCAGTTTTGTTGAGGGCAACTTGGTCACTTAGCTTTATGACCCCATGTTGCTTAAACTATTCCAGCCTCATCAGGCCTTCTCAGAGACCCCTTGTACTCCCCCACTACTGGAGCCAACCGCCACTTCGACTGCCTGGCTCGCATTAGTTCGCCCTGCCTTCTGCGAATACAATTATCCAGCCCATTAGTTGCCCTGTTTCCTCCCCCTGCGTCCTCCTGTATAAATGTAAATATAATGCGGGTCCTACGGAGGTGCTGCCGGCTGTCCTCACTCTCTTGTATTTCTGAATTTTGTGGGGATTCGCCATCATCTGACTTTGTTGTCGATCGGTGTTGTCCATCGTTGTTTTTGGATTTAGCATCTAGTTACTCTGGTTTTTTATTTGTTTGTTTGTTGGATGGATGGATGGATGGATGGATGGAGAGAGGATTCAGGGAGATTAAAAAACTATGCCACTGTTGTCTCTTTCCAGAATTGTCATGGAGAGAAAAAGAGCCAGGAGGGCTCAGGAATCAAATTACTATATTTTCATCAAGACCATGTGTCTGCTGGGGCTCCCGGGTGGCTCAGTCAGTTAGGCATCTGCCTTTGGCTCAGGTCATGATCCCCGGGTCCTCGTATTGAGCCCCGCATTGGGCCCCCTGCTCAGTGGGGAGTCTGCTGCTCCCTCTGTTTGTATTCATTCTCTATCTCAAATAAATAAAATCTTAAAAAAAAAAAAAAAGACCACGTATCTGAACCAAGGTTAAGTGTGAACAGGAGAAGGTGGTTCCAAGAAGCAAGCTATCATATTTTTTAATTCTATACCAAAGAAGAGAAACACAACAAATGTTCACTATGTATTTTATATAACATTTCACTTCAGGGGATCCACTATTTAAACAACAAGTATGGTAGCTCTTCCTCGGTGCTGCCTGCAGCGGTGACAGCCATCTCCTACTTGGCCTCAGACCTCTGGTGAAGCCTAAGATCATTCAGGAAAGGACCAGGAAGTTCATCCAGCAACCAGTCAGACCCGTATGTCAAAGCTAAGTGCAGTAGGCGGAAACCCAGAGGCATTGACAATACAGCGCACAGAGGATTTAAGGCCAGAACTTGATGCCCAACGTTGGTTACAAAAGCAACAAGAAAACAAAGCAGGTGTTGCCCAGTGGATTCTGGGAGCTCCTAGTCCACAGTGTCAAGGAGCTTGAAGTGCTGCTGATGTGCAACAAGTCTTACTGTGCAAAGATCGCCCACAATGTCTCCTCCAAGAACCGCAGAGTCACTGTGGAGAGAGCAGCCCACCTGGCCATCGGAATCACCAAGCCCAATGCCAGGCCCTGCAGTGAAGACAGTGAATAGACAGCGTATGTGTGCATCGTGTTTGTGTTACTAAAACCATAAAACTACCCAAAAAAGTATGATCATGCAATTACACGACTTGTCCTTTAACCCTATTTTAAAGTTAACTTTTAATTATATGAATGATTTACAAATACATTCCTTTCTAAGAGATTAATAGAGAGTCGTGTAAGGCTAAAGTTCTCTTTGACCACCTCACCAACCCAAATTCCCTGGCTATGTTTTGATGCCTGGCTGACCTTGCCCCATCTCTTGTCCATGACTTTCTGCCCTGCTGAGAGCGTTTAAAGTCATTTTAACATGGTATCAAGTTAAATGTAATTATGAAGGTGAATCCATTAATACCTATTTGGGGAGGATTATTTCTACAAAAATGTAACTCTTGAGAATGGTTGAGAATTTAAGAAATTTGGCTCTTTCTCTGTTCTTTAGCGTGGGGAGAGCCTTAAGTCATGGTTTCACCCTTGATCAATAATCTTTCTGTTCCACCATGGTAACTAATGGGATGTTTGGCTCTGCTATCACAAGGTTTGTTGAGCTTGTTTTGAATTATTGTGCATTATGATTCAAGTTGCAAAAAGCCCTACTCGTATTGGCTTTTAAAAAGGGATACATTGGTTCATGGACTCAAACAGGATGGAGGTATTTGGCGCTTCGAGAGTTGTTGGATTTAGGGCTCCAATCAGGTCATGGCAATATGCCCTACCCACCCTCAGCCCCCCCGTTGTATTGCATGGCATGAACCCAACGCTGTGTCCTCTTGGCAACGCCCTGGTAGTTCTGTGCTGGAGGTTCTTCTCTTTGTTCTGCATTTTTTGTTTGTTGACTCCTTCTAAGCAGCCTCCCTTCAGAGCAGTAAAAGTGCTGTGGTAGCTCCTCTCCCCATATCCTCCCCTCACCAAAACCAATAAAGAACAGAGGACTTTTGTCTCCCAGAAGCCCCAGGAAAAGTCCCATCCTGATTCACTGGCTCTGATAGAGTCACAGGCCCAGCCCCAAGCCAATAACTGAGGTCAGGGTAACACTGATATGCTCATTGGCTCATGGCTCGTCAGAGTTGGCAGCTTCTTCTGAACCTGTCAAATGGTGGTGGGGTTGGGGGCTGGGGAGGTGGAGGGGGGCCAGGCACGGCTGACAGTGGGGATGTTACAAGGGTTAGCTCCCTGGCTAGGTGGCACCCTCTCTTACAAGGCAGCATATCACAGTAGTTGAGAGTGTTGAGTATGGAGCCTAATGACCTTGGTTCCAATATGGGTGTAGCTATGCCATTTAAGGGCTATGTGACCTTGGGCAAGTTACCAAACCTCGTTGGGCCTCAGCTTCCTCATCTGAAAAGTGGGGGATGATAGCAATGTCCCCCCTAAGATTGTCGTGACATAAATTTGATTATATATGCATAAAACACTTGGAACAGAGATTGGTATGGGATAAGATCTAAAGTCTTCGCCATGACTGAGAGAGACTTAATGATCCTGAGGAGAATGTAGGGGAAATGGTCTGCATAGCAAGTATTGAATAAAGGGCACGAGATAAAGTGATGGGAAGTGACCCCTTTATTAGCTCATCCATCTCAGTATGGACAGAAGAGCTTCCAGGTTCCGTACGTGCCCGTGATGGGGTGTGGTTTACATGGAGGAGACCTGGGGTGAGGTCATAGCTGGAGAATGCCATTAAGGACAACCCATTGTGAGATTTGATTCACAGACATTGTTCTAGAACTTTAGACTCTGATTCATGGTTTTGCTGCCAGCCTTGGGAGCAGCAGCCGCTTCAGTTTGCGATGAAACATGCTGATTTATAAAACCATTTATAGCTCTCCTCTGTGCTTCACACAGCCATGCCACAAATGACTCAGGTTGCAACCAGAGGGGAAAGCAGGGACTGAGACTGAACTCTCTCTGTAATAGAGTTTAAATTGTCCTTTTGAATAGTGCTTTTTTCATAAATCCCACGTCTCAAACATAGTAATTAAGAGAAGCCTGAAAAACAAAAGAGGCTTGTGTTCCAGGCCTCCTTTTCAAGCCCCAAATGTTGAGTTTTCTGGGCCTGTGTCTTGGCCTGGCATCTGATTCCCCCCAACAGCCTCCTCCCACCCTTTTCTTAGTAACAATCTCAGATCCTGGCAGCAAATGGCATGTGAAGCTGGGCACTTTTTTTATTCTACACACACAGTGTTACATAAACCTTCCTGCTTTAAAGTAATTTCTTTTGCCCTTTATCTCTTTTGTGTGCCTTTAGGAATCTGCTTGGATTCTTAATGAGCCGTATCCTTGGCTGGCTATGCTCTTCCTTTTAAAAACCTATTGATTTTGAATCACTTTCATCCAGGCATTCGCAACTTATCGAGGGCCTACTATGTGCCAGTTGTCTTGCCAGTTGCTGGTATAATCAGAGAGCTTCTCCCTATCCTTTTAAACTAGTTTTCTTGTCCAAAAAAAAATCTACTTTATTTTCCCAAAAAATTCTACTTTAGGCACTGCCCCCTTTTCTTTTCTTTTTTTTTTTTTTCCTTAAAAACAGTCTTAGTGAAAAGGCCTAATTCTTATTTAGTTACCTCTGTTCTAGACAGTTAAGTGAAATGAGACTGACCATCAGTTCTCCCAGGAAATAGCGGGCTATGTTACACTTCCATGTTTCCTAACATAATTCTGAGGGCCTCCTCCTCTCACTCATCTTGCTTATTTTTCTCATTTTTCTAAAGATAGGTCAACATCCTAACTCTTCAGGAAAACTTTCCTAGATCCTTCTGATCTAGATGTTCCTCCTCTTGGCCCCCTTGAGTCCACCATTCCTGGAGAAACTGTTGCAGTTGGACGGTGAGCACTGATTTACTTGTCTGTCGTCCTCACTTATGTAGAAGCCGGGCAGAGACCATGTCCGACTAGACTCACTATCCCCAGTGGCTAATAGGTAAGTCCGCAGTGAATTGATGAATACATATTTACTGAGCACCTACTGTTGCGGTGACTGTACTGTACTCTACTAGGCTTTTGGGACACCAAAATCTTGTTTCTTTAAAGATTGTAATTTAGTGGAAAGATGCACACAAGGCTAATAATTGCAGGTACTATACAATCTTGAACTGATCAGTGCTTTGAGGGAAAACAACAGGATGTTAGGAGACTGTGCAGTGGGAGGACACAGAGGTTGAATAAACAGGACTTTTGCCTGTGTAGGAATGTGGAGGGAAAATTGCAAAGGCTTTCTGGTAAGAGACTTTGAGGTGTACTAAATGAGTCAGTAGATATGTGAGGGAGTGGGGCAGAGGAGAAAGGGAACTAGCCTGCTTGGTCATCACTGGGCATCTGTTGACGTGGCTCGTCCTGTGTCCTTCTCCAGGTGATAATGCCCTGAGTCTTCTTCTTTGGAATCCAAGCCTTCCTCATTTCCCTTCTGACCTATGCCTTCTCCAGTAATGGGCATTTGACTAGTGATCATGTGATTAGTCTAGGGATGAATGTGAACCTAGGTCAAGTCTGGGAGTCTCAGCAAAAATATGAAGAAAGACACATTTCTTTCACCACTTTTAGGAGTTTGTGTTCAAAAGAAAAGGGAAAAGATAGATGGAGGCTCATAGATTCCTGATGATTTTTTTCAGCACCTGGATCCAGCCGTGCCTAGAACTCCCGTGGATACAGTTGTGTCTAAATCCACATATGTAGAAGGGCACCTTGGTGGCTCAATCAGTTGAGTGTCCAACGCTTGATTTTGGTTTTTAGGGTTGTGAGATCGAGCCCTGTGCCAAGCGGGCAGTCTGCTTGGGATTCCCTCTCCCTCTGCTTCTCCCCCTCTTAGGCTCTCTGTCTCTCTCTCTCTCAAATAAATAAATAAATTTTTATAAATTCACATATGTATGGTTCTCAGCTATTGGCTAAACAATTCTCCCATCCTTCTATTTGGCTTAAGCTCATTCTCACAGGGTTTTGGTTACTTGCAACTAAAAGGGTCTCTATTAATACAGTGATTTTAACTGATATCACTCATTTGCTAAAGCCAGAGGGGGCGGGCACCTAGGTTGGTTGCTGGAGCATCTGACTCTTGGTTTTGGCTCAGGTCATGATCTCAGGGTTGTGGGATGAGGCCCTGCATTGGGGCTCCGTGCTCAGCATGGAGTCGGCTTGAGATTCTCTTCCTCTGGCCCCCAAGCCCCACAGGCTCTCACTCTCTGTCTTTAAAATAAATAGATATATCTTTAAATATATTTATATAGCCAAAGAGGGTGTGGGTAAAGGTGAGCTGAAGCCACCGTGGAGGTCAGTTAGTGGTAGAGGCAGCCTAAGCCCCGCAGTTCCTCTGCTGAGAGGGATTTCCCCGAGCCCTTGGGGTCTGCAGCCTCTGCCCCGAGTCCAGACCCTTGGGTCGGCGTCAGTGTGTCAGAGGCTGGGAACAGATGCACTGAGGGAGGGCTGCTGTAGGGCGACGCTACAGAGCTTCCCGGGCTCTGGTGGGGTGCGGAGGCCCGGGTACCCAACGTGCTGGAAAACCACGGTGTGCCTCTGTATTGGAGGAATGAAGGACAACCCTGGTTCAAGAGCCAGCTCGGCAGGCAAACTGGTTTTTGCTGAACCTGCAGAGCCAGAAGCTGGGACTGTCAGTGGCTTCTGTGAGCACCAGCACTGGCGGGTCACAGCTGCCATCTAGCGCCAGAGGTCACCTTTTGCAAGTTGTTTACTGGTTCTTTCCAGCTGGAAGGCTCTTGAAGGCCAATTGGAAGAAGGTCATTACCTCTGTCCTTAAGTCAGGAAGAACCTGAAAATCAGATTTTTTAAAAAATATTTTATTTATTTATTCATGAGACACACAGAGAGGCAGAGACAAAGGCAGAGGGAGAAGCAGGCTCCATGCAGGGAGCCCGATGCGGGACTCGATCCCAGGACCCCAGGATCAGCCCTGAGTCAAAGGCAGACGCTTAACCGCTGAGCCACCCAGGTGTCCCTGAAAATCAGATTTGTGATATTGTCTCTCGTTTAGCTTATTACAGATGCCGTCCCAGAGCATAATTGATTGGATAGGGTGAAAGGTCAACCATTCCACAATGTTAACCTTCAGTCTCATTTCAAACTAGGTAGGTAGGAAAGTTGGTAGGTGATAGATAGATAGATAGATAGATAGATAGATAGATAGACAGATAGAGGATAGAAAATTTAAAAAATAAATCCTGTAATGGTGAGATTTATGATTCAGAGTTTTGGCAAGAAGCAGGTCGCGCACTCCAAAGCAGAGACTGGGGGGAGTTACGAAGGTGTGGGAAGGAGCTCAGGGAGCAGTCAAGGCCTGGGGAAACGTGCCACGGTTATGGCCGCAGGAAGCAACAACAACTCAGGTCTGATGGAGCAAAAAGAGGGAGAGGACCCCGCAGGGTTTGTTCTATGGAAGAGGCCACGTGACCCGTGCTACTGGGTGCCAACCACCGGTTCTTGGCTGGGTTCTTGAGAAGCACGCTAAGAGGAGCATTCACGTGTAAGTAGTTTATTAAGGGCAGATGGGAAGTGAGGTGGGAGAGGCAGGGCAGTGGAGGTGAGAGAGCCAGGCCAGGTGTGCCCCCAGGCAAAGTCCTACAGGGGTCACCTCAGCCTGATGCTGGAGAGCTCCGGGGGGCTGCCTGGAAGCAGAGAGCCTTGGCATTGAAACTCTCCCCCTGCCAGTCACCTCGGCGGTCAGGTGGGAAGGAAGGGGAAGAAGCATGGAAGTAACCTAGGCCCTGGGCCTTCTGAGTGTTCAGGTAGGGTGAAGGGCTGACCCTGGGGCTCTGAGAACACGGCCTGCACGTGGCCGGTAGGTGCCGGAGTCAGAGGAGAACGCTGAAAGTTCAAAGGGATCCAAAGGGATCTTGGTGAAGCAACGACGTCTCCCCATGTGGGGATGGGAGCTAATGAGATGTGGGATGTCAGTTGACTCTTGAAGACCACAGGTACGTGTAGGGCAGAAGGTGATGCTCAGGAAAGATACAGGGAGAGCCTCAGGACACAATCAGATGACATTCTCAGCCAATCCGAAGGGAGCCCTGGAGCAAACGTTGACCACGAGAGGAGTCATGCGCTGTGCAGGGCTGACCAGGCACTAGCACTCCTTGCCATGTCCCGCCGTCAGCTGGTAGTTGACGTGGAAGGACACGGATCCTGAAGGTGGTGGTACAACTGGAGGCCCAGCCACTGGTGCTCCTTGAACTTGAATAACAACTTCTTTTGGAAGGGGGATCTGAACGGAGCACCGCCACAGCTGCCACACTTAATGCAATGGAGCGTATCTGGTTGCCTCAGCCATCTCCCTAACACCGAGAAGGACGAGCCTGCTTGGCAGGAGTACGGGAACAAGGGTCAGGGGAGAAATAGGGTCCTGGTGGTTCACATGAGCACATGGATCCAGCTGTGCCTGAGGCCCATCCTATGCTTGGCTTTCTTGGTTATGTGAACTAATAAATACGCTTTGCCTAAGCCATTTAGAGCTTGGGATCCCTATTTTAGCAAAAGAAAGGTTCCTGATAATTCACTCCCTGAGTTTCATTTTACTTACCTGTAAAATGAGGCTCCCGAAGCCACCTTGCCGGGTTTGAGGAGGAAGAGGGACAATTAATGTAAGGCACAGGCACAGAGTAGCTGCCCAGTATATAGCCTCGGACAAAGCAAAGGAGGCAAAGCACGGAATGGACATCTCTGGAAGCCCCTCTGTGTCCAGGGCTGGCCAGGGGGCTGAGTCCAGTGCTCGGCAAAGACCAGTGCCGGGCTTGGACCATCCATAGGTATCCAGCTGTAATGGAGGACTGGCCTCTTGAGTCGCTGTGAGCCTGGTGCTTCTCTGATATGAGTGGTCCCTGACCCAGCGCGTTATTGTCCATGTAGGAGGAAAAGAAAGTCTTCTTTCTGGCCAAAGATGAAGATTCTCATCCTCTTTTTCGTGGCCTGGACAGTTCTTTGAATTTTTATTTGTTATTGTTGTTTGCAAACTATTCCTTTGGAGAAGTATGCAAGGTTTATAACAAAATAAAAAGAATAAACATGACCACACTTGTAGCATTGTGGTAATTCCAAAGCTTTTTGGGGGGGGGGGGGAAGCAAACCAAGAAAGAACAAAGACTTCTAATTTATAACTCAAGAGCTATTTTCAATTTTCTGAGAGAAATGGGAAATTTTATATTTTAAAAATCTGCTGAGCTTCCCACTGCTTTTCTTCTGTTCTCCTACCAAAAATGTAAAAGCTTTAAAAGACTCGTTGGTAGAGACTCTGTGTTCTGAATGTTAAAGCAATGACGGCGTAGAGGTGGGGGCTGCTGCATCTCAAGGCTCCTCATCTCCCTGAGGAAGCTCATGTCCTAATTATTACAGAGAACAAAAAGTAGCTTTGAATAGCCATTTCGGTTCACCAAGTACTTAATAGCTGTTATTAAAGAAGCTCCTGTCTAGTCTAATTGCTTATCGTGAGGAGGGCACCTATAGGGCTCTGGAAGCATGCATAAAAGATCGTGAGCAAGATCAGAGATAGTATCAGGGCCAGTGGAAAGGGGACTCCTCCGGCACCTGCCACAGTTCGTTCCTTCTGCCGTCAGGTCAAGGATAGACTAGAGGATCTCTCCTGATTTTTCTCATTTTTTCCCTTAGGGTCAGTGGGACCCCAAAAGCCCACTTTTATGTCACTTCCCTTGTGACATAAAGAGAATGAATGGCCCTGCAGAGTGAATTGTTGCTTCCTTTGGGTACCAGTGGTAGCCAGCACCCAGCATGGCCCCCACCCATCCCTGCCTCCTGGGACATACGCCCTTCCTGAGGCCCGCCTCCACTGAGCGGGGCTGACCCGTGCAACCAGAAGCACGTTGCAGAAATGACATTGGATGAAATGAAATGAGTTACGAAGAGTGTAACTTCTGAAACTAGGCCATAAGAGACATTGTGGATTGCGTCTTGTTCTTGCTTGGATCCCCTGCTCTGCGGACGTCCAGCTTCCAGGTCATAAGGCCACTTAAGCAGTCCTACTGAGAGGCCCCCATGGTGAGGAATGGGGCGCCTGCCATCAGCCAGCGCGATAGCTTTAAAAGATGTCCACAGATTCTTTGATACACATCCCTTCAAGAAAGGGAGCTTAATTCCTTTCTCTTTGAGTGTGGACTGGACTTGTTGGCTCACTTCTAATGAACAGAACATAGTAGACATGATGGTTTGGGATTTCTGAGACTTAGTCATGAAAGGAATCACGACCTTACCCTTGCAATATCTCTTAGATCACGTGATCTGGAGGGAATCCCGTGACAGGTTATGAGGACACTCCAACATCCCTGTGGAGAGACCCATGAGACAGGGGACTAGGATTTCCTGTCAGCAGCTATGTGGCTGAGTCATCCCAGAATCATACCCTCTAGCTCTAGCCAAGGCTTCAGATGGCTGAGTCCTAGCTGACAGCTTGATTACAACCTCCTCATGACAGCGTCTGTGCCAGAACTACCCAGTTAAGCTTCTCCTAAGTTCCTAATCATTTAAGTTTTTAATTAAGTCTCAAAAATATATGTAGTTTAATATTATTAGCTAAATCAGAAGAGGAAAATGTATTATTTTTCACCCTAATATGACAAAAGAGACTTTATTGTTTTTGGTTTTGTCAAGAAAAGCCAAAATTAACAATCAAGAGCTAGAACTGTAATGTATTATTTGTGGAGGCATACTGACTAATGAAACAATAAAACTGTTAAAAAAATAAATGGAATTTACATACAGAACACAAAGAAGGGGCACCTGGCTGGCTCATTCAGTACAGCGTGTGACTCCTCGTCTTGGGGTCGTGAGTCCTAGCATCACACTGGGGGTAGAGATTACTAAAACAAACAAACCACAAAGAAATAAATTCAAAACCAAAATAATCTTTTTAAAAATCAACAAGGCAGGGCAGCTCCGGTGGCGCAGCGGTTTATCGCCGCCTTCCGCCCAGGGCATGATCCTGGAGACCCGGGATTGAGTTCCACGTCGGGCTCCCTGCATGGTGCCTGCTTCTCCCTCTGCCTGTGTCTCTGCCTCTCTCTCTAGCTGTGTCTCTATGAATAAATAAATCTTAAAAAATCAACAAGGCATAATTAACATATAACGTATTAGTTTCAGGTGTATAATGATTTGTATATGTATGCATTGCTAAATGATCACCACAGTAAGTCTAGTTAGCACCTGTCATCATACAGTTACAAAATCTTTTTTTCTTTTGAAAATAGTATTTTTAGAGAAAGATTATTGGATTAAAGAGACAACAGAAAAAGAGTGCAGCTATTTTGCAAAACAGTTTGACAATTCCTTCAAATGTTAAACATAAGGAGAGGTTTTAAGATAGCAGCCTAGGAAGATCCTGACCTAACCTCCTCCCATGGACACAACAAATCTACACCTACACTCAGAATAATCGCCTTTAAAGAGAACCTAGAACGTGGATGAACAGAACTTCCACAACAAGGGATGGCGCTGAGATGGACAGAAGAGGCAGAGATGTGGTCATGCTCAGGAAAAACCACACACCAGGTGCAGTGTTCCACTGTCAGAAGGAACCTCAAATGTATAGACCTTTTCCCTGAGGAGTGAGAGATTCAAGCTCCAAATCAGGGACCCCAAACAAATCCTACACGGTAGAGATGAGCTGCAAAAACCTGTCTTTGAAACTAACAGGGAATACTTCAAGGAGAATTTCTTCTTTTTTTTTTTTTTTGAAGATTTGTTTATTTATTTTAGAGAAAGAGAGGGATACTGTATGTAACAAATAAAGCCCCAAATTGGTAGAGGAAAGGAAATAAAGATCAGTACAGAAATAAATGAAATAGAGGCTTCAAAAAATAATAGAAAAGATTAATGAAATTAAGAGCTGTTTTTTTGAAAAAGAAAATTAAAATTGATACACCTTTCACAAGACTCATCAAGAAGAGAAAGGAGCACCTGAGTGGCTCCTGGGATTGATCCTGGGATTGGCTCTGTGCTCTGCAGGGAGTCTGCTTGAGGATTATCTCCCTCTCTCTCCCTCTGCCCCTCGCCCTGCTCACATGCACTCTACCTCTCTTTCTCTAAAATAAATAAACAAATCTTCAAAAAAAAAAAAAGAAGAAGAAAAGAGAGAGCCCAAATAAATAAAATTAGAAATGAAAGAGAGGAAGTTAGAATCAATGTCACACAAATACAAAGGATCATAAAAGACCACTATGCCACAATGCCAACAAATTGGACAACCTACAAGAAATGGATAAATTCCCTGAAACGTGCAATTTACCAAGACTGAATCAGGAAGATTGGAAATTCAGACATAATAATTACTAATAATGAAATTGAATCAGTAATCAAAAAACTCCCCAAAACAAGAGTCCAGGATCAGATTGCTTCACAAGGGAATTTTAGCAAACATTTAAAGAAGAGTTTATATATTTTCTTCTCAAACTATTCCAAACAATTGAAGAGGAAGGAATGCTTCCAATCTCATTCCATGAGGCCAGCATTACCCTAACACCTAAACTAGACAAAGGCATACATAAATCAATAAATACAGGCCAATATTCTTGATGAACACTGATGCAAAAATTCCCAACAAAATATTAGCAAACAAAATTCAACAATACATTAAAAGCATCACATACCATGATCAAGTGGGATTTGTTGCAGGAATGCAAGGATAGTTCAACATCCAAAACTTAAGGAGATTCAAACATTAACAAAACAAGTAGGGACATAAAAATCATACGATAAAAATGGATCGTTTGATCATCCAACAGATGCAGAAAAGCATTGGGCAAAATTCAACATCTATTTATGATAAAAAAAATTCCCAACAAATTGAGTATAGAAGAAGTATACCTCAACATGACAAATCCACAGCTGACATCATACTCAAAAGTGAAAACTTGAAAGCTTTTCCTCTAAGATCAGGAACAAGACTAGGATGCTCGCTCCTGCCACTTTTGTTCAATGTAGTATTGGAAGTCCCAACTACAGCATTTAGATAAGAAAAACAGTAAAAGGCATCCAGAAGGCCAGCAGGAACCCCTGCCCACACATATCTTCTGACCAGAGAGTTCTGCAGGACCTCAGTTCTAGAGGAAGTATGAGGACCAGAGCACACTTAGTTACAACTTGCCACATTCTAGCCAAGGACCAAATGCTTCCCATTGCAGGCAGGAGAGCCTCTGCAGACAAGTGGCCTGAAGGATAGAGAAGCCAAAACACAACAGCAAAGTGCATGGAGCACACACCAGACACACTCCCTGAAGCACCAGGCCCGGGACACTGTATGACCTCTTCTTCATAAAGCCATTACTTTCAGGAGCAGGTAACACAACAGGCTTTCTGACACACAGAAGGCAGCAGAGACTTAGACAAAATTCTAAGACAGAGGCATTCATTACAAATAAAAGAACAAGATAAGGCCAGAGATCTAAATGAAATAGATATGAGTAACATGCCTGATAGAGAATTTAAAGCATCATATAGGATACTTGCTGGGCTTGAGAAAAGAATGGAAGAGATCAGGGCAACCCTTACCACAAGCATAAAAGAGTTCAAAAGAATCATCCAGAAATGAAGAAGGCGATAACTGAAATTGGAAACAGGCTTGATGCAATGAACAGAATGAATAAGTGATTTAGAAGACAAAATAATGGAAAAAATGAAGCTGAACAAAAGAGAAAAAGAATTATGGAACATGTGAATAGACGTTCAGAACTCAGTGATGCCATCAAATGTAATAACATTCATGTTATAGGAGTGCCAGGAGAAGAAGAGAGAGAAAAGGCAGCAGAAAATTTATCTGAGGAAATAATAGCTGAAAACTTCCCTAGTGTGGGGAAGGAAACAGACATCCAGATTAAGGAAGAACAGAGAACTCCCATCAAGGGGCACCTGAGTGGCTCAGTGGTTGAGAGTCGGCCTTGGGCTCAGGTCATGACCCCGGGATCCTGGGATCGAGTCCTACACTGGGCTCCACACAGGGAGCCTGCTCCTCCCTCTGCCTGTGTCTTTGCCTCTCTCTGTGTGTCTCATGAATAAATAAATAAAATCCTAAAAAAAAAAAAAGAACTCCCATCAAAATCAAAGTGACACCAAGACATATTGTAATTAAATTTGCAAAATATAATGATAAAGAAAATATCTCAAAAGCAGCAAGACAAAAGAAGTCCTTAACTTACAAGAGAAAACTAATAAGGCTAGCTAGAGTTTTATCAACAGAAACTTGGCAAGCCAGAACAAGGGAGTGGCACGATATGGGTGAGAAAAATCTGTAGCCGAGAATATTCATCAAGGTTATCATTCAGAACAGAAGGAGAGATAAAGAGTTTCCCAGACAAACAAACACTAAAGGAGTTTGTGGTTAGTAAGCCAGCAAGAAATATTAAAGGTGACTGTAAAGGAGACCAAAAGTGACAAAGACAAAGGATCAGAGAAAATCTCGAGAAACAATGACACAGCAAGTAATAATATGACACTAAATACATATTTGTCAATAATTACTTTGAATGTAAGTGGATGGGCAGCCCAGGTGGTTCAGCGGTTTAGAGCCACCTTCAGCCGAGGTCGTGATCCTGGAGACCCGGGATCAAGTCCAGCATCAGGCTCCCTGCATGGAGCCTGCTTCTCCCTCTGCCTGTGTCTCTGCCTCTCTCTGTGTGTGTCTCTCATGAATAAATGAATAAAATATTTTTGAAAAATGAATGTAAATGGACTAAACTCCGTTCAAAAGACATACAGCATCAGAATGGATAAAAAAACAAGACCCACCTATATGCTGCCTAAAAGAGACTCATTTTAGACCTAAAGACACCTGCAGATTGAAAGTGAGGGAATGGAGAAACATTAATCATACAAATGGATCTCAAAAGAAAGCCAGAGTAGCAACACTTATATCGGACAAACTAGACTTTAAAACAAAAACTGCCATGAGAGGTGATAATAAGAAGGACAGCCCATAAGAAGATCTTACAAATGTATATATTTATGCACCCAACATGAGGACACCCAAATATATAAAACGATGATAACAAACATAAATAAACTTACTGATAATAAGATAATAATAATAGGGACTTTAACATCCCACTTACAGCAATGAACAGATAATCTAAACAGAAAATCAACAAGGAAACACTTTGAATGACACACTGGACCAGATGGACTCAACAGATATATTCAGAACATTTCATCCTAAAACAGCAGAATATACGTTCTTTTCAAGTGCACATGTAACGTTCTCCAGAATAGATCACATACTGGGTCACAGATCAGGCTTCAACAAATACAAAAAGATTGAGATCACTCCATGCATCTTTTCTAACTACGACACCATGAAACTTGAAGCCAGCTACAAGAAAAAATTAAGAAAGACCATAAATACATGGAGGTTAAACAACATGCTACTAAACAATGAATGAGTCGACCAGGAAATCAAAGAAGAAATGGGAAAAAATAACCAGGGAAATAAATGAAAATGAAAATACAAATACAATGGTCCAAATGTCTGGGATGCAACAGTTCCAAAAGGAAAGTATATAGCAACACAGGCTTACTTTAAGAAGCAAGAAAAATCTCTGATAAACAACCTAATCCTGCTCCTTTAGGTGTAGTCTTTATTATATTAGAAAAAGAACAACAAATGAAGCCTAAAGCCACTTGATATGTCATTAAGGAAATGCAAATTAAACCAATGAAATTCTTTTTTTATATAAATTTATTTTTTATTGGTGTTCAATTTGCCAACATATAGAATAACACCCAGTGCTCATCCCCTCAAGTGCCCCCCTCAGTGCCCGTCACCCAGTCACCCCCACCCCCCGCCCTCCTCCCCTTCCACCACCCCTAGTTTGTTTCCCAGAGTTAGGAGTCTTTCATGTTCTGTCTCCCTTTCTGATATTTCGCACTCATTTTTTCTCCTTTCCCCTTTATTCCCTTTCACTATTTTTTATATTCCCCAAATGAATGAGACCATCTAATAAAACCAATGAAATTCTAAACATCTGTTAGAATAGCTAACTTCCATGACATTGACGATCCCAAATGCTGGTGAGGATGTACAGCAGCAAGAACTCTTACTCATTGCTGGTGGGAATGCAAAATGGTATAGCCACTTCGGAAAGCAGTTTGGCAGGGTCGTTTCTTTTGTTTTTAAAAAGATTTTATTTGAGAAAGAGGGAGATACAGAGAGAAAGAGACAGCAAGCATGAGTGAGCACACAAATGGGTGGGTGGGCAGAGGGAGAGGAAGAGCAGATCCTTCGCCGAGCAGGGAGGCCGACATGGGCCTGGACCCCAGGACCCTGGGATCATAACCTGAACCAAAGGCAGATACTTTACCGACTGAGCCACCCGGCTGCCCCTGTTCGGCAGTTTCTTACAAAACTAAACACACTCTGGGTGTGTGATCCAGTGATCGTGCTTATTGGCATTTACCCAAGTGACTTAAAAATGTATGTTCATACAAAAATCTGTACGTGGATGTCTGTATCAGCCTAATTCATAATTGCCAAAACTCAGAAGCAGGTAAGATGTCCCTCAATGAGTGAAGGGAAAAATAAGCTGTGGTGCATCCAGATGATTGATTATTATGCAGCACGAAAAATAAATGAGCTATCGAGCCCTGAAAAGACATGGAGAAAACTTCAATGCAAACTTTCATGCATGTTACTCAGTGAAAGGAGCCAATCTGAGAAATCTACATACTGGAGGATCCCAACTACATGACCTTCTGGAAAAGGCAAAAATGAAGGAGTCAGAAAAAAAAAAAAACATCAGTGGGTGCTGAGGGTGAAGGGGGAGGGGGGAAGAACGGAACACGAGAGATTCTTATGGGCAGTGAAACTATTCTGGGTGACACTTATAAATCTCTAGAATCTCTACACATTATCCAAACCCGTGGAAGGTACGACACCAAGAATGAGCTGAAGGTAAGCTGAGCTTTGGGTGACAACGGTGTGCGGATGTGGGTTCACTGATCATAATAAATATATTATTCTGTTGCCAGATTTTGACCGTGGGAAAGCCCTGTGTGTGGGAAATCTGTGCACCTTCTGCTTAATTTTTCGGAATCTAAAACTGTTGTATTTTTTTAAAAAAAGATATTGTAGTCTGCATATCCTGCAACTAAAAAAAATCAACGTTAGCTGTAACAGTAAGTAACTTTTCCCTCCTCCTTTCTTTCCATTCGTCTTCCCTCCTCCTTCCATCCTTCAAGGCTCCCTGCCTTTTTGGTGTCCTTCCTTTCTGAGCAGTTCAGTGTGAAACCCATCAGGTGTTCACATTTGTCCGGCAGAATCGGCCTTCGGTGACTATCGGACTGCACGGCGGACCCAGGTCTCAGCGCCGAGCCCGGGCAGGTGTCCGCCCATCCCGTCCGGCCCGAGCCGCTCACCTCCGCGCGTCAGGCCAGGCCCCCACCTGCGCTCTGAGCCGACCCGCCCACCCCGTCGCTAGGCCCCGCCCCCGGGGGCGTGTCCAGCGCCTCGCCCCCGCCCCCCGCGCGTTCGTTGGTCCAGCCCGACGCTCGTTCCGGCCGCGCCCCGCCCAGGCCCCGCCCCCGCGCCGTCCGCCGGCCGGGAGGGGGCGTGGCTGCGCAGGCCCACGCCGCGCCCCGCCCCCCGGCACGCAGTCTCCGCGCACGCGCGCGCCCCCGCCTGAGCCTTGGTCCGGGCCGCGGGGAGCGGGCGGGTGGAGGCTGGGCCGCGGAGGCCGGAGGGGAGGAGCCCGGGCCGCCGCCGCCGCCGCCGCCTTGCAGGAGGGGAGCATGTCTGCGAGTCGAGCCAAGAAAGTGAAGATGGCCACCAAGTCGTGCCCCGAGTGCGACCAGCAGGTGGGGGCCGGGCGGGGGCGGCCCGGGGCGCGGGGGTCACGGGGGCGCGGTCCGGCCGGTGCCCACCTGGCGGCGGGGGCGCGGGGGTCACGGGGGGTCGCCCGGTGACCGGGCCTGGGGCCGAGCACGGCCGCGCCCTCCGCCCGGGAGCCCGGCGGCCCCTTTGTTCCCGCCGCGACGACGCAGTGACCTGCTGGAGGCCGGGAGGGGGCGACCTCGGCGCGCTCGGCGGTGCCCCGCGTGACCCGGTGACCTGCGCTTGTCCTCCGAAGGCGCAGTTTCTCTAGGCTCCCCCTCTGTGAATGGTAGGTCGTTGTCTGGCTTCAAAAAGGTGAATTTACCTTGAACATTTAGTGTCTACTTTATGAACCAAGGCCACGCGCGGTCCAGGGCTCAGCCAGCCCCCGAGGCCCAGCCCTGGCCCAGCTGGAAAACCTGCGTGGACTCGGAAGAGCATCGCGCGCTCGCAGGTGCGCGCTCGCAGGTGCGCGCTCGCAGGTGCGCGCTCGCAGGTGCGCGCTCGCAGGTGCGCGCTCGCAGGTGCGCGCTCGCAGGTGCGCGCTCGCAGGTGCTCACGCCCCGGGCGCCCCCTCGTGGGCCCAGACGGCAGCGCGGCCTTGAGAATGAGACTGCCCGCGGCCTAGAAGCCCCGTTGCGGAGCCCAGGAGGGAGGCCGCTGCCTCCAGGGTTTTGCAGGGAAAGGCCCGCTTGTACTTCCTGTGCTTGGGGAGCCTGAAGCTGTTGCCCCTCACCAGGTGCCCGGATTCCCGCTCAGATGCCAATAAGGGGCCATTTTTACCGCGAGCAATACCGTCTAGTAACATTACCTGATTAGGCCGACAGGGTCGGAGTGCCGAACTTCACCAAAGGTCTATTTTCTCCAGAAGGACTTTGGTTAATCCTTTACTGACATGTCATAATCCCATGAAGTTTGTTTTTTTTTTTAAGATTTTTGTTTATTTATTCACGAGAGACACAGAGGCAGAGACACAGGCAGAGGGAGAAGCAGGCTCCATGCAGGGAGCCGGACGTGGGACTCGATCCCCTGTCTCCAGGATCACACCCCGGGGCTGCAGGAGGCACTAAACTGCTGCGCCACCAGGGCTGCCACCCAGGTGCCCTTCTGTTGCATTCCTATATATTAATGAAACAGTGAAATTAAGAAAACAGTCTGTTTACAATGGCCAAAATAATAAAATATCTAGGAATAAACTTAACTAAGGAAGTGTGAAAGATCTGTACTCTAGGGGATCTCTGGGTGGCTCAGCGGTTTAGCGCCTGCCTTTGGCCTAGGGCACAATCCTGGGGTCCCGGGATCAAGTCCCACATCGGGCTCCAGGCATGGAGCCTGCTTCTCCCTCCTCCTATGTCTCTGTCTCTCTCTCTCTATATATATATATATAAATAAATCTTTTTTTTAAAAAAAGATCTGTATTCTGAAAACTATAAGACACTTATGAGAGAAATTGAAGGGGACACAAACAAATGGAAAGGATTCCATGCTCATGGACTGAGAACCAATATTGTAAAAATGTCTGCCCTGCCTAAGGCAATCTACAGATTTAATGCAGTCCCTATCAAAATACCAAGAGCATTTTCAGAGCTAAAACAATCCCAAAGTTTGTTCTACCACAAAAGACCAAGTAGCCAAAGTAATCTTGAAAAGAACAAAACTGTGAGGTATCACAATCCTAGATTTCAAGATAGACTACAGAGCTGTAGTAATTAAAACATTATACTGACACAGGGATGCCTGGGTGTCTCAGTAGTTGAACATCTGCCTTCAGCTCAGGGCGTGATCCCAGAGTTCTGGGATCGAGTCCCACGTCGGGCTCCCTGCATGGAGCCTGCTTCTCCCTCTGCCTGTGTCTCTGCCTCTCTCTGTGTCTCTCATGAATAAATAAATAAAATCTTTAAAAAAAAATAGACACAGATCAATGGAACAGAATAGAGAACTCAGAAACAAACCGACGATTATATGGTCAATTAATCTTCAACACTGGAGGCAAGAATATGCAGTTGGAAAAAGACAGTCTCTTCAGCAAGTAGCTGTTGGGACAGCTACATGCAAAAGAATGAAACCAGACCACTTTCTGACACCTTGCACAAAAACTCAAAATAGATGAGTAACCTAAATAGGAGGCCTGAAACCATAAAGATCCCAGAAGAGAGCACACAAGCAGTAATGTCTCTGACATTGGCCATAGCAGCATTTTTCTAGATAGGTCTTCTGACAGAGGAAACAAAAGCAAAAATAAACTATTGGGACTACATCAAAATTAAAAGCTGCATAGGAGAGGAAGCAATCGACAAAACTATAAGATAACTTAATGGGAAAAGATATTTGCAAATGAAATATCTGATAGAGAGTTAGTATCCAAATATATAAAGAACTGATACAACTCAATAGCCCCAAAACAAATAATTCAATTAAAAAGAGGGTAGAAGACAACACATTTCTCCAATGAAGACATCCGGATGACCAGCCAGTGCATGAAAAGATGCTCAACATCACTCATCATCAGAGGAACGCAAATCAAATCTACAGTGAGTTATCCTCTCCTACCTGTCACAATGGCTAGAATAAAAAACAAGAAACAAGTGTTGGTGGGGATGTGGAGAAAGGGGAACCCTCGTGTACTGTTGGTGGGATTTCAGATGGGTACAGCCACTTGGAAAACAGTGTGGAGGGTCCTCAAAAACTTAAAGATGGGGGATGCCTGTGTGGCTCCATGGTTGAGCGTCTGCCTTTGGCTCAGGTCGTGATCCCAGGGTCCTGGGATCGAGTCCTGCATTGGGCTCCCCATGGGGAGCCTGCTTCTCCCTCTGCCTAAGTATCTGCCTCCGTGTGTCTCTCATGAATAAATTTTCAAAAATCTTAAAAAAAACACAAAACTTAAAAACGGAACTACCCTATGATCCAGTGATTGCACTACTGAGTACCCCTAAAATACAAAAAAAAAAAAAAAAAGAAAAACCAACACTAATTCGAAGAGGTACATGCACCCCTGTGCTTATTGCAGTAGTATTTACAGTGGCCAAGATGTGGGAGCAGCCCAAGTGTCCACCAGTCAATGAATGGATAAAGAAGTGGCACATATACACAATGAGATATTAGTCATAAAAAAGAATGAAATCTAGCCATTTGCAACAGCATGAATGGAGCTAGAGTGTAATGCTAAGGGAAATAAGTCAGTTGGAGTAAGACAAATATTGTATACTTTCACTCATGTGGAATTTAAGAAACAAATGAGGAAGGAAAAGAGAAAAACCAAAAAACAGACTATAGAGAACAAACTGATGGTTGCCGGAGGGGAGGCAGTTGAGATGGGAAATAGGTGAGCGGGATTAAGGGCACACTTACGGTGGGCACCGAGTCATGCATAGGATTGTCGGATCACTGTGTGGTACACCTGAAACTAATGTAACCCTGTGAAAAAATTGTCACCCTAGAGTGTGTGAAATACGTAAATATTGCAATAAAGCAAGTCAAATGAAATTTCTGGTTCTCCAGGGCACATAAAAGCTCTATTACACCATCAGTCTATTCAGTATGCAGTAGCTTTGTGTCTAACAGAACAATGTATATACCGTAGCTAAAAAATACTTCACTGCTGAAGAATGTTAACCATCATCCGAGCCTTCAGTGAGTTGTGATCTTTTTGCTTGTGGAGGGTTTTGCCTTGATGTCGACGGCTGTTGACTGATCGGGGTAGTGGTGCTAAGGGTTGGGGTGACTGTGGCGATTTCTTGATGTAAAAGAGCAGTGAAGTTTGCCGTCGTTGATTGATTCTTCCTTTCCCAGTTCCTCTGCAGCATGCAATACTGTTAGCATTCACCCGCAGTAAAACTTGTTTCAAAATTGGAGTCAGTCCTTTCAAACTGTGTTCCTTTATCAACTAAGTTTATGTAATATTCTAAATCCTTTGATGTCATTTCAACAGTCTTCACAGCATCTTCACCAGGATAGATTCCATCTGGAGAAACCACTTTCTTTGCTCATCCATAAGAAGCAACTCCCCATCCATTAAAATTATGAGATTGCAGCAATTCAGACCATCTGCAGGCTCCACTTCTGATTCTAGTTCTCTGTCACATCTTGTATTTACTTCTGAACCTCTCAGAGTCACCCATGAAGTCTGGAATGAACTTCTTCCAAACTCCTGTAGATATTTTTACCTCTTCCCAGGAATCACAAATGTTCTTTTTTTTTTTTTTTTTTAAGATTTTATTATTTGAGAGAGAGCACTTGCAGGAGAGCACAAGCAGGGGGGAGTGGTAGAGGGGGAGAGAGAGGGAGAAGCAGACTCCCCCACTGAGCAGGGAGCCTGGTGAGGGCTCAATCCCAAGACCCTGGGACCATGACCTGAGCCAAAGGTAGATCCTTAACCGAGTGAGCTATCCAGGGACCCCTGAATCATGACTATTCTTGATAGTGTGCAGAATGGTGAATTCTTTCCAGGAGATTTTCAATCTATTTTGTGTAGATTCATCAGAGGAATCACTATTTAGGGATCTGTAGCCTTACAAAATGTATTTCTTAAATAAGAAGACTTAAAATTGTTCCTTGATCCATAGGCTGCAGAATGGATGTTGTGTTCGCAGGTATGAAAACAACATAGCTTCATTGTACCTCGCCAGAGCTCTTGGATGACCAGGTGCCATGTCCATGAACAGTGACATTTTGAAAGGAACCTTTCTTTCTCCACTGTAGGTCTTAATAGTGGGCTTAAAATATTTAATAAGCCATGTTGTAAACAGATGTACTATCATCTAGGTTTTGTTTTCCCATTAATAGAACATAGGCAGATTTAGCATATTTCTTAGGAGCCCTAGGATCTTGGAATGGTAAATGAGCTTTGGCTTCAACTTAAAGCCACAGATGCATTAACCCCTGCAAGAGAATCGGCCCGTCCTTTGAAGCTTTGAGGCCAGGCACTGACTTCTCTCCAGCTGTGAAAGTCATAGGTAGCATCTTCTTCAAATATAAGGCTGTTTCATCTACATTGAGACTCTATTACTCAGTGTAGACACCTTCATTAGTTATCTTAGCTGGGTCTTCTGGGTGACTTATTGCAGCTTCTCTGTCAGCACTTGCTGCTTCACTTTGCACTGTTAGGTTATGGAGGCCGCTTCATTCCTTAAGCCTCACAAACCAACTTCATGCAACCAGACTTTTCTTCTGCAACTTCCTCACCTCTCTCAGCCTTCATAGAATTGAATAGAATTAGGGCCTTGCCCTGAGTTAGACTTTGGCTTAAGGGAATGTGGTGGCTGGTTTGATCTTTTTCCAGCCCCCTAAAACTTTCTGCAAATTAACTATAAGGCTGTTTCACCTTCTTATCATTCGTGTGTTCACTGGAGTGAGCCATTTCCTTCAAGAAATTTTCCTTTGTGTTTATAATTTGGCTGACTCTTTGGTGTAAGAGGCCTTTCTTGGCTTTTGACATGGCTTTCCTACTAAGCTTACTCATTTCTAGCTTTGGATTTAAAATGAGAGATGTGTGCTTTTTCCTTTAACTTGAATACTTAAAGGCCACTGTAGGGTTATTACCTGGCCTAATGTCAATATTTCCTTGTCTTAGGGTACAGAGAGGCCTGAGGAGAGGGACATAGATAGGGGAATGGCCAATTGGTAGAGCATTCAGGATACACACATTTATTAAGTTTTGTGGTCTTGTATGGGTCTTGTATAGGCAGTCCAAAATGATGAAAATACTAACATCAAAGATCATGGATCACCATAACAGGATAATAGTGAAAGAGTTGGAAGTATTTCAAAAATTACCATAATATGATAAAGACACAAAGTGAGCAAATGCTATTGGAAAATGGTGCTGATAGCCTGGCTCCATGAAGCATTGCCACAAACCTTCAATATGTAAAACCTAGAGTATCTGTGAAGCACAATGAAGCAAAGTGCAATAAAATGAGGTATGTCTGTAATTAAATCTCTCTCTCTCTTTTTTTTTTTTTTTTTGATCTCTAGGAAAAGCCTTGTCAGTTTTGTTCATCTTTTCAAAAAAAAAAAAAAAAACCCAACTTTTGTTTCACTGGTTTTGTTTCTCTATTCTCTATATTGTTTATCTCTAATCTTTATTATTTCCTTCTTTATGCTGGCTTGGGTTTCATTTGCTCTTCTTTTTCTAATTGCTTAAGTTGTAAAGTTAGGTTGTTGATTTGAGATCTTTCTTCTTTCTTAATGTAAGCATTTACAGCTATATAACTTTCCTCCGTAACATCGCTTTCACTGTGTCCTATGATTGATAGGTTGTATTTTTTTTCATTCATCTCTACGATTTTCTAATTTTCCTTATGAGTTCTTTTTTTTTTAAGATTTTTTATTTATTTATTCATGATAGTCACAGAGAGAAGAGAGAAAGGCAGAGACACAGGCAGAGGGAGAAGCGGGCACCATGCTGGGAGCCCGACGTGGGACTCGATCCCAGGACTCCAGGATCGCGCCCTGGGCCAAAGGCAGGCACTAAACCGCTGAGCCACCCAGGGATCCCTATGAGTTCTTTTTTGATCCATTGGTTATTTCAGAGTATATTGTTTAATTTCTAAAATGCTTTGAATTTTCTAGTTTTCCTTTTTGATGTTAATTTCTAACTTGGTCCTGTTGTGGTTGGAGAAGATACTTTGAATGATACACTGTCTTAAAAAATGAACTTAAGGCACCTGGGTGGCACAGTCATTTAAGCATCTGACTTTTGGTTTTGGCTTAGGTCATGATCTTGGGGTCATAAAATCGAGTCCCATGTCAGGCTCTGCTCTGAGTGTAGAATCTGCTTAAGTTTCTCTCTCCTTCTTCCTCTGCCCCTCCCCCCTGCTTTCTCTCTCTCTCTCAAATAAATAATTCCTTAAAAATGAACTTTAATTCTTACCTGTGCCATATACAAATAATATTTCAAGAAGGATTGTAGATCTACATGAAAAATTTTAAACTATGAAACTTCTAGAAAATACTAAAAAATCTTTGTGAACTTAAGTTAGGCATTTGTTTGGTGTTGCAACACCAAAAGCATGACCCATAAAAGAAGAAAATGATAAATTGGACTTAATCAAAATTAAACTTCTGTTCTTTGAAAATCACTGTTTAGAAAAAGGAAAGACAAAAAAAAGAAAAAGGAAAGACATGAACCAATAACAAGCTTTGCAAAGCATGTATGTAATAGAAGACTTGTATCCAGAATATATAAAGAGCTCTCAAACGTTAATAATAAAAAAAAACCAATTAAAAGGCAAAAATTTGAATAGACATTTGACCAGAGTAGACTTAACAGCAAATAAGCTCATAGAAAAATGCCCGACATCATTAGTCATTAGGGATACGCGTATTACCACAGTGAGATCGTATGGGAATAACTAAAGTTAAAAAGAACATACCGAGTATTGATGAGGATATGGAGGAAATGGACGTCTCATCCTCTGCTGGCGGGAATGTAAAATGGTACAACCACTTTGGGAAATAGTTTAGCAGCTTTCTTTTTAAAAAACCTACCATATGATCCAGCCATTTCCACTTTTAGCTATTTATTCAAGAAAAAAGCTATTTAGCTATTTATTAAAGAAAAAATGTGTGTGTGTGTATATACACATATATATATAAAGACTTTTCCATGAAAGTTCATAGGAGCTTTATTTGTAATAGCTTAAGCCTGGAAACAGTCAACATGTACAGATACACTGAGGTTTATCTTTACATGGAATAATATTCAGCAATAAAACGAATGAGCTTGTTACATTCAAAAGCATGGACAAATCTCAAAATATTTATGTTAAGGGAAAGAAGCTAAACAAAAAAAGCATGTATTTATGATTCCGTTTATATAAAACTCTAGAAAATTCAGAAAGCTGATCAGTAGCTGCTTGGGGATATTGAAGGGGATGCTAAGGAGAGGTAAGAGGGTAGATTACATGGTGTATGAGGAAACTTAGGGATGATGGATATATTCACTATACTGATGGTGGTGACAGTTTCATGGGCATACACAGTTGTCAAAACCTGTCCAATAGTACGTTTTAAATATGTATAGTTTATTGTATGTTAATTATAACTTAATAAAGCTGGTAAATGACATAATCATTTTTTTACTTAAAACTCTTAAGAACACAGACTACTTCAGGTAGTAAAGACCTTAGAAAAGAAAACAGAAACCTGCCAGGCAAATGAGATCTGTTCCGGGTCTTTCCTCTACAGGAGCCTGGGAGAACCTATGTCTAGCACCTATTTTGTAGTCTCCCTCAAACTGGCAATTGTAAATAAATAATCCTTTTCCAGTAATTGATCCTGGCCCTCTTCCTCTCTCATGTTCAAACTCTTGAAGGCAGATTTTTTATTAAGTATTTTCTAGAAGTTTTCTAGTTTAAAATGTTTTATGTAGGTCTACAGTCCATCTTGAAATATTTGTATATGGAATAAGGTCAGAATCAAAGTTCATTTTTTGAGACCAATATCGTTCAAAGTATCTTTTCCAACCACAACAGGATGAAGTTGGAAATCAACAACAGAAAGGAAAACTAGAAATTTCAAAAATTTGTAGAAATTAAACAACGTACTCTGAAATAACTGATGGGCTAAAATATAAATCACAAGTTTTTATTTTAAATTTTTACAGATTTTATTTACTCATTTATGAGAGACAGAGAGAGGCAGAGACACAGGCAGAGGGAGAAGCAGGCTCCATGCAGGGAACCCTACATGAGACTCGATCCCGGGACCCCAGGATCAGGCCCAGGGCTCAAGGCGACGCTAAACCACTGAGCCACCCAGGGATCCCCTAAATTATAAGTTTTTAGTTCTATTTTATGATTAGTAATGAATTTGTGTCCAAGACTTATATCTTTCTCCCTTTAAAACGTCTGTCAAATATATTGTTTGTTTTTTTTCGGGGGGCGGGGGGGGATGCATTCCCCTGCCAGCATCCCAGAACAGGACAACAGCCTCTCATCCTGGGATTAATGTAATAATTTCCTAACCTTTTTTCTAGTCTAACCCACATTGTAACTATTCTGAGACTGACATTTTAGGAAATAGTTTTTTACTTGACATACTTCCTGTAGCCGCTTACATTAGTGTTATTAAATATTTACCATATGCATGGTGCTGTAAAGGACTAGGAGAGTGGGAGGGGTATGATTTCCTATCTCAAATCGTTTTTATGAAGATGTGGAGTTTATTTTTTTTAAAGATTTTATTTATTTATTCATAGACACAGGGAGAGAGAGGCAGAGACACAGGCAGAGGGAGAAGCAGGCTCCATGCAGGGAGCCCGACATGGAACTCGACCTCGGGTCTCCAGGATCACACCCCAGGCCACAGGCGGCGCCAAACTACTGCGCCACCAGGGCTGCCCAAGATGTGGAGTTTAAATTAAAATAATCTCTACCTTCAAGTAACTTATTGTTGAGTTGAAGAGACCACATAAACACTTTAGAAGTTCAGTAAATAGTAAAATAGTAACATTTTTTTTTTCCTTTTTTCCCCCCTCCAGGTTCCTGTTGCATGTAAATCTTGTCCCTGTGGTTACGTATTTATTAATAGGAAACTTCTAAAAGTAAAACACTCAGAGAAATCATCACCTTTTACAGGTAATTGAGAAATTGAGAGAGTTTATCACTTTTCTGTCTTTTATGGTTTCCATTATATAAAGTTAAAATTAATTTTTGTGAGGTTTTTTTTTCTTTTTGGCTGGGAGAATTGTAATACTAAAGTCTATTGAAGTATGTCTTTGGTTTCTATTAGGTACAATTAGTCATTTACATTGATTTTTTTTTCTTTATCCAATTTAAATGTTAAGTCCTTTATTAATAAATTTTGTAGCAAATTTTAATGAGATATTTTAATTAGATAATGTTAGTTGGAAGAAAGAGAACCCTGATTTTAATATTACAGGTTTTTTTTTTAAAGATTTTATTTATTTATTCATGAGAGACACACACACACAGAGGCAGAGACACAGGCAGAGAAAGAAGCAGGCTCCATGCAGGGAGCCTGACGTGGGTCTTGATCCCGGGTCTCCAGGATCACACCGTAGGCTGAAGGCAGCACTAAACCACTGAGCCACCCGGTATTACAGTTTTTTAAAGTACTAGTAATTTTTTTTGATTCGCTGATTTAGACTATCTAAAAAAATGTGCACTTCAATTTTGTTTGAGTTTTTATTTTTTTTTTTTTAAAGATTTTATATATTTATTCCTGAGAGACACAGAGAGAGAGGCAGAGACACAGGCAGAGGGAGAAGCAGGCTCCACGCAGGGAGCCCGATGCGGGACTCGATCCCAGGACTCCAGGATCATGCCTTGAGCCAAATGCAGGCGCTAAACTGCTGAGCCACCCAGGCATCCCCTTGTTTGAGTTTTTAGCTTTCTCTTTAAAGTTGAGAAATCTAGATTTATACCATAAGTGTATTCAGAGGTGGGTTTTTGTTACTCCTGTAATAAATCACGTAACAGTAGTGAATCCAAAATGGTAGAAGATTTATTACAAACAATTATTGAGTGCCTAACATATGCCAGGCACTATATATCTTGGGCATACAGTAATCTACTTCTAAGACAGCTTTAGTACCGTCATAGTGGTTGAAGGTGTGTGCATAGGAATATACATATGGGATATGTGGGGAAAATACCAGCTCATGATAAGTGCTAGGTAGGAAATTAAAATAGGGTACTGCCCTAGAGGTTAACTGGAAGGCTACTCTTGATTGAGTGGTCCAGGGAATGCATTTCTGAGGAGGAGATATTTTATAAGGTCTGAATAGATGAAGGGGCTAGACATGAAAACTAGGGAAAGCAAATTCTAGGCAGAGAGAAAAACAGAGGCAGAAATTCTAAGGCAGGATTTATTCCAGGAATGCAGGATTGGTACAATATAAGAAAACCTATTAGTATCATATACCATGTTAATAAATATAAAGAAAAAATAATAAGGTAATCTCTGTAGATACTGAGAAAACCTTTGACAAAATTAAGTACCCATCCATGATAGAGAAACTCAAGAAAATAGGATTTGAAGAATACTTTTTTAATTTGATGAAGTATATATCTTAGCATTAAAGCTAGTATCTTATCTATTTATTTATTTATTCATTCATTCATTCATTCATTCATGAGAGACACAGAGAGAGAGGCAGAGACACAGGCAGGGGGAGAAACAGCCTCCATGTGGGAGCCCAACATGGGACTCGATCCCAGGACCCCGGGATCATGACCTGAACCAAAGGTAGATGCTCAGCCACTGAGCTACCCAGGCATCCCTAGTATCTTATATAAATGGGGAAACACTACAGGAATTTCCATTCATGTCAGGAACAAGACAAGCATCCTCACTATCTTCACTATCGTTCAGCATTATGTTAAAGGTAAATTAGCCAAGACAAATAAGAGAAATAAATAAGAGACATAAAAATGGGTAAAGAATAAGTACAGGGCAGCCCGGATGGCTCAGCAGTTTAGTGCCACCTTCAGCCCAGGGCGTGATCCTGGAGACCCAGGATCGAGTCCCACGTCAGGTTTCCTGCATGGAGCCTGCTTCTGTCTCTGCCCACCCCCCTCTCTGTGTCTCTCATGAATAAATAAAATCTTAAAAAAAAAAAGAACAAGTAGAACAGTATCTATTTGCAGATCATAGTGTAACTGGACTCCAGAGAATCAATGATAAAACTAACTCCTACAGTAAAAGAATTCAATGAAGGATCAGGATTTAAAATTAACATACAAAAATCAGCTTTCATATATAGAAATAGCTTAAACTGGACATAATGTTAGAGAAAAGCCCATTTACAATAGCGACATGAAGGATTAAATGTTTAGGAATAAATTTATTAAGAAAGGCATAAAACAAATTTAAAATCCTCCTAAAAGCCAAACTGTGGAAGGAGCCTCGGTGTCCATCGACAGATGATGAATAAGGAAGCTGTGGTCTTTGTATACAATGGAGTATGGCTCAGCCATCAGAAATGACAAATACCCACCATTTGCTTCGACGTGGATGGAACTGGAGGGTATTATGCTGAGTGAAGTAAGTCAAATGGAGAAGGACAATCATTATATGATTTCATTCATACGGAGAATATAAAAAATAGTGAAAGGGATTATAGAGGAAAGGGGGAAATATCAGTGGGAAATACCAGTGAAGGTGACAAAACATGAGAGATTCCTAACTGGGAAACGAACAAGGGGTAGTGGAAAGGGAGGTGGGCAGGGTGGAGTGACTGGGTGATGGGCACTGAAGGGGGCACTTGACGGGCTGAGCACTGGGTGTTATTCTATATGTTGACAAATCAAACTCCAATGAAAAAATATACAAAAAAAAAAAAAACTTCTCTGAAGTTTCACACATTAAAAAAAATAATAATAAAATAAAATAAAACACTCCTAAAAGACACTAAAGCAGATTTAAGGAAATGGTAAAACATCCCTTGCTCTTGAATATGATGATTCAACATCCTAAAGATGTTAATCCTCCCAAGTTAATTTATTAAATCAATGCAATTTTAATAAAAATCCTAACAAGTTGTTTCATTGAGTTAGACAAGCAGATTTTAGGGTTCATGTGGAAATACAAACATGCAAAAATACCCAGAATAATTGTCAATTGACTTTTAGTAAAGGTCCTAAGGAAATTAAATGGGAATTAATAGTCTTTTCAACAAATGGTATTGGGATATGATGCTGGATATGCAAAAGAATGAAGTTGGGATCCTACCTCACGACATACATAAAAATTAATTAAAAATACGGGGCGCTTGGGTGGCTCAGTTGGTTAAGCATCCAGCTCTTGATTTCAACTCAGGTCATGATCTCAGGGTTGTGAGATCAAACCCTGTATCAGGCTCAGCGTGGAGTCTGCTTGTCCCTCTCCCTCTGTTCCTCCCTGGCTTGTGTGCTCTCTCTCTCTCTCTCTCTGATTCTGTATCTCTAATACATTTTTATAAAATCTTTAAAAATTCATAAACCTAACTATAAGAGCTAACAAAGCTATAAAACTCCTAGATGAAAACAGTAAATCGTAGTTACTTTGGGTTAGGCAATGTTTTCTTAAATATGACACCCAAAGCTCAAATGACATACATACACACATACGTATATAGGGCTATGCAAAGTTTAAAACTTTTTTTATTTTGCTGCAGATATTATCAAGAAAGCAGAAAGACAACTCACAAAATGGGAAAAACTTTTTGCAAATCATATATCTGATAAGGACTTCTATCCCTAATATACAAAGAACTCTTACTCCTCAATAGTAAAAAGAGAAATAACCTACTTTTAAAAATGGGCAGAGGATATGAATGGAATTTGTCCAAAAACAGATCTATAAACGGCCAATAGGTACACTAAAAGATGTTCAACATTATTAGTCATTAGAGAAATGTAAATCAAAATCATGAGATCACTAAGATGCAGTAATAAGAGAAAATAACAATTATTGGTGAGGAAATGGAAAAGTTGAAACCCATATCCCTGCTGTTAGGAATGTCAAACAGCACAGACACTTTGAAAACCATCTGCCAGTTTCTTAAATGGTTAAATATAGTTATAATATGATCTAGCGATTCCACTCTAGGTATAAACTCAAGAGAGTTGAAGACAGAAGTGGGCACAAACATTTATATATGAATGTTATTAGCAGCATTAGTCATAATAGCTAAAAAGTGGAAACAGTCCTGATATCCATCAACTGATGATAAACAAATGTCATATATCCATATGATGGAACATTATTTGACAGTATAAAGAAAGGAAGTATTGATATGTGCTACAGGATGAATCACTCTTGGAAATGTGCTATGTGAAAGAAGCCAGTCACAAAAGATCACATATTTTATGGTTCCAATTATAGAAAATGTCCACATAGACGAATTTATAGATTGTAAATAGATTAACGGTTTAGGGCTAGTAAAGGGAGGGGGGAGAATAGGAGACAACTGTTAATGGGTACAGAGTTTCTTTTGGATGTGGAGAAATGTCCTAAAATTGGATTCTCAATCCGGCAAGTGTACTAAAAACCACCATTTGTATTTTAAATGAGTAAATTGTACAGGATATGAGTTCTAGCCCAATAACACTGGTTATATTATTTTTAAAGGTTTGTTTATTTGAGAGAGAAAGAGAGCAGGAGCAGGAGGGGCAGAAGGAGAGGGAGAGAGAATCTCAAGCAGAGTCTGTGCTGAGCACAGAGCAGACTCAGGGCTCAATTTTAGGATCCTGAGGGCATAACCTGCACTGAAACCAAGATGCTTAACTGACTGCCACTCAGGTGTCCCAATAAAACTGATTTAGAAATATCCAGGAAAATACTTAAAAAGAGAAATTGTAAGGGTTGAATAACCCTATCAGTCATTAAAATATATTATGAAAAAAAATGAAATCGATTATAAAGCCTCTGGGGTGCTCTCAATTTGTAGAGCATGCAACTCTTGATTTCAGGGTCATGAGTTCAAACCCCACATTGTACACAGAGCTTGCTTAATTAAAAGAATATATATATATATATATATATATGTACACATACACACTCACAATGAATCCTGTGTAATTAAAACCTTGTGGCATTGGCAGGGACAAATAGAACAGTGGAAAAGAATAAAAAGTGCAGAATTAGACCCAAATTCATATGGGAAGTTAGTATATGACGTACTAACACACTAACATAGATCACTAGGGTAAAATAGACCTTTTTTTTTTATTGGGGTAAAATATGTGTAACATATTTATCATTTTAACCATTAATAAGTGTACAATTCAGTGGCATTAAAAACATTCACAATACTCTGTATCCATCACTGGTATTTTACTTAAACTTTTTTTTACCATCCCGGACATAACTCTGTACCCACTGAACAATCTCTTCCTCTTCCCCACTGCCCTGTCCCCGTACACCTCCCCGCATTCCCTGGCAACCTCTGCTTTGTATCTCCGAAAATGTGCCTATTCTGGGCCCCTCATATATAAGTGGAATCATATATTTGTCCTTCTGTGTCTGGCTTATTTTAGGAAGCATAATGTTTTCAAGGTCTATCCATTTGTAGCATTTATCAAAATTTCATTACCTTTTATGTCTGAATAATTACCATTTTATGTAAATACCACATTTTTAAATTCAGTCTTCTGATGGGCAACAGGATGTTGTAATGAACATTGGTGTCTAGATGCCTGTTCAAATCCCTGGTTTCAGTTCTTTTGGATAGGTACCTCGGAGTAGAATTGCTGGGTCATATGGTAGTTCTGTGTTTAACCTTTTGAGGAAATCCCAAACTGTTTTCCATAGTGGATGTGCTGTTACAGGGGTTCCAATAATTCATATTCTTACCAAAATTTGTTGACTCCCCCCCCCTTTTTTTTTGGAGAGAAGGAAAGTGCATGAGCAGGGGTGAGGGGAGGTTGGGGGGGCAGAGAGAGAATCTGAAGCAGGCTCCATGCCCAGTGGGGAGCCAGATTAGAGGCTCCATCTCACGACCCTGAGATCATGACCTGAGCTGAAATCAAGAGTCAGATGCGTAATGGACTGAGCCATGTAGGTGCCCCCAATGTTTTTTTCTTATTATTATCACCATCCAAGTAGGTGTGAATTGTTTACCTTTCTGGGTTTTGATATGCATTTCCCTAAACACCATGTTAAGCATCTTTTCATTTGCTTATAGGCATCTGTATATCTTTTTTTTTTTTTAAGATTTTATTTGTTTATTCATGAGAGACACAGAGAGAGAGGCAGAGATACAGGCAGAGGGAGAAGCAGACCCCATGCAGGGAGAACCATACAGGACTCCATCCCGAGACTCCGGGATCATGACCTGAGCCGAAAGCAGACACTCAACTGCTGAACCACCCAAGGGCCCCCATTTGTATATCTTCTTTGGAGAAATGTCTATTCAACTCCTTTGCCCATCATTAACTGCATTGTTTTGGTTGGTTGGTAAGCTGTAGAAGTTCATTATGTATTTTCAGTATTAATCCCTTACCAGAAATATTATTTGTAAGTATTTTTTGCCATTCTGTGGGTTGTCTTTTCACTTTCTGGATAGTGTTCTTTGATGCACAAAATTCTTAATTTTGGTAAGGTCAAACTTATCTAATTTTTCTTTGGTTTTTATTAATTGTGGTAAAATACAAAAATATAAAATTTACCATCTTAACTATATATATAGTTCAGTAGTGTTAAGTAGATTCACGTCTTTGTGCTGTCAGTCTCCAGAACTTTTTCGTCTCCTAAAACTGAAATTCTATAGGCTTAAACAACTCTCATTCCTGCTAACCTCTGTTTCTGTCTCTAGGAATATGACTATTCTAGGTACATCATTTAAGTGGAATCGTACGGTATTTTTGTTTTTTTTTTTTTATGACCAGGTTATTTTACTTAGCATCATGTCTTCATGGTTCATGTATGTTATAGCATGTGTCAGAATTTCCTTTCTTTTCAAGGATGAATAATAGTCTGTTGTATGCAATTACTGTGTTTTGTTTATGCATTTATTGGCTGATGGGCACTTGGGTTGTTTCCACTTTTTGACCATTGTGAATAATGATGCTATGAATGTAGGTGTATAAATACCTCTTTGAGACTCTGTTTTCAGATCTTTTGGATATATTCCCAGAAATAGAATTATTGGATCATATGGTAATCCTGTTTTTAATTTTTTGAGAAACCAACATGGTTGTTTTCCATAGAGGCTTCCACCATTTTCCATTCCTACCAGTTGTGCCCAAGGGTTCCCGTTTTGCTGTATCTTTGCTAACACTTGTTATTTTCTCTTGTTAGTAGCCATCCTAATGGGTGTGAGTTGATGTCTCATTGTGGTTTTGATTTGCATTTCCCTAATGATTAATGATGTTGAGCATTTTTTCAAATCCTTGTTGTCCATGTGTATATTTTTCATTGGAGAAATATTGAAGTCCTTTTGTTCATTTTAAAATTAGGCTATTTGAAAAAAATAAAATAAAAAATAAAAAAATAAAATTAGGCTATTTGTATTTTGTTGTTGAGTTGTAGGAGTTCGTTATATATTCTGGATATTTACCCCTTATCAGATAGGAGATTTTTAAATATCCCATTCTGTAGGTTGCCTTTTCACTATTAATTATTTCTTTTGCACAGAAGTTTTAAATTTCTTTTTTTTAGAAGTTTTAAATTTTAATGTAGTTTACCTATTTTTTTACTTTTGTTGTCATATTCGTTACATTATTGCCAAATTCCAATGCCATGAAGATTTTCCTCAATGTTCTCTTTAAGACGTTTGTAATTTTAGTTTTTATCTTTAGTCTCTGATCCATTTTTTTAATCAATTTTTGTATGTTATGTGGGTTAGGGTCCAACTTCATTCTTTTGTATGTGGACATAGTTTCCCCAGTACTATTTGTTGAGAAACCATCCTTTCCCACTAAATGGTCTTGACACCATTGTTGAAAATCAATTAACCATATGTGTGAGGGTTTATTTCTGGGATTTATATTCCATTGGTCTTTATGTTTGTTCTTATGCCCATACCATATTATTTTAATCATTGTGGCTTTGTAGTAAGTTTCAAAGTTAGGAAGTGTGATTTCTCTAACTTTATTATTTTTTTTCAGGATTATTTTGCTTATTCAGGGCCCTTTGCAATTCCATGTGGAAAAAAAGGCTGTTGGACTTTTGATAGGATTATGTTGAATCTTTAGATTGCTTTGGCTAATATCAACATCTTAACAATGTTAAGTCTTCTTACCTATGAATATGATTGCATTTTAATTTATTTAGCTCTTGTTTAATTTTTTCAGCACTGTTTTCAGCATAAAAGTTTTACTTCCTTGGTTAGATATATTCCTAAGTATTTTTATTATTTTTGATAGCTGTTAGAAATGGAATTGCTTTCCTAGTTTTCTCTTCAGATTATTCATCACTGGTGTATAAAAGCAGAACTGATATTTGCTCTTGTCCCCTACAACTTTGCTGAACTTTGGAAAGTTTTTGGAAACTTTTTTGAAAAGTGATCTACTTTTTTTTCATGGAACAGTGAATGATCCATTTTTAGCATTTCCTAAATAGCTACCCACTTGTCCCTGCACTATTATTAAAAGAGCCATCTTTATATCCACCACTCACATGAGTTAATTCCTCTGTAATTTTGGTGTAGAAAAAGGCTTGCTAACTGTAACTTAAAATACAGAGGCATTAAAAGGAAAAGATAGATAAATTTCACTAAATTCTTGGAAACAAGCAAAAAAAAAAATGCCATAAATAAAAGTTTGTCAAAGAGAAACTGGGAGAAAATATTCACAATATATACTACATAAAAAGTACAATATATTTTATATTTAAACAGCTCTTAAAATCTGAGGGACAAGGGGCACCTGGGGGGCTCAGCTGCCTTAGGCTTAGGTCATGATCTCAGGGTCCTGGGATCCAACCCCACATCGGGCTCCCTGCTCAGTGAGGAGTCTGCTTCTCCCTCTCCTTCTGCCCCTCCCCCTGGTCATGCTCTCTATCTATGTAAATAAATAAATAAATAAATAGATAAATAGATAAATAAATAAATAAATAAATAAATAAAATCTTTAAAGAACATATGAGGGATAAAAGCTTTTCTGGTTGTGACACCACGTGGTGAAGGTCTCTTGTCTACATTGTTGGCCATGCAGCCCAAGGGCCCCACTGCATTCTGGTCCTTAGACACAAAATGATGGCCCCAGGTGTGGTGCACTGCAGACAGGGCAACAATCTTATACAGGTGAATGGGCAGCCCCCGGAGATGATCCCGCAGTGCACACTGCAGTACAAGCTACTAGAACCTGTTCTGGTTCTGGGCAAGAAATGATTTCCTGGAGTAGACCTTTGAGTCTGTGTGAAGGGTAGTGGTCACATGGCCCAGATTAGTACAATTCTTCAAAGCTCTGGGGTCCAGAAATACATGGATGAGGCTTCTAAGCAGGAGCTAAGATGTCTTCATCCAATATGACCAAACCCTGCTGGGGGTCATTGATCCCCATCTCAGTGAGTCCAAAAGGTTTGGAGGCCCTTGGGTGCCCCCTCTGGTGCTCATACTTGCTACCAGAAATCCTATTGATAAGTCCCTCAGGAAGATCAGAGTTCACCTTGGCAATAAATAGTGGTTGTGAGACTTACAGTTTCAAAACAAAACAACATATTTCAGGGACAAAGTTCCAAAAACCTGATTTAAAAATGGGAATCAGATATGAAGAGACAACACACACACAAAAAAATAAGACATAGTAATGTCCTGAAATATATGAAAAAAGTTCAGGTTCACTCATAATTAGAGAAATGCAAATTAAAATAATACCTACCAAGAGCAAAAATTTTTAAATATGACAGTATACTTTGTTGGTAAAGCTGTGGAGAAATGGGCACTCCTACATCACTGGTGCGAATATGAATTTTCATAACCCTTCCAAAGGGAAATTTGGCAATATCTAAAAATACTACGTATGTATTGATTTACTTTTTGACCCAGCAAGACCATTTCTGGGTTTTTTTTTTAATAAATTAATTTTTATTGGTGTTCAATTTACCAACATACAGAATAACACCCAGTGCTCATCCCGTCAAGTGTCCCCCTCAGTGCCCATCACCCATTCACCCCCACCCCCCGCCCTCCTCCCCTTCCACCACCCCTAGTTCGTTTCCCAGTGTTAGGAGTCTTTATGTTCTGTGTCCCTTTCTGATATTTCCCACACATTTCTTCTCCCTTCCCTTATATTCCCTTTTCATATTCCCCAAATGAATGAGAACATACACTGTTTGTCTTTCTCCGATTGACTTACTTCACTCAGCATAATACCCTCCAGTTCCATCCACATTGAAGCAAATGGTGGGTATCTGTCATTTCTAATGGCTGAGTAATATTCCATTGTATACATAAACCACATCTTCTTTATCCATTCATCTTTCGATGGACACCGAGGCTCCTTCCACAGTTTGGCTATTGTGGACATGGCTGCTAGAAACATCGGGGTGCAGGTGTCCCAGCGTTTCATTGCATCTGAATCTTTGGGGTAAATCCCTAACAGTGCAATTGCTGGGTCATAGGGCAGGTCTATTTTTAACTCTTTGAGGAACCTCCACACAGTTTTCCAGAGTGGCTGCACCAGTTCACATTCCCACCAACAGTGCAAGAGTGTTCCCTTTTCTCCGCATCCTCTCCAACATTTGTGGTTTCCTGCCTTGTTAATGTTCCCCATTCTCACTGGTGTGAGGTGGTATCTCATTGTGGTTTTGATTTGTATTTCCCTGATGGCCAGTAATGCAGAGCATTTTCTCATGTGCTTGTTGGCCATGTCTGTGTCTTCCTCTGTGAGATTTCTCTTCATGTCTTTTGCCCATTTCATGATTGGATTGTTTCTTTGCTGTTGAGTTTATTAATAAGTTCTTTATAGATCTTGGAAACTAGCCCTTTATCTGATACGTCATTTGCAAAAATCTTCTCCCATTCTGTAGGTTGTCTTTTAGTTTTGTTGACTGTATCCTTTGCTGTGCAAAAGCTTCTTATCTTGATGAAGTCCCAATAGTTCATTTTTGCTTTTGTTTCTTTTGCCTTTGTGGATGTATCTTGAAAGAAGTTACTGTGGCCGAGTTCAAAAAAGGTGTTGCCTGTGTTCTCCTCTAGGATTTTGATGGAATCTTGTCTCACATTTAGATCTTTCATCCATTTTGGGTTTATCTTTGTGTGTGGTGAAAGAGAGTGGTCTAGTTTCATTCTTCTGCATGTGGATGTCCAATTTTCCCAGCACCATTAATTGACAAGACTGTCTTTCTTCCAGTGGATAGTCTTTCCTCCTTTATCGAATATTAGTTGACCATAAAGTTCAGGGTCCACTTCTGGGTTCTCTATTCTGTTCCATTGATCTATGTGTCTGTTTTTGTGCCAGTACCACACTGTCTTGATGACCACAGCCTTGTAGTACAACCTGAAATCTGGCATTGTGATGCCCCCAGATATGGTTTTCTTTTTTAAAATTCCCCTGGCTATTCGGGGTCTTTTCTGATTCCACACAAATCTTAAAATAATTTGTTCTAACTCTCTGAAGAAAGTCCATGGTATTTTGATAGGGATTGCATTAAACGTGTAAATTGCCCTGGGTAACATTGACATTTTCACAATATTAATTCTGCCAATCCATGAGCATGGAATATTTTTCCATCTCTTTGTGTCTTCCTCAATTTCTTTCCGAAGTGTTCTATAGTTTTTAGGGTATAGATCCTTTACCTCTTTGGTTAGGTTTATTCCTAGGTATCTTATGCTTTTGGGTGCAATTGTAAATGGGATTGACTCCTTAATTTCTCTTTCTTCAGTCTCATTGTTAGTGTATAGAAATGCCATTGATTTCTGGGCATTGATTTTGTATCCTGCCACGCTACCAAATTGCTGTATGAGTTCTAGCAATCTTGGGGTGGAGGCTTTTGGGTTTTCTATGTACAGTATCATGTCATTGGCGAAGAGGGAGAGTTTGACTTCTTCTTTGCCAATTTGAATGCCTTTAATGTCTTTTTGTTGTCTGATTGCTGAGGCTAGGACTTCCAGTACTATGTTGAATAGCAGTGGTGAGAGTGGACATCCCTGTCTTGTTCCTGATCTTAGGGGAAAGGCTCCCAGTGCTTCCCCATTGAGAATGATATTTGCTGTGGGCTTTCCGTAGATGGCTTTTAAGATGTCGAGGAAAGTTCCCTCTATCCCTACACTCTGAAGAGTTTTGATCAGGAATGGATGCTGTATTTTGTCAAATGCTTTCTCTGCATCTAATGAGAGGATCATATGGTTCTTGGTTTTTCTCTTGCTGATATGATGAATCACATTGAGTGTTTTACGAGTGTTGAACCAGCCTTGTGTCCGGGGATAAATCCTACTTGGTCATGGTGAATAATTTTCTTAATGTGTTGTTGGATCCTATTGGCTAGTATCTTGTTGAGAATTTTTGCATCCATGTTCATCAGGGATATTGGTCTGTAATTCTCCTTTGTGGTGGGGTCTTTGTCTGGTTTTGGAATTAAGGTGATGCTGGCCTCATAGAACGAATTTGGAAGTACCCCATCTCTTTCTATCTTTCCAAACAGCTTTAGTAGAATAGGTATGGTTTCTTCTTTAAACGTTTGATATAATTCCCCTGGGAAGCCATCTGGCCCTGGACTCTTGTGTCTTGGGAGGTTTTTGATGACTTCTTCAATTTCCTCCCTGGTTATTGGCCTGTTCAGGTTTTCTGTTTCTTCCTGTTCCAGTTTTGGTAGTTTGTGGCTTTCCAGGAATGCGTCCATTTCTTCTAGATTGCCTAATTTATTGGCGTAGAGCTGTTCATAATATGTTTTTAAAATCGTTTGTATTTCCTTGGTGTTGGTAGTGATCTCTCCTTTCTCATTCATGATTTTATTAATTTGAGTCTTCTCTCTCTTCTTTTTAATAAGGTTGGCTAATGGTTTATCTATCTTATTAATTCTTTCAAAGAACCAACTCCTGGTTCTATTGATCTGTTCCACAGTTCTTCTGGTCTCAATTTCGTTGAGTTCTGCTCGAATTTTAATTAACTCTCTTCTTCTGCTGGGCATCGGGTCCATTTCCTGTTTTTTCTCTAGCTCCTTTATGTGTAAGGTTAGCTTTTGTATTTGAGTTCTTTCCAGTTTTTGAATGGATGCTTGTATTGTGATGTATTTCCCCCTCAGGACTGCTTTTGCTGCATCCCAAAGATTTTGAACGGTTGTATCTTCATTCTCATTAGTTTCCATGAATCTTTTTAATTATTCCTTAATTTCCTGGTTGACCCTTTTATCTTTTAGCAGGATGGTCCTTAACCTCCACGTGTTTGATGTCCTTCCAAACTTCTTCTTGTGATTGAGTTCTAATTTCAAGGCGTTATGGTCTGAGAATATGCAGGGGACGATCCCAATCTTTTGGTATCGGTTCAGATCCGATTTGTGACCCAGTATGTGGTCTATTCTGGAGAAAGTTCCATGTGCACTTGAGAAGAATGTGTATGCAGTTGAGTTTGGATGTAAAGTTCTGTAGATATCTGTGAAATCCATCTGGTCCAGTGTATCATTTAAAGCTCTCGTTTCCTTGGAGATGTTGTGTTTAGAAGACCTATCGAGGGTAGAAAGAGCTAGATTGAAGTCATGAAGTATAAGTGTATTATTATCTAAGTATTTCTTCACTTTGATTATTAACTTATTTAAATATTTGGGAGCTCCCACATTCGGGGCATATATATTGAGGATTGTTAAGTCCTCTTGCTGGATAGATCCTTTAAGTATGATATAGTGTCCCTCTTCATCTCTCACTACAGGCTTCGGGGTAAATTTTAGTTTATCTGATATAAGGATGGCTACCCCTGCTTTCTTTTGAGAACCATTTGAGTGGTAAATGGTTCTCCAACCTTTTATTTTCAGGTTGTAGGTGTCCTTCTGTCTAAAATGAGTCTCTTGTAGACAGCAAATAGATGGGTCCTGCTTTTTTATCCAGTCTGAAACCCTGCGCCTTTTGATGGGGTCATTAAGCCCGTTCATGTTCAGAGTTACTATTGACAGATATGAGTTTAGTGTCATCATGATATCTATTTAGTCCTTGTTTTTGTGGATTGTTCCACTGAACTTCTTCTTAAAGGGGAATTTTAAGAGTCCCCCTTAAAATTTCTCGCAGAGCTGGTTTGGAGGTCACATATTCTTTCAGTTCCTGCCTGTCTTGGAAGCTCTTTATCTCTCCTTCCATTTTGAATGAGAGCCTTGCTGGATAAAGTATTCTTGGTTGCATGTTCTTCTCATTTAGGACCCTGAATATATCCTGCCAGCCCTTTCTGGCCTGCCAGGTCTCTGTGGAGAGGTCTGCTGTTACCCTAATACTCCTCCCCATGAAAGTCAGGGACTTCTTGTCTCTTGCTGCTTTAAGGATCTTCTCTTTATCTTTGGAATTTGCAAGCTTCACTATTAGATGTCGAGGTGTTGAACGGTTTTTATTGATTTTAGGGGGGGATCTCTCTATTTCCTGGATCTGAATGCCTGTTCCCCTTCCCAGATTGGGAAAGTTTTCAGCTAGGGTTTGTTCAAATACATATTCTGGCCCTCTGGCCCTTTCGGCACCCTCGGGAACCCCAATTAAACGTAGGTTTTTCTTCCTTAGGCTGTCATTTATTTCCCTTAATCTGTCTTCATGGTCTTTTAATTGTCTCTTTTTTCTTCAGTTTCCCTCTTTGCCATTAACTTGTCTTCTATGTCACTCACTCGTTCTTTCACCTTGTTAACCCTCGTCGTTAGGACTTCTAGTTTGGATTGCATCTCATTCAATTGATTTTTAATTTCTGCCTGATTGGATCTAAATTCTGCAGTCATGAAGTCTCGTGAGTCCTTAATGCTTTTTTCTAGAGCCACCAGTAGCTGTATAATAGTGCTTCTGAATTGGCTTTCTGACATTGAATTGTAATCCAGATTTTGTAACTCTGTGGGAGAGGGCTGTTTCTGATTCTTTCTTTTGAGGTGAGGTTTTCCTTCTAGTCATTTTGCTCAGTGCAGAGTGGCCAAAAACAAGTTGTATTGGGAAAAGGAGAGAAAGAGAGAGAAGGAAAGAAAAGCGAAAGAGAAAAACGAAAAAGAAGGGAAAAAAGAGAAGAAAAAGAGAAAGAAAAAGAAAGGTGAAAAAAAAGGGGGCGTGGGGAAAGCAATCAGAAATCAAAAAGAAAAGAAAAAAGAAAAAAAACAAAAAACACGGGGGAGTATATTCTGATTCTGTAGACTTTAAGTCCCTTGACTTCCCCTGGAACTGGTCCGTCTAGCTGGTCTTCTGGGGGAGGGGCCTGCTGTGCTGATTTTCAGGTGTTAGCACTTGGGGGAGCTGCTCTGCCCCTGCCTGGTGCAGGGCTCAGCGGGGGTTGTTTACCCCGTGGGGCCCCAGGAGGAACAGCCACAGTGGTTATGGCAGCTCTGGAGCCCTGGATTCAGCCTCCGCAGGAACTCCGGGGCTCTCCGTCCGCAGGGCCTGGAGGCTCCGGGGCGGGGCCGCTGATCTGCTCAGCTCGGGGCAGGAGCGTCCTTGCTGTCCTGGGCCCTCCCAGCCTCTGCCTGTCCCGGGGGGAGGCCGGATCCTGGGCTGTGTCCTGGCGCCCTGTGCTCCGGGGCCTGCGCTGTTGGATTTGCGCTCCCGCCCCGCAGCCCCCTCCGCGGAGCCGCCCGAGCCCCTCCAAGCTGCTCCGGGCCCCGCCGTGCGCGCTGCAGCCCTTAGGGAGCTCGGCGCACTCTCCTGCGCTCGCAGGTGTCTGTGAGTGTCCCAGGGATCCCGAGGGCATCCCCGCCCTCCTGGGTCCTGCTCCAACTCCCTGCGAGCCCCTTTCCGCCCGTCCGGGAAGGTTGGTGCAGCTCCTGCTCCTCCGGGACGGGGCTCTCCTGTCCTGGGGACACTCGCCCCGGCCTCAGCCCGGCTCCTGGCGGGGCCCCTCTCCCTTGATGCCTTTTGTTTCTTTATTTCTTTTCCCCCCCGTCTTCCTACCTTGATAGAAGCGCGAACTCTTCTCACTGTAGCATTCCAGCTGGTCTCTCTTTAAATCTCAGGCCGAATTCATAGATTTTCAGGATGATTTGAAGGTTATCTAGGTAATTTGGTGGGGACAGGTGATTTGGGGACCCTGCTCTTCCGCCATCTTGCCCCTCTTCCCATTTCTGGGTTTTTACCATTAAGATATACCTCCAACGATACAAAAATACATATGCACAAGAAATTCACTACAGCATTGTAATGCAATTAATTGCAAAGTATTGGAAACAGTCTAAATGCCCACACAAAGCAAAGTGATTAAACTATGGTATATCCATTTAGTGGAATAATGGAACTATAAAAAAAAAAAACCAAAGGATGAGAATGATTTGTATCAACTGATATAGAGTGTTTCTCAGATAATATACTGTTAAGTGACAAAAGTAAAGCACAGGAGTATTTATAGTATGAACTTTTGTTTAAGAAAGAAGGAGATAGGGACGCCTGCCTTTGGCTCAGGGCGTGGTCCTGGGGTCCCGGGATCGAGTCCCACATAAGGTTCCCTGTGTGGGACCTGCTTCTCCCTCTGCCTGTGTCTCTGCCTCTCTGTGTGTGTCTCATGAATAAATAAAAAAATTTTTAAAAGACTCAGAAAGTTATGAATATTAAAAAAAAGATACAAGACAGTTCACGTGTATCAGTCATTTGCGTAAAATCAATACTGGGAGGATAAACTGGAAACTAAAGTGATGTGATTGGTAACCTGTGGGGGGTAGGTGGGAAAGGGGTGCAAAACACTGGGGAGATGGGAACTGTGTATCAGGAATGAGGAAGGAGTGACATTAAAGGGGATGGGGAAGAAAACTTTATTCCAAGTTGTTCTGGAAAATAACCTCTTGATTGGATGCTGTAATGGTGAAGATAAAAAAGAACTGCAGATTAATGCTGTAATGTAGCCAGTAAATATATTTGTCACAGGGGCATAAATTAGCAATTCCAAAATCGCCATATGTGTTCACTTAAATTGAACAAATCGGTAAATATGTTTTAGACAACAAAAACTAGGTTTCTCACAAATATAGAAAGGAGAAGGCTAAAATGAACTCTGTTGGGTCAGTTTGGAATCCGAAATATCAGTATATGGGTGGGTTACTATGCATGTATTTCCTAGCTGTGTCCACTGAGAGTGACTAAATGGTATGACACCCCAGCAGTAATGAACAAACGTAGGATCCAGGTTTTTATGATTTAGTATGATTCTCCACTTCTTGGAGAAGTGGTTGATTCCAGGACTGACATAGAAAATACTAAAGGTGCTTGGAACACCTTGATGTGTGCCAGGTAATAACAAAGTACTAAAAAAAAAAAAGAAGAAGAAGGAGAAGGAGGAAGGAGAAAGAAGAAAGAAAGAAGAAGGTGGTTCAAATGGACAAAGCTGGAGCACTTTGAGCAAAAGAAATAATGAAATCATTGGATTATATTCCATAGAATAATAAAGTAAATATCCGTGAGTGCATACTGATACAGATATAAAATGGGAAATGAACATTTCTCACTTATAGTAGAATTCCAGTTAATACCTGTGGAAGGATGGATGGATTGAGGGAAATAGAAAATAAGAATTAGCAAAACAGTAATAATTGTTGCAGACAAGATCCACCAATTGATTGTAAAATTAGTGAAAATATGAGGATAAGTAAAATTTAGGTAGATTCAAAGTATGTCCCCCAGGATCGTCATTAATCACAAAGGGAAAGATAACTTTACTAGGATGAAACTTGCCAGAATTTATCTTAGTCGGTGATCAAGGTGAACATCACAATAATAAAGCATATGCACATCTTGAAACCCATGATACCATGCACTAGAAAGGATACGTCATGTCTGTGTATTCTTGCCAAAAATGTATGACCTTAGTCCAGTCATCAGGAAACATTAGCCATACCCAGACAAGGTATATTTGATAAGGTCAAGGTCATGGAAATTAAGGGAAGACCAAAGCATTCTCAGAGATTAGAGGAAACGAAGGAGATGTGACAAGTATGTGGGAATTTTTTTTTTTACAATGATCTGTTCTTGTTTATTGAAATCTATTTCTGTTTTCTCTTTGAACATTAAAGGCATGATTTAAAATGTCTTTTTTTAACTTGTCTTATAATGTCTCTTTCAGATTGTTCCATTATTTGTAGTTTGAGATACAAATTCTATTCATGTGTCCCTTCACCACTGTGGGTTTTTTTTTTTTTTTTAAGCTTTTCTCACTTTCTTGCATTTGGGAAATTCTCTTTTCCTTTTGGACTTAGCTTTGTACTAAAACAAGTTTTGATTTTCACTTATATCTCAACTAGCACGTTTGAAGTGGAAGAGGTGGCTTCTTGCATTAATTAAATCTACTATATTGATGGGAAACCTCTCTCCCCTATTCCTATTCCATTTATGAACAATGGGATAATTGCTCTCAGGGTATTAGGGTCTAAAATAAAGCTACTCACTTTCCAGATATTTATCTTACAGTTGCAATATGTATTTTTGTTTGTTTTTTGGTAACAATATATTGTGATTGAGGTCAGAATTTTTTTCTGCTTTTGTAATGGAAGACATCAACTTATTTGAAATAATTTAGAACTCAAGTGATGGTAGAAAGGAATAGAAACCTTTCCCTTTCCACTTTACCATCTTGGAAGCATAGGGGAGGAAAAAGGGAGAAAAATTACTATTGGAGGAATATGTACTTGTAAGGGACTGGAATTAAAGCTGCTGAAAAGAAGAACTCCCCTCTTCATACCCCAAGATTTCTCCCAAACATTGTCTAGATTTGAATTCTGCTGAATCAATCTCTCTCTCCCCCTCTTCTTTTTTCTTTCTCTACCCCTTTGGTAGATTTAGGGCATGTGTATGTTATGGTCTTAGTTTTAAAAAGTCTAGTGGCCAGTGGACCCTAGTACCATTTAGAATACGTGACTACCAGGGGAGAATGGAAAACAGTTCTTTCATATATCTGAAATATCATTTTTATTCATTTACACCAAAATTAACTATGAAGCCCAAGAAAGTGAAATAAGCAAAATAAGAAAAATTCCATAATAAATAAGGATCTAGAAAACGTAAAGAACTTGTGAAGTGGCAGTCATTCAGATCATACCAAGCAGGGAAGAGGAAGATCTACAAGTACTTTTGTCAGAAAACATTGGAAGCAATTATTTATCAACCCATTATGGGAGGATTTTTTCCCCCAAGCATTAGGTGGATCTGAGACCTTAATCTGATAGCACTGGAAATATTGTGTGGCAGGCATTAAGTTCCTAGACGTAAGAGCACAACTCCTATTTTAGTTCAAAAGCATTTCTTTTATGGCAGTGCTTATCAGATTACTGGAAATTGTATTCCTACTTACAGTCATCTGCCTGCTGGAAGCTGTTGGCAGGAGGACAGCGATAAAAACATGCATCCTCCAGATGAAATTGCTGAGATTTGACAAGTCAAAGCTTGATTGACCATGATTGATTAACTTGATTTTCAGTTGCGTTGTGTAGTATTCCTGATGATATTATGGCCTTTGATGGCTGAGTCTTTATTGTTTGTTTCCTCCACAGAAGTGAACAGTGCCCCGTCTTTGAAAGATTTGCGAATACTATTTTTATATGAATTTAAACTAGGACATAGTGCAGCCACAGCAAGTAGAAACATCAATTCTGTCTTTGGAAAAGGCTCTGTTAGTGAGAGGACTATCCGGTGGTGGTTTGAAAAATTTCGTTCTGGGGATTTGAGTCTGAAAAATGAGCCTCGAGGAAGACCCAAATCTGTTTTAAATGAAGATCAACTGAGAGCCATGGTGGAAGCTAACCCCAAAACAGCAATTCGAGGCCTTGCGGCAGACTTAGGAGTTTCTGCTACAACAATTTCTCGACACCTGGCTGCAATAGGAAAGGTGAAAAAGTTGGACAAGTGGGTAGGTAACACCAACTGACGGATGATCATAAACGGAGATGATTACAGGTGTGCTCTTACCTTTGGATTTGAAAGAGCAGAGACCTATTTCTATTTTGGAGAAATCTTAAACTTTGACAAAAAAAATAATAGTGGTCTGGACAATGATTGGATGTTGATGTAGTTTCCAAACGTGTTAAAACCATCACTGCAGGGATCCCTGGGTGGCGCAGCGGTTTGGCGCCTGCCTTTGGCCCAGGGCGCGATCCTGGAGACCCGGGATCGAATCCCACGTCGGGCTCCCGGTGCATGGAGCCTGCTTCTCCCTCTGCCTGTGTCTCTGCCTCTCTCTCTCTCTCTCTCTCTCTGTGACTATCATAAATAAAATAAAATAAAAAAAAAAAAAAAAACCATCACTGCAATCAAAAAAAGGTTCTGGTAACTCTGTGGTGGTCCGCCAAGAGAGTATTTCATTGCTTTTGACTCAGACAAAACTAATAGTAGCATCTTTTTGTCAAGAAGCTGAAACTATTTGTCAAAAATGGGTCTAAAAGCGCTGCATTGGTGAGCAGGTATGGAGGGACCTGTACTTTTCCATCATTTGACCACTGAAACCCCAGACCACCAAAGGGAGTAACTGCATTGGGCCAAGGACTTTTGCCAAATCCATCACACTCACCTGACCTTTTTTCAACAGATTACCACCTCTTTTACCATTTGGAACTCCAAGAAACAGAACATTCTCCAATAGACAACAGTAATTGAAGGATTTGAATAAATTTTAACAATGCTGAATTTTATAAATATGTAATATTTGGAGAAATTTATCATTGGGGGAAAGTAGTGAATGGTAACTGTGTATTTTGCTCGAATAAAACTTCTTTTTCTGAAAAATACAACATTTTCATTTTTACGTAAAGCCACTTTCATATTTCTCAACTTAATAGCTTCCCAGACTCTGGCGGAACGTGAAGACCTACAGGTACCTAAGGTTCTGGAAAATTACAAGCTACCCCTGAGTTTCGGGCTTCTTCCCTGGAGGAATGAGGATCTACCCAGAGTGTATGTGTGTGTGAACGATGCTTAGGGCTCAGCCATGCGAAGATCTGGGTAGGGGGCTGTAGCGGGCTTCAGGGAGACGGGCAACTTCATCAAAAGCTCTCAGGCTCTCGGAAAATACTTTTTGAATAAAGAAATGAAAGCATGTCTCTAATACCAAAAGCCGTGTACACAGGAGACGGGACACAGTGGTGCTTTTGGAGGATGATCCCTGTTCTGTCGCCCGGAGCCAGTCCCTTCTTTCCTGTGGTTCCCACACTGATTGTTTGTTTTTTTTTTTAATGTCAGTGACCTCTTCCCGTCCCTCTCCTCCTGACCATCCGCGACGGCTGTTCTGTGAAGGAGGGCCGAGGAATCTTAGGAGCTCAGGACGCCAAGGACGTCCTGGATGGATCTTAACTGGAGGGAGAGACCCGGGGGAGGAACGGAGGGAAAGATGGACGGAAATGTCCTAAAGCAGAATTGACTGTGGCTGAAGAATGAAAGACCATGGGATGCGTGTCTGAAGAGACGTCCCTTCCTTTGGACGGAGGCAGCCTGGTGCTGTGACGTGGGCTTCATGAGCAGAGGGCCTGGCCGCCCAGCCTGCTCAAGGTCATCTGCTCGCCTTCCTGCCCTGTCCCCAGGTCGTCAGGGACTCTCAGCAGTGTTTCTGCGGCTCCTGCCCGACAGCTGCCTCCTCTCGAGAGTGAGGGCCGACACTGAACTCCGATTATACGGGAACGAGGCTACAACCACACGTGCGGGAAGGACCGGGAGAAAGGCCTGGGGTAGGCCCGATGGCCCCGGAGAGGGGCAGTGGCCTGAGTTCCCTGGTCTGTCCCTGGTGGGGAGGAGCTGCCTCATGACCGCCCACCCTTCCCGCAGTTTGCAGACCCCTGTCAGACTCCCAGGGCCGGACGGCGTGCTGGCCTGACGCAGTCAGCGGATGACCCGGGTCAGCCTGATGGGTGGTTTCTTCCAAGAAGCAGCAGTGACCTGTGGCAGGACAGGGAAACGAGCAGCTACAGGCCGTGAGCTCTCCCAGCAGTCCCCCTCACCAGGCCCAACAAGGGGGCAAACTTGAGCGGCACCGAGAACAGCAGATCCTGTGGCTCCTGTGACCAAGCTGGGCCCGAACCATTAGTGCATTTGGTTCATGTGAGGCAGTCATTACCCTTTCTGCGTAAGCCGTTTTTGCAGAGCTTGGCTTTCCATGTTAGCAAAAGAAAGATTGCTGACTGATACCTCCTCCCCGAGCCTTCCTTTACTTAACTAAGATAAAGTTCATGAAACCACCTTGCAGGGCTTGGGGAGGAAGAGGGACAGTTCATATAAAGCACAGGCACAGAGTAGCTGCCCAATAAATATTATTTAATACCATGAAAAGTAGAAGCAGAAAAGGCAAAGTCAGGTGTAGGGGACACCTTGGAGGCCCCTCTGTGTGCGGGGCCAGCCACATGGCTGAGTTCAGTCTCAGTGAAGGCTGGTGCATGGCCTGGACCGTCCAGAGGTACTCAGCTGTAAGGGGGCTGACTTGTTCGGTCACTCTGAGCCTGTGGCTTTTCTGCAGTAAGTGCCCCCCGACCCAGTGTATCATTGGTCCCACGGGAACCAAAGAAAAGCTCCCTTTCAGGACAAAGATGAGACTTCTCATTTTCTTTGTCTTTACTTTGACTTTTTTTTTTTTTTAACAATTTTCCTTATTCATGAGACACACATAGAGACAGGCAGAGGGAGAAGCAGGCTGCATGCAGGGAGCCCGACATGGGACTCGATCCTGGTCTCCAGGATCACGCCCTGGGCTGAAGGCAGACGCTTAACCACTGAGCCACCCAGGCGTCCCTAAGATTTTACTTTTAAGTAATCTCTACACCCAACACGGGCCTTGAATTAACAACCTGAGATTAAGAGTTGCTCACTCCACTGTCTGAGCCAACCAGGCGCCCCATGGCAGTTATTTGTATCTTTTTAAAAATCATTCCTTTTTGAAAATGTGAAATATAAATGTTGTCAACAGCATCAACATGGAATCATGATGATCATTGCTCCATTGCTTTGGAAAAGTAGAAACTATAGCTTAAAATTCATAACTAGGAGCTATATTAGATTTCCAAGAAAAATGAGAAAAAAAAATTTTAAAGATGTATTGATTTATTTATTTATGATAGACATAGAGAGAGAGAGAGGCAGAGACAACACAGGAGGAGGAAGAAGCAGGCTCCATGCAGGGAACCTGACGCGGGACTCGATCCCGGGACTCCAGGGTCGCGCCCTGGGCCAAAGGCAGGCGCTAAACCGCTGAGCCACCCAGGGATCCCCGAAAAATGAGAAATTTTATACACACAAAGGGCTGCCAAGTGTCCTACTGCTCTTATTTTCCTTTCCCAGAAAAGAAAGCTTTCGAAACTTCCTTGGTTGGTTGTCAAAAGAAGGGAAGGAGTGGAGGTGGAGGTTGCTATGTCCCATCTCCCCATCCCTGAGGTAGCTTGGGTCCTGATTACAGGGGAGTAAGAAGTGACGTTGGAGGGCACCTGGCTTAGTGAAACATGCAACTCTTGATCTGGGGGTCACAGGTTAGAGCCCTGTGTTGTGGGGGGTTTACTTAAAAACAACAACAACAAAGAAAAACATTTTAAAAAGTGGTTTTGATGTTTGGTTTATTATGTCCATAGTGGCTTTTACTAAAGAAGCTCCTGCCTGGTCTCCTTGCTTATAGTGAGCCTAGAGCACCTACAGCCCCCGCACGACAGACCTCGGGCGAAGTGGTAGAGAAGCCAGAGGAAAGCAGACCCTTCCGGGACCGGTCAGGATGGTGGGCTCTCTTCCTCTTTCTGTTGATGCTTTGGCCACAGTAGCCTCCATTCACTTCCTTTGACCCCAACTACTCCGTCTGTGCTACCACGGCTCTTCACCTCATTAGCTCTCCCCGTCACGCACATTTCCTAAAGGATGTCTTACGTGATTACCCCACCCCACTATAGGTCAGGTCCCCTTGTCAGGGGCCTTAGGGCCCCAGTATGGTTCCTTCGTAACTGTGATCACCGTTGTTACATGTTTGTGTAATCGTATGTGTCATCTTCTCTGCTAGATTATAAAATTCACAATAGAGATTTTTTTTAAGATTTGATTTATTTATTCATGAGAGACACAGGCAGAGGGAGAAGCAGGCTCCCTGTGGGGAGCCCAGTGGGGGACTCGATCCCGGGACCCTCGGGTCACAACCTGAGCTGAAGGCAGATGCTGAACCACTGAGCCACCCAGGCGTGCAGGGAGTTTTTGGTTCCCAAGATCATACCCCCTCAAGACCGCAAAATCCAGTACATGGTAGGTACCTAGTAAATGTTTGTTAAATGAATGAATAAGTGTTAGAGCCAGTCTTAGCCATTTTGTAGAAAGCCCTTGTTTTGGTATCAGTATAAGTCAGGAATATGTTGATAGCAAATAATTGAAAACCTAAGTAGGTTTTCTTTACTGTAATTTATTAAAATTTTCAAACATAAAAAATACCTGAATTTTACAGTGAACACCTGTATGCCAACCGCCTAAAGCATACCATTGACATTTTACTAGACTTTATCACTTCCCTACTCCCGTAGCTATCCTTTTTTTTAAGTGCATTTCAATACAAAGTAGCAGATATTAGCTCATTTCACCCTAAGCGCTTCAGCAGCCATGTCATTACCTAGAGTTCCGTGTTGGCTTACAGTTCTTGTTCTTACAAATTTAAATTTGATGAATGCCCAAATCTTGACTGTATGTTTTGATAAATGCAAACATTTGTGTAACACCCCTCTGAAGGTGCAGACTATTACTATCAGCCCAGAAAGTTCTCTCATACCTTTTCATTTTATCCCTACTCTTACCTGCTGGAAGCAAACACTGCTCTGATTTTTTTCTACCATGGAATCGTTTTGCCTGTTCTAGAACTAACATAAATGGAATTGTACAGTGTGTGCTCTTTTGTGTAAGACTTCTTCTACTAAGCATAATGTTCTTGAAATTAATTCATTGTGCTGTATCAACATTTTATTCCTTTTAAAAGCTGATTAGTATTCCATGAAATGAATATAACAATTTATCTGTTTACCTGTTTGATACATTTGTGTGTTTTTTCCCCACAGTTTGAGCCTATTATAAATAAAGCTATTATGAATATTCTTGCACAAGTCTTTTTGTGGACATATATTTTCATTTCTTTTGGACGGATACCTAAGATTGGAAATACTGGGTCACAGGCTATGTGTATATTTAGTTTTCCTAGGCCTTTTTCCAAAGTGATTACACCATTTTATACGCCCCCCCTTCACTAACATCTGATGGTATTTTTATCTATTCTCGTGGGGGTGGGGCTATATCTCATTTTGAGCTGTTTTCCCTCTTTTACATTATAAGGAATCTAGGGAGACAGGCCATGACTGGGGTAGGTACTTAACGATGCTGTAAGTCCCAGGTGCTTTCTAGCTTTTTGTTCATCCTTAGTGTATTGATCATGGTTCCATGCGTGGCATCTGAGGTAGGCAGCCTGCCTCTTGGTATTCTTGCCCTTGTGTGCTCTCCTCTCATTGTGTGTGGGCTGGACTTAGTGACTAGCTTTTTTTTTTTTTTAAGTAAGATTCATTTATTTGAGAGAGAGAGAGCTCGCGTGTGCATGCAAGGGGGTGAGTAGGGGCAGAGGGAGAGAGAGACGGAAATGTTCAAGCAGACTCCCCACTGAGCATGGAGCTGGGACCCGGAGCTCGATCCCAGAACCCTGAGATCATGACCTAAGCCATACTCAAGAGTTGGTCGCTCAGCTGCCTGAGCCACTTAGGCGGCCCTAGCATCTAATAGAAAACAGAAGTAATGGGATGCCACTTCTGAGATTAAGCCATAAAATTTTTTTTAAGATTTTATTTATTCATGAGAGACCCAGAGAGACAGGCAGAGACACAGGCAGAGGGAGAAGCAGGCTCCACGCAGGGAACCTGACGTGGGACTCTCCCAGGACCCCGGGGTCACACCCTGGGCCGAAGGCAGACGCTCACCCGCTGAGCCACCCGGGTGCCCCTGAGATTAAGTTATAAAAAGAATGTGGCTTCTGTCATGCACATTCTTTCTCATTCTTTTTTCTGGGGAAAGCCAAAATGCCATATTGTGAGGCCCCGCACAGTTGCCATGTTGTTAAGAGACGAGGTGATGAGGGACAGAGAGGCCTGCCAACGATCCAGAGTGAGCTTAGAAAGAGATTCCCCCCCCCCCCCCCCAGCTGAGCATCAGAGGAGATTGCAGAACCACATCTGGATTCCTGGCCCACAGAAACCGAGGTAATGTTTGTTGTTTTAAGCCACCAAGTTGTGAAGTCATTTGTTGCATAACAATAGATAACCTCAAAAAAAAAAAAAACAATAGATAACCTCCTCCTAGTCTCCTGTCAGAAGGTGGCTTCTGTACCTTCAGGGTCTCAGGTTCATGCTCCACAGAGAGTAAGAAACAGTGTGAAAGTCAAAGGACATGAATCTGTTCATTTTTACCAGGAACTCAGAACCCTTCCGAAAAATCCCACCCAGCAGCCTGGTTTATATGTCATTGGCCAGAGATAATGCCACACGAGCCCTGTCAGCTAGAAGGCAGCCAGAGAGAACGGGGGGAACCCAGGTGGAGTTCGTCAGCCAACTCTCAGTCTCCTTAACCACTAAGTTAAAGACCTCTCCCTTATTGCCGACCCCAGCCAAGTGGCCTTTTGAGGAGATTTCCAGAAAAAGGACCTACTCAAATGAAACTCTCAGAAAACTCCTCAGGGCCTGGATTGCAGGGCTCCGATTTCTGATTTGTGCCCTATGTCATTCTCAGAAAATGGTAGCACCGTGTTCCACGGCTACTCCTCTTCCTCCGGTCCTTGCAGTAGAAACTTCAGAGTCATCCTGAAAATATCCCTGATCCTCAAGTTTTACTATGAGGCCTTACGTTATGGCCTCCATATATATTTTTTTAATCTCTCCCCTCTCCTTCACTGACCTTTCTTTCCTCATGTCTGATACCTGGGGCATCTTGCTAGACCAATCATTCTCAAATTCAAATCGAATCCTATTACTCCCCAACCTAAAACCCTTATAGCCCCATTGCCCTCAGGATGAAATCTGAACTTCTCCCCATGGTAGCAAAGACCCTGCATAACTGGATATGGCCCATCTCCCCAGCCTTAACTCTTTGCTCTGGACCTGGTGTTCCCCCAACACCAAATTGCTGACCACGAGGTGCCGTCTGCTTGGTAGGTCTTCACTTTTGATGAGACCTCCCCTTGACATCCTTGGGGATTCAGCTTCGGTGACTTTTCCAGAAAGCTTTCTAGGACTAATTCCCTCAACAGCGGGTCACCTGGCTTACTTGGTACCTCGACAGTCGTGTTCAAATCCTTTTCCCTTTATGGGTGAAAGGCCACACTAGGTTGATGTAGTAGAAAAATCAAATACTACAATAGGATATGGAATGAAAAATAAGTCTCCCTCCTGTTCTTGTCCCGCAGTTCCTTGTCTCCAGTGTCTTAATGCATATGCAAGTACAAATATATTCTCATATTTTTGCACAATCTTAAGGTTTTCCAATGAACACCATGTGGGGGATCACTGTATCCCTTCACATCGCTCTGTGGCGATATTGTATGCACGCCTTAATTTGCTCAAGCAGTTTGTTGTTGGGACACCTGGGCTGTTTCTGATTTTGCTCCGAGAAGCAGTGCCACAAAGTGCAGCATCTTTGCACAAATGGATTTGAGTACAGGTGGAAAATACCTCTTCCACCGATTCTTAGGGGCAGAGGTGCTAGGTGATAAGGCTAAGTCAAAGGCCAAGAGGATTGTACATTTTGATATGAAATTCCAAACAGTCCACCAATTTACTGCTGTCAGCAGCCCAGCTCTGCTGTAATCTAGTCCGGCCACGGGCCACACTCGCCTAGTGAGTACGGACTTCACGGCGGACCCATCCCGTCGGGCCCGAGCCGCTCACCTCCGCGCGTCAGGCCAGGCCCCCACCTGCGCTCTGAGCCGACCCGCCCACCCCGTAGCTAGGCCCCGCCCCGGGGGCGTGTCCAGCGCCTCGCCCCGCCCCCCGCGCGTTCGTTGGTCCAGCCCGACGCTCGTTCCGGCCGCGCCCCGCCCAGGCCCCGCCCCCGCGCCGTCCGCCGGCCGGGAGGGGGCGTGGCTGCGCAGGCCCACGCCGCGCCCCGCCCCCCGGCACGCAGTCTCCGCGCACGCGCGCGCCCCCGCCTGAGCCTCGGTCCGGGCCGCGGGGAGCGGGCGGGTGGAGGCTGGGCCGCGGAGGCCGGAGGGGAGGAGCCCGGGCCGCCGCCGCCGCCGCCGCCTTGCAGGAGGGGAGCATGTCTGCGAGTCGAGCCAAGAAAGTGAAGATGGCCACCAAGTCGTGCCCCGAGTGCGACCAGCAGGTGGGGGCCGGGCGGGGGCGGCCCGGGGCGCGGGGGTCACGGGGGCGCGGTCCGGCCGGTGCCCACCTGGCGGCGGGGGCGCGGGGGTCACGGGGGGTCGCCCGGCCGCGCCCTCCGCACGGGAGCCCGGCGGCCGCTTTGTTCCCGGGCCGGGTGCGGCGTCCGTGTGACAAACGGGCCGCGGTCGCCGCGCCTTCAAGTTTGGCCAAATTTGGACATTTTTTTCCTCACGAACATATTCCTTCCGTTCCTGACGGCGGCGGCCGCGAGCCCCCGCGCTGGGTCCGTGGGACGTGACCGCCGCCGCCGCCTCAGAACCGGGCGTTTCTGTGCTTCGAGGTCTTTTTAGTCACCGACGTGTAGCTCCATGAGCCCTGAATGACTCGTTTCCACACAGAATTAGCAGCGTCACGGCTGTGATTTTAAAAACCTGGTTTTTAAACCGTCTCTCGGCGTGAGGCGCGCGTCCCGCTTCGCGGGAATAATGGACGTTCCCTCAGCCCGCGGCCGGTCGGGCGCGAACTCGGGGAGAACCGCCCCGAGGCCCCGATTTCATGCCGCGCGCGCGGGGCTCGGGGTGATTTTTTTTATTTTCTTTTCTTGCTTTTCTCAGAGAATTTTTTTCAAAATGACTACCTCCCTCCTCCCCTTTTCTTCAAAAAAAAAATCTTTTTTTAATATTTTTTCCTAAATCAGGAGTAATTTGAAATGGCTGGAGACTTTTTAAAAAATAATATTTTATTTTTTAAATTTTTATTTATTTTTGATAGTCACACACAGAGAGAGAGGCAGAGACACAGGCAGAGGGAGAAGCAGGCTCCATGCACCGGGAGCCCGACGTGAGACTCGATCCCGGATCTCCAGGATCGCGCCCTGGGTCAAAGGCAGGCGCCAAACCGCTGCGCCACCCAGGGATCCCTTTTTTTTTTTTTTTTTTTTTTTTAATTTAGAACCAACGGGCTGGTGTCGGTGCGTTAAGGGCGACCTCGCGGGCTGAGCGAGCCTGAGGGCGCGTGCTGCCGCCTTACCCAGACGCCTTTGCGGGCCGGGGGGCGTAAGGAGAACACGGTTCCCTGACCCTCCGGGCTTACGCGGCTAAAGGCGACTCCGCCGTGTCCCTCCAAGTAGAGTGAAGACGGCGTTCTTGCCGTTGAAACTGAGTTTGCCACTTAGAGTCGTTAAATTCTGGCAGAATTGGGTTTTGTGATTGAAGTCCCTTTGGCAGGAGATTATATCCATATTTAAGTCATTTCCATTTGTTCCAGTTAACTGTGCTCCAGGAGCAGGTTCACGCGTTCCAGTTTCTGTAGGGCACAAGTTACTGCAAATCTTGACCTTATTTTACTTGGCATAACGTACTCTTTTGAGAAAAATAACCTGTTTTTAATATCTGTTTAAAAAAAAAAGAAAGAAAAGGAGTCATAGAATCGAGTCCCGTGTCGGGCTCCCTGCATGGAGCCTGCTTCTCCCTCTGCCTGTGTATCTGCCTCTCTCTCTCTCTATGTCTAAAAGAGAAAGAAAGAAAAGAAAGAAAGAAAGAGAGAAAGAAAGAAAAAGGAGAGAGAGAGAGAGAAAGAGAGAGAGAGAGAAAGAGAGAAAGAAGGAAGGAAGGAAGGGAAAGAAAGAAAGAAAGAAAGAAAGAAAGAAAGAAAGAAAGAAAGAAAGAAAGAAAGAAAGAAAGAAGAAAGAAAGAAAAGAAAGAAAGAAGAGAGAGAGGGAAGGAAGGAAGGAAGGAAGGAAGGAAGGAAGGGAAAGAAAGAAAGAAGGAAAGAAGAAGAAAGGAAGGAAGGGAAAGAAAGAAAGAAAGGAAAAGAAAGAAAGAAAAGAAAAGAAAATCAATCTTTAAAAAAAAAAAAAGGGAAGGACGATAACTTGTTGGGCATCCCGGTAATCGTTCAACAAGATGTGCTGGACATTTAATTTGGAAGCACACGTTCATCTCCTTACCAAGGACCCCACAGCCCCTTGCCCCCAGCTGCTATAACCAAAAACCAGAGGTTAAGTGGCTCAGACTGTTTATTTTCTCACGGTTCTGGAGCCTGGAAGTTGGAGTTGTAGCAGAGAGAACTCTCTGGTTCCCTTAGAAGGCCGCTAATCCACCTTGAGGGCCCCACCCTCATGACTTTAAACCTGACCCTCTCACCTCCCAAGTACCTTGAGATTGGGGGTCAGGGCTTCAACATCTGGATTTAGTGGAGGACACAGTTGAGTCCATGGGGAGCTACTACATAATTTAAAATGTTGGTTTTATTCTTTATTTATTGTGAGTATTTGAGAGAAGAAAGTATACATGAGGACTAAATAAAACTTCTGATAATTCTTGAAATTGCTTCACTGAAAGTTACTGGACTGAAGGAAATAAAAGATTTTATTTTTTTAAAAGATTAATTTTAGCTAATTATTAGGCAATACAAGGTTCTTATCGTTATAAATGAGAAAAAAAAATTATAATCCAGAAAGCTGTTTTTTAAACATCATGAGATTACTGTTATTCTAAGTCTTTGATGAATATTAGAATAGAATTTTGGTATACTTTATAAACATAAAAGAATATGTAAATTCTTTAAAGTTTGAGAAGACTGCACCACTTAAATAGATTTACCTATGTTCTGTGTCCATGTGTGTGTAGGTTTAAAAACAGGTACAGAGATCAGCAAACAAGGCCTAGATTTCAGTTGTTTTATAACATCCCCTTTATCGGGCCTCCATTGAAAATACCGTTCTGAAACATCTAAACCACAGTACTTTTCATTTTCGAGAGGTTTCACATCCAGTAGCTCACATTACTGAACCATTTTGTATGTAGCCACATTAAAGATTCTTGTTAGTTGTCTGGTATCTTTTGTGTATGTGTCTGTTTTTTAATTTTTTTATTAGAGCAGCTATTTTTTTTCCTATTTATAGGAAATTTTATGTGTTATGTAGCAAAACGTGTCCACTGTAGGTCACTTTGATTCTCTTAGCACCAAAGAATGTAAATGAGTTCTCTATAATGTGATTATTTTGAACTTTGTAAGATCAAACAATATAGGACCAGGATGTATTTTGCACTTTTTTTTAGCGTTTTGCTTGTTTTTACGTGATTTATTGTAAACATAAATAACCCAAATGCACTTTTTGAGGGATAAATTAATAAACAAGAAGTCATCAATAAACAAAAATTTGGGTTTTTTTCTATTTTAAAACCCTAAGAGTATAGCATTAGAATTTTCATTAGTATCATCTTTGGTATTACAACTAAAATTTGAAGGAAACATAGAATTTATGTTTGAAAAGCAAATTATACTGTAAAGAGATTAATATTATTGAAGTCCGCCTTATTTAAGAATTCTTTTACTAGGATTTGGGTTGTGGTGGTGGTTGGTTGTATTTTTTCAGGGTTGGGGTTGGGAAAAGGAGCTTTCCATTTTAAAAGGGGTTTTAGGGTGACTTAGCTCAGGCGCATAAATGTTTCTTGTTCATAGAAGACTCATTAAGGAGTGAAAATCAGCCTATCAGTTAGTGTTTGTGCATTCTTTCATGCCAAAGTCATATGTACATGTCTCATCTAAGTGCAGCCCTCTCCTAATTCAGGATATGTGTTGATAATATTTTTCTTGCATATAAGATAGAGACTTAACTTTAAATTTGTTCAGTTTTAGTAGCTGGAAGAAAATGCTTGCCAAGTGGCAAAGGAGCTTTTGAATACGGACATCATGTTTCTGTGTTTCTTGGATAACATTAATTTAAAACAATTTATATTACAGTGAATGTCCTTAATGATGTAAGTGTAAAGGAAATGAGTCAGTACCTTTGAGTTTAGTTTCTATGAAGATGTGAAATTTTTAAAATAACTTCTTTTGGATGCGTTTTACAGTATTAGAAAATGTAACGTTTCATTTTCTGTCCTGGCTTGAAAGAATTTCATCACATTCTTAATGCTAAGCATGCTATTTGGCCTATCTGGAGTTTGACTATTTTTATAGGATTCAATGTTATTTTTCTTACCTGCAAAATTGTTTAGTACTTTTATGCAAAGAAAATTCACCCAAAATACTAATTTAGCTTAATTAGATCAAGTATTTATATTTCGGACTATGAAGCATTCTTTACACAGAGAAAGCAAGCTTTATTTATTTTTTTTTGGGGGGGGGTATATTTATTTTAAAGAGAGAGCGCACTTGGGCAGCCCTGGTGGCTCAGAGGTTTAGTGCCGTCTGCAGCCCAGGATCAAATCCCACGTCAGGCTCCCTTCATGGAGCCTGCTTCTCCTTCTGCCTGTGTCTCTGCCTCTCTCTCTCTCTCTCTCTCTCTCTCTCTCTGTGTCTCATGAATAAATTTTAAAAAATCTTTTTTTTTTTTTTTTTTTTTTTAAAGAGCGCACTCAAGTGGGGGCAGGGAGAAAGGGAGAAAATCCTCAAGCAAACTCCCCACTAATGGAGCCCTGCTTGGGGCTCAAATCAGGACCCTGAGATCATGACTTAAGCCAAAATCAAGAGTCATCCACTTAACTGACTGAGCCATCCAGGCATCCCTGGATAAAAAGCTTTATAATTGTAACTAAACTTTTACACAAGCAGAACAGTGGGCAAATGGAATTTATCTTACAAAAGCAAATTGCAATTTTCTGATCATAAAATATTCTGTGAGTGCTTTTGGTTGAGATTAATTCCTGGTTTTTGGTGAACATGTTGTGATTTCAAGGATTTTTACGGTTAATATTACTGAAATGATTGTGGAGAAATCAAACATTTTAAAAATGATTTTTAATGACATCTAGCTTTTGAAAAATCATTGTAGACTTGAAATAGGGAAAGGAGGCAGTTGTAATTTATACATGTAGAAACAGAAGTTTGAAGAGCTTGAGTTTTTTTTTTTTTTTAAAGGTTTATTTACTTATTCATGATAGACACAGAGAGAGGCAGAGACACAGGAGGAGGGAGAAGCAGACTCCATCCCGGGAGCCCGACGCGGGACTCGATCCCGGGACTCCAGGATCACGCCCCGGGCCAAAGGCAGGCGCTAAACCGCTGAGCCACCCAGGGATCCCCGAGCTTGAGTGTTTTATCCAATGTCCTTCCTGGAGCTGAAACTAAAAGATGCTAGATCTTGATTCCTACCTTCTCCTACACTCACTTTGGTTTATGGTATGCTTTTGGCCCTCAAAGTAATTTTAAACTGTTCTTTTTTATCAGTGGTAATTGGCATCTTGCCCTCTCATATTAGTACAGGAGCCATTTTCAGTACTTTCCCTTTTAAAAAAATTTTAAGACAAGTATATTTGGCCTACAATGTTACATTAGTTCAGGGTGTGCAAGGTGGTGTTTTGACAGCCCTAGGCTCACCATAAATGTGGCTGCCATCTGTCCCCATACAAGGCTATTCTAGTACCATAGACTGTATTCCCTGTGCTTTCAACTCCATGACTTACTTGTTCTATAATTGGGAACTTTTACCTCCTACTCACCTGCACCCATTTTGCCCATTCCCTTACCCCCCAGGAGGCCATCAGTTTGTTCTCTGTATTTATGGCTTTGTTTCTTCTTTTGTTTTGTTCATTAGTTTTGTTTTTTAGGTTTCACATATAAGTGAAATCTGTCGATACTTGTCTTTCTCTGACTTACTTCCCTTAGCATAATCTCTAGGTCCATACATGTCGTCCTAACTTCAGTGGATACACACCTGAGATGTATATCACATCTTCATACATTTGTCTGTGGATGGACACTTGGGTTACTTTCTTTTCTTGGCTATTGTAAATAATGCAGCAATAAGCAAAAAGGTGCATATATCTTTTCAAATTAGTATTTTCATTCTCTAATGAAATGGAATAATAGAAGTATTTTCCCCTTTTGAAATGTCTGGCGCATCTATCTTTCTCCATTTCCATTCTCACTATTAGAGTTGGGCCCTCATTCTTGTGCTGGGATTACTTTAATTCCCAGCCATGTTTCCTTTTCCAGTTGATTTACATAAACTGCCATCAAACATATTTTAGGAAATACTACCTTTTTTCCCCCACGTATTTTCCCTTGGTCTGATTCTGTTATGGTTTTATGTTGGTCACTCCCATCAGCACATTTTTCATGCATCTTCTATATACATGGTATTGTAAAGCATTAGGAGAATGTGAAGATGTATTGGACACACCACCAGTCTCAATTTGTTGGTAAGGAGGCAGGTTTAAATAAATCCATGATTCCTAAATAAATTTATGACTCCAACTTCCTTAAATAAATCTATGATTCAGTTCAGGAGACTACATAAACATTGAGAAGTTTGATAGAAAAATAGTAATATAATTTTTCTTATTTTTGTACAGGTTCCTGTTGCATGTAAATCGTGTCCCTGTGGTTACATATTTATTAGCAGAAAACTTTTAAATGCAAAACACCCAGAGAAATCACCACCTTCTACAGGTAATTGTGAGAGTTTATCACATATTTAGCTTTTTGATGTAGAAATGTAAAATTAATTTTTGTGAATATATTATTTATATCTGTTGAAGTTAAAAATTAAAACCTATTGAAGTATGTCTTTGGTTTTTATTAGCTGTTGGAAATCAGCTTATGACATTAGTTTGCTCTTCATTCCATTTAAATGTTAACTCCCTTATAATGCTGATAAATCTTATAGCAAATTTTCTGTTTTTTATTATTGGAGGATGGAGAGCCATTGAAGGGTTTTAAGCAAGGGCATAATCTAATTTTTAAAAATTAAAAAATAGTTTGAGGTATAATTGACAATAAGTTGCACATATATAAAGTGTATAGTTTGATAAGTTTTGTCCTATGATTACACTAGTCACCACAATCAAGATAATGAACAATGTCCATCATTCCCCTGAAGTTTTGTAGTTTTTCTTTATTACTCTCTCCTTGCTACCCCTCAACCCCAGATAACCACTGATGTGCTTTCTGTCACTATTTCTACTACTTTATGTATAAACAGAATCATACAGTATGTACTTTTTTTTTGGCCTGGCTTCTTTCATGGAGCGTAATGTAAGATTCAGCTGTATCATTATGTACATAAGTAAGAATTCTTTTTACTGCTTGGCAGTGTTTTGTTTATCTGTTCACTGGTTGATGGACGTTGGGTTTTATCCTCCTCAGTGCTAGTAAAATTTATAACAACTTAGATTTTTTTTGAATTAGTATCTGGAAAAATATAACTTGATTTTGATGTGAATGTAATTTTTAGACACTAGTTATTTTTTATAATTCTCTGGTTTAGAATATCTGAAAAATAATTTTATTGGAATTATACTTTCTCATTAATGTAGTCAAATTGGCTTTATTCAATGGATTGAATTTTGAAGTTCAAAAAGATGAAATTTTGTTATTTATTCTCGGATAAAATCATAACATGGGTGATCTCCAAATAAGAGTAGATTGATTACAGATAAATTTTGAGTACCAGCTGTATGCCAGGAACTGTTCTAAGACTTGGGTATAAAGTAATGAACGAACGAATCTACTGTCAGGGCAGGTTCACTGCTGTTGTGGAGCTTACATTCTTGTAGGCATGAGATAGACAGTGAATAAATACAGGGAGAATACCAGCTTTTGACAAATGATAAATTAAAATTAAATGATAGATTAAAATAGATTGTTGTCCTAGCATGTGACTAAAAGGCTACTTTTGGTTGAGTGATTGGAGAAGGCCCCTCTGAGAGGGACATTTAAACTGAGGCTGAATTGGAACAAAGGGGCTAGCCATGATGAAATCAAAGAGAACATTCTTGGCAGATGAAATAGCAAATGCAGAAATTTTAGGGCTGGAAAAAGTTTGGTGTATTTTAGGAACAAAAAGGCCTGTGTGGTTGCAGTGTAGACAGTAAGAGCAGGGGAGTGTGGGAGATGAGACCAGAGGGATAGGCAGAGGCCAGATTGTGTAGGACTTCGTAAACCAGAGTAAAGTTTTTTTTTTATTTTGTTCTTAAACTATGAGGAGAAACTATTCCTAGGGCTTGGGATGGAGTGAAGGGAAGGTAGTGTGCTCTGATTTGCCTTTTAGAAATACCATTTTGGCTGCTGTCTGGGGAGTAGATTGTGGGGATACAGTGTAGAAGTGCACTATTGCAGTATGTTAACTGAGTGAGAATGCTGAGTTAGTGCTTAGGTTATAGTAGCAGGTGATTCAAGAATTGTTTATGTCTGGGAGTTCTGTTTATTCTAGATCTCTATAGAGGTAATAAGTCATTCAATCCCATTTCTGCCTTTGTTTGAATTTGCTCTCTTTTATCAAGATAATAAAGGCTTTGCTGGATTAGCTATATAGAAATCATCCAGAGAGCTTTTAAAAATGGGTCCCTGGTTCTTATGTCCTCAGAGTTTGATTCTGAGGTATGGAACCCTGGAATGATTGATTCAGTAGATATCTGGGGTGGTGTGTCAACTCAGTTCCGGATCTCCAAAATGAGTAAGACATGGTCTGTGCCCTAGTGGGACAAGTGTGTTATTTTATATCCAACAAATATTTTCAAGCTCCCTCCATATGCCAGTGGTTCAGGTGAGAAATGAGGTAAAGAAGAAACCCAACAAGGACAGAGAGAAGGGATAGATGCTGCAAGTATTAAGGAGTCAGGATCACTTCAACCAGAGGGAAGAATTTTAGAGTTACTTCCAGTGACTTGGGTTAATTAGAAAGGGAGTATAAAAAGGAGGACAAAATTTTTTTAAAAGATTTATTTATTTATTCATGATAGAGAGAGAGGCAGAGACACAGGCAGAGGGAGAAGCAGGCCCCGTGGCGGGAGCCCGACGTGGCACTCAATCCCAGGACTCCAGGATCGCGCCCTGGGCCAAAGGCAGGCGCCAAACTGCTGAGCCACCCAGGGATCCCCAAGGAGAATAAATTTTGAGGGAAAGATGAATTAAGTTTTGGATATGGTTATGAAATATCATCCAAGTGAGTTTTTTTTTCCCCAGTTGGACATATAGTCTAAAGCTCAGGAAACAGCCTCAAATGGAGATAAATCTTTTGAGCCATCAGGGAATAGATGGTAGTTGACGAGAAATGGATGAGCTTGTCCCAGAGGGTCCATAGGGTAGGAGGGGGAAGTTTAGCGACTGAACTCTGGCAAACACCGATCTTAACGGCTGGAGGTTATTAGGGAGTTCAGGCCAACTGAAAAGTTGCACATGTACATGTCAGTTGTAGGAGAATCACCAGTGGAGAGTAGTGTTATGTAAGTCATGGTGATGAGTAAGAAGCAGTTCATCATTATTTTACATTTGGAATTTTCTAAGGTTCTGTTGTTTAATAAGAGTAGCCCTCTAACCTTGAAGTAAAGATGAGACATTAAAGCCTAGAAATTCCGTGGAGGAGGAAGAGGAACCAGCAAAAGAAACAGAAAAAATGGTTTAAAAGGGTGGAGGAACATCAGGAGTAGATTATGCCATAGAAACCAAAGGAGGGGAGGGTTAAGAGTGTTGAAGCCTAGAGAACAGTTGGTATAGTACAGATAATGGGGGGTGGAAACCTTGGCTTCAGACTCAGATTCCAGTTTTGTCACTATCTAACAAGTTAATTAACCTCTGTGAGCAGCTGCTATTTACTTGAGTATAATACAGGCTTATAGTAGAAGCCTTAGATAAAGGATTGAAGTGCAGATGAAAATGGCTAATGTAAACAAGTTTAGTATATTCATTTCTACAATTAAATTTCTTAAAAGTAAGATTTGCCTTGGATAGTTTGTAGTATGTGGGAGATAGAGAAGAGTACATAAAAGTACTTGATGAACATGGTCATGGTCAGTGGGATCCAGGAACATTCCAGTTTTAATTAGAGAATTCATAAAGAAAAAAATGAAAATGAATAATATATATCTGGAAAGATAATGAACTTCGCTAATAATCAAGAAAATGCAGTTGAAATAAAATACCATTCTTTTTACCCACATCCTGACAAAACTGTCAAGGATTTCCAGGTGCTTTCCTGAGTCTGGCAGCATCCAAAGTCTCATACTAGTTGTACATCAGCTCAACCTTTTGGTAGGATAGTCTGACTGTAGTTGTTACAAGTTTTAAATGCACATGACTTAGGATCTAGACATTTTTATCAGTGGGTATGTATCCTGAAGATACAGTTGTTTTAAATACACAATGAGATATATATTAGGATTTATAAGCAACACTGTTTATAATAGAAAGTTTTAGCCCAAATATCATCAGTAGCGGAATGGTTAAGTGGGGTACATCTTTTAGGGAACAACAGTATGTGCTAATAATTAGATTGTATGTACTGTCTTGGAAAAATCTCTAAAAGTTAATATAGGGAAAAAGTATAAAACAGTACTTGCATCAACTCGTTTTTTGTACAAAAATTTTTTTCTTGTAATGAGAACTTTTAAAATTTACTCTTAGCGACTTTCAAATATGCAATACAGTATTAACTATAGTCACCATGCTTATGTTACACCATCATGACTTATTTGTAGTATAGAAACTTAGAGAAGTTTGTACTTTTGGACCCCCTTGCCCCCCAACTCTCACCTCTGGCAACCACCAATCTGTCTGTTACTTATAAGCTCAGATTTGTTTTTTAAGATTCTGCATATAGGTGAGATCATACGGTATTTATCGTTCTCTCTCTGATATATCACTTAGCATAGTGCCCTCAAGGTCCATCCAAGTTGTCAAAAATGGCAAGATTTCATTCTGTATTACAGCTGAACAAAATTCCACGTTATCTTCATCCATTCATCCATCAGTGGACACTTAGGTTGGTTCCATATCTTGGCTGTTGTAAATAATGCTGCAGTGAGCATGAGGGTGCACATATCTTTTCAAGTTAGTATTTTTGTTTTCTTTGGATAAATATCCAGCAGTAGAATTACTGTATCATATGGTTCAATTTTTCATTTGCTTTTTAGACCCCACAAAGTGATTTCTACATGTGATACATAAATGGATAGATCACTGAATAACAAGGGAGGAATTAAGGAAGACTTTTACTTACATAATTAAACATTTAAAACAAGAAAGAGCCATCTGTGAAGTTCAAGTTGCACTTATTTTAAAAGTGAAATCAAAGCTATAAAAGATAATTTTAAATTTCAGTGGGTTGAAATTTCTTTTGTAACTTTGTGACACGTAGGAGGAAAATAATCTGTCAAGTCAGATTTACCTAAGCTTGAATTGCTCAAAACTCACATTTTTTCAAATATACTAATCTGTATATCTTCCTAACACAGTAGAAATAGGGAGGGAGGGAGGACACTAGACTTGTATAAAATTTTATCTAGGGGATCCCTGGGTGGCTCAGTGGTTTGGCGCCTGCCTTTGGCCCAGGGCACGATCCTGGAGTCCCAGGATCGAGTTCCGCGTTGGGCTCCCTGCATGGAGCCTGGTTCTCCCTCTGCCTGTGTCTCTGCCTCTCTCTCTCTCTCTCTGTCTATCGTGAATAAATAAAATCTTTAAAAAAAAATTTATCTAGCTGAAAATACATTTAAAAATTTATTATGGAAATTAAAGGATTTTTACAATTTTTTTATGTTGATGAGGGGAAGAGATGAGTGTTATAAATAAATCTGTATTAACAAATGCTCAGTGCTTTGTATAAGTCCATAGAATCTCAGGGCAATTAATAATTCTTTGACAACCTTCCTAACTAATGTCCTAATTTGTTAGGTATGTGTTTCTTTTACTCTTTTTGGGGGGCCAGTGTTAAATGGAGATAAATTTTTAGAAATTAACCATCTTGTTCATGTAGGACCTTATTTCTAAATTCAGTGATTGCTTTAGAGTTTAAAAAATAACCTTGAAATTAAGTCTTTCAGGGGCCTCTGGGTGGCTCAGTCGGTTATATGTCTGCCTTAGGCCCAGGTCATGATCCCAGGGTACTGAGATCAAGCTTCACATTGGACTTCTGGCTCAGCAGGGAGCCTGCTTGTCCCTCTCCCCCATGCTCATGCTTTCTCTCTCTCTCTGTCTCTCTTTCTCTCTCTTTCTCAGGTGTGCTGAAATAAAGTCTTTTTTAAAAAAGGAAAAAAATTAAGCCTTAAACTCCATTTGAAGCAATTTTTTTTAAAGATTTTATTTATTCATAAGAGACACAGAGAGAGAGGCAGACACACAGGCAAAGGGAGAAGCAGGCTCCATGCAGGAAGCCCGATGTGCAGCTCAGCGGTTAAACGTCTGCCTTTAGTTGACAGGTTGTGATCCTGGGGTCCCAGGATCAAGTCCCACATTGGGCTCCACACATGGAGCCTGCTTCTCCCTCTGCCTGGGTCTCTTCCTCTCTCTGTGTCTCTCATGAATAAATACATAAAATCTTTAAAAAAAAAAAAAAAAAAAACCCTGTTTAAAAAAAAAGTGAAATGATTATTGCCAATTGCTAGTACCTTTATAAACCCAGTGATTGAATGTTACTATTTCAGTAGTGATCCTCAATTCTTAATTACTTGACAGTGACATTGGTTTTGTTATTTCAGAAAACATTGTTTCTTATGTGCTAATCACTTAAAATTGCTGTACGTTCACGTATAGGACATGGCTTTAAGTTTTTATTTTGTCTTTGGTGGAAAAATGCATACCTATATTTACCTCTGTGCCTGTACATTTGGGTTCTTAATCATATAGTTTATATAATGATGACTATATTCATTTTTAAGACTTTTTTTTGTAGAATCTTCTGATTTCTTCTAATTAAGACTGATTGATTTTAGGTCTGCTGCATAGCTGTCATACTAAAATTTCTTTCCTTTGTACTCTTAGGATAAGCCTATTTTTATTGTGTGCAATTTTGTTTTTAACTTGTATGTTTTTGTTTTTGAAATAAATTTTCCAGAAAGTTGTTTCAGACCTGAAAAAATTTTTTTCATAGAAATATCTGTTGGTACATTTCCTGTTTTCAATTGTGGAAGGCCTTTACTTTGTATTCACATTTATTTACTTATTTTAGAGAGTGTGTGTGCACTCATGCAAGTAATGGGAGGGACAGAGAGGTTGGAAGAGAAGTAATCCCAAACAGACTCTGGGCTGAGCATGGAGCCCATTGTGGGGCTGGATCTCACAACCCTGAGATCATGATCTGAGCTTAACTGACTGAGCCACCCAGGAGCCCCTGTACTCACATTTGAATGTCATTATCATTTTTCCTTTCCATCTGAGGGCTCAAATCTTCAGTGTAGAGCTGTTTTTACCTATGATTTTTTTTTTTTTACCCCATTTTCTTTTCTCTTCTTCCTGGCATATTGCATACTTGTTGGATGATATATCAGGATTACCATCTACTGAGACTGACACTGCGGTGGGGTTTTTTTCACTGTTTAGTGAGGAAAGATGAAGTTGGCTCTACAGGAGTAGTGATTCAATGATACCATCAAAGACCTGGGTTCTTTTTTCTTTTGTTCTGAGATGTAGCTTTCATCCTCATTGTTACAAGATAGCTATTGTACCTCCAGGTACTCCATAAGCATTCCAAGTAGGAAGAAGAGGGAAGGACAGAGGGACAAAGGGACACGCCAGCTGTGATTGCCCCTTAAAAAAAAAAAAAATCGTTCTGAAAGCCTTACCCAATTCCACTTACTTATTGGCCAGAACAAAATTCCATGGCCGCATCATCTGCAGGAGAGTTTGAATGTATATATTTCAGCTGGGCCCATTGCCCTCTTGATCAGAACATTCTGTGCTTTTAAGAGGGGGGAGAATGAATACTGGGTAGATAATTAGTAATTATGTCACGGGTATTAGATTTCTTGGATCTTTCCTTCATTTCTCTTCACTTCCTGTCACCTATTCTCTGTTTTTTTGGTGTTCCAGGAAATTTCATTGATTTCTCTTTTATTTTTTTTAATTTTTTTTAAATTTTTATTTATTTATGATAGTCACAGAGAGAGAGAGAGAGAGAGGCAGAGACACAGGCAGAGGGAGAAGCAGGCTCCATGCACCGGGAGCCCGATGTGGGATTTGATCCCGGGTCTCCAGGATCGCGCCCTGGGCCAAAGGCAGGCGCCAAACTGCTGCGCCACCCAGGGATCCCTGATTTCTCTTTTAGAGCTATAAATCTGTCTTTCAGATGTGTCCATTATTTAGCTTGTCTCCTGCACTTTAATTTTGAGCAGTTCATTCTGTTTTCTAATTTCTTCTTTATCATTGACTCTTACTTTTTCATATTTTTTATTGTGGTAAATTATACAGAACATAAAATCATTATTTTAATCATCTTAAATGTACACCTCAGTGGTATTAAGTACATTCATGTTGTGTACTCAAAACCATTACACCTATTAAACGCCAGGACAGTTTTCATCTTCCCAAACTGAAACGCTGTACCCATTGAACAATAATTCTCCATTCCCCTTCCCCACTGCCCCAAGGCAACCTCTGTTCTTTCTGTACCTGTGAAAGACTAGTGTAGTTACTGCCTATTTTGAATCACACTATATTTATCTTTTTCTGTCTGTCTTGTTTCACTTAACATAATGTTTTTAGACTTCATCCATGTTATAGCATGTGTCAGAATTTCCTCTCTAGGGATCCCTGGGTGGCGCAGCGGTTTGGCGCCTGCCTTTGGCCCAGGGCACGATCCTGGAGACCCGGGATCGAATCCCACGTCGGGCTCCCGGTGCATGGAGCCTGCTTCTCCCTCTGCCTGTGTCTCTGTCTCTCTCTCTCTCTCTCTCTCTCTGACTATCATAAATAAATAAATAAATAAATAAATAAATAAATAAATAAATAAATAAATAAATAAATAAATAAACAAACAAACAAAGAATTTCCTCTCTAATATTTCACCTTATGCACATGCCACATTTTGTTTACTCATGCACTTGAATTGGCTTTCACCTTTTTGCTTTTGTGACTAATACAGCTTGAACATTGTTGTTCAAATATCTATTTGATTTCCTGCTTTCATTTCTATTATATATATGCCCAGAAGTAGAATTGCTGGATCATATGGTATCTCTATGACTATGGTAATGCCATATCGTTTTCCAAAGCAGCTGCACCATTTTATGTTAGCAGCAGCAATACCCAGAGTTTCCAATTTCTCCACATCCTCATCAACACTTACTTTATGTGTTTTTGATAAGAGCCATTCTAATCAGTATGAAGTGCTAACTTGTGGTTTTGATTTGTATTTCTCTAATGATTAGTGATGTTGAATATCTTTTCATTTGCCTGTCATCTTTGGCAAAATGTCTATTCAAGTTCTTTGCTCATTTTTGAATTGAGTTTTTACTGAGTTCTTAGAAGTTCTTTTTGTTCTGGATATTAATCCCTTATCTGATAAATGTTTACAAATATTTTATCCCATTCCATGAATTGCCTTTTTTATTCTGTTGATACTGTCCTTTGGTGCACAAAAGGTTTTTATTTTGTTAAAATCCAAGTTGCTGGGCAGCCCGGGGGGTGGCTCAGGGGTTTAGCACTGCCTTCTGCTCGGGGCGTGATCCTGGAGACCAGGGATCGAGTCCCCACGTCAGGATCCTTGCACAGAGCCTTCTCCCTCTGCCTGTGTCTCTGCCCCTCTCTCTCTCTCTCTCTCTGTCTCTCATGAATAAATAAATAAAAATCTTTAAAAAAAATAAAAATAAAATCCAGGTTGTCAATTTTTTCTTTTGTTTCCTATACTTTCATTGTGATATCCAAGAAATCATTGCTAAGTCCAATATTATGAAGTTTTTCTCTCCTTTTTGTTCTAAGCATTTTATAATTTTAGCTGTAATATTTAGGTCTTCAATCCATTTTGAATTAATTTTCATATAAGGTATAAAATAAAGGTCCAGCTACTTTTTTTTGTTGGTTTTTTTTGTTGTTGTTGGGGTTTTTTTTTTGTTTTTTGTTTTTGTATATGGACATCCAGTTTTCCCAATACAACTTGTTGAAAATATTATCTTTTTCTCCTTGAATCATCTTGGCACTGTTTTTGAAAATCATTTGACCATAGATTCAAGGATTTATTTCTGGGCTCTCTATTTTATTCTGTTGGTCTATATATCTGTCAGTACCACACTTATTTGATTATTGTAGTTTTGTAGTGAGTTTTGAAATCAGGAAATGTGCAACTTCTGACATTGTTTTTCAGGATTCTTTTTGCTATTTCAGATTGCTTGGAGTCTATATGAATTTTAGGATTGAGCTTTCTGTTTTTGCAAGAGAATCTTAATGACATAAAGTCTAATCAGATCTCTCTGAAGGTATACATTAGAATGTTTTAAGATTATTTTTTCTTGGTTCTTTTTTTTTTTTTTTTTAGATTTATTTAATTATTTGAGGGGGTCAGGAGCAGAGGAAGACAGACAAGCAGACTCCTCACTGAGCACCGAGCTCACATGGGACTGGATTCCCACGACCCTGAGATTATGACCTGAGTTAAAACCAAGAGTCATATACTAAACCGACTGAGCCACTGAGGCACCACTGTTTTTTTCTTGTTTCTTGAACTGCCTTCTTCTTTTTTTTTTTTTTTAAGATTTTATTTATTTATTTATAGAGACACAGAGAGAGAATGAGAGGCAGAGACACAGGCAGAGGGAGAAGCAGGCTCCATGCAGAGAGCCCGACGTGGGACTCGATCTAGGGTCTCCAGGATCACACCCCGGGCTGCAGGCGGCGCCAAACCGCTGCGCTACCGGGGCTGCCCATGAACTGCCTTTTTCTGTTTTATCTTCTTCCTTTTCTGTTATACTTTTTATTTTCCTTAAATTGCTGGTAATCCTTAATTGCCTATTGATATTTATAAATGAAGGATTTGATTTATCAGTGTGGATAACTTTCATTACTATCCTACACTGTTTTAAGGGTATATTTTGACCATAGAGCTTATTGGCAGGCTTTTGGGTATAAATTACATGAGCTGGGAGGCAGTGTTGAATTCCATGATTGCCAAAATTGGGATACCTTCATCCTGGGAGAAAATGTGAAATTCCTAATAGGATTTCATTTTTATGAGGAGCTGCCATTTATTTGTATCTTCTATGTTTTGAAGGTTCATAGTTCCTTTGAACATTACTTGGTTCCTGAGAGTTTCACTTCCTTATGTCAGTTGTTCTGCTGTAGTTCTGTAGATATTCTGATGATCACTCTGTGGCCTGCCCTCCCTTACTGTAGTTTTTGTCCTGTTCTGAAGTATTTTCACAAAGAACAGCTCTCCCTTCGATAGAAGCCATATTTTGTTTATGTTTTGGATTGTAGTGTCTTCTATTTCTAGTTGTTTTTTCTTCTCCTCCTCCTCCTCCTCCTCTCTTCTTCTTCTTCTTCTTCTTCTTCTTCTTCTTCTTCTTCCTCCTCCTCCTCCTCCTCCTCCTCCTCTTCCTCCTCCTCCTCCTCCTTCTCCTCCTCTTCTTCTTCTCCTTCTTCTTCTCCTTCTTCTCTTTAGATTTATTTTAGAGAAAGAGTATGAGCAGGGAGAGGGGCAGAGAGAGAGAATCTCAAGCTGACTCCCTGCTGAGCTTGGAGCCTGACACTGGACTGAGTCCCCAACCCTGAAACCATGACCTGTGCTGAAATTAAGAGTTGGAGGCTCCACTAACAGAGCCACCCTGGTGCCCCCTCTTCTGGTTTCGTTTCTCTTTCTTTCTTTCTTTCTTTCTTTCTTTCTTTCTTTCTTTCTTTCTTTCTTTCTCTTTCTTTTTTTTTTTTTTCTTATTCTGGTTTCTTAATCAGAACCTGTGAGCTTGCTGGTTTGCTGAAATTCTGGATGATTGATAGCATCCTTTCTTTGTTTCCATCACGAGAGATTTACTTTCCTTTTTCTCTTTACCTTTTACCTATGTTTATTTTCATTTCAGTGGGATTTTCCAGAAAGGAGGAAGCAGATGCATGTGCTCAGTCTGATTTTATTTATTCAGTACCACTTAATATGTATAGGTAATGTTCTAGATTCTGTGAGACAGAGGCATCCCAATTTTCAGAGTTTATATTCTAATGGAGGATTGAGCACATAAGTAAGTAACAGATTATAAAGGTAGATTATAAAAAGAAATTTGGGCTGTGAGACTCAGAGGTGGGTAACCTATAAACATTTTAAGTAAATAAGTAGTCTCATTCAGAATTTTTGGATGAGAGCTCTAGGCACAAGGATTAACAAATGCAGACACTTGAGGAAGGAGCTTGTTTATTGAAAGGAAGGCATGTCTGGGGCGTAGTGAACAAAGTGTTGTAGTATGAGAGAAGATTGGAGAAAGGCAAATTCAGATCTTATAGGCACTGTAGTCTTTGGTTAGGAAATTCAACTTTATTTTTAAATACAATAAAAAGCTAATGAAAGATTTTAGAAAGGAAGCTATACAGATGAATTTTTTGAAAGATAATTTTGGCAGCTCTGAAGGAAATATATTCAGTTTGGATGTTGCCCGTAGAGGTAGAGAGATGAAGAAATTATGGATATATTTTGCAAGGAGTACCTGTGGATGTTTGTGATGATAGAAGAAGCAGCAGCCTGAGTCACAGATAACTACAAATCATTTGGCTTTTGCAAACGGGTGGTGCAGTGAAGCTTTGCGGGAGGGAACATCAAGAGTAATTTTTTAGTACATTTGAAATACTTGTAAGAAATAGAGTGAAACTGTCAGGCAGTCTGGAGCTTTGGGAAGAGGTCCTAGTTGAAAGTATAAAATTTGGAACCATCATAACAGAGCGTAATGTTTTAGGTCTATGGATTATCTCTCAGAGAAGAGAGCTTAGGTCAGAGGCCTAGGGCTTTAATATTAAAGATGAGAAAGTACTTGAGAGAGAAGACAGCAAAGGAGCTAGAGAGGAATGACGGTAAGATGGGAAACCTGGAAGCCTGAAAAATCAAGTGAAGAATGCGTTAAAAAAAAGAGTAGTCCTCTTTGTTGGGTTTTTGAGAGCTGGTATTTAGGTGATTAAAGGGAGGTGCTGTTAGATTTGATAACAAATTTTTGTCCTTCTTGATCAGTTTCATTGAGTGGGCAGCTATATTGAAGTGGATTGATTAGTGAATGGGAGGTAGAAACTGAAGGCAGAAAGTACAGAGAGCTCTTTTTTGAGAAGTTTGGCTAATAGAAGTTTGCAGAGATGGGTGGGTAGCTGGAGGAACAAACTTAAATTCATTGTTGAACTTTAAAAGGCATACTATAAAAAGCTTTACCTATTCCTTTAAACTTTTCTTTTTTTTGAGAAATTCTAAGCATACACAAGAGTAGAAGGAAAATGGCCAAACCTGGCCCCATTCATGCCCATGTCTATTTCCTTCCCTTGCATATTTTTTAAGCAAATCTCATATAATTTCAGTTATGTATGTTTCTAAAAGACAGCCCATTGAAAATATAAGCACAATTAAAATTAATAATTCCTTAATATTAAATACCCAACTGGTGGGGCGCCTGAGTGGCTCAGTGGCGTCTGCCTTCTGGCTCAGTGGCGTCTGCCTTCTGGTCAAGTCATGATCCCAGGGTCCTGGGAATGAGCCCTGCATTGGGCTCTCTGCTCAGTGGGAAGCCTGCTTCTCCCTCTCCCCCTGCCTGTTTCTCCTTCCTACTGCTCCCCATGTTTGTGCTCACTCGCTCTGTCAAGTAAATAAATAAAATCTTTAAAAAAAAAAAATACCCAACTGGTGCTGAAATTTTCAGGTTTCTCATAAAAACTTTTTTTTTTTTAAGTTTTAAGGTCTTCACAGTACATATGGGCAATATCTTTTTTAGCTCTCTTTTACCTATTGTTTTCTTTCTTTTTTTTTTTTTCCTTGCAAATTGTGTTAAAGAAGCTATCACGTGTACATCTGGATGTCCTATTTGGCTTTCCATGGTGTAGGAATGTAGGATAATGCACTCCTCTAGTGACTTTTATTTTTTCTGTAAATTGTCATTTGGATTCAAAAGTTTGATAGGATTTGATTTTCTTGGTAAGACTACCTAACAGGTAGGTATTGTCAGGTGGCATATAAAATCTGCTTGTCTCTGTTTTTGTAATATTAACAGCTATTTATGTTTAGCACTTATATCCTTTAGTTCATTTTTGTTGAAAATGGTGATACCTGGTGCACCAGGAGCCACTTGCTGCCACTGCCACCAAACAGGAAAGCCCTTCAGGACCAATGAGGTGCGCACTCACAAAGGCTCTGTAACCTATGACTATATCTGTTAACTGACCTAATATGAAATAGGTCATTGAACAGCACTACAACTATCAAGGAAATTGAATTCATAATTTTAAAAAGCCAAAAAAGAAATCTCCAGGTTTCTCCAGATGGTTTCATTAGAAAAATCTACCAAACCTTTAAAGAATTAATGCAAGCTAATGAAGGGAACACTTCCAAATTTGTTTTATGAAGCTAATATCCTAATACCAAAATTTTGCAAAGACAGTGTAAGTAAAGAAAAGTATAGAGGCGCCTGGGTGGCTCAGTCGGTTAAGCATCTACCTTCGGCCCAGGTCATGATCCTGGGGTCCTGGGATCAAGCCCAGGTCAGACTCCCTGCTCAGCAAGGAGTCTGCTTCTCCCTTTCCCTCTGCCCTGCTCCCCCACTTGTGCTCTCTCTCTCTCTCAAATAAATAAGTAAAATCTTTTTTAAAAAAGAAAGAAAGTTGTAATACTTTAATTTTATCATTCTTCATTTTTTAGCCACAGTAATTAAATGACAAACCTCTCTTTATCTGTACTTCGGTTACCAAGTGAATAGTACAATTGGAATAGAAAAGGCAGGATAAATGCTTTGTTCTTTCTATTCTATTTAAGTTTTCAAAATAGGGAGTTCCTTAGTTTTTGCTTGTATTTTTAAAATTTAGTTTCACATACTTGTAGTTTTAAGTATATTTGATGTTCCAGTTTGTTATTACAGTTACTGTTTGTATTGATGCCCAAATTGTCCTACGTTGGTCAGTGGGAGCCTTTTCAAGTTACCCCTTGAGTCCTTTAACAAGACCCTGGTTGTCTTTGATAACTTCCCTGCAGTCTTGAATACTTAAGTGTTCTTGCATCATCAGGTATATGTCTGAGATTAGATTTAACTACTTCTCTGGGTATGATGTTTGGAAATAACCATTACCATTTTACTTAAACAGTTTTTTTGTTTGTTTTTAGTTTTACACTAGCTTATTAAGCATACTTATAAGTTTTTTAAATTGGTCTCTTCTTGGGATATGAATTTTATATGTTTTGGCCCTTTATCATTGTGGTTTTAGGCATTTGGGGGATTTTCTTTGTTGCTTTTGAGTTCAGGTATATATTAAAGCAAGTTTGTTTTTTGTTTTTTGTTTTGGCCTTCTCCAGCATTTTGAATTGTTTGGAGTAGAAGGATGGCTTATTGCATTAATTAAATCACCATATTGAGTAAAGTTCCCCCTTTTTCTGTTCATTTAGAGATCTGCATGCTTGGAGAATGTCAGAAATGACCTCATCTGTGGCTAAAGTGCAAACTACTTATTACTTCCCTAGTGTTTTTATATTTTCTGTGGATGCTTTCTGTTTGCTTTTTATTGGTAACCTTAATGTATTATGGCTAAAGTCAGTTTTGCTTCCGTACATTTGACGTATTTCAGTCTGTATTTTGAGTAGGGGGCAAAAAGGAATGGAATTTTTTTTTTCCTTTGCTAATACTTTACCATTTTTAGCTTGGAAGCAGAGAATGAAAAAGGCAGAAAGATTGCTGTGAAGTTGTGTGAACGTGTAGGGGCTGAAATTAAAGGTGCCAAATAAAGAAACTGGTCTTCTGTTACAATTCTTCCTACCTCCTGAGTTAATTTGGATCTGAATTCTGTTGAATTTCTTTTTTTCCTGTGTGGGTGTGAGGAACAAGGATGTTACGGTTGTAGTTTTATAAAATATGCCAGGCAGCAAACTCTAGTGCTATTTAGAAAGAAAAAGAAGACAATGAGAACTTGGGCAAACAGTTCTTGCTAAGCCCTAAAATATATCACTTTTATTCATCCATACAGAAAACAAGCATGAGGCCAAGAGGAGGCGAACAGAGAGAGTTAGGCGAGAGAAGATAAATTCTACAGTAAATAAGGATTTAGAAAACAGAAAGAGGTCTCGAAGTAACAGCCATTCAGATCATATCAGACGAGGAAGAGGAAGACCTAAAACTGCATCTGCCAAAAAACATGAGGAAGAAAGAGGTATGAATAAATCCAAGCAGTTTTGTTTTTCAAGTATTAAATTTTTCTAGACTTTAATTAGGTAGTAGTGAAGAAGGTGTTTGGTAGGCATTGAGCTCTTGGACTTAAAATCACAACTCATATTTTAGTTTGAAAACATTTCCTCCAGGGTAGATGCTTGTTTTAAAATCAAAAACAACAACAAAAAACACAGAATTGAATTCTAAAGCTAACGGCTCAAATTAGGTAAAATTCACCTTGCTATAAACTGATACTAGAGTTCAGATATAATAATTTGTATTATAGAGAAGCCTGTTAAAATGGTTGTTTTTTGTTTTTAAAGATAAATCTGAGTTTTGTTAGACTTATTTCAAACTGTTGCACTATGAATTTTAAAAATTTACTATTGAAAGTATTCTTCAGTATGGATTTTTAAATTGCTGTTGTGTCTTCCTTACTTTGAGGCAGTTATTTATGTAAATTTTTCTTGGTCCAAAATATATTTGTATTTCTCCTTACAGATTTTCTCCTTTCTTCTGATAAGTAGTATGTCTGCCAAAACTTGTTTTTAACCATTAAGTAAAACTTCAGCTTCTCTTTTTATACATCTTCTAAAAAACCTTTTATCATGGAAGATTTCAAAGATGATACAAGAGTAGGGAGACTAGACTAGGATAATGAACCCCTTTATGGCCATGAATGAATATCTTTTGAAATTGAGACTTCCAAGCCTGTAATTAATGGAAAAAAGTGATAGTTGCTCTTTATAATTACTTAAAAACCTCTATCAAAATAATTTCATCTTCAGTGAAATACATTTATAGTTTCTTGTTGGTGGGTTCTGCTTTGCTTTTTCAGGTATTCAGTTTTAAATATTCAAGCATAAGTATAAATTTCTCCTATTTTAGACATTATTTTTTTTATCTGTTTACCATTTCTCTCTGCCTTGTATGCTTTTATTTGAATAAAATTATGACTGTTAGGGAAAATAACTTCCCTGGCATAGCTGTCCTTAGCTTTTTCAGAGTTAATGGTCTCTTAGTATTGTATGGATAAAGGAATAAGGCTTATATCATATTTGACTGTTTTCTTTGAAGAATACTTAGATACGCCTTAATTCCTTGGATAATTTTACTGCATTTTCTTTCTCCTTCTCTTATGCTGCTCTTCCAGAGAGTTTAAATTTTTTTCTAAACTTAAATGTGTTTTTTAACATGGGATGATCAGAAGGGAAACCAGGCAAAGAAACTAAAAACTGTTTCAGAAGGGAAACCAGGCAAAGAAAAATCAACAGAAAAAAACAAAACAAACAACAGAGAAATACTGCTTGGCCCAGAAAACAGAACATTCTTTTCAGTTGAAGTAAAGGGAATATAACCCAAAGAATGGAGAAGGAATGCTTCTGGTGGTGAGTGAGAGGAGATGAGAAAACAGATAATGACAGTCTTTTAGTTGGGGAAATGAAATCTAGATAATTGTGCTAGGAATCTGTGTGTGCAGGTCTGAACTTTTTATTCATGTTAACTTAAACTAGTTGGCTATAAATTTTTTGTCTGATATTTTCAGCTTATTATAGAAAGTTTTAAGCTATTTCTAGAGTAAGATGTGCTCTTGATTTATTTTTAATACAAACAGGAAGATGTTCAAGGCAATTTTTGTAAAACTGGAATCTTTTCATGTAGGCTATGGGGGCGGGGTGGGGAAGAAGTCAGCACACTTTTTCTATAAAGAGCCAGATAATAAATATTTTAGGTTTTGTGGGCCATACAGTCTTCTGTTGCAGCTACTCTGTCTGCTCTGTCATTGTAGCTGGAGAGCAGCCAGAGACAATATGTAAATGAATGGGCATGGCTGTGTTCCAGTAAGACTTTATAAAAACAGGTGGCAGGCCAGATTTGACCTTGGGCTGTATTTTACCAACCCTTGAGGCAGACCATGTTCTCTAAATATAATATGGATAAGAAACAGGAACTTTTGAAATCTTCTGTATTTTTACATATCTAGACTTCTTTCATATGCTTTTTACTGTTAAGTAGCTGTTTGCTTTAATTCAGTTTTTATTGATTCCTTGCTCATAAGGTACTTGGAAACTTTGAAGCAAGCTTTACCTTAAATAAGGAGTGTATAAAAACACATTTTTAATTGACTTTGTATTCTATATTTTAAAAAATAAGAGAAAGAAGAAAGAATGGAAAGGAAAGCTTTTTAGACATCTAGATAGCAGCATATTTTTATACAATCATAAAAACAAACCATTAAACTTAAAAATTTTTGGTTGGGTTAAGATAAATTTTCACTTTATATGAAGGGGAACTATGATTATTTCAAATACTAGATTTAAATTATTTTAAATACTAGGAATGACATTTAGATTAAAATATAGTGGGCAATTCTGGAAATCTTATTAATTTAATAAACATACAAGATTTATGTAGAGTTCAAGTTAATGTTGGTAGATCAAATAACAATACCTAGCTCTCCATCATCTTCAAATCCTAGTAATATTATAGTAAAAGGATTTTTTTTTAAAGGACCAAATTCAAAAAAAATAAAACTAAAAAGGACCAAATTCCACAAGAACAAGGAAAAGCAGCAGAATTCTAGAAAGCGGTAACTGCTTTGGTAGACCCATGAAACCTGAATTGTTAGCCCCTTTGGGGAAAACTAAAAAAGAAGCAGATTTTTATTATACAACTGCCTTAAGATCAGGAATTTTTGTGTCAATTATATTTGGAGGTGTAGAAGTGAAGATGAGGCTAAAAATGAGAGTGTTTGGAAGTCTGTTTTTTAATGGCTGTTTACCTCATTTTCCCTCCTTCCAAATGTATCCTTTCAAAAAGATGAGACAACTCTGATTTAGGGAACCCCAGGCGTCATTGAGGGCAGGGCTACTATACTGAGATCAGGAAGGTTATGTGAAAATTAGAGTTGATAAATACCGAGTTCTGTGGTTAGGTTTGGATCATCCAGGTAGGAGATTAGCAGTATCTTCTCTAGGAAATCTAAAAGACCTAAGAGAAAGGGCCTAAAATAAAGGTATTTTCATTAGGGATTTCACAGACAAATGGCCCAGTCAGATCATCCTAAATTGGTGATCACAGTCAAACTCCACAGATGTATATGAACTAATCAGCTTTTTGGATCCCATTCTTAAATATGAGCATATTATCAAGAATTACCCAGATATATAGATGAAAGTATCTCTATGAAAGGCTAAGACCATATTAACAGGAAAAAACAATAACTTGGATAAAACAGGTTTTTGCAGGAAAAAGAAAAACTTAAAACTGTCATTAATGTTTTTAGCAAGAGAAGATATTATAGTCGTGAAACGAGAATAAGAAGATATTTAAATGGAAAAGCAGCTGTCAAAAAAGTACCTATAAAATGAACTTTAAAATACAAATCTAAAAAAAAAAAATGTGTGTTTATAAAGATTTGCAGAAATGAAACACTAACAGGTTTATTGAAAGAAGCAGTTGTACCAGAATGTAGAGAAATAAAAAAGAGATGAAAGGGATGCCTGGGTGATTCAGTTGGTTAAAACACGTCCAACTCTTGATTTCAGCTCAGGTCATGATCTCAGGGTTGTGAGATTGAGCCGCATGTGGGGCTCTGCATTGAGTGTGGGAGCCTGCTTAGGATTGTCTTTTCTCTCTCTCTCTCTCAAAAAAAAAAAAAAGGAAAGGGAAAAGAGATGAAAGAATAGAATGGGAAAGATAAGAAATTTAAAGGACCAGTTTAAGGTTCAACATCTATAAATTATTGATGTTCTAAAAAAAAGAACTGAGAAGATGGAGGAGAAAGATGTCATCGATGAAATAATTCAAGAAAATTTTCCAAACCTGAAGGACATTGAGTTTCCACATTGAAATGGCCCACCAAATTCTGAGACCAGTGGATGTTTAAAAGTAGAGATTATGCCAAAGCATATCATCACAAATCCTATCTTTTTTATTAAAGGAAAACTCCTTCAAGGGCTCAGGGGAAAAAGAGCGAGAAAAGAACCAAAGTGGTACTTGGAATTAATGCAGTGAAATACTACCCACCAAGGAACACACTACTTATATATGAACAGCATCAATGAATTTTAAAAACATACTGAATGAAAGAAGCTAGACACAAAACAGTTCATGCTATATGATGCCATTTATATGAAGTCCATGAACAGGCAAATGACTCTGTGGTGATAGAATCAGAACAGTAGTTGCTGGTGAGGTGGAGAGGTACTGACTGGAAAGAAGCATGAGGAATTTCCTGTATCTTGATTGTGGTGTGGGTTATACACATGTATATTTTGTCAGAACTCATCCAATTGTACATTAAGATGTGTGTATTTCACTGTATGTGAATTTAGCAATAATTTTTAAAATAACTGAAAAAAATTATTGGCTTTTTTTTAAAAAAACATGGCACCATTAGTTGGAAGATAATTTTTTGCCTTCATACTCCGATCTCCATGAATCTTAGTCAATCATACTATGCGTTAGCATGAAAGTAGACTAAAGACACTTTCTAACTAACATTCAGGGTCTCAAAAAATTTGCTGCCTATACTCTCTTTCTCAGGAAACTACTGCAAGATACATGGCATCAAAAGAAGAAGTAAACCAAAAAGAAGTATTCTGAGATTCTGGACACAGGGTTCAACTCAAGAGAAAGATGTTTATATCCAGCATGATGTTGAAGAGCAATCTCAGTGATAATTGTGTAGCAGGTCTAGAAAGCAACCATTTTAGGTTGGAGCAGAAGACTTGGAGAGATTTCAAGAAGATAAAATAGATGTAATACCTAGTATGTGTAAGCATTCTGAAAGATCTATGCAACTTGGAGAGAGTTTGGGTTCAATTAGTAATGAAAACTAAACAGATGAAAAAAAATCTCTTCAGGGAAAAAACAATGCAGGAAAAGTGAAATCATTTACATAATCGGAATAATGTAAACATTGAATATTGATCTCACCAAAATTGTGATATAACGTAATGGGAAGATGAGATAGGAAGAGTATATTAGGGGGTAAGAAATGGAAAACAATAAAATTATAACTTTCTGTGGTGGGAGGTCAATTAATGCCTAAAACCAAGAAATAGCATCACATAAAAAGGTTGCTTAGAGAGGTAAAAACAAGAAGAAACAACTGAGAAAAAGTAGTTGCATTTGGGGAGTGAGAGGTTTTTTGGGGGGAGGACTTCTGTATTACAATTTGACTCTATTTAGATATGTGTTTAACTTTGATTAAAAAGTCAAAACAAAACAGACAAAAGTACAATCATAGAAGAACCCCCCCCCCAAAAAAAAAAAAAGAAATTGGCAAGAAAAAAAAAAAGAATTTGGCAGATTGTGTGCAAAGATATTTATTGTGATTTCTGCTGGCTTATAACATAGTATAGGTGTTTTTTTATCCTTTTTTGTTTTTCTGTACTTCTCAGTTTTCGACCATGAACTTGGATTACATTTGTAATCAGGAGGGGAAAAAATAGAATTAAATGTTGGTTATTCTTATTTTGTTTAGCAGGGCTAAGGTAAAGAAGTTAATATATTCATAAAGGCATATTGGAGGGGGGTTGAGGGGACCATCTTTAGGGTGAGAAAATTTGAGACAGTGAGCTCACTCATCCTAGTGAAGAGAAAGAAATATTTGAGACTTACAGAAATGATGTAGATATTATAGACTGTATATATATATACACACACAGACACACACACATATATAGTTTCCATTTAGTTCATGGCATTTCAGTAACTCCTTTATGTAGTTTTGAAAAAATTTTAGTTTTAGTAGGATGATACTATATAACATTTCATGTATGTTGCTAGTATTATGTATATTTATTGTCATCTAAAGAAATAATTGAAAGCTTCATGTATTTTTTTAATTACCTCATTTACATTAGCTTTCTCTTTTTCTTTTAACAGAGAAACAGGAAAAGGAAATTGACATCTATGCTAACCTCTCTGATGAAAAGGCTTTCGTGTTTTCAGTCGCCTTGGCAGAAATAAATAGAAAAATTATCAATCAAAGACTTATTCTCTGATACTTGTCTGCAAGTGTATTGCAGCTGTCTTCAGGATTACATCAGCAAACTCTCTAACAGTTGAGGACTCTCAGGAGCATGCTGACTGCATCAATAAGGGCCATTGATTGTTTTTGTTTTTTTTTTCCCCCTGTCATTTAGCCTGTGCCACACTTTGGTAGCAAAGCTGTAGGCTGGGACCGTTCTGGGATTTCCTTGTTTACCAAGGAGTATTGTCAGTGTTTTGTGTTTGGGATATAAGTAAATATATTTACCAAAAACAAAAAAAAAAAAAACAAAAAACAATGGATGGCTGTTAAAGGATAAAGGTGTAGAGGTGGGAGTGGAAGAATGAAAACGAGGGAAATAAAATGCTTGATAGTTTTCAGGTTTGCCACCAGAGATGCAATATTTTAAGTACTTTGAGAAAGAGTGACTTTTAAGAATATTATATTTCAGATTTTCAGCACTAAGCATATATACAGTTCATTTACTTTTAATAAATTGGCAATTGATATTTTATTGAATGGGGAGTTAAGAATATAAATCGTAAATTTTGTCTTAAATTGATTTTTTTCTTGGCCTTTATTTTTATGACTTAAGGTATGAGTTATATTTTGGGAGATACTTTCTAGACATTTGGGAAGTTTGGGTGCTATATAAAGAAAAACATTTAAGGGGATATATCGTACTTCAGATATAAACATCTTGTTTTCTTGAATGTAATTTATTTATTGGTTTAAAATACCTTTTCTGCTCTCAAGATGGTGCCTGTTAACCTAAACATAAAATATATTTATTACATACAAAATATTTCTTAGATAGCCACTTTTAAGTAGTAATGTTTTATCTGAATGGATGTTCATTTATACATCCTGATAATTATTTAAATTGTTACTTAACCTCACTCTGGAAAAAAAATAAATAAACCTTAATATTGAAACCAATAGATTAATACTGTGGTATAAGTTTTTGTTCTATGAAGTTTATGAAATATATTTAAATTCTTATTTTTTTCTAGTGATAAATGGTAACTTTATAGTTGATTTATACTAAATGCTTTTGCATTTTGGCATATCAATTTAATATTCAAACTTGACAGTAACTTCCCTTATTTCAGGTACCCTTGATCCCCACCCCAGTGTCCGAATCTGATTGAAAGTCCAGAAAAAAAAAAAGAAAGTTCAGAAGCCGTACTTATTAGGGAAGGTAGCCATCAGTTAGATTTAGCCTTAATAGAATTTTCCTTTCAGTTTCAGTAGTGCTCTTGGTCTTATCCTGCTCTCCCATCACCTCTCAAAAGAAAAAAATGGGTCACCTGGATGGCTCAGTAGGTTGAGTGTCTGCCTTCTGCTCAGGTCATTATCTCGGGGTCCTGGGATCAAGTACCTCATCAGGCTCTGCTCAGCGAGGAGTCTGCTTCTCCCTCTCCCCCTCCCTCTGTGCTTTGAAACCTCGCTCTGTCAAATAAATTAATTAAATCTTAAAAGGGGGGGTGCAGCCTGGGTGGCTCAGAGGTTTAGCACCCCCTTCAGCCCAGGGCATGATCCTGGATACCCGGGATCGAGTCCCACATCGGGCTCCCTGCATGGAGCCTGCTTCTCCCTCTGCCTCTGTCTCTGCCTCTCTCTCTCTCTCTTTCTCAAATAAATAAAATTAAAAAAAAAAAAGATAATCATTTTTTCCTACTTTATTTAAATGGTAGCCAGCAGAGGGAGCTTAAAGGGTACTCTAGGTAGGAAGTAGAATTTTTCTAAGAATTTCTTTACAACCCCAGTACTACTAAATTGTCTTCTGTGCATTTTAAAGCCCAGTAACAAAGTTTATTCCTAAGCATGCTAATGTGATTTGATCTTTGAAATACAAGAACACTATCTTCATTTTGACAAGAAAATATAAAAGTAATGAACATCTAAAAATGATTTGAATATGTCCTCAGAAAAGGGAAGAACAGCTTATGGAATAGGCATCTTTTTAAAAGAATATTGGGCAGCCCGGGTGGCTCAGCGGTTTAGCGCCGCCTTCAGCCCAGGGCCTGATCCTGGAGTCCTGGGATCTAGAGCCACATTGGACTCCCTGCATGGAGCCTGCTTCTCCCTCTGCCTGTGTGTGTGTATGTGTGTGAGTGTGTCTCGTGAGTAATGGATAAAATCTTTAAAAATGTATAAATAGGGATCCCTGGGTGGCTCAGTGGTTTAGAGCTTGCCTTCAGCCCAGGGCATGATCCTGGAGTCCCGGGAGCCTGCTTCTCTCTCTGCCTCTCTCTCTCTGTGTGTGTCTCTGTGAATAAAATCTTAATCATTCAATCTGAAGACCCTTAGAGGAAAATCATGTTAAAATAATCATGGATACAATAAGGAAGGAGACTGGTGACTAGGCTGGAGCTTGCCATTTAAAGAAGTAATTTAGGGATCCCTGGGTGGCGCAGCGGTTTGGCGCCTGCCTTTGGCCCAGGGCGCGATCCTGGAGACCCGGGATCGAATCCCACATCGGGCTCCCGGTGCATGGAGCCTGCTTCTCCCTCTGCCTGTGTCTCTGCCTCTCTCTCTCTCTCTGTGACTATCGTAAATAAATAAATAAAAAAAAAAACCTTTAAAAAAAATAAAGAAGTAATTTATTTCAGATGGTCATGATGTTAAAATTGTTGGCTTATTGAAAAAGTTCCTTGGCAGAGGGGCAAATTAGGTTTCCCCTGTTTGTGATATAACAGGGAAACAGGAAGTTTGTCTAAAAATATTCTCTGATATGTTTATAAGCTATCTCATTATAAAGCTGAATTTGTTGAAGAATGTTGTAATGGTCTTGGAGTATATTACTTGTCATTCATTGGTGTTAAACCTCTCTTCTGAGCAGATGTCCTAAGAGCATAATTATGGTAATTTAATTACATAATCCCAAATTTGTTCTGCTCTAATACCTATAAATGATATGATTATTCACAATGCCCTTAAATGGTTCCATAATTAGATTAGGTCTGTTGAAGATAAGTTCATTCTTAAATGTGAACAAAATTAAAAGTTATTTGGGAGTTGTTAGGCTAAACTATACAAATATGTGTTTACCTCCCTACCCAATCCTATATTCCAAAAAGTTTTGGGGGAGGCACTTAAGTTTCTGAGATTTGATTTTTTTTTTTTTAAACATGAATATGGGCAGAGAAGGCTTAGGTTATGTTCAATGTAAGGTATGTAAAATTAAAAGTAAGGAAACACTGCAAATTATTTCTTCTGTAGCAGTCAGTTGAAATGATCAAACATCTTGAGACAATTTATATCATGAAAAAATGTAAAATTACAAATGACTTAAAAATGTAGCCAGAGTAAATTCACATTTCTTGAAGTTTCAAAAGTACTTTAAAAAATAAAGCTCCAGGATCCCTGGGTGGCTCAGTGGTTTAGCGCCTGCCTTCAGCCCAGGGTGTGATCCTGGAGTCCCAGGATTGAGTCCCACTTCGGGCTCCCTGCATGGAGCCTGCTTCTCCCTCTGCTGTGTCTCTGCCTCTCTCTCTCTGTCATGAATAAATAAATAAAAATTAAAAAAAAAAAGACTCAACATGTCAGGACATCCGTGGTGTTTCCTAAAAGTAACGTGTTTTTTTCTAAGAATTCAAATTGAAAAGTGTTTAACTTTTCACAAATCAGAGAATTTTTTTAACTTTTTTTTTTTTTTTATGATAGTCACACAGATAGAGAGAGAGGCAGAGACACAGGCAGAGGGAGAAGCAGGCTCCATGCACCGGGAGCCCGACATGGGATTCGATCCCGGGTCTCCAGGATCGTGCCCTGGGCCAAAGGCAGGCACTAAACCGCTGCGCCACCCAGGGATCCTGACTTTTCACAAATCAAATTGCATTTGATTCTCTAAGTCTGACTAAAAATGTCTTAGTAATAATTATTAAATAATAATAAATAATTAAGTAATCTCATTTTTACTTTCAACCTGCATATGTTTATCCTTTAAATTTGGGGAAATTAAGTCCTTTGCAAACCTCATATGAAGGTATTGATCAGATTTGTTTGATTCTGCATACAAAATATTCTCTAGATTGATTTTTTTTTAATTTTATTTATTTGAGAGAATATAAGTGGGAGGGAGTGTCAGAGGGAGAAGCAGACTCCTTCCTCACTGACCTCCTCACGCAGGTCCCCATTCCAGGACCCTGGGATCATGACCTGAGCCGAAGGCAGATGCTTAACTAACCACCACCCAGGTGCCCCTCCAGATAGAATTTTTAAACTTTTTATGTTTAGCTGTTTTTTTTCTCATCTTTGACTACTGTTATTATAAGGCTTGTATTTTACATTTGGAGATCTATATACATGTACACCTATTTAATTTTTTCTAGTTACTCTTTTGTGCTATTTTAATCCACTTATTTTATTAGTAGTGTTCATTGCTCAAAGATTACAACTATCATGATGAGAATCCTAACATACAAAGCAAACTCTCTGGAATGAAACGTATGAGACATAAGAGAGGCTCTAGGCTGGACTAGAATAATTCTTTCTACCACTGTCAAAATCTTCCTTTTTTATTATTAAGGAATCTTTTATCCTCTTATTGTTGAGAGAATGTCTGCCCCTCTCCCTAATGTTTTTATTTTTTTACCTTATTGCACTGGTGAGGACCTTAATACAATGTTGAAAAAGAATGTTGAGAAGAGGAAGATCCTTGCCTTGATTCCAGTCGTGGGGGAAACAGTCTTACGCCGTTAAGTATGATGTTAATTAACTATAGGTTTTTGTGTTGTAGAATACCAGGGAGCCCAATCTGGGACTCGATCCCGGGTCCCCAGGATCACACCCTGGGCTGCAGGCCGGCGCTAAACCGCTGCACAACCGGGGCTGCCCTAACAAAAGCATTTAATGCTATAAGTTGTCACACAAGTATTGTTATATTTTTATTGTTCAATTCAGAATTTTTTCTAATATTCTTTGATATTTCTTCCATTTCTAAACTTTTGGAGGCTTTTCTAGTTATTTTGCAGTTGTTGATTTTCAGATTCATCATCAAAACATATTTTGTATGATTTCAGTTCTTTTAAAATGTTAGAGTTTGTTAGGAGATAAGATCTGGTCTGTTTGCCAAGTGTTCCATGTATACTTGAAAAGAGTTTGGATTCTCCTGGTTATTGTTCAGTTCTATCTTTGCTGATTTTCTACCGGTGACATTACTGAAAAAGCAATGTTGAAATCTCCAGTAATAATGGATCTATTCTTCCTTTTTTAGGACTGTTGGTTTTTGAAGCTCTGTTGTTTGGTACATAAATATCTAGGATTATTTTCTTTTGATTAGTTTTTGTATGGTAAGTCTTTTCTATTTTATTTTTTTAAGATTCTATTTATTTATTTGAGAAAGCACAAGCAGGGAGCAGGGCAAGGGGAGAGAGAGGGGCAGACTCGCTTCACCTCAGCGGAAGGCAGCTGGTTGACCCAGCTGAGCCACCCAGGCATCCCATCTGTCATTTTACTTTTAACCTATCTTTGTCATTACATTAGAAATGACTTTCTTACGGAGAGCATATAGTGATCCACGCCTTAATTTTTCTGATAATCTCAATATTTTACTTGGTTTATTTAGACTATGTGCATTTATATATTGGATTAGAACTGCCATTTTATTATTTTCTGTATGATTTCTCTTCTACATTTTTCCATTTCTCTTTTCCTGCCCTCTTTTGGATTTCTTGAGCATTTTTTTTAGTATTTTATCTGTTGTGGTTTTTTACTGTATCTCTTTGTCTAGTTTTTTACTTTTTTTAAGGGATTACCCTAAATGTACTTAAACTTTTACAGTATACTTAAAATCAGTATTTTACCAATTCAAGTGGAATGTAGGTATCTTATTACCATTTACATCCCTTTATAGTTGTCTTATAAATTATAAAACCCCTTTGGATGATGTTGTATATTTTGTTTATGACTATTGTACATATTTTTAAGAGCTCAAGAGGAAAATAGTCCATTACATATATCTGGATATTTGTTATTTCTGTTGCTCTTTCTTAACACCTGCTGTTCTGAGTTTCCATTGGTATCATATCCTTCCCACCTGGAAAACTACTTTTAACATGTCTTTTAGAGCTGATCGGCTGATTTCTAATTCTCATAGTTTGCCTTCATATGGAAATGTCTTTATTTTACTTTAATACATGAAAGATATTTTTAGAGGATATAAAATTCTAGGTTGACATTTCTTTTCTTACAACACATTAAAAATTCCCACTTCCTTCTGACCTCCGTGACTTTTGATGAGAAATATGCAGCCATTCAAATAATTTTTTCATCCCTATGAAACATTTTCTCTGGCTGCTTTCAGGAATCTTTGTCCTTTTTATTAATTTGATTATGATATGTTTGGGTGAGCTTTCTTTGAATTTTTCATTTGGGGTTTTCTGAGGTTCTTGAATGTATAAGTACATATCTTTCCACAACTACATAAAATTTTCAGCTATTCAGATATTTTTGCTGTTCCACCTCCTTTCTCCTCTCTGACTCAGACTCCAATGATGTTAGATGGTTTGGTATTGTCTCACAGATCCCAGGGCCTCTCCTCAGTTATTTTTTTAAACCCCTCTTCTGTTCATATTGGATGGTTTCTATTGACCTATCTCAAGTTCACTGACCCCTTTTATCTCCATTCTTGAGTTCATCCAGTGAATTTTTTATTTTTGTATTTTTTATTCCTAAAATTGCCGTTTGATCTTTCTTTATATTCCTTTTCTGAAACTATCTTTCCATTTGCTTCAGAAATGTTCACCTTTAGTGTCTGGTTATAATAGCTGCCTTAACATCTTTCTCCAGTTATTCTAAAATTTGTGTCACGTCATGATTGGTTTTTGTTGATTGTGGAGTTGAAATTTTCTTAGTTCTTTGTATGCTAAATAATTTTGGATTTCATCTTTGACCTTTCAGATATTGTGTATGAATCTCTGGGTAACTAAGGATAATAGTCAGCCAAGTTAGGTTCAGGCTGCATGTTTTGATGTGCTTCCATGACCTATGGTTCCAGTATCAGTTCAGTTTCTAAGTGATTGCAGTACTACTTGGATCACTACTGCATGTGTACTACTCAGTGGTAAATTAGACCTGGACAATAGTTCTTCCCGGTAGCTCACTTCTCAGAACTTGTGCTATATTATATAGGGTCAGACCCATTGTATGTACAGCTCAGAGGTAACTTGAATAATTCAAACAACTGTGGGATCACACTCTTCATCTTGCTACTTTTTATAGAGTCCTTGACACTTTCTGGCTCCTTGGAGCCAGTCCTTCATCTAAAGAGCTGAGACTTTAGTTTCTTCCTTCCGCTGTACACTTCCTGTGACTGCATCTGTGGTGAGAAGGTAACGAGACGGAAGGAAGAAAATCAATGGAGATTTGCCCACACTCTTGGGATCATAGCTCTTTTGGTCAAAGAGAAGGGATCTATTCACTCTGAATCCTCTGAGATTTAAGTGCCTTACCAGATACGGTTGCTGTGGTATATCATCTGGGACCTGGAATGGTGAAGAAGTAAGAAAAGAAGAAGGGGGTGGGGGAGAGCTGTGACCCACCCTCTGATCTTCAGGAGCCCTCTTTCCCACTCTTCAGTCAGAAAGGGAGGGTTTCTCTTGGCTCCTTCAGAGCATACTTCTGTGTTTCTGGCTGCCTTTGGGTCCAAGCTGTGTACTAACAAGAATTATAAAGTCGTTGCCAGTTCTGTGGAATTTAGAACATAGGTCTGCTTTCCTAATTTGTCTGCTACTACCACTTATATTTTAGAGTTTTGAGGATCCAATCCATGCGTTTTGCCTAGGATTTAAAGTTACATTCAGTGGGAGAGGCAGTGTGTACTTAACTCTATCTGCCTTGGAATTAGGACCTCACAGTTTTTGTATTTAAATAGGATCATATGCCACTGCTTACAATATGTTTTAGAGTTCTTCCTGTGTCTCATAAGGTCCTTTACTTTGGAACTTTATGGAGATAATATTTTGTTGAGTTAATCAGACTCCTCCATAAATGATAAATGGAGTTTACATATGCACAGATAAATATAGCTAAAAGATAATATAGTAGATTCAGGAACCACTTTCCAATTTTTTCTTCACCAAGGAATTAATGATAATTTTTTATTGTGGTGAAAAGTCTTGTTCTGGCCTACTCTTCAGTCAGAAATAGAGGACCTCTATTCTATAACTAATGCATGCTTTTCAGTCTAGAGTGTTTATTTTGTATGTTAGGATACTCATTACTGTAGTTGTGATCCTTGAGCAATGGGCAGAATTGTTGCCCTCCAACGTGCTTTGCAGAATGGTAGCTATGTGATGCTGCGTCTCTAGCCTGAGTGTTCCTGCATTCCTCTGGTGACTGTGCTACGGCCGTGGTCTTCAACCTGGGAAATAAAAACACTTTCCAAGTGGATGCACCGGTCCTGACAATTTTTAAATATTTTTTGAGATAAAATTGATTTATCCTACAATCCACCCAGTTACACTGCACCTTTGGTATGTTATGATAAATTGTGGTAAAATATGCATAACAAAATTTGCCATTTTAACCGTTTTTAAGTGTATAATTTAGGGGCATATATTCACAGTGGCATTCATTGCCACTGTCTATTTCTAAAACTTTCATCACACGAACTAGGGGTGGGTGGAAGGGGAGGTAGGCAGGGGGTGGGGGTGACTGGGTGACGGGCACTGAGGGGGGCACTTGACGGGATGAGCACTGGGTGTTATTCTATATGTTGGCAAATTGAACATCAATAAAAAATAAATTTATAAAAAAATAAAAAATAAAACTTTCATCACCCCAAATAAAAGTTCTATTAGGTAGCTATTAGGCAGTTACTTACCATTCCTCCCCTATCCCCTGGTAAGCCGTAATCTACTTTCTGTCTCTACAGGTTTGCTTATTCTAGGTATTTTATATGAGTGGAATCATATTTGTCCTTTTGTCTCCAACTTATTTCACTTGGCACATTGTTTTCAAGTTGTATCATATATCAGAACTTCATTCCTTTTTATGGTTGAATAGTACTACATTTTATATATATACTACATCTTCATTTATCCATTTGTTGATAGGTACTTGTGTTCTATCTTCTGGCCATTGTGAAAATGCAGTTTCAGAACATCAACATACGAGTTTATGTTGGAGCCCCTCTTTTAGTTCCTTTGGTTATATACCAGGGAGTGGAATTGTTGGGTCCTATGGTAATTTTATATTTAGCCTTTTGAGGAAGAGCCAAACCATTTTCCACAGTGGTAACTGGCTACACCAGTTTCCATTCCCACCAGCAATGTACATGATTCAACAATTTCTCCACATCCTTGCCAATGCTTGTTTTTTGTTTTTGTGTAATTACTACAGCTATCCTAGTAGTGGCATCTTGTGGGGTTTTTTTCATCTTGTAGGGTTTGTTTTTTTTCATCTTGTAGTTTTGATATGCAGTTGCCTAATGACTGATGATGTTGAACATCTTCATTTGCATATTGACCATTTTTATAGATTTGGAGAGATGTCTGTTCAATACCTTTGCTCATTTCAAATTGAGTTGTCTTTTTGTTGGAGTTCTTTATATCTTCTGCATATCAGGTGATTAGCAAAAATTTCCTCCCAGACTGTAGATTGTTTTTACTTTCTTTCTTTTGTCTTTTTACTTTCCTGATAATGTCCTTGATGCACAGATTTATTTTTTTTTCTAGAAATATAAGATACAATGTTGTGTTGGGTTCAGATGTACAACATACTGATTTGATGGTTCCATATATTATTCAGTGTTCACCATAAGTGTAGTCACCATCTCCTACCCTACATTATTACAATATTATTGACTATATTCCCTACTTTTCATTTCCATGACTTATTTATTTTATACCTGGAGGTTTTTACCTCTTTATCTGTTTTGTCCTTTCACTCGCCCACCTGTCCTCTGGCAACCATCAGTTTTCTGTATTCAAGAGTGTTTGTTCATTTGTTTTGTTTGATTCCATGTGTAAGTGAAATCATATTATCTTTGTCCAAAAGTTTTTAATTTTGATGTTTAGATTATCTATTTTTTGTTACTGTTTGTGCTTGGTGTCTCTACAAATCCATTGCCAAATCTAAGGTCATAAAGATTTACCCCTATGTTTTCTTCCAAGTATTTTATGGTTTTAGCTCTTATATTTAGCTTGTTGATCCATTTTCAGTTAGTTTTTGTATGTAGTGTGAGGTAGGAGTCTAACATTATTTTGCATGTGGATATCTAGTTGTCCTGGCACCGTCTATTGAAGGGACTATTCTTTCCCCCACTGAATGAACTTGGCACATGGGTTGAATAGGATGTATGGGTTTATTTTGGGGCTCTCCATTCTATTCCATTGATCTACATGTCTTAGGTCTATGCCAGTACAACCCTGTTTTGGGTACTGTAGCCTTGTAAGTTTTGAAGCCAGTATGAGTATGAAGTATGAGTCTTCCAACTTTGTTGGAATTTTGAATAAGGACTGTGCTGAATTTGTAGAGAGGTTTGGGTAGTCTTGACATTTTAACAACAGTTAGTGTCCCTATCCATGAACACAAGTTGTCTTCCCATTTATTTAGGTTTTCTTTAATTCCTTTCAGCCATGTTTTATTCAGTATATGTCTTCTATCTCCTTGGTTAAATTTAAACCCAGATATTTTATTGTTTCAGATTCTACTACAAATGGGATTACTTTTTAAATTTCCTTTTCATATTATTTATTACTAGTGTATAGAAACATAACTGATTTTTGTACTCTGTAATTTTGCTGAATTTGTCTGTTAGCAATGGTAGCTTCCTTGTGGATTCTTTAGGATTTCCTATGTATAGGACCATGTCATTGTTAGTAGAGATAGCTTTGCTTCTTTTCAATTTGGATGCTCCTTGTCTAGTTGCTTATCTTAGGGAGAAGGCTTTCAGTATTTCACTGAAATACTCCCCTGCAGGGAGCCCGATGTGGGACTCGATCCTGGGACCATGAGATCACGTCCTGAGCCAAAGGCAGATGCTCAACCGCTGAGCCACCCAGTGTCCCAGTAAAAGGTCTTTAATGTGAGGCTTTATATTAATCATGTTAGGAGTTGGGCTGTGGTTATTGTTCACTGTAGTTGTGGATGCCAGAAGCTTCAAACTCCTCTGTTGTCCATGGTTTTACCTCTGCTATTAATTTCCCAGAGAACATCTCCTTAATAGAGCCTATACCTTGTTCTTTCAGCTGTAACCCAATGTTGTACTGGTGAGAAGGTGTGGGGAAGGGGAAACATTCTTTAATCTTTTGATTACATTTCAGTCTTTTAGTGGCAGGACTATATTCCTGGGCTGTCACCTTCCCAAGTGTTTCTTGGCTTTTATTTGCCCCTAACTCTCTTCTGTAAGACAGGAAGGCTAGAGAGGGCAGGAGTTAGATAAATGTCCTTCCTTCTAGCTAGAAAAGACTCTGGAAAGGCTTTTCCTGTAGAGTGTAGGTTTTGTTATGGAGAACGATCTGGGTGGATTTCAAGATGGTTATTTTTTCCTCTCCTCCTGCCAGATCTATGATCTTTTTTTCTTGGTTCTTAACCTTAAGAACCTGGTAGGAGTCTTTGGAATGAATACACATAAAAGTGTCCCTCTCCCTCCTCACCAAGACTTCAGTCCCAGGAGTTTCTCACTTTCACACTCACCCATACAGCTTCCAGCATCCAGAATTATCATATAAGTGTTCTGTTTATGGCTTCAGAGGCTTCTGCTCAACATGAACAGATCATTACATGATTCTCTGTATTTGCATATCTCTCCAGCTTTTAGGGTGGCAATTTGTCCCTCAACCTCAATTCTCCAACCAGCCCAAGAAAGTCATTGCTTTTTCAGTTTCTTCAGCTCTTGTAAGGATGGGAGTGGTGATCTCCAAGCTCTTTATAGGTCAGAAACCTGATTATGGTCTTTATCACATCTATGAAACACCTTCATAGCAATACCCAGATTCATATCTGAATAACTAGGGATTGTAGCTTAGTCAATGGACACACAGAGCATGGTCTACCCCCTTGTTAGCTTGCTACCCTTATACACCTCAAGTTATGCTTAATCTCAAATAAAGGCAATAACAAAGTTACTTCTGCCTAACATGATACTGATGTGGAGCCTTCTAGTGCATGGTCAAGAAAGAATTCTTGGGGAAAAAAAAAGAATTCTTGAGATGTTTATAGTGCAGCTTAGTAAGTTTTTTTAAGTAGCGTGGGGACAGGACCTATAGCTGCACTTTTTGCTGTGTGAGGCTGGTGGTTATATACTTAGTAATCAAAGGGAAGTGGGACATGCAGGGAGTATCAGATTATAAAAATTTCTTCCAATTTCTTTGAATTACTGCTCAGAAAACTACTCTTGCAAGATTCATCGGGTGCATATTGTAGAGGCTGCTTTTAGGCAAACGGGCTTGAGTGATGGAATGTGCAGAGGGCCCACAGTGACCCCCCCGGCTGAATACAGACAGGTCCGTAAGGTGACCCATATCAAAATATCCATAGGCCCTCACTGACCAGTGGGCTACTTACAATCAGGCACAGTTACCCAAAAAGAGAGAATTCCATACTTCACCAGACCTTCTCGCCTTCCACTGCCTCTTTGCAGACAGCCTCTCCTCCCCTCTCCTCTCCTCTCCTCTCCTCTCCTCTCCTCTCCTCTCCTCTCCTCTCCCCTCCCCTCCCCTGCCCTCTCCTCCCCTCCCCTCCCCTCCCCTGCCCTCCCCTCCCCTCCCCCCCCTCCTCTCCTCCTCTCTCCTTTCCCGCACGCTGCCCCCTTGTGGTGCCTTCCGTAAACTTCTATCTCCTTTGTTCTACCTCAGGTGAATTCTTTCACCACCTGCACCACTGGCTTCCCCCCAATCATCACCCCACATTTGGGGGTACCTGTCCAATCAGGACAGACATCCCATTTAGACACCACACACATCATTCAGTTTGATATTAACTATTGGTGGGGCAATCATGATACCCTTTAAAGAATGTAGCAACCAGCATGTATTTGATTCTTATCAAAAAACTATGCAGGCTTTAGGTCAGCCTTCTGGGCTAAGGGTAAACATTTTCCTGCTCCTGTCCCTCATCAATACAATTGCCTTTTATACAACCCAAAGCTTGCTCTTACTCCAGGAAAGCATGCAAGAACATTAAATTCTGTGATCTAGGGCTCAGCGGTTTAGTGCCACCTTTGGCCCGGGGCCTGATCCTGGAGACCCAGGATTGAGTCCCATGTGGGGCTCCCTGCATGGAGCCTGTTTCTCCCTCTGCCTGTGTCTCTGCCTCTGTGTGTGTGTGTGTGTTTCTCATGAATAAATAAATAAAATATTTTTTAAAATAATACTTTAAAAAAATTCTGTGATCTAAAGTTAATTTATTAGTATATCTTATGTTAGAGATAGGAGGATAAGGAAGGGAAGAAAACTGTATCTCTTAGCTTTTGGATACTTTCCTTTATACTATACACCAGGGCGTTCTTTACAGTGTGCCAAGGCAAGTTTCAGCTTCATTTGGTGTAGTTGAAACCTTTGGATCCATGGTACAGCTGACCAGCCAAACTATTAACAAAGTTAAAACTTTGAATTCAGAATCTCTGCTTAGTAGACTCATACCAATATAGTCAGCCGGATCCAACTTTGTATTCTTTCTACCATCATCTCACACCCTTAAGGTCTATTCTCACATACGACCCATATTTTACATCTCTATTAATAGGAAAAAATCATGCAAGCCTGTCGGTGTACTAGGGCGTCTTTTGGTGCGTGGGTTACACTGTGTGACTCACCCTTTGGAGCCTGCTGGGACTGACCTCGAGTTACAGTCTCCCAGAAGTAAGGAGAGGAGCAGATGCTGAGGACAGTCAACAGTGCCTCGTAAGACAACTAGTTCTGGAAAAGAAGGGCTAATCTCAGGCAAGAGTCAAAGAGCTGATTCTACCGGCAAAGAGGACCTGGGGGAATTGAGAGATTCCGTGTCCCCGGTTTCACATCCCCATTGCAATTTTCAAAATCCCATTCCTTCCCAATCCGTGCTCTCCCTTTAACGGAAAACACTTTTAGGTCAAGAGCCCGTTTGCATCGTAGTTCGCCCCTTGCAGGAAGAGCCACTAGGCTACAGGAGAGGAGGGCTCATCCCAGGGCAGATTTCCCTTTCAGGTCAATGTGAAGCTGAAGCTGGGAATCAGAAGCCCTCTTGGCATTCTCCACCGCAGCTCGGACAAGCAGCCAATCTCATTAGACTCCTTAGTTCCACTGAAATGTCTAATGTAACAGATACGTGGTCACCTAGAATCTCACTCCAGGTATTCGATTTCCTAATGATTTCCTATCAAATGATGATATTTTGCACATGTCTTGTCATGGACTACTAGTCCTCTTTACCGCTAGAAATACAGTATTGTCTTTAATGAGATCAGAGAACTAATCCCAGAAAACCGAGACTCAGTTCGGAAAATTCATCTTTAAGATTCCGTTTCTCGGATCCCTGGTTGGCGCAGCGGTTTGGCGCCTGCCTTTGGCCCAGGGCGCGATCCTGGAGACCCAGGATCGAATCCCACGTCGGGCTCCCAGTGCATGGAGCCTGCTTCTCCCTCTGCCTGTGTCTCTGCCTCTCTCTCTCTCTCTCTCTCACTGTGTGCCTATCATAAATAAAATAAAATAAAAATTTAAAAAAAAAGTAAGATTCCGTTTCTCTAGAACCACTTCTGGCACCAGCGTCTGTATCAGTCAGAATAATTGAACCAGGGGAAGAGAACCAGAAGCAAATGATACATATAGTAAGAAATTTATGCAAGGATTTGGCTTCCGTGACTGAGAAGGCTTGCCAGGTAAGTCCGAAATCAATAGGACAGGTCATCCTGAAGGGCAGATTAGAACTTGGGCATGGGGTGAGGAGCCATTCACAGGTGAAATTTTTTTTTGGGGGGGGGGTCCAAGTATACCCGACCAGCGGAGCAGGGACTTGGACCTCACAGGTGGAATTCATTTGGGGAAGCAAAGTGTGCAGCGTAGTTCAAGAAACAACATCTATAATTATTACATAAAGGAGGGTAGAGGAGCAAAAATGGACCTTTAGAGTCATGAATTTATCTTTTTATCAGTCAACCTTCACTATATCTGGCATCGATGTTTTCCTTTTTAAGTAGGGATACAAGAGAATCCATCTAATGTAGAAACTTCCCAATCTGTGCTCTTATTCTGGGGGGTCAAGGAAGCTTGGGTTATAACTGGGTTATCTCCAGTGAGAACTTTGGCATGGAGCACACCGTGCCTTGCTGAGTTCCTCAACAGCCTAATAATGCTCAGAATGGTGGACCCTCACAAAATCAAGAACCCAGTTCTCTTGTTTTTTCTTAAGTAGGCCCTCTGCCCAGTGTGGAGCCCAGTGTGGAACTTGAACCCATGACCTCGAGATCAAGACCTGAGATGAGATCAAGACTTGGACGCTCAACTAACTGAGCCACCCAGGCACCTTGAGAGAGAAAATTTTAAGCAGACTCCTCACCCACTGCTTCATTTTTCTATGCTAATTGTGTGACGTGAAAGATATTTTTTAATAAATTATTTTTTATTGGTGTTCAATTTGCCAACGTACAGAATAACACCCAGTGCTCATCCTGTCAAGTGCCCCCCTCAGTGCCCGTCACCCAGTCACCCCCCCATCCCACCCCCCCTTCAACCCCCCAACAAGTTCGTGTCCCAGAGTTAGGAGTCTCTCATGTTCTGTCTCCCTGTCTGATATTTCCCACTTATTATTCTCCTTTCCCCTTTATTCCCTTTCACTATTTTTTATATTCCCCAAATGAATGAGACCATATAACGTTTGTCCTTCTCCAACTGACTTACTTCACTCAGCATAACACCCTCCAGTTCCATCCACGTCGAAGCAAATGGTGGGTATCTGTCATTTCTAATGGCTGAGGAATATTCCATTGTACACATAAACCAAGAAACTTCTTTATAATAGTTGAAACAGTGATTCCAAGTTGCTTCCCATGTAGGTGGGCTGTTTTCAGAGGGTGCTTCTGCTGTTTCTATGTGGCAAACTTCCAGAAAAGGGTGGTTGATTGGACTAATGGACATGATTTGGGGGTGAGACTTCCCAAGGCTTCAGTGATAGACTTTTAACCTTCACTCTTCTTTGGGTTGGAAAATTTTCTCTCTCGATGAGATATAAAACATACAACAGACAAAACCGCCCTCACTGTCTGGTATAAGGCCGCTAATGAGACCTGCAAATGGACATCTCTCTTGGGGACTTTCATCCGTCACCATTAAGTAAATCTGCTTTCACTCCAGTAGTAGGAGCTCTGACACAAGTTTGCTGTCTGCCTCTTGCGGGTTGAGAGCCACGTATATTTGATGCTAGAGACAAATGTAACTTCTGTCCTTCAAGAAGTTCAGAGCTAAAAGTTTTAAGTGTGATTTTGAGGTCATAAAAATATAAAGCACATTTAAAAATGTCCAACTCCTGTTTGTAACAAAAGAATCCGTTGAACACATCCGAGTCCCGTTGTTGGTGTCTTTACGGTAGTGCCAACACGTGAGTGTGATTAAAAAGAACAATAGTGGGGATCCCTGGGTGGCGCAGCGGTTTAGCGCCTGCCTTTGGCCCGGGGCGCGATCCTGGAGACCCGGGATCGAGTCCCACGTCGGGCTCCCGGTGCATGGAGCCTGCTTCTCCCTCTGCCTGTGTCTCTGCCTCTCTGTCTCTCTCTCTCTCTGTGTGTGACTATCATAAAAAAAAAAAAAAAAAAAAAAAAAAAGGAACAATAGTGAAAACGGTAGAAAAGAGCTACGGTGTAGGGTGTACTTACTATGTCCCAGGCTCGATGCTGTGAACTCCCCATGTTTGCTTGTGTTTAATAATTCTGTATCAGGAAAACGAAGCTCACAGAGTTAAGAAAATTGCCGAGGGTCATGTATTTGGTAAATGGCAGAGTCTGGGGAGAGCTGGGCCCGCGCGACCTCAGTTCCAAAACAGAAGTAGGACAGCTCGGGCGCGCCTGGCTGGCTCAGCTGATTGAGCATCTGTCTGTCTGTCTGCCTTGGGCTCAGGTCATGATCCCAGGGTCCAGGATCGAGCCCCACATTGGGCTCCCTGCTGAGCCAGGAGCCTGCTTCTCCCCCTCCCACTGCCTGCTGCTCCCCTGGCTTGTGCTCAATCTCTCTCTGTCAAATAAGTAAATTTTTTTTTTTTAAGTATAGCAACTTGTAAGGTGGAGAACAAACAGGGAAATACGTTTCAAGTAGCTTAATATTACTGGGAGTGGCCAGGAAAGCAACATAGACATCATCTGGAAAATAGGGGAGTTAAGTAGGTAAAAAGACCTTTTTAAAAAAACTGTTTCAGGAATATTACATAAAAGTACAGAAAGCTAAGTGCCCGTCTCACCTTCCTGATCATGCAGGGGTCCTCTCCAAGTGTGTGTTGCAGCGTGTCTTTCAGATGCCATCTTTTTTTTTTTTTTTAAGATTTTATTTTTAAGTAATCTCTACACCCAGCGTGGGGCTCGAACCTACAATCTCAAGATCAGGAGTCACATGCTGTACTGAGCCAGCCAGGAGGCCTCAGATGCAAATTTTGGATCACGATATTTTCGTATTTTGGCTGGCTTTTACCTTGATTACTATGGTCTCCACATTGGCCTTCCTACGTTTTCCTGAACAAAATGCCACCTGAGCTTCTCCTTCCCTAAGAGTCCTTACCATGCCCGCGTCTCTCCCTGTCTTGACTGCTTCCTAAAACCTGTCTTTAATGGATTCAGCTTCTTCAGTTGAGATCTGAAGGTCTGCAGTGAATCTGCCTTTGCCTCTATCATAATTCTTGGTTCTTGACAAGTATATTTTTGTGCCTTTTGTCTTATACTCACTCATTTGTGGCTTTCTTGATTTTTTTTTTTTTACCCTTTTTCAATATATAGGATTTTGTGGCCCTGCTTTGTAGGTTGGAGCCTAATGACTCTCTCTAGAATCCCTTACTGGACCAATTTTCAGCTTTCTAGAATAGAAAATCCGATTGTTCTAAATTGATCAGAAATCTACTGTTGGGTTAGTCAGTCATGACTAGTTGGTTGGGCACCAGAATCTCATAGTGCAGACACGGCTGCTGGGATTCCCATAGTCCCATTCCTAGAAAGGGCAGGGTGTTTACTAGCCAGGCACTCACCTGGGGGTGCCTGCTACACTATGGAGACCAATGTGTTGCAAAAAGTCATGACATCCTTATAAACAAGATGGAGAAACGAGCTGAAGCCTGGGGAGTTGAGTGAGATTATAAGCAATTGAATAATCAGATCCAAACGGTGGACTGATGTTTGCCTGGAGGAATGTCATTAGTGATAATCTCAGGGCTCTGCTCACCCTGTCCTAATTTTAGCATTTCTCTGGATGAGTCAAATGAGTTATCCTTTGGGTCCAAGTGTCCACATGAACAAAGACCATGTCCTGGCTTCCTTGGTGCTATTAGGGCCACATTAAGAAAGTAGTAGAGGGCCGCCTGGGTGGCTCAGTCGGTTAAGCATCTGCCTTCGGCTCAGGTCATAATCCTGGGGTCCTGGGATCAAGCCCCATGACAGCCTACAGCCTTCCTGCTCAGTGGGGAGTCTGCTTCTCCCTCTCCTTCCCCCTCCCACCCCGCTCATGCCCTCTCTTGACCTCTCTCTCTCTTTCTCAAATAAATAAAATCTTTTTTAAAAAAAAAGAAAGGAAAGTAGTAGACATTTGTCATTTTTGGCTTCCCTCAAGTCCCCTTTCTCCATACCATTCCCCCAGTCTTGATGGGACTGATGGTGGTCCAAGAGGCCCCCCTGGGAAACAGGTAACGCTAGGATGCGGAGGGAGTTGGGCTTCATTCAGCCCTCCCCTCTCACTCCCACCTTTTCTCTATTTCCTTCTGGGATTCCATTTGGTTAACATTGGACTTCTGCATTTTATCTGTTCTTTCACATTTCCTCTCTTTTTCTTAATTCTCTGGAAGATCTCCTTTATGTTATCTTATGATTTTAATTCGGAATATTTTATTTTAGCTGTTGCATTTTAAATCTCTAATCACTTTTCTGATTTGTTTTTCAAATCAACACCTTCTCTGTTTTGTTTTGTTTTTTTGTTTTTGTTTTGTTTTGTTTTGTTTTTGCAAGTGCACAAGGTTGGGTCCAAGTATACCTGACACAGCGGAGCAGGGACTTGGACCTGTTTTGTTTTTTTTTTTTTTTAAGATTTTACTTTTTTATTCATGAGAGACAGAGAGAGAGAGGCAGAGACACAGGCGGAGGGAGAAGGGAGCCCAATGTGGGACTCGATCCCAGGACCCGGGGATCATGACCTGAGCCGAAGGCAGACGCCCAACCACGGAGCCACCCAGGTGCTCCATCCTCTAATGGTTTTATAAAATCTTTGTTAAATCTCTTTGAGCCAAGTTTTCCTCTATTCCATGATTATGTTGGATTCCACCAGAGTTTGTCTTGGTCCCTCTCAAGTTTCTGGATCTGCTAATATCTCAACGACATTTGTGTGTCTCGTCGTATTTCAGAAAGAAGGTCCATGAGCTGGGTTCTGTAGACCCCAGTGAGAAGTCTGACTGGGGGCTCTGGGCGTGAGGCCAGGTGGGGGCAGGGTGGGACTCATTTTGAGTCTGAGGGCACCCGACCGCCCACCAGGATGAGGACTTTCCTGGGTGCCGTCAAGCTGAGGACCCAAAACCTTAGGCCCCACCACGAACTGTCTGACATCCCTGGAGAAGAGGACTTGTTTGCACTTGCCTGAGGCTGAATGCCAGCTGCTTGTCCTGGCTGGGTGCGGGCGAGGGGCTGGGAAGTGCAGGGGGGGTGGAGGAAGGCAGGTGGGACCCCTCAGGCTGCGGCGCCCTCCTCTGAGGCCAGGCCTCCCCCAGTCACCCTCTCCCTCAGCTTCCTGCGCCTACCTCTTCCCTACCTGGTCCTCCCCTACCTGGTCCTCCCTTACATGGTCCCCCCCCACCTGGTCCTCCCTTACATGGTCCTCCCTTACCTGGTCCTTCCCTACCTGGTCCTCCCTTACCTGGTCCTCCCCTACCTGGTCCTCCCCTACCTGCTCCTCCCCTTACCTGGTCCTCCCCTACCTGCTCCTCCCTTACCTGCTCCTCCCCTACTTGGTCCTCCCTTACCTGGTCCTCCCCTACCTGCTCCTCCCCTACCTGACCCTCCCCTACCTGCTCCTCCCCTACCTGGTCCTCCCCTACCTGGTCCTCCCTTACCTGGTCCTCACCTACCTGGTCCTCTGCAGGGCTGCTCTCCCTCTGGCCTCCCTCACCTCGTGTACTTCCGTTGCTTTAATACAGAGTCAAGGCCAAGAGCATGTTGGGTTCATTAACAAAGGTCAGAAGAAGCCACACATTTACTATTTGTTACCCCACAGGTAATATTTCCAGCTAAACCCCTGAATATTAATGAAATATTTCCATTAAAATAAATACTTTGTCTTTTATTGCTTAAAAGAGTAAACAAGTAATGTACAAAAACATGCTCCTTATAAAAATGCAAACACAAAAGCACGTAGACTATAAAGGGAAATTGGCTTTTCCCTTCTTTTTCCCTAACCCAATTCTGCTCTTTGCCCAGGAATTAACCACTGTTAATAATTGGGTGTATGTCCTCCACGATTGCTAATGGATCCACATACTCCGTCTGTCCGGTTGTCAGAGAATTTATCTTTGTCATTCAGATAGGATCCAGTTGTATGTGTTGTTCTGTGAATTTTAACTTGGCTGTATGTCTTTTTATGGCAGTGGATGTAAAGCTATGCTTCTTCCCCCTACTGGTTGACATTTAAGTCGTTTACGGCCTTTCTTTTTCCTAAAAATGGCAAAATCTATTATATTCCTGTTTCGCGGTTTCTACCCTAATGGAGGGACCTGTGTCATATCTGCAAAGAATCTCAGTAGATTGAACTAAAAAGCCTAATTGGAGGGACTACAGCAAGCGAACGCACCATAATATATGACAACGTTTGGAAGCGCAGTGCATGTTGCCCTGTCCCAGCTAAAACAAGTGGAACACAGTCAAATCACATTTATTTTGCTCAGAGGCCAGGAGGCGAGCCAGCGTGCAGGTCATCTCTCAAGCATACTAATAACAAACACCCAGATTCAAGTGTTCTTGTTCCCCCTCTACGGTTCTCTTCCTACTATTTTATGCCTGTTTTTCTTAGTTTATTCTCTATGCTCCAAACTCTTGATTTACTGTTTTTTATTTTTTATTTTTTTGCTATAGGTCTTGAAATTGGAATCACTTTAACCTCAAGAGGCCCATCAGAATGTAATTCCCAGATGAATCCTATTTATAACAACGTGCCAGGAATATCTATCGAGAAAAATACACCTTTTGGGGACCCAGGTCCCCACTTGTCCTGGAGAAAGGTCACATTGTCCACTTTTGAAGAGCACAAACCCTTGGCACGGCAAGTTCCGGCAGGACTTTATGGTTTTGAAAGTTCTACCAGTTTTGCTCAGCACTGACTTCCCTCGGCTCTGCAGTAGAATTTCCTTTTCTTCCCATTTTCGTATTTCTTTGTCCTTAGAAGCCTGGTGCTTGCTCACTGACCTCCGTCTGCCAAGTCGGGTCCGGCTCCAGCTTTAACAAAAAGGACCCCACTTGCTCCCCTGGCTCTGACACCCCACGAAGCCTCCACTCGTGCATCTCCCGCTCCATGTGTCCTGCATCTTGCGGTCTGGAGCGTTCCTTGCGGTCCCGCAGGAGCAGGTGGTGGGACTGGCCTTCGACTCCCAGCTCGTCGGCCCGAGCCTGCACTCTTACTTGTGAGGCTCCGGCACCCGCTTCACCCCGTGCAGGGAAACCTGGGGGCTCTACCTCCTGGGGGGCCTCACGGGCTGGACTGGGCCCCGGGACGTGTGCCCCCGGCTCCCTGCACTCCCGGGGGTGGCGCCAGGTAGCAGCAGGAGGACTTCGCGGAAATGCCTACATGAAGGACCTTGAGATGCCGAGATCACGCTGGGTCACCGGTCACCGAGTGGGAGCCATGTGTGATGTCCTGACCGTCCCGCGCGGGAGGAGGTGAGACACAGAGACCGGCGGCGAGCTCAGGGTGGGGGTGGGGGGGCGACGCTGAGCAGGTGGCCCGAAGCCCAGAAGCGCAGCAGCTGCCACCAGCTGGAAGATGCAAGGGACAGATTCTCCCAGGACCTTCCGCAGGCAGCACAGCCCCCCGGACAGCCCGGGTCGCCGGGGGGCCTGGCTGCGGGCCTCCGCCCCCCAAATCTGTGACGGGGTGGACTTCTGTTGCTTTAAGTGACTAAATCCACGAGAGTCTGTGACGCGGGCAAGTAGCCCCGGGATGTTGTGGCTCCTCTAGGCCACTTGGCTCGGCTGAGCGTGAGGTCATTAGTGGTAACACCCAGGGCCTGAAAAAGCTGGTGGCCGTGACGCGTGTGCCGGGGCTCCTGGTACGGAGCTCGGGTGTCCTCGCTGCCGCGGGCCCGGCGGGGACCGAAGGCCCCAGAGCACGTCTGCAGCCCGCTCCCCGAGGCCCGGCCGCACCAGAGGGGCTCGCCCCGCCGCCCCCGCCCTGCTTCAGGGCTCGGACCCCAGCGCTCGTCCCAGGACACGCGCAGCAGCTGGGCGGCCAGGGCGCGGTGCCGTCACCTGTGAAGGGACGGGTCCCCAGTGCCCCCGCGGGGCGCCCGGGCGAGTGACGGCTGGACACGTGCCCCGGGCAGGGGAGCCAAGCCTCCCGCTCACGCAGGCTGAGGCGCCTGTGGCTGGTCGCGCTGCCCTGGGCCAGCTGCCAAAGCCAGAGCAGGAAGCAGGAGGCCACCCCCGGCACCAGGGAGACGCGGTGTGTGCGCGCGACCCAGGCCAGGCCAGCAAGGGGCTCGCAGGGGCCAGGGGAGGCAGGGAGGCAGGGAGGCCGGGGGCGGCTTGCGGGGATGTTGTCTTGGGTTGTAGCTGTTGACAGGCCACCTAACTGCCCACGTATCCAAGTGCGTCCGAGTCCGGGATGGAGGCGAGGACACTGACACGTGTCGCCGGGACTTAGGGAGCCGGTGTTCCCGACAGAGCCGTGGCCCATGGATGGAAGGTGGTATGTAAGTGCACCTGGCGACCAGGCAGGGTTTGGGCTTCCGCAGTCGCCTTAGGGGCATGGAGAGCCTCCAGGATACGCTTTGAGGTCGCAGCAAACCAACCAGCAGCCGTGAAGGCCTGGGCTGCAGGTGCCTGGGGTGCTCCCTGCTTTTGTGCAGGTGGGGGGCTGCGTGTGTGACCCACACTCCAGAGCCGCCCCCCAACTTGTGGCTGGGGTTCGTGCCCGTGCCTCTGAGAGCGCCGCGCTGGTCCCCCCCCCCCCCCACCTTTGCCAGCTTCTCTCTGAGAACCTCCCGGACTGGCTTTCCCTGCGGGTTGGGAGTTGCACGTGGAGTGGGGGGGCGCTCGCTTCCCAGCCGCGATGGGCCAAAAACCTGCTTGGAGAGACAAGTGCAGGGAGGGTTCCTTGCTCCTCCTGCCTGGGATCTGCTCCTTGCGGGTAGGCCTCAGGCCGGTTCAGCCCCCCTGCTCCCCGCTCCCCGCTCCCGTTCCCCAGGGGCTGATGCTGCTCCTGCTCCATCCCAGGTTCACTCAACCTCTCCGGGCTGCATATTGTCTCTAGTGATGCCCGCGGGTCTGTGTAAATGGGGACTATTCTAGAAAAAAAAAAAAAAAGAACTTGTTTAATAACAAAAATAATCCATGTTTAAGATTTTGGAATAATTCTATAAAAGCAGCACGGCACATACAGATCATGTGCAAGTGTCACGCAGACGCACGCGGATTGCACCGTGGGTACCTGCTGGGTTATGACCTGCTTTGTGGTGGGGCCTCCACCTGTTGGATCCCGGGGCGGGGGGGGGGGGGGGGGGGGGGGCGGGGGGGAACAGCTCAAATCGCTGTGTTTCTGCAGCAGCAGGGGGTGCGGGGGGGGGGGGCTCCTGCGTCTGTCCTGGGCTCCAGCTGGGGCGGGGGTGGGGCTGAGGACCTGAGCAGGCAGAGTTCAGCCTGCTCTTGTTTTCAAAGACTGTCAAAGACCTGGTCTCTCAGAGGTCACCCCACTTCCTTAGCGCGCCCATGTTTTGGCAACGGCCGCGGGCCCGGTAAACACTCGCTGGCTTTGGCTTCTGTGCGGCGGTGACCCTGTGCCTCCGACCCATCTGCGCCGCTGTCGGGCCCTGGGCTCCCCCTCCCCCCGTCTTTCGCGCCAGCCCGACCTAAGGCCTAACTCAGGCTACAAAGCAGAGCGATCTGTGGGCAGCACTCAGGGCCTCACAGCACTCCCACACCCCCAAGGTGGCTCTGCGTCCTCTCTGATTAACTAACCTCCCCCCCTGTAACTTATTCCATACATTTTTTAATATTTATTTATTTATTTATTTATTTATTTATTTATTTATTTATTTGAAGCACAGGCAAGGGGGCGGGGGGCAGAGAGAGGAGCAGACCCCCTGCAAGGCAGGGGGCCCCGACCCGGGCCCCTGGGATCCTGACCTGAGCTGAAGGCAGACTGAGCCACCCAGGTGCCCCTACGCCACATGTGCCATCGTGTCGTTTCCCAGCATCCCGTAGGACGGCCATCCCCGTATCCTGCTGCTTTGGGTCTGAACGTCTCTGCCTGATTCTCGGGTCCACCCTCCTCAGGGCCCTGCCTGCCGAGCCCTCGGGCCTCCGCGACCCCCCCCCCCCGCCCCGTCACCCGAGGCCAGCCTGTGCACCGTCCCTTCCGCCGCCAGGCTCCGTCTGAGTCCTCCCAGGAGCGGCCCTGTCTTCGGCTTCCCCGGATCTCCTCCGTCCACCAAGGCTCAGCTCAGGCCCCCTTTCCTCTTCGCCGATTTTCCCCTCAATGTCTCTGCCTCCTCTGCCACCTGCCCCAGGTAACTCGGGGGGTTTCTGCGGAGCCCGGGGGCCTTGCAGCCTTGCCATCCGGGGAGCCATCGGGCCTGGAGCCGTGTCCTGCCCTCCGGGCCACTGCGCCCTCACATCCAGCGGCTGCCCCCGTCTGCCACCCTGCGGCCCCAGACTCCACTCGGTATGTGTCCCCCCTTCTCTCTTGTCTGCTCTTGGCGCCTGCCCCCCAGCTCAGCCGCACCCTCTCTTCTGGGCTGCATGGTGCATCTTGTGCTCGGGCTTCAGACTCGATGCCCAAAAGCTTGAAACCAGGCTTTCCTGAGAGGCTCAGGGTGGGCTGGGCGCGGAGAACTTGAGCAGGCGACGACGGGGTTCTTCTTGTTACATCGTGGGGATGTTGCCCATCACAGCCACGTCCCTCGAGCCTAGCAGTTGGCGAGCGGCGCCCGTTCTCTGTTGCTCCAAGGCGTTGATTTTGGCGCAGCACAGGCCACATGAGTCAGGGTCCCGGGGTGACGCAGGCACGTAGGCGCCCAGGCCCCAAACCCCTGCCACCGCGGCCAGCACAGGGCCTGCATCTGTAGAACCAGGGCCAAGGTCCAGGTTGGCAGCGACTCCCGCGGGGAAGACGGGGACCACCATGCGCCCACCTCAAATGCGCTCGAGTGTAAGCAGGCGTGGACGCATCTTGCAGCCGTGGCGTCTGACCCACGGGAGCAGGTGGGAGGCCTGCAGGGCCGTGCAACTGTTGGCCGATTTGCGTGCAAACCGTGTCCCTGCGCTGGTGGTGAATGCAGCCTGCGTCGAAGTCGGGCTCTAGGCGGGAGATGTGTAGGGGACACTCCTTTCAGTTGACGCCGACCCACCGTGTGGCCGCCAGAAAGTGGCTTCCCCTCCCTGGGCTTCAAATCCCGTGTCTACAAAATAAGGGGTGAGCCATGTGGCCTCTGGGGTCCCTCCTGTCCCTACAAGTGGCAGCATTGCGGGAGCTATAACCGTGGGTTTGATCCGGCTCCGTGGCTTCCTCTGCGGCTTCGGGTGAAGCTGGGTGAAGGTCGTAAGCTTAGGTTAATGCCCCTCTGCACTCGGGGGAGCACGAGTCCTAATCCGTCCTGTGGGATGCAGAGACGGGTCCCTAAGATCCGCAGCTACGGGTGCTCAGCACCGGCCGCCCGTGGTCAGGCCCAGAAATGGGCAAACAGCAGCAGCTTTTCATTTGCTGGGGGCGGGGGCCTCAGTATCGCAGGCCACAGGGCGACCTGGACAGAGAGGTCCCCTGGACCTCGGGCTGTGGGGTCCCCTGGACAGAGAGGTCCCTGTGGGCCAGAGCCGAGCCGGGGGCGAGCGACCCGCAGGAGCCGCAGGTCCTGTTTTGCCCTCCAGCCACCTGCTCCGGCCTTGGGGCTGCAGGTCCTGTTGCTTCCTGAATAGTTGTCCTTAAGGGGCAGCAGCTGGGCCCCTGCCTGGAGATGACCAGGCTGACGGCCAGTGTCTGAGCAGCACCCCCCCCAGAAGAGCAGGGCCGGCGCCTTCCAGCCTCAGCCTGGAGGGCTCCCCGAGGGCGGCGGCGCCTCCCAGCCCCGCAATCCTGGGGTTGACCTGAGGCCCATTGTGCCCTGGGCTTGCGTCCCAAGGGGACACTTCCCCGAGCGCTGCAGGAAGCGGCCCGGGAAGCAGATAGCGCCTCGCAAACCAGATAAGCGCGTGTAGCCCGGGAGGCCCCTGGGGCCCAGCGGGGGCAGAGATAAGCGGAAATGCCAGGCTTATCGCGGCGCCCGAGCTCTGGACACGTCAGTGCAGCCCCTCGGCCCGGCCCATGGCCTCGGCACCTCGGGCTCCTGGGGCACCTGGGGCACCTGCGGGGGGGTGGGGTCCTCGCAGTAAGGGCAGCTCACGCCCCGCGCCTGCAAGTCGGAGCCGGGACTTGGCGTCTTGGTGACAAGCAGCCCCCAAAGCAGGTTCTCCTGGGCCGGGAAGGCCGTGGGCAGCTCTGCTTGACGGGGGGGCGGGGGGTGAGGAGGGGGAGGAAGGCAGGAGGGGAGTGGGACCTCGATGGAGGGGGGGCCCCCCCCGGGGTGACCTGACAGGGGCGGAGGCTCCTGCGAGCTGCCGGGCTGAGGCCTCGGCAGGGCAGGGAGCTGTGCTCTGGTCTGCCCCGGGGGTCGTGGGGGTCCCGGGCGCAGCTGACCCTCCGCATGTCCTGGAAGAGGAAAGGCCTCCCTGTCCTCACCTACCGGCCTCCGCCTCCCGGGTAGTCGCCACGTGTGATTTTGTTACAACCAGACCGTCGTCCGCAGAGAAGCCCGACCCCCCCCACGGCCTGTACCCCGACCCTGCAGGCCCCCCCTGCGTCCCAGTGGCCACACAGGGTCATCCGGCTGTGCCCCCCCACCCCACACCCCCTCCCCGCTCCGCCGACTCCACACAGGTCAATGCAAACCCGTCACTGAGACTGAGTCTCGCACTTGAATGTCCTTGTGCCCTGACACCGCTGCTGTCCCCAAACCTCTCCCCAACCCTCCACACCCAGCCCGTGTTCAGCGCCCCGTTGGGTTTTTGCTTTTGGGCTTTTCTTGGGTATTTTTAAAAGATTTTATTTATTTATTCATGAGATACAGAGAGAGGCAGAGACACAGGCAGAGGGAGACACAGGCTCCATGCAGGGAGCCCGACGCGGGACTCGATCCCGGAACCCTGGGGTCACGCCCTGGGCCGCAGGTGGGTGCTCAGCTGCTGAGCCCCCCGGGATCCCCTCCACTTGCTTTTAGGGCCAGAAGTGTGATGTCATTCTGATTCTAGTTCTTCCTTGGTGATTTTTTTTCTTTCTCATTTTGGAGAGTTTGGGATCTTCTCCTTACCCCCGTGTTCTAAAGTCGCACGACAACTCTATTTCCTTAATAAAGTCCTGCCCCCATTGTCTCTCCTCCTGGAATGCTGGACAAGCAGACGGGGCGGGGGGGGGGTGGATCCACTGTCTGACCTCTTACCTTCTCTATCCCTCCGTGGGCCTCCTCATCTTTTAATTCTACTTTCTGGGATGTTACCTTGACTGCATTTTCTCATATTTTTAATTTCCAAGACCTCTCCTGTACTCTAGGCCGCACCACCTTCTTCTTTCGTAAAGGCTGCCATAGCCTTTTTGCACTTTGCTGTAGCAACTAAGGAGAGCCTTTCCAGAATGTTCTTCTGTTTCCTCCGCTGTCATGTTTCTGTTTGGGGGACCCCCCTTTTCATCCCGGAGGCTTTGGATACCCGGCGATCCCTTTTTATCTGTGCATATAGATAGAAGTGGGTGAGTGACTGAGGCACAGAGAAGTGTCGAGTGATTGAGGCTGGCAGACGGGCTGGCTTGCCAGGGACCACCGGACGAGGGGATCCCCGACGCCGGTAACAGGCAGCCCGCACCCCGGCCCCGCAGGACCCCCACCTCCAGGCAGGCCTCTGCTCTCCAGGGACGAGGGTATCCCCGGCCGGGCCGCGCCCACTGTGAGCACAGGTGGGAGGAGGAGACTCACTGCCTGCCCCGGACTCCTTAGCCTTGCGTGACCGCTCCCCTCCCCTCTTACTCCGCCTGGGGTCTCGGGGTCCACGTGCCCCTGGGGCTGCACGGGGGACACTGGCTGTCCCCAGGAACGCCAGGCCAGAGTCTGGGGTCCGCCGCACGCTGGTCGGCCGCACCATCCTCCCCGGGAAAGAGGGGGCATCATGGGGCTCATGTCTGTGCCTCCCGGCTCGCCTGCCTCTGCCCCGGTCTGTGCCCACTGGACGCAGGCAGTGCCCTGCTTGTGGGGAGAGCCGCAGAGGAGCCTCAGCCCTCCCGGGACCCTCGTGTCCTCAGGGCAGAGCAATGAAGGGGATTGGGCTGGTGCTTGGCCAGGCCTGCACGGGTGGGGGGCACCCCAGAAACTGGCCGGCCCTGTAGGGGACCTGAACCTACTGTTGGGCTGTGCCCTGCGCCCCGGAGAATCCTCTAGGCAGCTGCTTCCCGAAGTGCAATCTGACCGTCGATCCCAGAGGCCCTGGCCACTCGCTGGTCCCCTCCGCGGGGTGCAGTCCTGGGCGCGTGACCCTCCTAGGGGACAGCAGCTGCAGCCCTGGGGTTCCCGAATCTCTTTTTCCAAGAAGAGTCTGTTTACTCGTGTGTGTTTCACGGCACGTGTGCTCTGAGCTCCAGGCCGTCGTGCCGCGATGCCCCGGCCGCTCCCACCGTTGGGTCCAGATAGTGCGTGGCTGCCTGGGGACCGAGCTGGCCCCACGGAGGCCCGCGAGCTGGGGCCTGTGGTCGCCGCCCCCGGTGTGTTAGTGATTGCTTCTGTGGAGGAGGCGGCTGCAGGGACATGGTGGGGGGGTGCAGCTGGGACACCGCGTCTCCCTCGGCTCCCCAGCACGGCGGCTCCCCGTGCCTCCTGGCAGCACCTGCGGGTCAGGTGGGCCGCGGCCTGTCTGCTCTGGGCTCGTCCCCTCAGAACCGGGCTTCGGAGGCTGCGGTGGATGGAACCTGTGAGAAGCCGGGTCCCCTGTCCTCTGGGCTGCTGCAGCAGCCGTTTCAGCCTCTAGACATTGGCGCCCGGTGCCTGCGTGGTCGGTGCCGGGGGGGGGGGGGCCTGGAAATGTGCCCGGGGGGGCTCCATGGGGAGCAGAGCCGAGGGGTGGCACCTGGTGAGGAGCCTGAGCCGCTTCCCTCACGTCTATTATTAGGCCCAGGCGCCCAGTGACCAAGGCCGTGGAGGGGACGGGCCCACAGACCCCCCCTCACAGGCAGTCCAAGCACATACGCGAGCCGCTGCGAGGTAGCCGCACCCAAGATTTGTTTTTAATTTGCAAAAGCATCAAACACTTTGTCACGGGAAAACTCGGAACAGCCCCACATTTACTTCTGCTCTTGCTTTTCATTGTGAACGCGGCGTGTCTGTGGCGGGTGGGATCCGGCCGCGCGGCTCGGCACTTTGGGCCTCTGGAGGCCTTATCCATTTCTTTTTTTTTTTTAAGATTTTATTTATTTATTCATGAGAGACACACAGAGAGGCAGAGACCCAGGCGGAGGGAGGAGCAGGCTCCATGCAGGGAGCCCGACGCAGGACTCGATCCCAGGACCTGGGGTCATGGCCTGAGCTGGCAGACGCTCACCCCGGAGCCCCCCGGCGCCCTTGGAGGTCTCGTGCTGCGCGGGGATCCCCGAGGCCCCCCGTAAAGCCCAGATTTGTAGCTCATTCCTGAGGGGCCCCATGCCTCCAAGCTCCGGTCCAAGCACCCGAAGCCCTGCCGGCCTGGGCAGATTGTTAGAATATTTGCCCGTCAGCACCCTCTCAGGGAGGAATGCTAGATGCTGCCACCATGTCAAGGGGCCCCAAGGGGAAGGGCCCTGCCAAGCTGTCACTCATGCCGCGGCCGACCCAGAGATAAGCTAAGGCGAGGGCTCGCAGACGCCGGGCCCGGGAGACCGTGCGGGCTGGGCTGCGAGCTGCGGGCTGTGGACGGCAATGAGCTGCCGGGGTCCCCCGCCCGCGTGAACACCCGAAGCCGTGGCTTCCGCGACTCATCGTCCTCGCGCAGCCGCCCCAGGATGTCGGGAGCCCCCCAGGAGGGTTTGGAGCCCCGGGGGCCGCCGGCGGCCGGCAAGGCCTGCCTGACCACCATGGACACGAAGCTCAACGTGCTGAACGAGAAGGTCGACAAGCTCTTGCACTTCCAAGAAGACGTCACGGAGAAACTGCAGTGTGTGTGCCAGGGCCTGGGCCACCTGGAGCAAGGTCTACACCGGCTGGAGGCCCGTCAGGTCCCGGGCCCCGCTGGGGCCGCCCGCGCCCCCGCAGCCGCCGCACAGGCCGGGTGGCCCGAGGTCCTGGAGCTGGTGAGGGCCGTGCGGCAGGAGGCGGCCCAGCACGGCGCCAGGCTGGAGGCCCTGCTTGGGATGCTGGTGGCTGTGGACAAGGTGGTGGCCGTGGTGGGGGCCGTGTTCCAGAACTCAAAGGTCGTGGACTTCATCATGCAGGGGAGCGTGCCCTGGAGGAAAGGCAGCCTGGCCGACGGCCCCGTGGAGGTTGGTGTCCCCCGCCCTAGCCCGCTGTCCCCCCCCCCCGGGGGCTGCAGGGAGAGCTGGCCTGCCGGGGACACCTGGGACAGCGGGCTGAGATGTGGGGGAGTGCTGTGCCCTCCTGGGCCACCTGCCCCAGCTGCCCACGGGGTCCCCAGGCAGGTCCCCGGCCGGCCGCTCTTCCCGGGAAGGGAGAGGCAGTGGCCGTGGGGCCCGTGGGCCTTGGGCCGCTTCAGGAGTGGGAGGACACGGGCCACTCGGGAGGGGAGCACAGTGAAGCGTACACATTCCAGGGACTTCTGTTGGCTCCTCTGTCCCTTCACACCTGGAGGAGGAAGCAGCGGGAGCCCGTTGACGCGGAGCCCCCTCCCCGTCCCCGTCCCCCTCCCGTCTCCAACCTTGGGTTGTGTCCCCGAGTGGGCGAGAGGGCGGATGTGCAGCTGCCGGTTGGAAGCTGAGTGTTGACAGTAAGCCCTGGGGACGGGCTGAGGGAGCCGGAGCCCGGGGGTGGACGGTGGCATTCCTGGGGGCGGCTGTTCCCGAGGATTGCACAACCAGGGCTGCTGTTGTGAGAGAGGAGGCGGCGGCCGGGCCACACTCTGTTTGGGAACAGCTAAGAGTTGGCCACTTAGCAACCCTCGGGCCTCCCGGGGCCACCGGGGCCACCCAGGGCCACCCTTCAGACCCTGCGCTCGTCCACCCAGGCGAGGGGGTGGGGCCTGCAGGCGGCTGGCTCCCCGAGGCTCCCGGGAGTGGGGTGCGGGGGCTCCCCCCTACCCAGCCAGGCCTCCCGGGCCTGCAGACCCCCCAGCTCCCTGCGCATCGGGCCGCGGGCCAGGCGACCTGCTGCTTTTCCCCCATAAGCAAACTTAGCTGTATTTTTATTTACTTATTAAGGCCGCAGAGTGAGGGCGGTGCAGAGGGATAGGGAGGAGCTCGGGCAGGCACGGCGCAGGGCCTGAGACCCAGGCCTAGGCTTCCCTGACGGGGGCCCCCGGTGCCCCAACAACCTCAGCTTGGCAGAGAAACTTCTGTAACAGGCGCTCAGGTAAAGTGGTCACGGGGCGCCTGGCGGCTCGGCCGGGAAGGGGTGAGCGTCCACCTCCTGGCCTCCGCTTAGGTCTTGATCTCAGGGTGCTGAGTTCGAGCCCGCGCTGGGCCTCCTGCTGGGCCTGGAGTTCACTTAAACAGGGCGGCCTGGGGCTCAGTCAGCTCAGCGTCTGCCCTCGGCCAGGTCAGCCCAGGTTGGCCCAGGTCGTGGTCCCAGGTCCCGGGGTCGAGCCCCGCATCAGGCGCCCTGCTCAGCGGGCTCTGCTCCTCCCTCGGCCCCGCCTCCCCTCCCTGCTCCTGCTCTCTCTCCTGCTTCCTCTTTCTCTCTCCCAAATAAATAAAATCTTTAAAATACGAACAGACCAACAGAACAACATCCACGTGGTATCAGAGCACCAGGTCCCTGCGGCTCCGGCCCCTGGGCCCCGGGCCTGCCGTCTTCCCCAGGAGTCGTGGGCGCCAGGTTCCTACAAAGCCTCCCAGAGTCTGTTTATCCATAAGCATCACCTCTTTGGTGGAACTCAATATTATTCATGTTATGCTGGCCTTGATTTTTTTTTTTAATTAATGTGTTTTGGGCACTGTTTCGTGTTCTTACATAGGAAAAGCTTCCTCGTTCTTAAGGTCGCGCGGTCTGCGGCTGGGGGATGAGTCTTATTTGTTCACCGGCCCCACATCGTGGTTTGTTTATATCATTTCTCACTTTTAGCTGCTATAAATAGCCAGGCGGTGAATGCCTGTAGACGTGCGAGCTTATCTCCCCGATACCCTCCTGGAAGGGGCAAGGCCAAGCCAAAGGGTAGAGTTGTGGACATAAGGCCACACTGACCTTCAAAGGAGTTGCTGCAGCCCGGCCTCCCAGCAACGGCTTACGGGAAGACTTGTTGCCTCCCCTTTGCTAACAAAGCATATTATCCCATTTCATCCTTTGCTCGTGTGGTCAATTGAAAACTGAGACCTGATCACGCATGGGGGGTTTCCTTTAACATTTTCAAGATGTCTGCAAAAAGTACAAAAATTTTTACATGAAGATTCTCAAACATTTATAAACACAGAGATCAGTCTCGTGACCCTGTGAACCCATGACGGGGGCCAGCGTTGCTGCATCTGCTCCCCACCTACTTCCCTGTCTCGGCATCATTTTGAAGCCAATCTGAGACAGCGGATCGCTTCCTCCATAAACGTTAGCATTCATCTAGAAGATAAGGGCTCTTTTAAAAAATGTAATTATCAGGGATCCCCTGGGTGGCTCAGTGGTTTGGCGCCTGCCTTTGGCCCAGGGCGCGATCCTGGAGACCCGGGATCGACTCCCACGTCGGGCTCCCCGCATGGAGCCTGCTTCTCCCTCTGCCTGTGTCTCTGCCTCTCTCTCTCTATGTCTATCATGAATAAACAAATACATCTTTTTAAAAAATGTAATTATGATGCCATTTTCACGACCAAAAAGTAGACAGTAATTTAACATTACCAAAGTTAGTGTTTGGATTTTCCTAATTGTCTTTATGCTCGTTTCCCCTTACGTATGTTATATGCCTCTTAGTGTTAATTCTTTTTCTTTAATTCATAAAAAAATTGAAAACACTCCCTTATGGAAAATTTTAGACATAACCAGAAGTAGATGGGATGATATACCTCATTGTAGTTTTAATTTGTATTTCTTTTACTAGAAGTTTGAGCATCTTGCACAGATTTAAAACCTGTATTTTTCTGTGAACGCTGCTCATGTCCTTTTCCTGCTTTACTTTTTTTTTTTAAGATTTTATTTATTCAAGAGAAACACAGAGAGAGACGCAGAGACACAGGCAAAGGGAGAAACAGGCTCCCTGCCGGGAGCCCGATGGTGGGACTCCATCCCAGGACCCTGGGGTCACGCCCCGGGCCAAAGGCAGATGTTCAACCCCTGAGCCACCCGGGCATCCCTTTTCCTGCTTTTCTACTTAAGTTTTTTTTCCTTATTGATTTGAAAGAGCTCCTTATATATTGTGAAATTAGCTACCAAACACTTTGCAGATATATAGGCATTCGCGAGTAGGGGGAAATCGTAGAGTACCCGGAGTTCTTGCCCCCCGTCTTGTCTGTGCTGCTCAGCTGGCATGTGGCTGGCCTCTCCTCTGGTCTCCGTGTGGAGTACACCTGTTGGTAACCATCTACAGCTTTGAGTCTAGGCCCTGGTCAGCTCCTGGTCTGTCCTCCTCCACACTAGGCCTCTACCTCCAGCTGCGGACAGTCGGGCAGGTCTCATGGCGGGGGGGGGGGGGGGGGGGGGGGGAATGGGTATAGTAGCCCCGGCTATTTAACCCTTTGTTGGTGCTGATTGTTGGTGCTGAAAACAGAGACTTTCTGGAGACCCTCTTGAAGCTTCCTAAGAGGGTGGGGGCATAGTCATGATCGGTGGAATTGAAGCAGATCCTAGCATTGGCTCCTAAATTTGAAAATTGTGCCAGGACTATGGAATTTCAGAAACAAACAAGCCGAAGGGAAAAAAGAGAGAGAGACACACACAAACTAAGAAACAGACTCTTAACGTTAGAGAACAAATCGATGGTTATCAGAGGGGAGGGGTTGGGGAAGGGAGAGCACTTGTGATGAGCCCTGGGTGTCGTGTGGAAGAGCTGAATATTGGTTTATTTTTTATTTTTAAAATTAATTGTGTTTGAGAGAGAAAGAGTGAGAGCAGGAGCATGAGTGGGGGAGAAAGGGAGGGGGAGAAGCAGGGAGTCTCATGTGGGGCCCATCCCAGGACCCCGGGATCGTGAGCTGAGCTGAGCCCCCAGGCGCCCCTTGAATCCGTATATTGTACATCTGGAACTAATATCACTAATATGTTAACTCTACTGGAATTAAAATTTTTAAAGATGTCTTTTTTTTTTAATTTTTATTTACTTATGATAGTCACACAGAGAGAGAGAGAGAGAGGCAGAGACACAGGCAGAGGGAGAAGCAGGCTCCATACACTGGGAGCCCGATGTGGGATTCGATCCCAGGTCTCCAGGATCGCGCCCTGGGCCAAAGGCAGGCGCCAAACCACTGCGCCACCCAGGGATCCCTTTAAAGATGTCTTAAAAAAAAAAGTCCAAAAGAAAAAAAAGAAAGAAAATGGTGCCAAGACTTCGTGAAGGTCCTCCTGGGTTTTCTGCACCCGGTGGTGCTCGTGTTGGTAACGATGAGTTAGATCATTACCGAGACAGCTGCTCCCCTCGAAGGACAGGATCAGGCCGGCTGAGCTGCTCAGAAGACGCCCTTCCTCTAGGACGCTGTGCAGGGCTCTTCTTCTGAAGAAGAAGATTTGGACAACGTGCAACCCGGCTGTGTGCGCGTGTATACACGTGTGTGTGTGTGTCTGCATGCATGTGCCTGCATCTGCGTGTGTGCCTGCATGTGTGTATGTGTACATGTGCATCGCCTGCATGCGCATGTGCCTGTGTGTGTGTGCATGTGCCTGTGTGTACGTGTGGCTGTGTGTGTGCCTGCGTGCGTGTGTACATGTGCCTGCATGTGTATGTGTGCCTGCATGAGCGTGTGCACCTGTGCCTGTGTGTGCCTGCGTGTGCATGTGCGTGTGTGTGCGTGAGCCTGTGTGTGCCTGAATGCATGTGCCTACGTGTGTGTGCCTGCATGTGTGTGTGCGTGTGTGCGCATGAACCTGCGTGTGCCTGTGTGTGTGTGTGCGCGTGTGTGTGCACGTGTGCCTGCATGCGGGTGTGTGTGTGTGTGCGTGCGTGCCTGTGTGCCTACATGTGGGTGTGCGTGCCCGGGTGTGCCTGCATGTGTGTGTGCCTGCATGTGCGTGTGCGGGTGTACGTGCGCGTGTGTGTGTGCCCACAGCGACAGCGGGCGGGGGATGGCTGTGAGCCCAGAAAGGTCTGCCAGGGGACCACACTTTCGCATCGCTGCCCTCCGGGGTGAGAGCGGGAGGCGTGGGTGACATGGCTTCCTGTCCCCGGCTCCAGGGGTGGCAGGAGCAAGGGTGCGCAGAGGCCCGGGAGTGGCCTGTGCTGAGTACGGGGATGCGGGGCACACGGCGGCAGCTGCGTGGCAGCACGTGGCTGGTACCGGGCTAGGGGCTCCATGTGTCGAATCCCCAGGGACGGACCTGCCGCCTCGGGTCCCACAGGCCGGCAGGTGGTGGCTGGAGGCCCAGCCCCGTGAGGGGAGCTGCCCCGGGACTCCCGCCGCGAGGGCCTACCGGTGCCGGGTCATCCGATTTTCTTGAGGTGACTCTGGGAACCAGGGTTGTACCCAGGGGCATTAAGGCATAATTTGCACACAGTAAGCGGCCCGTTCGCACACTCAGTCTGTCCGTTTTAGGTACACGGCTCCGCACGCGGTTACACCCCATCAGCACCCACACAGTCCAAACACAGAGCGATCCTGAGCTCCCTGCAGGAACTTAGACTATTAATGTAGGGGCGCTCGGGGGGCTCGGAGGTGAGCGTCTGCCTCTGGCCCAGGGCGTGACCCCGGGTCCCGGGTTCAAATCCCCATGGAACTCCCTGCAGGGAGCCTGCTTCTTCTCTGCCTCGGTCTCTGCCTTTCTCTGTGTCTCTCATGAATAAATAAACAAAATCTTAAAAAAAAACTTAATGTAAAAACCTTCTAGTGGGGCGATGCAAGGCTGTCGGTGGGCAGCTGCCTTTGGCTTGGGTTGTGGGATCGAGCCCTGCGTCGGGCTCCGGGCGCAGGGGCAGCCTGCTTCTCCCTCTCTCTGCTGCTCCCCGTGCTTGTGCGCTCTCTCTCTCTCTCTCTAGGAAATAAATAAAACCTTCAAACAAAGTCTCCTAGATTCAAAGTGTTAATAACAAATTAAAAAATGTAAAACGCTGTGCAGGCCAGACACAATGTGTCTGCAGCTCCTTTTAGCTCCGCATCGGGGCCTCTGTGCCAGGGCAAGGGCCTTCAGCGGCAGGTGCCTGCGGCCAGGGCCTCAGGGCTGGGACAGACCTGCCGCGGTGATAAGGACCAGGCGGAGTCAAAGTCTGGAAACCTCTAGAAGCACCAGAGGGCCCAGCAAGGGGTCAGGTCATGTAGGAATGGCCAGGCTTAGGGATCCTGGGTGCTCCCGCCGGTCAGGAGTGGGAGCACTGGCCCGGACGGACCCCTGTGTCAAAACCAGAGCCGCCTGGGCCCCTGGCGCCTGTACATGCAGCTGCCCACACAGTCCTGCCACGGGCGACCCCTGGCTCAGGCGGGATGTGATCCCAGAGCTATGGGGCACTTGGTGCGGGGCACACGCTTGTCAGGATTCCACGATTCACTCCCCCAGGCCCCTCCCTGACTCCGCAAGGCAGGTAATATTATCCTCCCTGTTTCACAGATGGGGAAGGGGAGACACGCAGAGGTCACGGATCGTGACCGAGGGGTCAAGGTGGGGTCTGAACCCTGCAGGTCTGGCCAAGGGTTGGAGAGGCGGCCTGGGATGCGCCCCCTCCCTGGCTGGCGCTGAGCTGACCGTGGCACTCCCCCGCCCCCCCGGCCGCCCCTTTACCCCCAAACCAGGGCGCATCTGACGTCAGGGGCCACGTCAAGCCAAGCCTGTAAAGGCCGTGACTCACCGACCTGAATTGTCACCGTAAGACTGGATTTATTCTGCCTCCTTGGCCTAAGTTCCTGGAGGCCCACTCTGTCGAGGAGCCCCGTCGGGTCTGCCCCGTAGTGGGATGTGACGACACATTAGAAAGGACTTGGCGGCCTTGGGGAGGGGTCTTTATCGCTAGAACAACAGTAGCAATATCTCCCCTCGAGTATTCCCGTGAGACCACGTGAGGCCACCTGAGTCCTACCCGAGGCCCGCGGTGGGTGCTCAGCAAACGTCGGTGGCCGCACGAGTGATGATGACGGTGATGACCTTGCTCTTTCAGAACAAAGATCGAGTAGAAGAGAAAGGAGCCAAACCAAAGCATGCGCTGAGCACCAGAGCCGTCCAGGCCGAGATCAGGGGGCCCTGGGAAGGTGAGTGGCCCCACGGCTGGGATCATGTCCGTCTCACAATAAAAATGCCAACGCCGCCGCCGACAGTGTGGTCACTAGCAAACCACTGAGGCTCCTTTATCTTCTTCATGTTTAACCCTTCGTGTGTGTCTCACTGTATTTCTATTTTATTTATTTATTTATTTACTTACTTACTTACTTACTTACTTACTTACTTATTTATTTATTTATTTTTGTGTTTCTATTTTAAAGTCACTCGGACGAGCTCCCTTCCGTGTAAGCTGTGCCACCAGCCTGACCCTTGGGCCTATTTCACTTTGCTTTAAATATTCCTGCATCGCTTGTGTTCATGTTTCATCCTCTTTCACAATTTGGTGTAGTATTGACACGGTTCTAGAATTAAATCGACAAAACAAGGGATATATTAAGAGAAGCCCAGCTTCTATCCTCATTCCTCCTTTATGTATGGAACAGCTCACAACATTTTTTGTCTTCTCTGTGTGTTTAGACCACGTTCCACGTGGTTCTGCACACGCACCTGCACACGCACACACATGTCCTCCTTTCCTAGGGAGACAGAAGCACAGCACGGTCCCGTCACCCACGGCGCGTCCTGAGATCGGCCTGTAGCACATCTGGACATAGTCGCGTCTGTTTACGGCCGTGCAGTGGCCGGTGTTACAGGGCGTGGTTCAGCCACGCGGCCTTCTGCTGAGGGTCACTTGGGTTGTTACAGACGCGCCGGCCTCATGGCCTTTGCACGTCCCCGCAGTAGCTTCGGAACAGGCCCTCGGCCTGGGATGTGTTTTCATGGGCCTGTCTTCCCGCAGAGAGCCGGAGGGCGGCCCCGCCGGAGGGCCCAGCGGCCAGGCCGGCGCCCGTCAGCGCCTTGGGACCAGGAGCGGACGTGTCCACGCAGGCGGAGGCCCTGCGGCGGCAGGAAGAAGTGGTTCCTGGCCCGGGCCCCGAGCCCCCCGGCCTCCTGCCGCTGCCTGAGAGCCCGGGCACCAGCCGGGGATGGTCTGCAGCATCCCCCAGGCTCGGGGAGGCCCCCCGCACAGACCAGGGAGCAGCATTCGGGGGGCCTGACCCACCGCCAGGGCTGCCCGGCCCGGCCCCGGCCACGCAGGCCGCCGGAGAGCCGCCTCCCAGGTAAGGGGCATGGGTCCTCGCTGCGCAGAGCCCCAGGGGAGGCCGTCGGGGGGCGGGGGGGTGCTGTGGGCAGCTGAGAGTGCTGCTCCCGCCCGGTGCCCGTTAGATTTACCCAAAGGAAATTTTAAAATCCCAACATCTGAAAGTCTGACCTATTCAGTGTAGAGTGAGGCGCAGGTCTCCCTCCTCCTTTGCGGTCTCCCAAGCTCCTGGAGGGATCAGCGGGGAGCTCTCGGGACAGCCAGGCGCACAGAGGCCCTGCCCAGGTGCCCCAGACCGTGCCCCCAGACTGTGGGAAGCAGGGGAGAGGCAGAGATGCCCAGGGCCACACAGCGGGGGGCTCACAAAGCTGAAAGCCGAATCCGGGGCTCAGATCCGGAATCTGCTCCTACCCACTGCACCATCCTGCCTCCACCGATCAGTGTTTAATTAAGCCCCAGAGGGGATCCCTGGGTGGCTCAGTCGTTTAGCGCCTGCCTTTGGCTCAGGGCGTGATCCTGGAGTCCCGGGATCGAGTCCCGCGTCGGGCTCCCTGCATGGAGCCTGCTTCTCCCTCTGCCTCTCTCTATCATGAATAAGTAAATAAGTAAATCTTTAAAAAATAATAAAATAAAATAATTAAGGCCCAGATACTGAGGTGGGAGACAGGGACGGGGATTCAGAGGGAGGGAGTAGAGGCTGAGTCGGTCCAGGGGGGCTTTGGGGATGATTACACCGGGGCCTGGAGGTGGGGTCGTGCCCTCAGGTCCAGCCCTTGGCCCCCCGCAGGCCCCGTGCTGACGGCCAGGCCCCCCCAGCCCCGTGCGACTGTGCATCCCGGGCCCCTGGATGTGCTGCTTCCCCCTCTGGAGGGGGCCTGCGGCCCTCCTGCCCCTGCCCTGGGTTGTCCTTACCTGTAACACAGCCCGTCCCTTCCCGAGACCGGGCGGAGGGTGGGGGGGTGGGGGGAGGGCTGCTGACCCGCAGAGGAGCCCAGACCGGCTGTCTGCTTCTGTTCTAGAAGGAAGTGTCTGTGGGGCCTCAGCCAGCTCAGGGGAGGGGCTCTCGGCAGGCATCCCTGGATCCTGGCCAGGGCTGTAACTAGGGAACCTAGGGGTGCGGGTGGACGCAGTGGGGGCCCCAGAGGATGCGCTAGGAGCAAGGTCTCCCTTCAGCCCTGAGCTGGTGCATAGGCACCTGCCTCAGCCCGGACGTGAGCGAGCACCAGCGGCTCTTCCTCGGGGTGGAGGGGGGTTGCCAGGCCTGAGCGCCCCCCCACCCCCTCGGGCTGGGCGGACGCGGTGCTCTAACCCCTTGGCAGTGCTCTAACCCCGCCTTGCGGCCTCAGGGCCTGGGATACCCAGCAGCATCTGGGCCCTCTCTCGGCCTGTGGGCACGAAGCCCGAGGGGCAGCAGCGACCTTGGCCACCTGACCCCCCAAGCCCCTCCAGCCACGGCCTTCCTGCCACCTCCCACGTCCCTCAGCCAGACGCCTGACCCCGTGTTCCCCGCCGCTGGGGCTGCTCCTGTCCCGCCGAGGCCGGCGGAGGGCAGGTTCCCGGGCAGGTTCCCGGGCAGGGGCGGCCGGCGCCGGCGCCGGCGCAGCTCCCACGGGGCCTGCGGGCTCGGACGGGCCCTTCCTGCCACGGAGGAGCCTCACTTCTTTCCCGCGTGGTTCAAAACCACTTCACATAACCTTACCCACGCGACCATGTTTAAGTGTCCGGTTCGGAAGTCTTAAGTATATTCAGGTCGTTGTTGTGATCTCCAGAGCATTTTTTTTTTCTATTTAAAAACTTAAAGATTTTAGTATATATTTGAGGGAGACAGAGCACAAGGGGGAAGGAGAAGGAGGTTCCCCCGGAGCCGGTAGCCCGGTGCAGGGAATGAGGACCGAGGACTCTGTGAACCTGATTTTTTAACAAGATTTTGCTTGTTTGAGAGAGAGAGAGAGAGAGAGAGAGAGAGAGAGGGAGGGAGGGAGAGAGCGGAGGAGGGCAGAGGGAGAGTATTTGAAGCCGATTCCATTCCACGACCCTGGGATGTGACCCGAGATGTGACCTGAGCTGACACCAAGAGGCGGATGTTTGACCCACCGAGCCACCCAGGCAGCCCACAGTTGCCTGGTATTAATAAAATATGTGGCACCTGGGGTTCCAGGGGGATATTTGACTTGGTTCACCTTTATTCACTTAACTGAGAGGAAGACCGAGGCCTACGGGAGGGAGGGGGGCGCCCAGTGTGCTGCCTCCGGGCTCGGGCCTCCTGGGCAGAAGAGGTTTCAGGGACTCGGGAGGGTTTGGTGCCTCCAGGCTTCCCTCCAGGTCACTTCGGGCCTCCAGGCCCCCAAGGGCAGCCGGGACCCCGTCCGGGGCCAGCCTTTCCCTGGGGCCTGGGTCATGGGTGGGCTCTGCCGGGTCTAAGCACAATCTACATTACTCCATCACGACCCACGGAGCCCTCGTCCGGGTGAGGAACTGAGGCCAGTGGGCCCATGATCGTGGGGGGCGGCGGGCGCTTGACCGGGTCGCGGCGACTGCAAGTCCCTGCTCTCAAGGCCACGGGTTCCCCTGCCCCAGGCTTGCCATCCACGTGCAGGAGACCGACACGCCCGGGGAGCTGCTTGTGACGCGCGCGGCCGGCCTCAGCCCCACACCCCCCGTGGAGGCCCCAGCTGCGGCCCATCGAGGGGAGCAGGACCCACCTGGCCCCCCCCTGCGGGCCCCCGCCACCAAGTCAGCAGGCCAGACCCCGAGAGGAGCCGGCGGGAGGCCCCCACCGCGGGAGCGCAGCGACGCCGAGGGGGAGCAGGCGCCCGGGGCCGAGGCCGCCGGGGGGCCGAGCTGGGCTGGCGGGGCCAGAGGAGGCGACGCAGGGGCCCCGGACGGGCCGCAGGACCAGGGCTCGGCAGCGGGACAGCCCGAGCCCGGGGAGGACCGCGCAGCCGGGGACCTGGGCAGCCGAGCAGGACGGAGGCCCCCTGGGGCCGAGGCTGGCGCTGTGGTTCTGGGTAAGTGAACCCGCGCTGTGCGCCCCAGGTCAGCGGGCTGGGGGGGGCTGCTCCCCGGGGGCCTTCCTGCAGCTTCCAGGGACTGAGGACACGGGTCTGGGGGAGTCCCCGACCTGGAGCCACCCGCCAGGCCTCTGGAGGTGGAGAGCGAGGCCCCGAGACGCCACGGGCTGAGCTGGGGTGACATGCGGACGGAGGGGGAAGCCCTGGGGCTCGACGGGTGGATGCTCTCCGCCACCCGTGTCGCTCGGGGTGCAGCCAGGGAAGGCCCCGTTAGAAGGAGCACCAAGTGCTGGGCGGGGTGTTGGCCGCGCCATGAGCCACGCAAACGCCGTCCATCCCTCCAGCGCCGGGGGCCACCTCCCTCCGGTCTGAGCCCCCTTCCCATGTGCGGCGTGAAGGTCACCTTTGCTGGAATTTCGGGAAGTCCCCGAGCAAGGGCTGCACGTTCTGCAGGTGACCTGGGCCCCTGCCCCTCCTGGGCTTTGCGGTGGCCCCGTCCTGGTGGCATCTCCCACTGCTCCCTCGTCGCCTGTGACTGGTCCCAATGTGGACCAAGACCAACCTCGATTCCTGAAACCAGCCTGAGACTCTGGGGTCTCTTCTGGGGCCTGGGGCGGTGATGAAGCCGCCGTGAACTGAGGGTGGCCTGTGGCCCGAGCCGGTGGCTTTGTGCCGGCCTTGCCCCTCACAGGCTTGGGGGGCAGCAGGAATGGAAACAGGAGAGGCTAAGGAACCCCCCCGGGGCCGCGGAGGCAGTGTGGACACGGCTAGATCCGACCTGGGCCGTCTGGTTCCAGAAGCCTGCGTGCAAACCTCGTGGCTCGGCAGCCACTCGGGACAGAAGGCACCGAGGGGGCAGAAAAACAAACTTCAAGCCCAACTCTAGATTTGGAATCTTTGAGACACACTCACAATCCTGGAGACACACTGACCTTTCCAGGCTTCCAGAAAAACAGCAGCGGCAGCAGCCCAGACGTGTCACCCTTGGGGCCCGGGGCCCAGGTCCGCCCTCGCAGACACGAGAAAAGAACGAGCCATATTCTCTCAAGGCAAATTCAAACTTCGACTTTGGGGAGCAACAAGCTGCTCTTCTTAAGATGAACTTAGAGAAAATAGCAGTATTTTCACCGCACCTGCTGGTGGAGCGCCGAGTGACCATGACAAGCCCAGAAAAACCCAACCCAAGCCACCGACTTCCCGCCAGTCTCCCAGGCCCTAATACATAGAGCAGTTTCGGTCGTTGTGGCTGCTTTATTCCTTTACTCTGTTTTGTGCACCATTTCTAGGCTCATACACCTCTGGAGAGCAAGATTTTTCCAAAAAACTTAGACTATTTTTATCTTTCCAAGTGCTGGTGTCCTGCCCCCTCCAGGCCAGCGTCCCCAAGCTGACCCTCTAGGGCTACCTCGCGGGCTGCTCGCCCCGTCAGGACGTGAGAGAGTGCAAAGCAGAGCGGGGGGGGGGGGGGCACTCGATCCTCCATCCGTCGCCCTGCACCCAGCCCTGGTGGGATCGCAGCCCTGCCTCTACCTGCAGAGTCCCGTCATGAAATTCTGCTTGATGGTCCTGCTCGAGTGAGCCTCGTGTTTCCTGCGGGCTGCACGGATCCACCTGGGTCCCCTCTCAACTTCAGGGAACAGACTGGGTATAATTGTCCATCTTGCCAAGAGCACCATTGGAGGTGATGGGACACGTGGGTTTGTCCGTCTGTCACTGCCTCGCTGTGGCCGTTGGGCCAGGGACCTCACCTCTCTGAATTCAGCTTGCCCCCCCGCCGCGTGGGTGACTCCCGTGAGGTGACCCTTGGGGAGGACCAAGCGGGCGGCTGAGAGGGGCGGACTGTGCTCAGGGGGCTCACAGGCTACTGTCTCCGAACAGATGACAGCCCAGCCCCACCAGCCCCTTTTGAACACCGGGTGGTGAGCGTCAAGGAGACATCAACGGCGGCAGGTTACACAGTGTGCCAGCATGACGTCCTGGGAGGGTAGGTGGGCTTCCACCTCGATGAGGGGCAGGGGCGGGGTGGGGGGCAGAGACCCCTGGAGACCTGACCTGGCATGCTGCTGGAAGCTCTCAGGAAGGGGTCGATCAGGAGCCGAGGCCAGGAGTGGGACACACGGCACGGCATGCAGGTGACAGGATAGTCCACAGAGAGTGGGTGAGTGCAGGAGGCCCACACAGTGTGGGCATGGGACCGCGCCCTGGAGGTGGTAGGGCCATCTGGGTGGTGTGGAGTGAGGGGGACAGTCCCTGGGGTGCAGGATAGACCACTTATGATAGGGTGAAGAAGGTCCTCTCTAGGTTTCAGGATAACCCGTGTGGTGTGGGTGATGACTATAGCACCTCCAGGGTGCAGGGTACTCTCCACGGTGTTTAGGAACCAAGGGCAGGACCAGGAAGCCCAGGGTGCAGGACGGCCCACCATGTATGGAGGGGGCCTGCGGGGCTCTCAGCCTGCCATACCGTCGTGTCTCTGCAGGGGCCGGTTTGGCCAGGTGCACAGGTGCACGGAGAAGTCCACAGGCCTCTCACTGGCAGCCAAGATCATCAAAGTGAAGAGTGCCAAGGACCGGGTGAGGCATCTGCCCTGGGCCAGCCGGGATCTCAGGCCAAGTTCAGGGCTCCTGTACTTGTCTCCTGGCCCCAAGCTACCCTAGGCCCCTGCATGCTGCTCAGGAACCCTGCCAGCTTCCCTGCCTCTTTTCCATGACTCCCACACTCTGGGCAACAGGGTCCCTCTGGACCTCCAGCCTTCCTTCTTTGGGCCTGAGGTTCCCTATCTGTAGGAGGGTGGGATGACCTACGGTCCTTTCTGTTGTGAGAACTTGGTTTGGGTGGTGAGTTGGAGACTGAGGTGAGAGCAGGAAAGGAGGATGTGGGCATGCACGTGTCTTGGGCGGCACAGCTGGCTCATCTTCCTGACCCATTTCTTGGAAACTCCTCTCCCGTCTGACTCCGCAAGGAGGACGTGAAGAATGAGGTCAACATCATGAACCAGCTCAGCCATGTGAACCTGATCCAGCTCTATGACGCCTTTGAGAGCAAGAACAGCTTTACCCTCGTCATGGAGTAGTGAGTGTCTTGGGAGGTGGAGCGGTGACTTGTCTGCGGGCCAGGACTTAGGGCCGGGGCCTGGGCCTGTGGTTCTAGGCAACACTCTCCCTTTCCCTTCCCCTCTCTGCGACATCTAGGAAATGTCATCGCCTCCAGTATGGAGCATGGAGGACAAAGCCATTTGTCATAAACCAGCAGTGGACCTGACTGACCTATACATGTGTGTCAGTTTGGCCTACACAATTTTTAATGATTTTGATTTAGGTGTTAAGAATTGGAAATTGGGAGATTTCCACACTGAAACCCAGATATCTTGCTTTAAAAAAAAAATGTGAAAGATCTAGTAATGCTGGAGCTGCATTTCCAGCTGGAAACGGTGCTGGAGCTCCTATTGGATGACTGTAGACCAGGCAACCAGTCTCCCATTTGCCACAGTCCCCACCATTCCCAACTACCCCGAAGCTGAGGATGGGGGCCCAGAGGCCATTTATTTATTTATTTTTGTGCTTGTGTTGCTATTTTCCTTCTGGTAAGATTTGTCCTGTCATGTCGCAACCAAGACTGGAAAAACAAGAGATAGACGAAGGGCTGTATTTCACAAAAACGTTTGTCTCACATCTGGTCTTATTTCCCCATTTTGAATTCTTGCCATGTAGGTGCTAATTGGCCCCTGTAGGCAAATGAGTTTATAATCTTGGCCCAGAGTATCCAGAGTGAGCCTGGATTATCAACACTGAAAACAATCCCCAGTCGTCCCTTTGGCCCATTGATTCCTTTTTACCACCTGCACTCTGAGCTGAGCTGAGAACAGACCAGAACAAATATCTCCATAAGACCTAGAGGGCAGTGGCATCCTCAGGTTTTCTGGGTTGGCCTCCCTAGACTCTTGGTGATAAGAGTGGACAAGTCCTCCGAGAGCCTCACTTAGGTCAGTGCCTGCCTCTCTTTGCCCTGGCAGCGTGGACGGGGGTGAACTCTTTGACCGGATCACAGAGGAGAAATACCAGCTGACCGAACTGGATGTGATCTTGTTCACCAAGCAGATCTGTGAGGGTGTGCATTACCTCCATCAACACTACATCCTGCACCTGGACCTCAAGGTCAGGCTCCACCTGGGCATGTGGTGGGTTGGCCCCCAGGGCTCCTGAGCGTCTGCTACTCTCTTACCTTAAGAGCTCTATCAACAGACGATCTTGGCTTGCATTCCTGGCTCTCTGCCATCTCCTAGTTCCGGAGTAAATGAGTCATGCTGGCTCTCTGAGCCTCAGTTCTCTCATCTGTAAAATGTGGATAATCGTACCTCTTTCAGTGTTATTTGAAGATTAAATGATACGATGACCTTCTTTTCTTTAAAAATATCTTGAGTGAGATAGAGAAACCAAGAAACAGATGCTTTAATTATGGAGATTGAACTGATGGTTACCAGAGGGGAGGGGAGATGGGGGGGTGCGGTGAGGTAAACAGATGATAGGAATTAAGGAGGGCACTTGTATGAGCGCTGGGTATTGTATGTAAGTGCTGAATCACTAAATCGTATACCTGAAACTAATATTACACTGTATGTTAGCTAGCTAGAATTTAAATAAAACATTTTAAGATTCATTTAAAAAATTAAAATAGAAACATAACAAATATAGACATAGACAAATATAAATAATATAAATATATAAAGTACAGAGTGAAAGTTCTTCCCATCCAGTCTCCATGCTAAGAGGTCTTCTCTATTAGCAGTTTGGCATGATACACACACAGGTGCTCATGCTACACATCTTGTTTTTAAACTTACCTTTTTTTAGTTAACAGTACATCGTGGACATCTTTTCTCATTCTCTTTAAGGGCCATGTGATATTGCATTGAATGAATGCATTACACTCTCTTTTGTCTACTAGGATGGTCTTAGGAGTGCCATGCGCTGGGTGCAGTGCCTGGCTGGTAGTCAGGACTTGGTACATGGTGCCTGTTTCTGTGGTTTCCCACTCTGCTGGGCCAACAGGAAGGTGTTTCTCTATAACACCTTCCAGGAATTTCAGTGGCTTCCCACAGGAGGTGTGCAGTAGGTTGGACAGACCTGTGTGGGTGTCCATCACTTCTTCTGAGCATCTTTTCTGATTGACTTCAGACTGTATGGTTGGAGTACTGGGAAAAATGATGGAGATGGTAGGGAATTGGCCTCAGGCTTCCTAGATCACTAGAACTGATTCCAGAGCTTCTGGACAAGCTGCTCTGTGAGCTTGGCTGTTAGGGAAAACTCAGGCTTCTGCTCTGTGGTCCTGGGTCAAAGACCAGCCTTTGGGGCAATCCTTGTGTCTCTGCAGCAGGAGATAATCATTACTAAGGCCCATTTCCCAGCCAGGAACAGGGCATGTGGTGGTTTAGTCCCTTTCTGGCCATGAGATCTTGGGTAAATTCCTTGATCTTACTGATTGATCTTGCATAAGCTCATCGATTGCAAAATGGGGAATCAGCATCTACCTCTTAGAGGTGTTATATGATTTAAACATGGAGAAAGAGCCCCAGAGCTACTGTTTAGTACAATAACCACAAGCCCACATGTGGCTATTAAACACCTGAAATGTGGCTAGTGTGACTGAGGAACTGAATTTTAAATCTTATTAATTTTAATTTATTTAAATTTAAAAACTGACACTGTGGTTATTAGCATACTTTTAAGTATATTTGGAGTGACTTCAATATGTGAATTTACTTTTCAACTATAAATTTCATGAAATCTAAATACATCTAAAATATTTCTGATGAAAATTTAGTATCTGAGTTGAGATGTGTTGTAAATATAAAATACATGCTAGATTTCTAAGTCTTAATATAAAAAAAGAATGGAAAATATCTCAATGTTTTTCATATTGATAACCTATTGAAATGATAAAATATTGGGCATATTGGGTTACATGAAATATATTATGGAGTTAAGTTTTAGAAAATACTTTAAGATGAATGAAAATGAGAACACAATATACTAGAACTTATGGGATGCATTTAACCCAGGAGGAAATTTGTTGCAAACCCCAGTATTAAACAAGAAGAAATATCTCGAATCAGTAATCTAAGATCCCACAAAGTAGAACAAGTTAAACTCAAAGCAGCAGAAGAAAGGAGATAATAAAGAGTAGAGCAGAAATAAATGAAACAGAGAATAAACAATAGAGAAAATCAGTGAAACCAAAACTTGATTGGTTGGCAAGATCAATAATCTTTGTGATTATTCTCAATAAGATATGCGCAAACTGAATACAACAACATGTAAAAAGGATTATACATATAACAAAGTAGGATTTATCCTAAGAATGCAAGGTTGGCTTAACATATGAAAATCAATCAATGTAATATGCCATATCAATAGAATATAGAACAAAATCACATGATCATTTCAATAGATGCAGAAAAAAGACTTGACGATGTCAGACAACTTTTCATGATGAAAACAGTAAACAAAGTAAGTGCAGAAGAAACTTCTTCAACTTGATAAAGGCCATGTATGGAAAACCCACAGCTAACATTATACATAATGGCAAAAAGTTGAGTGCTCTCTCCTTAAGATCAGGGACAAAACAAGGATGCCTGCTCTTGCCGCTGCTATTAAACACTGTACTTGATGTTCTAATTAGGACAGTTAGGCAAGAAAAGAAGTAAAAGGCATACAGATTGGAAAAGCAGAAGTAAAACTCCATTCTCAGATGACATGATCTTGCATATAGAAAATGTTGAGGAGTTGGAGGGAAAACTATTAGAACAAATAAGTGAGTTCAGCAAGGTTAAAGATATAAGACAAATGTGTATCACTTGTAGTTCTATACCTAGTAATTAATAATATGTAAATAAAATTAAGAAGAGTCCATTTACAATAGAAGAGTCCTCCCTCTTGGTTTCCTTTTCCATGGTTTCAGTAACTTGTGGTTGGCCACAGTTCAGAAACAGATGATCTGCCTTCTGATGTACGGTTAGAAGGTCAGTAGTAGCCTAACACTAAAGCACGATTCCTACATTATTCACCTCACTCTGCATCACTGGGCATTTTGTCATTTCCTGTCATCCCAAGTAGAAGCCTGAACATAGTAGAATAAAATATTTTGAGAGGCCACATTCCCATAATTTTTATTATAGTATATTTTATTTTATTTTTTATATAAATTTATTTTTTATTGGTGTTCAATTTGAACATATATTGCCAACATATAGAATAACACCCAGTGCTCATCCCATCAAGTGCCCCCCTCAGTGCCCATCACCCAGTCACCTCCACCCCCTGCCCACCTCCCCTTCCACCCACCCACCCCCAGTTTGTTTCCCAGAGTTAGGAGTCTTTATGTTCTGTCTCCCTTTCTGATATCCCCCACTCATTTTTCCTCCTTTCCCCTTTATTCCCTTTCACTATGTTTTTATATTCCCCAAATGAATGAGACCATATAATGTTTGTCCTTCTCCGATTGACTTACTTCACTCAGCGTAATACCCTCCAGTTCCATCCACATTGAAGCAAAAGGTGGGTATTTGTTATTTCTAATGGCTGAGGAATATTCCATTGTATACAAAAAACACATCTTCTTTATCCATCATCTTTCAATGGACACTGGGGCTCCTTCCACAGTTTGGCTATTGTGGACACTGCTGTATATATATTTTATAATTGTTTTGTTATTAGTTGTTAATCTCTTACTGTGCCTAATTTATAAGTTATTTATAAGTAATCATAGGAATGTATATATAGGAAGAAACATAGCATATATAATAAGGTTTGGTACTATCTGTGGTTTCAGGCATCTACTAGGGGTCTTGGAATGTATCTCCCATGAATAGGGGGGTGCTACTGAAATATCAAAAAGAATAAAATATGCAGGAATAAATTTAACAGATGAAGTGCAAGACTTATGTTCTTAAAGCCACAGAACATTATTAAAAGAATCTAAAGAAGACCTATAAATGGAAGCATAGCCCATGGTCATGGATTGGAAGACTTAATTTTTGTTAAGATGGCAATAATTGATCTACAGATTGAACACAATCTCCATCAATATTGCAGCTAGCTTCTTTACAGAAATTAATGCATTGATCCTAAAATCCAGATGGAAATTTAGGGGATGCAGAATAGCAAAAACAATCTTGAAAAAGAAGAGCAGGGCAGCCTCTGTGGCTTAGTGGTTTAGCGCCACCTTCAGCCCAGGGTGTGATCCTGGAGGCCTGGAATCGAGTCCCACGCTGGACTTGCTGCATGAAGCCTGCTTCTCTCCCTGCTTCTCTCTTTCTCTCTCTGCGTCTCTCATGAATAAATAAATTTTAAAAAAAGAAAGAAAGAAAAAGAGCAAAGCTGAAGGACACACATTTCCCAATTTCAAAATTTACAACTAAGCTACAGAAATCAAAACAATGAGTTATGTGTATGAGGATGAATAGATAGCTCGATGGCATACAGTTGAGAGTCCAAAACCAAACCCTTATATTTGTAGGATGTTGATTTTTTGATAACTGTGCCATGACAATTCAATGAAGAGAGAATAATCTTTTCAATGGACACCAAGCTTGATACCCACATGCAAAAGCATATACTCATACTATAACCAAAAATTAACTTTAAATGGAGTGTAGACTTAAATGTAAGACCTAAAATTATAAAATTCTTAGAAGAAAACATAGGAGTAAATCTTTGTGACCTTGGATTACTAGGCAATGATTTCTTGGGCATGACTCAAAGCAAAAGCTAGAAAAGAAAAATAGATAAATTAGACTTTATCAAAATTAAAAACCTTTAGGCTTCAAAGGATATCATTGTGAAAATGAAATGATAGCCATAGGATGGGAGAAATATTTCCAAACAATATATATGATAAGGGACTTATATCTATAATATGTAAAGAAATCTTACAACTCAAAAATTGAAAGGCAAATTTTTGAATAGGCGAAGGATTTGAAAAGACATTTATCCAATAAAGATATACAAATGGACAATAAGCATATGAAAAGATTAGCAACATCATTAGTCATTGGAGAAATGCAAATAAAAACTGCAGTGAGATACTATTTCACACGCATTAGACAAAGTTAAAATAAATAAAAATGACGGGGACACCTGAGGGGCTCAGCAGTTGAGCATCTGCCTTTGGCTCAGGGTGTGACCCCAGGGTCCTGGGGTCCAGCATCGGGCTCCCCGCAGGGAGCCTGCTTCTTCCTCTGCCTGTGTCTCTGCCTCTCTCTGTGTGTCTCTCATGAATAAATAAATTCTTCAAATAATAAAACTGGAACTCATACATTTCTGATGGGATTGTAAAATTGAGCACCCACTTTATTTTTTTAATCTTTTTTTTAAAGATTTTTATTTATTTATTCATGAGAGACACAGAGAGGGGCAGAGACACAGGCAGAGGGAGAAACAGTCTCCATGCAGGGAGCCTGACGTGGGACTCGATCCCGGGTCTCCAGGATCACACCCTGGGCTGAAGGTGGCGCTAAACCACTGAGCCACCTGGGCTGCCCGAGCAGCCACTTTAGAAAACAGTTTGGCAGATCCTAAGATTTTTTTTTTTAAGATTTATTTATTTATTCATGATATACAGAGATAGAGAGGCAGAGACACAGGCAGAGGGAGAAGCAGTCTCCATGCAGGGAGGACTCAATCCCGGGACTCCAGGATCGCGCCCTGGGCCAAAGGCAGGCGCTAAACCGCTGAGCCACCCAGGGATCCCCGGATCCTAAAATGTTAAATGCAGACTTACCACATGACCCAGTGATTTTACCTCTAGGTATGTACTCAAGAGAATTGAAAACATAAGTCAACACTAAAACTTGTACGTAAGTGTTCTTAGCAGCATTGTGCATAATAGCTCCAAAGTAAAAACAACCTGAATATTCACTAACAGATGAATAGGTGCACAAAGATGGTATATCCATACAATGGAATAATTTTCAGCTGTGAAAAGGAATGAGGGAGGTACTGATACATAGTACAATATAGATAAACCCTAAGGATATTATGCTAAATGAAAGAAGGCAAATGCAAAAGGCCGGCATTTGTAGGATTCATTTATATGAAATGACCAGAACAGGTAAATTGAAAGAGACAGAAAATACATTATTGGTTACAAGATTTAGGGAAAGGATGGAGAGTGACTGAAAAATGTTCTAAAATTAGATAGTGATGATCATTACATAACTGTGAATATATTAAAATCCACAAAATTAAAAAATAAATAAAATCCACAGAATTATATACTTTAAAATGAATTTTATATTATTATTTATTTTCAATAATGCTATTATAAAAATTAAGTTCATTTATTTCTTTTTTTTCATTTATTTCTTTTTACCGTTTTACTGTAGCTGCTAGAAAATTTTTAATTATAGATGTAGTTCACATTATATTTCCATGGGATAGTGTTGCTCTAGACCTTATAGAGAAGATATGGAGACTTCGAATCCCCATTCTCCTGCTCTTACCTGAGGAGCTGGATGACTCCATTATAACATAAATAACAATAAAGCCTCCTGTTGGGAGAATAGTACCGACATTTGCTTTGAAAGCTGTACGGTATTTAGCAGCATATGTGTGACTCGATCCTTATACCCTCCCAGGAGGAAGGCAGGAAGTCGTTATTACTCCCATTGCACAGGTGGAAACACTGAGGAAAGAGAAGGGACTGGCCCAGGGCCATGGATGCAGATAATAGACCCCTAGACCTCAGGTGCTAGGCCTCGGTCTCCAAGGCTTTTCTACCGTAAACCCTCCATGTGCATCCACCCCAACCCCATCCAAATTTGTTTGGCTCGAGAAGCAAGCATCGTGCCAGGCTCCCCCAGGCGACCGAGCTAATCTGAAGAACTTAGAGGAGAAGCGTGTCAGGACCACCACCTCCATCCCTTGGGTCACCGCTGTCATCACAAAATGGGGGATTGACATTGAGAGCTCTGATCTCCTGACCAGACTCCTGAAGCTTTGGTTCCCACCCCCGAGATTCTGCTGTCATGGGCCTGGACATCGGGACCTTAGAGCTCCCCTGATCATTCTAATGCACAGCCGACGTTCGGAACCATGACCCCAAGCCGACAGTCTCCCACAAGCAGCTTGTGGGCCAAGTCTACATCACAGGGATGTTCTGTTTGACTCCTGCACATGGGACGTATGTTTACATTTGGTTGTCAATATTTAAAAGCATGGAATTTGGGATCCCTGGGTGGCGCAGTGGTTTGGCGCCTGCCTTTGGCCCAGGGCGCGATCCTGGAGACCCGGGATCGAATCCCATGTCGGGCTCCCGGTGCATGGAGCCTGCTTCTCCCTCTGCCTATGTCTCTGCCTCTCTCTGTCTCTATGGGACTATCATAAATAAATAAATAAATAATTTAAAAAAATAAAATAAAAGCATGGAATTTTACATAAAAATCTGTAGTCTGGCTTCTCTCGAACAACCGGGCCTGCATTCCGTGTGGTGATCACTGGCCAGAGCTGCTTTACACATGCCAGAAGTGCCCCCATTCTCTACAGGCCATGCCACTCCCTGTTGTCTCAGGCCCCCCTTCCTCCCGTTTATGATCTACGTATCCCTGTAGGACTGTCCTGTCCCCTTGGCTCTCCTGGAGGCTGGGAAACTGCGGCCTATTGACAGAAGTGTGGCAGGTGCACACCTTGGCTGCCGGTTGAGCTAAGCACATGTCTCTCTCTTTCCCAGCCGGAGAACATACTGTGTGTCAATCAGACAGGACATCAAATTAAGATCATTGACTTCGGGCTGGCCAGAAGGTAAGAGGATTGTATCTGGCACTTTGACAAAACTCCTCGGGGACCCCTTGTGACTGTCTTGGATGTGCCAATCCTTGGGTTTGGGACTGACACAGGATGCTCTGTCACGGAGCAGCTGGTAGCCTTTGCGTATGCAGACAGGCCTCAGAGGACCCTGGGGACTGGGGTGGCTTCACGCTGCAGACTCTGCAGGCTTCTAGGGGCAGGGACGGTGCTAGATGTCACATAGCTCGGCACACCCTGGCTCCAGGGCTGGGGTGGGGACAGACTGGGTCTGAGGACGCCCACGCAGTGGTGCTCTTTGAACTGTCACATCCTCCCTGCTCAGACGAGGTTTGAAATACAATTAATCCCACAGCCTGTCAAGGAGAAGCAAGGACTTCTGCCTTATAGCCACAGTCTACAAACAGGGGTAGTTGTATGTCCATCCTCCAGGCTTTCTCCAGAATTCTGTTTCCACCGAGAATGACATTTCTCTGAGAATCACATATTTTCTAGGTGGGTCTCCTACACTACAGCTGAATTTTCAGCTCTTCAAATTTTCTGTCACCCTGGTGGTCATTTTCCCCAAAGAAGTTGTCTTTGTCGCCTTATAAGACTAACGGTGTCCTCCACTCCATCCACAAGGGAAGAAAGCAAAGCCTTGTCCCAGGGAGACAGAGCCACTCAGCCTCTGGTGTCCAGACCTGCCTCCCAGAAACAGTAATCAAAACCACAGAGCGTCTTCCTGGGTCCCTCTCCCATGGGGTGAAGTGGTAAATGTACTTACCTCTCTGTAGGGGTAAAAGATGCATTTCCAATGTCCACATTAAGGATGGGAGGCCAAAGGTGAGGTCATGAGAGTAACGGCAGAGGGAAGTGTATATAACCCTACTGACCTTCGGGGTCCCCATCACCCAGTGGCTGGTTTTTCAGGAACGATACCAAACCCCCCAACCCAAATGCTTCAAAAATCACATTCAATCCATAATGTAAAAAATTGCTTAATGTTTTCCTAAATAATGTCTTATAAGGTTTGGCCACATCCTCTACACTTGCATGTCCTATATGCTAGAACAAAGTCTCTGTTATCACTTTCCAAAGAGCCTTTGTGGACATTTCTCCCCTCACCGCGGGCCCCTCCCCATGAAGCTTAGTGCCGCAGAGGTCCTTTGTGTCTGTCCTGTGTCCTACATGCAGCTGAAGTTCTATGTGCCTGCACCTCTGGAGGCCACAAAGCCCTGTAACGGCTAAGACTATTTTTTTAAAGTTTTTATTTACTTATTTGTGAGACAGAGAGAGAGGCAGAGGAGAGGGAGAAGCAGGCTCCCCGCGGGGAACCGGGGTCACGGCCTGAGCCCAAGGCAGATGCTCCCCCGCTGAGCCACTGGGGCCCCAGCCCAGACTTCTCCGCCCTTCCAGGGGGCAACGTTCAGGCAGCGGCCAATTCTGTTCCCCCCGAATGCGCAGCCTCCCCAGGGCGTGTGGAGCACCCCCACCCCAGATGTCCAATCGCCAGAGGAGCATGTACAGTGACAAACCGGATTCAGGCAGAGTTAGCAGCGGGGGCTCGGAGTCTGGGAAGGAGGGCCCAGCAGCCTGGGGGGCAGACTGGGGGGCAGGATGGGAGCGGGGAGGGGGTGTCCTAGGGGACGCAGGCTCTGGGGGGGATTGAGGGAAGAGGGCGCAGGGAGGAGGGGGGCTAACAGGGAGCCGGACGTTGCCCCAGGCCGCGCAGTGTGACCTGGGGCGTGAGAGGGGCCTCGCGGTCAAGGTCCACCCCCGACTCTCCTGAATTTGCTCACCTGGTCACAGGCGTTAGTGGCGGTGATTTTGCTGATGGGTCCGGGGCAGAAAACAAGCGCGGAACCGCATCGGCAGGAAGGCCGCCCACGGTCCGCGGCCAGGCAGGTGCAGGTGCAGGTGGCGCTCGGGTCGCTCAGGAGCCCATCCCACGGGCGGGCTGCCTGCTCGGGCTGCAGCCGGGAGGCAAAAGGAAAACATCAGAAACACCCGCAGCAGCCTGGCAGACTGGCCTCGGCAGAAGGATCATTTGGCAAAGTGGGATTTGCCACATCGGTCCGCTCCCTGGGGAGCATGAGGCAGTCAGAGAGGAAGACTCTTGGGGGAATGTGCGGGGGCTGGGGGGAGGGGAAGAGCCTGTTTTATACCCCGAAGAATTAAATGTAAAGAGGGAGGAAAAGCCAGCTGCGCCCTATAATACACACTGTAGAAAGCGAAGGCGTATTTCTGGGTGCAGCCATTAGGAGCAGCGGAGACTTGCAGTGGGTGTAGGGCCTCCAGTCACACGGGAGACCTGCAGGTCTTCAGGGGCCCTGACCTCCAGCAGGAGGGACCAGCACCACACTGGGTGGGGCAGTGAGAGCCATCGTGGGTCTAAATAGGGACATGTCAAAAAATAAAAAATAAATAGGGACATGTCAAGGATGTCAAGGATGGGGCTGGAATGGGAAGGTCAGGGTCAAGGATGGGGCTGGAATGGGAAGGATCTTCTTTGAGATTGGTCTCCAGAATTTGGGGTGCAGGGTTGTGCTTCCTGACTGCCAGTCGGGTGCTCAGATTGGAATCCAAGCCCCATTTCATCAGATGCTTTGGCAGGGCGAGGAGGTGCCCACGCCGGTTGCTGTGGGGCTGCAACCCCATATGTGACCCTATGATCACAGAGGGCCTTACGCTAGGAATTTAGAGTCGGGGTCTCGGTGGCTATTTTGGCAGAGCTGTGGGGTTGGGTCCTGCCACAGTACTGCTGTGTAATGAACCACCCCAGATGGCAGAGGCTCGACAGTCATCTATTCTCATCTCCACGTCTGCGACCCAGCTGGGGGACTGGTATGCTGGACCCACCTCATAGCCGCTCATGATAGGCAGCCTTGTAAACAGTTGTCAAAACACACCACTGATTAAAAATTAAAATTGTATAAACTTACAATTAAAGAAATTATATTAAAAACAAAGATCAGAGGCAGCCCGGTGGCTCAGCGGTTGAGCACCTGCCTTCGGCTCAAGGCGTGATCCTGGGGACCCGGGATCGGGTCCCACATTGGGCTCCCATGGGCAGCCTGCTTCTCCCTCTGCCTGTGTCTCTGCCTCTCTCTGTGTTTCTCATGAATAAATAAAATCTTTTAAAAAATAAAATAAAAACAAAGATCACATTTTCAAATGTTAAAATCCTTGCTGCTACTTTTGCTCCTGAAGTTACCTGCGCCTGTTGTACCCGTACAGCGGAAGGCCGTGGAATGGCGCGCCTGTGGGCACATCTCTTCCCGACTCCGCGTTCAGTGGCGTCATGATGGGGGTTTGAAATGAGCCGTGGTGAAATCAGTATTTACACCACTGAAAGTGGCCCCTGCTGCCAGTCAGGCTCTAATCAGACAGCTGGTTGTTCCATACTTACCCAAGTGCCACTGGTTGGGAATCACTGGTTCCCATTCACTGAGCTGACGTGGGCTTGGATCCAAGATGCGGGTCAGTGAGGACAGGTCTGCTCCGCGCATCCTCTCCTCATGGTGATGGCAGGGGAGTGACAGCACAGGCTAGGCTGGGCCCACTGTCGCTCCCCACACAGCCCTGGCGGCCAAGCCCAGCATCCACGGGAGGGCAACATATGCTGCCGCAGGTGCAGTGAGCTGCAGTCCCGGATCAGGATGCGCCTGCGGGGCAGGATGAAGCAGGGAAACACCGCCCAGGCCCGCGAATGTGCCTTCCAGGTCTTCTCTTTTTTCTTCATTTACAGGGGATGGAGAAGTTTCAGATCTTTAGTTGTGAAACAAAACATGCATTTTAGAAGTGAGAGTATACCCTGAAAACGTACATTTATATCACAAAGCCCTGCCCACCTCACAGCTGCAGACACATTTGCTGGAACGGGCGTATCCGCGCTCGTATTCGAAACAAACCAGTTTTCATTTCTTCCCAAACATTAACATCCTGTCAGTAGTGATAGATATTTTGCACCTTTTCAAAAGAAAACAACACACTATTTTACAACAAAACCCAAATGAAGATCTTCATCAAAGCCTCTGCATCCATTTATTTAACAAAGGTTTTTCCCCACATGATGAATCAAATACTGTTTCGCCCTCTTCTTATTCTTGGCCCTGAGGTGCTGGAGGACATTGCGGCTTCCCTGGGACTCGTCAGGGCCTCGCAGGCTGCGTGCTCTGGGGCGAGCTGTCCCTCTCAGCTCTGCTCCTTGGCCCTGGGTCAGTGGTCAGAGGGCAGCGGCGTGTTGCCAGAGGGTTCCCGCTCTCCTCCCACCCCCTGCTCCCCACGTAAGGCCACCAAGACGACCCTTGCAGCTCTTCCACTGGGAGAATATGGGCCGTGTTGCCCGAGGGCTGCATTGACCTGGCTCTCGGCAAATTTCGAAGAGAAAACTCTTTGACCAGTCGCCTCCTTGGTTTAAGGGAAGCAGGGCACATTGGCAAAATATTCATTTTATTCTCAGTTGCCGTATCTGCAAGATGGGGACAGTAATCTTACAGACTTCACGGGGCTGTTGTGAGAACGAGAAGAGATTATATATGTAAAACTTTTAGCCTGGCCAATCAGAAGTGCCCATTACATTTTATAAATTAATACTTTACTATTTTTTTTTTTAGAGCCATCTTAGGTTCACAGTGAAATTGAGGGGAAGGTACAGAGATTTTCCATGTGCCCCTTGACCCCTGTCATGCCTCCCTGACCAGGGTTATATTTGTCACCGTTGATGAACCTACACTGACACTATCACTCGAAAGTCCATACTTTACCGTTCGCTCTTGGTGTTGGACACTCTATGGGTTTGGACAAAAGTATCATGACGGGTGTTCATCGATGGTGCCGTGCCATACAGAGTATTTTTAAGTCCTACAAATCCTCTTTTCGCCCCGTGTATCTCTCCTTTGCTCTTCCCACTCCAACCCCTGGCAAGTGCTGATCTTTTTAGGTCTCCATGGCTTTGCCTTTTCTGGAACGACATGTAGTTGGAACCATTACAGTATGCAGCCCACCCAGGCTGGCTTCTTTCACTTAGTACTGTGGACTTGTTTCCTCTATGTCTTTTCATAGCTTGATAATTCATTTCTTTTTATTTTATTTTATTTTTTAAGGTTTTATTTATTTATTCATGAGAGACAGAGAGAGGCAGAGACACAGGAGGAGGGAGAAGCAGGCTCCATGCCGGGAGCCCGACGCGGGACTCGATCCTGGGACTCCAGGATTGCGCCCTGGGCCAAAGGCAGGCGCTAAACCGCTGAGAAATCCAGGGATCCCCAATTCATTTCTTTTTAGCATTAAATATTATTCCATTGTCTGGATATACCACAGCTTATTTATCCACTCACCTACCAAAGGACATCTTGGTCGTTGCCCATTAAATTTTAACTAAAGGCATTCTAAAAGTCTAGAAGTTCTAAAGACCACCTTTGACCGCCCCCTTTCTCACTCAGCCATCAGTTCTCTTTCTAGCCTTTACTAATCGTCCTGTCTAGAACCTTTTTTATAATTCTCTTTCTTTTTGTAATTGTGTAAAATACACATAAAACTTACCATCTCGACCATTTTTAAATGAATTCATTGTTGTGCAACCAATCTCCAGAACTCTTTTCATCTTGCAAAACTGAAATTCTGTACCTGTTAAACAGTAACCGCTCGGTTTCCTCCTGCCTCCAGCCCCTGGAAATCACCCTTCTACCCTCTGTCTCTGTCTTTGTACCTTATCAAAGTGGAACCATACAGTATTTGTCTCTTTGCCGCTGACTTCTTTTGCTCAGCATAAGGTCCCGGGGGCTCACCCGAATGACGGCGTGTGCCAGAACTGCCCCGTGTAGGGCTGGGCGATAGTCCACGGGATGTATCTACCACGTTTTACTTGTGCGATCATCCATCGATAGACTCTTCCTTGAGTTACTTCCTCCATCTGGCTACTGTGAATAGTGCCGTGAACGTGGGAGTATAAATATCTCCTCAAGATTCTGCTCTCAATTCTTTTGGATATACACCAGACGCGGGATTGCTGGATCACGTGGTAGTCCTATTTTTCATTTTTTTGAGGTCCTGCCACACTGTTCTCCATAGTGATGGCACCACATTACATTCCCACTGGCCAGGGTTCCAATTCTCCACATCCTAGCCAACTCTTGCTACTTTCTGTTCTTTTGTTTGGTTGGTTGTTTTATAGCAGTCACGATGTGCAGTGTGTCTTTGTGGTTTTCATCTGTGCTTTCCTGATGAGGAGCGGTCATCATAGTTGCATGGTTACTTTTTCTAGTACTCACCAAACACTCGTGCCAGGAGGGCAGCCCTCCACGGACAGCTGCTGTCGGTGTGTCTGCGCTTGTTCACACGGCAGCAAGCTCAAGGAGACATACTGATCGTCTCTCCTTTTCACACTGTAATTGCTTGGAGGAAGAGGACCGTGCTTTTCTGATTCTCCCCAGGGACTCAGGAACATCTAGAGTTGGGGCCGGGGGGTATGATGACCCAGGAAAGCACTGGGTGGTGTGGTGGGAGGCGAGGTCCAGCCAACACGGCAGACGGGAGTCTGGGAACGTCGGGCTCCTGCCTGAAGTCGTCCCAGCCTCTACACCGTCTCTCGGGGCTCGGCCCACGGTCCTCTGGACCCTTTCTTCCCCAGGTACAAGCCTCGGGAAAAGCTGAAGGTGAACTTCGGCACTCCAGAGTTCCTGGCCCCGGAAGTTGTCAACTATGAATTTGTGTCCTTCCCGACGGACATGTGGAGCTTGGGGGTCATTACCTACATGCTGTGAGTGCCCGGGAGCCTGGCTCCCAGGGGGTCCGGGGCCGGCGGTCTTGGCTTGGGTCTCCTTAGGAGCAGCAGAGGGTTGAGTGTGAGTCTTATTTGAGAGATGTTCCCAGGAAACACCAGCAGAGGATTAGGGACACGAGACGGAGGAAGACCCCAGTAAAGCACGACTGCTGAGTCACTCTGTGGGCACCTGGAGTTCATCCTGCTGGGGATGTCTGGGACCCACTGAGGAGCAGCCCCTCCGTCATTTTTTCTGAGCAGGGGCGGGACTTAGGGCATTTACACACCAACTCTTAGCGGTCACTGAGCTGATTCCTGGGGGCACTGGTTCCCTGAAACTTCTGGGTGGGCCTGCAGTTGCTGCGGCACAGGTGGGGCTGGAGTTCACCAGAGCAGGACGGGGAGGGTGGGCCGGGCAGGACACTGGCTGGGGTGTCTTCTACTAAGCTGTTCCCCCTGCCCCGTGCCCCCTGCTTTCTCCAGACCGAGGAAGCAGAGTTGGGGTGCCCCGAGGGGAGATGTGTGACCTCCCTTGGCTTTGCCTCAGAAGCCCTGTCAAGGCATGTACTTTGCTCCCGGGCCGCACCCCCATACGTGTGTGCTGCCTCGGGAGGGGGAAGTTTGAGGCCCAAGGCAGCAGGTAGAGTCCTGTCTCTCTGCGCTCACTCCAGACAGGCTAATGCACCAGTTTTCCTTTGGTCCCGTGGCCTGGGCTGGGGGTGAAGCTAGCCAGGCTGTCTCAGAGACTTGTAGGGTATGTGTAAGTCAGGATGTACCTGATAAATGGACAGTCTGGACTGGGTCTCAATTTATCCTCCACTTCAGGCTAAAAGCCAAGTAGGTGAGCACAACTGGGGGTTTATCCAGACACTTTTCATGCCTCCAAATTTTCAGTCCTGCCACCTCCTCCCCTAGCAGAACCCTCTGGACTATCTCCGGGGGGTGATTTTCTTTTGAACCCTCTTGGTTCTGGTTAACGCTACTTGACCTTGGGAAGACCTCTCTCCCGTTGCTGCGTGTCGGCAGATGCGGCTCTGCGCACTGACGGTCCTCTCCCTCTTCTGTAGACTCAGCGGTTTGTCCCCGTTTCTAGGGGAAACAGATGCAGAGACCATGAATTTCATTGTGAACTGTAGCTGGGATTTTGATGCTGACACCTTTGAAGGGCTGTCGGAGGAGGCCAAGGACTTTGTTTCCCGCCTGCTCGTCAAAGAGAAGAGGTACCCTTCGTTGCTCATCAGGCGCAAACCATTTTGATGGTAACCGCCCATCTGGGTGCTGTCAAGAGCGGGCTGGTGCTGGGCTTCCTCTGGACCAGTTGTGTCCAAGATTTCTTAGTCTGCTACCTCTTTGGAGCAAAAAAATTAGCAGGAAGAGAGATGAAAGAAATCAACTGTAAAATAAACAATTTAGGAGCATAAACTCTTGATAGAGTTTTAGAAAGGACCATGTATATAAATTAGTGCTATTACCAAGTTATCACTTTTAATAGGTTAATGTTGAATAAAAGCTGAGATATGCAGATATTATTCCCCAGAATAAAGGCCAGAAAACCTCATTTGTTGATTACGAAGGCCTACTTAGTTTTCAGCAGCCATATCAAAGCCATGGGTGGAACCATGGAGTTTTCTGGTACTCATCAGACATAAATACTTGCAAATGGCCCAGGGTGAGGCCCAAGAGCCTGGGCTCTGAGACAGCCCATAGTTCCCTGGCCTTTACTATTTCATTCTTTCTGATTGTGAAAAGTCATGGGAGGAAACGTATTTTTAATTTAGATGAACGAAACTGACATTTTTCTCTGGAACGAGAGACAAGCTTCTTTCAAGGTTCATGTTCTTTCAAGGTTTTGTTCTTTTCTTAAGAGCATTTCCAGGCTCGGCTGGCCTTCCTACTCCCTGTCCTGATTCCCCAGCTCTCTCCGGGAAGGTGATTAATCACCGAGATACATTCCCTCTGTAGAGGGCAGGGAGCATTTTGCTGATCTCGTGCTTGTACTTCTAAGGAGGAGAATTTTAGATATGAAGAGTTCCTTTTCAGTATGTGGCATGGATCTGCCCGAATGATTAATCCGCTCCACTGACTCAGGCTTCCTTCCAGGCTGAACCAACTTCTGGACAACCCGAAAAGGCAACCCTAACTAAAAGTTCCAACTTCTGTTTGATTTCACAGCTGCAGGATGAGTGCCACACAGTGCCTGAAACATGAGTGGTTGAATAATTTGCCTGCCAAAGCTTCAAAATCCAAAGTTCGTCTCAAATCCCAATTACTACTGCAGAAATACATGGCTCAGAGGAAATGGAAGGTATCTTTTTTTCCTAGGAAAGGTAGCATTTGTCTTTTTAATGTGTCCTTTGAAAGAAATGTAGCTTTTACTTACATTTTCATTCTAAATAGAAAAATTGTTTAGAGGAAAAAAGAATGTCTTATGTCAAAACCTGTTTTATTGATTATAAATGCCATTGACCAAAACCAACTGGCATAAAAGTTCATACTTGGGTGGACACTTGTAATGACAGACTCAAGTCTGAGCATATGTTCTCAACGACAATAGTAGTGGAGTGCTTGGAACTTCCTGCCTGCAGCCTGAGGTCTGATTTCTTCATGTTTCAGAAACAGGAGCTGGGAAAACCATACTAAGTTTCTAAAGCTTTGTAATTTTGTTTACAAACAGAACTCTTTGATACCATGGACATAAAATCTGTCTCAGAAACATCTGTCCTCCAGGAAAGTGGCTTTCCAACATTTTGATATCAACTCGGATCCTCACTAAAAAACAGAAACAAATAAAAACAGAAACAAAAGCCCTGACCTAGAGAGATCCAGTATACATACATATCCATACGGAATAAAAATACCCTAACTTTTGCTAAATGGAGTGCGATGCACTCAGGTATCTTCTATTCTATTGATATTTGTTTTCATTCAAAAAAGTGCTGGTCATGACCCACCAATTTGACTTCATGACCCACTGGTAGACTGTGAGCCACAATTTGAAAACCAGTGTTCCAGTGGGCTCCATTTTTCACGTGAAAAGGACAGGATACCATATTCTCTCACTTCATACTCACTCCAGGATGCCTCAAAGTTGTGTGGCAATTCCACTAGAACTTTGCCACAAAGTTGTTTTCTCCATTAGATCCTCATCTTTGAATAATCCCAAGTGGCTAAACTTGCTTAAGTCCTTTTATTGTTTCTTCTTAAAGCAATTGGTCTAAAAGTATATTTTTTTCTTCTCTTTTTCTCTCCTTAACAAGAAACATTTCTATGTGGTGACTGCTGCCAACAGGCTAAGGAAATTTCCAACTTGTCCCTAATTCTCAACTCTGCTGTTCCCGTGGGTCCAGAAGTTATTGAGACTGGTGGTGAAGTGATGACTCAAGATTTTTGATAATCCAGTCTTGTACTAATATTGATTCCACTTATTTGTAAAGGAAGGTTATGGCTGTTGCCTTCCTCATGGATGAAAAGTGGCTGTAAGGAAAGTGACCTACAACATTTTTTCTGCCTTCTGAGATCATACTAAGTTGAAATGCGGTGTTTACTTTTCAAGTATACCTGCTTTGGGTGATAAGCATAGGCATGCTTTATTTAGGTAGGTAGGAAAGCTTCGATTTCGTATAAGCCCAGTTTAAAGTCTAGACTTATTCTGATTGAAGAACTCAGTAGACTATTACACAGGGACATTCAGTGTTATTCCCTCCAGCACAAAGAATTCTTAGAACTTGGATTTGCTCAAGTGTGAGCTGACATCTTATTGTACTACCCTGCGCTTGTGGAAAGCAATGTGGATTTAGGGCAATGGTCCCCAAACTTGTTTTAACTTGCGCTTCCTTTTGAGAATGAAGCCACGCATCCTTTAATATTCTTTGAAATTTCAAAATATACCACTTCTCATGGCTAAATCAGAACAATGATCATTTTGAATGTGCTTTTAAAATCTACACACACCCACCTTCTCCTAATCGGCCCTGTGCTGCCATTGGTAGTCTTGGTCCCGACCTCCCTTCCCTGGTTATGAACTTATGGTCTAGTAAGTTTGGAACTGATATGCAATATGGAAAAGAGAGTGTAATGATGTGGGATGCCTGGGTAGCTCAGTGGTTGAGTGTCTGCCGTTAGCTCGGATCGTGATCCCGGCGTCTTAGGATTGAGTCCCACATCAGGCTTCCTGCAGGAAGCCTGCTTCTCCCTCTGCCTATGTCTCTGCCTCTCTCTCTCTCTCTGTCTCTCATGAACAAATAAATAAAAATGTTAAAAAAAAAGTGTAATGATGTGCCGCTGAAAGAAACGCCAATGATACATCATGAGACAATAAACTGCTCTGCTGCTGCTTTATTAAGGATATACCACTTTCAATGTTGTCAGTTAACTGACCTATAAAATGAATAACACGAAGTACTTCATTATTTGAAAGTAAAGAATGCTTTTAATTTCCTCACTTCTAACCTGATTTTTGTGCTATCCCCATGAACTTCTCAAGTCAACAGTCTTAATAGTATAACTACTATTTTTAATTAAGTTTACTAAAACTTTTAGTTTTTTGGTTTTTTTTTACTTTCAGTTTTTAATTAGCCATGCAATAGTTTCACAGCCTTTCAGGATTTTTGTTCAAATAAAGACCCCCCTCCTCCTGCTGTTTTTTGGCAGAGGACACGGGTGTGGGAGGGAGGCAGAAGGTGGTGAGGTGAATCCCGCTGCTACAGTTCCCAAACTGTAACTTTTCTCCAGGAAGCTAACCCTTGCTAGGAACTAAGATTCTCAGTACCGCCACATCTAGGCCTTGCTCCAAGCTGGCCAGCTAGTGGATGGACGTTGGAGGAGACGGCTGCTGAAAACCTCCCCTTCATGGGAGAGTACAGTGACTTGGTAAAATGCCTTATTTTAAAGTGAGTTACTTCTCTGAAAAGGTTTTATGAGCAAGCCTCCAGAAGGAGCCCGAGGGGTTACCTTATAATTGTGTCAGGTACTGTGATTCTTACCTCCTTTGGGACTTCAGGCTCTTGGGAATGCTGTGGATCTTCTCCCCCAGAAAAATGTAGCTACGTTGATCTAGAGCAGCACTGACAGAAATATTATATGAGCCATATACACAATTTTAAGATTCCTAATAGCTCTTTAAAAATCTGGTAAAAATTAACTTCAATAATTTAACACAGTAAGTTCAAGAACATTGTTTCAATTGGTGATCAACATGAAAACTATTAATGAGATACTTTATATTCTTTTTTTTTTCATACAAATCTCCAAAATCTGGTATTTTACACTTAAACATTTCAATTCGGGGTGCCTGGGTGGCTCACTCAGTTGAGTCTGCCTTGGCTCAAGTCCTGATCCTGGGTCCTGGAGAGAGTGCTGCAGGGGGCTCCCCACTCAGCAGAGAGCCTGCTTCTACCCCTCCCTCTACTTCTCCCCCTGCTGGTGTGTGCACAAAATCTGTCAAGTAGATAAATAAAATCTTAAAAAAAAAAAATACATTTCAATTCAGACAGTAGATTTTCATCAACATGCTTGTTTAGATTTAGATTTCAGGAAACTTACTGTGGAAAAATATATTCAAGTTGTTTGAAACACCTCAAATGTTTTCTAATAATTGGGTTTCCATTTTTTACATTTAATTTAAATAAAAATAGGAATCCGGTCCTACAGTTGCATTAGCCACATTGCTTAATAGTGCTTAATAGCCACATGTGGTTAATGGCTTCTATATTGGGAGGCAGATATAGAGAGAATCCTTTTCCTGCCAGATTTTAATCCCCCCCCCAGTCCTCACACCAAGAGTCCCCTCGAAGGCTTTGTTTAGGTCAAGCCCACACAAGAGAGAGGTAATGGGATTTTAGCCTCCCTTATCTGAAATTTTAAAGCTTCAAATTTACAGATATTTTCAGTTCTCTACTTTGCTGGTATTTTTAGATTGTAACTGTGCTGGTACCAACTATTTCTAATGGATTCTCCATCTGAATGAATAAATAGTCATTGGAAACTGCTGGGCAGAGAAACTCTAAAAGCAGTCAGGACCCACTTTTTTCACCTGTTAGATTGTCATGCTTGTGGGAAAAATGGAATTCTTCCACTTTCGATGGGCATATATCCAAATAAAAGTCATACCCACAGTTTCACCCAGCAATTTCATTTCTAGAAATCTCTCAGCAATACTTGAACAAGTGGACAGAAATCTATGCAAAATGTTTACTGTAGCACTGTTGCTAATAGCTGAATGAAAACAATCTCACATGCTTATTAGTAAGAATTTTGTTAAATAAAATTTGCCACATCAATATAGGGAAATACCTTGCAGCTATTAAACAGATGTAGATACGCTGACAGCCATCTTTATTACAGGAAAATTATAGAACATATATTTGGCATCATCCCATTTGTGGAGGGACACATGCTTATACATGAATTAAAATTTTCTAGGATATGCAAGAAACTTAGCAATGGGGTGTGGAGTATGGGTGATGGGGAGAGGGGAATTCCAGTTTTAACTTTATAACTTTCTGATTAACTTGAAATTTTTTTTTAAAGATTTTATTTATTCATGAGAGAGAGAGAGAGAAGCAGAGACACAGGCAGAGGGAGAAGCAGGCTCCATGCAGGGAGCTCGACGTGGGACTCGACCCTGGGTCCCCAGGATCACACCCTGGGCTGAAGGCGGCGCTAAACTGCTGAGCCACCGGGCCGCCCTGAATTTTTTTTTTTTTACGAGTATGTATTGCTTTTATAATTAAAAATTAGCAATACGATGTCAAGTGGGGACCTTGTTTTGATGCTGATATGAACTAACAATAAAGATACTTTAGAGACATTCAAGGAAATAAATTCTAAATTTTATATTTAATAATACATAGAATTACAGAGGTGCCTGGGTGATGCAGTCAGCTAAGCATCGGACTCTTGGTTTTGGCCCATGTCATGATCTCAGGGTCCTGGGATTGAGCCCCGTGTCAGGCTCCACACTCAGCATGGAGTCGGCTTGAGACATTCTCTCTCTCAAATAAATCTTAAAAAAAAGAATAATACATAGAATTACTCTTAATTTTGTGAGGTATGATAATAGTAATGTGGTCATGACTAGGTTAAATGACTTCAGGAAAAATGAATACAGTTAAGCAAGTGTAAGTTAAGCAATCTTTGTTAACTATTGGGTAGAGTGTTTCATTATACTGTTCTCCTTACTGTTCTATACATTTGAAAATTCTCATAAATTTTTCAAATCAGTTAATTGAATAAATACTATGAGGTGTTAAAGAACAGAGCTTCCACAAAATCTCTACAATAGTACTGAAACATACTCACTAGGTAGTAAGCATCCATCACTGGGAATGTAAATGTTAGAAAACTGTTGTCAAAAGAATTGCTGCCCTAGGAGGGCACTTGGAAAGATTGCTTTAGGTAATCCCCGCTCCACCACCCCAATTTTTTAAAAGATTTTATTTATTCATGAGAGACACATACAGAGGAGAGAGACAGAGAGAGAGGGGCAGAGACACAGGCAGAGGGAGAAGCAGGCTCCATGCAGGGAGCTTGACGTGGGACTCGATCCCAGGTCTCCAGGATCAGACCCTGGGCTGAAGGCGGCGCTAAACCGCTGAGCCACCCAGGCTGCCCTCATGCCTTATTTCTAGCAGATAAAATGCAACCACTAGTATTACTGATACCATTCTGAATAGGTTTTTAAAATTTGGATGTAGTCTTTTTACTACATTCTTTATGGAAATAATTAGACCATGTATTCTTAATTTTAGTTAAAATCATGCCTAGGAAAAAAATAAAAAAATAAAAAAAATAAAATCATGCCTAGGGGATCCCTGGGTGGCTCAGCGGTTTAGCGCCTGCCTTTGGCCCAGGGCGCGATCCTGGAGTCCCGGGATCGAGTCCCGCATCGGGCTCCCAGCATGGAGCCTGCTTCTCCCTCCTCCTGTGTCTCTGCCACTCTCTCTCTCTATCATAAATCAATCAATCAATCAAATTAAATCATGCCTGGCATGATGCCTCAGAGCTGCTAGCAACTTATTTTCCACAAAGGCCCTTCCCTATAGTTTCAAAATAAGGAGTATTTAATAAGGTTACATTCTTCAGTATGGGAATGTCAAAGAAAATAACCCTCGTCCATCTGACTTTTTACTAGGCTAGTGTGTAATTCACCACGTGAGATATTTATATGTGAATTTCTCTCTCCAGTCTAACATTTGCTAAACACTTACTGGTTTATACCAGGTACTGTGCTAAATAAATGTTTTACATGTATCAGTTCAGATATACCTGTAAATTATTCTATGAAGTGACACCATTTTTAGTCCTACTTAGAGAAGAGGCATAAAGAAGTTGATTAATTTGTTCAAGGTTTCACAGGTAGCAAGTGGCTAAGCAGGGTCTTAAGCCAGAAGTCTGATTTCAGAGTCTGCTTTGGTGAGTACTATGGTTCAGCATATGGCTTTTTTCTACTAAAGTAGACAGCTTTTGGCATAGCAATGATTCCCCCAAACTGATGACAAGGGTGACATGAATGCATACAAAAATAATATTTTATTAACTTAGGCTTTACCACATATTGATTTAGTCAAACCAAAAAATTTACACAAAAATGTTAAGTAAAATCCCCAAGACTCCATTCAGCCTGAATTTTATTCTGGATAGGACAGGGAACTGTCTCCTGCATAAACAAAAGAGCAAAATGGCTCCAATTCCATTTTGTAGGAATGCAGACCCGTGGGGAGCCAAGGTCAAGGCAACCAGGCACTGTGCCTGACCTAAGGATTTGTTGCTCGTGTCACCAGCCAGCCTGCCGCCAAGAGCTTAGCCCCAGTGCTGGCTTCTTTGCTATTAAGGCAACAGTCTTAGGATCCTTGTTATAATAGTTGAAACAAAATTCCAAAGCCCTCACATCTTCAGTGAGGTGGCAGATGTACTGTTTGCAGCCCACAGCAGTTTGGAAGCTGAAATCACTCTGCTGTAGCCTTTTGTGCTTTGGCAGCATTTTCCAAAATTTTCCTTTTCCATTCTTCATAATCCTGTGTCAGATCTTCATCTTTTTGCAGTTTACGTGGGCTCTCTACTATCTTCTCTGTTTCTGGGAGAGAAAATTTTCAAAAGTGTTTCAAAATCTTTCACTGACAAGAAAAAAGCCAACTTGTTTCAAGTGTCTAAGTAGTTAATAAACTTGTTTCAAGTATCTAATTAATTAATAAAAAATAGGGATTATCATGCTGAAATGAAAGGTGCAACCAGCAGCTAACATCAGCTTTTTGCTCTCTCCTCCTCCGAGCACCCCACAACACCCTGAAAGTAGCTGGCGTTTATCAAGCACTCATCTTGTGCTTCAAGGCACTGTACCAAGTACTTCAACAGCATCATGTCATTCAACTCTCACCACAAGTCTATGAGGTGGCTGCTAATATTAATCACGACTTTATAGATTAGGAAATTGAGATTTACAGAAATTAAGTGACTTTCCTAAAGTTATGGAGCCAGTGGATGGTAAATAATACAGGATTTGAACCTAAGCATTTTGGCTTCAGGTGTGTTCATATTTACAAGCTATTTTTGTTTACTTCTGTAAATGACTGCTTAGAAAACTGGTCTCACCAAACGATTGTACAGATTCATTTAAAACCTGACTCTTGGGATGCCTGCGTGGCTCAGCGGTTGAGAGTCTGCCAGCTCCCGGGATCGAGTCCCGCATCGGGCTCCTTGTGGGGAGCCTGCTTCTCCCTCTGCCTGTGTCTCTGCCTCTCTGTGTGTCTCTCACGATTAAATACATAAAATCTTAAAAAAAAAAAACAAAAAGCAAAAACAAAAAAACCCGACTCTTGTCAGGCAAGTAGCACAGGACTAGTCACCATATTAAACCCACTGTACACTAATCCCATTGCACTGATTTCAAAGTCTGTCCAGTATTAGTTCACCTTACCCCTTGCTGGAGTCTCAGCCATTGTCTTCTTTTTCTTCTTTGGTGGAGTAGCTGAATCTCCAGCCTCTCCTTCAGGGAAAAAAAAATGTGTCATCAGGGCTAAATTTTCTCTGATTCTTAATTTTAGTAGTTGGGCTTATTTGGGATCACAAGAAACAATTAGATACCATGACTGACCAAATACAAGGTTAAGGAGGTGAATAATCTTGCCCTTGGTTTCTCTTGTCAGACCTAAGAATCTTTCCCGTTCCAGTTTATGTATATGGAGGCTGGCATTCAAACTGGAGCATGTTAACAAAAAACCTATTTTTTAGGCATGGAGTCATAAAATCACGGGTATTTTAAAAGTTATTAAGCTACTTTATCTGAAAAACAAAAAAATTTCTCACTACCAACTTACCTGGTCCACATTAAATACAAAATTCAGAAAGCAGCCATTTTGCAAGTTGGAAAACATTAGGTGTTTACTAGCTGGTTTACATTTTCAAATGACACATTCTTGAAATATGGAATGAATACTCACTGTCAGCTTGCTGCCCGATCTTCTCTAATTGTTTACATAGTCGGTCAAATATGGCCTTTTTTACACCAGATGTAGCTACCATTTTATTTTTATCCACCTTTAGCTTTAGAATTCTGCAAAAGAATTTGACAAATTAGTTTTTAAGACCAATATAGTTATCTTCTCTGGCCAACCAGATTATCAACTTATTTCCTTTCTACCCATGCCCCAACTGTTTAGTTTTCCCTTTAGTCCAAACATATATTATTAGGTATAACTATGTGTATTTGCCTTTTAAAGCTAGTTATTTATTGGACTGAGTAAAAATATATATGAGATTTGTTACATAACAAAAGGGGCACATAAAAGACATTTGCTTTAGTGCTTCGTGCCTTAAAGAATCCTTTCTTTGTGAATCTCAGATGTTACTGATTTGCTGAATGACAATCATAGCACTTTTAAATGTTCAGTTCAGGGATGCCAGGCGGGGCTCAGGGGCTGAGCATCTGCTTTCAGCTCAACTTCTGGCAACAGTGGTTCCAAACTGTCAGCTATATCGTGGGATAAACAGAATCTGGTCACTTGGCTACTATTTCTAATATTATTTATATGGGAAAATATGTTCTGAGTTGAAATCACTGAATTAGAAGTCCTCTTTGAGAATGAGCAATCTATTTGGAAATTGTGGACTCTTCTCAATGTTAAAAGGCACACTTACTTGCATGCTGAAAGTAATGCAGCAGTAGTGAAAAGTGGCCTGGATAAGTCGAGATCCAACTGCTGTGCTTGTGGAAGACTGGATTTATAGCTAAGGGAAAGCAGTGTTTGCAGAATTATTTGTTAAAAAATATTATTTCAAAGAGACTTAAAATATAAATCAGAATTTATAAGCTATTTAAATGCATGAGATATACATTATGCCACCTTACCATATCAGTTATTTTTTTAAGACTGAAAATAGAACATAGATAATTCTGCTTTATGTATCAGTATAAATTTAGTACAAATTTTTAATTAAGGTTCTTTATGTTTCATACCTTTGCAATATCTTTGAAGCCATGTTCACTGCTTCTGTACAGCTAAACTGTACTGCTAGGTCTCTTATTCCAATACTTGATTTCAGGCCCAGTAAACACTCAAAGGATTTAAGACAGCTCTGATACATCTTCTTGTTCAAGCCAGAAAGTTTAATTAAATAAGCCTTTGAAAGAAAAAAAAAAGCACTTATCATAAAAATTATAATGATAATCATTCTATACATTGGTGCCCTTAAACACTTGTTTAGTAAGTCAATTAATTCTATGACAAGTGGCTGGGTCTAGCTAACCATTTAGCTCATTTAGTCAAAAGTCAGTAATCATATTAGGCAGAGCTGAGTTCTGCTCTCAAGGGGTTCACACTAGACAGTAATGCATAAGCACAGATAATTTAAAAAACAAGTGTTAGTACAGCCAAGCTGTGAATAAAAACACAAGAGATATATACATGGTCATCTGTTTTTCAATGAAAGTGCCAATGAGGAAATTGCTGGGAAAAGGAAATAAAGAAGTATCCGGAGTAGAGGTGGGAAGGATGAATGTGTAGAGGAGGGACGAGGGGGGGGGGGAAACTGGCAAATAGAGGGAAAGCAACTCTAACAGAAAGTCAAAAGAAGCTTCAGAAAGGATGTAACAGCAAGGCAGGGTCATGTAAGACAAATTGGAGCTTGCCAGAAAAGAAATGCAGGTAAGAAAAAAAAAATAGTTGTATTTACAAAGCTGTGAGTCATTAAAGTACATGGTCTGTTAAGGAAATATATCGTGTAGCTTGAGGTTAGTGTTCAAGAGAAGCTTGAACTAATGGGGAGCCAACCCACTGGGAGCTAATGGGGTTTTTAATGCCACCACTTAATGAGTGTATCATTAAGTGATATGCACTGTTAAGTGTACTACATATGGTTTAATCCTCACAATCTAGTGAAATGGATACTCTTATCCCCACTTTATGAATTAGGAGAGGAAGCTCGGAGCTAATAACTGGTGGTACTGAGATTTGGTCTCAACATCTAACTCTTCCTGACTCCTTAGCTTGTGCTCTCAACCACTGTGATGCTAGAAGAAAAATACAAAATATTTTTAAAAAATATTTTTATTCATGAGAGACACACACACACAGAGAGAGAGAGGCAGAGACACAGGCAGAGGGAGAAGCAGGCTCTACACAGGGAGCCTGATGTGGGACGCGATCCTGAGTCTCCAGGATCACACCCTGGGCCGAACGAAGGCAGGCACTAAACCGCTGAACCACCCAGAGGTCCCTAGAGTGCATGCTTTAAAACCCATGTGTATTTGGGGAAGCTCGGGTGGCTCCACGGTTGGCACTGCCTTCAGCCCAGGGCATGATTCTGGAGACCTGGGATCGAGTCCCACGTTGGGCTCCCTGTGTGGAGCCTGCTTCTCCCTCTGCCTGTGTCTCTCTCTCTCTCTCTCATGAATAAAATCTTTTAAAAAAATTAAAAAACAAAGCATGTGCTTTAGCACGATGCTAGCAGCGACATGAAAGATGGTCTTGAGTAAAGAAAGAAGTGGCCAAGGAAACTAGATGGTAAATGGAATTTTCTGCCAACTCTGAAAATGATTTTAAAGCTTATGTAGAGTAATCACACATGACAATAGCCAAGAAAATTCTAAAACAAGAGTTCTGGGATCTGGGATGCCTGGGTGGCTCAGAGGTTAAGCGTCTGCCTTTGTCCCAGGGCCTGATCCTGGCTGGAGTCCTGGGATCGAGTCCCATGTCGGGCTCCCTGCATGGAGCCTGCTTCTCTCTCTGCGTCTCTGCCTCTCTCTGTGTGTCTCTCTCATGAATAAATAAATAAAATCTTAAAAAAAAAATAAAACAAGAGTTCTGAGTTTAGTCCAAAAAAGAAATTACAGTGCATACTTAAGTTTCAATGTTGGGGCACCTGGGGGTTAAGCATCTGCCTTGAACTCAGGTCATGAACCCGGGGTCCTGGGACCAGCCCCACTTCAGGCTCCTTGCTCAGTGGGGAGCCTCCTCTTCTGTGCCCCCTGCGTGTTCTCTCTCTTTCTCTCTCTCTCAAATAAACAAATAAATTTTTATTTTTTTATTTATGATAGTCACAGAGAGAGAGAGAGAGAGGCAGAGGCACAGGCAGAGGGAGAAGCAGGCTCCATGCACCGGGAGCCCGACGTGGGATTCGATCCCGGGTCTCCAGGATCGCGCCCTGGGCCAAAGGCAGGTGCCAAACCGCTGCGCCACCCAGGGATCCCCAACAAAAAAATTCTTAAAAACAGTTCACCGTTGCAGCAGGTTGCCGGCGGCCGGCCGGCAGCACCTACTCACTCTGTCCAGGGGGCACTTCCCGCAGGACGCCGCGAGGTCCAGGCACATGACCGCGCTGCTCGTTTCCGTGGTGCGTGCCGACAGGCCAGCGCACTTCACCTGGGACAGTCGCAGGTACTCCTCTGCTTTCCTGGTTATAAGGGCGACACGCTCGCTGTGGTGAACGACGGAGGCAGCGGGGAGGCCCGCACTCGGGGCCCAGCCGCGGCCAGGCTTACACGGAGTGGGACGGAGCCTGCATCCTTGGGTTGGACGACGCTGTCCTGGGGGATGGAGCAGCCCTGACCCCGGGCACCACCGAGCTCAAGCGCTTTAGGGCAAAAGTTAAGTTCCTCGGTTTCTTGAAACAAAAAGCACCTGCTCTCGTTCCTCCGCTGCGGCGCCCTGAAGGCTGCCAGCTCCCCCGAGGTCGCTTCCTTCCGCCGGTTCCTCGAAGCCAACGGCACCCAAACTGCCGGGGGCGAGGCGGCCTGGGGCCTTCCGCCGCCACAGCCGGGTTTCCGACCCCGTCCCGCACGGGCCGCCCCCTCACGCCCCCTCTCGCCCCCCGAGCCCGAGCCCGCACCCGCACCCCGCTCAGGCCGGAGACCGCCTCACACGTCCGTCAACCTGAGGAGGCTGCCGCTGCCGAGAGCGGCCGGCAGGGCGCGCCCCCGCCCCTCCGCCCCGCGGCGCCCGGCCAGGTGTCCGCCGCCGCGCACAAGCCGCCGGGAGGCTCCGCGGAACCACCCAGGTCCCGACTCCCCTCAGGCCGCGCGGCGCCCCGCACGCGGTTCCCACCGACGTCTACGAGCGCCCCGTCCTGCGGGTCCCCGTCGGCCGCCGCGGGAGGTGCTCCTGGGGGCAGAGCCTCACCGCCCCGGCGCCGCCGCCAGACCCACCTCAGCACCTCCGGCTCCGCGATGCCCAAGCGCGCGGCTAAACACGACATCAGCCCTGACGCCATGGCGCCAACTCCAGCTCGCGCGAACAGCGGCAACCGGACGAAAGCCGCGCGCAAACCCCGCGCCTGCCAGTGAGGGCCAGGCCCCACCCCCTGCCGCATCCGGATTGGCTGGGACGGAGCCCTGCTGCATCCGGATTGGCCGGGGCCCAGGCCCCCCCCCGCTACTGCATCTGGATTGGCTGGGGCAGAGCCAGGCCCCGCTGGGACGGAGCCAGGCCCCACCCCCTGCTGCATCCGGATTGGCCGGGACGGGAGCCAGGCCACACCCCCTGCTGCATCTGGACTGGCGGGGACCAGGAGTTGAGAGCGCTCCACCGTCAAGCAGTCTTCCTGTCGCGCATGCGCACCGCGGCTGCACGCTCCCGGGCAGGGGAAGCTGGAACGGCCGCGCCCTCTCCTTCCATTCCTCCCGTCGTAACAAACTCTCAGACGACGCCTTTACTTCCTGCCGCCGAGAGATACCCCGCTGCCCCGCCCCCGCCCGCCCCCCTCACACACCGCGGACGGACTGGCCGGCGCTCAGGTCCGTCCCTACACGGAGAGTGGCAGGAGCCCTTAAACACGCGAGACTTGAGTTCCCAGACGCGGGCCAATCGAGGAGCCGTCTGCGGGGCCCGGGGGCGGAGCTAAGGAGGGCGGGGTGTGCAGCGGCCGCAGCGTCACCTGACCGCGGGAGGCTCCGCGCGGGGTGGGTGCTGCTCGCTGCAGGCTCGGGGAGTCGCCATGGTGAGTGTCGAGCGGCCGCGGGCCCCGGTCGGCCCTGCCCCCGACCCCTGCGCCCTCCCAGCGCCGCGGAGACGCGCGGGCGGAGCCGGAGCCCCGCAGGCCGGTCGGGGCCGGGAGCCGCCGGGCTGGGCCTGCGGGACGAGGGCAGGCCGGGGAGGGCCGCGGGCGGGCTGATCCGAGGCCGGGGTGGGCGGCGGCTCCCGGTTCTGAGGCGTGCCTGGGCCTGCGGCCGCCTGTCGTGGAGGTGGGTCCGCCGCGGTGAGGGGCCGGGGGCCGCCCGGAGGTCGCGCCCCGGCCGGCGAGCGTTTCCGACGTGGCGCCCTCTGGCTGCGCGAGAACCACCTGCCGGAGGGTCGGAGCGGCGCCCTGGTGTTCGGCTCTTCCCCGCGGCGTCCGCCGGCGAGCTGCGGGGCCTGCTTACGGGGGCGTCCCGTGTGGTGCGCGTTGCCCTGGCGGGAGGGCGACTTGTTTGCCCCGACCCTTGTTGGCCGGCTCCGGGTCGCTCGCTGCAGCGGGCCCCTGGGCTGCGGCCCACACGCCTGCGCCTCCTCAGCGGGGCCGCGTCCTCAGGCGGTGCCCGCGGCCTGTTCGCCTCCCGGGGACCGGCTGCTCCGCGCGCCGCGCTGCGAGGCGGGGCCCCATGAGGCGCCCGTGGCCGTGAGGGCCGTCCTGCCTCCGCGGGGACTGGGCCCCCGAGAACTCTTACCGTCGGCGGCTGGTGCGAGGACGATGCGGACGTTTGACTAGGATATGCCTGTTGTGGGCATTCGTGAGGTGACGGTCACGGGGTTCATTTATTTTTTATTTTTAAAGATTTTAATGTATTTATTCATGAGAGACACGGAGGGAGGCGGAGACGCAGGCGGAGGGAGAAGCAGGCTCCACACGGGGAGCCTGACGCGGGACTCGATCCCGGGACCCGGGGTCACGCCCTGGGCGGAGGGCGGCGCTGACCGCCGATCCCCGGGCGCCCCAGTCAGAGTTTTGGCCGCCTGCGCCTCGGCCCTGTGCAGGGTGAGCCCGCTTGAGGCTATGAGCAGGACGCAGCCCCGCGCTCCCGAGCACCTGTGAGAGGAGCCCGGATGCGGTCTTGGGCGGGTCGCTCGTCATCCTGGAGTCTCCCCTTTGCGTCTGGAAACAAGCGTTGGCTCGTAGGATTCTGGGAGCCGGGTCACTTCAGGCGTCCTGTGGCCTCAGTGCGGAGCGTGCCGGGCGCTGGAGCGACGCCGAGAGTGAGGCGGGAGCGGTGCTTGTGGGCCCGGATGTAACTGTGAGGGGCGCTGTGCGGGCGCTGGAGCCTGGGCTGCGGGGCCGGGGAGCTGGGAGAAGGGCGTGGTGATGCGGTCGCTCCCGCGAGGGCCTGCGAGCGACGGAAGCAGAGACCCTCCCGGGGGAGCGGCCGCGGGGTGGCCTTGGGCTCAGGTCATGATCGGGGTCCCGGGGTCGAGCCCCACGTCGGGCCCCCTGCTCGGGACAGTCTGCTGCTCCATTTCCCTCCTCCTGCTTGTGCTGTGTCTCAAACAAATTAGCAAAAGTTTGCAAAAAGGAAAAAAAGATTCTCCAAATGGAGAAGAATAAGTGTCGCTAATAGATGAAGCTGGGACAAGTGAATGTTGTTCGTGGCGTGTCCAGCCTAGAATTCCTGGGGAGATGTATTGGCAGATGAAGCTGGAGCCAGGTTAGTGTTCAAATCATATTTTGAAGTTGCCAAGCTCTCGTCATCCTGATGCTCCCTACTTCAATTGCAATCGTGTGCCTTATAATTACAAGAGTAGTACATACATTGAGTATGATGAAGTTCTGTATCTGTGAGATTTTCCTCTTACAGTTGACTTACAGCGTGTTGGATTACAGCTACAACCTACCATGAGGAGATGGACCAAATAAGTTGCTTAGATGGCTGGAGATAATGGCTTGTATCTAAGGGGAGGTATAATAATAGTGACACTTATAAAGTGCTTGATTACTAAGTGCTAGGCATATTCTGAGTTCTATCTGTGTCATTTCATTAATTCCTCGTAATAGTAATATAAGTACTCTTACTGTCTCTGTTTAGTAGAAGAGGAAATGAATACACGTGGTTTGAATGGAGAGCAGTTTTATGAGTGATCCACTCATGATGGATCACTTTCTCTGAGCCTGACGGCTATGTTTGGCCTGGGTCTCAAGCTCAAGAGAGCCTAATGTTAGTTTGTTTTTTTTTTTAATTTCTTTTAATTTTCATTTATTTATGATAGTCACAGAGAGAGAAAGAGAGAGAGGCAGAGACATAGGCAGAGGGAGAAGCAGGCTTCATGCACCGGGAGCCCGACGTGGGATTCGATCCCGGGTCTCCAGAATTGCGCCCTGGGCCAAAGGCAGGCGCCAAACCCCTGTGCCACCCAGGGATCCCCCTAATGTTAGTTTGATCTTGATTCTGTAATGTTTCCATTTTTCTCTCATCCATGTAATCTTTAAGTACATTAAGTACAAAGCCGTTTGTAAATGGGGAACTAGTTCCATAAGTAAGCAGACATTTATTACCTGGCTTGTGTTTAATGAGACCATGCATAAATAAATAAATAAATAAATAAATAAATAAATAAATAAATAAATAAATAAATAAATAAAATAACCATGGTCACAACATTTTTTACTACTCTTGCTCTATGTGACACTTACCAGGAAGAACCTCAAGACACTCCCTTAGAATAGCCATATAATGGCTACATTTGTATAATAGCTACATTGCCTTGGGGAGTAATTTCTAAAAATAACATTTCCTTATTATAGTTTTAGTTCATTTGTAGCCTACCTTGAAATAAGTCTGTAGTTTCCTACATTATATGTTTATTTTAAACCCAGCTGATGCAAAATAGAAGAATTCTGCTAAAGTTTTCTTAATAGATCACTGAATCTATTCAGTTTATACAAAAATTTTTAGGTTTGTAGTCTCTTTGTAACCACAGTTTTATTTGCTGTATTAAGGTTATTATACGTCACAGCCAAAAGGTGGAAGCAGGCCAAGTATCTCATCAATTGAAGAATAGATAAAATATGGTATATACCTACGATGGAATATTATTCATCCTTAAAAAGAAAGGAAATTCTGCCATATGCTACAACATGGATGAACCTTGAAGACATTATGCTAAGTTGAAATGGCTAGACACAAAAACCTGTAATTCTTATATGAGGTACTTAGAGAAGTCAGACTCAGAGAAAGCAAAATGGTTGTTGTGTGGGGTAGCACTAGAGAATGGAGGGTTATGTTTTATGGGTACAGATTTTCTCTTGGAAAAGATGAAAGACTCCTGAAGATGAATGGTGCTGATGACTGTACAAGAATGTGAATGTGCTTAATGCCATGGAACTGCACATTTAAAAGTAGTTAAAATGGCAAATTGTATGTTATATATATTTTACCACAATAAAAAAGTAATTATAAAAATTTCCTCATGTATCTATATCTCTGAACCTAATGAAGTCCATTGATTCTAATAATTGTTAAATCTATTGCATCTAGAGATAAAGGGCCAAAAAAATCCAAACCTTAGCTTGGTGTCACTTAAGTTCTCAGAGAACCAGTCCAGGATGGATGGTGAATTTCATGAAGTCAGAATCCTCAGATGCTGGGGTTGTCTTTGCCTCTGAGACATTTTAACACTAGTAGTTCTGCTGTATAATTTAAGGTTCCCTTTAAATTTAGTTTAAAAGACATACATTTTTCTTTGATATTTGTATATGCTTGTGAAGAAGTGTGGTCATAGGGAAGCACAGGTTACTAGAGTTTGCCATTGGAAAAAAAAAATAGAGACGCTTGGCATTTATTATTAATTTTTTTCTCTTTCCAAAATTAGACCAAGAAAAAGTTTTCCATTTTTATAAGTGATTCTGATTCACAGTGGGTTTTTTTTTAAGATTTATTTATTTATGATAGACATAGAGAGAGAGAGAGGCAGAGACACAGGCAGAGGGAGAAGCAGGCTCCATGCCAGGAGCCCGACGTTGGACTCGATTCCAGGACTCCAGGATCACGCCCTGGGCCGAAGGCAGGCGCTAAACCACTGAGCCACCCAGGGATCCCCTAACTTTTATGTTTATACATAAGTCTTTGCCTTCCTCCTTTCCATCTCATCATATAGAGGCATCTTACCTTTAGTCATTTTTATTAAGGTGAAATTCATATAAGGTTAGTCCGTTTATATTTTTAAAGATTATTTACTTTAGAGGGAGTGGAGAACAAGTGAGGGGAAGGGCAGAGGGAAAGAGAATCCTCAAGCCGACTCCCCACTGAGCGCAGAGCTTAACTGGGGCTCAGTTCCAGGACCCTGAGGTCATGACCTGAACTGAAATCAAGAGCAGGGCACTTAACCAACTGACCTACCCAGGAGTCCCAAGAGGAACCATTTTAAACTGAACAATTCAGTGGCAGTTAGTAAATTTGCAGTGTTACACAACCACCGTTTCCAGTTCCAAGACATTTTTATCACTCCCAAAGGAAAACCTGTACTCATTAAGCAGTTATTCCCCCACTCTCTCCTCTGGTAACCACAAGTCTACTTTCTTTCTATGGATGATTTGTTTTGGGGGGGTGCATTTCATATGAATGGACTTCAGACCTTACATGGTCTTTTGTGCCTGGCTTCTTTCACTTAGCATAATGTTTCTTAGTTTCATTCATGTCACATATATCACTACTTTGTTCCTTTTTATGATTGAATAATATTCCAATATATATATTTATGTATATGTGTATACTACAACTTAACCATTTGTTGATTTTTTTTTTTTTAAGATTTTATTTATTTGAAAGAAAGAGGGATCCCTGGGTGGCGCAGCGGTTTGGCGCCTGCCTTTGGCCCAGGGCGCGATCCTGGAGACCCGGGATCGAATCCCACATCAGGCTCCTGGTGCATGGAGCCTGCTTCTCCCTCTGCCTGTGTCTCTGCCTCTCTCTCTCTCACTGTGTGCCTATCATAAAATAAAAAAAAAAAATAAAAATTAAAAAAAAAAAAAAAAAAGATTTTATTTATTTGAAAGAAAGAGGGATCCCTGGGTGGCGCAGCGGTTTGGCACCTGCCTTTGGCCCAGGGCGCGATCCTGGAGACCCAGGATCAAATCCCACGTCGGGCTCCCGGTGCATGGAGCCTGCTTCTCCCTCTGCCTGTGTCTCTGCCTCTCTCTCCCTCTGTGTGACTATCATAAAAAGAAAAAAAGAAAGAAAGAAAGAAAGAAAGAAAGAAAGAAAGAAAGAAAGAAAGAAAGAAAGAAAGAAAGAAAGAAAAGAATGAAAGAAAAGAATGAAAGAAAGAAAGAATCTGCATTTGAGGGGAGGGGCAGAGAGAAGCAGAAGCCCGCTGAGCAGGGAGCTGGATGCGGGCTTGATCCCAGGACCCTGAGTTCATGACCTGAGCTGATGGCAGATGCTTGACCACCTGAGCCACCCAGGCACCCCCATCTGTTGATTCTTTAGCCATTTTTACTTAGTTTTTTAGTCTCGTTGTATATTGTCTGAGAAGGTCAGTGTTTCATAAACTGGTTTCTTGATCTAAGACTAGTCTAAAATGTAGATGAAAAGTAGTATAGAGCAAAAAAAGAGGCTTTTAGAGATTTTGTTTAGGCTATACCTATCACAAGGATTCAGATTGGTTGTATGGCCATGTTCTGTTGTTGGATTCAAACTAACACCACGTTTTTTGGGACCAACCTGCTACAGGAATGTTGAGTCAGTTTCTGAGAGTAGAGATTCTCTACACATTACTGTTCCCCTTCAGTATTATTATGCTATTAATTTGGGTGACTGGGTATTGCTCTCGGTTCAATAGTTGTCAAAAATAGGGATCCCTGGGTGGCGCAGTGGTTTGGCGCCTGCCTTTGGCCCAGGGCGTGATTCTGGAGACCCGGGATCGAATCCCACGTCGGGCTCCCGGTGCATGGAGCCTGCTTCTCCCTCTGCCTATGTCTCTGCCTCTCTTTCTCTCTCTCTCTGTGTGACTATCATAAATTAAAAAAAAAAAATAGTTGTCAAAAATAGATAAATGGGTTTAAGATCTAGGACTGGAATGAGGCTTTTATGAAAGCCTTGGAAAAGGGCTATGGCTAGAACTACAGAAGTAGCAGATTTTTGGGAAGAGAGTGCTAATGAGACATTAATGGAAGTTTTTTGTTGTTGTTGTTTTTTAGCCTACAACACAGCAGTCACCTCAGGATGAGCAGGAAAAGCTCTTGGATGAAGCCATCCAGGCTGTGAAGGTCCAGTCATTCCAGATGAAGAGATGCCTGGTAAGAATGTCAACATGAGAGGCAAAATTGCAGTCTGTGTGTTTTGCAAGGTTGTATAGCACCACTGCTTCTGCTGAATGTAATCTTCAGTGTCCTCTGTCCCATGTCCCTCAAGCACTGCATGGAGCAATTTCAACAGGGAGCCCCTTTTACTTGCATTGTCTGTCTTCCCTCTCAGAATAGAAGCCCCACGGGATCCCTGGGTGGCGCAGCGGTTTAGTGCCTGCCTTTGGCCCAGGGCGTGATCTTGGAGACTCGGGATCGAATCCCACGTCGGGCTCCTGGTGCATGGAGCCTGCTTCTCCCTCTGCCTGTGTCTCTGCCTGCCTCTCTCTCTCTCTCTCTCTCTCTCTCTCTCTCTCTCTCTCTCTCATAAATAAAAAATAAATAAATTAAAAAAAAAAAAAAAGAATAGAAGCCCCACCAGGACAAGAAACCTTACCTTCTATCGCCGTGCCAATATCTGACCTCGGTTACTGGTCTCATTGGTTCTATACCTCAAACCTGAGGAGTACTTGACATAAAATGGGTGCTGAATAAATGTTTTTTGAAAGAATGTATTTAAATGCTTTCATTTTGGATTATTCAGCTTTTTTCTATCTTGAAGGCTTTTGTTTCCATCCTGAATGGACATATATTTTTGCAGCAACCAGCTTGAAAATTTCTGTGTTTTCATATTCTAAAAGAGTAGGAGGTAATCTGTGTAGAAACTATAGATTCTCTGCATTAAAATTTAAGAAATAGAACCAAACAGGCTGGTACTTCAAGTTATAAGTTGCTCTGATGATGATGATTTTACCTTTGTAAAGTGCCTCACAATTTCTAAAGCTTAGTGATAAGCTGTTTTAACCAATTGTATGTATTGTATTTTTTTTCTCCCCCCCCCCCCCAAAAAAAATGTCTTGGCATAGAGAACATGAGTGGGTATGGAACTTGATATTGCTTGTTTTTGTCTCTTTCTGAGTATGAATATTGCTTCCTGTATCTAAAGGCATTGTCATAATATGTGTTTAGTGGGACACATGGGCATTGTGAGGAGGAAAGTATACTTACAGGGATGGTCATTTCAAACATCTCTGAAGAGTCTTTACCTATGACAAAGCCATTGTCAGGATAGTAGCTTGCTTTAAAAGAATTGGTATGCCAGCTCTCTCGATTGCAGGTGCATGTGAATTCATGGTGCTAGTTTTATAATCATTAGGAGTTGAAAAAATTAGTTATGCCAGGAAGTTTGTAGTCTTAGGTACATAAGACTTGCTAAGCTTCACTGGTGAGAAACCATGAATCTTTTTCTTTCAGTAGGAAGAAGGCAAGGTGAAACTAAATCTGATTGTTGGGATGCCTGGGAGGCTCAGGGGTTAAGCATCTGCCTTCGGCTCAGGGCGTAATCCTGGAGTCCCAGGATCGAGTCCCACATTGGAGTCCCTGCATGGAGCCTGCTTCTCCCTCTGCCTATGTCTCTGCCTCTGTCTCTCTCTCTCTCTCTCTCTCTCTGCATCTCTCATGAATAAATAAATAAACTCTTAAAAAAACAACAAAAAAACCTGACATGTGATTCAAATAATTTAAGTTCTGTATACTGTGTAACAAATCCAAGTTACATCTTTATTTAAATTAAACATTCCCCTCAATTCTCTTGGTATTTCTGTAGGACAAAAACAAGCTTATGGATGCTCTGAAACATGCTTCTAATATGCTTGGTGAACTCCGGACTTCTATGTTATCACCAAAGAGCTACTATGAACTTTGTATCTTTTGAATGTTGAGGATTGACCATTTTGATCGTACTTTTTTTTCTTGATAAGGCCATATTTTGTTTCTTCCTTGTTGAGTTTTTCTGGTGTTACATTATTTTTCATTGTCTTAACCAAATAGTACTCCCTGTAAATTTTGTAAGCGAGGAAAAAGAAAGACTTAACATCAGAAACCCTTTATGCTTAAATTTCTTTGTTGTTGTATTTCAATTTTTAGTTCCTTCATGAGGGATATTGAGGCTGTTAGGCAGTTGGTTCTTTAATGCTTAGATATCGTCATGCATGACTCAAATGAAAATGAATTCAATGATTTGCCATTTCAAAACCCTGTAGTAGTCTGATGGGCATTCCTTGTTTTTACTGCTTTGCTTTACCAGACATCTTTTAAAAACCTTATTTTATCTTTTTTGCATTTTATTATTTTTTAAGTTTTTATTTTAATCACCTGGTGTTCAACAAGTGCCCTTAATCACCATCACCTATTTCACCCATCCCCCCACCCCTGTCCCCTCTGGTAACCATCAGTTTGTTCTCTGTAGTTAAGAGTCTGTTTCTTGGTTTGCTGTCTCTTTTTTCTTTTTGCTCATTTGTTTTGAGTGAATAAAAACCCTTATTTTAAAATAAGGAAAGCCCAACTGAAATTCTATCTTCATTTAAGGTATCTGCCCAATAGTTTAATGACTCCAACAAATTCCAGAGTATTGCTTACGTTGGCTTGACTTTATATCAGTCCTTAATCGTAATTAAAAGATATGGCTATTTCTGATGAACTACACTACTTGGAGGTCTACCTGACAGATGAATTTGCTAAAGGAAGAAAAGTGGCAGATCTCTATGAACTTGTACAGTATGCTGGAAACATTATCCCAAGGCTGTAAGTAACCGAGAATCTGAGGGCTTTTATATCTGCATTTTCCACTTTTTTTTTCTTTTTTTCATTTTCCACTTTATTATATAGCCTTTAAACGTTGATTTTTAAAAACCAATTTTAAGGTTATTTAATTTCTTAGCAAATTGAAATTAGCATTTTGGTAGATATTCTGAGTTTTCTTTTAAGGCTTTAAGGTATAATTTTACTTTTTATATAGATAATTGAGGAATTTTAGAAATAGAAAAAGCAGATATACTATTTTGTTTAGTGTTTTGACTACAAAATAGTGTTTTGACTAGAAAAATTAATATGACATTTAATCTTTTACTAGTATGCTTAAAGATGATAATGATACTTATGTATATATATAAGTGTATGTGTGTGTAACATATACTTATATATACACATATATTTGTGTATGTGTGTAAGTATATGTGTAATTTGTATATAAATATATGTACAGATTGGGGAGAGGGTTAGTGAGTGGCTGCATTTTAAATTAGATATATTTTCATTGTAGAATGGAATGTAGAATGGTCCATCTTGCTTTAATATGTTTGGGTTCAATATGTTTGTACATAATCAAATTCTTGACTTGGGTCTTTTATTTATTTATGAATATTTTAATCCAGTGTTTCCTCATAATTCCCCTAGTTACCTGTTGATCACAGTTGGAGTTGTATATGTCAAGTCATTTCCTCAGTCCAGGAAAGATATCTTAAAAGATTTGGTAGAAATGTGTCGTGGTGTGCAGCATCCCTTAAGAGGTTTATTTCTTCGAAACTATCTTCTTCAGTGTACCAGAAACATCTTACCTGATGAAGGAGAGCCAACAGAGTAAGTGATTTTCTTTTTTTTTCTTTCTTTTTTTTTTTTTTGTGATTTTCTTTTTTGATTTAGTTGTTACACTTTTTTGTTGTAGAATATATAAGAAGTATAGAAAAGTGTATAGAAAAAAACCCAATATTTCTCCCACCCACAGGACTTGGGAGAAGTACTACTTCTTTCCTCCCACCAGTACTTGTAACATTTCAGTTGGAGATTTCCTTTGTGATGTAGAATTCTTCAGTATATGTGGTATGATGCAAAATGTACTCTTCTAGGGACACCTGGGTGGCCCAGCGCAGGGCATGACCCTGGGTCCCGGGACCGAGTCCCACATCGGGCTCCCTGCGTGTAGCCTGCTTCTCCCTCTGCCTGTGTCTCTGCCTCTCTCTTTCTCTGTGTCTCTCATGAATGAATAAATAAATCTTTGAAAAATAAATAAATAAAATTTATTTTTTTGTCATTTATGGACTGCTAGATGCCCTGGATAGAAGTGATTTAAGTTATCTGTGAACACAAATTGCATATTAACTCCAAAAGAAAAAAAGCCTTTGAGAGCCCTGTCTCTTGTGACCAATATTCCAGTATCCACATCCATTTCACTCGTTGTGGCCCACAATAAAGATAGATGGTCAACCAGCTTTGGTCTACAACCAACTAGGTGAACTATTTATATGCAGATTTCCTAGATTGAGGACCTTAATTCCTTTTAAGTTTATTAATTTAAAAAAACTTTTTTTTTTTTTTTTTTTTTTAAGTAATCTCTACATCCAACATGAGGCTCAAACCCCAGGACCCTGAGATCAAGAGTCGTATGCCCCTACTGATTGAGCCAGTCAGGCACTCATTGTTTAACTTTACTTATTCATTTGTTTCTAAGGTATACAGTTCAGTAATTTCTAGTATATCTGTATCAATTTCTTTTTAAGAGAAAAAAATATAAAAATTTACCATGCATGTGATAAATGACATAGAAAAGGTAAAAATTTAAAAATGCTGAGAAGATAATGAGGTTGTTTTATTATGATTTGACTGTCAATTTTGAGCATTTAATTAGGCAATCATTAAAAAAATTTTGAAGCCTATATTCCCTGTCCTATGAGATGAAAAATCAGCAGGAAATATATGGTCTCCTCCCTCACAAAGTTTATATTCTAATTGAAAATGTTCAACAATAAAATGATGTAGTTAGGGCATCTGGGTTGCTCAGTCAGTTAAGGATCTACCTTCAGCTCAGGTCATTATCCTGGGATCCTGGGATTGAACCCTGTATCGGGGTCTGTGCTCAGCATGGAGTCCGCTTGTACCTCTCCCTCTGCCCCACCCTCCTACTTGTGCTCTCTTTTTCTCTCTCAAATAAATAAATAAAATCTTTTTTTAAAAATAGTGTAGTTGGCGATCCCTGCGTGACTCAGCAGTTAAGTGCCCACCTTTGGCCCAGGGTGTGATTCTAGAGACCCGGGATCAAGTGCCACGTCCGGCTCCCTACATGGAGCCTGCTCTTCCCTCTGCTTGTGTCTCTGCCTTCTCTCTGTCTGTCTCTCATGAATAAATAAAATATTTTTGGGGATCCCTGGGTGGCTTAGCGGTTTGGTGCCTGCTTTCAGCCCAGGGCATGATCCTGGAGACCCGGGATCGAGTTCCACATCGGGCTCCCTGCATGGAGCCTGCTTCTCCCTCTGCCTGTGACTCTGCCTCTCTCTCTGTCTCTCATGAATAAATAAATAAAACCTTTAAATATATATATATATTTTTTAAAATGGTGTAGTTAGCAGTACGTTATGCGTATCAGGTTTTTTTTTTAGGCTTTTTGAATTAATAGAGTTGCTCTGAGAATAAGTTGGGTCAAGGTAGGGAATGGGGGAAAGTGTTTGGTTCCTTTATACTTGCACTGTGTCCTCTCCCTGGTATTTTTTTCTCTTGAGTCTTTTTCCCTTGAGGTTGAACACTAAGCCAATGAAGTTGAAAGTCTTTTCTGTAAAGTATCAATGTATTAAAGGGATAAGAAGGAAACGTACAAAGGAGAATGGTAACAATAAGTTGGTCCTATAGTGTAAATAGCAGATGTAAAGATTTTTTTCAACTCTCTCTTTGCAGTGAAGAAACAACTGGCGATATCAGTGATTCCATGGATTTTGTACTACTTAACTTTGCGGAGATGAACAAACTCTGGGTGCGAATGCAACATCAGGGACATAGCCGAGATAGAGAAAAAAGAGAACGAGAAAGACAAGAACTGAGAATTTTAGTGGGAACAAATTTGGTGCGCCTCAGTCAGTTGGAAGGTGTAAATGTGGAACGTTACAAACAGGTTTATATCCTTTTACTTGTTACCTTTTCTTACATCATGAGATAAATTTGAAGCCTGATTTTCTTAATTAAAATATCTTTATTAAATATTATTACAGTGGGGATCCCTGGGTGGCTCAGTGGCTTGGCATCTGCCTTCGGCCCAGGTCGTGATCCTGGAGACCTGGGATCAAGTCCCACATCAGGCTCCCTGCATGGAGACTGCTTTTCCCTCTGCCTGTGTTTCTGCCTCTCTCTCTCTCTCTGTCTCTCTCATGAATAAATAAATAATCTTAAAAAAATTAAAAAAAAAAGGACCAGGTAGTAAATATTTTTTGATTTTGCAAGCCTTGTTGTCTGTAACTACTAAACGACAAGTTGTGGCAAAAAGCAACAACAGACAGTATGAAAGTGATTTACAAAAGCAGACATTGAGCTAGATTTGCTCACCCCTGGAAGAGATAATCCAGGATAGTGTCACACATATGTAATGAGTTACTTTTGATAAAAGCATAGTGGTAACCTTTTCAACAAATGTTTCCGAAACAGCTGGACATCTCTGGGCAAACAAGATCCTTGAATGGTGACCCATTCTCACCATATAGAAAAACTCAAAAAATGGATCAGAGACCTAAATATAAAACCTAAAACTATAAAACTTCTAGAAGAAAAACACAAAGGAAATCCTATAATGTTGGATTAGACAAAGATTTCTTAGGATACAAAAGGCACAAATTATAAAAGAGAAATGAATTTGATAAACGTCTTAAATGACTTTCTAAGTAGAAGTCCAGAATTTAAATTTTTATTTAAAAATTCCTCTATGAAATGTTAAAGTTTCATTTAAAAAGTATGGGTTGGAAAAATCTAAAGATTCTTGGGCACCTGGGTGGCTCAGTGGTTGAGCGTCTGCCTTTCCCCCTGGCCATGATCCCAGGGTCCTGGGATCAAGTCCCATGTCAGGCTCCCCACAGGGAGCCTGCTTCTCCCTCTGCCTCTCTCTCTGTCTCTCATGAATAAATAAATAAAATCATTTTTTTTAAAAGAAAAATCTAAAGATTCTCAATAGCTTAAATGTTATTAGAGGCGTGGCTTAGCATTTAAAAATGTTTTAACTGGGGGATCCCTGGGTGGCGCAGCGGTTTGGCGCCTGCCTTTGGCCCAGGGCGCGATCCTGGAGACCCGGGATCGAGTCCCACGTTGGGCTCCCGGTGCATGGAGCCTGCTTCTCCCTCTGCCTGTGTCTCTGCCTCTCTGCCTCTCTCTCTCTCTCTCTCTCTCTCTGCGACTATCATAAATAAATTAAAAAAAAATTAAAAAAAATAAAAATAAAAAAATAAAAATGTTTTAACTCTTACCCTTTTCTTTTAGATTGTTTTGACTGGTATATTGGAGCAAGTTGTGAATTGCAGGGATGCTTTGGCTCAAGAGTATCTCATGGAGTGTATTATTCAGGTAAGTGAGAACATATATTGCATCTTTTAAAAGGACTCATTTTATCTTAAATAGTTTTGTTTTGAAAAAAAAAAATCTTGATAGAATAGAAAATAAACTGTCCTCGGTGCCTGGGTGGCTCAGTCAGTTGAGTGGCTAACTCCTGATTTTGACTCAGGTCATGATCTGGGGTCTGGGATTGAGCCTTGCATGCCGGTCTGGGCTCAGTGAGGAGTCTCCCTCTCCCTCCGCTTCCCTCCCCAGTTGCGGGTTCATGTTCTCTCTCTTTCTCTCAAGTAAATTTTTTTTTTTTTAAGATTTATTTATTTATTCATGAGAGAGGCAGAGACACAGGCAGAGGGAGAAGCAAGCTCCTCACAGGGGGTCCGATGCAGGACTTGATCCCAGATCCCGGGGTCACACCCTGAGCAGAAGACAGACAGACAGACGCTCAACCGCTGAGCCACCCAGGTGTCCCAAATAAATTTTTGAAAAGAAAAAAAATAAGCTGTCCTGAGTAAAGGATTCTTTTCTCTTACTGATGACTTGGTCTTAGTATTGATGTGTTTTTCCCTCCAAGATGTAGGAAAAAAGTAGCCTCTAAGTTCTCCAGTTCTTATTAGTTTTAGTTTAGTTGTAGATGTATTTTGGCTAGTGGAATATTTATCTGAGCTTTAAGGAAGCTCAAAAAGTAATATATTTTAATTTAGTTGTGTAAGATTAAAACAATTATTTCTACAAATATGAACTTTACCATAAGTCCAAAATATAATGTGAAATACGTTTACTTGTATCAACTAATTATTATTTGATTTTCAGGTTTTCCCTGATGAATTCCACCTTCAGACTTTGAATCCTTTTCTCCGGGCCTGTGCTGAGTTACACCAAAATGTAAATGTGAAGAACATAATCATTGCTTTAATTGATAGGTAAGTGCTTCCAACACTAGAGGGCAGTGTTCCAACTTGGGACTAATGAATTTAAAACATTTTTGTGAATTGCTTATTTCTGTTACATCTTTTTTTTTTAAAGATTTTATTTATTCATTCATGATAGTCACACACACAGAGAGAGAGAGGGAGAGACACAGGCAGAGGGAGAAGCAGGCTCCATGCAGGGGGCCCGACGTGGGACTCGATCCCGGGTCCCCAGGACCGCGCCCTGGGCCAAAGGCAGGCGCCAAACCACAGCGCCACCAGGGATCCCCCTGTTACATCTTTTTTATATTAATGATTGTAAAGTAATTACACTTATGAACAGTTTAGTTCTGTAAGTATGAATTTCTTCCAGGTGCTTGTCTAGCTTAGGCAGGAGGCATGGAAATACATTTAATTGGCAATGTCCTACAGATCCATTATTTAAATCTTAAAATTCAAAGAATAAAATTTATTGTTTACAATAATGAATGTTACCTTTTAGTGGGAACTGATTTGATTTGGAGTTTTTTGTTTTTTTAACCAAATAGCTATTAGATGTATGATTAAGAATGTTTAGGTAATCACTCTATTGTCACATTTTTTAAAAAAAGAATTTTGAAGTATTAAATATGTTTAGAAAATTTCCCTTATGTTTGAATTTTACTATTTTAGGCATTCATCTTGGTTAAAAGTATAAAACTTGGCCTTTGATAATGGCTTTAATGAGTACCTGCTTGGCAACCATACTGAGTGCTAGTATATAATATGTGTCCTGCTCGTTTGCTTACACATCATTGACATTGTGAAACCAGGAGCCCAAGTGAAGATATATTTCTGCAAATACCTTTTGTTACATTTTAAATACCTAAGTTATTAAAGTCTAAGAATTTATATGGCACATTCTCCAAATTATCAGTTTAAATCTGGGCAGCAAGAATTATATGCGAATTGGACCTATTCTTAATGGAGGCTAATAAGATTTATCTTTTGAAGGTTTCTCTTTCAAATCATGGCTGTTAAAATACATTTGTCACTTTAACGAATTTTTATCCCTGTCTACTTGATTCAGCTTCAAAAAATATTGCAAAATCAGGCTGTTGAAAATTATTTATGAGGGGATCCCTGGGTGGCTCAGCAGTTTAGCGCCTGCCTTCGGCCCAGGGCATGATCCTGGAGTCCCGGGATTGAGTCTCGCATCGGGCTCCCTGCTTGGAGCCTGCTTCTCCCTCTGCCTGTGTCTCTGCCTCTCTCTCTCTGTGTGTGTCTCTCATGAATAAACAAACAAAATCTTTAAAAAAATTATTTATGTATGGTGTAAAATAGAACATATTGTAAGAATACAGTAAAATAAGACATTATTGACGAAACTGGTTAAAAATGAATTGATCACTTTCTTATACCATACACAGAAGTAAACTCAAAATGAATTAAAGATCTAAATGTGAGACCTAGAACCATAAAAATCCTAGAAGAGAGCAATTTCTCTGACATGGCAGTAATTTCTCTGACATGGGCCATAGCAACATTTTCTTAGATATGTCTCCTGAGGCAAGGAAAATAAAAGCACAAATAAACTATTGGGACTACATCAAAATACAAAGTTTCTGCACAGTGAAGGGAACAGTCAACAAAACTAAGAGGGAACTTACTAAATGAGAGAAGATATTTGCAAATGATCTATCCACTAAATGATTAGTATCTAAAGTATATAAAGAACTGACCAACTCAACGAACCCAAAGAGCAAATAATCCAATTTAAAAATAGGCAAAAAACATGAACAGACATTTCTCCAAAGAAGACATCTAGATGACCAACACATCTATGAAAAGATGCTCAGCATCACTCATCATCAGGGGAAATACAAATCAAAACTACAATGAGATGTCCCCTCACACCTGTCAGAATAGCTAAAATCAAAACCACAAAAAAAAAAAGTTGCTGAGGATGTGGAGCAAAAAGAACCCTCGTACACTGTTGGTGGGAATACAGACTGGTACAGCCACTGGAAAATAGTGTAGAGGTTCCTCAAAAACTTAAAAATGGAACTACCCTATGACCCAGTATTTGCACTACTGGATATCTACCCAAAAAATACAAATCACTAATTCAAAGGGATACATGCAACCCTATATTTATAGCAGCATTATCTACAATAGCCAAATCATGGAAGCAGCCCAAGTGTCTATGAATAGATGAATGAGTAAAGAAATATATACATAATGGAATGTTTTTCAGCCATAAAAAGAATGAAATCTTGCTATTTGCAATGACATGGATAGAGCTAGAGACTATTATGCTGGACTAAGTAAATCAGAGAAAGACAAATACCATATGATTTCACTCATGTGGAATTTAAGAAACAAATGAGCAAAGGGGGAAAAAAGACAAACCAAGAATCTGACTTTTTACTCTAGAAAACAAACTTGATAGTTACGGGGGCGGGGGGGCGGTGGGAGAAATAAGTGATGGGGATAAGGAAGACACTTGTATAATGAGCACTGGGTGATGTGTGGAAGTGTTGAATCACTATATTGTACACCTGAAACTAATACAACACTATTTATTAAAAATTTTTAAAAATGGGGGATCCCTGGGTGGCGCAGTGGTTTAGCGCCGGTCTTTGGCCCAGGGCGCGATCCTGGAGACCCGGGATCGAATCCCACATCAGGCTCCCGGTGCATGGAGCCTGCTTCTCCCTCTGCCTGTGTCTCTGCCTCTCTCTCTCTCTCTGTGACTGTCATAAATAAAAAAAAAAAAAAAAAAAAAAAAAAAAAATTTTTAAAAATGAATTGAGGGAATGATTGACTCCATTCCAGTCCTTTTTAAAATCTTTTTTAGTGTTCTAGGAGAAAAACCTTGTAGAAAATATAGAAAAGTATAAAGAACAAAATGTCATCCATGATCCCACTACCTAAATCCCTGTATTTGTTACAGATTGTTTTCTTTTTCAGATTAGCTTTATTTGCTCACCGTGAAGATGGACCTGGAATTCCAGCAGATATTAAACTTTTCGACATATTTTCACAGCAGGTGGCTACAGTAATACAGGTTTGTATGGCTTTTCTCCTAAGTTCTTAAAACTTTGAAACTTCTCAGGAGGTAGACCCTTTTGTGATTGTTTAAAATAAATTCTGTGGTTTTCTAAACATTTCAGTCTAGACAAGACATGCCTTCAGAGGATGTTGTATCTTTACAAGTCTCTCTAATTAATCTTGCTATGAAGTGTTATCCTGATCGTGTGGACTATGTTGATAAAGTTCTAGAAACTACAGTGGAGATATTTAATAAGCTCAACCTTGAACAGTAAGTCAAAGTTACATTTTTATAAAAACCCTCATAAAGCACTTACTTAATTCTAGATTAGTTTTTCTTAATTGCTTTTTGAAATGTTTACATTTGTCTTAAGCATTTGTTAGATTGATAATGCTTGGTATTAATCAGGGCAGAAAGTAACAACCAATATGTTGGTTGTGTACATGATCAAATAGTGGCATTCATGGACTCTTAAGTAGGCTTCATGGACCAGAGTCTCTCCATTTCAGACTCCTTTAATATATGAATAAGTTTTCAAACTGGTAAGGGAATTAACAGTTGACCTTTGAACAATGTGGAGGTTAACCTTCTGCGCAATTGAAGAACTCTGCAACTCCCTAAAACTTGACTATTGATAGCCTGTTGTTCAGAAGCCTTACCAGTAAGTTGATTAACACATATTTTATACATTCCATGTAGTATATACTATATTCTTAAAATCAAGTCAGCTAGAGAAAAGAAAATGTTATTTTAAAATTTAAAATTTTAAAAATTACAGGAAGAGAAAATACATTTTATAGTACCATACTATATTTGTAGGAAAACATCCATGATCCCATCCATGAATAAGTTGGCCTGCACAGTTCGAATCCATGTTGTTCATGGGTCCGCTGTGTTTATGTTAAGCAGTATTTTCATAGGAAGTGATTTTCTACAGATGAATAAGTTGTAAAAAAATTAGGAGCATATATATATATGTATATATATATATAAAATATATATTTAAGGTGAACTTAAATTGGTTTAAAACATCTTTCTATTTTGAGCTTTGTTTTTGATAATTTGAAAGTCCATTTTGTTGCCAATAGTTGGGAGCTTCCTCAACTGTGCTTTCCTAGTCTTTGGCATCCTCTAGTGGCCACTGTGGGCACTTGTGATCCCTTTACCTTTTCCCCAGCAGTCCCCTTACTGTCCCATCCTGCACTGCACGGAATACTCCGATAAGCTGCTACCTAAAACAGCCTGCTTTTCCTAAATCACCAACATCTGATGCAGAAGAAGCAGTTTTTTTCCTATTTTGTGGAGTTGCTAGTTTTGGATGAATTTTTCTCCCTACTCATTTTCATCATGAGTATACATCATTTACTGGGTGCTCAAGAACTTAACTATCACTTAAAATATGTTCCTAAAAATGTCAAATTCTAGACAGTCATTTTAACTCCAGTTGTATAACCTGTTCGATGTTACATCTTATTTTGTATTAATAGAACATTAAGAGATGAGTACATGTTTGTATTTAGATAGGCATCTTTATCTTCTTAGAAGGAAGTCATTGGAGTATTTTGAGGTGATGTAATTCACTTGACCTGTTTCCTTTAACGTGAAAATGAAAATCTTCAAGTTTTTATGCGGAGTGTATTTGTATATATAGAAAGTTAATTTTACTCATTAAAGGGCTGTTATCTTTCTTTTTTGTAGTATTGCTACCAGTAGTGCAGTTTCAAAAGAGCTCACCAGACTTTTGAAGATACCTGTTGACACTTACAACAATATCTTAACAGTCTTGAAATTAAAACATTTTCACCCACTTTTTGAGTATTTTGACTATGAGTCCAGAAAGAGCATGAGTTGTTATGTGCTTAGTAATGTTCTGGATTATAACACAGAAATTGTCTCTCAAGACCAGGTAAGAGAATACCAACATGCGATATTAGGAAAACAGAAACAATATAGTAATGATTTTAGACCTTGAGGCAGACATATGAAATGGGAGAAGAGGGTAATTTAATACTAAAAAAGGTTACAATGAGTTGATTCATTATATAAATTGGAAATTAGAGGTGTATAAAGAAGAAATTATAAAACTATAATCTGGGACGCCTGGGGGTTCGAGTCATGCGTCCGGCTTCCTGCATGGAGCCTGCTTCTCCTTCTGCCTGTGTCTCTGCCTCTCTCTGTGTCTCTCGTGAATAAATATTTTTTTAAAAAAATCCTAAAAAATATATACATAAGACTATAAACCCACCAGAAAGAGAATAACTACTATTAGTTAATATTTGGTGTGTGTTTTTCTACTCTTGTCTATATGCACATCAATATATATAAACCTTCTTACAATAAAAGGAATTATGTTTTTAATACAACAAAAGCAAATGAAACTTTAATAGCTAAGAGAAGGTAAAGAGTTTGCTCCTTGGGACTTTACACAACTAGAAACGCTTTGACAGTGACTTTATATGCTGATGGTTTCACTTCAGTGGTTCCTGCATCTCTCGTGTTACAGGTGGATTCCATAATGAATTTGGTGTCCACATTGATTCAGGATCAGCCAGATCAGCCCATAGAAGACCCTGATCCAGAAGACTTTGCTGATGAGCAGAGCCTTGTGGGCAGATTCATTCATCTTCTGCGGTCTGAGGACCCGGATCAGCAGTACTTGGTAGGAGTTAACTCAGTTATCACATACCGTCACAGCTCCTAGGTCGAAATTCCGTGTAGATGTACCTAAAATGGTGTGAAACAGTTGTGGTCTTAGAAGGTTTTGAAAAAGTTGCAGCTGAATAAGAGATTAAGTGATACCCATGGAGTTTGACTTTATATAGAAATGCATAATTGTGAGCTTATGGGAAATATATTGGTTGCTCTAGTTTCTTTGAGGACTTAAGAATTATAGAAAGCTCATCTTCCTTAGTTGAGTGGATAGTACTTCTTCATGTTCATTTTCTTTTTTAACTATGCTCCTTTTATCCAGTTTGTCATAACTTTCTTTATCAGGATAAAACTTAGAGTATAAGCAGCAATCCATATATTCAATTGTATTTATGTGTCTGAGGTCTGAAAATATAAGTTGACAAATTTAGAAATGTATGAAAAAGGGATCTCTGGGTGGCGCAGCGGTTTGGCGCCTGCCTTTGGCCCAGGGCGCGATCCTGGAGGCCCAGGATCGAATCCCACGCCGGGCTCCCGGTGCATGGAGCCTGCTTCTCCCTCTGCCTATGTCTCTGCCTCTCTCTCTCTGTGACTATCATAAATAAAAAATACCTTTAAAAATTAAAAAAAAAATGTATGAAAAGACTTTAAAATTCAAATTCTTTTTCTTAACCTCTTTTTCCTGGTGAAGAACAATCAGAAGTTTTCCTTTCTTTATCATTAGTCCTCAATAAATCTTTGTGAAATGAATAATACATTGCCTGAGTAGGAATATTGGTGATTGATGCATGATGATTTATTTTAATGGAAGTTAGCACAGATGGCAATCTAATTATTGTTTGGGAAAAGTGTAGTTTAACTTGTTGGATTTGTAGGCTGTTAGACTGATGATATGATGGGGGAACACTTTCATTTGAGGTTGAGTCCTGACTTTCTCCTTCTGGTGACTTTTTTTGTTGTAGTTGACACTCTTGTATTCCATCACAAGCAGTGTGAAGAAGAATGATTTCTGTCGGCAGTGTGATACTCTTTGACTTGGCTTACTGATAAACATTCTGGGCAGGCCAGCGTCACACACTGTGCGCTGTGTGTGATCTGTACATAGTGACTGGCTGATTGATTCCCTTATGTTTCTGTGTCTCACATGCGTGCCTACGTGTGTTTTCATTTTTTGTTCTGTTCCAAATGTAGTAGTAGGAAGTATCCCTTCCACATGTAGCCAGTTGATTATGCCTGTGCACTGAGAGACCTTTACGGCGAGGATCAGTAGCTCTGACTTCCCCAAGGGAGAATGCATTCACTTATCTATTATATCAGAGAAATTTTAAAAACCTGGATATGTCACACATTGTATCACACATATTAAAAAGTATTTCATGAATTCTTGCGGTTTTTTCCGAGACAATATGACGTTTATTTCACAGTGGCTCTTTTAAAGTATATTGCCATTTCCTTTTACTTTAATTGTCTTTTTTCTCCAAATTAGCAGGTAAGACATACCAATAAAATACATATAGCTATTTTGCATTCTAGTAATAACCAACATTTTCTAAGCCCTGGCACCCTTGCCTTGTGTCAGGTACTAGTAACTCTTCATGTGTATTACTTGATCTTCCCAACAACAAAAGCAAATGAAACTTTAATAGCTAAGAGAAGGTAAAGAATTTGCTCAGGGTCACTCAGGTAAGTAAATGTTAGTAGAAGTCTGTCTTCAGAGGCTGCAATCTCTGTCAGCACAGCCGACTTTGTACATATGTATCTGAAAATATGTTAACATGCATCTCTGCCTCTGACTGGTCGTGTAACCTTGGGCACATTATGTGGCCTCTTTGAACCTCCGGCTTCTTCATTTGTGAAATAGGGTTACTATCTGTTTTGGTTATGATGTTGGTTTTATTGACTCAGTGCAATAAGAAATGTAAGCATCTACCGTTAAGCCTGGTATAGCAGCAGATGCAATTAAAAATTGTAGCAATAACAATGATTAGAGCCCTCATTTAATTTTATAAATGATTAATCATAGTGCAGGAAAGATTAATGTTTTGGGGGGATTTTTTTTGGTCAGATTTTAAATACCGCACGAAAACATTTTGGAGCTGGTGGAAATCAACGGATTCGCTTCACACTGCCACCTTTGGTGTTTGCAGCCTACCAGCTGGCGTTTCGCTACAAAGAGAATTCTAAAGTGGTGGGTTTACATTTAAGTATGTCACTACTTTTTTTCTTTTTTTTCTTCTTTATGTGTATTTGTTATAGAATATTTCAAATATATACAGAAATAGACTATGGAATAATAAAATTCCAGTTTCAATAGATCAATTCTTTATACATCCTGTGTTAAGTTTTCCTAACCCTAGTGTTTGTAGATTGCATACTAGCTGAGGGATCACAAAAAACACTTAGAAATGAAAGATTAAAACAGTGTAAATTTATGCTAGAAGTTTTTCCGTATTTAAAGATTACTTGGAGACATTGATAAGTTTATTACAAAATTGGCTCAGAGTGCTTTAAGTTTAAGAATGATTTTACTTTCTTAGAGTCTCTACCAAATCTAAAGTGATACAGTAATCTCATGCAGAGGTTGCAAGTACATAATAGGTGAGATCTAATTCAAGATAGTTTTCCCTAGCATTGCATAATAACCTCTCTCCAAAAGCCTGAAATTGAAAATTTTTATGAATCATGTACTTTTTTTATGCACGTATTCCTTAAGCAGAATCGTGGCTTAAATCTTCAATGATGATAGTTTTATAGGAAATCCTTCAATCTGATGTACCTAAAGTTGGACAGTCAAATTAGTGTTTAAAGAATAAAAACTCAGTAAACTTACTTTTCCAATATTGGAGAAACAAGATTTATTCAGTAGACTTGCCAACATGACATAGCCGGTCAGTTTTTATTATGCCACCTGCTCATTTAGGACTTTTTCCAGCATTCCATGTATAGATTTTGGTGAATGTAACAATAGAAATAGCAGCTAGCACTCACTATGTGCCATATACTGTGCCAAGGGTTATCTGTATACTTGGATTATTGCATTTAATCCTTATAGCAAGTCTGTGACTATTACCCTCTTTTAAAAAATGAAAAGAACTGATTGCTTTAATAAGAAATTTGAATGGTCAGATATAGATAAAATATTTAACCTCACTGGTAATTACAGCAATGAACCTCTGTTTTAGAAATCAAACTGGTAAAGAGAAAAGAGAAAGAAGGTTTGCAATGGCAATGGTATTATGAGAATGCATTCTCACCTAGTAATGGTGGGCATGTGACATACTACAGTCTTTGTATAAAAAACTGGCAATATGGAGAGCCTTAAAAGATCTAATAATTCCTTCTAAGAATTTATACTAAGTAAATAATTAGGGATTCAAAAAAACCTTGTGTATGTAGAACATTAGCATTCGTTGTGGTATTGCAGATTATTTCCAAAAAGAAATATTTAAGTAAATTATGCTACATCCAGTGTGTGGAATATTTCCTAGTCATTAAAGTGATTTCCAGGAACTTAGTATCATGAGGGAGATTGTTATGACAAAATAAGTGAAGGAAAAGAAGTTTGATGCAAGTATATGCAGTATTAACCCAATTTAACTCTTCTGATGAGTTACTATAAAGTAGAAAACAAAACCAGAATAGCGATCCCAGTTATAGTACATTTGCATAGGAAAAAAGATGTTAACATCAGAATGTTATCAGTGATCAATGCAGGGTGGTGGATTTAGGGATGATCTCAGTGTTTAAAATCCATTTGTTTATCTTCCTAATTCTGTCCAGTTGGGGTGTGTTTTGAGTTTCTGATGAATAAAAACAAAATGCCAAATATTCAAAAATTATACAGCCAGTAACCACAAAGGGATGTTTGAGAAGATACTGTGCTTGATGGACTTGTGTGCTTCATAAGTGAGATGAAGGAGGATAACAGGAGAACCTTGAGCTCAGCGCTCCTGCTTTCCCTGTTTGTTCTATAGAAGCTTCATAAAATGAATATTCGGGAACCCTGGGTGGCGCAGCGGTTTAGTGCCTGCCTTTGGCCCAGGGCGCGATCCTGGAGATCCAAGATCGAATCCCATGTCGGGCTCCCGGTGCATGGAGCCTGCTTCTCCCTCTGCCTGTGTCTCTGCCTCCCTCTCTCTCTTTCTCTGTGTGTGTGTCTCATGAATAAATGAATAAACACTTAAAAAAAAAAAAGAAAATGAATATTCTTGAGCTGGCTTATCTTGAAAGTAAGGTAATTTAAACTTTTTTCTCTTTTAGGATGACAAATGGGAAAAGAAATGCCAGAAGATTTTTTCATTCGCTCACCAGACTATTAGTGCTTTGATCAAGGCAGAGCTAGCAGAATTACCCTTGAGACTCTTCCTTCAAGGGGCTCTAGCTGCTGGAGAAATTGGTTTTGAAAATCATGAAACAGTAGCATATGAATTTATGTCCCAGGTGATTGTCTTTTCTCCTTTCTGTGTTGTCTGATCAATTTTGCTGTGTGCAGCCACCTGTTGTAGGTAAGATACAGTGCACGTGGATTTCCTCTTCAGTGAATGCATAACCACCCCTTCCCACCGTCTTGGAACTCCTTAATGCTCTAGTTGCAATGATTGCAGGAAAATGGACCATCCACTAGGGGCTAATGAGATTTAAGATTTCTGGGTGGGTCTTGGTATAAGTGTTTCCTGGAGTGAAAAGCTCCTTTGTTAAATTTAGTTTGGGAACTCTGGGTTAAAGAAAAGCTAAAACAACTTTGTTGCAGGTTGTCAGTATCTTTCTTGCATGAGCTGTGTCTTAGGACTCTTCAAGGGAGGGGTCAACGTGTGATCTGAAGGGAGTACAGAGCCTGTCACCAGATGAGGTTTTGGTGGGAAGTACTTTAGAAAACACTCCAATAGATGGTGGTAAAGGTCTCTTCTACTTCTTGTTCACCAGGCATTTTCTCTGTATGAAGATGAAATCAGTGATTCCAAAGCACAGCTGGCTGCCATCACCTTGATCATTGGTACTTTTGAGAGGATGAAGTGCTTCAGTGAAGAGAATCATGAACCTTTGAGAACTCAGTGTGCACTTGCTGCATCCAAACTTCTGAAGAAACCTGATCAGGGCCGAGCTGTGAGCACCTGTGCACATCTCTTCTGGTCTGGCAGAAACACAGACAAAAATGGGGAGGAGGTAAGGAGGGAGGTCATTCCCGACCATGCTGCAGGAAGGGGAGAGCTGCCATGGCCTTGTGCACTAGAGGTGAAACATCTGGAGGACTTGGAAGCCTGACAAAGTTGCCTTGTTTATTACGAGAAATGATATGGACAGTAATGTATAATGTATAGAGTTACATCCTATGGTGAAGCTCCACTTTGAGTATATTGTAATACAGTAAGTTTATACACTGCTTTTTAAAAAATACACATCTTAAACCCAAAACATTTAATTAATAAATACATAAAATAAATTCTATTTGTAAATTATAGCTGCGTGCTTTAAAAAAAAAAAAGAAATGAAGAGATTTAAATTTGTTGTATACCTTAAAAAAAGAGCCACTGTAGTGTTGTGTTTATTTCTTTGTGTGAAATGGGACATTTGTAATTCATTAATCTCTTTAATACTCTCCCCCTCCCCCCCCCCCCCCACCTCACCCTTTTATTCTAGCTTCATGGAGGCAAGAGGGTAATGGAATGCCTAAAGAAAGCTCTGAAAATAGCAAATCAGTGCATGGACCCCTCTTTACAAGTGCAACTTTTTATAGAAATTCTCAACAGATATATCTATTTTTATGAAAAGGAAAATGATGCGGTAAGTAACTGTAATAAAATATTGTTACTGAACTAATATTTTTCTTTCCTGCTCTTCAGAGATTTGATACATAAAAAACTTTATTATCTTGATGCTTTCTTTTTTGTTTACAAGGGTCAGAGTTTGGAGAATGCACCTACTAGTCTCTGTTCATTCTTTAGTATTCTTTGGTTTATAGATGCATCTCTCTAAGGGAAGAACTCATATGTGCAAGAAAATTCTCATCTCTTTTGTTTATGAATATTTTATAATATTCATGGAATATTTTTTAGTCACTGTTTGAAAAAATATATAAATATAGTAGGCTTATTGGTTATCACGTAAGTTTAGAATAATTCCTTATATGGGTTACCCTTTTATTTTTATTTATTTTTTTTTAAGATTTTATTTATTTATTCATGAGAGAGAGAGAAGCAGAGACACAGGCAGAGGGAGAAGCAGGCTCCAGGCAGGGAGCCCGACACGTGGGACTCGATCCCAGGACCCCGGGGTCACACCCTGGGCCGAAGGTGGCACTAAACCGCTGAGCCACCCGGGCTGCCCTGGGTTACCTATTTATTTATTTATTATTTATTTATTTATTTATTTATTTATTTATTTATTGTTACCCTTTTAGCACTAATACAGTGTTAGTCAAGATTTATCAGTTAAATAAAATTTTGCTTTTCTTGTATTAGTACACAATGCTCTATTTTTTGTTAAGTTTTTGGTTTTTTTTTTCTTTTTGTTGTTGTTGTTTTGTCTTTTTTTGGTGAATTGCCAGTAGTTGTTGCTCGAACCAGGCATCATGTTTTCATCTCTCTTTTTTTATAATTACTTTGATGACTGTTGAGAGTAACACAAGATCCTCAAAAATTTTTACTGGATTATCTTTTTTATATGGTACATGCTAGATTCTGTAACTGTACATGTTCTCTTGTAGGTCACAATTCAGGTTTTGAATCAGCTTATCCAAAAGATTCGTGAAGATCTCCCAAATCTTGAGTCCAGTGAAGAAACAGAGCAGATCAACAAACATTTTCATAACACATTGGAGCATTTGCGTTTGAGGCGGGAATCACCAGAATCTGAGGGTCCAATTTATGAAGGTCTCGTCCTTTGAAAAGGAAACGGGCTCACCCTACTCTTTTCCATGTTCATCCAGTAAGGGTTTTATTATACTAGGTTTCCCTTCCATAGATTGTGCCTTTCAGAAATGCTGAGGTAGGTTTCCCGTTCTTACCTGTGATGTGTTTTACCCAGCACCTCCGGACACTCACCTTCAGGACCTTAATAAAGTTATTCACTTCATAAGTGTTCAATCTGTCTTATCACCCCAGGTGGCATGATTGATCTGCTATTTAAAAGTCATGTGGTCTGTAAAAAAAAAAAAAAAAGGAAAGACAAACCACCTCTTAGCTACTAATGAAGCTCTTCTTCCTTTATTCTGTTTTGTTGGTTGTGTAATTTCCTTCATTACTTGGGAGTACTAACCTGAAAGTGTCTGTCTCTTTGTTCTCTAGTCCAATTTGAGAATAATTTAGAGGAAAGGGATACTACGTATGTGAAATTCAGCTTGGGCTTTTCCCTAAATGCAAGATAAGGCCATGTGTAAAATTTTCCCTAAAACTAGAATATATTAATGCATGTCTGAGAATTCTAAAACACCATGGTCAATACCAAAAGCTATATTTTGCATATTTGGACTCAGTCATCCATTAAGAACTTATGTTGTCCTCTGGGCATATTTATCCAAATAATTTTGTTCTAAATATTAGTATAAAATAGAAAATTTGTGATCAATATAATTTATGTATAACCTTCATTATTGTAAATTTAGGGGGAAATGCATCGTACAATTATGTTTTTGGGTTTTTGGTTTTTTTTTTTGCACCAGTAGAACAATAAAGTTGCTATTAACAATTTTGGACTTTTACCCTTTTGTACTAAATATGTAGAAGGAGCTGGTAAAATGCCTGTGGAGTTTAATATAAAGACATTGTTGAGTTACAGCACTTGCTTCTTCAAAGGCACCATCTACTCTTCTGTTTAGACCCATTTGCTTTTCTTTGGCCTTATCCTGTTCTCGGCCTGGTGCCTCCACATAAACTTTCAGGAGGCTCACCACCTGTATCTATGATATAATAAATTATCCCAAAACTTAGTGTCTTGAAACAAGCATTTATTTCACCATCTTCTGGGTGAATCTGCAAGCAGCTTGGCTGGTCGTTGTGAAAGTTTGGTTGGGGCTGGCTTCTTAGCTCATTCACATGACGGTTATCTGGAGGCCTCTGTTCCTCTTCTTGCGGGCCTTTAAAAAGGGGCAGCTTGAGTGTCCTCATGACACAGCAGCAGATAACCCAGAGGGACCCACGCGAGAGGGCTAAGAGGAGGCCACATGCCTTTTTATGACCTGACCTTGGAAGTGACATACTGTTAATTCTGTTAGAAGAGAGTCACTAAGTCTAGCTCATACTCAGTGGTAAGAGGAATTAAGCTGCACACCATGTACGAGAAGTTGCAAACTTACATTTTCAAATGACCACTTCACTTAACACCTCAACATCTGTCCCTTGCCCCTCATTCATAAATGTCTAGCCCTTGTGAAACACTATAATCTGAATGTTTGTGCCCCTCCTGACCCTCCCAAATTCCTATGTTGAAGTCCTAACCCCCAAAGATGATGCTGAGTGGTGGGGTCTTTGAAAGGTGCTTAGGTCTCGAGGGTGGAATCTCATGAATGGGATTAGTGCCTTTATAAAGGAGGCAGAGAGCTTGCTTGCCCATTTCCACTTTGTGAGGACACAGGTTGGCAGTAAGCAGCCTGGGGAAGGGCCCTCCCTCAGCCATGCTAGTGCCTTGATCTTGGACTTTCTGTCTCCAGAACTGTGAGAACTGTACTTGTGTTTATCAGCTACCCAGCTTATGGCATTTTGTTATGGCAGCCTAAACAGGTGCCAGGTTTTATAGGAACAAGTCTCTAGAAAGTTACAGAATTGGTACCATTAAAGTCTACCAAGTATGCTAAGCTTTTCTGTAGAATGTTATTCCAGCAAACCCTCTCTGTACTTTGCAGGTGTCACTTTATTCTGTATAAACCTGATTGTGGAATAGAAGTTGACATGTTACTTTTACTCACCTGTTCTGTGAAATACAGCTGGAAAGTTAAAGCTGTGATTCAAGAATACTTGAATTGAGCTCGGGAAGGTTCAGAGGTAAAAGAATGTTAGCACGGGGTATAAAGTATTTCAGATTTTTTTGGTGAGGTGAAGAGACCACATTTAAGAAACCAAAGCTTGGGATCCCTGGGTGGCGCAGCGGTTTGGCGCCTGCCTTTGGCCCAGGGCGCGATCCTGGAGACCCGGGATCGAATCCCACGTCGGGCTCTCTGCATGGAGCCTGCTTCTCCCTCTGTCTGTGTCTCTGCCTCTCTGTCTCTCTCTCTCTCTGTGACTATCATGAATAAATAAATAAAAAATCTTTAAAAAAAGAAACCAAAGCTCTGCTTTTTTTTTTTTTTTTTTTTTTTTTTTTAAGCAGAGCTCTGGTTTAATCTTAATTTGCGGATTTCTTTATTGAAAAAAGCTGAACCCCTGCTAGGTGCCAGGCACAGTTAGGCACTGGGAATAAGGTGAACAAGATAAGGTCCCTAGCTTTGAGAATTTTCATCTGGTGGCAAAAACAGACCAGCAGTAATAGAAATGATAAGAGTACGTCCAAGAAAGCATAGAAGGGCTTAAGGAGCTAGGATGTCCAAGTAAAGCCTGGAGAGAGTTTTAGGAGTCCTCGTGTGACTTTAAGTCACAGGCAGGCAGCCTTTTCAGCCTCGTAAGGCTAATGCTTGACCTGCACTGCAATCCCATATTTTATAGCTAGAGCTAGGCTATCCAGGTGTGTTCCATGAACTGAAATAAGTTAAACTTGTACCTATCTGTATGAAAGAAATACAAAGAAAATAAACCAAGAATTGATACACTTTTGCCAGTTTGGCAATTTTATGTCCGTGGAATCTAATGAATTGGGGCTTGTGTTTTGTATGTCTGCTCCCTTGGCCTCATTTTTCTTCTAGTTTTTGGTTTTTGGGGTTTTGGGGTTTTTTTGTTTTTTTGAGAGCACAAGAACACATAGTATGGATTCAATAAATGGTAGCATATTATTATTACTATTATTGTTGGCTTGGAAAGACCTAGAACAATTTGGAGTCAGATATGTAAATCAAATGCTATTAGAACAAGAGAATGTTGAGGGAAATGTTCTTGGAGGTTTTTGCTCTTTTAAAGGGCAATTAGGCACAAGCATTTTCCTAAAAAGATTTTATTTATTCATGAGAGACACATAGAGGCAGAGACACAGGCAGAGGGAGGGACAGGCTCCACGCAGGGAGCCCAATGTGAGACTAGATTCTGGGACCCCAGGGTCACGACCCCAGCCGAAGGCAGGTGCTCAACCACTGAGCCACCCAGGTGCCCCAGACAGACCTAAAGTTTTTAGTACCTATTCTTAAGCCATCTAAAGTGGCATTCTGAGCGGCCTCTGCCCAATACAGCAAAACTAATGCCACTGCCTGATTAAGGATGCAGAAGAAAAGCAGCACAATACAACATAAAAATCAGAGCAAACCTCAGGGGGATGAGAAGACTGCGATTGAATGGGGCTCCATATTTGATTACAATAGACCCTCAGTTGCCATAGAAACAAAACCACTTCTCTGAAAAAGACATGGATGGGGCCAGGCAGGCATACAGCTTAAAAAAGGGGGGGAAAGAAAAAAAGGACTAAGTTAAAAAGATGCACCGAACGCCAAAGAATGCTCCTGGAATTGCTCCATCTGGACAGATAAATGAGGACAGCATGAAGATGACAAGCAGGGTACAAGGCAGGTGCTTGGTGCGGGCTGACAAACAGCCTTCAAACTGCAAGGGAAGCATGGTATTTGAGTCTTGGGCTCTTCCTCTGTGACCAGGCCCCAGGTGCTGGTTTCTGCTGAGATATCGAATGGCAAGCCTCTTCCTGGGGGCTGGGGCGGGCACCCTCCAAACAGGATTCTGGATAACGTAGTGGGAGAGAGAGAGAAAGTGGGAGAGGAGGCAGGGACAGAGAGACAAAGAGGGAAGCACAAGAAGAGACGCAGAGACAAACTCTGATCTTGTTGATGTGGGAAACAAAGGCAGAAGAGAAATTCTTAAGTTTCCTTACTGCTCACGGCCCATTGACCCCTGGATGGAGGCAGAGTGACATTCCTCCAGGGGCTCGGCTGCCTCCCTCGAGGCTGGTGCTTGGCTAAGGCCAAAGGCAATCTGAGGGCAACCTCCAGGATCCTGTAAGTCGGCTTTAAGATGTAATAGTCCCTTTGGAAACTTCTTGATCTCCACCCCCCAGATACAGATCGGCAATCACCCCAAGCATATGACCCACCGATACACGTTGGAAGGGTCTCATGACTCAGGTTTCACTAGACAGTAATAAATGACCCTTTCCCAACAACAGCTAACCCTCAAGGTCCTGGAAGCCTTGCTTCCAAAATTCCTCAGACTTACGCTCTCCCTAACCCCCTCCCAACTTGAAAGTTTACAGTGGACCACTTTCTTTCTGCCCCTGGGGCCTGCCCCCTACCTTTTTTTTTTTTTTTTAAAGATTTTATTTATTCATGAGACACAGAGAAAGGCAGAGACACAGGCAGAGGGAGAAGCAGGCTCCTTGTAGGGAACCCGATACTTGATCCCAGGACCCCGGGGTCACACCCTGGGTTGAAGGCAGATGCTCAACCGCTGAGCCACCCAGGGGTCCCAAATGATAAAATTCTAGAAATGGAAGAGCAATTAGTGGTAAAAAGAGATGGGAGTGGGGGTGGGGTGGAGAAAAGAGAAAAGGAAGGAGGAGGGTGTGGTTCTAAGTGGGTGACATGGGAGAGCCTTGCAATGTTGGAATTGGTCAGTATCTTGACTGCAGTGTTGGGTATATGAACCTATATGGCTTATAAAATTTTATAGAACTTAGTATGTGCGCACACACACGTATACACACATGATGAGCATAAGTAAAACTGGGAAAATCGATTTAAAGTCAATGGATTTTAGGGACGCCTGGGTGGCAGCGATGGTGTATCTGCCTTCAGCTCAGGTCGTGACCCTGGGGTCCTGGGATCGAGTCCTGCATCGGGCTCCCTGCAGGGAGCCTGCTTCTCCCTCTGCCTGTGTCTCTGCCTCTCTCTTTGTCTCTCATGAATAAATAAATAAAGCCTTAAAAAAATAAAATAAAATTTTGTTATTTCTTTTTTTTTCCTTTTAAATATTTTATCTATTTATTTGACGAGAGAGACAGAGCATGAGCGGTGGGGTGGCGGGTTGCAGGGGTGGGGGGCAGAGGGAGAAGCCTCCTCACTGAGCAGGGGCCTGAAAATGGGACTTGATCCCAGGACCCTGAGATCATGACCTGAGCAGACACTCAAACGACTGAGCCACGCTGACACCCTGAAATTTTGTTATTTCAAAAATGTTATATGAATGGAATTATACAGCATATAACCTGTTGAGATTGACTTTTTCCATTCAGCAAGATTCCGCGGAGAGTCCTCCCAGTTGCCCTGTGTACTAGTAGTTGGCTCCTTCATCGGAGCCTATGCTGCGATGATTAGGTGTGTGCGCCACCGTGGCCGGTACCCGTCATTCAGTTAAACCCTAAGGTAAGTGTCCCTGTGCAGGCACTCTGAAGATGTGGTTAGCATCTACAGTCACCGGGCGGGGTTCATGTGAAAGAGGTCACCTTGGTGGGGGCCTCATCTGATTGGCTGAAGTCCTTTAGGGCAAACACTACGGTTTCCCAGAGAAGAAATTCTGCCTCAAGACTGCAGCAAAGCTTAAAGTTTTACACAATCTGTGTGGGCAGGTAGCAAATGTACCCAAACACCAAAGTCTCTCTACGAGGCATTCTCCATACAGCAGCCAGAATGTTCCTGCCAGAGCACCAGTCAAATCACCTCTTCTTCCTTGAAGCTTATCAATGGCATCCTATTATGTCCTGAATAATATCTGAACTTTCCATGGAGCATCCTTCATAAGCCTTTGAGGCTGTGTTACCCAGCAGTCTTCTTGACAGCCACTTCCTCCGTCACTCTGCCAAAGCCTCACGGGCCATCTTCTGCTTCTGCAACACACGGAACTCTCTCCTGCCTCAGAGCCTCCGGAGCGGGGACCGCCCCCTTGCATCCCCAACTCTCCTTCCCAGATTCCCCTCATCTTCCTGAAACCCCTGCCACCTGCCACCATGGCTGCTCTGTCTTCTCCTGAAGGCTTCAGCCCAATAGCCTCCCCTCGGTGAGGTCTACGAGTGCAAAGGGGTTCTTGCTCCGGGAGTCTCTCTCCTAGACGGCGATGATTGCAGGTTCTGACTCTACAGTCGCCGGGTGTTCTCTTGTTTAGGGTGTCTCCCTCCCACTGGTCTGTGAACTCCATGGGGAAGAGCTACATTGATTTGTTCTGTTCCCATCCCTAGAGCCTCCCACAAGGTCTGGAATCTCAAGAGGAAACTTGCTGAAAGAACTCCACATTTTACCAAATGCTGAAGAGTTTAATTTCTTTTGAAAGTTTAAGCCGCCCTCTAGTGGAGAATACAACCCAAAATCTCAGGTCTGGCTTTATTCCTTGGTCTTTGTTTTTGTCAATGGGGCCCCAGACTTTCAAATCAGAGTTAGCAGAGACTAGCATCTCACCTCTCCCGGCAGCAGAGTGGACTAGTACACATGGGATCCCTGGGCCCACGGGGGGCTTCCTACAGCAGCAGGTAGAGGGACAAGCTTCCCCAGTGGGATTCCTCCCAGGCTCTGGGGGCCCTCCCTACCCTTCTGCGCTGGGCAGAATCTGCCGGTCTACCTTGATTTATGTCTGCTCCCAGAAACTCATTCATGTGGATGCGCAGTTACATTCTGTGGTGTGGGATAGTGGACCTACAGCGGGCCCCTGTCTCCCAGAGGGTCAAAGTTCTCAGCTACACCATGAATCACCCACCACCTTAGACGTGTTTCTGTCCTTGGGGAAACTAGTGGGCTGGTCTAGGGGCAGGGGCCCCCAATACAGGTAGCCTTCAGTGACGCTGACTCAGGAAATAGGCTAATGATGAATCTGTGATTCCAGGAGGCCTCTGGGTAGCAACACGGTAGGAATGGTCCAAACCACTTGATTCTAACCCTGAGCCTTTGGCTTATAGCATCGTAATATTACATTTGTTAAAAAACAAAATTCAACTGAATAAACCTTAAAGATCTTATGGGCATTATTCAATGGTTCATGATTCAGGCAATATCCTTTTTAATAAAGAAATTTTATGTATGTATTTTTATTTGAGAAAGAGAGAGCACAAGGGGAGGAGTAGAGGGAGAAGCAGACTCTGCTGAGCAGGGGGACCATGTGGGGCTGGATCCCAGGACCCCGGGATCCTGACCTGAGCCAAAGGTAGACACTTTACCGACTGAGCCACTCAGGTGCCCCTTTATTTTATTTTTAGTATTTTTCATAATAGACTCTTAATTGCTTTTTTACTTGTATCTTCAGTAGACTGTGAATTCCACGTAGACAGAAGCCTTACCTGTCTTGTTTGCCCATTTCCCTTGAATCTAGAGCAGTGCCTGGCACATAGCCTATATTCTCTGTTTATTATTTGTCAAGTGAATTAGCAAATCCACTTTCCCGTGTGCTCACAGTGATTGGCACAGTCCACACTTGGCCCTCTTCACACACTTGGGGTACCTCCTGAGACAGATGAAGTCAGGACATGCCCTTGGGAAACCCCTAGGTTTAGGGAACCAGAGGGGAAGGAAGGGGCACAAGGGCAGGAAGGAAGACTAGGAGAATGAGCACCCAGAAGCGAAGGGAAGAAAGACTACAGAGGTGAGGTGCTGGGCACTCAGTGCTCCTGGGAAGTGGAGGGCGATGGAGCGAGCCACTGGCCTTCAAGAATGCAGGATCCCTGGGTGGCTTAGCGGTTTAGCACCTGCCTTCGGCCCAGGACATGATCCCGGAGTCCCAGGATTGAGACCCACATCAGGCTCCCTGCATGGAGCCAGCTTCTCCCCTGCCTGTGTCTCTGCCTCTGCCTCTCTCTCTGTCTCATGAATAAATAAAATCTTTAAAAAAAAAAAAAAAGAATGCAGGAGAGGAAGGCACTACAGAGAAAGAAGGCATGTAGGCTCTATCTTAGGCTTGCAACTGCGCTTTGGGAAGATTTTGGGGAGGGCAGTTAGTTTTGAGCCCTTGTGTAGACGTAACATAAGGACCTGGTGTTGGGAAAGAGAGCAAAGATATAAAAAAAGAGTGGGAATAATGGGTGCCATCCCAACTTAGGGAAGGTGGAAGGTTGAGATGGGCCACAAGTGGAAAGTAAGAAGGAAAAAAATTCTTTCCTTAGGATAAGGGGGAGGGGGCAGGGAAAGCAAACTCCCAAGGAATGTGTTCACCTTCTAGGTCTCCATTTAGGGGAAAGCTCTAAAAACTTTCCATATAGTTACATAAGTAATGAATAAACACTGATGCAGGTTTGGAAATGCATACAATTTAATAAATAATTTATCCTTAATGGAGTTCGCAGCAGCACAGGTATTATGTCTCGGCTCTGTGGCCTCCTACTCCTTTCTAAAACTTTCCCAGAAGCACTGGTTCAGGTAATATCTCAACAGTTGATGAAATATTTGGTAATTGAACAAGAAGAGAGCTATATTGGCTCCAGGGCTGAGGGAGAAACGTGAGGAGAAATCCTGCTACTTGTGGCATTTGCGGGTGGGAGGGTTAAAAGGGCAATGATGAGAAAGCTAGCTTTGTCTTCAAGGCCTGATGCTTGTCTTGATTTTATTGTTTTGTTGTGTTTTCACCTGGTGGAACTCAATATTTGCTCAGTGAACGAATAAATGTTAGGTCAGGCACTGCACACAAAAGTCAAAGAAATCATATTTCTTGGAAAAGCAAGTGGAATTAAGTGCAGGTTTCCACAGTTGCCTCCCCGGGCTCTAATTCCTTTCAGTCATAAGGCATCTGAGGGACTCCAGCCCAAGGTCTACCCTCAGGGCAGAAAGTGGGTACATTTTCCCCGTGACAAGACTGCACAGCCTGTCACAACCAGGCTCTTGGCTTTCTGTGGGCTCAGCCCACGTCCTGGTGCTGGTAATCTCTGCTGTCCCCTGCCCACCACAGCTCCGCGTCAGGGCCCGGCTGAAGTCTAACGGGGTGGCTTCTGGAGTAAGGCTGGTTTGTTTATTTATTTATTTTAAAGATTTTATTTATTTGTTCATGAGACACACACAGAGAGAGGCAGAGACACAGGCAGAGGGAAAAGCAGGGAGTTCTCCCCTGTTTTCCAGACTGTGGCCCATTTTTAATTTAAGACTCACAGGAAGCAGAAAAGTTGTGGGATAGTATAGTGACAAAGAGAAAATCTTACTACAAGGAGGCATTGCTGAATGGGCCCATACATCAAAGGTGTGTTGTCTCAGGAAAACCTTACTAGCTATTGCCTGCACATGTGTGAATTGCACTTGTGTACGTGCATGTGTGCACTCACCCAGCTGCTCCTGTGGAAACCATGTGGATGAGGGTGCAGTTCTTTTTTTTTAATTAATTAATTAATTTATTTATGATAGTCACACAGAATGAGAGAGAGAGGCAGAGACATAGGCAGAGGGAGAAGCAGGCTCCATGCACCGGGAGCCTGACGTGGGATTCGATCCTGGGTCTCCAGGATCGCGCCCTGGGCCTCCAGGATCGCGCCCTGGGCCAAAGGCAGGCGCTAAACCGCTGCGCCACCCCGAGATCCCGAGGGTGCAGTTCTTAGCCAAGCTAGAGGATAGGCAAAGCAAAAAAAAAAAAAATCTATCCAGTTTAATAATCATCATCAGTGCAGTGTACATTGAAAGTTGGATTCTATATTTTTCATATGAAGACCTATAGGAGCATTGCTGTAAATTTTCCTTAGTGCTATTTTAATGATCACATAATATTCCATGTATACTCCCCACAAGGAGCCTGACGTGGGACTCCATCCCAGGACCCCAGGATCATGCCCCGGGCCGAAGGCAGGTGCTGCCCAGTAAGGTTGGTTTATAATCTTGGCTGTGCTGGGTTAAATTGGGTGAGTTGGTTTACTTCTTGGAGACTTTGTTTCCTCAAATGTGAAATGAGGATAATAGGATTTTTCTGAAGGTTGAGGAACATAGTGCTCAGTTAATTTTAAACTGGTATAGAGTTTTAGTTTTGCAAGATGAAGAGTTCTGGAGATGGATGATGGTGATGATTGCACAACATTATGAATTTAAAACCACTGAACTATACACTTAAAAATAGGATGGTAAATTTCATTATATTTGTATTTTACCACAGTAAAAACTTTTTGAAAAAAATCATGCTGCTGTAAACGTTCTGTACGCACTGATGTACGCCTTCATGACTTTTTTGAGGATTTGCAAATGCCTATGAATACACAGACTTTCCCAAGAGTGTATAATTGCTGATAGGTTTTTTAAAATTGAAATGTAGTTGATATATACAGCATAGTTATTCAGTATTTATATTAAGGAAGTGATCATGATGATAAATGTAGTCTGATTTCTTTCACTTAGCATAATACCATCTAGATCCATCCATGTTGCCACAAAATTTTTGATGGCTGAGTAATATTCTGTTGCATATGTATACCACATCTTCTTTATCCATTCGTCTATTATTGAACACTTATTTCCATTTCTTCACTATTGTAAATAATATTGAAATGAACATAGAAGTGCATATATATTTTTGACTTAGTGGGTTTTTTCCCCCTTTGAATACATACCCAGAAGTGGAATTGCTGGATTAAAAGAAAAAAATTTTTTTTGCGGGTAGGTAACGTACAACAGGACGGCTTCGGCTGATAGGTGGAGCATGCGGGAGGGTGTCTTGTGCACGAGGCTCAGTCAGTGTGAGCTGTTGTTACTGGAGATAACCGTTGCCTCTGACTGACCCTTATGGGTAAAGCACACTTTTACTAACTTTTTTTTTTTTTACTTTTTTTTTTCTTTTACTAACTTTGACCTTCTTTGGAAGTAGTGTGTGTGCATGAGGGCGTTGTGCACACACGCGGGGGGGGGGGGAGGTGCGGGGGTGCTGGGCTGGGGCTGGTGCTCCGCGGGGCAGTACACAGCCGCGAGCCCATGTCACCGGCACAACCGAAGGTGACCTTGTGTCAAGTGGCTTAAGGCGATCCCACCGGTGGTGGCAGAAACAAGCCTACACGCTACGCTGTGTTCTGATCCCCCTCCGGTGCCTTCGTGCTAGGCCGACTTCCCAGCGCGGCTTGCTAGCTTTTCGGAAAACAGCCCAAACCATGCTCCGGCTCAGCTTGGTGCACGTCGCTCCTAGGGAGCAGAGGACCCGGGGCCTGGCGAGGAGGCGGTCCGCCCGCGCGGTAGGTGGCGCTCTGCGCGGCGTCAGCGGGGCGGGGCTCGCCGGGGCCGCGCCGCGGACGCCTCCCTCTCATTGGCCCGCCCCTCGGCCCACGGCCCAATGGGAAGCGCCGGCGTCAGCCTGTTACCGGGCGAGGAGACAGCCCGCGGAAATTTGAAATGGCGGACGGGCCGCGGGCCATGGCTGCGCCGCCGGGGCGCCGGGGCCGGGCGGACGCCGAGGAGCCAGCGGCCGCGGAGAGGGGTGAGCCCCGCGGCGGGCCGTGTCGCGGGCCTGGGGCGTGGGTGGGCCTCCCGGCGGCGCGGAGGGGACGTGAGCTCGCGGCATGGGCGGGCACAGCCCGGCGCGGCGCCCTTCTGCTCCCTCTCGCTTTTTAAAGATTTTACTTATTTATCCATGAGAGACACAGAGAGAGAGACAGGAGAGGCAGAGACACAGGCAGAGGGAGGAGCAGGCTCCACGCGGGGAGCCCGACGCGGGACTCGAACCCGGGACCCGGAGTCACGCCCTGGGCGGAAGGCGGCGCTGATCGCCGACCCCAGGTGCCCCCCAATCACTGTCAGCTGCGCAGCTTAGAGGCGTTAGAGACACTCCCGTTGTGCAGCTGCCCCCCCCCCGTGACTCCCCTTTGTCACCTGGAATGCTACACCTGGCGATGACCCCCAGCCTCCCCTCCCCCAACCCCTGGCCACCGCAGGGCACTTGCCACTCTAGGCCCCTCGGGTCCGTGGCTTCCCGCTGTACTTCTCTTGCTGTGACTGCCGTCGTGTCCTCAGGGCTCATCCGTGGTGTGCGTGTGGGGGGGCGGTGAGCATTTCCTTCCTTTTTTAAGGCTGAATAATGTTCCTTTGTGTGTAGATGACAACTTTTGCTTATCCGTTCATCCACTTTGTGTGTAGATGACACTTGGGATGCTCCCGCCCTTTGCTGCTCTGAACACGGGAGGTACAAATGTCTTTTGGAGATCCTGCTTTGTTTTTTTCTTTTTTAAGATTTTATTTATTAGAGGGGCGGGCGGTGGGGCAGTCAGAGGGAAAAGCAGATTCCCCACTGAGCAGGGAGCCCGATGCAGGACTCACCACGACTGGAGCTGAAGGGACATGTTCAACCTCCGGAGCTCCCCAGGCGTCCCATAGTAATTCTATTTTTATTTTATTTTTTTAAGATTTTATTTATTCATGAGAAGGGGGGTCAGAGACAGAGGCAGAGGCAGGAGAAGCAGGCTCCATGCAGGGAGCCCAACGCAGGACTGGATCCCGGGACCCCAGGGTCACACCCTGGGCTGAAGGCAGGTGCTCAACTGCTGAGCCACCCGGGCTGCCCAGTAATTCTATTTTTAAATTTTTAAAAAATTTTATGTATATTTTATGTATACAATGGAATATTACTCAGCCATTAGAAACGACAAATACCCACCATTTGCTTCAACGTGGATGGAACTGGAGGGTATGATGCTGAGTGAAGTAAGTCAATCGGAGAAGGACAAACAGTGTATGTTCTCATTCATTTGGGGAATATGAATAATAGTGAAAGGGAATATAAGGGAAGGGAGAAGAAATGTGTGGGAAATATCAGAAAGGGAGACAGAACATAAAGACTTCTAACTCTGGGAAGTGAACTAGGGGTGGTGGAAGGGGAGGAGGGCGGGGGGTGGGGGTGACTGGGTGATGGGCACTGAGGGGGACACTTGACGGGATGAGCACTGGGTGTTATTCTGTATGTTGGTAAATTGAACACCAATAAAAATTAATTTATTTAAAAAATTTATTTATTTATTAATGAGAGAGAGGGAGGCAGAGACACAGGCAGAGGGAGAAGCAGGCTTCATGCAGGGAGCCCGACATGGGGCTCGATCCCGGGTCTCCAGGATCACACCCTGGGCTGAAGGCAGCGCTAAACTGCTGAGCCACCCGGGCCACCCATTTTTAAAGTTTTGAGGGACCACCATACTGTTCTCCATTGCCCTGTACCATTTTATTTTATTATTTTATTATTTTAAAGATTTATTTATTTATTTATTTATTATTTATTTATTTATTTATTTATTTATTTATTTATGATAGAGAGAGAGAGAGAGAGAGAGAGAGAGAGAGAGAGAGAGGCAGAGACACAGGAGGAGGGAGAAGCAAGCTCCATGCCGGGAGCCCGAGGCGGGACTCGATCCCGGGACTCCAGGATCGCGCCCTGGGCCAAAGGCTGGCGCCAAACCGCTGAGCCACCCAGGGATCCCCTGCCCTGTACCAGGGTTCTGTTTTCTACATCGTCACCAAGACTCGTTTCCTTGATATTTTTCTTGTTGTTTTTTGATAATCCCATCCTAACGGGTGAGGCAAAAGTAGTATTTCTTTAATAAACATTTATTTATATTATTTAACAGGTACTATTGTGATCATGACCAACAAATTGATTAATCTTAATTTAAGTGAAATAGGCATCTATTTCCATCTTACCTTTATAGGACAGGAAACTGAGGCACAGAGACATTGCCACGCAGCTGGTGAGGTACTGATGTCCTCCGAGGCTCGTGTGCATTCGCATTTGTGAGCAGTAGAGCGCTGAGTACCCTGTGGTCACTAGTGGGGCCTGAACAGAGGCAAAGAAGTTGAAGGAAGGAGGGAATAAGAGCAGCAGGGGGTGCCAGGGTGGGCTGCGGTGGAGAGAAAGATACCCTCCCTGAAATAAGCTGTGGAGACCATTTTGCCAGCGCAAATGCTATCCTCGGCATTGTTTATTTGGTAGTTGTTTTGTCTATTAAGAACATCGTATTATACAGAGTTAGATATGCCCCTGACCAAATCATGCCTCATGAAACGTCAATTACAGCCCAAACCTAATGTGATGAGCATTTTCTAATCCTTTCTTTAGACACAGTCACTGAAATTAGTGAGGAGGAACTTTTAGCGAGGTGGCTTTAGTGAAGTAAACCTCATGCATTATTAAGAATCTGTTTATTGGAGGGCCATTGATAGACTCATATTGCAGAAAACAAAGGACGGCTTCACCTCGTTTGCGAAGGAATGTAGGATACCAGCTCCTAACTTTAATGCAGCTTTATGGAATTATTTTGGGAAAAAAAATATCTGTAAGATATTGGACCATTATAAGTTGCTAGCTATAGTAAGAATCACGGCTTTATCCTTTAAAGGAGATCTTTGGTGATTGCCAGTGAATCAAAAACAACCCTTTCCCTCTGCCTTCTGAAAAACTTCATAGAACAACAAAGAACTAACCTATGAAAGATTTTAAGTTCTTACTGTTTGGAAGTAGAGCTTGGATTTTGAGGTGTTTTCAAGTTTGGAAAACTGATTTCTCCTGACAAAGGTAAATAAAGCATCACACCCAAATCCTTGTGTGTATTTTTTTTTAGGAATTTCTAAATGAAAATATGAAATTAGGGATCCCTGGGTGGCGCAGCGGTTTGGCGTCTGCCTTTGGCTCAGGGCGCGATCCTGGAGACCCGGGATCGAATCCCATATCGGGCTCCCGGTGCATGGAGCCTGCTTCTCCCTCTGCCTATGTCTCTGCCTCTCTCTCTCTCTCTCTCTGTGACTATCATAAATAAATAAATTTAAAAAAATGAAAAAAAAAGAAAATATGAAATTAGAAGCAGTCTGTAAACACTGAAGTGTCTGCGATGGTTAAGCCTGCTTATTTTCATTCTTTTAGGTCTGTTTCAAGATGAAGATTCATGCAGTGATTGTAGCAATCATGATAAGCCAGGTTCTAATTTACAAAGTTTTGTGCCCGAGGGAAAGACTCATTTCCCAGAAATATTCCAGACAAGTCAACTTTTGTTCTACGAGCGATTCAGAGCTTATCAAGATTACATTTTAGGTGAGTACGGTCTTGGTTTTTTTTTTTTTTTTTTTTTTTTCTGTTTCTTTTATCTTTTCAGTTTACAAGTAGATTGTCTGTCTCCGTCTCCCAGACTGCCAATTGGTTCTGGGAAAGTAGATTTATTAACTATTCTCTGCTTTATGCAGTCTCAATTTTTTTTTTTAAGATTTTATTTATTTATTCATTCATGAGAGACACAGAGAGGCAGAGACACAGGCAGAGGGAGAAGCAGGCTCCATGCATGGAGCCCGACGTGGGACTGGATCCCGGGACCCCGGGGTCCCACCCTGGGCCGAAGGTGGCGCTAAACCGCTGAGCCACCCGGGCCACCCTGCAGTCTCCATTCTTAACTGTGTTTAATTTGTTTGTAGCTGACTGCAAGGCCTCTGAAGTAAGAGAATTCACAGCTGAGTTCTTGGAGAAGGTCCTTGAACCATCTGGATGGCGGGCAGTCTGGCATACTAACGTGTTCGAGGTGCTGGTTGAGGTAAATTTAATTCCATTGTTAAAGACATTTGGCTCTAGCTAAAAGCACTTTCCTTCAGACTTACAGCCAAAGTGCTTATTTTTAATTAAAGTTTATGAGCTGATTGAAAATAGCGTGTTTTTCACATCTAATTGTCATGGTGTCTGAAGTATTTCACGAATTTTAAAGGTGGCCAAGGAGGAGCTAACAGGGAATTGAGGTGGTTAAACTTTCAGTGTCCTTTGACAGGCGGAAGTGGATTATAAACCTATGAGGTGGAGGAGGTATTTGAGACCATTTAAAAAATAAAGAGGCCTCATTATGAAGTCAATGTAGAAAGTTCAGTTAATTTTTTACCTTCTTAGTTGTAGCCCATTAAGTAGCTCAAACCAAGCAAGACTTTTAAAACTGGCTTATTTCTTGCCTAACAAATTTGTAGGTACATGGTTAATTTCTTGATAATGTGTCGCATTGTCAAAAGTAAAAACAATCTTATTTTTCACCTGACTGGGCCTTTTACACTAAATTTGTACTCTAATTACAGCTGTGAATTTTTCTCAGTGTTAACTGGATCACAAAAAAACCCAGTTAATCTAAAATGTTAAGCCAGGGAGTGAGAATACAAATTGTTGCTGCAGCTCCTTTAGAAAATGGCATCATTTACTGCAGTGATTATGGGCGAGGCAGTGGGTGGCAGCTGTTCCTGGTGGCTTAAATTTTTTATTATGTTACTATCTTTGGTGGCAGTAAAGTCATATTAATTTTGTTGCCATAGTGTCGTCAGTGCCCCAGTCGTCCTGTCCACGTGCAACCCCCCACCTCCACCCTGACCTATTCCCTAAAAGTTGTCTAAGTCATGGTCTTAAAAGAGAAATGTGTCCTACCCCTGCTTAACACCTCTAATGCATTGCATTTACCGAAGCCCTGGTGTTGGCTTCGTGGTTTCTCATTGTCTAGAGAACATAAAGTCCAAGCTCCTTCCAATGTCCTTTCTGTCCTGATCTCTCTGCCCTTTTCTCTCACTTCATCTCCTGCTGCCCCTCCCCTGCCCATTTCTTTCTTTTGATTCCAGTAAGAAATATTACCTGTCTGCTGCTCCAGCAGCCAAACTTTTCTGCCACAGGGCCTTTTCACCTTCTTGCTCTTCAGATGGCTGCTTCTCTTTCATCCCGTACATCCCAGCGAAGAAGTGACTTCTCCAGATCATCCCAGCAAAACCAGACCACCACCCCTCTGGTTATACTTTGTCACATGCTCAATACTGTCTTGTTTGTTTGTCTCTTCAGTTACAATGTAAGCTCCATTTGGGTAAGAGCCAGGCCCTTCTTGTTTATTTTTTATATAATGGAAGAAGGCTCCCTGTTGCCATTACATACTTAAAAAAAAAAAAAATCAGGCTGTAGTGTTTTGTGTGTATCTTAATTTTGATTTCCATGTAAGTCACATTATTTTAAATTTCAGGTCACAGATGTGGACTTTGCAGCCTTGAAGGCGGTGGTGAGGCTTGCCGACCCATACCTCTGTGAATCTCAAGTGAGCTCTTTTACCTTGGAGTGTATGAATGAGCTCCTCGATCTGAAGGAACATCGGTTGCCCCTGCAGGAGCTGTGGGTGGTGTTTGATGATTCTGGAGTATTTGACCAGACAGCCCTTGCAATTGAACATGTCAGGTAGGAAGAGAGGAGAAGGAGAGTTGATGAAAATAACCTCATGGCCAAAAATGTCAGATAAAGGGCAGTAATTCTGGTCTGCGTTATGTACCCAGATTTAAAACTCACACTGTAAAGCTGGTCATTGCAATATTTTAAAATATTCAAAGATAGAGAAATCTTTTTTTTTTAAGATTTGATTTATTTATTCTTCTCTGATTTCATCTTGCTTTCCCTCTCGGTCACATTCTAGTTGTTTGATCCTTCTCATCTCTTAACACACTCTCCTTCCAGCTTCTTGGTCATCCTAGCCTGCTCTTCCTTTCTTCCTCAAAACTTAAAATGTTGGAGTTACCCAGGATCCATCTGAGGCTATCTACCCTTCTCTCTCTTTAATCAGCCTTGGAAGCTCATTAGAATCACCTGGGAATTGTTTTTTATAGGTGTAGTCTAATACATGAAAAAGGATGATAGGATCAGAATATCAGTATTTTATAACCTGTAATAAATAAAATAAAGGTTCTAGGCGATGGTCATGATTAGCTGATTAAAAACTCATGACAAACTTTGTAGTAGATGCCTCAGGCAGGCTGACAACACCTGAATCCCCTGGTCATTCTTAACCTCATCATCAGAAGAGATGACCAGGTGTCATACACTTCCTGATGGAAGTACATTGTGTCCCCCTTTAAGTATTGTTGCCAAAAAAATCTTTCCTACAGCTGACCAAGTCTTTAGATCTTACTATCTGTTTACCAGAAATAAAAGAAACAGAAAGTAACATCCTCATGTTGAATGACCCCATGAGGATGCGATCAGTAAAATTCAGAGTATGGAAAACTCAATAAATTGCAAGGAAACATCAGGCTTCCTGCATGGAGCCTGCTTCTCTCTGCCTGTGTGTGTGTGTGTGTCATGAATGAATAAATAAAATCTTAAAAAAAAAAAAAACAAAAAACGGGGGGGATCCCTGGGTGGCTGAGTGGTTGGGGCCTTCAGCCCAGGGCATAATCCTGGGTTCCCGGGATCAAGTCCTACATCAGGCTCCCTGCATGGAGCCTGCTTCTTCCTCTTCCTCTCCCTGTGTCTCTGCCTCTCTCTCTGTCTCTCATGAATAAATAAATAAATAAAATCTTAAAAAAAATAAATTGCAGGGAGAAAAGGAGAGGGGATAATCTTTAGAATAAAAGTAATTTAATTAAGTACAATTGGATGCCTATTTGAACAAGCCAATGATAAAACAATAGCAATAATACCAGAAGGGACAAACAGGGTAAATTCAACACTAACTGGATATTTGGATAGGAAAGAATTATAACGTTTTCTTAGTATAAAGATTTATTTTAGAGTTACACATTAAAATGTGTGAATGATGTTACATGTTTGACATTTGCTTTAAAGTAATCTGGTGTGCAGATGGTGGGGCTGGGGAGCAGAGAAGTAAATGGGTTAGGGTAGAGATGAAGTAAGATTGCCTGTGTGTTGATAATTGTTGAACCTGGGTGGATACATACATGGTATTCATGATACTATTTGCTCTTGTATGTGTTTGAGATTTTCCATAATAAAAATTTGTTAAATCACTTGAGGAGGTTTAAAAAATATGGATTCTGTATCTGATATCCTCCCCGCTCCCGATTCTGATTTATTGGTCTGGAATAGGTTTGAAAACCAGTTTTTGAAAGCTTCTGAGGGGACTCATGTTAATGCAGCCAAGGTTGAGAACATTTAATGCCATCAATATGCCGACAACTCCCAGATTTATATCTTTAGCCCTGACCTTTCTGGTGAGCTCTGGGCTTGTTTATTCATCTTCCCTCTTGACGTCATCCACTTGGAGGTCAGATAGGCATCTCAATTCACACGTGGAGAAAACAACTCTGTTTTCAACCCAAATCTGTTTCTCTCCCAATTTTTTCTATATTAAGAAATGGCACCACCATCCAACCAATTACAGATGGTCAGTAAACAGTTCTTATTTTATTTTTTTGTTTTATTTTATTTTAATTTATTTATGTGTGTGTGAGAGAGAGAGAGAGAGCATGAACTGGGGTTAGGGACAGGCAGAGGGAGAGGGAGAAGCAGACTCCTACTCAGTCAACCTGGGACTGGATCCTAGGATTCCGGGATCATGACATGAACCAAGGGCAGATGCTCAACCAAATGAGCCACTCAGGTGCCCTAATAAATAGTTCTAATTAAAGAAAGGTCATAATGGAACCAATATTATAGAAAAACTACTTTAGGGGCACTCAGATCATGATCCTGTGGTCCTGGGATTGAGTCCCAAGTTGGGCTCCCTGCTTAGCAGGCAGTATGCTTCTCCCTGTTTCTGCCACTCCCCCTGCTGTGCTCTCTCTCATTCTCACTCTGTCAAATAAATAAATAAAATCTTAAAAACAAAAACAAAAAACTTTAGCCAATCCAAAGAAGTTCTATTGACTCATAACTATCAAGCCTAGCATTTATGCATCATTCTCTATTGTGGCTGATAAGGTTGTTTTGATTTACTCTTTAGCTTGTACCTCTCCAAATCCCTAACACTGAGCCAGTGATTGAATTTGAATGATATGAATTTCCTTTTAGGTTTTTCTATCAAAATATTTGGAGGAGCTGGGATGAAGAAGAGGAGGATGAGTATGATTATTTTGTCAGATGTGTTGAACCTCGATTGAGATTGTAAGTTATTTATTAGTGACCTTGTACATGTTGGAAAAATAGCTACCCGTGGTTTAATTTTACCTGTTTGGTGTATACATACTCCAGGGGCCCGCCCACACATAGAGCAAGCCATCATACAAATAGTTTAACCCATTGACAAGTTATTAAATGAAACTTGTGCAAGTGCCAAGAAGCCTACTTTTAGTTTATAAACTGAGTCTAACAGCAGAGTTCAGGGACATTGAAGTTAAAGAGTTCACTGGTTTATAAATAAATAAAACTAGTTGAGCTAACATGTTTAAAAAAAAAACAAAAACGGGGATCCCTGGGTGGCTCAGCGGTTTGTTGCCTGCCTTTGGCCCAGGGCGCGATCCTGGAGTCCTGGGATCGAGTCCCACGTCGGGCTCCCTGCATGGAGCCTGCTTCTCCTTCTGCCTGTCTCTCTCTCTCTCTCTCTCTCTCTCTCCCCGTCTATCATGAATAGATAATAAATAAAATCTTTTTTTTATTTATTTATTTTTATTTTATTTTATTTTTTAATTTATTTATTTATGATAGTCACAGAGAGAGAGGCAGAGACACAGGCAGAGGGAGAAGCAGGCTCCATGCACCGGGAGCCCGATATGGGATTCGATCCTGGGTCTCCAGGATCGCGCCCTGGGCCAAAGGCAGGCGCCAAACCGCTGCGCCACCCAGGGATCCCAAAATCTTTTTTTTAAAAAAAAAAAAAAAAACAACCCTGTGTTAAATTCAAAGACAATTGTTTGAAAGATAGTGAAATTAGTTGAATTATACAAGACTTGTATACAGTTATACAAGACTTCTTTTGCTTTATTTTTTAAAAATAAATAAAATACTTTAGAAAATAAAGTACTTTAGAGTACTTTAGAAAATATTTGGCTTTATTCTAAGTTCCTACAGGAAAACACCTGGTTAAACAGAATTATTTGAGGATGTTTTTGTCAAGTTTTTTTTTTTTTTTAAGATTTTATCCATTTATTCATGAGAGACAGAGAGAGAGAGAGAGAGGCAGAGACACAGGCCGAGGGAGAAGCAGGCTCCATGCAGGGAGCCCGACTCAGGACTCGATCACAGGTCTGTCTCCAGGATCACGCCCTGAGCCGAAGGCGGATGCTCAGCTGTTGAGCCACCCGGACATCCCTGTTTTGTCAAGTTCTTGTTCTTTAAGTCTTATTTGACAAATGAATGAAAATGCTAAGCAGTTAATATTGGTGATGCATAAAAATTTCCGGAATAGGGAAACACATTCTTCTAATTTGTCAGATTTTATTATTTTATTTTATTTTATTTATTTTATTTTATTATTTTTTAAATATTTATTTATGTATGTATGTATGTATCGATCCCGGGACTCCAGGACCGCACCCTGGGCCAAAGGCAGGTGCCAAACCGCCGAGCCATCCAGGGATCCCCTAATTTGTCAGATTTTAATAGGGAAAAATACTTACATTACAAAAAGCCTAACTTAGCCATGCAGCCCAAGCACTGATTTTGTTAAATGTGGCATTCACATTTCCACGAGATGGAACTCTAAGACCAGGCAATTTTCCATGTATTCATGAGTGGTAATTTAAAGGCAGTGCTTCAATAAGAATAAAATTAGAACTTGCACTAAAAAAAAAAAAAGAAAAATTGTAGAAGGTAATGTTTCTTTTCCCTGTGTGAAGGATGATTTGGTTACATAAGATAAGGCAGTGATCCTTTACATTTTATGGAACCCAATTAGATTTAGTAAGTTTCTCTTAGTTTATATAGTAAATAATAAGTAAAAATGTGAGAAGTCTGATTAATGGTTCTACCTGATTTAGAATAATGTATAATTTCTGTTTAACCTTTCCAAGTTTTCCATCATGCATTCCTATTTTCCCATAGTGAGTTCTATAAAATGCCAGAATTTCAAAAAGCTTGCATATCTTCTAGTTTAGGTTTTGATTGGAGTGAAATGTAATGGTAGGTGACTGTTGTGTATCTAGCAAATTTGATCTTGGAAAGGACTGTATTCTGACTTGACAGCTTTACATGTTCAAACAACAAATGATTTACATACACTGGCAGATGGGAAGGCATAAGGGAGTAATTGTTTTCAGTTGCGGAGAAGAAGCTATGGTACTCGATGGGGAAACTGGAATGTTATCAAATGTAGGGCAGACTCTTTATAAAAGGTCTCTGGGCAAAGATAGGAGTAGTGTTATCAACAGGCAGGATTTAAAGGGAATCAAACCATATTGTCTTAATTTGGGAAGTAAATGTTTTTCCTTTTTAATGCAAGTGCTGTGCTTCAAAGCTTATGGGTCTGAGACACAGATGTTGGTTCATTGCTTCCAAACCACAAAGTGTCACTTTAATGAGAAGAAATAAGCGGATTGGCGTGGATATTGGAAATGCTAAGAAACTCATTTTAAAATTTGAGTCTTTATCTTCATAACTTAATAGACCTGATCAAGCAGTCAGTGCAATTTTTTCTTTGCACAGTGGATTTCTAGAATATCTTTAAAAGAGCATGGATTAACCAAAGCTGACAAAATCCATGCTTTTCAAGCTTCACCTAATTCATTTACTTGAAAAGTGGAAAAAATGTATTTTTTATTCATTTTAAATACTGTTTGAATGTTAACTGTGATTTCTTGTAAATTTGTTTAGGATGTGGTTCTGTTTTTTCCCCCCATCTTATTTAGAGCATGACTAAGTTAAAAAAACTATTGCCTCATCTAAGGCAATAGTTTTCAACCTTGACTGCACATTAGAATCCCCAAGGAACTTTAAAAAAACTTCTCTACTTCTAGAGACCAATTTAATTGGTCTGAATGGGGACCTGAGCATTTGTATTTTTAAAAGCTCCCAGTGATTCTAATATGCAGCCAAGGTTGGAAAACTCTGGCTTCAGGCCTAGCTAGTATGCATACTTTTAACTGAGAAATAAGGCAATTATTGTAAATATATATATAGGTAATGACAATAATATTGCAGTTTATTTTCAAATCCATTAATTTCACATCCATTAACTTGATTGTACTACATTCATAAGTTATTTTATTGCATCTAGAAATGCTTTTTGTTCTATGTATTTGAGAGGGTATATAAACTAATAATAAGTTGTAAGTGCCAATAAGGTTGTCTGGTACTTGTTTTAATCACTCTCTAGTAATGGCAGCTTTATGTTTTTTTTCTGAGAATCTCAAAGGCTTTGGAACATACTGTAAAAATCTTCCTAAGGGAATATGCAGCATAATTTTGTGCTGTAGTGCTTTAAATGTGAGGAAGGACTAGAGCCAGTGATTGAATCATTAAAAATTTTGATTCTATAAATATGGTAATCTGCAACAATGTTATGAAACTATTGGATACTTCCCTCCTCCCCTACCCCTACACCTCCAGTTTGCTCTCTGACATCTGCTTATGATTAAGATTTTGAATCTAATATATGAGAAAATAATTTTTCATTAAATAATGATTACAAATGGTAAAAAGTGAACTTTCAGTGTTTCTAAAGCATACATGCTTGGATCTGTGCAACTTCCCAAAGCAGGAAAAGTTAGTGACCTTAATGAAGTGATCCTTAAAACTTTCAATAGCTTCCACTTATAATAGAGTGCTATTCAGAAAGACATTACGTGTACCTGAGTTGTGTAAGGTAAAACGCTTTTCTTCCTGGTCTTTGAGGACTAAATGGGCTGTTTCAATGATAGGAAAATGTGTCAGAAAGTCAGTGGATTTCAATTTGCTTTTAAACTTTCAGGCATTATGACATCCTTGAAGACCGAGTTCCTTCAGGACTTATTGTGGATTACCACAATCTGTTGTCCCAGTGTGAGGAGAGTTACAGGAAATTTTTAAATCTGAGAAGCAGTTTGTCAAATTGTAACTCTGATTCCGAGCAGGAAAACATCTCCATGGTTGAAGGGTTAAAATTGTATTCAGAGATTGAACAGTTGAAACAAAAGCTAAAACTCATTGAGAATCCTTTGTTGAGGTATGTGTGTCTTTGTTTTTCTTAGTTTGTTGGCATCTTTTCTAACCAGCTATCTTACTAAGAACTGATTGGTCTTTTGGTTTCTCTAAGATACGTGTTTGGTTATCAGAAGAATTCGAATATCCAAGCAAAGGGCATTCGTCCAAATGGTCAGAAGGTCATGCATGTGGTCTCCTCCACCATGATGACTGGTCTGCTGCGGTCTCTGCTCAGGGACAGGCTTTCTCAGGAGCTTTGTAAGGAGGAAACAGAAATTCAGGTAAAAGTAGTTTTTTGCCCATGTGGCTTTTTTCTTCTACTTCACTCCAGGTTTTCCTGAATTCCACAGAGTGTTTACAGGAGCTTACAGAGGTGTGTGTGTGTGTGTGTGTGCGCGCGCGTGTGTGTGTGTGTTGGGTAGTAGTGACAACTTTGCCTTTTATCAGCATTAGTAACTTACCAAGTGTGGGTTGGGTTCAGTGCAGTAGCTGAGGAGATAGTTAAGTAAGCAGTTTTGGCTGCCTTTATAAAGTGAACATGAGGGTACCTGGAGTGATACGTAGGTTGCCTTTTGGGGGTGTATATTTGCAATCTGTTGTTTTCTAGTTCCATAGCGATCCATTGTCTGCTATAAATGCCTGCTATGAAGGTGACACTGTGATTGTTTGCCCTGGCCATTACATGGTGCATGGCACGTTTGCCATTGCTGACTCCATTGATTTGGAAGGTGAGTCTGGAATATCATGAGACCAAAGTCTCTTGCATGATACACTTAAGAAAAAATAGTAAGTCACTGATCTTTTTGAAGCTCCAAGAATATGATTTAATCCATTTGATTTCAAATGAGTTGCCTTAAAATATTAAGAGTATTTAAAGTGTTTGGGGATTGACTCAGTGTTTGAGCAACTTGTTGGGAAGACAACATACACAAAGACAAAAAAGACCATTTAGGAAGAAGTATATTTTCTAGATTGTAGGTTTATGGGGAGGAAATCTCATTTCTAGAATAAAAAGTTTTCCTAGCAGTATTTTTTTAGAGTTTAGTATTTTTTATTTCCTGTCTACTCTTATTTCTTATATGTTACAGACATATTGATGCATGTATTTTTTGTTTTAAGTTTAACATATTTTTTCCATAGGTATAGGTCCAACTTGAAAGTGGACCAAGAATCTTTATCTTATTAATTCTTTAAAAGCTTGCTGGGTGACTCAGTTGGTTGAGGGTCCAACTCTTGGTTTTGGCTCAGGTCATGATCTCAGGGTCTTGGGATCAAGTCCAGCTATGGGCTTCATGCTCTGTGAAGATTCTGCTTCTCTCCCTTAGCCCTTCCCCCAACTCATGCTCTCACTCTCTCTCTAGGGAAAAAATAAATGAAGCTTGCTGAATGTTAAATTCTACACTTTGTATCTTGACCAAAGTGTACTTTTGAGAATATTAATATCAAAATATTCTATTAAAAATAACTTTTTAACAGTCATATCCTATTGTACATTTTAAGTGTTTCCTAAATTTAGGTTACTTTACAATGGTTCATCTTGGTCCTGTGTATTTCCATAACATGTCAAATTTAGATGCACCTGTTCAACTATTTACCAAAAGAGCTTTAAGTTAGCAATAAAGCTTATAATGCAAAAAATCCTTTATCATTTTGGGGCTTGTGCAGCTGGTCACAAACTGCTTAAGCTATGTTCTTTACCTTGTCAAAATTTCTTAATGGAAGCAAGGCTGGGAGTTTAATTTCCTTCTGTTCACTAGTACATCACCTCACCCCCTTTTTTGTTTTATGTATGTAATTTTTGTTCTTTCTCCTTTCCAATATTTGATATATAATAGATGTGTGTGTGTACAACATATCTGGAGGATAAATCACAGCAATAAAAACACTATTTTTGGCATACTAAAAATAGCATTGATATTATAGATTGTGTGGTGGATAAGAGATCTTCCTAGATTGGTAAAGATATTAATAATGAAATTGCAAAAGTGTAATAAATAACCATATAGAATTCTGATAGTTAAGTGTACAGATAACTAGATTTACTGCCAGAGGGCATTTCTGAGAATTTGGGAAATCCTATGGTATCTCTAGTGTGAATTTATGGAGTACTTGTTCATGAGTAATGTAAAAGGTTTTATGATAGCTTGTCTGATCTATAGCTAAGGCTTATCACAAGAGATGTAATTGAGTACGTACTGTGTGTGGAACGTTGACAGTACTTGCAGGGTTTTACTTTCTTGTTTAGAATATATATTCACTTAAGTGATGTTTTTTTGTTTTAAACTACTAAGAATATGTAGCTTGTTTATGTAATAATCTGTTTTTTCTTTTCTCAGTATGACCGTTAATTTTAAATTTTTTTGATGAGGGCAGCCCGGGTGGTTCAGCGGTTTAGCACTGCCTTCAGCCCAGGCCGTGATCCTGGGGTCCGGCATCGAGTCCCGCATCGGGCTCCCTACATGGAGCCTGTTTCTCCCTTTGCCTGGATCTCTGCGTCTCTCTGTGTGTCTCTCATGAATAAATAAATAAATAAAATCTTTAAAAAAATAATTTTTTGATGATAAAAAACAATAGTTATTGTAGGAAATGTTCCAACTATAGACAGACACAAAAAAAAATCAAGAAAAAATAAATACATATAATCCAATCGTCCAGAGTCCACCACTGGCAGCATTCCTGGGTGTGGGGTCACCTTGCATTCTCCTCTAGTCTTATCTGTGTCTTTTGTGTTTTTTTTTATTTATTTTTTTCTTAAGATGTTATTTATTTACTCATGAGACACACAGAGAGAGGCAGAGGGAGAAGGAGGCTCTCTGTGGGGAGCCTGATGCGGAACTTGATCCCGGGACTCGGGCATCATGACCAGAGCCAAAGGCAAATGCTCAACCACTGAGCCACCAGGTGCCCCACGTCTGTGTCCTTTGAGTACAGAAAAACTTCACTGGTTTTGCCTTTAATGTAGTGATTGCTTTCATTTACTCATGCAAACAGTCTTTGACAAGTGTTATTTCTTACAGCTTTGTCTATTGGTTTTTTTTTTTAAAGGAAATTCCTCATATGGAGCTTCCTTTTTTTTTTTTTTTAATTTATTTATTTATGATAGTCACAGAGAGAGAGAGAGAGAGAGAGGCAGAGACACAGGCAGAGGGAGAAGCAGGCTCCATGCACCGGGAGCCCGACGTGGGATTCGAGCCCAGGTCTCCAGGATCGCGCCCTGGGCCAAAGGCAGGCGCCGAACCGCTGCGCCACCCAGGGATCCCTGTCTATTGGTTTTATTTTATGATGAGAGTCAGGCAACTTTGCTAGTTTTCTGATACTCCAGTTTTTTGTAAGCCCATTAAGAGGTCTGGCCTATATTATTAGTTTGGGATTTGTAGAGATCTAATGTTTTTTATTGGTTCACAAGGTAGACCTATTTTTTCAATAACAAATTGTTTTAAGTCAGTTTGTCAGATTCTATGTCAATCTATTTAAGAGAATACTAAAATTAGGAAATCTTGAGAAATGCTTAGGCTTTTTCAAACCAAATTTATATTAGAATGATAGAATTTTAGAGTTGGGAAAAAAATTTACAAGTGTTAAATGCTTTAAAGTTTTTTTTTTTTAAGATTTTATTTATTTATTCATGAGAGAGAGAGAGAGACAGAGACATAGGCTCCCCTGCAGGGAGCCCGAAGTGGGGCTCAATCCCAGGACCCCAGGATCACACCCTGAGTCAAAGGCAGAGATGTTCAACCACTGAGCCACCCACGTGTCCCTATATAGCATTTTTGTAAGCAAATTTATTGCTGAGCTGGTCTGAGATGGTTGATAGGATAGAGTTCCTGATAACAGGGGCAGATTGAGGTGTGGTTATTATTAAAAATTGTATAGCCTGGTTTAAATTAAACAAGATATGTGAGGTAGATTTTATTTAAAGGCAACTTGGTTGACTGGTCTCATGTCATTTGGGGCCATTTGAAATAGAGAGATCTATTATAGTAACTTTATGTTTAAACATTTCCCCTCACCCATCTTAAATACTCTTGTTCTCTTCCTTAGGATATGGTCTACCAGATGATATTGTGATAGAAAAGAGGGGCAAAGGAGATACTTTTGTGGACTGTACAGGTGTGGATATTAAAATCTCAGGCATAAAATTTATTCAGCATGATGCTGTAGAAGGAATCTTGAGTAAGTATCTGAATATTTCCTGTGTTATTTTGTTCCAGGCTTTGAGAGAAAACTTTACTTTTCCTAGAAGATGCAATTCAATAAACCACTCTTGAGTATATGGAAGGCTGATTATTTATGTACATAACATGATGACTTAGGAAGCTTATTCTGAAGTAGAAAATAGTTCAGCCTATTGAAAATTTGTTACTTTATTTTTTATTTGTTTTAAAGATTTTATTTATTTATTCATGAGAGACACAGAGAAAGAGGCAGAGACATAGGCAGAGGGAGAACCAGGCTCCCTGTGGGGAGCGCAATGTGGGACTCGATCCCAGGACCCCGGGATCACGCCCTGAGCTGAAGGCAGATGCTCAACTGCTGAGCCACCCAGGCGTCCCTATATTGCCATTCTTAAATTGGGTCTCCTTTTCTTCTCCCTTCCAAGATCTCATGAAAGTTACTTTCTGATACTTTTTTGGAAAATTGCTCTTTAACTTGATTTTGCATATCTGAGATCATTTCATTCGGTTTTAAGAATGCTGCTTTTAGATGTTAGTCATTGTTTTGTAAATTGTGAGTTTGTAATTCCAGTAATAAAGTTTAAATGGTAGCTAGAGAAATATTTAGACCACTTAATGTCAGCTCTAATACTAGCGCTAGTATTAGAGCTGACATTTCTAATATTGGGAAACACATTACTTGAAGCATTTGATTGCATGTTTTCATCCTAGTCATCCACCGTGGTAAGACCACGTTGGAAAACTGTGTGCTGCAGTGTGAAACTACCGGAGTCACAGTGCGAACGTCAGCAGAATTTTTAATGAAGAACTCAGATTTATATGGTGCCAAGGTAGGATAATCTCTTATCCTTTGGGGAAGTAGTTTAGGTTTAAGTTCTTTTTGTTTTTTGTTTTGTTTTGTTTTGTTTTTAAAGATTTTATTTATTTATTCATGAGAATACACAGAGAGGAGAGAGAGAAGCAGAGACACAGGCAGAGGGAAAAGCAGGCTCCATGCAGGGAGCCCAATGTGGGACTCGATCCCAGGTCTCCAGGATCACACCCTGGGCTGAAGGCGGCGCCAAACCGCTGAGCCACCAGCGCTGCCCTAGGTTTAAGTTCTAAATAAGTAAACAAAATGTGGGACCAAGATGTAAATGGATACTCCTGTTCTCTTTCTTCAAAGAAGTTAAGACACTTTTATGTACTAAGCCGGATGTAGTTATATAAGGAAGAGAAATAAGAAATCTCAGTTTCTCTGTGATAACTTTGAGAAATTTAGACCCTTCACATTTGTTGACTTTATAAATGGATTTTGTAGCAATTGAAGCTCAGTTGCTTTTTTTTAAATGAGACTTTTTATTTTGAGAGAATTGCTGAGATAACATGCTGTTGTAAGAAGTAGAACAGAGAGATCCTGTATGTGTATTCTGTACTAGTTGTAATATCCTGTAAAACTGTAGTACAACAGCACAGCCAGATAGTCCATTCAGTCAAGTTGAGTATTACCATCACTTCAAGGATCCTGCATGTTGCCTTTTGACAGCGACAGCCACTTGCTTCTCCGTCACACCTCTTCTTTAATCACTGGCAAACCCTGGTCTTGTCTCCATTTCTGTTATTTCATCGTCCCAAGAACGTTATGTAAATGTAAATCATCATAACCTTCTGAGGTTGGCTTTTTTTACTCAGCACAGTTCTCTGGAGCTTCACCCAAGTTGTAGGTACCAAGTGTTTCTTCTTTTTTTATTGCTGAATAGTATTCCAGCATATGGTTGCTGCACAGTTTGTTTAACTGTTCACCTGTTGAAGGATATCTGAGTTGTTTTCAAGTTTTGGCTGTTGTAAATAAAGCTACAGCCAACATTTGTGTACAGGTTACTATGGGAAACGTTTTCATTTCTCTGGAGTAAATGCCCAGGAGTGCAATTGTAGATCATGTGGCAACTGCATGTTTACTTTTTTTTTTTTTTTATAGACGTGGCCAGGGCAGCCTGGGTGGCTCAGTGGTTTAGCGCCACCTTCAGCCCAGGGCATGATCCTGGGAACCTGGGATCGAGTCCCGCGTCAGGCTCCTTGCATGGAGCCTGCTTCTCCCTCTGCCTGTCTCTCTCTCACTCTCTCACGAATAAGTGAATTAAAAAAAAAAAAAAAAAAAAGACATGGCCAAACTGTTTTCTAGAGTAGTTACATCATTTTACATTCCCATCAGTGGATGTTTGAGTGATAGTTTCTTTATATCTTTCCTAGCATTTGATATTTTTACTGTTCTAATTTTAGCCATTCTCTTAGGTGTGTGGTTTTAATTTGCATTTACCTAGTGGTTAATGATGTGGAAGATTTTTTCATATGCTTACTTGCCATCCTTCTCTTCAGTGAAATGTCTATTCATGACTTCTGACCATTTTCTAATTGGATTATTTGTTCTTCTTTACTGTAGAGTTTTGAGAGTTCTTTTTATATTCTAGATACTAGTCCTCTGGTGGGTATTTGCTTTGCATACAGTTTTTGTTTTGTTTTGTTTTTTTCTTTCCTGAGAGTGTATACACCTGTGAGGGAGGCAGGGAGGGACGGGAGAGAGAGAGAGGGAGGAGAGAGAATCCCAAGCAGGCCTCCTATCCAGCTCAGAGCCCCAAGATCATGACCTGAGCCAAAAGCAAGCGTTGGATGCTCAACCGACTGAACCACCCGGGTGCCCCTGCAGATTTTTATGCTAGTCTATAGCTTGTCTTTTCATTTTATTCACGTGGGCTTTTATAGAACAGAGCTTTAATTTACGATGAAGCCTTATTTATTGATTTTTCCATTTATGGGTAGTGCTTTTGGTGTTAAGTGTAAGGAACTCTATGCCCAGCCTTAGGTCGCAAGGATTTTCTCTTATTCTTTTCTCCTAAAAATTTTATGGTTTACATTTTACATGTAAGTCATGATCCGTTTTTGGGTAAATTTTGGTATAAATGTGAATTTTAGGTTAAGGTTTATTTATTTGCCCATAGATATCCAGTTGTAACTACACCATTTCTTAAAAAGGCTGTCCTTCCTCCAATAAATTCGTTTTGCACTTTTGTCAAAAATCATCTGGGAAATTTGTGTGGGCCCATTTCTGCTTTCCTTCTCCTAATGTGTGGACCTGTCCCTCCATCAACACCTGCTACTGTAAGTCTTGAAATCTGATAGTGATTCCTCCCACTTTGTCTCTTCCAAAATTGTTTCAGCTATTCTAATTCCTTTGCCTTTCAATATATGTGTTATAGAAAAATATTGTCTCTACAAAAAGTCTGAGATTTTGATAAGAATTTTTGTAAACCTGTATATCAATTTGGAGAGGATAGATACAGTTGTTTTGTTTTGTTTTAAGATTTTATTTATTCATGAGAGACACGGAGAGAGGCAGAGACACAGGCAGAGGGAGAAGCAGCCTCCCTGCGGGGAGCGCGACACGGGACTCAAGCCCGGGTCTCCAGGATCAGGCCCTGGGCCAGAGGCGGCGCTAAACCGCCGAGCCACCCGGGCTGCCCTTCTTTTTTTTTTTTTTTTTTAAAGATTTTACTTATTTATTCATGAGAGACACAGAAAGAGAGAGGCAGAGACACAGGCAGAGAGAGAAGCAGGCTCCATGCAGGGAGCCTGATGTGGGACTCAATCCTGGGACTCCAGGACCACGCCCTGGGCGAAAGGCGGTGCTAAACTGCTGAGCCACCCAGGGATCCCCCTATTCACTTTTTTTTTTAGTGCATTTTTTGTCTTTTGTTCAGATTGGGTAGTTTCTATTCTTCTATCTTCCCAGTTTACTGATTCTTTGCTCTGTCTTTTCCTTTCTGCTGGTGAGCCCATCCATGGAGCTTTTTATTTCTGTCATTTTTGAGCTCTGAAATTTCCATTTGGTCCTTTATATCTTCTGTTACTTTGCTGAGCCTTTCTGTTAATTTGTGTGCCTTTCATTTTTCATTTAAGTATGTTCCTAATTGCTCATTAAAGCATTTTTATCATGGCTGCTTTAAAATCCTTGTCAGCTAATTCTAACATCTGACAGTTGGTATTGGCATCTGTTACAGTTTGACATCTTTCTGGCTCTTAGTTTGGCAAGAGATCTTCACCTGAAACCTGGATATTTTGTGGTATTATGAGAGCCTGGATCTTCTGTTTTAACTTCGGTGACACCAGTACAGGAAGGGCTGAGGTGGAGGGTACTGCCTCGTTACTGAGAGGTGCAGGGAGGGAGAAGTCTGGGTTCCCCATTTAGCTTCCATTGACACCCAGTTTGAATGGGGGAGCTCTTTGTTACTGCTGGGAGGGGGTAGAACTTCTGATTTCTTACATGATTTCCCTGACGCCATGGCCCAAGGCAGTGGCCTTGTTACACTGGGCAGTGGTGAAAGGCCAGGAATCCTGCCAGGCCTGCTCTGGTACCACCCTAGTGGGGAGGAGCAGTAGCACTTTGACTGTCGGGTGGGAGTGCTGGTGCTTCTAGGGCCTTGTTATTGGCTGGTGGCTTCCTACTTGGCCTTCTCTGACACCACCCCACAGGGAGAGTTGCGGTGCCTGGTGATAGTCTTGAGAAGGAAGTTTATGTTCTGCTTTCGGCATTTGCCAGCATGTGTGGGGACGGTCCACTGTTTTTATCTGTGGTGTTTGACTGGCATAGAGTTATAATTGTCTGAAAGTTTTCTGACTTTCCAGGCTGCCTGGTTCTTTGGCTAGAGAGAGCAGGCTTTTCAGGCTTCTGGTCTGTGTCTGGTGTTCATGAATTGCCAGCTTCTTCAGCCTCGACTCTGGGGAAGAAAGCCCAATTAGCAGATCTTTTTACCTAATGGAGAGTTAGATTGGTGTGTAGTGGGTCATCTGGGCATATATGTTCTCCTATCCCTAAAAGGGATATAATAATAAATTTTTCTCATGGCATACTCTCAACATACATACAGTAAATGTGTTATAAATGGTTAATAGCAGTGTTTCTTCATGTATGATATTATATATGAAATTATTCCGAACTATAGAGGTTTGAATAAATTATTTTTACTTCCCAAAGTGTTTAGTATAACTTCAGTAAATAAATTATTCCTGTTATTGTTACTTCTTAATTGATACCATGTAGTCCCAAGGGATAGTGTGAAAGAATTGTTCCATGCATGGATCTTTCTGGTTACTTTGTATAAATGATACACTTGAATTGGCTGCTAATTTTAACATGTGTGTAGTAGTGGAGGTCATTAATTCTTTAGCTCATACTGATTTTTAAGTTACGTTGAGATGTTTTAAAACTGATGGGTTTTAAAAAATATCAGGTCTATTTTCTATCCTTATATTACAATATTTTACTAGACTCAAATACTGTTCTCCAGCTAATTGAGTATCTCAGAGAAGATGTTCATTTTAAATAATTGCAAAATTGTTAAATACTTTGTTCTTTTTCTTTGGCAGGATCAGAAAACTGACTTGTCCAGAATGAAAGGGAGTGGGACAGTAATCAAGTGTTGATAATCTTAGCCAGTGTTTTGTGTGTATATATGTGAATCATTTGTGAAAGTGATAAATGATAGACAATTTGCTGGAAATGGAGCAAATGGAAATGTTGATTAGAAATATCTAACAAAGCTTTCTGTAAAATACTTTGTATTTGCACTATGTTAAGGTTTAAGAAGTGATTGTAATAAGCCTTCTCTTGTAGTCTTGTCTTTAAAAAACTGATTGTGACACCTTAAAACATAACTTGTAGGGTGCTGGTATAGAAATCTATCCAGGGAGTAAGTGCACCTTAAGTGACAATGGGATCCATCACTGCAAGGAAGGGATACTCATTAAGGTGAGTGCTCCTGCTAAAACACCCTCTTTCCAAAAGTTAGTTAGAATGGTTTCATCCAAGAAATAATTGTTTCATTAAATTCTCATGTTGAGTTCTATTGTTTTCTGGTTTTGAAAGCACAAGCAGTATATACATCTTAATAATCATCTTGATATCAATAGTTGGTGATGTTCTTTTGTGAGAATATGTTGCTGTCTGTAGATCTGCAGAAATGACAGAGGAATGCTATGTCACTCAGCTCGGACTGCGCTACCACTTATTAATAAGCATAGCCTTCTCCTTTATTTTTAGAATAGCCGGGAAAAAGTGAGATTTTAAAAATCAAGTGGTGTTGAATGTGACAGTTCCTTAAAACATTTGTTTTCAATGTCACAGGACTTCTTAGATGAGCATTATGACATTCCCAAAATATCCATGGTGAATAATGTCATACATAATAATGAAGGTTATGGTGTTGTCTTGGTGAAACCTACAATCTTCTCTGATCTGCAGGAAAATGTCCAAGATGAAACCGAAGGTATGCTGTATTTAGTGATTTTTAAAAATAAAAACTGGATCTAGTTTGCTTTGTTTCAACACTGAACTCTGATTAAGGATCCAAGTCTTCCTTTCCTTTAACAAAGATAACTGGCATATGCTTGGACATGGGGTTGGAGAAGCTTGGGAAAGCTATAACATTGCAGACTCCCAGGGTGAAAGAAACTTTCAAGGTCAACTAGTTCACCTATTCCTTCTAAACCTTGGTGTGTGGTTGTAATAAGAATATTATTTGGTCCTGTAGTTCCCTTCTTATCATGCTTGGCTTTCTGTATATTTATAGAATAAAGCTGGACATATGATGGCAATGGTAGCTCCTGCTGGCGTTTGTTAAGGGTGGAGGCAGAGAAGTGCGTGTGTCAGTCTGCATTTGCTGGAGGGGATCGTGAAGTTTGTTTCTATTTTTTATTGGCAGAAGTAAATGCCTCCCTGTCAACTGTCTTTCTATGGCAGCAAGAGCTGAGTCAAATCGCTAGGAAATTCATGACTTTCAAGCCATGACCCAGATTACTATGAAATCTCAGAGAGGGATTAAGCATTGGCATGGGTGAGGAAAGTAGTCCTCATCATCCTCAGGACCCACTCTAGTTATCTGTGAGTTCTTTTTCTTCACACAGTTCTGTAGTCAGACGTCCAAATGGGCGTGTCTGCATTATGTACTTAGGGTCTCACAAGGGTGAACACAGAGATGAGTGGGCTTTTGTCTGAGAGCTCTGGGGGGAAGATCGGCTTCTGAGCTCATTCATATCATTGGCAGAACTCATTTGCTTGGGCAGCCCCAGTGGCTCAGCGGTTTAGCGCCTGCCTTCAGCCCAGGGTGTGATCCTGGAGACCGGGGATCGAATCCCACGTCGGGCTCCCGGCATGGAGCCTGCTTCTCCCTCTGCCTGTGTCTCTGCCTATCTCTCTTTCTCTCTCTCTCTCTGTGTGTCTCTCATGAATGAATAAATAAAATCTTAAAAAAAAAAAAAAGAATTCATTTGCTTGAGGTCATAGGAATGAGGTCTCCATTTTTTAGCTATATTGGCTGGGGATTGTCCTCAGTTTCTAGAGGCCAGGTCCTTGGCCGATAACCCTCTGTATCTCCAACTTTCCTCAAGAGAACCTCCCTCAAGGCAAATGTTGCTCATGCTTCAAATCTCTCTCACATTATGAATTTCTTCGTGCTTTCTTTTCCTTCTTTTAAAGAGCCCCTATGACTGGATTAGGGACACCTAATTATCTTCTTCAAGTCAGCTGCTTAGTAACCTTAATGACATGTGCAAAATCATTTTGCCATTTAGCAGTCATGAAGGTAGCACCAGGCGTTGGGCGTTGCAGGAGCCATCTAGAATTCTACCCCAGATATGTACTCACTGAGAATGCTGGCATCAGCTGCTGGAGTGGAGTTCCTTTAGGAAGAGTGGCACTGTCTTATTAATCTTTGCATCTAGCCCCTAAAGCCATGCGTAGTAGGTAGTAAATACCCAGGAAAGGTCTGTTAATGAAGGAGATTCTAGGGTAAAAAGAGAAAAGAATTCAAAATTGGTAATCCTGTAGGAGAGTCAGAAAACTTTGGTACAAAGAGGAAAACGACTGCTCGTTGAGCTACTTACAGCAAAGAGTTTGTAGAATCTACTCCGATGACGGCAGGAATCCTTGGCAGAAAAAAACTTGAAAGCTCTCACAGAATATAGAAATATATATATTTTTTGTGGAGTTATTTTGTACATTTAACTTTATTTATTATAATTTGTTTATTTCTCCAGAAAATAGAGCACTTAAAGTTCCAACAAGTGAAGAGGCAGATACAGCAGAAAGGATAGATTTAGAGGAGCTGATTCAGTGTGCAACTGGCAAAATGGAGCTTTATGCAAGATCCAGCCTTTCTGAGCAAGTTGAAGGCAACTGTGAAATTGTGAATGAACTAGTTGCTGCCTCCACACAGAAGGGCCAGATGAAGAAGAAAAGGTTGAGTGAACTGGGGATCACGCAAGCTGACGACAAGTTAATGTCACAGGAGATGTTTGTTTCAATTGTGGGGAACCAGTTCAAGTGGAATGGGAAAGGGAGTTTTGGCACATTTCTTTTCTGACCACCATGATGTAAATAGATAGCAAAATAGTGGATTTTGCACATGCTGCCCTAAGAGTCACTGCTGCTATCGTAGTTCGCTTCATGTCTGTATTTCACATTTGATATATTTGATTGGGTGTGAGTGAAATGACATCTATTTCTGTCTGCAGGTGTTGCACAAGAGACATTTCCTCTGTATAAGGAAGGTCATAAAAAAATATAAAATAGAAATAGAAAATAGAAAATGAAGATTTCTTATCTGGAAAGTCTTGCATTCTCAAACACATCCTTCTGTCGTATTATTAAGCCTATCAGTAACTTTCTAGTATAAATACACTTTAACCTAGCACTTCGGACACGAGGAAGACAGAGAATACAAGATGAATGCACAGAAATGCAATAGGTGTCAAATGTGCAGTGTTCTTACACTTGTCTTTTTCTCCCAATTAACAGCAAGTCTGATTTCCACGCTGCATTTGCATAATACTTGTCTTAAAATAAAAGCTTGTATGATTGGGAGGTTATCTGTGTGATCAGACTTATTGAGAATCTGAGTGTGATGCATTTTTATGTTGAACTATGTAATCATCAAAACAGTAATAGATAGCATGGCAGGTTTGAAACATGAGATGTGTTATTCAGAGCCAATGCATAAGTAGAGCATTTTCACTGTTGCTGAATATGAATGATTAAAAAGAAGTTTGTTTTTCACCATAACAGTATTCTGATCAAATTTCAAATATCTTAGACAAAGTGATTACTTTTGTAACCTATATCAGCTCTGTGTTCTTGAATATCATATTCTAAAGCACAGCTTTTAAAATATTTATATTTTTAAAAAGTATATGTGTCATTAATATGCTTACTGATTAAAATTAAAATGATGAAATAAAAAATTGAATCTTGTTATATTTTTTCCAGATGCATTATGGGCCATAGTATATGTGTAGCATATGTAGCATGTATGGTCCTTTGGAATGCGCACAAAGTTTATCTTTTTAGTGTTTTTTTTTTTTTTAATGTTTCAGAAAGAGTATTAAGGTTGGGGATCCCTGGGTGGCTCAGCAGTTTAGCGCCTGCGTTTGGCTCAGGGCACAATCTTGGAGTCCCAGGACCGAGTCCCGCGTCGGGCTCCTGGCATGGAGCCTGCTTCTCCCTCCTCCTGTGTCTCTGCCTCTTTCTCTCTCTCTATGTCTATGATGAATAAATAAAGAAATCTTAAAAAAAAAAAAGTATTAGTTTTTCTTCAGTGTGGTTGTTTCTTAAATTGCATAATACTAAATGTGGAAGAATTTATGTTGGATATCTTGTCTGACTATTGAAAGGCATTTTTCTTTTACTCTTTTAAATCCTGTTGCAGAAGAAATACTAATTCTGCATTAGTTGGAGCCAAATACTGATTTTAAAATCATTTATTCAACTTTAAAAAAAGTCAAATTGGTTTTCCAATCAAATTTCCAGTTTCTCTTGGAGTTTAGATTTCCTATATTGTAACTGGCTGGAGTGAGTGTCAAGAGAATGACAAGTAGCAAGGCAAGTTAATACCTTCTTTATTCCTTTTTATAGCAGGATAGTTTTTATTTTTTTTATTTTATTTTTTGAAAGATTTTATTTATTCATGAGAGACAGAAGCAGGGACACAGGCAGAGGGAGAAGCAGGCTCCATGCAGGGAGCTGATGGGTGACTCGATCTTGGGACTCCAGGATCACATCCTGGGCCGAAGGAAGACCTCAACCACTGAGCCACCTAGGCGTCCTGCATGATAGTTTTTAGATTTCATTTCTATCTTAGTTTAAATTTAAACTTACATTAATTTTTATTCTCTGTGTTATTAGTGAGTATGCCTAAAGCATTCTCGTCTAAGTTATGTAGAGTACATTTGGCTCAGTTGTGAAGATGACTTAGTACAGGGGATAGGGAGAGAGTTCTGGAAGGATGTGGATTTGACGTTTGAGGTGGAAACACTGACGAAGAAGGGCTGTCTTCAGTGTTGATTGAATTATATGTCCTATCTCTGTGGTCTGTTCTTAGTGTAATCTCAGATTTACGGCAGATATCAAAGATACCTTGATTTCAGTGTTTTCTTTGAGATTCTCTAGAAGTATCTCCTTTGGTTTTTTATTTTGGTATTATCCCGCAAATATGTACATGAACGTATTTTCATTCATTCACCCAGAGGTCACTTGTGCTCAAGTGTGTCCATCCCACTTTCCTAGAACTTCTACAACTTCTAGTTGTAGGAGGTTGGAGAAATGTGTGATTTGGTGTGGGTCTTTAGACTTAGCAGATTTGGGTCTTTAGAGGGAGGTTGAAGAAACTTACCAATAAAATGTTGATTTTAAGGTATATTTATTCAAGAGAGACATAGAGAGAAGCGAGACACAGGCAGAGAGAGAAGCGGCTCTGCAGGAAGCCCCATGTAGGACTCGATCCCAGAACCCAGGATCACGTCCTGAGCTTCTGAAGGCAAACAGATGCTCAACCGCTGAGCCGCCCAGGCGCCCCCTAGACATAGCATTTAATTGTATAACATTTTATTTTATTCTATGACTTAAAAATTAATTTTTTGAAAGATGTATACAAAAATTTGTAAGTCTTAATATGTGTTAAAGTGAACATTCTCTTTTCTTAGTTCTCACTGTTAATAGAAAAATATATATTCTTTAGAAATAATAAAAAAGGCATAGTATATAATGATCAGAAAATTAACTGTTTAAAACCTACTATAGAAATCTATATTTTGGGATCCCTGGGTGGCGCAGCGGTTTGGCGCCTGCCTTTGGCCCAGGGCGCGATCCTGGAGACCCGGGATCGAATCCCGTGTCGGGCTCCCGGTGCATGGAGCCTGCTTCTCCCTCTGCCTGTGTCTCTGCCTCTCTCTCTGTGTGTGTGACTATCATAAATAAAAAATATTAAAAAAAAATTTTTGAAATCTATATTTTTTGTTGTTTGTGTTATACTCCATTGTCAGAATTCTTTTATTTATAAGTGATAGAAACCCCACTCAGATGGACTGATGAGGTTCGTTCCTGCAAGCAGGAGGTCTGAAGACTAGAGCTGATTTTGGGCATGGTTGTGTCATTCTGTCCTTTAATTCTGGCTTTCCTGGTGTTGGTTTCAAATCCTCAGGTTGGCTTTTTCCATGTGGTGGCAAAAAGCCCTCAGTAGCCCCAGTTTTTATGTCCCCAGAAGGGGGAGAGATCTAGCATTTGGTTGGTTTTGCCAGTGTCTGCTTGTCTTTGACCAGTCACTAGAAACCTGAGGGATGGCGCCATCTGCTCTCATCGAGTCACTATTAACCCCATGAAGAGGGGTAGAGTTTCATGATTGACTCATTCTGCAGGTAGTGAAAGCAGTTCTTTTTTTTTTTTTTTTTTTTTTTTTTTTTTTAATTTATGATAGTCACACACACAGAGAGAGAGGCACAGACACAGGCAGAGGGAGAAGCAGGCTCCATGCACCGGGAGCCCGACGTGGGACTCGATCCCGGGTCTCCAGGATCGCGCCCTGGGCCAAAGGCAGGCGCCAAACCGCTGCGCCACCCAGGGATCCCTGAAAGCAGTTTCTAGAGGAAAAGTGTTCTGTTTCCAGAAGCAGATGGAAGGGTGGCTTTGGAGACAAAAACATAGATGTCAGGCTAGCGATGGATGAGGCATGACTTAACCTATTCCCCCAAGTTGATGGGCTTTCAGGTTTTCTTTCAATTTTTCATTATTACAAATAGACACATAAAAGGATGCTCAATGCCACACATGTGACTTCTCTAAAATTTTTTGTGGTTAAATTGGATGAAGATTTTTGGGTTGAGGGTTAAATTTTGATAGTTATTGCCAGATTGTTTTCTAAGAAAATGAGCACTGGTTTATACTCCTGCCCACAATATATGGGAGTGATGGTTTTACCATAGTCTGATAATACAGTATATTGTCAGTTTAAAAAAAATGCTTGGGGCACTCTGCTGGCTGAGTCAGTAGAGTGTGCAACTCTTGATCTTGGTGTTGTAAGTTTGAGCTCCATTTTGGGTTTAGAGATTACTTAAGCATTTTTAAAAGATCTTATTTTTATCACATGAGTGAAAAAATCATTTGGACTTGTGTTTGATTACTATTTGATATCTTATCATTATATTTTCAACATCTATTTTTCTGAAAATTGCCCATTGATATCCTTTGCCTATTGGATGGTTTGACTTTGTTATTAACAGGAGTTTTCTATAGGGTGCTTTTTAAAATCCTTTATATTGCAAGCATGTATACTACATACATACTACATGTATGTATGTATGTAGTGTAATGTATATATATATAAAATCTCAAGCTATCTGAGCTTTGTTGATATATTTTATTTCACTGAATTTTTAAAGTTTTATTTTCAAATTCTTCTGGGTCATGTGACTTGTTTATATAGAGCTTACCTACTGCCAAATTATAAAAATATTTCATATTTCAGTACCTTTGCAATCTTTAAATTTACATTTCTAATCCATCTATAATATGGTTTTGTGTTGAATATGGTGTAGAATTTTTTTTCACTAGATGGTTACTGAGTTCTCTCCATACATCTATTGATTCTTTCCCCTCTTACTTGGAATCATACTAAGTTCCCCTGTTTGTCTACTTCTGACTCTCTGGCTTAAGTACTACTGGCAAATAATCTCCACCTAAATGTATATTCTGTTACCAGGATCCAAAATCACTAGCACTCAATCAAATGTGACTGGAAAAACTGTTTCCTGGCTACCCTCCATATAGCAAGATGTTTCCTAGTAAGGTGACTTGGGGGAAATGTACTCTCATCTCTTTTCCTCCTCGGAGGCGGAGAGCCCGTTTGCGCAAACGTTCAATAAACCCTCTTGCTAATTGCATCTGCCTGTCTGGGGTCTGAGTCTCTGGGGCGTCCACCGGGCCACGTTGGCACCCGTGAGCCAGGGTCCAACATTTGGGGGCTCGTCCGGGATCTGAGACGCCCCAGACTCAATCCTAAGACCGGTAGGAGGTGAAGGCCCTGGTCTTTCAGCCAGGACCCAATGGACACCTCGATCAGCCGACCTGGGATGACCGCCAACAGCTCCTGCAGACTCCCCTCACCACGGAGGAGAGACAGCGCGTCTACTCGAAGCTCGGAAAAACGTCCCGGGGGCGGATGGGAGGCCGACCCGGCTGCCTAATGAGATTGAGGATGTTTTCCCCTTGGTTCGCCCGACCTGGGACTACGACACTGTTGCTGTACAGGCTAAAGGCGCTCCAGATTATCCAGCACCAGATCTGGAAACCCCTTGCGGCTGTCTACCGCCCCGGAGACACAACCGGCCCACACCCGTTCCAGATCGGGGACTCCGTCTACGTCAGGAGACATCAGTCCAGGACGCTTGAGCCCCGCTGGAAGGGCCCATATACTGTCCTACTGACCACCCCAACCGCCTTAAAGGTAGACGGCATTGCTGCTTGGGTCCACGCCTCACACGTCCAGCGCGCCCCATCAACGAGCACCGCTGACGCCAGCCAGGACGGACCGGACGAGCCGCTCCAATGGAAGCTCCACCGCACCCAAAACCCGCTCAAGATAAGACTTTCAAAAATTGTTCAATGACAGTTGTTATATTCCTACCTCTCCTAGCGCTCTTCACCTCCGCCAAAGGTGACCCTCATGCCCTCAAAAGGTTAACCTGGCAGGTACTAACGTCTGGGGGTGACGAGGTCTGGTCTATAACTAAGACCGCCCCCGTGGGAACCTGGTGGCCTGACCTATATCCTGACCTATGCAAGCTAACCATAGGGGCCCCTAGCCCATGGGACCTAGAGGGATACTTCGACACCTCTAGAGCCCCTAACCAAGAAAGCCCTCCAGGGCGACTGGGATTAGACCCATGGGGAGGATGTGGCACGCCTGACAGAAGGGCCATGCTAAGCACTCTTCCCTTTTATGTCTGTCCCGGGCACCACAGAGATCGCAGGCTAAATCCCACCTGTGGAGGAGGGGAATATTTCTATTGTAAAAATTGGGGGTGCGAAACTACGGGGGATACAGAATGGAGGCCCTCCTCCTCCTGGGATTATATCACTGTCAAGGCTAACTATACTCACCCGACATTTAGCAAATGGAAAACCCTTAATTATGGGCCCTGCCAAGGGTGGTGTCATCCCCTACGGATATCCTTCACGGAGCCCGGAAAAAGGGCTACTTACTGGGCCAATGGATATACGTGGGGACTCAGGTTATACAAAGAAAGAACAGATGATGGTTTTATATTCAGAATTAAACTAAAAATAGAATCCCCAGACCCCGTGGCGATCGGGCCTAACGCGGTCCTCGGGGAACAAAGAGCTGCCCCGGCCCTAGCCGCAGGGAGTGCCGCACCCACTAACTTCGCGGTCACTCCAACCCCTGGGTCGTCACCCGAGACGGGACAACGACTGTTTAATCTTATCATAGGGGCATTCCTGGCCCTTAATCGAACCAGCCCCGATGTAACTAAATCCTGCTGGCTCTGCCTTGCTTCCCCCCCCCTTATTATGAGGGAATTGCTACTTCAGGGACCTATAATAACATCACTAGCACTCAGGGATGCACACCCGACTCCCAACCACAATTCACCCTTACAGAAGTTACAGGACAGGGAACCTGCATAGGAACACCCCCCCGGGGCTACCAGAGACTCTGCAACACTACCACCCCGATTTTGGGGACTGATTCTTACCTGGAGCCCCAGCCGGGAACTTGGTGGGCATGCAACAAAGGCCTCACCCCCTGTGTGTCGGCTAAGGTTCTAAATAGCTCAAACGACTTCTGTGTCATGGTGCAGATCATACCCAGGGTGTTCTATCACCCTGCTGAAACTCTAGAAAATCAGTATGATAAACATCCCACCCGTTTTCGGCGCGAACCTGTCTCCCTAACCTTAGCCGTTATGTTGGGACTAGGGGTCGCTGCTGGGGTGGGTACTGGCGCAGCTGCTCTGATCCAGGACTCACGACGTTATCTAGAACTCCAAACAGCTGTAGATGAGGATCTACGGACACTAGCGCAGTCCGTTTCTAAGCTAGAACAGTCCCTCCCCTCACTTTCAGAAGTAGCACTTCACAACAGGAGAGGCTTGGATTGACTATTCCTGAAAGAGGGAGGACTGTGTGCGGCCCTGGGAGAGGAATGCTGTTTCTATGCAGACCATTCTGGAGTCATCAGAGACTCCATGGCCAAACTCAGGGAAAGGTTAAATAAAAGACAAAGGGACCGGGAGGCCCAGCAGGGCTGGTTTGAAAGCTGGTTTAATCAGTCTCCCTGGTTGACCACCCTAATCTCTACCATTCTGGGCCCTCTAGTTATCCTGCTCCTGCTGCTAACTTTCGGCCCCTGCGTCCTCAACCGGCTGCTCCAGTTCATCCGAGAAAGATTGTCTATTACCCAAGCTCTGGTATTAACTCAGCAATGTCGGGCCCTCCAAACTGAAAAAATAAATGTTCCCTAAGATTTTAAGGTTAAAATCAGCCCAAACAAGAGGAGGGAATGAAGAAACCTCCCCCCTTGTAAGTAGGGCCAGCCCTAATCCAGAGGCAGCCCATCCAGGCTTCTTCCTGAAATTTTAGCAACTAAAAGCATTCTGTTTACAATAAGAAAACCGTTTCCCCCCCCCACACCCTGATTGGAATGTCCCTGAATAGGTTCATGTTGACCCTCCCCAAAATCAACCTGGATGCTACGCGACTCCCGCGGTTCTTTTGTCTTTAGGCAGTTTCTTTCCTTTTGCCTTTTAAAAGATACCTGTAATTGCTAATCGGGGCTCTTTTCCTCCTCGGAGGCGGAGAGCCCGTTTGCGCAAACGTTCAATAAACCCTCTTGCTAATTGCAAAAAAAAAAAAAAAAAAAAAAGAAATGTACTCTCATTCCCTCCCACACTGTGTTCTTATTTTTCAAAACCTTGGCTATTGAGTTTTTGTTGTTGTTGTTGTTGTTGTTTTGCTCCTATTGGTTTACTGGATACCAAAACATCATCAATTTTAAGTATACAATTCTCTGGGTCTTGGCAAATGTATGTAGTTGTGTAACCATCTACAACGTTGAATGTTTCTATCATTTCTAAAATTTCCCTCACTTTCCTTTGCAGTCAATCTCCTCCCCCAACACTTCGACCCTAGAGATGATTGATCTGCTTTCTGTATATATATATTGCCTTTTCTGGAGTTACATAACAAAAACAATGACTCAGTATGTAATATTTTGTGTCTATCTCCTTAAGCTTAGCATATATGCTTAAAATAAATAGATATTCTTTCATGTGTCACTAGTTTGTTTCTTATTTACTGTTGAGTGGTTTTCCATTGTGTGAATATAGAGTATTGTCTATTCATTCACCAGTTGTTAGGTGACACTGGGTGTTTGGAGTGTTGGGTTATTTATAGATAAATTGATGAGACTATTTGAGTGAAAGTCTTCGAACGTACATTTTCATTTTTATGGAGGTAAATACCTATGAGTGGGATTGCTAGGCTATATAGTACCTACACATTTTACTTTGTCAGAATATCCCAAATTATTTTCCAAGTGGCTATAGGTTAGGGTTAGGATTAGGGTTCGGGTTAGGGGCAAGGGATAGGGATAGAGTTAGGGTGGGGTTCCGGTTTGGGTTGGGGGTTAGAGGGTTTGGTTTAGGTTTTAGGGTTTAGGGTTAGGGGTTTGGGTGAGGGTTGGGGTTAGGGTTTAAAGTTTGGGTTAGAGTAGGGGTAGGATTAAAGTTGGAGTCATGGTTAGCATTAGGGGTTAGAGGTTAGGGATAAGGGTTAGGGTTTAGAGGTAGGGGTAGGGGTAGGGTTATGGTTGGAGCCAGGGCTAGGTGTATGGATTAGGGACTCGGGGTTCGTGTTTTGGTTTCAGTAGTGATAGGTCTAGTGTTAGGCTAGGTGAAGTTTAGGATTAAGATTAGGGTTAGGGTTATTGTCTGTACACAGGTAGAGATTGGATTTGGGCATGTGCCTGGCACTGGGACTCCCAGTATCTTCATGGGTTAGTTTTAAGTGTTTTGTTTAGGTTTTGGGTTAGGGTATGTGCTTGGCATTGATCCATTCAGAGGTCTCTCCAGAGAATCAAACTCCAGGCTTCTCTTGGGGTGAGAATAGCCATGGCAGGCATCTCCTGAGCTGAGATAAGGAGGGGATTTGTGGCTCTAAATACTCTTTATTTGGATTTTCAGCTTCCTTTCTGTTTTTATCTCTTATGCGCACCCATTTCATCAATACTAACAATTATTATTTTAAAGTTTTACTTGAATTCCTGTTGTCAACACAGTATAATATAGTTTCAAATGTACACCATAGTGATTCAACCCTTGGATGCAATGCCGAGTGCCCTCCATCATCCCCATCCCCCATTTCCCTATCCCCCCCCCCCCCCCCGCCCACACACACACACACATTCCTCTGGTATTTATTAGCTTATTCTCTATGGTTAAGAGTGTGTTTCTTGGGCAGCCTGGGTGGCGCAGCGGTTTAGCGCCGCCTGCAGCCCAGGGCGTGTTCCTAGAGACCCTGGATCCAGTCCCACATCAGGATCCCTGCATGAAGCCTGTTTCTCCCTCTGCCTGTGTCTCTGCCTCTCTGTGTGTGTGTGTGTGTGTGTGTGACTATCATGAATAAATAAATGAAATCTTAAAAAAAAAAAAAAGAAAGAAAGCAGAGCTTCCCCAGGAGCCCAGGGAGCGGGGCCCACACACGTGACAAGTTGGCCATTTCCTTCTGACCAGGAGTCATTTGACTGCCGATTTATTTAAATTGCTATTCAATGGCGAAGGTCGTTCTAGGATGGGGATACAGCGAGAACGTGTTCTCGGTTCGGAGGTAGCTAAAGCTCCCCCGTCATGGACTCGATGTCCCAGTTGGGTGCAGAGATAGGCGAGCCAGCAAAGAGATGAGAAACATGGCCCTGGGGTGCCTGGCCGGCCTGGTCGGGGGACCTTGATCTCAGGACTGTGAGTTTGAACTCCATGTTGGGTGTAGAGAGGACATAAAAATAAAATCTTTAACAATAATAATGGATGAACTAATAAAGCATGACGTCGAAGGTGAGTGCTCGCTTCAGGACAAACCTCAAAGCGGACTATGTCTAACCTGCGACCTGTTCTTCATCGCCCCGCTTGCACTCCTTGGCCCAGATGACGTCCTCCACGAGGGACGGTCCCGCCCGAGTGGGAGTGGGCTTCCTTCCCTGTAAGGCCCGTGCCTCCCCTCGTTCTGCAGGACAGAAGAGCCGGGAAGGCACGAGCTCGGGGGATCAGCATAAACCTCGGCGATGGTCCTTCCCGATCCCGGGAGCCAGAGCTCGGCCTCCTTTTGGGACCCGATGTCGTAACGAAGCCCGTGTGGTCAGTGGCTCGGATGCAGGGTGGAGGCCGAAGGAGAATCAGGAAGAACAAAATAGGGGGGAAACCAGAAGCTGAAGGAGAGGAGGACAGATGTCAGCATCCGGAGCCTTCGTGGGGACCCGGCGTCCTTTCCCAGGAGGGGCCCCCTCTGTAGGGTGCTTCCCGCTGCCCCGCGCTCCCCGTGGGCACCCGCAGGCACATCCCCGGGCCTCCAGAGCCTCTGCAGCCGTGGTCTGGAACGTCCTCTGTGTGTCCTACCGGGGACCCCAGCGTCGTGTCTGTAACCATCTGGCTGCTGACAACAATCGGGGGATTCCGACGTTTGTTGGGTTTGGGGTGTGTGTGTGTCTGTCGCCGTGCCGCGATCTGATCCTCGGGCCTGCGTCATCCTGATGCCGAAATGGTTGAAACACCATCATTTCTGGTGCTGGCGCTGGGCGGCTAGCTGGGCTCTCCTGGCCGGCCCGGGCTCCCTCGTGCCGTGCCGTCCCGCCGGAGGGTCAGCTGAGCTGGAAGGTCCGGCTCGGCCACATTCCCGTGGGTGGCAGTGGGTCCCCGCCGAGCGCCGGCTGTTTCTCTTCTCCCCGATGCCTCTCCAGCGGGGAGCCAGACCTCAGGGCCGCCCTGGGGGGAGCTCCTGAGGAGCCGGCTGCCCATGGGGGGAGCCCTGGGGTTGCCTGTGTGTGGGAGTCGGGTGGGGACGGGGTTGGGGTCCCTCAGTCCCCTGCGCTGCCTGCCCCCAGGCCGAGCCCCACGCTCACCCAGCCCCTACTCTCCAGGGCATGCAGGGTGCCCTCCACACTCTGGTGCGAGAGATCCAGCAGCACCGGGTGTGCACGCTGAGCCCGCCCGGTGAGGGTGGCCCAGGTGTGAGAGCTGCAAGGGCCTGCTGTCCTGACATCCCCTCCAGGGCCACGCTGACCGCCCTGCGGGCCCTCTGTGCCCCAGGTGCACAGGCACGGGCGGGGAGGGGAGGAAGCGCCCCAGAGCCCAGGCAGCCCAGGCCCCCTGAACAGAGGGGGCACAGACCTCCCAGGGCACTTAGCACAGACCCTGGTGACCTGAGGCTCCCCAGCTGTCACTCTGTCCCAGGCCCGTCCTGGCCGCGGGCACAGGCTGAGTTGCAGTAGAGTCTGTGGGGTCCTGACCCTGGCGTCTGGCCGCCCCTGGAAGGCACGTGGGGACGTCAGCTGTGTGTGCCTGGCGGCGCCCCTGCAGGGGCTGGTCGGGGCCTGGGCGGTGCCCCTCCTCCTTTCTGGGGGTGTCTCCGCACCCCGTGCACAGAGCTCCAGGAGACGCAGAAACGAGCTGGCCGTGCATTTTCACACACAACACTTTATTGAACTTGCAACAGCAAACAGGGGCTCAGAGCCTAGGGTGCGCGCCTTCCCCTGGGAGGAGACCTTCCTGTCCTTAGAGGAAAGCGGAATCCCACAGGGGTGCGGGTGCTGGAGTCCCCCACCTGGGAGCCTGTGCGGACGACTCCAGGTGGGGGCGCGTGTCCTGAGGTTGGGGCGTTGAGAGGCGGTTCTGGGGACAGCAGGGCTGACCTGGACCTGCGGCCCATGGGCTCTTGCGCTGGGTCCCCGCAGGGCAGCTGGACCCCAGCCTCGGGCCCCCTGGGGCTGGGTAACTGACTGCTGGAGCCCCAGCACGTGGAGGAGCCTGCCTCCTGGTGTGGGTGTGGGTGGGGCCCACAGGTCTGCCTCTGCTGCCCTGCCCTGGGGTGTCCCGGGATCCTCAGGGCTGTCCTAGGTCAGCGACCTGAATCTGTGGGGCACGCCTAGGGCCCAGGAGGCCACATCTGGCTGTGAGAGGGCTCGCTCAGCCCGGGGCCAGAATGCAGGCCTGGTCAGGGCCCCGGGGTGCTGGATCCCATTACTCTTCGTGCTGGGCCTGGGGGGGGGGGCTCGAGTCGCCCCTGCCCCCACAGAGCCCGGGGCCAGGCCAGCCCAGGTCCCTCTGGGTCAGGGGCTGGTGTCCTGTGCGGGGGGGTGCCGCCCTCCGGGAGGGACAGTGAGACGAGGCAGGGCACAGTGACGGCAGGCCAGAGCCTCTGGGCCCCCGCACTCACTGCCACGCTCTGCCCCCAAGGCCCGCGAGCATCGAGCTGCCCCGTGGACGCGGAGGGCAGAGGGTCCCGGGCCTGTGCGGGGCCTCGGGGCAGCAGGCTCAGCGCCGCCCTGGCTCTGCCCTGGCTGTACCCGTCACTGCCCAGCGAGGGGCACGAGCTGCAGTGGCCACGGGGCAGGAAGGGTGTCCTGGGCCCGACAGCGTCATCCCTTGGGGGCTGGGTGGACCCCGTGGTGGGAGTCCCGGGGGTGCTCCAGGGCCTGATCTGTCTCAGGGCCTCTGGGGTGGCCCAAGCAGGTGCCAAAGGGAAAGGGACCCAGTTTTTTGTCTTCAAGCCCACCATGTCTGGGGGCCGCCTGCCTGCACCGTCTTGTTGCACTGGGAGGATGGGGAGGGAGTTCCATCGCTGGGGGGGAAGTTGGACGATGGCCTGGCCGGGAGGGGGTCCAGGCGGCTCAGGCTGGGTGGCTGGGCCCAGGGAGGCCTGCTCCTCCACCCTGGGCGGTGTCTCAGAGGCCGGAGAAGGGAGGAGAGGCCCGGGCGCCGGGGACACTCACTCCAGGCCCAGGGGCATTGTGGGGAACTCGTCAGGTCCCGCTGGAAAGAGGCCGACGGGGTCAGCATCTCCAGCAGGCTGTGTGTCCCCGCTGGGAGCCCCGGGGGTCCTCACAGCTCCCACGTGGCCCCCCAGCCTGACCCTGTGCTCAGCCCCCCACACTGGTGCCCAGGCCCTGCAGTGGGTGCCCATCTACCCAGCCTTGGCCTGGGGTCCCCTGGCTGGAGCAGAAGAGGAGAGCCCCAGAGATGAGGACAGGGGCCCCGGGGGCTCTGTCCCCTGTGGGCGGCCCCAGCAGGCCGAGTCGGGAGGGTCCAGGGCCCTGAGCCCACCTGGGGGGGGGCAGGTCGCACCGCATCCTCCGGAGCTGGGTCATGGAGGCCCGAAGGCGTCTGAGCACCGCCTCGTCCTCCAGGGCCCAGGGCTGGGCCAGAGAGTCCTGCAGGAACTCCCGGAGCCCTTCCAGGGGCAGCTTCAGGAGGCCTTCTGGGCGGTGGGCGAGAGTCAGACCCAGAGGGCCCCGCCCTGTGGCCCCCGGTGCCCGCAGGGCAGCAGCTGGGGTCCCACTGTGCCCAGGAGCACCGTGGGCAGTGCGCTGGCCGGGGTGGCCCCTGCCCGCTGCTCCTCTCAGGGAGCCCCGCTGCACCCGCCTGCCCCGCCGTCCCCCCGCCCCAGGTCTGGGTGCTGCTCAGAGCACAGGGTCACCGCCCCTGCCCCCCCCCCCGTGGCACCCCTGGGCTCCCAGGGGCTCACTTAACTCCTGTGCACCTTGAGGATGGTGTAGGCCATGGCCGTGAGCACCCGCTCCCCGTCCAGTATATATGCATCCCACAGCTTCAGGGTGAGCGAGAAGGGGGTCTAGGGGACAGCGGGGTGGGAGGAGCGGCCTGAGCAGGGCCCCTGGGGGGCTTGGCTGGGGCTAGGCTAGGCCTGCCATCTGCCCACAGCCCCTGCCGCCCCCGGCTGCCTCCGACGAGGCCCCACAGCCCCCCCGTGCATGCCCTCCTCCCAGGGAGATCAGGGCTCCCGGCTGCTCCGGGTTCCGACCCCGGCCAGCACCGCCCGCACCCCTGGGGCACAGATTCTGCCCCCACTTGATGACATCACGCCTCGAGAGGACCCCAGGCTGGCCGCCCGATGGGCTGAGGGCCCGTCCACACCCCGGGCTGACCCGGCCTCCCCCGGGGGAGCTGAGGCAGAGGCGGCCCGACCCCCGGAACCTCCTCCAGGGACCCTCTGGGCTTCTCCAGGACGGGCTGGGCTGCGAGCCTCAGCCTCAGGGCCCCGGGGTCGGGCCTGGCTCGTCTGGAGGGTGGGGTTGAGCTGGGCCCTCCCCGGGGGCAGGGGGCAGGTCCGGGAGCGGGGGTCCCGGGGGGCCTCACCCGGCCGAGGAAGCACTGCAGGAACCACTTTGGGGTATAGATGCCGGTGGACAACTGCTCCTCGTCCTGGCGGGAGGGCAGGAGGTGCTCAGGCCCCACGCCGCAGCCCCTGGAGCAGGGTGGACGCGCTCCCCACGGCCCGGCCCAGCCGCCGAGGGCGCCCCCGGGCCCCAGGGGAAGGAACGTGACCCCAACTCTGGGCAGCTTGGAGGGCCGTGCCCCCCCCCCCGCCCCGGGCCCCGGGGACGGAGCCTCCGGAGCTCCCACTCGCCATGTGCTTCCTCAGGTCGGGGAGAGCTCTTTCAAGGACACGCTCATGATGGGCCTGGAACCTGAGGAGCTTCTGGAAGCCTGGGACGAAGAAGCCTGAGAAGGCCCCAGGCCCCCACGATCAGGGCCTCCTCCTGCACCACATGGGGTGGGGGGTGTCGGAGCAGGGGCCTCCCCCCACGCCCTGACCCCCGTGTGCCCACCGCCTTCGGAGCCCTGACTGGACCTGCTCTTCCCAGAGGGCAGGGCTGCCTCCCAAGCCGGGGGTGCGGGGCCCAGGGACCCTCGTCCTCACAGAGACCCCGCGGGGTGTGGGCTGGGGGCTGAGGACCAGGCCTGGCTGACCCAGCACCCTCTCTCCTGCAGGGGCCGCCGTGGGGACAGGCGGATCCCCAGCCCCAAGGGGCAGCGGGTGCAGGCCAAGGGGAGGGTGATGGGCATGCACGGCCCTCTGTGAGGCTTGGGAGTGAGGCTGGGGGCCCCAGGGAGGGGGAGACGCTGCCCCCTGGGCCCCGTGTGGCCGTGGGCTGGCAGGGGAGCCTGGGGGGCAAGCAGGCAGCCGGTCGGGAGGCTGGAGGAGCAGCGGGAGTGCGAGCCCGGCCTGCAGACGGTGGGGTGGGTGGCCGTGGCTCCGGGACCCCGAGGCCACCGGGGAGGCGGGGCCCTTGCCCGTTGGGGGGCGGGCTGGAGGGTCCCTGCCTGCCCCCCGGTGCAGCAGCCTGCAGGGAGGCCATCCTGAGCTCCCCTCCCGCCCGGCGGCCTGGCGTGCCCCTACGGTGCATGGCATGCCTGTCGTCGGTCATCAGCTGGGCCAGCGTCCAGAAGGCGTCCTCCTCGGGCAGGAACATGAGGAGGATGGCCGCGATCTCGCTCGTGCCCTGGCAGTAGCCCACCTCCTGCAAGAGCCAGAGCCCCACGGAGGGCGTGCACCTCGAGGCCCCCTCTGAGCCCTCTCCACGGGCGTCAGGCTCCCCCGGCTCCCTCCCAGCCCGGGCTCCCGGAGGGGGCTCCCAGAGGGCGGGGGGCAGGTGAGGGCCACCCAGACCAGCTCGGGCGCCAGCACCCCAGGCCCCACTACCGAGCCCTGCGGCCGCCTTGCCAGGGCCCCCGTCCTCAGACCAGCAGGAGGGGCCTCTGTGAGCTGTGCCAGGCTGCAGGGGGCCCGCCAGGTCTGGAGAGCCCCCGGAGGGCAGGTCGGGGGCCTGACTGTGGCCCCTGGGAGGTCCCACGAGGGAGGCTGGGCCAGGACACCCCATGGGGCTGGGGAGTGTGTGAGCTGGGGTCCTTGGGGACCCTTCTGGAACGCACCGTGAAAGGGGGTGGCCTCCTGGGCGTCTCGGCCTCGTGCCCTTCAGCGGAGTGGGAGCCTTCCTCCCCCGGGTTCTCGTCAGTAGTGCCGTCTATCAGGGTCCAGACCCGAACTCCAGGACGGCCGCGGTGCATGCGGGGGCCCCGGGCAGCCCTGGCCCTCGGGCACGCAGGCCCTGCCCCCCCTGGGAGGTCTGCACCCCGCCCCCTGCCCGTCCCGGAGGAGAGAGACCCTCCCCGGCATCTCGGGGCCGTGGAGCTGGGGCCCTAACTGTGAGTCCCGCTGGTCACCAGCACTCAGGACAAGGCCGCCCATGGGGCAGGGGGCGGGGGCAGGGACACTTACGGTGTTGTACACCGAGTAGGCCGCCAGCACGTGGAACAGGGCTCGCTGCCTAGGAGGGGGGACAGCGGGGTGCTCTGCTCAGTCAGCCCCTGCCCAGCGCGGCCGCCGAGTTGCCGACACCCACCCGCAGGCACCGCAGCCCTCAGGGCCCCTCCGTGGGGGCCGATCTTTGGGGTCAGGTCTGCGCACAGGGACAGGCAGTTACCTCACACATGCAGCGTGCCGGGGGTTATGTGCACCCTGGGGTGTCCGACGCCTCCGAGCGGCTCCCGCTGTGGGGTGTGCAGCTCCGGGCTCCCCCAGCGCCGCCAGCGCCCCCTCCAGCCCTGGAGCAGCCCCCCCTGCATGCCCCCCTGGGAGCCAGCGCTCCCCCTGCCCCGGTCCCCGCAGCCCCTGATGCCTCTCCTCCCCTGCCCTGGCCTGGCCCCATGTCCCGGGAACACCACCAGCCCCGAGCCCACACAGCCGGGGCGTCCGTGGCCCTGAGCGCACCCCCAGACCTTCCCAGGTGTCCCTGGACTGGACTCTGTGGGGAGCACCCCGGGCCCGCCCATCCCAGAGCATCTCGGGGCTCCAGGTCTGAGCCGTCATGAGGAGAGCAGGGAACGTCGTGCAGGTGTTACCCCGATACAGGCTGCGAACCCCTGGGGTCACTATCTGAGCCCGCGGGGGGGTACGGGGTGCGGCCCCCTCAGCGCTGCCAGGAGCCGCCTGATGCCCCCCGCCCCGTGGCCTGAGTCTGCACCCTGGCTTCGCGGCCCCCCCGCCCAGGCTGCTAGAGGCCGGCTCCCCCTGGGCCAGGGGTCATAGGTCAGCCTGATCCAGCCGCGCTCTCAGGGCCGCGGGGGCCCCAGGGGCAGCAGGTTCCCTGCAGGGAGGAGCACCGAGCTCTCGTGGCGAGACGGTCCGAGCAGCCCCCCGGGAAGCCCAGCCACCCTTGCCTGGCTGCTCCCCAGCCCCGCCCCTGGCACCCCTGCAGGTCACCCCTGGGGTCCCGGGCTCCCACACACCCCACCCACTGCACACAGAGGTAGCTGCACCCTCTGCTCCACCCACCTGCACCCCCCTGTCGGGGCTCCCTGCCTTCCCCCCTCCCCGCGGCCCCTGGGGACTCTACGGGACACCTGGGCTTCTGACGGGAGCAGGCCGTCCAGAGAACCCCAAGGTGGCCGGGGAGGCTGAGCATGTCCCACAGGGGGCAGCTGCACCGCGTCCTTGTGGGGGGGGTGGGGCGGACCGATAGTGTAGCGGTGGGGGGTCTGGGGGTGTGGGGGATGGTGTGGGGGGTGATGTAGGGGGATGGCGTGGGGGCGGTGGTTGAGGGGATGGGGTGGGGGCCTGCGGACACAGGGCACCCCCTTCTCTAAGGTGCACACGGAGACGTCTACAGATAAAGGCGACCCCAGTCTGGGGTTTGCTGTGACCCCTGTCCCTGGGGCCCCGTGTGCTCAGCGCAGGGCCTGCCTGGACCGGGGCGGTATCTGGGGGTCGTCATGCTATGTGTGCTCACCAACTGCAAATTGTCTAAATAAATGCCCAGAATTCAGAAGTACATAAAGCACTGAGGGTGGGTATCATCCTGACCTGTCCGACCCTCATCGGGTCCATGTGTCCCGGTCCAGCCGCGGCCAGGCCGCCTGGCCCCCAGATCCCCTTCCTGCCCCCCACGCCCCCACCCCGGCCCCCTTCTCTTCACGGGGCCGCCCCTCACCCCCTTGGGGTTCAGCTCAGACAGTGGCCCCTGGAGGCCCTGTCCTGGGGCCTCCCCATCCCCGAGACCCTGGGGGTGGGGGCACGGGGGTCATCTCCAGCACACTACCATGTGGCAGTGTGTTGTTTGCTGCCGTCGCTACCCCCGGCCTCAGAGACCCTGTGTCCCCTGCACAGAAGTCCCCGGGCCTCTCCCGGGCCCCCGAACCCCACTGGCCCAGCAGCCTCACCCAACGCCGTAGTGGTCCCAGAACATGGTGTGACTGCGGAACGTCCGGTTGACGTCCAGGTCGATCTGCATCGATGTCCTGGGAGGAGACCAGGGCCGCCTCCTTCATTTCATTTCCTGCGGGGAGACCCCGGGAGGAGGAGCCGACGTCAGGGACACAGACCCCGACCTGTCAGCAGCTGCCATCCTGGGCAGGGAGCCCTGGGGCCACCATGGGAGTGTGTCCTGCAGGAACTTCCTTCCTTCCCCTGGGAGGCTGGGGACGGCGGGAGTGCCCACCGTGCCCGCAGGGCCTGCGTGAGGGCCTGTGCCCAGCTGTCGTGGGCGGGGAGGGGACTGAGGGTCAGCCCGGGTGGGGAGGGGACTGAGGGTCAGCCCTGGACAGGGAGGGGACATGGAGGATCAACCCGGGTGGGGAGGGAGACATGAGGGGTCAGCCCGGGTGGGGAGGGGACTGAGGGTCCACGGGGAGTGGATGGGTCCCACCTGGTATTTCCCGGCATTCCTGGCCTTAACCTGGTCGATGTTCAGCAATCGCAGCCACACCTGTCCCCGCACCTGGGGCGGGACCCTCTTGTAGACCCGGCGTCGCAGCTGCGGGGAGGAAGGCAGTGCTGGTGAGAGGGGCCCAGGGCGGCCCCTTGGAGCCCAGGGGCACGAGGCATCTAGAAGGTTCCGGCTTCGGCTCCACGGTGTCTGCAGAGAGGCTGGGTCTCCCTGGAGCTGGGCCCCGTCCCCCACGAGGAGCAGGGACCGTGGCCCCGACCTGACGCTCCCCCACCGCCGTCCCGGGGCCTGGGGAGGCTCGGGCTCCCAGCAGACTCTCCCCAGGCAGGGGGCTCCCCCGAGGACGGGGCAGGAGGACACTGAGGGCAGGCCCCCAGCCCTGTCAGGACGGAGAGCCCTCGGGGGCACCCAGCGCCCCACCTTCTCGCTGGGGAGGTAGTGGTCCCATCGCTTGAGCATTTTTATCCATTTGTCCGCGCGCCGGGTCTCCTGGCGGAGTTTCTGGAAGAGGACAAGCGGGGGCCGCAGGTGAGGCTCCAGCCGCGGGAGATGGGCGCTCGGGCCACGTCCAGTCCCCCGCGGGACCCGGAGGAGCCAGGAAGGCACAGGGCCCCCCGCGGACCACGGCTCCGGGTCTGGGGTGCGTTCCCGGCAGCCCGTGCAGCGCTGGGATGGGGGACTGGGGAGACGCCCGGGGATGTCCTGGGGGACGGGGTGCAGACAGCTGGCCCCAGCCCCCCCCACCTCCTGCCCAGGGCCCAGGACGGGCTCTCACCTTGGCCTCGCGGGGGCTGGGGCCGGGCAGCTCCTTGTCCCTGGAAGGCAAGAGACGCAGAGCCCTGAGGCTCCGGCCCCACAGACACACCACCACACACACCCCATCTGCACCCAGGGGCCTGGGGAGGGCAGGGCTCCTCCAGGGAGGGCAGGGGCTGCCGCGGCTGGGGCTGGCGGGGCGGCTGTCTGGGGGGTCTGAGAAGGGTGTTTGCTGGGGGTGAGCGGGACAGTCACGGGGCACCCAGGCCACGCTGACAGCTCTCCGGCTGATCCATCGAGGAGGGGGGCAGGTCACCCCCTGGGGGCTGGGCGGGGACCCCTCGGCGCCCCCAGGGGGTGACCTGCCCCCCTCCTCGATGGACCAGCCCGAGAGCTGTCAGCGTGGCCCGGGTGCCCCGTGACCGTCTCACTGAGGTCCCCCCGCCTCCCCAGGGCCTGACTGCCCAGCGTCCAGCCGGCCTCCCCCTGCCCCCTGGCCGTCCCCCTGCTGTGCCCGGACTCCCCTCTCTGCTGTCACCTCTGCCACCTGGCCCATTTCACCTCCTGTCCTGTCGGAGCCCCTGAGCACGACCCACCCCTGAGCCATCCCAGCAGCCACTGGGCCGTGAGCAGGGCTGAGGGGGCCCCACCTGGGGTCTCCAACATCCGTCAGGTTCTCGTGGGGCTGTTGACCCATCAGCCTCGTCCCCTGCGACCTAGGCCACTGGGCTGTCCCCTCCCTCGTTCCCCCCAGGGCAGCCCCCTCCTCCTCTTCCTTCCTCCTGCCTGGTCGGGGCCCTCCTTCTGCGCCCCCCCCCTCCCTGCGCTGGCCTGGTCCCCGGCATCTACCTGCAGCCCCGCAGAAGCCTTCGGGACTGTGGGGGCCCTGGCTGGGGGGTGTGGGTGAGAGCACCCCTGTGAACTCGCCCCAGACCAGGCCGTCCCCCTATGGAGAGCACGCCCCGGCCCCAGCGCCCCTCACAGGCGGGAGCCCCTGCTGAAGGGACTGGACACCCCCCCCCCGCGGATGCAGGAGGCAGACACCTGGGCCTGCCCGAAGTAGGCATGGGGGCCCCTCCTCTGAGTGTCCAGGGGCCTCCTCCAGGCCCAGCTCCCTTCCTGCCCACGCCCCAGGTCGTCCTCTGGGGTGTCTCAGCTGCAGCCCAGTTCAGAGATGGCCCTTGGAGGGCTCCAGGGGACGAGGTCCCGACCTGGGGGGGGGTCAGCCTCCAGAGGGGTGTTCCTGCAAATGCCACCCGCCCTGAAATGGATGAGGGGTGTCCAGGGGACTCACTGAAGAAAGCCCTGGTGGTCGGTGACCTTGCACAGTGACAGGTCCTGCGGAGACCCTGCTTGGTGCACCTGCAACAGAGGGGGCTCCGTGGTGGGGACCAATCAGAGCAGGGAAATGGGGACAGGAGGGAGCAGAAGGGCTCCTCCCTCCCCTGAATCCTGAGGGAGCGCCGACCCTCTGAGATTGGCGGGCACCAGAGGAAGGGCCTGTCTGCCTGGTGGGCGCAGCCTGACAGCCTCACCTGCTTCTATCTATCAGTGACGATCCCTACCTGGGCCTCGCCTGGACCCGGTGACTGTGGTCCCCCACTGGGCTTCACCCGGACCTGGTGACTCTGATCCCTACCTGGGCCTCACCCGGACCTGGTGACTGTGGTCCCCACCTGGGCCTCAGCCTGGACCTGGTGACTGTGGTCCCCACCTGGGCCTCACCTGACCTGGTGACTCTGGTCCCTACCTGGGCCTCACCTGACCTGGTGACTCTGATCCCTACCTGGGCCTCACCCGGACCTGGTGACTCTAGTCCCCAACTGGGCCTCACCCAGACCTGGTGACTCTGGTCCCCAACTGGGCCTCACCTGGCTGTGACTCTGGTCCCCACCTGAGCCTCATGTGGATCTGCGACTGTGGTCCCCACCTTGGCCTCACCTGAACCTGGTGACTCTGGTCCCCACCTGGACCTCACCTGGAACTGGTGACTGTGATCCCCACCGTTGGCCTCACCTGGACCCAGTGACTGTGGTCCCCCACTGGGCTTCACCTGGATCTGGTGACTGTGGTTCCTACCTGGGCCTCACCCGACCTGGTGACTGTGGTCCCCACCTGGGCCTCACTTGACCTGGTGACTCTGATCCCTACCGGCCCTCACGCGGACCTGGTGACTCTGGTCCCCAATTGGGCCTCACCTGTACCTGGTGTGTAGCTGTGGTCTTCATCTGGACCTGGTGACTCTGGTCCCCACCCGGGCCTCACCGCACCTGGTGACTGGGCTCCTCAGCTACCAATGACTAGGATCCAGGATGGACCCTTAGTTGCTACTGACACTGGGACCTTCCCCAGGGTCTCACTTGTTCCTGGTGACTATGGTCCTTGCCTGGGCTGACCTGGCTCATCCTTGGCTCTGATCCCCTCTTGAGCCTCACCTGCTCTTGCAGGTATGGTCCCCCCTGTCGTGGGTGTGTAGTGTCTATGGTCCCTTCTGGGCCTCACCTGATGGTACTGGGCCACGATATTGGCCCTTTGCAAGGCCAGCAGGGTCTCCGGGTCCTCCTGCATCGTGCTGCAATCCAAACACATCCAAGAATGACGGCGCGTGAGAACCTTCCGAGGACACATGCGCCCGGGTGCTCCCCGTGGGCAGGTGCCCCTCCGTCTGACTGGAGCCGGAGACAACCCCGTAGCCCCGAGGGGCACAGGCATCACACACGGGCCCTCGCTGCCTGTCTGTCCCTCGCCCACCTACAGTCCACCTTCCCAGCCACTGTCCCAGGACACGCCGTCACACTGGGGTCACAGAGCACTCCCACCCCGGTATCAGGAGCACATGGGCGGGGGACCCAGGGGCTCCAGGGAACTGCCCACCTGATGCTCGGGGGTGACGTCTCCCAGCCCGGGGCCGCGCAGAGATGGTGGTGGGTGGGCCGGCCAGTGAGTGTCCCTGCGGGCTTGGGGGGGGGGCGCGGGGATTGAAGGTTTCTCTTAGATTCCACAAGCACACGACCAAGGGGAGAAAGCGACGGACTGGACTTCATCAAAATTAAAACCTGATGCCAGCAAGAGTGCGACCAAACTCCCCACCCTGAGGGCAGCGATGTGTGAATAGCCTGAGGGGGGCCTGGGGGAGCACAAGGGACTCTACAAGCAAGCCTGCTCACGGGCCAGGGGGACCCAGTGGGCACAGGGCAGGATGGGGGGGTGTCAGTCACCCCTGTCGGGGTCCTTGCATCTAGGACAGGCTGGAAAGGTCATGGCTTGGGTGCCTGCACAGCACAGGGCTTACAGGGGAGCGGGGGTCCCGGGGGAGCTGCCTGAGTTCCGACTGCAGCCTCCTTCCCTGGACGGGGGCAGCAGGATGGCCGCTCTCACTCCGTGGGGCTGGGGAAGGGCTGTAGGAGCTGCTCACGGTCATCACATGGGGGGTCGGGGTGTTGTGGACCCCAGCGTGGGAGGCCTGTGCCCCCACCCGGACCCACAGGCCCCACTGTGGCCCGCGGGGA